>NW_024061947.1:3217500-8450000 GCF_006381635.1 Hibiscus syriacus | reverse complement strand
TGATGAACCCGTCGCCGTTGGCATCCGCATGCTGCAACGCTAGCCACGCTCGGACGCCAGGCAACCGTGAACCGAGGCAGGCGAAGGCCTTCTTCAGCTCGTCCTTGCTGAGAAGTCCATCTTTGTTGGTATCATAACGGATGAAGATGCCCCTCACCTGAGCTTCGGTTATCGGCACCGATGCATGCTTCGGCCAAGTAGACCTTTGGCAGTATTTGTCTACGCATTTGGGAACAGAAGAGCCGTAGCCGAGCATGCTGTTTGAGTTGAAGTGATCGAAGATGTTGATCCGTGTAAAAACAAAGTGAGAGAGAGTGAAAATTAAGGAAGATTTAGAAGATGGTTCGCTTGATGTTGTGGATGAACAAGGAGGATATATTGATAGATATATAGTACTTAGAAAGTATAACACTTTTTCAGATGCCTTCAAATTATCTAGGAAAAAGAATATGGAATAAAGGATGAAAAAGTTTTTTCTTTGTAAACAAAAGTTGAAACTAGCACAAGTGTTTGTTTGGATAGGAGTCGCAGGCCCACATCAAAAGAAGGGAGGTCAGTCCACACCAAAAAAAAATTGAAAATTTTATGTAAAATAAATTTATATTCACTTTAAAAATTATTAACATCATTTAAAAAAATATTATACATTAATACGAAAAAACATGTTCGGATTAGAATTAAAATAAAAAAAAAATATTTTTATGAATTAATCATTGATATCAAATCAATTAATCGACTAATTCAGATAGATTTTGCTCATTATAGGAATACTCTCCCAACATATACCCTTACATAAAAACCACTTTTTAATATATATTTAGACAATAAATTAAATGGGTTTGATAAGGATAAAATTAAAGTGATGGAATATGAATATCCATTAATTATTAGGGTTTAGCTTTTCTCTTAAAATTAGTTGGGAGATGAAAAGAAATATTGGATTTGTACCAAAAGCTAATCCAATCAAGCTGAATACAATCATAAAACACAGTAAAAAATCAAATATTTAATATTTATGTATTATTAAAGACGTAAACTCTCAACACCTTAATTAAACTAAAAAATATATTGTGTCAGTGAATCTATGTTTATTTTTATAAATTAAAATCATTCTATAAATAGATATTACTTTAATAATAAAAAATTAAGAATTTTAAAATTAAAATCTTATTAATTATGAATTAGATTTAAACTAATCACATTTTAACATGGTTGATTAATTTTAGAATTTTAATAAGTTAAATTAAGAAATTGGCAAGAGTATTTTTTTATATGAAATCTTTTTAAATGTATGTTTATTCCTTCTAATCTCAATGGTAGGCGCACTATTTTTTGTATTATATATATTTTAAAACGTTTTTAACATATTTTGAAAAAGAATATGTGTAGTGGATTTTATCCCAAAAAAATCATCTTTTCCATTTAATATTCTCAATCAGGCACCGTTTAGACTATATTTTCTGATCTAACATCCTTTGCAGAAAGACGCGCCCCTGCAGCGCGCTTAACGCTGATTTGACGTCACATGGGGTAAGACGCGTCCCGTGAGGCGCTCCTTATGCTGACATGGGATACACGTGTGTATAGCGCGGCCCCTGGGGCACGCCTTAGACCACATAGGGTATAGCGCGGGGAAGAGGTCGCGCCTTACCTGTGAATCTGACACAATTATATTCATTATATGATATAATTATGTAAGGCGCGGTGTAGGTACCACATCTTGTATAATTATAATAACTTTTCGGCTATAAATACCCTTCCCCCGGAACTCCTCCTCACATCTCCTCTCAACAGAAAAAAATTAATACAACAATCCGACAATCTTCTCATATTTGATTAAGAAGTTCGTTCGATTTTTCGTTACAAGGTAATTTTGTTATAATTTTTTATTAGACTCATTGTTTATTATGATTATATGAAAAAATATTATACTAATTGTTGTCAATTAATTTTTGTGTTTGTAAAATTGGAAAGCGGGAGCATACGTCGAAATAGTTTTGCGGTACATGTAATAATATAAAATTATATTATTTAAATTATTTACGTTTATGTGTAAAAAAATTTATTGTGTTATATTTTTGTTCATATATTATTTATTTAATCATGTTTCTTTTAGTTGTTTTTTTTGCAGGTATAATATTGCCGCACTTTTAAACTTAAAGAATGGCGCGACTTTCAGCCATAATTTATTATAATGGTGAAATTCGAGAAGAAGAAACCGTCGTTGTATTCGTATCAAATGAGCGTGTTAAAATATCATTCAAGAGAAACATAACTCTTGAGGAGCTGATAACGAAGATTTCGAGGAAGATTCATGTTTGAAGTAATAGAAGAATGTTGTCGTTGCAGTACAGATTTCCAACATCATTGTTGCCATTAACTTATACAACGTTCGAACTTTCGAACAATGATGATGTTGAAATGATGGTTGAAGCTCAAAGTAATTATTCAAACACCGATATTGAGATGTATGCAAATTTTGTTCAAGTTCGTGCTGTTCGGGGTCAATCATTAAGCTCCCACTATGGGCTGGCTGAACAAGTTGATCAAGTTGACAGCCCGACGACAGTAATGTGTAATGATTTTAATGTCATAATGGGGAGACATTCATCCGCAACTCCTTACGATATGTACCGAGGTGGGTCGACGAACAATCCGTATGGCAACATCGCGTCCAGTTCAAGGGGAAGGCATTCATCTGCAAATCCCTTTGACCTTAATATGGAGATGACATCGACGCAATAATCTGTGCAGTTTTCATTTGACACGATGACTTTAAGCTCCAGGGGGAGGCATTCAACTACGAGCTTTTTCGATCTCAATGTTGATATGCCTTCCAGTTCAAGGGGAAGGCGTGCAAGTAGTAGGTTCTTCGACCTAAATATGGAGAGCATGGAGGAACCATCATCTTCACCAGAAGAACCGCTTCGTGAGCCTGGTACGGATGGTGCTGAGACTGGACTATTCATTCACCTAGAATCACCACAATTCAACTCTGATGATGATGATGATGTAGATGAAGTTCCAGGAAATGTGGCACAAACTGACCCTCTAGCACACATGTATGAAGCTGATTATGGTGCAATGTACTGGCCATAATTTACGGATATGGCTCATCTCGGTGACTATGAATATTACTCATCAATAAATAATGGTGAGTTATTTTTAGGCATGGAGTTTTCAAGCAAAGAAGAAGCGATGATGGCTATAAAAAATTACAATATTCGTAATTCTATTCAATCCAGAGTCGACCGCTCCACGACAGAAAAATATGTATGTCACTGTGCCCGATGCGAAAACGGATGCAATTGGATGGTTCGCGTATCGAATATGAAGAGGAAAAATAACAGATGGGAACTAACAGTATACAACGATCCTTACACATATTGTGCTGGAAGGGTCAACCAAGATCATCCCAACTTGGACTCTAAAATGATATGACAAGCCATCATGCCCATGGTAAAAGCAAGCTCTCATATAGCTATTGATGTGTTGATTATAGCTATACAATCGTAGTATGGGTATACTGTCTCCTACAAAAAAGCTTGGTTAGCAAAACAAAATGTCATTGTCAAATTTCATGGCGAATGGGATGCATCTTACAACGAACTTTCAAGTTGGTTTAGGCTGGTGCGGAGGTTGAATCCTTGGACAATTGTGGACTTCAAAACCTCCTATGCATACTATAATGATCGAGTTCTTTGCGATCGATGCCAATTCTATCGGGTTTTTTGGACTTACACACAGTGCGATAATGCTGTCAAATACTGCAAGCCTGTGGTCCAGATCGACGGGACTTTCTTGTATGGAAAATACAAGCAAGTTTTATTATTGGCAGTTGTCCAAGATGACAATCGCAACATTCTTCCAGTTGCTTTTGCTCTTGTCGAAGGAGAAGATACAAATTCTTGGGCTTCTTTCATCCGAAATTTAAGTGCACATGTTATCACGAGGGAAAACATATGTGTCATTTCAGATCGCGGAGCTGGGATCAAAGCAGCAATGGAGTATTTCTGTCCAATGTGGCAACCACCCTTTGTCCAACATAGGTATTATCTCTAACACATTGCTGCGAACTACCATGGAAGGTACAAGAAGAATGATGAGCGTCAATTAATTGTGCGCATGGGTAAGTGAAACTGATGTAGTTTGTTTTCTTCCGATCCTTTTAATTTTGCAAAGAAAGCAAATTAGTAAGTTATACATTTGTTTATCATGTTACGAACTACTTCCTCGAATGTTTGAATCAATGCTTCAAGATTTGCGGGCGAAGAACGAGGAAGGATACGATTACATCAGCCTCATCGATAAAGAAATATGGACGAACGCATATGATGGTGGACATCGATATGGACACATGACGACCAACTTGGCAGAGGCAATAAATTCAACCTTAAAGGGTGCACGTCACTTACCAGTAGTGACTTTGGTAAAGACTACATATTTTTATTTGGGGGCACTTTTTGCGAAGCTCGGGGGACAAGCTCAAACCTGGATGCAAGGCGGTCATGTCTATCACCCTAGATTAGTTGCAGATCTACAGAAAAAAAAATTATGCATCAAATGGAATGTCTATAACAAGATTCTCTAGAAGGCATGAAATGTTTCGTGTCACAGAGTTGCCGCGACCTCTTCAAGGGATTGAAGCTGTGTCGTTAAGAGTAAATCTAAGGGACAAAACGTGCGACTGCGGGTTTTTTCAAGCTTTAAAGTATCCATACTATCATGTGATAGCAGCTTGCTTGCATACACGTCAAGACTATAAACCATTTTGTGGATCCCATATACCTACTATCTGAAGTTTTTAAGGTATACGAATTTGAGTTCCCCCCATAGGTAATGACAAAGACCCTAATGAGGTTCAAGATTGGCTTCCGATTGTACCAAATCCGAGTTTATTGAGGGAGCGTGGTCGTCCAAAATCCAATCGAATTCATTGTGATATGGATATTCGAGAAAGATCTAGACAAGACAGAAGATGTGGGCATTGTAGAAACCCAGGACACACTAGAAAAACATGTCCACTTCTGTTGTCATCAAGTAACAATTGATGAGGAAATAATGTAGTGGTTTATCAAATAATAATTCTTATACTTTAATTTGCATTTACTTCAAGTTAATGTTATTCGATAACCGTTGATGAAGATTAAAAAACGATACAATTATATGAGATTGGACGTTGATGTTATATTAACGAATAATTGATTTTAATGATACAATAAGTATTAAATGGTAAATGATAACCAAATTACAATAACTTATATTAAATGGTAATAAACAATATTAAGCAAAATAAATTAACAAAAAGTCCAACAAATTAAACAAAATAAATTAAAATCAATCCAACCATATTAACGAATTAAAGTAAGTATTAAATGATAAAAAAAATTACAATAAAAAGTCCAATAAACAACTACAATAAAAAAATACTAAATACAAATATAATAAAAAAAACAAAATCTATCGATGCATGCGATGCGAATGTGTTCCGCAAGGCGGTGGCTGTCGGTCTCGAGGAGGATTTCTTCGTATCACTGGTTGTGACTCCTCACTGTCGTCATCATCATCGTCCTCGTCGTCCTCGTCCTGAGCAGCTACATTTTTTTGATGAGGAGTTGATGACGATGAAGCACCTCCATAGAATAAGGACCCTCGAGGTGTATGACTGACTATCCCACCGGCCTGCGAAAACTGGGAAAACTCATAAAACCCAGACATCGTTGAGTGTGAAAACTGTACAGGAGGTGTCTGTGCTGCAGTCATGGGTGATGAGGTTGAACCCGCTAAATATCCAGCATATGAACCCCAAGTCGGATATGCAAACATAGACCCATAATAGCCTCCAGGAGGGGTCATAAACTCTGTGACGGTGGCGGCGGGGGGTTATAAAACCAGGTGAAGGCGGCGACAACGACATCTGGTAATGGAAAGACGGTGGCGGCATCATATATGGCTGCAGTATGTAAGTCGATGGATATGGTGGCTGCTGTGAAGGTCCTACTGGTGCAGCTGAGGATGAACCGGAAGCACCTACTCTCCGTCCACGAGTCGAAAGACGATGGTGCTGTGTCGGTGAACGTCTTTGTCGACGTCGCAAAAAGGTCCACCCTCGGGTAAAAACGGTTTCCCGTTACTGTTGAACCACTCATAATAACCGTCAACAACCGTCAATAAGTCATCAAAAATAGGTTCTCTACGGGGAAGACACCGATATCGATCCTCCCACAACACGACCCACTCATGATGCCTCACCAACCAATCTGTATCTGTCTTGCCGCGTCTATATGTATTATGTAACTCGTCCATATTGCGAGGAGCTTCCGGAATTGGTTGAAAACAACCAAATTGCCGGAGCACGCGATCAGTGGAGTGCCACTCGACGGTCGCATAACAGATCAAAGGGACCATCGCTATCCAATCATATGATAGGCCCCTCAACTCAGGTAGGATCACCGTCCTCACATCATCAGTAGAATATGACACTCATTCAAACTAAAACAAATATATATAATTTTTATCAAAATAATAATCTAATTATATAACTATAATCTAAATTCGATTTTTAAACATTAAAATTCATACATGTGTGCCAGCCTTCTGATTAATTAACACCCTATTTTTTTCTAAATCATCAGGTAGCTCCTGATGATTTTCCTATCAGTAAACCACCTATTCAAGGAATTTTTTTTATTATACGCTGTATCAAATGATTAATATACAAAATCCATTTTACAATTACCTCAATAGTAGTGGAAATACGAATGGGTTCTTGATAACGGGATATAAAAAGGGCAATCGATACCATGCCCAAGACTGCAGCAGTAGGAGACATTCGCCGATAGCATTTTTCCTGTAATCATTGGCTCGACACATCTTCCTGTACAAGAAAGCCAAAACTACTGAGCCCTAACTGAGTGATCCGGCCAGATGAAAGTCGCTAAGATGTCGCAACCATATGCAGTGAACTTGGTTGCGTGATTTGTCCGACATCAGTAACCCTCCTATCAGTTGCAGTATGCATGTCTGTGTATATATTTTAACTTCATCATCAGATGCGTCCTCGCTCAACTCCCGAAAATTGGCATCTGACCAATTTAACGGGTATCTGACCACCATTAAAATTTTCCGGGACACGTCCTAGATTTTCCCGGCATACCCTGCGCGATCCCTGATATCACATCTTCATCCACCGGAAGCCCCAGGTGCATAGCAACATCCTCAAGAGTAATCGTGCACTCTCCGTACGGAAGATGGAATGTGTGGGTCTCCGGCCTCCACCGCTCTACTAAGGCAGAAATAAGGTCTGGTTCTATCTTACAGTGACCTTGATATCTACCTATATAACTGAATCCAACGTCTACTAAATACGGCAAGAAACGACTAGGTATCACTAACTTAAAGTTCCTAATAAAATGATCTAATATACGGTTCTTCTCCTAAAATTAAATAATTACAAAAATTAATTTTTAATCTAATAATCATGCATTAAATAAATCAACAAATTATTACTAATAATTTAAATTAAATTAAAATGTTAAAATGTTACTGTAACAGCAAAGTGTCGAGATATATGATTTTCATCCAAGCGAAGTAGACCGCCTTCTATTATATATTTGCAAAAACAAAATATAAGTAAAATATTAAATAAATTAAATACTTAAATAAATTAAATACAAAATATTAAAAATATAATAAAATATACCTTAAATAGAAAAATGATATGCCTATTTGAGAGAAGTTGAGAGAAATTGAGAGAATTTGATGTGATGAAAGTGATTGAGGATGTGGTATTTATAGGGAGAGATTGGGGTGTGAAACATCGGGTAGGTGGGTAATTAAACCTAAGGCGCGCCGCATAGGGCACGCCTTATTGACGCGTGGCAGATTCACAGGTAAGGCGTGGCCCATAACCCGCGCTATACCCTACGTGGCCTAAGGCGCGCCTCAGGGGCCGTGCTATACACACGTGTATCCCATGTCAGCATAAGGCGCGCCTCACGGGGCGCGCCTTACCCCACGTGGTGTCAAATCAATGTTAAGCGCGCTGCAGGGGGTGCGTCTTTCTGCAAAGGGTGTTAGATCGAGAAATATAGTATGAACGGTGCCTGATCGAGAATTTTAAATGGAAAAGGTGATTTTTCGGCATAAACGCCCTGTCTAGTAGAATTTAAAAACTTTGTTAAGTACAAAGTCAATTATAAAAAGGAATAATATCACAAGTGATCCTTGATATTTTTTGAATCCCTCAATTCTTAGAAAGTTGAAATTAGGGCTGTAAACGAGCCGAGCTCGAGCAGTGCTAAGGTCAACCCGACTCAAAAACTATGAAATGAAGCTCGACTCGATAAAAAACTCGTAAGTCTAAAATTTTTAAGCTGGAATTGAACTTGAAACCATGAATTAAAGCTAGTAAAAGCTCAAAATGAAAAGGAAAACTTAAACTCAACTCGATTGGAGCTTAAAACTCAAACTTGAATCTGATCCTTAAATAGATGAAAATTTTATACTGTATTTTTTAAGAAAATCAACACATAAATGTTAATATTATTAATAATTAAATTTTAAAAATAATTTTTTATATTATATTTTTTAGTTGCTCGCGAGCTTTTCTAGACGAGTATCAAGTAACTCATTTCGGCTCGTTAAGAACTCAAGTCAAGTCGATTTCATTTGAATCGATTATTTATCTAGCTTTGACTGATTCAATGTCAAATAACTCGCGATATATGTTGTTTCATTTACACTCCTAGTTGAGACCGTTTTGGAGCGGCTCATACGCAGGTGGGTCGGGCCACTGGCTATGGTAACTTTTGAAACCCAAGAGGCTCGAATCGGGTCGAAGCCCGTATATTCGATTGGGTTGGTCCATCGAAAGCATCCGTTAAACAAAACAAATACATTTTCAGGTTCATATCTGCAATTTTCTTTATCCCTTAGAAAGAATGGAATTCCCAAAACCTCCTTCACTTCCCTCAAACCCTCTCTTATCCCTCTCCACTTTCTTCCACCGTCTCGGCGCCGAGCTCGCCACCCGCCTCCACCACACCAACCGTCTCGCCGCCAACTTCGCCTCCGCTTTCTCCCAGTCGGCTACTTCCCACCATCGTCCGCTCTTTGCCTCGGTTTCTCAGCCGAAGGCTGCGGTAGCGGCGGCTGCCACGTTGAGTCCCGAGCAAGTTGCGAAAACTCTAGTGGAACCGCCGTGTATGCGGTGAGCAACTCCAACAATGAGTTCGTTCTTATCTCTGATCCCAATGGAGCCAAGTCTGTTGGCTTACTTTGCTTTCGCCTCGAAGACGCCGAGGCGTTTCTTGCTCAGGTTAGTTCAAATTTTGAATTTGGAGATATTTTCGAAGCTTTTTTGTGTTGATTTTATTTCATTTTTGCTTTCATAGGTTCGACTACGGAGGAGAGAGCTGAGAAGCAATGCTAAAGTAGTGCCGATTGCACTTGATCAGGTTACTACTTTTTTAGTTACACGTACTGGTTTGTCAATTTTCATTTGTGTTCAATAATTGAAATGTTAACTAAAATTGGATTGCAAGTAACAATAGTGATTTTTATGATTACTGGTTTTGCACTATGTATGATACAGGTTTACTCTCTGAAGGTTGAAGGAATTGCATTTCGTTTTCTGCCGGATCCAATTCAAATAAAGAATGCATTAGAGGTTAGTATTTAATTCAATTTGGTTTGAAGGTTGTTCTTAATGGAAAAATCATAATCCCAAAAATAGCTGAGTTTTGCTACTTAATTCTGTGGACTTATTTCATGTTGATTGTCTTTACCACCATTTCTTATAAGAAATTTCAAGGCAAGGAAGGGAAAAATGAAAAAAAAGGGTTCAATTTTCATTTAGGAGGATGACAAATGCGTGGGTGTCAATTATTTTGTAAACTGCATGTTGGGTACTTAGAGAAGACAACCATACTTCAAATGAAGTCATGATGATTAATTTATACTCGAATGAAGCTGCTATCTTTCTTAGTTGGAGAATTCTGCACCATTACTCACAATAGTTTTTCATGTCTATTAGCTCAAAGCCAGTGATATCAAAAGTGGGTTCGTTGGAGTTCCAGTTTTCCAGGTATGTTGTATATTTTTTTAAATACATATGATCTCCTTAAGGGTTGATCTATGGTTAAAGACATTTTCAGATTGGATAAGCTTTTTCAGTATTGCATACAAATTATCAGATGGATTTTTAGTGGCCATCAAAAGCTTATTTATGCAAATCTATGGTTACTCATTTTTAGAAAGCAGTTCTTATTTCTGTATTAGCATAGAATAAAGAGATTTTCTCGAACTGTTGCTATGAATAGGGACACTTTCGATATTATCATAGTATTATTACAATTTGATGAATCAGGAGATTTTCTTTCTCCATGGTTTCTCAAAACTATGTTACCGCTAATTAATGTTATATTTTTTATGCCTCCATCTACAGTCTGATCTTCTTGTTGTGAGGAAGAAAAACAAGCGCTTTTTGCCAATATATTTCAATAAGGTTTGCTTCACCTATCAGGCCATAGATTTTTTTTTCCTTTTCCAAAATAAATTTAAAGGTAGTTATTGAACGTAACTTTGTTTCTGTTATTCTTTTTTTACTATTGTATAGGAGGATATTGAAAAAGAGCTTTCAAAGGTTTCAAGGGCATCAAGAGGACCCGGTGTTTCTCAACATATCATGGTATCGTGTTTGTGTGTGTGTGTGTGTATGATTTTGACATTCACATCGTGTGTGATGATTACGCGTCAACCCCTCTCCTTCCCTCAATGCTTTCAATTGTTCCAGCATCGTCTACATGTTTTACTACTGGTATAATTTTCCATTTTGGTTTTGGTTTTCTTAATATTCATTTGATCTGATATGTTGGAGCAGGTTGGAAGCTTGGAAGATGTTCTGAAGAAAATGGAGGTAGAGGATCTAATCGGCAAGTATTTCTATATAAGACGTACAATAGGGAATTGAATCTGATTGTGCATCATTGTTTCGATGCAGATGAGTGAGAAAAATTCGGGGTGGGACGATCTTATATTCATTCCGCCTGGTAAAAGCCATTCTCAACACCTCCAGGACGTGGTGAAAGTATGAGGCAGTTCAGATGTTACTTCCGCGTGTCCATTTGATAACATCAGAAATGCGATTACAACTCGAAGCTATTGAATTCGAATATGGAACGGAAGGGATAGGAGTTATGCGATAAGAGTGGGATTCCTCCATTTATGTACTCCGAGATCCGATGGGTTCTCCATATGTTACTGAAAAACAAAAAAAGGAAATAGGTAAGGGAAACGTAGTTGGTGTGGTCACTGATATTGCATATCTACACTTTGAACGAGTAAAGCATTAGTTGTCCATCGACATTTATTTATATCTTCATCATCATTCATCGAAGGAAGGATTTTAAGAGAAGGCAACGTAAAATTGCAATTTCTTTGATAAAAATGATTCTCGAGTTCCCTCATGAAACTGCATCGTACAAAATTATATTTTAATTAATATTAAAGTCTTAGTAATAAACTGCATCAGAATTTAATTAAATAATAACATTTTGTATCAACATTATATTTCATATTAACGTTTTAATCATATTTGGCATTCACATATACACAAATATAACTAAATTTTATATCAAATAAGAAATAATTTGAAAACAAGCTATTGATTATCTATACATTATATAGTTTAACTTATAAAACTATAATATAAGCTGAATATATAATAGAATTTAATATTTATCAGATCTTATCTATTCATATTTTACAACATAATAATGATATTTAATTACAATAAAATATAAATCAAAATGAATATAAAATGTATTTTCTTTATTTTATTGGATTTTACGTATTCAATTTTTAATTTAATTTTAATAAGATAGTAATTTTTTTACATAGTCTTTAAATATTGACATTAACTTTAGCCAATTAAATTATTTTTAATTAATATAGTTATATAATAATCATTTTTGATGGATTTATTTAAACTGAAAATGGATAATCAGGAAGAAATACTATAATACAAAACAGTATTAATTTGATGAAAATAGAAAAGATGCATTGGTTAGTTGTAAAACAATAAACCGTTAATAATTGTTGTTTTTTGCTTTTATTTCTCCCCTTAAATTTCGCTTCTGAAGTATTTCGAAATCATTATTAACGGATACCCCTCCTCGTTTCGTCTGTTTGTTTCTGGTTAGTTCGGGTGAATTCTTTTGTAAATTTTTCCCTGATTGTTTACTTTCTTCTTCTATTTTCTATTTATCTAATTGTTAATATTTTTTTTTGTAAATTTTTGTTTTATTTTGTTATTGTTGAACTTGAAATCGGTGATATAACTGACTAAATTATTAGTCAATTTTTTTATAATATTAAGTTCAAATCATTTCATGTTCACAACATTTCAAATACTCAATTCAAATTATTTTAAATTTATATCCTTTTAAGTTTGAATATTTTTTTATTCATATCATTATTCTCTTTGGGTTAAACAAATCTGTATATTTTATTTTTTATAAATAAATCAAATTTAAATTTATAGTATATCTAAAAATTAATAAAATCATAAAGATTTTGGAAATGTTAAAAGGAATTTAGTGATGCGCATAAAAAAAGTACATATAAAATGTTTAACGTTTCAGTAAAAGTAATGCGTATTACAAAAATAAATAAGAGTGATTAGATAAATAAGAATTTAATAAATGCTTATTCATCAAGCCACTATAATCATTCGTCTTATCTATAGCTCCTTTCCCATTGTATTACGCTCGACACTGTTAGAAATAACTCCCGGTTTTAGTGATGTATTAATGGGATAAAAGCAACATTTAATCCCTAAATTCGATAACTTCTTTTCAGATTAATCCATATTTTTTTTAACTCTCACAAGTTTTGGTAATAAAAAAACTAATAATCTAAAGGTTTAATGCCTGAATAAGTGTCCAACTATATATTTTTGTCAAATAAGTGCCTATTTTTTGGCCCACCCGGATGCCTAACGTTACAAACATTAGCACTTTAAGAGCCCGAGCTATTAACAGCGTTAGTTTTTCCTGTTAAGTGACACGTGTTACAAAAAAAAATAAAATTATATATTTTTTAAAAAGAAAACACATAAATTTTGAAATAACACCTAAACTTTGAAAACCTTCTTTTCAACCCCTAAAACCACGCCGACCACTGCCTTTTGTCGTCGGAAAAGCTCCACCGACCTCCCCTCCCCCATGACCAAATCCTCTATGAAACCATGACCGGTTGATGACCGATCGACGACAAATCGACATTTTAAATCCCGCAAACCCTAGGATGAAAATTGTGATCCCACGCAATTCTGATGGTGAATCGGTAACAACTACGGTGGCATATAACTAGGATGATGGCAAGGACTACGTCGATGACGGTGTTCGTGGTCGGAGAGGGTAGAGACGGCTGATTAAGGTTAGGATTTGGGATTTTTGGAATGTTTTATAATATAAGAAAAGTTAGGGGTTTTTTTAAATAAAAGTGCTAATATTTGTAACGTTAGACATTCGAATGGGCCTAAAAAGATGTAGGAACTTATTTGACATAAAATATATAGTTTGGACACTTATTTAGGCATTAAGCCTAATCTAAATTGAAAAAAATATGTAAGTTTCAGGCCCAAGTGTGGGATATAAATATATGTAGTTGGACACAATTAGAATAAAAAGAGAAGGCGGGAGTAACATAGTCGGACAAAGCATATAATTTCATAGCGCGGTGCAATTGGCGAATAAAAAGGAGAGCTTTTACAATCCAAACCATTAACGATAAGAAGCCATAAACACTACATTGGCGTATCTGCTCACATCTTCGCCGGCTTTGGGAAAATAGCAGGAGTGAATTTCTGAGCTGCAGATAAGCTTCCCTTGATCTTAATCATCCCCCTGCAACATCCATGGCACCGAGTATTAACTCTCACACTCGTAAGATCTAAGCAGATTCACAGAAAAATCTCACCTCATAAAAGCAACCTGGGGATTCATCTGCCCAGTCGCCACCTTCACAAAATCATCGTCCTTGAAGTAAAACGTCGCATCAGGCTTCCCCCCTTCGTATGCACCTATAATTCAGGGTAATAAATCGCACTATCAACTTTTTTTAGCAGAATTTTATTACCCAAAGAGTGTAGAGGTAGAGATGCAAATGAACGGAACATTTGACCAATTGTCTGTATAACTTTTGTTTATTAAGTTAAAAAATCGATTGTGGACAAAATTTAATAAACGAACAAACACAAATAAAGATGTGTTCGGTACATTTATAGGACGAAACTCAACAAGGACTAGTGGGGACTATGACCCCCCAAATTTTAAAAAATTATAATTTATGCCCTTAAGATTGCTTAAAAGTTTAATTCCTCCCAAATTTTGGAAATTCATATTAATTTTAATTTTTTTAATGTTTTTAATTAAACCCCTTCCATAATATTTAAAATTTTTCATTAAGCCTCTAAAATTTTCAACAAAAAAATATAGTTAGAACCTAATTTTTTAGAAAAAAATATAAACTAAATCCTTCATAATTTTTAAAATTTTTAATTTAAACCTTTGAATTTTTTAAAGTTTTAAATTGGCCTCCTCAAACTTTTTCGTCAAGTTCCACCACTATGCATTTATGTTTACAAACAATCTCGTTTATTGACTCACTTATCGACTCGTCTATTCGGTTCTTTTTTTCTACATTTTAAATTTGAGTGAAAGTATGAACTAAATTGAATATAAGGTGAATTTTGAGGCTTGATCTGTGTAGTCTAAAAAACTTACGGACTAATAGCAAAATTTCACCATTTTCTTTGACTTTAAATAAAAGGATTAAAAGATAACTTTGTTCATCAAACAAATATGTTTTCGAATGTATAACGAATATCGTCACAAAGATTAAACAATTTATTCACGAATACTAAAAGTATAAATACAAACACTTTAAAAAATAAATAAACGAATATAAATATTATACTGAAAGTTTAAAGGAATACGCACGGAATATAAACTCTTTAAAAATAAATACAACTTTATTAGTACAAATCGGTTCATTTATATCATTAGAACATAACCGTTTAAAAAGGGGCAAGTATGCTAACCTTTGGTAACCTCTCCTTTCTTGAGATCAACAACGTAAGAAACCTCATCAATCCCAATTTTCTGCAAATCATAAACAAATCCCAGAATCAGAAACAAAATCTTTGAAAACAAATGGAAACCGAGAGAGCATAAAGGGTTAACCTTGGGGGCGATGTTGAATTGGAAAACGAGGCCGATCTTCTTGGTGAGCTGCTTACCAGCATCAGTGCCAAGTGAAATTTAATCATCTCGAACAAGTTATCAGATTTCAACTCAGTGGTCGCCATTTCAAATCAGAAATGCAGAAGAAAGGTGAAGAGAGGGATTTGGGTTGAAATCTGATTTTGTAGGACAGTGAGGCCAAGGTGGTTGCGATAATTCAATTGTTCAGTACGGAAATGATTAGGTGACGCATCTGACATGCCACGCTTTTCAACAATTATCATTTACAGGGTATGTACACTAATTCAATGCAAACATTAATAAATAAACCAACTTATTTTATTTTAGTAATTAAATAAATTATTGATATTTAGGTGATGAGTTTAATATAACTACTTTAACATATAATATGATATTGAATATTTATTGTCAAAAGATTAAAATTATTTAAAATAAATATTATTTGTAATCATTTAATTTAATAAAAAAAATTAACAAACAAATTCCTTTAAAGTTTTAAATAATTACTCTATCATTAAATATTAAATAAATTAATGATAATAATTTAATATAATAATAGTTGAAATTTTATTATAATTTAATAAATTTAACTCTTTATATAATTTTTCACCATGAGCCTTTACTCTTGTTCTTTTATAAATATTAGACAATTTTTTATATAACAATGATTTAATAATAATTTATTAATATTTTATAAAAAAATTCATTTATCTAATTGATTTTTGTCTGATACATTACATTACATTACATTAAATATAATTTTAATTTTAACAGAAAATAAGTCAGATATAGCTTTCTCTAGAAATTAATGCTTGGGACCAGCTTAACGGGACTTTCCTACAGGATATCAGATGTTATTAATGGACAATAAATTTGTACACCAACATATTGACGTGGCAAGAAATAAATGTCATTTGTATCATAATATATTTTAGAAATATATTAATATAAAAATAAGTACTTGAATTGTTTTATTTTGTTATTTAGTCTTCTAAATTATTTTTCAATTAATTTAGGTGTTTAAAGTTTCTATCATTATATTTTTAGATGCTTAAAATATCACAGGCGTTAAATTTCACCATTAAATTGTTGGTAATAATAAAACTACAAAACAGAGTCATTAGCATTGACCGGAAGAATACAAAAGTGAAAATTTTATCGTGATGGTCCACTACAAGCTAATTCGATCCCATGAGTATAAATTGTAATGGCAACAATGATCGAATACCCATGAGACTAACACAGTTCTCCAAAAACAGCTGGTATCAACGAGTATTTGATTTACCGTCTTCCGCGATAAAGGACCTGTCTGAAAAAAGGTCTAGGTTTAATACCAAATAGCCTTCAGAAAATAACAGTTATTACATTACAATTGTTAAATTACAGCTATTAACGTTGTTACAGCAAATTAAATTCCATAGTTTATTCACCCAGAATATTTTTTGTGTTCAAACTGTTTGAAAAAAGTCTATAAATATAGTAGAAAAATATTCATTCCAGTTTCTTTAAAAACATTTTTGTAGGAAAAATTCTTATGAATTTTATCAAAAAAATAATACGCGCACGGTATGCATCGGAGACACGAAATTGTCACGACCATGACCACAGCAACGAACACAATAGAGCCGAGCCGGTCTACGGTAACATGCACGTGGGATGGAGTTATCTTACCACAATCAAGATAGGAGGGGAAAAGGCAACCCTTTAAATACCTTCCTAAAGGTATATTCATTCTCAATGTGGGATATAAGATTTTTTAGTTTTTTCTATAGCTTTACTAATATTCCCCCACTAATGCATAAGAAATATCATTTTGAAAAATAATTTTAAAACACGTGAAGAGCAATTGCGAGAATAGTCACTTAAGCATTAATGAACATATCTGAACTAGTGCATAGTGACAATAAGTAATTCTTCTTTTAACTAAATGAACAAGTCTTGAACTTGTTAAGATATGGGTGAACACATGACACACGACTGACCTCATTCATTCACCAAGGTCCAAGATAAATTAACGATATATATCTGTAGCACATATCCTCAAGATTCTAGTAAGTGTACCAGAAAAATAACACGATGTTTTTCATAGGAGGTGGCTAGTCCTTCTCACTTACGTAGGTTATTTCATCAAGTTTATCTCAATATAAACCATCCGAATATGAGTCATGAAATAATTAAGATCCTCTTATAATTGCTCAACCTTAAAATAAATAAGGTGAGTTTATTCAAGTTCATTTAAATGAACCACCCAAACTCTAGGATAAAAAATCATTAAGAATAAATATTCAACCTCTTAATTTCTGAACTCAATCAGTTCTTCTCAAATTGGAACACCCAAACTCTTGGGATTAAGTTCATTAAAAGTTTATTAAAACTCATCTTTTCTTGCGGTAAGTTAATTTAGTCATCCGCGATAGGAACGCCTACTCATCATTATGTTATGAACTTATTAAGAGTAGATATTCAACTAAAATTAGTAAACGCATCAAATCATTCTCACTAAGACCACCCAAATTTTGGGCTATTAATTCATTAAGAGCAAAATAGATCATCCTCGTGCCTGTACATTATTTGTCATAAGTATAGAAAATTATGTACACTATGTCTTTCTATGGTTTCATTTACCACATTAAACTTAGAAAATTAAATTGGGTGTCCACCATGAATTCCTCAACTAATGGGCTTTATGCTCATACTCCTTGACGAATCTTGAACCAATTTTCAATTTAACCCTTTGGTTAACGGATCAACAAGGTTCCTCTCTAACTTCACATACTCTAAAGAGAGTACTTCATTCCTTATTAGGTGTATTACCTATTCATGTTTTATACGAATATGTTTCTTCTTAGCATTGTAAGCTTGGATATGTGTCAGACATATCTAGCTTGTGAATCATACGACAATGATACTAGAGGAATCGATTTTCCCCATAAAGGAATTTATGCTAATAAATTCCTAAGTTTTTCATTTGGCTTCTTGTCCAAGCAGATCGAAAGCAATGAACTCAGACTCCATCGTAGAACGAGCAATGCACACTTGCTTTGTAGATTTCCAAGAGATTGATGCTCCGTTAATGTGAAGACGTACCAACTCGTCGGGACTTACTTCATCATCGATAACACATTTAACACTATAGTATCCCTCTAGAACTGCAACATAGCCAATAAACTCAAGTTTCCAATCCATTGTACCTCTAAAGTACTTTAATAAGCATTTGAGAGCAATCCAATATCCATTACTAAGATTATGAATATATCTACTTAATCTGCTAACAACATGGGCAATCTTTGGCTGCGTATAGTTCATTAAGAACATAAGGCTACAAATTATTCTTGCATATTCTTCTTAAGAAACACTATTTTCTTTATTCTTACAAAGATGTGTGCTAAAGTCATAAGGAGGTCTAGCAGATGATGTCAAAATTATCAAATTTCATTAACATTTTCTCAATATAGTGATTTTATTTAAAATCACTTATCAATTTTAATAACTTTAACTCCTAAGATAAAATCTACCTCTCCCAAATTAATAATTTCAAATTTAGTAGACAAAAATATTTTAGTATTTCAAATTTAGTAGACAAAATTTTTAAATTTTTTTTAATATTGTTATTGGCCTCAATTTTGGTATTGAAAATTAACATGTCGTCCACATATAGACTAATAATTACACAATCATACCGAACATTTTTGAGTAAATACATGTGTCAGTTCTATTAACAATTAAGTCAAAACTAAGAATAGTATAGACTAATAATTACACAATCAGAACCGAACATTTTTGAGTAAATACATTTGTCAGCTCCATTAACAATAAAGTCAAAACTAAGAATAGTTTTATGAAATTTCTTGTACCATTGCTTTGGAGGTTGCTTAAGGCCATATTCTTTAGTATACACGCTTTACCTTTCATGCCAGAAGCCTCAAAACCTATTGATTGTTCCATGTAAATCTCCTCGTCTATATCTCTATTTAAGAATGCAGTCCTTACATCTATTTGATGTACTTGTATTATGTGAATAGAGGCCAACGAAAACAAAAAACTAAAATATATGGGATATCCTTCGCGTTTGCTCCCTGTATTAGGACACAAGGGGAAGCTCCTTTGACTTAGTCTCTGCGGTAGATGTTTAGCTGCCTAAATTAAAAGAAGCTTCTTTACCTCATTCAATAACCTAAAAACAAAACCAGAAACATGCCAGCAAAATTAGGACTAAAACCAAAGTGATTTCTTAAATTTTTTTTTGGTCTTAGTTTAGTGGATTACCTCGTCATTGTATGAAGCATCATATGCCCGAGTTTTTAGCTTCTTGGAACTGCATTCACTGCTATTTATTTCATCTACAAAGTTCTGATCGGACTCCTCTACAACAACCAACCAGTATTAGAGTTCGAATACGCTCGCAGTTTATTTAGAAAAAGAGAAACTCATCAAAATGTAGATCACATGTATACCTTATGTCAATAGACATTGTACTTAAAACCAAATATATACATGCCTCTCGACTTCTAACAACTAGTATATGCCACTCGGGAGTGGTTCCCATAGCACAGTGAAATTAGTCATCTTTCTTTCATTTTCTTATTTTTATGTTTTCAAGTATATTGAACCATCAAATATCAAGCATGCCATGGTTGCAAGACACCAAGAGATTATAAAATACTCATAGATAACCATGAAAAAAAATATTAGGTTTGCTATCATATATGGATGCAAATCATGATCAGTATAGGTGAAACATTGACAGATTAACCATACAAGTATATATCGTTAGTTTCGAGCGAGTTTAAGATTCGTCGAATAAGCTCAATACCACTGCAGGAACCATAAACATATAATTTGTATAAAATCATCAAGATCACACCTATATACCAATGTCAGCATCCATTTTACCAATATGTGCAATCATGAGAATGACATGATCAAGACATATGAATTTTTTGGTTTACCTTTGGGTGATGCATTATGTTGAGGATGACGGCACGAGGCCAATACACAAGACTTGGATCCAGATCCAAAGTGCTGGATCCACGGACTTGCCGTGAAACCCCTAGAGTAATCTCTTTTATTCAGTCGAAATTCGGGTCTTTTGAAAATTTTATTCTTCCAGCAACCACCTCGTAGAACTTTAAACTGCAACAACAAAGATTGAAAAAGAACAGTAAATAGATTGTAAACAAGGAACTGAGAGGCAGCCCCCATTATCATAAACAAGCAAAAGATCAGTCTCGAACCTGGTCCGAAATGGAATAATCACTACAACAAAAGTGCTCTGTAGGGCGTTTCTAGCGGCGTTTGGAGAGTAAACGCCACAATATTTTGAAATATAGCGGCGTTTATAATCAAAGCGTCGCCAAATGATAATATAGCGGCGTTTTTATAAAAAACACTGTAATAGAGTGGTAATTTAGCGGCGTTTATGGCAAAAACGCCGGTATAGAGTTATTTTTAGTAACATTTTATCAAAAAATGCCGCAAAAGAGTAGCCATTTAGCGGTGTTTTTATACAAACACCTCTATTGAGTATTAATGGAGTGGCGCTTTTTTATAAACGCCGCAATATGGTTATTTTTAGTGGTGTTTTATGTACAAACGCTGCAATATAGTGGATATATAGTGGCGTTTTAACAACAAACGCCGCAATAGATAAGAAAGTTTGCGGCGTTTTACTGAAATCGCCACAATATAACGGTAATGTAGCGGCGTTTATACCTCAAACGCCGCAATTATTAATACTTTCGCGTCATTTTTAGATAAACGCCACAATGGTGTTAATCAATAGTGACGTTTTTTATAAACGCCGCAAAGTATGTGATTTAGTGGCATTTTTTAAAACACTGCAAAATGTTAAATATATGTTCCTCATTTTTCTCCTACCTGAACCCTAAAATCATTTCAACTATTCTTCCCTCAAACATTCTTCTCTGGTACAACAACAGGCTGAGCACGATTCCAAGCGAAGTTGTCTTTTGAATGTCCCGGCGACCAAATCAGCCCTCTGATCGATGAACTATAACACAATTGCACGGTTTGATCCCTCTTATAATTAATGATATTTTTCATTTTTGTTTTTTTGGGTATTCTAAAAATGGAGAAAACCCTGAAAGCTAACGTATTGGAGAAAAAAAGGAGCAGGTGTTGCCTTGAGTAAGAGAAATTATCGTAGGAATGTCTACATGGTGTCTTTGCTCTACGATGGATCAAATTATCGTTAGGAGGCTATCGGTCCGATCTCGCCGTCGAAACTCGATGATGACCCGAAAGAAAATTCTATTGCTCCATACCCTTCCATGGCCGATCTCCTACTTGAAGGTAATAATTTATAAATCTTTAAGCCGCTATATACTATTTTTCTATGGTCACTAAAATTTCATAGATCGTACGCATGTAGGATCTTCGAAGCTTATTGAGAATGATGATAGAGGAGTGGATAAATACTCGATGTTTAGAACCGAATTGGGTAACTCTGTGGCGTTGAAAGAATCTTCAATTGCAAAAGCAGATCAAATTATCGTTAGGAGGCTATCGGTCCGATCTCGCCGTCGAAACTCGATGATGACCCGAAAGAAAATTCTATTGCTCCATACCCTTCCATGGCCGATCTCCTACTTGAAGGTAATAATTTATAAATCTTTAAGCCCTATATACTATTTTTCTATGGTCATAAAATTTCATAGATCGTACGCATGTAGGATCTTCGAAGCTTATTGAGAATGATGATAGAGGAGTGGATAAATACTCGATGTTTAGAACCGAATTGGGTAACTCTGTGGCGTTGAAAGAATCTTCAATTGCAAAAGCAGTATCTATCCTCAATGAAGACGATGTTGCCTCTACTGTTACTCAAAGTAAACATTTATATCATCTACTTAAATTTATTTTAATGTTTGATTCATTTACCAAGCCACCTCCAATCAAGTTTCATAGTGTAGGTGGAAGTTCGTTATTTGTTTCAAGTGAAGCACTGAAGCGCGCAAAGAGTCTTCTTGGTGAATCGAAGGTAGGGGAATTATTTGGTGAAAAGGATGAACAATTTCTCCATATAGAGTTTACAGGGAGGAAAAACTTAACGATGTGTCATCAAACAAGGAAAACAACTTTCTTACGTCTTTTCCCCACGAAGGAGCATAACTAAATATATTCTAGTGAACAATATGATGAAGACTGTTTATGCATAACTTTAATGTTTCTAAATTTTAATGTATTTTGTTGTTAAGTATATTTATGGATAACTTATGGCTTAATTGAAATGTATGGATGTTGGTAATTAGGTTAAACTACAAGATAGTAAATTTATGTTATGTAGAGCATAAATTAAATATTTAAAAAATGTTAATCTTATATAAATCAATATATTTAGCAACGTTTGTTTCAAGAAACGCCGCTATAGGTTCATATATAGTTGCATTTTTTTACAACAAACGCCGCAATAGGTTCAACCATACATTTAATTTAATGTTTATCAATTTAATTTATTTTGTTGTTAGGTTTTATTCTGTATAACTTGTGGGTTAATTAATATGTTATGTATGATTGTTGTTAAATAGATAAAGCTACATATATCAGTAAATTTAGTTGATGTAGAGTAGAAATTAAATATGTAAAATCATTTATTTTTATCTAAATAAAGGTAATTAGTGGTGTTTATACCTCAAACGCCACTAACTTTATACATATAGCGGCGTTTTTGACACAAAGCCGCAAATAATTCGTATTTTAGTGGCGTTTTGTCAAAAAAACGTCGTAAATGTTCTTTATTTAAACGCCATTAACTTTAGACATATAACAGCATTTTTTAATAAATGCCACAACAGATTAGTACTACAGTGACGTTTTGAAAAAATGCCACAAGAGGGTTCACATATAGCGGTGTTTTGGTAACAAATGCCGCAAAATATTCAAATCATTAGTGGTGTTTTGACAAAAAAACGCCGTATATGTTTTTTATTTAAACGTCATTATCTTTAGACATATAGGTGCGTTTTTAATAAACGCCGCACAAATTAGAACTTTAGCGGCGTTTTGACAAAAACATCGTAATATGGTTCACATATAGCGACGTTTTAGTAACAAATGCCGCAAATTATTCGTACATTAGTGGCGTTTTGGCAAGAAACACCGCATATGTTTTTAACATTAGTTGTGTTTATAATTAGAAACGCCGTAATAGAGTAGACATTTAGCGGCATTTTAAGCCAAACGCCACAGAAGGGTTAATCAATAGTGGCGTTTATAGTAAAAACGCCGCAATAGAGTAGACATTAGTGGCGTTTATTATGAAAACGCCGCGATAGAGTATAACGATAGCGTCGTTTGGATTACAAACGCCATAAATTTCTTTTTAAAACCCCAAATTAACAAACATCTCGATCCCTAACCTAAAATTTCAGCCAGTATCTCCGCCTCACATCGTTTTCATCCGGTTATAGAGAGTACTAAATCACTTATTGCTCGTCGATTTTCGAAGCCGTCTACACCTCCAAGGTTACGCCATCAAGGTTTCTTCGTAGTGTTTCAGGGAACAGTAAAAACTACAAAATCTCATATAAACCGCAACCCACCGAAGAAGAAGAAACGGATGAATTCCTCGGAGTTACCCAACAATTAATCGAGCCTGTCAAGTCTTTCCCTTTAGATACCTTCAAGAATTTCCCTATTAGCAGGTAACTCCTTACTCTCTCTATCGTTTTTTGAAATTCCCAAAGAAAATTAGGTTTGATTGAAGCTTTTTTGGTGTTCAGATAATATTTGTCAGTATTTTGCGTTTTTTTTCTGTGTTTCCAGTAACCTTGATGGATCCTTGCTTTGTTCATTGATACAGTGAAAAATGAAGGGTGCTTGAATTGTTATTCATTGATGATTTTGTATCCAGGTAACTCATCAGCATTTCAGCATTCTGTAACTTTATTACTGTGTGTGTTTCATCACCCGTTTCAACAAATCCAGTCATTAGTTTTATAGGAATTAGACATCTGTTGTTCTGAACTTGCAGAACATTATGGAATCAGGAGTGATCCAGTTGAAAATCATGTATGAGTTTAGATGTATGATTTCTAAGCGGAATATGTATCTGCATTTTATTTAGGTCATTTCTTCAATTCATTTTTATTCCATTTTTTTTGGGAGGGGAATAATTGTTGGTTTGGAAAGTTAATTTGCATTTGAAGGAATTCTTGGGTTCATTATAGCCATCAAGATATGAAAATTATAGGGGATTTCTGCTGTGAATTACAATCCAGTAGGCAAGGGATAATATTGGTGCTATAGACAAAGAGTAGATATTCATTAGAAATGCATTCTTATGAACTTATCTCTTTATAATATAAAGATCCAGTTGATATGAATGAGGTAGATACATGTTTGAATTTGAATGACCTATCCATTTTCTGTATGAACATGATAGGTCATATTCTTTATTATATTTAAAATGTTTGAAGAATACAATTCATATTCTTTTCTCCGACTTGTATGAACATTCTTTTTATGTACACAGAACCTCTTTGCTTGCCACACATCCCTGTGCTGCATTGCATCATAGTCATTTTCTGTCGGTTGTGTATTATTTGATTTCTCTAGCAGCTTCAAGCCTTCATCTTAACTATTATTTCCGATTCTTGTCGCAGCTTAAGCATTGCATTGCAACATAGTCAAATTTCTGGTGGCATTCTTTATCCCATACCTCTAGCTAGCATCTTGATTGGATGAAATATTATTATATATTTTTTTGTTGTTAATGCCATTGGATCCCGTATTCTCTTTTGATGTTTGAATTGTAGGGTGGATATCAATATTTAAACCTTGTTTTTATCATGCTTCATTTCTATCTGGTGATTGCTCGACAGTTGTGAGCTTCCGTTCTTATAAACTTTGTGCTGCATTCGCCCTATTGTTGGAGTTTTTTCTTGCATATAGAAAAAATTGTGTAAGTTAGGAAAACAAAGGAATTTGAATTATGGATGCCATATTTTAAAAATAACTTTATAAACCAACTAGATTGAACTTTGAAGTTCAATATCAGACAGTTATACTTATCGTGTCAAGGTGGAATTTGTTCGAATTTGACGCAAATTTTTATTTTGACACAGTTATACTTATCGTATTAGGTTTTTATTAAAAGTGTGAAACCTAAGTGGAGTAAAATTCATACTACACAAGTGTTCTCTATTAAAAGTGTTCTCTATAATTAAGTAATTATACCTATAAACAGATAAAATGAATTAAAGTTATACATTAAGTTGGTTAAGTCAAGAATATTCACGATTCTTTTTTCTCGATATTAGTAAAACTTTTTATCTTATTTTCGTAATATTTTATTTTAGAGTTTTCTACGTAAAATCTTAATACCTCTTTTATTATATAATTATTATTTCCAACTTTATCTTATAACATCGAGCCTTTAGGATGTAGCCTGATAAGATTGAATCCAAATTATAACGATGGTGACCTATAAAGGTGCACCGTCGGTAAGCCAACCCGACCACATAAAAAAGGGAAATGATAGGTGACTAATTGTCGGGGTTGAAAGGTTTGATCGAAAAATGTTTAGGTCAGGGGTGACTCTCCCAGTTTAAGGCCAGGGTATATCTAAGACCTAATTGGAATTTATTCTAGAATTTACAGATTATCCACAAAGAGATACGGTGGTAGAATTCAATGTAATGCTTTTGTTTAGGTTCTAAATTTATCTATAATATTAGCAATTAACATTTGAATTTGAAACTCTAGAAATATGAAATGGATAAGAGTTGGATGGATTTCTCAAGGGTAAGCGTCGAATATCGAAATGGAGTCGAAAAATTTCTAAATTTAGCTTTTCCAAATGCAAGCCAAGAGAATATGATTCTTTGCCCTTGTAAGAACTGTGTTAACATTAACTGGCACATTCATGAAGTTGTGTACGAGCATCTAGTTATTTTTGGATTTGTTCGGGGGTATAGAAAATGGATCTTTCATGGAGAGTTTGTATCAGATAGATCTGCTTCTATGATGAGTTATTCGACTTATCATGCTCCTTCTCACCATCCAACTTTTAGAGAAGATGACATGGAAGGGATGTTACGAGATGCATTTAATATGCACATTCATCAGCCGTATGTTACAGGAAAATTATTGTCAGAATGATGTTAATGATTTCATTGAGATGAGAAAAATTGGAAGTGCTGAAGAGCCAAATGGAGAAGCGGCAAAGTTTTACAGGTTGTTGAATGAAATGAATGAACAACTTTATGAGGGATCAAAGTTTTTAAAGTTTTCTTTCTGCATTCATCTTTTCCACTTAAAAATGTCTGGGAGGGTGGACTGGTAACTCCTTTACGCAATTGTTGGAGTTACTAGGAGAAGTGTTTTCTTTTGCAAAAACCCCTCAATCATGCAAAGATATAAAGAAAATGATAAAAGATTTGGGTCTTGGATATGACAAAATTCATAGTTGTCCGAATGATTGTATGTTGTATTGGGGTGATCGAAAAAATCAAGACTCTTTTCATGTATGTGGAAAATCTCGATGGATGATTAGGGAGGAAGAAAATGTTACTGAAGATGAAGCTCAAGCACGATCAAGAAAGAAATCAATTAAGATTCTGCGATATTTTCCTCTCATACCTAGGCTACAAAGATTGTTTATGTCCTCCAAGACTGCTGAGTCTATGAGGTGGCATCATGATGGCAGAACCGATGATGGATTATTACGGCATCCATCGGATTCTTTAGCTTAGAAGTCATTTGACAACAAGTATCCAAGTTTTGCGAGAGATCCTCGAAATGTCAGGCTCGGTCTTGCAACTGATGGGCTTAATCCATTCAAAATCATGAGTACTTCATATAGTACTTGGCCTGTTGTACTTGTTCCATACAATTTGCTTCCCTGGATTTGCATGAAATAATCATCTTTCATCTTATCCATGATAATCCCCGGCAAGAAAGGCCCCGAAAATGATATTGATATTTACATGCAGCCGCTAATTACAGAGTTGAAACAGTTATGAGAAGAGGTTGAAACGTACGATGTGTTGACGAAGGAGAACTTTAATTTACGCGCGACTTTATTATGGACAATTAATGATTTTCCTGCGTATGCAAATTTATCGGGTTGGAGTACCAAAGGTCGTTACGCTTGCCCTTGTTGTGATGTAGAAACATATTCGAAGTGGTTGGTTAATGGAAAGAAGTTCTCTTATATGGGACATCGTCGGTAGTTACCTGATAATCATAGATTTAGAAGTCAAAAGAATATGTTTGATGGTGATGAAGAGTTTCGAAATGCTCCTGACCAAACAACAGGCTCTCAAATATTCAGAATGTTGAAAAATATCAATTTTACTTATAGAAAGATGAATCAACCAAGTAGTACACGATCAAAGAAAAAGGCAAAGCAGGTCAATGAAGAGGTTGAAGTTGACGAACAAACTGATGAAGAGGATGATCCAAAAGAGGTAGACTTGTGGAAAAAGAGGAGTATATTTTTCGAGTTGTCTTATTGGAAAAAGCAGATTTTGAGACATAATCTTGATGTAATGCATATTGAGAAGAATGTTTGTGAGAATATTATCGGGACCATTCTGAATGATGGTAGAAAATCTAAAGATAATCTTAAGAGTCGACTTGACTTAGTAGACATGGGAATTCAGTATGATCTTCATCCGCAATTACATCCAAATGGAAGAAATTTCTTGTCGCCTTCTATTTTTTCTCTTTCGAAGAAAGAAAAAGAAGTGTTTTGCACGGTGTTGAAGGATATAAAAGTCCCAGATGGGTATGTATCAAATATTTCTCGATGTGTCAGTGTTAAAGATCGAAGACTTTATGGTTTAAAGTCACATGATTATCACATATTAATGCAAGATTTACTGCCAGTAGCTGTTCGCGATTGCATGTCGAGTAAGGTGACGTCTTGTATCATTGAACTTTCTAATATAATGAAAGCCATATGTGGGAAAGTTCTAATGGTTGAAGAACTTGATAAACTAGAAGATCGAGTCTCCTTGACTTTATGAAACTTGAGAAGATATTTCCACCTTCATTCTTCACAATTATGGTGCATCTACTAATTCATCTTCCTCACGAAGCAAGAGTTGGTGGTCCAGTTTTCTATCGATGGATGTACCCTATAGAGAGGTGTTATTTGAATTACACGTTTCAAATTACTACTGATTATACCTCACAATCAAATGTATTTACGTAGTATGTAATTTTGTGTATAGGATCTTGGGCAAGTTGAAGTCTTATTGTCGTAATAAGCGTTATCCGGAAGGATCAATTGCTGAAGGGTATTTGTCAGAAGGATGTATGACATTTTGCTCTAGATATTTGGAAGATGTTGAAACAAGATGGAATAAACCAAATCGAAATGATGTGTTAAGTACTGATGACTTACCTCAACATTATTTCTTTGGAAGTTATGGTCAACCATTAGTGAAAGTTGAAATTGCACACTTAGATGACACGTCTTGGGTACAAGCACACCGATATGTTCATTTCCAACAGGATTCAATAGATCCTTTTCGCACGTAAGTCTTTCGAACCCAATCCTAATGAAATCTCTTTATCTTTTATATTTATCAATTTTTAACGACATAATATTCTTTATAGTGAGTTTAAAGAAGTATTGAGACTCGAACACACTCCCGAAGATTAAATCAGCGAGAGCTATATAAGTTATTCACAGAAACTTTTCATGAATGGTTAGGCTAGACGGTAAGCAACTAAATCTTACGGAACACTTATAAATTGTATATATCTTGCTTTTTATGTCGAAGTCAATGCAAATTAATTCACCATTCATGTATAATAGGTTTGGAGTGGGAGAGAAGTTAGTGAAGAAGTTAAATGGCTTTCTCAAGGTCCGAATAGAATAGTTAAAAGATATAATGTCTTCCTCATTAATGGGTTCAGGTTCCACACAAAATCTCGTGAAATATTAAGAATGACACAAAATTATGGAGTCGTAGTTACTTCGTCAACTATAAGTTATGCTACTGTAAGGGAAAATAATCCGCAGGAGGGAGAGGTCGATTATTATGGAAATCTTACGGACATTATTGAGTTAGATTATTATGGAAAATGAAAGGTTGTGTTGTTTCGGTGTGACTGGGTTGATGTAAACAGATGTATAAAAAGAGATAAATTTGGGTTTACAATAGTGAATTTCTCTCGATTAATTCACACGGGCCAACGTTTGATGGATGAACCATATGTATTTTCTTCTCAAGTGAAACAAGTATTTTATTGTCACGATCCAATGGATGACGGTTGGTATGTTTTGCTTCGAAATACTCCCAGAGACTTGATAGACATCGGGGATGGAAGTAGAGATGACATTGAAACAAGATCAGAAAGTTTACCTCTACTGCCACAAAACTTAGATGAAACTATCAGTAATACAACACAATTTCAATGGGTTCGGGAGGACGTTGATGAAGATATTTATGACAACTGACATTATATAAGAATTTTGTATGATTTTATATTTTCATTTATTTATTTATAATGTTATAACCTTTAACATGTTGTCTTTCAATATATTCATTAATTAATTCATTTTTTATTACTCATGTTTGTTTATTATAGATATCATGCCGAGGAGAAAAATAACTAATTTGCGGGTTGTTCGAGCTTCTGAAGACCATGAAGAAAGAAATAACGAGGAATCGAATGCATCTGAGTCTTCCGAAGTTTCGAAAACTGTTGAAGAAGACGTAGAAATTCAAAGTAATCTTCGAAACATTATTTACTACTTTGTTCATTTTCAAAACTGGCATTTAATAATTTCTTATATAGTTAAAAATGCTGGAACGCGCAAGACTCGAGGACGTACAACTTTGAAGGAATTATACCAACTTCCTCCTGAGCATCGTGTGTCGGTCAACCTATTGGCCCAGAATCACGTCTTCTAGCTGGTTACTTAGGCATAGTTGGATGTAATGCGAATCTGTTACCGATCTATTATGAGTCATGGCGCGAAATGCCTAATAGTAACAAAAATCAAGCGTTGGATTTTGTTAAGGTAATAATGTCATTATAATACATACTCTATAGAAATTCAATACTAATTTATACTTACGGTGCACACTTATTTTCTGTATAGGAGAAATTTTCTTTAGAGGTCTCTGACGATTATGTGAAGAAAACGTTAGGGAAGAGATGGAGGGATCACACGAGCTCCTTAAAGAAAAAATACTTCAAGAATGATCTCAGCCTTGTAGAGAAGTTGCAAACAGTCCCACCAGGAATGCTCAGGTACCAATGAGAAGATGCAGTCAGATTTTGGAGTTCATAAAAAGGACAAGTATGATGTATTTTTCATAAATAATTGTAACGAATTGTAAATCATCATTAAAAGTGGTTGTTTGACATTGTAGGACCGAGAGCATGTTGGTGTTGCTAGTAGGCAACAATAAAAGTTTACGCACATGGTTGGATCGAAGAGTTTTGCTTGTATAGCTCATGAGGAGGTATTATAGATTATTGAAATAGTTTTTTGTATTTAATGTACATACTAACTCATAGTAATTAGATTATGGTACATTGTAGGAAAATACATCTGGTTCTAAAGTTGGTCGAATCCAACTCTTCGACATGATACATACGAAGAAGGATGACACTCTTATGACTGCTGACGCTGCAGAAATTATGATACATTTTTTAGGTAGATGTTTTAAATTTACCTGACTATATTTATATTTGTATCATGACATTTTTTATTTTAATTAATTATTCACTTTATTAGGAAAAATTGAGGGAGAAAAAGGCAGAGTATCATGTTACTGCTTCGAGTCAATGTATTGTTAATGATGATGACATTGAAAGCCAAGTTATTAATGATGTTTTGGGTCCTGAAAGATATGGTCGGGTGCGCTGTCAAGGATCATTCGTTACTCCCACCAAATATTTTGGATCCAATTCATCACAGTACATGTCATCATAGTCTCGATCTTCCCACCAAGAAGTTAGTCGTTTAAAAGAAAAGTTGGCTGAGATGGATCAACAAATGGCTAACTTGAAAGTGGAAAATGAAGCAAGGGAAGTAGAGAGAGCAGCAGTAGAAGCAACAGCGAAAGCAGAGAAAGAAGCAACGGCAGCACAGAGAGAAGCAGCTGTAGCACAGAGAGAAGCAACATATCAGCAGAGATGTGAAGAATTTGAAAAACGACTCAATGATATGATGCTGATGATTCAGAAAACGCAACCTCAGAATCCACCATCGTAGTCTCATTTATGTTATGAGTATTCTACTGAACCTTGTTTAACTGAACTTATATTACGTTAATGAAAACTTTTATTTATTATATTGGATTTGATGTTGTTTGTTATGGATATAGAATTTGATGTTATTATTTTTTTGTTTGTTGGATAATGGAACATGTTGAAAAAATAGTTTTGGGGTAATTAAGCATAATTTTTAGGACTGTTAAATTCTGTGTTATTTAGCGGCGTTTGTAACAAAAAATGCCGTAATATTCCATACATTTAGCGGTGTTTTTATCCTAGAAACACCGTTATATACATACCTTTACCGGCGTTTTTAGCAAAAATACCGCAAAACATCAATACCTACTGCAGCGTTTGTGGGAAAACACCGCAAAACATCAACACCTACTGCGGCGTTTATGAGAAAAACGCCGCTAAACATCATAACCTATTGCGGCGTTTGTCTAAAAAACACCGCTAAATATCAACACCTATTGCGGCGTTTGTGTGATCAATACCTATTGCGGCGTTTTTTGTTAAAAAACGCCGCGAAATTTAACGGCATTATTTTCAACGGCGGTTTTCACGGCATTTATCTTAACGCCGCATGTGTTTTTAACGGCGCTTATAAACGCTGTTAAAGGTAAAAAAAAAACTTTTAACGGCGCTTATAAACGCTGTTAAAGGTAAAAAAAAACGCCTCAAAAAGCCTGTTTTGGTGTAGTGAATGCATTTGCCTTTATAATTTTGATCCTGGAAACTTCTCCTTTTGTGATTTCCATGGAAGAGAATCCAATAACTAGTCAACAAATGAAGCTTCCATGGATTTAAGGTATAAGTTGTGCTTCTCATCTGTCCATTCTGTAGATGTAGATTCAGACATCAAAGAATCCTGTCGTATTATCAATTTTTATCATTAAAAATCAGAAATATTTCGCACAAGGCAAAGGCGACACATAATTTATTCACACAAACAGATTAGTACACAATAAACAGCCTGAAATAGAACTATAAAATATGAGAAGATATAAAAACTAATGTTATAAACCCTGAATTAACAGTACGTAATAATCAAAACAAAGTTAAATATTAAATCAAGAGAAACATGCATAATTGAAAACGATTAAAAAAGCTGCTTCACCAGCTAACCCAAATCAAAGTTACTTCCTTTAAACCGGGTAAAAGAAAAAACTCACGCTTCAAATTCATCGGTACATAAATCAATAACAACAACAACAACGCCGAAAAAAGATGGTTCGTTTATCAAGCTTGGAACCTGTTGCTGTTGAGCAAATCGGCCTTGTATGAGTCAACGACTCAAAAGAAGATGCATCTGAACTAGCCCAAGACTCAGTTCTCCTGAAACCCTCTAAAGAGGAAAAAAAACACTGAAGGAAAGATGCTTTTTAAATTCTGAAGATCAGAAAATGATTAAAGAAAAGCGAGAAAGGAAGGATGGCAATGGCGATGAGAGCAGGTGGGTATTTAAAAGAGAAGGCAAATGAACGGTGCTCATCGTGAAATTTTATTTATACCCTTTCTATTTAAAAAAAATTATATTGTTAATATTTGTGTGCTCACTTTAAAAAAATATTTTTAGATCTGTCACTAATATTAAATATTTTCAAAATATTTTAAACCTTAAAAAAATCAGGATATATATAATTCTTAAATTTTAGTAAGTGTTAACGGTATAAACACCTAATGTCAAATAATTAATAAATATTTTTGAACGGACTTTACTTCTTACTTATTTTATGACGGCGTTTGGTTCACAGAAGATAAGATTACTTTTGAGAATAACATTAATGAAATGTATCATTACTATGAGAATAATGTAGTACCTTGTTTGGTTTGTTTAGCATAAATATAAAATTATAGTGTTTAGTTGAAGGTATACTTGATTGTGCATTTTACCAAATTATCTTTGTGGTATTCTTTAAAAAAAAGTTAAACTTTAATAATAAATTATAAATATTTCAATGAAAATTCATAGAAATATTTTAATCGTTATACTATCTAACTTTTGAGAAAAAATATTTAATATATAATTAGTGTATTAAACTTATATTTTTGAATAATTTTCATAATCATCATATTTATTTATGTAAAATATAATATAATATGAAAAAAATAATATTATAATCTCGGGTGGACAATGATATTATTTTTCAATGCATAAGATCTATTTTTTAATAAATTAAAATTAGAGATCATTTTAAATAATTATATTTTTACAATCATATTATTTTTTACCTCATAAAATTATAAATAATTAATATATTGAATATTATAATTTTAAATATTCAAATTTATTAATATTTTACTAAATTAAATTATTTGTATATTATTGTTATATTTATAATTTTGAGTAAAATACAAAAAAAATAAGAATTTAAAAGTATCATTATAAAAAGAATTAATTAGTTTAGGGATTTTATTGTCTAAAGTGGTGTAAATTATCTTATATCTGATAATTTGGATGTAATAATATTCTCACCATTTTAATAAAAAAAAATATACTATCGGAAAAATATTATTCCTGCGTGAACCTTAAACAAACAACGATGCATTCCGAGTCTTCTTAACCTTAAACAGAGGTACCATACACCACACTTAGCCTGGTAAATAGAATGATAAATAAAAGACCAATTCCAGTAACCACCCATCAAGCACTCGGACTTTAAGCTTCATGCGATTATACCACATACACTATAAGCGAAGGCAAGCTAAAATATGAATTGCCTCTTACTTACCCCTCATCCACAGCCTGCTATGCTTCACAACTACCTCTATTCACTCTTACTCCTTTCAAAACCTTATTGAACTAACTAATAATTGAGCTAAAGAGCTAATGATCACTCTTGTTGGCCACAAATGCAACTCATGCATGGCACTTAATATGAACATCTCCACTACTACCGCATATGTTAACTGAATGTCACTCACGAACTTACGCATTAATGACTATCAGATTGGGTTAACCGTAACAGCGGTTGCTAGTGGAGTTAATCTTTGATGAAACTTTATGTAAATTGGCTACTGTGGGTATGGTTGATATACCATGGTTGTATGGTGTGAGGGTTCCTTTGGTTGGATGCTATGGTTTCCACGTAGTAGCATCGGTTCAGCACACTCTTTTCCCCCCAATTTAGAGTTCCGAGGTGAAGCACCATTGAGGTAGTAATAATGAAATAAGTGTGAAATTTGACGGTGGTATTTAAAGCACCGTCTGATTCGGACCAATTACACTGACAAACTATGATTCTGATCCCTAACAAAGTTGAAGGTGTAGAGTTGGCTATTAGCTGCATGCCACTAAGTAGTTATCAATCGGACTCAGACAAAGATGTAAATGGGCTATGAATTCAACTTTAATAGGTTCAAATTAATGTCTATAAGCATAATTATGAGATATTGAAACACAAGTCTTCATTTTTAAAATCTATTTTGCAAGTAAAATAAAAGAATTTGGTTGAATTACATTCAGATCAGATTATAGATTATATGGATCTTCAAATTTAGACAAATAATTCAATCTTTGAACATGTCTAGTTTAATTTACTGGGACTGAAACAAGTGAGTGGCCTATTTGGATTTTAAATATTAAATATAAATTCCTATTCCCTAAAACTAAATTTGTACTCATCCATTTTTTTGGAATTTGTACTCAAAATTTAAGTGATAATTTATTTAATATATAATAAAATCCAATAAAAAAACACGCTGAATTTTTTTACACACTTTCCTAATATGTTAAATACTATATTTTATTTAAAGATTTAAATACAATTAATAAAAAGTATTTAGTTATTAATAATTTTATTATTTGTAATAAATATAAATTTAATATATATATTTATACTTTATATTGTATTTAAAAGACTAATTGAAATCAATATTATACTAATATTAATTTAATTAAAAAGAATCAAATTATCATTATTTAAAAACATAACACATTTTTTTAATAATATTGTTTTATTTTTCTTTTGATTGTCTACTAATTTCAAAGCTTTACTCTAATCTGGACGGACTCGGATCGTATACTTCAAAGTATTATTTTTTGAAGTTCTCTTTTAATTCCAACCCGCCATATTTAACAACAGAAAAAAAGATAGAGCGGAAAGAACAAAAAATGAAAAATGGCGGACATTTGAAGAAGATGAAGAAGTGAGAGCTTTGAAGGAAATGGCGGAGCTGGGGTTTCTAGAGAAAATCTTTTGGAGATCAGGTTATAGAGCTCCAGATGAGAGCCCTGACTCTGTTACATTCACTTTGGAATCCAATTTTAGTCTCTTTTCTTCGGCTTCCGCTAGTGCCGATCGTTGCTCGTTTGCTTCCGATGTTCACAATCACGATTCTCTCGCCTCCGAACTCTCTTTAGTAACTTCTCCACTTTTTCAACGCCCTTTTTTATGGCTTTGTTGCAACTTCTTGGTGCAATGCTAAACAGTGGAAGCTGTAATATTTTTACATTGTGATCGACCACTGTTGAATGTTGATAAATTTTCTTTTCTTCTTATTCCTTTTGGAAAAAAGAGGGAAACCGGACAATAACGTTTGAAATGTGAATTTCTTTTTGCAGCATTTGGCTGCACATGGAGGAGATGAGATTGAGAGTTCAAGTGGACCAGATCCAGATCCAGATCCAAACAAAGCTATGACAGTCCATAAGCACAATTGTTTCTCCAGAAAAGGTGAAAAAGTGAAAGGCATTCGCAAGTAGCAAAGTTTTTCTTGCATTATTAGTTTCTTTCGAAAAAGTTAAGACCGAAATTGCACCAAAAGAAAGAAAAAGAAGGAAAACAACTAATAAATCCAAAAAATTTCAAATTCACTCACTCACTGTCATTGTCCACCTGCTTTTTTCCTCTTTCAAAATAATAACCAGTTCAAGAAGAAGAAAACGATGCAGCTCGCATAGGGGACGAAAATCTACTCACTGATTCAGCGATATACTCATTCTCTCTTGCTATTAAAGGTACCCTTTAGTTTCAGTTTGAAATTGTTTTTTTAGCTTGCATTTTTTTTTGTCAAGAAGGTAACAATTGTGAATTGGGTTTGTTTGATGTAGAGTGTCAGGATAGGAAGATTAGATCTGACGCTTTGTTGAAGAATCCTGATAAGCGAAGAGCTTCATTAGATCAAAACAATGTTTCTGCATCGTCTCCTCGGTTTTGGACTATGAAGAAAAGCACTGTTCCGACACGGAAATCGAATGCAATTCCTAGTCCTGGGACTCCCAATCATCATCATCAGTTGAGTTCTGGAATGCTGAAGGGTTGGAGTTCTGAACGTGTGGCATTGCATAACAATGGTGGAAGGAGACTAGGGAATGCTGCTGGTGTGTTGCCTCTGAACAATGGAAGGACCTTGCCTTCAAAGTGGGAAGATGCCGAGAGGTGGATTTTCAGTCCTGTTTCTGGGGATGCCAGTGTGAGGCAATCGAACTTGCATCCACAAAGAAGACCAAAATCAAAGAGTGGTCCACTTGGTTCTCCTGGGATCGCTTACCATTCTTTGTACTCTCCTCCAACTCACATGTTTGATGGAGGCCGTAAAGGAAGATTTATGGCCGTTTCTCCTTGCTCAGCTGGTGCAATTGCAGCTAATGGTTTAACAATTCATTCCCGTAGCCCTGCTGGAGGATTCGCTATTCAGACTGAACCTTGTATGACCCGTTCTGTCAGTGTGCATGGATGCTCTCGGTTAGTGAACCCTTCATCGCTTCCTTCTCAAGGTAATGTCCATTTCTATCGTACAAAATTCTGGGGTTAGATAATGATATGGGCTTTCGCTTACATTGACCTCTTGTACATTATGGGTGCATTTTGAAATTTATGAGATCAATTATTTTAGTTTGTTCTCTATGTTGTTTGTCTTGCCATCCAAGTTAATCTTAAATTAGAACTTTTATTTGATGTATCATGAACAAATCAGAAATCATGATTCAGTAGAAGAATATAAAACCTTTTCTCTGTTAAATGTCATTTATAATGAGTTGTATGATATTATCCTATAAATTGTTCCGAATTGACTGAATATTGATTATATAAGCAAAGACTACTCCTTGATATAGGAATCATCAAACATTAAAGAACATCTGCATATCAAGGCAAGTGCACGTGAGTAGTCATATTTAAATCTCTCTACATTTTCCAAAACATAAGCTTGATGTTTATATTTTTAATACAAACCGTGAAAAGAGAAAATGGAGATTTTCCAAATCTTTACTTCATGTTCTACTGAGAGATAGGTTTTTGTTTTTATGGTAATTGCTGCTAAACTGGTGGCATCCTACATTGGTTAATTCTTGGATTACCTGTAGCCTTATATTCAAGTTGGCCCTTTCCGCCGAATGGCAAATGATTTTTTGGTTGGATGCCTAAAAATTGCTGTCTTTTTTACTTTCGTTGGCCTCATATTTCCAATTAGTTTCCATCAAAGCTGCAGAAGAAAATCTTGATGCAACCAAGGATGCAGTCTTCGATATTTCTGATACTGTCTCAAGAAGAGATGCGGTGACCCAAATGAACACACGGAGTAGCACCCAGTCTCCTAAAGGAAGGCCTTTTTCTCCCCCCACTCCTACTGCTCTACGTATAATGGAACTGCAGAGCTTTCATTGCTCTAAATCAGAAGTGAGAGATGTCCAGGTGGATGAAAGAGACACCATGACTCGGAGGTCAAAGAAGCATGGAGTTCGAAACAGTGGGACGAGCACAGAAATTGTAGATGACCGGAGAAATAGAGCAGTTGACACTCCTATATCGTCCTGGGATATGACAGAGACAGCAGAACGCATTTCCAAGTATGGTTGTTACTATGCTTCCATTTCTTTTGTACTATTCAGTATTTTTTATAAGATTATAGATCAACACTTTGGAATGCCTCAATGAAATGAGTAGATATTCAAGATCCCTTCAGTAAAAGCTAAAATTTTCCACTCTGAACATTTTTTATGTTTAAACCTCATTTACCTTCTTCCATGAAGACCGGCTTTGAATGATTGTAGTAAAAAGGTTAATTTAGCCAAAATTTTGATCCTCGTGTCAGTTTTTAGATGCTTTTTTTTTTGAAGCTACAGTTTTTAGATGCTAGAATGCGTGAGATTTGCCTTCTTTTCATTTTCTGGATCCGCCTTAGAAACTGCATCCAACTTGTTACTTTAATCAAGAAAATCCTAACCTAGTTTGTTAGGTTAAATCAATTCTCCGTGTTACAGGTTCAAATATCAAAAACTTATCAAGAGAACCCAAGAAGAATTGAAATGTTTATAGGACAGATTTGCTCGATTTTCACATTTCAACATCTTTCTCTCATTTTTTGCAGGATCAAAAGAGAAGAAGCAAAAATCGTTGCATGGGAGAACCTGCAGAAAGCCAAAGCTGAGGCTGCCATAAGGAAACTAGAGGTTGGTTTTCTCTTAAGTACTCTATTAAAAATTGATTTCTCTGGGCATAAGTTTTGGTTCTGTACGTTCTTAATATTCGTTGTTAATATAGAACCACTAAACAATCATACTCATGACTGCAAATTTTAATGATGTGTGGGAAAACTGCATCAGATCTAGCAAGATCGATGAAGCTATTATCCTTACCATTACTAGCGGAATACTGTATTTCAGATGAAGCTGGAAAAGAAGAGATCGTCGACAATGGACAAGATAATGAATAAGCTGAGCTCAGCCCAGAAGAGGGCTCAAGAAATGAGAAGATCAATGATAGCCAACGAGTTCCATCAAGTTACAAGGTCAGCACATAAGGCTATATCGTTCCATAGAACCCGCCAGATGGGTTCATTGAGTGGCTGCTTCACCTGCCATGCATTCTAAGGCCTCAGCCATCTTTTACCGGTTCAATCAGTCCTCAAATGTTTGGTAATTTCTGCTTGAATCAATGGTTTCTTTCCAGAATTTCTGGCTTAACTGTTCCACCTTATGTGTAACCCAGTCTGAAGAATAAAATCCGCCTGACATGACAAATATTGTACAGGAAGCAACTATTATACTCGACGCCAAACCGGAGTCACCGTGCCTGAATGAAGCACCGCTGCCTCGATCTAAGGTGAACCCAAATTGCCATGCCTTTGGACTTAAATATTTTCCTAAATGTTCAATTATTAAGCTACTGTATGCTTGGTATGTATGTAGATTAACCTTTCAAGTAGTTGTCCCTGGAATGGAAATGTCATTCATCTCTTAAACCTAGTTAGATTAAATAATATGAATATGGTTTAAGTCGCATGATATGCATAATTGACGTATCAAACTTTATAATAAATATATATATATTCGATTCAAATAACATTAAGAAAAATCCACAAATATGATTGTCAATTATTATTATCATTGAATCTTATAATTTATATATTTTTTTCTTTCCTAGCAAATCAAATGCACTTCGTTGATCAAATCAGATTTCTAACACAAATATTAAATGTATACAGGGGGATGTAGGGAGACAGTGGCTTTTGCCCCTAAAAATGAGAAATTTGTTCTATAATCCCCTTAAAAGTCATGAAATTTTAAATTAGTCCACTGAAAAATTGATTCTCTGAAAAATTTATGATTTTATTATGGTTCCCGTTTAACAAAATCATGGATTCACTACTGAATATATAATTAATTCTTATTTAAAAACATAACTCTTATAAGACAAGTGGCCTATAATTAATTCTTGCACGAACCAAACAATTTGAGTGATTAAAGGGACTATTGTTAGAAATTCTGGGTTCGAGCATCAACAACTGCATGAGTGTTCTTTATCAAATGGTTAAGAGTCAAAATAACACATACTACCAGTAATCTCCCTGGATTAATAAAAAAACATAACTTTTTTGGATTTATTGGTTAAAATCACTTTGGATAAAAAAAAGATTAGACTTCGTTTGGGAATACATTTTGAACAAATGCTACCAGTCATCTCCCTAGATTAATAAAAAAACCATACTTTTTAGGATTTATTGGTTAAAAACACTTTGGATAAAAAAGGATTAGACTTCGTTTGGGAATACTTTTTGAACGAGTTTTTTTTAACACAAAAGCATCATTTTTTATTTCAATTTCTTGATTTAAGACAATAACCATGTTTCAAATGGGAATTTTTAACTAAAAATGAGTTAAAAAATCAATTAGTCAAGTTCATCTAGTAACGAAGGGCCTCACATTACTCAAAGAAGGGTTTCATATTGTATCCAATAAAAAGAAGGTCCAAAATAAATGAGGAGAAGAACAATGCAAAAGAAAGAAGAAAATTCTTAAAAGAATTATGGATGAAATAACGTAAAAGAAGAAAAGAAAGATAGGTAAAGAATAAGGAATACAAAAGTACACTTTCAATTCATAAACCAACTAAGTGAAAAGGAATATATTTTGAAGAAATTATAGATGAGTTGATGCTATTTGAGTAAATTTTTCGGTGACAATTTATAGATCAATTCATTTTTATTTCTTTGTTAATATAAAGTTTTATAAATAAAATGTTAATCGAATCCATCAAATAATTTTAATGATTAATTTTTTTTAAGAATTCCTATTCAAGTAATTATGCTTATAAGGATAAGTGTATTAATGTCAATGGTTAAAAAATATTTTGAATAAATACTACTTCGTAACTACCATAAATTATAATAAAAATATAATAAAAATTAAATACTATCATAAACTAAAGTCATAGACGTTCACTATTCCTCTCTCAGCCACCACCATTCATCACCGTCCGGCCACCATGCCGGAGTTTTCTTAACGGAAGGACCAAGGTTTTGGGATTATATACAAACATTAAGAGAACTGAGGGACAGGCATGTGTGGTTATTGTTTAGCCATGTGCAAGCTAATGTGTGAGCCAGTTTCTTTTTCTATGTAGTCTTTACCGACAATGTTTTCATTCAACAACAATATTAATTAGGTTGTAATTTTGGTGTTGCGTAGTAAAATATTTATAGATTCACAATAAAAAGAACAAGGTTCATTACTGCAAAATCAAAATTAGACAAATATTTCCAAAATGAATCTTGACCCACGATATGACAGATTCAATGAACCTTAATTAATAAATGTTTTGTGTGTTGTAGCTTTTTCAGTGATAAATCGTACATTTGAAAAGACAGACGATTCCTTTTATGTATTTAGAAATAGTTTAACTTTGTTTAAATCAAAGTTAACTGTTACTGTAGATATTTATTGATCACGAGACTGCTTACGAATTGGTTTCCCAATATAACATTACGCACACCAGTAAAAAATATATCACATATGTGTTGAGACGTCATCCGTAATAGGGATATACATTAAATATTATCTAGATGAGAAATCATTGAACGGGTTAAATGTGAAAATAATTTAACTTTGTTTAAATCAAAATTAATTGTTATTGTAGATGTTTGTTGATCACGAGACCGCTTACAAATTGGTTTCCCAAGATCAACATCACGCACACCAGTAAAAAATGTCTCAGATATGTGTTGAGACGTCATCCGCAACAGGGATATACATAGAATATCGTCTAGATGAGAAATCATCGAATAAATACCAGAAAATTATACACGTTCATATCCCTACGAAACATGTAATAAAATATTTTTCTTCGACTTTTATCTTATAATTTTAGAATAATTTAATTTATTTGAGGTTTTTAGCTAACAAAGTTATGTAATTTTAATTATATAGTTCATGTGGACGCCTTATTGCGCTGCTGCTATTGCCAACTGCATACCGCATGGCATTCTGGTGACTAATTCACACTTGTACATCGTGTCAGTCCTGCTGATTTATTACTTGCTAAATGTAAATACTCAATAATATTCGCATCGGATGGTGTCACGCGATTTATATGACACTATAATACACGTTCATATCCCTACGAAATATAAATATTAAAAAATTATTTAAATACCAAAAAAATAACTAAATCAATAAATAAATATTAAAAATTGAAATAATATTAATTAATTTACCTCATCGTTTCGTCTCCAATAGTCGAATACGTGACTTCGATTTTGTCTTAATAGATTCGTCGTCATGATATGAAATATTTGAATCTTTAAATATATGAAAGGGATGGGTGTGGTGATGAAAAGGAGTGGACGACCCAATATATAACCATTCTCGCACTCGGGGAAATGCAATTTTAAATGCAACTCGCGTCCTGCAAGACGCGAGGTACTGAAAAACACGTGGAATTCGTAGTACCTCTCATTTTGTAAGACGCAAGATTGATTTAATTCAAATTCAAATTTCAAAATTCAAAAATTTCAAAATATATTATAATTTTTTAATAAAATATATATTTTAATTATTATATTTTAATTATTTATTATATTTAATATAAAATAATTAATATTATTAGTTATTATTATTATTATTATATTTATAAGTTTTCATTATTTCAAAATTTACAAAATATATTATAATTATTTTTTATAAAATATATATTTTAATTACTATATTTATATATTATTATATTTTAATTATTTATTATATTTAATAATTAATATTATTAATTATTATGTTTATTTATTTATTATAATATAATTTTGTTTTTACGTTTAAAATTAGTTTGTTATACGGAATCCAAAAGAACTTCGCGATTTGCAACCCGCTAGGTATCTTATAAATCTCACGATATTTTAGATCATAAAAGCTACCTCGAGCTTCGTAATACATAATGTCATTTTATCTAATTATTTATTAGTTTACTTGAAAAGTACATCTACGTCTGTATCTCGCGTGTTAAAGGATGCAAAAAATGTAACACGCATACCGCGAGGTCATCCGATGCGGATGATTTGAAGATTTTTCTTCTGAATAACCTCTGTAGTGTCCTATTTTTTAAATAATTGTTTATTTAAGGTTTTTAAAATAAATTTGTCGGAAAAGAAATCATAGGCGCGACAAAGATACTGTAAGAATTTTACTCTTTTTATATTCAAAACTTTTATGCATCACAACATTCGAGAAAGAGCAAAGAAACTTTATGTAAAACTTTACTAATTTATACACAATTTTGGGCAGTGGGACACCTTAAATCTATTAGAAACACACAAGCTTTTCAATTTGTTTAGCTACCACTCAAGGGCCTTGTCTTAAGCAAACGTACGTTTCTGCTTCTTTCTTTGAACAAGCATAGAATCACTCGAATCATTCAGTGTTTTTGTTCTTTTAGTCCAATCTAATTCTATAATCTCAAACCAAAAATGCACATTTTTTTCATGTGGGGTGTAACAGTTCATGGGAACAAGACATCTTTTTACTCCACAATAATAGTCGGTGATAATTATATCATTGAAAACCCAGAATCGAATGTGTTTATCTGTATGGGGTTCTGAATCCAGATGAAAAGCATGTTTGTACGTATCATGCATTAATTGAGTAATCAAAAGAAAGCCCTGGAGAAATTTTCATCGACACACAGCATTTTCATTTTCACTCTCTCTTTCTCCATTAATGCAACTGGAAACACACAGAATCACCAAGAGGTGTTTTGCACCAATGGAAAACTAAGAAAATAGACATCGCTTTTGATCTTCACTTTCAGCTTATAGTATTGTACACATTCAAAATAATGGGAAAACTAACATGTAGAAGAAGGCATAAGATTTAACCGTAGATCATCTTTTTCCAAGACCAAACGTGCCTTGCTAGTCTCCATGTTTGTTGCAGTATTGTTATAGTCGGGATGCAATCTCTTCTTCGATTGTAAAGGTACACCAAACAGCTTTGTTTTACAACTGTTGCTGCTCAGTTCTTCGACAATGGTTAACGAGCTCTGGGACGTTGCTGTCGGAGAGTTCAAGACCTGAACTTGGGTCTTCGGGCCGTTCGGATAATACCCGACAAGCTGGTTCAATGGCTTCTGTAATAATGAAGATGGAGGACGAGACATGAGAGAGGCAGAGTAAGAATTCCTTGGAGTAACGGGCTTCACATTGTTTTGAACGTAGTAGATAATGTAATTGTAAAGCTTCTTCATATGTGCTAGTTCAGACATGAGCAGATCGTTGTTTCTTCTTAGCCTTTCGTTTTCTTCCGATAACGCATTCACCGAGCTGTTATTATATCCTACTCTCGAGGAAGAAAGAGTTGGTGAGTCACACCAGTTGGCTCGTTCATCTGAGTCGGTCGGGGAGATGCTGACTCGACTTTGAAACGGGAAGAAACTCGGTACATTCAACGAAGAATGGTAATGATGATGGTTTAAAGATGGGTGCGAAGTTTTTCTTCTGTGAATCTCACAAAGCAAGTGCTTCTCTCCTCTCTTGAAGAACTCATTGGCGAACTCCCATCTCTCCGGTACAATCTTCCTAAAACCCTAGTTTCCATCACCAGTGTCCAACAAGAAAATCCAGGTTAGTAAACGAGCCAAGAATGCAAAACGAATAATTCTTATGAACAAAGAAGCAAAATTTTGTTTATACGTAAGTGTTGAGCTGCCTAACAAAGCTGGAGAAGTTGTTGTGCTTGAAGTAATTAGGGAGCAGATCACGAGCAAACTCAGGTGGTCTCCAAACGACGAAAGTGGAGTTGTCTTCGCCCCATGAAACTGTGAGATCGGTGGTCGGATCATCGACCAGTTGGTAGGTTTTTGTGAGGAAGGGCGCCGGCACTGCTTTGTGGGAATCTAGTGAGAGTAATAACCCTTGGCAATTATCAAGCATCAGACCCATTGGAAGATCAAAAGCAAGAAAGTGAAGAAACTGATGAAATGAAAGAGATGGAGAGAGGAGGAGGAGGAAAAACACACATTTTTCTTAAAGCGTGAATTAGTGTATAGGGGGAGTGTGATATCAAGACAAACCCGTGACTATCTCTCTCTCTCTTTTCTGACAATGAATCCCTAGCACATGGCCATGAATGTGTGCAGTGATCAGAACCCCTGCTCCCTTTGCGAATTTACTATTCCTATCTTGTAATTTCATAAATTTTATTAAAAATATTCAAATAAAATTTGAGTTAAAAATAAAATTTAAATATTTCAAAATTTTTAATAAATAATAGATTAATTTTTTAAGTTTAAGTCAAATTCTTCAACTTTATATATAGGGATGGGCATGGGTCGGGTTGGGTTTTTGATCCACCCGACCCGACTCTACCAAAATAATGTTTCACCCGACCCGAATATATGACTTAGAAATCCGATCCGACCTGAAATAATAAAAAATTATTTTTATTCAATAAAAACAGTGACTTAATTGAAAAAAATTATATATAGAGGGGTATTATTGTAATTATTTCTAAATATATAAGGTAAAATTATATATTTTTCGGATAGGGTATGATATTTTACACCCTAACCTCGAACCCGACCCGAATATCACATTTAAAAAACCCGACCCGACCAAAACCAAATTTTTTAAAAAAAAATCCGACCCGATCGGATCGAAGCCCGTCGGATTCAGGTTGAGTGTCTATCCCTATTTATATATATATATATCTTAAAAGATATAAATAGATTAATTTTTAAATTTGAGTCAAATTATTCAACTTTATATTATATATATATATATATATTATATTATATCTGAAAATATATAAATACTTAAATTCTACTTTATATATTTAGAAGCCCTATGTCTGCTTCTTCTTTTTAGTTTATTTTTTTGTAACGTTCCTTTTGTAGTTTAACGTGAGGAACCCAACAAACCCTACTATTTGGAATCCAAGCAGTTTTGTATTTTTGTATGAATGTGGAAGATATAAGGAAAAGGATAAATGGAGGTCTATTATGAGATTTAAAGACTGTTGTTGGTGACCACATTTCTTCTTCTTTCTTCTTCCAATTTCCCTTTTGATATTCTAGAGATTCCAAACTTCAAAAAAAAAAATGATCCATAGACATCCCTTTGGCTTTGCTGCCACTTTTAGTTTTGAGAAAATAACATCAGTGACCAAAAATGTCTTATAATATACGATTTTAACCAACTTTTTTTGGATTTGCCAAAATGACCAACTAAATCGCAATGCGATCGATAATTCGCAACGCGATCTCCGGTATCGCAAATCAGTTTCCAGATTTGCAACGCGATTCTGACTATCGCATTGCGATTTCCCAAATTCGCGTTGCGATTTTTCTAATTCGCAATGCGAATACGTAAATCACAACGCGAATTTGAAAAATCGCAAAGCGATTACGTAAATCGCAATGCGAATCTGTAAATCGCAACGAGATTCTGACTATCGCAATACTGAATTTCAAATTCGCAACTCGATTTCTGAATTCGCAACAGGTTTTAATTTCGCAACACAAATGTTTTGGGTATATAACTACGCAGCAGCAGCAACTCATAACCTAAATCCCTAAATCGCAACTCATTCCATCTCCATCTATCACTCTCTCCGGCGACATCCGTTCCTATATCCAACGACATCCTTCCCCATCCGGCAACAGGTTTTAGTTTCGCAGCTCGTTTGTTTAGTAAATTAATTTACAATAATGAAATCATCTAATGTTGATCATGTTTGGATAGATTTGTGTTTTGGAGGGTCATGGGAGAATGTTAATGGTGTTTTACAATATATGCCTTTACCCATGAATCTTCAACTAAAACTGTCATTAAAAAAGTTAACTTATGAAACTCTAATGTTACGTGTTGCAAATAAATTGAATTTAGAGCCCCTAAGTGGATTTAAGCTATCTTATCAGAGAAATGGTAAAGTTTATTTGTTAACCGACAATGAAGATGTTGAACGATTCATTGCTTACATTAGTGTTTCAAGTGATGATGTTACATTGTATGTTGTTGAACCTAGAAGTAGTGAAGTTGGGTCAGTAGCGTGTAGTAATCAACTAAGTTTTTCAACCTCAGTTTATGGTGCTCAAAATTTAATGGTTCCACCACAATTTCATCACCAAGCAAATATTGTTCCACCACATTTCCAATACCAAACACAATCTCAAAACCACAACCTTTCCCTAATCCAAATCCCAATCAACTTTCAGCACCAAATTCCGGTTTTCGTATTGACCAGCTAGACGATGATGAGCCAACAGAAAAAATTGTGAGTACTAGTCAGTATTCGAAATTTGATATTGGTCAATACCCGGACTTTGATCTTGGTCAATACTCGGATTTTGATGATTTTTCAGAAGAAGAAACAGACCCTGCGTGTAATGATTTTGATATTGGTCAATACCCGAATTTTGATGATAAAACAGCCGTTGCCGAGGAAGATGTTGTTGATGATAATGAGAAGGAAGTTACGACTGTAAATGAACATGTTGAACATCCATTCTGTAATTCATATAACACTGAAGAAGAAAAAGAAGAAGAAGAAATCCCCAAAGAAAAGTCCCCGAAGAAAATGCCACGGGAGTATAACTAGAATATGCCAGAATTACTTCAGATACCAGAAAAAGAGTTGGTAAAGATAGCAGTTGATTGTTACACAAAAATTATTCGTATCAAGAAAGATGATTGTTTTGATACAAAGGAAGACTTGAAGATAGCTTTGTATACGAAATGTGTGGAAGATGGCTATCAACTAAAAGTTAACAAATCAAGCAAAGATCGTTTCGAAACAAGGTGTATGATTGACAAAAACTGTATGTGGCGTATGATTGCAAAGAGGATAAAAGATTGCGAAATATTTCAAGTTAGGACTTTTATTGATAAACATACATGTTCAAGAACCCAAGTTTTTCCTCACCATAGACATGCAAACAAAAAGGTGTTGGGTGGTTTTCTGGCTGAGTTAATGTTTTTGAATGGTAGTGTATATCGGGGACATGAAATTATGACTGACATGAATGCTCGGTTCAAGATTAGTATTTCATATTCTCAAGCTTGGAGAGCCAAATGTTATGCCTTGGAATTGTTGAGTGGGTCGCCAGAAGTATCGTTTGCCCAAATGTCGGCTTATTATCACAATTTAAAGCTGAAAAATACTGGGTCGGTAACTCATGTCAAAACAGATAGAGATGGACGCATTGAGTTGCTGTTTATCGCCATTGGTGCAGCGGTTAGTAAATCAATATAATTTTGTTGACTCATTTTTGTTAGTTACATGCATTTCACATTTAAATGATTATATTTCTTGTGTATATGATTTTGTAGATTCGTTCGTTTATTAATTGCATGCGCCCAGTTATTATAGTTGATGGAGAACATTTAAAAGGTCGATACCTTGGAGTAAACTTATTAGCATTAGCCATGGATGCTAACAATGGGATACTGCCAATAGTTTACGGGGTTGGCAAATCTGAAACCTCTGATTCATGGACATGGTTTATGGGATATCTTAGGGATTGCATAAGTCCTATTAGCAATCTGACAATCATATCCGATAGGGCAAACTCAATTGACAACGCTGTTAGAAGGTGTTTCCCAGATGCTTTTCATGAACTTTGTGGTGTTCATTTGTATAGAAATCTAAAATCAAGGTCTGCTGGTATAAAAAATCACAAATGGACATACTGGAAGGCTGTAAAAGCTTATCGGGAAGTGGATTTTAATAAGTATATAAACTGTTTAAGACGTGTTTTGCCTCAGTGTGCTCAAACACTAGAAGATGTCGGGTTTGAAAGATGGTCAAGAGTACATCAACTTGGAGCAAGATATGATTTCATGTCGTCTAATAGTGCAGAATCAATCAACGCTCTAAGTCGTCATTCCCGGAAATTACCCATTGCTATGTTAATGGAGTTTTTTCGAGCCTCTATTCAACAGTGGTACTACAAGAAAAGAAACCATGCAGGTATTATTTCTTTAAATTCGTAACTTATCATATATTTTACTAAGTATTATTTATTTAAATTTACAGGAACATTGGAACATCGTGTTACACCATGGACAGAAAAAAAGATAACGAAACGTGTTGTGAAGTCAACGTCGTGGAGAGTTGAACCATGTTCAAACACTTTGTTTGAAGTACTAGATAATAACTTAAATGGGCTTGTCGATCTAAATGCAAAGACGTGTAGTTGTATGACATGGCAAGCATCTGGTTATCTGTGTAGCCATGTTATAAAAGTTTCTCTTTATCTAAACCAAGATGATTCAAGCGCATACGCTATGGATTGCTACACTACATAAGTATATCGACAGACTTATGGCGAGATTGTCTACCCTATTCCACATCCTTCTGAGTGGGACATACCAGATGACTTACAAACAGTTTTTCCACCAGCCATGGACAGAAGGCTACCTGGCCGACCAAAAAGTCACGATCGTATACCGTCTAAGGGTGAAGAGAAGAAGAGATCGACATGTAGTCGGTGCAAGGAAAGTGGTCATACAAGGTTGACATGTGGATCACCAGTGCCATCACAATCATCTTTTCCTCTACTAAAATATGGATCCTCATCAAAATCCCAATCACAATCGGCTTTACCTTTTGGGACTGTTAACTTAGGTGATTTTTAAATGCAAACGTTGTATTATGTGTATATTATGTGTGAACTTTTAACATTTTCAGTTAGACATGTATTAGTAACTTGAGTTTTGAACATTGCTATGACATGTTCAGTTGTTATCACTTATTAGACATTCATTTGACTATCGCAACGCGGAAATCGCAACGCGAATATGACTATCGCAACACGGAAATGACTATCGCAATTCGGAATTGACTATCGCAACGCGAAAATGACAATCGCAACGAGAGAATCGCAATGCGAAATGAAAATCGCAATGCGAAATGAAAATCGCAACGAGTGAATCGCAATGCGAAAATAAAAATCGCAACGCGAAACTTGTTGCGATTTTCATTTCGCATTGCGATTCTCTCGTTGCGATAGTCATTTCCGCGTTGCGATAGTCTGTTTTGCATTCAACATAATGCAGATTGAAATCAACAATTACATTTCAATCAATTAAACAAGTACAAATATTATGTACACATCAATTAAACAAATCAACGTTTACAAATCATCTTTTACAAATCAATTAAACAATCAAAAAATAATAATGAAATCAACTTTTGCACCCATACATCCATTTTACGCAGCTCACTTCAGGATTAACCTGCAGAAACCAAACATTGAATCAACAACACTTTCTACACATCTAAAACCTACAAACAACAAATTATTGAATTCTAGCTACTTAACCAAACATTTTCAAACCAAAAAGAGTAAATATGTTTAACAACACTTGCATTTGACTTACAAATTGTTTATGGACACTTTCATAACGCGGATGCAGGTAGGCAACGTCTCGCATATATCGCTCTAGCCATAAAATGCCGAAACCACAAGCCTACTGCACATCTATCTCTATCGGTGGGAGGTATAAAATGTGTACTTCCTGTCGTCAAACGCTCCAAGCACATACATACGAGAGGACCATAATCCCTTCTGGCTTCCTTCGTTTGTTGTGGCGCGGTTTCGTCTCTGATAACTGTAACATTGAACTTCTTTGGCTTCTTGTTTCCAGACTTAGTCCAATAATCAATTGCATCCAAGAATTTAGCCAAATGAGAGCTCCATCCCTTAATCATATCTCTCAAATCAGACAATGATATGTAATTTATCATGCTGTCATATACTATTATCTTTAGGGATGGGAGTTGAAGCTCGACGAGAAGCCAATGAGTACGGTCCAAAACAAGGATAAACACCTGCATCGAAATGTAATAATTCAAATTGCGCACTTATTTATGAACACCTTTAAAATATTTAAACAAATATACTAACCTTATCGACCTCCCACCATGTAGGATAAAGTTTAGCTTGTCCATTAGCCAACACATATGATTCCTGTCGTTGATTCTTCAAGTGAACTACGTGAAAAGACGTCGACATAATTGTATATCGTGTTTTTTTAATATTTTTCTTCAATTTCCTTACAATTAGAAGACGTGTCACCTATGCATCAATATGTTGTTTTACAAAAAAAGACATATATTAGTGAATTACATAAATTTTTAAAAAAATTAATCAAACTGAAATATAAGAAATATAAGACTTACCCCCCATCGAAATAGCCGTTATCTTTAACCCCTAATAATACACCCCACCAAGACCGTTCAATCAACAAATGCATATCATCGTTGAGTTTGTATATGTCAGCGTAACACCCTTGGCTCCGCTCATGTAGATAAAAATCAACTGCGGTCTTAGCCCAAAGGGTATTATCCAGAATTGTTTCCGGTAGTTGTTTCCTCTCCACTTCATCTGCTGGAATGGTACTGGCCGGTAACTTATACGAAATCCAACAGTCATCCATCATGTCCGGCACATGAGGGGGCTTCTCAATAATTCGATATATTACACCGTGTGAATCAGGCTCTAGAATGTTGGGAGGGACCTCTTCAACGATGACAGTGGCCTATTGAACGGTGGGAGGGGACTCTTGAGGGATGATAGGGGCCTCTTGAACGATAGGGGAGGCCTCTTGAACGATGACAGGTGAGTCGGGCTTTTTCTTATGGATTCTTCGCACTATTGGGATGAACGGAGACGTAATGGCACGTGCACGCCGTCTGATGCGTGAACTCCGTCTTGCAAGAAAAACCCGACGTAGAGTATCCACCTTAGCGGGCCGCTAAAAATAAATTAATACATAAATCAGTAAATAAACAGACATGATATTAAACAGTGAGAACAAAGACAAATATATTTCAAACTTGCACGGTATTCACCCAAGTCATTATTATATCATTGTTCACAAAATGCATCAGATAACATTCCAGAAGTAAGCACTTATATAAACATTTAAAAGGATAACATATAGGTTTAGTGCAGGTTCAATGACAACATAAAGAGTAGTAGTTTATTCTTGAAACTTAAATTTTCAACACTGTGAAGTTAGTATTTGTCTTTTGGTTGAAGTAATGTAATTCATTCAAGTTTCAATTTACAGAAGAAGAATAGAATCTGAAACTTAAAATCGCAACGCGAAAATGACTATCGCAACGAGAGAATCGCAATGCGAAATGAAAATCGTAACAACAAAATCGCAACGCGAAAATGACTATCGCAATGCGAATTTGACTATCGCAACGAGAGAATCGCAATGCGATTTTTATTTCGCATTGCGATTCTTTTGTTGCGATAGTCAAATTCGTATTGCGATAGTCATTTTCGCATTGCGATTCTCTCGTTGCGATAGTCATTTTCGTATTGCGATAGTCATTTTCGCATTGCGATAGTAAACTATTCTTCTTCTGTAAATTGAAACTTGAATGGATTACATTACTTCAACCAAAAGATAACCAAAAACAAATACTAACTTCATAGGGTTAAAGAATAAACAGTTAAACAGTATTGACAGCAACCGAATGAATTTACTAAGCAATCTAAGTGAAATTACGAGTAAATTTATCATCAAGTTAAATATGAAAAATATTAAACTTACCTCGTTGCGTAGAGTATGAACCTCATTCTGCAACGATGCTACAATCTCACGTAGAGCTGCTACCTCACTACGTAAAGTAGACACCTCAACACGCCATGCACCATTGTCATCGCGTAAAGTACCGACCTCCTCACGCAATGCATTGACCTCATTACGTAACTCCCCTAACTCATCCCGTGGAGGTGGAGAACAGGGAGATAAACGTCGTGGCATCTTTGCCGGTCGCCTATCATGAGGTGATGGTGGAGAAGAGGCTCGATGATGTGACAGAATAGGTGATGACTCTCGTTGTGGAGGTGTATATTCGGGTCGATCAGGTGATGGCTCTGGGTGAGGTGATGACTCTCGAAGTGGTGGCTGCTCATCATCCGTGCCATAAAAAAAAAGCTTACTAGCTTGCCACCAATCAGTGGAAAGCTCAGCTTCCGTGGGTGTCAGCCTCTGTAATGGAGTGTTGGCCTCCTAACAATATAAAAGCTCAAACAAAGTTATACTAGTAATAACTTGTTTATAAACATATGGTAGTATTTGTGTTAACTTACATTATTTATTGTAGTATACGGTAGTAAATCTTCCCATTGCTGCAAGGACTGTTTCCTCTTCCAGGAAATAGCCCTAGGAATATCATTAGAAGTTTTTAATGCATATGTCTGCATGGCGAGAAAGGCCTCAAATATCCAAATCTACAAACAATATAATAACAAACATTAGTAATTGTTAAAGAATTAATTATAATTTTGGAAACATTATATAAAAATTATTACCTTAAAGGCCCAAATAAAGCCTGACAAAGTGTATTTGGAACCATCGCCACGCAAACTTTTCCGATCATTAAAGGCAGACGACAACTTATTCCATGTAGCTCTCCATATATACGAACCCCACGGAAACAGGTTCCATGCATTTAGGTCCTCTACCAATTTAATTAGATCATTAGGAATAGGTTGTCGGGCCTCCCTGCCTAAAAAATCGGCTTGCAAAAGTATTAGAAGGCATACTCGGACAACATCGACGTCATCCATCCGAGTAAAACCATCTTTCTTATTCAATAATCTCGTCAAGTCTTCCACGTGTAAATTCGACTTCTCCGTTGACTGCTCAGGAAAAACCCGGGAAAACCATGATAGGCGGGTAATATGTCTAGTGTACCGATCTACATCATCGTGTCCGAAGCGTAGACCGTTGATTAAGCAAAACTCCTCCCGCCCAAAACACGTATACGCCGGTGGAAAATCAAACCATATCTCTTCATCATGATGTTGTATAGTCTCTGGTAGATTGCTAGTCATGGTTTGAAGAAACAGATGGGTCAACATAGCATCTCCACCCGGATGTTGTACTTTCAGCCATGGCCCGAAGCAAGTATCCTCAAATATTTTTCTTTGTGCGGGTGAAAGCTTCGATGCAATTGTTTTGGCCAGGCTTACTTTATTTCTTAAGGTCAATTGAGCTGAATAAAAGTTCTGCAAAAATAATAAACATACCAATTTAGATATACCAAAAACTACACTGTGAAGATATGAACAATAAACATAAAGAGTAGTAGTTTATTCTTCAAACTTAAATTTGCAACACTGTGAATGTAGTATTTGTTTTTTGGTTGAAGTATTGCAATTCATTCAAGTTTCAATTTGCAGAAGAAGAATAGTTTCTGAAACTTTAAATCGCAACACGAAAATGAAAATCGCAACACGAAAATGACTATCGCAACGCAAGAATCGCAACGCGAAATGAAAATCGCATTGCGATTCTCTCGTTGCGATAGTCAAATTCGCATTGCGATAGTCATTTTCGCGTTGCGATTCACTCGTTGCGATAGTCATTCTCGGTTTCAAATACTAAAATTGAAAGAAACTTGAATGTATTGCATTACTTCAACCAAAAGACAAAACAAAGACAAATACTAACTTCACAGGGTTAAAGACTAAACAGTTTAGCAGTATTGGCAGTAATCGAATGAATATAATAAGCAATCTAAGTGAAATGGTTAATCTATTATTGAAAACTCCAGTAAACTTATCATCAATTTCAATATGAAAAACCTAATAATAATGCAAAAATTTCAAAATAAAAATAATTAAAAAAACTAACCCTTGGTGGTTGATTTGGTTGATTTTCCATTTCTGACCGTGAATGATTTCGCCGGAGATGGAGACTGTTATCGTCGTGGGGACTGATTTCGTCGGAGATGGGGATGGATGTCGCCTTAGAGAGTGAGAGATGGAGATGAGACTGAGTTGTGATTTAGGGTTTTAGGTTATGAGTTGCGATTACGGGATATACTGTGGACGGTTCAGTGTTCCGATATATTAATATATTCGTGTTTGGAATTTGAAAAAAATACGCGTTAATACGAATGGCGCTATGTAAATCGCATTGCGATAGTCAGATTCGCAATGCGATTTACGTAATCGCATTGCGATTTTCCAAATTCGCGTTGCGATTTACGTATTCGCATTGCGAATTAGGAAAATCGCAACGCGAATTTGGGAAATCGCAATGCGATAGTCAGAATCGCGTTGCGAATTTGGAAACTGATTTGCGATACCGGAGATCGCGTTACGAATTATCGATCGCGTTGCGATTTAGTTGGTCATTTTGGTAAATCCAAAAAAAATTGATTAAAATCGTATATTATAAAGCATTTTTGGTCACTGAGGTTATTTTATGAAAATATTTTCCTATAATGGAGGCTTCGTCTTTGGCCATGGGACTTTGGGTCTTCAGCTTTGGCTTAATTGCTTTCCTCTTCACTCGGGTGATGAATTATTGCACCTAAAAGTCTACACCCATAACTGAAAATTATTTAATTAAATATCACACCTTTACCTGTCTATAATCTTCCAAGAAATATTTGTTTTTTAACATCTTCTCTCTTAGCTTTTCAGTGGAAAGAAGAGGCGTCAGAATTTTTAAAACCTTCCTGCTTTTGGAGTAAAAATATATGACATCTTGAAGGAGAAAAAAAAATTCAAAGAATATTTATTGATTTTATAATCAAGGTTCATATTTGATGATGCCCTTGATCTCATTATTGGACAATGAAATTTCAAAATACATACAAAACAATGGGCAGAAGCAAATGTCAGCTTCAAGTCCCGATTTTCAATTCTAATGGGAAATGCCTATATATATATATATATATATATATATATATATATCCTGAATAGTTGACACCTACACTAGGGGCCTTTATGCAACTCCAAAATGTACAATTCTACACTGGGGACTTTCTGCAACTACAAAATGAACAATTTTTTTGTTGTTGTTGTTGCAGTGACTGACATGGAGACAGTGATTTTGTTGAGGGTTGTTTGTTTCTTTTTTCGTTCTCGTGATTCCTGTTTTTTTATCACTGTAGACAATAATTTTTCAGATTACTTTTATTATTATTATTATTATTAATATTATATATATATATTATATACTATTATTACTAAATAAAATAATAATAATAATAATAATACAAGCCCAATATCGGTGGTCCAACAGAACTCAAACTTTTTAGGGTTTATAACATTTCAACTAGGGTTTTTAAACCCTAGCTCCCAGCCGCCGCTGTCTCCTAACTCCCAGCCGTCGCTGCCTCCAAGCTTCAGCTGCCATGACTCTACCAGATGGTCCAATGCCCCATTGCCGACGCCTCCACTGCCATTGCCGACATATCAGTGCCACGACGACGCCAACAGAATACTCCAGAAGGCCAGCTGCCCCTCCACGTCGCAGCTAGGAGGTGAGTCACCACATAGTTCGGTGACTCACCAAACTTCACCCATGGGACCAGTCCGACAAGAGCCTCATTGAGGCTATTAAACCATCACCGTTCCCTGCAAAATAAAAGAAGAAGAGAGCAACAAGAGGGACACAAAGAACAGAAGGAAACAAACCACGACAACAACCAAAAAGGAGGAGGACGAACCCACAACAACCACCAATAGAAAACAGAAAAGAAAGAGAGAAAAAATGGAGAAAACTTACCACCGAGGAAGCTACACCGTCGTCGGAGCCTCCACACGCCGCCAAAATACCGTGGGTATTTTTGTAGATCTAGGTAATTTTGGGGTTGTTTAAGGGAAAAAGGGGTCGGATTCGTCCTTAGGACGACGAGATCTATATTTCGGGGTATTTTTAGAGTTCCGGCCACCGCTCACGGTGGGCGACGGCAGTAATCGACGCCAAAAACGGTGGCCAACAGTGGTCGGATTTCTCCTCCGGCGAAAGAAAATGAGAGCTTCTCTCTCTAAAGAGAGAGAAGCAAAATAGAAAATGAGAAGAAATGGCCTAAAGAGGTCGGTTTAAAGGGTATTAATACCCTCATCAAAACGACGCCGTTTTGATGAGAGGCGTTTCTGTAATTACCCTCAAAGGTAAAACCTTTTCTGCAGCCTCTCTATGTTTGTATCTTTACAATTTGGTCACTGAAACTAATTTATATATGTTTTAAATCGATTTTTTAATTTCATTTTATTTATAATTTAGTCATTAACATCATATATATATTTTAGGGTAAATATATTGTTTAGTCCCTTAGGGTTTAATAATATTTATTTTAATCACGAATTAATTTATTATGGTTAAATTACATTATTAATATTTAGATTTCATAGTATTTTAAATTATATCCATTAAACTTTGATATTTTATAATTTAACCACTAATTTTTATAATTATCATTTTTTACTATGAATGTTATATATTTATAATTTAATTGTTTTAATTTCAATTATTTGTTATTTAAAAACTTTCTCAAAATCGTTGTCAATTAGCTATTCACTATAAATTTGTCTTTAATGTTTCATTTTTCTTAATTAGTTGTAATCTTTGTGTCTTTGACTTTATTTTTTTCCTTACTTTAATTTTCTTTTCATTTATTTATAATTGATATCTTAAATTTACTTTCTATTCTATCCATTTTTAATCATAATAGAAATTAATATTATTTGACTTTATTATATAGATATTAATTAAATATAAATCTCTTTTATTTATTCTATTAATTCGTTTACTTTTCTTATATTTATCCATGGTATTTTATTATTAATATAACATTAAGTGTGCTGATACTATATTTTTAATTCCTTTTATTTTAGCCATTATTAAATGCTATTTTAGTCATTATTTAATACAATTTTATTCTATTTCTATATTGTCATTTATTTTTCAATATGTTTAAATTAGTACTTTATTTATTTGTTTGTTATTATTTATATTTTATTCACTAATATTTATATGAAATACCATATAATAATTGGGTAATATTTATTTATTTTTAATATTAAGAAAGGGCAGTCTTAAAGCAACTGGATGTCTATTTTCTGATTTTTTTTAATAAATAAATATTTTACTTTTATAAATTATATATATTATTTTTAAATAAATATTTTACTTTTATAAATTATAAATATTATTTTTTAACGTTTTATTAATATTTATTTATTTTTTAATATTAAGAAATGGACTGTCTTAAAACACCTAGAAGTCATTTTCTGATATTTCTAAGTAAATAAATATCTTATTTATAAAAATAAAAATATATGTAGACATTAATATATTTTCTTAAAATTATATTAATAAATTTGAAATAACAAGATTATGAATTAAATTTATTTTTGAATTTTTAAATTTCCAATAAAAGAGACAATTTATAATTAATAAGTACCAATTTTGGGCGTTGTGGGGGGTGTTAATCATTCCCCAAACGTAACCGACCAGGAATCCCTTATTTATCTATTAAAAAGAATGAATTTTTTTGGTTAACCGCAGATCGGTTTATCTTTTAAATGATGTTTTCTTAAAAACTCTTTTAAAAGATAATTTTTAGGTATTCAACCAACCTAACTCAAAAGGCCGATGGCGACTCCCAAAACATTTCAAAAAACATTTATTCACATCACTTTTCCTACCAAGTAAAAATTTCGTATCCGGACGAAAACCGGTTACGACAGCTTGGCGACTCCGTTGGGGACCTGGTCAAACTTTGAAATAAATTATAAATTATTTCTATTAATTAGAAATTAAAAATTCATATATTTAATTTTTAATTCTTTCTTTTCAAAATTTTTATATATACTTATTATTTTCCTAATATTTATATATATTATTTTTTTATTAATTGTTTTTATTTTATTTTCAGTTATTAAATTTCATTTTTATTTGTTTGTCAAAAGGTTTGAATATTTCTCCTCACACACAATACATGCATTGCATAACATAAGCTTTATAATCAAGCTTGTCCCTTTTAAGTGGGAGTGAAAGCGACGTCTTCGTGAGAATTTATTCTCCGTGTCAGACCTAGAAAGTAGCTTTCGGGGTTCATATGCTCTGTCTTCGTGAAAATTTATTCTCCGTGTCAGGCATAGAGAAATGTGTCCCCTCGAATTGAACTCGATCCGCTTAAGTCTATAGTGGACTAGGATTGAGGGTTGGTAGCCCAAGGGGGCACCAACAAGGACAGTTCAAGTACCTTTACTCCTAGAACTGAAACTCTGCATATAATAAACCCTAGAGATTCTCCTGATCTAAGACTGTACTGAACCTCTGTCCGTAGGTGTACATAAAGGAGAAATAAGCCCTAGCTTTTAATTTATTTTATTTCCTTTTCTTTTTCCTGAATAAATTCATGCGAACTAGAAATCATACAGTTAGGTTAATTTTTCCAAACAAAGCATGGAACTAGAAAGCATGAGGTTAGGATTTATACCTTGATAGATAGAAATTTTTTTGTTTCCATTAGTTGGTACTAACCATTTTATTTTTTTTTCTTATTTTTTCCATTGCATGTTACATTGCTCTAACTTGTTTACATTAATTTCTTTTGTTTACATTGCATGATCATGGTATAACCAAAAGGTGTCGACTTGAAAGACTGTTCATCAAATTGGAAAGAAATCGTAAATGGACAAAAAGTTTTATGATCAAACAAAATATGATGCGGCCAAGGAAAGACATCTTGAGGAAACTCTGAAGACAGAGGAGAGCTATGCACCCAAAGATCGTATGTCCATTGAAGAGCAAAAGGAGATACGAGAAATAAGAAAGCAGATGTCCGAGATGATGGGTAGAATATCTGTTTTGACTAAAGGAAAATAGATTCCTGCACAAAAAGAGAGAGAGGTCAACGAATATAATCCTGCAATTTCATATATGCAAAGGACTTCTAACCAATTTGAGAAATTTGATTCCCTGAGATGAGAAGAAATCATGTAATCTGAAATCGTCGAAGTTTAGTCTGATCCCGATTTCTAAAACTTAGGTTCAATCCAAGACAAAAGGCGATTCTCATTTTGATTCTATCCCTATATCATATAAAGAGTTATATGATAAGATACTTGAAGCTCGAGGAGTGGCTCTGTTGAGTTAATCGATTGACAGATTTGGCCAAGAGGGGGGTGAATTGGCAATTAAAAATTTGATGGAAGCTTTTGCAGAAAATTGAAAGTAATTGCACAGCGATTTAGAGTGGTTAGACTTTCTCAATCAAAGTCTACGTCCACTACCTTAGCTATCCACACTAAGGATTTTCCAAAAAATTCACTAATTTGTTCTTTCTTTTGAGGCCAAAGAGATAACCTTACAACACCCTCAAGAATATACCCCAATTCTTGAGAACACTCTTTCCCAAAGAGAAGATTACAAATTTGCAAACTTACAAGGAAAACCTCACAAGGTAAGATGTTTGCACAATTCTAGAACAAGAAAAGAACACTCAAAGATAATTATAAATGAGCACAAATGGTGTTCTTGAAAGCAAAATGAATATTGAAAGGAAAATTGGCTTGATTTGCACAAACTTGGTGTTTGATGCTTTCTCTCTTGTTTCTCTATGATTTCTTGTTGATCAAGAGCTTCAGAACTTGTTTAAATACACCTTGAATCACTTATGAACGTTGGGGATGATTAGTGAAGATCATATTGCCGTTTTAGTGTGAAAACAATTAATAAAACAGCTTGGAGCGTGGGGGAATCGGTTCCCCCTCATAGGGAATCGGTTCCCTAAGTGTAAAATTCAAATATTTCGACCGTTGATCAGGGGGAATCGGTACCCCCTATGGGGGAATCGGTTCCCTCCGAGCATTCTGGAAATCTCGGAGCCAAACCATTCAGGGGGGAATCGGTACCCCCTTAGGGGGGAATCGGTTCCCTCTGAGCAATCTGGAATTTTTGGATTTGAAATGGTTTGAAATACTTTGAAAGATTATTTTGAAATTGTTTTAAGATTAAAACTTAATTTTACACTTAAGTAAGGATTAAAAATGATTTTTGAAATATTTGGAGTAATGTTTTGATATTCGAATAATTATATCGAATATACTTAGAAAATCATTTGGAAAATCTTAAAATTCATTTAACTTAATTTGTTATATCGAAATATCAAAATGTTTTCAACAATCTCCCCCTTTTTGATATAACAAAACAATTTAGTAATTTTAAGATTTTGAAATCAAGTTTTGAAATTACTCCCCCTTACTTTAACACTTCTCCCCCTTTTTGTTAAATCAAAAAGATTCAAAGAAACGTGAAAATCATTTAGCCAATTGATTAGGTATATGTATGCATAAGCTGCTAAGATCACAATCAAGAGAAACGTTAGCCATTAGTTCCATAATCAATATTCATAAACAATGTGATATGGCAAAATTGGTCATATTGCTAATAATGATGTAAATGATGCAATAATGAATAAATCACACCAAACATATAAGTTCACACCATCCATAAATCCAAACAAATTCACAATCCACAAATTCAAACATTCCAAAATCAAAATGTTAAAACAATAAGTTTGGAGTTCAAAGCAAAATATAGAATCAAACATCCGTAGGAGGATCGGGAGGAGGAAAACGAGCTCGCATAGCGGCCATCTCGTGTGAGAGTGCATCAATACGTTCATTCATTGAAGCGTTGTTTGTTCGCATCTCTCGGAGAATCTCTAATTGTTGAGCTCCCATTGTGGATAAATGGGACTCTATAGAAGTAAAGCGCGAATCCATGGTCGCATATCGGAAATAAAATGTCTCCATAAAGGATTGAAAATATGGAGGCATTTGAGTTGATTGTTGTCTGTGCTCCTCGGGTTGCTCAGGCTCATCTTCGGCTTCATCGATATCCCTCATTAATTGTTCAAACTCTGGATCTTCGTCAGCTTCGAGTGGAGCTTGTGAAGAACTAGCTCCCGGAGTAGTTGCAGAAGATCGAATCCATTCACCGGTTTCTTTATTTTTGACCCATCCCGCTCTTGTTAAAGAAAGAAGATTGATTTGTTTCTTAAGAGGAAATGAGGCATCTAGACCAACTCGAAGCTCGGCTTTAGAAAAGAGATTACTAAGGATACAACCGTAAACTAGTGAAGAACAGAGTTTCTTATTTGGCACTAGGTTAACGGTTTCAACAATCTCAGCAAAGATAATCTCAGAAAGGTTTATTTTTATATTGTGTTCAAAACAATGCAACCACCAAAGATCTAAAGCTCTGAGAGTAGAATAACGACCCCCGGATGGTCGAAACCACCAAGTGATCATGAGATGAAGAAAATGCTCATGAAGATCTAGAACACTTGCACTATCATTTCGTTTATATCGTGAGCCTAAAACTTGTTTTTCATTTGATAAACCTTCATTATCCAAGCCTAAGGCATTGGCTATGTAAGCCGGATCAAGATGGAAATATTGACCTAGGAGGTAGGAACGTACTCCTATGGTTTTGGTTATGTCACGATTTTTGATACAAACGGCATTACAATAGAAGATACGAACAAGTTGATGATAGACAACGGGTTCAAGTTCGAAAAGTTTATCAAATTTCCATTCGTGCAAGATAGGGAGATATTTAAAGTTTATAGCAACCATAGTTTGAAGAGATGGGATACGTTCTTCCCTAATCTTATACGAGTCAAAATATTGGTAAAACCAATAACGATAATCTTTAGGACCCGGTTGATTGTAACAAGAATTTTGGATAGTCAAGTTAGGATCAAGATTTGGAATAGGATTTTGAGGAATAAGAAGAGGATTTGGAGGTGGATTTGGTTGACGACTAGAACGACTAGATGAAGACCTAGCACGTTTAGGATTAGACATGGTAAAGGAAATTGGAATAGATTGGATAACCTGCAATTTTAAAAACAAATGTATGCAATTCAATTAATCCCAAAACTCAATTGAGTCCTCAATATTTCAAGGTTTTCTAAATCAATTCTAATGGGCAAAGTTTTTGAAAAACTTTTGAAAAATATTGTTTTGAGAAACAATATATGTATAGTTTTCATAACAACAACATAATTTAATCAAAACACAATAATTTGAAAATTAACATTTTTTTAATTTCGAAAATTTAAAATTTTTTGGGAAATTCTTGTGTTTTTGATGAAATTAGTTGTAACATCTAGTTTCTAATCACTAAACAATCAATGCTCGACTACTATTTCAACCTAGAACTAATTAAAACTAATCCTATGTTCAAAATCAATGAAATAGAGAGTTTAGAAAAATTTACCTTGAAAGATGAAGATTGAGGGGATTTAGATGTTGTTTGCACGATTTTAATGATTCCAACAGGTTTAGAAGATGATATTTGATTCGAATTCTGATTAATATCGTTGATTTGAGGCAAAAATGGAGATTTGAGAAAAGTTGAGAGAGAACGGCAGAAGAGGGTTTGAGTATTTTGGGATTTTGGGTGTTCTGCCCGATTTAACAGAACCCCAGGGGGGTATCGATTCCCCTGTGGAGGGAATCAGTTCCTCTTCAAAGGGGGAATCGGTTCTTTCATGAGGGGGATCGATTCCCTCTGCACCAAATGCTAAAATCCGATTTTTAAGCACACAAAATGCTAAATTAATCTTCTCTAGTGATATAGGCAACTCATATATTGAAAAATAATTATGTTCAAACAATTAAATTAATCTTTAATCGATATTAGAACATAAAATTAATTTTTCATCAAGAATCATAAACTCCCCCTAACTAATAGCAATGAATGCAATCAAAAATTACTATTATGAGTATTTTTCAGTATTTATTAAAAGTGTTGAATTATTTTAAACACTAAGTGAAGATAGGTCAGTTAAACCTAATTCTCTCCTAAGTGTCCAAAACCTTTCCTTATCTAAGGGTTTTGTAAAAATATCCGCTAATTGATGCAAAGTATCAACAAATTCTAGAACTACATCTTCCTTAGTGACATGGTCTCTAATGAAGTGATGTCTAATTTCAATGTGTTTAGTTCTAGAGTGTTGGATGGGATTTTTAGTGAGACAAATAGCACTAGTATTGTCACACTTGATAGGAATAGTACCTACTTCAATTCCATAATAAAAAAGTTGTTGTTTCATCCATAAAACTTGTGCACAACAACTACCGGCTGAAATATATTCCGCTTCAGTGGTAGATAATGCAACACAATTTTGTTTCTTTGAAAACCAAGAAATCAGCATATTTCCAAGGAATTGGCAAGTACCGGAGGTGCTTTTCCTATCTAATTTACATCCTCCATAATCCGCATCAGAGAAGGCATGCAAGCTAAAACTAGAGTCTCTAGGATACCAAAGTCCTAAACTAGGAGTGTCCTTAAGGTATCTAAAGATTCTCTTAACAGCTAGTAAATGTGATTCCTTAGGACATGATTGAAATCTAGCACATAAGCAAACACTAAACATAATGTCCGGTCTACTTGCAGTTAGATAAAGCAAAGAGCCAATCATTGACCTATATAATTTAATATCTACACATTTACCTCCTTCATCTAAGTCAAGCTTTGTTGAAGAGCTCATTGGAGTGTCATGAGGTTTCCCATTTTCCAGTCCAAACTTCTTGAGCATATCTTTGACGTACTTAGCTTGATTAATGAAGATGCCATCTTTTCTTTGCTTGATTTGGAGTCCCAAGAAAAATGAGAGCTCCCCCATCATGCTCATCTCAAACTCACTTTGCATTAGCTTAGAAAATTCTTGGCAAAGAACATCATTAGTAGAACCAAATATTATATCATCAACATAAATTTGAACTACTAATAAATCTTTACCTTTATGCTTTAAAAACAATGTAGTGTCAACCTTTCCTTTTGAAAAACCTTTTTTAATTAAAAAATTTGACAATCTTTCATACCAAGCTCTAGGAGCTTGTTTTAAACCATAAAGAGCTTTTGTCAATTTAAGAACATGATCTGAAAATTTTGAATCTTCAAAACCTGGAGGTTGTTCCACATACACTTCTTCTTTTATAAAACCATTTAAAAATGCACTTTTAACATCCATTTGATATAATTTAAATTCATGAAAACATGCAAATGCTAATAACATTCTAATTGCTTCCATCCTAGCTATGGGAGCGTATGTTTCATCATAGTCTATGCCCTCTTCTTGAGTATACCCTTGAGCAACAAGTCTAGCATTGTTTCTCACTATATTACCACTCTCATCAAGATTATTCCTAAATACCCATCTAGTACCTACAGTAGATTTATTACTAGGCCTTTCAACTAATGTCCATACTTTACTTCTCTCAAATTGATTTAACTCTTCTTGCATAGCCATAATCCAATGTTCATCATTTAATGCTTCTTTAATATTCTTAGGCTCTATGCATGAAATAAATGCAACATAATTACAAATATTTCTAAGAGAAGATCGAGTTGTTACCCCTTTGGATGGATCACCTATAATCTCACTACCCTTGACATAGTTGTACTCTCTTGGATAAGATACTTCCCTTTCTTCAATGGTTGGATTCTCAAGAGGATCATGAGTTTCCTCATTCTTCGTTTCTTCCTTTGATGATGATTCTCCAACTTCATGTCTAACATCATTTGTATTTATAACACCTACATCATCATTCACACAAGAATCCTTCCTTGGAAGGGGATTATCATCGAAAACAACATGTATAGACTCTTCTACAACTAAAGTTCTTTTATTAAATACTCGATAAGCTTTAGAATTTAAGGAGTAACCCAGAAAAATTCCTTCATCATTTTTAGCATCAAATTTGCCAAGGTTTTCTTTACCGTTGTTTAAAACAAAACATTTACATCCAAAAGGATGAAAATAGCTAATGTTAGGCTTTTTATTTTTGAAAATTTCATATGGAGTTTTCTTTAAAATTGGCCTAATCATTACTCGATTAACAACATAACAAGCAGTATTTGTGGCTTCCGCCCAAAAATATTTTGGCAAATTATTTTCACAAAGCATGGTTCTAGCCATTTCTTCTAAAGTTCGATTTTTCCTCTCAACAACTCCATTTTGTTGAGGGGTTCTAGGTGCTGAAAAATTATGACTAATACCATTAGAATTACAAAATTCAATAAATCCAAGATTTTCAAATTCAGTGCCATGATCACTCCTAATACTAGTTATAGAGTAACCCTTTTCATTTTGGATTATTTTTGAAAATGTGATGAACTGTTCTAATGCTTCATCTTTAGTACTTAAAAATAGAACCCAAGTATATCTAGAATAGTCATCTACCAAGATAAATGCATATTGTTTTCCACCCAAGCTAGTAGTCCTAGTTGGCCCAAAAAGATCTACATGGATCAATTGTAATACTCTACTAGTTGATACGTCATTAATGGATTTAAAAGAAACACGCTTTTGTTTTCCTTTAGCACAAGCATCACAGATTTTATCATTATCAAATTTAAGCTTAGGCAACCCTCGAACTAAATCACCTTGAATTAGTCGTTGCAAAACACTCATACTAGCATGTCCTAGTCTCCTATGCCATAACCAACTATCATGTTCATCCTTAGCAACTAGGCATAAATTAGTCATATCAAAAGAATCTAAATGCACCATGTAAATGTTCCCTATTCTATGACCAACAAGCATAGTCCGATTAGATGCAATGTCAATGACTTTACAACCATTAATTTCAAATAAGACATTGAATCCTTTATCGCATAATTGACTAATACTCAATAGATTATGCTTTAATCCATTCACATATAAAACATTTTTAATTTGTATGGAAGAGGTATTACCTATTGTACCAATACCTTCAATGTGACCTTTTGAATTGTCTCCAAAAGTCAATTCTCCTCCATTTTTGGCGTTAAGCTCAATGAACCGGCTTTTGTCTCCGGTCATGTGTCTTGAGCATCCAATATCAAGGTACCATGAATTTGAATTTGTTTCCCGTGCCTTGTAGCAATGCTCCTTTCCCTACAAACATAGATTAATTTTTGATTTTTGGTACCCAAATTCTTTTGGGTCCATATTCATTAGTTTCCAAAATCCTAGTCCCCTTAGGTATCCATTTGTGTAGGATATTTTTATCTTTAGTAGTAATGAGTTCTTTAGGAACCCACATACTTCTAACGATTTTTCCATTAGAGGTTCTTTGGGGACCTCTATGATTGTAGTTTCTAAAACTTTTTCTAAAAAAGTTGGATTTTGAATTTCCACCTTTTTCAAAATGTTTTGTTCCAACTTTATCAAAAGAAGTTTTAAGATCATCAATTTTCTTTTGATGATCATCATTGATCTTTGAAAGTAAATTTTGCAAATCTAAATTTTTCTTTTCAAACTCTTCTAGTTTGATTTGAAAATCTTTGATTTTACTTTCAAGATCGTTGTTGGTTTTGGATATGAGTTTGTTTTCATTTTTCAATTTTGAAACATCGTTTTTATATTTTAAAAATAATTTCTCATAATCCAAAGCCAACCCATTATATTCCTCTAATAACTCATCATAGGATAAATCATCAAAATCGGATGAGTTAGAGGTTACCTTAGAATCTTCCCCAAATGTCATCAAGCACAAGTTAGCTACTTCTTGTTCCTCTTCATCGGAACTTTCTTCATCGCTCCATGTAGCCACATGAGCCTTGTGCTTATTCTTTGATTGACCCTTTTTCTTCAATTGTGGGCAATCATATTTAACATGCCCTGGCTTTTTGCATTCGTAGCAAATGATTGGGTCATTCTCTTTCGGTTCATTTTTGAGGCCTTCATTTCGTTTGAATTTTCTTCCCCGATAAGGTCTCATCATTTTTCTGAACCGTTTGGCAAACAATGCCATTTCCTCGTCATCGTCATCGTTATTCGAATCACTCTCATCTTTTGTGGATTTGAGAGCAACTCAAATGTTTTTCTTCTTCTCCTTCTCCTTTGGTGTCTCGTCAATCTTATCGAGGTCCACCTCATCTTCGAGCATCATTTCATGAGTGAGGAGTGATCCAATTAGCTCTTCAAGAGTTAAGGACGTTAAGTCCTTAGACTCGATGATTGCCGTCTTCTTTGATTGCCACGATTTTGGGAGGGAGTAGACTAACTTCCTCACAAGCTTTTCATTTGAAATGATCTCTCCATATGATTTGAGACCATTGAAAATCGTTGAAAATCTATCCGTCATAGCTTTGATATCTTCATTTGGTTTCATCCTGAAATTTTCATAGCTATGCGTTAGAATACTAATTTTAGATTTCTTTACCTCATCGGTACCTTCATGAGTGACTTGAAGTTTGTCCCATATTTCTTTGGCGGTTGTACACGATGAAAATCTTCCGTATTCATCTGGTCCAAGAACACAAAAAATGATATGGATGGCTTTGGAGTTGAGCTGGAACATTCTTGTCTCTCCTTCACTCCACAACCTTGGATGAGTGAGAGGTTTGATGTATCCTTCTTCTACAGCATTCCATGCTCCCATGTCACTTGCTTGAATGAAGTACATCATTCTATTCTTCCAATAGGCATAGTTAGCTCCATTGAAGAAATGAGGCTTGTTGACGGGCATCAAGTCGAGACCGGAGTCGAAGTTTGAAGCGGAGGCCATTGATGACTTTGATTATCGATATAACTCTTCCCGAATCAACTCAAGAGGCGATTAAACCTTCAAATGAGTTAGGCTCTGCTACCAATTGTTGAGTTAATCGATTGACGGATTTGGCCAAGAGGGGGGTGAATTGGCAATTAAAAATTTGATGGAAGCTTTTGCAGAAATTGAAAGTAATTGCACAACGATTTAGAGTGGTTCGACTTTCTCAATCAAAGTCTACGTCCACTACCTTAGCTATCCACACTAAGGATTTTCCAACAAATTCACTAATTTGTTCTTTCTTTTGAGGACAAAGAGATAACCTTACAACACCCTCAAGAATATACCCCAATTCTTGAGAACACTCTTTCCCAAAGAGAAGATCACAAATTTGCAAACTTACAAGGAAAACCTCACAAGGTAAGATGTTTGCACAATTCTAGAACAAGAAAAGAAAACTCAAAGATAATTACAAATGAGCACAAATGGTGTTCTTGAAAGCAAAATGAATATTGAAAGGAAAATTGACTTGATTTGCACAAACTTGGTGTTTGATGCTTTCTCTCTTGTTTCTCTATGATTTCTTGTTGATCAAGGGCTTCAGAACTTGTTTAAATACACCTTGAATCACTTATGAATGTTGGGGATGATTAGTGAAGATCATATAGCCGTTTTAGTGTGAAAACAATTAATAAAACAGTTTGGAGTGTGGGGGAATCGGTTCCCCCTCATAGGGAATCGGTTCCCTAAGTGTAAAATTCAAATATTTCGACCGTTGATCAGGGGGAATCGGTTCCCTCTGAGCATTCTGGAAATCTCGGAGCCAAACCATTCAGGGGGAATCGGTACCCCCTTGGGGGGGAATCTGTTCCCTCTGAGCAATCTGGAATTTTTGGCTTTGAAATGGTTCGAAATACTTTGAAAGATTATTTTGAAATTGTTTTAAGATTAAAACTTAATTTTACACTTAAGTAATGTATAAAAATGATTTTTGAAATATTTGGAGTAATGTTTTGATATTCGAATAATTATATCGAATATACTTAGAAAATCATTTGGAAAATCTTAAAATTCATTTAACTTAATTTGTTATATCGAAATATCAAAATGTTTTCAATAGGCTCCCTATTACATAAAACCGTTCCAGCCTCCGTATCCAAATTGGTATGACATCAACTTTTATTGTGAATATCATGCCGGCGCTCAAGGACATACCATTGAGAATTGTCTTGCCTTCAAACATCGAGTCCAAAGTCTTTTGGATCATGGAACCTTACAACTTATGATAAATGATCGACTTTGTTTGGTAACTGAAGGTCCTGCTAAATTAATACCAAAAGAGGTCAAAGGTAAGAATATCAATAGGGGCACCCAGAAAGAAGAAGATTTGTTGAGATCTGAAGCTCAAATACGCCATTTAAAGATCGAATACAAGAAATTGAGCACAGAAATGGAAACCATGCATGAAGATTTTCAGAAAATCAGTCAAGCCTTTCAAAATGTTGGCATAGGAAATACCCCAGAAGAGTGGATAACAGGGGTCACCAAACTGAAAAAGAACTATAACATACATGAAGGTTGAGCCAAGAAGTTTTCTCATGATTTAAGAGTTGCAGAAGAAAGAAGTAACACAACTGTCGTCAATTTGAAAAAAATGTCAAGTCTAAAATCAAAGGTTGAATAGCGTTATGACCAATAAGGAAGCATCATATCAGATTCATCAGCTTGAGATCAATACTGAATTAAAAACCACTATGGCAAGAACAAGATATTGAAGAAATGTTTAGATGATTATGGAGATCTTGTATGAGAACTTCTTGAACATAAAGAGTCTCTCACAAGAAAAAATGAACAACATTGTTTACAATTCCGAGAGTTGACACAGAAAATGAAGGAAAAAGGCAATGTCACGAAGGAAGTTGCTGCTCAAGCAAGCAATGTGGCTCATAAGCTGGTGAACTTAGCTGGCTTCGCAAGAGAATTAAAGCAGATGGATAACTCCACACCTGAACATGAGTGGAAGTTAATTTGGCTTTTAAGCGAAATAGAGAAATTAGGAGCGAAAATTATCCCCTAGATGTAAAAGTTTTGTTTGATGCACGAAAAATTTTGTGTTCAATGAAATCTGTTCTAAGATGATCATTCTTGAGTAACACATTTTCATACATGCATTTACATTTTGCATCTTTGCATTTTCATTTCGCATTTGTACTTTTATGTTTGCTTTTGTATTGCACAATTTGCATTTTTATTGTTACATTCACATATTTACATTTGCATTTGCATTTTACATTTTTGCATTTTTATGTTTGTATTTACATTTTCATTTTTTGCATTTGCATCTTTGCATAATTATATTTTATTTCAAACTATTTTACATGCATTTAATTATGAAAACATGGGAATAATTCGTGGAGGATTCCATGACAGAATTTCTGAAATCAAAGTGGAGCTAACTTGGTCTTCCTAAACAAGGATAAAAACTATGAATGAGATTTTAGAAAAGGTTGGTAGAATTGAGAAACTACAAGAGCAACTTATCAAGACTCAACAAGAAATGACTGATCATGCAAAAAAGTTTCAGGTTGATTTAAAAGAACAAATGACCACGCTAATGGACCTGATGAATGTTGTAATCCATGGAGATAAACCCTTAGAGGATCCTGTTGTGAAAGATTTGAATGGGATTATGAATGATGTAGATGATACAAATGAGCAAGAACTTGTTAAGGAATGTGGAAATCCAATAAGGCTCCCAGAAAATGCGACAAAGATCAAGTTGAAGAGAAGTATGGAAGAAGTTTCAGTGCCATTGAAGAAAGCTAAACAAAGCAAACATCTAGATCATCAGTCACAAGGTCTTCAAGAAAGAAAAGTAAACAGTTGTAATGAGACAGTGATGTCAAGAGAAATTCTACCCAAGTTTCCTTCAGTTTCATGCAGCAAGTTATATCCTGAGTTACTCAAGGCCTAGATTATTGCTCCATGTCGAGCTAAGCCTTTGTTGCTTCCATACCCGAGTTGGTATAATGAGAAACTCTCTTGTTATTATCATGTTGGAGCCCGAGGGCACTCCATTGAGAATTGTGGTAACTTCAAACGACGGGTTCAAGACCTTTTGGTTTAGGGAATCATAGAAGTGGATGTTAATGACCAGTATGTTTTGGTCAAATAATTGGGAATCAAACCCCAAAATGAAGTTGATAGTATCAAAACAAGTGAAGTACATGCCACAAAGGACGAGGAAAACAAAGAACTTGAGCCAAATATAAAACGTTCAATTTTCAATACCTCTCTGAATATAAATGATACAGAAGTAAAAGGAGAGGTAATTCAAGACTGGCCCATAGGTTTAAGAATGAATAAAAAAGATGCAACTATGAAGAAACCTCAAACACCTATATCAAATTTTCTAAGGACCAGTGAAAAGAGTCTGGTGAATATTACTCCAGTTACAGCCGCAATATGCATTCAGGAACACGACAAAAATGTCATCACCAAGGATATTTGTTTTGGATTTAAAATTGAGCCCAATCTCCAGTCAGGGGAGAAAAAGATGATGATGAAAACTGTTCAAGAAGAAAGAGAGATTTGTGTATCTGAAGGCTTACCCAAAAGGAGTTGACACAAAAGATAATCAAGAAATGGGGGGAAAATGAGGAAAAAAATCTTGGGCCAATTACACACCCAACATTACTGGAATGATGGGGTAGGCTAAATAAATAAGTGGAAGTTGTTATCTACCACTGTAGTACCTTTCTATTTTCAGCATCTTGTTTGCACATGTTTTTTGTTCCTTTCTCTGCCTTTTGTGCAATAAATAAATTTGTGTTGCTTTTATGGTTATGAGCATTGAATCAATTTTACAATCTTGCATTTCTTTTAATATCAACTGGATTAAAAAGCTCTGCATGATTAGAGTTATAATCTTTGACAAAATATCAAGATTGAAAACCAGAAAAACAAGGACCCTTGACCTTACTTCAGAAGAAATACACCCAAACATTATCCTATTACGAATATGAGATAGCCTTCTCCTATTGAAAGGAATTACAAAAAGGCTTGGTATTTATATATAGGAGCGTACAACATGGGGCATCGTTGGTGTATTACATTACAAAACGGACTAGAATATTTTTCTATTGATGACATTCGATGATGAACATAATTTTTACAAATAGGTAAATCTAGTTTAAGTCAGTTACATGGGAATTGAACTCTAACAAAGAGATTTTCTAAATTCCACCAAAACACCTAGACTATAACAGTTCTTCTTAACAAGCTTAAGAAATTGTATTTGGATACCCATGTTATATTATTATATACAATAAAGCTTGAGTTGTCCCACTAGAGCAAATGGTTAATCACCCCAGCTTTATGGATAATATTCAGCTAACCTATTATACTATTATATGCAATAAAACTGTCCCTCTAGAGTAATTGGTTAATTGCCCCGGCTTTATGGACAAGTTTCAATTAGCCTGATAAAGGTGATTATATTATTATATACAATAAAGCTGAATTCAGCTAGCCAAAATGGAAAATGTGTTAACAAATAGACTAAGGGAGTTGCGAAACACCTGTTATAGTCAACTTCACACAAGCACTCAGAAATTTCATTTTTAGACCGATATTTTCGCACTACTTTGATTAGATGAGTCTAAATGAAAGATTCCAGAGAATTGAAATGGAAGGACTCTAGAAGGTATAGTGATTGGCAATCCTAGTTGCGTCATTTTGTACGCATCAGGTTAAAATACCAAGTCCTTAAAGTGAGGCATGTGACAAAGTTCACAAAGAGAGAGAGGAGTGACATCTTAAATAGATGTAACCATAGAAAATAGGAAGGCCATCCTGAAACCAACCCAAATTTTGATACTTGTCAAAGAGCTATAATTCTTAAATTTTAAAGAGTTGTTAATTTTTTTGATAATCTTTGAATTGATGCTTATGATTTGATTCTATTGTGAACATGTGATAGGCAACATTTTACAAAATTCTTTCATTCTTCGATAAAGAAAGGAGGAAAAACATTTTTCAAACAAGACAACCTCAAATGAGGAAGGTCCTTAAAGCAGATTGTTGCCTATTCTACATCTACTATAGAAAGAATAAGACAGACCAAAATGATGAAGCCTTCTTGAAATCAAGTGGTCTGAAAAGCCAGAAAGTTTGGGGAATTGAACTCATAACGCTCTCTTGTGACATTATTAGCAATTCATCAAGAAATATTATCACTTATCTCATGTTGAGGGCGATAAGCATCACCAGACAAATTATTTTCCCTAGCCATCAATTCTTGTTCTCTAGAAGATCACATCACAGAGCTATAAGTCCCATTAAGATGTATTATGGGAATGAACAAGTCACTACTTGAACTCTGGTTATACTGTGATACTGGCTCAAGTAGAGAAACATCATTGCTACTTCTTCCATGTTGATCATTTTCTTTGTCAAGATTATATACATTATGTCCTTAAGAAGATTGTTGAATTTGAAATTGAGAATTTATGGCACAAAATAAGACATTGGAATAGATTCTACACTTGTATGCCCTTCATATTGGGTAATATTGGTTACAGGATTCCAAAAGTTGTGATAACCAGTTTTACTATCAGCCAAACATTTCATGGTTCGGGAAGAGTGGGATATGGCAGTGCGTATTTTGGAGCAGCAGAAGAGATATTCGTTGTAGCAGTCATTGCAAGAAAATGCACTAACAAAAATCTTCTAGTTCATCACGATGATGTTTATTTCTTCCAGTAAGGTTGTTACACTGGATGCCACCGACAACAAGGTCGAATTCGACAAGTCTACTCATCAATTGCTCCAACCGATCACCATTCAGTTCTTGTGCATCTGTTTTCAAAGGTATGCCAAGATAGTAGAAGGCAACCTCTGCATCACTGATCCCAGAGAAAAAAGACAGGACATTGATACCCTGGGGAACATGTCTCTAGCAGATTCTCCTCATGTATGGTTTTTAGGGAAACCTAGAAGCATTTCCACCTCATCAGGTTCAAGTGGAGCAACTTTATTCCTTCCAACCCATACCAGATTCCATTTTCGGTACTCATCAAGAACATACTTTTGAAAACTTGAAGATAGCTCATCATCATAAGCCTCAAGAGCCTTACAGATTCTTTCTGTCAATTTGGCACTTCCTGTACATGTTTGTAAACAGTTCAACTTTGTTCTTGGATCCCAGGAAGGCCACCATTTATTTGTCAATGGAAAAACCATATATTTTGGTGCGTGGAGGAAGCGGAATAAGAGGAAATCTATTCTCAATTGGCAGATTATGAATATAGCCCATTTTCCGTGCAGCAGCACAAAAATACTTCGAATCTACAAATTCTGGCTCTACATCATATAAATACCGAGACATTTCAGTCCAAACACCAATTGGAGCAAGTGCCATGTTCTCGTAGTAGAAATAAAGAGGCTCAATAGCATCTTCTGGAAGTGTTCTTTGAGTTATCTGATCTGATTTGATAGAAACCCCAAAACCAATCATTGGATTTGGAAGATGAACTGCATGATAGTCTTCATTAATAAGCTTCTTTTCAAGCTTCCCCTGCTTCTTTCTTTTCCAAAAATTAGCCAGAGTTTCCCCTTTTCTTGTAATTGGGGTCATTGCATAATGGCTTCCTATCTTCTACTGAAAGAAGTGCGTCAGCAGCCTTAGCCATTTGAACATCACATATAATCTGTCAATTCTGCAATTGATGAATCTAGACCATTCTTCATGGTTATTAAAACCTCAGCCTCTGAGTATCATGTTTTCGTCAAGTATAACAGTTTATTCTCCTCATTAGAATCAGAATTCAGGGTTTCCTCGGAATCAGAAGAATTATAAATATCCGTGAAATCATCCTAAAAGATCGCTTCATAATCAGATGAATAATTATCAGAATCAATATATTGCATGGGTGCAGATTTTTCAAGAGCATGTACCACTGTATATGTAGTCTTGCTATTGCATTAGATTATTGTTCACATAAATTGGTTTCTCTCCCACAGAAAAGTATATTCCAGAAATAGTCTTCACTGAAAACAAGGTTCACTGTGTCGTCCTGGAATGAATTACCAAGCGATTTATACCACTCTGTCCGACTAGATCCCTCTATATCCAGAGAATGATTGAGCACTTCTTAAGTTTGTGACAACATGAAGAGAATTCCTTCAGTTACTTGACAACACCGTTGTTTAGTGACACCAGAATGAGAGTATTCAAGATAAACAGATTTGGGGCACGAATAAAGCCACAAGTACCCACCACAGTGCATTGTTAAAATTGAACCTTGTGGTGATCATGATATTCAAGTCAAATAGACGTTGAGAGTAAGCCTTACAGTTTAGAAGGTCGGGGGTATTTTGAAGGCCCAATTTAGACAGATCCATGCGAGACATCTTGAAAGCCCATTTCAACCAGAAATAGAATGGTGGGGCATTCTTGGAGGCTCATCTCAGCAAGAAGTAATGTTGAACATACTTTTAACATCTGTAACAACAAATGTTGGAGCATTTTAAAGATTACTTCAGACAAATCCATGTTGGGTATTTTGAAGGCTCAGATTAACAAGAAGCAAATGCTGGGGAATGCTGAAAGCCCCTTTCAATCAGAATGAAGAATGTTGACACATTTTAAACGTTTGTATTAGCCAATGTTAGGGCATGCTGAAGGTCCGTATCATCTTGTGGAAAGATCATTGATTTGAGCAAATATTTCCAATGAAACAAAAATGTATGAAGAATGAAAATGATGAAATAGTGACAGTGGAGCTGACTATACATAATTGATTCGTTCATCAGGCAGTTTCATTAGGGTCCTATTATTGAACAAATATCTACTCAGCAAGTATGGTTTCAAATACCCAATCTTCTTAACCATGTGTCATATGATAGTGTGTTCTTTCTTAAGCTACACCATGGTTGCATGGATAAAGATGGTCCCCTGGTAGACCATTCGATCCAAGGTTCAGTTCTTCAAAATCTCGGCTTTGAATTTTGCATTCTCTGTGTCGGTGATGATTGAATTTTTTTTTAGATTTCTGGCAGTTAGTTTCAACCATACTGTTGGGGTTATGAAGCTATTTTTTCACATCAATTTTTTTGTTTACTTGATAACATTGAATAAAGAGGCTCGGCTTACATATATTGCTCTTTCTCGTTGTTACTAGGGTTATCATTTCCAGCTAGGCTGAACTGAATTTTCATCTATTTTGGTTTTATCATGTGCGTTTCATCCCGAGCAACAGGAATTCCATGGACCTCTTTATGTACATGACTCCCATAATTGATGTGTTTCTACTTCCTACAATGCTCATTACGGAAGAAAACGTGATCGATATCACATTTCCCTTGCCTGAGATGATATCAAGATCAGTTGGTATCTCTTATTCAATTCAGCACTAGCATATTTTGTGAATTTGATCAACTTTTTGATCATGAAACACGCCAACATCTCACTTCTATTCCCACTGAGCTTTATTCTCAAGTGGTCTTGTGACATCATACAAAAGCTTTGAACACTGTGCAAAGAGCTTCTTTGACCAAAAATCTGTACAGAAGCCACAACTGGATGAATGTGTTGTCAAATGTTTTACGAGCATCTGAGCAGAAGCCACAAAAAATGATGAATGTGTTGTCAAATGTTTTACGAACCAGTTATGGTGCTAAACCAATGTTGTGATCATATGTTTTCCATTTGTTGATCCAAGATGAAATTTGTCTTTTTCAACCCCAAGGTCAGAAGTGAGATATGATGAGGATTTCTTTCCACAGAAGGGAAGCTGAAAATTTTAAACAAGAAACTAGTGAAGCCAACTAAGGTTGAACGACAGGTTGTTATTAAGCATCTCGACGATATGGTCCAACTTACCTTGTTCGAGATCCAATTAGATGTGAAGACATTAAAGGAATAAAGATAAATCCTCCTTATGATGTGTTTCAAGAGTCAAATTAGAACAAACGTTGATCTCATAATTAATTTACTGAGTCAGTCATATCTACATTCACTCTTCAAAGATGATAGATTCTCTTTTCAAAGATGAATGCTTTATTGGATTTCTACACAGGTCCAGACAAAGAAAGTCAATGTTATCAAAGACAATAATGGGGCATCAAAGTCATAGTTCTGACTATGGCAAGAGTTCCATAAATGAAACATTTCTTCTGAGACTTAAATGAAGCAAAGAAGACACAAATATACAAGTTGATCAGATGGTTCTTCAGCTTTATGGCATAGGTTGCTACACTAATATCCAAGGGTAACCCTGGCAATAAATGATCAAGTGAAGGAATACCAAGTTTACCACTTTGAAGCCAAATGAAGATTGTATAAACATTCATGCATTCATAAGAACATCATTTTCATAATAGACAATGCATTACATTGATACATATGAGTGCATTCAAACATGAAGTTTTACAGATCTTCGTATGAACAAGAAGATTCATGGTGAAAAATACCTTACAAGAAGAATGTATTCAAAACCGCAAATGCAGGAATCATGCAAACATCTGAAGAATATATGGACGCAATCCACAAAAGAAGTATTATTTTGGGGTATGTTACCCAATCAACAAGTTATTTCAATGAGAAAAACGCTTTCCAAAGTTTCTCATTTAATATTTTCTAAAAATGAAATTGTTGAATAGTAAGAAAACGATTTCCATAGTTTCTTACTTAGTAAACTATTTCCAACATCTATAAGACCTATAGTGCATGATGTTTTCAAAAAGCCTTCGGGAGCTTTTTGATCTTAAAGCCTCTGGGTCATCTGTAAGACCTACAGTGCATGATGTTTTCAAAAAGCCTTCGGGAGCTTTTTGATCTTAAAGCCTCAGGGTCATCTGTAAGATCTACAGTGTATGATGTTTTCAAAAAGCCTTCGGGAGCTTTTTGATCTTAATGCCTCAGGGTCATCTGTAAGACCTACAGTGCATGATGTTTTCAAAAAGCCTTCGGTAGCTTTTTTGATCTTAAAGACTCAGGGTCATCTGTAAGACCTACAATGCATGATGTTTTCAAAAAGCCTTCAGGAGCTTTTTGATCTTAAAGCCTCAGGGTCATCTATAAGACCTACAGTGCATGATGTTTTCAAAAAGCCTCAGGGTCATCTGTAAGACCTACAGTGCATGATGTTTTCAAAAAGCCTTCGGGAGCTTTTTGATCTTAAAGCCTCAGGGTCATCTGTAAGACCTACAGTGCATGATGTTTTCAAAAAGCCTTCGGGAGCTTTTTGATCTTAAAGCCTCAGGGTCATCTGTAAGACCTACAGTGCATGATGTTTTCAAAAAGCCTTCGGGAGCTTTTTTTATTTTAAAGCCTCAGGGTCATCTGTAAGACCTACAGTGCATGATGTTTTCAAAAAGCCGTCGGGAGCTTTTTGATCTTAAAGCCTCAGGGTCATCTGTAAGACCTACATAGTGAAAGATGATAGGACTTCTGGATAGAATGTTTTCAACATTTCCATCATACTCAAAAGAAGTCAAATGAAAAATTATTGTCTTTTTCGTCTTTACTCTATTCTTGTTAACACAAGAATGAGCAAAGAGGGGCAGCTGTAGACAATAATTTTTCAGATTACTTTTATTATTATTATTATTATTATTATTATTATTATATATACTATTATTACTAAATAAAATAATAATAATACAAGCCCAATATCGGTGGCCTAACAGAACCCAAACTCTTTAGGGTTTGTAACATTTCAGCTAGGGTTTTTAAACCCTAGCTCCCAGCCGCCGCTGCCTCTAAGCTTCAGCCGCCATGCCTCTACCAGATGGTCCAATGGCCCATTATCGACGCCTCCACTGCCATTGCCGATATATCAGTGCCATGACGACGCCAACATAATACTCCAGAAGGACAACTGCCCCTCCACGTCGCAGCTAGGAGGTGAGTCACCACATAGTTCGGTGACTCACCAAACTTCACCCATGGGACCAGTCCGACAAGAGCCTCATTGAGGCTATAAAACCATCACCATTCCCTGCCAAATAAAAGAAGAAGAGAGCAACAAGAGGGACACAGAGAACATAAGGAAACAAACCAGGACATCAACCAAAAAGGAGGAGGACGAACCCACAACAACCACTGATAGAAAACAGAAAAGAAAGAGAGAAGAAATGGAGAAAACTTACCATCGAGGAAGCTACACCGTCGTCAGAGCCTCCACACGCCGCCAAAATACCGTGGGTATTTCTTTAGATCTAGGTAATTTTAGGGTTGTTTAAGGGAAAAAGGGGTTGGATTCGTCCTTAGGACGACGAGATCTATATTTCGGGGTATTTTTGGAGTTCCAGCCACCGCTCATGGTGGTCGGCAGCGGCGATCGGCACTGGAAACGGTGGCCAACGGTGGTCGGATTTATCCTTCGGCGAAAGAAAATGAGAGTTTCTCTCTCTTTAGAGAGAAACAAAATAGAAAATGAGAAGAAATGGCCTAAAGAGGTCGGTTTAAAGGGTATGAATACCTTCATCAAAACGACGCCGTTTTGATGAGGGGTGTTTCTGTAATTACCTTCAAGGGTAAAACCTTTTCCGCAGCCTCTCTATGTTTGTATCTTTACAATTTGGTCACTAAAACTAATTTATATTTGTTTTAAATCGATTTTTCAATTTCATTTTATTTATAATTTAGTCATTAACATCATATATATATTTTAGGGTAAATATCTTGTTTAGTCCCTTAGGGTTTAATAATATTTATTTTAATCATGAATTAATTTATTATGGTTAAATTACATTATTAATATTTAGATTTCATAGTATTTCGAATTATATCCAATAAACTTTGATATTTTATAATTTAACCACTAATTTTTATAATTATCATTTTTTACTATGAATTTTATATATTTATAATTTAATTGTTTTAATTTCAATTATTTGTTATTTAAAAACTTTCTCAAAATCGTTGTCAATTAGCTATTCACTATAAATTTGCCTTTAATGTTTCATTTTTCTTAATTAGTTGTAATCTTAATGTTTGTGTCTTTGACTTTATTTTTTCCTTACTTTAATTTTCTTTTCATTTATTTATAATTGATATCTTAAATTTACTTTCCATTCTATCCATTTTTAATCATAATAAAAATTAATATTATTTGACTTTATTATATAGATATTAATTAAATATAAATCTCTTTTATTTATTCTATTAATTCGTTTACTTTTCTTATACTTATCCATGGTATTTTATTATTAATATAACATTAAGTGTGTTGATACTATATTTTTAATTCCTTTTATTTTATCCATTATTAAATGCTATTTTAGTCATTATTTAATACAATTTTATTCTATTTCTATATTGTCATTTATTTTTCAATATGTTTAAATTAGTACTTTATTTATTTGTTTGTTATTATTTATATTTCATTTACTAATATTTATATGAAATACCATATAATAATTGCGTAATATTTATTTATTTTTAATATTAAGAAAGGCAATCTTAAAGCAATTGGATGTCCATTTTCTGATATTTTTAATAAATAAATATTTTGCTTTTATAAATTATATATATTATTTTTAAATAAATATTTTACTTTTATAAATTATATATATTATTATTTTAACGTTTTATTAATATTTATTTATTTTTTAATATTAAGAAATGGGTTGTTTGTTTTGGACCTAGAAGTTCTTTTCTGATATTTCTAAGTAAATAAATATCTTATTTATAAAAATAAAAATAAATGTAGACATTAATATATTTTCTTAAAATTATATTAATAAATTTGAAATAACAAGATTATGAATTAAATATATTTTTGAATTTTTAAATTTCCAATAAAAGTGACAATTTATAATTAATAAGTACCAATTTTGGGCGTTGTGAGGGGTACTAATCCTTCCCCAAACGTAACCGACCATGAATCCCTTATTTATCTATTAAAAAGAACGAATTTTTTGGTTAACCACAGACCGATTTATCTTTTAAATGATATTTTCTTAAAAACTCTTTTAAAAGATAATTTTTAGGTATTCGACCTACCTAACCCAAAAGGCCGATGGCGACTCTCAAAACATTTTAAAAAAACATTTATTCACATCACTTTTCCCGCCAAGTAAAAATTTCGTATCCGGGCGAAAACCGGTTACGACAATCACAACAATTGAAAATGACTTTTAGTGACATTGATAAGAGTTATAAGACTAAATAGATAGTAATCAAATTTAATTTCATCAATACTCAAATTGAATTAATTTAATTCAAGTTCAAACCCTTAGGTGGCGTTTGATTCGCTGGAATTTCTTGGAATTAGGAGGAATTGAAATCTAATTCTACCACTTTCTCATGTTTGGTTCAAGTTTTCAAAGGGGGAATTGAAATCCAATTCCATCAAGGGAGGGAAAGTAAATTCTATCCATAACATGATGAAATTGAAATCATTTGGAAGAGGGAATGTGAAATTTGACCATACTACCCTCATTAATCTTTTGGTATTCGGGTCGGATTTTTTTAAAAAAATTCGGGTTCGGGTTGGGTCGGGATTTTTTAAGTGTGATATCCAGGTCGGGTCGGGTTCGGGTTTAGGGTGAAAAATATCCGACCCGACCCGAAAAAATATATAATTTTACCTTATATATTTAGGAATAATTACAATAATACCCCTCTATATATGTTTTTTTCAATTAAGTCACTGTTTTTATTGAATAAAAATAATTTTTTTATTATTTCGGGTCGGGTCGGGTGGAGGTTCCCTTGTTCTCGGGTCGGGTCAGGTGGACCAAAAACCCGACCCAACCCGACCCATGACCATCCCTAAATGGGATGATTTTAACTTATTATGTTTATTAGTATGATTTTTATAATTTATTGAAATGAATAATCAATAAATAAAACGAAAATTTAATATTTTTAAAATTTTTATAATATATTGCTACATGTAAGTTATAAAACAAACTAAAATTAAGCAAAAATATAAGAAGGACAATTCTGTCATTTTATATTACTAAAATCAAATTCATTTAACATGTCTACTAACCAAACAGAATATGGAATTTGATTCCAATTCAATTTCCTGACAACCAAACAGGTTTCAGATTCAGATTCCAATTTCTTCACATATTCTAATTCCCTCATAAACATTCCAGTGAACCAAACGACACCTTAATATTTGAACTCATATTTTTAATAAAATGAAACAAAACCCTTTATATTCAACACAAAAATTAGAGACTAAGGGTTTGTCCTATTTTTCTCTCTTTTTCTTTAGTCGTTGTTAATCTCTTTTGTTTTTTTATCTTTGTGATCGACATCATTATCAATTTTGGTGCTGATCGCCAAGGATCAACCTAGACTGGGGGATCTCTCTCACTAAAAATTTAAAATTATCATATATTTTATATTTTTTATTGAAATTTTTTTCACCCTCCCTAAAATTTAATTCGCCCCCTTGAAATTTTATAAGTTCAAGTTTACCCCATCTAACATAAAATCCTGCTTCCGTCTTTGTTGATCGCCAACCGATGATATTCATTATTTTTCCTTTGCTTTATTATAGTGTATCTTTATTTTTTTGTTTTTTATTTTTAATTATGATGCCTTTATGACACATCTTCTTTTGCCTTCATGACATATTTTTAGTTGTTTGACCGTTATTTTCGTATATTATTTTTTTAAGGTTGGATTTGACATTATCACGACTGATCAAGATGACACTTTATTTGTTAGCATGCTGACATTCCCTGCTTTTGACCCTCAAATTGGATATGGATAGCGACTTGCCTTCATGGATAGCATTTTCACATCGCTCAATTTTGATTTATGATTTATCGGTGGCCTTTTAATTGCTTCATCACATTTTTCTTGTATGATCCTCGTGATCTTAAAGTGACTACTTTTCTCGTATTTAGAAAAATATATTTACTATGTATTTAGTTTAAAATCATAGTTATAAACATTTGTTATAATTCAGATATTTTCTATTCTTAATAAAATTAACGTGCTTCTATAAAACACACACACAAAATTAACCGCCACTCCATCACACCTTACCCTATCACACATGAACTATGCCTAAATCTTTTCCAAAATAATTAAAACATAGCTTTGAAAATGGAATTTCAATGACAGACAGCTTAAAACATAGAGCCAATACGGATAGAAAAACCCCCCATGGAAATAACATTAGGTAAAGGCTGTATTAGTTTATTTGAAAAGAAAAAATCAAAACATGTTTTGTATACGACAACGACAAGCTCTTAACTTCTTTCTTTCCTTATGTCTGTGGGGGAGAGATTGAAATTACGATAGTTATTTCGTTAACTTCGATCCTTTGTGTACGATGAATTATTATATTTATAATCACGATAAACATCGAAAGAAGTAAATATACATGATCGTTTACGTTTATATTTATGTGTATGTGATATATGCAGAAGAGTGATATAAAATAGAGGGAATGAAATGGAGGTTATAAAGGAGGGGTCACGAGAGAAAATGCGATCCCACGAGGAACTGGCTGAGTGATATTAATGGAGGTTATAAGATGAGAGTTTTGTTTGGCTAATCTGTATGTCCCTTCTGCATGACCAAGATTATAAATGTGGAGAAGTTATATAGATTACTCTGGTTAAAGGTCGTGAAATAATTGGAGACTGGTCTATTTTTATTAGTTTTAAATGATTATAAGGTTATTTAAAATCTTTTTTAATCATTTATAATTCGTATATACTCTACGAATACAATTACTCGAACTTTGCGTTCATTCATAATTTAAAAATTATTCTGTATTCCCCTTTTTTTTCATGTCATGAATGCTTGTGGTCTGTCATGGTTTCCATTTTTTCCAGCAAAATAAAAATTGTCAATAATTTGAATCTCTTAACAAACAATATTTGCGCTCATTCATAATTTATTAATCTAAATATTTTAGTTTGAGTCGATAATCACTCTTTAAATATAAATTTTTGGTTGAAAATAAATTATTTGTGAATGCTTATGCGTTATAAATGAAATTTTGGATCAAAAACAATTCTATAAACATTCTCAATCAGTCCCCAACCATGTATTATTCATATCCATATTATCTATTATATATCAAGTGCAAATAAACTACCTGGAAGGTGGGACACATTGCTGCTAAACTTATTCTGTTGATGTTGTTCATATTGCATTGCTAATCAAATTAGCTTCCCAATCTCACCAGCTCTTCGACTAGGTCAAAACAAGATTGGGCGGTCATTACCGGAGACCAAACATTTAGTTGTTGTGTCTCCTTTAATTTCTTTTTCTACAAGATATACATTCGCTGTCCTCCTTTCATCTATTAAAAGTTTATAAGAAGTTTCTTCATTGATTGAAGTTTTTGAAATTCCACATCTTTTGGTTAGTTGATTTTTTGACATGACGATTGACAACTCACAGTTAAATTTGTTATTGACAATCATATATATTGGACGGTACAAATAAACATCATGATCATGCGCTTGACATCAAAACTAAAAGTTAGTATATAACCACCATAGATGAGTGGAGAAAGGATCATGAACTCTCTTTCTTGATCTCTCTATGCACTCTCTCTTTATGTTTATCAAAATTATTGACTATAACTCTTCGGTAAAAGCAGAAGGAATAAACCGCTATCAATCTATCAACATTAATGAACAGAATTAAGGAAACTAAACAGATGGATGCCAGTTCTCAAAATGGAAGCTATAATGGAAAAACATTGGACAAGAACGTGAATTCGAGGTGAGGTTGAAACACTTGTTTTTAAAGTGATGCTTAAACTATTTATATCCTCTTATAAAAATAAGATTAACAACAATATTTGTTTGATAAAAGTCGGGGTCTCGTTAAAACCCCCTCATACCAGAACCAAACCGAAGTTAACGTTTGGAAGAGGAAGGGAAAAATGTGCTCAAATATTATTAATTAATAAATCACATTGTTTCAAAGATAACTCTCAATTATTTGACATTGAACGCTCACACATTTGTTATTCCTGGTGCTCAAACTTGGGGCCTCAAAGAATAACAATAATTTCTTTACCACAAAGTCACTAGGTTAGTACTCTTAAATTACTACTTTAGATCTACTAAAAAGACCATAAATGAAGGTATTAAACCGTACACCAGTATTGGGCCAAAAAAATAAAACCCAATACCTAACCGCATATATGTTTCTCTGATGTGGCCTACTTCTTAAAGAAAGGCTTGGAACCAAGGGGAAGGTCCATATCACCTCAAGGCAAACGAAGGCAGAAGCCCATCTATTCAAATTCATCCTCTAAAGAGTTGCATGCATGACGTTGACTGGCCCAGGTTAAAGCAGTTAAAATTAAATATTTATTTCAAATTTTAAAATTATTTAATTTAATTCGTTTAAAATTTATTTTCATTCAACTCGGTTGACAAAAAATTTAAGTTCGGATTTAATTAGCAATATAAGATTTCATGAATCATGAGGCTATTGTGCAGCAAAGGAAAAGAGAAAGCAAAGAAATGAAGGCGATAAAACAGTAGGGTAAAGCAAATTTTGTATACTGCTTTCCGTCTTCTGCACATTTACATCATCAGAACTTCAGTTTGGACATTCATAGCAATGGATTTGCTTCACCGGCAGACAGTCACTTTCATCAACTTCCTCTAGGGAAAACGCTAATTAACTAGGATTTCAACCCTATAGGAAACTACTCGCCAACCTTCATGTTGATTTGCTACTATTATCATTAACCTGAAAACAGGCACAAGTTCATCTCTCCTGCAGCCAGCTTAAACGTCTCCTCTATCGAAAGTGCTGCCGGAAATTGTTCCGATACTCCATCGGCCTGATCCACATGAGAACGCCACATGGCATGAGCATTGTCATAAATCTGATAAAAAAATTTAAGAGGCCTAGTTTTCTTGAAGTGTGTACTTACATGGACATGGATCATGTACATGCTCCGATACTGATCCGATGAGACTTGAGCCGAAACCACCTCCAATCGATGCTTTTCAAGTATGTACAAGATGGTGGCTAACGTCCCCGGCTTCCTCGGTGAACAGACATTGATTTGTGCATCGTCGCCACACATACTTATGACTACATTGGAGGAAAACCATATCTGAAAGCAAGCTGGTGACATCTGAGCTGGAAATGTTTGAGGCGCGTCGATTGTCAAAGGATACTCATTTGTTGGTCCCTGATTATCTGTCAGGAAGGCTTCCCTCGACTCAGGCACTTGTACCTGCGATGAGATTATCGATGACCGGTCGTAATCGACCGCCGTCGTCGAACTCCTTAGCTTCTCGAGCTTCTGTTTTTCTAGTGTCTGGAGAATCTGCTGAAGGTTTTTGATGTATGTAACGGCCTCGTCGACAATGGTGGACTTGTCTGCCTGTGCAAGATTCAAGAGTAAACGTAAACATTTTCATCTCTGCTACATCATGACAAAAAAAAAAAAAACAACTCAAATGTAACTGAAATGTGCTATAGAATCTTGAAAGTTTCTTTTGGAAGAATCCTAAGTAAATTGAAGCTAAACATCTGCAATGCCCAGAAATCATATGTTTTCTTTTTTCATTGAAGCACTGTTTCAATCAAGAGGTGAAGATTGGATAATGGATACAGTCATACAAATACCATGAAAAACAAATAATCTCTTCTTCTTCTTCTTCATTTTTCTACCATAAACCCTAAATAATTTTTTTTCTTACATATGCATATTAATTACCTTAGCAGGAAGTTGAGGAAGCAAAGCATGAAGACTAGAGAACATATTCCTCATCTTCTTCCTCCTTTCTCTCTCAGTCCGTATATGAATCTCATGTTCCGACTGACCACCACCGTGATCTCCGGCGCCTCCGTTAGGCCTCCCTTGTTTCGACCCTCTTTTCCCACTCCTCTTCAGACCACCCACCTCCGCAACGACCACCGTCTCCGTCTCCATGTTTGGGTTATCTGATCTTGAATTGTATGATCTCATCATCACCCAAACTTCTTCTCTTCAACGAAACAGCAGTCAATTCAGGTGGAAAAGAAGGCAAAGAAAAAGCGGTTTAGGATGAAATTAAAAAATGAATTTTTTTTATTTCAGAGATAGAAGTGAATTCAAATATATTTATAATGCGGAGGAGAGGAAAGGGAAGTGGGAAAAAGCGTAAAGAGGTGAAGAAGATGATGGATGAGTTTTTGAGAGCAAAAGAACAAGATAGAATCATGAGACAATGCCGTTATTCCGCTTCCATACAAAAAACGGAAGCTAAGCTCTTTTGTTCTCATGTTCATTCGAAAGAAACTCACATATATTTCTGCGGTGGGCCCCGGGTATTTTCTACTTCTTCCACGTTCGCCCTCTTCTTCCCTCCATTTACATCACTGCCATTTTTAACTTTTCATTGTATTTATCCTTTCACATCATATTATTGGGGTAAGTAGAGTCGAGTTTCAGTATTATTAAGTTTGTCTCGACATAAAAACTCTGAAATAAAGTTTGATTCGATTTGAAAATTTGTGAGTCTAAAATTTTCAAGCTCGACTCGAAATAATAAATTTAAACTCATAAAAACTCAAAAAGGCTTTATAAGAAAAAAATCTTAAATTAACTTAATTAAAGTTTCAAACTCAAACATGAACCTTAAATACATGAAAATATTATACTGCATTTAAAAAAAATCAACACATAAATGTTAATATTATTAATAAATTTTTTATAAAATAAAATCTTAATATATTATTTTTTAAGCTGATTACGAGTTTTTCGAGTTGAGTATCAATTAGTTCGTTCCGGTTCATAAAAAACTTGAGATGAGTTCGAATTCGATTCAAATCAAATATTTATCGAACTTTTAACCAAATCAATCTCAAATAACTCAGTATCTATCTCGTCTCAATTACATTCCTACATCACATACTGCATTCCACCTAAACTCAGCAGGTGATTTACAAGTTCACTTCTGCCCAGAGATGCACATAAGCCGGATTTCAATCCGATCCGGATCGGATAAAAACCGATCCGGTTTTTTCTCCCAACCCAAAAACCGGATTTTAAAAAAACCGGTTCGGATCCTAACCGGTTTAGAGGGTCGGATGGTGTAACCGGTATAACCGGTTTCGGTTTGCAAAAAACCGGTTTTTAAAAAAAAAACGGATTTTTCCGGATAAAAAACCGGTTTTTTATCCGGTTTGAAAAAAACCGGTTTTTAATCCGGTAAAAAAACAGGTCGTTCAATTTTTTCTCAAACCGGTTATACTATCCGGTTTTTAAATATCCGATCCGGTTTAAAAAAACCGATTTTTTCAAAATTCGGTTTCGGATATTTTTTACCCAAAATCGAATATTCGGATTTTTTGTGCACCTCTACTTCTGCCACAAAAGAAACAACAAACCGAAAAATGGCAGAGGTGTAAATATGAGTCAAGCTGGGGGTAATAAGGAAACCGTTGGGTAGCAAGATCTCAGTGGGGCCCAAACGTCAGAATAACAACAACATATTAACCCATCCAACTCATCTGTATTCATTAAAGTAATTAATCCCCGCTTATCTCTATTTTTTATTTCACCTAAAACATTAATTTCGGGTATATATTTAAATAAAAGTAAGAAAAAAATGTTTTTTATTCTCTAAATATGTAAAATTAAATTTAAAATTAAGATACAGCTATTTATATATGATTTACATTAAAGCAGATGAGATAATGATAGGAAAAGGGGGGATAAAAGGCAGCTAATCATCTTTGTTGTATTCTCCGTCTCAATCATAGCTAAAACGCAAAAAGGAAAAGGTTTCAGTTTCGGAAACTTTATAACTTAATAAACTTACGGTCCCAAAATCATAAAAAAGGATAAACAAACAAAGATGAAGCAGAAAGTTTTGTTTTTATTACTATTATTCGTCGATCATCAATTACGAACCAAAACTAACTCCCTTCTTTTTATAAACAATCTACCAAACCCAAACTCTCCTCCTCTTTTTGGATTCCATCGCCTCGGATTTAGGGTTTGTATCTAATTTGTTTAGAATTTGATAAATTATATTATATATTATTAAATTTTAAGTGATGTATTATTTATATTATTAAATTCTGTTATGAAATTATATAAATGTATGACACAATATAAGAGTGAATAGTATCTTTTTATTACGCATATCTTAAGAGCTTGTACATGCATCCTTTTTATAGGCTCTAAAATCATAGATTACTAGAACCATATGTTACAAAAATTAATCCTTAAGTTATCATACATTAAGTATGAAAGAAAAAACATCCACTTAAATGAATTCATTTATAAAACTCCTCTTAGATGTTTATCACTAAAATATGTCTCGTTAAAACCTTACTAGGAGAACCCTGATGGGAAAAAGAGTACATTATCTTTTAATACGCATGACATGTTATCTCATTAAAAATCTTTCCAGGAAAACCCAGTGGGACAAAATAATGGATAAGAGAAAAAGAGTACATGTATTTGCTCTCCCTCATGAACGCATCATGAAAGATATCTTAAACGTCATAATCTAATGTTGAAAATTAACTTTTCAAATGTAGTAGTAGGAAACGCCTTAGTAAATAGATCTGTCAAATTTTCACCTGAATGAATTTGTTGGACATTAATGTCTATTCTTTTGTAGATCAGGAGTGAAAACAAAAACTTTAGTGAGATGTGTTTTGTTTTATCACCCTTTATGTATCATTCTTTGAGTTGGGTAATGCAGGTTGTATTATTTTCATATAAGGTTGTTGGAGTTATTCTTCTGGAGCATAAACCATATTCTTCTTGAATATGATTAATTACAAACCTTAGCCACGTACATTCGCGACTAACTTCATGGATAGCCAAAATCTCAACATAATTAGAGGAAGTGGCAGTAATTGTTTGTTTCATAGAGCGTCAAGAAATTACATTACCACCATATGTAAATACATAACCAGTTTGTGATCGAGCATTATGAGGATCAGATAAGTACCCTGCATCTGCAAAACCAACCAATTATGTTTTGGATAAAATCGGGAAAAATAATCCCATGTCTTTCGTACCTTGAAGATAACAAAATATATGCTTCACGCCATTCCAATGTCTTCGGGTTGGACATGAGCTAAATATTGCTAATAAATTGACAACAAATTATATATCAGGTCGTGTATGACTAGAAAGATACACCAATGCACCAATAACACTTAAATATGCTACTTCTGGACCAAGAAGATTTTCATCTTTATCTAGAGGATGAAAAATATCTTTATTTACATCCAACAACCTAACAACTATCGGGGTACTCAACTGATGTGCGTTATGCATGTAGAATTTCTTTAGTACTTTTTCTATGTAAGCTGATTGATGTACAAGAATTATATCTTTTAGGTGCTTAATATGTAATCCAAGACAAAATCTTGTCTTTCCAAGGTCTTTCATTTCAAATTATTTATTTAAGTATTCAATTTCCAATGAGATCTCTTTAAGAGTCTCAATGATATTTAAATCATCAACGTACACAACAATAATGACAAATCCAAAGTTGAATCTCTTAATAAAATTGCATGGGGAAATCGAATCGCTCTTATAACCTTCCACCAATAAGTACTTACTAAGACGATTATACCACGTACGCCTATATTGTTTTAATCCATAAAGAGACTTATTTAATTTGATTGAATAATCTTCCCGAGAATCATAATTAGTTGCTTCCGGCAAACTAAATCCTTCTGGAAATTTCGTGTAAATATTATTATCAAGAGGCCCATATAAATAGGCTATAACAACATCCATTAGGTGGAAAATAAGTCCTTTTACTGTCAGGATAATAAAAAATCTAAAGTAGTTGCATCCATAACCGGTGAGTATGTTTCTTCATAATCTATTCCGAGTCTTTGTGAAAATCCTTGTGCAACCAAACGAGCTTTATATCTTATAATTTCCCTTTTTTCATTTTTCTTTCTCACAAAACCCATTTATATCCCACGGGTTTTTACACCATTTGGTGTACGGACTACAGGTATGAATACTTCTCTCTTTGTAAGAGATTTTAGTTCATCTAAATTGCCTTTTGTTGAGTTAATCGATTGAAGGAATCGGCCAAGAGGGGGTGAATTGGCAATAAAAATTTTGGTGGAAGCTTTTGCAGAAAATTGAAAGAAATTGCACAGTGATTTAGAGTGGTTCGACTTTCTCAACCAAAGTCTACGTCCACTACCTTAGCTATCCACACTAAGGATTTTCCACAAATTCACTAATTTGTCTTTCTTTTGAGGACAAAGAGTAACCTTACAATCCCTCAAGAATTATACCCCAAATTCTTGAGAACACTCTCTCCCAAAGAGAACAATACAAATTTGCAAACTTACAAGGAAATCCTCACAAGGTAGATTGTTTGCACAATTCTAGAACAAAGAAAAGAACACTCAAGAATGAATACAATTGAGCACAATAAGTGTTCTTGAAAGCAAAATGAATATTGAATGAAAAATAGGCTTGAAATGCTCAAACTTGAGGTTTGATGCTTTCTCTTTGATTCTCTCTTGATTCTAGTTGCTTGATGTTTCTTGTTATTGATCAATGGCTTCTAAGCTTGCTTAAATACACCTTTAATCACTTCTGAACGTTGGGGATGATTAGTGGAGTCAATATAGCCGTTTAAGTGTGAAAATAATTAATTAAAAACAATTGGGAGCGTCAGTGCATCGATGCATACCCATGGTGCATCGGTGCATCAGTGTAAAATTCAAATATTTTGACCGTTGGACCCTTAGTGCATCGGTGCACTAAGAGTGCACGATGCATCAAGTGCATTCGATGTTTCAAAATAGCCAGAGTGCATCGATGCATGGCTTGTGCATCGATGCATTAAATGCATTCGATGTTTTCATAAAATCCTCAGTGCATCGGTGTATGGTATGTGCATCGATGCATGAAATGCATTCGATGTTCAATTTAATTCATGGTGCATCGATGCATGGATTGGTGCATCGGTGCATCACTTTGAAAAATTGATTTTAGGCTTGATTTTTGGTTCAAAACAATTTTACACATTTAGTAAGGTTTGAAATTGATCTTTAAAGACTTGGAGTAATAATTTGATATTCGATTAATTGAATCGAATATATTTAGAAAAATCGTTTGTAAAATATTAAAATTTATTTAAACTAATTTGTTATATCGAAATACAAAATTTTTTTCAACAATCTCCCCCTTTTTGATATAACAAAACATATGTGTTATTTTAAGATTTTCTAAAAATTTGAAATCAATTTCAATTTAGAAAAATTACTCCCCCTTACTATAACACTTTCCCCTTTGAAAACATTTTGACACACTTAACATTTACTTAACATTTCTCTCCCTTTGTTAAATCAAAAAGACTTAAAATCGATTTGAACAAGGTTTTGAAAAACATAGCCAATTGATTATATATATATATAGCTTAAGCTGCTAAGATCACAATCAAAAGAGAGTTAGCCATTAGTTTCATAATCAATATTCATAATAAAAATGTGAAATGGTAAATTGGTCATATTGCAACTAAAAAATAAATGATGCATATGTTGTAATAAACCAAAATATAAAATATCAAACAGTCATCCAACGATCAAATAAAGTTAATCCAAAATGTTTTAACAATGCAAGTTCAACCCAAAAATAATGAAAAATAAGTCTATTCATCCATTGAAGGATCGGGAGGAGGAGGAGGGTAACGAGCTCTCATCTCAAGCGAGAGTGCATACAAACGATCATTCATATCTTGTTGTCGAGCTCCCAAGGTAGAGAGCTGGGACTCAATGAATGTGAAGCGCGAATCCATGGACGCATACCGTAAATCAAATGTCTCCAAAAACGAACGAAAATATGAAGTCATTTGTTCTTCTTGTGGAGTTGGTTCCGGTGCAGACTCGTCATCAGGTACATGATCATCGATGTCTTGCATAAGTTGTTGAAATTCAGGATCATCGTCATCAGCCGGAGCTGGAGGAGGAGGAGCACGAGAGGAGCTAGGAGCAGCTCGTGAGGAACTAGCTCCCGGAGTTTGCTTTTTGGGTCAAAAAACCCATTGACCGGTAACCTCATCTTTTTTCCAATCCGCTTTCTTCAAGGATGTGAGATTGATTTGATTTTGAAGTGGGATAGGATTGTCAAGAGAAACGTCTAGACCAAGTTTGATAAAGAGGTTACTAAGAAGACATCCATAAATCAATGTTTCAACATGTTTTGAAGGAACAATGTTTATGATGTCCACTAGTTGACTAAATATAATGTGGGGCAGATTTATTTTGATTTTATTTTTAAGACAATACATCCACCATAAATCCCTAGCACGAAGTGTGGAGTATCTACCTCCGGATGGTCTAAACCACCAAGAGATCATCAAATGGAGAAAACGATCGTGATGAGATCGTAGAGTACTAACACTTGCGTTTGGAACATAGGGATATTCCACATTTTCACTTTCATTATATACACCATTATCATCTAACCCAAATCGGAAAGCTATAGTCTCGGGGTCAATATTAATATATTGGCCTAAAAGATAGGATCTAATGGCTATAGTTCCACATTGAGTTTCATTTTGAATACACACTGCATTGGAATAGAAAATGCGGACCAATTGTTGATAGAAGATAGGTTTAAGCTTAAACAATTTATCAAACTTCCAAGCTTTAAGAATCGTAAGGTATTCGAAATCAATGTCAACCATAGCTTGAAGCGAAGGAATACGCTCTTCACGGATTCTATAAGTTTGGAAAGAGTTTCTGTACCTAGAGTACAATTCGTCTCTACGACGCTCAGGCATGTTTAAACATGACCCTAATAGAGATGAAGGTGGAGGAGGAACGGGATTAGGAGTTTGAGAAACAAGAGGACGATTTTGGTTTGATCGACTCAAAGATGACCTAGGTCGTTTAGGATTTGACATGATTAAAGGAAATCATAATAAGGAATGTCACCTGCAATTTGAAACACATGTATGCATAATCAATCCCAAAACTCAAATGAGTCCTCAATAATTCAAGGTTCTCTAAACCATATCCTAATTGGCATGTTTTGAAAACTTTTTAATAATATCATAATATAGTTTTCATGAAAACAACACAATTAAATTAAAAATATTACTAATTTTCGAATTTATTTTTTTTAAATTTCGAAATTCAAAGAAAAATCTTGAAAATTTGTTTGTTTTTGACGAAATTGGTAGTAAAATATAGTTTAGAACCAACAAACAATTAATGCCCGATATAATGTTCATCCTAGAACTAATCAAAACTAGTTCTAAAATCAAAAATTTGTAAAATAGAGGTTTTTAGAAAAATACCTTGAAAATTCGGATTGAGAGGGATGAGGAGTTGTTTTGCACGATTTAATGATTGAAGCAGGTTTGCAAGTTGAAAAGCTTGAAGATTCCGACGAAAAATCGTTGATTTTGAGTAAGAATGGAGATTTTAGAGTGAGAGGGATGAACGGCTTGGAGAGAATAGATTTTAGGTTTTGAGAAAATGAAGAAAATGAGGCTTTTTAACCCAAAACCCAACGGATGCATCGGTGCATCAACATGTTGAATCGATGCACATTCAAAGGGATGCATCGATGCACTAAGCACAAAAATGACAAAAATTCGTTTTAAAATACTCAAAATGCTAAATTAATTTGCTCTAGTGGTATTGGTAACTCATATATTGAAAATTAATCATGTTCAATCAATCAAATTAATCCTTAAACAACTTTTGAACATAAAATAAATTTTCATCAAGAATCATAAACTCCCCCTAACTAATAGTAATGAATGCAATAAAAAATTAAACATTTTTCATTTAGTCTTAAAAGTGCTACAATTATTTTAAACACTAAGTGAAGATAGATTGGTCAAACCTAATTCTCTCCTAAGTGTCCAAAATCTTTCCTTGTCTAAAGGTTTTGTAAAGATATATGCTAATTGGTGCAAAGTATCAACAAATTCTAGAACTACATCTTCCTTAGTGACATGGTCTCTAATGAAGTGATGTCTTATTTCAATGTGCTTAGTTCTAGAGTGTTGGATGTGATTTTTAGTGAGACAAATAGCACTAGTATTGTCATACTTGATAGGAATGGTACCAACTGCAATTCCATAATCAAAAAGTTGTTGTTTCATCCATAAAACTTGTGCACAACAACTACCAGCTGAAATGTATTCGGCTTCAGTGGTAGATAATGCAACACAATTTTGTTTCTTTGAAAACCAAGAAATCAACATATTTTCAAGGAATTGGCAAGTACCGGAGGTGCTTTTCCTATCTAATTTGCATCCTCCATAATCCGCATCAGAAAAAGCATGCAAGCTAAAGCTAGAGTCTCTAGGATACCAAAGTCCTAAACTAGGAGTGTCCTTAAGGTATCTAAAGATTCTCTTAACAGCTAGTAAATGTGATTCCTTAGGGCATGATTGAAAACATAAGAAACACTAAACATAATGTCCGGTCTACTTGCAGTTAGATAAAGTAGAGATCCAATCATTGACCTATATAATTTAACATCTACACATTTACCTTCTTCATCTAAGTCAAGCTTTGTTGAAGAGCTCATTGGAGTGTCATACGGTTTTCCATTTTCTAGTCCAAAATTTTTGAGCATGTCTTTGACGTATTTAGCTTGATTGATGAAGATGCCATCTTTTATTTGCTTGATTTGGAGTCCCAAGAAAAATGAGAGCTCCCCCATCATGCTTATTTCGAATTCACTTTACATTAGCTTAGAAAATTCTTGGCAAAGAACATCATTAGTAGAACCAAATATTATATCATCAACATAAATTTGAACTACTAATAAATCTTTACCTTTATGCTTTAAAAATAATGTAGTGTCAACCTTCCCTTTTGAAAAACCTTTTTCAATTAAAAAATTTGACAATCTTTCATACCAAGCTCTAGGAGCTTGTTTTAAACCATAAAGTGCTTTTGTCAATTTAAGAACATGATCTGAAAATTTTGAATCTTCAAAACCTGGAGGTTGTTCCACATACACTTCTCCCTTTATAAAACCATTTAAAAATGCACTTTTAACATCCATTTGATATAATTTAAATTCATGAAAAAATGCAAATGCTAATAACATTCTAATTACTTCCATCCTAGCTACGGGAGCGTATGTTTCATCATAGTCTATGCCCTCTTCTTGAGTATACCCTTGAGCAACAAGTCTAGCCTTGTTTCTCACTATATTACCACTCTCATCAAGCTTATTCCTAAACACCCATCTAGTACCTACAATAGATTTATTACTAGGCCTTTCAACTAATGTCCATACTTTACTTTTCTCAAATTGATTTAATTCTTCCTGCATAGCCATAATCCACTGTTCATCATTTAATGTTTCTTTAATATTCTTAGGCTCTATGCATGAAATGAATGCAACATAATTACAAATATTTCTAAGAGAAGATCGAATTGTTACCCCTTTGGATGGATCACCTATAATCTCACCATCCTTGACATAGTTGTACTCTCTTGGATAAGTTACTTCACTTTCTTCAATGGTTGGATTCTCAAGAGGATCATGAGTTACCTCATCTTTTTTTTCTTCCTTTGATGATGATTCTCCAACATCATGTCTAACGTCATTTATATTTATAATCCCTACATCATCGTTAACACAAGAATCCTTCCTCGGAAGGGGATTATCATCGAAAACAACATGTATAGACTCTTCTACAACTAAAGTTATTTTATTAAATACTCGATAAGCTTTAGAATTTAAGGAATAACCCAGAAAAATTCCTTCATCACTTTTAGCATCAAATTTGCCAAGGTTTTCTTTACCGTTGTTCAAAACAAAACATTTACATCCAAAAGGATGAAAATAGCTAATGTTAGGCTTTTTATTTTTGAAAATTTCATATGGAGTTTTCTTTAAAATTGGCCTAATCATTACTCGATTTACAACATAACAAGCGGTATTTGTGGCTTCCGCCCAAAAATATTTTGCCAAATTATTTTCACAAAACATGGTTCTAGCCATTTCTTCTAAAGTTCAATTTTTCCTCTCAATAACTCCATTTTGTTGAGGGGTTCTAGGTGCTGAAAAATTGTGACTAATACCATTAGAATTACAAAAATCAGTAAATCCAAGATTTTCAAATTCAGTGCCATGATCACTCCTAACACTAGTTATAGAGTAACCTTTATCGTTTTGGATTGCTTTTGAAAATGTGATGAATTTTTCTAATGCTTCATCTTTAGTACTTAAGAATAGAACCCAAGTATATCTAGAATAGTCATCTACCAAGACAAATGCATATTGTTTTCCACCCAAACTAGTAGTCCTAGTTGGCCCAAAAAGATCTATATGGATCAATTGTAATACTCTACTAGTTGATACGTCATTAATGGATTTAAAAGAAACTCGCTTTTGTTTTCCTTTAGCACAAGCATCACATATTTTATCATTATCAAATTTAAGCTTAGGCAACCCTCGAACTAAATCACCTTGAATTAGCCGTTGTAAAACACTCATACTAGCATGTCCTAGTCTCCTATGCCATAACCAACTATCATGTTCATCCTTAGCAACTAGGCACAAATTAATCATATCAATAGAATCTAAGTGCACTATGTATATGTTTCCTATTCTATGACCAACAAGCATAATCTGATTAGATACAATGTCAATGACTTTACAACCATTAATATCAAACATGACATTGAATCCCTTATCACAAAATTGACTAATACTCAATAGATTATACTTTAATCCATTCACATATAAAACATTCTTAATTTGTATGGAAGAGGTATTACCAATAGTACCAATACCTTCAATGTGACCTTTTGAATCATCACCAAAAGTCACTTCTCCTCCATTTTTGGCGTTAAGCTCAATGAATCGGTTTTTGTCTCCGGTCATGTGTCTTGAGCATCCACTATCAAGGTACCATGAATTTGGATTTGTTTCCCGTGCCTTGTAGCAATGCTCCTTTTCCTATAAACATAGATTAATTTCTAATTTTTGGTACCCAAATTCTTTTGGGTCCATATTCATTAGTTTCCAAAATCCTAGTCCCCTTAGGTATCCATTTGTGTAGGATATCCTTATCTTTAGTAGTAATGAGCTCTTTAGGAACCCATATACTTCTAACGATTTTTCCATTAGAGGTTCTTTGGGGACCTCTATGATTGTAGTTTTTAAAACTTTTTCTAACAAAGTTGGATTTTGAATTTTCTCCATTTTCAAAACGTTTTGTTCCAACTTTATCAAAAGAAGTTTTAAGATCATCATTTTTCTTTTGATGATCATCATTGACCTTTGAAAGTAAATTTTTCAAATCCAAATTTTTATTTTCAAACTCTTCTAGTTTGATTTGCAAATCTTTGATTTTACTTTCAAGATCGTTGTTGGTTTTGGATATGAGTTTATTTTCATTTTTCAATTTTGAAACATCATTTTTATATTTTAAAAACAATTTCTCATAATTCGTAGCCAACCCATTATATTCCTCTAATAACTCATCATAGGATAAATCATCAAAATCAAATGAGTTAGAGGTTACCTTAGAATCTTCCCCGAATGCCATCAAGCACAAGTTTGCTACTTCTTGTTCCTCTTCATCGGAACCTTCTTCATCGCTCCATGTAGCCACATGAGCCTTGTGCTTATTCTTTGATTGACCCTTTCTCTTCAGTTGTGGGCAATCATATTTGGCATGCCCCGGCTTTTTGCATTCATAGCAAATGATCGGGTCCTTCTCTTTTGGTTCATTTTTTAGGCCTTCATTTCGTTTAAATTTTCTTTCTCGGTAAGGTCTCATCATTTTTTTAAACCGTTTGGCAAACAATGTCATTTCCTCGTCATCGTCATCTTCATCCGAATCACTCTCATTTTTTGTGGATTTGAGAGCAACTCCAATGTTTTTCTTCTTCTCCTTCTCCTTTGGTGTCTCTTCAATCTTATCAAGGTCCACTCATCTTCAAGCATCATTTCATGAGTGAGGAGTGAACCTATTAGCTCTTCAAGAGTTAAGGATGTTAGATCCTTAGACTCGATGATTGTCGTCTTCTTTGATTGCCACGATTTTGGGAGGGAGTAGACTAACTTCCTCACAAGCTTTTCATTTGAAATGATCTCTCCATATGAATTGAGACCATTGACAATCGTTCAGAATCTATCCGTCACAGCTTTGATATCTTCATTTGGTTTCATCCTGAAATTTTCATAGCTATGCGTTAGAATACTAATTTTAGATTTCTTTACCTCATCGGTACCTTCATGAGTGACTTGAAGTTTGTCCCATATTTCTTTGGCGGTTGTACAAGATGAAACTCTTCCGTATTCATCTGGTCCAAGAGCACAAAATATGATATGGATGGCTTTGGAGTTGAGCTGGAACATTTTTATCTCTCCTTCACTCCATAATCTTGGATGAGTGAGAGGCTTGAAGTATCATTCTTCTACGACATTCCATGCTCCCATGTCACTTGCTTGAATGAAGTACATCATCCTATTTTTCCAATAGGTATAATTAGCCACATTGAAGAAAGGAGGCTTGTTGACGGGCATCGAATCGAGACCGGAGTATAAGTTTGAAGTAGAGGCCATTGATGACTTTGATTGTCGATATAACTCTTCCCGAATTGACTCAAGAGGTAATTAAACCTTCAAATGAGTTAGGCTCTGATACCAATTGTTGAGTTAATCGATTGACGGAATTGGCCAAGAGGGGGTGAATTGGCAATAAAAATTTTGGTGGAAGCTTTTGCAGAAAATTGAAAGAAATTGCACAGCGATTTAGAGTGGTTCGACTTTCTCAACCAAAGTCTACGTCCACTACCTTAGCTATCCATACTAAGGATTTTCCACAAATTCACTAATTTGTCTTTCTTTTGAGTACAAAGAGTAACCTTACAATCCCTCAAGAATTATACCCCAAATTCTTGAGAACACTCTCCCAAAGAGAACAATACAAATTTACAAACTTACAAGGAAACCCTCACAAGGTAGATTGTTTGCACAATTCTAGAACAAAGAAAAGAACACTCAAGAATGAATACAATTGAGCACAATAAGTGTTCTTGAAAGCAAAATGAATATTGAATGAAAAATAGGCTTGAAATGCTCAAACTTGAGGTTTGATGCTTTCTCTTTGATTCTCTCTTGATTCTAGTTGCTTGATGTTTCTTGTTATTGATCAATGGCTTCTAAGCTTGCTTAAATACACTTTGAATCACTTCTGAACGTTGGGGATGATTAGTGGAGTCAATATAGCCGTTTAAGTGTGAAAACAATTAATTAAAAACAATTGGGAGCGTCAGTGCATCGATGCATACCCATGGTGCATCGGTGCATCAGTGTAAAATTCAAATATTTTGACCGTTGGACCCTTAGTGCATCGGTGCACTAAGAGTGCATCGATGCATCAAGTGCATTTGATGTTTCAAAATAGCCAGAGTGCATCGATGCATGGCTGGTGCATCGATGCATTAAATGCATTCAATGTTTTCATAAAATCCTCAGTGCATCAGTGCATAGTATGTGAATCGATGCATGGATTGGTGCATCGGTGCATCACTCTGAAAAATTGATTTTAGGCTTGATTTTTGGTTCAAAACAATTTTACACATTTAGTAAGGTTTGAATTGATCTTTAAAGACTTGGAGTAAGAATTTGATATTCGATTAATTGAATTGAATATATTTAGAAAAATAGTTTGTAAAATCTTAAAATTTATTTAAACTAATTTGTTATATCGAAATACAAAAATGTTTTCAACACCTCTTTCCATAATCATTTCTTTGTTTACAATGTTCAATTGATACAAGTTCATGATACACATTATCGTTCAAAATTTCTAGTGTTATATTACATGCAAATATATCATCGACGTCGATTTGATTTTGGTTCCACTTATTACCAGACATGACATAATTTATTGAGATATCTTCATTATTTCATTTTCAGGTACTTGAAACTCTTCTAGAGTTGTATTATTAGTTATGTCTTGGGCCTCTTCAAGAGTACCCGCCTCCGTTATATCATCATCTTATATTATTTTTTATTTACGAGAATTTTAACTATGGAACTAATTCAATTATCATGCTTTGGGCATGGTTTACATTCTTTTGCTCTAACATGTTATCCTTTTGGGATTTTAATTCAAATTTAGAGCATTTTCAGTTGGTATATGAGACTTGTTTACTCTCATTATGTCAGTAAATATTTCTGGTAGTTAACTTGTAATAAATTATCTTATCAACTTCTGGTTCACATCATTATGCATGATGATCTAAATAAAATGATAATTCATTTATATTTTCATCCAACTGATTCTTCTCTCCCTCTGATGAAAAATAATTGAATCTCAAAACATTCAATAAAGTAAGATTTATACTCAATATATATATATATATATGTATGTATGTATGTATGTATTCTTAATCTATTTCAAATATCAATTATGTGCATTTTGTGACAAATTTTTTTTTATAATGGCTTATGACCATAAGCAATCATAAGGAAAAGTATAACTTTTTGGCTTGATGCGTAGTAGTTTCAATAATCAATAGTTTAGCTATTAAAAGGAGGCAATAACTTAAAATTTTGCTAAATTGTTTATTCATAATTAATAGGCTTTGTAACGTAATTTCAACTGATATACAATATACTCTTTAAAAGCCTAGAATATAAACTCATTAAGTTTATCAAGACAAATAGTCTTGATTCATAATCTGAAGTATTTCTTTTTCTAATAGAGTAAATAATCTTGCAAACTACATGTTGTGAGTTGATATATGTGATTTATCTCGTAGATGCATCTACTAAACTCATATTAAAATTTTCTACCTTGTGAATAAATGGGCCCATATTTCAATCAGATATGCAAGACACACATCCTCAACTTTAAATGGTGAAGTTCTAATTTTTTTTTGTGAACAAGTAACACAAGAACTTTATGTTTTTTAAATTTATGCAAATCTCAATATTTTTCGCATCATTATTGATTGGGATGGTCTAACCAATCATGTCAACTAATTAATTTTTTTATATACTTGTAAACTTCTGGTTTACCATAAGATGTGATTCAATCTCATTCATAACTTGTAAACTTCTGGTTTACCATGATACATGTAGTACATATAAAAGAAAATTAAATAATACATGTTTCCTCAAAATTTGAAAGTACATTATCCATCATAAAATTATTCATTTGAATAGAAACACATTTAACTCTTCTGCAGCTTTCAATAAATTTTGTACTACAAAAGTTAATATGATTTACTTTGAGAAATATGAAAAATAAAAATAAACCATGGTAAGTGTATCCGGAGGTTGTTAACAATGCCATCATTATCATGGCTGTTCTCGCATAGATTATTATAAACATTAAAACAACCTTCCTTTATAATCATAACCACAAATAAAAATATCAAATCTCATAAGTAACTAATAAAAAAACAACATTGAATAGTTAACCTTTGTATTTTTTTTATCTTTCATTGTCAAATCTCATTGTCAATTGCATTCAATTCAATAACATTGTTCACATCAAAACAATTTTCACAAAATCAACATATCATGATCATAAAGCAATTCAAAATCAATACCTAAGCCTATTTAATAACTTTCTTAGGGTTTTCTTTCTAGAAAGACTGTTTACACACGATTATAAGCCATTTATTAGCACTTTTATCTACAAAATATAGGGTCTTAAAAAAACTTATCAATTTAACCAATACTCAATCTATAAATTATAGTAAATGTATAGAGCCATTATGCAGACTAATAACGAAAGAGGAAGTGCATGTGGTTGTTTACGGTATATAGAAGAACAATTCCTTACTGATTGTTAAATAATGATTCAAAACTAAAGTTCAATGCAATCTTTTTATCATTATTATTATTTAGAAAAGACATGATTACGGTACTACTCCACATTTAAGAGTGAAATTTGTTTGCCGGTTCATGTTATAAATTTGTAAAAAGCATACACTTTAACTAAATGCTTTTAGAAACTGATACAAATTCACACAAATTAAAATTTCAGTTTCTACAAATTTAACATTAAACCTTTGGGTCGTGTGTTTAATCAAACATTCAACAAGATAAGAACACATAAAGAAAATATGAGATGTACTTATATGAGATTGCGACGTATTGATATGATTACAAGTCTGATCTTTATCGTCTAAGCTCTCGAATAAAGAATCGTGAATTATAAATCTGATCATCAATACAAACATACTGTTTTTGAGCATGTCGTACTAATAACGTGTTATGAAACTATATAAATGTATGACACAATATAAGAGTCAATAGTATCTTTTTATTACTCGTATCTTAAGAGTTTGTACATGCATCCTTTTTATAGGCTCTAAAATCATAGATTACTAGAACCATAGGTTACAAAAATTAATCCTCAAGTTATCATACATTAAGTATGAAAGAAAAAATCCACTTAAATGAATTCATTTATAACAAATTCTTTATTCTTGTAAATTATAATATTGATTTTGATTTTAGTTTTAGTCATATTATTGAATCATTAAAATTAAAAATATGATAATGTGGACAAAATAATGTTTATTGTGATGATAACTTTTTAATGTCTAAAACGACGTCGTTTTAAGCATTGAACTTTAGAGGTTTATCAATTTATCACCAAACTTTAAACAATTTGATTTTTTTTTTTAAAAAGGTGTTCGTAATTGTAATTGTTAGTAATTTTAGTTTTAGTTGAAAGTGGTAGCCATTCAAAAAGAAAATGGGCAAAGCAAATGATGGAGTTAAGCTTAGTGGACTGATGTCCTAAAACAGGGGCAAAGCCTGTGAAAACAGGCTCTGATATCTGTTGCTCCAATGAGCTTCCGGTCATATCTACTACCATGCCTTGACCAAAAAACTATTATTTAATTAAAAAAGGTGTTTTCTTAAATGTGTTTTTCATTTTTTTCAATTAAAATATTAGCTATCCATCGACTCAAGGTTCTCTTCCAAATGAAAAAGAAGTTTTTTTTTCACCTACCGTTGTGCATACAGCTTGTTAAATGAAAGCTAAGAGAATTTTAGTAATCAAAACTCCATAATTCAATTGGCTCGAGATTCATACATAGAAACTAATAGTTGCATTCACCAAACGGAAAATATAGTTATTCAGACGTCCATCGCTTTGTTTAATTGAAACTGCCACATATATGCAGAGCACACTGGGAAGGTATCATGCTTGATGGATCTATGGAAGCAAAGCCACAACTTTCCGATGCCAGGTCTTCTTCTTTCTCCAACACGATGAACAGCTCGTTGCCTCGAGATAATCGGGGTCATCTCATTTAGTTAGACCCGTTGTTTTACAAATGGGGCACAAGTTCTTCTGCATCAGCCACTGTTTAATGCAATCGGCATGAAAATCGTGGCCGCATTCAAGTGTACCGAGATCTTCTCCCTCGTTATATTCTTCCTGCAAGTTTGCCGTTGACAATTATTTCATGAACTCATACCATCGGTAAAGAAATGACATATGAGAAAACTCATTACCTGACAAACACAACATGGCTCTGCTTCTGTCCGAGATCCCCGTGTTTTTGACTACTTTTGTCGTTTCAGACGGTTTGATATAGTATCTTCGCTCAATCCCGTGCTTACGTAACCGATGCGCTCTTCCAGAGCAAGTAACTCCTATTAACCCCACAAAGCAATTCAGCTGTGAGAATTTCCAAGCTCAGAAAGGCTTGTAGATGCCAAGAATGAAGATATTACCTCATAAGACATGTTATCATCATCAAGCCGCATGCCCCTATGCCGTTCATGCATATCAGCTATCCCAGAAACTACTGATTGATCAAGGATCATTACATCCTGCCATCCGAGCAGAATTAGAAAGAGAACATACCACTGGTTAGGACCAAAAATAAATCTTATTGGTAATTACATACTGGCTCTGCATTACAAGGCTACTCTTTGCCCTTACCAACTCAAATTCGAAGAATGACTATCTATAGGAAAAGAGGTACAATTGAAAAATAAAAGGAAAATAAATCTTTTTCATGCTTCCATGTTTGAATTGATTATAATTGATAGAACAGCATCGAATAACATCACAACTACTAAAAACCGTACCTCAAATCGCAAGTTCTTACCCCTATGCATGAGATCCAAGACATTGCGAATCTGATCAATAACAAATGTGACAAAATAAGTCAAATGCTGGCAAAAGGAAGACCTCAAAAGAATTTAGTTAAAAAAGATTCAGTTCTGGAACAGAGCTCAGACACAACAAGCCTGCTTCTTCCCTCGATGGCAGCGGCTAAAGTTCGCAAGGAATGGGGAATTCCAATCAAATGACGATTTCCCTGGCCTCCAGATTCAGCAGCAAGGGAAGATATCAATGACCGACGAACAAGTTCCGACAATCTCCGTGGGTATCGTGCAGAGGTGTTAGAATGAGGGACATAAGCAGAAGCAGGCAAGGGATGTTAGGAAATAAACCGAGTACGAGTAATTTCCCTATAACCAGATTAGTGAGAATGCGAAATAAAAGCGGAAAAATAATACCCGAAATTGATAACCGAGTTCAGCCAATTGTGCTTACGTCTCCGGACTGTTGTAGATCTTTTATTAAGAGAGAAAATTTACAGGTGTTTACAAAAAACTCACTACTCACAAGAAAACTCTCTAGTGTTGGGAGAAAGAAATGATTTTTGGGATGGATTTGAAGCTAAATGAACTAGGGTATTTATAGTTGAAACTTAAGGACTTAATCATGTAAATACCCTAAAGTCTAGTGACTAATTATGATTATCCCATTACAATATTTCAATAAACATCTACCAAACTTTGAAAAACCATTTTTCAAAGAAACATTTACCAAACTTTGAAAACCATTTTCAAAGAAACATTTACCAAACTTTGAAAACCATTTTTTCAAAGTTGGTTGCCAAACTTTGAACTTTTAATTTGGTGCATTGCTTGACTTTCAACAATCTCCCACTTGAAGACTGATTTTAATATGTCTTCACACCTCGATCAATGCAGCAACATTTCTAGTCTTGTTACTCCAACATGCCAACTGAAGTTGAACACAACTTCAGTTTGTCCGTGGTCACCGTCTTTGTCAACATGTCTGCCGGATTTTGAGCTCCACTAATATTTTCAAGTTTCAAAATCCCATCTTCCAAAGAGACCGGATAAAATGATACCGTAATTGTATGTGCTTTGTCCTGGAATGAAAAGACGGATTCTTTGCTAGATGGATAGTACTTTGACTGTCGCAATACAAGACATTGTTTTCTTGTTTCTTGCCTAACTCTTCCAAGAAACTTTGGAGCCAAACCATCTCCTTGCTGGCTTCCGTAACAGCGACATATTCTGCTTCTGTTGTGGAGAGAGCAACTATCTTCTATAGTTGAGAAACCCAACTCACTGCAGTACCTCCTAGAGTATAGACATACCCTGTAGTGCTCCTTCTGATGTCAACATTTCCGGATAAGTCAGCATCTATATAGCCTGTCAGTATATTATCTCCACCTTTGAAACAAAGTGCTTTGTTTGTGGTACCCCGTAGATATCTGAGGATCCATTTGACTGCTTCCCAACGTACCTTGCCTGGATTATTCATGTACCTGCTAACAGCTCCCACTGCATGAGCAATATCTGGTCTGGTACATACCATGGCATACATCAGACTTCCAATTGCTGAGGCATATGACACCTTTACCATGTGTACACGTTCTTCCTCCGTCTTTGGTGACTGTTCTTTGGAGAGTCTAAAATGAACACCTAAAGGTGTACTTACTGGTTTAGCATCTTGCATGTTGAACCTGGAGAGTACTTTGTTGATGTACTCAGCCTGTGATAACATCAAAGTCCCCGACTTTGTGTCTCTCTTGATCCTCATCCCAAGAATCTGCTTTGCAGCACCCAAATCCTTCATAGCAAACTGCTTCGATAATTTTTTCTTCAAGCGTATAATCTCTTACATGTCTGAGCCTGCAACGAGCATGTCATCAACGTACAATAATAAAATAATGAAGCTATTGTCGAACCTCTTGATATAGCAACAATGATCTTCTTGGCATCTGGTAAAACCACTGCTACTCATGAAACTATCGAACTTCTTGTACCATTGTCTAGGAGTTTGTTTTAAGCCATACAAGCTCTTCTTCAACCTGCATACCAGGTTTTTCTTGCCTGCCTCTATGAAGCCTTCTGGCTGCCTCATATAGATTTTTTCCTCCAAATCACCATGAAGGAATACATCTAACTGCTCAAGATGTAAATTTTCTGCAGCTACAATTTTCAACACCAGTCTGATTGTGGACAGTTTTACGACTGGAGAGAAAATTTCATTGTAGTCAATACATTCTTTTTGCTGAAAACCTTTGACAACAAATCTTGCTTTGTAGCGTTTTCTCCCATCATGCTCTTCTTTGATCCTGTAAATCCACTTGTTGTGGAGCGCTTTCTTGTCTGGTGGTAATTCAGCTAATTCCCACGTCTGATTTGACATAAGCGAGTCCATCTCATCTTTCATGGAAGACTCCCACTTGACTGAATCCTCCACTTGCATTGCTTCATCATAGCACTCTGGTTCACCATTGTCAGTCAGCAACAAGTAGTGCAAAGAAGGAGAATATCGTTGGGTTGGTTTAGGAATTCTGGAGGAGCGTCTTAGTTCCAGTGTGCCTGGTTCTTCTTGAACTGCTTCAGGACTGATCTGAACATCATTTCCAGAAATCTCCTCGAACTCAGCAAATTCCTTTGTTTTAGCTTCGATGTTTGAGCTACTTGATTCTATGATTGATCTGTCTTTGTACATCACATCTCATTGAAAATGACATCTCTGCTTCTGATGATCTTCCGATTTTCGTAATCCCAAAACTGGTAACCGAACTCATCACCACCATAACCAACAAAGACACATTTGTTGGACTTGACATCAAGTTTACTTCTTTCAGCAGAGTTTATGTCTACATAAGAAATACAACCAAACACTCTTAAGTGTGAAATGTTTATTTCTTTCTTTCTCCAAACTTCCTCTGGTATTCTGCCATCCAAATGAACCGAGGGCCCACGGTTGATCAAGTAAGCTGCAGTGTTGATAGCTTCAGCCCATAGAAATTTGGGCAATCCGGTATGTATCCTCATACTTCTGGCATGTTCATTCAGAGTTCTGTTCATGTGCTCTGCTACGGTGTCATGGGAACTGTTGTCTCCATCTTAATCCCATTGTTTATGCAGAAATCTCTGAATCTACGATTTCTGTACTCTCCTCCATTGTCAAACATCAACCGTTTGACTTTCAGACCAGTCTCATTTTCCACCACGTCCTTCCATTTTCTGAAGGTATCAAAGACTTCTGATTTCTTCTTCAGAAAATAAACCCACACCTTCCTTGTAGATTCATCGATGAAGGTGACATAATATAATGAGCCTGCAAGAGATGGAATTGGAGATGGTCCCCATATATCAGTATGAATCAACTCTAACTTTTCAGCCTTGGGCGTCTTACCAATCTTTGCAAAGCTGACTTTCTTTTGTTTGCCAAAGATGCAATCCTCGCATAGTCCGACATATACATTCATTAGATCCGGCAACTTCCCCTTTAACAAAAGTGTCTTCATCCCTTTCTCGCTCATATGACCAAGCCTTTGGTGCCATAGGTTTGATTTTCCATCAGCATCTGCTACTGCAATGATATTCTCTAAATTTGAGGTTATATAGAGAGTAACAATTTTCTTACCACGAGCAATGACGAGTGCTCCTTTGGTAATCTTCCATTCACAGCCTGAAAAGGTTGTGCTAAATCCTTCACCATCAAGCTGTCTTACAGAAATCAAATTTCTTTTGAGGTCAGAAATATGTCTCACTCCTTTCAGCGTCCAGGTGGTCTGGTTTGGCAACTTTAATCGAATGTCTCCTTTTTCAACAATCTTCAAGGTTTCATCATCGGCTAGATAAACCTTCCCAAAATCACCATTGACATAGTTCTCCATGATTTCTCGGCATGGGGTGGGGTGGAAAGATGCCCCTGAATCTAAGATCCATGATTCAATCAGACTGTTGACGCTTAGAATCATGGCATCACCTGTCTCCTCTATCACGTTGGCAGAATCCTGTGCGCCAGTATTTTTCTTCGGTGCTCGACAATCTCTTTTAAAATGACCCTTCTTGCCGCAGTTATAACATGTAAAATCTTTCTTTCCCATTCTTGATTTTCCCGTTCTGGATTTCGATCTGCCTCGGTTTGAATTTCTTTCTGAAGTTCTCCCTTTAGACTCCTTGTACAAGGCTGAGGAGGTTGATGCTTCACCCGATTCTCTTCGTCGAATTTCTTCACTCAATATCAGATCCTGAACATCGTCGAATTTTAATTTACTGTTTCCCGACGAGCTGCTGACTGCTGTAACAGTAGCATTCCAACTGTCTGGTAGAGATGATAAGAGAATTAAAGCTCGAACTTCATCATCAAATTCAATTTCTACGGAACTCAACTGGGTTGTGATTGTGTTGAGCTCATTTAGGTGTTGAGCTACTGATGCCCCTTCCGTCATCCGCAAATTGAATAACCGTCTCATCAAATGAACTTTGTTTGAGGTCGATGGCTTCTCATACATACTGGAGAGAGCCGCCATAAGACCCACAGTGGTCTTTTCCTTTGCTATGTTAAAAAGCAACATTTCGGGACAATGTCAGTCGGATAACTCCGAGGGTTTGTTTGTCGAGAAGAGCCCAATCTTCATTCTTCATGCCATCTGGTTGTTTTCCTGAGAGAGGTTGATATAGATTTTTCTGGTACAGAAAATCTTCAATCTGCATCTTCCAAAAGCCAAAGTTCGCACTATCGAACTTTTCAATTTTCACATTCCCTTCGTCTGTAGTCATCGCTCCCACTCGAATCTGGCTTCTTCGGATCGTTTCTGACAATTTGTGCGAACCACCGTGTATTATAACACCTCTGTCGACAAATTCGTATCGCCAACAAAATTTTTACTATTCACGAAATTTACCATTCACGTAAATAGTAATGAATAGTAACCTCACAAAAATTGACAAAATTCACAACCAAAAGCTCTGATACCAGTTGTTAGGAAATAAACCGAGTACGAGTAATTTCCCTATAACCAGATTAGTGAGAATGCGAAATAAAAGCGGAAAAATAATACCCGAAATTGATAACGGAGTTCAGCCAATTGTGCTTACGTCTCCGGACTGCTGCAGATCTTTTACTAAGAGAGAAAATTTACAGGTGTTTACAAAACACTCACTACTCACAAGAAAACTCTCTAGTGTTTGGAGAAAGAAATGATTTTTGGGATGGATTTGAAGCTAAATGAGCTATGGTATTTATAGTTGAAACTTAAGGACTTAATCATGTAAATACACTAAAGTCTAGTGACTAATTATGATTATCCCATTACAATATTTCAACAAACATCTACCAAACTTTGAAAAACCATTTTTCAAAGAAACATTTACCAAACTTTAAAAATCATTTTCAAAGAAACATTTACCAAACTTTGAAAACCATTTTTTTCAAAGTTGGTTGCCAAACTTTGAACTTTTAATTTGGTCCATTGCTTGACTTTCAACAAGGGATTGGCACCAGAACTTGGGCCAGCACGAGATGTAGAAGCACCATTTACAGGGACATTTATATTTCCACTTCTTAAACCTTGATTTGTTGAATTTCTAATCGAAGTTCTCAACTCAGGCGAAGCAACAAACATAGGATGACCTGGCAGATTTCTAGCCATTCTTCTTGATTGATGTCCCTCATCCCGTACTGCTTCTCTATCCCCAGATACATTAGAACTTGATGAACTGGCAGCTCTCAAGCCAGAACCTCCATTCCACCTAAATGGTTGCAAATTTCGCGGCAAAGCTGGAACATGAATAACGGCATTTGGGTTTTGAGGAGTTGCACACCGGTGCTGGGCTTGAATCGATAGAATGATAAGTTGGAATAAGTCTTGATGGCTGCTGCAAAGATGAAACAACAGGCTGCCTGATTGTATCACCTGAAGAGAATATTGGAATAACGGGTTCTTATATACTTTAAGGACTTATTATCAGTCGGAAATCCCTGTGTGAACCCTCTGCAGTCGTCAACAAATTTGGTCCAGGAATACTGTCAGAACCTGATCCTCTAACTTCAAATTCAAGTCTAGGATCCACTTGTCTCGTGGGGGCAGATGTATTCACACTGCTTCCTGCATTATAGCTAGCAGAAATTCCATCTGCACGATTAAGGCTGCTAGAACTTCCACTTGAAGAGGATTGCCCAACATTTGCTTCAAGTGCCTTTCTTTTACAGGATGTACAACAACTGTCAGGACCAGGTGAGATTTGTTCATTTCTGGACCCACTAGGCTTATATAGGTTAGACTGTTCGGTAACTTGACGGTTATCATCTCCGTGACCCACTAAGCCAGCATCTAAGTTGAGAATCTGAGGAACTGCATCATAATTGGAACTTTCAACAAACAGAGAGTTTGGTTCATACCACTTCTCTTCTAACCTTGGACCAGCATTTGCAGAGACACTCACGGAAGATGATAATCCATGGTCCATTTTCCATTCATTATGATTGTCCTCATTCTGTGCACCACTAGAGCTATGCTCGGCCAAGCTCCAGCTCCTCTCGACCAATCAAGTTCATAGATTCAATGTTCATTTCATTTGATGACAGCAAACAATCAGGCGGTCTATTTTCTATAGGATTTCGAATATTATCCCTGCAAACCTTCTGGTCTATAGCAGCATTACTTGACGTAGAGCCGTGGTGGTTTCAGGCATGGAACCAACAGTACCCCTCTGCCCCTGCCATTAGAGCTACCTTGTACTTCCCTATAAATTATAGAATAGTCCTGAAGAATAATTCAAAACAAATATAAATTAAGAATTTATGTACAAAAGCACAAATAAGATATACAAAAATGTTTCAATCGAATTTCAGATTTATCACAGTAAAAGAGTAGTTCAAATAGGATAAATGTCAGCCTACATTGACATCAAGAAACCAATTGTTGCAAACAAAGTACTCATTAACACGAGACCTGCCATGTAAGTGTCACTTCGAGCCTTCAATTTACATGGTTTAATACCATACACACTCTCTCCATCACAAAAGAAACAAAGAACATCAAAGGAATAGCATCACATATACAGTCCAATATCTAGTGGTAATAATAGGATACAAATAGCTGAAGAAATAATGAAAAGAAAGAAAGTAAAAATTATAATAAGAAAATGCGTGTAATTAGTCGGAGCAATATTGAGTAACAAATTAAGCCAAGTAATCTCTCAGCCTGCAACCTTTAGTTTGGAGTTAAAACAGTGTAACTAAATAAAAGAAGACAGTTCTTTGCCTAATACTCACTGCTCGCAGCATGGTAAGGTAACCGACACTAATGTGAGTAATCTCAAATTCAACCCACTCAGGGATATCCAAACACATCTAGAAAGCAATAAAACACTATCCTAAAATTTGTTGAGCCAAACATAGAACCGGAACATTGCTATAACCGGATGGATGAGAGTATGCGAACCGCACAGGCATGGCAAGGGTATGTTCAACTTTTTCCACATAATTGACGAATCTTAGAAGGTCATATCTCCAAACCCGTGTTGAATGTGTCGGCTTCTTCAATCGAGAGTTGGATAAACATAGGAACAGGGCACCAAGCGACTAAATTTGGAATATTTAAGCATTTGAAGGGAATCAAAATCAATCAATAATGACCAATACAAAAAGCAGACAATGAATAAGGATCAAGCTTCCTTGTTTTGTCATATAGAATAAAAGGCAAAACCATACAAAGAAACTAAAATTGAATGCGTACACAAGAAAGAGGCAATTCCAAAATGGGAGACCTAAGCTACCTAACACATTCGTTTATCTTGATGTTAACTACGTCTACAAAGCTTCAAAATTCACCGCTAATCCCTTCGCTCCTCACCACAAAAACACATTGCATGTATGATGAAGGTTTTCATTTTCTGCCCCAATGACCTCAAACTTGCCATCATTGTGGCTTTCATTTTCTCCATTACAATATTTCTGATTCCATCAAGTAATAAAATTCCAAATCTGGGTTATGTTTCATCTTTTTTAGTTTATTCCTATTTTACTGTGTAGCATAGGGGTAAGTAAAATGGTGTTGGGGTAAAGGCCTCCCGATTGCGTGAATAAGTACTTGAGTTACAGGCCTTGCATGATTACTCCCATCATTCCTTCACACAAATGAAAGAACAATTTCAAAAAGACAACGTAACGTGGCGATGAAGATGATATCGATTATCTTCTGGCATGGAAATGCAAGTTAAATATATACTATAACATATTGAACCCTTATATATAATAGATGATACTGTATATACTAAGGTAATATTTAGTTCTTGTAATTGCTATTTGCTATCTGTGGTAGGCATTTGAGAATAGTTGAGGGAAGATGGTGATGGTTTATGTAATTTTCAATTTGTTAATGAAGGGAAAACTTTAGTTTTTAAATTGAAATCTATTAGAGCATTTCTAGAGAAGTACTTCCAACCCAGTGGCACCTGCATGAAGCTGTCTTGCTCACATGTTTTTCACAAGATTGTTCAATGGATTTGGGAGTAAACTGTTGTTCAACTTTTTGTCATCAGTGTTGGTTTTGGTGTAGCCGATGTTTATGCACCAAAGGATTAATATAAAGGAGGAGGAGGAGGCTAAGTCAACTGATTTAACGCGTCACGTCGGCATTTCACTATTGTAACGATTGTTAACGGCGAGTGATTGGTTTGTTATAAATCGATAAAATTAGTGACTAATTTGTTACTTTTGAAACTTCAGTGGGAAATAAAACTTACTCAAACAATAATGATCATTTGTATAGTTTTCCCTTATTTTTTTAAACAATATATTGTTAAACCATAGCCGAGGACTTGATGTTATTTCTAGACCCCCAAAAGAAGTTGAAATGTTTGGGAGGATGAAATCAGCCAAACTTAATCACCCCTTAACTTCATACAATATATATATTTTTTGGAATAATAAGGAGGCCGAGACCGGTACATCAAGCATTCATATGAATGTGTGGGAGACTGTGAATATCCCGTTGCAGAATATCAAGTGAGGCATTCGGAGTTTAGGTGAAAGTGTTAAGAGAATTAACTTGATGAATCGTAAGTTTGGCCATATGATCCGCAGCGAAGTTCCAACTTCTCTGTGAACACCATTGAAGTGAACTGTCCAAGGCTTGGAACACAAATCGGTAATGATACGAACAAGTGTGAATGGACTCTCCAATGAAGGAGGTGAGAGTAGATCAAGAACATCAGTGTTGATGTTTTTACCAGGACAAGATCAAAGCCTTTAGACCAAGCGAGTTTTAACCCTTCGTAAATTTCCCAGAGTTCGGCATGGATGATTGAAGAAATTCCCAAAGAACGGTGAAAAGCAACTAGGAAGTTACCATAATGATCTCCGAAAATCCCATTTTAGTGGCATGGGAGACAGGCCCGTCAGTGTTAAGACAGATCCAACCTTACGAGTTGGGTGCAATATGATGATCTTATAATCACATATTCTTTAAATAATCTTACACTATGGGTACAATCTTAGATTTTGGAATAATTTACCAAAAATATATGATAAATTTATGTTTTAGATCTTTTAAATTTTATCAAATTTAAAATTACACATATCATAAAATTAACCAATTTTTTAATATTTTTTAATTAGATTGATTTGAGTTTAACACTCATACTTCTTTTTATTTGAGTTAAAATTTAATTAGATTTGGACAATTTAATGGGTCTAGTGTATTTTAATTGGAAAATTTAATGGGTCTAGAGTTCTTGCTAAAGTGCAATTTAAAATTTAATTGTTTAAGATCGTTGTAAAAAATGAGTTTGAAAATATAAAATGTTTATTATAGATATTGTGTTGTAAATTAAAACGTAATATTTAAATTATATTACACTTATATATGAACTATATCAATTTAAACTATAATAAATTCAAAAAAAAATTATTATATATGAATTATATGAATTTAAACTATAATAAAAATATAATTATAATAAAAATATATTTAATGTAACTCATTATTAATATTTAATATATAAATAATGAATTTTATTTTTTAAATAATTAAAATAAATTATTAAAGTAATGTTTTTAGGTTGTTTGTATAAATTATTAAAATAAAATGTAAATACATAATTGAGTGGAGTCCATGAATTAGTAAAGGCAGAAATATAAATTTACTTCTAAACGTAAAGTTGGAATGAAAAAGCTAGAATTTCTAACTTTTGCGATTGGTTTGAAACCACTTTTTTCATCGCATTTTTTTCAATTTTTACATGTTCGACATTAGTTTTACGGTCAAAATAAGCTTTTTAGCTAAAGTGATTTTAGATAGCATTACCGAACGAGCTTTAATTCTTAACAGATTTAAGCTTACCATATGTATTTAAGATATATAATATATTAAATATTTAATATTTTTAGTTCATTAACTGAATTAAAATTGAATAACCGTTAACTAAATTCTAAAAAAATTAATCGTTCTCAGATCAAACTAATTCTGATGACTAACCATTTTACAAAACTAATTTCGTTAAAACCAAAAAGTGAACCCATAATTAAAAAAGTTAATTTATTAAACAAATAATCTTAAATTCCTCCACCAAATTCCATAATGTTATATTCAAACCAAATGAATTGGTTTAATAGCAAAATAAGTGTCTAAACTATACCCTTTTTCCTAAATAGATGCCTAAATTAATTTTTGTCTCATCTAGGTGCCTAATATTACAACCGTTACCCGTTTAGGTGCCTAGGTTGTCAACGGCATTAATTTCCCCGTTAAGTGACACATGTCATAATCTGGTTATTTTGAAATTTATTTTTTAAAATAAAATATTAAAAATAATATGATATTTATAAAAAAAAAAACTAACTTTTCTTATATTATAAAACAGTCCCAAAATCCCAAATCTTAACATGAATCCGTCGCCACCGCCCTTTCTAGCAACGACCACCGTTACCGACGTAGTCCCTGCCATCCTCCTACTGATACACCGTCGTATTTTCCATCGATTGGCTGTCGGAATTGCGTGGAATCGCGATTTTAATCCTAGGGTTCGGGCAGTGGAAAACGTTGATTCGTTGTCGATAGGTCGTCGATTGGTCACGATTTCATGGGGGTTTTGGTCGCCGGGGGAAGGGGAGGTAGGGTGGAGCTTCGTCGACGGCGAAAGGCGGCAATCAACGTGAGTATAGGGGTTGAAATTAATTTTTTCAAAGTTTTGGGTTTATTTCAAAATGTGTTTTATGTTTTTTAAAAATATATATAATTTTAATTTTTTTAATTTCAAATAAAATTTTAAAATTATCATGTTGTGACACGTTTCATGAGACATCCCAAAAAGTGGGCTAATGACTAAAATACAAATTTTGAAAGTTTGAGGATCAAAGTAGAAAATTGGGAAAAGGTTAAAGACCTATGTGGCATTTTTCCCAAAAAGAATTTTATTCCATAAATGGATTTAGTTTAGTGACCAAATTATAAGATTTGTGAAGTTTGGTGACCAAAGTATAAACTTTGAAAAGTTTAGGGACCAAAATAGTAATTTTAAAAAAGTTATAAGTTGGTCACGAAAATAAGGAAATAAATATATTATTTTCACATTTTTAAATGTTGGAAAATAATATTTAATGGTTTAATTTCATGTTTAATTTGAATCGTTCGATTAAGATGACTGAATTATAATTTTTGGGAATTACAAGGGCAAAATGGTAAAGTGGGAAAATATTTTGTCTATCTTTGACTATTGGAAGATGATAAGGTTGTTGTAAATTGGTATTAATGTAAATATCAAGTTCATTAAGGGTAAATAAATATTGATATTTTAATTTAAGGGTAAATTAGTATTAAAAAGTGATCTATGCGAAAAACACTATCATTTGGTACTAATATTGTTTTCTAATCTTGCTGGATTTCAAAGATCCCAAATCTAAGGGTTTACGTTCATGATAGGATTCATGAAATTGATGATAAATCTTGATGATTTAGAGGTTGTAGATTCATTTTCAAGCTTGATTTATGGTTAAAACATGTTCAATCTTTCTAGAAATTATTCTTTAAATTCGATCAAAAGAGGAAATTGTAGAACTTTTTTGTTCTGATGAGAGTTGTTTATGGATTTTATTGTGGAGGTGTTAAAAAGTTGATTGAAAGTTGATTTCATGCTTGAATCGAATCAAAATCGAGCAAAATCATGAAAACGTAGTTTTAAAGGATTAAGTATTTGATCATGATGTATTTGAGTGAGAAAAATTATGAAAAATTATATAAGGTCTGGAAATGATGTAGGAAGCATTCTACAAGCCTTAGAAAAATTTGGGGACAATTCTATAATTTTTGAAAAGTTGTGAATGGTTGTATAATTATTTAATAGTTGATCTACTATGCTGGAAATTGTTGTTTTGGGATTGAAATGAGCATTTAGATATGAAATATAATCATTTTGGAAGTTTGAAAAGATTAGTGATTTAAGTGCAACATTTACATAGTTGAGGTGCATAAAGGTAATTGTACCTTTGTAAAAGTAATTGTTGGTAATAATTCCAGTACTGAAATTTATGGAATTTCTGGTATTTAAAATTTAAGTGATAAAATGATGAATGACCATTTTATGTAAATTGGAAAAGTTTGTGCAAATATTAAAAGGAATTATTAAGTGTTAAGTATTTTGATAGAAAATGAGTTTCAAGTATCTTATGGATTTTGTTTTGGGGATGTGTTTATGTTAGTACAATACTAACATATGTATTGTTATGAAATTATGATTTGTATAGATCGTGATTGATTTGTGACTAAGACAAGTCAAGTATAAAAGGGTTGTTGTGGATTATAGAGAGGAACATCTTTTGGATATATAAAGTGTCAAGGTTAGTGCAAATTTAACTTGTACCTATGTTATAGAATAAACATTGACTTGCGATGAGCAGTGACAGAGTTACTATGGTAAGAAGTGACTTTTAAAATGTTATTTGATTTGTAATGCATGCATAACATTATACATGGATGTTTTATACATCATTGGGTAGAATTTGTGTTAAGTCTATTTTCCATGTTGGAATGCATGATTCCATAAGTACAAGCATGTGATTGATATGATGCTTATGTGTGCATGAGTATATGAAAATGGGTATATGTGTCATATGTTATTATATGTGACATGATTACATGTATATGTGATATGTGATACTAAACTACAAGAATATATAAAAATATGATATCATCTATGTGATATGTCTGACATGTTATTTTATGTGACATGATTGATGTGAACATATAAGAATAAAATATGAGATACGTGAATTTAATATATGTGAATACATTCATATGTGAGAAAGATATGAGATACATGTTTATATGAACACATGAGAAATGATATAAGCTATATGATATGATCTACATGATTACATGCACATGTGATATATGTGATATGATATGAACCTATGTGATATGGGTTATATGAAAAGGGATATATGATATCATACAAGAATGTTACACAATGATGTATGAGATCATACAAGAATGTTATACAAGCTACATGATAATAAGTTATGAGATTACATGTTTATATGATACAAGTGATGTGAACTGTTATAAATGATAATGCCCATGATATGTGATATGAGAGCTAGGGGTATAGTTGGCATGCTAAGAGTCGAGGGTTACATATGTCCTTCGAGACATATGATAGGTCATTCGGGACACAGACATCCTTCGGGATGATAGGTCATTCGGGACACAGACATCCTTTGGGATGATAGGTCCTTTGGGACACAGATGACATCCTTCGGGATGATAGGTCCTTCGAGGCACAGTTTATACGAGCTGTGGTGACAGCATATGTGTGCACAACATCATAGAACTCGCATACCTTGAGTTATCAGTAATGTTCATGGGCTTATAAAATATATCAGTACCGTACATGGGCCTATAAAAGATATCAAAAGTGTTTGCATTATTATATGATATCGTGTTATTATTGTTTACGCTGAATCACAAGTGTACATGGGCTAATACATGAGATATTAAAGAGATAGCATAAATACACTATATGTGATGTATATGCTTTGTTATATGAAATATATTATAAGATTTATATGTGCTACTGTGTGTATTGCTGGGTGAAATGTATTATATGATATGTTACAAAGGTTAAGTACAAGATGATATGTTTTAAATGGTTAATGATAATGATAGAGATCATGATAATGATGTTGATGTTGATAATGATGGCATATGTGCATGTATGAATTATGTTATATGAAATGTTTTATGGTTTCTATTACATGTTTTATATGCCTCACTAATTCAACGACTTAGCGTCTGATTGTTTCACACGTAGGTTCCGAGAAGAAGAAGAATGATAAAAATTAAGCAAGACATATCAGTTTCTCATTTCCAAATATCAGAAAAGAATTGAATGGTATGTATTTTGTAATACTAATTGTGTCGGCATGCTACTAAAGCTTTAAATCTTTTATGCGCTAATAAGTTTTATAACCCTTTTTGAGATAATTTATGTAAATTATTCAGTTTTATTTAGTGAAAGTTTAAAATTATTTGTTATTTTGTACAAGTAAATGTTTTGAAAAGTCAATATGACACCTCGGATTCGTATCTGGGTCGGGTACGGGTTGGGGGTGTTACATTTAATGGTATCAGAGCTATGATTTAGCCGATTCTAGGATTAAACCAAAGTCAAAAGTGTTTTAAAAAGTATACATGTCAACACAAAGTGAAAAAAAAAATTATGATCTAATAGTGTAAGGAGTGTGTTGTCTTGTTAATAGATAATATTTTTCATGATGTTGAATGATATTTTGATTTGTTTTTCAATTTATGCTTCTTTAACTCATAGTATGAATGTATCGAAAGAGTTAAAAGGGTTAAAAGAATCAGAGTTCAAGGGTGAATTTGTAACACCCCCAACCCGTACTTGACCCGGATACGAGTCTAAGATGTCACATTACCTTTTTAAAGCATTATTCTTAACAAAATAACAAAACATTTGAATTATATTAAGAAAATACGATAATCTATATATATATATAGGTTTATACAAGGTTCACAAAATACTCAGAGCATACACAACTTAACCTTCTATTACATGCCAACACTGATTTACATAACAAAATGACATACTATTAAGTTGCTTCTGATCTGATAGTTGCAAGAGTAATGTTGTCCAGCTGCTTAACCTCGATCGTCTACTTTATCGAATCCTAAGTGTGCAACACTCACACGCTAAGTCATCGACTTAGTGAGGCAATATAATAATAACCATAAAATATAAAAAAATTGCCAAAATGAGATTGGTTGCAATGATAATATGAATTTAATCAATGCAATGACCATAACCATATTCTTACACATAGACTTATCAAATTTCACATTCATAAGTTCACATTATTAAGTTCATTAGCCCATGATACCATACTGAGAACCTAAGGTATGCGAGTATTGTGAGGTTGTGTACTATGCTGTCACCACAGCTCGTATAATTGCACTGAAGTGCCACGTAGAATTACACCGTAGTGCCATATAATAATGTCCATAAGGACCACATATCATTCCTTAAGAATCATATACATATACTAGGGATCAAGTATGTGTCTCACAAGACTTCACACATGTTCCAAAGAATATATATATATCCCGAAGGACCGCGTAGACCCTCTACCCTTGGCATGCCAACTATACCTATAGTTCTCATCTATATAACATGGGTTTTCACAATTCACATAATTTGTATCACGTAGACATAGTATTTTTATACCTTTATCACATAGACATATCATTTCCTGCATATTCATGTCACATAATGCATATGGTATAAACTCATATCATGTTTCATAATATGGAATGTAATCATGTATCAAAATATTGAATCTAGACTTATCATAAGTCTAGAACTGATTATAATACTATATTCATGCTATGCATATGCACTCACCTAGATTTCTTTGTCTTTCCCTCGATCGATCCTACTTGTCGATTGTTCCAGAACTCGATTAGGCTCAATATCTACATAAGCATAATTTTCAATATGATTATCAGATGACTAAGTCTTGAAATTAACCTCTAATAGCCTAAACAATTTAAGGAATTGATAGTTTTTTTATGGGGGAATCGATTCCCCCTGTGGGGGTATCGATTCCCCTCTAGCATTCTGGAAATTCATATTCGTTTGAGGGGGAATCGATTCCCCTTGAATGGGTACCGATTCCCCTAGCCCAGAAATCCCATTTTGAGCTCGAAAATCACCTTATTTCAGCTCAAACCTTCATATTTTACTCCCTTTAATATTTCTAACTTTAATACAGATACTTAAACTCATTTCTACTCCATAATCACTTCTTTAAACTCCAAATCTAGTTATTCCTATGTAATTGCAAAAATTATACTAGTTTTGCAACATGCTCAAATTCCTATTCTAACACTTCCTATCCCTTAATTAACTTGATGACAAGTCAAATCTCACTTCCAATTCTTATTATGAACTCTAATCCAAGATTTCACTTTTCTACTTCCTTTCTTTAATTCTTCATATACTTCTCATCTTGAGGTTTTAAAACAAATTAAACTTTCTTTAAGCTTAACTATTGCCTAATGGTCATAAATCAACCATAAATTCATCAAGAAATTCACTAACAAGAGATCTTACCTTTAGCTTGGGTCTCACGTATGAAGAAGAAGAAGAAGAGAACTCTGGAAGCTTATTTTGATTTCCTATACTTCCACGTGGTTTAATATAATACTAACCCTAAATAATTATCTTGCTATAAAAAGACCATTTTGTCCTTCTAATCCTCCTTCTTTATAATTTAATCCTACACAAAATAGCTCAAATAAGTCATTGAACTTTTCCATCATTCTACTTTAATCACCAAATTCTGAAACTTTACAATTTAATCACTAACCCGGTATGGAGGATGTTACAAATCTCCCCCTTAAGAAAATTCGTCCTTGAATTTTCAATAAAAAAAGAGATGGGGATACTGATTCCTCATATCCTCCTCACGCTCCCATGTTGCTTCCTCTACTTTGTGATTCTTCCATAAAATTTTAACTAATTGGATAGTCTTGTTCCTCAATTGCTTAACCTCATGAGCTAAAATTTGAATCGGTTCTTCCTCATAAGTCAAATCTGGTTGTACCTCGATCTCTTCTGGGGTTACGATATGGGAGGGATCCAATTGATATCTCTGAAGTATTGAGACATGGAATACATTGTGAATCTTTTCCATTTCTGGTGGTAAAGTCAATTGGTATGCTACTGGTCCCACTCTTTTTACAATCTCATATGGTCCAATAAACCGAGGACTTAACTTTCCTTTCTGACTAAACCTCAACACATTCTTCCATGGAGATACCTTTAAAAACACTTTATCCCCAACTTCAAATTCAATCTCCTTTCTTTTAAGGTCAGGATAGGACTTTTTCCGATCAAATGCCACTTTTAAGTTATGCTGAATTTCCTGAAGTTTCTCTTCCACATCTTGAATCAAATCTGGACCAAGAATACTTCGATCTTTGAGCTCATACCAGTTTAATGGCGTACGACATTTTCTCCCATATAACGTCTCATTAGGTGCCATCTTGATATTAGACTGGTAACTATTGTTATAAGCGAACTCTGTCAGTGATAAATATTTATCCCACGATCCTTTAAACTAAATGACACATGCTCGCAACATATCTTCCAATATTTGAATAGTTTTTTCTGATTGTCCGTCTGTTTGGGGATGAAAGGCAGTACTAAAGTTTAAGCGAGTCCCCAACGCTCCATGCAAGGATTTCCAGAATTTTGAAGTGAATCGAGGGTCTCGATCAGAAACTATAGAAACATACACCCCATGCAGTCTAATAATTTCTCTAATATACAGTTCTGCATATTTTTCCATAGAGAAATCTGTTCTGATAGGAAGGAAATGTGCTGAATTGGTCAATCGATCAACAATTACCCAAATTGAGTCTCTTTTGTTTGGAGTCAGGGGTAACCCCGAAACAAAATACATCATTACATTTTCCCACTTCCATTGTGGAATGGAAAGTGGTTGCAATAATCCAGACGAAACTTGATGTTTGGCTTTGACTTGCTGACATGTTAAGCACTTGGACACAAATTCAGTAATGCTTCGCTTCATCCCTGGCCACCAATACCGATCTTTTAAATCCATATATATCTTGGTTCCACCCGGGTGCATCGTCAATGGACTGCAATGAGCCTCTGCCAATAAATCTTTCTTCAACTCTTCATCGTCTGGTATCACAATTCTTTCTTTATAATACAATTTCCCATCAAACTTCACCTCAAAATCCTTAATCTCTTTATTCTTTACTTGCTCTATTCTTTTCAAACATATTTAATCTTGGCTTTGCAATTCTCCTATTCGATCCAACCATGTTGGTTTAAGTTTTAACTCTGCACATAGACCACCGTCTCCAGTTAAAGATAATCTTGCATCCATAGCTCGTAAGGCTACAAACGTTTTCCTGCTCAAGGCATCTGCTACCACGTTAGCCTTTCCGGGATGATAGTCAATTATCACATCATAATCTTTTAATAACTCTACCCATCTACGTTGCCTCGAATTCAGCTCTTTTTGAGTCATCAGATACTTCAGGCTTTTATGATCCGTATATAAGTAACAACGCTCCCCATAAAGATAATGACGCCAAATCTTGAGAGCGAATACTATAGCAGCCATTTCTAAATCATGAGTAGGGTAATTCTTTTCATGTGGTTTCAACTGTCTCGATGCTTACGCTACCACCTTCCCTTCTTGCATTAATACACAACCCAAACCATTATGAGATGCATCACTGAATACTATAAAATTCTTGCCAGATTCCGATTGAACCAAAACAGGAGCTTCTGTCAAAATTTTCTTTAAAGCTTCAAAGCTATCTTGACATTCAGGAGTCCAAAAAAACGGTACGTTCTTTCTCATCAACTTCGTTAAGGGCAGCACTATCATCGAAAAATTATTAACGAATCTTCGATAATAACTGGTAAGTTCAAGGAAACTCCGAACTTCAGATACATTCTTTGGAACTTCCCATTCCATTATAGCTTTTATCTTTTGAGGGTCCACCCGAATCCCATTAACAGAGATCACATGCCCTAAGAAAATTACTTCCCTTAGCCAGAATTCACATTTGGACAGTTTGGCATAAAGCTTCTTATCTCTAAGAATTTACAAAACTGTTTGTAAATGTGCGCTATGCTCTTCCATGGACTTCGAGTAAACTAGTATGTCATCAATAAAGACAACAAGAAACTGGTCCAAATAGGGCTGAAAAATCCTGTTCATGAGATCCATGAAAGCAGTAGGTGCATTTGTTACTCCGAATGGCATTACGATGAATTCATAATGACCATATCTTGTTTTGAAAGTCGTCTTTGGAATGTCCTTCTCCTGAATCTTTACTTGGTGATAACCCAAACGTAGATCGATCTTCAAAAATACCGAAGCTCCTTTTAATTGATCAAACAAATCATCAATGCGCAGGAGGGGATACTTATTTTTTATTGTCACCTTATTAAGTTGTCGATAATCAATGCAGAGACGCATTGACCCATCTTTCTTCTTAACAAATAACACTGGATCTCCCCAAGGCGACACACTTAGTCGAATAAATTCCTTCTTTAACAGCTCTTGCAATTGATTCTTTAACTCTTGCAATTCTTTCGGAGCTATCCAATAAGGTGTCATTGCAATTGGAGCGATTCTCAGCATTACTTCAATTTGAAATTCTACCTCTCTATCGGGAGGTAATCCTGGCAACTCAGCAGGGAAAACATCAGAGAATTCCCGAACTATTGGAATCTCATTTAATCATTTCTCTTTAGTTCTGGCATCTATCACATTAGCAAGAAAACCTTGACATCCTTGCAACAGTAGCTTATTGGCAGACATCACTGATATTACATTTGTAAAAGGATTAAGCCTTTCACTGATCACACTTATTTATGTTCCTCCTGGACTCTTCAGGGTTACCTTTTTCAATCTATAATTAACATCTCTATAGTAACGGAACAACCAATCCATTCCCAAAATTACTTCAAACTCGTCAAAGGGTAATTCCATCAGATTAGCAGGGAATTCAATTCCCTGAATCTTTATGGGACACCCCTTACAGACTTTGTTTACCCGAGCACTATGTACTAAAGGATTAGTTACTATAATTTCATTACTCGTAGCATCTAAGGGGATCCTCAATTCCTTTACTAACTTACTTGTAATGTAAGAATAATTAGAACCCGGATCAATCAGTACCAATACTAATTTATCATACAGCTGAAAAGTACTTACTATAATATCAGGATCATCCCGATCTTCACTTGTCTTCAAACTGTATACCCGAGCGGTTGAGCGAACTTTATGTTGCGCAGAAGATTCAGACTGGTTCCTTCCCCTGCCTCTTCCTCGTCCTCTCTGCGAGGCAAAGCCAACTCTCTCAGATGTTGCAGGCTCACCAACCATTAATGGACAATCCCGGATAAAATGTCTGGCATCTCCGCATTGAAAACAGGTTCTAGAAGCCATCCGACATAACCCATAATGATTCTTCCCACAATGCTGACACTGTCTCACTTGACTCTGAGTGGATCTCCCAGTACCAGATCCCACTGATTTTGTCTGTCTAGGTTTCACCTGACTTGCTCCTCTAGTAGAGGATGCAACTGATTCTGATCTAGCTTGTGTTCGAAATCCCGAATCTCTTCCTCTTTTTGATGGTGCTGAGCTGGAAGAAAAACCTGTCCTCTTTGATGTTTGAACTCTTAAATCCCTGAATCTCTTATTCTGAGCTCTCTCTAGAGCTTTTGCACGATTGATCACCTCCTGGAACGAGGACAAATTCAATACTATCAGCATCTCTTTCAATCTAGGGCGTAAGCCCTCCACAAACCATTCACAAGCATCTTTTTCAGTAGGCACAAGCTCGGCTGCGAACCGACTCAACTTGTTGAACTCGCACTCATACTCATATACAGAGCGGTTTATATGTTTCAAATTCAAAAACTCCTGCTTCATATGCCGAATGAACTGATCTCCAATGTACTTGTTTTTAAATTCATCTAAGAACAAAGACCAAGTCAACTGGTCATTGGACATCCTCATAGTGATGTTCGTCCACCATATCCTCGCCTGACCCTTCAGCAACGAGACAGCTCTATCTAACTTCTCCACTTCAGAATAGTGGAGACCATCCAGCATGATTTTCAAATCATTTAACCAAAAATTCGTCGCAACCAGACCTTCCTCGGCTTCTCCCTTAAATTCAGGAGCTCCTAAACCTCTCAACTCTTTTGCTACATTCATTCTTTGAGTTGGTGGAGCAGGAGGTTGAAGACGCGTTAGAATAGCGTCCAACTTCCTAAAGAAAGTATCTTGGTCTTGTACAGGCACTCCCTGAGATGCCTGTCCTTCACCTTGCCTGGCCAGGGCAGGTGAATTACTGCTTTCAGCAGACCTATCCTCTCTCGCTTCACTTCGGGAGCTATTATGTCCGGACATCTAATAAGAATAAACACATCGTTCTATTAGTAAAACAACATACTCATATTATACCATATCAGAAGTTCTCACTATATGTTGGCATGTATTCCATTTAAAGACTCTATAGACTCTGGTTTATGCCTAGAATCGGCTAAACCATAGCTCTGATACCATTAAATGTAACACCCCCAACCTGTACCCGACCCGGATATGAGTCTGAGATGTCACATTACCTTTTTAAAGTATTATTCTTAACAAAATAACAAAACATTTGAATTATATTAAGAAAATACGATAATCTACATATATATATAGGTTTATACAAGGTTCACAAAATACTTAGAGCATACACAACTTAACTTTCTATTACATGCCAACACTGATTTACATAACAAAATGACATACAATTAAGTTGCTTTTGATCTGATAGTTGCATGAGTAATGTTGTCCAACTGCTTAACCTCGATCGTCCACTTTATCGAATCCAACGTGTGCAACACTCACACGCTAAGTCATCGACTTAGTGAGGCAATATAATAATAACCATAAAATATAAAGAAATTGCCAAAATGAGATGGTTGCAATGATGATATGAATGTAATCAATGCAATAACCATAACCATATTCTTACACATAGACTTATCAAATTTCACATTCATAAGTTCACATTATTAAGTTCATTAGCCCATGATACCATACTGAGAACCTAAGGTATGTGAGTATTGTGAGGTTGTGCACTATGCTATCACCACAGCTCGTATAATTGCACCGAAGTGCCACGTAGAATTACACCGGAGTGCCGTGTAGAATTTCACCGTAGTGCTATATAATAATGTCCATATGGACCACATATCATTCCTTAAGAATCATATACATATACTAGGGATCAAGTATGTGTCTCACAAGACTTCGCACATGTACCAAAGAATATATATATATATATCCCGAAGGACCGCGTAGACCCTCTACCCTTGGCATGCCAACTATACCTATAGTTCTCATCTTCATAACATGGGCTTTCACAATTCACATAATTTGTATCACATAGACATAGTATTTTCATACCTTTATCACATAGACATATCATTTCTTGCATATTCATGTCACATAATGCATATGGTATAAACTCATATCATGTTTCATAATATGGAATGTAATCATGTATCAAAATATTGAATCTAGACTTATCATAAATCTAGAACTGATTATAATACTATATTCATGTTATGCATATGCACTCACCTAGATTTCATTGTCTTTCCCTCGATCGATCCTACTTGTCGATTATTCCAAAACTCGATTAGGCTCAATATCTACATAAGCATAATTTTCAAGATGATTATCAGATGACTAAGTCTTAATATTAACCTCTAATAGCCTAAACAATTTAAGGAATTGATAGTTTTTTTATGGGGGAATCGGTTCCCCCCTGTGGGGGTATCGATTCCCCTCTAGCATTCTGGAAATTCATATTCGTTTGAGGGGGAATCGATTCCCCTTGAATGGGTACCGATTCCCCTAGCCCAGAAATCCCATTTTGAGCTCAAAAATCACCTTATTTCATCTCAAACCTTCCTATTTTACTCCCTTTAATATTCCTAACTTTAATACACATACTTAAACTCATTTATACTCCATAATCACTTCTTTAAACTCCAAATCTAGCCATTCCTATGTAATTGCAAAAATTATACTAGTTTTGCAACATGCTCAAATCCCTATTCTAACACTTCTTATCCCTTAATTAACTTGATGACAAGTCAAATCTCACTTCTAATTCTTATTATGAACTCTAATCCAAGATTTCACTTTTCTACTTCCTTTCTTTAATTCTTCATATACTTCTCATCTTGAGGTTTTAAAACAAATTAAACTTCCTTTAAGCTTAACTATTGCCTAATGGTCATAAATCAACCATAAATTCATCAAGAAATTCACTAACAAGAGATCTTACCTTTAGCTTGGGTCTCACGTATGAAGAAGAAGAAGAATAAGAGAACTCTGGAAACTTGTTTTGATTTCCTATACTTCCACGTGGTTTAATATAATACTAACCCCAAATAATTATCTTGCTATAAAAAGATCATTTTGTCCTTCTAATCTTCCTTATTTATAATTTAATCCTACACAAAATAGCTCAAATAAGTCATTGAACTTTTCCATCATTTTACTTTAATCACCAAATTCTAAAACTTTATAATTTAATCACTAACCCGGTATGGAGGATGTTACAGAATTTGAGGAAGGTTTTGTTGTTACAGACCTTTAGTTAAATGATATGAAGATAATGTTAAAAGGGTTTTCATTACTCCGAAGTGGAGAAATTAGATTAAGTAGTTTCGTTACTACGTGGACAAACTAGAATATGGTGGACAAATGTCACCATAAGAATGATTCAAAAATAATCTTCCAACCATCATTAAACTCTTTTTCCTTTGTAAATTTGTAACATTAATTTATGGTTATACAGATTAGTAAGGCATGCCCACGCCTTAATTGAAGACTTCTTCTGTGATAACTCAGGATGAATAAGTCGTACCCACGCCTTATGTGAAAAATTCTTTTGGTCTTGCCAACTTCTTGAATTCTGATTTTTCCTCCTTAATTTGAGGAAAATATCATAGAATATATGAGCTTGAAGCAGGGGAATTATACCTTATATGGGTATGAATGTAAGCTTAATAAGTTAAGCATGTTTGTAGCTGAGTTATTAGTGAATCAAATGGTTATGAGTTGGATTGAGAATAGATATCAAGTCCATAAAACTTGATAGAGTTACCTTTTAAAGGTAAATTTACGAAAATGAATTGTATATCATTCCATGTGGCAATGAATTGTTGTTTAGATTAAGATGGAATCTCAAGAACTTGAAAAGTGTCAAGTTCATAATGATAAGAAAAAGAGCAAATTTGTTTACTAGTGTGATTTTAGCATTAATTGCTATGAAGTTATTGCTACAAATTGTCAATTATTCTTATTGAACAATGTGGACATTTAGAGTTTCATTTGATATGGAAAATGTTTCAACTGTTCGAGAATAATTTCTATGGATCTGGAAAAGTTATACAGATTACCATAGGAATGAAATAAGGAATTGTTGAGTTAATCGATCGACGAAATAGCCAAGAGGGAGTGAATTGGCAATTAAAATTTAGGTGGAAGCTTTTACAGAAAATAGAAAGTAATTGCACAGCGATTTAGAGTGGTTTGACTTTCTCAACCAAAGTTATGTCCACTACCTTAGCTATCCACACTAAGGATTTTCTAACAAATTCACTAATTTGTTCTTTCTTTTGAGGATAAAGAGTAACCTTACAACTCCCTCAAGAATTATACCCCAAATTCTTGAAAAACACTCTCTCCCAAAGAGAAATATACAAATTTGCAAACTTACAAGAAAACCTCACAAGGTAAGATGTTTGCACAATTCTAGAATAAAGAAATAATACTCAAGAATAATACAATTTAGCACAACAAGTGTTCTTGAAAGAAAAAATGAATATTGAATGAAATAGGCTTGAAAATGCTCAAACTTGAGGTTTGAGGCTTTCTCTTTGATTCTCTCTTAATTCTTGTTGATTGTTGTTGATTAATGCCTCCTAAGCTTGTTTAAATACACCTTGAATCACTTCTGTACGTTGGAGATCATTGGTAAAATCAATAGAGCCGTTATTATGTGAAAACAATTAAAAAAATAGTTGAGGAGCGTGGGGGTATCGATACATATCCATAGGGTATCGGTATCTGTAGTGTAAAATTCGAATATTTCAACCGTTATGGAGTAGGGGTATCGGTACCATCCAGGGAGGTATCGGTACCATCTGAGTATTCTGTTTTTCTCGGAACCAAAATTATCTTGGGGGTATCGGTACCATCTGTGGGGGGTACAGGTACCATCCGAGCAATCTGGTTTTTCTTAAAGCCCTTCTATTTAAAAAATATTTTTGACTCGATTTAGGCTCGAAATACTTTGTAATATTTATTTTAAAAATATTTTGAGATTAAAACATAATTTTTCACTTTTTGATATTTGAAAAAACTTGGAGTAATATTTTGATATTCGAATGGTTTAATTGAATATACTTTTGAAAGTGATTATAAAATCTTAAAATCTAATAAAATTTAATTTGTTATATCGAAACATCAAAATGTTTTCAACAGGAATTTTAGTAAATGTCTGATAAAGATTCAGGAGCTTATGTTACCTGTAAATCTTAAGGGATTATTATTAATGAGTTTTAGATCATTTTGATCATAAGTTGGTTGTCTCTGCATTAAGGTTGGGTTAATGGCCGCAAGAAACGATTAATTTTGAAAGATGCGAAGAAATTAAAAATTTTAATGACTGATGAAAAAGTGAAATAATTACTAACGTGATATCAGTAATGGTTGCGATTAAGATGATGTAAAAAGGATGCAAAGATTTTCTAGCTAAGGTGATAGATTTATTATTTGGGTTACCTCCATATTGTGAGGAGAAATTCAATATGTATGGTTATTAAGGCATTGATCCTATATCTATGGGTTCGTATCGAATGGTTGCGATTGAGTTGAGAGAATAAAGAAACCATTGCAAGAAATGCTAGATTGAGGATTCTTTAGACCGAGTATTTTATCTTGGGGTGCACTGATATTGTTTGTGAAAAAGAAAGATGGATCTATGCGATTATGCATAGATTATCGACAGTTAAACAAAGTAACTATCAAGAACAAATATCATATTTTGAGGATTGATGACTTGTTAGATCAGTTTAAAAGGAGCATCAATTTTCTCTAAAATTGATCTTTGAATGGGCTATCACCAGTTAAAGATTAAAGAGGAATATGATTCAAAGATAGTTTTTAGAAAACAGTATAGACACTACGAGTTCGTAGTAATGCCGTTTGGTTTGACAAAGGCTCTGACAATATTCATGGATTTGATGAATCGAGTATTTCAAATTTTATTTGGATTAATTTGAGGTGGTATGTATTGATGATATTTTGGTATACTCGAAGACAAATATAGAGCATAATGCTTATCTTTGTAATGTGTTCGAGATACTTAAGGGTAAAATGTTATATGCCAAACTGTCAAAATGTGAGTTTTGGTTATCAGAAGTTGTTTTCTTAGTCATGTTGTCTTTGCAGAAGGCATAAGAACTAAAAAAAGAATAAGAAAAAGAAATAAGAAAAAGAAGAAGAAGAAGAAAAAAATGAAAAAAAGATGAGATGAGATATGCTTAAAAATATATATATTTCACTTGTGAAAAAGGTGAGACTAAAGACTTTGAAGTCAAGTCTGATGGGTGTCTATTTTATCGAGGAAGAATTTGTATTCCTCATAATGATGAGTTGAAGAAAGATATTCTTTCTGAGCCAAATTATAGTCAATTGACTATACATTCAGGTGGGAACAAGATGTATTAGGATGTAAAGAGTCATTTTGGTGGCCGGTTATGAAAAGAAACATTATTGAGTTTGTTGCTAGATGTTTGATGTGTCAGCGAGTTAAATTTGAACATCAAGATCATTTAGGATTGTTGCAACCAATCTCTATTCTTCAGTGGAAAAGTGAGAATGTGACGATGGACTTTGTGACGGGGTTACCTCTAACTCCGAATAAAAAAGATGGATATGTAGTATAAAAGGGAATTCCAAATAAGATATGAGTAGACAGTTTCCCATCTCTTTGTGCAGTGAAAATTCGAGGACGAATTTTCTTAAGGGGGAGGATTTGTAACATCCCAAAAAGTGGGCTAATGACTAAAATACAAATTTTGAAAGTTTAAGGATCAAAGTAGAAAATTGATAAAATTTTAAAGACCTAAGTGGAATTTTTCCCCAAAAAGAATTTTATTCCATAAATGGATTTAGTTTAGTGACCAAATTATAATATTTATAAAGTTTGGTGACCAAAGTATAAACTTTAAAAGTTTAGGAACCAAAATGGTAATTTTAAAAAGTTATAAGTTGGTCACAAAAATAAGGAAATAAATATATTATTTTCATATTTTTAAATGTTGGAAAATAATATTTAATAGTTTAATTTCATGTTTAATTTGAACCGTTCGATTAAGGTGACTGAATTGTAATTTTTGGAAATTGCAAGGGAAAAATGGTAAAGTAGGAAACTATTTTGTCTACATTTGACTATTGGAAAATGATAAGGTTGTTATAACTTGGTATTAATGTAAATATCAAGTTCATTAAGGGTAAATTAGTACGGATATTTTGATTTTAAGAGTAAAGTGATAATTTGACATTTAATGAATTTTTAATTCATTATTAATAAAGAAAGATGAATTTATTCATCTTCTCCAACAGCAAGAACGTGAGCTCTCCCAAAGGTAAGAAAACATTTTATTTTCAATTTTTGAGCCAATTCCTTTGGAATTCGAGTTATGTCGTGAAATAGAAAAGTGATATACGCGAAAAACGCTATCATTTGGTACTAATATTGTTTTCTAATCTTGTTGGATTTCAAAGATACCAAATCTAAGGATTTATGTTCATGATAGGATTCATGAAATTGATTATAAATCTTGATGATTTAGAGGTTGTAGATTCATTTTCAAGCTTGATTTATGGTTAAAACATGTTTAATCTTTCTAGAAATTATTCTTTAAATTCGGTCAAAAGAGGAAATTGTAGAAATTTTTGTTCTGATGAGAGTTGATTATGGATTTTATTGTGGAGGTGTTAAAAGGTTTATTGAAAGTTGATTTCATGCTTGAATCGAATAAAAATCGAGCAAAATCATGAAAACGTAGTTTTAAAGGATTAAGTATTCGATAATGATGTATTTGAGTGAGAAAAAAATATAAGGTCTGAAAATGATGTAGGAAGTATTCTACAAGCCTTAAAAAATTCAAGGACCATTTTTTAATTTTTCAAAAGTTGGGGAACCAATTTGGTCATTTGGAAATGTTGTGAATGGTTGTATAATTGTTTAATTGTTGATGTACTATGCTAGAAATTGATGTTTTTGGTTTGAAATGAGCATTTAGATGTGAAATATGATCATTTTGGAAGTTTGAAAAGATTGGTGATTTAAGTGCAATATTTACATAGTTGAGGTGCTTAAAGGTAATTGTACCTTTGTAAAAGTAAATGTTGGTAATAATTCCAGTACTGAAATTTCTGGTATTTAAAATTTAAGTGATAAAATGGTGAATGACCATTTTATGTAAATTGGAAAAGTTTGTGCAAATATTAAAAGGAATTATTAAGTGTTAAGTATTTTGATAGAAAATGAGTTTCAAGTATCTTATGGATTTTTTTTGGGGATGTGTTTAGGTTAGTACAATACTAACATATGTATTGTTATGAAATTGTGATTTGTACAGATCGTGATTGATTTGTGACTAAGACAAGTCAAGTATAAAAGGGTTGTTGTGGATTATAGAGAGGAACATCTTTTGGATATATAAAGTGTCAAGGTGAGTGCAAATTTAACTTGTACCTATATTATAGAATAAACATTGGCTTGCAATGAACCAATGACGGAGTTACTATGGTAATAAGCAACTCTTAAAATGTTATTTGATTTGTGATGCATGCATAACATTATACATGGATGTTTTATACATCATTGGGTAGAATTTGTGTTAAGTCTATTTTCCATGTTGGAATGCATGATTCCATAAGTACAAGCATGTGATTGATTTGATGCTTATGTGTGCATGATTACATGAAAATGGGTATATGTTTCATATGTTATTATATGTGACATGATTTATGTTGAAAACATTTTGATATTTCGATATAACAAATTAAGTTAAATGAATTTTAAGATTTTCCAAATGATTTTCTAAGTATATTCGATATAACTATTCGAATATCAAAACATTACTCCATATCTTTCAAAGATCATTTTTAATCCTTACTCAAGTGTAAAATTAAGTTTTAATCTTAAAACAATTTCAAAATAATTTTACAAAGTATTTCGAACCATTTCAAAGCCAAAAATTTCAGATTGCTCAGAGGGAACCGATTCCCCTCCCAATGGGGTACCGATTCCCCCCTGAATGGTTTGGCTCCGAGAATTCCAGTATGCTCGGAGGGAACCGATTCCCCCCTAGGGGGTACCGATTTCCCCCTTGTATAACGGTCGAAATATTTGAATTTTACACTTAGGGAAACGATTCCCCATAGGGGGTACCGATTCCCCCCACGCTCCAAGCTGTTTTATTAATTGTTTTCACACTAAAACGGCTATAATATCTTCTCTAATCATCCCCAACGTTAAGAAGTGATTCAATGTGTATTTAAGCAAGCTTAGAAGCCATTGATCAATAACAAGAAACATCAAGCAATTAGAATCAAGAGAGAATCAAAAAGAAAGCATCAAACCTCAAGTTTGAGCATTTCAAGCCTATTTTTCATTCAATATTCATTTTGCTTTCAAGAAAACTTATTATGCTCAATTGTATTTATTCTTGAGTGTTCTTTTTTTGTTCTAGAATTGTGCAAACATATTTTCCTTGTGAGATTTTTCTTGTAAGTTTGCAAATTTGTATTTCTCTTTGAGAAAAGAGTGTTCTCAAGAATTGGGGTATATTCTTGAGGGAGTTGTAAGGTTATCTCTTTGGCCTCAAAAAAAAGAACAAATTAGTGAATTTTTTGGAAAATCCTTAATGTAGATAGCTAAGGTAGTGGACGTAGACTTTGGTTGATAAAGTCTAACCACTCTAAATCGTTGTGCAATTTCTTTCAATTTTCTGCAAAAGCTTCCACCAAAATTTTTATTGCCAATTCACCCGCTCTTGGTCGATTCAGTCAATCGATTAACTCAAGAATTGGAATCAGAGTCTAACTCATTTGAAGGTTTAATCGCCTCTTGAGTCGATTCGGGAAGAGTTATATTGATAATCAAAGTCATCAATGGCCTCCACTTCAAACTTTGACTTCGGTCTCGATTCGATGCCCGTCAACAAGCCTCTTTTCTTAAATGGAGCTAACTATGCCTATTGGAAGAATAGAATGATGTACTTCATTCAAGCAAGTGACATGGGAGCATGGAATGCCGTAGAAGAATGATACATCAAACCTCTCACTCATCCAATGTTGTGGAGTGAAAGAGAGACAAGAATGTTCCAGCTCAACTCCAAAGCCATCCATATCATTTTTTGTGCTCTTGGACCAGATGAATACGGAAGATTTTCATCGTGTACAACCGCCAAAGAAATATGGGACAAACTTCAAGTCACTCATGAAGGTACCGATGAGGTAAAGAAATCTAAAATTAGTATTCTAACGCATAGCTATGAAAATTTCAGGATGAAACCAAATGAAGATATCAAAGCTATGACGGATAGATTTTCAACGATTGTCAATGGTCTCAAATCATATGGAGAGATCATTTCAAATGAAAAGCTTGTGAGGAAGTTAGTCTACTCCCTCCCAAAATCGTGACAATCAAAGAAGACGGCGATCATCGAGTCTAAGGACTTAACTTCCTTAACTCTTGAAGAGCTAATTGGGTCACTCCTCACTCATGAAATGATGCTCGAAGATGAGGTGGACCTCGACAAGATTGACAAGACACCAAAGGAGAAGGAGAAAAAGAAAAACATTGGAGTTGCTCTCAAATCCACAAAAGATGAGAGTGATTCAAAAAACGATGACGATGACGAGGAAATGGCATTGTTTGCCAAACGGTTCAGAAAAATGATGAGACCTTATCGAGGAAGAAAATTCAAACGAAATGAAGGCCTCAAAAATGAACCGAAAGAGAAGGACCCAATCATTTTCTATGAATGCAAAAAGCCGAGGCATGTCAAATATGATTGCCCACAATTGAAGAAAAATGGTCAATCAAAGAATAAGCACAAGGCTCATGTGGCTACATGGAGCGATGAAGAAAGTTTCGATGAAGAGGAACAAGAAGTAGCTAACTTGTGCTTGATGGCATTCGGGGAAGATTCTAAGGTATCCTCTAACTCATCCGATTTTGATGATTTATCCTATGATGAGTTATTAGAGGAATATAATGGGTTGGCTTCGGATTATGAGAAATTATTTTTAAAATATAAAAATGATGTTTCAAAATTGAAAAATGAAAACAAACTCATATCCAAAACCAACAACGATCTTGAAAGTAAAATCAAAGATTTGCAAATCAAACTAGAAGAGTTTGAAAAGAAAAATTTAGATTTGCAAAATTTACTTTCAAAGATCAATGATGATCATCAAAAGAAAATTGATGATCTTAAAACTTCTTTTGATAAAGTTGGAACAAAACATTTTGAAAAATGTGGAAATTCAAAATACAACTTTGTTAGAAAAAGTTTTAGAAACTACAATCATAGAGGTCCCCAAAGAACCTCTAATGGAAAAATCGTTAGAAGTATGTGGGTTCCTAAAGAACTAATTACTACTAAAGATAAAGATATCCTACACAAATGGATACCTTAGGGGACTAGGATTTTGGAAACTAATGAATATGGACCCAAAGAATTTGGGTACCAAAAATCAAAAATTAATCTATGTTTGTAGGGAAAGGAGCATTGCTACAAGGCACGGGAAACAAATTCAAATTCATGGTACCTTAATAGTGGATGCTCAAGACATATGACCGGAGACAAAAGCCGGTTCATTGAGCTTAATGCCAAAAATGGAGGAGAAGTGACTTTTGGAGACAATTCAAAAGGTCACATTGAAGGTATTGGTACAATAGGTAATACCTCTTCCATACAAATTAAAAATGTTTTATATGTGAATGGATTAAAGCATAATCTATTGAGTATTAGTCAATTATGCGATAAAGGATTCAATGTCTTATTTGAAATTAATGGTTGTAAAGTCATTGACATTGCATCTAATCGGATTATGCTTGTTGGTCATAGAATAGGAAACATATACATGGTGCATTTAGATTCTTTTGATATGACTAATTTATGCCTAGCTGCTAAGGATGAGCATGATAGTTGGTTATGGCATAGGAGACTAGGACATGCTAGTATGAGTGTTTTGCAATGGTTAATTCAAGGAGACCTAGTAAGAGGGTTGCCTAAGCTTAAATTTGATAATGATAAAATCTGTGATGCTTGTGCTAAAGGAAAACAAAAGCGAGTTTCTTTTAAATCCATTAATGATGTATCAACTAGTAGAGTTTTACAATTGATCCATTTAGATCTTTTTGGGCCAACTGGAACTACTAGCTTGGGTGGAAAACAATATGCATTTGTCTTGGTAGATGACTATTCTAGATATACTTGGGTTCTATTTTTAAGTACTAAAGATGAAGCATTAGAACAATTCATCACATTTTTAAAAGTAATCCAAAATGAAAAAGGCTACTCTATAACTAGTGTTAGAAGTGATCATGGAACTGAATTTGAAAATCTTGGATTTACTGAATTTTGTAACTCTAACGGTATTAGCCATAATTTTTCAGCACCTAGAACCCCTCAACAAAATGGAGTTGTTGAGAGGAAAAATCGAACTTTAGAAGAAATGGTTAGAACCATGCTTTGTGAAAATAATTTGCCAAAATATTTTTGGGCGGAAGCCACAAATACCGCTTGTTATGTTGTAAATCAAGTAATGATTAGGCCAATTTTAAAGAAAACTCCATATGAAATTTTCAAAAATAAAAAGCCTAACATTAGTTATTTTCATCCTTTTGGATGTAAATGTTTTGTTTTAAACAACGGTAAAGAAAACCTTGACAAATTTGATGCTAAAAGTGATGAAGGAATTTTTCTGGGTTATTCCTTAAATTCTAAAGCTTATCGTGTATTTAATAAAAGAACTTTAGTTGTAGAAGAGTCTATACATGTTATTTTCGATGATAATCCCCTTCCGAGGAAGGATTCTTGTGTGAATGATGATGTAGGTGTTATAAATACAAATGACGTTAGACATGACGTTGGAGAACCATCATCAAAGGAAGAAACGAAAAATGAGGAAAATCATGATCCTCTCGAGAATCCAACCATTGAAGAAAGGGAAGTATCTTATCCAAGAGAGTACAACTATGTCAAGGATGGTGAAATTATAGGTGATCCATCCAAAGGGGTAACAACTCGATCTTCTCTTAGAAATATTTGTAATTATGTTACATTTATCTCATGCATAGAGCCTAAGAATATTAAAAAAGCATTAAATGATGAACATTGGATTATGGCTATGCAAGAAGAGTTAAATCAATTTGAGAGAAGTAAAGTATGGACATTAGTTGAAAGGCCTAGTAATAAATCTACTGTAGGTACTAGATGGGTATTTAGGAATAAGCTTGATGAGAGTGGTAATATAGTGAGAAACAAGGCTAGACTTGTTGCTCAAGGGTATACTCAAGAAGAGGGCATAGACTATGATGAAACATACGCTCCCGTAGCTAGGATGGAAGCAATTAGAATGTTACTAGCATTTGCATGTTTTCATGAATTTAAATTATATCAAATGGATGTTAAAAGTGCATTTTTAAATGGTTTTATAAAGGAAGAAGTGTATGTGGAACAACCTTCAGGTTTTAAAGATTCAAAATTTCCAGACCATGTTCTTAAATTGACAAAAGCTCTTTATGGCTTAAAACAAGCTCCTAGAGCTTGGTATGAAAGATTGTCAAATTTTTTAATTGAAAAAGATTTCTCAAAAGGAAAGGTTGACACTACATTGTTTATAAAGCATAAAGGTAAAGATTTATTAGTAGTTCAAATTTATGTTGATGATATAATATTTGGTTCTACTAATGATGTTCTTTGCCAAGAATTTTCTAAGCTAATGCAAAGTGAATTCGAAATGAGCATGATGGGGGAGCTCTCATTTTTCTTGGAACTCCAAATCAAGCAAAGAAAAGATGGCATCTTCATCAATCAAGCTAAGTACGTCAAAGATATGCTCAAGAAGTTTGGACTGGAAAATGGGAAACCTCATGACACTCCAATGAGCTCTTCAACAAAGCTTGACTTAGATGAAGGAGGTAAATGTGTAGATGTTAAATTATGTAGGTCAATGATTGGCTCTTTGCTTTATCTAACTACAAGTAGACCGGACATTATGTTTAGTGTTTGCTTATGTGCTAGATTTCAATCATGTCCTAAGGAATCACATTTATTAGCTGTTAAGAGAATCTTTAGATACCTTAAGGACACTCCTAGTTTAGGACTTTGGTATCCTAGAGACTCTAGCTTTAGCTTGCATGCTTTTTCTGATGCAGATTATGGAGGATGCAAATTAGATAGGAAAAGCACCTCCGGTACTTGCCAATTCCTTGGAAATATGCTGATTTCTTGGTTTTCAAAGAAACAAAATTGTGTTGCATTATCTACCACTGAAGCCGAATACATTTCAGCTGGTAGTTGTTGTGCACAAGTTTTTTGGATGAAACAACAATTGTTTGATTATAGAATTGAAGTAGGTACTATTCCTATCAAGTGTGACAATACTAGTGCTATTTGTCTCACTAAAAATCCCATCCAACACTCTAGAACTAAGCACATTGAAATAAGACATCATTTCATTAGAGACCATGTCACTAAGGAAGATGTAGTTCTAGAATTTGTTGATACTTTGCACCAATTAGCGGATATCTTTACAAAACCCTTAGACAAGGAAAGATTTTGGACACTTAGAAGAGAATTAGGTTTGACTAACCTATCTTCACTTAGTGTTAAAAAAAATTAACATTTTTTAAGAATTAATGAAAAATGCTTATAATAGTAATTTTTGATTGCATTCATTGCTATTAGTTAGGGGGAGTTTATGATTCTTGATGAAAAATTAATTTTATGTTCAAATATCGTTTAAAGATTAATTTAATTGTTTGAACATGATTAATTTTCAATATATGAGTTGCCAATACCACTAGAGGAAATTAATTTAGCATTTTGGGTGTTTAAAATCGGATTTTAGCATTTTGGTGCAGAGGGAATCGATGCCCCCTAAGGGAACCGATTCCCCTTTGAAGGGGAACTGATTCCCCCCACAGGGGAATCGATACCCCCCTGGGGTTCTGGTTATACACGGGTAGAACCCTTCAAAATCCTTAAAAACCCTCTATTTTCTTCCTTGCCGCCAAACTCTCTCCCTATCTCCTTTCTTGCCTCAAATCATCGATTTTAATCAGAATTCACTTCAAATATCATCTTCTAAACTTGCTATCATCATTAAAATCATGCAAACAACATCAAAATCCACTCAATCTCATCCTTCAAGGTAAAATTTTCTAAACTCTCTATTTCATTGATTTTGAACATAGGACTAGTTTTAATTAGTTCTAGGATGAATTTTAGATCGGGCATTGAGTGTTTAGTGATTATAAACTAGATATCACAACTAATTTCATCAAAAACACAAGAATTTTCCAAAAAAAAATTAATTTTTGAAATAAAAAAAATTGTTGATTTTCAAATTATTGTGTTTTGATTGAATTATGTTGTTGTTATGAAAACTATACATATATTGTTTCTCAAAACCATATTTTTCAAAAGTTTTCAAAAACTTTTCCCATTAGGATTGATTTAGAGAACCTTGAAATATTGAGGACTCAATTGAGTTTTGGGATTGATTGAATTGCGTACATGTGTTTTCTAAATTGCAGGTTATCAATTCTATTCTGATTTCCTAAACCATATCCAATCCTAAACATACTAGGTCATCATCCAGTCGCTCACACCGTCAACCAAATCCACCTCCAAATCCTCCTCCTATTCCAATTTCTAATCCTAATCCCATTGATCCTAACTTGACTATCCAAAATTCGTGTTTCAATCATCCTGGTCCTAGAAATCATCATTTTTGGTATTATCAATATTTCGACTCTTACAAAATCCGGGAAGAATGTATTCCTTCTCGTCAAGCTATGTTAGCTATTAATTTTAAATATCTTCCTCTTTTACAAGAGTGGAAATTTGATAAACTCTTTGACATCGTTTACCATCAACTTGTTCGTATTTTCTATTCTAATGCCGTTTGTGTTAAAAACCAAACTGAAATTGAAACCATAGGAATTTGTTCCTACCTCCTAGGACAATTCTTATATATTGACTCGGCTTACATAGCCAATACATTCGGATTAGATAATGATGGTATTTCAAATGAAAAACAGGTTTTAGGATCTCGTTATAAAAGAAGGGATAGTGCAAGTGTCTTAGACCTTCATGAACGTTTTCTTCATCTAATGATTTCTTGGTGGTTTCGACCATCCGGATGTTGTTATTCTACTCTTAGAGCTTTAGATCTTTGGTGGTTACATTGTTTTGAAAACAATATTAAAATTAACCTACCTCAGATTATTTTTGCTGAAATTGTTGAAACCGTAAATCTTGTTCCTAACAAGAAACTATGTTCATCTCTAGTTTACGATTGCATTTTGAGTAATCTGTTTTCCAAATCTGGGTTTAGAGTCGGTCTAGATGCCGTTTTTCCCCTTAAGAAACAAATTAATCTTCTTTCCTTAACGAGAGTGGGATGGATTAAGAATAAGGAAACCGGTGAATGGGTTCGATCTTCTGCAAATACTCCGGGAGCTAGTTCTTCACAAGCTCCACCCGAAGCTGACGAAGATCTCGAGCTTGAGCAATTAATGCGAGACATCGATGAAGCCGAAGATGAGCCTGAGCAGCCCGAGGAGCAAGCACAAAAAACGCACCAAATGCCTCTATATTTTTAATCTTTTATGGAGATATTCGATTTCCGATATGCTACCATGGATTCGCGCTTTACTTCTATAGAGTCCCATTTATCCACAATGGGAGCCCAACAATTAGAAATTCTTCGGGAGATGCGTGCAAACAATGAAGCAACCAATGCGCGTATTAATGACCTCACTCACGAAATGGCCGCTATGCGAGCTCGTTTTCCTCCTCCTGATCCTGATATGTGATTCTATGTTTTGCTTTGAACTCCAAACTTATTGTTTTAACATTTTGAATATTTTGGAATGTTTGAATTTGTGGATTGATTGACTTTGAATTTGTTTAGATTTATGAATGGTTAGAACTTATCTATTTGGTGTGATTAAATTTATTCATTATTGCATCATTTACTTCATGATTAGATATATGACCAATTTTGCCATGTCACATTAACTATGAATATTGATTATGAAACTAATGGCTAACGTTTCTCTTGCTTGTGATCTTTGCAGCTTAAAATATAATCAATTGGCTAAATGATTTCAAAACCTTGTTTAATTCTTTAAAATGTCTTTTTGATTTAACAAAAAGGGGGAGAAGTGTTAAATGTGTTTTTAAATGATAAATGAGGGAAGTGTTAAAGTAAGGGGGTAATTTCAAAAGAGTAATTTCAAAATCTTAAAATTACTAAATGGGAGAAGTGTTAAAGTAAGGGGGAGTAATTTCAAAAGAGTAATTTCAAAACTTAATTTCAAAATCTTAAAATTACTAAAATGTTTTGTTATATCAAAAAGGGGGAGATTGTTGAAAACATTTTGATATTTCGATATAACAAATTAAGTTAAATGAATTTTAAGATTTTCCAAATGATTTTCTAAGTATATTCGATATAACTATTCGAATATCAAAACATTACTCCAAATCTTTCAAAGATCATTTTTAATCCTTACTCAAGTGTAAAATTAAGTTTTAATCTTAAAACAATTTCAAAATAATTTTACAAAGTATTTCGAACCATTTCAAAGCCAAAAATTCCAGATTGCTCAGAGGGAACCGATTCCCCTCCCAAGGGGGTACCGATTCCCCCCTGAATGGTTTAGCTCCGAGAATTCCAGTATGCTCGGAGGGAACCGATTCCCCCCCAGGGGGTACCGATTCCCCCCTTGTATAACGGTCGAAATATTTGAATTTTACACTTAGGGAACCGATTCCCCATAGGGGGTACCGATTCCCCCCACGCACCAAGCTGTTTTATTAATTGTTTTCACACTAAAACGGCTATAATATCTTCTCTAATCATCCCCAACGTTCAGAAGTGATTCAAGGTGTATTTAAGCAAGCTTAGAAGCCATTGATCAATAACAAGAAACATCAAGCAATTAGAATCAAGAGAGAATCAAAGAGAAAGCATCAAACCTCAAGTTTGAGCATTTCAAGCCTATCTTTCATTCAATATTCATTTTTCTTTCAAGAACACTTATTGTGCTCAATTGTATTTATTCTTGAGTGTTCTTTCTTTGTTCTAGAATTGTGCAAACATATTTGCCTTGTGAGGTTTTTCTTGTAAGTTTGCAAATTTGTATTTCTCTTTGAGAAAAGAGTGTTCTCAAGAATTGGGGTATATTCTTGAGGGAGTTGTAAGGTTATCTCTTTGGCCTCAAAAGAAAGAACAAATTAGTGAATTTGTTGGAAAATCCTTAGTGTGGATAGCTAAGGTAGTGGACGTAGACTTTGGTTGATAAAGTCGAACCACTCTAAATCGTTATGCAATTTCTTTCAATTTTCTGCAAAAGCTTCCACCAAAATTTTTATTGTCAATTCACCCCCTCTTGGCCGATTCAGTCAATCGATTAACTCAACAATTTACATGATTACATGTATATGCGATATGTGATACTAAACTACAAGAATAAATGAAAATATGATATCATCTATGTGATATGTCTGACATGTTATTTTATGTGACATGATCGATGTGAACATATAAGAATAAAATATGAGATACGTGAATTTAATATATGTGAATACATTCATATGTGAGCAAGATATGAGATACGTGTTTATATGAACACGTGTGAAATGATATAAACTATATGATACGATCTACATGATTACATGCACATGTGATATATGTGATATGATATGAACCTATGTGATATGGGTTATATGAAAAGGGATCTATGATATCATAATTGAATGTTACACAACGATCTATGAGATCATACAAGAATGTTATACAAGGTACATGATAATAAGTTATGAGATTACATGTTTATATGATACAAGTGATGTGTACTGTTATAAATGATAATGCCCATGATATGTGATATGAGAGTTAGGGGTATAGTTGGCATGTTAAGAGTCGAGGGTTACATATGTCCTTCGAGACATATGATAGGTCTTTCGGGACATAGACATCCTTCGGGATGATAGGTCCTTCGGGACACAGACATCCTTCGAGATGATAGGTCCTTCGGGACACAGACATCCTTCAGGATGATTGGTCCTTCGGGATGATTGGTCCTTCGGAATGATTGGTCCTTCGGGACACAGACATCCTTCGGGATAATAGGTCCTTTGGGATACAGATGACATCCTTCGAGATGATAGGTCCTTCGGGACACAGTTTATACGAGCTGTGGTGATAGCATATGTGTGCACAACCTCGTAGTACTCGCATACCTTTAGTTATCAGTAATGTTCATAGGCTTATAAAAGATATCAGTACCGTACATGGGCCTATAAAAGATATCAAAAGTGTTTGCATTATTATATGATATCGTGTTATTATTGTTTACAATGAATCACAAGTGTATATGGGCTAATACATGGGATATTAAAGAGATAACATAAATACGCTGTACGTGATGTATATGCTTTTTTATATGAAATATATTATAAGATTTATATGTGATAATGTGTGTATTGCTGGGTGAAATGTATTATATGATATGTTACAAAGGTTAAGTACAAGATGATATGTTTTAAATGGTTAATGATAATGATAGAGATCATGATAATGATGTTGATGTTGATGTCGATAATGATGGCATATGTGCATGTATGCATTTTGTTATATGAAATGTTCTATGGTTTCTATTACATGTTTTATATGTCTCACTAAGTCAACGACTTAGCGTGTGATTGTTTCATACGTAGGTTTCGAGAAGAAGAAGAATGATAAAAATTAAGCAAGACATATCAGTTTCTCCTTTCCAAAGATCAGAACAGAAAAGAATTGAATGGTATGTATTTTGTAATAATGATTGTGTCGGCATGCAACTAAATCTTTAAACCGTTTATGCGCTAATAAGTTTTATAACCTTTTTTGAGATAATTTATGTAAATTATTCAGTTTTATTTAGTGAAAGTTTAAAATTATTCACTATTTTGTACAAGTAAATGTTTTGAAAAGTCAATGTGACACCTCAGATTCGTATCCGGGTCGGGTACAGGTTGGGGGTGTTACATTTTATTTAACGGGGAAATTAACACCATTACCTACCCAGACACCTAAATGTGTAACGTTTGTAACATTAGGCACATGGATGAGATGAAAATTAGTTTAGGCACCTATTTAAGAAAAGTGTGGGCACTTATTTTGGTATTAAGCCAACATTATAATGTAATATTCACTTAATTTCTACAATTTTCTTACTTCCAAAGATAATTTGTTATTACGTGAAACAAAATAGAAAAATTGAAGCTTAACGACTACATCTAGTCATCTACAACAACGGCTTTTTTCGCCTATAAGAAATGATTTCTTAAAAGGTAAACTACACAAATGATCATTAATATTAGAGTAATTTTTGTTTTCCCAATTGAAGTTTTAAAAATAATAAATTGAGTCACTAACATTATCGATTTGTAATGAAATGATTACTCCACCTTCATCATTGTTAAATTGATGATATGAAAACGTTAAAAAAAGGTTAATATTTAATTTACCCCATAAACTACTTTTAAAATATCAAAGAGGTCCTTGAAAAATTATTTTATATCTATTTTACCAAAAAAAATTCTATTTTTCAGTTTAGTGTTACCAAAACTTCAGGCGTGGAAGGACGGGCATTGAGATAGTGAGCAACACAAATTTTAGCCAGTTCAGCCATCGAGAAAGCCAAATCCAGGGGATATTTATGCATAAGAGAAGGATCTATGAAGTTCTTGAGCTTCTCTCTCTCAGTATCTCCATCAAGCACTGCTTTGATCGATGCAAATAATAGCTCTTCACCTCCACTGTTCTTCTCAGTACTTACGGCATTTACTCCCTACCACATGCCTTGTCAACTGCAATCCACATTCATTATTGCCCTCAAGAGTTCTTCCCAACCCAAAGTTGACAACTTTGGCTCCAAATTAAGTTAGCATCCAACAGAATGTTACTGGTCTTCGATTTCTTATGAATTTATGGAGGATTTATATAGTTATATATGCAAATAGTTGAGTGCATCAGCTCTATCATAAGCAATCTGAACTCCAAGAGTTTGGAGTGTAATTAGTTGAGTCTGAGAAAGGTTTAGGATTGGATGGCGGCTTTAGGGGCGATGAAGAAGCTATTAGAATGACCTTGTGAGCTTGGCCTTGACGTTTGAAGAGATAAAACAAGAACCCTGCTAGACCAAGAAGGAAAAGAGAACCGACTCTAACTCCAACATTGATGAAAACCCATGTCTTAGAAGACTTAGAATTTGATTCTCCAACAGGGGAAGTTGGTATTTGAGGAGCAGCGCCTGGAGATGGATGGGGATCTCTGAGGCAGTTCAATCATGGCAGGCTCTTAATAAAGTGGAGCCAAACTGGGTGTAAAAGGAAATATAATATCAGTCTCACATAATTCATTAACCTCCAATATATTCTTTCCCTCAGCACCAAAAATCTAGGCAATCTAAAAAATGAAACAGCCGAAGTAACAATATAAGAAAGCAAGTATTTTGCACCAACTCGAATCTGATTCTCAATAGGACAAGCTGGAGATGAAAATCAGAGAAAATATAGCGAATTTGCAGAGTTCGTGAAGAGAAATTGAGGCCATTTTTTTGTTATTGAGAGAAGCTTGAATTGTTGAGGAATTTGAGCTGTTAGATGAATAAGGTCTGAAGTGTATAATGGAGTTGTAAAAGTGGGTTGTGTCATGGTGGCATGGAAACAAAAGTTTCTTTAAGAACTTAGGGGTAAATTGATATAAAATCATTGTTTAGATAACTATTCAATCTTTAGGCAATAATTTGAGGGTAAAACTAAATATTAACTTTTTGTTAACATGTCATTTCATCAATTTAACATTGTTAACGATGGAATGATCATTTTATTATAAATCGATAATATTAGTGATCAATTTGTTACTTTTGAAACTTTTGAAACTTCAATAGGAAAAACCAAAAATTACTCAAACATTAGTGACCATCTGAGTAGTTTACCTTTCTTAGAAACCTTCTCGTCAAAGGATTAATAGCTAAATCAAAATAGAAAATGAGAGGGAAAACATTAAATCTGTAAGAAATCGCTCATGGAATGACGATTCAAACAACAAAAAGTAACCGATATGAACATTAATGATTTTCCTTCATTAACCACTATCACAGCAACAGCATTTTGTCAAAGCTCTAAAGAAGCAAAGAAAGAACATCAGTCAAAAAACAATTCAAAACAGTTTCAATCCAATTTATTTAGATCAAACAGTGAGTTAGTTTATCTGTCATATCATATGACCAACAGCAAACATGCTAAAGAAAGAATTGGGTTTCCCAAAGGTTTTTTGTGCACCTCTGCAATGAGAAAGTTCATAAACAGTCTAGGATAAGACAATAATGGCAAGTGAAGCCATTAGAGAATTGAGTAGAAAATATTTCTCGACCCATCATAGGAGAAACAGGAGAACATGGAAGTTGGGTGAAGGACCTGATGTCGAAATTTGTCTGATAATTCTTCTGAAGGAAAACTCTAGATGATTTGATACGTCTGCTATGGAAAGCTTCTTGATAAAGTAAATTCTTCTAAATTGGAAGTTGGGTGAAGGACCTGATGTCGAAATTTGTCTGATAATTCTTCTGAAGGAAAAACTCTAGATGATTTGATATGTCTGCTATGGAAAGCTTCTTGATAAAGTAAATTCTTCTAAAGTTATATTCCTGATATTAGGCTCATGTTTGCAGCCTGCATGGTAAGGCAAGAAAGATATATTTAACTAAAGCTCCCCTTATGTCATCCATCCGAGCGCTTACCAGCAAACGAGGAATGAAAATGACCTTACGAGGTGTGTGATTCAGCCATTAGATTTCTCTCTATTCATATTTGAAAATTTTCTTGATCCCTATTAGGTTCTCAAATATATATATAAATCATTCTCTTCATATTCCAAGGCAACTGCTCCTATTTTCTTCATATGGTGTATCACAGGAACCCATCAAACCAGGTCATCCAATTCTATGAAATCTTCTTCTACAATTGACTGTAATTCATTGCTGGTTAGTAGAGATCCCACCTGCATAACAGTCATTGAACAGAAAAACTAGTTCAGTTCGAAGAAAGAATGCATCATCTTCTTTGAAAGGCCTACCAAAGATTCAAGTTATTTGATATGGAATTGAGATCTAGAATACATGCATGTATCATCGATAGAAATGTTTTAAAACCGATGTCTGGTTGCACAAAAAAAGTATCTACATAAAAAAAAGGGCAGCAATATAGTTCCCTTGAAGTAAAATGTGCTCAAACAAGGGTTACCAGATCATTGGGTCGGTCCGGAGGGATGCCTGAAGGTAACTCTAAACTGGCAAGAAAAGCATGTCTAGTTGCTACTGAACTAGCTACCTCCTTAGTGAATTTATCACCACCGATTCCAGCTTCATGAATGCAAGGTCTGGGAAATCCATTAGGCCGAACACCAACGTGACGAAAAGCTGAAACACTTTCTTCTGCAGAACAACTAATAAGATTCTCCGAAACACTTTTTCCCCTACGAGGTTTAACCAATACTCGGCATAGGACGAAAGAAGCCTGCAGATGATCCAGACATCAATTTCATGGAAGTAAGAGTAACAGAGCCTCCCCCACCATTGAAACTAATCTAAACATATATTAAAATCTTTGGCATGGCATATCTTAAAAACAAAATATCATATTTTGAAAGAGTATCCACAAAAAAGTCAGGATTTACTAAGACTTTACAACAAAAATTAGGCAGAAATTTACATACAGATAGACTTTTATCCAATAGTGAAACGCAGAGACAATAATCGGGTAACTTTTATGTGTCTAATTGCATCAATTTGCCTATCCAGCTGAATGGAAAACCGAGGTTATGTTCACTAAAATGATTAACCATCTAAATCATTTTGGAAGAACAACAATGCACGCTTTCAGAAAACCATGAAGATCAACAAACAAACAAGTCAGGACCAAAATTAACCCACTCAAATTTGGGAAAACTTCGAGTTAGTTTCAGAAATCATTTTTCCCCCAGCAGTGAAAAGAACCAAGGTCAGTACTGGGGAATGGGGCTTTGGAACATTAAAGAGAGAAGCATTAAAAATAAAGCAAAAGCAGGGTGGGTTTTGTTGGAGATTGGAGATGACACAATTAAATCTGCAATAGATACAAAATTTGTCAGTTTCATTTAATCACTACCTACCAAACATCAATAACAAGAAGCAAATCCACTAAATATTACCCTCTTAAAAAAGGAAGGGGGAAGTGAAACAAAGTACGGTCAATTTTTTTTTACCTTGAGATGATGAAGCAGGGCATACTCGTACATAATCCAGGGAGTCCTAACTTTTTCCTTAACTGAATTAACCGCATAATATACAAATTTAGCTTTAGTCCCCAACACTACATTTCCACCATCAACTACATCCTTATCTTTCCCTATTCTCCTCCAAAACCCACCCTTTGCTCTTCTCCTCCTGTCCCCCCTTCCTTCACTCTTCGTATAACAAAACCAGTGCCTTTTCTTCTCCCGATATCCGTGCACAAAGCAAGTGCCATCAGGCAATTCAAACGGCTCGTAATCGTACAAGTTGAGCTCGCTTATCAAATCGCAGCCGCAAATATCATCGGGATCGGCGGCGACGGGGTTGTTTTTCACGGTGAGATAAAAATCAAAAACCACCTTTTTGGAAGGGTAGAACCGACAACCTGGCGGAAGACGATGTATGGACCTAGCCCTCGATGAATCCCCTCCTTTTCCTCTTGTATCTATCAATGGAAGAATCGAATCTTGATTGTTGCACATTTTGGGAATTATCTTCTAGTCGAATCAGAGGAGAGAATTTGTTCTCTTTCCAGGAATCGAAAGGAGGGGTTTTTGGCTAGAAAAAGGGTTTTAGGGATTTTGTAGGAATTTGAAAAGAAAAATCGACTGCGTGCAGGTGAAGCTTTCCTTGCAAGGTGAAAGCGTTAGTATCCGATTCACGTGTATGTGCTCCTTATCTTTGATGAGATTTTTTTTGACGTGGAGGGATTCCATTGGCTGTTATTATGAAATTGGGGTGACGGCGGGGTTTTAGACTGTGACCTTGATATGGTCAAAGTAGGAGAGAATAATTAGCGTGAGATGAAAGCCCAATGATATCTAACTAACCTGTCAGCCGTTAGATCCAATAATTCGCTTCGCTGGCAGTTTCAGGTAGTACGAGCAAATGGTAATACCTGGAAATATTTTAATAAAAACTCCTGGACTTTTCCACAATTCATGGGAGTTCCCGGCTATGTTGTATGGGTAGTTTTGCGGTGCGGCGATTAAAAAACGGTTAATATATGATGTGATCGATTAAATAAGTGATCGGTTAAAATTTAGATCGGTTATGTTATATTATTTAACCGGAAATATTATAAAGTACAATAACATACTAGGTAGCGCTTATATAATGTAATAGGTAGCGCTTATATTTACCTATTTTATAAGTAAACCGGTATATTTATACCGATAGCATTGTAAATTTACCTATTACATTATAATATGTTGAAAGTGTCCATACTTTTTATAAAAATGATCGATACTTTTTTTAAAGTTATGTAATTTATGTTTCAATTTTTTTTAATAGTGTTTCATGTTTTCCACCTACAATATTAATTTAATAATTTCATTTACACAAAAAATTATTTGATTGTTTTGATATTTTATAAAATAATATTTAGAATTTAAATTTAACAATATTAACCAAAGATAATAATAAATATGTAATATATATGTTTATTGTTTTTAATTTAATAATAATATATATCGTAACGTAAAAAATAAATCATTAGACGCCTATAATTACTAAATTAATATCTTAAAACTCACTCAAAATATAACCTTAAATTAATGTTTTCCACAGTGAAAAAAGTATAGACAATTTTATAAAAAGGATAGATACTTTACAATATAAGCACTACCTATTACATTATATAAACGCTACCTATTACATTATATAAGCGCTACCTATTACATCATATTTTTACCTATTATATTGAAAGTGTCCATACTTTTTATAAAAAGGATCGATACTTCTTTTAAAGTTATGTAATTTATGTTTCAATTTTTTTTAATAGTGTTTCATGTTTTCCACCTACAATATTAATTTAATAATTTCATTTGCACAAAAAATTATTTGATTGTTTTGATATTTTATAAAATAATATTTAGAATTTTTAATTTAATAATAATATATATCGTAACGTAAAAAATAAATCATTAGACGCCTATAATTACTAAATTAATATCTTAAAACTCACTCAAAAGATAACCTTAAATTAATGTTTTCCACAGTGAAAAAAGTATAGACACTTTTATAAAAAGGATAGATACTTTACAATATAACCACTACCTATTACATTATATAAACGATACCTATTACATTATATAAGCGCTACCTATTACATCATATTTTTACCTATTATATTGAAAGTGTCCATACTTTTTTATAAAAAAAGATCGATACTTCTTTTAAAGTTATGTAATTTATGTTTTAATTTTTTTTAATAGTATTTCATGTTTTCCACCTACAATATTAATTTAATAATTTCATTTGCACAAAAAATTATTTGATTGTTTTGATATTTTATAAAATAATATTTAGAATTTTTAATTTAATAATAATATATATCGTAACGTAAAAAATAAATCATTAGACGCCTATAATTACTAAATTAATATCTTAAAACTCACTCAAAAGATAACCTTAAATTAATATTTTCCACAGTGAAAAAAGTATGGACACTTTTATAAAAAGAATAGATACTTTACAATATAAGCACTACCTATTACATTATATAAACGATACCTATTACATTATATAAGCGCTACCTATTACATCATATTTTTACCTATTATATTGAAAGTGTCCATACTTTTTACAAAAAGGATTGATACTTCTTTTAAAGTTATGTAATTTATGTTTCAATTTTTTTAATAGTATTTCATGTTTTCCACCTACAATATTAATTTAATAATTTCATTTACACAAAAAATTATTTGATTGTTTTGATATTTTATAAAATAATATTTAGAATTTAAATTTAATAATATTAACCAAAGATAATAATAAATATGTAATATATATGTTTATTGTTTTTAATTTAATAATAATATATACCATAACGTAAAAAAAATAAATCATTAGACGCCTATAATTACTAAATTAATATCTTAAAACTCACTCAAAAGATGTATATACCTAAATATGTAGTTATTGTACATACCTAAATATGTAGTTATTGTACATACCTAAATTTAATGATAATATATACTTGTAGTTATTGTACATACCTAAATATGTACTGCGAATTTAATATTGTACCCACCCTTTAACTACCACTACCAATGCCACATCCTATTGAAAGCAGCACGACTGAAACATGTTCAAAATGAACATTTGCTTACATCTCCATCAACTCCTGGAGCACTGAACTTGCACAACAAAATTTTTGCCATGGATAATACTGATGTAGACAATGTTAAGCCAACCGAGGAATGCCATGAAGTACATAATGTTGATGAATCTGACAGATTGGTTGGTCAGCTCTTCTGTTCACGTGATCAAGCTTGGTACTTTTACAAGGGATTCGCACGGGAACATGGGTTTAGTGCACGTAAGGGAACAACACGGCTTGACGTGGAAGGGAATGTGAAGACACAAGAATTTTGTTGTTCCAAAGAAGGGTTTCGAGTATCAAAAGTCAATACTGTTGATCGTCAACGTGCTCATACGCCAGTCACAAGAACAGGATGTAAGGCTAGAGTCGTAGTTACAGCAACAAATACAAACGATCAGTGGGTTATAAGTGAGTCTGATCAGAAACATATTACATTATACTTTTGGTTTTCGATGTTTTTGGGATCGACACTTTGTATATATGGATCGACACTTTATGGTTGCACCCTGTTTTCCATTCATTCTGGACCAAAACTATCGACACAAACTAAAAAAGTGTCGACACATTATTTAGACATATTCTCTCATAAAACCGGTATACTTGTACCGGTTAGATTGAAAAATTACATATTACATTATACTTTTTGTTTTCGATGTTTTTGGGATCGACACTTTGTATATATGGATCGACACTTTATGGTTGCACCCTGTTTTCCATTCATTCTGGACCAAAAATATCGACACAAACTAAAAAAGTGTCGACACATTATTTAGACATATTCTCTCATAAAATCGGTATACTTGTACCGGTTAGATTGAAAAATTACATATTACATTATACTTTTGGTTTTCGATGTTTTTGGGATCGACACTTTTTATATATGGATCGACACTTTATGGTTGCACCCTGTTTTCCATTCATTCTGGACCAAAAATATCGACACAAACTAAAAAAGTGTCGACACATTATTTAGACATATTCTCTCATAAAACCGGTATACTTGTACCGGTTAGATTGAAAAATTACATATTACATTATACTTTTGGTTTTCGATGTTTTTGGGATCGACACTTTTTATATATGGATCGACACTTTATGGTTGCACCCTGTTTTCCATTCATTCTGGACCAAAACTATCGATACAAACTAAAAAAGTGTCGACACATTATTTAGACATATTCTCTCATAAAACCGGTATACTTGTACCGGTTAGATTGAAAAATTACATATTACATTATACTTTTGGTTTTCGATATTTTTGGGATCGACACTTTTTTATATATGGTTCGACACTTTATGGTTGCACCCTTAATGTGTATCAACATGACCCTTAATGTGTATAAGAAACATGTACAACAACATACTGCTAACTTTTCTCATCTCATTCATAATTATATTCACATACAAAATTATAAATCGTATACAAAATTATAAATCTTATACAAAATTAACCCTACATTTACATCATTGCATCCTTTTGTTATTCTTATGTATCATGGCAGCTTTTGTTATCTCCTGTCTTCGTTCATTTTTATTGTGGCTTACGAGATCGTTTAATATTCGGGATCGATCCCAGTCTCCAACAACCTATATTCAAATTGTCAGAACGTTAAGTATTGTCAACTACAGCATTCAATCTACGACTTTTAACAATTTTACCACAAACGAATTTTTCTTTCCACTTACAAAATCACCAGTTGCCCCTGTAGAACCGATCGATTCCATCCACATCATCACATACATGCCGCAATCATGTATGTTACAAAATTTGAAAACCACACATGTCAATTATGATGAATACTGCATAAATTAAGCTTTCTATTTGTGATAACATCTCATACCCATTCAATTGCTTATTTTTCTTATGCTCCACAAATTTGAAATTTTTTAAGGGATAATTTCCTAGAGATCCACAGGATTCAACCCAAATGCGTTTCTTATTATAAGAATCTAATATTTTAATCTGCATTAAAATAGAAGAAGTTATGATCCAAAAAAATTATGCATTATAATTTACATAATGTCCTTTCATACATACATACATACCAATCTCTTAGCATCCTTCACTCTCTGTTTAGCTGCTTCAGTTGTAAACATACTATCATATATTGTTGCAACACGATCTACCATATCCAACACCAACAGATACCAATATGAATTATGGTAGTTTATTGTGATCATGATCTGCAACAAATTTCACACCCAATTTGACAAAATTCAACATTCTATATCCGAAAACATCATTTGCAATTGGTATGGTGTCTTACCTTCTCACAGTCGGTGAATTTCACATAGTTATTCAGTATGGGACCCCAGAAGGTAGCAATACCCTCAACACTTTCTTTGTTGTTGGCATCCAACACCTGCTGCTGCAATTATGCAACAAACATTATTAATTTACCGTCTATAACACTACTTATCTCCATTTATTAATTTAACTCACCGCTAAGTGGTATGGAAGGTAGACAATCCTCCGGAGTGACTTCTGAGAATCGTAGCATACTGTCCAGGCGAGCAAATCAATAACCTAACAAAATTAATTACACAATCAGAACATATTCAATAAGTTTTAACATTTTCTACTTTCTACTTACCACACCGCCAACCCATTCCGTAGGCTTCAACATTGCAACGTCGTATACACTAGCGAATTGATTTCCCATTAAGATTACAGAATATATGTATGAATCATTAGGATTAATATGTTGTCATGAAATATTTAAATATAACTCACAAAGCAATATATTTCACTTACTCCGATTCTAACTCACTATTCCATAAATAATCACAAATTGCAGCTTCGATGTCATCAATTCCGCTTGGAATATCCGCTTTTTCAACCTACAATTTTGCATACAAATTTTTGTCACAACAACATAATAAAAATCAAATTAAGTTTTCTTTTATTCAACTTACCTTCTGTTTCTTCTTCTGGGGTGCAGGACATTCCGAATCCAAATCTACTGCTATAACACTCTCCGGTGTATAAATGACATCGACTTCCTTCCTCCTCATTTCTTCCATCTCTTCTTTTTCCTCCTCCCTCTTTTCTTCTTCATATTTTTTAGTTCATCGTATTTTTTTTCTACATAGCTCTTCATCTCTTTTATTTCACCCTTCAATTGATATCCTTCATCCAAGTATTTATCAACCACCCCCTTTACCCCCGTAAGTTCACTCCTCAATTCCACAACCTCCTTCACCACTCCCTCAAATTTTTCACCCGTCACCATCTTAATATCACCCCTTAACACCCCAACTTCTTTCACCACTTCACCCCTCAACACCTCTACTTCTTTCACCACTCCATCTATTTTTCCTTCCACTACCCCCTTATGCCTCTCAAGTGTATCTTCGACTCTCTCAAGTTTCTCTTCGACTCTATCAAGTTTCTCTTCGACTCTTGATTGTCTTTGCATGATTTCAAATTGGATTTTTTTTATATCAGCCAATTCAGACATCAAAATGTCGAAGTTACTCTGTTTTCCCTCACCGTCGTCCCACTCACCGTCATCCCCCAATACAACCATCCCTCCTTTCTTCTCCTCTGCCTCCACTGCCTCCTCTACATCCTTGCCAATAACCTTCAAAATTAAATTACAATATTAAGACATTGATTATATTCTTAATATTATTTAATTACATTTATTACCCTTTCTTGCTTCTTCGCTCTATCCAACTTTAACTTCACCATCACTCTAACCACCTCTTCCTTCCCCCATGCACGGATGCGTGCCACTCCGGTTCTTTCATAAGCCAGCACTGCCTCACAGCCCGACCAAAAATCGAACAGTGCAACCTGCATTTATAATAAAATTTATATTTTTATATAAAAACTTACAAAAAGTTCTTCAACTCATTTACCTCTAAGATTGCTATGCACCCTTTGAGGTATCTCTGGCTGCCCTTTTTAAAGGTGATTATTGATTCAATCAATCTCGAATGGATATATTCAGCCCAATTGAATTCACCCTTCAAGCCTTCATCACAAATGAGCTTCATATGTTCTTTGTTCGTTGACGTATTACCCGTTGGACAAAGAAAGATACCGACAAGGTATAATAGAACTCTGGCCTTCAGCTCATCCCCAACGTAAGATCCACTTTTTATTTCCTCTTCAATTTCAGCATATGTCACCTTATTCTTCAAACCATATTTGGAGGCAAGTGCTTTCCAGTCCTTACTCTTACAGAGTTCTACAACACTTTTGCCTTCATTTTCTACCCCCAATACGGCTGCAGCACATGGGATCCCGAGAGGAAATGAAAAATTACCATATTTAGCAATACATTGTCTGACATCAAATTACGCCATCAAGGATCGACACAATTCCCTCCGAATAGGTCGATCCCTTACTCCTACCAACGATCCAAAACCTATTTCTCCCAGCACATTCAACTGACCCTTCTCCTTAAGGTGTTTAATTAATAAATTCACCCTTTTAATGCTGCATCTTGTCGACACTCCCTACATTTTTTAACAATATATAATGTTATAGTTCTTATATATTTTGTATCAAAGTATTTACAAGTTTAATGAATACCTTATTTTCATGTGCATTCCTCCGTTCTTTGTATTCTTTACTATCATTCCTTGACTGTGTGATGTAAGATTCCTTTTCAGCATCACTCATTGAATTCCATTTGGACCTCACATATTTTGTCACCTAATATAAAACATAAACGTTTCTTAATCAATACATTAACACTAAATACTACTCAATGTCAATTTCATTTTACATACCGAACCGCTCTGTGTGCCATCTTCCTTCATCCTTTTGCATTCGACCATACTGTCAACATTTAAAATTTGTAATCAATTTAAAGTTTATCGATACTTTAATCCAATTACCATTTCAACAATAATAACAAAAAGACATTGATACTTACTAGAAGTACATATATCCACCCTTTGGTTGCTTTCGAGTCTCGGCCTCAATTTCAAAGTCATCTGCTCCACCAACAATTTTCCAACCCATTGACTCCATTTTTCCTTCATATATCAGTTTACGCAAATCAAATTATTTTGTTACATACACTTTATTCAATATACAAATATAGATAACTACTCTTGTGGTAAAACGGTTTTCTTCAAAAGAATTTGAATGGCCACACCAAAATGTGTCGGCACATTTATACAACCTATAATATCATTTTCTACCTATAATATTTAATAAAAGTATCGACATTTATATTTTTCCTTGAATATCACTTTCTACCTGCAATCGGTCCCAAATGCTTCTTTACTCCAAAACCCCAAACAACACATAAAAACCCTATCGCGATTACTGTAATAATAAAAAACTAGGGTTTCGACAACATACTTTTCGATTCGACTGCAGCAACAAACAAACAAACTTCGCTTTAGAAACGCCTTCTGAAATGCAGCAACAATTACGCTTCGATTTCAAAAACTCGTCCGTTCTATATATTTTCAGAGGATATTTAGCTTATATTTTCATCGGATATGTTATTTATATTTAATCGATACAAATACAAAAGTGTCGATACTTTTATGTCAGGTGTCGATACTTTCGAAAGGATAATTACCTATTTCTTTGAAAGTGTCGATAATTTATTACACGTACTTACGAAAGTATCGACACTTTCAATATATCCGATATCATTTTACCGGTTTTATTATTTTGATACCGGTTTTATCATATTTTCACATGTTATATCGTTGTGGATCGATATATTTTTTTAAAGTATCGACACATTATAGGCGCTAAAACTGCTTCTCTTTTAAATTCACAAAGTGTCGATCCTTATATAAAGTATCGACACGTTCAATATATCAGGTAACGTTTTACCGGTTTTATCATTTTGTTACCTGGTATATCGTACTGGATCGATACATTTTTTAAAAGTATCGACACTTTATAGGATTTAAAACTGCTTCTCTTTTAAATTCACGAAGTGTCGATCCTTATATTAAAGTACCGACACTTTAAATGTATCCGGTAGCGCTTTACCGGTTTTATCATTTCTATACCGGTTTTGTCATAGTTTTACCTGTTATATCGTTTTGGATCGACACATTTTTAATTTGGATCGACACGAACCGGTAGCACAATTTTTTAATATTTCTTCATGACTTAGACCTACTTTTATAAGTATAGACACTTTTATAAAAATGATATATACTTTTTTTAAAGTTATGTAATTTATGTTTCAATTTTTTAATAGTGTTTCATGTTTTCCACCTACAATATTAATTTAATAATTTCATTTACACAAAAAATTATTTGATTGTTTTTGATATTTTATAAAATATTATTTAGAATTTAAATTTAACAATATTAACCAAATATAATAATAATATATTTTCCACAGTGAAATAAGTATGGACACTTTTATAAAAATGATATATACTTTTTTCTAAAGTTATGTAATTTATGTTTCAATTTTTTTAATAGTGTTTCATGTTTTCCACCTACAATATTAATTTAATAATTTCATTTACACAAAAAATTATTTAATTGTTTTGATATTTTATAAAATATTATTTAGAATTTAAATTTAACAATATTAACCAAAGATAATAATAAATATATTTTCACAGTGAAATAAGTATGGACACTTTTATATAAAGGATAAATACTTTACAATATAACATGTAAAAATATGACAAAACCAGATTCATTATGACAAAACCGGTAAAATTTACTTGATATGTTAAAAGTATGGACATTTTTATAAAAATGATAGATACTTACCGATAACCAAAGTTTACCGGTTACCAAATTTTTTAATAGTTTTTCATATTTTCTACCTAAAACATTATTAGTTGTCAACATAATAGGTACCGCTAAACCGAATTTATTAAATACATTTTAATGTATCCGGTAATATCGTATATTAGCTGTATATTAACCCGCCTTTCCTGAGACAATTTGATGTTGTATTCCCTACAGGAGACCGATAGATTCAGCAAGTGGAAACGTGGCCTTGGGATAAAGAGATTATTAATTACCAACCACATACGAGAAAAGACATAGGAACAAACGTCTCTACCCGGGGGAAATCTTAATTATTTTAAAGAAAATTAGTACATAATTTATAGTATTGCTTTTGTCATATATGACTTTTATTAATATTTATTATACTTTTTACTTAATTTACATGTATCTGAACACATCATTTAATATGTAAATTTAACAAGTAAATTCTATTGAAAATTGTTAACTCAAGAAGAACTTTGAATTCTAAAGTGACAACTGCTAAGAAAATGTAGATTCCTGGACCATAGATAATGTAAACGCACCATTTCTTCTTAAAATTGGGCTTTAACCTGACCAGAACATTTGAGAACAACTCGAAGAACAAGAATCAGAGATGTTTATGACCCATGTCGGCCCTTAATTAGAAAATATTGACTTAATTATCCAAAGTCTAGACGACTCAAATTAATAAATCCAATTAATCTTGAATTAAACTCCATCCAAACGGAACCAAGCTACCAAATCAAACACAGTCAAGCTGGCCAAACAAAAACAAAACTGTGGCATAACCTACCTTGAACAAAGTCTGCTTTATTCAAGCCGAGCTTACAAACTCAATCGGCTTTTGAAGCCCATGTTTACCGAGATAGAGGGATAGCTCGACCATTAGACAGGTCAAAATTAATAACCACGAGATTCAGTCTAAATGCAAATTTTAATGCATCAGACAAACTTATAATATCCATAACAAACCAGTTTAAAAAACTTAAAGGCCAAACCAAAACAAACCATGTCTAGCAAGTATCAGAAGCCCTAACAACCGACAAAAACAAAGCATAGATAAGAGTTCCAAACATCAACCCTAATAATAAACTGAAGATAGCCCAGTTCTGATAAAAGAGGTCAAGCCACGTCCCTGCCAAGAAAATTAGACCCCAAATCCTCAGCCATTCAAGAAACGAGGTTATCGTTCAGGGATAGTGAAGCCAGATGGTCGGCTGGATTGTTGGCCTGCTGCTGGGCAGCAACACTCCTCAACACCTCCATGGCTTCAGCTACTTTAGCCTTCAAGGCTTCTGGGGATTCAAGGAGATGCAAAACCTCAGTTTGGTCCATCTCCAGAAGCATGCCTGTAACCTTGGCTGCTGCATCCCGCTCAAGCCGTTCAACAAGGGGGTACAAGCTTTCACCTAGCATCTGCTCACCATCAACAAATTGAAAACACAAACATCTCTTAAGCTAAATAAAAATAAACCGAAGTCAATCCCAATTGTCAAAGAAAACAACAGGGCTTACCGTCCTTTGCTGTTCAGGTGTCGCATTTGCAAGAGCTGTAGCCAAAGCTGGAATTGGCATATGCTGTCCGATGCCAGCATCTCGCAAGGGCATGCCACCCATGTCATATGGAACAGAAAGCATGCCTCCACCAACATTAGACAGAGGGACTTCAGGCATGTTATGACCAGGGGGATAGCGATAGGCACGTCCCCTAGGCATCATCTGGAACATTTTGGAAGAATTAGAACAAGAAAGCCAAATCATAAGTATAAGATACGTGCTACTGCACATGCATAAGGCTAACCTGCTGCTGAATCAATGGCATTGGTTGCTGATTCTGTTGGACAGCACCAGTTCCTCGTCGTCCACCTGGGCGCTGGCCCTGCTGACCTTGCTGTACCATGGGAACAAAGAAGTTTGGTACAGGGGGGCCACCAGGCCTCATTCCAGGAAGCAGTTGCTGCTGATAACCAAAACTAGCCTAGAATAGTAACATAAGAAACAAACAATTTCACTTTCAAATCTCCCCTATCAAACTGAGTTACATGATTGAAACCAATAAAGGTAGGCACATAATACTAACAAATCATCCAAGCATCTAAAAGAACAAGCATGTAGAGTTAAGAGGATTGACAAGGACTAAAGATATATTACTTGTGGAGGAAGCATGGCAGGAGGTGCTTGACCATATAAAAATTGTTGGCCAAATCCTGGAGCACCAGGAGGGTACATTGGCATACGAGGAGCAACTGAAGGGTTAAGCGGTCTCATTTGAGAAAACTGAGCCTGAAATGATAGACATATGGAGAAAATGACAAATTAAATTCAAATTGATCCATAGAACTATTAGAAACAATTTTCAACGGTTGATAACATGAATTTGACAAGAATTTCAGAAGTATCAAGACGTGTCCCTTAAAAAAAATGTCAAAATGAAAGTATGCACAAATAACACCACAAAATTGTAGTCTAAGAAATTATCCTTGCTTGTGTTACCTGTAGCCTTGCTCTTCTCTCTTCTTTCCTTTGTGCCACTGCAACATAAAGCGGTTTGCTAACAACCATTTTGCCATTCATCTCAGCAAGCTGTAGATGGATAGAAACATGTTTTAGATAACAATCTCATATTGGAATGACCAACCAAATAAAGAAAGAATTCAAACTTACAGCACCAGAGGCTTCTTCAGGAGTCGAAAATGCAACAAACCCAGAGCCCTTACTAATTCCACTAGGGTCACGCATAACCTGTAAAATTTTGAGGGACAATTGGGCAATAACATATATCAAGAGAAACAAGAGTACAATAGTTAGCATCAACAATCAAACAATCTAGAAGCATTCCAAACCTTGCATGAAGTAATGGTTCCAAACTCAGAAAAAAGTTCCTTCAACATTTCATCACCAATACTATCATCTAAGTTCTTAATGTATAAATTTGCACCCTGAGATTTATCTGCAGCTTCCTTCATTGTTTGCTCAAATTGAGCTTTTAGCTCATGCTCTCTTTCATATTTTTTCTGTGCTTTTCCAACATACCACTCTTTGTCTTCAAATTTCTTTCCATTAAGAGCTTCAACAGCTTTAGCAGCATCATCAGCATTTTCAAAGTTGACAAATCCAAAACACTTTGATTTCCCATCTGCATCCCTCATAACTACAGCACTAGTAATTTTGCCATACTCTCCAAAAATTGTTTTCAGATCTTCATCTGTTGTAGACTTGGAAAGATTTTTCACATAAACATTATTGAATTTGGCCTTATTCAACGCAGTCTCTCTTTCCTGCTTTCTAAGGAAACGTCCAACATAGACCTGCTTGTCATTAATCAACATGCCATTTAATTTGTCGATCGCATTTTGAGCAGATTCTTCATTGTCAAATTGTACAAAACCATAGCCTTTAGACTGGCCAAAACTATCAGTAGATATCTTGCACGAAAGAATGTTGCCAAATGAAGAAAATGTATCATGTAATGCTTTGTGATCGATAGACTTGTCCAGATTCTGCAATCAAACCAAAAATCAAAGGTATAGGTAAATATAAAAAGCCAATCATAACATTTTTCAACAGAGAAATTATGCATGATGTAAATAATTGCAGCATATAGACCACGGGAAGACAAAAGATATGATCATTTGCAAATATATTTGCATGAAAATTTGGCATGCAGGGCTAGAGAATAAACAAGCAGGAGCAACACCTCTAAAAGGCATAGGAACATTCAACCAAAATTACCATTCCTCTGATTTAAGAAGAGAAAAATCAGTAAGACTGGAATAGCAATTCAAATAGAAGAAAAGAGGAGATACTGGAAACACACTAATACCTTAATAAATATGTTTGCGGTACCAGTCTTACGAAGACTAGGATCACGCTGAGAATACATGACACGGATGGACTTATTATTCAGCGGAGTGAAATTCAGTAAATCCACTGCCCTAGCCGCTGCAGGCAAGAATAAAAGAAAGGCACCGTCAATTAACTTGAAGAATTTCAAAGAAAGAACAGATTCCCCATATGATAATTATCTAAAATATGAACATCAAAAATTCAGAAAAACAAATCATGAAGCTTCATTTATTTTTTAAAGAGTTCGAGCAACTCAATGAAATGCTAGGCAGAAGTGATAAAAAAAAGTCAAAAGCCAAAACTCGAAATCATCAGAATGATACTCTCTCATATATACAATAGCGCGCAATTTGTACAATTCCATACAATCTAAAGTCAGTACTTCGACTTCAATTATATTCACACTTATTGAAGACATTACCAATTACAAGTGGAAATCAGCAAACTGCAATTAAATTAATTTAGTGATGGAATCAGCAGTCAAAATATGTCATAAATGCAGGACTTTTTTTAAATCCAAAATGTATTACCAGAAACGCATTGTAAAAATAATAAATTAATCCTTAACTAATGTCTAGAGAGCGGATCCATTCAATAGCATCCAACAAATTTTAATACATGGATCATAAAACTTGTCAAAATTCAATCATTTATATTCAATATTATAGAAGAATTCGCAATCAAACTAATTACTCCAAGCAGCCCTAGATTACTAAATCACTTAACAAAGGATAAATCTTTGAAAGTGAAGTATAAGTCTAACCATCACGAAGGTTGTTATAATTGACATAGCCATAGCCAAGAGAGCGGCCGGTGGCCAAGTCCCGGCAAACCCTCACTGAAGCAACCGGAGCCGCCTGGCTAAACAGTTGGTAAAGCTGCTCATCGGTGACAGTAACATCAAGATCGCCGACATAGAGAGATGTGAGCATGAATTGCGCTCCTCCGGATCCCGGAGCGACGCCGTTTGGACCGGAAACCGGTGCCTGTTGCGGAACCTGAATCTGCGCCATCCTCGATAAAACTTAACCCTGACTCTCCTAAGATCCTACTCCTTTTTTATGATTTTCTTCCTTGTTTTTGTTTACCTCTCCTATTGCTATTAAATGGAAACTCTAGCGAAACAAACAGATAAAAATATGCGGGATATTTTTGGTACTAAAGAGGATAGGGAGGGATAAAATGGGGATAGAATCGTCGGAAATCCGGAGGAGAACCGGACGGAAGATAACGCCGACGGAGAGTTTAAGAGATTTTTTTGAGGAAAAAATAGGATTTTTTTTCCAAATATTTTATAATTACTAAGAACTATGAAAGTGTAGGGGGAAGAAGGGAGGGCAGAGTAACTGCACCGCACCGTTGAAGAAGGAACTGTGTCGTTTTTATAGGTAAAGCAGTTCATAAAGGTTGATCTCCGCCGTCGGATCTGTTACATGGAAACGAAATCTTAGCCGTCTGACAAAATCAGGTGATTGCGTGACAATGGGCCAGTCAAATTACACGTGGCGGTGTCAGCCGTCAACAGTTACGGAAAGCTTCTTCCCCAATTTGGCTTCATCCCCTCTTTTCTCTGTTTTCTTACGTCATCATATTCGTATATTTTTAATTATTTTATGAACTCAGAAATAGAGTGTTAAAATAACACGTTATATTTTAGAAAACAAATGTCATTTAACAGTGTCAAATAACATTGACTTATTAAATATTGATTGTGACATTAAATACCATGTCTCGTGACTTAATTAATTATTGAAATAAATATGTTCAAGCCTATACACCTAAATGGTTTGAAAAGAATTGAAACATCAAATCTAAATAAAATATCAAACTAATTGAATGATATAATAATAATTTTCTATTATTTATCCGAATATCTCCTACAAATTATCATTAAAATATTTTTAAATTTTTCGAACGATTTCTTAAAACGATCTGTAAAAAGATTTAAAATATAATATATATCTTAAATTACCTATAAAATTATCAAAACAAACTCTGTTATTTCGCGCAATGCATGTAGTATTTGGCTTAACCTTCTCTCTCTCTCTCTCGTTAATTGGTCTTATAAATATGTTTAGCCTATCATTATTAGACACTATTCTCTATTTTAAAATAAAAATATCTGTATTTTTCCGATAAATAATATCTAAAATTTTCCGGAAAATATGTAGCTTTTCCTTGGTTTATTGATTTTTAAATGAAAAATATCGTTAGGATAATATCAAATCTACATTTTAGGGGTTGAGATTTGACTAATTAATTTTAGAGTTTGGTTTTAAATTTATTTGACATTGAAATTTTAATTTTTATAATTAATTTTTCATAGTTTAATTCAATGATAAATATCTAATCAAATTAACAAGTCATATTTTATCATCCTGGTTCAATTTGAGTTTTTCAGTTAAAATGTGTGAAATAAAAATTAATTCAGATAAATTTAAAAAAAAATATGTAAAACTAAAATCTTGTCGATATTACTGTTTGAGTTAATAATATTTTACTAACTGTTTAATCTATGTCATTTTTTAACCCACGAAAATTGGACTCAAAACTGCCAACCCGCATCAAGAGTGTAGTTGGGCCAACATCCGAATATATTAACATAAGATGTACAGGTCGGGTTTTGTTTGGCCAAGGTCCGAGTATAAAACTGGGTATTTTCTGTTAATTGATTTGTAATAATAATTACAGTTGAAACCCGATAAATTAAAGATCTCTCTAAAATAATAATATTTTATCTATCTTGACTTGGACCCAAGGTCTAAATTAAAAATTTTGATAAATTAATAAGACAATAATTTTCCGGAATGCCCTTATATAAATTTATGATTCCTTCAATACTATATATTAAAAATTCTACAACATTACGGATATAACTAGTACAACTTAATAAAACATGATTCTATTGTTGTTTGGTTCTTCTTAAAATTTAAATCTAATTGTATTGCATCTCAAACTTTCCTTACCGCATCCAAAAGCTTCGGTATTGTATTATCATACTGCAACAAAAAATTATAATATCACTATTAGTGTTTCCTCCTGCGTAATTGGTTGCAAAGACATTGTATCATCTTCAGTTTCATCTTCAATAAGATTTTCAACCAAGTAATCCAATTGATGTTTGACATTTATTTTGTTGTGGTACACAATCCATTAATCATTATCACACTATACATGGACATCATTCAACTAATCAATATGATGTATATATTTTATTCATGAAGAATAATGTAAGTTCGTTTAATCGAAAAAAATCTCTTTAAATTAATAATATTAATTTATCAATTAATTAATACCTTTTTGAATCAATAAAATTATGTGGTCATGACATTATTAATTTATAGAGATTTTACGGTAAACGAGTTTTAAAATTAATATACATGGGTGAAAATAGAAAAATGATATTGAATAAAAATATATAAAATTGAAAACCTTTTGTTGTTAAAAATGACATAATTTATGTCAACAAGTTCTAAAATAATTGGTTAAAAACTTTCAATTGATATTTATTCTCTTTTAAATTGCGGGTTCAATATTGATTATGAATAAAAATTCTCTTTTTCTCTACCTAAGTATAAATTATTTAAAAAAATGAGTTAATCTATAAAACCAAACTTAATTAAGAGGATTATTTTAGAATAGGTATTGTGTTGACGAAACTAATTACTAATGGAATCAATTCATCACTCGTGTCTAGTTACAAAATAAAACATATTAAAATGGTGTTAAATGTATAGAAAGTTTTTGTATTAATTATTATACGTATATGATAGATTCCGCTCTTCTGCAATAATTTAATTATTAATTTTCTATAGTTTTGAAATGTGTTTATTTTTAGTTATGAAATCAACTTGCATTTTATTAATTTCGTCAAAGAATTTGATGCCGTCTATTTATTAAAACACATGATGGTATATAAATCTTAATAATATTTCACGATTAAACAAATAATCTTTTCTTTTTTTAATTAATCACTAGTATTCGATTTATTGATCGATTAATCTAGATTAGGTACTGTAGAGATAAGAATGATCCTTTTAACCCTGTTTGCTCTATGCAACGTTAAGTTTCGAACTCCTGACCTTACTTAAGGGATGTGCCTCGTCCCAATTCACTCTTCTTAATTTTTTTAAACATGCAAATAAAATCAATTATACAATAATAAATAGCGATTATATGTCACACCCTAATATGTATATAAAAATTAGTTAATCAAAATATTTGATGGGATTAATAAAAAATGCTTATCTTAATATTAAAAGTACAAATTTTAGAAATAAAAACTATAAATTATCAATTCATTGAGGGACTAAATTAAAATAAATGCATAGTAAATGATTCTTTTATGCAATTTAAATATCTTAGAAAATATATAATATGTCTATGGATAGAGTTAGAATATTAATTTAGAAAGACATAATATAATTACTTTTTAATAATATGAGACAACTGAAAGATATTATCTGTTTATAATTTTTTAATCTATTAACAATGAATGTATTGTAATTGTTCGAATTTAAATCCTTTAAAAACAACATTTTTATTAGGAATGTAAAAGAAAAATATCTTCAAGTTAAAGCATAATTTCGGCCCTAATGTGTCAATTTCCTTGGTCGATTAATTAGATAGATATAATTGCAACTTTATAGAAGTCTTCCAAGCAATGGAATGTGGAATCATAACAAAGATAAAATCACACATTTGCCTTTAATTATTTCAACAAGACTCACGTCCCACCTACTTTTCCTTTGTGGCTGCCTTCCACGGATCTTTTTCAACTTTGAAAAAAAGAAAAGAAAACCCAATTACAATATTAACATCTAAGCTTCATAGGAGCCAAGCCTGTAGTGATGAATAATGGTAGAAGGAGATCGATACTTCTTTTTCAACAAGTTATTATGTTGATCCCATAATCAGAACAAGATCGATCCTTCATATTAACTGATGATGATTATCAGAGAATAAATAAAGAGAGTAAACAAATTTGGGTTTTCAAGTCAGGGATTAAATAAGCCATTAGAGTACAACAACACAGCTTTGTGTCTTTCTTCTTTCCTGCTGCAACAAAAAGAAGAACAGAAAAAAAAAGAAGCTACAACACCATCATCATCATTCATTAAAGCAGCTTTTTTTTTGGTTATTTGAAACCTCTTCATCTTCTTTCCGGGTGCAATGGGAAGAGCTCCAGAGTTCTGTTTTCATCTTCTTTACTCGACGATCTGCTTATTTCTTCTTCCTCGAATGACCAGCTTCTGCACTTCCTCTTATACGGACTATCCTCTTCTCTATCCGTAATTATTTCCACCTACAATGCACCATAGTTAGCTTCATATAAGGAAAACAAAACTAACCCTAATACAGAATAAAAAATCAATGGGATTAGGTTTCTGGGAAAACTAACCCTAGTATCCCAAGTTAAGGGAGAAATGGGAGCTGATTTTCTGGGACAATGGCCAAGGCCAAGGCTGTTTCGCTTCTGCTTTTGTCTCTCTCGTGCTTTGTGGTTTTGGAACCAGTAGAACACGTTCTTGCCTTCGATCTTGCCGTACTTGCCGAGCTGCTCGGTGATTTGTTCTATTTGTTGTGCGTTCGGGGTTCGCATCCCTCCTCGATACAGCATCTCCAGTATCCCTATCTGCTCTTGCGTCGGGTTCCAACGCGTACCTCCCGGGTGCGTTTCCACCTACATATCATACAGTAAACTTCTTTCAATAAAAAGAATCAATCCAGCAGCCGTGTTCACAGTAGATGAAATGATTAAGTAGTACCGGAGGAGAATGGCGGTTTTCGTTGGAGGGGGCATTGCCGAGTTTCCGAGGGCCGCTATCGGGCCGAATGAAGCTCTTGAGGTCGAAAGAGGAGACGGTGGTGGTTGTATCAGTGAAGTTGGAGTGGAGCTTAGGAGCAAGAGGGCGTAAACGCTTGCAGCCAAGTGAGAGTAATGGCTCTTGTTGCTCCCAGAATCCACGACCCAATTGATGCACCTTCATGTTTCCCATGTTGAAGGTGTGAATTATGGAGAGTGGTGAATTATATAGAAGATTAAATTAAACTAAATTAAGAAAAACAAAAAAGAAAGAAGAAAAACAAAAAAGAAAGTGGGATATGAGGTGGTGCATTGAAGAACCCAGACCGAATGATGAGGTGAGGTTGACTTGTGATTTCCCATATTTTAAAATCCCCAAAAAAGAAAAGTTTAAGTGTAATGTGAAAAAATTTACCATAATTTAAATGGAATAATTATAAGGATATAATATTTTTTTAATTTATTCATAATACACATACATTCTAAAAATATGATCACATAAATCAATTTTTTTTAAAATAATATCCTCTTTAAATATTAAAATCACTCATACATTCACCTCACTTTACTATATTTTTTATCTAAATACTCTCAACTATTTGACAAAGAATATTTAATCACCTTGTTACAGTCACTACTATTCGAATCTATGACCTCTAAGAATAATAATGATTCATTTAATTTATGAGATAAGTTATTCATGCATCTTATTTACCTGTACTATTATCATCACCGTATTAGGGTGATTTTCATTTTAGGGTAGTGGCGTGTGGGTGAATAAGTTGTGGGTTGGAGTTGGGGCAGTCTAATCAATTTTCATATCATTCATGATAAGGTGTTATTGCTTTTCGGTGGCCTCTTTTTTTGTTTTTTCCTTTTAATATTTTAGCTATAAGGTGAATGTGGGAGAGGAATTTGAAAAGATTCCTCCAATCCCGATGCTTTAAAATGGAATTCCTTTGCTTTCCAAGATACGGATGTGATGAACCACACACACTCACAAAAGGATACTCCAAAGCTACACTATGTCATTCTGTGTAATCATATTTTATGGTATAATTTAAGTTAATACATTATTTTTTTGTGAAGAATTTAAGGTAATACATTATATTATAATCATAGGATTATTATTTTAGACGGTGGAGAAAATATTTCATAAACAATACTATATTAATATGAGTTGTTCTATTTAGAATTCGAGTTTAAAGTAAAATTCTTCCCCTCTGCTTTGGAACTATAGTCCTCAATTCTCGAACTTTATATTATTATAAAAACCCACTTCTTTTTGGTGTATAAATTTTGGCATATCCTATTTATTGGATATGGTACATGTGCATGCAACCATACATGCAAATTTTTAATATATATATTCCAAAAGCTTATATTGTATTTATAAAAGTTTAAGAGTGGGTAAATAATAATTGCATGTTTCACTTTGTATGATGAGGTTTGAATATACAACTTGATTTTATGATCACCATCGCATGATTCTTTGGAACCAATTGATTGGGTTCAGCACGTGTGACTCTCATCATCTGACTCAAATTACACGTGTGCGGTTCAATTATATGTAAAACTTCTTTTCTGTTAGTAACATGATATCAGAAGTTTAATTCAATCTTGACAATATTAGTTTTAAGGATGAGTCTAGAGTTGATTTCACACATTGATATTAGTCACTAATAACATGTACTGATGTGCACTATTAATATAAAATAATTTAAAAATGATTATTCTATTTTTTAAAAAAAAATTATTATATTTGTTATTACATTTTTAAAGTTACATTAAAAAACATGTATCACTAGTCAAATATTCTTTATTTAATTATTGTTGTGTTTGTAAAATTTATAACTTTTAAGATCTAAAAATTTAATTATCAAAAAAATGAAATTATTTTTATTAAGTGATGTGATTCAAGCATTTAACTTTTTTTTTAAAAAGTTTAAACATAATTTAAAAATAAAAAATCCAAAAAATTATAGTATGAGATTAATAAGAAAAATACATTCAAACTTAAAAAAGCGAAAGAAAATATCAAGTTATTTATACGATATAAATTCAATATTTATAATATGAAATTAAAAATTATTATTTAAATTATTTTTATCTATTTTGTTTTCAATTTAACGGACCTAATAGAAATTATTTTAATTAATATTAATAGTAAAATGAAATCTTAGTACAATTGGAGGGTGAAATGAGATATTTTCTATTACTTTAACGTGGTACATCACATCTTTAATGACAAATAATAATGTTGTGCTCATTTTATAAATTTATGAATTATATATGAATTTTCCTAGTTTCAATATATAACAATTATTTTAGAATTTTCCTAGTTTCAAGTTCAATTTCATTTTGATATAATTAATTCCACAAACGCTTTTAACAGCTGTCGAAAGTAATAGTTTTGTAATAAATTTATGAATTATATACGAATTTTGGCATAATGTAAGTTTTGATGTGATGAAATCCTGTATAAAAATTTTAATTTTGATTTAAATATACATATTTAGAAAAGTTATTGTATTTGGAAGTAAATATATTTTTATATATGTAATATATGAATTTAAAATGATGTCACCTTAATAGAATATCATTCATTTCTAAAATCTAAATAAAAATAAAAATCATATATATAATAGAAAAAAATCAAAATTTATATACTACAATAAATTATATATTAATTAAAATTACAGTATAATTGTAAAATTTAAAGTTATATAATTTTATCTTTATAATATTAGGTGGTAGTCACTCTCATGCATGTTTTTCACAAGAAATTTTATTTGTGATTTCTTGCTCAATTAAAGCCTATTATGCAAAGTCAATAGTGGGGAGTCCTTTTCTTTATTTTCATTACATTCAAAGTTATCATTAATTTGTGAACTTTTCGCTGAAATTTTATAAATGAAGTAATTATTTATATAATTTTAAGATCTTAAATTTAAATTTAATTTTTTTTGTTAAATGGTATTTTGTATTAATCAATTCTAGTTATAGTCTTTAGATATATGTTTTTGCAATTGTACGAAAAAATCTGTAATTTAATTTTTATTAACTTAATTAATTTTGATTTTTAAAAGATCATTAATATAGAAAAATAAACTCTAAATATATACTTTCAATCGCATGATATATATAACAATAGCTTCCAGAAGAAATTAGGGGAAAAAAGAAAACAAATAATTTGATCTGAAACGTCGTTTTCTTAGTGGTGGAAACTTGAAAGTGTGATATGTATCCCAAAAATCTAACAAAAATAGTTAACACGGTAAACTCGCGTTTGCGTGCATATCTACCACCGCAGAATTAAGGTTTCGACTTTCAACACTCGAGATTTTGCTGCCGGCAGCTGATGCGACATAAACGTTTTCCCCTTCTCTTCTAACCTTATGCGACGTCACTGCCCAGGAGATCTTGACATTGACGAATTTGCCTGCCACCTGTTTGTCGAAATGTTCGGCTTCTTTGCTTAACAGCTCATGCTAAGCTCTCCAAATGGATTTTTTTACCACATAAATAACAACAACTAAGCTGGAATATATATATATATATACACACACAAACATACATCGATAGTGATGTCATTTACTTGATTTAATTTTATTACTTGGACTCACTCGTTATTCACTACATCTTTTTGGTTGTCTCATATATACACAATTGTGGTTCATATTAATTTGATAATTAGATAGTTAGGAATGATAATTTAATCAGGATTTAATAGATTTTGTATCGATTCAGTTGAGAATGTATTTTTTAATAATAATAAAAATTGAATTCAGATTAAATTAGAATTTATAAATGGTGAAATCGCGTTAGGGTTACGGTAAAAATCTCTGGTCTAACTTAGGGTAATAGTATAATTTCCTTTTTATAAATTTAGTGTTATTATTGTGATTCCCTCACTTTCTATTTTTTAATTAGGTCAATATTTTACCAAATAAAAATATATTTTATATATTTGTGTCAGGTCATATTGAATGCAAGTTTTTACCCTAAGGGGGTGTTTGGTTCAAGGATTGTGAGATTCCCATGGGATGAGAATCCTACATTCCCATGTTTGGTTGGCCGGGAATCTCATTCCCGGTAATGTTTTATTACCAATAGTAGATTTTTTGGGGTATATTACTAGGAATGCCATTACCTCCCTTCCCTTAGGTATTGTAACATTACCGGCATTTTGGACTAAAATGCCCTTAAATTTTTATTTTTTTTCAAATATATCCTTCTTCTGTCATTGAATAATAAAAATTCTACGAAGGTTAAATTACAAATTTATCCTTAAATTATTTTAGATTTACAAAAAAAAAAGTCTATAATTAAAATTTTATATGAAATTCAGGGGTTAAAAAATTTTTACCCTTTCATTAAACCTTTTTTATATCTTTAATTTTGTAAAAAAATTATATAAATATTATGAATTTAATTTTTTAAAGAAAATATATAAATATTTTACAATTTATAATATTATACAAATATATAATAAGGACATTTTGGTTAAATATACATTCCAATAATTTTTTATTCCTTTAACCAAACACGGTAATCTTACATTCCTGCTAAACCAACCAAACATAAAATACAACATTCCCAGTAATCTTATTCCATGGTAATCTTTTATTCCCACTGGTAATCTTACATTCTGTGAACCAAACACACCCTAAAGTTCAAATATAATCAAATTCATATGGAAGGGATATGTTTATCGGGTCGGGTCAGGTTTAGGTGAAAGGAATATGCTTCTCAAGTCGGATTCAAATATACATTATATATATATTTCGGGTTAAGTCTGGTTCACAAAAAATTGATCCAACCTGACCTGTTGTCATCTTTATATAAAAGTTATTATTTTTTTATCAAAGTTTATGAGTTTAAAAATTTAAATTAGAAGATGTATTAGTTAATGGCAAATCTATACATATATTTTAGGATTAACTCATGTATATTAATAAAAAAATTATTTATGATTGCATAAATATAACATCCATCCACCCTAGGCTTCATTTACATCTGCACCACTAATTATTTATATTTTGCATTGTTTTATATTCCTATTTTCTTGTATAGTAACACAATTCTTGTTAAACAGCAGTTACGGGGTGAAATGACAAGATGGTTGGTGGAGAAGCTTACATATGTGCATATGTTTTCCTTGAAAAGATAGAGATTTACTTAGTTGGAAAAGGTTATTAATTTCGAGGTTAACTAAATATTTAGAATGGCCCAACCCTGTCATTTCTTAGCTTAACGACAAACACAATGCCTGTGATAATCATCATTTCAGTGTTGACATCTTCAGCTTAATTATGAGTTTATCCCCACACCTTCAGGTAAGCTTTATCATTTTCCATATCTTTTTCTGTAATTTTTTTATTATATTAATCAAAAGGGAATAAAATCCAAGGTAAAATATTATTCTAAAATAAAATTATTATTTAACACTTTTGATTTATTTTTTTATCGATTAATGGGTATCAATTCAAATGAGGAAGATTAAAATTTATTACTAAATAACTTTTTTAAATTATTAATACTAAAATTTGGGTTAAGACGATAATAAATAATTTATTTTTCTGAATTAAATGGAGAGTCATAATTGACAATTTTATGTAGAGGGATGAACTAAAGACAATGAATCATATAAGGTTGAGCGAAGGAAGAAAAGTCACGATTCATTTCTTTAAATCTACTAGTTGATTTTTATATCGACCTTTAATACTCATGTCAGATTAAGGTCATGATGGTTATTTATAGAATTACAGGGTCAATGTATATCATTGTCTGAAAGCAGATTCAGTCCTGACAGATCAAGTAAGTATGTTAGTGGTCTTATCAAAATATTATAACCGGTTGAAAGATACGAGTATTCAAGGACTTCTATCAGTGGATGAGTTCCTTTAAAGGCTTAAATAGGTGGATGAGTGCTAGCGGAGTCGCATTGTGAAGGAGATTCTAACCTACAACACTTATTCTTTTTTGGTTGAGGGAATGTCATAAAATGACTTGACACTATACATGTGAGAGGGTATTTATAGCTTTTAATGGGTTATTTATCGAGAAATATTGCGATAATTGTCTTTTGGTAACTGGAACTCACACGCAATGATTGTCACAATCCTTTGACAATATCATTTATAAACTCACATGATCTGTCAAGACCAAATCTACTATTAGATGATCATATCTATTGATTATGTCAGTCTATGAATTACCATCATGGCCTCAGTCTTAACACAAGTATTAAGAATCAGTATAAAGATAAGTACATAGTATGGAGAAGGGGGGAGGCAATATTTTATCTTTCCTCCTCTCAACTTTATATTACTCATCGCTTCCAGCTCCCTATTTTTCATAAAATTGTATCAATGTCTCCTTACGTAAATCAAAACAAATGAATCGTCTCTCCACCTAAATCGAAACAAATGAATCGTCAACAACCGTTTAATCCAATTTCTAACCCCAGCAAAAATATATTTTCATTTTAAATTGTATTTATCTCAGGACGTAAATATAGTAAAATAAAACATTATGTAGTATCTCCTTCAATCACGACAAAGAAACTAAAACTAATTCTATAAATAAATAACCACGTTAATTCCACCCCTACTTTACATAGGCAGACATGATTATGTGCCTAATCTCATTTCCCATTTTCAATATATATCACATGTTAGGCTGATTATTACTTTACTTTTAGGAAGAAAAAAAAATATTTACCATAGGTTAGTTTATATTTTCTCAGCTTCTTTATGACCAAATCAAGATTTTCCTTTCGGTACCCCCACGTACGTTTACTATTCATATCGAATGCAAGTTTTTGCCATGGGTTAGTTTATATTATCATGTAAATTCCAAATACTATTTAATGGGTTTTTCATTTTTATTAATTTGTCAAATACATAAAATAATAAGATTATATTCAAATATGTTGGATGGAGGTCTTGTTAGTCTCAGATATTATGCGAAATTAATGGTTGAGAATGATTTGAGAGAAAAAAACAAACAAAAGTGATTGCAATGATTCAACAAAAGAAGCAACGAATCAGGTGGTCTAGAATTGCACATTTTTGGATCATAAACCACCGTAAAAAGACCCAAATGTAGTGAAAATTCTCATTGTCTTATTCCCACAGAATGTAACACCCAATCATCAAATTACATGCATGCACCTGATGATGGAAATTTTCAAATTCCATGGAAAACACTGACCGGCTTGTAGGACACTTGTTGATCCGTTAATGGACGGTCAAAATTTAACACGACGGTGGAATGTTTCATCATAATCACAAACATTTTTTCTTCCTTGCAGCGAGTGAATAAATAATTAGGATGAAAGGAGTGGATCCCACACAGTGGAAGAAACGGTGGGAAGGAGGCATGATTAGGACGACAATGGCATCATTTGCACGTGTCGATGGACCACATTCCATCAAAGTAGATACCATAACTCATTTTACTTTTAACATAAAGTAAAAACAGACATACATACTGTTGCCTTCCATCTCCTAACATAATATCACATATCCCTCTTCTATGCTTATAGTTGCCTTTGAGCTTCATCCGTCTAAACAAGAACTGAATTATCGTAGGAGAAAAGGGGAATGAATTTCCACCCACTTTCTCCAATTACTTTACATTTCTACGCTCTTAGTTTTCATTTTGCTTGGAAACCTTTTCAGCTTGCAGAAAAGAATGGACTTGAGAAAACTCTTCTCTTTACTTCTTTAAATCATGCCAAAACGTGCGCCCCCAACACCACACCATCATTGTAATTAACTTAAAATATGACATGTAGCATGTTTTGTCAGATCCAACAAAAGTTATATATGGTGCAACTCGGTGAAGAAGTAAACTGAAAGAAATGGTGAGAACTTGTGGTTACTCGACGGTATGGCACAATTTTATTTAATTATGATTATTGCGTTCGTGTAACTATAGATCTAGGGTTATATAGTTTAATGTACTCTCATATAATCCTTCTGTCATTTATAATTGACTATAGTGAAATATTTTTTCTATGTTATTTTTTTCTCATTTAGAGTTTTTTCACATAAAATCGTGTTATTATTATTTTTTGATAATTTTGGACGATTATAAGGTAATATTTGTTAATAATTTTGCACGTACCATACAAAAACAACTGTTTGAATCAAAATCATCTAGGCAGTAGCGGAGCCAGAGTTCGGTGTGAAATCCAAAATTTCTTTGATTAATTACTTATTTTACCAATGGCGTCTACCCTGAAATTTTTTATACTCACCCTAAAATCTGAATTTTTTTTATTAATTATTTATTTTACGGACGGTGGCTACCTAAAATTTTATATTATTAATCTATATGTGTCCTATTTTTAAATCTGTCTTGACTGTAGGGAGAAGGTACTCCCTTCTACTATTATCATCCTTTAATGGGTTATATCTTTTTGTTACTTTGTGATCATTTAATCGTACCTACTTGTAACAATAGAGATGGAATGGTAGCTGGGAAAGAGAATAAATGAAAAAGATGGTGGCTTGGGGAGGAAATGGTCAAGTCGTGTAAAGGAAAAGTTGGTGCAAAATGTGCAGTGAAAAGAAATAGAATTGCAAAGGGGGTATCAAATGGATGACAGTGTAAGAACAGTATTGAATTGATGGCACTGAAATTCCTTTCCTTTTCCTTTGCCTTTTTATATATTTTTTTTTGCTTTTCCTTCTTCCCAATCCCAATCCCAATCCCAAACCCCTTTTTTCTTCTTCTTCTCCCATCTCCCTTTAACCTAAAAATAAATAAAAAGAGGGGTTAAGATCTTGACCTCTCACACCCTTCAAAAGTCTAAACGTCTGTTTTCCATGTTTACTCCTTCACTGTTGTTAACTCGAATGGAGTATATTTTGAACATCATTTTGGTACTGTATCATGTCATAGAGCTATTGCATTATTCTTGGTGTAGCGTTTGAAGTTTTTAACCTGAAAATCACTCACTTTCTCCCATTGCCAGCACCGCATTGGTTCAAGTGCCCAAAAGAGAGAGTTGTCCCACGACTCATTTTGTTGTATGAAATGTAGCGGAGAATGGCCCCTCCATGAACTTCACAGCCATTTTCCCTCCACAAAGCTCAGGGACAGATGGAAGGGAGATAGAGTACTCCATTTTCAAGTCAACTTTTTATGGTCTTTGTGGATATTGGATTTGTTTGTCTGCTGGTGCAGATTCAGAGTTTGTTTTTTCTTTTGAAATGTAAAGCTTTTAGGTTCAGTTGACGATGAAAGTCAAATAACATTAAATACCAAAAAAAAAAAACTTTAAATCCTTGTAAATAAAGGGTGTACTATGAGTTCATCACAAAAGGTTGTGGGGGAGAAAGGAAAGAAAAAGGTCCTAGTCCTTAGTGATAGACTAATATTATACAATTTAATGATTTATGATTTTTTTTTTCAACGAAAACAGTTTTCGAAAAATGAAATCTAAAATATAAATTATATTTTTAGAAAATATTTTTTAAAAAATATTTTTCAGTGTTTGGATGATATATTGTAAAATGTTTTATACTGTTTGTTTAATTTTTCTGAAAATAATTTTCAGAATATGTTTTTAATAAAGAAGCCTACATATTCGATATGTTTTTATTCTTTAACTTAGCTTTAAAGGTTCATTTTTTATATAATTATATTTTATAAAAATATGTATTTTTATTAGTACATCAAACTAAATTTTTAAATAATATTAATAATTTATGTTGATTGTGTTATAAATACACTATTTTAGGTTTAAAATCTTCATGATGCTTATTCATTCGTATTTTTAGAAATGAATTTCAACGTATAATTAATATTATGTAGGTTTATTTAAATTAATATTAATAATTGATTAAAAATATATTATAAAAGTTCATAAAAATTATGTAAGTTTAATTAATAGTACACCACATTAAACAACAATAGTTCATAACATTGTAATAATAATAATAATAATGTCAAAATATATAATTAAAGGATTTATCACATTAAAACAACAATAATATCCAACCGTAATATATAATGATATATGCATCAAATTAAATCCCTAAATCATAAGATATTATAGTGTGCTCAAACTCACAACAGAGTATTTTTTTTAATAGAGAAAAACTTGGAGGTTAAATAATGAACATTTGCACTGCATTTGCAATAAAAGTATCAGATTTAGAATTCATTCTCACTAAAATTACACGATTTATTTATCTATTTGAACTATTTTAACATGAATTGCTATATATCTAAATCAATGGTGAAAAAACATTTCTCATAGAAGAATCGATGAATGGTAAGAATTTATCATACTGATCTGTCATGCTTTACAACATGTGTAAAATCCCCAAAGTTTCACCATGAATTCCTTTTCACACGATAAACTTTATATTGTTAAAAACTGTTTGGAGACAATGGATAAAATCTTCAAGTATAGATGGACCAAATATAAATATTTAAAAATGTCATGAATTCTAAACAGTCAACAGATAAAATTTTCAGTGAAGAACAAAAGAAATAGGGGAGAAAGAGCATTACAGATAAAGGTCAATATCTTCAATATTGATTAAAGCACCGTTAAGAGCCATCAGGGACTTGCCAGGAGGGATCATTCTCTGGTTTGCAAGTATCTCTTCTATAATTGAATCATTGAGCTGAAAAATGCATGAATTTGTATAAACTGATTAGAAAACAAAATTGGGCACCTTATTGTTGGAGCCTATATTATAAATATTACAGCTGCTAAAACACTGAGAGAGTCACCAAGAAGTTACCTTCATTCGAGATAAAGAAGACACTACACTAGGAAAATTTTGGTTGATTTCTTGCATCGACTGCAAAGGATCAGAGGCCTGTACTATTCTCTTTGCAGTTTGATGCCTAAATCTGTTCAAAGGGGAAATTTTTGGCAATTTGAAGACTAGACATTCATAACTAGAAGGAAAAAGAAAACCTTAACTAAACAATACCTTGCGGTTCCCAAACATCAAGTGTGTCTGATACTGTTGATGACAAAAGATAATCCCTGAATGCCATTATCTCTGATGTAAGGTCAGGTTTGCGTTCCTGAAAAGGAGATGAAAGAAAATATTAACTTCAGGATGACATGGTTCACATTTCACAGTTAGAAAATCATGACTAGTGTTTACTCCTCCCCAGAGTGGAAGGTTCAGTTCTTTAAGTTTATTCATATATAAACCCCCTAACTTCTTGGCTAAGATCTTTAGTATGAGGATCTTCTAGAATTACACCTGCAATTCAAACCTCAAGTCCTTAGATATCTCAACCAAAGAAATAAAGCATGTGATTAGAAGCAAACAAGCATGCATGCTAAAATAAAACTTGCATGAATGCATTTTATTCAAGATATCCATATTTGTAATAGAACACCATAGGCATTCCCAAGAAGTTGTACTACAATTGAGAACGATGAAGAAGAATGAGATGTATTCATAAGGAGAAAAACCTCAAAAAAGAAATAATAATAATAATATTAAAAGATTAAAGGACAAATCAAGCTTGAAAGTTTCCAAAAACCATAGAGCAAACAAGTTAGAACACCAAGACAAAAGTGTATGCATTAGAGAGAACAGTATGATTAAAGAAGATCCATATATAGAAACCAAAAACATCAACCACAAACATATTGCTACATCTGCCAAGGAAATATCACAATTGAATTCAAATGCAAAGATCCATAATGGCAATTGAAAAAAAAAATAGAAGATAACTACATAATACATAATACATAGAAGCCTTGGAAAAAGTAAAGAAAAAATACATGGTAAAATAAACCTATTGGCCAAATTGATACAAAGGTCAAGAAAAAGGGGTGGCTTTTGAATTTGCAACTGCTCCAGCAAAAATGCTAACCTTTCATTACGGTACTGTCATCCATGGCCTTATACTCCATATTCTTCAAAGCAAGCTCTACACCATACCCGCCCAAGTTTAAGGAATCCATTGCACCAACAGCCCCACATGGGCCAACTTCTCCTTCACAGCCGGAAGGTAATACTGGTCTGCCAAGATACTTAACTTTTCCCTGGACATAAAATGAGAAGTAAATCAAAGAATTTACAACAGAAGTTGCACTAAAGAGAGTGTTATCATAATCCTTAAGAACAGATGAAAGGAAGCATCGAACGGGAGCAGAACTGTATGCACACAGTATTCTGACAGACTAGTAAACAAAGCATATAAATGAATCAATTCGATAATTTGTATCAGCTCAAAACCGATGATGAAGGTTCCCACTAAGCACCAGATGGATCTCAAATAAGTTATTAATTCAAACAAGAGGTCTAGCTTATTTTGATTGCAATAGGTGCTTTACTTCATCTGATCCTTGCCAATTAATATATGATTAAATATTGTTCATAAACCAAATCCACAACAAGAGAATCATAAACAGAACAAACCCAAAATTGAAGCGATAATACCGTGTTTTCCTCACTTTTTCATTGACCGTAAAATATTTTACGTTAACCCAGGTGTTTGACGGGAACCAAACACAGTAAAATTGAGAAAACATTTTCCGTAAAATGTTTTCTCCATTCCAAACAGACGCTTAATTTGTATTCATAAATCCTTACCTGCTTTGTTAGTTGATGATTTTGGCAATGTAAATAAATGCATTATATATGAGACCTACTATTCAAAGACCAAGGTCAATACTAAATTAATCATTTCTTTTAAAATATTTCGTAATTCATTAAATGATCTCAACAATCAAAAGGAATATTATTTTTCTTAGACAACACATATTTAAATAATTACGATAATTATATCTACTAAATGTGCTTGCACTGTCAGTAACTAAAAAAGTTTTAAATAAATATTATCTTGTAATCATAACACTTATCATTCACCCTAATATATTTTGGATGTGATACTTTCTAGGGTGTGTTTGGTTGGGAGAATGTGAGATTCTCATGGGAATGAAATCCACATTCTCCCATTTGGTTGGCCGGGAATGTCATTCCCGGTAATTTTATATTACCAATAGTGGATTTTTTGGGGTATATTACCGGGAATGTCATTACCTCCATTTCCTTAGGTATTATTGGATTACCAGTGTTTTGAACTAAAATGGCCTTAAAAAAATTTCTTTCAAAAATATTCTTATTCTGTCATTGAATAATAAAAATTCTACGAAGGTTAAATTACAAATTTATCCTTAAACTATTTTAGATTTACAAAAAAAATCTATAATTAAAATATTATATGAAGTTCAGGGGTTAAAATAAAATTTTACCCTTTCATTAAACCTTTTTATATTTTCAATTTTGTAAAATATATATATATATATTATGAATTTAATTTTTTTAAAGAAAATATATAAATATTTTCCAACTTGTTAAAAAAACAAATATATAATAAGGACAATTTGGTCAAATATACATTTTAATAATATTTTATTCCTTTAACCAAACACATTAATCTTACATTCATGCTAAACCAACCAAACACAAAATACAACATTCCCAGTAATCATATTCCCTGGTAATCTTTTATTCACACTGGTAATCTTACATTCCGTGAACCAAATGCACCCCTAATGTAAGTAGCGGCTAAGTTTATAAAGATAGTTTACTTCTAAAAAAATTATAAAATTTTATTCTACTTAAATACATTTATCTTTTACTTAGAAATTGAAAATTTTGAATGACATATGCATTATAATTTGTATATTATTTTAAAAAAACACGTTTTTTTGTACATATAAATTATTGAACTATTGTTGTCATTTTGATTTTGATATTCTGCATAATTTAAGTGCATTCATATATCAATTTTCATTTTGGAAAAAAAATACCTTTGATTTTGATATTCTACTGTTGTCATCTTGATTTTGAGCAAACACGTTATTTGTACATATGTTGATTTCGATATTCTACTGAATTTAAGTGCATTCATATATTCTGTTGATTTTGAAAATCATGAATAATTTATGGATTGTAAATGTATTAGAAAACACCAATAGGGTTGGTTCAAGTGGTAAGTAGTTTGATATCGTTTTACTACCGTGCGGCCGTCGTGGTTCTCGCCGACCTCTCTTTCCTCCGGTTTTCTTCAACTCAACTCCCTTACACCGCCATTTTCTTTTCACGCAATTTCGTTTTCTTTCTTATATTTATTTCATGAAGGGTAATTGATTAAATCCTCATTCTCCTATTATTTGAATGAATATTTGGATTCGGTAATTTCCCTGTTATAGTTGCTTTCATTGGTTTTATTTTATTTAATTACGTCATTTCTTAATTGATCATTGCCTGTATACGAAGACAAAAAATAGCTCATGAATTATTGCTCTACTGTTATCATTTTGATGTTGTTATTTTGATAAATTTTTATGGTTTTCTGGTAGCTAGTGTGGGGAAAGAGATGAAACCATGTTTTAAATTTTAGGTAGGTGAAACTTTTATAATAATCAGAAAAAGATGGAGTAACAAACAGTCACTGATTAAATAACTCGGAGAAGGTTGTGTTCAAAATATTTCTACAACTCAAAGAATGAATTTGTTTAGGTGTCTACATTATTTGTAATTTTTATTGTTGATGGTTTGTTGAAGTTTCTGGCTTACATAGGAAGATGATTACGACATATAATGACTTCTGGTAGATGTTTTAGTTTAATATGCTAGTGTGGTTGGTGGTAAGTAAATTTCACGCCTTGGAGAGGCTGGAGACAAAAAGGGGAGGTTTTAGAGTTTATAAATGGTGGTGTTCATATTCTAATATATGTCTTTTGGAGATAAAATAATGGTCCGTGATAAGCGGTAGTCCGATTTCATACCGAACGCCTCAGTAAATGGGGTAAGTAGGACGGACAATCATGAAGAGGAAGTACCGAGATTAAGTTGGGAAGAATTTCAGTCTTGGAAAAATAATAGACATGAATCCTAAAAAAAGGAAGTCTTGAAGTTTATAAATAATGGTGCTGCACATACTTTCAGTCATATCTTTTGAGAATAGAGTAATGATCTCATGACACATATATCTTGATTGAAGAGATGAGGTTTTCAAGAAAAGAATTATATTTACATGTAGGGACAAATACATAATTTTATATTAGGAGACAGACTTGAACTTATAAAATTTCAAGAACAAGCGAAAACAAATTTTCATTAATAGAAAATATATATAAAAAATCTAAAATATATTGTCACTTTAAATTTTCAGGAGGACGATTGTTCTCATCCGGCTCCTCGGTCCGTCCCTGTTTACATGATTGAGTGTAGGCTATAGGCAACATGTGGCCTTCAAATGGCCGTGGTAGATTTTGATCGTGACTTCTTGTTGGACTTTATGTATGGTATTTCTCTCGGTCATGACAATGTTTGAAAGCTAGTACAAGAGAATACTTTGCTCGAATTGTCATATTCATATACACGTGGTTCGGGTTCGGGTGTCCCTTACATCCACCTCTGCAATTAAGAGATTTGATGGTTTTCATAGAACCTAGGTTACTTACTGCTAAAGATTTTTGTGTTACAAGCATACGTTCGTCGAGCCTTATCGTGAACGGTATACTCCTTTTGATTTGGACCGAGATCTCAAGAAACGTAACATATTTGTTTGATTCCATTTGCTTTGTTGTGTGTAAATTTGCATGTCCAGCTAGATTTGTTGCTGTCACCGGCGTGATGCCTTTCCACGACTAACCGGTTGCCGCTGCATTTCGTTGCTTATTGTAGACCAATTCAGTTCTGGTGCTCATTGTGCGTTTAATCTTAATCTGAGTCACTATCTTAGTTACACACTCACACTCACACTCACACTCACACTCACACTCAAGCATTTGTTTGTTTCACGTAAAATAATTTTTGAAAAACGTTTTCTTTATTATCCATTGTTTAGTTATAGGAAAATTGATTGGTCAATGAAATTTCCTTTACATTTTCTAAAAAATGACTTACGGTCTGATTTTCTATAGGTCATTTTTTCGAACTTTTCACTGCAAATAATAAATAATCAAAATAATTTTATTTTATGAATTTAATATTAAAAATATCATTTTAATCAAAATATTAATTATTTAAATATTTAAAATATATTTATTAATATTTATAATAATATTATATTATATTTTTATATTATAATAATACACTCAATTATTTTTTAATAATAATAAATATTATATTTTTATTTTAATAATATATAATAAATTATTAATAAAATTTATGTTATTTATTAATTTATATAAATAATATTATTAGATTATTAATAATGAATAATATTATTTATGTATTTAATATTAATATAATAATCTAACAATATTTGAATAAAGACATTTAAAATATATAAATTAATACTCTTTAAAATATAATATAATACAATTACTTTAATAAAAGTTTTTTTTGATAAAAAGGAATGTCTCGTTAAAAACTCCCTTCATAACCGTTAAGTAACAAAGACTCGACGGACATTGGAAGGAGGAAAAGAGTGTCTTAAAATTTTTATTGCATAAGAACCATGTACAATAATATCACACTACCATCCAAAAACAATGGCAGCCCACTCAACACAGTGCAAAACAACACTACCTACATGTGTATGTTAATACCTTACACAAAAACTACCTCCTAGGTTAATCAACCAGATACAAACATATACCATTCCCAAATCTTCCTGATATACCAATAATAGAACAACAACAACCCAATTAATTCCCCATCATTTAACCTATCCCTAGTTTGGCAAATTCACCCGCTTCACAATAAGTTACTCTCGCAACATGACGAACAATGACCCCTTTATTGACCACAATGTCTGCAATATCTTTAACAATGGATAGAAACATAGGTGGAGCTAGCTGGATTTTTTATCCACTCCACTGCCACCGCACTATCGGACTCCAAAATAAGCCTTTGATTCACCGACAAACCCGAATCAAGGAACAAATTCAAACCTCTCCTCACTGCCATCAATTTTGCAATAATAGGAGGACCATATCCCACTTTTTCTGAGAACGAACCCAACATCACTCCTTTCTCATCTCTGATAATCTCACCAATGCCTCCCTTCGACCACCACTTGTCCATAGCACCATCTACATTAACTTTAATAAAACCAGTAGGAGGTGGAGACCAACTAGCTACCTTTTGAGATATTTTTTCGTCTAATATAACACGATCAACTAGCACCAGATCTCTCACAAGACTATCGAAAGAGACCATCAATTTAGGAAATTTTGAAGAAAATCATGATGCTACTCTGTACCTTGAGAGAAAAGATAACAAAGCGCAATCTAATTTCCCATTATTAAAAATAATATCATTTCTCATTTTTCCAAATTGACCACAAAACAGCTCCTGGGATGAAAGCCCAAACGCATGAGTGTGGCACAAGATCAAACCAAATAGAAAATAAGGCTACAGGGCATTACAAAATTGCAAAGGAAACCTCCCACCGGCGTAAAAAGCTAACCCATAACCCCAGGACACTTTGCAAGAAAAGAATATGTGAGAAACCGTTTCTTGAACCAATCCACAAAACGGACAATAAGGATCTCCTATACCTTGCACCCCATGTTTTATTAACTCTACCTTCTTGTGTACTACTTGCCAAATAAAATATTCAACCCTAGAAGGAGCTACATCGACCCAGACAATAATTAATATAATTTAAAATATTTTTATTTCAATAGAATGTACAATCTTAATATTTTTATTAATAAAATTATAGAAATAAAATTTTAATAATAAATAAATAAATGATTCTAATATTTTAAAAATAATAACATCAAATTTTTATGATAAATAATATTATTTATGGTATTTAATATTTATAATAAATAAATTCTAAAAAATTCACCAACTAATAAAAAATGATTTATATAACCTCTTTCAAATACTATAAAATATTTTTTAAAAAAATATATTTCATTTTATGAAAAATAAAAATATTTTTAATAAAACAAATGGATTCTAGTTGTCGATCCATTACTTTATTATAACTTACTTTCAACGCAACACATAAACGAAATCGTGAACAAGAGAAACATATTATTGGATTTACTCATGAAATATTAGGTATTTTCTCGGATTAATAATTAATTTGATCTAAGGCTAATTATTACTTTAGAAATTTATTTAATTAAATATTTATTTTAGATTAAATAATAAATTTGAAGTGAAACAAAATTATGTGATCATATTAACTCAATATTTGAAATGAATAAAATAAAATAGAATTGTTCATGTATTTTATTAGAGAAAATAATTTCAGTGACCGAAAATGCCTTATAATATACGATTTTAATCAACTTTTTTTGGATTTGCGAAAATAACCAACAAATTCGCAACTCGATCTCAAATTCGCAACGCGAACTCCAAATTCGCAACACAATTTCTAAATTCGCAACGCAAATTTCGTTTTTGCAACGCGATTTTCCAAATTCGCAACGCTAATTACCGATATATGTAAATACAACTATTCGCAACTCAGTTTTCAAATTCGCAACACGATTCTCCAAATTCGCAACTCAGTTTTCAAATTCGCAACGCTAATTACCGATATAGGTAAACACAACTATTCACAACTCAGTTTTCAAATTCGCAACGAGATTTTTTACTAATCAAAATTCTACGTGTGACCACCATATTGAACTAAAAAAATCTTCTAATCTATTGAACTAATTGTGATTAGTTACTCACTTTTAAAATTGACAAATATCAAATTATTATTTACTCACGATTTTTTCTTTAAGAGGCGAGATTTTACATTTCGCAACACGAATTTGCCAAATTCGCAACTCAGTTTTCAAATTGTCGAATTCGAATTTTTTACCGGTTTTTTTCCACCGAGTTTACCTAAATCGGTAATTTAGTTGCAAAATTGGCGAATTCGTGTTGTGAAAACGAAATTCGCGTTGCGAATAGTTGTGTTTACCTATATTGGTAATTAGTGTTGCGAAAACGAACTTCGCGTTGCGAATTTGAAAACTGAGTGGTGAATAATTGTGTTTACCTATATCAGTAATTAGCGTTGCGAATTTGGAGAATCGCGTTGTAAATTTGAAAATCGTGTTGCGAATATGAAAACTGTGTTGCGAAATTGGAGTTCGCATTGCGAATTTGTTGGTTATTTTCGCAAATCCAAAAAAAGTTGGTTAAAATCGTATATTATAAGGCATTTTCGGTCACTAAAGTTATTTTTTCATTTTATTATGGTAAAATCTTTATGACTATAACATAATTAAAATATGACATGCATGTGTAAGTTATTTAACTAGTAAATAAATCTAATTGCTTTAATTAATTAGTCCATGAATGACTTCTCCAAGGCTAATATATTATATTCTTTATTTCATTACATCTAAATGTATTTAAAACGGTTAGAGAGAGATCGTTAATCCGAGAATAATATAAAAAAATAATAATAAAAAAATCATTATAAAAAATAAAGAGAATGGACGAGTTTATTGTCTTAATATTGTTGACCAAAGTAACAATTTGAGACGAAATCAAACCTGAGAAAATAAAACAAAGAAGTTAAACTTCACAAAGTAAATCAAAATTAAATAGAAAGAAAAATACTCTTTTATTTTGATTAGTTGATATCGGAATCAGTTGAGGTTTGTCGCTACATAGTTTCCTTAAAACATATTTTCGGCCACTCCTTTGGTGCTCGAGTTCGTCAATCTCTCAAGATACAACAACTTATAATCAACTACAATAGCACATCTGTAGAGATCACAAATAATCCTTGCCTTCGACTATCACCGGAAAACTAGTGGAAGAGAAAACTTTTCTTCTTTTGAACTTGTCAAAGAACTTACTAAAAACTTGTTACTTGTGTTTAACCTAGCAGGCTAACTCACTATTTATAGGGGATTTTCAAGAGAGATTTAATCTAACTAGATATATTTTAATAATCAACTTTAAACAAATAATAATAACTTTTAATTTTAAATATGCAAAAGATAAAACTCCATTTTACCATTTAAACATAATTAGATATTATTTTGATTTAAACAAATAAGGTAAATCTTTACAAACAAGTTAAGTAGAATTGTAAATGACATAATGTTAAAATTAGCCCCTAATATTTATTAAAATAGTTATTTTATTTTTTAGAGTATATTGACTCCCAACATCTTATCTTAGGATAAAAATGTCTTCGATGTTTGATTAAATAATCATTTTGATCTTTATTTTTTTATTGTGGAGTATTTTGAGCCCCCAATGTTTCATTTTGGGATAAAAAGGTCTTATTTTGGAGCTTTAATCGTTTGCCAACTAATGATTTTCATTCATGGAGGGCTTTTTGCCCCGAAATAAATATTAAGGTCAAAGTGCTAAAAAAATAATAAGAGTTAAAATGATCACTTTAATAAACATTGTAAATCTATTTCACCAACTTTCTAGATCGGTTTTAAACACATTTAAATACAAACTTATTGAATGTTTTTTTAACTAACTGAGATGATTTTGAATTTATTAAAAAATAATTAAAATTTCGTTGCACTGCTAGATCTATTTTTCCATAGTAAGTACAGTATATGAGTCTGATTACAGACAAAATCGATAGTGAGAAATTTATTACAAATTCCTAAATCCATGTTATATTAAGTTGATCGGCATCCCAATTATTGCAGCCTACGTTTTTCGTGAAATCCGTCAATTGTTATACCCTTTCCCCTCGAAGGGGTATTGTTTGTTCCGGAATAATGAGCTTTTTTTTTTATGTACTCTCAGTTTTAAGATTTTATCTTAATTAATCCGGATTGATATGCGTCGCACAACTGATTTCGATAGGTAAATTTCCTAGCAAAGATTTTCTAAATATACAATAATTCGAATTTGAGACCTTACTTAAGCGATATCAAACTATTTACTACTTGAACCAACTATAAAAATTAAATGATATAATTAACACAAAGACAATCCATCAATAAGTAAATGATATATTATTAAAATTAACCTTTTGATATTTTTAAATAATAATTTTATTCTATATTCTCTTTTTGGAGTATTTTAATTCTCAATTATTCAATTTTTAATTAAAATTATCTATATTAGATAAAATTATAAATTGATTAACAGTCAACGTATGTCGTTGATGTGATATTATTGCACTTGTTTAATTGTTGATGTGATATATTTTATACAGGTCCGTCCCAAATGATGTGGAGTCTCTATGATAATTTGAAAAAATGAGACCCTTAAAATATTTAATAATAAATATTAATTTGAAAATTTTGAAATTATAAGGTTTCTTTTATCAAAATTCATCATGAAAAACTTAATAACTTTCTCTGTCATTTTCTAGAGAATCAAACAAAAAGTTTACTTTTCCTTTAAACGTAAATATTACTAAGAAAATATTATATATGGACGGGCCTAAATGATATTCATGTGTATGACCCCTAAATTTTAAAGCCCTATGACGAATCAAACTCTACAGTTTCATCAGGGACGGATGTAGGTCTAGGCCTACCTAGGCCATAGCCCCCAGTCTCAAATATTTATATATATATATATATATATATATTTAGAATTTTTAATTATAATTCTATTTAATCAAAATTAAATTAATTAGAGTCCTATTTAATTTCAAATTTAATTACAATTTTATCTCTTCAAAATCTTAAATTAAGAAATACAATTCTTATAACTTATATGCTATGATGTTCTCCCTTTCTTATTTATTTATATTTATTTTGTGCTTTTTAAATTCAAATAATTTTTTTTTTAAAGTCCGAAGGTATTTGAATATTTTAACTAAATTTTTTAAGTTTTTGATGTTCTTCTACAGGTTTTTTATTACTTTTTTTTCCTGAATTTTCATACTTTAATTTTATTTTATTCTTTAATTATTTATGAATTTATAGTGTTATTAGCAGTTCAAATTTTCAACATCACCTATAAGATTATAATAAAACTTTAAAAGGTATTCCTCTATTTTATTCAATCGAACTTATTCAATATTTATTTTGCCTTGATCATATATGATTTTAGTTTTATGAAACATAAAATTCATCATAATTGATGAAAATATTATATTTTGAATTATGTATTTTTTACATAAATTTAAAAGTTATTTAGAACATGTAATTATACTAATTTTAGTTGTTATTAAAATTTTAAATTGAAAGATTATATATATATAAATAATATTTGATAATTTTTTTATTATATTTATATTGACTACTCACCATTACTTATCATTGCACGAGCCTGATTTTATTTCATCGCCTTAAGTTACATGACATGTGACACATCACCACATGTAATGACTGTTAGTTAACTAATAATTTTCATTCAACATGAGTTATTCTAATCAAAAGTTAAAATGTTTGCTTTGAAAGAAAAAAAACAAAGGTCAAAATAGCCATTTGACCAAACATTAGGTGTTAATTTTAATATTATGTGTAACAAGTAATTTGGGCTAACCCGAAAGTGTTTAGACAAACTCATTAGCCTTGTAAGGGAGCTTCGTCCATTTTGGATTTAATTTGGGCCTGGATTGAGCCCATTTATCCTTAAAAAGGATATGTGTGAATTATTACCAAAGCTTGATGTAACGCCACCAACCTGTATCCGACCAGATACGAGTCTGAGATGTCACATTGACTTTTTAAAACGATATTCTTACAAAATAACAGAACATTTGGATTTATATTAAGAAAATACGATAATATATTGTTGAATTGTGTTTCGTTATAATAAATTTAAGGCAAAATTTTTTTATGAATAGTACTATATTGTATGAATAGTATCGATACTGTGTGAACAGTAATGAACAGTACCGATGCACAAAAACATCGAATGTGAAATGTGTATCGATTCTGCTATAGTGTATCGATACGCTGTTACAATATTTTCAACCCAACATATATAAAACTCATAAAAATTTAAAACTTTCATCATTATAAAGTCATCATTTGCATAAATACGTTTAAAACATTACAAAACTCGATTAGAGCATACATACTTAATTTAACGACTTCGTTTACATGTCAACCTATTTATCACATAACAAGACATACTGTGTAATTTACTTCTGATCTGATTTTAAGTGGAGATATGTTATTCTGTTGAGCTTATATTGGATCTTTCTACTTTTCGGTACCTACGTGTAAAACGCTTACATGCTAAGTCATCGACTTAGTGAGACATAATGATAATAACAATGAAATATAATGATATGAAATGTAATGAAATCACATATTTAATCCATGCAAGTTGCATAACCATGTATCTTACCCATAATCTAACCAAATTAACCATCATGAATTCATATAATAAGTTCACTAGCCTATGATACAATACTGAGAACCCGAGGTATGTGAGGTTGTGCACTATACTGTCACCACATCTCGTATAAATTCTCACTAGGGGCACGTAGAATTTGTCCCGAAGGACTGCGTAGAAATGCACCGAAGTGCCATATAAGATGTCTATAAGGATCACGTAGAAATTCCTTAAGAATCATATACATATGCCAAGGATCAAGTATGTGTCTCAAAAGACCTCACACATGTTCCAAAGAATACAAATATGTCCTGAAGGACCGTGTAGACCCTCTACTCTTGGCATGCCAACTATACCTATAGTTTTCATCTACATAACATGGGCTTATCACAATTCACATAGTATATCTCGTAGACATATAATTCCTTACCTTTATCACATAGCTCAAGTAACTTTTCGTGCATATTTATTTATAATCATCATCACATAATGCATTTAATATAAACTCATGTCATGTATTATAGAATAGAATGTAATCATATATTATTGTATTGACTCTAGACTTATCACAAGTCTAAAGCGGAATAGATCACTATAATATCATGCTATGTATATGCACTCACCTATATTTCCTTGTCTTTTCCTCGATCAATCCTACTTGTCAATTGTTCTGGAACTCGTTTAGGCTCTGTATCTACATAAATATAATTTTCAAGATAATTATCAGAAATTTAAACCTTATAATTCAATGCTAATAACTTAAACTAATTTAATCAGGTAAAATTCCTATTTTCCTTTTGGAGTGTACCGATACACTCCTGGTGTATCGGTACCCAAATTCAATTCGAAATTCACAGGTATCAGTACATCCCTTAATGTATCGATACACCTTCAACATTGGTCTTAGGGTATCGGTACCTATTCATAGTGTATCGATACACCCTGCCCAGAACATACTTTTTCCCCCAAAAATTCTAGAACTCTTCATTAAATTTCCTTATATAAAACTTCTTTTATATCACTCAACTCAACTACAACCAATTTAACTAACTTCTATCGTTCCAACACCTTATTATCTCATATATCTCATTCAGATTCTTAAAACTAAGAATCTTACTAACTTTTCCATGTAATCGAAAATTACTTCTAACACTTATAACTTTCTATTCATACATATGACAAGTCAAATTTAACTTCTAAATTCATTTATACATCCTTATTCAAAATTTCACTTATCCACTCCTTATCTTTAATCCTTCATAACTTACAAATCTTTGAGTTTCTATGACCTTTTTCATCTCCATCATGTTTCCTAAATCTTCATTAACCAAAACCATACTTGAATCTTAAGGATTAACCAAAAGAAATCAAACTCACCTTGGCTTGGGGTGCTTCACGGTGGAGAAGAAGAAGATGAAGAATTGTTTGGAAACTTTGTTTCCCAAAACATGCTCCACATGGGTATTAAAATACCCACAATTATTATTTAATTATTTTCCTTGTTCAATGACTCATTTACCCCTTTCTTCTTCTTTCATTTGCTAAATCATCCTTCACCAAATGTTTCGATTAAATCCTTGATTTTTTCTCAATTTTTCTAGTTTGGTCACTGAAATTTAAAATCTCATAATTTGATCACTAACCCGGTATTAAAGATGTTACAAATATCCCCCTTAAGAAAATTTGTCATCGAATTTTCATTGCATGAACAAATGAGGATACTGATGCCGCATATCTTATTCAAGCTCCCACGTTGCTTCTTCTATCTTGTGATTCCTCCACAATACTTTGACCAATGGAATAGTCTTATTCCTTAACCGTTTGACTTTATAAGCCAATATTCTCACTGGTTCTTCTTCATATGTCAAATCAGGTTGGACTTCTACTTGTTCTGGTGCAACGATATGAAAGGGATCCGACCTATACCTCCGCAACATGGACACATGAAAGACATTATGAATTTTCTCCATTTTCAGTGGCAAAGATAACTGATATGAAATTGGTCCTATCTTTTTAACAACCTCATATGGCCCGATAAATCTAGGACTTAACTTTTCTTTCCGACCAAACCATACTACTTTCTTCCAGGGAGATACTTTAAGGAAAACTTTATCTCCAACTTCAAATTCAATCTATTTTCTTTTAAGATCAGAATAGGATTTTTGTCGATCAAATGCCACTTTGATATTATGTTGAATTTCATGAACTTTCTCTTCTACATTTTGAATCAAATCCATACCAAAAACACTTCGATCTTTGAGTTCATACCAGTTTAATGGAGTACGACATTTCCTCCCATATAACGCCTCATAGGGTGCCATCTTGATACTGGAATGATAACTATTGTTGTAAGCGAATTCTGTCAATGATATATATTTCTCCCATTACCCTTTTAACTCAATTACACATGCTCTCAACATATCTTCTAAGATCTGAATAGTCATCTCTGATTGTCCGTTGGCCTGAGAATAAAAAGACGTACTAAAGTTTAAGCGAGTTCCCAAAGCTCCATGTAGGGATTTCCAGAATCTTGAAGTAAATCGACGGTCCCGGTCTAAAACTATAGAGACAAACACTTCATGCAATCTAATAATTTTTCTAATGTACAACTCTGCGTACTTTTCTATAGAGAAATATGTTCTAACCGGAAGGAAATGTCTGACTTAGTCAATCGATCAACAATTACCCATATTGCATCTCTTTTGTTTGGAGTCAAGGGTAATCCCGAAACAAAATCCATCATCACATTTTCCCAGTTTCATTGAGGAATGGAAAGTGGTTGCAATAATCCTGATGGAACTTGATGCTCAGTTTTGACTTGTTGACATACTAAACACTTAGAGACAAATTCGGTGATACTTTTTTCATCCCTGACCACCAATACTGGTCTTTTAAATCCATATACATCTTAGTTCCACTCGGGTGCATCTTCAATGTACTGTAATGAGCCTCTATCAATAGATCTTTCTTCAATTCCTCATCGTCTGGTATTACAATTCTTTCTTTATAATAAAAATTCTCATCCGATTTAACCTCAAAATCTTTAATTTCTCCATTCTTTACTTGCTCTATTCTTTTCAAACACAATTCATTTTTACTTTGTAGTTCTCTAATTCGATACAACCACACTTGTTTAAGCTTTAACTCTGCACATAAACCACCGTCTCCAGTTAAAGATAATCTGGCGTTCATAGCTCGTAAGGGTACAAACATTTTCCTACTTAAAGCATCTGCTACCACATTAGCATTTCTCGGATTGTAGTCAATTATCACATCATAATATTTTAAAAACTCGACCCATCTCTTTTGCCTCAAATTAAGCTCTTTTTGAGTCATCAAATACTTCAAGCACTTATGATATGTATACAAGTAACAACGTTATCCGTATAAGTAGTGAAGCCAAATCTTGAGAGTAAACACTACCACAACCATTTCCAAGTCATGCGTTGGATAATTCTTTTTATGTGGTTTCAACTGTCTTGATGCATATGCTACCACTTTCCCTTCTTGCATTAATACACATCCCAATCCATTATGGGGCGCGTCACTGTACACCACAAAATTCTTACCGGATTCAGGTTGAACTAATACAGGAGCTTCTGTCAAAATTCTCTTTAACGTTTCAAAACTTTCTCGGTACTCCGAAGTCCAGACAAATGGTATGTTCTTTCTCATCAGCTTTGTTAAAGGCAATACTAACATCGAAAAATTCTTAACGAATCTTCGATAATAACCGACAAGTCCAAGGAAACTCCGAACTTCAGACACATTTTTTGGAACTTCCCAGTTCATTATAGCTTTTATCTTTTGAGGGTCCACCCTAATCCCATCTGCAGATATCACATTCCCCATGAAAGTTACTTCATTTGGCCAAAACTAACATTTGGACAGTTTGGCATAAAACTTCTTATCTCTGAGAATTTGTAAGACTATCCTCAAATGAGTGCTATGTTCTTCATGAAATTTTGTGTATATCAATATGTCATCAATAAATACAACCACAAACTAGTCTAAATAAGGTTAAAATATCCTATTCATGAGATCCATGAAAGCAACAGGTGCATTTGTCACTCCAAATGGCATCACAATGAACTCGAAATGTCCATATCTTGTTCTAAAGGTTGTTTTCATAATGTCTTTCTCTTGAATCTTCAATTAATGATAACCATAACGTATGTAAATCTTCGAGAATACCGAAGCTCCTTTTAATTGATCAAACAAATCATCAATTCGAGGAAGGGGATACTTATTCTTGATTGTCACCTTATTGAGCTGCCGGTAATCAATGCAGAGACGCATTGAACCATCATTTTTCTTAACAAATAACACTAGAGCTCCCAACGGTGACACACTTGGTCGAATGAATCCTTTCTCTAGCAACTCTTGCAATTGATTCTTCAATTCTTGCAATTCTTTCGGAGCCATACAATAAGGTGTCATTGCAATAGGAGTGATTCCTGACATTACTTTTGTTTGAAATTCTACCTCTCTATCTGGAGGTAATCCTAGAACCTCTGCATGAAAAATATCAGGGAATTCTCTGACTATCAGAATCTCATCTAACCCTTTCTCTTTAGCTCTTGTATCTACCACATTTGCAAGAAAACCTTGACATCCTTGTAGCATCAACTTCTTTGCTGCCATTGTCGATATCATATTTGCTAAAGGATTAGTTCTTTCACTGATCACATTCACCTCCATTCCTTCTGGACTTCTCAGGGTTACCTTTTTCAATCTACAATCAACATTTCCATAATAAAGGAACAACCAATCCATCCCCAGAATTACTTCAAATCATCGAAGGGTAGTTCCATCAGATTAGCAGGGAATTCAATTCCCTGAATCCTTATTGGGCATCCCTTACAAACCTTATTTACCCGAGCACTGTGCCCTAAAGGGTTAGTTACTATTAGAGGTGTACAAAAAATCCGAATATCTGATTTTGCACAAAAAATATCAGAAACTGGATTTGGGAAAAACGGTGTTTTTAAATCGGATCGAATATTTAAAAATCGGATAGTATAACCGGTTTAGGAAAAAATTGGACGATCGATTTTTTACCGGATTAGAAACCAGATTGAAAAAAAACGGGATAAAAATCGGTTTTTATCCGAAAAATCCGATCTGGGGTTTTAAAAACTAGTCGTTGGGGTTTTTTTTACCCTTTTTCTAAAAAAATCACCATTTTACCACCCTAAACATGTAAATAGGTTGGGGATATATTTGGTTGATTACAACTTTCTCAAATCTTATTACACAACACCTAAACCGATTTTTTATATCCAGTTTTTTAAAAAACCAGTTTTTTTCAAACCGAAACCGATTACACCATTTGGCCCTCCAAACCAGTTAGGATCCGAATCGGTTTTTTTAAAATCCGATTTTTTGGGTAGTTGAAAAAACCGGATCGATTTTTATCCGATCCGGATCGATTTTTATCCAACTTTGTGCATGTCTAGTTACTATCACCTCATTATTCGTAGCTTCTAATGACATTATCAATTCTTTTACTAATTTACTGCTAATATAAGAATAATTAGAACTCGTATCAATCAATACCAATACCAACTTATTAAATAAAAGAAAAGTACATGCTATAATATTGAGATCATCTCGATCCTCACTTGTCTTTAAATTGTATACCCGTGTAGTTGAGCGAATTTCAGGTTGTGCAAAGGATTCAGACTGGTTCCTCCCTCTACCTCTTCCTCGTCCTCGTTGTGAGGCAAAAACATTTCTTTCAGATGGTGCAAACTCACCAACCATTAATGAGCAATCCCGGATGAAATGTCCGACCTCTCCACATCGAAAACAAACTCCAGAAGCCATCCGAAGTGTCCCAAAATGATTCTTCCCACAATGCTGACATTGTCTTGCTTGACTCGAAGTTGATCTCCCAGCACCAGATCTCACTGATTGCATCTATCTAGTTCTCGCCTAACTAGCTCCTCTAGCGGAGGATGCAACAGATTCAGATCTAGCTTGAGGTCGAAATCCCAAATCTCTGCCTCTTTTTGGTAGTGCTAAGCTAGAGGAAACATTAGTTCTCTTAGATGTCTGAACTCTTGAGTCTCCAAATCTCTCATTCTGAGCTATCTCAAGAGTTTTAGCACGATTTATCACCTCCTGGAACAACGACAAGTTCAACACTATTAGCATCTCTTTTAATCTAGGGCGCAAGCCCTCCACAAACCATTCACAAGCATATTTTTCAGTAGGCACAAGCTCATCTGCAAACCGACTCAGCTTATTAAACTCGCACTCGTATTCATATACTAAATGGTTCATCTATTTTAAATTCATAAACTCCTACTTCATTTGGCGAATAAACTGATCTCCAATATACTTGTGCTTAAATTCTTCCAAGAACAGAGACCAAGTCAACTGGTCACTTGACATCCTCATGGTAACGTTCGCCCACCATATCCTCGCTTGACCCCTTAATAAAGACACAACTCCATCCAGCATCTCCACTTCATAGTAGTGGAAACCATCTAGCATGATTTTCAAATCATTTAGCCAAATATCCATCGTAACCGGACCTTTCTCGGCTTCTCCCTTAAATTCAGGAGCTCCTAATCCTCTCAACTCCTTTGCTACATTTACTCTGGAGTTGATGGAACAAGATGTTGGAGACGCGTCAGAATAGCGTCTAACGTCCTGAAGAACGTATCATGATCTTGTACAGTAACGTCCTTCACCAGTGAATCACTTCTTTCAGCTGGTCTATCCTCTTTCGCTTCACTTTGGGAGCTACTATGTCCGGACATCTAATAAGAATAAACATATCGTTCTATTAGCAAAACAACATACTCATTACTATACCAGATCATAATTCCTCACTATATGTTGGCATGTACTCAATTTAAAGACACTCTAGACTCGGGTTTATGCCTAGAATCGGCTAAATCGTAGCTCTGATACCATTAAATGTAACACCCCTAACCTGTACCCGACCCGAATACGAGTCTGAGATGTCACATTTACTTTTTAAAACAATATTCTTACAAAATAACAGAACATTTGGACTTATATTAAAAAATACTATAATATACTGTTGAATTATATTTCGTTATAACAAATTTAAGGCAAAAAAATGTTTTTATGAATAGTATTGCACTATATGAATAGTACCGATACTGTGTAAATAGTACCGATACTGTATGAACAGTAATTAACAGTACCGATGCATAAAAACATCGAATGTAAAATGTGTATTGATACTGCTACAGTGTACCGATCCACTGCTACAGTATTTTCAGCCCAACATATATAAAACTCATAAAAATTTAAAAATTTCATCATTATAAAGTTATTATTTACATAAATACGTTTAAAACATTACAAAACTCGATCAGAATATACATACTTAATTTAATAACTTTGTTTACATGCCAACCTATTTATCACATAACAAGACATATTGTGTAATTTACTTCTGATATGATCTTCAAGTGGAGATATGTTGTTCTGTTGAGTTTATATTGGATCTTTTTACTTTTCGGTACCTACGTGTAAAACACTTACACGCTAAGTCATCGACTTAGTGAGGCATAATGATAATAACAATGAAATATAATTATATGAAATGTAACGAAATCACATATTTAATCCATGCAAGTTGCATAACCATGTATCTTACCCATAATCTGACCAAATTAACCATCATGAATTCATATAATAAGTTCACTAGCCCATGATACAATACTGAGAACCCAATGTATGTGAGTACTGTGAGGTTGTGCACTATGATGTCACCACAGCTCGTATAAATTCCCACTAGGGGCACGTAGAATTTGTCCTGAAGGACCGTGTAGAAATGCACCAAAGTGTCATATAAGATGTCCATAAGGACCACGTATAAATTCTTTTAGAATCATATACATATGCCATTGATCAAATATGTGTCTCAAAAGACCTCACACATGTTCCAAAGAATACATATATGTCCCGAAGGACCGCGTAGATCCTCTACTCTTGGCATGCCAACTATACCTATAGTTCTCATCTACATAACATGGGCTTATCACAATTCACATAGTATATCTCGTAGACATATAATTCCTCACCTTTATCACATAACTCAAGTAACTTTTCGTGCATATTTATTTATAATCATCATCACATAATGCATTTAATATAAACTCAAGTCATGTATTATAGCATGGAATGTAATCATATATTATTGTATTGACTCTAGACTTATCACAAGTCTAAAGCGGAATACACCACTATAATATCATGCTATGCATATGCACTTACCTATATTTCCTTATCTTTTTCTCGATCAATCCTTCTTGTCAATTGTTCCAGAACTCGTTTAGGCTCTGTATCTACATAAATATAATTTTCAAGATAATTATCAGAAGTCTAAACCTTATAATTCAATGCTAATAACTTAAACTAATTTAATCTAAAATTCATATTTTCCTTTAGGAGTGTACTGATACACTCATGGTGCATCGGTACCCAAATTCAATTCGAAATTCACAGGTATTGGTACATCCCTTAATGTATCGATACACCTTCAACATTGGTCTTAGTGTATCAGTGCCTATTCATAGTGTACCGGTACACCCTGCCCAAAACAGACTTTTCCCCCCGAAATTCCAGAACTCTTCATTAAACTTCCTTATATAAAACTTCTTTTATATCACCCAACTCCACTACAACCATTTTAACTAACTTCTATCATTCAAACACCTTATTATCTCATATATCTCATTCAGATTCTTAAAACTAAGAATCTTACTAACTTTTCCATGTAATCCAAAGTTACTTCTAACACTTATAACTTTCTATTCATACGTATGACAAGTCAAATTTAACTTCTAAATTCATTTATACATCCTTATTCAAAATTTCACTTATCCACTTCTTATCTTTAATCCTTAAAACTTACAAATCTTTGAGTTTCTATGACCTTTTTCATCTTCATCATGTTTCCTAAATCTTCATTAACCAAAATCATACTTGAATCTTAAGGATTAACCAAAAGAAATCAAACTCACCTTAGCTTGGGGTGCTTCACAGTGGAGAAGAATATGATGAAGAATTGTCTGGAAACTTTGTTTCCCAAAACATGCTCCACATGGGTATTAAAATACCATAATTATTATTTAATTATTTTCCTTGTTCAATGACTCATTTACCCCTTTCTTCTTCTTTCATTTGCTAAATCATCCTTCACCAAATATTTCAATTAAATCCTTGAATTATTCTCAATTTATCTAGTTTGATCACTGAAATTTAAAATCTCACAATTTGATCACTAACCCAGTATTAAGGATGTTACACTTGAGGGACCAAGGGAGTAATTTAACCTTTTTCTTTTTGAAAGGATGGATGTCCATTTAAAAAGGATGATATCACATCTGATATCTCTTTTTCCTCACAAAAGGCTTTATATTCTTCTTTTCCTTTGATAACTAGATAACCTTGCGACTCTAGTTTGACATTCTAAAGGCAAGAATCAAAACTAGCACCTCTACGACTTCAATTTGAGACCATAAGATCAAGTTTTGGCCATGATTTTCAAAACGTGGGTTTTAGTGGGGTTTGAGAAACCTTAGTTATTCAACCCCTTGTTGAAGGATTTTATCTTTAGAAAGTGTTTTTAATACCTTTCTAACCTCCCAAACCAATTAGTAATTTATTCTTTGATTTCTTGCTTAGTGAGAGAATTTGAAGAAAGCTCCAAAGCTATGGGAAAGAAAAACTTGTCTTGGGTTGAGCCTTGGAAACTTCTAGCAATTCAGAATCACAAGGTAACTCACTTCTAACTCAACTCTACCACATGTAGCTCATTAGGCGTGTTTTGGTTGGTTGCATGAGTTATGAAGCATGTCCATGGTAAATTGCATCTTTTGATGTTTCAGACGTTAAAAAGCCTTTTTATGATCCCTCGAATCATACATAAGACTTAAATAACAATTGGGAACCTCAATAGGACATTTTGGGTTGAAAGTTCAACGTATGAAATGTGTTATTGAGGGTTCATGTAGTACAATACAATTATTATTGTGACATTGAGCTCGTAAGCTCAACGTATGAAATGTGTTATTGTGCGCAGGTCCTTAGGTGATCAGTTCGGGAGTGTCGTCGTCACCAGATATTTAAGCTCAACAAAGATCTTCATAATACGTCTTGATTTGCATTAGAGGACATGCACTAATGTAGACCCTTGTGTATTTAGATGTAACTCTATTTTGATTTCAACTTAGCGTATTTATTAATTGATTTTTTTCTATCTAAAATTTAGAATATATAATTATTTTTTTTCTATCTAAAAAGAGAAATTGAACATAAATACACAAATTTATTAATTGATTTTTCTTGAATGATTTCTCTCGACTCTCGAAATAAATCTTTCATTTATTAGAAAGAATAAATAACGATTGACCAATCAATGCATCATCATCTCATCAAAGCCGATCAATTTTTACCACTTCCTCACATATAAGACGTCGATACCAATCACTAAATCCCCCCACCAAAAAAATATTAGCACAAGTTGCTAAAACAGTGTTTAAGAAAATCACACAAAAAAATTCCTCATAAAAAAAATACATGAGCTTTAAGCTCTCTCCTTCACCCTTACGAAAGTAAAATAAAGCTTCAGTAAATAAGGTTACAAAGTCAAGTTCTTACAATCCAAATTAAAATAAATTTGATCTTTAGTAATTTTCCATACCTACAAATCTTCAATATTAATTGCTTATTTTCCTCTGAACATTCTCTAGTCAAACAATCAAGTTTTCTTGCATAAGTAAAAAGATATAATCGGTTTTAATATTTTTCTAATATCCTCCAATCCCATTAAAATTTTCTGTATGCCAATTTCTCTTATTATATTCTCTCAGTCTCTTTGAAAGAGGACTTTTTTTTGTGTGTGTAGAAACATATTCTGTTCCAAAAATCTCAATAATCACTTAAAAAGGAGAGAGAACCCCAGAGCCTCACTCACTCAACGTTCCACCTTTGATCACCTATCAACTTCCACCAAACAAACAAACCCTTTCGTAAGGAACCACCATTCATGACGGTGACAACCGCAGGACCACCACCTCTTTAATTTCGCTGTGTTTTCATATGCCTATATTCATACTTCATTCTTATCTCCTTATCATTTTTCGTTTAATGGAAATAACCTACAATAAAATAATCATTACTTTATAATCACTAACTCAGCTAAGTGGAGTTAAATAGCCATCCTGTTTCATCACTATATCATCCATATTACAAGTTGCAATCCAAAGTAAAAAGAAAAAAAACCTAACCTTATCAAACGGAATCAACCCATTTTTTTTCTTTATTGATTCTATTCTTTGACAACTTACTATTCCATGAGAGAATAAAAAAAGACTTGAACAAAGCACTGATGTTTATGAACAGTTATTTTTGTTTTGTTTTGTTATATATCATTTCAATCTTCACCGGAAGATTCTGGGTACTTGTTCAAATCAGGCTTCGAGGAGACTCGATCGGGGTTCGATGATTCCGATGAAGTAGAAGCACGACGACGATGATGATGAAGTGAGCCGGTTTGTATAGCGTCAACTTTAGCGCCGACCTCGGTTGCTTTCTTGCGAATGGAAGCGGGGGAGATGTCCCTAAGTTGATCGTCTTCTTGTGATAAAAGGTCGGGGAAGTTGAGCCTAGCCGAAGGTCCACGCAAGTAGAAGAGGGCGGTGTCGTAGGCACGAGCGGCGGCTATCGGCGTGGTGTAAGAACCCAGCCAAATCCTGGACCTCTTTTTCGGCTCTCGGATTTCAGCCACCCATTTCCCCCACTTCCTCATCCTTATCCCTCTGAATGGTTTCTCCTTCTTCTGTTTCTGTTGTTGTTGTTGCCGGCCGCCTTGCACCTTTTGCTTCTCTCCGCTCGTAGAACTCGAACTTGAACAACAATCACCTGCCATCGAAATACCCTAATATCTAAACTAAAACTAAAAGAAACAAAACAAAACCCTTTTACGGGGTTTTCAGTTTTCTCTTGCTTTTAGCGATTATATAGCTTGGAAGCCATAACCAGAAAGCAAGAGATTGTTGATGCTAGGTTTAATGGAAGATGACGGTTTGCTTCAAAAGCTATATTATATATTCTCAATATAGTAGTAGATAAAGAGAGGAGAAAGGAGAAGCAAGAAGCAGTAGTTTCCCACTTGGCTGCAAATCTGTCGTCAGGGAACTGCCGCCACGTTGATATTACTTAAAGATAAATCCAAATTTGGCCGACAAAATCAATCAGGCTCCTTGTCTTCCTCTTTCTATAGAGCCCTACGCTATAAAATAAGTTCATATAATTCCATACACAGGAGGAGTGGGAGTACATATAGTTAATATATTATTTTAAAAACTGTAATTTTATTTTTTTAGTAAAAAAACCGTTTGTTTTATTAAAAAATAAAATATTCAGAATTACAATGAAAATTTACAAGTATAACCATAAACAAAAATATAATTAAAACATTTTTCATATAACAATTGACACAAAAACTAGTCACCTAGACCACACAAGGACCAAAGAAAAAATGTTAAAAAACCTAACCAAAAGGGGATGAAGCTATCGAAAGACCACCAACAAATCACAAATTAGAGTCGAGCGACGTGAGAAAACTATCTACGAATGTAAAACGTGTATGCAAATCAATCCGAAGTTAAAAGTAGGGAATATCAAAATGATAACAAATAAACATAATTTTGATCAATTGTAGCGATGTCTAATCCAACCCTGAAAAAAAAAAGATAAATGAAAACAACGGTCAAACGATCGAAAACTACCAAAAAGCAGAGAAAAATGTGTCACAGAGGCATATATAAATGTGATACAAAGACAAATATATTCTTATTAAAAAACTAAAAAAACAAAGAGAAAAAGTAATCGACGGTTGGTAATTAACATCAAATTTAATGTCGTCGTCGGCTAAAGAAAATCAAAGAAGAAATTGATTTAATCTATAAAAAATGGCACAAACGGTAAAAAAAGAAGAAAGAGACAAAAATCTAATTTTATTAAAGAGGTATTTAAAAAAATAAGTTATAAAGATTAAATATATCAGCTTTTTTAGAGATATAAATACTAGTATTGTAATAATATTCTTACGCATTTCTACATCTCTGATTCTCATGATCAATATTTATTGTGGGAAATAATCATAATTACAGCATAATTGGACAAATCTTTGTTTTCTTTTCGGCGAGGATGGAAGAGTGGTAATTTACCGAACCAAATTATAAAAAAAAAAACCTTCACGCAGCGGCTTGGAAGCTTTTTACATGCCGACATTTTTATTTAAGAGATTGTTGAATTTTCTTGAAGTTATAGGTTCTAGTATTGTGTAGGTAAAATAAAATATTTATTATGAAATTATTGAGAATCGTTAAATATATATTATTTTATATTTTTTGAATTAATCATTGATATCTGATTTATTAATCAATTAATTTCGATTAAATATTGTATATGTGAGGTTGACTTTCCAACCCCGTTTGCTCATTTCACAAACGTTATAATTTTAACTTTTGACTTTACTTAAGAGATCTAATGTCTCATCTCACTAGACCAATTAATTATTGGTTACATGATTTTAATTTTTCTCTCTTTTCCTTTTGTTTTACTTTTTTAAATCTGGATTCTGGAATATGCAAGAAGTGTTCCCGAAATTAATTTCTTACCGAATATATACTTTTGTGTATTAACATATGGGTAACACCAATGTTTTCGATATATGGCCGGAGGATAGTAGATCGGCAATTGAACGTGGAAAACAGCTGATGGAGAATACAATCCGAGCAAGTCTGTTAGGTTGCGTAAATCGGCAGCCTCAACTTAACTGTGGTATTCGAAGAGAAAGATGGACAAGACCAACTAGCTGATGGGCGAAAGTGAACACGGAACAGGATAACGGGACTTTCTAGCTATGGAGGGGTTATTCGAAACCATGAAGGGGAATAAAAAATGGGCTTTGCTAAATTTATCGAAATATGTTCCGTTCTTGAAGCTGAGCTTTGGGGAGCTTTTATGGGACTCTAATGTGCATGGGAGCTACAGGAAACTCATATTTTACTAGAATTAGATCGTGTGGAGACATTGGATCTTATTGCAGCAGCTTCGACAGATGAAAATAGGATTACCCTTTTGAATTACATCGCTACATTATTACGACTCGATTGGACAGTACAATTACGGTATGGATCTCGAAACGAAAATAAGGTAGCAGATTTGTTGGCGAAGATGGCGGATCACAACACCTATGATTGCCTCAAGTTTATCAGCCCCCGATGGAGGTTTTTACAACTTTACGTGAAGATGATAGCAGCACAAGTTTATTAGTTTGTTTTAACTATTGTTTATGCCAGAGTTTGATTTTTCGAAATAGATAGTTAAAAGTTTAATATTTTGAAATATGTTTAAGTAAGATTTAATATTTCAAAAGATTGCTCGCCACTTTCTTCCTTCTTTACAATTTGTATTAATTTTATTGATCAATCTAACTTTTTTTTCTTTAATTTTTTTTAACCGCGACGACATTGATTTTGATACTTGTTGTCGCCCGTCTGTTATTTTTTTTTAGTTTTTTAATAAGAATAATTATATTTTTGTAACATATTTTGTCTTTATGACACGTTTTTCTCTGTCTTTTGGTATCTTACAGGTTTTTTCCATTATTTTCGTTTATCTTTTTTCTCAGAGTTTAATTTGACTTCGTCATGACTGATCAAGATGACTTTTATTTGTTATCATGATGATCTTCCCTGCTTTGTACTCTCGAATTGATTTGGATACGCATTTAGCGTTCATGGATAGTTTTTTCGCTTTACTTGACTCTGATTTACAATTTTTCGATGGCCTTCAGTAACTTTATCTCCTTTTGTGGTTCGTTTTTCGATGCAGTCAGATTTGTTTATATCTTTATTTTGCCCGAGCTTTTTGATTAGTTTTTTTTAACATTTTCCTTATTTGGTTCTTGTGTGACCTAGGTGGCTAATTTATGTGTCAATGACTATAAAAAATATCCTAATTATAATTTTGTTTACGTTTATATTGTATTTGTAAATCTTCATTGTAATTATATATATTTTATATTTTTAATAAAACTAATGGCTTTCTATCAAAAAAAATATTTCAAAAAGATTGAGGGTTTAATTTTTCTGAAATTGATCTAATATTGTTTTTCCTTTGTTATTATAAAAACATTTATTTAAATTTAATAGTAAACAGTAATTATAAAATGGCAATTATAAATTTATTCTGAATTTTTTTTTACTTTTTAAATATTAATTTAACATCCTTATAGATTTAAACTTAATAAAACTTCAATTAAACGGAAAAAAAGTCTTAAACTCTCCAATTAATCAGAGTAATTTATATTTTATGTTATTAAAATTAATACCAACTTTTATATATGTCAAATCTTTTTATTTCATAAAATTTTATTACTAAGAATTACATCATTAATGTTGATTTTTTTTCTATACTTTTAAAATAATAGTTATGTTGGACGTACGTTCAAATTTAATTTGGAGAAGAAAATGTCGGTGGTGGATTAATTGTTTTTTTTAATTTTTATAATAAATATCTCTTTATGGTTCAGACTTCAACTTCGTTGAAACTGACTTCTTTTTTCTTGTTTTTTGTGTCTAAATGTCAATCTTAATCATCTGATTCCAATGATCGATTTTGTTAGTATATCTTTACTGGTATTAAATTTTGAGTAAACTATCTATTAGATGTCTTACCTATTTTTGTATTTTCATATTAGTCATTGAACTATTATTTTTTATAAAATTATATCTAGATCTAAGTTTTATTCTATTTTGACAGCCCAATGTTGTTTGATTGTTAACTTAATAGAAATAGTGACGTGACATATTATAATGATAGTTTTAGTCCAAAAAACTTACGCATTTCATCAAATTGATCCTAAAATGAAATAAAATAATAAATTCTCGATATTAAAAATTCTATCAATTTAGTCCAACATAACATTGAATTTTTTTTTGATATTTAATGTTTCAATATTTTTTAAATTATTCTTTTTAATAAATAATTAATAAAGATCTTATCCTAAAATCCATCTTCCAAATCTTGATAGTCCCCGGCAACCAGGGACGAAGTTCCCTTAGGGCCTAAGGGCTGCAACCCCTGTTAAAATTTATATATTCAATATAATATTGGTTTAATAGTATTTTGGTTGATGTAAAAATAAATATTTAAGTTTAAAAATATAAAAATTTTATAAAATATTTAATCAAGTAGTGGTCGAACTAAAGAATGATAAGTACGTGTTCTCAAATTTTTAGTCTAATTACAATTTAGGTCATTATAAATTTAAATATTAGATAAATTAGAAGTTCTCTTGTGAATTTTGAGTTTTTTATTATACATTTAAGGTAGATACAAGGTAGTATATGTACAAAGACTTTTAATTATTTGACAATGAACGCTCATACACCTACATATGCATTGCTTGAACTCGGGACCTCAAGGATGTTGAAAATTCAATATTAGCCTATATGTTCACACCTAAATTAATTTGATGTCATTGCTTACATCAATTTAGTTTTGATGTCATTGCTTACATCAATTTAGTTAGGTGAAAATTAAGTATTTTTCTCATGTTTTAATTTCAATGGTTTAGATTATTTAGTGTTTATTTTAATGAGTGGTTTAGATTGTTTCTTGTAACCTATAAATACCCTACTTGTATTTGAGTTTTATCATCCAACAATCAAAGCTTAATTATAAGCATTTGAAAGCTTTCTTAAGAGTTCTTCCCTTTTGCAATTTTGTGAGATTATTCTAAAGAGAGTTTTTTTTTTGGATCAATTAGAGTTTTTACTCTATTTTGATTTAACAATTGGTATCCGAGCCACGTTTTTTAAGATCTCTTGAAATTCTGAGTATGCTCTGTGGCTGCAGTTTTTAACTGATCTTCCACATCAGAAAATATTTCTTGAGTTATTGTCGAGGTTATTACAAACCTTGTGGAGCTTCTTTGTGTTTAGAGTAATTTAGTACTCTGCACGTTTGTTACTCAAGCTTGTTCGGTGTAGTCAAAGCCTTGCCGTTAAGATGGGTGATCTTCAAGTAGTTGGAGGAATCAAGAAGCTCAACAACAAAAACTACAACACGTGGGCAACATGTATGGAGTCATACTTACAAGGTCAAGACCTTTGGGAGGTTGTCGGTGGTGGTGAAGTTACACAACCGGCGACAGAAGATGCCAATGGAATCTTGCGAAAGTGGAAAATTAAAGCAGGCAAAGCAATGTTTGCTTTAAAGACCACAATTGAAGAAGAAATGTTGGAGCACATCCGGGATGCTAAAACACCAAAGGAAGCATGGGACACTTTTGTTACACTCTTTTCGAAGAGGAACGATACAAAATTGCAACTTCTCGAGAATGAACTTCTATCAATGGCGCAACGTGACATGGCGGTTGCCCAATACTTTCACAAGGTGAAGTCGATATGCCGTGAAATTTCAGAATTAGATCCGACAGCTGCTATTGGGGAAGCCAGGATAAAAAGAATAATTGTCCATGGTTTGAGACCCGAATATCGAGGGTTTGTTGCCGCTGTACAGGGATGGCCGACACAACCATCGCTTGTTGAGTTCGAAAATTTGCTTGCAGGTCAAGAAGCCATGGCCAAGCAAATGGGAGGAGTCTCGTTGAAGGGTGAAGAGGAAGCGCTCTACACCAGCAAAAGCAGAGGCACTTTTCAGCGGTATACTGGCAATGGATCTAAAAAGGATGGTGACAAGGTGAAAAATTACCAAGGAAAGGGAGGCCCTCATTCAGGGGGAGCTTCCAAGAATCGCGGTAATAGTAGAAAGTTCAATGGCAAGTGTTACAATTGTGGGAAGATGGGCCACATGGCAAAAGACTGTTGGACCAAGAAAAAGCCTGTTGAAAGTAATACTGCTACTTCTTGTTCGAAGGAGAATAGTGAAGATGGTTGGGATGCTGAAGCGTTATTTGCTACGGAGGAAGAAGAATTAGCTCTCACGGTAACAACACCAGAACAGATTGACTACAAGAATGATTGGATCGTAGATTCTGGCTGCTCAAATCATATGACGGGTGACAAACAGAAGTTGCAAAACCTGTCTGAGTACAATGGAGGTCGTGTGGTGGTGACAGCTGACAACTCAAGGTTACCGATAACTCACATCGGTAAGACAATAGTTACTCCTCGATATAATACTAACCAGGTGCAACTCCAAGATGTTTACCATGTCCCAGGAATGAAGAAAAATTTGCTATCTGTGGCTCAACTAACATCATCAGGCCATTATGTCTTATTTGGTCCCCAAGACGTGAAGGTTTATCGTGATGTCAAAATCACAGAAACACCAACAATGGAGGGACGACGTTTGGAATCAATTTACGTGATGTCAGCAGAGTCTGCATATGTGGACAGGACAAGGAAAAATGAGACATCAGATCTATGGCACATGCGGTTAGGTCACGTTAGCTATTCCAAGCTAAGTGTGATGGTGAAAAAGTCGATGCTTAAGGGGCTTCCTCAACTAGACGTGAGAACAGACACGGTCTGTGCGGGATGCCAGTATGGTAAAGCACACCAATTACCATATGACGAGTCGAAGTTTAAAGCAAAAGAACCTTTGGAGTTGGTTCACTCTGATGTGTTCGGACCGGTTAAGCAACAGTCAATTAGCGGTATGCGGTACATGGTAACATTCATTGATGACTTCTCCAGGTATGTGTGGGTTTTCTTTATGAAAGAAAAATCTGATACTTTCTCAAAGTTTAAAGAGTTCAGAGACTCATCTGAAGGAGAAGTGGGAAAGAAGATATGCTGCTTGCGCACAGACAATGGAGGAGAATATAGATCAAACGAGTTCTCTCAATACCTAAGGGAATGTCGAATACGTCATCAGTACACTTGTGCCAACACGCCACAACAGAATGGTGTAGCGGAAAGAAAAAACTGGCATCTTGCAGAAATTTGTCGAAGTATGCTACATGCAAAGAACGTATCTGGAAGGTTTTGGGCTGAAGCAATGAGGACTGCAGCCTTTGTGATCAACAGACTTCCTCAACCAAGGTTAAGATTTGTTTCACCCTTTGAGAAACTATGGAACATAAAACCTACAGTTAGCTACTTTCGAGTATTTGGCTGTGTATGTTATGTGTTTATTCCTGATCATTTACGGAGCAAATTTGACAAGAAAGCTGTTAGATGTATCTTTGTGGGATATGACAGCCAGAGAAAGGGGTGGAAATGTTGTGATCCAATTAGTGGAAGATGCTACACGTCACGAAATGTGGTATTTGATGAAGCATCTTCTTGGTGGTCCTCAGAGAAGGAGGTGTTGCCAGATTCGAGAGAATTTGGAGACAAACTACAACAAAAGATGGGGGAGCATGATGTTCAACTTCAAACAAGTTCAGATGAATCAGAAGATCCAAATGGCGATGATGTCGAACAAAGAGTGACTCAGAATCCGTGGCAAACTGGCGTGTATCAACAACCAAACGAAGAAGGTGGGCCTAGTGAAACAGAAGAATCAATTCCACAATCTCAACTTCGAAGGTCAACAAGAATACGAAGGCCAAATCCCAAATATGCCAATGCAGCCATAATTGAAGAAGAAACGGAGCCTGAGACGTTCGAAGAAGCATCGAAGAGTTCTGAGTGGATGACAGCTATGAAAGAAGAGATCGATGCACTTCAGCAAAATCAAACTTGGGATATTGTACCAAAGATAAAAGATGTGAAACCCATATCTTGCAAATGGGTTTACAAGATAAAGCGCCGTCCAGATGGGTCAATCGAGAGGTACAAAGCGCGATTGGTAGCTCGTAGTTTCTCTCAACAGTATGGATTAGACTATGATGAAACATTTAGTCCAGTGGCGAAACTTACAACCGTACGAGTCTTACTTGCACTTGCAGCCAACAAAGACTGGAACTTGTGGAAGATGGATGTAAAGAATGCTTTTCTTCATGGAGAGCTAGATCGAGAGATCTACATGACCCAACCAATGGGTTTTCAGAGTCAAGATCATCCTGAATATGTGTGTAAGCTGCGAAAAGCACTCTACGGATTGAAACAAGCACCTAGGGCGTGGTATGGTAAGATTGCTGAATTTCTAACGAAAAGTGGTTATTCAGTAACACCTGCAGATTCTAGCTTGTTTGTCAAAGCCAATGAAGGTAAGCTAGCTATCGTGCTAGTGTACGTGGATGACTTAATCATAACCGGTGATGATGAGGCAGAAATTCTTCAGACAAAGGAGAATTTATCAGTTCGTTTCCAGATGAAGGAACTTGGACAACTTAAGCACTTCCTTGGTCTAGAGGTTGATCGTACACACGAAGGAATATTTCTATGTCAACAGAAATATGCTAAAGATTTGCTGAAGAGGTTTGGAATGCTCGAATGCAAGTCAACTTCAACGCCAATGGAACCAAATATCAAAATGTGTGCACATGAAGGAAACGATTTGGAAGATGCAACAATGTATCGACAATTGGTAGGTAGTCTGATCTACTTAACCTTGACCCGACCTGACATTTCTTATGCAGTTGGTGTGATGAGTCGGTATATGCAAAATCCAAAGAAGTCTCATTTGGAAGCAGTTCGACGAATACTGAGATATGTGAAGAATACAATTGACTATGGTCTTTTGTACAAGAAAGGTGAAGACTGCAAGTTAGTTGGTTATTGTGATGCTGATTATGCAGGAGATCATGACACCAGGAGATCAACAACTGGGTATGTGTTTAAGCTTGGCTCCGGAACAATTTCTTGGTGTAGCAAAAGACAACCAACGGTATCATTGTCAACCACTGAAGCTGAGTATCGAGCAGCAGCAATGGCAGCTCAAGAGAGTACATGGTTGATACAGTTGATGAATAATCTACATCAACCAGTAGATTATGCAATTCCGTTGTATTGTGACAACCAATCGGCAATTCGGCTAGCGGAGAATCCTGTCTTTCATGCAAGAACTAAACACGTAGAAGTACATTACCACTTTGTTAGGGAAAAAGTTTTGCAAGAAGAGATTGAGATGAGGCAAATCAAGACAGATGAGCAAATTGCTGACTTGTTTACAAAAAGCTTGAGTGTTGGAAAGTTTGAACATTTCCGTCGTCAGCATGGCGTGATTCAAAGAATGGAGGCTAACATTGAGGGGGAGTGTTGAAAATTCAATATTAGCCTATATGTTCACACCTAAATTAATTTGATGTCATTGCTTACATCAATTTAGTTTTGATGTCATTGCTTACATCAATTTAGTTAGGTGAAAATTAAGTATTTTTCTCATGTTTTAATTTCAATGGTTTAGATTATTTAGTGTTTATTTTAATGAGTGGTTTAGATTGTTTCTTGTAACCTATAAATACCCTACTTGTATTTGAGTTTTATCATCCAACAATCAAAGCTTAATTATAAGCATTTGAAAGCTTTCTTAAGAGTTCTTCCCTTTTGCAATTTTGTGAGATTATTCTAAAGAGAGTTTTTTTTTTTTGGATCAATTAGAGTTTTTACTCTATTTTGATTCAACAAAGGATAACAACAATCCTCTTAATCACTAAGGTCGCTTGTTCATGCTGAATTTCAAGTTTAAATACCTAATAAGTCTTTATATTTTTCTTAAATAGTCTAATATTTCGACCCCTATCAATATTTAATTTTGGCTTCGTCCCTGTCCGCACCTATTCCCTAATATCATCGTTGTCCATTTGTTGAATTGATGTCATCGCTTCTTCACATCGTCATACACCCATCGTCGATCCTTTACTGCATCGTTCATGCTCTACAATCACCAAACTCAATCTTAGAACTCGTTATTTTTTCCTTGATTTTTAAAACTAGGTTCCATTTGTCAATTTTTGACGTACAACTGAGAGGTGTAGCTAGCAGATGTCGATGACTATGAGAGCAACAGACAAGGAGAAAGAAAATTATTCGAAATATTGAAAAGGTGATGTCCGAAGGGTGTGTGATTTTTAAAAGGGTGACAATGATAACAAATGGGTGGAGGATGTTACAAGAGAACTCATTAGATACATAATGACATTGTTGCGATATTATAAGGGGATAGCTGTGGAATTTAGGACTTGTAAAAAAATGAATAAGAGATTATATGATGAAGGAAGGATGATCGACGAAGTGAAAACAGAGATGGAATTGGAAAAGAAAAGGGAAATTCACACAATAAGCCTTTAAACTTTGACAATTTTGAAAGTAGATATACATCCTAAAAATAAATTAATAAATGATTTCAAATCAAAATGAAGATAGAATTAATAATTTTTTTTATTAATCTGGGGTAATTAAATGTAGTATATGGTTAACGATAACTCTCAACCGTTAGACATTGAACTCTTACGCCCTTGCATCTATGGTGCTCGAACCCATATCCTCAAGGAATAACAACAAATACATGAGTATTTAAAGCCATATATTCAATTAAGTTAAATGTAAAAATTAATAGTTTTGGAATGATTTTCGTTTTGTAAGAAAAATAGATAGAATATTTGAAGACAAACGAGAGTTTGTTTAAGTGTGATTTTTGTTTTTGTAAGGAAAGTAGTTAGGATATAATTGATATGGTGGGGTGTTAAAAAAATTAGAAATTAGAAAGCTTTTGGGATAAATTAGATATAAAATTATTGTTTAATGACCTATTTGATGTTTTAGCAATAGTTTAGGATAAAACCAAATATTAACCTTTTTATTATCGGCGCCACGTCATCAATTTAACAGAGTCAATGGTGGAGTCACCGTTTTGTTACAAATCGATAACATTAGTGACCATTTTATTAAAATCAATAATTTTAGTGACTAATTTGTTACATTTAAAACTTCAATAGGAAAAACAAAAACTTACTCATATTAGTGGCCATTGGTGTAGTTTTCACTTATAAATATCAAACGCTGCCGTTGTAACTTAATTCATTCTTTTAAGGGTAAATTACACAATTACTCATCAAACTTTATATTTATATTATTTTAGCACTAAATTTTAAAATGTTTTAATATAAGTATTGAATTTTGGATCTTGGTTCAATTAGGATAGTGGATTGTTAAATTGTTTCTTTTCAATTTTTCTCTAGAAAAAATCATCAATTTCTTCGCTCATCGCTATCAGTTAATCACTTCCCATTATCAATCGTTATTTATGACGAGATTAATATCAAAATGTTTCCATCTCGTTGTTATTTGTTTTCCTCGAATTGATCTTCCATAGATCCACTCAAAATTGATGAATACTCATTTAAAGGTTCAACATTATAATGTTCTAACTATGAATTTTTATATTTTATTTTTATGAATTTTAAAGAGATTTGAAAAAAAAGTACAAGTCCATACACTGATTGAGAACGATGACCTGAGTTCATCAATTTTAAAAAAGTCATAAAAATATAAAAAAAAATACTATTTGTTTATGACAGTTTATTTTTTTGATGACAATTAAAAGTAAATAAAAGAAACTTTAATTTTAAAGAAAAAGATGATAACATGGAACAAGAAAGATACCTTCTTTTACTTTTACATCAACACATAAATTATCACTGAATAAAATGGATCAAGGGAATAGGCCACGTATTCCATCGATGCAATAAAAGGACTTCAAATTTTTTTTCTATGAAGTGAATCAATCTTTATTATATTTGATATTTTGATCATATAATACTATCATTATTATTTCAATAATGAATGATGTGGTAGGCTGACCCAAAAAACAACACCAATGAATGGACAACACACAAACTCAATTATTAGAGAAATAACATGTCATCCTTTTATGGTACGGTTTATGATCTTCACTGCCCATCATTAAAAAATATATATTATCAAAATACTTCACTAAAAATTTCCTATAATCCTAATAAGGGGAAATAATACCTACGTTAATCCTAATAAGATGAGGCATTATATCTTTTAAATAAGGTCAGAGGTTTGAATCTTAACAATTATGAATGAAGTAAATTGAATTGGAAAAATCATCCTTATCTCTGTAATATCCGATCTAGATTAATCGATTAAAAGATCGGATATCGATAGTTAAACTCAACATAGTCAAAACAAACTAAAATAGAGTTATTCTTTGTACCATCATTTTTATTCTCAATGATTCCTATGCCGAGCTATAAACTGGATCTATTTTATTAAAATAGAAAACATCTAGAGCTAGGGATGATATCACAGCTAGAGCTAGAAGTGGAGAAATCAAATTTGATGTTAGCTCAAAATTTTTCGTGTAAAAATCATACCTCTGGTGCTAGGTAGATGGAATGGGGTTCACGGAATGTAAGATTATCAGTGGGAATAAAAGATTATCAGAGAATATGATTACTGGGAATATTGTATTTTGTGTTTGGTTGGTTTAGCAGGAATATAAGATTACCGTGTTTGGTTAAAAGAATAAAAAATTATTGGAATATATATATTTGACTAAATTGTCCTTATTATATATTTGTATAATATTACAAATTGTAAAATATTTATATATTTTCTTTAAAAAATTAAATTCATAATATTTATATAATTTTTTTACAAAATTAAAAATATAAAAAAGGTTTAATGAAATGGTAAAAAAAAATTTAACCCCTGAACTTCATATAAAATTTTAATTATAGATTTTTTGTAAATTTAAAATAATTTAAGGATAAATTTGTAATTTAACCTTCGTAGAATTTTTATTATTCAATGACAGAAGAATGATATTTTAGAAAAAAAATAAAAATTTAAGGGCATTTTAGTCCAAAACGCCGGTAATGTTACAATATCTAAAGGAATGGAGGTAATGACATTCTCGGTAATATACCCAAAAAAATATACTATTGGTAATAAAACATTACCGGGAATGAGATTTCCAACCAACCAAACATGAAATCATTGAACCAAACACCCCATTAGAACGTGTAATCGCCTATTCATAAACCGAAACATAGGGAGTAGTAGGAGGAGGGCACTAGACCTATAATTTTACCAGTTATTTTTATTACGTAGAGATAAAAAATTATTCAAAATCGAGTAAAATTCATCATGGTATGGATATAATAGAGATTTTAAATATTCTAAATAATGTGGATGTTGTATAAATTTATATCATGATAAAATATAGTTATTCGATTATTAATATCTTTAAACCCTAAACTATAATAATCTGGTGACAATTCTATATTACTTAAATATTATATTTTAATATATATTTTACTGAAGTAACACGTCTTCATATGCCACACATGTTTAATCAAACACACATCGATCTCAATAATAAATCAGCCTGACTACCCAAAGAAGCTTGTTCTCAGACAAAACTGGACATACTCTACCATTTATATATATTCGAATATGATTAAAGAATATATTTTCTTTTTTCAATTACAAAACAAGTTTTGAATGCATGGAATATTAATTACATATCTATAATCAACATTCACTTTTTTCAAATTCGGGTTACATAAATCTCGACGACAGGGTTTTTTGTGTTGCTAATTGGTTAAAGAAAAAATTTAATACAAAAATAAGTGTTTAAATTATATTATTTTTCTTAAATTTGTATTTAAATTTTTTTCCGGTTATATAATTCAGGTGCATAATGTTATAAACGGTTTTATTTTAGACGTCTCAATCATAATAGTCGTTAAAAAGGTTTGTTAAATCACATATGTCGCATTCAAGTAATTTTAAAAACTTTATTCAAAATTAAAAATTCTTATTATAAATTTTAAAAAAACTATTTTTCTTTGAAATCTTAAAAGAATTCAAACTTTCAAATCCCATCCCGTTTCCCGCCATTGTCTATCGTCGTTGGTTATGTCTCCGTCGTCGAATGGCCTCCTCATGTCACCGACCATCCACTGACCGTCCATCGTCTTTATCGTTACCTAAAATTCATAAATACATAAACTCCTAAATCCCTAACCCTAAATTTGATATACCGCATGAATGAGGATTTTTTCCAGCAATTTGACACCGATTATTCATAGGGTTTCAACCCCGTTTGGCACTAGGAGTTCATGGGAATCCAACTTGGGAGGAAGGATGTGAATTCACGGGCGATTCAACATATGGGAGGCCGCATGCATTCGACAGGGCCAGTGGGGTGAATAATGCCAAATATTTTTTTAAATAAAAAATGATTTTTTTAAAATGATATTTTATTTTTTAAAAGTAATTTTTAATATATATATATATATATATATCAGATAATGATCTTTATTAATGATCTTTATGATCGAAATATTTGAAATAATAACATTTATAATGTTAAACATAAATTTTAAAAAAATTGTATAATTTAAATATTTTTTATATTAATTATAAAGAAAATGTGAGGCATCCATCCACATATGTGTTAAGAGGGTAAAGGAGGGTTCCATGACAATGTTACACTATGCACCATGATTGGACACTAGACCAGTGATTAAGGTTGTGCTAATCCTCCAAACATCCTCCTATCGATGCCGAGTTGCCGACAACAAAGCCGTCAAATCAATATTAAAATATCTACAATATTAGCACTAGTGTCATCTTTACTCCAGTGCTTTAGTGATTTATGACCTTACTTTAGTTGGAATATGATCATAGGTGTATGTAAATAGAATTTTGATGAATTGTTTAGTTATTTTTGTATTAAGTTTAATACATGTGTGTATATATATAAAATTATTTAAAAATTAAATAATACAAATATAAATGTGTTCGACTCGTTTATGTTCATAAACAAATTTATTTATTTAAATTTTATTTCCTTTTTATTTTTTATATTTCTAATATTGATAAAGGTAGGACTAATTGAATATGAGATGAACTTTGAAGTTTAAATTGTGAAGCCTAAAGAGCTTAGGGACTAGTGACATAATTTTTACCATTTCAGCACATACAAACAAATATGTTTACAAATGCTAAACGAGCACGTTGACGAGCATATAAACAAATATGTTCGTTAACATTAAACAAATATATTTGTGAACATATAAACAGACATATTCGTGAACGCTAAATAAACATGTTCATGAACGTTTAACAAACTAAATACAAACACGATATTAAAGATTTAAATGAACACGAACTAAACATTAACACCTTAAAAAATAAACAAGCGAACATAAACACAACCTTATTTATTCAAGTCCCGTTTATTTACAACCCTAATAAACACATTTCTTGCCACTTGTAATCCTAATGGGTAAGAGCTAAAATATTTGGCCCATTGGGACTTTGCTCACAAAGAGCACAATTGAGTCAATCAAAAGCTCCAATATTTATGGGCCTACCAACTAGACTTGGATCCAAAATGCAGCAGGCTTTTACCATTTATACGAAGATTACTATTTTTTTCATAGGAAAAATTGTCTAGTTTTTGGAACCCGGCCACAGGGTAAGCTACACGTTTCGTACCCCAACTATAATATTTGTTCTATTTTGATCACCTAACTATTTTTTTTTAAAATTATGCATAATGTTACGTTTTATTTCATTCTTGTCACATGCTATTAAAATATTAACATAACTGGTGAACTGCCATTTTTAAAATTTCTCAATGATGATGTGAAATTACCTTATGTGGACACGTCATTATTTCCGTTATTTTTAACCGCAGGTGACCAAAATAAAACCAAAATGTAATGCTAGATATGAATTATTGAACTTTAAACAAAAACAATTGAGTGACCAAAACAAAATAGAACTGATAGTTGGGATACTAACGTGTAATTTACCCTAAAAATGCCCTTATTCCGACTTTAAAAAATGTATACTTTGTGAACATTATTTGCAGAAGCCAATCATGAATGCGTATCTTGATTGTGATTCATGACTAGAGGGAGCGTCTTTCTGAAGAGGAACATACCCCACGGCACACCTCCAAAGCACTAAGAAACCCCACAATCTAACCCTAAAAATGAAGGCATATGCACATGTTAAAAGCCTAGGATCCAGCACATGTTCTGTCTCTTGTTCATATGAAAAAAGCTTTTGATTTTGTCATCAAAGAGCATTTACAATGATAAAGCACGAAGATCTTTATCAGCGTTTTTTGGTGTTCTATTGAGGACAAAATTATCATATCTGGACATGGGTAAAACACACACACAAAAACACAGTTTAGATTTGGTCATTGGCTCTCTATGGTGGACACTTGAGAGACTTGGGGTAATGATTATGCCCTTTGGAATCAAAACTTTTCTATAAAACCTTGAGTAAGTTAAAAATGTGCTTCAAATGTTAAACCTGGTGCACTAGTTAACAGAATCTGAATGATTGTACTGCAAGATATATAGTCCAAATTAGGTTAAATCTAGATTCGAATTATCATATCTTAAAAGTGATTGTATGAATCAATTAGATCAAGTTTCGGACTAAGAGGAAGAGGGAAAGAGAATCTGATGGAATGAAGATTGGTGCGACCGGATAAAAAGTAAAGGATTGGGAATAAATTTGAGTGGTCTTTAAGGAGGTGGGAGCATGTGATGTGAAGCTCCACATGGGGTGGAAAGAAAGCAGAATGGAAAAAGAAGAGGTGGGCTCGAGAGATTGAAGATGGTTAAAACTTGGAAAAGTGGGCGAATATTAATGCACACAGTTGCAGGCTTCCAGCTAGCTAGTCATTTCTGAAATTCCAGTTTTAAAAAATAACACTATCATGTGATTTCCCCCAGGGTCTAATGAGAATGCTCTGTTGGGGTTGCAGTAATTTAAAGCAAAGAAGAAAACGAGTTCAAGATTCGTATATGCGCGTGGAACAACCTTGTATAGACCCATGATTGATGATTTTATGTCAGAGGTTAACTTATAAAAGGACGGAAACAAATTATAAACAAAAAATATAAAAAAAATATTTAAATTACACGAGAATATAGAATTTACAAGGAGACATCGCCAGGGAGAACGATGAAAGAGGAATGTGCATTGTTGAACCCTTTTCAAGGTTGGTAAGATGGAATAATCAGATTAAACAAAAGGGAGGAGAATCTGAAAAGAGTAACACGACAAGTTTTACTCAATGTCACTATATTCTTATGATCGAACAAGGACAAAACTTGCTTTAGTTGCTTGGTCCGCTTTCCAATCTAACGGTCGATTTCCACCCACAAGAAAAGGGTTACGGGTGAGTTAGGTTGAAGAAAAGGAAACTTGGGGTTTGGGTCTTTTCGTCAGCTCCTCTTCTACATCTAAAAAAATTTATTTCATTTTCCATTGTGTTTTTCGTGTAAATGAAGGTGTTCGGCAATATGCCTGACTGAAAACATTGGCCTTGATCCATGACAAGTTTGCTTTAACCGACGGTCTACCGCATCAATCAAAGCCAAATGGGATCATTTGTTATGACCTAATCCTATGTGATAGAATTCCAACTAGAAATCAATACGATTCTTCAAACAAAATAAACCCTTTCATTTGGATGGAAGATCATTGTCAGCCATTTTATTACCAGAAACTGCTGGGAAATATTCGCGATAGGGGAATGGAAGTAGTTTATGATACTTACTCATAACCGAATTTATAATAATGTTGACATTGATTTTTTCAGCTAAGGGTACTTACTAATACAACATAGTTATAATATATTAAACACGATTATGGAACCTTCCATTGTAGCACTGCTGTCCATGTAAACAATGGTTATTTGGTCACCGGTCTAGTGGGATGAGATAGTAGACCCCTTCAGCAAGGTTAAAGATTCAAATCCTGACGTTTACGATTATGTTGAGAGGGTCGCCTCATCTCTACAAAATTCGATCCAGATTAGTAGATGAATATATTAAATACCGATGGTTATAAGAAAAAAAACAATGGTAGTTGGTTCAAGAAAAAGAAACAGAAAATAAAGGAAATTGTGACCTTTAATTTGTAAGTTATATTGATATACTTGGGTAGTAGTGGTTTATCTACGGAGTTTCAAAATTATTAAAGCAGCTTCTAACGAATCAAGTGTGCAACAACCTCCGGCAATTAGCTGGGAGAGTATATACCTTCGAATAGTCGTCCACCACAAGGGCAAGACTTCTAGGATTTGGTTTTCGTTTTCAAGCATTTATTTTTTGGTAACCCATTTTTAGATATCAACATTCCAACCTAAAAAGTCTGTAAATGTTCATATCCGGGACCGGGGCAAAGTCAGGATCTTCAACATGAACCCTAATATTTACTGAACATAAAAAAGGGAACTTGATTTATTGAAAAACTAGAAAATCCATAGTTTAGGTAATCTAAAGAGTATTACAACTCATCCTTGTTAAAATTCACCTCAGTAACGTTGACCATGTAATTGGTGCCTCCAAAGAATAGAAATGCATGAAATTTAATGAATTACAGTACCATCATCAATGAAATCAAACCCTTTCTATAGTTTTCCTTAAAAGGATTAGTGGTAATAATTAAGAAGCCTTTAATCCCATCGAATCCAAAAGTGAACACAACACATCAAAAGCTAAATCATTCCAAAAACACCCAAAAAGAGAAGAATTATTTGGCTGCCACAAAATGGGTAAAAAAGAAGGGGACCAAAATAAGTCTGACCAAGTGAAAAATGAGTTGTTATATAGTGAGTATTTGTTGAGATTAACGTGTCATTTGTGTAGTCTGCATACCTTATTTTTAGGGATTGTGTTGTTAGTGATATTAGTTTTAAATATTTATGCTTCTATTTTTAGCACATTCTTGTTTTGTTCTTGCTTACTTAAGGCTTTGTTTGATGAATAAAATTGTGAAGCAGTTCATAAAATCTTTGAGTTCATTGTTTTCTATCACGTCTGTTAGTTTCTTTTCATTTTAACAGTGATATAGAGCCAGTTCATAAGTATATGATGGCAGCAGAAAACTTTGTTCAGATCGCTATTCCTCGTTTTGATGGTCACTATGACTATTGGAGTATGCTAATGGAGAACTTTTTAAGGTCTAAAGAGTATTGACATGTTGAATATGGAGTTACAGAATCGGAGCAAGGTGTTGCAATGAGAGATGCACAGAAAGCAAAATTGGAAGCATTGAAGTTGAAGGATCTCAAAGCCAGGAACTATCTCTTCCAAGCAATTGATCGAGTCACTTTGGAGACGTTCTTTGCAAAGATACGTCAAAACAGATATGGGACTCGATGAAGAGAAAGCATAAGGGAATGCAAGAGAGAAGCGTGTGCAGTTGCAAGGTTTTCTAATTGAATTCGAAAACTTAAGAATAAAGTCTAATGATTCAGTTACTGATTTTTTTTATCAAGAACGATGGTGATCGTCAACAAGATGAGAATCCATGGAGAAAAAATAGAGGATGATGTCATCATTGAGAAAATTCTTAGATCGATGACAGCAAAATTTAATTTTGTTGTTTGTTCGATAGAAGAATCAAGAGATGTTGGTTCCCTTACACTTGATGAAAAACAAAGCTCTTTGCTGGTTCATGAACAAAAGATTGTCCAACAAGATAAAGAGGAACATACTTTGAAGGCGACAATCAATCCAAAAAGACCTGGAGGTGGGAAACCAAGATGGAAAGACAAGGAGCACCACAATGCAGATGAGGATTATTCTTATTCTACTCATTCCAGAGGAAAAACAAAGGGTCGTGACAATAACCATTCATATGGTTACAAGCAAAACCCGGTAGACAAGTCAAAAATTGAATGTTACAGATGTCACATGTATGGTCATTACAAATCAGAATGCAGAACTAATCTGGACTGAAATCGTGGTGTGAAATCCAATTTTACAGAAAAAGAAAAGGAGGTAGAAATTTCTCTCTTGATGGCATGTCACGGGAAGGAAGAAATTCATCAAAATATATGGTATTTAGACACATGCTGCAACAATCATATGTGTGGAGATAAGATGATGTTTTTTGAATTAGATGAAGCATTCCGAAGTATTGTTTCGTTTGGAGACAATTCTAAAGTTTCTGTCCTATACAAAGGCGATGTGAAAATTCACACCTAGGAGAATACTACGCAGGTTATTTTCAATGTTTTCTTTGTTCCTGATTCAGAAACTAATATGCTTAGTGTTGGTCAGCTTCAAGAGAAGGGATATGATATTTTTATCAACGATGGAGTTTGTCGCATTCAAGATGAAATTTTGCTCAAGTAAACATGACAACAAACCGGATGTTCCCATTATATCTCAACAACGCCACTCAATCATGCTTTTCAGCAAGAACGAAAAATGAAGCGTGGCTGTGGCATTTTCGATACGGACATCTAAATTTTGGTGGACTACAATTGCTACATCAAAAAAGTATGGTAATTGATCTTCCTAAAATTGAGAGTCCGTCTCAAGTCTGTGAAGAATGTGTTGTTGGCAAGCAACATTGAGATCACTTTCCGAAAGAAAAATCAACGAGAGCAAAGAATGTGCTAGAGCTGGTTCATTAATTTCGATATATGAGGGCCTATCAATCCGACATCAAATGGTGGTAAACGTTATTTTAAAACATTTACTGATGATTATTTTCGGAAAACTTGGGTTTATTGTTTTACAGGTTAAGTCTGAAGCTTTTTTAGCTTTCAAAACCTTTAAGGCCCTCGTTAAAAATGAAGCATGAATACCTATTAAAGCTATACGTAGCAGTCGTGGTGGAGAGTATAACTCACAAGAATTTATTGTTTTTTTTGTGAGGAGCATGGAATTCAAAAGCAGCTAACAATAGCTTACACCCTGCAACAAAATGGTGTCAAAGAGAGAGAATAATACAATATTAAATATGGTACAAACCATTTTGATAAGAAGCGGTATTCCAAGAAGTTTTTGGCATGAAGCTGTCAATTAGAGTATTCATGTGTTGAACATAAGTCCTACAATAACTATTCAAACTATGACGCCTGAAAAAACATGGAGCGAAAAACGACCGAGTATTGAGTATTTCAGAATCTTTGGTTGCATTGCATATGCACACATTTCAGATCAAAAGAGGACCAAACTTGATGACAAAGCTGAGAAGTGCATTTTTATTGGTGTTAGTGAACAATCAAAAGCGTACAAATTATCCAATCCTATCACCAAGAAGATTGTTATTAGTCGTGAAGTGATTTTTGATGAAGAGCAATTCTGGTTTGGTGATGAAAATAATAACCAAGGTCAAATCCTAGCAGATTTTAATGGTGAAGATGGAGAATAAAAGTAGCAGCCATTGGAAAATGCACAACCTTTAGAAATGCGCAACAATCAGCGGACACTCAACGATCTACAACCTCTGTTATAGGAGAAGATCGACCTCAACGAGTTCGAAGATGACCTGCATGGATGGAAGATTATGAGGTACAAGGATTCGATGAAAGTGAAGATATTCTCACTCACTTTTCTCTATCTTCAGACTGTGATCCTACGTGTTTGAAGATGTTGTTAAAGACTTAAAATGGCGGAAGGCCATGGATGATGAAATCGCTTATATTGAAAGAAACAACAATTGAGAATTGATAAATCTTCTAGAAGAACAAAAAACCATTGATGTAAAGTGGGTGTACAAGACAAAGCTGAAAGAGAATGGCGAAATTGACAAGTACAAAGCGCGCTTAGTCGCTAAAGGCTACAAACAAGAATTCAACGTCGATTATAAGGAAGTTTTTGCTCCTGTTGCTCGGCATGATACAATCAGGTTGGTAATTTCCATTGTTGCCCAAAATTCATGGTTTATTTCCCAATTAGATGTGAAATTGGCATTTTGTTGAACCAACTTTTATAATATTTTGATATAATAAATTATGGCAAAATATTTTTGGACTTAATTAAATTTGTTCAAAGTTTTCAAAAATAATTCAAAGTCCATTAACCTTGAATTTGAGCACAAAAACAATTTTTCTCGTACGTAGTACCAATACTGGTCTTATAGTATTGATACTACATGAACAATACCGATAATATTCATGTGGTAACGATACCAAAGGTAATATAAGTATCGATACTCTCTAAGTAGTATCGATACTACCAGCTTGCTCAAATTACAGAATGCAAAATAGGTACTGATACCCAAAGGGGTACTGATACTACTTTACATAGTAATATCGATACCATGGTCACATTACCTATATCATCTGACCCAACGGCTAGTAAGTAATAGTTTTGTTTAAATATTACAAAGGTAGTACTGATACTCCTTGTAGGAGTACCAATGCCCTCTATTCTGTGTAACTTTATTTTATAGTGAAAACATCCCAAACGACTAGAAATTATCCCCAACGGCCAGAAACGACCATAACCTTATTCCAACTTATAAATACAAGCTCAAGATACTTGAGGAAGGGTTAGAACAACTGTCTAAGAAATCAAACACAAGAAAAGAATTTTTCATTCCTATTTTACTTTCTCTTGTAAAAATTTTGTCTTGTGAGCTTCAATTTGTAAACACCTACCTTTTTAAGGGTTTTCTTGTTTACTCATTTTATTCCTTTTTTAAAGGGGTTTTCGTTCTATCTTAGCCAAGTGAAAAGATAGGGAGTTGTAAAGGTTACTCTTGATCCTTGAAAAAGAAAGAACATATTAGTGTATTTGTTGGAAAATCCTAAGTGAGGAGCTTAGGTAGTAGATGTAGACTTTGGTTGAGAAAGTCGAACCACTATAAATCCGTGTGCAATAATTTTCTATCCCCTTAAATCTCTTTACTCCCTAAATTTATCAAAAAAGCCAATTCACCCCCTCTTGGAAATTTTTTGGGTTGTCCAATTGAGTTTTACAAATCCCAACAACTGGTATCAGAGCTTGACTCTTTAGAAGATCTAACAACCTTGAGACGATCCTTGAAGAAGCTCTACCGATTCCTGACGTAACCGACAAGAAAATAGCTTCGACCTCCAACTCTTACTACATTTAAGACTCTTAACCGGTCAACAAGCCACCTTACTTTAATGGAGCAAATTATACCTATTAGAAGAATATGATGATGCTCTTCATTCAAGCCAATGATCTAGGAGCTTAGAACTTAATCATGAAGGGATACACAATTCCACCCGGAGATGAATGATTGGTGTGATGGAAAGAATAAGAAGTTCCAACTCAATGCTAAGGCTATGCACATTATATTTTGTGCATTAGGCCCTGATGAATATGGAAGAGTCTCCTCTTGTTCCAATGCCAATGAGATATGGGACAAGCTCCAAGTCACTCATGAAGGAACCGATGAAGTGAGAAAAACCTAGATAAGCATTCTCAACCATAGCTACGAAAATTTCAAGGTGAAACTGGATGAAGAAATCAAAGCTACAACGAATAGATTTTCCGTGATTGTCAATGGTCTTAAGGGATTTGGAGAAGTAATCCTTAATGAGAAGCTTGTGAGGAAGATGATATACTCTTTTCCAAAGTCTTGGCAATCGAAGAAGACGACAATCATTGAGGCTAATAACCTAAAGTCTCTCACTCTTGATGAGCTTATTGGTTCTCTTCTCACTCATGAGTTGATGGTGAAGGAAGAAGAATACGATGAAAAGAAGAATAAGAAGAAGAATGTAGGCATTGCCTTTAAATCCGCCAATAAGAGCAATCAAGATTCAAATGAAGAGGTGGATGAAGACGATGATGAAAAAGAGATGGCCAAGCTCTTCAAAAGATTCAAGAGATTCATTATCTCCAAGGAAGTAAAGCATGAATCGAGCAAAAAGAAGAATCACCCGGTGTGCTTCAATTATCAAAGAACGGGGTATGTCAAGTATGATTATGCCCTCCTAAAGAATAAATGATCAAGCAAGAAAAAGGCATTTGTGGCTGCTTGGAGTGATGAAGATGACTCCAATGATGAAAATGAAGTAGTCAACCTATGCCTCAAGGCCATCGAATAAGATTCAATGGTAACTTCTAAATCAAATGAATTAGATTCTTATTCTTTTGATGAGTTATAAGTTGCTTATGATGAGTTGTATTTGGAATTTGAGACCATGAATTCCAAATATAAGAAATTAATTTCAAAATTTAAAGTTGAAAATGATTTAATTTTGAAAGCAAAAGTTGATTTTGAAAAACAAAATGAAATTTTGAAAAATGATATAGAGCTTTCAAAAGTCAAAATCAATGATTTAGAAAAAGAAAAAATTTGAATTGAAAGTTAAGCTTAAAAGCTTAACAAAAAAAAAGAATTAATTTCTAAAAACAACTCATTATGTTTAAAAATGACAAAATGCTCACATTGCCATTTTCATGTTCATATGGAACATATTTGTCACATAAAGAAAATAAAATCTTTTAAAATTAGACAAATATGAGTTCCCAATGGAACAAAAGGCATTGAAACTAATGTTCAAGGATCCAAAGCAATTTGGATACCAAAATATAAATAAATGTCTCTTGTAGGTGTGTGGGAGCAATGGTGATGAAAATGAAGATGTTCAAATGCTCTAGCCACACTTGAAAAGGAATGGGTAACCTCTAAGCTTAATATTTTTGTTTTGATTAATTGGTTGCTCATTTAGTTTTTAGGCATGCATGAGTTTTTGATCTTAAATGATTATGAATTGTTTCTAATCTCATGTATGTTGAAAAATGTATTATGATGAACATTTTAAAGTTTTAATGATTTTTTCATAATTTTTAGTTCATCATAATAAATTTTGGTCAAAATTGGTTTTAAATGCAAATGATATCTCTCTAACAATTGATATCAATTTTTCAAATGCTTTGATTTTACAAATTTTAATTTTTGACCTAAATTTAAATGTTTATGCATATGGTTTACGGTAAATGATATCTCTCTCTAACAATTGATATCAATTTTCTTCAAATGTATACCATTTTGGATAGCTTTATGCACATGCACTTAAATTCAACATTTTGTATTGCATAATGTTTATTAGACTTGGATACATTGAATTTCTTGTGCTACTAACATGTTTGTTCATTTTTGTTGAAATTCAATGCCTTTTAAGTGTCATGCTTTTAAACTCAAATGTTTGTTTGGAATGCACTTTTTGAGGGGGAGCTTTTGATTTTTCAAATGCTTTTAATGATAAAATTATCACTTACTCTCCATTGTTATTTTTGAACCTAAAATTTGAATTATTTTTATATAACAAAAAGGGGCAGAAGTATGGTTTGAAAATTTCAATTTCAATAATGAAAGGGAGAACTTTTATATTTTCCAAATTTTTTCTCTTTTTCATTAAATATTTTATTAAGGGGAAGTTTTTTCCAAAAACAAATTTTCAAATGTTTTGTTATATAAAAAATGAAGATTGTTTGTAACATCCTCAATACCGGGTTAGTTACTAAATTGTAAAACTCCAGAATTTGGTGACTAAAGTAGAATAATCAAATAGTGTAAGGACTTAATTGGGAAATGTTGTGCAGGATTGAAATGCAATGAAGGAGGAATAGAGGGACAAAATGGTAATTGATAAGGAAATAATTAAATTTTGAATGGTTATATATTAACCAGGTGGAAGTGAAGGGAAATAAGCAAGCTTCTTGAGTTCTCTTCCTCTTCTTCCTTCATGCGTGAGAGACCAAGCCAAAGGTGGGTTTTTTGGTTAGTTAATTTCTTGTTGAATTTAAGGTTGGTTTATGATCATTAGATGATAATTAAGCTTAAGGAAAGCTTAAGTTATCTTAAAATCAAAAAAATGATGGAGTTAGGAGAGATTAAAGATTAGGAGTTTTTGAATGAAATCTTGAAATAGAGTTCATAATTAGAATTGGAAGTTGGATTTGACTTGTCATAAATCTAATTAAAAAATATGAAGTGTTAGAATTGAATTTAGATCATGTTGAAATTTGAGCATGATTCTTTAATGCTATGTGGAGGATTGGATTTTGAAGTTAAAAAGGTATTAAATGAGTATTAATTAGTTTAAGTAGGTGTATATAAGTTAAGGATATGAAAGAGGTTGAAATATGACACAATTGAGCTAGAATGAAGTGATTTTCATGCTTAAAATGTGATTTCTGAGCTAGGGGCATCGATACCCATTCAACAGGTACCGATACCTCAAGAGTACAATTTAAGAAGATATTCAAAGGGTACCGATATCTTATAGAGTGTATCGATACCCCCCTTGAAACGAGAAATTTCGAATGTAATTTGGGTATCGATACACAGACAGTGTACTGATACCTCAGTTGAGGAATGTATCGATACCTTATAGAGTGTATCGATACCTATGTTAAACAAGAAATGAAATTAACCTTTCTTTTAGTCTAAGAAATGAAAGATTAAAGTATATCAATTAGAATACTGATATGGATCCATGTATGATTATGTAGATACTGAACATAACACTGTTCCAAAACAATCGAAGAATTAGAAACGGTCCATAGAGAAAAAGTGCTTGAATCAAGCAAGGCTAAGGTGAGTGGATACCCTAGATAGAATTGTATGGAGATAAGACTTACGGTAAGTCCATCTATTGTAGTGAATTTATGATTTTATATTCATGTACATGTACATGCATATATATATATATATTACTGTTATAGTAATTTCATGCATAATTCATCCCTGCTTTAATATGATATTATATGAATAAATGTCATTATAAGAAATTCAATCCATGTATTTGAACTAATGGAAGTGATCATATGTGTACATGTGAAGTGAATTATGTGTTTATATGAAAAGTGATAAAAGATATATAAAAATGAGAAATGTATTCATATTTAAGCCCATGTTATTTAATTTGAGAGCTGTAGGTATAATTTGCATGTCAAGAGTCGAGGGATTATAGTGGTCCTTCGAGACATAGTGGTCATTCGGGAGAAATATTCAGTGCCCCTATTAGGAATTTATTCGAGCTGTGGTGATAGTATTCGTGCAAAACCTCAGTGTACTCACGTACCTTCTGTTTTCAATAATGTACATGGGCATTTAAAGATAAATTGAATGAAAATTATTATAAGAAATTAAAGTTCACTTGTGCTTATCATAATTACATATGTCATAGTTTATTTAATACATGTACATTGTAATGTCATTATAGATTGATATTAGTGCATGTTCATGAATCTATTGTTATATGTTCATTTTATACCTCACTATGTTCATTTCATATCTCACTGAGTCTGTGACTTAGCATGTAAGTGATTTACACGTAGGTACCAAGAAACAAGAAGATTAGAAATAGGAGTGGCAATGACAACATCACTACTAGAAGATCAGATCAGAAGTAATTGACAAAGTATGTGTTTTGTTGTATTTAGTGTGTTGGTATGTAAACAATTTGTTAATTACGAATGCTCTGATTGATTTTGTATTGTTCTGGTCAAACTTTTGTAAGTCAACAACTTTTATTGTAAAGAAAGTTTAAAATTTCCTTGATTTTCTTTAAGAGTCAAAGTTTGAGAAGTTAATGTGACACCTCAGACTTGTATTCAGGTCGGGTTCGGGTCGGGGTGTTACATTTAATGGTATCAGAGCTACGTTTTAGTCGATTCTCGACATAAACCGGAGTCTAAGGTGTCTTATAAGGTATACATGCCAATAAAATAGTGAGAACTTCTGATCTGATAGAATAGTAAGTATGTTGTTTTGCTAATAGAACGATATGGTTATGTTTTTATAGATTTCCAGACATGATAGTTCTAGAAGTGAAGCGGAAGATGATAAGCCCGCTGAGAGCAATAATTCACCTGCTTTAGGACGTTGGACGTGGTATTTGCGCGTTTCCAACCTCCTGCTACTTCAACTCCGAGAAATGAATGTTGCGAAGAAGTTGAGGATTTGGTGGACTAACATTTCATTGAGGATGTCTGGTGATCAAGTAACTTGGTCCTTGTTCTTAGAGGAATTCAAGCATAAATATATAGGAGATCAGTTCATCCGACAAATGAAGCAAGAGTTCATGAATCTGAAGCAATGGAATCGCACTGTATATGAGTACGAGTGTGAATTCAACAAGTTGAGCCACTTTGCTGCCGAGCTTATCCCAACAGAGAAAGATGCTTGTGAGTGGTTTGTAGAAGGACTATGACCAAGACTGAAAGAAATGCTTATTATGTTGAATTTGTCTTTATTTCAAGAAGTGGTAAATCGTGCCCAAGCTCTGGAAAGAGCTCAGAATGAGATGTTTGGGGATTTAAGAGCTCAGACATCGAAAAGAACGGGTGCATCATCGAGTTCTGCACCATAAAAAAGGGGAAACAATGCTGGTTCTCGAACTCAAACTAGATCAGAGTCAGTGGCATCCTCTGCTAGAGGATCTAATCTAATGAGAGGCAGACAAACTCAGTCAGTGGGATCTGAGTTGGGAGATCTAACCCGAGTCAAGTCAAGCAATGTCCACATTGTGGAAGGAATCACTCGCGAATATGTAGAATGATTTCTGGAACCTGCTTTAAATATGGGGACACCAGGCATTTTGTTCGAGATTGTCCCATGATAGCCAGTGAGTCTGTACAGCTAGAGAGGTCTGTTTCTGCAACTTAGACGGGAAGATGTAGAGGCAGAGGAAGAAGTCAGCCAGAGTCCTCTGCTCAACAGGAGATAAGCTCCACATCTTGAGTGTATAACCTCAAGACCAATGTAGATCGAGATGACCCGAAGATAATAGCAAGTATCTTTCAATTGCATGACAAAAATGTTTTCGTCTTGATTGATTCGAGGTCTTGATTGATAGTAATGAATCCGTTAGGGCACAGTGCTCGGGTAAATATGGTGTATCGAGGGTGTCCCATACGGATTCATTAAATTGAATTCCCTGCTAATCTGATGGAATTACCTTTTGACTAATTCAAAGTAATACTGGGAATTGATTGGTTATATCATTATTATGCTAACGTTGATTGTAGACCAAAAAGAGTAATGTTTAGAAATCCGAAAGTGGTAGAAGTCATTGTAATTAGTGAATGATGAAATCCATTGGCAAATGTAATCTCAAAGATGTCGGCAAAGAAGTTACTATAACAGGGATGTCAAGGGTTCATTTCTAATGTACTGGATGTTAGAACCAAAGAGAAGGGGATTGAAGAAATTTCCATGGTTAGAGAGTTCTCCGATGTATTTCCTGTAGAGGTATCGGGCTTATCTCCGGATAGAGATGTATAATTTCATATTGAAATAATGCAGGGAAATGCGCCTATTGTCATGGCTCCATACAGAATGGCTCTAAAAGAGTTGCAAGAGTTAAAGATACAGTTGCAGGAGTTGTTAGACAAAGGATTCATAAGATCGAGTGTCTCGCCATGGGGAGCTCCAGTATTGTTCGTAAAAAAGAAGGATGGATCAATGCGTCTTATTATCTACTACAAGCAGCTCAATAAAGTGACCATTAAGAATAAGTATCCTCTTCCTAGGATCGACGACTTATTTGATCAGTTAAAAGGATATTCAATTTTCTCTAATATTGACTTACGATATGGATATCATCATGTTGAGTTAATTGATCGATGAAATAGGCCAAGAGGGGGGTGAATTGGCAATTAAAAATTTGGTGGAAGCTTTTGTATAAAATTGAAAGGAATTTGCACAGCGATTTATAGTGGTTTGACTTTCTTAACCAAAGTCTACGTCCACTACCTTAGGTATCCACACTAAGGATTTTCCAACAAATTCACTAATTTGTTCTTTCTTTTGAGGACAAAGAGTAACCTTACAAATCCCTCAAGAATTATACCACAATTCTTGAGCACAATCTCTTCCAAAGAGAAATACACAAATTTTGCAAACTTACAAGAAAAACCTCACAAGGTAAGATATTTGTACAATTCTAGAACAAGATAAGAACACTCAAAGATGATTACAAATGAGCACAAATTGTGTTCTTGAAAGCAAAAAGAATATTGAAATGAAAATTGGCTTGAATTGCACAAACTTGGTGTTTGATGCTTTCTCTTTTGTTTCTCTATGATTTCTTTTTGATCAAAGGCTTCAGAACTTGCTTAAATACTCCTTAAATTGATTCTGAACGTTGGGGATGATTAGTGGAGTCAATGGAGCCGTTTAAGTGTGAAAACAATTAATAAAATAGCTTGGAGCGTGGGGGGTATCAGTACCCCTTCATAGGGTATCGGTACCTGTAGTGTAAAATTCAAATATTTCGACTGTTATATGCCTTAGGGTATCGGTACCATCTGAGAGGGGTATCGATACCATTGCATGGGGGTATCGATACCTATGGGGGGTATCGATACCATTCGAGCATTCTGTTATTTCTCGGAACCAAAATGTTTACAGGGGTATCAGTACCCTATAGGGCGTATCGATACCATACTAAATAATTTTTATTTTTGGCTCGAGTATGGCTCGAAATATTTTGTAAAAATTGTTTCAAAAATATTTTAAGATTGAAACTTAATTTTACACTTGAGTAAGGATTGAAATAGACTTTTGAAAAACTTGGAGTAATAATTCGAATAATTTAATCGAATATATAATTCAAAATAAAATCTTAAAATTAATTAACACTTAATTTGTTATATCAAAACATCAAAATGTTTTCAACAATCTCCCCCTTTTTGATATAACAAAACATTTTCGTAATTTTAAGATTTTCTAATTGAAAATTATTTTTGAAATCAAGTTTGAAAAATTACTCCCCCTTACTTTAACACTTCTCCCCCTTTTTGTTAAATTAAAAAGAAGACTTTAAAAGTTTTTAGAAAACAAGTTTTTGCCAATTGATTAAATAAAGCTTAAGCTGCTAAGATCAAAATCAAGAGAAAGATTAGCCATTAGTTCCATAATCAATATTCATAAACAAATGTGCAATGGAAATTGGTCATAATGCAACTAATATGTAAATAATGCAAAAATTAATAAACATTAAGCTCAAAATGAATGTTAAAACCAAATCAAATATATATATAATAAGTTCAAACAACCAAACATAAATCCAAGCAAACTCGAAGTAAAACAATCCAAACAAATTCAATCATTCATCAATCCAAAAACATTCAAAATGTTTTAACAGTGAAAGTTCTAAGTTGATCCAAAACAAAAACCAAGCAAGGTCTACTCGTCCATAGAAGGATCAAGAGGATGAGGAAATCATGCTTGCATCTCAAGAGTAAGAGCATCCATACGTGCAAGCATTTCTCTTTGAAACTCCATTTGATGAGCTTCCAAAGTGTCTAAAAGACGATTCACCGCTTCGTTTTTTGCAGTTAAATGGGAATTGATGGAAGCAAATCGTAGATCAAATGTCTCCAAAAACAAACGGAAATATGGAGGTACTTGATCCTCTTGTGGTGCTGGTTCTTCAAGCTGCTCTGGCTCATCGTCAGTTTCGTCAATATCTTGCATTAGTTGTTGAAGCTCTGGATCATCGTCCGCTCCCGGTGGAGCTCGTGAAGAACTAGCTCCCGAAGTTTCTGCAGAAGATCGAACCCATTCACCGATTTCCTTATCCTTTATCCATCCCGATCTAGTTAAGGAAAGAAGATTAATTTGGTTTTCGAGAGAGATGACTACATCAAGTTGTACCCTAAGCTCGGTTTTCTTAAACAAATTACTCAGTAGACAACCGTAAACTAGACTTGGACAAGTTTTCTTATTAGGAATGAGATTCACGGTGTCAACGATAACCGAAAAGATGATATGAGGAAGGTTAATTTTTGTAATATTCTGGATACAATATATCCACCAAAAATATAAGGCTCTAAGAGTGGAGTATTTTCCTCCGGATGGTCTAAACAACCAAGAGATCATAAGATGAAGAAATCGATCGTGATGATCTAAGATACTCGCACTCGATCTAACCTTGTAACGGGAACCTACGATTTGTTTTTCATCGTATAAACCATTATCATCTAAGCCAAAAATATTAGCTATATACAAAGAATCAATGTGAATGAATTGACCTAGAAGATAGGATTGGATCCCTATGGTTGCGGTTTGTTCTCGATTTTGAATGCAAACGACATTGGAATAGAAAATTCGAACGAGTTTTTGGTAAACAATTGGTTCGAGTTGATATAGTTTATCAAATTTCCAATCTAATAGGGTAGGTAGATATCTAAAGTTCATATCTATCATAGCTTGAAGGGATGAGATACGTTCTTCGCGGATTTTATATGACTCAAAGTAATGAGAATACCTATAGTATAGATATTGCCTACGTCCAGGTTCATTAAAGCAGGAATTACCTATAGTCATAAGGGAATCAGGAATTTGAGGAGGAACTGGAGGATTTGGATTTGGAGGAGGTTTTGAGGTCGGTTTGATCTACTAGAAGATGATCTAGGTCGTTTGTGAGACATGACTTATGAAATCGGAATAGAATGGATAATCTGCAATTTTAAAGACATATGTATACAAAATATATCAATCCCAAAACTCAAATGAGTCCTCAATATTTCAAGGTTCTCTAAAACAATCCTAACGGGTAAAGTTTTGAAAACTATTTTGAAAATAAAGTTTGAGAAACATAATACATATGATTTTCATGAAAACAACATAATTGAATCAAAAGCATCAATTAAACCCATGATTTTCGAAAATAAAAAATAATTTTATATTTTGAAATTTTGAAAGATTTTGAAAAATATTGTGTTTTTGATGAAATTAATTGTAGAATCTAGTTTACAAATAACATGTGATCAATGCCCGATAATTATTTCAACCTAGAACTAATCTAAACTAGTCCTAAGTTCAAAATTTGATAAAATAGAGGTTTTTGGAAAAATACCTTAAAAATTTCGGATTGAGTGGAATTTGAAGTTATTTGCACAAATTAATGATTGAAGCAGGATTGGGAGTTGATATGCATGCAACCAGATTTCGACTAAAATTTGATGTTTTGAAGTAATGTAGTGATGGAGAGAGAGCACGACGGCAACTAGAGAAGAGAGAGTTTGAGAGAATGAGGTTTTTGGGTTGTTTAAAAACAGACCCCGTAGAGGGTATCGATACCATCAGGGGGTATCGATACCTATTCAAGGATGGTATCGATACCTATTGTAGAGGTATCGATACCTATTCAAAGGGGTATCGATACCAGTCTTAGGGGTATCTATACTCTATGCACAAAAATGTCAAAAATATGTTTTAAAACACTCAAAATGCTAAATTAATTAGCTCTAGTGGTATTGGCAACTCATTTATTAAAAATTAATCATGTTCAATTAATCAAATTAGTCCTTAAACAACATTTGAACATAAAGTTAATTTTCTCCAAAGAACATAAACTCCCCCTAACTAATAGCAAAGAATGTAATAAAAAATTATTATTATAAGCATTTTTCATTTATTCATAAAAGTGCTAAAAATATTTTAAACATTAAGTGAAGATAGGTTAGTTAAACCTAATTCTCTCCTAAGTGTCCAAAATCTTTCTTTGTCTAAAGGTTTTGTAAAGATATCCGCTAATTGGTGCAAATTATCAACAAATTCTAGAACTACATCTTCCTTAGCGACATGGTCTCTAATGAAGTGATGTCTTATTTCAATGTGCTTAGTTCTAGAGTGTTGGATGAGATTTCTAGTGAGACAAATATCACTAGTATTGTCACACTTGATAGGAATGGTACCTACTTTAATTCCATAATCAAAAAGTTGTTGTTTCATCCATAAAACTTGTGCACAACAACTACCGGCTGAAATGTATTCCACTTCAGTGGTAGATAATGCAACACAATTTTGATTCTTTAAAAACCAAGAAATTAGCATATTTCCAAGGAATTGGCAAGTACCGGAGGTGATTTCCTTATCTAATTTGCATCCTCCATAATCCGCATCAGAAAAGGCATGCAAGCTAAAGCTAGAGTCTGTAGGATACCAAAGTCCTAAACTAGGAGTGTCCTTAAGGTATCTAAAGATTCTCTTAACAGCTAGTAAATGTGATTCCTTAGGGCATGATTGAAATCTAGCACATAAGCAAACACTAAACATAATGTCCGATCTACTTGCAGTTAGATAAAGCAAAGAGCCAATCATTGACCTATATAATTTAACATCCACACATTTACCTCCTTCATCTATGTCAAGCTTTGTTGATGAGCTCATTGAAGTGTCATGAGGTTTCCCATTTTCCAGTCCAAACTTCTTGAGCATATCTTTGATGTACTTAGCTTGATTGATGAAGATGCCATTTTTTATTTGCTTGATTTGGAGTCCCAAGAAAAATGAGAGCTTCCCCATCATGCTCATCTCGAATTCACTTTGCATTAGCTTAGAAAATTCTTGGCAAAGAACATAATTAGTAGAACCAAATATATATCATCAACATAAATTTGAACTACTAATAAATCTTTACCTTTATGCTTTAAAAACAATGTAGTGTCAACCTTTCCTTTAGAAAAACCTTTTTCAATTAAAAAGTTTGACAATCTTTCATACCAAGCTCTAGGAGATTGTTTTAAACCATAAAGCGCTTTTTTCAATTTAAGAACATGATTTGGAAATTTTAAATCTTCAAAACCTGTAGGTTGTTCCACATACACTTCTTCTTTTATAAAACCTTTTAAAAATGCACTTTTAACATCCATTTGATATAATTTAAATTCATGAAAACATGAAAATGCTAATAACATTCTAATTGCTTCCATCCTAGCTACGGGAGCGTATGTTTTCTTCTTGAGTATACCCTTGAGCAACAAGTCTAGCCTTGTTTCTCACTATATTACCACTTTCATCAAGCTTATTCCTAAATACCCATCTAGTACCTACAGTAGATTTATTACTAGGCCTTTCAACTAATGTCCATACTTTACTCCTCTCAAATTGATTTAACTCTTCTTGCATAGCCATAATCTAATGTTCCTCATTTAATGTTTCTTTAATATTCTTAGGCTCTATACACGAGATAAATGCAACATAATTACAAATATTTCTAAGAGAGGATCGAGTTGATACCCCTTTAGATGGATCACTTATAATTTCACCATCCTTGACATAGTTGTACTCTCTTGGGTAAGGTACTTCCATTCTTCAATGGTTGGATTCTCGAGAGGATCATGAGTTTCCTCATCTTTAGTTTCTTCCTTTGATGATGGTTCTCCAACGTCATGTCTAACGTCATTTGTATTTATAACACCTACATCATCATTCAAACAAGAATCCTTTCTCGAAAGGAGATTATCATCGAAAACAACATGTATAGACTCTTCTACAACTAAAGTCCTTTTATTAAATACTCGATAAGCTTTAGAATTTAAGGAATAACCCAAAAAAATTCCTTTATCACTTTTAGCATCAAATTTGCCAAGAGTGTCTTTACCATTGTTTAAAACAAAACATTTACATCTAAAAGGATGAAAATAACTAATGTTAGGTTTTTTATTTTTAAAAAGTTCATATGGAGTTTTCTTCAAATAGGCCTAATCATTACTCGATTAATAACATAACAAGCGGTATTTGTGGCTTCCACCCAAAAATATTTTGGCAAATTGTTTTCACAAAGCATGGTTCTAGCCATTTCTTCTAAAGTTCGATTTTTTCTCTTAACAACTCCATTTTGTTGAGGGGTTCTAGGTGCTGAAGGATTATGGCTAATACCATTAGAATTACAAAATTCAGTAAATCCAAGATTTTCAAATTCAGTTCTATGATCACTCCTAACACTAGTTATAGAGTAACCTTTTTCGTTTTGGATTACTTTTAAAAACGTGATGAATTTTTCTAATGCTTCATCTTTAGTACTTAAGAATAGAACCCATGTATATCTAGAATAATCATCTACCAAAACAAATGTGTATTGTTTTACACCCAAGCTAGTAGTTCTAGATGGCCCAAAAAGATCTAAATAGATCAATTGCAATACTCTGCTAGTGGATACGTCATTAATGGATTTAAAAGAAATTCGTTTTTGTTTTCCTTTAGCACAAACATCACAGATTTTATCATTATCAAATTTTAGTTTAGGCAACCCTCGAACTAAATCTCCTTGAATTAGCCGTTGCAAAACACTCATACTAGGCATGTCCTAGTCTCCTATGCCATAACTAACTATCATGCTCATCCTTAGCAACTAGGCATAAATTAGTCATATCAATAGAGTCTAAATGCAACATGTAAATGTTTCCTATTCTATGACCAACAAGCATAATCTGATTAGATGCAATGTCAATAACTTTACAAATATATATTTGTCCTTTTTTTCTCTCCATACAAACACAAACCATCGCACCTCACCGATCTCTTATTTCAATCTGATAACAAGAAAACCATTGTTTAATCGCAAATCTAATCTAAAAGAAAGCGCTGATTTTGTTTCCCGGGAATAAATTGTCTGTTTTCGTGTAGCTTGGGGGTTTTTTCAGTGGAGAGGTGCTGAGTTTCGGGAATGTTCTTCTCTGGTGATCCGACTAATCGGAAACGGGTTGATTTGAGAGGTCGGAGCTCCAAGGAGAGAGACAGGCAGAAACTCCTTGAACAGACGCGTTTGGAACGCAACCGCCGTCTCTGGTTGCGCCAGTAAAATTCTGCAGCTCTCAAGATTCAGCTCAGTTTTCTCGCACTTCCGAACGAACTTTCCAGGCTCAATTTCTTCCGCCTTGCAGTTCGATCGGACCACCTTCCTCGTAGAGCAACGATCGCCTTCGTCAGCGGTTTAATTTCTGAACAAAAATTCTGGGTTTTCTCTTTTTCTTCTAATTTCATAAGATTTTGCATGCTAATTTCTTGATAGGTAAAGGTTTGATTTTGTGTTATAGCACGGTTTTTATCAGATTTTTATCTGAACAAATATTGTTAATTTCGCATCCACGAATTTTGATATATCCCTTTTAGCTCTGTCGTTGTTTTGCATATCCCTTGCATATTTTTGTACTTAATATTTCTTAATCTTGTTGTTGTTGGATCTGCTTTCTTTGACTTAGCTTCTTGCTGTTTTTTCTCTTGTTTTTATACTGATCTTTTTTTTACCAGCTTTGGGTTTGATGTTTTTCAATTAGTTGAGTAGGATTTCATTACTCTTATATCTCGTGTTACAATTTTAATCCTTTTTTTGCTTAGCTCGGATATTTATTAAACATTTTAAATTATAGTTTCTAGATATTGGCCTATAGTTAAATAAGATAGTATTATTTTTTAAAATCCTATTAAGTAACCAACTAGGATTTTTAGTACTCCTCAATTCTCTAGCGTTTTATTAGTGCATCTTCTGTCTTATTTGGATTCTTTTTTCATAGTTCCTCATAGCTTCGGTTACAGATGATTACTTGAGGTCATGTCATTCTTTTAGATCCCATGGGGCGTATAGGGGGAGGGCTCGACAGAGTGGTGACAAGGACTAGATTAAGAGTTTGCTCGCTGAAGTAGGCACATTAAATGCTAGGCTGCTGGAGCTGACCGACATACTTAATAATAGAAAAATAGATTTTGCATGTATTCAGGAGACTAGGTGGAAAGGGTCTCGCGCCAGAGAGTGTAATGGGTACAAGTTGTGGTATTCAGGCGTAGATAACGCTAGAAATGGGGTGGGTATCTTGGCATCCTCTAGGCACAAGGAAAATGTAGTTGAAGTTTGCAGATACCGGGATAGGATCATGATTAAGGTTATTATAGAAGAGGGAAGTAGTGAATGTCCTTTCACTGTACGCCCACACGTTGGCCTAGGGGAGGGGGAGAAACGTTGCTTCTGGGATCAGTTAGATGATATACTTAGGAGCATTCCGGAGGACCAAAGAGTTTTCATAGGGGGAGACTTCAATGGCCATATAGGAAGTGCAACCGACGGGTATGACGGTGTTCATGGGGGTTTCGGTTATGGTAGCAGGAACGATGGGGGGCGTACGTTGCTTGATTTTGCTACTGCTCACGATTTGGTGATCACTAACTCCTTCTTTAATAAGAGAGATACGAACTTGATTACGTTTCATAGCGGGGGACATTGTACCCAAATCGACTACATCTTGATTAGAAATCAGGAACGATGGGCTTGCATTGACTGTAAGGTGTTCCCTGAAGAGGCATGTGCATCACAACACAAATTGTTGGTTTTGGTGTACCGCGTACCCCACGGGCGGAGCACTCATAGGAGGGCTAAACTTGGTAAACCTAGGATCCTCTGGAAGAACTTACATGGAGCGACAACTGATGACTTTAGGAGTAAGGTTTTGTCTAATACAAGTTTTGAAACTACAAACTCAAAAAATGCAGATATGTTATGGAAAAATATGGCAAATTCTATCAGAGATGTTGGCAAAAATACCCTTGGGTTGTCGACGGGGAAGGCCAAGGAACATAAAGAATCGTGGTGGTGGAACGATGAAGTCCAAACTAAGGTGAAGACAAAACAAACTTGCTTCAAGGAGTTTCTACAATGCAATGACGACGAAGAAAGGTCGAGAGCTAAACAAAGATACCAGGAGGCAAAGCGGGAAGCCAAGAAAACGGTAGCTAAAGCAAAGGATAAGGCATACGAGGAAATGTACAAGAGATTAGACACCAAGGAAGGACAAAATGGCATCTTCAGACTTGCAAAATCTAGGGAGATTAGGAAAAAGGATCTAGGTAACATTAGGTTTATTAAGGACAACAATAGTGTTCTTTTAGTGAAAGATCACGATATTAAGAGAGTTTGGGGTAGTTACTTCTTTGGCTTATTTAATGACGGTGCCTCTCCATGTAGAGATAGTATCGTTGATGGGTTAGCCGACTATCATACTACGGCCAATGACTGCCCTACAAGTAGGATTGGGTTTGAGGAAGTCAAAATGGCTCTTAGAAAGATGGGAAGGGACAAAGCTGTCGGTCCTGATCAAATTCCTATCACTGTGTGGTTGGCCCTAGGAGAGGGAGTTAAGTGGTTGACCAACATCTTTAATATTTTAGAGACTGCCAAGATGCCAGAGGAGTGGAGAGAGTCTACGGTGATACCAATCTATAAAAATAAAGGAGATCCCCAACGTTGTGGTAACTACAGAGGTATTAAACTCCTCAGCCATACCATGAAGCTATGGGAAAGGGTGATAGAGGCTAGGTTGAGACAAGTTACTAGGGTTTCAGAAAACCAATTTGGCTTTATGCCAGGCAGGTCTACCACGGAGGCGATTCATCTACTTCGACGGCTTATGGAGAAATATAGGGAAAAGTCTAGAGATCTTCACATGGCGTTCATTGACCTTGAGAAGGCTTATGATAGTGTTCCCCGCGATACGATCTGGAAGACTTTGGAAACGAGACGGATCCCAACTGCTTATATCCGGGCGATTCGTGATATGTACTGTAGATCTACTACTTACGTCAGGACTACAGTTGGCGACACCGAGGCATTCCCGGTGGAAATCGGACTCCACCAGGGGTCGGCTCTTAGCCCTTACATCTTCGCCTTGATTATGGACGATATCTATTGTGCGACACCAGACGGTGTACCATGGTGTATGCTTTTCGCTGACGACATTGTCTTAGTTGCTGAAACAAATCTGAGTTGAATAGTAGACTGGCTACCTGGAAGACTGCTTTGGAAGAAAAAGGTTTAAGGATCAATATTGAAAAGACAAAGTATTTATGTTCAAACTTCAATGGGAACCAAAACGATGAAGATGTAGAAGTATGCATAGAAGGACACGTTCTCCCCTCAAAGGATTGTTTCAAGTACCTAGGGTCTATGATACATAAAGATGGGGGTGTAGATGATGACGTTACACCGTATAAAGGCGGGATGGCTAAAGTGGAGGGCCGCTACTGGAGTTCTGTGTGACAAGAAGGTCCCTCTAAAACTTAAGGGAAAATTTTATAGAATGGCAATAAGACCAGCACTGTTGTATGGATCAGAATGTTGGGCAACCAAGAAGGATCACGTAAGGAGGATTGAGGCCGCAGAAATGAGAATGCTTCGATGGACATGTGGTAGGACTCTGAGGGATATGACGACAAACTCTGCTATTAGGATGTCCTTGGGGGTGGTGTCTGTTTCCGAAAAATTGAGGGAGGGAAGACTACGGTGGTTTGGGCATGTCCTTAGGCGACTACCGTTGGATGCGGTAAGGAGGGTAGAGTCGATTACAGTCGACGGTGCCAGAAGGAAAGGACGACCAAGGAGAAAGTGGGAAGACTGCTTGAGATCTGATTTGAGGGATTTAGCCCTTACCGAAGACATGACCTCTGATAGGAAAATATGGAGGCTAAAGACTAGGGTAGTCGAGTAGTGTGGGTCACATCTATAGGGTGTATCATCTCTGTCTTCTTTTAATGTCTTTGTAGTATTTTCCATGACTTATACTTTTTATACGTTTCTGTTATTGGTATTTATGAAGGATTAGAACTGGGCTTGCTAACGTTGACTTCTGTGTATCATTCTCTTCATGTTTCCTCTTGTAAATTTAGCCGGATCTTATGTTTCTGTCTATATGCAAAGATTCTTTCGCAGGGATTATTATGCAGGGATTAATTCCCGTTACAGACGCACATATGATTTTAATGACTGCATATGAATACTGTTTAGCTATGTATTTATGTATTTATTTATACATGCATTGCATTTTATCTAAATTTTTAATTTTCTGACTGCCGGAGGTCTTCCACGGAAGCTACTCTCAACCTGGCGTTGGGGGTAGCCTACTACCCTACCTCCCCCTTACCCCATACATATGGGAATTGGGTTTTGTTGTTGTTGTTGTTGTCAATAACTTTACAACCATTAGTTTCAAACATGACATTGAATCCCTTATCACATAATTGACTAATTCTCAAAAGATTATGCTTTAATCCATTCACATATAAAACATTTTTAATTTGTATGGAAGAGATATTAAATATTGTACCTATTTCTTCAATGTGACCTTTTTAATTATCACCAAAAGTCACTTCTCCTCCATTTTTGGCGTTAAGCTCTATGAACCGGCTTTTGTCTCCGGTCATGTGTCTTGAGCATCCACTATCAAGGTACCATGAGTTTGAATTTGTTTCCCGTGCCTTGTAGAAATGCTCCTTTTCCTACAAACATAGATTAATTTTTGATTTTTGGTACCCAAATTCTTTTGGGTGCATATTCATTAGTTTCCAAAATCCTAGTTCCCTTAGGTATCCATTTGTGTAGGATATCTTTATCTTTAGTAGTAATGAGTTCTTTAAGAACCCATATACTTCTAATGATTTTTCCATTAGAGGTTCTTCAGGGACCTCTATAATTGTAGTTTTTAAAACTTTTTCTAACAAAGTTGGATTTTGAATTTTCTCCATTTTCAAAACGTTTTGTTCCAACTTTATGAAAAGAAGCTTTAAGATCATCAATTTTCTTTTGGTGATCATCATTGACCTTTAAAAGAAAATTTTGCAAATCCGAATTTTTCTTTTCAAACTCTTCTAGTTTGATTTGCAAATCACTGATTTTACTTTCAAGATCATTGTTGGTATTGGATATGAGATTCTTTTCATTTTTCAATTTTGAAATATCATTTTTATATTTTAAAAATAATTTCTCCTAATCCGAAGCCAAACCGGTATATTCCTCTAATAACTCAACATAAGATAAATCATCTAAATCAAATGAGTTATAGGTTACCTTAGAATCTTCCCCTAATGCCATCAAACACAAGTTTGCTACTTCTTGTTCCTCTTCATCGGAACCTTCTTCATCGCTCCATGCAGCCACGTGAGCCTTGTGCTTACTCTTTCATTGACCCTTCTTCTTCAATTGTGGGCAATCATATTTGACATGCCCCGGTTTTTTGCATTCATAGAAAATGATCGGGTCTTTCTCCTTTGGTTCATTTTTGAAGCCTTCATTTCGTTTAAATTTTCTTCCTCGGTTAGGCCTCATCATTTTTTTGAACCATTTGGAAAACAATGACATTTCCTCATCATCGTCATCTTCATCCGAGTCACTCTCATCTTTTGTTGATTTGAGAGCAACTCCCACGTTCTTCTTCTTCTCCGTCTCCTTCTTTGGCTCGTCTCTTTTCTCAAGGTCTTCCTCTTCTTTAAGCATCATTTCATGCGTGAGGAGAGAGCCAATAAGTTCATCGAGGGTCAAGGATTTCAAGTTCTTAGCCTCGATGATTGCCGTATTCTTTGATTGCCAAGCTTTTGGAAGAGAGTAAACTAACTTCCTTACAAGCTTGTCATTTGGAATGATTTCTCCATATGATTTGGGACTATTGACAATCGTGGAGAATCTATCCGTCATAGCTTTGACATCTTCATCCGGCTTCATCCTAAAATTTTCATAGCTATGAGTTAGAAGACTAATTTTAGATTATTTTACCTGGTTTGTGCCTTCATGAGTGACTTGTAGTTTGTCCCATATCTCCTTGGCAGATGTGCAAGATGAAACTGTCCCGTATTCATCTGGTCAAAGAGCACAAAAGATAATATGGATAGATTTGGAGTTGAGCTGGAACATTCTTTTCTCTCCTTCACTCCATAACCTCGGGTGAGTGAAGGGTTTGATGTATCCATCTTCTATGATATTCCATGCTCCCATGTCACTTGTTTGAATGAAATACATAATCCTATTCTTCCAATAAGCATAATTAGCTCTATTGAAGAAATGAGACTTGTTGACGGGAAATGAATCGAGACTGAAGTCGGAGTTTGAAATGTCAGCCATTGATGACTTTAAATATCGATGTAACTCTTCCCGAATCGACTCAAGAGGTGATTAAACCTTCAAATGAGTGAGGCTCTGATACCAATTGTTGAGTTAATCGATCGATGGAATAGGCCAAGAGGGGGGTGAATTGGAAATTAAAAATTTGGTGGAAGTTTTTTTAGAAAATTGAAAGTAATTTGCACAACGATTTATAGTGGTTCGACTTTCTCAACCAAAGTCTACGTCCTCTATCTTATCTATCCACACTAAGGATTTTCCAACAAAATCACTAATTTGTTCTTTCTTTTGAGGACAAAGAGTAACCTTACAACTCCCTCAAGAATTATACCCCAATTCTTGAGCACACTTTCTTCCAAAGAGAAATACATAAATTTTCCAAACTTACAAGAAAAACCTCACAAGGTAAGATGTTTGCACAATTCTAGAACAATATAAGAAGACTCAAAGATGATTACAAATGAGCACAAATTGTGTTCTTGAAAGCAAAAAGAATATTGAAAAGAAAATTGGCTTGAATTGCACAAACTTGGTGTTTGATGCTTTCTCTCTTGTTTCTCTATGATTTCTTTTTTATCAAAGGCTTCAGAACTTGCTTAAATACTCCTTCAATTATTTCTGAATGTTGGAGATGATTAGTGGAGTCAATGGAGTCGTTTAAGTGTGAAAATAATAAATAAAACAACTTAGAGCGTGGGGGGTATCGATACCCCTTAATAGGGTATCGGTACATGTAGTGTAAAATTCAAATATTTCGACCGTTATATGCCTTAGGGTATTGGTACCATCTGAGGAGTATCGATACCATTGCATGAGGGTATCGATACCTATGAGGGGTATCAGTACCATTCGAGCATTCTGTTATTTCTCGAAACCAAAATATTTACAAGGGTATTGGTACCCTATAGAGGGTATCGATACCATACTAAATAATTTTTATTTTTGGCTCGAATATGGCTTGAAATACTTTGTAAATTTTTTTTCAAAAATATTTTAAGATTGAAACTTAATTTTACACTTTAGTAAGGATTGAAATAGACTTTTGAAAAACTTGGAGTAATAATTTGAATAATTTAATCGAATATATAATTCAATATAAAATCTTAAAATTAATTAACACTTAATTTGTTATATCGAAACATCAAAATGTTTTCAACACATCAGTTGAATGTTCAGGAGAAAGATATTCCAAAGACTGTATTTAGAACGAGGTATGACCACTACAAGTTTATCGTGATGCCTTTCGGAGTTATAAATGCACCAACTTCTTTCATGGATTTAATGAACTGAATATTTCAACTCTATTTGGATCAATTCGTAGTGGTGTTCATCGATGACATATTGGTGTATTAAAAAACGAATGAAGATCATAGTGCACACTTGAGAATAGTTTTACAAACTCTTCGAGACAAGAAGTTGTATGCTAATTATCGAAATGTGAATTCTGGTTGAATGAAGTGACATTCCTTGGACATATAATTTTTGCAGAAGGAGTGTGAGTAGTTCCCCAAAAAGATCAAAGTCATTTTAGAATGAGAAATTCCAAATAATGTGTCAGAAGTTTGAAGTTTTCTGGGGTTAGCTGGTTATTATCGAAGATTCGATAAAAACTTTTCGATGATATCTTTACTCCTAACTAAGTTTCTGAAGAAAGAAGTAAAATTTGTTTGGACTCAGGAATGTCAAGAGAGTTTTGAAATGTTAAAGAAGATTTTGACAGAAGCTCCAGTGTTAGTCCAACCTGAATCTGGCAAGAATTTCTTGGTTTATAGCGATGCGTCCCATAATGGTTTGAGATGTGTGTTGATGCAAGAGGGTAAGGTGGTAGCCTATGCTTCTAGGCAATTAAAACCACATGAGATAAACTATCCAACACACGATCTAGAGATGGTTGCAGTAGTGTTCACTCTTAAGATCTAGCGTCACTACTTGTATGGTGAAAGATGCTACTTGTATACAGATCGTAAGAGTTTGAAATATTTGATGACTCAGAAGGAGTTGAATTTAAGACAAAGAAGATGGGTGTAATTTCTCAAAGATTATGATGTAGTAATTGATTTTCATCCGGGAAAAGAAAATGTGGTAGCGGATGCCTTAAGTCGGAAAATGTTTGCAGCCTTGTGAGCTTTAGATGCCAGACTATCATTTAGTGGAGACGGTACAATATGTGCGCAATTGACTCTCAAGCCATCATGGTTAGATTGAATTAAGGATTTACAAGCAAAAGATGAAAAGTGTCTGCAGAAGTTGCAACAAGTAAAAGAAGAAGAGATAAAAGATTATGAGATCAAGTCTGATGGGAACTTGTATTACCAAGGGAGATTGGCAATTTCGGATGATGATGAATTAAAGAAGGAATTGTTATCGGAAGCTCATTGTAGTCCATTGACTATGTTACAGGAGGAAACGAAATGTATATGGACATCAAGAGTAGATATTGGTGGCCTGGAATGAAGAGGGACATTACGGAATTCGTATATAAGTGTTTGACTTGCCAGCAAGTCAAAGCTGAACATCAGGTTCCATAAGGACTGTTGCAACCAATGTGTATTCCTCAGTGGAAGTGGGAGAACGTAACGATGGATTTTGTAACGGGGTTGCCTTTAACTCCTAACAAAAGAGATTTAATCTGGGTGATCGTACATAGATTGGCTAAGTTATCCCATTTTATTCTGGTATGAGCTGATTTCTCCATGGATAAATATGTTGAGTTTTATATCAGGGAGATTATACGATTGCATGGTGCACCTGTTTCCATAGTTTCTGATCAAGACCCTTTCTTTACTTCGAGATTTTGGAAGACCTTGCATGGAGCATTATACACTCGACTAAACTTCAACACAATATTTCATCCTCAAACAGATAGATAGTCTGAGCGAACGATCCAAATCCTGGAGGATATATTGAGAGACTGTGTGATAGAGTTCAAAGGATCATGGGAAAGATATTTACCACTTGTCGAGTTTGATTACAACAATAGTTATAAATCAAGCATCAAAATGGCTCTCTATGAAGCTCTTTATGGAAGAAGATATCGTACACCCTTGAGTTGGTTTGAACTTAAAGATAAAGAAGTTATCGGTCCTGAGTTGATTCAGGAAGTGGAAGAAAAGGTCCAAGTGATTCAAAGTAACCTTAAAGCAGCAGCTGATAGACATAAATCATATGTGGATCTTGTTGAGTTAATCGATTGATGGAATCGACCAAGAGGGGGTGAATTGGCAATTACAATTTTGGTGGATTGTAGAAAATTGAAAGTAATTGCACAGCGATTTAGAGTGGTTCGACTTTCTCAACCAAAGTCTACGTCCACTACCTTAGCTATCCACACTAAGGATTTTCCAACAAATTCACTAATTTGTTCTTTCTTTTGAGGCCAAAGAGATAACCTTACAACTCCCTCAAGAATATACCCCAATTCTTGAGACCACTCTTTCTCAAAGAGAAGATTACAAATTTGCAAACTTACAAGGAAATCCTCACAAGGTAGATTGTTTGCACAATTCTAGAACAAAGAAAAGAACACTAAAAAATGAATACAATTGAGTACAAGTAGTGTACTTGAAAGAAAAATGAATATTGAATGAAAAATAGGCTTGAAGTGCTCAAACAATGAGTTTGATGCTTTCTCTTTGATTCTCTCTTGATTCTAGTTTCTTGTTGTTTCTTACTTTTGATCAATGGCTTCTAAGCTTGTTTAAATACTCATTCAATTGATTTTGAACGTTGGGGATGATTAGTGGAGTCAATAAATCCATTTAAGTGTGAAAACAATTAATAAAACAGTTGGGAACGTCTGGTACATTGATGCATAAGGCTAGTGCATCGGTACATTATGTGTAAAATTCAAATATTTCGACCGTTGGACCCTTAGTGCATCGGTGCACTAAGAGTGCATCGATGCATAAAATGTATTCGATGTTTTAAACAAGCCAGAGTGTAGCGATGCATGGCTTGTGCATCGGTGCATTGAATACATTCGATGTTTCTATTTGTTCAAGAGTTCATCGATGCATAGAGAGTGCATCGGTACACTTAATGCATTCGAAATTCAATTTAATTGAGAGTGCATCGATGCATGGACGAGTGCATCAATGCATGGACGAGTGCATCGATGCATGGACTAATGCATCGGTACATCTCTTTGAAAATTGAATTTTTGGCTTGGTTTTGGTTCGAAATACTTTGTGAAAATTGTTTCAAAAATATTTTAAGTATAAAACATAATTTTACACATTAGTAAGGATTGAAATTGAACTTTGAAAGACTTGGAGTAATATTTTGATATTCGAGTAATTAAATCGAATATACTTAGAAAATCATTTGTAAAATCTTAAAATTCATTTAACTAAATTTGTTATATCGAAACATCAAAATATTTTCAATAGATCTAAAGAGGAAGGAGATAGAATATCAAATGGGAGACAAAGTGTTTCTCAAAGTATCTCATTGGAAGAAAGTTTTGAGGTTTATACGTAAGGGAAAGCTTAGTCCTAGGTTTATTGGACCTTATAAGATCATTAAGAGAGTGTGACCAGTAGCATACCAACTAGCCTTGCCACCTGAAATGAAAAAGATTCATGATATCTTTCATGTCTCAATGCTTCGGAAGTACCGATATGCTCCCTCTCATATCGTGACTCCAGAAGAGATCGAGGTTTAACCGGATTTGACTTATGAGGAAGAACCAGTCCAAATCTTAGCTCACGAGGTTAAGCAACTAAGGAACAAGACCATTCCGTTGGTCAAAGTTTTGTGGAGGAATCACAAAGTAGAATAAGCAACGTGGGAGCGTGAAGAGGACATGAATAACCAATACCCCCCATCTTTTTGCTCAATAAAAATTCAAGAACGATTTTTCTTAAAAGGGGAGATTTGTAACATCCTCAATATCGGGTTAGTGACAAAATTGTAAAACTCCAGAATTTAGTGATTAAAGTAGAATAATCGAATAGAGTAAGGATTTATTTGGGAAATGTTGTGTAGGATTGAAATGCAATGAAGGAGGAATAGAGGGCAAAATGGTAATTGATAAGGAAATAATTAAATTTTGAATGGTTATATATTAACCACGTGGAAGTGAAGGGAAATAAGCAAGCTTCCAGAGTTCTCTTCCTTTTCTTATTCCTTCATGCATGAGAGACCAAGCCAAAGGTGAGTTTTCTGGTTAGTTAATTTCTTGTTGAATTTAAGGTTGGTTTATGATCATTAGATGATAATTAAGCTTAAGGAAAGCTTAAGTTATCTTAAAATCAAAAGATAATGGAGTTAGGAGAGATTAAAGATTATGAGTTTTTGAATGAAATCTTGAAATAGAGTTCATAATTAGAATTGGAAGTTGGATTTGACTTATCATCATTCTAATTAAAAAATATGAAGTGTTAGAATTAAATTTAAATCATGTTGAAATTTGAGCATGATTCTTGAATGCTATGTGGAGGATTAGATTTTGAAGTTAAAGAGGTATTGAATGAGTATTAATTAGTTTAAGTAGGTGTATGTAAGTTAAGGATATGAAAGAGGTTGAAATATGACACAATTGAGCTAGAATGAAGTGATTTTCGTGCTCAAAATGTGATTTCTGAAATAGGGGTATCGGTACCCATTCAATAGGTACCGATACCTCAAGAGTAAAATTCAGGAAGATATTCAAAGGGTACCGATACCTTAAGGAGTGTATCGATACCCCCTTGAAATGAGAAATTTTGAATGTAATTTGGGTATCGATACACAGGCAGTGTACCGATACCTCAGTTGAGGGATGTATCGATACCCTATAAAGTGTATCGATACCTATGTTAAACAAGAAATGAAATTAGTCTTTCTTTTAGTCTTAGAAATGAAAGATTAAAGTATATCAATTAGAATACTGATATGGATCCATGTATGATTATGTAGATAATGAACATAATCCTGTTCCGGAACAATCGAAGAATTAGAAACAGTCGAGAGAGAGAAAGTGGTAGAATCAAGAAAGGCTAAGGTGAATGCATACCCTAGATAGAATTGTATGGAGATAAGACTTGCGATAATTATCTCTTATAGTGAATTTATGATTTTTTTATTCATGTACATGCATATATATATATATATTACTATTATAGTAATTTCATGCATAATTCATCACTGCTTTAATATGATATTATTATATGAATGAATGACATTATAAGAAAATCTATCGAGGTATGTAAAATAATGGAAGTGATCATATCTGTACATGTGAAGTGAATTATGTGTTTATATGAAAAGTGATAAAAGATATATGAAAATGTGAAATGTATTCATATTTAAGCCCATGTTATTTAATATGAGAGCTGTAGGTATAATTGGCATGCCAAGAGTCGAGGGATTATAGTGGTCCTTCGGGACATAGTGGTTCTTTAGGACAAATATTCAGTGCCTCTAATGGGAATTTATTCGAGCTGTGGTGATAGCATTCGTTCATAACCACAGTGAACTCATGTACCTTTTGTTCTCAATAATGTACATGGGCATTCAAAGATAATTTGAATGAAAATTATTATAAGAAATTACAGTTCACTTGTGCTTATCATAATTACATATGTCATAGTTTATTTAATACATGTACATTGCAATGTCATTATAGATTGATATTAGTGCATGTTCATGAATCTATTGTTATATGTTCGTTTCATGCATCATTAAGTCTGTGACTTATCATGTAAGTGATTTACATGTAGGTACCAAGAAACAAGAAGATCAGAAATAGGAGTGGCAAGGACAACATCACTACTAGAAGATCAGATCAGAAGTAATTGGCAAAGTATGTGTTTTGTTGTATTTAGTGTGTTAGCATGTAAACAATTTGTTAATTAGGAATGCTCTGATCAATTTTGTATTGTTTTGGTCAAACTTTTGTAAGTCAACAACTTTTATTGTAATGAAAGTTCAAAATTTCCTTGATTTTCTTTAAGAGTCAAAGTTTGAAAAGTCAATGTGACACCTCGGACTCGTATCCGGGTCGGGTACGGGTTGGGGTGTTATATTGTTGAATCAAGTTTTATAATATTTTGATATAACAAATTATGACAAAATGTTTTTGGACTTAATTGAATTTGTTCAAAGTTTTCAAAAGATTTCAAAAATAATTCAAAGTCCATTAACCTTGAATTTGAGCACAAAAACAAATTTTCTCGTACATAGTACTGATACTGGTCTTAAAGTATCGATACTATATGAGCAGTACCGATATTATTCATGTGGTACCGATACCAAAGGTAAGAGAAATATCGATACTTTCTAGGTAGTATCGATATTACCAGCTTGCTCAAATTCCAGAATACAAAAATAGGTACCGATACCCAAAGGGGTACCGATACTACTTTACATAGTAATATTGATATCATAATCACAGTATCGATAACATCAGGCCCAACGGCTAGTAACGACTAGTTTTATTTAAATATTACAAAGGTAGTATAGATACTCTCTGTAGGAGTATCAACACCCTCTATTCTGGGCAGCTTTATTTTGCAGAGAAAACATCCCCAAACGGCTAGAAATCATCCCTAACAACTAGAAATGGCCATAACCTCATTCCTACTTATAAATACAAGTTCAAGACACTTGAAGAAGGGTTAGAACATCTATCCAAGAAATCAAACATAAGAGAAGAGTTTTTCATTCCTATTTTACTTTCTCTAGTAAATATTTTGTTCTTGTGAGCTTCAATTTGTAAACACCTACCTTTTTAAGGGTTTTCTTGTTTACTCATTTTATTCCTTTTGTAAAGGGGTTTTGGTTCTATATTAGCCAAGTGAAAAGATAGGGAGTTGTAAAGGTTACTCTTGATCCTTGAAAAAGAACGAACAAATTAGTGGATTTGTTGGAAAATCCTAAGTGGGGAGCTTAGGTAATAGATGTAGACTTTGGTTGAGAAAGTTGAACCACTATAAATCCTTGTGCAACAATTTTCTATTCCCTTAAATCTCCTTACTCCCTAAAATTATCAAAAATTCAATTCACCCTCTCTTGAGAATTTTTTTTGTTATCCAATTGAGCTTCACAAATCCCAACACGTTTTTACATGGTGATTTGAAAGAACAAGTGTTTGGTGATCAACCACATGGATATATGAAACTTGGAAATGAGAACAAAGTGTACATATTAAAAAAAGGCGTTGTATGGATTGAAACAAGCTCCGAGGGCTTGGTATAGTCGTATCGAAACTTATTTTCTAAAAGAAGGTTTCTAAAACATCCATAGGAGCATACGCTGTTTACCAAGGTTGGTGAAAGAGGTAAGATTATTATTGTTTGCCTCTATGTTGACGATCTTATATTTACTGGGAATGACGTTGCCATATTTAATGAAAGAATTCCATGATGGTTGAGTTCGATATGACTGATCTTGGCATGCTACATTAGTTTTTGGGTATTAAAGTATTTCAATCTGATGCTGGAATTTTCATTTCTCAAAAAAAAAAAGGTCCAATAGATGTTGGACAGGTTTAAGATGAAGAACTGCAATTTTGTTCGCACACCAACTGAAGTTGGTTTAAAGCTTGTTTGAGACCCTGGAGGAAAGGAAATTAAAAGAACCACTTACAAGCAAATAGTGGGAAGCTTGATGTATTTGACTATAACAAGACCATATATTATGCATGTTGTAAGTCTCATTAGCAGGTTTATGGAGTGCCCAAAGGAGATGCACCTCTTAGCTACAAAAAGAATACTTCGGTATTTGAAAGGCACTACTAGTTACATATTGGTTTACAGAGAAGTGAAAAGACAATTTTATTTGGCTTCATAGACAGTGATTATGCTGGTGATCTTGATGATAGAAAGAGCACTTCGAGTTATGCTTTTATGCTGGGTACAAGGGTTATTTCATGGTCCTCAAAGAAGCAACCTATAGTCACTTTATCTACTACTGAAGCTGAATTTGTAGCTGCTACAGCTTGTGCCTCTCAAGTCATTTGGTAAGAAATATTCTTGAACAACTACACTTTCTACAGCAAGGAGCAACAACAATTTTTTGTGAAAATAATTCAACAATTAAACTTTCTAAAAACCCAGTGTTACATGGAAGAAGCAAGCATATAGATGTCAAATTTCATTATTTGAGATACCTCAAAAATAATGGAGTCATTGATCTAGTTTTCTGTAGAAGTGAAGACCAAGTTGTTGATATCTTCACCAAATCTCTAAAGAGAGCTACATTTCAGAAGAAGAGGAAATTGCTTGGAATTTGTGCTTTAGAAGATCTACATGTTTTATTTTTCCTTTTAAATCAATATTTACAAAATATTTGGTTTAAGGGAGGATTTGTTGAGATTAACGTCTCATTTGTGGAGTTTAGGGATTGTGTTGTTAGTGATATTAGTTTATTTCACTTTTTAATTATTTATGCTTCTATTTTTAACACATTCTTGTTTTTTCCTTGCTTATTTAAAGCCTTGTTTGATGAATAAAATTGTGCAGCAGTTCACAAAATCTTTGAGTTCATTGTTTTCTATCACGACTGTTAGTTTCTTTTCATTTTAACAGTTTCTTTTCATTTTAACAGTTTCTTTTCTATCATGGCTATTAGTTTATTTTCATTTTAACAGTATTGAGTAAGAAAGGGCCATGTGAGGGTGGGAGACCACCAGCTGGCTATTTATGTTTTCTGGGAATTTTTCTTCAATTTGTTAACTTCATGAGTTATCTTTGTTTTTTTTATCGGTGAAGACGAAATATATACATATTTAGTGTTCAATTTCATGCAGTTTATAAGCTGCTGGGAAGTAATTTTTGGAACATGGTCTTCTCAAATTAAAACCATGGGAAAAAGTACCATATTTATACAGTATTAATGTACTCACATGCAAAAATTTAGTAAGAACATTAATGAATCCAAAGTTTTTTTTCCCATAGATCGTAAATGATTCCAAAAATGACGTGGCTTATGTGCCATTCCTTTTTTCCTTCCATATTCTGTGCACAATCATGAAGTTTTCAGCATCAGATTACGTGGTTTTAGGAGCACTTATTTTATCACATATTATTGTCTTTTTTGGGTTATATATTTTTTTGACTTTTGACTTTTGACTTTTACTTTTGCTTTTGGGTTACAGATAACAAAAACCCAGAAAAAATGGAAACTGAGATTTGCTGTAAGGAAAGGAAAAGGGTAAAAAGGGAAGGAGTGTTTCGAAAGTTCTTTTTACATGACGATTTAGTAGTGAGGGCTAAGGAAAATGATAGTAGTTGTTGTCACTTCACTTAAACTTACTGCTTTCTTTCTATTCTTCTATGCCCATGTCATCCCACGGCATCTAATTCCCTCAACTATCCTTCCCTATTTTACAGGGCCCTTTGTTGTTTTCTTTATTTTTCTTACATTTCCCAACAACAGCAACCCATTGTCTGGAACACACTGCTCTTTTCTTTTGTTCTTGCATCACTTTCTTTGTTCTGAAACTTCTATATTTTCAGACAACAAGAACAGTCTTTATAAGGAAGAAAATAAAATAAATATTTCATCTTTTTCAACTCTTACACTTTCTCTTTATTGGGATTTTCTTCCTTCTTTTCTTTCCTTTTTTTAGCTGCTTCCTATGGAAACTACTGGAGCTTCTGAGGATTGTTGTGTGAAGGTTGCGGTTCATGTAAGGCCGCTTATCGGTGACGAGAAGCTTCAAGGTTGTAAAGATTGTGTTACTGTCATCCAAGGGAAGCCTCAGGTATTTTCACTTTAGAGAATGCAGGTATTTAATGTTGAGTGCTTTCCAATGGATGATTTGTTGGGACTGCCTGAGTATGGATTTGTTGGTTGATTTTTTTTGGTATTTGGAGATCTGGATCTTTTGGATGCTTGAATGGTTGACCAATGAGAATTCACTATCTGGTTTTGGATTAGAATTTTTGTCATCATTTACTGTTTCTATTACGTGGATACCTGGGAATTGAAGTTTTATTTACCATGGAAGCTAAGCTGAATTCACTTACTTTATGTGATGCTTCTTGTAGATTGCTATTTCCATTTTAAGTATGTTCTTTTCTTTTGTGGATTCTTAGGTTGAATTAGTTGAGACTAGATTTTATTTGGTCTTAGGGAGAAACCGATTTAGAAACCGAAAAGAGCTTTTACTACTTGGTAAGGCCTTGAGATAGTTTGTTTCAATCAGATATGAACATATTGAATTCTTCTAAAGCCTGGATTTTTATAAATTCTAAATTTTCATTTCCTTCTTCTGAATTGATATGTAGATTCTTTGTTTGGTTATGAGGTTACATGGATCTTTTCACCGTGCTGCAGGTACAGATTGGGACGCATTCCTTTACGTTTGATCATGTCTATGGGAGCACCGGTTCTCCTTCTACTTCGATGTTTGAGGAATGCATCGTTCCACTTGTCGATGGCTTATTCCAAGGATATAATGCTACCGTTCTTGCTTATGGTCAGGTACTGTCGAATCTCCCACGAGACACCACTGAATATCTATTTTCGTTTTCCTTCTGATTGAAGTTCGTAAATTTTGCAGACTGGATCAGGTAAAACGTATACTATGGGCACAAGCTTGAAAGACAGTTGCCAAACCGGAATAATTCCTCTAGTAATGAATGCTTTGTTCAGCAAGATCGAAAGCCTGAAACATCAAATTGAATTTCAATTGCATGTGTCCTTCATTGAGGTTTGTTAAAGAACCAATCATTTCCAGTTATGCTATTAAATTTTGCACTTAATTTTATGAATGCATGTACCATTTGGCCTGTTGTTGTAGAAGCTGTTCCCTTAGGCTATCGAATATCCGGTTTATGAATATATCTTCTGGTTCGCACCTGACATGAGTGTTTCTTCCTACTTTATAGTCCTGACATGCATAATTTCATCTCATTTTGATATGAAGATTCTGAAAGAAGAAGTGCGAGATTTGTTGGATCCTATTTCTTTGAACAAATCAGATACTGCAAATGGAAATGCTGGAAGCGTAAATGTTCCTGGAAAACCCCCGATACAGATTCGTGAATCATCAAACGGTGTTATTACACTGGTAGGATCTACCGAAGTTGGTGTCAGTACATTAAAAGAAATGGCTGCGTGCCTAGAACAGGGGTCATTGAGTAGGGCTACAGGGAGCACAAACATGAACAACCAGTCTAGGTTAGTTATTTATACCGACATTTCTGGTATTATATGACACTGTAATTATTTGCTATAATTACAATTTTTTGCTTTCTGATATGTGTTGTATAGTCGCTCGCATGCAATCTTCACCATCACCTTAGAGCAAATGCATAAAGCAAACCCTATTTCCGGAGATGGAAGTCCTAATGACATCATGAATGAAGAATATCTTTGTGCCAAGTTACATTTAGTAGATCTTGCTGGATCAGAGCGTGCAAAAAGAACAGGCTGCGACGGGATGCATTTTAAAGAAGGTTGGATATCATTTACTTTTGTTTCATGAAAGCATTGTTCTCCGCTCGAACATAATAATTGCCATATTCATCATTTAAACAGGAGTTCATATCAACAAGGGCCTACTTGCCCTTGGTAATGTCATCAGTGCACTTGGTGATGAGAAAAAACGAAAAGAAGGTGTTCATGTTCCATATCGAGATAGTAAACTTACACGGCTTTTGCAGGTATGACTGGTTTAAGAGGCCTGTTGGGAAGATTATATATTATAAATCATCCTTTTTCAAATGTCATTATCTTTATTGTCTCTAGATTTGTTAAGTGATAAAAACATGACCATTTCTTTCGGCAGGATTCGCTTGGTGGCAACAGTAGAACTGTCATGATAGGTAATGTCATTTCTTCTTAACAATTTAGCTTTCTCAGCTGTTTCAATTTTTAGCTTGATATATTCTCACATCCTAAACCCCGCTTTGCTCGTTAATTGTTGATTTTGAATTTGTTTCGATCATTTCCTTTTGAGCAGCATGCATTAGTCCTGCTGACATCAATGCAGCGGAAACCCTGAATACTCTAAAGTATGCAAATCGAGCTCGCAATATCCAAAACAAGCCTGTTGTAAGTTCGAGAGAATAATTTTCCTTGAACGTTTCCTCTCTCCATTCCCAACTGTGTTGTCAGATATAGGCAAAATTCAATACTGTTTATATACATAAGTTCATTCTTGTTCCGACTTTATATAGGTTAACCGAGATCCTATGTCCAATGAGATGCTAAAGATGCGTCAACAATTAGAGTATCTACAAGCAGAACTTTGTGCTCGCAGGTGTTCTGATGAAGTACAGGTATTGTGGTACTCTTAATCACTTAAATGAAATTCATAATTGATTTTTAATCTTTTCGAGGGACAATTATACTGAGATCTTAAGGTAGTAACACTTGTTATATATGTCTCAAGTACTCGGTTGCTTTCCTTAACTAACTCATTTATTCCTAGACATTTTATTTGAGATAACTTATATAGGATTTAATTTGTAGGTTCTCAAAGAAAGGATTGCTTGGCTTGAAGCTGCTAATGAGGATCTGTGCCGAGAACTTCATGAGTGCCGTAGCAGACGCTCCATTGTCGAGCAATGTGAACCGGATGCTCAAGTATGTTTAGGAAACCCTTACTGTGTTCACTGAACTTTGAAATTTTATTGGCCGATTTACATATAAGTTTTTATCATGGATATTAATGTATCAAACGGATATGAATGCAAAGCTCTTATTATTTCAGAATGGCAGCCCCTGTTCTGTCAAAAGTGACGGGATCAAAAGGAACTTGCAAAGTATAGAATCACCAGATTATCAAATGGTTGAAACCATGATGGGTACCTACTTACCTGATCTATGAAAGATGCATGCCATTCTTTCTTTATTAGTAATACCAGTGTGACTGGGTCATTATATCTGTGTTCTTTATTAGTAATATTAGCTCAAGCGGTTCTTTATGTCTGTGCTGTATTCATATTTTTCTCAAGGCGTTTTCTCAGCTTGAATATGATGATCGGTTTAGCAGGTGATTCCGGAGAAATTGATGAAGAAACTGCTAAAGAGTGGGAGCACATACTTCTACAAAATACCATGGACAAAGAGTTGCACGAGTTAAATAGACATTTAGAGGAGAAAGAGGTAAAATTTTCATGCCTTCAACACTTTGCAATATTGTTCATTAGTTGAGATTCAGAGGCTGTTTTCATAATGATCTTTATCCTTGATAATTAAATTGTATGTCCATCGGCGCTCTTCCAAAGCTAGCTAATTCAAATATTTAATATGTATGCTCATCTTTTATGTACGGGCAGTCCGAGATGAAACTTTTTGGAGGCCACACGGTTGCACTCAAGCAGCATTTTGGGAAGAAAATTCAGGAATTAGAGGAAGAGAAAAGAGCTGTGCAGGTCTAAAAACCTTTTTAAAAATCATGATTTTGCTCAAGGAAAAGTTGTGCCTGTTGACATTTGTTAACTTTTTTTTCATTGCAGCAAGAGAGGGATCGGTTATTGGCCGAAATCGAAAATCTTTCTTCTGGTTCTGATGGACAAACACAAAACGTGCATGACATTCATGCTCAGACACTAAAATCCCTTGAAGCACAGGTGACAGAAAGTTTTAGTTGAAATTGCATTTGTTTTTAGATCGAAGAAAATGGCTAATGAGTTGATGATTTCGTTTAATTTGTAAAACTTTTTTTTGCACTAGATTATGGATCTTAAGAAGAAACAAGAGAATCAAGTTCAACTTTTAAAGCAGAAACAGAAGAGCGATGAAGCAGCGAAACGACTACAAGATGAAATTCAATTTATTAAGGCACAAAAGGTTGACTCTTATTTTCAATTTGTATAGCATTTATATTTTTATTATCAATGCCATTGCATTCTCTGCTAAACCTTCCCACTTCAACTCCCCCTTCCCCTATTCTTTTCTTCCCTTGCCTACTCTGTGATTGTAGGTTCAGTTGCAACATCGGATAAAACAAGAGGCGGAACAATTCCGTCAGTGGAAAGCCTCTCAAGAAAAGGAACTGTTGCAGGTCCTTGCTTCTTTTCTTTCTAGTATCTGTCAAATTAAGCATTTTATAATAGCATTTCATGTTTTTAACTATTACGCTCTTGTATTAGTTTGTGATATTGCATGAGAAATAAATATAATATTATGCATGCACAACCAGTTACGGAAAGAGGGACGGAGAAATGAGTACGAAAGGCATAAGCTGCAAGCTTTAAACCAACGCCAGAAACTGGTAATCAGATTTTTCTTTCTCATAGGAGATGAGTGTTTACGACTGCTTTGTTTTTTAGGGAAATAATTTGCAGTTATTCTTGCTTGCAGGTTCTCCAAAGAAAAACCGAAGAGGCTGCCATGGTCACCAAGAGGCTAAAAGAGTTGCTTGAAGTTCGTAAATCTTCTGCTCGTGATAGCTCAGGTATGCTTTTTTCTTTTTAAGGTTACCTTTGTTGGAGATCCATGTCTTCATATTCATGCCTGGGACCTTATGTTTGCCCAATTTTTTTAATGTTTTGGTATCTTTCAGCTCCTGCCAACGGGAATGCAACAAGCGGGCAGGTAATATCCGTCTTTTCTGATCTTTTTCAGGTTGATTTCTTTATCCGCATGTTATAAACCAATTAACATAAAGTTCCTTATGTAGACCAATGAGAAAGCATTACAACGATGGCTAGATCATGAGTTAGAAGTCATGGTGAATGTGCATGAAGTTCGCTTCGAATACGAGAAGCAAAGCCAAGTGTACGTAACAAAATCGCTTTAGCATAATAAAACTGATGCTGACTAATATAAACTATTCTGATATCCCTTTAACTTATTTTGAGAATTCTCCAGGAGAGCTGCATTGGCTGAAGAGTTGGCTGTCTTGAAGCAAGTAGATGATTTAGCTTCAAAGGGGCTGAGCCCTTCAAGAGGAATTAATGGATTTGTTAGGTAACATTTTTGGGAAAGCATTGTACTTTATTATTGGCAGTAGATATGTCACGTTTTCCTCTGTGGAAGTGCTCCAACCTAACACACGATGAATTTTACTTTCTATAGGGCATCCTCCTCACCAAATGCAAGAGTGGCTCGAATATCGTCACTTGAGAATATGCTTAGCATATCTTCTAATTCACTTGTAGCAATGGCTTCACAACTTTCAGAGGCAGAAGAGCGAGAGCGTGCTTTCACTAGCCGTGGACGTTGGAATCAGTTGCGCTCCATGGGAGATGCAAAGAACCTGCTTCAGTATATGTTCAGTTCTCTTGGAGATTCTAGGTGTTTTCTCTCTCCTAGTGATACATGTACATGAGTCAAATGTAACACCCTAATGCAGGAGCTTGAAAAGAAAAAATAATAACGAATAAATAATGGTTCAGAAGTTTATGCTTATATGTTATCTACAGGTGCCAATTATGGGAAAAAGAGATGGAAAATAGGGAAATGAAAGAGCAACTTAAAGAACTTGTAGGCCTGTTGCGGCAGAGTGAGTTACAAAGAAAAGAAGTGGAGAATGAGCTAAAATTACGAGAACAAGCTGTTGCGATTGCATTGGCTACATCGGTTACGGTTAGTTTTTATGCATAACTTTATTTGGGGTTTAGGATTGTAGCCACTGTTCATTGTCTGTATCAAAATCATTTTCACTTCTATCACCAGTTCTGATAATAGTTCTATGATCAGGGGAACTCACCAAATTCATTGAAACATGTAGCTGACGACATGAATGGTTCATTATCTCCAATGTCTGTGCCAGCACAGAAACAGTTGAAATATAGCCCAGGCATTGTTAATGGTCCAACCAGAGAGTCAGCAGCATTCATAGACCAAACACGGATGGTAACTTCATTCCCAAGCTTTAATCATAGTGTTAAAATCTGCTTTCATGCTTGGCTAAGAAAAGTTCGATTTGTTGATCGTGTAGATGGTACATCTCGGGCAATTACCAAGGAAAAAGTTAGTAGTTATTGGGCAAGCAGGAAATGGAAAACTGTGGAGATGGAAAAGAAGCCATCATCAATGGCTTGTACAATTCAAATGGAAATGGCAGAAGCCATGGAGACTTTCGGAATGGATTAGACACAGCGACGAAACAATAATAAGGACAAGGTCGCGATCACAAGCTCTGCCTCATAGGGTCTGATATTTGATGGCACCAGATTATGTTGGCTAATATTAATCATCTTTGATTGTCTGTATATGCCTAGCCCAAGGTGTGCAGTCAAGCCTAGAAAAGACCGCGGGTAATTTTTTCCGCCTCCGTATTCCATGCCTACATCAGCTGCAATTACTATGTCTTCTGTTTATTAACATGAAAATTTTGTTAAACTGTACTTCAAAGAATAATGATCCTTATGTTATCCTCTTCATAGTTGATGCAGTGTGCTGGAACTGGCTGTTAGAACCTCCGTATGCGATATTGGTTTAGTTTGATATTAAAAATATAAAAAAGTATAGGTCTTTAATCTTCAAATATTTTGCTGTGATTACTGCATTGGAGAGCATCTTGTAACAAACTGTCGATGCCGCCGATGGTGCACCAAATACGTTGAAGATGTTAGCACGAGATGGTTTCTGTGTCGATGCTGTCGCAAAAAGTATGTCTAGATCGCGCTCGATCTGTCTCCCAAGGTTTTGGTGTACTTTCTATCAATAACACATTTCAGGGAAGAAATTGTTCCCCAGAATGTATGTCTAGTTATATTTTTCCTGTTTCATTTTTCTTTTTTTGTCCAAATTTGTGATTTCTTTGTTCACCCCATTTTACAATGTGTAATGTTGTTATTGAACTCTGTACTGGTTCAGGTCTAAGTTACTATAATGTCACGCTTGATACATAAGTGATAATATAGAAATGTTATCATTACAACATGAATTTTAAGATAATTTGTATAAAAATATTGACATAAATTTAATCTTGAAGGGAGAAAGTGAGAATTTTTAAATCAATACCTACTAAAAATAACGAGAGACAATCGAAAACTTTTCCAATAAAAGTGTTCCGTCCTCTACTCGAAGGCATTGATGAACCATGTTCTGTATGGAATAGAGTAGGCAAGACATTACATTATTCTCAAGCTAAATTGATAGGGAGGAAATAACATTTCTCAAACTTTGATACAATGAGAGTTGGGATACACTGATTTGATTACATCATTGCTAACTCGATCACCTTGTCATGTTATTCTGTAATAAAAGCTTCATTAATGGAGTCTGGATGAGACCACTCTTAGCAAGGAAAAAGTTTGCTTCACTTTTGATTCAAGCACTTCGGCTTTGCCATTGATCGTCAAAAGTCTAACATATCAACGGTGCAGGAAGAGGATGACAGGCGAAAGCACGAGCCTCGTGGTCATGCATTCAAAGAGTTCATAAATCAAGCAAATTTACATTTGGTGTACCTCGAAAAAAAATCACATATTGGCACACCAGTATGCGTAGTGCTCGTCTTTGCGATGATTACTAACAAGACCCCCGCACTGTAAACAGATGAAGCTGCGTCCATCGGAGAATGCATACAGGACGATCTGCATTCTGCCGGCTTCAGCAAGAATAGAAGTCCCATGTGCATCTGATGCAACCGATGGACCGTTCGGGTTGCATGGAAGATATTCGGCTTTTGAAGGCTGAGCTTCAGCTATAGCACACTCAGAAAACCAAGAAGCCAGCCGATCAACTGTGGTGTTTTCTCGTATTCTAGTTAAGTACACTTCACGAGCACGGTACAATGACTGAAATACGGCTTCATCACCACCCGTGGTTCTCAATGCCATCACAACCTATTCAATCACCGATAAGCAGAGGTTAAAAGGGGAAACAAGAAGGTCCAATATACATATCTAACTTAGAGTGAATTTCAATAACCTTTCTATTACCATTCCGATCAGAAGAGAATCGATTAAACCTCAAACTAATGCATAGCTTAAAAGATAGGCCAGCTATACAAACTTTGGCCTGTACTCAAAGAGGAAGAACCGATTCACCATAATATGACCAAATTACACATAAATGCATGTCAAATTTTGAAACGACTCAGCACTGAAAGTATAGTGTTATTCAATCAGATGTAGCTCTACAAAAGATTAAATGCAGAAAAATGTTAGTTTACTCAACCCAAGTTAAACTAGTAGTCTGCTTTTTTATTTGTATAATTGTTGCTTGCCTAAAAAGAGAAATATGAACAGAGAAGCGATATTTGATCCGCGAGGTCAACTCAGATGCCAGGTATTTACCAGCAATACTTGCGCCATCCAGGCAATCTTCAAAAGCCTACAGTGAGAAGTGGTGGCAATATATTTAATTAACAATATGAATTAATGTTGATGAAACACAGTAGGCTATTAAAGCTAATACATTTGAAAAAGATAATTCACAATTGTTAGTCAAAAGGAAGAGATACAAAAGTGACAAGAACCCATAAATCCAAGTGGTAATGACCCATTGAATTAGAATGAATAATGCAAGCTAAATTGTAGTGAAGTGGCATCCCCCCACCCCCCAATTCCATCATTCCATATGTAGCACAGTAAAAGAACAAGAAAAAGGGGAAATTTATTGATTTATTTCCACTGGAAAACCAAATGTCCGATACATGTTGCTCCAGTTGAGATGTAAGTGTCGAACAAGATATGTATCCAATACCATTATTTTCAAGTATTTGGAGGCTTATTGGAGGATTATATCCAGGGATGGAACAAAAGGGGGCTGACAGGGGCGGTCGCCCCACTGAAAATCTCAAATTCTCATATTTTCTTTGTATGCTTTTTCACCTTAAAATTTTATAAGTTTGCTCTTTAGAATTTTATAAGTTTGCACCCTAACATAAAATCCTGCATCTATCTATGATTATATTGGATACATGTCGGACATCGGTATTTCAAGATAAGTAATGGAGGCTTGGAGCATCATAGGTCAACATAGGTAAATATAATTAAGCAGTTGTGTGACCATCAAAATTCCATTTTTTTTCCAAACATGCAGTTCTGGTAAACATTCCTTTGAACCTCATCCTAACTACAGTAATCACCTTTACTCTCTTTCATACATGCATCTATAATTGTTTTGCGGAGCAAATACTAACGAAACTAGCTTAACAGTAACAACCCAAAACGATAATTAAAAAAGAAATGTCACTAACATTCTACAAGAAACTGCAAAAGATTGATGTTGATTACCGCTTGAAGAGTGTCGCGGCCGTCTTTCGGGTGAGTCCGGAATTGAGTTTCGACTTGAATAAAAACGTTAGAATCACAACCGATCATTTTTAAAAAAATATTTAGGCTGATTGAACACCATCTTACTTGATCTGCGTTTTACCAGAGATGTGTCGGGTTTGGGAGTCGGTTACAGTCAAGGAAGGATTAGCACCCTTATATTGTCCGTTCGGTACCAATTAATTTGTCGGTTGTCTTAATCGCAAAAGTTAAAAATTTAAAAATTCAATTCTAATTGCTCACCTTTGTCCGATTTAAATTACTACTGAAAAAGTCAAAAAGAATGTTAAATGGTAAAATAAAATATTAAATTATAAAAAAATAAAAGGTTAAATTACGAAATGTTAAAATAAAAAATTAATATATATAATAATAATAATAATAATAATAATAATCAATTTTAGACAAAATGATTATTTACATAAACAATGAAACTTTTACGGAACATATTCTACAAGAATAATTATAATGCTTTTTGAAAAGTAAAAGTAGCACCATGGCCATAGAGTAAAGGCAAAAGCTAGCACATGACCAGCAAATATATATATATATATATATATATATATATATATATATATATATATATAATGTTTAAAAGGTAATAATCAAAAGAAACAACCCAAAAGAAAAAAATATATAAAAACCATATATAAATAAATATTAATGTTAAATTGAATAAATAGAAGAAAAAATACATATATATAACAATAATAAAGACGGTAACAAAAAGAAGAAAAAAATAAAAACAGAAATATATATATATATTAGATTAAAGAAAATAAATAAAGGAAAAAAGAAATTAATTGAAACAAAAAAAGAAAATATATATATATATATATACAAAGGATTAAATTGAAAATATTAAAACATCAATGCTCGAAATAAAATAAAACAAAGTTTGTTTCAATGGCTAAAATGAAACATTACAAATGATAGAGGGGCCTAAATTGGTATTTACCTACATGCAAAAAAAATGCCCATTGGTCCTTGTCGAAACTACGTCGTTTCGTTGAGGATATATAAGAATAACTCATTCCTCATTCCTCACATCATACCTCATCGGGGAAGAGAGGTTGTGGCGGAGTTTGAAGTGGCAAGCTGCTCTGACGGCCGAAGAGAGAGCAAGTTATCCCGAATGACTTCTCTAAGCTTTCTCAACCCGAAAACCGACCCCCCCCCACCACCTAAATCTTACCCCAAGCCCGTAGATCTAGGAAAATAGATGGCCTTTTTTTTACTTTCGATAAGGTTATTTCTCTCTTCCGACAAGATATACAACCACCACCGACGATGAAAGGTAAGGTTTCTATATTTTTTTCTGTTTTTTTTTCCCGAATGATTTTTCTTGAATCCCCTTGCGTATTTCTTCCAAATCTCTTGGATTTTTCCTCCCTTTTCTCGTATGATTTACATGCATATTTATAGTGTTTTAAGGTCCTATATTTAATTCGATTTTGGACTCCTATTAGGACTCAAATGCTTGCTTTTCGGTTGTTGAGAGTCCCACGACACTGATTTGTTGTTTGACTTGGTTATTTTTGGTGTTCCATGAAATCACAATGTCGAGAAAACCAACCGTGAGGGTTCTTCAAGCAGGGAGGCGGATGCGGCGATGATGAAGAAGCTAAGGTTTTGGAAACCCTAACCTACCGGACCGATTCCAATCGGGTTATTGTTAGGCCGATTCGAGTAGTTTCAAGACCCGGGTCTGAAAGGGTTGGACCACTGTTGGGTTTGGGCCTGAAAAAAACACAAGATGTTGTAAAATAATAATATATATATATTTTGAATAGTGTAATATATATAATGTATTATATAATGTGTATGCTATAGGACGAAATTATGTGTCTACAAAGAGCCTGGGAAGGCTTGCCTTGATCCATAAGGCTACAAGCCATTATAAGCAGTTCTTTTTCGACATGGTCTTGTCTTTACTGCTGTGGCGCGGCGACGATAGCCTCCAACTCCATCATATCGGCGTCTATACGGTCCATGAGAGCTCAGCTGGGAAATTCGGCTTTGCTTTCTCTCTATTTTCGAAAAGAGGATTCTAGCAAATCAAATCAAGAGGTGAAACCCCTACTAAATTGATTCTTTCTTCCCCAACAGCGCTTTCTCATCATTGTGATTTTCAATAACCTCTGGGCTCAGTCGTAGGCCTGAATTGAGCCATCTAAATTTTAGAATTTCACAGCAAAGCCCATGCAATATGTAGAAGTAATTCATGAATCCAATAGATTTCAACACAAATTTATTGGAACCCAAAACACATTATCGTTTGATGTAACTTTCTAAAAAACACTTTTAACTAAGAACATATAGTAAAAGTAATGTTAAATGAGTGACAAAAAATTATGGTAAAAAGGTGGTTTCAAACCAACAGTAAAAATTATGATTTCTAATTTTTTTAATTTTCAACTGTGTGTTTATAAGCAAATTATAATTTTACTCTTACTAATCTATGGACTCTATTTAATTATGTATTAGCATTTTATTTTAATAATTTAATATTAATATTCTTAAAAAAATAAATTATATAATTTATTTTAATTAGTTAAAATTAAATAAAATTCATGGTTTATATATTAAAATATTAAGAGTGAGTTATTATAAAATATATTTTTATTATAATTATATTTTTTTATTTATATTTTTTATATTTTTATTATAGTTTAAATTGATATATTGTATATATAATAGTAATTTTCTAAACAGTTGAATTTTAAACTCATTTTATAACAATAATTTCAAATTTTAATATTCACATTTAAACATCATTTAAAAAAATCAATAACATTTTTAAAAGACGCTTTTCAAAAGTTGTACCAAATTAACCATTAAACTCTAAAAGATTTTATTTAAAAAAAAATCAACTCACAAACACAAAATAAATCAAATTCAAAATGATGTCAGGTAAAGTGATGTAAAACCATTTGAATTTAAACTGACATATTTAGCTAACTCGATAAGTATTAAAGAATTTTCTAATTTCAAAAGTATCAAATTAATCATCAAATTTCTAATTTCAACTCGGTATACGTTTGACATCTAGCACAAATTTGCCATCACAATCCACGATCATTTCTTTTGGAATAATCAACATGCAAACTTTTCACTTTTACTATCTTTTCAATTTGGTCCTCACTTGTAATTTCACCAATCAGTTCTAATTTAATCTAAGAAATTTAATCAAATTAAACACGCTTTTTGCATAATTAAAAATAAGTATATTAATCCTTAAAATGATTTTTTGACGATCAAACTCGAAAAAGAATCCAATTTAAAAATTCTTACCTGTAGGTAGAGAAGAAGCCTGGATATATATGGAGACACTGCATTCGTAGGGACCAAGAATACGAAACAACTTAAATAATGTCGGCAACTAAAGCAGAGAACAGCCATTGCATTTGTGATTAATAAAACCTAATTTATATTTTCGTATTACTCAAAAATAACGTTATAGTTTTATACATTCAATCAACATCATCATGAGACAATTAAGACATTCCCAATCCACCATCCTCCATTAATACAGCTTCTTTAATCTCCTGTAACATCTTCAGGACTTGCCACATTGTGGGCCTTTGTTCACTACAACTCAAACAAGCCAAGGCCACTTCAAGAAGCATCCCTTGTCGCTCTTCGTCCCCTCCATAGTCTTCCGTACTCGACCTAAGGCAATGCACCATCTCATTCGGTGACACAGGTGCTTCGATGGAGATTTGCCAGACAGAAGCTCTAATAACAGGACACCGAATGCATATAAATCTGATTTCGATGTTGCCTGATGAGGCGAACCACTAGTTTCCGGAGGCTTACACGCTAACGAATCGGGATCTCCATCGGTAACGATTGAGGGAGCGGCTAGAACTGCAAGACAGTAGTCGGTCAAACAGCCCTCGAAGTCGGGGCCGAGGAGGACGTTAGAGGACTTGAGATTGCCATGGACCAGCCTCCATGCTTGGTGGACGTAGGCGAGACCTTGTGCAACGTCCTCTGCTACTTTCAAGCACGGAGTCCAGTGTAGTGGCTCTGCCCTCGTTGATTTCGATCCTGCAAATGCAAATAGCATTAAAAAATGTGCTTTATTATTAAACTAAATCAACAATAATTAACTATTCATAGATATCATAATAAATTCGACGGTTCCCCATGGAATCCAGTAGTCAGCAGCAGAAGCTAGATTCTTCAAACTGACAGGGTATTATTATTAGAGAAAATCGTCTCAGTGACAAAAAATACCTTATAATATACGATTTTAACCAATTTTGTTTGGATTTGCCAAAATGACCAACAAAATCGCAATGCGAAATAAAAATCGCAACGCGATCTCCAGAATCGCAAATCAGTTCCCAAAATCGCAATGCGATAGTACAAATTCGCATTGCGATTTTCAAGAATCGCAACGCGAATATATAAATCGCAACGCGATTCTGACTATCGCAACGAGTATCCGTAAAATCGCAACGCGTATCTGTAAATCGCAATGACAATACGTAAAATCGCAATGCGTATCCGTAAATCGCAACGAGAATACGTAAATCACAACGCGTATCTGTAAATCGCAACGAGAATACGTAAATCGCAATGCGTATCCGTAAATCGCAATGCGTATCCGTAAATCGCAACGACAATACGTAAAATCGCAACGCGTATCCGTAAATCGCAACGCAATTTTTAAAGCGCCATTAGAATCGCTACGCGTATTTTATTTTCAAATTCCAAACACGAATATTAATTATCGGAACACTGAACCGTCCACAGTATATCCGGTAATCGCAACTCATAACCTAAAACCTAAAATCACAACTCAGTCTCATCTCCATCTCTCACTCTCTACGGCGAAATCCGTCCCCATCTCTGAAGATTTCCGTCCCCATCTCCGGCGAAATCCCTCACAACCATTCACAGTCAGAAATCCCTCACAATCATTCAGAAATGGAAAATCAACCTCCGATGGTTAGTTTTTTTAATTATTTTTATTTTGAAATTTTTGCATTATTTTAGGTTTTTCATATTGAAATTGATGATAAGTTTACTGGTAATTTTAATAATAGATTAACCATTTCACTTAGATTTCTTATTAAATTCATTCGATTGCTGCCAATACTGCTAAACTGTTTAGTCTTTAACCCTGTGAAGTTAGTATTTGTCTTTGTTTTGTCTTTTGGTTGAAGTAATGCAATCCATTAAAGTTTCAATTTGCAGAAGAAGAATAGTTTCTAAACTTAAAATTGCAACATGAAAATGAAAATCGCAACACGAAAATGACTATCGTAACGAGAGAAATGAGAATCGCAACGCGAAACCAAAATCGCAACGCGATTTTCATTTCGCGTTGCGATTCTCTCGTTGCGATTTTAATTTCGCGTTGCGATTCTCTTGTTGCGATTTTCATTTCGCGTTGCGATTCTCTCGTTGCGATAGTCATTTCCGCGTTGCGATAGTCATTCTCTCGTTGCGATTTTCATTTCAACCAAAAGACAAAACAGTGTTGCAAATTTTAGTTTCAAGAATAAACTACTACTCTTTATGTTTATTGTTTTTGGTATATCTTCACAGTGTAGTTTTTGGTATATCTAACTTGGTATGTTTATTGTTTTTGTAGAAATTTTTTTCGGCTTCATTGACATTAAGGAATAAAGTTAGCCTAGCCACTACAATTGCTTCAAAGCTTTCACCTGCACAAAGAAAATTGTTTGAGGAAACCTGCTTCGGGCAATGGCTGAGAGTACAACATCCAGGTGAAGATGCTAATTTGACCCATTTGTGGCTTCAGACCATGACTAGCGATCTACCCGACAGTATACAACGTGGTGAGGAAGAGATATGGTTTCATTTTCCACCGGCGTATACTTGTTTTGGGAGGAAGGAGTTCTGCTTAATCACTGGTCTACGATTCGGACACGATGATGTAGGCCGGTACACTCGTCATATCACCCGCCCATCATGGTTATCCTGGGTTTTTCCTGATGAGTCAATAGAGAAGCCGAACTTATACGTCGACGACCTGAAGAAATTGTTTAATAAGAAAGATGGTTTTACTCGGATGAATGACGTCGATGTTGTCCGAGTATGCCTTCTAGTACTTTTGTATGCCGGCTTTTTAGGCAGAGAGGCCAGACAACCTACTCCTCAGGAGCTAATATTATTGGTAGAGGACCTAAATGCATGGAATCTGTTTCCGTGGGGTTCGTATATATAGAAAGCTACCTGGACTAAGTTGTCGTCTGCCTTTGATGACCGCAAAAGTTTGCGTGGCGATGGGTCGAAATACACTTTGTCAGGCTTTGTTTGGGCCTTTAAGGTAAGAATTTCTATGTAATGTTTTCAAAATTATAATTAATTATTTAACAATTACTAATGTTTGTTATTATATTGTTTGTAGATTTGGATATTCGAGGCTTTCCCCAGCATGCAGACATATGCATTAAAAACTTCAAATGATATTCCTAGGGCTATTTCCTGGAAGAGGAAACGTCTGTTGGATTGGGAAGACTTAATACCATATGCGACAATAAATAATGTAAGTTAACACAAATACTATCATATATAAACAAGTTATTAATAGTAGACGTTTAACTTTGTTTGAGTTTTTATATTTTTAGGAGGCCAACACTCCATTACAGAGACTGACACCCACGGAGGCTGAGCTTGCCACTGATTGGTGGCAAGCTAGTCAGCGTTTTTTTGATGGCACGAATGATGAGCAGCCTCCACTTCCTCTACTTCGAGAGCCATCACCTCACCCAGAGCCATCACCTGATCGACCCGACTATACACCTCTACAACGAGAGCCATCACCTATCCCGTCACATCATCGAGCCTCTTCTCCACCATCACCTCATGATAGGCGACCGGCAAAGATGCCACGACTTCTATCTCCCTGTTCTCCACCTCCATGGGATGAGTCAAGGGAGTTACGTGATGAGGTCAATGCCTTGCGTGAGGAGATCGGTACTCTACGCGATAACGATGGTGCATGGTGTGTGGAGGTGTCTACTTTACGTGGTGAGGTTGCCGCTCTACGTGAGATGGTAGTATCATTGCAGAATGAGGTTCATACTCTACGCAACGAGGTAAGTTTAAGATTTTCCATATTTAACTTGATGATAAATTTACTCGTAATTTCACTTAGATTAACCATTTCACTTAGATTACTTAGTAAATTTATTCGGTTGCTACCAATACTGCTAAACTGTTTATTCTTTAACACTGTGAAGTTAATATTTGTCTTTTGTTTTGTCTTTTGGTTGAAGTAAATTTATTCGGTTGCTGTCAATTCTGCTAAACTGTGTATTCTTTAACACTGTGAAGTTAGTATTTGTCTTTGTTTTGTCTTTTGGTTGAAAGTAAATTTGTTCGGTTGCTGCCAATTATGCTAAACTGTGTATTCTTTAACACTGTGAAGTTAGTATTTGTCTTTGTTTTGTCTTTTGGTTGAAAGTAAATTTGTTCGGTTGCTGCCAATTCTGCTAAACTGTGTATTCTTTAATACTCTGAAGTTAGTATTTGTCTTTGTTTTATCTTTTGGTTGAAGTAATGCAATCCATTCAAGTTTCAATTTGCAGAAGAAGAAATAGTTTACTTTCGCAACACGAAACTTAAAATCGTAACGTGAAAAATGACTATCGCAACGCGAAATGAATCGCAACGAGAAATGAAAATCGCAACGAGTGAATCGCAACGCGAAACCAAAATCGTAACGCGAAACTATAATCGCGTTGCGATTTTTATTTCGCATTGCGATTCTCTCGTTGCGATAGTCAAATTCGCATTGCGATAGTCATTTTCGCATTGCGATAGTCATTTTCGCGTTGCGATTTTAAGTTTCAGATTCTATTCTTCTTCTGCAAATTGAAACTTGAATGAATTGCATTACTTCAACCAAAAGACAAATACTAACTTCACAGTGTTGAAAATTTAAGTTTCAAGAATAAACTACTACTCTTTATGTTGTCATTGAACCTGCACTAAACCTATATGTTGTCCTTTTAAATGTTTATATAAGTGCTTACTTCTGGAATGTTATCTGATGCATTTTGTGAACAATGATATAATAATGACTTAGGTGAATACCGTGCAAGTTTGAAATATATTTATCTTTGTTCTCACTGTTTAATATCATGTCTGTTTATTTACTGATTTATGTATTAATTTATTTTTAGCGGCCCGCTAAGGTGGATGCTCTACGTCGGGTTTTTCTTGCAAGACGGAGTTCACGCATCAGACGGCGTGCACGTGCCATTACGTCTCCGTTCACCCCAATAGTGCGAAGAATCCGTAAGAAAAAGTCTGACTCACCTGTCATCGTTCAAGAGGCCTCCTCTATCATTCAAGAGGCCCCTATCATCCCTCAAGAGTCCCCTCCCACCGTTCAAGAGGACACTGTCATCGTTGAAGAGGTCCCTCCCAACATTCTAGAGCCCGATTCACACGGCGTAATATATCGAATTATTGAGAAGCCCCTTCACATGCCGGACATGATGGATGACTGTTGGCTTTCGTATAAGTTACCGGCCAGTACCATTCCGGCAGATGAAGTGGAGAGGAAACAACTACCGGAAACAATTCTGGATAATACCCTTTGGGCTAAGACCGCAGTTGATTTTTATCTACATGAGCGGAGCCAAGGGTGTTACGCTGATATATACAAACTCAACGATGATATGCATTTGTTGATTGAACGGTCTTGGTGGGGTGTATTATTAGGGGTTGAAGACAACGGCTATTTCGATGGGGGGGGTAAGTCTTATATTTCTTATATTTCAGTTTGATTAATTTTTTTAAAAATTTATGTAATTCACTAATATATGTCTTTTTTTTGTAAAACAGCATATTGATGCATGAGTGACACGTCTTCTAATTGTAAGGAAATTGAAGAAAAATATTAAAAAAACGCGATATACAATTATGCCGACGTCTTTTCACGTAGTTCACTTGAAGAATCAACGACATGAATCATATGTGTTGGCTAATGGACAAGCTAAACTTTATGCTACATGGTGGGAGGTCGATAAGGTTAGTATATTTGTTTAAATATTTTAAAGGTGTTCATAAATAAGTGTGCAATTTGAATTATTACATTTCGATGCAGATGTTTATCCCTGTTTTGGACCATACTCATTGGCTTCTCGTCGAGCTTCAGCTCCCATCCCTAAAGACAATAATATATGACAACATGATAAATTACATATCATTGTCTGATTTGAGAGATATGATTAAGGGATGGAGCTCTCATTTGGCTAAATTCTTGGATGCAATTGATTATTGGACTAAGTCTGGAAACAAGAAGCCAAAGAAGTTCAATGTTACAGTTATCAGAGACGAGACCGCGCCACAACAAATGAAGGAAGCCAGAGGGGATTGTGGTCCTCTCGTATGCATGTGCTTGGAGCGTTTGACGACAGGAAGTACACATTTTCTACCTCCCACCGATAGAGATAGAGGTGCAGTAGGCTTGTGATTTCGGCATTTTATGGCTAAAGCGATATATGCGAGACGCTGCATACCTGCAACCGTGTTATGAAAGTGTCCATAAACAATTTGAGAGTCAAATGCAAGTGTTGTTAAACATATTTACTCTTTTTGGTTTGAAAATGTTTGGTTAAGTAGCTAGAATTCAATAATTTGCTGTTTGTAGGTTTTAGATGTGTAGAAAGTGTTGTTGATTCAATGTTTGGTTTCTGCAGGTTAATCCTGAAGTGAGCTGCGTGAAATGGATGTATGGGTGCAAAAGTTGATTTCATTATTATTTTTTGATTGTTTAATTGATTTGTAAAAGATGATTTGTAAATGTTGATTTGTTTAATTGATGTGTACATAATATTTGTGCTTGTTTAATTGATTGAAATGTAATAGTTGATTTGTTGATTTCAATCTGCATTATGTTGAATACAAAACAGACTATCGCAACGCGGAAATGACTATCGCAACGAGAGAATCGCAATGCGAAATGAAAATCGCAACGAGTGAATCGCAATGCGAAAATGAAAATCACAACGCGAAACTAATTTCGCGTTGCGATTTTCATTTTCGCATTGCGATTCACTCGTTGCGATTTTCATTTCGCATTGTGATTCTCTCGTTGCGATAGTCAATTCCGCATTGCGATAGTCATTTCTGTGTTGCGATAGTCAAATGAATGTCTAATAAGTGATAACAACTGAACTTATCATAGCAATGTTCAAACTCAAGTTACTAATACATGCCTAACTGAAAATGTTAAAAGTTCACACATAATATACACATAATACAACGTTTGCATTTAAAAATCACCTAAGCTAACAGTCCCAAAAGGTGAAGCCGGTTGTGATTGGGATTTTGATGAGGATCCATATTTTGGTAGAGGAAAAGATGATTGTGATGGCACTGGTGATCCACATGTCAACCTTGTATGACCACTTTCCTTGCACCGACTACATGTCGATCTCTTCTTCTCTTCACCCTTAGACGGTATACGATCGTGACTTTTTGGTCGGCCAGGTAGCCTTCTGTCCATGGCTGGTGGCAAAACTGTTTGTAAGTCATCTGGTATGTCCCACTTAGAAAGATGTGGAATATGGTAGACAATCTCGCCATAAGTCTGTCAATATACTTCTGTAGTGTAGCAATCTATAGCGTATTCGCTTGAATCATCTTGGTTTAGATGAAGAGAAACTTTTATAACATGGCCACACGGATAACCAGATGTTTGCCATTTCATAGAACTACACGTCTTTGCATTTAGATCGACAAACCCATTTAAGTTATTATCCAGTACTTCAAACAAAGTGTTTGAACATGGTTCAACTCTCCATGACGTTGACTTCACAACACGTTTCGTTATCTTTTTTTCTGTCCATGGTGTAACACGATGTTCCAATGTTCCTGTAAATTTAAATAAATAATACTTAGTAAAATATATGATAAGTTACAAATTTAAAGAAATAATACCTGCATGGTTTCTTTTCTTGTAGTACCACTGTTGAATAGAGGCTCGAAAAAACTCCATTAACATAGTAATGGGTAATTTCTGGGAAATGACGACTTAGAGCGTCGATTGATTCTGCACTATTTGATGTCATGAAACCATATCTTGCTCCAAGTTGATGTACTCTTGACCATCTTTCAAACCCGACATCTTCTAGTGTTTCAGCACACTGAGGCAAAACACGTTTTAAACAGTTTATATGCTTATTAAAATCCACTTCCCGATAAGCTTTTACAGCCTTCCAGTATGTCCATTTGTGATTTTTTATACCAGCAGACCTTGATTTTAGATTTCTATACAAATGAACACCATAAAGTCCATGAAAAGCATCTGAGAAACACCTTCTAACAACGTTGTCAATTGAGTTTGCCCTATCGGATATGATTGTCAGATTGCTAATAGGACCTATGCAATCCCTAAGATGCCCCATAAACCATGTCCATGAATCAGAGGTTTCAGATTTGCCAACCCCGTAAGCTATTGGCAGTACCCATTGTTAGCATCCATGGCTACTTCTAATAAGTTTACTCCAATGTATCAACCTTTTAAATGTGCTCCGTTAACTATAATAACTGGGCACATGCAATTAATAAACGAACGAATCTACAAAATCATATACACAAGAAATATAATCATTTAAATGTGAAATGCATGTAACTAACAAAAATGAGTCAACAAAATTATATTGATTTACTAACCGCAGCACCAATGGCGATAAATAGCAACTCAAAGCGTCCATCTCTATCTGTTTTGATATGAGTTACCGACCCAGGATTTTTCAGCTTTAAATTGTGACAATAAGCCGGCAGTTGGGCAAACGATGCTTCTGGCGACCCCCTCAACAATTCCAAGGCATAACATTTGGCTCTCCAAGCTTGAGAATATGAGATACTAATCTTGAACCGAGCATTCATGTCAATCATAATTTCATGTCCCCGATATACCATACCATTCAAAAACATTAACTCAGCCAGAAAACCACCCAACACCTTTTTGTTTGCATGTCTATGGTGAGGAAAAACTTGGGTTCTTGAACATGTATGTTTATCAATAAAAATCCTAACTTGAAACATTTCACAATCTTTTATCCTCTTTGCAATCATACGCCACATACAGTTTTTGTCAATCATACACCTTGTTTCGAAACGATCTTTGCTTGATTTGTTAACTTTTAGTTGATAGCCATCTTCCACACATTTCGTATACAAAGCTATCTTCAAGTCTTCCTTTGTATCAAAACAATCATCTTTCTTGATACGAATAATTTTTGTGTAACAATCAACTGATATCTTTACCAACTCTTCTTCCGGTATCTGAAGTAATTCTGGCATATTCCAGTTATACTCCCGTGGTATTTTCTTCGGGGACTTTTCTTTGGGGATTTCTTCTTCTTCTTCTTTTTCTTCTTCAGTGTTATATGAATTACAGAATGGATGTTCAACATGTTCATTTACAGTCGTAACTTCATCCTCGTTATCATCAACAACATCTTCCTCGGCAACGGCTGTTTCATCATCAAAATTCGGGTATTGACCAATATCAAAATCATTACACACAGGGTCTGTTTCTTCTTCTGAAAAATCATCAAAATCCGAGTATTGACCAAGATAAAAGTCCGGGTATTGACCAAGATCAAATTTCGAATACTGACTAGTACTCACAATTTTTTCTGTTGGCTCATCATCGTCTAACTGGTCAATACGAAAACTGGAATTTGGTGCTGAAAGTTGATTGGGATTTGGATTAGGGAAAGGTTGTGGGTTTCGAGATTGTGTTTGGTATTGGAAATGTGGTGAAACAATATTTGCTTGGTGATGAAATTGTGGTGGAACCATTAAATTTTGAGCACCATAAACTGGGGTTGAAAAACTTAGTTGATTACTACCTGCTACTGACCCAACTTCACTACTTCTAGGTTCAACAACATACAATGTAACATCATCACTTGAAACACTAATGTAAGCAATGAATCGTTCAACATCTTCATTGTCGGTTAACAAATAAACTTTACCATTTCTCTGATAAGATAGCCTAAATCCACTTAGGGGCTCTAAATTCAATTTATTTGCAACACGTAACATTAGAGTTTCATAAGTTAACTTTTTTTAATGACAGTTTTAGTTGAAGATTCATGGGTAAAGGCATATATTGTAAAACACAATGAACATTCTCCCATGACCCTCCAAAACATAAATTTATCCAAACATGATCAACATTAGATGATTTCATTATTGTAAATTAATTTACTAAACAAACGAGCTGCGAAACTAAAACCTGTTGCCGGATGGGGAAGGATGTCGTTGGATATAGGAACGGATGTCGCCGGAGAGAGTGATAGATGGAGATGGAATGAGTTGCGATTTAGGGATTTAGGTTATGAGTTGCTGCTGCTGCGTAGTTATATACCCAAAACATTTGTGTTGTGAAATTAAAACCTGTTGCGAATTCAGAAATCGAGTTGCGAATTTGAAATTCAGTATTGCGATAGTCAGAATCTCGTTGCGATTTACAGGCATTGATTTACAGATTCGCATTGCGATTTACGTATTCGCATTGCGATTTACGTAATCGCGTTACGATTTACGTATTCGAATTGCGATTTACGTATTCGCATTGCGAATTAGGAAAATCGCAACGCGAATTTGGGAAATTGCAATGCGATAGTCAGAATCGCGTTGCGAATCTGGAAATTGATTTGCGATACCGGATATCGCGTTGTGAATTATCGATCGCGTTGTGATTTACGGATACGCGTTGCGATTTTACGTATTGTCGTTGCGATTTACGGATACGCATTGCGATTTACGTATTCTCGTTGCGATTTACAGATACGCATTGCGATTTACGTATACGCGTTGCGATTTACGTATTCTCGTTGCGATTTACGGATACACGTTGCGATTTTACGTATTGTCGTTGCGATTTACGGATACGCGTTGCGATTTTACGGATACTCGTTGCGATAGTCAGAATCGCGTTGCGATTTATATGTTCGCGTTGCGATTTTCATATTCGCGTTGCAATTCTGGAAAATCGCAATGCGAATTTATACTATCGCATTGCGATTCTTCATAATCGCGTTGCGATTCTGGGAACTGATTTGCGATTCTTGAGATCGCGTTGCGATTTTTATTTCGCATTGCGATTTTGTTGGTCATTTTGGCAAATCCAAAAAAAGTTGGTTAAAATCGTATATTATAAGACATTTTTGGTCATTGAGGCGATTTTCTCATTATTTTATATTATTTTTTACAGTTGTAAAATTGGAAAGAGGGATCGTACCTCGAGATATTTTGTCAATACGATAACAATATGAAATTTTGTTATTTAAATTATTGTGAAATTTTTTAATTTTTTTTGGATTAGTTTATATTTTAACTCTTATACTATTTATTTAATTAGACGTATTTCAGATATAAGACTCTTGATCGTTCGAAGTCTCAAAATGACGCGTATTTCAGATATTGTTTACTATGATGGAGAAATTAGGGAAGATGAAATTGGCGTCGTCTTCGCATCAAATAATTCTTTCAGAATATCCTTCAAGAGAAACATCACTCTTGAAGAGGTGATCATTAAAATTTTAAGGAATGTTCATGTTTGAAGTATTAAAAGATTGTCCTCACTTCAATACAGATTTTCAATAGCAATATTTTCGTTAACTTATAAAGCATTCGAACTCTACAACGATAACGATGTTGCTATGATAGTTGATTATTAGAATCAATATTCATACGCTGATACACATATGTATGTGATATTTGTTAAAGTGTATGTGGTTCGTGGTATGTCATTATACTCTCATTATGGGCTGGCTCAACAAGCTGATCAAGTTGACAACCCAACTCTAGTAATATGTAATGACTTTAACTCATTAATGGGAAATCCACATTATGGTGCCATCTCATCAAGTTCAATGGGAAGACATTCATCAGTAACTTCTTACGATCTGAACCGAGGTGGCTCTACAAACAACCCGTATGACAACATCACTTCCAGTTCAAGGGGAAGACATTCATCTGCCAATTTCTTTTACCTAAATATGGAGATGCCCTCAACGCAACAATTTGTGCAGTACCCATTTGACTCGATGTCTTCAAGTTCCAGGGGAGGCATTAAATTGCGAGTTTCTTCGACCTCAATATTGAAATACCTTCAAGTTCAAGAGGAAGGAATTCAAATATCAGCTTGTTTGACCTAAATGTCGACATCGTGGAGGAACCCTCATCTCCACCAAAAGAACCTCTTCATGAGCCAAGTGCGGATGGTATTGAGACTGGACTATTCGTTCAACCAGAATCACCACAGTTCAACATGGACTTCAATGATGATGATGTAGATGAAGTTCCCACAAAAGATGTGGGCATTGTAGAAACCTAGGACATGATAGGAAAAAATGTCAATCTCTTTTGTCATCAAGTAACCGTTGATATTGTGATGATGTAATAGTTGTTTATGAAATCTAAGTTTGTGTTATTTAATTTTCATTAACTTTCAATTAATGTCATTTAAGCATCACCGAGTAATGGGTTACCAAAGTGAAAATTAAATAAAAACATTACAAACTAAATACAAGAAAATGATACAATTCAAACAATGAGAATTACTAAATAGAAACATTAAATGCAGACGATACAATTCGAACAATTAAATAATAAAAACATTAACAAAAAATAAATAAAAAGTCCATAATTAAATAAAAACTTTACAATTGATGGTAAACAAACAAAATTAAATAAAAACATTACAAACTAAACAACTCTATCGATGTCTTCGTCTTGAATGTGTTCCGCAGGGTAATGGTTGTCTGTGTCGATGAAGATTTATTCGTATAACTTGTTATTCCTCCTCACTCTCATCGTCATCATCATCATTATCATCATCAAGAGAAGCTACATTTTGTTCATGATGGACGAATGACGATGTAGCACCTTCATAGAATAAGAACCTTGGAGGTGTATGACTGACTATCCCACCGCTCATAGAAAATTGTGAAAACTACGAAAATACCACGCCCATGATTAGAGAAGAAGAAGACATCCACCGATGACATTTTTCGATAATCAGATGCCCAACACATTTCTCTATATAGAAATGCCAAAACCGTGGAGCCCCAACTAAGTAAGCCAGCAACTAAAAAATCTTCGAGGTGACACAACCACATAAAATGAACTTGGTTGCGAGATTTATTGGGCATCAAGATCCCTCTTATAAGTTGTAATATGTAAGCCCAAGAAAATATTTTAGCCTATTCTTTGGAACAATCTTCACTCAAATGTTAAAAATTTTTAGCCAACCATGATAATAAAATATTCAACCACCGTTGAAATTAGGCGGGATACCTCCAAGATACTCCCCACACAATGAATGTCAATCACCATCCGCCACACCAGAAATAACATCCCCATCTATCGAAAACCCCAAATATATGAAAACATCCTCCAGCATAATAGTGCACTCCCCAAACGAAAGATGAAATGTGTGTGTCTATGGTCTCCCCCTCTTAATTAGTGCATAAATAAAGTTGGGTTCAAGGTTATAGTGGCCTTCATATTTCGCTATGTAACCAAATCCATCATTGGCTAAATACGACCAAACACGACTCAGTATCTCTAACCTAGTGTTACAAATAAATGGATCTAATATACGATCATTCTTCTAATTAAATAAATAGTATACAAATTAAAATATAAACTAATATTAAAATAAATAAATAAATAAATCATTCACAATAATTAAAATAACATAATTTAAAATTGTTATCACATCAACAAAATGACTCGAGATATGATTATCATGTAAATGCAGCAACACGCATTCCATTTTATAACTACAAAAAATAATAAAAAAATTAGTACAATAAAATATAATAAAAACTTTTAGCTTCTAAAAAGATAACAAAACCTACTTAAAACTTGGTACAAAGATCGTTAAAAAGAAGAAATAGAGGATTTTTGGTGTGATTTGAGTGTTGTATGAGAGGTATTTTTAGGGGATAGGGACGGGCAGTATTAAAGGGGGTAGGTGGTATTTAAGTGAAAGGTGCGTGCCTCATGATCTGTGCCTTTCCACTGTGGCACTAACTCGGACATAACCCCAATAAGGCACGCTTCCTGTAACGCACCTTCCGTCCATGTCTGCAAGGCACATTCCATGAAACGCGCTTTATTATCTATTTGTTAGAAAGGGTGCTAGATTGATAATATTTAGAGAAATAGTGTCTGACATGTAATATTTAGAGAAAGGGTGATTTTTGGGTAAAAAACCTAATTTAGGAGCATCTTTCATATTTTTAGCCATAATAACTTAATTATTTTTAGGGTAAATTACAAATTTGGTAATCAAGTTTCACTCTTTCTCCTATTTCACTCATTATACTTTAAATCTTTTCAGTTTTTCACTGAACTTAATACATTGGAATTTTTTGTCACTCAGATGTTTCCTCACTGACGGTGTTATAAATGAGTTTTTTTTTTATAGATGCAATAACGTCATTTTGGTATTTTTTTTTAAAATGGCGTTATTCTAACACCATTAACTATTTAACGGCGGAGTGACAAAAAATCAAGGATAAATTACACCAGTCATCACTGAACTTTACTATCTGTCCTATTTCACTCACTATACTTTAAATCCATTTAATTTACTCACCGAACTTAACATAATTAGCATTTTTGGTCACTCGGTTGTTAAATATTTAACGACGTTAAAATGACAACATTTTAGAAAAATAAAATTTGCACCAGAACGACGTCATTTTGCATCTATATAACAACTCATTTATAACGTCGTTTAGTGAGAAAATGATTGAGTGAACAAAAATGCTAATTATTTTAAGTTCGGTGAGGAAATTGAACGGATTTAAAGTACAATGAGCGACGTTATAAAAGAGTTGTTATATAGATGCAAAACGACGTCGTTTTAGTGCAAATTTTATTTTTCTAAAACGGTATCATTTTAACGCCGTTAAATATTTAACATCATAGTGACAAAAAATGCTAATTATTTTAAGTTCAGTGATGATTGGTATAATTTACCCAAAAACCAATGTATTAAGCTCAGTAAAGAAATTGAAAACTTTTTAAAGTTCAGTGAGCAAAATAGAATATAAAGTAAAGTTTAGTGATGAAATTTGTAATTTACCCTTATTGTTAACATTTATATAACTGGTGATTTTGTTCTTTATTTTTTTTAATATTTTAATTTTGATCAAAAACATATTTAAATTGTTAGTTGATTAATGATTATTGATTAACATATATTATTAACGTGATATTTTCGTATTGATCAATTACTTACGTAACATATGACATGTCACTCAAAATAATAACATAATATATGTTATGTCACCCATAATGATAATATAGTATGTGTAATATCGTCTAAAATAATGATGTTATATGTGTCATATTACTAAAAATATTGACATGACACGTGACGTGTCGTCTAAATTGATGACGTAATATGTGTCACGTTATCTAAAATTATGACGTGATATGTGTTACATTACCTAAAATGATGATATGATATGTGTCATATTATTATGTCACCTAAAATTATGACATGATATGTGTCACGTCATTAAAAATGATGATGTGATATGTATCACATTATTAAATATGATGATATGATATATGTTACATCAACAATTAAACACATATAAAAATATCATGTCAGTAACATATGTTGATTATTAATCAATTAATAATTTTCATCTAACAGAGATTTTTTTGACAAAAAATAAAATATTGAGAATAAAACGCTCAAAATTAATAATGTATACAAATGTTGAGAATAATCATGTCATTGTACTTTTTTATATTAAACTAACATTTTAAAACTATTTTTTAATCTAATATATTTTCTATATTATTTAGCCTTAGTTTAAAATTATTTTTAAAAATTAATTTTGAGGTGTCTTAAAATTTAAGCGGGTTTTTTATTCACAGAAAAATTATTATCAGAAGAATATTTTTTTTGAATTATATACTCATAATTGATTTAAGAACATTCTTTTTAGGGTACTGTTATTCCTTACAATATTTTTTTAAGTATTTTCGTGAGAATTCTTAGATATTAAACAATTATCTACTTTTAAGAAAAAGTATCCCTTAAACAAAAAACATCGTATTAAGATTTATAACAAAGATATATTAGAATAAATTGTGTATAAAAAATCCTTGTAGAGATTTGAGGTAGTTTTACGGTATAACCTAATAATTTAAGGCAAAAAAACAAAAACAAAAACTGAGTGTGTCTGAAAATGTTATCAAAAAGTGTAACATTTTAGGAACTTTTATGTTGGACGTAACTTAAAATGTTATATTCTTCATAACATTTTTATTAAGCCGAAAATATTAAAAATCGATTGACAACCGAAAATGTTATATTCTTTCTAATATTTTATGTTACATTCATAACATTTTTTGTTGTAGCTGAAAACGTTATAAAATATGTAATATTTTAGGTTGCACTCGACCTAAAATATTATCTTTTTTTTATAGTATTTTCGGTCGCGTCTATTTTCGTTTTTTTAGTTTGAGAATGCTTTTGACAATAAAAAAAAGTGATTTTCACCCATAAGTAGATGTGTTCAAATACGGGTACCCGAACTTTTAAAATTTTCAAATTATTAACTTAAAAAAATACACAATTTTAAATGTTCGAATTACATACTCCAACATCCAAACATATAATTTAAAAAGTAGTTTTCTTTTCGTTGAGATTTTTTTTTAAATTTTATTAGTTTAATTTAATATATAAATTTATCAATAATTAAATATGTAATATTATTATATATAAAAATAAATGTAACCGGGTACCAGAAAAAATTTAATTTTGTGCCACAAGCTCGACCATGAAATGTTGGGCTGGGTACCCGACCCTAAATTTGATTTTTTTTAAAATACCTAGATTTTTTGATCGGGGGACATCCGGATCGGGTATTTTTTTAACATCCATACCCATAAGTAATGCTAAACACTTAAAAATTAGCTTGAAAACATGGTTGAAAAAGTAATTTTCAATCCAACCTCAAAAAACATAAATTATATTTTTATCTTCAATTATTTAATTTTAATTAATTTTTAAATTAGTATATATATATATACACACATGTATAATTATTTATTAATGTTCAAATTAATTATTAAACATAAATTGATAGAACTGAAAAGATTTTTTACTTTAAGTGTATATTTTTTGTCAAAATAATTTTGTAAATTATTATTTCTTAATAACTTTAAGTTAATATGTTAAAATGTATCGAAAACATATTTTTTAATAAAATATTTCAAATATAAAAATTATTATTAATGAGTTATCATAAGATATTTTGTATATATTTATTATAGTTTAAGTTGATATATTTCAAATATCATAGTGTAAATATAATTTAAATACTATATATTTAATTTATATCTTAATATCTAAAATTGACATTTTATATTTTCAAAATCAAATTTTAACTATAATCTTAAACAGTTAAATTTTAAACTGCATTTTCAAAAATTATTTTCAAAATATTTTTATAACATTTTAAAGCCATTTTTCCAAATTAATACCGAACTAACACTAGAATTTAGAATTTCGCTAAAGATCTATGAAGTGTTGGTTGAATGTAGCGTGGGTTTTGCGTGAAATGTGGGTATTCATGGGACATGGTTACGTTCTTAATGAAACCTTGATCTTAATGTCATTGCCTCCTAAGGAAGAAAGGTACCTTTTTTTATGTCCAAACATAGGGCACATTGCATGAATGAATTTATTTAACCGGATAAAGGAATCATTGTTGTTTTTATATGTCACGGATTCAAACACCAACGACTGTAATAGAATGATTGAATATTTATTGTCAAATAATTTAATGTATTTAGGACATATTATAATTAATTTAACTCAATAAAAAAAAAGGTACGTTATCCAAATTAGTACACCTACATGTAATGCCATCAAAATGTGTGCACCCAAAGCTTGATTAGTTGAAAGCAATTTGACCGACCCCATTACCCTACAAAACAAAAGGCGTCAACCTCAAGTTCCTTCTCCCTATATATATATTTATATTTAATTAAAAGGTTTAAATCAATAATGACGATAGCATGGCGCGGAAGGGATGTTAATTACTTAAGTTCATCATTGATCTATTATTAATACATTCGGTTTTATTTTTATTACACTAAGGATGCTTAACTTTGAAATCTAGTATCAATTATAACTTTTATTAAAAAATATATATATAATAGATAATTTTATTATAAAAATACATTATAATATATAAATTACATACAAAGTGAATTAAATTATTTCACAGTAGTCTGTTTGACAAGTGCAAAATGCCTCTACAAAAAGGAAAATGGCATACACTAGGAATAAAAGAAAGTTGGCATATGGAATATATGACTTAAAAAAATAATTTTGTTATAAATAACATTTATTATGGATGTTCATTTAAGTTTTACCTTTTATAATTAATGTAGATTACGATTTAATTTGGTGATAGTAACATATGATTTTAGAACTTATAAAAGATTCATGTACAAGTTTATAAGATAATGTACAACAAAAGATTATAATACACTCTTATATTATGTTCTATATTTGTGTCATTGAATGAAAGAATAATGTCATTTATAATTTTAAACTAAAAGTTCCGATCTTTAAATAAAAGTTGCAGAATATGTTTTATTTCTAAGAGTTTCTGAAGTTCAATGCTAAATTTAATATATTTTCTATAGTTTTATTTTCTTAAAATTATAATAATTTTCAATTATAAATAAAATTTAAACGTTTCATGTCAATTATTTTTTTAATATTCAAATCGTTAAATGTTTATTTTGTCTTTAATCAATTTATCTATTGTTACATTATTAGTTTTTTTTTCGTATTAAAGTTTACATGAATAGATAGTTATTAATAATATTTATAATTATTTTAATTAATTTGTTTGTTTTATGATAGTATATCAATGACAAATCTTGTAAAATTATAATTCGTAGCTCTAGACATTTTCGAAAAGTACTATTTGTCATGGATTTTAGATGTCGAAATACACCTAGATGCAAATGGTTTAGATGACACTATTAAAGAAAGAAATAAAGAATTTGCTCAAAATAAGGTTAAAGCCATGATATTTATTTGTTGTCACCTCCATGAGACACTAAAATCTGAATATTTGACTGTTAAAGATCCCATTGTTCTTTGGGATAATCTAAAGGAAATGTATGACAACCATAAAACTGTTGTACTTTCTAAACCTCGATACAATTGATTGCATTGAGATTACAAGATTTTGAATCGGTAAGCGAATATAACTCAAATATGTTTCAAAGTTTTTCACAATTGAAATTATGTGGTCAGAGTATAACCGATGAGGATATGTTAGAAAAATACTCCACTTTTCACGCAAATAATATTGTCTTGCAGACACAATATCGTGAAAATATTTAAGAAATATTCTGAGTTAATATCTTGTCTTCTTGTGGTCGAGCAAAACAATGAATTGTTAATGAAAAATCATGTGTCTAGTCCTAATGGTGTCAATCCAATCCTAGAAGAGAATGCAACATCTTATAGTAGAAAAAAAATAAAGGCATCACCAACAACCGTGGTCATGGTTATGGACGCAATCGAGGTCATTATCATGGTCGAGGACATGGACAAAGTGATCATTTTAAGAAACCTTATAACCACCATAAGTGGGATTATAAGGATAATAAAAGTGATAAAGATTAGATTAAGAAAGTAAAATCTTTATGTTATCGATGTGGTGATACAAACCATTGGTCTTGTGCTTGTTGTATGTCAAAGCATTTTGTGAACCTTTTTCAACAATCATTAAAAGGTAAATGAAAGAAAATAAAAACAAATTTTGTTTGTGAAAATGACAAAAGAGTTATACGAAACGGATGGTCAAGCACACTTGAATGTTTATGATTGTGATTTTGTTGGTCAAACTCACTTGGATGTAGCAGATTTCTTCAACACCTGAAGGAAATAATTGATATTTCAATTTATTATTTACAAGAATAATGTTGATGTAATTTTACTTTAAACATTAGAGTTGTTATGTTTTAAAATCTTCAAAATATTTATATGTTTTGAATATTTTTATGATATTTATTTATTTTCTTTGAAAATATGATTATTTCTCAAATACAATATACGATAAATAGTGAAGATTTATGTTTAGCAGATAGTTCAACTACTCATACTATAATTAAGAATAAGGATTTTTTTTTTCATTTAACAATGCAACAAGTTAATGTTAGTACTATATCTGAAAATACTAAAATTATAGAATACCCCAGAAGAGCAATTATATTATTGCCAAATGAAGCTAAATTCCAAATTAACAATGTGGTGTATTTTTCGAAGCCTCAAAGAAATTTATTAAGTTTTAAAGATATTCGTCAGAATAAATATCATATTGAGACTATAAATGATGGAGATGTTGAATATCTTTATATTACTAGTATAACTGAAGTAATAAAATAATTTTAGAAAAATTATTTGCACTTTCTTCTTGATTGTATTACACTAGAATTAGTACAATTAAAACATATATTATTATAAATCAAAAGTTTATTGATAACTTTATTATTTGACATGACCGATTAAGTCATCTCAATTCAATTATGATATGAAAAATTATTGAAAATTCACGTGGTCATTCATTGAAGAACCAACAGATTCTTCAAAGTAATGTTTTTTCATGTAATGATTGCTCTCAAGGCAAATTAATTATTAAACCATCACCAGTTAAGATAAATTATGAATATACTAATTTTTTGAAAAGTATACAAGGTGATATATATGGGCCCATACACCCTCCTTGTGGGTCATTTAAATATTTTATGGTTTTAATCGATATATCAACTAGACGATCACATATATCCTTGTTATCAACCCACAACCTAGCGTTTTGCGAGATTACCTGCTCAATTAAATTACGAGCACATTTTCCATATTTTCCTATAAAAATAATTCGTCTTAATAATGCTGGTGAACTTACATCCCAAGAATTTAATGATTATTGTATGTCAATTGGAATAAGTGTTGAACATGTTGTAGCTCATGTTCATACACAGAACGATCTTGCATAGTCATTTATTAAATGCCTTCAAATTACAAGACCGTTACTAGTGAAGTCAAAACTTCTGATTTCTACTTGGGGTCTTGCCATTTTATATGCAACATTGTTTTTGGTGTGCAGTATATGTTCCTATTGCTCCACCATAACACACAAAGATGACTTCTCAGATGAGATTGAGAATATATGTTGGATCTAAATTTCCTTTAATATTTATATATATTGAGTTTTTTTACAGAGAATTTATTTACAACTCAGTTTACTGATTTTCATTTTAATGAATTAGTTTTTCAACATTTAGGGAGAAAATAAATAGCTGAGAAAAGAAATAATTTAGAATGGATTATCATTATCTCATTTTTATCCACGTAACCAACAATGTAAACTATAAGTTCAAAGGATAATTCATTTACAAAAATTAGCAAACCAACTACTAGATGCTTTTATTGATCCTAAAAGAGTGACTAAATCAAATATACCAACTGTGAATACTCTGATTAAAATAGATGTTCCGAAAGAACAAACACTAGTTGCTAGACCAGTAGGTTCTAATGATAAGAATCTTCAAAAAAAGAAATAGAGTTATATCTAATGATGATCTGATAAAAAATATGAAAAGTTTCCAGAAGATTTTAAAGGATCTCCGTAAAAGAAATTTGACATGACTCGGGTACCTAATAATGAAGAGATCTTAATAAATTATGTCATGTCTGATAATAAATGAAACTAAAATCAGATCGATGTTGATGATATATTTACATGCAATATAGCACTAGAGATTTTGAATGATAATGTAAATCATGAAACTATATCAATCTAATAATGTAAACAAATAAATGATTGGTCAAATTGAAAGAGACGATTGAGACGGAATTAAAATCTTTTACAAAGAGAAAAAGGATTCAAACATGTAGTTCATACATCAAATGATGTAAAACTTGTAGGATATAAATGAGTTTTTGTGAGAAACAAAAATGAAAAAGGGGAAATTATGAGATATAAAGCTAGTTTGGTTACACAAGGATTTTCACAAAGATCCGGAATCGATTATAAAGAAATATACTCCCCGGTTATTGGTGCAACTACTTTTAGATTTTTATTAGTATGAAAGTAAAATAAGGACTTACTTTCCACCTAATGAATCTATTAATAAATCTATTTATGAATTAAAACAATATGGGAGCATGTGGTATAATCGCCCAAGTGAGTACTTATTAGTGGAAGGTTATAAGAATGATTTGATTTCTTCATGTATTTTTGTTATTCGGATTTGTCATTATTGTCTTATACATTGAAGATTTAAATATCATTGAAACTCTTGAAGAGATCTCAATGACAATAAAATACTTAAATAAAGAATTTAAAATGAAAGACCTTGAAAAGACAAGATTTTATCTTAGATTATATATTGAAAACCTAAAGAATAAAATTCTTATACACAAATCAACTTACATAGAAAAAGTGCTAAAGAAATTCTACATTTATAACACACTTTCGTTGAGCACCCGATGGTTGTTAGGCCGTTGAATGTAAATAAAGATATTTTCATCCTTTAGATAAAGATGAAAATCTTCTTGATATGGAAGTACCATATTTAAGTGCTATTGATGCATTGATGTATCTTTCTAGCTATATACGAACTGATACATCATTTATTGTCAGTTTATTAGCAAGAATTAGTTCATGTCCATACATATATCTCGTTATCTTTAAGGTATGAAAGACATGAGGTTATTTTTCTTTTTTATCCAAAACAAAATTGGTTGGTTTTGCAAATGTAGAGTACTTATCTGATCCTCATAATGCACAATCACAAAATAATTATGTATTTATATATGATGGTACTGAAATTTCTTGGCACTTTATGAAACAAACAATTACTACCACTTTCTCTAATCATGTTGAGATTTTGGCTATCCATGAGGCTAGTCATGAATGTGTGTGGCTAAGGTCTGTAATCAATTATATTTGAGAAGATTATGGCTTAAACTCCATTAGAATAACTTCGACAGAAGACAATGCAGTCTGCATTACCCAACTCAAAGAAGGATATATAAAGCGTGATAGAGCAAAACATATCTTATCAAAATTCTTTTTTCACTCATGATCTACAAAAGAATGGGGATATTAATGTTCAACAGATTTGCTCAAGTGAAAATTTGGAGATATATATATATACTAAGGTACTTTTTACTAGTACATTTGAAAAGTCAATTTTCAATATTGGATTACGCCATTTCAAAGATATTTTATGATGCGTTCATGAGCAGAACAAATATGTGTTGTACTCTTTTTTCCTTATCCATGATTTTATCCCATTGGGTTTCCTGAAAAGATTTTTAATGAGACAACATGTCATGCCCATTAAAAGATGGTGTACTCTTTTTTCTTCACTAGATTTTGTCCCTCAAGATTTCCTAATAAGATTTTAACGAGACACATATTTTATTAATGAACAACCAAGGGGAATGTTATAAATAACATTTATTATGAATGTTCATTTAGGTCTCTCCTTTTATAATTAATGTACCATAGCGATTAAGAATTAATTTGATTTTAATAACTTATGACTTTAGAACCTATAAAAGATGCATGTACAAGCTCATAAGATAATTTACAATAAAAGATTATAATACATTCTTACAATATGTCCTATATTTGTGTATAATTTCAAGTGATTGAACATACAAGTGGTTAGAAATAACTTGAGTAACTTTTTTTATCTACCTATCCAAGGAGCTTGAGTTCTCCATAGGGATAAACACAAAAAAGACTCATCACTTAATATTATAGAATTCATGAATGAATCTTATATATTTGATTGACATAATTTTTGCCATATAAATCTGGGTAAATACAAGTTAATATTTGTCTAAAAACTCTCAAACGTGAATATTTATATCTCTAATATATGTGATGCTTAAATCTAAAACCTTAAAAGATAACAGCAAATCTTTTCATCACTTAAGTTGCTTAATTCATACACATAATTGGCATTGAAACAAGAAAATAATTTACCGAATCTCCGCCTCGCTTTTAAGAGAAAAGTAAACGAGGCCTAAAGTTATCGACCTTAAATATGATGGGCCATGAGATATCAATCAAATGGGCTGCTAAAGTAAGTTGTAAAGTCCATAGTCAGAAGTCTACGGTGGTCACCGACTATTCCATCACTCTTGGCTTAACTTTGCTTTGTTTCGAGAACTACAACACTTTCACACTCCATTTCATTCAATAATTGCTTCTTTTCTTTTTACAATCTTTGTCGGCAAAATTCCTTTATAGATAATATAGTTACATGTGAACAAAACTCGTCTCGATTCTAAAATTCGAATATTTCGATTCGATTCGACTCAAATTGATTTTAAGTTTCAATTTTATAAACTCAAATCGATTTGAAAAAATTTCAAATTCAAATCGAGTTGTAAAATGTACTTGAATAACTCAAATTTTTTAATAATTAGTAGATTTATTTTCAAATTTGAGTCTAATCTTTGGACTTTGTATGATATATGTGTATTACTTATGAAAAAATATGTAGAACAAAATTTATATTGTATATATAATTATAGAAAGTCGCTTTAATTGAAATCAAATAATATTGTAATATTATAAATATTTATAATTAAGTCAACTCCGAGTTGTAAAATACGACTCATCAACTCGAATAACTCAAAATTTTTTGACTCGACTCGATCAACGCTCACCTTTAAATATAGTGAAAAAAGAGCTAATTGCATTACATGTCATCAAAGTATGACCGTCTTTTTAAAATAGTATTTGAACTTTTAAATATAAAATTTCATCCATAAACTATGACTATCATTTTAAACCAATCCTCAAACTTTTGAATATTTCAATTCCATCCCCAAACTATGACCTTCATTCTAAATTGGTCCCAAAATTTTTTAACATTCCAGTTTCATCCCAAACTATACGTATATACTAATCACAATATTTGTTAATAAATCGTTAGGCCACGTTATATTATTATATTTTTGGGAAAAAATAAAATTTAGGTTAAACTATATTTGAAACTAATTATATTATCAAAGAGACTATACGCATTCGGCTGGTGGGCAAAGCTTTCAACCGATTAGACTTGGTCAACAATGCTATGTGTGCTAATTGGGGCATTGCCTGAATAGAGCATGTCTTGTTGTTTTAGTTTAGTTGACTAGTATTTCTTTGTGGTTTTCCTTGCTTTGCTATTGTGCTGTTTATTGTCTTTGTTTACTGTAGCAAGATTTTCTGCTTCTTGGGTAATGAAATTGAATTATCCAAAAAAAAATTATATATTTGGATAAATTTGGGGATTCAATTAGAATGTTTAAAAAGTTTGTGGACTAATTTAGAATGAAGGTCATAGTTTGTGGGTGAACTTAAAATGTTAAAAAATTTAAGGACTAATTTAAGATGATAAGCAGAATTTAAGGATGAAATTAGAATATTTGAAAGTTCAATGACTAATTTAAAATAAAGGTTATAGTTTGGAGACATATGATGTAATTGACTCAAGAAAATCATTTGAAAAATTATTCTTTAAGATAAGGTGTTTACTTAAACTATTTACTTTTGCATAATTTTCATAAAAGCATATCGTATGAATTGAACCATTTTCTAAATATTCAAATTACTTGGGCTGTATACCAACATAGAGGTGTCAAATAATTGTATAATAATTTTTACGTGTACTCGAATAACATGAGATATTTGGACTGCTCTTCACCATATATGACAATACTTGAATAATGCCATTGAGTCCAATATGCTCATTGATCATCACTTATGAATGTAAATCAAATTAACTCATGGCCGTAAAACGAATGAATTTGCTGGAGTCACAAAACTTGTTGGAAGAAAATTATCAATAGATTTTAAAAAGAGGAATGTGATTTTGATCACATTTTAAAGAAGAACCTGATGAAGATAATGTAATTGGATCAAAATTTCAACAAGGTGGATGCAAAGTGGGGAATGATGGGGATGAATGTCACCCATAACGTATGATAAAATAAAAATAAGCCTATCAAACAACGGTCGAGACTGGAGAGGTAAGCCTGCTACTCCACTCGAGCTGATTATTAATTATACTCGTAAAAACCAAAGAAAACTCCCCACTTAAGTGTCAGCAGTTCCCCATTATAACTCTACCAAAGGTAACATTAGAAAATCAATGGCGGCGATCAATGACAAAGCACCTTCGTCTTCGTCAAGCATTTTTTAATCAAGTTTTAGCCTCTAACGGGGTCACCTTTCTGAGCTGGACCACATCGTTTGAGTTAGGAACTTGTACTGTCGTGGGTTAGTTCAGACTTGCCAAAAACTTGGTTTGGTAGGTGAGCCGGTTTATGAACAGTCACATAGATGAATTAAAAGAATTGTCGGGGAGACATAATTGTAAATGAGATCAGATAGATCGTGAGTTACTCGGAATTAACTTGATCAAAGTTCGATAAATATTCGACTCGATTTCTTAACTAGTTGAAAATGAGCTATTTGATACTATAGTTGAAAATCTCGCGACCAGCTCGAAAATTTAATATATTTTATAATAAATTATTTCAAATAATTTTATTGATAATCTTTCCTTCGTTTAAAACTGAAAAAACGAAGAACCTTTCAAACAGAAACGATAACAGAGTTGTTCAGATTTTTCCATAATCGACCAACAATTGATCTTATATTTTTGTTACATAGGAAGTGAAAGAATAGCTTATAAAAAAACGGAAACTTTAAAGGGTAAAAAAAAAACAGAATTCCGTTAAGAAGGTTAAGGTGAAGGAGCCATTTCAGGGATTAGAGAAGTGTAAGGAAAATAGTGACAAGGGATGTAATTGTAAGACCACATACGAGGACAGAATATCGGACGAGAAAAGAAATTCGCACAATCCTCAACCGGTCTCTGAAACGGAAGATCCGGGATGCAGTTGTTTCTAACATCCAACACCCCTCTCTCGATCAAAATCCGACACAGTGGACCGACGTACATGAAATAGTTGTCGGACAACGATAAATTAACCAGCTTCCCGAGCTCGCAGACCACCTCTGGGACCGCTCCGTACAGAAGATTACCGGCGAAGTTCAGCTGTTCCAGATTCTCCACACAAGCTAACGAGAAAGGTAAATGACCGGTCAACTGGTTGTTTCCGGCGTCGAAAACGACAGCTTTCTTGAGCAAACCGATCTCATAGGGTATACAACCTGTGAGCTGGTCGTTTAAGAGAAGAACCTCGGCTAATGATGAGAAAGCTTTGAAAATGGTTCTGGGAAGTGGACCATTGAACTTGTTGTTGGCCAAGGTGAGATAAAAGAGATGTGTGTAGCCGATGTTATCAGGCAGACGGATCATGAGATCGTTGTTGTTAAGAAAAAGAGCGTCGAGATTCTGCGTAAAGATTTGAGAAGGAACCGCGCCGGTAAAGAAGTTGAAACGAATGTCCAAGAACGTTAAACCGGGCATGTTCAGAACGGCAACCGGAAACGGCCCTGAAAAGCGGTTGTTGCTTATGTCGAGCTCGTACAGATAACGAAGCTTGGCTATGTTCGAAGAAAAAGAGCCGCTAAAGTTGTTGGAGTTTGCATGGAATAGCGCGATATCCGGTAGCTGGTCGAGGAAACCGTCGAGCGAAGCGGCTGAGAGTTGAAATCCATTGAAATCGATGGAAGCGACAGCAATGGCGGACTTGTTGTCCGGTGGATTATCACAGTAGAATCCTTTGTAACTGCAGATATCCGAACCAACCCATGTTTGGGTGATTCCCAGAGGATCCGAGGTGATTAAAGACTTGAACTTTTGTATCACTGGATATATTAAAGCCAGCCTCTTATCTGCAAACTTCAACACTTGGTTGGCTAAATGGGTTCCCGGTAACTGACAACTGAGTTTCAATGGAAGATTACAGGCCTTGCTCGATTCGCTATCTTTGCTGCCATTGCCGGTGCCAATTGTAAGTTCCAGAGCTTCTCTGGTGGGATTTCGAGCATTAGTGCTGTAGATAATAAGACAGAGTAAGAGGATGTAAGAAGTGATACTCATTGTTCGCATGTTACTTGCTTTGTAATGGAAATCAAACCAACATAAGTAGAGCATTAAGAATCATCTGGAACTATTCTAAAAGACTAATTATATATTTTTCTATTCTTCTTTTCCACCCACTTAAAGTGCATTTCTTGATACCAACCACCAAGTGGGGGGAAAGAAATAAATTATTTTGCTTTTCTTATAGAAGAAAACTTGTTCAGAAGCTTTAAATTTACCTTATCTTTGCCTTGTTTGTTTGGATTTTCCCAGTAAATATGACCCAGTTTCCTTTGAAAGGGAGCTCTAATCAAATCATTAATCTTGATTAACAAAACTGGATTCCAGGGCAGCTGAAAGTGATACGAGTATCTTATCCTTGGCCATGGTTTTAACAATTAAGTAATCAAGTTGCTTTAGCCCAGAAGTGGATTCCAATGGGAAATCTTTGTTTTGACAGCTGCCATAATATTGGCTCCCATCTTGCATCATCATTCAGTAGTTTTCTTAACAGTATGCTTGCAATTCAACGCAGTTCCATTCCATTAACAACATTTTCGAAATGAGATTCAATCTTATATTGAATTAATTCAGAAAATACACTAAAGATCGATATATATGACAGACTGAAGTAGTGCATACGCCCAGAAAAGCTCAACTGCTTTGCAAGCCAGGATCTTCGGATGCTAACGAGGATCAATCTACCATGTCATTGTGCAATTTCTTGCACGGATCAATCCATGACTCCTCTGTATCAAAAAATATGTATTTTGATGCATGCCCCCCTCCCCTTGTTTTTTTAATCTTTTAAGTTATCACCTACCTGACTCAAAGTAATTTTAAAGCATTTAACTGTGTTTAAATCATCATCTTAACATCAATCTGCATGTAAATTACTTCACGTCAATCATCAATTATTTAAGCTAATTTAACCTTTCCCTTAATTTGTCAGGAAAGAAGTAAGGTGGCGTTTGGTTCGCTGAAATGTTTTTGAGGGAATTAGAATCTGTGAAGGAATTGAAATCTGTAGGAATTGGAATCTGAATCTGAATCTGAAACCTGTTTGGTTGACAGGAAATTGATCTGGAATCCAATTACATATTCTGTTTGGTTCGCAGACATGTCAGATGAATTTGATTTCGTAATGTAAAATGAAAGAAATGTAATTCTTGTTTTTTTTTGCTTAATTTTAGTTTGTTTTATAACTTGCATGTAGCAATATATTATAAAAATTTAAAAATATTAAATTTTCATTTTATTGATTGATTATTCATTTCAATAAATTATAAAAATCATACTAATAAATATCATAAGTTAAAATCATTTCAATTAGGGATGGCCATGGGTTGGGTTTTTGGTCCACCCGAGCCGACCCGAGAACAAGGGAACCTCCACCCGAGACCCGACCCAACCCAAATATATGAATTTGTTGAGTTAATCAATCGACGGAATAGGTCAAGAGGGGGGTGAATTGGCAATTAAAAATTTGGTGGAAGCTTTTGCATAAAATTGAAAGTAATTGTACATCGATTTAGAGTGATTCAACTTTCTCAACCAAAGTCTACGTCCATTACCTTAGCTATCCACACTAAGGATTTTCCAACAAATTCACTAATTTGTTCTTTCTTTTGAGGCCAAAGAGATAACCTTACAATTCCCTCTAGAATATACCCCATTTCTTGAGAACACTCTTTCTCAAAGAGAAGATTACAAATTCGCAAACTTAATGAAAAACCTCACAAGGCAAATGTGTTTGCACAATTCTAGAACAAAGAAAGAACACTCAAGAATAATACAATTGAGCACAATAAGTGTTCTTGAAAGCAAAAATGAATATTGAATGAAATAGGCTTGAAAATGCTCAAACTTGAGGTTTGATGCTTTCTCTTTGATTCTCTCTTGATTCTTGTTGATTGTTGTTTCTTGTTGTTGATCAATGACTTCTAAGCTTGTTTAAATACTCCTTCAATTGATTTTGAACGTTGGGGATGCTTAGTGGAGTCAATGGAGCCGTTTAAGTGTGAAAACAATTAATAAAATAGTTGGGAGCGTCTGGTGCATCGATGCATAAGGCTAGTACATCGGTACACTATGTGTAAAATTCAAAATTTTCGACCGTTGGACCCTTAGTGCATCGGTACACTCTTTTGAAAATTTGATTTTAGGCTTGTTTTTTGTTCGAAATACTTTGTGAAAATTTTTTCAAAAATATTTTAAGATTAAAACACAATTTTACACTTTAGTAAGGATTGAATTTGATCTTTGAAAGACTTGGAGTAATATTTTGAAATTCGAGTAATTAAATCGAATATACTTAGAAAATCATTTGTAAAATCTTAAAATTCATTTATACTTAATTTGTTATATCGAAACATCAAATTGTTTTCAACAATCTCCCCCTTTTTGATATAACAAAACATTTGAGTAATTTTAAGATTTTCTTTGAACATAATTTTTGTAAACAATTTTGAAAATTTAATTTACTCTCCCTTACTATATTCTCCCCCTTTTTGTTAAATAAAAAAGACTCTAAACGTTTTTAAACAAGGTTTTGAAAAACTTAGCCAATTGATTTATTAATTGAAAGATTAAGCTGCTAAGATCACAATCAAAAGAGATATTAGCCATTAGTCCCATCAATATTCATAATAAAAATGTGAAATGGTAAAAATTGATCATAATGCAACTAATATGTAAATGATGCAAAAATTAATAATCATTAAGCTCAAAAAGAAAACCAAACCAAATATATATATGATAAGTTCAAATATCCAAAGCAACCAAAATATAAATCCAAACAAATTCAAACATCCAGCAAAAAAAGTAAAACAATCCAAAAGCATTCAAAATGTTTTAACAAGTAAAGTTCTAAGTTGATCCAAAATAAAAACAAAGCAAGGTCTACTCGTCCATAGAAGGATCGGGAGGAGAAGGAAATCGTGCTTGCATCTCAAGAGTAAGAGCATCCATACGTGCAAGCATCTCCCTTTGAAACTCCATTTGTTGAGCTTCCAAAGTGTCTAAGCGATGATTCACCGCTTCGTTGTTTGTAGTTAAATGGGATTCGATGGAAGCAAACCGTAGATCAAATGTCTCTAAAAATGAACAGAAATATGGAGGCACTTGATCATCTTGTTGTGCCGGCTCATTGTCGGGATCGTCAATATCTTGAAATAGCCCTTGAAGCTCGGGATCATCATCTGCAGCCGGTGCCGGTGGAGGTTGAGTACGAGAGGAGCTAGGAGCAGGAGGTGCTCGTGAAGAACTCGCTCCCGGAGTTTGCTTAGAGGGTCGATAAACCTATTGATCAGTTTCCTCTTCCTGTTTCCAATCATCTTTCTTCAAGGAGGTGAGATTGATTTGGTTTTGAAGAGGAATGTGATTGTCAAGAGAGACGTTAAGACCGAGTTTTATAAAAAGATTACTAAGTAGACACCCATAAACTAAAGTTTTGACATGTTTAGAAGGGACACCATTTATGGTTTTTACTAGTTCACTGCAAATAATTTGTGGCAAATTGATTTTTCTATTATGTTGGATACAATACATCCAGATACAATACATCCACCATAAATCCCTAATACGAAGAGTGGAGTACATACCTCCGGATGGTCTAAACCACCAATAGATCATCAAATGGAGAAATCGATCATGATGAGATCGTAAAGTACTAACACTAGCGTTAGGAAGATAGGGATATGCCACAGTTTCTTTTTCATTGTATAGACCATTGTCATCTAGCCCAAATTGCCTAGCGATAGACTCGAAGTCAATATGAACATATTGTCCTAAAAGGTAGGATCTGATTCCTATAGTCCCACATTGAGTCTGGTTTTGAATACATACCGTATTAGAGTAGAAAATATGGACTAAATGATGATAGACAATTGGTTTAAGGTGAAATAGTTTATCAAACTTCCCGGACTTGAGAGTCGGTAGGTATTAAAAGTTGATGTCTACCATGGCTTGAACAGAGGAAATACGTTCTTCCCGGATTTTATAAGATTGAAAAGAGTTCATATACCTATGGTAGAGTTCATCCCTACGACGCTCAGGCATATTAAAACAGGAACTTATAATGGTCATGTTTTGGTCATTCGAGTTTGGATTTTGAGGTTGAGGAGGAATAGGATTAGGGGGTTGGTTAGAACGACTCGAAGAGGACCTAGGGCGTTTTGGGTTTGACATGATTTAGGAAACGAAATTAGAACCTACAATTTTGAAACACATGTATGCAAAATAATTAATCCCAAAACTCAATTGAGTCCGCAATAATTCAAGATTCTCTAAACTGAATCCTAATGGACATGATTTTGAAAACTATTTGAAAATAACATTAGAAATATCATAATACATATAATTTTTATGAAAACAATACAATTAAATCAAAAACAATAATTTTCGAAAATCATTTTTTTTATTTCGAAAATTCAAAGACAATGTTGAAAAATTGTTTGTTTTTGACAAAATTGATTGTAAAATCTAGTTTAGAATCATAATATAATCAATGCCCGGTATAATGTTCATCCTAGAACTAATCAAAACTAGTTCTAAGTTCAGAAATCAATAAAACAAATGTTTTGAAATATTACCTTGAAAATTTTGGATTGAGAGGAATGTGATGTTGTCTTGCATGATTTGATGATAAAAGCAGGATTAGGAGATGAAGAACAATTGAAATCCGTCAAAATTACGTTGATTTGAAGCGAAAGGAGAAACTAGAGAGAGAGGTGAACGGCGGTTTTGAGAGTGTTTTAAGGGTTTGAGAAAATAAATAGAAAAACAAGGTTTTTATCCAAAAACTCAATGGATGTATCGATGCATAACCTTGAGCATCGATGCACATTCAAGGAGTGAATCGATGCACCTTCATGGTGTATCGATGCACATTCAAAGGGATGCATCGATACACTGTTCAGTGTATCGATGCATTAAGTACAAAAATGTCAAAAATCCGTTTTAAACATTCAAAATGCTAAATTAATAAGCTATAGTGGTATTTGGAAACTCATATATTGAAAATTAATCATGTTCAATCAATCAATTTAATCCTTAAACTACATTTGAACATAAAATTAATTTTCACTAAGAATCATAAACTCCCCTAACTAATAGTAAAGAATGCAATAAAAAATTATTATTATTATAAGCATTTTTCATTTATTCTTAAAAGTGCTAAAATTAATTTAAACACTAAGTGAAGATAGGCCAGTTAAACCTAATTCTCTCCTAAGTGTCCAAAATCTTTCTTTGTCTAAAGGTTTTGTAAAGATATCTGCTAATTGATGCAAAGTATCAATAAATTCTAGAACTACATCTTCCTTAGCGACATGGTCTTTAATGAAGTGATGTCTAATTTCAATATGTTTAGTTCTAGAGTGTTTGATGAGATTTTTAGTGAGACAAATAGCACTAGAATTATCACACTTGATAGGAATGGTGCCTACTTCAACTCCATAATCAAAAAGTTGTTGTTTCATCCATAAAACTTGTGCACAACAACTATCAACTGAAATATATTATAATTCAGTGGTAGATAATGCAACACAATTTTGTTTCTTTGAAAACCAAGAAATCAACATATTTCCAAGGAATTGGCAAGTACCGGATGTGCTTTTCCTATCTAATTTGCATCCTCCATAATCCGCATTAGAGAAGGTATGTTATCTAAAGGTAGAGTCTCTAGGATACCAAAGTCCTAAACTAGGAGTGTCCTTAAGGTATCTAAAGATTCTCTTAACAGCTAGTAAATGTGATTCCTTAGGAAATGATTGAAATCTAGCACATAAGCAAACACTAAACATAATGTCCGGTCTACTTGCAGTTAGATAAAGCAAAGAGCCAATCATTGACCTATATAATTTAACATCCACACATTTACCTCCTTCATCTATGTCAAGCTTTGTTGATGACCTCATTAGAGTGTTATGAGGTTTCCCATTTTCCAATTCAAACTTCTTGAGCATATCTTTGACGTACTTAGCTTGATTGATAAAGATGCCATCTTTTCTTTGCTTGATTTGGAGTCCCAATAAAAATGAGAGCTCCCCCATCATGCTCATCTCAAATTCACTTTGCATTAGCTTAGAAAATTCTTGGCAAAGAACATCATTAATAGAACCAAAAATTATATCATCAACGTAAATTTGAACTACTAATAAATCTTTACCTTTATGCTTTAAAAACAATGTAGTGTCAACCTTCCCTTTTGAAAAACCTTTTTCAATTAAAAAATTTGACAATCTTTCATACCAAGCTCTAAGAGTTTGTTTTAAACCATAAAACGCTTTTGTCAATTTAAGAACATGATTTGGAAATTTTGAATCTTCAAAACCAGGAGGTTGTTCCACATATACTTCTTCTTTTATAAAACCATTTAAAAAATGCACTTTTAACATCTATTTGATATAATTTAAATTCATGAAAACATGCAAATACTAATAACATTCTAATTGCTTCCATCCTAGCTACGGGAGCGTATGTTTCATCATAGTCTATGCCTTCTTCTTGAGTATACCCTTGAGCAACAAGTCTAGCCTTTTTTCTCACTATATTACCACTTTTATCAAGCTTATTCCTAAATACCCATCCAGTACCTACAGTAGATTTATTACTAGGCCTTTCAACTAATGTCCATACTTTACTTCTCTCAAATTGATTTAACTCTTCTTGCATAGCCAAAATCCAATATTTATCTTTTAATGTTTCTTTAATGTTCTTAGGCTCTATGCATGAAATAAATGCAACATAATTACAAATATTTCTAAGAGAATATTGTGTAGTTACCCCTTTGGATGGATCACCTATAATTTCACCATCCTTGACATAGTTGTACTCTCTTGGATAAGATACTTCCCTTTCTTCAATAGTTGGATTCTAAAGAGGATCATGAGTTTCCTCATCTTTTGTTTCCTCTTTTGATGATGATTCTCCAATGTCATGTCTAACGTCATTTGCTTGGATAATACCTATATCATCATCAACACAAGAATCCTTCTTCGGAAGGAGATTATCATCGAAAACAACATGTATAGACTCTTCTGCAACTAAAGTTTTTTATTAAATACTCGATAAGCTTTAGAATTTAAGGAATATCCCAGAAAAATTCCTTCATCACTTTTAGCATCAAATTTGCCAAGGTTTTCTTTACCATTGTTTAAAACAAAACATTTACATCCGAAAGGATGAAAATAGCTAATGTTAGGCTTTTTATTTTTGAAAATTTCATGTGGAGTTTTCTTTAAAATTGGCCTAATCATTACTCAATTTACAACATAACAAGCGGTATTTGTGGCTTCCGCCCAAAAATATTTGGCAAATTATTTTCACAAAGCATAGTTCTAGTCATTTCCTCTAAAGTTTGATTTTTCCTCTCAATAACTCCATTTTGTTGAGGGGTTCTAGGTGCTGAAAAATTATGGCTAATACCATTAGAATTACAAAACTCAGTAAATCCAAGATTTTCAAATTCAGTGCCATGATCACTTTTAACACTAGTGATAGAGTAACCTTTTTCGTTTTGGATTATTTTTGAAAAAGTGATAAAATGTTCTAATGCTTCATCTTTAGTACTTTAAAATAGAACCCAAGTATATCTAGAATAATCATCTACCAAAACAAATGCATATTGTTTTCCACCCAAGCTAGTAGTCCTAGTTGGCCCAAAAAGATCTATATGAATCAATTGTAATACTCTACTAGTTGATATATCATTAATGAATTTAAAAGAAACTCGCTTTTGATTTCCTTTAGCATAAGCATCACAGATTTTATCATTATCAAATTTCAGTTTAGGCAGCCCTCTTACTAGGTCTCATTTAATTAAAACTGTTGCAAAACACTCATGCTAGCATGTCCTAGTCTCCTATGTCATAACCAACTATCATGTTCATCCTTAGAAACTAGGCATAGATTAGTCATATCAATAGAGTCTAAATGCACCATGTATATGGTTTCTATTCTATGACCAATAAGCATAATCAGATTAGATACAATATCAATGACTTTACAACCATTAGTTTCAAACATGACATTGAATCCCTTATCACATAATTGACTAATACTCAATAGATTATGCTTTAATCCATTCACATATAAAATATTTTTAATTTGTATGGAAGAGGTATTACCTATAGTACCTATACCTTCAATGTGACCTTTTGAATCATCACCAAAAGTCACTTCTCCTCCATTTTTAGCGTGAAGCTCAATGAACTGGCTTTTGTCTCCGGTCATGTGTCTTGAGCATCCACTATCAAGGTAGCATGAGTTTGAATTTGTTTCTCGTGCATTGTAGCAATGCTCATTTTCCTACAAACATAGATTAATTTTTTATTTTTGGTACCCAAATTCTTTTGGGTCCATATTCATTAGTTTCCAAAATTCTAGTCCCATTAGGTATCCATTTGTGTATGATATCCTTATCTTTAGTAGTAATGAGTTCTTTAGGAACCCATATACTTCTAACGATTTTTCCATTAGAGGTTCTTCGGGGACTTCTATGATTGTAGTTTCTAAAACTTTTTCTAACAAAGTTGGATTTTGAATTTTTATATTTTTCAAAACTTTTTGTTCCAACTTTATTAAAAAAAGCTTTAAGATCATCAATTTCTTTTTGATGATCATCATGAACTTTTGAAAGTAAGTTATGCAAATCAGTATTTTTCTTTTCAAAATCTTTAATTTTGATTTACAAATCTTTAATCTTACTTTCAAGATCATTGTTGGCTTTGGACATAAGACTATTTTCATTTTTTAATTTTGAAAATAGAGTCTTATAATCTGAAACCAACCCATTATAATCCTCTAATAAATCATCATAAGATAATTCATCCGAATCAAATGAGTTAGAGGTTACCTTAGAGTTTTCCCTGATGGCCATTAAACACAAGTTGGCTAGTTCTTATTCCTCTTCATCGGAACCTTCTTCATCACTCCATGTAGCCACGTGTGCCTTGTGCTTTTTCTTGGATTGACCATTTTTCTTCAATTAAGGGCAATCATATTTGACATGCCCTGACTTTTTGCATTCGTAGCAAATAATCGGGTCTTTCTCATTCGATTCAGTTTTGAAGCCTTCATTACATTTGAATTTTCTTCCTCGGTTGGGCCTCATCAATTTCCTGAATCTTTTGGCAAATAATGCCATTTCCTCGTCATCGTCATCTTCATCCAAATCACTCTTATCTTTTGTGGATTTGAGAGTAACTCTAATATTTTTCTTCTTCTCCTTCTCATTTGGTATCTCGTCAATCTTATCGAGGTCCACCTCATCTTAAAGTATCATTTCATGAGTGAGGAGGGAACTGATTAGCTCTTCAAGAGTTAAGGACTTTAGGTTCTTAGCCTCGATGATTGTCGTCTTCTTTGATTGCCACGATTTTGGAAGTGAGAAAACTAATTTCCTCACAAGCTTTTCATTTGGAATGATCTCTCCATATGATTTGAGACCATTGAAAATCGTTGAAAATCTATACGTCATAGGTTTGATATCTTCATTTGGTTTCATCCTGAAATTTTCATAGTTATGCGTTAGAAGACTAATTTTAGATTCTTTTACCTCGTCTGTGCCTCCATGAGTGACTTGTAGTTTATCCCATATTTCTTTAGCGGTTGTACAAGATGAAACTCTTCCGTATTCATCTGGTCCAAGAGCACAAAATATGATATGGATGGCTTTGGAGTTGAGCTGGAACATTCTTGTCTCTCCGTCACTCCACAATCTTGGATAAGTGAGAGACTTGATATATCCGTCTTCTATAACATTTCATGCTCCCATGTCACTTGCTTGAATGAAATACATCATCCTATTCTTCCAATAGGCATAGTTAGCTCTATTGAAGAAAGGAGGATTGTTGACGGGCATCGAATTGAGACGGGTTTCGAATTGAGATCGGAGTCGAATTTTGAAGTGAAGGCCATTGATGACTTGATTATCGATGTAACTCTTATCGAATCGACTCAAGAGGCGATTAAACCTTCAAATGAGTGAGGCTATAATACCAATTGTTGAGTTAATCGATCGATGGAATATGTCAATAGGAGGGGTGAATTGGCAATTAAAAATTTGGTGGAAGCTTTTGCAGAAAATTGAAAGTAATTGCATAGCGATTTAGAGTGGTTCGACTTTCTCAACCAAAGTCTATGTCCAATACCTTAGCTATCCACACTAAGGATTCTCCAACAAATTCACTAATTTGTTCTTTCTTTTGAGGCCAAAGAGATAACCTTACAATTCCCTCAAGAATATATCCCAATTCTTGAGAACACTCTTTCTCAAATAGAATATTACAAATTCGCAAACTTAATGAAAAACCTCACAAGGCAAATGTGTTTGCACAATTCTATAACAAAGAAAGAACACTCAAGAATAATACAATTAAGCACAATAAGTGTTCTTGAAAGCAAAAATGAATATTGAATGAAATAGGCTTGCAAATGCTCAAACTTGATGTTTGATGCTTTCTCTTTGATTCTCTCTTGATTGTTGTTTCTTGTTGTTGATCAATGGCTTCTAAGCTTGTTTAAATACTCATTCAATTGATTTTGAACGTTGGGGATGATTAGTGGAGTCAATGGAGCCGTTTAAGTGTGAAAACAATTAATAAAACAGTTGGGAGCGTCTGGTGCATCGATACACTATGTGTAAAATTCAAATATTTCGACCGTTGGACCCTTAGTGCATCGGTGCACTAAGAGTGCATCGATGCATGAAGTGCATTAAATGTTTCAAAATAGCCTGAGTGCATCGATGCATGAAGTGCATTCGATGTTTCAAAATAGCCTGAGTGCATCGATGCATGTCTTGTGCATCGATGCATAAAATGCATTCGATGTTCAATTTATTCAATGGTGCATCGATGCATGGATTGGTGCATCAGTACACCCTTTTGAAAAATTGATTTTAGGCTTTTTTTTTGTTCGAAATACTTTGTGAAAATTGTTTCAAAAATATTTTAAGATTAAAACACAATTTTACACTTAAGTAAGGATTGAATTTGATCTTTGAAAGACTTGGAGTAATATTTTGATATTCGAGTAATTAAATCGAAATATATTTAGAAAATCATTTGTAAAATCTTAAAATTCATTTATACTTAATTTGTTATATCGAAACATCAAAATGTTTTCAACAGAATTAGAAATCCGACCCGAAATAATAATAAAAATTATTTTTATTCAATAAAAATAGTGAAAAAATAGTGACTTAATTGAAAAAAAATAATATATAGAGGGGTATTATTGTAATTATTCTTAAATATAGAAGGAAAAATTATATATTTTTTTTTGGGTCGGGTCGGGTATTTTTCACCCTAAACCCGAACCCGACCAGAATATCACACTTAAAAAAATCCAACCCGACCCGAATATCAAACTTTAAAAAACCCGACCCGAACCTAAATTTTTTAAAAAAAATCCAACCTGATCCCGAAATTTAAAAAAAAAACCCCAACCCGACCCCGACCCAAATATCACACTTAAAAAACCCGACCCGACCCGAATATCAAACTTATAAAAACCCGAACGAACCCGAACCCGAAATTTAAAAAAAAATCCGACCCTATCCCGAATTTTTTTTTAAAAAAAATCCGACCCGAATACCAAAAGATTGATGAGGGTAGTATGGTCAAATTTCACATTCTCTCCTCCAAATGATTTCAATTTCATAATGTTATTGATGGAATTTACTCTTCCTCCCTTAATGGAATTGGATTCTATTTCTCCCTTTGAAAATTTGAACCAAACATGGTAAAGTGGTAGAATTGGATTCCAATTCTCCCTAATTCCAAGGGATTCCGACGAACCATACGTCACCTAAGAGTCATGATCGTCATTTCTCCAAGACAATAACCTAATAATACTTCTGATGGGAATAAACTAGACCAATCCTCTATTGAGATAACTATAACTAGATTAAAATGAAGAAATTAACCATAAAATAAATAAATAACACAAAAAAATTGTATATGAAAACTTCCTAAATAAGAAAAAATATTACGATCGTCAAAAAAAATCATCATGTGAAATTATTACAACAAAAGATTTTTCTTACAATCTTAATCCTCTAACTACAATAAAAAAATATTTAACTGCATATCTCGTCATCATTATAATACAATAAGATAGAAAGAAATTTTAAAATTAAATAGAAATCTCAATACTTAATTTGGTGTATTTTGAAATCAGTTAATAGAATTAAAAAGAAATCTAATGACTTAGGATATCTCATATCAAATCATTAAAGATAAAAAAAAATAGATAAAGAAGCGTACGTGAATCTATTAATAAATAAAAAACATTAAATTTAGACATTGAAATTTTGAATAATTTATTTTTGATATACCAAATTAGCATTCACATATTTTAGAGAAAAAAATATTTCTCGTCACTCTAAAGATGAGATATCATAAAAGTAAAAGAAAATAACCTCAGTGACCAAAAATGTCTTATAATATACGATTTTAACCAACTTTTTTTAGATTTGCCAAAATGACTAACTAAATCGCAATGCTATCGATAATTCGCAACGCGATCTCCGGTATCGCAAATCAGTTTCCAGATTCGCAACGCGAACTTCGACTATCACAATGCTATTTTCCAAATTCGTTGCGATAGTACAAGTTCGCGTTGCGATTTATTCCAAATTCGTTGTGATAGTCCAAAATCGCAACGACTGGTGGTATTGCATTTGTTTCTTAAGAATTTTCTCTAAAAAGATAGTATTCGCGCGGACGTGTCGAAGACACGTATTACCACGACCACGACCACGACCCCGACCCGAACCGACCTGAGACGAGACAGGCGGCGGCGCGCGAGAGTCCCCCTTGTTCTCTATCACTCAACAAGGAAGTGGGAAAGCCAAACCTTAAATATCATTCCTAAAAAAATTGGTTAAAATCGTATATTATAAGGCATTTTTGGTCACTGAGATTATTTTCTCTAAAAGTAATTGTTCTGTAAGGTAGAGACCGTATAGTTCTAATATAACTGCACATTAATCTTAACTTTTTAATTGGACCATCATCAATTAAAAATTAATTATTTGAGTATCTACACATACGTTACATATATTTTATTTTACTATTGAATTCTTATTAATATAGAATGTATAAAGGATTTTCAACCTTAGTTTTCTCTCTCTTTTTCTTGTGTTGTCGTTTCTCTTTTTTTTCATCTTTATAGTCGGCGGCGACACTCATCTTACTGATGATCGTTGACCTCTGATATTCATTTTTAATTTTATTATGTTGTATTTTTTTAATAACTCTGTCTTTGTGACATGTTTTCATATACTTTTATGACATGTTTCCTCTGCCTTTTGACATGTTTTCAATCGATTGACCGTTATTTTCATTTATCCTTTGTTGGGCTTGATCGCTCAACCAAGAACTGTCAAGAGGGGGTGAATTAGCTTTTAAAAATCTTTGGTGTGGAAGCAATAAAAGATAGAAAAATTGACACAAAAATTTATATTGGTTCGACTTTTCAACAAAGTCTACTTCCACTGCTCAGCTCGACACTAAAGATTTTCTAACAAATTCACTAAATTTGTTTTACCTTTCAAAGGATAAGGTTTAACCTTTACAACTCTAATTTTTCCAAAGGCTAAACTAAAACCTCTCCCCCTTTTTACAAGGTTTACTTTGGGTAAACAAGAATACCTCAATATGTAGGTGTTCACAAAGATTTAAGCTCACAAATAATGAATGCGAAGATATTCAATAAGGCTCAATACACCATATACAAGAGATAATGATTGAAATAGGAGTGTCATTGGTTATATGTAGTAACCTTTTAAGTGTCATTGGAGTGTTTTTATTGTGTCAAATGAGTTTCTAGTCGTTTATGACCGTTTGGGGGTGAATTATAACCCTTTGAAGCCTTTATTCCCCTAAATTTATACTTTTTCTGCACAATGGTTTCAAAACCAATAAGGGGATTTCGAACCCTCTAAAAAATATGACTATTGGAACAAGGGGTTTAGGAACGAGGCAGGGGGGTTTAGAAGCCAAATAAGGGGTTTCTAAACCAATCATAAATTTTTGAAACTTTGAGCATTCTGCCTCAAAGGTTTCAAAACCTTCATGGGGGGTTTCAAAATCATGCTCCAACTTTTATAAAATTTGTCATGTCTTGTGTTTCAAAAATAATTTTAAGCATAAAAATGATTGAGTAAGTATTTGAAAAAGTTTGACAAAGTTAGAAAATATTTAAAACATATTTCTCAAATTAATTTAGACTTTAAATTATTTTTTGAATCATTTGAATAAATTCAATTAATTAAGTTCAAAAACAAGTTGTCTTTATTTGTTATATCAAAATATAGGTTCAACATCCCTTTTCTCAGTGTTGAATTTAACATTGTCACGACTGATCAAGATAACACTCATTTGTTATCATGCTAATACTCTATGATTTGGACCATTTGATTGGATTTGGGTACAAGATTTTCGTTTGTTGATAGTTTCCTCACGTCGCTCGATTCTTATTTGTGGTTTTTCAATGGTTTTTCAATAGTTTGATCCTCTTTTTTTTTGTCGATACGGTCAGATCTATTCGTATCTATCTTTCTTTCAAGTTTATTTGGTTAAGTTATTATCTTTTTTCTTGTATGGTCCTTGTGTGATCTTAAGTGGGTTAGTTTCTTGTGTTAATGATCATAGAAAAATATTCTTATTATATATTTTAATTTACGATTGTAGTTGTAAACTTTCATTGTAATTTGGATATTTTTTTATTTATAATAAAACTGACAGCTTCTATCTTATTAAAATATAAAATGTATTAAATCACTCTAACATGGGCTAACCTTTTATAAAACTAAATATCATACAATTATTATTATTTTCTTAACAATGGTAACTGAATTTCATTATTAAATTAATGGAAGAAATCAAAATTACAACGCAGCCGAAGAGAAAATTGGAGACAACAGTCATAAAAAAATCAGACATAAAACAAAAATATTAAACCCAAATACATGAAGAAAAATGAAACATTTCATTGAGAATGAAGTCAAACATTAAAGAATCTAGTAACCTTCATAAAACTTTTTGTCTATATCGAACAAGACGCTTTACAAAGTAATAAAGGAGTGTTAAGTGAAGGAAACAATTTGACAGACTCCATCCCTACACAATTCTGGTTATTTTGGCAAACAACCTTTTATTAAAGACGATATTTGACAATACGTGACCACTGACAAACCAATTTCAGAAAATAAATATAGTGATAAATCTTTGTGCGAGCACCAACATGACCACAGAGATATGCAAAAAAATTACCAAAAGCCATAAGGAGCGTGCCACAATAACATAGAGAAAATGTACCACAAGAGCAAATAAAAACGTGTCACAAGGATAAATATTTTTATTTAAAATTTAAAAAACTAAAGAAAAAATAAAAACAAATGACATAATATGAAAAAAGAAAAAAAAAATAATAATCATTGGTATTTGACAACTAATATTGAGATTATTATCGTTGTCAATTAAACAAAAAAAAAGAACGCGACAAAAATATGATAGAAAACTTAAAAATTACCAAAAGCCATAAGGAGCGTGCCAATAACATAGAGAAAATGTACCACAAGAGCAAATAAAACGTGTCACAAGGATAAATATTTATTTAAAATTTAAAAAACTAAGAAAAATAAAAACAAATGACATAATATGAAAAAAGAAAAAAAAAATAATAATCATTGGTATTTGACAACTAATATTGAGATTATTATCGTTGTCAATTAAACAAAAAAAAAAGAAACGCGACACAAAAATATGGATAGAAAACTTAACTTTGGAGAGAGAGAGAGAGGACACCTTGTAGCATACAATTATTAGTTATTATATAGGTTATGATACGAAATTATTTGACAAAATTTGATTAGACAATATCCTTAGCTAAAATATTCAATTTATTCTTAGTCAAAAGTGCAATTTTTATGGAACGATTTCAAACAATACAATTGTATACACCAAATGAGTTGATGAGATACAGGGAGAGCTTATGGCAATATGGATTAAAATAGAGCGGGTAATTGAAGTCAATGACAACGACTTCCGTCACTAGAGGCATGATAGAAGCAGCCGGTAAGAATAAAACCAGGTTTGTTATGAATGAAAAGAAAAACAAACCCTAAACAATCATATGAAGAATAGACAGAGCCCATCAAAGAACACATGCCCAGTAAAGAATTAAAAATATGCCTGATAAAAAAAGTCTAAGCAAGTCTGGGTGGTATTGTTGGTTATCAGGCTAGTCGCACACCCTAGAAGTCTCCAGTTTGAACCCGGGCTCGTATATTTTACCTATATATATATTTGTAAGTGGGAGGGGCTTTCTTTGGTTGTTTGTTATCTGCTTTGTTGGAGGTTTTCTGGTGCAAGTAGTGCCTGGGAATTCAGTTGTAATTGATGTACAGTTTTATTGGCTATAAATATTCACATTTATCCCCCAAAAAACACCGAGAGTGCAGATCCAAACCTTTAAATCTAATAGCATGATAAAATAAAAAATAAGGAATTCATTTGCTTTTCATCATTATCCAGTTGACTTACAAGTATTGTACATTCTATCCCTTGACATCAAATGAAGTGTTGGCAGTACCTTTACTGATTCATATGACCCGTGTGAAGAATATGAGCAAACCATGCACCAAGAGAAACTAAATTGCTTGAATTTGATATTGGTAATATAACCCATATCCAAAGACATGAGAGAGAATTTTATGGACACCGTGTCGCAATATCCAATGAAAAGCAAACGAAATGATTGACAGAATTTGATTAGACAATATCATTAGTTAAAATATTCAATTAGAATTCCTAAAAGAAATTCAATTAGAAGTAAAGGTGAATAAAATTTTACTTTCATTGAAAAATTATTTTTTTTAATTTTAAATTATTCAAGTCAACTTAAATTATTAATTTTGTTTTTGAAGTTGGGTGGAGTTAGAGATTTTGTCAGCTTAAAAAATCAAAATTCAAAACAACGTCGTTTTAATATTTAAATTTTAAACTACGTCGTTCAGTCTTTATTTCTTGAGTCTTTTTTTTCCCAATTCCTTTGCAGAACACCCAGAGCCTGTAGAAACATCCACGTATCCTCTAACCAGAGCCAAAATCCCTAATTTTCCTTGTGACTCTTCTTCGATATTCAGTCATTATGGTGTCTTTGGTTTTGCGTCGGCATATCTTGGATCAGAAGAAATTTGTAATGAGGTTCGTTTTTAATATAAAATATTATTTTATAGAGAAATTCAAATAGTTTGATTTGAAAAAATTTTAAATCAACTTCGAATTGTAAAATAAGACTCGTTAACTTAAATAACTCGAAGTTTTTTAACTCGATTCGACTCGATCGAACAAGCATCTTAATTAAAAGACATGAAATATAAAGATTTTCAAATGAAGTAGTTGATACCCTAATTATTAACCATAAAATTCAAAAGAAATCCACTACTATATAAAATCATGGAACCCTACTTTCCAGCACATAAATCAGCATTTTAAAGAGATCAAATTATACAAAAAGAAAATTTAAAATGACAGCGAACAGAACCCCCTCTACTTTTAATCACAGTATCTAATCATCACTTAAAACAAGCACAAACCAGCAATTAATTAATATAAAAGTACAAACTTGCTACAAATCACAGGCAATCCACCATGTGATCTTTTCGACCGTTCCAAATTGTTTAATTCTGAGGCTTCTCAAGCGCATTATAGCTTCTCGGAGCCGGCGGCTCTTCTTCTTCTTGGAAAAGGTTTCGGGTTCTCATCGATGCCGCCGGCAGCCGACATGGGATGATACTGAACGTACTTTCCCGAGCACAACTCCGAGGCCTCGAAAAGAAATTTGAACATTCGGCTGCCGATCTTTGAAATGGAAGCCCCATTATACAATTCCTGTTTACGTTGAGCCTCCTTAGCCTGATCAGCCTCCGACACTGTGGTCCTACTTGGGTGAAGAAATTGTTGGACAGCGTGAAATTGAATGCATTCGGAAGCCGGCATAGAACCTCCGGTATCGCGCCGTAGAAGCGGTTGTGAGCCATGTTGAGCAGCTGTAACTTGGCCATGCAACCGAATGACTGCGGGATCGGACCAGTTAACCTGTTCGATCCGACATCGAATACGGTTGTTCGGTTCAAGTACCCGATTTCGAAAGGCAGACAACCGGATAGCTTGTTTGCCTAGGAACAAAACCTCAGTCATGGTTTCCCAGGCAGCCCCTATGCTTCGTGGGATGGTACCAGTGAAGTTGTTGTTCGCTAGGGTCAAATAAAGTGCCGGTGTGTTGCCGAGATTGGTAGGGACCGATTGAGAAAACACATTGTTGTTGATGAAAAGAACATCGGTGTCGAATTTGAACACGGTACGAGGGACAGTTCCAATATAGTTGTTGAAACGAAGATCGACGAAGGTTAAGTTCCTAGCATTAAGAACGTTCGACGGGAACCTCCGATGAACTTATTGTTACTCAAATCGATTTCGTAAAAGTAACGTAAACCACTAAGACCTTGACCAATGACACCACTGAAGTTGTTCGAATTGGCATGGAAGATGGCAATGTCGGGCAAGTTCGTAACGAAACGATAGAAATTCAAGTTACCACCGAACGTCGCGCCGTTGAAATCAATGCCTGCCAGTCAGGTTATGTTGAGGTCCGGCACGGTGTCGCAAATGAACCCTTTGAAGAGGCAGTAGTTGTTGCCGACCCAAGTACCGGTGTATTTTTGGGGGTCAAAGGTAATGTTCCGCTTGAGTTCTTGTGTAATGGCGAGAATCCTGGCTTGATTGGCTAAGGGGCCTGGATTGTTGTTAGGCTGTCGAGGTAAGAGACGCAGTTGAAGATTGTATAGCGGCGGACGGGGTCGAACGTAAGAGACGGTTTGAGTAGGGCGTGGTGGCGGTGAGATCGTCGGACAGGGCGGAGGACGGGGGCAATTTTGGGCGATTACGATCCGGAAGAGACATGAACTGAGGAGGAAAGCAGAAAAGAGTAGGTTTGGAAGCATGATTTGGTTGCACATTTAGAAGGATTGTGGCAGAAAGCAAACGTGCAGGTGAACAGCCTTTTATTGTTTAAAGTGTCGGTCAAATCTTGGGGCTAAATTTTAGAATCCAACACACAAGTTCCACGAAAATATAATATGATTATTATATCTAGTTGAGTATTCTTAAAATGTCAAATTTAATATATAAAAAATTCAAATGAAAATACTTTTCTATTGGATAAGACTCGTTCAGCAGTGAATTGTTTAATACTTGATCTATTCAAATATTACCAAGTTACAATGTAAGGCAATGTTATCTTTTTCTATTGGAGTAATTAAGGCTGTTCATTCAGTTAATTCGGTGGCTGAACCGATCGAATTATCATTAACCGAATTAACCGAACTTTTTTTTTCTTTAACCGTTAACCGAATCAAATTTTTTTTCAAAATATTAACTGAACCGAATAAAGTATGGTTTGGGCTGAGCCATATGTTATATAAAATATATTTAATATTTTTTAAATAAAAAATAATTTACAATTAATTTAAATAATATATAATTATAAAATAAAAATTTTATAAATTTTTTTAATTAATTAATATTGATTTAGGTTTAAAAGTTATTAGATCTTAAATTATTAATTGGGTTTTAAATGGTTTGGGTTAAGCCCATATGTTCTATATAATATATTTAATATTTAAAATTTAATTTCGATTAATTCGGTTAATTAACTGATTTCGAACCGAATTAACAGTTAATCGAATTCTAAAAATTTTCTTAACCGTTAACCGACCGAACTAATTTGATGGTCGACCGAATTAATTCAGTTCGATCGATTAATCGAATTAGTTCAAAAATTTGAACACCCCTAAGAGTAATCAAACGCTTTTCATCTGTACATTTTGGATACTGTGAAGATTTTATGGGGAAATGTCAAAAATTAGTGAGATTAAATGTTGTTTATACCTTTTTTTCTATTTGAGAATTTCATTTGTTGGGTGCAATTTTTCAGGTTCTTCTTGGATGACTTTACCTGCCACGTGATCCTCGTTCTTCTTCCTCGAAACCCAGACTTAATTTATCTATTGATCAATTTTTTTTGTGACGGAAAGAATTAATTTTATTTTAAATAGAAAATATCTTAAATTATAATAAATATTTATAATCACAATAGTAAATTAAACACATAATTAGGAAAAAATTATAATCATTGAAACAAAACTATTAACTTAAGATCACATAAGGACCATATAAGGGAATATTAAATCTAACCAAGAAATTCGAACAAAGATAGATACAAGCAGATCTGATCGTATAGGCAAACGAACCACAAAAGGAGATCAAGCTATTGAAAGATCACCGACAAACCGTAAATCATACTCGAGCGACGTGAAAAACTATCCACGAACGCAAATCGGGTAACCAAATCCAATCTGATTATCCAAAGCAGGGAAGATCACAAGATATCATATAAGCGTCATCTTGATCAGTCGTGACGATGTCAAATCAACCCTTAGAAAAGAAATAAATAAAAATGGCTAAAGAACCGAAAAAATGTCAAAAACATAAGAAAACGTACAATACATGTAAACTTATTTGAAAAAAAAAACAAAAGAAAATAAGGATATGATATAAAAAATAAAAAGAAAATAAAGAATACCGACGATCGATAATCAATATTAAAGTTGGTACTGTCGTCGATCAACAAAAATGAAAAAGAAAAGAGATGAACGATACACGAATGAGGAAAAAATAAATTTTTAGGGTTTTTCAATATATAATAACTTATTCTTATTAATACTTAAATTCTATGTGATAATACAATTTATGCTTTATTCTGAACAATTATGTAATTTATGCTAACTTTATGTATCAATAATTGTTTGTGGCAGGTATTGTTCAGTGCGCATAGATCCAGTTATGAGATGAAAAAAGATATAAAATTATTTCGTATAATATATATTGTCTAATAGTTAAAAAAATATATATAATTTTGTTTGATCAAATTGAATATTGTTATACCTCCAAGCCGTGGTCTTCGAAAATTATTAGTTTTTCGTTAAACAAAAATTTTAGATATGTTATTTTGATCATCGGAACCGTAAAAAGCCTAGCTCCTTCAAACAAAAACCCATATCTTTATTTAGTGAAAATGTAACACCCTAAACTCGATTGGGCATTAAGTGTCACATTAATTGTTGATACAACTCATTATTTTCAAAATCTGCTCATTTTCTTTTAAAACATACTCAATGATATCATACAATATACAAAATATTTATTAAAACATTTATAAACTAGAGCTCCGTGACATATTTTAAATCAAAATATTACAAACTCGTTCTTATAAATCTGAATACACGAGTAATGTTCCATGTATACATGTCCACTAAAGCTAAAGTACAATACTCTAAAGGATGTTCTGGAAGTTATACTGCGACAGTGCTCTACGAACGGCCCGAGCTAGAAACCTGTGAACAGAAACATCCGAACGCCGAACTTAAAAAGCTCAGTAGTATAATCGCTAATCTAGAGCAACATTAAGAGTTCCATAAACATAAGCAAGCTAAAGACATGATACTAAGCAGTAGGTACATGTATGATCTAGATCAAGTTCTATTTACTTAGTGTTTTACTGTTCTATCGTTGAAGTAGGGGTCTCATGCTTCCATTAATCCTCTGCTAAGGGCCTCCCCGTGAGTATACCTCTTTAGGGTCTCTAACCACATTGATTGTAACTGCTATGCATTCTCTAAATACGACATTGACATCCCTGTGCATTATCTGAATGCAACGCTAACTATGCTATGCATTATCTGAATGCAACATTGAATCTGTTATGCTAGTATTTGGTATCATATAGCATCAGATACTAACATAGTGAGAGGGGGTATCAGTATCACATAGCATCGGTAAAGTCCCCTCTAAGTTGTTGAATGATCTTCTGGTATCACATAGTATCAGGTAGACCATGGGGGGAGAAATCCGATATCACATAACATCGAAAATTCTCACTCAACTAAAGCATTGGTTTGGTATCAGATAGCATAAAGCCAAGCTTTACTGATTTGTTGTATTGTACTGATATAACTACCCATGCATACCTAAGGTCTAAAGGCCACACAACACTGACATCGCTAATACACTCCTCGTGAGCATTCAAGCCTCGTACCCTAGTTAGCACTAAAGTGCCTCACGCACTGACCATACCCTATTAGGCCAACTAAGGTAGCCTGACTACACCCTAGCATAATTGGACATACTAAAATAAGGTCATCCTATCACTAGTTGTTATCTCGCTCGTTCTCTAATCTAAAACATTATGCAAGAGTTTATTAGTCTGTTACCACTATTAGTTATTAAGCTGCTATATTCTGGTCATTCATTACTTAAAGGCTCTTTAGTCATTTCTGTCTCTAAAGAGGTCTTTATGTTATTCTTGACTTGACGACGATTTCCGTGTTTACTACTCATTGGTTGTAACACTAGCTAGCCAGATACCTGACTCTGGTTCATTACTGAGTAGCAATCCTCTAGTCGTTCTTATCGTACGTCTCCCCTATACCCCTTGAAGTGGAGGGACGACTTATGCGTTCTTGGTTCATTGACGCTCTTGCAGCTCATACTTTATGCTATTACTGAATCTGACTTACTTATGGTATCATTTATTGGTACAACCTCTGTAACGATTCTCGTTCTTAACTATTTGAATATGTGACCGACTGAAGATACTTTGACGCACTAAACTTAGTATGGTTACATCGGTTGTAACACACTTTTATGAGTGTTTCTAGGTATCTTTGGTCATTTGTGTCCCCCATGGATTAGGTTCCACTATTACAGATCATCCTTGGCTTACATGCCTTAAAAAGACAAATCTAACCTTCCAAGGTGAGTAGTATCGATACTTTACTTGCAATATCAATATCCCTGTGAGTATTTGTATTAAAAATGTATTATGTTGCTAAAATTTAGGCTCACTATCGATACTGTAGTGGCAATATCAATACTCTCCCTAGCAGTATTGATACTCCTAGCCAAAAACCCCAATTTACATTATAATTCATCCAATATCGATACTCGAACCTAAAAATGACTTGTTTAGGCTTGAGAAACACCCAAAATTCATTCCAATTGACTTGGTTTGATTCCTAATCACGTGCTAAAGCCTTAGAAAGTTATTTAGGGTCTTAAGGTAGTATAAAAACATCTTCTTTTACAACTAAAATGTCATTTAATCATGAAATAATCCAAAAACCCTAAAATTCTCAACTACACAAATCTTAGAAATTTCTTCATATTTATGAAAGCCTTAACACTCTAAAAGATTAGAAATACACACTACCTTGGTGCTAAGATCCTTAAATGAAGCTCCTTGCTTAGCCACACTCATTTCCTCTAAGATTTGGATAAAACCCCCTACTTTATCCTTAGCCATAAAGAACCCAAGACTTGAATCATTAAAACGACGGTGCTTAAGGGATTATGAACGAATTTGAAGCATGAAAGGGGCTCAAGGATTTACCTTTGTGTTATGGAATTTGGAGAGGAAAATGAAAAAGAAGGAAGAAATGAAAAGAAGAATGAGATGAAATAAATAAAAAGCGTTCATCTTTTTAAAATGGGATAATCGCATTATAGGTCATTCATCATCTTACCACAAATCAAAAACCTCCTTTTTATGGCTGATTGGGCTCAATTCCAACCCAATTAAGCCCACAGTTGGACCAACAACTTTACTTAAGAATTCAACGAGGTCCACTTACCTCTTGGGTAACTCGAAAATTCTAGCCCGAGGATCGGGCGTTATATGAAATGAAAGCAAAGGCTAAAGTTTAACTTATTACAAGACATGATTAAGGGGACCAACGGAGTCCAGATGGTGGAGAGCAGTAAGAGCATGAAGGACATCAATGAATATAGATGTAGAGAAGTCAGGGCTATAAAGGAGCTTGTCCATTGCGTCAACGAGGACATTACTTTCGCAGGGAATCCCATATAAATTCAATAAATTAGCTTCAGTGGAGAGAATAGAGATGACCTAAACTAAGGGAGACGACGTTTTGCCATCAACTTGGGTGAGGAGGCTGATCACTTGGGCATTGTCAGACTAAACATGGACAAATTCGAGGCCCAACGACCAGACTAGTTGTAATATGGTATAAATTCCTCTAACTCAACATTGAGGGGACTAGAAACACCAACAAACTTGTTGAAACTGAGCAGTTAGGAGCCGTCTGACGAGCGAAGAATGCCACCAACGATGCTTAAGATAGTAGTTGTGTTAACCGAGGCGTCGGAGTTGAGATAGTACCATACATTGGGAGACGAGCCTAGTTAACGACACACAAAATCTTCTGAGGATTCTTCAAGTTACTGAATTGTTCAAAAAAATATAGATTGTCCAGCTTTTGCTCAAGGTAAGGGCTGTAACATCCGCAATACCGGGTTAGTGACCAAATTATAAAGTTTCAGAATTTGGTGACTAAAGTAGAAGAATGAAAGAATTCAATGATTATTTGAATATATATTGAAGGTTATTTGGTAATTATTAAAGGAAATTAAGGGTATTATGGTCATTTGACCAGAAAGATTTTTTATAATTTTTTTTAAGGGTAATAAGCACGTATGAAGAAGAGTCCAGAGCATTCTTCAGTCTTCTTCTTCCTCCTCTCCACCGTGAAGCTTGGTATAAGGTAAGTGAGTCTTTAGTTGGTTAATTCTTTCGTTTTAAAGCTTGTTTTGATTCTTGGGATATTAAGAAAGATTAAGGAAAGCTTTAGGGGGCTTAAACCTCAAAGATTAACAAGTTATGAGAAATTAAGAAAAATGAGTTTTTAAGTGAATTTTTGATATGGAAGGAGTTAATAGATTGTGAAGTTGAATTTGACTTGTCAAGGATTAAATTAAGAGGTAGGAAGTGTTAGAATTGGAATTAGAACACATTGGAAATTTGGTATGATTTTTGAATCTTATATGGAAGATAGAATTTTGAGGTTTAAGATGAAATAAATGAATATAGATTTTAAGTATGTGTACTAGAGTTAAGGATGAAAAGGGGATGATATATGAAGTATTTGAGAGGAAATGAAGTAATTTTCGGGTTGAAAATATGATTTCTGGGCAAGGGGAATCGGTACCCATTCAAGGGGAACCGATACCCCTTCAAACGAACAAGAATTTCCAGTATGTCATGGGGGAACCGATACCCCATAGGGGGGAACCGATTCCCCCTAAAGGAAAATTGGGGATATGGATTTAATAAGTTCGTTTAAATTGATAGTATCCAATTACAAGGTGTAGGTATCTAATGATGGTCTCGAAATGTACATTTATGTAGATTCTACGCATAAAGCAATTCCGGAACGTTTAGCAAGTAAGATCGATCAAGGGAAAGATAAGAGATTGGATTTGGCTAGTGAGGCCAGGTGAGTGCATTAGTGTTTATGGTGCTAAATGGAAACAAGACTTGCGACAAGTCTATTTCCTATGTTAGAATGCATGAATATATGATTATACGTATATGAATGACATGAATTGTATGTATGCATGAATATATGTGTTGACATGCTTTTGAATGTAATGTTATGAGAAGTATGTGCTATATAATGTATATATATACATATGTGAAACTGAACTATGTGACTGCATGAGAAAGATATGAGCCATATGACATGATATAGGTGAACATGAGAAAGCAAAGTATGAGATATAAACTATGTGATCATAGTAAAATATAATTATATTATTATATGATAAGTGAAATAAGCTGGATAATATTGATCTATAGGATGAAGTGAAAATAGTACACCAACTAGGGGATTTGAACATAAATGATAAGATGAACGTATAAGATAAGCTAGATGGGAAAGATTCATAGGTTTAAATAAAACTATAACACATGGGTTGAATGATAGAAATTTGTGAAGTTATATGAGAAGATTATAAGAGCTATAAGAAATTGAATTAAGTAACAGATTAGATATATATAGAAATAATAGAAGTGAGATATGTTTATAAGTCTGCCCTAGATGAATACGAAATATAAGGTGCTATATGATTATATTAGGATAATCTTGAGGATATATATATATATAGATAGATATGAAATGAAATGAAATGAGTTATATGAATACCCAATTATGTGATGAAATGGTGAATTACCTGAACATGTGATATATATGTTTAAGAGAAGGCATACGATTAAGATATAAGAAATGTGACTATAAGTATATGTGCTTTAAGTGATATGACTTATAAGTATTTCTATTATAATGTTACATGATATGTTATGTATGTTAAAGGAATTATGTGATGGTATAAGAATTGATAGGAAATATATATGTGAAAACAAGTATATGATACGAGACAAAACTTATGACTATAAGCTACGTGAAAGTGTTCTAGGTGTTTCGATATATTATATGAAGTATATGATCTTATGTGAACAAGATATGATAAGTATGTTTATATGAATAAAGGTGATTGGGTGAGAAATGATAGAAATTATATGAAAACATGACATATGTGACATGTGAATTATATGGAAATGATCTACGTGCAAGTGAACTACGGGACTATGTGATCATATGAAAAGAAGCTATGTGATACGTGATATGTGAAAGTGAATTACAAGTTTATGTGAATATTTGAAATGAAATAAATGATAACGCCCATGTTATGTGTCATGAGAGCTAGGGGTATAGTTGGCATGCCAAGAGTCGAGGGTTTATTCGGTTCTTTAGGACATATGTATATCCTTGGAACCTGTGTGAAGTCTTGAAAGACACATACTTGATCCATAGTATATGTATATGATTCTTAAGGAATTCTACGTGGTCCTTATGGACATCATTCTACGGGCACTACGGTGCAATTCTACGGGCACTTCGGTGCAATTCTACGGGGCACTTCGGTGCATTTATACGAGCTGTGGTGACAGCATAGTGCACAACCTCTATAGACTCACATATCGATAGTTCTCACATATATACATGGGCTAATCCAGAGATATGAACAAATATAAGTTAGTGGTATGATAAATGCTATAGAAATTATATGATGTTGTGTGTATAGTGTTTGATTGAAAAAGTATGTGATTATATGATAACATGTGAATGATGAATTATGTGTATGTATGAATTTACTGCGATTAATCTGATATGATTCTATACGATATGAAAAATGCCTGGAATTGCTATAACATGATAGAACAGAACATGCATGTATCAATATATGTTTTAAAGTGCATTATAAGTGGTTATGCCTCACTAAGTCTTCGACTTAGCGTGTGATTGTTTCACACGTAGGTTTCGAGAAGAGTAAGGAGTGATGCGGAGCAAGACAGGTCAGTTTTCCTTACCAAAAGATCAGATCAGAAATATTTGATAAAATATGTTTTTGGTTATGTATAAAGTGTTGGCATGTAATAAGTCATTAAGTACGAGCACTCTGATAAAGTCTGTATTTTGTTTTAAATAAAGTTTTAAATTTCCCGGGATTTTTCTTAAGAGTCAAGGTTTGAAAAGTCAATGTGACACTTCGGACTCGTATCCGGGTCGGATACGGGTTGGGGGTTTTACAAGGGCTTCATCAATGTAGGTGCACGAGCCATTGAAGGTGAGATCATTCATTCGCTTTCAGACCTGCCAAATGGAAGAGCGAAAGAGCATAGACCAAGGAATGCACAAATCAACAGTAAATCATGAGAGTTTAAGTTGTTGCTAAGCCTGGTCCTCATATCATGAAGATATAAGGAGCGATGGTGTGCGTGGTCAAGGATAGAGTTCTACGTGGAACGAGCAACAATGTAATCCTAAAGGGCATGAATTGATTCTCATTGAGGTCACCAGAAATCAGGCATGACGGGTAGTAGAGAGGCCACGACGAAAGTGCTCATAGTTGGTCATAGTGCGATCATGGGAGAGGAGCCACAAGAAAACGCGTATGCATTGGGCATAGACACATTCCAGATAATAACTTTACCGCTGACACACACATTAAATATCACTATAAATACTTCAATCAAGACTATAGAAGGGGATGGACTATCCATAACCGGTCAATCTTCCTTTTTCCTCATGATAATATAATCTCTCTTTCATCGAAATATTGATCAACAACCATTCTTTCACTAGTTATGATTGTTTTTCCAAATTAAAGTAAGTGAACCGTTGACTACCAACAAAAAAAAATTTACTCCCTCAACAAATATTAATTTATTTTGTACAAGTAAGGTTTAAAAGCAGAGATAACTTTCAATAAAGAAAGGTAAGAAAAGCAAATACCGGGAACAAAACAAAGAAAAAGAAAGATAACACGCTTTATTATTTTAGTGAATGAAAGGATGGGAATAACGTTCGAGCCAATTAGGAAATACAAAAAGATACTACCGACACTAAGGACAAATTCATTATCGGTTCATATTGATTTTTAATTTATTAATTAAATAATTAAGATTAAATATTATTTATATTAATTAAAAATATTTATAATATTATAATTTTAAAATTTACATATTATTTAAAAATATACTATTTCATTGTACCAGACCAACTAATAATATTATTTGGTAATTTCATTATTCTTTAAATTTAAAGAAAGACCCAAAAGCGGGTCTTCTTTAAAAATATACGTGCGTATACATATATTCTGCATGGGAAGGTGACGTTAAGTAGAGCAAGTAGGATAGAGCAGGTAAGATGATTGGCCCAAATTAACCTTCTATTTGAAACTTGTTACAAATCTTACAATTTTCTATTTTATTTGTTTCTAAAGATTCCAGCTAAATGGCCAACAATGGTGGGATATATTTATATAGAAAAACAAAACCTAACTGTGGTAAGTGACTGAATGATTGCAAGGCTTCTGCAAAGCTTCAAGTGTAGGTCCTCATTGATGATACCAAGTTAGCCAATATAATGAGGCCATTTCTGCAAAGCTTCAAGTGTAGGTCCTCATTGATGATACCAAGTTAGCCAATATAATGGGGCCATTTCTGCAAAAGGGTCATCGCACTCAAGGAATTTGAAAAGAAGAGATAGCTCTTAGCTAACTCCTTTATTCCATAACTAAATAATAAAATAAATCTAGTGTTTTGAATCATAGAATTCGATATTAAACTTATAATATAATATATGTATTACTTAAGTTCATTGATAGTTACTTTAGTTTACACAAGGGGATCCTTTTATTTTCATCGTTGGAAAACTTTTGCAAAGCAGCATTGAGAATAATATGTCGGAAAGATGAAATATGTGTCACTCACATAATTGGACCACCTATTTAATTTGGGTATTTGAGCTCCACATTATTGGCTATCCCTCGCCCTTTTCCTTTCCGTTCTATCTTTTTCCCCCTAATATTTTACGTTACAATGTTCCATATTACGAAAGCCTCAATTACGTCAAATTGTTACTCTTGCATATTAAATCTTGATTAGTTTCATTCTACAAGAGAATATAATTCATGTGTAAAAAATAAAGAATATATATTCAATAAATGTAACGTCATCATGTTGTGTTTAAAATCTTGATTATTTTCATTCTACTGAGTTATGATAATCGTTTAAGATTCTGTGATTATATTTTATTATATCTCAGTCAGCAGGTTAACATCCAACTCAGATTGTCGTCAAATTTTTAATGAAAAATGACGAGTTTGGAAAATATGAATAGTTGTGTTACAATTTGTAACTTTTAATAGTCGGGGGACTCAACAAAGTAGCGTCCTATGGTCGGAGGATCATTTTGTAACTTTTAACAGAGACTCAACAAAATATCACCCAATAGTCGAAGGACCATTTGTATACTTTACTCTTTTAATTTTTAAAATTGTAATTAAGAAGGTACGATCGTTGATCGAGGGTGCCAGTAGAAGCAGTATCATTGCACAAAAATTGTGTATTATTCATGCGGATGGGCCATCTAACCTGATGAAGAAGGCCCTAATTAAATTATAATATCAAGGTATGGGTCAAAAAGTAATAGCCCTGTTAACAGGGTTTTTTTGACCCAATAGGCAGTAAAAAATGCATCACTTTTATTTTGAGATCTACGACAGTTTCTATAGTGTATGGAACTTGTCATATGGAGGTGATAAGTTCTAATAAAAATATTTTTATTCAAACTTTTTATCTCAATGTGATAAATTTTAATAAAAAAATTATATTTTATTGAAACTTTTTAACTCCCAACTTGCACCACAAATAAAATTGTTGTTGTATTCCTAATGCTTTAGCTAAAATATGTGCAAGCTTATTCACAATTTAGATGTGTTATGTCTTGATGACACCATTTTAAATCTGCTCTGGAACAAAATGGGAATCAATCTCTATAGGCTTGGTCCTTTCGTGGTAGACAGGATTTGTAGCAATTTGAAAGATTGCCTTGTTATCACAGAATAATTTGACCGATTTGATCTCTTGCACTCCAAGTTTTTACAACAAACCAATTAACCATACTATTTCAACAGTAACCACTGTCATGCTTCTATATTCAGCCTTAGTTGAAGACCTGACTATAGTGTTTTTTTTTCCAATATATCAAGGACTCTCCAAACTTAATACAATATCCCGTAACTGACCTTCTTGACATTGGGTAGGAAGCCCAATCATAATCACAAAAACCTAAAAGTTGTCATTCAATTCAAGCTTTAAAAAAAACAAACCTTTCCCTAGATTATTCTTTACATATCGAACAACTCTAAAGGTTGCTTTAAGATGATATTTTTTAGGGTTAATGCATAAACTGACTAAGGTTTTGTACAGCATATGTAATATCTGGCCTTGTATGTGTCAAGTAAATCAACATTTCAATCAACCTTTGGTGGGCTGCCTTATCTTCCAACTCACAATCACCAAGAATATCCTTTTGTTTCTTGTCAAACACTACTGAAGTCAGCTTTACATTCTACTCAAGGGGAGTTGAAGTTGGCTTTGCTCCCAGAATCTGTAATTAATTCAATAGTATACTTCTGTAGAATTATTTGGAGTTTAGTTTGAAGGCATATCTGTCTGCGTGTTAGAGGGCCGAAATTAAGGAAATCTAGAGTTAAACAGATCAATATTTTGTTCCATATTTTTAGGGGATTCTGGTAGCTTGTTACCATATCCGTATATATTTATTTCCTGTTTATTTCTTTCTGTTTTAGATAGATTTGACCCTATTCTAGGTAAGTTGTATATATCCCTAGAAATTAAGTGTTTCAGCATCTATATATATAGGGAACGTGTAACCTGTTTTAATATAATGAAAATAATAAAGAATTCCTCTACTTTCAACATGGTATCAGAGCATTCTCTGAACCTTAAATCCCTCATATAACCAAATAAGGGAGAAGTGACTCAACTGCTTCCGTGTCCCAAATTACCTCCAACCAGGTAGCCATGGCCTCCAGTAATAATAGTGGAGATAGCAATCTCATGCCCATTACAGGACACAAACTTAATGGGAACAACTACCTCCAATGGTCCCACTCTGTTATGATGTTCATTTGCGGAAGAGGAAATGGTGATTATCTCAAAGGAGTGGCTACCAAGCCAAGCCAGGATGATGAGAAGTTCAAAATCTGGAATTCCGAGAATAATATGGTCATGTCATGGCTCATCAATTCCATGACAAATGAAATCGGAGAGAACTTCCTACTCTACAGAATAGCAAGGAAAATCTGGGAGGCTGCAAAGGAGACATATTCCAACAATGAGAATACACCTGAGCTGTTTGAAGTGGAGAGTGTTCTCCATGATTTCCGTCAAGGAGATTTAACAGTAACCCAGTACTTCAATACACTCAACCGCTATTGGCAACAGATGAACCTGTTCGAGGAGCACAATTGGGGCTGTCTAGATGATGGAATCAGGTATAGACAAATCATTGAACAGAAGAGAATATATAAGTTTCTGATTGGATTAAATAAAAATATAGATGAAGTAAGAGGAAGAATCTTGGGATCTAAACCTCTACTTAATATATGGGAGGCTTTTTCTGAAGTTCGGAGAGAAGAGAGTCGAAAGAAAATCATGATGGGCTCTCAAGAACTAATGACAAGTCTTGAGAGCTCAGCCCTTGTTGTTAGAGGGAACTCCTACAACACCAATGACACCAAACCAAAGAAAGGACACCCTTGGTGTGATCACTGCTGCCGACCTGGTCACACCAGGGACACTTGCTGGAAAATTCATGGTAAGCCTGCAGATTGGAAGTCTTCCCGGTCTGCCAACGACAAAGAGGGGAGAGGCAATTTTGTCTCAATGGATGAAAAACCTTCACTTGAACCTACTCCATTCAGCAAGGAATAATTAGAGGTTCTACAGAAGTTGTTCAACCAGTTTTTGCATGCCCAAACCTCCACTGTGGTTGGTATTGGGTCCTTAGCCCAAAATGGTAATTTTTTAAGCGCTCTCAATGTTAAAAAAGAGACGTCAAATTCATGGATTATAGATTCTGGAGCTTTAGGCCATATGACTGGAAATGAGGATCTATTTTCTACTTACAGTCCATGTGATAAACACTTAACAGTCAGAATAGCCGATGGTTCACTCTCAAAAGTGGTTGGTACAGGTTCTATTAAAGTATCAGAGAATATTACACTTGAATCAGTCCTTCTTATGCCAAATTTGAATTGTAACTTACCGTCCATTAGTAAACTTACTCGAGACCTGAATTGTGTGACTAAATTTGGTTCAACCATGTGTGAATTTCAGGTCTTGGACTCAGGGAAGACGATTGGCAGTGCTAAAATATGCTCAGGACTCTATCTTCTCGAGGTTACAAATCCTCCTCAAGGCACAACTTATCAGTCCAATTGTCTAGTGTTTGGTAATCCTACTTCTTTTTCTGTCAGTTGTTCTAATAATGATAGTGCAATTATGTTATGGCACTATAGATTAGGCCATCTGAATTTCTTGTATCTTGAGAAACTGTTTCCTTCTCTATTTCATAATAAAAATCCAAATGAGTTCAAGTGTGAAATTTGTCAATTCTCTAAACATGTCCGTAATTCTTATCCCAACCAATCTTACAAAGAATCCCATCCTTTTTTTATGATTCACAGTGATGTTTGGGGGCCATCTAAAATAAAAAATGTGACTGGTTCCCGTTGGTTCATTAAATTTATTGATGATCACACTCGGCTTACATGGGTCTTTCTCATGAAAGAAAAATCAGAGGCATGTCAGATTTTCAAAAACTTCAACACCATGATACAAACTAAACTCAATGGTAATAAAGAATCATGGCTATTCTTAATGTCAATCAGATCACACCTTGTTTGTCAAACACTCATTTGCAGGAAAACTAGCTATCCTCATTGTATATATGGATGGCATTATCCTAACAGGAGATTATGAGGAAGAAATCAATATTACCAAAGGTCTTCTTGCTAAGGAATTTGAAATCAAGGACCTTGGACAGCTCAAATACTTCCTAGGTATGGAAATTGCAAGGTCAAGAAAGGGAATATGTGTTTCCCAAAGAAAATACGTACTGGATCTATTAAAAGAAACTGGGATGCTTGGATGTAAGCCAGCTGACACACCTATGGATTCAACAACAAAATTAGGCACTAAAGAAAATTGTGCACCGGTGGATAAAGGCAGATACCAAAGGCTAGTGGGTAAACTAATCTACCTTTCTCACACACGACCAGACATTGGTTTTTCTGTCGGCATGGTAAGTCAGTTTATGAACAATCCAAATGAAGAACATATGGAGGCGGTGTATAGAATCCTAAGGTATCTGAAGCTAACACCAGGGAAAGGATTATTTTTTGAGAATAATCAAAGAAGAGACATAGAGGTGTTCAGTGATGTAGATTGGGCAGGATTAGTACAAGACCGAAGATCAACTTCAGGGTATTGTACTTATGTGTGGAGAAATCTAGTCACATGGAGAAGTAAGAAGCAATCAGTGGTGTCAAGGAGCAGTGCAGAAGATGAATTCCGGGCAATGGCCCATGGTATTTATGAGGGAATATGGCTAAGAAGGGTACTAGAGGAAATAAGAATTTCTAGTGAAGAACCTATGAAGATGTTCTGTGATAACCAATCGGCATTGCCAAGAATCCAATCCATCATGATAGAACTAAGCATGTGGATATTGATCGGCACTTCATAAAGGAGAAGATAGAGGAAGGGGTGATCAAAATGCTATATGTACCCACATGTCTTCAAACAACCGACATTCTTACTAAGGCTCTACCAAGAAAGACTTTTGATGATCTAAGTTCCATGCTGGGGTTAATTAACATTTACCATCCAGTTTGAGGGGGAGTGTAGAATTATTTGGAGTTTAGTTTGAAAGCATATCTGTCTGCGTGTTAGAGAGCCGAAATTAAGGAAATCTAGAGTTAAACAGATCAGTATTTTGTTCCATATTTTTAGATGATTCTGGTAGCTTGTTACCATATCTGTATATATTTATTTCTTGTTTATTTCTTTCTGTTTTAGATAGATTTGACCCTATTCTAGGTAAGTTGTATATATCCCTAGAAATTAGGTGTTTCAACATCTATATATATAGGGAACGTGTAACCTATTTTAATATATTGAAAATAATAAAGAATTCATCTACTTTCAACAACTTCCTTTGATTCAGTATTCTTTCTTTTGATCTTAAGACCTCAAATCTAAGAAAGAAATTTAATGTTCCCAAATCTTTCATTTTGAAGTTTGAATTCAATATGGTTTTCAACTCAGTAATCGGACTATCACTGTTGCCTGTGATCAACAAGTCATCAACATAACTACAATTTCTTCACCCTTCCTTTTGGAACATGGAATAATCTGATTACTTTGCTAATATCTAGCAGCTAATAGGGCTTCAGTTAGCTTCATGTTCCATTTTATATAAGATTTTTTGAGACTATATATTAATTTTTGCAGTCTACATATATAGTCCTCCCCGCAGTAAAATCTAGAAGGCATCTATATATACACTTTCTCAGTCAAATCACCTTGAAGAAATGCATTGTATACATCTATTTGGTAAAGTGACAAATCAATGCTACTGTAATTGCTAAAAGGGTTTTGATAGTAACTAATTTTGCCATAAAAGATAATGTTTCAGTGAAATCTGACGTTTTTTTTTCTAATTATAACTCTTAGCTACCAGGCGTGTTTTGTATCGTTTAACAACATCAGAAGACTGATATTTAATCTTGAATACTCACTTGCAGTCAATTGGGATTTTTCTTGGTGCAAAGGGAACAACAAACCAAGCATCCAAAGCTTGAATTTCTTCTTTCATTGCTTGTATCCATAGAGGGTTTTTAATGGCTTCAGAAAAGCTGAGCTATAATAAGAGTAGAAGTAGAAGAAAGAAACGATTGAATAATTATAGTTAAACGTGAATAAGATACATTTTCAGAAATGAGTTACTGTCCTGGAGAAAGAGATGATTTGTAAACTGAAACAAAATCTTGCAACCTATTTAGTGGTCTAGAGACCCTATTGGACCTTCTAAAACACTAAACAGTAGATAAAATAGATGCATGACCAATATCAGTGGAAGATGTAGGAAAAGAAGAAAATGAAGAGAGGGTAGAAGAAGATAAAGGAGAAATCATTGGTGAAGGTGAATGTTCAAGTAATGGTGAAATTAATGGTGAAGGTAAATATTCAGATAATGGTGATTGTAATTGTTCAATTAATGGTGAAACATAAAGTTCTGTTAAGACTGAAGTAGAGAAATCAAAAGATTCAGGGACATGAGAAGGAGAAAGAACCAAAAAATCAGTACCATATGAAGAATGATGAAAATAGGAAATTAAGATGTTGGGGAAAATGAAATGAAAAAATAGTCTCATGCAAAACCACATCATTGTCTACAAAAAACTATTGAATGAATAGTAAATAGTGTAATACTTAATTTTGTTTGAATATTTGGAATGATCATTTTCGGAGATATTTGCAAAGTGATTCGATGAATTTAAACTAATATTGTCATGGATGTTTCAAACCCACCATGAACTAATCTTTATATGGTGTGGATTTTTATGGATGATTGAGTACTTACTTTAATGAATGATTTGAGGTTTTTATGTTTATCTATTTGCTTTGCTCATTGTGCTTAATTACTTAGGATTGTAGGAGGCATGAGAATACCCATTTCTTAAGTGTATTGCTTAGTGTTCGAGAGAAACTAGGTTAAAGATACTTAGTGTTCGAGAGAAACTAAGGGAATATCAACGTGAGCAATGTGTTATAACTGCTAACTAATACCTAATCCACCTTAGAGATAAGGATAGGATTTTAACGACTAAAAGGAGTAGTGTAGATTTGATAGGTTCAATGTTACTGTTCACGTCGAGAGGTATCGTCGTGGCATTTGCATCTTTCAGGTTCCCTTGACTCAAGAGAGCGTAGGGACATTCTTAGTAAACTTTGTCGAGCAAATAGACCATAGAAGCTTGAATCATTTTGAGAGGCAAGGCATAAGATTCCTTAGAAATCCCACCATTCATTCCCATAGTAGCTTGTCGTGTGAGGATTATTAAGTCTGCTTATTTGTTTCCGAATTCTCAACTTGTTTTGCTTTTACATTTTCAGTTGGTTACATTCCAAAAGCATTTTTGCTTGCCACAACATTTCCATCTTCCATATTTATATCACATCTCACATTGCCATCACATTTCCACAAAACCATCCATATTCATTTCATTCTGCCATAGCATTCTCTGTGCATACCTCCACACTAACTATACATAGGTAGTTTAATATTTTTGCTTTAATTTACTTGCAAATTTTCCTCCAATTCTCGTGGGAACGATACTCACTCACTCTTTATTACTTGTGTGTGTCATAACCATTTTTAGGGTGGAACAATTATTCATTGTTTTTTAAAAAATATTTATGACTTTAGTTTGGAAAATTTGGTGATTTGGAATTAATTTGGATGAAAATAGATAGGAGTCGCCATCAACCTTTGAGTCAGGTAGGTCGAACACCCAAAAACGCCTTTTAAAAAAACAATTTTAAGAAAAATCATTTTTAAGACAAAAACTTATCTGCATTTACCAAAGATTTGATTAAAACGGGTTCGGGAGTCGGTTATGCGTGGAGAAGGATTAGCACCCAAAACTGGTACTATGTCGCTTACACGTTGTCGTAATGGTGGAAATCATGAATCGAATATAAATTTAAATTATGATTCATTTATTGAAATTTAATTGATTTGTTTCGAATTAACTAATTAGGAAAAATTCTTTAATTCAAAAATAAATCTCAAAATTAGCAATCCTCCGTCGAGAAGGCTAACTCAACTATTTCTAATCAATAAAAGAATATTCGCTCTTTGATAAAATGTGAATTGAATATTGACATTTTCGAAAAATGAAATAAATTATTATTTAGAAAAACATGCACGACATTGTTCTACATGAAATAAAAAGAATTAATTAACAAAATAGAATCATTTTTTTATTTCAAGTTCACATTTGTTCGAACATCGTATCAGATCACACCACTTCGATCAGTGATATTTTCCACGCCTGTTCTACAAATAAATATTCTTGAAGATGTTCGAATATGAATAAAATTAACTTTATAAAGAATGCAGTTAATATCTAAGAATATTTTAGAACTTTATAAAATACTAAACTTCTAAAATAAATAATATAATATACTTAATAAATTTAACATATATATATTATCCCTAAAATAATATATATACATATAATAGTTACAACGTACACTTTATTATAATATGAGCTTTAAATGCAACCTGTACAAATGTGAAAGTCCAAAAATAAATAACCAAAATTATGTAAACCATAAACACATGACTAAATTAAATAATATTAATCTTAAGGTCACGAATCAAAAGCAAATCAATAATTATGAAAGACATGTAAATAACAAATACTATCAACCCCATGAACAATATATCATACTTGGGGACTGAAACATGAAACATTAAAATCATAAGACAAATGTATAAACAACAGAAAGATAAAATAATAAAGCAAACGGGATTAAAATAAACTAATATAAACATTCACTACTTAAGTATAAATAATTTTAAATACGGTGACCTGACTTAAATAAAACCATAAAACATTGAAATGTAAATAGGGATGAAAAGACAAGCACTATAAATGTAAATAACAGACAATCTATTGAAGAAAATGAGGAGGTAACCTTCCTCTGTCAAACTTTTAGTATTATATTAACAAATAATTATTTAATTAAAAGTAGCTCTTCTCTTGTCTTCAGTGGTTAGGTGCTTTGTGGCCTAACTTTGACAAAGCTGGAGAGTTGGTATCTAAACTCACACAATGGAAATCAAATTAAGAAAAAAAATATCCCAATTGATTAAATCAAATATTTATACCTGCAAGCTCTATTTAAACCACAACAACCTAATAAATATTTAGGGCTAAAATAAAAATTTATAAAATTACCTGTTAAAATCAAAATAATTAAAATTACATAATTTATAGTGTCAAAATAAACACGCATAATATAATATGGCCAAATCTAAAACAATACTCTTTATGGAGGACTAAACATGGTAAATAAACCAAAATAAATAATATTATACCAAAGTGACCAAAATAAAACAGACATAAATCCCTGGGCCAAATTCAAATATTAATAAATATAACATAAAACATAAACTAGTGACTGAAATTAAATTATTGAAATCTAAAAACTCGAAATAAAACAACAATGATTTCATTAATGGCCAAAATATAAAGCTACAAGGTAGGAATGACTTAAACAGAAATTACCCCCTCACGCTGAAACAAACATGCATCAAACCCTTAAACGGTGTCGTTTTGGTACGCTAATATAAGGCCAATTACATGGCCAAAATAAACCCAAGCCTTCATTTATGTTTCATTTCTGCAAAACAAGAGAGAGAGAGTAAGAAAACTCTCTCAAAAGCTCTGATGGAGCTCCGCCTGTCGGCCGCCGCTGAGCGGCGGCAACCGCCGTCCGCCAGCGTCGAAGTGGAGAGATAATGGTGCCGTCCGAATGATCTCGTAGCCCTGGTCGCGAATCCAAAGCTAGTTTCACCTGAAAAGCTCTCACACATCGTAGATCTACGAAGAACTCTTCGTATTTCTTCAACTCCGGCTACCTTTTGAAATCTTCGATACTACAACCGAGGTACTCTTCCTTTTTCCTTTCTTTTCTTCTTTCGTTCTTTTCTTTCAAAAGTCCCCTAGATTTCTTTCTTATTCTTTTTTATTTGGTTCCAATCCTCATGTTTTTCTTGTCATTTTTTTGGGTTCTCCCTGAGTGCCCTCGGTTTTCTTCTCCACGCCCCCTTTATTCCCATTGATGCATCTTCTTTTTTGTGATGGATTTGATGTTAATGGAGTAGGTGAAATCATCCCAAAACTTTAGGGGTTAGGTAAGGGTTTGGTTGTATTTGCTTTTGACTTTGTATTTCGGTGGATTGTGGATTATTTGTACAGATCGGCACATCAGTGGTGGCTCAATGGCTCATTGGTGGCTCGGCTCACGTCTGGGAGCTGGTATGCTGCTTTACTGAGTGGATCCGATTCTTGGGCTTGAACCGAGTTGTAGCTTGTAATTATTTGGGGCGATTGGTTGTTGTTTGGGTCCTCTTGTACTGCCGGGCCTTCGGTGTATTGAACTTGTTTGGTGATGCTTGTACAAAGATGTAAAATTAACATTAATAAAACTAATAATAATAATAATAATAATAATTATTATTATTATTATTATAATATTTTTTAAAACCCGGACAAAAATGGGTGTCTACAGCTGCCCCTCTTTGCACATTCTTGTGTTAACAAGAATAGGGCAAAGACGAAAAAGACAACTAGTTTTTGTCCAGTTCTTTTTTTTGTTTTGAGATTTGTTGTTTGATTTGGGAGATGACACTGCTCATACGTGATGAAGAGTTCGGGTCGTCTAAGGGTGAAAAGACTCCTACATAATGAGAAGATCTAGTCAGGGAATGACACTGCTCATACGTGATGAAGAGTTCTTGGCCATCTTTCGGAAAAGTGATAACTCGGTTCCTACGTGATGAGGACGGCTGATTATCTAGGATTGTCACGACTCCTACATAATGAGGAGATCAAGTCGGGTGATGACACGGCTCATACGTGATGAAGAGTTCTGGCCATCTAAAGGTGATAACACGATTCCTACGTGATGAGGACGACTGGTTATCTTGGGTGACACGGCTCATACGTGATGAAGAGTTCTGGTCGGATGATGAAGGATTGACACGATTCCTACATAATGAGGAAATCTAGTCGGGTGATGACACGGCTCATACGTGATGAAGAGTTCTGTCCATCTAAAAGTGATAACATGGTTCCTACGTGATGAGGACGACTGTTTATCTTGGGTGACACGACTCATACGTGATGAAGAGTTCTGGTCGGATGATGAAGGATTGACACGATTCCTACATAAAAAAAATCTAGTCAGGTGATGACACGACTCATACGTGATGAAGAGTTCTGGACATCTAAATGAGATAACACGGTTCCTACGTGATGAGGACGACTGACTATCTGGGTTGACACAGCTCCTACATAATGAAGAGATATGGTCAGGTGATAACACTGCTCACTGTTCATGAGTCTTGGCCATCTAAGGTGATAACACGGTTCCACTCTGATGGGAACGGCTGGTTATCTAATTTGACACAACTCCTACATAATGAGGAAATCTGGTCATCTAAAGGTGATAACACGGTTCTACTCTGATGGGGACGGTTGGTTATCTAAGTTGACACATCTCCTACATAATGAGGAGATCTAGTCAGGTGATTTTGGTTTCAAAAGAAACCAACTCAGAGATGATGGTTCAAAAGAAGTTGTCTCAAAAAAGACAAAATTTTGTTTTCAAAGAAACAAAGTCAAAGATTTTTTTATGTCTCAAATGAGACAAAATTTGTTTTGAAAGAAAATTGTCTCAAGCGAGACAACATTTTGTTTCGAGAGAAACAACATCAAATGATACTGATAGTCTGCTTGCTCCTGGTGGTAGAGGAAATGCCTTCATAAGGTCTGATAGTTCACATCAGGATGTTGAATCCCCGAAGATGCCCCAATATTCGATGTTGAATCTCCAAAGATACCTCAACATTCGCTGTTGAATCTTTAAATATGCCCTCATTGTTCCTCATTGCTTGCTTCAACATTGATTCTGAGCATGAGCTTTGTTTCTGAGAGCTACATGTCAATTACCAAGATCTACTCTAGAGAGATTGTCTTGTTTAAAAAGTGTTTTTCTTCTTCTTTTATTTTCAAAATCTGAAAATATCAATTAGAAGAGTTTTGAAAAATGTTTAATCAAAGATTTGAAAATATTGCTCCTTTCTAGGTTTTACAATTGAGACAAATCATAAAACTAGAGTTCATTGGATATCAAAGAATTAATTACACTGTTAATCCTTCAATAAATTATAGTTATTTGACAAGTGTCAAGATCAAAGCTATCTTTGGTAAATGGTTAAGTGAGGAAAGGGTAAAATGTCTCAGGTTATTGTGTTTGGTCAAAGTTTTGACATTCTTGTTTATTTGATGCTCACTGATTTGATGGGGTAGCTTGTATGCTCCTTTACTGGAAATGTTCTCCGATTCTCAGCTCTCATGATCACATTCGGTTTGTGTGATGCCTTATCAAGAAATTTGTGTGATCGTCTCAGCTGCACAATTTTTATATTCGAGCTGCATTTTCAGGTTTTCAACTCGAATCCTCTTTTGGTTTCAAAATGTCATTCAAAATTTACGTCTTGAACCCCCCTTTGTTATTTTTTCTCTATCATGCATTAAAGATTTTAGAAAACCTTTTGCAAATAAAGATTAATCCTGATGGGAGGAATGAAATTTGAAGATAGTCTTTTATGTTTAGAAATCCATGTATGATTAGAAGAGACTTTTAAGGCATGTAATGTAGGTTGTGGTTCACGGTTATGAAAGAAAAGGATAAATAGGCCCAAACAAGTGTTTCAAGGTATTGAACCAAAGATCAATTCATTCTGATGCCTTCAATCTTGTGTTGCTCAATTTGAATCTGCTCGTATCTCTCTCTCTCTCTTGATGCTCTCTAGATTCTCTATGATCTTCGAGTGAAGTGATTCTGGAATGATTACTTGATAGATCAATCTCATAGTTTGAAGTTTGATGCGCCATTTGACTCGAGTCTCGTCCATTTTTCTTTGCTTCTTTTTTTTGTTTTTCTTCAAGTGTAATATTGCTTGACTGAATCATAATTCACAGGATTAAGCAAATATTCTCCATCCATTTCAGTCAAAACTAAAGTTCCTCCTGAGAATGCCTTTTTTACAACATAAGGGCCTTCCTAGTTTGACATCCACTTCCCTCGAAAATATTTTTTTGCATAGGGAGGATCTTTTCAGCACTAAATCACCTTCATGAAATTCTCGAGGTCTGACTTTCTTGTCATAAGCTAACATCATCCTTTTCTGGCACATTTGGCCATGACAAATAGCTTTTAGTCTTTTCTCTTCACTCAAATTCAATTAATCAAATTTACTTTGTACCCAATCAGCCTCATCAAGTTTCAATTCCATCAATACTCTCAAAGAAGGAATTTCTACTTTAACAGGTAAAACTGCTTCTATACCATATACCAAAGAAAACGGTGTTGCCCCAGTAGATGTACTAACGAGTGTGTGATAAGCAAGCAGTGCAAAAGGTAATTTCTCATGCCAATCTCTATATGCTTCAGTTGCTTTTGTGATGATCTTCTTGATGTTTTTATTCACTGCTCTGCCCCATTCATTTTCGGGCGATAAGTAGCCGAGTTGTGATGTTTGATCTTCAACTCTGTGCAGACTTCCTTCATTAAATCATTGTTCAGATTCAACACATTATCTGTAATGATCCTTTTTGGTATTCCATATCTACAAATGATTTCTCTTTTTAAGAATCTGCAAACTGCTCCTTTTGTGACATTAGAATATGAGGCAACTTCAACCCATTTGGTGAAGTAGTCAATGGTTACTATAATAAAACGATGTCCATTTGAAGCCTTCGGTGAAATTGATTCAATAACATCGATGCCCCATATTGAAAATGACCAAGGTACATTCATTACATGAAATGGTGAAGGGGGAACATGTATTTGGTTATCATAAATTTGGCATTTATGACATCTTCAAGCAAATCTGATGCAATCTTCTTCTATAGTAGACCAGTAATATCCAAATCTCATGATCTGTCTAACCATTGTGAATCCATTTGCATGTGTTCCAAAAACCCCTTCATGGACTTCTTCAAATCTTTTCTTGGACTCAATTTTATTCACACATCTCAAAAAGCACCTGATCTTTGCTTCTTCTTTTTTACAAAATGTTTCCATCAAGAACATACTCCATTGCCAATCTTCTCAAAGTTCGTTTATCATTCTCAGTTACCTCAGCTGGATAAGCTCGATACTTCACATACTGGAGAATATCATAATACCAAGGGAGATCGTCTTCCTCCTCTTCCTCAATATTGTAACAATGAGCTGACATTTATCTTATACTCAATCGAATAGGCATCATTCGAGATTGATCATCAGCCTTAAACATGGCTGCCAACGTAGCCAGAGTATCCGTCATTTTATTTTCTTCATGGGGAAGATAAGTGAAAGAAATTTCTTCAAACTCCTTGATCAAATTCATCACCAAGTCCTTGTATTCTATCAATTTGGAATCTCGAGTCATCAATTCCCCTCCAAGTTGATAAATAACCAGAGCAGAATCACCAAATACTTCTAAGCTTTTAATTTTGCGCTCAATTGTTGCTTGAATACCCAAGATACATGCTTCATATTCTGCCATGTTGTTTGTGCATTCAAATGCGAGCCTACTAGTAAAAGGATAATGATCTCCTTCTGGTGAAACTAATATTGCCCCAATTTCATGTCTCACAGCATTCGAGGCACCATCAAAGTTCATTTTCCAGACTTCATTATTCGGAGCATCTACTTCCGCCGCAAATATACTCATTAAGTCCTCATTTGGAAAATCAAATTTTACTAGCTCATAGTCTTCTAATGCTCTGCTTGCCAGAAAATCAGCAATAACACCTCCTTTTAATGCTTTCTGAATTATGTAGACCATATCAAATTCAGACAACAACATTTGCCATCTTGCCATCCTTACATTTAAATCCGTTGACTCCATCAGGTATTTTTAGTGGACCCAACCTTGATATCAACCAGGTGGTGTGATACAACAAATACTATTTCAACCTCTTAGTAGTCCATACTAAGGCACAACACAACTTTTCGATCGAGGAATATCGAGTCTCACAGTCAATGAATTTCTTACTGAGATAGTAAATAGCTCTTTCTCTTCTTCCAGTTTCGTCATGCTGTGCCAATACACATCCCATTGACTTCTCAAAGATGGTCAAGTACACGATCAATGGTTTATTTGGGATTAGTGGCATTAAGACTGGGGTAGTCAAATATTCTTAATTTTGTCAAAACATTCTTGGCAACTATCATCCCATTCTCTTGGGTTTTGCTTTCTCAATAATCAGAAGACTGGATCACACTTCTCAGTTAATTGAGAGATGAATCTGACAATATAATTAACCTCCCCAGAAATCCTCGTACTTCTTTTTGCGTTCTATGAGTTGGTAATTCCAAGATTGCTTTGACTTTATCAGGATTAATCTCCATCCCATTTTCACTGACTACAAATCCCAATAATTTCTCTGAAGTAGCTCCGAAAGTTCACTTGGTTGGATTAAGTTTGAGCTGATATTTTCTCAATCTTAAAAATAGTGTTGAAACATTTTAATATTTCGATATAACAAATTAAGTTAAATGGATTTTAAGATTTTCCAAATGATTTTCTAAGTATATTCGATATAACTATTCGAATATCAAAACATTACTCCAAATATTTCAAAAATCATTTTTGATCCTTACTTAAGTGTAAAATTAAGTTTTAATCATAAAACAATTTCAAAATATTTTACAAAGTATTTCGAACCAATTCAAAGCCAAAAATTCCAGAATACTCAGAGGGAACCGATTCCCCCCCATAGGAGGAACCGATTCCCCCCTGAATGGTTTGGCTCCGAGATTTCCAGAATGCTCGGAGGGAACCGATTCCCCCCAAGGGGGTACCGATTCCCCCCTGTTCAACGGTCGAAATATTTGAATTTTACACTTAGGGAACCGATTCCCTATGATAGGGAACCGATTCCCCCCACTGTCAAAGCTGTTTTATTAAATGTTTTCACACTAAAACGGCTATAATATCTTCTCTAATTATCCCCAACGTTCAGAAGTGATCCAAGGTGTATTTAAGCAAGCTTAGAAGCCATTGATCAATAACAAGAAACATCAAGCAACTAGAATCAAGAGAGAATCAAAGAGAAAGCATCAAACCTCAAGTTTGAGCATTTCAAGCCCATTTTCATTCAATATTCATTTTGCTTTCAAGAACACTTTTTGTGCTCAATTGTATTCATCTTTGAGTGTTCTTTTCTTTGTTCTAGAATTGTGCAAACATCTTACCTTGTGAGGTTTTCTTGTAAGTTTGCAAATTTGTAATCTTCTCTTTGAGAAAAGAGTGTTCTCAAGAGTTGGGGTATACTGTTGAGGGAATTGTAAGGTTATCTCTTTGGCCTCAAAAGAAAGAACAAATTAGTGAATTTGTTGGAAAATCCTTAGTGTGGATAGCTAAGGTAGTGGACGTAGACTTTGTTTGAGAAAGTCGAACCACTGTAAATCGCTGTGCAATTGCTTTCAATTTTCTGCAAAAGCTTCCACAAAATTTTTATTGCCAATTCACCCCCCTCTTGGCCAATTTCGTCATTCGATTAACTCAACAATTGGCATCAGAGCCTAACTCATTTGAAGGTTTAATCGCCTCTTGAGTCGATCCGGGAAGAGTTACATCGATTACAAAGTCATCAATGGCCTCCACTTCAAACTTCGACTCCGGTCTTGATTCGATGCCCGTCAACAAGCCTCCTTTCTTCAATGGAGCTAACTATGCCTATTGGAAGAATAGAATGATGTACTTCATTCAAGCAAGTGACATGGGAGCATGGAATGCTGTAGAAGAAGGATACATCAAACCTCTCACTCATCCAAGGTTGTGGAGTGAAGGAGAGACAAGAATGTTCCAGCTCAACTCCAAAGCCATCCATATTATTTTTTGTGCTCTTGGACCAGATGAATACGGAAGAGTTTCATCGTGTACAACCGCCAAAGAAATATGGGACAAACTTCAAGTCACACATGAAGGTACAGATGAGGTAAAGAAATCAAAAATTAGTATTCTAACGCATAGCTATGAAAATTTCAGGATGAAACCAAATGAAGACATCAAAGCTATGACGGATAGATTTTCAACGATTGTCAATGGTCTCAAATCATATGGAGAGATCATCTCAAATGAAAAGCTTGTGAGGAAGTTAGTCTACTCCCTCCCAAAATCATGGCAATCAAAGAAGACGGCAATCATCGAGTCTAAGGACCTATCGTCCTTAACTCTTGAAGAACTTATCGGTTCACTCCTCACTCATGAGATGATGCTTGAAGATGAGGTGGACCTTGATAAAGTTGAAGAGACACCAAAGGAGAAGGAGAAGAAGAAAAACATTGGAGTTGCTCTCAAATCCACAAAAGATGAGAGTGATTCTAATGATGATGATGACGAGGAAATGGCATTGTTTGCCAAACGGTTCAGAAAAATGATGAGACCTTACCAAGGAAGAAAATTCAAACGAAACGAAGGCCTCAAAAATGAACCAAAAGAGAAGGACCCAATCATTTGCTATGAATGCAAAAAGCCGGGGCATGTCAAATATGATTGCCCACAATTGAAGAAAAAGGGTCAATCAAAGAATAAGCACAAGGCTCATGTGGCTACATGGAGCGATGAAGAAGGTTCCGATGAAGAGGAACAAGAAGTAGCAAACTTGTGCTTGATGGCATTCGGGGAAGATTCTAAGGTAACCTCTAACTCATCTGATTTTGATGATTTATCTTATGATGAGTTATTTGAGGAGTACAATGGGTTGGCTTCGGATTATGAGAAATTGTTTTTAAAATATAAAAATGATGTTTCAAAATTGAAAAATGAAAACAAACTCATATCCAAAACCAACAACGATCTTGAAAGTAAAATCAAAAATTTGCAAATCAAACTAGAAGAGTTTGAAAAGAAAAATTTAGATTTGCAAAATTTACTTTCAAAGATCAATGATGATCATCAAAAGAAAATTGATGATCTTAAAACTTCTTTTGATAAAGTTGGAACAAAACATTTTGAAAAAGGTGAAAATTCAAAATCCAACTTTGTTAGAAAAAGTTTTAGAAACTACAATCATAGAGGTCCCCAAAGAACCTCAAATAGAAAAATCATTAGAAGTGTGTGGGTTCCTAAAGAACTCATTACTACTAAAGATAAAAATATCCTACACAAATGGATACCTAAAGGGACTAGGATTTTGGAAACTAATGAATATGGACCCAAAAGAATTTGGGTACCAAAAATCAAAAATTAATCTATGTTTGTAGGGAAAGGAGCATTGCTACAAGGCACGGGAAACAAATTCAAACTCATGGTACCTTGATAGTGGATGCTCAAGACATATGACCGGAGACAAAAGCCGGTTCATTGAGCTTAACGCCAAAAATGGAGGAGAAGTGACTTTTGGAGACAATTCAAAAGGTCACATTGAAGGTATTGGTACAATAGGTAATACCTCTTCCATACAAATTAAAAATGTTTTATATGTGAATGGATTAAAGCATAATCTATTGAGTATTAGTCAATTATGCGATAAAGGATTCAATGTCTTATTTGAAATTAATGGTTGTAAAGTCATTGACATTGCATCTAATCGGATTATGCTTGTTGGTCATAGAATAGGAAACATTTACATGGTGCATTTAGATTCTATTGATATGACTAATTTATGCCTAGTTGCTAAGGATGAGCATGATAGTTGGTTATGGCATAGGAGACTAGGTCATGCTAGTATGAGTGTTTTGCAACGGCTAATTCAAGGTGATTTAGTTCGAGGGTTGCCTAAGCTTAAATTTGATAATGATAAAATCTGTGATGCTTGTGCTAAAGGAAAACAAAAACGAGTTTCTTTTAAATCTATTAATGATGTATCAACTAGTAGAGTATTACAATTGATCCATTTAGATCTTTTTGGGCCAACTAGAACTACTAGCTTGGGAGGAAAACAATATGCATTTGTCTTGGTAGATGACTATTCTAGATACACTTGGGTTCTATTCTTAAGTACTAAAGATGAAGCATTAGAAAATTTCATCACATTTTCAAAAATAATCCAAAATGAAAAAGGTTACTCTATCACTAGTGTTAGAAGTGATCATGGAACTGAATTTGAAAATCTTGGATTTATTGAGTTTTGTAATTCTAACGGTATTAGCCACAATTTTTCAGCACCTAGAACCCCTCAACAAAATGGAGTTGTTGAGAGGAAAAATCGAACTTTAGAAGAAATGGCTAGAACCATGCTTTGTGAAAATAATTTGCCAAAATATTTTTGGGCGGAAGCCACAAATACCGCTTGTTATGTTGTAAATCGAGTAATGATTAGGCCAATTTTAAAGAAAACTCCATATGAAATTCTCAAAAATAAAAAGCCTAACATTAGCTATTTTCATCCTTTTGGATGTAAATGTTTTGTTTTAAACAACGGTAAAGAAAATCTTGGTAAATTTGATGCTAAAAGTGATGAAGGAATTTTTCTGGGTTATTCCTTAAATTCTAAAGCTTATCGTGTATTTAATAAAAGAACTTTAGTTGTAGAAGAGTCTATACATGTTGTTTTCGATGATAATCCCCTTCCGAGGAAGGATTCTTCTGTTAATGATGATGTAGGTATTGTACAAGCAAATGACGTTAGACATTACGTTGGAGAATCATCATCAAAGGAAGAAACAAAAGATGAGGAAACTCATGATCCCCTCGAGAATCCAACCATTGAAGAAAGGGAAGTATCTTTTCCAAGAGAGTACAACTATGTCAAGGATGGTGAAATTATAGGTGATCTATCAAAAGGGGTAACTACTCGATCTTCTCTTAGAAATATCTGTAATTATGTTGCATTTATCTCATGCATAGAGCCTAAGAACATCAAAGAAGCATTAAAAGATGAACATTGGATTATGGCTATGCAAGAAGAATTAAATCAATTTGAGAGAAGTAAAGTATGGACATTAGTTGAAAGGCCTAGTGATAAATCTACTGTAGGTACTAGATGGGTTTTTAGAAATAAACTTGATGAAAGTGGTAATATAGTGAGGAACAAGGCTAGACTTGTTGCTCAAGGCTATACTCAAGAAGAAGGCATAGACTATGATGAAACATACGCTCCCGTAGCTAGGATGGAAGCAATTAGAATGTTATTAGCATTTGCATGTTTCAATGAATTTGAATTATATCAAATGGATGTTAAAAGTGCATTTTTAAATGGTTTTATAAAAGAAGAAGTGTACGTGGAACAACCTCCAGGTTTTGAAGATTCAAATTTTCCGGATCATGTTTTAAAATTGACAAAAGCTCTTTATGGTTTAAAACAAGCTCCTAGAGCTTGGTATGAAAGATTGTCAAATTTTTTAATTGAAAAAGGTTTTTTAAAAGGAAAGGTTGACACTACATTGTTTTTAAAGAGAAAAGGTAAAGATTTATTAGTAGTTCAAATTTATGTTGATGATATAATATTTGGTTCTACTAATGATGTTCTTTGTCAAGAATTTTCTAAGCTAATGCAAAGTGAATTTGAGATGAGCATGATGGGGGAGCTCTCATTTTTCTTGGGACTCCAAATCAAGCAAAGAAAAGATGGCATCTTCATTAATCAAGCTAAGTACGTCAAAGATATGCTCAAGAAGTTTGGACTGGAAAATGGGAAACCTCATAACACTCCAATGAGCTCTTCAACAAAGCTTGACTTAGATGAAGGAGGTAAATGTGTAGATGTTAAACTATATAGGTCAATGATTGGCTCTTTGCTTTATCTAACTGCAAGTAGACCGGACATTATGTTTAGTGTTTGCTTATGTGCTAGATTTCAATCATGTCCTAAGGAATCACATTTACTAGCTGTTAAGAGAATCTTTAGATACCTTAAGGACATTCCTAGTTTAGGACTTTGGTATCCTAGAGACTCTAGTTTTAGCTTGCATGCTTTTTCTGATGCGGATTATGGAGGATGCAAATTAGATAGGAAAAGCACCTCCGGTACTTGCCAATTCCTTGGAAATATGCTGATTTCTTGGTTTTCAAAGAAACAAAATTGTGTTGCATTATCTACCACTGAAGCTGAATACATTTCAGCTGGTAGTTGTTGTGCACAAGTTTTATGGATGAAACAACAACTTTTTGATTATGGAATTGAAGTAGGTACTATTCCTATCAAGTGTGACAATACTAGTGCTATTTGTAGAACTCACATCACTTCATTAGAGATGTCACTAAGGAAGATGTAGTTCTAGAATTTGTTGATACTTTGCACCAATTAGCGGATATCTTTACAAAACCCTTAGACAAGGAAAGATTTTGGACACTTAGGAGAGAATTAGGTTTGACCAATCTATCTTCACTTAGTGTTTAAATAATTTTAGCACTTTTAATAAATCTTGAAAAATGCTTATATTTTTTGATTACATTCTTGCTATTAGTTAGGGGGAGTTTGTGATTCTTAATGAAAATTAATTTTATGTTCAAAAATCAATTAAAGATTAATTTAATTATTTGAACATAATTAATGTTTGATATATGAGTTGCCAATACCACTAGAAAAGATTAATTTAGCATTTTGTGCTTAAAAAATTCGGATTTTAGCATTTTGGTGCAGAGGGAATCGATTCCCCCCCTGAGGGAACCGATTCCCCCTTTGAAGGGGAACCGATTCCCCCCACAGGGGAATCGATACCCCCCTGGGGTTCTGCTAAAATCGGGCAGAATAACCCCAAATTCTCCAAAAACCCTCTTCCTCTCTCTCTCCGCCGTTCTCACCCTCTAAACCCCTCAAATCTCCATTTTTGCCTCAAATCAACGATATTAATCGGAATTTGCTTCATAAATCATCTTCCAAACCTGTTGGAATCATTAAAATCGTGCAAACAACATCTAAATCCCCTCAATCTTCATATTTCAAGGTAAATTTTTCTAAACTCTTTATTTCATTATTTTTGAACATAGGATTAGTTTCAATTAGTTCTAGGTTGAAATAGTGATCGGGCATTGATTATTTAGTGATTAGAAACTAGATGTTACAACTAATTTCATCAAAAACACAAGAATTTTTCAATTTTTTTTTTAAAATTTTCGAAATAAAAAAAAATATATATTATTTTTCAAATTATTGTGTTTTGATCAAATTATATTGTTATTATGAAAAACTATACATATATTGTTTCTCAAAACCATATTTTTCAAAAGTTTTTCAAAAACTTTGCCCATTAGGATTGTTTTAGAGAATCTTGAAATATTGAGGACTCATTTGAGTTTTGGGATTAATTGAATTGCATACACTTGTTTTAAAATTGCAGGTTATTATATCTATTCCGATTTCCTTCACCATGTCAAATCCTAAACGTCCTAGGTCTTCATCTAGTCGTTCTAGTCGTCAACCAAATCCACCTCAAAATCCTCCTTCTATTCCAATTTCTAATCCCAATCCCACTGATCCTAACTTGACTATCCAAAATTCGTGTTTCAATCATCCTGGGTCTAGAAATCACCGATATTGGTATTATCAATATTTCGATTCTTACAAAATCCGGGAAGAACGTATTCCTTCTCGTCAAGCTATGTTAGCTATCGATTTTAAATATCTTCCCATTTTACAAGAATGGAAATTTGATAAACTATTTGATCTTGAACCCATCGTTTACCATCAACTTGTTCGTATATTCTACTCTAATGCTGTATGTGTTAAAAACCAAGCTGAAACAGAAACTATAGGAATTCGTTCCTACCTCCTAGGACAATTCTTATATATTGACCCGGCATATATAGCCAATACATTTGGATTAGATAATGATGGTATCTCGAATGAAAAACAAATTTTAGGTTCTCGTTACAAAAGAAGAGATAGTGCGAGTGTCTTAGACCTACATGAGCGTTTTCTTCATCTAATGATTTCTTGGTGGTTTCGACCATCCGGAGGTCGTTATTCTACTCTTAGAGCTTTGGATCTTTGGTGGTTACATTGTTTCGAAAACCGTATTAAAATTAACCTACCTCAGATTATTTTTGCTGAAATTGTTGAAACCGTAAATCTTGTTCCTAACAAGAAACACTGTTCATCTCTAGTTTACGGTTGCTTTTTGAGTAATCTGTTTTCCAAAGCCGGGCTTAGAGTAAGTCTAGATGCCGTTTTTCCTCTTAAGAAACAAATAAATCTTCTTTCCTTAACGAGAGCGGGATGGGTAAAGGACAAAGAAACCGGTGAATGGGTTCGTTCTTCTACTCCGGGAGCTAGTTCTTCACAAGCTCCACCCGAAGCTGACGAAGATCCCGAGTTTGAACAATTAATGAGGGATATTGATGAAGTTGAAGAAGAACCTGATCAGCCCGAAGAGCAGCCCGAGGAGCAAGCACAACAAACGCATCAAATGCCTCCATATTTTCAATCCTTTATGGAGACATTCGATTACCGATACGCTACCATGGACTCGCGTTTTTCCTCTATAGAGTCTCATTTATCCACAATGGGAGCTCAACAATTAGAGATTCTTCGGGAGATGCGTGCAAACAATGAATCAACCAACGCTCGTATAAATGAACTCACACACGAGATGGCCGCCATGCGAGCCCGTTTTCCTCCTACCGATCCGGATGCTTGATTTTATGTTTAGCTTTAAAACTTTGAACAAAATGAATATTGTTTCAACATTTTGATATGTTTGATTTTGTGGATTGTTGGATTTTGGATATATGAATGGTGTGAACTTATATGTTTGGTGTGTTTTATTCATTTTTGCATCATTTACATTATCATTAGCAATATGACCAATTTTGCCATATCACATTATTTATGAATATTGATTTATGAAACTAATGGCTAACCTCTCTTTTGATTATGATCTTAGCAGCTTAAGCTTATAATTAATAAATCAATTGGCTAAATGATTTACAAAACCTTGTTTTACAATGTCTTTTTGATTTAACAAAAGGGGGAGAAGAATAAGTGTTAAAGTAAGGGGGAGTAATTTCTAATTTTAATTTTCTAATTTCAAAACTTGATGTCAAAAATCTTAAAATTACTAAAATGTTTTGTTATATCAAAAAGGGGGAGATTGTTGAAACATTTTAATATTTCGATATAACAAATTAAGTTAAATGGATTTTAAGATTTTCCAAATGATTTTCTAAGTATATTCGATATAACTATTCGAATATCAAAACATTACTCCAAATATTTCAAAAATCATTTTTGATCCTTACTTAAGTGTAAAATTAAGTTTTAATCATAAAACAATTTCAAAATATTTTACAAAGTATTTCGAACCAATTCAAAGCCAAAAATTCCAGAATACTCAGAGGGAACCGATTCCCCCCCATAGGAGGAACCGATTCCCCCCTGAATGGTTTGGCTCCGAGATTTCCAGAATGCTCGGAGGGAACCGATTCCCCCCAAGGGGGTACCGATTCCCCCCTGTTCAACGGTCGAAATATTTGAATTTTACACTTAGGGAACCGATTCCCTATGATAGGGAACCGATTCCCCCCACTGTCCAAGCTGTTTTATTAAATGTTTTCACACTAAAACGGCTATAATATCTTCTCTAATTATCCCCAACGTTCAGAAGTGATCCAAGGTGTATTTAAGCAAGCTTAGAAGCCATTGATCAATAACAAGAAACATCAAGCAACTAGAATCAAGAGAGAATCAAAGAGAAAGCATCAAACCTCAAGTTTGAGCATTTCAAGCCCATTTTCATTCAATATTCATTTTGCTTTCAAGAACACTTTTTGTGCTCAATTGTATTCATCTTTGAGTGTTCTTTTCTTTGTTCTAGAATTGTGCAAACATCTTACCTTGTGAGGTTTTCTTGTAAGTTTGCAAATTTGTAATCTTCTCTTTGAGAAAAGAGTGTTCTCAAGAGTTGGGGTATACTCTTGAGGGAATTGTAAGGTTATCTCTTTGGCCTCAAAAGAAAGAACAAATTAGTGAATTTGTTGGAAAATCCTTAGTGTGGATAGCTAAGGTAGTGGACGTAGACTTTGTTTGAGAAAGTCGAACCACTGTAAATCGCTGTGCAATTGCTTTCAATTTTCTGCAAAAGCTTCCACAAAATTTTTATTGCCAATTCACCCCCCTCTTGGCCAATTTCGTCATTCGATTAACTCAACAAATAGCTTCCTGAAGACCTTCACATGTTCTTCTTCGGTTTGTGATTTGGCAATCACATCATCCACATTTACTTCTATTTCTTTATGTATCAAGTCGTGGAACAAAGTAACCATGGCTCTTTGATATGTTGCCCCAACATTCTTGAGTCCAAAGGAATCACCTTTTGGTATCTCATCTGGATTGATTTCTTCACTCATGTGAGCAGATTTCTTCCACCTTGCCCCCCAATGTGGGGGTGATCATTGGTTAGGGTTGAATCAGAAGAAAAAAATATTATAGGCTCAAAAGGGGACAATAAGGGATATATATATATACATATATGGATAAATGAAACAAATTCGTTCATCATCTCATACACAGGAGTCTTAGAAGAAGAGGTATCCCCAGGGAGATAGATTTTCAGGATTAATTCTATTCATATGAAAAAAATGTAATTAATGCATGATAGAATTATTTCGAATTCATTCTCATTTGCTGCTTCTTGCTCCCAACATGCCTCAATTGTACAAGTTCAACTTCAGAAAATTGATATGAGATGCTCCCAGTTGTGTCGTCTAGTAGGAAGGTTCATGTTCAAGTGAATATCTTGTACTCAATGCCTTAGGTTTTATTGGTATAAAGATGTCAGTGTTGCGTCTAAAAAGACTATGGTGTGACTTTATTGACTCAAAGGTATCAATATAACTCTTTGTGTATCAAGGAAATTTAATGTCAAAATTTGGTCTTTTGGTAATGACCATGAGTTATTTTGGGTGAAAAATCAAGGTATATTTTTTTTTGGTTATAGACAGGATAAGAGAGGTCTAATCTTGACACATGTCAAAAATCCATAATTCTTGAAGAATTAAAAGAATCCTTAATTCATTCGATATTCGAAGAACTAAAGATTAAAATTCGTTCAATTATTCAACCTTAGAATGTAGTATAAATTTAGTCGTTTAAAAGATTAAACAATTATGAAAAAGATAGAGCAAAAATGATTTCAAACAAAACAATTCTCTCGATGAAAATGGTAGATGTCATGCCCCCATTCTTCTTTGATTGTTCATGCCCCTGAATCCATCAGGTTTTGGATCTTGCGCTTCAGTGCCTTACAGTTTTCAGCGGAATGTCTGGAGCTTCCTATCTGGTCGTTGTATAGGAGATCAACATCGTAGCCCTCAAGATACGGGGACTCTTTTCTCATATCATTCTAGAAGGCTCAGTCCTACAGCCAGTTGAACAAGCTCCAACTATACTACTTTTAGCTTATTGCTTCCATGTGGTGTCACGTAGTTAGGACCACTTCATCGAATCCTCCATGAATTAGCTTCATGTTTTTTTATGAATGGTGCTTAAAAATGCAATGCAGATGCAAAATGCAAAGATACAAATGTAGATACAAAAATATTGATCCCAACAATGAATATGGTAGAACAATTTTCACCAGTGATAAAAGCCTTCACATTGCAAGATAGTCCAATTTACAGACATGTATTTGCTTAGATGGTTAAGTTTGAAGTAGACCACTATTTCGTTTTAGATTATCGTATTTGAAAATGATAACCATAGCAATTGGATCTCACAGGCTGTCTCAGCAGGGTGTTATTACCAAGCGAATAACTGCCATTGAAGAAATTGTTGGTATGAATGCCCTTTGTAGTGATAAGAGAGAAACCTTAACTCTGAACAAACTGAGTATTGATAGAAACTTGATTGAGGTGTTTGTAAAGGATGTCGACAAAGAGCATGTTGTCCTGCTTGTAGCAATAGCCTCTAGATTTGAAAATCAAGATGTCATTGATGCTGCCATTGTTGAAATTCTTGATTGATTCAAATGGTAACTGCACCGAGCAAGCAAAAGTTCTATTGAACAGATCTTTACCCTTTTCAATGCAAAAGAAGATGTTAAGAAGAATGTTCATTCTATCATAGATAAGTTTGCATATCATGGACTTCGGTCATTTGGTGTGCAAAACAACATGTGCCAGAAAAATAAAAGAAGGTGCTGGTACTCTTTGGCAATTTATTGGTTTGTTGCCTCTGTTTGATCCTTCAAGGCATGACAGTGCAGAGACCATTCATAGAGCTCTTAATCTTGGTGTCAATGTCAAGATGATTACAGGTGATCAACTTGCCATTGCAAAGGGAATTGGCTGACGACTTGGAATGGGAACAAACATGTATCCATCTGCTTCTTTGCTTGGTCGAGACAAGAATGCAATCATAGATGACCTCCCCATGGAAGACTTGATTAAGAAGGCAGATGGGATTGCTGGCATCTTTCCAGAGCACAAATATGAAATTGTGATGAAGTTGCAAGAGAGGAAATATATTTGTGGAATGATTGGAAATGGTGTTAACGATGCTCTTGCTTTGAAGAATACTGATATTGGTATCACTGTGGCCAATGTTATTGATGTGGTATGGAGCACTTCATATATTGTCTTTACAGAACCTGGTCTAAGCATTATTATCAGTGCAATGTTAACTAGCTGGGCCATTTTCCATATGATGAAGAACTACATTATCTATGTAGTCTCAATCACTATATGTATTGTGTTTGAGTTTATGTTTATTGTTTTCATCTGGAAGTTCGATTTTTCACCATCTATGGTTCTGATCATTTCCATTCTAAATGATGGAACCATCATGACAATCTCAAATGACAGAGTAAAGTTGTCTCCCTTGCCTGATAGCTGGAAACTGAAAGAAATTTTTGCCACCGAAATTATGCTTGGAGGCTACTTGGCATTGATTACTTTCGTTTTCTTCTGGGTTATGCATGATACCAACTTCTTCTCGAACAAATTTGTTGTAAGGTCTCTAAGGGACATGGAGGATCAAATGATGGGCGCTTTATATTTACAAGCAAACATTGTGAGCCAAGCTTTAGTTTTTGTGATTGGATCATGTAACTAGTCTTATGTTGAGCCTCCCAAACTGCTACTGGTTACCGCCTTTGTTATTGCACAGTTGGTTGCTACTTTGATTGTTGTATATGCAAACTGGGGATTTACAAGGATTCAAGGAATAAGATGGGGATGGGCTGATATCATATGGCTTTACAGTGTTATTTTCTACATCCCACTTGATCTAATGAAGTTTTCCATTCGTTATATCTTAAATGAAAGTCAGTGCGGAAGCCAGTGCGTCGCTCTTAGCGATTAGATGATCGTAGATAAGAATCTACCATTGGGTTACTCCTCATATCGATGAATCATCATTTCAGTCTCGACTACTGCACGATCGTCGAGCTCACTGTTTCATCTTGGATCTTCATATTTGAAAATGATGCCTCTCAATACTCTGTAAACCAACTCCGTTAATGCCTCGGCGGTGTTGAAGTTAGTGCGTCACTTTTTTATGATTAGTGATGGCATGATTGTAGAGAAGACTCTACTGCTGGATTACTCCTCGAATCAGTGGATCATCACTTCAGTTTTGAATGCTGCATGATCTTCGAACAAGTTTCATTTTGTGCTCTCAACTTCTTTTAGCCCTTGGTACATGTCTGTGTACGCAACCGCTTGATTGAAAACTTTTATCTCTTCTTTGAGAAAATTTCTCATGAATATCCCCTTGCAGATCAATACTTTTCGCATTATGTCATGTCAATGCAATACAATGCAAAGAATGATGAAAAATAACACAAGCAAAAGAAAAGAAATATGTTAGTGTACACAAACAAAAGAAAATAAATTAGTTAGTACATGTGAAATAATCGATACAGATAAATGTTATTCAAAGATGAATATAACACCTACCCTGTCATGATATCTACCCGAACATGCTTTAATTAAATAGTATTCCTACCCGGACATGCTATCTATCCACAATGACAATTTTTAAGAAATTAATCCTAACCGCATGGTATCTAGTTCGCATGCTTTTATTCGAAAAGAAAAATATATTCTACAATTTTAAAGTAGAAGAAAATAATTTAGAAACGTTCCTCCTTTGTGTACACTTAATTTGGGTACCTACTAACGAACAGAGGTTTGATATGTCTATACCTAGGGTGACCGTTCTGCGGTTCACTATATGCATGGTTTCGGCTCTATGAGGAAAAAGGTATTCAAATTGTCCTTGATGTCGGTGCCCCCTTGGGCTGCCAAACCCTCAATCCTCACCCATTACAGGTTTCGAACGGAACGAGTTCAATTCGAAGGGATCCACTACCTTATACCCATACGAGGAATAAATCCCTACGAAGGTATAAAGTATGTATCCCATGGGTTATTTGCTAAAACTCATACGAAGAATAAATTCTTACGAGAGTAAAGCATTCACCCGACTTACTTTGGATCGAAGCTCGTGTCTAGAGCTTATGTTATGCAAATGCACGTGATGTGTGTGAGGAGGAACGTACCTATCTTTGACTCTTAAACTGAAAAGAAAAAACTCAACAAACTTGGACTAAGTTGCAAGAAAAAATTCAAATGTTATTATGATAAAAAAAATGAAGCAATTAAAAACTTCAATAAAGGATCATAGATTAACTAAAGACTCGAACTCATAATTTCGACCACAACGACAATGTGTAAGCAACTTATAGCCTGACTCTCTAAAAAGGGTTCCCAGCAAGGTCGGCAAGTTGTCATAACCATTTTTAGGGTGGAACAATTATTTATTGTTTTTTTAAAAAAATAGTTACGACTTTAGTTTGGAAAATTTGGTGATTTGGAATTAATTTGGACGAAAATAGATAAGAGTCGCCATCAACCTTTGAGTCAGGTAGGTCGAATAACCAAAAACATCTTTAAAAAAATAATTTTCAGAAAAAATCATTTTTAAGACAAAAATTGATCTGCATTTACCAAAGATTCGATTAAAACGGGTTCGGGAGTCGGTTACGCGTGGAGAAGGATTAGCACCCCACAACGCCTAAAACTGGGTACTATGTCACTTACACGTTGTCGTAATGGTGGAAATCATGAATCAAATATAAATTTAAATTATGATCCAGTTATTGAAATTTAATTAATTTGCTTCAAATTAACTAATTAGGGAAAATTCTTTAATTCAAAAAGAAATCTCAAAATTAGTAATCCTCCGTCGGGAAGGCTAACTCAACTATTTCTAATCAATAAAAGAATATTCTCTCTTTGATAAAATATGAATTGAATATTGACATTTTAGAAAAATGAAATAAATTATTATTTAGAAAAACATGCACGACATTGTTCAACATGAAATAAAAAGAATTAATTAACAAAATAGAATCATTTTTTATTTCAAGTTCACATTTGTTCAAACATCGTATCGGATCACACCACTTCGATCAGTGATACTTTCCACGCCTGTTCTACAAATAAATATTCTTGAAGATGTTCGAATATGAATAAAATTAACTTTATAAAGAATGCAGTTAATATCTAAGAATATTTTAGAACTTTATAAAATATTAAACTTCTAAAATAAATAATATAATATACTTAATAAATTTAACATATATATATTATCCCTAAAATAATATATATACATATAATAGTTACAACGTACACTTTATTATAATATGAGCTTTAAATGCAACCCGTACAAATGTGAAAGTCCAAAAATAAATAACCAAAATTATGTAAACCATAAACGCATGACTAAATTAAATAATATTAATCTTAAGGTTACGAATCAAAAGCAAAACAATAATTATGAAAGACATGTAAATATCAAATACTATCAACCCCATCAGGGTTGCACAGAAGTCGGATTTTAATCCGATCCGGATCGGTTTTTATCCGATCCGATTTTTTCCCATAGAAAAAAACCGGTTTATAAAATAATCGCTTCGGTTTCTAACCGGTTTGGAGGGCCGGATATCCTAACCGGTGTAACCGGTTTCAGTTATAAAAAAACCGATTTTAATATTATTAAAATTACCGGTCTAGGTTTTTTTAAAAAAACCGGATATTAACGGCTAGTTTTTTAAACCCAGACCGGTTTTTTTTTTCGGATAAAAACCGGTTTTTTAACCGGTTTTTTTCAAACCGGTTTTTTATCCGGTAAAAAAACCTGTCTAGGTTTTTTTTCCAAACCGGTTAAAATAACCGGTTAAAAAAAATCTGATCCGGTTAAAAAAAAAAACCAGTTTTTCCCAAATCCGGTTTCGGATATTTTTTTCGCAAAATCGGATATTCGGATTTTTTGTGCACCCCTAAACCCCATGAACAATATATCATACTTTGGGACTGAAACATGAAACATTAAAATCATAAGACAAATGTATAAACAACAGAAAGATAAAATAATAAAGCAAACGGGATTAAAATGAACTAATATAAACATCTACTACTTAAGTATAAATAAACTTAAATACGGTGACCTGACTTAAATAAAACCATAAAACATTGAAATGTAAATAGGGATGAAAATACAAGCACTATAAATGTAAATAACAGACAATCTATTGAAAAAAATGAGGAGGTAACCTTCCTCTGTCAAACTTTTAGTATTATATTAACAAATAATTATTTAATTAAAAGTAGCTCTTCTCTCGTCTTCAGTGGTTAGGTGCTTTGTGGCCTAACTTTGACAAAGCTGGAGAGTTGGTATCTAAACTCACACAATGGAAATCAAATTAAGAAAAAAAAATATCCCAATTGATTAAATCAAATATTTATACCAGCAAGCTTTATTTAAACCAAAACAACCTAAATAATATTTAGGGTTAAAATAAAAATTTATAAAATTACCTGTTAAAATTAAAATAATTAAAATTACATAATTTATAGTGTCAAAATAAACACGCATAATATAATATGGCCAAATCTAAAACAATACTCTTTATAGAGGACTGAACATTGTAAATAAACCAAAATAAATAATATTATACCAAAGTGACCAAAATAAAACAGACATAAATCCCTGGGCCAAATTCAAATATTAATAAATATAACATAAAACATAAACTAGTGACTGAAATTAAATTATTGAAATCTAAAAACTCGAAATAAAACAACAATGATTTCATTAATGGCCAAAATATAAAGCTACAAGGTAGGAATGACTTAAACAGAAATTACACCCTCACGCTGAAACACGCATGCATCAAACCCTTAAACGGTGTCGTTTTGGTCTGCTAATATAAGGCCAATTACATTGCCAAAATAAACCCAAGCCTTCATTTATGTTTCATTTCTGCAAAACAAGAGAGAGAGTAAGAAAACTCTCTCAAAAGCTCTGATGGAGCTCCGCCAGTCGGCCGCCACTGAGAGGCGGCAACCGCCGTCTGCCGGCGTCGGAGTGGAGAGATAATGGTGCTGTCCGAATGATCTTGTTACCTTGGTCGCGAATCCAAAGCTAGTTTCACCTGAAAAGCTCTCACACGTCGTAGATCTACGAAGAACTCTTCGTATTTCTTCGACTCCGGCTACCTTTTGAAATCTCTGATACTACAACCGAGGTACTCTTCCTTTTTCCTTTCTTTTCTTTCAAAAGTCCCCTGGATTTCTTTTTATTCTTTTTTATTTGGTTCCAATCCTCATGTTTTTCTTCTCGTTTTTTTTTTTGGGTTCTCCCTAAGTGCCCTCAGTTTTCTTCTCCACGCCCCCTTTATTCCCATTGATGCATCTCATTTTTTGTGACGGATTTGATGTTAATAGAGTAGGTGAAATCATCCCGAAACTTTAGGGATTAGGTAAGGGTTTGGTTGTATTTGCTTTTGACTTTGTATTTTGGTGGATTGTGGATTATTTGTGCAGATCGGCGCATCATTGGTGGCTCAATGGCTAGTTGGTGGCTCGGCTCACGTCTAGGAGCTGGTCCGCTGCTTTACTGAGTGGATTCGATTCTTGGGCTTGAACCGAGTTGTAGCTTGTAATTATTTGGGGCGATTGGTTGTTGTTTGGGTCCTCTTGTACTGTTGGGCCTTAGGTGTATTGAACTTGTTTGGTGATGCCTGTACAAAGATGTAAAATTAACATTAATAAAACTAATAATAATAATTATTATTATTATTATTATATTTTTTAAAATCCGGACAAAAATAGGTATTTATTTTATGATTTTATATACTTGCACATAATTTGCGTCCAATTTATAATACTCACAGCACACAACATAAATTAAACCCTAGCTACTAAGCCATTGCTTGTGCCACCATATCCGCTCCCACCGCCACTGTCTGCTGCTGATAAGCCAAGCTAAGAAGCACACCGTCGTCGACAAGCCTTCAACCGCGCTGATCAAGCCACCCATGTTCCAAATCAATCAAATTTTATCAAATCAAAATCTAATAAAAAAACAATAAAAATCATACCCAAATCTACCCAATGTTGAGGATCCAAAAAATACTTATATCCCTACCACCTAGCCATCATTTACTCTCCGAACCTCTATAAAAATGATCCATCACCATTAAAAGAATGAGAGAACCAACAAGATAAAGGGGGAGTAGTAGAGAAGAGAAGAGGAACCAATTTGAAAAGAGAGAGAAAAAATCATTCGAAATATAAAAAAAAGAAGAGCAGAAGGGGCAAATTTATCTTACTCACTGTTTATCGGAAGAAAACTGGGCTCGATGGATGTTCGAACGTTGCCGGATTTTTGATGGATTTCGAAAGGTATTTTTGTAGATCTAGGTTTTTAGGGTAGGCTAAAGAGGGCTAGGATTTGGGTTAAGAAAGAAGAGAGGAGCATTGACCGGCCGTGAAACTCCACCGGTGGACGGTGGTCCTCTTTCCCGGTTAGGGGAAGTTGAGAGAATATCACAAATTCTCTCTCTGTTTTCTCTTTAGAAAAAATATGAAATAGCTAGGCTTTGGAAATTAAGCCTTGCTCTTGGGCTTAAATACCTCATGTAAATGACGTCGTTTCACTCTCCCTCACCCTTGTTTTTCAATTTTTAGAGGTTAATAGCACCTTAGGTCCTTCATGCTTGTAACTTCTCTGTCTCAGCCATGAAATGAAGATAGGTTAATGTTGTGTTCGATCCTGTTTATTTTGCCATACATATTTATATTTTGTCACGACCTACTATGTTAATATTATGATTAAATGCTTAATTTAGTTTATTAATTTGGCATTACTTACATTTTAGTCTATATTTGCAATGTTACTTGAAACTGTTATATTTATGTATTAGGTCCCTATAATAATCTTTTATATGTATATATCTATATATTTATGAAATACCTTATACCGTATGTATGTTTTTTTTAAAATATTTTTAACTATATATATATTCATGTGTGTTTTATACTTTACAGATATAATATAATTACTTTTATCCTAAGTTACGTGTATATGTATGTACATAGATAAGAAAACATTAAAATTTTATGTACTATATTTTATGGATTTTGAATTCATACACATGTATATATCTTATTAATGATAGTTTTCTTTATTTTATTACATATTTATAATATTTTAAGAATATGAATTTTCAATGTTTTAATATTCATAAAATCTCTGGTTATTTGATTAACTTATGGAAGACCTCTAAAAATTTATGAAGGTTATTCAAATAAAATTGATATTTTATTATTAATTAATATTTGTTCGTATTCTATGTTTTTTAAGATATATAAACATTTTTCATTTTTAAAGATATCTTTATATATATATATATTTATATTTTTATATATAATGAAATTATTTTAATAAATAAAGATTTATTGTGTTTTTACTTAATTTAGTATTTCGTTATTTTATTTATTTGTCCTGACGTGTTGAGATTTCATTCATCCATTGCATACTACTTATTATTGTTGCATTTCTCCGTTATAAATTTGTTTTCTCGTTTTATAAAATATTCAAAGGTAACGTTGTGATGCGTTGTGAGTTAATGGAATTGTGTCCAACATGACTGAATTTCAATTTTCGTTAATTCACGTAGTAAGAGAACATCATTTTTTAAATAAATTTGAGTGAATTAAATCATTTTCTTTGAGTCAATTATTTTAAAAACGAGATTCTTTCATTTTTAATTTGTCGAAATAAAATGATCGTAATTTAAATTTAGAATTCAAATTTATAAAATTCCACCATCATAGACAACGTATAATCGAAGGTACTAATTATGGGCATTGTGGAGGTGATTATCCTTCCCTATGCGTAACCGACTCTCGAACCACTAAAATTAATTTCTAGTAATATGCAAACCAATTTTTGTCCTTTGAATGATTTTTAGAAAACTTGTTAAAAATGCCTTTTATATGTATTTGATATACCTAAAATAAAAGTCGATAGCGACTCCAAATTCAAATTTCATAAAAAAAATCCTAGTTTTTCCAAAATAGAGTAGAATTTTTTTTAAAATTTTTAATTCTAAAAAAAATAGTTACGACACTAGCCATAGAGGGAAGCAACCACACTGTCAATGACTCTTTCTTTCGTCTTTCACGTATGCAACCCAGCCGTGGTTCCCTTTCATCCGAGTATTCTATGCCATCAACAAACAAGATAGTTCCCCCCCCCCCAAATGCTCCATCAGCACCGACATGCAAGCAAATCAAAAAATGAATTGTAATTCTTCGTTTTATTTTCTTCCTTGTAAACCGGTTATAAAAACCCTAAGCAAAATGTAAAAAAGGCTTCCTCATTCAGAAGAAAAAGTAATACAAACACAAAAAATTGAAAGGTATTTTTGCCTTACGTATTCAAGCATTCTGGGTCTGGTTTTTTTCGAATCAAATAGTAAAAAATGGGAAAATAAATCGTCTTTTACCTTGATTCAAGTTCATCATGAAGAGTAAAGTAGTTAGTCGGAGTTGGATCACCGGTTTTTCCCATTCATAAGAGAACAATCGACTTTATCGTAACGCTCATGGAGATCTTACAAGCGGCGACGGTGTACGAAGTAAAAATAATCCCAACTGAAAGTTTTTTCGAAACAAAATTGATGATCCATGAGAGAACAATCGTATTGCAACGATCCTAGTAAGGATGTAGAGGCTCATCAAAGTCATCTCGTTTGCAATCATCGTCAATGAGTCCCAGCTTATTCTTTACAAGAAGAGCTAGAAGTATCTATCTAGTTCAAAGATTATAGGTTTCAACACCGGTTAACTGATGGTAAATAAGATCTGAATCCGGCTTATCAGAAGGATGAAAGTAAAGTTTGTGATTAAAGTTAACATTAAAGTAAATATCATAGTGTTTTTTACACGCCATGTGTGATATTTAGTAACAATTCTATTACACTTGTCCAAACATGTAGCAAAAGACAGCTTCTGATTAACATGTTATTTTTTTAAGTTGGATCCTTAACAATTTCATTTTGAAAATTTCTTTTCTAGCCCTTGTAAGATATTGGCTTGGCGAGCACTTTTAGATTTATCTGGCTCTAATCTTTTTACATTTTGTGTACAATGAGAAATGAATTCATTTAGGGTATGTTTGTTTGAAGGAACTCATTTTCCTGAAAACACTTTTTTCCTTTTTTTAGGTGTTTGGTTGAAGAAAATCAATAACGGTTAATAGAAAGTTAAATACAATCAAAGGGAAAAGAAACTGAAATACCATAAAATAACGAAAAATTATCGGTAAGTCATTTCAATTTCCCATTCTGACGAGTTCTTTCTTTCCCCCAGGTCTCTTACCCTAGACCAACGCTGCTCACCATCTTCAACTCTTCTCACTAGTTTTCTTCCCACTTTTTTCTCTTTCTCTTTCTCTCATCGAATCTTTTTAGCTATCACTGTCACTCCAACATCTTAAACAAAGGTAAGCTTCACGTGCTTTTCTTAGTTCTTGATCTTTCTCAACATAGGTCTTTGATTTTTTTCCCCTTTAACTCTTTATGTTATTTTTTTATTCTTATAAAAAAATTTATTCCTAACCCTAAAATTTTTTATCCAGCTTTAAAGATTAACACATTATGCTATTTTTAGATTTGTAGAAAGTATTCACTGAATTGATTATTCATTGTTATAAGTTGTTTTGTTTAAACTGACCAGCCAAACTATGTCTATTTCCTCTTGCTTTGAGCGACCGGGCATGTACTTCATAGAACAGAAATCCTCTTTAGAAAATTAGTCCCAACTTCCTTATTCTTGTGGAACTCATTCTATTCACAATACTTTCTACACTAAGATTTCTCTTATTCAAATCTATCTTATGAAACTAACTAGTCTTAGGAAGTATTGATAACACGAGATTATGTCTTGCCTGCTAACTCTTTTTATCAACCATAGCTCTTTGAGCCTTTTATAGTAAGATACTAGAGAAGGAAGAAAACTTATAAGAAGTCATTGTTCTATTTCGTTTTTTTATTGCATATGGGTTGTTATAGATTTATTTTCGGATAGTTCTCTATTTCTAGCTATTTTAATGGAAACCCTGTGTTAGTGTCGATGTCTTTTAATGTCGGAATTGGTTGAATTGGTTGAACTGTTGAAGTAATAAGTGAAAGTGTTAAAATGTGAAAATGTAGCATATCAACATGTCTTTTTGTGTATTCTAAATAAAATAGTAAGTCATTATTTGATCTTTTGATTTTAAAATATGCTCATAGTTTGATTGGTTATTGTTGATTCTTATGCTACAACCATTACTATAAAAAAACTAATTAATTTGAATGATAATGTTTTGTACAGGAGAGGTAAAATATTGAATACAACAAAAATATAAAAAGAAAAGAGAAAAAGTATTAACAAACTATTTAAGTAACTTTAAATTTATTATTGATTACTTTAGAAAGCAAACATCCAGATCATTTCCAGTTGGGGGATTGGTATAATGATATATATTTTAATGGTGAAAAAGATTGTAAGTAACTTTAAATTTACCGTTGATTACTTTGTATCTTATTTTGTTGCGTGGTATCTATTAAAAACAGTCTCTAACAGAGATAAAAATTATAGTTGAGGAGCAAGTGCAATGAGCACAACCCCAACATCAATAGCTGCAAGTAGGTCCGCAAAGATAGGTTGTTCTATGGAGATTCCAAATTACATTTTAACTGGATTTGTTGCTTATACTTAAGCTAGCAGTTATAATATTTTTGTTCAATCAAGATGGATCAATACAGAAGTTGTTTGTTCTTTTATTCTTTTCTTCGTTAGTCTATTTGTAAGTTTTGAACTTTTGGTCGTTTTGCTCTGTTCATTGAAATTGCTATTTTCTTTAGCTAAAAATGAAGCATGGGAATGACATTGTGTAACACCCTAAATTTGATTAGTTCTAAAGTGTCACATTGGGCTGCCGATGCAACCACTAAAAATTAAAACATGTTTATGTCCATTTGAAAACATAATGAATGGTACCAAAATAGACATAAATGACAATTATAAAAATGCTTTTATAATCCGGAGCTTCATGACACATAATTTAAATCAAATAATACAAATCAAAGTTTGATAATCTAGAAATATAAGTAAGGTTGTATGAATATACATACCCACTAAAGCGATAATACAATACTCTGGCAGGGATACTGGAAGCCCTACTATAACAGTACTCCTCGAATGGCTCAAGCTAATAATCTACGAACGAAAAACATTTGAACAGTGAGCTTACAAAGCCTAACAGTATAATCACTAATCTAGAAAAGAATTATGAGTCTCATAAACATAAGTATGCTAAAGACATGATACTAAGTAGTAGGTGCATGCTTGATCATAATTAAGTGCTACATACTTAAGGTTCAACTATTCTATAGCTAAAGTAAGAGTCTCATGCTTCTCTTAATCCTCTGCTAAGGGTATGTCCATTAGTACACCTCTATTGGGTCTCCAACCACAATGACTGTAAATATTGTGCATTATCTAAATGTGACACATAACACACTTCTAGTATCTGGTATCGCATAGCATCAGATACTAGAAAACTGAAGGAATCCTAGTATCACATAGCATCCGTAAAATTCTCACTAAGTTGTTGAATGATGTCCTGGTCTCATATAACATCAGGTAGATCATCAAAGGGGAACATATTATCTCATAGCATCAGTAAAATTCTCGCTCCGCTGAAGCATTACTTCGGCATCATATAGCATGAAGCAAAAATGTATGGATAACTAATGTATTGTACTGATACAACTACACATGTATGACTGAAGGCTCAAAAGCCACACATAACTGACAATGTTCTACTAGGGTAACTACGGTAGCCTAGCTACCCACTAGTATATCTTGACACAGTTATTATCTCGCTCATTCTCTCATCTAGAACGTTATGCAAGGGTTTATTAGTCCATTACTTCTGTTAATTTATTAAGTTGCTCTATTTTGATCATTTAACACTGAAGGTGTTTTAGTCATCTTTGTCTCTAAGGTCTTTAGGAATTTTATGAAATTACGACTAATGTTGTTACTGTTGTTCATTAGCTGTATTATTTTTCTAACTCGACGTTTGACTCGGATTCGTTACTTGGTAACAACACGCTAGTCACTCTTACCACAATTCCCTTCTGTACACCCTTAAATTGGGAGAACAATTTGTTCGTCCTTATCTCACTAACGTTCTTGTAGTAAATGATTTCGTTATTACATAATCTGATTAATTCATCATACAGCTTGTTGGTACATCCACTGCAATGATCATTCATTCTTAGTTACTCGATACGTTCTTAGCTAAAGATACTCGGATGTATTACGCGTAATATGATTACTTCGGTCATAACCCACTTCTACGAGTGTTTCTAGGCACTTTTGGCCCTTTATGTCCTTCACAGACTATGTCCCACCATTACGGGTCATCCTTAACTCTTACGAGCCTTAATAAAATCGAATTTAACCATCTAAGATAGGTAGTATCGATACCCTACATGCAATATCGATACCCTCTAGTCAAGTATTGATACCCTCATGAGTATTGGTATCAGAAATAACTTTTGTGTGTCAAAAATCCTCTCGGTATCGATATTGACATCCTCAGTATTGATAATATGGCTATAATATCAATAATGCTCCTTAGATTATCGACACTTCCCTTATAAAATGCTTAGAAATTATCCTAGATCGCCCAATATCGATATTTTTCATTTAGTATTGATACTCAAACCCAAAATTATCTTATTTAAGCTAAAAACACTTAAAATCATACTAAAGGTCTTAGTTTGGTATCAATTCATGTACTAAAGCTTAAAAAATTACTCAAGGTCATAAAGTGCCATAAAACACATGCATTACATAAAAAATGTCATATAATCATGAAATTAAGCATAAACCCTAAAATGTAAGCATGCTAGTAGGCAGAGGCATGAACATACAAAAGAACTAACATACAAAGTTGAGGTAGGCATCATGGTAAGGTCGAAGGGTTCTTCACCTCGGGACATACACTCTTCTAGCCTACTTATGATACCATAGGATATATAAAGTTAGGAACTGTATCAGAAACGTACACATGGTCAGCTTACTCCTTAGTGTACTTGGGACATATGCGCCCAACTAGTAACTGAAGTATCTTGGCACTAGCTGAGATATATTCTAATATTCTTATCATATAAGACGATCTTCATACTACTAGAGTAACTCAGGTGTCCTTGTTGTTTCCCGAGCGTCACACAATGGCTAGTTTTATGTCATTCTTATTTCATATCATTCTTAGTTTTTATTGTATTCATTAGCTATTCTCACTTGTATGTTCTTTAAGAAGTTCTGGTGATACTATCAAAGTTGGATTTTCTTGTTCAATTAAGGACGATGGTACCAATATTAAGTCATTTAGTATCGGTATTGACCTTTTTATATCGATACTCACACTTGATATCGATAATAAATATGTCTACTGGAATATGAGAAAAACTGGTAGTATCGATACTGTAATACCCCAAAATTTAGATATTGACCAAAATGTAAATTTTGAAAGTTTGATGGTTAATGTAGAAAATTGGGAAAAGTTTAAGGAATTAATTGGTGATTTTCCAAAAAAGAATTTTATTTCATAAATGGATTTATTTAATGACCAAATTATAAATTTGGTAAAGTTTGGTGATCAAAGTATAAACTTTGGAAAGTTTAGGGACCAAAATGTAATTTTGGAAAAATTACAAATGGGTCACGAAAATAAGAAATAAAAATATTATTTTCACATTTTTAAAATGTTAGAAAATAATATTTAATGGTTTAATTTCATGTTTAATTTGAATTGTTTGATTAAAGTGATTGAATTATAATTTTTGGAAATTGCAAGGGCAAAACGGTAAAGTGGAAAATTAATTTGTTCATTTTTGACTATTAAAAGATGACAAGGTTGAAATTTAATTGAATTTAAAGATGATAAGGATATGTATCTTGGTTTTATGGTAATTATGAGGTTATATTAAGGGTATATTGGTATTTTCTCAAGTTAATGATTAAATATGATAATTAAAAGATGATAAACATGATATCAATAAAAAATATCATGCCAAAGTGTTCTTCTCCAGCATATTCACGTGAGGAAGCTTTCAAGGTAAGAAAAATATTTATTTTCCATTTTTGAGCTAATTCCTTTGGAATTAGAGTTATGTCGTGAGATAAGAAAGTGATCTAAGTGAAAAACGATATCATTTGGTACCAATATTGCTTTCTAATTTTGTTGGATTTCAAAGATCCCAAATCTTAGGGTTTATGTTCATGATATGATTCATGAAATTGATGATAAATCTTGATGATTTACATGTTGTAGATTCATATTCAAGTATGAAAGATGATTAGAACATGTTTAATCTTTCTACAACTTGTTCTTTAAATTTCGGTCATGAATGGTTTGAGTGAGAAAAATTATGGAAAAATTATATATGGGTTGGAAATGATGAAGGAAGTATGCTACAAGCCTTAGAAAAATTGGGGACCATTTCATAAGTTTTGAAAAGTTGGGGATCAATTCATAAATTTTGGAAAATTGATGGGTTATTTTGAAAGTGTTGTATAATTGATATACTATGCTGGAAATTGTTGTTTGGGAATTAAAATGAGTGTTAGAACGTGAAATATGACTATTTTGGAAGTTTGAAAAGATTTGTGAATTAAGTACAATATTTCCATAGTTGGGGTACTTAAATGTAAGTATGCCTTTGTAAAAGCATTTGAATGGTAATAAATTCAATGCTTGAATTTTTTGTATTAAGAATTTAAGTGATAAAATGGTGAAGGACCATTTTGTGTAAATTGGAAAGGTTGGTTCCAATGTTAAAAGGAATTATTAAGTGTTTAATATTTGGTAGAAATGGAGTTGTTATGGGATATGTTTATGTTAGTATAATACTAACATATGTATTATTATGAATTTGTGAATTATACAGATTATGATTGATTTACGATTGAAGCAAATCAAGAGGGTTTATTGTGGAGCAATAGTGAGGCTCATATTGTGGATTTTATAAAGTGTCAAGGTGAGTGCAATACATGCATGAAATTATACATGGACGTTTTATACATCATCAGGAAGACTTGCGATAAGTCAACCTTATTTATATCAACATGATATATGTTATTTTTATAACAGCGACATGACATTGAAATATTACGGTATGAAATCAAAACGCATTGATTATGAAAAATGTGATATTTTACCATGAATGTTTTCGGGTATGAACTGTCCAATGTTAAATTTGATAATATACTTTGCCATGGATGGATCGAATAAAGTAGACTATATGCCCAAATAAGTCATTGAGGGACAGGGTATAGTTGGCATGCCATAGAGTATAGCAGCTGCAGGTTTATATTACACTATAGTGTGTAAGGACACTAAGTGTACATGGTGGGCACGACCTTATGAGTAATACACTTCGGTGTATATGGTGGGAACGACCTTATGTGTAGTACTACGGTGCAAATATTACTCGAATACCCAGGGTCCTCAGGGTTGTATATTGGGCTATATGCTATGGTTTATGGTTTATTGCTTAATAAATGGTAAGCATACAAATAAGCTTACGAGCTTTTGGAATAATGGCAAGTATATGGGTAAAATAAGCTTACGAGCTTATGGGATTAAATGGTAAGTATTTTGTATAAAATAAGCTTATGAGCTTATAGAATTTAAATGGTAAGTATTTTGGTAAAATAAGCTTACGAGCTTATGGGATAAATGGTAAAAGATTTTATATTATATTGATCATGGTAAAATATTGGATATATTAGTAAAATGATTTTATGGAACTTTGATTTTGACATTGAAAATCATGCATGAATTGTATTACATTGTTTATCGTCTTAATTGCCTCACTAAGTATATACTTAGCGTGTGATGATTTTCACACATAGGTAAAAAGCCAGTAGTGGAATAAAGAGTTTAAAGCGACATCAAGCATCGAGGTGTATATTTTCAGTATCACTAAGACATCCTAAGATGTAATGTAGACTTAATTAGTGGCATGTAATTATTAATGTTTTATTTGTTTTGTTGAACAAATTTGGAAACAAAATGATAATTTTATGAGTTTTGTATAATGCTGAAATTACTGTAGCAGCTACTGTAGCATATCGATACATAATATTAATTCGAAGTTTTGGTGCATCGATGCACTATTCACGATACTGTAGCGCATCGGTACACTGTTCACTGTTCACAGGTATTGTTCATCACTGTTTACGGTATTGTTCATCACTATTCATAAAAAAATCTTTTGAATTAAATTTGCTATAACAAAATATAAATTATAAGATATGATATTTTTATAATATCAATTACTATTCTAAGGAAATAAATTTTAAATTGTTTCAGAAAAGAAAATGGTTTTAAAAATTCGGGTGACATCTATAATCTGTATATGTATAATTATACGGGTTATAGGTGTTACAGATACCCCTATAGGGAATATCGATACTGCTATATTAAGGTGTCGATGCCTCCCTAGGTATCGATACTAAAATTGGTTTCGATGTTTGGAAAAATAATTCAGTTTCGATATTCTTACTTATGGTATCGATACTTCTGTTTTAAATGGTATCAATACTCCCCGTGTACCGATATCAATTTTGGCTACTGGAATTTGTAATATAACTCTTGTATTGATACCACTTCCTTGGGCATCGATACTTGATGAGTATTATTGATACTAATAAGTCAAAAACCCTTTTATTTTGACTATCTAAAGAATAATATCGGTATTGTTCATCCAGTATTGATACTTGAGCTCAGAAATACTTTGTTTTTACTCGAGAATGACACCCAACTTAACCAATTTGCCACTCTAAGGCCCTTAAAGATATTTAAGTCTTATATAAGATTAAAGAGGTCATAATAGGTCAATTTTCATGTTGAACAACATTATAAGCCTAAATCTATCATGGATGCACTTACATGCTTCATGACTCATACAAACCAACCAAACACATCTAGTGATCTATAAGTGATATAGATGAGTTAGAAATGTGTTACCTAGAATCCTATGGTTTTGAAATGACTCCAGCTCAACCAAGAACTAGTTTTTCCTTGCCCTTACCCTTAGATCACTCACCAAAGCTTAAATCTACAAACAAACAAAAAATCGAGTTGATTCACTAAGGGTTTTTAAAACCCCACTTATGGCTATCATAGCCAAACATTGATATTTTGGGCTTGAGATGAAGCTCTAGGACGAGGAATTCACTTCTTACCTTAGAAAATTTGGACTAAGCTTTCAAGGCTACAAAGTTGTTACCTTTTTCAAGATACAATGGAAAATAATGGAGAAAGACAAAAAATGAGGAAAATGAGATATGAGAGATTAGCATTCCTCTTTGTCTCCGGCGTGTGACCTCATCAACCATTATGGAAATTCATCCTTTGAGATAAACCATGGGATAATCACTAGGGGTGTTTAAAAATATCTGACTCGGTTGACCCAACCCGCTAACCCGCCGACCTAGTTAAAAAATATCATGTATTTATATTGAAAATACCCAATTTTTCGGGTCGATTACCCGGTATTTCAGGTACACCCCTAATAATCACCTCCTTATCCTCCTTTTGTCACCAATTCAAAATCTTCCTTTTAAAAACTATTTGGGCTCACAACAAGCCCAAATCAATTTAAACTTGGGCTAACACATTCCACAAATGTTTTTTTTCAAAATCTTCTCGAGTTAGCCCGAAACTAACAACTCGTGATTCAATGCGTTACATAAAAAAACAAGACCCTTAGAATATATTTTTACGATAATTATAATTAATTTTAAATTAACTAAATTATATATGAAATAATATCAAAATTATAAGAACGAGTAAATCTTTAAAAACTCCATTTATTTCTTGTACACCATATGAACTGATTTTGTTTTCAACTTTTCTTTTTCAAAATTCACAAAAATCAACATCAGTCCACAACGTTAACAGATCAAAACAATCACAAGCTAACAAAAAACCAACCACACATTAGCTTTATTTGTTCTTTCTGTGTCGATATTCACTTCAACACTAATTAAATTCAGCACCCACACCAAGGTCAACCTTCATATAAAAGACACGTCCTTTGCTTAAAACAATAAAAAAGAAGCTCGTTTCTTCATAGATTGCATCACCATTTATATTCTTTTAAATATATAAAATGTAATGATGAATCATAATTCAGAGCTTTAGTGGAGACATAGGAACAAATTAAAGTGACAGCATCCTCAACAAGATCCACCACCATATATTATTATTCTTATGTATGAAAGGGAAAACTTTTCTGGTAAATCAAGTATAAAAACATATAAAAAAATCAACACTTGCATGATTCAAATCCCACCAAATCCACAATCTCCAACTCTATTCTTTTTTTATGTTTTTGTGTAAACAAAGTCTTCTTGCAAAACCAAAAACAATGAATCCTACGTTTTCTTCTAGCATAACCAGTCCACTAATCAATCTTCTATACATATAGTCAGATTTGGGTAGTGAACAGGGATCTAAATAACAATTCGCAATTAAAATAGCGTCATTTTATAATAGTAATGATGTTGTCCAAAATTATTATGGGATGACATGATACTCGTAACCGTAATGATCGCAATAACATTTGTTAATCGCTACAAACGTAATCAAAAATGACCATAAGGTAATTTAAATCTCTAGTGGTGAGGTACTAAGATGACTCCAGGATCATAGTTGCTGGGACATCACTGATGTTTTGTCTATGGTTGTGATCTCCTTCGTATGTTACAATCAACATCGTCGGATCGTCTAATGCTCGCTCGACGTGTTTCCTGGCAGGGCAGCCTCGGACGCTGCTACACTTGTAATACCCCCTGAAAAAATTGAACAAAGAAACGAGTTAGGGAAACTCGGGGATTGAGTTAAGTTGGCTCACCAACACCTAACACATGAGCTAATATAATAGCACACCTTGGATGAGGAGAACCCTTGATTGGTTTCTGGCCATATTTTCTCCAGGAATAATCATCAGGAGGAATATCCGCCGTTTTATCGCTGATTGCAGGAACTCTAATCACTTTCTTCACTCTTAATTTCCTAAGTAACAAATAAAATCAATCAAAAGGTTGAAACTTTATGATCCGATCGATTAAACAAAACCATCCAAATTAGATCAAGAGAAGAAAAAACCAACCTTTTCTTGGAGCAATGGCAACGACCGGATGCGGATCCACACTTGAGAGCGGCAGTACCCATGGAATCGCACTTCCTTTTCGAAGACAATGGAGGCTTACCAGATGAATGGACATGGGAAGAGAAAGACAAAGGAGGAAATCTATGAACTGGTTGTGTCGGATGAACTGGATTAAAGGCAGACACTTTAACTTTGGTTTCTTCAATCTTCTGCGGAGATTGTTGGGAATCAAATTGGTCTCGTCGGAGAGGAGTAAGAGGCGCACGTCTGAACCGAGCATGGCCTGTTCTGGGACGACCTAGCAAAGAAATAACTTTCTTGAAAGAACTTACACTCTTATCTGTAACAGCTTGGATCACGATACTCGGCTCTGAATCTGAAGAAGAAGAAGAAGACGCTTTAAAAGAATCATCATGGTTGTAAAGATGCTGAGCTTTGGACATCAATTTTATGAATTCCTCAACGCCTTGGATCCCAGCAGTTGCAGCTTCTGCAAAACTATTCCCATCACCATATCCCATCATCAATTTCACCGCCATTTTTGTTCATCCAAAGTTGAAATCCTCAATTTTGGTTTTATAGAACAATAAATGGACTTGTAATAATATGAAAATGAAAACTCAGAAAAGCAAAGCCAATGGATTTGGGCATCGATCGGCTCACTGACATTTCTAATCTTTCATATATTCCCGTCAAACTACCATCCATTAAATTGGTTCCACGTATTCAAGAATTGTCAGCACATTGACCAACACGCTTTGAGAATAAATATGAAGTCCCTCGGCAATGGGATATACCGGTTTCCAAGACCGTGTCGAAATGAAGATAGGAGGCAAAAAGCAGAAGGTCAAAAGGTTGTATTAGGTGGTAGAGATGACATTTAACAGCTTTTAATGCAAAAATAAATCATGTGTGGGACCAACGAAAAAGATCTCCACTTATTTTACCGGTAACCGGAAACCGCGTCAAAATTGTTTCTCACACTTCACATGGGATTCTTTCTTCAAAATTCAATTACACCATTAAACTATTTTGATATTGAATTAGTTTTTTTTAACTACATAAATACCCACTAATATTTGAGTAAATTTTAATTTTTATCATTGAAATTTTAAAAATAATAAATTGATTAATTAATGTTATCGATTAATAATAAACTGATCAACCTTCGTTAACGATCGATACTAGAAGTGATGAGATGCTGATGTCACCTGTTATATAACTTGACATCATTTTTTTATATGTTTGACTCAAAAACTTTTGACCAACACTTAAAGAAAAAAGTTTGAAAAAAAATTATCTTCTTCTCCATTCTTCTTCTCTCTTACATTTTCCACTTAAAAATTAGGTCAGCTATATGACTATATCCCACCATGAATAAAGTACTGCAGAGCTCACCAGTGCAACATTGATGGTCGAAAACCACCCTGATTGGTGGAGCATCAACAGTCACCATCAACTAATCATCAACAGTCACTGTCTCCTTTCTTCTTCAAGTCGTTACGGTCGTCGCCTGTTTTCTTCACTCGGCTCATCCCACCTTCACCTCTTCTTGGCAAAATAAGCCAGAGTTTCTCGAGCCATGGACTATTCTTGTAACTATCCTAACCCTTTGTAAACCATTAACAAAACTTCGCCTTCAATTCAAATATGTTTAAGTTAATTTTACGTTACGTGGATTTTAATTTGTAGGGGAGGATTATTGGGAGAAGAAGAAGAAAGGAGAAGCATAGCAATCTACCATGCCTCAACTGTTAACTCTATCGATTTCATAAATCGAGACCACGCATACTCACAAGCATGAGCTTGTGAACTTCATGACTGGCATATCAGTTGTCCAATTACATATTTTGTAACTGCATGAGATTTGTTAACTTTCAGGGTAACTTTGGACGTCAATAAAGAGTAAGCAAATGGAAATAGAGCGGCGAAGCGAGGTCAATAAAGCATCAGTGCGGTGAAGCGAGGTCAATGAAGTGTTGGAGGGTCGAAGGTATGAAAGGGAGGAACCGACCCGTCGGTGCGAGGAAGTGAGAGACGTCTCTGGATTCTGTAGCAAGAAGATCGGTCCGCTGAACGGAGATAAGGAAGCTGCTGGAGTTTCAATGGCTAAGTCGAGCGGAGTTCCTGGTTATACGGTGGAAGTGAATCCTAAGAAAGGTCCTAATCCCCCTTCTCATGTTGTAGAGGGTTGGACACTTTTCATAAATAATCTTAGCAGAAGAGTTTCAAGAGTGGCGCTAAAAGAGTTTCTGAGTCACCATGGCAAAGTTCTCGCACCCCGTTTGATTTACGGTATAATGCATTCCTGGAAGGAATATTTTTTTCCCAGATAGATATACCCACGTTTGGATGGGGCACATTACCTAGTGCCGGTTAAAATCTAATACCAACAGTAAACTTTTTCCTGTTTTCCGGGGAATGTCTATCCCCTATCTTCCTTAGGTATTTTATTATTCACGTCCCCGTTGTCTAAAATAACCTTCTCCCTTTGTTTTGTTTGATTCTGTGAAATTCCCACCGCGGTCGATGCTCCTCCTGAAAGTTGATTCTGTGGAAAGCTAAAAACGATCAAGCAAGGATGTGAGTTTACATATCTACTTTTCCTTTGTTTAATCTTAAATTTCTTTGATGTTTCTTTTATGCTTCATCTTCCCCAATTTCTGTTCATTTTCTGATTATCATTCAGTCTTGTTCTTGGGTTTCTCCTTTATTGATGATCAATTGTTTTGCTCTCTGGTTTTTCTTTTGACTTGTTTATCTTCATCCTTAGTTGATTTGTTGGTCTGGGTTTTGTTTCGTGCTTGAAGCTTGTTGTTATTTTGCTTGAACTTAAGTTATAATTGATGGTTTTGATGGGTGCTTTTAAGGATCCGTCTACTGAAATATCTTTTATCTTTTTATGAAATTTTCTACTATAATTTTTTTTATCTTTTATTTTGAAATAAAAGAAAAACGGTCTTGCTAAAAGTTCATTGTCCATAGTTCATACATGATCCCTTGCTAACAATAATAATAATAAATCGGAAACAAGGTGAAAAAGAAATAAAGATACAAAGAGAAGTGCAAGTGCAAACCTGGGATTTAAGGTCTGCACAAGTTATAGCTTAAACTATAGTCTTAATCTAAATGAGCAAAGTATCGTTTAGAGAGTGCATAAATACTTCTGGACTGCTTCAAATCTCTCTGACATCAAAATTTAAGGTGATCTGGTCCGAAAGACATGTAACATTGCCCCTCCATATTAGTTCATCAACCCCCTCATCCCTTCTCTTTTGGCAAACACCCAATTATCATAAAAATGAATATAGAAACATGAAATTTATATGAGTACTGCTAGAACAACATTCAATGGTTCAGTAACTTACAAAGATATCCTTTTCCTTGGTTTCTTCATCCAAAGTCCTTGAAAAGAACCTATACAAAAATGAAGGTTAATGTCAAAGAAACAAACTCGAGGCTGAAGCAAAAGTTATTTACCCGACTTTGTTTGGTCGAGTTTACTTGAACACATGAGAGTTATCTAAAAGATGCCTGCCATTTACTGTTCCCTGTAAAGCAGTTTAAACTTGGTAAGTTAATTGTACAATGTCATTCCATATCAAGAGAAAGAAGAGCCATATTGAAGGAAAGAGCCTTGGTGTGTTCATGAATTCTATTGTCTCACTTCTTGTCAAGAATATCATAAAAAACCTTTGGTTTTCTGTACTTTGTGATGCACAATGCCTAGAACCAGAAATGTAATTTTAGACGTTATCGACTGGAATATATATAGGATTATTATCTGAGACACATCGATAAAAGTTCACAACAAGCGACCTACATGCATTGCAAGAGCTATGTGCATTAAAGTGGGTTCTGACCATGGCTTCCCTATAAATCGAAGGCCAATTGGCAAACCAACTTTGTCATAGCCAACTTATGTAAGCATGGAGGATTTGATATCAGTAGATGGTAAACAGAAACATAAAAACTTCTATGATTAATGGTGGTAAGTTAATTACGGGAACGGTGATCGCAGGTAGACCCAGAAAGTTTTCAGCGATCTGATATCGAATAATGTTAGCTGAAATGACAGTAATATGATCAACTTCTTTTGTCATGAAGATTTAGACATGAATGCATACTTGAAAATGGGTTGGAATTTCATTACCTCCGTTTATATAGTCAAGTTCACCAGTTTTTAGAGCAGCTTTGGATATGGGGTATGTTGTCATACTGTTTTGAAAAGAAACTGGGTAAATATAGGGATTGCAAAGTTTAAGTAAAAGACTGAAGGTGAAAAAAGTACAAAAAAAGTAAAAGACAGAAGAACAGATGCAAGTTGTGGCGGTGAAAAAGAATCTACCCTGTTGTTGGAGTGACTATGACTTATGCCTTGGTGAATATTTTGTTATGAATTTGCATATGACGGTACCTGCACATTCGTGGTCAAGCACCTTAGTTTAAACCATTTCACGATAAGTGGAGAGGACTGATTTTAATATAAAATTGTTGATTGGAAAAATTAGGTTGTAGCAGATTTTGGTAATATATTTCTTTTTGGTTTGAGTAAAGAGTCAAGATCAATATGCCATTTACAATTATGTTTTTAGGATATTGTTTGTCTAATATAAGAATAGTTTTAAACCTTATAAGTTCACTAAGATAATAAACTTAACTTTAGACCCTAGCAACATTTTAGTTTGTACTGGATGGGACATCGTTCCACCTAATTTTTTTTTCTCCATTCAAAAACTACTGCATAGATCTTTTTTGTAACGGTGGGTTAACAGGAATATAGTATTTTAATAATCTGAAGTAATTTAGAGACCATCTTATAGAAACCTAAAAGAAGCTCATTCTTTTTGCAGAAGAATGCAATAAAGATAAATATAGATTTCCAATTTCTAGAAATTGTATAATATAAATTTTATTACAATTTTTTAGGCTTGAGATTTAGCTTATCTTTGGTGATTGACTGATCTAACTTTCACGAGTTTTCTACAAATAAGAATCATTTTTTTTCTTTACATGCTTGAATTCTTGATGCTTGAAATAGAAATTTGGTGGTTACATTATTGGTTTTTGCTTGATCACATTCGCTTTTTTCTTTTCTAATCTCATGTTAAATTAGTTTTCATTTATTTTTAATGTGATGACACACAATTGTTTTTGTTCAATATTATTATGTTCTAATATTAAAATATTTGTTCATAATAACAGTTATGGCTCGTTTACCAATGCGAAAGAAGATGCATATCACCACAATTCTTATTTACAACTGCAAATGATGGAGATTGTGTGTCATATGCTTATGGTTATTTCAGTTATTCTTAGAAAATATAAAAATAGACCTAAAATAAATTATGCACATGAAAGACTTCATAGACATAATATTAGATCACTTAATTTACATAAAATTGTATTTGAAAGTGATAGACAAAATGTTGATAATTGTCGAATGGATAGGAAAGCATTTCTCAAATTGTGTCACTTATTACAAAGTCAATATGGGTTAAAAGAGAGTCGATATATGTCTATAGAAGAAATGGTTATTACTTTCCTTCATATTTTATCCCACCATATTAAGATTAGAGTTCTAAAATGTCAAATAGTAAGATCTAGTGAAACAATTAGTAGAGTTCTCCATACAGTGTTAGCTTCGGTCTTGAAACTGCATCCGATTTTTTTTAGAAAACCAGAACCGATACAAGATGATTCAACAGACGATAGATGGAAATAGTTTAAGGTATTGTATCATAATTCTGAACTTTCTTTTAAGTTAATTAGTAATACTTAATACATAAATGGATAGTAATAATGTAATTTAACTTTATTTGATGAATATAGGGATATTTGGGTGCTCTAGATGGAACGTATATTAAGGTCAATGTAGCTTCAATCGATAAACCTAGATACAGAACAAGAAAAAATGAAATTGCGACAAATGTACTTGGTGTTTGCACACCAAACATGCAATTCATTTATGTTTTACCTGGGTGGGAAGGTTCTGCAGCTGATGGTAGGATACTCAGAGATGCATTAGTAGAAGAAATGGTTTAAATGTTCCACAAGGTAAATTATTAGGTTTTTAATATATATTATATATATATATATATATATAATAATGTAAAATTCTTACAAGTGTTTGGTTATTAATTCACTTTTTAAATAAAAATAATATAGGGTGTTACTACTTATGTGATGCTTGATACACGAATGGAGAAGGATTTCTTGCACCATATAGAGGTCAAAGATACCACTTGAATGATTGGAGAGAAGGACATCAACCTACCACCCCTCAAGAATATTTCAACATGAAACATTCTCAAGCTAGGAATTGCATTGAGAGATGTTTTGGCATACTGAAAGCGATATGGGCAATTTTAAGGGAAAATCATTTTATCCAATGAAAACACAATGTAAACTCATTTCCGCTTGTTGCCTTCTCCATAATTTCATAAGATCTGAGATGCCAATTGATCCTATTGAATCTGACTATACTGAAGATAATAGGCATGTTGAGGAGATTAATGAGGTATAAATGATCAGACATTGTGAGCCAAGCAATGCTTGGACTGAGTGGAGAGACAAATTAGCAGAAGATATGATTACTAGTTGGTTGGCGTCACGTACTTTAGGATAGATGTTGTTTTATGTTATGTATGTACTTTCACCTTCTATTTTATATAATGCTAGTGGTAATTACTTTAATATATTTGACATCTTTATATTTTATGCATAAACTTTATTAAATTTTATGTATCTCTCTTCTATAAAATTCAAATTTTATTTGTTATGGACATTCATTATTTATGTATGGCTTTCACCTTCTATTTTATCTAATGATTATTATTGACGATGATGACATGTTTTATGTTATGTTATACATATTTTATATACATCTTCTTAGATTGTTTCGAAGAGCAATATGTCAAAATCAAATATAGAATCTCAAAGGGGGGGGAACAGACGTCTGGAAAGGTTAAGTCTTTAGTAACTAAAAGGACGTGGACTAAAGAGGAGGATGTTGCACTTGTTGAATGCTTACACATTTTGGCTGAAGACCCACATTGGAAAGCTGATAATGGAACATTTAGATCGGGTTATCTATCTCATCTTGAAAAGATGTTAGAAATCAAGCTTCTGACATCACAAATTAGGGCCCATCCACATATTGAATCTAGAGTGAAGCTACTCATAAGACAATACAATGCTTTATCTGAAATGTTTAAAATTAGAAGTGGATTCAGTTGGAATGAAGAAGAAAAATGTTTAATTGCACCAAAGGATGTGTTTGATGATTGGGTTCAAGTAAGTATTTTAATTGAATTTATCTTCTTCATGTACTCTTTGTTATCTACATACGTAATTGTAAGATTTATTAAATATGCGATTTTATTATATTGTACAGTCATTCAACTGCTGTTGGATTGAGAAACAAGTCATTTTCATTCTTTGATGACTTTGTTCATATATTTGGAAAAGAAAGAGCTACAAGAACAATAGCTGATGCAGTGGAACATATTGATGTTGAAGAGAATGCATTTATAGATGTTGAAATTATTAAAATGGTTTTCAAGTTTGGTAACCAACTTTGAAAAAATGGTTTTCAAAGTTTGGTAAATGTTTCTTTGAAAAATAGTTTTTCAAAGTTTGGTAGATGTTTGTTGAAAAATGATAATGGGATAATCACAATTAATCCCTAGGCTTTAGGGTATTTACAAGATTAAGTCCTTAAGTTTCAACTATAAATACCCTAGCTCATTTAGCTTCAAAACCATCCCAAAAATCATTTCTTTCTCCCAATACTAGAAAGTTTTCTTATGAGTAGTGAGTGTTTCGTAAACACCTGTAAATTTTCTCTCTTAGTAAAAGATCTGCAGCAGTCCGGAGACGTAAGCACAATTGGCTGAACTCCGTTATCAATTTCGGGTATTATTTTTCTGCTTTTATTTCGTATTCTCACTAATCTGACTATAGGGAAATTACTTGTTACTCGTTTATTTCCTAACAACTGGTATCAGAGCTTTTGGTTGTGAATTCTGTCAATTTTTTCGAGGTAACTATTCGGGTTACTATTCACGTGAATAGTGAATTTCGTGAATAGTGAAATTCGGTCGGCGATACGAGTTTGTCGACAGAGGTGTTCTAATACACGGCGGTTCGTAGAAATTGTCAGAAACGATCCAAACAAAGCCAGATTCGAGTGGGAACGATGGCTGCAGACGAAGGAAGGTGAAAATTGAAAAGTTCGATGGTGCGGACTTTGGATTTTGGAAGATACAAATTGAAGATTTTCTATACCAGAAAAATATATATCAACCCCTCTTAGAAAACAACCAGAGGGCATGAAGAATGAAGACTGGGCTCTTCTCGACAGACAAGCCCTCGGAGTTATCCGACTGACGTTATCCCGTAATGTTGCTTTCAACATAGCAAAGGAAAAGACCACGACAGGTCTTATGACGGCTCTCTCCAGTATGTATGAGAAGCCATCGGCCTCAAACAAAGTTTATTTGATGAGGCGATTATTTAATTTGCGGATGACGGAAGGGGCATCGGTGGCACAACACCTAAATGAACTCAACACAATCACAACCCAGTTGAGTTCAGTGGAAATTGAATTTGATGATGAAGTTCGAGCTTTAATTCTCTTATCATCTTTACCAGACAATTGGAATGCTACTGTTACAGCAGTCAGCAGTTCGTCGGGAAATAACAAATTAAAATTCGATGATGTTCGGGATCTGGTACTGAGCGAAGAAATTCGACGGAGAGAATCGGGTGAAGCATCAACCTCCTCAGACTTGCACATACAGTCCAGAGGGAGAACTTCAGAAAGAAATTCAAATCGTGGCAGATCGAAATCCAGAAGGGGAAAATCAAGAACATGAAATAAAGATTTTACCTGTTATAATTGCGGCAAGAAGGGCCACTTCAAAAGAGATTGTCGAGCACCGAAGAAAAATACCGGCGCGCAGGAATCTGCCAACATGACGGAGGAGACAGGTGATGTTATATTTTAAGCGTCAACAGTCCGATTGAATTATAGATTTTGGATTCAGGGGCATCTTTCCACTCCACGCCATGCCAAGAAATCATGGAGAACTATGTCAATGGTGATTTTGGGAAGGTTCATCTTGTTGATGATGAAACCTTGAAGATCGTCGGAAAAGGAGACATCCGACTAAAGCTGCCAAACCAGACCACCTGGAAGCTGACAGGAGTGAGACATATTCCTGGTCTCAAAAGAAATTTGATTTCTGTAGGACAGCTTGATGGAGAAGGATACAGTACAACCTTTTCAGGCTGTGAATGGAAGATTACCAAAGGAGCACTCGTCATTGCTCGTGGTAAGAAGACTGGTACTCTCTATGTAACCTCAAATTTAGAGAATATCATTACAGTAGCAGATGTTGATGGAAAATCAAACCTATGGCACCAAAGGCTTGGCCATATGAGCGAGAAAGGAATGAAGATACTTCTGTTAAAAGGGAAGCTGCCGGATCTAAAGAATATAGATGTTGGACTATGCGAGGATTGTATCTTTGGCAAACAAAAGAAAGTCAGTTTTGCAAAGATTGGCAAGACACCCAAGGGAGAAAGGTTAGAATTGGTTCATACTGATGTATGGGGACCATCCCCAGTTCCATCTCTTGCAGGCTCACTATATTATGTCACCTTCATCGATAATTCAACAAGGAAGGTGTGGGTTTATTTTCTGAAGAAGAAATCAGAAGTCTTCGATACCTTCAGAAAATGGAAGGCCATGGTGGAAAATGAGACTGGTTTAAAAGTCAAGTGGTTGAGGTCTGACAATGGAGGAGAGTACAGAGATAGTACATTCAGAGATTTCTGCGCAAACAATGGGATCAAGATGGAGACAACAGTTCCCATAACACCGCAGTAGAATGGCGTAGCAGAGCGCATGAACAAAACTCTGAATGAACGTGCCAGAAGCATGAGGATACATGTCGGATTGCCCAAATTTCTATGGGCTGAAGCTATCAACACTGCAGCTTACCTGATCAACCGTGGGCCCTCAGTTCCTTTGGATGGCGGAATACCAGAGGAAGCTTGGAGCAAGAAAGAAATAAACCTTTCACACTTAAGAGTGTTTGGTTGTATTTATTATGTACACATAAACTCTGCTGAAAGAAGTAAACTTGATGCCAAGTCCAACAAATGCGTATTTGTTGGTTACGGTGGTGATGAGTTTGGTTACCGGTTTTGGGACTACGAAAATCGGAAGATCATTAGAAGCCAGAGACGTCTTTTTCAATGAAAATGTGATGTACAAAGACAGGTCAATCGCAGAATCAAGTAATACCGAAGCTGAAACAAAGGAATTTGCTGAGTTCGAGGAGATTTCTGGAAATGATGTTCAGATCAGTCCTGAAGCAGTTCAAGAGGAAGAACCAGGCACACCAGAACTGAGACGCTCCTTCAGAATTCCTAAACCAACCCAACGATATTCTCCTTCTTTGCACTACTTGTTGCTGACTGACAATGGTGAACCAGAGTGCTATGATGAAGCAATGCAAGTAGAGGATTCAGTCAAGTGGGAGTCTTCCATGAAAGATGAGATGGACTCGCTTATGTCAAATCAGACTTGGGAATTAGCTGAATTACCACCAGGCAAGAAAGCGCTCCATAACAAGTGGATTTACAGGATCAAAGAAGAGCACGATGGGAGCAAATGCTATAAAGCAAGATTGGTTGTCAAAGGTTTTCAACAAAAAGAAGGTATTGATTACAATGAAATTTTCTCTCCAGTCGTGAAGCTATCTACAATCAGACTGGTGTTGAAAATTGTAGCTGCAGAGAATTTACATCTTGAGCAGTTAGATGTAAAGACAGCTTTCCTTCATGGTGATTTGGAGGAAGAAATCTATATGAGGCAGGCAGAAGGCTTCATAGAGGTAGTCAAGAAAAACCTGGTATGCAGGTTGAAGAAGAGCTTGTATGGTTTAAAACAAGCTCCTAGACAGTGGTACAAGAAGTTCGATAGTTTCATGAGTAGCAGTGGTTTTACCAGATGCCAAGCAGATCATTGTTGCTACATCAAGAGGTTCGACAATAGCTTCATTATTTTATTGTTATACGTTGATGACATGCTCGTTGCAGGCTCAGACATGCAAGAGATTATAAACTTGAAGCAAAAATTGTCAAAGCAGTTTGCTATGAAGGATCTGGGCGCTGCAAAGCAGATTCTTGGGATGAGGATCAAGAGAGACACAAAGTCGGGGACTTTGATATTATCACAGGCTGAGTACATCAACAAAGTACTCTCCAGGTTCAACATGCAAGATGCTAAACCAGTAAGTACACCTTTAGGTGTTTATTTCAGACTCTCCAAAGAACAGTCACCAAAGACGGAGGAAGAACGTGCACACATGGTGAAGGTGCCGTATGCCTCAGCAATTGGAAGTCTGATGTATGCCATGGTTTGTACTAGACCAGATATTGCTCAAGCAGTGGGAGCTGTTAGCAGACACATGAATAATCCGAGCAAGGTACACTGGGAAGCAGTCAAATGGATCCTCAGATATCTGCGGGGTACCACAAACAAAACACTTTATTTCAAAGGTGGAGATACGATACTGACAGACTATGTAGATGCTGACTTAGCCGGAAATGTTGATATTAGAAGGAGCACTACAGGGTATGTCTATACTCTAGGAGGAACCGCAGTGAGTTGGGTTTCTCAACTACAGAAGATAGTTGCTCTCTCCACAACGGAAGCAGAATATATCGCTGTTACGGAAGCCATCAAGGAGATGGTTTGGCTCCAAAGTTTCTTGGAAGAGTTAGGCAAGAAACAAGAAAACAATGTCTTGTATTGCGACAGTCAAAGTGCTATACATCTAGTAAAGAATCCATCTTTTTATTCCAGGACAAAGCACATACAATTGCGATATCATTTTATCCGGTCTCTTCTGGAAGATGGGATTTTGAAACTTGAAAAGATCAGTGGAGCTCAAAATCCGGCAGACATGTTGACAAAGACGGTGACTACAAACAAACTGAAGTTGTGTTCAACTTCAGTTGGCATGCTAGAGTAACAAGACTAGAAAAGCTGTTGCATTGATCGAGGTGTGAAGACAGATTAAAATCAGTCTTCAAGTGGGAGATTGTTGAAATTATTAAAATGGTTTTCAAGTTTGGTAACCAACTTTGAAAAAATGGTTTTCAAAGTTTGGTAAATGTTTCTTTGAAAATGGTTTTCAAAGTTTGGTAAATGTTTCTTTGAAAAATAGTTTTTCAAAGTTTGGTAGATGTTTGTTGAAAAATGATAATGGGATAATCACAATTAATCCCTAGGCTTTAGGGTATTTACAAGATTAAGTCCTTAAGTTTCAACTATAAATACCCTAGCTCATTTAGCTTCAAAACCATCCCAAAAATCATTTCTTTCTCCCAATACTAGAGAGTTTTCTTGTGAGTAGTGAGTGTTTTGTAAACACCTGTAAATTTTCTCTCTTAGTAAAAGATCTGCAGCAGTCCGGAGACGTAAGCACAATTGGCTGAACTCCGTTATCAATTTCGGGTATTATTTTTCTGCTTTTATTTCGTATTCTCACTAATCTGACTATAGGGAAATTACTTGTTACTTGTTTATTTCCTAACGATAGATGCATTACTTGAAGAAGAGGGAGTAAGAGATTCTGAATCAAGAGAGGATGTTGGTGCTTCAACTTGCCAAACATCTGATGCTACGGCCTCTACCCCTACAATGAAAAAAGTAGCTAGCAAGAAAAGGTCTCGAAGTGATGATGGGTTAACCGAGCTTGTACAAGAGATAAGTAAGTTTGGTGCTACATACCGAGAAACTGCCAAAGAAATTAAGGATATTACTACTTTATTGAAAAAGGAGGCAGAAGGAAATGATCGAAGAATGTCGATTTTCACTGAAATCATGAAAATTGAAGGACTGTCCACTGATGAAATGCTTACTGCAGGAGAATATATTAGCAAAGATGCGCACAAGGTAGATTTCTTCTTTTCTTTTCCAGAAGAATTCAAGCAAGATTATGTGATTAAGCAATTAGTTGAATGCCATCAATTTAGACCATCATTTTGACTGTGGTCATTCTACAATTATGTCGATCTTTTTTTATTATGACTTTAGAATATGGTCTCAACTTTTTTGTGTGGCTTAGCGAGGTATATGTCAATGTTTTGTCTTGCAGAATTTTTTATGTATATAATATAGCCAACATATATGATTAAGTTTAGAATGTCATGGCTATTATCTTTTGTAAGTCTGAACATTGTACAAGCTTTTGATGGTTAATGTTATACTTCTTTTTGTTATGTAGTATATGACTTGCAAGTAATGTGCTGGTTTTCGAATATGTTAATTACTTTTGATAGTTTTTGTTATGTAGTAAAAACCGTGTCTTTTCTGCTTGTTGTCCCAAATGCACGAGTAGTTTCCCCTACACTGTTTTGGCTCTCTATTTTTATTGGCCATAATAATCTAAGATATTACATTTCTTCTTGTCATTTTCTCAAAACTCTCTTGCTCTTTCTAACCTCCCACGTTTAGAACACATATCAATCAACACTATCAATAGGCAAAGCTCCTCCAAAACCGTTCATATCAACACATACATGTATCCATTTGGTTATCTAATACAACAAGATGCACATAAACTGGTATATCACTCAGATATTTTACTTGATCAGGTTTCCTTCCCAGAGCGTTCGACACAATCGATCAAAAAAATTATCGACTTCGATCACGCTACCATTACAAAGGTGTCAAGCATTCTCAACCAGTGTGCATCGAACACCCCTAAACCGTTACAACAGTATCACGTGACCAAACAATTGCCGAGCCATATCCAAGCAACCACAACTTGCATACATATCCATAATAGAACTATCTTTTGAATAGTCATGCACTGCTTTCCCATGATGTAGATTCCCTGCACGACAAGAAGCAGAAAAGAACACAAGAAAAGAATAAACTCAGGCTCAATATATATTTGTTATCTCCACTTATAACAAATTATGAATATTAGTGGGGTAATATTAGCTTTAGCTGGTGCGGTAGTTGTGCAGTTGTGTGAGCTATTCTTTTTTGGCCCTTGATGACTCATTATTAGCATTGAAATTTCTTGATAATTGGGATTTCTACTTCTAATTTCCTTGCTTTACCGATAATAAGAGAAATAAATATAAATCTCCATGCATCTTAACTTATATTCAATGTGGTTAGTTGAGTTGGACTGCTAAAAGTAATTTTGTGGTAGGAGGCATTGCCTGCCAATATGGTTATTATTTTTTATATACAGTATAAGTTTCTGCAGACTATAAAGAATTTGTTGCGTTTACTCTATATCTTCGAATGGGTCATAGTTCACCTCTTTTCTTCGATGTTGAGATAGATGCAAGCTCAGCTATTGTAGTTACATTATATAGTCAGATCTTAAATCAATTTTTGAAAAATAATTCATCTAATAAATCCTCGACAACAAGAATGGAAAACTTATTTTTAATGGGCATAGCTATTTTGTGTGGAAAACATTACCCAACGGAATCATTGTAATGGTCGATTCAATATCATAGTGGAAGTTTAAAATCCCTAAAATATTGAGCATTTAGTTAAATGTTGAAGTAAAATTTTAATATATTTATCGATAAATTATGTAAAATTTAATATTAATTAAAATTAAAATAATACATGATATATTTAAATAATAAAATAATATATTATCGATGATTTTTATATAAATAATTTTTATTTAAATATATTATCGATGAATTTTTATATAAATAATTTTTATTTAAATATTTAAAATTTCACTTGTTAAAAATATAAACAATGTCAATTTGTAAATATACATTCTAGTAATCTTTTATTCCTTCAACCAAACACTTTAATCTTATATTATTGTCAAACAAACCAAACATAGTAATGTAATTAATATTCTACTTTTGCTTTCACATCTGTCGATAGTCGAGAGACCATGAACAGAGTTATTACCAGGTTGGATAAAACTATCATTGATGGAAGAACTATTAAATTATCTCAAGCGAAATACCCTAAGCCAACTTCTGATAAGGTTGGGTCAGTGGAAATGAATCGTCAGAAAAATGCTACAAAAGGGCCTTCAAGGAGATCAAAAGAGGACGTTGTTATTTCGAATCCCAAAATATTAGCCAGAGATTGTAGGGTAGTCTCGGAGGAATTATTTTTTAAGGATACTTTGCTGAACAACGTTAATTTGGGTTCTTGAAAAGTAGAAGCCATTGACCTTCCTTCGGTTATTATCCAAGAGGAAGACCTTGGAGGTCTTGGAGCCGATGTAACTATCCCAGCAGCCGACAATGGTTGGATGAAGAGCTGTTTGGTTGGGTTAATTAAAAACTCATTTGATGAAGACTTAATACAGAAGGCGATTTTGCAGGAAGGCATAGAGGCCAAGATGGTTAAATAGGATGATTTGAATAAATCATATATCGTTATGTTCAACTCTATTGAGGAAATGGATAGAATCTGGGAGTCAAAAAGAGAAGCGTTAAGTTTCTGGTTTGATCATATTGCTCCCTTATTAATCAATGGAGTTCCTCATTATCTTTGTCGTGTTGGGACAAATGATGATGGTCTTCGGTCTGGAGAGTCCCATCCAGCTCCAATCAAAGGCTTCTTCAGATCGAGTATTAGAAGAGCTCTGAGAAGACAAATCAGAGATTCAATAGACGGAGATGCTCTGCATGTTGACAATCTGAATCCTCAATCTAATAATCCATCGAGATTTTCTAATGTTGAAATGAAAGCAGGGGCTGTGGGGGAGGTAAGTAATTTACCGGGTGTTTCATTCAAAGGTGGTAGGGATATCGTGATCAATAGGGTTTGTGAGCTTGAACAGGAGCTCCATTGTTGATACCTTGGTTCTTTTACAGGTCATTTGTAGAACTAATAAATGACTAAGTTAAACATTTTGACATGGACTGTGAGAGGCATTTGAACGAAAGAAAAAATCCGGGCAGTCAAGAAGTATGTTCAGAAATATAAATCCAACTTGGTCTTTATTCAAGAAACCAAACTGGGTGAATTTGGTAGCAATGTCATTAGGAAAATTTGGCTGAACTCTAAATTTAGTTTTGTGTTCTCCCCTTCTATTGGTTCGTGCGGTGGTCTTCTGTGCATATGTGATCCTGATTTTTTTTTAACATTTCAGAGCAGTTTGTCTTTCCCCGATTCATTATCCTGATAGGGTTTGTTAAATCCAAGAGGAATAGATGCGGATTGATAAACATATACGGCCCTTCAATTGATTCAGAAAAGGGAGCGCTCCTTTCAGAACTCTCAAATTTCATGAAAAATTGGCAGATCCCCTGGTGCGTTGGAGGCGACTTCAACATGTTTCTTGACCCGGGCGAAACAATGGGTTTCTCATTAAGCATGACTATTGTTGAGTTATTCAAACAAGTTGTGTTTGATACAGGTCTTAAAGATATTCCACTACAAGGAGGAAAATTCACGTGGTGCAATAGCCGTGACCCCCAACCTTTGTAAGACTGGATAGATTCTTGATTACCTCTGATTTTGAGTTAGTTTTCCCTGATATCTATCAAAACCTCTTGGAGAAATCTATTTCAGACCATAATGTAGTGCTACTATCGGAGTCTTCGGGTGATTGGGGTCATAAACCCTTCAGGTGTTTCAATTATTGGTTTGAAGGGGATGGATTCGAGAAAACGGTGATTGAAGCTCTTAAAATTTCAAAAAGAAGGAACCCTCAAATCAGAATTGGGGGTCTGATAAAGAATTCTAAATTGACTTTCAAGAACTGGGCAGGAAAGTCAATTGGTGATTCCTCGAAAATCATAGCAGACTTAGAAAAGGAGTTATCTGCTATTGAAGAGAGTTTACAGCATCCAAATCCTGATCCAAAATTGTTGATTGTAAGTTCTGGTTATGGACGGAGTATAGTAGAGATGAACGAGGTTGGCTGCAAAAATCAAGGTTATAGTGGTTCTATGAAGGTGATAGCAACACACGGTTCTTCCAGTTGTTCGCCTAGGCTAGAAAAAGGGGAAATGCAATTAACATTCTGAAATGGGGGAATCAATCATTCACAGATCAGTGTAACATAAAAGAGCACGTTGTTGATTACTTCTCTAAAGCCTACAACAACAAAAAACTGCTTTGGAGGTGCTGGACATCGACCTAGAATTTAAGCAGATAAGTGAGGCCAATGCTTCTTTACTAGAAAAAGAATTCCCAGTGGAGGAAGTGTGGGAGGCTATCTCAACTTCGAGCAGTAACCGAGCGCCGGGTCCTGACAGTTTTAACATGGGATTTTTCAAGAAATTCTAGCAGCAGTTGAAAGGTGATATTATGCAATTTTTTGAAGATTTCTATTTGGGTAGAGATTGGGAGCTAGGGATAAATCACTCGTTCATCACTCTTATTCCGAAGTTTGTTAATCCGGAATGCCTTGAAGAATTTCGCCGATCAGCCTTGTAGAGGGTCTATACAAAATTCTATCCAAAGTGCTAACTAAGAGACTTTGACTTTGTATAGAGCAGATCATTGGAGAAACTTAATTCCCCTTCTTGATTGCTCGCTAGTTGCGAATGAAGCGATCGATTTCGTGAATAAAACGGGCAGAAGCGGTATCGCCTTCAAAATAGACTTGCAGAGAGCGTACGATGCAATCGATTGGGACTTTTTAATCTGTGTTGTGAAGAAGTGTGGTTTTGGAGACAGATGGTGTTACTGGATTTTAAAATGCATTTCTTCTGCCAGAATATCTGTTCTGGTTAATGAGGCTCCGACTGAGGCTTTTTCCATCTCGAGAGGACTTAGACAGGAGCAGGATTTCAAAAAACGGTCCGCGACCGTGATTTCGACCGCGATATAGCGGTTTCGCCGCCGTCCGAGTTACCCGCGACGGCCGCAATAGCGTCCGCGACGACCGCAATAGCCCCCGCGACGGCCGCAATCACGGTAAATTCGAAATAACCGAAAACGCGACCGCGATTTGAAACCCTGGACAGGAGTGTTCTCTTTCCCCTTTTCTATTCAATTTAGTCAGTGAAGCCTTAAACTTGATGCTAAAAAACTGTTCATTTGGGCTATTTTCAGGTTTCTCCTTTGGTCGGTCAGACGAACCAATCTGCATTTCTCATCTACAATTTACAGAAAACCTTTTATTTTTTGTGGAGCTTCAGAAATGCCAGTCCGAAATGTGAAGCGCGTGTTAAGAGTCTTTGAGCTCGCCTCGGGTCTCAAGCTCAATCTTAAGAAGAGTAAGATGTTGGGCATCAATGTGGAAGAATTGGATTTGCAAAGGAGGGCAAATATGGTTGGCTGCCTGGTTGATAAATTCCCCATAAGCTACCTCGGACTTCCTTTGGGGGCTAACCAGAACACCTCAAACCTTTGGAAACCGGTAATCAATAAATTCACAAAGAGGTTGGAGGGATGGAAAACCAAATTACTCTCTTGCTGGCCAAAAACTGCTACTTAAGAACGATCAAGGCTGCTAGAGTGCCCAAATGGTTGCCTCCCCCCTCTGCTGGGTTAAATTAAATGTTGATGGGGCCTGCTCTGTTGGGGAGGGAAGATGCGGTATTGGAGGTGTTCTAAGAGAGTTCCACTTCATAAAACCGAGGGGGGGGGGGAATCGAAGTGAATTCATATATTCTTGCTTTTAATTCACGGTCATTAGTTGTTCCTTTCTCTCTTCTTTATGAAAAGCTGAAGCCTATAAAAAAATTCTAGGAAAATGATAGACGGACACCAAATCACCAAAACTTGATTACAATGAATTAATATATATTAAATAGTTAAAATACAAAAAACAGCATACAATGTTATTGCAGTGACTACTGTCTTCAATATTACCTGCTGCATGCACTTGAAAAACTCTCACTAATGTCACTACTCGAGCTTGGAGAAGAAGATGCATGCCATCGTGTTCTCTCATAAAATCAAACAACTTTAGCTTTATCTTATGAATCATGCCTTCGGTTTTTTCACCTTTTCGTTATTATTGTTACAAAAACTCTGTAACATTCCTTTATTCATGGTGGGACGTGGCTTTCCTGGTTTTCAAGTGAAAAGGTAAGAGATAAGAAAAATGGAGAAGAAGAGATTTTTTTTCAAACTTTTTCCTTGAATGACGGGCAAAAGTTTTGGGAGTCAAACATATGAAAAAAATGGTGCCAAATTATTAGTTTAATGAACCATATCGGCATACAGCTATAATGACGAGTGGTCAATTTGTTACAAATCGATAATATTAGTGACCAATTTATTACTTTTGAAACTTATGTGGGGAAAACAAAAATTTACTCAAATATTATTGGTCATTTGTGTAGTTTACCCCTTTTTACCAATTAAATCATTAAATTTTCAATTTGATTTTGAATTCATCAAGCGATCATAGTAATTAAATGGAATATTATTCTCTCTAGAGCTTTCAAATTTGAATAGTTATATCAACAAAACGTGTGTTGTCAATAGCCAAGAGTTATTATGAAAATATACTACTTTGTAATCACCCTAAACTATTCAGAGAAAAAAATTATATTTGACTTTAGTCAAGACAAGGACGACTAACTCTTAAATTATTTGTTAATGTGAAAGTTAAATAATTTTATACAATAAAATTTCTTATAATCATTATTTAAATATTCTATCAAATTAGTCTTAATTAAGATAATAGTACATTTAATCATCATTATTTGCATATTTTATTAATTTAAAATTAATTTTAATTAAAAATAATTTAATAAATTCAATTATCTAATCTAGGTGAAATGTGTCACTATATCATTGAAAGGAAATAAAAAAAACTCAAACCTATAAGTTTGGAGATTTTAGGGTTGCGTATAACCACTAAAATAAGTCAAAGTATTGGTTTATGATTGATAATATGTTATATTTTGATGAAAAAAAATCAAGAAAACAAGAATGAGATAGGCTTAAACCTAGAATATGTGAGGGAGCATAAGAGAGGCTTAAACTATTGAACCAAGATCAATATTAGGTTTATGAGTACGACATTTTATATGTGTGTCAAATTGGAGTTATTGTAAAATATTTTATAAGATAAAATAGGTGGATTCCTTTTGATAGTTCCTAGGTAAGTGATAAATACATTATTGAATTTTCATACAATGTCCGAGGCATGTCCCTATATCTAGCGGGTTTTTTTTGCCCAAATACCCCTCGCGGATCAATTATTTAGGGTATTGGGCGTACCCAAAGTTTATTTTAAAGAATACGGTAATTTCTTCAGTGTACCCCGAACTCGTCGCCTAGAATATTATTTTTAATTAGTCTCCATGTAGTGAGTCCCACGTGAGCCATTATTTTATTGGCATTATAATAACTCGTCAAGTTGAGGTGACAAGTCTATTAAAAAATATGTTTTATTTAAAAAAAATAAAATTTAGGAAATGGAAGACCAACGTTGTAAGGTCGTAATTTTTCTGCCTCATCACTTTTTGTTAATGCCCGGTCAATAAATGTTTGTTGTTTCTTATTGTTGAAAAATATTTTCTAAGTATATTCGATATAATTATTCGAATATCAAAATATTACTCCAAGTCTTTCAAAGTTCAATTTCAATCATTACTAATGTGTAAAATTATGTTTTATACTTAAAATATTTTTGAAACAATTTTCACAAAGTATTTCGAACCAAAAACGATCCTAAAATCAATTTTTCAAGTAAGTGTATCGATGCATGAATAAATGCATCGATGCACCGTTGTTTTAATTGAACATCAAATGGCTTATGTACCGATGCACATACCATGCATCGATGCACATACCATGCATCGATGCACTCCATATATATTAAAACATCGAATTGATTTTATGCACCGATGCACAAGCCATGCATCGATGCACCCAGGCTTTTTCAAAACATCGAAGCATATTTATGCATCGATGCACTATCAATGTACCGATGCACTAAGGGTCCAACGGTTGAAATATTTAAATTTTACACATAGTGTACCGATGCACTAGCCTTATGCATCGATGCACCATACGCTCCCACCTATTTTATTAATTATTTTCACACTTAAACGACTCTATTGACTCCACTAATCATCCCCAACGTTCAGAATCAATTGAAGAATTATTTAAACAAGCTTAGAAGCCATTGATCAACAACAAAAATCAAGAGAAAATCAAAGAGAAAGCATCAAACCTCAAGTTTGAGCATTTTTAAGCCTATTTCATTCAATATTCAATTTTGCTTTCAAGAACACTTATTGTGCTCAATTGTATTATTCTTGAGTGTTCTTTCTTTGTTCTAGAATTGTGCAAACAATCTACCTTGTGAGGTTTTCCTTGTAAGTTTTCAAATTTGTAATCTTCTCTTTGAGAAAGAGTGTTCTCAAGAATTGGGGTATATTCTTGCGGGAGTTGTAAGGTTATCTCTTTGGCCTCAAAAGAAAGAACAAATTAGTGAATTTGTTGGAAAATCCTTAGTGTGTATAGCTAAGGTAGTGGATGTAGACTTTGGTTGAGAAAGTCGAACCACTCTAAATTATTGTGCAATTACTTTCAATTTTTTGCAAAAGCTTCCACCAAAATTTTTAATTGCCAATTCATCCCCTCTTGGCCGATTCCATCGATCGATTAACTCAACAATTGGTATCAGAGCCTCACTCATTTGAAGGTTTAATCGCCTCTTGAGTCGATTCAGGAAGAGTTATATCGATAATCAAGTCATCAATGGCCTCCACTTCAAACTCCAACTTCGGTCTTGATTCATTGCCAGTTAACAAGCCTCATTTCTTCAATGGAGCTAATTATGCTTATTAGAATAATAGAATGATGTATTTCTTTCAAGCAAATGACATGGGAGCATGAAATATTATAGAAGACGGATACTTCAAACCTTCCACTCATCCAAGATTGTGGAGTGAAGGAGAAACAAGAATGTTCCAGCTCAACTCCAAAGCCATCCATATTATCTTTTGTGCTCTTGGACCGGATGAATACGGGAGAGTTTCATCTTGTATAACTGCTAAGGAAATTTGGGACAAACTACAAGTCACTCATGAAGGCACCGACGAGGTAAAAGAATCTAAAATTAGTCTTCTAACTCATAGCTATGAAAATTTCAGGATGAAACCGGATGAAGACATCAAAGCTATAACGGATAGATTTTCCATGATTGTCAATGGTCTCAAATCATATGGAGAAATCATTCCAAATGACAAGCTTGTAAGGAAGTTAGTTTACTCTCTTCCAAAAAACTTGGCAATCAAAGAAGACGGCGATCATCGAGGCTAAGAACTTAAAATCCTTGACTCTCGATGAGCTTATTGGCTCTCTCCTCACGCATGAAATGATGCTTAAAGAAGAGGAAGACCTCCAGAAAATAGACGAGCCAAAGAAGGAGATGGAGAAAAAGAAGAACGTGAGAGTTTCTCTCAAATCAACAAAAGATGAGAGTGATTCGAATGACGATGACGAGGAGATGGCATTGTTTGCCAAATGGTTCAGAAAAAGGATGAGGTCAAACAGAGGAAGAAAATTCAAACGAAATGAAGGCTTCAAAAATGAACCAAAAGAGAATGACCCGATCATTTTCTATGAATGCAAAAAATCGGGGCATGTCAAATATGATTGCCCACAATTGAAGAGAAAGGGTCAATCAAAGAATAAGCACAAGGCTCACGTGGCTACATGGAGCGATGAAGAAGGTTCCGATGAAGAGGAACAAGAAGTAGCAAACTTGTGCTTGATGGTATTGGGGGAAGATTCTAAGGTAACCTCTAACTCATTTGATTTAGATGATTTATCTTATTATGAGTTATTAGAGGAATATAATGGGTTGGCTTCGGATTATGAGAAATTGTTTTTAAAATATAAAAATGATATTTCGAAATTGAAAAATCAAAATAATCTCATATCCAAGACCAACAATGATCTTGAAAGTAAAATAAAAAATTTGCAAATCAAACTAGAAGAGTTTGAAAAGAAAATTTCTGATTTGCATAATTTTACTTTCAAATGTCAATGATGATCATCAAAAGAAAATTGATGATCTTAAAGCTTCTTTTGATAAAGTTTGAACAAAATGTTTTGAAAATGGAGAAAATTCAAAATCCAACTTTGTTAGAAAAAGTTTTAAAAACTACAATCATAGAGGTCCCCGAATAACCTATAATAGAAAAATCGTTAGAAGTATATGGGTTCCTAAAGAACTCATTACTACTAAAGATAAGGATATCCTACACCAATGGATACCTAAGGGGACTATGATTTTGGAAACTAATGAATATGGACCCAAAAGAATTTGGGTACCAAAAATCAAAAATTAATCTATGTTTGTAGGAAAAGGAGCATTGCTACAAGGCACGGGAAACAAATTCAAACTCATGGTACCTTGATAGTGGATGCTCAAGACACATGACCGGTGACAAAATCTGGTTCATAGAGCTCAACGTCAAAAATGGAGGAGAGGTGACTTTTGGTGATAACTTAAAATGTCACATTGAAGGTATATGCACTATAGGTAATACCTCTTCCATACAAATTAAGAATGTTTTATATGTGAATGGATTAAAGCATAATCTATTGAGTATTAGTCAATTGTACGATAAAGGATTCAATGTCATGTTTGATATTAATGGTTGTAAAGTCATTGACATTGCATCTAATCGGATTATGCTTGTTGGTCATAGAATGGGAAACATTTACATGGTGCATTTAGATTCCATAGATATGACTAATTTATGCCTAGTTGCTAAAGATGAGCATGATAGTTGATTATGGCATAGGAGACTAGGACATGCTAGTATGAGTGTTTTGCAACGGTTAATTCAAGGAGATTTAGTTCGAGGGTTGCCTAAACTAAAATTTGATAATGATAAAATATGTGATGCTTTTGCTAAAGGAAAAAAAATGAATTTCTTTTAAATCCATTAACGACGTATCCACTAGTAGGGTATTACAATTGATCCATTTAGATCTTTTTGGGCCATCTAGGACTACTAGCTTGGGTGGAAAACAATATGCATTTGTATTGGTAGATGACTATTCTAGATATACTTGGGTTCTATTCTTAAGTACTAAAGATGAAGCATTAGAAAAATTCATCACGTTTTCAAAAGTAATCCAAAATGAAAAAGGTTACTCTATAACTAGTGTTAGGAGTGATCATGGAACTGAATTTGAAAATATTGGATTTACTGAATTTTGTAATTCTAACGGTATTAGCCATAATTTTTCAACACCTAGAACCCCTCAACAAAATGGAGTTGTTGAGAGGAAAAATTGAACTTTAGAAGAAATGGCTAGAACCATGCTTTGTGAAAACAATTTGCCAAAATATTTTTTGACGGAAGCCACAAATACCGCTTGTTATGTTATTAATCGAGTAATTATTAGGCCTATTTTGAAGAAAACTCCATATGAACTTTTTAAAAATAAAAAGCCTAACATTAGCTATTTTCATCCTTTTGGATGTAAATGTTTTGTTTTAAACAACGGTAAAGACAATCTTGGCAAATTTGATGCTAAAAGTGATTAAAGAATTTTTCTGGGTTATTCCTTAAATTCTAAAGCTTATCGAGTATTTAATAAAAGAACTTTAGTTGTAGAAGAGTTTATACATGTTGTTTTCGATGATAATCCCCTTCCGAGGAAGGATTCTTGTGTGAATGATGATGTAGGCATTATAAACATAAATGACGTTGGACAAGACATTGGAGAACCATCATCAAAAGAAGAAGAAACGAAAGATGAGGAAACTCATGATCCCTTCGAGAATCCAACCATTGAAGAAAGGGAAGTATCTTACCCAAAAGAGTACAACTATATCAAGGATGATGCGATTATAGGTGATCCATCCAAAGGGGTAACAACTCGATCTTCTCTTAGAAATATTTGTAATTATGTTGCATTTATCTCATGTATAGAGCCTAAGAATATTAAAGAAGCATTAAATGATGAACATTGGATTATGGCTATGCAAGAAGAGTTAAATCAATTTGAGAGAAGTAGAGTATGGACATTAGTTGAAAGGCCTAGTAATAAGTCTATTGTAGGTACTAGATGGGTATTTAGGAATAAGCTTGATGAAAGTGGTAATATAGTGAGAAACAAGGCTAGACTTGTTGCTCAAGGGTATACTCAAGAAGAGGGCATAAACTATGATGAAACATACGCTCCCGTAGCTAGGATGGAAGCAATTAGAATTTTATTAGCATTTGCATGTTTCAATGAATTTAAATTATATCAAATGGATGTTAAAAGTGCATTTTTAAATGGTTTTATAAAAGAAGAAGTGTATGTGGAACAACCTCCTGGTTTTGAAGATTCAAAATTTCTAGATCATGTTTTTAAATTGACAAAAGCGCTTTATGGTTTAAAACAAGCTCCTAGAGCTTGGTATGAAAGATTGTCAAACTTTTTAATTGAAAAAGGTTTTTCAAAAGGGAAGGTTGACACTACATTGTTTTTAAAGCATAAAGGTAAAGATTTATTAGTAGTTCAAATTTATGTTGATGATATAATATTTGGTTCTACTAATGATGTTATTTGCCAAGAATTTTCTAAGCTAATGCAAAGTGAATTCGAGATGAGCATGATGGGGGAGCTCTCATTTTTTTGGGACTCCAAATCAAGCAAAGAAAAGATGGCATCTTCATCAATCAAACTGAGTACGTCAAAGACATGCTCAAGAAGTTTGGACTGGAAAATGGGAAACCTCATGATACTCCAATGAGCTCATCTACAAAGCTTGACAAAGATGAAGGAGGTAAATGTGTGGATGTTAAATTATACAGGTCAATCATTGGTTCTTTGCTTTATTTAACCGCTAGTAGACCGGACAATATGTTCAGTGTTTGCTTATGTGCTAGATTTCAATCATGTCCTAAGGAATCACATTTACTAGCTATTAAGAGAATCTTTAGATACCTTAAGGACACTCCTAGTTTAGGACTTTGGTATCCTATAGACTCTAGTTTTAGCTTGCATGCCTTCTCTGATATGGATTATGGAGGATGCAAATTAGATAGGAAAAGCACCTCCGGTACTTACCAATTCCTAGGAAATATGCTGATTTCTTGGTTTTCAAAGAAACAAAATTGTGTTGCATTATCTACCACTGAAGCGGAATACATTTCAACCGGTAGTTGTTGTGCACAAGTTTTATAGATGAAACAACAACTTTTTGATTATGGAATTGAAGTAGGTACCATTCCTATCAAGTGTGACAATACTAGTGTTATTTGTCTCACTAAAAATCCCATCCAACACTCTAGAACTAAGCATACTGAAATTATACATCACTTCATTAAAGACCATGTCGCTAAGGAAGATATAGTTCTAGAATTTATTGATACTTTGCACCAATTAGCGGACATCTTTACAAAGCCTTTATACAAAGAGAGATTTTGGACACTTACGAGAGAATTAGGTTTAACTGACCTATCTTCACTTAGTGTTTAAAATAATTTTAGCACTTTTAAATTAGATTTGAAAATGCTTATAAAAATAACACTTTTGATTGGATTTTATACTAATAGTTAGAGGGAGTTTATAATCTTTGGTGAAAATTGATTATATGTTCAAATGTAGTTTAATGATAAAATTGATTGATTGAACATTATTAATTTTCAATATATGAGTTGCCAATACCACTAGAGCTAAATTATTTAGCATTTTAAGTATTTAAAACGGATTTTTGACATTTTTGTGCATAATGCATCGATACACTATGAAAGTGCATCGATGCATCCCTTTGAATGTGCATCGATACATCATGAAGATGCACCGATGCACTCCTTGAATGTGCATCGATGCACAAGGCCATGCATCGATGCATCCGTCGGGGTTTTTAGTTAAAACCCTATTTTTTCTTCATTTTCTCAAACTCTCTTAAACACTCTCAAACTGTCGCCGCTCCTCTCCCTCTACTCACTCTCAAAATTACTCCAAAACCTATGTTTTTTTATCGAAAATCATTCATATTACTTCTCCAAATCCTGCTAACATCATTAAATCGTGCAAAACATCATCACATTCCACTCAATTCGAATTTTTTCAATGTATTTTTCCAAAAACCTCTATTTTATCAAATTTTGATTTTAAAACTAATTTAGATTAGTTCTAGGATGAACATTATATCAGGAATTGATTATAGTATGATTCTAAACTATATTTTACAATCAATTTCGTCAAAAACAAACAATTTTTCAAAATTTTCTCTGAAATTTTGAAATAAAAAAATTATTGATGTTTTTGATTTAATTGTGTTATTTTCATGAAAACTATACATATTATGATTTCTCAAATATTATTTTCAAATAGTTTTCAAAATTTTGGCCATTAGGATTCGGTTTAGAGAATCTTGAATTATTGCGGACTCTTTTGAGTTTTGGGATTGATTATATTGCATATATGTTTTTAAATTTGTAGGTTATCCATCCAATTTCAATTCCTAAACCATGTCTAACCCGAAACGCCCTAGGACTTCTTCGAGTCGTTCTAACCGACCTCCTAATCCTATTCCTCCTCACCCTTCAAATCCAAACGATCCCAATATGACCATTCTAAACTCCTGTTTTAATATGCCTGGTCGTCATAGAGAAGAACTCTACCATAGGTACATGGATTCTTTCCGAACATACAAAATTCGGGAAGAATGTATTCCCTCTATTCAAGCCATGGTAGATATTAACTTTGAATGCCTTCTGACTCTCAAATCCTGGAGGTTTGATAAAATGTTTCACCTTAAACCAATTGTCTATCATCATCTGGTTCGCATTTTCTACTCTAATGCGGTATGTATTCAAAACGAGAGTCAATGTGGAACTATAAGAATCAGATCCTACCTTTTAAGACAATATATTCATATTGACTCCGACACTATTGCTAAACAGTTTGGGCTAGATGACAATGGTTTATATAATGAGAAAGAAACTGTGGCATATCCCTATCTTCCTAATGCTAGTGTTAGTACCTTACGTACACATCACGATTGTTTTATGCATTTAATGATATATTGGTGGTTTAGACCATCCGGAGGTAGGTACTCCACTCTTCGTGTTAGGGATTTATGGTGGATACATTGTATCTAGCATAATAGAAAGATAAATTTTCCACAAATCATTTTTAGTGAACTAGTAGATACTACAAATGTTGTCCCCTCTAAACATGTCGAAACTTTAGTTTATGGGTGTCTACTTAGTCATCGTTTTATCAAACTCGGTCTTAGAGTTTCTCTTGACAATCCCATCCCTCTTCAAAACCAAATCAATCTCACTTCCTTGAAGAAAGCTGAATGGAAACAGGATAAGGAGACTGGCCAATGGGTTTATTAACCCAATAAAAAAACTTCAAGAGCCAGTTCTTCATGAGCTGCTCCTAGCTCTTCTCGTGCTCCTCCTCCTCCTCCGGCACCGGCTGCTGACGATGATCCCGAGCTTCAACAGCTTATGCAAGATATTGACGATCACGTACCAGACGATGAGCCAACACCGGATCCAACACAGCAAGAAGATCAAACGCCTCCATATTTTCGATCTTTCCTAGAATCGTTTGATCTGAGGTTTGCTTCCATAGAGTCTCAGCTAACTGAATTTCAACGAGAGATGCGTGAATGTATGGACGCTATCACTTTTGAAGTACGAGCACATTATCCTCCTCCTCCCGACTCTCTGATGGAGTAGATCTTTATTTTTCCATGCTTTCTTGGTCTTAAAACTTGGATTGATAAACATTATGATGTTCTTGGATTGTTTTTATTTTGGATGATTATATGTTTGGATTTATGTTTTGATTGCTTGGATGCTTGAACTATATTTATATATTTGGTTGTTGAACTCATATTGGTTTATCTTAATTTTTGCATCATTTAGACATATATGACCAATTCTCCATTACACATTTTATATGAATGTTGTTTATGAAACTAATGGCTAACCTTTCTCTTAATTGTGATCTTAGCAGCTTAAGCTTTAAATATCTAAATATCAATTGGCTAATTTTTCAAAACCTTTTTTAAAAACATTTTTAGAGTCTTTTTTATTTAACAAAAAGGGGGAGACGTGTTAAAGGGGGAGAAGTGTTGAAGTAAGGGGGAGTAATTTTCAAAAACTTTATTTCAAAAATCTTAAAATTACTAAAATGTTTTGTTATATCAAAAAGGGGGAGATTGTTGAAAACATTTTGATGTTTCGATATAACAAATTAAGGTAAATAAATTTTAAGATTTTCTAAGTATATTCGATATAATTATTCGAATATCAAAATATTACTCCAAGTCTTTCAAAGTTCAATTTCAATCATTACTAATGTGTAAAATTATGTTTTATACTTAAAATATTTTTGAAACAATTTTCACAAAGTATTTCGAACCAAAAACGAGCCTAAAATCAATTTTTCAAGTAAGTGTACCGATGCATGAATCAATGCATCGATGCACCCTTGTTTTAATTGAACATCGAATGGCTTTTTTGTACCGATGCACATACCATGCATCGATGCACTCCATATATATTAAAACATCGAATTGATTTTATGCACCGATGCACAAGCCATGCATCGATGCACCTAGGCTTTTTCAAAACATCGAAGCATATTTATGAATCGATGCACTATCAGTGTACCGATGCACTAAGGGTGCAATGGTCGAAATATTTGAATTTTACACATAGTGTACCGATGCGCTAGCCTTATGCATCGATGCACCATATGCTCCCACCTGTTTTATTAATTATTTTCACACTTAAACGGCTCTATTGACCCACTAATCATCCCCAATGTTCAGAATCAATTGAAGGAGTATTTAAACAAGCTTATAAGCCATTGATCAACAACAAGAAACAACAAACAACAAAAATCAAGAGAGAATCAAAGAGAAATCATCAAACCTCAAGTTTGAGCATTTTCAAGACTATTTCATTCAATATTCATTTTTACTTTCAAGAACACTTATTGTGCTCAATTGTATTATTCTTGAGTGTTCTTTCTTTGTTCTAGAATTGTGCAAACAATCTACCTTGTGAGGTTTTCCTTGTAAGTTTGCAAATTTGTAATCTTATCTTTGAGAAAGAGTGTTCTCAAGAATTAGGGTATATTCTTGAGGGAGTTGTAAGGTTATCTCTTTGGCCTCAAAAGAAAGAACAAATTAGTGAATTTGTTGGAAAATCCTTAGTGTGGATAGCTAAGGTTGTGGATGTAGACTTTGGTTGAGAAAGTCGAACCACTCTAAATTGTTGTGCAATTACTTTCAATTTTCTGCAAAAGCTTCCACCAAAATTTTTAATTGCGAATTCACCCCCTCTTGGCCGATTCCATCGATCGATTAACTCAACACAGGTAATCTGGCGCACACTCAGTTTCTACAATATTTGGAAGTCTTCGTTGTGTGTCATAATACCAGTTGGGGCTCGGTAATTCTACTCTTTCTGTACTGAGAGGTTTGAAAGGCTGCAATTGTAACGCCAGGTTGAAAAGTCAATGTAGCAGGTTGTCTGACACTATTACAGTCATGTGCTTGGTATCGCTTCCTGTTTTTTAAGCCAATTACACCAGCCCCAGTCGAGTCTATGTTGGCTGCAAGGTAATTGTTTAACTTCATTTATTTAACATTTTTTTTAATTTCATAAATTTCTTTATTTTTTATTTGGTTATAATTTTTTAAATATTTTAGATGGCGTCATAAAATATCGGAGACGAAGTTGGCAGGTGCCACTACACAAGATGTACAGATAAGGATCGACATTATTGGTCGATATGTGGTATGACATACATAATTATTTTTATTTTGTTTTTTTGAATCTCTTTAACTTTATATATATTAAATTTGATATTTAATATTTACAATTCTCTTGGTTTCCGTATGTTGGCGAGGAGATCAACCAGTTATTGTCGGCGTAATATTTTAGGGTCACACTTATGTTGTGTCCTGACATCGTTATTGCACCAAGCGATTGTTGAGTGGCACACCGTTGACAGAGTGTTGCGATAGTTTGCTACACACCAGCCGATTCCTACACAGATGGTTGATATGGACGCGCTCCATAGAATCGATATGCGTGAGAAACATACCGAAAATTTACCGGTGAAACACACTTTCTACATCGAGCTATGGAATCAGCGTGAACAATCGCTCCCCCGCATCACGACATTACACCGCTGGACCTCGATTTCGACTATTCTCCTTATCTCTGAAATTAGGAAGTAAATGGGAAACCATATCTAACGACACCGAAAGAGAGGGGAGAATGAGAAAATCATCAGGCCACATGAGCCAAGTCAAAGAAGAAAACATCGTCTTCTTGTGCTTCCGCTTCAGCATCTACCGCTGAAGAGTACTATTATGCATCTTAAGCTAGTTTCGGTTTCTATCCTCCATTTCATACTTCAGCTTATACTCGACCAAATTGGATTGGAGGTTCATAGGGTGCACCGTAATACACTCAAGCATCTTCGACAGAAGATGCCGTTGTGGGTGAGTAAGTGTGACTATATCCTATATGGTCAACAAAATAGCAACCAAGTTGAAGCAGTTATGGCAATGATGGCATCAAATGTCATAAATCAATCACCGTATTTCGTAGGTGAATCGCAGAGTGTGTTGAGTAAACCTCCTCGATAAGACGACGACGACGACGATGAAGGCTTACGACGCCGGCGTACTCGACGAGCCCCGCGCCATTATCATTCGACAACTCCTCGGTATCGTCAAGAACTTCGAAGACATAGATAAATTTTCTTTGTAGTTTTTTTTTTGCAAAAAAATTATTTCTTGCCATTATTTATTTACTTTGTATTTTGTAAAATATAAATAAATTCATTTTTCTTTTAATTTTATTTTTTAAAAATTTTCCCCGATCGAACTCGTCACCTCAAGGTGACGAGTTCCAAGTGACCATTGTTGCTTGTTTGCTTGTTGATCAACAGCTAGAAAACGACTATTTTTTTAATTTGGACGAACTCGTCACCTCAACGTGACGAGTTCCACCTAAATTTTTTTAATTTCTAAATTTTATTTTAAATTTTTAACAATAAAAAATTATTTTTAGTGGACCTATCACCTCGGCGTGACGAGTCATTATAATGCCAATAAAATAATATTCCACTACACGGGAATCAATTAAAAATAATACCCTATGGAATGTAGAACTTGTCGTATTCTCTAAAATAAACTCTGGATAGACTCAATACCCTAAATAAATGACTTGCTTGGGGTATTGGGCCAAGGAAACCTATATCAAGCAGAGTTAAGTCCACTTGGATTATGTCCCTATATCATGCAGAGTTAAGTCCACTTGGAACATTGTAGAGGGCCATCAAATGTGCTTTCCGGTTGAATATATTCATGCACAAACTGAAATGATTTTATTAAGACTATACTAATCTGATTCAAAAAGAATATCTGATCAACAAATTACTCAACTACCTTTATCTCTCTTGAAGCTCCAACTTTGTCTTCATGTCCAATGATAAAAAATTCATTTATAACATAGACACAACAGCCAATTAATCAGTTTCAATGACCAAAGCCATGCATGACATAAAGATGATAAATTTAGAATTCATGGACACCATTATCTTGCCAAGAAGATCATCTAAACATTTCTTTCATAATCCCCTCTTGTCAAACTCTTCTAGCTTATGGTTCAAAAATGACAAGGGGCAGTGAAAAAGATGAAAACCAGAAGACCATGAAGATGAGGGAGCAGTTTAATAAAAATATTAAGGGAATTTAAATTTCTATTTACTAAAAATAAAGGGTTACGATGTAATCTCCAAATATTGGTGGAGATCAATGGTTCCTAAGCTCCCAAAAAAGTTCATTAAACAATTAATATGTTCTAGTTACATGAATAATCCAACAATTTTCATAAGGATCTATTCTTAGTCAATACATGAATAATCCAACTGACATTTGTTGGAGAGCTGTTAAGCATAAACTGAGAAACATTTATGGTACATTTAATTATGGATTATTTTATAGGTCCAGTGGAGTTTTTGATTTAGTGTACTATGCTAATGTTGATTAGATTATTTTTATTGAAGATAGATGTTCAACAACCGTGTATTGTATTTATCCAGTTACGTGGTGTTCTAAGAAACAAAACGTTGTTTGTAGATCAACTTCTCAAGTTCCATATAGAAATCTAGCTAATTATGTTTCAAAAATGATGTGAATAGAACAATTGTTAATAGAAATTGGTATCTCTTTGAATCAAGCATTAGAGATTGGCATTCACCATTCTGGATGCTTATCAGCATGAATTGATGGGTTCGGTTCGGATAAGCAAACTCAGTTACCAAATGGGATGAAAAACAAAACTAAAAAAAATTAAAATTTCAACTCCAGTACATTAAAAAGTGTTTTTTAAAATATAAAAACATAAGAGATAAGTAATTAAATTTTATATAAAAAAGGATTAGCGATATAAATTTTTTCGATTAATCTAGGTTGATTACAAGTGGTGTTATTTGCTTTAAAGACTTTAAATCATTTGATAATGAGCGCTCAAATACCCTATAATTGTCGGTATTCGAAAATGAGATTTTTAAAAATAATACTTATCCCTTAACCATTGAAGTAACTTGATTCTTGCGTTAGCGATATATTAATTCAAAGAAGATAGGGATTAATTATTAATACGAAGTGATAAACTATGAGGAAAAGACGAGGGAAATTCTAAATAGTGTATGGTGGCCGGGGTGGATTCAACTCCGAAATGTGAGCTTAAAAGACGTAACGAGGAAGGGATTCATTGGGAAAATGAATAAAGAAAAGAAACCGACTCCAAGTAAGACTAAAAAGATGGAGCTTTTGGATTCCGCTTCTGGTCATCATCAAATAAATTATACAAAGTGGCTTCAAAATTATAATGTTGATTGCAATTCAAGTTTGATTAAAAAATAACTAAAACAATTTTATCAAAACTAACAAAAAAAAATCTAATTTTCAAGAACCAATGAAATAATGTTTCAATTCGGCTTAAAAAATCAATATTTTTATATTAACATAAATTACTATTGCTTAACACTAATACCAACGCAATGAATCATAATTATATTTATAGGTGTTAATAATGATGGATCTACGAATATTTTTTAAGATAGACAAACGTATATTAATCATATAATTTTTTTTGTATGAAATAAATAAAAATTTAGAATAAATATAATTAATAAAATAAACAATTATCGAAGAAAATTAATATTTCAAAACTCACACTTATCCACTCTCACGTTTTGAATGGACCCGCCACAAAGCAAGAGCCATATCCGTATCATGTGATCTCTCTTTACTTTGCATAGAAGATTTAATCGAAGGTTGAGAAAGATCATGTATACCTCGTTTAAAGAATGATTGCAAGTTTGAAGAAGCTTTCCTCTTGCTAGTTTTAGTTGTTTGTGTTTGTACTTCTTCATCTTCATCCAAATTAATACGTATTCCCAAAGAACAACCACACTTCTCCTTTGCTTTGATATTATTTTCCTCCAAATTACCTTGCATAAGAACTTTGACATCCCCGGTACATTCGGACATGCACAAACATTACCTTTTACTCCCGCAAGGTGTTGTTTCATTCTGTTAATACCTCCACCATGAAAAGTTTTTTGACAAAATGTGCAGAAGTATGATTTCCTTCCATGTTCATCTTGTAATTCATTAACATATCTCCAAGCCACGTCTGTCTTCAGTCGAACATTTGATAACGGGGCAACGAAAGTTGTTTGTTCCCCTAATGGTGTTGCATTGTTGTTTTCTTCCATACTCATTACTCTACACAACCAAATTAACCACACATAAATACATAATTCATTTTCAAACATATAGATTACAAACATATGGATTACAAAAGCAATCCAAACATATCATATACTTGAAAAGAGAATTTATCATGTACTTATAGTTCTTTAATATATTTTCTAAATATGTTTTCTAAAGTTCATTAACTGTTATTCCAATCGATGGAAGTGGAACCATTGGAACATATCAGTAAATAACACCTATTGCATTTAAAACTTGTAAACAACCAATAAATCCTAAATTAGTAAATGCATATATAAAGGCATACTAGACAAAACCCTACTATTTAAAAGGCATACACAAAACCATGACATATTATAAAGACATATATAAAGGCATATTTTGAAGGAATCCCAATGGTCACTTTATTTTGAAACACAAGACAAATCCAAACATAAAAAACCTATTTTATTCTGAAATAGAACCCTAAAAAACTACATAAACACATAAAAAATCTCACTTTGAAATCCTAATCAACCTACATACAGACATAAAAAAATATGTAATGCAACATAACCCAAAAAACAAATTTAATTATTTTGAAACCTTAAATAAAAATCCAAACAAAAGATGAATAAGAATCTTAAAATGAAAAAAAAACAAAACAAAAGAAGAATCCAGAAATTACCATAGACCGTTATGTTGTCCCTTGGTTGTCGAAGTCGTCGTTCAACCAGTTTGTTATCCCTTCGTTTTTAAACAACAATATGATGATTCAAACGAACCCAAATCCTTCGTTTTTCTTTAAAGAACCCTAGACACAAACCCTAACACAAAGGAGACTACTTAAGATGAACTCCAATCCTTTTTACCCCATTTGATTTCCACCCTAAAAAATCATTTTTCATATTAAACCCACAAAGAAAAAGAAAAGAGAAAGAAATCCTTCGTTTTCAAGATTAAACCCTTTGTTTGTTTTGATTTATGATTTTTTTTATTTTGTTTATTGAATGAATCAAATAACATTTAAAGCCCTTAATTATTTCTTTGTTTTAAAGTTAATTAAATTGACTTAATTAATATAATCTGGCAGGTTGGGTGACGTTTTGAATCAATAATGACGTTCAAATATATAGAAATGCCACGTGTATACAATAGTTGTTAGTCTAACGTGATTTTTAATTATTATTTTTAATATCCATGTCAAACATCCAGTTTTTAGCGGTTCAATTCCGGTCCGATTCGAACGGTTCACAGCCGGTTCGAACGGTTCACAGCGTTTCGCTAGTAACAGTTTAATCGGTATAGGATGAACCGGACCAGGCAGCGGTTCCCGGTTGAACCGGCAGGTCCGGTCCGATTTTCAAAACGTTGATTTTTATCACAAAGGAGATAGAATTTCACAATCTACAATAGCCTAATAATATATTATTTTTATTTGTTAGGGTTGTCTCTCATAATAATGTTGTTGTGTTATTTGATTTGATTTTTTAAGTGTAATTTATAGCCATGTAAACAAACCCAACCTTCAGCGAATAATTCATGAACTGTTCGAGGGGAAGTTCGTTTATGTTCGTTTATTTATTAAATGAACAAACATGAATAAGATTTTGTGTTCGTTTAAATAAATGAACGAACACGAACAAAGTTCGTTCATTTACGTTCGTGAACGTTTGGTAATATGTTCGTTTACTTTCGTTCGTTTATGTTCATTTATTTATGTTTAGCCCAATCTCTCTAAACACGTTTAAAATATTAAGGTCCAATAAATTTTAATCTAATACCCATTAATATTTTAAAATTCAATTAATTTTAAATATGAATAAAAAAAGCCAAAATCAATTAAATAAAAATACAATCCTAAAATTGTAAGGAAAGAAGAAAAAATATATTTTCAAAACTCATTCTTATCGCTCACGCCTCACGCTATCTTGGTTCTGATCAGGATCAATGATTAATTGACAATTGTTCATGAATGTAAGTTGAAGATTGTTGAAGATGTTAGAATTTGAAAAAGATAGTTTTGTTGAAAACTTTAATATTTTAACTTTATTATTTCCATGTAGCTTATTTATTATTTATGCATATTTTTGTCGTATTCGAACAAATTAACTATGAAGTTGCAACTTATATTAATGAATTTTATGTGATTATTATTGTTGTAGTTTATGTTCGTTTATTTTGTTCATTTATATTCATTTACGTTCATTTTTGTTTGTTTGTGTTCGTTTACGTTGGTTTATTGTGGTCGTTTATGTTCGTTAACATCCATTCGTTTATGTTCGTTTATCATTTAAACGAATGAACACGAACAAGCTTCATTCCTTAACGAACAAACACAAAAAATAAATTTTTTGTTCGTTTATGTTCGTGTTCGTTCATTTGTTCGGTTAAAATTAAACGAACGAACATGAACATACCCCCGTTCGTGTTGGTTCGTGTTCGTTCGATTCATTTACAGGCCTAGTACTAATTTACATTACAATTATACTAGTACTTGTTGCTAAAAAAAGTATAATTTAATATTTGTATATAAAAATATATAATTTAATATATCATTTTTAACAGCAATATATCATTTTTAACATAAATTAAAAATTAAAGTACATAATAATTTTTAATAAATATAAACATTAATTATAATGGAATTCTAATGTCCAGTATTCAAGGAAAAACTAAAGTAGTAGAAGGGAATCAGTAAATCTTGATATGGGAGCGCCCCCGGGCTATTAGGGGAATCGTAAATTAGATTAGATAACGAGAGTGTCTAATTAACTAATGAATGGTTGTATTGTAGAAGGGTTGGAAGATGCTTTGTAGACAGACCGATGAAAGTCTCTAAGTGTTCAGGCATCCAATCCAATATCCAATATTAGATTGGATAAACCCTAAACCCTAAACCCTAAACACAAATTATTGACTTTAATTTATTTTGATCGCCAAATTAAAATTTTTGTCAATTAAATCACAAAACTTTTAATTTGGTTTCAATTAAACTTTCAATGTGGTCATTAAATATTTTGATTTTTTTAATAATTCATACTTTTAAATTATTTGTCAATATGATATACAAGCTAAAACACTTTCTTGATAGTCTAATGAATAATTAGACTATCACATGAATTGCCATCTCAAAACCATTAAAACTCTAATATATTAAAATAAATATTTTATAAAAATATTTAAACTTAAAAAAACGTTATTGTGAAAAAATAATTAAAAATAAATTTTAATTTAATAAAAATACATAAACAATAAGAGTTAAGTTTAAGGTCATATATTTTTTATTAATTGTAAAGAGAATTATTTAACAAATAGGTTGTTAGTGTCCATCATAAAAGGTGGGGTGGAGACTTCCATCTATATTCAAATGGTCTCATCAAAACCTCCACCTTATTCAATTAATTATTATGATATTATATACTCAACTACCTAGTTTTTAACACGAGCAATTTGAAGGTCAAAATATCCTAGAATTAGGTAGATTTTAATATTTTTACACCATTTAAGTAAAATATTAATTTTAAATGTATACTTATATTTATAACTTATATACAAATAAAATATTAACATAAAATTAATTTTCTTATTTACAAAAATAACTATTTAATTATAAATCTAATGGTAAGAACCTTTTTTCAAGTAAATAAAAGTGCAGAAACTTAAGAAATGAAAAATAATTTCACAAACTTTTTTTTATTAATCTATATAAGTATAAGGTAATATTTGTTCCAAGAATACTCTCGAGTCTCAATCATTTGACATTGAACGCTCACACCAAGGATGGACCTAGGGAGAGTGGGTGGGGAGGTCGCCCCATAAAAATCTAAAATTACCATATATTTTAGATTTTTTTATGTATTTTCTATTGAAAAAATGTTTTCTCCCCCGTAAAATTTATAAGTTCAAATTTGTCCTCCTAACTTAAACTCATTAATTCCGTCCCTGCTCACACTCGTGACGTTTTTAGTGCTCCAACCCGAGACCTTAAAGAATAACAACTTCTTTACCACCGAGGTTGTTTAATTCGTGATACAAACTTTTTTCAAATATTTCATAAGTGCTTTATATAAAACTGGAACGAAAAGTACGATAATTTTTTTTATTTTTCAAATTTTAAACTGATCGTAATTATTCATTTATTAAAATGCAATCAACAACCAAGTAAATTTAATATTGCAACTACTCGAAAGGTCGAGATAAAAAAAAGTAAAAAGAAAATTTCAAGACATAAAATTCAGTGGTAACGTACAAAAATAAAAATAATTGTAAGTGCAAAAAATATGAATGAATTTGAGTTATGTTGTATAATTTCATTTTGTATGGCATAAATCAAACAACATCAATGGTTAAAGGAATGATTATTATTTTTAAAATTTAATGTTCGAACATTAATAATGGCAAAGTACTTTAACATGTATTATCAAATATTAATAAAAAAAATCATTGTATAAGTTAACTAATAACATTAATTAATTTTTTGAATTATTTTCGATTATAGGTATTAATTATACCAAAAGTTTATTTAGATTCATATTTACAATATATGGAAATCAATGTACATAATATATTATTTCCCCAAAAGTTATCCACAACATGTCGAATTTTAACTTGTCTATATCCAAGAACATGGTTGGTACAACGACTTTGATGAAATGATAACATCCTATGTGTCACATCACATTTGAGGTCAATTAAAATATAAATAATACGAATAATTAACTGACCTTAAAATATATTTGAATGTGAACAATTGTATATATAAGATGGGTGTATTATCATAAATTAAGAATCATTTTAAATAAATATCATATTATAATTATTTTGATTATTCAAGAAAAAGATAATAATTATCTTCAATTTAAAAGTAAGATGTAATTATCAATAATTTAAATATTATAATGTGCAAGTATAAAAACATAATAAAGATGACATATAAACATAACAATGACTTTTGTATGTACCAAAAAAAATAACAATGACTTTTGTAATTTAGGGAAAATAATGATATTAAAAGACATAAAACTTGTCAACGAAGTTTGATTATATTGATTCAAGTAATTAGATCTAAATAATTGAAAATATGAAATATTATGAGTTATTAATTATGGGTTGATGGTTAGAAGGGTAAAAGATAAACTTAATGACATGTGGGTGTTGAATTTGGGTTAATAGTAATATTAAGAAAATGATATGGCGTGAATGACTCAATTAGATGGTGATCAAATATTGAAAGCGAAATGTAGGGGAGGGGGTGTCGGTCGAAATTACTAATGCCAACTATTCCTCGATAACCTTCGGTCGTAGATTCCCACTATCTTAAGAAACAATTATATATTTTCTATAAAAAATGAATAATTATTTTCTATAAACTTTAGAATCACAAGCCACTAATAATTCTATTTTGAAAATATATAATATATATTATATAATAATATAGTAATAACTAAAAATTGAGGCTTCTTATAGTTCAGTTTCGATTTCTGATGATATTAAAATTGTAAAATTAATCACATACGTCTCATTTTCTTTTTAGGGTCGTCGTAAACTTTTGAATAAAGATTGCAACCCCTAGACTCAGCCTATGCGCTTCGACTAAGTCTAACGAATTACATTGAAATTTTTTAAATCATTTTTCAAGAAATTATCCGATAATTTTAAAAAAATCATAATACAAATAACATTTATAATAGTATAATAATTGACGATAAAGACCCAACTCATGAATATAAAACTAAAAGGTAACTAAGTAAATTAAAACAGGTCGTAAAATCTAAATCACTATAAATCGAATATCAGTAGCAAAAGTCGTAGTGTCATAAAATAAATACATCGAAATAAAGGCCCATGCCACCAAAATAAAGTCAACTTGAAAGATAAAAACATTACAATACGATGGACTACAAGAAATGTGCTGATTCTCCAAGTGCTTGATCCAGGGTGTCTAACCAAAAGTTTCTGAAAGGGGGAAAACATTTTTGAAAAGTAAGCTAGAGCTCAGTGTGTCCCAACAGTACGATAAAATCATAGTAGGTATAATAAACCAATAATGGTTCAGTAAAACCTCATAAATCATAATGTATTTTAGCTTTTTAAACTCGTAGTTTAAAACCCTCCTCTCGTACACCATTTGTAGTTCCTCAGAACTGCGTACGTAGGGCTTACCCTAAGCACACAAAAAAAAGGGAGTCAACCTAAGGATATGCCTTGGGGCCTATGTATCCTTAGGTCCGTAGGGCTTACCCTAAGCACACAACAAAGGGAGCCAACCTAAGTGAGCATCTTGGGGCCCGAGAGCCTACCCAAGAGTCACATTAGGTCCGTAAGGTTTTACAGCTTGATCAGAGTTGTACCTCCGTACTTTAGTCCTACCCAAAATCGGTATTTCAAAAATACAATTTATACAGTAAGCATAATTTCCATAAATATGTAATCATCGTAATCATATACCAGTGAAAACTAATAATCACATATCAGACATAGTCTATAAACCATCACCAGTAAGTTGGTGCATCAATAAAACAGTAAATCATAGATTTCAGTGTACCATATTTCAAAACAGATAGAACAATTAAGTAGTACATATGGAACACACCTCGATAATAGGGTCATTCGAAGTTAAAACTCTTAAGTACATATGCATGTTCGGGTTTGACTATTAATTTAGAGGTTTTCAGGTTCAAATTTGGAAAAACGGACTTCAGAATCAGACTCGGGACATCGAAAAACATAAAAATATGATTTTTTAAAAAATTTGACTTTTTGGTCAAAGTCAACGGTCGGTCAACGGTCAACAGGTTGGATCTGGTCAAGTCGGGTCGAGCAGCCGGGTCAGGTCAGTCAAATCGGGTCAGGTCAAACAACCAATTACAAGTTGTCCCCCATTTGCAAACCTTCCCCACGCGCAGGGGCGCCGCGTGGGGGCGCGTACGGCGGCCTATGACGTCGTAAGATTTCCAAAAAAAATCTAAAATTATTTTATGGGATTTTAAGACACTTACCAAGCTCAGTTCAAAATTTTGAACGGCTGAGAGCTCGATTCCGAAACATCAAAAACTTTAACTTCATCACCCTTCACGCACCGGCAACGACGAAGACAAGAAAGACACTGACAGATTCGTAACGATGCAATGAACACGATGGTGCGGGAGGTGTCAAAAATAGAGTAACGATCAACAACGAATCGACGATTTTCACGACGATGGGGATTTAAAAACTTCGAAACTTTGTGTCGAAATTTACGGCGTTAGGCGACGTTTCACGGTGATAGGTTTGAGGGGTTTTGTTCATCGGTCGACGACGAACTAAACGGGAGTTGTGGCGCGAGCTGAAACGCCCGGATGATGACGAATTTGGTCGTGGAAGAAGGGTCGGTGGGGGAGGAAATTTGGGGATTTTGGGATTTTTAATCCCAACCTTAAGGTTAACATATATATATATATATTTGTCCAAAAAATAGACATCATCAATATTTAGCATAGTGATAGGGACGTGGGTAATCATACTAGGTCCCAAGGGTTCGAAACCTCGTGACAGCACTCATTCCCCTTTTTATTTATTTATTTTTCCTACCGACATAAAATGGTCAAATTCGGGTTTAAGTCCCTGAATTTTTTATATTTTTTTAAAACAACCTACAAGTTCTAAAAACTTTCAATTTGGCCTCAAATTTCACCAAATTGATTAACTTTTCATTCATCATTTTTTCCAGTTTGTGACAAAGATACAGATGTTAGAGTCTAAATCTAATATGAACTTATATTCTAAAAAACTTTATTCTACTCCACCTGAAAATTTAAAAAAAAAAAACTTTATCCAATAAATTTATATAATAATATTTTTGAATGAATATAGGGATAATCACAATAATACATCTATTTTTATTATTATTTAATTAGATCCTTATTTTATCAAATAAAATTAAGAATATGTGTGTATATATATTGTGTTAGGTTTAAAATCACAATAATACAATAATAGTTTTGAATGAATATAGGGATAATCACAATAAGGTCATTTTGGTCATGTTAATGTGTAGATTTCGATCGAAAACAAGTATCGAATGACTCGAAGTAATAAAGAAGTTGAACAAAAGTGAAAAGGATTTTGCTTAAGGATTAAGTGAGGAAAAGATGAGTGCAATTTTCTTATTTTATATTCCATATGAGGACAACTTACAATAAGCCAAACTCAAAGGTTTTCGATCGAAAACAATTTTCATTATTTTCTGAAATGTATTTATAATGTTTTTGATTTCATTGCTATGTGTATATGTGTTCTATGTGAATGAATGATTATTGGAATAATTTTATGTTAATAATTATATGGTTAAAGCTCAAAGTATGTGCTATAACATCCCAAAAACCGGGTTAGTGACTAAAGTGTAAGATTTTAAAACTTGGTGGTTAAATTATGATAAATTGAAAAGTTGAGGGACTTAATTAGAATTTCTTTATATATGATTGTTTAATAAATATTGAGAGATGTAAGGGCATAATGTTTAAGAATGAATTAAAAATTCATTAGTGGAGGTATTATATAACGTGGAGAATGAGAGGAAATGAAAGAAAAATTTGGAGACTTGTTTCAGCTATCTTCTTATTTTCTTCTCGTGACTCCATTGGTAAGGTGAGTTGGTTTCAAGTTGATTATTCCTTTCATTTTTAAGTTGGTTATGATTCTTGGAGTGTTAGGAAAGCTTGAGAAAGCTTAAAGAAAGAATTTCAAGTTATGGGTGATTAAGTAAAACTCAAAGGTTTTCGATCGAAAACAATTTTCATTATTTTCTGAAATGTATTTATAATGTTTTTGATTTCATTGCTATGTGTATATGTGTTCTATGTGAATGAATGATTATTGGAATAATTTTATGTTAATAATTATATGGTTAAAGCTCAAAGTATGTGCTATAACATCCCAAAAACCGGGTTAGTGACTAAAGTGTAAGATTTTAAAACTTGGTGGTTAAATTATGATAAATTGAAAAGTTCAGGGACTTAATTAGAATTTCTTTATATATGATTGTTTAATAAATATTGAGAGATGTAAGGGCATAATGTTTAAGAATGAATTAAAAATTCATTAGTGGAGGTATTATATACACGTGGAGAATGAGAGGAAATGAAAGAAAAATTTGGAGACTTGTTTCAGCTATCTTCTTATTTTCTTCTCGTGACTCCATTGGTAAGGTGAGTTGGTTTCAAGTTGATTATTCCTTTCATTTTTAAGTTGGTTATGATTCTTGGAGTGTTAGGAAAGCTTGAGAAAGCTTAAAGAAAGAATTTCAAGTTATGGGTGATTAAGTAAAAAGGGTTTTTGAGTGAATTATTGAAAAAGAGTTTTTGAGTGAATTATTGAAAAAGAGTTAGTGAATGAATTTTGAAGCGAAATTTGACTTGTCATAAGCTGAAATAAAAAATATAAAGTGTTAGAAAGGATTAATAACAACGTTGATTAATTGGTATGATTTTTGATTTCAAGTATGCTAATGAGATATTGGATGTTTAGATGTGTTAAAGTGATATAAGTTGTTTTGGATAAGTGTAGTTGAGTTTAAAGGCTCAAAATGAGAGTAAAGTGAGGAATTTAGCAAAGTTTTGGAAAAAATTTAGGTTAAATGAGTAAGTTTTAGACAAGGGGTATCGGTACTAGATGAACAATACCGATACTTCAAAACAAAAATAGGTGATATCTGAATTAGGATATCGATATTGGAATAACAGTATCGATATTGTTGAGTTAATCGATTGACGGAATCGGCCAAGAGGGGGGTGAATTGGCAATTAAAATTTTGGTGGAAGCTTTTGCAGAAAATTGAAAGTAATTGCACAGCGATTTAGAGTGGTTCGACTTTATCAACCAAAGTCTACGTCCACTACCTTAGCTATCCACACTAAGGATTTTCCAACAAATTCACTAATTTGTTCTTTCTTTTGAGGCCAAAGAGATAACCTTACAACTCCCTCAAGAATATACCCCTATTCTTGAGAACACTCTTTTCTCAAAGAGAAGATTACAAATTTCGCAAACTTACAAGAAAACCTCACAAGGTAAGATGTTTGCACAATTCTAGAAAAAGAAAAGAACACTCAAAGATGAATACTATTGAGCACAATATGTGTTCTTGAAAGCAAAATGAATATTGAATGAAAATAGGCTTGAAATGCTCAAACTTAAGGTTTGATGCTTTCTCTTTGATTCTCTCTTGATTCTAGTTGCTTGATGTTTCTTGTTGTTGATCAATGGCTCCTAAGCTTGCTTAAATACACCTTGAATCACTTCTGAACGTTGGGGATGATTAGTGAAGATAATATAGCCGTTTTAGTGTGAAATCAATTAATAAAACAGTTTGGAGCGTGGGGGGAATCGGTACCCCTTGAAGGGAATCGGTTCCCTAAGTGTAAAATTCAAATATTTCGACCGTTGAACAGGGGGGAATCGGTACCCCCTAGGGGGAATCGGTTCCCTCCAAACATTCTGGAAATATCGGAGCCAAACCATTCAGGGGGAATCGGTACCCCCTTGGGGGGGAATCGGTTCCCTCTGAGCAATCTGGAATATTTGGCTTTGAAATGGGCGAAATACGAAAAATTATGAAAATCAAAATGTTTTCAACAGATATCATATGGTGAAATGTTATGAAACAGTAGTATAGTATCGATACCAATGTACATGTATCGGTACCATTTTTAGAGACAAAATTTTAGAATCTAGAAAGGGTATCAATACTGAAGTATAGTATCGATACCATAGTAAGAAAAGTATCGTTACTGGACCTAGGGTACCGATATTGTTCAGATGGAAATTTCAAATTAAGTAATTCATTTAGCTTATGTTATTAAAGATTGATTATAGTGATATGAATTCCGATATTTATACCAATCATATTATTGTGTAGATATTGAATGAAGGCAAGTTCATGATGAATCTAAGACATAAGATCAATCAAGAGTGCTAAGCGTTTTGCTTGACTAAGTGAGGCTAAGGTGCGTGCATATTACTATAATATATGATTATATGGAAATAAGACTAGCGACGAGTCTATTTCCAATGTTTGATTGAATGATTTCATGAATACAAGTATATTATTGATATGGTTTCTATATGTACATGAGTACAATCATATGTCTATATGTTACATGCACTATTATACATGAGTTATGTGTTACATGTCATCCTATGTGTTACATGACCTATGTGGATATATGAGAGTAAGATGTAAGCTATGTGACAATGATCTATGTGAATAAGTCGAGGGTTCTACGCGGTCCTTCGGGACAATTCTACGTGGTCTTTTGGGACATTTCTACGTGGTCTTTTGGGACATTTCTACGTGGTCCTTCGGGACAATACTATGTGGTCCTTCGGGACAATTCTATGTGACACTTCGGTGCAATTTCTACGCGACACTTCGGTGCAATTTATACTAACTATGGTGACCGCATTAGTGCACAACCCTAATGCACTCACATACCTTAAGTTCTCAATGATGTACCATGGGCTATTAAAAGAAATAACATAAATGAATAGTGCATGATGTTATATATGTCTTGTTTGATGTAATGAATACAGGTTTCTGTACATTATTCTATTTATAGAAATTAAATATATGATTGCATGTTTTAATGTTTCACTTATGCATATATGCCTCAATAAGTCAATGACTTAGCATGTGAGTGTTTCACACGTAGGTACTAAGAAGCATGAAGAACAAAGCTAGGATCAAACAAGACATCATATCCCTACCAGAAGATCATATCAGAATTAATTTACACAATATGTATTTTGTTGTTATAAATGTGTTGGCATGTAACTAAAGGTGTGAATTATATATGCTCTGATCACTTTTGTAAATATACACTATTATATTTATGTGAATTATTGATTTTCTATTTTCAAAATAAGTTGAATTATATTTATTAAATTTTGATTAAAGGTTCCACCATTTTAATTTAAATGAAGGTTTAAATTTTCAAAAGTACATATTTTGAAAAGTCAATGTGACACATCGGATTCGTATCTGGGTCAGATACGGGTTGGGGGTGTTGCATGTGCTATGAGAATTAGAGGTATAATTGGCATGCCAAGGGTTGAGTCTACGCGGTCCTTCGGGACAATTCTATGTGGTCTTTCGAGACAATTCTACGCGTTCCTTTGAGACAAATCTATGTGACACTTCGGGTCATATTCTACATGGCACTTCGGTGCAAATTCTACGCGACAGTTTCGACTACAATTACAGTGCACAACCTCAAAATACTCACATACCTTAAGTTCTCAGTGATATGCGTTGGGATATTTAAACAAATTGATATGAATTTAACAGCGCATAAAAGTATATCTTATTTATATGAAATTTATCCTGTTTTCCGTATTCAATGTTTCTTCTGAAATGTTTAAGCAAGTGTCTTAATGTTTTATTATGCTCATTTATGCCTCACTAAGTCAAAGACTTAGAGTGTGAGTGTTTTCACACGTATGTTCGAAGAAGTCAAAAGAGTAAAGCTTGTTCAGGACGACATATCTTTAGAGAATATCATATCAGGTTGATTTGAACATTATGTGATTTTGTTATTTTTGAAGTTTTGTTGGCATGTACTGCAAATGTTTAAATTGCAAATGTTCTTATCAGTTTTGTAATTATACAAATTAATGTTTATGTAAATATATTAAATATTTGTTTTCAACATTATGTGATTTTGTTTATTTTGAAGTTTTGTTGGCATGTACTGCAAATGTTTAAATTGCAAATGTTCTTATCAGTTTTGTAATTATACAAATTAATGTTTATGTAAATATATTAAATATTTGTTTTCATTGTTTAATATTAATTTTGATTTTAACTAATGTCAATGAGAGCTTCATCACTACAATAAAAGTAAAAAGTCAAATTTTAATCAGATTTTCAAAGAGTCAAAGCGTTGAAAAGTCAATGTGACACCTCAAATTCGTATCCGGGTCGGGTACATGTTGGGGGTGTTACAAATTAAATGTTGGATTCGTTAACAACTAATAATTTTTTAAAGTTTGATTATCAATTAATTCGGTTTGAAATTATTAATTAACCAAATTAATAAAAGTATTAAATATAATAAAAAATATTAAATATAGGCTTAATACAAAAATAAGTCATTAAATTATATTGTTTTCTCCATTTATGTGTCTAAACTATTTTTTTAATCAATCATTACACCTAACATTATAAATGTTATCATTTTAAGTGTCCATCATAACAACATTAAAAATATTCGTTAAGTAACACGTGTCACAATTTGATAATTTAGAAATTGTTTATTTAGAATAAAAACTTAAAAATATAATTTCTTTTTAAAAAATCCAATTTTTTTGGGAAAAATCCAAAATTTTAAAAATATTTATTCTATCCCTATATCCACGCCGGTTACTATCATTATCGTCGGTCGAACCTTCACCTGACCGAATCTCCACCGACGACACAATCATCGCCACTAACCTTTAAAATCATTTCAACCACCATCATCAAATGTTAATGTTGGGTAAAAGGGTCGAGTGGATAGTTGGTGAGAGTGAGAGGGACGAAAAATTATTAGATGAGCCCGATTCACCACATCATTTGTGCTCTCAGCTAATAAAATTCATCAATTTCATTTTTTTCGAGGTAAATCTTCACATCTTTTCTACATGTAAATAAAGAATGGGTAATTATTTGGAAGTTACTTTGAAATGGATAAATCTTATTGGTTGGGACCATAGATGACGTGATGAGCCGAGTCCATCAAATAATTTCTCAAAAGGGAGAGGGGGGAGGGGACATGGGTGGGGGATTTTTTTTAAATTTTAATATAATTATTTATTTTAAGTTTTTTTAATAAAATCTTCAAAATCTTTTAGAATACGATATGTGTCACTTAACAAGAATTTTTAATGTTTGTTACGATCGAGACAATTAAAATGGTAACGTTTGTAACGCTAGACATCTGGATTAACCGAAAAATAATTTAAACACCTAAATGAGGAAAACGGTATAATTTGAGCATTTTTTATATTAAGCCTTAAATATATGTTTTAAACTCACCCTATTAAGAACAAAGATTCAATTATTTTTTAACCACATTAGATCAATTAAACGTCCAAGACACAATTAAAATTTAATCTAAATAACAGAAATACATCTATTAAACTCAAATCTAACAAAAGAAACTTACAACAAATTTTGATTAATTCAATAATCAACCAAATTAACCAAACATTGTTCTTTTACTGTACTGTGGTCAATTCCCTTCTCTTCTTTGGTTTAATTATTGAAGTATCCTCGATAATACTAGTTTTCATATTTCGATACCTTTTCTTTTTGTTTATTTTTGGTACGAGACCTTATGTTTGTTAATCACGTGGCCCAAACGATAGTTGGAATCAAACCCCTAAACAGATAAAATTCTTCTCATCCAGACTTATCTAAGAATATTTCTTTAACCATGGCAACTGAATTTCATTTATAAATGTAATGGATTATATCAATGGCAATAGTTTATCAAAGAGGAGATCTGACTATACATTACCATTGACAAACCAATCAGAAACAAACGTCATGAGAGTCTCTGTGCGAGCACCAAAACAACCGCAAATATATTTAAAAAAAGCACCAAAATCTACAAAGATCGTGTCATAAGAGCATAAAAAATGTGTGTCCTAAGGAAAAATATTCTTATTCAAAATTATAAAATACTCAAGAAAAAAGAAAAATAAATGATATAATATGAAAAAAAAGAACTATTGGTTAGTGAAAGTCGACAATCAATATTAAAATACTCAAAAATAATGATACAATATGAAAAACAAGAGAATTATTGGTCAGCGAAAGTCGACAATCAATATTAAACAAAAGTTAAAGAGAAAGAGAAAGACACAAAAATATTTATAAAACTCTGTTAAAAAGGGGAGAGGATTTTTTTTCTTAAGCTAAATTATTTAACTTTGAAAATATGAGAGAACTTAAACTTTAAGAATGTCTAATTCTTCATTACAAAGTTAGCTACATTTAATAAAATTAATAATATTAACCCATGTATATGACATGTGATAGATGATATCATCCATGACTAAATAAACAAATATATGATACATTATCATTTTTTGAACACTTAAGTTCCCATTTTGATTTTTCCTTCAGCTGGTAACACACTGAATTTTTACAGTTAGGGGTTGTTTGGTTCACGGCATATGGGATTATCGAGGGAATGGAATCTTCATTTTCCCGTTTAGTTGGTCAGTATTCTTAGCCCCCGATAATCTTTTATTACCAACAGTAGATTTTTAGGGTATATTATCGGGAATGTAATTACCCCTTCCCTTAGGTATTGTTGGATTACCGACGTTTTGGACTAAAATGCCCTTAAATTTTTTTTCTCAAAAATATTCTTCTTATGTCGTTGAATAATAAAAATTCTACGAAGATTAAATTACAAATTTATCCTTAAACTATTTTAAATTTACAAAAAAATAATTAGAATTTTATATGAAATTCAGGGGTTAAAATAAAATTTTACCCTTTCATTAAATCTATTTATCTTTTTAATTTTGTAAAAAAATTATATAAATTTTATGAATTTAAAATTTTAAACAATATATATAAATTAATTATAGTAATATTACAGTAGAATTCAACTTATTAAAAAAATAAATATATAATAAGGATAATTTGATAAAATATAAATTCTAATAATATTTTATTCCTTTAACCAAATAATATAATCTTATATTCCTGATAAATCAATCAAACATAAAATACAATATAATTCTATTTACGATAATTTTTTATTCCCACTGATAATATTACTTCGATGAACTAAACTTATAACATTTTTCTTTTCTTTATAAACCTACTGTGTCTCGCTGTCTTCTAACCCCACAATCAAAATCCTATTCATTGTCTCCTTTATCTTCTCTTTTCAGAAAACATGGGTTCTCAGAGATCGACTATGGCGACACTTTTGCTGATGATGTTTACTTTATCATCAGCTTCCGACATGTCCATCGTATCCTACGATGAAACTCATCCCGACAAATCAAAGTCCAGCTGGAGAACAGACGATGAAGTTAGGGCCATGTACGAGGAGTGGCTCGTAAAGCATGCCAAAACATACAACGGGTTGGGAGAGAAAGATAAGAGGTTCGAGATTTTTAAGGATAATCTTAAGTTCATCGACGAACACAACGCCGATGAGAGATACAGTTTTAAGGTCGGGTTGAATCGGTTCGCCGATCTCACTAACGAGGAGTACCGAGCCACGTACTTGGGAGTCAAGAAACCCCGACGGAAGCTTTCTAAGGCCAGTGATCGATACGCGCCGATTCTCGGTGAAGAGCTTCCTGATTTTGTTGACTGGAGAGAAAAAGGAGCCGTCGCTGAAGTCAAAGATCAAGGAGGATGCGGTATGCTTTTTACTGGGTAAATTACACATTGGCTCACCCACGTATTACTTATTTTTTGTTTTAATCATCCAACTATTATTATTTTTAAACATAACTAGTGCCACATTTTAGTTCTATTTTAGTCACTCATCATTAAAAATTAACGGTGATTTTAAGGTGCTATTTTTTATTTTTCAAAGTTGACATCCTAATATTATTGTTAATTTTTTTAATGAAGGATGATCAAAACATAACAAAAACTAACATTATGTATGATTTAAAAAAAAGAATGATTTAATAATCAAAATATAAACTAAGTAATATTAGGTAATCAAATAGGTATTTCCCTTTTTTTCTTAACTCTATTAATTATTATTTCTGATCTCAAATTCTTAGTACCTGTGTTCATTTCCTTTGGATATTTATAAAATTTCATTCCAGCTAACAAAAATAAATTATTGATAGCACATATAAATAAAATATTTAAATTATACTAAAATTTGAATTTTTTTCAAAATTATAATTATAATTATTTGAGCCAATAACATCTTATCAGAAGATTCTGTTGTGTTTGTCTGTCTTGAGTTGTCTTCTTATGGTGGGGTAAGGGGTAAGGTGCCTTGCACGTAGGTTCACGGCTTATTCCACTGTAAAAGTTGCACCATGGAAGATATGTCAGCCGGAAGTTTGTAGTTTATATGTATAAATATTAAATTTTTATGGTAAGACTATTTTTACTGACCATTCAATGTTAAATACAGGGAGTTGCTGGGCATTTTCAGCTATTGCTGCAGTTGAAGGGATAAACAAGCTTTTTACAGGCGAACTCATTTCATTATCCGAGCAAGAATTGGTAGATTGTGATAGATCCTACAACGAAGGTTGCGACGGTGGCCTCATGGACTATGCCTTCGAATTCATCATAAAAAACGGAGGTATCGACACCGAACAAGACTACCCTTACACCGGTCGTGACGGTAGATGTGACTCTTACAGGGTAGATTTCGTGGTTGTCAAGCTGGAACACGCAACAAAGATAGAATTTCATTTTACTGACTCTTGCTGTTTGTAATCACCCTGCAGAAAAAGGCTAATGTTGTTTCGATCGATGGTTACGAGGATGTTCCTGTGAATAACGAGAAAGCGTTGCAGAAGGCGGCTTCGAATCAACCGATTAGTGTCGCCCAGGATGGCCAGAAACGTGGCCAACACCGTGACTGGTAAATGTGGGATCGCAATGGATCCCTCTTACCCGATCAAAACGAGTGCAAATCCCCCGAATCCCGGTCCAACCCCACCGTCTCCCCCGTCCCCGTTTATGGACTGTGACCTTTATGCTAGTTGTCCCTCGGACAACACCTGCTGCTGCCTCTACGAGTACGGTAAATACTGCTTCGTATGGGGATGCTGCCCGCTCGAGTCCGCCACTTGCTGCGACGACCACGAAAGCTGCTGCCCTCATGAGTACCCCATCTGCAACGTCAAAGAAGACACCTGCTTGATGGTACGCTCATAATTTCATAACCAAACCACCGATCCTTCGTTGTATTCATTCATGTTGAAAGTTACAAATTCAATCGTTTTGCAGAGCAAGGGCAACCCGTTGGCAGTGAAGGCACTGAAGCGCACTCCGGCCAAGCCACTAGGGAATTTAGGCAGAAAGATCATTGCTTAGTTTGAAGCCTGTGGTATTACAATGCTGTGGCCGGTGGCTTAATGGAGAAGATGAAGGAAGCTCGACCGAGCTTTAACAATCTCTCTGTTTCAATAACACTGCCATTGCTCGTGTCAAAAAGTATCTAAATGCCAGTTATGTATATAGTTTCATGCTTATCCGTGGTGTATTTGGGAAATATATATAGAATATTTCCAAGCTCTGTATATCATCATTTAGCAGTGCATTCAACAGGTTGATTAATCTATTTCTGTCGTTAAAGTTGCTTCTATATCAATGATGTAATTTTATTGGGTATTAGTCTTTGCATTCTGAATAACTTGTAAATATAGTCTCTATTGTCCTTATCCTTTTTGAGTTTTAAAATTTAAGTCACAACTTAAATGGTATGGGAATAATATGATTAAATTATAGTGACTTAAATTATTCAATTTAAAAAATATGTATATTACATGAATTAATGATAGAACTTTAGTTAATAAACTTATTATAGTTTGAGTTAGAACTGAAATTCAAAATTTAGGAATATGACTAAAAATGATCAAATTCGAGTAAAGGACAAAATCTGTAACTTACAATATTACAGGGACTTAGAGAATATTTTGACCTAATTATTTTCCTGATAAAAAAATTAGGGTAAACTATGTATTTAGTATCTAAACTATCAATTTTGATCCATTTAGTACCTAAACTTTTATTTTTTTTCAAAATCATACCTAACGTTTAGTTTTTATTTCATTTTAGCTCCCCATTGTTAAAAATTTAACATATTTAGTACCTAAACTATCAATTTTGGTCCCTTTTAGTACCTAAACTTTAAAAAATTAACATTAAATTTTGAACATGAGTACTAAAATGAATTAAAAACTAAAATTTTTAACGGAGAGGTACTAAAATGAAACAAAAACTAAATTTTAATTATATTTTTGAAAAATTAAAAGTTTAGGTATTAAAATGAACCAAAACTAAAGTTTAAGTATTAAACGCGTAGTTCACCCAAAATTTTAAATATACCAAAAACCCTCTAGATATTAAAATTTTAAAATTTAGTCCTCATACTTTTTTTACATTAAGTCTTTATGCTATGTTTATTTATAAATCCTAATCCCTTCGTTAAACTTTTGATCAATTTTAATGGTATTTATTGACTTGATAAGTATACGAGACATAAAATAAATCAACAATCAATTTTTTTAGTCCTTTATTTATAATACAAAATGTATTGTTCAATTATGAGGGTGTTTTGTTCATTTATGGCTGGTGAGGGTGTCACAGACTGGAGAAAACGCTTCGCGGGGATTGATCAAGAGTTAGATTTCTTCCCTCCTTCGGTGGTCGAGGGTTCTGCGTGGTTAAACCTCCTCGCATTGTGTTTGAGGAAGGTATCTTGGAATGGAGGTTCTCCTTAGTTGGCCAATTCATTGGGCAAGCTCCAAATTTCGTTTCCCTTTAGAAAACTGTTAGTTTGATGTGGGGTAAGGATTCGCCCGTGAAGGTGAGCTTAGTTGATTTGAATTTATTTGTTTTCTCATTTGTTAATTCTTCTGCTAGGGAATGGGTTTTAGATAATGGTTTATGGCATGTTCAACATAAGCCGATTTTCCTTAGGAAATGGGAACCCAACTTGAAAGAACTGCATTTTGATTTGCTCTGTATGCCTGTTTGGATTCAACTTTATAATGTGCCTTTGGAATTATTTTCGAAGAAAGGGCTCAGTTATATCGCGAGTGCGTTTAGCAGGCCTCTTCATATGGATTCGATAACTACTAATAGAGAGCGTCTTGAGTATGCCCATGTCTATGTAGAGGTTTCTGCTAGGTCTCAGATCCCTGATTTTATCGATGTGGTTCTGTGCGATGAGTCATTGGCTATAATCAAGGTTTTTGTGCCTTGGATACCTAGTTCCTGTATGGGCTGTGGCCGGTTTGGGCATGCTGCGAAGTATTGTCCTCAAAGTAAGAAAGTAGATCGAGTTTGGAGAGTCAAAGCACATATATCAACAGCTAAGAGGTTGGTTCTGATAACATTGGGGATGTTTCAAATGCTTTAGGTGCTGTGAATTCTACTGTTGAGACTGATGCTATATGCTTGAATTCATATTTAGTTCCATTGTGGGCTATCCTTGATATAGAACAGAATGTTTCTGCTAATCTGAAAGTGGGCAGCCAGTCTGTTATTATTGGCAGCAACTTGGTTGCTCACACAATGACTAGTGCGGTTGGTTCTGGGACCTCTGGTATTATTTCAAAGTCAGTTGGGCCTACTGTCAGTGTTGATAACTAGACTGTGAATGCTGGCAGCAACTTGACTACTGTAACTGACAATAATTTGGCTGATGCTACAGTGGTTAATGGGGCTCGTTTTGGGATCTCAGATGCAACTATAGCTGGGAGTGATACAATATCTGGCCTGGGATCTAAGCAGTCTAATGCTGAGCAGGTTCATAATCCTCCTATGAATAAGGATGGCAAATGTGGGGGTGGCTCTAAGAACAAATTTGATATTCTTAATTATATCGATCCTGAAAGTTTGGTGGTGTACCTCCTGGTAACTCTGGCAAGAAGAAGTAGGGTGCTACTCTGGGTGTGTCAACAATTATCCAAGAGCTGAAGTTGAAGAAGAAAGAGCATGCTGATAAGGTTAAGAACATTGAGGAAAGGGGTGGTGTTTCTTCCTCTACTACTTTGTCATGTTTAGTATACTTTTGGAATATTATGGGTTTTAATAGTCCCCTAAAGAAAAGTATAGTGTTGAAATGGGTTGTTAAGTGCCAAATAAATATTTTATGTCTTCTTGAAACTAGAGTTAAGGAGAGTAATTATGGGGGTATTCTGTCCAAAAATTTTGTTGATTGGGGATTCTGCTGCAATTACAGTCATGTTGAAAATGGTCGAATTTGGGTGCTTTGGCAAAATCACTTGAATTGCTCTATTAGTTTTATATTCGATCAAAGTATTACTATCAAGAGTAATTTTGAAGTTAAGTGTTTCTTTTTAACTGCAGTGTATGGCTCAAATGATGGATTTGCCTGTAGGCAGCTCTGAAATCAACTTAATACTATGGCTAATATTGTAGGAAATGATGATTGGTTAATCGGCGGTGACTTCAATGTCATTCTAAATATAGAGGAAAGTTTGAATGCAGTTAATTCTGCTACTACTTCTTATATTTCTGATTTTCAAAGTTGTGTTGAGGAGTTGGGAGTCTTTGACCACCATTTTACTGACCCTTTATTCACCTGGTCAAACAAACAGTAGGATTCTTACCTAGCTCGTAAGTTGGACTGTGCTCTTATCAATCCTAGTTGGATCGTGGCTTTTCCTTCTTGGTGGTGGAATTTCACGCCCTTGGTGATTCGGATCACTGCCAAGCTTTAGTCTGGCTACATAAGGATGCTCCCAATGACAAGCCAAAGCCTTTCAAGTTTTTTAACTTCTGGGCAATGCATCTTGACTTTATGTCTATTGTCAAAGAATCATGGTTGTCCCCGGTTGCTGGCAATCCTGCTCAGCCACTTTTCTTGAATCTTAAAAGACTAAAACAGTAGGATCTTACCTAGCTCGTAAGTTGGACGTGCTCTTATCAATCCTAGTTGGATCGTGGCTTTTCCTTCTTCAGTGGTGGAATTTCACGCCCCTGGTGATTCGAATCACTGCCTAGCTTTAGTCTGGCTATACAAGGATGCTCCCAATGACAAGCCAAAGCCTTTCAAGTTTTTTAACTTCTGGGCAATGCATCCAGACTTTATGTCTATTGTCAAAGAATCATGGTTGTCCCCGGTTGCTGGCAATCCTGCTCAGCCACTTTTCTTGAATCTTAAAAGACTAAAATGTTTCCTTAAGGAACTCAACAAGTCCCACTTTCATGACATTTCCGGGCAAAGTCCAAATGAAGAGAGATGAGCTTAAAAATATTCAACTCTCAAATTTGTACACTGCTTCTGTTGAAAGTTTTATCAAAGATGAATTAGAGGCAGAAAGAGAGCTTCAGATCCTTGAACAAACAAAACTGTTATTCTATAAGCAAAAGGCTAAAGCCGATTGGATTAATGATGACGACTGGACACCCGCTTCTTTCACTCCATGGTGGACAGCATGAGGATATGCAGTATCATTCGCGCTCTGTATGACCAAGAAGGGGTTAAATTGGATTCATTTGAGGACATGTCGAATGAGGTTATTCGATTCTTTAAGAAACAACTCGGGGTGGTTGATCCTGAAGTTAAGTGTTGCAATGTCAATGTCATCAAGGACCCCTTAACTATTCCTTGTCGAGAGGTGAAGCTGATGCTTTAATCAAATATGTATCTGATGCTGAGATTAAAGATGCCATATGGGGCTAAGGGAACACAAATCCCCGGTAGTCGGATGACTTTAACTATTACTTCTTCAAGATTGCTTGGTTTATAGTTGGGAATGATTTCTTGGCAGCTATCAGGTACTACTTCGAAAACTCCTTTATACATCTTTCAATGTTATTGTCGTGGTCCTGGTCCCTAAAGTCCTCAACCCGAACATGGTCAAGGATTATAGACCCATTTCTCTTCTCGCTTATATATAAAACTGGTACTAGGATTTTGTGAATCGATTATCTGTTGTTTTCCCTAGCATGTTCTCAATGAATCAATCTGCTTTTGTGAAGGGGATAAACATTATAGATAATACCCTTCTAGCTCAGGAACTTGTTAGAGGCTATTCTATGAAGAATATCTCACCTAGATGTGCTCTTAAAATCGATTTGTAGAAGGCTTTCGATTTTTTAGACTGGGAGTTTGTGGGGATCATCTTACACGCTTTGGGCTTACCTAAGAAATTTATTGGCTTGATATGGAATTTTATTACGAACCCTAGATATTCAATTGTTCTCAATGGTAGCCTAGTTGGCTACTTTAAGGGTGCTCGGGTGTTAGGCAGGGGGACCCCCTTTCACCATACATATTTGTTCTAGCTATGAATGTTTTATCTAGACTTTTGAATTTGGCGCTTCAAAGGGTATGTTTAACTACCACCTAAGTGCAAAAAAATGGACTCACCCACTTTTGCTTTGCGGGATCTTTCATTGGAGTGCAAGTTGTCTTGGACATTTTTTACACTATGTCGGGTCTAAGGCTAAATGCTAGTATGTGCGAATTTTTCCCTACTGAATTTCTACTCAGCAATGTGATGTCATCAGGAACATCACTGGTTTTAGCTAGGTAGTCTCCATGGTGAGATACTTGGGTGTTCCACTGGTGTCTAGGAAGTTAACTGTGAAGGAATGCCACAGTCTCATTGATAAAATCAAGGCTAAGCTGAATTGGGCTAACAAGCATCTCAACATTGTTGGAAGACTGCAATTGATCCAGGCTATTTTATTCAGCATGGCCAATTTCTGGTGTAGCAGTTAATTCTTCCAAAAGAGATTATTAGAACTATTGAGCTATGTTCTAGGTTCTTTTGGAAGGGTCTGACTTGAATGCGAATGACGCTCGTGTTAGTTGGAGAAAAATATTCTTATCGAAGCCTGAAGGGGGCTTGGGTGTACAGATATTGGCGGTTGGAATAAGGCATGCATCGTGCTTTTAGTCAGGAAGTTGTTAGCCAATGAGGGCTCTCTTTGGTGACTTGGTTGTGACCCTACGTGATTAGAAATGGTAACTTTTGGCAGTTGAACATTCCCAGTAATGTTAGCTGGAGCTTCAAATGCCTCTTGAAAGCTAGGCCTTCTATTTTTCATCTTCTTGTTGATCTGGCTTTTGTCCTTAGTGCGAGACGAATCTGGGAAAACATGAGCATAAAAGAGCCCAAGGTCCCTTGGTAACACTTAGTTTGGTTTACGGGGCATATCCCCAAACAGAGTATTATTATTTAGATGACTATATTAAATATACTTCCTACGCGGGTTAGACTCTAAAAAATGGGTCTAAGTATCGATGATGTCAACTGTTTGTTGTGTGGTCTTGAGGCAGAATCTAGAGAGCACTTGTTTTTCGAGTGTCTTTGCAAAGAGCCTTTGGGGATATCCTTGCTTTATGTAGGGTGTTTCGTGTGGTCAGTAGTTGGATGGTGAGTTCGCTTGGGCGATCCATTGTCTTAAAGGGAAGTCCCTCATTGTGAAAATACTCAAGCTCACTTGGGCTGGTCACGTTTACTACACCTCGAAGGAAAGGAACGATAGATTATTCGAGGGCAATGCAAGATCGGTGGATGCAGTTTTGCAGGACATCAAGGAAACAATTCGGATCCGGTTGGCTAACAAGCCTATAAACAAAACTGATCCAAGGAATATTACCCTCTGTACAACTGGGGCATTCCTTAAGCTGAGTTTTAATTCCTGTTGTTTACTGTTTCGTTAGTTGCTCAGCTTCTGTTGGTTGTTCTTGTGATTATTCGCCTTATGTATGTTGTAATTTGTAGCAGTCTCTTGCTTTCTTGGGTAATGAAATGGAATTATCCAAAAAACTGTATTGTTCAATTATTTTAAAGATCAAAATTCAGGTTCATAAAAATATGTAAATGTAGAGGGGACAAAATGATTATTTTATCTTTTCTAAAAAAATGGACCACTCTAGATGGTCAGATTGATCCTATTATTTTCAAACCTCTGTAAATTGTATGGATTAGGCTAATATAATTATAATAAAAAATTCATGTAACATAATTCATATATATTTTTAATATAAAAATATAATAACAATTATATATAAATGAATTGAATCTAGAAAAAAAATATATATTAATTGGCAATATACTTTAAACATAATTTTACATTTTTTATCTAAGATAAACTATTTATTTGGCCACTCAACCATTATTTAATTTATGTTTTGGTCATTCAACTATGTTTTTTCAAAAGCATACTTAAAAATTATCAGTCATGCTAACGTGGCATTTTTTAATTGTTTTTCAATCTTAATGTCGGCATTTTCTTATGATGATACATCAATACAACCATTAATGTTTTTACATCAATACAACCATTAATGTTTTAAATATAAGTGACCAAAACTGAACCTAAACATAATATTAGGTATGATTTAAAATAAATAATAATTGGATGACCAAAATATAAACTAAATAACAAGTGGATGACTAAATAAGTAATTTACCCTTTTTATGGCATAGGGATGACCATGACATAGATAGGCCTAGGCCTAGATACGCCGATTTTTTTGCCAATACCCCAAGCGGGTCAATTATTTAGGGTATTGGGCTACCCAGAGTTTATTTTGGAGAATACGATAATTTTTACAGTGCACCCCGAACTCGTCACCCCATCGATATTATTTTTAATTGGTCCCTGCTTAGTGGACCCTACGTGGGCTATTATTTTATTGGCATTATAATGACTTATCACATCGAGGTAACGAATCCATTAAAATAATTTTTTATTTTTAAAAATTTAAAATTAAAATAAAATTTTTTTTAAAAAGGTGAAACTGTCACGTCAAGGTGATGAGTCCGTTCAAATTCAAAAAAACTAGTCATTTTCTAGCCGTTGGTCAACATGCAACAACGTCACTTGAACTTGTCACCTCGAGGTGACGAATTCGATCGGGAAATTTTTTAAAAAATTAAAATGAAATTATTTATATTTTACAAAATACAAAGTAAATAAATAAATGCAAGAAATAATATTTTTGCAAAAAAACTATAAATAAAATTTATCTATGTCTTCGAAGTTCTTGACAATATCGAGGAGTTGTCAAATGATAATGGCATGGGGCTCGTAGAGTACACCAGGGTCGTAAGCCTTCATTGTCGTCATCACCGTCGTCTTCTTGTCGAGGAGGTGTACTCAACACACTCTGCGATCCACCTTCGAAATACGCTGATAGATTTATGACATTTGACACCATCGTTGTCGTAACTACTTCGACTTGGCCACTACTTTGTTGACCATATAGGATATGGTCCCACTCACTCGCAACTTTGATCTGTCGAAGATGCTTGAGTATATTGCGGTGCATCCCATGAACCTCCAACCCAATTTGGTCGAGTCTTGACTAAAGTATGAAATGGAAGATAGAAACCAAAACTAGCCTGAGATACATAATAGTACTCTTCAGCGGCAGATGCTGAAGCGGAAGCAGAATACGACGTTGTTTTCTTATTGGACTTGGCGTATGTGCCTGATGATTTTTCCATTCTCCTTTTTTCGGTGTCGTCAGATATGGTTTCCCATTTGCTTCGTAATTTTTAAGATAGGGATAATAGTCGAAATTGAGGTCAGCTGTGTAATGTCGTGACGAGGGGGAGCGATTGTTCACACTGATTCTATAGCTCGATGTAGAAAGCATTTCATCATCCAATTTTCGGTATGTTTTTTATGAGTGTTCTAAATAGATAATATTTTCTCGTTAATTCTTTGATCTTATGGACTTATTGTTTTGATTTGATTGTGTTATGCTTATTTTCGTGCAGGATCTTACTTTCCATGATTAACAGTAAAAATGACGCATTCTGTTTTTTTGTCACGGATGGAGACATGGAACGACTTTGGGCATGAAACGGTCTGACGTGACAGTTTCTAAAAGGTCCAGTTAGCTGTAGTTTTCTAAAAGATCTAGTCAGCGCATTCTAAAAGGTGGACGGGCATAGATATCTTAGGAGAATTATTTTTAATTTTAAAGTTTGAATTTAGAAAACATTTGGAATTATCTTTAGGATTATTTTTTCTTTTAATTTCTATGTTTATCTCTAGGGTTTTTGAGACTATAAATACCCTCTTGGGGTAAGCCTAAACACACAACTCAATTTCACTATTCTTCTTATTTCTAGTTTTATAAAGTTCTTTCTTTTCTTTTCTTTTCAAGTTATCATTTTTATTTTATTTTAAGTTTTATTTTTAAATATGCTAAGTATGACTTTTGTCATGCTTAGCTAATTTTCTCATAAGCCGAGAGCTTAAGTGATGACTCAATTCCAACGAGAATTGAAAAACACTTGAATAACTTCGGAATATCTATCTCAATCTCTGCGCTTATTTTTCAAAATCAAAATAGTTTTCAAAATCAAAGATTAATTTTGGTCAAGATGTTGTTGCGATTAAATGTGTGGGAGGAAGGATTGGCTTATTGAAAGCACATTCGACTTCCTGGGAACACACTTGGCGAGATTGCCTTGCCAAGAAGAATTGAGATCGGAATTAGTAGTTATTGAAACTGTAACACCCCAACCCGTATCCGACCCGAATACGAGTCTGAGATGTCACATTGACTTTTTTTAACAATATTCTTGTAAGATAGCAAAACATTTAAACTTATAATAAGAAAATACAATAAAATACTATTAAATTATGTTTCATTATAAAAATTCAAGTGAAAAACATATTTATGAACAGTACTATACGGTATGAATATTTGTCCACCATACTCTAGTTTCCCACATAGTAACGAAACTACTCAATTTAATTTCTCCACTTTGGAGAAATGAACACCTTCTATCATTATCTTCATATCATTTATCCAAAGATATGTAATAACAGAACCTTTCTCAAATTTTACCCTTGAACTCGGGTGCTATTAACCTTTTTAACTATTTCGATACATTCATTCTATGAATTAAAGAAGCATAAAATTGAAACACATCAGAATATCATTCAACATCATGAAAATATTCTCTAATCTTATACAAGCACTCCCTGAGGTGTTCGCTTTTCTCCCTGCCTGGCCAGGGTAGGTGAATGTTATTATCTTCAGGTCTATCGCCTTGTGCTTCACTTTGGAAGCTCTCATATATTTATATGCTCATATCATTTCTTCTATCACATATCACGTGTGCATATGATCATCAAATTCATATCATATAACATATGTCATTTGCATATGTTCACATATCATCTATCATATCATATAAACATATATATCTCAAAAATCATTCTCAGGTATTCACTTATCTTATATAACATAACAATTTAACTCTATTAACAAGACAACACACTCCTTACCCTATCAGATCAGAAAATTTTCCACTTTATGTTGGCATGTATACTTTTTAAAACACTTTTGACTTCGATTTTAGCCTAGAATCGGATAAACCATAGCTCTGATACCATTAAATGTAACACCCCAACCCGTATCCGACCCGAATACGAGTCCGAGATGTCAATTGACTTTTTTTAACAATATTCTTGTAAGATAGCAAAACATTTGAACTTATAATAAGAAAATAATAAAATACTATTAAATTATGCTTCATTATAAAAATTCAAGTAAAAATGTATTTATGAACAGTACTATACGGTATGAACAGTACCGTGAACAGTATCATGAACAGTGAAAAATTTTGAATATAAATTGTGTATCGATGCACTGCTATAGTAACTTTTGTAAAAATACGTATAAACTCGTAAAAATCTAAGCTTTCATCCGTATAAAATTTATCAATTACATATACGCATTTAAAACATTACAAAACTCAATCGTATGACTTTTCAAAACCGATTAGAACATATCGAATTTAATCCTTTATTTACATGCCAACCAATTTCTTTATTACAAAATACATACTATACATTTCTTTTCTGATCTGATCTTTGGAAATGAGAAACTGACCTGTCTTGCATAACTTTTACCAATCTTCCTCTTCTCGGAACCTACACGTGAAATAATCACACGCTAAGTCGTTGACTTAGTGAGGCATGAAAACATATGATATTACTCTACTCATATCAATGCATAAACAATTAATACTATCATATCATATAAAAGCATATACCATTAACAATACTTATCATACTCATATTACTATCACTAATTCCTTTATATCATGTAAGCATATATTGAACCTTTCTATACTCACCATCGGGCATCTATGTCATTTCACAACAGAGCACACATAGTATCATATCAAGTTATTTATTATCTTTAAAGATCATGTATTAACCCATGTATACTTTTGAGAACTTAAGGTATGTGAGTACATGAGGTTGTGCACAGTTATGATGTCACCACAACTCGTATAAATGTCCCGAAAGACCAGTCCATAGATTTCGAAGAACCTAGGTAAACATTCCATTTGTCTCGAAGAACATAGGTAAACAGTCCATATGTCCCGAAGAACATCGGTAAATAGTCCATATGTCCCGAAGAACATAGGTAAACCCTCGACCCTTGGCATGCCAACTATACCACTAGCTCTCATATCACATAACATGGGCATTATCATTTATAACACTTTTGTATTCATGTCATTTCTCTCATAATCACATGTTCCTTCTCTTCTGTCCCATACCACATGTATGTAAACATATAGATCATATGCATATAACTCATAACCCTTTTATTTCATATCATGTAATACTCTTACAGAGTATCATATCCTATTATCATGTATTTCATGTCATATGTTCTTGCTTTCATATAGTCACATAGATGATGTCAATTAGTCATTATGTTCACATATCACATTCATATAACACTTCTTGTATTCATATAAACATATATAGGTACTCATGTTCATAATTTCATATAGTTGTTTATCAATGTCATATAACTTATCTCACAGTTTTACATAATCACTCATGTTACATATTCCTATAATTACTTATATCAATGTCACATATCACATATACCAGAACATATCAACTCATATAATCAAACATACATACATTTCACACTTAGTCACAGATCATTTTTCATAGCATATATCATATGGTTCATGTAACATTTCCATGTAGTCACTTAAATCATTGTCTTATAACACATCTTCCATAATCACACAAATCATCACACGATCATCAATGAAGTAATATTTTAGGAATTACTTCTTACCATAGTAACTCCATCACTGGCTCATCGCAAGCCAATGTTTATTCAATAAGATAAGTACAATTTAAATTGCACTCACCTTAGCCTTGCTTTGATTCGATCCTAACTCTTTGATTGTTCCGGAACTTGTTTAGGCTCAATATCTTTGCAAGCTTAGCTCCTTTCTCTCGTATGAAGAAGAATGATGATGAAGTGGAGAAAATATCTCCTCATCCTTATCCCCACATGCCTATATATCATTTTCAAATGACCATTTTACCCTTTAATTATTTTAATAATTACTAAAAACCCTTCAGGAAATACTTTCAAATAAATCATTGAACTTTTCAACTTTTCCACTTTAATCACCAAATTCTGAAATTTTACAATTTAGTCACTAATCCATAGTTTGGGATGTTACAAAAATAATAATCCGAGTCGGTCTTCATGAACTTAAACGGTTGTTGATCTATGACAATTGATATTGATCAGATTAATTTCCAAAGTCGGAATCAAATATTGTCTTGGGTATCAGTATACAAAGAAGAGTCACGAGGATTGCCCTTGTAGACAAAGTAACCGACGAGAATCCCAAAGGGAAAGTCTAATTCGATGATCCGAAGGAAATTGAGTCAAAGCAAGGCTTAAGGTTGTTTTTCACCATATTCATTTTTCAACTTTACATTCTTTATTTATTTTTATTTTTACTTTAAATCACTTTTTATTATTTAATCATTTTTACCAAAATCCTTTTTTATATATTGCATAACGCCTGGTCAAGGCAATTCAAACCGAAATTTAGGAATTTTCTAAGTCCTTTGGATTGACCATTATTTCTCTTTACTACGTATTTTCTTTATTTATTAATTGAGAAGAAGGAATTTATTTTGACATCAAAACGACAGTTGTCAGTTTCTCACGTGTATCGATTCTATGGAGCGCATCCATGTCAACCATCTACGTAGGAATCGGTGGTGCAACGCAAACTGTCGCATATATATAAAGTAAAAAAGTTTCAAAAAAATAAAAATAATTTCGTATTTCATAACGCATATCGACCGAGATGTCAATCCTCACCCGTATGTCTCGTGCAGTGGCACTTGCCAACTTCGTCTCTGATATTTTATAACGCCATCTAAAATATTTAAAATTAAAAAAATATTATAACCAAATAAAAAATAAAAAATTTATGAAATTAAAAAAAGGTTAAATAAATGAAGTTAAACAATTACCTTGCAGCCAACGGAAACTCGACCGGGGTTGGTGTAATTAACTTAAAAAACGAGAAGCGATACCAAGCCAAAGACTGTATAATATCAGACAACCTGGTACACCGACTTTTCGATCCGATACAGAAAGGCTAGAATGTCGAGCCCCAACTGGTATTATGGCACACAACGAAGTCTTCCAAATATTGCAGATACTGAGTGTACGCCAGATTACCAGATTTATCCGGTAATAATATCCCTCCGATGAGTTGGAGAAGAAATGCTCAGGATATGAAAACAACCTCCGCCTCGGTAGACTCGTCGTGACTTCGAATTCAAACTCCAACCATACTATCATTACCTGATAGCCTCTGGTGACGTCGGATGGTGGTCATTTTCCTAACATTTGGTAGACCTACGTCGTGAGATTGTAAATGTTTGCCTCACCACGGGGGCTCTATTCACAAGAACAACGAGTTGGTAAGCGACGTATTCCAAAGTAATCGTCGCTTCACCACTCGGGAAATGGAATGTGTGCATCTCGGGCTGCCAACATTCGATCAAAGCCTCAATCAACGCCAGGTACAGCTTGAAGCCACATAAAACATGGCTGGAAATAAATTGGACTAATGCAGATATGTTATCATCCGCTGATGCGGCTCTCTGGTTGTCATCTCGCGCTTACAAATATTCCATTCATCTTCGTTCGGCCCGCATTGGATCGACGAAACATGAACATTATCCAAGCATAATTTATATTCTCGGGTTGTCATTTTTTAGGGATTTTCGCACTGCGCATGTTTTTTTTTTGGATTCAGGGTTGGTAAAAAATCAAAACCCCAAACCCCTATTTATAGCCTTACCCTCAACAGCTATAAAACGATTAGAAATTTCAACTGTTGTTACCTGTTGACCAACAGCTAGAAAACTATTAGTTTTTTTAATTTGAACGAACTCGTCACATCGACGTGACGAGTTCCACATAATTTTTAAAAAATTTCAATTTTATTTTAAATTTAAATAATTTAAAAATAAAAAATTATTTTTAATTGAACTCCTCACCTCGGCGTGACGAGTCATTATAATACCAATAAAATAATGGCTCACGTCGAGCCCATTATGCGGGGACCGATTAAAAATAATATCCAATAAAACCCATCACTTCGAGGTGACAAGTACGGGTGCACTACAGAAATTGCCGTATTCTCCAAAATAAACTCTAGATAAGCCCAATACCCTAAATAATTGACCCGCTTGGGTATTGGGCCAAACAAAAATACCTAGATACGCCCTAGTCAATGCTGTATCGAAAAAAACATTGCAGAGTAATATTTGGAGCCAAACTATCCCCTTTGAAACCATGAGATTACAAAACATTGCAGATCGATTAAGGATATCCAATTCCACCTTGCAGTCGGTTTCCACTCATATATTCTTAATATATTTTTTAGATAAGATCTAATCGCACAATTACACTTATTTAAGACTATTTGATTAGTGTAAATTGATAATCAAATTAAAAGTTAAAAATAAAAGATTTTTACGTAAAAACAAATAGTTTCTGCTATCGATTACACTCATCCATTAAATTTAAATAAATATGAAATTTTAAAAAAATACACACTATAATCAAATTTAGGTAACATATATTGTGTTTATGGAATGGTAATTGAGGTTGAATACCCGAGAACAAATGGGCTGTTGGCAATTACTGGGTTAGGTCAGGGATTGAGACACCTTAGACGTGGACAAAAGATTGTGGAGATGTCTCGTAGGAGACAATCTCCATTATCAATTCAGCTTGCCCTATTCTATACATCACTATCATTCACCCAAACATTAAATACCACAAATGTCAATATGCGCACTAACAGACATTTAGTAATGCCAATAGTAATGTACCAATTGGTTTCAGAAGCAACAGTCAGTAATTAATCCATAATCATCCACCAATTTCAGTCGAGTTCCAAAATTTTGTATTTCGAAGGCGGGAATAAAGGGATAACACTCGAGGCAGAGGCAGGGGCAAGAGGCTCCAATTGAAAATCATCCTCAAATCTTCGATCTTCATCAAGTCTGAATTTTGTTTGTTTGTTTAAAGATGGATTACACAAATTCAAACAAGAAATAACCCACCCAAAGTTTGGAATTATTAGGTGGTAGGCATACCCACCTTAAGGAGCCATAAGATGTTGGACAAGGCTCACCCTGGCCCTAAAAGTATACCGAATTCAACAGAATAATCCGAGACCGAACCGACACATAAAGAAGAATGAAATTCGACCTAAAACTTCGTAATGCCTCATCATCATTGCATCAAGACCCCATCTGTTAAAGATCCACAAGCTGCTCAATGAATGATCCTGATGCAATGTCTAACCAATTAAGCCACTTTACAAATCAACAAGTCATGTCAAACTCTTGTAAGCATCATAAACCATAAACAATAAAGGGGCACATATAATAGCAAAGCAATACTGATAGGATTCACAAAATCTATCCATCAAATCTTTTATCATCGACTACTTCCATAGAATAAAAATGTATGCATATCGCAAATCAAAAAAGTCTAACTGGTTTCTTAGTTCCAGCTCCTGATCTCTACCTTCGATCATGTTTGAAACATTCAGCAACAGAAGATTGAAATTATTTAAACTCAGATATTATATATTGAATATAACGCATAAAAATCTATCAATGATGCATAAAAAAGTCTGGATACAAGTACACATCCAACACAAGCATTCTCAGATTGTAAGTTATTTTCGTATATTTGGGGGATCATACCACATAACCATGTTCAAATATGTATCGAACATAGGTATCAAACACAGTTACTTTGGAAAACTAAGCTGTCCAGCCATCCAGTAACAGATATAGCCATATGTATCTTATTTACCATATCAATATGCAACAAAAGAATTGAAAGATAAACATTAAAGAGATCTAATCAATGCATCAGAATGCTGTTCTTTAAATTCCAGTACAGGATAACTACATTTATGAAGAATGAAGACACAGACAGCTTGCTAATTGCTAAATAAAGAAACTTAGAACCAACAGAAATAAATGAAGATAAACTGGAATTATCGAGTTGAAATTGAAGATTGAATTCAAAAGGAAATCATCAGCACACAGAATTGAATTAAATACACAATACAAAAAAATAATGTAAACATTTCAAGACCAAGAACTTTCACTTTTTACCCTTTTTTTGTCATTGCAATTTCACTTCATCCGTCCAAATTAACTCCGAGAACTGCCATTAGTACTTGCTAACCTCCTCAAAGTACATGCCATGAAACTCCTCCCACCCAAAAGCCCTAGAAACTTAAACGAGGTCGATCGAACTGTGCTGCTCGAAGCAATACTAGGAGCTCCAATTTGACCGGCCACCATAGGAGGAAATTCAACTCCATGATTTTGTGCCCCAACATCACTAGCACTTGCAGCTAATTGTTCGCCAATATCCAAATTAACAGCGAGCGATCCTCTAATTGCTCTTAAACAATCAGCGCCTTCAGAAGTAACTCCTCTACATTTCTTCACCTTCACTTTAATCAAATTAGGGCAACCAGTACCAAGTGCTTCCATTCCACAATCTGAAATAGGGCAGTTTTTAATACAAAGCTTCTTTAAAGCTAAACATTTCATGGCAATACATGATATCTCAGCATCACCAACTGTATCACTACCACATAAGGCTAGTCGTTCCAAATTCAGACAATCTGAAGCTAGCATTTCCAAACTCAGTTTGGTGGGATTAACACCAATAAGAACTAATTCTTGCAAATTGGGGCAAGATTTTGCAACAACAATTAATCCTTGATCACCTATCCGATTTGCTTTCCATCCATCAACATGAAGTTTCCTTAACAATTTACATTTCTCTGCAACAGCTGCTAGTCCGAAATTAGAACACTCGGGAGTCTTAACAAGGTGAAGAATTTCCAGGTTTAAACAGTTGGATATGGCCGCAAGACCGACATCGCTGACTTGGATCCGCTCCATATGGATCTCTACCAAGCCCGTGACCCGTTCAACTATGAGAGGGAAAAGCTTATCCCAATCACCAGAGCATCTAAAAAGTTTTAAAGATCTCAGATTCTTCGCACCAATAATAAGCGGACCAAAACACTGCCCATTATAAAGCTCTTTTAAGCAAATAGTTTTCAAAGCCGCCGCCGCCACACCAGGCCCAATCGGCTCAGCTGCAGCGCCGTCGGTGATGCCACGAAGTCGTTTCACGGAGAGTTCCTCGAGAGCTGGACAGTTGTCTAGCACGGCATTCATGCCCTTGGCTCCAAAAGTGCAAGAACCACAGGAGAGTTTCTTTAGACTCCTGCAGTTTTTAGCGAACGCGGACATTCCTGCATCGGTCAAGTCACGGCAAGCTCGGAGCTTAAGGCGAGTCATGTTCCGGCAACGCTCGGAGATTAGAACAAGCGCTTCATCGCCGATGCTGACCGATCTACGGTCACATTTGAGAGCCAGTTTCGTAACGGCATCGAAGCGAGAGAAGATAGAAGGAATCAGAGGGTGCAGATCTGATTGTGCGTTGAGAGAGAGCCGGTGACGGCTCTGTCCTTCGATGACCAACCACCGCCGGCAAACGAGAGAGCATCGTTTACGGTCACCGGTACTAAGAGACTGAAAAATACAAGCCAGACACTCGTCGGGAAGATCAGAGATGAAATCGGAGGATCCATCTATGCTAGTTCGATCAAGCTCTTCAGCTTCCTCAGCTTGCATCGGACAGATCAGGGCCGTTGATTTCGGTTTTGACCGTTGGCGATGGTCCCAATCTCGACGGCTCCTCAGCTTCGCCGCCGAAACTAATTGGCCCATCAACAACAACTAACAAAACTAAAGAAAAGGGGAAAAAACAATAACAGGATTAATGGATTTCAAAATCTAACCATAAATGAGTTTCAAGGCTCCTCAGTTTTGTTCTTCTTGTAAATGTCCATAGGGACGGACTTCAAATCGGATTTCATTTTGGCTTTTTGTCGACTTTAATACTGTACTATTTATATCTCTCTTTCGCCTTTTGCTTTGAACAAATTAGTCTACCACTACGGAGTTTTTATTCGCCGTTCCCATCCTCATAATACTTTTCTTCGGCCCACTCTTTGATATAGGTTTCGCTTTAGAAAATTCAAAGTCAAAGAAGGTTAAATCATTGATGATGAAATGGAAGAAAAAACTAAACTGGCTAGGGTGAGGTTGGTCACAGGGGATAATCTCTTTTCCAGCATAGGCAACAATTAGTCTGTTAATAATTAATTTATAATCTATAAAATTTTATTGGATAAACATATGTTGCACTGATATGGATGTGGGGACGGAAACGAAAATAGAAATAGTAATTTTTAAAATTATAGTGTACAGGAATTGGAGACGGTAACGGTATGTCATAATAAAAAAATTTAAAATTATAAATAAATATAAAAAATCATAAATATAGTGAAAATTGGTGTAACACTCTAATTTAGCTATAATTAAAAATCCTAACATTTGGATTTTTTTCTCAAATCCCTATATTAATTTTGGTCAATTATAAAATATTGCAAAATGTGTTGCCATATTCGGAAACCCTAGAGAATTGAGGGATCAACATTTCAATTAGACAAAAAATTCTTTAAATTCTATTCTAAATATTCTTCCCCCACGTAGTCGCTTCTAGACCTGTAAACGAATCGAACGAACATAAACGGGATTATGTTTCTGTTCATTCGTTTAATTTTAACCGAACAAATGAATGAATACGAATATAAACGAACAAAAAAATTATTAATCGTATTCGTTCATTTAAATGATAAACGAACATAAATGAACGGATGTAAACGAACACAAACGAACGAACACAAACGAACGAACATTAACGAACATAAATAAACACAAGAAATGAACATAAACAAACATAAATGAACATAAACCACAACAACAATAATCACATAAAATTCATCGGTATAAGTTGCAACTTTATAGTTAATTTGTATTTAATTTTTTGGACTTTTTATTTGTATTTAAAATTAATTGAAATTTAAAATATTAGTGGGTATCAAATTAAAATTTATCGGGCCTTAATATTTTAAATGGTTCTAGAGCTATTGGGTTAAACATAACTTAACGAACATAAACAAAAGAAAGTAAACAAACATAAATGAACATATTATCGAACATTCACGAACGTAAATAAACGAACAAACCCTCTGTTCATGTTCGTTCATTTAATTAAATAAGCACAAAATATTTCCTAAAAGTTTATAGTAATTATCTAAAGAATTAAAGGGCAAAATGGTCATTTAGCATGAAATATATTTTGCCCCCAATTATATGAATGAATCACATGGGATGGGGGAAAGAGTTATCTGAAAACTCTTTCTTCTTCCTTTCTTCTTCTCCCAACCGTGGAAGCTAGGCAAAGGTAAGGGTTTTATGATTTGTTGGTTATTTGTTAAATTAAAGGTTATGTTTTGATCATTAGATGATAACTAAGCTTAAGGAAAGCTTAAGTTGTCTTATAATCAAAAGATGAAGAAGTTATAAGAGATTTAAGAAAACGAGTTTTTATATGAAATCATGGAAAATAGTTGATAAGTTGAATTTGAAGTTAAATTTGACTTGTCATCATGATAATTAAGGAATATGAAGTGTTAGAATTGTATTTAGAACATATTGAAATTTGAGTATGATTCTTGAATTTCATATGAAGGATAGGATTTTGAAGTTATAGATGATTTTCATGGATATAAGTTGGTTTAAGTAATGGTAGTTGAGTTTAATGACATGATAGGGGTTTAAAATAGAAGAATTAAGTGAAGAATTGATGATTTTCGGGGTTAAAATACAATTTCTGGGTAGAGGGAACCGATACCCTATGAATGGGAATCGATTCACCCTCTTGGACGAAAATTTCCAGAATGTCCAGGGGGTATCAATTCCCCCTGGGGGGTATTGATTCCCCCTAAATGAAAAATGGAATTTGGTTCTTTAATCTGGCTTAAGTTGTTAACATCAAGTTTAAGGTTTAGGCTTCTGATAGTTGTTTTGAAATGTTATATTTATGTAGATATTGAGTCTAAACAAGTTCCGGAATAATCAAAGGATTAGGATCGAATCAAAGAAAACAAGGCTAAGGTGAGTGCAATTTTAATTGTACTTATATTATTGAACGGACATTGACTTGCAATGAGCCAGTGATGGAGTTGCTATGGTAAGAAGTGACTCCTAAAATGTTATTTAATTTGTGATTCTTATATGTGCATGAATACATGAAATGAGTATAGGTTATTATATATGTTACATGATATGCATAAACATAAGAGCATAAAACATAAGATATATGATATGATATACATGATTATATGCATATGTGATATATGCTATGAGACATGACCAATGTGAAATGAGATAAGTTATGTGAATATATGAAATGATATATGAATATGCAATACGTGATACATGTGATATGATATGAAATACATGGTTACACATACATGTGGTATGTGACAGAAAAAAAAGAAAAAGTGATGAGAAAAGTATTCATCGTAAATGCCCATAGTATATGATACGAGAGCTATAGGTATAGTTGGCATGCCCAGAGTCGAGGGTATTGTAGTCCTTCGGGACGTAGTGGTCCTACGGGACATATATAGCAGTCCTTCGGGACGAATACTGAACAAATGTTCGGTGCCCCATGAGGGAATTTATACGAGCTGTGGTGACAGCATTGGTGCACAACCTCAATGTACTCACATACCTCTATTCTCAATAATATACATGGGCAATACAATTGAAAGATAAATTAAAGTGAAAGTGATACAAGAAGGTAAGTTTCATGTGTGCATGACATGATTATATATATGTCATGAAAATATATATATATATGCATATTGAAATGTCATGATCAAATGGTAAGAATGCATATTTATGAATCTATTGTTACATGTTCATTTATTGTCTCACTAAGTCTATGACTTAGCGTGTAAGTGATTTACACGTAGGTACCAAGAAACAAGAAGAGCAGTAATAGAAGTGGCAACGACAGTATCACTACTAGAAGATCAGATCAGAAGTAATCGACAAAGTATGTATTTTATTGTGTATAGAGTGTTGGCATATAATAAGTCGTTAATTATGAGCACTCTAATCGAGTTTGTATTTTGTAGTCTCTTCTATATAAATTAAAGTATTTTGTTTTAAACAAAGTTTTTTTTTAAATTCCCGGGGATTTTCTTTAAGTGTCAAGGTTTTAAAAGTCAATATGACACCACGGACTCGTATTCGGGTCGGGTACGGGTTAGGGTGTTACAGTTAATGGCATCAGAGCTAAGGTTTAGTCGATTCTCGGCATAAACCGGAGTCTAGAGTGTTTTATAAGGTATACATGCCAACAAAATAGTGAAAACTTCTGATCTGATACGGTAAGGAGTGTACTGTCTTGCTAATAGAATTAAAATGTTTTGTTATATTATATGTATGATAATGAGAGCTTCTAAAGTGAAGCACAAGACAATAAACTGAAGGTAATAGCATTCACCTGCCCTGGCCAGGCAGGGAGAAGAGCGAAAGCCTCAGAGAATGCCTGAATAAGATTAAAGAATGATATTATGATGTGTTTTACTTTTATACTTCTATAATTCATAAAATGAATGTATTGAAAAGAGTTGAGAACACCCGAATTCAAGGGTGAATTTGAGAAATGTTTCATTGTTATGGAAATTTGATTAAATGATAGGAATATAATATTAGAAAATTTTCATTTCTCCAAAGTGGAGAAGTTAAATTGAGTAGTTTTGTTACTACATAGATAAGTTAGAAGTATGGTGAACAAATGTTACCATAAGAATGTTAAAATATCAAGTGATGTGGTTATCATTTGTAGAAGAGTTCATGAATAAGTACATGAATGATCAGTTCATAAAATAAATGAAACTCAAATATATGAGATTGAAACAAGGAAATTACACATGCATGTGTATGAATATAAGTTTAATAAATTAAACAGATTTATTGTTGAGTTAATTTTGATTAAGAAGGATAAGAAAGAACGTGTGATTGGTTGTTTAGGGCTTGCGCCTTAAATTAAAAAAAATGTTATTGGTTTTGAAATTGTTCTCATTTCTAGAAATGGTTAATCGTGTTAAAGCTCTAGGGAGAGTTAAGAATAAAAGGATTGGACAACAAAAATCTCAGATGATTAAGAGAATTAGTGCTTTATAGAGTTAAGTACTATCAAAGAAAAATAGAGATTTTGGTTTTCAACTTTAAACTAGATATGAATTAGTTTTATTCTCCGTTAGAAAATCAAATCATATGAGAGTCCGACAGACTCAAGCAGTAGGGTTTGATCTTGAAAGATTAAACAAGGAGTTAATTGATAATAAGTCAGGGTTAAAGACAACCTTTGTGAATTAGGTTAAAAGCTCTATTAGAAGTTATGAAAATTGAAGCAGGAAAAAAATTATTTTAAAGGAATATAATGAGTTTAAGTATGTGTATGTGAGATAAGGATTTGAATGTTCAAGAGAAGATATAGAGTAATAGAAAAGTTTGAGAATGAGTAAGTGGGTGAACAATTTATAAGATAAAGGAAGTTATAACGTTTGATTTTTTTTAAAACAGAAAAATAATATTGCGTGTGAGTAAAAGTCCGAGTTTGAAAAGATAAGTAAGATATAAAAAAAATTGATTGAAAATATGGTATATGATTGAGTGGATAAGGGTTGTACCCTAGATTAAAAGTTAAAGATTTCGTTTAAAAATTGAATGTGCTATTAAATAATGTTAAAGGATATCCACTATTCTAAAGTGGAGAATTTAGATGAGATAATTTAGTTGCTATGCGGTTGAGATAAAATATGATAAATAAATGTTATAATGGGAATAATGGAAGATTAATTGATGTGAATATTGTTTCGGAAAAAAAATTAAGAAATAGGTATGTCAGTAATTATTTTATAAGATGAGAGATGTTGAAATGTTGAGAGTGACAAATAAAATTTCATGATACATGAGAATGAATGTGGATTTGATAAGTTAAGTAAACTATTGTTGAGATAATTCTGATTGGAAAAGGAGTATATGATTAATTAATTGGGACTTGTGCACTAGATTAAACAGTTGTTATTGACTATCCGTAAGAGTAAAGGTGATAGAGTTAAAAGATTGGAAGAAAAGATAAAGTAAATTAATCAAGTATTTCTTAATATCTTGTTCTGAATAAGATTTTCTGTTTAGTATAGCTCAGTCCTACATTAATTGGACCTTATGGATCTTTAAAAGAGGTGGATCCGTAATATAACAAAGAAATGCAAATAAGAATGAGTATATAGTTATCCATCTATTTGTACAGTGAAAATTCGAGGACGAATTTTCTTAAGGGGGAGAGAATTGTAACATCCCAAAATACGGGTTAGTGACTAAATTGTAAAACTTCAGATTTTGGTGATTTAAATTGGATATTTGAATAGTTCAATGATTGGTTCAGAAATATTTCCTAAAAGTTTATAGTAATTATCCAAAGAATTAAAGGGCAAAATGGTCATTTAGCATGAAAGATATTTTTCCCCCAATTATATGAATGAATCACGTGGGATGGGGGAAAGAGTTATCTGAAAACTCTTTCTTCTTCCTTTCTTCTTCTCCCAACCGTGGAAGCTAGGCAAAGGTAAGGGTTTTATGATTTGTTGGTTATTTGTTAAATTAAAGGTTATGTTTTGATCATTAGATGATAACTAAGCTTAAGAAAAGCTTAAGTTGTCTTATAATCAAAAGATGAAGAAGTTATAAGAGATTTAAGAAAACGAGTTTTTATATGAAATCATGGAAAATAGTTGATAAGTTGAATTTGAATTTAAATTTGACTTGTCATCATGATAATTAAGGAATATGAAGTGTTAGAATTGTATTTAGAACATATTGAAATTTGAGTATGATTCTTGAATTTCATATGAAGGATAGGATTTTGAAGTTATAGATGATTTTCATGGATATAAGTTGGTTTAAGTAATGGTAGTTGAGTTTAATGACATGATAGGGGTTTAAAATAGAAGAATTAAGTGAAGAATTGATGATTTTCGGGGTTAAAGTACAATTTCTGGGTAGAGGGAACCGATACCCTATGAATGGGAATCGATTCCCCCTCTTGGACGAAAATTTCCAGAATGTCCAGGGGGTATCGATTCCCCCTGGGGGATATCGATTCCCCCCTAAATGAAAAATGGAATTTGGTTCTTTAATCTGGCTTAAGTTGTTAACATCAAGTTTAAGGTTTAGGCTTCTGATAGTTGTTTTGAAATGTTATATTTATGTAGATATTGAGTCTAAACAAGTTCCGGAATAATCAAAGGATTAGGATCGAATCAAAGAAAACAAGGCTAAGGTGAGTGCAATTTTAATTGTACTTATATTATTGAACGGACATTGACTTGCGATGAGCCAGTGATGGAGTTGTTATGGTAAGAAGTGACTCCTAAAATTTTATTTAATTTGTGATTCTTATATGTGCATGAATACATGAAATGAGTATAGGTTATTATATATGTTACATGATATGCATAAACATAAGAGCATAAAACATAAGATATATATGATATGATATACATGATTATATGCATATGTGATATATGCTATGAGACATGACCAATGTGAAATGAGATAAGTTATGTGAATATATGAAATGATATATGAATATGCAATACGTGATACATGTGATATGATATGAAATACATGGTTACACATACATGTGGTATGTGACAGAAAAGAAAAAAACAAGTGATGAGAAAAGTATTCATCGTAAATGCCCATAGTATATGATACGAGAGCTATAGGTATAGTTGGCATGCCAAGAGTCGAGGGTATTGTAGTCCTTCGGGACGTAGTGGTCCTACGGGACATATATAGCAGTCCTTCGGGATGAATTCTGAACAAATGTTCGGTGCCCCATGAGGGAATTTATACGAGCTGTGGTGACAGCATTGGTGCACAACTTCAATGTACTCACATACCTCTATTCTCAATAATATACATGGGCAATACAATTGAAAGATAAATTAAAGTGAAAGTGATACAAGAAGGTAAGTTTCATGTGTGCATGACATGATTATATATATGTCATGAAATATATATATATATATATATATGCATATTGAAATGTCATGATCAAATGGTAAGAATTCATATTTATGAATCTATTGTTACATGTTCATTTATTGTCTCACTAAGTCTATGACTTAGCGTGTAAGTGATTTACATGTAGGTACCAAGAAACAAGAAGAGCAGTAATAGAAGTGGCAACGACAGTATCACTACTAGAAGATCAGATCAGAAGTAATCGACAAAGTATGTATTTTGTTGTATATAGAGTGTTGGCATGTAATAAGTCGTTAATTATGAGCACTCTGATCGAGTTTGTATTTTGTAGTCTCTTATATGTAAATTAAAGTATTTTGTTTTAAACAAAGTTTTTTTTTAAATTCCCGGAGATTTTCTTTAAGTGTCAAGGTTTTAAAAGTCAATATGACACCACGGACTCGTATTCGGGTCGTGTACGGGTTGGGGTGTTACAAAGAATATAAGATTATCGTGTTTGGTTAAAGGAATAACAAATTATTGGAATGTATATTTTACCAAATTGTCCTTATTATATATTTGTTTTTTAACAAGTTGAACTCTATTATAATATTACTATAATTAATGTAATACCTCAAATTTGGACCAGTGATTAAAATATAAGTTTTGAAAGTTTAGGGGCTAAAGTATAAACTTTGAAAAGTGTATGGACTGAAATTTATAATTTTTAAAAGCTATATATTTTAGTCTGTAAATGAATAGTTTGGAGTAAAACAGAGATTTTAGTGGGAATCAGATTTTTGGTATAGGAATTGTGTTGAAAGTTATAAAGTAGTAAAGTTCGGTATTGAAATTGGATAATCGGATCGAATCATAATTTTACAAAAATTTGAAGGATGTTATAAAATGGTTGGAAGTATTATTTTCATATTTCATATCAGAGAAATTTGGCTCAGAAAAGTGCAATTTTTCAGATTTTCCCGAACAGTGGAATTTTAGTGACTAAAATGAAATTTTGAAAACTTGAAGGGTTAAAAAAATTGAGAGATGAGAATTTTATAACTATTTTAATAATATTAAAATAGGGATAAAGGAGTAGCATGGAGGTAATTTCGAGAATTTATTAATGGTAATTTAGTCTTTTGGCCCAAAATGATTAAAAACTAGTTTTTAATTGATTTTTAAAAGTTAAAGTAGGAGATTTTGTTTTGAGAATTTTCGTGAACTCTTCTCTCCTCCAGCAGGCAGGTTGCTGAAAACTCTAAGTTCTTCAAGGTAAGATTTTTATTTTGATTTTTGGAGCAATATACTTGATTTTTTGGATTTAGCTATTAGATAGAGAATTAATCTACATGAAATTCTCTATCATTTGGTTCCAATATTTCATGGTGAATATGATTATGTGATGAGATTTCATGATTAAGGTTTAAGGAGGTTTAGTGATCTTGTAGAATTGATGAAGGATTTTTATGTTTTTTATGTTAGTGATTATTTCTAAAGCATGTATGATAGTTAAAATTAATTGTACATGTAAAATTAAGGTTTGGCCATGTTAGGGATTATGAGAGGATGAGATTTTGATTCAATTTGATGTTGTTATGATTGGAAATGCATGAATTTAATCATAGGAGGTTGAATTCATGCTTGAAAATGAACAAAAATTTCCCTTAAATGATTTAGAGGTATTCAGCCATAGGAAATAAATCTGACAGTGAGTTTGAAAATTCACCAAACATTCTATAAAAATTATTTGGAGGTTATTTTTATATATTGTGTTCTTATATCAATATAGGTTTGTTTAAAATAAATGGGGATCAATTTGAAGGTGTATACAAAAAGATATGAATTTTTAACCGAGGAAAGGTCAGAAAACGGGCAGCAGATTCTGCACAAAATAGATTTTGTGGGTCAACTTTGAAAAATTACTATAAATTGTACATAATGAATTGGAAGGAGTTCTTTATATGGATAGAATTTCATTCGAGTCTAGTTTTTAACTAAAGAAACGGAATTAAATTCCACTGTGTATATCAATATATAATATTGATTATTTAAAGGTAGTGCAAGTTGTCTGAATATGAAAATTTTAGAATTTAAGTTGAAATGGATTAGAAGATGAAGAGTAATGTTTGAAAGGTTGAGGTATTGATTTGAACATTTTATTAAAGGACTAGAATTTTTATATTTAATGTACAATGGGCATAATGGTGAAGGACCAATATGAATTAAATGGAAAGGTTGAGGTGAATTCTTAAAAAAAAGAATTCACAATTTATGGTTTATTTGTGTAATTTAGCAAAGATGAAGGGTTACAGATGAAAATAATATTCATGGATTTGAAATAGTATTTCAAAAGTTGGAAATTATAATAGAAATATGATTTAGTTTGATAATTGTTGGTCAAAGAAAATGGCAACAGCCGGCTGCTTGAAAAATAGGCTGCTAAATTTTTTTGGTAATAGGGATAATTACAAAATTAAGTCATTTAACTTTAGGGTATTTTCAAAGATTAGTCCCTAAGCTTCAACTATAAGTACCCTAGCTCATTTAGCTTCTAAATTATCCCAAAAATCATTTCTCTCCCATTACTAGAGAGCTTTCTTGTGAGTAGTGAGTGTTTTGTAAACACCTGTAAATTTTCTCTCTTAGTAAAAGGTCTGCAGCAGTCCGGAGACGTAGGCAAAATTGGCTAAACTTCGTTATCAATTTCGGGTATTATTTTTCTGGTTTTATTTCGCATTCTCACTAATCTGGTTATAGAGAAATTACTCGTTACTCGGTTTATTTCCCAACAACTGGTAATCAAATCTTTTGGTTGTGAATTTTGTCAATTTTTTGTGAGGTTACTATTCACATGAATAGTGAATTTCATGAATAGTAAAATTTTTTCGGCAATACGAATTTGTCGACGGAGGTGTTTTCATACACGACAGTTCGCAAAAATTCTCAGAAACGATCCAAAGAAGCCAGATTCGAGTGGGAGCGATGGCTGCAGACGAAGGGAATGTGAAAATTGAAAAGTTCAATGGTGCGGACTTTGGCTTTTTAAAGATGCAAATTGAAGATTTTCTGTACCAGAAAAATCTATATCAACCCCTCTTAGGAAAGCAATCAGAGGGCATGAAAAATGAAGACTGAGTTATTCTCGACAGACAAGCCCTCGGAGTTATCTGACTGACGTTATCCCGCAATGTTGCTTTCAACATAGCAAAGGAAAAGACAACGACGGATCTTATGGCGGCTCTCTCCAATATGTATGAGAAGCCACCGTCCTCAAACAAAGTTCATTTGATGATTATTCAATTTGCGGATGGCGGAAGGGGCATAAGTGGCTCAACACCTAAATGAACTCAACACAATCACAACCCAGTTGAGTTCAGTGGAAATTGAATTTGATGATGAAGTTCGAGCTTTAATTCTCTTATCATCTCTACCAGACAGTTGGAATGCTATTGTTACATCAGTCAACAGCTCATCGGGAAACAATAAATTAAAATTTGAGGATGTTCGGGATCTGGTATTGAGCGAAGAAATTCGACGGAGAGCGCGGGGAAGCATCAACCTCCTCAGCCTTGCACACGGAGTCCAGAGGGAGAACTTCATAAAGAAATTCAAATCATGGCAGATCCAAGTCCAGAACGGGAAAGAAAGATTTTACATGTTATAACTGCGGCAAGAAGGGTCACTTTAAAAGAGACTGCCGAGCACTGAAGAAAGATACCGACGCACAGGAATCTGCCAACGTGACAGAGGAGACAGGTGATGCCATGATTCTAAGCATCAACAGTCCGATTGAATCATGGATCTTGGATTCAGGGGCATCTTTCCACTCCACCCCATGCCGAGAAATCATGGAGAACTATGTCAGTGGTGATTTTGGGAAGGTTCATCTAGCCGATGATGAAACCTTGAAGATCGTCAGAAAAGGAGACATCTGATTAAAGTTGCCAAACTAGACCACCTGGACGCTGAAGGGAGTGAGACATATTCCTGGCCTCAAAAGAAATTTGATTTCTGTAGGACAGCTTGATAGAGAATGATATAGTATAACCTTTTCAGGCTGTGAATGGAAGATTACCAAAGGAACACTCGTCATTGCTCGTGGTAAGAAGAATGGTACTCTCTATGTAACCTCAAATTTAAATAATATCATTGCAGTAGCAGATGCTGATGGAAAATCAAACCTATGGCACCAAAGGCTTGGCCATATGAGCGAGAAAGGGATGAAGACACTTTTGTCAAAAGGGAAGCTGTCAGATCTAAAGAATGTAGATGTTGGACTATGCGAGGATTGCATCTTTGGCAAACAAAAAAAGTCATGTTTGCAAAGATTGGTAAGACACCCAAGGCTGAAAAGTTAGAGTTGGTTCATACTGATGTATGAGGACCATCTCCAGTTCCATCTCTTACAGGCTCATTATATTATGTCACCTTCATCGATGTTTCTACAAGGAATGTGTGGGTTTATTTTCTGAAGAAGACATCAGAAGTTTTTAATACCTTCAGAAATTGGAAGGCCATGGTGGAAAATGAGATTGGTCTGAAAGTAAGGCAGTTGAGGTCTGACAATGGAGGAGAGTACAAAAATCGTAGATTCAGATATTTTTGCGCAAACAATGGGATCAAGATGGAGACAACAATTCCCATGACACCGCAACAGAATGGTGTAGCAGAGCGCATGAATAGAACTCTGAATGAACGTGCCAGAAGTATGAGGATACATGCCGGATTACCCAAATTTCTATGGGTTGAAGCTATTAACACTGCAGCTTACCTGATTAACTGTGGGCCCTCAGTTCCTTTGGATGGCAAAATACCAGATGAAGTTTGGAGCAAGAAAAAAATAAACTTTTCACACTTAAGAGTGTTTGGTTGTATTTCTTATGTACACATAGATTCTGCTGAAAGAAGTAAACTTGATGCCAAGTCTAACAAATGTGTCTTTGTTGGTTATGGTGGTGATGAGTTCGGTTACCGATTTTGGGACTATGAAAATCGAAAGATCATCAAAAGTAGAGATGTTATTTTCAATGAGAATGTGATGTTCAAAGACAGGGAAACCATAGAATCAAGTGGCTCAAATACCGAAGCTGAAATAAAGGAATTTACTGAGTTCGAGGAGATTTCTGGAAATGATATTCAAATCAGTCCTGAAGCAGTTCAAGAAGAACCAGACACACCAGAACTGAGACGTTCCTCCAGAATTCCTAAACCAACCCAACAGTATTCTCCTTCTTTGTACTACTTATTGCTGACTAACAATGGTGAACCAGAGTACTATGATGAAGCAATGCAAGTGAAGGATTCATTCAAGTAGAAGTCTTCCATGAAAAATGAGATGGACTCACTTATGTCAAATCAGACGTGGAAATTAGCTAAATTACCACCAGGCAAGAAAGCGCTCCACAACAAGTGGATTTATCAGGATCCAAAAAAAGCATGATGGGAGAAAACACTACAAAGCAAGATTGGTTGTCAAAGGCTTTCAGCAAAAAGAAGGTATTGACGACAATGAAATTTTCTCTCCAGTCGTGAAGCTATCTACAATTAGACTGGTGTTGAAAATTGTAGCTGCAGAGAATTTACATCTTGAGCAGTTAGATGTGAAGACAGCTTTCCTTTATGGTGATTTAGAGGAAGAAATCTATATGAGGCATCCAGAAGGCTTCATAGAGGCAGGCAAGAAAAACCTGGTATGCAGGTTGAAAAAGAGCTTGTATGGTTTAAAACAAGCTCCTAGACAGTGGTACAAAAAGTTAGATAGTTTCATGAGTAGCAGTGGTTTTACCAGATGCCAAGCAGATCATTGTTGCTACATCAAGAGGTTCGACAATAGCTTCATTATTTTTTTGTTGTACGTTGATGACATGCTTATTGCAGTCTCAGACATGCAAGAGATTATAAACTTGAAGAAAAAATTGTCGAAGCAGTTTGCTATGAAGGATCTGGGCGTTGTAAAGTAAATTCTTGGGATGAGGATCAAGAGAGACACAAAGTCGAGGACTTTGATATTATCACAGGCTGAGTACATCAACAAAGTACTCTCCATGTTCAACATGCAAGATGCTAAACCAGTAAGTACACATTTAGGTGTTCATTTCAGACTCTCTAAAGAACAGTCACTAAAGACGGAGGAAGAATGTGCACACATAGTGAATGTGTCATATGATTCAGCAATTCGAAGTCTGATATATGCCATGGTTTGTACCAGACCAGATATTGCTCATGCAGTGGGAGCTGTTAGCAGGTACATGAATAATCCGGGCAAGGTACACTAGGAAGCAGTCAAATGGATCCTCAGATATCTACGAGGTACCACAAACAAAGCACTTTATTTCAAAGGTGGATATACAATACTGACAGGCTATGTAGATGCTGACTTAGCCGGAAATGTTGACATCAGAAGAAGCACTACAGGGTATATCTATACTCTAGGAGGAACCGCAGTGAGTTGGGTTTCTCAACTACAGAAGATATTTGCTCTCTCCACAACTGAAGCAGAATATGTCGATGTTACAAAAGCCAGCAATGAGATGGTTTGGCTCCAAAGTTTTTGGAAGAGTTAGGCAAGAAACAAGAAAACAATATCTTATATTTCGACAGTCAAAGTGCTATCCATCTAGCAAAGAATTCGTCTTTTCATTCCAGGATGAAGCACATACAATTGCGATATCATTTTATCCGGTCTCTTCTGGAAGATGGGATTTTGAAACTTGAAAAGATCAGTGGAGCTCAAAATCTGGCAGACATGTTGACAAAGATGGTGACTACGGACAAACTGAAGTTGTGTTCAGCTTCAGTTGGCATGCTAGAATAAAAGACCAAAAATACTGCTGCATTGATCGAGGTGTAAAGACAGATTAAAATCAGTCTTCAAGTGGGAGATTGTTGGTCAAAGAAAATGGCAGTAGCCGGCTGCTTGAAAAATGGGCTGCTAAATTTTTTATTATTATTTTGTAATAGGGATAATTACAAAATTAAGTCATTGAACTTTAGGGTATTTTCAAAAATTAGTCCCTAAGCTTCAACTATAAATACCCTAGCTCATTTAGCTTCTAAATTATCCCAAAAATCATTTCTTTCTCCCATTACTAGAGAGCTTTCATGTGAGTAGTGAGTGTTTTGTAAACACTTGTAAAATGTCTCTCTTAGTAAAAGGTCTGCATCAGTCCGGAGACGTAGGCAAAATTGGTTGAACTCCGTTATCAATTTCGGGTATTATTTTTCCGGTTTTATTTTGCATTCTCACTAATCTGGTTATAGGGAAATTACTCGTTACTCGGTTTATTTCCCAACAATAACGATATTTATTTTGTAGATTTTCTAATATTAACTCATTTTATATTAGTACGATTCTAATATGTAGTTTGAACAATGTGTTATTATTTGGTATTGTCAGACCACGACAAATCTAGCAATCAGGACAATTCGAAAGGAAAATAAAAAGCACCTGATTAGAAATATCGTTTAAAGGAATCTATAGTAAGGCAAAGGTGAGTGCAATTATTTATTTAATTATTTTGATCGAGGACGACTTGCGATAAGTCAACCTCATTCCAATTTATAGTATGATTTATAAAGTTTATAAAGAATATTTTGTACTATTTTATATCAGTTTTATGAATGATTTAGGGTACGAACTGCCCAAGCATGATATTTTGATTATGGATTTAATTATGACACATGAGCCCATTGTATGTATAATGAGAATTATTGGTACACTTGGCATGCCATTAGTTGAGTATTTATCCATTATCAGCTTTGGTACATTCGTGTATCAATGTTATCATATCAGCTTTGGTACATTCGTGTATCAATGTCCAGCACCGTTGGTGCTCATTTAGGTTATGATGGCACTGAAGTGCATCATATCTCAGTATCAGTTACAATTTGCACCGTGTTGTGCATAGTGTGCACCTTACTCACGAATCTTATGTTCTCATAAATATGCACTGGGCTATGAAAATGAATATGCAAGTGGTGAATGATTTCTAGTTGACAGAAAGCATGATATGCTTATTTTATCATATATGATTTATTAGAATTTTCATGAGTTCATGATTTAAAACGAAATTTCAGGTCTCAGTGAAGAGATCGACTTGGATAAGTTGGTTTGCAAGTTTAATGTTTTAAGTTGTATTATTTTATTTATGATATTTTTAGATTTTTCTCACCTTAGATTATTACTGTCTCACTAAGTTATACTTAGCGCGTGATGATTTTCATGTGTAGATTATAATAAGGATAATTGCGATCAGTAAGGAGCTATTGGAGCATATTTTTGGAAAGGCATACATATCATCAGTGTCAGTAAGACGTCTATGATGTTTCTTTTGACTTATAGTGGCATGTATAATTATGTCAATAATTTTTATTTATCGTAGTTATGTTAAATAATCTGTAATAGTAAACTAGAACTATTTTAGTTTATTTTACTTAGTTTAGTTTTACCCGTATTTATGCATGAAAAGAATATATTATGTTATTACGTTTTTTAAAAAAGATTTCATGAAAAATATGGTTTAATAAAATTACTGATTAAGAACATTAATTTATTTTCCTGTGACAAAGAAATAAATTATAGTTGAGATATACTTTAAAACATATTTTTAAAGTTAAAATAAGAGTGTTTTCAAAGGAAATAAATTTTTAGGGAAATTTCAGTTCAATAAATGTTTTCAAGTTGATGTGACATCGTTGACTCGTATAACGAGATATAAACGGGTTAAGGGTGTTACATTTATTGATATCAGAGCTACAGATTTAGTCGATTCTCGGCCTAAACCGAGCCTATAATGTGTTGGAAATATGTACATGCCACTAGGATGTCGAAAATTATTGATCTGGTATAGTCTGATGATTTTATTTAGGGTGTTGCTCCTTACTAACATAATATTATGTGTTTGTGGTTAGATGTCGAATGCAGAGGGCTCTAGAAGAGCTACCGAACAGGAGGACATTCCTGAGGGAACCGATAGTGGAAGTAGTAACGAGGTTGCGAATGAACCTCAACAATAAAGAGCACAGGCACAGCAGGGGATGCCATCTTTAAATCATTGGATTTTCTTGCAAGCTCTTGAGGCTATATTGGCAAGATCCGCCTCCGCCTCCACCTCCTCCTCCAGTTTCGAGAATATCGGTTCCGAGAGAATTACAAAGTTTAGGAGTTGCAGAATTTAAAGGTGAAGCAAATGAAGACCCAGTAGTAGCAAATATATGGTTGAATAATTTGAAAATAATGTTGGATAGTCTTCACTGTTCAGAGGATGAAATATTAGATGGAGTAGTTTCACTGTTACGAGGCCAGGCCCGTATATGGTGGACGAACGTGACGACACGTGTTCCTCTAGATCAGATCACATGACAGTTTTTCTTAGAAGCATTTCAGAAGAAATATATTGGAGATCGGTTTATTACTCAGATGAAGCAGGATTTCTTTAATCTGATCCAGGGTGGTAAATCTGTGTACGAGTATAAATGTGAGTTTAATAAACTTGCTTGATATGCCTCAGAGATGGTTTCCACCGAGAGAAATATATGTCAGAAATTTATTCGTGGTCTTCATCCCATACTCAGGGAACTTTTGTTGGCTGCGAACTTAACCACTTTTCAGGAAGTGGTGAACAAAGAAAAAGATTTAGAAATAGCGCAAAATGAGAATTTTCTGATAGAGCGAAGACGGCGTTCTAAAAGATCGGGAGCATCATCCTTATTTTAATCTAAAAGAGGTCGAGGTTCAGGATATCAATATCAAAGTAAATCAGAAGTCGGTGCTTCTGGTCGCAGAGGATCCGAGGCTAAGGAAAAAGGGCGTCAGGTACAAACAATGGCTACAGGAGCTGGCAGATCAGCTGAGTCTCAGGGACAACACCCATTATGTACGCAGTGTGGAAAGTATCATTCTGGTGAATGTAGAGCAAGATCGAGAGTTTTTTTTCGTTGTGGAGATCTAGGTCATTATATCAGAGACTGTCCGATGTTAGGAGAGAGATCTATTCAGACAGAGCGATCAGTGGCAATGCCTCAGAGAGGTGGTCGAGGCAGAGGGAGAGGGAGAGGATATTCTGAGACAGCCTCCCAGTCTAACGTTCGTGCTCAAGCGAGAATTTATAAGATCAAGACTAATGAGGATCGTGATGACCCAGAGATCATAACAGGTACTTTCGATCTTTATGATGAGCCTGTATTTGTTTTGATTGATTCGGGTTCTACGCGTTCCTATGCTAGTTCAGAATTAGTTAAAAATAAGAATATTCCGTTAGAACACATCAATAGTGATATGATAGCTATAAATCCACTGGGTCATAGTGTTAGAGTCACAAGATTAGCAGAAATTGTCCGCTAAAGATTCAAAGGGTTGTATTCCCAGCGAATCTTTTGGAGTTACCGTTTGAGGAGTTTGAGATTATATTGGGCATGGATTGGTTATCTCGACATTATGGTTGGGTAGATTGTCGCATGAAGCGATTATTTATAAAGGATGCAGAGGGTACCGAGATAATAGTAATTAGAGAAAAAGCGGAATCTTTGTCTAATGTAATATCAGCCTTTACGACAATGAAAATGATGGAAAAAGGTTGCATAGCTTTCTTAGCAAATGTAATTGATACCCGGACATCTGAAATTTGATTGGAGAATATTTCGACAATTCGAGAATTTCTAGATGTATTTCCTGATAATTTACCCGGATTACCTCCTGATCGATAAGTGGAGTTTAAAATTGAAGTTTTCCCGGGTACATCTCCTATTTCAATGACTCCATATAGGATGGCTCCAACGGAACTCAGAGAATTAAAGGAAAAATTACAAGAGCTACTTGATTGTGGTTTTATTAGACCGTGTATATCTCCATGGGGTGCACCAGTACTTTTTGTTAAAAAGAAATATGGCTCGATGCGATTATGTATAGATTATCGTAAACTGAATAAGGTAACGGTGAAGAATAAATACCCTCTTCCGAGGATTGATGATCTATTTGATCAGCTCAAGGGTGCTTCAGTATTTTCGAAAATTAATCTTTGATCAGGGTATCATCAACTAAAGATAAAAGAGGAAGATATTCCAAAGACAACTTTCAGAACTCGATATGGTCATTATGAGTTTGTTGTGATGCCGTTTGGACTAACCACTGCTCCAGCAACATTTATGGATTTGATGAATCAGGTTTTTCAGCCGTATTTGGATCAATTTATGGTTATATTCATTGATGATATTTTGTTGTATTCTAAGACTAGGGAAGAGCACGACACACATCTTCGTATCGTACTTCAGACATTACGAGATAAAAAGTTATATGCTAAATTATCAAAATGTGAATTTTGGCTGTCATAGATCGCCTTTATGGGTCACGTGATTTCAGCAGAAGGAATTAGATTAGATATCAAGAAAGTGCAAGCGGTAGTGGAGTGGAAACCTTCGAAAAATGTTTCTGAAGACTGAAGTTTCTTGGGGTTAGTTGGATATTATCAGAGATTTGTGAAGAATTTTTCAATAATTGCATCTCCACTTACCAAACTACTTCGAAAGGATGTACAATTCGTCTGGAATGAAAAGTGTCAAGAAAGTTTTGAGAAGCTTAAAAAGATTCTGACAGAGGCACCGATATTAGTACAACCAGAGTCAGGAAAGGATTATGTAATCTACAGTGATGCGTCACATAATGGTTTGGGATGTGTTTTAATGCAAGAAGGTAAAGTGGTAGCATATGCTTCAAGGCAGTTAAAGACGCACGAACGGAATTATCCGACACATAATTTGGAGCTAGCAGCTATAGTGTTTGCTCTGAAGATATGGCGCCACTATTTATATGGTGAGCGATGCTACATTTATACAAATTATAAGAGTTTAAAATATTTGCTCACTCAGAAAGAGTTAAATCTAAGACAAATGGATTGAGCTTCTCAAAGACTATGATGTGATTATTGATTATCATCCTAGGAAGGCTAATGTGGTAGTTGACGCACTTAGCCGAAAAACCTTTGATGCTATGAGAGCGTTAGATGCACGACTATCAATGGAAGATGATGGTGCATTGATCGCAAAATTAAGATTGAGACCTGCCCTATTGGATCGTATCAAAGATCTATATAATAAAGATAAAAAGTGTTTGGATATAATGGAGCAAGCAAAGAAAGGAGAAATGACAGATTTTGAAATTAAGCCTTATGGATGTTTGTATTATCGCAATCTAATTTGCATACCAGATGACGAAGAACTGAAGAAAGATCTCCTTTCTGAAGCTCATTATAGTCTTTTGACTATGCATCCAGGAGGAAACAAAATGTATCAAGACTTAAAGAGTCGTTATTGGTGGGCAGGTATGAAAAGAGCTATCACTGAGTTTGTTTCTAAATGTCTAACCTGTTAGCAGGTAAAAGCAGAATACCAAGTTCCTTCAGGATTATTACAACCTATCTCTATTCCTCAATGGAAATGAACCTATCTCTATTCCTCAATGGAAATGAGAACGAGTTACCACAGATTTCGTAACAGGTTTACCTTTGACATCCAGTAAGAAAGATTCGATCTGGGTGATAGTGGATAGATTGACAAAGACATCACACTTTATCCCAGTTCGAGATGATTATTCTATGAACAAATATGTTGAATTATATGTCAGAAAAATTGTACGACTTCATAGAGTACCCATTTCGATAGTTTCAGATAGAGATCCGAGATTCACTTCGAGATTTTGGAAGTCTTTGTATGAGGCATTAGGAACTCGAGTAAAGTTCAGCACAGCTTATCATCCTCAAACAGATGGTCAATCTGAGTGAACTATTCAGATACTTGAAGACATGCTAAGGATGTGTGTTATTGATTTCAAGGGATCATGGGAAAAGTATTTGCCTTTAGCATAATTTGCTTATAACAACAGTTATCAATCGAGCATCAAAATGTCTCATTTTGAAGCATTATATGGAAGAAAATGTCGAACGCCGCTGAATTGGTATGAATTAAAAAGATTGAGATGTAATTGGTCCAGATTTAATTAAGGAGGTGGAAGACAAAGTGAAGGTAATCCAAGATAATCTCAAGATAGCAGCTGATAGACATAAATCTTATACTGATTTAAAAAGAAAAAAAAATGAATATCAAGTAGGTGACAAGGTATTTCTTAAAGTGTCACATTGGAAAAGGATTCTGAGATTTGGAAGAAAAGGAAAATTGTGTCCAAGATTTATTGGACCATACGAGATTGTAAAGAGAGTTGGACTAGTAGCTTATCAGTTGGCGTTACCTCCAGAGATGGACAAGATCCATAATGTATTTCATGTATCGAAGCTTCGAAGATATCGATCAGATCCTTCACATGTGATTACACCAGAGGAAATTGATATTCAACCGGAGTTATCATACGAAAAAGGAGCTAGTAAAGATTTTAGCACATGGAGTCAAAGAACTAAGAAATAAGACGATTCCATTGGTAAAAGTTCTTTGGCGGAATCATAAAGTTGAGAAATCAACTTGGGAACGAGAAGAATATATGAAGAAAAAGTTTTCTCATCTATTTAGACCAGTGACTAAAATATAAGTTTTGAAAGTTTAGGGTTAAAGTATAAACTTTTAAAAGTGTAGGGACTGAAATTTATAATTTTTAAAAGTTATATATTAAAATTATAAATTTTAGTCTGTAAATGAATAGTTTGGAGTAAAACATAGATTTTAGTGGGAATCAGATTTTTGGTACGGGAATTGTGTTGAAAGTTATAAAGTAGTAAAGTTCGGTATTGAAATCGGATCGAATCAGAATTTTACAAAAATTTGAAGGATGTTATAAAATGGTAGGAAATATTATTTTCATATTTCATATCAGAGAAATTTGGCTCAAAACAGTGCAATTTTTCAGATTTTTCAGAACATAGTGACTAAAATGAAATTTTAGAAAATTGAAGGGTCAAAAAAAATTAAGAGATGAGAATTTTACAGCTATTTTAATAATAATAAAATAGAGATGAAAGAGTGGCATGGAGGTAATTTCGGAAATTTATTAATGGTAATTTAGTATTTTGGCCCAAAATGAATAAAAAATTAGTTTTTAATTGATTTTTAAAGGTTAAAGTAGGAGAATTTTTTTTGAGAATTTTAGTGAACTCTTCTCTCCTCCAGCAGGATGCTGAAAACTCTAAGTTCTTCAAGGTAATATTTTTATTTTGATTTTTGGAGCAATTTACTTGATTTTTTGGATTTAGCTATTAGATAGAGAATTAATCTACATGAAATTCTCTATCATTTGGTATCAATATTTCATGGTGAATATGATTATGTGATGAGATTTCATGATTAAGGTTTAAGGAGGTTTAGTGATCTTGAAGAATTGATGAAGGATTTTTATGTTTTTGATGTTAGTGATTATTTCTAAAGCATGTATGATAGTTAAAATTAATTGTACATGCAAAAATAAGGTTTGGCCATGTTAGGGATTATGAGAATGATGATATTTTTGATTCAATTTGATGTTTTTATGATTGGAAATGCATGAATTTAATCATAGGAGGTTGAATTCATGCTTGAAAATGAACAAAAATTTCCGTATTCAGTTATATGAAATAAATATGGCAGTGAGTTTGAAAATTCATCAGAAATTCTATAAAAATTATTTAGAGGTTATTTTTATATATTATGTTCTTATATCAATATAGGTTTGTTTAAAACAAACAGGGATCAATGTAAAGGTGTATAAAAAAACGATATGAATTTTTAACCGATGAAAGGTCAGAAAAACGGGCAATAAATTCTGCACAAAATAGATTTTGTGGTTCAACTTTGAAAATTCACCATAAATTGTACATAATGAATTGGAAGGAGTTCTTTATATGGATAGATTCCCATTCGAGTCTAGTTTTCAACTAAAGAAATGGAATTAAATTCAGTGTGTATATCAATACATAATATTGATTCTTTAAAGGTAGTGCAAGTTGTCTGAATATGGAAATTTTAGAATTTAAGTTGAAATGGATTAGAAGATGAAGAGTAATGTTTGAAAGGTTGAGGTATTGATTTGAACATTTTATTAAAGGGCTGGAATTTTTATATTTAATGTACAATGGGCATAATGGTGAAGGACCATTATGAATTAAATGGAAAGCTTGAGGTGAATTCTAAAAAAAAGAATTCATAATTTGTGGCTTATTTGTGTAATTTAGAAAAGATGAAGGGTTAAAGATGAAAATAATATTCATAGATTTGAAAGAGTATTTCAAAAGTTGGAAATTATAATAGAAATATGATTTAGTTTGATAACGATTTTTATTTTGTAGATTTTCTAATATTAAACTCATTTTATATTAGTACGATTCTAATATGTAGTTCGAACACTTTGTGTTATTATTTGGTAATGTCAGACCACGACAAATCTAGCAATCGGGACAATTCGAAAGGAAAAGAAAAAGCACATGATTAGAAATATCGTTTAAAGGAATCTATAGTGAGGCAAAGGTGAGTGCAGTTATTTATTTAATTATTTTGATCGAAGACGACTTGCGATAAGTCAACTTTATTCCGATTTATAGTATGATTTATAAAGTTTATAAAGAATATTTTTATAATATTTTATATCAGTTTTATGAATAATTTAGGGTATGAACTTTCCAAGCATGATATTTTGATTATGGATTTAATTATGACACATGAGCCCATTATATGTATAATGAGAATTATTGGTACACTTGGCATGCCATTAGTTGAGTATTTATCCATTATCAGCTTTGGAACATTCGTGTATCAATGTTATCATATTAGTTTTGGTACATTCGTGTATCAATGTCCAGCACCGTTGGTGCTCATTCAAGTTATGATGGCACTGAAGTGCATCATATCTCAGTATCAGTTACGATTTGCACTGTGTTGTGCATAGTGCGCACCTTACTCACGTATCTTATGTTCTCATAAATATGCATTGGGCTATGAAAATGAATATGCAAGTGGTGAATGATTTCCAATTGACAGAAAGCATGATATGCTTATTTTATCATATATAATTTATTAGAATTTTCATGAGTTCATGATTTAAAACGAAATTTCAGGTCTCAGTGAAGAAATCGACTTGGTTAAGTTGGTTTGCAAGTTTAATGTTTTAAGTTGTATTATTTTATTTATGTTTATGATATTTTTAGATTTTTCTCACCTTAGATTATTACTGCCTCACTAAGTTATACTTAACGCGTGATGATTTTCATGTGTAGGTTCTAATAAGGATAAGTACGATTAGGAAGGAGCTATTGGAGCATCTTTTTGGAAAGGCATACATATCATAAGTATCAGTAAGACATCTATGATGTTTCTTTTGACTTATAATGACATGTATAATTATGTCAGTAATTTTTATTTATCGTAGTTATGTTAAATAATCTGTAATAGTAAACTAGAACTATTTTAGTTTATTTTACTTAGTTTAGTTTTACCCGTATTTATGCATGAAAAGAATATATTATGTTATTACGTTTTTTTAAAAAGATTTCATGAAAAGAAACATGGTTTAATAAAATTACTAATTAAGAACATTAATTTATTTTCCTATGACAAAGAAATAAATTATAGTTGAGATATACTTTAAAACATATTTTTAAAGTTAAAATAAGAGTGTTTTCAAAGGAAATAAATTTTTTGGGAAATTTCAGTTCAATAAATATTTTCAAGTTGATGTGACATCATTAACTCGTATAACGAGACATATACGGGTTAAGGGTGTTACATTTATTGGTAGATATATCCAACAAGTTTCTCAAATCCAAAAACATTAACAAAAGGATCGTAGAAAACAAACAAAAGAAGGGTCGAAATGTCTGAAAATGTTGCTTTTATATTTATATTTGAACACTTAATTATTTCTAAGAGATCTCTTGATTAAAAAGAAAATGTCCGAAAGCAACGGACAGATTCACTTTCGCTCTGCCCAGTTCTGGCTGCCAATACAACAGTCTTTCAACTGAACCCTAAACTGTAAAACTAAGCAGACGAGCAACTAGAAACACGGTTGTCTTCGACTTTTCCCAAGTATAATTGGCTGTTATTTTCGTTAGAAATGTAAATATACTGTAAAATAATAAATTAAATGCCACTTCATTTTCTAAGAACCATACTCGAGTTCAATATATATGGGTCTGATCTGTGCGGATTGGAGACGGTCAGTCCTATTGGTGTTGAGATTGTGGTCAACACTATACATAATGCAGATTAAATTACACTGCAGCAAAATTATGACATCTATTAAGTATGCTCAATTCATAAGCAAGCATGTAGCTTGCACATGTTTCTCCTAGAGGTTTTAGGTTCGAGCAGATGTGTATGCAAGGTCCGTGCGTGTACATTGTCACTTGGCTAAGGAAACTCTGAGCAAATGTGTATGACTTGCCCATATTCATTGTTGAAAGGAATCACATACTTTTCCTTCTTTCCTACAACACTTCATATATGCAAATGCAAACTGAAAGAATACAAGTGTAAATATACACTTCACGAGAGCAGGGACTTATGAGATTTCTCAATTGCTAAATCTCTGTTTATATAGTAATATGTTCTGTATCAAATGTGAAGAAAACTCCACCTAGGAGGGAAGCATGATCTAAACAATGTAAATATTGATTTTCTAATTTACCTACAAAAAATGCACAATTCAGACTGCCATCCACCTAAACTATAGAAATTAGAAGAGAAATTGGGGCTTTATGGCATTAACAAAGTAATACAATATTCCTTCAGCCAAGATGTTAGCTGCAAGTACCAGATCAAAAACGCCGGCAGCCACTTGAATGCATTGTGATGACAACATGATCTTACACATGTTACATTGATAACATCTATAATAAATGCAAAAAAATGCAGTTTGATATCTGGTAGCAACAATACGAAAAGGAGTACGATGCAACTCAGCATTGAAATGCAGCAAGAAAAAAAGATTCACCATTCATAAAACGAAAAGGGTATTCAAGTCACTCAAGGAAACATAATGTAAAGTGTCTAAATTCTAAAACGCCCTATGTTATTTTGACACAAGCACATGATAACAGTTCGTATAAACATGTGTCTATATTCAATTCATATCACTTGTTTGCTTAGATGACCGAGATGCTATACATACAAGTTCATAAGAATACAGTTTCTAAGTCACAGCAGAAACCTCAGTACCTAAGAATCTTTCCTAACATATAGAAATATTAAGATTTAAGACCAAATATAACATTTAGAAACCTGTCGTGCATTTTACTCTTTCTACACATCAACTATTACAAGACTCAAGTTTCAACTTTATAGCTCTGGTTTCCATTGTTTAGCTTTCAAGAGATGAACAATTATAAACAGCATTGCCTAATTCCTGTGAAGCTAACAACTTCGTTTGCTGAAACAGATCGTGGAGGAACACTATGGATATTAAGGAACGACAGAATGTTGTTGAGTGTTGAGTTGGTAGGAAAAAAATAATTAATGAAGAAAATTCTAGAACCCTCTATGCTGCATTTTGCACTGCCGCAATGAATAGATCAACAAAAACCAAGCAACTCATAAAGATCAAGCACATTTTCACAAATACAGAAAACCCTAAAAAACCGGGAGGGGGTATTACATTTAAATATATTATTATCGTCTTATAGCAATTAAGGCTAAGCATATCGAAATATCCATAGCCTAGCAAAAAGATCACAACAACAAACCCTAGCAATACCAATTATAAATCCAAAAAAGAGCCCTAAATAGAGAAACAAGGATCCTCAAACTCAAGCCTCTTCCTTAACGGACAACGATGAAATCTGCTCACCACTCGGAGCTTCCGTACCTGGCGGCGCATCCGAGGCGGCGGTTGCTGCTCGAGATTTGACAGTGTCGAGCATACGCTTGCTGATCTCCTTGGAATACATCTGAAGGATCTCAATGCCATCACTGTCGGGGGAGAAATCTGCTCCGGCAACTGAGAAAGCCTCCTCCTCGATCGACTTGGCCACGGAGGAAGCCTCGTCCTCAGGGATCGTGCCGTAACGTTTGGAAAGTACAGATTGGGAAGACAGCGTCTCGGCTAGGCGGTTGATAACGGCATCGCGGGTTCGTTGAGAGAGAGGCCAAATTCGGAGCGTAAGGTTATTGAGCTTGGCGGCGGTGTCTTCTACTTGCTCTTGAGGCTGGGTCAGGTGAGGCTCCGTCTCTACGGCGGCAGTTGAGTCTTGCGTGGTGGTGGATTCAGTTTCGGCCATTTCTTTTGCTTAGAGACCGAGGGCAGTGACCGGAGAGTAAATTGGGGATTTCAAGTTTGGGAGGGGACGTTTTTTTCAATCGAATGAAAAACGAAAGCAAATAAATAGCGTTAAAAAGGGTTGAATTGAAATGGGCTTCCCAACTTTCTTTAGTGAGATCTACATTTTAATTAATGATCAACTACACCGATTGACATGAGTGGTTCCAACATGGAATTGCGGCGCCAAAAACTATTCAAATTTTTTGTCTGAGCCCGGGTTCGAACCGGGGACCTCTAGTGTGTGAGACTAGCGTGATAACCAACTACACCACCCAGACCAGTTTGATCAGCTTTTGTATAAGTATTTTATCTATATAATAAATCGTATTGTCTTGGTCTTTAAAAGTTATAACTAGGTTTAGTAGGTTAAGTGATACTGAGATCAGGATTTACAGCCGAACAAGTAGGGAGGGAGCCACTAAGTGCTTGGGTGGGGGTGTGCCCTCCCTAACTCACCCAGTTAAAAATTTATTTTTTTACCTTTTAATGTATATATTTAATTTAAATATTTATGTGATAATTATGAAATTACCCTCCCAAATTTTAAAATAAGTTATATTTTCCCTTTCAAGTTGAAATCCTGACTTTGTCCCTTTCGAACAAGAAGCTAGAATTATTGCTATTGGATGTCAGATTTTTTTAACTTAATGGTATGTTCTAAGGGCCTCAAACTTTTATTTTTTAAAAAATTTGGTATAATTATCATGCTACTTTTATATTTAATGTGGTACTCAAACTCAGAAAAATAATTTAATATGATCATTTAATCAATAATTTCTATTGTTGATCATTACAATACAAACGTGATAATTTACGGTACTAACATGAGGATTCACAATAAATAATTATATGACATATGAGTTAAAATTTTTTTTATTAATATAAAATATTTTAAAGTTTAAAAACTTATTTATAATAAGATGATAGTCTAGGAATTAATAGAATGTCTTAAAGTTTAGGGACTACCGTAAAATAGAGATCATAGTTTAAGAATATTATATGTAATTATCTCAAATTAGCCCAAAAATTTTTTTTATATACCAAATTTGGCGTTCTTTTCCCAAAATGACGATAACGAGAAAATTGAAATTAATTTAATCCGACATAAGTTTCAACAATAGACAACACACGACGGGAGAACTATCCTCCCGCACCTGAACGGAGCCGTATCAACGGCATCTAGACACGCAAACATAATACTCCTCCGACAATGGATTCTCAAACCCGTGAGGAGGAGTCACCGAGAGAAGAACCGAGCAAACACACAGACACGACGGAGGAATCCGAATCCAAACGCCTCTTATCATCTCAGTCTCCTTCCTCCTCCTCGTCCGATGATGAAAACGAGGTCGCATACGAATCTCGAGAGAAAGTCGTCATCGTCGACGTGGAACCGCCGGAATCCATGGGAAATGTTGACTACGTCCCTCCCTTTTCTTGGAAGAAGCTATGGTTGTTTACGGGACCGGGTTTTTTAATGAGTATAGCGTTTTTAGATCCGGGGAATTTGGAAGGTGATCTACAGGCTGGTGCAATTGCGGGTTACTCTCTGCTTTGGTTGTTGATGTGGGCCACCGTCATGGGTCTTCTGATCCAATTGTTATCGGCTCGGCTCGGGGTGGCTACTGGCAGGCATCTTGCGGAACTCTGCCGGGAGGAGTACCCAACTTGGGCTCGATATGTCCTTTGGTTCATGGCCGAACTGGCGCTTATTGGAGCCGACATTCAAGAAGTTATCGGGAGTGCTATAGCTATCCAAATTTTGAGTAATGGATTTTTACCGCTATGGGCTGGTGTCTTAATTACCGCATCGGATTGGTAAATTTCCTTATTTTTTTCGAGTTTCTTCTTCCTTTTCCTTGAATTCTTAATTGATTTCCACGTTTCAAATATTATGTTCTTTAGATCGGGTGGTATAATTTTAGATTTGTTTGAATTTAAAGTTTGAGCCTTTGTAGATTTTCTGGTAGCTAACTGCGTATTATCAAGTCAGATTCTATTTAACTTTATTTATTTTTTCACCTCTAACAAGTGTTTCACCCGCTCTCTGTTTACAGTTTTATCTTTCTATTCCTGGAGAATTATGGAGTCAGGAAACTAGAAGCTGTTTTTGCTGTTTTAATTGCAACTATGGCTGTAGCGTTTGCTGGAATGTTTGGTGATACAAAACCTAATGGAAAAGAACTACTAATAGGTTTGTTTTTTACAATTTAATAAAATAATCATTTTGTACGAAGTTAATATTTTATTTTTGAGTACCATTTCATGTTTTCCATTGTTTTAGGCATTTTGGTACCCAAACTTAGCTCAAAAACGATTCGGCAGGCTGTGGGGGTTGTGGGTTGTGTTATAATGCCTCATAACGTTTTCTTGCATTCTGCATTGGTACAATCAAGAAAGATTGATCCGAAGAAGAGAGGCCAAGTTCAAGAGGCACTAAACTACTACTCAATTGAATCATCTGTTGCTCTTCTGGTTACCTTCATGATCAATTTATTTGTGACAACAGTCTTTGCCAAGGGATTCTATGGTACAAAACAAGCGGATAGCATAGGACTAGTTAATGCAGGGCAATATCTTGAGGAGAAGTATGGTGGAGGACTGTTTCCGATTCTATACATATGGGGTATTGGATTGCTAGCAGCTGGACAAAGTAGTACAATAACTGGGACGTATGCTGGCCAGTTTATAATGGGAGGTTTTCTCAATCTTCGTATGAAGAAGTGGTCTAGGGCATTGATTACACGAAGCTTTGCAATTGTGCCAACTATTATTGTAGCTATTGTCTTTAATACATCTGAAGCCTCATTGGATATCTTGAATGAATGGCTTAATGTACTTCAGTCAATACAGATTCCTTTTGCACTCATACCACTTCTTACCTTGGTCTCCAAGGAGCAGGTCATGGGGGTCTTTAGGATTGGCCCTATTCTTGAGGTAAGCTTTCTGTGTCACTCATCTTCTGTTTCATCTGTACTTTATGTTCACAATAACGTCTATTGTCAGTAGTTTAGTTCACCCTGCTAGTTATAATAACTAGAGTATCTGCAGTTACCGTGTTTGAAATCAACACCGAATCATCTTATATTTATCAGAAGTTTAGTATAAATGTTTCTGTTGTTTAAAACATTTTGATTGCAATTAGAACACGATAACAAACTTGGGCAACTACCACAAGTTTCTATTGCTATCTCTGTAGCAGCTTGCTTCACTTCTGTGCCTAGTTGTTTGTCATTTAAACACACAGTAATAACCTGAATTGGTTTTCTACCCTGGAGCCAAAAAGTTTATCAAGTTTTGATACAAGTAATGCAAAACTTGCAACCAAAGGACCCATATATTTCCTTTTACTGATATTGCATATGCATTTACTGATCTATAGGGTCATTCCCCTCATTTTGTCATCATTGTTACTCTCTAGCCCTATGCAGTGAAAAGCAATAATGCTGGCTGATTTGTGGTATGCTTGCTTTCCTGGTATTCTTGACATTTGTTGGAGGGTAATCCCATCTTACCTTATGAAGTCATGCTCGCTATCCTTTGGTTTTTCCATTTAGATGTTAGTCTACAAAGTACATTTTAGTACCATAATTATGAGAATTGTGTGTCTAAGTTTAGTAGTTTTATGTAGGAGACAACAACAGCAATTTGTTCTGGAGAGATTTCCAAAGAACTCTCAAATCAAAGGTTCAAAGTGAATCTTTCAACTTCATGCGGAATTCGTAAAAAAATCTTAGTAATCTTTCCAATTTCCATGTTTCGGAAAATGAAAATGGAAACTTTGAGTTTGTTTGTGGTGTATGCAGTTCTTTTGCTTTTGCTTGGACTGATGTGATTGATGATACTCGAGTGAATTAATAGATCCAACAAATGCTTCATGTATCAAGTTAAAACATAGCTAAATTTGATGGTTTAGGTTGTGTTATTTTGCAGAGAATGGCCTGGACAGTGGCTGCGCTCGTAATGATAATCAATGGCTATCTTTTGTTTGATTTCTTTGTTTCCGAAGTCAAGGGACTGTTGTTTGGACTAACGATCTGTATATGGACAGCTGCATATATAGCATTCATTGTTTATCTCGTTTCACATGGTGATGCCCTTCCTACCACTTGGTTCAACAGAGAACTATCCAAGCGATATTCCGTCACCGGAAGTTAAAAGAGCTAGGGGAAAGACACAATCATGGCTACAAGCAACGAGTTCTCTGAATCATATAGCTTACATAGGCCTCCTAATATCTCGATAGAAATTTATCAATACTTCGAATTGCGAAGCATTCTTTTGTACACCAATGAGCTTGTATACACATATCTGAACCATAGAAGGCAGCTGGTCCAACCATCCGAGATCTACATTCATAGGTGTCAAAGCTGCACAGGGTTATCGTGCATCTCATAAACCATGTAAGGAGAACATTTCCTGAAATTCTCTTTAATTCTTGATGAAGTTAGATCATGAAACTGCCACAGTTGTTTCCCTGAAGGGACCATGCCATACACCAGGAAATGCATTTTACGATTATCATGTTATTGGATATGTATCGTACTCTATTCCAGAATTTTGTTCTCTGCTGTCTGTTCTTTTGTTGTTCATTAAGTTAAATACTGATAATGACTAAAAGAAAAAAGAAAAAAAAAAGAAAAAGAAATTGAAGAAGGCAGAACGCATAAATTGAGGAAGCAGAGAATTTTCAGAAATTCATTCGATAAAGCATGCCCTAACTCAGTTTAGGGATTTAACCCCTAAAATCAAAAGGGAAAATTATGCATTTAATGCATAAACTATCAGTTTTGGTTCGTTTAGTACATAAACTTTCAATTTTTTAAAAATCATACTTAACGTTTAGTTATTGTTTCATTTTAATATCTCACTGTTAAAAAACTTAATGTGTTTAGTACTTAAACTATCAGTTTTGGTCTTTTTTAATACTTAAACTTTCAAAAAAAATTCAAAATCATACCTAAAGTTTATGATTAAAATAAGTAGGATTAAATTTTATTTTAATTTATTAAAAGTATGATTAAATTGAAAGAATATGTAAATAATATGGACCAAATATATGATTATACCAAAATATTTAACTACCTCGTCACCTAATCTGTTAATTGTTAACGACAATTAACTCATGGTGACAATATCTTAATTAAATAAAAACGAAAGTGACCATATCTTAATTAATAAAAATAAAAGTGATCATATATTATATTCTTTGAAATGGACAAAAACTCAAACATAAATGATCAATAATATAGGTAACCCTAAGAGCAACACTTATCATAATCTTTCTTTATTTCCCTTGATATATTGAACAAATACAACACTTAGTTGTGTGGTATTGGAGCAATATAAATACAAAGTATTTATATCAATTTTGAGAGGTTAATAAGTTATATATTGCATAGATTTGGAGATAATGTATTCATATTATATTTGTGTTATGCCTAATATCTAGATATTAATGTATAAATAATCATTTGGTATATTGTAATGATTTTTAAAGTTAAAATTTAATCTATTATTGTGAACATTTTATGAATGATAATTATATATATATTTAATATTAATAGATGAAAAAGAAAATGAGTAATTTTTTTAACTCTAAAGGTGAGATTAAAATATTGTTACGTCCTTAATTGATATTTAAAAATAATAAATAAATAAATAAGATATATAATAATTCTTTGACCTTATAAAATTAAAATACGTTTATGAAGTTGATATATTAAATGATAGTTTTTTAATATTCAATTCATATAAAGCATTTTTTAAAATTTAATTTGTGTAAAAAATAAAATTTATACTAAATCTTATAAATGTAAATCTATTTATTAGTTTACCTTCGTAATAAAATTTAAATGCTTGAGTAAATAGGTGTTATTCTCATAAAATCACCTTTTCCATTTAATATTCTCGATCAGGCACCGTTCAGACTATATTTTCTGATCTAACACCCTTTGCAGAAAGGCGTACCTCCTACAGCGCGTTTAACGTTGATTTGACGCAACGTGGGGTAAGGCGCGTCCCGTGAGGCGCGCCTTATGCTGACATGGGATACACGTGTGTATAGCGCGGCCCCTGGGACACACCTTAGGCCACGTAGGGTATAGCACGGGGCAGAGGCCGCGCCTTACCTGTGAATCTGTCACGCGTAAGGAAGGGCGCTTAGGTTTAATTACCCACCTACCCCGACGCTTCACACCTCAATCCCTCCCTATAAATACCCCATCCTCAATCACTTTCATCACACCAAATTCTCTCAACTTCTCTCAAATACTCTTATATTCTCTGTTTAAGGTATATTTTATTTTTAATATTTTGTATTTAATTTATTTAAGTATTTAATTTATTTAATATTTTACTTATATAATTTTTTTGCAGATATACAATGGAAGGCAGTCTACTTTGCTTTGATGAAAATCATAAATCTCGACACTTTGCTAATACGATAACATTTTAACGTTTTAATTTAATTTAAATTATTAGTAATAATTTTGTGATTTATTTAATGCATAATTATTAAATTAAGAATTAATTTTTGTAATTATTTAATTTTAGGAGAATGACCGTGTATTAGATTATTTTATTAGGAACCTTATGTTAGTGATATCTAGCCGTGTCTTGCCGTATTTAGTAGACGCTGGATTCGGTTACATAGTAGATATCAGGGTCACTGTAAGATAGAATCAGACCTTATTTCTGCCTTAGTAGAGCGGTGGAGGTCGGAGACCCACACATTTCATCTTCCGTGAGGAGAGTGCACGATTACACTTGAGGATGTTGATATACACCTGGGGCTTTCGGTGGATGGAGATGTGATATCAGGGATCGCACAGGGTTCCTGGACTACTTTGTGCCGGGAAAATCTAGGACGCGTCCCGAAAAATTTTAACGGTGGTCGGATACCGTTAAATTGGTTAGATGCCAATTTTCGGGAGTTGAGCGAGGACGCCTCTGATGATGAAGTTAAAATGTATGCACGAGCATGCATACTGCAGCTGATAGGAGGGTTGATGATGCCGAACAAATCGCGCAACCAAGTTCACTGCATGTGGTTGCGACATCTTAGCGACTTTTATCTGGCTGGATCACTCAGTTGGGGCTCGGCAGTTTTGGCTTTCTTGTATAAGGAGATGTGTCGAGCCATTGACTACAGGAGAAATGCTATCGGCGAATGTCTCTTGCTGCTGCAGTCTTGGGCATGGTATCAATTACCCTTTTTATGTCCCGTTGTCAAGAACACATTCGTATTTCCACTACTATTGAGGTAATTATAAAACTGATTTCGTATATTAATCATTTGATACAGCATATAATAATTTTTTTCCTTGAATAGGTGGTCTACTGATAGGAAAAATCATCAGGAGCTACCTGATGATTTAGAAAAAATCAGGGTGTTAATCGATCAGAAGGCTGGAACACAGGTATGAATTTTAATGTTTAAAAATCGATTTTAGATTATAGTTATATAATTATATTATTATTTTTGATAAAAATTATATATATATTTGTTTTAGTTTGAATGAGTGACATATTCTACTGATGATGTGAGGACGGTGATCTCATCTGAGTTGAGGTGCCTATCAGATGTTTGGATGGCGATGATCCCTTTGATCTGTTATGCGACTGTCGAGTGGCACTCCACTGATCGTGTGCTCCAGCAATTTGGTTGTTTTCAACCAATTCCGGAAGCACTTCGCAATATAGACAAGTTGCATAACACAGATAGACACGGCAAGACAGATACAGATTGGTTGGTGAGGCATCATGAGTGGGTCGTGTTGTGGGAGGATCGACATCGGCACCTTCCCCGTAGAGAGCCCATTTTACTTTACCTCTTGATGGTTGCTGACGGTTATTATGAGTGGTTCAACAGTAACAGGAAACCGTTTCTTCTTCCCGAGGATGCACGAGGGCAGACCTTTCCACGACGTCGACAGAGACGTTCACCGACAGAGACGTTCACCGACAGAGACGTTCACCGACACAGCACCATCGTCCCCCGACTCGTGGACGGAGAGCAGGTGCTTCCGGTTTTTATATTATTGGAAGGAACAATGTTTATGGAAACTCACTAAAGATGATCTGTGGTAGATTAATCTTCTTTTTATGTTGGATACAGTATATCCACCATATATCTATGTTTCTAAGGGAGGAATAACTACCTCCGGATGGTCTAAACCACCAAGAGATCATATAATGAAGGAATCTATCACGATGACTTCTTAGGGTACTCTCACTATCCTTAGACTTATAGGGTGAAGCCACAGTCTCTTTTTCATTAAACCTGAGTTATATAGTCCAAAATGGGTAGCAATTGTACCGGAGTCAATAAAAATGAATTGTCCTAAAAGATAGGATCGAATTCCTATAGTTTCAGACCAACGCTCGTTTTGGACACATATCACATTGGAATAGAAAAATGCGGACTAATAGATGATAACCCAAAGGTTTGAGTTTAAAGAGTTTATCAAACTTCTAGGATTTAAGAGTAGAAAGATATTGAAAGTCCATATCTTCCATAGCTTAGATCGAAGGGATACGCTCTTCCCGGATTTTGTATGAATCAAAACAAGTATGGTACCTATGGTATAGATCTTGACCACAACCAGGTATGTTGAAACAAGAGTTCAGAATGGTCATATTTGGGTTATTTGGATTGGGTGGAGGAATAAGAGGTCGATTTTGACTTGAGCGACTAGACAATGTCCTAGGTCGTTTAGGATTTGACATTGTTTAAGAATCGGAATAGAATATGTAACCTGCAAATTTAAACACATGTATGCAATATAAACAAACCCAAAACTCAAATGAGTCCTCAATATTTCAAGGTTCTCTAAACCGAATCCTAAAGGGCAATGTTTTGAAAAACTATTTGGAAAATAATGTTTGAAAAACATAATACATATAGTTTTTATGAAAACAACATAATTGAATCAAAAACATCAATTAAAACAACAATTTTTTTTTAATTTAATGATAGTTTTGAAAAATTGAGTGTTTTTGACGAAATTGGTTGTAAAATCATCAAATAACCAATGCCCGATATAATGTTCATCTTAGAACTAATCAAAACTAGTCTTAAGTTCAAAAATAAATGAAATAGAGGATTTTGAAATATTATCTTGAAAATTTGGATTTTATGAGAATTTGATGTTGTTTGCAAGGATTTAGTGATGTTAGCAGGATCACAAGTTGAAGAACTATCTAATTTCGAATTGTATTTGATGATTTTGGCAAAAGTGGAGATTTAGAGAGAAAGAGAGGATGAACGATGTTTAAAATAGAAGAGAGGGTTTTGAGAGAAAAGGTTTTTCTGGGCGTTTAATAACCAGAACCCGTGTGGGGTATCGATTCCCTAAAGGAGTTAGAACTTTCAAAAATAAAATCTGAAAACTTTGAAAAAGAAATTGTCAAATTAAACAAACTTCTTCTAGAAACGAAAATGAATTTTGAAAATCAAAATGAAATCTTGAAGAAGGATTTAGAGCTTTCAAAAATGAAATTTGAAAGTATTGAAAAAGAAAATTTCGATTTGAAAGCTCTAAATCCTTCTTCAAGATTTCATTTTCGTTTTTAGAAGAAGTTTGTTTAATTTGACAATTTCTTTTTCAAAGTTTTTAGATTTTATTTTTGAAAGTTCTAACTCATTTCTCAACATTTCATTTTGATTTTCCAAGTCTGTTTTAGCTTTCAAAAGAAGATAATTTTTAGCAATAAATTTAGAAATTAATTTATTTTATTTGGAGTTCATGGTCTCAAACTTCGAAAATAATTCATCATAATCATCTTGTAACTCATTAAAAGATTTTGAATTTAATTTATTTGAGTTAGAAGATACCTTTGGCTATGTGAGAGCTAATAGAGACATCACCTTTATTGGTTCTTCTTCTTCCTTGTCTCCATAGATCTCCTCAAGCTTATTCCACATCTCCTTGGCACTTGAACAAGAAGAAACTCTTTTATATACATTAGGATCAATTGCACAACATAACATGTGCATAACCTTTGTGTTTTGTTGAGCTTTCTTCCGTTCTTGATCACTCCACTTCGTTGCCTTCTTTGTAGGAGAAGAATATTCTTTCTCGATCATCATCCAAGCTTCCATATCAAATGCTTGGATAAATATCATCATGAACTTCTTCCAACGATGATAATTTTTCCATTGAAGTGAGGAGGCGCGTCAATTGGTCTGGATTCTTCCATGGAGAATGAACCGGAAGTGGACGCCATCTTTATTGATTTAACTCTTCCCGGATCTACTCAAGAGGCAATTAAACCTTCAAATGAGTCAAACTCTGATACCAATTGTTTTGAAATTATTTTAAGATTAAAACTTAATTTTACACTTGAGTAAGGATTAAAAATGACATTTGAAAGATTTGGAATAATATTTTGATATTCGAATAATTATATCGAATATACTTAGAAAATATTTTGGAAAATCTTAAAATTCATTTATCTTAATTTGTTATATCGAAATATCAAAATGTTTTCAACAGTATTAGATCGAAAAATATAGTCTAAACGATGCCTGATCGAGAATATTAAATGGAAAATGTGATTTTTTGGGATAAACGCCGAGTAAATATACGTGGTTAATTAGATTTTTGTGATTGGATAGCACTATAATGAGAATAATGGTAGTGAACATATTTTCATTTTGAAAGGGGGTGCAATCTGGGATTGTCTCAGGAAAGGCGACTAATATACAACTAATATACGACATTATCAGATATATTAAAAGATATTTAATAAATTTGGTTTAGCGCTACCTATTATGTTGACAGACTAATAATGTTTTAGGTAGAAAACATGAAAAACTAATAAAAAATTTGGTAACCGGTAAACTTTGGTTATCGGTAAGTATCGATACATATATATAAGTGTCCATACTTATTTCACTGTAGAAAACATTAATTTAAGGTTATTTTTTAGTTAGTTTTAAGATATTAATTTAGTAATTATACACGTCTAATGATTTATTTTTATGTTACGGTATATATTATTATTAAATTAAAAATAATAAATATAGATATTACATATTTATTATTATCTTTGGTTAAAATTGTTAAATTTAAATTCTAGATAATATTTTATAAAATATCAAAACAATCAAATAATTTTTTGTGTAAATGAAATTATTAAATTAATAATGTAAGTGGAAAACATGAAGCACTATTAAAAAATTTTGAAACATAAATTACATAACTTTTAACAAAGTATCGATACATTTTTATAAAAAATATCTATACTTTCAACATATCAGGTAAATTTTACCGGTTTTATCATAATGTTACCTGATATGTTGAAAGTATCGATCCTTTTTAGGTAAATTTTATCGGTTTTATCATAATGTTACCTGATATGTTGAAAGTATCGATCATTTTTATAAAAAGGATCGATACTTTACAATATAACAGGTAAAAATATGATGTAATAGTTAGCGCTTATATAATAAAATAGGTTAATTACTAGAAACATTATAATGCACAATAACATATTAGGTACCACTTATATAATAAAATATGTTAATTACTGGAAACATTATCAAACATAATAACATATTAGGTACCGCTTATATAATGTAATAGGTAGAACTTATATAATAAAATAGGTTAATTACTAGAAATATTATCAAGCACAATAACATATTAGGTAGCGCTTATATAACGTAATAGGTAGTGCTTATATAATAAAATAGATTAATTATTTAATTTGTTATTACAATATATTAGGTAAACGCATAAAATATTATCAATGATAACATAACCAGTTATTTACTGTAAACATTATCAAGTATAATAATGTAAACGGTAAAAAAAATAGGCGATACCTATTACATTAAACTACCTACCAGATATGTTAAAAGTATCGATTCCATTTAAATAAGTATCGACACTTTTGAAATTTAAAAGAAAAACAGTAATAGCCCCTATAAACATCAAATACAATAAAACAATATTATTTATTAACAAAATAATAATATTATTTTTAAAATATTAGAATAATTTATTTAATATTATTTATGTAAATATTATTATTAAAATATTATATTTATAATTTTATAAATAAAAAATTATAATTATTATATTTTATTAAAATAAAATTATTATAAATTATATTTTTTATTTTTATGATAAGAATAATATATCATTAATTATATTATAATGAGAAAATAGTTAAATATATGTGTCGATATATTTTCTAAAAGTATCGACACATATGTTATAATTATAATGTAATAGGTAAATTTACAATATAACCGGTATACAACAATAACAAAGCAGGTAAAAATTATCGAAAACATCATTATTTTAACAAAACATGTAAAGCGCTACTGGTTTTGTTATTTTTTTACCGGTTTTTTTTATTGTTGGGCATTTTACCGGAAATGTTAAAAAACATTGATTTTTTAGGTAGAGATAATAATGTTTTAGATAATGTTTACCGGTTTTGTTATGCCAAACAATAACAAAACCGATAAAAATAGACTTTTTAATGATAAAATTAGTAAACACAAATTATACAAATTAATTTTAATTTTTTAGTTTGTAAGTTGCCACAATATAACTAATGAAAAAAAGAACACGTCATTTCTATTTCAATATTAGCTTTCAAATAATAAAATAAAAAAAAATTATATATAATTACAATATAATTTTAAAAATTAATCATAATGAAGTGATAAAAAATAATTATAATTACAATATAATTATAAACATCAAATACAATAAAATAATATTATTTATTAACAAAATAATAATATTATTTTTAAAATATTAGAATAATTTATTTAATATTATTTATGTCAATATTATTATTAAAATATTATATCTATAATTTTATAAATAAAAAATTATGATTATCATATTTTATTAAAATAAAATTATTATAAATTATATTTATTATTTATTATAATAAGAATAATATATCATTAATTATATTATATTGAGAGAATAGTTAAACATATGTGTCTATACATTTTTTAAAAGTATCGACGCATATGTTACATCGAAACCGATAATTATAATGTAATAGGTAAATTTACAATGTAACTAGTATAAATATATCGGTTTATTAGAGAATAGGTTTACATAATATATCGACACAAATTTAAAAAGTGTCGATACATTTTGTCCATAATGAATGTCAAACGAGGTGCACACATAAAGTGTCGATACATTTATTAAAAGTATCTTTCCCAAAAACATCGAAAATGATAATTACAATGTAATAGGTAAATTTACAATGTACTCGGTAGAAATATATCGGTTTTATGAGAAAATAGGTCTACATAATGTATCGACACATTTTAAGTTTGTGTCGATACTTTTTTCCAGAATGAATGTCCAACGAGGTGCACACATAAAGTGTCGATACATTTATTAAAAGTATCGATCCCAAAAAATCGAAACTTATAATTACAATGTATTAGGTAGATTTACAATGTATCCGGTAGAAATATACTGGTTTTATGAGAAAATAGGTCTACATAATATATCAACATGTTTTAAGTTTGTGTCGATACTTTTTCCAGAATGAATGCCTAACGAGGTGCACGCATAAAGTGTTAATACATTTAAAATTGTATCGATCCTAAAAACATCAAAACCGATAATTATAATATAATAGGTAAATTTGTAATGTTACCAGTATAAATATACCAGTTTTATAATAGAATAGGTCAATATAAGCGCTGCCTATTACATTATATAAGCGCTACCTAATATGTTATTGTGCTTGATAATATTTCCAGTAATTAACCTATTTTATTATATATGCGCTACCTATTACATTATATAAACGCTACCTAATATGTTATTATGCTTAATAATGTTTTCAGTAATTAATCTATTTTATTATATAAGTGCTACCTATTACATTATATAAACGCTATCTAATTTGTTATTTTATTTGATAATATTTCCAGTTAAATGATATAACATAACTTGTCTAAATTTTAACCGATCACTTATTTAACAGTTCACACCGTTTTTAGCCATTTTTTAACTGCCGCACATCATAACTACCATATCAATGTATCGGGTCCTTTGTTTACAGTGGTCTGTCATCGTTGACCCCATTCCATAACGCGCCATGGCTCGGCGATTTTCCCGATATATCACCGATGACCGGTAATATTACCGATCTAACACCGATCAGATTATATTTCCCGATCTAACACCCTTAGCAGTAAAGCGCGCCCCCTGCACCGCGCTATACGATGATTTGGTGCTACGTGGGGTATAGTGCACCCCCTACACCGCGCTATATGGTGAGTTGGCGCCACGTGGGTATAGCGCGGCCCCTGCAGCGCGCTATACGCCACGTAGGGGTATAGCGCGGATCAGGTACCGCGCTATACCTTTACTCCTAATAATTTTATACAGCGCGGGGCAAGTACCGCGACATACCTTTACTCCTGACATAATTTTATATAGCGCGGGGCAGGTACCGCGTTTTGTATAACTTTTCTCGCTATAAATACCATTCTCCGTCGGTTAATTTCTCACATCTCTCCTCTCAACTTATAAATCAATACAACAATTCCGTCAACGAGTCAATAATTCTGGCAATCATCTCATATTTTATTTAGAAATTCGTGCAATTTTTCGTTATAAAGTAATTTTGTTATAATTTTTTTATTTATTATTTATTATGATTATTTGAAAAAAATATTATACTAATTATTTTCAATTAATTTTTGTGTTTGTAAAATTGGAAAGCGGGAGCAAATGTCGAAATAGTTTTGCGGTGCAGGTAATAATATTAAATTATATTATTTAATTTATTTACGTTGATGTGTAAAAATTTTATTGTGTTATATGTTTGTTCATATATAATTTATTAAATCATGTTTGTTTCATTTTTTTCCAGATATAATAGTGCCGCACTTTTAAACTCAAATAATGGCGCGACTTTCAGCTATTGTTTATTATGATGGTGAAATTCGAGAAGATGAAACCGGCGTTGTTTTCGTATCAAATGAGCGTGTTAAAATATCATTCAAGAGAAACATAACTCTTGAGGAGCTTATAACGAAGATTTCGAGGAAGATTCATGTTGGAAGTAGTAGAAGAGTGTCGTCATTGCAGTATAGATTTCCAACATCATTGTTGCCATTAACTTATACAGCGTTTGAACTTTCGAATAATGATGATGTTGAAATGATGGTTGAAGCTCAAAGTAATTATTCAGACGCCGCTATTGAGATGTATGCACATTTTGTTTAAGTGCGTGTTGTTCGGGGTCAATCATTAAGCTCCCACTATGGGCTGACTGAACAAGTTGATCAAGTTGACAGCCGATGACAGTAATGTGTAATGATTAATGCCATAATGGGGAGACATTCATCCGCAACTCCTTACGATATGTACCAAGGTAGGTCGACGAACAATCCGTATGGCAACATCGCGTCCAGTTCAAGGGGAAGGCATTCATCTGTAAATCCCTTTGACCTTAATATGGAGATGCCATCGATGCAACCATCTGTGCAGTTTCCATTTGACGTGATGGCTTCAAGCTCTAGGGGGAGGCATTCGACTGCGAGCTTTTTCGATCTCAATGTCGATATGCCTTCCAGTTCAAGGGGAAGGCGTGCAAGTAGTAGGTTCTTTGACCTAAATGTGGAGAGCATGGAGGAACCATCATCTCCACCAGAAGAACCGCTTCATGAGCCTGGTGCGGATGGTGCTGAGACTGGACTGTTCATTGACTCAGAATCACCGCAATTCAACTCCGATGATGATGAAGTTCCAGGAAATGTGGCACAAACTGACCCTTCTGCACACATGTATGAAGCTGATTATGGTGCAATGTACGGGCCAGAATTTACGGATATGCCTCATCTCGGTGACTATGGGTATTACTCATCAATAAATAATGGTGAGTTATCTTTAGGCGTGGAGTTTTCAAGCAAAGAAGAAGCGATGATGGCTATAAAAAATTACAATATTCGTAATTCTGTTCACTCCAGAGTAGACCGCTCCACTACCGAAAAATATGTATGCTATTGTGCCCAGCGCGAAAACGGATGCAATTGGATGGTTCGCGTATCGAAGAGGAAGATGAAAAACAACATATGGGAACTAACAGTATACAACGATCCTCACACATGTTGTGCTGGAGGGGTCAACCAAGATCATCCCAACTTGGACTCTGAAGTGATATGCCAAGCCATCATGCCCATGGTCAAAGCAAGCTTTTATATAGCTGTTGCAGTGTTGATTTCAGCTATACAATCGCAGTATGGGTACACTGTCTCCTATAAAAAAGCTTGGTTGGCAAAACAAAATACCATTGTCAAACTTCATGGCGAATGAGATGCATCTTGCAACGAACTTCCAGGTTGGTTTAGGCTGGTGCGAACGTTGAATCCTGTGATAATTGTGGACTTCGAAACCTCCTATGCATACCATAATGATCAAGTTCTTTGCGATCGATGCCAATTCTACCGGGTTTTTTGGAGTTACCAACAGTGCGTTAATGCTGTCAAATTCTGCAAGCCTGTGGTCCAGATCGACGGGACTTTCTTGTATGGAAAATACAAGCAAGTTTTATTATTGGCAGTTGTCCAAGATGGCAATCGTAACATTCTTCCAGTTGCTTTTGCTCTTGTCGAAGGAGAAGATACAACTTCTTGGGCTTTTTTCCTCCGAAATTTACGTGCACATGTTATCACAAGGGAAAACATCTGTGTCATTTCAGAACGCGGAGCTGGGATCAAAGCAGCAATGGAGTCTTTGGGTCCAATGTGGCAACCACCCTTTGTCCAACATAGGTATTGTCTTCGACATATTGCCGCGAACTACCATGGAAGGTACAAGAATAATGATGAGCGTCAATTAATTGTGCGCATGGGTAAGTGAAACTTAGCAAGTTTGTTATCTTTCGATCGTTTTAATTTTGCAAAGACAGCAAGTTAGTAAGTTATATGTTTTTTGATCAGGTTACGAACTACTTCCTCGAACGTTTGAATCAATGTTTCAAGAGTTGCGGGCGAAGAACGAGGAAGGATATGCTTACATCAGCCTCATCGATAAAGAAATGTGGACGAACGCATATGATGGTGGATATCGATATGGACACATGACGACCAACTTGGCAGAGGCAATCAATTCAACCTTAAAGGGTGCACGTCACTTACCTGTAGCGACTTTGGTAAAGACTACATATTTTCATTTGGGGGCGCTTTTTGCGAAACTCGGGGGACAAGCTCAAACCTGGATGCAAGGCGGTCATGTCTGTCACCCTAGATTAGTTGCAGATCTACAGAAAAAAATTGCTGCATCAAATGGAATATCTGTAACAAGCTTCTCTAGAAGGCATGAAATGTTTCGTGTCACAGAGTTACCGCGACCTCTTCAAGGGATTGAAGCTGTGTTGTTAAGAGTAAATCTAAGGGACAGAACGTGCAACTGCGGGTTTTTTCAAGCTCTGAAGTATCCATGCTCTCATGTGATAGCAGCTTGCTCGCATACACGTCAAGACTATAACCATTTTGTGGATCCCGTATACCTACTATCTGAATTTTTTAAGGTATACGAATTTGAGTTTCCCCCCATAGGTAATGACAAAGACCTTGATGAGGTTCAAGATTGGCTTCCGATTGTACCAAATCCGAGTTTATTGAGGGAGCATGGTCGTCCAAAATCCAATCGAATTCATTGCGATATGGATATTAGAGAAAGATCTAGACAAGACAGAAGATGTGGGCATTATAGAAACCCAGGACACACTAGAAAAACATGTCCACTTCTGTTGTCATCAAGTAACAATTGATGAGGAAATGATGTATTTTATTATCAAATAATAATTCTTCTACTTTAATTTGCATTTACTTCAAGTTAATGTCATTTGATAATCACCGATGAAGATTAAAAAAACAAACACAATCATTAAATTTTAACAAACTAATAACAATAAGTATTAAATGGTAAATGATAACCAAATTACAATAATTGATATTAAATGGTAATAAAAAAACGAACTGAAATACATTAAAAACAAAATAAAGTAAGTATTAAATGAGAAATAATAAAAAAATTACAATTTAACAAAATAAAGTAAATACAAATATAATAAAAAACAAAATCTATCGATGTCTGCGACGCGAATGTGTTCCGTAGGGCGGTGGCTGTCGGTCTTGAGGAGGATTTCTTCGTATCACTGGTTCTGACTCCTCGTTGTCATCATCATCACCATCGTCATCATCGTCGTCGTCGTCTTGCGCAAGTACATGAGGAGCTGATGACGATGAAGCACCTCCGTAGAATAAGGATCCTGGAGGTGTATGACTGACTATCCCACCGGCCTGCAAAAACTGGGAAAAGTCATAAAACCCAGACATCGATGAGTGTGAAAACTGTACATGAGGCGGTGTCTGTGCTGCGGCCATGGGTGATGAGGCTGAACCCGCCAAATATCTAGCATATGAACCCCAAGTCGGGTCTACAAACATAGACCCATAATAGCCTCCATGAGGGGTCATCTGTGACGGTGGTGGGGTCATAAAACCGGGTGAAGGCGACGGCGGCGGCATCTGGTAATGGAAAGGCGATGGCGGCATCATATATGGCTGCGACATCATATATGGCTGCGGTGGCAGCTGGGAAGGTTCTGCTGGTGCAGCTGAGGATGAACCGGAAGCACCTGCTCTCCGTCCACGAGTCGGGGGACGATGGTGCTGTGTCGATGAACGTCTCTGTTGATGTCGTGGAAAGGTCTGCCCTCGTGCATCCTCGGGAAGTAGAAACGGTTTTCCGTTACTGTTGAACCACTCATAATAATCCTCAGCATACATCAAGAAATCAGTAAATATGGGCTCTCTACGTGGAAGGCGCCGATGTCGATCCTCCCACAACACGACCCAGTCATGATGCCTCACTAGCCAATATGTATCTGTCTTGCCGCATCTATCTAAGCTATGCAACTCATCCATATTGCGAGGTGCTTCCGGAATTGGTTGAAAACAACCAAACTGCCGAAGCACGCGATCAGTGGAGTGCCACTCGACGGTCGCATAACAGATCAGAGGGACCATCGCCATCCAAACATCTAATGGACCCCTCAACTCAGGTGGGATCACCGCCCTCACATCATCAGTAGAATATGACACCCATTCAAACTAAAACAAATAATATATAATTTTTATCAAAATAATAATCTAATTATATAACTATAATCTAAAATTGATTTTTAAACATTAAAATTCATACATGTGTGTCAGCCTTCTGATCGATTAGCACCCTAATCTTTTTTAAATCATCAGGTAGCTCCTGATGATTTTTCCTATCAGTAGACCACCTATTCAAGGAAAAAAATTTGTTATACGCTGTATAAAATTATTAATATACAAAATCAGTTTTATAATTACCTCAGGAGTAGTGGAAATACGAATGGGTTCTTCACAACGGGACATAAAAAGGGCAATCGATACCATGCCCAAGACTGCAGCAGTAGGAGACATCCGCCGATAGCATTACGCCTGTAGTCAGTGGCTCCACACATCTCCCTGTACAGCAAAGTCAAAACTGTCGAGCCCCAACTGAATGATCCGACGAGACGAAAGTCGCTAAGATGTCACAACCACATGCAGTGAACTAGGTTGCGCGATTTGTCCGGCATCAGCAACCCTCCTATCAGCTGCAGTATGCATGCCAGTGCATACATCTTAACCTCTTCCTCAGAGGCATCTGCGCTCAACTCCCAAAAATTGGCATCTAACCAATTTAACGGTATCCTACCTCCGATAAAATTTTTCGGGACACGTCCTAGACTATCCCGACACAAACCATTCCAAGAACCGGAAGCTATCCCCGATATCACATCTCTATCCACCGGAAGCCCCAGGTGCATAGAAACATTCTCAAGCGTGATCGTGCACTCTCCGCACGGAAGATGGAATGTGTCAAACATCAGGCTCGGTTCCTTTTTTTTTTTATAAAAATGGGAGGTCTCGTTAAAAACCTTTTCATAACCATCAAGCTACCAAAATAGCTCGACGGAAATCGAAAGGAGCGGAAATTGGAAGGAGGAGAATTTTATTCCTGTATTACCAAGTACATCAAATTTCCAATACACCCTTACATTACCAAAATACAACCTCAAGAACAATTCTCTCTACAATTTATCTCTATACAACCTCAGAATTTGCGACAGGTTTGGAAACACTGCAGCAAAATGAAAGTCCAAAAGAAAACGGTCCAATCTGATTTCCGTAGAAGCTTCTCTATTTTTACTCCACGTAAAACGACCACCCAATAATGGTAAATCCATCAAATTTGCCTGCAACATAAAATCGTTGCACAATTGCATCGAGTATCTATTTTGTGACACCCCGATCTTCTCCTCCATATTCAGGTACACATTAAAATCTCCCCCTTACAGAAGGGAACATCCAACTGCCTAATGAAAGCAACTAGTTTTAAAAATAAATCTTCATTATCAGACTCGACAGACGGACCATAAACATTAATAAAACAGCCTTGAACTCCTGCTTCCTTAAAGGTTCGGTTCCTTATCGAACTCGTGAAGTTCAACTGTCCTAATTTTCGATTGTAATTAACCATCTTGAGAATTCATGCCTTTGTTTTGAGTAGAGATTGAGATAATTAATAACTTTGATCTATTTGAAATTAGCGAGTTATTCGTTAAGTAGAATTACGGCCATTTTTAGTCTTGATTTATGGATCTGTTTTTTTTTTTTTTGCAATATTAATATCTTGTTGGAATCCAGGGTCCAAGGTTCCAACCGGATTTGTCTAGCACTTATCAACCTGTAAAATGCAATCCAAGTTGTAATTGTGATGATGAGCAAAAGCAGTGCACTTATGATAGACGCTATGCTGATACGAGTTCCAGCAGTGGTGTGCTTGGGGAGGATGTTATTTCTTTTGGGAATGAAAGTGAACTTGTTCCACAGCGTGCTGTTTTTGGTTGTGAAAATAGGGAAACGGGTGACCTTTACAGCCAAAGGGCTGATGGTATAATGGGTTTGGGTCGGGGGTAGCTTAGTATCATGGATCAACTTGTTGACAAGAATGCTATTGGTGATTCATTTTCTTTGCGCTACGGGGGGATGGATGTTGGTGGAGGTGCAATGGTTCTAGGAAATATCACTCCTCCCCCTGAAATGGTGTTCTCCCATTCAGACCCTTTCCACAGGTACACTCCTCTTACAGTATTGTATTTGTGGATGCATTTTTCCTAAGAATTCATCCGTTTCTTCTTATTCATTTACTGTAGTTTTTGAATCTCAACAGCCCTTACTATAACATTTAGCTGAAGGAAATGCATGTTGCTGGAAAGCCATTGAAGTTACCAGCGGGGATCTTTGATGGAAGACATGGAACAGTCTTGGACAATGGCACAACTTATGCTTACTTACCGGAAGATGCTTTTGTTGCATTTCGGTTTTCTGTAAGATGTAATTGCTTAGAGCTTTATGCTATGTGTAGTTCGTTTGCTAATCAAATTCTCCTTTTTATTCTACGATTAACATTGCTTTGCAGAAGCCAGAATTATTGTTTGAGGTTTAGAATAAGTTTTTGATTTTGCATGGGAGATTTAAAAGCTTGGAGTTTTGTTGCATTTACATGTTCTTTAATAGATGAATGACTACTCATTTTGTCATTTGTTTTAATCTTTGTTACTTCAAGAAGATAGAGTTGGAAATCTATATATTTACCATTTAGGAGTTATATGACAAGGGATCTATGAAGAGACTGAGTACAGATACATATTAATAGTTACAATGTCATATAATATGGCCATCCATATGAAAACTACTTTATTTATTTCTAAGTACTTGGAGATGCTACTTCTTAAATATTGGTACGATCTGTGTAATCATCCAGTTTCTGTAACTTTTCATTTACGGGTCCTGTTCCTTTCTGAAGTTTGAAGCATGTCTATTCTGCATGATTATTTCCTTAAGCATGTATGGTCCGTTTTTCAAATTGTTGTTGGGAAATGGGTCAATGCACTTTGTCAAGGAAAAATGACGTACTAGTAAACTATTAAGTGAATTAGTGTAATTTGCATTTGTTAAGTTGTTGCAGAAGCCCTGAATAATTAACACGCTCTATGACTAATGGAGATTGATTCTGTGAACTAGCCATTTAGGGTCTAATATTCCATCAACTGTTGCTTGGTTTATGCCTCCATCTTGAAAATTTTTTTGGCAGCTACTATGGTTAATCTGTTTTTTCCTCCCCGAAAAATACTTGACGTTGGTGTGTTTTATACTTGCTGTAGCTCAAAAAAGCAAAATATTCCCTGATACTGAATTTATTTGTAATCGTCTTTAATTTGTAAGCTTAACCTTTATTAACATAAATATCAGCATCTATGAATCTGAATGCTAATGTTCAGACTTGTTCTGCATGTTTACCCGGCTTTGTTAATGCGGATCCTAAGAGAAGTTCATTTTCTCAAAAGGGTTCGTGCTCCTAACCCTAATTTTGATAATACATGCATTTCCCGTGCTGGAAGGTGTTGCCAATGACCTTTTAGTTGAATGCTGAGATTTATCGTATTCCATTTAATCTTAATGGTTTTTCTTGAAATGTAATACAGGGATGTTTCCCAACTATCAAAAAATTTCCCAGAGGTTGAGATGGTATTTAACAATGGAAATAAGTTATTACTATCTCCAGAAAACTACCTGTTCCGGGTAATTACTTGCTTGAAGACCAAAATGGGTCCCTGGTTGGTGGCAAAACTAATTTAAGTGATTATAAGACATTCTTGAATCATCTATTTTCTGTGCTACCTTTTCTAATTGCTATCTTACACATTTCTCTGTTGTTTCTGTCTCTGAAATGGCATGCTTTGTAGCACACAAAGCTTAGTGATGCATATTGCTTGGGAATTTTCCCTAATACAGAATCGACCACTCTTTTAGCAGGTATGCTACTTCATTCGTGAAACTCAAAGCCTCCACTCCCTCTATGTATGCACGTAGCATAATAAGTCATCTAGTTTTGAAAAGTCCAAGGTTCTTGCAATATACATGGACCTATCTGGACTTACGTTTTTCCAACTCAATATATCTTGCTTCTTTGCATGACTGCAGTAATAATCTGTTACTTTTGTAACTTTATTTTGCGGGAGGAATTGTTGTCCGGAACACCTTAGTGACCTATGATCGGGGTAATGACAGGATAGGCTTTTTGAAAACTAATTGTTCTGAACTATGGAGGAGAGTGTAGTCATCTGGTGCACCTGCACCGGCTCCTTTAGTCTCCCAAAGCAATGACACTAACAGGGAAATTACTCCAGCATCAACCCCAAGTGGATCACCACCGAATGCTCTTCCAGGTGCATGGCATATTACTTCCTTCCTCACAATGTTTCCTGTGTTCCTTGGTTTCTTCCCTTGCACCATTCCATGAATTGATGTATCGTGGTCACAATTTATGTACTTTCTTCTATATAGGTCAGTAGCTCTTTTCTCGTGAACGGAAAATTAATGCAGATAAATTTCAAAAAATAAACAGAGATGCTGTACTTGGTTGGAAACTTCTGCTGGTGCAGTACATTGATGGAAATTAGAAACATAAAAGAAGGATCTTGTTTGCATTTGCAAAACGACACCATATTTATAATAGACCTCCAAGAAATCACCATATTCGTTTTCTTTCTTAAAAGAAGTTGCCTTTTGTAAGGAGGCTGATGACTCGTTTGCTTTGTAATCTTGATAAAATTTGTTATTCATAGAAAGATGGTGCATTCATGAAGTTTGATTGTTCTCTTAATAAGCATAAATTTGTCTTGTAGATTAAAAGGGCTTATAGTTACTGATAAATAGCATTAATGCAACCCCAAGGCTATTATATGAAGGTGAAGTTACCTAATAACTTCCAGTGGAGTATTTAGACTCCAGAAGCAGGGTTGGAAGGATGAAACATATCCCTCGGGGTACTATTAAAAGAAAGGTTAACTACATGATTGGTTAGTTATATTTATATTTTGTCATTTTTTCCTTACTGATTTCAAAAAACATAATATATGGTTACTTTTGTTTTTATTTAATTAAGATGTGGTTATCACGAGTTAATTGTTGTTAGACCATTAATGATTTGTTGAGCTGGCACAGTAATTAAATAAAATAGAAAATACATCATTTCCACGTGGACTGGGTTAACTATATAATTGATCACTTATGTTTGTGTTTTTTTCACTTTTCCTCACTGATTTCAAAAAATATTATATATATGGTCACATTTGTTTTTATTTAATTAAGATGTGATCACCACGGATTAACCGCCGTTAGATCATTAACGATTTGCTGAGCTAGCACGGTAATTAAATAAAATAGAAAATACATCATTTCTACGTAGATTATACGTGGATTAAGTTTAAAAAATAAAAACATAATTGATATAAACGTGAAATAAAGAGGTGTCATCAACTATCCATTTTCTTCAAATACCTAAAACAAAGTCCCCTTTGAAATAATTTTTTTTTCAAATCCCTAAAACAACACCCATTTATCGTTGTGGATAACGAGTTGAAATTGTTTCAGATTGATTCCATAATATTCTTCTTGGTCGGCATGTATTTTTTTTTCATCTTCTTCTTTTTCTTAGGATTTTAAGGGCTGATAGGGATATCAAAAGCATGTCGTTCATCCTACGAAGCCCTTAAAATCCTAAGAAAAAGACACGCCGACGAAGAAGAATATTATGGAATCAAGATGTGACAATTTCAACTCGTTCTCCACAACAACAAATGGATGTTGTTTTAAGGATTTGAAGAAAAATATTTCAAAGGGGACTTTGTTTTAGGGATTTGAAGAAAAGGGATAGTTAATGACACCTTTTATTTCACGCTTATATCAATTTTTATTTTTTATTTTTTTAAACTTAATCCACGTATAATCAATGTGGAAATGATGTATTTTCTATTTTATTTAATTACCGTGCTAGCTTAGTAAATCGTTAATGGTCTAACAACAGTTAATCTGTGGTGACCGCATCTTAATTAAATAAAAACGAATGTGACCATATATATAATGTTTTTTGAAATCAGTGAGGAAAAGTGAAAAAACACAAACATAAGTGATCAATCATGTAGTTAACCCAATCCATGTGGAAATGATGTATTTTCTATTTTATTTAATTACCGTGCTAGCTTAGTAAATCGTTAATGGTCTAACAGCAGTTAATCTGTGGTGACCACATCTTAATTAAATAAAAACGAAAGTGACCATATATATAATGTTTTTTGAAATCAGTGAGGAAAAGTGAAAAAAACACAAACATAAGTGATCAATCATGTAGTTAACCCAATCCATGTGGAAATGATGTATTTTTTATTTTATTTAATTACCATTCTAGCTTAGCAAATCGTTAATGGTCTAATGACAATTAATCTGTAGTGACCACATTTTAATTAAATAAAAACGAAAGTGACCATATATTATGTTCTTTTGGTAATGAGGAAAAGTGGACAAAACACAAACATAAGTGATCAATCATGTAGATAACGCTTAAAAGAATTAATAAATTAACCGGGTATGTTCATTCTTTTAATCCACTTGTAGTGTTAAGAAGCTCCATTGCAAGTTATCCAAGATAACCCTTACAGAATATACATGTTTCTCATTTATAATCTGGTTTATAGTCTGAAACAAATTATGTGCGTGCATTTAAAGCTTATTATAGTTGAGATGGCCTAATTTTGGATCACATCCTTTTTTTACAATCTCGTTTAGTCGTGGTCATCTTTTTGTACTAGCAGAATGAGCTTATCGATTGCTTTATAATAATGGTGTTTGCACGATGCCTTGCTTTTTTTTTTATTGTTCGACACTTAGGCTGATGATAATCTTAGCACTTTTAGTGATAACGATGCAAGCATTTATACAAATTGATCTTTTAAATTTACTCTGATGATATTGTCTCCCCAAACACGATAATCAGGTTCATTTCGTGTTGGATTTATAACATTTGATCTGGCAATTAGCACAACTGATTCCAAATCGAAGCTCAACTTCAAGGAGCTTGGACAATTGTTTTCCAAGGAACTGGAAGTCGATAATTCACAGGTGCTGTTGAATTTCCTTGGCTCTAAACAGGTTTTCTAGGCCTTGTGGGAATTAGATTTGAGGGTGTGCATTGTAGTGCTTTTAAAATATTTTATTTATTGCTTCACTTCTTTTAGGAAGAAATATCTTATTTGATTATTGGTGCAATGTAATCTAAATCATATTTCTAAGCACGATGTCATATATATTGAATCACAGTTGGAATCTTGTGGTTTTGTCAATACATGTTACTTGCAGATTTAAGTAGATGTGTTCACCTGTCAGGGGCTTAGACAGAAAAGGTAGGCCTGATAAAAAAACCATCCGGGCTCCGACAAAGATTTCTTTCTGGCCTGAGCTCTAGATATTATGCATAAAGTCACCTTGAACCTAACTCTAATCAGGCCATGAACATATCTAGTATTTAACTTTGGAATTATTTTTTCTTGCCATGTAATTTTGTCTCTGTATGTAGCTATATGCTTGACAGTTTTCAATTAACCTTTATCTATTTCGCCATATTTATGCTGTTGGTTCAATTTTTCAGGTTCGCCTGCTGAATGTCACTTCCAAGGGGAATGAATACCTTGTTAGATGGGGCATTTTTCCTGCTTCATCTTCTAATTATATTTCTAATTCCACTGCATTGGTATTACCACTACTGAGAGATATACATATTTATGAGTTGAAATTCATTGATTTCCATCTATTTACGACAGCATGGATCTTATTTTCCTTCATCATGAGCAGAGCATCATCCTGCGCTTAAGGGATCACCGTATGCAGTTTCCCGAGAGATTTGGGAATTATAAATTGGTTGAATGGAATGCTGAACCTCAAAGGAAGTCGTATGTTCTCTTTTGCCATTTCGTCTTCATTATCCCTTTTATGCTTTTTACTACTGTGGATAAATTGGCTAGAATTCTATTTTGATGAACAAGTCTTTGGAGCATTTAGGACCACGAAGTCAAGGTCACAGTTGAATGGTAGGATTAGGATGCCAGAATGCTATTGATAATAGAAAGATGGAGTGGGTTGGCCAAACAGTTGTAGTCGGGATGGTTATGCCGGGAACCGGCTATCCTTTGCATTCAGGATGACTTATTTAGGACTGTGAGGGGCACATAATGCCAGCTACATTTTAGTAGCCTGTGATATTTGCATTGGTATCTAGTACCTGTCTTAAGAATCAAGTTTGTGTGGATTCAAGGTTGAACCTAGGTCCAACGCAATAACATTATAAATACGAATCTGTACTTCCGTACAGATTGAGAGCAATGCATCCCCAATTTCCCCTCCCCCTTTTTTAAACATTTTTGAGGATGTTTCTTACCTATTGTACGTACTGTTTCCAATGATATAGTTTCAGAAACAACATTGGGTTGTCACTGGAGCTTTCACAGGTCGTGGTGGCGACATCACTATCTTGCTGTGTACTCGCAACTCTTAGTTTGTCAGCTATTGGGATATGGTTGGTTCTTCGATTCAGACGGTAATCAATCACAGCTTATGAGCCATTGCTTCTCCTGTTCCGGAGCAAGAGCTTCAGCTTTTAACTGTGATGCATGTCAATATGTGCAATAACTATTTCAGATGGAGTTATTCAAGATCAGTTATTCTCTTTTCCCCGATTTTGTTTCCGAATGCTGTAAGAGAAATGATAGGTGGAATGTCAAAAGGTGCAAAAAGTATGTATACTTTATATATAAAACAATCTATTACTATTGATTTTTTAAAGAAAAAAAATGTTAAAACATTAAGTACAATTAAATGGTTAAATATATAAACAAATACCAAGTTCTTTGTACATCTCATTTTGACTCTATTTTTAAATGTTTCATAGATTTTTAGATTAAATTTATATAAATATGTATTAATTTGTGCTTATCCATACAACATATGATACTTTGTTTTTTTTTTCAATATTTCTATTAGTCTCTTATTTTTCACACGAATTAAAATTATCTTGGATATTATTGATTTTAATTGTTGATCTTTAACAAGTTGAAGATGTTATTTTACAACAGAGATACTTGACATCCTTCATTTCATATTGTTGGGTCCACATACAACAAGTATTACAATGGTAAGTAACTCATACTATTTTTCATTTTTTTCTTATACCCATTATTATTTTGATTATTGAAGAGCAAAATTATTAAAAATCGAATCCAAATTCTCATATCATATAACATTAATATTTTGTTGGTGTTTTATATTTTCGAAATACCGTGCTTCAATTTATTGCTAATATATATATATTGAATGCACGAAATGAAAAGCAATAATAAAATAGAGAAATGAACATGATTGCAATGGATGCAAGTGTATCAAGTATGCTTGTTTAGGCAAATCATAATCAGTGCGAGTGGCTACGAAAGGTCTAATTAAGCGGTTGCATTTTACATATAACCATTCATTAATGGCTATGGCTCACCGTTTGTAGATCTATAAATATTTTTCAGGGTAGATTTATATGTTAATAATATAAATAAAATTTTAGTGTGAGCCTATTCGTAAAATAAACAACTAATTAAAAAAACAACTCAGATTCATGATGAAACAAAATTATAGAGTGAATATTATCAATAAAATAAATAATCAATCGAAACAAATCAAATTTTAAGAGGAACATCTGCCTATCCTCACTAAGGTGTGGCTCACTCCTCATCATATTCCCATATGTTTCTTACCAATAAAAAACTATTTTTAAAAAAAAAACTAAGTTGCTTAGACTAAAGAAATTTGTTTTAAGAAAGAAATAAAAAAAAAGGAAAAGCGTAGTAATCACAACCTATATCAACGTTATGAAGACTCCAGCCTCGCACGCTTAGCATGCTCACAATTGATTATTATTATTAATCCTTTTCTTCTTCTAGTTTTAATCATTTGTCTGACCCTTCACAATTTCATTATCATAAAAATACAAAATCAATTAAAATCTGATATGAAACACAATTACACTACACAAATTATACATTAAAATAATACCAATACACTCATCAAAAGACTTACGCTAATAATTAAGACATCTACCAAAAAATGGAATTATTTCTCAAAATTCATTTGAAAAATTTAATCACAATTATCAAATTTATTTAATTTAACAATTTTATATATATATATATATATATATATATATATATAATTTAGAAATTTTTACACTATTGTAATTCATATATATAAATATATTTGCACGTAGATCATTGATTTGAATCGTAATTCGTGGTATGATCTTAATAATAAAAAAAATATTATTATCTTTTAGAAATTTATATTCGAACATAAAAAATATAAAAATGTGAACGTTAAAGCTAAAATAATTAATAATAAATTTAAATATATATTATCTTTTATCAAGATTAAAATAAAAAATCATAAGCCGTTGCATGATAGGCCTACCTAAGGGTAGTTCTGCGGTGCGGCGCCTAAAAAACGGCTAATATACGGCGTGACCGGTTAAACAAGTGACCGGTTAAAATTTAGACCGGTTATGTTATATTATTTAACCGGAAATATTATAAAGTACAATAACATACTAGGTAGCGCTTATATAATGTAATAGGTAGCGCTTATATTTACCTATTTTATAAGTAAACCGGTATATTTATACCGATAGCATTGCAAATTTACCTATTACATTATATTATATTGAAAGTGTCCATACTTTTTATAAAAGGATCGATATTTCTTTTAAAGTTATGTAATTTATGTTTCAATTTTTTTAATAGTGTTTCATGTTTTCCACCTACAATATTAATTTAATAATTTCATTTGCACAAAAAATTATTTGATTGTTTTGATATTTTAAAAATATTATTTAGAATTTTTAATTTAATATAATATATATCGTAACGTAAAAAATAAATCATTAGACGCCTATAATTACTAAATTAATATCTTAAAACTCACTCAAAAGATAACCTTAAATTAATGTTTTCCACAGTGAGCATTGCAAATTTACCTATTACATTATATTATATTGAAAGTGTCCATACTTTTTATAAAAAGGATCGATACTTCTTTTAAAGTTATGTAATTTATGTTTCAATTTTTTTAATAGTGTTTCATGTTTTCCACCTACATATTAATTTAATAATTTCATTTGCACAAAAAATTATTTGATTGTTTTGATATTTTTATAAATAATATTTAGAATTTTTAATTTAATAATAATATATATCGTAACGTAAAAAATAAATCATTAGACGCCTATAATTACTAAATTAATATCTTAAAACTCACTCAAAAGATAACCTTAAATTAATGTTTTCCACAGTGAAAAAGTATGGACACTTTTATAAAAAGGATAGACACTTTACAATATAACCACTACCTATTACATTATATAAACGATACCTATTACATTATATAAGGGCTACCTATTACATCATATGTTTACCTATTATATTGAAAGTGTACATACTTTTTATAAAAAGGATCGATACTTTTTTTTAAAAGTTATGTAATTTATGTTTCAATTTTTTTAACAGTGTTTCATGTTTTCCACCTACAATATTAATTTAATAATTTCATTTACACAAAAAATTATTTGATTGTTTTGATATTTATAAAATATTATTTAGAATTAAATTTAACAACATTAACCAAAGATAATAATAAATATGTAATATATATGTTTATTGTTTTTAATTTAATAATAATATATACCGTAACGTAAAATATAAATCATTAGACGCCTATAATTACTAAATTAATATCTTAAAACTCACTCAAAAGATGTATATACCTAAATATGTAGTTAACAAACATACCTAAATATGTAGTTATTGTACATACCTAAATTTAATGATAATATACTTGTAGTTATTGTACATACCTAAATATGTACTGCGAATTTAATGTTGTACCCACCCTTTAACTACCACTACCAATGCCACATCCTATTGAAAGCAGCACGACAGAAACATGTTCAAAATGAACCTTGTTACATCTCCATCACTCCTGGAGCACTGAACTTGCACAACAAAATTTTTGCCATGGATAATACTGATGTAGACAATGTTAAGCCAACCGAGGAATGCCATGAAGTACATAATGTTGATGAATCTGACAGATTGGTTGGTCAGCTCTTCTGTTCACGTGATCAAGCTTGGCACTTTTACAAGGGATTCGCACGGGAACATGGGTTTAGTGCACGTAAGGGAACAACACGGCTTGACGTGGAAGGGAATGTGAAGACACAAGAATTTTGTTGTTCCAAAGAAGGGTTTCGAGTATCAAAAGTCAATACTGTTGATCGTCAACGTGCTCATACGCCAGTCACAAGAACAGGATGTAAGGCTAGAGTCGTAGTTACAGCAACAAATACAAACGATCAGTGGGTTATAAGTAAGTCTGATCAGAAACATAATCATGCATTGTGCACATCTGCTATGACACCATTTATGCGTTCTAATAGAGCTGTAAGTAAGGCTGATATCGATGAGGCAACAACATTGAAATAGGTCGGTGTTGGCACGTCACAAGTAATGAACTATTTAACGCAGCAGGCAGTGGGCTATCATAATGTTGGATTTACACATAAAGACCTCTACAATGCACTTCAAAGAGGTAAAGCAAAGGAAATCGTCGATGGGGATGTGAATGCGCTTATTGCCTACTTTGATTATAAGAAACATGATGATCCCGGGTTTTTATGACATACTCGGTAGACGAATCGGGGGCATTGTATAATCTTATTTGGTCGGATTCTACATCGAGATCGGATTACACATGCTTCGGTGATGTAATTGCGTTCGACACAACGTACAAAGATAATTTGTATGGTCGACCAATTATGCCTATTGTTGGTGTCAATCATCACCATAACACAATTGTGTTTGCCACTGCCATAATCGCTGACGAGACGTCTCAATCTTTCGAGTGGGTGCTACAGATTTTTTAGAAGCCATGATGAATAAATCACCTATTTCTGTTATAACCGATGGGGATAGGGCAATGCAGAGGGCTATCAAATCTGTTATCCCTATGCGAAGCACAGATTATGTTTGGCATCTTTCTCGCAATGCACAAGCTAACATTGGTGACCCAAAGTTTACAGCAGCATTCTCAAAATGCATGGCTTCCTGGTGGACAACCAAGGAATTGATATTCAATGGTGTTCGATGTTTCAGAATTCAACGTCCAAAAGCATCCATGGGTGATTGAGAAGGGAAATACACGACACTTATGGGCACAAGCATATCTAACCGGTCATTTCTTTGCCAATATTCGCTCAACACAAAGGTGCGAGTCTATGAATGCTTCACTAGCTATTGCACTGAAACACAAGAAGACATATTTAGATGTTGTTCGTGCAATTGAAGATGGAATTAGTAGAATGCGTATGAACGAGTTGAAAGCGGATTACTTAAGTTCCCATACGAAGCCCTTCCAGATCACAAAACTGGTCGACCTTGAAAGCCATGCCGCTGCGATTTTTACCCGCGAATCTTTTCGTCTGTTCCAAGATGAACTTATACGGGAGACATTGTACCGGATTGAGGCAGAGATTAAGTCCTTATCAGATGAATGTCAACATTATTTTGTCAAAGTACACAGAAAAAAATAGGAAATTTGAAATTAGTTTTGATTCTCGTACGAAAACTCTAATTTGCTCCTGCAAAAAATTCGAGACCGTTGGACTTCCGTGTCGCCATCAACTTCACATTTTGAAGCAATTGGACTACACATATTTGCCCGGGACTTTGATTCAAAGTAGGTGGACTAATGATGCGAAGGCTTCTGCACCCAGCTATGTTGATTTGAATGTGTCTCCAGAAGTGATGCAAATGGCAAGGTTCGCTGCTCTACGTTCAACGTCAAGTAGGTTATGCTACATTGCATCAAAGACAGACGAGTCTTTCAAACGCAAGAGATGAGATGAAAAAAACTAATAGAAGAATTAGAAAACTCGTTTGGTTGAATCATTCAGTCAACCATGTAGTAAACAATGTTCGTGACCCTCAACGAAACAACGCAAGCGAAAAGAAGTGCCGAAAACAAGGTCGAGAAGAAAATTAGGCGATGTGGGTACTGCAACGGTGAGGGGCATAACAAACTAACATGTCCTCAAGTCAAGCTCAGTTTGAGTACAAGCACACAGCCTACATCAACTGATTTTTTCGAAGCGGAATGGAATGATAACGATCTCCATATAATATATCGTAAGTATCAACATGACTCCTATTGTATGTACATATAAATATTTGAATGAAGGAAGAAAAACGCGCTTACTTAAAATTACCGACACTTTTTTAAATGGTATCGACACATTTTTCTTCCAATCTGGACATAAAGTACCGACACAATATTATAAAGTGTCGAGATAGGTTGTAGACCTATTCGCTCATAAAACCGGTATATTTATACCGGTTATATTACAAAATTATCTATACATTATAAATCTGGGTTCCGATGTGTAAATGTCGATACTTTTTTAAATCGTATCGACACATTTTCTTCCAATATGGACATAAAGTACCGACACAATGTTAAAAAGTGTCGATATAGGTTGTAGACCTATTCGCGCATAAAACCGGTATATTTAGACCGGTTATATTACAAAATTATCTATACATTATAATTATGGGTTCCGATGTGTAAATGTCGACACTTTTTTAAATCGTATCGACACATTTTTCTTCCAATATGGACATAAAGTACCGACACAATATTAAAAAGTGTCGATATAGTTGTACACCTATTCGCGCATAAAACCGGTATATTTATACCGGTTATATTGCAAATTTACCTATTTATTATATATGTTAAAAGTGTCCATACTTTTTATAAAAAGGATCGATACTTTTTTTAAAGATATGTAATTTATGTTTCAATATTTTTTAAGTATGTTTCATGTTTTCCACCTACAATATTAATTTAATAATTTCATTTGCACAAAAAATTAGTTGATTGTTTGATATTTTAAAATAATATTAAGAATTTTTAATTTAATAATAATATACCGTAACGTAAAAAATAAATCATTAAACGCCTATAATACTAAATTAATATCTTAAAACTCACTCAAAAGATAACCTTAAATTAATGTTTCCACAGTGGAAAAAGTATAGACACTTTTATAAAAGGATAGATACTTTACAATATATTAAAAAGTATAGACACTCAAATGTATATGTACACATAGAAGCAAATATATATTAAAAAAGTATAGACACTCAAATGTATATGTACACATAGAAGCAATATGGAATAATTAATGAAAATACACACCATATAATCACACTAAAATATAAATACACAAGAATGTTCAAATAATGTACCGACAAACAAATTAATCCGATGAAAAAGGGTTGTTTCTAACGAAGTCCGGAACATTAGAGGCCTTCAACAAATTTTCCAAATACTCTCGTATGTTTCCGCCTTTTTCTGATGACATACATAAATAATTTCAATTATCAAACTAATGAGGTGCAATTTACTAACAATAAATTAAATTCGCATAAGCATGAATAAATTTGTGTCATACCTAGAGCTTTGTCGTTCGAATGGGAAGCAGCGTCAAAGGTATGTGGACATATGTAATTGTATTTCTATATAAACACATAAGTTGTTAAAATAATCAATGTCTGAACACTTGTTCAACTGGAAAAACATTGCATAAATGCAACTTACCGGATTATAAATCATTTTTTCCGCTGAATCATCGACCAAAAGTGTATTTAGCTCGTTAAAATCTGGACACGCGTTCCAAACATCATTGAGATCTTTACAGTAGGTAACAGAATCGTATGTTTGCATTTTTTTTGATCCTGTTCACAAACAGTCGAACATAATATGTAGGAATCATAGACAACGAAAAGTCAGCAAACTGTAATGACATTCATCTTTACCCACACGAATAGAAATGCTCGGAAAATACAGGTAGTTTCTCAAGTACAAGGTCGACGTTATGCCTGAGATTGTAATCAAGTTTGAATGTTAACATTCAAATGTATATTAACGATTTTGACTACAGTAATTCAATTGCCTCAAACATGTTCTAACCTCATCTTTGAAGACCAAAGGGCAACAACAAAATTGTCGACACAAAATTGCATAAATTCAAATAATCCTCTTCTGAGGACAACATCTACAACATGAAGAAAATGAGATTAAAGTTCTACGCTTATATGTTAAAATAATGGATACAAAGAATAGAATTAAAACCTGCCGGCAGTCTTGGGATGTAGGCAAGGACACCATTGAGATCAAAAATTAAAAGTTTTCTTAAAGGCGGCGTTGCAGACACGATATACTTGTTTGGATCATCATCTTCATCATCATCATCATCGTCATCATCTTCATCGCCAGCTTCATCGTCATCATCATCGTCATCTTCATCGTCAGCTTCATCTTCTGCGCCCGCTTGGTTGTCCACATCTGTTAAAAAAATAATAAAGTTCAGAACGTGTAAATGTTAAGAAACATAGATAATGAATTACCTAACTCGTTTGATGTCGTTGACGTAATTCGTTACGCAACAGGAGACTTCACGTTGCAATGATGAAATATCGGATCGCATTCCACTCACAAGGGAATCAATATGCTCCCGAAAATTGACCATGTATTCCATCACGGTCTTAATTGTGACATCCTCTGCAACTGGAGCTTCTTCCATCATTGCGTCTCCACTTGGTTGCTCTTCTTCATGGCCAACGGGGTCCCTTTCCTCCTCTCTTGATCTAATCCGACCTCCTTGACACGCTTCCAACCGAGTTTTTCAACAAATCATATCCCGCTTTTTTAATAAATACCATGTCAATCTTGCGGGTTAATCGAACAGGGCGTCATGCGAAAAATCAACTTCCTTCTTCTTCAACAGATGGGTGATGACACATCCATATGGTAGTGTAGTTGAAATTGTTGCTCCCTTTGTGACCATATATACAATTGTATTAAATATGAGTTTTGCAATGTTTGGAGCCGTTTTGGATTTATACTTTGCTATCCACCAATAATCGCTGTCTCGAAGCGTTGAATGTTTTCCCCACTAGGCCGGATATACCATGAGCATTTTGTGAAACACTCTCGACTCTACATCGAGGTGAATTGGGCTATTTCTAGTAACCCCGTTTAATTGTAACCAATCTACACCATTTTCATCTGAATCCCCTGTATTCGCTACACCTAAACCCTCCGCAATAGTTTCTGGAGATATATATATATCCTTCCCCATGACATGTGTATTAATTCCTATTATATTAGTCTTATTAGGCTCGTGCTGTAAGGAAGCATTGTTGTAGAAGACTCTAACTAGGTTGGGATAATATCTTGGTTCTACACCAAGGAATTCAAGCCAACCCCAAGATGTAAATGTGGATTTAAAACTAAATGCATATTTATCATCAAACAAGAAACCCAGGTCAATGACACGTTCGGGACGAATCTTCCTTACTTTAAAACTCGTCTGCCATCTTTGTTTCTCCATGTCGGATCTAAAGTTCAGAGTTTCGAAGGACCTGATTTCCTCAGAAGAATCGTTTGTTACAGAAGGAGGTGGTTGAGAAGAACTGGGTTGAGAAGAGCTTTGAGAAAGACCTCGCTTCTGACGCTGACGTTTTGGAGCCATTTTGGTTGGATGCTACCCCCTATTACAATGGAACACAACACATTCAGGATAAAACTCCAATAGAAATCAATCAAACCCATAAATATCGATAAATTTACCTGAATATCTGATCGTCACTTATGATAACGGTAGAAGAAAGAGGAAGATCTGCCTGCTTGCCTTTATGTTTAGGGTTTCTCGATTAAGAGTACTATATATCGTAAACGGTGGAAAACACTTGATATTTAAATTAGTATCGACACAAACTCTATTAATGTCGACACATTATTTAGACATATTCTCTCATAAAACCGGTATAATTGTACCGGTTAGATTGAAAAATTACATATTACATTATACTTTTGGGTTCGATGATTTTGGGATCGACACTTTTTATATAGGATCGACACTTTATGGGTGCACCCTGTTTTCCATTCATTCTGGAAAAAATATCGACACAAACTATATTAGTGTCGACACATTTTAGACATATTCTCACATAAAACCGTATAATTGTACAGGTTAGATTGAAAAATTACATATTACATTATACTTTTGGGTTCGATGATTTTGGGATCGACACTTTTTATATATGGATCGACACTTTATGGGTGCACACTGTTTTCCATTCATTCTGGAAATAAATATCGACACAAACTATATTAGTGTCGACACATTATTTAGACATATTCTCTCATAAAACCGGTATAATTGTACCGGTTAGATTGAAAAATTACATATTACATTATACTTTTGGGTTCGATGATTTTGGGATCGACACTTTTTATATATGGATCGACACTTTATGGGTGCACCCTGTTTTCCATTCATTCTGGAAATAAATATCGACACAAACTATATTAGTGTCGACACATTATTTAGACATATTCTCTCATAAAACCGGTATAATTATACCGGTTAGATTGAAAAATTACATATTACATTATACTTTTGGGTTCGATGATTTTGGGATCGACACTTTTTATATATGGATCGACACTTTATGGGTGCACCCTGTTTTCCATTCATTCTGGAAAAAAAATATCGACACAAACTATATTAGTGTCGACACATTATTTAGACATATTCTCTCATAAAACCGGTATAATTGTACCGGTTAGATTGAAAATTACATATTACATTATACTTTTGGTTTTCGATGTTTTTGGGATTGACACTTTTTATATATGGATCGACACTTTATGGTGCACCCTGTTGGCCATATTGTAAATTTGCCTTTTACTTCCAAGTATCAACATGACCCTTAATGTGTATAAGAAACATGTACAATAACATACTGCTAACTTTTCTCATCTCATTCATAATTATATTCACATACAAAAATATAAATCGTATACAAAATTATAAATCTTATACAAAATTAACCCTACATTTACATCATTGCATCCTTTTGTTATTCTTATGTAATATTGCAGCTTTTGTTATCTCCTGTCTTCGTTCATTTGATTGGCTTACGAGATCGTTTAATACTCGCGATCGATTCCAGTCTCCAACAACCTATATTCAAATTGTCAGAACGTTAAGTATTGTCACTACAACATTCAATCTACGACTTTTAACAATTTTACACAAAATCACAGTTGCCCCTGTAGAACCGATCGATTCCAACCACATCATCACATACATGCCGCATCATATCTGTTACAAAATTTGAAAACCACACATGTCAATTATGATGAATACTGCATAAATTAAGCTTTATTTGTGATAACATCTCATACCCATTCAATGCGCTTATTCTTCTTATGCTCACAAATTTGAAATTTTTCAAGGGATACTTTCCTAGAGATCCACAGGACTCAACCCAAATGTGTCTTATTATAAGAATCTAATATTTAATCTGCATTAAAATAGAAGAAGTTAGCACCAAAAAGATTATGCATTATAATTACATAATGTCCTTTCATACATACATACCAATCTCTTAGCATCCTTCACTCTCTGTTTAGCTGCTTCAGTTGTAAACATACTATCATATATTGTTACAACATGATATACCATATCCAACACCACAGATACCAATGTGAATTATGGTAGTTTATGTGATCATGATCTGCAACAAATTTCACACCAATTTGACAAAATTCAACATTCTATATCCGAAAACACATTTGCAATTGGTATGGTGTCTTACCTTCTCACAGCGGTGAATTTCACATAGTTATCCAATATGACACCAGAAGGTAGAAATACTCTCAACACTTCTTTGTTGTTGGCTTCCAACGCCTGTGCTGTAATTACGCAACAAACTTATTAATTTACCGTCTATAACACTACTTTTCAATATTATTAATTAACTCACCACTAAGAGGTATGGAAGGTAGCCAATCCTCCGGAGTGACTTTTGAGAATCGTATATGGTCCAGGCGAGCAAATCGATAACCTAACAAAATTATTACACAATCAGAACATATTCAATAAGTTTTAACATTTTCTACTTTCTACTTACCACACCGCCAACCCATTCCGTAGGCTTCAACGTTGCAACGTCGTATACAGTAGCGATTGATTTCCCATTGAGATTACAATATCTGTATGAATCATTAGGATTAATATGTTGTCATGAAATATTTAAATATCACTCACAAAACAATATATTTCACTTACCCCGATTCTAACTCGCTATTCCATAAATAATCACAAATTGCAGCTCGATGTCATCAATTCCGCTTCGAATATCCGCTTTTTCAACTACAATTTTGCATACAAATTTTTGTCACAACAACATAATAAAATCAAATTAAGTATTCTTTTATTAAACTTACCTTCTGCTTCTTCTTCTGGGGTGCAGGACATTCCGAATCCAAACTGCTGCTATAACACTCTCCGGTGTATAAATGACATCGACTTCCTTCCTCCTCATTTCTTCCATCTTCTTCTTCCTCCTCCCTCTTTTCTTCTTCATATTTTTCAGTTCATCGTACTTTTTTTCTACATAGCTCTTCATCTCTTTTATTTCACCCTTCAATTGAGCTCCTTCATCCGAGTATTATCAACCACCCCTTACCCCTGTAAGTTCACTCCTCAAATCCACAACCTCCTTCACCACTCCCTCAAATTTTTCTCCCGTCACCATCTTAATATCACCCCTTAACACCCCAACTTCTTTCACCACTTCACCCCTCAACACCTCTACTTCTTTCACCACTCCATCTATTTTTCCTTCCACTACCCCCTTGCCTCTCGAGTGTATCTTCGACTCTCTCGAGTTTCTCTACGACTTGATCAAGTTTCTCTTCGACTCTTGATTGTCTTGCATGATTTCAAATTGGATTTTTTTGATATCAGCCAATTCAGAATCAAATGTCGAAGTTACTATGTTTTGCTTCACCGTCGTCCCACTCACTGTCATCCCCCAATACAACCATCCCTCCTTTCTTCTCCTCTGCCTCCACTGCCTCCTCTACATCCTTGCCAATAACCTTCAAAATTAAATTACAATATTAATACATTGATTATATTCTTAATATTATTTAATTACATTTATTACCATTCTGCTTCTTCCTCTATCCAACTTCAACTTCACCATCACTCTAACCACTCTTCCTCCCCATGCACGGATGCGTGCCACTCCGGTTCTTTCATAAGCCGGCACTGCCTCACAGCCCGACCAAAAATCGAACAGTGCAACCTGCATTTATAATAAAATTTATATTTTTATATAAAAACACAAAAAGTGATTCAAACTCATTTACCTCTAAGATGCTATGCACCCTTTGAGGTATCTCTGGCTGCCCTTTTTAAAGGTGATTATTGATTCAATCAATCTCGAATGGATATATTCAGCCCAATTGAATTCACCCTTCAAGCCTTCATCGCAAATGAGCTTCATATCCTTGTTCGTTGACGTATCACCCGTTGGACAAAGAAATATCCCGACAAGGTACAATAGAACTCGGGCCTTCAGCTCATCCCCGAGTAAGATCCACTTTTGATATCCTCTTCAACTTCAGCATATGTCACCTTATGATTCAAACCATATTGGAGGCAAGTGCTTTCCAGTTCTACTCCTACAGACTCTATAACACTTTTGCCTTTGTTTTGTACCCCCAATCGGCTGCAGCAGTCGATACCCCCAGAGGAAATGAATAATCACCATACTTAGCCATACATTGACTGACGTCAAATTGTGCCATCAAGGATCGACACAATTCCCTCCGAATAGGTCGATCCCTTACTCCGATCAACGATCCAAAACCATTTCTCCCAGCACATTCAACTGACCTCTCCTTAAGGTGTTTAATTAATAATTCATTTTAATGCTGCATCTTGTCGACACTTCCTACATTTTTTAACAATATATAATGTTATAGTTTTTATATTTTGTATCAACGTATTTACAAGTTTAATGAATACCTTATTTTCATGTGCTTTCCTCCGTTCTTTGTATTCTTTACTATCATCCTTGATGTGTGATGTAAGGTTCCTTTTCAGCATCACTCATTGAATTCCATTTGGACCTCACATCTTTTTCACCTAATATTAAACTAAACGTTTCTTAATCATACATTAACACTAAATACTAATAACTACTCAATGTCAATTTCATTTTACATACCGAACCGCTCTGTGTGCCATCTCCCTTCATCCTTTTGCATTCGGCCATACTGTTAACATTTAAAATTTGTAATCAATTTAAAGTTTATCGATACTTTAATCCAATTACCATTTCAACAATAATAACAAAAAGACATGATACTTACTAGAAGTACATATATCCACCCTTTGGTTGCTTTCGAGTCTCGGCCTCAATTTCAAAGTCATCTGCTCACCAACAATTTTCCAACCCATTGACTCCATTTTTCCTTCATATATCAGTTTACGCAAATCAAATTATTTTGTTACATACACTTTCAATATACAAATATAGATAACTACTCTTGTGGTAAAACGGTTTTCTTCAAAAGAATTTGAATGGCCACACCAAAATGTGTCGGCACATTTATACAACCTATAATATCATTTTCTACCTATAATATTTAATAAAAGTATCGACATTTATATTTTCCTTGAATATTTTCTACTGCATCGGTCCCAAATGCTTCCTTACTCCAAACCCCAAACAACACATAAAAAACCCTATCGCGATTACTGTAATAATAAAAATTAGGGTTTCGACAACATACTTTCGATTCGACTGCAGCAACAAACAAACAAACAAACTTCGCTTTTGAAACGCCTTCTGAAATGCAGCAACAATTACTCTCGATTTCAAAAACGTCCGTTCTATCTTTTTCAGAGGATATTTAGCTATGACCTTTATTTTCATCGGATATGTTATTATATTTAATCGATACAAATACAAAGTGTCGATACTTTTATGTCAGGTGTCGATACTTCGAAAGGATATTACCTATTTCTTTGAAAGTGTCGATAATTTATTACACGTACTTACGAAAGTATCGACACTTTCAATATATCCGGTATCATTTTACCGGTTTTATCATTTTGATACCGGTTTTATCATATTTTTACCTGTTATATCGTTGTGGATCGATATTTTTTAAAGTATCGACACATTATAGGCGCTATAAATGCTTCTCTTTTAAATTCACAAAGTGTCGATCCTTATATAACGTATCGACACTTTTAAATTTACCGGTTTTATCATTTTGTTACCGGTTTATCATATTTTACCTGGTATATCGTTTTGGATCGATATATTTTTAAAAGTATCGACACTTTTTAGGATTTAAAACTGCTTTTAAAGTTATGTAATTTATGTTTCATTATTAATAGTGTTTCATGTTTCTACCTACATATTAATTTAATAATTTAATTTACACAAAATTTTATTTGATTGTTTTGATATTTTATAAAATATTATTTAGAATTTAAATTTAACAATATTAACCAAATATAATAATAAATATGTTTTCAACAGTGAAATAAGTATGGACACTTTTATAAAATGATATATACTTTTTAAAAGTTATGTAATTATGTTTCAATTTTTTTAATAGTGTTTCATGTTTTCCACCTACAATATTAATTAATAATTTCATTTACACAAAAAATTATTTGATTGTTGATATTTTATAAAATATTATTTAGATTTTAAATTTAAACAATATTAACTAAAGATAATAATAAATATATTTTCACAGTGAAATAAGTATGGACACTTTTATAAAAAGGATAGATAATTTACAATATAACAGGTAAAAATATGACAAAACCAGATTCATTATGACAAAACCGGTAAAATTTACTTGATATGTTAAAAGTATGGACACTTTTATAAAAAGGATAAATACTTACGATAACCAAGTTTACCGGTTACCAAATTTTTTAATAATTTTTCATATTTTCTACCTAAAACATTATTAGTTGTCAACATAATAAGTACCGCTAAATCGAATTTATTAAATACATTTTAATGTATCTGATAATACTATATATTAACTGTATATTAACCCGTCTTTCCTGAGACATTCCCCTACCTAACCCAGCCTCGACTCGCGGGAATAATTAGCTTTATTATTATTATTTCTTTCTTTCTGTTTTAGCATATTTCCTTCCCATTAACATCATTCTCTCGTTTTTCTTTTTATTTACTCTCTCTCTCTCTCATTACCGTTAGCTGCTTTTTCACTGTACAATTCTTCTCCCTGTTCCCATCTTTCTTCTTCTTCTGCAACCCTTTTATACTTCTGGAGTATCACTCCGCACGCTTTAATACCAGAAAAGGGGAAAACGGTGACAAAGCTTACCGATAAACTCTTATCGATTTTGGGTTTACGTCGTCGAAATGGAGAGAAAACAGGGGTTGTCCCCAGGTCGGTCGCGAGCTAAAAGTCCGGCGAGGAATGCATCGCCAATGTCGAGCTTATTGCGGCGGAGGAGGAAGAACTACAGCCACCACGCGGAGCCGTTTTTCTTTAGGTCGGGGGGGTTGAGGTCGGCCGAAGCTTTGTCGCCATTGAGAGAAGGTCCCGATCCGGATGGAACGGACGGCGAAGATTCTAGGACAGAAGGTGGGTGGGCCCAGTGGATGAAAGGTCATCTGTCACGCGGTCCTTCCGCTTCGTCTTCGACGTGTAAACGCTCCGATCTGAGGTTGTTGCTTGGAGTCTTAGGTGCGCCGCTCGCGCCGGTGCATGTTAGTGCGTTGGAGCCATTTCCTCACCTCAGCATTAAAGACACCCCTATTGTGAGCCTTCTCTCTCTCTCTCTCTCTTCCCTAATGCTGCATTTATTCCAATGATTTTAAAAGCTTCATTTATAATTTTTTAAAGTCAGGTGAAATTTTCAGAGAATGCGCTAAAATTTTTAATGAAATCAATGAGATGATTTCATTTGCATAGTGTTTGATCAAGAAAAAGAAAGGAGGAATTTTGATGTGGGTGGCTACATGGGGTTGTGTTTTTCAATCTAGATCTGCTGTTGAATTTTGTAAGCATGCCAGGGGTTGTTATTTTAGGAGAAATAATGCTAAATTCAAGCATTTGATTTGTTTCTCTAGATTTCCATGGTAGGAATTTTCTGTGATGTGTTTTATGTTCTAATTTTTTCAGGAATCTTCATCTGCACAGTACATATTGCAGCAGTATACTGCTGCTTCAGGTGGGCAAAAGCTTCAAAACTCCATCCACAATGCTTATGCTATGGGTAGGGTGAGAATGGTAGCTTCCGAGTTCGAGACCGCTAACAAAGTCACCAAGAACAGGAGTTCTTCGAAAGTTGCAGAATCTGGTGGGTTTGTCTTGTGGCAAATGAATCCTGACATGTGGTATGTTGAGCTTGCTCTTGGTGCTAGCAAGGTTCAGGCCGGTTGCAATGGGAAGCTTGTATGGCGGCACACTCCTTGGCTTGGTGCACATGCTGCTAGAGGACCTGTTAGGCCACTCCGTCGAGCACTTCAAGTAACTTCAATGTCTTTACTTGTTTACTTTTCTCTCATCTAAATTTATCTCTGACCATGCATAATCATTTATCCAATGGTACACAACTGTATTCCTTGTTCAGGGTCTTGATCCAAGAACAACAGCAAGCATGTTTACAAATGCAAGATGTAGTGGTGAAAAGAATATCAATGGGGAGGACTGTTTCATCCTCAAGCTTTGTGCTGATCCTGCGACGTTGAAGGCCAGGAGTGAAGGACCTGCTGAGATCATTAGACATGTTTTATTCGGCTACTTCAGCCAGAAAACAGGCCTTCTTGTGCATTTGGAAGACTCGCATTTAACTCGAATTCAAAACAATGGTGGAGACGCTGTCTACTGGGAGACTACAATCAATTCATTTCTCGAGGACTACAGACCTGTTGAAGGAATAATGATTTCTCACTCGGGTCGCTCTGTGGTGACCCTATTCCGGTTCGGTGATACTGCGATGAACCACACTCGCACCAGGATGGAAGAAGCATGGGAAATTGAAGAAGTGGCATTCAACGTTCCAGGTCTGTCTGCGGACTGTTTCATACCTCCAGATGAAATAAGATTGGCTTCAATGGCTGAAGCCTGTGAATTTTCTCAGGGTCCAGGGGTAAAAACTACTGTGGCTGCTGCACCATATCGAGCCAATCTGGGTAAACTAGATAAAATCTCCCGATATGATTTATCTTGAAGACGGAACTTTTGACTAGCCGTAATAGTTTTACTTGACTAACTAATTAGAAGATAAAGTCGAAACTGTAGTGATCTGTAAGAATTTTGGTATTGGATAATGTCGCAATCAATTTGTAAATACAGCAGGATGATCTTGTATTTTTCTTAGGATGAAAATGTCTTAGTATTCTGTATTTTTCTTTAGGGTAAATTATAGTCCCTTGACTATAGGTTGTTCGAATCAAAAATCAAGTTCCCTAATTACTAAAAGCATATCTTAGCATATAAAGCCTAGTGCTGTTAGGTTCATTGCGTGCACAGTTTTTATAGCTCGAGGATCGAATCAATTTCATGAACACCACATAACCTGCGACCTACCAATCAATATGACAGTTCCATCTAATGCAACGGTATGCATGATAACTTTACAACCATATTTAATATGAACCAAAAGATCTAGCCATGAACCAAGCTTACCAGATGCAGGACGACTGACTGGGCCCCTCTTATCTGAATCAGATCGTCCCTTGTATTCTTTCCCGGTGCAGATAGAGGTGTGCGGTTCACATCTATACCTGCTTGACAACAATCAGATGCTGAATCCATCTCCCCCCCCCCCCTTCGTGTTTCTGGCAAGCTTGCTCAGCCATAAGTTGCCCCATTATTAGGATGATCAAAGAACATACAATGGTCGGAGCTGTCGATATTCTCTGGCTCAGATTGCATTTTCTCCCATTCTTCCCTAGCATTTCGATTCATCATCGTAATTTGCAGTCAAACGTCAGACGTGATAAGTGTCCGGTGTCTAGACTTGTCAACATCAACCAACTAGAAGAGATTCATTCCAAATTAGAAAGCTATAAAAGAAAATTCATGTTAATTGGGAGCAACCGAGGCTGACCTAATCCGATAGTCTGATTAAATTGGATAGCAGTCCATGCATTCTTTCCTCCACACAGTAGATATTCAGAAAAAGGGCCAGCCTCTCACCAGAACCAGGGACAAGCATCGTTCAACATCATTGCTTATATTCTCTTCAAACCACTTCTGGCCACTGCACCAAAACATGGAATAGCAAGAAAGATACAGCTTATATTGGAAAACAGACTGTAAATTATTTTAGACCAGGGACGGACGTACAAAAGAATATTAACTAAAGCCTAAGTTGCTACTTTAATAACGTACGACATTTTTGCTACCTGCACCAGTAACTTATTAACTTCCAACCTCAACATATGGTCTTTCGCAATTTCGTTTTCTTAACAAAAAATTCAGAATAAGAGACGAGGAAAATCCATCCTGGCTACATTATTACTAAATTTAACTCTGTTGTTACTATTCGTGAAATCAAACTCAGATTCTGTGCATTTCGAATCGGAAATCAAATTTCAGCAAAACAAAAAGGAAAACCAAGCAATTTTTTTAAAAAATGATACCGGTATTTGAACCAGGTGGCTGAGAAGTGGATGCATCGCCTTCAATATCTCGATTCAAGGTGGCCTGGAACTCCTCAACGTCAGCTCCAGAATGCATAGGCTCGTCGTATTATCAGTTCCAAAATAATAAAAAAAAAAGAAAAAAAAACAGAAGATGTAATGAATAATCTTAAGTTATTACGAATTCCATAAACATTGATAGAAAAAAATAAAAATAAAGAGAAACTTCTTCTTCTTCGGAGAACTTCACTATGGAAGGATCCATTACGATTGATTTAGTCCTGTGAACGCTGGATTCTTCAGCTTGCAGTGTCAGAATATATACATATATGTGTGTGTAATAATTCAATATAAGATTTAAGAAACAACACTGAGAAGTAAACGATCGAAATTTAAGAATGAGAGGGAGGGAGGGAAGTGGATCGAGAAAAGAGGGTAGTGGTTCATAGACAGGAATAAATTAACTTTCTGATCAAAAGTCTGACCGGTTTATAATGGTTCTTTATATTTTCGATTCGATCGATTTTGATTATTGATGAAAAATTTTGATTTTGGTCTCTTATGATATCGGTCTATTTGGTTTTAATCCTTTATCCATCAACTCACGTTAATTCTTCAACGGAATTGTCAGGTGATGATTAAAAAAAAATTATGTGTCTTCCTCTTCTTCCTTTTCTTCCCCTGTCATTAAAACTGTGATCAGCCATTCAAATTTGCTCGTCGGTTATAACTGTCTACAGTTGTTTGATTCTTTAAGCCATGATTCTTCATGGCTTCTTAAATTCTATAGATCCTTCATTACTTGGAAACAGTGCGGCTCCATCAGAGCATCCGCTGAAGCAGACAAATTTTGAAAGCTTGAAGCAGATGACAACCAAAATGGACCACTTTTTCTTAATATGGAACCTACGCCATCACCTTTGCAGGGTATTCTTCCATTATTCTTGCAACTTTATACTTTTTTCGGAATTGAGGTCATCGAAATTTTAGTTCTGTGCATGTTCCGGCAAATCTGTTTTCTGAAAACAGTGAAACAATTCAAGACCCCAAAAGGCTTTGTGTGGTCATAAACGAAGTCCCAATGCGTTCAAAATGTTGCTGCAATGCCGATACAGTCCCAATTCCCAACCATCACTCCCCATTCAATTCCTGTGTTAACATGGTAAGCTGTTCTCAAACAAACAGCTACAATGGCGAGAAAATATTTGAGTCAATTATGTCTCTGGACTGGATCTCTCTCTTCGAACAGGCGACGCAAGCACTGGAGGAGGAGAGCCATGTACGGAGCATTGCCACGATGAAGTCGAAAGTTTGGTACACATCATTGTTTTTGCATACTTGATACCAAACGTAAAACTCCAAGCTCCTAATAGCTTGCATCTGCAAAATAAATCACAAGGCTATGACATTATTGTTGAAAAAAGAGTGAGTTTTATTAGTGGATTTAATAATTAAATTAAATTCATATTTATTTTGATTATTATAAATTTAAAAATATTTTTTAATTTGAATATTAATAGCATAATTACTCTTTAGATATGTCAAAATAAAAAGGTATTTATTATTTATTTAAATTTAAATATTAAAAATGATTATATACTTTTGAATATTTCAAAATTAAAATAATATCTATTTAAGTTTAAATAGTAAAGTGTGTTTATATCTTTTGAATATTTCAAATTAAAATATATATTATTTGTTTAAATTTGAATATTAAAAGATATTTGATTGGATTAAATCTATCTTGAAAATCCCTTATAAATAATGAGTTAACCTGAAAGGTTAAACACAAGTTTTTTTTTTGAACAATTCTGAACAAGTTTTCACAAGTTCAAAAGTAGAAAAGTTTTTTTCCACTAATTTTCCGATGATAGACAAGGCAAGAATAGTTCGTAATCTCTGCAGTTGTACTACTGTAGTTGATCATCTAGTTGTTTTATTCTAGGAGACAGACGATCAACGAACTTGAGCACCAAAAGAGTGACCGAAAATTTATCTTAAAAAATTGTCTCACTACATGCTTCAATTGTTTCCAAGTGATAGATTAAGAAAAAGGAATATTTTTGTTTCCATTTATTTTTGACTTGGATTTAAGAAGTTTAACTTCTTTGCTTTATTTTCTCACGTTCACTTTTGTCTTAGATTGTTACTTTGAGTAACAATCTCAAAACAGATTAAATTCAATCTTTCTCTTTGAATTATAATGATTTTTAATCATTATAACTTTTTATATTATTCTCGGATTAACACGGTTTTTATAATAATCTTAAGATAAATTTTAATCTTATTTTTTTCGAGAAGATGTAGATTTCGTTTGAATTTAATCCTTATTATATACAAGGGAAGTACCAAAAATTCAGTTGTTGCAACGACCCTTCGAGTGGCCCTGAGTTTGTGCTTCGACTTGGAATCGTGATGGATTCGCCACCGATCGTTTCGAATGAGGTAGATCAAACACCTTGATTTTGTCCATTTCACCGGATCTGCGTCTTACTAGAGAATTGTTGAATTTGAGAGTCGATTACGATCAGGGAATGATTATCACCCCCAAATCACTCTTTCAATACCATTCAATTATCAATTGTCTTAATTGTAAAAATTAATAATTTTAAATAAAAAATTAAAATTGATTTAGATTTATTTACCTTTGACCAAATTTTTCGGGATAAAAAAGGGTATACTTAAAATTAGTAATAATAAAATCAAAAGAAATAAAAATAGGATCAATCGTACTGCAAAACAGAAAAACAAGCCAATATATCAATTTAAAGATAAATTAGAAAGGAAATAAATAAATGAAATAAAATTTAAAAAAATTAGGACTAAATTGTTTTAAATAAAAATTTGGTGGCAAAATTACAACATGTGACGATATTGAACTACACTTCAAACCTTCAGGGGGTGAGTCCACAATTTAATAAACATATAATTGCACATTGGTCCTCTATATATAAATTGCCCGAAACCAATTTTTGTTTTCATTTCAGTCACTCTCTCAAAAATACTCCCCTATCTTTTCTCTCAAACTCTCTCATCCAAAAGAAAACTCGGTCACACTCCGATGAAGCTTTGTCGCCCTCACCGTCACTCTGGCGCCAGACCCCTAAAAAAATACCCATTTCAAAATCTCTCAACACCTCGATCCCGAATATGCTCATTGTCGCAACCGTCTTTCAGGTGGGCCCTAGAATTGGATTTCGACTTGAAAAATATGGATTGGAGTCGCCACCGATCATTTATTTAAAACAAATGGGTTGATCGGATACCCTATTTTCTTACATAATCTGCGTCTTACCAGAAATATGTCAGGCTCGGGAGTCGGTTACGGTCAAGGAATGATTAGCACTCTTGAACCGCCCTTTCGGTACTACGTAATTTCCAGTTGTCTTAATTAAGAAAATTGTAATTTTAAATTAAAAGGTAAAATTTGATCATGAATTACTTACCTATGATTAATTGACGAAAATACCCTTAAAAAGTCATAAGATGTGTTAGAGGGAAAAATGAATAAATGAAAAAAATAAAGAATAAAAATAAGTAAAAAAATAAAATAAAAGGAAAAATAAATAAATAAATAAATAAATGAAATATTAAAATATATATATATATAAATGAGTAAAATAGAAAAATAATAATCATAACAATAATGATAGTAATATGAAAATATAATATAATATAAACAAATAAAAAAACCAAAAACAAAAATAAATAAATATATAAACCAAATATAAAAGTATACATATAATGATAATTGGCTTATTAATAAACTATTAAAAACATACATATACGTATAATGATAAAGTAAAAAAAACTAAATAAATAATTAATATATATATATATATATATATATATATATATATATATATAGTAATAATACGCTTATAAGTAAAATATTTTAATATATATATATAATATAGTATTAAAAATAACCAAATGAATATAAATAAATAAAAAATATATGTATATAAATAATATATAGTGTAAAAAATCAATTGAAAATCATTTAAAAAAACATACGTATATATATTTATATAATGACAATAATGTAAATAATAAATAAATAAAAATATCTATACAATAAATCAAATGATTAATATAAAGAAAAATAAAGATTGGGGCTAAATTTAAAAGACAATTAACGTCGATATTGCGCATTAGGGGGATAAAAAATGAACACGCCTCGGGGTAGATCTAGGTTCGAAACTTCGAAACCCCACCCATTTTTTGTCGTTGGCGCAACCCACGTTTTGGGTTATTCGAACCAAATCTCAAGAAAACTAACGTGCACATGCAAGAAATGAACGAAAAAAAATGCTACATTTTATTTCCTTTTCGAATCGTTTACAATAGTTTTGCCTTTGTATTTTCCGTGCTTTCCTCTGTATTTTGTCTGTAAATCGTGTGTTACAATAGTGAGTTACAATGGCTATTTATAGTGCTTGTGGATCCTATCTTTAGGAGTTTAAATCATAGTAGAACTCTATCCTATTTTTAGGAGTTTGAATCCTAGCAAAATTCTATCATATTTTTAGGAGTTTGAATCCTAGTAGGACGAAAATGTATGTTGACAGTTGTCCCTCTTTGCCCATAGTCGTGTAACGTAGATAGGGCAAAGATTAAAAGACACTTTTCGTTCGGTGGAGTTGAAAATTGACTCTGATGTTTCAATAAATCCATGTCGAATTGAGTTACGGATGACTCCTCCATCGTGAAGCCGAGTTCATCTTGAAATGATATGAAATTGAAGCCGTAGTTCGGAATTTGAATCAGCACGTGGCTTCTCGTTGCCCTTCGGTCTTCTTCTCGGTTTAAAGACCTTGGATCGGAATCGAACTCAGAAATCTTCATTGACAGATAGCTTTTACTTGAAAATGGTTGCTTGTCACTAAAGCACGGTTAACCCAGGTCCTCTTCTAGACTTGAAAACCTCGACTGCAACCGAAAAGTAGTGCGATTGATGTGTCATCGAGCTGAATGGAATCGAACTCGATAATTTTGATGGCAGATAACCCTTCTAGCCTTGAGTTACGCTGTAAATGATGTGCCTTGGAGCTGAGTGTAGTCGAACTCGAAGGTCTTTGTTGACAGATACTCCTTCTTTGAGTTGGATATCCTTCGTCGTGAAGTTGAAATCCAATCTAAAGATTGATGATGCTTGTGTGCACGATTCCCTTCGTCGTGAAGTTGAAATCGCGGGTGGCCCTTTCGTCGTGAAGTTGAGCCTGAAATTGGATATCCTTCGTCGTGAAGTTGAAATCCAAGTAAGTAGCATTGTTCCGAGTCCAATATCCTCCGTTGTGAAGTTGAAATTGGCTCTGGAACCGGGAAATTATTTGTTGACAACCAGCCGTCCCTTCGTTGTGAAGTTGAACTTGTGTTGTCTCGAGTCCAATATCCTTCGCTGTGAAGTTGAAATTGACTCTGAAACAACCAGCCGTCCCTTCGTTGTGAAGTTGAACTTGTGTTGTCTCGAGTCCAATATCCTTCGCTGTGAAGTTGAAATTGACTCTGAATGAAATTTTGTTGACAATCAGCCGCCCCTTCGTCGTGAAGTTGAGCTTGTGTTGTCTTGGGTCCAAGATCCTTCGCTGAGAAGTTGAAATTGACTCTGAAATTGGGAAGGTATTTATTGACAACCAGCGGTCCCTTCGTCGTGAAGTTGAACTTGCGTTGTCTTGAGTCCAATATCCTACGTTGTGAAGTTGAAATTGGCTCTGAAATTGGGAAATTGTTTATTGACAACCAGCGGTCCCCTCATCGTGAAGTTGAACTTGCGTGTCTGGAGTCCAATATCCTTCGTTGTGAAGTTGAAATTGGCTCTAAAATGAGAAGTTATTTGTTGACAACCAGCGGTCCCTTCGTCGTGAAGTTGAACTTGCGTTGTCTGGAGTCCAATATCCTTCGCTGTGAAGTTGAAATTGACTCTGAAATTGGGAAGTTGTTTATTGATAACCAGCGGTCCCTTCGCCGTGAAGTTGAACTTGCGTTGTCTTGAGTCCAATATCATTTGCTGTGAAGTTGAAATTGGCTCTAAAATTGGGAAATTGTTTGTTGACAACCAGCGGTCCCTTCGTCATGAAGTTTAACTTGCGTTGTCTGGAGTCCAATATCCTTCGTTGTGAAGTTGAAATTGGCTCTGAAATTGAGAAGTTGTTTGTTGACAACCAGCGGTCCCTTCGTTGTGAAGTTGAACTTGCGTTGTCTGGAGTCCAATATCCTTCGCTGTGAAGTTGAAATTGGCTTTGAAAGCAGTCCCTTCATCATGAAGTTGAACTTGTGTTGTCTTGAGTCCAATATCCTACGCTGTGAAGTTGAAATTGGCTCTGAAATTGGGAAATTGTTTATTGACAACCAGCGGTCCCTTCGTCGTGAAGTTGAACTTGTGTTGTCTGGAGTCCAATATTCTTCGTTGTAAAGTTGAAATTGACTCTGAATGAAATTGTTTATTGACAACCAGCGGTCCCTTCGTCGTGAAGTTGAACTTGCGTTGTCTGGAGTCCAATATCCTTCGCTGTGAAGTTGAAATTGTCTCCGAAATTGGAAAATTATTGTTGACAACCAGCAGTCCCTTCGTTGTGAAGTTGAACTTGTGTTGTCTTGAGTGGCGTGATATCCTTTGTCGTGGATTTGAAATCGTGGATGTTTGGCTTCGAGCTAGATATCCTTCGTTGTGAAGTTGAAATCTACCCTGGAGCAAATTGTGAGTTCGAGAGAAACTTTCAATCTGTCGAGTTGGTCGAAGTGTATCTTCTTGCTGCTGAGTTAAGCAACCAACATGAATATTTAAAGGTGCTTTTGAATCGAGTATCCTTCGTCTTGAAGTCGAAACTTGACTCTAAAAGCTGCAAAAAATTATGTATGTGGAAAATGATAAATATGATGCTATAAAATGTATGCATAAGATGAATGTAACATGAATTGGTTATATTTTATCTCCTGAAAAAGGTCTGATAATTTGCATTAGGATGTTGAATCCCTAAATGATACCCAAATATCAAAAAATACCCCAATATTTGATGTTGAATCTTCAAAGATGCCCCAAATGTTTCTCATTTGTTGCTTCAGCATTGATTCTGAGCATGAGTTTTGTGTCTAAAAGTCACATGTCATTTACCAAGATCCACTCTAGAGAGACTGTCTTGTTTGAAAAAAATGTTTTTCTTTCTCTTTTTTATTTTCAAAGTTATGAAAATATCAATTAAAAGAGTTTTGAAAATGTTTGATCCAAAGTTTTGAAAATATTGTCACTTTCACGGTTTTACAATTGAGACGAATCAACTAGAGTTCATCGGATATCAAAGAATTATAATGTTATCCTTCATGAATTATAGCTATTTGACAAGTGCCAAGATCAAAGCTATTTTTGGGAAGTGGTTAAGTAAGGAAGGATAAAAAAATCTCAGGTTATGTTTGGTCAAAGGTTTGGCATTTGATGCTCATAGGTTTGGCATTTGATGCTCAACGGTTTGATGGGGTAGCTTGCATGCTCCTCTACTGGAAGTGTTCTCTGACTCCCAACCTTCGTGGTCACACTCGGGTTGTGTGATGTCGTATCAAGGAATTTGTGTGATCGCCTCAGTTGCACAATTTTTATATTCGAGCCGCCTTTTCAGGTTTTCAACTCGAACCCTCCTTTGGTTCAAGACGTTATTCAGGATTTTACGTCTGAACCCCCCTTTGTTATTTTTCTCTACCATGCATTAATTACATTATTTTTGCAAACAAAGATTAATCCTGATGGGCGGGATGAAATCTGAAGATAGTCTCTTCTATTTAGAAATCCATGTATGATTAGAAGGGACTTTTAAGGCACGTAATGTATGCCAAGGTTCATGGTTATGAAAGAAAATGATAAATAGGCCCAAACAAGTGTTTCAGGGTGTTGAACCAAGGATCAATTCATTCTGATGCCTTCAATCATATCTTGCTCAAAATGTCTCTCTCTTGATGTTCTATGATCTTCGAGTGAAGTGATTCAGTGATTCGGGAATGTTTGTGCTTGATCAATCTTATAGTTTGAAGCTTGATGTGCCATTTGTCTTTAGGGAATCTTTTCATGTGCATTTTGTCCCTTTTTCTTTTGATTTTTGCTTCTTTTCTTTTTTGTTCTTGATTCTCTTTTTTATTTGTTTTTTGCTTCTTTGCTTTTTTGTTCTTGATTGGATCTTCGCACTTGCCACTTGGTCCACATTTTGGTATCTCCTTTGGATTGATGCCTTTACTCATGTGAGCAGATTTTTTCCACCTTTCCCCCTAGTGTGGAGGGTGATCCTTGGTTAGGGTTGAATCAGAAGAAAAATACTATAGGCTCAAAAGGGGACACAAGGGATATATATTTTCTCCTGTTGTGAAGGGATAAAGAAAGAAAGTCGTTCATCATTTCATACATGTAAGTCTTCACAGAAGAGGTATCCCCAGGGGGATAGATTTTCAGGATTAATTCTATTCGCATGAAAATAATGTAGTTAATGCATGATAGAATTATTTCGAATGATTTTTTTTGCTCCCCAGATGTCTCAATGTTCAGGCTATCTGCGAAACGCTCCAAGTTAGAAGAATACTTCTGTTCAAATGAACAACTCAATGCCTTGGGTTTTAATGCTATTAAAATGTCAATTTTGAGTCTAAAAAGACAATGGTGTGACTTTATTTGACTCAAAGAGATGTATGGGTGTATCAAAAAGATAAAGGCAATGTTCAAGAATTTCAAAGAGAGGTAATGTCAAAATTTGGTTTTTTTGGTAATGACCATGAGTTATTTTGGGTAAAGAATCGTGGTATTTTATCTTGGGGTTTGAGACAAGATAAGAAAGGTCTAATCTTGCCATATGTAAAAAATCTATAATTTTTGAAGAATTAAAATGATCCTTAATTCATTTAATATTCGAAGAACTAAAGATTAAGATTTGTTCAATTGCTCCACCATAGAAAGTAGCATAAATTCAATCCTTTTAAAAGACTAAGCAAACATGAAAGATCGAAGACGTGTTCAAACAAAACAATCCTCTAAGTGCAAATGGTATATACCATTCCTCCTTATTCGACAAGCGCCTTACAGTTTTCAGAGGAATGTTTGGGGCTTCTTATGTGGTAACAGCTAACAGCTTTAACATCGTAGCCCTCAGGATATGGGGATTCTTTTCTTAGATCATCCTGGCAGGCTTTGTCCTACAATCAGCTGATCAGGCTCTCACTGTATTGTTTTCAATTTGTTCTTTAAGGTTACAATCTTGTTTCCATGTGGTTAAATCCACTTCATCGAATCCTCCATGACTTAATTTCATGAAAATGCTTAAAAATGAAATGTAGATGCAAAATGCAAAATGCATGAAATGTTCGAGGCATTGATCTAAAAACACGTCTGTTATTATGAATAATCCTTATTGGGGACAAAAGTGTTTTATCTTTTAAGAGACAAAAATATCCTGATAACTTCTGACATGTTGACTAGTCTTCTGCCTTCGTCTGTCATCGGTTGAATACTCTGTCAAACCGTTCAGGCTCCTTTGGCCAAAATGTGCAAGTGACAAGCTGTTTGCCCCAAAAAAAGATCTCGAATGACTGCATCTCCTCTCTCTTCGAGGCTTGTTTCTAACGAAAGTGTCATTGAAGTCCTCAATCCGAAGCTTATCAACTTGTTTCTGGAATTCTCTTTTTTTTTAAAAGGAATCTTCGGGTCAGTAACTTTTTCCTCGTCTTGCCCCTGCAACCTTTGCCTCTCAAAAATTTGACTTTAGTGTGCTCGGTGTAAATTCCGGTCCATTCGGAGTCCTTTACAATGTAACAAAGTGACATATTCTTCGATTGCGGGTACCACGTCTTCTGGATTGAATGTGACACATAGTCACCCTGTAGGCTGTCCTCTTTATTTTCATCTCTTGTATTACAACCCCTTTGTCCATTAATGCAGATTATTCATGTTTAACAAACACGTTTTTGGTGGATCAACACCTCTTTTAAATGATGCATATGATGTAAATAAAATAAAAGAAAAAAATGAAAAGAGTTAGTAAGGTAAATCAAAATAATAAAATGAAAAATCCTACCCCACATGATATCTACCCGAACATGCTTAGTATTCCTACTGGGACATGATCTCTATCCCGCATGCTAATTTCAAACAAATCCTAACCGCATATTTGTCTAGTTCGCGTGCTTTGAACAGGAAGCAAAGCATGAAATAATTCTGGCATCTTAGGGTTTGAAATAAGGTTTTTGGTAGGATCTATTTCTCCATAGTCTCCTGGTTTAGGTTCTAAAAAAAATGGTACTCGAGTTCTCCTTGTTAGTGTCCCCTTGGGCTTACCAGACCCTTAGTCCTAAGCCCATTACAAGCTTGTGTGGACTAAGTTAAACTCGGGAGGATACATTCCCTTATGCCCATACGAAGAATAAATTCACATAAAGGCATAAGGTATAAGAATCCCGAAGGTTACTTGCTAGGCCTATACGATGAATAAATTCACACGAATGCGTTGCTTTCACCCCCACTTAAAATGGGTTCGGAGCTCAGGTATAGAGCCTTTAGATGAAAAAGTTTGGAAGGCTGAAATCATTGAGAAAACGGTCAGTTCAACTATTTACTCGAAAAAATATAATCAAAAGTAAGAAATAAGGATCGAAATGTTAACTTAAAATTTAAACTTACCATTTTCGTTAAAAAGACAACTGAAAATTACCTTAGCCTGACTCACTTACATGTGTCCCCAGCAGAGTCGCCAAGCTGTCGCAATCGTCTTTCGGGTGGGCCCCGGAATTAGGCTTCGACTTGAAAAATATGGATTGGAGTCGCCACCGATCATTTATTTAAAACAAATGGGTTGATCAGATACCCTATTTCTTACCTGATCTACGTCTTACCAGAAATATGTCGGGCTCTAGAGTCGATTACGGTCAAGGAAGGATTAGCACCCTTGAACCGCCCTTTCGGTACTACGTAATTTCCAGTTGTTTTAATTAAGAAAATTGTAATTTTAAATTAAAAGGTAAAATTTGATCATGAATTACTTACCTCTGATTAATTGACGAAAATACCCTTAAAAAGTCATAAGATGTGTTAGAGGGAAAAAATGAATAAATGAAAAAAATGAAGAATAAAAATAAGTAAAAAAATAAATAAATAAATAAATAATAAATAAATGAAATTATATATATCTATATATATATATGAGTAAAATAGAAAAATAATAATCATAACACTAATGATAGTAATATGAAAATATAATATAAACAAATAAAAAAAAACTTAAAACAAAAACAAATAAATATATAAACCAAATATAAAAGTATACATATAATGATAATTGGTTTATAATAAACTATTAAAAACATACATATACGTATAATGATAAGTAAAAAAAATTAAATAAGATAATTACAATATATATATATAGTAATAATACGCTTATAAATAAAATATTTAAAAAAGATATATATATAAATAATAAATATAGTATTAAAAAATAACCAAATGAATAATAAAAAAATATAATATATAATAATAATATATAGTGTAAAAATCAATTGAAAATCATTTAAAAAAACATACGTATATATATTTATATAATGACAATAATGTAAATAATAAATAAATAAAAATATCTATACAATAAATAAAAGGACTAATATAAAGAAAAATAAAGATTGTGGCTAAATTTGAAAGACAATTAACGTCGATATTGCGCATTAGGGGATAAAAAATGAACACGCCTCGGGGTAGATCTAGGTTTGAAACTTCGAAACCCCGCCCATTTTTGGTCGTTGGCGCAACCCACATTTTGGGTTATTCGAACCAAATCTCAAGAAAAATAACGTGCACATACAAGAAATGAACGGAAAAAAATGCTACCTTTTATTTCCTTTTCGAATCGTTTACAATAGTTTTGCCTTTGTATTTTCCGTGCTTTCCTCTGTATTTTGTCTGTAAATCGTGTGTTACAATAGTTTGTTACAATGGCTATTTATAGTGCTTGTGGATCATATCTTTAGGAGTTTAAATCATAGTAGAACTCTATCCTATTTTTAAGAGTTTGAATCCTAGCAAAATTCTATCATATTTTTAGGAGTTTGAATCCTAATAAATATACATTATATTTTTTCAAGATTTCAAAACATATATTATATATCTCCAAAACTATATAATATGTTATACATATATTCAAAAACTATTTTATATAATTTTTAAAACTATATATATATATATATATAATTAAAAATAAAAGGAATCCTTAAGGTGACTACGGACGAAATTGAATGTCTACATCAGCAAAACAAATATTAAGAAAAAATCAAGTGAAATTTATGCCAACAATAAGTTTTATTCAATTTTGAATTTATTATTTTCAATTTTTTTCTAGAATAATTTTGAGATTAATTTTTAATGTAAGACATTGTTTCATTACTTTCTATGTAGAAATTCAAATAATTGGATTCTTAAATCTTTGTAAGATTTTTGTGGTCACAATAAATCTTGATGTTTAAAGTTTTTGATTGACAATTATAAAATCAATTAGGATTAGGGATGGCAACGAGCCGGGTTCGGGCCGGGTATTGGTCCCCTGTCCCCGTCCCCATTTAAAAAACTGGTACCCGTCCCCGTTTAAAAAACCGTGGGAATTTAAACGGGGATCCTCGTCGGGTAATCGGGGAAAACCGCGGGGAAACGGGTATCCCCGTTTAGCACAAACAGTTATTTAAACGGGTATTGGGACGGTATTGGGTCGGGTATTGGGTCGGTATTGGGCCGGGAATCGGGGGGGTATATATATATATATTTAAATTAATATATATTTTTTATTTAAATTAAATTTATTAATATTATATATATATATATATATATAATTATTTTTAATATTTATCGGGTTGGGTATCAGGGCGGGTAATCGGGGCGGGGATTACCAAATCCGTCCCCGTCCCCGTCCCCGTTTAAAATAAATAGGTTTTCCCCGTCCCCGTCCCCGTTTATCATCCCCGAACCCGACCCGTTTAATTCGTTTTCGATTTTCCCTGTCGGTTCGGGTTTTTTTACCATCCCTAATTAGGACGGGTTAAAGTAAAGAACTAAAAGTATTTTTTTAAACTAATGACTCATATCAATGGGATCAAAAACATAAGATAATATTCGAACAGTTTACCCTCATAAATATGGGTGGATGACCCCATTTTACCTTTTTTCTTTCTTTCTTTAATCAGCTTACTTTTAATTGCCTTCGGCCTCCAAACACGAAGGCTTTTCATTCCGTACGGTCAAATACCGAAATGCAGAGACGTTGAGGGGAAATGAAGATTGGTCAAATGTTCAACATAACACATTGTCACCACACACTCAACATCGTCATATACAATTCAAATTATGTTTGGATTTCAAATTAGATATATAAAATCAATACCTAACTAATTAGTTAGGTATGGAAGGTAACGAACAAGAAATTAATCTTCTTGACTTTTATTCTATATATTAATTCAATTGTCGTAAATATTAATATCTTTTTGGAATTCTAGACTTAGGCTCAAAATATCAATTTTAGATTAGTTAATAAAATAGGTATTGAGGGAGAAACATGGAATTGAACAAATTAATCAAATAAAAAAAATGATGACTTGCCGAATCAAACTATTATAGTAGCACTGACTATTAATTAAATGAGTAAAACATCAACTCCATTGAATAAGAAGCCACTCTTTAATCCTAATAGCTTCTTCCCCCACGTGAAAAATGCATAAAATGAAACCAAAACAGACAGATCATAATCCATAAACTAATTGACGAGTCGTCCATGAGCTATGTACAAGAAAGAATACATCGAATCTGGCCTAAAACCTTAGTTGACTTCAATTTTGGATGGCATCCGGATCAACGGACATGGTTTCTTATCAGGGTGTGGCTTTCCACTTCGTCATCACCCCCGGAGACAAAGAAATGAACCGGTGAGAATTCCGCCAAAGCCGGGAGGTTCAGGTCAAACCCTCGTTCGCTGCCGTGGCTCACGGTATTTGTCGAGGTTGATCGCACTCCTTCAGATGTCGTCACGCCGCTACCGCTTTTCACGGCCCCACCTTCGTAGTGGCGTCGCTTGTGGCCTCCCAAGGCCTGGCCTGATGGGAAGCTTTTGTGGCATATCGAGCACTCATGGGACCTACCACTCGGGTTCGACGCGGCCGAGTACGTAACTGCACCGGAGGAATCAGATGTGGTCATCGACGTTGATAATTGCTCCTCGTTGGCGTTGCCTTTACGGTGGCTGGCTTTGTGGCCACCCAAAGCCTGGTAAGAATGAAACGCCTTGTTGCAAACGCTGCATTTGTAGGTACGTTTTTTGTCAGTCGAAAGGGGTGCGGCTGGAGCACGGCCGCGTGCAAGCATGATAAGGCAGAGAGCGAGGTATTCTTCCTCGGTGGCAACTCGCGGTCGCTTGGAACGTTTGCGTTTGATGATGGAGTGTAGATTGGCAGTATCCTGGGAGTGAAAAGGAGCAGCAGCAGTTGTTGGGGAATTAAGAGCCTCTAAACCCATCTGATTGCAACACTGAGAAAGGCAGAAACTTTCAAAGTATTGGACTGAATGAAGAGTGAAGAAGGGAGGAGTTGTGAGAGTTGAAGCGTGAGAGTGAGGAAAGGTGGGTTTTAAAAGGGGAGCCAAAAAGGAAGCTGCTGTGAAAGCAAAGCTTTTAGTTGACTATATAATATTAGATTAGAGAAGTACAAGTAGTTGGAGTTGGGGTATTGGGCACAAGGGTCAAAAGAAGCAATAAAAAGAAGCGACTTGGTTCAACGTTTCTCTGCGAATGGCGGCTGAGAGGCGTCGGTCAAAGAAAGAAGGAAGACGGGCGACGGCTTCCTAGTCAAAATATTAGTCTCCAAACACACTTCTCTATTTCTAAAGCTTATGGGGTAGTACAGAGTCATTTAACACCACTTTTCCACATGTTTACTAACAAAGACATCAATTTCATCAAAGGGAATGTTTGAAACTCAAAGCACTCAACATGCATTAATCAACAAGCTATTTGCTTTTTTTACCTTTTCTCTTGCACAAGATGACTCTCCCACTTCTTTTTCTAATCAAACATAAGATTGCGTGAATCATGGAATCAAATCTGGAGCTTATGAATGTTTGAATGAAGCTCATATCACTGTAAAGATCAAAACTCTCCATAAACTTCTAAGCTTGCTCTACACCATCTTCCATGGAAGATGTGGAGCCTATAATGAAGCTCTTGAATTTCTAGAGTTAAATCTTACCTTCCTTTGGCATGATTCCCTCAACAAAATATAAAGCTTACACCTGTGGAGCTATGAATTTCTAGAATGTTTATGGCATGGTAGCTAGTGAGGAGAATAAAGTTTAGGGTTTTGGGAAGAAGTTTATTGGGTGGGTGAAACCAGAAGTAGCAGATGATTCTGTGTGGGAAGATACAAAGAATCATGCACCCGATTAATTTGACTTTAACAAAAGCGAATAAAAAATCGATGGAGGTGTTCACAGCTCGAAAATTCATCGCCACCTTCGCATTTGTTGTTGACATATTTCGATATTTGTTATACCTGAACAGCCTTCAATGTTTCACAATCTGTTTAGGTCACTGAGAACGGTAAACAAGAGCATAACCTAGTTACAACCGTGGGCAGGTTGAGTATGATATGGGATTTCCAGCAGGTGAAGAACACCAGTCACGAATGCTATAGAAGTCAAAAGGGACTAAAGAGCTGTTATTTCTACAAGATCGTGCGCGAAATTAATAGGAATTAAGCTATTTATTGCATCAAGAACGGAATCCATGGTTACGATTAGGAAAAATCTGGAGATGTTTCCATGCATGTTCCTCGGTAGCAACTCAGACAAGCATATAATGTAAGCCACCCATCAATTTCAACTCGAAACAAATTTTACAGTCGGGAAGATTTATAAACCCCTTAGTTTAAACCACTAACATCTCAGAGATGATGGGTCTACTGATATCAAAAATGCTCTATAGGTATCAATGTCAATCCTCTGAGTATTGAAACCTACCATCCTATATTATTTTTCAAAAGGCATTTCGATTATTTTATCAATACCAACTACTACGTTTCCAAAAGTAGTACCTCAAATTATCATATTAACAATTCTTAATATCTAAGAAACAAATAAACTTATTAATCAATCAAACAAAGCACAAAATGCAAGTTGAAAGGAATCTATTCAATAAATCTAAATATTTAAAGAGCTAAAACAAGTAAAAGAAACAAAAAGATAACTTAAGGATTAAGAAAATATTAAGCTAGACTCTAACATCTCATCATAATTTACGATATTTGTATCAATCTTCTAACATCACTCAGACGATATTAAACTACTCAAACATATCATAAGCTTAAAATTAAAGCATTAACAAAATAAAATATTGAAACACAATTCAAATGGTTACAAAGGACTCAAATACATGACGTCTTTCTATGAGTTTTACACAATTGAATATCAAAACAAACATGCATACAAAAACAAACTCAGGTCTGATTTTCACCCCGTAAATCTAGACCTAGAAGTTTCCTCAAGGCTAATCATATCAAATTTTCGTTTAAATTGGATTTTAAAGGACTTCATTGTCGTAATTGAAAATTTTGAGGATCCGACTGAATTGTAATTAGAATAAATAAGGATTAAATGGAATGAATTCAAGGTTTAGTGACCAAATTGGAAACTAAGAATGAATTTGAACACAAAACAAAGTTGGGGGAACAAAACGTGAACCCTAGAAAATCTAGGGTATACCTAACCATTTTCCCAATAATAATTTACCCAAATCTACCTTCTTCTCCCACCTTTATAAGTTTTGGTCGTCGGTTATTTTTTCATCTTTATTAAAGAATGGATTTCTACATCTTTTATTATGGAGTAAATAATTTTTTTTTAATTTGAAGGGATTAAAGTGTAGATTTATTTAATATTGATAACAGATTATATTATACAGAATAATAATTTGAACTCAAATTTTTTAAAAATAATATTTTATTATTATTATTAATACTACGAGTTCTACTATGAATAATGAATTAACTAACTAAACGAATAAATTAATGGTTTTTTTTTAATTTTTTTGTCCTTTGACAGCTACACCTATAAATTGGAAAAATATGAGAAGTCTGCCTTCCTTTCTTCCTCCCTAACACTGAGATTATCTAAGCAAAAACGAAAGATATTTTTATTCTCTTTTCTTTTTTAAAGAGAAAAATCAAATCCATGTCTCGTATGAATACACACGGCAATAGGCAAGACGGCGACATCAGAAACAATTTCCAAAAATCCCAGAAGAAATTCATCCCAAAAAACCAAAAGCAAAACCCTAATCCGACATCCCTTTCAAATTCCATCAGGCAATCCCTTCCCAAACAGCACGATGCCCCCGCTTCCAGCACTACCGCTGCCGTACCCGGTGGCTCTACCAGCAGCCGTGTTCGGATGGGAGAGAGTGGGGATTGGGTTCCAAACACAGCAACTCCATCTAGTCTCTCCAATGGGAATTTCGTAAATTACTTGCCTCAAGATGAAGCCGTGGCGGCAGGCCTCAGCGCGGGGACGGAGGATTGGACCCAGTGGAATCGCAGAGAGTAGTTGATCTCTTAAATAGAGAGTTGTCCCGCTTGCTCAAGCTCAGTCCCAGAGAATTTTGGAAACGAGGTATTTAAACTGATATTTGATATTGTTTTTGTTTTTTTAATGCACTTAACTTTTTTCTGGAATTCCCATTTATTGTGCTTTCTTGTCAGTGGCTGGCGACACTTCTTTGCATGAATTTATCAACAGTTTCTTGCAATTTAGGAGCAGGTGGTATGATTTTCCTCATCGCGGTGTCAAAGGGATTGTTGCGGGGGTTATCATTGGAGAGTTTGAACTAAACCGCCGTGTCTTCATGCTGTTGTATCGAATGTAAGTTTAAAGTTTTATAACTCTCCTACATGAACACCATTTTATCTTGTACATTGCTGTGGACATTTCTCGCAATTGTAGATCTTCAAATCGGGATCCTGGTGCTCGAGCTGCCGATAGTCTTAGTGCCAATGACCATGCCGGTAGGTTGTCTCTTAATTGATTCAGTCTGGACACATTTTGGTGCTGCTCAACCTTATATACCCAAATTTGTTGTTAAATTTTGACGTATAGGGTATTTTATATGCACATTTTATTCACTAATTCTTCCTGTAGTCATCTTGCAGGAGAACAAGTTGCTTGACGTGCCGAAGTTGTTGGACATTTGTGCTATCTACGGTCATGAAAATGGTGATCTGACCAAATTGCTGGTAAGCATTCTTTTGTACAAGTGATTGAAGACTTTATTTCTTTTCTCCACATGGCTTCATCCTCTTTAAAGCCTATAGAAATCAAATCCATTAGTCAAAGGGAGATATTTAATTTATTTATCCTTGAAATTCCTCCAACGGTCACTCTAGAAATCAAATTGTATGAAACCTTAACTGAGTCTGATAAGGGCATAAGGCCAATCAAGAAGTTTCTTACAGAAATAACTTTCTATGGTTTCTAATTTATGCATCCTATTAAATAGATAAAATGTTAATGGGCCATGGACTTTTCCACTGTAAACGCATTCTACTGGGATGTATCAAGTGCTTCATGTTGATACCCTTCTATGTCAACTTAGTGTTCTATGTCTCATGGAGTAAGTTGGGAGATATCTTCTCCGTATGCCTCTTGTGAACTGCCTTCCCCCCTCCCCCCCAACCCACAAAAACAAACACACACAAAAGAAAAGAATTCTCTCACACCTGATTTATTTTCAGGTTGCAAATGCTCTGAAAGCTCAGCCTACAATCATGATAATCTGACTGGGGTGTTGTTTCATTTCTTGAGTATTGTTTACACAATGCATGAACGCTGCAGCACATCTTTGGAGGTACTTTGTAAATCGCTTTGAATCTGACACATCTTTTTAGTGTTTCTTATCTGAGTGAAATGTTTGACATTCTTTGGATATGTAGTATTTCTCTTCATCTGTAGTTTTGCTTAGTTATGACATGACATTCATGATTGCTTTTTTATGTGTTAATAACTGGATAGGTCCTTCTGTCTTCTGGAAATCACGGAGATGATGGATTTGATCATCTACATGCTGACTTTTTAGAGGTTTGTTTGTTTTTGTCAGTGGTTTTGTTTTATAGGTGCCACTGCGGAGCTGTGTTTGAAAGGTTCTTTGATTTCTATCTCATACTGAATGAATGGTTGGAAGATACTATGTCATTGTATTTCAGTTTTAGGGATTACTTTCACCTAGAAAAAGGAATTGCAGTACGTGTATTTTGTAGGAAATGTTTATTGGTTTATCTCAATATGAACAATATGAATAAATAAACAGATAAATATACAGATTATAACAGACCTATGTCAAGATGGGGTGGGGGTTAGCCAAAGCATGAATTGTAGCATAATAGGACGACCTCCTAAATCATTGGCTTAGTGCTATCTCAAGTTAAATTTCTTTGCTGCAAGAGAAGCCTTAAAATTATTCAATTACTTCTTTGGACAGGTGATGGACTTTATTAATGATGCCATTGTAGCTATGGATGCTTTTGTTACTGCATACAGGCCTGCAGCTATTTTTTTCTCTTGCCCTGTTGAAATGAGGTACCTAAACTTATTGGGATCATAACTACTTATGTTGTTTTAACATTTTTCATCTGTTAGTTGTGTGGGAGGTTTCTTTGTGGATGTGTCCCTTCTTTCCCTTTTCTCTCACAAATTATATAGAAGTTATGCTACAATTTATTAAAAAATCTCTTCATCTATGCAGTCATGGAAATGAAGAATTGCTCACAACTCTTTCACGTTTGCACGATAATTTACTTCCGTCTTTGCAGCGGGGTTTTCGAAGCAGTTCTAAATCATGAATTCACAAAGCTAACAGATATTGCAATAAGCTTTAAATTGTTATCTTTGAGAATAGTCAAATTTGGTTGGAAACTATTAGATATTTGCTATCTCAGTGATGAAGTGTTTTTGGATGCACATCCCATCCCAACTGCAACAAAGATGTTTCCGGGCACGGTGGAAGATCCATTTATAAGAGCAGATATTTTGGTTCAAAACAATTAGGGAGATAAATGGAGTTTCACTACAATGTCAGGAGAACGAGAAACATGATACTTTCCTTAAGAACCTTGAAAAGAATTGCAATCTAATGAGGAAACTTGAGAATTTGCAGAACACTGGTCAGTGCATTGATTAAACCGCCCCTTTACTTAAAGATTGAGATACTGCTTTTATAATCAATTTATATTTCATAGTGAATTTGTTTATACATGCTATAATGGGGAATACTGGGGAAGAGAGAAGGAACTTAATATAGGCTAAGGTGGATATCCACATAAGGCTGGTACCGACCTTGCTGAAGACCACTTAGCTGTAAGGTGGATATCCACATAAGGCTGGTACCGACCTTGCTGAAGACCACTTAGCTGTCAACCTCTAAGGTGTATTTGGTGAATCAAACCATATATATTTCCTGTGAATATGCTAATTTTATTAGAGAATTATTTATTTGGTTTCTAGTTTCTGTTATAACTTGTGCAGTCGAGATGTAGTAGTTTATATCTCTTGTTACATATTATTAATACATGGAGAGTGATATGTATTGCTGTAATATTATATATTATTACATATTATTAATACATGGAGAATTATTTGAGGGACAATTGTATCTTAATACATGGAGAGTGATGTATTGCTGTAATATTTGTGAAACTGGGTCTTCTTTTCAAAGCCATCTAATCATTGAATTTCTGCATTGGAGGAAGTCAATAGCTCACCAATCTTTCATTGTTCTTGTTCTCTGATAATTATTGTGTTTTCGCTCAGTAATTTGTATTCAACAACTATCATGCAGGGTGGTTATTCATGGAGGATGAACAGTTTCAGTATCTATCTGGGATTACAATGTATTTGACAAAGGGCATTGCTAAAGAGCAAACCCCTAAACCCCCTATACCAGCCTCTGGACAAGCAAAGATGTACATGGATGAGATGCTGCAATTATGCAATCAAAAATCAGCCAAGTTAAAGATCTCTTTCTGATTATGGCAAAGGCTTTATAGCTGTATGCTAGAAGTTTATAACCAGAATCCAGAAGAGGTTATTCAGAGGATTCTTGAGGGTACTCTTCATGGAGATTTTCAGGCCTTGGACACTTCCCTAGAGACAATGCCGGAGCCCAAGTCTGCTTCAACCCTGAGCAGGAATGATAAAGGGAAAGGGAAAATGGTTGATACTGATAAAGGTAAAGGGAAAATGGTTGACACCGTACCCGTATCTTCAACTACAACTGTACCTGTAGTTAACAGACAACCAGTTGAAGTTCCATCTGTCATCCTCATCTACAGTTGGGAGATTTATTAGGAAGTCTAAAGATGACTCACCTGATTCCGCTACTCTTGATGCCGGGGACGAGAATGATTCACTAAGAAAAGTGCTTTGATTTCTCAGTACGAGTATGAAGATGAATATGACGACTCTTTCGATGACCTAGGTCTAAGTGTTGCGGAGCGGGGCTGGAGGAAAATGAGATGCTAAGTGACAAACTCAGCTCCAACTTGGAAAACCCAACCTGAAAGTTCTGGTCAATCTGCGCCTAATTCAAAGTGGGGCATAAGAAAGAAACCCCAATACTATGTCAAGGACGGTAAGAATTACAGTTATAAGGTTGCAGGTTCAGTTGCAGTTGCAAATGCCAATGAAGCTTCATTAGTAACTCAAGCTCAGGGGGAAATGATACATGGCCTAGGACGGGGTGGCAACCTTCCCCTTGGTGCAGTTAAGAAGCTGATGGATCGTGAGGAGCAAACCAGCCAGCCTGATATTTCTGAGACGGGAGGGAGGGAGCATACGAGGAACTCCAGGGAAGAGGAAGACAAAGAGAGTCTCGTGGTGAGCAAGATAACCCACCCGACAACACCGAATCCGAAGAGAGGAATGGTGGAAATCAGAGGGGCAGGGGAAGAAGGGGTGGTGGGAGACATAATAATTACAGGAAGGATAGAGCCATGAATAAGAACTTCTCTGGATTGACTGGTTTATAGACACACATGAGGGGGAGAGAGAGAGAGAGATACCTTTTCCTTTTGAACCCTGTTTTATACAGAACTTTTCTAAAATCTATTTCATCATGCAGTTGAGAATACAATTTTCCATGTAAGATCACCTCGTTCACTTTGGATAAGTTTTAGTTTTTCACCTATCGAATTTCATCCTTTCAAGGTTGATTCAGATTTCGGAGAATAGTTTTCCCGGCATTGCGATTTGTGTATTTTAGCTTTATTGTGCTACAGTATTTTATCGTATAATGATTGTAATTAAATATTTTTATAATTTATATAAATCTTAATGCTATGTAATTCATATTATAAAAGAGTGACTTAATTATAATTTTTTACGGTTTAATTTACAATGTCCTAAAAGTTGGATGGATTGGAGGTACAAACTAGCAGCAAGTACATCTGCGATTTGTGTATTTTAGCTTTATTGTGCTACAGTATTTTATCGTATAATGATTGTAATTAAATATTTTTATAATTATATAAATCTTAATGCTATGTAATTCATATTATAAAAGAGTGACTTAATTATAATTTTTACGGTTTAATTTACAATGTCCTAAAAGTTGGATGGATTGGAGGTACAAACTAGCAGCAAGTACATCTAGCAATCCGAAAACATGAATAAGCATAATCTAAAATACGTGTTATGGAAATCAGAAATTTTTTAATTTTAATAAATTAAACAATACAATTTTAATGTAGGAAATAAAATATATCTCTACCAACACTCTAAATCAATATGTTATTAGTAACCATAAATATTAGATATTTTTACTCTGTACCCTTTATCGATTTGTAACTAACAATAAAAGTCATCCATTGAGATTTTTTTTCTTTGACAATAAACGTTCATATCCTTAAACATAGTGTTGGAATCTGCGGCCTTAAAAGATAACAATAGTTCTTTGACTACCGAGATATTGAGATTTGAATATCTATTGTCTATTAATTCTGAAATAGCGACTTTTATATGTACAGATAGATTACCGAAAGAGTTTCTAAATCCAAATAAATACTATTTTTTTTTAAGTTACAACATATATGCATAGCCAAAATGGCATCACTCAATACAATAGTTGAAATATAGTCCAAATATTCATAAGAAAATATAAAGAGGAACGCGTAGATGAAGCACATTATGCCAGAGTATGCGTTGCACTTCTACAAGATGAAAACTAACCACTGAAAGATCAATACGACGATGAACCAGTTGGTACACAAGATTAGCAGTGTCCCTCTCGATGATGATATGCGAAACAGTCAATTCAATCGCCAAACGGATGCGGCCATAATGACAACCAGCAATTCGATGAATCGGGCCGGCAAGAGCGCTTTCATCATCTTCTCCAGCCACTACCCACTAGCCACATGAGGGTTGAGGCGTAGAGATGCATGGAGCAGAGAAGCGGGCCAATTATCTATTTTTTTTTAATAGAGTTTTAGACTTAATTTAATATAAATAATTTGGAAATTATTAAAAGTTATAATAAATACCAATTTATGTATTAAATGCTATAAAATAATTTCTTGCACACTCTAGAGCTATGTTAGGTTGATCCATTAAAGATACGATCTAATTCCAAAAAAAAATAAAAACGCAAGAAAAAATTAAAGAAATAATTCGTTGATTCATACAATATGGAGTTAATTGCATTATATATCCTCAAACTATGATTCTCATTTTACATTGGTCCTTAAACATTTGAATATTTCAATTTCATCCCCAAATTATGTCTCTCGTTCCAAATTAGTGCTTAAACCTTTTAACATTCCAATTTCATCCCAAACTATGACCTAATTTTAAATGTCCCCAAACTTTTGAATCTTCCAATTTCATCCCCAAATCCATCCAAATATGTAATTAGTTTCAATCATAGTTTAACTTAAATTTTATTTTTTTAAAAAGTATAATAATATAACTTGGGCTAACTATTTTATTAACAAGGGATGAGATTAGTATATACAAATAGTTTGCGATGAAAGTCATAGTTTGGGGATGGAATTGAAATGTTCACAAGTTTAAGGACTAATTAGAATGAAAGCCATAGCTTAGGATGAAATTGGAATGTTTAAAAGTTTAGAGACTAATTTAGAATGGGAAACAATTTGAGGACTTGTGATGCAGTTAACTCTAAAATACTATGATATTTTAAAAAAATGTATACAATAAAAAACGATTATTGAGATAAATTAATAAAAAAAGACACTTGTGATCCAAGGGACTGGAAGAGGCCGAGTTTGAGATAATTTCGGATTGTAGTTTCCAGTTCTAGACCTAGTCTTGACCTATTCCTTGTAGGTATAAAATACAAGGGATTTTTTTTTATTTTTTTTATTCTTCTTTTTTAAAGGCAGAGGTTAGATTGAACAAGGATTTGTGTTTTAATACAATTCCTACTATTTCTAATATGCATAAATACTAATATTTGTTACATTGTTTAATCGAAATTTAATTAAACATTTATCTTATTATCATAACCTATCTTCCTCCTTTCTTTAGATTTTATTGGTTTCTGTTCTTCAAAAAATCACATTTAGTTGTCTCTTCTTTGAAAAATCGGCCATGGACAACGAATCCTCGATGTTTGCAGTTGAAAGTGGTGAAGGATGTGAAGAAGATGTTCTGAAATGGTACTACCATGGAGGTTCGGTCAACCGGAGACGAACTCAGGTGAACTCTTATTGAGAGCTAAAAGATATCTTTCGACTAAGGGATGGATTTTCCGGCATGTCGACATGGAAAGAAGTGCTTCGATATCAGTCTCCCCGTGGAGAGTCTATAGTTCACTGAGATGGCTTGCAAAAGTTATATTGATCAAGGTTTGGGAGAGAGAAGGACCAGAAACGTGGACCCCAAGCAACGTAGGAAAAGAAAGTGTTCGAGTCTAGAGAATCAGTCATTACCGAATCTGTTCGATCCGGATCGCTGAAAAGAGGAAGAACGCTGAAGAAACCAAAGAAACGAATGGTAAAATGTGTGAGGGTCCGGTTTCTAGTCGTAACCCTCGAACTGTTCTGTCTTGGTTGATAGATAATAATTTGTTACGGATCTGGGAAACGTGTATTATCGCAGTAAGACAGGGACTCCATGATTAAAGGTCGGATCACTCGTGATGGGATTCAATGTAACTGTTGCTCCAAGGGTTTCACTCTCACAGCCTTTGAACATCATGCTGGAAGTACCAATCACAGGCCAGCAGCTAACATAATCCTGGACGATGGCACTGGAAGGTCACTTTCCGATTGTCAAAGACAAGCTCGTGATTCTATGAAGGTCATCATATCAACTTCTAGTACTCATCCGAGTCATAAAACAGTGAAGGTATCCAATTCGTTCAACACGAGAATGATGAAGTTTGCTCTGCTTGCTGCAGTGGAGGAGATTTAATTGGCTGTGAATATTGCCCTTCGCTTTCCATACGAAATGCCTTGGCTTAAAGGAAATCCCCAATGGCGAATGGTTTTGCCCTCCTTGCTGTTGTGGAATTTGTGGCATCGGTGTGTAAAGGATAAAACTCTTCTTGTGTCATCAATGCGAGCTTAAATTCCATATCAATTGCTTGAATTCCAAGAAACCAAATGAGATGAAAATCGAGAAAAACAAGGTACTATTGTAGCCAGAACTGTGAAAAGATCTTTTACGGCCTGCAAAAACTTACAGGGAGGCCAATTCCATGGGGAATAATCTGACTTGGACATTGCTCAAATCAGATAAACGAGTTCATGTGCACGGAATGAATCTGCAGATAAAGAGAATCAAAGTAGCTGAGAGCTGCACTTGAAGTGATGCATGAGAGTTGAGCCAAGCGAATCTGTCGAGACCGGGAGGGATTTTGTTGAAGACGTGATATTCAGCCGAGTCTCAAAGCTGAAACGATTGAATTTCGGAGGATTCTATACCATGGTTCTGGAGGAAAATGAGGATCTAGTTTCAGTGGCCACTCTGAGAGTGTACGATAACAGGGTGGCTGAAATGCCCCTTGTTGCCACAACATTCAGGCACCGCCGCCGTGGAATGTGTCGAGTTTTGGTGGATGAGCTTGAAAATAATCTGGTGAAATTAGGGGTGGAGAAGCTGGTTTTGCCATCACTGCTACCACAGTTGAGACATGGAATAACTTCGGGTTTTCCCGCATGCCAGATGATGAAAGAGTAAAGCTTCTGCAGTATACTTTACTAGACTTCCAGGGGACCATAATTTGCCAAAAACTCTTAAGATAGAATAGAAGCATTACTTATTATTTACTAACACGAATGTAGAAACAAGGATTTTTTTTGTCCAATTTTCTTGTAAGATAAGGTATCTCAATACATCCCATGCACCATGATTAGATTTTGAAGATTTATTTATTGAAGTATTAGATAACTGCATATGCATGTCTGTATCTATAAGGTCGATGACCTGCATGACATCTATCCATGTTTCTGTAAACAAGCAATATTTATGGAAGTGTGAAGGGAAGCTCTTGATCAACAAATGTTGATCTCATTCTTCACATAGTTCTGGATCGGTCTTCCTTCGAGAATTTTTGTAAACGTTCGATCAATATATCGAAATCATCTTGGCTTCGACCAGGCTGAGTCGAACATAGTGGTCTTCCGAACCAAACACGTTTCCTTGACGACCAATGATATTAGCTGCCTTGAGAACTGCATAACAGTCTTTATCTTCTTCTCGCTCACATTTTAACCATGCATAAGCTGCCATAAACATGACAAGGTTAAAGACATTCTATTCTTTATAGTTGCATAGCAAAGATAATAAAGACTTGAATAACATGTCTAAATTGAGGTTGATTGAAGTACCTGGAGAAAACTCTCTGACTTCAGTGTAAAAAGAGCAGAATTGAGGATCGATTTTCTGAAGGGAGAAGCGGTTCGACGAGGATAACGTTGTGGCCAATCTTTCCCATCTGATCTTCATCGTCCGGTATGCGAAGTCAAATATTCCGGTTCCTTCTTCTAGGACTGCTTTCAGAAGCTTAAATGCTCTTAACTGAGCATCTTTTGAAACACCCATGGATTTGCATGTGTGCTACCATTCTGTTAAACACAGTTTCATCTTTTATCACTGCCCAACTGTGAATATAACACAGAAAATTTGTTAATTGCTTCATGCAAATATGCTATTTACTTTCATATATGGAAGCTAATCTTATTTACCCAAATCTGCTGCCAGCATGACCAGTAAGTTTGGAAAGTGTAAACACCATGAGATCTTCATCTGCCGGAGCCGGAATCGGTTGTAAAATGTGGCCAGTAAAAGCTCGGTCGTAAATTGTTTTCACATTAGGGCCATCGAGAATCGCTTTGTTTAACCGTCCATCAGGGTTGTTTGGTGCAGTTACAAACTCAATCACATCTGCACTGCCATCTGATCTATTCCTCCATTTATAAGCATCTCCTTCGAACTTAAACTTTTCCGAATTAAAATATTCGACTTGGTACTTGTAGAGCTGCCCAAGTTATGTTCGGATGCAATCAGTGACAACAGTAATGACAACATGAGTTAAAAGTACAAAATAAGTGCTGGTTCTGGAACAAACTGTGTAGTAGGATTGAAGCAACAACTCGTGTAGGCGACTGTGAGGAGGCATTTTGAAGAGACAATGCATAAGCAGCCGCACCAAGGACTTGGGTCGAACCTGCGCCGAAAACAATGTATCTGTTTCGTGTGATTGCATTCCGACGAATGCGTGTAGTTTGCGGATGAGGCTTTCAAGTTGTTGCGAGAAGAAAGTGGTATCACTATAGGTATAACTCATTCGATTCCACCCCGATAGTACCAGTGCACTACTAGTTGAATGCTGCACCCAAAAGGGTTCCAGAAACAATGGATCTCCACTGCATATACATGAGAACTTCTCAAATCAAAACAGAGCAATAGCAGTAACTTGTCTTCCAAGAATCAAATATGAACCCTAAATTAAAAGATCAAATTTGACAGATAAAAAAAAAAGAAGGCCTAAAGAGTTTGTGGTCGTATCATGTGTTGCAGAGTGGTACCCGTCGGCATTCGCCGCGCAGCGAGATAAAGCGAGAGCAGTCGGGGCCTGTATAGCACGTGTTGCATTCACAAACCGGTTCATTTCCATCGCCGACGAAGCCATCCAAGTAAGCTTTTCCGTGGCCCGAACAGACTATTTCTGCCACTGCTTCGGCTTCCGCCGCTGCTCTCGAGGTCCAACCCCGAGTCAGGCTCCATTGAGCACCCACATAAAGATTGATGATAAGCAACAGATTGAGAACTATGGAACAAACCAGACATACCACATACTTGGACCTCAACACACTCTTAACCATTGCCTTTGTTTCCATTCTCTGATTCCCTTCAGGTTGGTGAAACTCCTTTTCTGGTTATGAATTTTCGTAAAATACAGATGGTGATGTTGAATATAATATTCTGAGAAAACAATATTTATTCTGAATTGAGAGAATATTCAAACATTCATTTCAATTTAAATAAACTTACAGACCTCTGTAATTGGTTGAATTGGAAAGGCCAAGTAAAAGGACAGAAAAGCAGAAACAAATATGTGTGGGCTTATGTGAGCCATGACGTTTAATGACATTTCACAACTTTCAAAGCCTATCTTTCTCCGTCACAGATATGTTAAGAAAAGGATTAAACCTCAAAATTTATACAATTTAGGTTATATATTGTAATAATTTTATAATTGACACGCTGTCATATTTTTTTTCTTATTCTATATTTTCCCAAAATAAACATTTTTTAGTGTATGTTAAATATTAATCATTTTTAGAGGTAACATGTTCATGGTACTTCCAAGTAGTGTATTGGGTTATAAGAGTCCATAAATATTCCGAAAATAACTAATGCTATTGATAAAATAATAGTTCTTTATTAAGATTAAGGTCTAATGGTGTATTATCGTTTGATCAATAAATCATTTTATTTAGATGAAAATTATTAATTAACTAATAATAAATATTTACCAATGATGTGTTATTATATCACATCGATAAAAATAATTTGATGTCAAATCAACTATTGAGTTAATAAATAAATATTTTTAAATAACTTAATTTGATATCAAATCAGTATCGATAGGTAATCATTAAATTTTTTTAATACTCAATATAATCTTTAAACTAAAGAAAAAATCAATCTGACCTTTAACTAATGGAACTAAAAATTGACAGTTATGATGTTGATGTAGTAGTCCACATCACCATTATAGATGGTCAAATAAACATCGTGAACTATCGTATAAGCATAGTAATTATCATCATTTAATTTCTTGGTTTTGAATCATACATGGTTAAAGAGATTGATATTTTAAGGATTGGTGTGTACATTTTGATTTTTGAACTAACTGTTTCATTTCAAATGATGATTTTGGATTAGTTTACAAATTTAATATTTGTCAAAATGCTAGAGTACACATTTTATTCAAATTATTTATTAAAAAATCTTTTTAAAAAAAGTTAAAAATTGTTTCAAATATTGTATATATTAATAAAAAAGTTCATGAAATTTAATTTGACAAATTATTTTTTATAAAATTGATTAAATATCAAATTTACAATAATCAAATGAAAAATATAAATGCAACCCTAGGCAAACCGACATTCCCAAAATTTATAGATTATTCTGTTATTCAAAAAAAAATTCTTTGGCTTCAAGAAATCAACAATGGAGGAGAAATCGACCATGTTTGCAAATGAAGATGAAGCTGTTCTGAAATGGTAACAAAGTGGAGGTTCAGGTCGACCCAAGAACTCATGTGAACTTTCCTTCAAAGCTAAAAGCTTTCTTTCGTCTAAGGGATGGGTTTTCTGGTATGCCCCCTAAAAGCGGAAAACAAGAACTCCGATATCAATCTCCCACCGGAAAAGTTTATTCTTCTCCCAAAATGGCTAGCAAAGCTTATATCGATCAAGCTTTTGGACAAGCAAGGATGGGAAGCGTGGAGCCCAAGCAACCTAAAAAAAGAAAGCCGCTGGGTCTGGAGATCCGGCCAAAGTCGAAATCTGTTCGATCAGAACCGCCAAAAAGGAGAAAATTGCTGAAGAAGGAAAACCGGGTGGTAAGATCTAGCAAAAAGTGCGAGAGGGTCCGGTTTCTAACGCTAACCCTCGGACCGTTCTCTCTCGTGCTTGATTGATAACAAGGGGTTTTCGATGCTGGGAAATGTGTATTATCGAAGTAAGACGGGGACTCCATTGATGAAAGGGAGGGTAACTCGTGATGGGATTCAGTGTCGCGTTGTTCCGAGGTTTTCACTCTAACCGCCTTTGAAGCTCATGCTCGAAGTACCAATCACTGGCCAGCCGCTAACATAATCCTGGACGATGGCAGTGGCAGGTCACTTTCCTATTGTCAAAGACAAGTTCGTGATTCCATGAGTCGTTCTATTATAGAGATTCCCAAAACTGTGAAGCCTTCCTATTCGTTCGAGACGAGTACGATGGAGTTTGCTCTGCTTGCTCAGATGGGGGAGAATTAATTTGCTGTGATTGCTGCCCTTCAGCATTCCATATGAATGCCTTGGCTTAATGGAATCCCCAATGGCGAATGGTCTTGCCGTCCTTGCTGCTGTGGAACTTGTGGCATCGGGTCTGTAAAGGATAGAACTTTTCTTACTTGTCATCAGTGCGAGCTTAAATTCCATGTCGATTGCTTGAATTCCAAGAAACCGAGTGAGACGAAAATCGAGAAAAACAAGGTACTATTATGTAGCCAGAACTGTGAAAGGATCTTTTACGGATTGAAGAAACTTACAGTGAAGCCACTTCCAGTTGGGAACAATCTGACTTGGACATTGCTGAAATCTGATCATCACGCTCATGTGCACGGCATGAAGTCATCTGCAGAGAAAGAGAATCAGAGTAGGTTGAGAGCTGCGCTTGAAGTGATGCATGAGTGTTTCGAACCGAGCGAATCTGTCGAGACGGGGAGAGATTTAGTCGAAGACGTGATATTCAACCGAGTCTCAAAGCTTAAACGGTTGGATTCCAAAGGATTCTATACTGCGGTTCTGGAGGAAAATGATGATCTGGTTTCAGTGGCCACTCTGAGGGTGTACGATAACAGGGTGGCTGAAATGCCCCTTGTTGCCACAAGGTTCAGACACCGTCGCCGTGGAATGTGTCGAGCTCTGGTGGGATTAGACCGGAAGGAATCTGGTGAAATTAGGGGGGAGAAGCTAGTTTTTGCCATCACTGCCGACCACGGTCGAGACGTGGACTAAACCTTCGGTTTTGGCGCATGACAGATAGAAAGAGCAAAGCTTTTGAAGTATACATTACTAGACTTTCAGGGGACTATAATTTACCAAAACTCTATAAGATAGAAGCATTACTTTATATTCTCATTTGCATTTGTTAAACAACCGTATTTGTGTTCAATAGTTTATCAACACATTCCGATATGATGAGATAAGCAGAGGTACATTGTAGGATAAATTACAAAGCTACAACATTCAATTCTTTATATGGTTATACGACAATGTCGATTTCTGTTAGCCTTACCTGCCCTGCAAACATTGACGGAGAACAAGAGCATCTATGTTGTTTCTGCTGAATTTGTGACTGATATTATTTTTTAATAGATTGAGACGATTACAAATAGTATTTATTCATATTTTTTCTTAGTCATTGACAACACACACCTCTAAACGCAGTTGACTCATAATATCTAAGGAAATAATACTCCTAACCACTTAAATCGCTAGATGGGTTATAAGCGAGTGATACTATTTCTTTCTTTTTAGAGTTTTGTATAGATTATAATTGTGATTAATTAAAGAATAATTTGTTTGTTGATGGAATGTGTAACATCCTAATCCAGTCCGACACGAAGATCACTGGATCATGACGTCACACGGGACTACCGAAATGGCTAACCCAAAAATATTCTTTTAAAATCTGATTATAAAACAATTGATAAAAGTCCATCCATGTAAATAAATAAATGTGATAATAATTTGAGTTACAAAATATGGGGAGCTCCCAAAACATCAAAAATAATAATGTACTGAGTTTACAAAATAGAGTTACAACTGAATATACAAGGGTCTATATAACAGTACATGCCCTCTAAGAATCCAATACGTACTCTGGGTGCTTCGACTGATCTGGAACTGATGTCGATGATAATGCCCTGCTACATATCACCTATGAACATGTGCACAAACACATTTCATATGCTGAGCTTGCGAGCTCAGTGCCACACTAATAAATGTATTGTACTACATGCATTCACTAGATGAGTATGCGAGTGGAATAAGTATATGACATGTGAACTACTGACAATGAACTGCTGAGTAGGCATCATAGTGAGGCAGAGAGTTCTGTATCTCGGAGCTCATATACCCTCTAGCCTTTCTAAAATACCCTCGAGTATTTGGGTGATTTGGAGTTGTATCGAAAAATACACCCGCCAACTTTCCATCGAGTCTTGGGGTATTTGCACCAGTCGACTACTAAAGTGTCTTGGCACTAACTGGATACAACTGACTGTCTTATTTTTCTAGAGAGACTCGGGTGTCCTAATTGTTTCCCGAGTGTCAGCCAATGCTAGTTTTATGTAGTCCTAGCTTACTGTTTCTATTGTTCTGATATTAATTTTTGTTCCTTATAGTTTTATTTGTTGTTTTTCTGATATATTTGGGCCCTTCAAGTCTAATTCCCTTAATTATTAGATTATTTATCCAAATGACTGTTGGTACCGATACTGAACTTTCAGTATCGATACTGAACCCTGAGTATCGATACCCACTTATGGTATCGATACCTACTAGCTGATATGGGCCGATTGGGTAAGGTATTATCAATACTCCTAGATGAATATCGATACGCTGAGGTTGGGTATCAATACTGGACTGAGTATCATACTAAAAAGGTTCGATGTTTTGAAAAATACCTCAGTATCAATACTCCTTTTGGGAGTATGGAGTATCGATACTCTACCCTGGGTATCGATACTCCCTTGAGTACTGATACCAAAAATGACTACTAGAATCTAATTTGTACCCCCGGTATCGTACTACCCTATAGTATCGAAATCGGGCCTGCAGTATCGATACTCCTTAAACGAGTATCGATACTCCCTCTCAAAACTCTCTTGTTTTTACCCTGGATGAAGAAAATATCAGTATTGTTCTTCCATATCGATACTCGTGCTTCGAGATGCCCTGTTTTAGGCACGAAAATCTTATCTTTCTACCCGAAATACCCTTGAGGTTCCCAACTGATGTTAAGTGTTGTGTTTGATAATGAGGGTTATAAAGAGTCCATAAACATGTTGAAAACACCCAAAGACTGAAATCTACCATGCACATGCTTTATGACTTATGCACCTACCAAAACACACCTAATGCTACATGTGGAAGAGTTGAGTTAGAAATGAGTTACATTTACTTCCTAAGCTGTTTGTGGACGTCCAAAGCTCACCAAGAGTGAGTTTCTCATTTCCTCTTGCCTTGGAGCTTTCCCTAACTTCTCTCACTAAGCAAGAAATCAATGCAAGGGTTACTAACGTTGTTGGGAATCTTAGGAAGAATTTAAAACGTTTCTAGAGGTTGGAATCTTCCAAAACGAGCTAGTTTCACTTATGCTTCTTAACCCCCACTAAACTCACTTTTGGCTAACTTGAAGAAATGGAGAGATTGGGCTTGAATTGAAGCTATGGAGTTGAAGATTAAGATTCTTACCTTCAAATTGATAAACTAGGGTTGTAAGGCCACAAGCTATCACCTGGATGGTTTTAGGTTGAGAAATTTGAAGATGAAGGAGGAGGAGAAGTTGAGAAAAAAAGGAGTAATCAGACGTGAAATCATCCAAATTAATGGGTATTCAGCCTTTCAAAATAAAAATGGTTAATTACACCTGTGGTCCTCCTGATTTTGGTACAAATTAAAAATGTCATTTTTATATTTTGCCTAAATTCAAATTGGTAACTGTCCTTAATTTTCAAGTTTTTAATGCATAAATTTTATCATCAAACTCATTTAATTGTATTAATTTATTTTTAACCTATGTTAATCACTACAATATTAATGTGATAGTCAATGTGTAACTAATGATGTGATAAAGGGCTTAGTAGATTTTTTGTTGAATTCGAAAAAATAATTGATTTTAATTAAAAGTTCAAAGGTTTATTTAATCTTTAACAAACAAAATAAAATGTAAGAAGCTTTAAAAATATAAAATGTATTATATATTTATTTTTAAAATAATTTGAAGGTACTAGATTAGGTTTGTAAAGTTCGAGATATTTTTTATTGAAACAAATATCAAATTGTGTTTAGGAGGTAAAAAATAATGAACTTAAATTTTGTGGTACAATGATCACCATTGACGACAATCAATTGATTAACAACGTTAATGAGCTGCGGCCGGAGGTGGGGACTTTGATAGATTCATAAGTCAATTGATATTTTATTTTAAAGTTCAAGAGTTAAATTAGTATTTATCCAAAGTTTATGGTTTAAAAATAATATTTGTATAAAATTTAGGGATCAAATTAAAAATTACTCATTTTTAATAAGTACCGTGTCATCAAACTAACCAGAATTAACGGCTCGTGATCAAAATAAACCAAATTGAAAATAAAAAATGATCAGAACGTATTTTTTTCAAAATTGATGTTTAAAGTAAGACAGAAAAAAGGGGTCATCTTTGTAGTTTACCCTTAAAACTAAGAAACAAAGAAAGAGTCGATGAACAAGATTTGAGAAAGTGATGGCCACTAGTGAAAACTTATTTCAAATCGAAAGGGGCGCTCCGAGAATCGAACTCGGGACCTCTCGCACCCAAAGCGAGAATCATACCACTAGACCAAGCGCCCACTTTATTCAAAAGTGAAGAATATTTAATATTATTTATACTAAAATAAAAATATTTGTGAACGGCGAAAATAATAATTGACCCAAATAAAAATACTTATATTATTGTGTTAAGTATAGTTATTCTTGGGGTTTAAAATTAGTTTAAGCATTTAATCAATGATATAGTGATGAATCTGAAATTGGAACTCAAGTTTATTACTAAGGGTATTGATATGAAAAAAAGTTAAGACAGTATGGTAAATAATAAATATTTTATATTAAGTTAAGTGATTACAAAGATCGCTCAATCACCATGTTACAATTTTTAGCATTCAAATTCGAAACCTCTAAAAATAATCATTCTTTTAAGATATATGGTTCGTGCTGTTGAATATATACATGTTTTGATAATGCCTGTATATTATCATTGATTTATAATGCTAATCATCCCAGTAAGTTTTCTGCTTTTTAAGCTGACAACCAAAATCAAAGAGACCAATATTATTACAATTGAAAATTTGTAGAAGTGGCATAAATATAAAAATAAAAATAATTAAATAATATTTAAATTTTAGATATTTATTACCTATTCTAAATATTTTCCACAAGTTCATGTAATATATTAGAGCCGAATTTATTATTAGACAATTATATTCATTTGTCCAGTCAACTTATGAGTAATCATTGTGGTTCTAATTCATTCATCACATTAAGGATTAATATAAATTTCAACATAAATGATTGAGAAAAAAAAGCTTGAAATTATTTCCTTTTCTACCATCTCTATTCACACATCGCAAATCATCTTCTAAGAGACTACGACCCATTAAAATATATAAAACTAACTATATGTACAAACCATCGTTTTCCCATAAGTGAATATAAATTCTATGTATTAATATATGTTATTCATACTTAAATATAAGATATACACAATATATTTGATAATATATATATATATAACATAAAATTTTATTTGTGTCTATCCTATAAAAAATTATTATTAATATATATGTGTCAATTTTAAATATATATATATATATATATTTGGATCTATCACTTGTGACAGACGTAACTATTTAATTCAAATGAGCAGGTGCGGATCCAAGCCTAGCTTACCCGCCAATGCGCAAAAAGGAGGAAATTAATATTGAGTCAGTCATAAATTATTTACTTTTTATTTTGGTCATATAACTACTATATATTTTAAATCACACTTCATTTACTTTTTGGTTCTGTTTTTGATCACTCATCTTTAAAATTTTAACAGTGATGTTGATGTATCATCATAAAATAATACAATATCATGATTCAAAAATAATTAAAAAAGGTCATGTTAACATCGTTAAATTTTTAACGGCTAGTGATCAAAATAGAACCAAAATGTAAGATTAATTATGATTTGAAAAAAATAAGACCAAATCATAAATTAAGTAATACGAGTAACAACCTAAATAAAAAGCATGCATGAATTATATTAGAGAAAAATTTTATTATGTTTATATTGGATTAGTCACTGCAATGATTTTGCAGGGAAGTTGTTAGCTCCCCCGAGTCCCTGACAAGTGCCAACAGTATTATTTACGGTATACGTGTGGGTTCTTGAATTTGTATCAAGAGAGAGTAATGTCAATATATTCATAGATTTGTTGAAGAAAACAAGGAAAGCATGCTATCCTTTGCTTTCAATCTGGAAATATCAACCACACAACAGGATAAAACCAAGACCAAATGGCAGATGATGCTTTAAAACAGTTAGCATGGAAACACTGGTTGGATAAAACCTTCTCAAAACACAAGAGAGACAGTTTTCCTTTGTTTTAATTCCCTTCACATGCCAACAAAAGATGACGTAAAAATCAATAAGAATCAAAAGCAACACTAGTTCTTTTCGTGACACCGTAGGTTTTACTTCTCGTGAACATAGAATCTGTTTCTCAACTTCTTCTTGGGTTTCAAAAGGCTTATCTTCATCGATTCTTCCCATGCCAACACTGCAACTCTTGGGCAACCCTTTAGCTGCTCTCATCTGCTTCAGCTGTTCTCGCAACAACATTTCCACTTCGTTCCTATGACCCAGCTCCTAACCGATGCAGCCCTGATGAGATCCCTAAGATCCTCGCTATCATGGCTAGATGCCACGGAGCTCGCGCTAATGCTCCTCGGCAGTCCCGGTACTGCCCCGCGTAATCGCCGCAGCCTTGACCGAAGCTCACACTCGCAGCGCAACTCGTCAGGCTTTTAACATAAAGATCCTTCGCTTTTCCCAAGGCTCTGAAGGGAATCGTGATGAACTTCACCAACTTGTTCTGGGCATTCCCTTTTCTGCTCATTCTTGCAAAGAAACTGGTTATGGAGATTCAGTGATTAGGAAATGATGGGTTTAGATTAAAAACAATGAAAAGCAAAGGATTAGGTATGAGAAGGTAGACTTGATTGAAGGTAATTGGTATAGTTGGAAGCCATTATAAAGTGGTTGAATAGAACTACATTAATGTAAGGAGTCCGACGCTCTGTTGAATCTTGACTATCTCCCAACACAAACTCATCACATCAACCAGATAAGACCGAGTATATGTGGAGTGTGTCGATAAAATCCAAGTTATATATATTTTACATAAAATACAATAGGATAATGATTATATGGGATTATAGATTTATGGGTAAATTATATATTTAGCAATCCACTTATTTTGAGGTTATGTTTTACTCACTTAATTATTTTTTTTAAATTATGTGTAATGTTATATTTTTGTTATGTTTCAATTACAAACTCTTAAAAATTAACAGAATTGATATTATAATAATTTTTATTTTTCTAATAATGACATGATAATACATTATGATAACACGCTAATATTTTTTAGCGCAGAATGATCAAAACAAAACCATCATGTAACCATAGATATAATTTAAAACAATAATTAAGTGACCAAAATAAAACTACAAGGATAGGCAGATGACTAAATAATTAGTTTACCCTATATTTTTTTTGCGTGTTCTGATATGATTGATGGGTTTAAAATAACTAGGGATGTCAACTCAACCCGAACCCGACGGATTCCGACCTAACCCGATCAGGTCAGATTTTTTTAAAAAAAAAATTGGGTTCGGGTCGGGTTTAGGGTGAAAAAAATCCAACCCGACCCGACCCGAAAAAATATATAATTTTACCCTATATATTAGGGATAATTATAATATTACCCCTCTATATATAATTTTTTTCAATTAAGTCACTATTTTTATTGAATAAAAATATTTTTTTATTATTTCGAGTCGGATCGAATTTCTAAGTCATATATTTAGATCGGGTCAGACGACCCAAAAACTCGACCCATTGCCACCCCTAAAAATAACAAAGGCAGCCAACTGATTGAAGAAGTCTGTTTGACTAGCAAAATAATTTTGACAGCCTGACTTTCCATTGCCAAACCCTCCACGCCACGGTGCGGTTCCTCGTTCCATCCATGTGCCTGGTTTTCAAACATGGTTTACCTGCCCTCTTTAATGGACCCTCATTTGTTTGTTATTTTCATTTTATCAGATATATGCTATTTATAAAATGAAACGAAATAGTTTTAATATTCTAAATATAATATAAAAATGATATATATCTTGTAAAAGAAAATTAAAATAACAAATAAGTTGAAGGTTTGCCTCTAAACTCTAAGATTATCATCCTACCTCCCCCAATTATAGAAAAATTAATTATTAGGTTAAGCTGACGTAGACTTTTTTCCATTAAAATTTCGTTTTAAGAGTTTAAATGATTTATAATAACGATAATTAGACTTGGTTTTATTTGAACTTATAAATTATAATGTTTAAATTATATATAATCTTTAATGAAAGTATAGTCAAACTCATAGATTTTAAGATATTACAATAATGAAAGTGCTAATTCAATAGTAATTTGACTTCCCATCATTTAAAGTAATCTATTTAGATTCGAGTCTATGTTTATTATGATTTTTGTGAGTCAAAAATTATTTAGACTTAATTCAATAACTAATTTTATATTTAAAATCATCAAATTTAACTAAACGTCTTTTCAGAAGAGAAAAAATAGAATTATGTACCACGCCTGCATTGACCATAGAAATATCCAAAGGTTTAAATGCATATTTCCCCTTGAATTTTACACTTTTTTTTTTATCGAGTTGACCCTTAAAATATTTTTCATACCGTTTTGTCCCCTTAACTAAAAATTATTATCTCACCCCAAATAGTGAACAATATTAAAAAAGTTTATGGACCAATTAGAATACGCCACATCAACTTTTATTTTTTATTTTCTTTATCTAAATAAATTAAAATTAATTAATAAAATAAAATAAATAAACTACCAAAATTACCCCTCTTTTCTTTCTCCACCATCAACACCACCCTCAGATTTTCGGATCATATACGGATCGATAAAAATCTAATTTCAGATTATTCGAAAACCCGAAAAAATTTGAATTATATTAGTAGGTTTCAAGCCAAGAGTTGTTTGGGCTGTATGGGTTCTTTCATATCTAGAGAAGGGGCATTACTTTGTGCCAAAGTTAATTTCCCTAGTGCGATAGTTCATTTGTGTTAGAGAGTTGTTTGAGTGTCAATCACCCAACTTGAACTCTTTGCCTGCTCCACCTCCTTTTAGACTGTGAAGTGCATAGTAACCCTCATTTCATTTTTTTTTTTATTTTCGTCGTTCCCTTCTCCTGACTATTTGCCTTACATGAATGATTAACCTTTATTTGAAAAATTTAATTTTAACTAATTTTAACTAAAACACAAAGAAGGGAACTTTAATCTTTGGTCAAAGTAAGTGTGTAATATATTATTAACCTTTACTCAAAAGCAATGAACATGGGAAGAACAATCCATGCATCTTCTTAATTTCTATAAACACAAATAACATAATTACACATATTTTTACAGATTTTCCCTCTCAACGTTTGAAGATGACGAGTCAAAACCATGTTTTTTTTATCTTTAATTCTTATATACATATTAAAATATTCAGAATGAAATTCAGCCGGATACAAATCTATTATGTTTTTTTATCTCCCCTTCATAAAAAACTTATTATGCCCCCTTTATCATTTGTTCTTTTTTTTTTGTTCTAACAAAAATTGAATTTGGATCCGGATATTTAGATATCCGATCCGAAATTTCGGATATTCGGTTTTTTCGGATCGGATACGAATCATTACTTTAGGTATTCAAAATTTTCAGATATCCGAAAATTCAGATCGGATAATATCCGATATCCAATAATGCACACCCCTACTCACCGCAACATCACCGAAAGCAAGGTCTTGCTCCATGGAATTGGTCAAATTCACAACATAAGGCACCAAACAAAAGCCAATGTCACACCAGTTTCATCAATAAAAATGTTGTAATCAGTCTGCCTTTTGAACAAATCAATTCTAGGTTAGGGACCCAAAGTCAAATTCACACGGAGAGGCGAAAAATGGAGCTTGGGAATCGCCTGCGACCACCACCCAGGAACCATTTAACAAGTCGCAGGCATGCTATTTGTTTTATTTTAATTAATTTTCATTTATTCAGATAAAAAAATAAAAATTAAATGATGATGTACCATGTTTAGATTGGTTTAAAATTTTTTAACGGTGTTACATATTTGGAATAAAAAAGATAACTACTTTTAATTAAGAAGGCAAAATGATATAAAAAAATATTTTAAGGGACAACTCGATTAAATATAGTTAGGGGAAAATATGCATTTAAGCCAATTTCCAAACTTCAAAATAATTAACTTGCATTTATTGAGCACCTTCGCTTCTAAACCACAATGTCTTTGCCAAGAAAAAGTAAAACCAAGTAAATAATATTTTTAATTATTTATTAATATTTATGAGATATGTATAGAATTTTATGTTAAGAGAATCAACTAATAAAATTTTAGGAGATAAAAAATATTATTATAAAAATATAATTTTTTTTAAATATATGATAATTTAAATTTAAGACGACTATTCCAATCATTTCTCTCAGTCTATCTCGATTTATGCTTGTTGGGTAAACATTAAACAACAATACTTTAACTGAGAATAGAAATGTTTATTTTAGTTTGAATTTTGTATTCTTTAGGTAACTTTGTGTAAATTTCACATTATACATTTTCTAAATTACTCAAACTATTTGATGTTATACTGTTAAATATATATTTAAACTAACAGCCTTCGAATTATTATAACATTGTTAATTTTATTTTCAAAATTAAGAGTCAATAATCATTAGAGTAGTTGATTTTCCATTATAAAATTGATTCCACGTTTCAAATCTTAGATTTGAATTTCAGCACTCTCTTATACTAAAATATATTAAAGAAATTACCCTTTGAATTACATGTTTTTATATTAATACGAGTTCTAAAAATATAAATATGAATATGACATAACAAAAATAGGGAAATGTATGTATGACCAAACTATTTTCATTGAAAACCAAGCCAATCAATGTCTTATAGAATTATTTTTCAATATCATGAGAAAGCAAAGGAAAGACCAAGCATACTATTCATATACAAATGCGCAGACTGTCTTGCCAAATTAGCCTTGGGGGAAGAAGAGGCGAGAGAAGACTAAAGGACCCGCCGGTTTTACATATGATTGAAGCTGATAAGCGAGGAGAAGAAACCCTAAAGTTGTAAGTCAGGAAACGATGTTGTTTTCTATCCTTTATATATATATATATATAATTCATATATATGTATATAATATAATTTTAAAATATTGTTAGGCTAATACTAGTAATGAGAGGAATGAATTGTCAAATGTTAATACCATCCCTCAAATTTTGAATCCAAAAATGTAATGTCCCGAATCTCGGATTAGTAGTTCGGGTCAATCCAAGATCCATAAAGTTGAGCCAAGTGACCCATTAAAATAGTTGGACCAAGTTTAATGTTTGTCGGCTTGAGTTTGGGCCCAAGAGTTTTATGTCGGAGGATGAATGTTTTATGAAATAGAAAGTTGAGGGACTAAAAGTGTAATTTTCCCCTTTATAGTTTGAAAGCTGAAAATCCCCTATATATAATTAAGTTTCTTGAAAATCGGACCGACCGGTTCAACCGCTACTAGTGAACCGGCCAAAACCGTTGAACCGTTCAAACCGGACCGGCTGAAAACCGGAAAAAACCGGGAAAAATGCCAATTTTGTTTTTAAAAAAATTAAATCAAACAACGTTGTTTGTTAAACGAGTAAAGTCGAACTCGAGTATTGCTGAGCTCGACTCGAACTTGAAAACTTTAAAAGTAAGCTCAACTCTACTCAAGCTCACGAGCTAAAAATTATCAAGTTCAACTCGAACTCGAAATATAATATTGAAACTTGAACTCGAAAAGGCTTGAACTCAAAAAAAATTTAGAAGCTCGATTGAAGCCTAAAATTCGAGCTTGATTGAAGTGAAAGAATAGTTCACTCAATGCTCATCAAAAGGCTCTATGATTTTGAATGTCAAATTACCTCTATTATTTATAGAAGTTAGTTGGGATGATCTTCTATGTTTCTTAGTCACGTGAGATTGTTTAAAAAAAAATTAAACCAAACAATATCATTTTGTTATGATTTTTAGCCCCAAATTCATTTTTTAATTATAGTTATATAATTATATTTATTATTTAATATGTTTTACCTTAAATATTATGTTGTAGTTAATTTGAATCATTTTGTTTCACTTGATTTTATGGTTTTTAACTTATATGTTATGACTTGATTTGAATATGAATTGTGATATAAAAAATTATTTTTTATTAAATATTTTTGGTATTTTATTTAATTTTTAAATAATTATGACGTCGTCCGGTTCTTCCGATCGATCGGACCGGTTCGACCGGTTGAACCAGTGAACCGATAGCATGGCCGGTTCGCTAACCGGTCCGGTTCTGAAAACCATGGTATAATATGATTTTACATGAACCACCACCTCGCTTAGCTTACCAAATATTATTCCCATCTTCTCATCTTTCTATCTTCTTCTTCCTTCCTAAAGTGAGAAACTCAAAGAAATTCAAGCCTAGTTGGGTCAATCTAAGGTAATATTATTAATCACCATCCTTCTAGCTTCATTTTGAGAGGTTTATGGGAATATATGGATTCTATGTTTTGGGTGGATTTGGGTTATAGGGAGTTTATTTAGATTGTATCCAACCCCTAGATGGATTGATAATCCATTTTCTCACCTTTGTTTAGTGAAGGAGGTAGGAGAAAGCTCTCAAGCTAGAGAAAAATAAAAATTGACCCTTGGTTGATTGGGAAGAGTCTAGCTATCAAAGAAGCAAGGTAACACATTCACAACTCTTTTATACTTTTAATGAGTCATTAAAAGTAAAAGATGGCATAATAGTTGAGATTAAAACATGATTGTCGCAACCGTCTTTCGGTTGGGCCCCAGAATTTGGCTTCGACTTAGGAAAATGGATTGGAGTCGCCACCGATCATTTATTTAAAAATAAATGGGTTGATCGGATACCTTATTTCTTAACTGATCTGCGTCTTTCCAGAAATATGTCGGGCTCGGGAGTCGGTTACGATCAAGGAAGAATTAGCACCCTTGAACCGCCCTTTCGGTACTACGTAATTTTCAGTTGTCTTAATTAAGAAAATTGTAATTTTAAATTAAAAGGTAAAAATAACGATCCAAAACTTACCTATGTTCGATTGAAAATGTACCCTTAAAGAGTTGAGAAACATGTTAGATATAAAAAAAATAAATAAAAAATAAATAAATAAATTCAACCAAAATAAAAAGAAATAAAATAAAATAATATAATAAATAAATAAATAAATAAAGTATAGAAAAATGATAGTAAATAATAGTATAAATATAAAATAAAAAGGTAATATATAAATAAATAAATACACATAAAGAAAATGAAGCAATAAATATATATAATAATGATAAAAGGTAATATATGTAAATAGATGTTAGAATGAAACACTAAAATACATATATGTAGTTATATGTACATAATATATATATACGAATAAAAAAGAAGAGGAGGAAACAAATAATAATATATAAAATATATATAGATATAATTGTTAGTGAAAGTAATAACAAATAAAATATAGTATAATAGGTAAAAATGTGAAATCAATAAAAGGAATTAAAACATGAAGGGATTAAATTGGAACAAAAAAAAATCAGGGGTCAAATTTCAAAGTAATCGGGGGAATATTAAATACTAAAAAAATGAATATGTCTCGGGAGTAGATCTAGGTTCGAAACTTCGAAACCCCACCCCTTTTCGATCATCGGCGCAACCCACGTTTTAGGTTATTCGAACCAAATCTCAAAAAAAAATAACGTGCACATGCAAAAAAAAAAAGAAAAAAAGATGTTACCTTTTATTTCCTTTTCGAATCATTTACAATAGCTTTGCCTTTGTATTTTCCGTGCTTTCCTCTGTGTTTTGTGTGTAAATCCTCTGTTACAATGGTGAGTTACAATGGTTATTTATAGTGCTTGTGGATCCTATCTTTAGGAATTTAAATAATAGTAGAACTCTATCATATTTTTAGGAGTTTGAATCCTAACAAAATTTCATCCTATTTTTAGGAGTTTGAATCCTGAAATTATATCCTATTTTTAGGAGTTCGAATCCTAGTAGGACGAAAAATGTGTGTTGACAGCTGCCCCTCTTTGCCCATAGTCGTGTAACGGGGATAGGGTAAAGATTAAAAGACATACTTTTTGTTCAGTGGAGTTGAAAATTAACTCTGATGTTTCAATAACTCCCTGTCGAATTGAGTTACGGATGACTCCTCCATCGTGAAGTCGAGTTCATCTTGAAATGATATGAAATTAAAGCCGTAGTTCGGAATTTGAATCAGCACGTGGCTTCCCGTTACCCTTCGGTCTTCTTCTCGGTTTAAAGACCTTGGATCGGAATCGAACTCAGAAATCTTCATTGACAGATAGCTTTTTCTTGACTTAAGCTATGCTGTTTGAAAATGGTTGCTTGTCACTAAGGCACGGCTAACCCAGGTCCTCTTCTCGACTTGAAAACCTCGACTACAACCGGAAAGTAGTGCGATTGATGTGTCATCGAGCTGAATAGAGTTGAACTCGACAATTTTGATGGCAGATAATCCTTCTTTGAGTTGGATATCCTTCGTCGTGAAGTTGAAATCCAAGTAGGTAGCATTGTTCCAAGTCCAATATTCTCCGTCGTGAAGTTGAAATTGGCTCTGGAACCGGGAAATTGTTTGTTGACAACCAGCCGTCCCTTCGTTGTGAAGTTGAACTTGTGTTGTCTCGAGTTCAATATCCTTCGTTGTGAAGTTGAAATTAAATTTGAATGAAATTTTGTTGACAAGCAGCGGTCCCTTCGTCGTGAAGTTGAACTTGCGTTGTCTGGAGTCCAATATCCTTCGTTGTGAAGTTGAAATTGGCTCTGAGATTGGGAAGTTGTTGTTGACAAGCAGCGGTCCCTTCGTCGTGAAGTTGAACTTGCATTGTCTGGAGTCCAATATCCTTCGTTGTGAAGTTGAAATTGGCTCTGAGATTGGGAAGTTGTTGTTGACAAGCAGCGGTCCCTTCATCGTGAAGTTGAACTTGCGTTGTCTGAAGTCCAATATCCTTCGTTGTGAAGTTGAAATTGGCTCTGAAATTGAGAAGTTGTTGTTGACAAGCAGCGGTCCCTTCGTCGTGAAGTTGAACTTGCGTTGTCTGGAGTCCAATATCCTTCGTTGTGAAGTTGAAATTGGCTCTGAAATTGAGAAGTTGTTTGTTGACAACTAGCCGTCCCTTCGTTGTGAAGTTGAACTTGTGTTGTCTCGAGTGCCACGATATCCTCCGTCGTGGAGTTGAAATCGCGGATGGCCCCTTCGTTGTGAAGTTGAGCCTTGACTTGAATATCCTTCGTCGTGAAGTTGAAATCCAAGTATTGTATGTTGCGGGTGGACACAATTCCCTTCGCCGTGAAGTTGAAACCGTGGAGACCCATTTATTATGAAGTTTGGCTTCGAGCTAGATATCCTTCGTCGTGAAGTTGAAATCCACTCTCGAGCAAATCGTGTCGCTTTGAGTTCAATATCCTTCGCCGCGAAGTTGAAATTGACTCTAGCTAAAACCTGAAAAAGTTATGCATATATGTGATGCTATGGATGCAATGCTCTTAGGTGTGCCTAAAATGCATATGCAACATATGTTATCTTGGGCTCTAGAGAGAAATCTCGATCTCCAGTTGCCTGTCTGGAATCTTGATTCTTGAATCTTCAAATTTTGATCCCTGATCTTGAATTCTTCAAATGTTCAAATCTGATGTGCACATTCTATTTTTGATTTGAGAAATGCTTCTCGACCATCTCAAGTATGTGCCTGAGCTGAGTGTAACGGTTCAGATGATGCTTCAAAAGAAGTTGTCTTGAAAGAGATAGAATTCGTTTCAAGGGAAACGATCTCAAAGATATATGTTGTTTCATGAGAAACGGTCTCAAGGGAAACAAAATTATGTTTTAAGGGAAATAAATTTGAAGATTTTGTGTTTCAAGAGTAACTGTCTCAAGGGAGACAAAATTTGTTTTAGGGGAAATAAATTCAAAGATTTTGTTTCAAGGGAAACTGTCTCAAGATAGACGAAAATTGTTTCAAGAGAAACTGTCTCAAGAGAGACAAAACTTAGTTCCAAAAGAAACTGTCTCAAGGGAGACGAAATTTGTTTCAAAGAAAACATATTCAAATATTTTGTTTCAAGGGAAACTGTCTCAAGAGAGACAAAACTTATTTCAAGGGAAACTGTCTCAAGATAGACGAAATTTGTTTCAAGAGAAACTGTCTCAAGAGAGACAAAATTTGTTTCAAGGGAAACTGTCTCAAGAGAGACAAAACTCTTCTAGTGAAAACGGTCTCAAGCGAGACAAATCTTGTTTTAAGAAAAACAATCATGAGTGAAATAAATCTTCTTTCGAGTAAAACAGTCCCAAGTGAGACAAAGTCTGTTTTAAAAAAGCAATCTCAAGTGAGATAATCATCTGCATTAAATGAGACTGTCTCAAGCGAGACAGAATTTATATTGGAAATGTCGAATCTGAAAATGAATGTCGATCTTTCTATCTGTCGAGTTAGTTGAAGTGTAGCTTCTTGCTGCTGAGCTAAGCAACCGACATCAATCTGTAAAGGTGCTTTTGAATCGAGTATCCTTCGTCTTGAAGTCGAACTTGACTCTAAAGCTGTAAAAATTATGTACGTGGAAAGAAAATGATAGATATGACGCTCTAAAATGTATGCATAAGATGCATGTAACATGAATTGGTTATATTTTATCTCCTGAAAAAGGTCTGATAATTCGCATTAGGATGCTGAATCCCCAAAGATGCCTCAATATCCAAAAATGCCCCAATATTTGATGTTGAATCTTCAAAGATGCCCCAAATGTTCCTCATTTCTTACTTCAGCCTTGATTCTGAGCATGATTTTTGTGTCTAAGAGTCACATGTCATTTACCAATATCCACTCTAGAGAGACTGTCTTGTTTGAAAAAAAAATGTTTTTCTTTCTCTTCTATTTTCAAAGTTATGAAAATATCAATTAAAAGAGTTTTGAAAATATTGTCACTTTCACGGTTTTACAATTGAGACGAATCATAAAACTAGAGTTCAACGGATATCAAAGAATTAATTACAATGTTAATCCTTCAATAAATTATAGCTATTTGACAAGTGTCAAGATCAAAGCTATCTTTGGGAAATAGTTAAGTAAGGAAAAGATAAAAAGTCTCATGTTATTGTGTTTGGTCAAGGGTTTGGCATTTGATGCTCAAAGGTTTGGTATTTGATGCTCAAAGGATTGATGGGGTAGCTTGCATGCTCCTCTGCTGGAAGTGTTCTCTGACTCCCAACCTTCGTTGTCACACACAGATTGTGCGATGCCTTATCAAGGAATTTGTGTGATCGCCTCAGTTGCACAATTTTTATATTCGAGCCGTCTTTTCAGGTTTTCAACTCGAACCCTCCTTTGGTTTCAAGAAGTTATTCAGGATTTACGTCTTGAACCCCCCTTTGTTATTTTTTCTACCATGCATTAATTACATTATTTTTTGCAAACAAAGATTAATCCTGATGGGCGGGATGAAATCTGAAGATAGTCTCTTCTGTTTAGAAATCCATGTATGATTAGAAGGGACTTTTAAGGCACGTAATGTAGGCCATGGCTCATGGTTATGAAAAAAAAAGGATAAATAGGCCCAAACAAGTGTTTCAGAGTGTTGAACCAAGGATCAATTCATTCTGATGCCTTCAATCCTGTCTTGCTCAATTTGGATCTGCTCATATGTGTTTCTCTGGATTTTCTCTGGATGTTCCATGATCTTCGAGTGAAGTGATTCAGAGATTCGAGAATGATTGTGCTTGATCAATCTCATAGTTTGAAGCTTGATGTGCCATTTGTCTTTAGGGAATCTTTGCATGTGCTTTTTGTCCCTTTTTCTTTTTGATTTTTGCTCTTTTTTCCTTTTGTTCTTGTTTATCTTTTTCTTTGTTTTTTTTTGCTTTTTTGCTTCTTTTCTTTTTTGTTCTTGATTGGATCTTCGCACTTGCCATTTGGTCCACCTTTTGGTGTCTCCTTTTGATTGACGTCTTCACTCATGTGAGCAGATTTCTTCCACCTTGCCCTCCAATGTGGAGGGTGATCCTTGGTTAGGGTTGAATCAGAAGAAAAATACTATAGGCTCAAAAGGGGACACAAGGGATATATATTTTCTCCTGTTGTAAAGGGATAAAGAAAGAAAGTCGTTCATCATTTCATACATGGAAGTCCTCACAGAAGAGGTATCCCCAGGGGGATAGATTTTCAGGATTAATTTCATTCACATGAAAACAGTGTAGTTAATGCGTGATAGAATTATTTCGAATAAATTGTTTTTTTGCTCCTTGCTCCCAACATATCTCAATGTTTAGGCTCCCGGCGAGATGCCCCAAATTGTGTCTTAGAAGAATGCTCATGTTCAAATGAACAACTCAATGCCTTGGGTATAAAATGTCAATTTTGAGTCTAAAAAGACAATGGTGTGACTTTATTTGGCTCAAAGAAAGGTATGAGTGTATCAAAAAGATAAAGATAATGTTCAAGAATTTCAAAGGGAAGTTATGTCAAAATTTGGTCTTTTTGGTAATGATCAAGGTATTTCATTTTGGGGTTTGAGACATGATAAGAAATGTCTAATCTTGTCATATGTCAAAAATCTATAATTCTTGAAGAGTTAAAAGAATCCTTAATTCATTTAATATTCGAAGAACTAAAGATTAAAATTTGTTTAATTGCTCCACCTTAGAAAGTAGCATAAATTCAATCGTTTAAAAGATTAAGCGAACATGAAATATCAGTGACCTGTTCAAACAAAACAATCCTCTAAGTGCAAATGGTATATGCCATGCCCCCTTCTTCGGCTGTCAATGCCCCTGAATCCATCAGGTTTTGGATCTTGCGCTTCAGCGCCTTATAGTTCTCAGAGGAATGTTTGGAGCATCCTATGTGGCAACTACAAATAGCTTCAACATTGTAGCCCTTAGCATATGTGGATTTTTTTCTCAGATCATCTTGGCAGGTTTAGTCGTACAACCAGCTGATTGGGCTCATTCATTGTGATAGTTTTTTTATGATGTTACAATCTTGCTTCCATGTGGTGTCATGTGGTTAAAACCACTTCATCGAATTCTCCATGAAGAAATTTCATGTTTATGAAAATACTTAAAAAATGAAATATATATGCAAAATGCAAAAATGCATGAAATGTTCGAGGCATTGATCCAAAAACATGTCTGTTATTGTAAATAACCTTTATTGGGACAAAAGTGTTTTATCTTTTAAGAGACAATAAACATATTTAAAGGTACATCCGGACTAAATCCTCTAGGCCCGGAACCCGTTGACTAATCATTTGCCTTCGTCTTTCACCGGTTGAATAACCTGTCGAACCGCTCCGACCTCTCTGGATGAACCGTGAAAATGTTGAGTTTTTTGTATTGGTTCCCAAAAAGTGTCGAATGACTTCATCTCTGGCTTTCATCCTTTGCTGAATCGGAAATTCCATTGAAATCCTCCATCAAAGGGATTATCCGAAGTTCATTTGCTTGTTTCTTGAATTTGTCGACAGTGACTTGCCATCTTGTTCTTATTGTCTTTGAATGGACTCTCGAGGTCAGTAACCTTTTTCTCGTCTTGCCCCTGCCACCTTTGTCAACCTATTTTTGAAAAGTTAACTTTTGATGTACTTGATTGTGGGCACCATGAATGTGACACATAGTTGTCTTGCAAATTGTCCTCATTTTCTTTCTGAGCCTTTTCGGACCATAGCCGGACCCCTGTGTTCTTATCTCTTGTATTACAACCCCTTTGTCCATTAATGCAGATTATTCATGTTTTAACAAACAAGTTTTTGGTGGATCAACACCTCTTTTAAATGATGCAAATAATGAAAACAAAATAAAAGAGAACAAAAGTAAAATAGAGTTAGTGAGATAAATCAAAACAATAATAAAAACGAAAAATCCTACCCCACATGATATCTACCCCGCATGCTTTAATTCCTACCCGGACATGATCTCTATCCCGCATGCTAATTCCACACAAATCCTAACCGCATATTTGTCTAGTTCGCATGCTTTGAACAGAAAGTAAAGCAGGAAATAATTCCGACATCCTAGGGTTTGAAATGAGGTTTTGAGGTAGGCTCTAACTCCTTGTAGTCTCCCGAGTTAGGTTCTAAAAAAACGGTACCCAAGTTCTCCTTGCTGGTGCCTCCTTAGGCTTACCAGACCCTTAGTCCTAAACCCATCACAGGCTTGTGTGGACTAAGTTAAACTCGAGAGGAAACATTCCCTTATGCCCATACGGAGAATAAATTCACACGAAGACATAAGGTATATGAATCCCGAAGGCTACTTGCTAGGCCCGCACTGTGAATAAATTCACACGAAGGCGTCGTTTTCACCCCCACTTAAATAGGGTTCGGAGCTCAGGTATAGAGCCTTAGATGAAAAAGACTTTAAATGCTGAAATCATTGAGAAAACGGTTAGTAAAACTATTTACTCGGAAATATAATCAAAAGTAAGCAAATAGGATCGAAATGTTACCTTAAAATTTAAACTTAACCTTTTCGTTAAAAAGACAACTGAAAATTACCTTAGCCTGACTCACTTACATGTGTCCCCAGCGGAGTCGCCAAGCTGTCACAACCGTCTTTCGGTTGGGCCCTAGAATTGGGCTTCGACTTAGGAAAATGGATTGGAGTCGCCACCGATCATTTATTTAAAAATAAATGGGTTGATCGGATACCTTATTTCTTAACTGATTTGCGTCTTTCCAGAAATATGTCGGGCTCGGGAGTCGGTTACGATCAAGGAAGAATTAGCAACCTTGAACCGCCCTTTCGGTACTATGTAATTTTCAGTTGTCTTAATTAATAAAATTGTAATTTTAAATTAAAAATGTAAAAATAACGATCCAAAACTTACCTATGTTCGATTGAAAATGTACCCTTAAAGAGTTGAGAAACATGTTAGATATAAAAAAATAAAAAAAATAAAATAAATAAAATTCAACCAAAATAAAAAGAAATAAAATAAAATAAAATAATAAATAAATAAATAAAGTATAGAAAAATGATAGTAAATAATAGTATAAATATAAAATAAAAAAGGTAATATATATAAATAAATAAAATACACATAAAGAAAATGAAGCAATAAATATAATATATATAATAATGATAAAAGGTAATATATGTAAATAGATGTTAGAATGAAACACTAAAATACATATATGTAGTTATATGTACATAATATATATATACGAATAAAAAAGAAGAGGAAGAAACAAATAATAATATATAAAATATATATAGATATAATTGTTAGTGAAAGTAATAACAAATAAAATATATTATAATAGGTAAAAAAATGTGAAATCAATAAAAGGAATTAAAACATGAAGGGATTAAATTGGAACAAAAAAAAATCAGGGGTCAAATTTCGAAGTAATCGGGGGAATATTAAATACTAAAAAAAAATGAATATGCCTCGGGAGTAGATCTAGGTTCGAAACTTCGAAACCCCACCCCTTTTCGGTCATCGGCGCAACCCACGTTTTAGGTTATTCGAACCAAATCTCAAAAAAATAACGTGCACATGCAAAAAAAAAGAAAAAAAGATGCTACCTTTTATTTCCTTTTCGAATCGTTTACAATAGCTTTGCCTTTGTATTTTCCGTGCTTTCCTCTGTGTTTTGTGTGTAAATCCTCTGTTACAATGGTGAGTTACAATGGCTATTTATAGTGTTTGTGGATCCTATCTTTAGGAATTTAAATAATAGTAGAACTCTATCATATTTTTAGGAGTTTGAATCCTAACAAAATTTCATCCTATTTTTAGGAGTTTGAATCCTGAAATTATATCCTATTTTTAGGAGTTCGAATCCTAGTAGGACGAAAAATGTGTGTTGACAATGATTATGGTAGAATTCAAGTTATGAGGTTTAAGTGTGTTATAAAGTCTTCTTTATTATCCTTATTTCATACATAAAACATTAATTATGATTTGGACCTCTTTAGGGTCTTTGGGATAGGAAGATAGAGTTTTCATGCTTAAATGGTGTACTTTGCAGGTTGGGTCTCAATACTGGAGGGCCAGTATTGAGAATGTTCTTCATTTTCTAGGCAAAATCATGAGTTTCTGTGCAGTGGTATCGATACTCATTCAAGAATATTGATATCGGGGTCACGGGCTCGAGACTCCGAGGAGTGGTATCGAGACCCATTTTCCAATAGCCTTTTTAGTATCGATACTTACATAAAGTATCGAAACTATTGTCATGGGTATCGATACTGATCAATATCGATACCAACAATCTATTTTGGGCAAAAAAGTCCAATTTTTAAGGGATTTGACTTGAGGTATCCCAACACTTCAGTATATCATCAAATAAGGCTACAAGTGAGAACATTAATGATGCTTAAATTACATTTAGAAACAAGATCAATTAGGGGACATAAAACTCGCCTTGATTGATGCTTGGGAAACGATCAAGACACCTGAATTCCTTTAGTAAGATTTTGGTGTCGAAGTATAGAATCAGTCTGAATATCCTTTGGTAGTGCGCGAGGCACTTTAAACCGACTAACTAGGGTCGAGGCCCAACACTCGCGAGGGGTGAATTAGTCGAGTGTGTTGTGTCTGATGTAGAGATTATAGGCCTCATTCTTTGTAGAATAGAGAGGCGTGTGAGCTTCAAGATGTAAAATCCTCAGTCGCACCATGATGTCTACCATATAGTAAAGAGTGCAGTATACGAGTATACTGATTATTGTAGTTTATCAGTTAGGTTGAGCATGACATGAACACTTTTAGTACTTCTCGAGTTTATCTTTAAGGGTGTGTTTGGTTCACGGAATGTAAGATTACCAGTGGGAATAAAAGATTATCAGGGAATAGGATTATTGGGAATGTTGTATTTTGTGATTGGTTGGTTTAGCAGGAATTTAAGATTACCGTGTTTGGTTAGAGGAATAAAAGATTATTGGAATGTATATTTGACCAAATTGTCCTTATTATATATTTGTATAATATTACAAATTGTAAAATATTTATATATTTTCTTTAAAAAATAAATTCATAATATTTATATAATTTTTTTACAAAATTAAAAATATAAAAAAGGTTTAATGAAAGGGTAAAAAAAATTTTAACCCCTGAACTTCATATAAAATTTTAATTAGACTTTTTTTTGTAAATCTAAAATAATTTAAGGATAAATTTATAATTTAACCTTCGTAGAATTTTTATTATTCAATGACAGAAAAAGGATATTTTTGAAAAAAAATAAAAATTTAAGGGCATTTTAGTCCAAAACGCCGGTAATGTTACAATATCTAAGGGAAGGGAGGTAATGAAATTCCCGGTAATACACCCCAAAAATCTACTATTAGTAATAAAACATTACCGGGAATGAGATTCTCGGCCAACCAAACATGGGAATGTGAGATTCTCATCTCCTTGAACCAAACACCCCCTAAAGGATATGTATATTTGTAAACTCGTTTTGTATATTTGAGTCATAACTTATTTTAAATGATGGTCTGTATGATTGGAATTATTATTTTTGGGAGCTCCCGATGTAAACTATTTTATTAAATTGTGGTTGATTTATCTTGGCATGAGTATTTACGAATTATTATTTCATATTTAAAAATTAAAGAAAAGTTTTGGTTAACCACTCTGGTGGTTCCTTGTGATATTCATATCAGTCGACTGTGTGTCGTACATGTCTAGGGTGTTAATACAAAAACCTAATTCTTCTAGCCAATATGAATTTAAAATTAAATATATCTATTTAAAATGGTAATTTATAAATGCAATGTTATTCTCCTTAAATGATTTGGGTTCGAATAATTAAGTCTGTAGAGTGTGTGCGCATTGTAATAGACTAATTTTTTTTAAACATATACTATCTTATAATCACCCTATACTATTTAAAAAAATTATTTATAATTAGAATCAAACTTCCTCGACCAAAAACTATTTCAATATTAAAAAATGTTTTTACTTCATTTGAATTTGTTATTGTTTTTTTAACATTGTTATCATTAATAATATGGATCAAGATCCATTAATACTATAATTTCTTTTTAAGTTTTACACAGATTTGAAATTGTTAGATGAGTAGAAATAGAAGACTATCATCATCCTTAGGCGTGTTTATTATTTGATTTTAATCAAATTAAAATTTAATTCAATTAATCGATCGTGTAATAAGATGTTAGATTGATGAGCAAAATAAACTTTCTAAAGTTTGATTATTTGTTAATTTAGTTAAAAACTGGTTAATTAACCTAATTAATTGAATTGACTATATATATATATATATAAAGCTTAGAATCAAGATTCAACTAAAATATAAATCACTCGTGATTAGGGGTGAACATTCGATTAAGTCTAATGAAAGAAATTGAGATAGTCAAGTTGACGAGTTATATTTTATGATTCAAACTTTATTTAGATTTTTTTTATTTGAGTCGTTTGAATTTCTATAAAAATTTAATTGTAATTATTTAATAGGAATGTAAGATTACCGTGTTTGGTTAAAGGAATAAAAGATTATTGGAATGTATATTTGACCAAATTGTCCTTATTATATATTTGTATAATATTACAAATTGTAAAATATTTATATATTTTCTTTAAAAAATAAATTCATAATATTTATATAATTGTTTTACAAAATTAAAAATATAAAAAAGGTTTAATGAAAGGGTATATTTTTTTAACCCCTGAACTTCATATAAAATTTTAATTATATTTTTTTTTGTAAATCTAAAATAATTTAAGGATAAATTTGTAATTTAACCTTCGTAGAATTTTTATTATTCAATGATAGAAGAAGGATATTTTTGAAAAAAAATAAAAATTTAAGGGCATTTTAGTCCAAAACGCTGGTAATGTTACAATACCTAAGGGAAGGGAGGTAATGAAATTCCCTGTAATATACCCCAAAAAATCTACTATTTAGTAATAAAACATTACCGGGAATGAGATTCCCGGCCAACCAAACATGGGAATGTGGGATTCTCATCCCATTGGAATCCCACATCCTTGAACCAAACACCCCCTAAAGGGTATGTATATTTCTAAACTCGTTTTGTATATTTGAGTCATAACTTATTTTAAATGATGGTCTGTATGATTGGAATTATTATTTTTGGGAGCTCCCGATGTAAACTATTTTATTAAATTGTGGTTGATTTATCTTGGCATGAGTATTTACGAATTATTATTTCATATTTAAAAATTAAAGAAAAATTTTGGTTAACCACTCTGGTGGTTCCTTGTGACATTCATATCAGTCGACTGTGTGTCATACATGTCTAGGGTGTTAATACAAAAACCTAATTCTTCTAACCAATATGAATTTAAAATTAAATATATCTATTTAAAATGGTAATTTATAAATGCAATGTTATTCTCCTTAAATGATTCGGGTTCGAATAATTAAGTTTGTAGAGTGTATGCGCATTGTAATAGACTAATTTTTTTTTAAACATATACTATCTTATAATCACCCTATACTATTTAAAAAAATGATTTATAATTAGAATTAAACTTCCTCGACAAAAAACTATTTCAATATTAAAAAATGTTTTTACTTCATTTGAATTTGTTATTGTTTTTTTAACATTGTTATCATTAATAATATGGATCAAGATCCATTAATACTATAATTTCTTTTTAAGTTTTACACAAATTTGAAATTGTTAGATGAGTAGAAATAGAAGACTATCATCATCCTTAGGCGTGTTTATTGTTTGATTTTAATCAAATTAAAATTTAATTCAATTAATCGATCGTATAATAAGATGTTAGATTGATGAGCAAAATAAACTTTCTAAAGTTTGATTATTTGTTAATTTAGTTAAAAACTGGTTAATTAACCTAATTAATTGAATTGACTATATATATATATATAAAAGCTTAGAATCAAGATTCAACTAAAATATAAATCACTCGTGATTAGGGGTGAACATTCGATTAAGTTTAGTGAAAGAAATTGAGATAGTCAAGTTGACGAGTCATATTTTATGATTCAAACTTTATTTAGATTTTTTTTATTTGAGTCGTTTGAATTTCTATAAAAATTTAATTGTAATTATTTAATATTATGGTACCAATTGATTTCATTTTTTATCAACTTTATCTAACCATATAAGATATAAATATATACATTTTTTCATATTATTTTTCATATTGTAAAATTATTTAATAAATTAAATAAAATCTAAATTTATAAAAATATATTAATCTTATTTTAAAGAATGTATTTTGAGGCTAAAATATTGTTGCAATTATAAAAGATTCAAGAAATTGATGGGAAGAAAGAATTTGCAAAAAATTACAATGAAAATGTGAAATTGAATAAAATACAAAGTTAAGGCATTAAATTAAAAAAGAAGGAAAACTTGTAGTTAAAATTATGAATTGAAGTTACATGAGTATTTTATAGTGGTAGAGGAGTATGCAGTTCAAATTTGGTAAATAGAGATAAAATGATGAATGAATTGAAGAAATGATGAATTATACAAAATTGAGGGAGTAAATAAAAAAAATAGAAAATTTATTATCAAAAATAGGAATTGAAAATGTATAAGTATTCTACAACGATTTAGGAACATGCTATTTAAATTTGATAAAAACATGGATTTAAAATGAATGAAGAATTGAAAGAATAAGAAAAATAGGTATCAAATCACAAAAATGTCAAAAATATAAGTTAAAGTTTTTGTTTACTCAAAAATTTCAATTTCCAATCTGACTTAAACTTAAAAACCGATTGAATAATTTAATTTGATTCAAATAACTTAATTTATATAATTTAAAATTAAAAAAAAATATTTTTGAATCAAATGAAATTTTATTCATTTTTACTCGTGATCTTTTAAGATAAATGAAATTATCAAGATAGAATTACAAGACCAGGGACGAGAATAGGTCGGGTTAGCCCTGCATTTCGATCAATCTGATTCAATCTAAAATAAATACTCAATTTGTATTTGATCTAAAAATTATATACCCTCCACCCGATTCGAACTCAACCCTCACCTGACCCGTCCTTTTGAGATAAAACCCGAATCCGACTCAACCCGAAATAGTATATTTAAAAAAATATTATTTTTATTCAATAAAAATAAAAATCTAATTAAAAAATATATAGAGGGTCTTATTACAATTATCTCAAATATATAAGGTAAAATTATATTTTTTCAGGTTGGGTCAGGTTGAATATTTTTCACCATAAACTCAAACATGATTTAAATATAATCTCTAAAAAACTCAATCCAACTCGAACTCAATTTGTTTTTAAAAAAATTCGACTCGATAAGATTAGGTCAAGTTCGGGTATCATGACCATCCACAAGCAAAATATAAGACAAAGAATAAAGTTTGAGGGTTGTAGTTAACAATTTCTAGACAAGTGTGAAAACTCAATTGACATCTCTCCTATTTATAAATTTTGAATATTTATTAAGAGTAAAAAAAATTCTTCCCCTTTTCTAGATATGAATTGTTTTAAAAAAAATAAGTTGATATAAAGAAATGAGACACTAGATTCAAATCCTGACAATTTCGAATGAAGTAAACTAGGTTGAGAGAGTCAGCCTTAGTTTTTTTAATATCTAATCCGAATTAGTCAATCAATTAATCGGAAACTGGTGGTTATACAAAAAAAATAAGTTTAAGCGTTGTCATCTTTTGTTTAGTAGGATTATATATAAGCTATTAATTTTGTTCGTTTTAATATTTAAATTTTTATTTTTTTCTAAATCATACATAACATTTAGTTTTGTTTCATTTTAATATTATGTCGTTAAAAATTTGATGGACAAGTTCATTAGTCGCACGTCTATAATCACCAATCGTCGTATCTACCGACAATGAAACCCAAACTTTTTCAGTATGCACATTTTCGACAGCCTAAATGTGATTTCGACCTCCGTTTCACCGAAAAATGCCTCAATTTCTCAAAGTGATGGACTCTTTGATTTCTTCATCACCCGATTTCCATGGTCCACCATCTGATGAGCTTGAAACTGAACTATGTTGGTCAACTCATCATTCTCTTGTGGTTCATTGTTCGAATTGGTCGTCCGTCCACCGGAGATATGCCACGTCAGTTTGTCCGTTAAGTTTTTAACAATAGAATACTAAAATAAAACAAAAACTAAATACTAAGTATAATTTAAAAAAAATAAAAATTAAAACACTAAAACAGACAAAAACTGATAATTTAAGTATTAAAATATACCAAAAACAAATAATTTAAGTACTACCCGGGTTGTTTACCCATATATATCCCCACCGCAGAAATCTTACGGTGGTCAATACCTCATATGATAGCCCCACTCCTCTCCTACAACAAAATTTCAAAAATCAAACCCTGAAGATTTTCGATGGATCCCTAAAATGTCGTGGTTAGCTCGTTCGCTGGCTACCTCGTTTCGTCTCGACGAAGACGACAACGTATGGGCTTCTTCAAGTGATGAAGGAATTGAAAACGACATCGTAACGCACGGGTCTCAATCACCGTCTCCTACGAGGCCCAAGATTCAAAGCGGAGAAGCCAATGCGGAACAACAATCGTTGTCCCCTGAACAAGTAACGAAACTCCAATCGCGTGGCGTCAAAGAAGATCTAACCGAACTCAAACAAACCCTAACCCGCCAACTTTGGGGAGTCGCTTCCTTTCTCGCGCCACCGCCTCCTCGTACTCAATTCAATCGCCAATCAAATGATCGATCGTTCTCGGATTCGAATCAACCTGAGCCGTCGGATCGGTCTGTCTGCAGGGACGGAGAGGATCTATCAGACTCCGAGGCGGTGGCGGGTATTAGGGACGATTTTGCTGAGATCGGAGTGAAGTTGTCGAAGATGGCATCGGATTATTTTTCGTTTGGATCTGGGCAAAATGAAGAAGAAAACGATATGGAAAACGAAAGTGACAACGCGGAGGAGGAGGATCAGGAGCTGAATGCGGTCGGGATAACGGATGAGGTTTTGGCATTTGCGAGGAACATCGCGCATCACCCTGAAACGTGGTTGGATTTCCCTCTTGACCCCGAGGAGGACTTGGATGGTAATTTATCTTCTTAATTAATCGTGATTAATTTGATTTCATTGCGTTGTACTATAATTTGGGTGTTTATTTATATGCTCTGCCACGGAATTCTTGTTATTAAGTTCAGTTGTCCAGAGCAATTGACCATAATGCACGTAAATTGTTGCTGAAAGTCTTATGTAGCCCCTGCCCTGCGCATTATTGAATTGAAGTTTTAACCACTGTGAAAGTGGATGCTTCTTTACAGTGATTGAGCTGAAACATATCTTCCCGTTTGCAATTTTGATCAATAACAACCTTCTATGTTTGAATTTTAGATGCATGGGAAAGCTTTAGTTATCCTTGTTCAATCCAACACATTTCTCATGCATTCTTTGCCTCTTTCTCTTGTTAATTTTTTATTACAATCTTTAACTCTGGAACCGTTAAGTCTTAATCCCAATAAGTTTGTGGTTGGCTACTTGAACCAAGACATAAAAATGTTTACATCAGGTCAACAAATCATCCTCCTTCAATCATTACTATACCACTTTCAAGTTCTTATAGTTTCATATAATTATTTATCATCTCCAACCATGTTCCTTTTTTTGGTCTTGACTTCAATCTTTTATCATATGTATCGCAAATTTGCTTTATTCTTGTAATAGGTGGTGCATCTATCAATTTACATCCTATGTGATAAGAACTACTTTCTCTCATCTTATTCACCATAAAAGCTATACTAACTTGGAGATAAATATCCTCATTCCAAAAACTGTCCTTCCTAGTCCATCACACATTCATTCTGATATTGGCATCTGATTGCTTTTTTATTTTTTTGTTTATGTTGCCCAATTTTCTCTTCCGTATATGATGCAGGAGCATCCAAGTTATAGTTTAATATTCTGGATTAATTTTTACGTTTGTTTTCTTTTTTATTTAATTTTTTAATATTTAGGATCAGTTTTATGCTAGTTTTTAAGCTTATCCAAGTTTATCTTTGGTGTTCTTCTAATTAATTATGTGATTAGCATAGGACTCTTAGTAAGAGTTCTAATTCAACTATGCTACTATTAGTGAGAGTCTTATTATAAATATTAGACGGCTATTAGGAGTAAGATTTTTTTTGTTGAGAATTCTATTAAAATTGTTGGCGGGAGTTCCAGAACCTTTCTTTTCCCCTAATTCAGTCACATTCATCAACTTCTTTTTAATTTCCATAACTATTTAGAATTTCCCCTGCATCAGTATAGCAAAATAGGTACAGTACTTGTTCCATAGAACTGTCCTTTTCACGCTTAAAGATATACTGCAATCACTCAAGACTGATCTTGCACTTTTACTCTGGTTGTCACACGCCTACCACAACCCTCTTCCTTTATTTGGACTTGGGACTGGTAGTGTAAGAGTAGACAGAGTTTTGATTTATGATGTAAAACTTTACATAAATGACAGTTTGTGAAATTCTGATTCCTTTTGTTTTCTTGTTTTAGATTTTGACATGTCAGTCTCTCAACGAGACCATGCTATGGCTATTGAGCATCTTGCTCCAAGACTAGCAGCTCTGAGAATTGAACTTAGTCCTTGCCATATGAGTGACAGTTACTTCTGGAAAGTTTATTTTGTTCTTCTGCATCCCAGACTTAACAAGAAAGATACAGAGTTGCTGGCTACACCTCAGGTCAGTTGTTACAGAAACAACATCATCAAGGGCCCAATCTTATCATTTTGTGAATCTTCATTTCTTTTTTTTTTTCATGGGAAAAAAAATACTTTTTAGGGATTTTGAATATCTTAGGCCCTTATGAAATGATCAATTTTTTATCTGTGATGTGGTGGTGGTGTTATTGTTGTTGTTGGTGTTCGGGTTAAAATTTGTATTTTAAACTTCAATCTCGAGTCGTTAAACTTCATTTAGTATGGAGTATAAAGTATAGCGAAGTCCGATGACTTGATATTTCCTTCCAAGTTTTCCAGATATTCATTTTTGCTCATTGCCCTTGCTTCAACTCTCAAACAAGATCCGATTTTTTTCTAGTTGAACTCTACCTAATTCATTCCCAAGGATTCGCCATTATCATTTCCATGTACATCATAGGTAATATTTGGAGTCCAACAGCGTCTGCAAGTTCACCAGTCCTCTTCAAAGTCTGCGGAGGCAACATTTAATTGCTTGGTTTCCATGGTTCTTAAGCCATATCTGATGTGTTGAAAATATCAGCAAGACTTTTATTCTTTCCTTTTCTGGAAAAGAAAATTTATTTTCTTCACTATGTCTGGAAGGTTGTGCTTAAAAAACCACCTACCAAATTGGTTTTCTTCATGACTTATAATCTTAGCCAAGTTTGTTATGTCCTCAGTGCAATAACAAATTCATATAGTTCTATGGAAGTGACATTATGATTTAGCTAAGCTTGTTTGCCACAAGTATGCTTACCATTAGATACTTTATGTACTTATTTTTCCTCCCATGATGTGGGGATATTATTGAGTATTTGGAGCACTAGATTGTTGATTGATTCTAATGGTGGTTTACCTATTGCTAGCAGGTGGTGGAAGCCCGGGCATTGTGGATGAAGGAGCTTCGAAAGCAAACAAAGCCTGAATCTGATTGGTATGGGAGAACTTCTCTTGGAGACAACTGTGGAACCATGCACGATGATGTTATTTCTTCCTCGTGTAGTTATTTTCATGTTGAGACCATGTCACCTAGGACTTATGTTTCTGAACCTGCATCTTGCATTACAACGGATTTCGAGATTGAGAATCATCCAGTTGAAAGTATTGACATGCCATTTGTAGACAAGCCTGTTATTGTGGAAAAAACAGGGTTTACGATTGAGGATAAGGAGTACGAGGTTTGCCCATCCTCAAAAACATCGGTTCCAAAATTTGAAGACGATGAGATCGATTGGCCAGAAGATGATGAGTCTGAATTCGGTGGTTATCGTGGAGCTGAAATATGTGTGGAGAATGAAGAAGATTTTTCTTTCAGTGATCTTGAGGATGTCGATGATTATAGTTTCAAAAGGATTTGAAAATTCTACAACAGAAGTCCTGTGATTGGATTCATCTTCAGCTTGGCATGAGCTCTGCTCGTTGGACCAAACCGAAAGGCCATTTAGGTTGATGTAAAACCTGAGATCGCCAACACTGAACACCATGGATACTTGGATGTTTGTTGGAGCTTGGTTGCATATAGCTAGTGATCAGTCAAGTTTTAATGGAGTGATGATCGCCGTGCAAGGATTGTAACTGTAAGAATATAAGTGAATTTCCAAGGTGGGAAAAGCCGGTGTGTGAAAAGGTTGATCATCTGAGCCGATAGAAAGTGAACAAGGAGTTCAAGTTGAAATGAGAATAGATGAATTTCGAACAAGTTTGTCTCAATTTCATCTAGTAATACTGATACAGGTTTTGTGCAGAAAGTCCGCCGTTAAAAGGTACCATCTTAGAACTTAATGTAGGACCTTCAAGTTTGTCCTACGATGAAGAGTTTAATATAGTTATGTGTTTTCCTCTAAATATTTATGCTTAAAGCCCTAAGAGTATTAGTCATATCAATTTCGTTTAAGAGTATTAGTCATTGCATCTCAGCATTTTCATCTAATATCATGCGATTGTCATAAGGGAAAAAAAGGCAAGAAATCTTAGTTTGTCATGTGGTGGCAAGAAAAAGAAAAGACTAATTAAATTTAAATATGACACGTAAAAAAATAGATAAATAGAACATAAATACACAATTCTTTCAAAATTTGCATAAACGACTACATAATAGGTAAAAAAAACTGATCAGTTTATAACATTTAAAAACAACAACGCGATGGAATAGTCGTACAAGAAATAGATTTTTACTTTACATCCTAAATGTACATATAAGTTTACAATACTTCAAACACAAAATGTAGTGTTGATGGAAGAAGTAAAATTACGGTGGTTCTTGATAATTTATTCTTTTAAATTTTACATAAAGGATCGTAGACAGTAAGTGGTGGCAAAAAGGAGAATAAAAACCACCTAAAAAGAGAACAAAGATGATGACCAGTCTAGTGAGATTGAGAGAGTTTTTTTTTTTTTTTTTTTTTAACTTTACACGATGACATATGTACAAATATTTAATGTCGAGTGTTATGCCTTGGATAATAATGACTACTTTAAGTTGACAGATGAACAAATTTAGTTGTTAAATAAAAGATTTAGATGTTGATAATCACATGGATTTGTCAAAAATTAGGCTATGAAAGATAAAAATTTTAGAGATTTCAGAATTTGATAGATAGAAAAATTATAGTGGAGATATGACTTGCGGATGAGATCTCGAAGAGATATACACTTATCTCTTTTAATCAAGAGAATTTCATAAAGTAATTTGAAATGGATTTTTTTTTTAAAAAATGTTATTACTACCGAAACAAATGGAGAACAGTTGTTTCAACTTCTATATATAAACCCAACAGAAGATTCTCGAGCTCTAAATGGGGATAAGATGGCCATTGAACTTGAATTCGTTTGATTCTGATTTAATTTGATCATGTCGAATTAAAAAAAAAAGATTTTGGATTCGGATTGAGCTGGATTCTTTTAAGTTTATGTTCTAGTGGGATTGACTTTAGATTTAGGGTAAAAAATACTCTACTTGACCCGAAAAAATTAAAATTTTATCTTATATATTTAAGGATAATTGTAATAATATCTACTTTATATATTATTTTCTTTCAATTAAATATCTATTTTTATTGAATAAAAATAATATTTTTAATGAATATTATTTCAGATCGGGACGGGTTGAGTTTGAATTTTATCTTAAAAAATTAGGTCGAGTTCAAATAAGATAAAATATGTATATTTTTTAGATCAGGTAAATGATTTATAATTTTCGAGTCGAGTCGGACCAATATTCTTCCTTGAATGGGGAGGGAACTAAAACGAAGGAAACTCAACACTAGATATATAATAGACGATCTTGACACCCTTGGAGAAGTAATGAAAAAACGACGTCTCAATATTCGGTAGGAACAAAATTTCTATAGCTATGGTGCAGACGTTCATGAAAAGATATGAAGACATCTCTAGACATGTCAATTTAGGTATATCATAAGCTAAATTTCGTTTTAGCCCGGATCACCTTAAATTAAAACCTTTTATAAAATTAAATACTTGTATAATTAAAATATTTTATCCATCCATAATGCAAATAAATCTAGGGTAAAGTATAGTAATGGTCACTGAACTTTTCTAAAGCTTTCATTTAGGTCCCTAACTTTTAAAATTTGCAATACAGTCCTCCAACATTTAGTCTGTTTGCAATATGGTCCCCGACCGTTACACTGTCGTTAGTACGTTTGCAATATGGTCACTGAACTTTTAAGGCACTTGCATTTAGGTCCCCCAACTTTTAAAACTTACAGTTCAGTCCTCAATTTCATTCTAAACTCTAAATTTCAAAATAATTCAATTATATTTTAAACCCTAAATTTTAAAATACTTCAATTTAGGGTTTAGAATATAATTAAAGTATTTTGGAATTTAGGGCTTAGAATGAAATTGAAGTGTTTTGGAATTTTGAACATGAATTTGCTATTTGACAGGGTTTACTTCAATATAAAATTGAGGTTTGTTGCATACACATCAAGCAGCTGCCGCACTTTGAACATGAAAAGTGCATCTATCACGTTTATTGCATAAACCGTTGAAGTAAAAATAACGAGGCCTATTTGTCTTGTTCGTAGCTGCCGCACTTTGGTATGATAATCCAATAGGTTTGGATGGAACTTGAGCATGCACATCCAACGATTGTGAACATAGTAAAGATTTTTAGTTCATACGACTACAACATACATCCAAGCAATAACTAAAATAAACCAAGAACATCAATTAATAACTTATTCAAAAGGAAGACTTAATAAATAAAGGGAAAGAGATTCAATCATAGTCACTCCAAAAGCTAAATCGTCAAATGGGTTGTTTAAGATAGACATTAGATGTCAAATACAACATTACCAGTTGCAAATGCATTAATGACCTACCCTTTTAACATATAATTGCTTCTAATGCTCCATGTTTAATGTTCCTCAATAGCCAAACATGAAGAGAATCTAAAGCAGATAACAGAACTAAAATCATAGGACCTCATAATTCTTGTAAATTCATGGGATGTCAGCAATAAAAGACATTGTAAAACATAGAGGACACTGAAACAAACATATATATGCCAGAAATGAAGGTGCAAATGTGCAATGATCGGACAACATATCAAGTAGATGCTCTAAATATACTACCCTGTCATGATGCCTTTCGAGTTGCGTGCATGCATAATTATCTTCTAAAGCTATAATTCAATACAGATTCAACTATAAAATTTCCAAAACATGTAAAAAAATCCAATTCGTTCACAATATCAGTCCCATAATCAACATGAACTTATTAAAAAGAATACAATCTCACAAGACGCCGAAAATCACAGGTCGGATCAATGTAATTCCCAGTAAACTAGTACCAGCAGCCTCTCGGATTGAGCCTGACGATTTTACTATGTCGATCGTTGATTTAAAGAAAAACCAAACAAGAAGATCAAAAAAAATTTAGCCTAGGACCCTCTTTCACTTCTATTCTAATGGACTGAATATATTTCATAAGTAGTATTAAAAGTTGTGATTAAGAAGAAGGAAATAAAATTAGATGGTTCGGTTCAAAACTAACACTGAATATTCAGATCCTTGACATGCAGTTCCAGAAACATAAAAAATTCAACAAAAAACACACAATGTGAGCTGAAAATGGGAAAGTGCGAAAGAGGAAAAGCTTACTTCCTGATAGCCTAAAAGAGAAAATAAATATCTTCTTGCAAGTAAGGGGAGATGCTAAGAAATAAACGCAATCGGTGTTGCGTTCCAACAATTCTTCCTCTATTTTTTCTTTGTAAATAAAAAGCTGAAAGACAGAGCACTGCTTGGGTTTACAATTTTACATGACGGAAAATTGAAGAACAAAAACCAAACAAGAGTGCATGTGAGCGAAAGAGACTGAGAGGTGAATGCACTATTTGGGATTTCATTATATTTGATCATCTGTTGGAAAATCTTTAACCACAAAGATTAAACGAAGAAATTATTATATGCCATTTATACAAAATAATTCCAATTTTATGGGTGATTTTCAACAATGATACGTAGTTCATCTTAGTAGTATTTGTCAACTCTGCATTTCTAACCCTATTTTTTCTCACAAGCATTTCATCGAACATCTATGCTTCACTTTAGATGACTTGTATCTAACATTACACCTTGAATCGTTGATGGTCCCGATAGTCCCTTGGTCGAGTCTTCTCTCAATGGACCCTTCTTCAAGTCAACACCTCCACATAATTCAAAGTTAGATTAGAATTTCCCATGCATCCCTGGCTGAAAAGTTACGGTGGAAATGAGAAGAGAGAATCAAAAAAGGAAATTCGAGATCAGAAATGAATTTGGGGTGTAGAATAAAATTAAGGATTGTGTTGCAAGTTTTAAAAGTTGGGGGACCTAAATGCAAGTGCCTGAAAAGTTCAGTGACCATATTGCAAACGTACTAACAATAGTGTAATGGTCAGGGACCATATTGTAAACGGACTAAATGTTAGAGGACTGTATTGCAAGTTTTAAAAGCTAGAGATCTAAATGAAAGCTTTAAAAATTCAGTGACCATTACTGTACTTTACCCATAAATCTAATTTATTCATCCTCTTTAAAAGCTACTTCTCAATTCTCTTTGTTTAAAATAAAATTTTCTTATCTTCATCACTTCGAAGCGAAACCCCAGATTTCTCGACCTGTGAAACCTAATCCAATAGCCTTTCTCCAATTTTTTTGTATTCGAAAAGCCCTTAGTACCAATTTCTTTATTCTAGGGTTTCGCTTTGGTTAATGGATTTGCAGTTGGTGAACAAGGCGTTGACTTTTTTCGCGCAGGAAGAAACAGTGGCTTATATTATTAGCTATATGCGGCGTCTCAGGTTTTGGGGTGTACAGGGTGTATAATTTACCCTCTGTCGTGAGGAAAAGGAAGAGGCTTTTCAAGCTCTTGGGAGCCCTGATCTCGTTAGCTGAATTGGTCTCGGAATCCGCGGAGACGATCAATGTTGTCTCCAAGGACTTGAAGGCGTTTTGCAATCCGATTCTGATGAAGTTCCTAATAGTTTGAAGCAGATTTCCAAGATTGTGAGATCAGAGGAATTTTCTCAATCTTTAATTAGGATTACCGAGGCTTTAACAGTTGGGGTTTTAAGAGGCTATAAGTTAGGCTCAGGGAATGAGGATAAATTCGTACCGGGTTCTGAGAATTCCAGCTTTACTGATAAGATGTTGGATAGGCTTTTCTCCAATGCTGGGACTGGTTTTGTATCTGTTGTTGTTGGTAGTTTTTCTAGGAATCTGGTTATGGAGTTTTACTCTAGTGGTGGAGCAATGGAGGGATTGAATGGGAACGATGGATCTGCTAATATCCCCAAATGGGTAAACTTGATGCTATATGATGATAAATGTAAGGAGCTAATTGCTGATTGCATACAAAGATTTGTCAGAACAGCTGTCACAGTTTACCTCGACAAGACGATGGACATTAATACTTTTGATGAAATCTTTGCTGGGATGACCAATCCTAAACATGAAAAACATGTTAGAGACATTTGGTTTCTGTTTGTAATGATGCTGTGGCAACCCTGGTGAGAACGTCTCATCAAGTGTTGACAAGTTCGGAAACGAAGCTTGAACGGAGCTTGGATTCCAGTGAAATGAGAGATGGTTTCGAGAAGGAAGTATCTTTTAAAGGAATTGAAAGTGGGAGCTCATTTGATAGGATTCAGAATACTGGGTGGGTTGATAAGGTCTCTTCCTCATGGGCAGTTCCTGGCAATAGGAAGTTTGTGATTGATGTAACTGGGAGGGTGACCTTTGAAACATTAAGGTCTTTAGTGGTGTTTATGTTGAGGAAGCTTTCAGAGGGAGTGAAAAATAGCATTCATATTGTTCGTGAGGAGGTCATGGAACGGGGACTGGATGTTATCAGATATGTTGGTGCTAAGTCTTCCTTTATAGTCACCTTTTGTCTTGCTATGTATTTACATATCCTGGGTGCTAGTAGGGTTGTGAGGCCTGCTTGAATGAGCATTTGTTCCGTTGTTTTCCCTGAAATACAATGAAGTCTTAACTGAAGCTGCTTATATCAGAGGGTATTTCATACGTATATTTCTCTCACGCAAAGTGTATATAGCATTAGCAATACTCAGCTTCCTTGAGATTTATTTGCCTTCTCCAAATGTATACTCGATAATCTCAGCTCGCACTGCTGTATGCCAGAACTAGTGCTATTTTTTTGTTCTACAAATCTTTTTCTTATTAATTTACTTAGTATTTTAGAAACGAAAATGTGCTTTGGGATTAAGAATTCCAATTTATGTGTGTGGTTTTTGCCATTGTTGTTGATAAGAGCTTGTATCATTCAGCATCTCATCATATCCTGTTCGAACAATGATTTACTGAATAGGAGGTGTCTATCCATAGGAGCATCAGCACTGCTAAGGAAAATTTAGCTGATCCTGGAATATAATTCGACATGATGATTGGATTATGATAGGGATAGTAATAATTTTTTCTGGAAAATCTTAATCATAGAATGTTGGAATAAAGCAATCACAAAATGATTGGAGTGGATTTGTGTGCTATCCTTCAGCCTAATTTATTTTTCAGTCTGTACGTTTTTCTTGTTGATACAAGCGTCTGTGCATATAAAGAGTTTGTTTTCAGCTAGAATATGCTAGAGAGTAGTAAGTTGAAATTTTTTTTCTCAACTAAACCTATGCTACTAGTAATATTATTTTTCCTAAGTTATTAAGGATGAACCTGAAAATTGTGTGACAGACAAACATCACATTTCCGCTTATCAGAAGCAAAAGTAGTAATGATTAGTGATTCTGCCCATTCAAACTTCTGATGCATAAAGTTATGAGAACGAAATGAGTATGGACTATGCAGTCTTGATATGGAATCATCCTATTGAGTAATTTATCACCCCGTAAAACTACATGCCATTGATTGAGTGAAGTGCTTTAGAGGTCAATCAATGCCATGATCTTTGTTTAAAACTTCCTGGCTTGATCTGTATCTTTCATCTCCAAGTAAATGCAAAACAAATCCTTCCCAACAACTGATCTTCGTATAAACTATGCTCTATGATTATAGTAAGAACATTTTTTTTATCTTTTATCCGATCTTTAGCATTTCATTAATAAAATCCTAAATGCACTGGGTTGATGAGAGCAGTTTTAAGAGGGGATTATAACCGAAACAAATTTGTATCTTAGTCATCTCATTGATGGCTGTTGAACATGCATTTATGACTATTTCAATGCACTCAGCAAAATGGCTATCCTTTATTTTGCAGCAATGGCATACGCTTGATTCTTGACTATCCTTTATTGTGAATATAGATGTGTTTGACCCTCTGCCTGCTTGTTGTCATAGCTTGTGACAGGTAACTTCTCTTCCTTGTGATGTGTCTTATTTGTGCAATTTGATGCATATTCTGATTATTTGTTGTATATCAGCTTCATGTTGTTACCATCTGGAAGGTTAATGCTTTCCTAAAGTTAATGCTTTAGTGTGCCTTCTCCTCTTATCCCTAGATGAACTAGCTTTTTCCATCTATGAATTTGAATGTTTTAGCTTAAGAAAGAAAATGGATATTTATTTGCTGCTTAAGGGGTTTTTCCCCTTTTATTTTCTTTGTCGATAGTTTCAGCGTGTATCGTGTTCTTTGGCCCCAGTTGCTATGCCACAGGAAATCATCAAGCGGAGTAAGATACACAATTGTTTGCTATACACATGCTAACTCCTTTAGCTGGTATGAAGGATGAAAAGGGCAAGGATCGAATTTTTTTTAAGATTCATAATCACTCTCCTACTTTGTAGATTAACCACTAGCTTAACAAATTTTCCATACCAGGCAGATCTTCATGTAACGTAATGCTGTTTTCATGGAGAAACCTGTTCAAAAACTTTTGCCGATAAGTGTAGAGGAAAAACATTCAACCATTGCTTCCCATATAATGCATGAATTACCGTATTCATTCTTCTTGTTTTGAAGCCCATAGGCAGATAATTTTTGCAGTTTGAATATAGGATGATATTTATGGTAAATCAAGTACTGTCTCTTGCATGTTGCAAGGATTCCAAAAGGTCGATGCCGATATTAGGATGCTGTGTTACATATCCAATGTGCTTTCATTCAACTATCCTGCAGGTTGCAAATTTTCATCTGGACTTGAAAAAGTTAAAGTTGTTAGTGATCATAGTGTGCATTACATGGTATATTATATTCTTTCAAATTGATTTATCTGTGTCCTTTATTATTAGGTCATTTGTGGTAATTTATGTGTCTTTACTAGGTCCATTACATGATATTTTCATCTGCCAGCAGCAAATTATCACTGGGAGTGGATACTGCATCTATGAAGACGAAAATAGCAAGGTTTGGGTCCTTTATTAGGTCATTTGTGATAATTAATGTGTCTTTACATTTACAATGCCTTTTCATGCTATTAACTTCTTTTACCAAAACTAGTTACATCATGCAATCATAACTGGTTAAATCATTCATTAGAAGATTCTCAGCCATTTTTGGAACTTCGGTTAATGATTATTGTGATCTTGTCAATGAAAGTTGGTCATTGACATAAGAAACAGGGCATCGTCTACGCGTAACACTTTACTAACATGGCTTAAGAGGCCGCTTTTTTTTTTTCTTTTCGAGTAACTCGACCAGACAGGCCACCAACAAGTCGTGTCGCTTTGTTACAAGGTTATGCGCGAGTGAATCAACTTTTTGATCTTTGAGGACTCTGTGTTGGACTTGAAGATTGATGCTTTAGGGTACACTGTGCTTTTAGTGAGTAACATGGGGTGAGGGGAGCTCCACTGGGATTGCCCGTAGGCTTAAGTAAATATCCAAATATGGGAACTGGGTGAATTTTGTGGTCTGGTGTTGTGACACGTGACCATAAAAGTTTTGGCCAAGCAATGCTCTGCCTTTAGACAATTGCTTGCCTTGTAAAGCTCCCAAGCGTGAAGGTTTTTGCAATGGAGGGAAATGAAATGCTCGAGACACCATTGTGCCAAATACATGTTATGTTAATGCATCTTTTAAAGTTGAGACAATCGTATCCTATAACAAAATCTGTTTGGGCCCTTTTTAACTTCCTTCACGCCATTGGATAAAAAGTTGGATTGGATTGATCGAATCGGATGTCTAATTTAATTTCAGAAAACCAAATAACAAAATCGAGGTATAATGATGAAATTAACCTTGAACATTTATCCAAAGATCATTTGGTTGATACTCTTTTTCTGGAACATTTTAACCCTCAAATGATCTATTTCATAATAAAAGGCCCTTAATGTTTGATCAAATAATCATTTTGCTCTTTAATCTTTTTTCTGGAGCTTTTGGCTTGATTTTATTTTAGGGTAAAAGATCTTTATTTGAAACATTAACCGTTTGTTAACTAACAATTTTTTATTCATAGGAGGCCTTTTACTCAAAATGAATATTGAAAAAATATGAATAAAAATAACTATTTAATTAAACGTTAGAGCCTTTTATGATATTACAATAATCAATGTCAAAGGAAGAATCGAAGATCCTTTCCTCCTATACACTTCATAATATAAAATACACAAATAATTTAGCCAAAAAGGGGAAAGAAGGGAAAACCCTGATTGCATGTTTGTCATTGTTTTCTCCTGCTTGTTTATAATTATCGAGTAAGAACTAATGTAATAACTGAATTATCATTTAAAAAATATTTTATATTCAATAAATATTTTTATTTTTATTTAAAAATAACAGAATACAAGAGTATGATGCATATTTCAAGACAATGTTGTAGTCTACTACCTTTCAGTCCCTAGTGTATCCTACATGACTTATGTGATGTCTGTCTCCCCAATAGAATGTCCCTTTTTCAAGCAATTTTCTTTAGCATCTGCTTTTGTTTGATTCTTCGTGATTAAGCTAAACCTAATCTTCTCAATGACCCACCAATTCTCACTCAAAAAAGCTTGAAAAAGAACCCCACTACCTTTAAACTTGGGATAATTTTAAAATTTTAATATAATTATTTAACATTGTTTTAAAATCACCTGTGTTTGCCGAGTGGAGTCAGTGATGCTCCCCTAAATAAAGCGTCGATTTAAATCTTTTAGATATAAAAAAGGTTTAGGGTTCACTCACCCCTATATAAGACTTTTAGTTTTTCTCTCTTTTAAGATCATTGGATGAGGAAAAATCAAAGTCTGAAATTTACTCATTATTTTTTCTAGTGAATATCTTCTCATTTCCTACTGTTAATGTCAATCTTTGATAACCCCTGATCCTAAAAGAATGTAAAACTAAAAAGTTTTAGTCTATGTAATTGGATCCTAACCCTAAAAAACTTTAAAAGAATTTTATTTCATGTTTAAAAGTTCAATTCGATTTAGTTTCAATATAATCGGATCACAAGATTTTACTTTGAAATGATGATATTTTCTTACTTATCTTGAGAAAAGTATCCAATTGTTATTCCAAAAAAAAATAACTTGTTTGCAATGATATTTTTCTTACTTTATCTTGAGAAAAGTATCCAATTGTTATTCCAAAAAAAATAACTTGTTTGCAAAGGACCCTACATGACCCTTCCTTCCTTCTTTAAATACCCTTCCCCTTCTCTTCTATCCTTCCCTTTTCCCCTTCTCTAACTTCCTAGTATCAATTTAAATTAGGGTTTTCTTTCATTCTCATTTGGTTGAGTCTAATTAGTCCAATGTTTTTAGCTGAGGAAGATGTTCAATTCCACTCACCGGTTCACGAAACCGGTTTTTCACCCGAAGAACTCCAAGAGTTATTATCATTCTTCGAATCCGAAGAACCGATCAGTTCAAACTCCGGTTCAGAAAGTTCGAGTCGGGCTGTATATTCACCGGACGAGAGAAAGCAAAGGCGCAAGATATCAAATCGAGAGTCGGCCAGGCGGTCCCGTTTGAGAAAAAAGAGGCATTTGGAGAACCTCACGGACCGAGTGAACCGGTTGAACGTAGAGAACCGGCAGCTTAAGAATCGACTAAGTTCAGTTATTAATCAGTATCACGTAGTATGGCTAGAAAATGAACGGTTAAGATCCGAATCCGACGCTCTGTGGTCCAAACTCATGGATCTATACTGGACGTCAAGTGCCATGCAATGCAATCACGATGACGGCCGACATTCTCGTCATGTTTTAACTTCAACTAATCCAACGTATTAAGCTCTACTTGCATGCATTAAACCATCGAATACATGATTCATGAAGATGTAAAAGAAAGAATCAGAGCTTAAATTATCTTCTTTTTTTCCCTACATGTATAAATATTAGGCAACAATATTGGTAATTAAAAAAAATGGTGGCTTCGATGAACCCCACGTTTAGTGTCTTGTAAGAAAAGGTAGTTTTCGAGTTTTTTTTAATGCTACTTTTGCATGTTTCTAGCTAGTTAGGGTTAAAGAGAAAAACGAATTTTGTATATGCGTCTGGTAATTTGTGTTGTTGGTGTCGTATTGGTATGTATGTAACTTTATCTTGTTATAATCACGTTTATGATATTTTATATTGGATAATTTGCATACGTGAATCATCTAGTCATTTAATTATTAAATATTTTTATTTTGACTATTGAATTGGTTTTTTCCCGATTTTGTTACTATTAATATTATGAAAATTAATTATTTTGATCACGTCATTAGAAATAATTAGGAAAAAAACACTTGAAAATTGGAAATTTATTAGTGTGGTTTAGGGTTTAATTTACGTGGGAGGTTAACTTTAAATAGCTTATACTAAAATTTGAAGTGACACCATGCATGGAACTATAATTTAATTGTGCCAAAATGTTATATTCATGCCAATTGAAAGCTATATTTATGATTCTACTTTTGAATTATACACAATTTTATTGGTATTTAACTTTAATTAGGATTCATTTTAAATTTATTATTATTGTTTAATTTTAACGGAAATCAAGTGTTCTATGCTAGAGTAATGAAGTTTAATACATTTTCCGATGGAACAATATTTGATTCTCGTTTATGAGGCTAAAAATAAATGAAATAGAATTATTAGGGTTCAACGCTTCTCGACGTCAATGACCGATGACCAACGACAATGACCACTGAAAATGGTGAGCAGTAGATAGCAACAGGGACCTTGATCAGATTCATAAGTTAAATTGATATTTTATCTAAATTTCAAAGGTTAAATTAATATTTTTATCTGAAGTTCAAGGATAAAATTAAAAAATTAACTTCTTTTACTAATATACTACACCATCAAACTAACGAATTTAACGTACTAGTCATTAAAATGTTATAAATCAATAATGCAAGTGGTCAAAATATTACTTTTTAAAATTTGGTGAAAACAACTTATAACTAGTGAAACAAAAGTGATCATATCAATAGTTTACCCACTATTTTTTACTTGGCGTAATCCAAAAATCACTCTGATATTTAACAAAATAATCATTTTGACTTTTTTTTTAAAGACCCTTGACCCAATCAACCAACGAACATTTTGTTCCAAAATAAAATGATAAGGCCAAAGTGCTTCAGGAAAGAGAAAAATATGCTAAAATAAATGGGATAAAACCAATAATTAAAAGCTCATAATTTTTTATTATTAATCTAGAGTGATAATAAGTGGAAGTATTTATTTTAAATACTAACAATAATTTAATAAAGAATGTTCAAATATTCTCCAATAGTTGATACTCGAATCTGAGACCTCTAATATAATAAGCATCAATTTACACTAAAATAACTTCGTTCTCCGTAATTAAAAACTCATTAACACTCAAATCTTAATACCAGATATATTTATTCAGAGATCGCTTTTTGAACAAAATCATTTACACTCAAATCAGCTTAATTTGAATTACTATTTAATAATAAATTTATTTAAAATTTTAATTATAAAATATATTTTTTAATGTAAAAGGGGCCACCAAGTTAGCCTCTCCCCAAACCGCGGAAAAGATTCAGTATATTATAATGCCGACCTTCCAAATTTAGCATAAATTTGAAACCAAAAAATAAAATAAAATAAATAAATAAATTTATCTTTAGAAATTGCGTAGCATGCGTGCAAAGGCCAAAGGGGGTCCATGCCCTAAAGCAAAAGTCACAATTTCCAAACAAGTCATGTGCTATTTAATCAATAAAACTTTAGTGGCTGTCTATATTAATATTTTATTTTATAAAATTTTAACGTTGTGATATTATTTAATACATCTGTTGAAGCAATAATGATATTTACCAACAATTAGTTGATTTAATAGAATGTAACGTTAAATTCTTTAAGTAATGTAACATTAAATTCTTTAAGATTGTCTTCGTCTCTGTAATACCTGATTTGGATTAGTCGGTCAATGGATGATATATTAATGATGAATTAAAAAAAAAGTTATTCAAAAAATGATATTATTTAATACTGATTAAGTATTTGTTTTCTTATACTTAATATAAGTTCAATAATTGTTGTTGTTTCGATCTTCCAATGATATTATGTCTCCTCATGCTTTTAAATCCAGAACTTTGATGAGATTATCACACTTTGCTTTTCTTCTTATCATATTTGATTGTTATTCTTCGAATATTCGAGTTATTAAAATTTTACACTCATCAAAGTTCGCAGCCTAATACCCCACTTTTATATATATAATTTTAATTATTTTTTAGAGTAAACTACTTTAAATGGTCACCAAACTTTTAGGACATTGCATTTTGGTCATTAACTTTTAAAACTTGCAATACAAACTATACATTCGTCGAGCTTTTAGTTCGTTTTCAATAAGGTCCTTGACCTTACCTCCCATTAGTTCATTTGACGTGACACGTTAATGTTATTTTTCAGCTTAATAAAATAATCTTTAAACCCATTTTAACACCCTAAAACTTTTCCTCACCCAAAATTGACTTAAAACACTAGAAATAATTTTTTTCTTTTTCTTATTCTCTTTGTTTGATCCCTCCCATTAGTTCATTTGACGTGACACGTTAATGTTATTTTTCAGCTTAATAAAATAATTCTTTAAACCCATTTTAACACCCTAAAAACTTTTCCTCACCCAAAATTGACTTAAAACACTAGAAAATAATTTTTTTTCTTTTTCTTATTCTCTTTGTTTGATCAACATGAAGCTAGCAATGGAAACACCAACTGCAATCCAACATGTTTTGGTGGAATGTCAACTATCTTACCCACAGTTTAGACGAATAATAATGCTAGAAGGAGGTTCTTTAGGTGTATTAACTATAATGTGTATTTAGAAGAAATTGCTAGAGATTCTTCGTCTCTTCCCTCCACCGCCACTTCAGAAGGTAAAATCTCACTTTCTTTTGTCACACACCACTTTTCACTTCCTCTATTTCATTCTTCTCATGTTAAGGTTCATGAAACCGCAATGACTGTTTTCTGTTATTATATGGATTGTTTCGTCGTTTGTTGTTATTCGAGTTAATTAGTGATTGATCTCGAATTATTTTATCTGAATTGCATTGCGGTGTACTTTAAAGTTCAATATTCTTTTTAGCTTATAGTTTGTGTTGGATTGCCTCAGTGGAAGATGTCAAAAGTATCAATTTCGGAAATTGAGTTTTTTAGTGCCTGCTTTGTGCAGAATAATAACCTCCTTCCAGCATTTATTTAGGACTGCCTCCATCAAGTGTTGATCAAACAATGTGATAAGAGATATGGAAATTTATTTTCTAGGTTTTCAGTTAATTTTGGGCAAGGAAAAGTAATCAGGTTTTGAAATGAGTTTAAAAGATTATTTATTAAGCTGAAAAATAACAGTAACGTGCCATGCCATATGAAAAACGGGAGGTAACGTCAGAGATCTTATTAAAAACGAACTGAAAGTTCGGTGACTGTATTATAAATGTTGGTTGACCAAAATGCAAGCGTCCTAAAGTTCGATGACCAATTATGTAGTTTACTATTTTTATATCAAGTATGTTTTTGAAGAAATCCAAAAATATCAAATCTCGAACTTTAATCCTACAAATCGAACATTAGTAAATCTAGATTTAGCATCAAGTGAATTCCAGAAAATCAAAGTGGGATCAAATGGGTACATTATTTATTTTTTTTCTCTTCCAAACTTTCCTACTTTTTGTAAAAATTTTCTAAACCCAAATAAATCAATTTACTCCAATACATTACCAATGCAATCCAGTGAATAAAGGCAATGAAACCCTACCTTTCTTATTATCCTTTTGTTAGAGAGATTATGGATAATGATGTAAACACGACCAACCTTCGTTTTTAAACTAACATTATTACGCACTTTACAAAGAAAACAAGTACTTTACGTAACGAAAACATGCACGTCCCTACACGGGTACACCACGTAGAATAATTATTAGGTTTATTTATTTTGAAACATGTAATTACCTTTTAGTACGAACCACAATTATATTTTTATATCTATTCATTTAACATTTTAAATAGAGATTAATTTTGTGAAACTGAATAGAATTATAAACAGAGACAGTATATTTTATCTCGGGGCTACTGTCTCTCATTTTCATTGTGACATTGTTAAAAAATTATATGGATAAAAAATTCAAATTGCACCTTTTACTTTTAGTTTATTTCAATTTGGTTTTTTATTTTCTATGATTAATTTTGATTTATCCTCATTGAACTATAATATATTAGTTGTCCCTGATTATAAAACGATAAAATTTTACGTCATTTAATCAAACTTTTCCACACATCAAGTGAAAGAATATATGGAAACAGCTTACACAAAGAGAGAAACGGGGATAACGAGGCAGTACTCTCTTGATAATTTATTGAAAGAAATCAACCATAATATCCCAAAGGAGACCAGTCATTATATACAAGAGAGGACACTGAGTTGGTTAGAAAACGGTTCTAACATCCTTAACTATTCCTTTGCCAGATTCAATTGAGAGAACCTGAGTGATGCAACACAAGCATCATTTTTGTACTCACTTGACTGTTTTAGAACATACTTTAATATTCCCCTTGCAACATTAAACTAAACAAAACAAGAACTAAAAAAAACAATCAAAACACAAAATCAAAGTATACTATGAAACAAAGAAGCTAACAACGGTTAGGTAAGAACATCTGCCACCTGCTCATATGCAGGAATTTTATTCACATGTACCTTCTTAGCAGCAACTTCTTCACAAAAAAAAAATTTAACTCGACGTGTTTAAACTTTGAATGTAGAACCAAATTAGATGACACAGTTGCCACACTTGTATTGTCGTTGTAAAAAAAATTCTAACTCAACTTGTTTAAACTTTGAATGTAGAACCAAATTAGATGACACACACATTTGTGTTGTAACACTCCAAATTTTCCCCAAATTCAAAACTCTAGACATTGGGGAATTTTCCTTCAAATCCCTAAATTTATTTAGGACCAAACTGAAATTTTCTAAAATTTTGATGATCATTTTGCAACATTTTCGAGAACCCTAGGAAAAGCATAGACCAACCCTATAATTTACATATTTTCTTTTATATCACAATCCCAACCCTAGTTTTAAATTCTCGCGCCCGTCGCATCTTCCCCTTTTATTTTATTTTATTTTCTTCGTGCGCCGCTTGCTATCTTTTTGACATCGTCGTCGCATCTCACCCTTCTCGTCACCATAGCTCGTCAAGGCCAATGGGATGTCGTTCAGTCGTTCTTCTCTTTCCTTGTTCCTTTACTTGGTCTTAGGTTCGTCGTCGTTTGAGTTTTGGTTAGGATGAAGGTCATGCCGCCGCCTTGAGCCCTTGGCTCGCCGTCGTTGGAATTCGTGTGAGATAGCTAGGTTGGCCGATTTTGAGCCGGGGTAGTACCTCGGTTAGCCGTCGGAGGCTTTTGCCACCCTTATCACCTTTTTTTACCGTTATAAACATCGATTGGGGCTATTACCGTGGCACCATCGTCGACAATTGTGGGCTGCGATCAAACTGGCAGTACCTTTACCGAACCAACATGTCTTAATTGAGTCAAAATCTCGTTGTCCGGTTCCTTTGTTTCAAACTAGATATTAATTTTTTTATTGTTAACGTCGTTTTATTGTAAATATCCGAAAAATTAGTGATTTAGAATCTTAGTGATGTGGTACAAGCACCTTTATGCACTCACTAGACTAGACTATTTTAGAACATGTTTCGGTATTAAATAGTCTCAGCGGTTAAAAGAAGTGTTGTTTTCTTAAAAGGTCCAGGTTTCGAGCAATTATGTCTGCATGGCTTGTGTACTATCAATAATTAAAAATGATTATCAACAAATATTATCTTATAATCACCCATACTATTCAAATTTAATAAAACTTTTAACAAAGTGCATTAACTTGTCTTCTGAATTTTCCCAAGCTTATACAGGTGCAGGGGAAGGGAATGCATTTGGATTATGAATACAAAATAAATTAAAGAAAAAAACACATTTGATAATTCAACCACCAAAATAAAGAATATAAAAAGAAAAATAAGAGCCAATATTATGTAGCCATCAAACCATAAATGTTGAGAATGATAGGCTAATCGGCTGATGCCTTTCTCTTTAGTTTTACCGATTATCATCACACGACAATATCTAATGTCATCGTACTTGGATGATTTGTAAATCTTGCTTTTGAAAGAAAAAAAAAGATTGTATTGGTGAGAAATGCTTTATCTTTATTTATGGTCCACTAAAAAAGAAAGCTATCATCATAGTCTGAACACTTTTACTCTTTATTTCCTGGGGATATTGAACTGATAAGGACCATGCATTTCATTTTCTAACCTATATTCTTCAATGTGGTGTTTGTTGTCAATTAAAACATATTTGCAATAAATGGTACTAAATATTGCTAACATTACCATTAATTTGTTCGTGTATCAAGTAGCGGTGTGAAAATAAATAAAAATCAATTTCATTTAACCCTTTTTGAAATATTTAAAAAAAAAGTCATTTATTGAATTTAATAACTTTTTATTTTAATTTGATTATAGATCTAATTCATCCGGATTAAGTTGAAAATTAATTTGCCCAACCCACGCGCACGTCGAATTGGACCTACCAAATCAAATGCACCACTCGGCCCATATCACTGCTTCCACAATTGATCCGATTTTCAATATATATATATATATATATATATATGCATATGAGTCTGTCACCGTCGACGAGTACAGATAAGGGTGCGCAAAACTCGACTTAACTAAAAAATTAATTTTTTAATTTTGACATATTCGAGTCAACTTGAAAAATTAATTCAGTTTTCGAGTTCATATTTAGCCAACTTGAAAACCAAAAAAAAAAACCGAAATATCAAAATGACAGTTTTCATTTGTAGAACACAGGGCTAGCAGAAACACGCGCGTATTCTCCACAACTGCGTCATTTGGTCTTTATTTTTCTAGTGTTTTCAATTCCTTTGTAGAACACAGGGCCAGCAGAAACACGCACGTATTACCCACAACCAAAGTCAAAATCCATAGTTTTCATGGCGCCTCTTTTTCCGATCTTCAGGCTTCAACTCTTCCATGGTTGATGAGTGTTGCGGAAGACGGCTATCAGATAGAGCAAAATCGTAACTGATAATTTGAGAAATAAAAATAAAGATAAAGAATACACAAATTTTACGTGTAAATCCCTAAATAATATAGGGTAAAAATCACGGGCAACGGTAGAAGAATTTCACTGTGAGAAAATAGGAATTACAACTTCTCTCGATCTAACAAGGAGAAAACAATAACTATTATCTTGATAAAAGGAGAAAACAACTCTAAAGAAGACTCTCTAAATTCTCTAGTATTTGGAGAAAACTAGAATGATTTGGGATGATTTTGAAGTTAAATGAGCTAGGGTATTTATAGTTGAAACGTAAGGACTAATTTGTAAATACCCTAAATTACAATGACTAAATTATGATTATACCATTTAGAAAATTTTAACAATTGTGTGCTTCTTTGACCATTGCACCGAATTGTGCATTAATGCACCGTTCGGAGCTGACTTTTAACAATCTCCCACTTGAAGATTTGATTGGAATAATCATATCTTCACACCATTCTTTATCTTGTACCATCATGTTGCTTACGTTTCTGACAGGCCACAAGAGGATCGACACCAAGTAAATTTATCGGCATTGATCGACTTCGTCATAAAATCTGCTATGTTGTTTGGTATGGATCTTCTACATATCTATCGTCCTTTCTTTCAACTTTTCACGAATGAAATGGTACTGGACTCGTATGTGCTTTGTCCTTGAATGAAATACTGGATTCCTTGCTAAATGCAAGGCCTTTGACTGTCACAAAACAGAGAGACATATTCTTGATTGTGCCCAAGCTCCTCCAATACAACCAAATTGCTTCTTTATTGGCTTGTGTAGTTGCTACATATTATGCTTCTGTTGTGGACGTAGCCACAACTGATTGCAATTTTGAAACCCAACTTACAGCTCCACCAGCAACTTTGAACAACTATCCTGTAGTAGATTTACTTTTATCCAAATCCCATGCATAGTCAGAATCTGCATACCCATTGATTAGTAAGTTTGATCCTCCGTGCTAATGCAATATTTGAGGTCCCTTTGATGTATCTCAAGATCCTCTTTACAGTATTCCAATGCTCTTTGCCTGGATTCGCCATGTACCGACTAACCACTCTCACTGCTTGTGTAATATATGTATCATAGCGAATATTAAACTACTGATGCATACGGTACTTGAGACATCTCCATCCTCTCTTCTTCACTGCTAGGAATCATACTGGAGGATAATTTGAAGTTAATAGGAAGAGGGGTAGAAATTGGCTTACAATCTTGCATGTTGAATCGTGACAAGATTTTCTTCAAGTAATTCTTTTGTGAAAGACAAATCTTCCTATTACTTCTGTCTCGGTGAATTTGCATCCCTAGAATCTTGTTTGCTGATCCCAAGTCATTCATTTCAAATTCCCTAGCCAGTTGTGCCTTCAATTCTTCAATATGACCTTTGTTGGGTCCTGCAACCAACATGTCATCCACATACAACAACAATATAACAAAATCGTTATCACCAGACCTCTTGAAATAAGCACAAGGGTCTGCATTAAGTCTGTTGTATTCAAGGCATATAATGAAAGAATCAAATCTCTTATACCAACACCTCGGTGCCTGCTTTAGACCGTACAGAGATTTGTTCAACCTACAAACCAAGTTCTTCTTTTCATCTTCTTCAAAACCTTCAGGTTAGAGTATGTAAATCTCTTCTTCAAGATTTCCATGAAGAAAAGTTGTTTTAACATCTAGCTGCTCTAGATATAAGTTCAATGTAGCACACATTGCCAAGACTACTCGAACTGTTGTTAATCAAACCACAGGAGAAAAGATTTCATTGAAATAATACCTTATTTTTTAGCATATTTTTTTTACCACCAGTCTTGCACGATACATCTTCACTTGATCGTCACCATTTCGCTTGATTTGAAGACCTATTTGTTACAAATTGGCTTCCTTCCATGTGGTAGTGGCACAAGGTCCAATGTATTATTTTTATGAAGGGCTTCAATTTCTTCTTGCATCGCCATCATCCATAGTGAAGCATTTGAGTTGTTTATTGCCTCCTGGTATGTTGATGACTCACCTTCCTCTGTTAAAGGCAGTATGCAATAATTCTTTCTATAACATAATCTGAGTGCCAATTGGGACGTCTTCTCACACGATCTGATTGACGAGTTGTTGGAGCTTCAGAACTCTCTGGTTCTTGTTCATCATGTGCTGGTTCTGCTTCAGAAGAATCTCCTAGTTCAACCTCCTTTTCCACATGTATATGTGTAGTCTATGACTTTTCAGCGCTATCATCGTCTTCTACAAAGATAACATCCCTGTTAATGATCATTTTGCGGGTGAGATCCTACAAGCGATACCTCTTTACACTACCAGCATACCCCAAGAATTTACATTTCCTGGATTTTGATCTAGCTTTGAAATTTCTTGGGAGTTGTACATCACGTACACAATACTTCCAAATACATGGAGGTTTGAATAATCAGCTGGTTTACCAGTCCACATCTCCATTGGTGTCTTCAGCTCTATTGCAGTTGATGGAGCTCGATTTACCAAATAACAGGTGGTATTGACTATTTCTGCCCATAATGATTTTCTAGGCCTGCATCCATCAACATTGCCCTTGTTCTTTCTAACAAGGTTATGTTTATCCGCTCTTCCACTCCATTTTGTTGAGGAGTGTTCGCCATTGTGAACTGTCTTTTGATGCATTTTTTCCTGCAAAATTCATTAAATTCTTCACTTGTGTATTCTCCTCCATTATATGTTCTGAAACACTTGATCTTATTTCCAGAATCAAGTTCCACATGTGCTTTGAAGTTTTTGAAAGTTGGAAACACATATGACTTCTTCTTAATAGGGTACACCCAACATCTCTTGGAGTAGTCATCAATAAATGAGACAAAGTATTTTGCTCCACCTAGGGATGTAACTGGTGATTGCCATACTTCAGAATGAACTAATTCTAGAATACTTTTGCCTCTAGAATTTGACGTGATACTTTTGTTAAGCCTGGAAGTAGCTTTTGCTCCACAAGGACTTTCATTCCTTGTTGTGACATGTGTCCAAGTTTCTGATGCCATAGCATTGCAGAATCTGAACTACATGAGGCAACAAAGACTTCTGCTTCTAGCAAAGTCTTTCCCTTTAGCATGTACAAGTTTGCTGCTATCTTTTCGCCTTTCAACACCACAAGCGCTCCACGGAACACCTTCATGATTCTTTTCCGTGTTTCAATCTTGCTTGCATTATTATCCAACAATCCGTAGGATAATAAATTTTTCTTCAGGCCTTTTACGTGTCGCACATCTCGAACAACTTTATTGTTCTATCATACATTTTCAATTTGATGGTTCCAACGCCAATGATCTCTAAGGCATGATCATTGCAACTATACACAGATCCTCCGGAGACAAGTTCATAATGATGAAACCATTCTCTTCTTGAGGTCATGTGATATGTTGCTCCCGAATCAATGAGCCATATATTTGCAAATCATTTCCTTCCTTCCACGGTGATTGACGCTTCACAACATAGATCATCTCCATCATCTGAGGTGTTTGTTGTATTGCGTTGTGGATTGGAGTTTTTATTTAGACTCCAACAATCCTTCTTCAAGTGACCATTATTTCCACAATTGTAGCAATTTAAATTCCTCTTGTTTCTCGACGTCGATCTACCATGTTTGTGACTATTGCTTTGGTCACGTTTTGTTGATATCCTTCTCATCGTTGTCAATACTTCTGCTTGTTGCAGATTTACTTATCTGTCTTCCTTGTTCTTGCGCCGATTTTCTTCTTGTAGAACAGCAACTGCAACATCATCAAAGACTAGACTGGTGACATTACTGTTTGTCAAGTTGATTATGAGTTGATCATACGAATCCGGTAGACTTTGAAGTAGAAGTTCAGCACGTTCTTGTTCTCCTATTTTACAGCTTAAAGATGTAAGCTGAGAAAATAAAGTGTTCAGTGTATTTAAGTGCTCCGTCACTGAAGTAGATTCTGGCATACGGAGAGTGTACAATTTCCTCTTAAGGAATATTTTATTGTGCAATGATGTGGCCTCGTACAATTTGGTGAGATGATCCTATATCTCCTTAGCTATTTTCTTCTCCTCGATGCTTGATAATACTTCATCGGCTAATGCTAGATGAAAGTTTACCATAGCATTTCAGTCCATTTCGATCCATTTGTTGTCATCTGTGAAATCTACTGGCCTTTCACTGATAGCTGCTAGACAACCGTCTTTCATCATGACACTTTCATTTTCAATTTCCACAATAAGAAATTTATCCCATTGAATTTTTCAATATCAAATTTCGTTGCAATAGCTTCTAATTACGGATAGCTCCCACTATTTCACTATCGTGAATAGTTCTCTGGAACCTTCAAAGAATGGGTAATACCTTCTTACTTTCTTTTGTTGGATGATCCACCTTTTGGTGGCAACCACAAAGACAATAAGCAGATATTACACACTCAAATCTGTCTCTGATACCAATTGTTGCAGAAGACGACTATCGGATAGAGCAAAATCGCAAATGATAATTTGAGAAAATAAAGATAAAGATAAAGAAGACACAAATTTTACGTGAAAAACCCCGAAATAATATAGGGTAAAAACCGCGGGTAACGGTTGAAGAATTTCACTATGAGAAAATAGGAATTACAACTTCTCTCGATCTAACAAGGAGAAAATAATGACAATCCTCTCTTGATAAAAAGAGAAAACACTCTCAAGAAAACTCTCTAAATTCTCTAGTATTGGGAGAAAACTAGAATGATTGGGATGGTTTTGAAGCTAAATGAGCTAGGGTATTTATAGTTGAAACTTAAGGACTAATTTGTAAATACCCTAAATTATAATAACTAAATTATGATTATATCATTTAGCAAATTTCAACAATTGTGTGCTCTTTTTGACCATTGCACCGAATTGTGCATTAATGCACCGTTTTCGATGCTGACTTTTAACAGATGGAATGGCTTTATTTAGCCTTCCCTTATTTCTTAGAAAGTGAAGATTTTCAATTACCTGCAAGTTTGTTAACAGGCGCAGCATAATAGACATTTATTCGATGTTTGATTCTCTAAATTCCCTTACTTCCTTTGTAACTTGTCTTGTATATTTTTTGACTGATTTATTATTAATGTTGTTAGTTTGTTGATGTTAATTGATAGTCTTTCAGCTTCTACATTTCTCTATTTTTCATGCACTCTTTCTATTTGAGTGAGATTCATCATAGTATCTATTGTTTTTTTCACTTTTAAAAATTGCATCTTGAGACGACCTATTTCAAATTAAAGGGTTAATTTCTTTAAATATTCTTGGGTTTGGATTGCAAATTTATCTTTAAATTTAAATTGTTCTAATCGAACTCATAAAGTATTAATGATATATTAATCAAGTTCTTTTATCAGTTTAATTATCAAAATAAACACTAAAAAGTAAAATTAGCTCGAACAAGTATTCTGACAAAAGTGTTATGATAAAAGTTTCTATGTCTATCGACTTGCATCAATCAAAGGCGAGTTTGGTCGTGCAACAATATTTGTTGAAGAAGCAACGAGTTGGTTTGCAACAAAAATCTAAGTTGTGTAAATAATTAACTGAGGAGGAAAACAACTCGAGTTCATTTGATATATCATTATGGTGGAAAGTGAATAGTTCAAGATACCCTATCCTTGCACAAATGACTTAAGATGTTTTCTCGATTCCTATCTCAACAATTGTCTCAGAAAGTGCTTTCAACATGGGTGGACGTGTTCTAGATGGTTTTAGAAGTTCATTACCTCCAACAATGGTTGAAGCTTTGATTTGCACTCAGGATTGGCTTCGGATATTTAAGGATCCCGTCAATCTTGACGAGCATATTATAGAACTTCAAGACATGGAAGATTGTAATATTTATTTTTGATTCGTAATATTAATTTTTTTACTTCATTTATATTATAAATTCATTTATAATTTAACTAACATATTTGTTTTTAACCTTTTAGATTTATCAAGAGTAGTCGATGAAGAAACTTTTTCAAAGTTAGCTACAGTGCATGAAGAAGACAAGGAAGTCTGAGGCTTTCGACAATATAATTTGAGAACTCAAGAAGTAGTTTGTTGTAATTGACTTTTTTAGACTATCATCGGTTTTTTTGTATCATCTTGTGATGTTGGATTTTTTCTACTATGTAATTCTTCAATTTAGTTATTACTATATTTTAGGGTACTCTTTTTCCTCCTTCTGCTGTCTTTGTTTTGCTTCGACATGCTTTGGATAAGAATGGGGTTTTAATGAGGCCCTTTTTACTAAAAATATTATTTAATAGAGAAACTCGAATAACTCGACTCGAAAAAATTTCAAGTCAACTTCGAGTGTAAAATAGGAAAAGTCAACTTGAATAACTCAAAATTTTTTGACTCAACTCGACTCGATTGAATGCTCACCCCTAAATATAGATAAACATCACTAATGACGAACACCATTAATTTAGTTTATAAAAATTTAAAATTCTAAATCACTCAACCTATAATTATAAATTAGTTGAAAATTTTAAAAGTAAATTATTTAAAATAAAGGGTAAACTATACCAGTGGTCACCTAACTATTGTCCCTTTTTATTTGACCATTATTTTTGAAATTTTTTCAATTAGGTCACTTAACTATTTAAATGAATTCAATTAAGTCACTTGCCATTAATATTTAACGGAGAAGTTGATGTGACAGTTAAAATATTTGGTATAATTACACATTTGGTTATTGTTAGTTATATATTCTATCGATTTGATCCTAATTTTAATAAATTAAAATAAATTTAACCCTCAAATCAATAGTGCCATATGTCACTAGTGCCAAGTGTAATGCATGTGTCACCATCCGATTGGACAATTACATTTATTTTAATTTATTTTTAATTTAATATATTTTTCTCACTAATCAGAGAGTGACATGTGTAACCCTATAGAGAAAGAAAATTTTGGACACTTAAATGATACTCAAGGAATTTAAACTTAGGGTTCATAGGTTAAAGAAGCAAGGCTCAACCATTGAGCCAAAATATTCATTTGGTTCAAACTTGACTACATATTATATATGTTGTATATTAGTGTAAATACAACTGCAACTACAATAGGGTCTAAGAGAAAATTCTTCTTATCAATACAAAGTGAGTTTGGTTGACGATTTATGAGAGTGGTGAAGTAAGGCATCCATGCTCTCGCGACCTCCGACGATTCCTTCGAGAAGTATGTTCCCGACTACGATGAAGGAATGATCCAAAAAGGGAAAATGACCAGTGAGTAGTGGTTCTCAATTCCTGATGATTCGAGCATCATTTGAAAGATCCAGAAGGTGAGGATGTTCCCCTTGGTAGCTCGAGAATATACGAGTAGTTGTGTTAAATTATTGGCTTAAATATACAAAAGGTGCCCAACCTATGCCCCTTTTTCCATTTTAGTACCTAACGTTTATTTCGTTTCAGTTTGGTGCCTAACGTTTTATTTCGTTACTCAAAATGGGTCAAGCCATGAGGGACCGTTAAGTTTGGCACCAAATTGAGTAAAATGCAAAGTTAAAGGACTAAATAAAAGAGAGAGTGCATCTTTAGTAAAAAAAAATAACAATTGAAGTTATGTGGGTATTCTATTGTGGTATATGAGCATGTGTTTCAAATTTGGTAAAAAAGGGACTTAAAATAAATAACAAATTGAAAAATAAAAAATTTGTTATCAAAAAGAGAAATTGAAAGTACACATGTATTCTTCTATGGTTTAGGAGCATGTGGCTCAAATTTGGTAAAACAAACGGAATTAAAATAAATGACAAATTGAAGAAATAAGGAGATTATGAAAAATTGAAGGACTAAATTGAAAAATAAAAAAATTGTTATCAAAAAGAGGAATTGAAAGTAAACATGTATTCTACTATGGTTTAAGAGCTTGTGGTTCAAATTTGGTGAAAATGGACTTAAAATGAAGGAGGAATTGAAGAAATAATGAAATCGGGGACTAAATAGTAAATATGTCAAAAATACTTAGTCAAATTTTTTTTTTTCGAGTAACTCAAAAATTCAAAATTTCAACTCGAACTTGAAAACCGAATTTATAATTTGAGTTGACTCGAATAACTCAAAATTGAAAAAAAAAATCGAGTCGAATCGAATTTGGCTCACCCCTATCTCTTCCTTTAATGTTGAGATGTTTTCTCTTCTATATAATGAAACTGGTTACTATTATTAGTTTAGAAAGAAATATGTACTATACAAATAAAATTTTCTATTAAATTGCATGAACCAAGAAACCTTAGCGGTTAAAGGGATAGTTGTTAGGATATTTGAGTGTTCATTATCGAATGATTGATAGTTTTTAGAACATGTACTATCACTTGTAATCACCCAAGATAGATTAATGAAAAATATTTTGTTAAATTTGTATTTATTTTATAGTAGAATGTTTTACATTTTCAAATTACTATCTATTTAGTTATGAAATTAAAATTTTAGTACGATAAATGAAGTACCATCACTATATCTTATTTTTGTGAAATCTATATTAAATGACAAAATAATATATGTATATCTGAAATTTTATATGGTAAAACCTTTCAGAATAGACTTAAAATAATTAAAAAGCAAAATAAAAGTTTTATTTCAAGCTTCTTCTAGACTCGTGTTCTTCATGTATGAAAAATACTTGTCATTATGTTTAGTTAGATTAACGAAAATCAAGACGACAGCGAAATGGGAACGATTATGTTACTGAGACATGTCAACAAAAGCATGTTATGCTAAACAGTTCAACAGAATTAAATATATTTATCTTTTAATATGAGCTGGATGTATGTACCAAACGTGCTATTGAAGTATGGATGTTGAGGTTAATGCACATATACATATCCGAGCCATGATGATGCAGAAAACAGTCATCTAAAACATGTTATGCTTTTCATCTCATTTTGGAACAACAAAACGAGGTTAGTGTTAAATGATAATAGACAAGAAGGGAAATCTTCCCATTCGAGACGATGAATATAAGCAAAAAGTAGAAGATGCTTAAGCCCAAAATATGGTTTTCAGAATCGGACCGGTTAGCGAACCGGATCGGTTAGCTAACCGGTCATGCTACCGGTTCACTGGTTCAACCGGTCGAATCAGTCCGACCGGTCGGAAGAACCGGACGACGTCATAATTATTTAAAAAATTAAATAAAAATATCAAAAATATTTAATAAAAAATAATTTTTTATATCACAAGTCATATTCAAAGCGAGTCATAACATATATAAGTTAAAAACCATAAAATCAAGTGAAACAAAATGATTCAAATTAACCATAACATAATATTTAAGGTAAAACATATTAAATAATAAATATAATTATATAACTATAATTAAAAAATAAATTTGGGGTTAAAAAAATCATAACAAAATTATATAACTATAATTATATAATTATTCTTTCACTTCAATCAAGCTCGAATTTTAGGCTTCAATCGAGCTTCTAATTTTATTTTTTTGAGTTCAAGCCTTTTTGAGTTCAAGTTTCAATATTATATTTCGAGTTTGAGTTGAACTTAATAATTTTTAGCTTGTGAGTTTGAGTTGAGTTGAGCTTACTTTTAAAGTTTTCAAGTTCGAGTCGAGCTCAGCAATACTCGAGTTCGACTTGGCTCATTTAACAAACGACGTTGTTTGGTTTAATTTTTTTTTTAAAAAAACAAAAATCCTGATTTTTCCCGGTTTTTTCCGGTTTCAATCGGTCCGGTTCGAACGATTCAGCGATTCTGACCGGTTCACTAATAACGATTCAACCGATTTAGATTAAATCAAACTAAACAATGATTCCCGATTGAACCGATCGATTCGGTCCGATTTTCAAAACAGTGGCCCAAAGGTAAATAGGTTGGCTGCCTCATTATTGTGGTAGTAGACAAAAGGTCTAAGATTAGACACATGATTTTATTTCATGAGATTAATTTATAGTATTTTAATAGAAAAATATTTAAAATTCATTGATTTCAATATTCAAAGGGAGAGTGTGTTTTTTAAGTTCTAGGTTCGAATAATTGTATTTGTAAATACATGCATTATCTTAAATTTTTTAATAATTTAAGAATTCAACATAATAATGTCTAATAATTATAAAACTATTTTTTTTATCCAAAATTTAATAAAGATAACTATCCTAATCACCCTCTGTTCATCACCGCAAAGGTCCTCATATCCTATCCTTTCAGTCATGGTTTTTCTCAATTGTAAGGGACACCCTTACATATTTTTCGCAATAATACAGTTGAAAAAAAATTGTTCGAATCGGACACTCTCGTAATTATTTCGTAAAATAGAGTGAATGCTACAGTAAACCCAAATACGTATTGGACTCCAAGCGACTTACATAAAAATTTGGGGGAGACGCATGGAGTGCAATGCGTCTCCCATATTTTTTTTTCACCAATTTCATTGCTATGTAAATGTATAAAGAGTAAATTACACAATTAATCATTCAACTTTACTCTCTCTCCAAATTCACTCATTGTACTTTTAATTTTTTTCAATTTAATCACTCAACTTTTATTTTACTCCTATTTTGATCACTCTACAATGACATGGATTGTTTTACTCCTATTTTGATCACTCATCGACCATTGTTCAAGTTGTTATATGGAAGTCAATTTGATCCATCGACTCTAGCATTGAATTTGTGTACTAAAGAAACCAACATCGTGCTCACATAATTTCTAATTGAAATTGGGTTTAGGTGGGGTTATGACCCCCACTAATTTAGGGTATAACAAAAATAAATTAATTAAATGCAAATGAAATGTTTTGGACAATAATTTCAATTAGAAATTATGTACGCACGATGTTGATTTCTTTAGTACACAAATTCAATGCTAGAGCTGATGGATCAAATTGGCTTCCATATAAGAACTTGAACAATGGTTGATGAGTGATCAAAATAGGAGTAAAACAAAAGTTGAGTGATTAAATTGAAAAAATTAAAAGTACAGTGAGTGAATTTGAAGAGAGAGTAAAGTTAAATGATTAATTGTGTAATTTACCATTTGTACATTTATGAAAAAGTGAAAAAATATGGGAGACGCATTGCACTCCATGTCTCCATGCGTCTCCCCCAAATTTATATGTAAGTCGCTTGGACTCCAATGCATCTTCGGATTTACTGTAGCATTCAGTCTATTTCACGAAATAATTTCGAGAGTGTCCTATTCGAGCAAATATTTTTTTCCACTTATTTGAGAACATAAAAATATTAGTCTAAGGGGAAAGGCTGATATTCATTATCTATTAGCCTAAGGATAAAGGGTCCCGTACAATACAATTATAATATATAGTTTTCGAGAATTAGAGGAAGAGTAAAATCCCAACGTTGGATAAGAGTCTAACTTTATTACTAAGACAATAAAACGATGGATAGTATATATTTAATTTTGTACTATTACTTCAATCGCTATATTTAAAATAATAATAATAATTTTTTTTTACGGGTATATGCTTGTGTGAAATTTTGTTTTCTGATGTGGATTAATGACTTAAAAAAAATCGAATTTGAAAACATTATTATTATAACATGATTCTTTTACTTATTTTCCAGAGGAAGGACTGAAATAGAATCCATATATAATATTGTATCGACAGAAGGGAAACCGACAGCAAGATGATGCTCGAGCAAAGAAGAAAAAGAAAACAGGATTCCCTAAAAGAATTTACCCAAATAAATTTTTATAATATATCTTTAATTTTCTTTTTCCTTTTTTGAGTTTTTGATAATTTATGTTTGTAATGCGATTTCTTATTTTTATGATTCATTTTTTATTTTTAGTATATTTTTAATCTTTCATCGATAATTTTGGTCATTCTTATCGTTTAATTTTCTCAGTGTTTAATTTGATGTCGTTTCAGCTGATCAAGATGATGTTAATTTATTATCCTACTTATTTGTCCGGCTTTGAACCTACAGATTGAATTTAGCTATATGATTTATGTTCGGAGATAATTTTTTGAATCTCAACCATTTGTGTCAATACTCGTTCGTGTTTGTCCATAAATATGATACTACCCAAATTCAGTTATATTGTTCTGGTATTTTTTTAATATTATAATCATATTGAACATATATATAATATAAATTTGATATATTATTATTTATAAATAAATATATAAATTATTAATATTTAATTTATTAATAAATTGATTGGTTTCACCACTCTAGTGAAAATAATGTTCAAAAACTTATTAGTAAATACAGGAAGAAAACAACCCAACATCCATCATAATTTTATCATATAACCGTAGATCACCCAACAGTCCAGATTTTGACTAAACAAGGTCCCATGTCAGATAATGAAAATATTGGTTAAATTTAAAATTAACTCATTTTACTAACGTGTCATGTCATTAAATTAATAATATTTAACATCTCAGTGATTAAAATATTATAAATTAATAATATAAGTGATCAAAATATTAGATTTTTGAAATTAGTTGACATAAAATTAACACTTATAAAATGGAAGTGACTATTTCATGAATTTACCCTATAAATTAAGATATACATCCCTACAAAGCCCGGGAGAGATTGACTGACATATCAAGCAAGCTCTGCAAGTAAGAGTAAAAGATAGGCAACTAGACTCATAAGTAGTTGAAGTCAAGGGATCAAATTGTCTAGACTTATAAATATTTGAATAAAAAACAAATCTCAATATATTTAATCTTAAAATTGATATTTTTTTTTAAAAAAAATAATTAAATTATTTTTTATAATCAGTTAATTATAAACATTGGAACAGAGGATTATAATGGCAAAAAAAAAAAAAAATCTTTTAAACTGTGTGGGGTGGAACCTTAGCAATAAAAGCAAGGTAGCCTAGAGTTGTCTTTTGACAATTGTCTTTCTCCCACATCTCCCTTACATAGCTTTAAAAACCCAATCTTCCTTTGCATTTCTGGTGTTGTCCAGTTCCAAACTGGCAGGAATGTCTTGTCTTCCACCACTTATTAACCTTCACATGCACTCCCTTCTTCAACTTTTAAAACCTCTCTCATTTCCCAGCTCACCAACCCTGTTCCAATGGCGACTACTGAGTCATCCAAGCAAATCGGTGAACTCCTCAAACAGCAACAAAAGCCTCTCGTCTTACAAATTTACCTTTCTGAAAGAGGGTGTTTGAGGAGCAAGAAGAAGGGTACTTCGAATTTCCCTAAACTACTTAAACTTATGATATGCAACAAGTTATTTGCAATCAAAAAGGTTGAAGAAGACCAAAGTTTCTGGTATGAAGAGAAATGAGCAAGAAACTGCAGAACCAGATAGATTTTCCACAGTGTATAATTCATGCACGGATAGAGACGTAGATGAAACATTGATGATCAAGAAGGTAGAAAAATATTTTATTGTTTTATCTTATGTTTTGCAAAATGACGAGAGATTGATATTTCTTGCTGCTTATGCACAGATTCCAAGTTCCAATGGAGTTCAATCGCGGAAAAGCTTGTTCTTGAGCTAGCTGATAATGGGGGACTCGATATTGTGGAATTTACTTGTTCAAACCACAACAGACAAACCAAGTTGTGTAAGAATATTACAGGAGGCTGATGAGTCTAATTGTTCGCCATTTTCGATATCCAAAAGGGTTTTGCAGCAAGCAAAGAAGATCAAGGAAGAGAAAATGAAATTGGTGGAATCAGATGTAATGGGTTCAACCCAGGAATGGAATGGTTATGAAGAACAGAAGAAGGGTATAGGGATAGTGATTGGAAACACCATTGCAGAGGAGATTATAAATGAAGTTGTGAAGAAGATGGTCTTCATGTTTCACTGTTAAGATGTAGTTTGCTTGTTTCAATCATACATGTCATGATGATTGTGCCTGTCTTAGTTCAGATATAGTAAAGTAAGTATATATTTAGAATATTTTTTTAATTATTTATAGAAATTCATATATTATATAGATATAATTATTCGAATTCGAGATATTCAAAGAAATGTATTTACTCTTCTTTACTGATAAAATCGTTTGAAGAGTTCAAAATGGAAGTTATGTTCTCTTTGGTTTTTTCAGGTATTCACATAGATTTCACATAAATTTCTATTTTCTATTCGAATTTTAATTAGAAGTTATAAATTCAATACATGTCCCTGTCTTAGTTCAGATAGATTTTGGGATTGGGAGAGGCTGTCCCCCCTCCTTCCTAATCATATAGTTCAGAAAATCATGACTGTCATACCAGCTCATGATAGTTTGGGACCGGATGTCCCTGGATGGCGATGGGAAGCAAGTAACAATTTCTTATCTAAGTCTGCTTATAAAGCCCTTAATATCTCGTTGGAGGAAAATAACTAGTTCAACTCGAGTTTGCTATGGAAGCTTGCGGTCCCGTACCGTATTAGATCCTTCCTCTGGCTCATTGTCCATGATCGAATTCTCATTAATGTTGAGCGTTGTCGGAGTCACCTCACTAGTGACTCAGGCTGTTTGATTTGTGGCGGTGGAGCTGAAGATAGTGACCATGTCTTCCGCCAATGTAAGCAAGCTGTTGATATCTGGCCGAGGTTTTTAAGTGCGGACAAGCTTACTGTTTCTCTGTCCATTCCCTTCCTTGAGTGGATCAAATTGAATTTGCAGGCGCCAGTTACGTTTTCATCTAACGTGGAAAAATGGCCAATTAAGTTTGCTGTAGTTTGTTGGTATCTTTGGAAACATGGATGTAAGATTATCTTTGATGCTGATTACGTGAAGAAGGAGAACCTCTTTGCTTGCTGTGAGCGTCTTGTTGATGAAATTGAGAGGGCAAATGATGATGAAAAAGCTGCTTCTTTTCGACACGTCTCGCCTCCAATGAAGTGGATTCGAGCTCCCGTTGGTTGGGTGAAAGCCAACTCCGATGGAGCAGTCCATCAGATCGACAACAAGGCTGCCGCTGGGGGTCTCATTCGTAATTATGAAAGTGAATGGCTTTTTGGATTTTCTCGGAATCTGGGTAGATGCTCTGTCATCAAAGCCGAGCTTGGGAGTGCCATAATGTGATGATGACATGTGACAATAGCATCACAAGATTAAATATGAGAAAATGTGGTATCTTAAAGGGGTAGACATTACATGGAAAAAAGAAATTTAAAAATGTGATGACACATATTTGGGAGGATGACTTATACTACAAACAATTACCTAATATGTTTTTTTCCTTTTAAATACTTAAACTAATTTTTAGTTAAAATAACTACTTAAAGTTATTTTTTAAGAAAATTATATTTGAAGTACTTGACTGCCGGAGGTCTTCCACGGAAGCTGCTCTTAACCATGCGTTGGGGGCAGCCTACTACTCTACCTCTCCCTTACCCTATTGCATATGAAAATAGGGTTTTGTTGTTGTTGTATATTTGAAGTACTGTATTGACAACAAATTTAATCAAATAAATATAAAAAGTTAGGCTTAACTACATAGATGATTACTTATGTTTGTGTTCTGTCAACTTTTGGTCACTGATTTCAAAACACATAATATATGGTCATTTCGTATTTATTTAATTAGGATGTGGTCACCCCGAGTTAACGGTCGTTAATAGCAGTTAAATATCTTGATATAATCACACATTTGGTCCCTCTTATTTACATATTCTATCAATTTATTCTTATTTTTAATAAATTAAAATAAATTATATTTTTAAATAAAAATAAAATATTTTTAAATTAAGTTATAATAAAATATATTTAATAAGTAATATAAAAATATTTTTAAGTTAATATATATAAAATTATATTATAAATAATTTGGGTCACGGGCACCCGATTCGTAATTTTTTATTTTTTAAATTATATATATTTTTAAATTATATAGAAAATTCTAAAATTTAAAAGTATACAATATATATAATCCACACATAAAGTTTAAAAATTTAAATTACATAGTTGAAATAAAATTTATTAAAATTAGAATAAAAAATATAATTAAATTTCAAATGTTTTGAAGTTAAAATAAATCTTTTAAAAAATAATTTAGAATGTTAATGTGAAATAATTTAATAAATTAAGAATTTAGAACGTTATGTGCCAAAATTTAAGAAATTAGGATTTTAGAATGTTAGAGTGAAATAATTTGAGAATTATGAATAAAAAATTTAATATAAAATATAAATAAAAAAATTAAAAATATATAATAAACCGGGTATCAGGTCAACGGATACCTGTTTAAGCAACATTTTACTCAAAAACTCGAAAAAATAGAGGGTCAGTTACCCGACCCAGAAAATTGGGTATTTTTATTATAAATACCCAATATTTTTAACTAGGTTGGCGGGTCAACATGTTGGGTCAATCGGATCGGGTATTTTTTAACACCCCCACATGGCATGACATGTGGCATCATTGTCGACATATCAGGTCAATCGGTTTGGGTATTTTTTAATATTCCTACGAGGCATGACATGTGGCATCATTCGTTGGATGATTAATTTTTTTTTTAATTTATTAAAAGTATGACTAAATTGAGAGAATATATAAATAACATAGACCAAAAAATGAAGAGAATATGTAAATAACATAGACCAAATATGTGATTATATCAAAATATTTAACTGTTGTTAATGGAAATTAACTTGGGGTGACCGGATCTGAATTAAATAAAAACGAAAGTGACCATATCTTAAAATAAAAACAAAAGTGACCATATGTTATGTTTTTTGAAATCAATGACTGAAAGTGGACAAAACACGAACATAAGTGACCATCCACGTAGTTACCCAAAAAATTATATTAATAAAGAAACATTAAAAGTTTAATTATCTTATTCAAATCTCGATAAGAAACTAACACAAGGTGTTTGAAAGTTCAAAAAGTCTCCCGGATCTGATATCCATCTTTTTGAAGAACAACCTGAGAAAGTTTAAGGAAATTGTCATTTCTGACTTCTCCGGATCCTTTACAAGAAAAATAAAAGAAGCCCTTCATCGCTGCCGCCATCTTTCTCGGCCAACTTGACTTTGCCAGTGCTTTTGGTGTACTCCTTATAAGCTGCAAACAGGGGTCATCGGATTTCTTATTGAATCCTCTCGAAATAGAGTGATACGCACAGGGTGGAGGTGAAGGAATTTTAATGTCATGGACCGATGTCGTCGGAACAGTTTTCGAAGAAAATAATGTTGTTGGTTTGTTTCTTTAAGAACACCAGGCTTGTTTTCCCATGGGAAAGGCACGTTGCAATTGGAGTGAACCTTGCTTTGGCCTTCTAAATGTTGTTTTGGGGTATGGATTGATTTTATAGAAAAGGGCTTTCTACTGTTTCTTGTGGAAATCCAACATCATTCAGGATGATATTAAACAAGCATGACAGAACTTGCAAGGAAAAGCTAGGGGACCGAGTTTTATGTGGCATTTTCTTTCCTTTGCCTTTTCTTTCGAGCAACGAGACACTCGAACCGCATTATCCAAGCTAGCACTGCACGAATGCTTACAATGACAGAGAGAACAGCTCTTCCTACTCCGATTCGTGCCGCCGTAGGCATCGTTCTCGTCGACTTCTCGTCACAGTACTCTCTGCTTTTCCTATAAGCTGCTACGAAAGGGTCATCCCGCTTGTTGACATTAGTCACATTACCCTTCCTCTCGCTCAACTTATCGTCAACTTAGGGAGATTAAGAACACACTGCGAATCATCAACGCAGAACCGAGCAATGTTTGAAAGAAAAGGAGGGGATAAATTCAGCTTGACATGGCTGATATCGGTGCTTCCATCTGCTCCCACGAAAAGGGTGCGTTTATTTGGGATTAGAACTCGTTGTGGCTCATTTCTTTTGATCTGAATGATATAATGTGCTTTTAAGGCCCACTGATGTTCCTTACAAAGATCGTTGGCTTCTAAACCAGTTTAGCAAATTATACAAATAAATTTGTATGTCATGAAGAAACATAGAAGAGCTGCTAGTGAGCAAATCACTAATGTTATCCGAACTCTCTAAAACATATCATACTACACGAATCTCGAAATTAAGCCAATTCGAGAGAGCTCCCAAAAATTGTTGGGGGCAACCAACATTCCTTTGCCAGTAACATTCCCTCTAACACTGTCATTTCTGGATTTACCATTCTTAGTATAGAGTTTAATTTGCTGTATATGGAAACCAACAGAAAAAGACGAGTTTGAAACATAACAAATAGTCAATAATCATTTTGTAATTGTTAATAATCGAGGGACATAACAAAGTAACATTCTATAATTGGAGAATTATTTTATAACTTTTAATAATCGATAGACTTAATAAAATAGTACCCTATAGTCGAGTTCCATTTGTGTACTTTACCCAAAAATTTATCACTATTTTATAAGATGGACTGATCATTTTATAATAATTAGATAATTTTAATAATAGTGTTGTGTCTTTTAAACATTTAGTTACCAAAAAGATCATTCCAATATAGTTTAGTGGCCACTTTGTGTACTTTACCCAAAAGAAATTTAATTGTACAATTCCTAATAAGCCAGCGATTCAGTGCCTTAATGAGGCCCAATTTGTAAGCCCAAAAATTGTAAATAATTCCCACCCTCATTTTAACCCTTTCTTCTTCGTAACAAAATTCCATGCCTTTTCACCTGTTTCAGTACTCGTCACATACAAGCTTATGCTGCTGCTTTTTAGTTTTTTTTTTACCTATTTATTATTCTGGGGTCCTTATCCAATTGGGAATTTCGGGCCTCTGCTGTATTTGGGAGTTCTAGGGTTTCCACTCTCTTTATTTTCCGTGGTACATTTCTATTTCTCGTGGTTTAGGGTTAGGATTTCAAATGATGCCACTGCAATAAGGGTTTTTCATTTGCGAAAAAGTAATGTAATTCGTGCTCTGTTGCATTCGGGAAATTTTATCATTCGTTATTTGTTTCAGTATCTAGGGATTTGGGGACTAGGGCTTTCGCTTAGCATGGAGTCTGATAAAGGTGTCGCAACCGCCTTTCGGTTTGGGCCCCGGAATTGGGCTTCGACTTGAAATAATTGGGTTGGAGTCGCCACCGACCACTTTAAAACGAATTTAGGTGGGTCGGACACCATCTTACCTGATCTGCGTTGTACCAGAAACGTGTCGGGTTCGGGAGTCGATTACGGTCAAGGAAGGATTAGCACCCTTGAACCGTCCTTTCGGTACCAATTAATTTGTTGATTGTCTTTAATTGCGAAAATTGGAAACTTAAATTAAAATTAAAAACCCGATTCAAATTACTTACCTTTAATTTTGTTGAAATTCTTTTAAAAAACCAAAAAATAAGCATCACACGGTAAAATTATATATAAGTTCCGCATTTTGAGTAGCAGACATGAGCATCTAATGTTCATATATTTTACTTGGTATTTTACACAGTCAAATTATATATATATATTGGCGGGATACACAACAGCAAAAACATATAAATTAATAGAAAACTACTCCAAAAGCCATGGTTACTAGATACCATTAACAGACAAATCTCTTCAATTGATGTGCATGCTTTCACGCATGCATTTTCTCAAGGAAGTTTTCATGTTCATTTAGACATGGTGCACTAAACCGAGAGGCCCAACACAGAAAACATCAATTAAATAATTAGTTCACAAAAACCGATACTTAAAACAGGATAAGTATCTGCAAACCTTGGTGTAGCTGAAGACCGACTGCCATATGCTCCACCATTTCTCTGTTTGGAAATCAATGCTCGGTCCAGGAAGCTACCATCCACCTCTTCAACGTGTTTCGATTCCCAGTCTCCGGTTCGAGACGAAAGTCCACTGGCTGAGAAATCTCTGGTCGCCAATGATTCCGGCGACCGCGATGCATCTTTGAACTTAAATTGTTCACTGAGCAAGCACACGACATACCATGAAAGCTACTGCTCAGAAAAAAACTAGAATCTCCATTCACTGCCTTTTGGGCATTTGTTTCATCTCATCACATTTTCTCAGACATGTATATACACACAAATTCTCTGTGTGGACATTTTGGCCATTTTTGTTGTTATAGAGCTTTGGTGGTTTCTCGTCGAAGAATGATGGAAATCGCCTTCATTGAAGCAATCTTCCCGTTCACCTCCTCTCCTCCATTCACGGCAAAGCCTTGTTGAAATGCGACTTCTTGTAGCAACTCGTCGCGAACGTGTCGATCATCATCGTGGCTATGGCCGAGACCATGGTGAGAAAGCAGGAGAAAGGGAAAACACTCCAAGGCTTTTCGCTGAAGCGAGGGCTGGACAAGGACTCGTATCCGTCATGGAGTATATGGACAAAGGCGGTGGCGAGAATACACCGGCAACGAATGCTTTGATTAGGAAGAAGGCGTTGTTTTCCGGTCGAAACGTCGTGATCTTCTTGGCGAGAATCGGGAGTGAAACGCCGAGAGCACCGACCATCAAGATCGATGCGATGGCGACGAGTTTATATTTCAAAGCCTTGGTTCTGTTGTTGGCATCGCGACGAGGAAACATCTCGTTGTCACAGGTATACAACACCTCGCTCAAGACGATGACAGGAAAAAACCCACAAGAGCTCTCGGATTCGCTCACCTCGGCCCCCACCATCGATCATCTCTATACACAAATGGAAAAGAAACGAGTCAAAAGACGCAAACCAAAATCAAATTGATTTTGAAGTTAAAATGGGAATTGAAAGAGTGGTGGTGTGAGTCGTAGGAGAGCCCAGGGTCTTCGCCGGAAACAGTGGAATCGAGATCATTTTGTTTCTTTCAATGGGTGGTTGTTCCCAAACAAAACGCTGCTATTTCACGACCCAGAAATGCCGGTGTTGTTCAGAAAATAGCTTTTGTGCAAGGAGATCATGGTGAGAGAAATTGTGGAAAGACAAAAGGAATTCAACTTTTAGTTTCTGGGAAATCTTTGAAGTTGTCTCTCAAAAGAAAGGAAAGGAAAGGCTGCCAGTTGGGTGGAAATTTGAGAATGTGTTATGTGAAGATATTCCCCCCATACTCTTGAAATGGCGAGAATTAAGAGCAGAGGAGAGGAATTTCCCTCCCCCTAATTCAAAAAAGTCCCCTCTTATTTAAAGCTAATTTCAAACACTCCAAATCCATGCCATTTGCTCCCTGATGCATGTGGTAGTGGAGTAGGTGGGTAGGTGTGTAGTTGAGATAATAGTGGGGTAGTGGAGTCTGCAAAAATAATATAATAGTTATAAATATAATAATAATAAGTAATATAATAATAATAATAATATAATATATTATTAAGTCCGGTCAAAAACGGGTGTCTACAGCTGCCCCTCTTTGCACATTCTTGTGTTAGCAAGAATAGGGCAAAGACGAAAAAGACAACCAGTTTTTGTCTGGTGTTCTCAAATGTGATTGAGCTTCCTGGAATTGGGCCTTTGTCTTCTTCTCGGTTTAAAGATTTCGGCTTGAAAATTCTTCCAGAAAGCAATTTATCGCTGTCATCGAGCTGAATGAAATCGAACTCATCAGGTCTTTGGTTGGCAGATAGCCCTTCTCAACTTAAGCTATGCTGCAAATGATGTGCCTCGGAGCTGAGCGTAGTCGAACTCAAAGATCTTTGGTTAGAAGATAACCCTTCTCGACTTAAGTTATGCTGCAAATGATGTGCCTTAGAGCTGAGCGTAATCGAACTCGGGGGTCTTTGGCAGATAGCCTTCTCGAGTTGGATATCCTTCGTCGTGAAGTTGAAAGTTGTTTATTGACAACCAGCGGTCCCTTCGTCGTGAAGTTGAACTTGCGTTGTCTTGAGTCCAATATCCTTTGCTATGAAGTTGAAATTGACTCTGAAATTGGGAAATTGTTTATTGACAACCAGCGGTCCCTTCGTCGTGAAGTTGAACTTGCGTTGTCTGGAGTCCAATATCCTTTGCTGTGAAGTTGAAATTGGCTCTGAAATTGAGAAGTTGTTTGTTGACAACCAGCGGTCCCTTCGTCGTGAAGTTGAACTTGCGTTGTCTAGAGTCCAATATCCTTCATTGTGAAGTTGAAATTGGCTCTGATATTGGGAAATTGTTTGTTGACAACCAGCGGTCCCTTCGTTGTGAAGTTGAACATACGTTGTCTGGAGTCCAATATCCTTCGTTGTGAAGTTGAAATTGGCTCTGATATTGGGAAATTGTTTGACAACCAGCGGTCCCTTCGTCGTGAAGTTGAACATACGTTGTCTGGAGTCCAATATCCTTCGCTGTGAAGTTGAAATTGGCTCTGAAATTAGAAGTTGTTTGTTGACAACCAGCGGTCCCTTCGTCGTGAAGTTGAACTTGCGTTGTCTGGAGTCCAATATCCTTCGTTGTGAAGTTGAAATTGACTCTGAAATTGGGAAATTGTTTGTTGACAACCAGCGGTCCCTTCGTTGTGAAGTTGAACATACGTTGTCTGGAGTCCAATATCCTTCGTTGTGAAGTTGAAATTGGCTTTGATATTGGGAAATTGTTTGTTGACAACCAGCGGTCCCTTCGTCGTGAAGTTGAACATACGTCGTCTGGAGTCCAATATCCTTCGCTGTGAAGTTGAAATTGGCTCTGAAATTAAGAAGTTGTTTGTTGACAACCAGCGGTCCCTTCGTCGTGAAGTTGAACTTGCGTTGTCTGGAGTCCAATATCCTTCGTTGTGAAGTTGAAATTGACTCTGAAATTGGGAAATTGTTTGTTGACAACCAGCGGTCCCTTCGTTGTGAAGTTGAACATACGTTGTCTGGAGTCCAATATCCTTCGTTGTGAAGTTGAAATTGGCTCTGATATTGGGAAATTGTTTGTTGACAACCAGCGGTCCCTTCGTCGTGAAGTTGAACATACGTCGTCTGGAGTCCAATATCCTTCGCTGTGAAGTTGAAATTGGCTCTGAAATTGAGAAGTTGTTTGTTGACAACCAGCGGTCCCTTCGTCGTGAAGTTGAACTTGCGTTGTCTGGAGTCCAATATCCTTCGTTGTGAAGTTGAAATTGGCTCTGAAATTGAGAAGTTGTTTGTTGACAACCAGCGGTCCCTTCGTCGTGAAGTTGAACTTGTGTTGTCTCGAGTGGCACGATATCCTCCGTCGTGGAGTTGAAATCACGGATGGCCCTTTCGTTGTGAAATTGAAACCTGGCTTGAAGGTGTTAACTAGAAACATACTGCTCATGGTTGAGTTTGTGTCGAACTGGATTGTTTTGAACTGGTTCTCGAACCTATCTGAAATTGGTTCTAAGATGTCAAGTCGGTTGAGGTGTAGCTTTTTACTGCCGAGTTAATCAACCACCATCCTTCTTTGAAGGCGCTAGAGAATCGAGTATCCTTCAACCTAAAGTCAAAACTTGACTCTAAAAGCTGCAAAAACGTGTATGCTAAAATGATGAATGTGATGCACCTAAGTATGTTTAAGATGCATGCAATATGAATGAATTATGTGTTATCTTCTGGATGGAGTCTCGTGCTTTGTCTGTCAATCAGGTCCTTGGAATGGATCGTGCCCCATTTGCTTCCTGAGCTTTGGCTTTACAGACCTTTCATATCTGAGACTGTTCTGCTTGAAAATGTTTTTCTCCTTTTTCTTGTTTTAAGGAGAGAGACATGATAAAAATGTTGTAAAATATTGTTCGCAATTGAATCAAATTGTAAATGCGAGTTCAAAAAATATCAAAGGAATCAAGAGCTCTTTTAATGCTTTCAGAGTTACAAATCTTCGACAAATGTTCAAATGGATGAGTTGGCTTTAAGTAAGCCTCCTTTCTAAGGTTTTGGTAACCCAAAATGTCATTTTTTTTAAAATATCGAAATATGCTTTGGCATTTCATTTGGGTGCGGACATAATGACGCAACTAGAATGACCAATTACTAGACATTTTATTTCGGTCCTCTGAAATCTTCCATTTGTTCAAGCTTTGTAGGCTCCTCCAACAAAGGCAGTGCGAAAAATATCGGTCTAAAAATGAAATTCTTGAGTGCTCGTGTGTAGTCGACTATAACAGGTGTTCCTTAACTCCCTTAGTCAATTTTACCGAAACTTCATGCTTAGATAAATTCGATTTAATTTGCCGTTATCTGGCTAGCTGAATCCATAAAGCCGGGGCGCTTAACCAATTGCTTTAGAGGGACAACTTATCATTATAATCATTTTTATCAAGTTAACTGAAGGGTTCATCTCATCACAAAGTCTTCGGCCTGACAAAAGCAGTGGAGCAAACACCGAATTGCCAAGTGTCCGAGCAATGTCATGGTTTGAATGACATCTATTCATAAAGCCAGGGCTTTCGAGTTTCCTCTATAACCAATTGCCTTAGTGGAATAGCTCAGCTTACAGATTTAATTTCTTAAGATTGTTAAGAAGAACCTGTTATAGTCTAGGTGTTGTTGAAAGTCAAAAATTTCATCTTTAGAGTTCATTTTCAAGCAATTGACCTAAACCGGATTCACCTACCCGACTCTTTCATTTGTAAAGATTCTCATCGTCATTGAACGTCTTAAATAAAAACATAGTAATTGTCATATGCAAATGATGCCCCGTGTTGTCCGCACCTCATGAAAAGAAAAGGTTGTATTGGTTAATTGTAAGAGCAGGGTACGGTATTTGAGGGTATATTCTGAGTAGGGTCAAGGTCCTTGTTTAAAACATGTTTATTTGTCAAAGATCCGAAGCTTTGAACCATTCACAGAGTTTCTTAATTCAAATGATATTCAAGAATGCAAGTTTACAAATGATTCATTGCTCGTCATCATTAAAGTAACATAAATTTATTCAAACGTTCTTACAAAACTTGAAAAAGTAGAAAAAAAACACAGTTCACGTTCTTACAAAACTTGAAAAAGTGGAAAAAAAAAGTTCAAACAGAATGCCTCAATGATGAAATGATCTCCCTCACTTGGATGCCCCAAGTTGTTGAGTCGATCCAGTTCTGGTTACGCATCTTTGTATGACCCTTTTGAATGCGTAACAGTTCTCAATTGTGTGCCTTGGGACTCCGCCGTGATATTCACAATGCGCATTCTCATCATACCACTTGGGGTATGGGGGCTCGTGGGTTCCACCGGATATGGTGACACTATGTGAGTGTCAAAATTATTTGTAGAGCTCTTTGGTAGGTCATAGGATCGAATGTTCTCATTTTTGATGAAATATGTGAATAGTTAATGTGAATGTAAAGAAAAATAACAAAACGCACAATATGTCTGAATGCATGATGCATGAAATATTCGAGGCATTGATCCAAAAATGTGCATGTTATTAGAAATATCCTTATTGGGACAAAAGTATTTTATCTTTTAAGAGACAAAAATATTCTGACAGCTTCTGACATGTTGACTAGTCTTCCGCCTTCATCCGCCACCAGCTGATAACCTGTCGAACCGCTCTGGCTTCTCTGGATGAACCGTGCAAATGATGAGTTGTTTGCCCTAAAAAAATCTCGAAGGACTGCACCTCTGACGTTTATCTTTTGTTGAGTCTGTTCCCAACGAATACGTCATTGGAGCCCTTAATTGATAGGAACTATGTGAAGTCCATTTGTCTGTTTCTCTTGAATTCGTCAGTATGGTCTTCAATTTCAGTTATCGTTTTGCCATTGTCGTCTTTGAAGTGAATCCTAAGATCAGTGGTCTTCATCTTGCCCTGCAACTTCGCCAGTCAGTTCTTCAAAGATGGACTTTCATTGTGCTTGATGTAGACCCGATTTATTGAGTCCTTATAATGCAGTAATGATGATACTCTTCAATTGCGGGCACCACGTCCTCTGGATTGAAGGTGACACATAGTCGCCTTGTGACTGCCCTCTGCATTTTCATCTCTTGTATTACAACACCTTTTGGTCCATTAATGGTTGATTATTCATGTTTAACAAACACATTTTTGGTGGATCAACACCTCGTTTTAAATGATGCGAATGATGAAAACAGAATAAAAAAAACAAAAAATAAAAAGAGTTAGTGAGGTAAATCAAAACAATAATAAAAATGAAAAAATCCTAACCCCACATGATATCTACCCCACATGCTTTAATTCCTACTCGGACATGATCTCTATCCCGCATGCTAATTTCAACAAATCCTAACCGCATATTTGTCTAGTTCGCATGTTTTGAGCAGAAAATAAAGTAGGAAATAAAACAGCCTAGGGTTTGGAATGAGGTTTTGGGGTGGGCTCTAATTCCCTGCACTCTCCCGGTTTAGGTTCTAAAATGGTACTCGAGTTCTCCTTGCTGTGCCCCCTTGGGCTTGCCAGACCCTTAGTCCTAAACCCATCACATGCTTGTGTGGACTAGTTAAACTCGAGAGGAAACATTCCCTTATGCCCGCACGGTGAATAAATTCACACGAAGACACAAGGTATATGAATCCCGAAGGCTACTTGCTAGGCATATGCGGTGAATAAATTCACACGAATGCGTCGCTTTCACCCCCACTTAAAGGGTTTGGAGCTCGATATAGAGCTTGAGATAGAAACTTTTCAAAAATCTCTGAAATCATAAAAAAATGTTAGTACACTATTTATTTGAAAAATAATCAAAGGTAAATACTGGAATCGAATAAATAAATTAATTTAAATTTACCATTTTCGCATAAAAAGACAACCGAAAATTAATTTCGGCGAGACTCTGGGTTCGTTCCCCAGCGGAGTCGCCAAGGTGTCGCAACCGCCTTTCGGTTTGGGCCCCGGAATTGGGCTTCGACTTGAAATAATTGGGTTGGAGTCGCCACCGACCACTTTAAAAACGAATTTAGGTGGGTCGGACACCATCTTACCTGATCTGCGTTGTACCAGAAACGTGTCGGGTTCGGGAGTCGATTACGTCCAAGGAAGGATTAGCACCCTTGAACCGTCCTTTAGCACCCTTGAACCGTCCTTTCGGTACCAATTAATTTGTTGATTGTCTTTAATTGCGAAATTGGAAACTTAAATTAAAATTAAAAACCCGATTCAAATTACTTACCTTTAATTTTGTTGAAATTCTTTAAAAAACCAAAATAAGCATCACACGGTAAATTATATATAAGTTCCGCATTTGAGTAGCAGACATGAGCATCTAATGTTCATATATTTTACTTGGTATTTTACACAGTCAAATTATATATATATTGGCGGATACACAACAGCAAAAACATATAAATTAATATAAACTACTCCAAAAGCCATGGTTACTAGATACCATTAACAGACAAATCTCTTCAATTGATGTGCATGCTTTCACGCATGCATTTTCTCAAGGAAGTTTTCATGTTCATTTAGACATGGTGCACTAAACCGAGAGGCCCAACACAGAAAACATCAATTAAATAATTAGTTCACAAAAACCGATACTTAAAACAGGATAAGTATCTGCAAACCTTGGTGTAGCTGAAGACCGACTGCCATATGCTCCACCATTTCTCTGTTTGGAAATCAGCTCGGTCCAGGAAGCTACCATCCACCTCTTCAACGTGTTTCGATTCCTAGTCTCGGTTCGAGACGAAAGTCCACTGGCTGAGAAATCTCTGGTCGCCAATGATTCCGGCGACCGCGATGCATTTTGAACTTAATTGTTCACCTGAGCAAGCACACGACATACCATGAAAGCTACTGCTCAGAAAAAAACTAGAATCTCCATTCACTGCCTTTTGGGCATTTGTTTCATCTCATCACATTTTCTCAGACATGTATATACACACAAATTCTCTATGTGGACATTTTTGGCCATTTTTGTTGTATAGAGCTTTGGTGGTTTCTCGTCGAAGAATGATGGAAATCGCCTTCATTGAAGCAATCTTCCCGTTCACCTCCTCTCCTCCATTCACCGGCAAAGCCTTGTTGAAATGCGACTTCTTGTAGCAACTCGTCGCGAACGTGTCGATCATCATCGTGCTATGGCCGAGACCATGGTGAGAAGCAGGAAAGGGAAAACACTCCAAGGCTTTTCGCTGAAGCGAGGGCTGGACAAGGACTCGTATCCGTCGTGGAGTATATGGACAAAGGCGGTGGCGAGAATTACACCGGCAACGAATGCTTTGATTAGGAAGAAGGCGTTGTTTTCCGGTCGAAACGTCGTGATCTTCTTGGCGAGAATCGGGAGTGAAACGCCGAGAGCACGACCATCAAGATCGATGATGGCGACGAGTTTATTTCAAAGCCTTGGTTCTGTTGTTGGCATCGCGACGAGGAAACAGCTCGTTGTCACAGGTATACAACACCTCGCTCAAGACGATGACAGGAAAAAACCACAAGAGCTCTCGGATTCGCTCACCTCGGCCCCCATCATCGATCATCTCTATACACAAATGGAAAAGAAACGAGTCAAAAGACGCAAACCAAAATCAAATTGATTTTGAAGTTAAAATGGGAATTGAAAGAGTGGTGGTGTGAGTCGTAGGAGAGCCCAGGGTCTTCGCCGGAAACAGTGGAATCGAGATCATTTTTTTTTCTTTCAATGGGTGGTTGTTCCCAAACAAAACGCTGCTATTTCACGACCCAGAATGCCGGTGTTGTTCAGAAAATAGCTTTTGTGCAAGGAGATCATGGTGAGAAAATTGTGGAAATACAAAGGAATTCAACTTTTAGTTTCTGGAAATCTTTGAAGTTATCTCTCAAAAGAAAGGAAAGGAAAGGCTGCCAGTTGGGTGAAATTTGAGAATGTGTTATGTGAAGATATTCCCCCCATACTCTTGAAATGGCGAGAATTGAGAGCAGAGGAGAGGAATTTCCCTCCCCCTAATTCAAAAAAGTCCCCTCTTATTTAAAGCTAATTTCAAACACTCCAAATCCATGCCATTTGCTCCTGATGCATGTGGTAGTGGAGTAGGTGGGTAGTGGTAGTTGAGATAATAGTGGGGTAGTGGAGTCTGCAAAAATAATATTAATAGTATTAATAATATAATAATAATAATAAGTAATTATAATAATAATAATAAATATATTATTTAAGTCCGGTCAAACGGGTGTCTGTTTGTAAGGCAAACTGTTTGTGGGAGGATATCTCGGGAGACAAGTGAAGCTATTCTCATGGATCATTTCGGCAAATCGGTACCGTATTGAGCTCATTGTAGCTAAAGACAGGAACACCAAAGCCTCGTGGATTCGCCTTTGTTATGTTCTCTGAATCTTCCTCAGCTGATAAAGCTCTTCAAGACACCCATGTTATCCTAGGGAGAACGGTCAGTTCCAAGCTCTCTTGAATCTCTCCTTCATTTTATACTCTGTTTTCTCGCTGTTAGACATTGATGAATTGTACTTAGAATGAAGTTTTAGATTTTAAATTTGTTTGTGGAAATGATAGCTTGCAGGATTTTAGGTTGTTTAATGCGTATGATTTATGAATGGGTTTTCTAGGTAGAAGTGAAAAAAGCGATACCCCGAAACGATCACTTCAGAACCAACAACAGCAGCAGCACTATTCAAATCAACAACAGAAAAGTGGGTTCTGTATGAATGGTAATGATGCTGCTGACAGTACTTTAGGACTAAGAAACTTTTTGTAGGGGGTTTATCTGCTACTCTAACTGAGAAGAATTTAGGAATTCTTTCGAAAGTTTCGGTAGGATAACAGACTTGTTGTGATGCATGACAGTTTGACTAACCGCCAAGGGGATTTGGGTTTGTTACTTTTGACTCAAGGAGTCTGTGGAGAACGCAATGCAGAAGAATTTCCATGAGTTGAATAATAGGCTCGTGGAAGTCAAGCGTGCAGTTCCGAAAGAGGGAAGTAATGGTCGTTACAGTAATCAAAACATGAAGCCTGGTGCTGTAAGGGGGTCTCCTTATGATGGTTTTCAGGCTGTTGAGTTCACTTCGAATGGTTCTGGATATGGAATGTTTCCTGGCTATGCTCCTCCTCCTGCGCATAATCCAGTTGGGGATTATTTATATGGTACAGGTGTTTATGGCTATGGGTACCCTATGGCTACAGTAGGGTTGGTTATGGTGTCACTCCAGCTACTCCTAGAGGCCCTTTATATGCCCCTGTAATGCTAGGACCTAGAGTTTACCCGCTGCCTTACGGCAGTCCATCCGTCTATCCTGCTTATGAACAGCGGGGTTGATCTCGTGGTGCAGCAGCAGGTGGGTTCAATGGGGTTATGGGAACCAGAGTTGTTGGGAATGGAATGTTGACAACGTTGATCAGCCTGCAAATGACATTCAACATCGACTGAAGCAGTAAATGGCGGCACCGATTGTTCTGGTTTAAAAGAGCGTAGCGTTGGTGCTGCCGCCGAACAGGATCATAAAAGTGTTGATGGAAAACTTGAGCCTTCACGTGTAGAAGTTTCTAGATGACTGGTTGACTCTGTGTAGGCTTCAAGGGTTTAGTAAATTCTTTAACTGACCAGCTTAGAGAAATTTAACCATGGATCCATGTTCAGTCAGTGTCCCATTTAGGCATAATCCGTGTCATAAACATGCTGCATGTATCTTCTTTAGTGTTATCATTTGTCAGTAGGGTGTTCATTCGGTTAAAACGATGGCCGACCGAACCGAACTACCCTTAACCGAATTAACCGAACTTTTTTTTTCTTTAACCGTTAACCGAACCGAATTTTTTTTCAAACATATTAACCGAACCGAATTAATTTCGGTTAATTCGGTTAATTTTCGAATTAACCGAATTTTTTATAAAAAATTTCTAATTTATATAAAAATTAAATGTTTTTAATTCAAAAAAAGTTTATAATTAATTTAAATAATATAATTATAAAATAAAAATTTCAGATAAATTTTTTAATTAATTAATATTGATTTAGATTTAAAAGTTATTGGATCTTAAATTATTAATTGAGTTTTAAATTGTTTGGGCTTAGGCTAAATGTATTTATATTTAATATTTTAATTAAAAAAATAGTTTACAATTAATTTAAATAATATAATTATAAAAAAATTTATATTTTTTTTAATTAATTATATTGATTTAGGTTTAAAAGTTATTGGATCTTAATTATTAATTGGGTTTTAAATGGTTTGGGCTGAGTCTATATGTTATATAATATATTTAATATTTAAAATTTAATTTCGGTTAATTCGGTTAATTAACCGAATTCGAACCGAATTAACCGTTATCCGAATTTTAAAAAAAATTAACCGTTAACCGACCGAACTAATTCGGTAACCGAACCGAATTAATCAAACTAATTCAGTTCGATCGGTTAACCGAATTAGTTCGGTTATTTGAACACCCTATTTGTCAGTACAGAATTCGGCATTATGTAACATAATTGCATCTGGGGTTCCATTTCTATCGTGCATTTCACGGCTGTCTGGTAGTGTTAATAATGAAACAATGGCTTTTAGGCGATTCTGGGTTTCCATTAGTGTTGTTAAAGTTGTTTATGCATAGAAATTCCGGGAGAAATAACACTATGGTAAGGTCTTTTAGATTTTGCTTTGGGGGTTGTTTATTCTGAGAACTATGCTAAATTCTTTTTTCTTCTCAACTATCTGATTTGACTCTCAAATGGATATGATTAGATTTTAATACATGATTTTACCACTTAATTTTATTTGACGCTAATATTTAAGTTGTGGCATGCCTTGATCCTAGGGAATTGGGATAACCTTTCCCTCAAGTTTATATAATCAAAACATTCGCGAGTGACCTATGAGATCATTGTTAGCCCTCTAGACTTGTGGTATACCCTAGTAGGACTTAATTTTTTTATTACAAAATAAGTAAATTATCTATTTAATAATTAAAATATGAGGCTGTTATCAGTTAAATCATTAATATTTTATTCGTTATTAGGTTTTATTAGTCATTAATGATAAAATTGATTGGGTAATTTTAATTTTTTAATAATTCATTTAATTCTCAGTTGTACATACCAAATCATGAGTTAGTAGTTTGAGTTGACTTGAGACTTATAATAGAGTCCAAAAGACCTATTAGAATAGTTTGGACCTAGTTAAATCGGAAGTGGGCTTAGGTTGGGCTCAATTGATAGAATGTTGGGATGATTTTTAAGAGATAAAAAGGAAGATGACCAAAGTAATTAACCCATTTTCAAATCTAGAATTGAAAACTCCTTATTTTTTTTATGATTTTACGTGAACTACTTCCCTTAATACTCGCCAAACACTTTTCCTCTTCTCTTAATATTTCCTATTTTCTTCTTCCTCTCCCAAGTGAAACAATGGTCAAAGCTTTATGCATTTCAAGCTTAGTTGAGTTTAGATAAGGTTAGAATGTTTATCTTCAACCAAAGTGCTTCAATTTAAGTCCTATATCTCAAGTTTTAGGCTTAACTTTCAAAATGGGTTTTAGGAAGGTTTAGAGAATCAATGGATTCTAGCTTGTTTTTAGTGGATTCAAGTTATAGGAAGTTTTTTTAACTTCAATCCAAATACTTACTTGGTTGAGTAGTAATTCTTTTCTTACCTTTGATTAGTGAAAGAAATGGGAGAGAGCACAAGGGCAAGGGGAAAATAAAATTGTCTCTCGGGTGATTGGAGGATGTTTCTAGCAGTCAAGAAAGCAAGGTAAAACATTCTCTTCTTCTTCATACCCTTTTGGGTCATTAGAAATGCATTCTAGCTTAAGAGTTGAGTTTAAAACATATTGAGGATTTTCATGGTAGATTCAATGTTTTAGTGTTATAACATGTTTCAAAGCCTTATTTATCTCATAATCTCACATAAAACACTACTAATGATTGGGAACCTCAATATAAATTTAGGTGAGTTTGAGTGTTAATTTCAAGCACAAGTAGGGCATTTAGGGGTATCGGTACTGTAAGAACATGATCGATAATGTTCTTCAGCCAGGGTAAAAATAGCCAAAGATTGAAAGGGAGTATCGATCATCAACGGAGTATCGATATTGCAATGCTGGTATCGATACCTACGAAGTGGTATGGATACTGGGAACACAAATCAAATTCCAGAATGCTATTTTGATATCGATACCTTAGTCAATATCGGTACCACATCTTGAGAGTATCAATATCACCCCTTATTTCTTAGTTAAATATTTTTGTTGAGTATCAATATTGTAGGTGGAATAGCGATACCGAGAGGTTTAGTATCGGTACTATCATACTTTTTGGGGATTTAATTCCAAGGGGATTTAAGGTGTGATGAGGTTTCTCAATAACCCTTTAATTGCTATCAATAAGACTATAAGTGAAACCATGTTAAAGATTGAATACATTAGAAGCGAGATCAATTAGGGAGACATAAAACTAGCCTTGGTTGATGCTTGGTAAAACAAGGACACCCGAGTTACTTTAGTAATGTTATTGGTGCCTAGAAATAGAATCAGTTCGGATATCATTAGGTAGTGCGTGAGGCACTTTAAACTGACTAACTAAGGTCGGCCTGACACTCACGAAGGGTGGATTAGTCAAGGGTGTTGTGTCCGATGTAGAGATTATGGGCCTAATCTTTGGTAGATTAGAGGGGTGTGTGAGCTTCTAGATGTAGAACCCTCAACCACACCATGATGTCTACTAGAGAGTAGCGAGTGAAGAATACGAGTATACTCACTATTGTATTGTACTTGATAGCTTGAGCATTTGTTAAACACTTTTAGTATGGTTTAGTTGTTAGTGTGACATTTGGCTAGTGAGCTCAGCGTTTGAAATTTTCTTCTTTACGCAGGTTAGGATGAAGAGCGTTTAAGGAGCTTTTTGAGCAGTCGATATCCAAACTAAGTGTAAGTAGAATGCATCTTTATCTTCTTTAGAGGGCATGTATAATTTATATACCATTTTTATATATTCAAGTTGTAACTTTATTTTGAAACATTGGGTTGTATTATTTTGAGATACTTATTTTGGGAGCTCGCCAATAGAATTGTGTATATATATTTTATGAATGATTTATTTATTCAAAATGGCTTAAATTGTGGTTTTAACAAGTAGTAAAAAAATTTAGGTTAGTCACTTTGGTGGTCCCGTGTGGCATTCTAATTGATCGAATGTGTGTTGAATCAGTTTAAGATGTTGCATTTAGTGGTATCAGAGCGTCAGGTTTAGATGTTTCTAGAGTTAGTTAGAGTCTTTTAGTATACATGTCTCTAGGGAGTTAAGAGTACTTTTGTGTCTAGAATAACGATAGTAACTCCTTGTTTTTGTCTTAATTTCAGAGTTTAACCATGGATGAGAGCCCAGGATAGTCAGGAAGGTAGACGTGAGAGTAGAATTTCATTAGCAGGAGATTATGGTGATGAGTTTGTCTTAGACTCAATGATTTAAGATCTTGGGGCTGGAGGTCAATGAGACGACCTTCTTTCAAAATTTGATCGCGACTCTGAGACACATAGTTAAAGTCATTCCTAGGACACCTGATACTCTACCTACCTAGCCAACTTTGTTAACCCCTCTAGTGGTATCACAGTATGAGTACCTAGTTGATAGGTTCTGGAGGTACCAGACAACATATTTCTTTAGCTCTAGAGATAATCTGATTGCAGCTGATCAGTGATTGAGGGAAACCCTTAAGACCCTCTATTAGTTACACCTCACCCCAGAGGGTATGCTAGAGTGCGTCATATTCCTACTAAAGGGTGACTCTATAGATTTGTGGGAGATAGCTGAGACGTCGATGGAGCCTGAGCGACCAACTTGAGAGCGTTTCTTGGAGGAGTTTTGCCAGAAATATATAAGAGAGGCTTACACAAACGAAATGAGAGATCAATTTATGAAGTTGTCCAAAGGGATCGATCTGTGTTTGAGTATGAGGTAGAGTTTCTCCGTATGAGTAGATACATGCCAGAGTTAGTATCATCAGTGTATCATCGTTGTAGGAGGTTCATAAAAGGCATCCACTTGAACATTCTGACCTATCTGGCCACCGATCCACTAAGAGTTTTCTCTAAGCTAGTCTGCCAGGTGAAAACATTAGAGAGAGCCTTAGGGAGAAAAGCTGGAGCATCGAGTGTTACTTCCGGTCATACTAGGGGAGTGACAGCGTCTTTAGGACCATCCCAACCAACATTTAAGAGCAAAAAATTCTCAAGGATCTTGGAGGGCCCCATCAGGCCAATCTAGCAGACTTGAACAGTTGCAAACGGAGGAGGAGGTAAATCTGATCATCATAAGAAGTCGTGGCTACCGCTTCAGTGGCAAGTACTAGAGGTTTAGCGAGGGCACATTCCTAGCCCAGTTGCTTAGTATGTGGTATGAGGCATGTGTGAGTCTGTCAGCAAGGGTTCAGTTATTTTCGTTGTGGTTCCCTGGATCACTTCATTAGAAGTTGTCTAAAGTTACGGGATGTGACCCCAGCATCGACTCAGAGGTCAGTTCTGTTAGTTCAGTGGGGTAAAGGGCTTTAGAGATGATGGAGTTCTGCATCCGATCAAGCAGGTAAGGGTGCAGCTCGATTTGGGGCAAGTGTTGAGCCTAAAGTCACATTTTATTAGTATATGTTTGAGCTCAAGATTACGATGACGTTGACGTGATATAAGGTATCTTTATAGTATTTTCTTTTGGTTACCGTCCTAGTCGACCCAGGATCCACCCATTCCTATATCTGTTATGACCTAGTTCGAGAGAGAAATATCTCAACTGGTGGCATTGAGATAGGGGTTCGAGTGTCCAGCCCTTTAAGATTAGATGTCTTTGTGGACAAGGTTCATCGTAGATATCCAGTTGAAACTCAAGGTGGGACATTTCATGTCGTTCTTATAGAGTTACTTTTTAAAGAGTTTGATTTGATTTTGGGCATGGATTGGTTGGAGGAGCACAACGTGAGCTTTAGATGTAAACTGGTACGACTTAAATTAGAAAAGATGCTGGAACTAAGATTACAATGATTGGTGAGAAGCCAAAGTGTTCAAGGGTTGTGTCGACCATAAAGGCGCAAAAGATGTTAAAGCGGGGTTGTGAAGTCGTTTTGGCCTATGTAGACGACACCAGAGTTATAGTTATGAGATTCAAGGACATTCGTGCTGTTAGAGACTTCTCATATGTTTTCTCAGAGGAGTTTCTAGGATTATCGTTGGATCGAGAATTGAAGTTTGAAATAGATTTAATGCCAAGATCCACTTCGATGTTGATTGCTCCATCGTATGGCATTGACGGAATTAAAAAAGTTGAAGGCTTAAATTCAAGAATTGTTGGAAAAGAGTTTCATTCGACCAAGTATTTCTCCTTAGAGAGCATTGATGTAGACGACACAGAGTTATAGTTATGAAGATTCAAGGGTCATGCTGTTAGAGACTTCTCATGTTTTCTCAGAGGAGTTTCTAGGATTATCGTTGGATCGAGAATGGAAGTTTGAAATAGATTTAATGCCAAGATCCACTTCGATGTTGATTGCTCCAATCGTATGGCATTGACGGAATTAAAAAGTTGAAGGCTTAATTCAAGAATTGTTGGAAAGAGTTCATTCGACCAAGTATTTCTCCTTAGAGAGCTTGATGTTATTCGACCAAGTATTCTCCTTAGATATTCAGTTGAAAACCCTTTGACCCAAGCCCCGTCTTAACTCATCCCAAGTGAGGAAAGAACTTCACCGTGTTTAGTAATGCTTCACTAAATGTTGGGGATATATGTTGATGCAATAGGGAAAAGTGGTAGCCTATGCATCATGTCAGTTTAAGCCTCACGAGCGTAATTACCCAACCACAATTTAGAGCTTGCAGTTATAGTTTTTATGCTCAAGATTTGCAGGCACTACCTATTTGGCGAAAAGTACCACAACTTCACCAACCATAAGAGCTTAAAGTATTTGCTTACACAAAAAGAGTTGAATATGAGGCAACGTAGATGGATTGAGTTGTTAAAGGACTATGAATATGTTATTGACTACCACCCAGTGAAGGTAAGCGTTGTTACTAATGCGCTAAGTAAGAAATTGATGTCCGAGTTGTGAGAGTTGTTAGTACGCCTAATTTTTTCTAATGATGGAGGATTGTTGGCCAAACTCCGAGTAAAGCCTGAGTTAGTGAGTAAGGTTAAAAGGTTGCAAAGTTCAAATGGTCGTCTAAGGGATCGCTTAGAGCAAGTCCACCGAGGCGAGGCCCCAGGTTTTGAGTTAAGATAGGGAGATATGTTGTTCTTTAAGGGTCATTTGTGTATATCCGTGCGATCGATCAGTTTCGAAGTAAGATATTTCATAAAGCCCATTGTAGTCTACTTTCTGTCCACTCAGGTAGTAATATATACCAATAGCTCTAACCACTATATTGGTGGTCGAGTATGAAAAAAGTGTATGAATTTGTTGTGAAGTGCCTAGTATGTCAGCAAGTTAAGGCACACACCAGGTTCCATCAGGATTACTCCAACCGATTCACATTCCACAGTAGAAGTGGAATCGCGTAACTATGGATTTTGTGACAGATTTACCAATGACGAGGTATAAGCACGATGCAGTTTGGGTGATAGTTGATTGGTTGACCAAGACAACACATTTCTTATCGATTAGGATGGATTTTACCTTAGAGAGGTGAGCGCAGCTCTACATCTGTGAGATAGTAAGGTTGTATGGAGCCTTGAACTCAATCATTTAAAAAAAAGACCCTAGATTCACTTCTCGGTTTTGTAAAGTTTTTCACGAATCATTAAACACTAAACTTCATTTTAGTATCGTCCATCCTCGACAGACGATCAATCTGAGCGCATTATTTAGATCCTTGAGGACATGCTTAACTTTACCGTTATGGATTTTAAGGGTAGTTAGGAAGACCACCTACCATTAGTGGAGTTCCCGTACAATAACAGCTATCAGTCTAGCGTCCAGATGGCTCCGTATGAAGCTTTGTATGGATGCAAGAGTAGAATTCCTCTATGTTGTACAGAACTCAGTGAAGGGAAAATAGTGGGACCAGAGTTGATCAGAGAAACTAAGAAAAGGGTGAAGTTGATTTAAGGTCGATTGAAAGAGGCATCTGATAGGCAGAGATCATATGCGAATTTCAAACGCAAGGACATTGAGTTTGTCGTGGGCGAAAAGGTATTTCTCAAGGTGTCACCGTGGAAGAAAGTACTTTGGTTTGAGCGTAAAGGAAAGTCGACCCCGCATTTATAGGCCTGTATGAGGTGCTTGATAGAATTGGACTCATAGCATATCGTCTATCATTATCCCCAGAGTAGGAGCGTGTTCATCATGTTTTTCACATATTTATGCTTCGGAGGTATCGTTCCCACCCTTTGCATATCATATTTTTAGAGCAAGTCGAGTTGAGCTCTAACATGGCCTACGAAGAGGAACCAATCCAAATTTTGGCCAATGATATGAAAGTGTTGAGGAACAATAAAATTTCTTTAGTAAATGTGCTTTGGAGAAATCATAGGGTCGAGGAAGCTACTTGAGAAACTGTGAAAGGCATGTAACTCCAATATTCATATCTCTTCTATCCAGGTAAATTTCGAGGTCAAAATTTCTTATTATAAGGGAAAATTATAACGCCCAAATCCTAGGTTAGTAGTTTAGATTGACCCGAGACTTATAAATAGAGCCCAAAAGATCTATTAGAACAGTTTAGACCTAGTTAAATTGTTAGTGTAACACCCTCAACCCGTACTCGACCCAGATTTGAGTATGAGGTGTCACATTGACTTTTCAAAGCATTTTCCTTTACAAACTGATTAAAATTTAAATTCATTCACATTTTCAGGAAATGAATATTTTACATTAATTAAATCAATTGGTTTACAAAACATATAAGAGCATATTCAACTCAATTAATTAGTACATGGCAACTATATTCCAATAAACAAAATACATCTAATCATCTCTTTAATTTTCTGATCTGAAATTTGTAAGGGAGATGCTAACCTGTCTTGCTCCTCTTCAATTCTTTTCTCGCTTTCCAGAACCTACGTGTGAAACACTCACACGCTAAGTCTATGACTTAGTGAGGCATAGCAAAACGTTTACTGTAAACTTAATCACTTAACAATACAAAACATTTTTATGCTCATGTCATACCATCATAATATTACATATAACAAAATGCAAATATACACATATATATACTTATCATCAATAAACTTATCATATTCCTTATTACTACTAACATCATTATCATTATCATATCATATATATAACCTTTTTATCATTAGTCCCTTTTTAACATATAAATAGATACTTATCATTTATGCACAACATATACCACATTTTGCAAGAGCACAAATAACATCACACAAGATATATTTATGTTATCTCTTTCATTAGCCCATGTATACTCATGATAACTAAATATATGCAAGTGCATTGAGGTTGTGCACATATGTTGTACCACAACTCGTATAAGTCCAACTGAGTGGCATGTGAAATATGTCTCGAAGGACCACTATCCATATGTTCTGAAGAACATAGGTAACTGTCCATATGTCCTTAAGGACATAGGTAAACTATCCATATGTCTAGAAAGACATAGGTAACCCTCGACTCTTGGCATGCCAACTATACCTCTAGCTCCCCTGACACTTACATGGGCATTATCTTTCATTTCATTTCACATATTCACATGTACATTTCTCTTTTCATATGATTCATAATCATATGTCAATTAGCTTATAACACTTCTCTTGTGTTCTTATGACATGTATATCATTTCCATCTCTTGTTCACATATTTCCCATACATCACATAAACTCATATCTTCTTATCACATAGCTTCTTATATATCATTCACATCATATAACTTATTCTTATGATAATGCAATCACATCACTTATTTTCATATAACTCATGATTACATAAATCATATATAAACACATAGATCATATAACATATTTCATACTTATAAATATATATATGTCACTTCGATTATTTCTTTTATATACAAATTAATTTACTTGATTCAATTTCATATAACTCCTATAATCTTTTCATATGGCTCCATAGATCTCTATCCAACCCATATGTAATAATTTTATTTAAGCATAAGAATTTTCCCCATCTAGTTTATCTTATATGTTCATATTATTACTTATGTTCAAGTCTCGTAGTTGATATACTATTCTCATATCATCCTATAAGTCAATGTTATTTAGTTTATCTTACTTTTCATTTAATCCCTTAAGTTGATTATACAAATTACTTTATATCTTAATTAGATAATATCTTGTTATCATATTTTCATCTAGACCTATATCCATATCCACATATCTTATATCACTTCCCCTTATCCCATAAGTTATTGCTATTTTCCATATTTCGTTACTCTATAACTTATATCACATGTTCATATAGCTCATATAACATTTTCTTAATCACATACATCGTTGCCATATAACACATATCATATAAATTCATACCTCATAACATGTAATACGAACAAAGCATATTCATATAATACCAAACATTATCATGCTTCTACTCATACAATCATATATTCAACATATCGGAAACAAACTTGTCGCAAGTCTAATTTCCATATACAATAGGTATATTCTAATAATATGCACTCACTTGGCCTCATTGATCAATATCGTTCTCTTATCTTTTCTTCAATGCCCAATACTTGTCGACTGATCTGGACTTGCTTTCAATTGATATCTACTAATCATGCATTATACATATCAATATTCTGCTTGGCGTACTCAAATCTTTCATTTCTTAAACTAAAAGAAATATTATTTCCATTTTCCTTTATAAGTGTATCGATACACCTATAGTGTATCGGTATATTCCTTAACGTGTATCGATACACTTATGTATCAATACACAAATTATATTCGAAAGTTTTTTTTGTTCAAGGAGTATCGATACACTCTTAGTGTATCGATACACTTTGAATGTCTTCCATATTACTTTTGATGTATCGGTACCTATGAATGTGTAACGATACACACAACCCATAAATCAGTTTTAAGCACGAAAATTCATTCTTTCAACTTTAACACTTCATGTTCTATCTTTTATATACTAAACTCAAATACACATATTAGTACTCATTTATCACATCTTAAATCTCAAAATCCTATCCTCTATATGGACTTCAAGAATCATACCAATTATTCCACTTGTTCTAAATTCAATTCTATCACACTATATCACTTAATTCAACCATTGATAAGTCAAATTTACCTCCAATTTATCTTATCAATTCTTCTTCAAGATTTCATTTAAAAACTCTTTAACTTTAATCCTTCAAAACTTTTCCATCTTATAGTTTTGAGATAACTTAAGCTTTCCTTAAGCTTAAGTATCATCTAATAACATAAAACCAAACTTAATTTCAACTAAAAATCAAATAACAAGAAATCTTACCTTTGAATTGAAGCTCACGGCAAGGAAGAAGACAAGCAAAGCTTCTAGACTTCTCTTTCATTTCTCTCATCCACATGCTTAATCCCTTTATAAAGGGAATAAAAATATTCTTGTAAAATTACCATAATACCCTTATTACTTTCAAACTTTATTATTAAATCCAATATCAAAATATTCCAATTTAGTCCCTAAACTTTTAATCTTTTCTAAGATTAGTCACTAAGTTTTCAAAACATCTATTTTGGTCACTAACCCAGATTCCGAGATGTTACAGTTAGTGGGCTTAGGTTGGGCCTAATTGATAGAATTTTGGGATGAGTTTATTAAGAGATACAAAGGACATGACCAAAATTGTAATTAACCTATTTTTCAAATCTAGAGCTAAAACCCCCTTATTTTCTATGATTTGATGTGAACCATTTCCCCTAATACTCACCAAACACTCTTCATCTTCTCTTCATGTTTCCCCTTACTTGTGGGTCACTAGAAATGCATTCTAACTTAAGAGTAACATGTTTCAAGCCCTATTTATGACCCCTTAATATCACATAAAATACTAATAAGATTGGGAACCTCAATAGAAAATTTAGGTAAGTTTGAGTGTTAATTTCGAGCCCAAGTAGGGCTTTTTCGAACAAGGTATCAGTACGTAAGACATTATCGATATGTTATTTAGCCAAGGTAAAAATAGCCAAAGACTGAAATGGAGTATCGATACTGTAAGGTTGGTATCGATACTCACAAGGTGATATCGATACCGGGAACACAAATCAAATTCTAGAATGCTATTTTGGTATCGATACCCTGGTCAGTATCGATACCACAACTTGGGAGTATTGATACTAGGATGAGAGTATCGATACTACCTTTTATTTCTTAATTAAAATTTCTATTGAGTATTGATACTCAATAAAATCATAACTCAGGAAAATCAACAGAATCATGCTTTCAAAATTAGTTAAAACAGATAAATATAGAACACAAGGAACATATATCGCAAAACGGGTCAGTCTGACGGGACTTTACTATGCACCAGCCTCGCTCCGAACAAAAGTAGTACACGATAGATTAATCATGGCTCACACAATCAAACGGATCGAGAAAAGTTGGGTTGAGCAGTCGTACGATCGGGAGAATCCGGGTACCTATCATAATCAAGTCATAAATCCGTCTTTGGCTAAAATCAGTCTTCCCAGATTTTACTTTGATGTATCAGTACCTATTGAATGTGTACGATACACACCAACCCATAAATCAATTTTAAGCATGAAAATTCATTATTTCACCTTCAACACTTCATGTTCCATCCTCTTTTATACTAAACTTAATACACATACTTAAGCCCATTGTACTTTTATCACATCTTAAATCTCAAAATCCTATCCTCTATATGGACTTCAAGAATCATACCAATTTTTCACTTGTTCTAAATCAATTCTATCACTTCATATCTCTTAATTCAACCATTGACAAGTCAAATTTAGCCTCCAATTTATCTTATCAATTCTTCTTCAAGATTTCATTTAAAAACTCTTTAACTTTAATCCCTCTAACTTTTTCATCTTATAGTTTTGAGATAACTTAAGTTTTCCTTAAGCTATCATCTAATAACCAAAAACAACGTAATTCAACAAAAAATCAAATAACAAGAAATATTACCTTTGAATTGAAGCTCCGACAAGGAAGAAGACAAGCAAAGTTTTCAGACTTTTCTTTCTTTTCTCTCATCCACATGTTTAATACCCTTATAAAGGGAAATAAAAATCTTCCTTGTAAAATAACCATAATACCCTTATTACTTTCAAACTTTATTCTTAAATCCAATATCAAAATTTCTAATTAAGTCCTGAACTTTTAATCATTTCTAAGATTAGTCACTAAGTTTTTAAAACTTCTATTTTTGTCACTGACCCAGATTAGGATGTTACAGTTAGTGGGCTTAGGTTGGGCCTAATTGATAGGATTTTAGGATGAGTTTATTAGAGAGAAAAAGAACACGACCAAAAGTGAATTAACCTATTTTTCAAATCTAGCTAAAACCCCCTTATTTCTATGATTTTACGTGAACCACTTCCCCCAATACTCACCAAACACTCTTCATCTTCTCTTCATGTTTCCCCTTATTTCTGGGTCACTAGAAATGCATTATAGCTTAAGAGTTGAGTTTGAAGCATGTTGAGTATTTTCATGGTAGATTATATGTTTTAGTGTTATAACATTGTTCAAGCCCTATTTATGACCCCTTAATATCACATAAAACACTAATAATGATTGGGAACCTCAATAGAAAATTTGTGTAAGTTTGAGTGTTAATTTCGAGTCCTAGTAGGGCTTTTTCGAACAAGTTATCGGTACTGTAAGAACATTATCGATATTGTTCTTCAGCTAAGGTAAAAATAACCAAAGACTGAAATGGAGTATCGATACTGTAAGGCTCGTATCGATACTCACGAGATGGATCGATACCGGGAACACAAATCAAATTCTAGAATGCTATTTTGGTATTTATACCCTGGTCAGTATCGATACCACATCTTGAGAGTATCGATACTGGGATGAGAATATCGATACTATCTTTTATTTCTTAATTAAAATTTTCTATTGAGTATTGATACTCAGTAAAATCATAACTCAGGAAAAATCAACAGAATCATTATTTCAAAATTAGTTAAAATAGATAAATATAGAACACAAGGAACATATATCGCAAAACGAGTCAGTCTGAGGGATTTAATGAACATCGGTCTCGCTCCGAACAAAAGTAGTACACGATCGATTAATCATGGCTCACACAATCGGAAGTATCGAGAAAAGTTGGGTCCATCAGTCGTACGATCGAGAGAATCACGTACTTATCATAATCAAGTCATAAATCAGTCTTTGTCATTCTTTTTATTTCCTTAACCAATTTATTTAAAATAACTATGTAAGCTCGAGTTCAAAGGTCATTCGGAGGCTTCGAATTAGAATTTGACGAAACAAACTTCGGATTCGGGCTCATGATGTTGAAAACATAAAATAGGACTTTTTTCGAAAAAGTTAACTTTTTGGCTAAAGTCATGAGGTCAAAGTCAAAGTTAATGGTTCAGTCAGGGCCAACGAGTTGACTTAGTACAGTCTGAGTTGACTCGATTGAGTCGATATGAGTTGACTCAGTCAAATCGATCCGAGCTGACTTAGTTTCCAGAATGTTCAAAGAGAACGATGCCCACGTGCGGGGCAGTGTGTACGACGGCGGTGAGGACAGGACAGGGTAGCTGAATGCTCGAAAGACAACCAAACACCACATACAGTCCAGATCAATGCAAAATCAATCAAAAAACATTGATGAAAATGAACGAAAATAAATTCAAAACTTACCCTGACAGTGAATGATGAAGAAAACATGATGAGGGGTCAGAGCGGATAGGGTTTTAACCGGAACTTCGTAAGGTTTCGAATATGAAGGCGGTGAGGCGAATGGAGGCTTAGCATGATCGGAATCTACGTAAATAGTGGTTGATGATTTGGGTTTCATGAAACTTCGATCAAGTTTTCAAGGTGGTTGATAGCGATATATGAAATAGGGTTTGATCGAATAATGACAATGCTCTTTTTAGTACCGATGGTGAGGTTAATCGGCGACAAAATCATCGAAAATTGAAGGTAAACAGATATGGAAGTTATGGTTCTCAACGGGCTTCAAACAATGATTTATGACGAATCACAGTGGTTCTCAATAAAAGGTTTGGGGTTTTTTGTAGCGGGTGAATGACGGTCATGATGGTACTGTCGGTGCATGACATGACTACCTAAGGACGACGATTTAGTGGTTCTCGATAAAGTTTAGGGATTTTGATTTCTGATTGGGGTAGGAAAAATAGGGATTCATAAAATCCAATATGATACATTTAAATTTTATTTTTATTTTATATTGGCGCAAACAGTGTCCTAGCCTAGTGGCTAGAGGTATCGTTCCCCATCCTTATTGGTTACAGGTTCAAATCATTTCAACCACTACTCTTTTCATTTTTACTACAAGTAGAGAGAGGGAAAAACTCAAGTTGTGTCCCTGAACTTTTGGGTTTTTTAAAAATAGGCCTTAAATTTCTAAAAATTTGTAAAATTGTCCCTAAAATTAATTAATTAAATTCAAATTAACTCCAATAAAAATTAGGGTGTGACAACTCTCCTCGAAAAAATTCTTTCGAGTCAAACATATATAGAAACTTGCAACGGTGATTGTTATTTCGATAATCCGAAATAGAGTCTGAGAGTCTCAGAATACAAGACTCGAAATATAGGAATAAACAGAATCATTATTCAGAATGCATAATAAGAAACATAATTAACAATAGATATACCTGAAGAAGTCTTGGGCTCATCTTGGTCGTCAAGACGTCTAATAACATAGACCAAAGTAGGTTGTCTCGCCTCAAATAAAATTTGTCCTCCACTCTGTTACGAACGGGCTCTAGTGTCAATCCTAGAAGCAAATCCAGAAGTCTTACCTTGATTTTGACTATATGGAGTCTGAATGGAAACCTGAGAATGGGCAGGGGTCAGAGTACATGGACACTCAGAAGAGGCTAGATGCAGACACTCTTTAAAGAAATGGTCACTAGATCTACATCGATAACAAGTACCCATCTTTTTACGACATTCTCCCCTATGTTGATTTCCATAGCACTTGTAAATAGGTACATAAGAAACACCTGATGAATCACCCCGCCTAACAGCTGAGAGTGGAGTTGTAGGCCTAGACCAGAATTACTCCTAGAGGAGTAGAAGTACGAGTCATCTTCTCAGGGCGTGGAGAAGACTCAATCAGGCGAGTAGGCCTCCTAGATCGCTCTCGATCTATTCAGTTTTTATAAAAAAACCACGCCCTCAACCTCCTCAATTTCTTTTTCTCTATCAACCAACGCATAAAGCACATTATCCTGATGAGTCACAATCTGCCTACATAGCTCATACCTAAGTCATCGAGCAAACTAACGACACTTGTCCCTATCCGTAGGAACCAGACTTTCACTATACTTCAACCATACTTCATTAACTTCAAAAACTCCATCTCGTACTCGGAGGCTGTCATGTCTCCATGGACCAAATCATAAAATTGTTGTCGTCTCTTAGCCAGATAACTTTTTCCAAGGAAACGTTTCCTAAATCGCTCCCTAAAAAGTCCTATGTCAAGCGGTCGGTCGGAACATTACTCACCACATACTCCCACCAGGTGTGGGGATTCCCATCCAACATCGAAACAGCTCCCAAATATCTCCTCCATAGATCTAAACCTAATTGATTCATACGCCTCTCAGTATCAAATAGCCAATCCTCAACCTCAGCTAGAGTTCCATCAATAAGGCCTGCAAAGGTCCTAACTCCATTCACAATAAAAGTATGAGAAATAGGCACATCGAGTGTAACGTCTACGGCTCTAACTGTACCCTGAATCAACTAGAGAAATTATTTACCGTGATTATAATCCAAAACAACACTAGCATGCTTGATATTAGAATACGATGCTCCTCTAACTAGGGTAGTCAAACCTATACCAAGAGTAAGAGGTGAATCTATCGGGGTCGTAAGATCCTGAGGAGTATAATGATTTATCGGAGGCGGGGGATCTACACGCGCATCATCTAACGAGCCAGCAAACCTAGTCGTTTGACCTCACCCACGACCAGGTCAACAACCTCGTCTAGTGCTCATCTCAAAGGATCTCAAAGCTTACTACATAAGATAAAATCTAGGATTAGAACCGACACTTGGAGTCTCGTACATAATAAATCTTGTAAAAATTGGTGACATGGCCTTTAGAACTTGTTTTTTAAAACATTTTAAAATTAGGTTTTTTGTTTTAAACCCATCCACAGTCTAAGGTTTTAAAAACCAAAAGATCTAATACCAACTAATTGTAACCCTTTAGACTCAGTCTATGTGTTACAACTAGACCTAGCGGATTACAATAAAAATTTTCAAAATAATTGCCACTTTAAAAATCATATATTCTTTAAAAAACATAATTATAATGGTAAAACTCAAATTAGGTGAGAGAAAACTTGAAATATTACAAGTTAAATAAAATATCATTAAATAGTATTAATATAGTCCATAAATCAGAGGTGAAATAAAATAAACCATAAATCAATATATCAAAATAATAGGCACATGTCATCAAAATAAAGGCAGCTCGGAAGATTGAAACATTACAACAAAATTATTGTATAGAATATGTCGATCCTCCAAGTGTCGGGATTGAGTACCTATCCAAAATATCTGAAAGGGCAAAGATGGGGGAGTGTGCTAGGGAGCTTAGTGTGTTCCAATAAGTGCAATATAAAACATACATAAGAATTTGAAAAATCATTCAGTAAAGTACTATAAAAATATCAGTGCCTTTTATTTAGAGAAAATAACCTCAGTGACCAAAAATCCCATATAATATACGATTTTAACCAACTTTTTCCGGATTTGCCAAAATGACCAACAAAATTGCAATGTGATCGCTAATTCGCAACGCGATCTCCATTATCGCAAATCAGTTTCCAGATTCGCAATGCGATTATTACTATCGCAATGCGATTTTCCAATTTCGCGTTGCGATTTTCCCAATTCGCTTTGCGATTAAGTAAATCGCAATGCGAATTTGGAAAATCGCAATGTGATACTGACTATCGCAACGCGATAATACAAAATCGCAATGCGATACTGACTTTCGCAACGAGATAATACATAATCGCAATGCGATTTTCAAAGCGCCATTAGTATTGCAAAGCGTATTTTATTTTCAAATTCCAAACACGAATATTAATATATTGGAACACTGAACCGTCCACAGTATATCCCGTAATCGCAACTCATAACCTAAAACCTAAAATCACAACTCAGTCCCATCTCCATCTCTCACTCTCTCACCCATCTCCGACGAAATCTGTCCCCATCTCCGGCGAAATCCGTCTATCTCCATCTCTCAGAGCCACCCTCACAATCAGAAATGGAAAATCAACCAAATCAACCACCGGGGTTAGTTTTTTAATTATTTTCTTTTTGAAATTTTTGCATTATTATTAGGTTTTTCATATTGAAATTGATGATAAGTTTACTCGTAATTTCAATAATAGATTAACCATTTCACTTAGATTGCTTATTAAATCAACCGAGAATCGCAACGCGAAATGAAAATCGCAACGACAAAATCGCAACGCGATTTTATTCTCTCGTTGCGATAATCAAATTCGCGTTACGATTGTCATTTTCGTGTTGTGATTTTTATTTTCAGAAACTATTCTTCTTCTGTAAATTGAAACTTGAATGAATTGCATTACTTCAACCAAAAAACAAAGACAAATAAGAAATTCACAGTGTTGCAAATTTAAGTTTGAAGAATAAACTATTACTCTTTATGTTTATTGTTTTTGATATATCTTCACAGTGTAGTTTTTGGTATATCTAACTTAGTATGTTTATTGTTTTTGTAGAACTTTTATTCGGCTCAATTGACCTTAAGAAATAAAGTCAGCCTGGCCAAAACAATTGCGTCGAAGCTTTCACCTGCACAAAGAAAAATGTTTGAGGATACTTGCTTCGGGCCATGGCTGAAAGTACAACATCCCGGTGGAGATGTGAGTTGACACACCTGTTTCTTCAAACCATGACTAGGGATCTACCAGATACTATACAACGTCGTGATGAAGAGATATGGTTTGATTTTCCACCGGCGTATACGTGTTTTGGGCGGGAGGAGTTTTGCATAATCACCGGTCTACGCTTCAGACACGATGATGTAGGTCGGTATACTAGACACATTACCCGCCCATCATGGTTATCCCGGGTTTTTCCTGAGCTGGAGAGGCCGAATCTACACGTGGAAGACCTGACGAGCTTATTGAATAAGAAAAATGGTTTTACTCGGATGGATGACGTCGATGTTGTCCGAGTATGCCTTCTAATACTTTTGCATGCCGGCTTTTTAGGCAGAGAGGCCAGACAACCTATTTCGAATGATCTAATCAAATTGGTAGAAGACCTAAATGCGTGGAACCTGTTTCCGTGGGGCTCGCATTTATGGAAAGCTACATGGAATAAGTTATCGTCTGCCTTGGATGATCGAAAAAGTTTGCATGGCGATGGTTCCAAATACAGTTTGACATGCTTTTTTGGGCCTTTAAGGTAAGAATTTTATATAATGTTTCCAAAATTATAAGTAATTATTTAACAATTACTAATGTTTGTTATTATATTGTTTGTAGATTGGATATTTGAGGCCTTTCCCGCCATGAAGACATATGCAATAAAAACTTCAAATGATATTCCCAGGGCTATTTCCTGGAAGAGGAAACGGACCTTGCAATGGGAAGATTTACTACGGTATACGACAATAAATAATGTAAGTTAACATAAATACTACCATATGTTTATAAACAAGTTATTACTAGTACATGTTTAATTTGTTTGAGCTTTTATATTATTAGGAGGCCAACACTCCATTACCGAGGCTGACACCCTCAGAAGCTGAGCTTGCCACTGATTGGTGGCAAGCTAGTAAGCGTTTTTTGATGGCACGGATGATGAGCAGCCTCAACTTCGGGAGCCATCACCTCAAACAGAGCTATCACCTCACCCAGAGCTATCACCTCACCCAGAGCCATCACCTAATCGACCCGACTATACACCTTCACAACGACAACCATCACCTATTCTGTCACATCATAGAGCCTCTTCTCCACCATCGCCGCAAGATAGGCGACCGGCAAAGATGCCACGACGTTTATCTCCCTGTTCTCCACCTCCACCTCTATGGGATGAGTTAGGGGAGTTACGTATGAGGTCAATGCCTTGCGTGAGGAGGTCGGTACTTTACGCAAAGACGATGGTGCATGCGTTGTGAGGTGTCTACTTTACGCGGTGAGGTAGCCACTCTACGTGAGATGGTAGCATCGTTGCAGAATGAGGTTCATACTCTACGCAACGAGGTAAGTTTAAGATTTTTCATATTTAACTTGATGATAAATTTACTCGTAATTTCACTTAGATTAACCATTTCACTTAGATTGCTTAATAAATTCATTCGGTTGCTGTCAATACTGCTAAACTGTTTTTGTTAGTATTTGTTTTTGGTTTTGTTTTTGTCTTTTGGTTGAAGTAATGCAATCCATTCAAGTTTCAATTTGCAGAAGAAGAATAGTTTACTTTCGCAACACGAAATGACTATCGCAACGCGGAAATGGCTATCACAACGCGAAAATGGCTATCGCAATGCGAAATGAAAATCGCAACGACAATATCGCAATGCGAAATGAAAATCGCAACGACAAGATCGCAACGCGAAATGAAAATCGCAATGCGATTTATGTTTCGCGTTGCGATCTTGTCGTTGCGATTTTCATTTCGCATTGCGATCTTGTCGTTACGATTTTCATTTCGCATTGCGATAGCCATTTCCGCGTTGCGATAGCCATTTCCGCGTTGCGATAGCCATTTCCGCGTTGCGATAGTCATTTTCGCGTTGCGAAAGTATGTTTCGTGTTGCGAAAGTAAACTATTCTTCTTCTTGAATGTTTATATATGTTTTCCTTTTAAATGTTTATATAAGTGCTTACTTCTGGAATATTATCTGATGCATTTTGTGAACTATGATAGAATAATGACTTGGGTGAATACAATGCAAGTTTGAAACATATTTGTCTTTGTTTAATATCATGTCTGTTTATTTACTGATTTATGTATTAATTTTTTTAGCGGCCCGATAAGGTGGATGCTTTACGTCGGGTTTTCCTTGTACGACGGAGTTCACGCATCAGACGGCGTGCACGTGCTATTACGTCTCCGTTCACCCCAATGGTACGAAGACTCCGCAAGAAGAAGCCCAACTCACCTTTCATCCCTCAAGAGTCTCCTCCAATCGTTCAAGAGGCCCCTATCATCCCTCAAGAGTCTCCCCCCACCGTTCAAGAGGCCACTGTCATTGTTGAAGAGGTCCCTGCCACCATTCCAGAGCTCGATTCACATGGGGTAATATATCGAATTATTGAGAAACCCCCACCGTTTCGGACATGATGGATGAGAGTTGGCTCTCGTATGAGTTATCGGCTAGTACCCTTCCGGTCTCTGAAGTGGAGAGGAGACAACTACCGGAAACAATTCTGGATAATACCCTTTGGGCTAAGACCGCAGTTGATTTTTATCTACATGAGCGGAGCCAAGGGTGTTACACTGACATAAGCAAACTCAACGATGAGATGTATTTGTTGCTTAAATCGTCTTGGTGGGGTGTGTTTATTAGGGGTTGAAGACAGTGGCTATTTCGATGGGGAGGTAAGTCTTATATTGTCTTATATATGATTTTGATTAATTTTTTTAAAAATTAATGTAATTCACTAATATATGTCTTTTTTTTGTAAAACAGCATAATCGATGCGTGGGTGTCACGTCTTCTAATAATAAGGAAGCTTAGGAAAAATAAAATTCACGATATACAATAATGCTGCAGCTTTTCACGCAGTTCACTTGAAGAATCAACGAGATGAATCATTTTCGTTGGGCAATGGACAAGCTAAACTTTATCCTGCATGGTGGGAGGGTCGATAAGGTTAGTGTTTTTTTTTAAATTTTTTAAAGTTTTTCATAAATAAGTGTGTAAATAAATAAAATTTACTTATGATTGCAGATGTTTATCCCTGTTTTGAACGTCGTCATTGGCTTCTCGTCCAACTTCAGCTCTCATCCCTGAAGATATAGTATATGACAGCATGATAAATTACATATCACTGTTGATTTGAGAGATTATCAAGGGATGGAGCTCTCATTTAGCTAAATTCTTGGATGGGATTAATTATTGGACTCATTCTGGACACAAGAAGCCAAAGAAGTTCAATGTTACAGTTGTCAGAGACGAGTCCGTGCCACAACAATCGTCGGGAGCCAAAGGGGATGTGGTCCTTCGTATGCTGTGCTTGGCGCGTTTGACGACGGAAGCATAGAGTTTCTACCTCCCATCGATAGAGATAGAGCTGTAGTAGGCTTGTGGTTTCGGCATTATATGGCTAGAGCGATATTCGACGCTGCCTACCTGCATCCACGTTATGAAAGTATCCATTTGTTAATGGTAAGTCAAATGCAAGTTTTGTTAACATATACTCCTTTTGGTTTGAAAATTTGGTTAGTACCTAGAATTCAATAATTTGCTGTTTGTAGGTTTTAGATGTGTAGGAAGTCTTGTTTGAGCAAATTTTGGTTTACGCAGGTTAATCCTTAAGTGAGCTACGTGAAATGGATGTACGGTGCAAAAGTTGATTCATTGATTCAATAATTGATGAACAAATAAGAATTATTATTATTTTTTTGATTGTTTAATTGATTTGTAAAAAATGATTTGTAAATGTTCATTTGTTTAATTGATGTGTACATAATTCTTATTTGTGCTTGTTTAATGATTGAAATGTAATAGTTGATTTGTTGATTTTCAATCTGCATTATGTTGAAGGCAAAACAGACTGTCGCAACACGAAAATGATTATCGCAACGAGAAAATCGCAACGCGAAATTAAAATCGCAATGCGAAATGAAATCGCAATGCGAAATGAAAATCGCAATGCGAAATGAAAATCGCAATGAGAAATCGCAATGCAATTTTCATTTCGCGTTGCGATTTTCTCGTTGCGATAGTCATTTTCGCGTTGCGATAGCCATTTTCGCGTTGCGATTTCCCCGTTGCGATAGTCAAATGAATGTCTAATAAGTGATAACAACTGAACAGATCATAGCAATGTTCAAACCAAGTTACTAATACATGCCTAACTGAAAATGTTAAAAGTGCACACAAACGTTTTGCATTTAAAAATCACCTAAGTTAACAGTCCCAAAGGTGAAGCCGGTTGTGATTGGGGATTTTGAAGATGATTGCGATTTTGATTGCCTTTTTGCTTGACACCATATGAGCTTTGATTTTGATGAGGATCCATATTTTGGTAGAGGAAAAGATGATTGTGATGGCACTGGTGATCCACATGTCAACCTTTGAAAATCGTATTGCGATTTTGTATTATCTCGTTGCGATAGTCAGAATCTCGTTGCGAAAGTCAGAATCGCGTTGCGAAAGTCAGAATCGCGTTGCGAAAGTTAGAATCGCGATTTTTGTGTATATATCTACGCAGCAGCAACAACTCATAACCTAAATCCCTAAATCGCAACTCATTCCATCTCCATCTATCACTCTCTCCGGCGACATCCGTTCCTATATCCAACGACATCCTTCCCCATCCGGCAACAGGTCTTAGTTTCGCAGCTCGTTTATTTAGTAATTAATTTACAACCATGAAATCATCTAATGTTGATCATGTTTGGATAGATTTGTGTTTTGGAGGGTCATGGGAGAATGTTCATGGTGTTTTACAATATTTGCCTTTACCCATGAATCTTCAACTAAAACTGTCATTAAAAAAGTTAACTTATGAAACTCTAATGTTACGTATTTCAAAGAAATTGAATTTAGAGCCCCTAAGTGGATTTAGGCTATCTTATCAGAGAAATGGTAAAGTTTATTTGTTAACCGACAATGAAGATGTTGAACGATTCATTGCTTACATTAGTGTTTCAAGTGATGATGTTACATTGTATGTTTTTGAACCTAGAAGTAGTATTGTTGGGTCAGTACGCGGTAGTAATCAACTAAGTTTTTCTCAAAACCCACAACCTTTCTCTAATCCAAATCCCAATCAACTTTCAGCACCAAATTCCGGTTTTCGTATTGACCAATTAGACGATGATGAGCCAAGAGAAAGTATACGAAATGTGTGGAAGATGGCTATCAACTAAAAGTAACAAATCAAGCAAAGATCTTTCGAAACAAGGGTATGATGACAAAAACTGATGTGGCGTATGATGCAAAGAGGATAAAAGATTGCGAAATGTTTCAAGTTAGGACTTTTATTGATAACACATACATGTTCAAGAACCCAAGTTTTTCCCACCATAGACAGGCAACAAAAGGTGTTGGTGGTTTTGGCTGAGTTAATGTTTTTGAATGGCAGGGTATATCGGGGACATGAAATTATGACTGTCATGAATGCTCGGTTCAAGATTAGTATATCATATTCTCAAGATTGGAGAGCCAAATGTTATGCCTTGGAATTGTTGAGGGGGTCGCCAGAAGCATTGTTTGCCCAACTGCCGGCTTATTGTCACAATTTAAAGCTGAAAAATCCTGGGTCGGTAACTCATATCAAAACAGATAGAGATGGACGCTTTGAGTTACTGTTTATCGCCATTGGTGTTGCGGTTAGTAAATCAATATAATTCTGTTGACTCATTTTTGTTAGTTACATACATTTCACATTTAAATGATTATATTTCTTGTGTATATTATTTTGTAGATTCGTTCGTTTATTACTTGCATGCGCCCAGTTATTATAGTTGACGGAGCACATTTGAAAGGTCGATACCTTGGAGTAAACTTATTAGCAGTAGCCATGGATGCTAACAATGGGATACTGCCAATAGCTTACGGGGTTGGCAAATCTGAAACCTCTGATTCATGGACATGGTTTATGGGGCATCTTAGGGATTGCATAGGTCATATTAGCAATCTGACAATCATATCCGATAGGGCAAACTCAATTGACAACGCTGTTAGAAGGTGTTTCCCATATTCTTTTCATGGACTTTGTGGTGTTCATTTGTATAGAAATCTAAAATCAAGGTCTGCTGGTATAAAAAAATCACAAATTGATATACTGAAAGGCTGTAAAAGCTTATCGGGAAGTGGATTTTAATAAACATATAAAACTGTTTAAGACGTGTTTTGCCTCAGTGTGCTCAAATACTAGAAGATGTCGGGTTTGAAAGATGGTCAAGAGTACATCAACTTGGAGCAAGATATGGTTTCATGACGTCTAATAGTGCAGAATCAATCAACGCTCTAAGTCGTCATTCCCGAAAATTACCATTACTATGTTAATGGAGTTTTTTCGAGCCTCTATTCAACAGTGGTACTACAAGAAAAGAAACCATGTATATTTATTTCTTTAAATTCGTAACTTATCATATTTTACTAAGTATTATTTATTTAAATTTACAGGAACATTAACGTGTTACACCATGGACAGAAAAAAAGATAACGAACGTGTTGTGAAGTCAACGTCATGGAGAGTTGAACCATGTTCAACACTTTGTTTGAAGTACTGGATAATAACTTAAATGGGCTTGTCGATCTAATGCAAAGCTGTGTAGTTGTATGAAATGGAAAACATCTGGTTATCCGTGTGGCCATGTTATAAAAGTTTCTCTTCATCTAAACCAAGATGATTCAAGCGCATACGCTATGGATTGCTACACTACAGAAGTATATCGACAGACTTATGCCGAGATTGTCTACCCTATTCCACATCCTTCTGAGTGGGACATACCAGATGACTTACAAACAGTTTTGCCACCAGCCATGGACAGAAGGCTACCTGACCGACCAAAAAGTCACGATCGTATACCGTCTAAGGGTGAAGAGAAGAAGAGATCGACATGTAATCGGTGCAAGGAAAGTGGTCATACAAGGTTGACATGTAGATCACCAGTGCCATCACAATCATCTTTTCCTCTACCAAAATATGGATCCTCATCAAAAATCCAAAGCTCATATGGTGTCAAGCAAAAGGCAATGAAAATCGCAATCATCTTCAAAATCCCAATGACAACTGGCTTCACCTTTTGGGACTATTAACTTAGGTGATTTTTAAATGCAAACGTTGATGTGTGCACTTTTAACATTTTCAGTTAGGCACGTATTAGTAACTTGAGTTTGAACATTGTTATGATCTGTTCAGTTGTTATCACTTATTAGACATTCATTTGACTATCGCAACACGGAAATGACGTTCGCAATCATCTTAATGTCTATCGCAATGCGAAATAAAAATCGCAATGAGAGAATCGTAATGCGAAATGAAAATCGCAATGTGAAATGAAAATCACAACGAGGGAATCGCAAAGCGAAATGAAAATCGCAACGCGATTTTAGTTTCGCGTTGCGATTTTAGTTTCGCGTTGCGATTCTCTCGTTGTGATTTTCATTTCGCATTGCGATAGTCATTTTTGCCTTCAACATAATGCAGATTGAAATCAACAAAATCAACCATTACATTTCAATCAATTAAACAAGCACAAATAAGAATTATGTTCACATCAATTAAACAAATCAACTTTTACAAATCATCTTTTACAAATCAATTAAACAATCAAAAAATAAGCAATAATTCTTATTTCCTCATCTACTATTGAATCAACTTTTGCAGCCATACATCATTTTAACGTAGCTCACTTCTGAGATTAACCTGCATAAACCAAACATTTTCTCAAACAACACTTTCTACACATCTAAAACCTACAAACAGTAAATTATTGAATTCTAGGTACTTAACCAAACATTTTCAAGCCACAAGCCTATAAACTTACCAATTGTTTATGGACATTTTTATAACGCGGATGCAGGTAGGCATCGTCTCGTATATATCGATCTAGCCATATAATGTCGAAACCACAAGCCTACTGCAGCTCTATCTCTATCGGTGGGAGGTAGATACTTTATACTTCCTGTGATCAAACGATCCAACACCAAGCATACGAGAGGACCACAATCCCCTCTGGGTCCTTTCGTTTGTTGTGGTGCAGTCTCGTCTCTGCTAACTGTAATATTGAGCTTCTTTGGCTTCTTGTTTCCAGAACGAGTCCAATAATTTATCGCATCCAAGAATTTATCCAAATGAGAGCTCCATCCCTTAATAATATCTCTTAAATCAGCCAATGATATGTAATTTATCATGTTATCATATACTATTGCCTTAAGGGATGGGAGCTGAAGCTCGACGAGAAGTCAATGTTTACGTTCCAAAACAGGGATAAACACCTGCAATCATAAGTAATAATTCATTCATTTGCGCACTTATTTATGAATACCTTTAAACTCAATCTAAAATAAATACTAACCTTATCGACCTCCCACCATGCAGGATAAAGTTTAGCTTGTTCATTGCCCAAAGTAAATGATTCATCTCGCTGATTCTTCAAGTGAACAGCGTTAAAAGACGTCAGCATAATTGTATATCGTGTATTTATTTTATTTTCCTTAAGTTTCCTAATTATTAGAAGACGTGACATCCACGCATCGATATGCTGTTTTACAAAAAAAGACATATATTAGTAACTTACATAAATTTAAAAAAAAATAATCAAATTAAAATATAAGAAAAATATAAGACTTACCCCTCCATCGAAATAGCCATTGTCTTCGACCCCTAATAATACGCCCCACCAAGATCGATCAAGCAACAAATAGATATCATCGTTGAGCTTGCATATGTCATTGAAACACCCCTGGCTCCGCTCATGTAGATAAAAATCAACTGCGGTCTTAGCCCAAAGGGTGTTATCTAGAATTGTGTCCGGTAGTTGTCTACTCTTCACTTCAGATACCGGTATGGTACTGGCCGGTAACTCATACGAGAGCCAACTTGAATCCATCATGTCCGGCACATCAGAGGGTTTCTCAAGAATCCTACATATGACGCCATGTGAATCGGGCTCTTGAATGGTGGGAGGGACCTCTTCAACGATGACAGTGGCCTCTTGAACGGTGGGAGAGAGGGGACTCTCGAGGAATGATAGGGGCCTCTTCAACGATAGGAGTGGACTCTTGAGGGATGACAGGCGAGTCAGACTTCTTCTTGCGGTGTCTTCGCACTATTGGGGTGTACTGAGACTTAATAGCACGTGCACGCCGTCTGATGCGTGAACTCTGTCGTGCAATAAAAACCCGACGTAAAGCATCCACCTTATCGGTCCGCTAAATAATAAAATACAAATATCAGTAAATAAACAAACATGATATTTAAACAGTGAAAACAAAGACAAATATGTTTCAAACTTGCATTGAATTCACCCAAGTCATTATTCTATCATAGTTCACAAAATGCATCAGATAACAAAGGCAAATATGTTTCAAACTTGCAACATTGTCAACTTAGTATTTGTCTTTGTCTATTGGTTGAAGTAATGCAATTCATTCAAGTTTCAATTTGCAGAAGAAGAATAGTTTCAATTGGCAGCAAACGAACAAATTTACTTTCAACCAAAAGACAACTACTAACTTCACAGTGTTAATAAACAGTTTAGCAGTATTGGCAGCAACCGAATAAATTTACTAAGCAATCTAAGTGAAATGGTTAATCTAAGTGAAATTACGAGTAAATTTATCATCAAGTTAAATATGAAAAATCTTAAACTTACCTCGTTGCGTAGAGTATGAACCTCATTTTGCAACGATACTACCATCTCACGTAGAGCGGGTAACCTCAACACGTAAAGTAGACACCTCTACACGCCATGCACCATCGTTATCTCGTAGAGTACCGATCTCCTCACGCAAGGCATTAACCTCATCACGTAACTCCCTTGACTCATCCCGTGGAGGTGGAGAACAGGGAGATAGAAGTCGTGGCATCTTTGTCGGTCGCCTATCATGAGGTGATGGTGGAGATGAGGCTCGATGATGTGACGGGATAGGCGATGGCTCTCGTTGTAGAGGTGTATAGTTGGGTCGATCAGGTGATGGCTCTGGGTGAGGTGATGGCTCTCGAAGTGGAGGAAATGGAGGCTGTTCATCGTTCGTGCCATCAAAAAAACGCTGACTAGCTTGCCACCAATCAGTGGCAAGCTCAGCCTCCGTGGGTGTCAGTCTCATTAATGGAGTGTTGGCCTCCTAAAAATATAAAAACTCAAACAAAGTTAAATGTCTACTATTAATAACTTGTTTATATATGATAGTATTTGTGTTAACTTACATTATTTATTGTCGCATATGGTATTAAGTCTTCCCAATCCAACAGATGTTTCCTCTTCCAGGAAATAGCCCTAGGAATATCATTTGAGGTTTTTAATGCATATGTCCGCATACTGGGGAAAGCCTCGAATATCCAAATCTACAAACAATATAATAACAAACATTAGTAATTGTTAAATAATTAATTATAATTTTGAAAATATTATATAGAAATTCTTACCTTAAAGGCCCAAACAAAGCCTGACAAAGTGTATTTCGACCCATCGCCCCGTAAACTTTTGCAGTCATCAAAGGCAGACGACAACTTAGTCCAGGTAGCTTTCCATATATACGAACCCCACGGAAACAGATTCCATGCATTTAGGTCCTCTACCAATAATATTAGCTCCTGAGGAATAGGTTGTCTGGCCTCTCTGCCTAAAAAGCCGGCATACAAAAGTAGTATAAGGCATACTCGGACAACATCGACGTCATTCATCCGAGTAAAACCATCTTTTTTATTAAACAATTTCTTCATATCGTCGACGTGTAAGTTCGGCTTCTCTATTGACTCATCAGGAAAAACCCTGGATAACCATGATGGGCGGGTGATATGACGAGTGTACCAGCCTACATCATCGTGTCTGAATCGTAGACCAGTGATTAAGCAGAAATCCTTCCGCCCAAAACAAGTATACGCCGGTGGAAAATGAAACCATATCTCTTCCTCACCACGTTGTATACTGTCGGGTAGATCGCTAGTCAAGGTCTGAAGCCACAAATGGGTCAAATTAGCATCTCCACCAGGATGTTGTACTCTCAGCCATGGCCCGAAGCAGGTTTCCTCAAACAATTTTCTTTGTGTAGGTGAAAGCTTCGAAGCAATTGTAGTGGCTAGGCTAACTTTATTCCTTAATGTCAATGAAGCCGAAAAAAATTTCTACAAAAACAATAAACATACCAAGTTAGATATACCAAAAACTACACTGTGAAGATATACCAAAAACAATAAACATAAATAGTAGTTTATTCTTGAAACTAAAATTTGCAACACTGTTTTGTCTTTTGGTTGAACTGAAAATCGCAACGAGAGAATGAAAATCGCAACGCGGAAATGAAAATCGCAATGAGAGAATCGCAACGCGAAATGAAAATCGCAACGAGAGAATCGCAACGCGAAATGAAAATCGCAATGCGATTTTGGTTTCGCGTTGCGATTTTCATTTCGCGTTGCGATTCTCTCATTGCGATTTTCATTTCCGCGTTGCGATTATCTCGTTGCGATAGTCATTTCCGCGTTGCGATTTTCATTCTCGAAACTATTCTTCTTCTGCATTACTTCAACCAAAAGACAAAACAAATACAAATACTAACTTCACAAGGTTAAATACTAAACAGTTTAGCAGTATTGGCAGCAATCGAATGAATTTAATAAGAAATCTAAGTGAAATGGTTAATCTATTATTGAAATTACCAGTAAACTTATTATCAATTTCAATATGAAAAACATAAAATAATGCAAAATTTTCAAAATAAAAATAATTAAAAAAACTAACCCTCGGAGGTTGATTTTCCATTTCTGAATGATTGTGAGGGATTTCTGACCGTGAATGGTTGTGAGGGATTTCGCCGGTGATGGGGACGGAAATCTTCGGAGATGGGGACGGATTTTGCCGTAGAGAGTGAGAGATGGAGATGGGACTGAGTGTTGTGATTTTAGGTTTGAGGTTATGAGTTGCGATTACTATGGACGGTTCAGTTTCCGATATATTAAGAAAAAATTCGTGTTTGGAATTTGAAAAAAAAATACGCGTTAATACGAATGGCGCTATGTAAATCGCATTGCGATAGTCAGATTCGCATTGCGATTTACGTATTTGCATTGCGATTTTCCTAATTCGCATTGCGATTTACTTAATCGCGTTGCGATTTACATATTCGCATTGCGAATTATGAAAATCGCAACGCGAATACATAAATCGCATTGCGATTTTGTATTATCGCATTGCGATAGTCAGTATCGCATTGCGATTTTCCAAATTCGCATTGCGATTTACTTATTCACATTGCGAATTGGGAAAATCGCAATGCGAATTGGGAAAATCGCATTGCGATAGTAATAATCGCGTTGCGAATCTGGAAACTGATTTGCGATAATGGAGATCGCGTTGCGAATTAGCGATCGCATTGCGATTTTGTTGGTCATTTTGGCAAATCCGGAAAAAGTTGGTTAAAATCGTATATTATAGGGGATTTTTGGTCACTGAGGTTATTTTCTCTTTTATTTAAAACATATATCTACCCACCACCCGTACACCGTATAAAAACCCCAGCACATGTATCCATAAGGACTTACCCTAGACCCCTAGGATCTAGGAGTCCAATATGGAAGATCAAAACATAAAGGAATTACCAGCTAGCTGAACCTTAGAGTCTCCAGACACTTACTCGGATAGTACCCTAATAAAGAAGTTTTCATACAATACTAGTAATATAAAAAAATCATAAATCATATATTTTACAGTAACAGTAATCTATAAAACAGATATCAAACAAATCAGAAATTTCAGATCAATAAAATTAGGACTCAAGAAAAATCATCAAAATCATGCTTTCAAAATAAGTTAAAACAGATAAATATAGTACACAAGGAACATACCTCGCAAAACGGGTCAATCTGAGGGATTTACTGAACACCGATCTCGCTAAGAACAAATGTAGTACAAGATCGAGTAATCACAGCTCACGCGAGTAGACGGGTCGAGAAAAAATAGGTCAAGCAGTCGTACAATCGAGAGAATCACGAGTACCTATCATAACCAAAGTCATAAATCAGTCATCGTCCTTCTTTTTTATTTCCTTAACCAATTTCTTTAAAATAACTATGCAAGCTCAAGTTCAAAGGTCAATTCAGAGGCTTACAGGTTAGAATTTCAGGAAACAGACTTTGTATTCAGACTCGGGACATCAAAAAACATAAAATAGGATTTTTTTTTCAAAAAAAAAGTTAACTTTTTGGTCAAAGTCAACGGTTACGAGGTCAAAGTCAACGGGTCTGGTCAATGGTCAGGTCAAAGTCAACGGTTCAGTCAGGGTTAACGAGTCGAATCAATTCGGTCTGAGTTGATTCGAATGACTCGATCTAAGTTAATTCGGTCAACTCGATCTGAGTTGACTTAGTTTCCATAATGTTCAAAGGGAACGATGTCCAAGCGCGGCGGTGACGAGTCCAGATCAACGCAAAAATCAACCAAAAATTGATGAAACCGAACGAAAATAAATTTAAAACTTACCCCGAAGGCGAACGATGGAGAAACCACGATGAGGTATCGGAGCTGAATGGGTTTAAACCGAAACTTTGCAAGGATTCCGAATATGAAGACGGTGAGGCGAATGAAAGCTTAATGTGGTCAAAATCGACGTAAACAATTGCTGACAATTTGGGTTTCACGAAATTTCGATCGGGTTTTCACGACGATCGAATGTTATATGAAATGGGGTCAATTGGGGTTTGGTCAGATGACGATGACACTTTTTTAGTACCGACGGTGAGGCAAATCGGCGACAAAATCGTCGAAAATCGAAAGTAAACAGAGGTGGAAGTTATGGTTCTCGACGGACTTCAAACGACGATTTACGAGCACGATGGATCTTGACAAAAGGTTTGGGGAGTTTTGGTTGCGAGTGAATGCCAATCAAGATTGTATTAGCGGTGCATGACACGAAGGGTGGAGGACGATGGTTCGAGGGAGGAATTGGCGATGTCGATGGGGATAAAAGGTTTAGGAATTTTGAATTCTGATTGGGGTAGGGAAAATGAGGATTTATAAAATCCAAACTGATATCTTTAAAAAAAATTATCCTATATTAACATAAATAGTGACCTAACCTAGTGGCTAGTGCAAGGCTTCCTATATATGTTAGTCACGAGTTCAAATTGTGTTAACCACTCCCTTTTTTCTTTTCCTTTTTTTCCTGCAAATAGAGAAAGAGCAAAACCCAAGTTGGGTCTTTGTACTTTTGGGTTTTTTGAAACTGGGCCTTAGATTTCTAATAAATTGCAAAATAGTCTTCAAAATTAATTAAAATTAAATTCAAATCAAGTCCAATAAAAATCGGGGTGTGACACCTCAACAACGATCTGATGTATGGTAAGTGTCGGTTGCTTGACCCTTTTTTCCTGGAGAGTACGTTACCATATTTTCTCGTAATCGGTTATGTTACTCCATAGAAAGTTATGGCACCAGCATCCATTGCTATGCTGGGATGGAGACATGTGATTGTGCCTATATTGAACAATTTTCAGCGTCTACCATATTTTCAACTTTCCGGATTTGGACAGGCATTTCCTACCATGTTTTCAACTTTTAATCTCAGACACCCAAACTACATTATATTTGATCATATCTAAATTAATAGTTCGTATTAATTGTATTATGATTAGTATTATTCTTCTGTTTAATGTCATGCTTTTATAATTATATCAACATGTTTTAAATATTAAATTTGAAACGGTAGGAAAAAAAATAGAATCACAATGACATTTACATTACTAAAGTAGGAGCAAATGCAACATGATCAACAAAGCATCTACAACATCGCCTTAAATCAGATCAGATCGTTACTAAAATCCCTGCTTGGTATTTCATCAACAATTTGTTTTTCTTAAAAAAGAATTGATAAAAAAAAACAAAGGAAAAAGAAATGGGAAAAGCATTATATATACTGATGAGTATCATGATTTTCAAGTGTGCCTATGATGTCCAAATCCAGGCTATTCTTCTTCTCGTATTCAGTAGACATTGAAGGAACTATCATCCAAGTGTAGACGACGGTGAAAAGAACCCTCAGCTCCCATAAAACTTCATTTACAGGCAATGATTTACTCAGCTTCGATTTTCCTCAATGGCGGCTGTGTTTTCCTGCAAACTTCCTAATCTGTACTTTTAAAGGACCTGCTCGCCGATCAAGTCCAGACCGACCAGAAGAAAAGATATCCCTTGAAATAGTAAGAAATAGAAATGGATACCCTGTGCAGAAAGGAGGCTCCTAGCTGAAGCTGTTAGAAGGAGGAATGCAAGTGCTAGCTCCTTCCTATATATCCTATTATGCGTCTTTTTCTTAGCCTTCTGTTCTTGCTCAAGTTCGGTTTTCAATTCATCAAGATTGGGTTCTGATACCCCACGCTGATGTTTCGGTTGTTTCTCGACCAAGGACAAAAGATCACCCTCGGATGACCGACCGGATTTTTTGGTAACGACCCACTCATATGCACTGCCAAGTTGGAATAGACCGGAGATCATTGCATTGAACTTTGTCACCGACATTGTGTTCTCGAAAAGAAGGTATGGAACAATGAACGGGAAGGATTTTGGGGCTGGAAGGATGTTGAGGAATGACATTGCAGCGGGGATGTAACAGACAATCCATGCCGGAAGCTCAGCCTCAGGAACGAACATCGTCATCGGGAGAATTATGCAGAAAAGTGTGAATGAATAAAATGGTAGGATCAGTTTTCGGAGCAGAAAGAACAGAAAGATCATATTGAATTTCTTCCACACACTAATCTGCACCAATTGGAATACAGAACAAGAACAATGTTGGGAAATGGAATCACAAGAGAATTATCGAGTTTAACAAATTAGAATAAATCATTGCCACTTTAAGCAAAATGTAGCTTGAAAAAGTAATCACCTTAGCATGGATAATATCCGACAAACAGAGGCGGAACAATTGCATTGGTCCCGAATGCCATCGATGCTGTTGTTTTCTATAAGCTTCGTAAGATTCGGGAAGTTCACACTGACACTGAACAGAAAAAAAGAATAACAAGCACTAACCTCCAAGAACGTTGAATAGCTGCAAAATTCAACTATCAATAGGACTGATGAAACTATAGCAATTACCTCGACATCATTGAGGAAAATGAACTTCCATCCACAAAGATGGGCACGAACTGCGATATCCATGTCCTCAACCGTGGTTCTCTCTAACCACCCACCGGAATCCTCCAAAGCCTTAATCCTCCAAACCCCAGCTGTCCCGTTGAACCCGAAGAAATTAGTGAAAACACCATTCACTTGTTGCTCAACCTCGAAGTGAAACGACAAATTTATGTTTTGCAATCTTGTTAGCAAATTTTCATCCTTGTTAACAAAAGACCACCTTGCCTGAACCAATCCTACATCCTCATTATCCTATAAAGCAAATATAACCAAAATAAATATTGAATTAAACAAATCCAAACACATACTAAATCGAGCTTGAAATTCACAGAATTGCAATCAAAATCAAACACAGAAATACTTGGTTTAGTTACCTTAAAATGGGGTATAGTTCGCTTAAGAAAATCAGGATTCGGCTGGAAATCGGCATCGAAAATGGCAACAAATTCATAGTCTTTAACATAACTACAACTCATTGCAGACTTAAGATTACCAGCTTTGTAACCATCTCTAATCACACGATGCCGGTACACAATGTGAACACCTTGTTGTTGCCATTTATGAACCTCTTCTTTGATAAGCAACTGAGTTGTTGGATCATCGGAATCATCCAAAACTTGAATCAAAATTTTCGACTTCGGCCAGTCCAAGTTACACACTGCAGCTATCGACTGCTGGTAAACCTGCAAATCAAAGATTTAAAATTAATGGGTTTCTTTTAAAACGATCAAACAATGCGCTTTCTATGTTTGTTTTTACCTCTTTTTCATTACACATAGGGATCTGAACAAGAACCATGGGGAAGAACCCATCATCCCCAGATTCAAGATCTGCAACAGCAACTTGTTTGGGAATTGGCTTGATTTTCTTGAAGCGGATCCAAAAACAACCCAAACAGAGGATTAATCTATCCAAGCTTTGGATAATGAAGAGAATAATGCAGACATTTGCGAGAAACTGAAGAGGAGGTGCCAAATACTCGACCCGAATCAAAACCCAACGGGAGTACAAGGAATCGAAGAAATCCCTAACGCCGAGCGGCGCCGTAAAGACGTACTGCAATTGTAGCTTCGGCGCACCGAAATGCCAGCCTTTAAAGTAGGCGGCAATCTCGAAACCCAGTAACAATAACGATAACCAAAGGAACACTTTGATGCAGCTATAGAACCTGGTTTTAACAGTTGTATTTTCGTTGGCGGAACAGTTGTCGGCGTCGGCGTCGGTTCGACCGGAGGCGACTCGACGACGGACGGCGGAACCGACAGCGACCAATGTGGAAGCAATGGAGGTTAAACAACCGGCGGCGCGGTGGGCTTTTAAGAGGAGGACCCAAGTGAGTTGTTTGGCGTTTTTGCCACGCGCTTTTTCGCGAGTACCCTTCGGGGTGTTACCGACGAGGAAATCGTCTTCGGACGGAGCTTGGAGCTCCTCCATTGACCAGTTTGGGTTTTCCATTTTGACAACCACCGGAGTTCCTTTGTGGCTGCCTTTTGCCCACCACCCAAACGACGGCGCCATTGTTGGGGTTTTTTTTTCCTTACCTTAAAAAAAACTGGACTGTTGGGTTTCGATCTTGGGTGAGATCAAAAGTTGAAAATGTTACCGGAAAAATGGCTAGAAATTGAACAACATTATCAAAAACAAACGAAGAAGAAACAAACTATAAATTTAAAAAAAGGAAAAAGAGGGGTCTGGATGGATTTGAAGACAGAGAAATGAGCCACTGAGTTCAACAATACACTTCTTCTCACTCGTTCAAGTGCAAAAAGGTTAGCGTAAAAAGAAAAATAATACGATTTTGATTTTCTGAAAAAAGTTTTTTTATAAAATGAGATTTCATTTTTTTAACACATACGTTTGTCTGTGACAGTCGATTCAAATAATGGAATTGGGAAGGCAACAGTTTTCTAATATAAATAAAATAAAAGGTTAGTTATGTGCTGGGAATTTGAGACAAATACAATTTAAAACTAAATTATCTTTTTATTATTATTATTATTATTAATCTATATTATAATTTTTAATCATTTAACATTGAATGATCATAATTTTTATATTTTTAATATTTAAATTTAAAATCTTAATAAATAACAACAAACCTTTTATTATAAATAAAAGATGTTTTTTTAACATAAATTATATGGTGAGTATTGAGGATTTTTATCGTATATCAACATTACATGTAGTTTATTATTTTAGAATTATTTTTATTTAAATTTTAATGCATATAATTTAAAAAATATATTATATGTATTAACTTTTTATTAATTTAAAGTAAATATAAAATAATATTTATGCAAAATATATCATGATATCTGAAGACATCAGACTGAAATCTAAACTTCAAAGTACAACAATAATATTTTAATAATTAAAATCGTTTGATTCATTTTATTATATATATCGTTAAAATTTATTTTTGACATATGTCTAGATGTATTCTTTTCAGTTGAATGTAATTCGATTAACATCATTTTTATATGTTATATAACAACATACAAAATTCAATATATATAAATATTTAATATCTCGATTTACGGATAGAATATGATTTAAATTATATAATTTCCATATAAAAATATTTTTTGATTCTTTTTTTTTGCGTTATATTAATTAATTTTAATTATGATTATATATTATATTATAACTATAACTTTTTGATAAAAATAATTTTAGGAAATAGTTTATGGAGTTTATATTAAATTTAGAAATAAAAAATTGTAAACAAATGTAAGATTGAATGCTACAAATTATTACTTTCTATTATTTTCAAATGAAACGGAAAAATAATAATTGAATTTTTTTATAAATATATTAAACTTTATTGATTGAGATTTTATTATCAAATAAAATTATTATTGTCATATTTTAAAATTTATTGATTTAAATATATTTAACTATTCAATATTTGAGATTTAAAATTTTATGAGTCATTTGTAGATATCTTCGTTTGGTGACAACTTAATTCAAATTGAATCAAGAGTAGATTTAAATACTATTATATAAGAAAAGTTGAGTTAATTGCATGATTGATCTTAAATATTTTTTTTTATTCGTAGTCAATTTTTATTTACTTTTTTTCCTCTGTACGCTACAGTAATTAATCCCCGTTTTACAACCATAATTAGTAAAATGAAAAATGACCGTGGTTAGAATTTGGAAGCTTCCACTTGGATGGTTCCTTTTATGTTTCGACAAGATCCGTTCACGCGCCGTTTCGGAGCGTGTTTTATATCATCTTATCTTATTCAAATTACTCTACATTAATTAATTAATTAATAAATAATTGTAATATTTATTTCTCAACAAAAAATTGTAATATTTAACTTTTCGTTTTCTTAAACTTTTATACAAGGATTGTTGTACTTCCGTTAAACGTATTTTGTGTATCACTTTCGTAGCCGTATTACTGTAAGCTTTCGAAGAAGAAATCTTTTTATAAATAATCTCACAATAATACTTCTAAAGAAAGAATTTCAAAAAAGTTTAAAAAATAATAAAAGAATTCAGAAGAAGAATCTTAAATAGTTAATACATCTTGAAATTTTAATAATTTAATATAATTTTTAAAATGTCCACATGATCTACCGAGTCAAATTTATTATCAACTATAATATCTCAACATACAGATAATCATAATAATCTTATGTCATACATCAGTTTCAAAAATTATTATAAAATCTCTCGAACAAAACTAAATAGAAAGAATAAAATCACTTCATCCTCGATCATATCTTTTTTATCTTCTTACAAAAATATAATATATTAGCATTGATTAACGATTAATTTTACGTCTATTATAATTTTCTATCTAAATTGAAAAAAAAAACACTTTATAACTACCACAATTCTTTGTTCTTTTTTTTAAAAAAAAAGGAAAAAATAATCACTACAATAAATATAGGCTTTTTGCTATGGAACGATTTTAAGAGTAAATTTTAAAATAGGTTAATATTATTGCTAAAAAAATCTAGAATATTGGTATGTTGGATAGATTAAAAATCTAGAGTAAATTTTTTGGTTAATATTTTTTGAGTACTTCTACTCTAAAGTTAAAAATTAGGAAAATATTTTACGAAAAATCAGATGGTAAATTTTTTTTAAATAAAATACAAATAAACTGAGAAAATAAATTACATTGAAAAAATTAATTATAACTATCAAACGTTAAAAAATATTTTTTTATAAAAAAAAATACAACTATCAAACATCAAAAAATATTTTTTAAAAAAATCAACTATCATATACAATAAAATAAAATAAAAAATTTAAAAAATATTTTTCAACTATCATACACATAATTTTTATTTCGTTAAATACTAAATAAAGAATGCAAATATCACGCGCCATAAATAGGGTATCAGCTGTATCGAAATGACGATCAAAAAGTGTTTGACGCGTCTAAGCCACCGACAATTTTGATTCAAAGGAGAGTGGAAGTCAAGAAGGGTTATTTTGGGAAATACGAGAGGGGGAAGAGACGAGAAGAGAAACTTCAAGGAATAAATCAATGCCCCAATCACTTGTCCAAAACCCTTTACCTAAAACATTTATTCCCGGGGTGACATAATGATTTTTGCCTAATTTAATTTAAGAGAAAATAATCTCATAAATTAAAAATGCCTTATAATATAAGATTTTAACTAACTTTTTTTGGATTTGCCAAAATGACCAACTAAATCGCAATGGGATCGATAATTCGCAACGCAATCTCCGGTATCGCAAATCAGTTTCTAGATTCGCAACGCGAACTTCGACTATCGCAATGCGAACTTGGACTATCGCAATGCGAATATGTAAATCGCAATACGATAGTCAAAGTTCGCAATGCGATAGTCGAAGTTCGCATTGCGATAGTCGAAGTTCGCATTGCGATAGTCGACTATCGCATTGCGATTTACATATTTGCATTGCGATAGTCCAAGTTCGCATTGCGATAGTCGAAGTTCGCGTTGCGATTTATTCCAAATTTATTGCGATAGTCCAAAATCGAAACGACTGGTGGTATTGCATTTGTTTCTTAAGAATTTTCTCTAAAAAGATAGTATTCGCGCGGACGTGTGTCGACCCGAGACGAGACGGACGGCGGCGGCGGCGCGCGAGAGTCCCCCTTGTTCTCTATCACTCAACAAGGAAGTGGGAAAGCCAAGCCTTAAATACCATTCCCAATAGTATTTCTAATACTATGTGGGATTGAGCATTACCAACACTTGTTTCCAATACAATGTGATTATTCAGGAAACAATTCACAATCATGCACCTTAAAACAACTGAATCAACAAACAATTGCATTAGTATTATACGATTAAATATGTCATAATTAAAAGTCAATCTACAATCAATCGCGATTATTGCAATTTTAAGCAAAACATTCAAAAATAATATCACTATTTAAGGCTCAATCCCACATAGTATTGGGAACAAGTGTTGGTAATGCTCAATCTCACATAGTATTGGAAACACTATTGAGAATGGTATTTAAGGCTTGGCTTTCCCACTTCCTTGTTGAGTGATAGAGAACAAGGGGGACTCTCGTGCGTCGCCGCCGCCGCCGTCCCGTCTCGTCTCGGGTCGTGTCGTGGTCGTGGTCGTGGTCGTGGTAATACTTGTCTTCGACACGTCCGCGCGAATACTATCTTTTTAGAGAAAATTCTTAAGAAACAAATGCAATACCGTCGTTGCGATTTTGGACTATCGCAACGAACTTGGAATAAATCGCAACGCGAACTTGGACTATCGCAACGAATTTAGAATAAATCGCAATGCGAACTTCGACTATCGCAACGAACTTGGAATAAATCGCAATGCGAACTTGGACTATCGCAACGAATTTGGAATAAATCGCAACGCGAACTTTGACTATCGCAACGAACTTGGAATAAATCGCAACGCGAACTTCGACTATCGCAACGAACTTGGAATAAATCGCAACGCGAACTTGGACTATCGCAATGCGAATATGTAAATCGCAATGCGATAGTCGAAGTTCGCGTTGCGAATCTGGAAACTGATTTGCGATACCGGAGATCGCGTTGCGAATTATCGATCGCATTGCGATTTAGTTGGTCATTTTGGCAAATCCAAAAAAAGTTGGTTAAAATCGTATATTATAAGGCATTTTTGGTCACTGGGTTATTTTCTCTTAATTTAAACTTAAGGGTTTTCTTATTCTTAACTAAAATATGAAAAAATAATTTATTTTTTGTTATAAATATAATTACTTTTTGATAAAATGAAAAGTATTATTTTTATTAAAAAATTTAAATTACAATAAAAGTTTACGACTATCGTTGTAAACTAAAACACATGACAATAACATTTTTATATAATCATTAACAAAATAAACTAATTACTTAAAATCACACAAGGATTATGCAAAGAAAAAGTTAAAAGCATAATCAAATAAAATTGAATAAAAGATAGATACAATTAGATCTAGCCACATCTACAAACGAATCACAAAAAATAATTAATTTATTTAAAGACCACCAACTAATCACAAATTAGAATTGAGCAACGTGAGAAAATTATACACAAACGCAAATTGTATATTCAAATCTAATCAGAGGATCCAAACATGAAAGAGCAATATGATAACAAATGAGTGTCATCTTAATTAATCTTGGCGATGTCAAATAAAATTATAAGAAAAAAACGAAATAGCAATCAAATGGTATAAAACGTCTCAAAAAAAAACAAAGGAAATGTGCCATAAAAGTAAAAGAAAACATTTTATAAAGGTAAAATTATGAAAAATTCAAAAAAAAATACAATAAAATAAAGTAAAAATAATTAATATCAGTCGATCAACACTAAAATAAATATCGTTATCGATTATAAAAACAAAGAAATAAAAAAGACTGAAGACAACACAATAAAAAAAAGAAAAAAAATAGAGCTTTTATAAATATAATTAATTAAATCTTCATTGGTTTGAAGAAAATTAATTCTCTACATTAATGTTGATTGTGTTTACCATTATTTTATGTGTAAAGTACACAAATGGTTCATCAATTATAGGGTTCTATTTTTTAGAGTTCCCTAATTCTTAAAATTTGTAAAATAATTTATCGATTATAAGATGCTATTATGTTGAGTCATTTGACTATTAAAAGTTACAATATGGTCACTCGAATATTTATATGTCACAAACTCATCATTTTCCGTTAAACATTTGATGGTCGTCTAAGTTGAACGTTAACATACTAATTGAGATATGATAAAATCATATTTTAATGATATCTATTAGCCCCTTCATTGCTTTCAAGTACTAACTCAGTGACATAATATTTCAAGTACTAGGTCGACTACAAAATGTAAATAGAAACTTGGTCCACAAAATACAACTCAAACAGCTCTATGATCAAATTTCATCATATATAAGCGAGCATGTTAACGTCCAACTCAGACGATCGCCAATTTTTTTAAACGAAAAAAAGAGTTTGGAAACTATGAACAGTTGAGTGACAATTTTATAACTTTTAATAGTCATGGAACTCGACAAAGCAATGTATTGCAATTAATTGATCATTTTGTAACTTTTAATAGTTAAGGAACTCAACGATGCAATGTCCTATAATTAAGGAATCATTTGTATACTTTACCCTCTTTTTATTAAAATAACTAATACTAACTTTCAATAAATATGATATGTGCCACTCGTGCAGAGAGTTTAATTAATTATTTTATTTGATGTTAAGAATTTATTTAATCGGTATTAAAAGCTTAATTGAGTACAAAAGATAAAATAATTCTTTGATTAGTGTCTTAATTTTGGTTAGTCAAACTTGAGATTTCTCATTAAAAAATGTCTAACAAATCAGTTGGTGCTCGATAATCTCACATCATTGAGAAAGCGCTAAGAGTACGTTTCAATTATGAAAATTTGATTTATTTTTAAATCAAGTTAGAGGTCAAAGGTATCGAGCGATCAATTTGACAAAATAACTTGAAAGATAAATAAATACCATTAATTTCTTTTATATTTTAAAATATTTGTTTATTCTGCATTTATTTTTTAAAATAATTAATTTTAAACATGATTTTACATGGAGAAAAGTTCCTTTACAATGATAGAATTATTTTAATTAGATTTCACCCCAAACAGAGATAAAAACATGATCAAAAATATGAAAATAATTTAATTGTCTAACTTTAAAATACTGGGATAAAAACATGAAGCCTGTCGTGGCTTCATCAACTTTCGCACAATCTTCGCTCTCTACCCAGCTACCGCCCCTCCGCTACGTATAAAATGCAGCTGCCCAAATTGTTCGGTTAAATGTACGAACTAAATTATCTCAGTAGTTAAAAAGAATATTTGTTGTTTTTAAAAGTTTCGGGCTCAAACACCAACGGTTATAACGAGGGTGATTAGATATCATTATAAAATTATTGAGAGTATTTAAAACATATATTATTTAAATTATTTGATTAAATGGATTGCTGACAGAGAATGTAAGATCAAAAGAACAACTGGATGATATAATGACCAAGGCACAAGTATTTAATTTTTAAGTTGGGACTAAAAGATATTTTAATTATCAATTTGAGGTGGGATGTCGAAAAGAGTTAATTATTACTCAGTTAAAAGGGACACTTAATATGTTAGTTGAAAGTTAGTAGCATGCAATGATAGTTGTATGTATTGCATGTAAGAATGAATATTACAGGAAATTAAGAATGGATTTCTTCTTGTTTTAACAGGGACATATAAAGAAGGCATGTAAAATATTTACAACCCAATTGCAACATTTGTACTTGGTCTCTGTTGATGGATGAGCAATGATTTTAGCTTTTTCTAGGACCAACTTGGTGGTATGTTTCTCTGAAACAGAACATAAGCTTCATTGTTTTTTTTTAATAAATAATAATTTTCTTATTTTACTAGAAAAACGAACTCAATTAATATTATTTGAAAAAATGTCCCCCAAATAATCCACATAACGTTCTGCAAAAAGTGTTTAAAGATCTCACGTTCTTCAGAAAGCGAGTTCCATTGATTTCTCAAGTCCAAGTTCTTTCACGTCAATGAATCTTTTTTGCAGGAAGCGAAGTCTTTAAACACTTTTTGCATAACGCGATATTTTTAGACGCGTGGCCAAAGATGGGATCACCACAATCAAAGTATAATATTTGGGACCGACATGGGTTGGTTCAAGTGTAAATAATTTGATATCACTTAACCAAGATCTCGAGTTCGAATCTTTATGTATATGAAAAATCCTTGCAGGGAGACTTACACACACCATAGTTAGATATGCGTCGCTGGTCAATCCGGATTAATGAAGACAAAGCCTTGAAACTAGGGATGACAATGGGTATTTCTCGGCCAAACGTGTCCGTGTAATATATAACCAACATTTTTAAAGCATTATTGGTACAAATTAATATCACCAATTATTCACCTAGCTATTCACCAATTAATTCCAATTAATTTTCGGCTTTTGCAGCAATTGTTTAAAAAAATTTCATGCATGCATGCTTCACCGCATTCACGTTGCTGCATTTCTGGTTTAGTTGCTACTGCCATTCTGGTTTACCATACGACAAGGGAGCAGAGGATGGGAAATCACGGGCCAACCTTGGATTGCTTGGCGACCTATCTCTAAGGGCTGCATGAAGCGCTCGGACGACATGGAGACCAATCCTCTTACTAGCAAATAATTGATCAAATGCAATATGCAAAGAATTTTTCTTTTTCAAAGCATTATGTGGGCAAATTAGACGTTTCTCCTATATTACAATTCCTCGTGTTCGTGATACATGCACCAGAGTCCATCACAATGACAATACATATTTCTTTGGGCTAATGTTTTTACTCGAACCTATTAGAAAAATAAAGTCTAAAAAATTTAAAACTTATCTATTTGGTAAGCATAATGTGAATGAATCATTAAAAGGTTCTAACGTTTCTCCCTTTCATGTTTCATATTCAAGGTTGAATCTTTTTGAAAAGAGGGAGGATGATACATGCATCACAAGGCTCAAGATACACTCATTTTAGTGAATACAACACATGCAAATGTCTTTCATATACAAGATTAATACGATAATTTATAAATATTACTAATTTTCAATATTTTTATTGATTATTTGTAATATATATAATTTAATATACAATGATACATTATCTTTTAGGATTAAATTTACTATTTTATTAGGAAATAAGATAGAGTTGATGCCAGCAGATTCCAACGTCCACAAGCCACATTGTCACCACCATTCAAACCATTGTGCTATTCCGATCAAAACCCAACAGTTCGGCGATGACGATGATGGCCAGTGACCGTTTTGGTTAAGAAATTGAAATTGAGAATTAGGGATTTGGATATTAGGGATTTAGATTTAGGAATTTTGGGACGGTAAGGACGACGATTAATCAATGGGTGGGTTGTAACGGGTGGGTGACCGTTCGGTGATGACGATAGTGGTCGAAGATGGTCGGCGACAGATGGTAATGGGGGTTGAAATGAGAGATTTTAGTCTTTTAGGTTTTTTTATAATTTAAATAAAAAGTTGGGTTTTTTTTATAAATAAATAATTTTTTTATATTTTTTAAATTAAAAATAATATTTTTATTAATAAAATTTTTAAAAAATATACGATAAACACCTAAAAATATAACTGAGAAAACCTTAGACACTTTTTCTAGCGAAAAAATCTTTAGGCGCTAAAATATTTTTCGAGTCATAGTTTGGACACTTTTTTGTATTAAGCCTAAATTATATTATAAATAATCAATAAAATATTGAAAATTCGTAATATTTATAAATTATCGCATTAATCTCGTACATGAATTTTTGCATACTCTGTTTTCACTAAAATGAGTGTATCTTGACTTTCTAGTATCATATTAATGCGATTTAAGACTTGTTGGAAAACTAAGAGACAACCGGTCGTAACTCCAGAATACAAGTCGACCAAATAACATCAGAATCACATTCAAAAAGCAGTCACAAGTCTGTTGCTTTACTGTTCTTCTTTTCAAAGTCTTGGTCGCATGGATCAATTGAAAGCGTTAGTACATCTTCCTTTGATGCGAGTCTTGTCAGTGACAGATCTTGGTGGTATAGTTTGAGGGGGCCTAATCAAAATTTTTAAAATTTTTGGAGGTCTAATCAAAATTTTGAGGGACCTAGTGAGATTTTTTTTTAAAAAATGCGAGAGTCTAATTGAAATTGTCAAAAATTTTGGGAAGCTTAATAATTTTTTTTAACAATTTTGAAGGGGATTAATTAAAAATATTCAAAAAATTAATACTTCATGAGAATTTCTAAAATTTTCAAGGAGGGTAATTAAAATTTCAAAAATATTTTAAGGGTATAAAGCAAAATTTCCAAAACTTTGGAGGTGCCAAGGCTCCCTCTAGCCGCCCTGAGTCTTGTGACGCATGTATCATCCTAACTCTTTTAAAAAAGATTCGACCTCGAATCTGAAATGCCAAAGAGAGAAATGTTAAAACTTTTTAATGATTTTTTCACATTATGCTTACTAAATAAATATGTTTTAAAACTTTGAGATTTTTTTTCTTCTAATAAATTCGAATAGAAACATTAACTCAAAGAAACATGTGTGGTCATTGTGAGGACTTTGGTTAATGTATCAGTTCGTCCCAATGCTTCCAAAAACCAAATTAAGAACAGCCAACTAAGCTCAGGAAGCTACTTGAATAAATCAATTTTAAAAACAAACAACGATAATAACACCGCCACGCCTTTGTGTACGCTAAAGTTCTACATGATGACTGCCGATTCAAAATACCTTATTTACTAGCTGTCACGGAAGATTGGCTAGCACAAGTAGACGATTTTTGTGGTTGTAATAAGTAGTACTCTTATGTGTGAACTTCCCAGTACTTGATCGGATATTGATTAGTCTATGTTACATGGTATTGTCGGATTTGGATATTCTTCGATACGAATATGTTCAATATTTTGACTAATTTTTTCATATAGTTGGAGGATCCTTGGACATTTCTCCATGTCTAAACATGTTGGACATTATTATTCTAAGAAAAAAGGAAGAATTAAGAGTCGTATTGAAATTAGCCAACAAATATTAGCCCCTTACAGATTTAATATCAGCCAAGTTATACTCTGCATGTATTCTCCATGCCTGTTCTTTGTTCTGATTTCCACTTTTTGTAGATTAAATCCTAAGTGGAGGAAGAAGGAAGTATATTAATCTCATAGCTCTAGTATATAATATAGAGGTCAAATCTTTGTTTAATATTCTCTATGACCGGTTCATGTCCGCTCGTAGATTACATTCTAAGCGAACGAAGAAGGAAACGCCTTAACCAGTACCACATAGCTCTATGTTTAATATAGAGGCCAAATCATTATTTAACCCAAAGTTATTTCAACTGTAAATTGTTCATGTGGTACAACATGCAGGATGGACTCCGAGTGCATGTGATTGAAAGGGACTTGACTGAGCCTGACCGTATAGTTGGGGAATTCCTACAACCAGGAGGCTATCTCAAGTTGATGGAATTGGGACTTGAAAGTATGTGTTGGATAATATATATATCTTATTTATTGATTGTTCTTGATTCTGTACACTAATGGAACTTTTTGGTTTCCCCGATAGAACTTGGGAATGTATTCTATGAGCCTTCTGCATTTTTGTGAATGCAGATCGCGTGGAGGAGATTGATGCTCAGCAGGTATTTGGTTATGCTCTTTTCAAGATTGGAAACATACCCCACTTTCTTACCCCTTAGAAGAGTTCCACCCAGATGTTTCCGGTAGGGGCTTCCACAATGGACGTTTCATTCAGAGGATGCGGGGGAAATCAGCTTCCCTTCCCAAGTATATCTTCCCTCTTTTTTTTTTTTTATTAGTATAGGGTTATTATAAGATAGTATTTGTTAGAAAGACTCTCAACCATTTGACAATAAACTCTCAACCATTTGACAATAAACGCTCAAACACTCCTGCAGATGTCGTGTTCGAACCCGAGACCTCTAAGGATAATAACCATTTCTTAACCACTGAGGTTGCTTGGTAAAATATTCAACTGCCTAATGTAGCATTGTGATAAAATTAAAAGTTTGAGCCTTCCTAAGTATATATTTTCCCCTTTTTAGATATTCATTGCTCCAACTTTTGCTTTTCAGTGACAAATATTGATGAAAATATTCAACTGCGTAATGTAGCATTGTGGTAAGAAATAGTAATTCCTTAAGGTATTTATGCCTTTTTCTCCCCCATTGGTTTACCAGTGTACATTTAGAGCAAGGGACAGTTACCTCCCTACTTGAAGAAAAAGGGATAATCAGAGAAGTACAAAACTAAAGATGGTCGAGAATTGACTGCATTTGCACCTCTGACCATTGTATGTGATGGCTGTTTTTCAAACTTGCGTCGCTCCCTTTGCAACCCTAAGGTGATCTCATACGTCAACTTTGTTCCACTCATATTTCTCTTCTTATTCCTTTTTTTTTTTAATATGGCCTCAATTACACTCTGAAGGTAGATGTACCTTCTTATTTTGTGGGATTGGTCCTGGAGAATTGTCATCTTCCATACTCAAATTATGGGCATGTTATAGTAGCAGATCCTTCCCCCATTGTGTTCTATCCGATCAGCGGCACGGAGGTTCGCTGTCTGGTCGATGTACCTGGGCAGAGGGTTCCTTCTATTGAAAGTGGTGAGATGGCTATCTATCTAAAGACTGTGGTGGCTCCCCAGGTATTTAACTTCAATTCGGTCTGCACATTTAAGCTCCTTGTAGCTTTATTCGTTTTAGCTTTTCTTTTGCTCGTGATATCTGAATTTATGTTTAAGGATATCTTGGATTGCCAATGTTCTGCATATCTAACAGGTTCCCCCAGAATTCTATGATTCATTTGTAGCGGCCGTCGACAAGGGAAATATTAGGACAATGCTAAACAGGAGCATGCCCGCTTCTCCTCATCCCAAATCCGGAGCACTATTGATGGGAGATGCATTCAACATGAGGCATCCATTAACCGGTGGAGGAATGACTGTCGCTTTATCCGATATTGTTGTCCTCCGTAATCTACTAAGGCCTATACATGACCTCAATGATGCACCTACCCTCTGCAAATATCTTGAATTCAAGTGAAACTGATTCGACTGTCATGTTTTGCAGCCTGTGGCATCGACCATCAACACCTTAGCAGGCGCATTGTACAGGGTATTCTGTGCTTCCCCTGATCAAGCGAGGAAGGAAATGCGACAAGCTTGCTTCGATTATCTAAGCCTCGGTGGTGTGTTCTCGACCGGACCTATCTCCTTGCTGTCTGGTTTGAACCCCCGCCCCTTGAGCCTGGTTCTACATTTTTTCGCGGTGGCAATATACGGTGTTGGTCGTTTACTACTGCCATTCCCTTCGCCTAAGCGAATCTGGATCGGAGCTAGATTGATCTCGGTGCCGATCCCCATCCAAATTATCCCATTTTCTTTAATTTCATCTTTTGGCATTGCAGAGTATTATTTTTATTTACTCGGATGTCGTATGGTATGTTACAGGGAGAGTCGGGAATCATCTTCCCCATTATCAAAGCAGGAGCTAGGCAGATGTTTTTCCCAGCCATGGTTCCTGCATATTATAGAGCTCCTCCACTTGTAAAGTGAGGCAAGAAAAATATATTCATATAATAATCTATATAGAGAACAAGATAGTTAACATTTTGACAAATTTACAATCCAAACCAATAGATTATTTATCTTGTATATCCATTAATCCTATGTCCTTTAGAAGTATCAATAACAATGAAACTAAAAATATAATTATAATATCATGAATCTTAAAGGAAACATCGGATATATATGTTTGTAATTGTGATAATACTACTTGTGGTGTGTTAGGCATTGAATGACCTAATTTATAATTTATATTAAATTATAATTTAATATTAAATATTTAATTATTTTTTAAAAATATTTAATTATATTTTCATTTAATTTAAGGCATGATATTAAATTTAGACCCTACTATTTGTTACAATAGTCATTTTTTACTTTTCTTTTTTTAAATATTTGGACCCTTAACATTTTATTTTTTAAATAATTAAACATAAAAATGATTGTTAATAAAATATAAAAATAATTATTAATTAAATGTAAACAACATTTAATAATTAAAATTATAATATAGATAAAACTATATTAATAGTAAATTAATTTTTTTAAATGAATTATCATATAGTTATATACCAATTGAAATATAGATTTAATATTATACTCTCTCTGTCCTATTAAATTTGTCCCTTTTGAGTTTTAAAATTGTTCCTTTGAAAAAATTAACAACTTTTACTAATTATATTATCTTTTTTACTTTTTTTAATTTCCTAATAAAATAAATTTTAACTTTTACAAAATAGAATTTTCATTTTTATATTTTATAACACATCTCTTACACACAAAAATTCTTCTAAAACTACGTCAGAAGTCAACAATGGACATCAAAATGGGACGCAAGGAGTAACTAATATAAATTAGTTTGATATTTTTTTATTGTTTTTTCGGTTTTCAAGGTTTTGCCTTAATTAATCTGGATCGACTCGAGTCGTACACTTGACTTTGGTATATTAGTCTCCTAATATAGAATTTCTGCATACACGAAGACTTGAACTCGAGATCTTTTTAAGTAATATCAAGTTGTTTATCACTTAAACCAACCCATTGATAATTAATTTGATATTTTCAATCAAATATAAAAATAGAAAAAACATTAATAAATTAAAAATATTGAATTATATTCTAATAACAATAATATCAAAGAGAGAGAATGGATTTTTAATATTTTTTTATACGGTCATGCGTTTGATCCTTTATGCTAAGAATCAGCTTTCTAAGTTAACAAATAAGATTAAAAGGTAATCATGTCGGCCATGGGTATTTTGCCGGAATAATGCATATGGGGAGGTTTAATTCTCCAAATAATGCACTTTAATTATTATTTCCCAAAATGGGGTGATTGCTATAGGAAATATGGAAAGCTCGGCGTCTTCAGGCTGTCGTCGTCTTCAACTTGGATATCCCGGCGTTTTTAGGGTTAATTTTTACATGCCAAGATGGATCTCTCGGCGTCTTCACCTGTCGTCTGATGGGAATGCTCGGCGTCTTCAAGCAATTGGACTGCGAGATCTCTCGGCGTCTTCTGCATGCTACAAGGAATGCCAATGTGGATCTCTCGGCGTCTTCACCTGTCGTCTGGCGGGAATCTCTGCATTACTCTCTGAATCGTGCATGCATTATGGGGGCCTGAACGTCTTCATCTCTGCATGCATGCAGAGTTGATTTAACAGTTCAATACAATAATAATAGGAGTGCTCGGCGTCTTTAGTTAATAAGGTTACAGGGGTGTTCGATTTCCCGGCGTCTTAAGATATACATGGAGAATATTTGGTTGCAGGTGGTCGTGAAATCTCGGCGTCTTCTTCTTCCGAGATTCGTTCTGCATGCATCTGTATTCTTTGTGGCCGAAGCGTGAGATTCGTCTGAAGCGTGAGATTCGTCTGAAGCGTGAGACTAATAATTTACTCGAAGTCTTCAATTACTTGTTATAAAATAGAGGTGGGTATTGTATTTCATTGCATGCAGTTGGTTTTAACTTACAGAAGCAAGTGAGGGAATTTTTTTTTGCATTAGATTCAATTGAAGCTGCTGCTTGAAGTGATATTGGAGATTTTTGTTGGTTCGGTAATTTTTCGAGCTTTGGTTTAACGTCGTTCAAAAACACGTAAGTTCTTTCTCGTTTCCCATGCGAACTCTGTTTTTTTCGTGTTGAAAGAATGCTCATATATGTTAGGAGAATGATACATTTAAATTTTGTCCATGAGACCATAGTAATGTAATTTAGAGTACTAATGATAATTTAAAATTAGAAAATGTAAGTTTGATGATTAGGTATACAGAAAATTTAAGTTTGAGTATTATTGTTAATTTAAATTTTCGTGTAATTTTTAGTTGTATTTTTATATAATAATTATTAGAATTTTTATTTTGATTTAGTGGGAAAAAAATTCCCATTATGTAATCCTGATATTTTTACCGTAATAATAATGTATTTAAGTATTATTTTTATAAAACAATTGTTAACATAATTTATATTTATTATTTATAGTTTTGTAAATAATTAATTTTCATTACATTATTAATGTAATTTATTCTGAATATCTATATTTTTACGTGTAGAGAAAATGAGCAACAAATTTTTCACGATTGTCCATTACAATGGACATATGATGGAAAATGAGGTCGGAGTTATTTTTCAGTCTGAAACACCTATAAATATGATGTTTAAAAGGGACATCACATTTGCAGAGATCAAGGAGAGGATAGAAAGAAAATACGTGCTAAAGTTGATGGTTTGAGGTACAGATTTATGGTATGTCCCAATCCGGTCAGGTATGCTGCAGTACCACTTGAAGAAGACGATGATATTATAACTATGGTTGAATTACATGACTCAACAAATATTCCAATTATTGAGTTATTTGTTGAGTTGTGTAATATATCTAATGTGCCTGGGTCATCAATAAATGCGGTTGAAACTTCATCTCAAATGGGTTTCGAGAGTCATTTCGATAACCCAACATAGGTCGATGAACAGCTTTGTGGCGATGTTGGAAAGCGCAAATGAAGTTGGTGGAACATCTGGAGCCGCAGAGTATGATGCTGAAAACCGCTGGGAAGAAATACTTGAAGATTCCAGTGAAGATGAAGAAATTGAGGAACCTCTTTTGGCTGAGGATGATGCCATGTTCCATGGTGATGAAGCTGATATCAATATTGATGAATATTCGACATCGTATCAACCTACCCCTCACATGCAGGAGATTGATTATGAAGCAATGAGGGCACCTAAATTCCCGGAGATGCCACATTTAACTTCAGGCTATATGATTGAATTGTCCGATAACTCTGGTGAATTAGCAGTTGGGAAGCAATACAGAGGAAAAAAAGAAGCTACACTAGCGATTAAAGAGTATTGCATAAGAGGCCATGTAGATTGCAAGACTGCAGAGTCCAACCAGAAAACTTTGTACGCAAAGTGTGTTAAATATGGGCCCGAGTGTAAATGGTTGATCAGAGTGTCCAAAATGCAGAGGCAAGATGCTTGGGTCATCACAAGGTACAATGGTCCACACATGTTTGCAAAACTCTATCGAACAAGACCACCGACTACTGGACTCCGATGTAATTTGTCAATATGTGAAGGTTTTGGTTGAACAAAATCCAAGGATCCCTTGCTCGGTGTTAGCTGCATCTATTCGAGACCAGTTCGGATACAATGTAAAATACAAACCCGTGTGGCATGCGAAGGAGAAGGCAAGGAGGTTGATATATGGCGATTGGGATACATCATACAATGAGTTACCTGATTTGTTACGAGCTATAAAACAATTCATACCTGGAACCATCGTGAAGTCTCAGACCATGCCTGCATACGACCGAGAAGATCAACTTGTTCAAGGGAAGAGAATATTCCATAGACTCTTTTGGGCATTCAAGTCTTGCATAGAAGGTTTTCCATTTTGCAAACGTATGGTCCAAATAGATGGTACGTGGTTATACGGTCAATACAGACATATATTATTGATAGCAGTTGCGCAGGATGGTCAACGAAATATATTTCCAATTGCATTCGCCATCGTTGAAGGAGAGACAACAGAGGCTTGGGACTTCTTTCTCAATAATCTACGTAAGTATGTCGTCCGAGAAGAAGGAGTTTCCTTGATATCCGATCGAGGAACTGGTCTTTTGGCAGCAATTGAACGACCGGGAAGTCGTTGGACACCTCCGCACGCATATCCCGCATATTGTATCCGTCATATTGGTAAGAATTATATTGAGAAGTTTCATAACGGCCGTATTCGTAGGGAGATAGTCAGCATGGGTAAGTTTTATTTTCAGCATTTGTACTCATTTATGTGTTTGTTTATAAATTGACTTTAACACAATATCTATTTTGAAACAGGATATGAACTACGCCAACCAAATTTTGACAAGAGATTGGAGGATTTGAAGGCCATAGATGAGCGTGTTTGGAAATGGGCGTCGAAAATCGAGCGGGAGAAGTGGTCGCAAGCATACGATTGTGGTCGGAGATACGAACACATGACTACAAACCTTGCTGAGGCCATTAATTCAGTACTAAAAGGTACACGACATCTCCCAATAGCGAGTGTGGTGAAAGAGACATACTTTAGGTTGGCTAAAGTTTGGTCTGATAAAGGGAAAGAGATCGAGTGTCTGATAAATCGAGGTAAAATCTGGGCTCCGGCGGTGGTAGAAGCAATGGAAGCAAATGAGCGTATGGCAACCTCAATGTTTGTTCATGACTTCGATTGAATTGGACATACTTTTGTTGTCATCGCATGCATACGTCGCAACGAAGGAGCAGATCGAGAATCATTTACTGTTAATTTACGACAAAGATGGTGTGATTGTGGCCGCTTTCAGGCGTGGAGATATCCGTGTGCTCATGCAGTCGCTGCATGTATGCATACTGGAATCAATTCATACACTTATGTTGATGAGTGCTTTCACCTACAGAGGATATTAAATATATACAACCATGAGTTCAGACCGATCCCAAATGAATCTTATTGGGACAATCGCGATCATGATGAATGGTTGCCAAATCCACTACTTCGTAGAAGTCCAACGGGTCGACCGGAATCTACTCGTATTCATACCAGTATGGATATACATATTAGAGAGAAAGGCCAACCGAAGAGGTGTGGATTATGTAGAGGTGAAGGGCATTCAAAAAGAAATTGTCCAAACCTTCCACAGTATAGACCTCAGCAGTAATCTTATTTTTATAAATTTATATTATATGCGATTCAATTACTCGAGTACATATTTAATAATAATTATTTAAATTTAATTATTTAACTTTAATGATTTAATAATAATTATTTAACTTTAATGATTTAATAATAATTACTTTAATGATTTAACTTTAATGATTTAATAATAATTATTTTAATGATTTAATTTTAATGATTTAATAATAATTACTTTAATGATTTAATTTTAATGATTTAATGATTTAACTTTAATGATTTAATAATAATTACTTTAATGATTTAACTTTAATGATTTAATAATAATTACTTTCATGATTTAATGATTTAATGATTTATAATAATATTTTAATGATTTAATGATTTAATGATTTAATGATTTAATAATAATTACTTTAATGATTTAACTTTAATGCTTTAATAATAATCACTTTAATGATTTAATGATTTAATGATTTAATAATAATTACTTTAATGATTTAATTTTAATAATTTAATAATAATTACTTAATTTTAATGATTTAATTTTAATGATTTAATAATAATTATTTGACTTTAATGATTTATATTTACTGATATAATAATAGTAAATATATTCGATTCAATTACTTTAATTTGATACAAATAATTAAAATAAGGATTACAACTCTTGTCGGTGTCGGGTGTTGTTGAGTAATAATGTCGAGGCCCACGTCGGTTTCGTTGTTGTCGTTGCACTTGTTCAGGAGTTTGTTCAGCATAACCAACCTGCTCATTCATCGAGGGCATAGGTTCTGGTGTTGTAAATACATGCCCACCACCACTATGCTCTCCCATCTGAGGACAAACACTCGTACTTGTGATCATAGATGTCATCTGATCAAATCATTTGTTGCCCCAAACATAGGAGGGAACATGAGTGATTGATGAGGAACATGCTGAGGAGTGTAGGGCGTAACACCAGAATCACCAACCATTTGACTAAATGATCTTGTGTGATCAAAAGATTCTGGTGGGATATTATCCATTGTCTCTTGTTCTGCTCCACGGTGAGAAGAACTCCCACTCCCACTCCCACTCCCAGTCCTTCTTGGTTTCTCGGGTTTACCGAATTTTTTGGTATACTCTATAAATTGTCGCCTTTCTCTGATCGTTGTCAAGAACGGCTTTCCATGTTCCCAAAAATAATTCAGGTAATCCGAACTCTTGAAGTCAAAGTCATCTGGTTGTATGGGAGTGAGCGTTGGCAAGTATGAACCCCTGTTGTTCCAATGATTGATATGGTTAGCATGCCTCACCGACCAATCCTCACCGACCCTACCCCGCCCATCTAATCGATGGAGAGCATCATGATTCTCTGGAATGACTGGAATATGTTGGTGGAAGCCGAACTGCCTCAACACTCTATCGGCAAATTGGAACTCCACAAACATGAAATGGATCAATGGTGTAACAGCACACCAATATTCACAACCCTCCCAGACATGTTGCAGTACGCACGACATAATTTCTTGATCATGGTACGGCCTCCAAATAAACTATAAAATAAAATTATATAGTTATTATTTAATTAAATAATTATAAAAATCAACAAATTAATAAATAACAATATTATAATATACACATAAAAAAAATAAATTCACTTATTAATTTTATATATACCTCAACTTTGCATTTGATGTCAATCTTAAACCTAAACTCTTTCACGTTGTTGAGCGCCAACCCCGTTCTTTCTATTTTATGCCTCTATCTGTATACCAATCAAAATAAAATTTTGTAATTATTTTTCATTTACAAAATATTCTTTATTTAATTAAAGATAAAATATTTTAAATCAATAAAATTACCTTCCGGCAAGAGGAAAGTCAACTGCAGTTCGGCTAATCGGTGTTAACCATGGAATTCTGTACCACGCCCACGATTGTAATAACATCGTGCATCCACCGATTTCAGTCGTGTACGCATCATTAACAATTAATGATGCCTTGCACATCTCGCGATACAAGAATGCCAATATTGCTGATCCCCAACTATATTGACGGGTCATAAAGAAGTTCTCCAAAACGGAAGATATTGTATATGGACAAGATTACTGGATTTATCTGGCATCAAGATTCCGCCGATCAAACGTAATATATATGCTCGAGTTGCATATATAATGTCTCGCTCACTACATTGTGGATCGAGCTTAAACTCATTTGCCAACCAGGATAATCTCAGCCGTGACCCTTTTGCTACATCTTTGTCTGGTACCTTTCCAAGGTAACGCTCACATATTGCAAACATGTCAAGATCTGTATTTCCAACCACTGCCATTCCATTTGTAGGAACCCCTAGTTGTAAAGCCACATCCTCCAAAGTGATCGTACATTCACCACATGGAAGATGAAAAGTATGAGTTTCTGGTCTCCACCTTTCAATTAATGCACTTATCAAACCGGGGATCAACCGAAATTCTCTTACAAAAGCAACATCATAAAAACCCACTGTTTTCAAATTATCAACAATACGTTGATCTGGCATCTCACAGTTGATAAGTCGAGGACGAAGGACTCGTTGTTCGTCATCCTGCAATTTATTAGTCATTGTAATTAGAATTAATACACCGTTCTCAAATAAAAAAAATAAGTCGATCATATTACCAGTTCTCCCAAATTACTCGAAATGTGTCGACCATCTAGTCTCAAAAGAACATTTTCTTCGGCCATGTTTCAACAAATCTAGACAAAAAAAAATTAAATATTACACTCAATTATTACATTGTTTTATTCAAATAATCAATTGCATGTTATCTACTTTAATAAAAAATAAACATCAAATATAAAATGATCCCTAATTACTATTTGCTTCTCAACATTTTCAAACTTTGCAATTTAATCACTAAATTTATAAATTCTTTCAAATTTAACCAATTAAGCATATTAATACTAAATTCAAGCATAGTATACCAACTTTTTATAATTTACTCTAATTTCTTAAATTCCTCAAATTTTGCAAAATGATCCCTAATTACTATTTGGTTCTCAACATTTTCAAAGTTAGCAATTTAATCCATAAATTTTAAATTCTTTCTAATTTAACCAATTAAGCATACTAATACTAAATTCCAGCATAGTATAGCAACTTTTAATAATTTACTCTTATTCCTTAAATTCCTTAAATTTTACAAAACGGTCCCTAAAACTTTACAATGTTCCAAAATGGTCCCAACCTTATTTCAAATTATGTAACAACATATAAATTATTATTTCAGAGTGTAACAACATATAATCACAAAATTAATAAACTTATGAAACTAAAATTATGAGATCAATATGAAACCCTAAACCTTTAAAACAAGAATCAAATGAGATCTAGGGCTTGAGTTTAAATTACTTCAGGCTATGCTTTGTGATCTTACTGCTGATCAATCTCCCTCTCAAGCTCTCACTGCTTCTGTAATTGTGAATTGCCTCAGCCCCAAACTCTCACATTGCCTCAGCCTCAGCCCGAGCAGTCTCTTATAAACACATTCGTAACTCATCCATGCATTAGGATTTATTTGTTAAGAAGACGCCGAGCTATCCAGCCTTCCATGCAAAGACGCCGAGAAATCCTTACCTAAATGTAAAGAAGACGCCGAGAAATCCAACAGTTGCATGCCCCCCACATGCAGACGTGCAGGACCCCCACATGCAGACGTGCAGCCTTGCAGGACCCAGGACCCGTGATTTCTGTGCTTTCTCCTTGCAGAACCCGTGCTCTCTCCTTGCAGAACCCGTGATTCTCACGTCCAGTCCCATGCACAGCACTGAAGACGCCGAGAGTTCCTATGAAGAATCCAACTGAAGACGCCGAGAGATCAATCATACATGCACAGCTCCCACGCTTCCACATCTGCTGAAGACGCCGAGATATCCAAGTTGAAGACGACGACAGCCTGAAGACGCCGAGCTTTCCATATTTCCTATAACAATCACCCCATTTGGGGAAATAATAATTAAAGTGCATTATTTGGGGAATTAAACCTCCCCGTATGCATTATTCCGGCAAAATAGCCTGTCGGCCATACCTTAATAAATTTATTCAATAATTTTTAAAAAAATAAAAATCTAAAATGATGACGTGTTAGACAATTTTAAAAAGTTAGGCACGATTAAATTTCCACAAGTCTCACGTGCGGCTTCGGACAACTCTGATTCGTCACTGAGAGCCACTCCACTTTAAAAGAATAAGGTCGCGAGGCACAGTAACAAAACCAACAAAGTGGCGCCTCGCCTGCCAAAACCGAACCCAAAAAAAAATGTAACAAGAAGAATCGAAGATTGAGGCGGTTGTAGATTAGACTACTAGGATCTCACATTATAGCCACGTGGCGCTTCCATCGCCATCGCGGTTAAGAAAAACCATCGCTCTTTTCAAATAATTAATCGACGCTTTTAACCGTGGCATTCGCTGGAATGTTCTCAGTCACCAGAAAACATTCCTGCGCGTGTAATTATCGTTTGAATTTTCTTGAAATAAATTTATTTTCGAAGATATTACCATCTTTTTATTTATTTATTTCTGAATTCAGACCTCTTTCTCTTTCGGCAGTTTGGTTGAATTTTATTTTCATCTTAAATTTTTTGTTTCTATTTGAAGCAAGAGGAAAAACCATAGCATTTGACGTATAAGTAATCAATTCGAAATTTTGCAAGTGTTTGGTTTCCTACTTTTTAAGCGAATGATTCTGCTCCACAATCTCATTGCCTTCGTGTTGGTAACCTTTTCCAAGTTTATGGGGCTCTGATATTTGCCCAGGTACTTCACTTTATTTATTCAATCTTTCTTTTTCTTTTTTCCGATTGGTTTGATTCTGTTTGAGTTTCCGTCTTGGAGTTATTGTTAGGAGCATTTTTCTCGTTTTAAATATGATTTTTTTAATTGCTTTAGTTTTTGTACAATCCTTCTTCTTGGAACTATAGACATGAATGAAAAGAAGAATGTGGAAATTTGATCAGACAGGAAGAAAATAGTTTAGAATTTTTGTTAGCTCTATTACTAGAAAGGGAACTTAGAATTGAAAACCACCGATATTAGGGTTTTTTGTTTGTCTTTTTGGAAGTTTGATGATGTTTTCCGTGTGCGTTTATTTTAAGCATTGCTTTTTTTTATTTGAACTGAATCTTTTGTTTTGCGATGATCGATGAGAATGTTGTTAAATTTTGTTTTCTGAACTATGGCAATTCCCAAATCAATTTTGCAGCACTTGACTCTGTGACTTGCCACTTTCTTCTGCATCAGAAGGTTCTGTTTTGAGCAAATTGAAAGTAACATTGCTGTCCTTGCTTGGTTTAGTGCTTTAGTTACTAAAGCTTGAATAGAAGGATATAGGGGACTGAGATGGACATAGCAGCTCTTTTGACTTCTGCTGGAATCAATATAGCTATATGTGTGGTGCTGCTGTCATTTTATTCCATACTGAGAAAACAACCTAGCAATGTTAGTGTGTATTTCATGCGGAGGCTTATTTCAGAACAAATAAAGCCTGATCCTTTTGGCCTTGAAAGACTTGTGCCCTCTGCAAGCTGGATTGTGAGGGCCTGGCAAGCAACTAATGAAGACATATTGGCTGCCGGTGGCGTGGATGCCCTAGTTTTCTTGAGAATAGTTGTTTTCAGGTGATTTAGTTTTGCTACTAAGTTTCTCCAAAAGATTACACTCACAATTATATTCGCAAGTACTTTCATGTTTCAATTACGATTGGTTGATGTCTGTTTTTTGTTCTGCTGGTTTAGTAACTGCACTTCTATTTTCCTCCTGTTCTTTACAGTATTCGGATATTCATCATTGCTGCTATGATCTGCGTTTTTTTAGTTCTTCCAGTAAATTATTATGGACAAGAAATGCAGCACAAGAAAATCCATGCAGAATCACTGGAAGTATTTACTATTGGAAATGTAAAAGAGGGCTCGAAATGGTATGTTAATTTGATCCATTATAATGATGGGATAGTTTCTTTAGTTCCTTCTTACAATGAAATGTTATTTGGATGCTTCCATGTTGAACCTTGAACATCATAACCACGAATGAAATTCCGACTTGTGATACCCTGTAGAATTCTACTTTACCGTGTTTTTGCATGCAACTGAAAGGAAGAATCCAAGATTTTATGTTTATTATCTATTGTACATCTATTAAATTCCTGGGAGAGATCTAATTAAGAATTGATTTCAAGTACTCAAAGCATTGACTTTTTAAAGTTGTCTGTTTCACTAGCTGTGCTTCTTCAGGCTGAGATATTGAGATGCAACTCCAACACAGTGGTTTTTTGTTAAGATAGATTGGATAAAATCAGCTATTTATTGATTGTTTTTCTTTTTCATTTAAAATATTCCAGGTTTTGGACTCACTGTCTTGCATTATACGTCATATCCTGCTCAGCTTGTGTTCTACTGTACTTTGTAAGGATTTACATACTGAAACGCGTTATTTACTCATACATGGTCTGACTTTAATTGATGCATTCTTAAACTTCCTCTAGCATTCGTTTAAAGATTACTTCTATGCTGTAGGAGTACAAAAGCATCACTAAAATGAGAATAGCACATATTACTGGATCTCCTGTGAATCCAAGTCATTTCACAGTTCTAGTCCGTGGCATCCCGTGGTCTCGGGAACATTCCTACAATAAGACAGTAGAAAACTTCTTTTCAACGTACTATCCAGCAAGCTATGTGTCCCACCAGATGGTATATCGAGCCAGTAGAGTTGACAAATTAATGGTACACATCTATCTTTAGTGACTATATTGGGGATGTAAATATATATGGTTTTATTTATTTTTCGTTTTTAGGGGAAGGGGGATACGTGTTGTTCAATGATTGAACCCAGGGCTAGTGTTAATTGAGACTTAATATCAAGTCTTTTGCCAGTCCATCTGTGGTTCAATTGACATACGAGTTTTCCATGAAAAGGCTTTAATTTTAAAAATAAATTCTTTAGTATTTTGTTAAAAGAAAAATGGACTTAGCTGGTTGTGCTTTCGTGCAGTTATTCACTACTTTCTTGACTTCTAATGAATCAGTTTGGTGTTCATCTGGCCTCTGGGGTGGATGCTATTATTGTTGACAAACAGAAAATGTTGCTTTTAGTTAATCATTTTGTTCTATAGACTAAATAAAGTTGCTTCTTTGTTGGAGTTCTCAACTCAACAAATGATATGAAACCTGAAAGAAGTAAAAGATAAAATATTCAGTGCGTACTATCTCTGATAGGCGATCGTGATTTTCTCAAATTTGGTTTTGGGGACCGTGTTTTAAATCCTTACATCACTGACTTTGTTCAGTGTTATCATACACTTATGGCTTGCTACCACTTACCAAACAATTATTGTTTACTTATTTTGGAATATAAAATATGTATTACTAACCTGCTGCTGCTGTTTCTGTTGCATTGCATTTAAGTTAAATTTTCCAACTTCTCATTTTAATCGGTTGTCTTGATTAGGTTTCTTTTTAGTTGAACAGAGTAATTTCAAAAATAAATGTGTATCTCACCTACTCTATGCGCATTCTACTCTTCCATGCACATGCAATGTTTTGTTTGTTTTATAATCTTTAACAAGTTCTATGTAGTATGTATATTCTCTAACAATATTTTCTTCGCAGAAGGATGCAGAAAAGATGTACAGAATGTTAAAAACCATTGAATCACAGAGTAAAGAGAGTTATATGCCATGCTGTCTTTGTGGTGGAACTACACATTCCTTTAAGGCACTTAACATCGAAGAAGAAAGTGTTAAGAGTAAAACCAGCAGTGATGGGCTGCAACCATGTCAAAGAGAAAAGCTTGAAAAGGTTGGAATAAGTATAATAATTTTGATTTCGGGTCATAGTAATATTATATAGTTTATTTACTCCTTTCCAGGGATTCGTTTCCAAAAGTTAACTTGTCTCGGATAGTTTTCAGTCATCAAAGTGATTTTTCTTTTTATATCTCCTCTGGATTTTTTTAATGTGCTATAGGCATATCAGTTCACCATGATCTAGTTTTTCCTCTGACATCAAAGAATCCTACTGGATATAACTCTAATCTTTGTGACCCTTTGCAATAGCCCTCATTTGATGCTAAAAAGCAATTTATATGCTTGCTTTGATGGTTGACATGTTATTAATCTCAACCTTTTCCAAGATGGGTGTTTTAGCGTACTGCTAGATTACCTCCTTTTCTAGAGAATTATGATGTGAAAAAAGGAAGTTGTATTCTGGAATTTGAGCAACTAGATTCCTCCTGTTTTGATAGATGGCATGGCAGCATTTACTGTAACTTGTAATTCCAACCATTGTAAGAGTATGGGATATACAGTTTATTTGAACTGTTATTTCTTTCCCAAATGCATGGTCATTTTCTTTATTTCTTTAGAGACTCTTCTCCCTATGTGGTTTCAATCTTGTTGTTCCCCATCACCATCATGTGGTTATTAATGTTTGAAAAAAAAAATTGCATGTAAAGTGGTTCGAGACCCTTAACTTTATTCAGTGTTATTATGCAGTCATGACTTGGCAGTACTTGTTATACAATTACAATTACTTATTTTAGAAAATAAGATAGGATTTAGTGTGCTGATATGATAGTGCATTGCATTTAAGTTGAATTTTCCAATTTCTCATTCTCATTTGGTTGTTGTTGCTGTTGTTATTATTTTATTATTATTATTTGAAAATGAACTTGTATTTCACCTTTTCCATTCTTATTCTATTCTGCAGCACCACACAATGTTCTATTTATTTTATAATGTATAATAAGTTCTATATATTCTCTAACAATGCCGTCTTTGCAGAAGGATGTGGAGAAGATTTACAAAAAGCTAAAAACCATTGAGCTGCAGAATAAAGAGAGTTCTACGTCATGTTTTCTTTGGGGTGGAATGTTACGTTCCTTCAAGGTGCTTAAAAATGAAGCGGAAAGTATTGAGCGTAATGCCAGCATTGATAGGTTGCAACCAAGTCAAACGGACAAGGTTGGAAATTTTCAAATAAGTTGAGTTTAATAACTTTGATTTAAGGGTTAGTAGTCGTGTATAATTTGTATATTCCTTTGGTGGTCTGTTTCCAAAATTTAACTTATCACAATTACAGTAAGTTGCATAATTGAATTTGAGAAAGTAGTTTTCTTCTGTTTGAATTTATGCCAGAATATATTGATAATTCTAACCATTGTATATCAGATATAGTAGCGGCCTCCTACATTGTCTTAACACTTATTTTTTAAGCTGTTATTGCTTTCCCAACTTCATGGTCATTTTCTTGATTTCTTTGTGGAGACTCTCCCTATATGGTTCAATCATATTATTCCCTTTTGCAATCATGTAGTGGTTGATTTTTTAAATCAATTATTGATCTCTAAATTTTAAACTTTTGATGGAAATGGCCATGTGATATCCTATGTTATTTTGGTCTTTGATACAGGAACGTCCAGCTTCTTTTGTTTTCTTCAGGACCCGTTATGATGCTGTTGTTGCAGCTCAAGTTCTTCAATCATCAAATCCCATGTTATGGGTGACACAACTAGCCCCAGAGCCAAATGATGTTTATTGGTCAAACCTCTCCATACCCTACAAGCAAGTTTGGCTCCGTAAAATAGCAACACTTCTAGGTGCTATTGTTTTTATGTTTGTGTTCCTTGTTCCAGTTACATTTGTACAAGGCTTGACTCAACTGGACCAGTTAAGACAAACTTTTCCATTTCTTAGAGGAATTTTGAAACAGTAAGTATCTTTCTGCTAACTATATTGCTAAAGTTGTGTTAGGTGGTTAGTCTTCGCTATGTTGCTATCATTACACATTGCAGTTGTGGCTGATGCCTGAAGCAACTAAATAGAACATGGAATTTGCAGCATGTTAGAATATATGAAATTATGCATTTATGCATAAATAACGCATGGAAAGAACAATACTTGTTAAACCCTTTTGTAATGCTATATATCTACCATTCTAAGTTTTTATGTGATCATTTGTTTACATTTTATATTGACTTCCTCAAGGAAATCAGTATCCAGAAGTAGATTGTGCTATCTTATTTTTGGAAACTATATGGAAAATCAATGGTTGGAATTTCATGTGCATTGGCGTGATATGAGCCTTATGCTTTAAATATTTTGAAAATGTTGTGGCATATACTGGGAACAGACACAGAGTGAAGGTTCTGACAAGAAAATCTCAATGTATAAATAAGAACATGGATGTAAATGGAAGAATAAATAATAATATCCCTTGTCCATCATGCCTATAGCTTTTTGTCCCATGTTTAATCTGCTGCAATTATTTGCTTCTAACAGCTGATAGATTGCAGATGAATTTTTTGTTTCTTATTCTGGAAGAAGTTTCTTATTGAATCCTTTCAGTATTTCATGAATATATATATATGATCACTTCAGAGTAAAATTATGCAGGAGCTAGTACGGCTAGCTTCTAATTGACCATCATACAGAAGCAATTTGTTTTATTTTATACATCATAATTTACTGTTTTTGGATTATTAGTAGAGAATGGATTTGACCTTTTGTTTTGAACCTGTCCTGTTTGTTCATACGTGCAGCAAGTTCATGAACCAGCTTGTAACAGGTTACATACCAAGTGTCATTCTGATGTTATTTATGTATGCTGTTCCACCAACCATGATGCTGTTTTCCACAATTGAGGGAGTTGTTTCACGTAGTGAGAGGAAAAGAAGTGCATGCGTCAAAGTTCTGTACTTCACAATCTGGAATGTTTTTTTCGTGAACGTTCTTTCTGGATCCATAATTAGACAATTGAGTGTTTTCTCAAGTGTTAGAGATATACCTACACAACTTGCCAAAGCAGTACCGACCCAGGTAACTTTCCATGCCACTCCATAATATTTGGTTTAATAGAACCCTAATTCTTCCAACTTCATGGCAGAGTTTCAGTTGCATCTAGATTTAGATTTTATCTTGGTCTATAAGATATGCATCACGTGCTCTATTTTTATATGAACCTAAACTATACTTTTGAAAGTTATCTTTCATGAGTTTTAAAATTGTGATAGCCAACTTCTGTTTTTAACAAGCCTGCATAGCAATACCTTACTCTTGGGTTTTTCATTTTAATGTCATCTGAATATGAATCTTCAGGAATATTTCCGACATTCATTAGTGTTCTTGTCTTCTTGAGTAAATGCAGGCTACCTTCTTTACCACATATGTTTTAACATCGGGCTGGGCGAGCTTGTCCTGTGAAGTAATTCAACTTTTTCCTCTTTTTTACAATTGGTTCAGAAGATTCATACTAAGAAAGCAGGAAGAGCCATGTAGTAGTTCTGCTCTAACCTTCCCTTACCATACTGAAATCCCACGACTTCTTCTGTTTGGACTGCTTGGATTCGCGTGTTCTATCATGGCACCCTTAATATTGCCCTTCTTGTTGGTTTACTTCTTTCTTGCTTTCCTTGTCTACCGGAACCAGGTGTGTGTATTTTCTGATCAATTTTGTGCCCTTCCTTTTTATTAATAAAGTAATAGTGCATTATGTTTGTGCTGACATTGTTTCTAGATATATTGTCTTTGCTTTATGGTGTGGACCTTGTTCATTCACACTAATAAACCAAGCTAAGAGAATAAGGTTTCTAGATTACAATTTGTTAAACAAATTTCACATTTTGGATATTGAAGTGCTTTTCATTGGAGTGGATTGAGCTGTAGCTGGAGTATCCATGAGAAGATTAATCATTTCCCTTTAGTGGGAGCCAATTCTTGGAAGTATATTCCAAGGTTTACAACCTACATGTCAACCTTGCTTATAAAAGTAATTTATCAGTGACTCCGGAAAAGCTTCTTTATGGAATTTACATTCTAAGCTTCCATATCCCTGGTATTATAGAATATGCCAATACCTTCTTTGTACTTAAAAAGTAACTAACGGATAATCTGCCTCTGTAATTTTTAGATTTATGTTACAAGTTGTTCATGGTGTGTTTTTATTCTGCATGATGATATTATGCAATTAAGTACAAGATAGATCCAGAAGAATTCAATTTCTACCTGTCCTTTGATCATGCTTTTTTCTTTTCTTTTTCCCAGATCCTCAATGTATATGTACCAAAATATGAAAGTGGGGGACTGTTTTGGCCTGTTGTTCACAACACAACGATCTTCTCATTAGTTTTGACCCAGGTTATTGCCCTTGGGGTCTTCGGTATAAAAAGATCGCAGGTTGCTTCTGGTTTCACCATTCCCCTTATACTTTTAACTCTTCTGTTCAATGAGTACTGTAGGCAGAGGTTTTCCCCGGTTTTCAAGAGGAGTCCTGCACAGGTAAGAATCAGAAATCTCTCTCTCTCTATCAAACTCTGTAACCATTTTGTTTTTTGGTGTGATGACTTGGTTGTTCAGGTTCTTATAGAGAAGGATAGGCAAGATGAGAATTTGGGTAGGGCGGAAGAGATTTATAAGCTGTTACGTACAGCATATTGTCAGTTCCCATTGTTTTGTCCAGACTTGTCCATTTCTCAGGACCCATCCACTTCTCGGGACTTGTCCATGCCTGGAAACAGCAGGCAGAACAAAGAACACGAGAGTTCCAAAGATGCAGAGTCTCCTAATCCAGGTATGGCGGTTCTAATGTTAACTGGTTCGACTTCTTTCAATCTAGAATCAATTTGTAATTGCTGGATTCTGTACCTTTAGACTTTCAGGAAATTCGCTTGTTAAGTTAAATGAAAAGTAGGCTGTTCATCACATTTCGGAAGGGGAATCAGTTGATAGAAACATCCATTTAGACGCTCTGTTAATGGTGGCAATTGGGATTTAGAAAATAGTACATAAGGCGACAGTTTTTGCTCAACAAAGACACTACAAATGAATTTACTTATAAATAGAGAAAAAAACCCTTTGATATGCATACTTGTACAGTTTCCAAGGAAAGTGTTAATATCCCTATTCGATGTGTATACATGATTGAAATATTGGACCGATACTCTTTGTACAATTTTGGTTATTACAATAAACGTTAGTTTCTTTTCTACTTTGGTTGGCAAATAACTGGAGTATTTGACCAGTAAGAAATTAACCAAACTACGCGAAAATGACATTGCTCTGCAAACTCTTTACCCATTTACGTTAAGAGCATAATATTTCAATGCAGGTGGAAATTTCATCATTGGCTTCTGAAATACTACTCACTCGTTGTTTTGTTCAACTAACTGCCACAGCACAACTAGGACAATGTGCGACTTACAGATAACCTCCCAAGATCGACCTAATGAACTCGACTTTCTGCAACTCCAGATGAAGAAGATTGAGATCCATCTTTAAGGGAAAACGAATCGTCTCCATACCCCGCCTCCAAGCTTCTCCATAGCCACATAACTTGCATCAATCCACCGTTCGAGACATGCAAAAGAAACACCCTTGTTCGTATCGCAAAAAACGCAGAAACAAACTTGAAAACAACGAAGAAACCACCCATTGCCAAGAGCTGCCATTTCACTTCCGAGTCCTTCCCCTGCTTAAACAGACAAAACCCAGAATTACTACAATAAACCAGACACTCAAAAATGATCACATACACAATATTCAAGAACGGAGTATGTACCTGGAAGCTTCGAAATGCTTCTTGGGATGTTTCTCTTAAGAAGTCAGACATAAATAATCCAACAATCAGACCAAAGGGTATCATCAATTCTTGGTTTCTGGATATAGAAAACATGAAATCCGACAGACAGCTGAACACAATATATGTAACGAAAGACAACTTCAATGCTCTCTGTCCAGCAATAATTAGTTTCTCCAACAGTAAATTCTCAGCTTTTTTCCAAGGAAAAGATTTTACAGAGTCGGGGATATTTTCCCATAATTTGTCCTTGATGATAACGAGTTGTTCCTTGATCTTATTCGGATCGCCAAACACTGCCATTGTTATTTTCATTTGACGTTTTGGGGAAACTCGACGACGACAACTTAATTGCAATGGAAAACTATTGAGCTGAGACGAACAAGGCAGGTGTTGATATTGCTTAACCTGTATGAAGAATTCGATGACTAAGCTTGAAAATAGAGAGAGAAAAAAAGGGTGTGCCCTCAATGGAACAAACTGGAGTTTTGTGCTAATTTCGAGTTCCGTTTTGATATGGGAAGATAAGTTTATGCTGATCCATGCAGAGAATTAAGTTGAAGGAATACCTTGAAATTCAGAGTTGAAGGCAACACGGAGGACGCCAAAAGCGCCATTGTTAAACAAAAACACTTTCCTCGGAAAACACCAGAGGTTAGTTATGTGTATGTTGGCCTCTAGGGTTTAACTTGTGGAGACGACGATTGATTGAAGGGAAGGGACGGGTTTATGATCCTTATGGGCTGAATCTCAATCCAAAATCTCTGGGTCCGTTCGGACTATTACGGATCTTTTTTTTTTTTTTTGAATAAAACAAAAGAAAAATTAACGGGGTCCATCATTAAACTTTTTTCTCATAATCTTTCATCTTTTCAAATTCCTAGCAGGGAGTAAAGCTTGTAATCGTTGTAACCTTAAGAAGTTTGCAACCATTTATCATTCCTAATAGCATCTAATTAACCCTCGGATAGGGAACTATGTATAATTTTATGTTACGGGGTAATTTTTTAAAATTTTAGTAGTGAATTAACTTATAAAATTTTAAGTGATGAAAATAAATCATTAATAGAAATTAAAAAGAAAAAATTTAAAATATATGATAATTTAAATTTTCAGGAGCGACATCTCTCCTAGGTTGATCCCTATCCAAAAGCATATGATGATTGGTGATTGATAATGAAAAAGTCATTGAGATCACCCGTTGATAACCATTTTAAAATATTTTAGTTCATTGATATAAGATTAAGTTGAGTTAGTACTTGTCAAGTTTATATCAAATGTCCGTTCTTAAAAACAATTCAAGTAAATCTTTAATTCTACGATGCAAAATAAAAAGTTAAAGAATTAATGTTAATATAAAAAAAGTAAATTCCACATAGATTGAATATATATTTTCTAAAAATATTTAAATATAATTTTATGTGTTATGAATATATTATGTGAATGCTATTTTACCCCTATTAATTAATGTGATTTTTTAGCATTCTTCAATTAATTGAAGAAGATGAAATGTCAAATGGCTTGACTCTTCACATGTATCATAATTATTACCTTATATATATATATATATATATATATATATATATATATATATATATAGGGTTCATGTACTCATCAAAGATAGAAATAATGTCGCAATCGACCCCTCGGGGGAAAGATCCGACGAGTTGCAACGATGAGATTTTTTGAAATGTTTTTGAAACGATTTTATGAAATGTTGGGAGTCGCCACCAACCATTTTAAGGTGCAATTGGAACACCATAAAAACTAGGTAATTTTTATAAAATATTTTATTTTTATCAAAATATCAAGTTTGGGGTCTACGAAAATCAAAAATTGGGTTCGGGAGTCAGTTACGCATGGGGATAGATTAGCACCTCACAGCGCCCAAAAATTGGTACCTAGTTGATTACCCTCTATTTAAAAGTTGAAAATTTTGAATACGAGATCTTATTTAATTTAAAAATCATCATGGATGCAAGGTTTTGAAGAGGGTGCTCGTTTATTAAAGCCAATAATATTCACCCCTATCATGAATGTGGGAGATCAATTATTGTACCCAATAACTGGTCATTGCCTCGAATTTTTTAAAAAAATGAAGGGTTTTGAAATGGATGTCCATCTACTTCGAGAATTATTAGTGGTCACCCCCTGAGCATAATGCAGGGGATACACTATTAAATCCTTGGTAAATGAACATTGCCTTAGTTTTGAAATCGGAATGCAATCAAACAATCCATTATATTGAAGCTAATTATATTAGGTGGATTAATTAAGGCTTCCCCTAACCTAAAGTGCCAATTTAAGTGATTTAAAGAACCTAAAGGAGTAAACCTATAAATGAAGGTTCTACTATTAATCTTATTTTATTTTAATCAGTTATTGAATCGAATAATCGAGATGGTCTCTTGGGCATTTAGGCGAGGGCCAACTCAGATTACTCCCTAAATTAAAGGACAAGATTGAAATCTAACCTAATGTGAAGACTCTAATTGAAGATATAATTAATTATGTTAAAGGAAAATCTAATTAAAAAGTTTAGGGACTAAAATATAAGAATCTAAATCTAAGGGCTAAGTTGAAATTCTAAGGCTCTAATTATTAATCCTAATTAAATTTTACCAATTATTGAATCGAGTAAGCATGTTAATGCGAAGATCAATTCAAATTACTCGGTAAATTAAAGGACTAAAGCGTGAGAAATATAAATTTGATTAAGTCTAAAATCTAAATTTATGAACTAAATACAAAGGTTTAAAAAGAGTAACAAAAGCAAAGATGCAAATTCCAGTAAGTAACCTAAGGCCAAATAAATATACATGGAAAGAAATCAGTGAGCCACATTATAGGTAAATAGCACATATACACATTTAAAGAACAAAAATGGGTTCCACGTGTATAATGCATAGATACCGTAAATGTAATATATATAGTATATATAGTTTGGGTAAATAGAAAACTTAACACATAATATATGTTATATACACATATACGTAATAAATGTAAAAGATATAAAGCTTCATTCATCATATAATTAAAAATAAAAGCTATATTTTACACACTTTTCTATGCAAATTATAGTGAACATACAAATGGGGAAGTTAAAAGAAAGCAAATCAAGGCTAATAAATTATAGCAAAATAAAAGTAAACTATGGGAAATAAAGACAAAGAAATTTACAGCAAAGATGTTACACAGTCAAAACAATGAACACTCAAATTAAGGAAACAATGAATTAAAAGGGGTAACAAATGATATAACACTGAAACAGAAAAAAGGGCAAACCAAAATAATGAAAAGTTAATGTACTAGATATACAAATTTTCCACTATGATAAATAACAAAGATGGTAACTAAGATACAAATTTACGGCAAGGATGGGACGACTACATCGAAATTCTACCAACTATTTATCTTAGCTATCATGAATAAAATAAAAAGGGAAATCACATTAGCAGGGCAATAATTTCGAAACTAAAGTACAAAAATATGAAATCAGGGATTAAAATGTAAAAACTATAACAGCCTCAATACCGGGTTAGTGACTAAATTGTAAAGCTTCAGAATTTGGTAACTAAAGCAGAATAATTGAATAGTATTGTAATTTGGTATAGGGTTAATTTGCAAGGAAGAAGGAATAGAATGACAAAATGGTCATTTGCAAGGAAAATAATTAATTTCGTTAGATATATATGGAGGTCACGTGTATGAGAGGAAGCAAATATCCAAGCTTCCAGACAACTCTTCTCCTCCTTTCTGCTTGTGCGTATGAGCCAAGGTAAAAGTAAGAATTCTTATTAGTTGTTTATTAGTTGAGATTTAAGTTTGGTTTTGCTCTTTAGATACTAATTAAGCTTAAGGAAAGTTTAATTTGCTTTAAAACAACAAGATGAATGGAGTAGGAAGAATTAAAGATTTGGAGTTCTTGAATGAAATTTCGAAATAAAGTTCATAATGAGAATTGGAAGTTGAATTTGACTTGTCATCAATTTGATTAAGGGATATGAAGGGTTAGAATCAGATTTAGAATATGTGGGAATTTGAATGAGATCCTTAAATTCTATGTGGAGGAATGGATTTTGAAGTTTAAGAGATATTGAATAGGTATTAATTAGTTTAAATAGGTGTTTAAGAGTTAAGAGTATAAAAAGGGGTGAAATATGAAGAGTTGAGAGGATTAGGAAGGGATTTTCGTGCTCAAAGTATCATTTCTGGGCTGTATGCATCGATGCATATTCAATGTGTACCGATGAACTCTCAAATAAATGAACATCGAATGTTATTAGTGCATCGATGCATAAGGAGCGCATCGATGCACCCCTTTAAAATACAAACATCGAATGGGATTTGTGTACCGATGCACAGGTAGTGCATCGATGCACACATTAAGGAATACATCGATACACTGTAGAGTGCATCGATGCATACCTTCATTAAAAGATAAAATAGCTTTCTTTTTAGCTTAAGGAGTGATGGTTTAGAATATATCAATTAGTATACTGATATGTATTAATGTATTACTATGTAGATATAGAACGTAATCTTGTTCCAGAACAATCGAAGGATTAGAATCGAGTCAAAGTAAGCAAGGCTAAGGTGAGTGTCTATCCTAGATAGAATTGTATTGAGATAAGACTTGTGATAAGTCTATATCTTATAATTGAATTTATGAACCCATATTCATGCATATGCATACATATATATGTGTATTAATGTTATAGTGACTTCATGTATAATTCATTTATGATTTAACATGATATTATATGAATGAATGCAATCATCAGAGAATCCTTCCAGGTATGTGAAATAAGAGAAATGATCATATGAAGTGGCTTATGTGTTTACATGGACAGTGATGAAAGAGAATTAAATGAGAAATGTATTTATAATTAAGCCCATGTTATTTAATATGAGAGTTGTAGGTATAATTGGCATGCCAAGAGTCGAGGGATTATCAGTGGTCCTTCAGGACATAGTGGTTCTTCGGGACATAGTGGTCCTTCGGGACATAGTAGTCCTTCGGGACAAATATTCAGTGCCCCTAGTGGGATTTTATTCGAGCTGTGGTGACAACATTGTGCACAACCTCAGTGTACTTGCATACTTTTTGTTCTTAATAATGTACATAGGCATCCAAAGATAAACTAAAGGAAATGTTTTTGAAATATAATTGTTTATTCATGCATATCCTACTCATATGTCATAATGTGGTATTTACATGTGCATCATAATGTTCTAGTGGATTGATAGAAATGTATGTTCGTGATATTATTGTTATATGTTTATTTATGCCTCACTATGTCTGTGACTTAGCGTGTAAGTTATTTACACGTAGGTACCAAGAATCCAGAAGAGTAGAAATAGGGGTGGCAAGATCAGCATCATTACTAGAAGATCATATCAGAAGTAACTGATAAAGTATGTATTTTGTCGTATATAGTGTTGGCATGTAAGAAAAGTGTCAGTTATGAATTCTCTGATCAATTTTGGTTGTTTTGGTCAATTCATGTAAATAAACCGCTTTTATTTTAATGAAAGTTTTAAATTTTCCTTGAATTTTGTCAAGAGTTAAAGTTTGAAAAGTCAATGTGACACCTCGGACTCATATTCGGGTCGGATATGGGTTGGGGGTGTTACATTTAATAGTATCAGAGCTACGGTTTAGTCAATTATCGGCATAAACTAGAGTCTAAAGTGTCATATAATGTATAAATGCCAATAAAATAGTGAAAATTTCTAATCTGATATATTAGTAATTACATTGTTTTGCTAATAGAATGATATGGATATGTTTTTATAGATGTCCGAACATGGTAGCTCTAGAAGTGAAGCGGGAGATGATAGGCCCACTGAAAGCAGTAATTCACCTGCCCTGGCTAGGCAGAGTGAAGATCAGGCACCCTCTGGAGTGTCTGTAAGTGATCAAGATGTGTTCTTCAGAACACTAGACGTGATATTGGCGCGTTTTCAACCTTATGTTACTTCGACTCCAAGAATGAATGTTGCGAAGGAGTTGAAGGGTTTAGGAGCACCAGAGTTTAGAGGTGAAGCCGGAGAAGGTCATGTTGCTGCGGACCTTTGGCTTAATGATGTAAAAATCATGCTTGAGGGACTTCATTGTTCCGATGCTGATAAGCTAGATAGAGTGGTTTCCTTGCTGAGAGGGCAAGCAAGGATTTGGTGGACCAACGTTACATTGAGAATGTCTGGTGATCAAGTAACTTGGTCATTGTTCTTAGAGGAGTTCAAGCATAAATATATCAGAGATCAGTTCATCCGACAAATGAAGCAAGAGTTCATGAACCTGAAGTAATGGAACCGTACAGTGTATGAGTACGAATGTGAATTCAACAAGTTGAGTCATTTCGTTACCGAGCTTATTCCTATGGAGAAGGATGCTTGCGAGTGGTTTATAGAGGGATTGTGTCCTCGGCTGAAAGAGATGTTAATTGTGTTGAATTTATCTTCGTTTCAAGAAGTGGTGAACCATGCTAAAGCTCTGGAAAGAGCTCAGAATGAAAGGTTCGGAGATTCTCGGGCTCAGACATCAAAAAGAACAGGTGCATCGTCGAGTTCGGCACCAACAAAAAAGGGTAAAGATGTGAGTTCTTGACCCCAAGCGAGATTAGAGTCAGTTGTATCTTCTGCAAGGCGATCAAATCAGATGAGGGGTTGACAGACACAGACAGTGGGATATGGAGCTGGGAGATCTAACCCGAGCCAAGTCAGACAATGTCCACATTGTGGAAGGAACCATTCGGGTTATGTAGAATGATTTCTGGAGCCTGTTTTAAATGTGGGGACACCAGACATTTTGTTCGGGATTATCCTATGATAGTTGGTGAATCGGTACAGCCAGAGAGGTCTACCTTGGTTATTCCGAGGGGAAGAAGTAGAGGTAGAGGAAGAAGTCAGTCAGTGTCCTTGACTCCACAAGAGATACGCTCCACAGCTCGGGTGTATAATCTCAAGACTAGCGAGAATAGAGATGACCCAGAGATTATAGCAGATACCTTTCAACTGTACGACAAGAATGTTTTTGTATTGATTGATTCAGGGTCTACTTATTCTTACATTTGTAGTAAGTTAGTGAGAGAATTGAATATTCAGTTAGAAGATACTAGAAACGAGGTGATAGTGACTAATCCGTTAGGGCACAATGCTCGGGTCAATATGATATGTCGAGGGTATCCCATACAGATTCAGGGAAGATTCAGGGAATTGAATTCCCTGCTAATCTGATGGAATTACCTCTTGATGAATTCGAGGTGATATTGGGAATGGACTGGTTATATCATTATTATGCTAATGTTGACTATAGACTGAAAAGGGTAATGTTGAGAAGTCCGGAAGGGGTAGAAGTCGTGGTATTTAGTGAATGATGAAACCCATTGGCTAATGTAATATCAGTGATGTCGGCAAAAAAGTTATTGTTGTAAGGATGTTAAGGGTTTATTGCTAGTGTGTTGGATGTGAGAGCTAAAGAGAAGGGGATTGAATAAATTCAAGTCAGAGAGTTTCCTGACGTTTTCCTGCAGAGTTACCGGGTTTACCTCCAGAAAGAGAGGTAGAATTTCATATTGAGGTAATGCCAGGAACTGCACTTATCGCCATGGCACCATACAGAATGGCCCCAAAAGAATTACAAGAATTAAAGATCCAATTACAAGAATTATTGGACAAAGGGTTTATCAGACCAAATGTCTCACCGTGGGGAGCTCCAGTTTTGTTCGTAAAAAAGAAGGATGGATCTATGCGTCTTTGCATTGATTATAGACAACTCAATAAAGTGACCATCAAGAACAAGTATACCCTCCCCAGAATTGATGATTTATTTGATCAGTTAAAGGGAGCTTCTGTAACATCCTCAATATCGGGTTAGTGACTAAATTGTAAAAAAAATTAGAATTTGATGACTAAAATAGAATAATTGAATAGTATTGTAATTCGATATAGGGTTAAATTACAAAGAAGAAAGAATAGAATGATAAAATGGTCTTTTTCAAGGAAAAATAATTAAAGAAGGGATTTATATATTAGCTCCACGTGAAAGAGAAGAAAGAAAAACAAGGTTCCAGAGTTCTCTTCTTCTCTTCTTTTCTCCTAAACGTGAAGAAGTTAAAAAAAATGTGAGATTTTTCATGAGTTAATTGTTTGCTAAAATTTAAGTTTTGTTTTGATCCTTAGATGCTAATTAAGCTTAAGGAAAGCTTAATTTGCTTTAAAACAACAAGATGAAGGGTATAGGAAGAATTAAAGATTAGGAGTTCTTGAATGGAATTTTGAAATAGAGTTCATATTGGAAATCGGAGGTTGAATTTGACTTTTCATCGACTTAATTAAGACATACGAAGTGTTAAAATTAGATTTAGAACATGTTAGAAATTGAGGGAGATTCTTAAAATCTATGTTGATGATTGGATTTTTAAGTTTAAGAGGTATTGAATGGGTATTAATTAGTTTAAGTAGGTATATGCAAGTTAAGGATATAAAAAGAGGGGAAATATAAAGTGTTAAGAAGATTATGAAGAGATTTTCGTGCTAAAATAACATTTCTGGGCTATGAATGTGCATCGATGCATCGAGGGTAAAAACTCAAAAATTGTTCAATGTGCATCGATGCTCATGAAGTGTATCGATGCACTCCTTTAAAATAAAAACATCGAATGTCATCAGTGTATCGATGCACAAGAGGTGCATCGATGCACCCCCTAAAATACAAACATCGAATGAGATTTATGTACCGATGCATAGTTGGTGCATCAATGCACCCGTTAAGGGATGTATCGATACATGGTGTAGTGCATCGATGCACACCTTCATTAAAAGATAAAAATAGCTTTCTTTTTAGCCTAAGGAGTGATAGTTTAGAATATATTAATTAGTATATTAATTATTACCAATGTATTACTATGTAGATATAGAACGTAATTTTATTCCGGAATAAACAAAGGAATATGATCAAGTCAAAACAAGCAAGGCCAAGGTGAGAGCATATCCTAGATGAAATGGAATTGAGATAAGACTTGCGATAAGTCTATCTCTTATCATTGAATCTATGATTCTATATTCATGCACATGCGTACATATATAAATGTTAACGCTATAGTGATTCCATGCATTTTTCATTCATGATTAACATGATATTATATGAATGAATGTCATTATTAGAGAATTCTTCCAGGTATGTGAAATAATGAAAATGATCATATGAAGTGACTTATGTGTTTACATGGACAGTGATGAAAGAGATATGAAATGAGAAATGTATTTATAATGAAGCTCGTGTTATTTAATATGAGAGCTGTAGGTATAATTGGCATGCCAAGAGTCGAGAGATTTTCAATGGTCCTTCGGGACATAGTGGTTCTTCATAACAATAAGTGGTCCTTCGGGATATAGTGGTCCATCAGGACAAATATCCAGTGCCCCTTGAGGGAATTATACGAGCTGTGGTGATAGCATAGTGCACAACCTCTATGTACTCACATACCTTTGTTCTCAATATTGTACATGGGCAATCCAAAGATAAATTAAAGTGAAATTAGCATAAAAATGTATGTTTTATATGTGCATGTTATCATCATATATGTTATAGTGTAATAAATATATGCAAGTCGAAATGTCATGATCAATGGTAAGAATGCATATTTATAAATTCATTGTTATACATGTGTATACATATATTTATGTTATACCTCACTAAGTCTGTGACTTAGTGTGTAAGTGATTTACACGTAGGTACCAAGAATCGAGAAGAACAGAAATAGGAGTGGCAAGAACAGCAGCACTGCTAGAAGATCAGATCAGAAGTAATTGATAAAGTAGGTATTTTGTTGTGTATAGTGTGTTGGCATGTAAGAAAAGTGTTAGTTACAAATGCTCTGATCAGTTTTGTCTTATTTTGGTTAACTTGTGTAAAGTAACAATGTTATTTTAATGAAAGTTTTAAATTTCCTTGATTTTTCGTCAAGATTCAAAGTTTGAAAAGTCAATGTGACACCTCAGACTCATATCCGGGTCGGGTACGGGTTGAGGGTGTTACATTTAATGGTATCAGAGCTATGGTTTAGTCGATTATCGGTATAAATCAAAGTCTAAAGTGTCCCATAAGGTATACATGCCAACAAAATAGTGAGAACTTCTGATCTGATAGAATAGTAAGTATGCTGGTTTGCTAATAGAATGATATGGGTATGTTTTTATAGATGTCTGGACATGGTAGCTCTAGAAGTGAAGCGGGAGATGATATGCCCGCTGAAATTAGCAATTCACATGCCCTGGCCAGGCAGAGTGAAGATCAGACACCCTTTGGAGTGCCTGTAAGTGATAAAGATGTGTTCTTCATAACATTGAACGCGGTATTGGCACGTTTCCAACCTTCTCTTACTTCAACTCCAAGAATGAATGTTGCAAAGGAGTTGAAGGGTTTAGGAGCACTAGAGTTTAAAGGTGAAGCCGAAGAAGGTCCTGTTACTGCGGACCTTTGGCTTAATGACGTAAAAATCATGCTTGAGGGACTTCATTGTTCTGATACTGATAAGCTAGATGGAGTGGTTTCCTTGCTGAGAGGGCAAGAAAGGATTTGGTGGACCAACGTTACATTGAGAATGACTAGTGATCAGGTAACATGGTCCTTGTTCTTAGAGGAATATAAACATAAATACATCGGAGATCAATGCATCCGACAAATGAAACAAGAGTTCATGAACTTAAAGCAATGGAATCGTACAGTGTATGAGTATGAATATAAATTCAACAAGTTAAGCCGCTTCACTGCTGAGTTAATTCCTACAGAAAAGGATGTTTGTGATTGGTTCATGGAAGGTTTACGTCCAAGACTGAAGGAAATGTTAATTGTGTTAAATCTATCCTCATTTCAAGAAGTGGTGAACCGTGCTAAAGCTCTAGAAAGAGCTCATAATGAAAGATTCAGAGATTCTCGGGCTTAGACATCAAAAAGAATAGGTGCATCATCGAGTTCGGCACCATCAAAAAGGGGCAAAAATGTTAGTCCTCGACCCCAAGCGAGATCAGAGTCAGTTGCATCCTCTACAAGGGGATAAAATAATATGACAGACACAATCAGTGGGATCTGGAGCTGGGAGATCTAATCCGAGCCAAGTCAGACAATGTCCACATTGTGGAATGAACCATTCGGGATGTGCATGATGATTTATGGAACCTGTTTTAAATGTGGGGATACCAGACATTTGGTTTGAGATTGTCCCATGTTAGTTAGTGAATCTGCTCAGCCAGAGAGGTCTGCCTCGGCTACCCAGAGAGGAAGAAGTAGAGGTAGACAAAGAAGTCAATCAGAGTCATAAACTCCACAAGAAATACGTTCCACAGCTCGTGTGTATAGTCTCAAGACTAGCGAGGATAGTGATGACCCAAAGATAATAGCAGGTATCTTCCAATTGTATGACAATAATGTGTTTGTATTGATTGATTCGGGGTATACATATTCTTATATTTGCAGTAAGTTGGTGAAAGAATTGAATATTCTGTTAGAATCTACTAGCAGTAAGGTAATAGTGACTAATCCATTAGGACGTAGTGCTCGAGTCAATATGGTGTGTCGGGGGTGTCCCATACGGATTCAGGAAATTGAATTCCCTGTTATCTGATGGAATTACCTTTTGACGAATTTGAGGTGATACTAGGAATGGACTGGTTATATCGTTCCAGAAGGGGTAGAAGTTATGGTATTTAGTGAAGGATGGAACTCGTTGGCTAATGTAATATCAGTGATGTCGGCAAGGAAGTTGTTGCTACAGGGATATCAATGGTTTATTGCTAGTGTGCTAGATATGAGAGCAAAAGAAAAAGGGATTGAAGAAATTCATATAGTCAGAGAGTGTTCTGACGTTTTTCCTGTAAAGTTAACGGGTTTGCCTCCAGATAGAGAGGTAGAATTTCAGATTGAAGTAATGTCGGGAACTGCACCTATTGCCATGTCACCATACAGAATGACCCCAAAAGAGTTACAAGAATTAAAGATCCAATTGTAAGAATTATAGGATAAAGGGTTTATCATACCAAGTGTTTCACCATGGGGAGCCCCATTTTTGTTTGTTAAAAAGAATGATGGATCAATGCATCTTTTCATTGATTATAGGCAACTTAATAAAGTGAACATCAAAAACAAATATCCCCTCCCCAGAATTGACGATTTATTTGATCAGTCAAAGGGAGCTTCAGTGTTTTCAAAAATTGATTTACGTTCTGGTTATAATTAATTGAAGATTCAAGATAAAGATATATCAAAGACATTATTCAGAATGAGATATGGTCACTATGAGTTTATCGTAATGCCATTTGGAGTTACAAATGCTCCAGCTGCTTTCATGGATCTTATGAACTGAATATTTCAACCCTATTTGGATCGATTCATTGTGGTATTCATTGACGATATTTTAGTGTATTAGAAGTCGGAAGAAGATAATAGTTCGCATTTGAAGATCATTCTACAGACTTTGAGAGAAAAGAAGCTTTATGTCAAACTCTCCAAATGTGAATTTTGGTTTAAAGAAGTGATGTTTCTTGGGCATGTGATTTCTACAGAAGGAATTCGAGTGGATCCCTAAAATATTAAAGCCATTTTAGAGTAGAAGTTCCAAAGAATGTGTCAGAAGTCCAGAGTTTTCTGGGGTTAGCTGGTTATTACTGAAGGTTTGTTAAAAACTTTTCGATAATAGCATTACCCCTAACTAAATTATTGAGGAAAGAGGTAAAATTTCTGTGGACTCCGGAGCGCCAAGAAAGTTTTGAAAGGCTAAACAAGGTCTTGACAGAAGCTCCAGTGTTGATTCAACCCGAGTCTGGCAAGAACTTCGTAGTGTATAGAGATGCATCTCATAATGACTTGGGATGCATGCTAATGCAAGAAAGTAAAGTGGTAGCTTATGCATCGAGGCAACTCAAACCGCATGAAAAGAATTATCCCACGCATGATCTAGAGATGGCTGCAGTAGTATTTGCACTTAAGATATGGCGTCACTATTTGTATGGTGAAAAGTGCTACTTGTATACAGATCACAAGAGTTTAAAGTACTTGATGACTCAGAAAGAGTTGAATTTAAGACAAAGGAGATGGGTTGAATTCTTAAAAGATTAAGATGTAGTGATTGATTTCCATCCAGGAAAAGAAAATCTGGTAGTAGATGCCTTAAGTCGAAAGACGTTTGCAGCCTTGCGAGCTATGGATGCCAAATTATCATTAAGCGGAGACGGTGCAATATGTGCAGATTTGACTCTCAAGCCATTATGGCTAGATTGAATTAAAGAATTGCAAGCTAGAGATGAAAAGTGTTTAAAGAAGTTACAGCAGATAAGGAATGGAGAGGCTACGGATTATGAAATGAAAGTTGATGGGAACCTATATTATCAAGGGAGGCTGGTGATTCCAGATAATGATGAGTTGAAGAAAGACTTGTTAACAGAAGCTCATTGTAGTCTATTGAATATGCATCCGAGAGGAAATAAAATGTATATGGATCTCAAGAGTCGATATTGGTGGTCGGGAATGAAGAGAGATATTATAGAATTTGTATCCAGATGTTTGACATGTCAGCAAATCAAAGCTGAACATCAGGTTCCGTCAGGACTGTTACAACCTATGTCTATTCCTCAGTGGAAATGGGAGAATGTAACAATGGATTTTGTAACGGGGTTACCTTTAACTCCGAATAAAAAAGATTATATTTGGGTGATTGTAGACATATTGACTAAGTCAGCTCATTTTATTATTGTACGAGTTGATTTTTCCATGGATAAGTATGTTGAATTGTCTATCAGGGAGGTTATACGTCTACATGGTGTACCTGTTTCTATTATTTTGGATCGAGATCCTAGATTTACGTTATGGTTTTGGAAATCATTACATAGAGCGTTGGGAACTAGGTTGAATTTTAGTACATCATTTCATCCACAAATCGATGGGCAATCCGAGAGAACAATCCAAATTTTGGAGGATATGTTGAGAGCTTGTGTTATCAAGTTCAAAGGATCATGGGAAAGGTACTTGCCTCTTTCTGAATTCGCGTACAACAACAATTATCAATCAAGTATCAAAATGGCACCTTATGAAGCTCTTTGTGGAAGAAAATGTCGTACACCCCTAAATTGGTTCAAACTTGAAGACAGAAATTCTTGGTCCGGAGTTGATCCAGGAAATGGAAGAAAATTTTCAAGTAATTCAAAGTAATCTCAAAGCAACAGCTGATAGACATAAATCATATGCGGATCTAAAGAGAAAAGAGATAGAATATCAAATAGGAGATAAATTATTTCTCAAAGTTTCTCCTTGGAAGAAGGTTTTGAGATTTGGTCGAAGAGGAAAGTTAAGTCCTCGATTCATTGGACCTTATGAGATCGTAAAGAGAGTTGGACCAGTGGCATATCAATTGGCGTTACCACCTAAAATAGAAAAGATTCATGATGTCTTTCATGTCTCAATGCTTCGAAAGTATCGATTTGATCCCTCCCACATTGTGACTCCATAAGAGATTAAGATTCAACCGGATTTAACATATGAGGAAGAATCGATTCAAATTTTAGCTCATGAGATTAAGCAATTAAGCAACAAGACTATTCCATTAGTCAAAGTATTGTGGAGAAATCACAAAGTAGAGGAAGCAACATGGGAGCGTGAAGAGGATTTGAGGAATAAATACCCCCATCTTTTCGTGCAATAAAAATTCGAGGATGAATTTTCTTTAGGGGAAATTTGTAACATCCTCAATATCGGGTTAGTGACTAAATTGTAAAAAAATATAGAATTTGATGACTAAAACATAATAATTGAATAGTATTGTAATTTGGTATAGGGTTAAATTGCAAAGAAGAAAGAATAGAATGATAGAATGGTCTTTTGCAAGGAAAAATAATTAAAGAAATTGTTTATATATTAGCTTCACGTGGAAGAGAAGGAAGAAAAACAAGGTTCTAGAGTTCTCTTCTTCTCTTCTTTTCTCCTAAACGTGAAGAGGTCAAAACAAAGGTGAGATTTTTCATGAGTTAATTGTTTTCTGAAATTTAAGTTTTGTTTTGATCCTTAGATGCTAATTAAGCTTAAGGAAAGCTTAATTTGCTTTAAAACGACAAGATGAAGGGCGTAGGAAGAATTAAAGATTAGGAGTTCTTGAATGGAATTTTGAAATAGAGTTCATATTGGAAATCGGAGGTTGAATTTGACTTTTCATCGACTTAATTAAGACATACGAAGTGTTAAAATTAGATTTAGAACATGTTAGAAATTGAGGGAGATTCTTAAAATCTATGTTGATGATTGGATTTTTAAGTTTAAGAGGTATTGAATGGGTATTAATTAGTTTAAGTAGGTATATGCAAGTTAAGGATATAAAAAGAGGGGAAATATAAAGTGTTAAGAAGATTATGAAGAGATTTTTGTGCTAAAATAACATTTCTGGGCTATGAATGTGCATCGATGCATCGAGGGTAAAAACTCAAAAATTGTTCAATGTGCATCGATGCTCATGAAGTGTATCGATGCACTCCTTTAAAATAAAAACATCGAATGTCATCAGTGTATCGATGCACAAGTGGTGCATCGATGCACCCCCTAAAATACAAACATCGAATGGGATTTATGTACCGATGCATAGTTAGTGCATCGATGCACCCGTTAAGGGATGCATCGATACACGATGTAGTCCATCGATACATGATGTAGTGCATCGATGCATACCTTCATTAAAAGATAAAAATAGCTTTCTTTTTAGCCTAAGTAGTGATAGTTTAGAATATATTAATTAGTATACTGATTAGTACCAATGTATTACTATGTAGATATAGAATGTAATTTCGTTCCGGAACAAACAAATGAATAGGATCAAGTTAAAACAAGCAAGGCCAAGGCGAGTGCATATCCTAGATGAAATGGAATTGAGATAAGACTTGCGATAAGTCTATCTCTTATCATTGAATTTATGATTCTATATTCATGCACATGCATACATATATAAATGTTATCGTTATAGTGATTCCATGCATTTTTCATTCATGATTAACATGATATTATATGAATGAATGCCATTATTAGAGAATTCTTCCAAGTATGTGAAATAATGAAAATGATCATATGAAGTGACTTATATGTTTACATGGACAGTGATGAAAGAGATATGAAATGAGAAATGTATTTATAATGAAACTCATGTTATTTAATATGAGAGCTGTAGGTATAATTGGCATGCCAAGAGTTGAGGGATTTTCAGTGGTCCTTCGGGACATAGTGGTTTTTCGGAACAATCAGTGGTCCTTTGGGATATAGTGGTCCTTCAGGAAAAGTATTCAGTGCCCCTTAAGGGAATTATACGAGTTATGGTGACAACATAGTGTACAACCTCTATGTACTCACATACCTTTGTTCTCAATAATGTACATAGGCAATCCAAAGATACATTAAAGTGAAATTAGCATAAAAATGTATGTTTTATATGTGCATGTTATCATCGTATATGTTATAGTGTAATAAATATATGCAAGTCGAAATGTCATGATCAATGGTAAGAATGCATGTTCATAAATTCATTGTTATACATGTGTATACATATATTTATGTTATGCCTCACTAAGTCTGTGACTTAGTGTGTAAGTGATTTACATGTAGGCACCAAGAATCGAGAAGAACAGAAATAAGAGTGGCAAGAACAGCAGCACTGCTAGAAGATCAGATCAGAAGTAACTGATAAAGTAGGTATTTTGTTGTGTATAGTGTGTTGGCATGTAAGAAAAATGTTAGTTATAAATGCTCTGATCAGTTTTGTCTTATTTTGGTTAACTTGTGTAAAGTAACAATGTTATTTTAATGTAAGTTTTAAATTTCCTTGATTTTTCGTCAAGATTCAAAGTTTGAAAAGTCAATGTGACACCTCAGACTCATATCCGGGTCGGGTATGGGTTGAGGGTGTTACAGCTTCAGTATTCTCAAAGATTGATCTAAGTTCAGGTTATCATCAATTGAAGATTCAAGAGAAAGATATTTCAAAGACGGCATTTAGAACGAGATACGGTCACTATGAGTTTATAGTGATGCCGTTTGGAGTTACGAATGAACCGGCTGCTTTCATGGATTTGATGAACCGAATATTTCATCCTTATTTGGATCAATTTGTAGTGGTGTTTATCGATGACCTTTCAGTGTATTCAAAGTCGGAAGAAAAGCATAATTGGCATTTAAAGATTGTTTTACAGACTTTGAGATAAAAGAAGCTTTATATTAAACTCTCTAAATGTGAATTTTGGTTGAAGGAAGTGACGTTCCTTGGACATGTAATTTTTGCAGAAGGAATTCGAGTAGATCCTCAAAAGATCAAAGCCATTTTAGAGTGGGAAGTTCCAAAGAATGTGTCAGAAGTCCGGAGTTTTCTAGGGTTAGCTGGATATTACCGAAGGTTTGTTAAAATCTTTCAATAATAGCATTACTCCTAACCAAGTTATTGAGGAAATGAGTAAATTTTGTTTGGACTCCGAAGTGCCAAGAGAGTTTTGAAAAGCTAAAGAGGATTTTGACAGAAGTTCCAGTGTTAGTACAACCTGAGTCTGACAAGAATTTCATGGTTTATAGTGATGAGTCCCATAATGGTTTGGGATGTGTGTTGATGCAAGATGGCAAGGTGGTAGCGTATGCTTCGAGGCAACTAAACCCACATGAGAAAAATTATCCAACACATGATCTCGAGATGGCTGCGATAGTGTTCTCTCTTAAGATCTGGCGTCACTACTTGTATGGTGAACGATGCTATTTGTATACGGACCATAAGAGTTTGAAATATTTGATGACTCAAAAGGAGTTAAATTTAAGAAAAAGAAGATGGGTGGAATTCTTAAACGATTATGATGTATTGATCGATTTCCATCCAGGGAAAGCGAATGTGGTAACGGATGCCTTAAGTCGAAAGACGTTTGCAGCCTTACGAGCTTTGGATGTCAGACTATCTTTAAGAGGAGACGGTGCCATATATGCAGAATTGACTCTCAAGCCATCATTGCTAGATCGAATTAAAGAATTACAAGCTAGAGATGAAAAGTGTTCAAAGAAACTATAGCAGATAAGGAATGGAGAGGTTACAGATTATGAAGTGAAAACTGCTGGAAACCTATATTATCAAGGGAGGCTAGTAATTCCAGATGATGATGAGTTAAAGAAAGACTTGTTAACGGAAGCTCATTGTAGTCCATTGACTATACATCCGGGAGGAAATAAGATGTATATGGATCTCAAGAGTCGATATTGGTGGCCTGGAATGAAGAGAGACATTACAGAATTCGTATCCAAATGTTTGACGTGTCAGCAAGTCAAAGTTGAACATCAGGTTCCGTCAGGATTATTGCAACCAATGCCTATTCCTCAGTGGAAATGAGAGAATGTAACAATGGATTTTGTAACAGGGTTACCTTGGACTCCGAATAAAAGAGATTTCATCTGGGTAATTGTAGATAGATTGACTAAGTCAGCTCATTTTATTCTGGTACGAGTTGACTTTACCATGTATATCGTTATATAGAAATTTTGTCATAAATTGACAAATTTGTAGTGAGTTGCAGCGGTGGGTTTCCTGCACCCTATTATAAACAGGTGGAACATGTCTTCCGCGACCTCCCCATGTTGTCTTCCCGTACGTTGAGCACTTCGCTTCGTAACACATCTATGCTTTCTTCTTCCTCGTTAATATTATGTTATTCTTTTGCCTGTTTTGCCTCATTTAGAAGGGATCCGCCTCATTGGATATGCAATTGACTTTGAATTAATCGTTTCTTTGGGTTAAGCTGTATAAAAAGTCCTTATACTATGTTTTTTATGTATTTAGTCTTTCTGTTGAAATCGGTTTCTTTATTGTTCCCTATTTTTCGAAAGATGTATTTTTTTTCATGAGATTATTATTATTTCATTAATTCCATAAAATATATCTACACGTTTATATAAATATACATTTTTAAAATGTAAAAAAATATAAATAACTAAATTGTAATAAAAAGATAAAATCTAGGAAAAATGTATAACACGAGGATCCTCTATGAAAATTTTATCTTTCTTTTGTGTGTCGATAGGAGAAACAATCTGGCCTTTATTTTTTAATAGTATTTTTTTCAACGAATAAAACTCCTAATAATTTGAGAAAAATAGCAAGAGCTGACGGCTATTTCTGTCGTAACGCATAATGTTTTTTGAAAGGTTTAAAATACAAAAATTCAAATTATATCATTTTTTTAAAAATAATGTTTAAATTTTTGTTAGACTATTTAGATATCTAATATTATAAATATTATCATTTTACGTGTCTCAAATGTATATTTGTTAAATTTCTTTATTAAATGGCACCTGTCATATTCAATTAATTTTGATTTAAAAACTTTAAAATCATTTAAAATAATTTCCCACGTGATCCCCTTTTCCCAACCCCACGTGCCCCCTCCTTCCCGGAAACCCCTCCACCCCCTCCACCACCCCCGCCCCTGCCCGAACAAATGGAAAATTGGAAATTCATCAATTTATGGGACCCAAAACGTCATAATATTTTTTGTACAGAACTTTATATTCGTGGCCAACTATTATTATTAGGATTTAGGGATCGACTATTTGATATTTTAAAGTTAGGCATTGAAGTGTAGGGATTGAAATGTAGGGATAATTAGGATTTATGGACGGTCATTGGATGATCGGTAATGTATGAGTGGCTATTCTCCGATGAATGGGTGGTCGAAGATGATCGGAAGTTGAAGTAAAATGAAATAGAATAAGAAATTTTAAGAATTTGAGGTTATTTTCTAGATTTTAAATTTTTTAGTGTTGATTTTAGAAATCTTTAGGGATTTGAGACTTTTTGTTAATTTTAGAGAAAAAAAAATTGATTTTTAATATAATATTATTTTTAGTTTTTTAATATTTTTTAAAATTATCAAAACGTGACACATGTCATTTAACGAAGAAATTTAACGACTGTTATGGTCGAGACACCTCAAGTAGTAACATCTGTAATGTTGGACACCTGAATTGATTGAAAAAAGTTTAGGCACCACTTTGGAAAAAAAGCATAATTTGAACACTTTTATTTTAGGGTAAAGTATACAAATAGTACCCAAACTTTAAAGGTGCTTGTATTTTGGTCACCCAACTTTTAAAACTTGCAATACAATCATCAAACTTTTAATTCATTTTCAATAAGGTCCCTGTCGTTAACTCCCTTTAGTTTTTTTTCTGATATGGCACTTAACTCTCGTTAACTCCCCCACTCACCCCCACCCTTTTCTTCTTCTGCATCTGTCTTTTACTGTAACATCCTCTATACTGGGTTAGTGATTAAATTGTGAGATTTAAAAATTCAGTGACCAAATTGGATAAATTGAAAAGTTCAAGGACTTGATTGAAATGTTTTGTGTAGGATTAATTATAAAAGAAGGAAAAATTACAAGGGCGAAAGAGTCTTTTAGCAGGGAAGTAATTAAATATTAGTTGAGGATATTTATATATCCACGTGGAAAGCTATTGGGGAGAACCAAAGTTTCCAGATTTCTCTTCTTCTTCATTATTCTTCTCCATCGTAAAGCCAAGGTAAAGGTGAGTTTTCTTGTTAGTGAAATTCTTGATGAATTTATGGTTGATTTATGACCATTATACAATAATTAAGCTTAAAGGAAGTTTAATTTGGTTTAAAACCATAAGATGAGGAGTACATGAAGAATTAAAGAAAGGAAGTAGAAAAGTGAAATCTTAGAATAGAGTTCATAATAAGAATTGGAAGTGGATTTGACTTGTCATCAAGCTAATTAAGGAATATGAAGTGTTAGAATAGGGATTAGAACATGTTGGAATTTCAGTGAGATTCTTAAATTCTATAAGGAAGATTGGATTTGTAAGTTTTAGATGTATTGAATGGATAATAATTAGTTTAAGTGAGTGTATGCAAGTTAGGGATATGAAAGGAGGTGAATTATGCAGTGTTGAGAGGATTATGAAGGGATTTTCGTGCTCAAAATAACATTTATGGGTTAAGTGCATCGATACACATTCAATGTATACCGATGCACTCTCAAATAAATGAACATCGAATGCAATTAGTGCATCGATGCATAAGGAGTGCATCGATGCACCCCCTTGAGAAGAAAACATCGAATGTTATTTGTATACCGATACACGGGTAGTGCATCGATGCATACATTAAGGAGTGCATCGATACATACCTTTATTAAGAGATGAAAATAGCTTTTCTTTTAACCTAACAAATGATAGTTTAGAATATATTAATTAGTATACTGATAAGTATCAATGTATTACTATGTAGATACATAGCTTAAACAAGTTCCAGAATAATTGCACAGTAAGATCGATCGAGGGAAAGGCAAAGAAATATAGGTGAGAGCATATGCATAACATGATTATCGTAGTGTATCCAGTTCTAGACTTGTGATAAGTCTAGATTCAATACATTGATGCATGATTCATTTCATATTATGAAATGTAATAGAAATTCATACTATGTGAATTATGTAATATGTTTTAAATGAATATGTATGCAAAGTTATATGAACTATGTGATGAAGGTAAGGAAAAGGATATGTCTATGTGATATACTATGCAAATTGAGAAAAGCCCATGTTATGTAGATGAGAACTATAGGTATAGTTGGCATGCCAAGATTAGAGGGTCTACACGGTCCTTCGGGATATATATGTATTCCTTGGAACATGTGTGATGTCTTTTGAGACACGTACTTGATCCTTATCACATATATATATATGATTCTTAAGGAATTTTCTACGTGGTCCTTAGGGACGTCTTATATAGCACTACGGTGCAATTCTACGCGGCACTTCGGTGTAATTCTATGTGGCGCTTCGGTGCATTTATACGAGCTGTGATGACATCATAGTGCAAACCTCACAGTACTCACATACCTTAGGTTCTCAGTATGGTATCACGGGCCAATAAACTTATTAATACAAATTCAAGAATGTTAATGTAATATGCTTATAGGTAAGGAACATGGTGATATAAATACATTGATTAAGTATATGACTTCATTTCATTTCATCTCATTATGGCATTTTCATTACAATTCCTTGTTATTATTATTATTATTATTTTACCTCACTAAGTCGATGACTTAACGTGTGAGTGTTTTACACGCAGGATCCGAGAAAGTAGACGAGACATGTTAAGCAGCTGGATAACATTACTCCTGCAACTATCATATCAGAAGCAATTTAATCAGTAGGTCATTTTGTTATGTAAATGAATGTTGGCATGTAATCAAATGGTCAAGTTGTGAATGCTCTGAGTATTTTGATAAACTTGTATTAACCTATGTATATTATCGTATTTTAGTTATATAAGTTTAATTGTTTTATCATTTTTTAAGAATATTGTTTTTGATAGTTAATGTGACATCCTGGACTCGTATCCGGGTTGGGTATAGGCTGAGGGTGTTACATCTAACGATATCAAAGCTATGGTTTAGCTGATTCTAGGCATAAACCAGAGTCTATAGAGTTTTTAAATAGAATATATGCCAACATATAGTGAGAACTTCTTATCTGGTATAGTATGAGTATGTTGTTTTGCTAATAGAACAATGTGTTTATTTTATTAGATGTCTGGACATAATAGTTCCCCAAGTGAAGCGGGAGAAGATAGGCCTGCTGAAAGCAGTAATTTACCTGCCCTGGCCAGGCAAGGTGAAGGACATGCATCTCATGAGTGCCTGTACAAGACCAAGACACTTTCTTCAGAACGTTGGACGCTATTCTGACGCGTCTTCAACCTCCTGCCCCACCAACTCAAAAAATGAATGTAGCAAAAGAGTTGAGAAGTTTGGGAGCTCCCGAATTTAAGGGAAAAGCCGATGAAGGTCTGGTTGCGGCAGATCTCTGGTTAAATGATTTGAAAATCATGTTGGATGGTATCCACTACTCTGAAGTGGAGAAGTTAGATAGAGATGTCTCTTTACTGAGGGGTCAGGCAAGAATATGGTGTACGAACGTCACCATGAGGATGTCAAGTGCCCAGTTGACTTAGTCTTTGTTCTTAGAAGAATTTTAAAACAAGTATATTGGAGATCAGTTTATTCGGCAAATGAAGCATGAGTTTATGAACTTGAAACAGATGAACCGCTCTGTATATGAGTATGAATGCGAGTTCAACAAGCTGAGTCGGTTTGCATCTGAGCTTGTGCCTACTGAAAAAGATGCTTGTGAATGGTTTGTGGAAGGCTTACGCCCTAGATTGAAGGAGATGCTGATAGTATTGAATTTTCCTCATTCCAAGAGGTGATTAATCGTGCCAAAGCTCTTGAAAGAGCTTAGAATGAGAGATTTGGGGACTTAAGAGTTCAGATATCAAAGAGGATAGGTGATTCTTCCAGCTCAGCACCACCAAAAAGAGGAAGAGACTCAGGATTTTGATCACAAGTTAGATCAGAATCAGTTACATTAGAATCAATTACATCATCTGTTAAGGGAGCAAGTCAGGCGAGGCCTAGACCGGCACAGTCAGTGGGATCAGGTGCTGGAAGATCCAATCAGGGTCAAGCAAGACAGTGTCAGCATTGTGGAAAAAACCATTTTGGGATATGTCGGATGGCTTCCGGAGCTTGTTTTCTATGTGGAGATGTCGAACATTTTATCTGAGATTGTCCGTTAATGATTGGAGATTTTGCACCATCTGAGAGAGTTGGTTCTGCCTCACAGAGAGGTCGGGGAAGAGGTAGAGGAAGGAACCATTCTGAATCCTCTGCCCAACCTGAAGTTCACTCAGCCGCACGGGTATACAATTTAAAGACAAGTGAAGATCGTGATGATCTTGATATTATATCAGGTACTTTTCAGTTGTATGATAAATTAGTATTAGTACTAATTGATATGGGTTCTAATTATTCTTACATTACAAGTAAATTAGTAAAGGAATTAAGGATCCTCTTAGAAGCTACGAGTAATGAAATTATAGTAACTAATCCTTTAGGGCATAGTGCTTGGGTGAACAAAGTTTGTAAGGGGTGTCCCATAAAGATTCAAGGAATTGAATTCCCTGCTAATCTGATAGAATTACCCTTTGACGATTTTGAAGTGAGTTTGGGAATGGATTGGTTATTTCGTTACTATAGGGATGTTAATTATAGATCGAAAAAGGTAACCCTGAAGAGTCCAAGAGGAATAGAAGTAAGTGTGATCAGTGAAATGTTTAATCCTTTAGCAAATGTAATATCATTGATGTCTACTAATAAGTTATTGCTACAAGGATGTCAAGGTTTTCTTGTAAATGTGATAGATGCAAGAGCTAAAGAGAAAGGGTTAGATTAGATTCCAGTAGTTCGGGAATTCCCTGATGTTTTCCCTGCTGAGCTGTCAGGATTACCTCCAGATAGAGAGGTAGAATTTCAAATTGAAGTAATACTGGGAACAACTCTAATTGTAATGACACCTTATCGGATGGCTCCGAAAGAATTGCAAGAGTTAAAGAATCAATTGCAAGAGTTGTTAGATAAGGGATTAATTCGACCAAGTGTGTCGCCTTTGGGAGCTCATGTGTTATTTGTTAAGAAGAATGATGGTTCAATGCGTCTCTGCATTGACTATCGACAACTCAATAAAGTAACCATTAAGAATAAGTATCCCCTCCCGCGCATTGACGACTTGTTTGATCAGTTAAAGGGAGCTTTAGTATTCTCAAATATTGACTTACGTTCTGGTTATCACCAATTGAAGATTCAGGACGGCTTTCAGAATGATATATGGTCACTATGAATTCTTCGTAATGCCATTTGGAGTAACGAATGCACCTGTTGCTTTCATGGATCTCATGAACAGGATTTTTTCAGCCATATTTGGACCAGATTGTTGTTGTATTTATTGATGACATACTGGTGTACTCGAAATCCCATGAAGAGCATAGCGCACATCTGATGATAGTTTTGCAAATTCTCAGGGATAAGAAGCTTTATGCGAAATTTTCCAAATGTGAATTTTGGCTAAATGAAGTAATTTTCTTGGGGCATGTGATCTCTGCAGATGAGATTAGGGTGGACCCTTAAAAGATAAAAGCTATAATGGATTGGGAAGTTCCAAAGAATGGGTCTGAAGTTCAGAGTTTCCTTGGACTTGCAAGTTATTATCGAAGATTTGTTAAGAATTTTTCGATGATAGTGTTACCTTTAACAAAGCTGATGAGAAAGAACGTACCATTTGTTTGGAATTTAGAGTGCCAAGAATGTTTTGAAAGTTTAAAGAGAATTTTGACAGAAGCCCCTGTATTAGTTCAACCTGAATCCGGTAAGAATTTTGTGGTGTATAGTGACGCATCTCATAATGGATTGGGATGTGTGTTAATGCAAGCAGGGAATGTGGTAGCGTATGCATCGAGACAGTTGAAACCACATGAAAAGAATTACCCCATTCATGATTTAGAAATGGCTGCAGTGGTATTCGCTCTCAAGATTTGGCGTCATTATTTGTATGGAGAACGATGTTATTTGTATACGGATCATAAGAGCTTGAAGTATCTGATGACTCAAAAAGAGCTTAATTTGAGACAAAGGAGATGGGTTGAGTTTTTGAGAGATTATGATATAATAATTGACTATCATCCCGGAAAGGCTAACGTGGTAACAGATGCTTTAAGTAGAAAGACGTTTGCAGCCTTACGAGCTATGAATGAAAGATTATCTTTAACTGGAGACGGTTGTTTATGTGCAGAGTTAAAACTTAAACCAGTATGGTTTGACCAAATAGGAGAATTATAAAGCCAAGATGAAATATGCTTGAAAAGAATAGAGCAAGTAAAGAATAAAGAGATTAAAGATTTTGAGGTGAAGTCCGATGGGAAATTATATTATAAAGAAAGAATTGTGATACCATACGATGAAGAGTTGAAAAAAGATTTATTGACAGAGGCTCATTGCAGTCCATTGACGATGCACCCGGGTGGAACCAAGATATATATGGATTTAAAGGATCAGTATTGGTGGCCAGGGATGAAACGAAGCATCACAGAACTTGTGTCCAAGTACTTAACATGTCAACAGGTTAAACCTGAACATCAAGTTCCGTCTAGATTATTGCAACCACTTTCCATTCCACAATGGAAGTGGGAAAATGTAACGATGGATTTTGTTTTGGGGTTACCATTAACTCCAAACAAAAGAAATTTAATCTGGGTAATTGATGATCGATTGACCAAGTCAGCACATTTCCTTCCTGTTAGAACAGATTTCTCTATGGAAAAGTATGTGGAACTGTATATTAGAGAAATCATTAGATTGCACGGAGTGCCTGTTTCTATAGTTTCTGATCGAGACCCTCGATTCACCTCGAGATTCTGGAAATCTATGCATGGAGCATTGGGGACTCGCTTAAACTTTAGTACCGCCTTTTACCCCTAGATAGACGGACAATCAGAAAGAACTATTCAAATATTGGAAGATATGTTGCGAGCATGTGTCATTGAGTTCAAAGGGTCGTGGGAGAAATATTTACCACTAGCGGAGTTCGCTTACAATAATAGTTATCAGTCCAGTATTAAAATGGCACCCTATGAGGCGTTATATGGGAGGAAATGGCGTACGCCATTAAATTGGTATGAGTTTAAAGATCGAAGTGTACTTGGTCCAGATTTGATTCAAGATGTAGAAGAGAAAGTTCGGAAAATTCAATATAACCTAAAAGTGGCATTTGATCGGCAAAAGTCCTATTCTGACAGTAAAATAAAAGCGATTGAATTTGAAGTTGGAGATAAAGTGTTTCTCAAGGTGTCACCCTGGAAAAAGGTATTACGATTTGGTCAAAAATGAAGGCTAAGTCCTAGATTCGTCGGGCCATATGAAGTTGTTAAAAGAATAGGACCAGTGGCATATCAGTTATCTTTGCCACCAGAAATGGATAAAATTCATAATGTTTTCCATGTGTCCATGTTACGAAGATAAAGGTCTGATCCCTCTAACATCGTTGCACTAGAACAAGTAGAAGTTCAACCTGATTTTACCTATGAAGATGAACCAATACAAATATTGGGCCATGAAGTCAAATAATTGAGAAATAAAACGGTTCCGTTGGTCAAAGTTCTTTGGAGAAATCACAAAGTAGAGGAAACAACGTGGGTACGTGAAGAGGATATGCGACTTCAATACCCCCATCTGTTTATGCAATGAAAATTTGAGGACGAATTTTCTTAAGGGAGGGAGATTTGTAACATCCTCCATACCAAGTTAGTGATTAAATTGTGAGATTTAAAAATTCAGTGACCAAATTGGATAAATTGAAAAGTTCAAGGAATTGATTGATATGTTTTGTGTAGGTTTAATTAGCAAATAAGGAAGAATTACAAGGGCGAAAGAGTCTTTTAGAATAGAAGTAATTAAATATTAGTTGAGGATAATTATATATCCACGTGGAAAGCTATTGGGGAGAACCAAAGTTTCCATTTTTGTCTTCTTCTTCATTATTCTTCTCCATTGTGAAGCCAAGCTAAATGTGAGTTTTCTTGTTAGTGAACTTCTTGATGAATTTATGGTTGATTTATGACCATTATACAATAGTTAAGCTTAAAGGAAGTTTAATTTGGTTTAAAACCATAAGATGAGGAGTACATGAAGAATTAAAGAAATGAAGTAGAAAAGTGAAATTTTGGAATAGCGATCATAATAAGAATTGGAAGTGGGATTTGACTTGTCATCAAGCTAATTAAGGAATAAGAAGTGTTAGAATAGGGATTAGAACATGTTGGAATTTGAGTGAGATTCTTAAATTCTATAGGGAAGATTGGATTTTTAAGTTTTAGAGGTATTGAATGGATAATAATTAGTTTAAGTAAGTGTATGCAAGTTAGGGATATGAAAGGAGGTGAATTATGTAGTGTTGAGAGGATTATGAAGGGATTTTCGTGCTTAAAATAACATTTCTGGGTTAAGTGCATCGATACACATTCAATGTGTACCGATGCACTCTCAAATAAATGAACATCAAATGCAATTAGTTCATCGATGTACCCCCTTGAGAAGAAAACATCGAATGTAATTTGTGTACCGATGCACGGGTTGTACATCGATGCACACATTAAGGAGTGTATCAATACACTGTAGAGTGCATCGATACATAACTTTATTAAGAGATGAAAATAGCTTTTCTTTTAACCTAAGAAATGATAGTTTAGAATATATTAATTAGTATACTGATAAGTATCAATGTATTACTATGTAGATACATAGCTTAAACAAGTTCCAGAACAATTGCCCAGTAAGATCGATCGAGGGAAAGGAAAAGAAATATAGGTGAGTACATATGCATAACATGATTATCGTAGTGTATCCAGTTCTAGACTTGTGATAAGTCTAGATTCAATACATTGATGCATGATTCATTTCATATTATGAAATGTAATAGAAATTCATACTATGTGCATTGTGTAATATGTTTTAAATGAATATGTATGCAAAGTTATATGAACTATGTGATGAAGGTAAGGAAAAGGATATGTCTATGTGATATACTATGTAGATTGAGAAAAACCCATGTTATGTAGATGAGAACTATAGGTATAGTTGGCATGCCAAGAGTAGAGGATCTACGCGGTCCTTCTGGATATATATGTATTCCTTGGAACATGTGTGATGTCTTTTGAGACACGTACTTGATCCTTAGCATTTATATATGATTCTTAAGGAATTTTCTATGTGGTCCTTAGGGACATCTTATATAGCACTACGGTGCAATTCTACGCAGCACTTCGATGTAATTCTACGTGGAAATTCGGTGCATTTATACGAGCTGTGGTGACAACATAGTGCACAACCTCACAGTACTCACATACCTTAGGTTCTCAGTATGGTATCATGGGCCAATAAACTTATTAATACAAATTCATGAATGTTAATGTAATATGCTTATAGGTAAGGAACATGGTGATATAACTGCATTGATTAAGTATATGACTTCATTTCATTTCATCTCATTATGGCATTTTCATTACAATTCCTTATTATTATTATTATTATTATTATTATTTTGCCTCACTAAGTCGATGACTTAGCATGTGAGTGTTTCACACGTAGGATCCGAGAAAGTAGACGAGACAGGTTAAGCAGCTGGACAACATTACTCCTGCAACTATCATATCAGAAGCAACTTAATCAGTAGGTCATTTTGTTATGTAAATGAATGTTGGCATGTAATCAAATGGTCAAGTTGTGAATGCTCTGAGTATTTTGATAAACTTGTATTAACCTATCTATATTATCGTATTTTAGTCATATAAGTCCAAATGTTTTATCATTTTTTAAGAATATTGTTTTTGATAGTCAATGTGACATCCTGGACTCGTATCCGGGTTGGGTATGGGTTGAGGGTGTTACATTTACCCCCTTCTTCTTCTTCTTCTATCTTTTACCTATAACTCTTCTTCTTCTTCCCATATTTTTTCAATGGAAAACATCGAAATTTTAATTCCTAATCCGAATTTGAAATCATAGAAATTTTTCTAACGTATGCCTAATCCGAAATTCAAAACTATAGAAAGTGTTCTAACAGAAACCCAATTGGCTAATTTCCAATAACCTCTATTACACAATCCAATAAAATCAACACTGCTCACTGAATCAAAAAATGAAATTCAACCATTGCATACACATACACATGGTGACATGCTCAATGATATAAACAATGTGACATGATCAATGATATAAAAAAAGAATATTTGTTTAAATACCATCAAAAGCCATAGATTTTCGTCAACAATGAAATAATAATATAGTAAACACAAACACATATGAAAGCATACCCAAAAAGAAATATGGGGGTAAAAAGGGTCCAGTAGCAACGGTAACAGCGGCTGATGCAGTGACAGTGGAGGCTGAGAAGAACCCAGAAAAGTGGAAGCTTTATGGAGAGTAAAAGATGGTTTTTTCTTGTATAGATCTAGTAATATTGCTATTCCTGTTATTGTTAATCCTCAATATGCAGTTGAAAACAACAAATGAAATAGACCCACCACTTTGGTTTACATTAATACGATGACAATGATTAACTCATATTGTTTCTGCCTTTTGGTTTTCTCCAGGAAAGTTTGAGCCTTTGATGGAGGTTTTAATTTGTGGGGGTAAAAGACAGAAGAAGAAGAATATGGAGAGGAGGGTAAAAGATAGAAGTAAAAAAAAGGTGAGGGAGTTAACAGGGGGTTAAGTGTCACGTCAACTAAAACTAACGAGAGTTAACGACAGAAACCTTATTGAAAGCGAACTAAAAGTTTGATGATTGTATTGCAAGTTTTAAAATTTGGGTGACCAAAATGCAAGCGTCTTAAAAGTTCAAGGACTATTTATATACTTTACTCTTTATTTTATATTAGCCATTTATGAATCAAAACATATTTATGTAATTTTCTCAAGTTTGCTTGCTTTGGGAGATTGAAGATTTGGTTTTAGTAAATCTCAATGGACCTATGAAATGACTGACCAAATAATAAAGGAGGGTCATGGAAAACAAAACTTATAAACTCGTGTTATTTATTTTATTTTCATGATTTTTTGGTCAATTATTTGATTTAAAATTTTGTTAGAAATTTGAGAGCAGAAAAATAACCAAATAGATACTAACATAAAATAAGAAATTTACAAGAGAAAATATTTAACGTGATTTGGTCTTGTCTACTTCCACGGGCGAGATGAACAATAATCCATTATAAATATAGAGTACAAGTACATGAAATCACATGTATCCCCAAACCTGATATAGATACCATAACCTGATGGATCCCAAAAACTACCAATATCCTTACAAAACTATATATGCAACATAAACTCAAATGTTGCAGAGATCCCAAAAGGAATTACATATCTTCAAAATAATTATCTCTCACATAAAATTCTTATTCCAAAGGAATTACATATAGCCAAATACTTGGTTAACAAAATTATTATTCCATAAGAATTTTTACCTAAAATAAATATTTACTTTATTAAATACAAAATAATCTTCAATCAAAATTACAATAAAATTCAACTTAATTACCAAGTATAGTTTAGGTCAAAATATAACAAATCTCCCTTTGACCTAAATTTCATCAAAAATTGGTCTTCAAATCTTTAACAACTTTAATCTTTACGTAAGTCACATAATCGTTGAAGCACTGCCATCAAGTCTTCAACGACCTTAATTCTTACGCAATATTTATTGTTGTATCACTAAATCAATAGAGAATTACTCCCCTACAACTAAAAACTCATTATAGCAAATTCATATTGTATATCTCCAAAATCATTAACAAAATACGCAACAACAAATTCATTCAAAACACCACAACCTGAACCATACTAATGATATCCCTTGTTAGGAATTTCAAAGCGAAAACATACTCGAAGCGATATCAACATAAAATAAGACATACACAAGAGATAATATGTAACATGGTTCGACCGTTCCTACATCTACGAACAAGATGAACAACAATCCAATATAAACGTAGAGAACACGAAGGGTACAAGTACATGATATCACATGTATCTCTAAACCTGGTATAGATACTAAAACTTGGTGAATCCCAAAAACTCCCAATATCCTTAAATTATCTCTACAACATAAACCCCTAAAAGGATATACCTCTCCAAAATAATTATCTCTCATATAATTCTAAAGGTTAAGACATAATCTATAATTTCTATTTATAGTACCAAATACTTAGTCACCAAGAATTCTTATTGAATTCTTGCCTAAAATAAATGTTTACTTTATTAAATAAACCTAATTATCAAATAATCTTCAACCATTATAATTACAATAAAATTCAACTTAATTATCAATTAAAATTTTAGTCAAAATATAATAAATATTTTAATTATTTTGTTAATTATTAGTTGATATAGTACGATGATACAATAGATCTCTTAAGTATTATTAAATATTTGAATATTGATATTGTGAATGGAACAAATCGAGTTAGAAGGTTTGTTCTTATAATGAATCTTTAAAGTATCTGATCTGAATTAATCGACTAATAAATTAAACATTAGTAATGATAACATAAAATATTTTAATTAAATTCTATTTGAAAATTCAAAAAAACATAATATAAAAACAATATTTATTCTACCTAAAAGTGAAATAAACAATCATAAGTATATTAATACGAAGCAGTAAAAATTTAATTTTGTTCGAATTAGTTAATTTAGTTATTTATATTAGTCAAGACCTATTTGGAAGGATGACGTAAAACAAAAAATAGCAGTATTGGTGAGACGGATATGAAAATAACTATTAAAATATCAAGACAAAGAATTATTATTACATTATATTTATAATTTAATTAATATATGATTGTTTATATTATTATTTTAAATACGAACATTACATGAATATATAATTTATACTTTTTTTATGTAAAGTGTGATGAAAATAATTTAAATTTAAATCTTAAAAATTAATAATATACGTTAAACATAAATCATAAAATGAGTACGAGGACAAAAAAATATATACGATAGCAACTACCTATATAAGATATAAAGTTTGAGGAGTTGAGTTAATGTAAGTTATGTGATTGGTTGAATTATGGTTGTTATCTTTAAAAATTTCGAGTTTGAATATATCGTATATTAAAGGTATTTGAATATTTATTATTAAAAAAATTAAAAAAAATTAAATAAATATTAACTTAAAATTTCTTTTAGATTAATAAAAAAAAAGTGAAGAGAAGGTGGGTTATAAAAAAAAGGAAAAAGTTGTAGAAATGCATGCAGACAAGGGGAAAGCCCTAAAGGGCGGAACACCTTATCTCGAACACCACACCATGCTATAATGACAAACTCCATTTTGCTCCCACAATCATCATATCCTTTTAGAATCCAATGCTCCATCTTACCAAATCATTTGTGGGTCCTTCTTGTTTATTTATCATCGTCGGTTGAGAATCCAAACAGAGCACCCATCACTAATAGGTTGGGATGATATTTCAATTTAGATCCGATAGATTTTTATTTGATATGATTATTTGTTAAAAAAATTAGAATTAGGTCGGATCGAATCAGATTTTATAAAGAGTGAGATTGGATCAGTAGACTCAATTCAGGATAATAGTATATTTTCTTATATATTTAGGGATCGTTGCTATAATATCTCTCTATAGATTTTGTAATACCCAAAAAATTTTGGTTTGTCACCAAAATGAATAAAATTAAAATTTGGTGATTAAAGTATAAATATGAGAAAATTTAGGGACTAAAATGATCATTTTTTAAAGTATATATACTTTTTTTCCTGTAAATGAATATTTACCCTCTATAATAATGTTCTACTGTCACTCGGATTTTTAGTATGAAGTTTATGTTAAAATTTATAAAGAGTATTACATATTTTTTTAAATAAATCTTTATTTTATTGAATAAAAATATTTTTTTATATTTCTATATTTTTATTTTTTGTATAAATTTATATATTTTATGGATGAATATACATATTGTAGACATTAATTTTTTTTCATTTTGCTTTTATTATTATTAATAAATTATTATTATTATTATATATTATTATTATTATTATTATTATATTTCAAGTCCCAGATCCCTTAAGCCCGTTTTACAATAAATCCTAAGCAAACCAGGCCCGAGAAGCCCAAAATCATTTGGGTTTCAGCTAGGGTTTTCTAACCCTAGCCCCAACCGTCGACTCCAAGCTTCCAGCCGCCTCTGCCACGCCACCTCATTGTCGACGATGCTGCCACGACGCCATCTTCAACCGAAGCCTCCAGAAGGCCAGCTGCCCCTCCACACGTCGAGTTATATGGTGAGTCACTACCATAGCTATGGTGACTCACCTAAGCAATCAACCTTGTGACCGGTCCGAGCAAAACCTCGATGGTGGCTATAATAGCCACCATACCTGCGAAATGAGGAATAAACGGATAACATACCAATAGCAACTGAGAGCAACACCAACGGTGACAGAGAGATAACAACAGAGACGAATATCAATAAAGACATCAAACAACAACCACCAAACAAAAAAACAGAAGAAAAAAGAGAAAATCTTACCACGGAGGAGAGCAAACGTCGCCTGAAACCACCAAAATTTGAAGGTATTATCGTAGATATATTCCGATTAGGAGCTTTTTAGGGGAAAATAAGGTTGGATTCGGTATTGGGGGTGTTTAGCACTTTATTTTGGTATAAGATGGTATAGTTCTGGCCACCGTGAGCAGTGGCCGATGGCGGTGTAGGTGGCGGCGTAAGGTGGCCGGTCGTCGATTGGTTTCCCTCCAGTGAGGGAAACCTAGAGAGAGGGCAGAGCATTTTTTATTCTCTCTCAATTAGAGAGAGAATGAAAAGAGAAGAAATGAGAAGAATGGCTCGAAGGGTCAGCCATTCGGGGTTTATATATCTCTCCCAAACGATGTCGTTTTGGGTAGGGGGTATAAGTGTAATTTATGCTTATTGGTAAACCCTTTCCGTAACCCTTAAAATTTGTAAACTTTCAATTTAGTCACTGAAATTGACTTTTAATCATTTCAATTTAGTATTTAAATTTTATTTTATTATATTCTAGCCATTAACTGTATTTATATATATATTTAGGGTAAATATTAGGATTAGTCCCTTATAATTTTATTGAATTTATTTTAATCCCGTGTTAATTATTATGATTAAATTACACTGTTAATTATTATATTTCATAATATTTTGAATTAGAGCTTTTAATTTTAATATGTTACATTTTAATCACTAATTTCATTTTTGATCCTGAATTTTTAATATTTTGCAATTTAATATTATTGCTTTTAATTTCTTTTATTTTAATCATTATTATTATTTACTTAATATTATATTAATAATAAAATACCATATAGTATTAATTTTATTTTTATCCTATACTTTAAATATAGAATTTTATTTATTTATTTATTATGTTTTATACACTAATATTTACATTAAATATAGTATTATAATTTTATAATTTGATTAGATAATAATATTTATTTATTTTTAAATACTAAGAAAAGACAGTCTTAAAGCAACTAGATGGCATATTCTGGTATATTAAAAATAAACAAATATCCTGCTTATAAATATATATATATATATATATATATATATATGCTTCGTTTTTATTATTTTTAAGAAAAATCTTTTTATTCTTCTAAATATTTATTTATTTTTTAATATCAAAGAAAATGTCCGTCTTAATATAACTAGATGTTCTATTCTGGTATTTTAAAAATAAATAAATATCATACTTATAAAAATCAGAAAACACATATTGTTTTATTTAAATTATTTTCTTAGGAATAAATATTATTTTTAATATTTATTTATTTTTCAAATATTAAGAAATGGCAGTCTTAAAGCAACTAGATGTCCTTTTTTATGTTTTAAATAAATAAATATTTTATTTATAATTTATAAAAATTATTTAATATCTTTTTCTTCCTTAGAATTATCCGATTAAAATGCGAAATAATAGGATTATAAATTAAATTTATATTCAAATTCTTAATTTCTAATATTAGAGACAATTTATAATTGACAAGGACCAATTTTGGGCGTTGTGGGGGTGTTAATCATTTCTCAAACGTAACCGACCGTGAATCCCTTTTTATTATTAAAAAGAATGAATTTTTGGTTAAACACAAACCAGTTTATCTTTTAACTGGTGTTTTCTTAAAAACTCTTTTAAAAGATGATTTTTATGGATTCGACCTACCTAATCCAAAAGGCTGATGGCGACTCCCAAAATATTTTTTAAAATCAAAATTATTTTTTATACACATTATTTTTCTCGCCAAGTAAAAATTCGTATCCGGACAAAAACCGGTTACGACACATATTAAGACATTTAAATTCGTTTTAAAGATCAAGATCACATTATATTTATTTTGTGTTTCCAAAATCCTTCTTTAAACATATGAGAGATACAAATTTAAGACGTAATTACTATGCGAGATTAACATCATCTCATAAAAATCTCCTTTTTTTAATGTTTGGGCACAATGCATATCAATGGGGTTGGGGAGAAGCCTATATAACTTAATGCCTAACCCCTTTTTTTATTCCTAACCAATATCCGAAAAATTATAGACTAAACTAGAAATTAAAATCCAAATATAGGATTGTTCATGAAACTAGTTGGTTGCCGTTAATCTTATTTTAAATTATTCTTTTAATACTTTTTCTTTAAATATTTTTTTTATAATTAATTCATACAATGGTCTTTAAAATTTGATATTTAGGGCCAGTTTACCGCAGTTTTTAAAAAGTGATTTTTAAAAGTATCTTGGAAACGAATTTTTAGAAGTGTTGTACGAAAGTGTAGTTTTAAATTTAATTGTTTAAGATTGTTGTCAAAAAGTGAGTTTGAAAAGATAAAATGTACATTACATATATTATGTTGTAAATTAACAATGTAGCATTTAAATTATATTTACACTTATTAATATTGTGCTATATAAAATATATCAACTTAAACTATAATAAAAATATAAAAAAAATATTTTAAGATAACAAATTAATAATATTTTTATATGTGAATTATTTTATTAAGAAAAAAATATTTTCAATACTTTTTAACATGTGGACATAAAATTATTATGAAATAATAATTTAAATACTTGTTTAGACAAAAAGCATATTACAAAAAATATTAGTAATTAAAATAAATTATTAAGTAATAAATTATATTTTAAGGATGATAGTATTAAATTATTAAAATAAAATATAAATACATAATCGAGTGGAGCTCATGTATTAGTAAGTATAAAATTATAATTTGTTTCCAAACGCAAAGTTAAAACTGAAAAAACTTGAAATCCTAGTTTTTATGGTTGGTTTGAAACCACAGTTTCCACCATAGTTTTTTTTCCATTTTTTACACATTTAACATTGATTTTACGGTAGAAACGGTGTTTTTACCTAAAAGTGCTTTTAAAAAGCCATGTCAAATGGGTTAAATTCGAATTTCAACCTTTATAACCTTTGTTTTTCTTGTTTTGAAACTTCAATCTCTCTTGTATAAAATTAATTATAACATAAAATAACCTTGGAGCTTTGTAAGTTTGGTCAAATTGATCATTGAACTTAATAAATTTGATCAACTTGATTTTTAAATTATTTTTAATATTAATTGGATCATTAGATTTATAATTCAATATAAAAAATTAAAGAAATAATTTGATCAGAATTATTAAGTTTAATAATTAATTGAACCCATCAAGTAGCCTTAATGGTAAAAGGGAAAGTTCTTCTCCCTAGAGATTTTGTATTCGAGCATTTGCATCTATAAGTTATGTGTGCATTGTCAATTGATTAAGAAAATTCTAAACATATACTACCCTATAATCACCTATACTATTAAAAAAAAGGTTAAATGATTCATTTAAAAAAAATAATTGAGAGAATAAATTTATTAAATTCAGAAACTATTATGTGTTTGAAACCTATAAAAAAGGGAAGCTTCAAATAGCATTAATATTCCGTAATGATCAATATCCCTTGGAATCGTTTCTGGTTTCTTCCTTTCATACACGAAAATGGTTATCGTAAAGCAAGATTTCACATCATTAGTTTCATCTCGAATAAAATGGTGAACCACAATTAATTGTATTTTTTTTGTCCTTCAGTTCCAAGGCTTCGTCTTGACTAATCTGGATCGACCCGGATCGTACACCTAACTTTGGTGGGTGAGTCTCCTGACGGAGATTTTCTACATTCATAAGGACTCGAACCTGAAACATTGCTTAAGCGATATCAAGCTACTTACCAATTGAACAGTCTCTGTTGGTACAATTAATTGTAATATAATATAATATAATATAATATAATATAATATAATATAAGGCTTTGAAAAATAGTAAAGATATTTGAAAAACTGCATGAATTAGTTCGAAACTCGACGTCAACTTTTCGATTCCATGTTTGTGCCAAGCAATTATATTCGAATAATTATATCATCTTTGAAATTTATAATATGGAATCTTAAATAGGTTATCTATCCATGTATACCAAGTGTTAAATTGCCATTAAAACCCTTATATTTGTTGTATATCGTTGTCACGTTATTTTCTTATTACAATTAATAAAGGTGTAGAATGTATTTCCTCCATCATATTGATTATTGAAAAAAATAATTAAACATTAAGGAGTTTTACGCTTGAATTGATATGGGATAAATCAACACTTGCTCCCTAAACTTAATAACTTCTCTTGATTTAGTCTCTAATTATCTTTTTTTCACATTAGTCACATGATTTGATCACTTTTTTTTTAATTTGATCTTTGAATTTAGACGTTTAGTCCTTTCAATAATGTGATGCTCTGGTATTATATCACATCATTATTTGAACATTTTATATATAATTTTTTAAGTGATGACATGATATAATCTCAGTGTTACATCACTAAAATAATTAAAAATACAAATTTATGGGTCTAACTGAGAGAAGTTGTGAAGTTCATGTACTGAATGATGTTTTATCTTTCTTCTGGCCGATAATTGAGAGAAGATGTGAGTAAAAATACATTCACTTTGCATTGTTTTTTTATTTCAAAAATGCTTTTTATTCCAAAACAACTTTGAAGAGTATTACAGAACAAAACCTGAGTTAACATTAATGATCATTTATATCATAAAATATTTATATTTGATTTTGAAAAAAAATAATTGTAAATTAAGTATGTGACATAATATTAACAACATTTTCATTGAAATAAAGTTTTTGTTGATGTTAGGAACTAGGGTTCAAATAAGCAACTCCTCTCGTGTACTCAAACACTACCCGGGATATTTTTTATGATAAATCTGAGGTCAATATAAGATAATATATATTCAAAGATTATCAATTATTTGACAATAAGTATTCATATCCCTGCATGCGTCATGTTCGAACCTAAAACCTCAAGAAATAACAACAAATCTCTCAATCATTAAAGTCACCTAATTCATGTACTACTTTAGATATTGGTAAAATTATTATTTTACTCGTTTAAAAATATCAATAAAAATGTATATCGTTCGATTCTTTATGAAATTTATAATTTAATTTTCATCTCTCGAAATGAATTAAACCCAAACACAGTTATAGAAGGGAGAATATATGGAAATAGGGGGCTAGGTTAGTTTAGAAAGAGTGCATAATCTTGTTAGGGAAGTAAGGCATATGTAAATAGTGGGACATATTGGGTGGTCTGCGACTAGGTATACATAAACAAGCACACAATCTCATCACGTGTCTTTATCTTCATTTCTATTCGTATGAAAAATATTGTCACCTTTTCATTTAACCTCCCTAAATATCAACATCCATTGCCTCTTAATAATTGCTTGTCCATCTCACTCTCCTCCCCTTTAATTAATTACCGTATTTTATTCTCGTATGAAAATTTATTTTGTGGACTCGGCTCACCATATCATCCATAGTCTCAATGAAGGACAACCACAAAATTTAAAATAACTTCCAAGTAATCACCCTCTTTTTATTTACATAGATGAAAAAGGAAAAGATTCACCTTAAAAAAAATGATGTGGACAAATATTATTTATTGAGACTACAGATGACGTTGTGAGCCGAGATCATCTAATAATTTCTTCATTAGAATACCATTTTATGTTCAAATAATAATATTTTCAAACCGAAAATTTATTTATTAATTATATTATGAATGGTCAATATAAGAGGAGATGATTCGTTAATCTACGAATAGAAATCTTCTGCCCCCACTTTGTGCCCCACTAATAATTTTTTGAAACGTGTATTTTTATTTATATGGCAACACAAACCTTTTTTTTTTAAATTACTCCCCTGATTTACTTCTTCTACATTCTACTTTTACAGAAAATTTTGGAAAAGATATACATATATGAACCTTTCCAAACCCACTTTCACCCAGACAATTAATCGATGAAAACTTACGTATTATCACTTTTAGCTCCTCAAGTGTAAACACATGAAGATTAAAACCATAGAACGAGGTCGATGAATCTTCCAAAAACATCGAGCTTGGATCACTTAAGTCTAACATGTAAAACTTTGTGAATGAACTTTGCTTTGAATCTTCCTTCTTCGACTTGCCTTCCGGCTTCACAACACCCTTTAAACAACTCAAGAGGATGGATCTCAAAATAATCTTCATCACTGACATCCCTCTCCCCCGAATCTGCGAATTTAGTTCTATATACATGAATACAAGAGTTTGACATTGGCGTGTATGAGAAGTCGAAAGTTTGTTTCTTGCATTTGTATGAAAATACAAACGAAAGCTGCTTGTTGTGCTTTTCCAGAATCAAATGCTAAGGTAACAATACCAATACAAAATCCAAAGGTGTGGGTTTATTTTATTGAATTGAAAAATGAGAATCAGGTACTAATCTTGCAGAAAGAAAAAGAATACCATTTATCAGTTGGGGTACACTAAAATCTGTTGCGAATTGAACTTTTTTTGTATTAATCAACCTAAAAATTCTTAATTTATTTTGGAGTTCGTAAATAAAAGATATGAGGTTAAAAAGAAAGCAAAATTTTTTTAGAAATTTACATGTGTTGCCATAAAAAGAAAAAACACGTGTCAAAATGTTATTAGAGGGGGATAAAGAGGGACACATAGAGGGGGCAGAGGATTTTTGTTCGTTAATCTACTCCTTTCCCTTCGATTAGTAATATAATTGGTTCAAATCTCCCCTTGAAGTACCACTTCGATATCTCCTCTCTTCTCTTTAAACAAAACCCTAGCAGCTTGGAGCGGCATCAAGCTTAAAACAAAAATGGGGTTTGATGATATTTGCAGCACTGGCCTTGGTCTTGGTCTAAGTCTAGGTTTAGGTTGCCTTGTTAAGCAAGAAACCTTTCCTCATCGACGGAAGAAGAAGAAATCGTGGATGGCAAATGGCCTTTTCTGCCCGTCCCTGACATTAGGTTCATCGGATGATGCTAGTAAAGCACATGCCAATGACGAGTTGATCGATTTGCACCGGCAAGCATCTTCTGTCACCGTGGCGTCTTCGTTTCCGGACTCTGGTGTGAAGAAAGAGAGCGGTTTTGGCGGTGGCGCGGAGGTAGAATTTGAGAAGGTTTCTTCAAGGGTCAGTGATGAAGATGATGAAGGAAGCCATAGAAAGAAACTTAGGCTTAGCAAACGACAGTCTGCGATTTTAGAAGATAGCTTCAAAGAGCACACCACTCTCAATCCTGTATATTATTTTATCTTTATTCTATCCAATATATATATATATATATATATATATATATATGAATACAAGTATTCAATGCTTCTCTGTTTCTTGTGTTGAACAGAAAAAGAAGCAAGCTTTAGCAGATCAGTTGAATCTAAGGCCACGGCAAGTGGAAGTATGGTTCCAAAATAGGAGAGCCAGGTGATTTTATTTATTTGTTAATTTATTTAAATTTTACGTGTTGAAAATTTTAAATTATGGATTTAACATTTTTTTATACAGGACCAAGTTGAAACAGACCGAAGTGGATTGTGAGTTGCTGAAAAGAAGTTGTGAAACGCTAACAGAAGAGAACAAGAGCTTGCACAAGGAACTACAAGAGCTTAAATTATGGAAACAAACTGCATCTTATTGTATGCAGCCCCCTGCGGCCGCCGTCCTCACCGTGTGCCCTTCCTGCGAGAGAGTTGCCAACGGCGGCGAAGACGCTTCGGGTTTTAAAATCAGAACCAAAGCTCACTTGTTCACTCACCCTTCTGCTGCCTGCAGCTAAGGCAACCGGTTGAGGCCATGAAAACACTGCTGCAACTTTGTTCATGGCTCATGCGTCACTTCTTTCTCTCTATATATATATCGTTTCATGTTTATTAATTAACATATTATATACAAAATCATATATTTGTATATACTTAGAAAAATCTCAGAAGATTTTGGTCTTCATGTTACTGAAATTTTAGTTATTTTACTACCTTTGATTAATTAAGCGAAAATTACATTGATTAAATTAATACAAAAATTAGACATGAGAACAAACGCCAATTTTTCATTTATTTTTAATTTTACATCGTTTTAGGATAAAAATAACTAGACATTATATACATAGGTCAACTCCAGGTATTCAAATAGAAGTTGGATAGTGGAAAATAGCGGCGTGAATCACACCAAAAAGGGTAAATCGTGGTTGTAATTTAGCGGATAGTAGTCAATCACGGTAATAGCAGACTGCTATTCCGTTATCTCATTTTTTTTTTTGAAAAAATTCAGTTTTTTTAATAAATTCATTTAAAAAAATTCACGGCCGCGATATTCGTAATGACTGCAATAACACCCGTTATACATGTACTCACGATAAACGTAACACGATCGAAAATGCGGTCTCAACCTCAATCTAAATCTCTGGTCAACTCCTGGGCTTTTCCGATTATGTGGTGGAAAAAGAATCTAAAACCATTCGAAATTCCATCAATAACGTGATAATGTATTGGAAGGTTCTCCCAACTTTTTGCATTATTTAACAAAACATTGTGAAAGAATAAAGGCAATGACGCCATCCAAAAACGAAATAAAATTATTAATTAACAATTCCAGAATATTTTAAAAGAAGACTATGCTAAAACTTTTTGTTTTATCTTTGCTTGCTTGATCGACACTTGACATACGAATGATGAGGCATGTCTAGACTGGGATATTATATTTTTATTTGTTTCGGCCAGTCATTTTGGGTTCTCTTATTCACAAACGCCATTTTTCGAAGATGATTATGATAAGTGTAATGATACGTTCTGACACATTCTTATTCATTTTAATCATAATTGCTGTTATATTTTTAACTTGTGAAACAAGGAACACAATGAATCGAAGCTCAAATTTAGTTTGTGTAGAGTGCTTGATTGAAATGCAGTGGACAAATCCATATAACCATGCAGCTTGCATCCAGAGGATTAAGCTCATTATCGGTTAGGGTATCCACTCTTCACCGTAAAAGTACCACCCATAGTCGATACGGTCCACCCAACCAAACCACTCGGAGGACGCCGAGTTTCTGGTGTCGATAACACCGGAGAATCCAGGGACCGTAGTGTTTTTCCATCGCCAATAGATGGTATCCCATCACCTCTGTCCCAACCTTTGTTAAAGATCTGCAAATAAAACAACTGTGTTAACAGGCTGTATGCTAAGGTTATTAAGAGAGCCTCTCTTCATATTTGATGCAAATGGTTCGTTTCTTTCACAAGTGATAAAAGGATTCAGCAAACTGACACAAATTTACTCTTGGACTAAAGGCAGAAAACCCAGGAAAAAATGAAAAGGCACAAGGTAACACGCTACAAGCAGATTCGGATTTCAAATACAGAAGAAAAGGGAACGAATTACAGTTTCTACAAATATCGGACTTATTGAACATATTTTCTGAGAGCTAAAATTGTTGGCAAATGATCATCCTTGAGTCTGAAAGGGTTTATATGTCTTGAGGCTTTGAATCAGTCCTTGAACGGATCCCGCTGCCGCAATGAGTGAAACCACCAAGCAAACCCAGCTCAGTATTTTTAGCCATATCCATCTGAATGAGTATTTAGGGATTTTCGTTTGCGCTATGTGCATCTCTATCGGAAAGTACACAGTTAACGGCCAAAACGAGCCCGCTCCGATGAGACCCAAGAAATCATTGAAGAAAGGAAATATCATGGCTATGACCGCCGTTACAATAACGTATGCCGTCCTCCCCACCAACCTGAAGAAATTGACGTAGTAAATGCCGTAGAACGGAATGTCAACAGCGTGTTCGCCGGTGATGAACTTGTTGTCCGACCAGTTCCTGGAACACCAACCCTCGACGAAGCCGAATAACGGTTGCGCGAAAACCTGAAAGCATATAAATCATATTATAATACGTTTGAAATTCTCATATCTTTCAATAATTTATTTTCCTTCTTTTAAAATTTCATAAATTTATTTTTGAACATAAAATTCTGTGCCCGCTATGTGTTGTGAGGATATTAGATTCTACCTGATATGCTCCGATGAGATGGATAGCAATGCAGATGTTGGCGAAGTCGATCAACCAAAAGGGTTCATAGAAACCAAAGCCTGTAAGAAAATTCCCAGGCGCATCGTTGCCGAATGCGGCGTATCCAAAAAGGCCGCAAAGTACATAAAACAAAGTGGTCGTCGAAACACCGACGCTGGTTGCTCTTTTCATGGATTTGTTCTCCGGTGGGCTCGATTTGATCGTGTCCTGGAATCAAAAGAATTTCATATTTCTTAGAAGGGAAAAAAAGAAAGCACGGTGTGTCCTATCTATGGCTGCGGATTATTCTTGGGGTTGCACTCTCAAACTTGATTCTCTCTTTTTGGTACGAGACAAAAGACAATCAAAAGTTAAAACACACAAGAAGAGAGTGGAATCTTAGAGTTGGTGTGTGTCGGGTCGAGTCAGTCTGATTTCCAGATCACCCGAATTTGATGCAAAAAAATAAATCTCTATATTTTTATTCGATTTGACTCGAGTTTAGACGGGTTTCATTCACATGGAACTTGACTCATTTTTAGGTTAAAACCTAAATCTAATCCGATTTCATTCTAACTCGACCATATCTTATTTAACCCAAAATTAATTTTTTAAAATAAAAATAATAATCCAACCAAATCAAATCGTATTAAATTATTTTTTTTAAATTCTAATGAAATATCCATCGTAAAATGGATGTTTTTTTTCGGAAAATTAATTTAAATTGAATTGTTGTCATCCCTAATTATGCATATCCATATGTATGCATATCATATATGTATGTATGTGTATCATATATGAATGTAGAAGTATATATACTTGCCTGAATCTCAATGAGAACAGTGGAGTAAGCATAGGCAAAGGCAATGTCGCCGATAGCTTGGAAGGTCCTCCAAATTTTTTCCGATCCCGACACGTCAACCCCTACTGTTACACCCGTTAAGGTTGTCCTTACATGTCCCCTACCTTGATGTCACAAATGGAAACAATTAGATGTATTAATTCAAGCCACTCAAAACGAAATATATTCATGATTTTATTACCTGCAACTTTGGCAATGGAGAGACCGAGGCCGATGGACGAATAAGCGAATGACATGACGGCGGCGACGATGGACAGCCATGCAAGCTTGTCGAAGTTGGGGATTTGGCTCAAGAGGAGCTGAATGCAAGCGAAGATCGCCATGAATGGGTAGTTCGATGTTTGGCACTTCACTTGATGTCCATGCTTGTGGAAGCAATTTGACCGTTTCACAGCCCTGATTATTACAAGGTAATTAAGACTATTAATTAAGATTAATTTTGTTAAAAGCAATGATAATATGTTTATCTGTGTATACTTACACCATACTGATTGATGCTGTGATTGTGTATCCAATGGTTATTCCAACAAGATTCGCATACTGAGCCAATCCACATAGCTGAACTTTTCTTCCTCCTGCAAAAAGAAAAGTAATTTCTCTTGTGAACTCATATAAAATATAAAATTTAACTTATGAGTAATTGCATTTATCCAGACTATTAAATAAACATATATATTAATACCTAAATAAGCTCTAACAACATCCATGTACGTATAGTTTCTCTTTCCATGAACAGGATCAGGAGCTCTATAGCAGTCGGCAAGAAGAGTTGAGGTAAAGTAGGTGATGCAGGAGAAGGCCACGAGAACAGCCGGTCCGGCCACCCATCCCAGTTGTGCGATAGCCCATGCAAGAGATAACACGCCGGAGCCGATCACAGCAGTGATAATATGAGCACTCGCGGTAACCCAAGTCCCTTTCAAAAACAACCCACGGCCACATCGAATAAACAAAAATGACATATAAATAATAGGATCATTAGCAAAAAGTAGTACTTCAATTATCATTTACCGGTTCTTTTGGGTCGACCATCATCATCCAAGCTCTTCTGGATACCACCATTCTCGTAATCGCCGGTGCTTTGCTCGATGAACATGCTGCTCTTGTGCATATGTTTAGACATCTACTATGCTTCTCTTTGATGAAATGGGTTGGGTCAAATTATGTGTCCAAATGTAGCACTATGGAGATATGCTTAGACGAGGAAAGGCAAAGGCAAAGACAAGAACAGAACTGGGGTTTGGTTTAAGGTTTTTGTAAGACATTATGATGGAGGGTTCAGGGAGAAAGCAAAGCATATAAAGGGGTTGATTGGAGGTTGGGGAGTGAAATTATCAACAGTCATTTGGGCACAATCGATGGTCGTCGTTTGTGCTTGTGGGGGGTCTTCTCATACGGGGTCCCCACATTTTGTGTATTGCACGGGAACCATCCATTGTGACATCTCATAAAAGTAGACATAGTTGTAAGAATATTATATAGGCCTTCCCAGGGAGAAATGATTCTGCTAGATGGATGTTACTTAAAATATTGAAATGTATTTTATAGGTGAATGCTTAGAGTTTAGATTTTAAAATTAGTATTTATATGATTTATTAAGTGGTCTCAGTGGTCAAGAAAAGGGTGTTTTTTTTAGGTTTAAACAATTATGTCTGCAAGATGTGTGTGCATTGTCAATGATTAAGAGTGATATTTAAATATGAGAGATCGAGTATTCTTGATCCCTTCTCCAACTATGCATGATAGTTTATATATTAACTCTTAGTGTTGATGTTATATTTAAATAATTATTATTTATAGGTTGAAAGACTAATAAAATTATGGCAAAAGGGCATCTAAGTACTTTTTTTTGCACTTAATGTAACCCTCAAACTTATAAAAAAAAATCACTGTGGCCCTTTAACAAACGGTTTCTATCGTTGACCATTACTATGCTGACGTGGCACTTCACGGTACTAACGTGGTGATCCACGGTGTTAACATGGCAGTCCATAATGATTGGTGACATGGCAGATGAGATAATTTGTTTTTTTCAAGTGAGGGTCAAATTGATTTTTTAAAAAAGTTTAAGGGCTAATTTGATTTTTTTTTAATAAAAAAATTTAAATACAAAATATAAAATATTCAAAATTAAATATAATAATACCAAAAATAAAAATTAAATATATATTACTATATTTTTTACCTCAAATTTAACTTAATTTTTTATATAAACTTAAATTTGTTTATCTTGCACAAATTTTATTTTATATATTTATATCCAATTATCTTAAATTGTAAGTGTCTTTCTAAATTCTATTTCAATAAATTTTTATAAAAATGACTTAAATAAATATTATAAAGCCTTATAAAAATAAAATTATGAAATTAAAAATTATTTATAAATTATCATGAAATTATATAATTAAAAAATAAAAAATAGTTATCCAATTAAGAGAAGTATTTTTAGTGAATATAACATGATAGAGGGAAGTAAACTTCACCTAAACTTGATCTTATAAAAAAAAATAGGAATATCTACTTACTCCATCAATTTCTATTAGATACAACTCTATAAAGTCAAAGTAGATATGAACTCCACATGTTCGAGATTTTTTTTGTCACCCTAATATTTTTAAAAAAAAAAAGAATAACAAATACGTATCAACAAAACAAAATAAAATAAAATTAACATTAGAATTTAGAGGAGAATTCTAATAAGATTTTTATTTTGTTTTTGTTTTTAAATCAAAATAATGTATATTTGATTTTTTTTTAGTAATTTAATTTTAATTTTTTTATTTTATATTGATTTTTTAATTTTTATATTTTAAATTTAAAACATTTTTTATTTTTTTTAAAATCAAATAAGCCCTTAAGCTTTTAAAAAAATCAATTTGGCCCTTGAACTTGAAAAAAATCAATTTAGCCCATCTGCCACATCATAAGCCATTTCACTAGTAATTGTAGACCGCCATGTCAGCACTATAGATCGTCACGTCAATACCGTGAAGTGTCACTCAGCATTGTAACGGTGAATAATGGAAACCATTATTCAAAGGGCTACATTAGGTTCTTTTTATAAGTTCGAGGGTCACATTGAGTGTAAAATAATGTCGAGGGCCACATTGATTTTTTTAGAAAAGTACAGGGGCCTCATGCACTATTCTACTTAAAATTATCAATCGTTATATCAAGAGACTGTAGCCATTCGAAAGATGTTGAACTTTGACATTCTTTTATAATTTTAAAAACCTCAAAAAGCAAGAATCTATAACCAAAAAAAATATGATTTACGAAACAAATTTGAAGGAAATACATACTTGTAAAACTAAAACATTCCACCAACACTATAATAAATATCAACCTTTAATAAATTATATTTATATAATCAAGAATAAGACGCAATAAATCTGGCCTTGACTAAGCCACTTTCTTGGTTAAGTCGGTTCCCTAATTTAGGGTAGGGGGTAATGGCAACTTTTTGTCCTTAAGACACCCAAGAACACACGTAATTAACTAAAAAAAAATTGATTGACCCCTCCACATGAGATATTGGAGATGAGTATCAAATACATACAAACATCAATTTCTCTTTTTTATTTATAGCCTTTGAAGTACTGCTCAATGTAATGGTCCTCCTGGATTCTTCGATGAGGCTTTTGGTGAATCCTTCACTTCCAAGTAATGTGGTGATGATAATTATAGTAAGCTTTTGTGTTACACGACCATACAAAGTTGTCGAATACTAGAGTTTTAATCAATGTGTTGGTCTAGACTAGCTTTTTTTAAGGATAATGTTTTGTCATCCTTCACTTCCAACTTAAGATTCATCTTGATCACCAACAAATCCGGAATTCAATGCAATAAGTCTCTCTCCAACTACCAACATTAAACGAGTGATTGTTAGTGGTACATGATTACTATTATTACTGCTGTAGGAGAAAACTATGTGCGCCTTTTCATACTTATTGGACCCAATATCTTTCGTTCTATTATTTTATAATTGAACTCTCTTTTCCAAATATGCTATGGCATAGGTGGCCATGGAATTTGGCCACCTTGTATCACCACCGCGAACCGTGCTTATAATGGGGGCTCGACTCCACATATTATATTCCATTTCTTTCTTCTTTTGTGATGCCCAGCTTTTACATTTCACCATTATAGATCGTGACCTGGTTTTTGCACTGTGATATCCTGGCTTTCTTATATGCAAACGCCAGGCTTGCGTTATCATGCTCCCTTCGACTCTACTAAAGTTTTTTTATTAATCTTTTTTACCATAAGCACATGCATCCTGCAGATGCAGTCGTTTAAACTCAAATTCTTTAGGGACCTTATTGAATACTTTTTCTTGTTTATTTCGTTGAATGGTCATATGTGTTTCAATCATACTTCACAATATTATTGGCATTAGAACTTTTATATATAACGAATCTAAATATGATACCGAATTTTGGAAAAAGAAGTTTGAAAAGTTTGATGGAAGAAGTGTGGTTGGAAAGTAAAGGAGTGTGTGTAGGAGAACAGATTCTGATGCCTGGATCCTTGGACTAAACCACCAACTGGTTAAGAATAATCTTTTCCCTTAATTAATTAGAAATCATTCATTTGATTTTTTTTTTATTTTATTTAAAAAAAATAACTCCTTGATTAATGAGGGAATAATGATACTGTATGTAGAGACAGATGTAGGATTTTATGTTGATTTATAAAATTCTAGGGTGAACGGAAATATATTTTCAATTGAAAATAGTGTATTTTAAGCTTAGATATGCAAGAGTTTTAGCTGTGTATTGAATATAATTTTACACCAATAATAATTCTTGATTACGATTACATTTTCAATGTCTGCATTAGTTAAGGAACGCACAACCGAGAGCATAAAATGAGTTTTATGTATTGTGTGATAATTTCGAATAATTACTGTAGTTCATTTAAATTAATTTATTTAATGATAACAAACGTATTTTTTTAATAATGGTAATTAAATTTTATTAATAAAAATAAAAGAATGAATTAGAATTATAACACACTTAAGCTTAGAAAGAAAAATCAAGACGATAGTCACAAAAAGAATTTATACAAAAACAAAAATATTAAGCTCAAAGATACGAAGAAAAAAGAAAATACAAATGTTAACCGTTATGCCATACCATTAACGGGGAGTAAATTCACTTGGTACGGTCCGGATATCAAGAGGAGCGCTCGTTAGAATGCTTGTGGAGAAAGATAGGGTACTGGGGTAAATGCAAATGTTATCTTATGGGGCTATCTAGATCGGTCTCGAATCACCTATTTGTTTTGCTTGGCTGTACATGAACCACACCCGCGGGAGGGACATTAAGGTCGATGCCATTCCCCCCTTTTTTTTAATATCAGTGACGAAATAGGCTGCAAAAAGGGTAGCTAATGGATGATATGAACAAATGAGTTGGGAATGGCTAACAAATAATTTCCCTACAGCCAGATTAGTGAGAATACGAAATAAAAGCGGAAAAATAATACCCGAAAAATTGATAACAGAGTTCAACCAATTGTGCTTACGTCTCCGGACTGCTGTAGATCTTTTACTAAAGGAAAAAAAGTACAGGTGTTTACAAAACACACTTGAGAGAGAACTGGAAGATTTTGGGATGATTTTGAAGCTAAATGAGCTAGTGTATTTATAGTTGAAGTTTCAGGACTAATTTTGTAAATACCCTAAAGTATGCAATGGCTAAAATGTAATTAACCCAAAAAACATTTTAATTTAAAATTGGGGCACCGAATTCGGTGCCCCTTTGTTGAAAAACGGTGCTCCCCTTTTGTTTTTTTTTTCAACCCACCTTAATTGACTTTTCCAACAATCTCCCACTTGAAGACTGATTTTAATATGCCTTCACACCTCAATTGATGCAGCAGCATTTCTGGTCTTGTTACTCTAGCATGCCAACTGAAGCTGAACACAACTTCAGTTTGTCTGTAGTTACCGTCTTTGTCAACATGTCTGCCAGATTTTGAGCTCCACTAATCTTTTCAAGTTTCAAAATCCCATCTTCCAGAAGAGACTGGATAAAATAATATCGTAATTGTATGTGCTTCGTCCTGGAATGAAAAGACGAATTATTTGTTAGATGGATAACACTTTGACTATCACAATACAAGACATTGTTTTCTTATTTCTTGCCTAACTCTTCCAAGAAACTTTGGAGCCAAACCATCTCCTTGCTGGCTTCCGTAACAGCGACATATTCTGCTTCAGTGGTGGAGAGAGCAACTATCTTCTATAGTTGAGAAACCCAACTCACTGCAGTACCTCCTAGAGTATAGACATACCCTGTAGTGCTCCTTCTGATGTCAACATTTCCGGCTAAGTCAGCATCTACATAGCCTGTCAGTATCGTATCTCCACCTTTGAAACAAAGTGCTTTGTTTGTAGTACCCCGTAGATATCTGAGGATCCATTTGACAGCTTCCCAATGTACTTTGCCCGGATTATTCATGTACCTGCTAACAGCTCCCACTGCATGAGCAATATCTGGTCTGGTACAAACCATGGCATACATCAGACTTCCAATTGCTGAGGCATACGACACCTTCACCATGTGTGCACGTTCTTCCTCCGCCTTTGGTGACTGTTCTTTATAGAGTCTAAAATGAACACCTAAAGGTATACTTACTGGTTTAGCATCTTGCATGTTGAACCTGGAGAGTACTTTGTTGATGTACTCAGCCTGTGATAACATCAAAGTCCTCGACTTTGTGTCTCTTTTGATCCTCATCCCAAGAATCTGCTTTGTTGCACCCAGATCTTTCATTGTAAACTGCTTCGACAATTTTTGCTTCAAGTTTATAATATCTTGCATGTCTGAGCCTGCAACGAGCATGTCATCAACGTGCAACAATAAAATAATGAAGCTATTGTCGAACCTCTTGATGTAGCAACAATGATCTGCTTGGCATCTGGTAAAACCTCTGGTACTCATGAAGCTATCAAACTTCTTGTACCATTGTCTAGGAGCTTGTTTTAAACCATACAAGCTCTTCTTCAACCTGCATACCAGGTTTTTCTTGCCTGCCTCTATGAAGCCTTCTGGCTGCCTCATATAGATTTCTTCCTCCAAATCACCATGAAGGAAAGCTGTCTTTACATCTAACTGCTCAAGATGTAAATTCTCTGCAGCTACAATTTTCAACACCAGTCTGATAGTAGACAGTTTCACGACTGGAGAGAAAATTTCATTGTAGTCAATACCTTCTTTTTGCTGAAAACCTTTGACAACCAATCTTGCTTTGTAACGTTTTCTCCCATCGTGCTCTTCTTTGATCCTGTAAATCCACTTGTTGTGAAGCGCTTTCTTGCCTGGTGGTAATTCAGCTAATTCCCACGTCTGATTTGACATAAGTGAGTCCATCTCATCTTTCATGATAGACTCCCACTTGACTGAATCCTCCACTTGCATTGCTTCATCATAGCACTCTGGTTCACCATTGTCAGTCAGCAACAAGTAGTGCAAAGAAGGAGAATACCGTTGGGTTGGTTTAGGAATTCTGGAAGAGCGTCTTAGTTTCAGTGTGTCTGGTTCTTCTTGAACTGCTTCAGGACTGATCTGAACATCATTTCCAAAAAAATTCCTTTGTTTCAGCTTTGGTATTGGAGTTACTTGATTCTACAGTTGACCTGTCTTTGTATATCACATTCTCATTGAAATGACATCTCTGCTTCTGATGATCTTCCGATTTTCATAGTCCCAAAACCGGTAACCGAACTCATCACTGTCGTAACCAACAAAGGCACATTTGTTGGACTTAGCATCAAGTTTACTTCTTTCAGCAGAGTCTATGTGTACATAAGAAATATAACCAAACACTCTTAAGTGTGAAAGGTTTATTTCTTTCTTGCTCCAAACTTCCTCTGGTATTCTGCCATCCAAAGGAACTGAGGGCCCATGGTTGATTAGGTAAGCTGCAGTGTTGATAGCTTCAGCCCATAGAAATTTGGGCAATCCGGTATGTATCATCATACTTCTGGCACGTTCATTCAGAGTTCTGTTTATGCGCTCTGCTACGCCATTCTGCTGCGGTGTCATGGGAACTGTTGTCTCTATCTTGATCCCATTGTTTGCGCAGAAGTCTCTGAATCTCCTATTTCTGTACTCTCCTCCATTGTCAGACCTCAACCGCTTGACTTTCAGACCAGTCTCATTTTCCACCATGACCTTCCATTTTCTGAAGGTATCAAAGACTTCTGATTTCTTCTTCAGAAAATAAACCCACACCTTCCTTGTATAATCATCGATGAAGGTGACATAATATAGTGAGCCTGCAAGAGATGGAACTGGAGATGGTCCCCATACATCAGTATGAACCAACTCTAACTTTTCAGCCTTGGGTGTCTTACCAATCTTTACAAAGATGACTTTCTTTTATTTGCCAAAGATGCAATCCTCGCATAGTCCGACATCTACATTCTTTAGATCCGGCAACTTCCCTTTTGACAAAAGCGTCTTCATCCCTTTCTCGCTCATATGGCCAAGCCTTTGGTGCCATAGGTTTAATTTTCCATCAGCATCTGCGGCTGCAATGATATTCTCTAAATTTGAGGTTACATAGAGAGTATCAGTTTTCTTACCACGAACAATGACGAGTGCTCCTTTAGTAATCTTCCATTCACAGTCTGAAAAAGTTGCGCTATATCCTTCTCCATCAAGCTATCCAACAGAAATCAAATTTCTTGTGAGACCAGGAATATGTCTCACACCTTTCAGCGTCCAAGTGGTCTGGTTTGGCAACTTTAATCGGATGTCTCCTTTTCCGACGATCTTCAAGGTTTCATCATCGGCTAGATGAACCTTCCCAAAATCACCACTGACATAGCTCTCCATGATTTCTCGACATGGGGTGGAGTGGAAAGATGCCCCTGAATCCAAGATCCATGATTCAATCGGAGTGTTGACGCTTAGAATCATGACATCAACTGTCTTCTCTGTCATGTTGGCAGATTCATGTGCACCGGTATCTTTCTTCAGTGCTCGACAATCTCTTTTAAAGTGACCTTTCTTGCCACAATTATAACAGGTAAAATCTTTTTTTCCTATTCTTGATTTGCCCCTTCTGGATTTTGATCTGCCATGATTTGAATTTCTTTATGAAGTTCTCCCTCTGGACTCCGTATGCAAGGCTGAGGAGGTTGATGCTTCACCCGATTCTCTCCGTCGAATTTCTTCGCTCAGTACCAGATCCCGAACATCGTCGAATTTCAATTTACTATTTCCCGACGAGCTGCTAACTGCTATAACAGTAGCATTCCAACTGTCTGGTAGAGATGATAAGAGAATTAAAGCTCAAACTTCATCATCGAATTCAATTTTCACGGAACTCAACTGGGTTGTGATTGTGTTGAGTTTATTAAGGCGTTGAGCCACTGATGCCCCTTCCGTCATCCGCAAATTGAATAATCGCCTCATCAAATGAACTTTGTTTGAGGCCGATGGCTTCTCATACATACTGGAGAGAGCCGCCATAAGACCCGTCGTGGTCTTTTCCTTTGTTATGTTGAAAGCAACATTTCGGGACAACGTCAGTCGGATAACTCCGAGGGCTTGTCGGTCGAGAAGAGCCCAGTCTTCATTCTTCATACCCCTGGTTGCTTTCCTGAGAGGGGTTGATATAGATTTTTTTGGTACAGAAAATCTTCGATCTGCATCTTCCAAAAGCCAAAGTCCGTACCATCGAACTTTTCAATTTTCACCTTCCCTTCGTCTGCAGCCATCGCTCCCACTCGAATCTGGCTTCTTCAGATCGTTTCTGACAATTTGTGCGAACCACTGTATATTATAACACCTCCGTCGACAAATTCGTATCGCCGACAAAATTTCACTATTCACGAAATTTACTATTCACGTGAATAGTAATGAATAGTAACCTCGCAAAAAAATTAACAAAATTCACAACCCAAAAGCTCTGATTACCAGTTGTTGGGAAATAAACGAGTAACAAGTAATTTCCCTATAGTCATATTAGTGAGAATACGAAATAAAAGCGGAAAAATAATACCCGAAAAATTGATAACGAAGTTCAACCAATTGTGTTTACGTCTCCGGCCTGCTGCAGATCTTTTACTAAAGGAAAAAAATTACAGGTGTTTACAAAACACACTTGAAAGAGAACTGGAAGATTTTGGGATGATTTTGAAGCTAAATGAGCTAGTGTATTTATAGTTGAAGCTTCAGGACTAATCTTATAAATACCCTAAAGTATGCAATGCCTAAAATATAATTAACCCAAAAAACATTTTAATTTAAAATTGGGGCACCGAATTCGGTGCCCCTTTGCTGAAAAACGGTGCTCCCCTTTTGTTTTTTTTTTCAACCCACCTTAATTGACTTTTCCAACAGAGCGCTCGTTGGAATGCTTGTGGAGAAAGATAGGGTACTGGGGTAAATGCAAATGTTATCTTATGGGGCTATCTAGATCGGTCTCGAATCACCTATTTGTTTTGCTTGGTTGTACATGAACCACACCCGCGGGAGGGACATTGAGGTCGATGCCATTCCCCCTCTTTTTTAATATCAGTGACGAAATAGGTTGCAAAAAGGGTAGCTAATGGATGATATGAACAAATGAGTTGGGAATGGCTGCTCTTTTATTGGCAGTGGAGAGGTAAGTAATGGTGCTGGTGAACTGTGGTGATCTGTTTGTCTTTTGTTTTTATTGTGTCGATTGAGATTTGTTAGTTTTTATGCTTCTATATGTTTGCAGTGATTTGCTACATAGTTAGTTTGGGTAATGTTTGCAGGGGTGTAGTCTGTTTTGTTGGGTGATATATTGTTGGGTGTGGTTCTTATGGGATTATATTTGTTGTTAGGTATATTATAATGTCTTTTTTTCTCCATGTAAGTTTAGGGGCACATTTCTTTAAAAAATAATAATTTAGGGGCACAAATCAAACAACTTCAATAGTAAATAAATTATTGTTATTCTTTGAGATCACGGGTTCAAACACCAGAAATATTAGGATGTGAAAGTTCAATACCAAATGGTTGAGAGTGCTATTTGAACATACATTTCCTTATAATTACACCAGATTAATAAAAAAAAAGTATACCGAAAATCAAAAGTATCATATCACTAGAGCTAAGAAAACTTGTGCCACAAGAGCACAGAAAAATGTGTCACAAGGACAGAGATTCTTATTTAAAATTGAAAAAACTCAAAAAAGAAAAAACAAAGGACATAATATGAAAAGAAATAAGAGAACAAATAATCATCGGCAATTGAGAATTAACACTAAGATTGATATCATCTTCAACTGAATAATATTAAAAATAAAAAATGAAACAAGACAAAAAAATATTAAGAGAAAACCTATATTAATTAACTTTGTCAGAGCAAAGACATAAAATGCTTGAATTAAGTTTATTATTAAATTTAGTATTATATTTAACCATTCAATTACCTTCCCATAAATATGTATTTAAACACTCATTTATAATACATTACATAAATTTAACATATTAATAATTCGTATCATATATTTATACTATCATGTTTTATGTTATGTTTAATTATTCTTAAGGTCTCGAATTCGAACATCAACGATTGTCATAAAATTTAAACATGTATTAACAAATGGTTGAGACTCTTTAAAACATATACTGTCATTAATCACCTTAAATTATATAAAATTTATTTTTGGTTCAGCATGCGTACTTTCTCCAAAAAAAAAAATTAGAATCGAACAAAATGAAGGAAAAAAATAAAGCAAAATTTGCAGGCTTTTTTTTTCAATATACTGGTTCCTTAATTCAAGTGAGTCCTTGAACAAAATTGGTTGGGGACATTTCCATGTACCCCTAGGGATAGGTAGGATTATTACATACAAATACATGTGATTGTAGGCTCATTATTATTTTCTTATATTTCCTCTGTTTTATTGTCCTTTCCTGCAATCATGCCCAAATTTAATGCCTTAATCTTCTCATACAATTTTGACTTTCTTCCCTCAATTATCACCAGGAAGATTGTACCTCACAAACTCATAATTCCCATTAAATTTCAATTATTTGGTTTGTATTTTTAAATTTTGAGAATTTTGACTAGGTTAATTGTCCATGAATTATTTACCATATACTTATTTTTATTTATATATATTATTTTTTTGTCAAATCATATATGTATATATATATATCATTTGGTTTATGGTTTAAGCCCGCTTAATATGTATTATTCTTAGTTGTGCAAATAAACAAGAGTATTTTATAAATTGGTCGCTAATCGTTTGTATAACGTTTGTTTATTAAGTTAAATAAATGAGTATGAACAAAATTTCTATGCTCATTTAATAAATGAACAAACAATAAAATAAGTGTGTTGAATTTGTTTATGTTGACGAATAAACTAGTTTATTGGGTCGTTTATAAGCTAGTTTATCGACTCATCTATCAGTTCTCATTTTTCTTTTCTTTTTTATATTTTAAATATCGATGAAGGAAATGATTAACTTGAATACATGATAAACTTTAGAGTTCAAATTATGAAATCTAAGGAGCATAATGAATAATAGCATAATTTCCTCATTTTTTTCGTTGGTAAGTATAAGAGTAGAAAGAGAGAGTTGTGTGTTGGTTGCCAAATATTAAACAAGCATGAATGGACATTAAATGAATCAAGCACGAACATCTTCAAAAATAAATAAATGAACATAAACAAAAAAATTAAAAAAATTAAATAAATAAAATCAGACATGAACAACTTATTAGTTCAAACCTAATTATTTATATCCTTAATTATTTTTTAATCCACGTGTAAGAAAAGATCTGAATAATTTAAATGTTTTATTATAAATATTTTTTGAATCGATGAACAAATTTAGTTGAGGGTTTAAGGTTAGCTCGATTTAATTCTCTGACTATGATTAAAAGAAAATGACTTCTAACATATTTAAAATTTATAACCTGCAATTTATTTTGTCGTCCACCTGCTAAATGTTGAATTCTTTTGTATAAAAGATACACTTTAAAAATCAGAATTAATTATATCATATGTCTTCAAAAAAATGATTTTTATTTTAAATTGATCTTTAAACTTTTAAATATTTTAACTTCATCCATAAATTATGACTATAATTCTAAATTATTCCTCAAACTTTTGAACATTTCAATTTCTTCCTCAAACTATGATCTTCATCCTAAATTGGTTCCCAAACTTTTTGAACATTCCAATTTCATCTTAAACTATATGTATATATTAATTATATCCCTTGTTAATAAAATCGTTTGGTAAATTTATATTTTTATATGTTTGAAAAAAAAACAAAATTTAGGCCAAACTACGGGTGAAAATATTTATATATTTGGATGAATTTAGGGATAAAATTAGTTTACGGATTAATTTAGATTTATAGTCATAGTTTAGGGATAAAATTGAAACATTCAAAAGTTTAAGAATCAATTTAAAATGAGAGTTATAGCTTGAAGACATATGATACAATTAACTCATAAAATCAAAACATCAAAATATTAATATTTTTCATTTTTATGAGAGGATTTTCCAAATATTAATAATTCATAATAAAATATTATAACAATTTAACAGTGTGTAGGTGAAAAAGAAAAAAAAAAGAAAAAACCCGACTGCCCAGTGCCGATAATATTTTAAAAAAGTAACTTTTTTCCCTTAAATGACGAAACAACAATATAGGGGATTGTCTCAGGAAAGGCGGGTTAATATACGGCTAATATACAGCATTACCGGATACATTAAAATGTATTTAATAAATTCGGTTTAGCGGTACCTATTATGTTGACAACTAATAATGTTTTAGGTAGAAAATATGAAAAACTATTAAAAAATTTGGTAACCGGTAAACTTTGGTTATCGGTAAGTATCTATCCTTTTTATAAAAGTGTCCATACGTTTAACATATCAAGTAAATTTTACCGGTTTTGTCATAATGAATCTGGTTTTGTCATATTTTTACCTGTTATATTGTAAATTATCTATCCTTTTTATAAAAGTGTCCATACTTATTTCACTGTGAAAATATATTTATTATTATCTTTAGTTAATATTGTTAAATTTAAAATCTAAATAATATTTTATAAAATATCAAAACAATCAAATAATTTTTTGTGTAAATGAAATTATTAAATTAATATTGTAGGTGGAAAACATGAAACACTATTAAAAAAATTGAAACATAAATTACATAACTTTCAAAAAAGTATATATCATTTTTATAAAAGTGTCCATACTTATTTCACTGTTGAAAACATATTTATTATTATATTTGGTTAATATTGTTAAATTTAAATTCTAAATAATATTTTATAAACTATCAAAACAATCAAATATAATTTTGTGTAAATTAAATTATTAAATTAATATTGTAGGTGGAAAACATGAAACACTATTAAATAAATTGAAACATAAATTACATAACTTTAAAAGCAGTTTTAAATCCTAAAAAGTGTCGATACTTTTAAAAAATATATCGATCCAAAACGATATACCAGGTAAAAATATGATAAAACCGGTAACAAAATGATAAAACCGGTAAATTTAAAAGTGTCGATACGTTATATAAGGATCGACACTTTGTGAATTTAAAAGAGAAGCAGTTATAGCGCCTATAATGTGTCGATACTTTAAAAAAATATATCGATCCACAACGATATAACAGGTAAAATTATGATAAAACCGGTAACAAAATGATAAAACCGGTAAAATGATACCGGATATATTGAAAGTGTCGACACTTTCGTAAGTACGTGTAATAAATTATCGACACTTTCAAAGAAATAGGTAATTATCCTTTCGAAAGTATCGACACCTGACATAAAAGTATCGACACTTTTGTATTTGTATCGATTAAATATAAATAACATATCCGATGAAAATATAAAGGCCATAGCTAAATATCCTCTGAAAAAAGATAGAACGGACGAGTTTTTGAAATCGAAGAGTAATTGTTGCTGCATTTCAGAAGGCGTTTCTAAAGCGAAGTTTGTTTGTTTGTTGCTGCAGTCGAATCGAAAAGTATGTTGTCGAAACCCTAATTTTTTATTATTACAGTAATCGCGATAGGGTTTTTATGTGTTGTTTGGGGTTTTGGAGTAAGGAAGCATTTGGGACCGATTGCAGGTAGAAATAGATATTCAAGGAAAAATATAAATGTCGATACTTTTATTAAATATTATAGGTAGAAAATGATATTATAGGTTGTATAAATGTGCCGACACATTTTGGTGTGGCCATTCAAATTCTTTTGAAGAAAACCGTTTTACCACAAGAGTAGTTATCTATATTTGTATATTGAAAAGTGTATGTAACAAAATAATTTGATTTGCGTAAACTGATATATGAAGGAAAAATGGAGTCAATGGGTTGGAAAATTGTTGGTGGAGCAGATGACTTTGAAATTGAGGCCGAGACTCGAAAGCAACCAAAGGGTGGATATATGTACTTCTAGTAAGTATCAATGTCTTTTTGTTATTATTGTTGAAATGATAATTGGATTAAAGTATCGATAAACTTTAAATTGATTACAAATTTTAAATGTTAACAGTATGGCCGAATGCAAAAGGATGAAGGGAGATGGCACACAGAGCGGTTCGGTATGTAAAATGAAATTGACATTGAGTAGTATTAGTATTTAGTGTTAATGTATTGATTAAGAAACGTTTATGTTTAATATTAGGTGAAAAAAGATGTGAGGTCCAAATGGAATTCAATGAGTGATGCTGAAAAGGAACCTTACATCACACAGTCAAGGAATGATAGTAAAGAATACAAAGAACGGAGGAAAGCACATGAAAATAAGGTATTCATTAAACTTGTAAATACGTTGATACAAAATATATAAGAACTATAACATTATATATTGTTAAAAAATGTAGGAAGTGTCGACAAGGTGCAGCATTAAAAGGGTGAATTTATTAATTAAACACCTTAAGGAGAAGGGTCAGTTGAATGTGCTGGGAGAAATAGGTTTTGGATCGTTGATCGGAGTAAGGGATCGACCTATTCGGAGGGAATTGTGTCGATCCTTGATGGCACAATTTGACGTCAGTCAATGTATGGCTAAGTATGGTGATTATTCATTCCCTCTGGGGGTATCGACTGCTGCAGCCGTATTGGGGGTACAAAACAAAGGCAAAAGTGTTATAGAAGTCTGTAGGAGTAAGAACTGGAAAGCACTTGCCTCCAAATATGGTTTGAATCATAAGGTGACATATACTGAAGTTGAAGAGGATATCAAAAGTGGATCTTACTTGGGGGATGAGCTGAAGGCCCGAGTTCTATTGTACCTTGTCGGGATATTTCTTTGTCCAACGGGTGATACGTCAACGAACAAGGAATATATGAAGCTCATTTGCGATGAAGGCTTGAAGGGTGAATTCAATTGGGCTGAATATATCCATTCGAGATTGATTGAATCAATAATCACCTTTAAAAAGGGCAGCCAGAGATACCTCAAAGGGTGCATAGCTATCTTAGAGGTAAATGAGTTGAATCACTTTTTTGTGTTTTTATATAAAAATATAAATTTTATTATAAATGCAGGTTGCACTGTTCGATTTTTGGTCGGGCTGTGAGGCAGTGCCGGCTTATGAAAGAACCGGAGTGGCACGCATCCGTGCATGGGGGAAGGAAGAGGTGGTTAGAGTGATGGTGAAGTTGAAGTTGGATAGAGAGAAGAAGCAAGAAATGGTAATAAATGTAATTAAATAATATTAAGAATATAATCAATGTCTTAATATTGTAATTTAATTTTTTGAAGGTTATTGGCAAGGATGTAGAGGAGGCAGTGGAGGCAGAGGAGAAGAAAGGAGGGATGGTTGTATTGGGGGATGAAGGTGAGTGGGACGACGGTGAAGCAAAACAGAGTAACTTCGACATTTTGATGTCTGAATTGGCTGATATCAAAAAAATCCAATTTGAAATCATGCAAAGACAATCAAGAGTCGAAGAGAAACTTGATCAAGTCGTAGAGAAACTCGAGAGAGTCGAAGATACACTCGAGAGGAATAAGGGGGTAGTGGAAGGAAAAATAGATGGAGTGGTGAAAGAAGTAGAGGTGTTGAGGGGTGAAGTGGTGAAAGAAGTTGGGGTGTTAAGGGGTGATATTAAGATGGTGACACTAATATAGTTTGTGTCGATACTTTTTTCCCAGAATGAATGGAAACAAGGTGCACCCATAAAGTGTCGATCCATATATAAAAAGTGTCGATCCCAAAATCATCGAACCCAAAAGTATAATGTAATATGTAATTTTTCAATCTAACCGGTACAATTATACCGGTTTTATGAGAGAATATGTCTAAATAATGTGTCGACACTAATATAGTTTGTGTCGATACTTTTTTCCCAGAATGAATGGAAACAAGGTGCACCCATAAAGTGTCGATCCATATATAAAAAGTGTCGATCCCAAAATCATCGAACCCAAAAGTATAATGTAATATGTAATTTTTCAATCTAACCGGTACAATTACACCGGTTTTATGAGAGAATATGTCTAAATAATGTGTCGACACTAATATAGTTTGTGTCGATACTTTTTTCCCAGAATGAATGGAAACAAGGTGCACCCATAAAGTGTCGATCCATATATAAAAAGTGTCGATCCCAAAATCATCGAACCCAAAAGTATAATGTAATATGTAATTTTTCAATCTAACCGGTACAATTATACCGGTTTTATGAGAGAATATGTCTAAATAATGTGTCGACACTAATATAGTTTGTGTCGATACTTTTTTCCCAGAATGAATGGAAACAAGGTGCACCCATAAAGTGTCGATCCATATATAAAAAGTGTCGATCCCAAAATCATCGAACCCAAAAGTATAATGTAATATGTAATTTTTCAATCTAACCGGTACAATTATACCGGTTTTATGAGAGAATATGTCTAAATAATGTGTCGACACTAATATAGTTTGTGTCGATACTTTTTTCCCAGAATGAATGGAAAACAAGGTGCACCCATAAAGTGTCGATCCATATATAAAAAGTGTCGATCCCAAAATCATCGAACCCAAAAGTATAATGTAATATGTAATTTTTCAATCTAACCGGTACAATTATACCGGTTTTATGAGAGAATATGTCTAAATAATGTGTCGACACTAATATAGTTTGTGTCGATACTTTTTTCCCAGAATGAATGGAAAACAAGGTGCACCCATAAAGTGTCGATCCATATATAAAAAGTGTCGATCCCAAAATCATCCAACCCAAAAGTATAATGTAATATGTAATTTTTCAATCTAACCGGTACAATTATACCAGTTTTATGAGAGAATATGTCTAAATAATGTGTCGACACTAATATAGTTTGTGTCGATACTTTTTTCCCAGAATGAATGGAAAACAAGGTGCACCCATAAAGTGTCGATCCATATATAAAAAGTGTCGATCCCAAAATCATCCAACCCAAAAGTATAATGTAATATGTAATTTTTCAATCTAACCGGTACAATTATACCGGTTTTATGAGAGAATATGTCTAAATAATGTGTCGACACTAATATAGTTTGTGTCGATACTAATTTAAATATCAAGTGTTTTCCACCGTTTACGATATATAGTACTCTTAATCGAGAAACCCTAAACATAAATGCAAGCAAGCAGATCTTCCTCTTTCTTCTACCGTTATCATAAGTGACGATCAGATATTCAGGTAAATTTATCGATATTCTATGGGTTTGATTGATTTCTATATTGGAGTTTTTATCCTGAATGTGTTTGTGTTCCATTGTAATAGGGGTAGCATCCAACCAAAATGGCTCCAAAACGTCAGCGTCAGAAGCGAGGTCTTTCTCAAAGCTCTTCTCAACCCAGTTCTTCTCAACCACCTCCTTCTGTAACAAACGATTCTTCTGAGGAAATCAGGTCCTTCGAAACTCTGAACTTTAGATCCGACATGGAGAAACAAAGATGGCATACGAGTTTTAAAGTAAGGAAGATTCGTCCCGAACGTGTCATTGACCTGGGTTTCTTGTTTGATGATAAATATGCATTTAGTTTTAAATCCACATTTACATCTTGGGGTTGGCTTGAATTCCTTGGTGTAGAACCAAGATATTATCCCAACCTAGTTAGAGTCTTCTACAACAATGCTTCCTTACAGCACGAGCCTAATAAGACTAATATAATAGGAATTAATACACATGTCATGGGGAAGGATATATATATCTCCAGAAACGATTGCGGAGGGTTTAGGTGTAGCGAATACAGGGGATTCAGATGAAAATGGTGTAGATTGGTCTACAATTAAACGGGTTACTAGAAATAGCCCAATTCACCTCGATGTAGAGTCGAGAGTGTTTCACAAAATACTCACATGGTATATCCGGCCTAGTGGGGGAAAACATTCAACGCTTCGAGACAGCGATTATTGGTGGATAGCAAAGTATAAATCCAAAAAGGCTCCAAACATTGCAAAACTCATATTTAATACAATTGTATATATGGTCACAAAGGGAGCAACAATTTCAACTATACTACCATATGGATGTGTCATCACCCATCTGTTGAAGAAGAAGGAAGTTGATTTTTCGCATGACGCCCCTGTTCGATTAACCCGCAAGATTGACATGGTATTTATTAAAAAAACGGGATATGATTTTGTTGAAAAACTCGGTTGGAAGCGTGTCAAGGAGGTCGGATTAGATCAAGAGAGGGAGAAAATGGACCCCGTTGGCCATGAAGAAGAGCAACCAAGTGGAGACGCAATGATGGAAGAAGCTCCAGTTGCAGAGGATGTCACAATTAAGACCGTGATGGAATACATGATCAATTTTCGGGAGCATATTGATTCCCTTGTGAGTGGAATGCGATCCGATATTTCATCATTGCAACGTGAAGTCTCCATGTTGCGTAACGAATTACGTCAACGACATCAAACGAGTTAGGTAATTCATTATCTATGTTTCTTAACATTTACACGTTCTGAACTTTATTTTATTTTCTTTTAACAGATGATGATGATGACGATGAAGCTGGCGATGAAGATGATGACGATGATGATGATGATGATGAAGATGATGATCCAAACAAGTATATCGTGTCTGCAACGCCGCCTTCAAGAAAACTTTTAATTTTTGATCTCAATGGTGTCCTTGCCTACATCCCAAGACTGCCGGCAGGTTTTAATTCTATTCTTTTGTATCCATTATTTTAACATATAAGCGTAGAACTTTAATCTCATTTTCTTCATGTTGTAGATGTTGTCCTCAGAAGAGGATTATTTGAATTTATGCAATTTTGTGTCGACAATTTTGTTGTTGCCCTTTGGTCTTCAAAGATGAGGTTAGAACATGTTTGAGGCAATTGAATTACTGTAGTCAAAATCGTTAATATACATTTGAATGTTAACATTCAAACTTGATTACAATCTCAGGCATAACGTCGACCGTGTACTTGAGAAACTACCTGTATTTTCCGAGCATTTTCTATTCGTGTGGGTAAGATGAATGTCATTACAGTTTTCTGACTTTTCGTTGTCTATGATTCCTACATATTTATGTTCGACTGTTTGTGAACAGGATCAAAAAAAATGCAAAACATACGATTCTGTTACCTACTGTAAAGATCTCAATGATGTTTGGAACGCGTGTCCAGATTTTAACGAGCTAAATACACTTTTGGTCGATGATTCAGCGGAAAAAATGATTTATAATCCGGTAAGTTGCATTTATGCAATATGTTTTTCCAGTTGAACAGGTGTTCAGACATTGATTATTTTAACAACTTATGTGTTTATATAGAAATACAATTACATATGTCCACATACCTTTGACGCTGCTTCCCATTCGAACGACAAAGCTCTAGGTATGACACAAATTTATTCATGCTTATGCGAATTTAATTTATTGTTAGTAAAATTGCACCTCATTAGTTTGATAATTGAAATTATTTATGTATGTCCTCAGAAAAAGGCGGAAACATACGAGAGTATTTGGAAAATTTGTTGAAGGCCTCTAATGTTCCGGACTTCGTTAGAAACAACCCTTTTTCATCGGATTAATTTTGTTTGTCGGTACATTATTTGAACATTCTTGTGTATTTATAATTTGGTGTGATTATATTGTGTGTATATTTTCATTAATTATTCCATATTCGCTTCTATGTGTACATATACATTTGAGGATTGTTGAAATATCAATACTAATATATTTTACATCTACTTGCAAATGTATCGAAACACATGACTATAGCATTGTTTTCGATATCCACAACAAAGTTTTCACACTTTTTAATATTGTGTCTGTACTTTATGTCCAGAATGAAAGAAAAATGTGTCGATACCATTTAAAAAAGTGTCGATTGAAAAAACATCGGAACCTAGATTTATAATGTAATAGATAATTTTGTAATATAACCGGTATAAATATACCGGTTTTATGAGCGAATAGGTCTACAACCTATATCGACACTTTCTAATATTGTGTCGGTACTTTATGTCCAGATTGGAAGAAAAATGTGTCGATACCATTTAAAAAAGTGTCGACATTTACACATCGGAACCCATATTTATAATGTAATAGATAATTTTGTAATATAACCGGTATAAAAATACCGGTTTTATGAGCGAATAGGTCTACAACCTTTATCGACACTTTCTAATATTGTGTCGGTACTTTATGTTCAGATTGGAAGAAAAATGTGTCGATACCATTTAAAAAAGTGTCGACATTTACACATCGGAACCCAGATTTATAATGTAATAGATAATTTTGTAATATAACCGGTATAAAAATACCGGTTTTATGAGCGAATAGGTCTACAACCTTTATCGACACTTTCTAATATTGTGTCGGTACTTTATGTTCAGATTGGAAGAAAAATGTGTCGATACCATTTAAAAAAGTGTCGACATTTACACATCGGAACCCAGATTTATAATGTAATAGATAATTTTGTAATATAACCGGTATAAAAATGTGTCGATACCTTTTTATAAAAGTGTCGATACTTTTTTCACTGTGGAAAACATTAATTTAAGGTTATCTTTTGAGTGAGTTTTAAGATATTAATTTAGTAATTATAGGCGTCTAATGATTAATTTTTTACGTTACGGTATATATTATTATTAAATTAAAAATTCTTAATATTATTTTATAAAATATAAAAACACTCAACTAATTTTTTGTGCAAATGAAATTATTAAATTAATATTGTAGGTGGAAAACATGAAACATACTTAAAAAATATTGAAACATAAATTACATATCTTTAAAAAAAAGTATCGATCCTTTTTATAAAAAGTATGGACACTTTCAACATATTATAATAAAATAGGTCCATATTGGAAGAAAAATGTGTCAATACGATTTAAAAAAGTGTCGACATTTTACACATCGGAACCCATAATTATAATGTAATAGATAATTTTGTAATATAACCGGTATAAATATACTGGTTTTATGAGAGAATAGGTCTACAACCTATATCGACACTTTATAATGTTGTGTCGGTACTTTATGTCCAGATTGGAATAAAAATATGTCGATACCATTTAAAAAAGTGTCGGTAATTTGAAGTAACGCGGTTTTTCTTCCTTCATTCAAAATATTTATATGTACATACAATAGGAGTGATGTTGATACTTACGATATATTATATGGAGATCGTTGTCATTCCATTCCGTCTTCGAAAAAATCAGTTGATGTAGGCTGTGTGCTTGTCCTCAAACTAAGCTTGACTTGAGGACATGTTAGTTTGTTATGCCCCTCACCGTTGCAGTACCCACATCGCCTAATTTTCTTCTCGACATTGTTCTTCGGCACTTCTTTTCGCTTGCGTTGTTTTCGTTGAGGGTCACGAACATTGTTTACTACAATGCTCTGGTTGACTGAATGATTCAAACCAAACGAGTTTTCTAATTCTTCTATTAGTTTTTTCATCTCATCTCTTGCGGTTTTGAAAGACTCGTCTGTCTTTGATGCAATGTAGCATAACCTACTTGACGTTGAACGTAGAGCAGCGAACCTTGCCATTTGCATCACTTCTGGAGACACATTCAAATCAACATAGCTGGGTGCAGAAGCCTTCGCATCATTAGTCCACCTACTTTGAATCAAACTCCCGGGCAAATATGTGTAGTCCAATTGCTTCAAAATGTGAAGTTGATGGCGACACGGAAGTCCAACGGTCTCGAATTTTTTGCAGGAGCAAATTAGAGTTTTCGTACGAGAATCAAAACTAATTTCAAATTTCCTATTTTTTTCTGCGTACTTTGACAAAATATAATGTTGACATTCATCTGATAAGGACTTAATCTCTGCCTCAATCCGGTACAATGTCTCCCGTATAAGTTCATCTTGGAACACACGAAAAGATTCGCGGGTAAAAATCGCAGCGGCATGGCTTTCAAGGTCGACCAGTTTTGTGATCTGGAAGGGCTTCGTATGGGAACTTAAGTAATCCGCTTTCAACTCGTTCATACGCATTCTACTAATTCCATCTTCAATTGCACGAACAACATCTAAATATGTCTTCTTGTGTTTCAGTGCAATAGCTAGTGAAGCATTCATAGACTCGCACCTTTGTGTTGAGCGAATATTGGCAAAGAAATGACCGGTTAGATATGCTTGTGCCCATAAGTGTCGTGTATTTCCCTTCTCAATCACCCATGGATGCTTTTGGACGTTGAATTCTGAAACAATCGAACGCCATTGAATATCAAATTCCTTGGTTGTCCACCAGGAAGCCATGCATTTTGAGAATGCTGCTGTAAACTTTGGGTCACCAATGTTAGCTTGTGCATTGCGAGAAAGATGCCAAGAACATAATCTGTGCTTAGCATAAGGGATAACAGATTTGATAGCCCTCTGCATTGCCCTATCCCCATCGGTTACAACAGAAATAGGTGATTTATTCATCATGGCTTCTAAAAAATTCTGTAGCACCCACTCGAAAGATTGAGACGTTTCGTCAGCGATTATGGCAGTGGCAAACACAATTGTGTTATGGTGATGATTGACACCAACAATAGGCATAATTGGTCGACCATACAAATTATCTTTGTACGTTGTGTCGAACGCAATTACATCACCGAAGCATGTGTAATCCGATCTCGATGTAGAATCCGACCAAATAAGATTATACAATGCCCCCGATTCGTCTACCGAGTATGTCATAAAAAACCCGGGATCATCATGTTTCTTATAATCAAAGTAGGCAATAAGCGCATTCACATCCCCATCGACGATTTCCTTTGCTTTACCTCTTTGAAGTGCATTGTAGAGGTCTTTATGTGTAAATCCAACATTATGATAGCCCCCTGCCTGCTGCGTTAAATAGTTCATTACTTGTGACGTGCCAACACCGACCTCTTTCAATGTTGTTGCCTCATCGATATCAGCCTTACTTACAGCTCGATTAGAACGCATAAATGGTGTCATAGCAGATGTGCACAATGCATGATTATGTTTCTGATCAGACTTACTTATAACCCACTGATCGTTTGTATTTGTTGCTGTAACTACGACTCTAGCCTTACATCCTGTTCTTGTGACTGGCGTATGAGCACGTTGACGATCAACAGTATTGACTTTTGATACTCGAAACCCTTCTTTGGAACAACAAAATTCTTGTGTCTTCACATTCCCTTCCACGTCAAGCCGTGTTGTTCCCTTACGTGCACTAAACCCATGTTCCCGTGCGAATCCCTTGTAAAAGTGCCAAGCTTGATCACGTGAACAGAAGAGCTGACCAACCAATCTGTCAGATTCATCAACATTATGTACTTCATGGCATTCCTCGGTTGGCTTAACATTGTCTACATCAGTATTATCCATGGCAAAAATTTTGTTGTGCAAGTTCAGTGCTCCAGGAGTTGATGGATATGTAAACGAAGGTTCATTTTGAACATGTTTCTGTCGTGCTGCTTTCAATAGGATGTGGCATTGGTAGTGGTAGTTAAAGGGTGGGTACAACATTAAATTCGCAGTACATATTTAGGTATGTACAATAACTACAAGTATATTATCATTTTAAATTCGCAGTACACTGTTAAAAAAATTGAAACATAAATTACATAAGTTTTAAAAAAAGTATCGATCCTTTTTATAAAAAGTATGGACACTTTCAATATAATAGGTAAACATATGATGTAATAGGTACCCCTTATATAATGTAATAGGTATCGTTTATATAATGTAATAGGTAGTGGTTATATTGTAAAGTGTCTATCCTTTTTATAAAAGTGTCCATACTTTTTTCACTGTGGAAAACATTAATTTAAGGTTATCCTTTGAGTGAGTTTTAAGATATTAATTTAGTAATTATAGGCGTCTAATGATTTATTTCTTACGTTACGATATATATTATTATTAAATTAAAAATTCTAAATAATATTTTATAAAATATAAAAACAATCAAATAATTTTTTGTGCAAATGAAATTATTAAATCAATATTGTAGGTGGAAAACATGAAACACTGTTAAAAAAATTGAAACATGAATTACATAAGTTTTAAAAAAAGTATCGATCATTTTTATAAAAAGTATGGACACTTTCAATATAATAGGTAAACATATGATGTAATAGGTAACCCTTATATAATGTAATAGGTATCGTTTATATAATGTAATAGGTAGTGGTTATATTGTAAAGTGTCTATCCTTTTTATAAAAGTGTCCATACTTTTTTCACTGTGGAAAACATTAATTTAAGGTTATCTTTTGAGTGAGTTTTAAGATATTAATTTAGTAATTATAGGCGTCTAATGATTTATTTTTTACGTTACGATATATATTATTATTAAATTAAAAATTCTAAATATTATTTTATAAAATATCAAAACAATCAAATAATTTTTTGTGCAAATGAAATTATTAAATTAATATTGTAGGTGGAAAATATGAAACACTGTTAAAGTATCAATCCTTTTTATAAAAAGTATGGACACTTTCAATATAATATAATGTAATAGGTAAATTTGCAATGCTATCGGTATAAATATACCGGTTTACTTATAAAATAGGTAAATATAAGCGCTACCTATTACATTATATAAGCGCTACCTAGTATGTTATTGTACTTTATAATATTTCCGGTTAAATAATATAACATAACCGGTCTAAATTTTAACCGGTCACTTGTTTAACCGGTCACGCCGTATATTAACCGTTTTTTAGGCGCCGCACCACAGAACCACCCTATCATTGTGTTCCAGGAGAAAACGAGATCTCTATATTTCATTTTCATTTTCATTTTTAATATATATATATATATATATATATATATATATTAAATACATCTTAATAGAGGAGTATCTCCGCTTTGTTCATCTGTGGCTATAACACCAAAAAGAACTGCAAACCCTAGTCTTGATCTTTTGTCTCATACAGAAACAAAAGTTGTAGATCTGAGCCCAGGTTTGTGGATTCTTTTTTCTCCTTTATAATTATTATTCAGATTTATTTTATATTATTTTTAAACTTGTTAATTAACTTCATAATTTTTATTCTGAACAAAGTCTGGTCGATTTTGTTTATAATCTCAAAATGCTCCAGTTTGGGTTTAAAAAAGTTATCTAGGTTTTAGATAGCATTGTTATCATAAAATAGCAGCCTTCAATGAAATTCCTTTAAAATCTTTGCTGTTTCTGATTTTTGGAATGATGATTTCTCTTCAAGATTTTGATCAAATTATTCGTCTTTGTTGCAGCTGTTTAGATTTTGTTTTGTACGGGGACAAATAAAGACAGTGGATCGTGTACAGAGTTATTAGTGTCTTGTTTTTTTTAATGTGAGGTTGAATTTTTTCTTTTCTGATTGTACGAGAGTCAAAAAGAAAGTAATGTTGTTTTGAGGAGGACCGTGGATTTTGCTACTTCAGTGTGAGAAAAGAAAGAGGGATGCAAGATTTGTTGACATTTGATTACATATGTTACGACGTATTGGGTGGTTAATTGGGTGGAATAATAGAGTTGAACAAGTGAAGAAGTTACCTGATGCAAAACCGCTACCGGCTCAAGTACAGCCGGCTGTCATGTTGGACACTGTCCAAGAGATTGCAGTTTACATCCATAGGTTTCATAACCTTGATCTTTTCCAGCAAGGGTATTGCGATTTTTTGTATTTTCAGTTTAATTTGAATTGTGCATATCATCCTTATGTTTTGTGTTTGTTTAGATGGTATCGACTTAAAATTACTATGAGATGGGAAAATGAACTGTATACTTCTATGGGAGCACCTTCAAGAGTCATGCAATATGAAGGTAATTAGTATAACTTTTAGTGCCTTTTTTCTTTCTAATGTTTGTTATCCTTTTGCCTCCACACTGTTGTAGGAAAAACTATTTCATTATTCTTAAGGTTAGAAAGTTTCTATTTGTGATTCTAGTAACATTGCACATGTTGATACATTCTGACATTTTGTATTTAAAGTGGTCGCTCTAGAGACCCAATCAGGAACCTTGCTGTGTGCTCAATTGGGAAGTCGCACTGCATGATAGCAGAATGTGCATTGTTGTCCAATTATTTGATCAAAATATTTTTGATGCGGTTGAAGCAAATACATTTGATGTCTGTTATATGCTTAATTAAAACTTAACCATTTGTCTTTGCCTTCAGATAGCATTTTTTTTCCTTAATAAGACTACAAATATGTTGCAGCTCCAAATGTTAGTTCTGATGATGTATATGGAGTGTGGAGGATCGATGATAGCGACAACAGTTTTTCAACAAGGCCTTTTCGAATAAAATATGCCAAACAGGATGTTCTTCTATCTATCTTGGTTGCATTTAGTCTACCCCTTACTGTCAATGAGGTAGACAATCTCTACTTTTATCTCTTTGCATATATACTCTATTTGCACCCAACACACTTTTTACTGTGGAGAGAACAACATACATTTCCAGAATTACACAGCTGTAATCCTGCAACCTGCCTGTACCACCGATTCACATATTTTCATTAGTAAATATTTGACTTAATGTTAGTGCGTTAGAGGTTTGATGCTTTGCTCTTTTGGTGTTAAAAGATGGCAAAATCTGTACCCCCAACCACATCTTAAAGAAAAGTGACATTGGATTTTCCTGAAAGTTATGACTTTCTCAAGTTTTCTGTTCATTTTCTTTTCATATTCACAGAGGAAAGGCGTAGATTCTTTCCTACATTGATTGGCCTGGCTATTGCTGAGCCATGAAAGGTCAATTATATAATTTTATATCCTATTATGGTGCTGATGAGGTAATATCTAACAGGGTCCTTTCTCATCGGCTGTCATTTTGAAGTTTGAGCTTCTCTATTCTCCTGTAATGGAGAAAGGGTAAGTTGATAAGTTATCTTTTCATATGACTTCATGATTTAAATTTAAAGTTGCACTTGTATTATTTGTGTGTAGATATTTGCATTTGTGCTTAATTTCTTTCTTTTCTTTTTTCAAGTTAAAAGTGCTCATAAATGTCTGAAAAGCACTGCATTCAGTTCTGAGTTTCAGGCTTCTTCAGATGGTAACCCTGCTGCTGTCCATGAATTTCGGATCCCTCCTAAAGCTCTTTTAGGACTACATTCCTATTGCCCTGTTTATTTTGATTCATTCCATGCTGTTCTTGTGGATGTAAGTGTTCACACCTGTCTTCTAAAAGTTGGTTCTCACAAGGGTGCAAAGAAAATACCCAGGTTTGTCACAGATTCTAGAAAAAGCATTGCTAACTTTGCATGAAACATTCCTTTCATCACCCCTTTTGAATGTTCTTTTGGGGTAGGAGTGATTCTTGGTGGAAATGAAATAGAAAGGGAGGGGTTATTTTGTTTATAAAGTAAATTATGTTATGTAGATATGTTGTAGTAACTTGAACTGTTGAATTATGTCTGGGTTTCTTACAGTGCCCCTGGTGCCATTGCTGGTGGAACTATCTATGGATCTAGTCAGGTTTGTTCCAAACATTGGATATTAATAAGTAGTAACATATCTATAATGACTTAGTCTATTCATTTATGTGGTGGAAATTGTGGGTGTAACACAGTGAGTGGAATTTATGGAAATTATGAGGCTCTATCATCTATGATATGTTAAAGTTTGATATAGCTGGTTTATTTTTAATTCTAAGTTTAAATGTTTGATAAAGGTGTTTTATTGGTTGGGGTTTATAATCATTAGAATTTTCTGATGATTTACTTGAGCAATAGTGTAAATTCATCTTATGATTTTATTGTAGTTTATTATCCTTGATATACAGTATTCTATGCACTGACAGTTCCTTTTACATTATTCACCAGGCACTAGAACGAATGGCATCTATTGACTTGAAACATACCACGCTTGTTAAGGCATTATTAGATGCTCGTGACACGCTACTTGCAGAGCTAAAAAGAATTGGCGATGACATTAACAAAGGGATTGATTTAACTGACTTTACATCCACAATGGATGACACAAAGCTATCTGGTTCTATTCTGCATGCAAATCTGGGTCATGCTGAAGTTTCCGGACAAGGCAAGCCACAAAATGGTCTTGAGGTCCTTGCTTTATTTTAACCTGCAACATACACTTCCTTATTCATTTGTCCTTTTTTTGTGATTTTATAGATTTTATTATTTACTGAAATTATAATACCTGTCACTCTCTAACAGGGAGTCAATAGCAATTTAGATGTTCAATTGCTCCAGAACTTATCCAAGGATGATATAATTAAAATGTTTAATCTGTGGGGTGAACAAGTGTCATATTTGTGGAGCACGTTTCTGAATTTCCACAGGTCAGTTTATACATTTTCACTTGCAGTTCTTGTAAGAATACGTAGTGTATTGAGGTGTGTTTAAACTCAAAAGTATTTTCTTGCAGATAATCTAGTAGAACAAGTTCATATTCTTTATTTATCTTCAAATATTTACTTGGACCTCCTAATATTAACCGTTTCCTAACTACTAATCAACAGGAAAAAATGAGTTGATCCTTTTATCCATTTAATGTAGCTTTCGTCATTTCTGTGCTTGAGGTGTTAAAATTGCATTTTATTCCAGGGATAACAGAACACAGATATTGCAATTCCTTTTTGATGCATGGGCTAAGGATCGAAGAGCTGAATGGTCAATATGGATGGTTTATACCAATGTTGAAATGCCTCATCATTCTATAAATGGTGGTTTTGACGAGCCTTCCCATCATCTTGTGCATAAGAGAGGTCCAAGTTTGTTGAAGTTAACCGATGATGTAAATACTTTTTTTACATTATTGTTGTATGGATATATTGCTGTTGGCTTCAGTATTCAGTTATCAGAGACAATAGTTCTTTCACTTAGTTTCTAATTTGAAATTTTCATCTTGTGCAATGCAGCCTGCAGAGTTAGCAACTATGCGGGCTGAGCTTCATCGGCGAAGTATTGGACAAATGAGGGTATTTTTGTGTTTATGCATTGTCTTTATTTCTGTTTACTTTAGTTTACCGACACAATTGTTTGCTCACAGATTAACAATCGATCGATCCAAGACATGCAATTATTTGGAGATCCTTCAGGAGTTCCTATTGTAATTATGGAACGTGTAATAACTACACCTCGTCGTTCTATCAGTGATAACTCATACTTGAGGAATTTAGATGTAATGAATTTAGCTACCACAAGCACTTTTCCTGAAGCCGGAAAGAACCAATCAAGTACAAGTGCTGGAGAGAGTGGGCATGACTTGAAGATTGTTGTCTTTGTGCATGGTTTTCAGGCAAGTTTTGGTTTCCCACACTTCTTTCTTTGGTTGTAGTTTTGTTGCCTTAATTTGATGTGAATTATTTGACCTGGAGTATCTTTTAGTAAGCAACACCTGAAGTAATTTTTTTGCACCTCAAGGGAAAATATGATTTCTAATCCTGACTTGAATATATAGGGTCATCATCTGGATTTGCGACTTGTTAGGAATCAATGGCTTTTGATAGATTCCAAGATTCATTTTCTTATGTCAGAGGCAAATGAAGAGAAAACATCGGGAGATTTCAGAGATATGGGACTAAGGCTTGCACACGAAGTGATTGCTTATGTTAAAAAGAAAATGGATAAAGCTTCAAGAAATGGAAACTTACGAGATATCAGACTTAGTTTTGTCGGACACTCTATTGGAAACATTATAATAAGAACAGCATTAGCAGGTAGTTGTTATTGTCTAAAGCTTCTTCGGCATTTTTATTAATTTTGAAATTCCTACTTGATATGTGCTTTTGTATGCAGAGACTATCATGGAACCTTACCTTAGGTTCCTCCATACATACGTATCTGTGTCTGGGCCACACTTGGGATATCTATACAGTTCAAATTCTTTGTTTAATTCCGGGCTGTGGCTTCTGAAGAAGCTCAAGGGGTCACAGTGCATTCATCAACTAACTTTCACAGATGACCCAGATATCCGTAACACTTTTTTCTTCAAACTTTCTAAGGTATTGTGAACGAATTTGCAGTGAGGTTTGCATTTGCTGCCATTATTCCTTCCATTACTTACTATTGTTTTGATTTACCATTTATGCTGAAGACATGTCAGAAATATGTAATTGTTTTTATGCTCTGAATTTCTGAAAGTCTATTTTCTTCTATCAGCAAAAAACTCTGGATAGTTTCAAGAATATAATCCTCCTTTCGTCACCCCAGGTATTTGGCGTCTCTTTGAATTCTTACCGTGTTGAGCAGTTTGGCCTTAAAGTTTTGAGTGATAATGCAGTAACTGTATCATTTAAATGTTTTCCCTTCAACTCCTAAGGTCATTAACAGATGACATGCCTCGCAGGATGGTTATGTCCCGTATCATTCTGCCAGAATTGAGTCATGCAGGGCAGCATCATCCGACTACTCCAGAAAGGGAAAAGCTTTTTTGGAAATGTTGAATGAATGCTTAGACCAGATACGTGCACCTACCTCTGAGAATCGGGTGTTTATCCGTTGTGATGTCAACTTTGACACATCCATGTATGGAAAAAACTTAAATACTTTCATTGGACGAGCTGCTCATATAGAGTTTTTGGAGTCGGATATTTTTGCTCGCTTCATAATGTGGTCATTTCCAGAACTATTTCAATAAACATATTACAGGAGTCCGACTTTTATTGATCCGCCTTCTCAAGCCTGGTATCCAGATCAGTCGCTATTTGCGGAGCCTGCAATCAATGTTTCAAGTGTCCAAGCATCACAAATGAGCAAAATTTGCAGGAGGGACAGGTGCGTTGACCGATTGTAGCCCCTGTAAAGTAGCATTGTTGAAGATGCTTCTGTGGAAAGGTTGTATCTTTGATCTAGAACAGTCCTTTTCCACTACCACGGAGTTTTGTTGGCATCAAAAATGCTGAGTTTAGAATGTGGAAGCTCTTTACAGTAGATATTGTTTAGAAAAAAACTAGCAATGTAGAAGAAAAATCGAATAGGCTAGTTTGTTGTTTGGGGTTGTAGTGAATGACCAAGTACTTTCCGATATTGGGGAATGATCATGTTTATGTACGTAAGCATGCAGACGAAGCATTCAGCAGACAGTTGATTTTAGCTTCTCAATATATCGTTTCATGTTTTTGGCTATATGGTATGCGATGAAATAATTGCAATTGTTTTATATTTGTGGAATGGAATGGAGTTCAAAAGTCATCAATTCAACATGAAATAAGCCAAAAGACACATGACGACGAGTTAAATTCACTGTATCAAATTATTACGGGTTTCAATCTTAAAATATTATGATTTTATTTCACTAGTTATAGTCATACGCCGGCATGTCTCTTTACTTACAATTTAGGGTCTGTTCGGAAAGTCAAAAATTTGTCTGAAACAATTTATCTCTTTAATTATTGAAGTCGTTTGATTCGTGTGTGTATAGAGAGATTTTTTTTCCTGTTTTACTGTTTAACCTTTCTTTATTTCCTTTGAAAGATCTTGTTTTTCACCTTTAGTAACTTCTAATCATATATATATATATATATATATATATAAATAAGGTTATTTTTTTATTAATATAAGGGTGATTATAAGGTAGTATATGTTTGAAATATTTTTAATTCATTTGACAATAAATACTCAAACACTCCTAAGATATCATGTGCTCGAACCCGAGATTTTTAAAGACAACAACTATCTTTTTTATCATTGAGATAATTTAATTCGTACAATAAAAGATAAAATTACTACCTTAACATGGGAATAGAAAAACGTAAAAACAAATAATACAGAATCATCTATTTCCATCAACTTTATTTCTCTCAAAACTTGTAATACCTTAACTTAAATAATGAATAATTAGAGGGCTATAATCTTCTTACCTTCAATATCGGTTTCTTCTCTAATAAGCTTTTTTCTAATTTTGCTTGAAATCTCCAAACTCGAAGAAAATAGAGACTAAGTTTTTCAAGTAAAAAGAGAAGATGACAGCGCTCGTCTTTTTGGCTGTTGACTTATATAATTTAAAGATAAAACCCCTTAAACTATAATTCTCATATAAAACAAAATTCACATTTTCATCTCAACACTTCATCCTTACCTTTCTTTCCAATCGGTCCACTTAGATTCAAAAATTACTACTCTCTCTCCCATTAAATCTATCCATTGTTGATTTTTTTAATCAATTTTTTAAATTTTGATATATTATTATTTCAAATTTATTATTGATAAGAATATGAAAAAATATATTTTAAAAATCTTAAATCAAAATGTTTTTAAATACATATTTTATAAATTTTAATTTTTTAAAATATTTAAGATAATTATGGTCAAAATTTAAAATTTTTGACTTATTAAAAATTAATAATAAACACATTTAGTATGACGAAAGTATAAAAAATCCTATACGAAACAATAATCTTCCATCGGTTCAAATTTAGCACTTTATGGAAAATTAACATTTTGCCTCCAATTCTTTGGAACTTTTACAAATTAGTCCGACACTTCCTCATTAAGAGCATACATCATACTTCATTCATCCAAATCTTATCAAGACCATAATCGAGATTAAAATATCAAATTTAAACTGTACACCTTTACGAGTAATACTGAGAAATTTGAAACTTAAACCAGATTGTTTCTACAATAGTTCCCTGTAAAATGGAAATAAAGGCCATAATTGAATGAGAAAATTATTCAGAATGATGGAAACTAAAATGTAATTAATGGCATCCTATACTTGGACCACCTCGCATGAGTAGCCTTTGCAAAGACGATGTTATCAATTTGTATTACCGTTTCAAACTGATGAGCAGCTTGAATATGAATATAGGGACCTGAAGTGTTATTAGACCAGAAAATTAGTCGATGACATTGACAGGCCAGCACATGCAAAAGGAAATCGACAACAATACGAAATACAAGCCGTAAGAAATTAAGAATCATTTTTGTAATTTACCCTATATTTTAATTAAGTGTTGGATCCGAATTAAAAAGCTCGCAAGTCATATGATTGGTGTTATGATGCAGTAAAATATGAAAGTACAACTCAAAATACGCATTTGCTGAGTAAATAAAAGACAAGCTGGAAGTGGAAGACGATGAGTACCCTCTCCTCAATAACATCAAAAATGATTTTCCATCTCTCCCCTCTCCCTTAATCATCCTATTATTTATTTATTTTTTTTAAATTTCTGTCAACTAATCGGATGGCTTCGATCCGTCGATCTCAGTCGCCGGCATTTCACAGCCGTTCGATTCAGAATGGCGCTGGCGGATTCTCCTCTTCTCCGTCTACCAAGCCTTTCCGTATCGGAGACACTAAATATTTCCCCTCTTCCTCTTCCTCCACTCCGTCAACGCTGTTGCTCACCGCCGTCGATTTAATTTACCGCCGAGGATGGCGTCGATCTTTTTGCCGCTGTCTCTTATTTTTTCTAGTGGGCTTGCTTGTAGGTATTTCTCAGTTGGGACACATGGATACCGATATCCGAGCCGAGGATTTAGCTCCTCCCGACCTCAGACCGCCAGATGTTGACCCCCAATTGGAGGATCCGATTGTTTCTTACGTCGCATTAGGCGTTAATACGCGATTGGAAGAACAAAAGGAAGCTGCCGGTTCAATAGAGCCGTTAAAGCAGTTAATTGTTGTCACGCCGACTTATAATCGGGCATTCCAAGCGTACTTCTTGAACAGGTTAGGCCAAGTTTTGAGGCTAGTGAAGCCGCCGTTGGTTTGGATAGTTGTGGAGGAGAAAACGGTGTCGTTGGAGACGGCCGAGATTTTGAGAAAAACCGGGGTTATGTACCGGCACGTGGTGTCCACGCACAATTCTAGTAACGTGAAGGACCGAGGGGTTCGTCAAAGGAATGCCGCTTTGGATCATATCGAACGGCAAAAGCTTGACGGCATCGTGTTTTTCGCCGACGACGACAATGTCTACACCATCGAGTTGTTTGAAAGCTTGAGAACTATCAGGTAATTTTGGAACTTTTTATTTTTGCTGGAATCTTGCTTTTTAGGAGAGTCGACGAGGCTTACAAATTTGGGTAAAAGTCGTCGTAATTAATGTTGGGAAGTTAATGGTTCTTAAATTGTTCTTATTAACATTCTGTTTTGATGGCAAGCAGTTAGAGATTTTGGTTTAGTAGTCGATGATTGACTATCTGAAAATTTATTGCCATTACCAAATAATAGAACTTCTTGTTTGTGGATTAAATCAGCCTGTTTAGCTCTTTGCTATTTGAGTAGCTGGATCTAGTTTCATTTGTTCAAGCTTTTCCTTCGTCTTCTGTTTTGTTGTAATCTTGATCTATGTTGCCCGGACTCTATTTTTCTCAAAGTAATCTTATCAGACTCGTGTTCGGATATAGGTAAAGTGTAATGATCCTCTCATTACATGAAAACTTTAAAAAGAAATGAGTTTGCCTCTGTCGGACTTGGTTAATTGACTTCAAACTTTTAGCTGCTATTTAGAAGTTTCCCTTTTCAAAAGGCTAATGAAGATCTTAATAACTATTTTGCTTAATGCCTAGCTTGGATTGATATGACTTGTCATTTGTTGAATTTTCTAGATTGGATTTTAAGTTCGTCTTGTTCATCTGTATGTTATAGATTGAGAGATCTCTCCGATTGTGCAATTGTAAAGAGATTACTATGAAATGCTTCTTCTTTTCCAAATCATGCCAACATACACAATTTCATAATATGCATCTTCTTTTGGTGTAGCCGTTTTGGAACTTGGCCAGTTGCCATGCTTGAACGAAGCAAAAACAAGGCAATTCTGGAAGGTCCGGTATGCAATGCGAGTCAAGTAATTGGATGGAACACAAATGAGAAAAGCAAAAGACTCCGTAGGTTCCATGTTGATATGTCAGGATTTGCTTTCAACAGCACCATCTTGTGGGATCCAAAGCGATGGGGGTACCCCTTCTCAAACCCAATTCGACAATTGGACATGGTGAAGGAGGGTTTCCAAGTATGAACCATACCATATTGCATTTTGTACTATTTCATTGATGTTGATGTATATTCTCTCTGAAAAGGTCACAGGCTCACAGCTTGATTCTAGCCTTTGCTCACTATTTCTTCTTCTATGCAGGAAACGACATTTATTGCTCAAGTAGTGGAAGATGAAAGCCAAATGGAAGGTATACCACCTGGTTGTTCAAGGATTGTGAACTGGCATCTCCATTTAGATACCGGCAATCTTGTTTATCCCAAAGGCTGGCAACTTCAGAAGAACCTGGAAGTTACCTTGCCTATCAAGTGATGAAAGCTCAGCTCCACAATTTTTTAATGCTGAGGGGATAAACAGGTAAGAGATTCATTTCTGGATTTCCTTTGTAGTAAATTTTACTTTTGTTATCAGAACTATTGGCCTGCCTGAGAATTAGGGATAAGAACTGATGACTGCGAAACAGCTCAAGACAATTGTGTATAATTTGCTTTTAATTTTAGTACAGATACCTAAATAATGTATTATGCTGAAGAGTTTCTGATTGAGAGCCATTTTTCTGTAACAGTTGGGCCCATGTTATGCATGTTGATTCTTTAGTTCAACTTATTCCTAGCCGATTTGCAGCAATGATCACCATATAGTAGAGCCATGTGCCTGTACAGTTATTCATCCGGCAACTACCAGGAGACAAGATTTGTGATTTTTCTTGTTCATAGAATTCTGTAACATGGAATATTCTTACAGAACATCTCTGGTATTTCTTTTGGGGAAATCTCCATTTACGAAAATGGGCAGTGGATTTGTTTGTGGATCCATGGTCCTTACACCATGCATGTAAGTCAATGTTCTTTCAATGTTTTCTCCCACCCTTCAGAATTGGGATAGTTAAGGGTAACAAGTTTGACAGGTTCTAATTTTACTGTTTTATTCTGCTGCTCTCTTTTATATATTATTTTGGTCAATTTTTGTTTTCACTACTATTTAACCTATTAGCTGTTCTAATTCTAACCGAGTACTGTAAAAATTCATTATGGTGGCGCAAACCAAATTATATATTAACCGAAATTTACACCAATAACATTTACAGATGTCGTCATAAATTAACATCAGTAGCAATTACAGAAACAATACAATAAGGCACAACATAAACAAAAAATAAAGACAGGCAGCAGAGCCGCTCCATTAGTGAACAAAAGTATGTGGGTGCAGATCAAGTAAGCAGCTTGCCTCGACTAGATAGAATCGTACAACGAATTGATCCGCATCATGATTGCTCCGGTTGACGGATCACATTGGGAGAGCCGCCCTCGACGATAACACTAGAAAATCCATGCGAACCCCGTGACAAATGGCGTGAGCTTCAATTTCGAATTGCATCTAACTATTGATATCTCGTTAATGAAAAATATTGCAAGAACAAAATCTCAGCTAATATAATACAATTTGCAAGACTTAAAAATGTCATGTATTCAGAATATTAACCTTACGTGATTTTTAATTACATGTCTCCAATGAATCATGCACGAATTTAAAGTAAATTGATTTGGTTGACTTTTCAAGTACAAATATAATTCGCTACTTTAAGTTCAACCAGTTGATCATATTCTATGAACGTAATAATCAATTCTAATATTTCTACTTAAAACTTTTAGGTGAATTTTTTTAATTTCGAAAAAAATAAACAAAATGTTCAGGGAAATAAAAATATATATCCCGTGGTAAATTTTTTGAATTTCGAAAAATTAAACAACAAAAATCTCACAAACAAGATTAAAATATTAGCTTTAAGGCACAACTCTTCCATGTAGGCTTGAGCCGTATTTGACATTCAATTCTCTTTTGCCTTTAAAATCAAAATGCCCCGTGACCTAAAACTCATTGAAACGGGACCCCTGAGCCAAAACAAGTGAACCCCTTGATAGATAAGAGAAACCTTATGCGGTTCATATGATGATACACATTCAATTTACAGATGCCAGAAAATTGGAAAGCTGGAGGTAACTGATCAATCCTCTTCATTGCTTATGCCTTCCCTAGAAATGCTTATTTCACGACCAATTGGGTATACGTGTTCCCATACCGAATCAAGCGATGCTCACATGTGAGGTTCATTCTTACGATCATCCCAAAAACCCTTGCACCGGGACTTTGTGTTCAGCTGGTCAATTAGAATCTGATCAACTTCGAAATATTATGTCAGAGTTGCTCCCTGAACAGAAGAAGTGTCTGAAGAGTGCAAGTTTGACATATGTGGTTGCTGCTGCGGCTGCATATGCTGCTCATTTGCAAGACCGAGAATCGCAAGCGTTGATCTACCAAAATGTATTAAGCAAGTTATAAATCACTAAAGCATGCCAGCATGAAAAGGCATGTGAACTCATGTTATAGAAATAAAAGACTTTTATAAAAGCTTGAACTATATGCAAATGATGCTTATGTTATTTTTTTACTTGAGCATTGTCCACAATGCCTTATTAACAGTAGATCGAATTTCTGAAATACTAGTTGAATCAAAAAGAAAAATCGAAGATGGTATTTTCTCTTTTTTTCTTTCCCAGTTTGCGGCACTGGGAAGGTTCTCGAGTAGAATCCAGAGAACTATACCTAGGCAGTGAACCTTTTATGTTTGGTTGGCTTGCATAAGAAGCTAGGGACCTCCTGAGGCTGCCATATTTATTCAGTGTGCTCTCAAGTTGCGACGGCGGCAACTGTAATCACCAAAACACAAAATGAAAGCTGTAAGCCTAAACATTATGACCAAAGAGTCAAAGGTTCTTTCAAATGCGCCAGGGAAAAGAGGGAGTTCATATGTAGTAGATCCTATTTTACCTGTAATAATACAGGAAATGAATGCGGTTGTGTCTGAACCACACACTTCAAGAACCCAACCCACAACTTCGGCATTCTCCAGATCTACACTCAACAAACAGACAATAATTTTAGTTGTCTTGCCCGGGATGCCAATTACCAGCCAGGGTATGCAGTTCTTTTCCGGGAGGCAAGTTCTTAATTAGACAGGTTGAATTACTAACCTGTTTACTCACAAGTTTGGATAGGATTTCCATGACAAAATCGACCTGGATACAACAGAAAATAGGTTCAGAAGATATGATTTCCAATTAAGTCAAGAAGGTAAAACTTGCACGAACATCCAAAAACAAATTGAAACAGACAGCCTAGTTTGTTACCCCGAAGTCAAACAAATTTAGTAGCAAAATGCGAATGAGATGAAAATATGGTTACTTACCAGGGTAGGAAAAGCATCAATTGCCTGAATAACAGTTCTCATGAAAAGTAACGGAAGAGGGACCTGATCAACCTAAATTGAGAAGGAAAGGAAAGCATTACTACATATACAAAGAATGGTATCAACCCCATATAAAATAGTGCATAACATACCAACTGATTCAAAGCCTTTACTAAGATCTGCTGTGTGAAAACTGTGCGCTGCTCGAAACAAGCTGAGCAAGCATCTGTTATCTGGAAAAATTTTAAAAGAACCACAGACATATCAGCTAGAGGGACCGTGTAGAAGAAAATACCACCACCTATTAACCTCTCGAAATGAAAATTGCTTTGCAGAATGTAGTGCTCCAAAGTTTACTTAGCAAAAGGGGAAAAAATGGTGGCCCGAGGTTTGATTACATCCTACTTGGTTAAATATTAAATTAATCTGCATGGGGAAGGGTGGAGCATACAATAAAATCAAAATAGCTCGTAAAACAGGAGAGAATAGATTTCTTTGATCAGGGAAACTATAAGATTCAATTATATAAACAACGCACCTTTTTGAGTGGAGGACCACCTTTTTCAGGAAGGATATCATGGATGGCTACCAATACTTCAGCCGGGGTCAAGGCAGGACCAGTGTGGGCTGAACCCTGAATGAAGGAAAGGAAAGGGAAACACTTCGAATTACAGTTTTGTCCCATCAATCAAAATTCTTTAAAGATAAGAAAATACATTGAAAAAGCGGCCATAAAACGAGACAACTTGTAGGCTACCTATACTAGTTCTTTTGCTTCCAATCTAAAGAAGAGACTGAATAGTGGCGTCTGGGTGCAGATGCAACAACATTGTGAAATATTTTTTTTGATAAAAGTTGGAGGTCTCATTAAAAACTCCCTTCGTATTCTTCCACATACTAAGTATGTTGAAGAACATTGGAAGGAAGAAAAGTGTCTCTCATAATTTATTAAATAGAACACCCATTACATGTGAAAACACAGAATACCCTCAGACGGGGATATACACCATTACAAAAAAACCATATCACCTAAAAATCAACCATCGTCAACCACAAAGCCCCAAAGACAATAACCCTATGTCTAAAATACACCTCAGTCAAAATGAAAAAACCAACGCAAAAGATCATAGCATAACAGAAAACCAACACTGTCAACAATGAAAACAAAAAGAAAAGCCTCTACATAGAGCTCCAGAACAGTTACGATCCAATTGAAGGAACCAATTCTAATGAATCATTGCAAACTTCAGGGACCCAAGAATTTGGTTTGAAGGAAGGATCAATTTCATGCACCATGATTCTGAAGGAATTAGTACCGACCTTCAACTCCAACGACTCATCAATTCTCAATTGAGACTTTGTGAGTATTTGAATTTTAGCCCGATCAAAAGACGATGGAAACTCGCAGCTGTCATCGATTGCTAATAATTTGCCCCACTTAGCTGCAATGTTTTTGAAAGTATCCCAATTCCAAGCGTGAAAAGGAATCCCTTCGCAAACTAATCACACTCGACGACACTCCACCACAAGACTCTCTGACCAAGCTTCAACTCTGGAAAACCATTTTGCAAGAGTCTCTAATTTTTCATTCTTCATAACTCTCAACGAAGCAAAGTCTTCAAAAACCATTAGAACTACATTTCCAGCAGCTCTCATTAACGTGAAACCAACGAGTCCTTTGAATTGCATTTGGCTAGCAAGATTACCGATTTTGGTAAAATTCTTGCACCAACCCACCAGACAGTTACTCAACACGTGAAGTTTATCTTCGTCCACAACACCCTCAACTTCACAGTGTTTAATCCTCGAAACAACTTCCATCCCAGACTTACGTTGAACAACTGTCGAGGACTTTCTCCAATAAGACTGTCGAGGATTATATTTGGCCAAAGAGACACTAATTTTGCTGCCGTAAATATGAGAACCATTCATCTTTGATATCGCTTTCCTTGCTTCTTCAATTGTTGCGAAGCGAATGAACCCAAAACTAACCCCTATGGAATTTCTTTTGTTAGGAATGAAGGCATCAATTACATGAGCGTGATTACAGAATAAATATCCAAGTCTCTTCCAATGGATCTTCTCTGGTAAGTTTTCAATGAATAACGTGAAGCATCCACTTCTGTACCCATTCCTAACATTTGTATGACCTTTCTTCCATTAATTACTAAAATTGATTCTCCCAATTCTTGCTTCTTCACCAGACTTGTTACCAGAACACCCCTTTGTGGTTCCAGCGTGGACAACATCTTCAGCAAGTTGAGCTGTTGATGCCTCTACTAAAGATAGATTTCCATTCCCATAATTCCTTCGTTGAGAAGGAGGCATACCTTCAGGCCTAGATTTATTAACCGCCTTTTTGCTGCCAAAAAAAGTCTCCTTATTCCCCGACGAAAAGTCCATTCGAGATCTCCTTATAAACCTGTCGCGGATGAAACGATCACGGCTCCCATATCTGTCATCCCTTCTGTCAAAACGGTCCCCATAACCAAAGCGTTTGCCATCATAACGGTCATCTATGTACTGATCACGATCTCTGAAACGATCACCACGGTCATCAACGACAGCACCTCTGTATCTTGAATGTGAAGAGAACATGGTGCCACTCCCACCTCGGCCACCACCATCTGGAGGACAATCACGGGCCCAGTGCCCGAAGCGCCCACAATTGAAGCATTCATCATGCGCAACAGGACTGTCTCCACCTGCATAGCGACCCCTGCGACTTGATGAGTAACTTCCTCTATAGCCATGATCAAGATCTTTACTCATCTTGGGTTGAGCCTTATTCACAGAGATTGTATGCTCTCCCAAGTCTCGCTCATGCATCTCCCTGATAGCTTCATCCATGGACTGACGATCTGAAAATGTAATAAATCCAAATCCACGAGATCGCCCTGTATCTCTATGCACCATGATTTGAGATTCAATAATTTTTCCGAACTAACTAAACGCATGCTCAAGCTGTCGCTCGGTGACATCCCATGATAATCCTCCGACAAATATCGGTTCTCTTCTTTCCCTGCCATCATTTACAAACAATTCTTCTTCTTCTTTGAAAACCTCTCTCTTTTGGCTTCGTGGTAGGCTCCTAAAACTCTAAACCAACACTCGAGGACGTGTTTTTGCAGCCCCACGAGCTTCAGTAAGTTTTAGACAAGTACATCAACAAAACTGCAAGCTCAGCCCCACAAATAACCTTGTAGTTTCGTCGGTCAACGGTTATCGTAGGTGGCAGTTGGCATAGCGTCTGTAGACTATACGGCGAAAGAGAACAGAAAATTTGGAGGAAAGGGTACTTGTTCTTGTCGAAACAGTTCACTGCAATTTCATGGAGAATAGGACAGTAGGAGGCGGCGATAATCGACAGTGAACGGCGTGTAGATCTGCGCCGATTGAAAGAATTTATGGCAAATCTAAGTCCAGATTTGGAATCACCGTGGGCAGATGATATTCCCAGGAAAAAACGGCGTCAAACGGAGGTCGGAGTGTTGCGGTGGACGGTGACAATGGACAACGGCTGGATGACGGTGGATAAAATAATTTTCAAAAACGCCTGGGCTCGGGGCTCTAGAGACATGCCAAAGTCAAAAAAAGCCTAGAAGGGATCCAAATTGAAGGCCTTACATTGTGAAATATTTTAACTTTAGAATTAACTTGTATGGATAGGTTCTCTTTAATGCACATCTATTATGTTTCAGTATCGACATTCTTTCTCATTTTCATTAATGAAATATGATTTTATTTTATTTATTGTAAAATTTGGTTAAGGCAAGGCAAAATACAACCACAAGACCATAAATCCGATTTTTTTATAGGAAGTGGAGGCCTCGTTAAAAACCCCCTTCATGATTAACGAAACACCAATCGGTGTCCCTTAATCAGCGAAAGGAGGAAAAGAGTGCCTCAAAATTCATTAATAAGAAAAAGATTACATAAAGTTTAAACCAACAATCCCCTTACAATAACAACCCAAAACACACCAAACAACACATCTTTCACATAATTAAACAACCTAATCCAACCAACAATAACAACCCAAAACTAACCTAAGCTAAGCTATCAGCTTCAATATTAGTTGTTCAGTTGACCCTTCTGATAGAACCCTCCCAAACTCTTATCAACAGCAATATCTATCACTAGATGGAGAAAAACACCAGGACAACTTACTAAATTCTTAACCCAATCCACAGCAAGATGCTTTCAAGAATCAACGATCCACCGATTCTTAAACCTCTGAAGAATGGCTGAAAAGAAGTACACCCCTTTTGATAGCATTAAGCTCCAGCTTAGACGGAGGGCCTGGATTTGCAGATTCTATGAAAGAACCCAGCATCTTGCCAGCCTCGATATCAACTGACTCATTCCATAGAAGCCAAGTTCTAACACAAAAGCCATGAGCTTCCACACTATAAGATTACAAAAAGCAAGCTTCGAAAACACTCTATCCGCCTTTCTACCACTTATTTCTCGTCTTGTCATTGGAGACCATCTGAACCTCCAACTTCATTATCAATAATCATATGCAAAACTCCTGAAACTTCCAATTCTTCCACCGCTATAGTATTTCGAAACCAAAACCACTTTTGAGCCTTCAAGTACAGTAAATTCTTCATCGCGTTGCACCTTCTTCTGAATATTCTTGCTTCGGCAGTATCTAGTCTTCCTTTGGGGAGCCGTATAATTCTCTTGAATTAATTGGACAAAGCTAAAATTTTTGTTTAACCCCTCCTTTGCTCTCTGGTTCTGCCTGGAATTGTGCGTGAAAAAATCGTCCCTTAATTGTGTTGACAAGCAAAGGCTCTGGTCAAAATCCTCACTTACTATCCCCGATTTGGGTTTTCCATCCACCCGGTCAACCACAACATCATCCTGTTGGACTTCCTCTCCCTTTGATCTTTTGATTGCACAAATATTTGAAAGGCCCATATTAATCGCATCCTCCACCTCCTTTGACTCTAAACGACCATCCAAGATGGGCAAATCTATTAAATTATCCTTCATCCCCTCATTAGCACGTGCAGTCTTACATATTTTACTGTTGTCATCTTCTGATTCTCTCTCCGCCTGGTGCAGCACTTCCTCATGTTCCCCCGCTTCCTCGATTTGCGTTTGAACCTTCCCTTGACCAGCAATATGCTGCCTCTAGCTTTGTTCCCCATACAACATAATAGATTGTCTTCTTCCTCAGAACACCGCTCGGATTTCTTCTCCTCCGATGAGTCCACGCATCTTCCAGCTGGTGAATCAGAAAAGACTACAACCGCACCACCTTTTTCTTCCCACTTTCGAACCAAAGAATCACTTCTAACTGTGGGAAATTCCACTATTTTTTTATCAGAATGTGGCCTCATTAAAAAAACCCTTCATAACCATCAAGTTCCGAAAAACTCAATAGTCATAGGAAGGAAAAGAGTGCCTAAATTTTATTACCAGAAATTAGGATTACAACCAGAAACAGAATAGATAGAGTACATAGGTTCCCGTACAAACACCCAAAACAAGACTCCTAAATAACCGAAACAAAAACGACTCCTGACACTATCCTATACCAGATTTTGCTAAGCCATCAGCTTCATCATTAGTACATCTCTTAACCAGGGTAGTTATAACATTGAATTGCAACATAGTCTTCTGAATAGCTCTAACCAAATCAGCATAGTGAACCGGACTAGTCTGCGGGTTATTTATCCACTTTAAAGCAGTAGATGAATCACTCTCTAAAATCAGACTCCCCTTATCCCTCCACTCTGAATTAATAAACAAGTTTAAGACTTCTTGGATCACAAGAATCTCTGCTAGGATCGGGGGGCCTGGACCAATCGCTCTTGAGAAAGAACTCAACCTATTATTTTCAACATCCCGAAGTACACCCCCAATACCACTACACCTCCAATCAATTTTGGAGGGGCACGGTTATAATCTGCCAAGGTTAAATCACCCACCAGACAGTCAACTTGGATATTGAGATCATTGAATTTAGCCAAGAACCAAGAAGCCACCCTATACTTAACCAAGAAGAAAAGATTAGCCTTATCTAGTCTACCATTCTCAAACACAATATGATTCCTGCAATTCCAAACAATCCACAAAACAACACCCGGAATAAGTTTCCAAATATCAGAATTTGGATTTAACTGTAGGAATTATAGAAATGAGATGTCAAGAGATTCTGTAATTATTTTCTGTTTTTCAAATCCCTTATTTCAAGGTATTACATCTCCTAGGATTAGTATCTTTCCTAACTTAGAGTTTCCTAGTTTAGAGGCATAATTTGTATATAAATATGTAATATGTTTCTATTAAAAGTAAGCACGAATAAAATAACAGACTTGATTGTTTCCTACAGTCTGTTTTCTACTATACAATCTGTTTTCTTTCTATAGTCTGATTTCTACATGGTATCAGGTTAGAGTGATCAATCCGATTTCCGCTTCTCTTTAAATCAATTTCTGTTCAACTCTATTTTTTTTCATGGCTAATCGGGATCCCTCAGCATCCGAAATCACTTCCCAGACCAACCCATCTCAATCTGTTTTTTCAGATTTCAGATTTTCAGTGCAGCATAGGCAAAATCGCCTCTGGTGTGAACATTGTAAGAAACCAGGCCATATGATAGACCAATGTTGGAAGCTGCACGGAAAACCAGCCGACTGGCAGCCCACACAGTCCAGGTTTCAAAAGGAGGCCCATATTCTGTAGGAATTATAGAAATGAGTTGTTAATCCCTTAAGTTAAGAGATTATGTAATTATTTTCTGTTTTTTCAATCCCTTATTTCAAGGGATTACATCTCCTAGGATTAGTTTCCTTTCTTAGAGTTTCCTAGTTTAGAGGCATAATTTGTATATAAATATGTAATATGTTCTACTGAATGTACACAAGAATAAAAATAAATAACAGACTTGTCTGTTTTCTACAGTCTGTTTTCTACATGGTATCAGGTTAGAGCGATCAATCCCATTTCCGCTTCTCTTTAAATCAATTCCTATTCAACTCTATTTTTTTCATGGCTAATCCGGATCCCTCAGCATCCGAAATCACTTCCCAGACCAGCCCCTCTCAATCTGATTTTCAGATTTCAGTTTTCAAATTTTCAAAGCAACAGAGGAAAAATCGCCTTTGGTGTGAACATTGTAAGAAGCCAGGCCATATGATAGATCAATGTTGGAAGCTGCACGGAAAACCAGCCGATTGGCAGCACACACGGTCCAGGTTTCAAAAGGAGCCTCATATTGCCTCTCAAGATGATTCCTCAAGCAGTTTTAGCAAGAAACAGATAGAGGAACTGCAGCAGATTTTGAGCAGTATGACAGCCAATCCTACAAATGTGACTTATACTACTACTGATGGAAATAATCCATATGCTTCCTCGGTACAATGGATAATAGACTCGGGTGCATCAGATCATATGACGGGAAATATTAATATCTTGGAGGAATATAGTGAAAGCAGCTTACCAGCTTCTATCAAAATAGCAGATGGTTCTCTCACTACAGTCAAAGGGAGTGGTTCTGTTACATTAAACAAAAATCTACTACTTCATAATGTCCTCTATGTTCCTAGACTTGCATGCAATCTGTTGTCAGTCAGCAAATTAATTAAAGATTTTGGTTGTAATGTTGTGTTTGGTACTGGTGGTTGCATTTTTCAGACACAGGGCTCGAAGAGGGTGATTGGCAGTGCTAGGTTGGGCAAAGGATTGTACACCCTTGGAGGTAAAGCATCTCATAATCATGCCTTATCTAGTGCTCTTAGGAAATCAATTTTATCTTCTGATCTCAATACCAATAAAATTATGTTATGGCACTCTAGATTAGGTCATCCTAATTTTTTCTATCTTTCCAAAATGCTACCGAACTTATTCATTAATAAAGATCCGTCTTTGTTTTCCTGTGAAATTTGTCAAATGGCCAAACACACCAGAAAACCATATATTCCAGCCAAATTTGAACCAACAACACCTTTTTCCATCATCCATAGTGACATTTGGGGCCCTTCTCCTGTCAAAAGTATTTCTGGGTATAAGTGGTTTGTGTCTTTTATAGATGATTACTCTAGGATAACATGGGTTTTCTTAATGAGAGAAAAATTTGAGGTTGAGTCTCTCTTTAAAAGTTTTTATCAAAAAGTTAAAACCCAATTTGACACAAAAATCAAAATTCTAAGGAGTGACAATGGGAGTGAGTATTTGAATAAAACCCTTGGGTATTTCTTTAAGGAAAAAGGCATTGTTCACCTTACTTCTTGTGTCAACACACCTCAACAAAACGGGGTAGCAGAAAGGAAAAATAGACATCTTCTAGAGGTTACTAGGTCTCTTATGTTTGCTGCTAATGCTCCTAAGTATCTTTGTGGGGAAGCTCTTCTTACAGCCACTTACCTCATCAATAGAATGCCAAGTAAAACCTTAGATTTCAAAATTCCTACTAAGGTTCTGTTTCAGCTGTATCCCCATTTTAAACATTTAAACTCAAGTCTTTCTCCTCGGGTGTTTGGGTGTACAGCCTTTGTTCATATCCACAACAGAGGGAAATTAGATCCTAGGTCCATAAAGTGTGTGTTCTTGGGCTATTCTTCGAGTCAGAAGGGTTACAAGTGTTACTCACCTTCCACCAAAAAGACCTATGTCTCCTTTGATGTTACATTTTTTGAAAACCAACCTTATTTTTCAGGAACAGAAATTCAGGGGGAGAGTTACAAGGAATTTCAGCCTGTTCAAACCGATATTTCTTTACAGCCTATTAGTTACAAGGAATTTCAACCTGTTCAAACCGATATTTCTTTACAACCTATCCTTTCCTTACCTATTACTGTCTCTCCAAAGTCGGCTAGCACTGTCCCAGTTCCTAGGGAGGGTGATGGGAATAATCTAAATAACTCTGATGAATTACCTTCCTCCTTATCTCAGCACTCTAGTCCGTGCAAAACACCTTCCACCACTACCAAAAATGCACCTAACAATGACCCTGAAACCATAACTCCCCAACCGAAACAACTCAGTGTTTACTCAAGAAGAAGGAAAGATGTTGCTGAAGAAATCAGTCAGCCTAGCATTTGCCAAGAACCAGATTCAGATCCTGTTGCAGCTGAAACAGAAGGTAATGATGGTTACCAAGAGGCTACTACTGTTGATCTTGATGACTTTCCTATTGCTATTAGGAAGGGGGTAAGAAAATGCATTGCTCATCCCATAAATAAGTATGTTGCATATGGGAAATTACAGTATAATTTCAGGGCCTTCACTGCCAGTATTAACACTGTGAAAATCCCAAGAAATGTGACAGAAGCATTTCAATCTCCTAAGTGGAAAAAGACTGTGGAAGAAGAGATAAAAGCATTGCAAAAGAATAAAACATGGAGTTTGACAGATTTGCCAAAAGGGAAGAGAGCTGTTGGATGTAGGTGGATATTCACAGTCAAATATCATTCGGATGGGAGTGTGGAAAGATACAAGGCAAGGCTGGTTGCTAAAGGTTTTTCTCAGTCCTATGGCATCGACTACCAGGAGACTTTTGCACCGGTTGCAAAATTGAATACCATCAAAATATTGTTATCAGTAGCTGTTAACATGGACTGGAAATTGCATCAGCTAGACATAAAGAATGCTTTTCTGAATGGGAACCTTGAAGAAGAGGTATACATGGAGGTCCCCCCGGATTAAAAGGAAAAGTCACTAAGAAAACTGTGTGCAAGCTCAATAAATCCTTATATGGCTTAAAACAGTCTCCCAGGGCTTGGTTTGATCGATTTGCTAAGGCTATGACACATAATGGTTTCAAACAAAGCCAAGCAGATCACACATTATTTAGAAAAATTACACCGAGTGGTAAGATAACCCTCCTAATTGTCTATGTAGATGATATGATTATAACTGGCAGTGATATAGAAGAAATAGAAAAGCTAAAGATGAATCTTGCAACGGAGTTTGAAACCAAGGATTTAGGGAGTATGAGGTATTTCTTGGGTATGGAAGTTGCAAGGTCCGAGGAAGGGCTGGTCATAAACCAGCGTAAGTATGTTTTGGATCTTCTTGCAGAAACTGGGATGCTCGACTGCAAACCAGTTGAAACTCCAATGGAGCCAGGCTTGAAATTTTGCAAGGAGAGGACTGGAAATCCAGTAAACAAGGAATCCTACCAAAGGTTAGTTGGGAAGTTAATCTACCTATCACTGACCAGGCCTGATATTGCATACTCAGTGAGCATTGTCAGCCAACATATGAGTGATCCTCGAGAAGAACATTTGGAAGCTGTTAACAGAATTTTAAGGTTCTTGAAATTTACCCCAGGAGCTGGACTTATATTTAGAAAAAATCAAGACAGAACAGTGAAGGTTTATACAGATGCAAGCTGGGGAGGTGAATTAACTGATAGAAGGTCAGTTAGTGGCTACTGTACCTACGTTTGGGGTAATTTGGTGACTTGGAGAAGTAAGAAACAAGCTGTTGTCTCTCGAAGTAGTGCTGAGTCAGAGTTTAGAGCAATGGCTCTCGGAATATGTAAAGGAATGTGGATTAAAAGACTGCTCACAGAACTGGACTTAGATGACAAGAAAAATTTTGAGATTTTTAGTGACAGTCAATCAGCTATGAGTATAGCAAAAAATCCAGTGCAGCATGATAGAACGAAACACATTGAGATAGACAAACATTTTATTTACGAGAAGGTCAACAATGGAGTTGCAAAACTGCAGTACATTCCGACAAAGAAACAGCTGGCAGATATCTTCACCAAAACCCTTCCACGAGTGACTTTTGATGAGATGTCATTCAAACTGGGTATATACAACATATATACACCAGTTTGAGGGGGAGTGTAGGAATTATAGAAATGAGTTGTCAATCCCTTAAGTTAAGAGATTATGTAATTATTTTCTGTTTTTTCAATCCCTTATTTCAAGGGATTACATCTCCTAGGATTAGTTTCCTTTCTTAGAGTTTCCTAGTTTAGAGGCATAATTTGTATATAAATATGTAATATGTTCTACTGAATGTACACAAGAATAAAAATAAATAACAGACTTGTCTGTTTTCTACAGTCTGTTTTCTACATATTCCCTCTCAAGATGATTCCTCAAGCAGTTTTAGCAAGAAACAGATAGAGGAGCTGCAGCAGATTTTGAGCTGTATGACAGCCAAGCCTACCAATGTGACTTATACTGCTAATGATGGAAATAATCCATATGCTTTCTCGGTACAATGGATAATAGACTCGGGTGCATCAGATCATATGACAGGAAATATTGATCTCTTGGAGGAATATAATGAAAGCAGCTTACCAGCTTCTATCAAAATAGCAGATGGCTCTCTCACTACAGTCAAAGGGAGTGGTTATGTTACATTAAACAAAAATCTAATACTTCATAATGTCCTCTATGTTCCTAGACTTGCATGCAATCTGCTATCAGTCAGCAAATTAATTAAAGATTCTGGTTGTAATGTTGTGTTTGGTACTGGTGGTTGCATTTTTAAAGCACAGGACTCGAAGAGGGTGATTGGTAGTGCTAGGTTGGGCAAAGGATTGTACACCCTTGGAGGTAAAACATCTCATAATCATGCCTTATCCAGTGCTCTTAGGAAACCAATTTTATCTTCTGATCTCAATACCGATAAAATTATGTTATGGCACTCTAGATTAGGTCATCCTAATTTTTTCTCTCTTTCCAAAATGTTACCGAACTTATTTTTAAATAAAGATTCATCCTTGTTTTCCTGTGAAATTTGTCAAATAGCCAAACACACCAGAAAACCGTATATTGCAGCCAAATTCGAACCAACACCACCTTTTTCCATCATTCATAGTGACATTTGGGGCCTTTCTCCTGTCAAAAGTATTTCTGGGTATAAGTGGTTTGTGTCTTTTATAGATGATTACTCTAGGACAACATGAGTATTCTTAATGAGAGAAAAGTCTGAGGTTGAGTCTCTTTTTAAAAGTTTTTATCAAAAAGTTGAGACCCAATTTAACACAAAAATGAAAATTCTGAGTGACAATGGGAGCGAGTATTTGAATAAAACTCTTGGGTATTTCTTTAAGGAAAAAGGCATTGTTCACCTTACGTCTTGTGTCAACACACCTCAACAAAACGGGATAGCAGAAAGGAAAAATAGACATCTTCTAGAGGTTACTAGGTCTCTTCTGTTTGCTGCTAATGCTCCTAAAGTATCTTTGGGGGGAAGCTCTTCTTACAGCCACGTACATCATCAATAGAATGCTAAGTAAGACTTTAGATTTCAAAATTCCTACTAAGGTTATGTTTCAATTTTTTCCCCATTTTAAACATTTAAACTCAAGTCTTTCTCCTCGGGTGGTTGGGTGTACATCCTTTGTTCATGTCCACAACAGAGGGAAATTAGATCCTAGGTCCATAAAGTGTGTGTTCTTGGGCTATTCTTCGAGTCAGAAGGGTTACAAGTGTTACTCACCTTCCACAAAAAAGACATGTCTCCTTTGATGTTACATTTTTTGAAAACCAACCTTATTTTTGGGAACAAAAATTCAAGGGAAGAGTTACAAGGAATTTCAGTCTGTTCAAACCAATATTTCTTTACATTCTATCTTTTCTTTACCTATTACTGACTCTCCAAAGCCGGCTAGCACAGTTCCAGTTCCTAGTGAGGGTGATGGGAATAACCTAAATAACTCTGATGAATTACCTTTCTTCTTACCTCAACTCTAGTCCGTGCAAAACCCTTTCCACCACTATAAAAAATGCACCTAACAATGACCCTGAAACCATAACTCCCCATCCGAAACAACTCAGTGTTTACTCAAGAAGAAGGAAAGATGTTGCTGAAGAAATCAGTCAGACTAGCATTCGCCAAGAACCAAATTCGGATCCTGTTGCCTCTGAAAGCCAAGAACCAGATTCGGATCATGTTGCATCTGAAACAAAAGGTAATGATGGTTACCAAGAGGCTACTACTGTTGATCTTGATGACTTTCCTATTGCTATTAGGAAGGGGGTAAGAAAATGCACTGCTCATCCCATAAATGAGTATGTTGCATATGGGAAATTACAGCCTAATTTCAAGGCCTTCACTGTCAGCATTAACAGTGTGAAAATCCCAAGAAATGTGACAGAAGCATTTCAATCTCCTGAGTGGAAAAAGGCTGTGAAAGAAGAGATAAAAGCGTTGCAAAAGAATAAGACATGCAGTTTGACAGATTTGCCAGAAGGGAAGAGAGCTGTTGGATGTAGGTGGATGTTCACAGTCAAATATCATTCGGATGGGAGTGTGGAAAGATACAAGGCAAGGCTGGTTGCTAATGGGTTTTCTCAGTCCTATGGCATCGACTACCAGGAGACTTTTGCACCGGTTGCAAAATTGAATACCATCAAAATATTGTTATCAGTAGCTGTTAACATGGACTGGAAATTGCATCAGCTGGACATAAAGAATCCTTTTCTGAAATGGGAACCTTGAAGAAGAAGTATACATGGAGGTCCCCCCGGATTAGAAGGAAAGGTCACTAAGAAAACTGTGTGCAAGCTCAATAAATCCTTATATGGCTTAAAACAGTCTCCCAGGGCTTAGTTTGATCGATTTGCTAAGGCTATGACACATAATGGTTTCAAACAAAGCCTAGTGGATCACACATTATTCAGAAAAATTACACCTTGGTAAGATAACCTTCCTAATTGTCTATGTAGATGATATGATTATAACTGGCAGTGATATAGAAGAAATAAAAAAGCTAAAGATGAATCTTGCAAAGGAGTTTGAAACCAAGGATTTAGGGAGTATGAGGTATTTCCTGGGTATGGAAGTTGCAAGGTCCGAAGAAGGGCTGGTCATAAACCAGCGTAAGTATGTTTTGGATCTTCTTGCAGAAACAGGGATGCTCGACTGCAAACCAGTTGAAACTCCAATGGAGCCAGGCTTGAAATTTTGCAAGGACCGGACTGGAAATCCAGTAAACAAGGAAACCTACCAAAGGTTAGTTGGGAAGTTGATCTACCTTTCACTGACCAGGCCTGATATTGCATACTCAGTGAGCATTGTCAGCCAACATATGAGTGATCCTCGAGAAGAACATTTGGAAGCTGTTAACAGAATTCTAAGGTTCTTGAAGTTTACCCCAGGAGCTGGACTTATATTTAGAAAAAATCAAGACAGAACAGTGAAGGTTTATACGGATGCAAGCTGGGGAGGTGAATTAACTGATAGAAGGTCAGTTAGTGGCTATTGTGCCTACGTTTGGGGTAATTTGGTGACTTGGAGAAGTAAGAAACAAGTTGTTGTCTCTCGAAGTAGTGTTGAGTCAGAGTTTAGAGCAATGGCTCTCGGAATATGTGAAGGAATGTGGATTAAAAGACTGCTCACATAACTGGATTTAAATGACAAGAAGAATTTTGAGATTTTTAATAACAGTCAATCAGTTATGAGTATAGCAAAAAACCCAGTGCAGCATGATAGAACGAAACACATTGAGATAGACAGACATTTTATTTACGAGAAGGTCAACAATGGAGTTGCACAACTGCAGTACATTCCGACGAAGAAACAGCTTGCAGATATCTTCACCAAAGCCCTTCCACGAGTGACTTTTGATGAGCTGTCATTCAAACTGGGTATATACAACATATATACACCATTTTGAGAGGGAGTGTAGGAATTATAGAAATGAGCTGTCAAGAGATTCTGTAATTATTTTATGTTTCTCAAATCCCTTATTTCAAGGGATTACACCTCCTAGGATTAGTATCTTTCCTAACTTAGAGTTTCCTAGTTTAGAGGCATAGTTTGTATATAAATATGTAATATGTTTCTATTGAAAGTAAGCAAGAATAAAATAACAGACTTGACTGTTTCCTACAGTCTGTTTTCTTTCTATAGTCTGATTTCTACATTAACTCAAACCATGATAGCAGAAAACCTGTAGGATTATCTGGAAAAACAGAAAATAAATTCCACATTCGAAGGATGCGCATCCAAATTTCCCACACAGTTTGACACGAAAAGAGCAAATAACCGACTCCTGCTCCAAACCACAAAACGTGCATAGAGAATCTTGAATTCCTTGGACACCCCTACTCAATAAATTAGTCTTAACAGCCAGCTTCTGATGTACCACCTACCAAAGAAAAACCTCAACTTTGGGAGGTAATAACCCACTCCAAACAATCTTTGACCATGACAAATCTGGTTCGGACAAGCTGGAAATTAGGCTACTGCATGACTTAACCGAAAACACACCCTCACCATTTCCTTTCCAAATGAAACAGTCTTTAGTCTCTAATTCAGGCTGAAATGAATCCAACAACGACATCAGTTCAATCCATTGATCAATTTCATTATCCATCAAATTTCTCCTCAAGTGAATGTCCCAACTCCACCTCCCATTGCTAACATTTTTAAATTCTGCAATGAGCCCATCCTTTTTAACCGACAAAGAAAACATCCTGGAAAATTTGGTCTTCAAAGGGATGTTGCCTAACCAACTATCATGCCAAAATCTAATTGAATCTCCCTTTCCCACCTGTAAAATATGGTGATTACGAAAGCATAATCCGACGGTGTCATTCGACAATAATTATTGATGACTCCTTTCCAAATCCAAGAAGCATTGGAAGGCAATTCCTTGTTCAAAACAATAGATTTCCTATCAACATTATATTTGCAACATAAAATCTTTTTCCACCAAGAATCCTTCTCTGTCCCAAACTTGGAAACTCATTTTCCCAATAGAGCCCTATTCCGCAATTTTAAATTTGAGATACCCAAACCCCCAAATTCTTTCTTTTTGCATACTAGCGACCAATTAACCCAGTGGATCCTTTTCTTCTGTACTGTGGTCCCCCACTACTCTAATTCTAAAAATATCTCTACTTGCTTCCAAGTCTACCACTTCATCAATTAATTCTTTTCTACTTGTTGCTATCATAATAGACATCTCCTCGTAGCCCAATTCTTTAAGTGCGCTTTCTCCCAGCACTAAGCATTCTCCCCATTGTTGTGCTATCCTCTTAAAGGTGCTATGATTCCAGCAGTGAAGCGACATTCCAAATAGTTTAATCCATGTTACTCTTTCCGACGCTCTGTAAGATTCTGACCAAGGTTGAACTTCCTGGAAAACCTCATTTAAAATCGACCAATTCTGCTCCTTCAAAATTCTGTATGACTCTTCATCATCTATTTGCAATAAGAAATCTCTCCCTCCTAGGAACTTGGTCTTAATTCCTCCTAGACCTCTTGCTTGTAATCTGTCTACCACCTGACTCAGAGCAAAATGACGCCATCGTTCCTACGAGGCACTTCTGGAGCTTTCGAACAACTTCCTCATCTACATCCCCCTATATTAGCCTAGTCCTCCTTGCTAGATCCTCCGAACTATCTCCACTAACGCTTTTTCCTTGTTCTACCCTGGTAGTAGCAATGGAAGTTGATGGATACTGCAGTTTCCAGATTTGATTCCTAGCTCCATACCGAGCTTCTTTGACTGATAATCGATATCCTAATAACCAGAATCCATTTAATCTATGGACTGCTCTAACTGAGTCATCTGTGTTGGAAAATCTAACAAACCCAAAGCGCTTTCCTGTTCTATCATTCTTCCTTGCTATATAAGAACTAATTAGGATTTATTGATTCTAGAAGTGTCTTGTTTCTTCCTTCGGAATGATAAAGTAGGGTAGTGATATGAAGCAACTTCTAAGAGTACACAAATAAATAGAGCAATCTTTTCCCGAAATTTCATATCTAGGAGTTTAAGGGTAAACATTATCCTATTCAAGGCAAAAAAAGATATTAAAATTGAAAAAGAATAGCATTCACATGTACCTGCAATATGTGAGCAAGTAAATTGAAAAAGAATAGCATTCACATGTACCTGCAATATGTGAGCAAGTGCAAGCTGAAACTTTTCCAATGGAAGGTCAACAAGCCGAGGAAAAATAGGTAACACCTGAGAACAGTTAATGGTTATACTCAACATGATTAAAGCTACATTTTCAGCTTTAAGATATTTAGCTGAGCATATGAAATCAGATCAACACCGCTAATAATTCACCATTTCTTTGTTTTTCTAAATGCAATGAATGCACAATCAGGCTAAGAGATTGAACAAACAAAGGAAAATTCAGAACAAACCTCATTCTTGGAAAGTGAAGATAGCATTGGAATGAGAATGGTAGCATCCTGCAAGTAAACAGCCATAAGGGTGTTCATAAGGCAAAATCATAATCATTAGGAAAGATTGTAAGAGGCAGAAATCATATGAGCTAAAAAAAGAAACCTTCAACTTAGTCTCATATAAATGCTTCACACTGGCTACTAAATCAGGAGAAGGAGCTGTCTCTTGGGTCAATACTTGCAGCACCTTGATAGAAAACAAAAGCACTATCAGTGTAGTTCAAGAATGAACAGAAGAAATAAAGTTCCAAAGCTGAAATAAATTTAAGAATAGAAATGGAGATAGAGCCCACCAATGTTAACAGATTTTCACTTCCTTGGGGTGGGTCAGATATTATTTGGAGCAACTGAGAATAAGACTGACCCAAGGCTCTAATTACAATAGGTATATGGCGATGAAAAGCCTACACCAACAAGAAGTAGAGTACAAATGAAGATATCAAGGTACCAATAGAAGTTACATATATGATAATACAAGGTAACAAGTAACAACAATAGTAAAGATGAAAGTTCAAGCATCCAACAAGAAAGTTCTTGGTCAAGAAAGGATCCTATATCCGGAAAAGGTTTAAAAAGAGGAATTGAGACAATCTAGATGGCATCTGGCAGAATCTCTCAAGTTTTCTTACATTACTGCACATATGGAATTGGTAATTATCAATGGCTCGCACCTTCCCCATGCAAAGGCAGTCATTGATTCTCACAAATTGTTTACAATTACGTGCTGAAAGAAAAGTGAATTCCACAGTGCAACCTGCAATTTTAGTTGGGACTCGGGCCTATATTCGATAAGGATGTAAAACTTGCCTATATTCGGCAAGTATGTAAAATTTGCATCAACCAAGGGCCACAAACAAAAAGATAGAATCTCATGATAACTTGATCAAAACTAAACTCGGCCTTGACTAAAAAACAAAGTGCTAACCTAATGAAAACAAGTAATAGATAACAGATTGATCAAGATTCGTGGTTTACTCAAATAAGATAAACTAAACCAAGTAACCAATTATTAGCTTTAGAACTTGTTCTTACCTACACAATTTATTTTCATATTTGTATGATACATACTTGAAGATCACATTCAAACTTTAAATCAACCTAACTGCAGGCAGCTTAGAAAACGCCTACATTATGAATGCCCGACAAGAGTCACCTTAGGCTTTCAGAAGTTAGATATGTCATTAAAACCAAATCACTACAACTTGTGTTTTTTTCCAGGAAACATAAGCTCTTATTTTATTTCTATCACTGAAACAGATGACAAGTTGCAAACCATGCAATATCTGTGTGAAGCTACATCAACCTACACCAGCAACCATGTTACAAGGACATGCAGCCTAATCTAATCTATTCCTAATAATTAAATGATGAACAATACAGAAAGCCAGAAACAGACAAGACATACCTGCTTTACAACTTTTGGTGCTCGCCCATAAATATCAAATAATAGTTGAAGAAGACTAGGTTTCTGAAAAAGGAGGGAAAATCAAAATCAATTATAGGCCACAAATACACATAAAAAGACAAAGGAACAACCAACAGAAGCAAACCTTTGTGCATAAAGCAAAAAACAGAGAAATGAATCGCTGAGCTTCAGGAAATGACACTACTGAAGAATTATTACTCGCTGATTCTGTATTTTCGGGGTCAATTCCATAAGCTCTGGGCTCTGAAAGTTGGGATCCACTAGTAGATGCATCCCCCCTTCCAACCTGAAGAATTTTCAGCAAGGAAAATTAAGATAAAATTTTGAAACAAATTAAAGACTGACAACATTCTTCACTTTTATCAATCAGGACATGCTGAAATGCACGCGTAGGTACTTGTACTAGACTGACAAAAGGTGATATACACTGAATATGGCTCAGGTTCTCTGTCAAGGCATACAAGAGAGCTCACAATTTTTTTTGATAGGAATAGGAGGTCTCATTAAAAACCTCCCTCATAGTTGACTCTTGAAAAGTGGCAACTAATTGAGGGAGGAAAAGAGTACCTCAATTTATTAATAGACCAAAATTACATAAGATACACAATACATTCTAGCCCTGAATAACATAAGATATACATAACACTCTAAACCTCGATAATAAAACAGGACATTAATACAAATAGCGTTGGGAAACAAAGACCCCTTAGCCTAACCCATCCTCAGCTAGGTCATCAGACTCAACAGAAAGCCTGCAACACTCAACCGATCCCCTGCTTAGCTAATATGTCGGCCTCCATATTGCAACTCCTAGGAACCCATCTAAGAACGACGCCCTTAGCAGTAACAAGAACTCCAATTTCCTCCACCAAATCACTGAAAAAAGTAGGAGCAGGTTGTAGCTTTAAAATCCATTCCACTACACATTTGCTATCACTTTCCAAAATAAGTCTACCCTTGTTAGCCCAATTGGAAGAAAAGAAAAAAACCAATCCATTCTTAATAGCTTTCAGTTCAATCACTATAGGGAGACCCGGCCCTACTGCAGAAGAAAAATTAGCTAAAGAGCAACTAAAGGAGTCTCTCAAAACACCACCAATACCACCCTGCATCCCATCTCCAGTCACTGCCCCATCAACATTAAGTTTGAACATATCCGATGGTGGAGGAGTCCAGCCAATAACCTTCTTAGTAATCGTACTATGGAGGAGTTTATCAGCCCGCGTAGGATCCCCTATTAGAAGGTCAGTCTGAATCCGAACCCCAGGGTATTTAGTTAAGAACCATTTCGCCAATCTAAATTTAGTGATAAAGAGTTTTATAACATATGCAAATACTCAGCAAAGCTAACAAAGCTTAATATTGACGTTTGACAAACTTTTAAAAACAAACAAGCAGGGGCCTTTAGAAAATATCCCTAACCTCCCTTTCAACTCTTTCATCAATGGATCCAGACTGCATAAACTCAGCACCTGCAGCACGTTGATCCACAGCACACAGCATCATATTTGTTGCAAATTTCTCAATTTCCCCCGTTATGTAGTTTAGTTGATAAAGTTTGTTTGCTACCTGTAAAGTATAAATTCAGGAAAGTGAGAAAAGACTAATCTTTGCAACAGAGTCAAACTCTTTGAAGGCTTGATAACATGAAAAGATGTTATAAAGAAGCAAGTTGATTACCAGCCGGATAGCTTTCCCTCGAATATCATCTTGAGAATGAACAGCACACTGCCATCGGGAAGAGTAACAAATATAAGAAAGCAGGCAAAAATAAATCATGCATAAAACACAAGAAGAAAGCTGGTCCGGGGCCTCCAACTTTGATGGAATTGAAAGCTATCCTAAAGGGTATAGATTTTTATGAATCTATTCGCCATAGGTTTAAAGATAGATTGATTATCGAGAGTGATAGCAAGGTGGCAATTGGCTGGGTTAAGGATGTTGTTTCATGTCCTGCCGTTTATGTTCAAATTGTTAAAGTCATTATTCAGAAGCTTAGAGTTTGTGAAGGTCTTATTAGATGGGTTAGTAGGACAGCCAATATAGAGGCGGACGTCCTAGCTAAGGCTGGTATTGGTTGATAATTATGTTCTGTTAAGGGCTGCTTCTTTTTGGTTTTCTATCTCTTGAGGGAGATTAGACCTTGTATTACTTTGTAATTATTTGAGGTTAATGAAATCCTAGGGTTCTCTTTTCCTCCTTCCGCTGATTAAGGAACTATTTTCAAGTTCCATTAATCATGAAGGGGTTTTTTAATGAGGCCTACTATTCCTAACAAAAAAAAGATAGAATGGGACTAAAAGCATTATGATGCTTCTCCACTCCATGTTGAAAATAATAGCCTAGGAAAACTTAAAGATATTTGTCATGTAAGAATGGGCTTTCTCACAGGTAAACTAAACATAATATTATGGAATAATTATAAGACAAGAATTCAACAAATGTAGATTTATGCATGAAACCAACAAACAAATTCTTATTAAAATTGTCGTAGCGAACTTACCTTCAGTACTATACCTAAGCAGGCTTGCCGATTATTTGGACGTCCCAAAATTAAACTCCAGACCACACCAAGGCCCTGTGTCACACGTTCAGCATCACGAATCTCTTTCCCAGTAATATCAAACACATCAGAAGAGCAGAGATCATCTAATAGTTCCAAGGCAGAGTCAGGCAGAAATGGAACTTCACCAAGAAGTCTGCTAAATGATTTATCCAAGGCTGGAAGAGTGTCCAGCAAAGATTTGGACTGCAGAAAAGTAAACAAGATAAATCCATTATTTTTTTTTTGGGTGGGGGTGTGTGGGGTGTTGAGTAAGAAGTTGGTTCACTTAAATACTTTGCTTACCACTTCCAGGATAAAATTTTCATAAAGAACAGCAGCATATGAAGAGTTGTCAACTGAATTTGCAACTGTGAGAGAATAAAGATGGTAGAGAACTTGCAATACAATCTCGTGACCCTGAGAAACACCAATATAACACAGCTTTATACAACTTGCAATACTATCTTTGAATGTCAAAACAACAATCCACCAAAATTAGGTCACACAGAAAACATCTACTGCAGGTAGGCACTGGAATCCATCAAGTTAGAAATTGAATAAACAAGAAAATGGTTTCACATTTCCCTTCTTGGCCAAATAAACAAGAAAAACAATCAAATGGAAGTAATGAAAACCTGAGATTAAGCCATACTGTATAGAACAAAGATTGTATCCCAACCAAATAATCAACAAGAAACAACCATCATACCAGTAGGACGAAAACATTGTCAAATTGATCAAAAGAAAACTATTTGGCTAAAGAAAATAATGCCGCAGACACCAAAGAAGTGTAACACTAGAATTGACCAAATGAAATGTAAATCATGTTATAAACGCTGAGTAGAACTAAACAAAAGGAAGAGAGTCAAAAATCAAAAGCAGCAAAGAAAATATTACAACTAGAATACCTTTTGTTGTTGGTAATCCTCGACAATTTGTTTCCCCAACGTGACGACAATGTCATCATCGGCATCAATCTGATAGGAAACATAACCACATGATATTTTGAATGTCATCTAGCATAGGCACTTATAGAACAAGAATGAATGCTCATAATCTAAAGGTCTAAAATTTGAGTAATCATCCAACATAATTCTAGATTCAAGTATGCAATTTAGTAAAATATGAGGCAAGACCATTTTGAAAACTTGTCAAGTCCAGGATATGAAAGGGGAAAATATGAACCCCACACATTGAGAAAAGGAATAGAACATTACTTCAGTAACCCATTTAGACTTTCAGTTCGAGAAAAGCTATACCTTCTAAAGAAGACTTTGATACATGAAACAATTTTGTTTCATGTAACCAAAACATGGATCTGTCTGCCTTTTCCCCTTCATAAATAGATCAAATCAAACCCATTTATCCGCAACCATATTTTCTCAGATCTATTCAGAAAACCACACTGGTGGTTTGTCAACCTACCCACCCACCCCCCAAAAAAAAGTAACACTTTCCCTAAACCTGTCCAATATATTAGTTGTCAATGCCCAGTGCATAGCATATTTGCCAAGCACTTCAACAGCAGTTCATTAAGAAAAATGGAAAAGATTATACTATAACCTGAAAATTGCCCACTGGCCTTTGAAGCAGACTGCTTTTCTGCAGAACCACTGACACACTATCATTTATATTTGACTCTCTATTGCTCTAAAAGTGGTGGTTGCCTTTGTTCTCAAGTAATTAGATGGAACTAGAAGAGCTTTTAAGGCACACAACCAAGCGGGTGAGTTCAGAAAAAAAACTTTAGGCATTCATCTAAAAATCTATATCTATTATGCAGTATGTAAGCTCTGAACTGATGTTAAGGCATTACTCTTGATTTAATCAGCAGCAGTTTCCAAGATAACAAATGCCAAGATTTAAAACAATACAACGTTAAGACAGGAAAGAGAAAAGGCAGCAGCAAACATTCAGAGAAAATCATAATGTATACATATATAAATATATGTAGCATGTCACCTGACCAACCAACCGGGAAAGTAAAGCCATGCGCGTTTCATTACAGTCTGACCAATAAAGATGCAGGTATGATTCAGCGATCTGTTGAACTGCTGATTTTCTCACATTTCTTTTCTGCTCTTCAGTAAGCTCAACATATAACGGTAGCACCGGTAAATCCCGAACAGCCTCGTCCAAAGAAGATATGGTTATGGAACCTGGGAAATTCTGATCAGAATCTGGAGACAATGATTCATCGGTCTCAAGTTTCACTTCGGCATCTGCTTTCAATTCAGCTGATTCTACATCATCCATATATGGAAAAACTGTGCGATTGGAAGTACTATTGACCTCTAGAATGGGAGAAATGTCATCCTCACCATCCCCTTCAGGAGATGGTTGCTCAACACCAACAATTGATGAACCTTCTATTATCTTATCATTGCTTTGAATGTTATGCATAGAACGCACAGGAGGGATTTCGAGAACTGGCACTGAAAGAGGCTTATTAGAAACAGAACCATCAAATTCAGACATTTCAGTTCCACTGTCCTCCAGAACATGTGTGGATGACATTCCAACAAACACAGCAGCCCGTCGTGGATCTAGGCGACGGGGATCCTGAAAAAGTTAGTGTTAACTTCCATTTGACGAAATGCATTTATAACGATCCTAACCTGGGAAGGTTTAATCATTTTGAAAAGAAACATATGATGACAGAAAAAGGCAGTTACCCTTCTTGGGTCACGTTTCGCATCTGCAGCAAAATTATTGACAGTAGATGTATCAGATATGGATGAACTGGTTGTAGCAGCTGAAGTAACAGGCAATTGGGGAGTAGAAAGAGGAGTGTGCAAAGGATTTGTTGGAACAGGAGGTGGGACAACTTGAACCCGACTATTTACGTTAACAGTTTGCTGAGTTGTAGCCAATGTCCCAACCTTCGATAATGGAGGAGGACTTTTAGGCAAGTGCCTCATATTTGTGATGACAATCTCAGCCAGCAGATCAGGATGGATTTTTGAAATAAGAATTTCAAGAGATTCAGCACCTCTTTCTCCTTCTGCAAGTAAAGCACCAATCATTGAAATCATTTGCTCAACAGGAGTTAAATTATCATCCGAAAGTGGTAAATTAGGAGATGCTCCATTAACAGAAGAAAAATCGTGCCCCGAATCGCTAATTTGAGTGGGTGGTGTCGAGTAGGAATTGGGACCAGAGCGAATACGCTTGGAGGCCATCTCAAAGCTATTTGTTAGTTCTTCATTATCTTGAGGCATGGATCTTTTCTTTGACACATCCCCTAAAATATATGCTTGGCTTGATGCTTGATCATCCTGAAAACATGTTCTATTTACCATGAGAAAGAAAGCTAACAAGCAATGAAACATGTTACTCAAATTATGTAGTGAACAGTTTTCTTAACGAAAATCATTACCCTGACTGACTGAATTTCCCTGGAAGCACGCTCACTATTTTTTATCATCTTTTCAACCTGTCTGATGACTTGATCAGCAGCATCCCCTGCATTCATTGCTCGTAGAGCTCTAAGCAATCTCTCTCTCGACTGGTCATTAAAATAAAATACCCAACTTGTCAGGTGCAAGAACACTGAATAACCCCTAAAAGTCAAAATTACTAGTTACAATGGCATATGTTCCATTTTTACATTCAACAGGCCAGGAGTTGTCAAAAAGGTAATTGTGAGACCTTTCAGCCTTTGAATAATAATTCTACCAAGAAAGTGATCAGTCATTTAGGGAGAGAATAATAAAGATAAATTTCAAAAAAAAAAAACTAAGTTCTAGAAGACATTGATAATCAGCAGCCAAATTCTAACTGATTTGTGTACATATTAGTTACACCCAAAAACATCGTTTAACTCTAGATTCGGTATGTGAATAGCACCCCCACCCAAAAAAGAGAAAATCGCCTCAGTGACCAAAAATGTCTTATAATATACAATTTTAACCATTTTTTTTTTGGATTTGCCAAAATGACCAACAAAATCGCAATGCGATCTCTAATTCGCAACGCGATATCCAGTATCGCAAATTCGCGCTGCATTTCGCGTTGCGATAGTTGAAAATCGCATTGCGATTTTCTATTTCGCGTTACGATTTTCCTTTTCGCGTTGCGATAATCTACAGTGTCGATGCGATTTTCCATTTCGCGTTGCGATAGTCTATAGTGTCGTTGCGATTTTCCATTTCGCGTTGCGATAGTTGAAAATCGCGTTGCGATTATCCATTTCGCGTTGCGATAGTGTACAGTGTCGTTGCGATAATTTTCTCTAAAAAGATAGTATCCGCGCGGACGTGTCGAAGACACGTATTACCACGACCACGACCACGACCACGACCCGAGACGAGACAACGGCGGCGCGCGAGAGTCCCCCTTGTTCTCTTTCACTCAACAAGGAAATGGGAAATCCAAGCCTTAAATACACTTCCATATAGTGTTTCCAATACTATGTGGGATTGAGCATTACTCAACACTTCAAAGAAAATATAGTAATTTTTGTAGCATGTTTCCTACTTAATCCATATCTAAAAATATTAAAACATTTTATCATATTAAAACTATATGTATAAGTTTGAATTGAAATGTAGATATCTACAACTCTTTTAATTCTCTTGATAAAATGATAAAATGTTTTAGATATGTGGATTAAGTGGGAAACATGTTACAAAAATTGCTATATTTTCTTTGAAGTGTTGAGTAATGCTCAATCCCACATAGTATTGGAAACACTATTGGGAAGTGTATTTAAGGCTTGGATTTCCCATTTCCTTGTTGAGTGAAAGAGAACAAGGGGGACTCTCGCGCGCCGCCGCCGCCGTCTCGTCTCGGGTCGGGTCGTGGTCGTGGTCGTGGTAATACGTGTCTTCGACACGTCCGCGCGGATACTATCTTTTTAGAGAAAATTCTTAAGAAACAAAATCTTTTTTTAATTTACTATAGACTATCGCAACGAATTTGGAAAATCGCAACGACATTGTAGACTATCGCAACGCGAAATGGAAAATCGCAACGACATTGTACACTATCTCAATGCGAGATGGAAAATCGCAATGACACTGTACACTATCGCAACGCGATTTTCAACTATCGCAACGCGAAATGGAAAATCGCAACGATCGCAATGACTGTACACTATCGCAAAGCGATTTTCATCTATCGCAACGCGGAATGAAAAATCGCAACGACACTGTAGACTATCGCAACGCGAAATGGAAAATCGCAACGACACTGTAGACTATCGCAACGCGATTTTCAACTATCGCAACGCGAAATGCATTGCGATTTTGTTGGTCATTTTGGCAAATCCAAAAAAGTTGGTTAAAATCGTATATTATAAGGCATTTTTGGTCACTGAGGCGATTTTCTCCCCAAAAAAAACCTAAAAAACCACACACACAAAAGAAAGAAAGAAGTTACCTCTACAATGGGAGGGTAAGTACACCTCAGGAATCCCAAAAACGAAGTTCTCACGGAATACTGAACACTGGCTTTATGGCATTCCCTCACCGTATCAAGGTTCGGATTAAAATCAAGCAGTGCAGAAAGAACAGTGGCATAGTGTTGGGGCCTCTTCCTCGCTATGGCAGCAAGACTGCCAAACAAAAAAGGGTACAGATTACAGAAAGATAATATAAAGCATCTCTAGGATTGGGAAAAATATTCTTGGTCCACACAATCAAACAACTACAAGAATGAACGAATAATTGCTGAAACTTAAACCTATTTCTGGACAAGATAAAAAGGAAAGATAAATTTGTGAGACATCTTATAAGTTGTAACAATTAATCTAAATTTCAGATCATGGTTAGCATTTCATTCAGATATTAAGGATGAGAGTGGCACGATAGAACAATTAGAAGAAGCTCATTTCTGATTCCTTCATCCTAAGAGCCCCACAATAATTTAGCGACCCATCCCCTAATCCAACACCCTTCTATCACTGATGAAACTTTAAAGCAGTACGTAATCAGATGAACCCAAAAGAAAACCAAAAAGGCAGTTTGCATATCTTAAGCTACACATTGTAATGCCAAAACAATATTTCTAAGCATGGACTCAACAAGTATACAAAGACCTTCAAAACAAACAAGAGAAAAACCCCAGATCAACCATCCATCATTGACAAAAGTCTCTGATCACTAGCTTTTACCCAAGAGAAAAATAATCTTCCCTGAAATCAACTAATGTTCCCTATCTCCCCAAGACTTCTGTAATTTGCTCGGCACTGTAGTCAAACCGAACTTTCTACTGACGTTACCAATATTTCCAATGAAGCTCTTTATAGATCAAGCTAATTCCCACATTCCAAAGCAGAGTCAAAATTTCTCTAGAATCTTTTTAAGTATCATCAATGAACCACCAATTTCGCAACAAATTCTTAACTCTTAAGCAGGATACCCAGGAACAATAAACAGCGGAAAATTGACTCTACAAGAAAGGTGCACTTTCAACCACTTTTGGTTTCAAACATAAAACAATTCAATATTAGAACTTGAGCATATTTTATGACTCATGGACACACCAATATCTCATAAAAATTAGTCAAATTTCTCAATTCAAATCTACATTCTAACTCAATTGAAACTATAGCAGAACTCAAGACACATGCACGTTACAGACAATTAACTAACATGCAGAAGAAGGTAATACTGTACCCAACAGTATTACCAGAAAAGAACATTAAGTAATCTGAGTGCTTCCACGCAAGACACCCTTTTAAATACAAATGCCAAGAACAATGGTTTTAAAAAAAACACACACACATTTAGTTTTTCTCCATATATTCTGTATATAGAGAGAAACAATTCAAGTTAACTAAAGATGCCACCAATAATTCAAATTGAACATGCTCTAACTAACCATGTGAAGATAAAACTCTGAACAAAATCTGCCTCACAAACGTTCCTATATTTTACAGGTAACTAAAATCAACATGATCCTCCTGGAAGAATTTATTTCAAGCAGTTCTAAAGTGCGAATAAATCTTTAAACAACAACCCTTCGTTAGCAGTAAAACAAATACATTATGAATGTCTCTGCAATCACTAAAGGATTGGCTCCTATCATGCTATTGAGATCAGTTCAACATATTCAACAAGGCTTACATTTCAAGAGCTTTGTTGAATTTTCAAATAGAACAAGTGTACAATAGTTAAAATCACTTCTCAGAGAGAAATCTTTTATGGAATGCCATTCAAAACATCAATGACTCATGCAACTTCAGACTTGGAACTATAACTAAAATAAAAGTAATCTCAGAGATGTCTGGTCAGCACTGTTGAAACATACATACTCAAGGTACTATGGCAACCATTACATCTACTCCCTCAAGGGAGTCAGGTAAAAAAAGCACTACTAAGAAATCAGATAATCATATGTATTACTCTGATTTATGAAAAAGTTCCTCAATGGATGCAACCACTGAAACCAGGAAGAATAGCCTTTACGAACCCAAGTCAATATAGCAACTAGGCATGCCTACCAACAACACCAGTCTTTTGTATACAATGGCCAACAGACATTACATAAATAAAAAACAATTGGAAACCTTTCAAAAGTAATACTCAAAATTTGACATTTCCAACCACCTTCAAAAATCTAAAACTATTTCCATGTTGAAACTGCAATAAGATGCCTTTAAAATTTTTCAGGTTCACACAGTCTACACTCGTGCACAAGTATATCATAGAACCTAGGTACATATCATGCAGGGAATAATCCTACAAAGTGATGGAGTTTAAGCAGTTTATCTTTTCAGCATATAATATTTTCTGACATTTAAAATGACAGTATTTGGCTACTTATAATCAATAATATTAACATAATAAAGGCTTTAATATTGCAAACAATATTCTTTGGCCATTTTAAACCCAGTTTATTCTTTACCATTCCGGACAGTTTACTCCACCAGATATCCAATATATGAGACAATACCACCCATCTTCCCTGCTGCTAAATATCCTATAGTATACACAATTTTGATCTTCATTATAATGAAGATGCTATCTGACAGAGAATGCTCCTGCGTCACTATCCTTTATGAAAACAAAACAGAGAATGTACTTCTAGCACAACCACCAATTATGTGGGCAAACCTGCTAAACATACAAAAGATGGTGCAACCTGCAAACTTAAATTCACATTGTTCTTGCAATATGAGTATTTACATCCAAAGAAACAAATTGTATATTATTAACGGTGGACCGATGAACAAGTTTGAAGAACACACCATTTCATCATACAAAAGTTCTGAGCAATTTTCTAGACATGCTTGCAAAAACATTGAGTATTATCTTCAAAATTCTGAAATCTTTTGTTTCTGGCCAAAAACATTCCCTCTAACTGCAAGTTGTAATAAACACTATATGTTTTGGACCTATACGATAAAGATGGGCGGTTAAAATAGTAAGGTAAGAAGCTGCTAAGATAAAAGCTCAGAGGAAACTAGGAAGTTATGATGATAATGGTACAAAGTTTATGATGATGCAGTCTCCCATTTGAAAGTGAAAAACCTCCCTACAATGCCAGCCAAAGTATAAAAAAAGTACATTTTAAACCAAGAGAGAGAATATATATAAATATATATCTGATCATTTGTTACCATTTGTTAAACAGATGGTTCCAGTGGTTTCAGTGGTTGCATCACAAACATAGGCATAACGATAATTGTAAACCATAGAATGGAAACATCAGATAGTAGCAGGATAATCCCCAGTTAAAAAGAATTTTGATTATTAAAATACTTAATGTGCATCAACTGTTGTAAAATAACCAATACATTTTAAGGTAGCTTGCATATTTTCAGCTGTACAATTATACAGCAGAGACCAAAAAAATTATATGATCCCCCTAATAATTTACTTCAAAGCCTGATCACCAAGTTTCTCAGCATGAGTTGACTGATGATTATGTCCATTGCTTAACCATTCCCATCATTGGCCAATGGTGCTCCACAGTACAGATAAATGTGAACATTATCTAGCCCTGTAACTCCCAATATCTGCAGCAGCATCCGGGGCCATTAACTCCACAAAAGAGAGCTGAACAACATGCTGCATTGGTATCACAAACATGCACTTGAACTTGTACTAAAACCTGCTTCCAAGCTTTCAGCAATCCCTCCAAAAGTTTTAAAGATGGTAAAACAGAGGGAAAATGCTACAACAGTGCAGTTCCCATATTATAAAATTTAATATTGATTTATCATATGGACAGTAAACACAATTGATAAGTATGCATAAACAGAACTGATAAGTATGCATAAATAGAAGTATCATTACAAAACACTCGAATCTTCTAGCTTGAAAGTGAGAACTATTCAGTTATGACAGGATATAATTCCTTAGAATAAAAAGGAAAAAGGTGAAGATGCTAATAAAGCGCCCATAATGGGAAAAGAAAAGGGCAATCCATAGCATTCTTGAACAAGTAAGAGTTAACACCAACGCTGATTAACCCCAAAATCAAAAGAAAAATTTGTTTCACATCCTCACAAACAATTATATGTCCTAATATGGAGCTTAGGAGGGGGGAGCAAACATGTACAGCTTTATAATCCCCTAATGATTTTAAACTCCACATGTCCAGATTTTATCATGAGAACTGTTCAAAAAAATGACACAAGAAAGAGGAAAAGATAGCATACCATAAATTTGGAATAAAAACAACTCACTACTGGTTACAAAAAAACTCACCAATTGACAATATTGATTGTTACAGCTCCAGGTAGACTACTAGCTGATTGCAACATGTCAATTAAAACAAAAAGAATCGTGTTCGCATTTGATGTTAGGGCAACTGGATCCAAAATAGGATGACAACCACTTAGCCATGATATATTAAAAGTCCGACTACTTCCTCTGGTAGCTGTAGAAAAATTAAAAGGGATAAGTTTCCATATATATCAGTAACTGTAGAATATATAAATATGGAGATACTGTGAATGACAAACAAAACAGAAGACCTATGCAAACCCAAAAGGTTAAACTATCCCTTAAACCAAACCATGTCCTAGTGAAGCCCTTCACAATTGGAATGCAATACCTTCAAACTTTTCATAATACACATTGTCGGGTGTAAAAAGTAAGATGTATGTCTCCAAAAATTTCAGTGCCAGCAACTTTATCCCAACTGGACCAGGCTACAAATATAACCAAAAAAACATAGATTAGACATGATTAGCGAGTTAATAATATCAAATCACTGTAAAATTAAATAATTCTCATAAGAGAATGACAGTAGTGAAGGAGAAGAAAAGAACATAAATAAGTACAAAAAATATCAAACAAATAGCACTACCCAATGCAACATTAGACCTGCAGCACCCACCTAAACCCCTTAAGGGATCCAGAATAGCAATTTTTCACATTTTTCTGTCTCAAGAAAACAATCTCCCACAAGAATTTTCAGAGCCAATTGCTCACATTGAGGTATCAAGTTAAGAGCCTTATCCATGTATCGCTGATACTTTGGTGCATAAAGGTTCCCCCAGATATGTATTTTAGCACACAACTTTACTCTAGGATCAATCACCACCTCAAGATAAGTATTTGTTTAACTCTCATCTGATAATTGTCATCAGAGATACCCAAAACTTATGCTGTGCCATTATGATCACATATCACATTGAAATAAAAAGCTTTGTAACACAGTTTCTCTATTGTGTAAAGATGGACATAAATGAAACCTAATATCCAATAACCGTTTCTTATAGTTAACACTAAGAAGCTACTCACTCCAAAGCTACTCTTTTGTACATGTCCACCAATCATCCAGCCTTCCCCAAGGGAAGGAAGGAAAAAACAGAGAGAGAGAGAGAGAGAGAGAGAGAGAGAGGGAGAGAAGTATTTGATAAACCAGTAACAATTTTCAATTAATTGAATTTTTTTAGTTTGTGACCTTTTAAAAATTCAAATTTGTTTGGTCATTCATTCACACCACCACTTCCTCAAAAATACTACATGAAACATATGTAGTTAAAACCTACCAGTGTCATCTATCTGCAACTTTTTAAAGTACCACTTTTTTTACATGGCCATATGTTTTAGCTAAATTTTTCCAATATGCTATTTTTGAAATTTTTGTTAGATGAGAAAACTCTATTAAATGATATGTCTCTTTCTTAAAGAAAATCAACCAAAATCTATTTGGTATATACATTTTCAACAATCAACCAACCAGATCTCCTAGAATTAGCTCAATCGTAGAAGGTCAGCATTTAACTTAGCATTTCAATTTATCAAACAGCACCTACCTTGGTCAAAATAGTCAAACATTGAAAAATAGCCCATATTTGTTAAGAGCTTGGAAAGCCAAAGTGAATATGACATACCTGCAATGCAATGGAAAACACACCTTCCTTGAATCTAATCATCCACATCCATAGTTCCTGAACCCACTGGTCAACTTTTCCATACTGCTGAAACTATAATTTCCAGGGAAAGAAATGTAAGCATAGGACTGAATAATAATTTTTTGACATAAAAAAGAAAAAGCAAGATAATAGGACTGAATAATAATTTTTTAGAGTAGTCCAAAAACTAATCCAAAGAAACCATCATCTAGTGGTTAAAATATCACCAAGCACACAATCAGATAGAACAGTAACTAAAAACCAGCAGCAAACTTCAAAGATACATAGCACAATAGCACATACATTGAAAACCTAAAGTAGTGTGCTCCAATTGTACATGGTGGCATAAAACCCAATTACAAAAGGGAAAATCACCAAAAGAATATCTTATTAGGTTCGGACTACAGGTTTACTTAAAAAGGGAGAAAGAACCTGTAGTGTCATTTCTTCCAGAACACTGCAGAAGAAGTGCGTGCCAGTAACAATAGATTGTTTAACAACATCTGAGTCAACATCCCTCAAGAACGCTACTAAAATTGGTACAAGTACAGCAGAATGCTCTATCGTCCTCAATGCAAAATCTTCAATTATCCTGCAAACCATTGACCAAAAAAATTACAAAAGACATTATAACTGTAAAATCAGAGGACAAATAAAAGCAATTCTTCCTAAGAAAATGGATCAGTAATTTGTATATCTTAAAACTAAACATTTCGAAAAAAATGCAGCTCATTCATCACCGAAATATCAAACCTAAGAAGCAGTTAAGCATAAAGCGCCAGGATATAAAACATTTAAAATACACTTTTATATATAGAAAATAAAGAATTAGGGTTTGAAACTCACTCGAGAATAAATTTCCTGACGAGAGTATGAGGAGAACGCTGGAGGTCGGCGACGTAGGGGAAGAGATCGGCGGCGGATGAAGAATCGAGAGAGGAAAGAATGTCCCTGGCCTGTTTAAGAGAGGAAAGCTTCACGGCCAAATCGGAGTGGTTGAGAGCGGCGGTGAGGAGAGAGAGGGCTTGGTCTCTGGAATCTACAACGTTCATGGCTCTTGTCTCTCCCTCAAAAGAATTTTGATAGATTTTTTGTGGGAATTGTGAAGATAGGGGAAAGGAGTTAGGGTTTTGAAGGACTTAAAAGTGGAGGGCGGATCGTATGAAAAATTTATTAGGTTGGAGAGGATGGAGGATTTTTTCCGGCAAAACTTTCGAGATAATGAAATTCATAGTGTTGGTCGTAGGTCGTCATGTCTTTCGGGCGACCTACTAGGTCGCCATGTCTTCCCGACGAGTTACAAGAGATTGCATGTGCCATGCACGTCCCAATACACTGGGCAACCGAGACCATCTGAGAGCATCTGAGGTCATCAAAGAGCATCCGAGGCCATCCGACCGAGGCCATCCGAACGAGCTATCCGAGGGCAACCGAACGAGCTATGCGAGGGAATCCGAGGGCAGTCGAACGAAGGTAGGTCGTCCGGAGTGCATGGCGACCTACAATGTCGCCCGGAGGGCATGGCGACCTACAAGGTCGCCTTGAGGGCATGGCGACCTATGTGTTGGGACGTGCATGTGTCATACAACACGTTCATTCTCTCTGTTTGAGCAAGGGTAGGTCGCCCGGAGTGCATGGCGACCTACGGCCACACTGTTGATTTCACCCTATTTCAGCAAATAATATAGGGAGTGCATTAGATCGTGAATTATTTATTTTGAGTGCATTATATCGTGAGTTTAGGTGATTTCTTTTTCTTCATTTTATGAGGTCAAAGTGGAGATTTCATTTGTAAGTTTGTCGTTTTGTTTATTTACGTCCCATTTTATCCTAATCATTTTCGTATTTTACAATTTTATTATATGGTAAACAGTAAACAGTAAACTAAGGAGTGTCTGTCTTCGACAGCTTGTCTCGCCGGTCGTTCTGGAATCTCTTCAATCCAGAACCGGTCATCTTCTTCAGTCCTCAATTCCTTTGCTATCACATGTGCAGCCTTGTTCCTCTCTCTCGGAACCCATCGAAAAGTGCAAGTAAAAAACTCTCTTGCTCTTTGCTTTGAGGCCCAAATATAAGCACCGATTGTCGAAAGATCTGATTGTGTGGAAATCAGTTTTTTAGTGACTTTTCGTGAATCTCCTTCCACGATGATGCGATTGAAACCTAGATTCTTGCAAACTCCAATGCATGTTCGACAGCAGCCGCTTCTACTGGGAAAGGGGAGTGAACTCCGGTTAGTTTCCTTTGACAAGCCCCTAATTCAAAACCTTCATGATTTCTGATTATCACACCTGACCATCCGGTTTTCGCCCTTTGTTAAAACATGCATCATAGTTCACTTTTACTACGTCTGGCGCAGGTGGCTCCCATTTTATAAGGCTCGGATGCCTCGGTTGTTTGAGCCTGCTATTTGCCAAAGAGAAATCTCGACACTGGCTTTTTATCAATGTAATGACTTCTTCACTTCTCATCAATTTCCCATTATGGATACGTTTGTTTCGAGCTAGCCAGAGAGCCCAAATACATATTAAGACTTCACTATGTTGCGAGGAAATTGTTCAAAACCCAGCTAAGCCATTCTTTAAAGGTCCATTGTTGATGTTGATCGGGACACAGGTAATGCAACTCCTGCCAAACCTTTCTTGCTAGGTGTCGTAACCGTCTTTCGGTTGGGTCCCGGAATTGGGCTTCGACTTGAAAAATGTTGATTGGAGTCGCCACCGATCTTTTATTTTAAAACAAATAGGTAGATCAGATACCTTATTTCTTACCTGATCTGCGTTTTACCAGAGACGTGTCGGATTCGGGAGTCGGTTACAGTCAAGGAAGGGTTAGCACCCTTGAACTGCCCTTTCGGTACTACGTAATTTCTAGTTGTCTTTAATTAAGAAAAAATAAAAATTTAAATTAAAAGGTAAAAAGACGATCCCACACTTACCCCTGATTAATTAAAAATATAACTTTTAAAAGTCAAAAGAGATAAAAAGGAAAATAAATAATAAAGAAAGATTAAACGAGTAAAATAAAAAAAATAATAAAATAATAAATTAGATGAAAAAAATAATAATAAATGAATAAACAAATAAAAACAAAAGTAAATTTGATGGGAAAGTGGACCCATATGTGAAAACTGGAAGCAAATGTAACTTAAAAACAAATGAATTGTCGGTGGGATTTTTGAACTGCCAATCCAAGTTAAAGAGCAAAGCAAAGTTAAAGAACTTAAACTAAAAGTCTACTATTTTCCATTTATTTATTTATTTTCAACGTTAGCCTCTCATGACTCTTCTTTCATACGCTACACTTCATCAGAACCAAATGGCCATGTTCGGCCTCTCTCCTGCGGCTATTCACTCGCCGTAATTTCACCATACAACCATCGTCGTTTTTACACTAAAGAAACCCCAAACGACATGAGAAAGGTCGAAGAAGCTTCGTCGGGAAATGGGTCTCTCTCAGGTAAATAATCAAACCTTTATTTGCTTTATGAAACTCGATATTTCGAACATGCAAAATAAAATGAAAAATGATGTTGTAAAAATGGAGGATACCTTGAAAGTTATTTTGTTCTTCGTCCGAATACTACAAAGCTTTTCTTGGATTTCGACGTGTATTACATGCGTATTCCTCGGTGATTTTTGTAAATCGTGTGTGAAGTACTTGAGCGTAAATCCCTTCTGATTTCGTATATATTTTTCGTGTATTTGATGTAAAAAAAACCCTCCCCTACAATGGGTGATTTTACATTTATTTATAGCAGAAGAAAAATCATATTTTTAGATTACATCTTTAAATCCTAATAGAAGTCTAATGTTGGGTTGATGCTTTGGTTGTTGGTGATAGTCGGACGTTTCGGAGACTGTTGGAGAGGCGTGCACGGTGAGGACTGAGGCGGCTGGAATGAGGCGTGAAGCAAATAGGGTCTTGCGGCGCACTTAGGGTTTCTGGAAGAGATGGGGCATGCAAGAAGCGGCGGCGCGCTTAGCGTTTTTTGGAAACCCTGACTTTCGAAACGGGTCTTGGGTCCTCATTGTCGGGCTTGTGATTCCTTGGGCCTGTATCATGTAAAAACAAGAGAAAAAAACGTGTTATATAATTATAATAAATCATATGTATATTATGCAATACATATATATATAAACAATAACACATAAGCATGAATTTATATGGTCGAAATTGAGTGTCTTCAGCTGCCCCTCTTTGCTCATTGTCGTGTAACAAAAATAGAGCAAAGATTAAAAGACACAGATTTCGTCCACATCGACTATCCTCTGTTGTAGAGTTGAAACCCGATGTTGAAACTGGTTTTTTAATCACGAAATAACTCCCTCGTCGTGAGGTTGAGTCAAAACTCAGGCACGAAATCCTTCGACGTGAAGTTGAAACGAGCTAAAATCTTTTGGCAAATGGCCTCTGAATCGATATTTGATCAAGATACTTCGTTGTGAAAGTGAAACTTGAACTGAAGACTTTGGTGTTGTTGTGTATGGCCCCTTCGTCGTGAAGTTGAGCCTGGGAATTGGATATTCTTCGTTGTGAAGTTGAAATCCAATATAGGTTGCTTTGTTTTGAGGCCAATATCCTTCGCTGCGAAGTTGAAATTGGCTCTAAAATTGGGAAGTTGTTGTTGACAACCAGCCGTCCCTTCGTTGTGAAGTTGAACTTGTGTTGTATCGGGTAGCACGATATCCTCCGTCATGGAGTTGAAATCGGCTCTGAAATTGGAAAGTTGTTCGTTGACAACCAGCCGTCCCTTCGTTGTGAAGTTGAACTTGTGTTGTCTTGAGTGGCACGATATCCTCCGTCGTGGAGTTGAAATCGTGGATGTTTGGCTTCAAGCTAGATATCCTTCGTCGTGAAGTTGAAATCTGTTCTCGAGCAAATTGTGTCGTTTCGAGAGAAACTGTCTCAAGGGAGACAAAATTTGTTTGAAGGAAAACATATTCAAAGATTTCGTTAAATTGTTTTCAAAGTTTATGTTTGGAGAGAACTGTCTCAAGGGAGACAAAATTCGTTTCAAGGGAAACTATCTCAAGCGAGATAAAATTCATTTCAGGAGAAATGTTTTCAATGTTTATGTTTCAAGAGAAACTGTCTCAATGGAGACAAAATTTTCTGTTTCGAGGGAAACTATCTCAAGAGAGAAAAAATTTATTTCAAGGGAAATGTTTTCAATGTTTATGTTTCAAGAGAAACCGTCTCAAGGGAGACAAAATTCGTTTCAAGGGAAACTATCTCAAGAGAGACAAAATTCATTTCAAGGGAAATGTTTTCAATGTTTATGTTTAAAGAGAAACTGTCTCAAGGGAGAAAAAATTTTGTTTCAAGGGAAACCATCTCAAGAGAGACAAAATTCATTTCAAGGGAAATATTTTCAATGTTTATGTTTCAAGAGAAACTGTCTCAAGGGAGACAATTTTCTGTTTCGAGGGAAACTATCTCAAGAGAGAAAAAATTCATTTTAAGAAAAACAATCTTGAGGGAAATAAATATTCTTTCGAGTAAAACAGTCTTAAGTGAGACAAAGTCTGTTCTAAGAAAAACAATCTCAAGTGAGATAATCATCTGCATTAAATGAGACTGTCTTAATCAAGACAATCACATCTTCTCCTGAAAGATCTGTAAAATGTATCGGGATGTAACTATCATGATGATGGATGTTTGATGTATGCCAAGATGAAATTTATTTACTGTTGAATTTACCCTCAAGAGAGGAAAAAAAATCAAGGTTTTTATCGCTCATGATGATGAATGCAAAGATGCAAATTTCATACGTCATGTATATATGTGTTGATGTATATGTTGAGATGTGAGGGGAATGGTTGCGTGTGTAGTCTTCATTCTATCTCTAACTCAGTTTGTCTTCATTTCCACCAGGGTGTACTCTTGCAGACCTCAAGACAATTTTTCCTTCCCCTATCAAATTTTGCCCCAAAAATGGTTTCCTTTGCCTCATTTTCGATCTTGAGCTTCGGAGCGATATTTGTTGAATTTCAAGATATGCTTCCAGAGAACTTATCTTGTTTGAAAATGCTTTTCTTCTTTCGAATTTTCAAAATTTTAAAAATATCAAAAGAAACTTTTTGAAAATGTTACCTCTTTCTAGGTTTCACAATTGAAGCAAATCATAAAACATGAGTTCATTGGATATCAAAAGAATCAAACACTCTTTTAATCTTTGATAGCTGCAAATCTTTGACAAATATCAAGATCGAAAAGTTGGTTTAGAGGTGGGTTTGTTTCATCGATTTGGTTATCGTGAAGATCATGACATGCCCCTTTTTCTTGATTTGGTATTTTGATCGGAGGCGAACAAAATGACACAACTAGCATAATCAATGACTAGACCTTTCAGAACACTTCTGTTTCAGTTCTCTGAAATCTTCCATTTGTTCAAGTTTCGTAAGCTCTTCTAACAAAGGTAGTGCAGAAATATCGGTCTAAAAATGAAATTCTTGAGTGCTCGTGTGAATTTGACTGTAATAGGTGTTTCTCAACTCCCTTAGTCTATTATTACCGAAAATTTCTTTTTTAGATAAATTTGATTTATTTTGCCATTGTCTGGCTAGCCGAATCCATAAAGCCGGGGCGTTCAACCAATTGCTTTAGAGGACAGCTTATTATTATAATCATTTTTATCAGGTTTAACTGAAGGGTTCATCTCATCACAACGTCTTTGGCTTGACAAAAGCAGTGGAGCAAACACCGAATTGCCAAGTGTCCGAGCAATGTCATGGTTTGAATGTAATCTATTCATAAAGCCAGGGCTTTCGAGTTTCCTCTATAACCAATTGCCTTAGTGGAACAGCTCAGCTTTAGAGGGACAAATCACTGAAGGGTTCGTCTCATCACAAAGTCTTTGGCCTGACAAAAGCAGTGGAGCAAATACCGAATTGCCAAGTGTCCGAGCAGTGTCATAGTTTGAACATAATCTATTCATAAAGCCAGGGCTTTCGAGTTCCCTCTATAACCAATTGCCTTAGTAGAATAGCTCAGCTTTACGGATTTAATTTCTTAAGATTGTCAAGAAGAACCTGTTATAGTCTAGGTGTTTTTTGAAATTCAAGGAATCTCATCTTTAGAGTTCAATTTCCAAACAACTGACCTAAACTAGATTTGCTTACTCGACTATTACATCTATGAAGATCATTATCATCACTGAACATCATAAACAAAGGCATAAACCAATTAGTTTTGCAATCTCATGTGTTAGTTGCCCCATTCTGTTCGCTCTTAATACATGTCTGAATGCCAGACCTTGGATGGACTCTTCATGAGAAGAGAAAACTTAGCTTGGTAAGAGAAAAACATGTAATCTGATGTATCTTTTAAATAGGACCAAGGGGTCTTTGTTTTGCAGGGTTCAATCTTGTCATTTGTCAAAGATTTGCAACCTCAATTGTTAAACATTTTTTAATTGAGGTGATATTCAAGGAATTCAAGATTAAAATTTGCTCATTTCTTAAGAATGGAGCATTTTGTTTAAACGTCAAGTGACTTAAAAATGTTTACGCATAAGAAGTACGAAAGAAAAACAAGTTCAAACAAGATGATATGCTTGATAATGCTACAAAATTCCTAATGGATGCCCCATATGACTCTCGATCAGAATGCCCCATTACATATTGAAAGTGAAAGCCCCTGAATCGATCAGATCTTGGACCTTACGTTTCAATGCCCCACAATTCTTAGTGGTGTGCCCTGAGCTCCCAATATGATAGTTGCATACGATGTTAATATCATGGCCTTCAGGATATGGGGCCTCTCTAGGTTTGGATTGGACCGGGGTCACAAGATTTTTCTCAACTAGCGTTGGGAGTAACTCCTCATACGTCATTGGCATTGGACTGATGCAAATCTTTTCTTGCCTTGGTTCCTTCTGAGTTCGTTTAGAAGTACTGGATGGTACAACAGCAGTGGAGACCGTAACACATTTGTTGGCGTTGTAGGTGCTAACATTGTTGATATTCTTCATGAGAGGCTTCTTACTGGAGTCATCTCCCTCAATTTTTCCTTGTTTTATAGCTAGCTCGATCATCTCTCCAGCCATAACTAGATATGAGAAACTTCCCGATGTGATTGCCACTAGGTGCCTGAAGTAAGGCGCTTTCAGGGTTTGTACGAATAGCTTCCTAGTTTCCTTTTCATCCAAGGGTGGATGAACTTGCACAGCCAGATCCCTCCATCGTTGTGCGTATTGTCGAAAACTTTCATTGTGCTTTTTCTCCAGGCTTTGTAGCATAACCCGGTCTGGTCTCATATCGTTGATATGCTTGTATTGTTCTAAGAAAGACTTGGCTAAGTCTTTCTATGTCTTGATATGAGTTCGGCTGAGCTGGTTGTACCACCGGATGGCTAAACCGGACATGCTCTCCTGGAAACAATGGATCAGGAGTTGGTCATTCCCTACATATCCTGTCATCTTCCGACAGAACATAGTGATATGGGCTGAAGGGCAGCTGTTCCCATCGAACTTCTCAAACTCAGGGAGTTTAAACTTTGGTGGAAGCACCAGATCTGGAACCAGGCTCAGCTCCATTGCGTCCACTCCATTATAATCATGGTCCCCTTGGACCATCTTCATTTGATCTTCTAACATCTTGATCTTCTCTTCCATCTTCTTTGTCTTATCATTCTCGTCAAAATCCGGGATGTGATAGTCTTCCGGATGAGTGTTGGTCGCAGAAGCTTGTATATTTGCACCAGATATGGCTTTTCCCTTGACAACATATGAGTCCCCTTGTAATCCAGGTAAGATTTCAGGTGAGACAGCCACTTGTGGGGTAGGTGGTATAGTTACCCCTTCCGGTGAACATGCCCCAGGCGCACTGGTCTGTTGTAGGACAACTAACTTGGCAACGATCTGATCAACCAGAGATTCTTGGTTCTTCATGATTGTATTCAGAGTACTCATACTACTCTGGTTTATCTTATTTTCAAGTTCTTTTTGCAATTTCGCCATGTTCTCCTCGATTTGAGCAATTCTGGCCTCCATTTGTCTTTTCTTTTTCAAGCGGGTGTTATGCGAATGAGGTGTGTCCAACGCTTGAGGCGGTGTATCCAGTATTTATTCCTTCATTGAGACATTCTTCCGTTAGTTGATGTGAATGCAATGAAAATAACGAAATGCAAAAATATGTCTAAATGCATGATGCATGAAATATCCGAGGCATTAATCCAAAAAAATGTGTCTGTTATTATGAATAATCCTCATTGGGGACAAAAGTGTTTTATCTATTAAGAGACAAAAATATTCTGACAGCTTTTGACATGTTGACTAGTCTTCTGTATTCGTATGTCACTGGTTGAATAACATGTCGAACCACTCCGGCTTCTCTGGATGGGTACTGGCCCAAGAAGTCTTGAATGACTGCATCTCTAGCATCTATCTTTTGTTGAGCTTGTCCCCAACGAATGCGTCATTGGAGCCCTCGATTGATAGGAAATATGTGAAGTCATTAGTTTGTTCATTGAATTCGTCAGCTATGGTTTCCAATTTCAGCTATCGTTTTGCCATTGTTGTCTCTGAAGGGACTCCTAAGATTAGTAACCTTCATCTTGCCCCTGCAACCTCTGACAGTCAGTTTTTCCAAGATAATCTTTCATTGTGCTTGATGCAGACCCGATTCATTCTGAGTCCTTTATAACGCAGCAAAGTGATATATTCCTCAATTGTGGGCACCACGCATTCAGGATTGAATATGACACATAGTCGCCTTGTAGACTGTCCTCTGCATTTTTATCTCTTGTATTACAACCCCTTTGTCCATTAATTCAGATTATTTATGTTTAACAAACACACTTTTGGTGGATCAACACCTCTTTTAAATGATGCAAGTGATGAAAACAAAATAAAAGAGAACAAAAACAAAAAAGAGTTAGTGAGGTAAATCAAAATAATAATAAAAATGAAAAATCCTACCCCACATGATAACTACCCCTCATGCTTATTATTCCTACCCGGACATGATCTCTATCCCGTAAGTTGGTTTTGAACAAGTCCTAATCGCATAAATTTTTAGTTCACATGCTTTGAACAGAAAGTAAAGCAGGAAATAATTCCGGCATCCTAGGGTTTGAAATGAGGTTTTAGGGTGGGCCCTAACTCCTTGTACTCTCCGGGTTTAGGTTCTAAAAGAGGTACCCGAGTTCTCCTTGCTGGTGCCCCCTTGGGCTTGCCAGACCCTTAGTCCTAAGCCCATTACAAGCTTATGTGGACTAAGTTAAACTCGAGAGGAAACATTCCCTTATTCCCGCACGGTGAATAAATTCACACGAAGACATAAGGTATATGAATCCCGAAGGCTACTTGCTAGGCATATGCGGTGAATAAATTCACACGAATGCGTCGCTTTCACCCCCACTTAAAAGGGTTTGGAGCTCGGGTATAGAGCCTTAGATGAAAAATACTTGAAAGGCTAAAATAATTGAGAAAACGGTTAGTACAACTATTTACTCGGAAATATAATCAAAAGCAAGTAAATTGGATCGAAATGTTACCTTAAAATTTAAACTTACCATTTTCGTTAAAAAGACAACTGGAAATTACCTTAGCCTGACTCACTTACCGGTCCCCAACGGAGTCGCCAAGCTGTCGTAACCGTCTTTCGGTTGGGCCCCGGAATTGGGCTTCGACTTGAAAAATGTTGATTGGAGTCGCCACCGATCTTTTATTTTAAAACAAATAGGTAGATCAGATACCTTATTTCTTACCTGATCTGCGTTTTACCAGAGACGTGTCGGATTCGGGAGTCGGTTACAGTCAAGGAAGGGTTAGCACCCTTGAACTGCCCTTTCGGTACTACGTAATTTCTAGTTGTCTTTAATTAAGAAAAAATAAAAATTTAAATTAAAAGGTAAAAAGACGATCCCACACTTACCCCTGATTAATTAAAAATATAACTTTTAAAAGTCAAAAGACATGTTAGATAAAAAGGAAAATAAATAATAAAGAAAGGTTAACCGAGTGAAATAAAGAAAATAATAATAATAAAATAATAAATTAGATGAAAATAATAATAATAAATGAATAAACAAATAAAAACAAAAGTAAATTTGATGGGAAAGTGGACCCATATGTGAAAGCTGGAAGCAAATGTAACTTAAAAACAAATGAATTGTCGGTGGGATTTTTGAACTGCCAATCCAAGTTAAAGAGCAAAGCAAAGTTAAAGAACTTAAACTAAAAGTCTACTATTTTCCATTTATTTATTTATTTTCAACGTTAGCCTCTCATGACTCTTCTTTCATACGCTACACTTCATCTGAACCAAATGGCCATGTTCGGCCTCTCTCCTGCGGCTATTCACTCGCCGTAATTTCACCATACAACCATCGTCGTTTTTACACTAAAGAAACCCCAAACGACATGAGAAAGGTCGAAGAAGCTTCGTCGGGAAATGGGTCTCTCTCAGGTAAAGAATCAAACCTTTATTTGCTTTATGAAACTCGATATTTCGAACATGCAAAATAAAATGAAAAATGATGTTGTAAAAATGGAGGATACCTTGAAAGTTATTTTGTTCTTCGTCCGAATACTACAAAGCTTTTCTCGGATTTCGACGTGTATTACATGCGTATTCCTCGGTGATTTCTGTAAATCGTGTGTGAAGTACTTGAGCGTAAATCCCTTCTGATTTCGTATGTATTTTTCGTGTATTTGATGTAAAAACCCCCCCTACAATGGGTGATTTTACATTTATTTATAGCAGAAGAAAAATCCTATTTTTAGATTACATCTTTAAATCCTAATAGAAGTCTAATTTTGGGTTGATACTTTGGTTGTTGGTGATGAGCCGGACGTTTCGGAGACTGTTGGAGAGGCGTGCACGGCGAGGACTGAGGCGGCTAGAGTGAGGCGTGAAGAAAATGGGGTCTTGCGGTGCACTTAGGGTTTCTGGAAGAGATTGAGCATGCAAGAAGCGGCGGTGCGCTTAGCGTTTTCTGGAAACCCTGACTTTCGAAACGGGTCTTGGGTCCTCATTGTCGGGCTTGTGATTCCTTGGGCCTGTATCATGTAAAAACAAGAGAAAAAAACGTGTTATATAATTATAATAAATCATATGTATATTATGCAATACACATATATATAAACAATAACACATAAACATGAATTTATATGGTCGAAATTGAGTGTCTTCACTAGGATGCAATCCTTCATAATATGTATGCTTGATTCTGGTTGGTGTGGGCAGACCATACGAGCTTGTTCATTGATCACATGCCTGCCAAATAAGACTTGTTTTGTAGACAGTAATGCTTCCAAACTTGTATCTTTATTTTACGCTGCACCTCGCTTTCCCAAATTTTCTTCAATGTCTGCATTCGGCTCTAACTCCGTGCCTAGCAAATGCGAAAGCCACTCCTTACCGTATAGTCCCCTGTTTGTTCACCTCCCGAAACAAGCACGTCTTGTTGATCAAAATTCGAAAGTGGAATGCTTCTTATTTGTTCTGCCTCTGGTTGAGAAAAAAAACTCTATTAATAATATTGGGGTAAACTACACAAGAGACCACTAAACTATGGTCAAAAATCAATGTGACCACCGAATTTTCAATTGAATCAATCAGACCACCCAACTATTTAATTGATTCAATCAAACCACCAGCCGTTAATTTTTAACAGAGGTTTGGCATAATTATATATTTGGTCCTTAATATTTACATATTTTATCAATTTAGTTATTATTTTAATTCAATTAAATAAATGTAACTATCCAATTAGAACGTGACACGTGTCAATATATGATTGGAAGGTTTTATTTATGAATTTTAAATTATTTAATTAAATAATTTTTCTATCATCACCCAATGGAAGTGAAAATTAAAGGGACAAAGTTGCACTCTAATGGGATCTAACCAGGATCACACAGGGGGAAGGATAGAGCAGCCGCTCAAACCATTGGGCCAAAGGTCCCGAATGGTTTAAAGTTACAAAAATTTGTATTTGTCTTTTAAATGTTTGTTAAGGATAAAAAATTAAACAAATTATATGTTTAAATAAATTATTAAAAAAATTAAATAAATTATTCACGACTAATAATTTTCAAATAAATTTTGGTTCAATGGTTAAAGAAAAAAATTCGGTTAATTCAGTTCGATTAATTGAACCAAAATTTATTTGAAAATTATTAACCTAACCGAATTAATTTGAAATTTATTAAAAGAACCGAATTAACCGAATTTTTCAAAATTATTAACCAAATTAATTGAAGCAAAAATTCGGTTAATTTGGTTCGGTTAATCGAACCAAAATTTATTTGAAAATTATTAACCGAACTGAATTAATTTGAAAATTATTAACATAACTGAATTAACTGATATTTTTTAAAAAATTATTAACCGAATTAATCGAAGCAAAAATTCGGTTAATTCGGTTCGGTTAGTTTAAAAATTATTAATCGAACCGAATTAATTTGACAATTATTAACCGAACCGAATTAACCAATTTTTTAAAATTATTAATCAAATTAAGCGAAGTAAAAATTCAAATAATTCGGTTCAGTTAATCGAACCAAAATTTATTTGAAATTTATTAACTGAATCGAATTAATTTGAAAATTATTAATCGAACGGATTTTTTTTCTTTAACCATTAAATAAACCGAAATTTATTTGAAAATTATTAACCGAACCAAACAAATTTTGATTAATTCGGTCAATTTTTGAATTAACGAATTTTTTTAATTTTCTAATTTATATAAAAGTTGAATATTTTAATTAAAAAAACAGTTTACAATTAATTTATATAATAATTTGTTTAAACAAATAATTTTTTTAATTTTTTATCATTAACAAACTTTTATAAGTCAAATACAAATTATTGTAACTATAAACCATTGGGGATCTTTGGTTTAATGGTTTGGGTGTCTATTCTATCTCCCCCTCCCCCGCGAGACCCTTGTTTGATTCACTTGGAGCATAATTTTGTCCCTTTAATTTTCACTTCCATTGGGTGGTGACACTAATTTGATCGAAAAATAATTTAATTAAATAATTTAAAATTCATAAATAAAATCTTACAATCATATATTGACATGTGTCACGTTTTAATTTGGATAGTTAAATTTATTTAATTGAATTAAAATAGTGACTAAATTGATAGAATATATAAATATTAAGGACCAAATATATAATTATACCAATTAAGTTTAACGGACACATCACCACCTCTGTTAAAAATTAACGACCGGTGATTTGAATCAATTAAATAGTTGGGTGGTCTTATTGATTCAATTGAAAGTTTGGTGGTCACATTGATTTTTTATTATAGTTTAGTGGTCTCCTGTGTAGTTTACCCATAATATTATCCCTCCATTGGTGTGTATCAAAATCAATTAAACTCTATTAATATTTTTTTTATACTTGAAGTTCGATTGATATAATCTCTAAAGCTGCACTCTTTAAAAATCTGTTTGCATTACGAAACCCTTTATAAATTATGGAAATTTACAAACGCCAGAATTGATTAAATTTATGACTAAATAGATCTGACAATTAAATGTAAAATAAAATTGAAATATCTTTAAAAAAAAATAAGGTATCGTAATAACAACGGTCTTAAGCAAAATTCACTCATAACACGAATTATATCAAACATTCAATGGACCACAAAAAATTCTGGATTTTGAAATAATTTCTCTATAACCTTAATATTTCCAAACCAAAAAGTGATATAAACTAAAATTATGAACAAAATCTATAGAGATATAACCTTAAATTTGGTTAGTTTTGCATTTTTTTCAAGAAGTTAAAATATTTTTTAAAAATCTAAAGAAAAACAAAAGTTTCCAGACTTTAAATATGGTAAATATTTTTGAACGAAACATAAAATGTCTACAAAATCTACAAAGTTTACATAAAAAGCTAAAGAAATAAAATCCTACAACATCTAAGTTAAGAAAGATAAAGAACTCAGTTCTCGAAAGAAAAAAAAGAAGAGAACGTTAAGCTTACGTGGTGAAAATATCCAAATAACAATAAAAAATCAAAGAAAAATAGAAGTTGGTGAGAAATGTAAATTGTCGATGAGTGGGTGAAGAAGGTGAATTGTGGAACTAGAGTAAAAGATTTAGGGAAACAAAGATTTGGAGAGATACAAATTACCCAAACATTTTTGGTAAGTCATTTTATCCTGTTTGAACGCTTTTTTTTTTGTTAGTCATAATTAGTTCCTTTGATCTTAATTGATTTTCCCCGATCAAACACTTGAAAATGAAAAAAAAGTATTTTTAAAAAATAAATTCATTCTTTGAATACTTTTTATAATAGAAAAATATTTTTTTATTAATGAATTTTAAAAATTAAAAAAATAAAATATCCATCTTTAATTAAATTCAAACAACTTATTAACTTGACCATTTTTATAGAATTACTTGTAATGATCATTACAAGAAATATTGACATTGAAATGAGATGTACTACAGCTGGTAGGAGCTATGTAACATTCCCCCATGAACAAAATTGAGTGTGACAACAAAAAATTGGATAAAATTCTATAGTTTTTTTTGTAATGCCATCTCCCTTCTAGTGGCCCTAAAAAAGATTTAATAAAGAGTTTAATTAAGAACAAATATAAAATTTCGAAGAAATTATGTTGATGGTTATCACAAATTTAATGAGATAAGTTTTTTTTGTGCTTAAATGTATCTTTGGCCCCTAAAGTTTAAAAAAATGTGGCCTCTATCGTTTTTTGGATCAATGTGGTCCTCTAACTCGAGAAAAGAACACAATGTGGCCATTTGACTAACGTTTTTCGTCATTGACCAAAATTTCGTTAATTCATGCTGTTATAAATTGGGTAAATTACACCATACATCACTTAACTATTTTATTTTCTTTTTTTATCACTAAACTCTAAAATGTTTGGTTCTTTTGGTTGTATATCGTTTCCTGTCTATTTGATTGCATAGTTTTTCTTTCGATTTTTCTCTGTGTCCCTCTTGGCAGCTTGTTGGGGGTAATATATACACACTCTGTTGGTGGTCGTTGCCGAATATCTCAAGATGGGTCAATCTCGTTCGGCGTTCGTGGCACGACTTTTGGTTTATGGAATATGTGTGCTCTGATTTTTGTTTCGTGGGTTATGGAACGTATTAGCTCGATTTTGTGATATTTCCTTCTTCGGGTGCCGAGGATCTCGGGCGGTGGATGATTTTGGAGCCGCGTTACCTTCATGTGCCATTGAATGGTGACCACTGCCCTCCTGGTATAATCCAGACCGTTAGATTACAAGGCCAAAAAGTGATATAAATTAAAGGGTAAAGTATAGTAATAGTCACTGAACTTTTTTAAAACTTTCATTTAGGTCCCCTAACTTTTAAAACTTGTAATACAATCCTCCAACATTTAGTACATTTATAATATGGTCCCCAACGTTACACTGCCATTAGTACATTCGCAATATGGTCACTAAACTTTTCAAGCGCTTATATTTAGGCCCTTAACTTTTAAAACTTATAACGCATTCCTCATTTTCATTTTAAACCCCAAATTCCTTTTCAAACTCGAATTTCCTTTTTCGCTTCTCTCTTCTCATTTCCAACGTAACTTTTCAGTCGAGGATACATGAGAAATTCTAATCTAACTTTGAATTATGTGGAGGTGTTGACTTGAATAAGGGTCCATTGAGAGAAGACTCGGCTAAGGGACTATCGGGACCATCAACGATTCAAGGTGTAATGTTAGATACATGTCATCTCAGGTGAAGCATAAATGTTCGATGAAATGCTTGTGAGAAAAAATGGGGTTAGAAATACAGAGTCGACAAATACTACTAAGATGAACTAAGTATCATTTTTGAAAGTCACCAACAAAGCTGGAATTATTTTGTATAAATGACATATAATAATTTATGCGTTTAATCCTTGTGGTTAAATATTTTCCAACAGATGATCAAATATAATGATATCCCAAACAACGCATTCACCTCTCAGTCTCTTTCGCTCACATGCACTCTCGTTTGGTTTTTGTTCTTCAATTTTCCGCCATGTAAAATTGTAAACCTAAGCAGAGCTCTTTCAATTTTTTATTTATAAAGAAAACAATAGAGGAAGAATTGTTGGAATGTAACACCGATTGCTTTTATTTCTTAGCCTCTCCCCTCACTTGCAAGAAGGTATTTATTTTCTCTTTTAGGCTATCTGGAAGTAAGCTTTTCCTCTTTCACACTTTTTGTTGAAATTTTTATGTTTCTGGAACTGCATGTCAATGATTTGGATATTCAGTGTTAGTTTTGAACCAAAACCATCTAATTTTCTTTCTTTCTTCTTAATCAAAACTTTTAACACTCCTTATGAGATATATTCAGTCCATCAAAATAGAAATGAAAGAGGGTCCTAGGTTAAATGTTTTTGATCTTCTTGTTTGGTTTTTCTTTAAATCAGGGAATTAGTTGTGAGTATCGACATAGTGAAATCGCCAGGCTCAATCCTAGAGACTACTATACTAGTTTACTGGGAATTGTATTGATCCGACATGTGGTTTTCGGTGTCTTGTGAGCTCGTATTCTTTTTAATAAGTTCATGTTGATTATGGGACTGATATATCGTGAACGAATTAGAATTTTTACATGTTTTGGAAATTTTACAGTTGAATTGTATTGAATTATATCTTTAGAAGACAATTTTGCACGCACACAACTCGAAAGACATCATGACAGGGTAATATATTTGGAGCAGCTACTTGACGCTGTCATGATGCCTTTCGAGTTGCGAAAGAGACTGAGAGGTGAATACGTTGTTTGGGATTTCATTATATTTGATCATCTGTTGGAAAAAAAATTAACCACAAAGATTAAATGAATAAATTATTATATGTCATTTAAACAAAATAATTCCAGCTTTGTTGGTGACTTTCAACAATGATACTTAGTTCATCTTAGTAGTATTTGTCGACTCTGTATTTCTAACCCCATTTTTTCTCACAAGCATTTTATCGAACATTTATGCTTCACCTGAGATGACATGTATCTAACATTACACCTTGAATCGTTGATGGTCCCGATAGTCCCTTAGCCGAGTCTTCTCTCAATGGACTCTTATTCAAGTCAACACCTCCACATAATTCAAAGTTAGATTAGAATTTCTCATGCATCCCCGACTGAAAAGTTACGTTGGAAATGAGAAGAGAGAAGCGAAAAAGGAAATTCGAGTTTGAAAAGGAATTTGGGGTTTAAAATGAAATTGAGAACATTGTTGCAAGTTTTAAAAGTTGGGGGACCTAAATGCAAGCGTCTGAAAAGTTCAGTGACCATATTGCAAGCGTACTAACAGCAGTGTAATGACAATGTAACGTCGAGGACCATATTACAAACAGACTAAATGTTGGAGGACTATATTGCAAGTTTTAAAAGTTATGGGGTCTAAATGAAAACTTTAGAAAAGTTCAGTGACCATAAACTTGGTTAGTGATATAACCTAAATTTGGTTAGTGATATAACCTAAATTTGGTTAGTTTTGCATGTTTTTCAAGAAATGAATGGAAGTTAGAATATTTTTTAAAAATCTAAAGAAAAACATAAGTTTTCGGTCTTTAAATATGGTAAATATTTTTTGAACAAAACATAAAATGTGTACAAAATATACAAAGATTACATAAAAGCTAAAGAAAGAAAATCCTACAAAATCTAAGTTAAGAAAGATAAAGAACTCATTTCTCGAAAGAAAAAGAAGAAGAAGAAGAGAACGTTAAGCTTACGTCTGGTGAAAATATCTGAATAACAATAAAAAATCAAAGAGAAAAAGAAGTTGGTGAAAAATGTAGATTGTCGATGAGTGGGTGATGAAGGTGAATTGTGGAACTAGAGTAAAAAATTTAGGGAAACAAAGATTTGGTAAGATACAAATTATCCAAACATTTTTGGTAAGTCATTTTATCGTGTTTCAATGCTTTTTTTTGGTAATCGTAATTAGTTCCTTTGATCGTAATTGATTTTCCTCAATCAAACACTTGAAAATGAAAAAAAGGTTTTTCAGAAAAATAAATTCATTCTTTGAATACTTTTTATAATAGAAAACTATTTTTTATTAATGCATTTTAAAAATTTTAAAAAAATAAAATATCAATCTTTAATTAAATTCAAACAACTTATTAACTTGACCATTTTTATAGAATTACTTGTAATGACCATTACAATAAATATTGACATTGTAATGAGATCTACTATAGCCGGTAGGAGCTATGTAACATTTCCCCAAGAACAAAATTGAGTGTGACAACAAAAAAATGGATCAAATTCTATAGTTTTTTCGTAATGCCATCTCCTCCTAGTGGCCCTAAAAAAAATTTAATAAAGAGTTTACTTAAATGTATTTTTGACCCTTGAAGTTTTAAAAAAATAATGTGGCCCTTATCTTCTTTTTTTTTCAATGTAGCCCTCCAACTCGAAAAAAAGAACACAATGTGGGCCTTTGACTAACGTTTTTCGTCATTGATCAAAATTTCGTTAATTCTTGCCGTTATAAATTGGGTAAATTACACCAGTCGTCACTTAACTATTTTATTTGCTTCTATTTTGGTCACTAAACTCTAAAAGTTTTCAATTTCAGAAATCCTAGAGAATCAGGGACTAAGTCTGTAGTTAAACCATTTTACCCCCATTTCTCTAGCTTCTTTCCTCTCTTTCTCACCGCCGCCGCATTATTGCTCTCAATCCAGTAAGTTGTGGTTTTTTATTCAAAACCACTCGATTTCAACTCAGCAATATCATGGAACGTCTGTTGGAGTTCCTTTATCTTGTGAGCCATCCAAAACGAGATTAAACCGAACTCAGTAAATTCATAGTATTTGGGAAAGAGTGAGCAATAAGCAAAACATTGCTTCAACCGAGGAGACAGTTGATCATAACTTAGTTTCAGAACATAAACTATTTCATCATCTTCCTCCATTAATTTCCAAGTCTCACTATTTTTCACAAGTTCCCACTTCCGCTCTGATGTTTTGGAAAAAAACATACTCCCCCGTCCCCAAGGTCTTTAGTAGCAGTGGGACCCCATTGCATTTCTCGACAATTTCCTTTCCAATTTCCACAAGGTATGGATGTCGTTTCTCTTCCCCTTTCTCTGTGGTTTTGAAATTGAAAGGAAATACATTACCTTCTGTCGGATGTTACTCTTCCGAGCTTGCTTCCTCAGTACTTCATTCAATACATCTTCTATATCGTAACAGGCATCCCTCAGCCTTTGTATCCAAACCCGGAGTTCATGTCGATGAGCCTGTTTCTCTTCAGCATCTAAAAGCACGGCTTTGATCGTGGTTGACGTGATTTCAAGCTTTTCAAGTTCCCCCCGAATGCCCCAAGCGAGGCTAATTTCTTGAAGAGCAAACTCGCATAGTTTCGAAACATTTTCTGCAACCTTAAATTTAAATTTAAAGATGATCAATTTAAAATAGACATTGAATTCACATTATATATAATTTTCTGATTATGCATTTATGGTTGATCTATATCATTTGATTACGCATTTTACATGGACTACTATTATTAATATAGAAGCGAAGAAAAGTTTGGGGAGGGAAGATGTCCTGAAATTTTTGACCCCAAATCTCTCGCATGTTAATTTTTCTGAATGTTTTTAGATTATCTGAGCTCTCGAAACAACCGATTCAATAAATCAGAAGTCTAAACACTCTTATCAATATATCTTGCGACTATCGACTGTAATATGATACTATTAGTTTATCCCACAACTTTACGAATTAATAGTCACTATGTTTTATAAAAAATAGTCATTAATTATTTTAGGCACGCTTCTCACGTATGGTTTTTTCGCATGCTGCATTTGGAATGATGCAATTCAGTTGTGCAGTGATAATTTTTTTTTTCAAATATTTTAAACTAAAATTAAAGAGATTCAATTCGATTTTGTTAATTTTTAACCACAATACATAAATTTTCTTTTAACAAAGGTAAATGATAGCTAAATCTTGAGTGAGATTTGTTTAGGCTCGGTTGAGTTAGGCTACTATTTGAAAGCTCAAATAATTATTTATCATAATATATTGTAGAATACTTTTTTAATATAATTTTATAGTTTAATATAAATAAAACATTAAAATTTAAATAATAATTCAAATTATACTAAATTAAAGAAAAAAACCTTATCTAAGATAAAGTTTTCTCCCGCGATAAAGTTATCTTTTCTTTCAAATTCTCGTTATAATTTTTTTTATTAAGTTGGGGTGATTACTAGGTAGTATCTATTCTAAAGATTCTAAATCATTTGATAATGAAAGCGCTCAAACACCTCTATTTGTAAACATTGGTGCTCGAACTTGAGACTTTTAGGAGCAACAATCATCCCTTTAAACGCCGAGGTAACTTGATTCGTGCAATTTTAACCGTCTATGAAGCATGGGGATGGAGGGGCTAACTCAAACCCCTTCGATAAAATAAGAACAACACCCACATTCAAAGCCCATTTCTTACTATTAGCAAGAACTTGTTTCAGTTTCATATCATAAGGAATTCTAACAACCGCTTCAAATACAGTATCAGGAAGTACCGCTTGTGGAGCATCAATATCCACAGGTTTATTAGCTAAATAGCAATTGGCACATACAATATGCCCAGTTACTTCTCGTGGATTATCATACCCCTGTTGCTAAAAAAATGAGATATCTATTTTAAATAGACGCCTCGGTTATTTTATAGATCATGAGCGATACGAAAATGGATCAAGTAATCTCCTTCTTTATCCAAGAAAAGTAATTCTGGCAGAGGAAGGGCGTTTCAAGTACTCGTCAAGAGGACGACTGAGGTATGTACCGGGGACGTGCCACGGTGGCATGGTACGATTGAACGAACTCAGGGACGTTTTGATGCTTATCTGGGGACGTTTCGGGAACAATATGTGATTATCGCTTGCATCCCATGGATAATTTTTATATTTTTCATTAAAGAAATAAAATAATGTCCTCACACGAAAATAAAAACGGAAGTGGTAATGCAATAGAAATATTTGGGATGTTGACATCATTATATTGTTTATATAAATTTGTAACAATATTTATATAAATTTATACATGATAATTTTTGTCAAAAAAATTATGCATGATACTTAATGATGTATTAACATTTTTGGAAATTTTAATTAAAACGTTGAGAAATTTTTTATAGGAGGAGATGTTATGTTTTGTAAATTATGATGTTATTTATAAAATAAATTTAATTAAAATGATCGTTTATATTGGACATGTATAATATTTAATGCTAATTAATTAATTGATTAATAAATTTCAAATTATTAATAAAAATATTAATTAATTAATAAATATAAAAATATCTATATAAAGCGGAACGATAATTCAAAATATCAAATATAAAACGAGTCTTGAAATTTGATATTTAAATATTGTGATCTACTTATGGATTTCATTTTCTAATTTTCTATGATGTATTTAATTTATTTATGAATTTTTATATTTATTTATAATTTTAATCTTTTTTATGTTATACCCTTGCCGTCTTCATATCCTGTAATTTTAGAAATTATTGTTTCTTGTTCCCGCTCCCACCCCCGTATCTGTCCCGTATCCATATTAGTGCAACATAGATTCCAGTGATAAAGTTAGGTTGAACATAATTATCTCCCTTCCTTCTAGTTTTCTGAAACAATGTAACATCAAAACAATTCTTTCAACGTCCTATAACGAGAGAGATGTATTTCTAGAGGTCGAAGCCCTGTAGTATCGAACTTGTATTTATGAAAACCTATTGCTTTAGAGTTGCATTGTCGGAATTGTAACCACCCAAAAATTACAAAATAATGTTTAATTGAAATTTGAGGTTAATTATGAAAATTGGTGAAATTTGGGGACTAAATTGGAAGTTCTTTAAACTTGTAGCTTGTTTTAGAGTTAAAGGAAAATTCAGGGACCAAGCCATGAATTTACCCTAAAATGTTAGGTATTGGTTGTTATACACGTGAATTGATTTATGAAAATCAGAAACCAATTCCTCCCAAATTTCCCTCTCCCAACCTCAACTTTTTGAAAGCACCATTATGTTCGTTATCGAGTCAGGAACAATCCCCTCAATTTAATTGAAGCAAAACGCTGCCAAACGTTGTGAATTTCAAGTCAAAGTATCGACGTTTTTTTAGCTCAATCGCCTAGAAAATCCTAAATTCATCGCCGATCGTTGCTCCATTTACGACACCTCCCGCACCATCGTGTTCCTTGTGCCGTTCTGAGTCCGCCGGTGTTATCCTTGGTCTCCGTCGACGGCGGCTTGTTGGGAGGTGGATCAGTCAAAGATTCGGCCGAGTCGAAATCGAGCTCTCCGCCGTTCAAAAATTTGAACCGATCTTTGTAAGTATCTCGAAATCGCTCAAAATAATTTTTAGAAATTTTTCCGTAATTTTTAGAGCCCCGGAAGATGTCGCACGCGCCACACGTGCCGCCGTAGGCGAGTGAAATCTGAAAACCGGTCATGACTCGACCCGTTGACCTGGCCCTACCCGTTGACCCGACCCTACCCGTTGACCCGACCCGACCGTTGACCGTTGACCGGTGCTATTATGGGAATTAATTCGATTTTGGTGCTATTTTGGGAATTAATTTGAAAATGGTGCTAATTTGGTAATTGTTTTCAAAAAAGTGATATTCTGGGAATTAATTCGAAATTGGTGCTATTTTGGGAATTAATTCGAAAAGGTGCTGTTTTGGTAATTATTTTAAAAAGGGTGCTATTTGTGTAAAATGTTTGATAGTTTGTTGACCTCCTTTGACCAGAACTTTGACCGGCTATTAAACGACCGTTAATCTTTTCCGAAAATACCTATACTGACAGTTTTTGACGTCCCGAATCCGTTTTTGAGGTCCGTTTCACTAAATTAAAACCCGAAAGTCTCCAAATCGTCAGTCAAACCCGTTGACTTTAATTTTGACCAAGAATTCGAAATTTCGGAAGATCATACTTTATGTTTTTCGACGTCCTGAATATAATTCCAAAGTCCGTTTTTCCAAATTCTGACCCGAAATTCCTGAATCGAGCTTGTAAACCCAAAAGGCTTAATATTTTAATATTTTGATTATTTAAATGAGATTTGGTCAATGATTTATTCAATAAAAATATTTTATGAAAGTACTTGTGTTTCACCTGAGCAAGGATCAATTAGGTCCGGTGTTATCCGTTCGTTAGATCAGCCTGAACCGCGTACTACGAGAATTACCCGTAGGTTTCCGTATATTATTTAAATAATATTTAGATTATTTATATTAGGATTCCAATATGGATTTTTCCAATTCGTAGGATCTAGCACTGCAGAACGTGATCGACAGACCCAGTAATAGGCTTCCCTATCTGATTTCCCAGACTGTTACAAGTGTGTTTCCTGATAGTGTTATATTATTGTTTTAAAGTATATAAATATCTAAATACTGTGTATCTGATTTCTGATTTACTGTATATTTCTGATATGATTTCTGGTTACGGTATTTATTCCGTTTTCTGAATACTGATTACCCAACATCTGAATTACCATACATTACTGATTTGATTTTTGATTTATGTATTTCTGTTTATGGTTTTCAAGCTTGAAATATTCTTATGTTTTTAAAGAATTATTCATTGTTTTATACGAATACATTCATGTTCGTTTCTATCATTGGGGGGATATTGTTGGAGGAAGATTACTGCAGGCTCCTCGGCTGTGTGCTCAGGGCCTTACTGTTACTGGTTGTGCGGGGTGTAAGGTTCTGGGTAACCTACACAAACAGATTGTGAAAGGATGGGGGTAGTGTTCATGTTTTCAAAACATGTGCATAAATAAATTTTATTGAAATATTTCGTTAGTATGTTTTTATACACAGTTTGGAGCACACTGGGCTTTTTAGCTCATTCCGTAAATTTTAACCTTTTTCAGATAACAGCAGACCGTAAGCTAGCAGATTTGGTATCAGGAGAAATCAACTACTTTATTTTGTACGAACATATATTTCTATATGTTTTTCGGTTATGTTTGGTGACATGTATTTTATTATCGTTTTGGACATATCTGTATTATTAATATTATGTTCTATATTATATTTAACGTTCTATAAGTTATATAAAAAAAAACCTCTGAATGGGATATGTGACCCGCTTAGGTTTGGGTCTATCTTACAGACCGGGTATGGGGGGTTATATTTGGTGGTATCAGAGCCTTCGGTTTTAAACATTCAGACTGTATATGGGTCCTAAACTTTGAATTTTTAAGAAATAAAAAAATGTCACCTTATGTTATGATTTAAAGTTTTCTCGAGGTCCCTGATGCTAATCTGACATATGTTTCAAATTCTTTCTCTAGAGCCTTATAGATCCAACGATCAATGCTGCTAGAAGTTGTAGGACAGGACGTGGACGTGGTAGAGGGCGAGTCACTCGACCTTTTGTTACGATAGATGATCCGATGTCACCACGTGATCCTTCTGTTCCACAATTAGATCCGACTCTTTCTCATGATGATCAGTTTACTCCCGTGAGAGACCCTCCCGTCACTGAGGATGAGGATACTGAGATGAATGAAGACGCCATTAATAGAGTTATCTTCCGCATGTTTTAGAGAGCTGCTAGAGCCCCTAGTAACATGACTGCAGTGAAGATTTCAAATTCTTTGGTCGCTGCTGGTGTAACTCCATTCGAGGGTATTACTGGTGGACCCCCGACAGACGCTGAGTATTGAGTGGAGGACACAGCGAGGATTATGGATGAAATGGACCTCAGACCTGAGTAGAAGTTGAAGGGGGCCCTAACTATGTTGAAGAAAGAAAGCTTCAGATGGTGGCAATCCATTTCTGGTAGTATTCCGAGGAACCAATTAACATGGGATCTTTTCAAGACGCGCTTCCGGAGTCGCTACATCAGAGAGATATCTGTAGGAGCGACGCCAGGAGTTTCAGAATCTGGAGCAGGGTAATATGTCTGTTATGAATTACGAGCTTGATATCATCCGATTGAGCCGATATGCTCCTGGACTTGTGGACACTGAGACAGATCGATGCTTGAGGTTCGAGAATGGACTTAGGTATGAGATCATGAGTCGAGTCGCTACCCGTCGAGAGAGGAATTTTGATGCTTTGGTTGAGATAGCCAAGACTGCTGAGGAAATAGAGCGACTGGGTATAGAGCACATGAGAGACAGTGATCGAGCTCAAACCCGATTCAGGAGGCCTTCTGGTTCTGTTGATTCTTCAGAACACCCTAGCAAGAGAGGCAGGGGTGAGTCCTTTCAGAGAGGTGGTAAGAGTGTCAGACCTGTTGCATCTGGTTCTTCGACTGTTCAATCTTCTAGACATGGTGGATCTTCTGCGTCGCAATCTTTGCAGTCATGTAATTATTATGGAAAACCTCATTATAAGGAATGCAAGAAGAAATTGGGTACATGTTTTAGATGTGGTTCAAGTGACCATATTGTATAGGATTGTCCGGAGATAACTCATTCAGTTCAGACACCATCTCGTACTCAGAGTATTGTTCAAACTCCTACGGGTGGTCGTACTCAGGAGAGAGCACCTGGATTAGGTAGAGGCCGAGCATCTTAGAGTAAGGTCCAGTCAGATCTGAGGCCAGACAACCTGCATTGGTTTATACTGCTAGACTTCGACAAGATCGTGATGGGCCTAATGTGACTGCAGGTACTGTTACTATTCATTCAGTTTCATACTTTGCATTGTTTGATAATGGCTCTACAAATTCCTATGTATCATATTCCGTTTCTGAGGGTCTAAATATTCCTGTTGAGAATACTGAGCGTTCAGTGATAGTTCAAAGTCCCTTAGGCAAATCCATCGTGTTGGATCGTATTTTTAGAGAGTGCCCTATAGAGATCAATGGGGAGATTTTTCTGGCTGACCTGATGGAGTTACCCTTTGAAGAGTTCGATTTGATTCTCGACGTAGATTGGTTGGACAAATATCGAGTAAATATTGATTTTGAGACTAAGAGAGTTGTTCTGAAGACCCCAGATAATCGAAAGATTGTAATGATCGGGGAACGACGTGGATTTCTGACGAATGTTGTGTCTGCCTTGGTAGCGGAGAAGATGATCAGGAAGGGTTCCGAGACGTTTCTTGCTTATATTTTGGACACTAGGAGATCACAATCCGATATTGAAAGCATCCGAATTGTCAAGGAATTTCCCGATGTTTTTCCCGAGGAGTTGCCTGGATTACCTCCAGATAGAGAAGTCGAGTTTGTGATTGAAGTCTATTCTGGTTCCACCCCGGTTTCAATGGCTCCTTATCGTATGACCCAAAAGGAGCTTAAGGAACTAAAAGTTCAAATTCAGGAGTTGTTGGACAAGGGATTTATTCGACCTAGTGTATCACCGTGGGGAGCTCCAGTTCTCTTTGTCAAGAAGAAAGATGGGACATTGAGACTCTGTATTGATTATAGAAAACTGAACAAGCTCACTGTTAAAAATATATATCCTCTGCCAAGGATCGATGATCTATTTGACCAATTTTGAGGGGCTTCTATCTTTTCAAAGATAGACTTGAGCTCTAGTTATTATCAACTCAAAGTGAAAGATTCGCATATTCCGAAGACTGTTTTCGTACTCGATATGGGCACTATGAGTTTTTAGTGATGTCATTCGGGTTAACTAATGCCCCTGCTGCTTTTATGGATCTGATGCATAGGGTGTTTCGACCTTATTTGGACCAGTTTGTAGTTGTATTCATTGATGACATACTGGTGTATTCTAGAAGTGAAGCAGAACATGAGGAGCATTTAAGGATTGTTCTTCAGACTCTAAGGGAGAATAAGCTATACGCTAAGTTGAGAAAGTGTGACTGGCTCAGCGAAGTGACTTTTCTTGGACATATCATCTCTGCTGATGGCATTCAGGTGGATCCGAGCAAAGTGGAGGCTATTCTGAACTGGAAGCAACCCAGAAACGTCTCTGAGATCTGTAGTTTCTTGGGCTTAGCGGGTTACTACCGCCGTTTCGTTGTTCCATTTGTCTGGTCTGATGACCAACGAGCTAGCTTTGAGAAATTGAAGACTGTTCTAACTCAAGCCCCAGTGTTGATTCAGCCTGAATCTGGGAAGGATTTTTCTGTCTACAGTGATGCTTCTTATTCTGGATTAGGATGTGTTTTGATTCAAGATAGGAAAGTTGTTGCTTATGCGCCACGCCAGTTAAGGTCGCATGAGCGTAACTATCCTACTCAAGATCTGGAATTAGCTGCTGTGGTTTTTGCTTTAAAGATCTAGAGACACTACCTCTACGGAGAAAAGTGTTATATCTATACTGATCATAAGAGTCTGAAGTATCTACTTACTCAGAAAGAATTGAATTTGAGACAGTGTCGCTGGTTGGAGCTTTTAAAGGACTATGATTTTGAGATAGAATATCATCCAGGGAAGGCTAATGTAGTGGCAGACGCCTTGAGCCGTAAGACGATATCAGATCTCAGAGCCTTATTTGCCAACTTGAGCTTATTTGATGATAATAGTTTGTTAGCAGAGTTACAGGTTAAACCTACTTTGGCCGAGGAGATTAAGGCCAAACAACTCCTTGATAGCTCGTTGCTTCCCATTATTGAACAAGTTAAGCAAGGATTGAGTTCGGAGTATATGGTGGATCAGGATGGTATTTTGTGTTTTCACGGTCGTTACTGCATCCCTAAAGATGATGAGTTGAGACGGGTTATTCTTCAGGAGGCTCATAGTAGTCCTTATGCTATGCATCATGGTGGGGACAAAATGTACAATAATCTCAAAGAGCGCTACTTTTGGACTGGTATGAAAAAGAATATTTCAGATTTTGTGGCGAGTTGTTTGACTTGTCAGCAGGTTAAGGCAGAGCACCAGCATCCATCTGGATTATTACAATCAATTAAGATTCCTGAGTGGAAATGGGAGCGCATTACGATGGACTTCGTTACTGGTCTTCCTCTAACTCCTTCCAAAAAGGATTCTATCTGGGTGATTGTTGATCGACTCACCAAGTCAGCCCACTTTATCCCTATTCGGGTTAATAATTCTCTGGATAAACTGGCTAAGTTGTACATTTCTGAGATCGTTAGACTTCATGGTATTCCATTGTCTATCATATCTGATCGAGATCCGAGATTCACTTCCAGGTTCTGGAAAGCTTTGCACGAGGCTCTGGGTACTCGTTTGAATTTCAGTACATCTTTTCATCCTCAAACTGATGGACAGTCTGAGCGAGTGATTCAGGTGTTGGAGGATATGTTAAGAGGTTGTGTGATTGATTTTCGTGGTAGTTGGGAAGATTTCTTGCCATTAGCTGAGTTTGCTTACAATAATAGTTATCAAGCGAGTATTCGCATGGCACCGTATGAGGCTCTGTATGGACGTAGATGTCGTACTCCTATATGTTGGACAGAGTTACATGATAGAAAAACTTTGGGTCCAGACTTGGTACGAGAGACTGAAGATACTGTCAGATTGATCCGTGATCGCTTAAGAGAGGCATTTGATAGGCAGAAATCATACGCAGATAAGCGACGTAAGGATATTGAGTTTGAGGTTGGAGATCAGGTTTTCCTCAAGATATCTCCATGGAAGAAAGTATTGAGATTTAGACGTAAGGGTAAACGGAGTCCGCGATTTATTGGGTCTTATCGTATTCTGAAGAAAGTTGGATCTGTTGCTTATCAGCTTGAGTTGCCTTCCCAGCTCAGACGTATTCATGATGTTTTTCATGTATCTATGTTGAGGCGATACCGTCCAGATCCAGATCACATCATTCAGGTTGATGAGGTAGAGCTGAGACCTGATTTGTCATATGAGGAGGAGCCTGTTCAGGTTTTAGAGAAAGATGAGCGAGTTCTTCGGAATAGGCGTATTCCAATGGTCAAAGTTCAGTGGAGTAATCGTAGCCCCTCAGAAGCTACTTGGGAGACATTGGAGTCAATGGAGGTTCAATTTCCTCATCTATTTTCATAAGGTAAATTTCGAGGACGAAGTTTCTTGTAGAGGGGGAGAATTGTAACCACCCAAAAATTACAAAATAATGTTTAATTGAAATTTGAGGTTAATTATGAAAATTGGTGAAATTTGGGGACTAAATTGAAAGTTCTTTAAACTTGTAGCTTGTTTTAGAGTTAAAGGAAAATTTAGGGACCAATCCTTGAATTTACCCTAAAATGTTAGGTATTGGTTGTTATATACGTGAATTGGTTTCTGAAAATCAGAAACCAATTCCTCCCAAATTTCCCTCTCCCAACCTCAACTTCCGACGACGATCCCGCCGCCGTCCGAATTCCGATCGCAGTTTTGAAAGCACCATCGTGTTCGTTATCGAGTTAGGAACAATCTCCTCAATTTAATTGAAGCAAAACGCTGACAAACGTTGTGAATTTCAAGTCAAAGTATCGACCTTTTTTTAGCTCAATCGCCTAGAAAATCCTAAATTCATCGCCGATCGTTGCTCCGTTTACGACACCTCCCGCACCATCGTGTTCCTTGTGCCGTTCCGAGTCCGCCGGTGTCATCCTTGGTCTCCGTTGACGGCGGCGCGTGGGGAGGTGGATCAGTCAAAGATTCGGCCGAGTCGAAATCAAGCTCTCTGCCGTTCAAAAATTTGAACTGATCTTTGTAAGTATCTCGAAATCGCTCAAAATAATTTTTAGAAATTTTTCCGTGATTTTTAGAGCCTCGGATGACGTCGCACGCGCCACACGCGCCGCCTCAGGGCGAGTGAAATATGGAAACCAGTTTAACCGGTTTTGACCGGTCATGACCCGACCCGTTGACCTGACCCGACCCCTTGACCCGACCCGACCGTTGACCGTTGACCGGTGTTATTCTGGGAATTAATTCGGTTTTGGTGCTATTCCGGGAATTAATTCAAAATGGGTGTTATTTTGGTAATTTTTTTTGAAAAGTGATATTCTGGGAATTAATTCGAAATTGGTGCTATTTTGGGAATTAATTCGAAAAGGGTGCTATTTCGGTAAATATTTAAAAATGGTGCTATTTGTGTAAAATGTTTGACAGTTTGTTGACTTCCTTTGACCAGAACTTTGACCGGCTATTAAACGACCGTTAATCTTTTCCGAAAATACCTATCTTGATAATTTTTGACGTCCCGAATCCGTTTTTGAGGTCCGTTTCTCTAAATTCAAACCCGAAAGTCTCCAAATCGTCAGTCAAACCCGTTGACTTTAATTTTGACCAAGAATTCGAAATTTTGGAAGGTTATACTTTATGTTTTTCGACGTCCTGAATATAATTCCGAAGTCCGTTTTGCCAAATTCTTACCCGAAATTCCCGAATCGAGCTTGTAAACCCAAAAGGCTTAATATTTTAATATTTTGATTATTTTAATGAGATTTGGTCAAGGATTTATTCAATAAAAATATTTTATGAAGGTACTCGTGTTTCACCTGAGCAAGGATCAATTAGGTCCAGTGTTATCCGTTCGTTAGATCAGCCTGAACCGCGTACTACGAGAATTACCCGTAGGTTTCCGTATATTATTTAAATAATATTTAGATTATTTATATTAGGATTCCAATATGGATTTTTCTAATTCGTAGGATCTAGCGCTGCAGCAGAACGTGATCGACAGACCCAGTAATAGGCTTCCCTATCTGATTTCCCAGACTGTTACATGTGTGTTTCATGATAGTGTTATATTATTGTTTTAAAGTATATAAATATCTAAATACTGTGTATCTGATTTCTGATTTACTGTATATTTCTGATATGATTTATGGTTACGGTATTTATTTCGTTTTCTGAATACTGATTACCCAACATCTGAATTATCATACATTACTTATTTGATTTTTGATTTATGTATTTCTGTTTATGGTTTTCAAGCTTGAAATATTCTTATGTTTTTAAAGAATTATTCATTGTTTTATACGAATACATTCATGTTCATTTCTATCATTGGGGGGATATTGTTGGAGGAAGATTACTGCAGGCTCTTCGGCTGTGTGCTCAGGGCCTTACTGTTACTGGTTGTGCGGGGTGTATGGTTCTGAGGAACCTACACAAACAGATTGTGAAAGAATGGGGGTAGTGTTCATGTTTTCAAAACATGTGCATAAACAAATTTTATTGAAATATTTTGTTAGTATGTTTTTATACACAGTTTGGAGCACACTGGGCTTTTTAGCTCATTCTGTAAATTTTAACCTTTTTCAGATAACAACAGACCGCAAGCTAGCATATTTGGCATCAGGAGAAATCAACTACTTTATTTTGTACGAACATATATTTCTATATGTTTTTTCGGTTATGTTTGGTGACATGTATTTTATTATCGTTTTGGACATATTTATATTATTAATATTATGTTCTATATTATATTTAACGTTCTATAAGTTATATAAAAAAAAACCTCTGAATGAGATATGTGATCCGCTTAGGTTTGGGTCTATCTTACAGACCGGGTCTGGGGGTTACAGGAGCTGTATTTATGAAGCTCGGTAATAGTAAGTATAACAATCACAGTTCTATAAGAATTAAAAATTCAAATACTTTATCGATGATTAAAGGAATAATTGTTATCTTAAAAATTTTGAGTTTGAGCATCAACGATTACAAATGTATTTAAACGCTCATTGTTGAATGACTGAAAATCTTTAAAACATATACAATCATTTATAATTATCCTAGATTAATAAAAAAATTACCACGTAGACTATTTAACTATGATATGGGATTAGTTTATCCCAAACCTTATAGATTTAATGGTGATTAGTTATTTTAGGTACAAGTGTTCGTTTTCCAAATGTTTCAATTGGAACGGTGCAAATCAATTATGTGGTGATAATTTTTAACCACAGCACAGTTAAAGTAATAGCCAAATGTGGAGAGAGATTTGTTTAGGATTCTATTGAGTTAGGCTAGTATTGAAAGCCCAAATAATTATTCACTTTCAGATATTGTAGAACACGTTTTTTTTATATTTTGTTTTATAAAAACACGTTTTTATATTGATTTTTATATTATTTTATAATTTAATTTAAATAAAAAATTAATATCAAATAACAATTCAAGTTACTCTGAATTTAGAGAAACTTATACGAGACCTAATTTGATTTGTATGGTTTACAATAAAAATATATAAATTGAATATTCACGTTATTATTATTTTAATAATTAGTTATTCTGTTAAATGAAAATTAAAAAATAAATTAAATTATTGCCACCGGCCACCAACCAAGAGCTAAGTCAGAGGAAAGGAGTGTGGACAAAAAGTGTGTTTCCAGTCCATCAGCCAATCAGAAACCAGAAATCCCTCTCTATTTTCCATGCTAATCCCTTGCCCCAATTCAACTTTGGATAAACTATGTATTTAGTCATCCACCTATTTCTGTTATTTAGTTATGGTAATCTAATTATTGTTTCTCAAAAGGCATAGTGATAAAGTTACCCTCAATGTTTGTAAAAATTGTCACTTTGACCTTTACTTTTTTTTGGAGCATTTTAATTCAATGTTTCAATTTTTTTTAAAACAGATCACGTTAAATGAAAATTGTTAATTGACGTGATATTTTCACATGTGTTCAATTACAAATATGACACGTGTCATGTCTCCCAAAATGATAACATGACATGTGATAATAAAAAAGTGATCATGTGGCATGTGGTACGTGAGTAATTGAACACATGTGAAAATATCATATTAATATTGAACACATGTTAACTAACGATTTTTATCCAACAATGTTATGCTTAAAAGTCTAAATGTATAGGGTTAAAATGTTCCCAAAAAAAAAATAAGACAAAGTGATAATTTGTGCAAGTGTCAGAGAATAATTTTGTCATTATATGTTTTTTTAAAATCATACCTAAAATTACATTTTGATCAATTATCGTAAAAAAAAACATAACTACTGATATTAGGTAACAAAAATAGGACTAAGACATAATATTAAATATGTTTCAAAAATTAATTGATTAACCAAAGCTTAACTGAAGAAGTATATGAGTGGCTAAATACATAATTTACCCTTCAATTTCCCCCACATTTTAGGATCTATTTGTTTAATGGTAAACAGATTTCGGATAATGAATTCCGTAATGAATTGTATTTCCTGAAAAATATTTTGTAGAAATTATTTTACGGTGTTTGGATGGTATTGTGTAATTCATTTTCCAATGGTTGGTAATTTTTTAAATTATTATAAACATCAAATATAATAAATAATATTATTTATTAATATAATAATAATAAAATTAATTATTAGAATAATTTATTTAATATTATTTATGCCTATATTATTATTAAAATATAATATCTATAATTGCACGAACCAAGAGACCTCAGTGATAATTGAATTGTTTTTATTCCTCAAATGGTTGAGAGTCATCTTTAAACAGATAATGCCTTGTACTTGCCGTAGATTATTTAAAAAAAATTATATCTATAATTTTATAAATAAAAATATTAAAAATATTATACTTTATTAAAATAAAATTATTATAAATTATTTTAGTTATTTGCTAAAATAAGAATAACATGTTATTAATTATATTAATTACTACTTATTAAAATAATAATATTACTAAAATAATAAAAAAAATATAATTTTAAAATGAAAATATTATATTATATTTTTAGAAATATATTTTGAATATTCAACAATTCAATAATATTATTTTTATGAAATTAATAAAAAAATATTAATTGATAATTTATTATATATTATTAAAATAAAAATACAATATCATATATTATAACAATAAAAATAAAATATTATATTATTAAAATTATTAATAAATATAATTAATAATTAATATTTTTATTAAAATAATACTAAAAGAATATATTAATATTAAATATAAAAAACAGAAAGCTTGAATTGACCCGTTGTTGGTTGAATTTTGGTTTGGGTCAATTATTTCATACCAACTAAACTAATACCCACCCTTTATTTATTCGACCATATACAAATACCTACTCAAACCACACGCCTTTTCCCATTCAGGGCTCACGCTCTATTTCTCCCTTCAATTTGGGTTTCTGGGTTTTAATCTTTCTTTTTGGGGGGCTTAGATCGTGAGCTTTATCAATTTTCACATCACCATGGCGATTTATTCGAGTTTTTCCGGTTCTAAATTGGAGAATTTGTTGATGAATCATTGTTCATCGTCTTCGGCTTCTTTTTCCCGATCTTATTTGCCTTATCAGCAACAATTGAAGATCTTTAACAAGCCTAATCGTGGAATGAAAGGTACACTTTCGAGGAATGGATTAATTAGATGTGAAGCCGTCGAATCCAACCCGGCTTTGGAAGTCGAAAAAATCGATTCCTCCAAGACTGCAGTACTCTCTGCTCTTGAACAACTCAAGACATCCGCAGCAGACAGTACGTTTATCTTTTATTTCTGCTAATTTTTCTTTTCTATATTTTGCTTTTGATCGTGGATTGTTATTTGATTGATGTGGTGCTTAATTTGATTTCTCTGAAATGTTTCGAATTTTATTTTTTAAGCCGACCTGTTTGACTTGTTCATATATTTTAAATATTAGGGTAAAAATTTATAAGGAATATCTAGTTAATTGGGATTGGGAATTCCCCAAAATCATTAGTTTCTTGTGCTCATAGCTAATCGGTATAATTTTATGCTTTTAATGTCAGAGCGATTAGTTCTTAATCAACCAATATTTAGATAGAATGGCCCTTTATCTTTAATGTAGAATTCAACATTTTTTAGATTTAGCCCATGGATTTTAGTTAAATTCAAGATTTACAATCCTTTTTGCAAAAATATACATGTCAATTTTCCTTTTATGACTGATTTTACCGAAAATCTTCTTTTGATCCATGCCAGGATATACAAAGGAAAGGAGCAGCATTGTTGTCATAGGGCTCAGTGTTCATACTGCGCCTGTGGAGATGCGTGAGAAACTTGCCATTCCCGAAGCCGAATGGCCACGAGCCATCGGGGAGTTATGTGGTTTGAATCATATAGAAGAGGCAGCTGTTCTTAGCACCTGCAACAGGATGGAAATATATGTTGTGGCTCTATCTCAACATCGTGGAGTCAAAGAAGTAACGGAATGGATGTCTAAGGTACATTACCAGTTGGCCTTTTTAGTTTTGTCGTATTAACCTCTCTAAGTTAGTTTCATGGATCGGTTTTATGTGAAAACTTCAAGGCAGCAGTTGCTTAGCTAACGACAATTTGGTTTGCAGACTAGTGGCATCCCAGTTTCAGAGATTTGCAAGCACCGGTTTTTGTTGTACAACAAGGATGCTACCCAGCACCTCTTTAAAGTATCGGCAGGTCTAGACTCTCTTGTTCTTGGAGAAGGTCAAATTCTTGCTCAAGTTAAACAAGTTCTCAAATCCGGAGAAGGCGTCCTTGGTTTTGGAAGGAACATACATATGATGTTCAAGTGTGCGTCTACTGTTGGAAAACGTGTTAGGACTGAGACTAATATTGCTGCCGGAGCTGTTTCTGTTAGCTCCGCTGCTGTTGAACTAGCTTTAATGAAGCTTCCCAAGTCCTCACATGCCACTGCTCGAATGTTGGTTATTGGAGCTGGAAAGATGGGAAAGCTTGTGATCAAGCACTTGGTATCAAAAGGTTGCACCAAGATGGTTGTTGTTAACCGAAGTGAAGAGAAAGTTGCAGCAATCCGTGAAGAGTTGAAACGTGAGGCAAAAGGTGAGGCGAAAGGTGTAGAGATTAATTACAGACCTCTTCCGGACATGCTCGCTTGTTCAGCTGAAGCTGATGTGGTCTTCACCAGTACAACATCTGAAACACCACTGTTCTTAAAAGAGCATGTTGAGTATCTTCCCCCGGTCAGTTCTGAAGTCGGTGGTTTGAGGTTATTCGTCGATATCTCTGTTCCCCGAAATGTAGGATCATGTGTCAGCGAAGTTGAAGGTGCACAAGTTTACAATGTTGATGACCTGAAAGAGGTTGTAGCTGCTAATAAGGAGGATCGACTACGAAAAGCAATGGAAGCACAGTCCATCATTGCTGAAGAACTGGGAGAGTTTGAAGCATGGAGGGATTCACTGGAAACTGTTCCTACACTCAAAAAGTTGAGAGCCTATGCAGAAAGAATTAGGGAGGCAGAGTTCAATAAATGCTTATCAAAGATGGGTGATGATATCCCAAAGAAATCGAAAAAGGCAATTGAAGATCTCAGCCGTGGTATAGTGAATAAACTTCTCCACGGTCCAATGCAGCACCTGAGATGTGATGGTAGGGACAACCGAACCCTAGACGAGGTCCTTGAGAACATGCATGCACTTAACAGAATGTTCGACCTCGAGTCAGATATGTCACTTTTTGAACAGAAAATTAGAGAGAAGATAGAAAAAGGCCAAAAGTAAGCTTCGAATACCGAACCTCTAAAACACTACAATCAACAACACTTCCTCACAATTGATCTAATCTGTTTGAGGCCCTTGTGGAGCAGCTTTCAATTGATGTAAAAACACTATTGCTCGGCTCTCTGATTTGGCTAAACCATTTCTACTGTGCTTTTAATGGTCTTTCGGCTTTATAGATTGCAGAACGAGGTTACAGCTTGAACCCTGTTTGGGTTCATCCGTAGAATTTTTTTTATTGATACAATGGGAACAATATTAATAGTTGTAATTAATTTACTACTTATTTTAATATAGTGCTGGAATTTTCTGCAAATGCATTTATTGGGATTTTTCTTAGTGAAAATATATTCAATTATTCATTCAAATATAAAATTCTTCGTGCATACCATACCAATCTTGTTGGAGAATATTTCTAGGCTTAATACCATGCAATGCCATTAGGTTAGGTTACTGTGTTTGGCTGCTCAGAAAGGCAGAAACAGGAAAAAAGGAAAAGGAAACAATAATTTTAGGCTTTGAAAAACTGGATTGTACTTGAAAAGGAAGTTTCAAATGCATCAGAAAATTCATTTCCATATTTCCTTTTGCTGTGTGTGGGAAACAACTCAGCAGCTTCCTAAAAGTTACTGTGGAAATATTCTCATGGTATTGGGACTTTCACGTGTTGCATTCCCATAAGGTTAGTCATCTCCTGGTGTAAGATCAGAATGGTTTTCACCAATCAGGGCTGGCCGACGGCGTAGGAGTCTAACCGTTTGGTGATAAAATAACAGTAAAAATTATCCCAAATTATAGTTTTACAACTCTTTTTCCTTATTTTATAGAGCTATTCATTCATTGCATTTTTGTTAGCTTGTGCTTGGCCTGTTGCCTGGTTTCATCAAGTCTCTTGGCTCACTTTCCCAGTCAGAATTGCTTGCAGGATCCCTATATATCTGCTGAAATTCATCCCAATCTTCTCCATCTTCTGGATTCTTCCCCCCCCCTACTTAATCACTTATATTTGATTTGTTTCATTTATACTATTAAGATTTAAATCTTTAATATTATTTAAGAAATTTAATTAAACTAATTGATTGTCGGTGAATTCCCATTGATTATTACCATTTTCTTATTCTTCAGTACCATCCTGTCATGTAATATCAACATCTTTAACTCATTATTTCCATTCAAGTCAGCTTCTATTTTATAATTTTGTCCCCAACGCCATTTTCTTTTAGAAGTACTTATGTTCAAGGTCTCCAAATATATAAAAATCTTGAAAAAGAAGAAGATATAGTCTATACGACTATGAGAAAACCATAACACATCTGTCAAAGTCTGAAAGCACCATGAGAATTGTTTGATGCTGTCATACACGGATATATATTCCAAGTTATATATATATATATATATATATATGGCAAGATCTGTTCACACCGTAATTTACTGCTAATGAGCCTCCTTTGTCAACAATGGTTTTGTTCCATGCTTCAAATCTTTTGATGGGAAGAAAATAGAAACACCCAAGATTCCTTTGTCGATAGCTTACAAATGTAACTTTCAATTACTTATGAAATTAAAAAGTCAGAAAGGGAGTTTTAGTTGCAGAATTTCACTGTCACATTCCTACCCATTGAATAATAGAGAGTGGAGAAAAAGTTGATTTAGTCGAATTCGAGCTCGAGTATCGAATATGAATATTATTTAATATAGCTATTTCCATACTCATATTTAAAGATTTATAAAACACGACTGTCGAACATGGACATTTAAAAAAATGGAGAACTTGTGGAAACATAATAAAAGTTGATCATAAAGTAGCTTAATTTTTGGTCCTACAGTTTACAAACATCTTCCACCATAGCCAGCATTTCTAAACAACGCCTGCTTTATATCATCACAGCTCATTGATGTTCTCTGTTCCAAGTCCTGAAACAAAGATTAATTAATCCAGAAACAAAAATTAAAATTTACCAGCAATTTTATTACCTCAGAGCATGAAGCGTGCAATGCAAAATCATTGAAACAGCTAATCACACATTGTTGAATCTCAAGCCCCAGTGATTCCATTGATGTCACAGTTGATAACAACAACCCTGGATCCCCTCTGCAGCAAATCTCGATCCTCGTATCCCCATTTCGTCTTTCGACATCGAACTGCGAGGAAAAAGAAACATGTTTACGAACTCGGTTCCGGATTCAGGTACTAAAAACATTTGCAGAAGAATCAGTTCAATTACCTTTGGTGTATTTCTCACTAAGATTTCATTCGGTTTCTCGGCCTTGAAAATGTGATCCGTATTTAACTCGTTCGAACTTGCTGCAATCTCTTTCTGCAACATTTTGATCCTCTCCAAGAGCTCTTTGATATAATCTATAGTATCTCCAAGGATTGATGTTCGGTCCATCTGTTGAAAGAACAATGGTAAATATAATCAGATTAGGCCCCAAATAAGAACTTGAATTCTGCACTTCGCAGGTCACTTACCTTGCTTATCTTAGGCACGATGGATCTCAACATGGAGAGGCGATCGTTTAGCCTTTTTCTCCTCCTCCTCTCTGCCATTAGATTCTTCGAAGGCTGCCCTTCCGATTTCTTAGCTCGATTCTTGGGTTCCAAGCGTGCCTCGAAGTCGAAAACCGGTGGCTCGGGAGATTGGATTTGAACAGGCTCGATTTTGCAAGTAGCTTTGACATCCAGCTTGTGAAGTTTGTCAACAAGGAACCCCGACTCTTCCTCTTGTTCTCCTCTTTCCACCATGTTCAATGAGTGATCTTCCCGAACCGGAAACGGGGGTGTATCGAACGTGTTGTTCGATGAATCCGTAGCGAATTCATCGACGAACGGACAGTAGATTTCATTGAAGTTGTAGCTGAAATCCTGGTGAAATGGCAGTGGAAGTTCATGGCTGAAACAACTTGGGAGAAAGCTTGATGATGGAGGTCTATGATCATCAAAGCAATCAAAATTCCAGCTTCCATTAGAGAAAATCTCACTCATTTCTGTTGGATTTGTGTCCCAATTCTCTCTTCTTAGAGCTAATAATTCCTCTAAGAAACCTTGTTCATTAATCTCCATCTCTCTTTTTTCCCTCTATAGGAGATGCCTTGAGAAGATCAAGTTGAAGAATTTATAGATAGAAGGGGACTGTAGGAGTATGGTTTGGAAATAATAAAATATTCATTATACAATTATTGTGTGAAATTATATACTATATATGTATTAGCCCTAAATGCCCAAGCTTGAAATGGAATCTGCTTTTTTCTTTAATGTATATTCCACCGAATATCTTGGATAAAAAGTTTATAATTAATCCAAAATTTGAATCAGCTTGTTAATGAAATACGATTAATACACGTGTCTGATGCTGATATAGCCACATGTTAACTAACTGATTGAAATCTCCCCCGTAACAAAACACCTCTAGGCGCTAGCTAACAGCCTACTGGGTCCTAAATCTTGATCCATACGTTCTCACGGAATTCATTGAATAATTTTAGGCTATGATAGTTTCGCATATGATATTTTTTAGAAAATGTTTTTTTTATTTTATTTTTTTATGTTTAATTGGAGAAAAATTAATTAATCAATGTAAAATATTTTCCAGATCAAGATAATTTTCTTTGTACTTTTTGAAAAATGACTCACAGTCTTATTTTCCGTAAGTTATTTTTTGAGTTTTTTACTTTAAATTATAAATACTCAAAATAAATTTATTTTATATATTTAATATTAATATAATATTTTAATATCACTTTGATCAAAATTTTATTTATTAAAATATTTAGAATATAATTATTAATATTTTTAATAATATAATAGTATATTTTTTAAATAATATACTCACTTATATTATAATAATATAAAATATTTTATTTTTATTTTAAAAATTTCTAAAAGTTTCATCAACTAGTGAAAATGATTTATACAACCTATTCCAAACATCGTAAAACATTTTCAGGAAAATATTTTCCAAAAAAAGTAATTTATTTTACGGAAAACATTTTTAGTGAAATAAACGAACTTGTGATTAAAAAAGTGTTATTGTCGTTTGAGGTATTGAAGTTCAAATAATTACATTTATAAAGTTTGTGTAAGATATCAATATTTTTTTATTAATCTAGGATAAGTACAAGATAATATATGTTCAAACATAACTCACAACCTTTCGACATTAAATGCTCACACCCTAAAATCTATGGTGATCGAGTCCGAATCCTCAAGAAAAAAAATAATTCTTTTACTATAAAGACCAACTAATTCATATAGTAAATTATCAATAATTTAAAAAAATATAAACAAATACTGTCGTATAATTATACCCATTACGTTCTCAAAATATAACATCAACAAAACTTTTTCACTTCTTAGTGGGGTGATAAAGAGATATTCAGAATCCAGTTCTATGAAACTATTTTTTTAAATTTAAATATATCATTAATGTGAAACATTAGTACATATCACATTTGTTGTATTTTTTATGGGTGTAAATTAAAGGACTAGTCTTCTTTAATATGGAGCGTGTCAGAGGAAGATTGTCACATCTATTTTCAACTGTCTTGCTTTTAAGCTTATACAGAGAAAATAAATCGTCTTGCGCCTGTAGCTTAAAAGTTAAAAGGCTGTATTTGTCTCCCTATCAAGGAGTACTGTACCCTTTATTTTTAAAATATGATATATAATTTTTCGTCCAAATTAAAAAAAAGGATAAATCACAGATGAGTCATTTACTTTGTTTTACTGTTTAAATCACCGCTAATCACTAGCTCACCAGTTCTTGATGTTTCGTTGATGAAACTATGGGCCTATCTAATCGTACCGTGGCATCTTTAGTCCAAGTTCAGGACATGCATCTTCTAGTATACAATATTAATATACACATACATCTATCTCTTCAAATACAATGTGTCACTGTAAACCTTAGTCATTAATGTCAAATTGTCGAATACATTTTATCTCTAGTAATTTTTTTAATTTTTTTTTATCAATATACATATTTGAAGAGAGATCATCTTATACGTTATCGGTAAGGTTTTATAAGTTACAAAAAAAAACATAATTTTAAGCTAATAAGCATTGACACGAGTGGTTGAAATTCAATAATTTGAACTTGTAAAATCAATTTCGAATCCCACCAGTGTTACTCTTGATGAACAATATGTAATTTTCTATTTAAATTACAATTGAATTTTAAATATACCCTAACCCTAAACTAAGGGAGTCAACCCAGACTTAAATTAAAAAGAAATGTTAAATAGTTTTAAAAATTGTCTAATAAAGTAGGTAAAAATGTGTATAAATTAATTAATGTCACGTTCGAATCTAAAACAAGAAAATGTTTCAACTCAAAACCATGGGCATTTTTCAAACGAAACTAGGCGGTTTTTCATTCTCATTCAAACAGTAGCAGGAAAACAACTTTGACAGCCCACAATATCTCATTTAGGGTTTTGTGTGGAGTTGAACGAAACCACCCTTTCTTCTTACGTCCATTTATTTATTTCTTCGTACCTGTTCAAGTTTGTCGGGTAGTACGGGATTCAATGTTATGGGATCGGCTGTATTAATGAAGAGTTTAAGATCACTGTTTTCAAGCATTTTTTTAGTTATTTGAGTTTAGGGTATCGTTTTGTTTAAGGTGGTTTTATGCACTGTTCTGCTTGTGAAAGAAAGTCGCACACTCTCTCATTTTTCAATTACTTATTTATTTCATTTATTCAATATATTCATTTTATAATTTATATTTCAAATTCGTAATTATTATATTTTAATAATATCATTTCTTAAATTTATTTCTATTGTCTTTTATTTAAGAAGTCAACTTGTATTTATCACCGCAATCGATTAACATTTATCTACTAATATATTAGTATTATAACACCTCTTTCAAACTTATTCTACGAACAAATCATCCTATAATTAAAGCCTCAAGAATAAGAGTCATCCGAAAGATCTCATACTGACTCATGTAATCTATCAAAGTCAAATCTATTGTTATATTTTTATATTCATTCAACATGTCACCCTATAAGTAGTGATTATGATCTTAAGCCTGACATTAATCCACCCAAATCAAAATAATTGAATTATCAATAACAACTACATTTTTTTTGTGAGTAAAGGAGAATACACTAGTCCAATTCTATCTTAAGTCATACGATCCTTACGTAATATATCCACAACTCCATTTGGTGGGTGAGTGAATTCGCTTTTACTGCTTTGCATGGTCCAAGCATGTTTCGCGAGAATATCAGCCACTATATTTTCTTCTCTTGAGACATGAGACTAACTCTCCAGTTAAGCTTGTAGACCCTATCGATGTGTTGCAGTAAGGTAAGTTGCCTCCTTTCAGCGGTTTCCTCATTTATTAACTGAATGGCCTCGCCATTATCCGTTTTCACAATCACTTATTTTTCTCCTCTATGCCAAGATATTTGAAGTCCTTCGAGAATTCCCCATAGCTCCGGCTCTAAAGTATAACAAAGTCCCATTTTTTTGGCATAACCCCATATCCAATCGTCGTTATGGTTCCGAGCCACTCCTCCACAAGTGGTCTATCTTGGTAGCGAGTTACGAGCTCCATTCATATTTATTTTGCACCAACGCGTATCCGGAGGTTCCCATTTCCTTGTGACCGTCTGCTCTTATGTGCTTCTCTTATTTACTAAGGCCTTTGCTTAGATCACTTCCTGGGATATTCTTAATCCCTTCTCAATAACCGATTCTCTTTCGATCATATTATTATCGAATTTAGCATTATTCTTTTTGCTCTACAGTGCCCACAACACAGCGCTAAAAAAGGTTGTCCAATCGGGTATCTGGTTCGATGGAGATTTAGTATAGGTCAATTTTTCACTATCTAATCTTTCATATCACTGTTCAAGAATTCCTCCAACTTATCTGGTTGAATCACCTGCTTTCACGTTATGAGTGCTATCGAGCATTTTCTGAGGACATTGTTAATATCTTTTATAGCAACACCATAAACTTTGCAGCTCGCATAAGTTGATATATGACATCGGACTCTCTCTGCATTTGTTAAGAGACAACCTCTGCACGTGAGCCAAATGAACGTTTTAATCCTCGGTAGACTCTAGTGCTTCGCTATAATTTTCCAAACTTTGTTCCTTTGTTCGTCGCCGTTCCAAGTTAGGGTTTTGTATAGTGTTTTAGTGAGAACGGTCTTTCTCTAAGACTTTTCATCCTGGCTATCAGGAAGACTACTGTTTATTGGTGGTGCTACTGCCTCTAACGTTTTAAAAGTTTCCACAGGTAATATGTTTTCCAACTACTCATAGTCTCAATTTTCATATCTAGTGATCATGTCTTTAACTTTGATCGTTTAGTCATCAATAGTGCTCGGTTGTAGGCATATGCTGTTTAGCGGTCCCTTGTTTGCTAGTCATTCATCATTCCAGAAGTCAACATCTTTGTCATTTCCCAAGTTCCAATTGATATTATTTCTGAAGAAAGACCAAACTGTGTACAACACTTTCCACATGTGTGAGCAATTGCACCGGTTAAAAACCTCATGCAATCTATCTTCAGCCTTATACTTGCTACGAATCTAGGAAGCACAGGGACGGGTGGGGTACGTACTGGGGACGTGTCACGGTGGCAGGGTACGACTGAACGACATCGGGGATGTTTCATCGAGTCCTGGGGACGTTTCGGGGACGGCATGTGACTTTCACATGCGTCCCCAGGATATTTTCGTCATTTTACAATAAAAAAAAAGAAAAGAAAAACCTAATTTGAGGCTGGAGCTTTCAGCAATAATACAAAACCTAGTATTGGAGCTTTCAACAGTAATTGCTTCTGCTTCTTGAGCTTTTTGACAGTAATCAGCAGCAACTGCTTCTGCTTCTTTTACCAACCAAGTACACTGCTGGGATAAACTTGAACAAGCCAGATTTTTCTGCTACTCTTTTGCTGTAAGTATTTCAAGATCTAGCTGTATCCTTTTTGTGCCAATATCTTCAGACTTCAGGCTTCAGTTGGGTTCTCAAGTGCTGCATCATAAGTTATTAGTGATAAGGCAATTTGGAATCCAATTTTGTTGCATTATGTTATTGTTCTCCATAAATAATCCTCACCCTCAAATGGTCGCTACAAAAACTTAAAAAGGGAATTCATAACTTTTCCTTTTTTAAGTTTCAAGGAGATTTAGAACTTATAAATATTTTGTTTCGTTTTCACTTTAACAGCGTGCGTGTTCTGAAGGTATAAAGCAACGGATAGAATTTATAAATATTCACGACTTACGAGCCTGAAAAAGGGTTGCGCACCACACACTATTGTGTATTAAACAACTGAACGATGGAGCATATATATAATTATAAATACGTGTGTATGTATTGGAACTATCCAGATTCTTTTTTTATAACTTTTGATGCAATGTCTTGTATAACTTCAAGGTTACATGACTACTCAATAGACATTAGTTGCTTTCTATACGTGTGTATGTATTGGAACTATCCATATTCTTTTTTTTTTTTTGTAACTTTTGATGCAATGTCTTGTATAACTTCAAGGTTACATGACTACTAAATACACATTATTTGCTTTCTATGTTGGTTTTCATTTTTCTAGTAGTAGCAATTTTGATTTATCAAGAACAAAAAAACAGAGTATAACAAATTTCATATTCGAAATAGAATAGAACGAAATTCATTTTTCGGGGATCTTTTTTCAATTCAAAGCAAAACATATTGATGGTTGCTTATTACGTGGTTATTAAGAGAGTTTAACTATATCATTATTGCCATTTTTACCAAATAATGTACTTAGAGCACGGTTATTAAAGAGAGTTAAACTCGATTGATGCTGCTTATTACATGGTTATCATTTTATAATGTACTTAGAGCATATTAGACATTACCAGGAATGTTTGAAATTTGAATGGAAAATATAGTGAATGAAGCAATGATTGGAGAAGTAAGTAAAAGCTTCATTTTTTATAAAAAAATTGTATCAGTTATTCTAAAATATTATTATTTAATACATAAATTATATAAAATAAATTTTACATGAGTTATTTAATAGTAGTCTATATGTAACTTATATTCACATATATTTTCACCTTTTATATTCGCCTTTTATATTTGCATGTTTTGTTTTCAATTACATTCAATTGATGCATGATATTTAAACTCATTTAATTTTTTTTATGTAAACAAGTTAATTTAGTATAAATATGACATCTCAAAGTGGTAGTGGGACTGGAAGTAATAGTGGGAGCGAGTCAATTTCAACGTCCCAAAATGAGAATTTATCTCCATTGTGGAATTATGTGACAAAGATAAAAAAGCGAGGGACTGTTGGAGGAACTTGGAATTTTCGTTGCAATATTTGCGGCGAAACTCGTAATGGAAGCTATACTAGGATAAAGACACATTTGCTTCAAATTTCAAGTGAAGGAGTTGCAATTTGCAAAAAGGTAACTAGAAATCAAAAACTTGAAATGGTAAGGTTGGTAGAAGAGTGAGAGAATAGAAAGAAACAATAAGTAACTACATAAGTTTCTTTGCCCTCTCAATCTTCAGCTGGAATTGAGATTGATTCTTCTTCTAAGAAGAGAAAACCTAGCTTGTCACCTCTTGCTAGAGCATTCGACATGAATACAAGAGCCTAATTAGATGAAGAAATTGCAAGAATGTTCTACACCGGTGGTTTTCCCTTTAATCTTGCTAGAAATCCTCATTATCATAGGGCTTTCACTTTTGCTGCAACTCACAATATTCCTGGTTATGTTCCCCCTGGTTATAATAAATTGCGAACCACATTGCTCCAACAAGAAAAATATAATATTGAGAAGCTCTTGCAATCGATTAAAGCAATATGGCAAGAAAAAGGGTTAACTATTGTGTGTGATGGTTGGAGTGATCCAACAAGAAAGCCTCTCATTAATTTCATGGCTACTTCTGGAAATGGGCCTATGTTTCTTAAAGCTGTGAATTGTTTTGGTGAAGTCAAAGATAAGTTTTTCATTGCTAATTTGATGAAAGAAGTGATTGATGAGGTTGGTCATCAAAATGTGGTGCAGATTATTACTTACAATGCAGTTAGTTGCAAGGGGGCATGAGAGATTATTGAGAGCATGTATCCTCATATTTATTGGACACCATGTGTTGTCCATACACTTAATCTTGCCTTGAAGAATATTTCTTCAGCAAAAAATGTCGAGGGAAATGAGGAAACATATGGCTTATGCCATTGGATTACCGATATTCATGGGGATGCCGTATAAATCAAGAATTTCATCATGAACAATAACATGATATTGGTAATCTTTCAAAGATTTAGTCCTCTTAGGTTACTTTCAGTTGCAGATACTCATTTTGCTTCGATCATTGTGATGCTTAAGAGGTTTAAGCTCATCAAACAAGGACTTCAAGCAATGGTCATTAGCGATGAATGAAATTCTTATAGGGAGGATGACATGGTGAAAGCAAACTTTGTGAGTGATGATTGGTGGGATAAAGTAGCTTACATCCTTGATTTTACAAAGCCCATCTATGACATGCTTATAGTATGTGAAACTGATAAGCCATGTCTTCATTTGGTATATAAGTTATGGGATTCCATGATTGAGAAAGTGAAGTGTGAAATTTACAAGAAGGAAAAACGTCCTCTTTCAGACTTCAGTCCTTTTTATCATGTTGTTTATGGGATTCTTATAGCTCGTTGGACAAAGAGTTATACTCCTCTTCATTGCCTAGCTCATTCACTAAATCCAAGGTACATACATAACTTTGTTAGTTTTGAATTTTATATTTTCATCTCCTAGTTCTTTGATGCTATGTATAATTTTCTTTTTAATATGTTGAAGGTTTTATAGTGACGGTTGGCTAAGCGAGGATCCTTGTAGAGTTGCTCCTTATAGAGATGGTGAAATATCTCGAGAGAGAATAAATGTTTTCGTAGGTTATTTCCAAATAATGATGATTATGAAAAAGTCTTGGATGAATTTGCTTGTTTCTCACTTAAGCTCGGGCCTTTTAAAGATTTGATGTCTCTTATAAAGAGGTATTCTTCGGATCCGAAAAGTTGGTGGGCTAACTTTGGTACCAAAATTTTATTGCTTCAACCTTTGGCTTTCAAAGTGCTTGGACAACCTACTTCATCCTCTTGTTGTGAAAGAAATTGGAGCACTTATTCTTTTATTCACTCACTTAGGAGGAATAAGTTAACTCCGAGTCGCGCCGAAGACTTAGTTTACATCCACTACAATCTTCGTCTTTTATCAAGTAGTTATAGTCAATATGAGGATGAGAAAACCAAGATGTGGGATGTTGGTGGTGATGCTTTTGATTCATTGGGAGATGTTGAATATTTAGAGTTTGTCGAACTCTCGCTTGATGAGTCGGATTTAGAGAGTCAATTAATCTCAGAAGATGTTAACAATGTTTGATTTGAGTTTAATATTTTTCTAGACTTAATATTATAGTTTGAGTCTTAAGATTTGACACTTTAATATTATGGTTTTATTATGGATTTTATTATTCTAGAGTTAATATTATGGTTTGAATCTTGAAATTTGACATTTTAATATTGTTGTTTGTTTATGGATTTTACTACTATAAACTTAATATTGTTGTTTGAGTCTTGATATTTGACATTATTTATGATTTTTTATATATATTTATAATTATAAAATTATTTTATATGCCGTGCCCTTACCGTCCCCGTACCCTATAATTTTCAAAATTATCATTTCCCATCCCAGTCCTCATCCCCGTATCCGTATCCGTGCAACATAGCTACGAATAGCTGGCACCCAAAGGAGGTCTTGTCTGCTTACAAGTTTCAAGGTGATTCTCATAATAAATGCTTGATTTTGTTTATGCATGTGTTTTAGACCTTGGCCTCCTTCCTCCGTTGGTTCATACATCAAATTCCAATTGGCTAGGTGCTTCCCACATCCTTTCATCGTGCGTCCCCAAATAAAGCTCCATATTAGCTTTTCAATTTCATCACAGACTCCCTTAGGTAACAATGTCGTTTGCATAGTGTAGTATGGAATTGTCGATAGAACTGATTTTGTAACACCCCAAATTTAATGAAATTAGGGACTAAATTGAAAGTTCAGGAACCTTGCAACTTAGATTTGAACTTTTAGGGAGTCAGGGACTAAACTAGGAATTATCCTATTTTTCTGGTCAGTGAAAAAAAAAGAATCTGAAACCCAATTCTCCCCCTTGTGTGTGTTAGTGAACCTCGTGAACCCCAAACCCTTTCCCCTAAAACAACGACTTTCCCCCATCAAACCACTCTGCTTCGATCGTCCGAGGTGTCACCAACCATCTCCAATCGAAGTGTCAGGCCATCGTAAAGCTACCCCAACCAACTGTCGACTCTAATCGGCCGCCAACAGTCGTGGAAGAGTCGAAGAAGCTCCGTCGAACCTCTCGCTCTTTTGCCTCGGTTATTTGCAAAATTCGGTCGCCACGATCGTCCCCTCGCCTCACCACCGCTGCCACTAGACTCACCATAGTCGTCCGCTCGTAACCCAGCCTTTGGGTCACTCTATCGTTGCCGATTTCCTCGTCGTCAGCATGGGTAAGCCTGAGATATTTCAATTAATTATTTTTCTCGGTTTTGGCATGGTTTTGGATGAAATTTTGGGTAAAACTTGATTGTGTTGTTGTTTAGGTGATGTTGGAGTAATCGGCAGACCACCCCGAGCTCATTGTCATCGTCATGTGCCGCCGTACGAGCATGGGGCTCTTCTCCAGCCAAGGAAACCTTCTTAAACCGATTCAAGTGGACCGAATCGGCCCAACCCGGTCTGAACCGGGTCTGTTTGAACCGAACCGAGTCAACCCAATCTGAATTGAGTCAACCCGACCTGACTCGTTGACTTTGACTTGACCCGTTGACTTTGACCATAGTTGACCATTGACTTTGACCAAAAAGTCAAAATTTTTGAAAAGTTATATTTTATGTTTTTCGATATCCTGAGTTCGAATTCGAAGTCTGTTTCCCCAAATTCAATCCCAGTAAGTTGTTTTCAGTATTTTACCTTCCGATTCGAATCATTTTCTGCAATTAAGCCCCATTTCTAATGTAATTTCTATTTATATGTATCTGATGGCGTTAGATTCAAGTTTGAGAGTGATTAAATGGAGTTTAAATGTTTGATCGGTGAAGCACAAAATCGAGGTAATACATTACTACCTTATGTATACTTTATGGAATATGTTGGCAATGGTTAATGCATAGACGAATATGTTGGGATATATGTGTGTAATTAATACATTTCTAAACTTGATCCAAATGCGATAAAAAGTATTAAATTGAATATGACTTAAGATTTCACGCAAAAGACACTAGAAGACTGACAATAAATAATTTCAGGTTCAGTGATTAACCGATAAAGCAATCAACCTCAGGATCTTTAAATTCTTATTATTTTCGTTAAAAGTTTTAATACCGGAATTACATGGTTACCCCTATGAGGTAAAAATGGTATGGACTGACCCTGACAGTGGAAGCACCCTGAGAATTCGTATTTAATCCAACAAACTACTGTTCCATCTATTAAATTCCCGATATGCTCGGATAATAACTGATAACAGATCCTAACATTTGAGAAGATACAAGACCATAATTGTTGATTATCAACAAGCACCTATAGACTAAAATATTGGAAGTGCTATTCATGTTTGAATTATTCAAAAAAATTGAATTAAATGGAAAGACTGGACGAAAAAATGACATATTTGGCCAATTATCAGAAAAAGTGCATATGTTTGGATTGAAATAAATTACCGAAATGTCATCGAACTACGAAATAACTAAAATAATCTCCCATATTCAAATGATTGAAATACCCTAAATCCAAAAAGGACTAAAATACCTTGAACCTCAAGAATACTGAATTAACCTCGAGTGTTGAAGTGACCTAAATATCTTACCGACTTGGAATAAGTGATTATATTTGGATAAATTCTAGAAACACCAATAAACTTATGTTGTATCATCCCTAAAGGTTATGGAGCATAACTCAAGTATACTGGTATTCTTAATACTGATACATCACAGAAAAATATAATACCATCGAATTCCTGATCGTCTTCTCTAGTTCCGTTCAGTGGTGATTCTGGAAGTTACCAGTTCAACCAGTGTAATCAATATTAAAAAGTGGTTATCCGTGAAGTATATAAGTTTGATTTATTGACAAGTTTTACAGGGTGGAGATCGATTTGTACGATTTGACTCGAAGTTATGATAATACGATATAAATTCAAAATAATGCAAACTAATATTTTACCCTTATTGGATTAAGTTACTAAGAAGCCATCAAAAATTAAAATGTTCAAAATACCCTAAATTGTCTGAATAATGGAAACACTCATGATATCTCTAGGTCTTCAAAAAAATTCTGATGTAAAAGTTCATGAGTACTCTTTTTAATACATTCGAATCTTAAATGAATTTTGAAACATCAATTTCGGAAGGTTGATTAAATATGTTAATGAATGAACCCTTTTTATAAGGACCTCGATTATGAATTCTGTCCAATCTATAGAAGTTATACATTTTTTCTTATTAATAACGATCAATTGCCTCCGAAAAGATCTGAATACTATATGATCTTGATGAATCACTTCCCGAATGACTGATGAATCCATCAGCTATCAAACCCCTTTTTATAGGGATCTCATTTTAAATTTAATCAGTTTATAGAAGTTTGTGTTTCCCCCACTTGATAATTGCTAAGTACATCCGGAAAATAACTGGACCCTCTAGTGTGTTCCCTATGTACTACATGTCTGATTTATATGTTTTGAATTGCTTTTCACAAAAAATTATGATTTAATGGCTTATGAACCATGTCTACATGGTATGTGTTCTTTGATTCCGTTTTCATTGGAAAAGATAATCATTTCTGATTTATGGATCATGGGATCTATTGGTTACTACTTGAACTATTTTATTGAGACATTATCTGGGTAGGTTGGAGTATGGAGGTTTAGCTCTTATCAAGCTTGTAATTCCTTACGGACCTAAGGTAACCCTTAGGTAGGCTTCGAGGCCCCGAGAAACTTTCTTGGGTAGGCTCTCAGGCCCCAAGGCATTCCCTTGGGTAAATCCTAGGACTGAATATGGTGTACGGGTAGAGGGCAATTATGTAGTTTATTTCATTGTCACTCTTACGAGATTTTACTGGATCACGATCCTGATATTACAATTTACTGTTAAATTTGATTTCTACTGGATACCATATGAGTAGGATTATAGAGTATGAAGGTTCAGCTCTGATCAAGTTGGTAATTCATTACGGACCTAAAGAGACCCTTGGGTAGGCCCATATGCCCCAAGGTATTCCCTTAGGGTGACTGCTTTGTTGTGTGCTTAGGGTAAGTCCTTATGAATGCAATTCTGGGGAAAGCTACATAAATGTGTTCGGTTGGAGGGTATTACTGTGGTTTTAAAATATGTTTTAAACTACTAACGTTTTTAAAGGATTTATATACATTACTCTATTTTGTTGGAACACACTAGACATCCTATTATGATCTCTTGAACTTGGTCATATGAATGTTTCCTCTTAATTGAAATCTTCATGTCTTTTACTCGAAGAAATATCAGTGGAACCACATCTCATCCCGAAAACCTGTAGACGCTTGAATTGATAAGAAAATTTTTATGCTTGTCTATTATCTGCATGTCCTTCAACATCACTTAGTAGTTATGTATTATTGAGTTTCCCAAAGCTCACTCTTTTACTCACCATTTCAGGTTGAAAGAATCGAACCAGTGCAGCTATCGACATCAGTAAAGGAGTTTTACCGTTGTTGCTTGCGGAGTACGGTGCATGTAATTGGGGGGCATGTATGTTGTATTCTATTTTTATATCTGAGTCTAAAACCGGTTTTATTTCTGGATATTGTTAAATTCTACTTTTAATATAAAAATTATTTTACAATTTTATGTACTTTAACATAAATTTTAATTTTTTTTTGGTTTTTTACGATGGGTTACTTCAGTGGCCCTAATGTGGCACCTCGGATCGGATCGGGTCACTCGCATCAATATGAGGGTGTTACAGATTTTTCTTAGACTATTCTTTCAGCTAATGACAAGACTTTAGCTTTCCAATATGAGAGGTGGTCAAGCATTTTTTGGGTTAATAGCCGATAGGTTGTTTTGGTTACTCTTTTAGTAAAAGCGGAATGCCCTAATATATTCTGAGATCATTAACCACCTTGAATCCGAGACTACCACTGATCATCTCTTTGACTTGTTACGGGATATTTTTAGAGAAGAAAACATTGGTATTTGGGTTAGTAACCCTTTGGCCTAAGCTTTGGCAAAATCCTTATAATATCACAAATTTCAGGTTAACCCGAGACCCATAAGTTGATCCCATTAGATCTTCTAGATCAGTCTATGATGGTTTTGGGCTTAAGTTTGGCCCAAGAAATTAAGGTAAGTGATGGTTTTAAGTTGGGGTAAAAAGAAGAGGGACCAAATTAGCAATTTACCCATAGCTTTTTAAAGGATAAAAACCCCTTATTTTTCTAGAATTCATGTGAGAACCAAAATCCATCAAAATATCTCTTCCATTTCTCTCTTTTTCTTCATTCCCAAGAGCAAGCAAAGGTAAAAGCTTTAAGATTCTGAATCCTAGATTGAAGAAGTCAAGGTAAGAACCTTAATCTTCATCCTTCAAGCTTTCTTTCAAACCCTAATCTTAGGTTTTAGGTATAATTTCAAAAATGAGTTTTTAAGGGAATCAAGGATTCAAGTTGGTTTTAGTAATTTTGAGTTTGTTAGAGTATTCTTACCCTTTATTTAAGCTTTAGACAAGTAGTATTTCATAGTTTTGTCCTTGTTTAAGAAAAGAGGTGGGAGAAAGTTCCAAAGCTAAAGGTAAAGAGAAAGTGGGTTCTAGTTGATTTAAGGGGAGTTCTAGCTGCCAAAAAGGCCATATAACACACTCACATCTTCCTTATAACAGTTGTAGATCATTAGAAATTAGTTTAGCTAGAAAGTTAAGATTTAAGCATGTTGAGTAGAATTTTATGGTAGATTTAATGTTTGATGTTTATAGCATGTTTAAAGCCTTGTTTATGACCCCTATGGTGCATATAAGACTTAATAAAATATGGGAAACCTCAAAGTAAGGAAATAAGGGAGTATGGGTGGTGAATTCGTGCCCAAATAGGGCATTCTGGTCCGTTAGTATCGATACTGGAAGAACAATACCGATATTGTTCTTCGTGAAAGAATAAAACCCAACATTTTTATAAGAGCAGTATTGATACCTCCTTCAAGGAGTATCGAACTCAAGTGGTCAGTATCTATACTGAGGTATTTTTGAAAACATTGAACTCAATTTTGGTATCGATACTCATGACAATATCGATACCCCAATAGTAGAGTATTAATACTCAATATAGAGTATCGATATTACCTAAACCAAATAGCCTATATCAGTAGAGAGGTATCGATACCAGCAAATGAGTATCGATATCAAGGGGCTATTAATATATACTGAAGAGTCAATATCGATATCCACGGTCATATTTGGATGAGTAATATATGAAATGTTATGAGAAGTTGAGGTTTCCTAAAAATCGTATAATTTCTCTCAAATAAGACTACAAGTGAGAGCAATCATAATGTTTAATTCAAACATAGCAACGGGAATAAAGTAGGGTGAAATAAGACTAACCTTGTTTGTATGCTAGGGAAACGATCAAGACACCTGAGTTCCTTTAGAAAAGCTAACAGTCGAAAGTATAGGTTTAGTCCGGATATATCCTTAGGGAGTACGCAAGGCACTTTAAGCTGACTAACTAAGGCCAAGGCCTGACACTCGCAAGAGGTGGGTTAGTCGAGAGTGTTGTGTCCGATGCAGAGATTATAGGGGCCACATTCTCAGTAGACTAGATGGGTGTGTGAGCTCCGAGATGCAGAACCCTCAGCCGCACCATGATATACCATAGAGTAGAGAGTGAGTATACTTGTATACTCACTAAAGAAAAATAGTAGACTTGATAGCTTGAGCCTTTCAGTGATATATAGTTAGTATGATTTAGTTGTTAGTGTGACACTAAACTAGTTAGCTCAGCGTTTGGAACTTGTTTCCTTACTCAGATTAGGTGGAGCAGTCGAGGAGCATCCTTAGAGTAACCGAGGTATAGACCAGAGCATGTCAGAGTACGTCTCAGCGTTTTGAAGGGCATGTATATTTGTAAGCATTGTTGTCCATTTGAGTTGTAGATTCATTTTAAAGTTGGTATGTATTATTTTGAAATATAAATATTTTATTTATTTTGGAGCTCCCCGTTTAAAGTTTTAAAACATATTTTATGGAAGTTTTTTATGAATAAAATGGTCGTTTTAATATAAGAAAAAGAAGAAATAAGTTGGTCAACCACTCCGGTGGTTCTGTGCACGCACAAATAAGATTAAGTCATCAACAAAAAATAAATGGGTTATCTCGGGTCATGTTTTAGAAAGTTTCCCCCCACAATATGCAAGTTTTGTTGATAGAAGGTCGCGTGGATCTCCTCTGCTCCTGGTGTTTTTAAAGGTCTAGTATTGAACAAATGCTTACCTAATCTCCGAATCTTCAAAAGGTTTTCCCAGGGACTCAGCTTGCTTCTTGTTAATTTTTGGGAATAATCCTTGAGTTGCATTTTGAGAAACCTTAGCCCCTGCTATAGTAAATAAATTTACGAAGTACTCCATAGCATGCTTTTTCAAGTCTTCCTGGTTCGAGCTCCACTTTCCAGGCGTAATTTCAAGCTTTGTGATTTATTTCCTTCTATGTTTGGCTACTGCACTAGTATGAAAAAATGTTGTATTCTTGTCGCCATGACTAACACATTTGCTTCTAGCTCTTTGGGCCCATAATAATTCCTCATTTCTAAGGAGGGTGTCTAGCTCTGCTATGAGCTCATTGTCAAGATCAGTTAGAGTAACCGAGTCGTGATTGCGTAACGCCCTATCAATGCCTTTGAGTCGAGCTTGAATCCTTTTCTTCTCTTTACCAATGATTCCGAACATGTTGATATTCCAGCCTGCAATCTCTTTCCTGAATTGGTTTAGGTTAGTGCTACAATTTAAATGTTACTATCAACATGTATTTTCGTTAAATATATTAAAAATAAAAATAAAATTATATATTTAGTATAATATTTAATATAACAAATAATTTAGTAATTGATTTTAAAAAATAATATTTGGGTTTACGAAAATTTTGAAGAAAAATGAAGGGTTATACTTATACATCACGAGGAAGGGGACATTGCTTCACGAGTCAGTTCCTGCGCAAGGAAAGGAGAGGTCAAGACTTAAAATCACGTAAATCTCAGTCACATTGACTTATCAGAAGATGTGTCCACATTCAGCTCTTCTTTTGAATTATAGTTGGGAAAATCATTTTTTTTTTCAAAATCAAACAAAATAATGATAATAAAATATATCATTAGTTACTTAATTTTAGGTGTCATTTCATTTTAATCATTGAATTATAAAAAAACTCCAATTTACCACTATAATTTTTTGAATTGGTTTATTTTGATCATTGATCCGATAAATTATTAATGGCATGATAAAGTGATTGTTGTATTTTTTTTCATAAAACAATCAACTCATGATTTTCATTTCTGGTAAATCATTGTTTGTCATCGATCACTATTTATAGCAAGATCAATATCAAAATATTCATATTTATCTGTTCTTTCTTCTCAATTAATTTTTCACGAAATTCTTTTAAAATAAATGAAAATTCCTCTAAAGACTTGACCTTTAGTGCTATGATCTTCTTTGTTGGAAAACATTTCTCATTATTTTAGAATTTTAAATCAACACTCAAACCTTACAAAATGATGATTTTTTGAGTTTAAAATAGGTTTTAGAAAATTTTAAATTGACAAAGTGATAACAAAAATATCTGAACATAATTTTTTCACAACTAATTATCAAAATGAGACATAAATGATAATAAAAGAGATTAAATAATATTTGGAAAAAGGAGCTAACAAAATTTCCTAGTTAACTTTGTTAGGCAACTGTAGGTTGAATTCTTTTATCTCTTGTTTTAACTACCAATGCAGTTGGTGATGGTGATGGTGATGGTAGCCAATATGTGAGTGGCTCCACCAGAACTTAAGGTCCGGCCTGTCCCATATCGGCTGCTGATTCCAACTTTGATTTAGTTTTGTGCCCTAAAATTAAAATATGTAGGGCTGTTGACCTAGACGTTTAGGCCATCTTTTTTTTCATGAAAAAAGTTGTGCGGGCAAAAAGTCCTTGCCTAAAAACTTCTCTCCCCCACCCCCACTCCCACCCCCACCCCCACCCCCACCCCCACCCCCATTCCCACCCCTTCTAATCTTACTTTTTCTAATTCAAATTTAATCTAATAATAAGTAAAGTACATAAATGGTCCATAAATATATGACATTGCTTTATTGAGTCTTTTAATTATTAAAAGTTATAAAATAATCCTCTAAGTATAGGGAGTTGCTTTATTGAGTCCCTTGATTATTAAAAGTTATAAATGGTCACTTGACTATTTATTATGTTCCAAACTTGTCTTTTTCCGTTAAAAAATTGATGAGAGTTTGAGTTGTACGTTAACCAACTTGACTATTTATTATGTTCCAAACTCGTCATTTTTCGTTAAAAAATTGATGAGAGTTTGAGTTGTACGTTAACCTGCTGATTGAGATATGATAAAATATGATCTCATAATCTCAAACAACTATCATATCTCATTCAACATGTTAACGTCCAACTCATATGACTAATTTTTTTTTAATGAAAATTGATTGTTTGGAACATAATGAATAGTCGAGTGATCATTTTGTAACTTGTGCAGGTGGAGGGACTCGACAAAACAACTCCCTACAGCTGAGGGACTATTTTGTAATTTTTAATAATTAAGGAACTCAATAAAGAAGTATCCTATAGTTACGGGACCATTTATGTACTTTACCCTAATAAGTAAAAGTTCAACTTTGGATTTAAATTGAGGATTCAAATATCAAAATTAATAATGTGATATATGAGGTTGTGAGTGTCCTAATTTATGTCCAAAAGATCTTTATATTTTAATGTTTCTTCACGGAAAATAATTAAGCTAATGAAAAATTGGTTAGGTAGGAAGGGTTGATGATTAGTTCGTGGTTAATTTCAACGTTTTCTTTGATTTTGCAATTCCTTAATGGCTCCTACATTTATCACTTAATTTATTTTAAGGGCACGAACCAACTTACATAATTCAGTGATTAAAAAAAATGTTGTTATTCTTATAGGTCACGAATTCGAGAGCCAACAGTTATAACAGGGTGATTGAACATTCGTTATCAAATGGTTAATAATATTTAGAACATATATTACTTTGTAATCACCTTAACTTAATAAAAAATAATTTATTTTCAGTTAGTATTTATATTTTTAATGATTAGTAAAGATTCTAAATATATAATATTTTATAATCATTTTAGATTATTAAAAAAATATTAACTTTTATTTGCAGTGGGATTTCCTAATTATTTGGTAGAAACTCCCAATAATAAAGATATATATTATGTTCTCGTGGTATTTTCTTGTTGTTTGAGTTTTAAGATTTATCGTATAGTCCTAAAGAGGGTCACGAGAACGCCTCGATCGAGGAGAATAAAATTTGTAGATCGTATAGTCCTAAAGAAACTAAAACATTTGTAATATAAAAACAATATATTAAATGAAAAGGAAATATAAATTAGTAATTATAAACTACAAATAAAGCCACATATAAGTTTACATATAAAAATTTTAAAATTCGAATCCATCAAATGACTTCAGTGATAAAAGAGGAGTGTTGTTCTCCTTAAAGATTTCAAGTTTAAACAATTATGTCTGTAGGGCCAGATTATTAAAAAAATTGTATATTATGGGTGATTATAATATTATTATTTAAAATTTTCTTAATCTATTAACAACACACCCTGTAAACATAACTACTTGAATCCAAAAACTTTAGAGAAAATAGCATTATCTTTTACGACTTAATATACTCAAAATATATATGAATTGGTTGAGTGATTTTACTAATTTAAGAGAATGTTATTCTCTCTTAAGATACTGAATTAATACAGAATCCTATGACAAATTGAATGTCAATTAAAATTTTTGAAAAATGGATCGATTGAGTTTATAACTTGTGGGAAAAGGTTTTGTTTAGACAAAAAAACAAAAAACAAAAGACAGTTGAAATCAATGATTCCTCTACGGCCATAACATAAATACATCCACTGCTCACTGCCCCGCCGCCAACGAAATTATGTTTGAAAAAATCTCTGCATTTCATTATTGGTTTGATCCAAGAAGAAATCATTTATAAATATTAAATCTATTAAATTTATTTATTTTGATAAATGGGTTTTCATGTTTTAGGTTTATAACAATTGTTTTTTAATAATATCATTTTAAAGTCAATAATCTCTCAAACAAATGGTTACAAGCTCTCGATTAATATATTCACTCTCTCGTATGTTGTCAGTTCAATACTTATTATTAACAAAATTTCTCTTTTCTCTCCCCTGAGTAGATATTATTGAAAAAAATAACATCGTCTTTAAAGTTTAAAAATCAATTTTTTTCTTTAAAAAAGTTTAATATCTCGAATCATTACATTAAATCAAAACTTATTTGAAAATACCATAATTAAAAAAACCAAATAATCATTAAAAAGTAAAAAAATGATGTGAAAAATAAAAGAACTAAAAAATATCACATTCACATTACCATTAAAAAATTAACGACGAATGACCAAAACGGAATTAAAACCTAATATCGGGTATGATTCAAATAAACAATTGGGTGACTAAAACGGAACCAAAGTGATATTTAAGGTACTAAATGTATTGTTTACCCTAATTTCTTTTTTCTTTTTAATAACATCTACCTAGGAGAAAGGGAGATTTACTAGGGGTGGGTATTGAACCTACTCCAACTTAAGAGGAAAAAAGAAATGTTACTTTTAATTATCTACTCTAGATATTGTTGATTAGGTAATTTGTTATATTAAAACTTTTATTTTCAAAGAGAGATTTGAAGCTAATGAATGAAAATTTGGTGATGAATTAAAACAACTTGGTTTAAGATAGGACATTTTTAATTAGTTGCAAGTTCAACCATGAGAGAATCTTGGCCCAACTCAGTCTCGGAACAAAGCAGGCCTACTTGGTCAAGCTCAAAGCATGGTGAATTTCAAAGATTAATTATGATCTCACGCTTGGTCCAAAGCAACTATAAAAAAATAGCCAAAATCAGCTATAAAATATATTTTGATATAATATCTAACTCATTTTAAATTCTTAAATCCAGAAATAATATACGTTTACTCGAAGAAAAGGTGGTTTATGCTTTATTCCTGATATTGACAAAGCATGCACAAGTTTATTCTCTTGTATCCACTCAAATTGTTTTCTATGAGCGGTCATCACATGGCAATTCAACATATTCCAAAATTGTCTAAGTCGACTTATATTTTGTGAAAACATCAGGTGTCTTTAATAACTGATGACTATGGTCTTACAAGTTTCATTTCTGAATCCTGCATAGTTTATTCAAGTATAGTCAGGATCAAACATTCAGAATCCCGGCTATGTATTGTATCACAGGCAGGATAAATTGTTGATATCTTGATTACTGTCCACAGTAAGTGCAGATATACTACCTCACCTTACTTGTTGGAATACTACTGGAGCGTTTTGGAACACGATATACAAAATGTTTTCTGCTCGCTCAAGCGCCAAAATCGCATCTCTTAGGTATAGCCTTCTGTTGAGAGTTATTGCACTCATATGTATGCAGCAGTTCCAGACGTGCTTCCATGCATGCTGATACATGATTTAGTTGAGATGGTTATAGAATTAATAAGAGTCTAGAAGCTAGTTGGTTATAACACAAAATATTGTTAAGCGGTTTTTCAAGCTTGTAAAAGCTGTTATATAAGCTGAAAGTATGTGAGAATGTAATCATCATTTTTTACTGATTGAGTAAAGATAATTTCAAAAATTCTTGAAGGTTTTTGATTACTCAACATGGTATCATTCGCTTTTGGTCCTGGAGCGTTCTGCTGAAGCTGCGATGGTGCCATTTGCTGATTCGTCCTCCTCACAAGCTCGATTGTTCACTAACAAACGAGTGAATGTCGTGTTTGACGAGATGAACTTCCTGTTATGGAAGCAACAGGTTCTGCTTACAGTGCGCAGTCACTGTCTTGAACGGTTGTTGAACGACACTTTACCAGCTCCATCAGAAACGATTGTCGATGAGCATGGTGAAACAGTGGTGAATGAAGCTCATGAAGACTTTGTCGCACAAGACAATGCGCTTGCGTCATGGCTTCTCTCCACGATCAGTGCTCCATTGCTGCCACAATTTGTGGGTGCTGAGTCGACTGTCGCTGTCTGGAATACCGTACTGCAGTTTTTTGCAAATCGATCCACGGCTACTATCATGAATCTTCACTATAAACTTCAGTCCATGAAGAAAGGTGATGACTCGATTCGAGTTTATCTCACCCGAGTTAAAGAGATCTGCGATGCCCTTGCTTCTTGTGGGAGCCCAGTGTCCCAGGTCGAGCACATTGTAAGCATCCTTAAAGGCTTGCCACGAGAGTATCAGCCATTTATGGCAGTAATTACAACCACTCGTGAGTCACTCTAGTTAGATCAGGTTTATTCCATGCTGGTCGATGCCGAAACTCAGATTGTTGGGTTTGATTCCCAACTTGAGAACTTCCCAATGAATGCACATATAGTTCAAGGGAGGTTTATGGCTGCTTCGACTGAGTTAATTTGTGGGGGACGGTCTGGAGGTCGAGGTCGTGCTCGTCTTCAATGTCAGCTCTGCGGCAAGATTAGGCATTCGGTTGATCGATGTTGGTATATGTTTGATCGAGACTTCCCTGGGGTCAATGCGGTGTCTGGTTCATCACGATCCAGGGATGAGTCGGGTGCTGCTAACTGTGTGCTTATTGATTCGTCAAGATTTGCCTGTTGCAGTGCTAAAACTGGTTTCAGTCTTCCTCAAACACATATGGCTTCAGGTGAGTAGTGGGTTATTGATTCCGGTACGACCCATCACGTAACTCCAGACGCATCCAAGGTGGTGAACTCCTCTGAGTTTACTGGACCAGGTAAACTTTTAGTAGGTGATGATGTTTCTCTAAGGTTAAACTTGGTTGGTTCTTCTGTTTTAAATGCTTCTCCTCATGCATTAATTTTGAGCGATCTTTTACATGTACCAAGAATAACGAAGCATTTATTTTATGTGTCCAAGCTTGCTAAGGATAACAAAGTCTTCCTAGAGTTTTGTGCTCATGAGTGCTTGGTTCGGGATGAGATGACTGGTGTTGTGGTGCTTCGAGAACAACAACATGAAGGGCTTTATACGTTTTCTATAGAACATGCAGTTACTCCATATAATAAAGCTGAAGTTCATAATGTTATTGCTTCTAGTATGGTTGAACTTTGGCATAGGAGATTAGGACACCCTTTGTTTTAAACACTAAAAGATGTGTGTACTTCGCTCAATATCAATATTTGAAATTCTCTTAATTCAACTTGTGTTGCTTGTTGCATGGGAAAGAGCCACAAGATGCCCTTTGATTCCTCTGCTACAGTTTATAACGTTCATTTTCAACTAGTTTATTATGATCTTTAGGGTGCTGCACATGTTCCCTCTTGTGGCTATCGGTATTACGTATCATTTGTAGATGCATGCGCACGCCATACATGGGTCTACATGCTCAAAAATAAATCTCAAGCTCTTGATGCATTTCGATTATTTCACGCAATGGTTGGAACTCAGTTTTCTTTGAACATTAAATCAGTTCAAAGTGATTGGGGAGATGAGTATAGGCAGCTGTCATGTGAGTTGACTCGTGCAGGTATCTCTCATCGAATTACATTCCCTCACACCTCTGAACAAAATGGCGTTGTAGAACAGAAACATCGCCATTTAATCGAACTGACCATTGTACTACTTGCTCAGGCAGCCCTTTCATTCAGATTTTGGTCTTATGCTGTGACCATAGTAGCACATTTGATAAACCGATTACCTACAAAGGTGTTAGGTAACGTCTTACCATTTGAAAAATTATTTGGATCCAAACCTGACTTCAAGTCACTACGCGTGTTTGGTTGTCGTTGTTTTCCTCATTTAAGGCCTTTTCAATTGCATAAGCTAATGTTTGGGTCTGCCCCGTGTGTGTTCTTGGGTTACAGCTCTCAACATAGAGGATTTCAATGTCTTGCTCAGGATGGTAGAGTGTATATTTTGAGACATATCAAATTTGATGAAGATGTGTTTCCGTTTGTAGAAAAACAACAATCTGGTTGTGTATTTGATGTTCGTGCGTGGCAATAAACACCTTTACCGATTGTGTCAAGACAAGTACACGCAAGGGTTGTGGCTGAATCTTCACTGCTTTCTCACACGTCTTCGCATATGCATGAAGACTCTAGTAGTCAAAATGATGCAGGTTCCAGTGTTCAAGGTGTTGCTGATAATTTAGCTGAACAAGACAGCACAACCGAACCTAGAGATACAGAACCCATCCGTTCTCTCCTGCAGCGTCTGAACATCTATCTAATGACCACATGCAGTTTGCTCCTGAGCAGAATATGACCTTGACAAATCAGCATCTCATGCTAACAAGAAGCAAGTGTGGGATATTTAAGCCCAAGGCATTTGTCAGTTACTTGAATGACTCCCTTCCTACATCCATTGATGAAGCGATGAAGTCTAAAGAGTGGAGTGCAGTGGTTCATGCAGAACTTACTGCACTTCAGAGTAATAACACGTGGACACTTGTGAAACTACCCGAAGGGTGAACCACTGTAGGTTGTAAGTGGCTTTTTAAGATAAAGCATAATTCTGATGGGTCTGTGCAACGATACAAGGCACAATTGGTGGCTAAAGGGTACTCTCAGGTGCCCGGGAAAGATTTCAAGGAGACCTTCAGTCATGTTGTTTGATTTTCCACACTGAATTTCATTTTTGCTCTTGTCGTGTCTAGAGGATGGTCGTTGAGACAGGTGGATGTCAACAATGCATTTCTTCATGGTGATTTGTATAAATATGTATACATGCAACTGCCACCTGTCTTCGAGCAATTTACTCCCGATTGTGGTAAGTTAGTTTGTAAGCTCCAAAAATCTTTGTACGATTTGCGCCAAGCACCACGGAACTGGCATGCTAAATTGAAGAACAATCTGCTTCAACTTGGTTTCAAGGAGTCTAGAGTCGATGCTTCGTTGTTTGTTCTAACGGAGGGATGAGTGTCAACTTATGTCTTAGTTTACGTGGATGATATAATAGTCACAAGACAATTAGCTCATGGAATTGAGAAAGTGGTGTTGCTATTGAAAAACCGTTTTGCCTTAAAATATTTAGGTGAGTTACATTATTTCTTAGGTATTGAAGTGAAACGGTGTGATCAATTACTGTTTCTTAGTCAAAAACAGTACATCTTGGAGCTTGAGAAGGCACAAATAGTCAAAGCTACGTCCACGGCCACCCCCATGGTCGTATCGTTCAAGATGAATAAGGATGAAGGACACTTGCTTGATGATGCTCGTGAATTTCGTAGTTTGGTAGGGGGACTACTCTACGTGTGTCATACAAGACCCGATATTGCCTTCAGTGTGAACAAGGTGGCCCAGTATATGCATGCTCTTCGAGAGCAACACTTACTTGCTGCTAAACGTATTCTGCGTTACCTGGAAGGGACACTGAACTATGGCCTTGCTTTTGTACTAGGAAGATTGCAAGTTTCAGCCTTATCGGATGCTGACTGGGGAGGTTGTGCTGACGACAGACGATCAATGTCTGGTCACTGCATCTTCATTGGAAACAGTCAAGTGTCATAGAGTGCAAAGAAACAAAAGGTAGTATCACGATCTACCATGGAAGCTGAGTATAGGAGTCTTGCAGATGTTGCAGCAGAGGTAGCGTGGGTAGATGCTTTGCTTGCTGACTTGAAGGTGCCACGAGATAAGCAGTCCACTATATGGTGTGACAACACAAGTGCAATTGCTCTAAGTGCTAATCTAGTATATCATTCACAGTCCAAACATGTGGACTTAGATGTTCATTTTGTTCGAGAAAAATTGCAGCAAATCAGCTCTATGTGAGCTATGTTCTAGCAGCACCTCAAACTACATATGATTTGACCAAGCCATTGTCAAAGTCAACATTCATCAGCTTTCGTGATAAGCTAAAAGGTTGGTTGATTGCTGAAGACGAGAAGAAGCATGAAGAATGTTGAGAGTTACTGCACTCATATGTATGCAACAGTTCCAGACGTGCTTCCATGCATGCTCATACATGATTTAGTTGAGATGGTTCTAGAATTAATAAGAGTCTAGAAGCTAGTTAGTTATAACAAAATATTGTTAAGCGGCTTTTCAAGCTTGTAAAAGCTATTATATAAGCTGAAAGTATGTGAGAATGTAATCATCCTTTTTTACTGATTGAGAAATGATAATTTCAAAATTTCTTGAAGGTTTTTTATTACTCAACAACATACAGAAAAAGTGTGATTTAACAGTGACTGAGTATCTAGCTAGAATTAAGGTAATTTATGACTTTCTTAATGCTTAAGGCAGTACAGTCACTGAACAAGAACAAGTTAGTGTTGTGTTAGCTGGTCTTTCTATGGAGTTTGAGTCGGTAATCACTATTGCTTCTAGGTAGTTGATTTCTCTTAAAACTATGACTGAGATGATGTTAGATTATGAAACTCATCAGAAGATGTTTATTCAAGAGAGTTTATTTGCTCCTACCAATTTGATTACACACTATATTGATAAGAACTTTTAGGGTATTTGCATTTTGGTCATTTAACTTCTTAAACTTGCAATACAATCATCGAACTTTCACTTCGTTATCATTTCTATCTCTACTGTTATCTTAGTTAACTTTTTACTCACATGACATTTGTCTCAACTCCCCATTCTTCTTCTTCTACTACTACTATTATCTAAACTAAAACCATACAATGCACTCCACAATCCAATTGAAATCTCAATTTCTTCAATCCAGAACCGATTTTTTCTTAAACCCATTTCTCGAATCAATTGAAATATACTGTTTTTGCCGCTTCTCCTTTGTGTTCACGTAAAAACCAGATGATCACCGGTAAGCCTGCAAAACGTCCATTCAGGCAAGACTTTAGCACCCATTTGTTCATAAAACTTAATGGCATTTACATTCAAATCCAAAATCACCCATTTGACTCTCTCGTATCCCATTTTCATCGCCTGCTTCGCAACCGCCGACAACAACATTTTCCCAACCCTTTCCTTCGATAGCATTCCCTGACGAACAAATCATGTATATAAAACCATGTTTTCCCCAGAAACGTCGAGTAGTTCAAGAAAAACAAAATGAACCCAGCGATCGCAACTTGATCATTTCCATAATGAACCGAAAAGGCATCTTTTTTCAAGGCCGTCTAAGGGGAGGTCGAAGTTGAAAGTTTTCTCTATGGGGGTGAAAGTGGGGGAAGGGGAAGGGAGTGGAGTGGAGGAATAGGAGAAGACGAAAGTTCGAGGAGGAAAATTGTGGAGGATCAATTTGCATTATGCTCATTGCCCCGTAATCTAGAAAAATGTAAAGTTTGTGGTGATATGATTCCAAAAAAGCATGCAGAGGAACACTTCTTGAACATTCACACTCCGGTAGGTCTTTTCTTTTGAAATGAATCAATTCTGTATGTTATGTGCAAGTGCATGCCTAAAAGACAAGAATGATGCATGTCTTAACATTTGTGATGCGATTGACCACATATCTGTGCAAGCAGGTGGCCTGTTCACTGACCACATATGTAATGGGGTAAGGGAAGGTAGGGTAGTAGGCTGCTCCCAACACCAGATTGAGAGCAGCTTTCGTGGAAGACTTTCGTTATGAATTGCCCTAAGTGGGACTCGATTCCACGATCACAAGGTTAAGAGCCTTGCGCTCTACCAACTGAACTAGACGAGCAAGACATATTATGTTAGAAAGTATTTATTTCAGTCCAGAATCAAGCCATGCTGTGCAATCAATGATTTCATGAGCCACGTGATTATTGTAAGGAACGTACCTCTATTTCTGTGAAGACCACCGGTTAAAGTCTGAGATTTTAAGTATGCTTTGCAACTAGATTGATTGTGATTAGTATGTTGTTCATAATTTATGTGAAAGCCGTATCAGAATTCATCTCTTTGTTATCTGCCATATCTCTAGAGAACTGCAGCTATTGCCATTAGTTTTAATCAATGCATTTGGGACCGTTTAGGGATGCAAGGGCAATTGAAAGAGAAGAAGGCAGTTCAAGACGGCAGCGACCAGAGCAACCGGATTATTCAAGGAGACGAATTCTATTCACGATTGCAATAACCAGCATAGCTGTTCTACTAGGATCATTTTTTTTTCCAGAAGAAAACAGATAACAGTCAGGTACATTAGTTTCTTTTATGTAAATCCAGCTAGAGAACTACACATTCCATTTCTGCAGTACTGCTGGCATCAGAACTCATTCGGATTGTCATAATTTACTGCATTTTATTCGAAATTATAACACAATAACACTGAATATTCTAATGTATCGAAAATATTCTAATAATCTTTCTTTTAAAAAAAATCTAATATGAATGTGGTATTGTTGATATTTGAACCTTGTGCCCTAATTGGCGCGATCCTGATGATAATTTGCACTGAATGGGCTGAAAGGTTCTCTTTGAGCGTTGTCTTAAATATAAATTTGCATGACACCATGCATCGGCTTTTTAAGCAATGAAATTTACCATTAAATTTTTGACACGCATTAGTATTGTTATAATTTTGTATTCATGTAAATGTGTTTTCTTTAATAAAAAGAACACATAAACTTAGATTAAAATATTAACCAATTTTCAGCGAGGGATTATAAATATTTTTCAGGGTGAGCATACATATATTAATAACATAAATTTTTTAAATAGGATTGATATGAATAAAATTTTAAGGTGGGCACCGTACGTAAAATAAGTAACTAATTGAATACAATTAAGATATCAGGATGAGCACGAAAATTTTTATGATGAACACCTTCAATAAAAATAAATAAATAATCGAAAAAAATTCAAGTTACATGCCCCTCACCAAATTGTGACTTATATATGGTTTATATATATTTTTTTCTATTCAAGTTCAGCCCATAGATTAGTTTTACCTATTTCTTTGTTTTTCTCACTTTGCACCTTAAACTTTTTATTCTATTTTGGCCTTTAAAGTGTACTAATTTTCTCATTTTTGCACTTTTGAACAATTTGGACCAATTAGCTTGTGTTACGTGGTTTTATTTTTTGACTTGTTTTCATTGCTTTAAATTTGTCTTTGAGTGTAAAATCGATAAACGAGAATGATTTAAAGAAGGTTAAAGCGAGAAAGAAAAAGTTTAAGATAAAACAAGGTTGGTCAGTTTGTGAATTAAGTTTATTATTTGTCGTTTATATACTTTTGTAATTAAATTTAAATAAATTAATTATTAAATAGTTATTTAATAGGGCTAAATTGAAATGAATACATATAATCGTCATGCTTTAAGAAAACAAGTGTGATAAATAGATTAATTTTATTTAGAAAAATATATTTCATCAATTTTGGTAGACATAGTATTAATAATGTACGTAAGATTTTATGTTATGAAATAAATTTCAAAGATAAAACCATATATTTTTAATTATTAAAAATTTAAATTATATAATAATTTTAAATTTTCCAACACTATTGTAACTATTCATCAGTCAAATCCAATTAAAGACATTGTTGGCTACGCAGCTCCTTTTGACAATAACATTAAAGTTTTGATATAATAATATTGTTTTCGAAAGATATAATGACAATTTAATTTTAATTTTTAAAATATTTTTTTTATTTCTTTTGATCGGTAAACTTTTAATTATTCTGTTAAATTAAATTGCAAAAAAAGTATAGACTTATTAAAGTGATATTACACAAATGGTAATTATTCTTTTTAATACTGAATTAAATTTTAACTTTCTCATTATCTTTTGACTAGCTATTTTTTTCTAACATATATTTTGGGATTAATTTAGTGTTTTAAAAATTATACAATGGTCATTATTCTTTCTAATAAAATTTATATAATTTTTTATTTAACATTTCTATCTTTTTTATTTTGGTCACAAACGACATCATCATTGGAGAAATCACTCAGATGACCTATCACGTAAACAAAGGATCTTCTTCAAATACAAATCTTTCAAACAGTTGTACGTTTGTGTCCAAAGAATATTATTTTCGTAAATAATATTATTTGAGTGTTATTTAAAAAAAATGATTCTAATAATTTTGCGTTACATGTTATCTTTATCGTTGGGGTTAATTGATGACAGAGAAAACAACTTAGCATACAATTGGACAGTGACACGGTCTTCTTCAAAACTTGGCTTCTGAGCAGCACTTGACATGTTTTGTAAGAAATGCAAAGGTTCAAAACCAAACCTTCAAGCCATTGGTCTACTTCAAATACAAGTGTGGTAGGGAATATAGAAGAAAAAGTTAAAGGAAAGTTAATGATTAAGTTCCCAGTAAATGGAAGCCATACATGAATGGTCATAATGAGAGGTGAAATATAGTAATATTAACCCATTCACATGTCTACATTCTCCTTGGAAACATCCAAAAACTTTGAAAACCCTAATTATTGTCACGGGTTTCACAGGCTCTTTTACTACGTTTCTACCCATAATTTCAACACTCTTCACTCCATCTTCTTCTTTTTCAGAATTACATTTCCATCGGGCTTGAAAAATGTCTTCTCCGGGAGTTCAGTTATATGTCCAAGATAAATATGTAATATACTCTTTGTTTTCATCGTCTGTTTCCAAATTTTTTTTCTTAAGACAAGCACTTTGTTTAATGTTCAATCTTCATTCCGGCTTGTGACTTTGCAGGTGGTGATGGATAATGGTGCACTTCAGGTGACAATATCGAATCCAGGTGGCATTGTCACCGGTATTCAATATAATGGCATCGACAATTTGCTTGCTGTTGAAAACGTTGAAGCTGATAGAGGGTATTGGGACCTTGTCTGGAATCTAGCAGGAAGCAAAGGGACAAAGGGTAAATTCGACAGGTAAATTCGAAATCGGAACCTTGTGTTCTCATTCCGGTTCGGATATGCTTAGGACATGAATGTCGTACACGGATACTTCGAACGAAACCGACGATCCAAGTAAGGTAGGTTTTCGTATGTGCTTATGCAGGATTGAGGCAACAAGTTTAGAGGTTATAGTGGAGAATGAAGATCAGGTGGAGCTTTCGTTTACTCGGACATGGGATCAGTCCCTCGAAGGTGAAGTCGTCCCGTTGAACATCGACAAGAGGTACTCACACATCGGACTCGGAGCATAATGTTTTTGAACTATGTTACATGATGACGGGAAATTGTAACAAATTATGTTCTGTTTTTCAGGTTTGTAATGCTTAGTAATTCCTCTGGATTCTACACCTATGCGATTTTCGAGCACTTGAGGGAATGGCCTGCTTTCATCCTTGACAGATTCAGGGTTGCATTCAAGCTGAGAAAAGACAAGTATGCATATACATATGTATGCATGAATGTATGTGTTTTATTACCAGATTTCCTTCATGAGTCAAGTTTGAAACCTGTTTAAAATGCACAGGTTTCATTACATGGCAATGGCAGACAACAGACAAAGATACATGGCCCTGCCTGATGACCGTTTACCTTACAGAAGCCAAACCCTGGCATATCCAGAGGCTGTCCTACTCATTGATCCGTTGGAACCCGAGTTTAGAGGCGAGGTTGTTCCAAATTTACGAGTCGAACATATATGTATCGGATATGAATACTTTAAGAGTTTAATCCCGGACTTTGTCTAGGTTGATGACAAGTACCAATACTCGTGTGAGAACAAGAGCAACAGGGTGCATGGCTGGATTTGCGACGACCCGCCGGTGGGGTTTTGGCAAATAACACCGAGCGACGAGTTTCGATCCGCGGGGCCTCTCAAGCAGAACCTTACCTCACATGTCGGACCGACCACCCTTACTGTGAGCTCTCTATTTTTTTTAGATCGGTTCGTTAAAAGATGAACATCTTCCATTGAAATTGTGCTATTAAAACCACAATAATACTTACTTTATTTACAATCTTACGACCAATTGATCAGGTTATGCACAGTGTTCATTATTCTGGAGAAGATTTGTTATTGAAATTTGGAACTAATGAGCCTTGGAAGAAAGTCTTTGGCCCCATTTTCATCTACCTTAATTCTTTGTCGGATCCTGGAGATGACCCTCTTTCACTCTGGGAAGATGCTAAAGAACAGGTTCAGCTTTAAATACAGTCTAATTTTCTTCTTGCATGTTTAATCTATGTTACTCGAACTCGAGAATCTATGTCGGATATGAACATCCGATACGACTCTGGACGGTTTTTCAATATGTATTATCACGAGTGTCAGATAAGGATACTTGGAGGAATATGAATAGTATTTACTTTGAATTTAGATGAGGATTGAAGTTGAAAGCTGGCCTTATACTTTCCCTGCTTCAGAAGACTTTCTTCAGTCTGATCAAAGAGGCAATGTCAGTGGCAGATTACTAGTGAAAGATAGGTAATTCACCTAATCTGGGCTGTTCTATTCAAAGCTACACTTATGAATCATTTAGACTATGAACAATCGAACATACATTTTCTTATTCCCCGTCGGCTACCGGAATCATTTGATCAGATTTAAAGGCTTTTTTTCGTTCAAATTGATCTTCAGATATGTTTGCAATGAGAACATACCTGCCAATGGTGCCTATGTGGGCTTAGCACCCCCTGGAGATGTTGGATCTTGGCAAAGTGAAGTCAAGGTAATGCCTACAATTCGAGACGTTTTTTATACGAATTCGTTTCGACTTCGATTCAAATCGTGTCGGGTACTGAAATCTGTTTAGTCTGAATATGAACATCACATGATCACCTTTGTCACATATCAGGGCTATCAATTCTGGACCAGAACTGATGAAGATGGCTATTTCTGCATTAACGATATTCGGACTGCCGACTATAATCTGTATGCTTGGGTCCCTGGTTTCATTGGAGATTACAGATATGATGTTATCATCACCCCATGTGAAGGTCGTCTACTTAAATTTTGCATTTGTTTTTTTCCCATTGAAACCTTATAAGATCTTCTCATGAAGTATATATTTCGTAACATTCTGCTGCAGGGTATGATACTTACATGGGCGATCTAGTATACGAGCCTCCAAGAGATGGCCCTACGTTGTGGGAAATCGGAATCCCGGACCGAACTGCCGCGGAATTTTACATTCCCGATCCGAGTCCCATGTTCATCAACAAATTATATGTCAATCATCCCGACAGGTTAGCTTCTTTTCCTCCAATTTACAACTTCATGTAGGCCGCAGTCAGGTTCGGGTTATTTGGCCTGCTTTGCGGCACAAATAAGTTATCATTATTTGCAGATTTAGGCAGTATGGGTTATGGGAAAGATATGCAGATTTATATCCCGATGGAGATTTGGTCTACACAGTTGGGGTCAGTGACTATACAAAAGACTGGTTTTTTGCTCAGGTCACAAGGTACTCCCCACTAGAATTGGGGTTATTTCGATCAACATTTCCGGCTTTAGAGTCTACGAACCTTTCTTTCGATTCGCAGGAAGGACGACGGTAACACTTATCGAGGAACAACATGGCAGATCAAGTTCAAACTAGACCGTGCCGCGAAAGAAGCCGAAACGTACAAATTGCGATTGGCATTGGCTACTGCACACGCAGCTGAGCTTCAGGTAAGGGTGAACGAGGATGATGCAAACTCACCTCTGTTTTCAAGTGGACAAATTGGTAAAGACAACACGATAGCCAGGCACGGCATCCATGGGCTTTACCGGCTTTATAACGTCGATATTCCGGGGAATCTGCTCCTCCAAGGCCATAACATCATTTCTTTAATTCAACCCAAAGCCACTAGTCCTTTCCAAGGGATCATGTATGATTACATTCGATTAGAGGGCCCTGCATCCTCCAATGCAATCAAGAGACCATAATTTATTGTCCATGAAGCTGATGTTAGATAACAGGTTTGAACAAGTTTTTGCCAAGGAAAATAAGAGCGTCACTTGCTACATTTTAATGGTTATAAAATGTAGCCATGATTTGCTTTAGGAGTTGGTCACGCAAACTATATAATAATACATGGAATCCATAAAATAAAATAAAATCATCCCATAAGAGTCCATTACTTTTGTTGAAAGCTAGATCTTTACAGAAGCACTGAATTTCGTTTTTACAGAGTGAATGGTTATTGTGTAAATGCAAATAATATTAAGTTAAACTACATGTCTAATACCTAAACTATCACTTTTATTTTATTTTTGTACCTAATTTTTTTTAAACTATGCCTAACATTTACTTTTTTGTTTCATTTTAGTTTAAAAGTTTTTAATATAACAACTCAACTTTTAAATTGCTCTTGTTTTAATCACTCTAATTTGTTTTATTAATATTTTTGTGAAATGAAACTTTTATTATAATTTTATTAACATATAATTAAAATAAAAAATTAAATATAAAATGATATCTGTAACCCCCTAGACCCGACCTAGAAGTTACAATTGAATCGGAGTAGTGCACCGATCCTAGAAATAGTTTTTGGAATTTGTTTGATAAACCATTTTAAAATATTTACCAAATACGAGTTCAGAATAAACACATGTCACAATTTAAAGAGGTTGAAAGCAAAAATTTAACCTCACGTAATATAAATCGAGACTACTCCTCCAATAAACAAATCGGTTATGCATCCTAATATTCTGAAAATAGAAATAACAACAGAGTGAACTACAAAACCCTATGTGTCCTCTAAATGCAAATAATAATTCAGATATTTCAGGCATGTTATATGAACAATAAAATAATTAAGTAACAACAAAACTATATATTTATTACCAGAAAATCATAGATAATTCACATCAACCTTACCTCTCGTTACAGACGAACATAATGGAAAATACTACCTGTTGAAGGAAATCTAAGATCTCCAAAGTAGATCCAGAGTGGAAAATAGAAATCAAAATGGAGGCGTTACCCTCCGAAGAGGAAGTTGAGTTAACCTATAAGGAGGAACTCATCAGAAATTAGAAACAGAACGGGGATATTACCCTCCATAAAAGATCTCAAACAGAAACTGAACGGGATATAATCCCATACAAAACAGATCAGGGAACAAATCACATATAGAATAGATCAGGAACAAATCTCATACAGAATAGATTAGGGAATAAATCCCATACAGATATTAGAAATGCCTCAACATGCAAATAAATGGTAATTTCACAATATTCAGAAATCAGACATTTCACACACATTTATAAATATATATATACACAATTCACGAACATTTTTACAAATAACAACATATGACATAACATGTTAAATATATCAAACATGTTAAGGGATACACCTATATCAACTAATCTATATCACTTCCCACGAATAATAGTACTAGATCTTGCTAAAATGGTAGGAGATACAAGATCATCTCCTAAAACACGAAACTACAGTGTTTACCCATTTGTTTTCATGAGCTCCATAATCATAAGGCATAAGCTTGCACTATTTCCCCCCATCAAATTAACAATCGTAACATATAATGTAAAAAACATGTTACTATGATTACAACAAAGTAAACTTGTGCAAATACCCAGACAATATTCAATACATCAATATGTTATATTTACAAGTGAAGTTTCTGCCAAACACTATTTCAATAATCAATGGATATGGGGTCCACCGCATTATACCAAAACATTATACAATTCTTTGCATCGTCTTCTTAAAAGTGACAAATCATATTTAGTTATGAATATAGAGAAACATAAGGAATAATTTCATACTAGTCAACAATGTAATTTTCTTCGCTAGGTCCCATGTGTCGATCTCGGCAGAACGTTAGCCCACACGGGAGTTGGGCTCAATTAAATGCCAAGGTTCAGCGAGCGGGTGAAGCATATAAAGGCCTAATAGTTCGTATAAAAAATTATAGATCGAGATTTACAAAGAAAAACAGGTCATTTCGTGGTGCTTGCCTGACTTTATCAAAAGCTAGTTCATATGTTCTTGTACGGACTACTTAAGCTTCCCCATGGGGCAGGGCCGACTGCATATTATGGGCCCTGGGCGGGCGCCCGTCCTGCCCCCCTCTTATAGGCCTCCTCAACTCGTCATTTCCTTAAATCACAAAAATTATACCACAAACCTTAAATCACAAATCGTTTCTGGGTGTGACAATATCTAAACCCAAAAATTATACCATAAACCTTAAATTATACCACAAACCTTAAATCACAAATCGCTCATCCCACCCTCACAGCCTCCCTCTTATAGGCCTCTTCAACTCGTCATTTCCTTTTTTATTTTAATCATATATTAATAAAATAATAATTAAAAGATGTCATGTCAAAACAATATTAATAAAATAAATTAGAGCGATTAAAATATGAGTAATTTGAAAGTTAAGTGATCAAATTAAAAAATAAATTTCAATGACCAAAATAGGATTGAGAAGATAGTTGAGTGATGAATGATGTAATTTACCCATAAAAATATTAAGATCCTTTAAGTTTTTAATGGTATGATACTAAAATGAAATAAAAAGTAAACACTATGTGTGATTTAAAAAAAATAAAAGTTTGACTATTAAAATGAAACAAATAATAATTTAAGTACTAAACTTGTAGTTTGTCCAAATATTAAATACTATTCCCTTTGTCCATTAAATCCATCACCATTTTTTCCCCAATTTTGTAGATTCATTTATTGATAAAAATTTAAAAATATATTTAAAAAATATTAAATCAAATATTTTTTGAATATATATTTTATTAAATTTAATTATTTAAAATGTTTAAAATAATCATGATCAAAGTTTAAAATTTTTAACTTTAAGCACAAACCAACTTATTTAAGTGTTAAGAGAATCATTGTTATTTCTAGATATCATGGGTTCGAGTACCAATGACAACATCAATGTGATTAAGCATTCATTATCAAATGGTAGAATATTTATAACAAATGTTATTTTATAATCACATTGGCTTAATAAAAAAATAACTTTAAAAATATCAATAATAGACCCATATAATGAATATGAATTCAATATCACATCCTCCTATAAATTATATCAACGACATATTAATGAAGTTAAATTCAATTGACTATTAAATTTAAATGCAGTACACAGATATATGATTATGAACTTAAAGTATTATTAAATTTGATATAATTTTTAAAATACAGTTACCATATAAAAAAATACAAAAACAAAATACGAATATATAAAATTTAATATATTAATTGTATTCGATCTTTTTATTCTAGTGGTCCTTAAAAATCATTCATTATTTTACAAAATGTAAAATCAAATTTTAAATTCCTATAACCCCAATAGTTTGGTGAGAAAAATATCATTTTTGATACCGAAGACATATTTTTTTGCAACTCGATATAACAAATAATATATTAAATATATTATATTTAAATACGACTAGTATTATACCTTTTAATATGTATAATATCACTTTTAAAATTTTATAATTAATGCAAATAATATAAGACATAATATTTTTATTTAACAAATAATAACTCACATGTATAGTTTACATTAGTAAAATAATTCTTCATTTTGTGCTATATTATAATCGTTTTAATTTATTACATGTTCTTATACTTTTAATACAACAGAATATATTTTTGGCGGCCTTTTTTAACCTCTATAACAACATTTTAAAGCGTCATTAAAAACTCTTCCGACATAAGAAAAAAGGTCGCAGGCAGCCCGCTAAAGTAAGCGCTACAATTGTACTGTTAATGACGTTTGTGAAAATAAAACGTAACAACATATTAATGATTTTATATAGGTTTTTAAAATATTATATTATTTTTATATCATATTACATTTTGATTTAATCCTTATCCAATAGTCCTACTTTTTTTTCTTAGTCATTGTTAGTTTCTTTTCTTCTTTATTTTTTAGATTGACGACAATCGACAACATCAACCTTGGTGCTGATCGTCGACATTCAATATTCATTGTTTTTCTTTTTTTTATTATAGCATATCTTTATTTTTTTTTTCTTGTTTTTTGTTTTTAATAATTCTGTCTTTATGACACGTTTTCTTCTGCTTTTATGACACGTTTTTCTCTGTGTTTATGATACGTCTTCAACCGTTATTTTTGTTTATTTTTTAGGGTTGGATTTGACATCTCATGACTGATCAAGATAATGCTTTATTTGTTATCATGTTGATCTTCCATGTTTTGGACCCTCATATTGGATTTGGATATACGATTTACTTTCGTGGATAGTATATTTCACGTCGCTCAATTCTAATTTACGATTTGTCAGTGACCTTTCAATAACTTCATCCCCTTTTGTGATTTGTTTACCGATACGATCAGATATGTTCGTATGTAACACCCTAATCCAGCCTGACCCGAAGATCCATGCATTTCAATGCCACACGAAATTACCGAAATGGTCAACCCAAATTTTTTTCAAAACGTTTATAAGATATAAAAATCATTCATCATAACATAACAAAATCACCGTCAAGTTTACAAAATATAGGAGTCTCCCAAATACGTACAAATACAACCATTAAGTTTAAATCAAAATAGAGTTCTGACTCAAATAAATACAAGGTCCACATAAATACATGCCCTCTAACAGAGTCAAGACATACTATGAAACGACTGATCTGGAATCTATCTGTATGATATGCTCGTCGTCGATCCCCTACTGACCTGTGCACGCAAACACATTTCATACGCTGAGCTCACAAGCTCAGTGTCACGAAAACAACTATGCAATACTACATGCATTCATTACATGAACATGCTGGTGCGTAAAGTCATGAATATGCAAAAGTACATAAACAAACATGAGATAGGCCGAGTGATGTGGTTAGAGGAATTTAACGTGCATCTCGGACGACATACTAGCCTATCTAAAGATAACTTCGGGGTAAGAACCAGAATTTTACGTGCATCGAAACTTATAGCCCCAGTCTATCTCGGATACCCGAGAATTCGAGGTGAGGACCAGAATTTTACGTACATCGGAAGCTCACATCCTGAACCTATTCGAGCATAGGGGCACGATCCAAAATTTTACATGCATCGGTTGCGTACATGATTAAATAATATCTAAATATTTCACAAACGTAGGACAATCGTCATAATGCTAGAGTAACTCGAGTGTTCTGACCGTTTCCCGAGCGTCATACGAAGCCAATCTCATGTCATCCTAACTTGCTTGGTTTCTAGGCGTGATTTCAGTTAACTTGATTGTTTTCACTTGTATCGAATACTTAAAGCTTATACCATCTCAAAACACCTAAGCCCAAACCCCCAAACCAAATGAACCAAATTGCCCAAAAAAGAAAACAATATATTGTGCCAATAATATTGATACTGACCCTTGGGTATCGATACTCACCCTGAGTATCGATACCAAAAATACCTTTTATGTTTTGAAAAATACCTTGGTATTGATACTCTTGTGGGGAGTATCGATACTCTACCCTTTGTTTCGATACTCATATGAGTGTCGGTACCAAAAAATGAATTTTGGAATCCTTATTTTACATTTGGTGTCGATACCACCCCTTGAGTATCGATACTGGACCACAAGTATCGATACACTTTGAAGGAGTATCGATACTACCCTCAAGTATTAGGCACGAAATTGCATCACAACCTCACCCATCCACTCCCCTAAGCCTAAAACATGTTATTAGAATTTTATTTGAGTTCTTAGGGGTCAAAAGGAGTCACCTTTCATGCTTACAAACATCAAATGCATATTTTACCATGGATTTACTCTAGCATGTTTCATGAGCCAAACTAACCATTTATGCACATTTAATGACCTACATATGGTATGGACAAGTTAGAATCATGCTACTTTGTTGTTAGGTTGATGAAAAATGTTCTTGAATCACCCAAGGACTAACTTTTCCTTGTCTCTTGCCTTTGAGCTTTCCCCTTGCTCTTCCACTAATCAAAACCATGAAAAATGAGTTGTTAAATCATTTTGAAACTTAGGGTGATGCTAGAACGATTTCTACAACACAAAACTTTTATTGAAATCCTAAGGTTTCCTAAACCCCACTTAAACCCACTTTTTTGCTAACTCAACCAAAACTTGTAATTAGAGGCTTGAATTGAAGCTTGGAAGGAGTAGTTTGTAGCTCTTACCTTGGTAGTTTCAAAGGGTGCTTGGAAACCTTAAAGTTCAAAGCTTTGTTTGATGTTTGGAGATGAAGAAGATAAGGAAGAGGAGATGAAGAAGAAAGCTTGAGGGTGAAAAGAGGAGTGATTTTCTGACGTGATATTATCAACAATTAAGGAGTTTCAGCCTTTGATTAAAAATTGGTCTAATTAACTTCCTAGTCCTTCCTCATTTGGTTTATGATTAAAAACACCCTTTTTAATTCTTATTGGACCCATCTCAAGCCCAAATCAAACCCACTTGGGTCCAACTCTTCATAAGCCAAAGAAAATTTATTCTATGGTATATTTGAATAAACCCGTAACTTCTAACCCAAAATTCAGAGCATTACATCATATATATACATTCTATCTAAATTTATTTGATTAGGTTTAAAAAATATCTTTATTATATTTTTAACTTAATTATAAATTTTTAACTTATTTTTTTATTTTTAATAAAATTAACTATTTGTATTAAAAAAATTAATCATTGTCCAAGAAATGCCGCCAAGCCTGCGACAATCTGATCCTGTTTTAAGTCAAAAGATTTTGGAATTAACAATTTGTATTAGTTTAAACAACTTTGGAATAATCTAGATGAGTCAGTGAACATATCCCAAAACAGAAAATTAATATATAAACAACGTCATTATTTAAAAAAAAGCCCCAAGTTGACAACATGTACTCCAAATTTGAAATACCCAAAATAACAAATTTCAGTATAAATAATTGACCAAAAATGTCTTATAATATACGATTTTAATCAATTTTTTTTGGATTTACCAAAATGACCAACAAATTCGCAACTCAGGTAACGCGAAAGTCAAATTCGCAACGCGATACTCCAAAATCGCAATGCATTTGTTTCTTAAGAATTTTCTCTAAAAAGATAGTATCCGCGCGGACATGTCGAACACACGTATTACCACGACCATGACGGGACGGACGGCGACGGCGGTGCGCGAGAGTCCCCCTTGTTCTCTTTCACTCAACAAGGAAGTGGGAAATCCAATCATTAAATATCCATTCCCAATAGTGTTTCCAATACTATGTGGGATTGAGTATTACCAACATTTGTTTCCAATGCTAAGTTGAAACATTTAACATTTGGAAGTTGGAACACATTTAACCAAGTGAACATCCTTTCGATGGCCAAGATAATAAAGTTGGAACACATTTAATCAATGCTTGAGAAGGCAATGTACTTGGCGAAAGTTGGGTTAAGAGAAGATAAAAGAGATGATGTGAAACAAGAATAAACACTTCGTCGTGTTCCCCGACGATGTCGCCATCACACCATGTAGCCAACACAAAATACATTTGATTAACCTCAATGTGTTGTATACATCCTGGCACGTAATAATGAAATAAGATCTTATGTTAAAAACAAATATCACTTAAATATTGCAAAACAAACCAAGTTTTCCCAACTCGATTACAAATGTCACTTAATTATCTTGGACACCGAAAGGATGTTCACTTGGTTAAATGTGTTCTAACTTCCAAATGTTAAATGTTTCAACTTAGCATTGGAAACAAGTGTTGGTAATACTCAATCCCACATAGTATTAAAAACACTATTGAGAATGGGTATTTAAGGCTTGTATTTCTCACTTCCTTGTTGAGTGAAAGAGAACAAGATGGACTCTCGCGCACCGCCGCCGTCGTCCGTCTCATCCCGTCGTGGTCGTGGTCGTGGTCGTGGTAATACGTGTCTTCGACACGTCCGCACGAATACTATCTTCGTCATTTGGTGACGCGTGCATGCTCCCCACAGCCATACATATAATATAAATAATAATTTTTCCAATAAGCTCCCATTTCTCTCCTCTAACACTGAATTCAATCGCCGCTATATTATTAAAGGAAAATGTTTATGTGCGACAGTCTTAATATACGGTTAAAAAATCGTTATCGGTTTTTTATTGTTTAAATAACAAAACTGGTAAAAAATGACCGGAAACATTATTAGGTGCTACCAATTTTATTATTATTAAGCGTTTTACCGGATTTGGTAAAAATAACTGGACATATTATTAGGCGCTATCAATTTTATTATTATTGGATATTTTTACCGAAAATATTAAAAAAATTGATGAATTAAATAAAAATAATAATATTTAAGTAATATTTTATCGATTTTATTATTTAATAAAATAACAAAATCAACAACACCTTAATTTCATGCCACACCGTATAACTTCTCCAACGCCATAGACAGTAGTGTGCACCGCTGACCCCAACTCTATATTTTAATACTTTATTCATTTTCCCACCTATTATTCCACGTATAGCGCTCACCTAAAAAAACCAATATTTTTTAAGTTCCTTTCCTTCTTCTTTCCGCTTTCACTTCCAAATCCGAACAAACTTTACGTTTCTCATTCATTCATTTGATCTTTGATGTATCCTCGTTTCCATAGGGCTTGCGTTTGTGGCGATCTTCGTGTTCTTTGATTTTGCAAAACTTGTACGGTGTGAGCAAATACTCCCTGATCGCAGATCAGTTGGAAGAAGAAGAAGAAGATAATAGAGAGATAAGTGATCTGGTGAGGCCCGTGAGAAAATGCCTCACCGAGCGACTTACTTCTTCCCGAGCCAATTTCCGGATCCTGGGTTCGATGTATCTTCCAAACAACTGTTGGATGATCACGGGGAAAAGCCCCTCAACCAAACCCAACAAACAATGTTGCTGCTGGTGAAAATGACCTCAACAGATTAGTGTCGAGGATTGATGATCCAAAAGACTTCACGACGTCGCCGGTTTTTGAGTCCAACGTAAACAACAACAGCTCTCCTCAGTCAGATCTTTTCACGGATGAAAATCTTCACTCCAAAAAGAAACAGTTGGCTGCTTTAATAGATTGGTTCATCGGAAGAAAAGCTATTGTTGACTGGTCACGTCATGTGAAGCCTTTCTCTCGACGTCTCTCTTCAACTACCGATCACGATGAAGATCGCCAGTTGTTATTACGTCCGGAACCAGCTCCGCCGCAGACGCCTTCACCTCCTCCTCTAGAAACCACCGCCGTAATCAACGATCGTACCGTTGATCGCCGGGTGTCACTCCAGAGGTTATCAAGTGGTAGTAATAATAGGTATGGAGGAAGTTTGTTTTCGGGTACAACATTGGATGGCAATGTATCGAGTGAGCTTAAAGGTATATGGACTAAGGATGATCCATCATCATTCTCGGAGACTGTACAGGTTACAAGCGAAGTTAATGTTGCGGAAGACGGCTATCGGATAGAGCAAAATTGTAATTGATAATTTGAGAAAATAAAAAAATGAAGATAAAAGAGACACAAAATTTACGTGGAAAACCCTAAATAATATAGGGTAAAAACCACGGGTAACGGTAGAAGAATTTCACTATGAGAAAATAGGAATTACAATTTCTCTCGATCTACCAAAGAGAAAATAATGATAATTCTCTCTTGATAAAAAAGAGAAAATAACTCTCAAGAAACTCTCTAAATTATCTAGTATTGGAAGAAAACTAGAATGATTTGGGATGATTTTGAAGCTAAATGGGTTAGGGTATTTATAGTTGAAGCTTAAGGACTAATCTTGAAAATACCCTAAATTACAATGACTAAATGTGAGATTGTACCATTTCCAAAATTCAACTAAAATTTCAGTGCATGAAAGTGCCTATATTGCTGACTTTTCAACAATCTCTCAGTTGAAGATTTGATTGAAACAATCATATCTTCACACCATTTGTAACACCCCAACCCGTACCCGACCCGGATACGAGTTTGAGGTGTCACATTGACTTTTCAAACTTTGACTCTTGACAAAATTCAAAGAAAATTTAAATATTTCATTAAAGTAAAAACGGTTTAGTTACATAAATTAACCACAATACCCAAAAGAGCATAACCAATTCAACCAATTAGTACATGCCAACTATACTCAAAATGACCAAAACATTTAAAACCTCTATTTTCTGATCTGAAATTTTGTAAGGGAGGTGCTGACCTGTCTTACTCTTATTCTCTTCTCTTCTCGCTTCTGTAACCTACGTGTGAAACAATCACACGCTAAGTCGATGACTCAATGAGGCATAAAAAACACATATAATGAAATTCATACCCACTAATCATGCATGACTGTTTTATGCTATCAAATCATATAGCTCATTTACATATACATCAACATATATATGCACTTGTACCATGTTACGAGAAACACACATATCATTATATCAAAACATACATATTTATGTACAATCATTTCTATTATTATCAATTTGTACATTAGTCCTTATAATTTTATACTCTTATCCATAATATCCTTAATTATCACATCATAGCACATATATCAGTTCACAACGAAATAAACATATAATCATACCAAGTTTATTTATCTTATTATTTTTATTAGCCCATGAACACATGTGAGAACTATATATATGTGAGTCTATAGAGGTTGTGCACTAATGCTGTCACCACAGCTCGTATAAATGCACCAAAGTGCCACGTAGAATTGTACTATAGTACCGCGTAGAAATTCACCGAAGTGCCATATAATAATGTCCATAATGACCACATATCATTCCTTAAGAATCATATACATATACTAGGGATCAATTATGTGTCTCACAAGACTTCACACATGTTCCAAAGAATATATATATGTCCCGAAGGACCGCGTAGACCCTCGACTCTTGGCATGCCAACTATACCCCTAGCTCTCATGACACATAACATGGGCATTATCATTTATGTCATTTCACATGTTCACATATTCATATTACCTGGGCACGTAGTCTCATAGTTTTTTAACATAGCTCATTATCACATTTTCATATAATCACATAGTCACATAGTTCACTTACACGTAGATCATTTCCATATAATTCACATGTTACATATCTCAGGTTCTTGTATTCATATAATATATAATCACATGGATTACTTTCACATATACATGTTCTCATATAGTTTCTATCATTTCTCACACAATCACATTTATTCATGTATAGTATTTCATCTAAACCGTATAATAATGGCATATACTCATATCATCGAATAATTTCACCTGAATATATCTTTTGTTCATTTCAATGCTTAAATCATATAACACATAAGTTTTCCTTATGTCATTTATGTTACTTATTCATATAATCTTATGTTATCTCCTAGGTAAATGCTACCTAACTTATCTCATTTTCCATTTATACCAGTTTAATCTATTTATTTAGTTAAATTTTACTTAAATCCTATACCATAATTCTCTTTAAATATACTTCTTCTCTATAACACTTATCTTATAGTTTAGCATCCTCATTTATACTCAATTCCCTTCAATAATATATTATTCTCATATTACTCTATAGTCTAATCTTATTTAACTCATCACCCTTCTCCTGTAGTCATATAAATCTATTATATTGATTCTTATAATTGATCACATTTACTATGTAACATGTATGATCACCTATCATATAACCTATTTCACATTATCATGTAATCATATAGATCATTCATATTAATTCCTATAACTTATCACACTACATGCATTCACACAAATCATTTAATACATACTATAATATATATATCACATATACCCAAATCAAACATATGCATATGATCATACATTCAGGCCTTCTAATATAGGAAATAGACTTGTCGCAAGTCTTATTTCCGTTAAACATCATAAACTAACTTGTATGCACTCACTTGGCCTCACTAGTCAATTTCAATCTCTTATCTTTCCCCTTGATCGATCTTACTTGTCAATGATTCCAGAACTTGATTAGGCTCTGAATCTACATAATTATACATTTTAAGACAATTATTAGATACCTATACCTTGTAATTGATACTAGCAAGTTAAACGAACTTATTAAACCAATATTCACAATTTTCCTTTAGAGAGAATCGGTTCCCTACTATGGGGGTATCGATTCCCTCATGATATTCTGAAAATTTTTGTTCGTTTGAAGGGGTATCGGTTCCCCTTGAATGGGTACCGATTCCCCTTGAATGGGTATCGATTCCCCTAGCCCAGAAATCATATTTTTAGCTCGAAAATCACTTCATTTTCAGCTCAACACTTCATACTTCACTCCCTTTAATATTCCTAACTTTCATACACATACTTAAACTCATTTATACTCCATAATCACTTCTTTAAACTCAAAATTCTATCATTTACATGGCATTCAAGAATCACACTAAATTTCCAACATGTTCTAAAACTCATTCTATCACTTCATATCTCTTAATTTAACCCTTGACAAGTTAAATTAAACTTCAAAATCTATTAACTCCTTCTATTTCAAAAATTCACTTAAAAACTCATTTTTCTTAATTTCTCATAACTTGATAATCTTTGAGTTTTAAGCCACCTAAAGCTTTCCTTAATCTTTCTTAACATCCCAAGAATCAAAACAAGCTTTAAAACAAAAGAATTAACCAACTGAAGACCCACTTACCTTATACAAGGCTTCACGGTGGAGAGGAGGAAGAAGAAGACAAAAGAATACTCTGGAGAAATTATCTCATTTCCCACGTTTTTATATCCCTAAAAAAAGAATAAAAATCTTCTCTTAGAAAAGACCATAATACCCTTGTTATTTCCAAACTTTACCATTAAATCCAACATCAACTTTCTTCAATTAAATCCATGAACTTTTAACTTATTTCGAAATCGAGCACATAGTTTTTAAAATTTACAATTTAATCACTGACCCTGATTTGGGATGTTACACCATTCTTTCTACCTTGTACCATCATACTGCTTACGTCTCTGACATACCACAAGAGGATCGACACCAAGTAAATGTATCAGCATTTACTGCATTCGTCATGAAATATGTTATGTTGTCTTTGGTATGGATCTTCTGCATATCTACCGTCACTTCTTCCACCTTTTTATGAATGAAATGGTACTGAACTCGTATGTGTTTTGTCCTTGAATGAAATGTTGGATTCCTTGCTAGATGCAAGGTGCTTTGACTGTCACAAAACAGAGAGACATACTCTTGATTGTGCCCAAGCTCCTCCAATAGCATCTTCAACCAAATTGCTTCTTTACTGGCTTGTGTAGCTGCTACATATTCTGCCTCTGTTGTGGATGTAGCCACAACTGACTGCAATTTTAAAACTCAACTTAGAGCTCCACCAGCAACCTTAAACACATATCATGTAGTATATTTGCTTTTATCCAAATCCCATGCATAGTCAGAATCAACATACCCATTGATAAGTAAATTTGATCCTTCGTAACATAAGGTAACATTTGAGGTCCCTTTGATGTATCTCAGGATTCTCTTTACTGTATTCCATTGCTCTTTACCTGGATTTTCCATGTACCGACTAACCACTCCCACTGCTTGTGCAATGTCTGGTCTTGTGCATATCATAGCGAACATCAAACATCCCACTGCCGATGCATACGGTACTCGAGACATCTCCATCATCTCTTTTTCACTGCTAGGACTCATATTGGAGGATAATTTGAAGTTAATAGGAAGAGAGGTAGAAATTGGCTTACTATCTTGCATGTTGAATCGTGCCAAATCTTCTTCAAGTAATTTTGTCTAGGTGAATTTGCATCCTTAGAATCTTGTTTGCTGATTCCAAGTCCTTCATTTCAAATTCCCTAGCCAGTTGTACCTTCAATTATTCAATATGATCTTTGTTGGGTCCTGCAACCAACATGTCATCTACATACAACAACAATATAACAAAATCGTTATCACCAGACCTCTTGAAATAGGCACAAGGGTCTGCATTAAGTCTGTTGTATCCAAGGCACAAAATGAAGGAATCAAATCTCTTATACCAACACCTCGGCGCCTACTTTAGACCATACAGAGATTTGTTCAACCTGCAAACCAAGTTCTTCTTTTCTTTTTCTTCAAAACCTTCAGGGTGGAGTATATAAATCTCTTCTTCAAGATTTTCATGAAGAAAAGTTGTTTTAACATCTAGCTGCTCTATATGTAAGTTCAATATAGCACATATTGCCAAGACTATTCGAACTGTTGTTAGTCGAACCACAGGAGAAAAGATTTCATTGAAATCAATACATTCTTTTTGAGCATATCATTTGACCACCAGTCTTGCACGATACCTCTCTACTTGATCGTCACCATTTCGCTTGATTTTGAAGATCCATTTGTTACCAATTGGCTTCCTTCCTTGTGGTAGTGGCACAATGTCCCATGTATTATTTTTATGAAGGGCTTCAATTTCTTCTTGCATCGCCATCATCCATAGTGAATCATCTGAGTTGTTTATTACCTCCTGGTATGTTGACGGCTCACCATCCTCTGTTAAAAGGTAGTATGCAATATTTCCTTCTATAACATAATCTGAGTGCCAATTGGGACGTCTTCTCACACGATCTGATTGACGAGTTGTTGGAGCTTCAGAACTCTCTGGTTCTGCTTCAGAAGAATCTCCTTGTTCAACCTCCTTTTCCATATGTATCTGTGTAGTTTATGACTTTTTTGCGCTATCATCGTCTTCTTTTCTTTGTAGTTTATCTTCTACAAAGATAGCATCCCTGCTGATGATCACTTTGCGGACAGTGGGATCCCACAAGAGAAACCCCTTTACACCATCAGCATACCCCAAGAATTTGCATTTCCTGGATTTTGGATCCAGTTTTGAAATTTATTGGGAGTTATACATCACATACACAATACTTCCAAATACATGGAGGTTTGAATAATTAGCTGGTTTTCTAGTCCACATCTCCATTAGTGTCTTAAGCTCTATTGTAGTTGATGGAGCTCGATTCACCAAATAACAGGCGGTATTGACTGCTTCTGCCCATAATGATTTTTCTAGGCCTGCATCCCTCAACATTGCTCTTGTTCTTTCTAACAAGGTTCTGTTCATCTGCTCTGCCACTCCATTTTGTTGAGGAGTGTTCGCCAGTATGAACTGTCTTTTGATGCATTTTTTCCTGCAAAAGTCATCAAATTTTTCACTTGTTTATTCTCCTCCATTATTTATTTTGAAACACTTGATCTTATTTCCAGAATCAAGTTCCACCCGCGCTTTGAAGTTTTTGAAAGTTGAAAACACATATGACTTCTTCTTAATAGGGTACACCCAACATCTCCTAGAGTAGTCATTAATAAATTAGACAAAATATTTTACTCCGCCTAGAGATGTAACTGGTGCTTGCCATATGTCAGAGTGAACCAGTTCTAGAACACTTTTGCCTCTAGAATTGATGTGTTGAATTTCAACTGGTGCTGCTTACTTGTTATGCAATGCTCACACAAAGTAAGGGATACATTTGTTAAGCCTGGAAGTAGCTTTTGCTCCACAAAGACTTTCATTTCTTGTTATGACATGTGTCCAAGTTTCTGATGCCATAGCATTGCAGAATCTGAACTATATGAGGCAACAGAGGCTTCTGCTTCTAGCAAAGTCTCTCCCTTCAGTATGTACAAGTTTGTTGCTATCTTTTCGCCTTTCAGCACCACAAGCGCTCCACGGAACACCTTCATGATTTCTTTCCGTGTTTCAATCTTGCTTGCATTATTATCCAACAATCCGTAGGATAACAAATTTTTCTTCAGGCCTTTCATGTGCCGCACATCTCGAACAACTTTAATTGTTCCATCATACATCTTCAATTTGATGGTTCCCACGCCAACGATCTCTAAGGCATGATCATTGCAACTATACACAGATCCTCCTGAGACAGGTTCATACTGATGGAACCATTCTCTTCTTAAGGTCATGTGATATGTTGCTCCTGAATCAATGAGCCATATATTTGCAAATATTTTTCTACCTTCCACGGTGGTTGACGCTTCACAACATAGAACATCTCCATCATCTGAAGTGTTTACGGTATTGCCTTGAGGATTGGAGTTTTTATTTATACTCCAACAATTATTCTTCAAGTGACCATTCTTTCCACAATTGTAGCACTTTAAATTCTTCTTTCTTCTTGACTTCGATCTATCATATTTGTGACTGTTGCTTTGGCCACGTTCTGTTGATCTCCCTCTCATCGTTGTCAACGCTTCTACTTGTTGCAGATTTTCTTGTCTGTCTTCTTTGTTCTTGCGCCGATTTTCTTCTTGTAGAATAGCAGCTGCAACGTCATCGAAGACTAGACTGGTGACATTACTGTTTGTCAAATTGTTGATGAGCTGATCATACGAATCAGGTAGACCTTGAAGTAGAAGTTCAGTACGTTCTTGTTCTCCTATTGTACATCTTAGGGATGTAAGCTGAGAAAATAAAGTGTTCAGCGTGTTTAAGTGCTCTGTCACTGAAGTAGATTCTGGCATCCGGAGAGTATACAATTTCCTCTTAAGGAAAATTTTATTGTGCAACGATGTGACATCGTACAATTTGGTGAGATGATCCCGTATCTCCTTAGCTGTCTTTTTCTCCTCAATGCTTGACAATACTTCATCTGCTAATGCTAGATGAAATTTTGCCATAGCATTCCCGTCCATTTCGATTCATTTGTTGTCATCTGTGAAATCTACTGGCCTTTCACTAATAGCTGCTAGACAACTATCTTTCCTTATGATAGCTTTTATCTTAAATTTCCACAATGAGAAATTTCTCCCATTGAATTTTTCAATATCAAATTTCGTTTCCATAGCTTCTATTACGGATAACTCCCACTATTTCACTATCGTGAATAGTTCTCTAGAACCTTCAAAGAATGGGTAATACCTTCTTACTTTCTTATGTTGAAGGATCCACCTTTTGGTGGCAACCACAAAGACAATAAGCAGATATTACACACGCAAATCTGGCTCAGATACCAATTGTTGCGGAAGACGGCTATCGGATAGAACAAAATCACAACTAATAATTTGAGAAAATAAAAAAATGAAGATAAAAGAGACACAAAATTTACGTGGAAAACCCCTAAATAATATAAGGTAAAACCACGGACAACGGTAGAAGAATTTCACTATGAGAAAATAAGAATTACAACTTCTCTCGATCTACCAAGGAGAAAATAATGACAATTCTCTCTTGATAAAAAAGAGAAAACAACTCTCAAAAAACTCTATAAATTCTCTAGTATTGGAAGAAAGCTAGAATGTTTTGGGATGATTTTGAAGCTAAATGGGTTAGGACATTTATAGTTAAAGCTTAAGGATTAATCTTGAAAATACCTTAAAGTACAATGACTAAATGTGATATTGTATCATTTCTAAAATTCAACTAAAATTTCGGTGCATTAATTATAGGCACTTTCAGTGCCTATATTGCTGACTTTTCAACAGTTAAGGGACTGGAAGCAGAGGAGGAAATAAAAGATAACTTAGCGCTCAAGTCAAAGGAGAGCTATGATTTACAACTTACGATTGTTAGAAGGCTTACTTCTCAAGCAAGTCTCCTCACTGAACCCTTGCTGTTACAAGAGTACTGCGGACCTTGTGTCGCCGATGCAGAAATTGTTTCTTATCGTCTTTGGATATTTTCTCATCATTTCCACTTGAATATAGGTTTCTTTTTTTTATATTATCTTCTGATTAGGCATTTCACATTCAAATTTCCGTCAAGTTTTGTAACCGTTTATGATTTTTGTATTATTGTAATGGGTTTATATTTAATTTGCAGGTTAGCGGGTGTTTATCATATAGTGATAAGATATCTGTCGGTTTTTATAACATTCTTGGGGTGAATCCATGTCTATGGGTGATGTGTAATGAATTTGAAGAAGGAAGACGCTTACCACCTTTGATGTCTCTTAAAGAGATTGAACCCAGCGACACCTCTATGGAGATTGTTCTTGTTGATAGACGCCTGGATACGCGCCTCAAAGAGCTTGAAAATAAAGCACAGAAATTATATTGTGCTTCAGAAAACTCCCTTGTGTTGGTTCAAAAGCTTGTTGCAATCCACATTGGGTAAGTTATATTGTCTTTTGCTAGTGGTTTATTTCTTTTTTACTGATTATTATCGATTTCTATTTGTGCTTGAACTGTTCTAAAATCAGGGGAACCTTTCAAGTGGAGCATGGGGATCTCCACAAACGCTGGAAAGTGGCCAGCTGGAGATTGAGGGATTTTCAGAAGTGTGTTGTGCTGCCCATTGGCAGCCTCTCCATGGGACTTTGCAGGCATCGTGCAATCCTATTTAAGGTATCAAAAGAAATGCCTTTTTAGTTGCACTTTATCTACTAAGGCACAACTTCCCTCCACATCAATGACAAACACAGACACACATACTCAAAAAAAAAATGGAGGTGTTTTAGGGATCTCCTATGATTTATGAAAGATATAATTATTTATTTTTAAGGAATTTTGATATTGTTTGTTTGACGTGTCATGGTGAGGGGTCATTGACTGTGTATAGACTTAGTGTGCATCAAATACAAACCCTACTTTTATTGTTATAAACTACAAAGATTTTTTGTTGATCCTTGTAGATATTGCTTCGAAATCAAACCATTGTTTTGCAAAGGTACTTGGTATACTTTGAGTCAGTGGTTGAATACTCGGTTGGATTAGGCTTCTACTGTGATGTGGCTTTGAATAACAATACAAAGTACTCCTTGTTTTAGTATTGGCAATGGATTCATTGTAGGTTCACCATATAAATTTTGTCAAAAGAAAGTTAATTTTAATTAGTAGGTTGAGCAAAATAATGAGCTGAAGAAGGAGATAATCTATTGCTGCTTAGTCTGTGTTGGGATGTAAAACAGTTGGCACTTATCTTTGGGAAGTTTGGAAAAAGGGATGGAGTATTTTTTCTTTCAGAACCTTGATTTTTTAAAGGGCTTCTATATATATTTACGGTTTCATTATCCCAGTATGGTTAGCGTACAAATCCAACCCGGGCCTTGATAAAAATGGCTTCAACATATTCCCTATAGAGCTTTGCTGCAGGAAACATCATATGAATTATAATTTGAATGATTTACTAAGCTAGCAAATATAACATTTACATACAATTTAGATAAGATTATTACTATATTATTTGAAATGCCCTGTTATAAAAGTTTCCGTAGCAATGGTCATGATATCTTGAAGTACAAGAACTTTTTAAAGCATATATGAATGCCTTAACAGGGAGCATCAGTATTGCGACTAAATTAAAAGCATCAGTGACACCCAGAATTATGTAGCAGTCAATTATGAGTACTCCCTATTCCATCATCATTCAATGAAGTATTTGTGGCCTGCTATGACGAATTGACAAGGTTTTCGTGAAACTTTTAGTTCTCATGGGATCATCCAATGAGGATCAGGCTAATTTCCTTCTTGCTTAGTCACATGTTTTCACCTTTTTTAATGGATTTTTCCTTCTGAAATCATGTGTCATATGATGAATTTATGCAGCATATTTGTTTATTTTATGGCTTTATGCTGCTAGATCAGGATATCAGATGAAGGATGAGTGTTTTGACTTTAGTTTTCTATGCATATGTTGATGTCTAAAATGTATTTGTTCACTAACGGCCTGATCACCCTTCTAATGTTGATGTAATATTTAATGATGTTGCAGAAATGTTTCTTTTGTCAGTCCTTAACTAACGTGGTATACTGTTTACATTTGCAGACATTAGCCGACTATATAGGTTTGCCATGTAGGATTGCTCGAGGATGCAATTATTGTGCAGCAGATCACCGTTCTTCATGCCTTGTCAAAATTGAAGATGACCGGAAGTCAACAAGGTAATATACTCAACTTTTAGAATGTTGGGAGTTAACAAAATAAGTAGGAATAAGTTTATGCTGTCTTTGAAAAAACTTCCATTAAGAGATTAGTTATTCTTTGACCTCGTCTGTTTTATGTTTTCTTAGTAATCTAAATCTTTTAGACTTGATTGCATCACAGTCCTCCGCACTTCTGAATGTTATGTATGTATGTAAAAAGGTGAAAGCTTCTATGTTTAGCGATAGAGTAATGTTCTGTCTATATATGCCCTTTCTTAAAAATTTTCTCTTTCCTTTTTGTTCTTTTGTTGCTCAGAGACGAATACATTTTTAAAACAGGGAATATGTTGTTGATCTAGTTGGGGAGCCTGGAAATATCCACGGTCCAGATTCCTCTATCAATGGAGAATTTCTTTCATCTTTGCCTTCACCATTTCGAATTTCTCATCTAAAAGAATTCCAATTACCTTGCCTCGAGAATGCATCATATGGTCAGATTACAGATTCAAAGGATTTAAGTTATCTTTCTGAGAATCCTCCACATTCTGGTACGTGAAGTTTTGGACACAAATTCAGCAAAATAGACCAAATTTTTCAAAACCAAATTACACAGTGGTGATCAATCTCCTGCAGTTGTTCAACGGTTGGACACTGGTTTGCTTGAAAGTCAAAAGACACAAGTTGATCAAGACTGTTTTGGAAAGGAATCATCTTTGATGCCTTTCGAAACAGCTTCAGGAGCAACAATACATGAACATTCTGGACCCCGTGGCGAGAAAGTTGTCACAGAACAAACCCTTCGAAAAGAGGCCGTTGTATCTGGAAGCTCAGTGGTAAATGATGTGAAGCAATTGAAAATCAACTTGCCTAGTCAGTCAGATTTGGAGGAGATAGGGGCTGAACTTGATAGTCAGGGAAGATTCTCTTCCGTATCCACCTCAAGTTATCTAGATCTTGAACCTTCTCTTGCAATGGATTGGCTTGAGATATCATGGGATGAATTACATATTAAGGAGCATGTTGGTGCTGGTAATTTTTCTTCTTCTTGTTTAATATAATTTTCCACTTCTTTGATTTAAGCCTTTGGCTCCTATCTCATAAGATAATTGGCGAAGCCGGTAGTAACTTCTGCTTCAAATCCCATTTTGCAGGCTCATTTGGAACGGTACATCGTGCTGTGTGGCACGGATCGGTTAGTATTTATTTATTGCAATTAAATATCATTTATGGCCTAATTTCATGATGATTCCGATATTAATCTTTTCTTTTAACTAATGAGTTCGATGTAAATTCCAGTACTCTTATGCATTATTCGCCATCATTTTCCAATTAAGCCTGTTGAATATTTTCTCTTTTATTTTCCTAAGTTCTAATAAAGTGTGTAAATTTCTTTCTAGCGCTCAGATTTAAACCTTACCTGAAGGACATAGTTCATTCAAGAACTTAAATCCTGTTAAATTAAAGACTCAGAGTATTGTCTTCAACTGATACAGTAATACATGATTTTAAGGTACCATGAAGGATTTAAGTTCTTGAATGAACTATGTCCTTCAGGTAAGGTTTAAATCTGAGCGCTATAAAGAAATTTACACACTTGTTGGTTTAAACGCATGGCTTCATCTTTTCATGTCATTGTGTAGGTCTGTGATTTCGGATTGTCTAGGTTCAAAGCCGACACTTTTATATTATCAAAACCTGTTGCGGGAACGGTAAGTACTTCCTAACCGCATTTTAACAAAGACAATCAAATGCACACACCAGCACTAGAATGTCTGCAAGATCAATAGGTAGTCGCTGAGCTTTATTCTAGAGCTAATTGTTTCAAATAACTTAGTTATTTGATTTAGCATTACTAGTTATTCACCAACTGTTTCCAACTGATATCTGGTTTATGTCAAAACATAACATAATAATTCGTTTTGGAACACTAAGAATCATATTGACCGTCATAAACCTTTTCCCTGTAAAGTTTACAATGACTTTATTCTGTTTAAGAGTTGGATATTTCCATCAATCAGCATATAAATGATCATTTTTTTTTTGTTTTTCAGCCTGAATGGATGGCTCCGGAAGTCCTTCGTGGAGAGCCTTCAAATGAGAAATCTGATGTTTACAGTTTCGGAGTAATCCTATGGGAGCTTGTGACAATGCAACAACCATGGAGTGGACTCAGTCCTGCCCAGGTGGGGTATATTTTGGGTTTTCCCCCCTTACCGTATACAATCATAAACGTAACTGTTATTATTGTTAAAGAGGTGCAAATAAAAGGCAATGAAAGCGCACTTTGCTGTAAACTTGATTCTCCCCTTACCCTCCTTTATATATAGGTGGTTGGTGCTGTAGCTTTCCAGAACAGGAGGCTGGCCATTCCTCCTAATATCTCCTCAAAATTGGCTTCTCTCATGGAATCTTGTTGGGTTGAGTGAGTACTTCATTGCACTTTCATTTTTGATAATTGCTGTAAATGTCTAGACCTACCTTTTGCAAGCAAGCATTACCCTCTAAAAACAATGACAGGAAGGGGATATTTGTGGGTGTGTTTGGGTAGGTGATGTATAGCCCACCTTGCTTTAGATGTTTCCTTGACAGGTTACCATAGTTATTTGAAGAAAAAAACTTAAATTACACCACATGTCACTGTATTATGAGTAAATTTGTAATTGAGTAATCATATTCCAAATGTTACAATCAGGTCATTATATTTATTGATTGTAACAATCAGATCACTTTGTTTTTAATTATGTAACAATATGATTGTTACAATCAATACATAGATTGATTTGACTATGATCTTTTGAAATAAAATGATAAAATTACAAACTTATAATACAATGACTTATGGTGTAATTTAACCAAAAACTTTGGGATTTATTTAGGGTTTCCGACTATGGACAAAAGTATAATCTAAACCCTAAACAGCGAGAGAATATTTTGTTGTCAATATAAGTGCCAGTATAGTGGCGAACAGCTTCACCGCTAGAAGTGCTAACAGAAAAGTTCTATTTGGGGTGTTAACTATGGCGACAAAAGGGTCGTGTCAGTAAAGGCGCTAATGATTGCAACAGGACAATTACTCGCTAGAGTAAGAAACGTTGAAAATGATCTCCATCCATGTTATGGTTCAACACATTGCTTATCATTTTTCAAATATCATTTTATGAAAGCTAAATGGCCTTGTATTATGTGTTATGGCATCTCATATTATTCTTCTACATTGCATTTTTCTAACTACAGATGCCTACATTTTATTCATTTGCAGCGATCCTGCTCAACGGCCATCTTTTGCTAACATTGTAGAAGCACTAAAGAAGTTGCTAAAGTCATCGTTGCGGTCGATGCATACGGGACGCAACGAGAATGGCCCTATTTGATCCTACGCAACCGTAGGTGTTATCTTAACCCAGTTGGAAGATGGTTAATCCCATTAAAATTTAAGCTCTAACAATTTTCTAAAACAGTGTGTATATGTACCAAATTTAAAGGAAATAAAGTATTTTTTGTCTCCAATAATATGAACTTACCGAGAAAACAAATTGAAAAATTAATGCAATAGTTCACCATCCAGTTGCTTCAGCGACGGCATAACCTTGGTCAGAATCGACTTAAATTTCTCATCGACAATTTCATTCCCTATAATATCTAATTGCTTCAACTTCAACTCTTTAAAAATGAAAAATGCCTCCCATTGGTTAATTAGAGCAACATCACCGATCACGGTTTCTTCTTTGTTCAATTCACTTCCAACTGAATGAGACAAAGGAGAAGAGCACAAGTACCTGGTTGTGTCAATAGAATGCTCACCGATCTGATTCTATGAAATATCCAATACTCTTAACGACTTCAGCTTTCTTAAAGGATCCAGAGCTGTAAAACTTCTCACTTTATTGTTTCTCAGATTCAAGCAAGAGAGGAGCTGCATAGCTTCCAATCCTACCATTAAGATTAACAACATAACACCATGAGTCTTACAAGGATTATCGGTGGACAGAAGTAAAATGTTCTACTCCAAAATCATTATGTAAATTGTCGCATGACAATTAATCACATTGCAAACTACAAGTATGAAGGGGAAAATGTCCCAAACAAGGAGGAACGCCATCCATAGTTTACAAATACGAATTCAAGGTTTTTGTAATTTTTTAAGCATAAAAAGGGTGAGGGGGTGAGAAACTGTGAAGACAAGAATATATAAGAAACACTAATGGTTATGGGAGGATCAAGTGTAAGGAAATGATTGAATAATCTCCAACTCGACAAACAATATATTGAATATTATTGTCAGTACCATACCTTCAACTGAATGTAGTTCATTGTGGCTGAGATATAATATTTGGACCCACAGCAATTTCTTGAAAGCTCCATTTCGTGATAGCGATAAATTATTCAACCGGATACAGATAGGACTGTAAATAGTTGATGAAAGTGAGTCCTTAATCTGATAGCAATATTTCAGCAAAGACTCCCGCTTAGAAGTCACCTACAGAACAGATAGACAAAAGGTGTGCTGTTAGCCTCCATGTAACTGACAATCTTATACCAGAAGTTAGAGCAAGAGTGGAAAAATACATCTTATCATTACAGCGGAAGGGGGATAAAAAATTTGTGACAATGCAAAGGACCAACATTAGCAGAAACTTTCTAATGCCTAAATTTAGCCATCCGGAGAAGGCTTTTCCCCAGAAACTACTAATCAAATAAACATATATTTAACAGTCCCTCAGGATTATTTTCCCAGATAAAACAACCTAACAAGTAAAATAAATATTGTCAAAGTTGTATAAAACATCTGGCTACTTATACCAAGACCTTAGGAATAATTATAATCCGAAACTAAAGCTTAAATACTGATGCTTTTGGTGACAAAATTACAGAGAATAGAATGTAGCCACCTGTTGTATTAAAACTAAGCTTTGTACATTCTTGTAGTATTGGTAACGTGATGGATCCAACTTCATCAAATCGCTATACAATTCAAGGACTTCAGAATGAACCGGTTTGTTAGCTTGTGAATATGATATTGCATCATAAGCCATCAACAATCTTGCAAGTGTAAGCTTTCCAATTTTACTAAAAAGCAGAAGGGCAAAGAAAAAGGAATCGTATTAACAATGTTTTCTTCCTAAAAAGTTCAGTAAGGTACTTATTAAATTAAACAGGTTTACCAGTCCATCAACGGTAACAATTCACGGAAGCAGTCAATCTCTTCGGTTAAAAACTCTGCCTGCCAATTTGATGCAGTCGGTTCATGATCATTCCTAATATTTAGTTGATCAAAGGAGACGGTAGGGATTGCTTCCTCAGATTGTGTTCCATACAACTTAAGATTCTCTTCTCTCCATAAAATACTTTCTGAAACTGAATCTTGAGGGGAATCTCTTTAACTAGGTTGTGCATGTACTTTAAATGAAAACACTGAAGAGTGAAGTATAACTATACTGAGACCCTCTTTTGAAGTGATTCCCTTAGAATGCCCAACACTAACTTTGACTGAATCAGAAATTTTATATGTGCAACCCAAACTTGTGCAGTTTGCAACTGGCTCAGTGAAAGTGGTTTCCAAACAATATCTTCACTTTTACTAAACCCGGATTCAACAATAACTGTAGATGAGCTTACACCAGAAACATATTGATTAAAATAAAGAACAATTGGAAATGACCCTGAATCAGAACGCAAAGTTGTGAATGGAGAAAAACTAGAACCGTTTAAATAACTATTTAGAAGAAACAAGGAGAGGAGAGTCAGTTGTAACAGTCTGATCTAGAAGCCAAAGATGATAAAACCATCCACTTTGATCATCAGGGTCCATAAATATAGCTTGGTGTATAAACTCATACTCCTCTGCAAAGACATTCTCTTTGGAGAGAAACCCTTCAGCCTTTTTCTCAAGTAAAGCGGACAATAGTAGACTGTAGAAATTATTCATACAGTAGGCATCACCAGAAGACATATTCAACATGGAGAGAAACATTATACATCAACAACCACATGGTATTTTTTTCAATGATGGTTCACAAATGAAAAATAGATTAACCGACAAAAAGAAATTATATTGAATTGCTAGAACTTGATTCACTGTCATTACTACTATTCCTCAATATAAAGCTATGGCAGACGTTCAGAAGCAGCTAGCACAAATACCCAATTAGTTCATCAAACAAAGAATTAGCATTCACCTCCTACATACATTCATTAAATTGCCATAGAAAAGGAAGATAAACACTTGGACCTTAAGATTTAAAGAAACAATTTTACCTGCGATTGTGCCAAGCCGAGTAGTTGCTGAAATTCGTATAAATCATATCCTCGTTATACTTCAGTTCATCTTGCTCTGCTCTGTTCATTAACTCTGCAACAAATCTGGGGGAAGGAAAAAACACAAAAAACAGGAGGGGTACAAAAATAAGTAACATCCCCATATCTTCATACATCATGAATAAAAACAGAAAAAGCCAAAGTGAATGTACCTCCTGTAATTCCAAGCATGAAAATTACGAGAATCAACCTTCTGGAGCTTGTTCAGCAATCTCGGTTCGTTATCCGCCGCTGAATGGCCCTTGCTTAAAACCCATTTACGATAATGCCACGCTCCGTAGGACTTAGGATTTTGCTTCAATGCACTCTCTACCTATGCAACCTCATTCAATCAGTTACATTTGGAAAAAGAAAAAAAACCGATGCCTTTAAAATGAAATTGGACAAAATCATATTAAGTGAACAAAAATTAGTGTAGTAAAAATCAAATCTTCGCGGGCGCACCACTCTGAGTTCCTCATCGAGAATGGACTTGACCGAGTCAGAGTTAGACTCGGGCTGACTCAGACAAAGCTCAACAGCGAGTTTTATATAGTTCCAATCCAAGCGGTGTAAGATTCAGGATTGATCCCCTTAAAATGAAATTGGACAAAATCATATTAAGTGAACAAAAATTAGTGTAGTAAAAATCAAATCTTCGCGGGCGTACCACTCTGAGTTCCTCATCGAGAATGGACTTGACCGATTCAGAGTTAGACGCGGGCTGACTCAGACAAAGCTCAACAGCGAGTTTTATATAGTTCCAAGCAGTGTAAGATTCAGGATTGATCTCAAGAAGCTTAGCACTGACTTCGACTGCCTCTTTAGTGTAACTGACCATTTATTTACATATAAAGAATCGGGAAACGAGAAAACGCAATACAAAATTAAAATAGAACAAAACAGAGAAAATGATAAAGAAGATCATTAGAAGAAAAAAACTAAAAATAAATGAAAAACGCACATTTTATCGCGGCGATAAGAGAAGAATTGAGCTTGGAGATCGCGTAGCTTCTGGGCTTTCGCAGCAGAAGCTGCTTCGTCTTCCGGTTTGATTACTTTGCGAGGCCGACCATGCATTCTTTTAGCTTTCCTCTCTGTGGTGCATCCGCCAAAATTGCTAATGCTCTCTCTTTCTTTTGAAATGCTATTTTGAACCTAATGTTATTTTGGTATCTAAAGATGCTTTTAGTTCAATTTAATCCCAAAATCACCGATTTTTTTTAATAGAAACCACCACTTTGATTAAAACCTAAGAAATATCTAAAATTACAACTAAATAGATATTTATAATATTTTGTACAACATAATAAACTAACTACTTAGGATCGTACATGTGTCGTATAAAGAAAAAAGTTAAAAACTCATAAAAAAAACTCTACAAAATATATATACTAACATATCCGATTATATCGAAAAACAAATCACATTAGGAGATTAAATTATTAAAAGATCACAAACAATTGTAAATTAGAATCGAGTATTGTGAGAAAATTATCTCAAATGCAGATCGTGTATCCAAATCTAATCTAAAGCATGAAAGATTAGCATGATACCAAATAAAGAACATCTTGATCAATCGATACGATATCAAATTTAACTCTAGAAAATTAAACAAAAATAACTAATAAAAATTGAAAGCATACCAAAAGATATAAAAAATCATAAAAATAAAGTTATTAAAAAAATAATAATAATAATAAATATCCACGATCAACGTGAAAGAGAAAGTGAATATCAAGACTAATGTAATTGTCCGCTAACAAAGATAAAGAATAAAAAGCATTAGCCACAGGGTTGAGCGTCAAATCGAGTCTAGTAAATTTTTTTTAAAGTTATTTGAGTTAATTAATTTTATTTTATAACTTAAAACTAACTTGAAATCTTTTTGAGTCAAATTGAGTTTATAAAATTTGATTCGAGCCGAGTTGAATTTTTAAGTTTTTGTTTAAATTTAATTATAAATATTTATAATATTATGATATTATTTGATTCTAATTTAAATTGTTTTTTATAACCATGCACAATACATATATATTTTTTCATATTTTTTGTATTTGATATACATATATCATACAGAGTCGAGAGGTTTATTTTATTTATTTATTTAAACATGTATTGCATTTTATCTTTATTTTTAATTTTTTGACTGCCGGAGGTATTCCACGGAAGCTACTCTCAACCTAGCGTTGGGGGACAACCTACTACCCTACCTCTCCCTTACCCCCATTGTATATGAAAATAGGGTTTTATTATTGTTGTTGTTGATACAGAGTCGAGAGGTTTGACTCAAACTTAAAAAAATTAATCCACTAATTACTAAAAATTTCAAGTTATTCTAGTTGTATTTTATAACTCGATTTGAACTTAAAACTTTTTTGAGTCAGATCGAATTTATAAAATTACAATTTAAAATCAATTCGAGTCGAATTCGTTTCAATCGAGTTGAATTGAAAAAAAATCAATTTTTCTAGTGGGATTAAGTTTTACTCATCCCTAATTAGCAGCCAGGAAAAGAAACCAGTCTTTTTTTTTCTAATTATTTAATTTTTGAAGAATTTTTCTTATTTTAAATTATATATCTCATACCAAGTGGTACATTCCCATTGCTCCACGTATGGATTAACGTGGGAAACGTTTTGTAACTTTGGGGTCAAACAAAATAAAGAAAAACATTAAGTATCAAAGTGATATGTAGTAAACTCTAGGGGTGAAAGCATTATTTAAACCTTAAATAAATTATACGAACTTTAACAAAACAAAACAAAATGAAAAAAAAAACTCATACTTAGTTTTTCAACTATTAGTATATTTTCGTTTTAGTCACTTAATCTTTTCATTGAAGATCCTTTACTTGATCTAGCCACACAGGCTTTAAATTTAATTATACAATCATAAAACCATATTTCCTTAAAGACAATAACATATTCAAAACTCTCAAAACAGAAATGTCTTTCGGTTTAACCGTATTAGCGACCGCATTAGCTATTCCTGGTGGCAGTCGATAAGCACATCATCATTCTTTAAGGAATTCAATATATTTCCTCTATTTTCACTCCTTCGAGTTAATACATACTTTTGACTTTTGAGATCCGTACATATATAACGTCACTCACCATAAAAATAGTGGTGTTATATCAATGAAGGAAACACAACTATTGCCAACTCGAGATCATGAGTCGGATAATCTCTTTCATGATTCTTTAGTTACTTTGAAGCATAAACCTTAACTTTTCCTCTTGCACAAGTACACATCATATACCATTATGAGACACTTTACTATAAAATCACATAATCTTTTCCAGATTATGATTACACTGACACTAGAGCTTATGTCAGTTTTCTTTTTAACTTCTCGAAGTTTTATTGGCAGTTATCAGTCCAAACGAATAGTGTGTCTTTTCTCAATAGCTTGGTCAGAGGGAAGACAATCATATAAAAGTTCTTTATGAACCTTTGATAGTAACCAGCAAATTCCCAAGAAACTTTAAATTTCGAAAACCCTATTTGGACTTTATCATTTGACTATGGCTTGTACTTTATTGAGCTTTATTCTTATCCCCTCAGCTGAGATATTATAGCCTAGGAATGCAACCTTAGACAACCAACATTTACACTTGGTCAACTTAGCATGCACGTTTTCTCTCGAATAGTTGAAAGAGTTATAGAAAGACATGCATCGTGTTCTTTCCTGGTCTTACAACATATCAAAATAACATCAATGACACTAACACCAATTAATCTAAGTATAACTAAAATAATCGGTTTATCCAATCCATAAGTGTTGCAGGAACATTTGTTAAACTAAGCAACATTATCGTAAACTTGTGATGTTCATATCAAATTCTAATAATTGTCTTAAGAAGATCTTTTTCCTCGTCTTTAACTAATAATATCCCGATATGATATACGACTTGGGAGACACCAATGCACCCTTTTAACTGATAAAAAGATTATCAATCCTCGGAAGAGGATACTCGTTATTCTTTGTTACCTTATTTAAAGGACGATAATCCATGCATAATTGCATAGATTCGTCTTTTTTTCTCTCCCAATAACACTAGTGCATCCCAGATGAAACGCTTAGTCTTGTAAATCCCCGGTCTTAACAATTCTACTAATTATACCATTAATTCTCTAAGCTCGGTCGTCGACATTTGATACGGAGTTATAGAGATAAATGCAATACCTGATAACATATTGATTTCAATTTCTACATTTCAATCTAGAGGTAATCCAGGTAACTTTTGCAGATACACATTTGGATACCCTCGAATAGTTGGAATATCTTCCAACTTAACTAACAAAGTTTGAGTATCCACCTTCTTTACTACGAAGGTTTGACAACCTAGAAGTAATAACTTTATAACAGTTGATGCTAAAATCATATTAGAAAACAAATTTACTCTTTTTTCCTACCATAAATATCTCAAAACATTTCGAATTCTATAAAATTCAATCGCTCTAAGCGTTAATTCATTACAACATGGTAGTGGTAATCAATCCATTCCAAAAATTACCTTCGAAAGGTAATTCTATCAAGTCTATTATAAATCAACACGTTGAATCCTAACCAGACAATTACTGTCTACAAATACGACTGAATTGGAAGATATTCAAACTTTCTTAGTAAAAGAGGTGGATACTCAAACTTTCTTAGTTAACTTGGAAGATATTCCATCTGTTCGAGGGTATCCAAATATGTATCTACAAAAGTTACCTGGATTACCTCTAGATTGAGATGTAGAAATTGAAATAGAGATGTTATCAGGTATTGTGTTTATCTCTATAGCCCCGTATCGAATGGCTCCGACTGAGCTTAGAGAATTAAAAGCATAGTTAGTAGAATTGTTAAGACCGGGAATTTACAAGACTAAGTGTTTCATTTGGGATGCACTAGTGTTATTGTGAAAAAGAAAGACGAGTATATGCAATTATGCATATATCATCGCTCGTTAAATAAGGCAACAAAGAAGAACAAGTATCATCTTCTGAGGATTGATAATCTTTTGATCAATTAAAAAGGTGCATTGGTGTCTCCCAAGTCGGATATCCTATCGAGATATTATTAGTTAAAGATGAGGAAAAAGATATTCCTAAGACAATTTTCAGAATTTGATATGAACACTACAAGTTTGCGATAATGTCTGCTTGGTTTCACGAATGTTCTTTGAACACTTATGGATTGGGTAAATTGATTATTTTTGTTATACTTGGATTAATTGGTGGTAGTATTTATTGATGTTGTTGTGATATGTTGTAAGACCAGGGAAGAACACGATGCATGTCTTTGTATAGCTCTTCCAACTATTCAGGAGAAATATTGCATGCTAAGTTGACCAAGTGTAAATATTGGTTGTCTAAGGTTGTATTCCTTGGCCATGCGATCTCAGCTGAGGAGATAAGAATAGGCCTCAAGAAAGTACAAGCCATAGTCAAATGATAAAGTCCAAAGAGTGTTTTCGAAATTTGAAGTTTCATGGGAATTTGCTGGTTACTATCAAAGGTTCATAAAGAACTTTTCTATGATTGTCTTATTTCTGACCAAGCTATTGAGAAAAGCCACATTATTCATTTGGACTGATAATTGCCAATAAAACTTCAAGAAGTTAAAAAGAAAACTAACATAAGCTCCAGTGTCAGTGTAATCATAATCTGGAAAAGATTATGTGATTTATAGTAAAGTGTCTCATATTGGTATAGGATGCGTTCTTGTGCAAGAGAAAAAGTTAAGGTTTATGCTTCAAAGTAACTAAAGATTCATGAAAGAGATTATCCGACTCATGATCGCGAGTTGGCAATAGTTGTGTTTCCTTCATTTATATAACACCACTATCTTTATGGTGAGTGACATTATATATGTACGGATCTCAAAAGTCAAAAGTATGTGTTAACTCGATGAGTGAAAATATAGGAAATATATTGAATTCCTTAAAGAATGATGATGTGCTTATCGACTGCCACCAGGAATGACTAATGTGGTCGCTAATACAGTTAAACCAAAAGACATTTCTATTCTGACAGTTTTGAATATGTTATTGTCTTTAAGGAAAGATAGTTCTATGATTGTATAATTAAATTTAGGGTAAAGTATAGTAATTGTCACTGAACTTTTCTAAAGATTTTATTTAAGTCCCCCAACTTTTAAAACTTATAATATAGTCCCCCAACATTTAGTCTGTTTACAATATGGTCTCCCAACAGTTACGTTAGAGATCATATTGTAAACGGACTATATGTTTAGGGACCATATTATAAATAGACTAAATGTTGGGGACTATACTATAAGTTTTTAAAGTTGGGGGACCTAAATGAAAGCTTTAGAAAAGTTCAGTGACCATTAATATACTTTACCCAAAATAATATTAGCATCATTTCTATGTTTAAGAGGATAAAACCATATATATTTGGAATAATGATCTACGAAAATTAGATAATATTTGTAACCATCATAAGAAAGAATTGGAGAGGCCCAAACATCACTGTAAAGAACATTAAGAGGATCATAAGATTAAAGGCATAATGTAAACAAATACCCCTAACGTTTGACAGTATATGCATTTGTGCCCAAATCATTTTTTTGGAGCAGTTCTACCCACGACGTTTGATAATGAGGCATAAGTCCCCCCGGTTGGATGGAAACTGTCAGTCAACGGTTCTTTCTGACGTGGCATGCACATGTGGTCACCGATGAGGACGTGACATTTCAATGTCACTATTTTATGCTCACGTGGAATTTACACGTCAGATTTTTATAATAAAATGTAAATTAAAAATGTGAACCAGTAGGAGAGTGACACGTATCACTATCTTATTGGCGCATATTTGATAGAGGGGATGAAAGGCTCTCAACGCGATGAATGGGATTCGAACCTGGGGCAAGGGCGTGAAATGGGATAGCCCTTGCCACCAGGCCAGGCATGTTAATCGATAATTATGTGTAACAATATGGTAATAAACCAAAAATAAATATCCAGGTTAAAAAAAACTTGATACACGCGTTTAGCATACATATACGCTTCAAATGGTATTTCCCCCTAAACCTAAGTATCCCCAAATACAAATCAAACCGAAACCCTAATCGCATATCCCCTTTCAATTTCAACTCCATCTAATCTCCTCTACAAGAACGAATTTTCCTTTAAGCAGCAGCCTCAAGCCGATCAATTAAGCGTATATTTTGAAGGTGAGTTAATTTGTTTGAATGAAATCATAAATTATTTGAAATCGCAAATCCCCTTTCAATTTCGACTCCATCAAATATCCTCAATTTCAAATGGGTTTTTGATTTAGTTTTGTTAAATGTTTTGGGTATGTGCGGGTTTCGAATGGGTTTTCTATTAATTTATCTTTGATTCAAGTTTTTATTTGGTTTAGTTCGAAATGAATATTACTTGAATTAATTTAATAATTAATGTTGTTTGTTTCTTATTTGGGTTGTATTAGAAATTGTGTAATGGACAGGTTCGCATGTCCAACCATCATTAGTTCTTCGCGACGAGATTTCGTCTACGACAGTGACCCAAAAAAGTGTTATTATAATAAATTGGCATCTAGGGAAATTTCATGGAGCGATTTAAACCCCGAGAGAAGGTATTACGGTTGCTTAAATTTTTCGGTAAGAATATGTTTAAAATGACCTTGTATTAGTTAGCTTGAACGATAAAATGTTGTTGCATATATTGATTGATAACAAATATGTTTTTCCCCTTATTGTAGTACGGTTGTAGGTATTTTGAATGGTATGATGGTAGCATGTCAGAGCGAGCTAATTGCTTACTACGAAAATTACGTGATAGTGAGCAAAATTTAACAAAAGAGAATGCAAGACTTAGAAGACAGATTAGAAGTTGTTCCTGTGCTGCTCAAAGGAACAGTGTGTTGTTGGAAGATAGTGAAAGTGAAAGTGTTCAAAGAAAAGTTAATGAGATTGGAAGTGTGCAAAGTGAAGACAATGACAATGAATTAAAGGCAAAGATTAAGAGCTTGAAGGAAAAATTTAAAACAATGAAGAAAGAAAAGGATTTTTATAAGACAATGTGTATTTGCTCAATTGTGTGTGTCATATGTATCTTTGTGGTAATTGTACTTGTAATAGCACTTTAGGTGTTTTGTTAAGATTAAGTGTTTATGTATGTGTAATACCAAGTGTATGACTGTTACTTATTGAGAAGAAAAGACTATGTCTAATATTAAGTGTTTAGTGTTTTCTATTATATTGGCTAGTTAATATGCTTAAATCGAATAAACAGAAAATAGTCGAAAAGAAATGTTATTGATTCTTGAGTTAGGCATATATTTGCCATACAAAAAAAAACATATATTACTGCTGCAGGGTATATCATATAAAGTTAGGCAGATATTTGTTATACACAAAAAGAAGCACAACCCAAAACATATACCCTAACAAAAAGCAGCACAACCAAAAGACCCACTCGATCAGACAATTCATTTCTTCTTTTTTGATGCTACTGATTCTTGAGTGCCCATATGGTCCTCAACTCCTTTCCTTTTTCTTTGGTGCTCTTGTACCAGACTGATAACATAGTAGAAAATTCAAACATTATTTAAGTTTTTGAAAAAAAGACTGTTACTTATTTAAAATGTTCTTACATAGAATGTCTGCTCTCCAGTCCTCAAGTTTGTGTATAGGCCTATCCCTTCATATATTGTTTTCCTCATTGATCTATCAGAAGTAACACATGTCTTTTCCTTCTCATTTCATTTCCTTGATACGTGTGTTGGGTTTGAATCGTTTGTACTTGGTGATCTTATCGAAGAATTCCCATCGATATTAAGGTTCTGCAACAAAAAATTATACTGTAAAAATCTAACATTAACTTCAACTTTTAAAACAATTTGAATATATAAACTATAAATACCTGGTTTGCAGTACATGATCTTTTATTATGACATTGATTTCTCCGGCGGATCTACTTCCCTAATTTTTTAAAAATATTTTTGAAAATTGTAGATTTAGTTGCAGCTTCGAGATCTTGATCTAAGCTAAGCGTTATTATTATTTTGTTATTTCTGATTAACTATACCTTTCTTACTTTTTTGTTGCAAAACAGGCTGAATTTGTACTTGAAGAACAACGGGTTCGTTTCCCTTTTGTTGTTTTCGACCAGGAAACTTAGATCTCACTCTCCACACGGAATTTTACCTTCATTATTCTTTTGTCAGGTTTTAAACCTTCGATCTGCTTTCTTTTTCTGTATATAGAGCTTAATTTTACTATTCTTCAGATTTGTATAAGATCGTTCTAGATCTTTCTTTTTTGATTTCTGCCTAGATTTCGCTTGCTTGTTGATTTTCTCTTTTTTCTCGTTGCATGATAAGTTAGTAAGATCAAAATATTTTCTGGTCAAAGACCCTTGTCGTCCACTTTGAGTCTCTATACCTTCGTTTTGTTAGTGGAAGAGTTCTGTGCGTATGATTTCCTTAGAGATCTATCGGATCTCCAGTTCTCTCTCGCTTCATCGATCTCAATCTCAATATGTTCTTCTCTGCACTCTTTGCTATTTGCTCTCTTTGGTTTTTTTATTATTATTATATGTAGATCTAGTTTAGATCTAGGATTTTTCTCGTGTTTTTCCTTTGTTATTTTTAGATTGTTTTGTTATTTTATTGTGTTTTGTTTATAGTGTGTTCAATTAATTATTTTATTGTACTTTATAAACCTAAGGCTAGTTATTGTGTAATGCTTAAGTCTCTAATTAGCAGTATCGTTTTTTATTTGGGAAGATAAAAATCACTATTATTCTATTTTATCCCTTTTAACATTAGGCTTTTAACAATAATAATAACAATAATATTATATAAATTAAAATCCTATTAAGTAACTAACTAGGCTTCTTAGTACCCCTCAATTCTCTAGTGTTTTTTGGTGCATCTGTTGTCTTATTTGGATTCTTTTTCATAGATCCTCATAGCTTCGGATATAGATGATTACTTGACGTCATGTCCTTTTAGACCCCATAGGACGTATAGGGGGCGGGCTCGACAGAGTGGTGTCAAGGAGACTAGACTTAGAGTTTGTACGTTGAATGTAGGCACATTAAATGCTAGGCTGCTGACGTACTAAGTAATAGGAAAATAGATTTTGCATGTATTCAAGAGACTAGGTGGAAATGGGCTCGCGCCAGATAGTGTAACGGGTATAAGTTGTGGTATTCAGGCGTAGATAACACTAGAAATGTGTTGGGTATCTTGGTATCTTCTAGGCTCAAGGAAAATGTAGTTGAAATTTGTAGATACCGTGATAGGATCATGATGATTAAGGTTATTATAGAAGCAGAAGTGGTGAATGTCCTTTCAGTGTACGCCCCACACGTTGGCCTAGAGGAGGGGGAAAAATGTTGCTTCTGGGATTCGTTAGATAATGTACTTAGGAGACCAAAGAGTTTTCATAGGGGGAAACTTCAATGGCCATATAGGTAGTGAAATCGACGGGTATGACGGTGTTCATGGGGGTTTCAGTTTTGGTAATAGGAACGAGGAGAGTCGTTCGTTGCTTGAATTTGCTACTGCACACGATATGGTGGTCACTAACTCATTCTTTAACAAGAGATATGTGAACTTGATTATGTTCTATAGCGGGGGACATTATACCCAAATCGACTATATCCTGGTTCGAAATTGTGACCGATGGGCTTGCATTGATTATAAGGTGTTCCCAGAAAAGGCATGTGCATCACAACATAGATTATTATTTTTGGTGTTTCGCGTTCGCCACTGGCGGAGCACTCATAGGAGGGCTAAACTAGGTAATCCTAGGATCCTTTGGAAGAACTTATATGGAGCGACATCTGATGACTTTAGGAGTAAGGTTTTGTCTCATACAGGTTTTGGAACTACAAACTCAAATAACGCAGATATGTTATGGATAAATATGGCAAATTCCATCAGAGAGGTGGGCAAAAACACCCTTGGGTTGTCGACAGGGAAGGTCAAGGAACATAAAGAATCGTGGTGGTGGAACGACGAAGTCCAAACTAAGGTGAAGACAAAGCAAACTTGCTTCAAGGAGTTTCTACAATGCAATGAAGACGAAAAAAGATCGAGAGCTAAACAAAGATACAAGGAGGCAAAGCGGGAAGCCAAGAAAACAGTGGCTAAAGAAAAGGATAAGGCATACGAGGAAATGTACAAGAGATTAGACACAAAGGAAGGACAAAACGACATCTTCAGGCTTGCAAAATCTAGGGAGAATAGAAAAAGAGATCTAGGTAGCATTAGGTTTATAAAGGACAACAATGGTGTTCTTTTAGTGAAAGATCATAATATTAAGAGGGTTTGGGGTAGTTACTTCTTTGGCTTATTTAATAAAGGTGCCTCTCCCTATAGAGATAATATCGTCGATGGGACAGCTAACCATCATACTACGGCCAATAACTGTCCTACAAATAGGATTGGGATTGAGGAAGTCAAAATGGCCCTTAGAAAGATGGGGAGAGACAAAGTTATCGGTCGAGATCAAATTCCTATCACTGTGTGGTTGACCCTAGGAGAAGAGGGAGTTAAGTGGTTAACCAACATCTTTAATATTATTTTAGAGACTGCCAAGATGCCAGAGCAGTAGAGAGAGTCTACGGTGATACCAATCTATAAGAACAAAGGAGATCCCCAACGTTGTGGTAACTAAAGAGGTATTAAACTACTCAGTCATACCATGAAGCTATGGGAAAGGGTGATAGAGGCTAGGTTGAGACAGGTTACTAGGGTTTCAGAAAACCAATTTGGCTTTATGCCAGACAGGTCTACCACAGAGGCGATTCATCTACTTCGACGACTTATGGAGAAATATAGGGAAAAAAATAGAGATCTTCACATGGTGTTCATTTACCTTGAGAAGGCGTATGATAGCGTACCCCGCGATACGATCTGAAGACCTTCGAAATGAGACATATCCCAACTGCTTATATACGGGTGATTTGTGATATGTATTGTAAATCTACTATTTACGTTAAGACTACAGTTGGCGACACCGAGGCATTCCCAGTGGAAATCGGACTCCACCAGGGGTCGGCTCTTAGCCCTTACATCTTCGCCTTGATTATGGACGACATCTATTGTGCGACACCAGACGGTATTCCACGGTGTATACTTTTCGTTGACGACATTGTCCTAGTTGCTGAAACAAAAAATGAGTTTAATAGTAGACTGGCTATCTGGAAGACTGCTTTGGAAGAAAAAGTCTAAGGATCAATATTGAAAAGACAGAGTATTTATGTTCAAACTTTAGTGGGAATCAAAACGATGAAGATATAGAAGTATGCATCGAAGGACACGTTCTCCCCTCAAAGGATTATTTCAAGTACCTAGGGTCTATGATACATAAAGATGGGGTGTAGATGATGACGTTACTCACCGAATAAAGGCGGGATGGCTAAAGTGGAGGGCTGCTACTGGAGTTTTGTATGACAAGAAGGTGCCTTTAAAACTAAAGGGAAAATTTTATAGAATGGCAATTAGGCCAGCATTGCTGTATGAATCAGAATGTTGAGCAATCAAGAAAGATCACGTAAGGAGGATGGAGGCCGCAGAAATGAGAATGCTTCGATGGACATGTGGTAGGACTCTGTGGGATATGATACCAAACTCTGCAATTAGGATGTCCTTAGGGGTGGTGCATGTATCCGAAAAGTTGAGGGAGGGAAGACTACGGTGGTTTGGGCATGTTCCTAGGCGACAACCTTCAGATGCGGTCAGGAGGATAGAGTCGATTACAGTCGACGGTGACAGAAGGAGAGGTCGACCAAGGATGAAGTGGGTAGACTGCTTGAGATCTGATTTGAAGGATTTAGCCCTTACCAATGACATGACCTCTAACAGGAAAGTATGGAGACTTAAAACCCGGGTAGCCGAGTAATGTGGGTCATAGAAATAGAGTGTAACATCTCTGTCTTCTTTTTAATGTCTTTGTAGTAATTTACATGACTTCTACTTTTTATACGCTTCTGTCATTGGAATTTATGAAGGCTTAGAACTAGGGTAACGGAGTAGTGTAACCTTAGTTTAGGTTTTAACCCATTTGACTTTATTCCTTCTCATAACTTGTTATCGTTGACTACTGTGTATCATTCTCTTCATGTTTCCTCTTTTTAAATTTAGCCTGGACTTGCGTTTCTGTCTATATGCAGAGATTTTTACGCAGTGATTTATTTGCAGGGATTATTTCCCATTATAGACGCACATATGTAGACTGCATATGAAGACTGTTCAACTATGTATTTATTTATTTATACATGCATTGTATTTTATATTTATTTTTTTAATTTTTTGACTGTCGGAGGTCTTCCACGGAAGCTGTTCTCAACCTGGCATTGGGGGCAGCCTACTACCCTACCTTCCCCTTACCCCCATTGCATATGGGAATAGGGTTTTATTGTTGTTGTTGTTGTGTTGATCTTTTATTATGACATTGTCCACCACATCTTTTACAAGTCATAATAAGACCAATCCTGCTAACATGTCCAGCCTTGACTTTTTATGGTTCATCTTTTTGCTTCCTTCGATTTTTCTTAGGCCTTCCAGGAATATCTCTATCAACCGGTGGAAGAACTTGTTCAATTCCAAATTTCTTCCAATCCTGAGGCCCATTAATAGGTTGCAAATCATATTTATATGCTTTAATGTATGTGTCTTTGTGATAGAAGGAATGTATTTATTCATCTGGGTCCCTACCAGTATGCCATATTGCACAACAAGCATGCAGACACGAAATCCCACTTAGTTGCCACCTTTTACAGGTACAGGTTTTTTCATTCAAGTCTACAATGTACTGTTTATTCCCTTTATTTACCTCACATGCATTATCTCCATTCCAAATCATTCTCCACTGAATGTTGTCTTTCTTCATGATGTCAAATTTTTTCTTGATTAGTGGCCCAAAATTGTACTTCCATGTAGTGATGAATCTTCGCTTTTCAACTATTCTTGTCATTATCTTGACTCTAATCTCTTCAAGCATTGTAATAATGCTCTTGTACCTTGCATCTACAATGCTCGAATTAAAAGCCTCACACAAATTATTGTCTACTATATCTGACTTGGAATGCATCATTTGAAAGGCCTTAGACCACATTTTCTCTTTTTTGCTAAACAATTTAGCAGTAAGTACGCTATCAATATTTAACAATGCATCTTTGTTCTCTTCCAATTCTCTCTCAGTCGTGGACTTCACAATTCGCCAAAAGGCAAATTGATATGATTTGGCTCTCTTCCTTCTAGTCCAATTGGAAAACACGTGTCGAGCACAATTCTGATGTTCTACTCGTGGTAGAACATCATTTACAATAATCTCAATACCCTGTCAAGCAAAATTTAACTTAGTTTGAGATTCTATTTAATTATCATAGAACAACAAGTTATATAATAGCAATAAGTCAGACTGTTAACAGTACAATAACAACTAGCATCAAGTAAATTTAATATATTGATTTTCTTTGTGTTGGTCACTGATGATGGTGTAGCCAAATCCATCATCCAATCCCAAGTCTGCTGCCACTATATTTAGAAACCAAGACCAAGAATCTATGCTTTCACCCTCGACAACAGCCCAAATGATATGGTACATCTGATCATTGCCATCTCTCCCAACATCATATAAATGTATGCCTTTGAATGGGCCCTTAAGAAAGCAGCCATCTACACCGATTATAGGCCTACACCCTTATTTCCAACCTCTTTTCATAGCATCAAAGTATACATAAAATCGTTTGAAGTGAGGTGGAGAATTAACTGACACCCTATTTACTGCCATCTTTATTGTACTCCCTGGATTCTTTTCCCTTAACTCATCTGCATAATCCCACAAGTTTGCAAATTCTTTCTTCATGTTTCCACCCAACCTTGATGTCACTATTTTCTTTACCCGTCGACATTTACTCATATTAACATTTACATGTATTTCAGATTGCACCCTTCTTTGTATCTCTTTAAGCTTTATTTTTTGGGTGGTCTCTAATTGTATCTTCAAAATGTTCTGCAATTACCTTTGCAATCACCATCCCGTTAGTAAAAGTAACAGGACAGTTGTGTTCATCTATGGAAGTCTTCACCTGTAGACTCCCTACCCTCTTATTTCTACTCACATAGATTCTCCATGGACAACTCTTAGATGCATTACATTTGTAACTAATCCTGTTATTTTCAGAATGTATAATTCTCAACTCTCTACTACTGCATCTTGAGTATTTATGGATGACAGCTTTGAATTGTTTGCCATATAAAAATATCATCCCCAAACAGAAATGAGGACTCTCTTTATTTGGGTTGTAAATAGGATATATTCCTCTTCTCCTAGCACATTCTTCATGTTCATCATTATCTGACATAATCAAACTCCTATGGTCATCACTGTCATAGTAATCAGTATCATTCCCACCTACATCTTCTGTAACTCCCTCATCATGAAAATCAGTGTCATTTCCTATGAAACCACTATCATTTTCCTCAACATGTTTTTTGCCTTTATTATTCTCTCTGGCAGATTTCAGTTCATCATTACCCTCATCGTCAAATAAATATGGCACATCTATACTATATGTACTTTGTTCCTCACTTTAACTCTCTTCATCATCAACACCACCCCTATCACAATCTAAACCATCCTGTTTTGTAACATCTCCAATATCATCAAGACCAGTAGCATCAACTAAATTTTTAGCAACCCTCTCAGTAGCACAATTAGTAGCACCCTCACCAGCACCCTCATCAAGACCAGCAACAACTACATTTTCAGCAACCCTCTCAGCATCACAATCACCAACACCCTCTCCAGCACCCTCAGCAATACAATCAGCATCACACTCATCAGCACCCTAACCAGTACCCTCACCAACACCCACACCAGCACCCTCACCAGCACCCTCAGCGGTAGTTATTCGTAAATTATCATCAACAACAAAAGAGTGTCTATTTTATGCTCAACATATATGTCTATAAAACCATATTTCACCAGTAATTCAACATGGCAATTGTACTTGTATCATCCCAAAGCACCCTAAGATTATCTTGTAAACGACCACTAAATGGTTCTGTCTGCTATTTGTGAGTACTATATATGGGTGCGAAAATATGTGCAAATATACACAATCGAACAAGTAATACAATGATGCGTGATGAGTGAGTATCATCTCCACAGGGATTGGAGAAAATTGATAAGTTCAATCAAAGCACTTTACTATGTCACTTAAGTAAAGTTAGTGATGTTATTTGCAAATGAAAATGTTGTGACAAAATGAATGAATGTTGTGGAAATTTTCTGATGGTGATATGGTAGTAAATTGAGATGTTATGACAAATTGAATTGTGCTGAGTGCAATCAAATGAAAATGTAAAGGCAAAATAAATTGTAAATATTGGATTTGCTTATAAGAACTTTAGACTCCTCACACGACAAGCTACTATGGGAATGAATGATAAGAGTTACTTAGGAAATTTAAGTCTACTTCTCATAATGATCTTACTTCTATGTCTAATCTTCCCGACAGAGTCTACTAGGGTGCCTTATGCTATCTCTAGTAAGGGACTCGACAGAGTGAAGATTCATTGGCAAAATCGGTTGGCGTAAACCCCTGCAGTGATCCTATTGGTCCAGATAACAGGATATGTCTCGGGAATACCTTTTTGCGGCAGCATTAACATCTAACCTATCGCTCATATACAACTCCTTTTAGTCGAATAAAATCCTAGTCTTATCTCTAAGGTGGATTAGGCCTAGTTACTATCTAAAACCCCTTGCTTATATGGTTCCTCCTTAGTTTCTCTCGAACACTAAGAATATGCTACCTAGAAATCCTCTCGAACACTAAGTAATCTCCTAAATAACGGCTACTCTCGTAGCTCCTACAACCTTAAGGCGCTAAGATTCATAAACAAAACATAATATAACATAGAAAAATAATCATTCATTAGAGAAAAACTTAAATATCTAAAATAAATTCTCACCAAATATGATTAGTTCATGGTGGAGTTCGAAATAAGCAAGCACAAAGCAAGTTAATCCGTTCCTTACAACCCAAAAGATAAAATATGAAAGCAAAGAGCAAAGGGTAGGAGGAAAAGCCTTCGACGTGCACTGCCGGAGCTTCCCTCGGCCACCACGAACTGTCCCAGCGATCTAGCTCATTTCGGACGCCTAGTTCGCCACTCCCTCTAGCATGTCAGCGGAGGAATGCCACGGCAAAAACGATTGACGAAAAAAAAGAACTTTTTCTCTGAGTTTTTAGGCTCTTGGCAGTTGTCTAAAAATCTCCAAAGTCTCCTCAAAAAGTCAGGCTTCATCTTCTATTTATAGGGGAGAATAAACCTAGGGTTTTGTGTTAAAATTACACTAGCACCCTAAAGTTCATTCCTTTTATGTGAGAGTCGGTGCAAAGATGGTAACTGGCCCCTCCATTATGGTTGATTGCATAAAGCACTTTTTATGCCATGACAGCTGGCTCTTACTAAAAATATTCTTCTTTCATTTTGATCGCTCTCGAAATGCCAACGGGTTCGACATTTGCATTCTGCTCAACAGTCTCCTTATGTCATGACATTTCCTTGCTCCCAAATCCTACACATCACCAGACAAATACCTTCCTCATAAAATAACACTGATTACAAAATAAAATGCCCGACAAACAGAATTTCACCACATGCAACTATATGCTCCTAAATGCATCTATATGATCCTATATGAGCTCTAAGACAGTCAATAACTTAAGTGAAAAGGTCCCAAATATGACCTTTTTACGGAGTTATCACACTCCCAAACTTAAGCTATTGCTTGTCCTCAAGCAATGGATATTATTAAGCAAAATAAAAATACCATGGCAAGTTCAGAAGAAAAATAGTTATATGGGATAAAATTTCATCCCTCCAAACATTTGGCTTCAACATGCTAGACTAGTTTGAGAAATCAAGTCTGTTGCCTAGGGCAAGATTCTTTGTGTGGGTGTGTGCGTGTTTGTATCCAGTCCATGCTTAACAAACCTAAAAATTTTCTACGCAAGTTTTCTTGTCTTGCCACGACATTTACAATTTTTACTCCCACATTGTTTTCTTTTTTCTTTTTTTTAACACTGCTACGAGGGGAGTCAGTCCATCACACCAACCATCCCACACTCTAGGTGAAAGGGAGCATACCTTCCACCCCGAGCTAGTAACGTAGAGTCATCCCGTGACTACTTTTATTCACTCATATACCATAGCTGGCATTTATTTATTTGTAGTTTCCAGGAAATACTATAGCATAGCGGAGTATCCCTCTACAAATATATTGAAACATTTATTCACAACTTTATTTTTTTAACAAAGTGGGGTTTTCATTGTTTATGCTAAGACATGCAAGAGTTCTCTTATAAAAAAATTCTAAGTTCCTTAAGCATGAAAAACATGAAATCGTGTATTCAAAGGTTTCAAAGAAGCAAGTTCTAGAGTTTGTTCTATTATCCTTAACAGTCATGTACATTCAATCCTACCCATCAAGAGTTCATCATCATCGGGCATCCTTAATTTATTCCAGAAAACCAATTCAACCACTTACTAATGTCATGGCATATTCATTCTACTAATACTATCATGCAATGATTTAAGAACCCTACCTCCCCCAAACTTGAGAGAAGCATTGTCCTCAATGCTAAATAAAAACTAAGGAAAAATCTAAACTACATGCTATGAAATTCAATGCAATGCATGTACCTTGACTTCATGCTTGTGGTGGTACGGCGGTCGTGCGACGTGTGCACTTTTGTAATTGTGTGGGGCTGGAATGTTCAGAATATGATGTTGGTACGGTTGAAATCTGGATGGACCCTAACCTTGCAAAGAAAAATAAAATAATAAAATAAAAGGAAACTGAATAAAAATAGTAACAAAATAAACATTTATTTATGCACAAGAGTAAATCTAAAATGTCACGACATCCTTAAGATGTTGGGCTAGTATCAACTTCATGCAAGAAAAGTGCAGTCTTGTCACGCAATGGTGGGACTCCTTGGTATGCCTTCAGGCGCTGGCCATTGACTTTAAAGACGGACCCATCGTCCATGTTCTTGATATCCATAGCGTCATATGGGTAAACATGGTGGACTTCGAATGGTCCTGATCATCGTGACTTCAGTTTGCCAGGGAAGATTTTGAGCCTAGAGTTAAACAGGAGCACTTTTTGTCCAACATGAAAATGCCGTGGCAAAATAATTTTTTCATGCCACTTCTTCGTTTTTTCCTTGTAGAGCTTGGCATTTTCATATGCTTGTACTCGAAACTCTTCCATCTCATTCAGATTGAGCAGTCGTTTCTCCCCAGCTAGTTGTGCGTCGAAGTTCAGCTTCTTGATTGCCCAATATACCTTATGTTCTAGCTCAACTTGCAGGTGACAGGCTTTTCCATATACCATCTTGAAGGGCGACATTCCCAAAGGTGTTTTTAATGCCGTCTGATATGCCCAGAGCGCTTCATCGAGTTTTAGGGACCAGTCTTTCCTTCGGGGGTTCACCACCTTCTCGATAATTTGCTTGACTTCATAATTGGACACTTCAGCTTACCCATTTGTTTGTGGGTGATATGCTGTGGCAATTTTATGTCGCACCCTGTATTTCTGTAATGCCTTGGCAATTAGCTTGTTGTCAAAGTGGGTGCCCTCATCATTGATAATGGATCTTGGTGCTCCAAATAGAGTGAAAATGTTCTTGTGAAGGAACTTGAACACCGTCTTCGAGTTATTCCTTGGTATCGTAATTGCTTCAACCCACTTAGATACGTATTCCACCGCAAGTAAAATGTATAAGTTTCCAAAAGAAGATGGGGACAGTCCCATAAAATCGATGCCCTAAACATAGAATATATCTATCTCTAAAATATTTTGTAGCTGCATTTCACGTCGTCTGGAAATGTTCCCAGTACGCTGGCATTTGTCGCAGGCCTTGCAAAATTCATGGGAATCTTTAAATAGTGATGGCCAGTAGAAGCTTGATTGGAGGACCTTGGCAGTAGTTCTCGCACCTCCAAAATGCCCTCGACAAGGTGTTGCGTGGCAATGGTGTAAGATATCGCATTGCTCCTCTTCGGGGACACACCATCGAATCATTTGATCGACACATTGCTTGAAAAAGTACAGCTCGTCCCAAAAATATAACTTAGCATCATGCAGAAACCTCTTTTTGCCCTGGCTGTTCAATTCATATGGAAAAACACCACTAACAAGAAAATTAACGAGGTCAATGTACCATGCAATTGCCGTGGCATATAAAATTTTCTCATCAGGGAATTCTTCTTTAATATCAAAATTGCCATTGCATTCAGAAATGTTTTCTAGCCTAGATAAATGGTCTGCAACCTGGTTCTCTGTACCTTTTCTATCAACAACCTCTAAGTCAACTCTTGTAATAGTAATATCCACCTAATGAGTCTATGCTTGGCATCTTTCTTGTTCACTAAGTATTTTATAGCTGAGTGATCGGTGTGAACTATGACTTTGGTGCCTATCAAGTATGGCCTAAACTTGTTAAATGCAAATACCACGGTAAGTAATTCTTTCTCAGTAGTGGTATAATTTAATTGTGCCTCATTCAAGGTACGACTAACATAATATATAACATCAAAGATTTTACCTCTACGTTGCCCAAGCACAGCTCCCACGGTAAAATCACTTACATCACACATTAGTTCGAACAGTGTCGTCCAATCTGGAAGATCCATGATCGGTGCAGAGATAAGTCTTTGCTTCAGCTCTTTGAATGCGCCACATCATTTCTGATCGAACATGAACGGTTGGTTTTGTTGAAGTATGATGCACAAGGGCTTGGATATTGTAGAGAAGTCCTTGATGAATCGTCTATAAAATCCAGCATGTCCAAGGAAACTCCAAATGCCCTTGACAGAAGTTGGTGGGGGTAGCTTCTCGATCACCTCGATCTTGGCTTTGTCTACCTCAATGCCCTTCACAGAAATTTTATGGCCTAGAACAATGCCTTCAGTTACCATGAAATGGCATTTTTCCCAATTCAGCATGAGATCGGCTTCCTCGCATCGCTTCAGTACCTTTGCTAAATTGCCGAGGCATTTTTTAAAGTCGTCGCCGGAAACAGAAAAATCATCCATAAAAATTTCCAGAAAATCCTTAACCATGTCTGAAAATATGGCTTGCATGCAGCACTGAAAAGTTGTCGGGCATTACAGAGTCCAAAAGACATTCTTCTAAAAGCATACGTGCCATAAGGACACGTAAATGTTGTCTTCTCTTGGTCCTCCGGTACGATTACAATTTGATTATACCCCGAGTATCCGTCTAAGAAACAATAAAATGCATTGTCAGCAAGTCGATCCAGCATTTGATCGATGAACGACAAAGGGAAATGATCCTTATTAGTGGCCTTATTGAGCTTGTGGTAGTCCATGCAGATTCACCACCCAGTGACTATGCGTGTAGGTAGCAACTTGTTGTTTTCGCTTGTCACCACGGTCGTGCCTCCCTTATTTGGAACACATTGGACGGGACTCACCCAAGAGCTATCCGAAATGGGGTAAATCACTCTAGCATCAAGCCATTTAAGAATCTCTTTCATCACAACTTGCTTTATGATTGGGTTTAATCTTCGTTGTGGCTCTATAGATATGCCATGACATTCCTCTAGCAGGATTTTGTGCATGCAAATAGTTGGACTTATTCCCTTCAGATCTGCCATCGTCCATCCTAACGCTTTCTTATGCTGTGACAAAACACTTAGAAAACTAGATTCTTGCTTAGGAGTAAGGGCAGAGAAAATAATCATAGGCAAAGTTTCATTACTACCCAGATAAGCATATTTAAGAAGTTGTGGTAAATTCTTAAGTTTTAGGGTAGGGGCATACTGTAATGAGGGCTTGAGAGGAACAAACTCTTTAAAATTAAGTGGTTCAAAAGCTAGCCTGCTGCTTCTCTGATGAAAAATCATTAGGCTCTCCGACCTTTAAGTCTTCGAATAACCTCTCATCAGGTCCCACCTGAATGAAATTGTCTTGGCAAAATTGATATGCTTCTTTCGTGATTACTGTATCCACTTCTAAAATGCTTTGGTATTTTTCAGAATCATCTATGTACTTGAGGGATCGGAAGACATTCACAGTGACATGTTGATCGGCCACTCTCATGGTCAGCTCGCCCTTATCCCAGTCGATGATAATGCGACCGGTAACTAGGAAGGGTCTTCCCAAGATGATGGGTGCTGTGTCATCGACCTCACAGTCCAGAATCAGAAAATCAACAGGAAAAACGAACTTGTCAACCCGCACGATGACATCTTCAATTCGCCTTTCAGGACGCACATGTGAACGATCGGCTAATTGCAAGATGACGGATGTGGGTCTCGTATTTCTTATCCCAAGCTTTATAAAAATTGACTTAGGAATCAAGTTCATACTTGAGCCAATGGCACATAGTGTCTTCCCAATAAATTTGTCTCCTATCGAACATGGGATGATAAAACTGCCCGGATCATGTTTCTTCAGTGGCAGCTTGCTTAAGGATGAGCAAAATTCTTTTGCCATGGCAATTGTCTCATCCTGCTCAGTCTTTCTTTTTTTGGTCACAATCTCCTTGAGGAACTTAGCATATGTAGGCATTTGTTCTATAGCCTCTAGAAAAGGAACATTGATTTGAAGTTGACTCAGAATGTCAATAAATTTTCTAAATTGAATATCCTTGTTATGCTTTTTCAGTCTTTGCGGAAAAGGAGGTGGGGGTCTAGCTTCCTGTACTGACGGGGTGGGAACATAATTTGCCTTGGCATTTTTGTTTGCTCCCTCAATCACTTTACTTGATGAACTCTCATCCTTATCCTTTTCCTCTGGTGCTTCTTCTAGCACTTCTTGATCAGCTTGTACAGTCTCAGGGGGTGAATTATCCTTCGATCTTCTCTAAAACTTATCTTCGACATTAATTCGTGTACCACTTCGTAGAGTTAGCACACTACAATGCTCTTTTCCATGAGATTTTGTGACTTCAATGTCACTCGGCAGATGTCCTGGTCGTCATTCTTGTAATGCCGCGGCAATTTGACCAACCTGATTCTCCAATGTCCTCAGCAACGAACTATGGCTCTAAAGTAGAGCCCTTTGGTTTTTTAAGGAGGTTGCATGGTCTTGCAACATTATCTTCGTTGTTGCTATGAACTCTTGTATTGTGGCCTCCAAAGAACTGGTGTTAGATGAAGATAACCCTCCCTTGTTGAAATTATGCCATGGCATATTCGATTGAAATCCCTATGAGTCATTGAAATTCTGCTGCTGAGCTGGTTGATGAGCAATGCTGGTTTCTTGATTTCCTCATGAAAAGTTTGGATGTTGACGCCATCCAGGATTATATGTGTTGGAATAGAGGTTATTGTTGCCTCGGTTGAAGTTGCCTACAAAGTTGATAGATTCTTGATTAGTCAGGCAGTCACTCTCATTGTGATTATCGTGGTATAATAAACATGTTGAATGGGTTGCCTTTACTTTTCTCACCTCGCTTGGTCTTTAAAAATTCTTCAACATATTGGTGATAGCAGCAAGTTGGGTGGACACCAAATCCTTAGTGTCTAGCTCGAAATCTCCATGTGATTTTCGCCCAAGTCCAAGCCTTGTGGATGGGAACTGATAATCATTGGTGGCAATCATGTCCAGAATGTCAAATGCTTCTACTGGTGATTTGTCAAGTAATGTCCCATTTGCCGAGGCATCTAGCATCATCTTCGTGGGTGCATTAACTCCATTGTAGAACATCACCACTTGCATCTAGTCTTCAAAACCATGATTTGAACATTTACGAAGCAATTCTTTGTATCGATCCCATACATCGACTTGTCATCAGCTTGACCAAAAGAAGCAATGTTGTTCCTCAGTTGGATGTTTATGTTCGGAGGATTATACCGCAACAATTGTTTTTGTACAGATCAGCCCACGACTCCATTGAACCCGCTGGAACGCCACTCAACCAAGCTCTTGCTCGGTCACGCAAGGAATATGGAAATATCTTTAATTTCAGAACATCTTCGTGCACTCTTTGTTGGCGAAAAGAATCGCACACCTCTAAGAAGTTACGAATGTGCTACATGACATCTTTATTTGGCATGCCCCTAAATTGCTCTATGGAGTTCAGCATATTAAACATGACAGGTTTGAGCTCGAAGTGGGCTGCCTGAATTTCTGTTGCCACAATTCTAGGATTTAAGTCATCTAAGATCGTGTTTAAGTGATCATGAATGACATGAGGTCGGGTTGCATTCCCATCATTTAGATTTACCTTCGCATTCTGATCATCCTCATGACCAATGCCTTGATTTCCAATTTGATACATATTTGCACGTTGAACACTTATTCTTTGCCTAAAAAGCCTCTCGATCTCAGGTTCAACCGGTTCTAATAGCTCGTCCGAATGTCTTCTGGTCATACACCATGAAAAACCTAAAAAAGATAAGGAAAATAAAAAGTAAAACTACCTAAAAAAATAAACAAGTAAAATAATAATGCCATGACAAAACAAAATAACTTCCAGTTGCCAATCCCCGACAACGGCGCCAAAAACTTGTCCGCTATTTGTGAGTACTATATATGGGTACGGAAATATGTGCAAGTATACATAATCGAACAAGTAATATATTGATGAGTGAGTATCATCTCCAAAGGGATTGGAGGAAATTGATAAGTTCAATCAAAACGCTTTACTATGTCACATAAGTAAAGTTAGTGATGTTATTTGCAAATGAAAATGTTGTGGTAGAATGAATGGATGTTGTGGAAATTGTCTAATGGTGATATGGTAGTAAATTGAGATGTTATGGCAAATTGAATTGTGTTGAATGCAATCAAATGAAAATGTAAAGGCAAAATAAATTGTAAATATTGGATTTGCTTATAAGGACTTTAGACTCCTCACACGACAAGCTACTATGGGAATGAGTGATAGGAGTTACTTAGGAAATTTAAGTCTACTTCTCATAATGATCTTACTTCTATGTTTAATCTGATCGACATAGTCTACTAGGGTGCCCTATGCTATCTCTAGTAAGTGACTCGACAGAGTGAAGATGCCTTGGCAAAACCGGTTGGCGTAAACCCTTGTAGTGATCTTATTGGTCCAGATAACAGGATATGTCTCCGTAATACCTTTTTGCGGCAACATTAGCATCTAACCTATCGCTCATACATAACTCATTTTAGTTGAATGAAATCCTAGCCTTATCTCTAAGGTGGATTAGGCCTAGTTACTCTCTAGAACCCCTTGCTTATGTGGTTCCTCCCTAGTTTCTCTCAAACACTAAGAATGTGCTACCTAGACATTCTCTCGAACACTAAGTAATCTCCTAAGGAACGACTACCCTCGTAGCTCCTACAACCTTAAGGCGTTAAGCTTCATAAACAAAACAGAATATAACATAGAAAAATAATCATTCATTAGAGTAAAACTTAAATATCCAAAATAAACTCCCACCAAATAGGATTAGTTCATGGTGGGGTTCAAAATAAGCAAGCACAAAGCAAATTAATTCGTTCCTTACAACCCAAAAGATAAAATATGAAAGCAAAGAGCAAAGGGTAGGAAGAAAAGCCTTCGACGTGCACTGTCAGAGCTTCCCTCGGCCACCACGAACTGTCCCATCGATCTAGCTCCTCTCGGACGCCTAGTTCGCCACTCCCTCTAGCTTGTCAACGGAGGAATGCCAAGGCAAAAATGATTGACGAAAAAAAGAGAGAGAACTTTTTCTCCGAATTTTTAGGCTCTTGGCGGCTGTCTAAAAATCTCCAAAGTCTCCTCAAAAAGTCAGGCTTCATCTTCTATTAATAGGGGAGAATGAACCTATGGTTTTGTGTTAAAATTACACTAGCACCCTAAAGTTCATTCCTTTTATGTGAGAGTAGGTGCAAAGATGGTAACTAGCCCCTCCATTATGACTAATTGCAGAATGCACTTTTTATGTCATGACAGCTGGCTCTTACTAAAAATATTCTTCTTTTATTTTGATCGCTCTCGAAATGCCAACTGGTTCGGCATTTGCATTATGCTCAACAGTCCCCTTATGTCATGACATTTCCCTTTTGCTTTTTCTTGCTTCTAAATCCTGCACATCACCAGACAAACACCTTCCCCATAAAGCAACATTGATTACAAAATAAAATGTCGCGGCAAACAGAATTTCACCACATGCAACTATATGCTCCTAAATGCATCTATATGATCCTATATGAGCTCTAAGACAGTCAATAACTTAAGTGAAAAGGTCTCAAATATGACCTTTTTACGGGGTTATCAGGTTCATGGAAGTATATAATTTGGATACTATTAAAATGTAACGCATTTTGAATAATTTTACGAACTTCAAAATACGAAATTGTATATGGATCCTCTTTCAACCTAATCGACTCACCACCTACATATCACACATATGGATCGCGGACAAATTTGCCACCAACATGCAAATTCATGTAATACTCATTTTCCTTGTCCATCTGCATTTATAATAAAAAAACATTAATGTTAGCATGCACATGGAGGGACCCAAATAGTGTAAAAAAAGATAATTAATGCTGAATATGGGGGACCACTTTCCCAATAAAAAAACCAAACATGCAGTCCCCACCACTCATATACCCTACAAAATGCAGTCCCCAACCGATGATATATTCATCCAAAATAATCTTTCCACATTCGATTCATTACAGGAAACCCAAGTAATTAAGCCTCAAACCCAAATATATACCCTTTCGTGTAAAACCCACAAGTTATTAACATCCCACAAGTTAGAAAACCCAAATATTTTACAAATGCTTCGACACAATGACATAAACCAAAACATTTAACCCTAAACCCATTATACCTAAACAAACCCAAATAATCGATGTTATTCTTTACGAACTAAACTCACATTCTACTGTATTTAAGATGGAGAGATTGAATGGGGAAAAGATTCAAAATTTGTTCTTGTATAGGAGATTTGATGGAGTCGAAATTGAAAGGGGGATATGCGATTAGGTTTTTGATTTGATTTGTATTGGGGATACTTGGGTTTGGGGGGAAATACCGTTTGAAGCGTATATGTATGCTAAACGCGCGTATCAAGTTTTTTTTAAAACCTTGACATTTATTTTTGGTTTATTACCATATTGTTACACATAACTATTGATTAACATGCCTGGCCTGGTGGTAAGGGCCATCCCATTTCACGCCCTTACCCCAGGTTCGAATCCCATTCAAAGCATTGGGAGCCTTTCATCCCCTCTATCAAATACACGCCAATAGGAGAGTGACACATGTCACTCTCCTACTGGTTCACATTTTTAATTTACATTTTATTATAAAAATCTTACGTGTAAATTACACGTCAGCATAAAATAGTGACATGGAAATGCCATATCATCATCGATGACCACATGTGTATTCCACGTCAGATGGAACCGTTGAGCGTCAGTTGACTGACGGTTTCCATTAAACGGGGGGACTTATGCCTCATTATCAAACGTTGTGGGTAGAACTGCTCCAAAAAACGATTTGGGCACAAATGCATATAATGTCAAACGTTAGGGGTATTTGTTTGCATTATGCCAAGATTAAATGGTATTTTGATAAAATGGTAGTTTATGGCTTTTATTACAGTCGCATAAAATTGCAGTGAAACGAGATACGTTTAGGAATGTTTAAATTAAAAGCATTACTAATAAGATGTGGAATAGAATGAGATATATGGCTTAAGTGATGATGCCAATTTTCAGTAGATGATAGGTTGACAGAGTGAATTGTGGGACGAGCTGAATGTCATTCATAGATGTCATTTTTAATTGGTCATTGAAGAAGTAGTTCCCCCGTGCAAAGATCCCTCACGTGATAAAAATTTGGTAAGAATGCGGTAGAAGTATTATTATCACGACAAAATTTAGAACTAGAAATAATATTACGAGAAACAAAAGGTACATGAAGAACGTGATTAAGATTAAATTTAACAGTATAAGTGAAAAGAGAAGTGAAATCGGTGTTGGAGGTGTTTAGACCTGAGCCATCTCCAATAATAAGTTAATGAGTACCATCATAAGATGAGTAAAGTGCAAGGTTATCAAGATCATTAGTAATATGATGAGTAACACCACTATCAAGAAGCCAACCATTTAAGGGTAAATTGGTTGCGATTTTAGCATAAGCATGCGGGATTAAGGGTTGATAACCTTTTGGGACATGGTGAGATTGGGAAGGTGGTATGGCATTTGGAAATTGATGGGAGAAAACAGGACATTACGAGACATAATGATCTTGAGTTTGACACCACTGATATCTACTTTCGAAAAGATGAGCAGGTCGAGAGGAATAAAAGTGTTGATTTGGAGTGGAGAGAAAACCATCATGAGATGTAGGAGGACATGATGAATAGTTATATTTTTTTGTTTAAATGTATATTTATCAGTGGCAGGAAAGGTTGTGGATGAGTTAGATTTGTGTTTGAGTGAGAGTTCTCGGTTGATGAGTTTTTCATGTAACTCTTCAAATGTGATAGGAGTTTTACGACTTTGAATGAAATTGATGACACTATTATAGTCGATATCATTGAGTTGATCATGAACTTTATCAATTATATCATCAGGATTAAGAGGATAACCAAGAGAGTTTAGTTGATCAGTGCAACGTTTAATCTCTTGCATGTAGTTAGAGATTGAATGAGAGTACCCTTGGTAATACTGCAAAAATGATCCTTGATTTGCTTAAAGTGACCTTTGGAGGGACTAGCATAAGTTTTTGTAAGAGTCTGCCAAGCATCATGAGTGGTAGAACATTGTAAAATGAGACAGACAATGGAGTTGGAAAAGGTGCCGACAAGGGATCCGAAAATGAGTATCTTAACAAAACCAGCTGTTGTATGAGAGATTAGGAATGATAGTGTCATTTTGGGTAATGATTTTATAATGATCAAGATTAGAACCATCGATGAATTTATGGAGTTTATAGTTAATAAGTGTGGCTTCATGTAGAGTTTTCCATGAGAAGTAGTTGGTGGGAGCGAGTTCGAAAATGTGAGAAAGAGAGACAATGATGAAAGGCTTGGTAGTTTCAACAATGTTAGGAATAATCCCCCAACATTTAGTCTATTTGCAATATGATCCCTCAATATTTAGTCCGTTTGCAATATAGTCACTAACGTAACTGTTAGGGGACCATATTATAAACAGACTAAATATTGGGGGACTGTATTACAAGTTTTAAAAGTTGGGGGACCTAAATAAAAGCTTTAAAGAAGTTCAGTGACCATTACTATACTTTACCCTTAAATTTAAAGTTTGTGTGTCTAGATCAAGTAAATGATCTTCAATGAAAAGATGAAATGTGAATCTCTAAGGAAGATTGCAAGCTAAGGACACCAGGTGAGTGCAAATTTAATTTGTACTTATGTTATTGAACAAACATTGGATTGTGATGAGCCAGTGACAAAGTTACAATGGTAAGAAGTGACTCCTAATTGTTATGTGTTTTTTGGTGCATGCATTATGTGCATTTGGTGAGGTAATATAATTAGTAAACAAGTTGAAAATGCAAATAGGTGAAATCCGCTTAGAATTTATGTTTTGGACAATAAGTTTAGAAAATCACTATAAACTCTACAGAAAAAATTAGAGAATTATTTTTATACTACTGGATTCATACACCAGTCTAGTTTTGTTTAGAACAAACAAAAACTGATTTTGAGGTGTATATAAAAAGATATGAAATTGTAATCGAGGATAAAATAGAAAACATGGCAGCAAATTTTACTCAAACAAATTCTGTTGGTCAACTTTGAAAATCCACCATAAATCATACAAATTGAAATGGAAGTAGTACCTTATATGGTTAGATTTATATTCAAGTTTAGTTGTCAGTGCTATAAACAGAATAATTTTTGAGTGAGTATACTAATACAAAATAATATATATTTAAAGGTAGTGCAAACTGCAAGGATATGAAATTTTAATAAATTTTGAGGTTTAACCAAACTGAAAGCAAATTATTAAGTTAAAGCTTAGTGAGGCTTATATTTTGACTTGTATATAATGTCAAAGTGAGTAATATGCATGCATGACATTATACATGGATATTTTATATATCATCGGGTAGGACTTGCGATAAGTCTACTTTCTTTATATTGGCATGATATTTATGTCATTTATTATGTATTTGACATATTCTAAATATGTCAAATGTTGAATATAAAATGCATTCATCACCGATTATTATATATGATGTTTATCATGAATATATATTATGTGTATTACAAATGTTATTTCGGGTATGAACTTCCCAATACTAAATTAAATTGATATATATTGCCAAGAATGGAATAAAAATATATTATATGCCCGAGTAAGTCATTGAATGACAGGGTATAGTTGGCATGCCATAGAGTCCAGTAGTTGCATATTCAGGATTGCACTAAAGGATACCTAACGCATATGGTGGGCACAACCTTATATGTCTTATTCGAAACCATACTAAAGGATACCTAGTACGGGTCAGTACTAAAGGATACCTAGTACTGATGGTGGGAACAACCTTATGTGTCATACTTGGGATTAGCATTGCGATTGATATACTTGACTTGCATACCTAGGGTCTTCATAGGTTTACGTTTGGGATATGGTTTATTGGTTAATAAATGATAAACAAGTGAATAAGCTTATGAGCTTATGGAATAAATGGCAAGTATATTGATAAGAATTCTATATTCGGTTTATATCATGTTAATATGTGATAATATGGTTGGAATACATGTAAAGTGATCATAATGCATTGAATATTGTTATTCATTTACTTTCATGTGTTGCATTGCCTTGAATACTACTATGATTGCCTCACTGTGTGTATACTTAGTGTGTGATGATTTTCACGCGTAGATAAAAGAAAGCGAGAGGAGGAAGGAGTTGAGCTTGACATCAATCACAAAAGAATAATTATAGGTAATAGTAATGACATCCTAACATATTTTAAATTTCTAGCTGGAATGTATACGAATAAGAGATGACAGTAAATCATTAATATAGTTAGTATCAAATATAACTTAGTATGAACAAATATTATGACACTAAACTATGTTTTAAATGTTACTTTAAATATAATTTTAAGTTAGACAATTTTATTTATTATATGAAAAAGAGTAGAATTGCTTGTTATCGTCTGAACCTGGATTTGAATTAGAAGTAAAAAAATTATATTTTTATCTTCTATGATTACTTATTTTTATAATAAATGTACAAATATGAAATTTGTGAAAGAAACGAGATTTTACCTATTTTGGTTTAAGAAATGTTTTGATTATTTGATGTGATATTTATAACTCGTGTACGGGAACGCATACGGGAAATTGGTGTTACAATTATTGGTATCAGAGCTGTAGGTTTAGCCGATTCTAGGACTAATTCGAGCTTGATTTGAGTCACAAAGTGTATACATGTCACTAGGATGTCATTGTTACTAATCTGGTGATTGTAAAGTTTGATCGATACTACTCCTAACTAATAAAGGTGAATAAATATAGTGTATGCATAAGGTGTGTGTAATCGAGGGCTTGAAGTAAGAGACCAAGTAGGAGGTTTAAGACTAGATTAATAGTGATAGTAATACAGTTAGTCACAATTCTCCTATTTAGTCTAATAATGATGATGCATCAACACAATATGAAGTGCTAATATAAGTTTAAGAAAACCCTCGTTCATGAATAAGAACAACATTGATTGAAAAATGGAACATTATGATAGAATTGATCCTAAGTGATATGTGTGGGACTAACCCTTAAGGCCAGAGTGCGAGGGTGAGTCGTATTTGTATATAGTAATTGTCTGGTAAGGATTCAACGTGGTGATTTATAATAGACTTGATAGAATTACCTTTCGAATGTAATTTTGGAATGGATTGATTACCCCTACCATGTTGCAATGAATTGCCACTTAGAGCGATTGAATTTTATAGAACTCGAAATGTTTTGAGATCTTCTTAGTAAATAAGATGGATACTCAAATTTTCTTAGTTAAGTTGGAAGATATTTCAACTGTTCGATGGTATCCAAATGTGTATATGCAAAAGTTACCTAGATTACCTCTAGATTGAGATGTAGAAATTGAAATAGAGATTTTATCAGGTGTTGTGTTTATCTCTATAGCCCCATATCGAATGACTTCGACTGAGCTTAGAGAATTAAAGGCATAGTTAGTAGAATTGGTAAAACCGGGGATTTACAAGACTAAGCGTGTCATCTGGGATGCACCATTGTTATTGTGAAAAAGAAAGACGGGTCTATGCAATTATGCATGGATTATCGTCCGTTAAATAAGGTAACAAAGAAGAACAAGTATCCTCTTCCGATGATTGATAATCTTTTGATCAGTTAAAAGGGCACATTGGTGTCTCTTAAGTTGGATATCCTATTGGGATATTATTAGTTAAAGACGAGGAAGAAAATCTTCCTGAGACAGTTTTCATAATTTGATATGAACACTACGAGTTTTCTATAATGTCGCTTGGTTTAACGAATGTTCATGTAATACTTATGAATTTGAAGAAAGAGCTGATTTGTTATTGTAATGTGTGGTTTGTAATGTGTAGTTATTATTTATATATACACACACGAATAAGATTGATTTTCGGGTTATTGGATTTAAATTTTAATTTCAATTAATATTATTTTATAAATGATTGTATGTATCAATTAAATTTAAATGGATTTAAATAATTTTACTAGAATAATTAATTATTTTTAATGATAAATGTTATGTATATCACTATAATATTGTTCCCGTAAAATTATTTGATTCAATATAATTGGTGTTATATTTGTATAATATCTTTTATGTTACATATGTTTTTTTGTATGGTTTTAAAATATGTTTGTAGACGATGAAAAATAAATTAAGCAAATGAAAAAAGGGAAAACAAAGTAGAAAATAAAAGAAGGGTTAAATTTAATAAATTCTGATCCAAAAACTAGATTATACCATGAAATCCGAGGGAAATTCACATTTTTATTTGGCTAGACTAAAACGTTTGGTACTCAATTATCTTATGGTAATACGTTAGCATCATTGTTAATTTTTTAAAGAAGAGTAATCAAAATGAAACTTAAAGTATGATATTGAAACAAAAAATAATTGGGTGACTAAAACGGAATAAAAATGATAGTTGGGGTGCTAAATGCATTGTATTCTCTTTTTATCTAGTTCTCTTTTCTCCCGGCTTTGTTGTCAACGAATACTGTCATGAATTCGAACATGGAAAATCGAGAGAAATCGGATTCCCGGGTGTTTTTTTCCCCTTATCGTAACGCCTGTTTTCAGTTAGAGAAAATAATCTCAGTAATTTAAAATGCCTTATAATATACGATTTTAACCAATTTTTTTTGGATTTGCTAAAATGACCAACAAAATCGTAACGCGAACTCTAATTTTTCAACTCAGTTTCCAGATTCGCAATGCGATATTGAAAAATGTGTTGCGATAGTTAAAATGTGTTGCGAGAGTTTAAAAAACGTGTTGTTGCGATAGTGAAAAATCCAAAATAAGTTTACATTTTAACTATTCCAAATTCACGTAGAGTTTGAAACAATAAAGAATATGTTGCGATAGTGTAAAAGATTCCCAAGCCATTTGTAAGATCTTAGTTCTTAGTTTGAAACAATAAATAATGTGTTGCGATAGTGTAAAAGATTCACAAGTATTTGTAATGTTCAATCCCACATAGTATTAGAAATACTATTGGGAATGGGTATTTAAGGCTTGGATTTCCCACTTCCTTGTTGAGTGGAAGAGAACAAGGGGGACTCTCGCGCATCGCCGCCGCCGCCACCGTCCCGCGCGGATACTATCTTTTTCGAGAAAATTCTTAAGAAACAAATGTAATATCACCAGTCGTTAAGAAACAAATGCAATGTGAACTTGAACTATCGCAATGCGATAATATAAAATCGCAATATCGCATTGCGATAGTAAAATCGCAACGCGATAATTAAAATCACGTTACGAATCTAGAAATTTACGATACTGAAGATCGAATTACGATTTAGAAATCGCATTGTGATTATGTTGATTCTTTTAGCAAATCAAACAAAATTTAATCAAAATAGTATATTATAAAATATTTTCGTTCACCGAGATTATTTGGAAAAAGTAAATAAAAAAATAAAAAGTTCACTCTAAATTTCTGGTCACTTTGGGACCCCGCCTCTCACTATTTAAACTGAAGCTTCTGTATCTCCGACAACCCGAAAGCTTCTTTTGCTTTTTCACTAGAATTCCCATTTTGAATTGCATTTACTTTTGCTGTGTTTCGTTTGTTTTTGGGGGTTGAGAGATGAGGTCGAGCTCGGATTTGGTGAGTTTTGTTGAGACTGTATTGGTAGTATCGTTAGGCGGTTCGGTAATGGATTCAATGATAATGTTGGTAACGACGTCGTTGGCGGTGGTTCTGGGGCTCTTTATTTTTCTCTGGATAAAATCAGCCACTGAACGAAGCCGTGACGCTAAACCTCTGGTTGCTCCTTACCCTGTTTCGCTCGATTCTGATGGAGATGACGATGAAGCCAGCTTCGCCGCTGGTAAAATGAAGGTCACCGTTTTCTACGGTACCCAGACGGGAACCGCCGAGGGATTCGCTAAGGTAAAAGAAGAAGCAACTTTGATGTGTTGGTTTTGATTGCTTAGTATGATGGTTTGTTTGTTGTTATCTTGAAAATGTATGACTCTTTTTTTTATGAATGAAAATGTATGACTTGAATGTTACTAGTTGAGAGAAATGAAACCTTTTTTACTGATGGAATTTGGAGAAAATTGATGTAAACTTTACTAATCAAGCTTGTTTTTTCAGTCAATGGAAAGTTGTGTGGCTGGTATAATAATTAAAGGATACAGTTCAAGGTCAAGAAGTTGCAAGGAGATGAAGGGAATGTTTTTTTTTTTGAAGTCACACTTTATGAAAATTTTAGGGTATCAGACTATTTAAAGTTCACTGTAATGTACTTTTCAACTGTTTTCGAATATTTGAATAATTTAGCTATTAGTTTAGTTGTAATAAATCGTTTATTCGTTGGAGATTTAGTTGCATTGTTGATTCATTACGCTTTTATGTCCGTACCTTTCGTCATTCCGAGCTCAAAGATATCCGGACATAAATATAGATTGAAATGTGGCTAAAATGGTTCTCTTTAGCAAATCTTTTTGATTTTAATTGTTTTGTCGATAGCGGATAATTTAGCTACATGGGGAGCTTTTTTGCTGTTACACTTGACCGGAATTGATGTGTGCTTGGAACGTGGCGATGCATGATCGGAAAGAGATGTCTGTTTTTATTTAATGGCTCACGTGTTGATGTTAAGATTTCCTGTTGCAGGCTTTAGGTGATGAGATCAAGGCAAGATATGAGAAGGCAGCAGTCAAGGTTGTTGACCTGGTATGTACACACAATTGCTTGTTACCTTGTTCTCTTACTTCAGATTTTCTTTTTCTTCTAGTGTTTTACAATTACATTAACCAAATTTTGTATGTTTTATACTAGGATGATTATGCTGCCACTGGTGAACAATATGAAGAGAAGCTTAAAAAGGAGACCCTGGTTTTTTTCATGGTTGCCATGTAAGATAGATTTTCACTTCTACTGATGCTATATTTGGTTGTGTATTTGTTTCAGCGTTATACGAAGTATGGGTTATTTAATATAATTGAGACTGACATTGTAGTTACGGGGATGGGGAGCCAACCGACAACTCTGCTAGATTTTACAAATGGCTTACCGAGGTTGGTACCTTGAAAGAGCAGTTAAATTTAGACTTTGTTTATGCCATCATTCATCTTTTTTGTTAATTAACACTCACTATTTCGTTGTTTTGTTCAAATCTAGGGGAATGGAAGGGAGCCCTGGATTCAACAACTCACATATGGCATTTTCGGTCTTGATAACCGTCAATATGAACATTTTAATAAGGTAACATTGGCTCGGGACTCGCCCGCTGAATCACTTTCTCCGTTGCAATTGTGGTATCTGGTTTTATGGTTTCTTTTTTTTCCCTTTCGTTCTTCCAAAATAGATAGCAAAGGTTCTTGATGAGAAACTTTCCGAAGAAGGTATTTTTTACTTCACTTATTTTAAGATTCCACCCTTCTGATCTTGATGAGATTCTACGAAGTGTACGATTTTTTTCTTGTGTGAAAAAGGTGCCAAAAGTCTTATCAAAGTTGGTCTTGGTGATGATGATAAATGTATTGAAGATGATTTCACTGCATGGTATGTAATGCTCTTTCAGTCGTACCCGAAATTCTGTTTCTTCTTCATTTTTGAAGCTGAAGCATCATAATATCTTACCTTGGTGACTCGAGCTTTTCTTGGGGACTATACTTCAATGTCGTGCTCTGCTAGCTTTACTGTACATCTTTTTCATTTTTTTTGTTCCTTCCTTAGGAGAGAATTGTTATGGCCAGAGTTAGATCAACTTCTTAGAGGTGAAGAAGATGAAAAGACTGTGTCTAACTCATATACAGCTGCTATTCCCGAGTATAGAGTAGTGATTCATGATCATTCTGTGATTCACATCAAGGATAATCACTCAAATATCGCAAATGGGAAATCTTCACATGACATCCACCATCCATGCAGGTAATAAGGGATGTGTGTTTTGTTCTCTCCCCATCCCACTTTTGGTTTTCATTTTGAGATCATCGTTAAATGATTTGCCAAGAGTTAATGTTGCCGTTCAGAATGAGCTCCACAAGCCTGAATCTGATCGCTCTTGTGTACATCTGGAGTTGGACATATCGGGGACTGGTATAACGTAAGTTCATAGCTTTCTAATGTTCGCTACTCTATAAATTGATTTCCTGGAATTCTATGTGAAAGTATTATTAATATTTTTGCTGCGTTTAAGTGCTTTTGACATCACAGATTTTGGTCTTAAAAAGAGGAATGAAAGATAACATTCCTTTCTGATTTTATGATCTTTTACTATTGCAATTAATAAGTGGAACTGTTACAGATATGAAACTGGAGATCATGTCGGTGTTTTTGCTGAGAATAGCATTGAGACTGTCGAGGAAGCAGCAAAATTATTGGATCAACCACTGGATTTGCTGTTTTCTATACATACCGACAACGAGGATGGCACATCCCGTGGAAGCTCATTGCCACCACCTTTCGACAGTCCATGTACACTTCGAACAGCATTGGCTCGCTATGCAGATCTCTTAAACCCTCCACGAAAGGTAAAACAAACCCCCCCCCCCCCTTCCAAAAACCAATAAAATTTCTTGAAAATTTTCCTGATCCTCTAGTCCCTTTTGTTGCTTGATTAACATTTTTCTTCGTATTCAAACTGTTTTTTTTTTTTGGGCAGGCTGCTCTGGTTGCCTTGTCTGCTCATGTCAATGAACCCAGTGAAGTAGAAAGACTCAAGTTCTTATCGTCACCCCAAGGGAAGGTTGATGGGATACTTTGTGTTGCTTTTCTTTCTCTCGGTCTCATTTGTTCTCGTTTGTTATTATTTTTCCTATTGATTATGTGTTTTTCTTCCTTTTGCCCAGGATGAGTACGCACAATGGGTTGTTGGAATTCACAGAAGCCTTCTCGAGGTTATGGCTGAGTTCCCATCAGCAAAACCTCTGCTTGGTGTATTTTTTGCTGCTATAGCCCCTCATTTACAGCCTCGCTATTATTCTATCTCATCCTCCCCTAGGTGATTGAATTTGTTCTATCTACATATCGATGCAGTATTACCGTATACTTCGGCTTAATAAGAAGATTGGTCCCTTTGGGCAGGTTTGCACCCGATAGAATTCATGTAACCTGTGCTTTAGTTCCTGGTCCAACTCCAACTGGAAGAATTCATTGCGGCGTGTGTTCAACCCGGATGAAGGTAACGAATGTATCTCTCTTGTGTGGCTCCCGTTGCTCTTCTAATTTTTCTACTTTCTTATGTACCAATAGTGTTCATGTACCCGACAGACATTACTCAGATTCTATGACATCTAACATCTAACTGCATTGAAAATTTTCAGATGCTGTTCCTTTGGAGAAAAACACTGATTGTAGCCGGGCTCCCATTTTTATCAGGCAGTCTAATTTTAAGCTCCGAGCAGATCCTTCAATTCCAGTTATAATGGTTGGACCTGGGACTGGATTTGCACCTTTCCGAGGTTTTCTACAGGTTGATTACTCCGTTTTACATTTTTCTTTTATTTTGACAGAAAAGGGGAATGAAGAAAATAACTTAAGCTATCTCTTACAGGAAAGAGTGGTCCTTAAAAAAGATGGTGCTGAACTTGGTCTAGCTCTACTCTTTTTTGGATGTAGGAATCGAAGAATGGTTCAGATCTGATTCTGATAATAACGATCTTCTAGCAGCATCATTAGCATGTCTCATTGTAATTTTCAACCAATGTTGATATTCTTTTGGAGGATTTTATTTATTTACTTGTCCTGCAACTTCTTTAGGATTTCATTTAAGAGAACGAGCTCAACGACTTTGTGGAACAAGGTCCTCTATCTGATCTCAGCGTTGCATGAGTATGTTCAACATAAGATGATGGAGAAAGCAAGTAATAGTAGTAGGAAACCACAGATATTGCAGTTAATGATATAAAAATGGAGCATTATAAGTTAAATCTGTTGTTTCTGGAGTAGAGTCAGCCTATATATGGAGCCTAATTTCTAAGGGAGGATATCAGTATGTATGCGGCGATGCCAAGGGTATGGCAAGAGATGTTCATCGTGCCTTGCACACCATCTTTCAGGAGCAGGTATTGTTCATCATCGGTTTTCTATTTTCTTCGTTCTGTGTTCGGATAAACGTAGTTTAAAGTTTTCCAGGTAGGCTTGTAATGATAATAATTTGAGTTTCACCATCACCGATTCTTGATTAGTAGGAACATTAATCTTGAAACTTGTCTACGAGTTTCAGGCGAACGTGGACTCGTCAAAGGCGGAGTCTATGGTGAAGAAACTCCAGGTGGAAGGACGATACCTTCGAGACATCTGGTGATGATGGCCCTATGCGGTTCTTCGAAACATCCATGCCAAATATGGTGGTGGATTAGGTTTATATTTTCTAGCTCTAGCATCTTTAAGTGCTTCATCTCTAACGGTCTGGGGTAAAAGTAGCTGGTAGGATAGTATGGTGGTCGAAACAAAACCCGGTTTCATCCGGTGGTAGGAGTCAGTTGTGGATGTTAATCAACCTTTCCTTAACTTGTGTAATCTCAAATAATACTAGGAATAGAAGCAAAGTTTGTGCTTAGACTCCCCCCTTCATCCAAAATTGGGATGGTCATGGTCATAATGCTCTCTGTTTGTAGGTTTGGGATGGTCATAGTTTCGCTGTGAAACTAAATAAAAAGCCAAATAAATAAACAGTTGGAGTTACAAGGCTTGGTGTTTTGCTCTTTTTTGCATGCTTATTTTCCTCCCAAAACACATCTGCATCATCTTTTACTGTTATATCCAAGTAAACAGTTGGTGTTACAAAGCTTTTATAAACGAAGAACGTTAATAATGTTAAATTTGGCTTTTATTCTTTTACTGACTAAATTGTTTAATTGAGTAATGGATGGACTAACTTGAACTAATATTCATAACAGAGGCACTTGGCAGGTCCGAAACCTAAACTACATATATAAAACAGGAAGGGCATTAATGTCATTATACCTCGCCTCGGTTCTTTCTATTTTTGGTTCGAGGGTTTAATTTAAATTAAACAATTGAAAGATAAATTCAAAAAATAAATAAATAAGATTGAGAGAATTAGAAAACAAAGATCCATATTCCGAAGAGATTCCCGTTTCTTTCTCCACAAGAACATTGTTAGGCGCGTTCTATCCACGCTCTTCAACGGTCCCCCCCCCCCCCTTCAATCACTTCTCCACACGCTTCTCCTTTCCTTCTTCATCTTTGCCCCTTCCTCTCTCTCCATTCAAAGGGTTTTAGGCGCTTTTATTTTCTCAGTTTTTATCTTAAACCCTTCTAGGGTTTTCGCCGATTCCAAAATCCTTAGTTTCATTACCATGCCATTTTCCATCGACTAACAACTATGATTGAAAATACCAATACCAAGAAACAGAAGAAGGGTTCAATCAGTGAGGAAGATATCTCTACTCTTTTACAAAGGTTAGTTTCATCTTAAGTTCGTTATTTACCATCTTGGGCTTCTTTTTAATTGCCAACTATACAGGTTTTTTTTTATTGGTTTGGGCAGGTATCCAGCAACTACTGTTTTGGCACTGTTGCAAGAAGTGGCGCAATTCCCTGATGCAAAGTTGGACTGGAATGCTTTATTCAAGAAGACTTCTACTGGTATTTCTAATGCCAGGGAATATCAGATGTTATGGCGCCATTTGGTCTACCGGGACACCTTGCTTGAGAAATTGGACGATGGGGCTGAACCCTTGGTCAGTTTTCTTTTTTTCTTTTTTTTTTTGTTTTTTCTATGGTATATATCTATGTTTATTCTAAAAGATTTGAAATTCTTTAGCTACTGCCCTATTTGATGAGATGAAATTTATTTTGGGAATTGCTCTTAAAAGTAAATACATCCTTGAAATTAATATGGTTTTCCAATATGATGCGAAACTTTCCTGTCCATTAGAATATTGTTCCTTAAGGGTGTGTTCACTTCCAGATATTCTAGTTTCTAACTTGTAGCCTGCCAATCTGCTACAGTCTTGGTTTGACTTTGAAATTGGGAAATTTTAATCATGTTTGGTCACTGCTCAAAGGGTTGAAGTGGTGGTTGTTAATTTATAAACGATTCTTTTTGGTTGAAACTTGGAAGATGAGTGTTCTTCGTATTTGTTATAGCTCTAGTCTGGTCATATAACTTTTTTTTTTTTTTTTTGCAGGACGATGATAGTGACTTAGAATATGAATTGGAACCTTACCCTTCTGTTAGTAGCGAAAGTTCAGCAGAGGCTGTAGCATGTGTGAAGGTAAGAAAATTATATGTGATTGCCATAGAATTATATGTGGTTGTTAGTATCTCTGGTCTACATAGTTTTTGACCTTATCTGGTCAATGAGTAACTTGCAAGCTCAATGAAAAGGATAATTGTAGCCTTTTGAAAATCTAACCAATAACAATATTGGTTGTCTGACTACCTTCTCTTCAAGTTTCCAAACTCATTTATCTTGTTGCCCATTTCTTTTCCAAATTCGAATTGAGTCAACTAAGATGTTTATTCTTGTCAGGTACTGATTGCTTCTGGTTTGCCAAATGACTCGAGTGGTGCAAACAGCTCAATGGTGGATGCTCCATTAACTATAAATATACCTAATCTGAGGTCATCTAGAGTGACTTCAGAAAATTTGCAGCTCACTTGCTCAAAGCCAGGGATGAACATTACTGTTCCTGTTTCTGTTCAGAAAAAGATTTTGCCTGCTGTGCCATCGACTGAAACATTGGAAGGAAATGGACCAGCTGGTGCAAACCTGCCAAATCGCAGGAAAAGAAAACCTTGGTCAGATGAAGAGGATTTGGAACTTATTGCTGCTGTGCAGAAATGTGGTACTGGGAATTGGGCAAATATCTTACGAGGAGACTTCAAGGGAGATAGGAGTGCTAACCAGCTGGCTCAGGTTTAACTAAACTGACTTTTTTATTTTATATATCTGTTTCCTTCAATATCATATCAATCCTGCTATTTATGCAATATATAGACTCAAATGCACCATTCCTTTTCTGTATGGCTGAAATTCAATTCACTTTTATAAAATTAGTATAGCAAAGTCTGAGTCTATATTTGTTGCTTTGTGGAGCTGGGAATTAATAAACTTAAATTAAAATGCCTAGTAAACATTAAAGTAACTAGATTCATTTAACATTTCTGTCTTTCCATGCTACATTGAATTTGCTTGGGATGTGAAAGTTATGTTTTGGTTGATTTCATTAGTAAGTATTGATTACGTGATAGAAAAAAACGTATTTGCTCTTATTTTCTGTATGTGTGATTTTTCTGCTCTCTTAGGTTTGGTATAATGCTTTCAGATCACCTTATATTATTTGTGAATGCTTGTGTGGCGGTGTTGGTTCTTGGAGTGTTAATGATATATAGAACAATATATACATATTTTTATCCTCTTAAGTTTCTTATTATGCTTTCTCCTCGCGATCATCTTTTTGTTGATCCAAGAAAAACTTGTGTATTGATTCTTGGAATATTAATGATATGTAGAACCATTTATATGTATGCCGCTTCAATGAAAACTTATGTAAAATTAGAAGTTGTGGGCTAACTGAAGATTTTCCTCTGTTTAATATTTGCCAAAAAAAATTATGATTCTAGTATTAGATCTTGATGACTTATTTTGGAATTAGTATTTATTTATTGTGTTAGAAGTTTGTTTTTCTTGTCAAATATGTTTTTCTGTTTGAATTTTTATCACAATGTCACTATGATAAGATCATTCATTTACAGTTGAATGATATACAAAGTCAAAAGATTTCATTGAATACAAATATAGATATATGGCTACACAAACCATTGAGGGTAGTTCTAGATCTGGGCCAAGACAAACGGTTCAAGGGGATGTTTTGAAACCTTTGAATTTAGAGTATCATGGAATAGCCCCTGCCCCTGGATGGTGAACGACTTGTATATTTTGTTGAATTAGAACTAAAAACATGTTCTGGAGATGGTGAAAATGACAGCACAAGTATATTTTCGGTGTTTCTGTTTCCATATCTCAAACAATCAGCTTTTTCTTTGGTAAATATCATCTAGTTGCTACTTTAGAACAACAATCCGTTGTTAATCTATTCCGATCATGATATCTGGGTTTGCCCGGCTTTTCCCGGGTTCAAATCCCGGCAACGGAATTTCCTCAATTCTGTATTTTTTAAGAAAAATAAAAAAAAAAATTGTCCAGTTCTGTTAATCTTATAAGATGACTATAAGTTGGTCATGCAGATTAAAGCTCCACACCAGAATGGTTTTCCTCTTCTTTTTCACAAGCTAATCGTGGCAAGTTTGTTCTATTATTTGCAGAGGTGGAATGTTATTAAGAAGCGATTTGGCAACTTAAATGTGGAAGGAAACTCGATGATTTCTGAGGCACAGTTGGCAACTCGTAATGCTTTGTCCTTAGCCCTTCCTATTCCAGATAAAAATTTAACAGGTGCTTGTTCAAACAACCCTGGTAATTTTCTCCATCTAATGCTATTTTTAAGTTATTTGAAGTGTTTGATGTGGCAGCATTCTTTTGAGTAAGTGAGCCAAACTTATGAAGTGATGAAGTTATGGGAACCTTCTTTGAAAATGTGAGATCTCTTATTCTCTTTCTAATAGACCCACTTCTTGGCTACTGGGCCAGGTTTGAAGACTGCATCTGGCTCTGGACCTCCAATTGCTAGCGGTGATGCTTCAGTTCGAACCGAAAACCAGTTCCAACAAGGCCTCCTTGCTTCTGTTGAAACCCAAAATCAGTGTCAAACATCTGTCTCATCCCATAATCGGCCTCAATATGGCCCGATCACTTCTGTGCCCACCCAAAGTCCATCCCAGCAAGGTCCTGTTGCTTCAGTCCAAGTCCCAAATCAGTCTCAACATGGTCTAATGACTACACAATCCTCATCATCTGGTTCTACTTTAAAATCTCGGGTTAACTTGAAAAGAGTCCCGGCAAAACCTTTTTCCACCACAGGCTTGATCCTGGATGCCACTGCAGTTGCTGCTGGGGCCCGCTTTGGTAGCCCAAAGGCTGCTGCATCGCTGCTGAAGGCTGCCCAGTCCAAAAATGCTGTTCATATTATGACTTCAGGTGGCTCTTCAATTAAACCTCTCATTCCAAGTGGAACCTCTTCCCAATATGTTTGCACTGGTTTAACAGCTGAACCACACTCTTCTCCCGTTACATCTTCTACCTCGCATCCTGGTTCGGTAAAACCTGCAACTCAAAGAGTTGAGGATACTCCATCTGTTTCTTCCTCTCCATTAAATGCACTAATTCAGCAATGTAATGCTGGTACATCTGGTCCAACCATTGAAGGTCCTCTGAAGGAAGAGCTGGAGGCAGCAATGGAGATTTCTGTGTCAGACAGTTCGCCTAAAGAGCAGGTGCGGGAAAATAGAGCATGTGTTTCAAAAAATGAAGAAGGTGATGGAGTTAAAGATCATAAAGAAGCTGTGCCAAATCCGAAATCCAAGTTGAATCTTGAGGCCGCTACAGGACATTCTAATAAGAAATTAATGGTTATAAGTGATCAATTATATGCCAAAGCAAACCTGGTTGAAGACAGTGAAAATGCGAATGATAGTAAGACTGATTTTTCACTGGTTAAAAAAAGTGTCATTCAACCTATAGCTGAAGAGCGATGCGGGAATCAGAACATTATTGAGACACCGGCTAAAGTTACTCCTTTAAATGATGACCGCACCAAGAATCTGGAGGTTATGAGCACACCAGAAACTGACCAAGCTACAGAGTGAGGCATGGCATCTTGTTTATAGTAAAATATCTGTCAATTTTAGGTTTTTATCCTGCTATTTTAGGAAAATATATTGTAGATATTTATCTGGAAAATGAATCTCTTGATAAAGAAAGAAATTTGTAGTCTTTGTAGAAAGGAAAAGCGAAAAATTGGCTTGATTGTTTACCTTTTTTCATGAGAATAAATTTATTCGCTTTGAGTCATATTTTGCATTTCATTCATAAATGGGATTCAAGACGAATCTTTTCCAACATTTGGATTCCTGTTCTGAAAATGGTACTATCATTATGTCGTTCCGGTTCAGATTTTAGTTTGCATAGATCGAATTCATGGACAGAGAAGGAAAGAATGAGATGATGAAATCCAAAATGGAAAGTATTGAACCTATTAGAATTTAAATGAAAAGATGAAATGAGATCTTCCACAATGGCGTCCAAGAAAATTAAACAGATGGAGCTGCAAGAAACCAAGAGTCCATTCTGAGGATTCTTTAGGTTCTACTATGTAACTGAGCTGTTTCAACAATGTTTTCTTTTTCTTTTTCTTGCCCCGGAATTTGATTCCAAATAAGAAAGATTGGAGAGGAATTCGGGGCCGCCATGATCTCGAATGGGATAGTGAATTCATCGATGGTGACGACCAGGGTTCTTTGTCCAAATCCGCCATTGTTCTCTCGACTTCCTCCTTGAGTTGTCGGGCATGAGTGAAGCCCGATATCAACTGTTCGCTAACCCTTTTGATTTCCTGTTTCATGTTGAGAACCTCGCCTTGAAACTTGGCAGCCTCATATAGACTGATCCCAGTTTCTCCACTGTGGTCGCTTGCATTGGTCACCCTTGTTATCTCGTCTTGGAAGTTGCACAACGTCGAATGTTGATCTTGAACTTCGTCTTTCAACACCTCATTGTTCTCCAACCACGATGTTAATTCAGTTTTTATTTCTCTCATGTGATAATAAATGGGGCGTGCTGCTGATTTCATTGATTGCTGCTTGCCACCTTCTTGATTCTTTCTCAATTTTGATAACTCCGCTCTCAAGTCCTTCACTGAAGTTTGATACTTCTTTATCTGATGAACTGATGTGCTGAACCTCAACCAGAACTCAAGATTTTCCTCCAGCAAGTCATTGATACCTGATCGTATTTCGACTTCTACTGTTAAAGCACCATGGGGTCGAGTTTCGGGTTTTACCCGCGTAACATGTACTCCCATGTTCTCTGCAGATTCTTTGAATCCTCCCCGTGTAGTTTATCCGGCTTTCTCCTCATCTGTTGGCGATGGCTGAATGGCTTCAATTAAGTCAGATTCCTGGCTAGTACTTAGTCGAATTGCTTCATCTTCTACCATTTCTCATCCATATTTTCTACTAATGAGCTAAATTTTTTACGAAAAAATTGGATCACTTGGTCTCTCAAGGCGACCTCATTCTTCAGTTCCTTTATCTGCGATGCCAAGTGAAGGAAAGCGTCGTGGTTTTTCTTATCTACTTCGTTAAGCTTCTTTCTCACCTCCCTATAATTCTTAAGAACATGTGAGTACTCTTCTAGTAAAATCTTTTCTCAATCTCTGCATCCGGTAAAGTTCCTCTTCTTCATCGGTTTCGGGCTGGTCGACCTCTGCATTGAGGATACTGATTGCTGTCTCGGACAAAGATTTCGTATAATCTTTGTTTTCTCCCACCGGTTCCAGACCCTTTTCGGAATCACCATCAAGCTTGTAGCTTGAATCAGAAGCAACGGACAATGTTTATTATCAGCTTTGTTTTTCCCACCGTTCCCTGACCCTGTTTGGAATCAATGTCAAGCTTGTGGCTTGAATCAGAATGAATTTCTCCCACTGGTTCCGGACTCTTTTCGGTATCACTGTCAGGCTTGTAGCTTGAATCAGAAGCAACGGACAAATATTTCTTATCAGCCTTGTTTTCTCCCACCGGTTCCGGACTCTTTTCGGGATCATTGTCAGGCTTGTAGCTTGAATCAGAAGCAATGGAAAAATATTTCTTATCAGCCTTGTTTTCTCCCACCTGTTCCGAACCCTTTTCGGAATCCTTGTAGCTTGAATCAGAAGCAACGAACAAATGTTTCACATCAGCTTTGTTTTCTCCCACTGGTTCCAGACCAATTCCTATGTCTTTTAATGATGAACGAACGAGCTCGAGTTCTTCAGTTCCCTCGTAGGCTTTGGCATCGGGTCCAAATATTACACCTTCGGAGAATCCAGTGGTATCAATCTCGTGTAACTTCGCTGTTAAATGATTAACATTACAAATTGCTTCAATGAAATTAGCTTCGAGGCTGTTATTTTATTCTACAACAGTTTTTGCGTGATCTTTTACTCTACTTAGCTCTGCTTCCAACTCGTTAATCCTCTTTTTCGTGGCAGCCGAACCTTAGATCGGTGCTGCCTTGTCTTCTTCCAGGCTCCTAACTTGTTCCTGAAGTTCATCCGCTTCGTAGTTCAATCTCTTTACCTGAGCTTTTTCTGACAAGACCGCAGTTTCCAGACGTATAACTCTTTTCAAAATGTTGTCAATTTTCTTAACAAGCTGTTTCATTGTAAGAGATTCATTTGAGCCTAATTGAAGCTTCTCTTCGATCGCCCTTTGCAATGCTTGGATATCTAGGATCTTGTTTTCTTCTTCATCGATGTCGTAGACCATGTTATCAAGATCCGTCATTGATGCTTCCAATTTGTCTCCCTTGTCGACATGATGGACTATCTTATCGAGCTCTGCAGTCGAAGGTATGCGCTTTGGTTTCTCTTGCTGATCTGATGCTTCCGTATCTTCTCTGTTTTTAGCTTCATTGTCGATATCGTAGTCCATGCTATTGAGCTCGGCGGTCGAACTTACGCTCTTCGGCTTCCCTTGCTGATCCATCTGTAGGGACTTAAACTTATGTCTTCAAACTTACTAATTACATGTCTAATCCTTCTGGATTCTTCTCTTACCGCCTTCATCGACTGCTCGTGCTTTTCCTTCAACTTATCCAACGACTCTTGGCATGATTTAAGAGCTTGATTCGCCATTAGAGTTCGACCCTCATTGTCATCGATAACAGACCCGATTTCGAATTCGTACTGTAAATCGCATACTCTCTTCTGGTTTTCGATTTCATTGAACTTTTTGCATCCATACTCGTATGAACTCTTCATTAACTCCTTTTCAATTTGAAGTGCTAACATCTCCTTCTGAAGCTTATCAATCTCCTTCAATGCCTCATCTTTGTTCATTCCCGAAGCTCGAAATCCGACCGATTTCTTCGGAGCTCCCTTTCTCGGCGTGAACATAGCCTGGTTCCTGAACTCTTTCTTCAGAGATTTAGCTTTGGGGATGGCTGCTTTGTCACGATGAAAATCAAAATTATCATCGTCGTCTTCGTCGTCATACATCTCATATGGAACTCGATCAGGGAACACAGAGGCAATGGTGCTATTGGCACTTTGCAGTTCCTTGGACAAGTGATCGAATCTTTCGGCTAACGACCGATAAGACCGAAAAATCTCTTCGATGAGTTTTATAAGTTCTGGTCTCTTGCTGTAATACATCTCTACCCTCTTCGTAAAGGAGTCTCCTTCGTAATTAATGATTTCCAACATATCAGAGACCTTCTCCGTATCTGCAATATTCAAGTATCAATGTTAACTGTCACTTTAAAACAGGTATATTCGATTTTTTCATACACCGAAGAAAAATGAAGAGTACGAGTTTCCGAGAAAATGAAAGGAAATCCATGCAACCAATTTAGACTGTTTTGTTCTGATGTGGCTAGCCCACCACCATGAATACGCATTGCTTGCAGCTCTCTGCAACATGGTTTTGATTTGTGGGTGTGTTTAGATCCCATGCAAAATGGTAACGGTGATGATGGCCATAGAAAAAAGTGACAAGTCTTGCAGCAAATGGGGAGGGGTTAGGGGGATGGCCCGACGGGGCTGCAAAAATAGCAAGAACATGTCCAAATGGCACCGTGTTCAAAGTGGAGTTGAATTTTGCTAAGTTTGGGGTTTCCTATTATAAGATGTCCTCCAAAGGCCCCCTTTTAGAGTTTCAAAAAACACATGCTACAATTCATTCAGGGTGTTTGGATAAAAGAATGTGAGATTCCTGGGAATGGAATCCATATTCTCATGTTTGGTTGACTGGGAATCTCATTCCCGGTAATGTTTTATTACCAATAGTAGATTTTTCTGGGGTATATTACCGAGAATGTCATTACCTCCCTTTCCTTAGATATTGTTGGATTACTGGCGTTTTGGACTAAAATGCTCTTAAATTTTTTTTCTCAAAAATATCTTTCTTCTGTCATTGAATAATAAAAATTCTACGAAGGTTAAATTATAAATTTATCCTTAAACTATTTTAGATTTACAAAAAAAACTATAATTAAAATTTTATATGAAGTTCAGGGGTTAAAATAAAATTTTACCCTTTCATTAAACCTTTTTATATTTTCCATTTTGTTAAAAAAATATATAAATTTTATGAATTTAATTTTTTTTAAAGAAAATACATAAATATTTTCCAACTTGTTAAAAAACAAATATATAATAAGGACAATTTGATCAAATATACATTCCAATAATCTTTTATTCTTTTAACCAAACACGGTAATCTTACATTCATACTAAACCAACCAAACACAAAATACAACATTCTCAGTAATCCTATTCCCTGATAATCTTACATTCCCACTGGTAATCTTACATTCCTTGAACCAAACGCAATTACTTCTACCACAGCACCAACAATTATATTTGGTTCAAGTCTTATACCAGATGTTATAGTGAAAAGAATCAAACCTTAATTTATTAAAGAATATATTAGCATCAAAATCATTGAAGCAAGTTTAATTATTGGTTTATAAATAAATGCATTCCATATGTATTTTGAAATATAATTAATGTAGGATTTAAAATAAAAATAAGTTTAATATTTTGGAGAAAAATATTAAATTAATTTAAAATTATGACCGATTTGATAAATGTGTGAGCAATGAGAACTAAATATACAATTATACTAATTTTATTAACTATCACGTCAACACTTTCATTAAATGTTAACGGCATATAGCTTGATTGACATCATTTAAATAGTTAAATAGTCTGATTGAAAAAATCGAGAAATCTGTTATCAAAATGAAAAAGGGATAATAATTCAGTGACCATTGCAATAGTTTATCCTTAAATTAAATTGATATCCAATTACATCACCTTAATTAATATATATATTACATCGGGAGAACAACTATGCAGGGTAAAAATATTTTTTCTATTTTTAAAATTTAGCCATTTTATTTATTTTCTTAATTAAATTGATGTCAAATTAACTTGCGACTCTAATTATGTTAAAAAATTAATATATAGTGTATGTATATGTTTCCTATTTACAAATAATAAGAAACCTAAATGGGATAAAAACATGTTCAGATGATGTTAACCAATTCAGGTTCGAAGCAAATCAGGGTTGGATGTGGACATATCATTTTTGGGCTAAATTCGGAGCAGCCAAAAATCCGACCCACCTTACCCGATTATCATCACATTAGCCGGTATATGACAGGTTCATCTCCTTGAACAAAATGGCCTTAGGACTGCCATGTTCATTTCCATTTTGGCACTTTCAGCTCCTTGTCTTTACCATAACATGGAACAGTAACAAATTGTTTGGTCATCTGCAGCCAAATTAGATAATTCTTGACCCACAACGGAAAACTACAAACGTCGGAACAACAAGCTATCCAACTGTGCTCCGATATGCCGATGATTTTTATCGATCAATAACGTTTGGAGAAAGAAAAGACTTCTGTTGTATACACAATACTCGCAATTACTCGAATATTATATTTACAGCAGTACAACGAGAACATAAATCTGCTTCAGATTTTTGTATGTACACTGATATTTACAGCAAAGAATTAGAATACACACACAACGTTCTCCCTTTATTCCTAGCCAAATCTCCCAATAAATATACCACACACACACACAGACACAAATGGACATTAATCTACTTCATCTGATCACGGCATGCAAGGAAGACATATCGTCGGCTCTATTCTCTTTTGTTCTCAAAGGAAACAGCAGAAGAGGACATGTCTAGTCCCATATTCACACCACGTTGGTCCCCTCACTGTTGTTTCTGCTGCTCATCGGTTGATATCTGTTCCGATCCTCTTCTATTTGCAAAAACAAATCGATGAAGCAAGTCATTCGTCCGCCCTCCATCTTCTTATCTTCTTTAAAAGAATTTACGCTATCTATATCTTTGTACAATACTTATAAACACTAGACCACGTTCTTCCAGCAGACGGGCATTCATATGCAATCTTCATTGGTGCATGACATCAGTTAGTCTGCAGGGAAGAAAGCCATTGTTCCACGTACTTTTTGCTTTCTGCAAATTGAACAACACAGAGAAAAGGACTTAGATCGATACATTCGCTTCAGCAAATTCGGTAAATCTTATGGAAGACGACCATGATTGGAAACTTAAAGCCTATAAAAATCTCAATGGAACTTTTCACAGTTCAATGCATAAATCTCACAACTAACCATAAATCAATTATCTCTTTGTTTTCAGGTCACTACACACCATCGAAGTCACCGAGAAATGCTTTACAAGTCGAACCTAGAACGTTGTTAGTCTGCACATACTTTTCCTAATGCAACCTTGAATATTTTGAACAAGTAAAGAATTCAACAACATTCGTGGACAAGTTTAAAACATAAAAAAAGTGCATCTAGGTTCACAGCGCTGAATATGCTCTATTTCACAAATTCACGAGCTAAAGTTTGTGTTTGGTCCGTGAGCTGCCACGTGCCGAGCTGCATCTTGTCCTTTCCTACTTCATAAATACACATCACAAATAACATTGCAAAGGCTCATGAATGGGATACAATCCTATATGGAATTTACAATATTCAAATCCAGGTTGTTTCCTACGATGTCAAAGACTTCCAAACTAAACCTTAGAACCAGTCTAGTCATCAGCTTTCTAACCAATAAAGACGATGGAATTGAAAATTAATATTCTTGACATTAAAAAACAGGTGAGAAATGGTTCTTACCAGCAGAATAATTGTCAGGAAGGTTGACAATGGCACCGAGAATATTGTTCTTTGAATCTGCCACCACATTATCCTGATTGTGCCCGTAACATGGAACCAATACTGCAAAACTGTTATCCGAATCATCATCACTCTGGAATCCAGGTCCATGAGGCTCTAACCATCCAATGGAGTAATCAGAACCATCAGACTCGGACCCCGACACACACCCTCCATCAGATGGCACAAGAACTACATCATATTCCCTATCGATCTTTCTTTCCTCCCGGCTGTGCCATTTCCTCTTAACTCTTCTCGACGAAGAAGACATATTAGCCCTCTTAATCCAAGGAAACTTCAGGTTATCTGATTCCCATAACCCTGAATCAGGTGAGGAACTTAAAGAGGACTTATTGGCAGTTCTAGGTTCTTGATGTTTCCCACTCCATAACCACCATGAAAGATGAGTAAAGGCCAAAGCCATATGTTTAATTAACCGTAGCGACGATTCGTTAGGAATCTTTCGGCACAAGAAAAAGTTTCTAATATGAAGCACAAATATAGCTAATATCCAATCCCCAGCTGAACCTGAATCAGAAGATAAGCAATTTCATCAGAACTTTCTGCATTTGAAACAAATCACATACTTAACAAACTGCATTCAACCCAGAATTCTCTGAAGGAATTAGATGCAGCAAAAACAAACCATCAAACAGAAACGTTTGAAATCTTATATTTTCCTTGGCTTCATCTCACAATGTGTACATCTTTGTGATAAACAAAATTTACAACAAAAATACAGCCTTGGACAATATTTAGTGTCAATAAAATAAATTTAGACACAATCCAGAAGAATGAAAGATGCCTAGCAATAAAATAAAAAAATAGATTGTTTTCCTGCTAAAAATAGATTTCCAAATTTATCAATAAAATAACCGTAAAACTAAAAACTCAACTTTCCATTCACATTTTCTCAACGAATTACGAACAGAATCTCAAAATAAACAATTTCAAATCCCTCAAAAAAAAGAGATGGGCACGTTGAAGATAGAAGTTTCCTTCTCTGATGGATCCAAAGAAAAAAGAAGACGACAAAGAAACCCCCAAAGTTCATTCCTTGTGTTTCATAATCGACTATAGAGGAGAAGACTCGTTGGAAACTTTAAAGAACAAAAAAGATCAACAAAGTACCTTAAAAGCTTCCCCACCGAAAAAGGCAAAAAGACCCAGAATTTCAGAGACGGTGATGAAATCGAAATCCCACCAGTTTTGTTTTTAACTCTCGTTGATCTGCCTTCACTTGCAAGAATCAATTTTGTTTTTTAAAACAGAGAGATAAGACAGACTCCATAGGAAGAGAGTTTCATTAGGAATACAGCGAATAATACTTTAACAGCTGAATAATACTTTAACAGCTGAATAATAATATAATATTTGCAATTATTACGCAGCGAGGGGAAGATGCTTTTGGATTGGTGGAATTAGTTGTGTTGAAGTGAAAACCTGTGTAGAGGGTTAACGATATTTGAGGCGGAATTTGGTTGCCTGGTCAGATATGAGGTGCGGTAGTAAGGGTGACGAGGCGGAGAATTTGACCAGAAAACTGAAATAAGGAGAAACGTGTGCTTGTTGTTCAAGTAAACCCTCTTCCTCGGAATTCCCTGTTTACCTGACCTAATGTTCTAATTAAAACACAAATTAAGTTATCTCGGTGGGAATAAACTCTAATTAAAATATTATTTACTTTTTCAGTTAATATTATTTTTGATAAATTTTATAGTAATAAATAGATATCTTAGCAAGTCAAAAATACACTCCTCAATATTATCGAGTGGGAATAAATAATTCATGGGTACATTAAATTGGTAATTATGAATAATCTTTTAAGATTACGTTTAATAGACATGCATGCATCCTTTGTTGATCTCAATCTATGGAGAAATTATTATATGATATTGACTCACTACTCTCGATTAATAATATTTGTCCATATCATTTTTTCTAAGATGAATATTATTCATATATTTTCTACATATAAATAAAAAGTAGATATTATTTAAAAGTTATCTTAGAATTTGTATTTATTATTCATTAAAACCAGGAATTATATGATGAGCCAAGTCAAGAAATAATTTCTCAAATTTATGACTTTTAAATTTCATTAATTATCCCTATAGGCGGCTATCTTTCAACTAAACTATCGTCACCCTTCTACCCAGAATTTCAATAATTTTATAAGAAATAATACCATTTTTTATTATTTATATAAATAATATATAAAAATTATGGATAAATTACTCATTTAGTACTTAAACTATTAATTTTATCTGTTTTAGTACTTAAACTTTTAATTTTTTTCAAAATCATTCATAACATTTAGTTTTTATTTCGTTCTAGTATCCCGTCATTAAAAACTTAGCAGGTGATTTGCATGTTGCACCTTTTTTATGATTAAATTGCATCATTCATCACTCAACTATCTTCTCACTACTATTTTAGTCACTAAAGTTTATTTTTAATTTAATTACTTAACTTTCAAATTACTCACAATTTAATCACTCTAACTTTTATTTTTTTATTTCAATTATATATTAATAAAATAATAAAAATAGCATGTCATAAAAATTAATAATAAAATAAATTAAAGTGATTAAAAAATAGGAGCAATTTGAAAGTTGAGTAGTTAAATTGAAATTTTTTAAGCTTTAGTACCAAAATAGGAGTGAAAAGATAGTTGAGTGATGAATGATGTAATTAACCCATAAAAATTAAATGCCATTAAGTTTTTAATGACGAGGTACTAAAAAGAAATAAAAACAAAACATTATACATGGTTTTAAAAAAAGTGAAAGTTTAGGTATTAAAACAAATAAAAACTGATAGTTTAAAAATGTATTTTTTAAAAACTATATATATATTTTTTTTGTAAAGACGTGTCATGTCAAATGTGCGTTTTAGAAATGTGTTTGAAAATATATATCTATATTGATAGTTTCAATCAAAATATTTAAAATTTATATTTTGGGGCTAAAATGGGAAAAAAAGGTGTAACACCCTAAACACGATTGGGCCTAAAATATCATATTGGGCTACCAAGGCAACCCTGAATTTCAAAACATATTCAATCTCTTTTCAAACATGCTAAATGGTATCATAAATAAAACATAAATAATTGTTATAAAAACATTTTATAAAACCAGAGCTCTGTGACATATAATTTAAAACTAAAATAATACAAACTCTGAGTTTAATAAACTGAATACATGAGTAAGGTTCTATGAATACATATGCCCACTAAGCTACGGTACAGTACTCTGAATAAGATAATGGAAGTCCTGTTGCGACGATGCTCCACAAACCGCTCAAGCTACTAACCTGCAAACAAAAAACATCCGAAGGTTGAGTTTACAAAACCCTACAATATAATCGCTAAACTAGAGCAACATAAGAATTTCATAAATACAAGCATGCTGAAGACATGGTATTAAGCAGTAGATACATGTATGATCTAGATCAAGTGCTACCTACTTAAGGCTTTACTGTTCTATCACTGAAGTAAGAGTCTCACGCTTCTCTTAGTCCTATGCTAAGGGCCTCACCATGAGTACACATCTAAAGGGTCTCTAACCTTAATGACTGTAACTACTACACATTATCTAAATGTGACACTGATACTCATATGCATTATCTGAATGCAAACCTGACCATAATGTGCATTATATGTGCATTATCTGAATGCAAACATGACTATAATGTGCAATATCTGAATGTACCTGACCATAATGTGCATTATCTGAATGTACCCTGACTAGTATCTGGTCTCACATAGCCATCAGACCATCGGCGAAGTTCCCACTAAGCTGATGAATGATCTCCTAGTCCTCACATAGCCATTAGATATATCATTAAAGGGGAACCCGGTGTAACACCCTTGTAAACACCATTTTTAAAACTAACCCCCAAATTAAACCCAAATCCATATACCTAAACTAAACCCTAAATATAACTCAATCAAAAAATACAACCCAGAATCCCAAACCCGAAGCTAACTAACCTTAACCCGACCCAGACACCAATTTAACCCGGGAACAAACCAAGCCTTACCCAAACTCTAAACCTAGACCCCGTAGCCGCCCATTTCATCCACCCATTGGCCACCACCCCTCTGCCCTAATCACTGCCAAGGTCACCCGTGCACTCCACTACCTGTAGAAGATATAGAAACCAACAAAATGTATCATAATTTTTCTTGTGTAAAGGGGATATAAACCCCCTGCATGGATCACTGTAACTCTCTCGGGGGGATTTTGAAGAAAAAAACTGTAAACATTTCAGCAATAAACAATCACTAAGGTTTTTTTACTTCGAACTGTTTTTGGTACTTTTATTTGTTTACGTTTTTTCTTTTATTTTTTTTCTCTTTTTTTTCGTTTGTGCTCTATTGTTCGATTTTTATTTCAAGCACCATTAGTTTCGTGTAGAAACATAAAATATCATATCAAAAATAACAATCAATATATATTTTTAAATCGAATGAAAGAAAAATAGAGGCCTTTTTCTTTAAACATGCATCAAATATGTTTTTATTTTTTATTTATTTCGAACCCAATAATCCCAACTAGCCAGAAAATAAAACGAAAAAAAGTAAAAATGAGCATATCGATCGTACCTTAGTCGGAGGCGTCACCAGTGTTCGTGGAAGCCGAATGGTCGGAGCTTTTTCCTCGGATTTGGGGGTGTTTCTCGGTGTTTTAGCCCCGAGGAAGGGTCTTAGGGGTAGATCTAGGCTCGGAGGAAGTTTTGGGTCTTTTCGGGTTTTCCGATTGGCGGCCGACAGTGGGTTGACCGAAACCAGGCGATAGAGAAATGAGATTTCTCTTTTTTTTCTAAAACGGGTTACAATTGAGAAAAAATTGAAATGATTAGTATTTATAAAAGAATTTTTTTGTTTAATTATGTTTAAACCCCAGTAAGTTTCATGCATTTTTTCAATTTGGTCCATGTAGGGACCAAAACTGCCATTTTACCTATTTTTGTGCGTGCAATATTTTTTTTGAGATATTTATGTTTTAGTCCCTCTAACTTTCACGTGTTTTTACATTTTGGTCCCTAATCTCTTTATTTTTATTTTATTTCGATTTAGCCTTTTAATTTCGATTTGTTTTACTTTAGCCCCATTATATGTTTAATTTATTCTCTTTTAGTTTGATAGTTTGACATTTATGCATTTAGGTCCTTGTATTTATGTTTATTTTATTTTTTATCCTTTTTATTTTATTTATGTTGTTTTTTTTTATTGTTTTAATTTTTTCATTAATTATTTTGTTTCATAGTTTAAATTATAGATTTATTTTTTAAATTAGATTAGCGTTCGAATCAAGCTTAGAAATTAGGATTTCACATTAGTTTTAATTAGGGAGCAATTTGATTCGAGTTTTCACATAAGATGCCCTATTACCCGAATCTATTGCTCGATTCTAAAATTGATTAATAATTAATATTTTTTTAAAAACTTTAGGTTTAATAATTTAGATAAAAATTAGCTTTTAAATGAGTCATCAACTTTATAATTTATCAATTTAGGACCTTAAACTTTTAGTCTCTTTGAGCCTGGTATTTTAGTTCTTTGACATTTTTAGTCCCTAAACTTCGATTAGTATTTTAATTTTTGCATAATTAATTAAGATTAATATTAGAGCCTCCATCTTAGGCTTGATTTCACATTTAGTCTTTTAAATAGGTGAATTCTTAATTTGGTCTTCGCTTTTGCTCGAGGTTCCAATTTAATTATTCGAAATAATATTTATTAAAATTAATTTAAGGTAAGGTTAGAACCCTTACTTTAGTATAGATTTCACGCTAGTCCTTTTAATTTAGGGAATAATTTGAGTTGGCCTTTTCCTAAATGCTCGAGGGACCATCTCGATTATTCAATTCGATAATTGATTAAAATCAAATATGATTAATATTAGAGCCTACATTTAGGTTTAGTCCCCTAGGTTCCTTAATTTTCATAAATTGACACTTTAAGCTAGAAAAAACCTTTATTTTACCTCAGCTTAATTAGGATTAAATAAAATTTTGTTTGATTGCATTATTTTTTAAACCTAAGGCAATGTTCACGTTTTAGGGAATTATGATATATCTCCCGCAAGAATACTCAGGGGGTGACTATCGGTGATTCCCGAAATAGGTCGACATCCTTTTCAAAGACTGCATCATGATTTTCTAAAAACGAGGCAATATTCGGTTATTAGACACAATAGTTGATTTCTCTCATTTACGCTTGGGAGCGAATGCTATAGGTCTCAATAAACGAATACCCTTTTCAATTTTGCATCCGTAATGATTTTCAAATTAAATAAAGATCAAACTCAAAATTTCTAACTTTAAATATAGTGTAATCAACCATGTACCAATTTTGGGTGCTTCTGGGGGTATTAATCCTTCCCCACGCGTAACTGACTACCGAACATGATTTCTAGATTTTCACAGACCCTAAAACTTGGTATTTTGATAAAAATAAAATGTTTTATTAAAAGAACCATGTTTTCATGGTGTCCCAATCGCACCTTAAATGATTGGTGGCGACTTCTCACATTTTGAAATTCCTTTCAAAGAAAAAACCCTAAATTTTATGCTAGTAGTTTTAGGTTTATATGAGGGATAAGTGGAACCGTGAATCTTATATTTCAAGTCGTTGGGCTTAATTGGGTTAGCCTTGGGCCCAATTAGCCATAAATAAGATATTTTTATATAGTAGAAAGATAAAGAATGACCAATAGTGTAATTAGCCCATTTTTAAAAGATGAAGACTTTTATATCTTATTCTATTATCTTATCTTTACTTTCTTCATTTTCATTTTCCTCCTCCCACTTTCCACTCCAAGTTTCATGGAAAATGTAAGAAATTTAGCCTAATTTCATGCTTCAAATTTGTCCTTAATTCCTCTAGCATCATTTTGTTAATTAATCAAAGCTAAGGGTCTTTGGTAGCAAAGAAAAAGTGATAGATTTTCATCCCAGTCTCAAAGGAAATGGTGTGGCTAAGCAAGGAGCCTCATTTTGGGATTTAAACATTAAGGCAGCATATTTATAATCCTTTGGAGTATTAAACTTTCATAAATTTTAAGAATTTGCTAAGATTTGTGTAGTTGAGTATTTAGGGTTCAAACTTGATTCATATCTTAGATTATGTTTTAGATATAAAGAAAGTGTTTTTATGATACTTTAGGACCCTAAATAATCACCCCCAAGAATTACTACATGATTTAGAATCAAACTATGGCCTTTAGGGTGATTTTAGGTGTTTTTCTAAGCCTAAAATAATCATTTCAAGGTTCGAGTATCGATACTGGATGAATTAGGGAAAAGTTAATAATTTCAGGCAGGGAATATCAATACTGCCAAGGAAGTATCGATACTCAGGATGACAGTATAGATAGTGAGCCCTAATTTCAGCAATATAATGCATTTTGGTACCAATACTCATAGGGGTATCGATACTTGACCCTAGGGTATCGATACTACATGTATAATATCGATACTACCCATCTTGGATGATCATATTCGACCCGATTAAGGTTTTTAGAGCTAGGGATGGTCTATTAGGATAAAGCTTAGTCTGTGAGGGACGTAAATGGCCAAAAGGTACCAACGACACTCATAGGAATGGGTTACAACCAATGTAACCGTAGCAGGCATAACGTGTCCAAGTACCCTCATTTGAGCACGTAACAAATATCTAAGAATGAAGGATCATTACTAAGGGTGCACTAAAAAGATATATAACCAAATAATCATATTATGAAACAGTACTGTCGTTTACCGCAAGAACAACTGAGAGTGTTGGACGTACAATTATTCTTTTAATTCGAGGGCGAATTGAGGGAAAACGTAGTAATAGCAAATAGAGTATCACTACTCAGAAATCAACCCAATTCAGATATCGGGCTAGCCAATATCACAACCAGTAAACAGTACACACAATAGTCATTGTGAAGTCACAAAATGCATAGAGACTTTTCTAGAGTTAAAGAAATACTAAAATGCCCTTAAGTAGTGACAACCCAAATCAGTACAGATTATCAGTAATAACATACTAATAAACCCTCACAACGCATTCTAGATGAGAGAACAAGTGAGATAGAAGCTAGAGAGAACATTAAATGAGATCAGTTATAATCCAAAACAACTAAAAACAGTAATAGTTAAGATGTCATAAAACTAGCCTTTGTGTGACACTCGGGAAATAACCTGAACACCCGAGTTACTCTATCAGTATGGAAATTGTCTTGTTTGTTAATATGTCCAGGTATATACCAGTCAGTTCCAAAAAACTTCTATTGTCAGTTGGACGTAGATACCCTAAGACTCGACAGAGTAAGTTGGCACGGTTTATTGTTGGGATTTCGATGAAGCTCAATTTGATCAGTCGAACAATTTGCCAATATGGGTGAATTGGCTTTTTGAGTTTAGGGAGTAAGGAGTAAAAATATATAGACAATCTGCACAATAATTTATAGTGGTTCGACTTCTCAACCAAGTCTACATCCATTACATAAGCTCCTCACTTAGGATTTTCTAATAAATTCACTAATTTGTTCTTTCTTTTACTAGGATAAATATATAACATTTACAACTCTCTATCTTTTCAAAGGCTAAGCTAGAACTAATCCCCTTTTACAAGGTAAAAAGATGTACAAAAGAAAAACCTCTCAAAATGAATGTGTTTACAAATTAAGCTCACAAAAATAAAACCTAAGGATATACAATTAAGCTGAAAACACAAATATTTACAACATAAATAAAATAAAGCTTGAAATTTTTTTCTCTTGTGTATAAATGCTTGGATAGGAGTTGGTAAACTTCTTCAAGTGTCCTCAACTTATTTTTATATGTTGGAATGAGTTTGTGGTATTTTCTAGTCGTTGGGGATTATTTTTTTACAAAATAAAACTGCCCAGGACATGTAGTATTAGTGTTCTCTTAATGAGTATTGGTATTTTCTTTGTAATATTTAAATAAACTAGCCGCTAAATATTGTTGGGCTTGACCAGTATCGATATTATGTTTCATAATATCGATACCACTTTGTAAAGTAGTATCGGTACCCTTTTGAGTATCGATACCTATTTTGCATTCTGGAATTTAAGTAATTTAGAAAACACTGATAGTATCGATACTACTTAGAGAGTATCGATACTTCTCTTACCTTTGGTATCGGTACCAGTATCGATACCGCATTTAGACAATACACATCAGAAACAAATATTAGGGTTAGAGACCCCTTAGAGGTGTACTCATGGTTAAGCCCTTAGCAGAGGATTTAGGGAAGTTTGAGACCCTTACTTCTGTGATAGAGCAAGTAAGCCTTAAGCATGCTTGTGTTTAAGAAATTTTTATGCTTGTGTTGATGAAATTCTTATGCTACTATAGATTAGAGATTATAGTGATGGGCTTTGTAAGCTTAGTCTACATATATTTTTCATTGACAGGTCAGTAGCTTGAGCAGTTCGTGGAACACCATCGCAGCAGGACTTCCAGTATCTCCTTCAGAGTATTGTAACATTGCTTAATGGGCATATGTATTCATAGAACCTTACTCATGTATTCAATTTATTAAACTCAAAGTTTGTATTATTTTGGTTTTAAATTATGTGTCACAAAGCTTCAGTTTTATAAAATGTTTTATAACAATTATTTATGTATAATTATGATATCATTCAGTATGTTTGAAAAGAAAATGAGTAGGTTTTGGAAATCAGGGATTGTCTTGATAGCCCAATATGGTACTTTAGGCCCAATCATGTTTAGAGAGTTACATTTAATGGTAACAGAGCATTAATTTGAGTTTATTCTAGAACAGAGTGGTCAATTTTAGTAAAGTTTCAGTGAATACATGGACCTAGGTACTAAAAGTACTTGTATAAGTCTAGAATATTTATGGTGCTTCATTGTTTAATCTAAGTTATATAATTTACGACGACAAATAGTTTTGAGCATAATCTAGAGAATCATATGGAGATACGAAACTCTCATCCCGATAAATCTAGTAAGGAGGTACTGCCAATGATAGAGGTTATTAAAGTCCCGTCTGGCACAAACGTCGCAAAAGTGACCTTTTTCAGAGGTATAACTTCCACTCTCAAAGAGATGGTGAATGTTATTCCTAGAGCGCATACAGTTCAGTCAACCACCCAAGGTCCTACAGTGCCAACAAAATCCCCAGTGGAGAGGCTAAGGAGGCATCAAACAGTCGACTTCTTCAATTCAAGCGATAATGATCCTATTTCAGTCGATCAGTGGTGAGAAAAAGAGACAGTGAGGACTTTGAGGTAGCTTCACCTTACCCCAGCGGATAAGTTAAAGTGTGTCACCTCTTAGCTCAAGGTTGATGCTATCGATTGGTAGAAGGTTATACAAATAACCCTACAACTATGAGTGCCCACGTAGAATCAATTATCTGGATGAGTTTAAAGCGAGTATATTAGTAAGGCACTTATGGATGATTTGAGATTATAGTTCTCTCAACTAGTTCAGGGGGATCGCTCAGTGTACGAATATGAGATTGATAAATTTCTTAGGTTGAGTCGTTATGCTCAAGAGCAGGTTGTGACCGAGTCCTTGAAGTGCATAAGGTCCCTTGAGGGGTTTCATTTTGAGAGCAATGTGCAGTTAGCAGCAGACCCGCTTAAAGTGTTTCAGTGTAGAGCATGAGAATGAGTTTATTGAGTGAGTTAGGCACCCTAAATATAAAGAAATGTGTATCAATAGATCTATCTTAGTCAATGACAGATATGACCAGATGTTCGCATGAGCAGAGAAGAATGATGTCAGTTCAGCCATTCCAACCAAGTCAGAGGTTAGTTGTAAGGTCTTGTATGAGACTATTAGCTCCACCTTTTGTGGCAAGTTTTAGAAGCCCTGATAGAGTTTTATATTATCCAAAGTGTTAGCATTATGGTAAAAATTCTTAAGGAATGTGCTTTAAACTTTTAAGGGAGTATCATGGATGTGGATCCTTCACGTAAATGGTAAAGGGTTTTCTTAGTTCAAGAGGCAACATTTTAACTTGATCGAGGGAAGTGATCCCAGTAGTTCATCATGATTGATAGCATATTCAGGGAGTTGTTAGTTCTATGCTCAGACATGAGAGTAGGATAGCATAATCAACCAGTTCACGATTTGACTAAGTGCGATTCAGCTTTGCAGATTGTGGAGAGATAGGGTCAAGATGTTGATGTCGTAGATGAGATGTCAGATAAATAATCCAAAGTGTAGATCCAAGTGGCTAGTAGGTGTACCTTAGTGGATTAAATAAGGTTACCTTAGATAGTCGTTGAGGGCTTAGATCGGACTCGATAGTCGACCTAAATATAGTTGTTAGCACAAGTGTTACGTGTTCCTTATGGGAGTATCATTGCTTATGGTCCAGTCAGAGACGAGACTATAAGGGCGTCTTAAAATCATTAGTAGAGGGCTCATGTGATTGACCAATAGAGAATTAGTAATCAAAGGTTCAATCTTGGAGGTAGAGATCTCTACGTGAGTGTTAAGAGTACTTCGGTTACTCTTTCCGGTGTATCGATCACCATATTGTCAAAAATCTCAGAATATGTCTCAACAAGTGTCAAAGCACTTCAGTTGCTAATGGGCACATATGCCCCAAGTACTCACAAGGAGTAAGTTAGCCATATGTATATTCTGATGCAACATTTTTGGAATTTCAACCTAGATTTTGAAGGTACTATAGATGTTTTAGTGAGTTATGAGTCTTTAGGTGCAGTGAACCTTCAGATGTCTCCAAGACATCTTTTTTCATAAACAGTAAGTGAATCAGCTAGGCAAGCTAAGCCTCGTCAGTGGTGTCTTCGTGTTGCTATATGAGAACGATCTATATATAACACGTAACATTAGTCAGTGTTATGTAGTACCTAGAATTTTAATACTTTAAACTAATGGAGATCAAGTAAGTTATGTAGTACCCGAATAATTTGGTGGGTTATTAGAGAAAGAGGATTTGGGGGTTCTTTAAAGAGGTGTACTCTTTTAGATGTCTCTCTAGAAGAGTTGCCGGGTTTATTTCCCTAATAGGGAACAAGAATTTGGCATCGAGGTTATGTTGGGTTCAGCTCTGGTGTCTATTGCTCCCTACTGCATGGCACCGACGGAGTTGATGGAACTTAAAACCCAAATATATTAACTTCTAAAGAGAGGTTTCATTTGCCCGAGCGTATCACCGTAGGGAGCGCCGATGTTATTCGTTAAGAAGAATAATGGCTCAATGAGGTTGTGCATTGACTACCGCCAGTTGAACAAGCTAACCATGAAGAATTGATATCTATTTCTGAGGTTTGACGACTTGTTTGACAACTTAGAGGAGCTAGAGTGTTCTCCAAGATTGATTTGAGGTTGTGTTACTACCAGTTGAAAGTTAAGGAAGCCGACATAGAAAAGACTGCATTCAGAACTCGGTATGGTCACTATGAGTTCCTAGTGATGATTTTCGACCTCACCAACGCCCCTGCAACATTCATGGATTTAATGAACATGATCTTTCATTAGTACTTGGATCAGTTCGTAGTAGTGTTCATCAACAAAATTTTGGTGTATTCGCTTTCTGAGGAGGAACACGACTACCACCTTCGCATCATTTTACAAACCTTTAGAGAGCGTCAGTTATATGCCAAGTTCAGCAAGTGTGAGTTTTGGCTAGCAGAGGTGTCTTTATCGGGTCACGTGGTGGCCAGTGAGGGTATTCGGGTGGACCTATAAAAGATTTGAGTTTTATTGAGTGGGAACCACCGAAGAATATAATAGAGGTATATAATTTTCTGGGACTTTCTGGTTACTATTGACATTTTGTGAAAGGGTTTTCCATGATTGCCTATTCGATGACAAAGTTGCTGCAAAAAGAAGTGTCGTTTGTTTGGGATTATAAGCACTAGTAGAACTGCAAAAGATTAAAAGAGATTTTGACTCAAGCCCCTATATTGACACAACCGAAACTGGGTAAGGATTACACCGTGTTTAGTGATGCTTGACCAAACGGGTTAGGATGTGTATTGATGCAAGAGGGTAAGGTAGTTGCGTATGCGTCTCGCTAGCTCAAACTGCATGAATACAATTACCCTACTCATGACTTAGAATTGATAGCTATGGTATTTGACTTGAAGATTTGGAGGCACTATATGTTCAGAGAGAAGTGCTACATCTTCATTGACCACAAGAGTTTGAAGTACTTACTCTCCTAGAAGGAGTTAAATTTGAGGCAACGATGGTGGATAGAGTTGCTCAATGATTATGATTGCATGATTAACTGCCATATGGGTAAAGTGAATGTAGTAGCCGACGCACTGAGAAGAGTAATTGTATTTGATCTTCGAGCTATGCTTGCGCGCCTGAGTTTGACCATTGATAGAGGACTACTAGTGGGGTTACAAGCAAAGCCCAATTTGGTTAAAGAAGTTAGAGAACTTCAAAGGACTGACACTCTATTGATGAGTAAGGTTGAGCAAACTCGTCAAGGTAAAACGTCAGGTATTGAATTGAATGATGGTAGGGTATTGTACTATTAGGGATGATTGTGTGTTCCGTTAGTTAGTGAGTTATGAGCCAAGATTCTTGAAGAGGCACATTGTAGTTCGTTTTTAGTTCACCCAGGAGGAAACAAGATGTATCAAGACCTTAGGCAGTTATACCAGTGGTCATTCATAAAAAAAGAATATTCGAGTTCGTATTCAGATGCTTAGCATGTCAACAAGTGAAGGCAAAACATCAAGTTCCATCAGGGTTACTCCAGCCCATTCAGTTTCTGTAGTGGAAGTGGGATAGAGTGACCATGGACTTTATGACGGGGTTGCCCATGACGCGAAAGAAGCATGACGCTATTTGGGTTGTGATCGATCGATTGACCAAGTCTGCTCACTTCCTACCTGTTCGTATGGACATCACCCTAGAGAGGTTGGCTAGGTTGTACATCCAAGAGATATTGAGATTTCATGGGGTCCCGACGTCAATTATCTTCGATTGAGATCTGCGCTTTATATTGAGGTTCTGGAGGGTGCTTCATGAGGTTTTGGGCTCTCGATTTTATTTCAGCATCATTTTCCACCCGCAGATCGATGGTCATTTAAAGTGTGTGATATAAATCTTAGAGGATGTGCACTGCTATTGTGTGATTAACCTCAGGGCAATTGGGAGGATCATCTTTCGTTGGTTGAGTTATCAAGCATCCAAATGGCTCTGTATGAGGCCTTGTATGAGAGAAAGTGCAGAACGTTATTGTGTTGGACATAACTTAGTGATAGAAAGTTAGTTAGGCCTAATTTTTGATAGGGTTTGAACTTTAGCATACCTTTTGGATTTACCACAAGATATAAAGTGAATTCATAACGTTTTTCATGTATCGATGCTGAGGAGCTATCGTTCGGACCCGTCCCATGTGATTTCTTGAGAACAAATCGAGGTAAGCCAAGACATGACCTATGAAGAGGAACCGATAAGGATCTTGGATTGAAAGGTTAATGAGTTGAGAAGCAAGCAAAATTCCTTAGTGAAGGTTTTGTGGATGAATCATGGGAGCAATGTGGTAGACCGAAGAGGACATGCAACTCTAGTTTCTGAATCTATTCTACAAAGGTAAATTTCGAGGATGGAATTTCTTTTAAGGATGTAAGAGTTGTAACGCCTCGATACTCGGGTTAGTAATTTTGGGTAAACCCAAATGTGTTTTAAATGGTCTAAGGAAACCATTTATGAGTTTTGGGCTAAGGTATAATTGTTTGATTTGGGCTTGAGCCCAATAAGGCTTAAAAGGGTATTTTTAAAGTGTGCATCAAATAAAATGGACTATGAGTGCAATTTTCCCCTGAGAGATTTCAAAGGTTGATTTCCCTTAATTTGTTGATGCAGCCACGGTAGAGAGCATTCACCAAATTAGAAATAAATCATTCAATCTTTTTTTCTTCATCATCCTTTGTCTTCTTCTTCTTTTCTCTTTGGTTGTTAGAAATTTAAAGGGGGGAACTTTGTTGGGTTACACTCCTAGTCCGAAATTAAGAAAGTAAGATTGGTAATCATCTCCTCTAGAGCTTCAAAATGAGCTCTTAACCTTGAAGTTTGGCCAAGGTTGGGTTTAAGGAGGGTTTTGAGTTATAGAGCTTAGGAAATACTCTAGAACATTTTTAAACCTTAAAACCTTACTTTTAACGTTCTAAGACTTTAAGAGAGTTAATAACTCCTTTACATTTTCTTGTTCTAGTGAGAGAAGTGTGTGAAAGCTCTAAGGGTCAAGACAAAGGAAATGAGACTCTTGGTTGATCTTGAGGTCATTTTTGCAGCTCTTAGGTGAAAGGTAACATATTTCTAACATCTCTTTACTGCTTGTAGTTCAAAATATAGAGTTTTGATGCATGTTGTGTTCTTGAGCCTTTGTATGCACTTGGGTAGGGATTTACGCATGAAAAATGAAATTTGTTGTTGTTAAAGCTCAAAGTGACGACCTTTCATGTTTCTTACATACTAAATAAGCCTTAAACACTAAATGGGGATGTTTAGGGGTACCTTAGGAGTGATTTGGTAGTGTTTTAACGAGTGGAAAAGAGGTTATGGGTCAAGAGTATTGGTATTGTAAGAATAGTATCGATAATGTTCTTTGTTGAATGTTGAAAAATTGAATAAAAGTGAGAGGGTATCTATACTCACTAGGGAGTGTCGATATTGTTCGTGCGGTATCGATACCATGAGGATTAATATTAATACTCAGGGTTCTAAATTGATTCTAGTATATAATTTTGGTATCGATACTCGAGCGAGTATCGATACCAAGAGGGTAGTATCGATACTCCCAATAGGGGTATCGATATTGGGATATTTTCCAAAATATCGAATGTAATTTTGGTATCGATACCCGATGGAGTATCGATACACACGTGAAACCTTGGATAAATTTGGTGGGTGATTCAAGAGAGATTATTTTAGGGTTCTTTAAAGAGGTATACTCTTTCAAGAATACAAGTGAAACTCAAATAATTGTGTGATAAAGTTTTAATGAGGTAAGATTCCATAAGACTTATGCCTTTGCTTGATGCTCGGGAAACGACGAGCACACCCGAGTTACTTAATGATGTTAGCTGAATGAGTAATGATTATCTAGATATATCCAATCTAGTGCTTAGGCACTTAAAATGCTAGTTGGATGATGTGCCGATGCTATGTGACACAGACACGTCTCGAGTACTCTAGATGAGTAGACTAGTCGGGCAAGTGTCGAATCTTCGTCACCTAGACTTAACCGAAGGGTTAAGGAGACACTGATGTTATGTGACCTAGGTTTTCCTTAAGTGTTCTCATACGTAAAGAGGGGTATGAGTTCCGTGATGCTAAGTGACCACGAACTACACCATGATACTTACTGTTTGCTTGAGTGTTGTATTTGCTCTTGACTATATTGTATTATTCTTATATGTTGGATGCCTGTAGTATAACCTTGTTATTTATGTGGCACTGAGCTTGTGAGCTCAGTGTATGTAATGTGTTTCCGTGCGCAGGTCCTTAGGTGTCAGATCGAGGAACACGTCGCCAATTCAAAGATTTCCAGACTCGACCGTTTTAAAGTATGTCTCAAGTATTTAGTAGACATGTACTGTCATAGACCCTTATTTGTATTTGAGTCATAAACTATGTATTTTGATTACTAATATATTTTGGAGACTTATGTCGGGAGCTCCCGTATTTCAAATACTTATGTTTTGTATTTACATGATATTCGAATTTTCTGGATTATATTTGATGAAACATTTTAAAAAAAATGGTTAACCACTTATGTGGTTTCGTATGACATCATAGTTCGATGATCTTTGAGTTAAATTGGATTAGGGTGTTACAGTGGCAAAATATTATGCTTTTGGCAAAGAATTATGCTTTTGCACTTGTCCTACTTCAATATGTTTTACTTAAACCAATCAACAGCTAACACATGCACCTTGTCAATACTTTTCCCATAGGGCCGAGACCACCCTAAACAACAATACCAACTTTGATCACACACACAAAAAACTAACAACCTTTTCATTTGTGGCACGCCCTTAACACAAGATGTAAGAACAAAAATTGAGCTAAGCTAAGCTAAGCTTTACATCCTTAACAGAAATCAATATTTCTAGTATGCTCCTTTAGGTAACTTTTTTTTTCAAAGCGTAATGTACACCGTGTTACTTAATTATTAATTTAATTACAAATAAATTATCTTTTAAATGTTATAATTTAATTGAAATTAAAAAGTATATTTAATATAATATGATATTTTAATAATTTTATTTCTTAAAATTTATACTATCAACCTAATTTTAATTTAAAATGATTTATAAATTTAACTATCCATGTTTAAATTTTGATCGATCTAATATTGTTTTCTCCTATAAATGTTATATTACTTAGATTTTTTCTCAACATTATTTTATGTGACACACTAAACAAATGAATAGGCAAAATCTTTGGTATAGAATTCATTTTACATTGTAACTTAAGGATACATGTGTTCATAATTTGAATGGTATTAGTTTTGGTTTTCTTCAAAGGCTAGCATAGCGTTCTTAACAACAGATATTGGATTAGGCTTGAATCCCCTAAAAGACTCATTACCCAAATATGCATCACAGCCCCAATTGCCCCAAAATCAAGGGTTTTTATAGGTCATTAAGGTATATGGTTTTTTATTTAGCCCATTAAGATACCTGAATTTTTATTTGAAGAATACGAAAATTGTTATAGTGAATTTATAAGAATTTGTTATATTGAGGTAACGAGTTACAATAATTTTTTTTTAATTTTATCAAATCAAGGTAAAAGGTTTAAATAATTTTTTTATTAAAATTCGTTACTTCAACGTGACTAGTTACATGTATTATAAAAATTACCGTAGATCCCAAAATAAAAATATGTGTGTCCTATTTTACAATTTTTTTTGGGAATGCCCTATTGAAAAAAAAAAACTAAAATCAAGACCCGATAATGTTGGATCCGAAACCAACCTCATTCCGACCCGAAAGGACCCACACAGTTTGAGGAAGAAAACACCCGAAAACCCTGTCTGCCGATGCGATGCCAAAGGCACATATAAGCAAGCAAGGCGCACTATAATTATTCTCCATTCGTCAATCTTAAGCTTTGGTTAATGGAGTCAGTGCTTTATTCTTCTTCATTTCAAACCCCAGCTTTTTCCTCCCAATCCACTTTCCACTCCAATAAATTTCTCTGTACCCCGACGACACCCGTACTCCCATTGCCGCACATAGCCAAGTCGAGGTTCGAGCCATTGTCGTGCACCATGAGCCATTCAGCCGAAGCCGACACTAAGCCCAAGGAGATCAAGCTCTGGGGTGGGAGATTCGAAGAGAGTGTGACGGATATCGTCGAGAAGTTCACCGAGTCTATCTCGTTCGACAAGCAATTGTATAAGCATGATATTATGGGAAGTAAAGCCCATGCTTCTATGCTTGCTCAACAGGTTCATATCTCTATTTCAAATTGTTGTTTCCAGAGTGTTTTTGAGAATGGAAATGCAAAACGCAGTTTTAATTATTTGTCATTTATGTAATGGCGTTTCGCTAATTTAAATGCATATGTTGTGCTTGTAGGGGTTGATTAGTTTAAGTGACAAGGATAGTATTTTGAAAGGTCTGGATGAAATAGAGAGAAGCATTGAAGCTGGTGAATTTGTGTGGAGAACTGACAGGGAAGATGTCCACATGAACATTGAAGCTGCATTAACGGATATGGTTGGTGAGCCTGCGAAGAAGCTCCACACTGCTCGAAGCCGAAATGACCAAGTTTCGACTGATTTTCGTTTGTGGTGTCGTGATGCCATCGACTGGATTGTTGCTAGCATTAGAAATCTCCAAGTTGCTTTGGTGAAATTGGCTTTAAAGAATGAAGGTCTCATCATTCCTGGATATACACATTTACAGAGGGCACAACCTGTTTTGCTTCAACATCTTCTTCTGGCTTTTGTGGAGCAGGTTTGCGTCATGTCATCCATAAGCTAGTCTAGATGAAATTGAACATCCTTATATATACACACACATACGTATGGGCATACATACTTATATATTGAAAAATAAGTGGTTGGGTTATTGGTTTAACTGTAAAATTTTATTCTCGTATTCTTCAACTTAGAAAGAAGCCTATCTAATTAAACATTTACAAGGAAAAAAAAGGATTACTTTTGAAGGCAAAACACATTTATGGTCTGCAGCTTGGTTCTCAAAGGGTAAACAAATGTAGAAAATATAGAAACCTGAGTAAGCCTACAGATTGTAATTATAAATGGTTAGTGGTTATGATCAAGTCAACATAATATTTGAGGTCTTTGAATGTTGGAATCCACATGATATGATGTGCTCATCGACTTCTTAACAAATCAATTATGGTTATGGCTGGGAAGACCACGACTTTTTCTTAAAACAAACAAAAAAGGTGATTCTTATATATGCTAATTGATTGCAGGTGGTTAATTGAAATTTCTGTATATTTTCATGATGGCGTCTTACCTTTTATCTTCTATGAATTTGCCTCTAGAATCACTAACTCTACCATTTTGGTTGTAGCTTGACCGCGATGCTGGGCGTTTATTGGATTGTAAAGCTAGATTGAATTTCAGCCCTCTAGGTGCATGTGCACTAGCTGGTACTGGCTTACCGATTGATAGATTTATGACTTCCAATGCTTTGGGATTCACTGCTCCCTTGAGGAACAGGTATGTGTGCTGAAACAGTCTTTATATTCCAACTTCTGAAATGTCACACATAACCATTTTACGATTTGTAGCATGAAAAGTTATTACCCTTTCTATAGGATTGTGCTAACAAAGTTGCATTTTCTGTTCTTAAACAGTATTGATGCGGTTTCAGATCGGGATTTTGTCCTAGAGTTTCTTTCTGCTAATTCCATCATTGCTGTTCATCTTTCTCGAATTGGTGAAGAATGGGTGTTGTGGGCTTCAGAGGAGTTTGGATTCATCACACCTAGTGATTCTGTTTCCACCGGAAGTAGTATAATGCCTCAAAAGAAAAATCCTGACCCAATGGAACTTGTTCGAGGAAAGTCTGCTAGAGTGATTGGAGATTTGGTTACCCTTCTTACATTGTGCAAAGGACTTCCTCTTGCTTATAATCGTGATTTGCAGGTAGAAGCCTATTTATGCGCTTGATGTTGTGGTTTCGATATATCAGTTTCATGTACTCATGGACACCTGACTTTGCACATTGATGTTTGTTTTATGTTTAATTTGTTATCATAAGGGTACTACTAAAACCTTATTGTGCCCTCATCTATTTGAGCTTCTTTTCATGTATTTTCTTTTCATCTATTAGAGTAAATACCAAGTTATCTCTTTCTCTTTTAAAATAGGAAGACAAGGAACCGGCATTTGACAGCGTCAAGACCGTCATAGGCATGCTTGAAGTGTCGGCTGAGTTTGCTCAGAATATTACTTTCAATGATGAAAGAATACGAAAGGCTTTACCTGCAGGCTATCTTGATGCCACAACACTTGCTGATTATTTAGTTAAAAAGGCAAGTTGTTGTGTTTTTGTTGATTTTTCATTTTTGTTTTAAGATTTTATTTGATTTGCTTGCTTAATTAATATATTGAGTGCTTTCTTTTTTACTTCTTTCCATTTCCAATTGTGCTTCTCGTTCTTTCTCAAAAAAAAACAAAATTTATGACCGTTTAGTAATTTCTTCATCCGCAGGGGATTCCTTTCAGAACTTCTCACGATATAGTCGGACGGTCGGTTGCGTTATGCGTTTTCAAGAACTGCCAGCTTCAAGACTTGAGTCTAGAGGACATGAGAAGCCTAAGTCCTGTATTTGATAATGATGTGTATGAGTTTCTTGGGGTAGAAAATGCAGTTAATAAATTCAGTTCATATGGTTCAACCGGTTTAGCATGTGTCGCCGATCAACTCGGCTACTGGGTCTCCAAGCTTGAAATCAATAAATCATGAACTCATTGATGGATGTGCTGCAGGTGAGTTATTTTGAGCTTTGACAATAATGATCATGGCGTTGGATTTGGATTCCAGGGATGTGATGTTTATTGGCATTATAAAGAAAAAACAAAATGAAATTGCCATTGGTGAGTAGAATCTGTTAAATGACCGTGTTGTAAGGTTTATTCCTGAAACTTTGTTGTAATGAGCAATAACGTGATTCATGGTTTTGTTTTTCGTTTTGTTATTTTCCTTCAGTCTTTTTTACTAAAACTAACACTAGAAAACCGTCTATTATGCCTTGATATATGAAAATTTGAAAGTGCTCGTTTCTAAAAAAGTTATAAAGCGAAGTTGGGGGTTTTATTTATTGAAATGCAAGGCTGAGATTAGTCCATGACATTCAGATGGAAGCAGGACGCGCATAGAACCATTTTCTAAACAGAAATTTGTAAGAAAAGAAAATAAGCAAATATTTTAAAGTGAAATAGATGTTCTGTCCACTGCATGATGGATTCCGAACACGAAGGTACTTCTGGGTTGGCATTAGGCAAGATGTCATTGCACATTCCCCAACTGAAACAGATCAAAAGCCGCCTTTGATTAATCCTTCCCCCCCACCCCCTCCTCTTTGCAAGATCACCAAAATATTTGGCAAACCTTTTGGGAGTGAGAGACTCCGAGGTGGCCCGTCCAGAACGGCCGAGAACGGAACTAAAGAATACACTTCAGAATAAGATCAATCCAGCCACCTGCAAATCCCATTTTTCTCGTGATGGCCATTCCACTCTTCACCTAAAACGTGACCAAAATACAATTCAGACAAGTGCAAAGAAAAAGAAGAAGAAACCTTGCTTATGAGGTGATCCGACTCAAAAGTTCGTTATTCAATTTCGTATTCGGGAACTAAAAGTGCATTACAAGGACAAAGCTTCTGTCCTGAACTGTAATAAAACAACATCAAATGGATTTCCAAATTCTCATGTTGAATCCTTTCTTGTACATAAAAAAAGGATTAAAAAGCTGGATTTTGACAGCGGTGGTGGTTAGTTTATCAATGAACGGCTGGTTAAGGAACATTACTACTCGAGTTAATGGCAGCAATTCTCTTTCTCTTCTAATGTTCTTGTTGCAATTGGTGTCCAAGTTGTTGATTCATCCCGTTGATGATCAGCATTTGTCTCTATCAGCACTTTACTGCCATTTGACGAAGCTGATCGCATTGCTCTTGGTAACTTCAAAGGGATATCTGATTCACTTGGACTGTTGGACAGTTATCTGGTTTTTGTGTAGGATCAACATTTTTTGGATTTCCGGGTGCTGCATTGTTCTTTGGTTGTAAAGCTGGTGGGGCTACCGGAACTAGCTGAATCTCCAATTTTACCCGTTTCTTTCTCTGATTAGGCCTTGGTAGATTGGGTTTAGCCTGGTAAGTATATCACAGAGTTAGAAAATGAAAATAAAACCTAGGATTATGATACCTGAGATATAGTGTTATCATATAAAAACAGAAATGATACCAATGTGTTTCCGATGTCACTTAGTGCTTTTCTCTTTGTAGTACCGCCATCATTCATTTCAGCTGCCTTCTCACCCTCTAATGCATTCTGTAGTAGTGCTGCACCTTGAGCAACAAGGTTCATTTCCTCGTTAGTATCGGCATCGTTAGACACGTTGGCTTCGGCTTCTTTGTTGGAACATTTGACTGAAGAACAGCCACATGATTGTCCACAAGAATTTCCATTTGCTCTACATTGACATTTCGGTGTCTTGCACAATGACTTCTTAGAGCAAGTGCAGCATAACCCCTCAATTTTCTTTGCAACCTCGCCTGTGCATCCGTTTACAACATTTTTATCTGATTTAGGAATTCCTGCAGTTGAAGCTCTAGCTCTAGACGCTCTTCTCCTTACTGGCTTTCTCTCAGACTGCACCCAATCATCATCGTCGTCATCATCATCGCCTGCATCCATATCTGAATATTCCGATTCATATGTATCCATGTCCTCTATATATGTTACGGAGCTTTGGTGTTCCTATAACAATGTTTCCAAAACAAGCAATCATTTAAAACCATTCTACCTAAAGCAACAAGTAAACGCAATAGAAAGAGGTGTGAAAAGGACCACCTGCTTCCGCGCTTCATTCTTATGTCTTCTTTCATTTGTGTCTTTCTTCATATCTGTTACAAGGATCAGATACACCAAACAGAAATAAGATTCCAAACTCAGCAGGATGGAGAATTTTGAAAGAACTGGTAACAATCAGTAAATACGTATAGTAAAACCTTACCCCCTCAAAGTCAGATTGAACACCAATAAAGTACGAACTAACCTTCATTTTCACTTGATGAAGAAGATATGCCTTTTGTGCCTCTATCTGTCTAGCCAAACTACTAAGTTTCACCACCTTTTCTTTAAGATTTCTTATTTCTGCATCCTTTTCTCTGCAACTAACTTCCTTATCTCGCAATGAGCACCTTGAAAAGGGACGGCAAATTATTGAATTGAATCAAAAAGCTGCAGAAAATCAGTTGGTAGAAAATGGAAAGGGAAAGGTTATCATGGAATACTTTCTTTTTAAGAAAGATGCATTACCTTGAGGATGATGCTAAATTGAATAGATAGTTCATAATATTTTTTGCATCAGCAAGAGACCGAACTTGGTTCCAACGTCCCCTTCCACTAAAAATGCGCTCACGCTCTTCAGCTTCAGATAGTTGTGAGGCCATAGCAACCAGAGTACTAGAAGTAGCACCAAGCATGTTTTCTAGAGCGAAAATCCTCGAACCTCGTGCACCAGGAGACATTGTCTCAGGACAATCTCTGCATTTGGCAACGTTAAAAGAAAACCATTTGATCATTGGTATATGTGATAGTATTAAAAAGTGAAACAATTCAAATAACGAAGAGAGCATATTTGCAAGGTTTTAACCTTAGTCACAGTGTCGAAGTATCTCAGCTTCTTCCTTCAGTCTTGCAACCTCCTTGGCAATCTTGGCCCTCCTATTATACAAAGAGAACATTAAAAATAAAAACAATAAGAAAGCCACCGCTACCTAGTTGGGATCTTATGTAAAAGAAACTAATGGTTATTGTGCCCAAACACATTATGTGAACAAGTTTTCTCTGGCATCCTCCATAAACACAAGGTGCTAGAGGGAAGATGGGGCAACCGTACAAAATCAAGGAAATTTCTTAACATAAAAGCATCATGAAAAATGGTCTATCCTTTTAACAATGAAACAGACCTTTTTTTTTTAATCTTTTTTGTCCAATTGGGGAGGGAGAGGCACGTCAGCATCCCTAGTCAACGCAGAATGTAGTGTAAAAGAGTACGAGGAGACCCAAAAATCAAAGGCAAAAAATACAGCTGAAAGTTAAGAGTAATTCCATAAGCATACAAGCAACAATCTCAAACATTATCCTCTGATTTTAAATTGAAATTCACATTTAGGCTTTGCTTGATAGAGTGGAAAGAGATTTAGAAGGATGAAAAACTAAAGGATAGAAAAGTGGAAAGATAGAAGATATATTTTTTCTTTTCATTGGTGTGCTTGGTAGGAATGATGGAAAATTACATTTTTTCTTTCCATTCATTGCTTGGTAAGTTCATAAGTGAGAAGAAAAAAACGCTTTGAAAATACATAATTTTGAACTAAACTACATCTCTCTCTCACATATTCTCTCCTCTTTTCCTTCCAAATTGGAATGATTTGTTTTTACACAAGGATTAGGACGGAAAATGATCATCCCTCTCATTTTTCTTTCCTACCAATCACATTCAAAATTATTTTCTTTACAGTTTCCGACAACCAAGCAAAGCCTTAGTGTTTGCATACATCATTTCAATTTTTATAGCCATATCAAACATTGCCTACAAAGCTGAACATGAAATAAATAAGGACTCACTCTTCTATTTGTCGTTCATATTCAGAACGTACTTCATGAACCCGTACTGTGACCTCAAGTTCATGCTCAATTGTCTGCGTTATTGCCTTCAAAAGGAGGATATATTATATCACAAAAAGTGAACCACTTAGAACATGCATCAAAATCCAATGGTATGAAAGAAAAAAATTGAAAATATAACCCCTCTCATGGGAATTTAATATGATATGTTAGACTGAAACTAATAGGCCTAAACAACTCCCAAACAAGCTGCTCTATCTGTTTGTCAATACCTGAATTCCAGGCCCATTGCCATTTCCAGTGCCTGCATATCAAATATAGTATAAACATTTTGAGTTCTAGTTACAAAAAGAAAGAATACAGTGCACACAGATTCTCTTAACTGGAAAAATCACGTGACGAAGCCTTTCTAGATTCTAGAAGCTCCTTTAGCCTTTTTGTAGCCATAGCAGCCTCTTCAGTCTTTCTTTGCAAAACCTAACATGCATATGCAGAGAGTGAGAACAGTTCCTTCAAATTAAAAGATTCTTTATTTGCTAAACCTAACATGCATATTGCATATGCACAGAGAGAGAACAGTTCCTTCAAATTACAAAGATTCTTTCAATGCAAAACAAAACATGTATTGCTGAGAGTGAGAACAGTTCCTTCAAATTACAAAGATTCTATGTGAAAATAAATGTTACCATTTTTTGTCTCTGATTCAGAGCTAAGAGCTTGTGCATCTCATACTCATTCCTCCTCCCCTCTTTTTTAAGCTAGTTAGCAAGAAAAAGAAAAATAATTATATATTGACAAAAAAGGTTTTGCGAGGATCTAAATTGTACAACTCTTGCCAATTGATAAAGAATGAAAAAGAAAAGAATTACATACCATTTGAATTTGCGTTTCTATCTTTGTATGTAACAAGTAACAACAATAAATCTCTGCTTAGTACTAACCTCGAGTCTTAACATGTAACAGAAACACTGCCACTGGAAGCAACTACTTGAATGTTAAAGTGGAGTATAATTTTGGTATCACTGCTGCATCAAAACATACCGCCCATTATCATCAAATAATTAATATTCAGATGGTATGCTAGTTCTATGTTGCTTCAACTCTTTATTTTTCTTAAAGTATCAGTTTCTAACATTCATATGTAACACATGAATAAGGGGATGATGTAACATTGCATCCCAAGGATCCTCCAAATACATGGTAAAACTTAGAAAAATCTAACCATGCCCGTATGTACACTCACACCTGTGTGAAAGCCAAAACTTTATTAATATAGCTTGAGTAATTATAGAGGTATTGCAAATAGAAAATATCTATCACATTAGTACATAACAGATACATGATTTGACGATGCATTTATTAAACTCATATTTGAATGTACCTGAAGAACCTCTTTCTCTAGTGATGCTTTCCATAACCTAAACTGCTCAGATTCTTGCTTGATCTTATGTTGCAGTTGAACCTAAAAAATAGAAATTTGCAACGGTTGATAATAAGAATCTTATTCCTATTTTGCAAAAACAATTTCAGTTTTAAAGATGAAATTAGACAGCATGGGATTGAGATTCACCTTCTGAGATTTGATTCTCTGAATCTCATCCTGAAGTCTCTTTGCTGCTTCATCACTTTTTTGTTTTTGCCTCAAAAGTTGAGCTTGAGCGTCTTGCTTCTTCTTCAATTCCACAACCTGAGCTGAATTTTAATCTACAAGCTGATATGCATACCAGCTGTTGACTGGGAAAGAAAATTCAAAACTTACCTGTGTCTCAAGGACATTCAGCTTCTGAAGGTATTCCTCTTTTAACTTCTGAGCACCAGCATCAGAAGTAGAAGAAATATTGGCAAGGTTATGTCTCAAATCCTCAATTTCTTTCTGTCAAGTGACAAATAAAAAGAAAAGAAATTAATATTATATGATGACACTGAGCACAAAACAACACAATAACTTTATACAGGTGACTAACCTGCAGAATTCTTTTTTCTTTTTCCAACTCATTAACTTTCTTCTCATAATGTTGTTTAAGAGCTGAGGTGTCAGAACTCGTGAAACGCTTCATTTCAGCCTTAATAAACAAATAAAAAGCAATTAGGAAAATAATGAAAAAATAAGTAAAGAGAAAGGTAAACCAAGATGCTAAAAAGATAAGGATTTTGAATTAGCATGATAATATAAACATCTCAACAAGTGATTCACAAACATTTTAGCAATAACTATCTGGCTTCTGATGGTTCTGGAACCATAAAGGCAACTAACCAGAAATATTAACATTTCAGTATCAAATATTCTTGAATATCTTTTTTTTGATAGGGCATATTCTTGAATATCTCCACAGCTCCACTTCTTTCTAGCATAATGTAAAATGAAAAAGAAAGTGGGAGGCCAAATTAAAATCTTCAATTACTGACAAAGGCAACATATACTTCTTTCTGTTCAAGTTTTTGGTCCAACTCCTTGAGTTCCATGTCCAACTTTTCTTGGAGTGATGAATGTTCTAGCTCCTTCTCGTTATCCACAATCTCATCTGCACATGAAGGAAGAGTAACTCTTATCTGCGTTAGTTCTGAGGTAAAGTCTTAAAAGGTTGCTTAGAGAATGGAAGAGCCATATCAATGAAATGATATAAATGTGAAAGGTTTAACTGATGATGCCTCATATCAAAAATATAATACCTAGACTGCTACACACCCAAATCAAAAATATTTGATTGTTGATATTATGAGATGCGCAGAGGGGCGTCAACATCTTCAAATTTAGTCCTTAATAAGGCTTGTTATAGTTAGCATGCATGCAAATAGAGAAAAACTTTACATTCCAGGGATGAAGATAGATATGCATTTCAACTAGAATTCAATCATAATCAGTGCATGAGATATGCAAGTGAGACAAAATAATAGGGTCAGCATTCCTAATTTACCTGAAGATAAATAATCATTTACAGAAGAAAATAACGAAATTTTTGAGTTTCCATCATCACCGAAATCAACACAATCAGACAACAGACTACGCTTTGAGTTGTTTAAACTTTTCAATTGTATTAATTCTCCTTCTAACTCTTGAATTTTCAAGACATAAGTTTTCATCAAATCAAATCCTGCAATAATGAAAAGCACATGTCAACCAAGGTTTACATTCATCATCTGCTAGATTCAATAACTAGCATAAACTTTACCTGATTTATATTAGAGTCAATCTCATTCCATGATTTACTATTACGGGCTGACTCAATTTGCATTACCAGTTTGTTTTTCTCGACCTGAAATATTGAAAATCATGAGATTTCATATTGCCTTTGACCAGCTACACAAGCAGGGAATGCAAAAGGGGATCTTAGAATAACCTAAACAACTGAAGACAAAAATGAATGGAAAAACACCTGAGCATCAAGTGCACGTTGAGCTAATTGTTCACTAGTGAGTCTACGCTCTTGAAGCTCTCGTTGTAGCTCTGTGTTGCTTGCTTCAAGTAAAGAAACTTTGTGCTTGAGAATCTGGAAAAATAAAGGAAAAGAAATTAACAACTAAGTTAAGAAAGTAAAGAGAACTTCGCTGTTTTATATTTTAAAAAATAACCTGAAGTTCATCATATGATGCATTGCCATCACCGCGATAAAACAAAAGCTCAGCTTGCAATTGTTCAATTTTGCTTCGCATTCTCTGCAATTGAACTGCTGTTGGGTCACAGTTTACCTAATCAAATAAGGGACGAGATGTTTAGAACTTAGATGAGGACTATAATAATCATTAACAAAAATTCCTGCAAACATGCTGCATAAGTATCTTACAACTGCCTTGTTCTGAATGTTTCGGGCTCGATTAGCATACTTCAATGTGTTGAGAGTTTCCTCAGCATTGGTGTCAGCCGGACTAACACAAGCTACAATCAAATAAATAAAAGACAATATTTATGCATACAAGAGAAATTCAAAGAAAAAACCTGGTTACTGGTAACAGAGAGATAGGAACAACAATTTAATGCTCTAAAACATATAAAAGCATACCAATCATCACCGTTTTACTGTTTCCTCCAAGGGAATCCTGAGAATTCAAATTTCCATCAGAAAATGTAGAACTTCTTTGTGAAGTTTCATCAAATGACATATTTATATCAAATAAATTTAATTCTAAAACGAAGATAATTGTAGCCAAAACATTTAGACGTCATTCCAGAACAAAATATACATGCCTGTAACAACAGTCTACTTCAATACAGTGAAAGCATTCAATTTAAACAACTGATTGAGTTGATTGTTCATGGATATCCAGATATATACTAGTTAAAACAAATTGTAGAAATCAGAACAAAAGATAAAAGCATGCCTGTAACAAGCGTGTCAACTTGCTATCACGATATGGGACATGGCCCCCTTCTTTCCTCTTCTTCTCATCTCCCAATGCACTAATCACATTCCCTAGAGCTAGTAAACCTTTATTGATATGAATGCCTGCAACATGAAAGCATCAAAATTTTAGCTAACATTCAGCACAAATTTTCATGTTGTGGATTACAGCTTACTTCCAAAATACAAGGCTTTGGAAAATAAAAACAGAAGCACCTTCTTTGAAGCGCAAGCCATCTGCACCTGTTCTCTTTGCACGTTCTGAGCCAGCCAGGTCCACTAAATGAAGCTTTGCACATAAGATATCATCACCGATATCATCATTTACCTCATTTGAGCAGCTAGCAATCTTCTTTTGCTCCATGGTTATTGTAAAAATGGCATGTGAGCGATTGGAAACATGTAATAAACATTGACATAATCACAAATTTGCAAAATATACTAGAATTACATGATAAATAATTTGTAAACACAAGATTTTGTCTATTCTGACGCAAAAAGAAAAAAGAAATACACCGAGCTAAAGACGAAAAAAAATGCACAGGATCACCTTGATAGGCTATTCATATTGGTACTTCCAGTAGCACGAGATAAAGAACCTCGTGACAAGTACGATGCCATCTCTTCTTTTGTCCGGACCTCTGCCTCAGTCACCCCAGCTAGTGTTATCCCTCCATTCACTGTCTCCCTAATTGGAATATGTAGTATTCCAGGAGCTGTAGGCTTCGCAAGAGACACCCCTTCGACTTCGCTGAAGCTGCTTGATTTGAGTCCAGTAAGTCGAACACTTCTTCCTTAAATATCTGTCAAATTCAGAAATAATAAATATAAGCATATTACTTGACCAGCAAGAAACAAGTAGAAGTATCATCATTAGCTAACTACCTCAATAAATGAGACTCTAATCAAATATTCGGTCAAGCATTTTGTTGCATCGCTCTTTTAAATATAGCTTCCATAACTTTAGGTATGATCCCAGCATTATTTCCATCCGCTGTATAGTTGGTTCCCATAGTATATGTTTTACCGGAACCCGTCTAAAAAACCCAGAAAAAATCATTAGTACATTATAAACTTCTTTACGAAAATAATAATAATAACAATCAGTACACCCTCATTATAACAAAATAAACTAACCTGACCATATGCAAGTACAGTAGCAGTATAACCATGAAAAAGTGCATCAACAAGAGGAGCAACGCAATCATCATAAATTGCTGAAGACGGCGAGCAAGCTCCCCATAAACGTAATCATAAGTAAAGACATGTGACCCAATAAGAACCTATGTAATAAAAAAAATGCGAATCACAATCAAGCTAATATTTGAACACCTATACTCATTCCAAAATCAAAACTCACGAAGATTTTATAGAATGATAATACCTGAGGTTCACCGAGAACAACGGTGATGCAATCCGTGCATCCATTGAGAAGCTCGGTAGTAATCAACGGCCGAATATTAACGGCGACCCTCACGGATTCCGAGTTCTCCATCACCAATGCAATGCGACCTAAATCTGTAATGGATTCGTCAAAACCCTAACTGTTGAAAAGGAAATTGAACCATTAAAACACCTTTTGAATCACTCAAAATCGTGTGCATCAGATCTGAAGAAGACAAATATGAAGAGAAAGTATTAACACTATAGGAGAATACACTACCAGAAGGCTGTGGAGATTGTTTTTTTTTTTTTTAAGGTTCCGAGAAGTTACAATTTGAATCTCTGGGGGACAAAGGGCGAATGAGTATTTGAACAATCGAGGAAATGTTTTTCAGAAATTAATTTGTTAATAATAACTGAACTGGATTTGAGAAAAAAAGCGCTCATTTCCTAATTCAAAAGGTTGATGAGTGAGAGATGTTGGACACGTGACTTATCCAAATAATGCTAGACTATATATCTCAAGTGAGATATTAAGGTTTATTTTTTTAATAATATGATAAGATTATAATATAGTATTTGTTTATTTTTCAGTCATTAATAATATGTGTATACATTGTAGAAACAGCTGCTCAAATACGGGTCGTCTATGAAGAATAACATTAAGGTTAAGTATTTGATTGAGTTGAATTGGGGTATAATTTTTTTTGAGTTAGTCAAGTTGATGAGTCTTATTTTATTATTTAAATTTTTTTGGAATAAAATCAAGTTTATAAAGTTCAAGTCAAATTATTTGAGTTTCTATTCAAATTTAATTTTAAGTATTATAATATTATGATAAGATTGATTATAATTTATCACATTAGTTAACTAACGATTTTTATCTGTAAAAGACCCATAATGAAATGTTAGAGGTTAATTAGATCTAAGAAAATTATAGAGGCTAAAGTGACTTTTGGTCAAACGTTAAGGGTATTTTTTTTCATTCTGTCTATTTTGTGGATAATCAAAACATAATCAAAATATAACATTATGTATAATTTTAAAGAAAAAATAGTATGGTGGCCGAAAAGGAACTGTGAGAGTAGATTGATGACCTAAAAATGTAATTTACCTGAGAAAAAAATGATTTATCTCACTTTTTAAGTTGAAAATTGGATAAACTATCATGGAGGTCACTTTTATTTTGTCTTTATTTTATTTTGATCGTGGAATTTAAAAAGAACACATTTAAATAAAATACTAATTTGAGTCCAAGTAATAATGGGCATGTTTGAGTTTTTTGTATAAAACATGAAGAGTTGAATAAGGTTTTGCATATATATATGTATGCTCATATTTCAAACCAAGCTTAATATCAAAATAAGTGCTCAAATTATACATAAATTCTCGAATAGGTGTCTAAACTATTTTTTGACAAATCCAGGTGTCTAATGTAACAAACGTTACTCATTTGGGTGCTCGGATTTAATTTCTCTGTTAAGTGACACATGTCACAATCTGGTGATTTTAAAAAATTTATTTAAAATTAAAAGTATATATATTTTTAAAGAAAGCCATAAACATAATCCCAAAAACTTTGAAAACCTTCATTTCAACCCCAAACCCACCTCATCTCTCCTAGACAACCAAAAACCCCATGAAATCGTGATCGATCGACGGTCAATCAACGACGAATCAACATTTTATACCTCAAGAACCCTAAGATGAAAACCACGATCTCGACGACCAATCGATGATAATTACGACTACGCATGACTAGGAGAATGACAAGGATTATATTGGCGACGACGGTCATGGCCGAAAAGGTGGGCGGTGACTAGTTAAGGATATGATTTGGGGATTCTAGATATTTTGGAGTTTTTATAATTTAAGAGAAATTAGGGTTTTTTATAAAATATAATAATTAAAAAAATAAATTTCAAGAATTTAAGCACTTAAAGGGGAAATTAACACCATGGACAGTACATGCACCTAAATAGGTAACGTTTGTAACGTTAGAATCTTGGATGGGTCAAAAAATAGTTTAGGCACATATTCGAGAATTTAAGTATAGTTTGAGCACTTTTTTTAGGGGTGAGCGTTCGATCGAGTTGAGTCGAGTCAAAAAATTTCAGTTATTCGAGTTGACGAGTCATATTTTATAACTTGGAGTTGAATTGAAATTTTTTCAAGTCAAGACGAGTCAAATTTTTGAGTTCCCGTTTAAATTTAATTATAAATATTTACAATATTATGATATTATTTGATTCCAATTTAAATGATATTTTATAATCATATACAATACATATATATTTTTTCGTATTTTTTATATATGATTCACGTATATCATACAAATTCGAGGAACTCGACTCAAACTTGAAAATCAAACTAATAATTACTAAAAATTTTAAGTTGTTCGAGTAGTATTTTACAACTTGATTTGAACTAATTTTTTCAAGACGAGTTTATAAAATTACAACTCTATCTCAATTCAAGACGAAAAAAGGTTTTTCAATTCAAGTTTTGTTCACCCATTCTTATTTTATTTTGGTATTAAGCTTTCAAACTAAATGAAGAACAAATTCGGAACAAAATATAGAGAGCAAAGTTAGAAACGGGCCAGATAGGGGTCAGACCAATGACTTTCTGCTTAGGAAACAGACGCTGAGCTACAGGCGCTTCTGTTATTTTCTTTTTTCAATTAACCTTTATATTAGGTTTACTCAAAAGAGGAATATTGGGCTTGTCAAAATTCCAAAACCCCAAATCTGCCTGCTTAAATGGAGCTGCTTCATCCAACTGGATGCCTCTATTCTTAGCTTCGAAACTGCCCCACCATAAGTTGTTAAGTGTTCCATTAAGCCAGCGATAACAAATTCTTGTATATCAAAACTCGGATTACATCAACTGTTTTAAGTAATATTTTTCGACTTATTTCAAAGTTATCACTCACAAATTTCAATGCAACTTTTTGTTTCAACCTCAAATAGACTGAATTCTTAGAAGAGACAAATCATGCCAAGTATTACCTTAAAACAGAATTGGAGACATATTAAAGTTCACTATTTGCCCCCCCCCCATATGACCTAAAGCATTCATGAACATCTAAATGAGTTTTAAAATCATGTTGCTCAACAGTGTCGATACAAGACAATCGTCGAAAAAAACAGGTCGACATGGCCGTAACTTGATTGGCTTCTGATCTAAATAGATGTCATTCAACACTAACATCAATAATAACATCAATTTGTAAGAGATCCAGAGTCACATAATGTTCCTCTAAAATAGTAAAGGATAAATTATATGGATGGTCCCCTTTTTTTGTCTTTATTTTCTGTCTGATCGAATTTGATCACTTTATTTTTCAATTAAATGTGATTGGTCCCTTATGTTATCATTTCGTTCGATTTTAGTCACTTAGCCGTTAACTCTCGTTAACCCATTAACAGTACTATGAGATGGCAACTGAAAAAAAAAACTCATGTATCTTCTTCTTCTATGTTGAAGCGTAAATAGCATGAGTTGCTGAGGTCATGCATAGTGTGTGATGTGATGAGTTGTGCATGGGTTAACCACCTTTGTTTGAGTTGTTATGCTGACGTGTATATAGTTTCAAGTTTGTTACAATAGCTATGTGTGCAATAAATAACAATGCTTATTCTACTCATTATGTAGCTTTTCTTAATGAATATACAAAGTTCTTCATTCTCTATTTTCTCATATTTGTTAGATAGTTAACACGGTATCATATGTCTATGGTTCTGGAGTGTTTTCAAGGTTGTTGATTCCTTTCTGATCGCATGGTGCCTCCTGCTTTTGTTTTTTTTCTGGTGGTGTTATGGCGAGTGCTGAGTCCTCATTGGTAGCGTCAAAGGTATTCACCAACAAACCAGTCAATATTGTTTTGGATGATGGAAATTTTTTGTTGTGGAAGCAACAGGTGTTGCTGGCCATTTGGAGTCATCGTCTTGAGAAATTGTTGATTGGCGCGGCTTCTCCCCCTGCCTCCAATGGTTGATATCGCTGATGGGACGGTGGTGGAAAACGAAAAACATGAGTTGTTCGCTGCACAGGATAGTGAGCTTGCGTCATGGCTTCTATCCACTATTATCCCGTCGTAGCTGTGGCACCTGGTCGGTGCAGATACTGCTGCTCAGGTATGTGTCGTAACCGTCTTTCAGTTAGGCCCCGAAATTGGGTTTCGACTTAAAAAATGTAGATTGGGAGTCGTCACCGATCATTTATTTAAAACAAATGGGTTGATCGGATACCCTATTTCTTACCTGATCTGCGTCTTTCCAAAGATGTGTCGGGTTCGGGAGTCGGTTATGGTCAAGGAAGGATTAACACCCTTGAACTGCCCTTTCGGTACTACGTAATTTTCAGTTGTCTTTGATTAAGAAAATTACAAGTTAAATTAAAAGGTAAAATTTGATCTGAATTACTTACTCTTAATGAGTTTACGGAAATACCCTTTAAAATAAGATGTTAAAAGAAAATAATAATAATAAAAAAAAGTAACAAAACTAAAGAGTAAACTAAGGAAATAAATGAAACCAATAATAATAAACATAAAATAATTGGATGAAACAAATATAGAAAAATGAAATTGAATAAAATAAAATAAATGAAGAAAAAAATATATATACAAAAAAGAATAAAAAAGGTAAAATATTTTTTAAAAAAAGAAAAATAATAATAAGAACAAAGAAACTAAAAACATAATGAAAATAAATAAATAGTATAAATAAAATAAAAAATAAAAAATATATATAAAAATATAAAAATGTATGTATAATATTATAATAAAATACTAAATAGTAACAATAATAATAAATAAATGAAAAATAAATATACATATAATATTAACTAAAAAATAGTAATCATAGAAATATAAAATAAAATGAAGTAATAATATATATATATATAACGTTAGGAAAATATAGTAAAAAAATATAGTAAATAAGTAAACATAGATAAAAAATAATATATATATATATATATAATAATAAGAAAATAATATAATATATCTCAAAGAAAAATAAAAAAATTATAATAAATAAATAAATAAAATATAATTAAATATATATATATATATACATATAAATAATAAGGGTTAAATTAAAATAAAAAATGAATTAGGGGTCAAAACTAAAAGCCAATCGAAGAAAAAAACGACAAAACACGCGGATCCACACGACCCGTTTATAAAAATCCGAATAGTTTTTCAAAAACATAAGCCTCGGGGACTAGATCTACAAAAATAGATCTCCAAAACGCCCTCGTTCATCGGCCAAAAACACTTCTCTCAGTTTTCTTTCGAATCAAAACACAACAAGGGTAAGGAAAAATAACATGCGAAGGTATGAACTTTACCTTTCAAAATATAAATGCTTCGAAAAATGGCTACGAGTTGCTTGTACTTTTTTACTTGGTATTTCGTATATCATTCTCCGAATGTGTTACAATAGTGAGTTACAATGACTATTTATAAAGCTTGTGGATCATATCTTTAGGAGTTTAAATAATAGTATAACTCTATCCTATTTTTAGGAGTTTGAATCCTAGCAAAATTATATCCTATTTTTAGGAGTTTGAATCCTAGTATGACGAAAATGTGTGTTGATAGCTGCCCCTCTTTGCTCATTGTCGTGTAACGGGGATATGGCAAAGATTAAAAGACACAATTTTTGTTCAGTGGAGTTGAAAATAGACTCTGATGTTTCAATAACTCCCTGTCGAATTGAGTTACGGATGACTCCTCCATCGTGAAGTCGAGTTCATCTTGAAATGATATGAAATTGAAGCAGTAGTTCGAAATTTGAATCAGCACGTGGCTTCATGTTTCCCTTCGGTCTTCTTCTCGGTCTAAAGACCTTGGATCAGAATCGAACTCAAAAATCTTCATTGACAGATAGCTTTTTCTTGACTTAAGCTATGCTGCTTGAAAATGGTTGCTTGTCACTCAGGCACAGCTAACCCATGTCCTCTTCTCGACTTGAAAACCTCGACTACAATCGGAAAGTAGTGCGATTGATGTGTCATCGAGCTGAATGGAATCGAACTCGACAATTTTGATGGCAGATAACCCTTCTAGCCTTGAGTTATGCTGTAAATGATGTGCCTTGGAGCTGAGCGTAGTCGAACTCGAAGGTCTTTATTGACAGATAATCTTTCTTTGAGTTGGATATCCCTCGTCGTGAAGTTGAAATCCAATCTAAAGATGGATGATGCTTGTGTGCACGATTCCCTTCATCGTGAAGTTGAAACCGCGGGTGACCCCTTCGTCGTGAAGTTGAGCCTATAATTGGATATCCTTCGTCGTGAAGTTGAAATCCAAGTAAGTAGCATTGTTCTGAGTCCAATATCCTCCGTCGTGAAGTTAAAATTGGCTCTGGAATCAGGAAATTGTTTGTTGACAACCAGTCGTCCCTTCGTTGTGAAGTTGAACTTGTGTTGTCTCGAGTCCAATATCCTTTGTTGTGAAGTTGAAATTGGGAAATTGTTTGTTGACAACCAACGGTCCCTTCGTCGTGAAGTTGAACTTGCGTTGTCTCGAGTCCAATATCCTTCGCTGTGAAGTTGAAATTGGCTCTGAAATTGGGAAGTTGTTTGTTGACAACCAGCGGTCCCTTCGTCGTGAAGTTGAACTTGCGTTGTCTGGAGTCCAATATCATTCGTTGTGAAGTTGAAATTGGCTCTGAAATTAAGAAGTTGTTTGTTAACAACCAGCGGTCCCTTCGTCGTGAAGTTGAACTTGCGTTGTCTGGAGTCCAATAACTTTCGTTGTGAAGTTGAAATTGGCTCCGAAATTGGGAAATTGTTTGTTGACAACCAGCGGTCCCTTCATCGTGAAGTTGAACTTGCGTTGTCTCGAGTCCAATATCCTTCGTTGTGAAGTTGAAATTGGCTCTGAAATTGGGAAGTTGTTTGTTGACAACCAGCGGTCCTTTCGTCGTGAAGTTGAACTTGCGTTGTCTGGAGTCCAATATCCTTCGCTGTGAAGTTGAAATTGGCTCTGAAATTGGGAAGTTGTTTGTTGACAACCAGCCATCCATTCGTTGTGAAGTTGAACTTGTGTTGTCTCGAGTGGCACGATATCCTCCGTCGTGGAGTTAAAATCACGGATGGCCACTTCGTTGTGAAGTTGAGCCTTGACTTGAATATCCTTCATCGTGAAGTTGAAATCCAAGTATTGTATGTTGCGGGTGGACACAATTCCCTTCGCCGTGAAGTTGAAACCGTGGAGACCCCTTTATTGTGAAGTTTGGCTTCGAGCTAGATATCCTTCGTCGTGAAGTTGAAATCCACTCTCGAAAAAATTGTGTTGTTTCGAGAGAAACTTTCAATCTGTCGAGTTGGTCGAAGTGTAGCTTCTTGCTGTTGAGTTAAGCAACCAACATGAATATTTAAAGGTGCTTTTGAATCGAGTATCCTTCGTCTTGAAGTTGAAACTTGACTCTAAAAGCTGCAAAAAATTATGTATGTGGAAAATGATAAATATGATGCTCTAAAATGTATGCATAATATGCATGTAACATGAATTGGTTATATTTTATCTCCTGAAAAAGGTCTGATAATTTGCATTAGGATGTTGAATCCCCAAATGATGCCCCAATATCCAAAAATGCCCTAATATTTGATGTTGAATCTTCAAAGATGCCCCAAATGTTCCTCATTTATTGCTTCAGCATTGATTATGAGCATGAGTTATGTGTCTAAGAGTCATATGTCATTTACCAAGATCCACTCTAGAGAGACTGTCTTGTTTGAAAAAAAAATGTTTTTATTTCTCTTTTATTTTCAAAGTTCTGAAAATATCAATAAAGAGTTTCGAAAAATGTTTAATCAAAAGTTTTGAAAATATTGTCTCTTTCACGGTTTTACAATTGAGACGAATCACAAAACTAGAGTTCATTGGATATCAAATGTTTAAGTACAATGTTAATCCTTCAATAAATTAAAGCTATTTGACACGTGCCAAGATCAAAGCTATCTTTGGGAAATGGTTAAGTAAGGAAATGATAAAAAGGTCTCAGGTTATTGTGTTTGGTCAAAGGTTTGGCATTTGATGCTCAAATGTTTGATGGGGTAGCTTGCATGCTCCTCTACTGGAAGTGTTCTCCGACTCCCAGTTTTCATAGTCACATTTGGATTGTGCGATGCCTTATCAAGGAATTTGTGTGATCGCCTCAGTTGCACAATTTTTATATTCGAGCCGCCTTTTTAGGTATTCAACTCGAATCCTCCTTTGGTTTCAAGACGTTATTCAGGATTTACGTCTTGAACCCCCCTTTGTTATTTTTCTCTACCATGCATTAATTACATTGTTTTTTGCAAACAAAGATTAATCCTGATGGGCGGGATGAAATCTGAAGATATTCTCTTCTGTTTAGAAATCCATGTATGATTAGAAGGGACTTTTAAGGCACGTAATGTAGGCCAGGGTTCATGGTTATGAAAGAAAAGGATAAATAGGCCCAAACAAGTGTTTCAAGGTGTTGAACCAATGATCAATTCATTCTGATGCCTTCAATCTTGCTCAAAATGTTTCTCTCTCTTGATGCTCAATGATCTTCGAGTGAAGTGATTCAGTGATTCGGGAATGATTTTGCTTGATCAATCTCATAGTTTGAAGCTTGATGTACCAGTTGTCTTTAGGGAATCTTTGCACGTGCTTTTTTGTCCATTTTTCTTTTTGATTTTTGTTCTTTCTTTTTTTTATTTTCTTCTTTTTTGCTTCTTTTCTTTTTTGTTTTTGCCCTTTTTGTTCTGATTGAATCTTCACACTTGGCATTTGGTTCACCTTTTGGTATCTCATCTGAATCAATGTCTTCGCTCATGTGAGCATATTTCTTCCACCTTGCCCCCCAGTGTGGAGGGTGATCCTTGGTTAGGGTTGAATCAGAAGAAAAATACTACAGGCTCAAAAGGGGACACAAGGGATATATTTTTTCTCCTGTTGTGAAGGGATAAAGAAAGAAAGCCGTTCATAATTTCATACATGTAAATCTTCACAGAAGAGGTATCACCAGGGGGATAGATTTTCAAGATTAATTCTATTCACATGAAAACAGTGTAATTAATGTATGATAGAATTATTTCGAATGAATTCTTCTTCTTTTTTCCCATATGTCTCAATGTTCAAGCTCCCCGCGAGATGCCCCAAGTTGGTTCTTTAGAAGAATACTCATGTTAAATTGAACAACTCAATGCCTTGGGTTTTAATGGTAAGAAAGGTTATTTTTGAGTCTAAAAAAGACAGTGGTGTGATCTTATTGACTCAAAGAAAGGTATGAGTGTATCAAAAAGATAAAGCCAATGTTCAAGAATTTCAAAAGGAGGTAATGTCAAAATTTCATCTTTTGGTAATGACCACGAGTTGTTTTGGGCAAAGAATCAAGGTATTTTATTCTGGGGTTTGAGACAGGGTAAGAAAGGTCTAATCTTTCCATATGTCAAAAATCTATAATTCTTGAAGAATTAAAAGAATCATTAATTCATTTAATATTCGAAGAACTAAAGATTAAAATTTGTTCAATTGCTCCACCTTAGAAAGCAGCATAAATTCAATCATTTAAAAGATTAAGCAAATATGAAAGATCAAAGACGTGTTCAAACAAAATAATCCTCTAAGTGCAAATGGTATATGCCATGCCCCCTTCTTCGGCAAGCGCCTTACAGTTTTAAGAGGAATATTTGGGGCTTTTTATGTGGTAAGAGCTAACAGCTTCAACATCGTAGCCCTTAGGATATGGGGATTCTTTTCTTAGATCATCCTGGCAGGCTTTGTCCTACAATCAGTTGATCAGGCTCCCACTGTATTGTTTTCAGTTTTTTTTCTTTTGATATTACAATCTTACTTTCATGTGGTTAAAACCACTTCATCGAATCATCCATGAAGAAATTTCATGTTTATGAAAATGCTTAAAAATGAAATGTAGATGCACAACGCAAAATGAAAAAAATGCATGAAACGTTCGAGGCATTGATCTAGAGAAGTGTCCATTATTATAAATATTCCTTATTTTGACAAAAATGTTTTATCTTGTAAGATACATAAAAACAATCAAAGGTACACACGGACTATGGAGGAACATTCAAGGTGGTCATTCATTAGTTTCTTTATGTGGATCCACTGAATTCCTTGCCCGTTACCTTTGTTTCGGAGTTGGTCAGTCACCCATTTTTCATCAACTCCTGCAATCTTAGCCAGTATGTTCTTGAAAGGCTGACTCTTGATGTGTTTGATGTAGGCTCGCTCCAGTTTAATGCTTTCACAGTGCAATAGTGAAGTATACTCCTCGATGGTAGGTACCGTGTCCTCTTGGTTAAAAGTGAAGCAACTGTATCCCGGGTTCCAGAATTGAACCAAGGCTCTGATTAAGGGCTCACCAGTCTTAACATGAAGCAAAAGTGTAATGTCACCATACCGCTGACTGAACTTCTATTTTCGATCATTCTTCCAACTGTCCCAGGTGTCTCGAAGTTCTTGCACATTGTTCTGTTTTAGGCTGATAGAGGCATAGCTAATAAGCTCTGACACATAACTTCCTTGAAGACTGTCTCCTTTTTCTTTCTGAGTCTTCTCGGACCATAGACGTACCCCGGGGTTTTTAATCTCCTGTATTACAACACCTTTATGCAGATTATTTATGGTTAACAAACACGTTTTTTTGGTGTATCAACACCTCTTTTGAATGATGCAGATGATGGAAATAAAATAAAAGAGAGGAAAAAAATGAAAAGAGTTAGTAAGGTAAAGATAATAATCAAAGCAATCATGAAAATAAAAGTCCTACCCCACATGATATCTACCCCACATGCTTATTATTCCTACCCGGACATGATCTCTATCCCGCAAGTTGATTTTGAACAAGTCCTAACCGCATAAATTTCTAGTTCACATGTTTTGAGCAGAAAGTAAAGCAGAAAATAATTTTGGCATCCTAGGGTTTAAAACGAGGTTTTGGGGTGGGCCCTAACTCTTTGTAGTCTCAGGGTTTAGCTTCTAAAAAAAGGTACTCGAGTTCTCCTTGTCGGTGCCCCCTTGGGCTTACCAGACCCTTAGTCTTAAACCCATCACAGGCTTCTGTGGACTAAGTTAAACTCGAGAGGAAACTTTCCCTTATGCCCATACGGAGAATAAATTCACACGAAGGCATAAGGTATATGAATCCCGAAGGTTACTTGCTAGGCCTATACGATGAATAAATTCACACAAAGGCGTCGCTTTCACCCCCACTTAAAACGGGTTCGGAGCTCGGGTATAGAGCCTTTGGATGAAAAATCTTTAAGGGCTGAAATCATTAAAAAACGGTCAGTACAACTATTTACTCGAAAATATAATTAAAAGTAAGTAATAAGGATCGAAATGTTACCTTAAAATTTAAACTTACCATTTTCATTAAAAAGATAACTGGAAATTACCTTAGCCTGACTCACTTACCTGTGTCCCCAGCGGAGTCACCAAACTGTCGTAACCGTCTTTCGGTTAGGCCCCGGAATTGGGTTTCGACTTGAAAAATGTAGATTGGGAGTCGCCACCGATCATTTATTTAAAACAAATGGGTTGATCGGATACCCTATTTCTTACCTGATCTACGTCTTTCCAAAGATGTGTCGGGTTCAGGAGTCGGTTACGGTCAATGAAGGATTAACACCCTTGAACCGCCCTTTCGGTACTACGTAATTTCCAGTTGTCTTTGATTAAGAAAATTGCAAGTTAAATTAAAAGGTAAAATTTGATTTGAATTACTTACCCTTAATGAGTTTACGGAAATACTCTTTAAAATAAGATGTTAAAAGAAAATAATAATAATAAAAGAAAGTAACAAAACTAAAGAGTAAACCAAGGAAATAAATGAAACCAATAATAATAAACATAAAATAATTGGATGAAACAAATATAAAAAAAATGAAATTGAATAAAATAAAATAAATGACGAAAAAAATATATATACAAAAAAGAATAAAAAAGGTAAAATATTTTTTAAAAAAAGAAAAATAATAATAAGAGCAAAGAAACTAAAAACATAATGAAAATAAATAAATAGTATAAATAAAATAAAAAATAAAATATATATATATAAATATAAAAGTGTATGTATAATATTATAATAAAATACTAAATAGTAACAATAATAATAAATAAATGAAAAATAAATATACATATAATATTAACTAAAAAAAATAGTAATCATAGAAATATAAAATAAAATGAAGTAATAATATATATATATATATATAACGTTAGGAAAATATAGTAAAAAATATAGTAAATAAGTAAACATAGATAAAAAATATATATATATATATATATATATATATATATAATAAGAAAATAATATAATATATCGCAAAGAAAAATAAAAAAAATTATAATAAATAAATAAATAAAATATAATTAAATATATATATATATATACATATAAATAATAAGGGTTAAATTAAAATAAAAAATGAATTAGGGGTCAAAACTAAAAGCCAATCGAAGAAAAAAAACGACAAAACACGTAGATCCACACGACCCGTTTATAAAAATCCTAATAGTTTTTCAAAAACACAAGCCTCGGGGACTAGATCTACAAAAATAGATCTCGAAAACGCCCCCGTTCATCGGCCAAAAACACTTATCTCAGTTTTCTTTCGAATCAAAACACAGCAAGGGTAAGGAAAAATAACATGCGAAGGTATGAACTTTACCTTTCAAAATATAAATGCTTCGAAAAATGGCTACGAGTTGCTTGTAATTTTTTGCTTGGTATTTCGTATATCCTTCTCCGAATGTGTTACAATAGTGAGTTAGAATGACTATTTATAATACTTGTGGATCCTATCTTTAGGAGTTTAAATAATAGTAGAACTCTATCATATTTTTAGGAGTTTGAATCCTAGTAAAATTATATCCTATTTTTAGGAGTTTGAATCCTAGTATGACGAAAATGTATATCCTATTTTTAGAAGTTTGAATCTTAGTATGACGAAAATGTGTGTTGACAGTATGATCATTAGTGAACAAAGTTTTTGCATATAAATCTGCGACAACTATTATGAATCTTCATTATCAGCTTAATGCCGTTAGTCAATGAGATCTAGGGATGCGCGTGTACATATCTCAAGTCAAAGAGATATGTGATGCATTGGCGTCGTGCGGCAGTCCAATTTCTGATCTAAAGCATATCGCGACTATCTTAAATAGTTTGTCTGTTGAGTATGGGTTGGTTGTGACGGTTTTTCTGCCAGACAAGATGTGTTACATCTTGAAGGCATTATTTTGGTTCTTATGGACGCTGAAAAAAAAACCAAAAAAATTACTCGTTTTGATAATCTCACCATTTCTGCTAATGTAGCACATGTTAAGAGTTCTGGTGCTAAGCAATCGTCTCAACTGGCTCAGTTCAAGGCAGACCATTTTACATTCTATAATGGTGGTTGTGGACGTGGACGTGGAAAAATCAAGTGTCAGATGTACGGGAAAAATGTACATTTGGTTAGCCCGTGCTGGTATCGGTTCGACAAGTCGTTCTCCGATAATGATGATTCTGGTGCAAGGAGTTTGGCAAAAGAGAAGTCACCTGCAGCAAATGTGTGTCATGGGCAACCCAATGATTGTGTGTCTTTTGGTCCACGAGCTGATTTGATGACTGTGGATGCTGCATATTGGTTTGTTGACTCATGTGTATCACACATGTGACCCTTGATGATGTTGAAGTGGCAGATGGCTCATATTATACAGAAGCTTGTAAGTTAACGGTTGGAAATGATAATGGTCTTTGTATTAATCTGTTGGTAATGCTTCAATTTGTGCTTCTTCTAGACCTTTATTGTTAAGCAATCTGTTGCACGTGTCATCTATGACTAAGAAGTTGATCTCGGTTTCAAAGCTTGCTAGGGATAATAAGGTTTACTTGGAGTTTCATGCAAATCACTGTGTCGTTCGATATGAGAAGTTAGGTGCTATTCTTCTTTGAGGAAGAGAGTTTGACGTATTGTATGCGTTTGGAGTTTCTTCTGCTGATGATGTGTGTTCTTCTAAAGCCAATGTGGCTCATACAGTAGATAATTCGTATAGTTTGTGGCATGACCGTTTGGGTCATCCATCTCATGAAGTTTTAGTTCAAGTTGCAATAGTTGTAATGTTTCTTTGTCAAAACGTTTAAATAAGATCAGCTCCCTGTTTTTTATTCATGTTAAATGGATAAAAATCATACACTACCATTTATTGCTTCTCATTCATAGTACACGCAGCCGTTTTAGTTGGTTTACACTGATTTGTGGGGACATGCTCCCATTTGTTTCCAATGGGTTTCTCTATTATGTATCCTTTGTATATGCATACTCAATGCATACTTGGTTATTCTTGTTAAAGAATAAAATTCAGGCTGTTCATGATTTTTAATTGTTTCAGCAGCTTGCTCGCACTCAGGTTGGCCATGAGATCAAGGCAATTCAAAGCGATCAGGGAGGTGAGTATCATTCGTTGTCTGTCGTTCTTCTTCGATGTGAGATTCAACATCATGTGAAATGTCCTCACATGTCACATCAAAACGATGACGTTGAGAGGAAATACCGTCACATTGTTGAAATGGCGCTGGCATTACTGGCAAGAGCATCGTTGTCGTTTTGGTCTTGGTCTTATGTTGTGGTTTTTACTGTTCATCTGATCAATCGTTTGCCTACTAAGGTACTGTAGACCGTGTCTCCTTTGAACGATTATATGGATGAAAACCATCATACAGTCATCTTCGAGTATTTGGTTGTCGTTGCTTTCCCCACTTGCGAGTGTTTCAGCCTCACAAACTGGCCTACAGGTCGCAACCTTGTGTCTTTATTGGTTACAGTAACATAAGGGTTATCAATGTTTAGCCCCATATGGGAAAGTCTATGTGCCGAGGCATGTGGTCTTTGATGAACACGTTTTTTTGGTTCGCTGAGCTAAGGGAAAATATTGGTTCATCTCAAGAGATTCGGTAACAGAATGGTGCTTCAGTTTATATTGTTCCTGAGGCCGATCGTGTGTGTGGTGTCGTGCATGGTATGAATCAAGGTGTGCATATTACACAATCAGCTTCACAGGTATCTGAATCTCAGTCGTTTGGATGTGTTGGTGTGGAGTCAGCTGCTCCAATTTTGACTACAATTCAGCATTGTACTGCTGATAATACAGTGATTGAAACTGTAGATGATACTACATGTCAAAATGTGGAAGTTGTCTCTAATAATCTTGTTGATGAGGTTCCTAATAATGATGTTATTGTAATATCCCAAATTTTGGTTAGTGACTAAAATGTAATTTTTGAAAATTTAATGGTCAAAATATAAAAGTGGAAAAGTATAGGGACCTAAGTGGTAATTTTCCTAAAATAATTTTTATTCCATAAATAGATAGTTTACTTTTGATAATGGGGTTTTATTAAAATTATATTCTTGATCTGAAATTGATATTGAAAATTAGAAAGGGTTAAAGCTCAGTAAGAAATCGGTAAATCGGATCGAATAAAAATTTTGAAAAAATTTGAATGATGATAAACTATGATTAAAAATATTATTTCCACATGTTAAAATGATGTAAAATAATATGGATCATTGGATTTGAAGATTTATTTTCATGTTTAATTTGGACCATTGGATCAAAGTGGGAAGATTGCATTTTTTGAAAAGTTGCTTGGTAAAATTGGAAAAGGGTAAAATATTTTGTTCATCTTTGACTTTGAAAAGATGATAAGGCTATGTGGCTTGGTATTATTGTAAATATCAAGTTTCATTAATGGCAAAATGGATATTTCTCATTAAATGAATATTTTATTCATTTAAGCTTAAATAAAGGTTAAATTAACATGAAATTACATGAAAATTTCATGAAACTTAAGCCATTTTTCAGCTCCATTTCGTGCTAAGAGAATTTTTTATTATTTTATTTTTAAGTAATTTCCTTTGGATTTTGGATCATGCCGTGAAATAAAAAATTATTCTATTCGAAAAACGCTATCATTTGGTACCTTTATTGCTTTCTAATTTGGTTTGTGTTCAAAGATACCAAATTCTAGGGTTTATGTTCACATTAAGCTTTATGGAATTGATGAAGGATTTTGATGCTTTTGAGGTTGTAGAATTAATTCCATGCATGATTTATGATTGAAATCAACTATAAGCTATGGGTAAATTCGGCCTAACCCTAATCTTGGAGGAAGTTTATGTTATGATGAAATTTGATTAGGGATTTGATTGTAGAGATTGTATAAGGTTGAATTGAGGTTGATTTCATACTTGAATTGAATCAAAATCGAGTAAAATCATGAAACCCCTAGTCTCGGGTACATAAACCATTCAACCTTGAGGAAGATGATGGGGAAAATTGTGAAAAATTTCATGCGGTTTAGAAATGATATTAGAAAGGTTCTACAAGCCATAGAAATATTTTGGGCCAATCTGTATTTTGTTAAAGTTGGGGGACCAAATCAGTAATTATGAAAAAGTTATGGGTTGTGTAATTTTTCAATAATTATTTTACTATGGTTGAAATTTATATTTGGGTACTAAAATTGAAGTTAGAATGTGAAATTTAGCTATTTTGGAAAGTTTGACAGTTTGAGTGTTAAATGGTAAACATTGAGAAAATTAGTGGATTAAATGGTAAATATGACATTGTTGAGGTATTTGGGCTGAAATTTTAATGTTGGAAATTATTGGGTTTATTTGGGGCCTTGAATTGAAGAATTAATGACAATGACCCAATATGAATAAAAAAGAAAAAATTAAGATGAATTTTAGAAGAATTTGAAAATAATAATACTTTTGGAGTATTATTATTAAGTATGAAATGTTAGTAAGAATACTAACATGTATTTTATATTTGTATATGTTTTTTATGGATGTTCGTGCAGATCGTGATTGAACTCGTGATACGAGCAAAGTGAAAAGCAAAGAAAGAGTTCGAGAATAGTCGTATTTTGTTAGTAAGGCATAAGAGTGAGGCATACCAGGTGAGTGCATTTATTATGTACTTATATGATATGAGGACGACTTGCGATGAGTCAAACTTGAATGTTTTTATAAAAGCATGTTTTACTGTATTTTGAAATATTTTCATAAAGTTTATGAAAATGATTTTTACGAATAAATTTTAGGATATGAACTGCCCTAAAATAGATAGATGGACTTTTATATTATTTTAACAACTATTGATGTTTCATAATAAATGTTTAATCTGCGAATTTGATTTAAAGGTCTATTGTATATGTATTGAGAGTCATAGGTGCATTTCGATATACTTGGAGTATATCGTTATCGATCAATTTTGTTTAATGCATATATTGCATTTTCGTATCAGTACCTTTGTGTACTTTCGACACTATGTGTGCATGCATGGTATTCATAATGAGTTTGTGAATTATCATTTCGATATATTAGTAAAGTGTCGTTGTTACTACAATAACTATACTTTTATTTAGCACTTATGTGCAACTCATGTACCTTACATTCTCATTTGACATACATTGGACTATAAATGAGTACTTTTGAATATATATCGATTGATAGGTATGATGGGCATACTAAATATTGTTTCACAGGTTATTTGACGAAAACTTGGCTTATGAAGTCAATTTTTATGTGTTTATGTATTTTGTATGATAAATCGTATTTTGATCTTTGTTTTTTTAAAATGCCTTATTTATGTTATTATGCCCCACTGAGTGAATACTTCGCGTGTGATGATTTTCACATGTAGGTTTAGTGTACGAATCGAAGGGAGAAGTGCAACTGACATCATCTGTCAAGGGTTGCCTCATCAATAACAGTATGACATCTCTAGATGTTTATTTTGATATTACTAGTTGGCATGTACTTAGATATGTTGTAACGCTCTAATAAGATATTTGGTACTTGGTTGTAGTATTATATATGTGTGTGTGTGTGTGTGAGTGTGTGTATTTGAAGAAAATTTTATAAACTATATTATTAAATCGTTTATTCAAAGAAACAAAATTTTATTAGTTTTCAAGTACGAAAATGTTTTAAAAGTCATGTAACACATGTGACTCGTGTACAAGAACGTATACGGAAAATGGGTGTTACATTGGTGATACTTTTGGTCGTCCTTTGGAGGAAGTCATAGTTCAACCAGTGATCGTTTCTTCTGTTGGTCACCCTATGATTACTTGTAGAAAACGAGGAATTTTTAATCCCAAGCCTTTTTTTTGCTCAAAAACATAAGGATGATGATGATGAACCAAGTTCGATTACTCAAGCATTTAAGCATCCTCTTTGAAAAGAAGAAGTAGTTGCAGAATATAATGTGTTTGTGAAGAATGAGACATGGGTGCTTGAGCCATTGCTAGAAGGATGTTCGGCCATAGGATGTAAGTGGTTGTTTATAGTAAAACGCCATGCGAACGACTCGATTGCTAGGTACAAGGCTCTCCTTGTTGCACGAGGATTTTCTAAGTACCTGAGACAGGGTTTCAAAAAATAGTCCGTGACCGTGATTTCGGCCGCAATATAGCGGTTTTACCGTCGTCCGAGTTACCCGTGACACCCGCAATAGCGTCCGCGACGGCCGTAATTACGGTAAATCCGAAATAATCGAAAACGCGGCCGCGACCTCGATTTGAAACCTGCCTGAGACTAATTTTAAGGATACATTTAATCCTGTGGTAAAATTGGCTACGATTAACGTTATGTTGTCATTGGTCGTTGCTCAAGGATGGTGTTTACGTCAGGTTAACGTAAATAATTCTTTTCTTCATGGAGTGCTGAGCGAGGAGGTGTTTATGTCTCAACCGCCAGGTTTTGAACAAGTATCTGCTGATGGTTCTCGACTCGTTTGCAGGTTAAAGAAGGCATTGTACGGATTGCTCCAAGCTCCTCAGATGTGGTTTTCTAAGTTGCGACAATGTTTGTTTGACTTAGGGTTTTGTGGAACTTCAGTTGATGCTTCACTATTTGTGAGGTTGACTGATAAAGCATGTACTTTTGTTTTAATCTATGTCGATGATATTATAGTAACTGGGGAATTGAAGACTGACATTGAAGAAGTTATTAAGCTGCTTGGTAAACAGTTTTCCTTGAAGGATTTAGGTGAGCTCAGTTATTTTCTGGGATTAGAGGTTCAACGGAGTTCTGAGCAATTAGTGTTACGAGAGAGAGTTTGTTCAAGAACTTCTTGAACGTACGTGCATGGCAGAAGCAAAGCCAGCTCCCACACCTATGGTGGTTTCACCCAAGTTGACACCAGATGCCGGGAAACCTTTGTCTGATGCGTTGTTATATCGCAGCACTATTGGGGCACTGCTTTATCTGTCACACAAGGTTAGATATTGCCTTTAGTGTAAATAGGGTAGCTCAGTATATGCATCGCCCTTGTGAAGGGCATTGGTTGGCCGTTAAGCGAATTTTGCAGTATCTTAGTGGTACCATTGACCACAGGTTGGTGTTTCGTTCATCCACCTCCTCGGATGTTCAGTCGGTGACTGCGTTTGCCGACTTAGATTGGGAGAGTAATGTTGATGATCGAAGGTATGTGTCAGGTGGTTGTGTATTTCTGGGATGTAATCTGGTTTTTTGGAGTGCTAAGAGGGCCGCAAGGTCGACAACCGAGGCATAATATCAAAGTATAGCAGACACAGTATCTGAGGTGGTGTGGATTAGGTCGTTGTTGGCTGACATGGGTGAGTTACTTGCAAGTGTTCCTATTGTTTGGAACGATAACACGAATGCTATCGCCATGTGCACAAATCCCGTATTTCATGCTCGGTCAAAACACATAGAGCTCGACTTGCATTTTGTTCGAGAAAAAATCACTAATGGCGTTGTTCACGTGAATTATGTACGCAGAATATCAAGTTGCAGACGGCTTGACTAAACCTTTGTCAAGGACGTCGCATGAATTGTTTCGACAGAAGGTGCAGGTTGCTAATGCTGGAGAGAGATGATCAAAGAGGAGCAGAGAGAATGTTGAAGTGTAAATAGCATGAGCTGCTGAGGTCATGCATAGTGTGTGATGTGATGAGCTGTGCATGGGTTAACCACCTTTGTTAAAGCTGTTATGCTGACATGTATACAGTTCAAGTTTGTTACAATAGCTATATGTGCTATAAATAGCAGTGCGGCCATTCTCTCCTATTTGTTCTCATGGCTTCTCCTCATCACTGCCATATCGATCTTCAACGGCCAAAAATACAAAACCAAACTCGCTTTGTCAAAACAATAAAAAAGTAATGGGAGCATCAAAGGGTAAGAAACAGACAGAGATTTAAGGATCCTCGCATGTGTGCACTCCATGCGAAATGTAATGGGAACCCTTAGTATCTTCACGTTCAACCTTTCCAATGGCATCTCCTCTCTCCATCTTCGGTACCCATCTCATAGAGCTCTCGAAACGAGCCTGCACAGCGACGCTCATTGTTCACGACGAGGACAGCCAGGATGATGGTGCTCGTTTCAACCGGGAGAAAATGAAGACGACCAACATCATTCGTGCGCTCGAGAACTTCGAGAAATCGAACGAGGAAGATGCGGTGACAGTCCATGCGATGTCGGTCATATTCCCTTATGCCACCATGCATGTCGACATAGCCTCGCCGAAGACAAATACGTCAACCTCATCCTCCTATCGTTCCATAAGGAAGTGAAAGTTGACATTAATATGGGACCTAGCAACTCCAGTTACGCTAATGTGAAAAACGTGTTGATGAGCACGCCGTGCTCCGTCGCCATGCTCATCGAACGAGGGATCAGCTCGAAAGTCTTTGAAGAAAAATCCGGCAACTACACTCGGCAAATTGGTGGTGAGTCCGCAGAACAAAATCCTCGCCATGATGAACCATATATATATGCGTGTCGCTGAGGACATCACCTTTCAAAGTACTTTCGATCAACCAAGCGACTGCCGGACGGAGTGCGAAAACACATATCAGTACGAAAACAACGGTAGCGAGTATGGTTTTGTATTTTTGGCCGTTGAAGAACGATGTCGCAATGTTGAGTGTCGTAACCGGTTTTCGTCCGGGCACGAATTTTTTACTTGGTGGGAAAAGTGATGTGAATAAATGGTTTTTTAAAATAATTTGGGAGTCGCCATCGGCCTTTTGGGCCAGGTAGGTCGAATACCTAAAAATTATCTTTTAAAATAGTTTTTAAGAAAACAACAATTAAAAGATAAACTGATCTGCGTTTTAACCAAAAAATTCGTTCTTTTTAATAATAAAAAGGGATTCGTGGTCGGTTACGTTTAGGGAATGATTAGCACCCCTACAACGCCCAAAATTGGTACATTTTAATTAGAAATTGTCTCTATTATTAGAAATTAAAAATTAAAAATATATTTAATTTATAATCCTATTATTTTAAGATTATAATTATGAAAAATATATATTAATTTATATATATTTATAAATAAAATATTTATTTATTTAGAAATATCAGAAAAGGACTTCTAGGTGCATTAAGACAGCTCTTTTCTTTGATATTAAAAAAATAAATAAATAATTAAAACAATTAATATATAATTTATAAAATAAGATATTTATTTATTTAAAAATATCAGAAAATGAACATCCAGTTATTTTAAGATTGCCCTTTCTTAATATTGGAAAATAAATAAATATTAAAATAGGATTAAAATAAGTTAAAAAATAATTAACTAAGATAAAATACATATTTTTTATTATATAAATATATATATATTTATGGTTAAATAATAGTAATAATAATAGTAATAATAAAAAGTAAACATATAAAATTAACATATAACTAAACAATGAACAAAATTAAAACTATATATTTAAAAAAATTGAAATTAGTGACTAAATTGTAACTTAATAGAATTAAATACCTAATTCATAATTAATTATTTAAAAATTGAGTGACTAAATATGCTATTCTCCTTATTTATTAATTTAGTGACTAAACTAAAATTATATAAAATTCGAATATCAGATTAAAATAAATTAAAAATATGTACTCGGAATTAAAATATTAATTAACAAAATTACAAGGACTAAATCTATTATTTATCCTAAAATATACTATTTAATACTAATAAGGACTAAAACATAATAAAATAAAATTCGAAGGCTGAATTAGAACATTTAGAAGTTAGTTTCAGTGACTAAAATGAATAATTACAAAACTCGGATGGCTACAGAAAGGGTTTAGCCATACATGTAAATTACGCATATACCCCTTCTCAAAACGACATCGTTCGGGAAGGGATATATATACCCCTTCATAGCTGGCTCGAAGGGCCAGCCGCCTCATTCTCTCGTTTCTCTTCTCTCTAACTGAGAGAATTCTCTCTCGGTTCTCTCTTCAATTCCCTCATCTGAGGGAATTGAGCTCCGGCCGACGGCCGCGCTTTGGTCTCGACCACCGCCGCCGGCTACCGTATACGGTGGTCGGATTTTACATAAAGACCCCAAAATAAAGCCCCGAACCTTCCAAGGCCGAATCTGGCCTTGGTTTGCCCTAAAAAAACTCTTGATCGGAGCAGATCTATAGAAATACCTTCGGGTATTTCGAATGTTTCCTCGGCACGTAGCGTCTCCGGTCACCGCGTGGTTTCCTCGGTAAGTTCTTTCTCCTTTCTTTCTTTCTGTTTTGTTTGCTGCTGAGGGTTGTTATTATTTTTTCTTTGTTTTCTGTTGTCTGTTCGGTATCTCTTCGTTGCTCTCTCTGGTCTGTTGGTTGCTGTCTCCGTTCTTTGCTTGTTGTCTCCTTGTTTTCCGTGGCTGTTGGGTTTTTTTTTCATTCTTGCAGGGAACGGTGGCTTTTATAGCCACCTCGGTGCTCTTCTTCGAACTGGTTAAAGAATGTAAGCCTCGGTGAGTCACCAAAGCTAGGCTGGTGACTCACCGTAGGGATGGTCGTGGGATGCCATCTGGTGTTCTGGAATTCTCGTTTGGTGTCGTGGCAACGATGGAGCAGCGTGGAGGTTTCTGGCGAGGCGGCGGCTGAACATAGCCCTAGGGTTATGATACCCTAGGATTTTCTTTGCTGGAGTCATTTGGGCCGTTGGATCAAAACTAGATCCAACGGCAGCAAGTTGAGGCGGCTGGATGATGATATGGAAACCCTAATCTAGTTTTAGGGTTTAGCTTGGGCCAGAATTGGGCTCAGGGATCCATTTTAATTGGGCCTGTAATATAATAAAATTAATAATAAATAATAATATTAATAATAATAATAATAATAAATAATAATAATAATAATAATAAAAATCAAATGTAAAAAAAACTAATGTCTTCATTGAGAAGCCACGAGAACAAATCGGAGAGTATGATTGGTATTATCCGGTTCTACATGCAAAGTTGTTGTTTTTTATGGGAAGGGAATTGTAAAGCCTAAAATATGTGGTCAATGTTTTTTTATTTGTTTCATGGAATCTAGTGTTTATATCCGGATTCTCTGAGTCAACTCTGCAGCTTGGTAAGGTTGGTAATCTATATCCTCTTTTGCGGCTGAAGAAAATGACATTTTTTTTTGTTTATTGTCAAAGTCAGATTTCTGTTAATGAGCTAACAAGTTAATAGCTAAGAGACTTAAACAAAACATTCCGTTCGAACCAAACACACTTAATTTTTAAACCGATGATCAGAAGAAACTATTCGTATAATTTACCCAATAGTAAAATTCCATATATATGTTTAAATTTTTTATAAAATCATACATTAATATGATTAAAATTCATATTGTCTTTCCGCAATGATACTATTATGATTTGATCTTTATAAATTATAATTATATGTTAATTCACTAATCATTTAAGGAAACCGATTCAGATTGAGGGCAACAAGTGACTTCTCCAAGATCATTTTGGGAGTAGATGTCTCCTTAACAGGGTATAGTATAATATAGCTAAGAAAGCTATCCAAAAGGGTTGAAACGAATCACCTACGGCCCCATTGTCAACATAAAGCCACTAACAGTATTCACAGTATGGCACAACGTAAATACATAGTTAAGGGTTGATTGAATTCCTAGTGTAACGTGAATGATGGAAACAAACCAACTAGCAAAAAATTCCAATTTTCAGCAGGCCTTCTCTATGAGTCCACTTTCTCTTCATCAGAAGGCGTAAGCCGCATCCTTTTTGCTACTGGTTGCTCGGCTATTTCTGCTGACATGTCATTGCTGGTTATTTGCACATCATGGTCATTTGTGTCCTTGTTTTCAACCATTTCTGAATCCTGATTCAACTGGTTCAACACTGTACTTGGATTCTGATGCGTGAACATAGTTGAATTATCTTCGTGTGGGAAGTCATCAGCTTTAGCCTCCTTGTTTTCAACAGGTTCTGAATCCTGATCCAACCGTTTCAACAACATATCGGGGTTTCTAGACAATGATAGAGTTGAATTATCCACGGATGGAAGGTCTTCACCAATTGTTTGCACATTATCATCTATGGCCTTGTTCTCAACCTTTTCGGCATTATTTTTAATGAGTTCAGGGTCCTGATCCAACCGGTTCACCGCTGCACCAGGATTTTGATGCAACAATAAAGGTAAATCATCGGTTGAGCAAAGGTCTGCATCCACAGTGCTAATCCAGGTCTTGACAGTGTCCTCCGAAGCTCCACAAACTTCACTGATAGACGTCTCCAGCACCTCAACGGAGGCAGGCATGGAAACTTTCTTCAGAGACACTACATTTTCCACGAGATGAGACTGTTCCTGAACTGTATCCCGTCTTTGGATTCGTTCCTCATTAACCTGAAAGGGATTACATTCAATAATCCCAATATCATCATCTTCATCACCAGAGGCAGATGTTTCAGAAGATGTGTCAACTTCATGATCTCCTTGCATGGAAATTTCAGGATTCCATGTACTTCCCATGCCAAAACCTCCTGATGAATATGGAGGTTCACAAGCTTGAGGTGTGATTCCAGAGAACTGCGGAAAACCAGTTTCTCCAGAAGCCAAATAAGTAAACTGTTGACCAGTTTGCACTTCCTGTAAATAAAACAGATTATTTGTAATGGATATGGAAATCCAAGAAAACGTAAAACAAGAATATCAAATTGCAGAAATCCCTCTATTTATCAATTTCTCACAGTTATCGATTTTCCATCATTTTTCTGGTATGCCTCCATCTCTAACATAGCATCAGAAGGTATAGTAAGGAAGTATCATCGGGTTACCATTGCACCAAAACCATTTAAAACCTAAATGTGAGAAGAAAAACATCATAAGAATGATGAAATCCAATACCTCTGTTGGTGATATAGCCTCATTCAGATTGTAATATGGAGGCTGGTCAAAAGATTGAAATTGTCCGAGCAAAGGCCCTGTTGTAACTCCTGGATCAAAAAACTCCCTGAGAACCAGACCAGAATCATTAACACTCCCCATGTTTCTCATAGAAGATGATGCTAACAGAGTCATTTCAATCTCTCGACCTGCTTGAGAATCTAAATTCCCATGATCAGCTACTTCTGTACTGAAACTCCCTGAAATAAACTCCATGCCGTTTTCATTTTTAATCTTTTCAGAAGAATTATTGTCATCACTGCAATGAGATGAACTGATTTCCTGAGAACGAACTTCTAGGAGTTCAAAAATTAACTTCTGGATGAGAGTGCGCTTTAGAGATGCCTCAGTAGGTGGAAACCAATCCAAATTAAGCTGGGCGACAAAGGGAAAAATAGTATAAAACCCATGGATTAATTTTTCTGAACATATGACAAATATATAGATCGATCACAACACAAGTAGTCAACTGGTTATTCTCAGGTTATCTTAAAGAAACTTTTAACTTGGTTCCTCGTCCTGAGACCAAAGTCCAGAACATTTTCCCATTAAAGCATTTTCACGACAACTCAAAACCTTAGATCACATCATTGCTAAATGGACAAATAAAAAATAAAAAATAAAAAGGTACAAGTTATTAAAATTATAAATAATAACATAGAAAGAAAAGAAAAAAAAAGATTGTGCTTGGATGAGTCTTCCATACAGTATCAGACAAAAAGCAACAACTGAACTATGAACCAAAATACCTATGTTGACCACTTACAAAATTAGAGAACTTGATTATTTTGAAGGGGTTGAAGTTAGGAGGAGCTTCAGCTAAAAAGAGCTCTAGATAGTGGAGTAAGAAAAGGCCGCAATCAAATGAATTCTCCTGCTGTGGCAGCTGACAATAAAGATACAAATTATTAGAGAAAAATGCATTATACACAGCCACGAGAAAGACAGCAACTAAGCAATCATCAAGTGTATAACAACAAAGTTACAAAGATGCAAGGCATGACACATTTAGTTCTTCATTTTCCTTCTTTCCCTTTTCAACTTTGCAGTCCCCAACTAAAATAAAGAAGTCAGTTCTCTACTTTACATGCAAGCATACAGACAAAGTTGCAAATTAAATTAATAATCTGAATATATACCCAGAGAGATGACAGGAATACAATCATATAAAAATTAAAGGGCAAACATAAGCACAAACGTGTATCACAACTTCACTTCTCTAGTGAAAAAGGGATTTGTTCTTTGTAAGCTGACATTAAGTGTTAAATATCCTTATAGTGCAAAAAGTATATTTTTTTGATAGAAGATGAGGCCTCATAAAAACCCCCTTTATTTTACCCTCCATGTTATGAAAGTAACATGAAGGGCCTTGAAAGGAGGAAAAGAGCGCCTATAGTTATATTAAACAGTAGAAATAGTACATAGCCAGCCCTTACAACAACCAACAATTCCCAAAACACATAAGACTTAAAGACCACTATCAGCTGGACAACGTAGTCACTAATACCATAAGACTATTAACCAAAAACTGCAGAACAAAGTGAAACAAACATACTAACTCCCCAACTACTAAGAAAGCAAATCAACCTATACCATCCTTAGCTAATCTGTCCGCTTCCCAATTAGCAGCCCTCAAGATAAGCCTTCACGAAATGTCCAACCCTTCCATAGTAGAGACTATCTCCTTCACCAAAGGTTGGAATAAAGGGGTGCTTAGTTCCGGATTTTTGATCCACTTCAGCGCGTTGGATGAATCCGATTCTAAAATTATCTTCTGGTTACATACCCCACCTGAATCAATAAGCAAGCCCAACCCCCTCTTAATCGCCAGAAGTTCAGCCATAATCGGGGGACCTCCCCCAACATTTTCAGCAAACCAATGACTCAACTTACCACTGCTGTCCCTAATCAGGCCTCCTATACCTCCTTTGCTCCACCCCTTCACCATTGCTCCATCAACATTAATCTTTATGAACCCAACTGGAGGAGGAACCCAGCACGAAGGCTTGGATCTTACTTTGTGGCTGACCATTGAATCTGCAAGTGTTAAATCACCCACCAGAGAATCAAAAGGAATATGCGAATCAAAACTAGCAGCAAACCAAGAAACTATTCTAAACCGAGCAATAAAGAACAACAACACCACATCTAACTTCCCTTTCTTAAAAATGACTTCATTCCTAATTTTCCAGACCGTCCACAAGACTGCCCTTGGAATGACTTTCCAAATAATAGAATTCGGAAGAAGCTCGTCCCACTGTGTGATGCACTCTAAAGGTTTACTAGGAATCACCCAATCAACATCCCACAAATTCAAAAATCTGACCCACAGTCCCCAAGCAACCTCACAATGCAGAAAGAGATGGGGAACAGATTCACCAAATCTGCCACACAACGGGCATAAGGGATCTTCAATTCCAGCCACTCCGCGCTTTAACAATTCTGCCTTAACCGCCACTCTCATATGAACTACTTGCCATAAAAAGGTTTCAACACGGGGAGGTGCTATCCCTACCCAAACATTTCTGTCCCAAAAATCCTGATTCCCCTCAATACCATCCGAGTCAAAGAAACTCTTGATACATGAATTAGTAGAGTAACAGCCCTCTCCATTCCCTAACCAAATCCAACAGTCTTCCTCTTCATGCGACAAAGAGGAGTTGTTCAACAAAGAAATCAGATGCAACCATTGGTCAACCTCCCAATCCACCAGATTTCTCCTGAATTGAATATCCCACACCCAGCCTGCAGCATTACTCTCCCTAAATTCCACTACTTTCCCCTCTTTATTCGTCGAAAGAGTATACAATCTGGGGAACAAATCTTTGAGGGGGACTTCACCCAACCAAGCATCATTCCAAAAAGCCACAGAATGGCCATTTCCAGTTTTCCACCTCAAATTTCTCCTAATGCAGACACCAAATCCATCATTAGAAAAGAAGTTATTTATCACTCCTCTCCAAATTCAAGAGGCACGAGCAGTCAAAGAACTCTCAACCTTTTTGGAGTTCGGGTCCAAATTATTAACACAACAGACTACTCTCTTCCACCAAGAATCCTTTTCAGAGGCAAACTTCCAAACCCATTTACCCAACAATGCTCTATTCAGAATAGCTAAGTTCGGGATCCCTAGACCCCCCAACCTTCTCGGCTTACTGACCAAACCCCAATTCACCCAATGAATGTTTCTTTTATCATTCGACCCCCCCCATAAAAATGTTGCCATTATAGAGTTTAATTTTTGCAGCACCGCTAATGGAATTCGAAATAAAGATAGGAAATAAGTGGGAAGAGAGCACAAAACAGATTTGATCAACACCACCCTCCCTGCTAATGCTAGAGAATTTACCTTCCAGCCCGACAGCCTATTATAAAAATTCTGCACTATTGGCTCCCACATTGCAACAGAATTTCTCCTAGTCCCCAGAGGCAGGCCTAAATACTCTGCTGGAAATTTACCCACTGAGCAACCAATTTCCTTAGACCAGTCAGCAATCACATCCTCCTCAATATTGATTCCGTAAATTTTGCTCTTGACTAGGTTAATCTTCAACCCCACCAATATCTCGTAAATCAAACGCACCCTTCTAACATTCTTCAGATCCCGAATTGAAGCCTTTGAAAAAATAATAAGATCATCCGCAAATTGTAAGTGCGATAGCTTGAATATACGATCATTGGCTCCCAACTCAAAACCCGAAAACAGTCCCAAGTCCACAGCTTTAGTTAACATCAAATGAAGCAATTCACCACCCAAATTAAACAACAAGGGTGATAACGAACATCCCTGTCTAAGACCTCTTTTTGTATGAATTTTCTCAGTAGGAGTCCCATTCAGTAAGACAGAAACTGAAGCAGTTGACATACACTGAAACATCCAAGAACGCCATTTTTCGCCAAACCCCATTTTACCCAAAATTTTCAACAAAATTCCCCAATCAACTGAATCATATGCTCTCTGAAAATCCACCTTAAAAACCACCCCCTTCAACCCTTTCTTCCTCCAAAAGTCGATTCCTTCATTCGCTATGAAGGAGCAGTCCAGAATGCTCCTCCCTCGGATAAAAGCAAATTGGGACGGACTAATAATGTCATTAATGCAAAAACTGAACCTCCTAGCCAAGACCTTTGACAAAATTTTGTATAGCCCTCCCACAAGGCTAATAGGCCTAAAATCCCCCATCCCCTCCGGGTTAATCTTCTTAGGAATAAGAGAAATATAAGAATGATTCACCTCTAGATCCCACTCCTTCCCCTCGAAAAAATCCTTAAAAAACAGCATAATATCCTCTTTCAAACTAGACCAGAATTTCTTGAAAAAGCCTAAATTCAAGCCATCCGGGCCAGGAGCTTTGTTACTATCCGAATCAGCAATTGCTCTCCAAACTTCTTCTTCCGAAAATGGCTTTTCAAGTGCTAACCTCTGCTCTTCCGATAATCTTCGAAATTCCAGATTTATATCCTCAGCCTCCAACGAATTTTCCTGAGAAAACAGACCATTGAAAAACTCGACTACAGAATTTCTAATTGAGATAGGATCTTCTATGACTTCATTCCCCACCAAAAGTGACTTAATACCATTGTTTCTCCCTCTAACTGAAGCAGTTTGGTGGAAGAATTTTGTGTTCTTATCACCCTCCAATCGCCATTTCAATCTCGATTTTTGCAACCAAATCGATTCCTCTTTCTTTTGAAGGTCCCATAACTCCCTCTTTGCTTCAATTATTGACCTCATTGTCACCGTGGGAAGGCCTTGTTGCATATCCAACTCCATTTCATGAATTCTTCCCTCCAACTTTTTAATTTTTCCAGGCAATTCGAAATAACCCCTCCCAGACCATCTCATTATCACGCCCTTCACCCTCCTAAACACCATAGATATGGACTTCCCCTTTTCCTCTTTGCAAATAATATCCAGCTCCTTACCCATCATCTCGGTAAAACTCTCCTCCTCCATAACATAGTTAAACAACCTAAACGGCTTCCGGCCCCAATTGCAATCCTTGTTCTCCAGCATCACAATATTATGATCAGAAACTGACCTTGCCTGTAGTGACTGACTTAGCTTCGGGAACAAGCTGACTAATCTCTGATCCACCAAAAAACGATCCAACCTCTCAAACGTAGGAAGTTCCCTGTTATTACACCAAGTAAACCGACCACCCGACAAAGGCAAATCTAGCAGATTAGCCTTACTCACAAAGTCCCTGAAAATATTCATGGTCACCGAATTCACAACTCCTCCTTCTTTCTCCTCCTGTGACAAAACTACATTGAAATCTCCTCCTACGCATACTGGACATTCCACATTACCCAAAAAGGATAATAGTTCCCTGAAAAATGCCTCTTTCTCTGCGTCCAAACTAGGGCCATACACATTAATGAAACAGTAGCTTCCTGGTAGTCCCACCATTGTTCCTTTTAAAGCTACAAATCTGCTATACAGGGCTACCTCTTCCATCACAAATTCCTTCTGATTCCACAATGTTATTAATCCACCAGCAAAACCTATGGAAGGGGCTACAGCCGATCCAGTAAGTAATTTCCCCCCCATTTTCCTCACTAACACATGACTGACAACCTCCAATTTGGACTCTTGCAAGAATAGAATTGTAGGTTTTTTATCATCCACAAACCTCCTAATAGCTCGAGCTTTCACTCTCCTACCCAAACCCCTTACATTCCAAGACATCATCGACCACTCAACCATCCATAGTATATCATAACCTTGCAACTCAGCTACAACTACTGACTCTCCTTCGAATTACTTTCATTCACCAACGGAACCATCTTAGCCATCTTAGCCATAAAAGCTTCCTCTCCTCCTTTAAATTTCACCCCCAACAATTTGGACACATTCCAACACTCCAATGCCTCTGCCACCCCCTCATTCTCCTTCTCTGCAAAGGAAGCTAAGTCCTTGCCATTGCAACTCTTAACTTCCCACCTCCTAGAATAGACATTCTTATAAAAACCTCTTTCAATATTACTTACCGACGCACTTCTCCCAGAATGCCGACGCCTCACCGGTGACATAATCTGATTCTGCAAATATACCGCAGATTGCTCACCAATTGCCATTTCTGCAGATTGGATACGAACAGTATTCGACCTTAATAACCCTTGAACAGGCCCATTCGTTTGACTTCTGACCAAGCTGGTATTAAGCCCATTATCTTGTACACCCTTATCCTGGCCCAAGTTGACTTCTTCCACAGCTCTTTTATTTTCTCTTTCTTCATTAAAATCCTCTGACAATCTCTGTTGACTGGTACCATCACCTACTGCTGTTACCTCCGCAGAACAAAAGTCATTAGCCAACAAATGTTTAGTCCCTTCAATTAAATTCAAATTTCCATCGATAACCGTATCAACCCCTTTTTCATCTCCCCGTACCCATGCTTCAACCCTGTCCTGAGAGTCTGACACAGACTGATCTCCCCACTGCTCATCCTTTCCCTGCTGGACATCCTTCTGGCTCCAGACCGGCGAAAACCCCTCACTAGAAGCCACTGTTCCGTCATCTTCAGCCATATCCTCTAACTCCGGAAAAAACTCATCACTACCTTCCACCTTAATCTTAATCATGAATGACCTTCCATACGTATTTATAATGACATGGGGAGGAATATCAAAGGGACTTTCAACCCTCAATAACATATAAGCTACTCTACAATCCACTCTGTTAGCAGTTTGTTCCTGTATCTTAACTAGCTTGCCCCATCTCGACGCCAAGCTTGTGAAGAAAGGAACTGACCAACAATTCAGAGGAACTCCAATCAAAGAAACTGCACAATAAGGCAATGGCACCCCCTCTTCTTCCATAACTTGCTCCAACCTCTCGAACCAGAAGGACAAGATCTCCCATTTGTTTTCCATCGTTGCGACTTTCTCCTCAACAGTCTGGAAAACTACCAGACAAGCTTTTTTTGCATAACCCCATTGAATCACTTTTACATTGATTCCTTCAGTCCTTAGCGCCCTTTGCACAAACTCAACTTTGAATAATGGCTTACAAATACCAGTTAACGACGATCTCAGCCATGATCTATCCTCCATTGGAATAAAGACTTCCAACTTCTTCTTCACCTCTTTCTTAGCTCCAAAACTCCCCGCTTTCTGGCCCTCAACTTCTTTCGCACCCACAACCATCTCCTTATATGACCTTCCATTGCGAAACTTATTCATCATCTCCATCTTTCCAGAACCTGCCACTTGAGATGATGGTAGTTCCCTGAGCATCCCATCTACACCAGCATCTGTAGACCTCGGCCCACTAGTATGTTTGAGGCTCCTCGGTATACTTTTCTTCTGATATTTGGCAATCGACACCAATATTCTCCTCCCATCGACCGATGCGTTGTTCATCTTTCCAATTGCTAGATGCATATCATCTTTGCAAGCAAAATGCACAAAGGCAAACGTACTATCCTTGTAATAAGGTCTCCTATTAACAAATGGAATGAACACCTTAATCACCTTACCATAATGACTAAAACGCTCCCATAATACATTTCTATGCACTCGCCTACTTAAATTATCCACGAATACAACCCACGATATTGCTCCAGGCGGAGACATACTACTGCCCGGACGAACAAGACCCTTCGAACTCTCTCTCGCTCTCTCTCTACCTTTCTCGCTCATTATCCTTCCAATGTCTGTTTCGTGCAAAAAGTATATTTATCATGACATTAAGTGGAGGTAGGATAAGTAATCTCTTTGAATGATAGGTTAACACGCTGCTCCAAGACAACAACAGCCCAACCCCAGAAAAAAAAACAAGATTATCAGATAAATTCAAGTACAGAATTAAACGGGACAAGAGATCATAATATTTGGAATATTCTCCTCTCTTCTTGAATCCCTCAGAGTTGTTAAGGAAATTCTTATTCCAAGACTATCATGAAATAGCTAAATATTAAACCAAAGTTAGCTGTACCTCGAGTGAGACAAACCGCAAGTTCAAGAATTTTGAAGAAAAATCTTCAGATGTCTCCTTGTGCCTCTCTTTCCACTCTTCCCAAAGGTAACTGTTAATTTCAAGAACAAAAGTCAGGCCGAGAAATTATGCGATATACCATTCAAAATGCATACTAACTAAGTAGGGGGGAGGGGGTTTAAATATCCAAACAAGCACACAAGGTTGAAATTAAAGACGTAGATGAAAAGAATCAAAGATTCAACATGATGGACGGGAAGAAATTATTCAATAAAGAAGTGTATGACTACATTGGACAAAAGTGGAAAAGATCAATTCTTAAAAGGGCTATACAAGACCAGTAAATACAAATATGGATTGGACCCCGTCATTTTATTAAAAAAAAACTCAGTTGTACGTTTGCGGAAAACTAGCAAGGACCAAGTGTGTTATACAAGGGTTCACACATAATCCTAGAGAAAATTATGAAAATAAATTTGCATAAATTCTGAGTAACTAGCAGCAAATTTTGTTCAATATAAACATACTAAACATAGCAAAGATATATGGTATGACAGTTTAAGAGATGAAAAACAGAAATTAATAATCTAGAAAAAAATATCAGCACTTTTAACTTAGAAAAGCAAATCAGTAAAGGCATTGAAACCTAACAAGGTAAACTTACATGCAAATGTATTTATGAACTCAAATATATTGTGTAAAAGCATTAAAATACCTTTGGACTAGATTTTTAAGACCTGCATGGTTTCCTCTGATAGAATCCATGTGCAATATGCATGGTACCTTCGATGATTTGGCCAAATCCTCATCTGAACAGAAAAAATATGCATGAATAAAAGGCCTATTCCCCAAAAGCTCTTGTCCAGTCAAACAAGAATATACCTTTAAAAGCAGCCACTTCACCAGGATGACATATGACTAGCAAACTCCAATGAAGGCTGTGAGTAATATGCAAATACACTTAATGTTAGCTCATAAGTTCTTATATGTATTTCTTAAAACAAATGACTCTGAGGACAAATTTCTTACTTGAAATTTACTGGTATAAAGATGTAATCTTTTCCAAACATGTCCAATTTTCTTGTCCATTTACGAACTCGCACGAAAGCAGCCCTGCCATCAGAAATACTGGATGGATCTTTGTCAAGATCAGCAAGTTTCCGAAAGAAAAAACTATTAAAAAAATGGAATCTCTGCCTTTCTTCAGGTTCTATCTGATTCTTTAAATACCTGTCAAAAAAAATTTATATTCCAAACTTGAGCCTGCACCATTCCTTAAAAATAGAAACATATGCATGATAAAAGAATTAAAATGATCTTACTTAATGTAGAAGTCAATGATCGTATCATTGATGAAGGTCTCTGGTTCTAACAGATCAACATCTCTCTTGCTAATGGAAACAGCATCAAAATCACCTTTTGGATATATAACCTCCTCAAAAGGCTCATCAAAACTGCAAATCAGGTGTTGTTGGCATAGAGCATAAGCAAGACTGGGTCATGAAATCGGTAAACAAACTTGAAACAATAAAGAAAATATGGACTTTTAACCCCTTTGTGTGTGTGTGTGTGTGTTGAAGGGAGAAAAGAGAGAGAAAGGGGTTGATGTCCCATAACTTACTTTGGAAAATAAGACTTATGTATTGGTGAATCATCCCCATCCATTTCCATCAGTGGACTGAAAATAAAAATGAGTATTTTAGCCATGCTCTTAGATTTAACATCATAATATCATGACAGGCACGAAAGTATCAGTCTTTGTTAAGGCAACAAAAATTGCAAATGGAACTCTAAGCAGCCAATTGGAGTTGAATGACAACTTTGAAAGGAAACGTATATTTAGAAGCTTACTCAAACACAATATTCCACATGGCCAGGTATTTATGATTTAATGAAGTGATTGCTTCCTGTTTCTCAGACCATCTGGAGTCAAATACCGTGAACTTTAATTCCTCAATAACTGGAATACACATGAGCAAATAAAGTCAGATAAAATGAAGGAAAAGAAAAATATTAGCTGAGAACTAATTCCCATATGATGATCAGAGTATACGATAAACTTAGGCCAAGGCTTCAAACCAAACAAAGAAAAATAACTGAACAAGGTTAAAACATATCCTCAAAAATCTTCACCCATATAGGCAAACAAATGTATGGATCTACGAAAATATGAAACAAATTTTACAAGGAACAAAATAAAAAAATAGCTATGTAAGGCCACTAACATGAAGTGCTACATTCATTCTCAGCCTCTGCCGCAACCTTTGAGAGGACTTTCAGATTGACAATCATACACCCACCCTACGATGCAGTCCACACAAAAAACTGCATACTGTTAAAATCAAGATGTACAAAAGCACTAACCTAAAACGTTTCCATTCATGACTCACCCTTTGAAACCACTGACAATGGATGTTAATAATATCATCAACTCCCCTTTCAAAACTAAAGGCCACATGGTGATAACTCACAGTTGAGCACTCAATTTTGATGCCATCAGGAGAAAAAATGACTGATACCCCTGTATAATAATTATCTTGATATACAACATATTCCGGACATATAACAACTTCTCTATCTATGTTATCCTGCCAAAAAAAAAAGGATAATTGAAACAACTAAGAAAAGCCTTCAGAATATCACGTACTAATAATATTGATCTTATTGGCTAATAATTTTCTCTAGAACTGTTTTAACATTCAACTAAAGAAAAAAATTAAAATAACATCATCGAGAGGGTAAATATTAAAATAACTATACCCAGAGTTTTAACTCAGGCAATAGCCTACTTGGCATAAGAATGAAACCTCTAAAGATGAAAACCCCTAATATCTGTTACTAATAAATTTAAAAGGAAAGGAAATTACCATAGGGATATTTCCATCAAAATGATCTACCACATTGCCATTCAAAGAAACTGAAAAATGCAGATAAAAAGATTTAGAAAATATTAAGAACCCCTAAAAACAATTGGGAAATGAACATAAAATTTCCAATCCAAAGGAATACCATTATCCTCTGCTACATCAGAAATAGGATTTGATGTGGATCTTTCACTCATGCTTCCATTACCATCTGAAGTCATATCAACTGGCTCGTTCTGCAAGAGATATAACAATCTAAGTGCAAGCCAAATTGAACTTAATTCAAAATGTAATTTAGGAATAACTGGAAAAGTACAATTAATGGAGAACTTGAAAGGGGACAGCTTAATTGTCTTTTCCCAGGTGAAGGTGCTTCAGAAAATGAATTTCTAGACTCAAACTCAGGAAAGGTACTTCCACACTTATGCATATATTTTTCTAAGTCTGGCTGTTGTTCAGAACTTGTGGACTTCGACTCTGGGGAAACATCCAGCTCAGTGTTTCCTTCCTTGGCAAATTCATTTTCACCAGGACCCAGCGAGGCAGCAGGAGTAGCCCCATCAATTCCACCAACATCTATGCAAGGAATGTTGTCCATTTCTTTTCTCTGAACCGCAGCACCATGGGCAACTTAAAGCAAATGCAAAATAATTACTATCAGAATGCCGAGAATTAAATATGAAATATCCACACATGATTCAACAATTATCCTACAATACAAGTTTTTGAATAAATTTTGCATATAACATTACTTTAACCACCAAATTCAACAACCATTGCTGAACAAAGAGAATACAATTCATACTTTTTAAACTCAATCACCACATATACAGAAAAGAAGAAAACCAATAATTAAATCTATAGAGAATTCCCTGTAGCATATAAAGAAACAGATAACCCAAACCCAAGCAATCCAAAGAGGAACATATGTTTTCATGCTAGTAAAAGAAAAGACTATCAGCTTAAAAGACAAAAGTCAATCTTCACATCGATCAAACAATCTAGAGGATTGTAATTTGCAGTATTTCCACATCTTGATCGCCATTACTCGACAAGGGATTAGAACTAAACTCTCAATCTACTAATGGCCACGGACCCGGAAACATTCCAGTTCACTGGATGTGAATTCAGAGCCCGCATTCACTAAATTATGGAGTTCAAATCAAAACAGTCATTGCAAACTGTTCCCCACAACCTCGTTGCAAAGTTGATACGACCAAATTCATACAATTATTAACTACATATGATTCACTTCGTTTTCATTGCCCTAACCTTACTAAAAAAGGTAAGGGTTTTGTCCATTTAAAATTTGACAGAAAATCCGATCGTTTTCTAGGGGCTTTTTACAGCGCCCAAAAAATATTTAAAATGAAAATAATAAATAAAATGAAAAAAATCTTTGTTTTAGAAACTTACCGCATTCGAGAAACTGACATTCCATAGTCGCCGGGTCATCGGAATTAGGGTTTCTCAATTTGCAAAAGCATTTATCAGCTGTCAATTCTGAAATCCCGTCTTCCTCCTTGAATTCGAACACTTCGAAACCGTTGTTCATCGGCGCGTGAGAGAACTATATGTTAAAACGAACAAACGTGTTGGTAACTCGGTGAGTCGGAAATCGAAACTCAGTGAGTAAACGTGTAGGAGACCAATTATTACCCGCGATCTTCCAAGAAGGAGAGGAAAGGCACTGCCCTAATTTCCGAGTAAAAGAACGAATTAGATTAGAAGAAATCCAGTTCGAGTAAAAACTAGGGTAAAATATACATTTAGTACCTAAACTATAAGTTTTAGTCTATTTTAGTATTTATACTTTCAATTTTTTTAAAATCACGTCTAACATTTAATTTTATTTCATTTTAGTACCCTCACCGTTAAAGACTTAATGCACGGGCTGACGGTGCATATATCCGGTGAAACGATCAATCTGAACTGTGGACCACGAGAGAGTGATGAGTCTACCAACATAGTCCAATTTCAGGCCCATCGAACGATTGACAACGGAGATCAGAGGATGAAAAAATCGAAGAGTTCATCGTCAATTTGGGAAGATTGAAGCATTTCCCGGTGAAACGAAGGTCAAAATTGCCTTTAGCGGGTCGAAAAAGTACAAATTAAAAAGTTTGATTTTCATCAGTCGACGACTGACGACTGACGACTATAGACATGGCGGGTCGATGAGCTCTTCTGTTAAATTTTTAATGGAATGGTACTAAAATGAAATACTAAGTATAGTTTTGAAGAAAAGTAGAAGTTTACGTACTAAATGCATAGTTTAACCTAAAAATATTACAAACGTGTTGGGTTTAGGATAATTAAGTAACGCGCAAGTTCAGAGAGTACATAACACGAATCAATCAGGCGATAGAAAAAATAAATGAACAATTATCTTGGCGCGTAGGGTTTGGTTTATAGGAAGTTAATGGGACAGGGAAAAGGGATTTATTGGAAGTGTCCCCTCTTAATTTGGATAGTTTTATGTATTGCCGCTAGACCTTTTTAGGTAATTTAATAGTGATCTGATTAGCACGAATCAAATGACATCGGTGATAAAAGAATTGTTGTAATTTCTTGAGCAATTGGAATGTCAGGGGTGTGAATACTAATTGGATAGTTTTATGTATTGCCGCTAGACCTTTTTAGGTAATTTAATAGTGATCTGATTAGCACGAATCAAATGGCATCGGTGATAAAAGAATTGTTGTAATTTCTTGAGCAATTGAAATGTCAGGGGTGTGAATACTAAATGTCAAATAGTTGAAAGTTATATGTTATTTTGAATAAATATTATCTTATACTTACATCAGATTGATCAAAAAAATTATTAGTGATATGATTAACACTAAAGTTTTTATTGTAGATTTGTTTAATTTGATATTTAAACCTCAACATCTTACTAATTCCATAATTAACAATTAATTATGGTAATTAATATTATTGAATTCTAATTAATCTGATTATTTGAATAGATTAAATAAGAAAATTAACAATTCAACTAGTTTAAACTAAAATATCAAAATAGATATAAATAAAATCATTTTAAACGACTTAAAAAAATGAATCGAGACAAAAAATAACCTAATAAAAAAAATTAACTTTATGAACTTTTATTTTTATTCAAGGGCTGATTACATCCTTGTAATTTTTGTAGTCACTTAGGTCAAAGTTCAATTAGTATTGTTTTTGCATATTGATGTATTCCACTTATATTCTTGTTGGTCGGTAAGAAAAGCTTGAACTGCAACAACAAATAGTACTATTAAAATTTCTATATCCGAAGGAAGAACGATGATGAAATGAAGCCAAGACCAATCACCGATCTTGCATGCCTATGTGGACAAAAGACGACAGACAGCAAATGACATTGTTAGGAGGTCAACGTTCGATTGAGTAGAGTAAAAGAATTTCGAATTATTCGAGTTAACGAATCCTATTTTACAACTCATACTTTATTTGAAATTTTTTTCGAGTTGAGTCGAGTTTATAAAATTTGAGTTCAATCAAATCGAGACAATTTTTCGAGCTTCTGTTTAAATTTAATTGTAAATATTTATAATATTAAAATATTATTTTATTTCAATTTAATTGACTTTTTATAACCATATATACAATTCAAATATACTTATTCATATTTTGTTCATACATGTGTATATAGGGGTGAGCAACGAAACCGAGAAAATCGAAAAACCGACACGAACCGAGTAAAACGGTTCGGTTCGGTTTGGCTTTAAACGGTTCGGTTTTCGGTTCGATTTAAAGGCTTCATTTTTTTGATTCGGTTCGGTTCGGGTTTTCCATATGGAACCCATTTGTTTCATATTGAACCGAATAGGCAATTTTTGTAAAAAAAATTATAGTTTCAAATGATTTTTTCATTGAAAAACCGAAAAACCGAACCGAACCGAAAAACCCGAACCGAACCGAAAAAACCGGTTTCGATTTTTTCGGTTTTTTAACTATTCGGTTTCGGTTTCGGTTTAAATATTGAAAACCGTTTATTTCGGTTCGGTTCAGTTTTTGGTAAAAAACCGAACCGAACCGAACCGAATACACCCCTATGTGTATATGTATAAAATCCAAGGACTCGACTCAAACTTAAAAATAAATCCTTTAATTACTAAAAATTTCGAGTTATTCGAGTTGCATTTTACAACTCGAATTTGAAATTTTTTCGAGTCGAGCTGAGTTTATGAAATTGCAACTCGAAGTCAATTCGAGTTGAGTTTTTTTTCCAAGTAGAATCGAGTCGAAAAATTCGGTTTTTTCTAGTCGAGCTCACCGCTAGCCATTATAATTATAATGGAAATAGCAGCTGAGCATCAAAAGTTGCAGAGAACTGTCTCTCTCTTGCATGCCCCTATGAATCTTCACAGACAATCCCAAGCCATCAACCACCACAGCCATCTTCAAAACTGAAATCTAACACTATAAAAGAAGATATATTTGATCAGAATTCAGAGACTATCTCTTTGAGCTTTAAAAGAAAACGGGGATTGCAAGTGAAGGAAAAGAGGTTGAGAATGCTCGTTTGGTAATTTCAGTCTTTTATTACGAGGGAGTGCCCGAAACTTCTGCTGCCATACAAATCAAAGCAAAGCTTCCACCATTTTCTTTCACAAGTGTACGTGGAGTGGACAAATGGAGAAGACGATACTAGCTCTAGATTAGCAAAGCTTCTATTGTTTTCGTTGGTTTTGGTCCGAGAAGATGACAGTGTAGGTGAAGGAGGCCAGTGAGTGACTATCAATTTAGAAGTTTAGGTGAAGATAACACCATTGTTGATTTTGCAGGGTTACAAAGTTATTGGCTATAGGGAAGCCATTATAAAAACTAAAAAAGGAGAAGCAAGTTCTGGACTTTGATGATTCAAGATGGAATGTGTTAAGCAGTTTCGATGGATGAACGGGCGGATCAAGACCATTGGTCTCTCATTCAATTGACAACGGGATTTAGGTACGTTCGAAGGCATAGACGACCGCTAAATGAAAAAAAAGGGGGACAAATTAAAAAAGAAAATGCACCAGCCGGGCCGTGGCAGGATATTAATCTACCACTAAACCACCGGTGCCACATGCTTAAATCTAAAGAAAGAAATAAAATTAATCTTGAAATAACGATATTTACTTTGAAGGCGACAAATAGACAATTAAACCAAATTAATTGAATAAATTAAACATGTAACTAAATTTTTAGTTTATTTGATTTTCAATTCAGGTTTGTTTAATATATGGTGCTTATTATTATATTTGTATTTTTTAATAATAAATAAATCCGAAAATATAAATGGTAATGGGCGGCCGTACGAGGGTTATGGGGTATGATCTAGGGTTCAAAGATTTTAGGGTCCAATCTAAAGTCTAATGATTTGGGGTTTTATTTTGGTGTTAAAGTCAGGTGGCAGCATAGGGGTTGCAGATTTGAGAAAAAGGCATTGGAGTGTACGACGTAGATTAGGATGGGTTGATGGTGTCGTAGAATAATTGGGTATCATCAGGCAGAGCAGCTTGTGCTAGATAGGGGAATGGACGGCGCGACCAAAAGTAGGGTGTTGGCCAGATCAACGAGTGCTAAAAGAGATGACTAATTAATAGAGGAAGATGAAACTCAAAAACTACCCTTCACTTGGAATCGATTGAGGTAGATGAGTAATAGAGGAAGATGACAAGGTTTCCTTTTACCTTCCTAAACAAAAGAGATGACTTTATTTCACTCATCGAACCCCACTGATTCTTATTTTTGGATAATTTGTCTTACAAAAATGTCATCTTTACTTCTTCTTTTTTTCAACCATTAATAACATTTAAAATAATTTTTAAATTAAAATCTTAAATCTAGTGGATCAAAGTTCCTCCTTTGTTGCTTGAATCAAACAATGTGTATTTTGAACGTAAGGAAAAATAGTATAAAGATGTATAGTTTAGATGAGAAGATACATAATTTAGTGTGAAATTTTCATGGACCGATGAAATACTATACATGTAAATGTATCCAAATATATACAAGTACTAGAACAAGTTCAATGTAATCTAAGATGAAACTTCCAATCTCAAAATATCATATATATATATATATATATATATATATATATTATATGTTCATATTTTCTTTAAACCTAATACATATAATCATATATACGTATTCTTGCAAGGGTTCAGCTTAAGAGGGAAGCCTGCAAAAGAACTCAAAAAAAGAAAACAATTAAGCACAAATCTTGCAACCTCTATTTTATCTATACACAATGCTCGAAATTAAAATTATTGAATTTTTTACTACTCGACCTAATAAATATTCATCACGAAGTTCGATTTATTTAACTTACCCTAGTTTGAGTGAAATGTCGGAGCTATCATCTTCAGGTGGAGGGCCGCTGTTGCAACCGTAAACATTACTGGCAGACTCCGATGAGTTGCAACATCTGAATCTGCTAAGACAAATCTTGTCTTTGCACAATGTCGCCAACTGAATATTGACATACCAAGAATCTTTTGCCAATGTTTTTATAAGTTACTTGCAAATTGAAGTATTCAACATATTACCATGGTAACTAGTCTGCTTACTTTATCTTTAAGTTGCTTGTTCTCTTCCAGCAACTTTGCTCCCTGTCGTTATCATCGAAGAGATAAATAAGCACATAAAAGAACACAAAATTCGATGTGAAATCGCAAATAAAAACTAAACAAAATTGAACACAGATCTTACATGAAAGTCCCAGACGAAAAAAGTATCAGAATAAAAGAATAAATCCATTGTCCTCAAAATTGTAAAAGAGAAAGAAACTTGAGCATCTCCCCCACGTGAATGGAGTAAGACTTAAATATAAAAAAAAAATTATTTAAGTTCAAAATAATAGAAAATAATTAAGTATTTATTTTCAAAATTTGAAGAGGCAAAAACTTAAAACTTAATTTTAAACTAAAAATACCTAAAATACTATATCAAAAATTTTGGGAGAAGCAATAACCTTCCTCCAATTCTCCATGTGCCTTGGTCTGTAAATCTCAAGAATCTTTGTATTCACCACAAATTCCTATTTTTTTCTTCTAAAACAATTCATCTCCAAAGAATTAAACCATAAACTTCTTAAACGACACCAAATGAAATTCAAATCATAATCTCGAACAAATTTCTATAATAATTTTCATAGATCCGACAATGCCAGTATGATGCTATTAAACGGCACAAAATATGAAAAATGAAAAAAAAAAACATGACAGAAAAATATATGCGAATGTCAAAATGTATATACATAAAACAATCCGTTGTACAAACCTTGGTTTCTAGTGAAGAGATCTCGTTCATAATACGTTCAACCTGAGAGAGAAAAATGGGAATACAAAAAAAAAAAAATTATTACAATGGACAAAGTAAAGAATTCACTTTGCAGATGAACTCGTATGAACCTTGGTCTCAAGAACTCGCGCGACTCCTGATTCCACCAGCTTCTCGAGTCGCTGCAATTCATCGATGTTCAACCCTTGAAGATCTTCTCCTCTCATCTGCCTGTTTTACACAAAGACATCATATGTTATACGTCAAATTCCCTTCAACAACAGTCAACAAGTCACTGAGTACTGACCTTAATTCAAGGGTTTTATCAGCAGATTCCTTGCTCAATCTCATCTGATCACTGTTTTCCGGCTAAATTTAGAAAAGAAAGAACAAAATAATGAGTGCATAGTACGGACATTAATTTCATAAATCACCTGAAGACCGAGAGAGGGTTGATCCAATTTGTTGGGATTGTTGGTCTGCGCATGGCACCTTCCCAGTATATCCTTCATGCCACAGGAAGAAAAAAAAAAGAAGGGAAATATTGCATAAACAAAAGATTTATTCAAGTGAAAACCATGCCTAACAGATATTATTTGCTCCAGTTAGCAATAAATGGAATGTAGGCTAAAATGCTAAATGTTGGTGGGTTTACACTTACACTTCACAATGAATCTTAAATTAGGAGTACATGAACCAAGCAATCGAGCTGAATCAGTTTTTCTTGCATTGTCTCTAAAGAACAAAATCCACAAATACTAGTACTACTTCCCATAAGCTGAGGTTAAAGTCGAAACACTAGAATCCACCCACGCACACCAGCCAGCTCTTACAAGGTTAATTATAACCACGCTATTATAAAACGCAATGCAAAAAGCTGCCATAACATTAAATATGCTACTATAACCTGGGACTTAAATAACAGTCTATTATTAAAAATAACCACCATTATATGGTGGTAATAGTATCATCAGAAATTGTTATTGTATGATTGTGATACCCACAATAACCACGATAGTATTCTTTATATCCACAATTATAATAAACACAATCGAAAACAAGTTTGCAATAACCATTTAGATCCCAGTTTTAACATTAACTAAAAAAACTATTAGGAAAATGATTCAGGATATATTTATGTCAAAGCCTCAAAGGTAACATACTTGTAATGTCAAATTCACTTCTACTATTTAATTAAGTAATCATTTGGGTTCTCTTCTTTTTCTGAATTAATTTAATCCAACGTTTGATTTTGAATCAAAATAATCTTGGCTCGAAGGAAATCGTTAGTTGACTAACAGTCAATGCTTATCATGGACATGATAAGTCTTATGTGCCCAAAGTGTTGATGCAGTACTGCCACGTGTACATAAGCAATGACGTGACATATACCACATGTATTTAAATAATGACGTGACATATTTTATGTGTACATAAGTGATGACATAGCAAATGATGACTTGACATATCACGTGTCTAAAGTGATGACGTGGCACATACAATGTATCCAAAGTGATGATGAGAGATTTACTATGTGTCAAAAGTGATGATGTGTCATATAGCATATCGGTTATTTGGATACATAATTTTTTTTAAAGAAATGAATACATAAATCTTGACACATAAACAACAAAAGTAAACTAACCGCTTTCGTTCAATCAAGAATCATTATTGTTTAATAAAAAAGAGTAAAACTTAAAATAATTATTTAATCAAATATTAGGATAAATTTTGATATTATGTGTTAATATTAATATAGTTTAAAATATGCAAAACAATTATCTTCAATTAGTTCATCTTATAAATCATTCCCTCGATTTATAACATCATTTTTGTCTTAACGAACATGAGTGCATCTGAAGGGCGTCTTTACCAAAAAATCACCCTACTTTTTTTATTTTCATGTCAGACACCGTTAGAGAAAAATTTACCGATCTAGCACCCTTTGCAGAAAGGTGCGGATGCTGATCCGCGCCTTACGCTGATATAGCGCCACGTGTGGTAAAGAGCGGATGATGATCCGCGCCTTACGCCAGTTGGCGCCACATGATTCGCGCCTTTCATAATTGTATCTGAATTTCTCGTCTTTTAAACTTCCCCCCTGGGCTACAAATAAGACCCTCTCAACCCGTAAACATCACCCATCAATTCCTATTATCTTTTCTTTACAAGTTCATTCGATCTTTCGTTGTAAGGTAGTTTTTTTAATATATAATATTTTTTATATATGATTATTTGAAAAAACTTATTGTACTAATTATTTTCTATTATTTTTTGTGGTTGTAAAATTGAAAAGCGGGATCATATGTCGAAACATTTTTGTTGATACGGTAATAATATAAAATTATGTTATTTAAATTATTTAAGTTTATTTTTAAATATTTTATTGCGTTATATTTTTATTCATATATTATTTATTTGATTAGGCTTATTTCAACTATTATTTTTGTATATATAAGACTGTCTATCTTTCAAACTCTCAATATGACGCGAATTTCAGCTATTGTTTACTATGATGGAGAAATTCGGAAAGATGAAACCGGCGTTGTGTTCGCATCAAATCATTCTGTTAAAATATCCTTTAAGAGAAACATAACTCTTAAGGAGCTGATAACAAAGATTTCAAGGAAGGTTAATGTTAGATGTACTAGAAGACTGTCGTCGCTTTAGTACAGATTTCCAACATCAATGTTTCTATTAACTTATACAGCATTCGAACTATCGAACGATGATGATGTTGCAATGATGGTTGATTCTCAAAATCATTATTCAGGCGCCGATACAGAGATGTATGTAAAGTTTGTTGAAGTACGTGCTATTTGGGGTATGTCATTACGCTCCCAATATGGGTTGGCTCAATAAACTGATCAAGTTGATAACCCAACTACAGTAATATGTAATAATTTTAACGCCATAATGGGAAATCCGCATCATGGTGTCATCCCATCAAGTTCAATAGGGAGACATTCATCATCAACTCCTTACGATATGTACTGAGACGGGTCCACAAACAATCCATATGGTAATATCGCGTCTAGTTCAAGGGGAAGACATTCATCTGCCAATTTCTTTGACCTAAATATGGAGATGCCATCGACGCAACAATCTTTGCAGTTTTCATTTGACACAATGACTTCAAGCTCCATGGGGATGCATTTTATTGTGAGCTTCTTTGATCTCAATGTCGAGATGCCTTCAATTTCAAGGGGAATACATGCAAGTACCAGGTTGTTTGACCTAAATGTGGACAGCGTGGAGAAACCCTTATCTCTACCAGAAGAACCGCTTCGTGAGCCAGGTATGGATGGCACTGAGACTGAACTATTCATTTACCCAGAATCACCGCAGTTCAACATAGACTCCAATGATGATAATGATGTAGATGAAGTTCCCACAAATGTATGAAGCTGACTATGGTACAATGTACGGGCTAGAATTTACGGATATGCCTAATGTCAGTTACTATGGATTTAACTCATCAATAATTAATGATGAGTTATATAAAGGAATGGAGTTTTCAAGCAAAGATGAAGCGATGAGGGCAATTAAAAATTACAATATTCGTAATTCTGTTCAGTCCAGAGTCGATTGCTTTACGACTGAAAAGTATGTCTGTTAATGTGTCCAACGTGATAACGGAATCCTCCTATCAACTGTAGTATACATGCCCGTGCATACACTTTTACCTGCTCTTCCGAGGCATCGATACTCAAATGCTTGAAATTTGTATCCAACCAATTTAACGGAATCCGACCACCGATAAAATTTGGTGGGATACGTCCTAGATATTCCTGGCAAAATGAATTCCAGTTACCGTGCGCCACCCCTGAAAGCACATCTCCATCTACCGAAAGCCCCAACTGCATGAAAACATCCTCCAGCATAATCGTGCAAACTCCGCACGGAAGATGGAATGTGTGTGTCTCCGGTCTCCACCGTTCGACTAATGCAGAAATCAGGTTGGATTCTACGTTACAGTAGCATTCATATCTAGCTACGGAACTGAATTCATCCTCGACTAAATACAACTAAACACAGCTTTGTATCTCTAATTTAAGATTGCGGATAAAAGGATCTAATATACAGTCTCTCTCCTAATTTAATAAATATTACAAAAATTAATATATAAACTAATAAAAATAAATAAATTATTACTAATAATTTAAATTAAAATAGAATATAAAAATGTTATCGTATCAGCAAAATGCCTCAAGATATTATTTCCATCCAAACGCAGCAGACCGCCTTCCATTTTATAACTGTAAAAAAATAATATAAAAAATTTAATAAAATACTAAAATATTAATTTAGTAGAATATAATATATTACATTCTAAATCAAATTTGACCGGGTTTTAGCTTTAAGAGGATTTGGCTTTTGATATGGTTTGAGAGGATTTGGTGTAGTGGAAATAGTAGAGAGTGGGTATTTATAGGTTATGGGATTGGGTTTGGGCGGATATGTATTATTAATTGAGGGAGTGTGAACGGTTGAAACTTAAATGAAAGGCGCGGATGGTGATCCACGTCTTTCTGGCACGTGTCAGTTTTACAGAAAGGTACGGATGATGATTCGCATTTTACGCTGATATATCGCCAGCTGGCGTAAGACGCAGATCATCATTCTCGCTTTACAACACGTGGCACCACATTAGCGTAAGGCGCGGATCATCATCCACGCCTCTCTGAAAAGGGTGCTAGATCGGTAAATTTTTCTCTAATTATGTCTGCAAATGGTGCAAATCATCATCCCTACTTTTTATTTACGTGTTAGACACCGTTAGAGAAAAATTTATCGATCTAGCACCCTTTCCAGAAAGGCTCGGATGATTCGCGCCTTACGCTGATATGGCGCCACGTGTTGTAAAGCGCGGATGATGATCCGTGCCTTACGCCAGCTGGCGCCACAACCGCGTTTTTTTGTAAAATTGACACGCACCGAAAAGGCGCGAATCACTATCTGCACCTTTCATTTAAGTTTCAACCGTTCACACTCCCCCAATTAATGATACACATCCGCTCAAACCTCATCTCACAACCTATAATTACCCCCTCTCTTCTATTTCACCACACCAAATCCTCTCAAATTCAATCAAAATCCAAATCCTCTTAAAGTTAAAATCCGGTCAAATTTTATTTAGAATGTAATATATTATACTATACTCTACTAAATTAATATTTTAGTATTTTATTAAATTGTTTTATATTAATTTTTTTGCAGTTATAAAATGGAAGGCGGTCTGCTGTATTTTTAAAATGGGGCTTCCAGTAGATGGAGATGTTCTTTCAGGGGTAGCGCACGGTAACTAGAATTCATTGTGTCAAGATATCTAGTAGGTGTCCCGCCAAATTTTAACAGGGTTCGAATTTCGTAAAAGTGGTTGGATGCAAATTTCAAGCATTTGAGTAACGAAGCCTCAGAAGAGTTGGTAAAAATATATGCAGGGACATACATACTATAATTGATAGGAGAGCTCCTAATGCCGGACAAATCGCGCAACCAAGTTCACTGTATGTGGTTGCGGCATCTCGTTGATTTTCATCTAGCTGGAACACTGAGTTAGGGCTCGACAGTTTTGGCATTCTTGTATAGGGAAATGTGTCGAGCTACTGATTATAGGAGCATAGTATCGTATACATTTTTTATGTCCGGTTGTGAAGAACACATTCGTATTCTCGCTATTATTAAGATAATTACTTTAATGATTTCGTATATTAATCATTTTATCTAGTATATAATAAAAATTATTTCATTGAATAGGTAGTATATTTCAAGGAAAGATCATTGGGATTTACTTGATGAATTAGAATCAATTAGGCTATTAATTGATCAGAAAGCTGGCACGGAGATATGTATTTAAATGTTTGAAAATCTATTTTGTATTATCGTTATATAATTAGATTATTATTTTGATAAGAATTATATATATTGTTTTAGTTTGAATGGGCTACTTATTGTACTGATGATATGAGGATTTGCATCACACACGACTAAGGGACCCATTAGATATTTGGATGATGGTGGTCCATTTGATCTATTATGCGATTGTCGAGTGCCACCCCACTAATCGCGTACTCCGACAATTTGGTTTTGTACAATCAATTCTGGAAGCACCTCAAAATCTCGACGAGTTGCATAACACCAATCGACGTGGTAAAAAATATGTGGATTGGCTGCTAAAGCATTATCAGTGAGTCATGATATGAGAGGATCGATGTCAGCGTAATCCCCATAGGGAACCCATTTATATGGACCATCTGACTGTTGCATATGGTTATTATGAGTGATTCAAGAGTAACGTAAATTTGTTCATGTTTTCCGATGAAGCACGAAGAGAGAGCATTCATCGATGTCGATAGAGACGTCTACCGTCACAACCCCATCGTCCCCCAACTTGTGGACAGAGAGCAAATGCTTCCGATTCGTCGACAGCTGTAGCACCAGAACCTTCATAGCAACCATCATCTGCAACGATGTACACCCTGCAGCCAGTTCATATGGCTCCGCAACCATATCAGATGCCGCCACCGTCATTCTCATACTAGATGTCGCCACCGTCGCAGAGTTATATGACCCCCAGAGGATATTATGGTTCTATATTTGCATATTCAACTTGGGTTCATATGCAGGTTATTTGGCGGGTCCAGCCTCACCACCAATGGTCATCGCACAGACACCTCCTATACAGTTTTCTCACTCATCTATGTTTGTCTTTCCTCATTAGGGTATTTCTCATTACCTATGGGGGGAACTCAAATTCATATACCTTAAACACTTCTGATAGTAGGTATACGGGATCCACAAAACGGTTATAGTCTTGAAAGGTATGCGAGCAAGCTACTATTACATGAGAACACGAATACTTCAGAGCTTGAAAAAACCCACAGTCGCACCATCTGTCTCGGAGATTAACTCTTAACGAGTTAGCTTCAATCCCTTGAAAAGGTTGCGGCATCTCTGTGACATGAAACAATTAATACGTTATAGAGAAGCTTGTTATAGACATTCTATTTGATGCAACAATTCTTTTTTCGTAGATATGTAACTAATCTAGGGTGATAGACATAACCGCTTTGTATCCATGTTTGAGCTTATCCCCCGAACTTCACAAAAAGTGCTCCAAAACAAAAATTTCTATAACATCCTCAATACTGGGTTAGTGATCAAATTGTAAAGTTTCAGAATTTGGTGACTAGAGTAGAACCATGGATTAGTTCAATGATTTATTTGGAAATAAATCATAAAAGTTGTTAATAATTATTAGATGAATTGAAGGGCAAAAGGGACATTTGACAAGGAAGATTTTTATTTTTCTTATAAGATAAGGAAACCACGTGGGAAGAGAGAAAAGATTCCAGAGTTTTCTTCTCTTCTTCCTTCTTCATACGTGAAGGCTTAACTCAAAGGTGAGTTTCTTTGTTTGTTGATTAATTATTGATTTTAAGGTTGGGTTATGATCATTAGATGATAATTAAGCTTAAGGAAAGCTTAATTTGTTCTAAAGCAACAAGATGAAAGATATAGAAGAGATTAAAGAAAATGAGTTTTTAGATGAATTTCTGGAAAAGAGTTAATAAATGAAAATTGAGAAGGAATTTGACTTGTCGTCACTAAGAATAAGAGATATATGAAGTTAGAAAGAATTAATAACAAAGTTGAAAGTTTAGCAAGATTCTTAAATTTTAAGAATCATGATGATATACGGAAGATAAAAATGGTTTATATAGATATAAGTTTGTTTAAGTAATGGTAATTGAGTTTAATGACATGATAGGGGCTTAAAATAGAAGAATTGAGTGAAAAGTTGATGGTTTTCGAGCTTAAAATGCAAATTCTGGGCAAGTGTATCGATGCACATTCAATGAGTATCGATGCACTCTTTAAAGAAGAAACATCGAATGCAATTAGTGCATCGATGCATAAGGAGTGCATCGATGCACCCCCTTAAAATGAAAACATCGAAGGTGATTTGTGTATCGATACATGGGTAGTCCATCGATGCACATGTCAAAGAATGCATCGATGCACTGTAGAGTGCATCGATGCACTGTAGAATGCATCGATGCACTTCAAGGGAAAATTAAAATAGACATTTCTTTTGGTGTAAGAGATGATAGATTAGAGTATATTAATGGAATACTGATATGTATCAATGTATGATTATGTAGATATCGAACATGAACAAGTTCCCGAACGATGAAAGAAAGGAAATCATAAAAGCGATATTGACTAGTGAGGCCAGGTGAGTGCATATGATTATAGTATATGATTATATGGAAATTAGACTTGCGATAAGTCTATTTTCATTTTTTGAATTTATGAATGCATGAAAATAAGTATAGTTGGTAGCTGTTAGTATGTGAATATGTATTGTTATGTTCTTTTCTATATGATATGATTTATGTGATGATGTGACTCTATGATATAAGTTATATGATCATAAATTATATAAATAATAATGACTTATGTAATGACAAGAGAAAGTGATATAAGCTATGCGGTATATATATAAATGATTATATGAACATGTAATATAAGTGATGTGATGAGGATCTATGTTTTTATATGTCTATGAGAAGTATGTGCTATGTGATGTATATATGAGCTATGTGATCCTATGAGAATATGAAAAGTGATATGAATTACATGAAAAGAAGCCATATGTCTACATGTATATGTGAAAGAAGCTATGAGCTTATATGAACATGTGATATGAAAATGTATAGTGAAATGAGATAAGTGAAAATGCCCATGTTATGTGTATTGAGAGCTAGAGGTATAGTTGGCATGCTAAGAATTGAGGGTCTACGCGGTCCTTCAGGACATCCTTCGGGACATATGTGTTATATGTAGTCCTTTGGGACATCAACGTGGTCCTTCGGGACAAATTCTACACGCCCCTAGTGGGAATTATACGAGCTGTGGTGACAGCATAGTACACAACCTCAATAGACTCACATATCTACAGTTCTCACATGTGTACATGGGCTAATAAGAGATGATATTGAATACAATGTATGGGATATGTATGTTTTGGAATATGAATTATATGACAGGATATCTGTGTGTTAGTGATTATTGTATATGTTATAAGATATATGATATGAACATAATAAATCATAGAAACAAGAGAATAGAAATATGAATGATAATAAAATGATAATGATAGGAATGAAGATAATTATATGCATGTATGGATTTGATGGATGAACATATATATGTTTGGGTATGCTATGATTGCAGTAATTGTTCATGCATTATTACAAGTTATAGTTTACATTATATATTTATTGCCTCACTAAGTCATAGACTTAGCGTGTAAGTGATTTACATGTAGGTTTCAAGAGAAGTGAAGAGCAATGTGGAACAAGACATGTCAATTCTCCTTACCGAATGTCAAATCAGAAAATAGGTGAATAATGTCTTTTTGTATATAAAGTTCTAGTTAGCATGTATTCAAAAGAATATATTGTATAAGCTCTGAATAGTTTTGTAAACGTTTTGAATAAGTTATATGTAGATGAATAAGTGAATTATGCATGCTCTGGTCGGTTTTTACAATAATGTAAATGTATTTGATGTAAGTTAGTCATTTATATGTTATAAAAGTTTTAAATTACTCCTTATTTTATACAAGTAAATGTTTTGAAAAGTCAATGTGACACCTCGGACTCGTATTCGGGTCGGATACGGGTTGGGGGTGTTACAATTTCATTTTTACCAAAGCCGTTAAGATAAATGACATGCCCCCCTTTAAGGTCGAATTGATTGTCTTTGCTAAGTTGGTTGTCATGTGTCCATATTAATATCCACCATCATATGCATTTGTTCACATTTCTTCATTGATGAGGCTGATGTAATCGTATCCTTTCTCGTTCTTCCCCCTTAAATCTTGAAGCATGAACTCAAATGTTTGAGGTAATAGTTCGTAACCTGAGCATCAAATATAGAACTTACTAACTTTGTTTCTATAAAAATTGAAAATGATTGAAAGAAAAAAATAATATCATTTTTACATACCCATACGCACAAGTAATTGGCGCTCATCATTCTTCTTGAACATTCCATGATAGTTCGCAGCAATGTGTCGAATACAGTACCTATGTTGGATATAGGGTGGTTGCCACATTGGACCCAAAGAATTCATTGCTGCTTTGATCCCAGCTCCGCGATCTGAAATGATACAGATTTTTTCCTCGTGATAACATATGAGCGTAAGTTTCGGAAGAAAAAGCCCAAGAATCTGTATATTATCCTTCAACAAAGGAAAAAGCAACTGGAAGAATGTTGCGATTACCATCTTGGACAACTGCCAATAGTAAAACTTGCTTGTATTTTCCATACAAGAATGTCCCGCCGATTTGGACCACAAACTTGCAGTATTTCACAATATTAATGCACTGTGGGTAAGTCCAAAAAAGTCGGTAGAATTAACATCGATTGCGAAGAACTCGATCATTATGGTATAAATGGCAAGTTTTGAAGTCCATAGCTGTCACTGGATTCAACATGCGCACCACCCTAAACCAACTTGATAGTTCATTATAAGATTTATCTCATTCACAGTGAAGTTTTATAATCGCATTTTGTTTTGCCATCCATGCTTTTCTGTATGAGACGGAATACTCATACCGCAATTGTATAGTTGAAATTAACACAACAATAACTATATGAGAGTTTGCTTTTACCATGGGTATAATGGCTTGACATATTATTTCGGAGTCCAAGTTGGGATGATCTTGGTTTATCCCTCCAGCACAACATGTGTGAGGATCGTTGTATATCGTTAGTTCCCATATATTGTTATTCCTCTTCGATACACGAACTATTCAATTGTATCCGTTATCACGTTGGACATAGTGGCAGACATACTTTTTGGTCGTAAAGCGGTCGACTCTGGATTGAACAGAATTACACATATTGTAATTTTTAATTGACGTCATCGCTTCTTCTTTGCTTGAAAACTCCATTCCGTTATATAACTCACCATTAATTATTGATGATTAAAATCCATAGTCACCGACATTAGGCATATCCGCAAATTCTGACCCATACATTGCACCATAGTCAGCTTTATACATGTGTGCTGGAGGTTCAGTGTGTACCACATTTGTGGAAGCTTCATCTACATCATCGTCATCGGAGTCTATATTGAACTTCGGTGATTCTGGGTGAACAAATAGTTCAGTCTCAGCACCATCCATACTTGGCTCACGAAGCGGTTCTTCTGGTAGAGATGGAGGTTCCTCCATGCTGTCAACGTTTAGGTCGAACAACCTGGTACTTGCATGCATTCCCCTTGAACTTGAAGGAATCTTGACATTGAGATCGAAAAAATTCACAGTAGAATGCCTCCTCCTGGAGCTTGAAACCATCGTGTCAAATGAAAACTACACAGATTATTGCGTCGATAAAATCTCTATATTTAGGTCAAATAAATTGGCAGATGAATATCTTCCCCTTGAACTAGACGCGATGTTGCCACACGAATTGTTTGTAGACCCATCTCGGTACAGATCGTAAGAAGTTGCTGATAAATATCTCCCCATTGAACTTAATGGGATGTCACCATGATGTGTATTTCCCATTATGGCGTTAAAATCATTACGCATTATTGTAGTTGGGCTGTCAACTTGATCAACTAGTTGAGCCAACCCATAGAGATGTACAAAAAATTCGAATATCTGATTTTGCGCAAAAAATATTCAAAATCGGGTTTGGGAAAAATCGATTTTTTTTTAAACTGGATAGAATAACCGGTTTGGGGAAAAATTGGACGACCGTTTTTTTTATCGGATTAAAAACCAGTTTGAAAAAAAATCAGATAAAAAACCGATTTTTTATCCGAAAAAAATCCGGTCTGGGGTTTAAAAACTAGCTTTTAATATAACTGGTTTGGGAAAAATTGGACGACCGATTTTTTTACCGGATTAAAAATCGATTTTTTTTAAAAACCAAATTTTTTTCAAACCGAGTTACACCATCTGGCCCTCCAAACCGATTAGGATCCGAACCAGTTTTTTTAAAATCTGATTTTTTGGCTAGGAGAAAAAATAGGATCGATTTTTATCCGATCCAGATCGGATTTAAATCCGACTTTGTGCATCCCTACTAACCCATAGTGTGAGCATAATGACATACCCCGAACAATACACACTTCAACAAACTTTGCATACATCTCCATATTGACGTCTGAATAATGATTTTGATAATCAACCATCATTGCAAAATCATCATTCGATAATTCGAACGTTTTATAAATTAACAAAAACACTGATGTTGGAAATTCGTACTAAAACGACGACAGTCTTCTAGTACTTCCAACATTAACCTTCCTTAAAATCTTCGTTATCAGCTCCTTAAAAGTTATGTTTCTCTTGAAGGATATTTTAACAGAATGATTTGATGTGAATACAAAGCCGATTTAACTTCCCGAATTTCTCTATCATAGTAAACAATAGCTGAAATTCGCGTCATTCTGAGAATTTGAAAGATATAGTCTTATATCTGCAAAAATAATACCTGAAATAAGCCTAATTAAATAAATAAAATATAAAACAATAAAATATTTAAAAATAAACGTAAATAATTTAAATAATAATTTTATATTATTACTATATCGGTAAAAATATTTCGACGTATGATCACACTTTCTAATTTTACAACCACAAAAATAATAAAAAATAATTAGCATAATAATTTTTTTTTTCAAATAATCATATATAAAAAATATTATATATTAAAAAATTATCTTATAACGAAAGATCGAACAAACTTGTAAAGAAAATATAAGAGGAATTGATGAGTGATGTTTACGGGTTGAGAGAGTCTTATTTATAACCGAGGGGAAAGTTTAAAAGCCGAGAAATTCAGATACAATTATAAAAGATCCATGCTTTTTTGCGCTTGTATCAGTTTGAAAAAAGGCACGGATAATGATCCGCGTTTTACGCTAATATAACGTCACATCAAGATAAGGTACGAATCATTATTAGCATCTTTTTACAAATGATATTAGATTAATAAAATTTTTCTAAAGATATATGACACGTAAATAAAAAAATCAGGATTATTTTTCGATAAATACGACGCACATAAATGAGTTAGGATTGTCTAACACCCCATTAAAATCCTAATAATATATAAATATAACGTAAAAAAGTTCAAATTTTCAGGGTAGAGTTAAAAATGGATAAACTATCTGGCTAAATGTGCAGGAAAAGAGACTGAACCAATAACCAAGGAGCACACGGATGGTATAAGAAACAAGGAACTACGGATGGGTATGGGATCGAATTCGACGAGTTTCGATTCGATCTGATTTGATTGGGTATAATTTTTTTAAAAAAATTTAAAATCGAGTCGGAATCGGATTTAAGGTGAAAAATATCTAACTCGACCCAAAAATATATATAATTTTACATTATATATATATTAGAAATAATTAAAATAATATCTCTTTATATATAAATTTTTTCAATCAAGTTATTATTTTTATTAAATAAAAATAATAATTTTATTATTATTTTGAGTTGGATCAGATTGGGTCAGATTACTAAATTATATATCGGATCCGATAAACTTTTATATTGATCAGATCAAATCAGATCTTGGGTGAAGGCTCCTTTATTCTTAAGTCGGGTAAGAAGGACAAAAAATTCGACCAATGCCTATCCTACAAGAGAGAGGGAGAGAGTATTTTATGCAAAAGATTTAACACAGTACCATAGCCTCCATCATCTATGGGAACTGAACAAAACAAAGATCACCCATCTGTATAACAGATTTGTTTAAGACTTTGCTTCTTCTTCAATATCATCAAAGGGTTATTTTTGTTATGCAAGCTTAGTACAAGAACTCCCCTAGCTGTTTATCTTCACCTATGGCTATGATTTAAGCAGTCAGAAAGTAATTAAAAGGAGAGGAAGAAGAATATTATCAAAAGCTGATGAAGAATATACCTGGAGCTAGAAAACTCAAAGAGCTTTCCAGTAGCAAGAGAAAACAATGAGAGCACCCTCAGCATCACAAAGAACCGAAAGCTCCTCCACCTTTTTGAAAAGCCCTCGCCTTCTCTTCGAGAAAGTCGCTTGCCTCGCCGTCACGTTGTCGACCTTCTTGATCTTGGTCTTCTCCCTCGTCATGTCTACCAAAATACTCTCCCAGAAGATCCAACAATACCCTCCCAAAATAGCCTTTTAAGGACATAAAATAGTACTGCTTTTCTAGAACAACATTCAGTTGGTTAAACCAAATCCCACACTCTTGCATATTTCTCTGCTCAATGAAAAACCTTTTCTTTTTCAATGAAGAGTGAGCTGTAGAGGTTTAGTATACACTCATTATATTACACCAAGACTAATTTTAAAAATATTTTGAGTGTGCTTCATGGGTCATTATGAAAATAATTGTTTTATGTGGGTCTTCATTGCAAGGTTCTTTCTCAATCATTCAACATTGTGCATATTAGTAACTTTGCCATCTGCAGCAGCAAGTTTCTCTAATAATATGAAATATTATTGAGGTACGGACACTTTTTTTCTTGGATTTTATTGTAAAATTTATATTAAAAGTCTCGCAATAAACTTTCCTATTCATGAAATCAAATGTTCCATTTTCAAAATAAATAATTTTCACACGCCTATTTCTCGAACACTGGATTCGAAGTTTCTCTTAAAAATACAAAGCTTTCAAGTTCTGCGAATTAGCTAGAAAGAGACAAACCAAAGTACACAAATATAATCAGATCAGATTGGAAAGAAAAAAAGAAATACTCCATAATACTATTTCTAAGTGGGGCAGCTGGAAAGAGCATTCAATAACACATATACATGGGGGGGATAAAAAGCAAAGGTCAGTAGCAGTACTGAAAAGAGAACTGGCAGCCATAACCCTAGCCATGTTTTCTTCTGGATTACACTTTATCCACATGAAGAAACTCACTCCCCAAAACAAAAAAAAGATGAATCGAATCGAATCCCAACTCAGCTGCATTATCTTTCGGTCAGTGTTGCTGCTTTCAAAAGATTGCAGCTGCAGTGATCTGTATGAATGATGGATCAAATTTCCATACTTCAAAGCAATGCAATGCCTCACGAATATTGGAGTTTGCTAATGTAATATATATATCTAACATGTAAAACCAAGAAAAAAAGAAGTTTGATTTTGAATTATGGTATGAAAGAAAAGTAATGAAGAATGGTTAACAATTCAAAATTAAAATTTAAACAGATTATTAACGATAATTTGATTAAACAGAAAATACAGATTACCACGTAATACAGAAAAAGAAAAAGATGTGAACTGCATTGATGGAAAATAAACTGAAAAGATAAAACTTTGAAGTTCACAGTCGTCACTAAGGCGGCGGTGGTCTAGCCGTTGGAGTCCAAATTACATCCGGACCACCCAAATGACAGCTATAAATCGAAACCCCAGAAGAATCTCCCCCACCACCACCGTGACCACTGTCTCCCCCGCCACCAGACAAGGGCGGCGACTGTCCTTCACCGCCACCACCTGACGACACCATATTCCTCCCTTCTTCTTCTTCTTCTCCTCCTCCTCCAGGTAACCGATGATATGAAGGGTTGTTAAACGTAGCCGCTACTATAAACACCGTGCCAGCTGCTACCAAGGAACCAGCGACGAACCCTCCGACGACCTGCCCTTGAGGACCCGCTAAGGAGATGGAGAACGTGTTGGGCACGTGACACGACGTCACCTGGGAGAGGAGAGTGGCGGAGAGAGATAATATGTCGAATTTACCATGAAAAGTTACGGTAGCTCCTGGAGTGCTCGAAGGTTGACGGAGCGTTACATTGGAAACGGCACCGGAAGCAGTAAGCACGCAAATGCCAATATTTTTCCGAAGAGTAAAGCGGGAGATAGCTCCGACGACGTCGTTTCCTCCAGGGATTTCGAGAATGTAAGGATTCATCGAAGGGTCGGATTCACGAGTAATGACGAGGGGTGGTTTGGGCTTGTTTTTTGAACCCGGAGGACGACCTCTAGGTCTACGAATGACTTCCATAGAACCATCGCCACCTCCGCCACTGGGGAGAGAGGAGCGGTGGCTGTTGGAGGCGGAGGTGGCGATGTCATCGGATTCGAGGATTTGAGAGTCGCGAGAGAGCTGGAAGTGATGAGAGAAAGGGTGGTTTTGGTGGTGGAGCGTGGAGTACATGGCGTTGGGGTTTTCATTTTTGGGTTCTACATATTCACGTTTCATGTTATGGGGATGAGATTTTTGGATGTGGGAATTTGTAATAAAATAAGAGGATATGTTTTTTTTTTTTTTTAAAGTAAGAGAAGGAACAAGTCAGGATGAGATGTGGGGGAAGAAAGCCTGTAGGAGATAAAGATGGTGAGAGGGATGGGACAATAAAAAAAAAGATAAAATTTATAGTGTTTGGATTCCTTTTATCGCAGAATAATAAATGAAAGTGAAAAAAAAAATAAAGTGGATTATTTTCATCACGGACAAAATGTTTTTTTATAGTATGTATTTAAAATCTTTTAAATATTTTACCATGAATGTTCATATGATATGTTTAAATTTAAAACCTTAAGATATAACAATAAATACATTAACTATTAGAATTGTCTGATTGGTATATATATATATATATATATTGAATGATCATTTCTTTAAATTAGACCATTTTATTTTGTCAAAACTATTATATTTTGTTTTCTTAATTTAATGATTAATTATATTATCTTGAATTTTTTAAACTAAATATTTAATCATATATTATACTTCATTCTCATATAATAAAAATAAAATTTGATCTCAATCACATATTTTAAAAAAGAAATGAATATTTATCAAGAAAATTATTAATATGTTAAATTCAAATCCGTAGTTATGAGTATATTGTATGTTGTATAAAATTATTATAAAATGTGATAAAAATTAACTAATTATGTTATAGTTTTATAGATGTTAAAATGTTATGAAAATGAAGAAACCAAGTCATGAAAGAGGAATGGAAATGAGAAGTTAATTTCATCAAAATAGAGTTTTTTTTATGAAAGTTGGATACGTTATGCATGCTATCCTGGGTGTTGACAAACTCACTACAAGTATACCAAAAGTTTATTCTTATTAGTTGAGTTTCAACAATACATTGACAAGCTTATATAGGTAAAATTATAATTTTCTACTAGCTTAGTTGGCAAGCTTAACAGATTTCGGCAACAACTTTAACAACTCAACAAGTTTTCAGCTGCACAATAACCACAGTAACTGCACAACAGTGAACAACACCATACATCTCTAATATTCTCTATACTCTTTTTCTTCTCCTTGACCAAATGAGAAAACTTGTACTTTGGATCGAAATTGCTCAAATGAAGATTTGGACAACGGTTTTACCCATCTGCAACATGATGCCTAGCTGGAACATAGTTGACAAGCACCTGTTTAGCAGCAACTTTTTCCCTCACAAAATGTACATCCAGATCAATGTGCTTAGCATTTGCATGGTACACTGGATTGCTACTCATGGCAACAACACCACTATTATTGCACCAGACGACTTGTACACACTGATGTGTAAGCCCCATATCTGAAAGAAGTGCACTAACCCAAGTTACCTCAGCTGTTGCATCCACCACACTACGATACTTTGCCTCCATGGTGGATCTGGAAACAAACTTTTGTTTCTTGGTGGTCCAGGACATAAGGTTATCGCCTACAAAAACACAATATCCTGATATCAATTTTCTATCATCACGACTACCACCCCAATCTGCATCAGAAAATGTTGTCACCATCACATCCACACCACAGGGAAACAACATCAATCCATAATCAAGTGTGCCAACAAGATAGCAAAGAATCCATTTTACAGCAAGAAGATGACCCTGACAAGGGGTATGCATGTACTGGGCAACTTTATTTACACTGAAGGTGATATCTGGTTGAGTGTGGCAAGCATACAACAATACTCCAACAATACTGCGATATTCCTTAGCATCACAGAGCAGATCGCCAGCATCCTGTTGCAGCTTGGTTAGTGTCATAGGCTTTGCCACAAAATTGGTTGTATCCATATTATCTTTCATCAACAGCTCAAGTATAAACTTGTGTTGACTTAGAAAAGAATATTCACTACATTTCTTAACTTCAATACCAAGAAAGTAGCCAAGTTCTCCAAGGTCCTTCAATGAGAATATAGCACCCAAGCGTCGAATTATATCATCAATCTTGATATCCAAAACACTAGTAATGATAATATCATCCACTACAACAAATTTGTTTATTTGTGGCGTCTAAAATATTGTCACTGAAACTGACATTTATGTCACTATTTGTATTTTGTGACGTAAAAGTTGGTGTCACAGCGAACGTCACCTTAGGTGTGTCACTAAATATCAAATGTGACGATTTATGTATTTTCGTCACATATTGTTAGACATTTAGTGACGTTAATGAATGTTGTCACATTATAGTTTGTATTCAATGACAATTAATTACGTCGTCAAATAATATAAAATTTCATCACTAATTATTTGTAAATGTCACCAATAATATAATAATTTTATTGTGTAAATGACAAAATTATTATCGTCGCTACTTTTTAAAAATTAAATTAAAGGATAAACCTTTTTGTAAATTATAATAAATGACAAACCTTTTTGTAAATTACAATAAAATAAACCTTATTGTAAATTAAAATAAAAGACAAAACTTTTTGCAAATTACAACAAAGAACAAACCTTTTTATAAATCATAATAAAAATCAAAACTTCTTATAAATTACAATAATGATATATACTTTTTACAACTTACACAATAACAACCCGTACTTTTATAAATTACAATAAATACTCAAAATTATGCAATAATTACATTTTGATAATTTCCTCTTGAATACCCAAAACCAATCCCCAAATCTAATCCACGATTTTGCCACTACATCATGATCGCTGCTTTTCTTGGTCATCATTATCGTTGGCCACCATTCTAAAATCCTTTTAAACAAAAAACGTTAACTAGAAACAAAAAAAAATTATCTCACATAGAAAAATGCAAACACAAATCAAAACAAAAAAAAGTAGTAAAAGAAGAAAATATATTTGACTTTTGGATGAACTGTCCTAGACAGTCATCGATAGTTAACAATCAATGATGATGAAAAATCAAAATCAATTAGCAGTCACTGATGATTAATGATTAATAGTTAACAATAGTTAACAAACGATTAACAATTAAGAGTTAACGATAGTTAACAGTTAACAATGGTCAACTATATTTTTCTTGATTAGATTGGATCAGATAACAAATCAAATAATCTATCTAGATAACGGGTACAACTCAAACTAGAGTGAGTCTAATACAATTGAATTAGGAGTTGAACAATTACCATTAAAATTTGAAATATTTTGTAACATCCCAAACTATGGGTTAGTGACTTAATTGTAAAGTTTCAGAATTTGGTGATTAAAGTAGAAGAATGGATTAGTTCAATGATTTATCTGGAAATAAATCCTAAAAATGTTAGTAATTATTAAAGGAATTAAAGGGCAAAATGGTCTTTTTATCTAAAAGATAATTATCTTATCTCTTTATTAAGAGATAAGCATGTCGGGAGATATTTCTCCAGAACTTCTTCTCCTTCTTCTTCCTCTCCTCCCGTATCTCCAAGCTCAAAGGTGAGTCTTCTACTAAGTTAATTATTTGTTAAGTTTAAGATTTGGGTTTTGATCATTAGATGATAACTAAGCTTAAGGAAAGCTTAAGTTATCTTAAGATCAAAATATAAAAGAGATAGAGAAGATTAAATATTAGAGGTTCTTGAATGAAATCTTGGAATAGAGTTCATAACTAGAATTGAAAGTTATATTTGACTTGTCATCAATCTAGTTAAGATATACGAAGTGTTAAAAGCAGAATTCAAACATGTTGATTTATTAATGTAATTCTTGAATTACATATGAAGGATATGATTTGAAGGTTTAAGATGAAATAAATAAGTATAAATTGGTTTAACGATGTGTACTAGAGTTAAGAATGAAAAAGAGGATTAAACATGAAGGATTTAATCCAAAATGAATGAATTTTCGGGTTCAAAAAGAGGATTCTGGGAAGAGTGCATCGATGCACATTCATAATGCATCGATGCATCAAGGTTAAAACCTAGAAATTGTTTGAAGGTGTATCGATGCATTGGTAGTGCATCGATGCACTCTTTTAAAATAAAAACATCGAATGCAATTCATGCATCGATGCATAAGTAGTGCATCGATGCATCCCATTAATAATGAAACATCGAATGTCTTTTATGCACCGATGCATCAGTAGTGCATCGATGCATACCTTCATTAAAAGATGAAATTTACTTTTCTCTTAGTCTAAAGAATGAACCATTAGAATATATTAGTTATAATAATGATATAGATCCATGTGTGATTATGTAGATACTAAAAGTAAGCTTATTCTGGAACGATCAAAGGATTAGAATCGAATCAAAGCAAAGCTAAGGTGAGTGCATACTATATGTATATTATAATAGAATAAGACTTGTGATAAGTCTAATCCCTAAGTTTATTTTTATAATATAATAGTGGTGAACATGCATACATGATAATTATTGTGATACATGCATAAGACATATATATGTTCATGTGATATGATATGTGATATGACATGTGATATGAGAACATGATATGAAGTGATATGAGATACATGATCACAAGAGAAATGATATGAGTGCATGAACATATGAAATATAACAATAATGCCCATAGTATACGATATAAGAACTATAGGTGTAATTGGCATGCCAAGAGTCGATGGTATAATAGTTCTTCGGGATGTAGGGGTCCTACGGGACATAGATAATAGTCCTACGGGATGAATACTGAACTAAGGTTTGGTGCCCCATGAGGGAATTGATATGAGCTGTGGTGACAGCATTAGTGCACAACCTCAATGTACTCACATACCTATATTCTCAATAATATACATGGGCTATACAATTGAAATGCATATTTACAGTGAAAGTGATACAAGAAGGTAAATTTCGTATGTGCATTATATGTTATCGTGCGATAGAAAGATGTATACTGAAATGTCATGATCCAATGGTAAGTATGAACATTCATAAGTTTATTGTTGCATATTCATTTATTGCCTCACTAAGTCTATGACTTAGCGTGTAAGTGATTTACACGTAGGTACCAAGAATCAGGAAAAGTAGAAATAGAAGTAGCACGGACAACAATACTACTAAGAGATCAGATCAGAAGTAATTGACAAAGTATGTACTTGGTTATGTATAGAATGTTGGCATGTAATAAGTGTTAATTACAAATACTCTGATCGATTTTGTATTTTATGGTCTTATGTAAATTAAAGTATTTCGTTTTAATGAAAGTTTTAAAAATTCCCGGGATTTTCTATAAGAGTCAAGGTTTTGAAAAGTCAATGTGACACCTCAGACTTGTATTCGGGTCGGATATGAGTTAAGGGTGTTACATTTAATGGTATCAGAGCTACGGTTTAGTCGATTTTAGGCTTAAATCGAAGTCAGAAGTGTTTTAAAAAGTATACATGCCAACTCAAAGTGAAAAATTCTGATCTGATAGTGTAAGGAGTATGTTGTCTTGCTAATAAAAATATATTATTATGTGATAATAGAAGTATGATAATAAAAGCTTCAAAAGAAGTGAAAGGTAATAAACCTGAAGTTAATAGCATTCACCAGCCCTGGCCAGGCAGGGAGAAGAGCGAACACCTCAGGAGGTGCCTGTATAAAATTTGGAAAATTATTCTTCATGTTGAAGAATGTTCTGATGTGTTTTCAATTTATACTTCTTTAACTCATAGAATGAATGTATCAAATTAGTTGATAAAGTTGCGAGCACCCAAGTTCAAGGGTGGATTTGAGGAAGGTTCTATTGTTATAGACCTTTGGTTTAATGATATGATAGAAGGTTTTCATTTCTTCAAAGTGGAGATGTTGAATTGAGTAGTTTTGTTACTACTTTGGTAAGTTAGAGTATGGTGGACAATTGTCACCATAAGAACGTTAAAAGATTAAATGATGTGATTAGAATTGTATAAGAGTTCAAGAATAAGTGCATTGATGACCAGTTTATAAGACAGATGAAACTGGAATACACGAGCTTGAAACAAGGGAATTACACCTTGTATGAGTATGATTATAAGTTTAATAAGCTAAGCAGAATTGATGCTGAGTTAATTCCGACTGAAAATGATACATGTGATTTGTTGTTTAGGACTTGCGCCTTAAATTAAAAGAGTGTTACTGGTTTTGAATTTGTTATCGTTTCAAGAAATGGTTAATTGTGTTAAAGCTTTAAAGAGAAAGAGCTCAGAATGAAAAGTTTGGAGAATACAAATCTCATATGATTAAGAGAATTGGTGCTTCATAGAGTTCAGTACTATCAAAGAGAGGTAGAGATTCTGGTTTTTAACTTCAGATAAGGTATGAATTAGTTGTATTCTCTGCCAGATAATCAAATCTAATGAGAATCAGACAGACTCAATTAGTATGGTCTGGTACTGAAAGATTAAACAATGATTTAATTGATAATAAACCAAGGTTAAAGACAACCTTTGTGAATTAGATTAAAAGTTATGTTAGAGTTATGAAAATTGAAGCGGGAAAAGTATTATAAAGGGATGAGATGAGTATTGAGATTTGGTAATTGTTGAAATAATTCCAATTACAAAGAATGTATATGAATGGTTAGATGAAGGTTTTCGCTTTAGATTAGAAGAATCGATGTTGATTAACAGAGTTATGAAGTTGGAGTATATTAAGTTAAAGAATTAGAAGCTGATGAAAGAAAATACAATTATAAGAGATAGTAAAGAATGAGGTTATGTATAAGTAAAGTTGGTTATTAACGTTATAAAGAGGTGATAAAGATATGATTTGTATATAAGAAGATTTTGATAATGAAAGGATAAATGGATAAAGAAATAAAAAAAATTGATCTACGTTCGGGTTATCATAAATTAAAGATTCAAGAAAAAGACATTTCGAAAACGGCGTTTAGAACAAGATATGGTCATTATGAATTTATCGTGATGCCGTTTGGAGTTACGAATGCACCAACTGCTTTTATGGATTTAATGAACAGAATTTTCCAACCGTATTTGGATCAGTTTGCTGTGGTGTTTATTGATGATATTTTAATATATTCAAAGTCAGAAGAAGAGCATAGTTCACACTTACAGATAGTTTTACAGATTTTATGAGACAATAAGCTTTATGTTAAATTTTCTAAATGTGAATTCTGGTTGAATGAAGTGGAATTCCTTGGACATGTAATTTCTAAAGAATGAATTCGAGTGGATCCCCAAAAGATTAAAGCTATTCTGGAGTGGGAAGTTCCAAAGAATGTATCAGAAGTTAGAAATTTTCTGGGGTTAACTGGTTATTATCGAAGATTTGTTAAAAACTTTTCGATTATAGCATTACCCTAACTAAACTGTTGATAAAGGAAGTAAAATTTGTTTGGACTCAAGAATGTCAAGAGAGTTTTGAAAAGTTAAAGAAGATTCTTACAGAAGCTCCAGTGTTAGTTCAACCCGAGTCTGGAAAGAACTTTATAGTGTATAGTGATGCGTCTCATAGTGGTTTGGGATGCGTATTAATGCAAGAAGGCAAAGTGGTAGCCTATGCTTCGAGACAACTAAAACCGCATGAGAAAAATTATCCAACACACGACCTAGAGATGGCGGCAGTAGTGTTTGCTTTAAAGATCTGGCGTCACTACTTGTATGGTGAAAAGTGCTACTTGTATACGGATCATAAGAGCTTAAAATACTTGATGACTCAGAAAAAGTTGAATTTAAGACAAAGAAGATGGGTGGAATTTCTCAAGGATTATGATGTGGTGATTGATTTCCATCCTGGAAAGACAAATGTGGTAGCTGATGCCTTGGGTCGAAAGACATTTGCAGCTTTACGAACTCTTGATGCTAGATTATCTTTAAGAGAAGATGGTGCAATTTGTGTAGAACTGACAGTCAAGCCCGTATGGATAAATCGAATTAAAGAATTGCAAGTTAAAGATGAAAAGTGTTTAAAGAGAATACAACAGATAAAGAATGGAGAGGGTACGGATTATAAGATTAAGTCTGATGAGAACTTGTATTATCAAGAAAGATTAGTAATTCCAGATGATGATGAATTAAAGAATGATTTGTTAACGAAAGCTCATTGTAGTCCATTGACAATGCATCCGGGAGGGAACAAAATGTATATAGATCTCAAGAGTCGATATTGGTGGTCGGGAATGAAGAAAGACATTACGGAATTTGTATCAAAGTGTTTGACTTGTCAACAAGTCAAAGCTGAACATCAAGTTCCGTCAGGATTGTTATAACCGATTTCAATTCCTCAATGGAAATGGGAAAACATAACGATGGATTTTGTGACGAGTTTGCCTTTAACTCCAAACAAAAAGGATTCAATCTGGGTAATCGTGGATAGATTGACTAAGTCAGCCCATTTTATTCCAGTATGAACTAATTTCTCCATGGATAGGTATGTTGAGTTGTATATTAGAGAGATTATACGGTTGCATGGTGTACCTATTTCCATAGTTTCTGATCGGGTTCATAGATTCACATCACGGTTTTGAAGGTCATTACAAAGAGCGTTGGGAACTCGGTTAAACTTCAGTACAGCGTTTCATCCTCAAACCGATGGTCAATCTGAGCGAACTATTCAAATTATGGAGGATATACTAAGAGCTTGTGTTATTGAATTCAAAGGATCGTGGGAAAGGTATTTACCACTTGCTGAATTTGCATACAACAATAGTTATCAGTCAAGCATTAAAATGGCTCCATATGAAGCTATATACGGAAGAAGATGTCGTACGCCCTTGAACTGGTATGAACTTAAGGATCGAGGAGTTATTGGTCCTGAGTTGATTCAGAATACGGAAGAGAAAGTTCAAGTAATTCAGAATAATCTGAAAGGTGCAGCTGATAGACAGAAATCGTATACTAATTTAAAAAGGAAAGAAATTGAATTTCAAGTCGGAGATAAAGTGTTCTTGAAAGTGTCTCCGTGGAAGAAAGTATTGAGGTTTGGACGTAAAGGAAAGTTGAGTTCTCGGTTCATTGGACCTTATGAGATTACTAAGATGGTAGGATCAGTAGCATATCAGTTAGTTTTGCCACCTGAAATGGAAAAGATACACAATGTTTTTCATGTCTCAATGCTTAGAAAGTATAGATCTGATCCATCTCACATTGTGACCCCTGAAGAAATTAAAATCCGACCAGATTTAACTTATGAGGAAGAACCTGTTCAAATATTAGCTTACGAAGTCAAACAACTAAGGAACAAGACTATTCCATTGGTTAAGGTCTTGTGGAGGAATCACAAAGTAGAGGAAGCAACATGGGAACGTGAAGAGGACATGAGGATTAAGTACCCCTACCTCTTTGCATAATGAAAATTCGAGGACAAATTTTCTTAAGGGGGGAGAGTTGTAACATCCCAAACTATGGGTGATTTAATTGTAAAGTTTCAGAATTTGGTGATTAAAGTAGAAGAATGGATTAGTTCAATGATTTATCTGGAAATAAATCCTAAAAATGTTAGTAATTATTAAAGTAATTAAAGGGCAAAATTGTCTTTTTATCTAAAAGATAATTATCTTATCTCTTTATTAAGAGATAAGCATGTAGGGAGATATTTCTCCAGAACTTCTTCTTCCTCTCCTCCCGTATCTCCAAGCTCAAAGGTGAGTCTTCTACTTAGTTAATTATTTGTTAAGTTTAAGATTTGGGTTTTGATCATTAGATGATAATTAAGCTTAAGTAAAGCTTAAGTTATCTTAAGATCAAAATATAAAGGTGATAGAGAAGATTAAAGATTAGAGGTTCTTGAATGAAATCTTGTAATAGAGTTCATAACTAGAATTGAAAGTTATATTTGACTTGTCATCAATCTAGTTAAGATATACGAAGTGTTAAAAGCGGAATTCAAACATGTTGATTTATTAATGTAATTCTTGAATTACATATGAAGGATAGGATTTGAAGGTTTAAGATGAAATAAATGAGTATAAATTGGTTTAAGGATGTGTACTAGAGTTAAGAATGAAAAAGAGGATTAAACATGAAGGATTTAATCCAAAATGAATGAATTTTCGGGTTCAAAAAGAGGATTCTGGGCAGAGTGCATCGATGCACATTCATAATGCATCGATGCATCAAGGTTAAAACCCAGAAATTGTTTGAAGGTGTATCGATGCATTGGTAGTGCATCGATTCACTCTTTTAAAATAAAAACATCGAATGCAATTCATGCATCGATGCATAAGTAGTGCATCGATGCATCCCATTAATAATGAAACATCGAATGTCTTTTATGCACCGATGCATCAGTAGTGCATCGATGCATACCTTCATTAAAAGATGAAATTTACTTTTCTCTTAGTCTAAAGAATGAACTATTAGAATATATTAGTTATAATACTGATATAGATTCATGTGTGATTATGTAGATACTAAAAGTAAGCTTATTCCGGAACGATCAAAGGATTAGAATCGAATCAAATCAAAGCTAAGGTGAGTGCATACTATATGTATATTATAATGGAATAAGACTTGTGATAAGTCTAATTCCTAAGTTGATTTTTATAATATAATAGTGGTGGTGAGTGCATACTATATGCATACATGATAATTATTGTGATACATGCATAAGACATATATATGTTCATGTGATATGATATGTGATATGACATGTGATATGAGAACATGATATGAAGTGATATGAGATACATGATCACAAGAGAAATGATATGAGTACATGAACATATGAAATATAACAATAATGCCCATAGTATACGATATGAGAACTATAGGTGTAATTGGCATGCCAAGAGTCGAGGGTATAATAGTCCTTCGGGATGTAGTCCTTCGGGATGTAGGGGTCCTACAGGACATAGATAATAGTCCTACGGGACGAATACTGAACTAAGGTTCGGTGCCCCATGAGGAAATTGATACGAGCTGTGGTGACAGCATTAGTGCACAACCTCAATGTACTCACATACCTCTATTCTCAATAATATACATGGGCTATACAATTGAAATACAGATTTACAGTGAAAGTGATACAAGAAGGTAAGTTTCGTATGTGCATTATATGTTATCGTGTGATAGAAACATGTATATTGAAATGTCATGATCCAATGGTAAGTATGAACATTCATAAGTTTATTGTTGCATATTCATTTATTGCCTCAGTAAGTCTATGACTTAGCGTGTAAGTGATTTACACGTAGGTACCAAGAATCAGGAAAAGTGGAAATAGAAGTAGCACGGACAGCAATACTACTAAGAGATCAGATCAGAAGTAATTGACAAAGTATGTACTTGGTTATGTATAGAATGTTGGCATGTAATAAGTGTTAATTACAAATACTCTGATCGATTTTGTATTTTATGGTCTTATGTAAATTAAAGTATTTCGTTTTAATGAAAGTTTTAAAAATTCCCGGGATTTTCTATAAGAGTCAAGGTTTTGAAAAGTCAATGTGACACCTCAGACTTGTATTCGGGTCGGATATGAGTTAAGGGTGTTACATATTTCCTGCACCAAAATTGACCACGAATTAACAGCTCAAAATTATATTGAATTCCTAGTCTGGTAAGGTAATAGTGACACATAGTAATAACAATGTAATCAATTACTATCTAAAATCCTTAAGTAACATAATTTACTATCCTTTTATCAATTAAAAACAGTAGTATCATACGTATATAATTTATAATTTACTTATCATTTTGTTATTTATTATTTATATTTTTTTCTTTAATTCAAATGTTGCAGGGGAGCAAAGAATTACTACATGCACTAGAATTCAAGGTATCTAACAATAGACAGCGACCACCATGATGTTGATTCACCAATGAAGAAGACCAATGCTGAAATAGAGAGTGAATGGAAACACCATTCAATCATATTGACAACATCCTCATTCAAAATAGGGGAACGATGAATCAACGACCATGCAATCAAGGCCCCAAATTCTTTCCAATAAAGAACATATCAAACATGAACCTTCACACGTAAAAATTGGCGATAACGACATTGAACCCATAAAGTAACTACCTCCACGCACAAAAACTCCTTTTCAAAATCAATTACTTTCCCCCTAATTTAACAAATTGAATAGAAATAAAAAATGTGAGAATAATCTTACCCATTTGAATGCTTGATCTGATGAATCCAAAGGAAATACAACGAAGACAATGATAACATAACCCAAGAAACGACGACATGATAATAGAAGCCAGACAGTGATGACAAGAGGGTTAAAAGACAACAGTTCTAGGGTTTTTTTCTTGTAACTAAAAACAGTTCTTTTTTATAATATGTGTTTCTTCCTTATTTTCCAAAAAACCAATATTAAACCAATATTAAAATCCTATTTGTTGTATATTAAAAAATATTGTTATGATATCGATAAATATGAGTAATTCTTTTATGGACATTATAATGTGATAAATTAGAAATAATGAATCTACTTAAATTGATTTATTCATTAAGGTTATATGATTATCTTTTTTTTAATTAATTATATGATTATCTACCACTCAACTTTGATATATTCAACTAAATATTACCTTTTAATAGTAAAAAGGGGTCTTAAATATACATATAGATATACATATTAACTGAAAAATATTATACATATACATATAAATATATAAAAAAACATAAGTTTGAGAAAACTAGTAGGAGTGATTGGAAGTATGAGCCTAAAAAATATCGTTGCTAATAAGATTTTGAATTAGTGGCACATCCAAGGTGTCACTAAACTTTTCTCACCAATTTTTTTTTATGTTTTTTTGGTGCAAAAATTAAGTGACATAATCTCACAATATCTTTTAAAATTGTCATATAAAAGAGAATAGGTATAACAATGAGTGGTAAGTAATTGATTTTGTCATGTTAAATTTATTTTTGTGACAACAATAAACTATCACCTTTTATGTCTTATAAAATATGACAAATTAAATTGTCGTGAATAGAATTTATTTGCAACAAATTTGACATGCTACTAATTCAAATCAGATCTTCATTATAATAAATCGTCACTAATACTTATATTCTATTAGTGACGAATTTATAATGTCACCATTTTGTCTAATTGTCATTAAAAGGTTTCCCACCAATTCTTTTTAGAGGCAAATTTTGGCTCCAAACATATAGTGACGAAAATCAATGGCCAATTTTAAAATTTTCATAAAAGATATACCATCAATCATTGATTATGACAAAAATTAAAAAAATGTCACAATTATTGTATATCTTGTGACGTTATATGCAACGCCACATAGAAATTTCGTCATAAATTGATAAATTTATTGTAGTGAAAAACACCCATGTTATTACAAATAAACAGTGATGTATCAGCCCTAGATTCTGCAAACCCTAGCTGAAGTAGACATTGCTTTAATCGAGTATGCTAATTGCGAGGTGCTTGACGAAGTCCATATAATGCCTTGTGCAGTTTACACACAAACTGACTGACATCCTCAACATATTGTTCAAACCCTGGAGGTTGTTGCATATACACATCCTCATGCAGCTCTCCATTTAATAATGCTTTAATAATATAAATCTGGTACAATTGCCACTGTCGAGCCACAGACAGAGACAAGACAACATGAAGTGTAGCAAACTTAACCACCGGACTAAAGAAAGGTCTCAGTAAAATAATGTCCTGGGACTTAGCAACCAACCGAGCCTTGTAGTGATGAACCAAACCATCTGGATTAGTTTTCAGTTTAAAAAGCCACTTACACCCTACAACTGATTGTCCAGGGGGTAACTTTACCACATTCCATGTACCATTACACTATAAAGCATCAAATTCAGCATGAACTGTTGTTTTCCAGTTGGAAGACTTCAAGGCATCATACACATTAACGGGTTCCACAGTTTCAGAAGAAATGTTATAGGCTTGAAAATGCCACACTTTCTCCTCGTGAGCATAGGGTGATTATTCAAAGCAGGTGCAGGTGTGGCTAAATGCTCAGATATATTGACGGTAGCATCAACAACTTGTACAATTGTCTGGTTATTAGAAGCAAGTACTTCATCAGACTCATCTGCAAACAAACATTCACCAGCCATTGCAGGTGCCGACTCAGAACGCACTGATTCAACCTGTACATACCCCTGCAGTGCATCACTAGACTCAACAATACCCAGGTCAGTCAACGAGAAATCAGGCTGAGTAGCTACTACCCGTAACCTCGAAATATCAGCCACAATTTCTAGTTCAGCTAGCTCATTTGTACGAGTCATCTATACATGCTGTAGGAGACTTGTTAGACAAACTTGCAAATGGAAAAACAGATTCTTCAAAAACTACATGACGAGACACATAAATTCTCTCACTCAAAACAAGATAAATATATCCTTTGTATTGAGGGCTATAACCTAGAAACGTGCACACTTGAGATGAAACTCAAGCTTATGTGTTTGAAACGAACGTAAATAAGGAAAACACTTGCAACCAAACACTTTCATTGCAGTATAATATGGTTTCTTCCCAAGAAGCCGCTCACACAGTTATATTCCTCTTAACCCTTTAGTTGGTAATCAATTAATAGTATAAACCGCAGTCATTACTGCATAGAACCAATATTGTATAAGCGTAGAAGCTTGAGCAAATAGAACTAAAGCAAGTTCAATGACATGCCTACGCTTCCTCTCCAGAAAACCATTCTGCTCAGAAGTGTGAGGACATGTAAGGTAGTTCATAATGTCATCTTGTAGTAAAATTGGAGACAAACTTCTATATTCTCCACCCCAATCACTCTAAATTGCTTTAATAAAACCCCCAAACTAATTCATAACCAACTTCTGAAACAATTGAAACACTGAAACATCCTGAGACTTGTTTTGCAGGAAATAAATACAAGTGTGCCTAGAATATACATCAACAAATGTTAAGTAATACTTAAAGCCTCTTGAAACAACATGAGCATGACCCTAGAGGTCAGTAAACACCAACTCAAATGGAGCATTATAAATAGAAATAGAAGAATGAAATGACAACTTATGGCTTTTGTCAATGCAGTATGCATCACATTTTCATTAACATTCGAAGGAATTGTTGCATCAATGGCCTTACAAGCTGTTACTAAAATATTATAACTGGCATGACCCAGCCATCTATGCCATACATCATACAATTTATAGTCATGAGCATTAGCAACATTAGCATGCACTTTATTACAAACAACTGGTGAGCAATCTTCTGAAAACACATATAAATTATCTTTAACCTTCCATGTAAACAGTACATCAGTTGTAGAGCTATCACGAACATAACACGCATTTGAATGAAACTCAAAGTAAACTACATTGTCCCTAGAACACTTTAAAACTGAAAGCAAATTATTTGTTACACCAGATACATACAGAAGATCATTTAAGAAAAAATAACGAGAAAAAGAATGTAACACAACATTACCAACCATATTAACCTTCAATAAAACACCATTACCCATAACTAAATTACCTAGACCAAAGTGTTCAGCTTGGGGAGTGACAGTTTCAGACTTAGGCGCGACATGGTGCGTGGCACCTGAATTTTCACCCACTGATTAGAAGCAGAAGCAAGATCTGCATGAGCTGAAGACAACTTATCACATTTCTTACTATGACAGCAATCACAACCAGAGGTGTCACTAACCGCAATATGAGCATTTCTTGAATCTTTCTTAGAACAAAACTGACCAGCATCATCAGTAACACCGGTGAACATCTCACCAAACCTATGCCAACATTTATTGACCAGATGCCCAACATTTCCACAAAGTTGATAATGGACACGTTGCTTCCTTCGACCATGGTCTCCAGAACGACCACCAGAATAAGATCGGTGCGGTTGAGGACGACCACTACTATCAAGATCAACCACAATACCACGAGCAACATGAGCAATGACAATACCATTATCCTCATAAGTAGCAAGTCGAACAAGTTATGTTTCAGCATCAACAAGTACAATATAAACCTTATCTAAGGAAAATATTTCCACAAGACATTATGATGGTCGTGAATGGTTTATAATCCCTTGGAAACCCTTTGAGAATAATGGTAATATACTCCACAACATGAACAGAACTGCCACACGACAACAAGGCATCACAAACTTCTTTAACCCTAGCAAAAAACACATTCATGGTATCGTCTCCCTTCTTAAGAGATTGCATCTTATAGTGCAAGTTCATAACAGAAGTTGTAGATCTATTAGCAAATAACTTAAGTACCATACTCCAAACAAGAGCAGCTGTTTCAGCACCAACAAATTGAGGTAACAAGTGAGCACTAATGGTAGACAATGCCATATCACTATCTTGAATAACAAAATCCTCATACGTCTCATTGGAGATCAAGACTCCATTATTATCAACAACTACCTCATGATGGGGGTTGCATCGCACCGGTAAGCAATCGTTTGATGTGTTGACTCCTTACAGTAAGAATAACTTGTTTCCATAATAGGAAGTTCATCTTATCAAAAACCACGTTCACATTCTTATTGATAAACTTTATGACACTGCTAGAAGAAGCCACGAACGCACCACCACATGAAAGAGCAAACGCAATAGCCGAAACACACTCCTCAGTTCGTAACCAAGCAAGCTCCAGGATCTTTAGCGAAAGATACCATGTTGAGAAACTCACAACAAGTATACCAAAAGTTTATTCTTATTATCTGAGTTTCAATAATATAATGACAAGATTATATAGGTAAAACTATAACCGTCTACTAGCCTAGCTAGCATAACTGTCTATTATCCTAGCTGGCAAACTTAACAGCTTTCGGCAACAACTTTAACAAACTCAACAAGTTTTTAGTTGCACATCAACCACAATAACTGCATAGTAGTGAACAACAACCTACATCTCTAATACTGGGATACATTATGCAGTCCACATAGATCACTAAAGGATTTTGTGATGAGATGGAGAAATTAATCTGTCACTTTATATGGGGCACGAATAAAGGATCTAATGGTATCTCCTTGATAAATTGGGAAACAATGAGAAACCAAGTTATGAAGGAGGAATGAGAATGAGAAGTTTATTTCATCGAAATAGAGCATTTTTTTAAAGGTTAGATTCCAACTGGTAAATTGGGAAATTATGTTGTTGTGACATGTTTTTTTTTCTTTGTGACACGTTTTTCTCCGCTTTTTGGCAACTTACAGTCTTTTACCATTTTTTCGTTTATCTTTTTATCAAAGTTGGATTTGTCATCTCCACGACTGATCAAGATGACACATATTTGTTATCATGACGATCTTCCTTGCTTTTGACACTCATATTGATTTGGATATACATTTTGCGTTCGTTGATAGTTTTCTCATGTCGCTTAACTATGATTTGCGATTGGGGTGGTCTTCAATAGTTTCATCCCCTTTTGTGGTTCGTTTGCCAATGTAATCAGATTTGTTTGTATATTTATTTTGTTTGAGCATTGATTAGATTTTTTAATCTTTTCTTTTTTTGGTCATTGTAATCTAAATAACTAATTTTTGTGTACATAGTTATAAAAAATCCTAATTTTCATTATAATTCTATTTTTTTTATTTTTAATAAAACTAGTAGCTTTTGTAAAAAAAAATAACTACTAAAACATAGTTACAATTCCTAATAAAGATTAGTTGGAACTAGAAACAAGTTTAATATAATTATTAATTAATATAAATTGACGAAACTGTAATTGCCCCGTGAGGTGGGGCACGCTACCCGAAACAGAACGGCCCTCAAAATCCAGCGTGTAAGCCGCTCCAAACGCCAAAGCTGGCACGGCGGCTACAACCTGTACGCCTCTTCCCGCTCCTCTTTTTTTCTCCACAAAAAATAACATTTACATTTTTTTCACCAAAAAAAAAACAAAAATATATTTCATGTTCTTCCTCTTCATCTCCGTCTATTTTACGAAGAACATAAAATAAAATTCAATTACACTCCCTTCCATTTCCGATTTCCTTAGGAGACGACAATTTAAAAAATTGATTGAATTTGAAATTAAGGCTTGGGTGGATTTTGTGAGATTGTTTTAGGGTTGGCGACATGAGTTCTAGCAACGAATCCTTGGCGGTGGAAGGTTGGGAGATGAAGGGAAAATTTTTGGAAGAGAAGGATCAGGTTCGCGTTAAGAGGAAGACTTTGCAAGCCGTGCTGGAACAGTGCCAGAGAGCTCTCGAATTGCTTAATAAAGCCGAAGCTGGAATTGACGATAACGATAATGACGGAGAAGATGGATATGATAAAGATGTAGATCGTCGAGGGGAAGTCAGCGGTGGCGGACTTCAAAGTGACCAAGAAGCTGACAAGGTTTGTGTAATGCTTTTTGTTTGTTGTTTGTTTTCTAAGAGGTTTGATTCTGGAAATTCCTGGCGAGAATCTTACATATGCAGCTTTTTTAACTCGCAACTTCGTAAGAATAATTGATTTTCATTTTGGTGGATTTGTTTTGTCCTTGTGAAGATTTTGTTTGTTTAATCTCATTCTATGCTTTGTTATTGAGAATTCTAAAACTATGAAAATTTTAATTCGTAGAGGTTCAGCTACGTTATGTAGTTCATTAGGATTATGCATTTCATCCTTGAGTGATAGATAGTTGGGATCTCAGTTGAGCTCAGCCTGAATGAGGCATTTGGACTTATATTATAGCTAAATGGCAGTTCTCATTCGGACAATTTTCCTGTTGTGATTCATCAATTGCGTATCTATGTCAACTGTCCAGTACTTTCTTTTGCTGCTGTATGCTTACAGGTAAAGTTTTGCTAGGAAATAAGTTACATATGCTGTGATGACTTTCACTTTCGAGTTCTGGTTTGCTTGAGGAGTGTTTGTGCTGTCATATGAGGGATAAATTATTGTTGATTAACAGCTAAATTGGCTGGGGTGCATTCTTTCTCTAACAAATTGAAAAAGCTAGCTAGAGGATAGTAAGATAAATTGAACAAGAATAGATTACAGTTTACACACTTTGCCTTGTCAGATTTGTTATATAATGCCTTTCTTTGCTTAATAATCCGTTTACCTCATAGCCTTTGTCTCATTGATGTCAACTCAATTGCCATGCTCCTTTCTTATGTGTTTGTTTCTGTCTTTGCATGCGATTATTTACTTTGAAAAGGGAAATAAATGAGAACGAAGCACCAAGAAGATATTGAAACTTCTCATTCTTAATATTCATAATATGAATTAGAAATTTGGTACTAAGATATAAGATTGGGAACTAATACAAATGGATTTCGAATTGGATAAATGAAATTATAAAGCAGAGCCGAAGTTTGTGATAAACTGGAACCTTCTTCTGTTCATTTGGAAGTTGAGTCTGACGGTTGGGGAATGTGAAGAAATTTATTTATTCATCTGATGGTTGTATTCCTCTTTGGAGTGTGAAGTTTGTGTGTGTGTTTCGGTAGTTGTTCTTTCATTGTAGTCCACTTTGCAGTCACCTGTTTACTAAATATCAGGATCAGAATAAATGCCCATATTACACTTCTATGCTACTCTTTTCAATCTGCATCTTTTATGGCAAAAATCCACTTAAATATGGTTATCCCTATCTCGCTAGAAAGGAGATCTACTTAATTTGCAATAGTATATGAGATTTGAATTGCCTTTCATATCAAATATTTCCAAATAACTTTCAAAGTTTATGCACCTTTTGTATAAATGCAGTTATGCTATCTTCTAAAATCTAGAGTTCAATGCTCTGACTTCCTTGAAAAGCTAGAGTGTGCCCAGGTGGCTGTTCCAGAAGACATAGCCAGTATGCATCCAATGACCCCTTTAATTTGCCATTTTCAATTTATTGCAAATGCTTTGAACATGCATCTTTGTTTTTCTTGATGCTAATGAAATTCTAATATGGACCCAGAAGATTGTAGTTCTTGGGACATGATCAACAAAAATGATCTTTGGGAAGATGAAGTTGTTGATTTAGATGGAGAAGATTATATTCTTGTTAGGCAGGAGGATATAGTAGAAGGTGTTGCTTGTTTTATGGCTGCATATTTGCTGTCCCTTAAACAGACTAAGGTATGTGAAATTCTTGCTCTTTCTCGGTGTTATTATCTTTTTATATTCTTTGTTTTCATTCACTTGTATTATTCTTAAAGCCGGAAAATTTTGATGGTTTCATTTCAAAGTTCGTTTGGGGCCTTACTTTCTGGAAGCCCAAACAAAACTGTCTACATGCATTTTCATTAATTCACCGCTGAAGGCTAAAGTGTTTTATTGTTGTTTTCTTCCCCAGGATTTGACCCCCAATCAACTTCAGGAAGGTGAGTTTGTTTATTCCACTCTAGGAAATTCAGTGTAAAAGACTGAAGCAGAAGTTGAACCAGTCAGGCTTCTTCCACTTTGATCAAAACTCCTTTTTCAATATTTAAAAAATAATAATAAAATAAATATCAACTATAGTTTGTGATTAATTAAAAAAGTTTGGCTTAATGACATGATCTTTAGTATAAGGTTGAAGGTTCAAATCATCAATTATAAACAAAATTTTGGAAACAAATACAAAATTGGTTTTCTTATTGGTTTTATGTGGTTTTTTACTGGGTTGCTATTGATTAATCCAGTTGCAATCCCAGGTTGATATACTGTAGGAAAAACAGGCTGCCATTTTTATATTTTCCATCTCAAGTATCTTTTATTCCATATTTTTTACCAGATTATTCCATAATTGATACTATAATCCCAGTCATTAATCCAGCATAGGAATTCTGAACACCTTTGCAATTCTCTTGTAGCACTTTGCAAGACCTTCTCTGTAAAAAAGAAAAAGGGAAAGCTTCAAAGAGCATGGGATGGAAGTAAAGTCATTTATAACGTTGCATCTTGGGGAGCGACTGCAGTTGGGTGAGTTATGGTTTTAATCTTAGCAAACGAGTCTCTCAGTTCCTCAATTTGCTTGTAGAAGTTCTCTGACTCAGCTTTTGCCGATAAATATGCGGCATCTCTGCTATTCTATTATTTGGATTTCGCTTAATTTCTTTTGGCTATAACAATCCATTTGTTTGTTTGTTTGTTCTCAACAGGATATACCAAAACCCATTACTTTACCAAGCTGCATTGAAAGCCTTCTGGACTTCTTGTGACGTACTTTCAAAACTTATCTGATTTCTTTACATGACATGGACAACAAAGCATGGTGTGCCGGAAATCCGTGTTGTATTTATGCTCTTGTGCCGTCAAATTGCCAGCTTGTTCGTGCCACGGATTCCATGCTTTTTCGTGCTACGGATTCATTGCCTTACCCTTTCTATGTTTAATCATTGTAAATATCGTTTTCTTTTATGGGGGGATTTCTGATTGCAATTAAAACTCGTTGGCAATTTGGCATCAGGTGATGGCTTAATCAGCCTTTTGATCTCATAATAGTTTTGCTGATTGTGACCGGGATATGCAAATGCTTATTGGTAGAGTCCTTGAAGTTTATTTTGTTTTTCTAGAAAGATAACTTGTTTACGTTGTGGCCTACGTTGCAAGCTTTTCCTATTATTAAAACAGTAGAGGGCAAGCTATAGGAAGTCTTGGTAAAATAATCAATCTCGTGTACAGAAACGTGGAGGCAACTTCTTCCTTGGCTTCTTTTTTGTATTTCTTTGTTTCGGTGTTTCTCTTGTTCTGCTGAGCAAAGAAAGTATCTTTAATTCATTGACCAAACGTGGAAGATCAGATCAACTGCCCAATAATAATAATAATAATAATAATAATAATAATAATAGTTGTTAATGTTATTTTTTATAATTGTTTCGTGGAGTGTTTGTACTCCCTTGTTCGGGAGAACAAACGATTTAAACCATCACTTCAATCGTTTAAAAAAATCATTCTAACTTATTATGATTTATAAAAATTGAACCGGTCGACTATAATGGAGAAACGACATAATCTCAATCGGTTTAATTAGCTCACCAAATTAATTAGGTTTTAGATAATTTAAGCCACTAATTATATTATATGTAATAAGTACATTTGAAATAATATATAGGACAGTTTTGACGACTGATGCAGTTCACAATTTAATAAACCCAAAACTCAGAAATAACCAACTAAATCAATCTCTGTTAGAACCGGTTAAATTGAAGGGATCGATAAAAAAAATTATTGTTTTCTCGACTATAAGGGCCATAGAAGTCATTAACCCTAATAATGGGGTGGGTGTTTAAAGGATTTTTACAAGGTTAAAAAAAAATTCTCTAGGGCCTAGGCTTCTAAATGGATAAGCTCCATCTCTTTAGCAATATTGAAGACTTGGAAGCTAGAGTGTCAACTCCCAGCATTGTTTGCTAAAACAACAAAAAAGTATGTGAAAATGAACTTGTAACTAAACAGGTGTTTGTGTTTCATCTAACAGATCCATGTACATGATCCAACACGAATATGATATGTAACACCAGTTGCCTCTTCTAGTTCAACCCCCAACTAAGTGGCTTGTCCTAGAATAATGAACAGTTGGCAAACAATCTATTTTCACACCAAACCGGTGACCTAAACCTAAAGCATGAGAAATACACAACGCAGAATAGTAGGACCTTTACACGATGAGCACCATTCGCATACAACTATATTTTAGAAAGCAAGCAGAAATTGAGGGGATCAAATACTTGCATTATTGAATACGGGTTGCCCCTTTATTTATCGAATAGAATTCCATGTCTTACATCTAAAGTCACTCACTCTAAAACGATCCTACCTATCATAACTCGATTTTGACTTTTCATATTGCAAGAATGACATGCCACCTTTATTCTAATGTTCTAATGGCATCTATCCATGCAAACCATATATGTGATTTGGCATCTTAAAGGAAATACTACTTAATGGTTTCAAGCGTTCCGGAAAATACCACATCTGGGAAACTCAATCCCTTGTACTGGTCTTGAGCCAGTTTAGATACTGTGGGCTGCCACCAGTGATGGGTAAGGCAAATACTTCTGGTACACTGAAAAAAGAAAAAAGGTAAGGTCCAGAAATTGATCTAGCATGCTTTTGGTTCATTGTATTCTTTATTTTCTTTATTAAAAAAGGGATGTTATTTTCTTGGCTTTAAAAGGGGTTAAAACAAAAGTTCAAAAATAATGTCCCGAAAAGAATAACAAACACATTATTTCTTTTCCTTTTGAAACAATCCTTAATCCATTCTTCAGTTGCAACTTCTAACTTCAAGTTCAAGTTGGAACAATTTTTATTTTGTGCTTACTCATTCATGATTTGCCTTGATATGCTCTGTTAGAGCTTCGAGAAGAGATTGCCTTGTCTTGATTATGAGCAGTTCCTCAGGATCGGAGTTGATCTGCAGCCAAAGAGACATAATTAGGTTAAACAATCCTAGACATAATCTAATTATTACAAACTTAGCCAGAGAACAATCATCAGAAATGCCTAGATTGACCCCCTAAGCAAAAACTTTGAGAATTAAAAGGATTTGCTCTTCTAGATTCTCAAAATCTCAGTTTCTCGGCAAAACTTGAGCCTTAACATTTTAAGCGCATAAGTTCAACAAAAGCAAGTATCAAAAAGAAAGTCCACCTTTCCCTCCCATTCATATACTGATTCAATACCTACATCCACAAAATAACCATGATTGAAGAATCAATATAATCAGAAATAAACTGTCCCTCGTGAAATGAAAAAGAAAAGAAAGGGAACATTTTAAAAAGGCAAGTTGAGCAGCGATAGACCAAGTGGATTTAGTTCAAGGGATCTTATAAAAATTACTGTAAAGCAAGACATTCAAGCTACAAGATCACTTATTTACGAATTGCCAAATTGAAACTGAATAAACTAGAGAAATGACTTATTCCAAATATCTTTACAAGATAGTCTGAGGCACACTCATTTCGTAAAACGGATATTAGCTAGCTGATAGATGATTTAAATATGTATTTTTAAACATGAAAACTTTTTTTTTGTTTTTTGATAAGGTTAAACATGCAAACTTAATAGGCAATCTATAGAGTAAAACATATATAACGTACAATAACACAATCACAAAAACAATACATTCCCATATCTGAAATAGATTGCTATATTGTGGCACAAATTAAAAGAATTATAAACTTAACCTGGTACTATATTAACACATGCTGCAAGTTTCTCTTTGACAATGCTTCCAGCTAACTTCTTACCTGCATATAATCATGCATTACTTTTAGAAAGCTACTTTCAAATTTCAACTACTTCAAATATTCAATACATGGAAATGGATTATTCAGCAAATTAAGCAGAAACCTTAATATTAAGAAGAAAAAAGCTACTTTCAAGTTGATTTGAATGAATCAACAAACTTAATACTGCATCACACCCTTGGTTTTGAAATGGCATTTTCTAAAGTCTAATACTTTTTAATACTGAAAAGTAAGAAATGGGTTTAGGCGTTTAGCTTAGTTGGTTTAAGCAATTATCCCTAAAAGATGTCATCAAGTAGATCGAAGTTCGAATCAGTGTATCTGCAAATGGAAAAGTATTCTCAATTAAATCTTTATATTCCCAAATACTGATTTCTTTTCCCCAAACCCATATTCAATTTGACCACAAAATTCACGTTAAGCAATTAATCTTTTCAACACCCAGAAAGGGGGGGGGGGTTGCTTCTCTGTTGGGAACTGTACCATAAACGACGATGCTTGGAACAGTGTCGCTATTCGTTTCCATTTTCGCAGTGTGGACGGTCTTATCTGCTGATTGCGCACTAAACTTGGAATTTAAAACAAGAATCCCAACATAAATTAGAGCTAAAATCCAGAGAAAATCAGCATTAATAATAACCACAGAGCAACCACTACCTTAAGAGGGGGAAGAGGGGAGAGACTGAGCGCTGCCTGTTTTGTGATAAAAGGGAGAGGGAAGAGGCGGGCAGAGATTGGAAAATCCCACACTGATGACGAAAAACACACCGACCAGCAGCAAACGGCGCCGTATTATGACGGGTGAAACCAGCGATGGAGCTCTGCTGCCGAGCATGGTTTTCATAACCAGACCGGTAATTGGCCGTGCTACCGGATTTTTGGTTCAATAAGTTGAACCGATTAGATCGATCGAAAGAATTAGACGACGTCATAATTAATTAATTATTTAAAAAGTTAAATAAAAATATAAAAAACATTATTCAAAGTAAGTTATAACATATATATATATATATATATATATATATAAAAGTTAAAAATCATAAAATCAAGTAAATAAAATGATTTAAATCAAATACAACGTAATATTTAAGATAAAACATATTAAATAATAAATATAATTATATAACTATAATCAAAAAATAAATTTGGGGTTAAAAAAATCATAACAAACGATATCGTTTGATTTAAGAAACATAGAAGAAAATAACAAAAGTCTAAAGAGTAAAAATATGAAAACAAAACAATCTCACATGGCTAAGAAACATAGAAGAGCATCTCAACTAACTTCTATAAATAATAGAGGTAATTTGACATTCAAAATTATGGAGCATTTTGGTGATCACAAAACGAACTATTCTTTCGCTTCAATCGAGCTCGAATTTCATGCTTCAATCGAGCTTCTAATTTTTTTTTTGAGTTTGAGTCTTTTTAAGTTCAAATTTCAATATTATATTTTAAGTTCGAGTTGAACTTGATAATTTTTAGCTCGTGAGTTTTTAAGTCGAGTTAAGGTTACTTTTAAAGTTTTCGAGTTCAAATCGGCTCGTTTAACAAACAACGTCGTTTGATTTAATTTTTTTTTTTTTGAAAAAAAAACAGAACCGGGTTTCAACCGATTCACGGTCCGGTCCGGTTCAACGGTTCACAGTCGGTTCAACGGTTCCTTCCGGTTCACTAGTAGCGATTTAACCGGTGTAGAATAAACCGGATTAGACAGCAGTTCCCGGTTGAACATGTCGGTCCGGTCCGATTTCAAAACAGTGCTGCTGAGAATGGAGGCCATTTTTTGTTGGGGTCTGTGTTTTATATTTGGTGTCACGAAGAGAAGCCTATTACTAACAGTTCACACTCCGATCTCATATACATATTCCCACCCGAAACGTGGCAGTACTGGATTTTAATAAAATATATTATATGACACCTAAGATGACTATCCGACTCAAGTTGTTAGAGCACAAGGTTCTTAATCTTGAGGACGTGGGATCGAGTATTACGGATGGCATTTCATAATTCAGAGGTCTTTTACGGAAGTTGCTCTCAACCTGGTGTTGGGGGCAGCCTACTATCTTACCTCCCCCTTACCCCATTACATAGGGAACAAGGGACAACCACATTTATATTATGAGAAAATAACCTCAGTGACCGAAAATGCATTGTAATATACGATTTTGACCAACTTTTTTTGGATTTGCCAAAATGACCAAGTAAATCGCAATGCGAACGATAATTCGCAACGCGATCTCCGGTATCGCAAATCAGTTTCCAGATTCGCAACGCGATAGTCGAAGTTCGCGTTGCGATTCATTCCAAATTCGTTTGTGATAGGCGAAGTTCGCGTTGCGATTCATTCCAAATCGTTGCGATAGTCGCAGTTCGCGTTGCGATTCATTCCAATTCGTTGCGATAGGCGAAGTTCGCGTTGCGATTCATTCCAAATTTGTTGCAATAGTCCAAATATTGCATTTGTTTCTTAAGAATTTTCTCTAAAAAGATAGAATTCGCGCGGACGTGTCGAAGACACGTATTACCACGACCACGACCAGACCCGACTAGACCCGACCCGAGACGGGACGGCGGCGGCGGCGGCGCGCGAGAGTCCCCCTTGTTCTCTATCACTCAACAAGGAAGTGGGAAAGCCAAGCCTTAAATACCATTCCCAATAGTGTTTCCAATACTATGTAGGATTGAGCATTACCAACACTTGTTTCCAATACCATTACCTTCATTGTCTGTAAGAGTTTAATTTTGAAATTAAAAAAATATTTATTCGATTAAATAACTCACCCTTTGAGGACTTTGATGGAAGAAAAATATTAACCAAACAAATACAAAGGAGACAATGATGGAAGTTTTCAACTGAGGATGCTACGAAAACTAGCTGATAATGACACAAAGGAAACATATCGAGTTGTTTGGTCATCATCTACTCTTTGCAAGTAAGTCATTTGAATACTATAAGAACCCGAATCAGAGTTAGTTTTAGCAATTACTTCATTTATGATCAAAGTCCTCAAAGGGTAAGTTATTTATTCGAATAAATATTTTTTTAGTTTCAAAATTAAACTCTTACAACAATGAAGGTAATGGTATTGGAAACAAGTGTTGGTAATGTTCAATCCCACATAGTATTGGAAATACTATTGGGAATGGTATTTAAGGCGTGGTCGTGGCAATACGTGTCTTCGACACGTCCGCGCGAATTCTATTTTTTTAGAGAAAATTCTTAAGAAACAAATGCAACAACGAATTTGGAATGAATCGCAACGCGAACTTCGCCTGTCGCAACGAATTGGAATGAATCGCAACGCGAACTTCGCCTGTCGCAACGATTTGGAATGAATTGCAACGCGAACTTCGCCTATCGCAACGCGAACTTCGCCTATCGCAAATATTTGTAATTAATCGCAACGCGAACTTCGCCTATCGCAACGAATTGGAATTAATCGCAACGCGAACTTCGCCTATCGCAACGATTTGGAATGAATCGCAACGCGAACTTCGACTATCGCAACAAATTTGGAATGAATCGCAACGCGAACTTCGACTATCGCGTTGCGAATCTGGAATCTGATTTGCGATACCAGAGATCGCGTTGCGAATTATCGATCGCATTGCGATTTACTTGGTCATTTTGGCAAATCCAAAAAAAGTTGATCAAAATCGTATATTACAAGACATTTTCGGTCACTGAGGTTATTTTCTCTTATATTATATGACACCTAAATTGAACTTTTATAAAATTGTATACGAAATTTTAGTTTAATTAAAATTTTTAAAGTTTTTAATATTATTATTAATGTAGTATCATTTCACATTTACATTTTATATAAATGATTATATTTGTCGTACGGATCGAACTATCTCAATGATTAAATAGATAATTATTTTCTTTAAAGGTTTCGATTTCGAATATCAACATTAACAGAAATATTTAAACATTAATTATTAAATGAAATAGAACCTTTAAAATATGTACTATCTTGTAATCATTTCATTTTTGATAAAAAAATAATATTTACATTTATCCAATATAAATAAGAATGTGTATATATTTTTTAAAATATATATAATTAAGGTTAAATTACATATGTACAATTGAGAGAAAATCAAAATTACATATATAGGTTATTTCATCAAATCAAAGTTAATGTATAATATTACACATTTGACCAAAGTTATATTTAGTTTTAATATTTTATCATTATTAAAAATATACATGTAAACTTTAATTTTGTATAATTAAATATATATATATATATATATATATATGTGTATGATTTTAATAAATAATTAGAGATAATTAGCATTTAGTAATTAGTAATTAGCAAGAAACGGGGTCTGCTAAGGCCCAAAACACAACAACAAGAAGGAAAAATAAAAATGAAATTGATTTGGTGAAATATATCTAAAAAAGTAATGATTCAAAAGCATAACCACGCAAAGGGGATGGGGGCATCCTTTTCCATGTATCACGTCAATGAAAAAGTATTGTTGTACGGAAATGTTTACGTGCGTCAATTTAATATACGAGTAAAATAAGGTATTAAACAAAACCGGTAAAAAATATTAAAAATATTTTTTTGACTGGTTCTAATTACCTATATAAATAAACACGATAAAAAAATTCGGTAAGAAAAATGATGTTTTAGGTAAATTGCTATCTAAAAAATCATTTTTTGACCGAATTTTTCACTATATTTACTTATATAGGTAATTAGAACCGATAAAAAATGATATTTTTAATCATTTTTTATCGATTTTATTATTTAAAATAATAATAAAATTAATACAATTTTATTTTAATCGTATACTAGAATGCCGTATCGGATAACTGCCCATTGTTGTACTCTCTAATGCCGCCATTTGTTTCTATATAAGAATATCACGTTCAAAGGCTGACATTTACTGACTGTCATGTGAAATAAAGAAGTAAAAAAAACCCAAAATTACTTTTTTAGAGAAAAACTTTACAAATAAGATTAGTTACAAAAATATTACGTATTTTGTAAAATGTGAGATTAAATATTATGTTTTACGAAAAACATATTTATTGTATTTATTATTATTTTATTTAAAATTAAATGATTTTATTTAAAAAAAATTGATAGGACATGTGCCTTATAAAACACGAAATTCATTAAACGTATTTTATAAAACCTAGGATAATCCTATAATTATATTTTAGGGTATTTTTTTAAATAATGCTATTTAGAATATTTCTCAAGAAAAATAATTTTTAGGGATTTTTTATACAATAATGAAGGGCACTTGCATTGGAAGTTGTTCTCCTTTTGTGGTGAAATCTTTTTAATTTTTCTGTGTAAAATTGAGCTCTATTTTTTTAAATTATTTTGTTGTTGGCCAATGATTAAGTGGTCACAATAATACATTAACTCGAGAAAAGGAACAAAGTAACACGTTGGACGAAAACGATAGTTCCATAATACACACAAAAAAATGGCCAAAATGAACCATATGTGATGCGAAACAAGGACCTTGGCTATCGATACTAATGTAATGTAGTCTAATCAATTCAAGCATATATAACTTATTTATAACATATATTATTAATAATTTGTAAAAGAAAAATAAATAATAAAATATCAATATATAAATAAGATACGTACAAATGATGAGATTCAATATGATTTTTACCTTATTTATCTTAATAGATGATAGAAATAATTATTTCACTATAAACGTAGAAAAAAAATAATACAAAATATATTATATCACACACACATACCAGAATCTGGTAAAATCATTTATATTATCGAATATTGGTCATTAATAAACTTAATTTATATGATTTTTTGTTTAAAATAAATATTTAATTATTAAATAAATTTAATTATCAGATAATTTATAATAATTAAAAATATAATAAAATTTAATTTAATATATATATTTATTAAACTTTATAAAAGCGATCTGTTTTTTAATTAAATTATACTTGTATTTGTTGAAAATTAAACATAATGATATTTGTATGTGTGAGTTTTTTCCAATAAAATCAAGTGTATCAAAACCAAATCATTATCTGGATGTGGGTAATGATAAAATCACTGAGAAGTGCGCCGACACCAACAATCACCACACGGCCTACAACTGTGCTGCCTTCATCAGGGTTCACTAACATCTTGCGTGCGCTCCTCACGCACGCACTTATCAAACCTTTCATCATTTTCCTTTTAAATTTTCTTCCTTTCAATTTTTTTATAAATAAAATTCATTAACTGAATTCAATATTTAAAAGGTATCTCTTTTTGAAAAATTAAATTTAAATAATCATGTTTGTAAAATATATATTATTTTAATAAATATTATATTATAGTCATCGAGAGTATCTAAAAAATGTTTTTATAAAGGTTTAATATTTAAATAAGTATTCAAATTATGTATTTTTTTTTGTCAAATAAGTGCCTACGGTTTCTTTTAACATATTCATGTGCCTAACGTTACAAATATTATTCTTTTAGGTGCACATGTCATCAACGCCTTTAGTTTTTTCCGTTAAGTGACACATGTCAATACTTGGTAATTTTAATTTTTTTATAAAAAATTATTATGTTTATAAAAAACCCTAACTTTTATTATATTATAAAACAACCACAAAATACTTAATGCCTTATCCGGCCATCACCACCGTCGCCGACGTAGTCTTTGATATCATCCTAGTTGTAAGTCGTTGTAGTTATTGCTGATTCACCGTCAAAATCGCGTGTGATCACGATTTTTATCTTAGGGTTCGTTAGATTTAAAAAATTGATTTGTGGTCGATTGATCGCCAATCGGTCACGATTTCATAGGGGTTATGGTTACCGGGGGAGGTCGGGTCGAGTTTCTTCGACGGTAAAAAGTGGCGATTGACGTGAGTTTAGGGGTTGAAATGAATTTTTTTCAAAGTTTAGGGATTATTTCAAAATTTATGTTTTTCTTTTCTAAAAATATATAATTTTTTTTTAAATTTTATATATAATTTTAAAATTATCAGGTGTTGACACGTGTCACTTAACGGAGAAAACTAACAGCGTTAACGACCTGGGTACATAAAAGGGTAATGTTTATAACGTTAGACACTCAGATGAGCCAAAAAATACTGTAGGCACTTATTTGGTACAAAATAGATAGTTAGGGCACTTATTTGGGAATTAAGCCTTTTATAAATAAAAAAACATTTTTTCTTTTTGCGTTTCAAGGATGTTTTTATAATATTAAGGTTTTAATATACAAAAGGTGTCCAATGTATGTCTATTTTTTTAGTTTAGTGCCTAAGGTTTTTTCGTTCCAGTTTGGTATCTAACGTTACATTTCATAACTCAGAATGAGTCACGCAGTGACGGACCGTTAATATTCGCCATTAACCCATTAAAAATGTCACGTGGCTTATTTTTTAATATTAAAAAAATGATATTTGCAAATAAAAACAAATAAAAAATAAATGTTATAATTTTTTTACCGTTTAACCCATTAAAAATTTCCCCCTTCTCTTCACTCTCTTCCCCCAAAATCAATTCTTGGAATCTCCTTCTCCACCCTTTTTCTAAAAGTAAATTGAAGATGTCAAGTGGAAGTTCAAGGCCTCGTTATGGTTCTAGGGTCGTGGTATGTTATTGTGGAATGAAATATCCCATTTGCATTTCGAATAAGCCACGGAGTAAAGGGAATTTTTTTTGGGTGTTGTCAAGTGAAAGAGGTATGTTTTGATTTTATAAGAAATTTTGAGAGTTTGCTAACTTATTAGCCTAATTATTTTTTGTATACCGCAGAATCGATGTAATTTTTTTCAGTGGGTAGACAATGAAGAAGACAATGGATGTATTGATGAAGATTTAAAATTTCAATTGGAGTTGTTGATGACCGAAAATAAGAAATTGAAAAATGAAAACCAACAATTGAAGGAAATTGTAAAATCATATAAAGAAAAATGTGCAAAGAGGATGACAAATACTTTGTTCTATAAGATAGCATTATTTACTTCTTGGATAGTGTACTTCATGGTGAAATTTGGTCTTTAGATGAAGGATGATATGACAATTGTTACGTGAAAAGAGCAGTCCTCAATGCATTCACATAATCATACAATTTACTACATTCACATAATCATACAATTTACTACATTCATGCTCAACACTACCCCTAATTTAGTTCATTGGCCACATCCTAGCTCTCATGCAACATTGTTTGTTCAACTCCACATGTAACTCCCCTCTACCAAGCTTGATCATCTCTCTCAGTTTCAAATTAGAAACAATCCTAAGCTTCCCAAGAAAATGTTTTCCTATAAACTTAAAATTAGCTTTTTGATTCTTAAATGTCATAGAACACTGGTGTTCAATTACTAGAGTTTTAACTGTAAAAAAAATCATCCCAAGAGACATATATAAAAAATGGACACCCTTAAGTCTTACAAACTGCCCTAATTTTTTTCTTTTCTATTTTTTAAATACTTAAAATCAAACCTATGAGCTATTGCATAAGCAGACAAAGCATCCTTTAACTGTTTGTGATTTTCAAAAATATTCCTAGTTCAAATCTAGGTTCAACATTTGAAGGATCGTAAAACAGCTTACCAATCTTCTTAGATACAAAATCTCCATCTGAATCAGTCTCATAACTCCCAACATCTGAAGAATGTAGGTAAACAATATCATCCTCACTGTTTTCACCAAGTAAATCTGCCTCATTTTCTTCTGTTGAGCCCAAACCAGTTCTTCTGTTTTGACCAGGTAAATCTGCCTCGTTTACTTTTGCTGAGCCCAAACCAGTACCTTCTTCATCATGATCTGCTACACCCAAATCAACATTTCCAGAATCTTCATTAACCTCCCGATTACCTTTATTAACAACAACTTCTAAGTTTGATGCAGTGAGAGTGCTATTTTTTATATTCATTTTCACTAATTTAAAGTTGTTTCTGATGGAGTTTATCTCATCATCATCATCATCAGATAAGAGATAATATCCACCTAACTCTTCACTCTCCTCTTGGGTATCATAACTTAAGTCATCACTTTCTTCATCTAACAATCTATCAATGCCAACAGGCCCACTGCCAGCATTTTCACTACTGCCAATATTTTCACTACCCTCAATATCAATTACCTGCTAATATTTCCATATCAGTACTGCTTTTAACATTTAATAAATAGAATCATTTAATAGAATACTAACATTTTCTGGTCAAACTAATATTTAACAAACAAAATCAAATAACCACAAGTTCATATAATTCCAATATTCATTATATCTGTCACTAACCAAATAACCAATATGCATTATATCTGTCACAATATTTTAACAGCTAATAAACATGTTATGGTCAAACTTAAATTATTCTTTAACACAGCACAAGACCTGCAACTAATTTAAATATTGTGCTTTGACAACATGTTATGCCTTCAACCTGAGACCAATTAATTTTATATTTGCCTCCATTGTGTTACAGAATTAAAGAATATTGGTCCTATAGAAGACCTGCTACTACTTTAATCAAATATTTTACTATTTTCAAAAAATAAATCTGTAGAAAAAGACAAAAAAAATTACCTTTGTTGGTCCTGTAGAAGACTTGCTTCAACTTTAAGTATCCTTCAAAAGTCACACTGTAAAAATCAAAATAATTTACCTAATGTTAAAATCCAAAGAATCCATGGAAACTTACTATTAAAATAAAAATTCACGTTTTTTTGTTGTTGAGAAATTACTCATATATTCAAAAGCCTAACGCTTCTGTATGGTTTACCTATTTCAAAGTTCATCTACTTTGTAAACATTATGATAATCCTAAATCCTTTTTATAATGAAAGCAACAAAGTTATCTAAAACTTATCTAAAATCATGAAAACACACTTACAGTTACCAGTTGAGCTTCAGGAAGTAGAACTGTAAATTACAAAAACCAAGTAAAATCATAGTTGGAGGGAAGGCATTTACTAGTAGTAGCACTGGCTTTAATAAATTACAACAACCAAACAAAATCACAATAAGCTTCGATGTCGATCCCTTTAGAAAAGATTTAGGGTAAAATCAATTTGGGGGAAGAGAGTGAAGAAGAATGGCGAAAATTTTTAATGGGTTAAACGGTAAAAAAATTATAACGCTTGTTTTTAATTTACTTTTATTTGCAAATATCATTTTTTAATTAAAAAATAAGTCACGTAATATTTTAAATGAGTCAACGTCGAATATTAATGATTTGTGACGGCATGACGGAATGTACCGTTACGTTTTGTATATTAAAGCCTAATATTAACAATGTTAGCTTCTGTGTACTCTTAAATTGCAACCCTTTTGACTATATGTAATGATTCTCATTTTATTTTATTTCTCACTGCCGAAAAGGAAATAAACAAAGCTTCAGACTTGAATCTCTGTCAAGCTTAAAGATTGGAGCAATTTGGAGTTGGGGTTTCTTTTTGTTTTGTTGATTTAGGATTTGGGCTTCTTCTCCTTTGTTCTCTTATTGTAAGTTTTTTTCCCAGTTTATTTGATGGTTTTCATTTGCAAATCTTGCTTCAATCTGCTTAGATTTATTGGTTTTTGTGACAAATCTTTAATTTTCTTGCTGGGTTTTTTAGCTCATTTATTTTTTTCAGCTATTTTTTTTTCTGTAGTTAAGAGTGTACTTCATAGTATTCTTATTAACTTTTGCTAAATTGTTTTATCTAATTTCTCTTTATAAGTTTGATGTATTTGGTTATTGAGAAAACAAATTTTGATGAAAACCAAAACATAATAGAAAACTCAAAACAGATGTAATGCAAAAGGTTTCAGAACTTTATATCTTCATCTCAACAATAACATTAAATAAGAAAACGGGCTCTTCGACTGGCTACATAATGACATAACTTAAAATATCATACCCTTGTTCTTCAATTTTGTTTTTCATTGATTAATAGACTTGCTTTTAGTGAGAAAAAATATTATGTATGTGATGCTGAAAATAACAAATCTGTTGGCAATTGCAGGTTTTGGAGTAGGTTGTTTTGTGGTGGTATTACAAAGAAAGGTGAACGTGGCTATTTACTGGGAAATAGGAACATCATGCGGTGGTGGTTAAGTGTTTCTGTTGATGTGTTTCCAAAAGTTATCTCCTTGAACTTGTATTGCAGAGTGATTCTGTAATTTGCAAATTCTAGAACATTTTCATTTTTTGGTAGTCTTATCATTCTATATCTTCCATTGGATCCACTTATTTTATTGTTGTCCGATGTTATGTCCGTCGGATTAGTTGAATAGCTTCAATCCCATCTCTGAAATTTATAAGAGCTTTGATTTTGGTAGGCAGATTAGTAGTAGTTCAATCCAGAGTTTAGATTTTGTTGGCATATTAGTTGTAGTTTTATTTCCTTTCATTCTATTTAACATAATAGGGGTTTCGAATACATCATTGTCGGGAAGATCCTTGTTTTTGTGCCATATTGAAGGTTTGGGACGTAGTTATGGTGTGCCAAGCTGCAAGCCAAACACGATTCCGGGCATTGAAGTATGAAAACGGTATTTTGGGGACTGCAGTCATTGTGGTTAGAGTTATAGCATGCTTTCAACCTCTTCAGGATTGCCAGGTTTGTTTACCTTCTGTTAACTGTGACTTCGATCTGATGCTGTTTTTACTAGCCTTTATGATAGAACTAGATGCCCTTATGCCTGATGATGTTGGATTTCATTGGTTTATATATCTTTTCGTAGTACATGTGATACCTTGTTCTTTTTGTTTTTTGTCATTGATGATTGAATAAGAAAGTTTGTGCAAAGCCTTGACTGGATTTCCTTTCTTGAGGGTCTTTTTTTTCTGCCAGGCTGAATATTTCCGTCATTTGCTTAAGCCTGTTACGTAGATTCCTTCCACATTTTCCGCATTCAAGTTAAGTTGGAGTTCTAGTTTTCCCCATTGTGTTTGAGAGAGACTGCGAATAAACTGCTATTTCTACTGCTACAGCATTCAACTTCTGGTAAGTATTAAAGAGTACTTTGTTTTTTGAATCTCTATTGGAACATTGTTTTCGAGTTGACTCGGTTGTTTTCCTAGGTGATTGTTTTGGTTGGATGGGAGAAGACTGTGGATCTCAGTTTCCTCAGAGGCAAGTTGATTGTCAATCACACAACTTGAATTCTTTGGCTGCTCCACATCCTTTGGGGCAGCAAAGAACCAATACTGAATTCATGAACTTCGACACTAATATGGTCTCCACCACTAGGACTTTTCCGGTTTATGCTAATACCGAATTACCTCAGTTTCAGGTTGGCCAAGATAACGAAAATCGTGGCCGGTTTTACTGTTTACCCCACTTCCGTCAGGTCTTTGTGCCTGGTTCAAACTCTTCCTTGAAAGTACAACTCCCGGTAAACCCTTGTGAAAATCAAACGGAAAACATTACCCCCAAGGTAGGGTCTGAGTGTGCTCAGAAGAGATTCCTTGTTTTTGATCGATCTGGTGGTCGAACAGTGGTTTTTAGTTCTGTGTTTGGAACTCCTATTAAAATCCCGACTTCTTTGGGTTCAAAGATCCCTTCGTGTAACTTTAGCTGGAATGATCCTATAGCTAAAGTAAAACCGAATGTTCAGTCTGGACCAATATCAATAGATGCATTTGATGACAATTGTACTGATGTGAAAAGTGAAATGCATGAGGACACTGGCGAACTGAATGCGTTGCTTTATTCAGATGATTGTGATGATACTGATGATGATGAAGAAGTTGCGAGCACAGATCATTCTCCTAGTACAATGACGGCTCACTATGAGCAACTTGTGGGAGGCACTGAAGATTTCGTTAGAACTACCGGACTAACGAAAAAACGAAAACTGCTTGGTGACAATAATGATTATTTCCCATTGCCTTTGGACCCTGCTGTTTCAGCTAATCCTATACATTCAGATTACCAGGATGATGCTGATTCCAGCTGTGTCAATGGTTGGAAACCTGCATCTTATGATGTGTACACATCCTCAGGGAGAAAGAAAATGAGAAAGGATAAAATTTGTGACACTGTAAGTGTTTTACGAAGCATAATTCCAGATGGAGAGGGAAAGGATGCCATTTTGGTTCTTGAAGAAGCTATTGATTACCTGAAGTCCTTGAAACTCAAAGCCAAATCTTTGGGATTTCGTGCTGCATGAGTTGCTGTTATTATTTTACCCATTATTAATGATATGCGTCGAATAAATGAAGTGTGATGGTTGTCTTCCAATAAAGGAGCTGAAATTGTGGAGCAGAGTGGAGAATGAGCTTGAAACCCTCCTCTTCGGTGTGTGTGTTTTCTTCAATGATTCGAGGCGGAAACCTGTAACTTCGGCCTGAATTCTCTTTTGTTTTACAGTGGAAGTAGCAATAGTTCTGGAGGGATCATCACAAAGGAGACCAGTGCTTGCCCTGTTCTCGTTAATCATTATGGTATTGCTGTTATGATTGCGACGTGCTGAGTTCCGTTTCTTTTGCTGTAGAAAATTGATAAAGCGAACATGGTTCGTCCCATTTTATAATGCAGCAATGTGCTGGAAGTATCTAGTGTCTCCGATCAGCTCGTGCTTTATGAATCTGTGTTGCCTTTTTTATTGTTTTTATGGATGGTGTGTTTTCTTTGTTGAACCGTGTGATTGTAGTGCTTTGAATGGTGTTGGCTGGACTGAATGTGATTATGTATTGATTACTCAGTGTTTAAGGTTTTTCGAAATACTAAACACCTTTTTAAAAAAGTTTATTTTGCAAAATAAGATGAAAATGAAAACGCCGAAAAATCCAACTGTTTGAAAGAGCTGGTTGCAAAATAAAATGTTAAATGATATATTTGACCTTATTTTTTTTCCATAATTACATCTTTACCATAAAACCTAATATAATGAAATAGTCTTCATCTTAATACACTTAAGCTGAAATTTTATTTTATTATTCTATTTTTTAGTTGTAAATTCTCAAATATATTTTAGTTAAGAAAATATAGTAAAACATGAAAGTAAAAAATGTAGTGTTGATATTTTAAACAAAATTAATAGTATGTATCAATCTCACAAGATTAATATTTGTAAATATTAAATTTTAAAAAATATATTCAAAATTTTCAAAAATATTCACTAATTTTCTTAAGGAATTTTTAATTCATTGTTAAAAACATTTTGTCCGAATAATTTCATCTCAATAAAGACTAAAGTATTATAAAACATATATGTATTTAACAACTAAATGTATCATACCCTTATTTGTCATTTTACCCATATCAACTATCAGTTAAATTTTACCAAACACTTCTATATAAACAATTAATCAAATCAATTTCTCAAATCAGCTAATCAAATTAATTGGTCAAATTAGCTACTAGAATCAGCTACCGACTATCAACTATCAGTTGTTTGCCAAACACCCCATTATTTCTGAAAAAATCTATTGATTAATATATTATAACATGAAAAATCTATTGATTAATATATTATAACATGAGGGATCATTTTTTTCTTCTAAACATTTCGTCGAACAATTTTTAGTTTTACACGTTTTAAGGTATGGATGAATGCAAACTGAAATTTTTTTTTCTAGTAAATATATTCTCGTTTCATAATATTAATCTCAACCATTTAAAAAAACAAACATAAAATTAAAAACTTTTACTTAATATAAACATATTCTACCTCCCTATATAAATTTATTGATTGCATATAAAATATATATAATATATATTCAAAAAAGATTATTTATATGTAAGGGTTCACATTTTACATTAGTTGAATGTATTTTAATATGCTAAAACATATGATATACCCTAATTGAAAAATATGTAAAAGCAAATCAATTAACGTGTTTGTGTACATATACACGTATACGATATTAGTATATTACTTTTCACACACGGAAAATGATATCCAACATATATATATTCATTAATGCATTATTGCAATAAAACTCCATTGAAACATGGTTTCATGTGATGCTCTTTCCTACTCTTATCGTCTTCTTCTCCCTCTCCCTTCCTCTTGAAAGAAAAAAAAAATGGCAGAAAACAAGCAAGATATCATATCGATCTCACAACAATCAAGCCTTCTCGAGTGTTGCATGTGTGGTGATTCTGGTTTAACTCGGGAGCTTTTTCAATGCAAAATTTGCCATTTCAGATCTCAGCACAGGTACAAAACATAATGAATCATTCATTTGACTTTGTTTTTTTTATTTGATCTATTGTAATTTTAGATGATTATATATTTTATATGTATTTTATGTTGTTTTATTCAGTTAAAATCTTATGAATTCGACTTTTTTAATACTATTGAGTTTCGTTCCATTTATGTCAGATACTGCAGCAATCTGTATCCGAAAGCCGAGTTTTACAGAGTTTGTAATTGGTGTTTGGATCAAAAGGAGGATTCGAAGGATCAGAGGTCTCAGAATTCTTCGAACTCTTCAGCAACATGGAAAGACAAGATCGAGGAAGACGATAGCAATAAGAAGAACAAGAAGAACAAGAAGAAGACCGAGAATGATAACAATCATGGAGGGATGAAAGGCGGCGGCCAAAGAAGCAAGGATTTAAGGCTGCGGGTGACGAAAAGGTCGCCGTCACCGGAGAAATCGCCACGAAGAAGGATAATAAGCAATGCTCGGCTAGAAGAAAAGCTTAGGAGAACAAAATCGGAAGAGAGATCAAACGGTGGGTTCATTACAAGACATGTGTTCAGAAACAAGGTAAGAAGATACAAGCTTTTGGACGAGGTTTCGAGTTAATTCACAAGTTCGGATGATGCTCATCCCAAAAATGAACTTTCTATGATCGTAATGGCTTTGTTTTGTTTGTGGGGGAATCTGGTCCCAGAGGAACTTGGTTTATGTATTCGTACGCAATCTGTTTTACTTTCCTTCGTTCCAAACAGAAAAGAAAATAGTTTATGTTTTCCCATGTCTTGCATGCATTAGTCATCAAGGGAAACTTCCTTGAAAAAGCTATGGCATTTGACAGCAAATTGTCGCTAGACGCTTCTATTCATATAAAATCAAAATTTTAAAAATATCAATTTTTTGTTATTTATTTTGATATTTTTTAATTAGATTTAACTAAAAAGCATAGACCAACACGTTTTATTTTAGTATAATAAAAATACAAACTTGGAAAGTAGTGAAACTTAGGTGAATGGCTAGTCTAGACACATTGTGAAATATCTGATCAGATTCCATTATATGTTTTTCTGTGGTCGAAATATTTTGGAAATAAAATATGGGATTATAGAATCTTTAATCAATACTCATGTAGATATGTAGTATATGAAAGGGAAAATATAATAAATATATTATTTATAGCGATAAATAGGGTCGCTCAAATGGGTTGTTAACGTGTATTTTACCTACTAACCATTAATGGATCTTATAGAAATTTTAATTTTTCTTACATTTTAGGTTTATTTTGTATTGATTATTTAATTCTTTTATATAATGTTTTAACTATTTAAATTATACCATATTCTTAAATTAAAAGATTTTAAGAATTTGAAAATGAATAATCTTATATTTTTTATATATTACACTGATAATAATATCTATATAATTAAATCCTAACAAAGATGTAATTATAAATCAGCAACACCAGCTATTTCTCCTAGGATTCTTAACGGTTGGGTACCTTACATTTGTTTTATGAGGTTAACATAAAGGAGGAGTAGGCGAGGACGATAGCGAGCTTTTAGACTACAATGTACATATGTTGAGATCCAATCAAATTTAGGTTGGCTTTTTAATAAATGAACCCTTTTTTATGGATTATAAAGTTGAGATCCACCTGGTTAACAAGGAAGCTGGCAGTCCCGGAGAGGATTCGAACTTTTCTTTAGCTAGTTACTCATGATAAGCTTCTCTCAAATGTAAACCGGTGTAAGCGGGGGATCGCTCGAGATCCTTCCTGTTCCATATGTGGAGCTGCTGAGGAGACGACGATTCACATTCTCAGGGACTGCCCCTGGACCAAGTCACTTTGGATAGTTGTGGTCCTCCTGCCCGTCTTTTCTCCTTTCAGCTCCATGACTGGTTAGTGGCCAATCCGTCTTCTTCTTCCTCACTTCAGTATGTTGGTTTTTGCATACCTTGGAAAATAGCTTTCTCTTCCTTGCTTTGGTGTATTTGGAAGCGGCGAAACAATTGGGTTTTCTAAAATAGCCAGAAGACTCTTACTTCTTGGCTTCATCAAAGTCTCTCTTGGGCAAACATTTATAATTCGGGTGCTTCTGCTGTCTGTGGTCGATCTACTACTACTGAAATCATTTAGGAACATCCTCCTCTGAGCTCCATTTGCCTCAACACGATGGCTCGGTGAGCCACTCTAATCATAGCTCCTCGGATGGTATCTTGAGTAGTCATGACGGAAGCTTCATTGCCGGTTTTGCTCATAACTTGCGTATCTCTTGGATCATCAATTCTGAGTTATGGGGTGTTCTTGATGACCTTAATCTTGCTTGGTATAGGGGCTTTCGTAACCTTATTGTTCAGGCGGATAGTGCGGATGCCTTTGACCTCCTTTCTTCGGCTTCCAATTCTAGTCCTCTCACTTTATAGACACAATGAATGATAACAGCTTCAAGCACACCAATTGATTAGTTCTTAATTGCTTCATTAAACCTAGAAAGGAGAGAAAACGACACCAGAGAAAACATAAGAAGTGAAACAGCAGAGGAAAATTAGGTTAACGAGATGAAGAAGAGAGTGTAGGCTATTAGATGATTTAGCCTTCAAGCATGGTTTTCAGAATCAGACCGGTTAGCGAACCGGTCATGCTACCGGTTCACTGGTTCAACCGGTCGAATTGGTCCGATCGGTCAGAAGAACCGGACGACGTCATAATTATTTAAAAAATTAAATAAAAATACCAAAAATATTTAATAAAAAATAATTTTTTATATCTAAGTCATATTCAAAGCAAGTCATAACATATATATAAGTTAAAACCCATAAAATCAAGTGAAACAAAATGATTCAAATTAACTACAACATAATATTTAAGGTAAAACATATTAAATAATAAATATAATTATATAACTATAATTAAAAAATAAATTTGGGGCTAAAAAAATCATAACAAAATAATATTGTTTGGTTTAATTTTTTTAAAAAAACAATCCCACATGGCTAAGAAATATAGAAGAGCATCCCAAAAGTCTAAAGAGTAAAAATATGATAACAAAACAATCTCACATTGCTAAGAAACATAGAAGAGCATCACAACTAACTTCTATAAATAATAGAGGTAATTTGGCATTCAAAATCATGGAGCCTTTTGGTGAGCATTGAGTGAACTATTCTTTCACTTCAATCAAGCTCGAATTTTAGGCTTCAATCGAGCTTCTAAATTTTTTTTGAGTTCAAGTTTCAATATTATATTTCGAGTTTGAGTTGAACTTGATAATTTTTAGCTTGTGAGTTTGAGTCGAGTTGAGCTTACTTTTAAAGTTTTTAAGTTCGAGTCGAGCTCAGCAATACTCAAGTTCAATTTGGCTCGTTTAACAAACGACGTTGTTTGGTTTAATTTTTTTTAAAAAAAAAACAAAATTTCCATTTTTTTCCGGTTTTCAGCCGGTCCGGTTCGAACGGTTCAACGGTTCTGACCGGTTCACTAGTAGCGGTTCAACCGGTTTAGATTGAACCGGACTAGACAACGATTCCCGATTGAACCGACCGGTCCGGTTCGGTTTTCAAAACATGGCCTTCAAGCCTGTGAGCCTTTTTTATATAACCCACTTTAGTCCAACAGATCAACACAAAAAGTTTGACCTGACCTGAACCATTGGGCATAACCACCTAACAAAATAACCAATTTCAGTTTCCACAAAGCCAGACGGCACAAATCACAAACAACCTATACTCAATTTTTTAACATTCTTTTCGCTTAGGAGATCATATATGATTTAAGGGTAAAACCTTCAAATTCTGAAGCAGTTTTTGAAATCGAGCTGCATGATGAGGCTTAGTGAAGACATCATCAACTTGAAACTTAGCTGGTGCATAATTCACCTCAATCAATCTGCTCTCAACCTTCTCACACACAAAGTGCACATTAAGGTCTAGCTTAATTTTCACATTCAGAATCGGGTTTTCTACAATAGCCACTGTACTCGTATTATCACATCATATGATAGGTGTTTGAGAAAGATGAACACCCATATCCTCTAAAAGTTCCTTAACTCGGTAACTTCAGAGGTTGCATCAGCCATACTCTGGTATTCCACTTCAGCTGTGGACATGACACAGACATTTGCTTCCTTGAGCTCCACAATAATAGATATTGCCCTAGATACACGCAATATCCCAAAACAAAGCGACGATCATCAGGTTCACTACCCCAATCCGCATCTATAAAGCTTGTAACAATCGAAAAATCTTTTCTTGGAGCAATCTAAAGACCAAAATCAATTGCTCCCTTCTAGTACATGAATATTATCTTAACAGCTGACCAATGTGACTCACACGTTGCCAACATAAGTTGTGCCACTTTATGCACAACAAAGGAGATGTCAGATCTGGTATGGCACATATATAAAAGTGGATAGACTACACTATGATATAATGTGGCATCAACAAGTTCACTGTTACTCTATTTACATAATTTAGGAGCAACATCCATCGAGGTATCAACCGACCTTGCAATATCCATATTGAACTTGGCAAGTAGCTCTTCTACGTACTTCTTTTGACTTAAATATATCCCAGACGACGTATAACAACTTCAATACCATGAAAGTATTGAATGAGTTAGATCTTTTAATATGAACTTAGCATTAAGCTCTTGAATGACATGCCGAACATGCTCTTATGATGAGAACTTGAAGAACTTTATGATGAAGAATGCTTCGAAGACAAAAGGCAATCAACACTTAACAAAATATAATCAAAAGAAATATGATTTATAATGGTGAATGGAGCCTCCTTTATATAGGAGAGGAGTTCCAAAGTCCTAAGTAACTAATGAATAAAATAATAATAACTATAGATAATGTTTGATTCTAATTCCTAATAAAATAATAAATCTAGTCTTAAACTATAGTGCAACTTTGTATATTAAATTATATTACAAATAATCAATAAAATATTAAAAATTTATAATATTTACAAAATCTCATATTAATCTCGTATATGAATTTCTGTATGCATTGTCTTCACTAAAATGAACGTATATTGAGTTATCTATATTTAATTAATGTGTTTCAAGTATTGTTGAAAAGCTAAAAGACAGACTGTTATATCTCCAAAAGATTTGTTGACCAAATAACACATGGATCGCATTCAAAAAATCATTGCAAGTATGCTATTATTCTGGTCTTCTTTTTTAAGGCTTGGATATGTGGATCAATTGGAAGAGTTAGCATGTAACACCCTAATCTGATACGTTCTGATGATCAGTGGACTAGAGTATTACATGGGACCACCGAAGTGGTTAACCCAAAAAAATTATCAAACATCATGTGAAAACATCCATATTTCTTCTTAACAAACAAGATCGGTGCTCCACACAGAGATATGCTCGGTCAGATGAAGCCCTTTTCTAGCAATTCTTGAATCTGGGTCTTTAACTCTTTGAGTTCTATCGGTGTTATGCGATAGGGAGCAATGGACACTAGAACTGAACCTGACAATACTTTGATGCCAAATTCTAATTCACGATTTGGTGGTAAGCTTGATAATTCTTCTGTAAACATATTGAGGAAATCTCATATTGTTCAGATATCCCAAAGTGTTGGGGCTGAGATTCTAGTATCGAACAAGTAAGATAGAAAAGCCTCAAAAACCTAATCGATCATTCGTTGAGCCCTTATAGCTGATACAATCCTTGACTGACCCGTCTTCTCACTTGTCATAACTAACTTTGTGTTGTCATCAATCCTGAGCTTGAGTTTCCTAATCTTACACTTCAAACTATTGTTATATTTGGATAACCAATTTATACCCAAGATCATATTGAATTCCCAAAATGACAATTCTATTAGGTATGCTAAGAAGGTCTGACCCTAAATCTCTACCAGACATCGCCTATGAATTTTATCTACCAAGAAGTCTAGACTTAGAAGGCTCGACACTCGAACTCCTATCACTAAATCTTATGCTAATATATATATTTCTCAAACTAGGTCATGGCAAATATAGGAATGAGTGGAACCTAGATATATCAATACGGTAATTGGAATGGAAAACACTGTGAATGTATATCATATCATATTTGTTGTATTGCACTCATCACAGATTCTCCCTGTATATTGTCTAGAGGATAGGTTTGGCTCAATTTCAACCACTAATATGGTATCCCTCAACTATACTGCCCAGACGTAGCTCCACTACCTCTTGTAGTCCCTCGAACTCTCTGCATGAATAATGTTGATCTCCGAGTCAATGCTGGAGCTACTCTTTGAGTTTTCAGGCAATCTCTGATAAAGTGGTCTAAGGAGCCATAACTGAAACAACTCTTCGATCCCTGCTAGCATGACTTTGGGTCTATCCTCCCACAGTGAACATAAACTGGATATGTGAAGATTATCTCTAAATCACTAGAATTAGCATTCGACACTCGTGTTAAATATTAATGCAAGAAGTCTCCTTCGGGGCTCAGACCTACCCCCACTATCTAAACTTTGATAAATTCTCCTCGACTACACTGCTGAAGGTCTCCATGAACCTTGATTGCCCTTAGCTCTCTAAATCGAAGTCTGTGATGATCTCGCTGGCTTAGTGGATATCCTAGTATGTCCTATGGTCTCACTAGTTTGCTTGGCCTTTTGACTCATGACTTTCTCAATAACCTTTGCTTGGCGGGATAACTCGATGAAGACCCTGAGAGGGTCAGTTGCGATGTGCAAAAGAATATCTAAATGTAAGCCCTCCTTGAATCTCTGGAAACAGTGGTCCTCTAACGAAATCAACTCCGACACATATCAGTTCACTCTAAAGAATTATCTTTCATACTCGATTACTATATGATCCCCCTGGAATAAATACAAAAATTAGTCCCCCAATTCATCTATGTGAGCCACCCCAATATATTTCTAACAAAACGTTAACTTCCTAAAAAGGCTACTTTTAAAGCCTTTTTCACTTAAGTTATTGTTTGTTTAAAAGCTCATTTTAATCATTTTAGGATCATGTAGTTGCATATAGTTGCATTTGTGGTGGTTGTACTATTTTATTTCTCAATGGTGCTGTTTGAGGGAAATGTGCAGTTTGTCTATGGTGTGCAGGGAATAGAAAGAAAAAGGATTCTTTGGGAAGTAATGCTGCGGCATCACACGTTGCTAAAGCAGATTGAAATGCCTTGGCATTTTTGGCGCAGAAAAAGACAAAAAGATATTTCTGCATAAGGACAGCTGGCACTGGACAGCTGTCTCTGCATGTGAAGGACTGTTGTAACCGCCTTCCAGAGCTGCCAATGTACCACTACCACTTGGAGGATAAGATTCATGCACAAAATGTGATTCTAGGGGTATGAGGGGTATTTTGCACCCAACAAACTCATCATCACCCCTAGATATTTTATTTATTATATATGACACCTCATGGGAGAGAGAGTGAGCACACGCATAGAGCAGAAAAATCAGATTTTTATTTTCTCTTTTTCCTTTCTTCTTCCTTGGAATATTCCTCCATTGATAAAGCTCCAAGGAGTGGCAAGCTAGGCGCCGGAAGGAGCTAGCGAGCTAGGTGGTTCGTGGTGGCCGAGAGGAGACCTCCGGTGGCGCGTCGAAGGCTTCTTCTCACTTCCCTTTTTGCTGCTATTTCTTTATATTATTTTGTGGGTTGTTGGAACGAATTTTCATGACTTTGTGTTTGGATATTTCGAACCCCACCATGAACTAACTTATTTGGTGGTGGTTGGTTGAATGGTTGTTTAAACTTTATTTTTAATGGTATATTTAAGTTTATTTTGGTTCTTTATTTGCTTTGCTTATGAATGCTTCACCATCTAGGCTTGTAAGAGGCATGGAAATGTGTTTCTGTATGAATTTCTGTATGCATTGTCTTCACTAAAATGAACGTATATTGAGTTATCTATATTTAATTAATGTGTTTCAAGTATTGTTGAAAAGCTAAAAGACAGACTGTTATATCTCCAAAAGATTTGTTGACCAAATAACACATGGATCGCATTCAAAAAATCATTGCAAGTATGCTATTATTCTGGTCTTCTTTTTTAAGGCTTGGATATGTGGATCAATTGGAAGAGTTAGCATGTAACACCCTAATCTGATACGTTCTGATGATCAGTGGACTAGAGTATTACATGGGACCACCGAAGTGGTTAACCCAAAAAAATTATCAAACATCATGTGAAAACATCCATATTTCTTCTTAACAAACAAGATCGGTGCTCCACACAGAGATATGCTCGGTCAGATGAAGCCCTTTTCTAGCAATTCTTGAATCTGGGTCTTTAACTCTTTGAGTTCTATCGGTGTTATGCGATAGGGAGCAATGGACACTAGAACTGAACCTGACAATACTTTGATGCCAAATTCTAATTCACGATTTGGTGGTAAGCTTGATAATTCTTCTGTAAACATATTGAGGAAATCTCATATTGTTCAGATATCCCAAAGTGTTGGGGCTGAGATTCTAGTATCGAACAAGTAAGCTAGAAAAGCCTCAAAAACCTAATCGATCATTCGTTGAGCCCTTATAGCTGATACAATCCTTGACTGACCCGTCTTCTCACTTTTCATAACTAACTTTGTGTTGTCATCAATCCTGAGCTTGAGTTTCCTAATCTTACACTTCAAACTATTGTTATATTTGGATAACCAATTTATACCCAAGATCATATTGAATTCCCAAAATGACAATTCTATTAGGTATGCTAAGAAGGTCTGACCCTAAATCTCTACCAGACATCGCCTATGAATTTTATCTACCAAGAAGTCTAGACTTAGAAGGCTCGACACTCGAACTCCTATCACTAAATCTTATGCTAATATATATATTTCTCAAACTAGGTCATGGCAAATATAGGAATGAGTGGAACCTAGATATATCAATACGGTAATTGGAATGGAAAACACTGTGAATGTATATCATATATTTGTTGTATTGCACTCACAGATTCTCCCTGTATATTGTCTAGAGGATAGGTTTGGCTCAATTTCAACCACTAATATGGTATCCCTCAACTATACTGCCCAGACGTAGCTCCACTACCTCTTGTAGTCCCTCGAACTCTCTGCATGAATAATGTTGATCTCCGAGTCAATGCTGGAGCTACTCTTTGAGTTTTCAGGCAATCTCTGATAAAGTGGTCTAAGGAGCCATAACTGAAACAACTCTTCGATCCCTGCAAGCATGACTTTGGGTCTATCCTCCCACAGTGAACATAAACTGGATATGTGAAGATTATCTCTAAATCACTAGAATTAGCATTCGACACTCGTGTTAAATATTAATGCAAGAAGTCTCCTTCGGGCTCAGACCTACCCCCTATCTAAACTTTGATAAATTCTCCTCGACTACACTGCTGAAGGTCTCCATGAACCTTGATTGCCCTTAGCTCTCTAAATCGAAGTCTGTGATGATCTCGCTGGCTTAGTGGATATCCTAGTATGTCCTATGGTCTCACTAGTTTGCTTGGCCTTTTGACTCATGACTTTCTCAATAACCTTTGCTTGGCGGGATAACTCGATGAAGACCCTGAGAGGGTCAGTTGCGATGTGCAAAAGAATATCTAAATGTAAGCCCTCCTTGAATCTCTGGAAACAGTGGTCCTCTAACGAAATCAACTCCGACACATATCAGTTCACTCTAAAGAATTATCTTTCATACTCGATTACTATATGATCCCCCTGGAATAAATACAAAAATTAGTCCCCCAATTCATCTATGTGAGCCACCCCAATATATTTCTAACAAAACGTTAACTTCCTAAAAAGGCTACTTTTAAAGCCTTTTTCACTTAAGTTATTGTTTGTTTAAAAGCTCATTTTAATCATTTTAGGATCATGTTTGCATATAGTTGCATTTGTGGTGGTTGTACTATTTATTTCTCAATGGTGCTGTTTGAGGGAAATGTGCAGTTTGTCTATGGTGTGCAGGGAATAGAAAAAAGGATTCTTTGGGAAGTAATGCGGCATCACACGTTGCTAAAGCAGATTGAAATGCCTTGGCATTTTTGGCGCAGAAAAAGATAAAAGATATTTCTGCATAAGGACAGCTGGCACTGGACAGCTGTCTCTGCATGTGAAGGACTGTTGTAACCGCCTTCCAGCTGCCAATGTACCACTACCACTTGGAGGATAGATTCATGCACAAATGTGATTCTAGGGTATGAGGGGTATTTGCACCCAACAAACTCATCATCACCCCTAGATATTTATTTATTATATGACACCTCATGGGAGAGAGAGTGAGCACAGCATAGCAGAAAAATCAGATTTTTATTTTCTCTTTTTCCTTTCTTCTTCCTTGGAATATCCTCCATGATAAGCTCCAAGGAGTGGCAAGCTAGGCGCCGGAAGGAGCTAGCGAGCTAGGTGGTTCGTGGTGGCCGAGAGACCTCCGGTGGCGTCGAGGCTTCTTCTCACTTCCCTTTTGCTGCTATTTCTTTATATTATTTTGTGGGTTGTTGGAACGAATTTCATGACTTTGTTTGGATATTTCGAACCCCACCATGAACTAACTTATTTGGTGGTGGTTGGTTGAATGGTTGTTTAAACTTATTTTTAAGGTATATTTAAGTTTATTTTGGTTCTTTATTTGCTTGCTTATGAATGCTTCACCATCTAGGCTTGTAAGAGGCATGGAAATGTCCATCTCTTAGATAAGGTTAGGTATTCGGAAGAATCCTAAACTAAAAATACTTGTAAGTATTCGAAGAAACGCAAGATAAGATCTCATAAACATGGGTTATGGTATTTTCAGGGGTTTGAACCGACCTAGGAATATATAACTTAATCCCTTAGATCTCGGAAGAGACTAGGATAGGATTTCAACGACTAAAAGGGTTCTTTATCAATAGGGTAGGCTGTCCAACTCGTTGAGTGAGAGCAGATGCCTTGGCATCCTATTTGTTAGGTTCTTTTGAACACCTTAGGAAAGCCCTGTCGAGTAATAAAGATAAGATAGCTTAATATACTTGAGAAATAAGTTTAGCACCTTAGACAATCCTTACCATTCATTTCATTGGAAGCTTCAGTGAGATTATTTTTTCTTATTTATTATCTTTTTATTTACTGTTTTTACCATTTCTCATTGCCTTGACATTTCACCATACTCATGTTAAACATCCTCATTGCCACTGCATTTCCATTTGCTACACCATCACACCATCAATCCCATCCACCAGCATACACATATCCTTGCCGTGACATTTGTATATATCAAGACTAACTATACTAGATAATTTAGTGCATTGCTTTGGTTAGACTTACTCACAACACGCAATAATTTTTGGCGCCGTTGCCGGGATTGGCAGCCTGAAGTTATTTAGTTTTGCCAGAGCATTTTATTTTGTTTTGTTTTATTTTTTTGTATAGTTTACTTGATATTTTTGTTTTATTTTTCCAGTTTATTTAGTGTATGCCTAGAAGAAATTCTGAAGAGCCTTTGGAACCATAGAACCTGAGATTGAAAGACTCTTTAGAAGAAGAAGACGTGCTCAAGAAATGTGTATAAGATTGGAAACCAAGGCATTGGTCAAGATGACGGAAATCAAATGCCGATGCATTAAACATGTTGAACCTGCTATCAGGCCTCGTGTATTCGAGATCATTTAAATCCGATGCTGGATGATCTGAATCCTGGATTGTGGCACTCGAAATTCAGCTGCACATTTCGAGCTGAAACCATCATGTTCAACATGTTGAATTCCATTGGGCAGTTTAGGGGTATGCCAACTGAAGATGCCAGGCAGCACATTCGCAATTTTCTGGAAGTTTGTGATTCTTTCCGCCAAGAAGGAGTGCATGAGGATTTTCTGAAATTAAAGCTTTTTTCGTATTCATTGCGTGACCGAGAAAGGGCTTGGTTGAGTGGTGTACCAGCCGGTTCGATGGAATCATGGGCCGATCTTTGCAAGAGCTTCTTATTGAGGTACAACCCACCGAATATGAATACCAGCTAAGGAATGAAATATCATCTTTTCGCCAGGGCGACGACGAATCCATGTATGTGTTGGGATCGTTACAAGAGTTTGCTTCGAAAATGTTCAAATCATGGTTTCATGATTGGACTCAAGTAGTCATGTTCTATAATGGAGTCAATGCACCCACGGATGTTACTGGATGCCTCGGCAAATGGGACATTGCTGGATAAATCACCTACGAGGCATTTGCTATTTGGACAGAATTGCTAACAATGATTATCAATTTCCTTCCTCAAGACTTGGGAGTGGGAGAGAGCACCTGGAGCATTCGAGTTAGAAGCCAAGATTCGGTGTCCGCTCAACTCTCCGCTATTACTAATATGTTGAAGAACTTACAATGTTCCACTGATGTGAAGGAAGTGAAAACAACTAGTCTGGCATGTCTGTTATGCCAAGGCAATCATCACGAGAGCGAATGCCCAACCAACCATGAGTCCATCAACTTTGTTGGTAATTACAATCGAGGCAGCAACAATCCTTACTCAACACTTATAATGCTGATGCGTCAGCATCCTAATTTTTCATGGGGAAATCAAGGAGCCCATAATGCTAATCAACCTACTAGGTAGCAGAATCACAATGAGCCTCAAAGTTACCAAAATGCTATGCCATGGCATAATGCTAACAAAGGAGCTTCATCTTCAGCAAGCATAAGTTCCTTAGAAGCTACAATTCAAGAATTATTATATACTACGAAGACAATGCTGCAAGACCTTCTACTTCATTAAGAATCAAGGAGCTTTACTTCATAGTCAAGGCGCCTTACTTCAAAGCCATAGCTCGTCTCTGGAGCTTTGAGGTCAAGTTAGTCAGATTGCTACGGCATTGCAAGAGCGTCAGCAAGGACGTTTGCCAAGTGATACTGAAGTCACTAAGGCCTGGAAAAGAGCACTGCAATGTGTTAACTCTTAGAGTGGACACAATCACCGACAAGTCAATGGATAGTGGCCACAGCATGATGATTCTAATCCCACTACTGAAGCTGAATTACAGATGATAGAGTTTCTGAGAATGACAGAGGATTCTGTCAAGGTACCAGATTCTGATGCTAAGGCAAAAGAAAATTCTATTCCTACAGCTAAGGAAGCTAGACCTCCCCCACCCTTCCCGCAAAGATTGAGAAGCACAATGAGAAGTTCAGTTCAAGAAGTTCGTAGACATTCTTGATCACTCCATATCAATATACCTCTCTTGGAAGCTGTTGAACAGATGCCGTGTATGCCAAATTTCTGAGGACATCTGTACCAAGAGAGTAAAGTAGAGACTGTTGCCACGGCAACAAATTTTGTTCTTCATTGAGTAAGTTGCCGCTAAAGAGAAATGATCCGGGCAGCTTCATTATTCCTTGTTCATTGGAGCTAATTTTGTTGGAAAGGCTTTATGTGATCTTGGTTCAAGTGTCAACTTAATGCCGAAATCGTATTCTTGAAGCTTGGCATAGGAGATGCAAGACCCACCTCAGTTATTTTTACAACTTGCCGACAAATCCCATGTTAAACCTGAAGGGAGAGTCGAGGATGTCATAGTAAGGGTGGACAAGTTTGTGTTTCCAGTCGACTTCTTTCTTAATTCTGGACTACGAAGTTGATGCCAAGGCACCAATCATTCTGGGAAGACCTTTCCTAGCCACTGGACGTATCTTGATAGACTGTGAAAAGGTGAACTCACCATGAGAGTGGCTGATCAGTGTGTAACTGTCAATGTTTTTAGAACGCTCAATATGTTGATGACACTGAAGAATGCCAAGGCATTTCTAAATTGAACTCAATAATTGAAGAAGACTGAACATCTTTGCCAGAACAACTTCATTCAGCTAGCAGAAAATGAATATTGGGTGGATGATGAAAGCTTAGTGAAGTCCAACGACTTTCCAATTTTGGAGGAGCAATCTAGCTTAGTGCAAGTTAGATCAGGTATGAATTTTGAACCTCTAAATTTTGATGAATTCATTTCTCCTAAGCCTTTATTATTGCATGCACCCAATCTAGAGCTTAAGACTTTGCCAGGGCATCTTAATATGTTACTTAGGTAGCGATGAGACTTTACCGTGATTATTTCCGCAACCTTACTGCTAACCAAGAGCAAAGTTTGTTAAGTTTTTGATGCAGCATAAGAAAGCAATTGGTTGGACTATGGCCGATTTGAAAGGCATTAGTCCCACGATCTGCATGCACAAGATTCTGCAAGAAGATTGCCACGGAAATTCAATTTAACCACAAAAAAGACTCAACCCTGTTATGAAGCAAGTAGTGATGAAAGAAATTCTGAAATGGCTTGATGCTGGAGTGATCTACCCTATCTCCAATAGCTCATGGGTGAGCCCTGTCCAATGTGTTTCGAAGAAAGGAGGCACGACGGTGGTTACGAATGAGGATAATGAGCTATTACCTACTCGCACTGTGACCGGATGGAGGATATGCATGGACTATAGAAAACTCAACAAAGCTACGAAGAAGGACCACTTTCCTCTACCTTTCATCGACCAAATGTTGGATCGATTGGCCGGCAAAGCATTCTATTGCTTTTTGGATGGGTACTCGGGGTACAATCAAATTGCCCCGATAACGTTTCAGCACTGTATGCAAGCTATATTTTCAGATATGGTTGAGGATTTTCTGGAGATCTTCATGGATGACTTTTCTGTTTGTGGGGACGACTTTGAACGATGCCTCGACAATTTAGTAAAAGTTCTCAAGAGATGCGAGGAGGCTGAGTTGGTCTTAAACTGGGAAAAATGCCACTTCATGGTGACTGAAGGTATTGTATTAGGCCACAAAATTTCACACAAGGGTATTGAGGTAGACAAGGCCAAAATTGAAGTGATTGAAAAATTGCCACCACCAACTTCGGTCAAGGGAATAAGAAGTTTTCTTGGACATGCTGGATTTTATAGAAGATTTATCAAAGACTTCTCCAAGATTTCTAAGCCCTTGTGCACATTGCTTCAACAAAACCAACCCTTTATGTTTGACGAATTATGCCTCGCGTATTTACTAAACTGACGACACTGATCTCGGCACCCATTGTAGTCCCTCTCGACTGGACATCACCATTTGAGCTGATGTGTGATGCAAGCGACTATGTCGTAGGAGCTGTTTTGGGGCAACGCCGAGGTAAAATCTTTCATGTTATTTATTACTCTAGCCGCACTTTAAATGAAGCACAATTGAACTACACCACCACTGAGAAATAATTACTTGCCGTGGTATTTGCTTTTGATAAATTTAGACCTTACCTAATAGGCACTAAAGTTATTGTTCACACTGATCATTCGGCTATAAAATACTTAGTGAACAAAAGGATGCCAAGCCTAGACTTATTAGGTGGATCTTACTTTTGCAAGAATTTGACTTAGAGGTGGTAGATAGAAAAGGAACTGAAAATCAAGTTGCTGATCACTTATCTAGGCTAGAGAACAATTATGAATGCCATGACACTGTAGATATCCAAGAGGAATTTCCTGATGAGAAAATTTTATATGCTGCGGCAATCCCATGGTACGCTGACCTTGTTAATTTTCTTGTTAGTGGAATTGTGCCTTTTGATTTGAATAGTCAGGCAAAAAGAAGTTCAAGTACGATGCAAGGCACTATTTTTGGGATGAGCCATATATGTTCAAACATTGTGCGATCAGCTCATTACGATGTGTACCCGAAGAGGAGCAAAGTGATATTTTGTACCATTGTCATTCGACCCCAAGTGGAGGCCATTTTGGTGGAACAAGGACTGCTGCTAAGGTCCTGCAATCAGGCTTTTACTGGCCAACTTTGTTTAGAGATGCCCAAGCATTTTACAAAGGATGATCGTGCCAACGACTGGAAACGTCTCCAGACGACATGAATGCCGCTGCAAATATTTTGGAGATAGAGCTTTTTTATGGGGCATCAACTTCATGGGACCATTCCCATCTTCTGAAGGAAAATTATATATATTGCTTGCTGTGGATTATGTGTCAATGTGGGTGGAAGCAATAGCAACATCAATGAGTGACTCCAAGACTGTACTCAAGTTTTTGCACAAGTATATTCTCACTCAGTTTGGAGTACCTCGTGCTATCATCAGTGATGAAGGAACCCATTTTGATAACAAGTTGATTGCCAAGGCATTGCTGAGATATGGAGTTCAACACAAGATTGCCACGGCATATCATTCGTAGACAAATGGCCAGGCTGAGATATCTAATCGAGAGATCAAGCAGATTTTAGAGAAAGTGGTGAACCCAAAGCGAAAGGATTGGTCGCCAAAGTTGGATGAAGCACTTTGGGCGTACAGAACAGCATTCAAACTCCTTTGGGATGTCACCCTTCAAGTTAGTGTATGGTAAAGCTTGTCATCTCCCGTTGAGCTTGAACATAAAGCTTATTGGGCTATCAAGCAATTGAATTTCGATCTCAACTAGCTGGGAGCAGAGATTATTAACTTAATGAAATGGAAGAGTTTAGAGCACAAGCATATGAGAATGCTCGGATATACAAGAGAAACCAAGAAGTGGCATGACCAAAAACTGATGCCACGTCATTTTCATGTGGGGCAACAAATCTTGCTTTACAACTCCAGACTTAAACTCTTTCCTGGGAAGCTAAAATCTCGATGGTCAGTGCCATTTGAGGTGCATTATGTCTATCCCCATGGAGCTGTTGACATCAAGAGAATAGACAATGGGAAGATCTTCAAGGTCAATGGCCAGCGTCTGAAAGCCTACAATGGAATTCCACCACCGCACAATAAGGACGTGTTACGGCTGCACGATACTGAAGCGTGCCCAGAGGAGAACCAAAATTCGATGCCTCGGCATGAATTTGTGTCTGTGCATAAATAAATTTAACATTCAAGTTTTTTCTTTAGTTTTATTTTATTTTATTTTGTAATTAATTTTTGATCTGATTTGTAGGACCACACTGCTGCAAACCGTACAAGGAGCGGTTTACCAAAGGGAGGAAGGACAAAGCATTAATTGGAGAGATATTCTTTTGATTTGTTTCTTTTTAATTTAATTTCTGACATTTCTTTTCTCTTTCCACAGTTTTATCCCATCACATCATTGCTTTTTGGCAGTTTTTTCCTTCCCCATACACGCACAACCCCCACCTACTAATTTCTCTCTTAACCGTCCTATCACCCCTTTCCCTCCCAAATTTTTAACTTTTTCTTTTATCTTTCATTATTAATTTTTCTCTTTCATTTTAACTTTTACCTTTTCTCTTTCTTTCATTCATCTCTTTCTTTGTTATTTCTCCATAGCCGAAATACATCCAAGTTTTTAAAGCTTCAAAGCTTCTCTTCCTTTTCATTTTTCTACTTCAAAACACTGAAAATGGTGCGCTCAAGACCGGCTCTCCAACCGACACAACCGCTTGGCAATAGTTTGAGAACGATGAGGCTAAGGCTTGGTTCCAAAACTTCAAGAACCGAAAACTCTTTTTTGAGTTAGGATTTATTTTTACCGAGGAAACCGATGGTGGTTTTGGACCCGATGTTATGGACATCAAAAATGGTGCGCTCAAGACCGGCTCCAACCGACACAACCGCTTGCAATAGTTTGAGAACGATTAGGCTAAGGCTTGGTTCCAAAACTTCAAGAACCGAAACTCTTTTTGAGTTAGGATTTATTTTACCGAGGAAACCGATGGTGGTTTTGGACCCGATGTTATGGACATCATAACGCCGCTCAATGGCAGAATTTGCCCATCATCCTGGTTCGTGAACGCCTCATTAGTTAAGGATTTCTATGCGAATATTTCCAAGCCCATCAACACTCCATCTCGTTCGAGGTAAGCAAATCCGTTTTACATCCACTGCTATTATCATTATTTTTCATTTGCAGGATGTTGTGGATATCTGCCACATTCGAAGAGGAAGCCCGTAGCAACACATACGTGGGTCTTAAGGACCTTTGTTTCGAAAACACTGAGTGGAATGGTCGCCAGACGAGCCGATACTCGGTCAACCGGGAACGTCTTCAGCCGCGCGCAAAGCTATGGAATCACTTTCTCAAGCATAAATTAATGCCCATTTCTCATTGCCTTGACATTTCACCATACTCAATGTTAAACATCCATCATTGCCACTGCATTTCCATTTGCTACACCATCACACCATCAATCCGCATCCACCAGCATACACATATCCTTGCCGTGACATTTGTATATATCAAGACTAACTATACTTAGATAATTTAGTGCATTGCTTTGGTTAGACTTTTGTGATTTCACCCAATCCCTGTGGAGACGATACTCACTCATCATTATATTACTTGAGCGATTGTGTATACTTGCACATTATTTGCGTATATTTTATAGTACTCACAACACGCAGCACAAAACTCGGATAGGATGTACTCCCTAGACGGTCTCTCTAGCTCCAACGCCATCTTAATCGTCTCCCATCAATCTATAACGTCACCCTTGAGTAGGGCGGTGACACACTCTAGCTTACCCTCGGGAGTAAGATAGAACTGACAGAGCGTGTGGAGGGTCACTTGGAGCCATTGATTCGCTACTATGGGGCCATTACCCCTAGACCCGTAGAATTCTATGGTCTTGTACTTATAAAGCCTCAATCAGAGCTCCACCAGTAGGGCATTCAAAGGTTCTAACTCCATTAGCAATCAGAGTTTGAGAAATATAACTTCGGGTGTAACACCGGTAGCTCGAATCGCTCCCTGAATCAACTAGAGAAATTGTCTACCGAGATTCTCATCTAATACTACCCTCATAGGCTTAGACTCAAAAATGGTCGCTCATTTAACCGGAGTAGTCAAACCTATAACAGGGGCAGAGGTATATCTATCGGGGTCACAGGGAGTCTCGCACATAGCTAAACTCGTAAAAACTTGGTGACATGACCTTCGTGACTTATTTTGTAAATCATTTTAAAACCGTATTTTTACTAAGGACTCATCAACAGCCTGAGGTTTAAAAACCAAAAGATATGATACCAACTAAGCTCTGATGCAACTAAATATAACCCCCTAGAATCAACATATATGTTATGACTAGATCTAGTGGATTACATTAACGATTTCAAAATATTTTCAATAATTTAAAACCATATTATAACCACACAACTTAAATAAAATGTAATGATAAAATAAAGTCCAAATCGAATATTATAAGGAGTAAACAGTTGAGTAAAATAAGTATCCCCTAGTTAGTATCAAAATAAACCAACGTAAGTAGCAAAAGCAATATGCGTCGCAAAACAAGTATTTCAAAAATAATTAGGCACATGTCACCCAAAAAAATAATGGCAAATCGGAAGATAAAAACATTATAAAAATGTACTTTACGAATGTGTCGATCCTCTAAGTGCCAGGTCTGAAATGCCTATCCAAAATATCTGAAAGAGAGAAGTTTGATAAGTGAGCTAGGGAGCTCAATGTGTTCCAGCAGTGCAAAATAAAAACATACAATTTAGTTTCAAAATTGGTTCATTATCAAAGTTATGAAAATAATATTAGAGTTATAGTTTAAAATACATAACAATCCTCAAATCGTATGCCATATGCAGTTCCGTATAACTACTTACAGTAGGCCCAAAGGGCATAGGTTTAACCTAATAGAGCACCTTGGGTCCATAAGGTCTTATCCTAGTCGAAGCGTAGGTGCCCACCTGAGGGGTGTGCCCTCGGGCCCATAAGGACTTACCCAATGCACATAGCAGACGAGCCACCTTAAAAAAGTACCTTAGGGTTCATAAGGTCTTACCACAAGTCTCATTGGACACTAGAAACCCACCCAAGGGTCACCTTAGGTCCATAAGGAATTACCAACTTGATCGGTGCTGAACCTATATAAGTAATTACCAGTTTGATCAAAGTTGAACCTGCAGAGACTTCATACTAGATCTAGAGTACCCCGAAGAGAATAGTTTTCAATAGTATCTCACAGTAGCAAGAAAATCAGAGATAAAAAATATATCAATTCAGTAAAAACAGTAACCAGAGAATATTAATCAGACAAACAGACTTAAACTTCAGTAAATAAAAAACCAGGTTTAAAGTAGATAAATTATGCGAAATTGAATCAGATCAGCTTACCATATTGCAATTCAAATAAAACAGTTATAAGCACATGATATTTCAAATAGGTATTTAAAATATATATATATATAGCACAAAAGGAACAACACTCGCAAAAGAATCAGTTCGAGCATCAGCTTCACTACGCTCTTTGATTGTACGAGAACCTAAGTCATATCAGAACAAAATTATTATCGGAGTAGTACACTAAATTGATTATTTAACAGGGTTACAGAACTATACAAATAATCACGGGCTCTCGCAGAAGAGTAGATCGGGAGAAATCGGGCAGAGCAGACGAACGGTCGGGAGAATCACAGGTACCTTAATTAAACGACATAATAATTTAGTCTTTGACCCTCAAATTAAATTAGATACACTTAATTAAATCACTTAAATGAATACTTAAATTACATATGCATATTCTAGTTTTGGGGTCAATTCAGAGGCTTTCGGGTTAGAATCTAGCTAAACAAAGTTCGGATTCAGACTCAGGACGTCGAAAAACATAAAATACGACGTTTCAAAAATTTTAACTTTTTGGTCAAAGTTAACTGTCAAACTGTTCAAAGACATAGTTAACGGGTCTGGTCAACTGTCAATGGGTAGGTCAACAGTCAGGTCAAAGTCAATAAATCAGATCGGTTCGGGTTAACTCGGGTCGGTCCAGGCTGACTCGGTTCAGTTCAAGTTGACTCAGACCAATTCGAGTTAATGTTATAAGGTCAGAGAGGAGCCCCACACGCACGCAACGTCGCATGGCAACGCGTGACAGAGCCAACGGGGTCATGGACGATAACTGAGCACTTCGACAGTTTCAACTCACCCAAAACGATCTACAACATCCATTTATTCAACCTTAATCCACGAGAATAAACGAAAAAAAGTCTAAGAAGCTTACCTCGATGGAAGATGACAAGTACAGAGACGTCGATGTGCCCCACCGGTTTGATTTTGACTAGACGGCGGCAGGGAGCCTAGTTGAGGTGGCGGTGAAGTGAGCCGATGATCGAGACGACCAGAATCGAGGAAAAATGACGCCCAACATAAGTTTCTCCGACAAACTTCGAACGGCTCCCCACGGTTAACAACAATTGAACATAGGGGTTTTGGTCTGACGGTAACGACGCTTCGACTTGCGAGAATGGTGACTCCTACCGATGTGTTGTGGCCTAGAAAAGATGATAGGTAACCGAATGAGTTTCTCTTTTGAACGTGGTGAACGACAGTCGACTCAGATGAATTAGGGGTCGAGATTGGGTCATCGGACTACGTTGGTTCCAATGGTGGTGTCGAGGCACATCGACGACGGCCGGAGTGGGGTGGATTATGGAGGATCGACGGTTGGGGTTAGGGAAAAATTTAAGATTTTGGGTTGGTTCACATTGGGGGGCACATCTCGGTGCCTTAAATTGAAAATCTGGGGGCCTTAAGATACGAACTCGAGTATAGAAAAGGCATTATTAGAAATGCATGGTAAGTAACATCAATAACAACAACTATACATGTAGAAGTCCCAAACTGAACTCGATCACCAAAATGCCGGGTAGTGTAGACAAGGGCAGGCTGTCTAGCCTTAGAAGCAGCTGGTCTTCTGCTCTGCAATTGAGCTCTCTTGTCAACCCTAAAAATAGATCTGGAAGTCCTACCCTGACTGTGACTCATAACGGGAGTCTGAATAGAAGCCTGTGAACGTGTAGGATTCTGAGTGGAGGTCCGATCGGCAGAAACTAGATGCAGACAATTCCTCAAAAATTACTCACTGGAGCCACAACAATAACATGTACCCATATTCTTACGACACTTTCCTTCGTGTTGGTTCCCACAGTACTCACAACTCGGTATCAGAGTGAAAACAGAATAATCGCCTCAACTAACATATGAAGGTGGAGGTGACGCAAGCCTCGAACCAATATGACTCCTTTGATGGGCAGTAGTACGAGTTCTCTTCTCAGGGCGTGCAGAGGGCTCGGACTGACCAAAAGGTATTCTAGATCACTCTCAATGAACCTTATCTCTATCAAGAGCAGAAGCCTTGACTTTTTCAATGTCTTTTGCTCTCTCTACTACAACATCGAGCACTTTATCTTGGTAAGTAACTACATGTCGACGTAACTCATATATAAGTCTCTAGACAAACTTTCGGCGTATATCCCTCTCCGTAGGTATCAAACTGGAATCATACTTCAACAACTTCAGAAACTCTATATCATACTTAGAAACTTTTATATATCTCTGAACCAGATCGTAAAACTATTGTCGCCTCTGCACAAGTTAATGTTCTCCCAGAAAATGACTCCTAAAACACTCTTTGAAGAAATCTCAGGTCAAGTGATCAGCTGGTATGCTACTTACCACAGACTCCCACCAAGTGTGGCATTCTTTTCCAACATATAGAAAATTCCCAAATAACACCGTTGTGGATCTAAACCTAGCTGATCTATATGTCGTTCGGTATCATAAAGCCAATCCTCAACCTTAGACGGAGCTCCACCAGTAGGGTCTCCGAAGGTCCTAACTCAGTTAACAATCAGAGTCTGAGAAATAAGAACTTCCGATGTAATACCAGTAGCTCGAATCGCTCCTTAAATCAATTGGAGAAATTATCTATTGAGATTCTCATCTAATACTACCCTCATAGGCTCAGACTTAGAAATGGTCGTTTCTCTAACAGGAGTAGTCAAACTTATACCAGGGACAGGGTCAAATCCATCGAGGTCACGTAGGTAGAATTATTTATCGGAGGTGAGGGATCTACACGCGTCTTATCTATTGGATCCGTAAATCTAGTTGCTCGACCTCAACCACGGCCAGGTCAACAACCACACCTAGCACTCATTTAGAAAAAACCCAAGTTCACTACAAAAGGAAAAAACCTAGGATTAGATTGGCACTTGGAGTCCCGCACACAACTAAACTTGTAAAAACTTGGTGACATGGCCTTCGCGACTTATTTTGTAAAATATTTTAAAACCGTATTTTTATTTAGAACCCATCAACAGTCCGAGTTTTAAAAACCAAAAGTTATGATACCAACTAAATGTAACCCCTAGACCCGACCTATACGTTACGACTAGATCTAGCCGATTACATTAACGATTTCAAAATTTTTCTTTGATAATTTAAAACCATATTATAACCACACAACTTAAATAAAATGTAATAATAAAATAAAGTTCAAATATAATATTATAAGCCATAAAAGATTGAGTAAAATAAACATCCCCAAGTTAGTATCGAAATAAACCAATGTTAGTAGCAAAAGCAATATGAGTCGCAAAACAAGTATTTCAAAAATAATTAGGCACATGTTACCCAAAAAATAATGGTAAATTGGAAGATAAAACATTACAAAAAATGTATTGTACGAATGTGTCGATCCTCCAAGTGCCAAGTCTGGGATGCCTATCCAAAATATCTGAAATAAACAAGTTTGGGAAGTGATCTAGGGAGCTCAGTGTGTTCTAGTTGTGCAAAATAAAAACATACAGTTAAGTTTCAAAATCAGTTCATTATCAGAGTTATAAAAACGATAGTAGAGTTGTAGTTTAAAATACATAACAACCCTCCAACCGTACGCCATATGCAGTTCCCCAGAACTGCATCCATAAAGACTTACCTTAGTACCAAAGGGCTAGATGTCAACTTAAGGGAGCACCTTGGGTCCATAAGGTACTATCCTAGCCGAAGCGTTGGTGCCCACCTGTGTGTTGTGCCTTCAGGCCCAAAAGGACTTACCCAATGCACATAGTAGAGGAACCACCCTAAAGGAGCACCTTAGGGTCCATAAGGTCTTACCACAAGGCCCATTGGGCCCAAGAGCCCATCCAAATGTCCCATTAGGTCCATAAAGAATTACCATCTTGATCGGTGCTCAACCTATATAAGGAATTACTAGTTTGATCGAAGTTGAACATGTAGAGACTTCATACTAGATCCAGATTACCATGAAGAGAATAATTTTCAACAATCATAACATATAAAACAAATTATAACAGTAACTAACAGTAAAAAATAGTAACTAGAGAATATGAATCAAACAAGCAGGCTTAAAACTTCAATAAATCATAAATCAGGCTTGAAGCAAACAAATCATTCAAAATTAAATCATATAAGCTAACCATATTGCAATTCAGATAAAACAATCATAAGCACATGATATTTCAAACAAGTATTTAAAACAAATATATATATATATATATATATAGCATACAAGAAACACAACTTGCAAAAAGAATCAGTTTGATAGATTTATCGAGCATCGACTTCACTACGTTTTTCGATTATACGAGAACCTAAGTCATATCAGAACAAAATTATTATTGGAGTAGTACACTCAACTGAGTATTTAACAGGTTGAAGAATTATACGAGTAATCATAGGCTCTCGCAGACGAGTAGATCAGGAGAAACCAGGCTGAGTAGACGAACAATCAGGAGAATCACGGGTACCTTAATTAAACGACATAATAATTTAGTCATTGACCCTCAAATTAAATTAGATATACTTAATTAAATCATTTAAATGAATACTTAAATTACATATGCATATTCCAGTTTATGGGTAAATTCAGAGGCTTTTGGGTTAAAATCTGGCCAAACGGACTTTAGATTCGGACTTAAGACGTCGAAAAAATTAAAATATGACTTTTCAAAAATTTTAACTTTTTGGTCAAAGTTAATAGTCAAACTGGTCAAAGGTTAAAGTTAATGTGTTTGGTCAACGATCAATGGGCAGGTCAATTGTCAGGTCAAACTCAACTAATCAGACCGGTTTGGGTTGACTCTGGTCAATTCGGGTCGGTCTGAGTTGACTCGACCGATTTGAGATGTTCTAAGGCCAAAAAGGAGCCCAATGCGCACGCGACGATGTATGGCGACACATGACAGAGACGACGGGTTCTGGGGCGACAGCTGAGCACTTTGACAGCTTCAACTCACCCAAAACGGTCCACAACAACCATTTATTCAACCTTAATTTACGAGAATGAACAGAAAAATTCTAAGAAGCTTACCCCGACGGTAAACGGTAAGGACATCGATTGCAACGTGCCCCACCGGTTGGGTTTTGAGCAGAAGACGACGGGGAGCCTATCTGAAGTGGCGATGAGGTGAGCTGATGATCGAGATGACCGAAATCGATGAAGAATGACGCGCGACCTAAGTTTATATGATGAACTTCAAACGGCTCCCCGCGGCTAACGGCGACGGTTAACAACGATCAATCATGGGGGATTTTGGTCGGACGTCGACGCTTCGACTTATGAGGGCGATGACTCCCACTAATAAGCGGTGGCCGAGGAAAGACGATGGGCAACCAATTGAGTTCCTCCATTACACGTGGTGAATGACAGTTGACTCGGATGAATTAGGGTAGGGATCGAGTCGCCAGACTACGCTGGTTTCGATGGTGGTGTTGGGGCACATCGACAATGGCTGGACCGGGGTGGATCGAGGAAGGCTGACGATTGGGGTTAGGGGAAAATATTGGGATTTTGGGTTGGTTCACGCTGGGGGAGTTCTAAGATTTTGGTTTTTTTTTGGGTATATCCCAAGCCAAAACAATTAAAATGTACTATTATTATTATCATTAACAGAGACCTAGGCTAGATGGCTAAGGCATGGGTGACCATCCTCTAGGTCACAGATTCAAACTTCCCTAACCACATATTTTCCATTTTAAAATTTTCTCTACAACCTTAAAATGGGAAAATTAAGGACTAAGTCCCTGAACTTCCTAAACATACGACATTAACCAAAAAAATTTCAAAACTGTCTATTTTGGTCCCTTAATTAAATTAAATAAAATTTAAATTAAATTTGGGGTGCGACATAATAGGTTCATAAACATGCTGAAAAACATCAAATATTGAAATCTACCATGAACATGCTTTTATGCTTCATATCTCATGCTAGCTAACAACACACACCTAGTGATCTATAGGTGCTAGAGATGAGTTATAAGTGTGTTACCTAGTCTCCTAAGATGCCAAAAACTCTTTCAACTCAACCAAGTGTTAGCTTTTGCTTTCCCATGTTCTTGGAGCTTTCTCCAACTTCTTTTACTAGGAAAAGAATCAAATACAAGAGTTATTAACTTGTTTAGAAGTTTAGAAAAAGGATTTAGAACGTTTCTTGAGGCTTAAATCTCTCAAAAACAAGTTGGTTACACTTAGGTTACTAAGCCCCCACTAAACCCCTTTTAAGGGCTACCATGGCCAAAACTTGATTTTGTGGTCTCAAAAGTAAGCTCTAAAGATATTCGTTTCGATTCTTACCTTTGCAAGACCGGACTAGAGATGAGGACCAACAAAGCTTTCTCATTCACTGAAGCTACTAGGGGAGAGGAAATGAAGTTTGAAGAAAGTAGAAATTGACAAAGAAGTGGGAAGAAAAAAAAAGAAGTCACCCATGTGACCTCATGACAATTAAAGGTTTCAACATTTCATAACAAAAATGGATAAATTCCTCTCTTGGTCCTTCAAGCTTTGGCCACAATAAAAACACCCTTTTTATCATTTATTAGGCCCAAACTAACCTTCATTTGGACCAAGCTCCTCTATAAAGCTAGGGAACTTATCCAAAACACTATTAGATTAATCCGAAACTAATAACCTGAGATTTGAGGCATTATATTCATATTTATTTCTTAAAATTTTATAAATCTATATCTTACTAAAATTTTAAAATTTTATGTTTTTAACTTAAAATTATGTTGTTATCCTTAATTATGTTTATTATTAAAAGGGTAAACTACACACATGATCACTAATGTTTAAGTAAGTTTTCGTCGTCTCCACTGGAGTTTCAAAAGTAACAAATTGGTCACTAATGTTATCGATTTGTAACAATTTGATCACTCGACGTTAACTGCCATTAACGTGAATAACGGAAAGCTGAGATGGACCGGTAATTGCTTACCTGGCCAGTTGGCGGGTCATCTCTGCAACTTTAAATAAACCCAAAATAAGTCACCATAACCCTCAGCTCAATCGTCCCTCCACCTTCTGTGACAGACTTTCTTTTTCCCCCTCATGCCTCTGCGAACGCCTCTTTGTTATCTATTCCTCTCACTAGACCAAAGATTGACTGTAAAACACACAAACTTCTGTCCACCATGTTATCCATTCCCCTTTGTTCTACCTCACACACTCTTACATTGTCACATTTCCTTTATATGAGAGAGCTAAAGAGAAGGGCTGTCAAGTGATTATTCTCTATTAATTTTCTCAAGTTTTTCATCTCTGTTTATAAATGGAAAACAAAAACCAAATTTCCCTTCACATTGTTAAGCAGAAACGGTGAAAAAATTCATTTTTAAGCCTTGTTCCCCTCTCTTTTGTGAAGTAGAAAGCAAAGGTGGCTCAAATCTCACCCAAGCTGTTAATTCCAAAAATCATTTCAAGTGTGTCAAGACGACATCATGGACCCATCCAAACTTGTTTACATAGGTATCGTCATCATTCTCGTCAAGCTCTTCTAAAAAAATCTGTTTATGATCCACGTTCATGCACGTAGCTGAGCTTAGTGCTCTTCCATGATTCTGACTGAAATTTGCTGCTCTTGGAGATAAAGTTTGGAAAGCTTCGATCAATTGTATTTACTTCAAGGTTTGCATATTCATTTGAAAAAGAAGAGAAACCGGAGGAACGTTACAGATACGAGCCCATCACTGCTTTAATCATCACGAGGATGATGACTGAAATTTCCCTTCGGTTTTGAATATTCAAGTGTCGCTCATGCTCTTTATGGAGCATGGTTACGTGGGTATCGTCACCATCCTCGTCAAGTTTTTCTGGAAAAAATGGGAGGAACGATACGAGCCCATCCAAGACGATGATGAACTCGACAACTCAAATTATCCGTTGTCTAGGTCCAAATCCCAATGTTCAATGAAAAAAAGGTCGGTCTCTCACCATCTTCCCCTCCAACGTTCTTTCTGCTTTTTTGGGTTATTTCTGATGATGATGATGATGTACTTGTTTGAATCGAAACAAGTTTACAAAATCTCGACTGGAACGGCCTATGGATTTTCAGAGTAGGCTCATCATCGGGTGCTCGATGATTCGACCAATCCTACAATCAAGGTAAACTACTCCCCAACAGATCACCATTGTTTTAGATTGAAATGCATTAAACATAGTTGGATTCTTGAAAGCAAATACTAGTGGAGCAAGAGTGCCAAATATGGGTGAGCAAAGGGATAAGCTTAACGTGAAACACTATGAATATGTGGCCATTATTGATGTGATTTCAGACCTGACCCTGATTTTCTCCAATGGAGAATACTGTCTTTGGTTCATAACCTCGACATTGCTAGGCTCGAGAACAATGAGGCGCTCACAGAGGCATGGGGAAAATGGCATTGAACTGCTCTTGAGTGTGGCTGTCACAGAAGTTGGAGAGAGGATGGCTTCACTTTGGGTTTTTATTTAAAGTTGAAGAGACAACCAGTCAACAGGCTAGATAAGCAATTAACGGTCGATCTCGGCATTCCGTTACTCACGTTAACGGCTGGTTAATCTTGAGAGACCAATTTATTACAAATCGATACCGTTAGTGATTAATTTGTTACTTTTTAAACTTAAATGGAAAAAACAAAAACTTGTTTAAAAATTAGTGAACATTTGTATAGTTTACCCTTATTAAAATGGGAGCTTAGCGGAATGAAATTGGGCCAATAAGGAACCCTAACCCCGTATTCCTAAAGCTGAACCATATCACTTCAACTCATTTGGTTGGTAGACGTACGATTTCAGCATCATGGTTCATGCATGTCCAAAATCATTATATTTTGTAAAGTAGTTTAGTTCCAAAATAACGAGACGTTTATAAATAACCTTTTGTCACATTTTAAATCAAGAAACAATCAAATAAGTTTATGAACAAAGCTGTACGATTATTAAATTTTTATTTGAGAAATTATAATTTTGCTTTTGAAAATTTATAGTTAAATACGTATTTTATTTAAAATAACACCCTAATCAAACTTTTATATAAATAAAGAATGCTATGATGATGATATAGAAATTTTATGTAGATTATTAATATGTTGACGTGATGACAATCTATGGGTTGATTTTTTTTTTTTAATATCAACATTCAAGAAACTTGAAGAAAATTATTTAAAAAAAAGAAACCTGAAAAAATATATAATTATACAAATTATAACAATTCTACAAAATTCTGTAAAAAATGTTTTAAAAATTATAAAATTAAATTATAGGTATTCTTGCTGTAATATTAAATAGTTATAATTATTTTTTGTATAATCATTATTATTTGATCTATTGATCAACTAATTAAAATAAAGTAATGTAGAGATCATTACGAGAGTAATTCTCTCAACCAAAACTGCTTCATCCATAATATTAGTATTTGAATTTTAGGAGTTGTTTAAGGTAACTAACATTTCATTTTGTTAGACTAATTCTTTATAAAACTTCTTTAAAATCTCTAGTACGATAAGACAATTAGATCATTAAATAATATTCCTTATTTAAATCCACAAACATCACCCACAAAATAAACTTTCGAAATATCTAATTTAAATTAGACAACTAATAGATCGAATCTAAGTGGTTATTAAAAAGTACAAATAGTTAAAATTATAACAAGAACACCCATACTTTTATTTTATACTATATTAAAATTTATTATGGGTATTTTATTTTTTTTATAATTTGTTATAATTCTATTTTTTATTATTTTAATCACCAATTAAAAGTTGTTACATCAGTTCATATTAAACTTTCTTTGTGTCATTCCATTTTTCATATTATTTTAACCACCAATAAATAAAATCATTATGAGAAGTGTCATTCCATTTTTTCTTTGTGTGCACTCTAGTATTCTAACTTTTATCCTTATACTTCTACTATTAAACTTTCTTTTTCAACACTTCATATTTAAGTTTTGAATCAGATAATATTCTATTCAAATTAATTTATTTTTATCAAATTTATATTCAAAGGCTCACGTTAATTATATAAAAATATTTCTCTATTGGTTTTTTTTTATAAATTTAGGGTATATATAAGGTAGTATTTATTCAAAGACCTCAATGAACGCTTATACCCCTTGCATATGTGGTATTCTAACCTAAAACTTAAAGGAATAATATTAAATATTTTAACCACTAAGGTGGTTTGGTTAATGAGATATAAAGAAAATACTAAGGGGGCGTTTGGATGGGGGAATGTGGGATTTCCCCGGGAATGGAATCCACATTCCTCCGTTTGGTTTGGCCGGAAATGTCATTCCCGATAATGTTTTATTACCAATAGTGGATTTTTTGGGGTATATTACCGGGAATGTCATTACCTCCTTTCCCTTAGGTATTATAACATTACCGGCGTTTTGGACTAAAATGCCCTTAAATTTTTATTTTCAAAAATATCATTATTATATCATTGAATAATAAAAATTCTACGAATGTTAAATTACAAATTTATCCTTAAATTATTTTAGATTTACAAAAAAAATCTATAATTAAAATTTTATATAAAGTTCAGGGGTTAAAATAAATTTTTACCCTTTCATTAAACCTTTTTTATATTTTTAATTTTGTAAAAAATTATATAAATATTATGAATTTAATTTTTTAAAGAAAATATATAAATATTTTACAACTTGTAATATTATACAAATATATAATAAGGACAATTTGATCAAATATACATTCCAATAATCTTTTATTCCTTTAACCAAACACGGTAATCTTACATTCATGCTAAACCAACCAAACACAAAATACAACATTCTCAGTAATTCTATTCCCTGGTAATCTTTTATTCCCACTGGTAATCTTACATTCCGTGAACCAAACGCACCCTAAGGGTATTACAAGTTTAGATGAAGCTAGAAGTGAGGGGAAAACATAGGGATAGACCGAGGAGGGCGGGTGGGGGCAGTTGGCCCTATGAAATTTTAAAATATTTATATATTTTAAATTTTTTATGTATTTATTATTAAAAATATGTTTTCATCCTTTGAAAATTTTGTAAATTAAAATTCGCCCCAATGTAAAATCCTACGTCCCGTTCCTAAGTGAATGGTTTGGAAAAGGCGTGCACATGGAAAGTTGTCATAAGGCATGCGTATGATGGTAGGAAGATGTATTTCATAAAGGGGACTGAAACTCTAAATTCGTAATAATGAATGGACCATGGCACATGCTTATTTATCAAATCATTAACATTCTTTTTCAACACCTGCCGAAAATATTGTTATGATGATGGACTTTACCAACTTGTTTTAATATTTTGTCATTTTTTCATCATATTTACATTTTTAAATCACGACACAATCAGATACACAATCGTGTAAATTCATTGACATTTTCACCCTTCAACTCAATTGTTTAATTAATGCCTTTCGACTTTATGCTTCGTAATTTTATATTATTATTATTCCCCATAATTTTTAAGATGATTATTTTGTAGATTGAATATGGAGTTTTTCTAAATCCTACAAGTGAGATTAATAAATTATCATATGCTATACATTAACATTTTTAATTATTAGTAATGTATTAAATTATAATCGTATTCTCATTTACGATATGCTTACTGAAAAATAAAAAAATAAAAAAGGTGGGGGACAGGAAAGTAGAAACCAAATATCTTCTACGCAAACCAAAAGTCAAAACAAAACTGCGAATCCAAAGAAGAAATCGGATTCAATTTTGACAAAAACCGACCGCCAAGGTGGATAATTTTTTTTAGGATAAAATATATTTATATAATCTAGTGATGACAGAATGACCTGAACTCGACGGAAAAATTTGAAATCCGATCAAGTTTGGATCGGGTCGGGGATCAGAGATTTTTTCGGGTCGGGTTCGGAGATGGGACAAGGTATCCCCGTCCCGCCCCGATTATATATATATATATATAATTTTTTATATTTTTTATATTAATTATATATATAATATTTTCGGGTTCGGATTTGAGTATAATATTTTGGGTTGGGAACGGGATAAAAAAATCCCCGACGGGACGCCCCGATAAAAAACCCGACAGAGATCGGGTCGGGGTCGGGGATGGGGATGCATTTCGGGTTCGGGGACGGGGCGAGCAAAACCCGCCCCGTTGCCATTCCTAATATAATCGGTAGAAGGGGTAATCTTCACCCACATGGATGTAGATGGTTGAAGTTTCATTCTCGGAGCTCAAATGGGGATGGAGAAGGGGATTGCTATATCCGAACAGTGGGGATAATCGAATCGTACTCGTGTGAATAATCGTGGGATCTCCGAAAAATATTTGTAGGAATCCCTAATATTTTACAAAAATTTAAAAATATATTTATAATCATTTACCTATATACCCTTAATATATATTTTAATAAAAAATATATATGATAAGATTGTGAGATTACGTTTTTACCACTGTTACATCTCAAAGGAACTAAAATTAAAGTTTAGATCTTTTTCTCATTTAATATACATTGATATGTTGAGATTTAAAATGGTTAAGATTGTATATATACATTGGGTGTTAGATGAATATTGACGTTTGAAACTTTCATATTATAGATGGAGACCAATTTGAGACAATGTTATATATCTTACAAGTTTTCGATATTGCATTGATTTCAAAATTATTTATTTATTTTTTGGAATGGGGATTAATCAAAACATGCAAGAATCTGTAAAGGATAGGTATGGGGACAAAAAAAATCCGAAACATATAATAGGGATTCCCCTAGATCGTACCCGCAAATGTTATGGACGAATTGGATAATACAAAACCATCTCTGCCCCGCCCCGTTGCTACCCCTAATTACCATTCAATAAAAAATAACACAACTAATATTTCGAAGGATTACTATAATTCAAGTTAATAAATTGTCTCGTACATTCAATCTTATATTCCTAAGAAGCACTACTAAAAATAAAATTAAAAATAATAATTATAACACTGTGAATCAAAATGATAATAACATCTCATATAAATTATTATTATCATTATTAAAATTAAAATTAAAAATGATAAATAAAAACACATTAAATGATTTTAATGATAAAATAGAGTATTACACTACCTAAGTGTTTTGAGTTTAATTAGATAGTTGGTAAGATGTGTGTTTATTGTTAACTGACAAATTTTAAAAATATATTATTATATTATAATCATCTTAGACTAATAAAAAATAAAAACGTTATTTTAATAATATGACATAAATATAACCTTTAAAATCTGTAATAACTTGATATATTTTATCTTTAAATAACAAAAATATTTCTTTAATTTTCTTAAAATTAATTCGAAATTTCAAATTTATTTGATTCGAGATAGTGCAATGAAGTCAAAAAGTTCCTTTACGAAGCTTTCACATTTGAAAATTTCAATCGATCTTACTTGGTTAAAGTTAAACTACTCCCTGTGAATATTTTTATGCATCGGCTAACGTTACTTTTGATTACCCATGTCACTAAATTTTATTTATTTTAATTAATTTAAAATAATTATAAATTTTATTTATTTTAATTAGTTTAAAATGATTATAAGATAATATATGTCTTAAAAAATTTAACCTAATAACGACATATATGACTTAAAGGAACAACTATTCAAACTTAAATATTTTAAGAAGAATAAAATTCTCATTTTATCAATAAAATAATTTAGTGAATTTATAAAATTTATTTTTAAAAATTTAAAAATTAATTTTATTTTTAAGTTTAATCCAATTAATTAATTCAGATAATTAATTCAGATGAAGATTTCATCGTTGCACCAACTATATATTTTATGTCTTATGATTGAATCCTTCTAGAGTTCTGAAATTAATAATAATATTGGATCCTCATCACGTACCACTACTGGTATATATATTAATTAAATAATTTAATAAAGTCACATATCGTGTATATTTAGTTGAATTTATATGCATTGTATAATTTAATGTTTGCACATTACCTCCATCAATATTCAAAGTTATTTCACATGGCTTTCATGTCTAAATAAAAAAACAACCGGGCAGTTTTAAAAAATTATTCCTTTTATGGCAGCGGTGGCACTACCTTTTCATTTTTATTTATGGTTTATCGTATTTACTATAAAATTACTTTTGACCCTTTCTCTAGTAAATGGTATCATAACTATCAATATTTTTTTGACTCTCGGTGCATGTCTTTTATTGGTCTTCTTCTAGATTTTTTTTAATTTTCCCTGAATACATAGTTGTTACTTTCTTGATGCATGATTCCTCTATTCGTTTATACAAGACAGTTTGTTGGTTATTGTATCTATGTGACTAATGGGATTATTGTTAAGGGAATACCGTATTTTCCGTTGGTCATTTTGGTTATTCTTTAAGTTTCTCTCCTCCATGTTTAATGCTTGGAGTTGTTGGTGTGCTCAATTTTTGTACGTCGTTACTTCACTTGTTAATAGTTTTTGTTTATTGACTATCTCTAAACAATCATTATTATATTTTATTTTCGATAGTCTCGATTGTATTTGTTCATTTTATTATTGATACTATATTTGTTGATAAGATTTTTGATAAATGAAATATCATGGTTATTTAAAAAAAATTATATCACATGGCCGGTATATATATATATATATATATATATATATATATATATATATATATATATATATATATATATATATTGCGAATTGCATTTTTTTATTAACTCGGTCTTTGGTTTATTGTCAGACTTCTTTTTAGTTAATTAAAATGATGATTCATCAACTTACTGGAATTCATTACTAATAAAAATATATATAAAACACGGGTGAAGAATCAATTTATATATGATATTATATTTTTATTCAACGTTGATTATGCATATAGTCAAAGAAAACGAGTTAATTTGATTTAAAAATATCATAATTTGTTAATTATTTTATCTATGTATTTTTTGGACTAATATTATTTATGGAGTTAAAAAATATTATATGGTCAATATTTTAATTAATTTATAATTTAAATTCGCTAAACGATATCAATAGTAAAAGATAATGTTATTTTTTAAATGTTTCAGAATCAAGCAGTTATATACATATGCAAGATATGTGTGTATTTATTGTCAATTGACTAAAAAGATCTTAATATATACAATCTTCTAATCATCTCAAACCAATAAAAGATATAATATATCATTTCAATAAATTAAAATAATCTAATTCACATGTAATATATAATATGCATAAAAACAAAATGAAAATAAAATAAAATTTAAATACTAATACATGTATACGAATAATAGTAAACGTATTCCAACTGTTTTTCGGCTTGTATTATGGTATTTTAAAAATGAAAAAGAATACATAATATTATAAACTACTTTTTTATTTACAATAATGATAATAGGCTTAATACAAAAATAAGGGGTTGTTTATTTATTTCAGAATGATTAAACGTTGAATGATTCAAATGCTGAATGATTGAGGCTCTGTATGAATTAGCTCTGAATGTGACATGATGTTTGATAATGATTCTGAATCATTCAGAATGTATTTCTGTGCTGAATCATTCAGCACTGTTTTGCTGAATCAGTCAACATTGAATCATTCAGATGTGCGAAACAAATGCGTTTAATGCTAAATGGTTCAGTATTCAGCGCTGAATGGTTCCATTAAGAGGCAAACAAATAGCCTCTGAGTGTTAAAAGTATCAAATTATGTCTCGAAAAACGATTTAACACCTAAAGATTTTTTTGTTAAAAATAAATGTATAATATTTCTAAGGTTACACTTTTAGGTGTCCGACATTAACCGTCGTTAAAAATTGCCGTTAAGTGACACGTGTCACGTTATGGTAATTTTGAGAATTTATTTTAAAAAATAAAATATACTTTTATTAAAAATAAATATTTTTAAAAAAAAATTTAAAAAAATCTCCGATCACCCTTCTCCCTTCCCCAATGCAATCGCACCTCATGTTGGTGGTGTACACCGCCACCACCAACACCTTCGTCAGCGTCTCGTGACCCCAACTCCAAACAACAATCACCCAAATCGATCGTTATCCATCACTGTCGCAACCGTCTTTCGGTTGGGCCTTGGAATTGGGCTTCGACTAGAATTGATTGGGTTAGAGTCGCCACCGATCATTTTAAAATGATATTTAGGTAGATCGGACACCATCTTACCTGATCTGCATTTTACCAGAAATGTGTCGGGCTCGGGAGTCGGTTACGGTCAAGGAAGGATTAGCACCCTTGCACCGCCCTTTCGGTACCAATTAATTTAACGACTGTCTTAGTTGCGAAAAATTAAAATTAAAATTAAAATTTGAAATTCAATTCGAATTAATTACCTTTGATCGATTAAAAAAAATTCCCCTAAAAAGTCAAAAAATATTAGATAAGAAATAATAAATAATACTAAATAAATTAAAGAAAAAAATTAATATTTTAAAAGTAATAAAATGAACGGAAAAAAAACCTGTGAAAAGAAAAAAATGTTAGTGAAAATAAAATAATAATTAAATAATAATATTAGATCAATTCATAAAAATAAATTAGGGGTTAGATTGAATTCAGAGTAAAGTTTATAGACTGAAAGTTAAAATCTATAAAAGTTGAAATCTATAAAAGTTGAAATCTATAAACATTAGTGGCTTTGGGTGTAGTTTACCCAGGAAAATCCACAAAACCCAAATCTGTGCATCCCCATTCATTTTACGCGTGAGTGCTTCTGCCTTCTCCTTTCCTTAGCTTGTGTGAGTTGCACGAGACATGAACAACAGGTGGTCCCAGATCCGGCAAGCAAGTCATCCCCATCATCAGCGTTGGTGATCGGTTCTCCCGAGCACTCTGCGTACGAGCCCCTCGAAACAATGGTTCCTTACCTCCACGCATGTAGTAAATTCGGATCCTTTGAAACCTCTGGCCATCACGATGGGGATCTCATCGAACCCTTACCACGGTTGTTGAGGTCTCATCGTTGGGAGAAGAGAATGGAGTGGTCGCTTTGGGGTCGATGAGGTTTGGGAGATAAAAGGTCGAGGGAAGCCCGAGGAGTTGAAAGAGAGAATGAGACATCGTTGGTGAGGGTACCCGTGAAAGCACTGATGGTAGCGCCCTCAGCGGCGCTAGTGGTGGCAACCACGGCAGCCTCGACGGGTAAGGAAACTGGCTGCAACTGTCTAAGTGGGTTTTGTCGTGGCATCACAACCATTCCTTGCTCCCCTCCTCCCCCCTTTTTTTCCACCTCCATTCTTGTCCATTTATAGCGAAGAAAACATATTTCCGTACGATTTTAGAACTCTAATGGGATTGAATGACTTGTTGGTTGTTGTTGGTTTGTTGGTCTCGTGAGCTCTCCTTGCGCCGGAAGGTTCGGGGTTGGTGGCGTGAAAAGCGAGGTTGGCTGGGATAGAGAAAATACAGCGAAAATTTAGTGTCTACAGCTGCCCCTCTTTGTCCTTTGTCGTGGAACGAAAAATAGGCAAAGATAAAAGGACACAAAATTTCGTTTGGTGGAGTTGAAGAATAACTCCCTGTCGAATTGAGTTGCGGATAACTCCTCCGTCGTGAAGTTGAGTCCACCTTGAAATGATACGAAATTGAAGTCGTAGTTCGAGATTTGAATCGGGATGCGGCTTCTTGTTGCCCAATTGTAGTCAACTTTGGTCTTCTCCTCGATTTAAAGTCCTTGGTTCAAGAATTCGACTGGAAAAATAATTCTTTGACTCCACCATGTGGTTGATAGGCCCTCGAGCTGAATGAAACCGAACTCACAAGGTCTTCGTTAACAGATAGCTTCTCTCGACTTAAGCTATGCTGTCGGAAAGCATTTTTTGTCACCAAGGCGCAATGAACCCAAGTCTTCTCCTTGACTTGATTGCAGCCGGACAGTAGTGTGATTGTGGTGTCATCGAGCTGAATGGAATCGAACTCGACTAATTTGTTGGCAGATAACCCTTCTCGATTTAAGCTATTCTGCAAATGATGTGCCTTGGAGCTGAGCGTAGTCGAACTCAAAGGTCTTTTGTTGGCAGACAACCCTTCTAGACTTAAGTTGTGCTGCAAATGATATGCCCCTGAAGCTGAGTGTAATCGAACTTAAGGGTCTTTGGCAGATAGCCCTTCTCGACTTAAGCTATGCTGCAAATGATGTGCTTTGGAGCTGAGCGTAGCCGAACTCGAAGGTCTTTGTTGACAGATAATCCTTCTTTGAGTTTGATATCCTTCGTCGCAAGGTTGAAATCCAATCTAAAGATGGATGATGCTTGTGTGCACGATTCCCTTCGCCGTGAAATTGAAACCGCGGGTGGCCCCTTCGTCGTGAAGTTGAGCCTGGAATTGGATATCCTTCGTTGTGAAGTTGAAATCCAAGTAAGTAGCATTGTTCCGAGTCCAATATCCTCCGTCGTGAAGTTGAAATTGGCTCTAGAATCGGGAAATTGTTTGTTGACAACCATCCGTCCCTTCGCTGTGAAGTTGAACTTGTGTTGTCTCGAGTCCAATATCCTTCGCTGTGAACTTGAAATTGACTCTGAATGAAATTTTGTTGACAATCAGCCGCCCCTTCGTCGTGAAGTTGAGCTTGTGTTGTCTTGGGTCCAAGATCCTTCGCTGAGAAGTTGAAACTTGGCTCTGAAATTGGGAAGTTGTTTATTGACAACCAGCGGTCCCTTCGTCGTGAAGTTGAACTTGCGTTGTCTTGAGTCCAATATCCTTCGCTGTGAAGTTGAAATTGGCTCTGAAATTGGGAAATTGTTTATTGACAATCAGCGGTCCCTTCGTCGTGAAGTTGAACTTGCGTTGTCTGGAGTCCAATATCCTTCGCTGTGAAGTTGAAATTGAGAAGTTGTTTGTTGACAACCAGCGGTCCCTTCGTCGTGAAGTTGAACTTGCGTTGTCTGGAGTCCAATATCCTTCGCTGTGAAGTTGAAATTGGCTCTGAAATTGAGAAATTGTTTGTTGACAACCAGCGGTCCCTTCGTCGTGAAGTTGAACTTGCGTTGTCTGGAGTCCAATATCCTTCGCTGTGAAGTTAAAATTGGCTCTGAAATTGGGAAGTTGTTTTTTGACAACCAGCGGTCCCTTCGTCGTGAAGTTGAACTTGCGTTGTCTTGAGTCCAATATCCTTCGCTGTGAAGTTGAAATTGGCTCTGAAATTGGGAAATTGTTTATTGACAACCAGCGGTCCCTTCGTCGTGAAGTTGAACTTGCGTTGTCTGGAGTCCAATATCCTTCGATGTGAAGTTGAAATTGGCTCTGAAATTGGGAAATTATTTGTTGACAGCCAGCGGCCCCTTCGTTGTGAAGTTGAACTTGTGTTGTCTGGAGTCCAATATCCTTCGCTGTGAAGTTAAAATTGGCTCTGAAATTGGGAAGTTGTTTTTTGACAACCAGCGGTCCCTTCGTCGTGAAGTTGAACTTGCGTTGTCTTGAGTCCAATATCCTTCGCTGTGAAGTTGAAATTGACTCTGAAATTGGGAAATTGTTTATTGACAACCAGCGGTCCCTTCGTCGTGAAGTTGAACTTGCATTGTCTGGAGTCCAATATCCTTCGATGTGAAGTTGAAATTGGCTCTGAAATTGGGAAATTGTTTGTTGACAGCCAGCGGCCCCTTCGTTGTGAAGTTGAACTTGTGCTGTCTTAAACTGGGAAATTTTGTTGACAACCAGCGGCCCCTTCGTTGTGAAGTTGAACTTGTGTTGTCTGATACTGGGAAATTTTTGTCGACAACCAGCGGCCCCTTCGTCGTGAAGTTGAACTTGTGTTGTCTGAAACTGGGAAATTTTGTTGACAACCAGCGGCCCCTTCGTTGTGAAGTTGAACTTGTGTTGTCTGAAACTGGGAAACTTTGTTGACAACCAACGATCCCTTCGTTGTGAAGTTGAACTTGTGCTGTCTCGAGTCTAATATCCTTTGTCGTGAAGTTGAAATTCACTCTCGAGCAAATTGTGTTGTTTCGAGAGAAACTTTCAATCTATCGAGTTGGTCGAAGTGTAGCTTCTTGCTGCTGAGTTAAGCAACCAACATGAATCTTTAAAGGTGCTTTTGAATCGAGTATCCTTCGTCTTGAAGTCGAAACTTGACTCTAAAAGCTGCAAAAAAATATGTATGTGGAAAATGATAAATATGATGCTCTAAAATGTATGCATAAGATGCATGTAAAATGAATTGGTTATATTTTATCTCCTGAAAAAGGTCTAATAATTTACATTAGGATGTTGAATCCCCAAATGATGCCCCAATATCAAAAAATACCCCAATATTTGATGTTGAATCTTCAAAGATGCCCCAAATGTTCCTCATTTCTTGCTTCAGCATTGATTCTGAGCATGAGTTTTGTGTCTAAGAGTCACATGTCATTTACCAAGATCCACTCTAGAGAGACTGTCTTGTTTGAAAAAAAAATGTTTTTCTTTCTCTTTTATTTTCAAAGTTATCACTTAAAAGAGTTTTGAAAGATGTTTGATCCAAAGTTTTTGAAAATATTGTCACTTTCACGGTTTTACAATTAAGACGAATCATAAAACTAGAGTTCATCAGATATCAAAGAATTAATTACAACGTTAATCCTTCAATAAATTATAGCTATTTGACAAGTGCCAAGATCAAAGCTATCTTTGGGAAATGGTTAAGTAAGGAAAGGATAGAAAAGTCTCAGGTTATTGTGTTTGGTCAAAGGTTTGGCATTTGATGCTCAAAGGTTTGGTATTTGATGCTCAAAGGATTGATGGGGTAGCTTGCATGCTTCTCTGCTGGAAGTGTTCTCTGACTCCCAACCTTCATGGTCACACTCGGATTGTGCGATGCCTTGTCAAGGAATTTGCGTGATCGCCTCAATTTGCACAATTTTTATATTCGAGCCGCCTTTTCAGGTTTTCAACTCGAATCCTCCTTTGGTTTCAAGACGTTATTCAGAATTTACGTCTTGAACCCCCCTTTGTTATTTTTCTTTTCCATGCATTAATTACATTGTTTTTTGCAAACAAAGATTAATCCTGATGGGCGGGATGAAATCTGAAGATAGTCTCTTCTGTTTAAAAATCCATGTATGATTAGAAGGGACTTTTAAAGCCCGTAATGTAGGCCAGGGTTCATGGTTATGAAAGAAAAGGATAAATAGGCCCAAACAAGTGTTTCAGGGTATTGAACCAAGGATCAATTCATTCTGATGCCTTCAATCATGTCCTGCTCAAAATGTCTCTCTCTTGATGCTCTATGATCTTCGAGTGAAGTGATTCAGTGATTCGGGAATGTTTGTGCTTGATCAATCTCATAATTTGAAGCTTGATGCGCCATTTGTCTTTAGGGAATCTTTGCATGTGCTTTTTTGTCCCTTTTTCTTTTTGATTTTTGTTCTTTCTTTTTTGTTTTCTTCTTTTTTGCTTCTTTTCTTTTTTTGATTTTTGCCCTATTTGTTCTGATTGAATCTTCGCACTTGGCATTTAGTTCACCTTTTGGTATCTCATCTGAATCAATGTCTTCGCTCATGTGAGCATATTTCTTCCACCTTGCCCCCCAGTGTGGAGGGTGATCCTTGGTTAGGGTTGAATCAGAAGAAAAACACTATAGGCTCAAAAGGGGACACAAGGGATATATTTTTCTCCTGTTGTGAAGGGATAAAGAAAAAAAACCGCTCATCATCTCATACATGTAAGTCTTCACAGAAGAGGTATCCCCAGGGGGATAAATTTTCAGGATTAATTTTATTCACATGAAAACAGTGTAATTAATGCGTGACAGAATTATTTCGAATGATTTTTTTGCTCCCCTGATGTCTCAATGTTCAGGCTATCTGTGAAATGCCCCAATTTAGAAGAATGCTTCTGTTTAAATGAACAACTCAATGCCTTGGGTTTTAATGGTAAAAAAAGGTCAACTTTGAGTCTAAAAAGACAGTGGTGTGATCTTATTGACTCAAGGAAAGGTATGGGTGTAAAAGGTAATGTTCAAAAATTCAAAGGGAGATAATGTCAAAATTTTGTCTTTTGGTAATGATCATAAGTTATTTTGGGTAAAGAATTAAGGTATTTTGTTTTGGGGTTTAAGACAAGATAAGAAAGGTCTAATCTTGCCATATGTCAAAAATCTATAATCCTTGAAGAATTAAAAGAATCCTTAATTCATTTAATATTCGAAGAACTAAAGATTAAAATTTGTTCAATTGCTCCACCTTAGAAAGTAGCATAAATTCAATCCTTTAAAAGATTAAGCGAAAGATCAAAGACGTGTTCAAACAAAACAATCTTCTAGGTGCAAATGGTATATGCAATGCCCCCTTCTTCGGTTGTCTGTGCCCCTGAATCCATCAGGTTTTGGATCTTGCGCTTCAGCGCCTTATAGTTCTCAGAGGAATGTTTGGAGCATCCTATGTGGCAACTGCAAACAATTTCAACATCGTAGCCCTCAGGATATGTGGACTCTTTTCTCAGATCATCCTGGCAAGCTTAGTCATATAACCAACTGATTCAACTCCCACTGTACTGATTTCAGTTTTTTCTTTAATTGTTTCAATCATGCTTCCATGTGGTGTCATGGGGTTAAAACCACTTCATCGAATCTTCCATGAAGAAATTTCATGCTTGTGAAAATGCTTAAAAACGTAGATGAAGATGCAAAAATGCAAAAAATGCAAAATGCAAGAATGCATGAAATGTTCAAGGCATTGATCCGAAAACATGTCTGTTATTATGAATAATCCTTATTAGGGACAAAAATGTTTTATCTTTTAAGTGACAAAAATATCCTGACAGCTTCTGACATGTTGACTAGTCTTCTGCCTTCGTCTATCACCAGTTAAAAACCCTGTCGAACCGTTCTGGCTCCTTTGGCTAAAATGTGCAAGTGACAAGCTGTTTGCCTCGAAGGACTGATCTCCGACTTTCACTCTCTGCCGAGCTTGTTTCTAACAAAAATGCCATTAAAGCCCTCAATCCGAAGCTTATCGACTTGTTTCTGGAATCCATCTTGTCCTTGTAGTTTTCGAAAGGAATCTCCGGATCAGTAACTTTTTCCTCATCTTTCTTTGCAAAATTTGGCAGTCAGTTCTTCAAAGATAGACTTTCATTGCTTAATGTAGACCCGGTTCATCCCGAGTCCTTTATAATGCACCAGAGCGATATATTCTTCAATTGTGGGCACCACATAGTCGCCTTGTAGATTGTCCTCTCCATTTTCATCTCTTGTATTACAATACCTTTGTCCATTAATGCAGATTATTCATGTTTAACAAACACATTTTTTGTGGATCAACACCTTCTTTTAAATGATGCAAGTGATGAAAATTAAATAAAAGAAAACAAAAAATGACAAGAGTTAGTGAGGTAAAAATAATAATCATGAAAAATAAAATCCTACCCCACATGATATCTACCCAAACATGCTTAGCATTCCTACCCGAACATGATTTCTATCCCGCCTGCTAATTTCAAACAAATCCTAACCGCATATTTGTCTAGTTCGCATACTTTGAACAGAAAGTAAAGCAGGAAATAAAATCAAAGCAGCCTAGGGTTTGGAATGAGGTTTTGGGGTGGGCTCTAATTCTCCATAGTCTCCCGGTTTAGGTTCTAAAAAATGGTACTCGAGTTCTCCTTGCCGGTGCCCCCTTGGGCTTGCCAGACCCTTAGTCCTAAACCCATCACAGGCTTGTGTGGACTAAGTTAAACTCGAGAGGACACATTCCCTTATGCCTGCACGGTGAATAAATTCACACGAAGACATAAGGTATATGAATCCCGAAGGCTACTTGCTAGGCATATGCGGTGAAAAAATTCACAGAATGCGTCGCTTTCACCCCCACTTAAAACGGGTTCGGAGCTCGGGTTTAGAGCTTAGAGATGACAATTTTGAAAAAATCTGAAATCATTAACAACGTCAGTACAACTATTTATTTGAAAAATAATCAAAGATAAATAATTGGAATCGAATAAATAAATTAAAATTAAAATTTACCATTTTCGCATAAAAAGACAACCGAAACTTAATTTCGGCCTGACTCACTTACCTGTCCCCAGCGGAGTCGCCAAGCTGTCGCAACCGTCTTTCGGTTGGGCCTTGGAATTGGGCTTCGACTAGAATTGATTGGGTTAGAGTCGCCACTGATCATTTTAAAATGATATTTAGGTAGATCGGACACCATCTTACCTGATCTGCATTTTACCAGAAATGTGTCGGGCTCGGGAGTCGGTTACGGTCAAGGAAGGATTAGCACCCTTGCATCGTCCTTTCGGTACCAATTAATTTAACGACTGTCTTAGTTGCGAAAAATTAAAATTAAAATTAAAATTTGAAATTCAATTCGAATTAATTACCTTTGATCGATTAAAAAAATTCCCCTAAAAAGTCAAAAAATATTAGATAAGAAATAATAAATAAATACTAAATAAATTAAAGAAAAAAATTAATATTTTAAAAGTAATAAAATGAACGGAAAAAAAACCTGTGAAAAGAAAAAAATGTTAGTGAAAATAAAATAATAATTAAATAATAATATTAGATCAAATCATAAAAATAAATTAGGGGTTAGATTGAATTCAGAGTAAAGTTTATAGACTGAAAGTTAAAATCTATAAAAGTTGAAATCTATAAAAGTTGAAATCTATAAACATTAGTGGCTTTGGGTGTAGTTTACCCAGGAAAATCCACAAAACCCAAATCTGTGCATCCCCATTCATTTTACGCGTGAGTGCTTCTGCCTTCTCCTTTCCTTAGCTTGTGTGAGTTGCACGAGACATGAACAACAGGTGGTCCCAGATCCGGCAAGCAAGCCATCCCCATCATCAGCGTTGGTGATCGGTTCTCCCGAGCACTCTGCGTACGAGCCCCTCGAAACAATGGTTCCTTACCTCCACGCATGTAGCAAATTCAGATCCTCTGAAACCTCTGGCCATCACGATGGGGATCTCATCGAACCCTTACCACGGTTGTTGAGGTCTCATCGTTGGGAGAAGAGAATGGAGTGGTCGCTTTGGGGTCGATGAGGTTTGGGAGATAAAAGGTCGAGGGAAGCCCAAGGAGTTGAAAGAGAGAAGGAGACATCGTTGGTGAGGGTACCCGTGAAAGCACTGATGGTAGCGCCCTGAGCGGCACTAGTGGTGGCAACCACGGCAGCCTCGACGGGTAAGGAAACTGTCTGCAACTGTCTAAGTGGGTTTTGTCGTGGCATCACAACCATTCCTTGCTCCCCTCCAGCTGTCGCAACCGTCTTTCGGTTGGGCCTTGGAATTGGGCTTCGACTAGAATTGATTAGGTTAGAGTCGCCACCGATCATTTTAAAATGATATTTAGGTAGATCGGACACCATCTTACCTGATCTGCATTTTACCAGAAATGTGTCGGGCTCGGGAGTCGGTTACGGTCAAGGAAGGATTAGCACCCTTGCACCGCCCTTTCGGTACCAATTAATTTAACGACTGTCTTAGTTGCGAAAAATTAAAATTTAAATTAAAATTTGAAATTCAATTCGAATTAATTACCTTTGATCGATTAAAAAAAATTCCCCTAAAAAGTCAAAAAATATTAGATAAGAAATAATAAATAAATACTAAATAAATTAAAGAAAAAAATTAATATTTTAAAAGTAATAAAATGAACGGAAAAAAAACCTGTGAAAAGAAAAAAATGTTAGTGAAAATAAAATAATAATTAAATAATAATATTAGATCAAATCATAAAAATAAATTAGGGGTTAGATTGAATTCAGAGTAAAGTTTATAGACTGAAAGTTAAAATCTATAAAAGTTGAAATCTATAAAAGTTGAAATCTATAAACATTAGTGGCTTTGGGTGTAGTTTACCCAGGAAAATCCACAAAACCCAAATCTGTGCATCCCCATTCATTTTACGCGTGAGTGCTTCTGCCTTCTCCTTTCCTTAGCTTGTGTGAGTTGCACGAGACATGAACAACAGGTGGTCCCAGATCCGGCAAGCAAGCCATCCCCATCATCAGCGTTGGTGATCGGTTCTCCCGAGCACTCTGCGTACGAGCCCCTCGAAACAATAGTTCCTTACCTCCACGCATGTAGCAAATTCGGATCCTCTGAAACCTCTGGCCATCACGATGGGGATCTCATCGAACCCTTACCACGGTTGTTGAGGTCTCATCGTTGGGAGAAGAGAATGGAGTGGTCGCTTTGGGGTCGATGAGGTTTGGGAGATAAAAGGTCGAGGGAAGCCCGAGGAGTTGAAAGAGAGAAGGAGACATCGTTGGTGAGGGTACCCGTGAAAGCACTGATGGTAGCGCCCTGAGCGACGCTAGTGGTGGCAACCACGGCAGCCTCGACGGGTAAGGAAACTGTCTGCAGCTGTCTAAGTGGGTTTTGTCGTGGCATCACAACCATTCCTTGCTCCCATCCTCCCCCCCTTTTTTTCCACCTCCATTCTTGTCCATTTATAGCGAAGAAAACATATTTCCGTGCGATTTTAGAACTCTAATGGGATTGAATGACTTGTTGGTTGTTGTTGGTTTGTTGGTCTCGTGAGCTCTCCTTGCGCCGGAAGGTTTGGGGTTGGTGGCGTGAAAAGCGAGGTTGGCTGGGATAGAGAAAATACAGCGAAAATTTAGTGTCTACAATCACAAAACAATAAAAAATCATTCGTTGCCCATCACCGTCGAACCCTTCTCTGACAAACCGTGACTGTCATTGTTTCCACTTATGAGAGCGTCGTCTCACGCCGAAAAGAATCCAATCATCCTCTCGTCTAGTAGCGTTGTCGTTTGCCATAGAAGACGTCGTCGGAGCTTTAGTGAAAACACAACCAAAGTTGTTTTGTAATTTTAGAAACCTTTGGGTTTTTTATAAATAAATTAAGTTTTTTTTATTTTATTTTAAATGATAATATTTTTATTTTAAAAAATCAGAAAATTAAAAAAATATAACAATAAACATTTAAAAGTATAGTATAAAAATATTAAACACTTATTTTAAATACTAAAATATTTTTAAGATATAATTTGAACACTTATTTTTTTTATTACGTGACCATAAGCGTAAAGTAATTGCTGTATGCACGTACGCTAGCAGAAAACGTTAGAATGAGCAGTCGTTTCAATCACCAGATGTCGATGATTATTATTGGCCTTTAGAATAACGACAGTCAAAGGGACATTAAATCAACCCTTCCCAAAGACAATAAACAACCCCTTGCCTTCAAATGTTACTTTTTTCGGCTTCATTGGAATTTAAACATTTTTTTATAATCACAATTATTTTATTCTTTAACTTGATTATTAAATCCAATAATATATAGGTTTATTATAAAATAATTTAAATTTTAAACTTATACAATTAACTTTGTTTAGAAATTTATTTTGTTTTGTTTAGTTAAATTAATTAATAATTAATAAATATTTAAAATTTAATTTCATCATTATTTTAAATAATGTTATCATCATCACCACTTTTTATATTAATAAAGTATAAGGTAAACTACGTGTTTAGTATCTAAATTATTAGTTTTGATATATTTTAGTACTTAAACTTTCTATTTTTTAAAAATCATACATAAATTTTAATATTTGTTTCATTTTAGTATACTCATTCAAAATTTAATGTTATGTTTTGAATTTTCTTTTTTGAAAGTTTAGGTATTAAAACAGATCAAAATTGATAGTTTATGTATTAAATGTGTTAAATTTTTAATGTGATACTCAAATTAAATAAAAACTAAATCTTAGATATGATTTAAAAAAAACTGAAAAATTAAATTTTAAAACAAATTAAAATTGATAGTTTATGTAGTAAATATATAATTTACCCTAAATTATGTTCATTTGAATGAACTATTTACTCTAGAAAAGAGCTCTTTAAACCTTTAAATACTGTCGGATAAGATGCGGATTATCATCCAAATTTATGACCATAATAACCTTGAAACCAAAAACAAACTCTTTGAGCATTTCTTTTTAACATAACGACAAAATGAATTATTAAAAAAGTAAAGTAAAGTAAAAATTATACTTTTTTTAATATATAGAAATAATACATATGGACCCTACTTTAAACCTTTCCCCGATAAATTGCTCCAAAGTGTTCCACGCACTGACTGTGCAGGGCAGAAACAATAACAAATTACATTTTTCAAAAATTTCAAACTTTCACGTCTACGAAGCTGTGCAAATCGGTCCACATATTAACACCCTTTAGGCCTTTAGACTTCCCATCCCCTTCCTTCTTCTCCATTAATGGCGTTTTCCATTTTCGTTCTGTTTTATCGCCATACGACGCCGCTTTCATGTTCTCTCCCGGTACCCACCTGAAAAAACCTAACTTTTTTTTTTGTTCCTCTTCCGTTTGGAGATGGGCCGCCTCTCTTGCAATGCAGTGTCAGCCATTGCGGTTTGTGATCCCTACAACTGGAATTATTATCGTAGAAAAAAATCCAACAAAAAGGAACCCGGAAACACCACCAACAACGTTGAAATCAGACGGTTTCGTTACACCGATCTCCTTTCAGCCACCGACGACTTCTCTTCCGACAACTTCCTCGGCAGAGGCAGTCACGGTTCCGTCTACAGAGCTGTCCTAGACAACGGAAAGTTAATCGCCGCCGTTAAAAGAACGAAAGCTAACTGTAACAGTCCAGCGGACAACGAGATTGAGATTCTCTCACGGGTTTATCATCCCCATCTCGTTAATCTCATCGGTTACACTTCCGATACCTTTTGCGGGAATAAACTAATCGTCTTCGAATATATGCCCAACGGTTCTTTATATGATCTTTTGCACTCCTCCTCCGTTAGAACGCCGGGTTGGTCCAGGCGTGTTCGGTTCGCTTTGCAGGTTGCGAAAGCGGTTCAAGCTTTACACTCGGCTAATCCGCCGGTGATCCACAGGGATATAAAATCGTCGAATGTTTTGATTGACCGAAACTGGAGCGCGCGATTGGGTGATTTCGGGCTTGCATTGAGGGGACACGTGGAGGATGTACGGGTTAATTGCACGCCACCGGCGGGGACGTTAGGGTATCTCGACCCGGGTTATTTGGCACCGAGTGACGTCAGCACTAAGAGTGACGTGTTCAGTTACGGCATTTTGCTATTGGAGATAATTAGCGGGAGATATGCCATTGACTTGAATTATAGCCCCCCGTCGATTGTTGACTGGGCCGTCCCTCTGATCAAGGCAGGAGATTTCGCCGCAATTTGCGACGGCCGTATCGGGCAGCCGGGGGATAAGGAGGTGATAAGAAGTTTGGCGGTATTGGCGGCTAGGTGCGTCAGGTCCACAGCGGATAAACGCCCCGGGATGTCGGAGGTGATTGAATGTTTGAAGCAGGTGAGGAAGAGAAATCACGTGGGTCCTGTTTGGAGTAACTTAAGGCAGCGCGTCAAACGCGTGGATAAACAGTCGGTGAAGAACCAAGTGTTTGAAGGTAGGGAGGAGGCGGCAAGGAGTTCGAGGTACGGAAGTAAGAGAAATAGCCGAAAAGTATCCAGTGTGGATCACAACAGCAGCGAAGCAATTGATGATCGCACGGTGGGATATGGATCGAGATCGACTGGTTCGTTCGCGGAGGTGGCGATGATGATGACGAAGAAGGGACAAAAAGATGTGGATGAAGGCGACGTGGTATGGGTGAGAAAAGCGACAGGAATGAAGGTGGAGCTGAGCAAGTCGAGGTCCATGGGAGTTGTACTAACGAATGAGAACAGCAGGAAGCACGTAGTGGGAACGGGGAAACGAAGGAACTCTAATGAATTCGACATCTCGAAGTTGGTAATGAGCTTGGATATGGATGAAGGCAAGATGGCAGAAAAGCCCTTGGTTGGTTCTGGTTGATGTTTAAGGTTGGATGATAGATTCTTGATTTGCAGAAGACAGTAAACAATAGGAACTGCACAAGGGTATGTTTTATTTCCAAATTGTTGAGTTTTGTGTTCAACTGAAACCTGGAATCCATCAACTTACAGCATCCTATCTCCTGGTTGAAGATTTCAAATTATTTGTTTTGCATTTCTCAAATTTGTACTTTATAATTATTCGTTTCCGTTGAATCCTATTTTACTAATGCCTAGTTGTTTCTATTTCTGTTCTGCTAGCACTAAGCTTTATCACCAATAACGTATGCTAAAAGACTTGGTCCCATACGCTCCAGATCAATAAGCGTGTTTAATTAAAAAATATAGTGTTCTTTTATCCATTTTAGGTATTTATATTTTTTAGTCAAATTAAATGCTTAATAAATTTTATTTATTACTATTTTAAGATCAATTTTAAAATATATATTAAAACATTTATCAATCACTTCAAACATGGATGTGGCATATCTATAAATTTATAATTTTTGTTTCTAAAGAACTCGAAATTATTAATCTTTCAAAGGTAAATTTCTCCATTTTAATATAGATACCTAAAATGAATAATAAATATAAATTGAGTATTTATATTTTAACTACACTCTTCTATTATAATTTCGTTGGTTGGGAACCAAATCCAATGTCCGTCCCGGTCCAGTATAAGTTTAACGTTGATTTAGGTCCTTAAGGTAGGATTCAAATCCTGACATTTACGAATAGAGCAAATTGAATTAGGAGGGTCGCCATTGTTTCTATAGTACCTAATCTAGATTAATTAACCAATAGATTAAATATAAGTGATTAATTAAAAAAAAACCCAGTTTAAGTGGTTCAAAACCAGGCATCTTAGATTCATAAGCAACAGAATCTTGTGATCAGTTTCTTGTCACTACTGCAGGGATGACGCGTATATGTTTGCCGCCGTTTCCAAAAACTAATAATCGTGATTGATTTGCATGCATGCACGGTTGATTTCAGTCAATATTAATGTTTTCTTCTTTTTCTTTCTTATGGCATTTTGGTTGCATTCCCCATGTCATGTATATTTATAAATATTATATTAATCTTAAGGATTAGAGTGTCTAAGATGCACGCTGGATGTGAACATAAATGTCCAGAGTTCAATGATTGAAAGCTTTCTGTTTTATATTAATAGAGACCGGCATTTGATTAACGTGCAAGTTCAGTAGTCACTCACTTTAATGCATATCATGTTGGAGCTGGTTTAATTTGGATTGTTCTTCAAGTGAAGCGAGTGGCAGCGCAAGTTGTTGAACCATTTCAATTATTTATTAATTTGTTGATCTAAATGATTTAAAGCCTTAATCAAACCTGGCTTCTTTTGTGTAGGTCCAAGGATTGGACATTGATTGACCCAACCATGTCAAGGTCTTGAAACGTGGCTCATAATTGATGCTCAATTGTTTCTTTATTCGATGTTGACATTTGTTAATCACACTCCATTTGCTTGTGTAAATCACTAGGCTAAGGCTTCGTGGGAGACATTCAAAGATTCTAATCGCTTGTTGTCTCCATATTGTGTATGTGCATTTTAGTTTTATACACATTGTATCAAATCCCTTAGTTGCATCTTTTTTATATGTAAATAAATCATGTATTTCTAACTATAAATTAATTAAAATAATATCAAATTATTTATTTGATGTAAAAATATAGATATTAAATATAATATAAAAATAATTTAATGAAAATAATAAATTAATTATAAATATGTTGTACTTCCGTCAAAGATCTTTCACATATAACCTGCGTGCTTTCCACATTTAAGGTCTCAAAAGAACAATTCTGGAAAAAAAGGCTTTCAGAGCTTTATACCTCAATAAGCAATGACCTTTTGACATTTGACATGGCAATATTATATTAAAAACCCTATTAATTATTTTTTGAACATTAACCCCCTTAGCAGATAATGATAATAATGCATCCCAAACTGCACATGTAAGACTACCTCATTTTCTATCTAGCGCGAGAATGTATCTTGCATTTTATAGGAGCGAGGTATTGTGCACTTTTCAAATTACCTAATTTAATATGATTATTTAGTACCTTGCGTTTCCTAAAATACGAGGTCTACGAGATATTGGCGAGAAGTATTCCAAGTACCTCGCATTTTTCAAAAAGTGAGTTATTTATTTTTCAGCAAATCACAAGTGTTGATAGGCATGTTCAGGGGGCATGTTCGGGTACTTAATCTCGATTTTTTTGTAATTTATAAGATTTTTTGTGTAGTATTGAAATTTATCTTTCAATTGAGGCTAATATAAAGACATACGAGATATTGTAGGAGGGTTAAAAATTGCGTTGAAAATGGTACCAAAGCTTGTTTTGTGCAAGAATAAGAAGATAACAATCGTGTTCAAAATGGATCAAATGCTTGGTTTTGTGCATACAGAACAAGCTAAAATGAGTTTATAGACATGGGTAGTATCGACACATATTTAAGCAGTGTAATAATCGTGTTGAAAATTCTTCGAAACAAAAATAGTGCAATGAAAAAACACAATAAGGTTGAGGGAACGAGTGGAGGTGTGCCATATGTGGGTTTGATGCCTTAAGTAGAGGATGCCTTTTTAGAAACATCGTGGGTTTGATAGAGAGTGGATTGGGGATAAAAATGGAATTTGGAAGCCATGCCCACCCCTTTCAGATCCACGTTACAAGCGATATCGCCGATACTTGAAGAGAATGTCTTTTTAGAAATGATAAGTTTCTCAAGAACGGGGGGTTTGATGGAACAAGAAGTTTCATGAGAAGTCCTCCATAGTAAATGCAAGGCAAAAAGCTAAGAAGACGAGATGATGCATTCATAGAGTTTCCCAAGAAGGTCGGGTTACTCATGTTTAACCGACTTTACAAATATACCGTATAAAAGACAAGTTGTACCACCCAACCAGTACCCGACCCGGATACGAATCCGAGGTGTCACATTGACTATTCAAAACATGTACTTTTATAAAAACCATAGAAAATTTAAACTTTCATGAATATAAGGTTATCCTTTTACATAAGTACGTTCAAAACATTACCAAACTCGATCAGAGCATACATACTTAACGACTTTGTTTACATGCCAACATGTCTATTACATAAAAAGACATACTTTACAAAATATTTATGATCTGATCTTCGAGTGGAGGCTGGTCCTAAGCTTGATCCTTTTGCTTATCAGCACATACGTGTAAAACACTTACACGCTAAGTCATAAACTTAGTGAGACATGTAACCATTAATCGAAACTATAACTACTTAACAAATGCATATATATTTCATACACCACAACTTATATGCACACATATCATTATTAACATTCTTATCATTCATTCATCTAATCTTATACCCTTAAAACTAACAATGCATATCACATTACATAACTCTAGTAATACTTTCACCTTTCAAATCATATATCTCATATACAATGCACTTATTTTTATCTTTCTTTATTAGCCCATGTATACTTTTGAGAACTTAAGGTATGTGAGTACATAGAGGTTGTGCACATATGATGTCACCATAGCTCGTATAATTCCCACTAGGGGTACGTAGAATTTGTCCCGAATGACTACTATGTCCCGAAGGACCACTATGTCCTGAAGGACCACATATCACATATATCCCGAAGAACCACTCTTTAAGAACCATATACATATTCCAATGGACCAAATAAGTGTATCGAAGTACTGTATATATGTTCCAAAGGATTACATATATGTCCCGAAGGACCACGTAGAACCCTCGACTCTTGGCATGCCTACTATACCCATAGCTCTCATAACACATAACATGGGCATTATTAATTATATTTATCACACATTCTTATATTCATATCACATAAACATATAACTCATGGCTTCTTATCACATATCATGTAATACTCTCATGGAATCTCATATCTTCTTATCATGTATCTCATTAAGTACCTAACGTTTGACTCGTTTTGATACTTAAACTTTTAAACTACACATTTAGTGCCTAAATCATTAAGTTTGGCTCGTTTTGATACTTAAACTTTTAATTTTTTTAAAATCATACCTAACGTTTGGTTTTTATTTTATTTTAGCACCCGTCGTTAAAAACTTAACGTGTTTAGTACCTAAACTATCATTTTTGATCTGTTTAGTATATAAACTTTCAAATCTTTTCAAAACTTAACGTTAAATTTTGAACGGAGTACTAAAATGAAACAAAATTGAAGTTTTAATGGTGGTACTAAAATGAAACAAAAATTAAACTTTTGGTATGATTTTGAAAATTTAGATACTAAAACAGACTAAAATTGATAGTTTATATACTAAACACGTTATTTACCCTAAATTTTAATTTTTTGAAAATACTTTAATACTTGAATGAAATATTTCAATAAATACATATATCCGAACTGCAGTAATTCCTTTGAGTTTCAGTCTTGGTGATGCCCAAATAAGTTACGTGGATCTATGGGTAAACGGTGTCGTTTAATGGACTTCACAAGCCTAAAAGCTTCATAAACCCCACCTTCCATAAAACCCTGATCTTCACCAGTTGGGAAGTATACGTTTACCCTGCAAACCGGCGAATCGACCCGAAACACGACTCGTTTGATTTATTTTAATCCCCTTTGACGTCTATAGTTTCAACAATTCTTTCTTCCCTGTTTTTTCTTTCATTTTCCTTAAAATTTTGTTCAAGGATTAATATTGAGCTAACATTTCAGCTCTAAAATGGGAAGATTCAACTTGCTAAGGCTAGTAAGTGCCGTCAACCCTGATTCTAACTAACCTTCTTTTTTTATTGAATTTCAATTTAATTCAGTGAATAATTCTTTTCTTTTTGCAATTTGTTGACAATTTTTTTTGGGAAATTTTGACTTGCAGTGTCCACGGCGTTGGGTTTCAACCAGGTCTGGAGAATCGGCGATTGATGGAGTCGATGGGATTAGGAAACTTTCCGCTATATTCCAATCGTTAAATCGTGGAAGAGGTAATGCTCGTTTTTTTCTAAAGCCGACTATTACCTTAATATTTTAATGACGTTTAATAATTTATCCTCCTTTTTTGGAATAAGCTTTGCACAGTTGCAGTTTTGGTGTTGGGAAACCTATTGATTTTACTGCCACTAGAATGCCACTGAAAGCACGTTATATCCATGCAACAGGTTTTTTTCCCAGCTGGAGATATTCATTGTTTTTCATATATGTAGTTATGAATTCAAATTTGTTAAGTTAATGCATTTCATAGGGTCATGTTGCTCTGCTAAACAAGATTACTATGAAATTCTTGGAGTGTCAAAAAGTGCAACTCGAGATGAGATTAAAAAGGCCTATCATGCAGTGAGTCGATAAATTTTTTTCATTTTATCTTTCCAATATAAATCTTTGGCATGATTTCATTATAACATATGTAAAGTAGAAAGAGTTAACAGAAAACCATTTGTTGTGCAGCTTGCCAAGAAGTACCATCCTGATGCAAATAAGAATAATCCTTCTGCAAAGAGGAAGTTTCAAGAGATAACTGATGCCTATGAGGTTCGTAATTTTGTAGTTTTTGATTAATCTCAAAATTTTATCCTTCTCCACAGGATGAATGTTAAAGTGTAATTCTAGACATTTTTCATTTTAGAACCTTGTTAAAAAATTTACATTCATCCTTTTGTTCTGATTGTTGCAGACTTTGCAAGATTCAGAAAAGAGGCGAGAATATGATAGGGTAAAATATACCACCCCCTTTTTTTCTGTTTGTTGTCATTGTTGCCCCTTTATGCTCCTCCTAGAGAAGTGCTGCTCTGGTACAGTTTGTTAATATTGGTACTCAGGAAAATGTTGCCATCAAGTCTTACTCGGATGGGACTTTTTGAATTGTCTGCAATTCAATGTTTTCTAAACTAATTGTAGTACTCTGAACCTTTCTGAGGAAGACTTATGCTAGAAGTTCAGAAGACATGGAATTTGGGGCAGATGGTGCTGAAGGGTTTAGATTCTATAATACAAGTGGTTCACAAGGGTTTAGATATACTCGTCGGGGAAACTTCTCTGATTCATTTTCCAAGATATTTTCTGAGGTATTTTTACTTTTTTTGTTCTCGTGTTCATGAAATTATTTGCCATGATTTCTAAAATACTGCAATTTTTTTAAAGATTAAAATGCTGTAAATTCATCTGCTGCAGATATTTGAAGATGAGATGGATCAGACTTCACCAGATATTCAGGTCAACACATTTTCTCTCCTGAATTTTCTATTAGTTTCATACTTTACTTCTTCAAGTTATAATATGTTCTGTCTGGAATTTTTTAGACAGAGCTCTTGCTCTCTTTTTCTGAAGCTGCTAAAGGATGCACAAAGGATCTATGTTTTGATGCATTTGTTCCTTGTGATTCTTGTGGTAAGTAGAGTAAAAAGATTGCTTGAATTATGACACATTCAAGAATCTTACAAGCACAAATATAGTAAAGTACATGTGTTAATGGCCTTCTACTTCTTAATTTATGTTTGTCCAAAATTGTTCTGTATTTTTTCTGCTAATATTTTACAGCATTATGTTAAATGTATTTCTCTAATCTTTCCATTTTTGTGAAGGATTTATTCCTCCGGTTTTTATAGATGTAGTTTTCTCATGCCTTGTTTATTTCTTAATGCAGATGGGTGTGGCTATCCACCAAATGCCAAAGTTAAAGTTTGTCCAATTTGCAGAGGCAAAGGGACTGTGAGTTTATAAATCCTCCCAAACGGGTTCACTTTTTGAAGAGAATACATGTTACCTTTTATTTACTATATTGTATTGACTCTTTAACTCTTAACAAGGTTACAATTCCTCCTTTTACATCAACATGCAACACTTGTAAAGGATTGGGACAAATAACCAAGGTCCAGTTTCATTTTCAGCAAAACCACACTTTTCTTTTACTTGTATATCATATTAACAATTAACATGGTTTTACATATATGATTCAGGAATACTGTATGGCATGCCAAGGATCAGGGGTTGTTGAAGGTGTTAAGGAAGTTAAAGTTACAATACCTGCAGGTAGATATTAGCTGTTTTTCTTTGACAAAAAGCTTTTTGAAGTTCAGAATATTTGAGAGGTAGCTTTGATTCTTAGCAGTTCATATAAAGAAAGGGTTTCACAGGAATTCCTCATATGGTTTAGCATATAGCTTTGAGATCAAATTCGTAGCTCTTTTTTTCTCTCCCCTCCTATGGTTGGTTTTTCAGATCTTATAGTGTTATTTCTCTCTTTTTTCAATTTTTTTTATTTTCCCAGTTTCTTTTTCCTAATTTTTTTAATGCAATGCTTCGTTAGTAATACAGTTTTAGGTAATTTACCCATTTTTATGAAAGTATTACTTTTAGTTTCTGCATTTTTCATGGATGCATGAAATATCAAACTAGTTCTAGGACGGAACCTTTGTCTGCATAGGTGGCTACTTGACTGTCACAAAGAATATATAGCTTAAGATTGCGGCATTAATTTTATTGACTCCTTTGTATTTTTCTATAAAATGATTAGGTGTGGATTCTGGAGATACAATACGTATACCAGAAGCTGGTAATATTAAGCGACAGGGAAGTCAACCTGGTAACTTGTTTATTAGGATAAAGGTGCAGTTCCTTCTATTGCCTTGTATCTTTAAGAAACTCGCTACTGAAAGTAGGTTATGTGCAATTGTAGATTCATTTCTGCATTTGAAAATTTCTGCTTATCAGTTTTGTGGCTCTACTTTTTCTTTGAGCTGGGATACATTATACCTTTTCATGAAACTAGAATATGATCAGTTTTGAAACTTGGTTTGAGGTTGTCAAATTGGGTAGCAGAGAAGTAAATAACTAATTACTATTTGATGGTCGAGTTATATATCATCCTTGCTTCTGAACTTTGCTTTTATAATCTAGGTTGCAGATGATCCTGTCTTTGCTAGAGATGGTGCAGATGTTTATGTCAATTCTAATATTAGCCTTACTCAGGTAAGAATCTGGGCTATGCAAAATAATTACTGCACTTGACTATGTTCCATATAGTTAGACCAGATCTGATATTTCACCCACATTCAAAACATTTGATGTTGGAATCTTATTTTTCTCTTCACTTCTATTTGTTCTTTGTTTCATGATGCCATTTGTCTCACCCTGGTCATTTCTTTGGCTTTTACTGTATATTATTCCTTTCAGTGGAGACATCTTTGTTGATTTCTGAGTGTCCAAGCATGCTTCCTTTTGAATATAACTTTTCGTTGCCAAATAATTTTATAGATTAGCAAACAGAATCCAAATATTTCTATCTGTAATGAATGTTTGGATCTCTTACAGGCAATTCTTGGTGGTGAAGTTGAGGTGCCTACATTGTCAGGGAAGGTTCAAGTGAAAGTAATTCTCTTGGTTTTATGCAACTCTTTTATTTGTTTGTGCATTGCACATTGGTGAGAGTTACTGAAAGGCAAAAAAAAAAAAGTGTGTAAATCTTTCTTTATTAGAGGAGGTTGTCTAGTTATGCAAATGTAAGTACTAAATCTTTGAATGTCATTGGACATGAGCCTCAGTCTTGTAATGAGTTGGGCCTGTTAATGTGTAAAACCTGACTTGAATTTGTCATTTGATATAAGATAATCTGACCTTTTCTTTTTGGTCCACCATATAGAGATTCATTTTTCATTTTTTAACTTTTAACAATCTACATGTATCATTGTATTCGGCATTAACCATTTTGTGCTTTGAAATTATGGCGTTCTCAGGTACCTAAAGGATGCCAACATGGAGAACTTCTTGTTCTAAGAGGCAAAGGTATGTCTAATCAGTAATCATTCCCCTACTGTATCACCTCTCTCTATTTCTTTATGTTGCTTGAACATATTTTATTGTGCCATTCCTGCTACAAATGCGCTTTCTTTGTGAGTCCCTGTAGGATTGCCAAAGCATGGTTTTCTAGTATATCATGGAGATCAGTATGTCCGCTTCCGCGTTAATCTGCCAACGTAAGCTTCCTTTAGCTTTTTCCTACTTATGTTATTGGTTGGGTGTTTCTAAATTTATCACTGATGATGTTAACATATATAGGTATGTTCAGGATAGCATTGTACCAAAGATGTCGAAAGTTTTAGAGACAGTAGACTGTAAAAGCTTTATTTTATTACTTTAGAAACCAAGGAGTTTTAATTAAAAAAAATCATAAACCAGGAAACTAGGTCACTTATTCTAGTAAACTACTAAAACATGAACATCTTCCTAAAAAATATCAATTCCTGATATTATCTATCTAATTAACTTAAAAATTATCCCATAACCTATTGGATGTCAGTATATATTTCGACAGATGTTACATTTGTTTGAAGTATACGTAGTTGTCTTTCCATTTCACCGAGGCATAGTTGAGCTTATTAATGCTTCTGGCCATTAGAAAAATTATTGCTGATGCTTATTAAGAGGAGTTCTTCCTCAAATTTGGGCCGTAGTGATAGTGAGTGCAAAATTCAGTTGTTTTTACTCTCTTTCCTTAAATGCGAAATTGATATCTGCCAAGACATCTTAGTTCACAGTACTAGTTCATCAAAATAGAAACTGAAAGCGATGGAGGATATTGGAGTCGAGTTGTGTTAAAGGAACCATGTTGCCTTGAAAATGTGTAACGGTTGTGAGAGAAGGAGGAAATCTCGAAGCAAAGGAATTGGAGGAAAAAGGGTTAGGGATTGGAGTGACTGAATTGGGGGAAATCACGATTGATAGGAATGAAAAGGGAGAAGTAAGAGCACGTGAAGAACACAAGTGAAGAGCACGGGTTCATGAAAGAGGCCAAGGGTAATATCTGCTTGATGAGCTTAGAAGTGGGCCTGCTACAAATTGAAGCCCAGAATGGATGATTACTTTTTGCAAGCACATTGTTTTTTCAACCGTTAGAAAGGACAGCCAGCTGTAGGCATTTGGTGAAATTGGTAAATTAAAGAAATAAAACCGTGTACTGCTCAGGGGAAAATTATGTGATTATTGCATGAAAACTTCTTGCCTAAAACCTTTCTTCCTCTTTTCTCATCATTTCCCTCGAAAAATTCTTCATTTCTCTCTTGAGTTCATAACAGTTTTGGCATCAGAGCCACACATCATGGCAATTTCTTCTAACTGGGAAAACAGAAAAAGAACCAAACCATGGCCGACCCTGCACAGACCTTGCTACCATTCAACAACAACCGGAAGAACTAAAAAATAAGGTGGAATAAGCACCCGATGAATCCGAGCCTCCGAAATGGTGGGAAAAGCAAGAAAGCCGCCTGACTAGTTTGGAAAAGCGGATGGCAACCAACCGGAATAAATTTTACGGATTTTAACTGGTAGAGATGGGGAGCAAGAACAATCGGAAGGGGAAACTCCCACCAAGACAGATGGGAAGAAACCAGTAGAGGTCACGGTGATTAAGGATAAGTCTCGGTTTTCTTACAATCTGGAGGAGACTGGTATCCTCAAGACCAAACCAGTGGAGTTCCAATCAAACCGACAGATGGGCGACAGTAGTGGAGTCAAGGCGAGTCAGCAGGAGTTTTTTGAAGAAAAGAAAGGGCAAGGATGGTCCTTTGGGAGCAAGGTCCATACTACTCAGACCCAAGCTGGAGCTACAAACTTTTGATGTCACAAATCCACGAGGTTGGGTACGAAAATGCCAAAAAAAAAATCAACTCTGGTGTTCCAGATGAACAAAGAGTAGAAATGGCAGCAATGCACTTGACGGCCAAAAAAGCGGAGACGTGGTTTGCTGGGTATACAATGCAGAAGCCCCGAGTCCATTGGCAAGAATTTAAAGCTGATATCTGTCACCTCTTTAACGACCGTACCTACCCAGACGTAATCGAAGAGTTTAGCAAGCTGATGCAGAAAGGATCGGTTAAAGAGTATCAAGAATGGTTCGAAGAACTAAAGCCCTATATGATACAGAATCCTACATTAGGTGAGGAGTTCTTTGTGTCCATATTTATCAGTGGGTTGAAAGATGAGTTGAAACAGAGTTAAAGTTCTTGCACCCAATAGTGTTACTGAAGCCTGTAGACAAGCGAAACTGTATGAAGTCTCAATGGAATTTGAGAACAAGAGGCAAAAGCTACCGATTAAATTCAGTCACTTCAATCCCTAACCCTTTTTCCTCCAATTCGCCCAATTCCTTTGCTTCGAGATTCCTTCTTCTCTCACAACCGTGACAAAATGCTCAATTGTATTGATTTTCAACACTGCTGATATTGGGTATTTCTGCCTCGTGGAATTGGAAATTTTCATCATGGTTATCAAGTAAAATTACTTAGCCTCAAGGTTACCTGTTATTTTAGTGACAGTAAGGTGTATTATTGCCAGATTACAAGTCATAACTAGCAACTTTTTCGATAAAATGCTAATTGATCCTTAAATGGTTTTCATGATTGCTCGGTATAATAACCCAGAATCAAACTTTGCTAGCTGGAAGAATCAAAGTTCGAATTAGCAGCCCTTTATTACTTGTGCTTGTAAAAATATGGCTGTTCGTAGGAAAGGAAGTAAGGGCAAGGCAAGGAATTTTTTTAATCTAATGGTTAAGCTACATAACAACGTGTGCAATTCCTTTTATCAGCCATTAGATTAGAACTTTATAGGAATGTGCTGATCTGAAAACGTTGGAATGAACATAACATGATTATTACTTGTGAAGCCCGAATTCTTTGCAGTTTAGATTCTCTTAAAAAACTTATTTCCTAATCGTTGTTCTGTCACATTCTTCTTTTCCCATACGCCCTCTTCAGTGCGATAAATGACCGGCAACGTGCTATTCTAGAAGAATTTGCGAAGGAGGAATTTGATAATGAAAATGATAGCACTGTTGAAGGTAATTGGTAAGTATACATTACAATAAACGTTTGTTATCTGATAATTCTGATTCTTACATAACCCATTTAGATCATTAATTCGACACGTTCAGGTGGTGACATACGTGTTTAGGCATAGTACATTTATTTCCATGATCTAAGCTGTTTTGGATCAACATGTGCGTTAGGTGGTAGCTGATATTATTATTAAGTGTCATCATTTTCCTGATTTACACATTTTTATAGAATATGGTTTCATCTCGTTGTGTATGTAGATTTTAGATTAGCTTTAGTTTGGACTTCAAAACTGTTGGTTTGAATTAAATAGATTAGCAATTTCTGTAGCATGCATGGGTAGCTTGAACTTTTGCTGGGTAATATTGGGTCCTTGAGTAACTGTTCTTATTGTAATGAAGACCCTGAAATGGAAAACAGGCTTTATCCGCCGCTATCTCCTGGTTGAACTTACAGGTGGGAGACAATCGTTGAGCATGTGAGGGGTCCCAAGTTGATCGAACTGGCTCTACTCTTGCTAATCCTGCTCTTCCTGAAAAAGACTTTTGACTAAACCGACTCGAGGATGATATAGGAAATGAAGTTTGCCTCAATTGTAGGGGGAATCTGTGGATTGAGGGTTCAGTTATCTCCATGTCATGTGGTTACCATTTAACAGCAGGGACATGAAACTATTTTTGGACATGCTATTTGTTGTACAGAACTTGCTTTGCAACAATAAGTGGAAAGGTATGTTGAGGGATTAAAACTTGTATAAGCTGTACTTGACCCCGACCATTCATTTTCCTCTTTCTCCATTTCTTCTACCCACCGGGAAATAATTATGTACCTAATTATAGGATGGTCAAACTCTATTTGCTTTTGATTGCATTTTTTCTATATATTCACTAACTTTATTGTAAGGAAATACCCAAAATTACAAAAAAAATTATAATTATAATTGTAAATTAAAAATATAATTATGATACTTTTTATAACTATTGATACCAAAAAAAAATTAACCACTTGATGTCATACAAGGATAATGTATATAATTCGTCTAAAAAAATTTAAACAAAAGATAGATATAAAATTCATGTTTAATAACTCATGTTGACGATAAGTTATTTCATGAATCTTTTTCACTATGTTATCAATGGTCTTAACCAATTACAAATATACTCATTAATCTTTTTCTATATCATTTACACACAGTGATATCAGTTAATTAAAATGTTGGAATAAGAAAATCTGTTACATTTATAAACTTTCCTTTCTCAATAGCCAGTATCCTTTGCCTTTAGGCTTGATACGTAAATAATTGCCTAAATTATATCTAAAATTGACTTTTTGGTATCGGAAGAATTTCTTATTAAATATATGTTCCTAATGCTTTTTGTATTATACTTTTAGATACCTATCGATAAAAAGAATCATTAAATGACAAGTGTCATGTTTATATTTTTTATTTTTAAAATAAAATATTATTTACAAATATCTTTTTAAAAAAATCTGAACACGACACATGTCAAATATATTTTTTAACTGTAAGCATGTTAAAACATTAGACACATATATTAAACGAAAAATTCTTAAAACACTAAATTCAATTTTAAATATAATTTAGTCAATTATTTTTATATTAAGCATGGCCATAACAATTCTATCTTTTCCGATTTAGAAAATGCATTTACTAGCTATGAGATTTTTTTTAAAGAAAATATTTATTACAAAGGCAAATGATATTGACAAAAAGAAAGTCTACAAATGCTGCAGAATGTTTTTAGCACCGTTTTAATTAATTGATATTCTTATAAATGATGTGGCAAAAATAATTAATGTAAATAATTAATTAATAATTTTTATGAAGAATAACGATTCGTTTAATCACTAAAATAAATTAGTTCGTGCAAAACTTTTTATCATTTAAATCAAGTTCATAATGCATATGTTTACAACTTGTGAAAGAATCACAGGCTATCACATCATCAATTTATAAGTTCCAACACGTTCTTTTGTACCAAATGTTACTTCTTTCAATGACAAATGAGATGTCAGACTAGGAAAAATTATCCTGAAACCGATAGTTCTTATTTGTGGGGCCGATTTAACATCGAGTAAGAATATTTTGAAGAAGAGAAACTCATAAGATATGATGGATAAAACACTGAAAGGTTTCAACGGTGAAGGAGTTTCAGGAAATTGTGGTGCCTATGAAAGAAAAAGGGCGGAACCAAGAGCCTTCACTATAGAATCCGATTCAAAGATTGTAATGAAATGATATGTAAAAGGAAAGGTAAAAACAAAACCATCAACTCTGTTTTCGAGATTTGATGTCCTGGATTGTGTATGACTGTATAATTATTAGTTGAATATTAATTAAAATTGTGTAAATGTAGATTAAATTCACTACTAATAATACTATATAGTATATATCTCAATGAGGACATATTAACCTGCATAATCGATCAATGTAACAATTTGTTGGTATCTAAAAGCTAATACCTAGAGCAAAGCATGAAATGTAGCTGCTTCTCGTCTATTTTTAGGTCTCTTTTCATTACATAAGGTTTAAACAAAGCATGAAATTTTCAAAGTATATATATATATAATTTAATTTTTTTTTAATTTTAAAGATGTAGCAGAAAATTCGGGAATGCATTGTATTAATAGTTGCCATTGTTATGGAACTGAAAGCATACCACTTATAGTCTTACATCAACATCGAAAGGTAACTTAGAATTTAAGTATGATAAACTTCTTCTCTCATAAATCTATCGAGCAAAATTCCATCAAACTTTTTCGCCTGGAACTCGTAGATGCTCGGTCGGACATCGGATCATCGCCGGTGTTTCACACACTTTGCTGTCCATCAGAGACTGAGGTCATCTCCGATTGAAGGACCGGTATGTTTTTCTTGGAGTCCTTAATCTCGCCGTAGAAATAAGAAAGGAAGCCCCAAAGTGAGAGTGCAAGCGCCACTCCCTTCTCGGCATGGAAACTTTCGTGGTAGAAAATGACAGCTAAAATCTCGGTTACGGGCAATAAGACAGCCATTATAACGCCCGATAACAAGGACGATGCACAGAAGATTACTCCTATTGCTCCCAGGAAGAAACACTGCCATATTATTGCGCTACAAATCGCTATTACGTAATAATTTGTTTCCCCGAGTGCGTATTCTCTTGCTTCCCTTGGAATTGCCTACAAAAGGAAGTGTTAATTAATCCTTAATTACTTATCCATATGCATAATTTTATGTTAAAGAGGCGAACTTAAAAGATTGTATGGTACGTAAACTTGATAAGAGGTAATCAAAGAAGAAAAGTGACCTTAAAATCGTTGTTAACCAGCATGCCAATGGTGCAAACGCCAGTAGCAAAGAAGCACATTACCATCTGAATCTCCATCACAAGAGCGTAGCTGATTTCTTGCTTGGATTTCTTGTAAGTGAGCTCCATCAGAGGCAGGAGAAAGCCATACAAAGCAGCTGCCGCGAGGGTCATCAGAAATCCCGCAACGTATTCCCTGTTCGATTCGGTCGCGGGGTGTTCGCCGCTCGTGTGCATGGCCAAGACGCCGGCTCCGATCGTCAACAAAAACACGGCGTTTATGGAATAAGAAGTGAACTTTTGCTTCACCAGAACAAGAGCAAACCCCGCAGTGAAAGCCAACTGCGAGGCGATGATTAGAGATGAAGTCGAGACGGGAAGGCGAGCGACGCCGTAGGCGTAAAGGTAGTCGTCAAGGCCGGTGAGGATTCCGATGAAGGCGGCGGCGAGGAACAAGTATGGTTTCATGAAGAAAAGCTTGTTTTGCGAAGTGGGTTGGGTCCTGGAACGATTAAAGTAAGCACAAACGATGGGTAAAAGGATGATAGGCCAAGCAACGGTCTCGAGAAAGCTGCAGAACCAGACTCGTTTGCCGCCATGAATGAAGTAGAGGCGCATCATAAGTGGACCAGCACAGTTGCCTATAGCAAGGATGATGCAGTTTATTATTAGCAGAGCTTTTCTCACGGTGTTAGTGTTTTGTTCAGCTTCTTTACCGACCTCCATGGATGATAAATTACAGAGAAAAGAATGAAGCTTCTCTCTTTTGTGCGTGGCAATTCAAGAGTTGAGACTACAGATATAGTAGTATGAAAGCTGGCTGCTGCCCTGAGTGTGCGAAAAAAGCAAATCTAATCTATTTGTAGGGACGTGATTTTTTCTTTTCAAACAATTCAGATTTTAAGTATAAAAATATTAAAATTATGTAAATAAATTATAATATGTTTTTGTCAAAATAAAAATTCTTTAACCAAATGAAGTGTGATGTAATGTCGTAGTGTTGATATCTTTAAAATCTCGAATTTTGAGCATTATGAATATAAAATTACAAATATTCATCGTAAAATAATTTAAAGTATTTAAATATTATTTTTTCATCATTCTTGCTAAACATACTATTAAAAAATGTATTTTCTCTCTTTAATTTTCAATTGTTTTATTTTTCACTTTATTAACTAAAGTAAAGACAGTCAAAAAACCAATTCAAAAAATCCATATAATATTAAAAAATAATAATTTAATTGAACGATATTGATGCCAATAATAAGTTATGATACTTGGTGAATAGACATACTACTAATTAGTAATGTCAGTTATTGAATAGACTTATTAATTTTTTATTTAAAATTGCATCAATCCAATTTTTTCTATTTTTTTAATAATTCTCTTTAATAAATATCAAGTCTCTTCATCAAGTGGTATTAACCTTTTGGTTCATTCTCTTTCTATTATATAAAGGCTAGTCGATTATTGGTATCCCTTATTTTGTATTGTTGAATCAATCGAATGAATAAATAGCTAAGACGAGTTGAATTGACAAATACAATTTTGGTGGAAGCTTAAAGAAAAATTGAAAAGATTGAACACAAGAATTTAGAATGATTCGACTTTCTAAACCAAAGTCTACATTCACTACCTTAGCTATCCACACTAAGGATTTTCACAAATTCACTAATTTGTAACAACTTTTGAGAATAAGGTGTAACATTACAACTCACTCAAGAATTATACTACACATTCTTGATATACTCTCTCAAAGAAAAAAATTACAAATTGCAAATTTATAAAAATCTCACTAGGAATATGTTTACACAATTCTAGAACAAATAAGAACACTTTAGAAATGAATACAAATTTAGTAAAAAAGTTTTTTTTTTGAAAGCATAAAGAATATTGACTTGAATTTGGCTATGATTGGTTGCTTAGGCTTTCTTTGTGATATATTGTCTTACGTGGAATCTTGTTTTTAAAGCTCTTCATTCAATTTTAACCATTTGGGTAATTATGAAAGTTAATAGAGCCGTTAGAATGAAGTTCCCCACAATAAACGATGTTCAAACGCCTTGAGTATTGGTACTCATACTTGGAGTATCAATACTACCTACATTAATTACAAAAATATAGCCGTTGGGAAAAGGGAGTATCGGTAGTACTATTATAAATAGTATAAATACCATATGAGTATTAATACCAATAATGCTTACTAGAATTTTACATTCTAAAAAACATAAGGTTAGTATCGATAATACCATTTGGAGTATCAATACTCCTGTTATAAGTAGCATTGATACTATAGTAGTTTCGATACCAATTTTATATACTAAAATTTGCAAAATAAAAGGAGTATTGGTACTGTTTGGAGCCAGGGACAGAACTACCCTTTGTCTCGGGGGCCACTGTCCCAATTTTTTTATTATTAAAAAAATATAGAAATATTAAATTAGGGTTCCAAATTTTAGTTTATTTTGATTTTGCCCCTTCATTTTATACGGTTAATTATACTTTTGTCCCCCATTTTTATGATTAATTACACTTTGCTCCCTAAGTTGGAATCCTGGCTCCGTCCATGTTTGGAGCAATATCGGTACTATTGTGTTTTTTAGAGGATTGGCATCAATACTGCATCGATACCACATGAACAATACTGGTATTGTTCTTGCAGTATCAGTATTGTTGGGCTTAAAAATAATTTTTGACTCGATTAAAGTCAGCAACCCGTAGAAAAAATTGTTTCAAAATTATTTCCAGTATTTGACTTAATTTTTCAAGAAAATGACTATTAAAATGGAGTTTTTGACTCTTAAAAAATATTTTTGTGTTCGAATATCTGAATCGAATATAATCTTAAAATTTCTTTAAGAATTAATTAATTTTAATATATCAAAGTATGTTTTAACATGAATCGATACTAAATCATAATTAAAGCTTAAATTAACTTCTAAATTGATGAAAGGGAGTTATATAAATGATTTGAGTGTTAAAAAAAAGAGTGAAATATCGTTAATGGGATTTGAAAACCCTAACTGATTGATTTTAATGAAAATGCCTTGAAGGCCAACATGACTAAAATACCTTAAGTGGTAAACAATATATTTGTCCTCGTATAAAAGAGAAATAATGATAATTTTTCACAAATTAAACAATCACTCAATAAATCTAATTAAAGATCATAATATAATAAAAAATGTATACCCTTAAACACAATGCTCTAAGAAAGAATAAACCACGATTGAGAATAATGGTATTGTAGCTTGTGAGGAAAGGCTTATGCCTTATTGTTAAACAAATGTTGTTATTATGTAGCTAAGCTACATCGATTGATCTTAAAGAAAAAAAAAATATTGATACGTATGATCTATGCGCACCTCTGCATGTATGCGAGCGAGAATGGCAATAAATTATCTAGATATTTGTGTCTTGTGCAAACTAATTGCTCAGTGACACCAAACAGAGATTGTAATGCCCCAAATCCCAGATTAGTAGTTCGGGTCAACCCGAAACACAAAGTTGAGCATTTGGACCTTATATTATAGTTGGACCAAATTTGCTATTTTGGGCTTGAGTTAGGTCCCAAGAGAGTTGTTGGTTGGGGATGAGAAAATTGTGAAATAAAAGTAAAGGGACTAAAAGTGTAGTTTACCCATAGTTATTTTGAAAGCTGGAAAACCCCTTCGTAATATATGATTTTTACGTGAACTAACCTCCTTACAAGCTCACCAAATACTCTTCCTACCTTCTCTTCTTTCTCTCCTTCATTCTTTCCTAATGTGAGGAATTTAGAGAAATCCAAACTTAGTTGAGTGAATCCAAGGTAAGATTTCAATTCCTTATTCTTCAAGCTTCAATATAAGCTCAATTTTATTAGTTTTATGCATATAACCAAAAAATGGATCTTGAGAGATTTGTGGGAATTTATGGATTCTAGCTAAGTTTTGAGTTATAGGGAGTTGGTTTAGATGTTATTCAACCCCTAGATGGATTGGTAATCCATTTTTTTCATTTTATTTAGTAAAGGAGATAGGAGAAAGCTCAAGAGCTAAAGGAAAATAAAAGTTGAATCTTGAGTGAGTTGAGAAAGTTTCTAGCCATCCAAGGAGCAAGCAACACCTTTACAACTCTTCTATACTCTTATTGAGTCATTAGAAGTTTAAGATAGTTTAAATGTTTGAGTTGAGCATGATAAGCATTTTCATGGTGAAATTCTTGTTGTTGAGTATTAAATGTTCTTAAAGCCTCTATTATGACCCTTGTTGATCAATAAAACTTTAAGCATGTTTGGGGGACCTCACAGGGTCTTTGGGATTGATATATAGCATTTTAGTACGTGTTTTATGACTTTTGCAAGTAAAGTATCAATACTATAGGGATAGTATCGATACTTGTTCTTCATTTTGGGCAAATTCGTGAGTTTCTAGGCAAGAGTATCGATACTCTTTCAAGAGTATCAAAACTTTGAGTCATAGTTTTGAAACTTCCATAGAGTTTCAAAACTGAGCAGAATAGAATGTTTAAAAGTATCGATATTTATATAATGTATCGAAACTCTTTCAGGAGTATCGATACTCTTGGGCTAATATCAATGCTTTCAGTCTATTTTGGGTAAAAATGTCAATTTTTAAGGGAATTAGACTCAAGGTACCCCAACACTTCATTATATCATCAAATAAGACTACAAGTGAGAATATTAATGACAATAATATTACACTTAGAAACAAGATCACTTAGGATGACATAAAAATAGCCTTGGATGATGCTCGAGAAACGATTAGGACACTTGAGTTCCTCTAGAAAATGCTAGCATTATCAAAAGTATAGATTTAATCCGTATATATTGTAGTGCGCGAGACACTTAAAGCTAATTAGCTTGGGCGCAAGGCCTGACACTCAAATGAGTAGGCTAATCGAGGGGGTTAACCGATGCAGAGATTCCGGGCAACCAATCTTGGTAGACTAAAAGGGTGTGTGAGCTTCGAGATGCAGACCCTCAACAGCACCATGATGTCTACCATAGAGTAGAGAGTGCAGTATACGAGTATACTCACTATTGCAATTATCAGATAACTTGAGCATGACATGAACACTTTTAGTATGGCTTGTGTGTGAGCTTCGAGATGCAGACCCTCAACAGCACCATGATGTCTACCATAGAGTAGAGAGTGCAGTATACGAGTATACTCACTATTGCAATTATCAGATAACTTGAGCATGACATGAACACTTTTAGTATGTCTTAGTTTTTAGTGTGGCATTGGGCTAGTTAGCTGAGCATTTGGAATTTGTTTCCTTACGCAGGTTAGTCGAGAAGCAGTCTGAGGACTTTTTGACAGTAGTGATCCAGACACAAATATTGCAGAGTACGTCTCGAGTTCATCTTTAGATGACATGTATAATTGTAAACCCTGATTTGTATATTTTTGTTTAAGTCGTAACTCATTTTAAACTATGATATGTATGATTTAAATATTATTTTGGGAGCTCCTAATGTAAATTATTTTATTTAAATTGTAGTTGATTTATTTTAGCATGAGTGGTTACAAATGTTCATTTTTAAATAAAGGAAAAATTTAAAAGAAAATTTTGGTTAGCCACTCCGGTGGTTCCATGCGTCATTTTGATCGGTCGACTGTGTGTCTTACTGGTTTAAGGTGTTACAAAGATGGACCTAAGTGAGGGTAGGTGGGGCGATCACCCCCTAAAAATCTAAAATTATCATACATTTTAGATTTTTCAATGTATTTTCTATTGAAAATCTATTTTCGTATCTCTTGAATTTTTTTAAGTGATATCATATATCGCCTTCATTAAACTATTTAATTGTTAAGTGACACTAAATATGATTATGATTCACTATATGATTGTTTTGTGACATCATGTATCATCATCATTGTCGTTATTTATTGTATAATTACTTTTGTATAATTACTTGACGTCACTAAGTGTTATTGTTATCTATTTGTCTAGATGGTTATCAAATAACTTGTTGAGATTAATTTGATTGTATAAATAAGTCCTAGAGGTGGACTTGAATTGGGAAAGGTAGCATTAACATAAAAAAGTTAAAAAAGTATGTGATAAGCATATTTCTTTTAGTGATGATTATGGACACTTTTGAAGAGTATGGATAAACAATATATTCATTGTTGGGTTCTAACTAGGGATGATAATTTAATTCGAAATTGATGAATTTAGATATGATCTTATTCGAATGTCAGATTTTTCTAAAAAAAATTTAAGTTCAGATCAGGTCATATTTTTTAAGGGAGTGAGGTCGAGTCGAGTTCGAATGGAAGGTGAAAAAACTCTGACCTGACCCAATCCGGAGAAGTTAATATAATTTCCTTAAAAATTATTATTAATTTAATTAAGTCTCTATTTTAGATCGGGTCAGATTTATACTCTAAAATTCAAGTCATGTCGAAGCTAAGTGGATGGTATTAGGCCTGTAAATGAACTGAACATTCAGTGAACCGTTCATGAACCGTGCGGCAAGAAGTTTGTTTATGTTCGTTTATTTATTAAATGAACGAGCATGAATAAGATTTTGCATTCGTTTAATTAAATGAACGAACAGGAACAAATGGTTTGTTCGTTCTTTTACGTTCGTGAACGTTCGATTATATGTTCGTTTATGCTCGTTCATTTATGTTTGAACATAGGGCAAGTTGAATATGTTATGAAGATTATTGAAGTTGTTTGGATTTCAAAAAGTTTGTTTTGTTGAACAAATTAACTTTAAGACTTTATTATGTTCATATAGCTTATTTATGATTTATGTATGTTTTTGTCGTATTCGAACAAATTAACTCTAAAGTTGCAAATTATATTAAAGAATTTTAAGTTGTTATTCTTCTTGTTTACTTTTTTACATTCATTTGTTGTGTTCGAATAAGTTTGTTTTTTGTATTTGTGTTGTTCGTTTATGTTCATTTATTATGTTCGTTTATGTTTGTTCGTTTATCATTTAAATGAACGAACATAAATGAACATGAACAAGCTATATCCCTTAATGAACAAACATGAACAAAAAAAAATTATGTTCGTGTTCGTTTATGTTCGTTTATTTATTAAATGAACGAACAAAAGCATACCTTCGTTCGTGTGCGTTCGGTTCGTTTACAGGCCTAGATGGTATATAATTTTTGGGTCGAGTCAAGTCGAGTAGAGGATATAAAATTTTCGGATTGAGTTGGGTTCGAGTGAAGGATAGATAATTTCGAATCAGGTCGAATTGAACAAAAATTGATCCAACCATGGCCATTGTCATCCCTAATAGTAATACATGTATAAATTCATGTATCTCTGTATATATTTAACATGCATGCTTGTATTTATGAACCACATCAAATATAATAGAATACAAGTGTGATAATAAGCTTATAAAACCCATCGTTAAAGGTTTTTTTATTTTATTTGTAGATTAATAGATCATAGACTGTTCTTGAAAAGCCATGATTTCCATGTCCCAACATCATTATTTAGGGTATAATATTTGATTAATTTAAAACACATGTGTACTCATATGACTCTATTTATCTGTATTTTTTGTTTGTAACCCTGATATTATTTTAACTTATATTAAAGAATTACGAAACTGTAATTTTGGATAAATATTTTTGTAATGATTAATTATTTGATTATGTTGATATAAAATTGTTAAACACGTGTGATTTTAAACTTTATGATCATTTTAGTGGCTCAAAATGATATCGTAGGCCCATCATTTAAATTGTGTTAAATTTAAGATGGTATAGTAAGAAGAAACTATAAAAACAAAATTATAAAAAAAAATTATAAAACGCACACAATACATGTAAAGAATACTTTTTTAATTAATTTAGGGTAATCATGAATGGTAATATAATTATATGTTTTAAATATTCTCAATAATTTGATAATAAATATTTAAATATATTGTAGTTGTCGAAATGATTTTTTTTCCGGGATGAGATTTTGAAAACCACACCAATTTTAATTATTCTCTTTACGATTAAATTTTAATTAAAAACAATATGATTTTAGAAAATCTCTCGTTTCAAAAATTTGAAAATTCATTCACGAAAAAAATATAGTTCAAAGAGTCGCCACCAATCTTTGATTAGGGTGTGATTGGGCACCCAAAAACGTTGTCATTTTAAATAAAAATTAATTTTAATTAAAACAACAAATTTAGGTTTACGTTACCAGAAAATGAGTTCGGGAGTCGGTTACGCGTGAGGAAGGATTAATACCCCCACAACGCCCTAAATCGATACCTCGTCGATTAATTAATGTTTTTGCAATGAAATTTACAAATTTGATTTTAATTTGGTTTATGATCCCCGACAAAACAACACATGAATTTTACAACATTCAAAAACATCAAAATAGATTAAATTAAAATTATCAGGCCTTTAGAAAGATAAAGAATATTCGATTATTTACAAATATCGAGACCAGATCTTAGATAAGTTCTAACTATCTTTTCTCGATAAATTTAAATAGTCGAATATTTCTTTTTCTTCCGTTCCCAAATTTTAAAAGTGATAAATCAATTTCTTCGGTGTCACTGATGTGATATACTTTTAATTTAAAATCGTTAAAAGCGGATATCTAATCAGTTAAGACAACCCACTTAAAACGTTTTAAACTAAAAGGATATTACCCTTAGTCAAATTATGTAATACGGTGAAGTTATGCACGTGAGGTTATCATACAATTTATATAAAAGTGTCATGCGACTTGCAAATACTTTATTTTCATATTTGTATATATGGAACCATATTACCATGCAAAATAATGAAGTATAACTAATTAAAGAAAGTCACTATTATAGATTAAATTAAAAAAATACAATGATTAAATCTACTAGATAAAATTATCTAAATTAGGACTAAAATAATTGAAATCTAAATCTAAGGATTCAATTTAAAATTAAAATTCTAGGACCAAATTTTAACACAATGAAACAATTCAACGAGTTCTAGCATAGTGACTATATTAAAAATGAAAGGAAATTAAGCATGCAAGATCGAAATTATGACAATGACCTAAATAGAAAAATTATGAACTAATGACCAAAATAAGCAAAAACAAGAATTAATAACCCAAGCATAAACATCATTTTTTACCAAAGCATTCACTAAGGACAGAAACGAAATTATTCAAAAACAAGGAATCAAAGAAAGTTTCATTCAAAATTATAATAACTAGATGCACAATATTACCAACCATTAAAAAACACATGTGCAGCATATAATTTCAAAACTTTTGAAACACAAAACAGCTTCAGACCCGTCGAAAGATTAAGGTAGTGTTGTCACCTTCCCGCTGGAAGGAAAACTGCCATCCACCACCGCACTCGGGTATTCGTTTGACGCCGAACTTCAAGGGAAGTTTCGCCTCGACGTCGGGAGCTCGAATACGGCCTTGGTTTTTCGAGAAACGATCTTCAAATCCATGGAATGACCGATAAACATTTCGAATTTTCGTCTCCAATTTACTGTCAGCCACCGTTAGGTGGACTTCGTTTTTAAATATGTGATTCCTCTCACTATAACGGAGCCTTCTACCGCGATCGTCGGATGGATGTCTCAATCTCCATAAAAATGCGTCGGCCGAAGGGAAGAACATCCCACCTCTCTTTTTCTTACCTTTTTTTCAGCATATTTTTAGTGTAATATGATACAGATGAGCATTTGTGATATCCAACAAGGACAAGAAATTATAAATAAGCACTTGTATACTTCAACCTTGGTCAATCTCTTCATTGCTTGGACAACATCTGTACGTTGTTAAAAGAATCCACCACCAACACCACTTGTGATTCCAAACCAAGGCTTTGTGGATCCAAGCTTCAATGTTGATCGGTTATTCTCCCCCTGATTCGAATGATTTTTTTTATCGAGAGCTTCCCCCCTTTCCATCATCATTGCCTCTTCATTTTATCATTGAATGCCCTTTTGTCTTTTTCTTTTTTTTTCTTCATTAGTTGCATCATTCGGTAGGAATAATGAGGGTAAGTAATGGATTAGGTATTTTGCTTGAACTTTCGGTGGATTTTTTCTGATGAATTGGTGTTATTTACAGGTGCTGTTTGACGTAAGCCATGATGACATTCGATGGCTCAGGCGTGTTGGCCTCATGTAGGAGCTGGAACTGGCACGAGTATGGGTCTGCATCAAATAAAAATAAACAATATTAGTAATATAATAATAATTATTATTATATCCCGGACAAAACGGGTGTCTACAGCTGCCCCTCTTTGCGCATTCTTGTGTTAACAAGAATAGGGCAAAGACGAAGAAGACAACCAGTTTTTGTCCAGTTCCAACTCCATGCTTTAAAACTTATGCTGGGGATATCAGACTCAAGAAATCTTCTGAAAACGGGTTCGCTCCCTATTCTTTTCAGGGAGTATAGAACTCGAACAATCTACTACAAATGGGTTCGCTCCCTATTCCTTTCAGGGAGTATAGAACTCGAACAATCTTCTGTAAACGGTTCGCTCCCTATTCGTTTCAGGGAATATATAACTCAAACAATCTTCTGCAAACGAGTTCGCTCCCTATTCTTTTCAGGGAGTATAGAACTCGAACAATCTTCTGAAAACGGGTTCGCTCCCTATTCCTTTCAGGGAGTATAGAACTCGAACAATTTTCTGTGAACGAGTTCGCTCCCTATTCTTTTCAGGGAGTATAGAACTCGAACAATCAATAATCGTGTTTGCTCCCTATTTCTTCAGAGAGTATAAGACTCGGAAGATCTTCAATAATTATGTATGCTCCCTATTTCTTCAGAGAGTATAATACTCGAACAATCTTTAACAATCGTGTCTGGTCCCTATTTCTTCAGAGAATATAAGACTCAAACAATCTTCAACAATTGTGTCTGCTCCTTATTTCTTCAGAGAGTATAAGACTCGAATAACCTTCAACAATCGTGTCTGCTCCCTATTTCTTCAGAGAGTATAAGACTCGAACAATCTTCAACAATAGTGTTCGCTCCCTATTCTTTCAGAGAGTATAAGACTCGAACAATCTTCAACAATCGTGTATGCTCCCTATTTCTTCAGAGAGTATAAGACTCGAACAATCTTCAACAATCGTGTTCGCTCCCTATTTTTTCAGAGAGTATAAGACTCGAACAATCTTCAACAATCGTGTCTGCTCCCTATTTCTTCAGAGAGTATAAGACTCGAACAATCTTCAACAATCGTGTCTGCTCCCTATTTCTTCAGAGAGTATAAGACTCGGACGATCTTCTACAAATGGGTTCGCTCCCACTTTCTTTCAGGAAGTATAGAACTCGAATAATCTTCTGCAAACGGGTTCACTCCCTCTTTCTTTCAGGAAGTATAGAACTCGAATAATCTTCTTCATACGGGTTCGCTCCCTCTTTCTTCAGGGAGTATAGAACTCAAAAATCTTCAAACGAGCTCGATCCCTCTTTCTTTCAGTAAGTATAAAACTCAAATAATCTTCTGAAAATGGGTTCACTCCCTCTTTCTTTAGTGAGTATGGAACTCGAACAATCTTCATTTTCCTTACTACTTCTTTGTGAAGGCTTCTAGAGGATTTGCTTCACTACTCTTTTGTGAAGGCTTAAGTTTGATTTGCTTCGAAGGTCGAACCTGAAAATAAAACATTATCAATCATTAATGTATGCTTGAAAATTTGAAAAATATTTTACTCAAAAATTTAGAATTTAAGAGAATCTTTTCGAATCGTTCTCTCTTCTGAGAGCTTGTCTCGTCGCAATTAAATGCCATTTGAACCTCTCCCTTCCTAGGAATTTGAATTGGTTACTGACTCCTCGCGCGCGTTTTCTTTTGATCAATTGATCAGTTTCTTTGTACTCGAGAACTTTTTTGATTTCCTGATTATCTGATGGTTTGCTCCAACACTCTTCCGAGAAGGCTTAAAATGGATTTGCTTCACTATTCTTCAGTTAAGGCTTAAGATGGATTTGCTTCACTACACTTCGGTGAAGGCTTAGGATATATCACTTCACTATTCTTCGATGAAGGCTTAAGATGGATTTGCTTCACTACTCTTCGGTGAAGGCTTAAGATTGACTTTGCCCCAATCTCCTGTGTGCAATTCCTTCCAATCGATCGATTCACTTCTTCATATACAAAAATCTATGTTTTTCTTCCATGTCTGATGGTCATCACTTTAGAGTAATGCTTCTTCTGTGGATTAGACCTCTCTGTTCTTCAGGATATGTCTCTTTAAGTGTGATTTCTTGTGTTTGAGGTTTGAAATCTTCCTTTCAATCATCGGGATTTTAACATCTTTTATCTTCTCTTCTCATTGGAAGATCTGTCAAAATCATGTGTTTAGGCATGAAACACAAATACAACTCAATGTATCAGTGTAATGCATTTTTTTATGCAAATGATGTTTTCATGAATGCATAAATGTTGATTCCTTTTTTGTTTGACTTCAAAGTGGCGAACTCAGTCTTCTTCTACTTGATCATTCCTTTTCAGAGTTTGCTTTAGATATCCACACAACAACTCATAATTTCTAACTTCCATTTTTGAAGAGCCCTCTGATCTTCTTCTATCGCCTTTGTCTTCTTTTTTCATTTCAGAGAAAGTGTTGCCCCATTTTTGGAAACTATGTATATGACTGCGCCAAACTCCACAAAGATCAATGGGATAACAACATCTATTCTGATTTAACTCTTGCAGCACATCCCAATGAGAATCTACCCCAATTCTCTACGTTACCAAATCATTTCTCATTTTAACCTTGGGTTACGTAAGACAACCTTCATCTTGGGTAATGGAAATAACATATGATCGCATCATTGATTTAGCATCATATTCACTGGTTCGTAAAATATTTAACAACACATTCATCTTTTCAAGTGGCTTCTACCCATATCTTTCAACCAGGGAAGCTCTTTGCGTAGCACTCAGAGTTTGCTCATGGTATTATAAGGATATCAAAACTCAGTGGAAATTAAAGTGGGATACCGGCTTGCCCACATTAATGCATATGAAATCACAAGAGTAATGCAACTGATGATGGACAAAATGATCATATACAATAAACTCCACTGTCACTGTTTCACCATTTGTACTCTTCATACATTTCTATCCCATTGAAATTACTTGTTCAATTCAATGATATTTCCACAGGTCGTCATAGGCTTCCAAAGATGCCCCACATTAATACATCTAGTTGAAACATGACTTCACTAGTGCCCCAACAACTCAGATTGTAAGGCTCATTCTCAATGTCTTCTTGGTCTGAATCTTGTCATCTCAACCCGATGTGGGTTCAGTCGTTCCCCAACATTGTCTTATACTGGTACGAGCCTTCAAAATGCCCCATCACTTCAAATTGTAAGGCTCATGCCTCCTCGATCTGAATCTTGTCATCTCAACCTGATGTGGGTTCAGTCGTGCCCCAACATATCATAACTTGAATGTTCTCATTCTGGTGTCACTACACAGTAGTGTTGTCAAATAGTTTGAGGGCTTTTCTTCATGATACTTAAGAAGTGATCAACCTTTCTAACACAATGTCTTGCATTTTCATTCGGGCTGAGATATGTGCTCCTTTCAAATATGGTGAGCATTTATTTCTTGATGGGTTACCGATGATAGCCTAAGAAAGTGTTCTTCATCTATTCTGATTTCTTATAACATCTGCTTTACGATCACAGAATGCTTCATGTTCTGGCATCGCTTATTCTTCCTGACAGGTTACTGACAACGTCACAAGGAAATATTATAATTTCTTCCTTCATCCATTCTGATCTCTTGGATCGTCTGCTTCAAGGTCGCGGAATGCTTCATGTTCTAGCACCGCTTATTCTCTTTCTTATAATAGAGGCATAATGAGCCTCACCAGCTGCAAGGACTTTTCACGTTTGAAACTTGTCCTGTTTGAAAATGTTTTTATCCCTTCTCTTATTTTTAGGGAATGTGAAAAATTTATGAATAAATTTAAAAAATGATGTCATTTTCTTCAGACTCACAATCAAAACAATTTGTAAAACAAGAGTTCAATAAATATCAAATAACTCAAATTCTATTTTAATCCTTCAAAAATTATATACATTTGAAAATAGTAAAGATTAATGCTGACAAAAGGCTTCGGCTAACTTGGGAAGGAAATGTGTTTAAGGTTAGATTCTTGTATCCTTGATTATGGCGTTTTATTCATCTGATGAGACAACCATTTTGCTTCTCTTCTGGAAATGTTCATTGGTTCTCAGCCTTCGTGAGCGCCTTTGGACTGTGTGATTCTTTATCAGGAGATGTATTAGATCACCCTTATGTACAGTAGTTGACAATCTTTTTGTTTGAGCTGCCTTTTCAGGTTTTCAACTCGAATTCTCCTTTGGTTTCAAGACGTCATTTAAAATTTTACGTCTTGAACCCTCCTTTTATATTTTTTCCTATCATGCATTAAAGATTTTATTTTAAAAAACTATTTACAAATATAATTAAACCTGAGGGGCGAAATAAAATCTGAAGATAGTCTCTCCACTTAGAAATCCATGTATGATTAGAAGGGACTTTTCAAGCACGTAATGTAGGCCATGGCTCATGGTTATGAAAGAAATGGATAAATGGGTTCAAACAAGTGTTTAAGGGTGATCGAACCAAGGATCAATTCGTTTTGTTGTCTTCAACCTTGTTCTGCCTGATTTGAATCTGCTCGTGCATCTTTTATTTTTTTTCCTTCAATGTTTCACGATAGACTTGAGATGTTTGAACTGCTCTTCTTGAAGTTTTAGGTGAGTTTTCTTTCCTTCTTTTTTTATTTTCATTTTTCATTTCCAATTTTTTTTTCTTTTTTTCATCTTTTCTTTTCTTTTTCTCTTTCCACATTTCTCTTCTTTCTCTTCATGATGTCAAATCAATTTTATCTTAGAGTGATTTGTATTTGGTTTGCCTCATGGTGTCATGACTTGCTTCTGTAGCGAAATTCGGACTGATAATCTTCACTGGTGTGAGCAGATGTTATTCACCTTTGCCCCCTAGTGTGGAGGGTGATCCTTGGTTTGGGTTGAATCCGAAGAAAAATAATAAAAGCTCAAAAGGGGACAACAAGGGGTATATATACATATATTTGAAGGGATAAATGAAACAATGTTGTTCATCATCTCATACATGGAAGTCTTTGTAAAAGAGGTATCCCCAGGGGGATGTATATTCAGGATTAACTTTATTTATATGAAAACAATATAATTAATGCATGATAGAATTATTTCAATGATTTTCTTTATTTCTTCTTCTTTTTTGTGGTCCTAGCATGCCCCTGATCTGTTACGCTCCATCTTGTCTTTCTTATAGGAAAGGTCCTCGTCATGCCCCTAGGATTTGTTGAGGCTGGGGAAGTGATGTCAATGTTTAGTCTCAGTGTTATTTTGGGTAAAGAACCCAACAACGGTTCTTTCGGCTTTAGATGGGATATGAAAGGTCTAATCTTGCCTCCTGTCAAAAGCATATAATTAATGAAGTTGCAAAACAACCTTTAACTCATTTGATATTCAAAGAATTACAAGATTAAAACTTGATTCATTGCTCATGACCTTTGGAAAATGACGTAAGTTCATTTTAAAAATCCTTTCAAAAAGTTGAGAAAAACGAAAAAAACATGTTCAAACAAGATGTTGCAAATGACAAAAAGTTTCTTGATGAACAAAATGATTTTTGCATAATTAGGATGTCCCATTATTCTTCTGATGCAGCGGCGTTTAACTTGATCGGGTGTTATACATTTGGCTCTGGTGCCCCACTCGAGCTCGGCATCCATTGTTTCACCAATTCCTGAGTCAATGTCCCCTTTTCCACAAGCATCTCTATCTCCTTTAATAGCGACCTACAATTTCCCGTAGAATACCCCAATGCCCCCAAGTGAAAATCACAAACACTAACTTGATAATAGTTGTGAGCAGAAGGGTCTGGTTGCAGTTTCACAGGCCTTGGTGTGAGGTATTGACCTTTAACTAAATGGGGATATAAATCTGAGATAGAAGTTTGAAACACTTTCAAAGTATTTTTCGATCTCGGGACTTTCTGTGGACGACTCGAGTAACCTATTGCCTCTTCTCTTTTGTGGTTGTAGGAACTTTGATCCTGACATTTAGTTACAACATCAACTTTCGCCTTTTGATTGGTTGGGCTCTTGAGAACATCTTTCAAGTTTCTTTTGATGATTTCATTTTCAAGTAATTCCCCATCTGTCACAATGTCTTCGAAGTTCTTTGTTGAATTTTCCAACATCGACTCAAAGAAAGGGGTCAAGAGAGAAATGTGAAACATGTATGATATTTCTTCTTTTAACATAGGAGGCTGAATCTATGCTGCCACTCCTCTCCATCTTAGGGCATATAGAGAATAGCTCTCAGTGGCTTTCATCTTTATCCTTTGAAGGTTATGACGTTTTGGGGCTAAGTCTTTAACATATCGATATTGCCCCAGAAAAGCATCAGCTAGGTTTACCCATGTCTTGATATGCTCTTTTTTTAAACAATTGTACCATACTACAGTTGGCCCAACAAGACTGTCATGGAAGAAATGAATTAACAAATTATCATCATTTAAGAACCCTTCCATCTTTATGCAAAACATTTTCAGATGAATTAGGGGGCAACTGGTGCCATCATATTTCTCAAAATTAGGCACCCTAAATTCATGTAGGATGACCAAATCATGGACCAAACTGAGTTCTCTGGCTTCTAACTCCTTGTGAGTGGCATTAACAACCTTCATATTTTTAACGGCTTCATTCAACCACTTGAATTCGTTCTCAAACTACATAATTGACGAGGCTCTTCCCTTGGTTTGAGTTAGATGCCCCGGGGTAAATTAACACTCTTGATGCATTAGTATGATGACATTGATTTCCTTTATCATTCATTTTCTCTCTATCAACGGCTTGAGGTGCCAGCACCTGAATCATTTGATTCGATGCGCCTTGTAGAGAACCTGATGCTTGATTCCTCATACCTTGTTGTAACTCGACCAACTGATCTTGTGATTTCTCATTAGATTGCTCCATTGCTTCCATTTGTTTATTCATGATGATGAGGAACATAATGAATGAATGGTCTTGTTATTACTTTCACATAACCTTTCATAAGTTATTTTTGTGTTTTCATAATTAATGCATGTAAAATGCTTAAACAAATACATGCAATGCAAATAAAAATGCAAATGCTAAATGCAAATGCAAAAGGTGTTAATTCCAAAAGTGACCACTATAGAACAACCTTCATTTTGACAACAAGAATTCATTACACCATGTAGCCAAAATACAATTGTGATTCTTCGTTATTCATAAAAAATCTTAACCGCGTTATATCTAATTCACATGCTTGTTCGAGAAAATAAACCTAACCGCATGATTTCTAGTTCGCATACATTTATTCAAAAAGAAAAAATAAATGACTCAAAAACTTTTCCTTGTGTACCCTCCTCGCGGGATTCTTAAGGTTCGGGTTAGGCTCGACCTAGGTTCAGGCTCTACATTCACTATATGCTGGGTTCAGTTCTAAAGTAATAGGTTCTCGAATTGTCCTTGTCAGTGCCCCCTTAGGCTGTCAAACCCTCAATCTTGGCCCATCACAGGCTTTTGGGATCGAGTTCAATTTCGAGGGAACACACCTCCTTATGTCCATGCGGAGGTGAATACCATCACGAGGACCATAAGGCGTGAGCTCCAGGAGCGATCCACTATCTCATGCAGAGGTGAAAACCACACGAGGGAGTAGTCTCTCACTCCTACTTAAATAGGACAGAGCGGGGTTTTAGCTCATGTTATGCAAATGCAACTGTGCAGTGTGTGAGGAAAAGCGAAAATAAAACCACACATATTCACAAAATACTCAAAAGATCAATCCTCCTTAAACACATAATTAATTTGAAACCATTAACAAACATATCAATACAACTATTTATTGGTTAATCAAATTCTGAACAAACAACATTAAAACCAAATAGGGGATCAAAAAACCAAATTAAAATGAATTTATAACTTTCAATTGCAAAGACAATCAATTAATCGACTATAGGCCTAACTCTCTTAAAAAAATCCCCAACAGAGTCGCCAAGCTATCGAAACAATTTTTTTCCGGGATGAGATTTTGAAAACCACACCAATTTTAATTATTCTCTTTACTATTGAATTTTAATTAAAAACAATGTGATTTTAGAAAATCTCTCATTTTGAAAATTTGGAAATTCATTCACGAAAAAAATATGGTTCAAAGAGTCGCCACCAATCTTTGATTAGGGTGTGATTGGGCACCCAAAAACGTTGTCATTTTAAATAAAAATTAATTTTAATTAAAACAACAAATTTAGGTTTGCATTACAAGAAAATGAGTTCGGGAGTCGGTTACGCGTGAGGAAGGATTAGCACCCCACAACGCCCTAAATCGGTACCTCGTCGATTAATTAATGTTTTTGCAATGAAATTTACAAATTTGATTTTAATTTGGTTTATGATCCCTGACAAAACAACACATGAATTTTACAACATTCAAAAGCACCAAAATAGATTAAATTAAAATTATCAGGCCTTTAGAAAGATAAAGAATATTCGATTATTTACAAATATCGAGACCATATCTTAGATAAGTTCTAACTATCTTTTCTCGATAAATTTAAATAGACGAATATTTCTTTTTCTTCCGTTCCCAAATTTTAAAAGTGATAAATCAATTTCTTCGATGTCACTGATGTGATATACTTTTAATTTAAAATCGTTAAAAGTAGATATCTAATCAGTTAAGACAACCCACTTAAAACGTTTTAAACTAAAAGGATATTACTCTTAGTCAAATTATGTAATACGGTGAAGTTATGCACGTGAGGTTATCATACAATTTATATAAAAATGTCATGCGACTTGCAAATACTTTATTTTCATATTTGTATACATGGAACCATATTACCATGCAAATTAATGAAGTATAACTAATTAAAGAGAGTCACTATTATAGATTAAATTAAAAAAAATACAATGATTAAATCTACTAGATAAAATAATCTAAATTAGGACTAAAATAATTGAAATCTAAATCTAAGGATTCAATTTAAAATTAAAATTCTAGGACCAAATTTTAACACAATGAAACAATTCAATGAGTTCTAGCATAGTGACTATATTAAAAATGAAAGGAAATTAAGCATGCAAGATCGAAATTATGACAATGACCTAAATAGAAAAATTATGAACTAATGACCAAAATAAGCAAAAGCAAGAATTAATAACCCAAGCATAAACATCATTTTTACCAAAGCATTCACTAAGGACAGAAACTAATTATTCAAAAACAAGGAGTCAAAGAAAGTTTCATTCAAAATTATAATAACTAGATGCACAATATTACCAACCATTAAAAAACGCATGTGCAGCATATAATTTCAAAACTTTTGAAACACAAAACAGCTCCAGACCCGTCGAAAGATTAAGGTAGTGTTGTCACCTTCTCGCTGGAAGGAAAACTACCATCCACCACCGCACTCGGGTGTTTGTTTGACGCCGAACTTCAAGGGAAGTTTCGCCTCGACGTCGGGAGCTCGAATACAGCCTTGGTTTTGTGAGAAACGATCTTCAAATCCATGGAATGGCCGATAAATATTTTAACTTTTCGTCTCCAATTTACTGTCAACCATCTTTAGGTGGACTTTGTTTCTAAATATGTGATTCCTCTCACTATAACAGAGTCTTCTACTGCGATCGTCGGATGGATGTCTCAATCTCCATAAAAATGCGTCGGCCGAAGGGAAGAACATCCCACCTCTCCTTTTCTTACCTTTCTTTCAGCATATTTTTAGTGGAATATGATACACAGGAGCATTTATGATATCCAACAAGGACAAGAAATTATAAATAAGCACTTGTATACTTCAACCTTGGTCAATCTCTTCATTGCTTGGACAATATCTGTACGTTGTTAAAAGAATCCACCACCAACACCACTTGTGATTCCAAACCAAGGCTTTGTGGATCCAAGCTTCAATGCTGATCGGTTATTCTCCCCCTGATTCGAATGTTTTTTTTATCGAGAGCTTCCCCCCTTTCCATCATCATTGCCTCTTTATTTTATCATTGAATGCCCTTTTGTATTTTTCCTTTTTTTTCTTCATTAGTTGCATCATTAGGTAGGAATAATGAGGGTAGGTAATGGTTTAGGTATTTTCCTTGAACTTTCGGGGGATTTTTTTTGATGAATTGGTGTTATTTACAGGTGATGTTTGACGTAAGCCATGATGACATTCGATGGCTCAGGCGTGCTGGCCTCATGTAGGAGCTGGAACTGGCACGAGTATGGGTCTGCAACAAAAAAAAAATAAACAATATTAATAATATAATAATAATTATTATTATATCCCGGACAAAACGGGTGTCTACAGCAGTCTTTGATATTCAAACTCAATATCTATGAGGATAACAACTATATATTAACCACTAAGATTATTTGTTTCGTGCATGTATAAAGAATACTTATGTGTCATTTCTATTGAAGTAAAATAAAAAATTGTTCAAATAAAAGTACCTGAGAAATAGGGGTGAACATTCGATCGAGTCGAGTTGAGTCAAGTAAAAAAAATTCGAGTTATTTGAGTTGATGAGTCGTATTTTACAACTCAAATTTAACTTGAAATTTTTTCGAGTTGAATCAAGTTATTCGAGTTTCTTGATTAATTTTATTATAATTATTTATAGTATTTTGGCAAGGATTTGATCCAATTTTTGACTTTCTTTTATATATATATATATATTCATTTCACATTATAATGTTATTTAATATATCAAATATAATATAAAATATATTCATAATATTATATTTTAAAGAAATTATTTTGAGGGTAAAATATTGATGAGAGTATAAAAGAATCAAGAAATTGATGGGAAAAAAGAATTTGCAAACAATTGTAGTCAAAAGACCAAATTAAGTAAAATGCAAAGTTAAGGGACTAAATCAAAGAGAGAGTACATTTTTAGCAAAGAAAAGATAATAATTGAAGTTACATAGACATTCTATTGTGGTATATGAGCATGTGGTTCAAATTTGAAAAATGACTTAAAATAAAGGATGAATTGAAGAAATAAGGAAATTATGAAAAATTGAGAGACCATATTGAAAAATAGAAAATTTATTATCAAAAAGAGTAATTGAATGTACATATGTATTCTACGAAGGTTTAGGAGCATGTGGTCCAAATTTGGTAAAAATGACTTCAAGTGAAGGAGAATTTGAAGAAATAATAAAATCACATACTAAATTATAAAAATTGTCAAAATTTTTAGTCAAATTTTTAGTTTTCGAATAACTCAAAATTTCAAAAGTTTAACTCGACTCAAACTCGAAAACCGAATTGATAATTCGAGTTAACTTGACTCCAATAATTTAAAATTAAAAAAAATCGATTTTTGAGTTTTCTCACCCGACAAAGAACGAGTCACGGTGAAAGAGTATTATGTGTTCTTCTTTTAAAGTAAAATAAACAATTGTTGAGATAAAAAATACCTGAGAAAAAGTCATGGTGTTAGAAAATAATGGATTTAATAATTTGGAAGCCTTATGGATATATACGTAAAAATGTAGCTAAATGGCGCTCACTTTCGTCTTCACTTGTCGGGACAAACACTTGATGCTTGTCACGGGCTAGACTGCTGCTAGCAAGCTCGTGCGGCCTTAGACGTTTTCTAAGTTGAAAATAAGCTAAGTGACCCAAACCTCCACTAAGCAAGAAAGCTTAGAACGTTGGAAAACCCAAAGGAAATGGGGGAAACAAAGAGATGGGCGCACAAAAGGAAGAATAGAGAATTGAGAGTGAATACTAGTTTGTATTTCTCAATTGAGGTGTGTCAAATGAAGTGGGGGTGAGCCTCCTTTTATTGTTGGAGCCCCATAAAATCAACGGTTAGGATTAAAGTACATCAATGGTTAGGATGAGATCCTTATCCTATCTATACAACAAGTGGGCAAGTGGGCATTGCAAGTTGACATTATCTTTAAGATAATAATTATCATGCATTCCAAAGTGGACGGGCCAGCTCCCCTGGGTCTTCTAGAATGCCCAAAACGTGGCAAAGATAGTCTCTGGCAGCCTTGAACGAACTTGGCTCAGTCATAGGTTGGTGGTCCATGACATTATCCCCCATTAGTTCTAGCGACGCCCTCGTTGTGCGGCTAGACTGAAATTGGTCTATCTTGCCTCGGAATTGCCATAAGGCTTCAGAAGGTTCCCAACTTCATTCGCTCTCTTCAAGTTCCTTCCACTGAACAAGGTATTCATGCCTTGGTCGTTGTCCCACTCGATGAACGACTCTCTTCGCATAGATGGCTTCTACTTTCTTCTCGTAAAAGACTTTTACCCCGACTGGCGCTCGGTGTGATTTTCCTCGATCTAGCTTCTCCTCATCCTAATAGTATGGCTTCAACAAACTTATATGGAACACCGGATGAGCCTTGATGGTCGAAGGCAAGTCCAATTTGTAGGTCATGGTGCCTACCCGCTTTAAAACTTTAAACGACCCCTCGTATCTTCGCACAAGCCCTTTGTGATATGGGTTGAGCAAGATCCCACTTAATTTGGCAAAGACTAGGTCGCCCGCCTCAAAATTGACGTCCCGACGCTTTTGATCCGTCCACTTCTTGGTTCGCTTCTCTGCCTTGTGCAAACAAGCTCGGGCAAGTTCATGTTGTTCTTGTCATTCCTTAGCAAATTGGTATGCTATTGGATTCGACCCTTTATGCCCAGTCACGACCGCATTTGGTGTGAGCGGCTGCTGCCCGGTAACAATCTCAAATGGACTTTGATTTGTTGCTTCACTCCTCTGTAAATTATTGGAAAATTGGGTTATATCCAACAATTTTGGCCAGTCGCGTTGCGTGGCACTCATATAGTGCCTCAAGTATGTCTCTACGAGTACATTTACTCTTTCGGTTTGCCCATCCGTATGTGGATGAACACTCGTCGAGAAGTTCAAGCTTGATCTCATCAACTTGAACAACTCCTTCCAGAATCTCCTAGTAAACCTTGTGTCCCGATCACTGATAATCGTCTTTGGGACACCCCAGTACTTCACCACGTGCTTGAGAAAAAGACGAGCGGCCTCCTCGACGGGGCATACTGTGTATCACCTTTCGGTCTCATTGAGCTTCTGGATTTCGTAAGCAACTTAATGTCCTTCTTGCATCAGGACCCTACCAATAGCAACGTCAGAGACATCGGTGAATACTTCAAAGGGCTTGGTGTGATCTGGCAACACCAAGACTGGCCCGCTTATCATAGCAAGCTTGATTTCATCAAAGGCAATTTGACACTTTGGGCTCCAATCCCACCCCTTGTCTTTCTTCAATAACTCGAATAAGTGGGCGGCGATTTTCGAGTAACCTTTGATAAACTGTCGGTAATAGTTGGCCAACCCTAGGAATGACCTCAGCTCCGTCACCTTGGTTGGCACCTTCCATTCTTTAATGGCTCGAATCTTGTCCCTATCAATCCAGATCTTGCCACCTACAACAATGTGGCCAAGGAAATGGACCTCCATCTGGACAAATGAGCGATTCTCTTCTTTAACAAAGAGCTCATTCTTTCGCAACACCAAGAACACTTGTTTTAAGTGTTCGACATGCTCCTCCAACGTCTTGCTGTAGATGACGATGTCGTCGATGTAGACTACAACAAATCGATCAAGGTTGCAACACCTTGTTCATCAAGGTGCAGAAAGTGGCTGGAGCATTCGTAAGGCCAAAGACCATCACAAGGTATTCATACAAACTGTACCTAGTTACGCAGCCTGTCTTCGGTTCATCTCCCTTGGCTATCCTTACTCGATAATAGCCCGATCACAAGTCCAACTTGGTGAACCACCTTGTACCACCAAGTTGATCGAACAAGTCCGCAATGAGAGGAATAGTGTATTTATTCTTCACCGTGAGCTTATTTAAAGCTCGATAATCGATGCAAATCCGCAATGAACCATCGTGCTTCTTTTGAAATAACACTGGTGCACTATAGAGGGACTTCGATGGTCAGATGTAACCAGCATCGAGGAGATCCTTTAATTATCTATGCATCTCCTCTAACTCGGGCGGAGCCATTCTGTAAGGGGCTCGAGCTGGTGGCTCCGCATTCGGTACAAGTTCAATCTTGTGATCGACCTCCCTTTTTGAAGGCAACTTCTTAGGTAATTCAGCTGGCATCACATCTTTGAATTTTGCCAAAACGTGACTCACCTCCTCGGGAACTTCCTTAGTTGTGGCTGGCTCATCACAGGCCAAGATTGCTAAGAAGGTCAGTTCTTCCTTGTGCACCGCTATCGAGAATTGTATTGCGGACAAAACTTTGGCCCCTACTCCGAACCCTCGGCTTACATGAATAATGCATTGTTGCTTTGGATCCAAGATGCATAAGAAATCGACAAAGGGTACTAGGAAAGTATTGATCCTGTCCAAAAAACTTAACCCAAGCAAAGAGTACTGGGAAAACATTGATCTTTGCATTCAACTCATTGAGTGTATCCTGAACCTCCTCCTTAATAGAATCCAAGGACTCTAGCTTGTCGAGATCCAACGATCCTAGCCTTTCAAGGTCTACGGGCTCCAGTGTGTCCAACACTCTCTTGGTGTCCGCCATGGAACCCTTGAGCCTGGTAACCTTCTCTTGGAGGGACGCAAGAACATCTATCGATGGTGCTCTCTTCTTTCCAGCATTACGGGATTCATTCCCATCGGAAGCTTTTGCATCGCCATGAGGTGGTGCCATCTTGAATTAATGAAAATCGACAAAAATACGCTATGATACCACTTGTCACGGGGCTAGACTGTTGCTAGCAAGCTCGTACGGCCTTAGACGTTTTCTAAGTCGAAAATTGGCTAAGTGACCCAAACGTCCACTAAACAAGAAAGTTTAGAACGTTGGAAAACCCAAAGAAAATGGGGAAAACAAAGAGATGGGCAGACAAAAGGAAGAAGAGAGAATTGAGAGTGACTACTAGCTTGTATTTCTCAATTGAGGTGTGTTAAATGAAGTGGGGATGAGCCTCCTTTTATAGTTGGAGCCCCTTACAATCAACGGTTAGGATTAAAGTACATCAATGGTTAGGATGAGAGCCTTATCTTATCTATACAACAAGTGGGCAAGTGGGCATTACAAGTTGACATTATCTTTAAGATAATAATTATCATGTTGTCATGATTACTAATAATTATTTATTATAAATATTTAATGATTTAGATTTGATACTAATTATTTAGTAATTATTACTAATAATCATGATTAGTTTTATAATATTTTTTATTTTTTAAAAATATCAAACAAATTTGTTAGGCAAAATATCGTGATAATGCGTTGGCCGGATTATTTCATTCAATTAATTTTTACTCCTTACTAATTTACACATACAATATAAATTAAACAAAATATTTTTTTAAAACAACACTAAATATTTTTAAACACAATATTTTTTAAAACGGAAATTATATCGCACAAATTAGTTTATATAATCTAATATAAACTTACCAACTAACTAATTTACACATACAAAACAACAAAAAATGGATAACAAAAAATAATAAATTACTCACATATTTATGCCTTCTTCCTTTCCTTTCTTTTCCTTCTTTGTTTTTTTCTTTGAATCAATTTGTATGTGGGCAAATGTTGTGGAATAATGTTGTGTAAACCGTTTAATTTTTTTAAACAACAATAGCTCCCACAAATTAATTTTGTATAATCTAATATATTATAATATAACTTAAACTAATAAACTATTTCTTTATTATAATATAAGTTTAGTTAAAATAACAAACTAATTAAGCACTAATTAATTTTTTTATAATATAACTTCAACTTCAAAGAACAACCTAATATACGTTTAAAGACACTAACAAATTAATTAATATTTTTTTATATTTAATAACTTAAAATAATTAACTAATTAACTAATTTTTTATATAATATAATATATAACTTAAACTAACAAACTAATATAATATAACTTAAACTAACAAACTAATAATTTATACTAACAAACTAATTAACTAGATTTAGTTTTACCCTAAACCCTAAACTAACAAACTAATAATTTCATATATTAAACTAAATTAAACAATAAAAAATTACCTCACGAACTATGTTTGATCCTTTATCTTCTTTTCTTCTTCTTCATTTTCTTTCTCTTCGCAAAGTTTATATGTGCTTATGCTTATGCTATTGGATCTGCTTCTGCTTCTACTCTAAACCCCATATCCTTTATATAAAACAAAAAAGCGTTGGACAGAGTCATTAAATTTGACTGTTGAAGAAAATAATATTAACATTGAATCGTATAACTATTGAGCATTGAAAGTCTGCAATTGAACATCAATATTTGCTGCATTTAGCAGCTAAATTAACGTTGCAATAATGCAGCTATGGATGCAACGCATGCAGCTACGGATGCAGGAATCTCCCAGCTATGGATGCAACATATGCATGAGGGATAGGGTTAAAGCTTGGTCGCGATGCAGGAAGAGTTTGGTCACCGGGACTCCATGGCGATCTACCATGTTGCCGGACTCCATGGCGACCTGCACCCCACGTGCATGGCCCATGCATAGCAAAGAGTATCACGAGAACGTTGGACGGTGGCGTGTATGGCAACCTATAAGGACGTCGGGCTTGCATGGCAACCTATAAGGACGCCGGACGTGCATGACGACCTATGCTGGTCCGTCTAGATGTTGCCACGTCGTAAGTTGTCCGGATGACATGACGACCTATGGCCATCACTGAAGAATTTATCCCACTTGAACAATTAATCTGAACACTGCATTATCTCGTGAAATAAAAATTTCGAGAGCATTATCTCATTGATTTTGCCGCGTGAAACATGTACCAGAAATAACAACTGTTACCACGTGACATGTAGTCTTCCCCGCGTACCCAGACCCAACAAAAGGCGAGTGAATCCCTCCCCCCCCCCCCCCCAAACCCACGCATAAAAATAAAGAAAAATATAGAACGTACAACATTAAACCAGCTGTCCCGCGATAATGTTAACACAAAATGGGTCGCATAAAAGACAAAGACCACACCCTGCGCTCGACTTTCCACGTCTCCATAATCACTTTGTTTCCCCCTCTCTCACCGTTCCTCGCACGTTTGCGCGTATTTATCAGTCGCTTTCGTCATTTATTTATTCCTAAATATCTCATTAATCACTCTTAATTTCAAAATTGAACTTAAATAAACCCAGAAAATACATAAAAATATAATTAATGGATAACAAAAATTATAATAACCAAGGATAAACTATCATCAAATCTCAACCGCAAAATAGCAACATACTATCGTGATATAAAATCATAATCACCGTCAAAATATAAATATAAATAAATAAAAAAGAAAACAAAATAAACCTCTACTGCTACTAAAAATAAGAATCTAACAATGGGCCTAAAATAAAATTCGACCAAATCCGAATCCTGAAATCCCAGAAAGTCAGATCTAAACGAACAAAGCAGCGGCTGCAACAACCGCTACAACGGCGGATCCAGCTACGGTAACACTGTTCAAATCGGCGGCATTAGGAGAATTCGGAGACGCTGCTGGTGTATTACTGATGGACGATGGAGTGACAGCGCTAGTAGGACCACCAGCGGCGGGAGAACCAGCAGGAGCCGTGGGAGGAGCCGGGGGAGAGGAAGTTGGAGAAGATTCAGGGGCTGAAGTTGGAGGGGTGACGGTTGAAGGCGGCGAAGCGGTTGGTGTAGCTGTGGGAGAGGTGGTTGGAGAAACCTTGGGAGCTGGAGTCGGAGAAGAAGACGGCGGCGATCTGGTTGGGGCGGAGCTTGGTGCTTGACCGAGAGCGCAGCTAACAATGAGAGCTAAGAGAACGAAGCAAGCTAAGGATGTAGCCATTGTGGAATTTTAAGAGAAAATAGAAAGAAAAACAGAGAGCCTGAGAAATAGAAGAAGCGGCAGTAGGGTAGAGGAGAAAGAGAGAGGAAATAAGGTATATATAGAAGGTTTAGGTCTTGGGCTGGGTTTTCACGGACTTTATATATATATATATATATATATATATATTATGCCTTCTAAAACTTTGGAGTTTTCTGATTTTTTTATCCATCCTACTACTTTGTTTTTTGTTTCAGTTTAGTCCAGTTTTAGGATTATATTATATAACTTTTTTTGCTTATTTGAATAGTCCTTTTCCATTTTATTCCTTTCTGGACTTAAAACAAAGCAAAAAAAAAAAACTACAATTTCTTTAAAAAATGTGTCCATAAGGTTTTGATTTTTAGTAAGTATATGCATTTAATTGATTTTATAGATGCCCATTAAGAATATTTATTTATATTTTCAAAATATTTTTATTTAATATATTACTTTTTTACTAAAGGATAAAAATAATTTATTCATTTCAATTTTATTTATATATTATTACCTCTATCTATAGTAATGAAGTCATGTCAAAGGAAAAGTAAAAGGGGCATTTCGCAATTACATGGACACAAGTGAAATCAATATTCACAAACGGTGACTTGATCGTACTTTCAAGGTAATACAAGACATACACATCATTAACATACACGTGTCCACTGAGATCCAATTCAGAGAATCTCAACCGTCTAACTTATTCTTTTTGTAAAATCCAAAACGCGTTGGCTTTAAGCATTCTATTTATAGATGAACGCTCAGTAAAAAAACTATTCGGTGGGAATCATATCTAATAATTCAACATTGTTTTTTATTTTTATATTAATAATTTCATAAAATAAGCACATCACTATTATAAAATACATTGAAAATTATATATATATTCATAAAAATAGCGTTTTAGCGTGTCATATTATATTTAATATCTTATTTTTGTCTAATTTAATTTGAAAATAAAAGGAAACTCTCATGGATCAAAGCAATTCCCATTATATTTATCAACAAAAAATTCTGCTTACCGTTACGATTGGCACGTTAGTCCAATTTATTATTTTTCGGAACTACCGTTTTCAAATAATCATAGCTTAATGAAAGATAATACTAACTTTTTCTAATTATTTTATTAAAGTTGTCTCCTTTTAAGAATGTCTAAGGTACAACAGTCTTAATATACGGTTAATAAAAGTTGATATCGAAAATATTAATATTTTTTTACATTTGCAATAAAACGTTAATTAAAACGTTATTTTTTTTCTACCAGAAATATTAATACTGGACGCTACATAAAATATTTAACATTTCTAGTAAAACATTACCTAAAATATTCTTTTTACCGGAAATTAGGTAGCAAAATTAATATTTTCGATAAAAAATAATATTTTATATAACGTTTTATCAAAAATGTTAAAAAAATATTAATACTTATAATGATGCATTTTCTTAACCTTATATTAAAACTATCCTACATGTATCCCTAAATTGTAAATTGTGATATTGTTAATAGTTTAAGAAAAAGGCTTTGGATTCTTCTTTTGTTCTAATAAAATAAAGCTTTTGTTGTGCTTCTGTCTTAGATATCACAAAAATCAAACAGGATTGGACCACGTGTAAAACAAAGCACGAATTAATAAAATTATTTATATATGGGTTGGTGAAATTTAAAGATTATTCAAATAGTTTTTGTGTCGATATTAAAGTAATTCGTGGGTTGGGTTTTTTTAATTTTATTTTGATATAACGGCCCTACGTTTTAAATTTATCAATATTTTAATATAATATAATCACTATAAATAATAATTGATAAATCAATAAACTTTTAAAATAATAATTTTTCAGTATCGATTCGGGTCTAAGACTTAAATTAATTTTTGATAAATTAATAAGATAATTTTTTGAAAGACCCTCATATAAATTTATGGTCCTTTAATATTATAAAATAATAATCCTAGAACAACTTAATAAAATATGATTATATTATTGTTTACTTCTTCTTAAAATTTAAATCTAACTGTATTTTACTGCTAAAATTACAAATGTTTAATGTTGTTTATGTAGTTATTGATTTCCTTACCATACATAAACTTACATTAAGTTTTAATAATTAGTACCACGTACTATAATGAATTTTATTTTTTAGGAGTATGTATTATATTTAATTATTCATATTGTATATAAACACCATTCAATTAATCAATACAATGTATATGTCTCATTCATGAAGAATAATATAGGTTTGTTGAATTAAAAAAACTATTTAAATTAATAATTTACTAATTAATAACTCTTTAAATTAATAAAATTAAGTGATCTCGGTATTATTAATTTATAGGGATTTTATTGTATTGTATTATATATATAGTATTAAAATTTAAAAAAAAATAATTAATTCAATTCAGAAAACTGAACACATCAAATCAAATCAAATCTATTAATTTAATTTTTATTTTTTAAATCAAACTGTATGGGATAAAACCAATTGTGAAATACAAATACAGAATGAAGATAAAATTGACGAAACATTTATTGAGTTTGTGAACGGATGAGCTAATGCTGAGTGGGTGCCAAAACGTGGGTCTGGATCTTATCTGTCAATGTTCAAAATGATAGCCGCCAACACATGATAAGGACCCTGGAACCTCCACTCCCTTAACCCTACCAACCCAGTCTTTCTTCCCTCTTTGCCCTTTCAACTAAAATTTATATGATAGAAAGATCATTCAAATTAATGAAAAATGAATTAAAAATTTGTATAAATAAATCTGTTATAGAAAATCTAGCCTTGCCTATAGAGCATTTACCGAATGAGGAGGGATATTTCCAATAATTGAGCTGATATTAAATGAGTTAACTAGGTGAGGTTCGAGCCCTCAGTTTGCAATAGGATGGACTTAAGGTTTTGTATTAGGGCAAACTTATAAAATTTCAAGAATGAAATTTTAGAAGATGAAAATAAATTATTAATAAAAATATTAAAATAAAATATTAAAATTATATAAGATTCAAAACTTTTAAAAGGATGAGTGTTCCCACTAGCTCTCTTCAGTTTATTCATGCGTGTACAATACGTAACAAATAGGGAAAGGCAATATACCTCCAGTTCTCTTAGAGAAATATGCGTTCGTATGTGAGCTGGGATACCGTACCGTGTTTTTCAGTAGCAACCGTTATGGGTGTGTTTGGTTTATAAAATATAAGATTATTAATGAGAATAAAAGATTATTAAGGAATAGGATTATTAAGAATATTTTATTTTATGTTTGGTTGGTTTAGCAAGGAATGTAAGATTACCGTGTTTGATTAAAAGAATAAAAGATTATTAAAATACATATTTGACCAAATTATTCTTATTATATATTTATTTTTTTAACAAGTTTGAAAATATTTATATATTTTCTTTAAAAAATTTAAATTCATAAAATTCATATAATTTTTTTATAAAATTGTAAATATAAAAAGGTTTAATAAAAGGGTAAATTTTTATTTTAATCCCTGAACTTCATATAAAATTGTAATTATAGTTTTTTTTTTTGTAAATCTAAAATAATTTAAGAATAAATTTGTAATTTAACCTTCGTATAATTTTTATTATTCAATGACAGAATAATGATATATTTGAAAGAAATTTTTTTAAGGGCATTTTAGTCTAAAATGCCGGTAATCCAACAATACCTAAGGAAATGGAGGTAATGACATTCCCGGTAATATACCCCAAAAAATCCACTATTGATAATGTAAGATTACCGGGAATGACATTCCCGACCAACCAAACGGGGGAATGTAGATTCCATTCCCATGATAATCTTACATTCTCCCAACCAAATACACCCTAAGAGGTAGCTAGGGCTCAACCAGTGACGGAACCTGATGATAATAGAGTTTGGAGTGACCAACTTAAAACTTTAAATTTTTTAAAGGTTTAAATTATAATTTTTTAAAAATTTAAAGGGTTTAATTTATATTTTCTCAAAAAAATGGGATCTAATAAACTTTTTTTAAATTTTGAAAGGCTTAATTAGAATTTTTAAAAATTATGGGATGAGTTTAATTAAGAATATAAATTTTTTTAAAAGATTAGTATAAATTTTTAAAAATTTTGCGGGATCAAATTAAAAATTTTAAATATTTGGGAGAGTCGTCGCCCCCACTAGCCTCCATTATATCCTGTCAGTGGATTCAACTGTTGTATATATAAATCTTAATTACACGTATAAAAAAATATGAATATATATATATATATATTATGATTAGAAAATTTTGTTTAAATTAAAATTAACTCATATTATAATGTTATAAATAATTAAAATAAAATCTGAATGATAAAATATGATTAATCAGTATGATAAACTCAAATTTTTTTATCCAATGAGATCTAGCTCGACTGAATACTCACCCTTAATTTATATTTATTATAGATTTATAAAAGTATATTAAAATATTTAGTCTAAAATATTTAAATATATTTTAATATTAGGTTTCTTATAATTAGATTTATAAAAGTATTTTTTAATATTGTTTTAATTAGAAATGGCAATGCATTCTGGATCTGACATGAATCTGTAGATCTATATCCATTTTATAGAGTCCGGATCCTAAAATTTTGGACCCGCCGGATCCGGACTAGATATGAATACTCTGATTAAAGTACGGATCCGAGTCCGGATCTAACACTAAGATATCGAGTCTAGACCCATTTACCCGTTTATAGAAAAACTCGCCTTTGATTTTAATATATATATATATATATATATATATGACATAATAGGTTTTAAAAAATATATAGATATTTTATAGAGGGAGACGCGTGAGTTCTTATAGGTTTTAAACTCGACTTGCGACAATAGAATGTTTCATAATCTATTTTTTAATGTTTGTGTTATTTAAAAGACATTTGTGTAATTATGTGGAGTTTTTTTAGACTTTAATTTATCGGTTTTTTATTCTGTTACTAGTTATATTGAAATTAATCTTTCTTCCATTGGAGATGTAATGTGAAGTTAATCAATAAAAATTTTATTACGTTAAAAAATAAGTCGAATGGTCGTTTTTAACAGACCCGTTTTAGACCCAGATCTATGAGATTAGTTAAATCTAAATCTGGGTCTCCATTTTCTAGACACACGGACCCAGATCTGATCTAAATCCAAAATGTGAAAATACTGGATCCTGTCCAAATCTGGCCCGTTGTCATCCCTAGTTTTAATCTTTGAAGCTTTCAAAATGGCAGAAGAAGGGTGGGCTTTGGACAAAACGAATGACAGTCCGTTTCCACTTATGGGCTTTGAGTTGAGTTGACTCATAAATTAACACGCCACGTGTACACCACAATATGAAAGAACCGTTGGAACTTGACTGTAATGCACCAATCGAAAAAACAAAAGCAAAGCCGCCGCGGGGAGAAACGTATTTATTTAGGGTATTCTTATCTGCCGCCAAAGCTCTAACCTCTTTTTTTCTCGCCTCCTCCGTCGCTTTGCCGAGTTTTTATTCTCTTCGCCGCGATTTGTTTCTTCTTATCCATATAAAGCTAAAGGAGCAGTGGTGAAAACCGCCTTGATGGCCCTCCGTTTCGAGGTCGGACTTTTAAATTTCGAGTGCCGCATTTTTTTTTGTTTTTATTCAAATTTCAAACCAAAATCATCTTAAATTAACATTAGATTTTATGCCGTTTCCTATAAGACTCTCTTTAGTGTTAATATGACCTTTTTTCTCTGGTTTTGATAGGTTCTAGGGAGGTTTAATCGTGCTCGGGCAGCTCAACTAACGCTTCCCCACTTTTTATGCCAAACACCGCTCTTTATGCCAGTGGGAACGCAAGGTTGGAGCTTTTAATATTAATATCACTCACAGATATTCTATTGCAGACTTGGGAGTTAGGATACTGAGAACGATTTAAGAGGATCTTAAATCTTTTAGTTTGCAAAATACATTGCAATTTAGACTCTCTTTAGAAAGGTAGTTTAGATGTTTCACATAAATGCCCTTAACATTGTTGTTGGTGTTTTATTTTTAATTCTTATAATCTTCTAAAACCAAGAATTGTCGATGCGGATACCGTTGAATTTGTTTGCATTTGATTCTATTGATGATTACTTCTGAATATAAGTAACCAGCATTGCTTTCCATGTAAGGTACATTTACATGGATAGCTCGAGATTGACATGCCCTACACTGTATACTTTACCTCTCTTTTGAATTTACTGTTTTCTTAACGGCTTTGCCTTGCATTCTTCTGTTTGCTACGAATAATTTGGTGTTAAGTGTATTAAATTTTTGAAAGAATCAGTATGTGCATACACTTTACAGCACAAACCTGCTCACTGCGTTATGTGCCTTTTATTCTCAAGTCTTAAACTGGAAAACATGGTTGGTCCTCCTTGTTGCAGGTACAATAAAAGGTCTAACAACTAACCAGCTTGAGGATATTGGTTGTCAAATAATTCTTGGGAATACATATCATTTGGCACTTCGTCCTACATCCGAGATTATTGATGAATTGGGTGGTCTTCACAAATTTATGAACTGGCCTAGAGCATTGCTGACTGATTCTGGAGGCTTTCAGATGGTTGTGATATGATTTGACATGTTGCTGTATTTCTCTAAATTTTTTATGCATTATATTGTTCCTCTAAATTTTCATGTAGTTGCTATTGTTTTATGCATGCATTCAGTTTATGTGGCTTCTCAGCACTTTTCTTTTTATAGGAATAGACCTCATTAAAAACCCCTTCTTAACCGTTAAGCTACAAAGTATCTTAACGGGCATTGGAAGGAGGAAAAGAGTGCCTAAAATTTATTAATATCAACAAAGAGTACAACCTAGGTAAACACTCCCTAGATTACAACCTTACTCATAAAAACACCTGTCCCATGACAGGATAATTGCAATCCCAACAAAAACCAAAAAACAGAACACAAAACACAGCAAACATTACCCTATTCCCGCCTTAGCTAAACTATCAGCTTCGTATTTATTACTTCTCTTTACAAACCTAAGTAACACATTGGAAACCAACACAGTCGTAGCTAATTCTTTTTCCAGAATACTAAACAAAGCAGGACAACACTCTGGATTTTTAATCCAATTCACAACAACCAAAGAATCACTCTCCAAGATGAGACGCCTCTTTTCTTTCCACTTCGAGTCCAAAAACATATTCAGTCATACTTTAATAGCTTTGAGTTCAGTCAAAACCGGCAGACCAGGTCCAGCCGCGACCGATAAAGACCCCAACTGCTTACCTTTTGAGTCCCTAATCAACCCACCAATCCCACTACACCTCCAATCACAGCCCACTACCCCATCCACATTTACTTTAAACCAGCCCGAAGGGGGAGGACACCTACCTGTCAAAAGAGGAAATTTCTTCAATGAACCCTTGTGCAAATATGCCAACGTAACACCTACAAGAAGATCAAAAGCAACTGGAAACCCAGACTTTTTGGCCAAGAACCAAGTAGCCACCCTATATCTAACCAGAAAACTCAAATAGGTAAGATCCAATCTTTCATTTTCAAAAACCAATTTATTCCTACATAACCAAACAAACCACATGACTGCTCCTGGAATAAATTTCCAAATCTCAAAATATGAAAAAAATTCTAACCACACGGAAAGGAATTCATTCGGACTATTTGGCAATGCAGTACATACATTCCACATCCTCAAGAACTGCACCCACACACTCCAAACTAATCTGCAAGAGAAGAATAAGTGACAAACCGACTCCACATCCGACCCACATAACAGGCACAAAGGATCATCAACTCCGCTAACACTTCGCCCAATCAAGGCAGACTTAACTGTCAACTTTTGGTGAAAAATCTGCCAAAGAAATACTTCAACTTTAGGAGGAGCTAAACCAGCCCAAACAAACTTTGACCAACTCGAATCCGGAACCAAAGAGCTTGAAGCTACTTTTATACCCGATTTAGCCGAATAAACTCCTTCCCCATTTCCTCTCCAAACACAACAGTCATCATCACCTGTGCCCACACTGACGGTGTCTAATTACGAAATCAATTCCATCCAATGATCCACCTCCCAATCAAAAAGATTTCTTCTCATCTGAATGTCTCACACCCATCTTCCGTAATTAACCGTCTCATAATCTGCTATAAAACCATCTTTGTTAACCGATAGAGCAAAGAGCCTAGGAAATCTCAACCTCAGAGGAAGGCTACCGATCCATTCATCTTGCCAAAATCGTATCGAATTCCCTTTCCCTACTTGCAGCAACAAATGATTGTGAAGCCCTTTGCTAAAAATGTCATATGACCAGAAATTATTGTAAACTCCCTTCCAAAGCCAAGAAGATTGTGCGGACAAAGTAGAACTCAACCTTATATATCTTCTATCAAAATCATACTTGGAACACACCATCCTTTTCCACCAAGATTCTTTCTCACTCCCAAATTTCCAAACCCACTTGCCCAATAAAGCTTTATTCATAAGTTTTAAATCATTGATCCCTAGTCCCCCATAGTGTCTTTGTTTGTAGACTTGCAACCAATTTACCCAATGAACTCTGCTTCTCTGTGAATTGCCATAACTGAATTCAACAATCTATAAACTTGAAGAGGCATTTTAAATAGAGACGTATAATATATAGGAAGCGCAGAAAGGAAAGATTTCACAAGCACAAGCCTACCAGCAAGGGAAAGCATTGAAGCTTTCCATCCAGCTAATCTCTGATAAAATCTGTGGATAATCGGCTCCCATAAGACTTTCGAATTTTGCTTATATCCAAGAGGGAGCCCAAGATACTTTGTCGGAAACACATCAGCCCTACATCTAATAGAATCAGCCCAATCATTAACAATCGAGGCATCCAAATTTACCCAAAAAATTTTGCTTTTGCGACAGATTCAACTTTAGCCCTGTGCACATCTAAAAAACAATCAAAATTCTCTTAACATTCTTCAATTGTCCTTCAGACGCGACACAAAAAATAATTAAATCATCAGCGAATTGCAAATGAGATAACAAAAACGAATTCCTATCGCCACCAATCTTAAAACCATTAAACAATCCTAACTCAACCGCCTTTGACAACATCAGGTTAAGCAACTCACCTACTAAATTGAATAACATAGGCGATAGACTACATCCTTGACGTAAACCCCTTGATATGTTAAAACTTTCTGTCGGAGACCCATTAACTAGTACCAAAATAGTAGCTGAAGAAATGAGCTCAAAGATCCAAGAACGCCATTTCTGGCCGAAACCCATGTGTTCCATAATCTTCATCAAAACAACCCAATCAACTGAATCATAAGCTTTCCTGAAATCCACTTTGAAAGCAATACCTCTTCTACCTTTTTTCCTCCAGTAGTTGATGCCTTCATTCGCAATAAAAGAGCAATCGCAGATTTGCCTTCCCGGGATAAATGCGAACTGTGAATGGTCAATAAGTGAATCTAAACACATCCTTAGCCTCATAGATAGCACTTTCGACAAAATCTTATACATCCCTCCTACCAAACTAATTGGTCTATAGTCTTCAATTTCAACCGGATTTGACTTCTTCGGAATCATTTGATAAACGTATGATTCACACCATTTCGCAGCTTATTTCCCAAATAAAAATCCTCAAAGAACTTCAAAATATCTTCCTTTAGTGATGGCCATAATTTTTTAGAAAACCCCATGTTCAAACTATTCGGACCCGGCGCCTTAAAGCTATCTGACGAATTAATAGCTTCCCAAACTTCCTCCTCTGAAAACTTTCGTTCCAACAATGAGCATTCTGAAAACTTTCGTTCCAACAATGAGCATTGATCCTCGGTTAAAACATTGAATGGAAAATCAAACTTCACCACCTCCAAAGTGGCTTTAAATTATAATTCTTCTTAAAAAACCCACAAACACTATTTTTAATCTCAGTCGGATTCGAAATGACCATTCCATTCACTTTCAAAATTTTCAGGCCATTAATTCTTCCCCTATTTGATGCGCACTGATGGAAATATCGAGAATTCCAATCACCGTCTTGAATCCACTTCGCTCGAGATTTCTGAAACCAAATCATTTCCTCTTTTTTGTACAATGACCACAACTCCTTTGCTTTCGCAATTTCCTCCATCGACACCTGAGCAGACCCTATTGCACTGCTGCCTCCATTTCAGAAATAGATTTTTCCTGATTCACAATCAAATTCGGCAATTCCAGATGCTTATTAGAGGACCAACATTTAATTGATTTCTTCAATTCCTCTATTTTTTACCTTCTTCACCTCTTTAATCTTCAACTCCATCATCTGTTGGAAACCATCTTCTTTCAGAAGATAATTGAACAATTTGAATGGCTTCGGGCCCCAATTGACCTTATTCCTTGTGGCTTCTCAGCACTAGTGTCTTAAGAAAAAGAATATGAATTTTGAACCTGTGATGTTTGCTTGTTTTCCTTTCTCTGAATAATGATAAGATTTTTACTACACTACGTTAAATCATGATCCCAAGTGTGTTATAATTTTGGATGATTGCATTCTCTAAGGACCTTTATCCATCGAAATCTTTAGTTTTAGTTATGGATAATATGTGTGGTATGCACATTGAATATGACAATCTCTCTTGCTGATTTCATTTTAGGTATCGCTGCTGCATTTAGCTGATATCACTGAAAAGGGTGTAACGTTTCAGGTAATTTGTTTTATTGTTATTATTTTTATTTAATGTTTGAAAATTTTGTATAATAATCTGATTAAGTATTAGCTTCAAACAAAATTCATTTTTCTTGTTTTTTGTGATTTACTTATAAAAATCTTCATGATTCTTAACTCAGTCTCCAGTGGATGGAAAGCCAATGCTCCTTACACCAGAGGAGTCTATTCAAATCCAAGTATGTGCTTTACTTTAGCCCTACTTTTTCCATTCTTGTTACATTAATTGTTGTGGTATAAAACTAAAATTTACGTTATCACCGCCCCTGAATTTTGTAACTCTGGGTCATATTAATGGGATGAGAGGTGATGTTTTGTTATTCTCGATTCCCTTTCAAGTTTCAACTTAATAATTGTCTCTTTTAAGATACGAATTAAAATTTCGTAAAGTTTGATTCTGTGTAAACAAAGGATGCTTGTTTTTCAGATGCTTGATAGTGTACTTTACTGAGATCTGTTACTCTCAAGACATAATTTTTACTTAGGTATTTATTAGCAGTATAAATATCTTGCAAATTCTAAAGATCAGTTGATATGAGAACTTATGTGCCTTCACATTTTTGTCCCCAAACCTTTAACAGTAACCAGGTGATATGATAAAATTCTAAAAGTTTCTTGGGCCTGTTTTCTTTATATATTTTGAATATTCCATTTTAACTTTGTCTTCCCCTAACAATTATACAGAATAGAATTGGAGCGGATATCATAATGGCCCTTGATGATGTGGTGAAAACTACTATTACTGGTCCACGAATTGAAGAGGCCATGTATCGTACCCTTCGTTGGATAGACAGATGCATAGCTGGTAGTTATGCTAAAGACTGAATATTTCTAGTTGTTCTTGCATGGATAGATAGACCATTTGGCTGAGGATCATATAACTTGCCGATGATTTAAGTTTTAAATAAGCATTTTGCCTTGTATGCCTGTCCTCTAGCTTGTTGGGATGGATTATCTTTTATCGGGTTTATGTGCATGGGCTTTTAAAGTTTGTCATAAGTATACAGTGTGTGTGTTATGATCATACTAAGCAACATAATGCTATTATTCCTATAAAAAAAACATAATGCTATTATTGAACGTTATCATTTGGATCTCTCAATTTTCCATCATTCTTTTAACATAGCTCTCTGGTGTCCCTTTAAGTCACTGTTTTTTATTAGTAATGTCGTAATTCTCTTAATGGTGGCATTCTGATAGAGTTAGTTCTTTTGTGCTTCCTTGATCTTATGGACAGCTCATAAAAGGCCACATGAGCAGAATTTGTTTGGTATTGTACAAGGTGGTTTAGATCCAGTGCTAAGGTGAATCTCTTATCTTCTTCTTGCAACCATGCCTTTTGGTGTGTGTGTTACCTCCTTTCAATTTACTAATGATACTTTGAATTTGTTGCCCTTTTGATACTTGTTTTTATCAGGGATATATGTGTTCGGGGATTGGTGGATCGTAATTTACCAGGGTATGTGCATTCTATATCAAGGAATAACTTGTGCTATGTTTCCTTTGAATATATTTTATACCAGATGATTGGATCTTGATGTTTCATACTTTAGCTAGTTGCGCTAGAATTTCCACATAACATTTCAAGATCCGAGTTTTCTAGAACTAAAAGATAAAAGGTTGAGTTGACTAAAGAATAATTGATTATTTAAGCTGATGAATGTTATCCTACTAACGTTATATTTGCTATGAATGTACTTTTACAGAAGATCAGATCTTGATGTTTCATACTTTAGCAAGTCTCAATAGAATTTTCCACCGTATATTTCGATGTCTAAATCATTTTCTAGGGATAGAAAATATTTGGTTTTACTATTAGCAGAAAAATGATTGGTTTTTTAAAGAAAATTCAACTCCAATATCTAAATCTCTATGGTTCTTAGCAATTTTTTTTCTTGGGGTGTGGGGAGGGGGTGATATTGCTGTTAGAACTAGGATAACCTAAGTTTGGTGGTAAAGATTCAGTCAACAACAATGTGAAGTAACTTAAGTTCACTTGTGCGACAGGTATGCAATTGGTGGTCTTGCAGGTGGTGAAGATAAAGATTCATTTTGGCGTGTTGTTGCTCAGTGTACTGCAGCACTTCCCGAAGATAAACCACGATATGTCATGGTACAAATGAGTTTTGTCACTGTAATCTACATCCTTAAATTCTGATGAATTGCACCTGCTTTTTTCCATTTAGATTGCTGTAAATAATTATATTTATGCTTGCTTCATTTCAGGGTGTTGGGTATCCGCTGGATATTGTAGTCTGTAGTGCCTTGGGTGCTGACATGTATGACTGTGTTTATCCTACTCGAACTGCACGTTTTGGGACTGCTCTTGTTCCGGAGGTGATTTATTTACAAAGTTTTTAAGAGTAAATATTCTCAGTTTTGTCACTAGTTGCTATGAATGGTGTTTATGGCAGTAGCCACTATTCTTTCTGTTTGCCTTCTAGTATGACTTGACTTTTCTCATCGAATGCGTTACTATAATTTGTGCCTTGCATGTTTTATTTATCCTTTATCTACAGCCTACTCTATTTTTCTTGAATCATCTATATCTTGTACTGATGTCAAACACATTCTTAGACATGGGTATGGGGATATGGTTCCCCAAGGATCCTCCAAATACATGAAAAAACATAGAATAAATTAAAGATGTATGTGTTAGACACTCAATTTTTATTTGAAATATGAATTTAGTATTCTGAAGTCATTCGAACAATTAATGCAGGGAGTGCTTAAACTCAAGCACAAGGCGATGGCTGAGGATACTCGTCCTATAGATCCTACATGTGCTTGTATGGTATGCATTTCGTGACATATTTGCTTAAAAATGTTAATATATGAAATTTGTTTTTGCTATATTAAATTCTTTCCCCAAATGTAGGTATGCAAGAACTATACAAGGGCATACATTCATTCTCTTGTAACAAAGGATGCTATGGGATCCCAGCTTTTATCATATCATAATTTATACTATATGATGCAGGTACAACCTTAAAGTTTCTATGTTTTATGTGTTGTTGCCTTCATTTTTTACTTTATTTTTAATGTTTGAGAGTAAATCTTTTCCAATTTCAGCTTAGCAGAAATCTACACTCATCCATAGTCAAGGGGAAGTTTCCCGAGTATGTTTGCTTCTTGCTTTGTGCAACTTTCATTTTTATTTCTCTTTTCTTTTCATCCAGTATAAGCAAATTTACCGTTCTTAATCTTTCTTTTTACAGGTTTGTATGCGACTTTCTGCAGAAAATGGTATTTTCATCTCTCTTTCTTCCTGCCATCGATTTTTCCCAAATGCTGGAGTTTCCTGGTCGTACTTAACATCCTGCATCTTTTAATTTTGCGCTGTAGCCTACTTCAGTCTTTCATTCTTCCAAAACATTATTCTTTGATAGTGTTTGGCTCAAATTTTAAATTATCTCAAAGTCCTATGTTCTTCCTAAGATTCAGTGATGAAATATTGTCGTCTTAGGTTCCAGTCCGAGTACGTTGGCATCTATTACATTGCAACATTACCCACTGTTAACCTTACATCAAATACCCTCTCCCTACTAAATTTCTCTGATTTATTACCCGGCATTAGCAACATGGATAATGATGATGGTTTTCCGTCATAAACTGATACACATATATGTGCTGAGAAAAGTAGGAAGACTAGATTAATTTGATATGACTATTTAGGTTAAATTATATGGTGGACCCTTGTACTATATGCTTAAGAGCAAAATAGTCTTATAAATGTACTATGTCGCCCTCGAACCTTATGAAACTTTGCATTGTCTTGTAGTTCCCTAAAGGAGATGTCCCTGAATGGGTGTGCAATGCCATGGAAGTTGCTGAAATTGACATCTCTTCATGCTGTGCTCCTTTCCGTAACGATTAAATTATAGAAGATCGAATTTTGGCGTTACTTGTTTCGGCTTCTGAGGATGAGGTCAAAGAAATCTAATTTATAGGTAACCAAATAGAGCAGCATAAATTTTGTAGCTTATAGTATGCTGCTTCACCCCCATCGAGCACGCTTCCACCATTTTTTGTCGTAAAATGTGTTGTAATTTTACTCTAATGAAAAGGAATGTGTGGTCTCTTTTCGTGTTTATTAAATGTATTAGTTTCGATCAACTGATTGATCTGAGATTCATATGTGGCTTAATTGAGTTGATTTTAAGAAGTGATTACACGACGATGTTGAAATTCCATCAGTGTATTGAGGTTTTAGGGTATCGGGTTCAAGGTCAATTGTTTATTGTTTTTGGTGATATTCTCTACTTTTAGTCACTTGTTTAAGATTACTTTTCAAGATCAACTTCCGTGACTAAATCGTTGTACCAATCGACTCAATTCAATTTGATCGATTCTAATATATTTTTTTTATTTTTAATTAATAACCAAATATCAAAATTAAGGTTCAGCTCAGCTCGAGCCATAGAACAGGATAGCATTTCACAGCCAAGTCTTGTGGTCCACAGGGATCATAAAATAGCCATTATTCCTATTTCACTTCCCTTGTTGGATGTGGCAAAATGACAACCTTTTATATAGCTAATGGAAAGCTCAAGCATTTTAGTTTGATTTGGCTGATATTTAATTATCAAATCAGTTGAAATGGTTTCAATTTTGAAGCCTTTTACATAACAGCGGCTCCTAGTGAAGCATGCTTCTTTCAAAAATCTCCCTGTGTATCTTAATCCACAATTTAACTTTGATTAAGAAAAGGGTTTTCTTTTCTTCTTTTTTCTCATCATTTTGGTCATAAAAAATGCTTGAAGCTGCTTAGCTGAGAGAATTAACAAGCATTAAAAGAAAAGAAGCCGTTTTGTGTACCAACATTCTTGCCATTCTCGTCAGCTTCCACATTCAGTGTTCACAATATATACTGCTTCCTGTTTGTAGTTAATGGAGATGAAAAGCACCAAATTTGCTTGAAAGTTTGAACCCTCCTTCTGCTACTGTAAGCAGTACGTTGAAAAACGAAGAAAGAGATCATCTTTTGTTATTAGCTTTTGGCTTAAATCATGAATCACTCCAGTTCTTCAGGTTCCATGGATGCTGCCATCTCCATTTCTCCACATGAAGGTACAGAACTATGTTGAATTATGTTAAGTGGATTATACGAGATTCTTATGATGAAACAAAAACCACTCTTTTGTGTCTCAAAATTTAGATGATTTTACAATCTTTATTTGACTCGTATGCTTCTTCAATGCCTCATTCTAAGACAAGTGATATTTCTTCCTCCACTTTTACTCAAAGTATGACTCAAAATTGGGGTAAGATTGATTTTCAACAACTCATGACTTCGGAATATCAAAGGGATACATGTTATTTATTAACTAGTGCCAACAAAAGTGAGTTGAAGAAGTATTTAGAATATGCTTGTGAGTCTCATGTTACAAATTTTGATATCCTACAATGGTGGAAAGATCAACCAAAGATATACCTAATTCTTCATAAGGTGCCTAAATATGTGCTTGCCATACCTATCTCGACTATAGCTTCCGAGTCGGCTTTTGGTAAGATGGGTCGTGTCCTTGATTCTTTTTGTATTTCATTGACTCCAAAAATGGTTGAAGCACTTGTTTGCACTCAAGATTGGTTGCGTACCTCTCGGTCACCTATTATAATAGAGGAAAATTTGCTTGCCTTGGAAGAATTGGAAGAAGCTTAGTTTAATTTTAACTTTTGGTTGTTTATTTTGTTGTTTATTCATTATTTAAAGTTTAAACATAAATGTATGTTTTAATATTTTTTTTATTTTATCTTGTGTGATGTAGTCATGAAGGATCTAACTTTGGAGCAACCAGACATCATTATTGGTGAGACAATTAATACTTTGGATGATTTCTAAAGCTTGTACCTTGGAACTTTGAAGTTCATAGTGATCCTACTATTTATTTTTATTGTGTTGTTAAGACTTGATACTTTTGTGTAGTATGTTTATTTAGAATATCTTGTGTTGTCAAGTCTTAATACTTTTGTGTAATATGTTTGTGTTGAACATCTTGTGTTGATGTATTATGTTGTTGACACTTGGTACTTTGGTGTAGTAGGGTTATTTTAAATATCTTGTGTTCTTGGTTTATTGTAGTGTTGTGGCTTAAAGCAGAGAAATTGGTTTTGCAGTTTCAATTAGAAATATTAAGATAAATAAAGTTTCTCACGATTTGCGTCAATGTCGTTTTGCACTTCTGTTGAATGAAACTTTTAATTCAATTCATATTTTTTTTCAATTCAATTAATGTTTGAAAACTGTATTTTGGAAGCAATTTTTTTATTAATCTTTTTCTTTACTTTCCCAACATCCCAATTAATGAGAAATGTTGCACGAAACAGTGGACGGGAATGCCTTAATATTATGAAATAAATTTAGCATTTTTAAAGTATTAAAATTTAAAATATATCCATGCAATCATTTTTTTTTGTATCATGAAAGAAGTTAATGATACTTCTCACTCAAAAAATTAAAAATTGTATCATTTATAATATGCATTAAAATATTAAATTTAAAATTAATTTTTTATCAAATTAAAATTTATATTCGATAATTTTTTTTAGATCAGATACAGATCGTAATTTTAGTGATCTAAAATTTTTGGATATCCGAAATTTCGAATTGAATAATATCTATATCTGAAAATGTACACCCCTAGTAACTTCTACGTGTACTTTAAAAGCATAGGGTGAATATGGTCTTGTCGAGTTGTTCTCTCAGCGATTCTGGCACTTAATTGGTCCTAAGGTTTCAGATTTTTGTATTGAAACACTGAAAGGAAATTTTGATACGAGGACAATTAACTATACTTCTATTGTTCTTATACCAAAGATAGAAGGACCTTCTTTGACTGATTCATTTCCGCCCTATTAGTCATTGAAACATCCTTTTTAAGGTTATATCGAAAATGATTGTCCACTGAATGCAATATCATCTCCATCTTTGCATTGACGAAGCACAGAGCTTGTTTGTCCCTGACAAATTAATAACGAATAATATTATTACAACCTACAAATTGATACATTCATTCCAACAAAAGTGTGTCGGTAGGAAAGGCTACTTTGCTCTAAAGTTGGACATAAACAAGACGCACGATAAGATAGAGTGGTATTTCTTTTGGATGATAATGGAGAGAATGAGGTTCTTGGAGGAATGGATATCGATCATTAGAACCTGTGTGAGCATGGTGTCTTATTCGGTCATCATCAATGGTGTTACAAGCGAACGATTTGTCCCTCAACGTGGGTTGAGGCAAGGTGACAGTCCTTGTTTGTTTCTCATTTGTAACAAGGGATTGTCTTCTTTGTTCCGTAAAGTTACTCTGATGAGTGATTTCTCGGGTGTTCATGTTAACAGACGTGCTCCATCAATTTTCACTTGTTATTTACCGAAGACGGTTTTGTTTTTGGAGAGACGAAGGCCTCTGCAGCATCCAAAGTTAAAGATCTTTAGGCCACATATGAACGAAGTTCGGGGCAGTTAATTAATCTGGACAAATTTGGAATTTTTTAAGCTCCAATGTGATTGATGAGAATAGGAGCGACGCGTAGAGTATTTTCGGGATTGATAATGAAACGAGTCCTGAAAAGTATTTAGGCCCTCCGGCAATTGTTGTCTAGAACAAACGTGGAGCTTTCACACACATAACGGATAAGTTCAGGCGACGGGCTAAAAATTAGAGTGTACGGGTTCTGTCAGAAGGAGGTAAGGAGATCTTTATAAAGCATGTCCTTCAAGCTCTGCCTTTGTATGCTATGAGCTTTTTTTTTTTGTTGCCTATGGGATTGTGTCGAGAATTCGAGAGGACTATGACACGATTTTGGTGGTAGAAATCTGAAGATAAACGAGGGATCCATTGGTGTACATGGGATTTGTTGTGCCAGCTAAAGGAAAATGGAGGCCTTAGTTTCAGGGACATGGCTAAGTTTAACATCGCATTGCTTGCAAAGGAAGGATGTCGTTTGTTTACAAAATTGAGTTCTCTTGTTGCGAGACTACTTCGGCCAGAGTATTATCACACAACGGATTTTTTAAATTCAAGTCTTGGAAGCACATTATCGTATGTTCGGCTTAGTGTCTGGAGCGCTAAAGGTTTGTTATTTGTTAGGTTACGATTAAAGGTTGGAAGTGGCAATTCCATATCAGTATGCAATTCCATATCGATGGAGAAAGTGTCTTCGTTTCAGACATTTCAATGTCTACTGGTAGTAGCGAGCGAGAGGTAGTGAGAGAATTTGCTCTCCCTTCTCTCTAGGTTTTCTCTTCGACATGGGTCAATGGTTGGTTTCAATGGTTTCTTCCATGGTTTTTCATGGAGTAATGGTTGTCGAGATTCATTCATGGATCTCAAAACGGTTTCTGCCTCCCTTACGACATTCTAAGGGTGATCGAGTCGGTACGGAATGATACAGTGAATCGTGCCAGTGACCTAATTGACGAGAACTCGAAGACTTGGAAAGAGGATTTAGTTGGTTCTATGTTCAATGAAAAGGAGGCGAACTTGATTCTGGGCATCCCCGTCTCGCATTATCGGTAGGAAGATTGTATGGTCTAGAGCAGTGAAAAAAACCGGGGAGTATAGCGTGCGAAGTGGATATCAGCTGCTGCTGGCGAGAGCCGAGGTTCCATCGGAGGATAAAGCAGTTTTTAAACAATTGTGGGCTTGTGCTTGTTAATGTAAAATTAAAATCCAGGCTTGGCGTTTTACTCAGAATTATGTTCCCTCCAAACAAAACTTATATTTGAAGAGAGTGATCAATAATCTGGGTTACACGAGTTGCTTTAATGAAATTGAGTCTGTCATGCATATTGTTAGAGACTATCATTTAGCTCGTTTATCCATGGGGTATTCCTGGCCAGCTACAATAATCGGAGATGGGACCAGAAGAATAGATACTAGGTTGAAGAGCTACCAACGGCCATTGAAGCTCAAGCGGCGGAGGACAGGAGATGGTTAGATCCACCGTATCTAGCTGGGGAGGACTTGTTATTAGTCCACTCGATGCTTGATTTCTTTTGCGTTTTCCCCCCATTGTTAATGCTTCTCACTGAGTTTGATTGCAGATGAGCATTTGGAAATGAAGGGCCAACGGTTTCCTTTTTCTTTCTAGCATAGTTGTATTTAACTTTTTCGTGGCTTCTTTATTATTTGCTACAGTTTTCCACTTTTCATAGATTTTTTGGGTGTCGTGAATGCTTTACAGCTAGACTCCATTATTTTTTTGAAGGAAAAAAAAGTAATTAGTATGATCTGATTTCAATAAAATGAAAGAATAAATATTATTTTTGAAATTTATTATCTTTCTAATATTAAATTTAAATTTACACCAATTCTTCTTTATATATTTATTAACTATTTTAAAACTGTTTAATAACTCTTACAATAATTAAATTTAGGGTAAACTATATGTTTAGTATACCAACTATCACTTTTATTTTGTTTTGATCGTCAAACTATTTTTATTTCAAAATCAGTCATAACATTACGTTTTTGTTTCATGTTGGTCACCAATGATTAAAAAAATAACGATGATGTTGATTTGTCACCTCAAGATAATGTCACACAATCATTGAATTTTTTTTTAAAAATGGCACGTCAATAATTTTATAGTTACTAGGGTTTCGGAAAACCAATTTGGCTTTATGCCAAGCAGGTCTACCACTGAGGCGATTCATCTACTTCGAAGGCTTATGGAGAAATATAGGGAAAAGTCGAGAGATCTTCACATGGCGTTCATTGACCTTGAGAAGGCTTATGATAGCGTTCCTCGCGATACGATCTGGAAGACTTTGGAAACGAGACGGATCCCAACTGCTTATATCCGGGCGATTCGTGATATGTACTGTAGATCTACTACTTACATCAGGACTATAGTTGGCGACACTGAGGCATTCCCGGTGGAAATCGGACTCCACCAGGGGTCGGCTCTTAGCCCTTGCATCTTCGCCTTGATTATGGACGACATCTATTGTGCGACACCAGACGGTGTACCTTGGTGTATGCTTTTCGCTGACGACATTGTCCTAGTTGCTGAAACAAAATCTGAGTTGAATAGTAGACTGGCTACTTGGAAGACTGCTTTGGAAGAAAAAGGTTTAAGGATCAATATTGAAAAGACAGAGTATTTATGTTCAAACTTCAATGGGAACCAAAACGATGAAGATGTAGAAGTATGCATAGAAGGACACGTTCTTCCCTCAAAGGATCGTTTCAAGTACTTAGGGTCTATAATACATAAAGATGGGGCGTAGATGATGACGTTACACACCGTATAAAGGCGGGATGACTAAAGTGGAGGGCCGCTACTGGAGTTTTGTGTGACAAGAAGGTGCCTCTAAAACTTAAGGGAAAATTTTATAGAATGGCAATAAGACCAGCGCTGTTGTATGGATCAGAATGTTGGGCAACCAAGAAGGATCACGTAAGGAGGATAGAGGCCGCAGAAATGAGAATGCTTCGATGGACATGTGGTAGGACTCTGTGGGATATGACGACAAACTCTGCTATTAGGATGTCCTTGGGGGTGGTGTCTGTTTCCGAAAAATTGAGGGAGGGAAGACTACGGTGGTTTGGGCATGTCCTTAGGTGACTACCGTCGGATGCGGTCAGGAGGGTAGAGTCGATTACAGTCGACGGTGCCAGAAGGAAATGACGACCAAGGCGGAAGTGGGAAGACTGCTTGAGATCTGATTTGATGGATTTAGGCCTTACCGAAGACATGACCTATGATAGGAAATTATGGAGGCTTGTGACTAGGGTAGTCGAGTAGTGTGGGTCACATCTATAGGGTGTATCATCTCTGTCTTCTTTTAATGCATTTGTAGTAATTTCCATGACTTTTACTTCCTATACTTTTCTGTTATTGGTATTTATGAAAGATTAGAACTGGGCTTGCTATCGTTGACTTTTGTGTATCATTCTCGTCATGTTTCCTCTGTTAAATTTAGCCGGGTCTTATGTTTCTGTCTATATGCAGAGATTCTTTCGCATGGATTATTTTGCAGGGATTACTCCCCATTACAGAAGCACATATGATATTAATGACTGCATATGAATACTGTTTAGCTATGTATTTATGTAATTATTTATACATGCATTGCATTTTATCTATATTTTTAATTTTCTGACTGCCGGAGGTCTACCACGGAAGCTATTCTCAACCTGGCGTTGGGGGCAGCCTACTACCCTACCTCCCCCTTACCCCATACATATGGGAATTGGGTTTTGTTGTTGTTGTTGTTGTTGAAGTGTCGGATGAGCCTCTGACTGCATAATAGAATCTCTCACACCTCCTTACTTTTTTTTTCCAAAAAATAATTATAGAGATGGAGAATCAAATTTTTTATCCACTCTTTTGTTATTTTAAATATTAAATTTTAAACTTTAAATATGTTAAATATCATTTTTTTAAAGATTATTGTATGAGTGAATTGAATTAAATATCGAATATAATTTATTTTTCTTTCTCATATGTAATAAATATGCATAATATATTTTATTTAATATTAGCACAAATAATGAAGTCAAGATACATGGGAAACACTTGTTTGATAAGGTTTAGAATTTATTTCTCTCTAGCAATAGTTTTAGAATGGACTTGTTATCTAAATACAAGTCTTCGTTGAAGTATCCCTTCATCTAATTTTTCTTTATCGAAAGCACTACAAATATAAAGCTCGGGAAGGAAAGATAGCAATCACCAGGAGTTTGTTCACTTTGTTTAGCCCAGAAACTGACTCAATTATCAACTCATTCGTCCACACTTGCCTCTTCCTCCTCCTCTCCCCATTGTGATCTTCGTTGTACTGCACATGGAAAAGGGTCTTCCTTTTCTTTTTTATTGTTTAGCGGCAAGAATTTACTCACTAAGGGGGCGTTTGGATCATGGATTTTTACATTCCTAAGGGAATATTTTTTTCCTGGGTTAAGGTACCCACGTTTGGATGGGGCTACATTCCCAAGTGAGGGTAATATCTCAATACCAACAATATTTTTTCAGTCTGTTTTACTGGGAATATTATTCCCACAGCTAACTTAGGTATTCTTTTATTCTCGTGCTTAAGGGCTAAAATACCCTTTCTTATATTCTTCTCCCAATTAGCTTGGTGTTGTGAAGGAAAACAATCATCTTCTTCGAATTGGCGACAAAAGGTCACAGAGTTCAAATCCTTTTCTGATTTCAAAGACCATATTATTCGTTATCTGCTTTATTTCTTTCCATGTATATCTCTCTGTTCTTATCTGATGCCCTTTTTAAAGGCTGAAACTTTTTGGCATTAGCCCTCATAATCTTTGAGGACTCGCAGCAAGCAATGGCCAATTGGGACTAGCAGCAAGCAATGGCAGTTGGGTTTTGTCAGAATGTGGCTTAAGACCCCTCCATATAATCAGATTCTATTCAAAACCCAGACCTTCAATTCCTTCAAACACCAACAACAATGGCCTAAAGGTCAGAACTTTACCTGGTTCTTCTCCATTCAATTCAAGGTCTCCACTCAGTTGTTTAAGCTCTAAGGGATTCCTTATTGGGTATGTTTCAGTCCCTTGAAGCACATATTTCTTCAAAGTCTTTGTTTTTCTGTATTATATCTCTCGAATTTGGTATAAATTGCAGATATTCTTCATGTGGCTCGACTTGGTAACTTATCTACACCACCACGGCCACGATGAGAAGTTTTCGTGGTACCAAGGAAAGGTTTGGAAACTGTTTCAGCTGCAACATAGAACATCATGTTATTGAACATCATGGTACCGAGGGCACTGCGTTTGGGTTCGATCTTGAGTCTGCTATGAGGTCTGCCAATGATGCCGTCGCTGGTACTTTCAATATGTAAGCCATCGTTCCACTCTTCTTGATCTGCGTAATTTGAATGAAGCTTCGATTTTTAGCTTGTTTTTATGGTTGAGTATGGGATTTGATTGAACATTTTGTTTGTGGGATTGCCGGTTGATTCGATTTGGTTGATTGGTGTTGGGTATTTGATTTTATGGGAATTAGGGCTTTAAGATTTTCAATGTGCATTGCTATTGTTGAATTTTACTAAATTTGATTGAAGAATTATGGTTTTTGGTTGATTCACTGTCAATTTTAGGATTTAGAATGTGAATGTCATTCAAAATATGGGTCTCTTAGACTTTTGATTTTGTAATAGTCACCTCTTTGCATGTTAGATGTGTGTAAATGAATTTTTATTATATAATACACACATGTATCAAAGATGCTCTGCTAAAAAAATTATTTGATTTAGTATAGAAGGATTGAAGAAGGGTAGAGGAGGGCTTAAGATCACATCGGTTAAGAATAAATAATTTGGTATTTTTAGATCTTGGTTCGACATTCCTAGCTAAATTGGGGTTTACTAAAATTGGCTCTTCTTGTACTTTCGATTGGCTAGTATACTTGGTTCCTTCCCCAATTATACCACTGATACGTATTGAAATACCCTAAACCCTATAATGGTATAAGAGTAGTTTATGTGGATCTTTGAACAAAAACTCATGCAAAGTTATTTTTCTCCCATTAAAAGTTCAACAAAAATGGATAACTACAAGTCCTAAGATTATGTTTTTATTCTGTTATTTCATATTTAGTTTGGTTCTTTGTGCTCCAGTGTTTCAAAGGGGGTGAGAGATATTCCGGGGAACTTCCAATCTGCCACGAGTAATGTTCCTTCAGGAAAAGCACTTGTCTATTTTGGTTTATTTCTGGCGAGTGGGATCTTCGTTTACATCGCTTTTACCATGTTTCTTCCAGTCATGGTGATCATGCCACAGAAATTTGCTACATGCTTTACTCTTGGATGTGGTTTTATCATCGGATGATTCTCCTACCATGTGTGTCACAACTTTGGATATGGTGCTACACTTGTAATGTTTAGGTTATTCATTAACACTTATTTTTGGAAGACATTGCAAGGGTTAGTTTGTACTGTTTAGTAACTGATTCTTCTATGATATTTTATCCTATAGTTTTGTAAGTTGTATATCCAGGTCAGTTCATCTTAATTTGTTTGTACTTATGGAACAATGCTAACAAACAATTCTTATTTGTATTTGTTTCTTGGGTTAGCTCTTGAACAAAACGATTTAGTTCTTACTATTTTTATATGTTTTAGATTTCCTTTCTCCATTGTTCGGTTATGGTAAACTGTAGAGGAACGATTTGAGAAAATTGAATTATGATAATGGGTTTGGATCGAGCTTTTGAAATTAAACCCAAGTTTCAATATCGTTTTCCTGTCATTTTCCAGTAACCAAACTAGTTGTATTTGTTTAAACTTCAAATTCTCCATATGTTATTATATGTTTTTATTCCTTTTTTATACTAGGAATTGAAGTCAAGCCTGGAATACCACACCCTTATCATTACGGCAGTGTTCGAGGAAAGCTTCACATTATTCGGGTATATTGTTCTGAACAAACAAAGAGCGTTTATATGGATTTGAAAAGTTAGTTTCTGAGGTTTTGACCCTTCATAATGGAGTGCATTGTTTATATGGTGTATATTGGTTAATAATTGGGGCATAGTTGTTAGTTCTCCAAAAAAATAAATAAACGAACACAAATACAACACTAAAAATTAAATGAATACAAATTAAACATAAATACTTATAAAAATAAATAAACAAATACAAATAAAATCCTATTCATTCAAACTTAATTTATTTACCCCAATAATTATGTATCAAAATTTTTATGCATCATCTTCGTTTTTACTATTTACGCTTAAAAATCTAGAATTAAGTATGAATATAAAAGATAAATAAATAAATAAATTATTTTATATAGAAGATATAATAAATATTATATCTTAGATAACAAAAATAATTTACATCTTTTTATTATTATGAATATTTATGAAGAATTTTCACAATATAAACATTTAGTTAAATGTTGATGTAAAATTTTAATATATTTTTACATAAATTATGTAAAATTTAATATTAATTAAAATTAAAATAATACATGATATATTTAAATACCCAAGTAATATATTATCAACAAATAGAATTTTATATAAATAATTTTAATTTAAATATTTAGAATTTCAGTTGTTAAAAAATATAGAACAATGACAATTTGGTAAAATATACACTCCAGTAATCTTTTATTCCTTCAACCAAACACTGTAATCTTACATTCCTGCCAAACCAACCAAACACAGTAATGTAACATTCCCAGTAATCCTATTCCCTGGTAATCTTTTATTCCCACTGGTAATCTTACATTCCGTGAACCAAACGCACTCTAAGAGCAGATCAGTTGCTTGTGGTTCAAGGATGAGGAGCAAAGAAGGCGATAAGAAGAAGAAAGGTGGCTTCTTGTACAAGTTGCTTCACCTAAGAAACACTAAGACGGAAGAACAAGGTCCATTAATGGCGTCGTTTGCTTGATTTTTTTTTTGAACTTAGTTCATTGATAGATTAGATCACTACTCCGATAAGGTTATTGCTTGAAAGAATATAATGCATCGTATGTACTTTATGAAGCATTTATGGATCTGTATATATTCATTTTGCTGGTGTTATTTCATGATGAAAACATGGGATTTGCTTTGCCAACAGCATTTTCTGAAGGACACGTTGTTTAATTTTGTCTCGTGTTTTATCTTAAGTTGATCTTTAAATTTTATAATAATTTGGATTAATTTTTATATTAGGATTTCTATATTTTAGGTTAATACTCAAATCTTAAAGTATTCTATACTAGTCCTTAAATTACTACTATTGTTTTATTTTGCTTGAATATCGGATGGTAAAGAATACCTTGTAAATGATTCACATAATTAAAATTATATATAGCCATGTGAAATCTCATAAAAAAATAACTAAATTATTCCTTTAGGATTAAATCTTTAAACACTTAAAATATATTTTTGGATAATATGATAATATCATGTTCAAAGATTAAGATGACAAAATGTAAAAAAAGAAGAAGAAGAAGCCAAATTCAGAAATTAAAAGTTACAACTTGAAAGAGGCCTAGTATTAACTTCTAATCACATCTCTCTTTGTATAAGCACATCTATTTTGGGACCAACTCAAGAATTTTTATAAGGTGAGAAATAAAAGGTTATATTAAAGACTTAGGTGTGAAATTATAAAATTTTAAAGGTCGTAAAATAAGATAATCAATAAAAAATATATAAAAATAAGAAAGTTTAAAATTTCTAAGAGGTGCAACTGCATCGAGCATCCCTCCATCCATCGTCTATTGTGGCTTGTTTGTTGAAACAACAGGAAATGCATAACCGGAATTATTAGTGTTATTATTAACGTTTAGTCAGGTTATCTCCCCTGCTCATTAATTGGATTATTACCCGTAATCATCATGCAAATACTTGGTTGCCCTTAATTGACCTTAGACTTCATACATTCTCAATTAAAGGGCATCATGTATAGGGAACATCAAAGGTTTTCTTGAAGCATTAATGGCCCCGTTCTGGGCTCAGTCTCACCAATGAAGGACTGGTTTTATATTCATTTCTTCCATGCTCAGAACTTCATCCATCTGAGTTTGCTCTTCTTTATGTTTTGCATTCTATTTCAGTGTCTTCCGAATCATCCACATTTTCAATCAAACTTTTGATAGACGAGGAAAGTAACAAAGTAATTCTTGCTGAAGCTGGTAATGATTTTATTGATACTCACCGTAGTCTGTTTTCGTTTCCCCTCGGAAACATTGCACGACTTGTCGGCAAATATCCGATTTCGCATCCCGGTTGCTTAAGTAACCTATACAACAGCGTCAAGAACCTCAGCCTCAACAACTTTCGGAGCCATGCATGTAAGTCTATGCTGCTTCATCCAATAAGCATTCACGAAGACAAGTTGAAGAATTTGAAGCTTCCCGTGGATTTTACAGAGCCTACAAAATATTTCGCATACCCAAACCAGAAATGTAGAGAGAAACAAGGTGTTTTGTTGAGTAATAATGACACTTCAAGATGCTATTGCGGAGAGTTGATGTCTCTAGAGACAAGGTTTCAAGCAGGGGAGAGAGATGCTGTAACAGATGAAACTGAGAGAGGGCTGTGTGATGTGGAATCAATGTTTTTCATCACAGATGATTTAAGAGTGATTCAAGGTTATCCAGGGGGTCTGATTAGCTTCCTTTCGCATGTGGGTGTGGAGAATGTTGATCATATTGCAGTGACGGTCCTCAAAATTTGTTCGAAAGCGGTATTGTATATAACTCACTCTTGAGCCATTCAAATAAATTTTCCTTTCAATACGATGTTCATTTGATAGTTGTGTTTAACTTCAGATGTCTGATCTTTTGAGCCATTCATTGTTCTCGAGGTTTACTTTTACCGATGTTTTCATAAGAAAAAAAGTAACTCTCAATGCATCGAAACATGGAGGAGGAGAGAACCAAAAACTATGGCAAAACGAGTGTGAATATATTACTTAGAAAGTCTGATAGGAAGATATTATGCGCTGAAGCAGGTGAAAATTTTGTTGATCTTCTGATTAGCTTCCTCACTATCCCTCTGGAATCTGTTTTGGAACTCTTGGGAGGTAAGGGTAACCTCACAGTAGGCTCCGTCTCTAACTTTTATAGAAGTTCAGACGCTATATTCTCAATAACAAAGCAGAAGACTTCCAAAAAAGTAGTTCTTCCCCCGTTTTATAGTTGCTCAAATGAGTTTCCAGATATCTGTTATCATAAGGAAACCTGCTACAAGATAAATACTGGTGGCAGTTGGTACACAGCCAAACTGCTGGACCCAAAGCGTCTCCAAGGGTGAGCACAACAAACAGTTCAGGGTATGTTAAGAAAATGTGGCAGTATGTGGTAACGGATGGTCTAGTAGTCAAATCGCTATCCTCCGTTTCTAGCATTGCCTTGTTACGGGGAGTAGGGATACGGCCTGATGATGTTGAACAGGAAGTGATGAACAGGTTGAAGTCCTATTTTCGGATTTTGGCCCTAAATTTTTAGTTTCGAGTGACCCCCTGAATATGTTTGGTGCAGTCGCTTGCTTTATTAAGGGCTTGTTTGTGTTCATCCTCACCTTCGTCGGTTTTACTTAACGTTAAGCAACCGAAGAAGCATTTTATTGATGTTGGAGTATCAAGGATTTGGAATTATGTGTGGAATTTGTTAAAATTCTCAGTCCTAAATTGTGTGTGGAAAACGGGTTCAGTGTGAATATGAAGGGCTTTGATTCGTATTCATTTAGGTGGTGTTTACTTGGATGCTGTGAAATATGGTTTTTAAGTTGCGATTCCTCATTCGCATGGACACTTCATCAGTTACAACTTTTGACAGTCGGGTTCCTTATGAGTCGCATTGTTGGATTTTTATGCTTTCAATTTCAATTGAGGACGCACCCCCAAGTAGGGGTGCACAAAAAATCCGAATATCCGAATATCCGAAAAAAATATCCGAAACCGGTTTTGGGAAAAACCGGTTTTTTTTTAACCGGATCGGATTTTTTTAAACCGGTTATTTTAACCGGTTTGGAGAAAAAAACCTAGACCGGTTTTTTTACCGGATAAAAAACCGGTTTGAAAAAAACCGGTTAAAAAACCGGTTTTTATCCGAAAAAAAAACCGGTCTGGGTTTAAAAAACTAGCCGTTAATATAGCCGTTTGTGACCGTTTTTGACCGTTTTTTTCTTTAAAAAATTACCATTTTACCACCCTAAACATGTATAAATAGGTTGGGGATGTATTTGGTTGATTACAACTTTCTCAAATCTTATTACACAACACTTAAACATCTCTCAAATCTTAGTTTTGTAATTTTTTATTCATCATGAGTAACACTGCTGAATCTTCCGTCGGGGGAAACCTTGAAGTCGTGAGAGTGATCGAACACACTCGAAACAAAGATATTTGGGATCACTACGATTTATGTGAGATGTCAAATGGCTCGAGGAGGGCGCGTTGTAAACTTTGTCTAAAGTTTCTTGCATCGGAAGGAAACACAACGTTGAAGAACCATTTGACAAAATCATGCAAGGCACTTCGCTCAAGATCGGATCCTAGTCAATCGAATCTTACACCGCAAGGTGGTGTTTTTGTTTACGACAACGAAAAATTACGAGAAGCGTTTACAAAGTTCGTGATTACAAAAGCATTGCCGTTCGACCACTTTGATGATGAAGATTTCACGACAACAATTCAACAACTAATGCAACCACGTTATACTCAAGTAAGTCGTACTACCCTTAGAAGAGATGCTATAAAAATGTGGCGTACGGCGAGGGAAAAAATGATTTTAGGATTCCAAGAACACCGTTATGGTGTGTCGCTTACATGTGACGTTTGGAGTTCCCCTCATAATACCGGAAATTCTTTTTTAGCCGTTACGTCACATTGGTTAGATCAAGATAATTGGCAAATGATGAAAAGAACAATCGCGTTTGAATTATTCGGTGAGCCGCATACCGGTGCTAATTTATTTACACTTTTAAAACGGGTAATTTGTCTTTATAAATTAGAAAATAAAGTTTTTTCTATATCTTTTGATAATGCATCGAATAATACAAACGCGGTTCCAAGATTGAAAATATTACTTTCACCGATTTTAGACGGTGCGTTTTTTCATACCCGTTGCGTTGCACACATAATTAATTTATCCGTGCAAGCCGGTTTGGAGGTTATTGAGCCAATTAGATTAGAATTTAAAACAATGATAAAATCGATTCTTTGTAACAACAACAAAAGACTAAATGATTATAAACGATTTTGTAAGTCTGTTAATAAAAAAGTTTTGGGTCCTAATTTGGATTGTCCAACTCGTTGGAACTCAACTTGGATGATGATGCATACTGCCTTAAGGCAAAGGGAAACATTGCAAACATTTCACGATCGGCTTTTCGAGAGGGGTCATGTCCCAAACATTTATCCGGATTCGAGTTGGGAAACTATAGCCAAAATAACCGATTTGCTTGAGGTTTTTAAAAATGCAACAACTTTTTTATCCGGTGTTTATTACCCTACTAGCCCGTTGGTTCTTAATCAAATATTTTTGTTGGCTACCCGACTAAATGACTTTGAATTTGAAACCGAAGTTTTTCAAGAAATTGGCTTTGCAATGAAGGAAAAACTTTTAAAATATTTTAAGGAGATTCCCCCCATTTTTACTTGTGCCGCCGCTTTAAACCCAACGTTAAATGTTGGTGGGGTTGAAACACTAATTGAACAAATTGCGTTTGCTTTTAATCTAACCGATGATGAACCCAACTTTGTCCAAAACCAAATAAATTATTTTAACAAATGTTTTCGAGACATGTTTGCAATTTATTTAAATAAATACGGATCAAGTAGTGTAATACACGATCAAATGAGAATGAATGCGGAATCATCTAGTAGACGTCCAAGTAACATAAATTTGAATCTTTTTAACACTCTTGTAAATTCCCAATCCAAACGATCACGTACTACCACCCCAAGTAGCGAGTTGGGAAATTATATGTCATGCGATTTTCTATCAAAATGACATTTGAAGAGTTTGAAAGTTTGGATATTTTGGCTTGGTGGAAAGAAAAGGAAGCACAATTTCCGATTCTAGCCGCCATGGCCCGTGATTTACTAACCGTCCAAGCTTCTACGGTAGCTTCGGAATCCGCTTTTTCTGTTAGTGGCAGGGTTATATCGCAACGGAGATCAAGACTAAGTCCCGAGTCGGTGGAAGTATGCATTTGTTTAAAGGATTATTTGGATGGAGCGGCTCGTAAGCAACATATCACCACCCTAGAAGATGCAATTGATGCCGATTTGGAAGCAAACTTACACATTGAAGAAGTCGAACTTGGAATATCCCCTCCAAACGAAGAAGGCGAAGATGATGAAGAAGAGATGGCAATGTAGTTTATTTTATAACTTTATTTCAATTATCGTAAACTTTGTTTCAATTATCGAACTTGAAGTTTTTAAGTATTTGAATTTATCGAACTTGGAAGTTTTTAAGTATTTGAATTTATCAAACTTGGAAGTATTTAAGTATTTCAATTATGTTGAGTTAATTAAGTATTTCAATTAAGTATTTGAATTTATCGAACTTGAGGTTTGATGCTTTCTCTTTGATTCTCTCTTGATTCTAGTTGCTTGATGTTTCTTGTCTTTGATCAATGACTTCTAAGCTTGCTTAAATACACCTTGAATCACTTCTGAACGTTAGTGATAATTAATGAAGATAATATAGCCGTTTAAGTGTGAAAACATTTAATAAAAATGCTTAGAGCGTGGGGGAATCGGTACCCTCTCATAGGGAATCGGTTCCCTAAGTGTAAAATTCAAATATTTCGACCGTTGAATAGGGGGGAATCGGTACCCCTATGGGGGAATCGGTTCCCTCCGAGCATTCTGGAAATCTCGGAGCCAAACCATTCAATGAGGAATCGGTACCCCATTGGGGGGAATCGGTTCCCTATGAGCAATCTGGAATATTAAAATCGGTTTTTTATAACCGGTTTTTTAAAAAAACCGGTTTTTTTAAAACCGAAACCGGTTACACCGGTTAGGATATCCGGCCCTCCAAACCGGTTAGAAACCGAACCGGTTATTTTATAAACCGGTTTTGTTTCTATGGGAAAAAACCGGATCGGATAAAAACCGATCCGGATCGGATTGAAATCCGAATTATGTGCAACCCTACCCCCAAGGAACATGGGAAATCCAATAAGAACAGGGCATAGTGAATTTGCCAAGTTAACAGATTCTGAAAATAATTAAATTTTTCAACTTTTTAATCACGAATGTTTAATTATATACATAAATGTACCCAAATTCCATTAATGGGTAACTTCCCAAGGCACCTCTAAAGCTATAAACACTAGCAATTCATGGAATAAACCGCAATCCTCTGACTGAATGTGGTAAGTAGGCTGATTTGTTCTTAGGATCTTAGCGTAGTAATCTCGGTGGATTTCATCAAAATCTGACGCTAAACAAAGACTTACAGCTAAATATAGTTTGAGTGATAAGTAAAGTCGAACCTTAAATATAGTTATTTTTTTCAAAACAAAAGAATACATATTTTATTATGGGGTTATTAAATGCTTATTGTTGAGATGCATTGCCAGGTAATTTTTGTTAAGAAATGAGGTTAAAGTAGAAATAAGCGATGGTACACTTTAAATAAAAGTTTTATTGGCCGTCATAGGAATGTGTTCATAAAAATGGTTTCATCAAGGAAAGAGTAAAGGCTTCCTTTTTTTATGAGCCAAGGCATTGTATCATCCTTGATCTGATTAGAAAAACATGCCAAAATTTCTTATTACCTCATCCTTTCAAATTCGACTTTCATTTAACAAATCCATCTGTGGTTAAATGGGTGGATATAAAAGAAAACCACAAGGTTTTCCAATAGAGAGGTACCTTCTACAAAGGTCCTGGAAAAGTACCATTCTCCCTTTGCTCGTTCCATCGGTCGATCTGAAAAGCAACGAAAGGAGTGATTGTTGTTAGATTGAAGAGAAAATGTTACATAAACAAGTTAACCAACTATTTATTAAGGATGAAATTCTACTTATGAAGATAGACTGAATACTCATTCAACTAGTTTAAACTAGGACCGCAAGAATGTATTGATCAAAGCATAGCCCTCCAATACTGAAATAAAATGTAAGCAAAATTCTCCAGATATGTAGACAATGAACTGTCTGAGGACCTCCAATACTGAATCAGTTTGAGATAAGGAAGCAAGGAACATGTTGGATCTTCTATAATTCAGCAATTTTAGTTCAACCAAAGAATCAATTATAAGATTTAGTCTAAATGCCAGCTCAAAATTGGACTCCATATTTATAGACTAATTGGAGCTTTTGAAGAATGGACTTCACTTTTCTTGTATGGCCTAAATTTTGACATGTACATCTGTCTTTTGGGTAACTTAGCTAAGCTAAGGGTTTGTGGTAGCATTTAACAGTCATATGTTTCCTCTATGTTTAAGTCTATCATTATGATTTTTAAAGCTAACTTCCTGTATAATCACTGCATCTCAGTAAACTCTTGCATAACAGTGAAGATTGAATAGTTCCTAAGGGATGGATGCAATTGAAAATCCAAATCTAATTCCCTCCATCGTCTCCTTTCAACCAAGCCCTTTCAGAAATTTCAAACCAAATTCTTATCAAGACCCCTTATTTTCCCCATAGAAGTCTAATTTCTTAGTAAAAGGAATATCCTCCAACAAGTTTTTTGCCGCTAACCCAAATAGGTAAGCACCTGTATCTACTTCTCTATCCAAGTGATACAATTACACCCCAAACTATTCTTTCTCCAAATGCAAATCCTCACAGAAATCTCTTTCCCACCTAGGACCACCAATGGGCAGATTTCGATTTGGTTTTAAATCAATGGCACCAATATATGCCAGCTATATGGACTTTCTAGCATTTAAATTCATTAAAAGATACAAAAAAATAATAATAATAATTCAACTATAGTCTTATTCAACAGCCCTTCAACCTTTTAGGATTAACTTAGAAACAACTATCTAAAAAGGATGTGGAGTCAATAAGGTATTCCCTGGTTTACAAATGTAAAAAGAGAGACAGACGGTAGTCATCCAATGACAGTTAAAAGTTGAGAACATACTGCGATTGATTATGATAAAGAGAAGTGGGTTACGGATTGTCAGAGAAAAAAACATACCCATTCTCCGGGACATAGGGCACGATAAAACTTGGCAAACTTATCACACTCTGAAGCATCTTCTCCTTTTGCAGCAACACAACTGCATAAGAAAGGATAAAGATGTATCAAGTAGCACTTTTTAAAAGAAACAAACCTCTATACCTTTATAAGATACAAAATAATTCACAACTCACCGATGGTACTCAATATAGCGTGTGAAGCAATGCCTTGTTTGGTTTGTAGTTGGGAAGCGAAAATCTGCTGGGGCAGTCTCAAGCTGCATATCAAGCGTCACGAAAATAATCAAATATGTTCGTGAAACAATCTAACATGTAATGAACAGTTCCATATGCACATAAATACTCTGGAGGCAGCAAAGATAAAGATCTTAATAAACATGTCCAGCAGGTCAACCGTCAACCTTAATCTCTGGTGTTTCTTCGGCATCATTGGAGTACACTGCTGGAGCTGGAGCTGGAGCATCTTCACCACTGTTCTCTGCAGTAGAATTGGCTTCAGTGCTTTCTTCAGCAGGAGCAGGAGGGGCCTCGGTGATTTCCTCAACTACAGCAGCAGGAGTCTCCACTTTCTCAGTGACAACTTCCACAGGTTGAGCATTCGTAGGATTTTCAACCTCTTTCGCTTCGGCTGGTTTAGTAGACACATCTGATTTTTCCTCTTCCTTGAGCGCATATTGCTAAATGTCCAAACATTCAAATAGGTTTCCAGGATGATCAGGTTAAATAAATACCCCCACTATATACACACTCATTATCAAAACAAATTTTAGTACCTTCTCAACACAACCGGCGTTACAAGCAAGATACGTTGCAAGTTTATTTAAGTTTAACACCTACGCTTTGCTAACAAGGTTGCATCCTAGCTAAATTTAAGTATAGATGGAATGTTCAAAAAAGACCAACAAGCTTCAAAGAAGGTAGAAACCATAATTAAACATTCTATAACATCATATACATTATTTCCACGCAACATAGTCATAAACAAATTTCCTTTTAGTAAGTCAAAAGCTTGAATACCCAAGTCATCCAAAATTTTGCTCAGAAATTTTACTTGATTCCACATTCTATAGGCTTGGCAGCTAGTGAAAAATCCAATAAAATTTTGCTCAAAACATTACGATTTCATTGACACTTATCAATGACGTCTATCAAAATACCAACATCGTATACAGAAAACTCAAATAGATAGAATCTTATGACAAATCATAGAGTGACTTCAATGAGCTGATTTATTTAGGGGAAAAAAAGCTGCAACAGATTATGTTAATCGTATGTAGAAGATGACTCTCAAGAAAGCTGAATCTTAAATATATTTGATAAACGAACATAGACAGTCAAAATTTTAATCAAAACCGCCATATCAAAACTTCAGAAATGCTGATACTAATCTCAGAAGTAAAATCCAGCGATACTCCGTCAGATCCAGTAATTTTAGTTCAATTAAACAAAAATCTAAGAGAAATACAAACACTTAAAACTAAAACAGTCAAAACTATAGCAATAAACGGAGATCGAACTTGTCCATTTCTACAAGGAGAAAGACAAACTATTCAAAGAAATGATAAAGAAATAATGAATACCTCAGATAGGGAAAGGGGGTTTCCGTATTCAGCTTCCGCCATTTCCAGAAAAGGATGAGATCGGCTGCTTCTGAGAACTTTTTATCAGCTGCGGCCTGCCGGGATATGTTTGGAGGGGCGGCCAAAGCAGGATAACAGGTGTGGAGAGTAGATTTTAGGGTAAACTGCACATTTAGTACTAATTTTGTTTAAATTATTGTTTAAAATTTTATTCTAATTACTTTTTTTTTGAATTAATCATTGGTATCTAATATAATAACTAACTAATCCATATCAGGTATTGGTAAAAATTTAGATAAAATAACTTCAGTGACTGAAAATGCCTTATAATATACGATTTTAACCAATTTTTTTTGGATTTGCGAAAATGACCAACAAATTCGCAAAGCGATCTCGAATTCGCAACGCGAATCTGTAAATCGCGTTGCGATTTTCCAAATTCGCAACACTGAATTCCAAATTCGCAACTCGATTTCTGAATTCGCAACGCGAATTTTGTTTTCGCAACGCGAATTTTGTTTTCGCAACTCGATTTTCGAATTCGCAACACGAATTTTAATTTCGCAACAGGTTTTAGTTTCACAACACAAATGTTTTGGGTATATAACTACGCAGCAACAACAACTCATAACCTAAATCCCTAAATCGCAACTCATTCCATCTCCATCTATCACTCTTTCCGGCGACATCCGTTCCTATATCCAACGACATCCTTCCCCATCTCTATTTTTTTACATAATTTTATTTCTATATAATTTTTCAATGATTTCTCTCCCAAATTATCAACTATCAACTTAATAAATGTATGTTTTTCTCTAAGTTAGTGATGATATGTAGTTTATAGCTCGTTTGTTTAGTAAATTAATTTACAATTTGTAGAATAAAATCATCTAATGCTGATCATGTTTTGATAGATTTGTGTTTTGGAGGGACATGGGAGAATGTTCATGGTGTTTTACAATATATGCCTTTACCCATGAATCATCAACTAAAACTGTCATTAAAAAAGTTAACTTATGAAACTCTAATGTTACGTGTTGCAAAGAAATTGAATTTAGAGCCTCTAAGTGGATTTAGATTATCTTATCAGAGAAAAGGTAAAATTTATTTGTTAACCGACAATGAAGATGTTGAACGATTCATTGCTTACATTAGTGTTTTGCAAGAAGATGATGTTACATTGTATGTTGTTGAACCTAGAAGTAGTGAAGTTGAGTCAGTAGCGGGTAGTAATCAACTAAGTTCTTCAACCCCAGTTTATGGTGCTCACAATGTACAACGTTGTTATGAACCTCAAAATTTAATGGTTCCACCACAATTTCATCACCAATAAAATTTTGTTTCACCACATTTCCAATACCAAACACAATATCAAACACAATCTCAAAACCCACAACCTTTTCCTAATCCAAATCCCAATCAACTTTCAGCACCAAATTCCGGTTTTCGTATTGACTAGTTAGACGATTATGAGCTAACAGAAAAAATTGTGAGTACTAGTCAGTATTTGAAATTTGATCTTGGTCAATACCCGAACTTTTATCTTGGTCAATACTCGGATTTTGATGATGTTTCAGAAGAAGAAACATACCCTGCGTGTAATGATTTTGATATTGGTCAATACCCAAATTTTGATGATAAAACAACCGTTGCCGAGGAAGATGTTGTTGATAATAATGAGGAGGAAGTTACAACTGTGAATGAACATGTTGAACATCCATTCTGTAATTCATATAACCCTGGAGAAGAAGAAGAAGAAGAAGTCCCCGAAGAAAAGAAAAAGAAGAAAATGCCACGGGAGTATAACTGGAATATGCCAGAATTACTTCAGATACAGGAAGAAGAGTTGGTAAATATAGCAGTTGATTGTTACACAAAAGTTATTCGTATCAAGAAAGATGATTGTTTTTATACAAAGGAAGACTTGAAGATAGCTTTGTATACAAAATGTGTGGAAGATGGCTATCAACTAAAAGTTAACAAATCAAGCAAAGATCGTTTCGAAACAAAGTGTATGATTGACAAAAACTATACGTGGCGTATGATTGCAAAGAGGATAAAAGATTGTGAAATGTTTTAAGTTAAGACTTTTATTGATAAACATACATGTTCAAGAACCCAAGTTTTTCCTCACCATAGACAGGCAAACAAAAAGGCATTGGGTGGTTTTCTGGCTGAGTTAATGTTTTTGAATGGCAAGGTATATCGGGGACATGAAATTATGACTGACATGAATGCTCGGTTCAAGATTAGTATCTCATATTCTCAAGCTTAGAGAGCCAAATGTTATGCATTGGAATTGTTGAGGGGGTCTCCAGAAGCATCGTTTGCCCAACTGTCGGCTTATTGTCACAATTTAAAGTTGAAAAATCCTGGGTCGGTAACTCATATCAAAACAGATAGAGATTGATGCTTTGAGTTGCTGTTTATCGCCATTGGTGCTGCGGTTAGTAAATCAATATAATTTTGTTGACTCATTTTTGTTAGTTACATGTATTTCACATTTAAATGATTATGTCTTGTGTATATTATTTTGTAGATTCGTTCGTTTATTACTTGTATGCGCCCAGTTATTATAGTTGACGGAGCACATTTGAAAGGTCGATACCTTGGAGTAAACTTATTAGCAGTAACCATGGATGCTAACAATGGGATACTGCCAATAGCTTACGGGGTTGGCAAATCTGAAACCTCTGATTAATGGACATGGTTTATGGGGCATCTTAGGGATTGCATAGGTCCTATTAGCAATCTGACAATCATATCCGACAGGGCAAACTCAATTGACAACATTGTTAGAAGGTGTTTCCCATATGCTTTTCATGGACTTTGTGGTGTTCATTTGTACAGAAATCTAAAATCAAGGTCTGCTGGTATAAAAAATCACAAATGGACATACTGGAATGGTGTAAAAGCTTATCGAGAAGTGGATTTTAATAAGCATATAAATTGTTTAAGACTTGTTTTGCCTCAATGTGCTCAAACAATAGAAGATGTCGGGTTTGAAAGATGGTCAAGAGTACATCAACTTGGAGCAAGATATGGTTTCATGACGTCTAATAGTGTAGAATCAATCAACGCTCTAAGTCGTCATTCCCGAAAATTACTCATTACTATGTTAATGGAGTTTTTTCGAGCCTCTATTCAACAGTGGTACTACAAGAAAAGAAACCATGCAAGTATTATTTCTTTAAATTCGTAACTTATCATATATTTTACTAAGTATTATTTATTTAAATTTGTAGGAACATTGGAACGTCGTGTTACACCATGGACTAAAAAAAGATAACGAAACGTGTTGTGAAGTCAACGTCATAGAGAGTTGAACCATGTTCAAACACTTTATTTGAAGTATTGGATAATAACTTAAATGGGCTTGTCGATCTAAATGCAAAGATGTGTAGTTGTATGAAATGACAAACATCTAGTTATCCGTGTAGCCATGTTATAAAAGTTGCTCTTCATCTAAATCAAGATGATTCAAACGTATACACTATGGATTGCTACACTATAGAAGTATATCGACAGACTTATGCCAACATTGTCTACCTTATTCCACATCCTTCTGAGTGGGACATACTAGATGACTTACAAACAGTTTTGCCACCAGTCATAGACAGCAGGCTACCTGACCGACCAAAAAACCACGATCATATACCGTCTAAGGGTGAAGAGAAGAGGATATCGACATGTAGTTGGTGCAGGGAAAGTGGTCATACAAGGTTGACCTGTGGATCACCAGTGCCATCACAATCATCTTTTCCTCTACCAAAATATGGATCCTCATCAAAGTCCAAAGCTCATATGGTGCCAAGCAAAAGGAAATCAAAATCAAAATCCCAATCACAACCGGCTTCACCTTTTGGGATTTATTAACTTGGGTGATTTTTAAATGCAAACGTTGTATTATGTGTATTTTATGTATGAATGCATACATTTCAGTTAGATATTCATTAGTAACTTGAGTTTGAACATTGCTATGATCTGTTCAGTTGTTATCACTTATCAGATTTTTTGTTGCGATTGTTGCGAAAGTCAAATTCGCAACACGAAAGTCAAATTCGCAACACGAAAGTCAAATTTGCGTTGTGATTTTTGCGAAAGTCAAATTCGAAAAGCGAAAATCGCAACGCGAATTTGTCTTTCGCGTTACGAATTTGACTTTCGCGTTGCGAATTTGACTATCGCAACGCAAATTTGACTTTCGCGTTGCGTAAATGTACTTTCAACAGGTCTTTTTTGCCTTCAACATAATGCAGATTGAAATTTAAAACAACAAATCAACTTTTACAAATCAATTAAACAAGCAAAAAATAACAATTATTTACACATAAATTAAACAAATCAACTTTTACAAATCAATTAAACAAGCAAAAAATAATTCTTATTTCCTCATCAATTAAACAAATCAACTTTACAAATAAACTTTTACAAATATATCAATTTCACGCAGACAGTTTTTTATTCACAAATATATCAATTTCACGCAGCTCACTTCAGGATTAACCTGCAGAAACCAAACATTTGCTCAAACAACACTTTCTACACATCTAAAACCAACAAACAACAAATTATTGAATTCTAGGTACTTAACCAAACATTTTCAAACCAACAAAGAGTATATATGTTAACAACACTTGCTCAAGCTTACCAATTGTTTATGCACACTTTCAGCACGCGGATGCAGGTAGGCAACGTCTCGCATATATCGTTCTAGCTATAAAATGTCAAAACCACAAGCCTACTGCACCTCTATCTCTATTTGTGGGAGGTAGAAATTATTTACTTCCTGTCGTCAAACGTTCCAAGCACATGCATACGAGAGGACCATAATCCCCTCTGGCTCCCTGTGTTTGTTGTGGCGTGGTCTCGTCTCTGATCATTGTAACTTTGAACTTTTTTGGCTTCTTGTTTCCAGAATTAGTCCAATAATCAATCGCATCCAAGTATTTAGCCAAATGAGCGCTCCATCCCTTACAAATAATATCTCTCAAATCAGACAATGGTGTGTAATTCAACATGCTGTCATATACCATTATCTTCAGGGATGAGAGCTGAAGCTTAACGAGAAGCCAATGACGACGTTCCAAAATAGGGATAAACACATGCAATCATAAATAATAATTCAATTGCGCACATCAAATTTTTATTTATGAACACCTTTAAAATATTCAAAAATAAATACTAACCTTATCGACCTCCCACTACGCAGGATAAAGTTTAGTTTTTCCATTACCCAACACATATGAAGTGTCTCTCTGATCCTTCAAGTGAGCTACATGAAAAGACGTCGGCATAATAGTCCATCGCGTATTTTTTATTTTCTTCAATTTCCTTATTATCAGAAGACGTGACACTCATGCATCAATATGCTGTTTTATAAAAAAAATACATATATTAGTGAATTTCATAAATTTAAAAAAAATTAATCAAAATGCAATATAAGAAGAATATAAGACTTGCCCCCCGTCGAAATAGCCATTGTCTTCAACCCCTAATAACACACCCCACCAAGACCGATCAAGAAATAAATGCATATCATCGTCGAGTTTGCATATGTCGGCGTAACACCCCTGGCTCTGCTCATGTAGATAAAAATCAATTGCGGTCTTAGCCCAAATGGTATTATCCAAAATTGTGTTCGGTAGTATTCTCCTCTCCACTTCAGATACCAGAATGGTACTGACTGGTAACTCATACGAAAGCCAACTATCATCCATCATGTCGGGCACGTGAGGGGGTTTATCAATATGTCGACATATTATGCCATGTGAATCGGGTTCTCGAACAGTGGGAGGGAGCTCTTGAACGATGACAGGGGCCTCTTGAATGGTGGAACGGGCCTCTTGAAGGATGATAGGGGCCTCTTGAACGATGACAGGTGAATCAGGCTTCTTCTTACGGAGTCTTGACACTATTGGGGTGAACGAAGACGTAATGGCACGTGCACGACGTCTTATGTGTGAATCCCGTCGTGCAAGAAAAAACCGACGTAAAGCATCTACCTTATCGGGCCGCTAAAAATAAATTAATACATAAATCAATAAATAAACAAATAAATAATGTCGAAAAATTATTATTTGCATTTTTAGTATAGTATTAAACAAACTTACCTCATTGCGTAGAGTATGAACCTCATTCTGCAACAATACAATAATATCCCATAGAGCGGCTACCTCATCACATAAAGTAGATACCTCACCACGTAAAGCACCATTGTCATCGCGTAAAACCTCTACCTCACCACGTAAAGACCGTACCTCATCACGCCATGCACCATTGTCTTCACGTAAAGTACCAATCTCCTCACGCAAAGCATTGAGCTCATTACGTAACTCCCCTAACTCATCCCGTGGAGGTGGAGAACAGGGAGATAAATGTCGTGGCATCTTTGCCGGTCGCCTATCATGAGGTGATGGTGGATAAGAGGCTCGATGATGTGATTGAATAGGTGATGGATCTCGTTGTGGAGGTGTATAATCGGCTCAATCAGGTGATGGCTCTGGGTGAGGTGATGGCTCTCGAAGTGGGGGCTGCTCATCATCCGTGCCATCAAAAAACGCTTACTAGCTTGCCACAAATCAGTGGCAAGCTCAGCCTCTGTGGGTGTCAGCCTCTGTAATGGATAGTTGGCCTCCTAACAATATAAAAGCTCAAACAAAGTTAAACATCTACTAGTAATAACTTGTTTATATATGGTAGTATTTGTGTTAACTTACATCATTCATCGTCGTATATGATAGTAACTCTTCCCAATCCAACAGTCGGATCCTCCTCCAGGAAATAGCCCTAGGAATATCATTTGAATTTTTGATTGCATATGTCCGCATGTTGGGAAAAGCCTCAAATATCCAAATCTACAAACAATATAATACACAAACATTAGTAATTGTTAAATAATTAATTATAATTTTGGAAACATTATATAGAAATTATTACCTTAAAGGCCCAAATAAAGCCTGCCAAAGTGTATTTGGAACCATGGCCACGCAAACTTTTTCGATCCTCAAAGGCAGACGACAACTTTTTCCAGGTAGCTTTCCATAGATATGAACCCCACGGAAACATGTTTCATGTATTTAGGTCCTCTACCAATAATATTAGGTCCTCAAAAATAGGTTGTCTGGCCTCTTTGCCTAAAAAGCCGGCATGCAAAAGTAATAAATGACATACTCGGACAACATCGAGGTCATCCATCCGAGTAAAACCATCTTTAACAAATAATCTTTTCAAGTCATCGACGTGTAAACTCGGCTTCACCTTTACCAGCTCAGGAAAAACCCGAGATAACCATGATGGGCGGGCGATATGACTAGTGTACCGACCTACATCATCATGTCCAAAGCGTAGACTAGTGATTAAGCTAAACTCCTCCCGCCCAAAACAAGTATACGCCGGAGGAAAATGAAACCATATCTCTTCATCACCACGTTGTATCCTCTCGGGTAGATGGTTAGTCATGGTCTGAAGAAAAAAATGGGTCAACATAGCATCTCCACCCGAATGTTGTACTTTTAGCCATGGCCCGAAGCAAGTATCCTCAAACAATTTTCTTTGTACATGTGTAAGCGTCGACGCAATGGTAGTGGCTAGGCTTAATTTATTCCTTAAGGTCAATGAAGCCGAAAAAAATTATACAAAAACAATAAACATACCAAGTTAGATATACCAAAAACTACAAATTATACACTATAAACAGACATGATATTAAACAGTGAAAACAAAGCCAAATATGTTTCAAACTTGCACGGTATTCACCCAAGTCATTATTCTATCATAGTTCACAAAATGTATTAGATAACATTCCAGAAGTAAGCACTTATATAAACATTTAAAAGGACAACATATAGGTTTAGTGCAAGTTCAAGGACAACATAAAGAATAGTAGTTTATTCTTGAAACTTAAATTCGCAACACTGTGAAGTTAGTATTTGTCTTTGTTTTTTGGTTGAAGTAATGCAATTCATTCAAGTTTCAATTTACAGAAGAAGAATAATTTCTAAAACTTAAATTCGCAACGCGAAATGAAAATCGCAACGTGAAACTAAAATCGCGTTGCGATTTTTATTTTCATGTTGCGAATTTAAGTTTAAAATAGTCTTCTGCAAATTGAAACTAACTTCACAGGGTTAAAGACTAAACAGTTTAGCGGTATTGGCAGCAACCGAATGAATTTACTAAGCAATATAAGTGAAATGGTTAATCTATTACTGAAATTACCAGTAAATTTATCATCAATTTAAATATGAAAAATCTAATAATAATATAAAAATTTCAAAATAAAATAATTTAAAAAATAACCTTCGGTGGTTGATTTTCTATTTCTGACCGTGAATGGTTGTGAGGGTGGCTCTGAGAGATGGAGATAGACAGATTTCGTCGGAGATAGGGACGGATTTCGCCGGAGATGGGGATGAATTTCGTCGGAGATGGGGACAGATGTCGCCGTAGAGAGTGAGAGATGGAGATGGGACTAAGTTGTGATTTAGGGTTTTAGGTTATGATTTGCGATTATACTGTTTACATTTGTGTTGCGAAATAAATATTGTGTTTCGAATTCGAAAATAAAATTCGCGTTGCGAAAATAAACGCGCTTTACGAATTTGACTTCTGTGTTGGGAATTTGACTTATGTGTTGTGAATTACAAATTTGCGTTGCGATTTACATATTCGTTGCGAATTTGGAAACTGAGTTGCGAAATTGGAGTTCGCGTTGCGAATTTGTTGGTCATTTTCGGTCACTGAAGTTATTTTCTCAAAAATTTATTCTAATTATTTAAAAGTAAATAAAATTTATGATTTATAAAAATATAAAAATATTAATATTGAGTTATTATCAAACATATTTTTATTATAATTATATTTTTATTTGTATTTTTATATTTTTATTATAGTTTAAATTGATATATTTCATATATAATATTTTTGTATTTTTATTATAGTTTAAAATTTAAATTGCACTTTTAAAAAATACTTTTAAAAGTATTTTCTACGACATTTTTAAAAGTTACTTTTCAAAAAACAATATCATATTGATCAATTGGAGTTAAAAATAAAGTTAGTGAAGTCGGTATAAAATATAACTTGTTAATGTAATAATGTCAGATTTTAAAAACATTAAAAAAGTAATCCTATATATTTTTTTTGCAATTGTCGTAATCTTTAAATTGAGAAAAAAAACCTTTGACCAAAATAATTGAACGTTAACTATTATAATACCGATATGATGGTTCATGACGTTAATGTGATGGTCTATGATACTTATACGATGATTCATGATACTGGTATAATACTCTTCAATGAATGGTTATATGACAGAATGTCTAAATTAATTTTTTGTCATGGTTATATGACAGAAGGGCTAAATTATTTTTTTGTCAAGTTTAAGGGTCAATTTTTTTCTAGAAAAAGAAAGTTTGATGATTTACTTAACTTATTTTTCAAAAAAGTAAAAAAATATTTGAATATTAAAAAATAAATATTAACATAAAAAACAAATTACTAAAAACAAAAATCCTAAAATAATATTAAAAGATTAAAAATATATATCATAATTTTAAAATGACCAAATAAAAATTATCAAAAATTAAATATATTTAAATATATATTATGCTTAATATGTGCATATACCACATAACACAATGACAAATTAATCATACTTATTTAGTCAAATTAACAAAATAAGTATGCTTTCAATTTCATATACATATATTATACACTTATATATATATATTACATTTTTATAATTCTTTTTGAGTTTCTATTTACTAAAGAAACTGTTATATTTTCGTAATTTCCTTAATCTCATATGCCAACTTTCATAAGCACATTTAATATTTGATAGAAAATGTTAAAAGGAAAAGAGAAAAAGATTACATGACGAAGCAACGATACCTTAATATAAGGGTAAAATAAGGTGTTATCGGTTTTGTTATTATTTAAATAATAAAATTGGTAAAAAATTACCTAAAAAATTATTATTTTTATCTAAAACATAAATTTTTTAACATTTCCGGTAAAAAGGGTTTAACAATAACAAAACCGATAGAAAAAATAACAAAACCGGTAGCGCTTTACCAAATCTGGTAAACCGCCCAATAATAACAAAACCGGTAGAAATAATAATGTTTCCTGAATTTTTTACCGGTTTTGTTATTTAAATAATAACAAAACTAATAAAATTTTTTTAGCGTATATTAAGACTGCCGCAAGTGAGAATTTCCAAAAAAAACAAAAAACAAAAGGTAAGAAAGTGGCTAAAAAATGAGATGGGAGAGAACCTCCTCCCATAAAAAACAACATATAAAAATCAAGTTCCATTTAATATGAAACCCTTAAATATTGTAACAACAGAATGAGAGCCCAGCTCAGCAGATTCTCACTACTGCTGTGCTTGTTCCGTTTGCTTTTGCTCTTGTTTCGTTTGCTTTTGCTCTTGTTTCCCTGCTTCTTTAATCTCATCGGCTCCGTCACCCTAATTAATTTCAATGAATTTAAATGTAAATTAGCCTATACAAAAGTACAAATAAATAACTATTTAGAAACTTGGGCACTTAGCATCCTAAAGCTGGATTGGATTGGGGCTTGGAAAACTAAACACAATCAAATTAATTTGGATACTAAGAATCAAATGTCCTGCTCACTTGCAATGCGCAGCCAACACATTCTATCACTGGTTTATATGCAAATCATGTCATTCAGACTCAAGTGTCAAATAAAAGTATGTGTCTGACCCAAATGAAGGTCCTTTATAAACCTGGAAGACGACGCCTCATGTACGTATCCGATTAAGTGCTTTAGGAAAAATGACGAGTCGGACAAACACGTCAAGCGACGCCTTCATAGTTATTTAATTCTCCCCATACTGTCTGCTCAACCTCTTCCCATGATTCTGCTGTTTTAAGTTCGGTCCATGTACTAAATATAGCCCCCAATACATTATCGTCATGCAAAATGCAGTAGCACCTGCAGATACAAAATAACCACATGATTTTTTTTGGGCACCAAAAACTGACAAAAATGATATCGAGGAAAGAATGAATAACTCACTATTACTTACATGGCATGGTACGAAAGTCGTCTGAACTTATCGCTAGCAGTGAGCGATCCATGCTCTTGTGTCTTTTGCATCAACGGAAGTTTATAGCTTTGGAGAAACTGCTTGAGGAGACATGAATTGCCTCTAAAGATATCCAAATGCATTGGTATCACGTCATAAAGGGGATCACCTGAAAAATAAATTCCAATTCAAGTTTGATGGATGTCATCAAGTTTCTCTACTTCCATAAAGAGATGAAGGATTTAAAAACGAATACAGCTTTAACCATAGGAACGAGGAATGCAATCGACACTGACCTATCAATAAATCAGTAACGAACAGCGTTACGTATAACTGTGCAAGATATTCCAAACATAATATCAAGAGGGAATATCAGAAATATTGAAAAAAGAATAATGGGACTACTAAAAACCTCAGATACAGAAAGCAGCTTCAGGAAATCATCAGGGAGGTACGCATTAACTTTCTCCATCAGCTTCTCAGGAACAGGGTCCCCCCTACAATTTGGTTAGTAGAGGCATCTCAGAAAGAAATCTTTATCTGAGAAATTGTCCAGTGGAGTACTATGGGAGCACTATAGCAGAATGACGACATAACTAAACTAGATAACAAAAATGCAGTTTTAAGAGAACTGATCTCAAATTATTCCCAAAAATAAGATAAGGGCGACGAGAAAATTTCCCATTATTTAGCAATGAGTTCCATAGAGTAATGAAAGATTAAACCATGGAGTACGAACACAATGAATCAAACACGGTATCATCGGTTGCAACTAGGAGAAAGAAAGGAAATTTTCTCTTAACATATTTTAAATAGAATCATTATTGGTGTCAACGTTGATCAGCAAACATCATTACTAATAGATAGTATACCATTTTTTCAAGCGGCTGGAAACATCCTTCTTCTTCCGACTTAGAGTTCTCACAACGAGTTCCCATTCAGCTGGAATATCTAATTTGTGAGAGACAAAATCGATGTCCATGTCATTGGCAAAAAAACACTCCTGTTCAACATCCGAAACAGTTGAATAGGGTAAACTATGAAGGTTTTGTAGCTGCTCTCCCAAGAAGGAAGCTAAATTAAGCGTATCGTCCAATGATAGTTCATCTCTTCTGCAATAGAAATTAAATGGAAGATTAATAACAGCGATCTACTTTTCGCATATCTCTCATTCTGGAAGTTAAGATCCATGTAAAATTAAGAATACTTACAACCGTGCATACATTTTTCCTTTGCAACGCTTCGTTATGAGATCAGGCCAGATATAAGAGCATCCAGCAGAACTCCCTGGTCCAGGTTCTGGTGACACAGCTTTTCTATATTCAAAGAATTTCTTGCTCCGTACATCAAAAGGGAAAACATCGCCTCCTCCCTTTTCTGAATCAAATTGCACTTCGCAAGCACATCAGAAACTTCTTTACCATCCCAATGTTGAAAAGTCTTCTCAATCAGGTGAAAGGTGATAATAAAGAAGAAAAAAAATCCACCGAAAGTGGAAATTGCTTTAGGTGACAAAAAATATTGAAATTTTAGACAATGGTAGAATCATAATTTAACCATTGTAATTTAGAATATTTATAAATTAGTCCTTAAGCTTCAACTATAAATACCCTAGTTCATTTAGCTTCAAAATCATCCCAAAGCATTTTAGCTTTCTTCCAATACTAGAGAATTTAGAGATTTTTTGAGAGTTATTTTCTCCTTTTTATTAAGAGAGAATTATCATTGTTTTCTCCTTGGTAGATAGAGAGAAGCTGTAATTCCTATTTTCTCATAATGAAATTCTTCTACCGTTGCCCGTGGTTTTTACCCTATATTATTTAGGGGTTTTTCACGTAAATTTTGTGTCTCTTTTATCCTCATTTTTATTTTCTCAAATTATCAGTTGCGATTTTTCTCTATCCGATAGTCGTATTCCGCAACAATTGGTATCAAAGCCAGATTTGAGTGTAATATATGCTTATTATCTTTGTGGTTGCCACCAAAAGATGGATCCTCCAACATAAGAAAGTAAGAAGATATTACCCATTCTTTGAAGGTTCTAGAGAACTATTCACGGTAGTGAAATAGTGAGAGCTATCCGTAATAGAAGCTATGACAACGAAATTTGATATTGAAAAATTTAATGAGAGAAATTTCTCATTGTGGAAATTGAAGATGAAGGCCATCATGAGGAAAGACGGTTGTCTAGCAGCTATCAGTGAAAGGCCGATGGATTTCACAGATGACAACAAATGGATCGAAATGGACGGGAATGTTATGGCTAACTTTCATCTAGCATTAGCAGATGAAGTATTGTCATGCATCGAGGAGAAGAAGACATCTAAGGAGATATGGGATCATCTCACCAAATTGTACGAGGCCACATCGTTGCACAATAAAATTTTCTTTAAGAGAAAATTGTACACTCTCCGTATGCCAGAATCTACTTCAGTGACGGAGCACTTAAATACACTGAACACTTTATTTTCTCAGCTTACATCCTTAAGTTGTAAAATAGGAGAACAAGAACGTGCTGATCTTCTACTTCAAAGTCTATCGGATTCGTATGATCAACTCATCATCAACTTGACAAACAGTAATGTCACCAGTCTAGTCTTCGATGACGTTGTAGCTGCTGTTCTATAAGAAGAAAATCGGTGCAAGAACAAGGAAGACAGACAAGTAAATCTGCAACAAGCAGAAGCGTTGACAACGATGAGAGGGAGATCAATATAACGTGGCCAAAGTAGCAGTCACAAACATGGTAGATCAAAGTTGAGTAGCAAAAAGAATTTAAAGTGCTACAACTGTGTAAAGAAGGGTCACTTGAAGAAGGATTGTTGGAGTCTAAATAAAAACTCCAATCCACAAGGCAATACCGCAAACACTTCAGATGATGGAGATGCTCTATGATGTGAAGCGTCAACCACCATGGAAGGTAGAAAGAGATATGCATATATATGGCTCATTGATTCGGGAGCAACATATCACATGACCTCAAGAAGAGAATGGTTCCATCATTATGAACCTGTCTCAGGAGGATCTGTGTATAGTTGCAATGATCATGCCCTAGAGATTGTTGGCGTGGGAACCATCAAATTGAAGATGTATGATGAAACTATTAAAGTTGTTCGAGATGTGCGACACGTGAAAGGCCTGAAGAAAAATTTATTATCCTACGAATTGTTGGATAATAATGCAAGCAAGATTGAAACACTGAAATGAATCATGAAGGTGTTCCGTGGAGCGCTTGTGGTGCTGAAAGGCGAAAAGATAGCAACAAACTTGTACATGCTGAAGGGAGAGACTTTGCTAGAAGAAGAAGTCTCTATTGTCTCATGTAGTTCAGATTCTGCAATGCTATGACATCAGAAACTTGGACACATGTTAGAACAAGGAATGAAAGTTCTTGTGGAGCAAAAGTTACTTCCAGGATTAACAAAGGTAACACTTCCTTTGTGTGAGCATTGCATAACAAGTAAGCAACACCGGTTAAAATTCAATAAGTCAAATTCTAGAGGAAAAAGTGTTCTAGAATTGGTTCATTTTGACGTATGGCAAGCACCAGTTACATCCCTAAGTGGAGCAAAATATTTTGTCTCATTTATTGATGACTATTCCAGGAGATGTTGGGTGTACCCTATTAAGAAGAAGTCAGATGTGTTTTCAACTTTCAAAATCTTCAAAGCGCTGGTGGAACTTGATTATGGAAATAAGATCAAGTGTTTCAGAACAGATAATGGAGGAGAATACACAAGCGAAGAATTTGATGACTTTTGCAGGAAAGAAGGCATCAAAAGACAGTTCACAGTGGCGAACACTCCTCAACAAAATGGAGTGGCAGAGTGGATGAACAGAACTTTGTTAGAAAGAACAAGAGCAATGTTGAGGGATGTATGCCTAGAAAAATCATTCTGGGCAGAAGCAGTCAATACCGCCTGTTATTTGGTGAATCGCGCTCCATCAACTGTAATAAAGCTAAAGACACCAATGGAGATGTGGACTGGTAAACCAGCTGATTATTCAAACCTCTATGTATTTGGAAGTATTGTGTACGTGATGTACAACTCCAAAGAAATTTCAAAGTTTTATCCAAAATCCAGGAAATGCAAATTCTTGGGGTATGCTGATAGTGTAAAGGGGTATTGCTTGTGGGATCCCACTGCCCACAAAGTGATCATCAGTAGGGATGCCATCTTTGTAGAAGATAAACTAAAAAGAAAAGAAGATGATGATAGCACTGAAAATTCAGATACTACATAGATACATGTGGAAAAGGAGTTTGAACAAAGAGATTATTCTGAAGCAGAACCACCACATGATGAACAAGAACCAGAGATTTATGAAGCTCCAACAACTCGTCAATCAGATCGTGTGAGAATACGTCCCAATTGGCACTCAGATTATGTTATAGAAGGAAATATTGCATACTACCTTTTAACAGAGGACGGTGAGCCATCAACATACCAGGAGGCAATAAACAGCTCAGATACTTCACTGTGGATGATGGCGATGCAAGAAGAAATCGAAGCCCTTCATAAAAATAATACATGGGACCTTATGCCACTACCACAAGGAAGGAAACCAATTGGTAACAAATGAGTCTTCAAAATCAAGCGAAATGGTGACGATCAAGTTGAGAGGTATCGTGCAAGACTGGTGGTCAAAGGATATGCTCAAAAAGAATATATTGATTTCAATGAAATCTTTTCTCCTGTCGTTCGACTAACAACAGTTTGAGTAGTCTTGGAAATGTGTGCTACATTGAACTTACATCTAGAGAAACTAGATGTTAAAACAACTTTTGTTCATGGAAATCTTGAAGAAGAGATTTACATGCTCCAGCCTGAAGGTTTTGAAGAAAAAGAAAAGAAGAACTTGGTTTGCAGGTTGAACAAATCTCTGTACGATCTAAAGCAAGCGCCGAGGTGTTGGTATAAGAGATTTGATTCATTCATTATTTGCCTTGGATACAACAGACTTAATGCAGACCCTTGTGCTTATTTCAAGAGGTCTGGTGATAATAATTTTGTTATATTGCTATTGTATGTGGATGACATGTTGGTTACAGGACCCAACAAAGATCATATTGAAGAATTGAAGGCACAATTGGCTAGGGAAATGAAGGACTTGGGATCAGCAAACAATATTCTAGGGATGCAAATTCACCGAGACAGAAGTAATAAGAAGATTTGGCTTTCACAAAAGAATTACTTAAAGAAGATCTTGTCACGATTCAACATGCAAGATTGTAAGCCAATTTCTACCCCTCTTCCTATTAACTTCAAATTATCCTCTAGTATGAGTCCTAGCAGTGAAGAAGAGAGGATGGAGATGTCTCGAGTACCGTATGCATCGACAGTGGAAGTTTAATGTTCGCTATGATATGCACAAGACCAGACATTGCACAAGCAGTGGGAATGGTTAGTCAGTACATGGAGAATCCAAGCAAAGAGCATTGGAATACAGTAAAGAGGATCCTGAGATACATCAAATGTACCTCAAATATTACATTATGTTACGGAGGATCAAACTTACTAATCAATGGGTATGTAGACTCTGACTATGCAAGGGATTTGGATAAAAGCAAATCTACTACATGATATGTGTTCAAAATTGCTAGTGGAGCTGTAAGCTGGGTTTCAAAATTGCAGTCAGTTGTGGCTACATCCACAACAGAGGCAGAATATATAGCAGCTACACAAGCCAGTAAAGAAGCAATTTGATTGAAGATGCTATTGGAGGAGCTTGGGCACAATCAAGAGTATGTCTCTCTGTTTTGTGACAATCAAAGCGCCTTGCATCTAGCAAGGAATCCAACATTTCATTCAAGGACAAAACACATACGAGTACAATACCACTTCATTCGTGAAAAGGTGGAAGAAGAGACAGTAGATATACAGAAGATTCATACCAAAGACAACATAGCAGATTTCATGACGAATGCGATCGATACCGATAAATTTACTTGGTGTCGATCCTCTTGTGTTCTGTCAGAGATATAAGCAACATGAAGGTACAAGGTAGAAAGAATGGTGTGAAGATATAATTGTTCCAATCAAATCTTCAAGTGGGAGATTGTTGAAAATTTTTCTCAATCACCGAAAGGTGATAATAAAGAAGAAAAAAAATCCACCGAAAGTGGAAATTGCTTTAGGTGGCAGAAAATGTTGAAATTTTAGACAATGGTAGAATCGTAATTTAGCCATTGTAATTTAGGGTATTTATAAATTAGTCCTTAAGCTTCAACTATAAATACCCTAGCTCATTTAGCTTCAAAATCATCCCAAAAGCATTCTAGCTTTCTTCCAATACTAGAGAATTTAGAGAGTTTCTTGAGAATTGTTTTCTCCTTTTTATCAAGAGAGAATTATCATTGTTTTTTCCTTGGTAGATAGAGAGAAGTTGTAATTCCTATTTTTTCATAGTGAAATTCTTCTACCGTTGCCCGTGGTTTTTACCCTATATTATTTAGGGGTTTTCCACGTAAATTTTGTGTCTCTTTTATCCTCATTTTTATTTTCTCAAATTATCAGTTGCGATTTTGCTCTATCCGATAGCCGTCTTCCGCAACACCCAAGAATCAATCTTGTAAGTTCCATTTTCCAAGTGCAGAATCCCACTAGCCAATACAATAGGAATGTGGTTTTTCAAAGGGGAATTAACTTCACAAAGAGTGTTGTAGAATTCAAGCTGCATGGAAGGAAATAATAAACTTAACGGTATGTAAAAGATCCACGGACACGAAGAGTATAAATTTGCACATACACCTACCTCAGTGCCTAAACCGTGTATTGAAGATTCCAGCCCTTCTTCAACAAAGATTTTCACCACATATTCATCCATGACATAGACCTGTTGCAGAAGAATTAGAATAATCAATCAAAACTACAAAAATAAATCTATGTTGATTAAATGATTGCTTATAAAAATGTTAGTCAAAAACAGTTAACATAAAGATCAGATACATCGAAATTCTAATCAAAAAAATAAATAAACAGCACTTAGATCACATGTTGCAGAAGACCAATATGTAGGAATCATTCACAAACTTTTAGTATTCCTTAAAAAGCTCAGATCTTATATCAAAGTTAATCATGTCCAATGGAATATGGTTAATATGACACTAGAGAAAAGCCTGCCTCCGAATAAGTTAATGAGAATTGATTTATCAGAACCAGTTCCGCTAATTTCCAATATGTAAAAGAAAACAGAATTTAAGAAATTAACGAAAATGACAAAAGAACTCACAGGATTGCTGCCTGTTCCAACAGGAAGCTTCTCATCATCATTGGGAAAAGGCAAATTGTGAAATGAGCAGATTTTCACCAAGCACTCCAACCATTTGTCTGCATTCATTTCAAGACATGCTCCCTAAGACAATTACAGGAGGAATTAAAATAAATAAAAAATAGTTAAAAACAAGATAAAAGATATTTATTAATAGTGAACGCCATATGTATCCTACGCTAAAGATTTGGACAAGCATAATAATAGGAAAAATCTCTAGTAACCACCACAGAGAGCATTTAGGGGAGAAGAAACCAACCAGGCACGATAATACAAAAATGTCAGCAGAAGATTTTCCTTATCATGCACTTATAAATAATCAATGTGATCTTTCTTTTCTTTTTCAACAATTTGCAATCAGAAACAACCTTTTTAAGTATATTCCTAGTTTATCTCTCTTCCAACATATGGGTCCGTATAACAATTTTCTTAGTCAACTCATCCATTGGAAGTGAAAACGAAGCAAAAGAAAGGACTGGATTGGTGGGATGAACAAACTTGGTTAGAAATGTAACATACCTTCCAAATCAGCTCTCTCATTCCCGGTTTTCTAACCCAAAGCTTGGCAAGCCATTCCCTCATTTCTCGTGGCCCTATGCAATTGCCCAAGCTCCATGGAGAAGTATAGTGGTCCTTCTCTCTATCCAAAAACATAGCCAAGAAACTTATATCATAAGAAAAGCCATGTTTCCATAGATTATATCTTTTAGAAGCACCATTAGCAATTCCTTCGTGATTTTCACTGTCTTGAGAACTTGGAAATTTAACCCGCTTCTCTTTCCTTGTCAGATCTGAATAATTAAAATTGTCTTTGTCACAGGACATGTTCTTCTCCATGTTCTCTAAGCAGCCTCCATCAAGAGCAAGCAATCCAACACGACGAACCCCTTTATGCTGGTAACCTGGAGCCATATCTAAACATACACATTCAAAGTTTCTGGAATTTACAAAATTTTGTGTCACAGCAACAGTTGCTTCCAGATTCAGGACACAGTGCCACCATCCGCTTGGAACAAATATCTTCTCCCCAGGCAGCTGAGTACACTCAATTGGCTTGTCTTCATCAGCAAGAAGTGGATAATAATCAAGCCACCACTGCACACAGACACACACACACACAAACAAAGGGGAATCAATAAACGTAACCTCGAAAAATGAGACAAGAACTAGGAATGCAAGCAGAGGGCCATAGTTTATATACCTGTGATGATGACAGAGTATCAATGTTGACATCACCATCTTCATCATTTACATGCACTGTAACACCCAAAGGAACTCTTCCAGGAGGATACAATGCCCACCTGTCCAAAAAAATAGAGACATGACATCCATGACAGTAGTATTTCAGCTATACAAAGCAACAAAAGAGACAACCTTATGCAGCTGAAATTCAATTATCAGGAAGTTTATGGTACACCATAAACCAATAACAAGGACACCAATATAACGTCAAATAAAATGGATAAAAGAAAACATTTAAAATAGTTGCTCTAGGGTATTCCGAATGAGCTCCACAAACAGACTTGTACTAATATTAAGTTTGAGGTACAATATGTGAAATCCAAAACCACCACATGGAAGCATTTTATAAATACAGAGGTCATATCTCAAAATACCTTTTACTACCACAAAGAAGAGTATTCCAGGCACTGGTAAGTGCTGGATCAACGTGCCAAGAGGCACCAGACCTCTCTGGCCCAATGATAAGCCATCTCAATGGTGGCCGACTATCCCTATCTAAAACATCAAAGAAGTCTTCTTGAAATATTTGGGGCACATTATAATCTTCCAACAAGCCAGGTGCAGATTCTCCAAACTACATGGCAACCAATCAAAGTACTTTCAAGTTTTCTAAAAATGGGCATTATTCCATTATTCACCCATTGCAAAAGAAACAAACATATACACAAAACTGTATGAATGCTATTCCTACCCTACGCTCACCTTTTCATCAAAAATATAAAGAGGCAGTCTAGTTCTCCCGCGTTCCATTCGCGAGATTTCCTCACGCGCCTTCCCTCTAACGTTTCTTCTCGCTTAACCTTTCTTTTTAGGATTTTGAGACTAATTTTACATTTACAATTGTTATGCAATAAAAAAATATTTTCTCATTTGCTTTACATTTCTACAATATTATTTCATACAAGTGGGTGCTAATATTTAGTTCAAAGGAAAAAACATGTACAATTTGAATTTATTTTATTTTTTAAAAAATTATGAAGAAATTGAAAGTTTTTCATTACTTCATGGTTAACCATGGTAGAAACCTCAACTCCTATTGCAAAGAACGCCAAAGAAATCTTCTCATAGGTTGATAAGCATCATACAAAAAAATTGCATAGTGCAATGTGATGCAAGAAACAATGATTTCTTGTTTGTTTCGAACAACATGGGATAGCTTACATTTGAATGCCTGTAAGAAATCAGGATCAGCTGTGTGTATTTATTTAACATGCCTATATGTAAAAAATGATTTTCTTCGTGGCTTGAATCTTTCATTATATTACCTTGAGGGGATTCAACAAAAGGCATATGAAGAACAACACGATCACTTGATGTAAAATAGACGACTGGATTTCATTCTTTAAATGGTGCTGCTAATTATAAAGGTTAAATCTTGCCCATTTTCATCTACTTAATTAGTTGCAATGTTGAAGAAGAAAAGTAAAGCAAAGCCATCACAATTAATTGTAATGAAATAATAAGAGCAGCAGAAAATGCATGTTCTAAGTCATATTCTTGCCCCAATAACAACGAATAGTTTAAGGCACCATCTCCATTGTGGGAAAGGACTAAAGAAAGAAACAGTGGAGAGAAGCGGATTTGGTTCAACCAACTATAAATACATTTCATAATATGGAGGTCTCCCACGGAAGCTGCTCTAAACCTAGCATTGGGGGGCAGTCTATTATTTTACCTCCCCTTGTCCCATTACATATGGGAACAAGGGTCAGCTAATTTTTTTTTTATAAAACATGTTAATCCTGGAACTCATATATAACAAGGTTTTCGAAAGATCATGAATATAAGCTTACAAAAGCATAAGTTAATAATTTGATGCAGAAAAACTCGTATAAAGTTTCATTACAATGGCGTTGTAGAAAGATTATAAATGGCAGTCATCATCAGAGCAAAGCAGACAATTTCAAGTACCACTTTCTCTCTTTTGTAACCATTGCAAAATTGAGGCAACGAATTAGTCAAATTTTATCTCAGCGCCCACCTGCATGAAATAATATTGCAGAAATATAAAGAAAATGAGACAATATTTTTTTTTAGAGAAAATAACTTCAGTGACCGAAAATACTTTATAATATACGATTTTAACCAATTTTTTTTTGGATTTGTAAAAATAACCAACAAATTCGCAACGCGAACTCCTATTTCGCAACATAGTTTCCAAATTCGCAAAACGAACATGGAAATTTTCGCAACGCTAATTACTGATATAGGTAAACACAACTATTCGCAACGCGAATTTCGCAAATCGAATTCGCCAATTTCGCAACTCAATTACCGACATAGGTAAACAAGGTAGAAAAAATCCGGTCAAAAATCCAAATTCGCCAATTTGAAAACTGAGTTGCGAATTTGGCAAATTCGTGTTGCGAAATGTAAAATCTTGCCTCTTAAAGAAAAAATCATTTCGACAGTTCGTTTGTTTAGTTAAAGTTAAACGAACGAACGAACAGTTTCCAAATTCGCAACGCGAACATGGAAATTTTCGCAATGCGAATTTCGTTTTCACAACGCGAATTTCGCAACGTTAATTATCGATATAGGTAAACACAACTATTCGCAAAGCGATTTTCGCAAATCGAATTTGCCAATTTCGTAACTCAATTACCGATATAGGTAAACACTGTAGAAAAAATCCGGTAAAAAATCCGAATTCGACAATTTGAAAACTGAGTTGCGAATTTGGAAAATTCGTGTTGCGAAATGTAAAATCTCGTCTCTTAAAGAAAAAATTAAAGGACATAAAATGCACTGGAGTGGTTTTCAACCTGTGACATCTCAGTTGCTAACTCCACGTATGAATCACTCAGCTAAACCTACGCCTGTAAATGAATTAAACACACGAACGAGGGTATGTTCATGTTCGTTCGTTCGTTTAACTTTAACCAAACAAACGAATTGTCGAAATGATTTTTTCTTTAAGAGGCGAGATTTTACATTTCGCAACACGAATTTGCCAAATTCGCAACTCAGTTTTCAAATTGGCGAATTCAGATATTTGACCGGATTTTTTCTACCTTTTTTACCTATATCGGTAATTGAGTTGCGAAATTGGCGAATTCGATTTGCGAAACTCGCGTTGAGAATAGTTGTGTTTACCTATATCGTAATTAGCGTTGCGAAAATTTCCATGTTCGCGTTGCGAATTTGTTGGTTATTTTTGCAAATACAAAAAAAATTGGTTAAAATCATATATTATAAAGCATTTTCGGTCACTGAAGTTATTTTCTCTTTTTTTTTAAGGCACAAATTTATAGAAGGAAGAATCCCAAAATTTATTTTGCCTCCACATTGAACTTCGGCTTGAAAATAGATTTTGTCTTCGATGGAGCCTTAGAAGTCGGTTTAGAACCCTTCCCGAATTTGGAAACAGGTTTAGATTTCACCTTAGTAGCAGTCGGCTTCTTCTTCGCCGAAGCAGCAACAGTTGTCTTCGCTGACGGAAGTTTAAACGGCTTCACCTTAACCGATTTTCCAACGACTTTCCAGCATGACGGTCAATGTTTCCAGGTAAATAGTTAACAGCCACATAAGTTTTCCGTCATCCACATTAACGGTAGATAATGGGGAGTGACTGATTTGTTATAAATCGATGATATTAGTGACCAATTTATTACTTTTTTAATTTCAGTGGAGAAAACAAAAACTTACTCAAATAATAGTGACCGTTTCTGTAGTTTACCCTTTTTATCTTCAGCTTTTTTGAGATAATTGCATTACGAATCCTCAAACTATGCTCGTTTTTATATTAGTCTCCAAACTTCAACATATTATAATTTGATCTTATCTTCAAACTATCAATTTAATAACTTTTTAAATATTAAATTTTAGTTTGGATCTGATGTAAAACATTTTCTTTTTGGTACATGGATGTAAAACATATTTAATATATATATATAGAGAGAGAGAGAGATCAAATTTTAAACGTGTATACATATTATATGCCTAGTTTAGACCTAACCTGTAGACATCAAATTATGTCATTAAAATTTAATAGGCTATTTATTTATTTGACACATAAGATCCAAATGATTTCTGCAATAAATGCATAATATTTTTTTAAATATATTATGTGTTATATCTAAGCTGACATTTAATATCTAAACATTTTTAATCATATAATGTATAAATAAATTATTTGATTAAAACCAATTAAGTGATCTCGTAGTCAAAGATAATATTTTTTTGAAATCCTGGATTCAAGTAGCAGGGTTTACAGGATGTGTATTCTTAATGGTGAAAAAAGAATCTTAATATATATTACATTATAATCATTACATACTATTCAAAACTAACAAATACTAATTTTTGTGAATTTAAATTTATGTATTTACATTCGTTTTAAGTTAAAATCATACATAATATTTAGTTTTAGGGTAAACTACTAACTAAACTATCCGTTTTGGTTTGTTTTATTATCTAGATTTTAATTTTTTTTTTCAAAATCATATATAATGTTTAATTTTTATTTCATTTTGGTACCACCACAGTTAAAAACTTATGTGTTTAGTACCTAAACTATCAGTTTTGGTTCTTTTTAGTACCTAAACTTTTAATTTTTTTTAAAAAATTAACGTTAGATTTTGAACGGGATACTAAAATAAAACAAAAACTAAACTTTAGGTATGATTTTGAAAAAGTACTCAACACATAATTTCCCATTTATTTATTTAGTAAATTTTAATTATGAAAAACAATTATATTATTATTAGAGTTATTATTGGGCGTAGAGGTGTCCCAAAACCTAAAACATAAATTAGTGGCCAAGGGAACATTGAATTTTGAAAATATAATAAAGTAATGAATAATGAGATCCAAATCTTAATCTTAAAATTAATTTTTTTATGTATCGGATTTATATAGAGATATAATTTATTTTTCAAAGGTTGGTTTGGTTTGGTGGACCCTAAAAATAATCTATTTTATTATTTGAATTACTATTTCTATATTAAATCCCTAATATTTTAATAAATGACTTTAAATTGTAAAATATTTATTAATTTAGTAATGTATGTAGCTTCAATTTCATATTTATTATAGGACAAACTATGCATTAGTCACTCAATTTTTTTAATAATTTTATTTTGGTCATCCACCTATTTTTTTTTAAATAATATTAATCTTACATTTTGATTCTGTTTTAACTTTCCGTTGTTTAAAAAGTGGAATTATTGATATAATAAATTTTTTAATGATCACATAATATTATCTTATGATGACTCGTCAATATCATTATTATTTTTTTAATTATGGGTGATTAACACAGAGTCAAAATGTAACTTTTTTTTTGTTGCCTTCTCGAATCCACAAGGCTTTGCCTTGACTAATTCGGATCAACTCGTTTCACACACCTGACTTCAATGGATGATTTTCTACATATACAATGACTCAAACTCGACACGTTAAAACAATATCAAACTGCTTACCATTTGAACAAAATGCGTTGATAACTAAAATGTAACTTTAAGTATGATTTTAAAAAAGATTGAATAATCAAAACGATATTGCTAGAATAATTAAGTTACTAAATACGTAATTTATCCCTTTTTTCCAAAGAATTCTATTTAGTATCACTTACTTGGAATGTAGGCTCAAAGGCAGAGATCATTGTCTTACAATAGTAATTGATTCACCCGTACAATCACCTTTGACTTCAACTGCCATTTATGCCTAAACAAGTGGCCCCATCTCCCCTATGAACCCAGCAGGATCCTCATTCATCTTAGCATGCCAAAGTCTTCTTTAAGCAGGAGACAAAATCCATGAATTCTACACTGTACAAAGGCATTCTTCAGATGATGAGGAACAAATCACACAAATTCTAACTTCACATTCAAACATAGAAATACATGGTTTCATTTTTCACATTTAGAATTGCCATATATCTAGAACCTATGGAGATGGTGGCCAACCAAGCATTCCGGCATCACCACCGATTCCGTCATAGAATCTCAGTTCAAAGTCGTTCAGTATTCCTTCACCATGCCACATTTCATCAAAAATGTCGTCGTCATCGTCATCGTCATCGTCCTCATCATAGTTGCCCATTTCAAACTCCCAGGCCAAATACTCGAAACTGTCGGAGAAGTCCGAGCAATCATCCCACTCACCCATCTCATAGCAGTCCATGACCAGAGGTCCCAGAACCTTCAATTTCGGGAACTTTTCCTTCACGAATTGATCATCGAGTTTCACATCCCAGCAACCTCTTAAATCAAAAAATTCGAGCTGGAGACAGCCGGATAGGATTTTCAGAACACTTGCGGTGCTGATAAGATGATAAGCCATCTCGAGGCGCTTGAGCCTAGGCATAGTAGCAGCTATGGCATTTGCCTCGTCATCCTGTGAGAGTTTGCCTGCTGCATCCAATGGGTGCATGTTGCGGCACAAACTAACCAGCAGTTTACAGTGCTTTCCAATGGCCTCTAAAGCGCGGGCACCAATTTTACCACAGTAACTCAAATCCAAACAAGTGATTGAGGAAAGCCTTCCAGCAGTTTGTTCAACAACTAAATCACTCATTTCACTTCTTGGCAGTCGCAAAGACCGAAGGGAACCAGCACTTGCAAAAGCAACGGAAAAGAAAAAAAGCATACCATATCAGTTAAAAGATTCCATTAAACAATGATCCCTTAAAAGTAAAAAGTATGATCCCGTGTTTCTTAAAGAAATTACAAAAGTCTCATCGGAAATCTTATCAAGAACACTGAAATTGCTGTTCAAACTAGCACATGTAAGACTAACCAAAACCAAACTAAAGCAAGAATTAATGATAGGAAAAATGTTGTCATAAATGAGACAAGACTCGTTACATTACAGGCAAAGGCAATTACCAAAATAGTTAAGGGCAGTTGAACTTACTTCTCTGTGACAAACGAAAAAATCGTATCATTCTGAAGGCCGGAAACACATAACTTGCGAAGAGATCCGCTGCTTCTAGTGATGAGCATTTGAAGCATCCGACCTGGATGGTCCGGTTGGCATCCATTGCTCCATTCTTCAATGTCTATTTCTTGCCAACAATATGGACCCATCACTACCGCTCTCCAGGATTTGCAGACACAGGGAATGACTGTTAGTATCTCTTGTAAGGACAGGTTGCTAAAAATTTGCCCCAGTGCATCCGGGATCAGTTCATCCCAGCCTCGAAAGTCGCATTGCTCGTCCATCTGATTTCATTCAGGTTAATGATGGGGAAAAAGGAAATACAATAAGCAACTCCAATATTATTAAAAGCAAAGAAGCTATAAAAAAGAAAAAAGAGGTAAAAACAGATTATTATACCTTAGTTCTTGAATAACATAGAAGGATTTATAATGCAGTAATTGAGAGATTTAGCAAATTAAGATGTTACACAAACGCTTATGGACACAGAAAGAACACAACTTCATCAAAGGGATTTCTTTTTATGCTGAGTTAAAAACAGAAAAAACAGGCAAAAACAGGTACAACTCAGAGCAGAATACTGCACACACTAAGGAAAGAGATGATTATGGTATTAAGAAAGAAAATTGAAGCCATTCTTTAGATCCAAAAAAAAGAGTTCAGAAATAAAGGAAAGGAACAAAGAAACAAAGTATAATAAACTTGTCAATTGGAATTAAAACTAGTATGCAGAGTGAAAGAAACAAAAATTTTACTGTTTGTGCATAGATCTAAGAACCAACCCAGAAATGGTGTAGTTCCATGATTTGGAAATCGCATAAAGATGGAACACTAAGTACCCAAAGTATAAAGGTTTCGTTCTTTTGCTCAAGATTTCCCAAAGATGTAGAAAATAAAAATGGGTGTTACCTTAATTTCGTCCTTTTGATATGCAAAAGAGCCCCAGTTGATCCGTCTCAAACGCCGGATTAGAAGAGAAAAGAAAAGAAAGCAGCAAAATGAAGCCAATCAAGCCACCTAACCAAAGCATCAAAAGCAAAGCCAGCAAAGAAGAACAAGAAACCCAGAGCGAAAAACAAAGTTTCAAGAGAAAAACAAATGAAAGTATGTTTAACTTTTACCCCGGAAATTGGGTTCTTTAATGGCAGATTTCGAAGAGCAAAGGCATTTGGGTTTCACCTTTCACGCAAGAAATTCATATCCCTTTTAGCTGAAAGTGAAAGTGACGGAAACATTCTATATTTTGAGTGCGATTTAAGAAAGAGAGTAATTGGGGGGAGGTGAAGAAACAAAAAAACAAAAAAAAAAAGGAAAGGGATGGAGCGAACCGGAAAGGAGGTTCCTAATTATCGGCCTACAAACTACAATGGCTCTGGATTTTCAAAGCTTCCGGTTCCAACGCCATCTGTACTGAATCTGTCTTGATTTTTTAGTTTTGCACGATGTTATTATTCATAGGGTAAATTACACCAAATACCATTAAATTTTAAATTTCGACTCGTTTATATTTCTAAATTTTTAATTTTGTTAATTTTAGTACTAACGTTATTTTTTTTAATTAAAATGAACCTATACAATTAGGCTAAAAAACTAACTATCATAAGAATAGATTGTTGAGAATGTTGCGCCTCGACAACGTTCATATTTCGTCGATCAAACTCTAGTCGGAAGAAGAACGGAGTATTCATCAGTACAAGATGACTGCGAGAGATCCGCATCAGCGGATGTTGATATATCTTCTGCAATCCGATCATTTTCCTACCATATTTGTATGTGGCTTAAAGGTGTACCTGGTGTTGATCTAGACTCTGATCAAACGTTAGCGGCCCGAGACGCACACCTTCCATTTCCCAAGTGATGAAACGACGATTACTTTGGAAGACGTCGCTTAGCAACTCGGTGTTCCCGTGAATAGAGTTCTCGTGGTGAGGTGGAACAATTACGAGCCCAAGACGTTGGTCTACGAGGGAGTATTTGTTTGCTTTACCTTAGTAAGTGACATCTTTGTCATATTGCCATGATCGTCCCAAAAGAATGTAAGATGCTTGCATCGGAAGTACATCACACCAAACATCATCACAATACTTGTTCATCTTCAGATTAACGATGCATTGTTTCATGACTTTCAACTCGGCACTCTCATTAAGCCATTGTAAACAATATGACTTTGGATGTCTTTATCAAGGCAAATTAAGTGTATCCACCAAATAACTATTAATTACATTGACACAACTTCCGTTGTCAATGATCAATAGGTATACTTTCTCTTTAATTTGACATCTCGTGTGGAAGATGTTTGTTCGTTGTATATCCGAGTCATTAACTTTTTGTTTTCTCAAATTTTGCCTCACAATCATGCAAAATGCGTCAAACTCATTACTGTCTGAGTTATTAGGTGCATTGTTTTCCAAAGCCTTGGGACAATCTATTTAATATGCTTTCCAGATCTGCAGGTGGAGTATCGTGAATCACCAACTGGAAGTGATGTGGTGGAGCAGTCTTGGTTATCTTGTCTGCGGCTTGATTCTCCTCGCGTGGAATCCAACGGAAGTATGTTATCCATGCACATTTCCTCATGCTTGTTATTGTAGGAAAAATATAAATGAATTGATTGAATCATGACTATTCAAGAAAAATAATTAAGTCTTTTCATGAAAATAGTTATTTCATTTCACTCTAAAGGTCATGTCTTTCCATGATAACCTTTTGATTAAAAGATTATGATTTTTAATCAAATGGTTAAGTCATTTCTTTTAAAGGTCTTAACCTTTCAATAAAGGTCTTAACCTTTCAATAAAGGTCTTAACATTTCAATACTCTCCCTATATAAAGGCTAAGTTGTGACACATTTCAACACACAACTTTTACTATTTTCTTTCAAGTACTTTCCTTTCAATTCTCCGATTCTTCAAAAGTCATTTTCCGGTGATAGATAAAGACAAAGATTATGTTCGATTGTTCACTACAGTTGTGCTTACTGTTGTGAACGTTTTTTTTGTTGTATCCTGAGAGACCGACGTCCAACGTTACTCAAAGCACCGAGGAGAGGACGAATATGTCTTAAGAAAACTGTTCATTCAGGCCTCAACAAAACTCTTCTTCTACATATTCAATTTCATCCGATTACAGGTTCTATTTTAATTTCACATTTTTTAACTTTATTCTTGAAACGATTTTTTTTAGATTGTAATACTACAACACTATTTTTCAATATTTTGCAATAATCTTAAGACAGATTCCTTGTGTTGTAGTTCAATCTAAACTCATACAGATTATTGTGGTAATATATTTAGGTAAATATATATTTCGTTTCATATTATATTTATTATTTCAGTTTTGATTCTGATTACAGAAAAATGTATTATACTTCATCCAATTCACAATCTAATGTGATTATCGCTACACAGACTCAGGCTGCGAGCCAAACGTTGCCTATGACCATGAGTCATAATGAAAAGCATGCGAAATTCAATGGAGAGAATTTCAAAACATGGCAACAGAAAATGTTGTTTTATTTGACGACATTGAATCTGGCCAAATTTTTGAAGGATGATCCTTCTACTATTAGAGATGATGAAGTGGATGCTGCAACCGCGTTCAACATTACCGAAGCATGAAAACACTCTAATTTCCTATGTTGTAACTACATCTTGAATGGTTTATCTGATGCACTTTATGAAGTATACAACGTAAAGAAAACGGATAAAGAACTATGGGAATCATTGGACCATAAATACAAAACTGAAGATGATGGTGCTAAGAAATTCTTAGTTGCCAAATTCTTAAACTTTGTAATGGTTGATTCTAAAATTGTTGTGAATCAGGTGCAAGAATTCCAACTGATCATTCATGGTATTCTCGCAGAAGGGATGATTATAAGTGAATCCTTTCAGGTGGCAGCCATTATTGAAAAACTTCCGCCTACTTGGAATGACTTTAAGAATTATCTTAAGCATAAGAGAAAATAAATGACAGTGGAAGATCTGATTGTGAGACTTCGGATTGAAGAAGACAATCGATGTGCGGCTAAAAGGCTAAACAAAACAGTCAATCATAACATTGCCAAGGCAAATGTGGTAGAAGTAAAAAAGGACTTCAAGAAAAGAAAGCAAGCTCAAATTGAGTCTAAACTAGGACCAAAAGGCAGTGTTTCTAAGAAGCAAAAATTCCAAGGGAAATGCTTTAATTGCAATAAGACGGGACACATGTCATCCGAGTGTAGGCTTCCAAAAAGGTCCATAATAAAAGAGGCTAATGTTGTGACAGAAATTTCCAAGGAAGTATCTGAACTTGACCTATGTGCTGTGGTCTCTGAAGTTAACATGGTTTATTCAAATCTAAGAGAATGGTGGCTTGATACTGGTGCCACACGCCATATTTTTTGTGACAAGGACTCCTTTGCAGAGTTGGTTTCTTGTGAGAAAGGATAAAAGCTCTATATAGGCAATGATGCAACTTCCAAGATCAAGGGGAAAGGCACTGTAATTTTAAAGATGACTTCTGGCAAAGAGTTGAAACTTCAAAACGTGTTGTATGTGACTGACATACGAAAGAACCTTGTCTCTGGGACCCTCCTAAGTATACATGGCTTTAGGATGGTGTTTGAATCCTAGAAGTTAATTTTATCAAAAGGGGGAATATTTGTGGGAAGGGGATATGTATTGAACAATATGTGGAAACTTAATGCTATCTCTGTAAAAGATAAAAATATAAATAAGAATGATTCTTCTTCTTCTGTTTATATGATTGAGTCATTAAATCTATAGAATGGTAGACTCGGACATGTTAATTATGATACTTGACGTAGATTAATTAACTTAGAACATATTCCTCTATTTCACATTAATTATAATCATAAATGTGAAACATGTGTTGAAGCTAAACTAACAAGGTCTTCATTTAAACCCGTTGAAAGAAATACAGAACCTCTTGATCTAATGCACAGTGATGTTTGCGACTTAAAATTTGTTCAAACTAGAGGAGGGAATAAATATTTTATTACTTTCATTGATGATAGCACAAAATATTGCTATGTATATTTTCTTAAAAGCAAAGATGAAGCTATAGAAAAATTTATTCTCTATAAGCAAGAAGTTGAAACCCAACTTAACAAAAGGATTAAGAGGGTGAGTAGTGATCGTGGTGGTGAATATGTTGAACCATTTGGTCAATATTGTTCACAACATGGTATTATTCATGAGGTAACACCACCATACTCTCCTCAATCGAATGGAGTAGCAGAGCGGAAAAATCGAACATTAAAGGAAATGATGAACGCTATGCTAGGAAGTTCTGGGTTGTCACAGAACATGTGGGGGGAAGCTGTCTTATCATCAAATTACCTTTTAAATATGGTGCCTCGCAAGAAAAAAAATAAGACATCATATGAGTTGTGGATAGGCAAGAAACCCTCCTACAATTACTTGAAAGTGTGGGGGTGTCTTGCAAAGGTAATGGCTCCTTTATCAAAGCAAACGAAAATAGGTCCTAAAACAGTGGATTGTATTTTCATTGGCTATGCTCACCACAGTAATGCATATCGATTTCTTGTGCATGAATCAAAGAATCCAGAAATTCACAAGAATACGATATTAGAATCTAAAAATGCCTCATTCTTTGAAAATAGATTTCCTTGTAAAATTAGAGAAGTTGGCTCAAGTTCAAGGAAACGAACTTTAGAAACTATTAATGAAATAGTCAAGACTTCCAACAAGAGGTTGAAGTTGAGATAGAGCCAAGAAGAAGTAAAAGGGCATGAGTAGAAAAATCCTTTGGATCGGATTTTCTAACTTATATGCTAGAGACTGAACCTGTAACTTATAGCAAAGCTATACATTCATCTGAAAGTAATTTTTGGAAAAATGCCATCAAAAGTGAAATTGATTCCATCATGCAAAATCATACGTGGGAATTAGTGGATCTTCCTCATGGAATTAAACCATTAAATTCTAAATGGATCTTCAAACGAAAAATGAAAGCAGATGGAACAATTGATAAGTACAAGGCCAGATTGGTTATTAAAGGGTACCGACAAAAGGAAGGTTTTGATTACTTTGATACATATTCACCCGTATCAAGAATAACTTATATAAGAATGATACTTGCAATTGTCGCTTTATGGAATTTAGAAGTACATCAAATGGATATTAAGACAACTTTTCTTAATGGAGACCTTGATGAGGAAATTTACATGGAACAACCTGAGGGTTATGTAGCTCCAGGACAAGAAAAGAAAGTATGTAAGTTGGTAAAGTCATTATATGGACTTAAGCAAGCACCAAAGCAATGGAATGAAAAATTTGATAGTGTTATAATATCAAATGGATTTAAAATAAATGAGTGTGACAAATGTGTGTATGTCAAAATCACTGTTGATGGATATGTAATCCTATGCCTCTATGTTGACGACATTCTCATTATTGGAAGTAATAATGAAATGATAAAACGTACCAAAAATATGTTAAATTCAAAATTTGACATGAAAGACATGAGACTTACTGACATGATTTTGGGCATCCAAATCAGAAGGTCATCTGAAGGTCTCATATTGACTCAGTCACACTATGTAGACAAGATTCTTGAAAATTTTGGCAAGGATGATTATGGTGTAGCCAAAACTCCGATAGATACAAGTCAACATCTATCTAAAAATAAAGGTGAAAGTGTTAATCAAGTGGAATATGCAAGGATAATAGGCAGTCTAATGTACCTTATGAGTTGCACTAGACCTGATATTGCTTTCACTGTAAGCAGTTTAATCAGATTTACAAGTAATCCAGGGGAGAAACACTGGAAAGCAATTGTAAGGGTATTGAGATATCTCAGATATACTCGAAACTATGGATTGTATTATTCTAGAGATCCTGCTGTGTTAGAAGGATTCTGTGATGCCAGTTAGATATTTTATATTCAAGATACCAAAGGCACAAGTGGTTATATTTTCACATTGGGAGGAGGAGCTGTGACATGGAAATCCTCAAGACAAACAATTATAACCAGATCCACGATGGAATCTGAGTTTGTAGCCTTGGACAAAACTGGAGAAGAGGCATAATGGTTACGAAATTTTTGGAGGATATTCCTGAATGGCCAAAGCCTGTACCCAAAAAATGTATATATTATGATAACCAAGCAATAATTGGTAGAGCATAAAATGTAATGTATAATGGTAAGTCGAGACACATGCGACGTCGACACAATACCATTAGCAACTGATCTCAACTGGAGTTATTTCTATTGATTTTGTAAGATCAAAAGATAACATTGCAGATCCGCTAACCAAAGGGTTGAATCGAGATCAAGTTGAATAGGACTAAAGCCCATGAATTATTAAGGCTCTATGTGAAGGAAAACCCAACCTAGTTGACTGGAGATCCCAAGATCTAGGTTCAATAGGGCAACCTACTTGCATAGACTTGGTGAGGTCACTGTGGGGGTTTTATCCCCAAGCCCATTCCTATGATTAAAACAGTGACTAAAATGTGGATAAGGTTAAGCAATGCTTTTAATGACCAATATGTGTTTCGTTGAACCGAACAACATAAGTCACCTATGTGAGAGTGAAGTGGAGCCACTTCAAAGAGACTATTGGGGCATAGTTCTCTAAGCTCTTATAGAACCAGGAGATGTCCACGGCTATATGGACATAACCATGAGAACTAAACTCTTGTCAGTAAGATATTTGTGTGAGGTATGTCATCTCTTACACAAACGATAGGACAGTTCAAGGACATCACGTCTACTGGACAACCAGTAAGGTAAACATATTTTCACAAGGGAAGGTTTAAAGGGGGACGCCTACCTATCCTATGCAAATATCGAACGTAGAATCTATCACCTCATCGAGTCAATGTTTTAAACAATCAAATTCATTCATGTGGGGTATTGTAGGAAAAATATAAATGAATTGATTGAATCATGACTATTCATGAAAAATAATTAAGTATTTTCATGAAAATAATTATTTCATTTCACTCTAAAGGTCATGTCTTTCCATGATAACCTTTTGATTAAAAGGTTATGATTTTTAATCAAATGGTTAAGTCATTTCATTTAAAGGTCTTAACCTTTCAATAAAGGTCTTAACCTTTCAATCCTCTCCCTATATAAAGGCTAAGTTGTGACACATTTCAACACACAACTTTTACTATTTTCTTTCAAGTACTTTCCTTTCAATTCTCCGATTCTTCGAAAGTCATTTTCCGGTGATAGATAAAGACAAAGATTGTGTTCGATTGTTCACTACGGTTGTGCTTACTGTTGTGAACGTTTGTTATTGTATCTTGGGAGACCGACGTCCAACGTTACTCAAAGCACCGAGGAGAGGACGAATCTGTCTTAAGGAAACTGTTCATTCAGGCCTCAACAAAAACTCTTCTTCTACATATTGAATTTCATCCGATTACAGGTTCTATTTTAATTTCACATTTTTTTAAACTTTATTATTGAAACAAAAAAAATTTAGATTGTAATACTACAACACTATTTTTCAATATTTTGCAACAATTATTGCACGTACGAGCGACAGGGAGCTGATAATTGCATTACGATCGTTTAGAAGGTGAGTTGTTTGCTTGTTGTCCTTTTGGATTTGAAGGATTTCATGGCCATAATCCCATGCTACTTATGCTGCAATGAAGGACACCTTCTCTCGAAATTGATTCACCGGGAAACACCATCTCATTCCTGTGCTTCTATACCTACCAAACCAAAGAAGCAAACAGAAGGAACCAATGTGTATTAAAAACATTTGTACTTGACTTAGAGAGGTTTGATAACAACCAATTTGGCAGATCCAAAGAGCATGCCAAATTGTAGTCACGGAGTATGTGGAGAATGCTTTCCTCAGCGTAACAACAGATGCAACAAGAAGGGTCGTTAGTGAGGGATCGTATACATCTTTCAAGGTTGGTCATAAGCTTCTCCTTAAGAGCAAGCCATAAGAAGAGCAAGCCATAAGAAGAAGCGAATCCTTTGAGGAATCTGCAGCTTCCAAATAAAATCCCAATTTTTATTCTCGTCATCCCAATTTCGATCAAGCAACCATTGGTAGGCAGAATTTGTGGCAAAGGTACTAGTGGGGTTCCATCTCCATGTACAAACATCAAGACCATCAAACGTTTCAGGTGGCTTAATATTCATTATGTGCGGGATTGCGACATGTGATAGTAAGTTTGAGAGAGATTCAATATCCCATGCACCATCGACAGTCACCATGTGGCTGGTTTTCATAGATGTGTCAATGGTATCATGTGCCAAAGCATAAGGTCTGAGAGATCCAAGTGGGGGTAGCCAGACGTTATCCCAAAAATTGATAAGAGAGCCGTTACCAACTGACCACGCAAGGCATTCCCGTAGTTGCGGCCATGTCTTAGATAAACCACGCCAAAGAGGAGAGCAACCCGGCCTTGAGATTGAAGCAGGGCAAATTTCAGTGACTTTATACTTTTGATGGAGTTAGATCCAGTAAGCATCAGTACGGGTCACCAGAGCAAAATTAATTTTTAACATAAAATCAACGTTTCGTTCGTAAAGCCTTGGGATCCCAAGGCCACCTCTGGCAATCGGTTGGCTTATTGAATCCCAATTAACAAGAGAGATTTTATTTCCCGTATTAGAGGAGCTCCATATGAAGTGACAAATGATCTTTTTCCATCTCATCACAAATGCGCTTAGGAAACATTGTTGTTTGCATAAAGAAAATCCTTAGGACAACTTTTGCAAGAGTTACATGACCAGTCGTAGAGAGTAACTTTGAAGTCCAACCATTTAGTTTGTTGAGTATCATTTCAAGGATGGAAGAATAATCCTGGTATGTGGCTAGTTTGTGCATGACTGGTACACCAAGGTATTTCCCAGTTATATCACTCCATTGTTAATGACTTAATGAGACGAAGACATGGAAGACGTACATCATAACATTGGTGACGTGGTTCTCACCAAAACAACATCGTTTTAGCGCGATTTGAACTCTTTACTCGTGATAGTAGAAGATACAAGTTAATCATTGGGCCAACTTAAATTTTTTATATAGATTTTTATAATTTCTGAAAATTTGCGATATTAGTTAAGATTTTTTTCAATTAGTTAAGAGAGGAAAATTTTTGATAGTAGAAGATACAAGTTAATCATTGGGCTTTACCATTAGAGTTGGACACTATCCTTGGTGTCAACTTCCCAAATTTTTATATTCCCTCTAAATTTTCCAATTTCTCTCTAAATTCTCAATTTCCCTATATTCTCAAAATTTCTCAGTTTCCCTCTAAATTCTCAAATAAAATCAAAATTTTCCACACAAAAATCTTTCTTTTAAAAAAATTTCTCCCACCACTCACTTTGAATAATATATATAATCTCAAATAATTTCATCTTATATGATATTTTAAAATTTTATGTTAAATTATATTTAAATTATTAATTAATTATTACAAGAAAAATAAATTAAACTTATAAATATTTAAATTAATTTTATATAATCTAATAAAAGCATGTTTATTAAATAAATTATTTAATGAAATTAATTTAATGATTATAATTAAGATTTATAATATAAGAATTATAATTAATATAGAAAATAAAATTTATTAATTTAATTATCATAACTAACAATTTGTTTAACTTTTAAAAGTAAACAAATTAATTATCACAGTTCATTATAAATTCAAAATCTCACAACTTTATCAATTGTAACTTATAAGTCAGAAAAAATATCAGATCAGGTCAAATAACAAGTCGAATTATTTACAGGTTGAGTCAATTACAAGTCAGGTTGATAGCAGGTTGGGTAATATCAGTTATTTACTAAGCTAATCTCGGGTTCGGGTTCATATCAGTCGGATGCTTGTTGGGTTTTGTTATTATATTATCGGTTCAATTAGGGTTCATATCATTCTCAGATCAGGTACAGGTCGGGTTCATATCCATAATTTCCAGGTCTAACTCGGGTTCAGGTCAACACCAGTTCGAACTCGAGTCAGTTTCGGATCACCAGCCCTCATGTCACAAATAGTTTTGATTCGAGTCGATTAAAAATCAGTTTTACAAGTCGGGTTAGCTTTTACATCCCTAGGTTAGTTTATGCTTCATTTTATTACTCATCGTTAAAAATTTAATGGAACTATGTACGTGACCCTTTTTATGGGTAAACTGCATTATTCATAACTCAACTATCTTTTCACTCATATTTTGGTTACTAAAGTTTAAAAATTTTCAATTTAAATACTCCACTTTAAAATTGCTCATTTTTTAATAAGTATAATTTATTTTATTAATGATTTTATGATATGACATTTTATTATTATTTTATTAATAAATGGTTAAAACAAAAAAAATTAAATTTGAAAGTTAAGTAATTATTTTTTAAAAAAATAAACTTTAGTAACCAAAATTTGAGTGAGGAGATAGTTGTGTGATTAATGATGTAATTTACCCATAGAAAGTATTATGTTGTAACAATTTGCTAAACTTTCAACATCGAGGTACCAAAACAAAATAAAAAGTAAATATTGGGTGTGATTTTGAAATAAATGAAAATTTAAGTATCAGAATTAAAATAAAAGTAATAGTTTAAGTACTAAATGTGTAGCTTACCCAAAATAATAATATATGTAACACCCCAAAATTTTGGTTAGTGAGCAAAATGTTAATTTTGAAAGTTTAGTGGTTAAAGTATAAAGTTTAGAAAAATTTAGGGACCAAAAAAGTAATTTTTAAAGGTTTAGGGACCAAAAGTATAATTTTTAAAATTTAGGTGTTTTGACACCATAAATGAATAGTTCACCCTCAAGAATGACGTTTTGGTGGGAATTAGATTTTTGATCCGAAATTTATGTTAAAAACTGTAACGTGTTAAAGTCGGGTAAAATTCGGTAAATCGGATTGAAGAGAAATTTTGAGAAAATTTGAAGGATATTAAATTAAGCTTAAAAATATTATTTCCACATTTTAAAATGATGAAAAATAATATGGATCATTGGATTTGAGAATTTATTTCCATGTTCAATTTGGACTGTTGGATAAAAATGACAAGATTGAAATTCTTGGAAAGTTGTATAGATAAAGTTGTCAAGGGTATAATATTTTGTTCATCTTTGACTTCGGAAGATGATAACCAACATGTGGCTTGGTATGGATGTAATTATCAAGTTTCATTAATGGTAAAATTGTCATTTCCTAATTAAATGAATTTAAGCTTAATAAATGACAAATTAACATGAAATAACTAGAAATTTCATAAAAATAAGACCTTCTTCAACCTCCATTTCGTGCTCCTCATAACCTAGGTAAGAGAAATTTTATTTTTCATTTTTGAGCAATTTTCTTTGGATTTTGGATTGAACCGTGAAATAGAAAATTATTCTATTCGAATAGCTCTATCATTTGGTACAATCATTGCATGCTAATCTTGTTTGAATGTTAAGTTCACAAATTTTAGGGTTTATGTTCATGTTAGAGTTTTATGGATTGATGATGGATTTTGAGGTTGTTGAGGCTGTAGAATTATTTCCAAGCTTGTTTGATGATCAAAACCACCTAGAAATGCTATATTGATTTTTAGCCTAAACCTTAAATTAGGGAAAGTTTGTGATTTGATGAAATTGAGTTAGGGGTTTGATTGTAGAGGTTTTAAAATGTTGAATAGAGGTTTATTTCATGCTCGAATCAAATTGAAATCAAGTGAAATCACAAAACCCTCCCCTTAACATTTGGCCTAAGCTTTTGGAAGTGAGAACAATTATGGAAAAATCATAAAAGGGTAAGAAATGATGTAAGAAAGATCCTACAAGCTTTAGAAAGTTATTTGGACCAATTTGTAATTTTAAGAAACTTGTGAGACCTATTCGATAATTTTGAAAAGTTATGGGGTTGATGTGTAATTATTCAATACATGAATTAATATGCAGGAAATTATTGTTAGAGTGATGAATTTGGTGTTACAATGTGAAATTTGACTATTTTCGAAAGTTGTCAAAGTTTGAGTAATAAATGGTAAATATTGAGAACTTTAATAACTTAAGTGGTAATAATGGAATCTTTGAGGTATTGGGATGGAAATTAGATTGTTGAAATTTAATTAAGTTGTTAGAGACTTGAATTGAAGTAAAAAGGCAATGGACTATTTAGAATAAAATGAAAAAGTTGAGATGAATTCTAAAAGAATTCATAATTAGTAGTTAAAATGGAAAGTTGAAAAAGGTTTTGTGAAGTTTGAATGAATTTGGATAAAAAGAGACTTGAATGGTTAACTTGAAGTGTTAAAGTCAATATTTATGTTATGACATAGAATTAATATCGAATGAACATCGAAAGATTTTTAGGAATTTATTTTCTATTGTGTGCCTATGTTAGTGAGATTCTAACATGTGGTTTCAAATGTACATGCTTTGTACATGAGCTCATTTAGATTGTGTGCTTGAAACCAAGACCAAACAATGTTAAAGCTAAGGAGAGCTTAAGGATGAAATATGAATTTCTAAGGAAAGTTGCAAGCTAAGGACTCCAGATGAGTGCATATTTAATTCATATTTATGATATCGTGCAAACATTGGCTTGCGATGAGCCAATGACAGAGTTGATAGATAAGAATTGACTCATAAATGTTATGAAATTTTGTGATTCATGCATATATGTTCATTTGGTATCCTACTACAATTAGTGAATAAGATGAAAATATAAGTTAGTGAAATCTGCACAGATTTGTGTTCTGAACAGTAAGTTTAGAAAATAACCATAAATTATATAGAAATTATTAGGGGATGATTTTTATTCCATTGGATTTGTATATCGGTCTAGTTTTGATTAGAACAAACAGATACTGATTTCAAGAAGTATATAAAAAGATATGAATTTTTAATCAATGATAGGTCAGAAAACAGGGCAATATATTCTGCTCAAAACAACTTCTGTAAGTCAACATTGAAAATTCACTATAAATTGTACAAGATGAACTAGAAGGAATGAATTATATGGTCATATTCATATTCGATTATAGTTTTCATTGGTATAAACATAATAATTTTTAAGTGTATAGATTAGTACAAAATAATATTTCTTTAAAGGTAGTACAAATTGCCAACATATGAAACTTGTCATAAATTATGTTTTCATGTTACTCCTATGTTATAAGCTATTATAAATGTTGAAATGTTTCAACTTCATTACATTTGACATGATAGTTAAGATTATCTGTTTCATGACGAAAATGATGTGTTTATGTTCAAGAAAGCTAATTGAGGATGATTATGATATATTAATGTTATACGGAAATGAAATGTTTAGGGTATGAACTTCCCATTATGTTATGATATGAAAAGTCATTTATGTCGATATATTGATATCTTTGATATTCAATAACATATAATAATTAATAGAAAAGCTCATTGTATGTTGCATTAAGTGTCGTAGGTACACTTGGCATGCTAGGAAGTGAGTAAAGTTCAAATTAAGTCAAGTTTTGGTACATACATTACGTATGACACCGCTAGTGCATATGATATGTTTTGCACTTGGAGTGCATCTTATGATGATGATTAGCATTGTGAAGTGCCTAGTGAGCACATTATGTATGACTTATGTACCTTGTATTCTCATAAATATGCATTGGGCCATGAACTTGAAAATAAGCTATAATATGAAATTAAGTTATGAATCTGAAATAAGTTTTGAGTCTGAAACAAGTTCTGAATCTCAGAATGAGTTTTGAAATATGAAAGTACGGATTATGAAAATGAAATGTGAACGTGCATATGAAAGTGAAAGATGAAAATCAGATATTGTATATGAATGAAAAAGAATATGATATGCCTATTATGTATGATATTGTTTATCATGGCTTTGATATTACTATTATGTATGATATTGTTTATCATGGTTTTGATAAAATCATGAGATTATGATTTTCAGATTCTTGATGAGGAAAAATGACTTGGATAAATCAATTTGGATATTTAGTGATTTTATTGGAATTTAAGTTCATGTTTTAAATTGTTATGATATTATTAAATTTTATATAAGTGAATATGTTGTTTAGATGTTGCTAAACTGTTTATAATGCCTCACTAAGTGTATACTTAGCATGCGATGATTTTCACGCGTAGGTAAAGAAGAGCAAGTGAAGTAAGGAGCTGAGTGGGTATCAATCAATAAAGAAAAAGTTTCAGGTATCAATAATGACATCCTACTATTTTAAATTTTCTAGATGGCATATATACGAATAAGAAAAATCTAAGATATGCTATTATGGATATAAATATGAATTTAAGTTTTGTGTTTTAAATAAAAATTATATTTTGACAGAGTAAATAAATATTTTAAATTAGACAATAATTAGGCAGTTTATCATATGATATAGAACACTATAAAACTATCTAGTTATTGTCTAAAAATGATATTGATATAGAGGCTTAAATAATATAATATGATTTTACGTGATTACATTATTTATTGAAAGGATTAAATTGGATAAATTTTAAAAGTTCAAAATTTTATTGGATTTCAACCTTATAATATATGTAAAACTATGTGACATCTTTGACTCATATTTGGTAAATATAAGGTAGTATGTCAGTATCTATTTAAATACTCTCTACTAATTAGCAATGGACACTTGTATCCTTGTTGATACTTGAACTCGTGACCTCCAAAAAGAATAACAAGCCCCTTAACTGCTGAAGTCAATTAGTTCGTACCAACGTAGTGACCTTGAATCAAATGTTTGGGTAACAATTAAATGAACCCTAATTAGGCTTGTAAACTGATATAAGGCTATCCAAGCTTCTTTAATGATGGTAGACTTGTTGTTTCCCGATCTAAGAGAGACACCAAATGTTACACTTGAATTAATAAGTAATCTGCACAAATAAATGAAAGAAATAATTAAAATGGAATAAGAAATTAAGAAAGAAATGAAATGATAAGAAAAAAAATGGATAGAGTTGTTATCAAAGGTAGGCTACGGAAGTGATGTAGAAAGATCCTTCAAATGGAAGTTGATTTGGCATCCAATGATGATGATGGACGTTGACCTTGATGAATAATGATGGATGTTTCAATGGCGTTGAAATGGTAATGGAAATAGAGATGGTGTAGGCATGCAGGTGATGGAATATGGAAGGATGAAGGTAGTATCTTAAATAAGTTAAAGAGAAAGAAAAATTATAGAGAGTTTAACCCCGTTCTTTATAAACTTAAATATGGGATGGTAGGATAGGACTTGAACCCCCTAGTTATGAAAACTAGGAACTCAAAGTATAAAGGGAAAGGATTGACGCCACAAACTTAGAAAGTTTGCTTAATCGATAAAGTTCTTAAAGAACTTGCAAGAGAGAAAATCTCACAAAGAGTTTATATTAATCAAAAGGGTTGAGTTTACAAATGAATAAGCCTTCCTATTTATATGATTTGGAAGGGCTGTTCGAATAATTACATGCCTATTCGGTTAGATACATAACTTTAAATGAAAATGCATGATGTATGGATGAATGAAGATGTCCCTTGGCCTTGGTGTTGGTTCGGCTAACCCTTCATGTAGGAGCATGACCATTCGGTTTGAATTTGAAGACTCATCTCCCTTGGTCGAATAGATATACATCCCTTCACTTTGGCGCCAAGCCTTGGGCATGTGCTAGGCGTGTGCTAAGGGTGTGGCCGTATAATACCCCCAACCCGTATCCGACTCGGATCCGAGTCCGATGTGTCGCATTGACTTTTCAAAACATTTACTTCACTACAGCAAAACAGAGTTTTAGTGGCATTTTTTAGTCCTATAGCGGCGTTTTTAAGTGCCGCTAAAAGTACTTGCGGCGATAGCAAAAACGCCGCAAGAAGCGCCGCCAATACCAGCGCCGCTAAAGTTAGCGGCGTTTGAGAACAAAAAATGCCGCAATAGGTCAAGATATATTACGGCATTTCTAGAAAAAACACTACAAAAAGTCATGATCTATAGCGGTGTTTTTAGAAAAAACGCCGCAAAATGTCAGATCTATAGCGGTGTTTTTGAACACAAACGCCGCAAAAGGTCATAACTATAGCGGTGTTTATGGATACAAACGCCGTTAATTACCTTTCTTTAGCTAATATTAATTGATTTTTCATATTTCATTTCTGATATACTTCACCTAAATATATATCTAGCTGTATCTAATTAACAACAACCATATATTTTAATTAAGACAAAAAACATAAAGAAAAATACTTAACAATAAAATAAATTAAAGTTTTTTTAATGGAAAGAGAACCTTAAAAGACATTAAAGTACAAATAAGTTACAATTGAACCTCAAAGTGTAGATATACATGGATTGTTGTTCGATACATCCTCAATTTCACTAGCGTCATCATCAAAACCTCCAAATATGCCTTCTAAAGCTACTTTGTTTCCTATTTCATTGGAATTTGTCCTATTCATCGTCTTGACATCTTCTTTGAATGTATCATTTGACAGTGAAGGATCTCTCCTCAATAGATTAAAAACAAATAGGAAACGATGTGCCAGTCTATTGAAGAACCCTTTTTGTTGAAGTTTGTTCTTCAAGATTACTGCAATTACAATAATTTAGATGAGACTAAGAAGAGAATGAAACAACCAGCATAACTTGCATTCATAACCTACATGTGAGTGATTGAGAACTGAAAAAAGATGTTGCAACAAACATAAAAAATAAGAAGTCAGAAACCATGAAAACTAAAATATATTCTACATAAGAATGTAAAAAATGTCATCATAAATTTTTTTTTTTAATAATGTACTGGTTTCCATCTTACTTTTAGAAGTTAGAATTCTTACCCCAAGATAACAACTGTTGTGACTAGAAGGTTGGGCTCCAGCTTAGGATCATGAAATACAAATATAATAATGTCCTTTGTGTACTCTGTAGTTTGACGGAATGTACGCTAAAAGGCTTGCAAATCGTCATCGCTGATAACATTAGAACTTGCAAAAACACATATAAATATGCCATCGAGGTCCTACGTCCAAAAATGAAACTTATGTAACATCTGCTTTAAAATTTTCTTAATGATACCTTTACCCCTGCACCAATAAAAGGGCAGTCATGCATAGCTTGCGAAATTGAAGTTATGATGCTGTAAGCAGCTCCAAATCTAAATTGCATCTTTGTACTTCCCAATAATCTGAGAAAGTTTGCACTCTTAGAAAAGAAATGAAATCTTATAATTTTGGATCAATAAAGCATGCAAGTTTAAGTCCCTCAAATTTCAACCGATGTCAAGAAAAAAAGTGTTAGTAGCAGATCCAAAGGATAATGAAAAAAGGTAGTTTAAGAACAACATATAAAGGGTTGAGTAATAATAAACTCATGGGTAGTAACTAGTACAAAATGCAATGTCATGTCAACTAACATTTATAACTTCTGAAACTCCAAGCACCTTAATATTAGCATGAACTACATCAATGAGTTTTCTTTGTATCTCCTGGAGAATTCCCAGAGCTTACAAATGATATAAGCATGTCATAAATTTCAGAGCCAACCCAACAAGCCTAAAGAAATGTTGACACTTATGACAACTGATATGGCATTTATAGCAAGTATAACAACATTATTGACAGTTCTCAAAGCCTCATCTAGAGTTGCCAACTCATTTTTTAGCAAGGAGTCAGTGTTAATTTCTGCGAATAAGAAAACATGTGAGAACTCCCGACATTATAATGGGAGGCTTTTAGAGATCAATATCATAAATGATATAAATAGATTATCAATAAATTTTTTAAAAGAGATGATAAATACTCAACTAACAAAATCTTTATGTCATGCTTACCAATACAAAAATTTGTCATCTCTTGAAGTTTTCCCGTCAAATCCTTGACCTGCAAATTGTGTTACACAAACTGAGTTAAGAATCAGTTTGAATTGTTATCATAGTTATAAGCCAATAACCTCAAATTTCAAACTTCCCCCTACCAGTACACCAAAAAAGCGATATGTGTAACTTTATGCCTAGTACGAAACCATAGAGCTCCCTAATACTTAGAAATGTTAACTTCTGCAAGACTCCAGCACAAAACCCATAGACAATGACTATAAATTTCCTTTTGAATTAGCATATCCAAATCAAATGTAAACTCCTGCAAGATTCCAGCACAAAACCCACAGGCTCTGGTTACAAATTTCCTTTTAAATCTTAGCATATTCAACTCTAGTTGATTTTCAAATTCCCATTTGTCATTCTACATACTTACCAAAGCTGAGGGTTTCAAGCTATAACACAAAAGGATTTCCAACTAAGGAGGTCATCTCCACTTAGTCTTTTGCCATCAATTTATCAACCTTTTGCATCGACAATTCTTAGTGGCAAACATCAGAATTTCAGCCATACACATGACATAGCAATCTTCCTATAAAAGATTAATTCTTAAATCCAGAAAGGGGAGAAAAGTAAAAAAAATTATTATTTCACAAGGGTTAAGTTAAAATCCACTCAAACTAGAAAAAAAACTATTTACATGACTTGTTACAGGTGGCAGAGAAGTTAATGATTATGAACGAAGAATGTTAGAAAGGTAATTATCAATCTGTTGAGAAACTAAGGACTACAAATCCTCCACCAGTCGCTCATGTCAAACCGGTAATTTCTAGTTATTCAAACCCTTTTGTTTATGTGTTTTGTAGAAAAAATATACTATATGATACTGTCTCTATTGATTTTTGCTTCTGTTTATTCTTACTTATTTCCTAGGCATTGATTCAATGATCAGTATAGTTGTGTTGGTATGTTGAAGGTAACATACTATATTCTACTCAAACTAGAAATAATTCATAGATAAAGAGTAGACTAACACCCCGTGTTTTCTATATTTCAATCACAGAAAAATCAATTCTTTGCCGCAACCAAATTTACCAAATCCAATACAGAAAATCTTTGCATATTGACATGTATAGCTTCAAATTGACTTTTGAGCTACAAATTACAACTTCAAATTCTTAAACAAAGTAAACAATCAAATTATCCCTAATTATCAAATCAAAATTAATCATAATAATAAAAGAAAAATACCATTATTTCTTCGATTTCAGCTAGTCGACGAATCACAATCCAGAACAGTGACATCAGTATTCTACCTTCACTCCCATTTGATTTTCCAAACCTTTAAAAATACGCAGAACTTTCACATTTAGTAAACAAAATAAACCCCAAGCTTGCAGAAATTATGAAAAGAAAATACCTTGGAAAGAGAGATTCAAAAATAACTTATAATTTCAAGGATTATATCTATATATGAAAACAGAAAAGAGACTATAACCGACGCCTCCACTTTTTGAAAAATATTTCTGAAAAGCCTGAGTTTCAGGTTAAAAGAGAAGATAAAAAAAATATTGTATTCTATTTCCCTGAATAATAACACATACATCCAGACAACACATTTCAACCGAATCTAATTCCCTTAATCCAAGAACAAGCATTTGAAGAATCCAATTCAATCGAGAAATCACCAAAACAACCCTAAGAGCAGAGAAAAACACGATTCTTTCGACGAAACAATGTAGATTCGATAGAAATTGTAAACATACACAAAGAAGAATCCTTCGACATGATCAATCACACAAAAAAATCCTAAAAGGAATTACTGAAATAAAAAAATTGAAAAAGACAGAACGAAAAGGCTTAAATGAAATAGGGGAATGAAAAGAATGAAGATACATGGGTTGAATATAAGGGGAAGATGGATCGAACAATGGAGGTCGAAGGATCAAAGGGTGAGAGTGGATGCAAAGAGATAAAAGAGAAGGGAGACGTATTTCGATGCCCAGACTAAATATATGGAATTAGGGTTTTGTTTCGATATGTTCAAGTAGTGTTCAGGAGAAGCTTTTTTTACGTAAACGCCACTAGGTTATATGACAATTGCAGCGTTTGGTATTAAAAGCCACTAAAGTACGCGTCTATAGCGGCGTTTGTATAAAAACACCACTAAAGTATGAGTCTATAGCGGCGTTTGGTATTAAAACGCCACAAAAGTATGTGTCTATAGCGGCGTTTGTGTAAAAACGCCACTAAAGTACGAGTTTATAGCGGCGTTTTGTATTAAAACGCCACAACAATACTAGTCTATAGCGGCGTTTGTATAAAATCGCCATTAAAGTACGAGTCTATAGCGGCATTTGTGTAAAAACGCCACTAAAGTACGAGTTAATAGCGGCATTTATATAAAAAATGCCACTATAGTACGATTCTTTAGCGGCGTTTGTATATAAACGCCACTAAAGTATAGTATTTTACGGCGTTTGTTCTAAAACGTCGTTATATGTAAACAATAACCAGCGTTTGTTGTAAAAACGCCGCTACATCTGTCGCTAAAAACCATTTTTCCTGTAGTGCTTGTATAAAATAGTGAGTAATTTAAATTTTTTATAACATATAACTTATTCAAAACATTTACAGAATTATTTAGAGCTTATACAATATATTATTTTGAATACATGCCAACTAGAACTTTATATATTAAAATCCATATTATTCACCTTTCTTCTGATCTGACATTCGGTAAGAAGAACTGATATGTCTTGCTCCACATTGCTTTTTACTCTTCTCACTTCTGTAACCTACGTGCGAAACAATCACACGCTAAGTCTATGACTTAGTAAGGCATTACATTTATAAAAGAACTCTAATTATTTAAACATGTAGGAACACATCATCTCATGATGTCATACCAAAACAATTTAACATTACATACGATGTAATATACACATATACATATCTCACACTATTTCCATTACTAAACTTATTCCACTGTCCATATTCTTATCATTTATGTCTCATAATCATACACTCATATATTCATTCTTTTAAGCCACATATGATTCGATTAATCAAGCAATATACACATAATCTCATATATCATATAATACAATTTATATCACAAAAGCATATACTTTACATGTAATATATATATTTATTGTTATCTCTTTGTTAGCCCATGTACATCTGTGAGAACTGTAGATATGTGAGTCTATTGAGGTTGTGCACTATACTGTCACCACAACTCGTATGGGGTCCCACTAGGGGCTATAAAATTTGTCCTGAATGACCACTATGAAATATCCCGAAGGATCACTGTTTGTCCCGAAGGATCGCGTAGACCCTCGACTCTTGGCATGCCAACTATACATATAGCTCTCGTATCATATAACATGGGCATTTTCACTTATATCATTCCACATATACACTTTCATATCACATGTCATATTACATATATCCAAAGTGCATAGAATCACGTAGATCGTATCATATACCTTAGATCATTTCTTAGATGTTCATGTAAACCTACATATCATATCTTGTTCACATATAATCATATATACTTCATATAGCACATAGAAACACCTAGAACACTTCCACATAGCTTATATCAATTTTCTGAATCCTTTCATATTACTTGATAACATATATCATATATGTATATAATAACTTATGTCATATCATCTACCTTATGCTTCATTTCTTTGTATTCCCTTTGATTACATAAACTATGTCGTATTTCTAAACATATATCATTTAATAGTATTTTATTTATATATTAATTTAATCTATTTACTTAATTCAATATCATATATTCCTTATAACCTTTTCATATCGCTCCATAAATCTTTAGCATATAACTTATCTTATATATTCGTATAATCCTTTTTATATTCAATTTCCTAATTGATATACAATTCCCATTTCATTCTATAATTCAATCTTATTTAGTTCCCTTAACTCTCATTAAATCAAAAAGCTCTATTTTACTAATTCTCATAATGGATCATACCACTATGTACTTGTCCAACTCATGTTTCTATTAAGCATATAATGTTACACATGTTTACCTAGTTCCTATCACTTCTCATGAACTCACTTTCATCATATTTTCCTATTATTACATATTTTCTCTCATAACTATATATTCACATAGTCTTATATTTCATTATCATATGACTTATATTTGTTCTCCTATAACTCTTCATAGACATCTATTTCCATTTCCATATATCACTTGACTTATCTTCTATATTCCTATAATTTCATAACTTACTTTATATTCTCTCATTAACACTTAAATAGTGTTTTTATGTAAACCACATAGCACATACAAAACATATCAATTCATATAATCAAACATACATACACTTCATGTTGTTAACATACTTATGATCAAGACTTAATGAGCTATTACTATAGGAAATAGACTTATCACAAGTCCAATTTCCATATAATCTTATAAAAATAAAATGCACTCACCTTGGCCTCACCACGTTCCAATCCACTTATGATTTCCTCTATTTCGATCGAATCTTAACTTGATAATCATTCTGGAACTTGTTCATGTTTGATATCTATATAATCACACATTGATACATATCAATATCCAATTGATATACTCTAATCTATCATTTCTTAAACCAAAAGAAAGGTCTATTTCTATTTCCCCTTTGAAGTGCATCGATACATTCTACAGTGCATCGATGCATTCTTTAACATGTGCATCGATGCATTACCCATGCATCGATACACCAATCACCTTCGATGTTTTCATTTTAAGAGGGTACATCGATGCACTCCTTATGCATCGATGCACTAATTACATTCGATGTTTCTTCTTTAAAGAGTGCATCGATACACCTTGCCCAGAATTTGCATTTTAAGCCCGAAAACCATCAACTTTTCACTCAATTCTTCTATTTTAAGTCTCTATCATGTCATTAAACTCAACTACCATTACTTAAACCAACTTATATCCATATAAACCATCTTTATCTTCCATATCTCATCATGATTCTTAAAATTTAAGAATCTTACTAAACTTTCAACTTTGTTATTAATCCTTTCTAACTTCATAAATCTCTTATTCTTATTGATGCAAGTCAAATTCAACTTTCAATTCTTATTATAAACTCTATTTCAATATTTCACTCAAGAACTCCAAATCTTTAATCTTCCCTAACTCCTTTATCTTTTGATTTTAAGATAACTTAAGCTTTCCTTAAGCTTAGTTATCATCTAATGATCATAACCCAACCTTAAATTTAACCAGAAATTATCTAAATAGAAGACTCACCTTTTATTCAAGCCTTCACGTATGAAGAAGGAAGAAGAAAGAAGAGAAGAGAAGAGAACTCTGGAACCTTTTTTCTCTTCCCACGTGGTTTCCTTATCTTATAAGGGAAAATAAAAATCTTCCTTGTCAATTAACTATTTTACCCTTTACTTCATTTAATAATTACCAACAATCCCTCAAAAATATTTACAAATAAGTCCCTACATTTACAATCTTTTGAAATCATACTTCAAAGTTACAAAAATTTTATTTTAGTCACTCACCCTGATTTTGGGATATTACAAATCTCCCATCCTTTTAAGAAAATTTGTCCTCGAATTTTCATTGCCCATACCAATAAGAACATACCTTCTAATGTTCTCATGTTGCCTCCTATACTTAACCTTTCCTTCGTTTAGTTCTTCAACTTCCTTTTTCCTTTATACATTTACTTACTGTCACTTATTATATACACAGTAACCAGTAACCTCAATCCACTCATGTCTTTTCTCTCCTTCGATGCTGCATTTTCCTATGACTTTTCTAAAATTCCATATAATGTCACTCATCACGTACACAGTAACATCCATCTCTAATTACCTTATAACCATAACTAAAATCTTTTTCCATCATCATTTTACCAAGAACACGACCTTAAATCTTCTTTAAATATGATTCAACATACACTTTAAAGAATCTTTTCACATCACCTTGCACACTTTTCTTACTTCTATATCAAAATTATCATCTACACTTCCATATAACTTTTATCGTATCTGATCCTTTAATTCAATCCCTTTCATTTCTTTATTCCATTATTCCTTTATTTATTCCTTATACACAAATCATATCTTTCCTTTCATGTTCACATACTCTTGTCTTATCACCTATACTCATCTCTATGTACCAATATTCATTGCATCTTCATAACTTTGATAACCCATTTCTTATACAGAGCTTCATTCTTTATCATTTCTTATACTTGTATTTTTCTTCCTTAAGGTTTCATGCAAATACTTATCTCCTTTTCTACATCAAAGCTATCTGATCAGAATATACACTTATTTTCAGATTCACATCATAATTGATTAACTCAACTTTATCTTTTCCTCCAATCTCATAACTCTATCACTTTTACTCTGATAGTTAGTTAATAACATTTGTTCAATCTAGGGCACAAGCCCTATTCTGCCAATCATATACATCATTTCCAATCGAAATTATCTCAAAATTAGTTTACTTAACTTATCAATTTCACCTCTATTTTCACACATCCTGTAAATTCCGGTGTTCAAACTCAACATTATGACTTCATTTGTCTTATAAACTGATCATCGATATACATATTCTCAAACTCTTCTTATTAATCCTCAGCTTTACTCAAATATACAAATCCTTATTTCCTTTACTATACCACATTACCATGATCCAAATATACAATTGTATCCAGATCCATTTCATATTTGGTTATCATATCTTGACAATATCTTATAATCTTATACTTCCAGTATATTCCCATCAAATATTCTTGTTAGCCAACGCTAACTTTTTTCCTTATAAAATGCAATCTCTTATCATATCCACACTTTTGCTTATGTACAACACTATTCTTTGTTTCAACTCATAAACTCTGGCTTTCTATATCTTATACGCTTGTCACTGATACACTTATTCTTGAGCTCTTCTATAAGTACTAACCACATCATTTGATCTTTTTAACGTTCTTATGGTGACACTTGTTCACCATATTATATCTTATCCACATACTAACAAAACTAATTCATATCGCTTTTCCAATTTAAAACAATAAAAATCTTCTATCACTATTCTAATATGATTTCAACTTTCTGAAATCAATCTTTAATCTTATAAGACATTTTCTGAGGTTTCCGCTCTTCATCCTACCTGGCCAGGGCAGGTGAATTGCTATCACCATCAGATTTGTCAGCTATCGATTTACTTTACTTTGACAATTTCTATAATCAATTCCTACTATATCATACAAATCTTATTCTATTAGCAAGATAACATATTCCTTAAACCTCATTTAACTTCGGTTTAAGCCTAGAATCGGCTAAACCTTAGCTTTGATACCATTAAATGTAACACCCCAACCCGTATCCGACCTGGATCCGAGTCTGAGGTGTCACATTGACTTTTCAAAATATTTACTTGTATAAAATAGTAAGTAATTTAAAATTTTTATAACATATAACTTATTCAAAACATTTTCAGAACTATTCAGAGCTTATACAATATGTTATTTTGAATACATGCCAACTAGAACTTTATATATTAAAATCCATATTATTCACATTTCTTCTGATCTGACCTTCGGTAAGAAGAACTGACCTGTCTTGCTCCACATTGCTTTTTACTCTTCTCACTTCTGTAACCTACGTGTGAAACAATCACACGCTAAGTCTATGACTTAGTGAGGCATTACATTTATAAAAGAACTCTAATTATTTAAACATGTAGGAACATATCATCTCATGATGTCATACCAAAACAATTTAACATTACATACAATGTAATATACACATATACGTATCTCACACTATTTCCATTACTAAACTTATTCCACTATCCATGTTCTTATCATTTATGTCTCATAATCATATACTCATATATTCATTCTTTTAAGCCATATATGATTCATTTAATCAAGCAATATACACATCATCTCATATATCATATAATACAATTTATATCATAAAAACATATACTTTACATATAATATATATATTTATTGTTATCTCTTTGTTAGCCCATGTACATCTGTGAGAAGTGTAGATATGTGAGTCTATTGAGGTTGTGCTCTATGTTGTCACCACAACTCGTATGGGGTCTCACTAGGGGCTATGAAATTTGTCCCGAAGGACCACTATGAAATATCCTGAAGGATAACTATATGTCTCGAAGGACTGCGTAGACCCTCGACTCTTGGCATGCCAACTATACCTATAGCTCTTGTATCATATAACATGGGCATTTTCACTTATATCATTCCACATATACACTTTCATATCACATGTCATATAACATATATCCAAAGTGCATAGAATCACGTAGATCATATCATATACCTTAGATCATTTCTTAGATGTTCATGTAAACCTACATATCATATATTGTTCACATATAATCATATATACTTCATATAGCACATAGAAACACCTAGAACACTTCCACATAGCTTATATCAATTTTCCGAATCCTTTTATATTACTTGATAACATATATCATATATGTATATAATAACTTATGTCATATCATCTACCTTATGCTTCATTTCTTTGTATTCCCTTAGATTACATAAACTATGTCGTATTTCTAAACATATATCGTTTAATAGTATTTTATTTATATATTAATTTAATCTATTTACTTAATTCTATTTCATATATTCCTTATAACCTTTTCATATCGCTCCATAAATCTTTAGCATATAACTTATCTTATATATTTGTATAATCCTTTTTATATTCAAGTTTCCTAATTGATATACTATTCTCATTTCATTCTATAATTCAATCTTATTTAGTTCCCTTAACTCTCATTAAATCAAAAAGCTCTATTATACTAATTCTCATAATGAATCATACCACTATGTACTTGTCCAACTCATGTTTATATTAAGCATATACTATTACACATGTTTACCTAGTTCCTATCACTTCTCATGAACTCACTTTCATCATATTTTCCTATTATTACATATTTTATCTCATAACCATATATTCACATAGTCTTATATTTCATTATCATATGACTTATATTTGTTCTCCTATAACTCTTCATAGACATCTATTTCCATTTCCATATATCACTTGACTTATCTTCTATATTCCTATAATTTCATAACTTATTTTATATTCTCTCATTAACACTTAATAGTGTTTTTACGTAAACCACATAGCACATACAAAACATATCAATTCATATAATCAAACATACATACACTTCATGTTGTTAACATACTTATGATTAAGACTTAATGAGCTATTACTATAGGAAATAGACTTATCACAAGTCTAATTTCCATATAATCTTATAAAAATAAACTGCACTCACCTTGGCCTCACTACATTCCAATCCACTTATGATTTCCTCTCTTTCGATCGAATCTTAACTTGATAATCATTCCGGAACTTGTTCATGATCGATATCTACATAATCACACATTGATACATATCAATATCCAATTGATATACTCTAATCTATCATTTCTTAGACCAAAAGAAAGGTCAATTTCTATTTCTATTTCCCCTTTGAAGTGCATCGATTCATTCTACAGTGCATCGATGCATTCTTTAACTTGTGCATCGATGCACTACCCATGCATCTATACACCAATCACCTTCGATGTTTTCATTTTAAGGGGGTGCATTGATGCACTCCTTATACATCGATGCACTAATTGCATTCGATGTTTCTTCTTTAAAGAGTGCATCGATACACATTGAATGTGCATCGATACACCTTGCCCAGAATTTGCATTTTAAGCCCGAAAACCATCAACTTTTCACTCAATTCTTTTATTTTAAGCCCCTATCATGTCATTAAACTCAACTACCATTACTTAAACCAATTTATATCCATATAAACCATCTTTATCTTCCATATCTCATCATGATTCTTAAAATTTAAGAATCTTACTAAACTTTCAACTTTGTTATTAATCCTTTATAACTTCATAAATCTATTATTCTTATTGATGACAAGTCAAATTCAACTTTCAATTCTTATTATAAACTCTATTTCAATATTTCACTCAAGAACTCCAAATCTTTAATCTTCCCTAACTCCTTTATCTTTTGATTTTAAGATAACTTAAGCTTTCCTTAAGCTTAGTTATCATCTAATGATCATAAATCAACCTTAAATTTAACCAGAAATTGTCTAAATAGAATACTCGCCTTTTGTTCAAGCCTTCACGTATGAAGAAGGAAGAAGAGAAGAGAAGAGAACTCTCGAACCTTTTCTCTATTCCCATGTGGTTTCCTTATCTTATAAGGGAAAATAAAAATCTTTCTTGTCAAATGACCATTTTACCCTTTACTTCATTTAATAATTACCAACAATCCCTTAAAAATATTTACAAATAAGTCCCTGCATTTATAATCTTTTAAAATTATACTTCAAAGTTACAAAAATTCCATTTTAGTCACTCACCCTGATTTTGGAATATTACAGGCCGAATGGTGGTGAGGGTTGCCTCATGTCTCTTTGCAAATTAAGCTTTATTTGGCTACAACAAGCTCACCAACATGCACCTATATAACATAGCATCCAATGGGCAGCAACTTGTCATGAAATGTCACATTGTGTATATGGTAACCTTTCATCAATTGAGCTACTTCCCATGTGTATGAGCTGAAGATGAGTTGGTCATAGATGAATGACATGTAGGTGAGTCTTTGAAAAGCTCATTGTGAAAGGACACCTCTTGGAATGGCAACTATTCGTGAAAAGGCATGATTCCACAAAAATTGATCTAGGCCATATTTGAAGTACTCTATATTGTGGTGATGATGGTGCAACTCTCCAGCTGAAATGAGATGTCTAGCTAGCTCAAAAGTCCAGCTCAAGTCAACTATGAGCTCGGAGGGTAGCTGACAACTTTGTCTCAAAATGTTCTTGAACTGTTCCAGAGTTGTCCTAGTCATGTTTCCATAGCTCTTGGACTCCAATGCTAGCTTAAGTTAGCTCCTATCATGTGGCCGCCTATGTACCTACAAAACAAAGCATAATATAAGCTAAGTATTAAAAGTAATAAACATATAAATATATGGTTCATAGATTATATTATATGTTAACATGAAACATGGTATATAATCTATTTCTTGAGGATGCATTTTTAAAAGATTCAAAGGTTTTAATGAATTTAGATGTAAGATCTTTCTTGAATAATTTAGCCCTTGATCGAGTGATTGGTCCTTGTGGCATCACTTATATGTCCTTTGAAGATGGTGTTGGTGTACTCACATCATCCCCCTTCTTTTATGCGATTTGTCCCCAAATAGTCATCATCCTTAAATAGAGAAAGATTTGCTATATTGAAAGTGGCACTCACATTGTATTCTCCGGGAAGATCCAATTTATATGCATTGTCATTGATCTTTTCAATAATCTGAAATGGACTATCACCTCTCAGCAAAAACTTAGACTTCATTTTAGTTGGAAAACTTTCCTTATGCAAATGCACCCATACCCAATCTCCAACTTCCAAATGGAGTTGTTTGCATCCCTTATTGGCTTGTTGCTCATAATGCTTTGTTATTCTCTCAATGTTGTGCCGACTTTGCTCATGTAACTTCTTGATGAACTCGGCTTTGTTCTTACCATCCTTGTTAACGATCTGTTCTTGAGGTAGAGGAATAAGGTCCAAATGAGTTAAGGGATTGAATCCATACACTACCTCAATTGGTGAAGTCTTTGTTACTGAATGAACTGACTGATTGTAAGCAAATTCAACATGTGGGAGGCATTCTTCCAATGTCTTTATGCTCTTTTTGATGACGACTCTTAACAACATTGATAACACTGTTGACAACCTACGTTTTCCCATCAGTTTGGGGGTGACAAGTTGTTGAAAACAACAATTTAGTCCCAAGTTTGCTCCTCAATGTCCTCCAAAAATGACTGAGGAACTTGACATCTCGATCATAAACAATAGTCCTTGGTATGACATTCAACCTCACAACTTCCTTGAAGAATAGATTAGCCACATGAGTTGCATCATCGGTTTTATGACATGGTATGAAATGGTCCATTTCGGAAAACCGATCAACCACGAAAAATATGGAATATCGTCTATTTCTTATCTTTGGCAGTCCCATCATGAAGTCCATGGAAATATCAACCCATGATGCTATAGGAATGTGAATAAGTTTATAAAGACCATGAGGCATGACTTTGGACTTAGCCTTGTAACATCCTCAATATCGGTTTAGTGATTAAAGTATAAGATTTTAAAATTCAATGACCAAATTAGATAAATTGAAAAGTAAATGAATTAATTAAAAGATGTTGGTGTAGGATGAATTAATAAGTGAAGGAGAAGTAAAAGGGTATGGTCTTTGAACAAGGAAAATAATAAAATAATAATTGGGGGTATTATAATACCCATGTGGGAAATGCTTTAAAGAGATAAGTTTTAGACTTATCTTCTTCATCTTCTTCTTCTCCCAAACGTGAAGCTTCAAGCTCAAGGTGAGTTTAATTTCTTTTGGTTAATCATTCAAATTAAAGTATGGTTTAGATTCATGAAGCTTTAGGAAAGATGATGAAGATGAAAAAGAGCATAGAAACTCAAAGATTTGTAAGTTATGAAGGATTAAAGATAGGAAGTGGATTAGTAAAATTTTGAATAATGATGTATAAATGGATTTAGAAGTTGAATTTGACTTGTCATGGGTGTGAATAATAAGTTATAAGTGTTAGAAATAAGTTTGGATTACATGGAAATTTTGGTATGTTTCTTAGTTTTAAGAATTTGAATGATATATGGGAAATTCTAAAGGGTTAGAATGATAAAAGTTACTTAAAATGGTTGTAGTTGAGTTTAGTGGTATGAAAGGAATTTTATATAAGGAAATTTAATGAAAAGTTGTGAAATTTTTGGGTGAAACCAATTTATTATTGACATGTGCATCGATGCACTAAGAATGGGCACCGATGCACTAAGGAAAAATTGAAGGTGCATCAATGCATTAAGGGGTGCATCGATGCATGGAAATTTTGAACCTAATTTGTGTACCGATGCGTCCATAGTGCATCGGTACACCCCTAAAGGAAAATTGAATTTTGGGCTTATTAAATTAGTTCAAGTTATTAGTATCGAATTATAAGGTTTATGATTCTTATAATTATCTTGAAAATTATACTTATATAGATATCGAGCCAAAACAAGTTCTGGAACAAGTGATAAGTAAGATCGATCGAGGAAAAGGCAAAGAGATATAGGTGAGTGCATATGCATAGCTTGAATATAGTAGTATATTTAGTTCTAGACTTGTGATAAGTCTAGATTCATTATTTTGACACATGACCACATTCCATATTATGATACATGACATGAATTCATATTATATGCATTATGTAACATGAATATGCAGGAAAAGTTATATGAGCTATGTGATAAAGGTATGGAAATGACATGTCTATGTGATAAAGGTATGGAAATAATATGTCTATGCGATATAAACTATGTGAACTGTGAAAGTCCATGTTATGTAGATGAGAACTATAGGTATAGTTGGCATGCCAAGAGAAGAGGGTCTACGTGGTCCTTCGGGACAAAATTCTATGTGGTCCTTCGGGACATATATGTATTCTTTGGAACATGTATGAGGTCTTTTGAGACACCTACTTGATCCTTGGTATATGTATATGATTCTTAAGGAATTTCTATGTGGTCCTTAGGGACATATTATATGACACTACAGTGCAATTCTACGTGGCACTTTGGTGCATTTCTACGCGATCTTTCGGGACAAATTCTACGTGGTACTTCGTTGCAAATTTATACGAGCTGTTGAACTTATTATATGAATTCATGATGGTTAATTTAATCATATTATGGGTAAGGTACATGATTATGCAATTTATATGAATTGAATATATGATTTCATGATATTGCATTTAATTATGACATTTTTTTATCATATTTTATTGTCATTATTATTATGCCTCACTAAGTCGATAACTTAGCGTGTAAGTGTTTTACACGTAGGTACCGAAAACAGAGAGATCCATTATAAGCTCAGCAGAACAACATAACTCCACTGGAAGGTCAGATCAGAAGTAGATTAAATAATATGTCTTACTATGTGAAAATAGGTTGGCATGTAAACAAAGTCGGTAAATTAAGTAGTTATGCTCTGATCGAGTTTTGTAATGTTTTAAATATATATATGAAAAAATAAATGCAAAGTAATGAACGATTAAATTTTTACGAGTTTTATGTAAGTTTTACGAAATCACTGTAGCAGTGCATCGATGCACAATTTGTATTCGAAGTTTTTATGCATCGGTGCACTGTAGCAATGCATCGATGCACTGTAGCAGGTATTGTAGCACTGTAGCAGGTTATTGTTCATTACTGTTCATACCGTATTTTACTGTTCATAAAATGTATATTTTCTTAAATTGGTTATAATGAACACAATTCAACAATATATGATCATATTTTCTTAATATAAGTTCAAATGTTTTGAAATTTTGTAAGAATATAGTTTTAAAAAGTTAATGTGACATCTCAAATTCGTATTCGGGTCGGGTACGGGTTGGGGTGTTACAAGCCTTTTTGCAAACGATGCACCTTTCACAAATCCGTTCAACATCTCTTTTCATCTTAGGCCAATAGAGATGTTCTTTCAAGATTTCCAACACCTTGCTTATGCCAAAATGTCCCATAAGTCCTCCTTCGTGTGCTTCTCGTACCAATACTTTTCGGAAGGATCCTTGATGGATACATAGCCTTTCTTCTTTAAATAGACGTCATGTCCATAGAACTTCTCAACTGCACATTTTTCACAAGACTTATATTTCTCTCCAAAATCATGATCATTAGCATTGTAATCTTTAAGGAAAAAAAATCAAGTAATTTAGAGTCTAAGGTGTTAAGAAGTACATACATTCGTGAAAGGGCATCTGCAACGATATTCTTTTTACCTTTCTTGTAGTGAATTACGTATAGAAAGGATTCAAGAAACTCTACCCACTTAGCATGTCACTTGTTGAGTTTGTGTTGACCTTTAATATGCTTCAATGTCTCGTGATCAGTATGAATAACAAACTCCTTGGGCCATAGATAGTGTTGTCATGTTTCTAATGCCCATATAAGAGAATACATCTCTTTATCATAAGTGGGGTAGTTTAGTGAAGCACCACTTAACTTTTCACTAAAATACGTAACCGGTCGCCCTTCTTGAGTCAAAACGACACTTATACTAATTCCAGAAGCATCACATTCTACTTCAAAAGTTTTATCGAAATTAGGTAGTACCAATAGTGGCGCTTAGTCAAACATTCTTTGATTGCCATAAATGCTTCCTCTTGTTCTTTGCCCCATATAAAGATTGAATTCTTTTTAATTACCTTAGTTAAGGGAGAGGAAATAGAACTAAAGTTGGGCACAAACCTCTTGTAAAAGCTTGCAAGACCATGGAAACTTCTGACATGGCTAATTGATGTAGGTTTTGGCCAATCTTGTATTGCTTTAATCTTTTCTGGATCTACTTCAAGTCCCTGTGAACTTACAATAAATCCTAAGAAAGAAAGCTTGTTAGTGTAAAAATAGCATTTTTGAAGGTTGGCATAAAGCTTCTTCTTCTGAAGAGTTTCAAGTACTAACCTTAGATGTTGCACATGATCTTCCAAAGTATAGCTATAAATCAGAATATCATCGAACTATACCACAAAAAACTTACCAATAAAGGGTCAGAGTACATGGTTCATTAACCTCATGAAAGTACTAGGGGCATTGGTTAATCCAAAGGGCATAACCAACCATTCGTACAATCCTTGCTTTGTTTTGAAAGCGGTTTTCCATTCATCTCCTTTTCGCATCCTAATATGATGATATCTACTTTTAAGGTCAATTTTGGAGAAGATAGTGGCAACACTTAGTTCATCCAGCATATCGTCAAGCCTTGGAATAGGATGTCGATATTTGATGGTGATCTGACTAATTGCTCGACAATCTACACACATTCTCCACGATCCATCCTTCTTTGGTACAAGCAAAACTGGAACAACACATGGACTTAAGCTTTCTCTAATGTACCCCTTTTCCATTAACTCACCAATCTATTTTTGAATTTCCTTTGTTTCCTCTGGATTTCTTCTATAGGCTAGTTTATTTGGAATGGTAGCACCGGGAATGAAATCGATTTGATGTTCAATTCCTCGAGGGTGTGGAAGTCCTTTTGGTATATCTTCTAGTAATAGTGCTTCAAATTCTTGTAAAAGAGAAACAACAGAAGAAGGCAAGACTTCTTGGAGATTAGTTAAAATTAAACTCTCCTTGTACATTAGTACAATTAAAGCCTTGTGTGACAACAAGTGTTTTCGAATCTCTTTTCTTCCAGCATAGATGTTTAATGCCTTAGGTGGTGTTTGTTTGTATTGTGAAAGGTCTGCAAAGCTCTTATGTCTGCACCGCGCAGACCACACGCAGACATTGGGCTTCACAGACCGTTTGTTGTTTAGAAGACATAAGCTCTTCTAACGTCTGCGCGTGGTCTGCGCGGCGCAGACGTAACCTTATGTCTGCAGACGTCTTCTAACCTCTTCAAAGAGGTTTTATATTTAATTTTATATATTATATTTGATTTTAATTTTAATATTAATTTTTAAATAAATTAAATATTAATTTTTTAATATTATATTATAGATATTTAATTTTATATCATATAAATTATTTTATATATTATTAAAATTTTATATTTATTTTAATTATTTTGATTTAAGTTTAAATATAATATTTTTTGGATTTGTTATTTTTAAATTATATTTAAAATTTTTATACAAAATGTAAGTATTTAAACCACATTGCTTAATAAAAAATGATTTCATTGTTTGATAATTAAGATTTTAAAATATAAAAAATTATAAATTATGTTTTTAAAATTTTAAAATATAATCACAATTAAATAAAAAATAATCATAAAATAATTTGATAAATTAAAAAATATTTTCTAAAAATATCATATAATTATAAAAATAAATTATGAATATATATTTAAAAAAATTAAAAGTATTACATAATTGCATATTTAAAAAAATCATATAATTTAATGATCATTTATAAATTTTATTCTATAAAACTTATAAAACTAATAATACATGTGATTATGTGAGACTTATAATAGAATTAATAAGGTGGTGTTTTTTTTTTCTAAAAAAATTATTATTGTAGTTGTATGAATTATTTAAATTTCAGTATTGTAAAACTAAAATTATTTAAATCTCAGTATTGCAAAACTCTTTTAAGTTTAAAAAATCAGTTTATTTATATTTCAGTTTATTTTAGCAGTCTGCAGACGTTAAAAAATAAACAGTATTCTTCTTACAGACTGCAGACTTTTGGTCCACCTCTTCTGCTGCATATGCCTGCAGATGTGGTCCGCAGACTGCAGACCTTTTACCTCTGCAAAAACAAACACCACTTTAGTCATCTCTTCTTCAACGTTTTTGTATGATTCTATGCTTTTCTTTAAATGGTTCTGGTCTTCATGCACTTGACTAGGATAAAGTGGCGTCAAAGTGATTTTCTTACCATTATGGGTGATATAATATTTGTTTGTAAACCCATCATAGATTGCTCGTCTGTCGAATTGCCACGGTCTTCCCAAAAGTATATGTCCAACATCCATTGGTACAACATCAAAAATAACTTCATCTTGGTATTTTCCAATTGAAAACGGGATGACAACTTGCTTTGTGACAGTTACTTATCCTCCGTCATTTAACCATTGAAGTTTATATGGATTCAGGTGCTTAGATGTCTTCAAGCCAAGCTTTTCTACCATAAGGGTACTTGCAACATTCGTACAACTTCCTCTATTGATGATCATGAAACAAACTTTGTTGTTTACATGACAACGAGTATGGAAGATGTTTTCTCTTTGGTCATCTTCTAAGATTTGAGTGCTTCAAGCCTTTTTAACGACAAACACTGGTCTTGAAGCTGTATGAAAATCAAGCAACTCTTGTGACATGTTTAGTGGGAAAAAAAAATTAAAAACCTTACCAGCACGCTCACAAAATCCTCACTTGGTCTCTCCAAAGAAAATTCAGATTTCACTCCACTCACACTCGTGTTTGCACTCGAGATATGTTCTTGGCTTTTTCTGATCCCCCTTTTGATCTCACCATCTCTGTTGCCTTTTTCCTCTCAGTTCTCTCTTGTGGGTCCTTTAGAGAACTAACTCAATATTGAGCAAGTTTCTTTGTTTGTTGCGCCAGCTATAGGAAATGGTTAGTATATAAATGGATAGTATATAAATGGATATGGTAAAGGTATGATAGAATGGGTAAGAAGAGATAAGGTAATGAATAGGAAATGATGAAAGCAAAGGAAATGAAGTAAAGAGAAAAATGAAGATAACTTACAACCCAAGATGTAACACTTACTATCTTCCTTCACAAGAAACAACAAGGACACCTCCTTCAAGTTTGATGTTGAGCAAAATGTAATGTGCTTCCTTTGAGTGTAATTTGTAACTTTTCTTCTTTGTTTTGAATTTCCTTTTTTTTCTTTTCTTTTTGTACTCAAAATTTGATGTAGGAGTTATTTTCTTTTTGTTTTTCTTCTTTCTTTTTGCTTTGCTGCAACACTTTGATTGTCAATCCAACTAAGCTCTGAATACCACTTGATGTAAGGCTATCCAAGCTTCTTCAATGATGGAGAAGATGATAGCCTTATTGTTTCCCGATCTAGGAGAGACACCAAATGCCACACTTGAATTAATAAGTAATCTGCACAAATAAATGAAAGAAATAATTAAAATGGAATAAGAAATTAAGAAAGAAATGAAATAATAAGAAATAAAAGGGATAGAGTTGTTATCAAAGGTAGGTTGCGGAAGTGATGTAGAAAGATCCTTCAAATGGAAGTTGATTCAGCCTCCAATGGTGATGATGGATGTTGACCTTGATGAATAATTAAGGATGTTTCAATGTCATTGAAATGGTAATGGAAATAGAGATGGTATAGGCGTGAAGGTGATAGAATATGGAAGGATGAAGGTAGAATCTTAAATAAGTTAAAGAGGAAGAAAAACTATAGAAAGTTTAACCCCGTTCTTTATAAACTTAAATAAGGGATGGTAGGATCGGACTTGAACCCTCTAGTTATAAAAACTAGGAACTCAAAGTACAAAGGGAAAGGATTGACGCCACAAACTTAGAAAGTTTGCTTAATCGATAAAGTTCTTAAAGAACTTGCAAGAGAGAGTTTATATTAATCAAAAGGGTTGAGTTTAAAAATGAATAAGCCTTCATATTTATATGATTTGGAAGGGCTGGCTGAATAATTACATGCCTATTCGGTTAGATACATAACTTTAAATGAAAATCCATGATGTATGGATGAATGAAAATATCCCTTGGCCTTGGTGTTGGTTCGGCTAACCCTTCATGTAGGAGCATGACCATTCGGTTTGAATTTGAAGACTCGTCTCCCTTGGCCGAATATATATACATCCCTTCACTTTGGCGCCAAGCCTTGGGCATGTGCTAGGCGTGTGCTAAGGGTGTGGCCGAATGGTGGTATGGGCTGCGTCATGTCTCTTTGCAAATTAAGCTTTATTTAGCTACAACAAGCTCACCAACGTGCACCTATGTGACATGGCATCCAATGGGCGGCAACTTGTCATGAAAGGTCACATTGTGTATGAGGTAACCTTTCATCAATTGAGCTACTTCCCATGTGTATGAGCTGAAGATGAGCTGGCCATAGATGAATGACATGTAGGTGAGTCTTTGAACAGCTCCTAGTGAAAGGGCACCTCTTGGAATGGCAACTATTCGTGAAAAGGCATGATTCCACAAAAATTGACCTAGGTCATATTTGAAGTACTCTGTGTGGTGGTGGTGATGGTGCAACTCTCAAGCTAAAATGATATGTCTAGCTAGCTCAAAAGTCCAGCTCAAGTCAGCTATGAGCTCAGAGGGTAGCTGACAACTTTGTCCCAAAATGTTCTTGAACTGTTCCAGAGTTGTCCTAGTCATGTTTCCATAGCTCTTGGACTCCAATGCTAGCTTAAGTTAGCTTCCATCATGTGACCGCATATGTACCTACAAAAGAAAGCATAATATAAGCTAAGTATTAAAAGCAATAAACATATAAAGATGTGGTTCATAGATTATATTATATGTTAACATGAAACATAAATATATAATATATTGCTTGATGATGCATTTTTAAAAGATTCAAAGGTTTTAATGCATTTAGATGTAAGAGCTTCCTTGAATAATTTAGCCCTTGATCGAGTGATTGGTCCTTGTGCATCACTTCCATGTCCTTTGAAGATGGCGTTAGTGTGCTCACATCATAAACGAACCTAACGAACACGAACTAATGTATGTTTATGTTCTTTTGTTTAAACTTTAAACGGACAAACGATCGAACACGAACAACTAAACGAACGAAATTTCTTATTCGTGTTCGTTCATTAAGAAATTTAGTTTGTTCGTGTTCGTTTATGTTCGCTCGTTAAAATGATAAACGAACATAAAAGAACAAACGTAAATGAACAGAAACAAACGTACATAAACGAGCGTAAACGAACATAAACAAAGGAACATAAAATTAATTGGGCTTATATTTTGAGAAGATTTTCTCCCCAAATAATTTTAGGATTTATATTTTCTTTAATTGATTTGAGTATTTTTATTTGAGTTTAAAATTAATTGAGTTTTAAAATATTAATGAATTTAAGGTTAAAATTTATTAATTTCAAATGGGTCTGGAGATTGAGCTGAATATAAATAAACGAACATAAACGAACGGATTACGGAACGTTTAAGAACGTAAATGAACAAACGAATCCTTTGTCCGTGTTCGTCCATTTAATTAAACAAACATAAAATCTTGTTTATGTTTATTCATTTGATCAATAAACGAACATAAATAAACTTCTTCCCGAATAATTTATTAACGTTTTGCTCAACATTGGATTCGTTCGCTTGACCTAATTAACAGATTTGGGTAACAGTTGAGCCGCGCTAAGTTAGACTGAGGCCAGGATTGGGTTAGTAAAACCCGGTTAAATCCGACCCGTTCCCTTCATAATTCTTAATATCGACATGGCAAAGTTTTGTTGGGAAGTTAAATCGAACCGCTCCCTGTTCAAAATAAATCCCCATTCCAATCAGTTTCATCGAGAACTCTTCCGATTTTTCATGATCGTGGTTCTTATTTTTCTCCTTTTTCGATGGCCACAGCCACCGTCGACAACCACAACCACCTCTACCTCGAATCTATCCCCGTCGTAGACCTCCGTCTCCGCTCCCAACCCGAACTCCTTTCCCTATCTTTATGCACCTCTCATCCTTTCCCTTCTAATGCCGAAACCGAACTGTTCACTCCCAAAATTGACCGCTCCGTTTTAAACGAGTTCGCCGGTAGTCGGAAACAGACTTTCTTCCGCCTCCGCTTCGCCGCACCCCGCAGCCACCTACACAACTAACATTCTTCTCCTTCCTCCGAACCCTTCGCTCATCTAAACCTAAACCCTGAATATCTTAACGAAGAAAGCTCCAACATCCTCTCTCTGCTTAAATCACTTTTCAACATCGATGATTCGCTGACTGCTAACCCCGAAAGCGATGAACCGTACGAGGACAAGGATCTTGTGCCAGTTCAAATCGAGTATACGAACGAAAACTCGACTTTGCATAACGCTCCAGTTGACATTGTTAGTAGTAGTATTAGTGTAGGAAAAAGGAAGCGAGGGAGGCCGAGGAAGGACCGTAAAGATAATTGGCTGATTGAGAGCGAGCCTTTACCAGTAGAGGAATATAAAGAAACGGAAGCCTTAGATAAAACAAATGAGGCACCGGGTGCCAGTAATAGTAGCAGTTGCAACGGAGTGAAGAGGGGGAGAGGCAGGCCACGAAGGGAGGAGGGTCAAAGTAGAACAATTGGAAACGAGCAAAAGAAATTTGAGAGCGAAATTGAGAGGGCAGCATTGGAGAATGTGGAGAAGATTCTGGGAATTGAAGAAGAGTTGAGGAGGACTGAGGGGATTGTGACAGAGGCGCAACTGTTGGAGTTTATGGGGGGTTTAGATTGACGCCGCTGGGTTTGGGAATGTGCTTCCACAAGGGTGGAAGCTTATGCTCTTTGTGAAGAGGAGAGGCAGCCATTTTTGGTTAGCTTGTAGCCGATATATAAGGTTTTCCAGTACTTTTCTTTTATTGAACTTTATTTTAAAATTCTTGTTTATGATAACTTGCATATTTTATCAACGCTGTTTACTTTCTGCGAATTATAATACACATAATTTCTTGTTAATGACAGTCTTTTTTAGTTGAATTTTCGTCCTCTTTTTTTAATCAATTTTGTTCTTGTTAATGTCGTTGTTTTATCAATTTTCGGGGTTAATTTTATATTACATTCTATTTGAATTTTAATATAATGCTATTGAATCCTTTCTGTATAGATTTTTGAGTATTATATGTTGTTCTTGTTGGTTTTAGTCCTCAGATTTGCTGTTGCATGCATGATACCAAGTAGGAGAGATGTAGAGCACTTATTAAGGAAGAGGAACTAGATAACAATCAGACTCAAGAAATTTGTTTCTTATGATTTTCAGTTTTCAATTCTCTTTTTGTGAACTTTGTTGCTCATGTCATTCTTACACTCTTTTCCATAATTTGGTACATTCCAGCCCTAATGGACAACAGTTTGTTTCCTGCAAGGAGGTTTCTTCATACTTGCTCTCCTTTGGTGGACTTAAAGATTCAAGCCTGGAAACTTCAAATCTTGCTGACAAGGGCATTGATTTTGCTGTCAAACCCTCATCCGGAAATGTAAGTTTCTTATTGTGTTTGTATTTATTACACTTCATCTCCACTTGATTCTGCAGTTGTTGATGAGAACGTTAAATGTCGTCCACAGTTGCCAACTACATATAGATCTTCTGAAAACGAGAAGGGAACTCCCTTACAAAGAATGGGGAGTCCAAGGGAAGTCCAGAGAGCTGAAATAATAAAATGCCACAAATGCACCATGACTTTCAATTTGCAAGACGATTTTATATGCCACCTGTTATCATCTCACAAAGGATCAGCAATGAGTTCGGTAGATGGTACCTTAACTAATGAGGAGGTGAAAAACAAAAATGGAAAATATGAATGCCAGTTTTGTCATGAACTATTTGAAGAAAGGAATTGCTACAGTAGCCATCTTGGGATCCACATGGAAAACAATATGAAGAAAGTTGAAGGTTCTGCTGGAGAGCAAAACATCATCCAGCCATTAAATTCCGCTCCCAACAACAAAATGGGGTCTGGTACTCATTGCAGTGAATCTAATGAAAATCCTCTGGTTCAAAGGTTTACTGATAACAATCATGAATGCAATTTATTGTCTCATGATGAACAGGATAAGGTTAACAGGAATGAAAGAGTGTTAGCTGATAAAAATTGTGAGACAAAGTAAATTCTATTCTGCAGCTGATAATAAAGGAGATGTCAATGCTGCTGCTGTAGCTGCTGATCTTAATGTTTCTTTGGGTTCTGAAAATGTCTTGTTTACTGCTGACAAAGAAGGGATTTCCCAACCTTCATGTAAAATAGATGTGGGATTTGCCATTCCAGTGGATGAGAATAAGAGAAAGTGTGCTTCAGGCACCAGTTTCCTTCCAAATTCTAAGGGAAATATGTTTACTGATGAAAATATTGAGGATAGACATTTTCCTAGTTTTTTGAAACGGATGGAAGCTGATTTGAAGGATAAAGCTACAAAGGATGATCGAAAAACTGGCTGTGCTGATACTAGAATAAGGCTGGATAATGCTAGAATTGATTCTAAGCCGGAAAATTATAGTGAAGGTTATTCACTCATTCCTTCCGGCAACAATAAAAGAGTTAATTTCGTGGATCATTTGAAAGGGGCTTCTGTTACAATAGATTCTGCGCATAAAAGAGGATCTGGATGTGGTTTAACTTCGTCCAAAGATAGTCAAACATGTGTCATCAACAATAATTCAATTCTAGTCTCTGGTACATTAGATGATCCAGCATCTATTATGGTCAATGAGTTTGCAAATATTGGCCCTACTGTTTCTTTTCAAAGCCATTTCCCTATGAAGAAACCCTCACAAGATAAAAGTGAAACTGTCTTGCTTGCTTCACATGGAAGGGAGCAAATATTTCCTTCGGACAATAATGCATTTAAGGTCTTTAGCCGGACAATAGAGATGTCTGAACTTGATGAAGGCCAAAATTCTAGAGGATTAATTCAAGGTGTCAACAGGCATGACAGTGGTGTGGGTGCTAACAATCTGGCTTGTGTCAAGCATGAAATTAAAGATAGTCAATTTGGCCCATCTTCATATAAGAAAACATCTACCTGCACACCAGAGTATAAACAGGGTAAAGGGTCTGAGAGCATTCTCTATCAACAATATGCTAATCAGCAAAACAGTAACTATGAAAATAGTATGAACAAAGTTTCTCTCTTTACAATAGAGGAGCCCAAACACAAAGGGGGAAGCTTCTTTTCTGGAAATGCTTATTCTAGACCAGGACCATTTGCTTTGGCAACGTGCAGGGAAGTTGTTCCCCTCATTTTTCTGGAAATAGGGAGAAAATTGCTGGTAAAAATAATGTACCTGGTATTAGCAGTGGTGCTGTTCATGAACTAAAGCAAAATAAAGATCCTTTTGGGAATTTCTTTGGTCTATCGAGTAGTGAACAAACACATGTTGCAAATAATTTGAACATGGTTCATGCAGGCACAGCACATAATGGGTCTAGGTTACAGGGTTTTGAAAATGCAGGGAATAATGAAATAATGATTGGCTATTCCAATCATGCCCGACCTATTGAGGATTCCGTGACTGGGCTCACATGGAAAAGTAATGAAGGAAATGTTCTGCTGAGTGGTTTGGCTGATACTTCATCCCAGCTGTTGCCATCATCTGGTTATTACCCTACATTTGACTGGATGTCACATAAGGTACAGATTTGATCTCTCATTCTCTGCTATAAGTTGTACTACAATGCAAAAAAGCATGAAACTGTTATTTTTCTCAGAAAAAAGTATGATATGTGTCGAGTGTTGTAATGTTATGTTTATTTCTAGTTCTTTTCAAGATATGGTTATTGAATTTTAAGTTTTTTAACTTAATGGTAATAAAGGTCTCGGGCGATTGCAGATGTTCTCAGTACACATAAATAAATTATTTTTGCCCACTCGGTGCAGCTTTTAAATAAATTAGTGTTATTTTGGTTAAAGAATTTTGACACTGCAATATTCTTGTAATTGATAGGGTGAAAGTGAAATGTTTGACATTAGTGGAAAGGGCAGCAGTGCATCAGCTTTTGAAGGCCTGCAATCAGATAGCATAGAACATATGGAATATAATTTTCTGACTGCTCAATCAAGTTCTTGTTCAGGAAATTCCAAGGTATCATTATATGATTGAGAGGTTGTACTGAAAGTAAACAATTGCTTAAAATGAATTAGTGGTAGTTTTCTTAACCAAATTTGACTGTATTTTTGTAATGGACAGGGTGGAAGTGAAATGTTCAACATTAGTGGGAAGTGCAGCAATGAACCAGGTTTTGGAGGGCTGCGATCTGATAACTTAGAACATATGGAATATAGTTTTATGACTGCCCAACTGAGTTCTCGTTCAGTAAACTCAAAGGATGTTCTGCCACTGTTGCCTAAAATAGCTGGCAGACATCAGGTTTCCTTGTGTCCTTGGTGTGGAAATGAGTTTTATAACGAGGCTGTTGACGTCAGGGCACAAAGAAGCACGGTTATGTGTGCCAACTGTCAGGCTAGGTTCTCTAGGAACTGTGATTTTATGTAGAATAGCATGTTTACAAGCATAACAACATGTCTGATTCCCAAGCTCTTTGATTCAAGGTAACACTCCCACATCAGGCGAAACTATTATTTGCTGAATATAAGCCTAGTTTTCTTGATTGGACGGATTGATTGATGCATATACCATTAACTAAAGGATTTAACCCTAGAACCATTTTGCTATAGTTATGTTATATAACTGGAGAATACTTCAATAATACTTCGGCCAATGGCAGATTACATGTAACATTTGATAGTACGACTTTGAAGACCTTTTTCCTCCCAAAACTAACCTGAAAAATATTGTCCCTGTTTTCACTTCTTTCTAGTACAAATAACCCACCAAAATAACCGTTAAGCCCCGTTTGGTTCACGGATTAAAACATTCTTGGGAGGAATCTTTTTTTCCCGTTTAACTTACCCACGTTTGGATGGTTATTATTCCCAAGTGAGGGTAAACATAGAATACAAACAGTAGTTTTTTTTCCTGTTTTACTGGGAATGTTAATCCTCCAGCTCCCTTCGGTATTTGAACATTCCCGTCCCTCTTGGCTAAAATACCCTCTCTTTGTTAGCTTGATTCTGCGAAGGAAAACATTGCATCTTCTTCGATTTGGCGAGAGTTGTCCTTTTATTCTCTTTTTTCTTCTATTTTTTGAGCATTTTCCCTTTTTTTATGAATCTCTAATTGAGCGTTTCCCCTTTTTTATGAATCCCTAATTATGCTTGGTGTTGGTTCTCTGCAGCCTGCAAAGCAAGGGGCTCTGATCTTAGGGTTCATTTCAAGGTATTATCGTCAAAACTGATGGAATTTGATTTAACTATTGCATATTGATATTAAGTTCTGGGTTTTTGTTGGATTTTTATTCAGAAACCTGTGTGTCATGTACAGTTGAAGATCCAGTAAATTATTCGATGCTAGTAAATGAAGAATCAAATCACATCATGTAAATACATTATATTTAAGTCTTTTATATTAATGGTATTTGTTAAATATGTCATAGTATTATAGTATGCATAATCGAATGGTCATCGTAGTTAACAATTCTATTAAATGATTGAAGGTTGCTGTTAAGAGGATCTTTTTGTGTGATTTGATTAATAATTTTGAGAATGCGTTTGTTTATGGTTTTAGATTTTCTTGGCCAAGTATTTAAATTCTTAAACCTGATGACAAAAGCAGAGTCTTGTTGTCGTTTGCAAACAAGGCTCTCGTAAACTTCAAAAAAATTACCCTACATTGTTATTGGTAACATAAGAATCAGTAAAGGATACAACATTTCATGATCCTTCATAAATAAGTTAGTTTTTGAATTAGCTGTGATTTAAGAATGAGTTTGCTCAGTTGTTGTTGGTGGTGTGTTTTGATGTTTGGTTGGTCTACTTTTATGAACTTTCAAAGTATCGGTTTTATGATATATTTCCGGGTGTTTTTTTATGTTGGTTGTCTTCGATGATACTCATACCCTATTATTGTTTTATAGAACACCAGGGAAACAGCTTTTGCCATTAGAAAATTGCCTTTGGTTAAGGCAAAGAGGTATTTGGAGGATGTTATGGCTCACAAGCAGGCCATACCATTCCAACGCTTTTGTGGAGGCGTTGGACATACAGCACAGGCAAAGAACAGACATTCTAACGGGCAAGGTCGCTGGCCTGTAAAATCGGCCAAGTTCATTCTAGATTTGCGGAAGAATGCTGAGAGCAATGCCGAGGTATGCCTTACTTTATGGTTTCTAGTTTTCGCCATCAATTCCATTGCTTCCCCTTTCTAACAGTTTGATATTAATTTCCCAGGTCAAGGGTTTGGATGTCGATGCACTCTATATTTCTCACATCCAGGTAAACCAAGCCCAGAAACAAAGGCGTCGTACATGCATCATAACAACCATCCTTATCCATATAATTTTTTAGGCTCTATTTTTCTTATGTTTATTGAACTCTGATTTTTTTGCCAGCTTACATGTCTTCTCCTTGCCACATTGAGTTGATTTTGTCCGAGAAGGAAGAGCCTGTCAAAAAAGAGGTGAGTCGATTAAAATTGAAGTTTCCTTGATGAATGAAAGATATGTTACAGCGACTCCGCTATGGGGTTTGTTGGAGCAACATAGAATGAAAACATCTGTTCCGCTTTTCCATTTTATGTTGGTAAATCATCCTCATTTTGTGCTTTCAGCCTGAGACTCAATTGGCAGCAAGCAAGTCCAAGTAATCGCACGCTTCCTATTGAGTGAAAAAGTTTGAGAATTTGAGTCAGCTCAGTGGTTGGATTTCTTACATTTTTGAGGAAGTTTTGATATTTAGATGTATTGGATGGTTTCCTTTGTTTTCAGACCATATTTTAGTCATACGTTTTCTGAGTCTTTTCTTGGAGATTACCTCGATTGCAGTATTTTTCTTTTATTTTCGGTTGCATTTATACTCTTGAATTCATATGTAATAATTTTTCTTTTTAATTGGGTAAAGTACATACGAAATCATTGTAGCTTATGACTGTTATGGTGATTGAACTTTCAACTTCCAAAATAATTATTTTCTTTTTCTCATGGTTATAAAGAAATCATCAAATTTTATCGAATTTTTTAAAATGATCATCAAATTATAATGTATTAATTGGACGGCGATGATGACGCGTGTACATAAGTATTGTCTTCAATCATTTAATGATTGTTTAAAAGATTATATTTAAATATTTTAAAATATTATATATAAGCAATGTGATATTTGAAAATAACATGACAAAATTTGTTAATTTTAAATTGTCAAAGATAATTCTTAAATTTAATTAAACTTATATCCGTACGACAATCAAAGATTATTTAAGGAGAGAGAGATATTATTTAGAGAGAGAGAGAGATTATACTATTATTCTTGAGTGAGATTGAAGTTTTTTCATCCTATATCCAAATTCAATCCGATTAAACTTTATAATTAAAAAATGTCAGTTTTGATATGACTTTAAAAAACGTCAAACATTAAGATCTGGAGAAACAATTAGTAGAGTTGTTGATGTAAAATTTTAATATATTTTTACATAAATTATGTAAAATTTAATATTAATTAAAATAAAAATAATACATTGATATATTTAAATACTTAAGTAATATATTATCGACAGATAGAATTTTTATATAAATAATTTTTTTTAAATATTTAGAATTTCACTTGTTAAAAAATATAGACCAAGGACAATTTAGTAAAATATACATTCCAGTAATATTTTATTCCTTCAACCAAACATTGTAATCTTACATTCATGCCAAACCAACCAAACACAGTAATATAACATTCACAGTAATCCTATTCCCTGGTAATCGTTTATTCCCACTGATAATCTTACATTCCGTGAACCAAACGCACCCTTAATAACTTTTAGGAATCACAATAAACAATATAAATTAAACACACAATAACTGATGCAAACAACTAGCGACCAATGCATAATAAAAATTAAAAATAGTGTACTAAATCTTATAGCCACCCTTGCTTCTACGGTGTAGACCTTAGTAAGTGCAGATCTAACAAGTTCCCAACACGAGTTGATATAGTTCAAGTTGATTTTGTTTAAGTAATATGACTCAACATGATTAATGGAAATGATGATATCCCCTATATGCATTAGCGTACAATTTTGTAATTTTTGTGCTTGGCATTTTATTTTCTGGAATAGTACTAATGATATGCTTCTGTTGTAAGGCTTTGTTTGGCATGAATGGGAAGAAGTGAGGATGAATAATTTGTTAATCAAATGATTAAGATTCATGACCACTTTCTCATGTTGTAGCTTAACCATTATTAGATTAACAAATTTTTCATCGTCGCTCCTTTCCATCCTTCGTACCAAGCACAACCTCAACATTGTAAGGAATAAACATCGTCAGAGTTTTCGGCATCCTTCAGTGGGATTCAATCTAGTTGATTCAATTCAAGGTTATTTTGAAGCTTGGGCTGTGCTATAGTTCAATATATAATATGATCTTTACATTGCAACATACCCAAACTTGGCACCAACTGCCGTTCCTAAAAATTATTAAAAGATGGTAGGTACAATGTGTACTCATGTATGATTTTCGGAAAGTTATAGATCTGACGCCATGTATTTGCTTTAGCTTATAATGTGATGTGCCCTTTCCTTTCAAATGATATTATTGAAGTTCTAGTCACTCCACTCAGTTTTTCAACTTGCAAAAATAACTTGAAATATACATTTATGAAAAAATGAGTCTATTGGTGGCACTCTTACAAGATACTGATGGGGTCAAAGCTGTCTTTTTATATAGACAAGTTCAAGTGTTCTAAAATTTGGTCATGAGCTTTTTGTATGTGCCTGTGTTTGGTCTATATGCTCCTCATTTTTAGGAGAGCATCAAAATGAAATGAATGGGTTGACTCTTTATTTCTTGCTTCTTTCTAATGGCATTTGAATAGACAGCTATTGTAAAAGATGGTAGATAAATGTAGATTAATGGCTTCTAAACTTTTGCAGACAGAATCTGAAACAAATTGAAGGCTGAACTAGTCTGCTTATGGGTTGATCAAATTATTGTCCTCCCAACGCAGAGTTTGCAGTTCTGGTATGATTTTAGTTGTCTTGTTGTTGCTTTTCCCTTGGTCTATATCATCTAGTTCATCAGTTGTGTTGACATTTGGTTTTCAAGGATATTGTGCGGTCTGTTCATTTCCAGCACAAGTAAGAAGCGAGAAAGCTTTACACACTGACTTGGGCATAACTGACGCCCATAACCTTGGCTTCTGTTGTACTTTTACGCATTTTAAATGTTGTGTGCAGCAAATTACTTTTTTGACGAATGTGCTGCTCGGGTCTTGGCTCATGTGTGTATATATCACAATCTGACTCCCCCACCCCCTTTTTCTTACCGTTGGTATGCTACTCTAAAGTCTAAACTAGAGCTGTAGGTTAGCAATTAGCATTAGAGACCTCAGCACCCCAACTCGTCCCGTGGATTTGCTCGATGATTCCTTGTAAGAGTAGTTGTCGAGAACTCTATGTTGTATTCAACAACAGGTGGTTTTCAGTGTTTTTAGTCCTTAGATATGAACATTTTATTTTCTGCTTTGTTTGCACTAATCTTGCTATTTTCATGACCAAATTTTGGAAGTTGGGACTTTAGGTGTTTCATACGAGCAATGTTAACATTTCATATGGCATTCGGCAGCGTGATCTGTAACCATATTTGTTTTTCAGTAGAGATGATAGTGGATTTAATATTTTATCACTTGAATCTTATTCTTTATTTGGGATTTGTTTTTCTTGTATTTTACGATTTGAATGTTGTTCTTTATAAGGTAGTGATATCAATTGCATTCATGAAATATCTTGATATAAAAAATAATTTTCCAGCCTATGTTTGAGTCTATTATATGTACTTGGAACTATCAAAGTTCGGTCGACCAAGAAGTAATTTCTACAATTTATAGTTATATTTCTTTGTCAATTTAATAATTAATAATGTGTATTTAATTCTATAATGTGTTTGAACACTATAGATCAGGAAAGTGTAACAACTAATGTTCTTTGGATTCTAATTTCTATACATTCATATTCAATTACTTTCTATACATTCGTGTTCCAACAACAAAACCCTATTCCCATATACAATATAAGGGGGAGGTAGGGTAGTAGGCTGCCCCAACGCCAGGTTGAAAGCAGCTTCCGTGAAAGACATCCGGCAGTCAGAAAATTAAAAATAAAGATAGAATGCAATACATGTATAGTTAAATAAATAAATATATAGTTGAACAGCTTAAATAATGCAATCTTCAATATGCGCGTCTGTAAATGGGAAGTAATCCTTGCAAATAAATCACTGCATAAGAATCTCTGCAATAGACAGAAACGTAAGAACCGACAAAATTTAAAAAGAGAAAACATGAAGAGAATGATACACAGAAGTCAACGATAGCAAGCTACGAGAAGGAATAAATAAAATGGGTTAAAACCTAAACAAAGGCAACAATACTCCGCTACCCTAGTTCTAAGCCTCCATAATTTCCATTGACATAAACGTATAAAAAGTAGAAGTCATGTAAATTACTACAAAGACATTAAAAGAAGACAGAGATGATATACCCTACGGATCTGACCCGCACTACTCGGCTACCCTGGTCTTAAGTCTCCATAATTTCCTATCAGAGGTCATGTCCTCGGTAAGGTCTAAATCCTTCAAATCAGATCTCAAGCAGTCTTCCCACTTCCACCTTGGTCGTCCTTTCCTTCTGGCACCATCGACTGTAATCGACTCTACCCTCCTGACCGCATCCGACGGTTGTCGCCTAAGGACATGTCCAAACCACCGTAGTCTTCCCTCCCTCAAGTTTTCGGATACAGGCACCACCCCCAAGGACATCCTAATAGCAGAGTTTGGTGTCATGTCCCACAGAGTCCTACCACATGCCCATCGAAGCATTCTCATTTATGCGGCCTCTATCCTCCTTCTTGAATGCCCAACATTTTGATCTATACAGTAGCGCTGGTCTTATTGTCATTCTATAAAATTTTCCCTTAAGTTTTAGAGGCACCTTCTTGTCACACAAAACTCCAGTATCAACCCTCCACTTTAGCCATCTAGCCTTAATACGGTGTGTAACGTCGTCATCCACACCCCCATCTTTATGTATCATAGACCCTAGGTACTTGAAACAATCATTTGATGGGAGAACGTGTCCTTCTCTACATACTTCTTCATCTTCATCGTTTTGGTTCCTACTAAAGTTTGAACATAAATACTCTGTCTTTTCAATATTGATCCTTAGACATTTTTCTTCCAAAGTAGTCTTCCAGGTAGCCAGTCTACTATTCAGCTCAGTTTTTGTTTCAACAACTAGGACAATGTCGTCAGCGAAAAGCATACACCATGGAACCTAGTCTGGTGTCGCACAAAAGATGTCGTCCATATTCAAGGCGAAGATGTAAGGGTTAAGAGCCGACCCCTGGTGGAGTTCGATTTCTAATGGGAAAGCCTCGGTGTCACCAACTGTAGTCTTGACGAATGTAGTAGATCTACAGTACATATCACGAATTGCCCGGATATAAGCCGTTGGGATCCGTCTCGATTCCAAGGTCTTCCAGATCGTATCGCGGGGAACTCTATCATACGCCTTCTCAAGGTCAATGAACGCCATGTGAAGATCTCTATTTTTTCCCTATATTTCTCCATAAGCCGTCGGAGTAGATGAATTGCCTCCATAGTAGACTTGCCTGACATAAATCCAAATTGGTTTTTCGAAACCCTAGTAACATGTCTCAACCTAGCCTCTATCACCCTTTCCCATAGCTTCATGGTATGGCTGAGTAGTTTAATACCTTTGTAGTTGCCACAACGTTGGGGATCTCCTTTATTCTTATAGATTGGTATCACCGTAGACTCTCTCCACTCCTTTGGCATCTTGGCAGTCTCTAATATAATATTAAAGATATTGGTCAACCACTTAACACCCTCTTCTCTTAGGGCCAACCACACAGTGATAGGAATTTGATCTGGACCGACAACTTTGTCCCTCCCCATCTTTCTAAGAGCCATTTTGACTTCCTCAAACCCAATCCTACTTGTAGGGCAGTCATTGGCCGTAGTATGATGGTCGGCTGACCCATCAACGATACTATCTCTACTGGTAGAGGCACCGTCATTAAATAAGCCAAAGAAATAACTACCCTAAACCCTCTTAATATCATGATCATTGGTCATAATCATTTTTTTTCGCCATTCAATAGGCAGGTGCTGGTGATGTAATTGATATTAAAACATTTTTTCTAGTCTTTTCTAAATTATTTTTTTCTTAAAATTGATAAAATTTAAATCAAACATTTATCCTTATCTTAGCTTGATCCATAGTTTTATTCGCTTGATCTATAATCTTGCTCGTTCGATCAACATGAAATTTCCTTTTTCAAGCTCCACATTGCTAGAATTTGAAAGAAAATCTTTAACATTAATAAATAAAAATCTTAATATCTGAATTTGAGATTTTAAATATATGAAATTGAGATTTCCTGAATTTGAGATTTAGATAGAAGGAAGGAGTTTGTATAGATTTACCAAAATATTTTTTAGTTTTTTGCATATTTTTAAGAAGTTAAAAAACCAATGGTCAAAAACAAAAATCTCTTGATCTAGTGGGATGAGTCACTAGGTCTTAAGTAAGATCAGGGGTTCGAATCCTGACATTTACGAATGGATCAAACTGGGTTGGAAGGGTTGCCCTCGCCTCTGCATTACTCGATCTGGATTAATCGGTCAATAGATCAGATACCAATGATTAATTCAAAAAAATGGTCAAAAGAACAAATCCTAAAGATATAATGATCAAACTGAACTCATATATTTGGATGATTAAAATGAAAGTATGCCGAAAATTGTATAACTAAAAATTAATTTACAAAAAAAAAAATCCAAAAATAACATACGATCATGACAAATGTCTTTTAAGTAAATTTATGAATTAAAGTGAATTTGTCATCATCTTAATATCATAATTCCATTGTCCACCTTGAGAAAGACGGATAAGAAGGATGGCAATAAAAACTGATTATTTTTGTTACCCAGCTTCTGCTTACCTCAAGTCTCACACTCCGATCCTTCCGAATTAGAGTTCCCCCAAATTATCATATATATGTATGTGTACGTACAAATATGTGTGCGCCCAACAGCTCTCCCTCCAGTTTTCCTCTTTTTTCCCGACTGAATATATGAAGTCCCTTTTATAGGGTTTACATTTCTTTTATATTTATCGAAAATTAATTATATTTTGCCAGACTTTAAAACCAACAAAAAGAAAGAAGAATTCGTGCCAATTGGCAGACCATTGTCGGTAGTTGATGGGTACGAAGGCATGGCAAACGAGGTTGCTGATATTGGTTTTATGGTGGAGGCTAACGTGCGCCGTCTTCGTTCCACTTAGGGTTCCGTTCTGTCCCAGGGTCTCTGTTTCCGACGCGATATTTGATCTCCGGGACTCCTATTGTCCAATTACCTCTGCGTATGTTGAATCTGTCGACTTCCTTGGCGTTACCGAGGTACCTTCAGATTCGGTATTTCCTTTCAAGTCTTGTTCATTTTATCTTTTTTTGGCTGATTCGATACTAAATTCTGAACTATATTTTTACAAATTAGTAGTGAGAAGCCTTTTTATTTAGTTATAAGCTGATAAATAATAAGAAAAAAAAGGGAGTGCATTTAGGGTTTTTCCTTTTTGTTGCTTAAAAATGTAAAATTTGCTTTAGAATGGTGGAAGCATAATTTCTCAAGATTAGAGAAAAATACGCTAATTATCATGTATAAGCTGACAAATATGTGATCACAGAAAAGAAATCATTCGGTTTTTCATTTTTGTATAATTTCGCTGGATTAGTTCTCGATTGATATTGATGGAATTGGAGATATCTTAAATTTCTTTAAGCTTTTATTTATTTATATCAGTTCATTGCATTAGTTCTAAAGGAACCGACAATTTTTTTAAACAAAATTAATTCATATAAAAATTTGCGTTGAATCATGATTATACTTTTTGTCCTTGCAATTTTATTTACACTTTTTTCTTTGGTTCGGTGAAGGGAGATGAGGTTTCATTGCAAAAGGCGCTTAACATGGTTTACAAGAACAGCCATGAATATGTAGCTGTGCTTTTCTATGCATCTTGGTGCCCCTTTTCAAGGTCCTTTAGACCAAGCTTCAATATCATTTCTTCTTCTTATCGTTCTATTCCTCATTTTGCGATAGAAGAAGCTGCTGTCAGGCCAAGGTTTGCAAATGAATCTCTTACATTTGTTATATGCATGTCTATGAGTATGTATATCTTGTTAAACTAAATTGTTGATTTTGATTTCTTCAGCATACTCTCAAAGTACGGAGTTCACGGGCTTCCTACGCTTTTCCTTTTAAATTCTACAATGCGTGCACGTTATCATGGCAACCGGTCTTTGGAATCTCTTGGTGCATTCTATGGTGATGTCACTGGTAAGGCCTTTGTTTTTCAATTCGTGAATTGTTGTGATATCTATGTTTCATTGAGTTGACTTATTTAGTAGATTTAGCGTGGAGATCATTGTTTTGACTAACGAGGAATGACATACCTTTAATGTAGTTTTTATTTATTCTTGGTTAATAATGCATTCTAATTCTAGCCGGTAATCACCTGTCTGGTGTTCAATTGATAATGCTCCATTTTTTAGTGTGTGAGTGTGCTTAGTGCATAAGATTATGAAAACAACGTTCAATGGTGATAGTATTCTACATCTGGAGTCTTATGAAAACCATACGTAACCTTTGCTTCGCCATTTATCTTAGCTGGTACTTTCCCCCCTTTGTTTGTCCTAATTAATATGTTACATTGTTCTAGGCATCAAGAACTCTTTGGATAAAATATCACTGGACAAAATCAGGCACTCATCAAACCATGAGAAGCGTAATAGCACTAAGCAGGAAAGCTGTCCATTCCCGTGGGCAAGATCTCCAGAGAAATTACTTCGACAAGAGACATTTTTGGCCCTGGCCACCGCTTTTGTGCTTTTAAGATTGTTTTACCTTTTGTACCCAACTTTGCTTGTAATTGCACAGCTAACTTGGAGACGGTTTATCCGTAATGTGAAATTTGGGGCTTTGTTGGAACATCCTGTGGCATATCTGAAACGAGTGATTCAGCTGTTTAATTCCCTGAAGGAACCTTGCAAGAGAAGCAATTTGCAAGGCGCAATGAATGCTAAAGCATGGGCCTCTAAATCCCTTGCAACTGTTTCAATTGGCGATGGCAACACAAGCCGTGCTGTGCCTATAACTGGATGTCACTAACTCTTTTGCTGGTGTTATAGATATATTTGTTTCCTATGCAATGTTTGGCTACCATCTCCGGGAAGCAGGAGTGCTTTTGTTTCACGAGTTCTCGATACACCAGCTTCGGTGTTAATTTGAATTATGCTATGTTATGTTGATCATGTACTAGTAGTTATATATCATTTGTTTATATGATCTAGAATACACGTTTATACATAAAGTGGCACTGCAACTTGTGAATAGCTACTGCCAAGAACCGCAATGTGTTTGGCTGTTGATGTAGGTGTCATCTGAGTTAAGCCATTATCTGGCTTCTTCAAAGCATGTTGCAGCTTTTTGTTAAATAATAGTAGACCTAAATTCCATGGGCGTTTTTACCCAAAAATCACCTTAATATTATAATATTACCGTTCAGGCACCGATTCAGTAAATTTTTCCGATCTAGCATTCTTTCTGACAAAGAGATAATAAGGAGTGTTACAAGAAACACGCCTAAGGAAAGGCGTGTTGCAAGAGGCATGCCTTTGGTGAGTTTTATCTGAATTGGCACCACAATGGGAAGGCGTGTTCAAGGGGATGCGCCTTCGCAGGGAAGCAGTGACACGTAGAAATGCGTGTTGTAGGGGGCACGCCTTCCATTTAATTTTTCACTTATGAGCCATAAATCCCGCCTAACAACCCGTCGCCCTCACCCTATAAATGCTCCTCATCCAACACTCAAACCACACAAAAACAACTTACTCTTTCATTCTTTCTTTTATTAAGCTTTTAAGTTGGTATTGTTATAGTTTTTAGAAGGTAAAAATATTTATTTTATTTTATTATATTTACTTAACATTTTATTATCTTATAATATTTTATTTTACTAATTATTTTTTTACTTTTTGTAATTGTAAAATAGAAGGCAGGATGCTGTGATTGGATGAGAATAATATCTTGAGTCATTTTGTTGATACAGTAACAATATTAAATTGTGCTATTTTTATTATTGTGAATATTTTATTAGTTTAATTTTTTTAGTATTAGCTTATATTTTAATTCGTATACTATTTATTTAATTAGGGAAATGATCATATATTAAATGTATTTATTCGTAACGGTAAGTTAGAGATATCACATCGTGTCTAGTCGTATTTAGCCGAGGCTGGATTTGATTTCATAGAAAAATATGAAGGCCACTATAAACTTGAACCCACTCTTATTTCTGCACTAATTGAGAGGTGGAGATCGGAGACACACACATTCCATCTTCCGTGTAGAGAGTGCACTATTACGTTACATGATGTTTTTATCCATTTGGGGCTTTCGGTGGATGGAGATGTTATTTCTGGTGTGACAGATGGTGAATGACATTCGTTGTGCCAAGAGTATCTTGGAGGTGTCCCGGATGATTTCAACGATGGTTGAATACCATTATTATAGTTGCGAAGAAATTTTTGACAGTTGAGTGAAAACTGTTCTGAGGACAAGGTTAAAGCATTTGCTCGGGCATGCATATTAAACCTCATAAGAGGGAAATGTGTTAGGCAACGGATTATCAGAAAAATAATATTGGCGGATGTCTCATTCTTCCCCAATCATGGGCGTGGTATCACATGCCCCTTTTATGCAGATCGTGAAGGAGTCGTTTGTCTTACCGTTACTGTTGACGTAATTTCAATGATGAGTTCGTATATAAATAATTTTGTTAAGTATATAATTAAATATTTTATTACATTGAATAGGTGGTCGACTATAAGGAAAAATCATCATGATATACTGGACGAATTGGAAGAAATTTGGCTACTCATTGATCAAAAGATTGCTATAGATGTACATATTAAAATTTTAATATTTACCTTTAATTATCATTGTATAATTAGAATATAATTTTGATAATATATATATATATATATATATATATATATATGTTTTAGTTTCAATGGGATCCTTATTCTACTAAAGAAATGAGGCTTTGCATCTCACCTCACTTGAGTGACACATTAGATGTATGGATGACGTTTGTGCCTATGATATATTATGTGATTATCGATGGGCATTCGATTGATTGCGTTCTCTGGTAATTTGTCTACGTACAATATATTCCTGAAGCACTTAGGAATCTCGACAATGTGCATAACGTCGATAGACGGGGTAAAAAAGATGTAAATTGTGTGATGAAGCACAACCAGTGGATAATGATTTGGAATGATTGACGTCGACGCATTCTGTAACAACCCTGACCCGTACTCAACCCAGATACGAATATGAGGTGTCACGTTTGACTTTTCAAACATATGAAATTCATAAATAGGCAAAATTTAAAAAATTATTGTTCCAATCAAGATAAAGAAAATAATACCATTCCAAATATAAAATAATTTTACATAAAATCTTAATAATTTACATAGATAAAACAAAAGTAATAGTTTACCAAATACAAAATTATACAAGTTTACAAAATCGACCAGAGCATTTCAAATTAAACGTATAATACATGCCAACAGTTTACAAAATAAACAAAATCCACATTCAATTTGTACTGATCTGATCTTCAGAAGTGTATGCTATCCTCAACCCCAAATCATTCGTCATCCTTCTTCAAACCTACGCGTGAAAGAACACACGCTAAGTCGATGACTTAGTGAGGCAATACTAATAGTGCTAACTTATTAACAAAAGTCTTATTTGTTTTATTCAATCGTTTTCCAAAGAGCTTCTTAATTTCCATATCAAAGATATACTTATGAATAATTATTTTTTGTATGTCTTTGTTCCAATTGCCCAATGTATACTACTGAGAAATCTAGATATTTGAGTACTTTGTGCACTAATGATGTCACCACAGCTTGTAATTTGCACCGAAGTGCCACATAATTGTCCCGAAGGACCACATAAATTACAACGAAGTGCAATATAGAGTTGCACTGAAGTGCCACGTATTTGTCCCGAAGGACCACATAATTATCCCGAAGGATCACATAGACCCTCAACTCTTGGCATACCAACTATACCTCTAATCCTCATACATATACATTGGGCTTTTAATCACATAATTAGGTTTAATCCTTATTCAAAGTGTTTCTTATTCGCACAGCTTCTCTGTCATAGGATATATTCACATTCAATGTTTCGAATGTTTCGAAACTCATATTCACATTCTCAAGGTTCAAACGTTCATAACACATAATCATAATACATAGTTTGTAACAATTGCAAATTGAATAAAACATTTAAATAAAACATAAAATAAATATATAGTTTTCGATCGAAAACACTAAGGTTGGCTTATTGCAAGCCTTTCTCAATTCTATTACGAAAAGAAAAGTTACACTCACCTTTGCCTCACTAAGGTCTAATCTTAATCTCTTTGAATTGATACTCAAAAATACAAACCTGCCTGAATTCAATTATGTTCGATCACTACACAAACAATCTAGAATCAATATCGATCTTATCTTAATTATATCGAATCATAACAACTTGATATACAAGAAACTCCATAATTTATTTCATACTTGGGGGTATCGATACCTACACATGTACCGATACCCAAATTGCATTCAAAATTGCAAGGGTATCGATACCTCCTCAGTGTACCGATACACAAATAGCACTCAATGTATTAAGGATATCGATACACTCCTCAGTGTACCGATACACATATGACACTCGATGTATTAAGGGTATCGATATACTCTCAACAAGTATCGATACACTCCCCCTTTCAATTACGCATGTTCTACTCATGAGGTATCGGTACTTCTCCTAAGGGTACCGATACACTAAGCCCAGAATGGCTATTTTCAACCCGAAAATCACCTAAAATCCACCCAAAAACTCTCTTAAACACATACTTTGAGTTTATAGACTCACCTTAATACATTCAAACAAACTTGTACAACTTTATAACTCTCAAACACCCCAAATTATCATTTAAACACTTGCATCTTCAAATCATACCCAACATTTAAACATGTTATTAACCAATTCTAACAATCTTAATCTTTTAATTAGACTATTGACAAGTGAAGAATCTTATTCAAACTTCAAAAACTCATCCATAACAAAATTTCATTTAAAAACCCATTTTACAAATTCATCTCTAAAATACCCATCTTGTTGTTTTAATGCTATATAAGCTTTCCTTTAGCTTATATAACATCCAAACTTCCATTACTAACCCAAAAATCAAAATAATACCACAAAATTCAGATTCTTACCTTTAAGATGAAGCCCACGTTGAAGAAGAAAGAAGCATGATGAGTTACCAACACTTCTCTCATTTTACTTCATATTTATCCAATATAAAAACCATTTAAAAATATCCTTCCCTAAAATTTACCATTTTACCCTTGTTATAATTTCATATTTATTATAATACCCAACACAAATTTATCCATAAATCACTAAACTTATCACTTTATTCTAATTTAACAACTGAGTTTAGAAGTTCTTATAATTTGGTCACCAACTCGATACTTGGGCTGTTACAAATCTCCCCCTTAAGAAAATTCATACTCGAATTTTTATTATAGAAAAAGGTGGAGATATTGTTCTCTCATATCTTCCTCACGCTCCCACGTAGCTTTTCTACTTTATGGTTTCTCCAAAGAACATTTACTAATGGGATCGTTTTATTTCTTAACTGCTTGCTCTCGAAAGTTAGAATCTGAAGCGGTTCTTCTTCATATGTCAAATCCGATTGAACTTCTATTTCCTCTGGAGTTATGATGTGAGCAGGATCAGATCGATACCGTCGAAGCATAGACACATGGAAGACATTGTGAATCTTTCCCATCTCTGGCGGCAACGCTAACTGATAAGCTACATATCCGACTCTTTTCAAAATTTCATAAGGTCCAATGAACATAGGACTCAGTTTTCCTTTACACCCAAAACGAAGCACTTTCTTCAAAGGTGAAACTTTTAAAAACACCTTATCACTTACTTGAAATTCAATTTCTTTTCTTTTTAAATCAACGTGTGGTGTTTGCCTGTCCGATGCAACTTTCAAATTGTGCTGAATCACTTGAACTTTTTCTTCCACTTCTTTGATCAAATCTAGACCATGAACTTCTCGATCCTTTAATTCATACCAGTTGAGTGGTGTTCTGTACTTTCTTCCATATAACGCTTCATACGGTGCCATTTTTATGGTGGATTGGTAAATATTATTATAAGCAAATTCCACAAGCGGTAAATATCTTTCCCATGATCTAGCAAAATCAATCACACACGCTCTCAACATATCTTTCAGAATCTGAATTGTTCGCTCTTATTGACCATCAGTCTGAGGATGAAACGCCGTTCTAAAATTCAATCGGGTCTCAAAGTGAATCTAGGATCTCTATCAGGAACTATCGATATCGGAATACCATGCAACCTCACCATCTCCTTAATATACAACTCCGTATGTATCTCCATAGAGAAGTTCGTTCGCACAGGAATGAAATGTGCAGTCTTTGTAAGATGATCAACAATTACCCAAATCGAATCCTTTTTACCCGATGATAAAGGCAAACCCATTACGAAGTCCATCGTAATGTTTTCCCATTTCCACTGCGGAATTGAGATGGGTTGCAACAAACCGGAAGACACCTCATGCTCAACTTTCACTTGTTGACAATTTAAGTATTTTGCTACAAATTCTGTAATATCTTTCTTCATACCCGACCACCAATAACGCTCTTTCAAATCTTGATACATCTTGTTTCCTCTTGGGTATATCGTTAAGGGACTACAATGTGCTTCATACAAAATATCTCGTTTCAGCTCACGGTTATTAGGGATATACACACGATTTTTGAAATATAAATACATATTCGACTTAATCTCAAAGTCCTCAAGTCCCCCATTATCTACTTGATCAAACCAAGCTAAAGACTTATCATCTTTCTTTTGTAATTGCTTGATCCGATCTAATAACAATGGTTTCAATCTTAACTCATCCATCAATGCACCATTTTCTTTTAACACCATTCGAGCATCCAAACTACGCAAAGCAGTAAAAGTCTTCCGACTGAGAGCATCTACTACAACGTTAGCTTTCCCGGGATGTAATCAATGATCGCGTCATAATCTTTCAGCAATTCCATCCACCTTCTTTGTCTCAAATTTAACTCCTTTTGAGTCAAAAAGTACTTCAAACTCTTATGGTCAGTGAATATGTAGCAACGTTCACCATACAAATAGTGCCTCCAAATTTTTAATGCAAAAACCACATCTATTAACTCCAAATCATGCGTCGGGTAATTCTTTTCATGAGGCTTCAGTTGTCTCGAGGCATAAGCAACTACCTTCCCATCTTGCATTAAAACGCAACCCAAACCATTATGGGAAGCGTCACTGAAAATTGTGAAATCCTTGTTTGATTCCGGTTGCACCAACATCAGAGCTTTAGTCAAAAGTTTCTTCAATGTTTCAAAGCTTTTCTGGCAATCAGGAGTCCATTCAAAATGTACATCCTTTCTCAACAATTTGGTTAAAGACAGGGATATCATTGAAAAGTTTTGACAAACCTTCGATAATAACCTACGAAACCTAAGAAACTTCGAACTTCCGACATATTTTTTGGAACCTCCCACTCTAACATAGCTCTAACTTTTTGTGGGTCTACACGAATTCTCTCAACGGAAAGAACATGCCTTAAAAACGCAACTTTCGATAACCAAAACTCACATTTGGAGAACTTTGCATAAAGCTTCTTATCTTGTAACTTTTGAAGAACTACAAGAAGATAGACATCATGCTCCTCTTTCGACTTAGAGTACACTAAGATGCCATCAATAAAGACGACCATAAACTGATCAAGGTACGGTTAAAAAACTCTATTCATCAAGTCCATAAATGGTGCATATGCATTTGTTAACCCGAATGGCATTACAACAAATTCATAATGACCATACCGAGTCCTAAAAGTCGTTTTAGGAACATCTTTTTCTTGAATTTTCAACTGATGGTACCCTGAGCATAAATCGATCTTTGAAAACACAATCGGTCCCTTGAGTTGATTAACCAAATCGTTTATCCTTGGAACATATATTTGTTCTTTATGGTCATCTTATTCAACTAATGGTAATCTATACAAAGACGCATCGAACCATCTTTCTTCTTAACAAATAACACTAGAGCTCCCCACGGTGACACACTAGGTCTAATAAAACCTTTATCCAAAAGCTCCTCCAACTGAGCTTTTAACTCTTTCAACTCTCTCGAGGCCATCATGTAAGGAGCCATCAAAATGGGTGCTGATCCTGACATCACTTCAATTTGAAACTCAACCTCCCTATCTGAAGGTAACCCCACTAAATCATCTGGAAACACGTCTGGAAAATCTCGGACTGTTAGAATATCTTCAAGCTTACTTTCGGTAACTCTTGTATCAATTGCATTAGTAATGTATGCTTGAAATCCTTGCCGCTTTAACTTCTGAGCTGACATTACTGATATCACATTAGTTAAAGGATGGATTCTTTCACTGACCACACTAACTTCCAATCCCTCAAGACTTGTTAACTGCACTCGCTTAAGTCGACAATCCAAGTTAGCATAACAATGATAGAGCCAGTCCATCCCCATAATAACCTCAAATTCATCAAAGGGCAGTTCTATTAGATTAACAGGGAATTCAATTCCCTGAATCTTTATGGGACACCCTTGAAAAACTTATCTCACCTGAGCACTATTTCCTAATGGATTCGTCACGACGGAAGGCTTAATTCTTTAACCAATTTACTATTAACATAGGAGTAATGTGAGTCTGAATCAATCAAAACTAAGACAAATTTACCAGCTATCTTTAATGTATATGCAAGGACTTTCGGGTCATCACAATCTTCACTGTTCTTCAAATTGTAAACCTGAGCTGTAGAACGCACTTCAGGTTTAACAGTAGACTCGAATTTATTTATTTCTCTTCCTCGACCATTTCCTCTCACTGGTGCAACCATAGATCTCTCTGTCTGAGCAGGCTCTCAAGTCATCATTAGGCAGTCACAAATAAAATGCACTGCCTCTCCACATTTAAAACAAGCTCCGGAGACCCGTCGGCAAACTCCACCATGGTTCTTTCTATAGTGCTGACATTGCTTCGGCTTGTCCACTCTGGATTCCACCGAATAATCTTGTCTTGCTCTTTCCGAATATGATCCTCTACTCGAGGATGCTGCGAATTCTGCTCTGGTCTGAGGTCAAGAACTTGAACCTCTACTCTTCTTTGATTGTGAAGAACCGGACGATGCACCAGATCTTTTATTCCATTGCGTCCGCTACTCCTCAAACCTTTCATTTTGAGCTCGCTCCAGGGCTTTAGCTCGATTCACAACCTCTTGGAAGGAAGAGAGGTTAAGAGCCAACATCAGCTCTTTCAATCTAGGTCGTAAACCCTCTACAAACCAATCATAAGAGTCTTTCTCTATATGAACTAACTCGGCAGCAAATCTACTCAACTTGTTGAATTCGCACTCAAACTCTTACACCGTGCATTTCCCTTGCTTTAAATTCATGAATTCCTGCTTCATTTACCGAATAAACGAATCCTTTATGTACTTATTCTTAAACTCCTCCAAAAAGAATGACCACGTCACATGCTCTTTTGCCACCCTCATCGTCACATTAGACCACCATATCCTGGCTTGGCCTCTTAATAAAGACACCATACCATCTAATTTCTCCATTTCAGAAAAGTAGAGATTCTCAAGCATCACTTTCAAATCATTAAGCTACATATCGGCAGCAATTGTACCTTCTTCCGCTTCTCCCCTAAATTCTGGCATTCCTAAACTTCTCAACTCTTTAGGAACATTTATCTTAGGAGCTGAAGAGACAGACGGTTGGATACACGTCAAGATAGCGTCCAATGTTTGAAAGAATGTTCCCTGATCTTGAACAGGCACTCCAGGCTGTACCTGCTCCTCACTCTGTCTACTAGGGGCAGGGGAGTTACTACTCTCCTCCATCCTATCACTTCGGGAGCCTACAAAGTTCAACATCTATTAAGATCAAATTACTAAAGGTATTAGCAAAGATAATATATTGGTCCCTTTATCAGATCAGAAAACTTTATTAAAAATTGGCATGTACTCTTTTTAAAACCAAAAACAACTTCATTTCGAACTTAAAATCACTTAAACCATAGCTCTGATACCATTAAATGTAACACCCCTGACCCGTACCCAACCCAGATACGAATTCGAGGTGTCACATTTGACTTTTCAAACATACGAAATTCACAAATAGGCAAAAATTTTAAAAATTATTGTTCCAATCAAGATAAAAAAAATATATATTTCCAAATATAAAATCATTTCACATAAAATCTTAATAATTTGCATAGATAAAACAAAAGTAAGAGTTTACCAAATACAAAATTATACAAGTTTACAAAATCGACCAGAGCATTTCAAATTAAATGTATAATACATGCCAACAGTTTACAAAATAAACAAAACCTACATTCAATTTGTACTGATATGGTCTTCAGAAGTGTATGTTATCCTCAACCCCAAATCATTCATCATTATTCTTCAAACCTAAGCGTGAAAGAACACACGCTAAGTCGATGACTTAGTGAGGCAATAATAATAGTGCTAACTTATTAACAAAAGTCTTATTTGTTTTATTCAATCGCTTTCCAAAGAGCTTCTTAATTTCCATATCAAAGATATACTTATGAATAATTATATTTTGTATGTCTTTGTTCCAATTGCCCAAGGTATACTAATGAGAAATCTAGGTATTTGAGTACTATGATGTTGTGCACTAATGTTGTCACCACAGCTTGTAATTTGCAACGAAGTGCCATATAATTGTCCCGAAAGACCACATAAATTGCACTGAAGTGCCATATAGGGTTGCACTGAAGTGCCACATATTTGTCTCGAATGACCACATAATTGTCCCGAAAGACCACATAGACCCTCGACTCTTGGCATGCCAACTATACCTCTAATCCCCATACATATACATTGGGCTTTTAATCACATAATTAGGTTTAATCCTTATTCAAAGTGTTTCTTATTCACATAGCTTCTCTGTCATAGGATATATTCGAATTCAATGTTTCAAAGCTCATATTCATATTCTCAAGGTTCATACGTTCATAACACATAATCATAACACATAGTTTGTAACAATTACAAATTAAATAAAACATTTAAATAAAACATAAAATAAATATATAGTTTTCGATCGAAAACACTAAGGTTGGCTTATCGCAAGCCTTCCTCAATTCTATTACGAAAAGAGAAGTTGCACTCACCTTTGCCTCACTAAGGTCTAATCCCAATCTCTTTGAATTGATACTCGAAAATACCAAGTTAACTGGAATTCAATTACATTCGATCACTACACAAACAATCTATAATCAATATCTATCTTATCTCAATTATATCAAATCATAATAACTTGATATATAAAAAACTCTATAATTCATTTCATACTTGGGGGTATAAATACCCAAATTGCATTCGAAATTGCAAGGGTATCGATACCTCCTTAGTGTACCGATACACAAATAACACTCGATGTATTAAGGGTATCGATACACTCCTCAGTGTACCGATACACATATGACACTCAATGTATTAAGGGTATCATTACACTCTTAACAAGTATCGATATACTCCCCCTTTCAATTATGCATGTTCTACTCATGAGGTATCGATACTTCTCCTAAGGGTACCGATACACTAAGCCCATAATGGCTATTTCAACCCGAAAATCACCTGAAATCCACCCAAAAACTCTCTTAAACACATACTTTGAGTTTATAAACTCACCTTAATACCTTCAAAACAACTTGTACAACTTTATAACTCTAAAAAACCCTAAATTCTCATTTAAACACTTGCATCTTCAAATCATACCCAACATTCAAACATGTTATTAACCAATTCTAACACTTCTAATATTTTAATTAGACTATTGACAAGTCAAGAATCTTATTCAAACTTCAAAAACTCATCTATAACAAAATTTCATTTAAAAGCCCATTTTACAAATCCATCTCTAAAATACTCATCTTGTTGTTTTAATGCTATATAAGCTTTCCTTTAGCTTATATAACATCCAAACTTCCATTACCAACCCAAAAATCAAAATAATACCACAAAATTCATATTCTTACCTTTAAGATGAAGCCCACATTGAAGAAGAAAGAAGCAAGATGAGTTACCAACACTTATTTCCTTTTACTTCATATTTATCCAATATAAAAACCATTTAAAAATATCTTTCCCTGAAATTTACCATTTCACCTTGTTATAATTCCATATTTGCTATAATACCCAACACAAATTTATTCATAAACCACTAAACTTATCACTTTATTCTAATTTAACCACTGAGTTTAGATATTCTTACAATTTGGTCACTAACCCGATACTTGGGCTGTTACACATTCCACCTAGGGAGCTGATTTATGTGGATCATTATTCGGTTTCGACTGACTATTATCTTTGGTTCAACATGAACAGGAAACCATTCTTACTTTTTGAGGAAGCATGAGACGAGAGCATTCATCGGTATTGAGGAAAGCATCCACCGTCACAACATTATCGTCCCCCAACTCGTGGACGGAAAGCAGACACTTTTGACTCGTCCTCAGTTGCAGTATCAAAACCATCACAGTAGCCACCGTCAACATCGGTTTATATTCTCAGTCCGCCATAATACATGAGAATAATGTCGGTTCGGATGCCACCGCAGCCGGTTCATATGTCACCACTATATGGTTATGTACAACCATCATAGGGTTTTATGACACCTCATGATGGATATTATAATGTCATGCATATAGATCTAGCGTGGGCTTCATATGCTACTTATATGGTCGGTTGTGCTCCACCACAGACACCTCTGGATCAGTATGGATCATAGACTTCGATGTCAATGTTTTCACAGTTTCCATAATTCTCTATGAGCTGTGGGATAGTTAGTTATACACCTTCAAGGTACTTATTCTATAGAGGTATTACATCGTCATACGTCCCTTATCAACAAAATGTAGTTGATGTTGCTATTGCTGATGATGATTATGATGAGAATGAAGAGGAAGAACAACTTATACGAAAAAACACTCATCGAAATAGATAGCCACCGCCTTGTGAAACTCATTTAAGACGCAGACATTTTTAGACTTGTTTAGTTCGTAATGCTTTTATTTAGTTTTCTTTGTAACACTTGTATTTAATGTTTCTATTTAATTGTTTTAATTGATGTAATTGTTTTTTATTATTTAGTTTGTAATGTTTTTATTTAATTTCCTTTGTTTCTTAATGTTTTTATTATTTAATTGTTTCACTTGTAATGTTTGTATTATTTAATTGTTTTAGGGTTTATTTTAATGATTTAGGGGTTAGATAAAAAGTAAAATCATGATCGTGAGAAATAAACTTTAAATCGAAAAATAAAGAATTTTAAGCATTAATTTGTAAAAATATGTATATATATGAAAACATCTTTTTAAATAAACAAGTTCAAATGACATTAATTGAAAGTAAACGAAAATAAACAAACTCAAATGACATTAATTGAAAGTAAACAAAAATAAAATAATACAAACTGAGATTTCAAAAACTACAATATATGAGTGATGCACAACGGTTATGTGATGATAAAAGAAATGAACATTTTTTCCTATCGTGGTTTAGGTTTATACAATGTCCACATCTTTTGTTTTCCTTTGACAATTCTCGAATATCCATATCACAATGAATTCAATTGGATTTTGGGCAACCTACATCCATTAATAAGGACGAATATGGTACAATCGTAAGCCAATTTTAAATATCATCTGGGTTTTTCTCATTTCCTATAGGGGAACTCAAATTTATATACCTTAAATTCTTCCGAGAGGTTAGGATCCGTCTCCTTCACTCTTATCCGATACATACATGTAATCCACTTTGAAATTTTCTTTCACTGGGGCAAATGATGGCAATGCAAATGTTTCCTTTCATTTAGTACCAATATTTCATAAATAGTTTCCTCGATAGCTATTGTTTGGTGTTTACTTATTTAATAATTATAGCTGGAACAAGAATCTATTAATATGGGTTCCACTTTAGCAGCTAGTTTCTACTTTCTATCTAATGTGACCAATGTCTGAGCAGGGCTTGCCATCTGGCTAAACAAGCATTTGATGAGGCTATTGCAGAGCTCGATAGTCTTAATGAGGAATCTTACAAGGATAGCACCCTTATTATGCAGCTTCTCAGGGATAATCTCACTTTATGGACCTCGGAACTGCCTGAAGGAGGTAAATGCACTGTGTGTGTTTATGCACATTTTTATTGTTATGATTTGGGCTTCATCTGGCTGGATTTCATACATTAACCTCGAGGTATTAGTGATTTCTATTGTTAACTGTCACTGATACATTCCTTTTTTGCAAATTTGTTATTCGACTTTCCAGGTGAGCAATCAAAAGCAGATGATGAGCCTCGGGCAGAGATAAGCAAATGTTAAAATTCGAAATATTGATCGACGGCTGACTTGGCTTTATCTCTGGCTTGTTAGATGTCTGTAGTGCTGCAAATCTTAATTGTTTTCTCACTTTTTCGTTTCACTTTCAACAAATAAACTTTCTTCCTCCCTACATTGTTCCCTGTCTCTGCAGAGTTAATCCGTCGGAAGAGTTTCCTTTTAAAACCGGGTATGTCGAGGTATGAGACGGTATGGTTAAGAGTGATCTGCTTTCAACTCGTTTGTCGTAGTAGTACCGCGATTTCAAGGGTAGTTTGGTTTTAAAAAATATAAGTAATTTTATTTCTTAAAATATAAAAAATGTTAAAGAGAATGTGTTTAGTTGTAAAATTAGAAAATGACTTTTGGAAAATAAAAACAAAACCAACTATGAAAACATAAAAAAAATGTTTTCAGTATTTTTATTAAAATTATTTTGGAAATTTGAAAAATAAGAAAACACAGGATTGAATCTTAACTTGCACGGATTCAAATCTATTTAGTAATAATTTTTTGATTTAGTGGAATCTAAAACTCTCGAACATTTTCAAAAAAATAATATGGTCCATAAACTTTTTTTACACTCAATTTAGTGCTTAAACTAAATTTTTAATAATATATTTTTTAGTATTTTTATATTTAGGTATTAAATATCTTAATAATTGTCTATATTTTATATTTTAAATTTAAATATTTTTTAATTTTTCTAAAAAATAAATATATCCTTATACTTTCTAAAAGAAAAAATTAGGCATTTAAACTTAGTAAAAAAAATCAGTTAAATTCATCTATCACCCATCATGTACTACCACAACAACATCGTGAACTATAAGATAATATTGTATATTGATATGTAAGCTTTGTGAACTGTCGTGTAAGCATCGTGACAATTAACATTTCATTCCGTTAGTTCAAGGGTTAGATTGATTTTTTTCTCTATATAGAGGCTACATTGGGTGTGAAAACAGTTCAAGGACTATGCTATTTTTTTCAAAAAAAAAAAATTAAGACCCTAAGATACAATTAAACATATTTTTATTTTATTTTAACGATACTTAGTTGTGCCCTTGTTTACAAAAACTATTTTTTGCATTTTATTAATTTAATTGATGTCCAATATGCATTTACATTACATTCTTACTGTAAACTAAAATAATTTTTATGTTATAAAATTTCTTATCAATTTTATTGTTTTATATTTGCTTAACTCACATATTAAATGTTGAAAACATTTTGATGTTTCAATATAACAAACTAAGTATAAATGAATTTTAAGATTTTAAAAAAGATTTTTATAAATATATTCGATTCAATTAATCGAATATCAAATTATTACTCCAAGTCTTTCAAGATCAATTTCAAACCTTACTAAATGTGTAAAATTGTGTTTTATTCTTAAGATATTTTTGAAACAATTTTCACAAAGTATTTTGAACTAAAATCAAGCCTAAAATTAATTTTTCAAACGAATGCACCGATGCACCAATCCATGCATCGATGCACCAATGAATAAATTGAACATCGAATGCATTTTATGCATCGATGCACACACCATGCATCGATGCACTCATGTTTTTATGAAAACATCGAATGCATTTGATGCATCGATGCACTCAGGCTATTTTGAAACATCGAATGCACTTCATACATCGATGCACTAAGGGTCCAACGGTCAAAATATTTGAATTTTACACTTGATGCGCCATGCACCTTGTGTATGCATCGATACACTGACGCTCCCAATTGATTTTATTAATTGTTTTCACACTTAAACGACTCTATTGACTCCACTAATCATCCCCAACGTTCAGAATCAATTGAAGGAGTATTTAAACAGGCTTAGAAGCCATTGATCAATAACAAGAAAACACAAGAAACATGAATCAATAGAGAATCAAAGAGAAAGCATCAAACCTCAAGTTTGAGCATTTCAAGCCTATTTTTCATTCATATTTTTGCTTTCAAGAACATACTTGTACTCAATTGTATTCATTTTTAGTGTTCTTTTCTTTGTTCTAGAATTGTGCAAACAATCTACCTTGTGAGGATTTTCTTGTAAGTTTGCAAATTTGTAATCTTCTCTTTGAGAAAGAGTGTTCTCAAGAATTGGGGTATATTCTTGAGAGAGTTGTAAGGTTATCTCTTTGGCCTCAAAAGAAAGAACAAATTAGTGAATTTGTTGGAAAATTCTTAGTGTGGATAAATAAGGTAGTGGGCGTAGACTTTGGTTGAGAAAGTCGAACCACTCTAAATCGATGTGCAAATCTTTTCAATTTTCTGCAAAAGCTTCCACCAAAATTTTAATTGCCAATTCACCCTCTCTTGGCCAATTCCATCGATCGATTAACTTAACAATTGGTATCAGAGCCTCACTCATTTGAAGGTTTAATCGCCTCTTGAGTCGATTCGGGAAGAGTTACATCGATAATCAAGTCATCAATGGCCTCCACTTCAAACTTCGACTCCGGTCTCGATTCGATGCCCGTCAACAAGCCTCCCTTCTTCAATAGAGCTAATTATGCCTATTGGAAGAATAGGATGATGTATTTTATTCAAGCAAGTGACATGGGAGCATGGAATGTTGTAGAATACGGATATATCAAACATCTCACTCATCCAAGATTGTGGAGTGAATGAGAGATGAGAATGTTCCAACTCAACTCCAAAGCCATCCATATCATATTTTGTGCTCTTGGACCAGATGAATATGGAAGAGTTTCTCGTACAACCGCCAAACAAATATGGGATAAACTACAAGTCACTCATGAAGGCCGACGAGGTAAAAAAATCTAAAATTAGTCTTCTAACACATAGCTATGAAAATTTCAGGATGAAACCAAATGAAGACATCAAAGCTATGACGGATAGATTTTCAACGATTATCAATGGTCTCAAATCATATGGAGAGATCATTTCAAATGAAAAGCTTGTGAGGAAATATTAGTTTACTCACTTCCAAAATCGTGGCAATCAAAGAAGACATAAATCATCGAGGCTAAAAACCTAAAATCCTTAACTCTTGAAGAGCTAATCGGTTCCCTCCACACTCATGAAATGATGCTTGAAGATGAGGTGGACCTCGATAAGATTGACGAGACACCAAAGGAGAAGGAGAAGAAGAAAAATATTGGAGTTGCTCTCAAATCCACAAAAGATGAGAGTGATTCAGATGAAGATGACGATGATGAGAAAATGACATTGTTTGCCAAACGGTTCAGAAAAATGATGAGACCTTACCGAGGAAGAAAATTCAAACGAAATGAATGCTTCAAAAATGAACCAAAAGAGAAGGCCCAATTATTTGTTATGAATGCAAAAAGTCGGGGCATGTCAAATATGATTGCCCACAATTCAAAAGAAATGGTCAATCAAAGAATAAGCACAAGGCTCATGTGGATACATAGAGCGATGAAGAAGGTCCGATGAAGAGGAACAAGAAGTAGCAAACTTGTGCTTGATGGTATTCGGGGAAGATTCTAAGGTAACCTCTAACTCGTCTGATTTAGATGATTTATGATGAGTTATTAGAGGAATATATCAGGTTGGCTTCGGATTATGAGAAATTGTTTTTAAAATATAAAAATGATATTTCGAAATTGAAAAATGAAAACAATCTCATATCCAAGACCAACAATGATCTTGAAAGTAAAATCAGTAATTTGCAAATCAAACTAGAAGAGTTTGAAAAGAAAAATTCGGATATGCAAAATTTACTTTCAAAGAATTTACTTTCAAATGTCAATGATGATCATCAAAAGAAAATTGATGATCTTAAAACTTCTTTTGATAAAGTTGGAACAAAACGTTTTGAAAAATGAGAAAATTCAAAAACCAACTTTGTTAGAAAAGGTTTTAAAAACTACAATCATAGAGGTCCCCGAAGAACCTCTAATGGAAAAATCGTTAGAAGTATATGGGTTCCTAAAGAGTTCATTACTACTAAAGATAAGGATATCCTACACAAATGGATACCTAAGGGGACTAGGATTTTGGAAACTAATGAATATGGACCCAAAAGAATTTGGGTACAAAAAATCAAAAATTAATCTATGTTTGTAGGAAAATGAGCATTGTTACAAGGCACGGGAAACAAATTCAAACTCATGGTACCTTGATAGTGGATGCTCAAGATACATGACCGGAGACAAAAGCCGGTTCATAGAGCTTAACGCTAAAAATGGAGGAGAAGTGACTTTTGGTGATGATTCAAAAGGTCATATTGAAGGTATAGGTACTATAGGTAATATCTCTTCCATACAAATTAAGAATGTTTTATATGTAAATGGATTAAAACATAATCTATTGAGTATTAGTCAATTGTGTAATAAGGGATTCAATGTCATGTTTGATATTAATGGTTGTAAAGTCATTGACATTGCATCTAATCGAATTATGCTTGAAGATACTAATTTTTTCATCCATTTTTTTATTATTATATTATTATTGTTATTATTATTTTATTTATTACTATTATTATTTTATAATTATATTATTATTATTATTATTATTATTACAATTCAGACCCAACCAAACCTGAGGCCCATTTTACAATAAACCCGAAGCCCAAAAGAAACCCTAAACCCAATTAGGGTTTATATCTCAGCCGCCAGCATCAGCAGCCGTTGGATCTGACAAGATCCAACGGTCCAGAACCCTCTAGATGAAAACCCTAGGGTATCATACCCTAGGGCCAAGCGGCGCCGCCTCTGCCAGATGCCTCATCCAACCGTTGCCGACACTCCTACAATTGCTGTCGCCTCGCTAGAAACCTCCAGAAGAGCCAGTTACCCCCCCCCCACGTTGCAGCTACAAGGTGAGTCACCATATAGTTCGGTGACTCATCGTAAACCCCATCTGTGACCAGTCCAAAGCAAGCCTCATCAAGGCTATAAAAGCCGTCCACCATCCCCTACAAAGAAAAAACACAGAACGACATCGAGCAAGGACAGAGAGTAGAAAACCAAGATACCCACAGCAAACAGAACAACCACAACAGCAAACATAAAGGAAAGAAAGAAGAAAAGGTATAGAAGTCTTACCCTAGATGCCTTGTTTGCCCTCGGAGAGCCCAAACGTCACTAGAGATAAACATTGAAGGTAAATAAAACCTAGATCTACGGGGTTTGGGGGATTTATAGGAAAAGGGGAGGCCGAATTCGGTTTTAATATCGAAAGAGCTTCGATTTGGGTAAGATTTGTAATTTCCGGCCACCACGTACGGGAAAACCATACGCGTTATCCCCAGGGTTTAGTATATTTTTATTTTAGTCACTAAATTAAATTTTCAAAAATTTTAATTATGTTCCCAAATTGCTATTTATTATAATTTAGTCCTTGACCTAATAATATAAATTTTTGGTTCAATACTTTATTTAGTCCCTCATAATTTAATTAATATTTATTTTAATCACCTATTAATAATTAAGGGCTAATTATACTACTAGTAGTTTTTTTATAATTCGAATTATGTTCACTAATTTAAATATTTTACATGTTAATCTTATTGTTTAATTTTATTTAATTACTATTTATTTTCATTTTATTTTTATTATTGATTTTTTTTATTATTTTAATATGTTTAAATTATTACTTAAATCATTATTTTATTATTATATTAGTCATATATATATATATATATATATATATTTGTTTAAATATTAATATTTATTTATTTTTATATTAAATTGGGTTTCTAAAACAATTAGAAGTCATATTCTGATATTTTTAAATAAATAAATATTGTATTTATAAAAACAAATATATACATATATATAGTTATTTTAATTTTATTCAAATTATTATGTTTTCCTTCATTTCATATTTATTAATATATGTATATATATGTATATAATTAACAAGTATTATTTAATTAATTTCACCAATTAATTAAATAATAATATTGATTTATTTCTAATTACTAAGAAAAGACGGTCTTAAAATAAATGGACGTCTTATTCTGGTACTTTAAAAATAAATAAATATCATACTTATAAATATATATATTCACTTCATTATTTTTAGGAAAATTATTTTATTTTTATTAATTTTTATTAATTTATTAATATTAAAGAAAATACTGTCTTAAAGCAACTATATGTCTTTTTTGATATTTTTAAATAAATAAATGTCATATTTACTAAACCCTAAATATATATATATATATTAGAAATATCAATCTAAAATAAAAGGATCGTAAATTAAATTCATATTTGAATTCTTAAATTCTATTATTAGAGACAATTTATAATCAACAGGTACCAATTTTGGGCGTTGTGGGGGTGTTAATCCTTCTCCAAACGTGCCCACGAATCCCTTTTCATTATTAAAAAGAATGAATTTTTGGTTAAACGCATACCAGTTTATCTTTTAAATGATGTTTTCTTAAAAACTGTTTTAAAAGATGATTTTTAGGTATTCGACCTACCTAACCCAAAAAGGTCGATGGCGACTCTCAAAACATTCCAATAAAACCCATTTATCCACATTATTTTCCCGCCAAGTAAAATTTCGTGCACGGGCAAAAACTGATTACGATAGCTTGGCGACTCCGCTGGGGACTGGTCAAACATAAGTGGATTATATATTGTCTCTATAATTAGAAATTGAGAATACAATTTTATTTAATTTATGATTCTTTTTATTTCTTTCAATTTTTATACTCTTGTATATTAATATTTAATTACTTTTTAGATATTAATTTTTTTGTGTAAATTTCTCCTCACACACAATACATGCATTGCATAACATAAGCTTTATAATCAAGCTTGTCCCTTTTACGTGGGAGTGAAAGCGATGTCTTCGTGAGAATTTATTCTCCGTGTCAGACCTAGCAAATAACTTTCGAGGTTCATATATCCTATGTCTTCGTGAGAATTTATTCTCCGTGTCAGGCATAGGGAAATGTGTCCCCTCGAATTGAACTCGATCCGCTTAAGTCTGTAATGGACTAGGATTGAGGGTTTAACAACCCAAGGGGGCATCAACAAGACAATTCGAGTACCTTTACTCCTAGAACTGAAACCCTGCATATAATAAACCTTAGAAATTCATCCGATATAAGACAGTACTGAACCTCTGTCTGTAGGTATACGCAAAGGCGAAATAAGCTCTAGCTTTTAATTTATTTCATTTTTCTAAATAAATGCATACGAACTAGAAATCATGCAGTTAGGTTAATTTTTCCAAACAAAGCATGGAACTAGAAAGCATGAGGTTAGGATATATTATAGATAGAATCTTTTCTTTCCATTAATTGGTACTAACCAATTTATTTTTCCTTTCTCATTTTTATTTTTTTATACATTTTGTTTTTCTCTAACTTGTTATATTGATTCCTTTTGTTTGCATTACATGATCATGGCATAACCAAAACGTGTTTACTTGAAAGACTGTTCATCAAATTGGAAAGAATTCATAAATGGACAAAACGTTTTATGATCAAACAAAATATGACGCAACCAAGGAAAGACATCCTGAGGAAACTCCAAGTATAGAAGCGAGCTATGCACACAAAGATCCTCTTATATTAATACCAAAAGTATTACGCAAAGATCCTGTCAGATTGATACCAAAAGCATTCTACGGCAAAAGTATCAGTCAGGGCATTCAGAATAAAGAAGATTTTTATGAAGCTCAAGCATGTTATTTGAAGGACAAAAACAAGAAATTGAGCAAAAAAGTGGAAACCATGCATGAAGATTTCCAAAAGATCAGTCAAGCCTTTCAAAATGTTGGCATAGGAAACACCCCATAAGAGTTGATAACAGGGGTCACCAAACTGAAAAAGAACTGCAACATATATGAATATCTTGTCCAAGAACTTCTTGAACACAAAGGTTCTCTTACAAGGAAAAATGAGTAACTCCGAGAATTGACACAAAAGATGAAGGAAAAAGAGAATGTCATGGAAGAAGCTGCTGTCCAGACAAGCAATATGGCCCATAAGCTAAAACTAACTTGGCTTTAGAGAAGTTAGGAGTAAAAGTTATCCACTTTGTTGAAGTTAGGACTGAAAGCTTCCCCTATATGTAAAAGTTTTGTTTGATGCACGAAAACTTTTGTGTTCAATGAAATCTGTTCTAAGATGATCACTCTTGAGTAACACCTTTTCATACATGCATTTTCATTTTGCATCTTTGCATTTTCATTTATATTTTTATATTTGCTTTTGTATTGCAAAATTTGCATTCTTATTTTTACATGCACATATTTACATTTTCATTTTGCATTTTTTACGTTTGTATTTACATTTTCATTTTTGCATTTGCATCTTTGCATAATTACATTTTATTTCAAACTATTTTACATGCATTTAATCATGACAATGTGAAATAATTCGTGGAGAATTCCATGACAGAATTTTTGAAATCAAAGTGGAGCTAACTTGGTCTTCCTAAAGAGGGATAATAGCCATGAATGAAATTTTAGCAAGGGTTGGTAGAATCTAAAAACTACAAGAGCAACTTATCAAGACTCAACAAGATATGTTTGATCAAGTAAAAAAGTTCCAGGGTGATTCAAATGAACAAGTGGATCAAGCAAAAAAATTCCAAGTTGATTCAAAAGAGAAAATGACAAAGCTAATGGATATGGTGAATATTGTGACCCATGGAGAGAAACCCTTAGAGGATCCTGTTGTGAAAGATTTGAATGGGATTATGAATGATGTAGCTGATGCAATAAAAACAAATGACCAAGAACTTGGCAAGAGATGCGGAAATCCAATAAGGTTCTAGAAAAGGCAACAGAGATCAAGCTAAAGCGAAATGTAGAAGAGGTTAAAAGGCCATTGAAGAAAGCTAAGAAAGGCAAAAAAAAAAGAGATACCTCTCATACAAATTCCAATATCATATTCAAACTTGTTACCTTTTCTCTTTGAAAATGGTCTTATAACACCCATTCCTCCTAGAGCTTATTCTTGGCATCCAAGTTGGCAAAATGTCAAAGAATTATGCAATTATCATTATGGAGATTTCAGTCACTCTGCAGAAAATTGTATAACTCTGAAATTAAAGGTCCAAGATCTTATCGCATAAGGGTTGCTATGTTTTGAAGATGGGAAACCTAAGCCCCTCAAAAGCTCAAAACTGGTCGAGAAAGAGAAATTTTCAAACTAATGTCTGTCTCATGATGTTCAAGAGTCAAACATTCAAAGAAAACATTTTGGTCATCATTCACATGGTCTTCAAGAAAGCAAAGTGAACAATTGTAAAGAGACAATGATGTCAAGGGAAATTCTACCCAAGTGTTCTTCAATTTCATGCAGCAAGTTATATCCTGAGTTACTCAAAGCCCAACTTATTACCCCATATCAGGCTAAGCCTTTATTACCTCCTTACCCGAGATGGTATAATGAGAAAGTCTTTTGTGACTATCATGCTGGAGCACGAGGGCACTCCATCGAGAATTGTGGTAACTTCAAACGAAAGGTTTAAAACCTTGTGGTTCAGGGAATCGTAGAAGTGGATGTTAGTCAGTCTGTTTTGGTCAAACAATCAGGGATCAAACCCCAAAGTAAAGTTGATAGTATCAAAACAAGTGAAGTACATGTCGCAGAGGACGAGGAAAACAAAGTACTTGAGCCAAAGATAAAACGTTCAATTTTCAATACCTCTCTGATTATAAATGATAAAGAAGTAAAAGGAGAGGTAATTTGAGACTGGCCCACAGGTTTAAGAAGGAATAGGTCAGATGTAACCCAGAAGAAATCTCAAACACCTGTATCTGATTTTCTGAGGACCAGTGAAAAGAGTCTGGATACAAAGAGTCTGGTGAATATTACTTTAATTACAGTTGAAATATGTGTTCAGAATCAGGACAAGGCTATCATCCTTAGTAAAAGTTGTTCTGAATATAAAAATGAGCTCAATTTCCAACCAGAGAAGAAAAAGATGATGATGGAGACTACTCAGGAGGAAGAAGAGTTTTATCTGAAAGTTTACCCAAATGACTTGACACAAGAAATGATCAAGAAATGGGGGGCAAATAAAGATGAAAATTCTGGGCCAAGTACACACCCGACATTAGAGGAATGATATATCAAGTTAAACAAAACAAGTAGAAGTTGTTATCTACCACTATAGTACCTTTCTATTTTCAGCATCTTGTTTAAACTTGTTTTTTTTTTGTTCTTTTCTCCTCCTTTTGTGCAATAAATAAATTTGTGTTGTTTTTAAGGTTATGAACATTGAGTCAATTTTGCAATATTACAGTTCTTTGAATATCAATTTGATTAAAAAAAAACTTTAAATCATTAGAGTTATAATCTTTGACAAAATATCAGGATTGAAAACCAGAAAAACAAGGATCCTTGACCTTACCTCAGAAGAAATACACCCAAACACTATCCTATTACAAATATGAGATAACCTTCTCCTATTGAAAGGAATTACAAAAAGGCTTGGTATTTATAGGAGCATACAACATGGGGCATCGTTGGTGTATTACATTACAAAACCGACTAAAGTATTTTTCTATTGATGACGTTCAATGATGAACATAATTTTTACAAATAGGTAAATCTAGTTTAAGTCAGTTGCTTGGAAATTGAACTCTAACAAATAGATTTTCTGAATTGCACCAAAAAACCTAGACTATAACAGGTTCTTCTTAACAAGCTTAAGAAATTGGATTTGGATACCCATGTTATATTATATATACAATAAAGGTTGAGTTATCCCCCTAAAGCAATTGGTTGATAGCCTCGGCTTTATGGATAATATTCAGCTAGTCTGTTATGCTTGAATTGTCCCCCTAAAGCAATTGGTTAATCACCCCGGCTTTGTGGATAATATTCAGCTAACCTATTATACTATTATATGCAATAAAACTGTCCCTCTAGAGCAATTGGTTAATTACCCCAGCTTTATGGATAAGTTTCAATTAGCTTGATAAAGGTGATTATATTATTATATACAATAAAGCTGAATTCAGCTAGCCAAAATGGCAAATGTGTTAAGAGATGGACTAAGGATGTCAAGAAACACCTGTTATAGTCAACTTCACACGAGCACTCAGAAATTTCATTTTTAGACCAATATTTCCGCACTACTTTGATTAGATGAGTCTAAATGAAAGATTCCAGCGAATTGAAATGGAAGTATTCTATAAAGTCTAGTAATCGTTATGCTAGATTATGTCATTTTGTACGCATCCGGTTAAAATACCAAGTCCTTAAAGTGAGACATGTGACAAAGTTCACAAAGAGAGAGAGGAGTGACATCTTAAATAGATGTAACCATAGAAAATAGGTAAGCCATCCTGAAACTAACCCATAAGTCTTGATATTTGTCAAAAAGCTATAACTCTCAAACATTAAAGAATTATTGATTTTTTTATATTCTTTGAATTCATGCTTATGATTTGATTTTATTGTGAATCTGTGATAGGCAATATTTTACAAAATTTTTTCATTCATTGATAAAGAAAGGAGAAAAACATTTTCAAATAGGACAGTCTCAAATGAGAAAAGTCATTGAAGCAAGTTGTTGCATATTCTACCTCTATTGAAGAAAAAGAATAAGCAATACCAGACTGATGAAGCATTTCACTCTCTTGAAAGCAAATGGTCCAAGAAACCAGAAAGTCTGGAGAATTGAACTTGTAGTGACGCTCTCCTGTGACATTATTAGCAACTCATCAAGAAAGATCATCATATTTAAAAGGGACACTTATCTCATGCTGAGGGCGATAAGCATCACCAGACAAATTATTTTCCCCAACCATCAATCCATGTCTCTAGAAGATTACATCACAGAGCTATAAGTCCCATTAAGGTGTATTATGGGAATGAACAAGTTAACAACTGTACTCTAGTTATACCGTGATACTGGTTCAGGTCTTGATACATTATTGCTACTTCTTCCATGTCGATCATTTTCCTTGTTAGGATTATATTCATTATATCCTTCAGAAGATTGTTGAACTTGAAATTGAGAACTTATAGGCACAAAAAAAGACATTAGAACATATTCTACACTTGTATGCCTTTTATATTGGGTAACATTGGTTACATGATTCCAAAAGTAAAGATAACCAGTTTTACTATCAACTAAACCTTTCCATGGTTCAGGAAGAGTGGGATATAGCAGTGAATATCTTGGAGCAGCAGAAGAGACAGTCACTATAGCAGTCATTGCAAGAAAAAACGCCAACAAAAATCTTCTAGTTCATCCCGATGATGTTTATTTCTTCCAATGTAAGGTTGTTACACTGGATACCACCACCAACAAGGTCGAACTCGCCAAATCTACTCATTAATTGCTCCAACCGATCACCATTCAGTTCTTGCGCATCTGATTTCAAAGGTATACCAAGACAATAGAAGGCAACCTCTACATCACTTACCCCAAAGAAAAAAGACAGGACATTGATATCATCAGGGAACATGTCTCTAACAGATCCTCCTCATCATGTATGGTTTTTAGGGAAACCTAGAAGCATTTCCACCTCATCAGGATTAAGTGAAACAACTTTATTTCTTCTAACCCATACCAGATTTCATTTTCGGCACTCATCAAGAACATACTTCTAAACACTCAAAGGTGGCTCATCGTCATAAGCTTTAAGAGCCTTACAGATTTTTTGTCAATTTGGTACTTCCTGTACATGTTTGAAAATAGTTCAACTTTGTTCTTGGATCCCATTAAGGCCCCCATTTTGTTGTCAATGGAAAAGCATCATGTATGGTGCATAGAGGAAGCTAAATAAGAGGAAATCTGATCTCAATTGGCAGATTATGAATATAGCCCTTTTTCTGTGCAGCAGCACAAAAATACTTCAAATCTACAAAATCTGGCTCTACATCGTATAAGTACAGTGACATTTCGGTCCAAACACCAACTGGAGCGAATGACACGTTCTCGTAATAGAAATAAAGAGGCCCGATAGTATCTTCTGGAAGTGTTCTTTGAGTTATCTGATCTGGTTCTGTAGGAACCCCAAAACCAATCATTGGATTTGAAAGATGAACTTCATGATCGTCTTCATGAAGAAGCTTCTTTTCAAGCTTCCTCTGCTTCTTCTATTTCCAAAAATCATAGCCCGAGTTTTGCCTTTTCTTGTAATTGGGGTCATTGCATAATGGCTTCTTATCTTCTACCGGAAAAAGTGCGTCAGCAGGCTTAGCCATTTGAGTAGCACATATAAAACCTGTCAACTATGTAATTGATGAATCCGGACCACATCTCTACATGGCTATTGAAACCTCAGCCTCTGAATACCCTATTTTCTTCAAGTATAACAATTTATTCTCCTTATCAGAATCAGAATTCAGGATTTCACTATCAATATCTGTGAAATCATCATGAAAGATCGCTTCATAATCAGATGGGTAGTTATCAGAATCAACATGTTGTATGGGTGCAGACTTTTCAAGAGCCTGTACCACAGTATATGTAATCTTGTTGTTGCATCAAAATAAGATTAATGTTCACATAAATTGGTTTCTCTCCCACAGAAAAGTATATTCCAGAAATAGCCTTAAATTACCAAGCAATTTATACCACTTTGTCCGACTAGACCCCTCCATAACCAGAAGATGATCACCTCATTCAGAAGAGGCACATATCTCCGAAATTTCCGTCAGAATGATTGATTACTTCTTAAGTTTGTGACAAAATGAAGAAGAATTCTTCAAGTTACTTAACAAGATTCATGTTTAGTGACATCAGAATGAGAGTATTCAAGATAAACATATTTGGGGCACGAATAAAGCCATAAGTACCCACAACAGTGCATTGTCAAAATAGGACCTCGTGGGAATCATGATATTTAAATCAAACAAACATTGAAAGTAAGCCTTACAGTTTAGAAAGTTAGGGGCATTTTGAATGTCCAATTTAGACAGATCCATATGGGACATCTTGAAAACCCATTTCAACCAGAAATAGAATGGTGGGGTATTTTGAAGGCTCGTAGTAATATGAATATTTAGGCATTCTTGGAGGCTCATCTCAGCAAGAAGTAATGTTGAGCACACTTTTAACATCTGTATCAACAAATGTTGGGGCATTTTAAAAAGTACTTCAGATAGATCCATGTGGGGTATTTTGAAAGCTTATATTAACAAGAAGCAAATGATGGAGCATGCTGAAAGCCTATTTCAATCATAATCAGGAATATTGACATATTTTGAACGTTTGTATTAGTCAATGTTGGGGCATGCTGAAAGTCCATTTCAATCAGAATCAGGAATGTTGATGTATTTTGAACGTTCATATCAGCAAATCTTGGGGCATGCTGAAGGCCCATATCATCATGTGTCAAGATCATTGACTTGAGCAAATATTTCCAATGAGACAGAAAAGTATGAAGAAGGAAAATGGAGAAGCAATGGCAGTCGAGCTGACTATACATAATTGTTTTATTCATCAAACTGTTGCATTAAGGTCCTGATGTTGAACAAATATTTACTCAACAAGTATGGTTTCAAATACCCAATCTTCTTAACCATGTGTCACATGACAACGTGCTCTTTGTTAAGCTACATCACGGTTGCATGAATAAAGATGGTCCCCAGGCAGACCATTCGATCTAGGGATCAGTTCCTCAAAATCTCAGCTTCGAGTTTGGTATTTTGTGTGTCGGTGATAATTGGAAATATTTCTTTAAGATTCCTGGCAGTTAGTTTCAATCATGTTGTTGAGGTTACAAAGTCATTTTTCACATCAATTTCACTTGCTTGATGACATTGAATAAAGAGGCTCAGCTTACGTATATTGCCATTTCCCGTTGTTACTTGGGTTATCATTACCAGTTAGGATGAACTGAGTTTTCATCTATTTGGTTTATCATGTGCCTTTCATCTACAGCAACAAGAATTCCATGAATCTCCTTCTATACATGGATCCTATAGCTGATGTGTTTCTACTTCCTACAATGATCATTACGGAAGAAAACGGGATCAGTATCACACTTGCCTTGCTCAAGATGATATCAAGATCAGTTAGTATCTCTTATTCAATTCAGCATTAACATATTTTGTGAATTTGACCAACTTTTTGGTCAGGAAACACGCCAACATCTCACTTGTATTCCCATTGAGTTTTGTTTTCAAGTGGTCTTGTGACATCATACAATAGTTCTGAACACTATGAAGGAGCTTCCCTGACTAGAAATCTGTGCAGAAAACACAAGAAATGATGAATGTTTGTCAAATGCTTTATGAACATTTGGGCAGAAGCCACAGGAAATGATGAATGTGTTGTCAAATGTTTTACGAACATCTGATCAGAAACCACATGAGATGATGAAAGTGTTGTCAAATGTTTTACGAACCAGTTATTCTGATGCTGAGCCAATGTTGTAGATCATATGGTGTTTCCATTTATTGATTCAGGATAAGGTTTTTCTTCTTCAATCCCAAGGCTAGAAGTGAGATACGATGAAAATTTCTTTTCACAAAAGAGAAGAAGAAATTTTAAACAACAAGAAACTAGTGGAGCCAACTAAGATTGAACGACAGGCATATCTACATCTACATTCTTCAAAGATGACAGATTCTCTTAAAAAATGATTGTTTCTCTTTTCAAAAATGAAGGCTTTATTGGATTTCTATGCAAATTTAGACGAAGAAAACCAATGTTATCAAAGACAAAATGGGGGCATCAAGGTCATAATTACGACAATAGTTCTACAAATGAAACATTTTCTTCTGAGACTTTAATGCAAATGAAGCAAAGAAGACACAAAGATTGCTCTTCCAAATCAGAAATGCCAGTTTGAAATGACATTTTGACCAAGTGAAAGAAGACTGAGTTCACTACTTTGAAATCAAATAAAGATGAACTTAATATTCATGCATCATATTTAGATATTTGCAAAATAGGGGCATTTTCATTCATTTTATCCATGTTGAATATTTGACAGGAATTTCAAAGATTTTAGCAAAGATTCGAATCCATCACTCGATGGATCAACATTTTCGGAAGAGTTCATAATGAGAAGAACTCATCTGAAGGAGGAATAAGAAGTTCATAATGAGAAGAAATTGTTCAAACTTTTGCTCGAATTCATCACTCGATGGATCAACATTGCCAGGTAGAGTTCATAATGAGAAGAACTCATCTGAAGAAAGAAGAAGAAGTTCATAATGAAAAAAACTTGTTCAACCTTTTGCTCGAATTCATCACTCAATGGATCAACATCGCCAGATAGACTTCATAATGAGAATAACTCATATGAAGAAGGAAGAAGAAGTTCATAATGAGAAGAACTTGTTCAACCTTTTGCTCGAATTCATCACTCAATGGATTAACTTTTCCAAAGAAAGTTCATAATGAGAAGAACTTATCTGAAGAGGAAGAAGAAGTTCATAATGAGAAGAACTTGTTCAACCTTTTGTATGACTCTATCACAGAAGGAGATTGATCAACATCAACATTTCCAGAGATAGTTCATAATGAGAAGAACTCATCTGAAGAAGGAGAAGGAGTTCATAATGAGAAGAACTTTTTTAACCTTGCCTTAATTCATCACATATTGAAGTTGAATTAACAACCCCTCTTTTAAAAATCAACATTTCCAGAAGAAGTTCATAATGATAAGAACTCATCTAAAAAAAAGAATTTGTTCAACTTTTTGCTAGATTACATCACAGACGGAGATAAATTGGCATCTCCAGTGGAAGAATGGAAGAGTTCATAATGAGAAGAACTAATCCCAAAGAAGAACCTGTTGGACATTGCCATCATAATCAAGTGAAGCCAAATGGATAAAAAAAAACTTATTATCTTTTTGTCTTTGCTATATTCTTGTTAACACAAGAATGAACAAAGAGGGGCAGCTGAAGATACTAATTTTTCATCCATTTGTTTTTATTATTATATTATTATTGTTATTACTATTTTATTTATTACTATTATTATTTTATAATTATATTATTATTATTATTATTTATTATTATTATTATTATTATTATTATTATTATTAATTATTATTATTACAATTCAGGCCTAACTAAACCTGAGGCTCGTTTTACAATAAACTTGAAGTCCAACAGTGACCGTCCCAGATCCAGAAGCCCAAAAGAAACTCTAAACTCGATTAGGGTTTATATCTCAGCCGCCAACATCAGTAGCTGTTGGATCTGGCAAGATCCAACGGTCTAGAACCCTCTAGATGAAAACCCTAGGGTATCATACCCTAGGGCCAAGCGGTGCCGCCTCTTGCAGATGCCTCATCCAGCCGTTACCGACACTCCTACAGTTGCTGTCACCTCTCCAGAAACCTCTAGAAGAGCCAGCTGCCCCCCACGTTGTAGCTACAAGGTGAGTCACCATATAGTTCGGTGACTCACCGTAAACCCCCTCTATAACCGGTCCAAAGCAAGCCTCATCATGGCTATAAAAGCCGTCCACCATCCCCTGAAAGGAAAAAAACACAGAACGACAGCGAGCAAGGACAGAGAGCAGAAAACCAAGATACCCACAGCAAACAGAACAACCACAACAGCAAACATAAAGGAAAGAAAGAGAAAATGTATAGAAGCCTTACCCTTGACGCCTTGTTCGTCCTCGAAGAGCCCAAACATCATCGGAGATAAACATCGAAGGTAAATAAAACCTAGATCCACTGGGTTTAGGGGATTTTTAGGAAAAGGGAAGGTCGTATTCGGTTTTAATATCAAAAGAGCTTCAATTTGGGTAAGATTTGTAATTTCCAACCACCACGTACGGTGGCCGACGGCAGTGTCGACGGTGGAGAAAGATGGTCGGCCGGTCCTCGGGCTCCCTCCGGGCGGAGACATATAGAGAGAGATGAGAGAAACAAATTTCTCTCTTCTAGAGAGAGAGAAGAAAGAAAAAAATGAGAAGAATGAAGGGGTTAGGGTCGGTTAAAGGGTTTTAATACCATCACCAAAACGACGTCGTTCTGGTGAGGGCCTTTGTGTAATTTCCCTTATGGGAAAACCATACGCGTTATCCCCCGGGTTTTGTATATTTCTATTTTAGTCACTAAATTAAATTTTCAAAAAATTTAATTTTATTCCCGAATTGCTATTTATTATAATTTAGTCCTTGACCTAATTATATATATTTTTGGTTAAATACTTTATTTAGTCCCTCATAATTTAATTAATATTTATTTTAATCACCTATTAATAATTAAGGGCTAATTATACTACTAGTAGTTATTTTTTTATAATTCGTCACTAATTTAAATATTTTACATTTTAATCTTATTGTTTAGTTTTTATTTAATTACTATTTATTTGCATTTTATTTTTATTATTGTTTTTTATTATTTTAATATGTTTAAATTATTACTTAAATCATTATTTTATTATTATATTAGTCATACAAATATATATATATATATATATATATATATATATTTGTTTAAATATTAATATTTATTTATTTTTATATTAAGAATTGGGTTGTCTTAAAACAACTAGAAGTCATATTCTGATATTTTTAAATAAATAAATATTGTATTTATAAAAACAAATATATATATATATATAGTTATTTTAATTTTATTCAAATTATTATATTTTCCTTCATTTCATATTTATTAATATATGTAATAACAAGATTATTAATTTCACCAATTAATTAAATAATCATTTATTTATTTTTAATTACTAAGAAAAGGCAGTCTTAAAATAACTAGATGTCTTATTCTGATACTTTAAAAATAAATAAATATCCTACTTATAAATATATATATTCACTTCATTATTTTTTAGAAAAATATTATATTTTTATTAATTTTTATTTATTTATTACTATTAAAGAAAAGGCAGTCTTAAAGCAACTAGATGTCTTTTTCTGATATTTTTAAATAAATAAATGTCATATTTACTAAACCCTAAATATATATATATATATATATATATATATATTTAGAAATATCAATCTGAAATAAAAGGATCGTAAATTAAATTTATATTTGAATTCTTAAATTCTATTATTAGAGACAATTTATAATCAACAGGTACCAATTTTGGGCGTTGTGGGGGTGCTAATCCTTCCCCAAACATGACCACGAATCCCTTTTTTATTATTAAAAATAATGAATTTTTGGTTAAACGCAGACCAGTTTATCTTTTAAATGATGTTTTCTTAAAAACTGTTTTAAAAGATGATTTTTAGGTATTCGACCTACCTAACCCAAAAAGGTCGATGGCGACTCTCAAAACATTTCAATAAAATCCATTTATCCACATTATTTTCCCGCCAAGTAAAATTTCATGCCCGGGCAAAAACCGGTTACGACAATGCTTGTTGGTCATAGAATAGGAAACATATACATGGTGCATTTAGACTCTATTGATATGACTAATTTATGCCTAGTTGCTAAGGATGAGCATGATAGTTGGTTATGGCATAGGAGACTAGGACATGTTAGTATGAGTGTTTTGCAACGGCTAATTCAAGGAGACTTAGTAAGAGGGTTGCCTAAACTAAAATTTGATAATGATAAAATCTGAGATGCTTGTGCTAAAGGAAAACAAAAACGAGTTTCTTTTAAATCCATTAATGACGTATCAACTAGTAGAGTATTACAATTGATCCATATAGATCTTTTTGGGCCAACTAGGACTACTAGCTTGGGTGGAAAACAATATGCATTTGTCTTGGTAGATGACTATTCTAGATATACTTGGGTTCTATTTTTAAGTACTAAAGATGAAGCATTAGAACATTTCATCACATTTTCAAAAAATAATCCAAAATGAAAAAAGGTTACTCTATAACTAGTGTTAGGAGTGATCATGGCACTGAATTTGAAAATCTTGGATTTATTAAGTTTTGTAATTCTAATGGTATTAGCCATAATTTTTCAGCACCTAGAACCCCTTAACAAAATGGAGTTGTTAAGAGAAAAAATTGAACTTTAGAAGAAATGGCTAGAACCATGTTTTGTGAAAATAATTTGCCAAAATATTTTTGGGCGAAAGCCACAAATACCGCTTGTTATGTTATAAATCGAGTAATGATTAGGCCAATTTTAAAGAAAACTCCATATGAAATTTTCAAAAATAAAAAGTCTAACATTAGCTATTTTCATCCTTTTGGATGTAAATGTTTTGTTTTAAACAACGGTAAGGACAATCTTGGCAAATTTGATGCTAAAAGTGATGAAGGAATTTTTCTGGGTTATTCCTTAAATTCTAAAGCTTATCGAGTATTTAATAAAACAACTTTAGTTGTAAAAGAGTCTATACATATTGTTTTCGATGATAATCACCTTACGGGGAAGGATTCTTGTGTTAATGATGATGTAGGTATTGTACAAGAAAATGACGTTAGACATGACGTTGAAGATTCATCATCAAATGAAGAAATGAAAGATGAGGAAACTCATGATCCTCTAGAGAATCCAACCATTGAAGAAAGGGAAGTATCTTATCCAAGAGAGTACAACTATGTCAAGGATGATGAAATTATAGGTGATCCATCCAAAGGGGTAACTACTCGATCTTCTCTTAGAAATATTTGTAATTATGTTGCATTTATCTCATGCATAGAGCCTAAAAATATTAAAGAACCATTAAATGATGAACATTGGATTATGGCTATGTAAGAAGAGTTAAATCAATTTGAGAGAAGTAAAGTATGGACATTAGTTGAAAGGCCTAGTAATAAATCTATTGTATGTACTAGATGGGTATTTAGGAATAAACTTGATGAAAGTGGTAATATAGTGAGAAACAAGGCTAGACTTGTTGCTCAAGGGTACACTCAAAAAGAGGGCATAAACTATGATGAAACATACGCTCCCGTAGCTAGGATGGAACCAATTAGAATGTTATTAGCATTTGCATGTTTTCATGAATTTAAATTATATCAAATGGATGTTAAAAGCGCATTTTTAAATGGTTTTATAAAAGAAGAAGTGTATGTGGAACAACCTCCTGGTTTTGAAGATTCAAAATTTCCAAATCATGTTCTTAAATTGACAAAAGCTCTTTATGGTTTAAAACAAGCTCCTAGAGCTTGGTATGAAAGATTGTCAAACTTTTTAATTGAAAAAGGTTTTTCAAAATGGAAGGTTGACACTACATTGTTTTTAAAGCATAAAGGTAAAGATTTATTAGTAGTTCAAATTTATGTTGATGATATAATATTTGGTTCTACTAATGATGTTCTTTGCCAAGAATTTACTAAGCTAATACAAAGTGAATTCGAGATGAGCATGATGGGGGAGCTCTCATTTTTCTTGGGACTCCAAATCAAGCAAAAAAAAATGGCATCTTCATCAATCAAGCTAAGTACGTTAAAGATATGCTCAAGAAGTTTGGACTGAAAATGGGAAACCTCATGATACTCCAATGAGCTCATCAACAAAGCTTGACATAGATGAAGGAGGTAAATGTGTGGATGTTAAATTATATAGGTAAATGATTGGCTCTTTGCTTTATCTAACCGCAAGTAGACCGGATATTATGTTTAGCGTTTGCTTATGTGCTAGATTTCAATCATACCCAAAGGAATCACATTTACTAGTTGTTAAGAGAATCTTTAGATACCTTAAAGACACTCATAGTTTAGGACTTTGGTATCCTAGAGACTCTAGCTTTAGCTTGCATGCCTTCTCTGATATGAATTATGGAGGATGCAAATTATATAGGAAAAGCACACCTCCGGTACTTTCCAATTCCTTGGAAATATGTTGATTTCTTGGTTTTCAAATAAACAAAATTGTGTGGCATTATCTACCACTGAAGCGGAATACATTTCAGCTGATTGTTGTTGTGCACAAGTTTTATGGATGAAACAACAACTTTTTGATTATGGAATTGAAGTAGGTACCAATCCTATCAAGTGTGACAATACTAGTGCTATTTGTCTCACTAAAAATCTCATCCAACACTCTAGAACTAAGCACATTAAAATAAGACATCACTTCATTAGAGACCATGTCACTAAGGAAGATGTAGTTCTAGAATTTGTTGATACTTTAAACTAATTAGCAGATATCTTTACAAAACCTTTAGACAAAGAAATATTTTGGACACTTAGAAGAGAATTAGGTTTAACTGACCTATCTTTACTTAGTGTTTAAATTATTTTTAGCACTTTTAAGAATAAATGAAAAATGCTTATAATAATAATTTTTTATTGCATTCTTTGCTATTAGTTAGGGGGAGTTTATGTTCTTTGGTGAAAATTAACTTTATATTCAAATGTAGTTTAAGGATTAATTTGATTGATTGAACATGATTAATTTTCAATATATGAGTTGTCAATACCACTAGAGCTAATTAATTTAGCATTTTGAGTGTTTAAAACGGATTTTTGACATTTTTGTGCTTAATGCATCGATACACTTAACAGTGCAATTTTCACTAAATGCTATCGTCTATCATCAGTTAGTCCGCATTTTCTATTCTAATGTGGTATGTATTCAAAACCAGACTCAATGTGGAACTATAGCAATCAAATCTTACCTTTTAGAACAATATGTTAATATTGATTCCGAGACTATAGCTTCACATTTTGGGCTAGATGACGATGGTCTATATAATGAGAAAGAAACTGTGGAAATCCCTATGTTCCAAATGCTAGTGTCAGTACTCTACGATCTCATCACGATCGTTTTCTTCATTTGATGATCTCTTGGTGGTTTAGACCATCCGGAGGTAGGTACTCCACTCTTCGTATTACGGATTTATGGTGGATGCACTGTATCAAGAATAAGAACAAAATAAATTTTCCACATATTATATTTAGTGAGCTAGTGGATACCATAAACATTATTCCTTCAAAACATGTCGAAACATTAGTTTATGGATGTCTACTTAGTAACCTTTTTATCAAACTCAGTCTTAACGTCTCTCTTGACAATCTCATTCCTCTCCAAAACCAAATCAATCTCACATCGTTGAAGAAAGCTGATTGGAAATAGGACGAGGAAATTGGTCTATGGGTCTTTCGACCCAATAAGCAAACTCCGGGAGCTAGTTCTTCACGAGCTGCTCCTAGCTCTTCTCGTGATCCTCCTCCTCCTCCGGCACCGGCTGCAGATGATGATCCCGAGCTTCAAGGATTATTTCAAGACATTGATGATCCCGATAATGTGCCGGCACCACAAGAGGATCAAGTGCCTCCATATTTTCGTTCGGTTTTTGAGACATTTGATTTACGGTTTGCTTCCATCGAATCCCATTTGACTACTAACAACGAAGCAGTGAATCATCGCTTAGACACTTTGGAAGCTCAACAAATGGAGTTTCAACGGCAGATGCTTGCACGTATGGATGGTCTTTCTCTTGAGATACAAGCACGATTTCCTCCTCCTCCTGATCCCTCTATGGACAAGTAGACATTGCTTTGCTTTTGTTTTTGGATCAACTTAGAACTTTTATTGTTAAAACATTTTGAATGCTTTTGGGATTGTTTTCCTTTTATTGTTGGATGATTGAATGTTTTGGATTTATATTTTGGTTACTTTGGATGTTAAATCTTTAATATATATATGTTTAGTTTGAATTTTCTTTTTGATATTTATACTTAATTTTGCATCATTCGACATATATGACCAATTATCCATTATATGTTTATGAATATTGTTTATGAAAACTAATGGCTAATCTCTCTTCTGATTGTGATCTTAGTAGCTTAAACTTTAAAATTAATGAATCAATTGGCTAAGTTTTTCAAATTCTTAATAAAAGTCGTTTTCGCATCTTTTTTATTTAACAAAAAGGGGGAGAAGATGTGTTATAGTAAGGGGGAGTAATTTTTTAAAATTGATTTCAAAAATAATTTTCAAATCTTAAAATTACTCAAATGTTTTGTTATATCAAAAAGAGGGAGATTGTTGAAAACATTTTGATGTTTCAATGTAACAAACTAAGTATAAATGAATTTTAAGATTTTACAAAAGATTTTTATAAGTATATTCGATTCAATTAATCGAATATCAAATTATTACTCCAAGCCTTTCAAGATCAATTTCAAACCTTACTAAATGTGTAAAATTGTGTTTTATTCTTAATATATTTTTGAAACAATTTTCACAAAATATTTTGAACCAAAATCAAGCCTAAAAACAATTTTTCAAATGAATGCACTGATGCACCAATCCATGCATCGATGCATCAATGACTAAATTGAACATCGAATGCATTTTATGCATCGATGCACACACCATGCATCGATGCACTCAGGTTTTTATGAAAACATCAAATGCATTTGATGCATCGATGCACAAGACATGCATCGATGCACTCAGGCTATTTTGAAACATCGAATGCACTTCATGCATCGATGAACTCTTAGTGCACCAATGCACTAAGGGTCCAACGGTCAAATATTTGAATTTTACACTTGATGCACCGATGCACCTTGTGTATGCATCGATGCACTGACGCTCCCAACTGATTTTATTAATTGTTTTCACACTTAAACGACTCTATTAACTCCACTAATCATCCCCAACGTTCAGAATCAATTGAAGGAGTATTTAAACAGGCTTAGAAGGCATTGATCAATAACAAGAAACAACAAGAATCAAAGAGAATCAAAGAAAGCATCAAACCTCAAGTTTGAGCATTTCAAGCCTATTTTTCATTCATCATTTTGCTTTCAATAACACTACTTGTACTCAATTGTATTCATTTTTTAGTGTTCTTTTCTTTGTTCTAGAATTGTGCAAACAATATACCTTGTGCGGATTTCCTTGTAAGTTTGCAAATTTGTAATCTTCTTTTTGAGAAAGAGTGTTCTCAAGATTGGGGTATATTCTTGAGGGAGTTGTAAGGTTATCTCTTTGGTCTCAAAAGAAAGAACAAATTAGTAAATTTGTTAGAAAATCCTTAGTGTGGATAGCTAAGGTAGTGGACGTAGACTTTAGTTGAGAAAGTCGAACTACTCTAAATCGCTGTGCAAATCTTTTCAATTTTCTGCAAAAGCTTCCACCAAAATTTTAATTGCCAATTCACCCCCTCTTGGCCAATTTCATCGATCGATTAACTCAACATTAAATTTATATAATGAATTTTTATTAATTATATTTTAATATAATTATTTAATAACTATTTATTTATCTCTATTTTAAAAAATAGATATCAAATATATTTTAACTATTTTATTTCTAAAATCAAGATTTCATTTACATTAATTGAACATGTTTTTTTGTTTTAAAAAATTAAAAATGAAAATTATTTTCTGAAAATAAAAATAGAAACTAAAAACATAAAATATTTTTTAAATTCAAAAGGACCCTAATTTCTTTAAAAATTTCAAATTCAAATAATTACATTTGTATATATATAAACGTTTAAAATTTTTGAATAAATAATATCTTATAATTATTTAAATATTTTGGATATTTACTTTTAACTTGTAAGGAGAACAATAAAGTATTATTCAAACTATGGGCGTCTGAAATTTTTTATCAAATATATTTTTTAAATTAATATATTTATGCCGTTGGGCATGTTCTCAAAGTATACTAGCTTTTTTTTTAGTGGAAACTTGGGTGGTAATTTATAATTTTTGATAAAATTAAATAAAATAATTTGTAGATATCAAAGTGAGAGAGATGGAGTGCAGAGCACATGGGGCATTTAGAAAAGAAAATAAATTAACAGTAGGAAGGGCGGTAGAATATATTCAAAAACCAGTAGAAGCGGTGGTAGAGGAGATAGAAAGTAGAAAGTAGAATCCAGAGAAATTACAACTTAATTATACCACTCTCATCTCACTCCATTATTTCAACTCTACAGGAAACACAAAGTACAACCCCCACATTCACGCGCGTTCGTTCCTTATTTCTCTCAGATCCAGCTTTCCAAAGCTCGTCAAACTCCTGTTGTTGTTGTTGTTGTTGTTGTTGTTTTTGCAGAGGAATCGAATCCAAGGCTCTTTTTCCATCTAATTAGAAGCATCATTGTGTTTTTTGGGTAGTTTTGAGAGTGGAATTAGAGATAATAATTAAAAAAACACAAACGAAAATGGAGAGAAGCACTCCTGTGAGGAAACCACACACTTCCACTGCAGATCTTCTCACTTGGTCTGAAACTCCTCAACCTGATTCCTCCGCCCCTCGCTCCACCCGCCCTCACCAGGTTCTTTTTTCTTTTTGAAATTATATTCTGATATATTTTTAGTGTTTTTATTGTTTTTATTTTCCACTTAATGGCAGCCGTCGGATGGGATCAGAAAAGTGGTGTTTGGAGGCCAAGTGACCGACGAAGAATTTGAAAAGCTTAAACAAACGGTGAGATCTACTTCCCCGTCTTTTCTTCCATATAGAAGTTATCTTCATTTTGCGTTTTTATTTATCTGAAAACATTTTTAAGCGAAGCTTCGAGCTGTTACTAGAAAGGAAATTTTGAGTTCAGATATGGGCGTAATTTTGAACCTTTTGGAGTTTGATTGTTCAGCTATCTGTGATTAACAACCATGATCCATCGGATCTCCGTTCTGATCCAACTGTACTGACCGTTGAAAGGAGATCTAACTGTAACCATTTCTATTGTACCTAACCAAAAATGTCCCCGTGAATCTGATACTAATCTCTCACTGCTTCCTAATGCTTTTGCGAATTGCAAGGCTCAATGATTTCTTAATATACATTAGCATATCATTTCTTTTACCGAGATTTGCTTGTTTGTTGGCTTTCTTAAGTGAAACTCAGTAATGCTGTACAAAATTTGTTATATTATTGTTTTCTTCGTCTCTCTCTATTGTTAAGGCCTTAAGGGGATTGAACGGTTTGTTAGGACTAGCCAATAAATCCTTAAGCTTGTAGTGGAATGAAAAATAGGAATCTATTGCATCTTCTTCATTCCTATTCATTAGGTTTTATGAATTTCCAGGAAACCTTGCTCTGGATATAAAATGAAGGAGATGACCGGCAGTGGAATTTTTGAAGCCAATGGAGAAAATGATGAATCAGAACAAGGCAGTGCTAATCCTACTTCAAACAGCAAAAACCGGACTGCGAATGTACCAGGTATGCATAATCCATTTGATCACGATACATACGTTTCAAGTAATGTTTCCTCAAAAGTGTTTGATGTTTGGCACTGTCAGCAATCACTAGCTGGAATTAGTCACATCTCATTTGCCGAGGAAGAGAGTATTTCCCCCAAAAAACTGACTACTCTCCCCGAGGTGGCAAAGCAGCGGGAGCTAAGTGGAACCCTAGAAAGCGAGGATTCAAAGTTGAAGAAGCAACTCTGTGATGCAAAGTGCAAGGACCTCAGTGGACACGACATCTTTGCACCTCCACCTGAAATTTTACCAAGGCCAACGGTACGTGCATTGGCATTGAAGGACAATTTTGACATGGGAGAACCCGATACACGTAATGTAAGCACATTTAAAAACTCCTAAAGTCCTAAATTGGTGGATTTTCTCAATGCACTAATGAGTTGTTGGTCATGTGCCTTGGTATGCCATTTTTTGTGTGGATTACTTGGGTAAGGAATTGTTAGGAGTCCATATAGTTAGGCTTGAAATAAGTAGCAGATTTACATTTATGATTTTCTGTACTGCACAGATTAGTTCCTACAGTGGTTTCCTTTTTGCAGTCATTAAGGACCCAAGCTAGTGATTAATCAAATTGCCTTTGGCATCAGTCATTAAATATGAATATCTAACCGGTTGAATTTGGGTGTTATTTTGTTGTAGCCTGCTGGAAGTAACATGTCAAGTGAGGAGGCTGCGGTTAAGACAGCAAAGAAAATTCACAATCAGAAATTTGCTGAGCTTTCAGGAAATGACATATTTAAGGGTGATGGTCCTCCAGGTTCTTCTGAGAAACCACTCAGTGCCTTAAAACTAAGGGAATTGAGTGGCAGTAACATCTTTGCCGATAGGAAGGTGGAGTCTCGAGACTACTATGGTGGCGTACGCAAACCCCCCGGCGGTGAAAGCAACATTTCTCTGGTTTAACTTCTTAGCTCTCTAACCCTGTCATATTGCTTCTGCTGTGTCTGGTGTTTTATCTTTGGTGGGGATTGTGTTTTAGGGTTAACATGAGATGTGGACATATGCTAATTGCTCTCTTTGTCTGTAATCTTGTGTTTTTCAGTCTCATCTTGGTGTAGACCTCGGGCTGTTTCGGATTTTAATTTTGTTGCTTAGTGCCCCGTTGAGTCATTATATTGTTTGCGGAAGTTCATAATTGACCTACGTACCTGGAATTGTTTTGATAAGCTTCTTGATTTTAACCTCCTTGTTGAATTGATAGTATTTACCAAGAAAACATTCTGGTAGGAAGATATATAGTTGGTAGATTTGTGTCATTTTTATGTTAATATTTATTTTGTTGCTTTTATTATCCCACTGCTGTTGGATGGGCAACGGAATTCCACATTCAACTTTCAAATGGGGCGTTTCAATCTAGAAAAAAAAGGGCTTAGTATCAAAATAAGTACTCAAATTGTACCGCTTTTCTCAAATAAATGTCTAAACTATTTTTTGACTTATTTATGTGTCTAACGTTACAAACATTACTTATTTAGGTGTTTGGGTAGTTAACGGCGTTAATTTTCCTTTTAAGTGGCACGTGTTATAATTTGATAATTTTAATTTTTTAAAAAAATTTAAAAAATTATTATATTTATAAAAAAATTCTAATTTTTCTTAAATTATAAAATAGCCTCCAAATCCTTAAAACCCCTAAATCTTAATCTTAACCTGTTGCTGTTGGCCTTTCCAGTCATAACAACCGTCGTTGACGTAGCACTGTCATCTTCCTAATCATATGTCGTCGTAGTTGTTGCTGATTGATCGTCGGAATCGCGTGGGATCATGATTTTCACCCTAAGGTTCGCAAAGTATAAAATGTCAATTCGTTGTCAATCGATCACGATTTAATAAGGGTTTTGGTTGACGGGGGAGAAGAGGTTGGGTGGAGCTTTGTCGACGGCAAAAGGTGACGGCCGATGTAGGTTTAGGGGTTGAAATAAAAGTTTTTAAAGTTGTGGGTTTATTTCAAAATTTATGTTTTCTTTTGTTTTTAAGAAAGATATATAATTTTAATCTTTAATTTTAAATAAAAAATTAAATTTACCTGAGTGTGACATGTGTCACTTAACGGAAAAATTAAAACTAACGGCCCGGACACCTAAATGGGTAACGTTTGTAACGTAGGCATCTGGGTGAGTCAAAAAATAATTTAGACATTTTTTTGAGAAAAATTGTATAATTTGGACACTTATTTTGGTATTAAGTCAAAAAAAAAATCTATGCTTGTGATAATGATTTTTAACGTGGTGCAGCCCGAATGGTTTGATGATCCCTAATTTCCAGATTCTGTATACAAATTGACAAAAAAAATACCATAATATGAATTAATCTATGGGTAGTGAAAATTTGAATCAAGGCCTCAAAGTTTCTGGATTTTTTTTTGGCCACCTGAGACATTGACCCCATCCCATACATAGTAATAATTTAAAGGTTTATATTGACCCACTTGTGATATATAATTTTATAAATTATCAACAAAGATGATATATTTTAGACTAAAATTTTCAAAAAAATATAAAGAGTTTAATTTAATTTTTCCTTAAAATTTAGGGTCTAATTAATTTTTTTAATGATTTTGAGAGATTTAATGAGAACTTATAAAAGATATGAAAGGAGATCTAATTACCAATATTCAAATTTTTTTAAAATTTATTATGGATTTCTAAAATTTTGAGGAGCTCAAGTAAGTTTTTAGAAACTTTTGAGGGACCAAATTCTTGTTGTCCAAAATTTTGAGGGGTATGCCCCTCTAGTCTGTTCTGCCACTGTGGGTGTTCTTTCTTTCGTTCTTTTTCAAGAATCAGTGCGCTTACCTGGGTTGTAAAGGAGCTTTCGAATTTTTTATTCTTTTTCAATTCATCTTCAACACAAGGTCCCATGATCAAGTTGCACATACATTGGCAAATGAGGGTCTGTTTTCGGGTAGAGGATGCCCCGTCCGTTTGCGGATATGGAAGCGCTCGATCCATCCGAATTTTGATACCTTTTAAAGAATAAATGTAAAATTATATGTTAAAAGAATAAATATAACGATAATTTTATTAAAAATCTCTGAATTCACGTGCTTTTCCCTCAAATGGTAACTTCATGTTAGATTTCTAAGAAATAATATGAGAAGGGCTTTTGTTATTTACCAAAGATGTATTTTATAGAATACAAACCCTGCTATTTATAGCAGCTATAAGATTATAACAGTATGGACACGTCACTTAACAAACCTACCAGCTATAAAACAAACTCCACTCACACATGTCGATGACCTCAACATAACGACAATCACGCATGGAATGCATGCTTCAACACTCCAATGCACATCATAGGTTCTACAATCACTAACGTGTTTTGTTACCATACATATATGAGTATTTATTTTTTTATAATTGTTTTTGTTAAAATTTGACTCGAATGTAAAATGACATAAGTTAATTAACATATAAATTTGGGAAACTAAAAAAAGTTGGTTTGATTAGTAGTAAAAACTTTATTTTTCCCCTTTATGTAGAAAGCCTAATTTGAATAGATTTCTACTTTATAAGTTTCATTTGCAATCAAGTATCTATATGTATAAATATATACTAAGGAGGTTTCATTTGCAATCAAGTATCTATATGTATAAAATAGATACTAAGGATTAGAGTTAGATATTAGATTATCCATGATGACTCCTCTTGTATTCTTCTTCTTTTGACATAAATAAATTTTCTCTTCTTCTGCTCGTGATTTTTCCCTGTTAGGGTTTTCAAGTAAATTTTGATGTCTATTTTATTAGGTGATTATTATGCATGTCATTATCTTCTAATAAATTTGTATCATAGCATTCGAGTTGTTTGACTCGATCATAATAATAACATCTTTGAAGTATGAAATTTCATTGTTGGACCACAACACCATATTGACGTTGTGGATGGTATATGTATGTAAATTTGTAAAAACTCTCTTATTCTGATGAAATGACAGAGAAAGACTGCCAACTTTTATATTTTGCAGGGTTCAATAATTACAGAAGATGAACTATTTTTTTCTTCATAGCAAAGGAGGATTCAGTGTTAAACAAAAAAATTGTGGGCATAAAGGTTTTGGGAATAGAAAAGTATTATATTACGTGGGCATAATAGATTTGTGAAGAAAAAGATAGTTTAGTTTTGTGGGCATAACAGATTCGAGAAGAAGAAAATTCAGTTCCGTGAGCATAACAAAAAAAATAGAATTGTCATTGAAGATCGGAATGATGTTATGCATGATATTGCTTGTAGTGAACAAGTGAGAAAAGTTAGAACTTATGATTTCCTTACTGATGCGAAAACTAAATCTAAGTTTGGGCAAGTTTTGGATTCAATTGGCAATTATTGTTGAAGAATACCCCTTTAAGAGGTTTCGTGGAAGAAATGGAGAATATGTTCTTAAGGTTGAGAACTTGTTCGTTGAAGTGAAGAATTATTTTTGTTAAGTTTGGGTGTCTCATCGAATTTGAGTGTCTTGTTCTCGAAACCTTCACATTTTCATAATCCACATCAAAGTGAAGATTTGTTATAGTTTGATTTGATTCCAAAGTGTCATTAATTAATTAATATATAAATTTGAGAAAGTAAAAAACCTAGTTTGATTAGAAGTATCAACTTTATTTTTTTTTTCTTTACGTGGAAAACCTACTTTGAGTTAGGGATGATCATTTGATTAATTTGAGTCGAGTAAATTTTTTTTGGGTTATTCAAGTTGACGAGTCGTATTTTACAACTAGAACTTAACTTGAATTTTTTTAGTCGAGCTATTCGAATTTTTATGCTAATTTTATTATAATTATTTATAGTATTATGGTAAGGATTGGTTTTAATTTTTTGACTTTCTCTAACCATATATATATATATATATATATATCATATTATTTTCACATTATAATGTTATTTAATATATCAAATACAATATAAAAGTATAAGATATATTCAAAATATTATATTTTTCTTTATTTTGGGGGTAAAATATTGATGAGAGTATAAAAGAGTTAAAGAATTGATGGGAAGAAAGAATTTGCAAGCAATTACAGTCAAAAGATTAAATTGAGTAAAATGTAATATTAAGAGTCTAAATAAAAAAGAGAGAGAATACATTTTTAGTAAAAGAAAATAAGAATTGAAGTTACATAGGTATTCTATAGTGATATATGAGCATGTGATTCAAATTTGGTAAAAACATACTTAAAATAAAGGATGAATTGAAGAAATAAGAAAATTATGAAAAAATGACAGACTAAATTAAAAAAATGGAAAACTTATTATTGAAAAGAGGAATTAAATTATGTATGTATTCTACGATGGTCTAGGATCATTTGTTTCAAATTTGGTTAAAAATAGACTTCAAATGAAGTAAGATTGAAGAAATAATGAAATCATGGACTAAATCACAAAACTGTCAAAATACATTGTCAAATTTTTGGTCTTTTGAGTAAATCGAATTTTCAAAATTTCAACTCGACTCAAATTCAAAAATCGAATTGATAATTCGAGTTGACTCGAATAACTCAAAATTGGAAAAAAATTGATTTTTCGAGTCTAGTCGAGTTTTGTTCACATTACTTTGATTAGATTTCTACTAAGTTTACTTTGTAATCAAGTATCTATTATCCCTATAAATAAATACTAGAGATTAGAGTTAGAGATTAGGTTATTCACGAGGACTCTCTTTGTATTCTTTATGAATTTTCTCTCTTCTACTTGTGATTTTTTTTTCTTTTGATTTTTCACGTAATATTGGTGTTTTTATTTTCAATCATTTTTATTTATTTATTTATTTATTATTAATTGTTCTGATAATTATAATACTTTTTTTGTTTTAATATAGTTAACTTGAAAAATAATAAAAATCCACATGGAATCATGTGATTTATGGTTGCTACATAGAACACGATTATCACATTTATAAGCCGCAGCTTAGTCTGTTATGGCTAACATTCCACGTCTTGACTTAAACATTAAAGGATTTTTTTCCTTCGGTTTCTAATTTTGGTGAAGTTATTGCTAATTTTAATTAGTATAGATATCAATAATTCGTAGGGTAAATTACACATTGAGTACTTAAACTATCATTTGTTGTTCGTTTTCGTACCTAAACTTTCAATTTTTTTAAAACCATAATTAAAGTTCAATTTTTGTTTCATTTTAGTACCCGTTCAAAATTTAACATTAATATTTGAAAAGAAAGAATGTTTACGTAATAAAATGGACTAAAAATGATAGTTAAGGTACTAAACGCATGAAGTTTTTAACGGCAGACACTAATATGAAACAAAAACTAAACGTTAGGTATGATTTTGAAAAAATTGAAAGTTTACCCTAATTTATATTAGCATAGATTATACATCTGAACAAGGACCTAAGGGGTAAAATGGAAATCATTTTAGTCTTTTAACTTCCCGTTTTTCTTTTGATTTGGTCACTTCTAATTTATAATTTAATTACCTTTCATCGCTATTAATGCTTTAAATAAAAATTTCAAGTCAATGTGTTTGATAGGACTCCCGAGTTCAAGTGGAGAATGAATAATATTAATATAAATCATTTACGTTGACTTACAAATGAATAGCATTGATTAAGTTATTTTACATTAATCAAACACAAAAAATAAAGGGAAAAATTCGTAAAATAAACTACATAAAACTTTAATATATCGTTATATTCTTTGCAGTAAAAAAACCAGTAACCGTCTGTTTGGATATAATTTATTATTGGGTAAACTATGTGAAGATACTAATTTCATTCCAACCCGTTTTGCGCACACGTGACGGGGAATGAAGATGAAGTGAGTAGAAATGTTTGGGTTAATTAACAAAGGAATTTGAATTTTTATTGGGGTGTTAACGAGTTCTGGGTTGCAGAAGAAGACGTATGAGGAAATGACGTTACTGAAAAGGCTTGGGACGGTTGATGAGATAGCGGCGGCAACTGCATTCTTGGCTTCGGATGATGCTTCTTATATCACCGGAGAAACCTTAATTGTGGCTGGAGGAACCTCCTCTAGGCTCTAATTTCTGTTTCTTAGTCTACCACACAAATATTTCTGTTCCCAGAAAAGTTGGAAATTAAAGGGTGTGTTCACAAACTTGCATGGGATGGAATTCGTATGGCAACTGAGCTAGACGGGCTTGTTATTATATTGTAAACTTACTAATATTTAAAGTAAATATATATTTATCATTATTCCCAAAATAGTAACCGATTTGTGTTCTCTTAGCAAAATGTAAAATAATTTGTTATCAATAAAAATAATAAGTAGAAGATTTCACTAGAATAAAAAGGGGTTAGCTATTATTTTGATCCCTCAAATTGTTCGTATTTTTATTTTGATCATTGAAGTTTATTTTTTTTAATTTTATCATTCAACTTTTTTATCACTAAAATGCTGCATTTTTTGCTTCTATTTCTGAATTTGACCTAAACTTTTTACTCTCTTTTTAATGGACCATCATTTGCATCGTAGCTAGTACCAAAATGATCCCCTTTCTCCCCTCTTTTTTTTAGTTTGATTTTTTTTATCAAACTTGACTTTTTTTAGTCAGATTTTTTTTTACTTTGACTCATTATTATTTAAAATTTATTATTGATAAAAATATGAAAAAATATACTTTAAAAACCTAAAATCAATTAGTTTTCAAATATATATTTTATTAAAATTTTTGACTTTCTAAAAGTCAATAATAAACACGTTTAGTGGAACGGAGGGAGTATTGTTTTTCTCCTCCTTATCAACCTCGTCACTATTTGAATTTGGAATGAAATACTCTCAAGTTGGTGAATCAAATGAAGACAAAATATTTGAATTTGAGAGGAAAGGTTAAGTTTGCATAAATTTACCGAAAATTAAAAACAACGTTAAAATTTAACAATTGAATGGTTAAAAAGAGCAAAGTCCAAAAGTTGACTGATAAAATTTAAAACAGTTACAGCTATTACCAAATAAAAACACGAGAAAAGTTGGCTAACCAAAAAAGTAATTTACCTAATAAGGAATAAGTAAAAATGTGCTAAAAGAAATACGAAACATCATTTCGTCGTTACTGAAGCGATTTACAAGAAGAAAAAAAGGTGTTATTTTATTTATAGTTTTGGAATTTTGTTTACAACACAGGGGATTAGATAAGAATTAAATTCAAATTCAGCATAGCTTAAAGACACCTTAAAGTATCATTTGTGAAATTAGAAAAAGTAGAATTGTTTATTGGTATGTGAAAAAGGATTTATTAGTATAAGTTGCAATTTCATAGTTAATTTATTTGATCAAAAACATGCATAAATAATAAATAAGCTACATGAAAAATAATAAAGTTAAAGTCTTAAAGTGTTCAACAAAACGATCTTGTTAAAATCCAAACATCTTCAACAATTTTAACTTGCATTCATGAACAATCGTAAAATCACCATTCATCCTGATTAGAACCAAGATAGTGTGAGTCATGAGCGATAAGATTGAGATTTGAAAATATATTTTTTCTTCTTTCCTAACAATGTTTGGATTATATTTTATTTAATTGTTTTGGGCTTTTTTTATTTGTATTTAAAATTAATTGAATTTTAAAATATTAATGGGTATTAAATTAAAATTTATTGGGCCTTAATATTGGGTCTAGAGAGATTTGGCTAAACATAAATGAATAAACATAAACGAACGAAAGTAAATGAAAAACATAAACGAACATATTATCGAACGTTCACGAACGTAAATGAGCACGAATCTTCTGTTTGTGCTCTTCATTTAATCAAACAAACACAAAATCTTGTTCATGTTCGTTCGTTTAATAAATAAACGAACTTACTACCGAAGGATTCAAGAATAGTTCGCTGAACATTTGATTCTTTTACATGCCTTACCAACGTCGGTTAGGAGGAGACGATCCATATAGATGGTGTAGCGTTTACCTCAAATACTGAACTGCTATGCATTGTAGTTGTTACCCATTTAAAAGGTTTGAATTTGACGAACTGGGAACCTTGGAGGACCAATGCGGCGTAATTTGTAGAGAAATCCAGAATTCATTGGCATTGCTCCTTTAAGGTTCTCTACTTCACCAATCGGGTCCTCCAGTTCTTCAAAGCTTTCAATTGAGTCTTATGCATAATGGCTTGACTAGGAGTGAGCATTCGATCGAGTCGAGTAAAAAAATTTGAGTTATTCGAGTTGGCGAGTCGTATTTTACAACTCGAACTTAACTTGAAATTTTTTTCGAGTTGAGTTTAAGAAATTCGAGTTTCTATACCAATTTTATTAGAATTATTTATAGTTTTATGATAATCATTTGTTCCATTTTTTTATTTTCTCTAACCATAATATATATATATATATATATATATATATATATATATATATTCTTTTCACATTATAATGCCATTTAATATATCAAATACAATATAAAATTATGAAAGAAATTCATAATATTATATTTTAAAGAAATTATTTTGAAGGTAAAATATTGATGAGAGTATAAAGGAGTCAATGAATTTACGAGAAGAAAGAATTTGTAAACAATTGTAGTCAAAAGATCAAATTGGGTAAAATGCAAAGTTAATGGACTAAATAAAAAGAAAGTAAAATTTTAGTTAAAAAATAAGAATCATGTGGTTTAAATTTGGTAAAAGACGGACTTAAAATAAAGGATGAATTGAAGAAATAAGGAAAATATGAAATATTAAGGGACTAAATTGAAAAATAAAAAATTATTATTAAAAAGAGGAATTGAAAGTACATATGTATTCTACGATGGTTTATGAGCATGTGGTTCAATTTTGCTAAAAGACAGACTTAAAATAAAGGATGAATTGAAGAAATAAGGAAAATATGAAAGATTAAGGGACTAAATTGAAAAACAAAAAATTATTATTAAAAAAGAGGAATTGAAAGTACATATGTATTCTACGATGGTTTATGAGCATGTGGTTCAAATTTGCTAAAAGACAGACTTAAAATAAAGGATAAATTGAATAAATAAGAAAAAAATATGAAAATTAAGGACTAAATTGAAAAATAAAAAAATTATTATCAAAAAGAGGAATTGAAAGTACATATGTATTCTATGATGATTTATCGGTATGTGGTTTAAATTTGATTAAAAGGGGACTTAAAATGAAGGAGGAATTGAAAGAATATTGAAATCAGAGACTAAATAGTAAAACTGTCAAAATACTTATTCAAATTTTTAGTTTTTCGGGTAACTCAAAAATTCAAAATTTCAACTCGACTAAAACTCAAAAACCGAATTTATAATTCGAATTGACTCGAATAACTCGAAATTAATTTTTTTAAAATTTTAGAGTCAAGTCGAGTTATATTCATCCCTAAACTTACATTCGAGGGAGGTAAGTGTCAAATGATTTACGGACTGTCATCTTTAAAATTTAAATTTGAATTATGTCATACGTACTACAATATGTTTTTTAATAGATTTTTTAGGCTAACTGTAGTTTATTCTACGGTTTAGATATCCGGTTGACGATTTTTTTCGATAAATCACCCTTTAAATGTTTATTTCTCTGTCAAGCATCGTTCAAATTATATTTTTTGATCTAACACCCTTTGTAGTAAGGCGCAATTCTAGGGTCGCGTTTTACGCACGTGAGGTAAAGCACGCTCCTTAAAACGCGTCTTACGCTGATGGATTTTCTATGACTAAAACACGGCCCCTGAAGCACGACAACATAGGGTAAAGCGCGGCCCCGGCGCGACTTTGCTCATTTTTACAACTACTTGTACTGGTTTAATTGTTTATCTTAATTTAATTGTTTATCAAGGCTTGGCTTCTCTTGCAGTAATGGAGGCTGGGTATTCATGCACCCATTACCAAACCCATAACCAACACGGGTTTCTTCGAAGACCTCTTTTTTACTCAAGGAGAACTAGTTTGAGGAATATATAATCATATTCTTCTTCATGTTCATCTCCAAGGCCTGCTAGGTTTGAAGATTACAATCAACCCCATTTCTTGGATGCTTGTTTCCTTTGCAAGAAGCCACTTGGGGGTAACAAAGACATCTTCATGTACAGGTTAATATTTATATTTAAAAAAGTGAATAATTTTCTCGAAAGATATGATGAATCTTTCATTAGTTTGGAACCAAAGATTGGGTTTTTGGGGTTTAAAATTATTGTTGATTTGTGTTCTTTTTTTGTTACAGAGGGGATATGCCTTTTTGCAATGAAGAGTGTAGACAAGAACAGATAGACATCGATGAAGCTAAGGAGAAAAGCAATAGCCTTTCATCCTCAATGAAAGCTTTGAGGAAGAAGGATCAAAGGAAAGCTACAACTTCTCCGGCAAAGGCTCAGAACTACCCGTTCCGATCGGGAAGTGTTGCAGCTGCCTAAATAATCATCTTACAAAGGAAATAAAAAAGAATAGGAAAAAAACATATATCTACCCTCGTATAAACTCTTGAAAAGAAAGGCAAAAGAACGAAGGAACAAAGCCAATGAGAGAGAGGAAGAACAAGAAAGCTTGTTTGGGATTTCTTTTTTTTTTTCCTGGGGTTTTTGAATCCCAAACAGACATGATGATGCTGAGATTTAACTGTGAATATGAGATAGTCTTTTAGATCTATCCCGTGATATGACTCCTTTTTTGGGGACTAATAATAATAAATTATTAAAAAACAATAAGCGCGTTAACATAAAACAACCACAGAAAACCAGTATCCTAAAAATGAGCAAACACGTGCCCCAGGCCGCGATTTACCTTTCGTGGTGGGGCTGTGTTTTAGTTATGTGTATTTATATCAGTGTAAGATATATTTTAGGGGGTGTATTTTAATTCACGTGGCGTTAAATTAGTGTAAAATATGACTCTAAAATCGCATTTTACTGTAAAAAGTATTATATCAAAAAATATAATTTGAAACAAGAAAATAAACATCTAAAAGGGTGATTTATCTGAAAAATCACCTATCGGGTTTCAACTATTTGTATGACTTAAAAAACAAAGGCAATGGAAAGCCTATTTGGTTATGTTCCACGTGGACAGTATAGTATTCGATGCCCGATTCCTTCCAGCCAAAAATTGACAAAAATAAACATCTCTGCTCCTTCCCACTATCTCAACTCTATTTTTCTCCTAAAATTCAGGCATTTGTTAAATTCTTCCTTCTCTTCGACAAAGCTACCCACTTGTCCCTCTCGGCCATAGGAAAAAAGCAAAACAAGGGAGAAAACCATCAACAAAGGAGAAAACATGTCTACAGATTATCGGTCATTTCAGACCCTCAGTTTTCCCGACTCAACTCAAGAGAAAACCGGACCGTCTCTTGTTAAGACTCTTCACTGTTCCCCTCTTCACAACAACTTTAACGCCTAAACTTCGCGTTTCTTCTACCGCCTTTGTTGAATCCCAGCAAGCGGTAAAATATTATCCTTTTTCCCAAAGTTATTTGATTCATCGTTCTTTCTAACAAGTGTTTATTCTCCTTTTTGCTTGGTAAGTATTTTAGGGGCCTGTTGTGGAGGGGAAAGAGGAAACTGGTGGTGATAATATTGTAGCTTGTCCTATTTGTTATGATCCATTAACCGGGAACGGTGACTCCACTTTATACGTGTCAGTTCATGCTGGTTTTCTATTTTCAAATTATATGTTTTTCAATTTCAAGTTGTGCTTGAATTGATTAAACGTTTTTGAATAGGACAGTGGATCGTCATCTGGGTCTAATTTGCAGTGCAACACCTGCAAAAAGGCTTATTTCGGTAACGAAACGCATCTCGACCTCGTGTCTTCTAGCGGATCCAAGCAGTATGATGAATCCATGCCACTGGCTACTGAAGTGTTCAGGTCAGTCTCTGCTATTCCTTTTCAGTTTTTATGGTTTTGGATAATGTTGTTTAGCATTTGCAATTGTGAGTTTAAATTGAACGGATATCTACTGAATAATGATCATAGGAGATTGAAAATGAGAGCTTTACTCGTTTGATTAATCTAGCGAGTCTCTGATTGTAGGAATTGTAACAAACGTGAAGTAGTGATTAAAAAAAGAAAGATATTGATCTGTTTTTAAAGTGTAACCTATAGACCATTTTCAATGCTCTCATGCCGATGCCTTATATTAATCACTATATGTGCTTGATACTATGTCCGAGGCTTGTTTTGCTGTTAACTTACTTATGTATTCTCTATTGGTCATTTTCTTAAGCAGGACTCCGATGGTTTCATTTCTCTACGAGAGGGGCTGGCGTCAAAACTTCATATTTGGTGGCTTTCCAGGTCCTGAGAAAGAGGTAAGATGAAAACTTATATTTTCGTGTTCATCAATAAGAATTATGAAGTTATGTCTGAATATTTATCGAAACATACCTATATCCAAAACATCATTTTGGGATCCGAAGCTTGAAACTTGAAGTGTTTTATCTTGACCTTGCGTGGATGTCACTTTGGAATGAAGTCTGTTTATCTGTGATTTGAGCTGAAGGAAAGGAACTCTCTTTGAAATGCTAACATACATAAAACATCAATTTCTAATCATCCTACAGTTAATGCGTTTGAAATGGGATAATGTTTACAGTAGTTTTATTTTATTTTGTTTTCCAATTCATGCTGTTGTTGTTTCATATACTTTGCTAGCAATTTGGAGTCACCAAGTAACTAGTGATTTTCATTGTAGTTTGATATGGCTAAGGATTACTTAAAGCCAGTGCTTGGTGGAACTATTGTTGATGCTAGTTGTGGCAGTGGGATGTTCTCCAGACTTTTCGCCAAGAGTGGATTATTTTCTCAGGTCATTGCTTTGGACTACTCAGACAACATGCTGCAACAATGCTATGAATTCATCGACAAGGAGGAAAACTTCCCGAAAGAGTACATAAGTTATGCTTTATATATATAGCTCATTGAGCTTTAAACATTTATAATTCAAATTGGAGATGTTACCACTGATCTTCATTCTTTATGTTTGCTCATAGGAAAGTGACCTTGATTCGAGCTGATATCGCTAGACTTCCTTTCAAGTCAAGTTCAGTCGATGCTTTGTATGCTGGTGCTGCTTTGCACTGTTGGTCTTCACCATCAACAGCTGTAAGCATTACTTTTAGATGTTGTGGTTAATTAATCTTTCCAATTACTTGCTGTAAACAATCTTAAAAAGAGCAAAACTGTTTGGGGGAAAGGATATTTCCTTAAGAATAGTAAAAGCCATATTAAACTTCGTGTTAATAATGTATAATAGAACCAGCTTCTGAAACTGTAAAAATCTGAGAAGCTATTCCTTTCTTCTTGCCACATCTAAATATCTAATGCTTACTTTCCGGCATAAGATCCCGGTCTTTGTTTCATGAACTTTTACCTTCTAAGTCTATGTTTTAAAGGGATTTTCTGTTGATTTCTCTAGGTGGCTGAAATAAGTCAAATTCTTCGACCTGGAGGTGTTTTTGTTGCTACCACCTACATTCTTGATGGGCCATTTGCATTTGTGCCATTTATGAGGACATTCCGCCAGGTATCTTAATTGCCATTGAATTGATCGAGGAAGTCTCATTTGAGCCTTTCTTGCATCACAAGAAAGAAAAATTGTTGTTTATTTCTGTTCTATTGTTGATAGTGGGTTAACCTTTGGGTGTAGAATGTAATGGGAAAAGCAGGCGGCCATATCTTCCTTTCCGGTCGAGAACTCGAGGATCTTTGCCAAACTTGTGGTCTCGTTGATTTTACATGCGTCAGAAACGCACGTTTTGTGATGATCTCGGCCAGAAAACGCAGCTAGCTAACCATCCATAAATGTTGCTAAACTTGCAAAGCCCATGGCAGTCTCTTCTGCCAAGTTCACATTTTCTCATGCATCAGTTACTTTGTTCGTCTAATATGATATAAAATGTATAGCATACCTTTAGATGCATGTATGTAAAGCAGCATCTACATTTGGCCTCACCCTATGAAATCTTGCCTTTTCCCTTGTTTTATCTGTATTTGATTGTATTAAAAAAAGTATATATATTTTAAATTTATTGAGATAGAAGATCGTTATACCTTTCCGAACCTCCTCTATAAGATCAGTTTTTGCACATCTTCGTAGAACTTCTCCGCAGTGAAATTCGTTATCTTTGATAAATCCACGTGACCTATCAAAACTAAATTTGTTATCACTCAACTATATCAATTGGACCTAGTAATATGTGAGTAATCATAATGATCTAGTCTGACACCAACACTAAGAGTGTTTGGTTGGGAGAATTTGAGATTCTCATGGGAATGGAATCTATATTTTTCCGTTTGGTTGGCCATGAATGTCATTTCCGGTAATCTTATATTACCAATAGTGGCTTTTTTGGGGTATATTATCGGGAATGTCATTACCTCCCTTTCCTTAGGTATTGTTGGATTACCGAAGTTTTGGATTAAAATGCCTTTAAAAAAATTTTCTTTTCAAAAATATCTTTATTCTGTCATTGAAAAATAAAAATTCTAGGAATGTTAAATTACAAATTTATCTTTAAACTATTTTAGATTTACAAAAAATCTATAATTAAAATTTTATATGAAGTTAAGGGGTTAAAATAAAATTTTACCCTTTCATTAAACCTTTTTATATTTTCAATTTTGTAAAAAAATATATAAATTTTATGAATTTAAATTTTTTAAAGAAAATATATAAATATTTTCCAACTTGTTAAAAAAACAAATATATAATAAAGACAATTTGGTCAAATATACATTTCAATAATCTTTTATTCCTTTAACAAAACACGGTAATCTTACATTCCTGCTAAACCAACCAAACACAAAATACAACATATCCAGTAATCATATTCCCTGATAATCTTTTATTCCCATTGTTAATCTTACATTCCGTGAACCAAACACACCCTAAGGGGAATAGAATATCTTCATTGATACATCTTTTACTGTTGTACGAAGACAATATACCAGTATACCAGCCTACTACTATATAATTAACGATTGTGACTCTACACTTAAACCAAAAGAGATAAAGAACTTATAATTAACTCAACTTATTTGTTCGTATCGACAAATATAATAATAACCAAAACATTGCGATTCTCGGTGGCAGCCGCTAACACATTTTGTCTCTGTTATGATGCGTTAATTGAAGGAAAGGAGAGGTTTTTATTTTTAGTGGGAAACATGTGGGGTTCATGAAAATTACTTTAGAGCTGCTGTGAGGGAGACAAACATAATGTCTCCATTTCATTTCCTTTTTTGTTGAGCTTCTTGTATTGCATTCAGTCCATTATCTTATTTTGTGTTGTTTTTTAAGTGGTTGATCCATATTTTGAAATGTTATTAAGTGAAATTCAGGTTTTTGAAGCGGTAGATTCATGTTTTGTATTGTTATTACGTGTTTTTTTAAGTGGTAGATCCATGTTTTGTATTGTTCGTAGGATTAAGTCAAAAGAGAAATGACTGAAGTCAATAAATTTTAGGGCAAACTACGCATTTAATACTTAAACTATCACTTTTGGTCCGTTTTAGTAAAACTTTTAATTTTTTTAAATCATACCTAACATTTAGTTTTTATTTTGTTTAGTACCCCACCATTAAAAACTTAACACGTTTTGTATCTAAATTATCGGTTTTGATCTATTTAAGTACCTAAATTTTAGGGTAAACTACGCATTTAGTACTTAGACTATCACTTTTGGTCCGTTTTAGTTCCTAAACTTTTAATTTTTTTCAAAATCATACCTAACAATTAGTTTTCATTTCATTTTACCACACCGTAAAAAATTGAAAGTTCAAGTACTTAAACAGACAAAAACTGATAGTTTAGATACTAAACATGTTAAGTTTTTAACGGCGATAGACTAAAATGAAACAAAAATAAAATTTTAGGTATGATTTTGAAAAAATTGAAAGTTTAAGTATTAAAATAGACCAAAATTAATAGTTCAAATACTAAACCTGTGATTTACCCTAAATTTTAACTTCTTACGATAATAGTCGTGCTTCCCATGTGAGTATTAACTAAATGAATATGAATGAGGTAATAAAATTTTGAAAATTACAAAGTTAAAATGGCTTTTGGACAAGTAATATCTTTGGTCAAATTCAAGAATTAATCCTCTTGAAAAAGAATTTGGAAAACGAGGATGATTTTGAAATAATTGGGGAAATATGATCATTGTTACGGTGAATGTTGCAGCCGACACTCGTCATCTCATACCGACGACATTACAGAAGTCATCATGTCTTGCACGTGACTTTCTTCATACTTTTGTTTTCTTAATTTTGGGATTAAATGAAAAATAATAAAAGTTGAAGGACTAAAATATGAATTCCCAAAAAAATCCCGAAATCTCGTTTTACTTCTTTAATTTTCATTTTAATCTTAAAAAAATATTTTTTTAAAGAATAATTATTGACAAAACATAACAACTTCTATAATATCGTTGGAAAGAAGTAGCAACTTAAGTCTATACTATAACAATAATTCCATTCTCCAAATTAATTCTAAATCATTTCTATTTTTCAAATTTCTTTTCAAGAGGTTTGTTTCCTAATTTAAAAAATATATAAAAATCATAAAAAAATTATAAATAATTTAAAAATTAAAATATTAAAAAAAATAAAGTATTGAAAGTGAAGTCGAATACTTTCATCAAAAAAAAATCTTCGATACTAAAAAAATAATAACTATTATTTTTATTTTTTCGAAATTTAAAAATAATGAGAAAAAAACTCACATTAAAATGATTTTACAAGTTTTACTTTAGATGTTGAATTTTTAATATTTTATGTATAATTGATATAAAAAATAATATTAATTTAAATTAATTTTGAATTACATCTAAATAAAACTCAAATATTTTTTTCGACTTTTTTGTTATGTTCGTAGGATAATACTAATGTCATTTTTAATTTTGGTTACGATAATACTCATCTTTGGTTGTACTGTTGAACCTCTGTTCTAAGATTCTATTCTTATCAATGATATAATTGTCACTGTGCATTGCTTCTCTTATTCTACTGTTTTAGCTTGACTTGCTTGTTCGAGTGTGAAGTTTTTAGCCAAACACTGAGATCTCTCGTGTAATAATTTTAATATACGGTTAAAAAAAATGTTATGAAAATATTTTTATATCTTAATATTTTTTATAAAACGTTATTTAAAATATTATTATTTTTACTGAAAATGTTAATATTAGGTGCTACCTAAAATATTATTTTTCTACAAAAAATATTAATATTGGACGCTACCTAGAATGTTATTTTTTTCTACCGGTTTTTAAATAGAAAAATTAACATTTATGGTAGAAAAATAATGTTTTAAGTAGTGATTTACCAAAAATATTAAAAAAATAATAACATTTCCGGTAGTATTTTTTCTTAGCTGTATATTAAGTTACCGTATGACAGAACTACCCGCCAAACACGCTTTCTTTTTGTGAAGAAAAAATACTTCTAATTTTATTTTTATCTATAAAAGAATTTAATTTTATGGTGAATTACATATGTGACCACTTAAATTATATAGAAATTTTAATTTGATTATCGATCTTTTAGTTTTAACAATTAAATTATTTAACTATTTAAATATTATCACTTGAGTCGTCTATCGTTAACATTTGAGGGAGGAGTTGATATGACAGTTAATAAAATCAATATAATTACACAATTAGTTCTCATTACTTACATATTTCAATAATTTGTTTATAATTTTAATTTAAAATTTAATCTTTCAATCATATGGTAACACGTGTCATTAGTGACACAAATGAAGATCTTGAATGAGTTTCATGAAAAACTAATCTTAGGAGAAAAAAAGAGTAAATTATGAATATTTTGATATTAATCTACTATGAATGTCGATCGATGACAGGAGATGGTTCGTTGTTGGTGACGGGTAAAAAGTATAGTATTTTTTTTTGAAATAATACGTCATTTATACGATTAACCGGTATTATTCACAATTGCATCAGATAAACAATCCGGAGAATCATAAAAGTAAAACAAAGGCATAGAAACATATAATGCAAACTGGGCCAAGGTATGCACAGCTGTTTTTGTCGATCGATGAATTCCAACAATCCGAAAGTCTGTATTAGTCGATAGCATCTGGCGAGCAACAGCTAGATGGAATCAAACTGTAGACATGTCTAGCATCAATGTCGTTAGTTGACCGACCAAGTTAGCTGAGTCACTCTTTGTAACATCCTAAAGTCCGAATTAGTAGTTTTAGGTTCACTTTAGAGGTAAGTGGACTCCATGAATTTTAGATTTAAGTCATTGAGTTTAATTGGATTGGGATCATGCCCAATTAGTATTAAAAAAAGAGATTTTTAATTAGTAGAAAAATGAAAAAGGACCAAAAGCATTAATTCCCTATTTTCAAAAGATGAGCCTTTATATTCTTTCCATTTTCTTCTCCTTCTCATTTTCTCTCATTTTCTTTCTTCTTCTCCTTTACAAGGGTTAATCCAAGGTAAGAGTTTAAGCATTTTCATGCTTCATTTTCATTTGTAATTCCTTCTGCAACGCCGTTTTAGTGAATTAAGCCTTAGGTTTTTATAGGTAAAGAGAAAAGTGGGAGTTTTTACCAAAATCACTAAGAAAAGGAGTATTGCTAAGCAATGAGTATTGCTAAGCAATGGGCTTCATTTCAGGTTTCTAATACCAAAGTAGTGTATAACGCCATATGAAAATCCAAACCTTCGGGGGAACTGCCAAGCGTGATAGGAAAAGCCAAAAAGTCGTGTGAACGGTCGGACTCTGATTGTTTCGAGCCAAATAGAAGTAACCAAATCATACGGTGTAAACTCACATTGCATGGCCAGACTAAATGAGAACATCATTCACGCTTGGGGGCGATCGAGCATGCAAGAATAGAAGCAGAATCAATTTCTCCGAAAATAGCAGAGACCAACTGCACATTCCAGCGTGGCTCATTTGGTATCATAAATTCCCCCCACACTATTTTGAAAATGGTGGTCATTTTGCGACCTAACTCATAGTTATTTGATTATTTAAGTAGTTAATCCTATTTTTTAATAATTAAAATTAGGGTACAATAATAAAATATTTTAGGATAAACTACACGAGTGGCCACCAAACTATGGTCAAAATTCATTTTGACCACCGATATTTCAATTTAATTAAAAAGATTACTCAACTTTTTAAATGGTTCTATCAAGCCACTCTTCGTCTGACGTGGCTGTTAGAAACTAACGACTGGGTAGATGAATGGATTTTATATTATTTTTAATGTCAGCTCAAAAAAATAAATGACACTATTTAAAAACCCATTTAATACATACTTGAAAAAAGCGAAACTCTTTTAATTTTCTTTTTGAAACAATTAATCCAGTTAAAGGGGTTCATTCAACCGTTTCATTATCATCAGACGAGTGAAATCTCTCAACCCTTTCACTTCTCTCAACTCTTTCACTTCTGAAAATCAAATTGGTTTGTGGGTAAATATTGGTTTGATTTTCGATTGAGAGAGTAAGAAAAGTTGGGTTTTCTGGGTAAGAAAATCATATTTTTCTGGCTTTTAGGTAAACTTGGTTTGATCAAAAGATTGTGAGAGTATATTTAACATCTTATTTTTATGGGTTTAGGGTAAACAATGGTTCAATCGAAGAATGGGAAGCAACATTCATCGCGAAGAAGAAGAATCCTTAAAGCAAAGATATGATAAGTACTTAAAACTTGATTTTAAATGCTTATGGTTTAAAAAAACACTAAAAATGAATTTTAAAAGTCTTCTGGGAAAAAATTGGTATTTTTCCCATTAAAACCCCTAGATATATCTTGAAGGACATCTCCGGTTAAAAAAGATTTAGAGTGCGTTTGGTTCACAGAATGTAAGATTACCAGTGGGAATAAAAGATTACCAGAGAATAGGATTACTGGAAATGTTACATTACTGTGTTTGGTTGGTTTGACAGGAATGTAAGATTACAGTGTTTGGTTGAAGGAATAAAAGATTACTGAAATGTATATTTTATCAAATTGTTATTGTTCTATATTTTTTAACAAGTGAAATTCTAAATATTTAAATAAAAATTATTTATATAAAAATTCTATTTGTTGATAATATATTACTTGAGTATTTAAATATATCATGTATTATTTTTATTTTAATTAATATTAAATTTTACATAATTTATGTAAAAAATTATTAAAATTTTACATCAACATTTAACTAAGATATTCATAATAATAAAAAGATGTAAATAAAAATGTTTATAATTTAAGATATTTTAATTAATATTAAATTTTACATAATTTATGTAAAAATGTTTACATTGTGAAAATTCTTCATAGATATTCATAACAATAAAAAGATGTAAATTATTTTTATTATCTAAGATATAATATTTATTATATATTCTATATACAATAATTTATTTATTTATTTATCTTTTATATTTATACTCAATTCTGCATACTTTATCATTATTATTTATCTCATGAATTTATATTACAAAAACATAATTCAAATAAGTAATAAAATATAACACTAAAAATCATATTGTCTATAATTTTATATTTTAAGACAAAAATTCTCGAAAATTATGCTCTTTGGCCTTGAAGGGTATGCAGACTCAACTTGTTTGAATTCAACCTGTCCTACGATATTATCCAAAACTTCCCCTTTCATATTGTATAAATCAATCTTCGGGACTCTTTTTACCACTTCGGTTATACATTCTGCAGCCGAACATGCTTCGAACAAGGGCTTCAGCCTTCAAGTTAGATAAACAAGCACCAAGTTATCTGTCAAGGAAAATGAAGCGAAAATAACATAAAAATTGAATGAATTCTCTTTGAAAGTGCCTGCAGTAACACATATGTTTAAGAATCCGAGAGTTCCCGAAACGAACAACAGATGTTTTGCAAATTTGCAACGAAAACCTTGTACAACCAACGCTCACTCTTTTGAGATTTTGAGTGAGATCAATAAAGGTCACCAAATAGTAACATACATGGTTCACATTGCATATCTTAGAATACAAAGTATGGACATACATTAGAAAAACAATGCAGATACTTGTTGTAAAATCCAGTTCTATACGTGGATCAAATGAAACGAACCATCACTAAGTTATCATCGATTTCCCGAAATTTGGTACACACTTTAGAAAATACAAATGGTGTAACTTCCTACAGTAAGGGACATAATCTTACTAAAAGATTATGTTACCATCTAACTTCCATGAATCAGTGCCTTATATAGCCTGTAATGGACCAATAAGACTCTTTCAGCAAGTGAATTGGCATACTGAGTAACTGTCAAATTCAAACAAACCGAAGAAGGAAAGAAACAGCGTTACCAAGTACCTGGTAACCACAATTTAGCAGCATTTAGAACGGCTCACCCCCATTCGAATACCAAAACAATGAACTACCTCTTTCAAAATTTACTCAAGTTCTGATTTAGATTTTGCTAGCTAAAGTTTGGAAAACAACATCAATAGACATCTTGTAGTACTAAATCTAAACTAAAAGTACTTAAAAAGGGATAGAGGAAATAAGAATTGACGAGGTTTACTACTACCGATAAATCACCATTTTAGTTGAAGGCATATAACTAAATTGGAAACGCACGGGACCTCTTCAATGGGAAAAAACATATTAAATATGCTTTGACTAGTTTCTAACCTACAGACTAGTAAAACATTTACCTGCAAACACATGGTGTCACGAACGGCAGTAGATCCACAGTTGCCATCATCTCCTTTCTTCACTAGTCTCGGAATAAGATTTCTGAAGTACATTTTACCTGAAGTACCTGTTTGATTGACAGAAAACGGCTCCAATGTGAAGCTAAAACTTAAAAACTTAATCCCCACAGTAAGAAAAAAAATCCGAATGTCCACAAATTTACAAATATTATGAAGAGTGACAGATAAAGATCATGTGCAGAGGATTAAATTCTTGGAATAGACAGCCGCACAGGATAATAAAATATCAAAAAGGCAATCCTCTCCATAACAATTCAAGTGTTATATTATCGTGATGATAAGAAAACGGAATCAAACTGAATCATCACTCACAGATAAGAAAAAGCAATCACTCACTGAATCATCACTCAAAAAAGAACAGATTATTTGGAAATTTCAATTCTATAACTGTTATTTAAAGCCCAAAAATCAAATCAAAACAAGAAATTAAAAAAAACATGGAAGAAGAAGAAAAAGAGAAAAACAAATTCAGAATTCGAACCCCAACATTTGTAAACTATTAGAACAAAAGAGAAAAAATGTTTGATCCGTATTATAATTGAATGCCTAAAAGATTCAAGGAAAATTCCACATATAGATAAAGAGCTTGAACATAAAACTGAAAAGAATGACAAAATTGTTCCATACCCAATGTGTTGCAATTAAATCAGCTGCTCTTGGTCGCCATGGCTTTGCAAATCCCACCAATCCCTTTGAAATTCAAGAGAGTGAAGTAAACCGTGAAAAAGAACATGTATTGGGAGTGGCTCGAAGGCCAACTGTGAGAATCACACATTTCTAAAAGAGCACATGTTTCGGGCCGAGCTTGTTGAACGGATTTTTTTGATGAGTTCGTTGATGAACTGAGATTTTACTAGGCCTAGTGCAAAGAACATTACTTGAAGCTCTCTGTGGAAAATGAAATGAGAAACGAAGCCACCGAGGGAAATGAAAATGGGAACCAAAGAAACCCAGACTAGGAAATGAAAACGGGAACCAAAGCAGTAATGGACAACTCAATCGAAGAAGAAGAAGATTTTGTTTTGCAAGCGGGGAGAAGGGTATTTCAGAGAACTGAGACGGGAATAAACAAATACCTAAGGGAGACGGGGGATTAACATTCCCAGTAAAACAAGAAAAATATACCATTGTTGGTAATCAGTTTTTACCCTCGTTTGGGAATGTGGCCATCCAAACGTGGGTATGTTTAACCCAGAAAAAAGATTACTCTCAGGAATAAAATATTCCATGAACCAAACGGGGCCTTAGGGGTTTCTTATGTTAAAATCATATATATATATATATATATATATATATTCATGTGTACTATATATGAGTTACTATTGATAGTATGTTAAAACCCTAGATTGTATGTTTGTAATCTTACTATAGCATACACGCTTATTTATGAATTTGCATGAAATCTGTGAACAGACAAAAGTGCATGCCTCCACATGATAAGATTCTGATTATATTTGTCTATTCATATCACTTTTGCAGTGCACATTTACAAAACTTTGCAATTGTTGTGGTCCTCCACAGGTTATGTGTTGCTATTAGTATAGTATTATTTTGATGATTCATATTGTTAGTATATTTAGTTGCATATTGAAATTAATAACTGATATGATAATGATAATTTACAAATTTTTGTTAGAATATTTAGTTACATATGGTGATTCAATAATAATGATAATTTGTCATGAACAGATATGAACTTTGGGAAATTTACAATTGTTGTACATCATGAGAGATTTTTTGTTAGGAGACCAAGAATGGAACATACTGGCAGGCTAGTGGACCACTTTGATAACTGTAATTCTAATGAAATGTTCATGTTTTCAATTGCTTATATGATAACCAAATTAGGAATTAGGTATAATCTTAAGATATGTTGGCAATTGTCAAATAATCCACTAGAGGCGATACCACTCCAAACTGATAATGATATCCTTAAAATGCTCAGGGTTTTACCTAGTCACCATTATGTTCACATTTATTTGGAAGAAATTATAGGAGATAATGAACATAATCAATACTGAGTTGAACCACCTAAAAATGAATTTAATGATGTTGACCAACCTGAACCCGAAATTAATGATGGTGAACCACCTGAACCTGAAATACACCAAAGTGAACCACCTGAACCTAAATTTAATGAGGCTGAGCAACCTGAACTTGAAATTAATGATGATGAACTTGAAAATAATGAGTCTGACTTAGAATATTCTAAGTTTGAAGCCTCACAGTCTATTAGTAATGAATCTAGATTTAATGATAGTGAAAATAAGACTGAATATTTAAAAGATGAAGCTAGTGATATGCATGTGGGGTTGGAAAGTGATCAAATGAGGGTTACGAGTGAATCTGAAAATGGACATTATGATTAATTGTACAGTGCATATGAGTCAGATTCTAGTAGTGAACATAGGAAGACCAGATACCCTGAATTTAATAGTGCCACAGATATTATTAACCCTAAATTAAAGGTTGGATTGATCTTTACTGACAAGATAATATTGTGAGAGGCAATTAGAATGTATGTTATTAAGAATAGGTACAATGTCAAGTTTAAAAGAAATGACAACTAAAGAATTAAAGTAAGATATCAAGCAAGGTGTCCTTGAGTTTTATAGGCCTCTCTAATTAGCCATAAAGATCCTAGTGTTGGTACTTGGCAAATTAAGCCACTGACTGATGAACACACACATGTCTTAATGGGTTTGAAAATGTTAATGTAACTGCTAAGTGGATAGCAAAACATTATTTACAAGCATTCTATGTTGACCCAAATTATTCTGTTAAATCCCTTAAGCAAGCTGTTGGCAATGACATTGGCATCATAGTATCTATATCCAAGTGTGCTAGAGATAAGTTCATAGCCCTTGAAAAGCTACATGGTAATCACGAAGAACAATAAACCAAGTTGTACGATTACCTAAGTGAGCTTAGGTACACAAATCCAAGGACCACCACTATTTGTCATTTGGATGAGAGAATTTTCAAGAGGCTTTACATTTGTATGTAGACAATGAAGGATGGCTTCAAAGCAGGGTGTAGGCCCATTATATGGATAGATGGGTGTCATTTAAAGGGATACTATAGGGGTCATATGCTAACTGTTGTTGGGATTAATGCAGCTGGCTCTATTTATCAATTAGCTTTTGTAATTGTATAGAGTGAGAATCACTCCTCTTGGTGCTGATTTTTAGAATTATTGGGCAATGATTTGGAGTTGAATGAGTCTAACAAATTGGCATAAGTGACTGATAGATAAAATATATTTATTCTAATTCTTTTAAATTTATGTAGGCTTTAACATAGTTTAAATCTGTGTCTAATATTTTATTTTTATGTGTATAGGGGGTGATGGAAGCTATGGCAGAATTCTACCTCAATGCAGAACACAAAACATGTGTGAGACATTTATATTCTAATTTTAAGACCAATGGTCAGCATAAGGGAAAAACATTGAATGACCAATTGTGGATGATTGCTAGAGCAACATATGTTAGAGAGTTTGAATATGTCATGGAAGGAATGAATGTATATTTTTATGGTATAAGTATATTATTTTACATGTTTTCATGTTGATAAAGATTATACTAACAAATTGAATTTGTCATGCAACTTTTATCACAGACAACAAACAAATGGATGTCAGAGAAAGATCCTCAACAGTGGTTAAAGTCACACTTCTCATTTAGAGCCAAGTCAGACATGCTATTAAACAATCTTTGCGAGTGATTCAATAAGGTGAATAGGATAAAGATATTTCTATATAAACTGCTCATTTATAATATATATATATACATTTTGTTATTAGTTGATACTTGAAGCTAGAGACAAACCAATTATTACATTGGTGGAGTCCATTAGAACAATATTGATGCAGAGACTTGCGAAAACAATGATCAAGCTCACAAGTTTTATGGGCCTTTATGCCCTAAAATTCAGAAGAAGCTGTGCAATTTGATAACACAAGCAAATAGGTAAACTTGTTGATTGCTTACTGTTAATTATTAATGCAACTTGTTAATGATTAATGTTAACGCTTTTAAACTTATGTGAACTTGTTAATTACTTACTGTTAATTGTTAATGCTTAATGTTAATGCTTATAAACTTGTGTAAACCTGTTAATTACTTACTATTAAATGTTAATGCTTACTGTTAATTCTTATAAACTTGTGTGAACTTGTTAATGCTTATAAACTTGTGTAAAAATTTTCACACTGTGAGATTGTTAATTTCTTATAAACTTACTTATATATATCTCTGTTATACAGTTGTTGTACCATTCATGCTGGTGGACCAACATTCCAAGTTTCATGTGGTCCAACAAATCAACATTGTGTTAACATTGAAACTAGAACTTGTTCTTGTAGAAAATGGGAACTAACAGGTAACTAATTGTTTTATTAATACAATATTAATTTACATGTTTTTTTAGATTTTTATAGCTACTAATTATTTTTGAATGAAACCATTCCTTGTGTCCATGCAATTGTTGTTATTATCATAAATAGTGAAAGGCTAGAAAGATTTGTCGACAAATGCTATTCTGTGAAAACTCAAATGGACATATACTCACATTTGATCAACCCGGTAATATGTCCTAATCAGTGGACTCCTATCGAAAGAATGGAGCCTATCTTACCACCTACTATAAGAAGGCCACCAAAAAGACCACAAGAATAGAAGAAGGGAGGATGATGAAGCACTACCTCACACTCATACGGTGACAAAGAGGGGAGTTAAACTATTCTGTAGGAAGTGTGAGAGGTCTGGTCATAATGTCAAAACATGCAAGGGTTAGGTTGGTCCAACCAACATCTGTTGTAAGAAGATAAAAAATGTTAGTAAGTTTAACTATTTTTTATTGAATTTTTTATTGATTTTGTTTCTGATTGACTGTAATTTTCATTGAATTTGATTTTTATTACAATTTAAAAGATCAAATCAAGCTGCCATGCAAAATCAAGCTACCAATTCAAGTTTACAACAACTTGCACAAGGGTTTACTGTGAGATGGATACCCAACCCCACTGTCCACGTGAGTCAAGATAGCTGTGTGATTTAGTTATCTCCTAAACAAGCTCCAACATCAAATCAAGCTGGGATGCAAAATCAACACTTTTATCCGAATCCACAGCCACCTTCACAAGGGTATACTGTGAGATGGATGCCCACCCCCACTTTCCATATGAGTCGGGATACTTCTGCCAGTCAATCATCTCCAAAGAGGCATAAGAGTGATACTTCTGCTAGTTAATCCTCTCCACAAGCATAGACCTTTTGTTTGATGTTTTTTTAATAGTGTATTTGACCATATACATTTGACCATAGTTGTAACACCTCAAACATCAGGTCAGTGATGAAAATGTAATAATTTAAATTTTAGTAGTTTAAGTTGAATAAATTAAAAAGTTTAAGGACTAATTTTGGAAATTTGTGTGTAGGTCTTGTTATCAAAGATGAGATATTGGAAGGGAATTATGGTCTTTTTAAAGGAAATGAATTTTATATTCCCTTTTAAGAGATATATAACACGTAGAGTAAAGAAAGAGGAAAGGAAAAATCTACATTATTGGTATATCCCTTCTCTTCTTCTTCTCTTCCACTGTAACTTCTATTCTAATATTTGGATCAGAAGTGTTTCGATCAAAGCGTTATAACAAAGTGATTTAGCGAAAGATAAAAGGATTTCGTTTAGGACTTTAGTGAGGCAAATGTGAGTGTAACTCATTTGTTTTACATTAGATTTGAGGGCGACTTGCGATAAGCCAGCCTCAGAGTTTTTGATCGAAAACCCTTTTTATTTCTTTTATTTATGATGTTTTATTTAAATTATATTTTTAAGCTATGTTTTGAATTTTATATGTACACGATTATGAAAATGTGATATGTGAATATGCTTATATGAAAATGCTCAATGTGAAAGTGCCTATGTGAACAAGACACTCTGAATAAAGAAATGATAAATAATTATACGGTTAAAAGCCTAAAGTATACTTATGATAATTAGAGGTATAGTTGGCATGCCAAGAGCCGAGGGTTATATGTGGTCCTTCGGGACAAAACTATGTGGTTCTTCGGGGCAAAACTATGTGGTCTTTTGGGACAAAGATGTGGCACTTCGGTGCAATTTATGTGAGCAGTGGTGACTACATTAGTGCACAACTTCAATGTACTCAAATACCTAGAGTTCTTAGTAGTATGCATTGGGCTATTAGGAACAAAGTGATATAAAACGAACAATGTCTAAAAGTATACTTTCTTGTTATGAATATTAACTTGAATTCATACAAAATGTTTTTATGAGATGAGTAAGAAAGGATATTTATAATGTTTTATTATACTCATATTTGTCTCACTAATTCAACGAATTAGCGTGTGATTGTTTCACACGTAGGTTCAAAGAAAGTTGAGGATTAAAGCTAGGCGAGGACAATATACTCTCGCAAAAGATCAGATCATACCAATTTAAATTGTATGTTCATGTTATTTTATGAATTGGTGGCATGTACTATCAATTTTAAATTGTAATGCTCTGATCAATTTTGTAATCAAACTCTTTTTGTATTTATGTAAATTATCGAATGTCTATTTTCATTAAAATTTTTAATATAAATTTTGTTATAAGGGTTTCACCATTTAATACAATTAAGAGTTTAAATTTTATACAAATTTTTAAAAAGTAAAGGTTTTGAAAAGCTAATGTGACACATCGAATTCGTATCCGGATCGGGTACAGGTTGGGGGTGTTACAGTTATTGGTATCAAAGCTATGGTTAATAGATTTTAAGTTCGAAATGAAGTCATTTTTGTTTTAAAAAGTGTACATGCCAACTAACAATTAAGTCTCTATAATCTAATAAGGTAATTTGTATGATGTCCTTAATAATAGAAAAGTGATTTGATCTTAATAGATTTCAGACTATGAGGGCGCGGGAGATAGGAATGAGGGTAGGAGTAATTCACATGCCCCAAGTAGGCAAGGTGAAGAACATGCGGCTCAATGAGTTGTTGTACAAGATTAGGGAACCTTTTTCCAAACGTTGGACGCTATTCTGACGCGTTTCCAACCGTCTGCTGCCTCAGCTCCTAAGATGAATGTGACTAAGGAGTTTAAAAGTCTGGGAGCATCTGAATTTAAAGAAGAAGTTGAGGAAGGTCCCGTTGCTGCTGATTTGTGGCTAAACGATACTAAGATTATGCTAGAGAGTCTCCATTGTTCTGAAATGGAGAAGCTGGATGGGGTAGTTTCATTATTGTGAGGAAAAGCAAGAATATGGTGGACTAATGTGATGATGTGAGCTACAAGGGACCAGATGATATGGTCATTTTTTCTGGAAGAGTTTAAGAATAAGTGCATTGGCGACCAGTTCATCCGTCAGATGAAGTAAGAATTTATAAGTTTGAAGCAAGGGAATCACACCGTGTATGAGTACAAGTACAAGTTCAAAAAACTGAGCATATTTGCAGCATATTTGATTCATACAAAAAAGACTCCCGTGATTGCTTTGTTGAGCGTTTGCACCCTCGATTGAAAGAGCTAATGTTAGCACTGTACCTTTCTTCATTCCAAGAGGTAGTAAATCGAGCCAAAGCCCTAGAGAGAGCTCAAAATGAGATATTTGGGGAGCAAAAGACTCAATGGAACAAGAAAGCTGGCGCCTCGTCAAGTGCATCGTAAGTGAAGAATAGTTGAGGTTTGAGTTTTTGACCTCAGACTAGATCGAAGTCAGCTACATCCTCAGGTAGAAGATCTAATATTGGAAGAGCTAGACAAATCAATCAGTGGAATCAGGAGTGGAAAATTCAAATAAATGTCAGCATTGTGGTAAACAACATAGTGGTATATATCGAAGAGTCTCCGAAGCATGTTTCAAGTGTGGGGAGACATGACATTTTATTCGGGATTATCCAATGATGACCGGAGAGCCTGTACAAACAGAGAGATCCGTTACTGCACCTCTGAGAGGTAGAGGATGAGGTCGAGGAAGGAATCAATATGACTCGACCACTCAAGCTGAAGTGCACTCTACTGCTCGAGTGTACAACCTTAAGACCAATGAAGATTATAATGATTATGAAATCATTGCAGATACTTTTCAGTTAGCTGGTAAGCATGTTTTAGCTTTGATTGATCTGGGATCGAATTACTCTTATGATAGTAATAAACTGGTGAAAGATTTAAGAATTCAGTTAGAACCTATTCGTAGTGAGGAGATTGTGACTAACCCATTAGGGCATAGTGCTCGGGTGAAACAAATTTGTCGAGGGTGTCCTATAATGATTCAGGGAATTGAATCCCCTTCTAATATAATGGAATTACCCTTTGATGAGCTTGAGGTTATCTTAGGAATGGATTGGTTGTATCATTACCATGCCAATGTGGATTGTCGATTAAAGCGAGTTGTGTTGAGAAGTCTCGATGTATCGAAAGTTAGTGTGGTCAGCGAGAGATTCAATCCCTTTGCTAATGTGATATCGGTGATGTCGATTAAGAAGTTAATGTTACAAGGATGTCAAGCTTTCATTGCTAATGTGATCAATACTCAATCCAATGAAAGAAGATTGGAAGACATTCTGACTGACCGAGAGTTCCTAGAAGTATTTCCTGAGGAATTACCAGGATTACCTCTTGATAGGGAGATAGAGTTTCAAATTGATCTTTTACCAGGATCAACATCAATTTTGATAGCCCATCAAATGATCCCGAAAGAACTAAGTGAGCTAAAGACTCAATTGCAAGAGCTTTTGGATAAAGGATTCATCAGACCAAGCGTATCGCCTTGGGTGCACCGGTACTATTTGTAAAGAAGAAAGATGGGTTTTTTGCGTCTCTGTATTGATTATCAATAACTCAATAAGGTAACCATAAAGAATAAGTATCCTCTCCCAAGAATCGACGATTTATTTGATTAGCTAAAGGGAGCTTCGATATTTTCCCAAGATAGATTTCTGGTTATCACCAGTTGAAGATTCAAGAAAATGACACTGCAAAAACAACTTTTAGGACGCGATATGGTGATTATGAATTTGTAGTTTTGGGTTAACTAATGCACCTGCCGCGTTTATGGACCTTATGAAGAGAGTGTTTCAACCTTATCTCGATCAGTTCGTAGTCGTCTTCATTGACGATATCTTGGTGTATTCAAAGATAAATGAGGATCATAACGCTCATATGCGGTGATTCTTCAAACACTGCGAGATAAGAGGCTTTATGCTAAGCTGTCTAAGTGTGAGTTTTAGCTATAAAAAATAATGTTTCTCGGACATGTGGTTTCTGCAGAAGGGATTCAGGTGGATCCTCAAAAGGTAAAAGTTGTATTAGAATAGGAAATCCCGAAAAATGTGTCAGAAGTTCGGAGCTTCCTAGGTCTTGCAGGTTATTATCGAAGGTTTGTTAAGAACTTCTCGATGATAGTTTTACCTTTGACCAAGTTGTTAAGAAAAGATGTGTCTTTTGCTTGGAACCCTGAATGTCAAAAGAGTTTTGAAACATTGAAGCAAATTTTGGTGGAAGCTCTGGTTTTGGTTCAACCAGAATCTGGCAAAGATTATGTGGTTTTTAGTGACACATCCCAGAATGTCTTGGGATGTGTATTGATGCAAGAAGGTAAAGTGGTGGCATATGCATCGAGGCAATTGCAACCGCACGAGAAAAACTATCCAACACATGACTTGGAGTTAGTTGCAGTAGTGATTGCTCTAAAGATATGACATCACTACTTATATGGTGAGCGTTGCTACATTTACACGGACCATAAGAATTTGAAGTATCTGATGACTCAGAAAGAGCTAAACTTGAGACAACGAAGATGGATTGAGCTTCTCAAGGATTATGATGTGGTAATTGATTTTCACCTAGGTAAAGTAAATGTGGTAGCTGATGCTATGATTCGGAAGACGTTATCAGCTTTGCGAGCCTTAGATGCGAGATTGTCATTAAGTGGTGATGGTATCTTACTTGCGGAGTTAAAGCTTAAGCCAACGTTACATGATCGAATTAAAGATTTACAAGGTAAAGATGATAAGTATTTGAAAAGATTGGAGCAAGTAAAAAAAATAAAGAGAATAAGGATTTTGAAGTTAAGCTCGATGGTAATCTATATTATCGTGGGAGACTTGTTATTCTAGATGATGAGGAGTTGAAGAATGACTTGTTTATAGAAGCTCATTATAGTCGGTTGACTATGCACCCAGGCGGAAGCAAGATGTACATGGATCCTAAAAGTTGTTATTGGTGGTCAGAAATGAAAAGAAGGATTTCAGAATTTGTGTCCAAGTGTTTGACGTATCAGCAGGTAAAAACTGAACATCAAGTTCCTTCGGGATTGCTGTAACCAATCTCCATTCCTCAATGGAAATGAGAAAATGTTACAATGGATTTTGTCACGGGTTACCCTTGACTCCGAACAAAAGAGACTCAATTTGGGTGATAGTTGATTGATTGACCAAGTCAGCACATTTCATTCCTGTCCGAGCTGATTTCTTTATGGACAAGTATGCTGAATTGTACATCAAAGAGATTGTTCGACTTCATGGTGTGTCTGTTTCGATAGTATCTGACTGAGATCAATAATTCACTTCAAGATTTTGGAAGACTTTACATGGAACTCTAGGGACTTGATTGAACTTTAGTACAACTTTTCACCCTCAAAGAGATGGACAATCTGAGCGGACTATCCAAATCCTGGAAGATATGCTAAAGGCGTGTGTTATTAAATTTAAAGGATATTGGGAGAAGTATTTGCCTCTTGCAGAATTTGCCTACATTAACAGCTACCAGTCGAGCATTAAGATGGCTCCCTATGAAGCTTTATACGGGAGAAAGTGTCGTAACCCACGAAATTGGTACGAGCTCAAGGATCGGGATGTTCTTGGTCCTGATTTGATCAATGAGGTAAAAGAAAAAGTTCAAGTGATTCAGCATAATCTAAAAGTGGCAACCGATAGGTAGAAGTCATATGTTGATTTAAAGAGAAAAGAGATTGAATTTGAAGTTGGAGATAATGTATTTTTGAAAGTATCTCCTTGGAAGAAAGTATTGCATTTTGGCCGAAAAGAAAAACTTAGCCCTAGATTTAGTGTCCTATATATAAATTAGTTGACCCTATTCCCATATGTAATGGGATAAGGGGGAGGTAGGGTAGTAGGCTTCCCCCAACACCAGGTTTAGAGCAGCTTCCGTGGAAGTCCTCCGTTATGAATTGCCCTTAGTGGGACTCGATCCCACGACCACAATGTCTTTTATGTGTCTATGCTCAGGAGATATTGATCAGATCATTCGCACGTCATAGCATTGGATGAAATAGAAGTTCAATCTGACATGACCTATGAGAAAAAACCAATACAGATTTTAGCATATGAAATCAAGCAGTTAAGGAAAAAGACGATTCCATTACTTAAAGTTCTCCGGAGGAATCATAAGGTAGAGGAAGCAACATGGGAGCGTAAGGATGCTATGTGTAGACAATTTCCCCACCTCTTTGTGCAGTGAAAATTCGAGGATGAATTTTCTTAAGGGGGAGATTTGTAATACCCCAAACATCAGGTCAATGATGAAAATGTAAGAATTTAAATTTTAGTGGTTTAAGTTGAATAAATTAAAAATTTCAAGGACTAATTTTGGAAATTTGTATATATGACTTGTTATCAAAGATGAGATATTGGATGGGTGTTATGGTCTTTTTAAAGGAAAGAAATTTTATATTCCCTTTTAAGAGATATATAACACGTGGATTAAAGAAAGAGGAAAGAAAATGAAAAATATGTATTATTGGGCTATCTCTTATTTTCTTCTTCTCTGCCACCGTAACTTCTATTCTAAGATTTGGATCAGAAGTGTTTCGATCAAAGCGTTATACCAAAGTGATTTAGCGAAAGATAAAAGGATTTCGTTTAGGACTTCAGTGAGGCAAAGGTGAGTGGAACTCATTTGTTTTATTTTACATTTGAGGGCGGCTTGTGATAAGCCAACCTTAGAGTTTTAAATCGAAAACCCTTTTTATTTCTTTAATTTACAATGTTTTTATTTAAGTTATATTTTAAGCTATGTTTTGAATTTTATATGTACATGATAATGAAAAATATGATATGTGAATATGCTTATATGAAAATGCTCATATGAAAATGCTCGATGTGAAACTGCCTATGTGAACAAGACACTCTGAATAAAGAAATGATAAATAATTATGTGGTTAAAAGCCCAAGGTATATTTATGAAAATTAGAGGTATAGTTGGCATGCCAAGAGTCGAGGGTTCTATGTGGTCATTCGGGACAAAACTATGTGGTCCTTCGGGATAATCCTATGTGGTTATTCGGGATAAATATGTGGCACTTCGGTGCAATTTATGTGAGCAGTGGTGACTGTATTAGTGCACAACCTCAATGTACTCAAATATCTAGAGTTCTTAGTAGTATCTATTAGGCTATTAAGAACAAAGTGATATAAAACGAACGACGTCTAAAAGTATGATTTCTAGTTATGAATTTTAACTTGAATTCATACAAAATGTTTATATGAGATGAGTAAGAAAGGATATTTATAATGTTTTATTATACTCGTATTTGCCTCACTAAGTCAACGAATTAGTGTGTGATTGTTTCACACGCAGGTTCGAAGAAAGCTGAGGATTAAAGCTAGGCGAGGACAGTATACTCCCGCAAAAGATCAAATCAGACTAATTTAAATTGTATGTTCTTGTTATTTTGTAAATTGGTGGCATGTACAATCAGTTTTAAATTGTAATGCTCTGATCAGTTTTGTAATCAAACACTTTTTGTATTTATGTAAATTATCGAATGTCTATTTTCATTAAAAAATTTAATAGAAATTTTGTTATAAGGGTTTCATCATTCAATACAATTAAGAGTTTAAATTTTATACGAATTTTTAAAAAGTAAAGTTTTTGAAAAGCTAATGTGACACCTCGTATTCGTATTCAGATCGAATACGGGTTGGGGGTATTACAATAGTTTTTTGATCAGTTGCTACTGTTAGCTTTTGTGTTCATAGCTTAAAAGAGCTTTTATTTGCTCAAAGAATTTATCAAGAAATGTATTCTTTTTCTTTTCTTTATTGGTCAAACAGGCGATGTGTGTCATATATTGGTATGGAAATGAATGCAAAGATATTTTTTTCATTTTCTTAAAGTATTTCGTTAAGGCAAAATTTAATCACAAATTTAACATTCCATTTCATTAATACTTAAACAGAACATTGACAAATACTTTAAGCATAACATTGACAAATACTTAAAGCATTTTTAACATTCTAACCCATAAAATTTCTTTAACCCTAAACCATAATATTACCCTAAATCATTCCCCCAAAGCAAACAACAAAAGAAGAAAAAACAGTTAAATGATTATAATTTCTAGAATCACTCCTACAAATAAGAAAACAAGAGAAGTGTCCTTTGTTCCTGCTCCATTGCTTCAATCCTTCTTAAAAGACCAACAATAATAGTTTTTGACCGGTAATATACTGCTGGATCATACTTGCCAAAAAAATCAAAACCTAAATCCTTTTTCCATAATTTCTACAACCCCAAAACCTCATACCAAGATTTTCGTCTGTCCAACTTGTTTTTACCGTCGAACGAACTCAACGGAAGCATAATCGATTCTCACTTTCTGTATCCATGGTTGATCGCTCCAGTCTTCTCTTTTTTCCCTTTTTTGCATCTTCTATTTTAACAGTCACTTTAAGATTTTTACAATGAGGAAAGATTTTCAAATAGAGATACCACTTTTTTTTCCTTATGTGGAATCATGACGTGGGCTTGTTTATTTCCGACATGAAAATTTTTTTATTCAAAAGCTACGTTAGATGAGTCATTTTTTTAACAGAGAGTGGTCTGATTGAGTCATTTAAAAAGTTGGGTGGTCTTTTTAATCAAATTGAAATATCGGTGGTCAAAATAAATTTTGACCATAGTTTGGTGATCACCCGTGTACTTTACTTTATATTTTATCACTAAATCCTAATAAAAAAATATTTTGATTGATCATTTTAATGTATTTGAAACTGATATTAATTAGTGAAAATTAGAAAGCAGGGATGCAGTTATGTTAAGAGACTTATTATGTAACCTTAACAATGAAAATTTAATTCTATAATATAGAACTGTCCACGCCTAGGCCTAGCCTGCCTCAATAGTTTATTGAATAACAATTGATAATCCTAAACTAGAATAGACGCTTACATATTGATAATAAAGTCCTTTTTACCTTCACAAATAACATTAACGTATTATTATGTGTCATTCATCTATATTTAAACACACGATAGTAAATTAAAATCATTTGTAAAGATTAAAAATTCTACCTCTATTGATCAAGTAATTATTCAACTAATATTAAAGTAATTTATTTATTAAATCCAACAATGAAATATAGAAATATTTTTTTTATATAACCACTTATATTCAATTTATCAATCGATTAATATATATATATATAAGATATTACGAAATAGAAAAAATCATCGTAATCTAATTTACTTAATTCGTAAACGAAAGAATATTTTTACTTGGCTACTGCATTTTAGGGCCAGCGTCACTCTACCGACCTGGCGTAGCATTACTTGCGGAAATGTCAATTTCTCCCTAAGACACGACACTAATAAAATGCCGAAATTTTGATGGATATTGTGATAGAGAAATCAAATTCAAATTTTAAAAATTCATTTCACGAGAAGATTTTGCCTTTAACTTTTTTAGATTTATATAATAAATTCTTTTATTAATTTGAGTTATTATAAATTAATATTTATTTAGAAGAAAATCCAATCATTGATGATATACATTCTACCTCTCTCTTTAATTAATTGAATAATTTTTTTGGTTGTCCTCCCGACTCTAAGGCTTCGCCTTGATTAATCCGAACCGATTCGCATCACACACTAGGTTTTGGTAGGTGAGTCTCCTAACAGGGTTTTTTTTTCATAATTAAAGACTCGAACTTGAAATTTTACTTAAGCGATATAAAGCTGCTTACTACTTGAATTAACCCTTTTAGTAATCAATTGAATATTTTTATTAATTAAAAAATAATTTAACATTAAATATTTCATTCCATTAAAAAGTTAAATTATGTTTTAAAATCTTACCTATTTTATCTTTTTTCATGAATAATAATCAAGAAACCGATGTTCAAATGCAAAACATATAAAAAGAAAAAGCATATATAATAACATGATATAGTCGACTGAATAACCTAATTAAATTTGATTTTAGTAAATCAATTCAATTTGAATAAAATATAGTGCACATTTAAGACTTGAGAACATCATAACTATTGACCACTTATTTGTCCTTAACATTTGGCATGTATTTGCAGTGTGAATAATAATAATAGCAGGGCCATGAGCTGGTTCGTCTCAGACTCGTACACACATAAAATATTCTCCACCGCATGGAACGCTGCCTATCAGTACTTTTCAAGAATATATGTTTTTCAGGTTTGAATGTGCTGAAATCTCAGATCCAGCATCAATTGGTTAACTTTATTTTCACGGTAAAGAAGGCTTTCTGAATGTATTTTAGAAATGAAATAGCTTGTAAATTTTTATAGGCATAATGTGTATTTATTAAAATTTGATAAAACAGAATGTTGCTCTTTCTAGAGATCATATGTTTGAGTAATCGAGTCTGCAAAATACGTGTGCTATCAATAGATTAAGAAAATTCTAAATAGATACTATATTATAATTATCGTATGCTATTAAAAAATGAAAAATTGAATGTGAAAGGCTGGTAGTTGTAAACAAGGTTTGTTGGTGTTGGTTAGAAGCTCAGGACTTTAATTCTCTAGTGGGCTACCTAACTGCACTATGATACCGTCCTGAGTAGTGACTAGGATGCCATTCCCAACCCCTTCCCATTTTTAGCCTACACCATTTGCTTCTGCTTCTGCTTCTGCTTGTAGTGTGGTCACTGCTCACCCCTTTGCATTCCTAGACATTTTTAAATAATATATATGCTGGTTTGATCCCTATCTATAGTATATAATGAAATATATTTTATGGTCAGTTGTTTAGAGAGAATAATAAATAAAATATTTAATGATCACCCAATTTTTTAGACGCTTATAGTTTTACTATCAAATATATATTTTATAAATGTAATTATTTGAATATGAATCATCTAAAAAATTAATATTTTATTTTATCACTTATGTCACTTAATGAGTTTATACTAATATATCTTTGTTTAAACATTCATTTTAGCCCCTCACTTAAATTCAAAACAAGGGTCAAAGTAAATGTTTAATTTTCTTTGTTAACCCCCAATGGCGTGTAAGATTGTAGCATTTGCCGGTCTAATTCACGAGGGCTTGTTTATTGTTATTATTTTTCTCTCCAGCCCCTGGTCTTCAAAGACGACCGAATTGTGTCAGGTTGCCATGTACTTTCATCACTGCTTACGTACAAAGATAAAAAAAAACACACAACCCCAGTAGAAAGAAGAAGAACAGATACTTCAACACCCTCAATATCATAGCTGAGAACCTTGAATATGAAATGACCATATCTGTATATATTTTTTTACATTTTAATTCCTCTTTTAGCATCTGTTATTTTACAGTTTAACTAATCTTGTACTTTCACATCCTAATAACGGTAAACCGTAGTTCTAGTCCCTTAAAAATAAATTAGTTCCATATTAGCCCTTTATTTATTGAAAACAAGATTTGTAAGTCCATGGGTTCTCATAGGATGAAAGTGCAGTCTGTCTCACATGAATGGGAGGAGTGAGAGATCTGAAAACAATCATGATTACTAAAACCCAGGTTATTGTGTGGGATGGGCCACATGATTCCGAAAGAGAAAATATCACATGTCATTACCAACATTTTTCCCTCCCAAATTCCCATATTGGTAACAATCATCCCCCTTCACTTCCTTGTCATCATGCCTTCTTCTTAATAGGCTCATTATCTGCACCCTCCTTTTCTTACCCATCTCACCAATTCTCTTGTGTAATCATTCCACAAAACATTTCAATTTAACCCCAAACTCTCTCTCTCTCTCCTCGCTCATATACGGCCACAGATAATGTGCATCTCTTTGTATATTCCAATAAATAGGCTACAAGGATCTAGCATGTGGTGCAAAATCTTGGACAACCAATCAAATTATGGAAAAAATATAAATGATCATTAACTTTTTGGCTGAATGTAGCATCTCTCATTGCTTTAATAATTTCATCAATTGTAATCCACCTCTAATTACTCTAATTAGATGCAAAGAATCTAATTCACCAACAAATTATTGTGAACATCACAAACTAGTTTTTACTACATAAATTATTTAAGGGAATGATTTAGGATTTTTTTAATAACTGATATCCGATTTATTAACAGACTAATCCAGATCGGATACTGAAGAGGCAAGGGTGACCCTCCCTACACAATTTGTTCCATTCGCAAACACCAGGATTCGAACTCTTGACCTTGCTTAAGGGATTTAGTGTCTCATTCCACTATACTAACTAATTGTTGGTAAAATGATTTAGGATATTAATCAAACTTAAAATCAAAATGAAGGATAATAATAATAATAATAATAATAATAGGAAGCTATATTTTAACTTGTAGTTTATGATTGCGGCAGGTAAGGTGTGGATTGCTTCAATCTTGCCGTCGATTACTCCGCACCATCTCTCTTCCCTCCCCCTTTCTTTAGTGATGTGACAAAGTAATATTTAATCCCTTAACTTTTTAATTTAATCCTTCAACCTTTTTATCTACATTAATAATAAAATTTAATAGTTTTTTTTTTATTTTTAATGCTGATGTCGTACTTTAATATCACACCTTATGGTACAATATCATCAAATGATAAAAAAAATTCAAGTTTTAAAAAAATCACATCCAGAAAAATTCTAATTTAAGAATTAGCATGTATTCAAAAAATTCAGGGACCTAGTTTATAAAAAATACTAGATTTAGACTAAAAATGTACAATCATAACCTATATGACACAATATCATAGTATAATGTCATCAAATGTTATTTGTTAAGATATTGCATAAATCAATTGAATCAAATATTATAATTAAAAAAATAAGGTATGGATTAACAAAAAAGATCTTATTAATTACTATAAAGTTTTTTTCGAATGGTATTAATAACTATAAAGTTAAAACTTTTATTATTTGATTTGGGGTTATATGTGAAGAATATTATTACATTTTTGTTCAACGAAGAAAATTATTTGAAATGCACTGTAAGTTAACAAAAAGAAAAACACTCAAAATAGAAAATTGAGGAATTATTGGCATTGTACATAAAATAAATTAACTAGAGAAAACTCTTGTCTTTATTTATTTTTAATGTAACTATTAAAAGTTGAATAGGTTAAAAATTAAAGGCTGTGAGAAGGGCCAGGGAAGGTCTTCCCTCTTTCACTTTAGTCACATAACAACATTAAGAAGTTCCCAAGAGATTTTGAAGCACTTGGGGAAATGGGTAGGTAAGGACCACCAGGCATTCGAGAATTTTTTTTGTATTTTTAATTATCGGGTAAGTAAAATAGGTGATAGGATAACTCTTAATTATTTGATATTAAACATTTACACTCTTAGTAATTTTAGTGTTTGAACCTAGTATTTCAAAAAATAACAACAATCTTTTTCCACCTATATCGCTGGGTTCGTGCATAATTATTCAAATTTAAATTATCTAAAACAAATTTTTTTATTAATGAAAATATTTAATAAATATATATATTAGAGATAGATTGAGGTTTAGAATTTAAGGAATAGAGAAAAAAAAGTACTTTTATTTTATTAACATCACCGACCTATTTAGTTTATCCCACTAGACAAGGTACGAGGAAAGAGGTTTTCCTTGTTCCTTATCATCCATGCTGCAGTTGAGTTCCCCAAACCAATGTTTAAAACACATACAGTAATAGATTAAATTAAATTAAATTAATGGCACCGCTGTATGTCTTAGTAAGTGTTTAATCCCAATAAAGGACGATAATATCATAATATATGTCTGCAGAATATGAGTATGATACTGGAATTATGAATTAATTAATTATTCTCTAAAATGAACAAAAGAAAAATAAGAAAATTAGAAACCCTTCTAGTTCTTCTTCTGCATGACAGTATTTTTTCAAACTAAGTTTAGTAGGTGATGGGTAATTTCTAGTCTGCAGGACAAATCCATGAATCGACTGTACCTTCTGCTCTTGAAGAAACGTTCTCCAGACCCTTTTCATGGTGGTGGAAAGCTGACGAGGAAGCCGAGTAGTTCAATTTGCAGCTGTTAACTCCTTGTGAATTATTGCTACCATAATCCCCATCTAAAGACCCCAAGTGGTCTTCATTGCCATCGTTCAATCCAACACCGTTATCATTCCAGTTGCGCTCTCTCCTTGAACGTTCCAGTTCTGGTGTCAAATGAGTTTGTAAGCCACCAAGGCTTGCATTACCATGGCGAAACCCCAAGTCATCAATGGAAGGCATGACCGAGGTTCCCTGGGACTTCACACCGAAACCAGGCAAACCGAGAGATGGGTGTAAAGGAGGAGGCGCGTCCAGGAAGGACTGGAACGATAGAGTTTGGCTCTGGTTCTGCATGTTGGACATATGAGGCTGCTTTAGTAAGCCTACATCAGAAGGAATTTGATAGTTACTGGAACTTGGATTGAATGCATTGGCGATGGTGGTGTTGCTTGTATTGGCAGCAGCAAGTAAGGGATTGTTTAACAATGAAGAAGACGAGGATGCGAATGGAGTCGTCTGGACCCTTTTGGCAGAGGGACGTAAAGGGTAGAGAGAACCTAAAGGTTCCAAATGACTAGACCGTGAGGCTGAACCAGATACGAAAAGGTCGAGTCTTCGAGAATACGACGAACCCGAAAACGGTGGTGCTGGGATGCCGGTGAATTCTTGCACCATTGCTCTAAAATTCGTTGTGTCGGTGGTGAGAACTGTAGTCGGTGCTCTCCTTGATGCTCTTGTCCTTTTCTTGGGGTTCTTTACAGCACTTGTGGTTTGATCAGATTGTGTTGAAATTCTTACACCATTTTCATGATCTGACCTCGGTTGCACCGACGATGAGCTCGGGAATGGACCTTGATTAAGACCATGTGAGCCTAATATAGACTGGCTCGATAGGTTACTGAGGTCAATGGTGTTGGGTTCGGTTCTTAGGCTCATCCGAGGTCTAACACCGTCAAAATTCAGCAGAGAGTTGTTCGGCGGAGATAGAGAGAAAGAGTTGTTGAGATAATTTGCATAAGGATCAAAGAAAGTGGACGGCTGATCTTGGTGGTGGACGACGAGTGAAGGGTGTTGATTTGATAAGGGATTAAAATGGTCTGAACTGTTCAAAAAAGCTGGGACTGACTCAGGTCTCGAGACTGAGTCGTACTCGTCATCACCACCGCCGCTTGAAGACTGCATGCTACTACTGTTACCAGAATCCATGGCGAAAAACTCCGATTATTGTATCTTTGAAAAAGGCAACAAGAAATAAAAAAGGGTTAAAGCCAATTATGAAGAAACGGAAAAAGTAGATAAGAGATGAAAGATTCTAAAACAAGAGCTGGAGAAAGTTGCCATATATTCTTAAAGCTTCCCCTTTCCCCTGATATCGAACTTGATCTTCCCTCTTGTTCTTTTACTCAAAGAAGAAAACCAGCTTTCTATTATAGTTTCCAGACACGAAAAGCAACCTTTTCTTTTTCTCTTCTTGCTGTTGTCGACTACTCACCGTAAACGATTATCTGAATTAGGGTTTTGAGAGCAGGAAAAGAGAGAAATAAAGGGAGGAAAAAAGTTACTTAAGCTTTGTGGGTTTTTTTTTTTAAAGAAAGAAGATATGGAAGAGAAAGGATCTCTCATCAACAAACAAACAAAAAATGTTTTGCACTAATAAGCTACTTGCGAGGTAGTGCGGGGTGGGGTAGACATTTGAAAAGAATAGAATGTTTAAAAATATTTACACAAAATATCAAACTTTTGCAGGAGTATCGATACTCTTGAGTTAATATCGATATTTTCGGTCTGTTTTGGGCAACAAGGTCAGTTTTCGAGAGAATTAGACTCGAGGTACCCCAACACTTCTTTATATCATCAAATAAGACTACAAGGGGAATATTATAAATGTTAATTCAAACTTAGAAATCAAATAATTAGGAAAAAATAAGACTAGCCTTGTTTGATGCTCGGAAAACGATTCGGACACCCGAATTCCTTTAGAAAAACTAGTGGAGTAGAAAGTAGAGATACAGTTCGAATATATTCTTAGGTAGGGCGCAAGGCCTTTAAAACGACTAACTAAGGCCGAGGCCTGACACTCGCAAGGGGTGGGTTAGTCAGGGGTATGGTCCGATGCAGAATTCTAGGGACCATATCTCAGTAGACTAGAGGGGTGCGTGAGCTCCGAGATGTACTAATCCCTCAGCCGTACCATGATGTCTATAGTAGCATAAAGAGTGAGTATCATGAGGATATTCACTAAGCATATCATATCAATAGACTTGATAACCATCCTTTCAGTGATATGAAGTTAGTATGTTTCAGCTATTAGTGTATCGCTGAGCTAGTTACCTCAACCCTTGGTTGTTTCCATGGGCAGGTTAGTAGATCCACCAGGTAAGGATTTGTAGATTGATATAGGATCTGACCAGACCCAGTTCAGATCTAGTGCATACTATAGAGTATGTCTCAACATTTTGAAGGACATGTATATTTGTAAACTTTATTATCCAATTGAGTCGTATTTTTAGCAGAGTGATTTGTATTATTTTTGTAAAGTGTAAATATTTTAAATTGGAGCTCTTTACTATAAAGATTTAATTTATTCTTTAGTTTATTTTACAGTTGTTTATATTTAAAGAAAATAATAAAAGTTTGTTAGCCACTTTAGTGGTTTCGTGTAACATCTTAAATCGGTCGACTATGTGTCGTACTAGTCTAGGGTGTTACTTTTAGTGGTATTAAAGCGTCAGGATTGATGTTCCTATGACCCTCGAGTTAGTGGTGGTGGGCAGTGTTGGTCAGAGTCAGTATAGATTTTATAAGTATACATGCCCCTAAAGAGTTAAATCGTACTTCTGTATCTACAATAGTGATAATAATTCTTTGTTTCCTTTTAATTTCAAAATTTTAGAGATGGACAGAATCCAAGATCATAGTAGAGAGGGTAGAGACGAGAGTAGAGCTCCTTTAGTTAGTGATTCAAGAGATGAGTTCATCCCAGACTCCGAACATAGAGATCCTAGAGATGCAGGAGTTGATGAGGCTACCTTCTTCAGGAATTTAACCTCTACCATAGAGCAGATTGTTAGAGCTATTCCTTAGGAACCTGCTATCCCATCTGTCCAGTCTGTTCCTCCAGTTGTAGCACCTCAGGAAACCCAGAAGAGAGGCTATAGAGGTATCAGACCATTGAATTCTTTGGGTAAGGGGATGATGATCCAATTGTAGCCCACCAGTGGTTAAGGGAAACCCTTAGAACCATTAGTCAGCTACATCTTACTCCCGAGGGAATGTTGGAGTGCTTTATCTCGCTGTTGAAAGGTGACACGATAGATTGGTGGAAGACAGTTGAGATGTCGTTAGAGTCAGAGCGACCCACATGGGACCGATTTTTAGAGGATCACCAAAAATATATAGAAGAAGTCCACATGGATACAATGAGAGATCGGTTCACTCAGTTGAACCAAAAGGACAAATCAATATTTGAGTATGAGGTGGAGCTCCTTAGGTTGAGTAGATACACCCCCAAAGTTAGTTTCATCAAAGTATCATCATTGCTGGAAGTTTAGAGAAGGTCTTCAGTTAGATATCTTGACTCGTTTAGTTGCCAATCCACCAAGAGTATTTGTCGATCTAGTTCGCCAGATGAAAACAGTAGAAAGAGTTGTGGAAAGAAGAGTGTCTTCTATTTGTGAGTACTATATATGAGTGCGGAAATATGTGCAAGTATACACAATCAAACAAGTAATACAGTGATAAGTGAGTATCGTCTCCACAGGGATTGGAGAAAATCAAATAAGTTTGTCACGACACTTTACTCTATCACCTAAGTAAAGTTAGAGATTGTATATATACAAATGGTAATGATGTAGCAAAATGAATGGATGGTATAGAAATGGAACGATGACAATGTGGTAGCAAATGGATATGTTGTGGCAAAAGGAATTGTGTGTACTGCAATCAAATAAAAATGTAAAGGCAAAATAAACTGTAAATACTGGATTTGATTATAAGGACTTTAGACTCCTCACACGACAAGCTACTATGGAATGAATGATAGGAGTTACTTAGGAAATTTAAGTTTACTTCTCAGAATTGTCTTACTTCTATGCCTCCTCTGTCCGACAGAGTTTACTAAGGGTGCCCTATGCTATCTCTAGTAAGGGACTCGACAGATTAAAGATGCCTTGGCAAAACCAATTGGCGTTAGCTACTGCAGGGATCCTATTGGTCCAGATAACAAGATATGTCTCGACAATACCTTTTTGCAGAAGTATTAACATCTAACCTATCACTCATACACAACTCCTTTTAGTCGAATGAAATCCTAGCCTTATCTCTAAGGTGGATTAGACCTAGTTACTATCTAGAACCCCTTGTTTATGTGGTTCCTCCCTAGTTTCTTTCGAACACTAAGGACGTGCTACCTAGACATTCTCTCGAACACTAAGTAATCTCCTAAGGAACGGCTACTCTCGTAGCTCTTACAATCTTAAGGCATTAAGCTTCATAAACAAAATAAAATATGACATAGAAAAATAACCATTCATTAAAGTAAAACTTAAATATCCAAAATAAACTCCCACCAAATAGGATTAGTTCATGGTGGGGTTCGAAATAAGCAAGAAAAAAGAAAGTTAATCCATTCCTTACAACCCAAAAGATAAATACGAAAGCAAAGAGCAAAGGGAAGGAGAAAAAGCCTTTGACGTGCACTGCCAGAGCTTCCCTTGGCCACCACGAACTGTCCTAGCGATCTAGCTCCTCTCAGACGCCTAATTTGCCACTCCCTTTAGCTTGTCAACGGAGGAATGCCATGGAAAAAACGATTGACGAAAAAAAAAGAGAACTTTTTCTCTGAATTTTTAGGCTCTTGGCGGTTGTCTAAAAATCTCCAAGTCTCTTCAAAAAGTCAGGCTTCATCTTCTATTTATAGGGGAGAATGAACCTAGGGTTTTGTGTTAAAATTACACCAGCACCCTAAAGTTCATTCATTTTATGTGAGAGTCGGTGCAAAGATGGTAATTGACCCCTCCATTATGGCTGATTGCAGAAATCACTTTTTATGCCTGACAGCTGGCTCTTACTAAAAATATTTTCTTTGACTTTTTCTGCCCAGAAATACCATCCAAGTTGTCGTGGCAATCACATTTTGCTCAGTAGTCTCATCATGTCATGACAATTCCCTTTTGCTTATCATTGCTCCCAAATCCTGCACATCATCAAACAAACACCTTCCCCATAAAGCAGCACTGATTACAAAATAAAATACTACGACAAACAGAATTTCACCACATGCAACTATATGCTCCTAAATGCATCTATATGATCCTATATGAGCTCTAAGAAAGTCAATAACTTAAGTGAAAAGGTCGCAAATATGACCTTTTTACGGAGTTATTAGAGAGCAACCAAAGAAAATCTACTTTAGGTCAGGGCAGAGAAATGGAAGAGTCAGTAGAACCAATGTAACCATTCAAGAGGTCAAGAGAATCTCAGGAGCCCGAGAGAGTCATGATAGATCAATTTAACCGATCAGCGCAGAGTGTTAGTAGAGGAGGAAGTATGACCAGTTAACGCAGGAGACCATTGGTTATTGCACCAGCAGCTAGTGTTGTAGGATCGTTGAGAGTTCCTACTCATCCCTCTTGTTCTCGCTGTGGTAGGAAACGCCCAAGCGTTTGCAAGTTTGGGGCTCAGGGTTGTTACTATTGTGGGTCTTTAGATCATTTTCTCTGAGATTGCCTAGAAGCTCAGAGTGTAGTTCCAGCTTTAACCCAACAATCAGCTCCGATAGTCCAGAGGGGTGGAAGATTTTAAAGAGGATGAAGTTCATCTCTTCAAGTTGGTAGGGGTGCAGTTCAGTCCAGAGTTACTGGGGAGCCTAGAGTTGCAGCCTGTTAGTATGCGATTAGAGCTCAGGAGTAGGAGGGTGCAACTGATGAGATCTCATGTAACTTTACCCTATTTCCTAATCCAGTAACAACCATGGTTGATTTAGTGGCCAACCCTTAGAGTTAGATGTCTTAGAAGTTGAGATTAGTAGTAGATGTCTGTCAAAATTTTGAGGATGAAATTTTCTATTAGGAGGGGAGAATTATAATGCCTCGGAACCTGGGTCAGTAGTTTGAGTCAATCCAAAACCAGATATTAGAGCCCATTAGATTAAATAGAGCCATCTAGACCAATTATAAAGGGTATTGGGCCTAAGGTAGGCCCAAGAGTTAAGTTTAGTGATAGTTTTAAATTAAATAATAAATGAGAGGGAACTAGATAACAATTTACCCCTAGCCTATTTTAAGGTTATAAACCTTCCATTCTCCAGAAAACTCCATGCAAAAATCTCCTCATTCATTTTCTCTTCCATTTTCATCTCTCGATTCCTTCTCATTAGCAAACTAAGGTGATATTTCAAGCTAGATTGAAGAAACCAAGGTAATTTTCTTATTTTTTATTCCCTTAGCATCAATTAGAGCCATTAATTTCTAATTTTGGTTAAGGTTTTTTAGAAATCAAGTGTTTTAAGTCATTTTATGAAGTGTTTAAGTTGTAGGGAGTGTATCTAAGCTTTATCCAACACCTAGTTAAGTAAGTAATCCATTTTTATACCTTGATTGGTTAAAGAGGTTGAAGAGATAGTTTAAGCCAAGGGAAAAGGAAGAGTGGATCCCTAGTTGATTCAAGAAGTGTTCTAGCATTCAAAGAATCTAGGTAACACACTATTAGCTTTTCTATACCAGTTGTTGAATCATTTGAAAGAGGTTTAGCTTGAAGTTTAGTTTAAGCATGCTTAATAGATTTTCATGGTAGAATTTATGTTTTATTTTTTAGTATGTATTAAAGAATTATTTATGCTCCTTTAATATCAATTAAGACTTTAAGAATGTTTGGGGACCTCACTAGGGTATTTGGGTTTGAAAAATAGATGTTTTCGTGGTTGTTTTATGGCTTCTATAGGTAAAGTACCGGTACTACAGAGATAATATCAATACTTGTTCTTCGTTTTTAGATAAATATGAGTTTTCTGGGTAAGAGTATCGAAACTCTTACAAGAGTATCAAAAGTTTGGGTCATTGATCTCTTGTAAATGTATATACCTGCAAGCAATTCTGTGCAAGTATACACAATCGAATCAAGTAATATAGGTAAGTGAGTTATCGTTTCCTCAGGGATTAGTTGATAGTTTTTAAGCTTCACCATAACCAGAACTAGTTGTCACAAGCTAATTCCTATTATCTTGTCAAACTATAAAACTTTATTTAATGAAACAAGAAAATGCTATAAAGTATGATTGCAGAAAAGTTTGGTCGAGACAAAATAAATCTGTAAACTATCGAAAGAAAATAAAACAAAGACAAACGTTGATTCAAATATAATTCAAACAACCTCGCATATTCAGACCTACCACATAACACTCGTATCAATCTTTTGTGTTGTCAAACAATTATTCTAAGTCCAGAATGAATTATTATGACATGCTTAAGCTTCCCGATAGGATTACTAAGTATTCTTAAACGGTTGCTATGGCAACACTACTCAGCGTTAATTACAACCCTTGGTTTGTCAGACTGTTGTTGTAGCAATACCACTCAGCGTGAACTATAGTCGTTGTTTATCCTACTCTAGCATCTATCCCTTTTAGTCGAATGAAACCCGCTCCTTATCTCTAAGGTAGACAAGTAAGAACATCATCATCTCGGATCTATTCCATTGCTCACGTAGATCTATCTTAATTCTCTCGAATCTAAGAATCAATATCTAGACAAAAGGCAATCTCTCGATGCTCTTACATTGCCAAGACATGTTTTACCAAGACACCAGTTAATCTCTCGAAGCTCTTACAGTGTCGAGGTAAAATATTCACACAATGAACAAAACAGTCATGAGCAAAATCATAATTCATCATTCATAAAGCCGAAAATAATTGTCTAGGCAAAACAAAGATTAACACCAAGTAAGACAGTCATGATGCTATCAAAAAGTCATCCAAGTATCATCGTTTAATACAACCCCGAATATGTAAATAAATTAAGAACAAAGGAAGAATGACTCCCAAAACCAGGGGCTCTGTCGTGACAATTTTGATCAGCACCAAGCTTGTCTTGGTGATCAGCCCGTCTCGAGACCTGACCACCGCTCTGCTATAGTCTGGCTATGGAGGACACCAAGGAAGGTCGGTTGATAAACAATGGGGAAGCACTGCAGTTGCTCGCTCACACTTTCAGGAAAGCTCTAACTTTCTTGCCTCCCTTCTTTGGCGGCTACGGTTGGATATTTATATAGGGGAATCTCCTAGGGTTTCACATGAGTGGAGATTCCTTAAATAACTGTTACTCTTGTCTAGACTAAAAAGGAAAGGCGGCTGACAGCTGTCATAATTTTGAGGGCTTGCTTGCACGTGAAGGAAGTCATACAGCTAGCTTGTGACATAGGCAATTTCATCATACCCGCTTCAGACTTTCCAGATAAACCTTGCCTTGGCGAGATAAATATGCTCCTCACATTCTTTAACTTCTCTATTCCATTGGCCCTTACGAATTTTGTTGTCGCAACTGAAATGTTCTTCCTAAGCAAATTTCCTGCACATACACAGTCCACACAAACCCTTTCTCCTCAACAGCATCAGTTAAATCAAATAAATCTTACCGAAGCAAAACTTATCCCCACAAGCAAATATAACCTAAATGAAACTAAATGCAACTAATGTGTTGTGCATACTTTTTTTAGACGAGCAATAACTTAAGTGAAAAGACTAGAAATTGAGTCTTTTTACGGAGTTATCAGTCATAGTTCCGAAACTCCTAGAAATTATCGAAACTAGGCAAAACAGAATGTTTAATAGTATCGATACTTACATAAAGTACCGAAACTTTTGCAGGACTATCGATACTATTGGGTTAGTATCGATATTTTTAGTCTATTTTGGGAAACCAGGTCAGTTTTTCAGAGAATTAGATTCGAGGTACCCCAACACTTCTTTATATCATCAAATAAGACTATAAGTGGAACATTATAAATGTTAATTCAAACTTAGAAATCAAATAATTAGGGACAAATAAGACTAGCCTTGTTTGATGCTCGGGAATGATTCAGACACCTGAGTTCCTTTAGAAAAACTAGTGGAGTTGAAAGTATAGATGCAATCCGGATATATCTTTAGGTAGGGTGCAAGGCCCTTAAAATTGACTAACTAAGGCCAAGGATTGACACTCACAAGGGGTGGGTTAGTCAGGGGTATGGTGTACGATCCATAGTTCCAGGGGCCATATCTCAATAGACTAGAGGGGTGTGTGAGCTCTGAGATATTGTAATCCCTCAGCCACACCATGATGTCTACTTTAGCGTAGAGAGTGAGCACAAGGATATTCACTAAGCATATCATATTAGTAGACTTGATGACCAACCTTTCAGTGATATACAGTTAGTATATTTCAACTATTAGTGTGTTACTGAGCTAGTTAGCTCAACCCTCGGTTGTTTCCATGTGCAAGTTAGTAGATCCACAAGGTGAGGAGTCGTAGATTTATAGAGGATCGAACCAGACCAGACCTATTTCAGATTACAAAGTACATCTCAACATTTTGAAAGGGCATGTATATTTGTAAACTTTATTGTCCAGTTGAGTCGTAGTTTCAGTAAAGCGGTCTGTATTATTTTTTTAAAGTGTAAATATTTTAAATTGGAGCTCCTCAGTGTAAAGATTTTATTTATTCTTTAGTTTATTTTACAGTTGTTTATATTTAAAGAAAGTAAGAAAAGTTGGTCAGCCATTTCGGTGGTTCCGTGTAGCATCTTAAATTGGTCGATTGTGTGTCGTAGTGGTCTAGGGTGTTACAATCTCCCTTGTAGGCCACCATTACCGTCGTTGATGTCGTCCTTGCCATCCCTTATCATGGACGAATCCCGACGACTGCTAGACGAGCAAACAATGCTCTGCTCCATCTGCCAGTCAACAGTTTCAACCATTTGTATTTCATCGTTTTCCTTCGCCGATCAGTTGACAATTTGGGTTTTTGGTCAATCAACAACATGGTTACTTTGGCCGGTGACGACGACGTTCGTGGTGACCGACGATGAGAATGATTAGGGATTTTAGGGTTTGGGTATTTGGGGTTTTTATAATTTTTTATATTAAGTCTATAAATTAAACACTTTATATTCAAATATCTCTGTTTAAACTAAATAAAAAATTTAGTCTAACGCCATTGTCAACTGAATTTTAGAGTATAACACTTCAATATAATGATAGGCAAATCTAGGATATTTTGTGAAATTAAAAAAAATTAGAGAAATATAGTTTATAAAAAATATTTAACAGATGTTTGTGAATGCTATAATACACTTAAAGTTATCGGCAAGTATCATTGATTAGAGTAAAATTATTATAATCGTTAACCATGTGAATTTAAAAATTTTAATTTAATATTAAAAAGATATATTTTTTAAAGTTTAAAGTTTAAAATAAAATGTCCATTGCTGATGGATCAACTGCCCGGTTTTGGCATGAGAAGTGGGTTCCAAAATTGGGACCGTTAATAACTCACAAATCCCCCAACGCCTCCTTGTCTGCGATGTTCCCTTAGCTGATGTTTCTAACTCTGAATGGAATCATAAGAACTCAATGTGGGCGTCTTTTTGGATTCTGCCAGTTCCCCAACGAGTCAGATATTTTATTCGGCTTTCCTACCGAAGCAGACTGCTCACTAACATGAATCAAAGGCCCTTCGGACTTCGTTTATTCCGTCTCAGCAAGCAAACAATGTCTTCAACCTCCCTCTGGAGCAATGGATTCTTGACAACCTTAGATGGTACTGAGTTTCTTTAATGGGTCCCTGCAATGCATGATTATATCACCCTTAATATAGATGGTGAGTTCCACTTATCTTCCTCTCCCGGGTCTTCTGGAGGGGTTATTCGGAATCATGATGGTACCTGGTTGGCTGGCTTCAATCGGCACCTTGGCTTCACCTCCCTTCTCCACTCTGAGTTATGGGGCATCTTTGATGGACTTTGCCTCGCCTGGAACCTTGATTTTAAAAAAGTGCATACTTATCATTTGATCACTTCGGCTTTTGCACTTTCTTCCTCGATTGCACTCGTCCGAATGATTGCTGGCCTCCTTTCAAGACCTTGGCTTCTGAACTTCAACTTAATCAAACGAGAAGCCAACTCTGTTGCAGATCACCTCGCAAAACTTGAGACAGATCTTGATGACACTGTAAACACTCTTCATCACATCCCGCCCTCTGCTCACAGTTTTCTCCATCGTGATATCCATGGTCCTCATATTTAAGAGATAATAATATCACTATGTAAAGTGTTAAATGTGAATAAAGCAAGAACAGAATAAAAGAATTCATCATACATTTTCATATATCAACCATGGAAAAATACAGAATGTTTATATATACGAAGGTTTGTAGAGCTAACTACTTAACTAACCAACTAACTATTTTATAACTCAACTTAAAGGCTCTGCCTCACAAAACAATGTATTTATAACATTTATTAATCCTAATTGTTTGAATTTTAATTATAATACAGAATTTTGAAAGGCTTTTTCTTTTTTGTTACAATGGGAAAAGAAAAGGCTAATTCACAGTAAATCCCCTGGTGTAGGAAATGCCTTTAAAATCTGCTTCCAAATAAAGAGAGACCTCAGCCGAAGGAGAGTAGAAGATGACAAGCTCCTCTTCAAAAGTACACCCTATTTTCGACAGAGCATCGGCACAAAAATTTTCTTTTCGATAGGTATGCCGAAAATTCAAGATCCAATTACGTGCTTTAAGGTTCTGAATATCTTCAATAATAGCTCTCAGAAGGTGTAAGGAAACATCGCCTTCCTCCAGAAGTTGAAGGACCACTCGAGCATCTACCTACCAATCAATGGCACTGTAACCATACTTTTAAGCAATAGACAAACCGATTCTAATCACATGAATTTTGGTCGTCACACTTGTACATATGCCTATATGTACTGTGAAACCTAAGATCCATTCACCCGTTTCGCTTATCAAAATACCACCCGCCCCCTGAGACTTTCGAGGTTTTCTTAACTAGCGCCATCAGTGTTTAGTTTATTCTATCATTCCTCGGAGGGAGCCATGCCACAAGAGTACGAGGATTCGAAATCTGAACAATTTTTCTACTGGCCATTAAAACTTCCCTTGACGTAATAATATTACGCCATAGCCCGAATTCATCATACACATAGTTATCAGGTTCGAAAATTCGCTTACAACGTACAGTCCATAGCCTTCAAATCGTAGTAGCAAATTGAGTAACCAACTCCTGAGAATTCTTCACGATATCAAGGTTATCATAGAGCCAGCTTTTCATGTACTGGGAAAAGAAGCTTTCCTGTAAATTTCTTCCGATGCAACGATTCCAAATGTTTTGAGTTGTACATTTTCTCGAGACATGACTCAAGTTTTCCATGGGACAACCACAAACTACACAACTAGCCGAATGAGGGATTCCCCAAGAAGCTCGTCAAGCATTAGTTAGTACTTAGTAACCTATCACGCCATGCCAACCAAATAAAGAATCTCCATCTTGGAGGAATTGGTAACTCCCAAATCCATGAAAAGCTCGTCTTCAAATCATCAAGCTCATCAACATGGAGAGCTATGTTGGCTGAGCGCCTCATCCCATGCGACTGAAGGTTACGCACATTTTTCTTCATTTCAACCTCACAAAAAATGACAAATGACCCTATCAATTTCATCAACTATACCAACAGGCAGGCAAGATGTCATCATCTAAGATAAATACTATGCATCGAGTTATAGTATTTCTGGATCAACTAAGATAAAATGTTTCTTTGAACTAACTAAGATATGGTATTTTAAGAATAATATTTTTTTTCTTTCAAAGATAAAATATATCTTTATACACATTTAACAATCTTATAATCATTAGGGTATTCAACAAATATGTTTTATTTATATTAAATCACTTTAGACTATTTTCGATATGCGTTGATTTGTAGACAAAATAACATTGTGATACAGTTTTATAACTGATAATGGCATATAAACAAATAACATTGTGATACATTTGTATACCTGATAATGGCATATAAACACTTAGTGTGAGAATAAGACAATTCAAACATATCAAAAATATTATTTTCATATCATATTCATTCGAACATACTTCAAACATGTAAAAAAAGGATGAAATGTGAAAATGATAAAAAGATTATAGCTGATCATCTTTTTAATCATCTTGCTGTGTGCCCATGAATTAGATGAGATGATGTTTGCTCACCACTCCCCACTAACATATTTTGGGGAAATTATCTTTCAAGGACTCCACTTCTACTCGTTTACCGACTGACTAATTTCTTGCTATGTTCTTCATAAATTGTCAGTTGACTTAAGAACCACATTCGGCTTATGTTAAATAATGGGTTATATTATATCACAGTCATTCTCGCCAGGCCCTCTGAAGTCATCGGAAACGCCCATAGAGATAATAGGTATCAACCCAACAAAACTTGACCGAGTTTTTTTTACCCAATAGGGCAAACAATTTTATTAATTAGCCCAATATGACAAATAAAAGTTTATTTTGTGATCTACGATATTTGTTACAGTGTTCAATAAACTCATTATATCAAAGTGACGAATTTTAATAAAATATAGTTTTTTTATTAAATTGTATCACATTGGGAATAAAAAGTTTGAATAATTTTTTAATAAAACTCGTCATATCAACGTAACGAGTTTCAAGTAGCTGTAATAAATTGTTTTTACATACACTATTACCTAATAAAAAAAAACCCTTGACTGACTCGCAACAAAGCAACGCTTTGATTTCTCTGTAGATTTGCTCTAGGATTATCCTTTTTTAATAAATTGGTTTGACTGTATGTATCCCTACAGGAACCCGTGAATCGCCTTTTCTTTAAAGAAAAAAAATTAAACTTAAACTTTGTATTCAATATGATTGACATGAATAATTATGAATTAATATATATAGTAAAACACATAATTAGATCAATTGATAGAAAAAGTAAAAGATTTATTATGCTGACATCAATTATTTCGCTTGTTTGTCAGTCGTGACGTTGATTATTTTATTTTTTTAATATAAAAATATGAAATAATAATTTTATAAAAATATATTTAAAATGATAAAATATTATTTAAAAATAAAAATAATAAAATTACAAAATAACATAAATTTTGATAATGCAATGGAAAACGTGGATGGTCAAGCTACCACAGCATCCACGTCAATGCTCCAAATGGTACGGTGATCTAATTTAGAAGCCAAAACATGAGTGGAGCTCGTTTTTTTTCCTTTTCATTTTCAAAATGAGAAAGTGTTGTACTGTTGCCACTGATTGTTTCTTTTATTTTTGGTATAGGCGTAAACTTTTGACCACTTTTACGAGCTTTTAACCAAGACACAAAAATTGAAGCTTTCAGGATTTGGTGATCCCTACTACTTTTTAGAATGTCCCTGCCCACTCTGTTTGCTCTTAAATTTAGAAGGACGCAGAGATAGATTCATAAACTTTTTCCCTTGTCGGCAAAACGAGCAAAATTTTCAGGGTAATGATTTGAAAAAAAATGATTGCAATAATAGTCAATCGTAGTATGAATTGGTGTCAGGCGACTTAATGTGGCACAATACTTCCAATGCGTCTTCTGTGGGGAGACGTCAGGAGTCCAGTGCGTCTCACACCTTTTCGATCTGCATAATCTATGCAGAGCTATATCACATAGCCTGCTCATTAGGTACAATTATATCGAACCATTCCTTGGTATTACAAGTTGCCGAAAATTTATTTTTTCAACTATATATATGTAGGAATAAAACCGAGAATGACCATCAAGAAGAGAGCATCAATTGGTGAAGTGTGAAAGATTTGAGTGCTCATTTGGTGCATTTTTTATAGCATGCTCATTTTGTGCGTTTTTTCGTTATTCTATTTGAATAATGTAAAATTATTTGTTTAAATTTTTGTAGTGTGAAATTATTTGTTTAAATTTTTGTTATTTTGTCTGAAATTATTTATTTAATATGTTAATTTTTTTTTACAAAAAGCAAAAGAGATAGAAAGATTTTTTTTTCAAGTCAAGTTGTTGAAACAAACGGTGAAATAACGGTGAAATATTTTGTCTGAAAGTATTTTACGATTTATTGTTATGTTAATACTATTTTTATAATATTTGTAGTTGTATTTTACCTTTACAGATTTATTGTTGTTATTATAAATATAATATTTGTATATTATATAATACCATTTTAAGATTTATGATCATAGTATAACTATTTATGTACCTACATTTTATTCTAAATACAAAATTTTAATTTGTAGAGAAAATAAGTAATACTTTTTTCACGATTGTTTATTATAATGAATATATTGTGGAAAATGAGGTCGAAGTTATTTTTCAGTCTGAAAGACCTATGAATATGATGTTCAAAAGGGACATCACATTTGTAGAAAAAATACAGAGAATAGAAAGACAAATTTGAGCTAGTGTTGATGGTTTGAAGTATAGATTTATGGTATATCCCAATCTAGTTAAATATATTGCAGTACCAATTGAAGAAGATAATGATATTGGAACCATGATTGGATTACATGAGTCAACAAATGTTGCAGTTATTGAGTTATTTATTGAGGTGCGTAACATATCTGATGTTCTTTGGTTATCAAGAAATGTGGCTGGAAATTCATCTCAAATGGCTTTTGAAAGTGAGCTTGAAGACTCGATATAAAGGTCAATAAATAATTTTATGCGTTATTGGAAAATGAAAATGAAGTCGGTGGGACATCCGTAGCGGCAGAGTATGAGGCGAGAAGCATACATAATTTAGAATTAACTATTGATATTGACGCTGAAAATCAATGGGAAAAAATACATGATGATTCCAGCAAAGATGAAGAAACCGAGGAACTTGTTTTGGTTGACGAAGACAATGTCTATAGTGGTGGTGCATTTGATTTGGCCATCGATGAAGTTTCGACACCGTATCAACCTACCCCTCACATGTACGAGATAGATTATGACGCGATCAGGGCATTTGAATTCCCATACATACTATATTTAACTTCATATCACATGGTTGAATCATTCAAAAATCCGGATGAATTTTTAGTTGGGATGAAATTTAGAGGGAAAATGAAGCTAAGTTGGCGATTAAAGAGTATTTCATCAAAGACCATGTTGATGTCCACGTTGCAAAGTCCAACCAGAAAACCATGTATGTGAAGTGTGTTAAAATGGCCCAGAGTGCAAGTGGAAGATCAGAGTGTCAAATATTTAGAGGCACTATGCTTGGGTCATCACAAGATACAATGGTCCTCACACATGTTTGTGAAATTCCATCGAACAAGACCACTGACTATTGGACTTCTATGTAATATATAAATACGCGAAAATGTTGGTTGAAAAAATCCAATGATACCTTGTTCAATGTTAGCTATATCTATTTGAAACCAGATTAGATACCAAGTAAAATACGGTAAGCTTTGGAATAAAAAATCAAATGTAATGAAGATGATGTATGAATATGGGGATACATCGTACAATGAGTTACCCGATTTGTTACAAGTAATGAAGCGATTCATCTTGAGAACCATAGTGAAGTATCACACCATGCTTATATACGAAGAACAAGGTCAACTTGTTCCAAGGAAAAAATATTTCATAGATTATTTTGGGTATTAACGTCATGTATAGAAGGATTTCCATTTTGCAAATGTATGGTCATATGCATATAACCATGTATTATTGCTAGTTGTTGCATGAGATGGAAAACAAAATATCTTTCTAGTTGCATTTTCCATTGTTGAAAAAAAGACAACTGAGGCTTCATATTTCTTTTTGACCAATCTACATCAATATGTCATACAATAAGATAGAGTTTGCTTGATATCCGACCAAGAAACGTGTATTTTAGCAGTAATTGAATGACCAAAAAGTCGTTGGATACCTTCGCATGCATATCCTACATTTTTTATACGTCATATTGGTAAAAACAATATCAATCAATTTCATAACACACACATTCGCAGTGAGATAACAAGCATGGGTAAGTTTTATTTCATTTTCAGTATGTGTGTATCTAGTTATGTGTATTTTAATTGATGTTTAACACAATATATATTACTAAACAAGATATGAACTACACAAACCAAATTTTGATAAGATGTTGGAGTATTTAAAGGTGGTTTATGATTAGTGTAACATCCGCAATACCGGGTTAGTGACCAAATTGTAAAGTTTCAGAATTTGGTGACTAAAGTAGAAGAATGAAAGAATTCAATGATTATTTGAATATATATATTGAAGGTTATTTGGTAATTATGGAAGAATTGAAAGGGTATTATGGTCTTTTTATGTAAAAGATAATTATCTCTTATTTAAAGAGATAAGCTGATGGGTAAGGAAGTATCTGGAAAGCTACATTCTCCTTCCTTCTTCTTCCCGTGGGTTACTTCATAAAGGTAAGTTTAATTTTAGTTGGTTAATTCTTTCGTTTTAAAGCTTGTTTTGACTATTGGGATATTAAGAAAGATTAAGGAAAGCTTTAGGGGGCTTAAATCTCAAAGATTAACAAGTTATGAGAAATTAAGAAAAATGAGTTTTTAAGTGAATTTTTGATATGGAAGGAGTTAATAGATTGTGAAGTTGAATTTGACTTGTCAAGGATTAAATTAAGAGGTAGGAAGTGTTAGAATTGGAATTAGAACACATTGGAATTTTGGTATGATTTTTGAATCTTATATGGAAGATAGAATTTTGAGTTTAAAGAAGGGATTATGGAGTAGAAATGAGTTTAAGTATGTGTATGAAAGTTAGGAATATTAAAGGGAAGGAAGTATGATGTGTTGAGCTGAAAATGAAGGATTTTCGGACTGAAATATGATTTCTGGGCAAGGGGGAATCGGTACCCATTCAAGGGGAACCGATACCCCTTCAAGCGAATATGAATTTCCAGTATGTCATAGGGGAACCGATACCCCCATGGGGGGGGAACCGATTCCCCCTAAAGGAAAATTGGGATTATGGGTTTAATAAGTTCGTTTTAGTTGCTAGTATCCAATTAGAAGGTGTAGGTATCTAATGATTGTCACGAAATGTACATTTATGTAGATTCTACGCATAAAGAAATTCCGGAACGTTTGGCAAGTAAGATCGATCAAGGGAAAGATAAGAGATTGGAATTGGCTAATGAGGCCAGGTGAGTGCATATTAGTTAGTTGATGGTGCTAAATGGAAACAAGACTTGCGACAAGTCTATTTCCTATGTTAGAATGCATGAATATATGATTATACGTTTATGAATGACATGAATTGTATGTAGGCATGAATATATGGGTTGACATGCTTTTGAATGTAATGTTATGAGAAGTATGTGCTATATAAGGTATATATATATATATACAAATGTGAAACTGAACTATGTGACTGCATGAGAAAGATATAAGCCATATGACATGATATATGTGAACATGAGAAAGCAAAGTATGAGATATAAACTATGTGATCATAGTAAAATATAATTATATTTTTACATGATAAGTGAAATAAAATGGATAATATTGATCTATAGGAGGAAGTGAAAATAGTACACCAACTAGGGGATTTGAACATAAATGATAAGATGAACGTATAAGATAAGCTAGATGGGAAAGATTCATAGGTTCAAATAAAACTATAACACATGGGTTGAATGATGGAAATTTGTGAAGTTATAGGAGAAGATTATAAGAGTAATATGAAATTGAATTAAGTAACAGATTAGATTATATATCGAAATAATAGAAGTGAAATATGTTTATAAGTCTGCCCTAGATGAATACGAAATATAAGAGTGCTATATGATTTATATTAGGATAATCTTGAGGATATATATATATATATATAGATAGATATGAAATGAAATGAAATGAGTTATATGAATACCCAATTATGTGATGAAATAGTGAATTACCTGAACATGTGAATATATATAGATGTTTAAGAGAAGGCATACGATTAAGATATAAGCAATGTGACAATAAATATATGTGCTTTAAGTGATATGACTTATAAGTATTTCTATTATAATGTTACATGATATGTTATGTATGTTAAAGGAATTATGTTATGGTATAAGAATTGATAGGAAATATATATATGTGAAAACAAGTATATGTTACGAGACAAAACTTATGACTATAAGCTACGGGAAAGTGTTCTAGGTGTTTCGATATATTATATGAAGTATATGATCTTATGTGAACAAGATATGATAAGTATGTTTATATGAATAAAGGTGATTGGGTGAGAAATGATAGAAATTATATGAAAACATGACATATGTGACATGTGAACTATATGGAAATGATCTACGGGTAAATGAACTACGTGACTATGTGATCATATGAAAAGAAGCTATGTGATACGTGATATGTGAAAGTGAATTACAAGTGTATGTGTATATTTGAAATGAAATAAATGATAACGCCCATGTTATGTGTCATGAGAGCTAGGGGTATAGTTGGCATGCCAAGAGTCGAGGGTTTATTCGGTTCTTTAGGACATATGTATATCCTTTGGAACCTGTGTGAAGTCTTGAAAGACACATACTTGATCCATAGTATATGTATATGATTCTTAAGGAATTCTACGTGGTCCTTATGGACATCATTCTATGGGCACTACGGTGCAATTCTACGGGCACTACGGTGCAATTCTACGGGGCACTTCGGTGCATTTATACGAGCTGTGGTGACAGCATAGTGCACAACCTCTATAGACTCACATATCGATAGTTCTCACATATGTACATGGGCTAATCCAGAGATATGAACAAATATAAGTTAGTGGTATGATAAAGGCTATAGAAATGATATGATGTTGTATGTGTATAGAGTTTGATTGAAATAGTATGTGATTATATGATAAACTGTTAATGATCGATTATGTGTATGCATGTATTTACTGCAATTAATCTGATATGAATTTATACGATATGAAAAAGACATGAAATTGCTATAACATGATAGAACAGAACATGCATGTATCAATATATGTTTTAGAGTGCATTATAAGTGGTTATGCCTCACTAAGTCTTCGACTTAGCGTGTGATTGTTTCACACGTAGGTTTCGAGAAGAGTAAGGAGTGTTGCGGAGCAAGACAGGTCAGTTTTCCTTACCAAAAGATCAGATCAGAAATATTTGACAAAGTATGTTTTTGGTTAGGTATAAAGTGTTGGCATGTAATAAGTCATTAAGTACGAGCACTCTGATAAAGTCTGTATTTTGTTTTTAAATAAAGTTTTAAATTTCCCGGGATTTTTCTTGAGAGTCAAGGTTTTAAAAGTCAATGTGACACTTCGGACTCGTATCCGGGTCGGATACGGGTTGGGGGTGTTACAATTAGCATGTTTGGAACTAGGCTTCGAGAATTCTGTGGGAAAAATGGCCGTAAGCATACGATGGTGGTCGGCGATACGGACACATGACAACAAACATTTCTAAGCGTGTATGCATGTTGGTATAAGCGTGTAAACTTATGTTGATGAATGCTTTCACCTACAGAGGATATTAAATGTCTATAGCTATGCATTCGGACATATCCCAAATGAATTATATTGGCCGAAAAAGGCTCATGACGAATGGTTGCCAAATCCAATGCTTCGTAGAAGTCCAATGAAATTTTTGGAATTGTCACCTTTCACTTTGCATTGTCAAATACAACTTTTTATTATCTCAATAATAGTTAAGGAAAGTCGAAGTTTGGAAATCAAATTCATAATCTTGAATGGGAGTAAGAGCTAGTAAGAACAAGCCTCCGTTGTTCCAAATATTAATAAAGTTGCATGCTTCTCAGCCCAATTCTTGTCATGCTTACCCTTTGTATTCAATTTGTAGAGTTCCTTATGATTGTATGGTGATTGCGAAATAGAGTGGTGAAAGCCAAACTGCCTCAACACTCTATTGAAAGACTGAAACATGACAAAAACAAAATGGATCAATGGTTTAATAGAACACCAATATTGATAACCATCCCAAATATCTTATGACACACATGAAGTAATTTCATCACATATGTACAACCTCCAAATAAATTGTAAAATGAATTTAAAGATGAATTATCTAAAAGTTAAAATTTAAGGTAAGCATAACCTATGGTAGCATAATATAATAAAAAAAAAATTCAATTAATCAGATTTTATATATACCTATTTTGTGCTTCTAATGTCGATATTCAACCTAAACTCTTTAATACTATTATGCACCAACCACGTTCTTTATATTTTATGCATCTATCTGTAAGTCAATTAAAAATATTCACTAATTAATTTTAATCAAAATATTTAATAAAATTCTATTTAATGTTTTAAATCAAAACCAAATAAAAATATTATCTTCGGGCAAGAGGAAAATCAACTGCAGTTCGACTAATCGGTGTTAAAAATGGAAGTCTTTGTCAAGCCTATGATTGTAGTAACATTAGACATCCATTGATTTCCACTGTAACAATATCATTTACGATTACTGACACCTTGCACATCTTACCGTACAAGAACGTCAATATTACTAATCCCCAACTATATTGATGAGTATTCTAAAGATTTCCAAAAACATAGAGATACTGAGTATGAACTAAATTACCGGATTTATCCAGCATCAAAACTCCCCCGTCAATTCCAATATATATGCTCGGGTTGCATATAAAACTTCTTCCTCGGCACTATTTCCATCGAGCAGAAATTGATTCTACAACTATTACAGTCTCAGACGTCGTTCTTTTAAATCTAGTGCTACTGTTGTCTTTTTAAGTAACGTATTGTGAGCAAAATCCACCTCGTAATCATTATCATGCACTATTGGCATCTCATTTGTTGGGACCCCGAGTTGCATAGCCACGACCTCTAGAGTTATTGTACATTCTCCACACGAAAAATAAAACGTATGTGTCTCTCTTCTCTAACGTTCAATTAACGTACTGATCAAAATCAAGACCAACTTGAACTCGCGGAAAATAAATTACATAGTAAAACCAACCTATTGCAAGTTATATTCAATCAACTGGAGTGACTTCTTGGGAATATTGATTCGGTGATGGAGAACTCGTTGTGGGTCTTTCTACAATTAATTAAATCATGAAATTAATCAATTAATCATAAAATAAAATTTTGCCATTTAATAATAACTATTGTGTTTTCAAATAAAATAAAATCTTTTATTAAATAAAATAATAATAACACCATCATCCCAAATTGCTAGAAATATGTTAAGCGTCCAGTCAAGATGAAGTAGTTGATTTTGTTTTGTCATTTATACGAATCTGTAGGAAAAATAATTTTTTAATAACAATAAATTAATTTAAACGTTAATTTAAACAAAAACAATTTTATCTAAAAATAATCTAAACGAACTAGTAATTTAAACAACAACAAAAAATCATCTATACTAATATATGAATAAAACAATTATCATCAGTTCAGTTTATTTCTTTCTTCTCCTCTCCTTTCTCTTCTATTCACTTCGGCTTCTGGGTGTCAAATATATAAAAAAAAATTGTCACCCTATTTACACAATAATTGTACCCATTATTGGGTGCCAGTACCTGATAATGTCACAATTATTGCTGCATGCAACTTTTGCAGCCCTTAATGCATGATTGCATCCATGCAACATATAAATATTTTGCAGGTTCACGGCCTCACGAGTACATTCTGCTCCCCTGCTTGGTTTGACTGGAATTATGGAGGTGGGGGGCGCACTGGGCTTCTGGCGTCTCCCCATGAAAGATGCATTGGCAGCATTGCGCCACACTTAAGTCGTCGGGACTGCATGTCGACATCAATTCGTAATGTAGCAAGTGCCCTATTTTAGAAAATGATTTCGGTTGACCATTATTCCAACCATTTTTTTTAAGATCATTACCCTAAAAATTTTGCTGGCAAAACGATTCCACTTAAATAGGCTTAATTTATAAAAGTGCTCAAACTATATATATATTTTTTTATTTAAGTGGTTAAATTTTTTCTCGATCAATTTAGGTTATAATATTACAAATGTTTTCATTTTAAGTGCTCCGGTCATAACGATTGTTAAAATATTCTATTAAGTGACATGTGTTATATTTATATAAAGGTTTAAATGCACTATTACCCCAAAATTATACCGTTTGTACTGAGTTGCCCCCCTAAAATATTTTTTGAGATTTTTTGCCCCCTAAAGTTTAAATCGTTACCTCACTTGCCCCAATTTGTTAACTCCGTTAAAAAAACATGTGGGTAAATTACATATTTAGTTACTCAACTATTCATGCGGTTTTGTTTTGGCCAGTCAACTATTTTTATTTTCAAAATCATCACTAAACTTAATTTTTTTGTTTCGTTTTGGTCACCCAATTCGATTAGATTTATTTTCTAAATTTACAATATATAAGAATTCATTTATATCACATATACTCGATACATAATTTTAATGTATAATAATAAATAATATTATAACGTAAATAATAAATAACATATTTAGTTGTTTGTACTTAAAATTTTAATAAAAGAAATGTTAAATGTTAAATTAAAACATCATAAATATTTTAAGAAATTAAAATAGGAACGAATCATTATTTATAAATTTAACTAGAATTTAATTTTGGTATTGATTTTGAATGAACTGCATATTTTCATAAATTCGAAGCAGTTTAAGCTACTCGATTGCACCTTCATTTTAAGAAACTAAAATATGTTTTATTTTTCCCTCTTAGAATCGAATTTCAAATGTGATTACTCTTCCTTTCACATATTCTTGCAGAAAAGAAAGAGGTGAGATGATTTATCAAATGTCAATGCTCTGAAACAATAGAGTGAAAATCGAAGACCAAACGAGAGCTTAAACCCCCTATAAAGGACTCCAAAAAGGGGTATATGAAAGGCAAAGCAGGTCCTCATAAGCAAACTTTTTTCTACAGAGGTGTTAGGCAAAGAACTTGGGGTAAATGGGTGGCTGAAATTCGAGCTTCTAATAAAGGGAAACGACTCTAGCTCGTTACTTTTCCCATCACCTTGGAAGCTGCTTTAGCCTACAAACAAGCCGCTAAGACCATGTATGGTGCATCAAGATTTAAATTTATAAATAATGACTCGTTCATATTATAATATCTTAAAATACTTATGGTGTTTTACATTTAATATTTATTTTATTAAAATTCTATGTACAAACAACTAAATATGTTGTTTATTATTTATGTTATAATATTATTTATTATTATACATTAAATTTATCTGTCGAGTGAAAAAAGTGATATAAATGAATTCTTATATATTGTAAATTTAAAAAATAAATCTAATCGAATTGGGTGATCAAAACGAAAAAAATTAAGTTTAGTTATGATTGTGAAAACAAAAATAGTTGACTGACCAAAATAACACCGTATGAATAGTTGAGTGACTAAATATTTAATTTACTCAGTTATCTTTTAACAGAGTTAATATATTGGGAAAAATGAAGTAACAATTTAAACTCCAAGGATAAAATGCTCTAAAAAATACTTTAGGGGTAACTTAATACAAATGGTATAGTTTAGGGGTCAATGATGCATTTAAGCCTTATATAAAATTAAAAATCTTATTTAAAATAAAAAACTTTAAAATATATATTTTTTAAAAAATCCTAACATTTTCAGAAATTTTAAAAAACCTAAAAACTTTAAAAATTCTAATAATCCACTATTACCATTGATCGAACTTACCCCCCGACTGCACCTCCACACGATGATCAATTACATGATGAACAGCCACCTGAAACCCCACTCGATGATAGAATCAACGATAAACTCGAAAAACCAAATAACTACAAATTGTGACGCACGATGGCTCCGAAAGCCATCTCGAAGGAAAAGACGACGATGACCAACAAGAAAGATGATAAGAACGACATCAATGGCTGTAGGCCTATGGCCGTGGCTGACAAGGGAAATGGTAAGTTTAGGTTGTGTTATGCAGTGTTTCCTTGTCAAGTTGAAAAGGTTGAATTCGAGGCTTAAGAAGCTTAATAAGAATCACTTTGCTGACACTTCTGGGAGAGTGGTTGTTAAACGGGGTCAACTTGAGCAGATTCAGTTGTTTAATCTTGTGCATGTTGAAAACAGAAATATGGCTAATCTTGTCCATGTTGAAAACAGAAATATGGTTGAAGAAATGATTATTCAGGAAGAGCTTAAGGACTTAGAGGTGTCTGAAGTTTCTTTTTACAACTAGAAAACCAAATTTCATTGGATCCAGGAGGGTGACAGGAGTACTAGGTTTTTTTCATTCTATTGTGTAGGGGAAACGAAAGAAAAACACTAGTAGACTTCTCCAAACTGAAAATGGTTATAGGTTGGATAGTTTTGATACTATGTCTTCTAAAATGGCGAGGTTTTACACTAAGCTTATTGGCTTGGAGGATGCTGGGGTTAGGATCTGTTCAGTGGAGCATTTTAAGGAATTATTAGGCTATGATTTGGCTCAGGGTGTTGAGGCTGATTTACTGAAGGATGTTTCGGATGATGTAATTAGAATTGCCTTGTTTTGATAAGGGAAAGAGAAAAGTCCAAGGCTTGATGGGTATACTGTATGTTTTTTTTCAAGATTTCAAGATGTATTGGGATATTGTGAAAAAGGATTTCCGGATGATGTTAAAGAATTTTTTTCAGTATGCTTCTCTGGTTTCTACCTTTAATGCTACAATAATAATGTCAGTTCCTAAAACTCCTAATGCGTGTATAGACTATCACTGGGATCTACGTAAGTAGATTGGCATTTTATTTCCCTGACACGATTCTATCAAATCAATCTGCTTTCATCAAAGGGAGAAGCATTGTTGATAATACCTTGTTTGCCCAAGAGCTTGTTAAGGGTTACTACCGGAATTCCTCCTCTCCTAGATGTACTATTAAGATCGATTTAAAGAAGGCATTCGGCTCTGTCAGTTGGAACTTTTCGATAAATGTCCTAGCTGCTTTAGAGCTGCTTGAGGTGTTTCAAGGGTGGATTAGCTGCTCAATTTTCTGTTGCTTTCAATGGTAGTTTAACGGGTTACATCAAAGGGGTAGAGGGATAATGCAGGGTGTCCCTTTGTCACCTTACCTTTTTGTTATGATTATGAACATTCTCTCTCACTTGTTGGATGTTGCAGCTAATGAAGTGATTTTTAAATTTCGTCCCAAGTGTAGGGGGTCTCTCCCACTCACTTTAGTTTTGTTGATGACTTGTTAATCTTTTATTATGGATCGGAGGACTCGGTGATGGGGTGGTTAGTGTGCTTAACCAATTTTATGAAATGATTTAACTACAGCTAAATGTGGGAAATCTGAGTTATTTGCTAGAGGAGTGAACGTGGATGCTCTTAATAGAATTCAGACAGCTACAAATTTCAATTTGGACAAGTTACCATGGAGTGCCTCTTGCTACTAGGAAATTGATTATGAATGATTGTTTGCCCTTGATTGAAAAGATTAAAAGCAAGTTGGGATTGTGGTCTAGGAGGAGGTTAAGTTATGAGGTAGGTTGCAGTTGATTAAGGCTGTTTTGTTTAGTATTTCTAACTTATAGTGCAGGCAACTGATCTTGCCCAGGGTGGTGATTCAAAAGGTTGAGCAACTCTACATGTGTTTCTTTTGGAAAGGTAATGATTTGCCAGATAGAGGAGCAAGGGTTAATTTGCAGCAGGTTTGTTGTTTGAAACCTGAGGAGGCTTGGGATTGAGGAGTTTGGTTAGTTGGAATAAAGTTTATTGTTAGTTTTTAGTTAAAAATATCTTGATTGAAGAATACTCTTTTTGAGTGACTTGGGTGAGAGAGTATGTCTTGAAGGGGGAAGATTTTTGGTTTGTGAGTTGTAGATCTCATCATAGCTAAGGATGGATATTGGTCGGGTCGGGTTAAATTTTCGGTCCAACCAACCCGACCAGAAAATTATAAATTATCCATCTGATCCGAAAATTATAAATCATCCACCTGACTCGAATCTGACTTGAAAAATATACACATTTCACCTGACCTGAACCCGACCTTATTTTTTGAGATAAAATCCAAACCCGACCCAAGATAATATATTTATTAAAAAATATTATTTTTATCCAATAAAATAGAGATTTAATTGAAAGAAAACAATAAATAAAGGGGTATTATTACTATTATCTATAAATATATAAAGTACAATTATAATTTTTTATGGGTCAAATCAGGTAAGATATTTTTTTACCTTAAACCCTAATCCGACCGGAACATAACCTTAAAAAAATTCTACCAGAACCCTATTTTTTTAAAAAAATTTGACCTGATCGAATCGGGTCAAATTAGAACCCATCGGTTCCAGTTTCGTTTCCAAACCTAATCATAGCTGGACTTAGAAAAAGTTATTAAAGTTGAGAAATGAGGGTAAGAATTTATTTGCTAGTGTGGCGGATAGAAATGAGGTGAATGGTGGATGGATTTGGGAGAGAATTCGGGATAAAAAGGAGAAGGTTCAATAAGAAAGCTTGTTTTGGTTTCCTTTACATATAAAAAAAATGTCCACTGTTTATTAGATGATCTTTACGGATAGGATGTCTACCAAAGATAGGCTCATTCGCATGGGAATAATCTCGGATGGATGGTCTTCGTGGTGTGGGGTTGGAAAGAAGGAACCATCTATTATGTGATTGTTCATTCTCCTACAGTGTTTGGAGCAGGATAATGTATGTGTGTAGGTTGCCTTGTAGGTTGATGTGCTGGGAGGATATTTGGCTTTGACTATGAAGAGCTTTAAAAGGAAGTACCTCAGAGTGCGTTTGGTTCACGGAATATAAGATTAGCAGTGGGAATAAAAGATTATCAGGGAATAGGATTACTGGGAATGTTGTATTTTGTGTTTGATTTGTTTAGTAGGAATATAAGATTACCGTGTTTGGTTAAAGGAATAAAAGATTATTGGAATGTATATTTAACCAAATTATCCTTATTATATATTTGTATAATATTACAAATTGTAAAATATTTATATATTTTCTTTAAAAAATTAAATTCATAATATTTATATATATTTTTTTACAAAATTAAAAATATAAAAAATGTTTAATGAAAGGGTAAAATTTTTTTAACTGCTGAACTTCATATAAAATTTTAATTATAGATTTTTTTTTGTAAATCTAAAATAATTTAAGGATAAATTTGTAATTTAACTTTCGTAGAATTTTTATTATTCAATGACATAAGAATGATATTTTTGAAAAAAATAATAATTTAAGGGCATTTTAGTCCAAAATGCCGGTAATGTTACAATACCTAAGGGAAGAGAGGTAATGATATTCCTGATAATATATCCCAAAAAATCTACTATTGATAATAAAATATTACCGAAAATGAGATTCCCAACCAACCAAATATAAGAATCCGGATGAAAATCTCACAATCATTGAACAAAACACTCCTCATTGTATACATCTTAAAGTTGACATGGACTAGTTTTTTTACTTTATCTGGGAGGAGCATAACTACCTGTTATTTAGAGGATCCTTTCATTTAATTGATGATGTGTTTGAATGCATTAGGAGGATTGTTTGTACTACATTGCAGAGATGATGTATTAACAGAGTAGATAGGGTGAATGTGCAGCATTGTCTTTAGTGGGGGATTTTTTTCTCTCTCTCTTTGCTTGTTGGGGTTGGTTTGGGTAATTGTGTATGTGTTGGTGCCTTGTTATTGGTTCTTTGTGCATCTTTGCTGCTTCTTTTGGATATTATATGGAATGAACATGACTTATCAAAAAATATATAAATTTATTTTTTAAATAAATTAAATTTCTTAAATGTGACATATGTTACTTAATAAATTTTTTAATGTCAATTACGACTAAAACATTTAAAATGATAATGTTTATAACATTACACATTAATTAATAAAAAAAATTAGACACCTAAATAAAAATATATATAATTTATACGTTTTTTTATATTAAGCCTAATAAATATTAATCATTTAAAAACCTAATATCATAATATTATTACAATTGCTTAAACCTATGCTCCAAAGTATTAATTAATTGAGAACCAAGTAAATGGGAAATTTAATCACCTACAACACTATTAAACCTTCACTTTACGATCACCTACAACACTATTAAACCTTCACTTTACGATAAGATTAATCTGTACTTAGAATAAATAAATGAAGGTACCCGAAATGTACACAAAGTTTTGTTAATTATGAGATCAAATATTGTCTTATTTATCTTATTCATTTTAAAATTACAGAAAAAAATATATATAAATGGTCCCTAACTATATGATACTATTTTATTGAGTCCCTTGGTTATTAAAAGTTATAAAATGATCCCTCAATTATAGAGAGTTTCTTTATCGAGTCCCTCGAATATTAAAAGTTAAAAAATGATCACTCGACTATCTATTATGTTTTAAATTCGTTAATTTCCGATAAAAATTAATGATCATCTGAGTTGGATATTAACATACTGATTGATATATGATAGTCGTATGAGATTATGATATCATATTTTATCATATATCAATCAGCAGGTTAACGTAAACCTGATATTTTTGTCAAAATTTTAACGGAAAAGGATGAGTTTGAAACATAATGAATAGTTGGAGGACTATTTTATAATTTTTAATAGTTAGAAGACTTAATAAAATAATAGTCTATAGTCAAGGGACAATTTATGTCCTTTACCCTTAAATTTATAATGATAAAAAATAATCAAATATACGTCTATGACATCAATTGATAGATTCAATTTGAAACTGCCGTCTCAAGCAGGTGGGTCTTGGAGGACAAATGTCAACTGCGAAGGAGCCGGCACCGACTTATATTAAGCAGGCAAGAAGAGGAATATGTAGGGGTTAGACCCATGTCTTCATGCATCTTTAGGATCAATTAATTTTTTCGAATTTATTTTAAGGCTTAATACCGAAATAAGTACTTAAACTATACATCTTTTTTCAAATAGGTATCTAAACTATTTTTTTACTCATCTCGGTGCCTAACGTTACAAACATTACCCACTTAGGTGCTTGGGCCTTCAACAGTATTAATTCTTCCGTTAAGTGACACGTGTCATAACTTGATAATTTTAAAAAATATTTAAATTTAAAAAATAAAATTACATATATGTTTAAAAAAAACACAAATTTTGAAATAAACCCGAAACCTTGAAAACTTTCATTTCAACCCCTAAACCCATGTCGGCCGCTGCCTTTTGCCATCGACGAAGCTCCACCCGACGACCAAACCCACTTGAAATCGTGACTGATCAATGGTCGATCAACGATGAATCAACGTTTTATACTCTCTGAACCTTAAGATAAAAATCGCGATCCCACGCGATTCCCACGGCTAATCGATGGAAACTACAATGACGTATGAGTAGGAGGACGACAAGGACTACGTCAGTGGCAGTGATCGTGGTTGGAAAGGGCGGCTACGGTGGATTAAGGTTAAGATTTGGGATTTTAGGGCTATTTTATAATATAAGAAAAGTTAATTTTTTTTATAAATATCATAGTATTTTTAATATTTTTAAAAAATAAATTTCAAAACTAACAGATTGTGACATGTGTCCTTTACGGGATAAATTAACGCCGTACGGTCCGAGCACCTAAATGGGTAGCATTCGTAACATTTGACATTGAATGAGTCAAAAAATAAAAACCTATTTAGGAAAGCAGTATAGTTTTGGCACTTCTTTTAGTATTAAGCCTTATTTTAAACACCAACAAAATACCAACTGCTAGTCTGCAACCAACACCCCTTATCATAAATGAAACCACTTGAATTAAAACTTAGGATAAATAGTCATCAAACTTTTAAGCTATCTGTGTTTTGGTCATCAAACTTTTAAAACTTATAATATAGTCATTGAACTTTAATTCGATTTCACTACGATCGCCGTCATCAAGAAATGCTGACATGACAAATTAAAATCATTTTATTTTCATCAAACTATTTTTGTGATCTTTTGAAAAATTCTAATAATTAGAAATCTCGTTAAAAGATAGAATCGACATCTATCATTTTGTGCTAGATACTATTGGATATCCATAAATCTTGTTTGCATTGAACATCAAGATTGCAAACAGATTGTGACATGTGTCCTTTACGGGAGAAATTAACGCCGTTAATGGTCCGAACACCTAAATGGGTAGCGTTTGTAACATTTGGCAATGAATGAGTCAAAAAATAAAAACCTATTTAGGAAAGCATTATAGTTTGGGCACTTCTTTTAGTATTAAGCCTTATTTTAAACACCAACAAAATACCAACTGCTAGTCTGCAACCAACACCCCTTATCATAAATGAAACCACTTGAATTAAAACTTAGGATAAATAGTCATCAAACTTTTAAGCTATCTGTGTTTTGGTCATCAAACTTTTAAAACTTATAATATAGTCATTGAACTTTAATTCGATTTCACTACGATCGCCGTCATCAAGAAATGATGACATGACAAATTAAAATCATTTTATTTTCATCAAACTATTTTTGTGATCTTTTGAAAAATTCTAATAATTAGAAATCTCGTTAAAAGATAGAGTCGACATCTATCATTTTGTGCTAGATACTATTGGATATCCATAAATCTTGTTTGCATTGAACATCAAGGTTGCAACATGGAAGCTTAATTTGTTATTCTTTGTTTTTCCAGTTTCAAGATTGGAACTAAACATGCTTTGCTCTTCCTTAGCGTTCTCAATATGACTTAGTTCGAATTTCACCATTGAATTTTCAGTAGTGCACTCTTTCCTTTAGATTTTTTTTCTTTTGTATCTTAGAGCTCAAGAAACCTAGTCAAAATTGTTCCGTGATAGGAAGATGGGAAAAACTGGATGAAACCACGGTGATGAATTGTTTGACAGTCATAAGAAGATGATGAATCTCTCAAGTATGGAGGATGTTATATTTAGTGATGACGACGATCAAAATAACGTCAGACGATGACGCAGAAGAAAGGGGCCAACAACTACCAATTAGTTTGAGAAACTTAGATTTTTGTTTTTTTGGAAATATGATGCCTCTAACATGTCATCTCAATATCCTTTTAACAGAAATGACCGTAATGCAAGTGAATTAAAAATTTAGTGGTTGTATTATAATTTTAACAATTCGGTGACCAAAATAAAAGTATCCTAAAAGTTTAGTGACTATTGATGTAGTTTACACTTAAATTTAACTAACCACCAAAACAGTATACCCGTAATGCCTCTTGATTAAGCAATATCTGGTATTCTTTTCCCCTAGCTTTGGCTGATGTTGGTCAAAGTATCTTTAATTTCATTTCAAATTGCCAAATTTGAAAAGACATATAATAGAACTACAAGAAAAAGGGCAACTGCTTGGAATTTGGTTATTAAAACAAAGCATCTCAGCTACTCCTTTATTAAATCTACGAGGGACCACCACAATGTATTGTTTGGATTCTTTGTTTTATTTTAACAAATCATAATAATTTCTCAACTAATGAACAAAGACATTCTTTTTGGCACTTATTTTTTAGAAATGTTTGCAGGTTGAATACATCCCCCTGTTTGTTCCTATATATAAAGATAAAGTTGGTTTCTTGGAAGCCACAGTGGAGGGCAGTGAATTGATATAAATACATCTTCCAGCCTACATTGAATCCCTCACTTTCAACCCATCTCTTGTTGTTTTTCCCTTTATAATCTTCAAGTTGTTTATTCTTGCATGTTTCCATTTCTTTCATTTATTAATCTTCGAGTTCATTCTTTGTACATGCATTTATAGTTATTAAATGACAAAGTATTCAATGGAGCATGATTTGGGTTGTGGTCTAATGGGAGGAATTTTCCAGCCATGCACCAAGTGGTCGAGAAAATCAGCACTCCCTGCCTTGCCTGTGAAAGGCGTCGACAAGGTTCTGAAGGAACCTGCCACGGTTAAGTCTAAGAAACCATCGATCAATGGATCCGGAAGGAGACGTAACAGCTCAGTTGATTCTGTCCCCATGAAACAAGCCAGGATGTCCGATTTATTACAACCTCGGAATTTGGTTTCGAGTTTTCACATGAAAAAAGACGGTGGAACATCCTTATATCCTGCACGAAGCTCAGCATCATCCTCTTCTGCTTCGACTCAAATGAGACTGTCACAAGACTTGACATGTGATACAAAGTTACAGAAACAAAAACCAAACAACACCAAAGCTCTTATTCCGGCCACGGCTTCTCCTATGGGCAATATCATAAGGAAGCCGAGTGTCGTATTGAAACAGTTTCGTGGATTGGATTCTGAGGCATTGAAGATGATGGGAAACGAGGCATACAATCAGGGAAGGTTTGAAGAGGCACTGACCCTTTACGAACGAGCAATATGCCTCGATCCGAAGAAGGCGACATACTATTGTAATAAGAGTGCTGCCTTGTTACGTTTAGGCCATGCTATCGAAGCAGTTGTTGAGTGCAAAGAAGCTATTCAGCTTGATCCTACATATTGCAGAGCTCATCACCGCTTGGCAACAATTTATCTCAGGTAACAACATTCCATAGGTTCATGTAAAGAACAGCCTTATATGATCATCAGCGGAAAGAAAATTTGAAATTAGTACTGCTTGCAGTTTTCTATATGATTATCTGAATTTTCCAATGCAGATTGGGAGAAGTAAAAGAAGCAATGGATCACTACAAATACGCTGGAAATCATGCCGACCCCGACGACATTGCTAAAGCTCGGTCTCTCGATCACTGCCTTAAAAGATGCGCTGAGGCTCAAAAATCGAAGGAATGGAATACTCTACTTAAGGAGACTCAATGTGCTATAACCTCTGGAGTTGATTCTGCACCTGTGGTTAGTTCTTTTTATTGTTTAAACATGTATCCTTTTAACATCTGCAGCATCTAGTTACTTGAAAATGTTCAAGGTCATATTTTGTGATCTTCACCAGGTTTATGCTCTTCAAACAGAGGCCTTTCTGAAGCTCCACAGGCATCAAGAAGCCTATACATCCCACAGCAAAGGACCGAATTTCGCAGTTGAATCTTGTATTAATTTCTTCGGTATGGCTGTGAGTGCTTATCTTTTAATGATCAAAGCACTGGTCTATATTGTTTCTGGCAGGTTAGTAGAAAGAAATCTCTGTAATTGGTTTCTGTAAATATATTTGGAATATAGAATTCACCGGAACCAAGAAGTTAACAATGGACTTGATCTGATTATAATAGGTTAGATGATGCTGTATCAGCAGCTCAGCTTGCTGCCAGACTCGATCCACACAACAAAGAAATAACACTAGTGGTAAAGCAGACGAGAGCAGTATCATCAGCTCGATTGAGCGGTAACTTGCTATTCAAGGCATCGAAATTCTCGGAGGCTTCCGTTGTGTATAGTAAAGGACTAGAGAATGATCCATACAATTCAGTTCTGCTATGCAACAGAGTAGCCTGTAGAACTAAGCTAGGCCAATTCGAAAAGGCCATTGAGGATTGCACAGTGGCGCTTAAGGTGCAACCTTCTTACAGCAAGGCAAGGCTAAGGAGAGCTGATTGTAATGGCAAGGTAAATAATTTAAGGCCCTTTTTCTGAAGCAAAGATTGGTCTTGAATATTTGTTGACCAAACCATTTGTTATATATGTAAAAGCAGCTAGGGAGATGGGAAGTGGCAATCCAGGATTATGAGATATTGATAAGGGAAACCCCTCGAGATGATGAAGTAGGCAGGGCATTGTTTGAGGCTCGCGTCCACCTCAACAAACGGCTTGCTCGAGAGTTTAAGGCCTCTGTTTGAATAAACTCGTATAAACAGCGTGGGAAAAATTAAGTATTGAATTTGTAGTCTTAAACTTTATAGGTATTCAAATTTATATTATAACATTTGTTTATTATTTTAGCAAAAAATTAATATTTGTTATAATTATGTTGTTTGAAAATTGTAAATTTTAAAATTATTTTTTATTATTTTAGTATTATTCATAACGATTTCATACTGTTTTAGACAAACTAATTCGATTGATATTGTATGAGGTTTATTTTTTCCCTCAAAGTCGATCCCTATTAAATATTACGTAAAATATGAGAAATTATAATACAATACAAATACGTCAGGGTAAACTACGCATTTAGTATCTAAATTATCAGTTTTAGCTCATTTTAGTATCTAAACTTTCATTTTTTTTAAAAAATTATACCTAACGGTTAGTTTTCATTTTATTTTACTACCCGCTGTTAAAAATTTAACGTGTTTTATACTTAAACTATCAATTTTGGCTCGTTTTAATACCTAAACTTTTAATATTTTCAAAATTTAACGTTAACTTTCGAACGGGTACTAAAATGAAACAAAAACTAAAGTTTTTAATGGCGGGGTACTAAAATGAAACAAAAAATTAGATATTAAAATATACTAAAACTGATAATTTAAGTATTAAACTCGTAATTTACCTAAATACGACATAGTCACAATTTATTATGTAAATTAAGTCATTATGATAGTTTATGCAAACAATACACTATAAAAAAAATAATATAAGAACACCACAAATACAATTATATATATATATATATATATATATAATATTTTATGATAATTATAAGGTAATATATATTCAAATCATTCTTAATTATTGAGAATGCGTACACACTCGGTATAACTATTTGAATCTAAAATCTCAAGAGAAAACAATATTTTATTTAATCATTAAAATCATTTAATGAATTCAAATGTACGAAAATATTTAAATTTACATGAAGTGAATTATTAGTATATAAAAATACATCCAATTTATAATTCTCTAAACATAAATAATATGAATATAAATGTAACGAATGAATAACATTGACACAATATTAAGAACACCTAAAGATGACCAAATCAACATAAATAAATCATTACAACATAAAACTTTATATAGATTTATAACATCTTGAATATGAAAAACAAAACACAAACGTCAACAATATACGATTTCATTTGATCCAAATAAAGTAAAAAAAAAGTATCTAATTTTATTTTACAAAAATTACACTTGATATATTTTCTAATGACATTTCCAAAAGTTTAATGGTGGCCAGTGATAATGACAGAGAAAAAGGTGGTGGAGAATGATGAAAAGCACGATGGGCAAAGATACTTTGAATAGTTTAAATCTATGTAGCCGTAAATTATGATTTAGAATCACTTTAAGCTTGAGTTCTATTTTCATTGTCAAGCTCATAACTTTAAGCTTTTGACGAGTTAAATCATAACTTGTTTAAATCTAAGGAGGTGAAGAACAGCCTGCAATTCAATATCAAAAGGAACTGAAACAAATAACTCAGGAAACATATTTGTGATAAAGATACACTATTCTAAATCATTCATATCGAAATTCAAAGTTAAAGCACGGAGAAAACTTTATTCTTTATGAAATGAACAAGAAAAAGAGAGAATTAAGTCATTGGGATCATCGTTATCAGCTCTCCCAACTTCGACTTCTGGACAATGGGTCTTTCATTCCTCCAATAACCCATGTTTCTTTGGCAATTTTAGTTAATATTTTGTAGAAATCACAGTGTCGAAACGATTTTTTCTTAAAGGTGAAAAAGTGAGATTTTAAAAAATCACATAAATTCTTAATTATCTCTTTTTAATTTAAAAACAAATGCGATTTAAAAGACCTCTCGTTTCAAAAATTTTTGGATTTCCCTTACGATCGAAAAATACGGTTCAAAGAGTCGCCACCAATCTTTGATTAGGGTGTGATTGGGCACCCAAAAATGCTTTGTCATTTTAAATAAAAATTAATTTTAATTAAAACAACAAATTGAGGTCTGCGTTACCAAAATCCGAGTTCGGGAGTCGGTTACGTGTGGGGAAAGATTAGCACCCCCACAACGCCCTAAATCGATACCTAATCGATTAATTAACATTTTTGCAATGAACTTTACAAATTCGAACTTAATTTGATTTTTGATCCCATAAAACAAAGATATAAATTTAAAAAACATTCAACAACACTCAAACAAATTAAATTAAAATTACCAAGTCGTTTTAGAAAGATAAAGAATGTTCGATTATTTACAAATATCGAGACCAGATCTTAAAGATATAACAACCTTTTCTCGATATATTTAAATAAACGAACATTTCTTTTTCTCTCGTTCCCAAATTTTAGGTGACGAATCAATTTTTTAGTTTCACTTTCGGGATACACTTTTATTTTAAAATCATTAAAAGCGGACCTCAAATCAGTTATGACTGCCCACTTGCAACAATTTTAAATTAAAAGGGTATTACCCTTAATCTAATTATGTAATATGTCGAGTTATGCAAATGAGGCTATCATACAAATTGTGAAAAAATATCATGCTAAAATTAATTAAACAAAAAAAAAAATAGCATACAATGTGACATACAAAAAATTATATACATACATTTTAAAATTAAAATTAAAAATTATGCACATTAACATATTATATATACATGTGACCTAAATATAAAAATAAAATCATAACATGCTAAACTATAAATTAAAAAGTATATATATTCAAGTTAAAATAATGACTAAATTTAAATACACATAAAATTAAACATGCAAATCGAAAATTAAACCAAGGACTTAAATAAAACAACACGCATAAACAAGGGATCTACACCTAAATAACCCAAATTAAATGGTATCTATGTAATTTTCCTAAAATACTAATCCTAAATGTTTAAGGACTAAAAAGTAACATAAAAAAATTGAGTTCAAATGTCTAAAACAATAAAAGTTAGATACAACAATACTATTTGGGACCGAAATTAAATGCAGGCAAAATAAAAGGACAAAATTAAATACATGAAAAATAATCGATTAGGGACTAAAATGAATTTAGAAGAAAACTCAAATGAACAGTAGCTCAAATAATTCAAAAACATGACAAATTAAAAATGCTAAATTTCAAAAACAGACTTTAAAAGTGACGGAAATGCAAAACAAGGCTAAACTTAAGAGGACTGAAACCTAATTTACCATAAAGTCTGAGTGGCCAAAAGTTAATTTACCAAAATATTATTATACAAAACCTAACTTTACACTAAACCTAAGTAAATTGCACACATGAATGCCTTCAGCCGTTCAAGCTTTTTTCTCCACTTCCCTTGTTTCTAACTCGACGCTCCACCCTCCTTTAAACACCACCGCAACCGTTATCACTCTTGACTCTTCTCGCTCACATGGCCGAAAGCCATGGTCGGCCACCACATAATGGTACCCTCTCTCTGCACCTTCGAACATCACTGAACCGGAAAGGGAAGCAAAACCGTATCCTAAACGCAATTAACCCAAGTCTCCCTCATCTCTCGACCACTCACCTCTTCAACCCCGATAGTAGTCCCGACGCTCGGCCAAGGTAAATTCTCACTTTCACTCTTCTTTTTATTTTATTCTGGTTTTTCTAAATTAAATCCCACATTTTCCTTGACAATAGAACCAACACATAGAATGAATGGAATCAACAAGACACCATTGGTGTTCGGGCAGGCTAGGTATGTCCTAATCTCTTTCAAATTTTAGTTTTAAACCACAATCACACATACATTAAAAAAAACAATAAAAAAGAACTGGAAAAATAAAGAAATTAAAGAATGATTCCTCGAAAAAACATACCTTTATTGCGTTATTTGTTTTTCAATTGTAAGATTACAATAGTGTTTCCTTTGGCACTCCTTTTGCACTTGTAAAATTATTGATAGCTAGTATATTTTTTTTGTTGAAATGTTTTCCTTTATTTCGTGTTCTCTCTGTTTCTTCTTTGTTTTCAAAAACAAATAAAAATTTCTCTTCCCCCAATCTGTATGATTTCTGATGGTTAATGCCTCCACGTAAAAACTGCACATTTCAGTTTTTATTACCCACGATGAAAAAATAAAGAAATGGCCTCCACGTTTTCTTTTCTGGTTTTTAACCCCCAAAACTGTTTTCATTTGCAAGTGATATGGGCCCCGGACAAATCAAACATCTACAGTTGCCCCTCTTTGCTTATTGTCGTGTAACGAGAATAGAGCAAAGATTAAAAGATGGTCAAATTTGTCCGGCCATGAGAACTTCAAAAGATTAAAGCACTCCACTGTTACTTCGGGATAAATGAAACTTGAAAAAGCTTCGGATGATGGGTCCGCTCCATATTCCTTCAGGGAGTATAAGACTCGAACAATTTTCAGCAAATGTGTCTGCTCCCTATTCATTCAGGGAGTATAAGACTCGAACAATCTTCACCAAACGAGTTCGCTCTCTATTCCTTCAGAGAGTATAGAACTTGAACAATCTTCAACAAACGGGTCCGCTCTCTATTCTTTGAGAGAGTATAGGACTCAAACAATTTTCGACAAACGGGTCCGCTCTCTATTCCTTCAGAGAGTATAGAACTCGAACAATATTCAACAAACGAATCCGCTCTCTATTCTATCAGAGAGTATGGGACTCGAACAATCTTCAACAAACGGGTCCACTCTCTATTCCATCAGAGAGTATAGAACTCGATCTTCAACAAACGGGTCCGCTCCCTATTCTATCAGAGAGTATAGAACTCGATCTTCATAAAATGAGTTTACTTCACTACTCTTCCGAGAAGGCTTATGATGATTTGCTTCACAACTCTTCCATGAAGGCTTAAGTTTGAATTGCTTCACTGCTCTTTCGTGAAGGTTTAAGATTGACCTGTTTCGAAGGTCCAACCTGAAAATCAAATATTACCAATCATTAATGTATGTTTGAAAATATTATACTCAAAAATTTAGAATTTGATAAAATTTCTGAAAATTCATCTCCATCGCGAAAACTTGTCTGGAAACCATTGGATACGTGAATCTGCTTTGGCGCTCAGTTTTCGTATAAACATCATTCTTTTCAAAATCTCAAAACCAGTTATGTTCATCTCGATGCTTCAATATCTTCAATCTTCAACTATCCATGTGAAACCTGTAAATATTTAAGTCATCATGCAATTATGAATGCCATGATCCTATTCATGCCTAAAATATATTCCATTATGCAATTTAATGCATTTTCTTCTTCGAAGGAACACTATCTCCTTTTGATCTCAATGGAACTCGGCTTCATCTTGGGCACAGAACATTTGACCAGTTCACCCCAGCTAACAATCTCAATTCCATATTTCTCGGCTTAATAGGACCTTGACTTCTTTCTTTCCTGAAAACCCACCGGTACATATAACCAACTTCTTAATTAATGATAATCTCTTTGGGTCTTCTTCTCATGGCTGAGATTTTCTATGAATTTCAAGATTTCATTTTCCCGTAACCACACAAGCTTACATGTTAAAACCATCATCAGCTTCAGAATACCTGCATTTTCCAAAACCTTTTGCACAATAATACAAAATGATCTCATGTCCTTCAAGTTAAGCTATATGTTTTAACCTTTCAAAATATGATGCTTACAAAAAGGGAATTAACAAGAAAATACATCTCTTTATTTATATAAATGCAGGGAATTTTTAGGTAACTACATGGAAAACTTTTAACTGGAAGCAGTGAAAGAACAAAAGAGTAGGCGTCTTCAAATATCAATAATGAAAATGCTTTTGAACTGGCACGCCGTTAGAATGTCTCGAGTGTAGCTTCTGTCAAAAAGATCTCCAAAATTGTGATGCTTAAGAGTATGAAGCTGCTTCTAAACTCCTAGATCTCTATCATTGGATGCCCTAAACCAGTATTGAATCTCATATGCATTCAATTTCTCTTGGTTATTTCAATCGAGACTCATTAATCTTTAGTCTCATCCCTGATCACCAACTGTCATTGTTACTATCCATATCAGGAGCTCTTTCCACTTCCAAAATTAATTTAGAACCTCCACCATGCACGAATTCTGAATTTCAAATTCAACTCAAGTCGCCCTTTGCGGGTTTTCAACTTGAGACCTCATTTGGTTCCAAGACGCCCTTTTCGGGTTTTCATCTTGAACCCTCCTTTTATTTCTCTTTTTTTCATTTTTCATTTTTTCTTCCCTTTTCCATTTTTTCTCATTTTTTTCTTCTTTTTCTTCTTCTCATTTTTATTATTATTTTTCATTTTTTCATTTTTTCTCTTTTATTTCTTCTTTAAGTGAAATATCTCTTAACACCGTCGGAATTCACTAGATATGGTAATTCTGATCCGTCCATTTCAGTTAGGACTAGAGCTCCCCCAGAAAAGGCCTTCTTGACAACATAAGGTCCTTCCCAATTGGGCATCCATTTTCCTCTGAAATCCTTCTGAATAGGTAAAATCCTTTTAAGCACCAAATCTCCCTCATAGAATTCTCGAAGGTGAACTTTCTTACCATGTGCCCGTATCATACGTTTTTGGTACATCTGACCATGAAAAATAGCTTTCAATCTCTTTTCTTCAATCAAACTCAACTGGTCATACCTAGCTTGGACCCATTCTTCCTCATTGAGCTTTACCTCTGACAAAATCCGAAGTGAGGGAATTTCCACCTCAATAGGTAAAACAGCTTCCATCCCATATACCAGAGAAAATGGAGTTGCCCCAGTTGACGTTCGTACAGAAGTTCGATAGGCAAACAGAGCAAATGGCAACTTCTCATGCCAATCTTTATAAGTCTCAGTCATCTTCTCTATGAGCCTTTTGATGTTCTTATTGGCCGCCTCTACTGCCCCATTCATCTTCGGGCGATAAGTGGTGGAATTATGATGCTTTATTTTGAACTGTTTACAGACCGAGTCCATCATCTTATTATTTAAATTCAACGCATTATCGGAGATAATCCTCTCGGGCAAACCATATCTACAAATGATCTCCTTCTTCAAAAATTTGCATATTGTAGACTGGGTAACATTTGCGTAAGAAGCTGCTTCTACCCTCTTGGTAAAATAATCTATGGCTACCAGAATGAAGTGATGACCATTTGAAGCTTTGGGCGAAATTTGTCCAATAACATCCATGCCCCACATTGAGAATGGCCATGGAGCTGTCATTACATGCAACGGATGAGGAGGAGTATGTATTATATCTCCATAAATCTGACACTTGTGACATTTTCGAGCATAATTGATACAGTCTGTTTCCATAGTTGACCAATAATACCCAAATCTCATAATCTGCCTAGCCATAGCATGCCCATTAGCATGGGTACCACATATTCCCTCATGCACTTCTTCAAGAATCAATTTGGCTTCTTTCGCGTCCACACATCTTAACAAGACCTGATCCAGACTTTTCTTGTATAGAGTCTCACCATCAAGCACATACCCTGATGCCATTCTTCTAATGGTTCTCTTATCATTCTCAGTGGCCTGTTCCGGATAACTCTGATACCTTATATATTGTAAGATATCATAATACCAGGGGTTTCCATCTTCTTCCTCTTCAATATTAAAACAATGGGCTGGATACTCATAAGCCTTCATTTCAATGGGCACCATATTTGAATGCTCGCTCATCTTAAATGCCGCTGCCAGTGTGGCTAAGGCATCTGCCATTTGATTTTCTTCTCTGGGGAGGTAATTGAAAGTTACTTCTTCAAATTCTTCAATAAGTTCCATAACCAACTTACGGTATTCTACAAGCTTAGGATCTTTTGTCTCCCATTCTCCCCTGAGTTGGTAAATTACCAAAGCTGAATCCCCATACACTTTAAGCATTTTTACTTTGCGATCAACGGCAGCTTTAAGACCTAGAACACAAGCTTCATACTCGGCCATATTGTTTGTACAATCAAAATTAAGCCGACTGGTGAAAGGATAATGCTCTCCCTCTGGTGAGACCAAAATTGCCCCGATTCCATGTCCCATGGCATTTGAGGCACCATCGAAGTTCAACTTCCAATATTTACTAGTGGATGTCACTGCTTCTTCTACCGAAATGGCCATTAAATCCTCATCTGGGAAATCAAAGCTCAACGACTCATATTCTTCCGAAGCCCTGCTTGCAATGAATTCCGCTATAGCACTTCCTTTAATTGCCGTCTGGTTTACATATTGGATGTCAAACTCGGACAATAAGATCTACCAACGAGCTAATCTTCCAGATAATGCAGGCACACCCATTAAATATTTCAAGGGATCAAGCTTGGATATAAGCCAAGTAGTATGATACAACATATATTGTCTAAGCCTTCGGGTAGCCCATACTAAAGCGCAACATAACTTTTCAACGGGTGAGTATCTTGTCTCATATTCAGTGAACTTCTTGCTGAGATAATAAATAGCCCTTTCTTTCTTCTCAGTTTGGTCACGTTGCCCTAGCACACACCCCATTGAATTTTCATAAACTGACAAATAAAGAATCAAGGGTTTGCCTGAGATGGGTGGCGCTAAGATTGGAGTGCTCGACAAATATCTTTTCACTGCTTCAAAAGCTTTTTGACAATCCTCACTCCATTCGCCTGAGTTATTCTTACGAAGAAGGCGGAATATGGGATCACACTTTTCAGTCAACTGCGAAATAAACCGAGCTATGTAATTCAATCTCCCCAAAAATCCTCTGACTTCTTTTTGTGTTCGTGGGGGTGGAAAGTCTTGAATAGCTTTTACTTTATCTGGGTCTATTTCAATTCCTTTTCGGCTCACTACAAATCCCAACAGCTTCCCAGATGTCACCCCAAAAGTACATTTATTTGGGTTGAGTTTTAGCTGGCATCTTTTTAGTCTTTTAAAGAGCTTTCTTAAATTCCCGATATGTTCTTCCTCTGTCTTAGCTTTGACAATCATATCATCGACATAAACTTCTATCTCTTTATGCATCATGTCATGAAATAACGTCACCATGGCCCTTTGATATGTTGCCCCTGCATTCTTCAGTCCAAACGGCATTACTTTATAACAAAACGTTCCCCACATGGTAACGAACGTCGTTTTTTCCATATCTTCAGGGTTCATCTTAATTTGATTGTAGCCAGAGAAACCATCCATAAAAGAGAATAAAGAATTTCCAGCAGTATTATCCACTAGCGTATCTATATGTGGCAAAGGAAAATTATCCTTTGGACTGGCTCGGTTGAGATCTCTGTAGTTAACACACATTCGAACTTTCCCATCCTTCTTCGGTACTGGGACAATATTCGCCACCCATTCAGGATATTTAGCCACTTTAAGAAACCCGGCATCAAATTGTTTCTTTACTTCCTCTTTAATCTTGAGCAGCATCTCGGGTCTCATTCTTCTCAGTTTTTGTTGTACCGGTTTACATTCAGGCTTTATTGGCAGTTTGTGAACAACCAATTCTGTATCTAAACCCGGCATATCTTCATATGACCAAGCAAACACATCCTTGTATTCTTGAAGCAATTCTATCAAATCATGTCGACCTCCAACTGACAGAGTGGTACCAATCTTTACTTCCCTCTTATCCTCATCTGTCCCCAAATTCAAAATCTTGGTAGACTCTTTATGAGGCAGAATCTGCTTATCTCCATTCTCCACCATTTTCAGCAATTCATAAGGTAGTTCACATCCCTCATCATCATCACAATCCTTGATTTCTCCTTGACATATAGGCTTCTCGAAATCAATCTCCGGGTCAGAGTCATTGGCATTCATATTTTTGATATCTGAGCTCCTGAAAAAATAATGAAAGAGAAGATATATATACATATATACATATGGGAGGATCTTTTCCCATATAAATAAATAGAAAGAAAGAAATACATACATATATACAACAAAGAATGAATGAATGAAATGCATGGGAGAATGTTTGCCATTTGGAACTAACAGAATGCATCTTTTATTGAAAGCAAGAAAAAACAAACAGCTTAACCCTTTACATAAAATCACCTATTGCCCCAGGGTATGAACAATAGGGAGAAAGTTCCAGTGCATTACTCTGTAAAATATTTGTAAACTACATGCAGTTCTTCCGCGGTCCAATTGTTCAACACGAAGCTCGGCAGTGTAGGATAAATGCCCATAACTCTCATTTCCTCAAATTCATCATCAGTTATAACGTTAACGCCTAAATCTCCCAAGGCATCCTCAACCATCACCTTAGTGTTCCTTGAATTCCCTTGAAACATATGTCCCCCAGATATGAAAATGCTGCTCAACGGCGAGAAGGTCATGGGTTCCCAACTAAGGTCTTCACTAGCCAATCTGGCCTTTCTGATTTCCTGACCCTTCTTAATTCCCCTCAGCTTATCCCTCAGAGTTGACTGATACCCCAAACCAAACCGATCTCTTTTAGTAACAGGGCAGATTGGATTCACTGGTCCTTGTAACTGTCGACCTAACCCATTTCCAACTTTCGCTCTCCTTCCAAGAGTCAATTTAAGCCCCATCTTGGTACAGTTTGACAGTCGAGGCTTTGGTATCTTTCTGCCTTCAGCCACAAACGTAGCATTGACAAACTCCAACGATCTGAAAGAACACTCGACCGCCTGCTCCTCCACTTCAATATACGGAGTAGTAGTAGAAACAGAAGCAATAATGTCCTCTTCAGCGTGAATACATACCAACCTTCCATTAATCACAAATTTCAGTCTCTGGTGCAATGTGGACGGAACTGCACCGGCCTGATGAATCCATGGCCTTCCCAACAAACAATTGTATGTAGGCATAATGTCCATTACGAGAAATTCCACTTCATAAGTTGCTGGACCAATAGTCAGAGGAACATCAATCTTGCCCAACACTTCTCTTTTAGTCCTATCGAAAGCTCAAACCACACTTTGACAGGTTCTCATAAGCGTACTATCTAATGGAAGCTTCTTCAGAGTCACTAAGGGCATCACATTCAAAGCTGAAGCATTATCAACCAAGACCCAGGACAACACATGCCCTTTACATTTAACTGTAATGTGCAAAGCCTTCTGACTACCCATCATCCCAGAAGGGATTTCATCCTCAGAAAAAGATAAAAAATTATCAGCTTGTACATTGGAAACTAAACGATCTAACTTTTCAATGGGCAACTCTTTCGGAACAAAAGTCTGGTTCAAAATCTTTAACAGAGCATTCCTATGGGCCTCTGAACTCAAAAGTAATGATAAAATAGAAATACGGGCAGGCAACTTGTGTAACTGTTCAACAACACTGTATTCACTATGCTTCAGAAACTTCAAAAATTCTACCGCTTCACTCTCGGTTATTGGTTCATTGATAACAGGCTTATCTTCTTCTATCTGCACATCAACCTTTTTCCCTTTATCAACTGCAACCTTCTTCTCAGACTCTTTAGGTGGATTAAGAGAATAACACCTACCGCTTCTAGTAAAGCGTCTCACCTCATCTACTTCCTCATTCTCTTTTGTTACATCTCCCATCTGACAATCATATCTCCAAGGCACTTGTTTATTATCCCGATATAAGAATAGAGATGGAGGTGTAATAACCACTTTCGGGGCTACCTTCTCAGCAACTCAATTTTTGGGAGTAATAATTAGGGGACAACTGGCATTGTATACCCCTTTAGACGATCCTTCTGAAGCGCAAACTTCCGCTTCCTCTTATTCAGCAATCTCTCTAAAGAACTCAATTTCTTTACTGTCCATCATGTCTTGTACCAAAGATAGGAAGTCAGGACATTGCTGAATATTGTGTCTTTCACTGTTATGATACTGACACACCCTCCACTGTTAAACTGTTCACCCATCAAACTGGGCTTCAACAATCTTACCTTGACCATCTGGCACCACACCCAACTCATGGGTTATACCACCTCACTAACATTCCTTACAATTCTCTTTCATTTCTCTTCAGTAATCGCGTTAACTCCTACCCCTGCATGGCTTGGTAACCGATTCTGAGCTATATTTGGCTGTTCACTGTCACCAAAGTTGACGACATTCCTCGTTCTCAAAGCTTGGACAACCTTCTTAAAAGCAGTACAATTCTCAATGGAATGCCCAGGGTTCCCTGCATGGTACTCACACTGAGCACTAACATCATACCATTTGGGAAAAGGAGGTTGCATTGGAGTCACGTGATACGGTGAAACCACATGTCGATAATACAAAATCTGAAACAATTCCTTATAAGTCATCGAGATGGGGTCAAATTGAGGCCTCTCTCTCCTCTGGTCCCTTGCCCCTTGTCTATTATCATTTTGTGTTGACGACCCTACTCCTTGAGGACGGGAAACAGTGATGTTATTAGAATCGTACTGCCTCACATTACTGACTTCATTTTCCTTTTTCCTCGTTGGTGGCCTCTTACTAGACTCTCCTCCTTCGAGCTTTCCACTCTTAATCGCCATTTCAATCATTTCTCCTACTGTAACCACATCAGCAAAACTTCGATAAGGATTATCGATAAGATGCGAGAAAAAAGGAGCCTTTAAGGTGTTGACAAAAAGCATATTTATTTCCTCCTCTTCCAATGGCGGGTGGACTTGCACCGCTACATCTCTCCATCTTTGAGCATACTGTCTAAAACTCTCGTTAGACTTCTTTTCCATTCCTTGCAACATCATCCTGTTGGGCCTAACATCTTTTACATGTTTGTATTACTCAAGAAAGGACTTAGCCAAGTCTTTCCACGATTTAATATTAGCTCTACTCAGCTGGTTATACCACCGGATTGCCGAGCCAGTTAAGCTTTCCTGAAAGCAGTGTATCAACAATTGATCATCCCATATGTATCCGGTCATCTTCCTACAAAACATTGTTATATGCGCAGAGGGGCACCTGGTACCATCAAACTTCTCAAAGTCAGGAACTTTAAACTTTGGAGGCAAGACCAGATCAGGAACTAGACTTAACTCCTTTGCGTCAAATCCATAGACACTGGTATCTTCCTTCATGGCTCTGACCTCTCTTTCTAACTACCATTTTTCTTCCAACAGATTGTTTTGGTCATTCTTGGCTTCTTCATCAAGGTCCGGAACTTGATGATATTGATGTTCTTCCTGATACGAACTAGATCCAGGCTGTACGTTAACAAAAGCACCGACTGAATTAATGTGCACCTTCCTGACATGAACAGGGGTCACTTGAACGTTCTGAGATTGTTCTGGGGTTAACACTGGATGATGAAGTGGGTCTTCAGTTACACCTTCTGGCATAAGGCTTTTCCCATGTTCTGGATTTCTTCCTTCCAACATACTCGCAAACTTGGCAAACATCTCCTTTTGGGCATTAATCATATCTTCTTGCATTTTCTTGATATTATCTTGTAACTCCAACTAAGCCTTCTTAATTTGGGCAAGTTTGTCCTCCATAACTTTCTTCCTGGTTCTGTAGGTATGCTTGGGATTTTCCAGTATTACTCTGTCATAGAGTCATTTTGTTATCGCTGATATTTATTAATGAATATGAAATATATGATTATGAATGAATAAAATACGATGCAAAAATTAAATGCATTAAAAATGCATATGCAAAATGCAGGGTGTTGATCCTGGAACGACTCCTTAGAACAACTCTTTATATTAGAACGACGTTCAATTACAAAGTTGAAACATATCACAAATAAATCTGCACCATCTCTCCTATTTCTTGTACGTGTGCTAGTAACTCTACAATCTTATGGTTTTATTCAGCCTCAGGATCTAGTTCTTCAGTCACATCAGTAGCTTCCTCAGATAGACTGAACAAATATTGAGCTATTCCCCGCGCGTGTTCTAGGTAACAAGCAATAAAGTCCTCTCTTTGCTTAACTCTCGCCTGAGCTCGCTCCCATCGAAAACGCCACTGTATATCCCCCTCATAGGGAACTATCGATAGCTCACTTGCTTGCCTCTAAAACTCTTGAACCATGGCTTCAAGCTCGCTCACTTGTCTCTTCAAACTTTCAACCTCCCCACGGCTCGAGCTACCTTCCCCGCTTCGGTATCATCGTAATGCAGTCTCTAAACTTGAAATTTTCCCCTTCAAATTCTCTTTCTGGGCTTGACTCTCTTGTAACCGCTGCTCTAAAGAATCATTTTCCTTTGATAAAATCTTAACTTGGTGCCTGCTTTGCTTGAGCTCTTCTTGACTCTCTCCGGCTACTCTTTTGAGGCTCGCCACCTCTTGCCTCAATTCGACAGACTTACTCGAGCTAGAACCTACTTGATCTTTTACCATTCGCTGATAAGTTGACCGAAGATCGTCAAAATCCAGCCGAAGTTGATTCTCTACTTTTTCAATTCGATCTGCTCTATTCTTCTGAATGTCAATCTCCAATCCCTTTTGATACACTTCATCTTCCAGTTTCTGCAAAGTCATTCTCCATTGTCTCCGTTCTGCTTCGAAATCGCGCTTGGCTAACTCTAATGGAGATGGCACCACTCTCAATTGTTCCTCCACCGACTGAATATTTTCAGGATTCACTATCGGGATGTTGTCGTTTACTCGACCACTTCTCCACTGCTCGTACTCTTGAGATAACTCGAGATCATAATTGAACAGATTCACACGACGAGTTTGCTTCCAAGCCTCAGCAACCCCTTTAACTTTACCCTTATACTGATCTCCTTTGAATGCAAAATCCGATCCTACCAAGTCCCACGTGGCTGGGATGAACTGCCTCGATCCATACTGTCTGGAAACTAGTAGCGGTGCATACCCAACAGAACCCCATATACCTAGCAAAAGAACCCAATCTTGCTCTCCACATCGGTAAAGTATATCCGAAGAGGTATTCCACGAAGCTCGCCACAAAATATCTCCATCTCTGATATCCTTAAAGATGACCATCCATTTTTCTTCAGTAAAACCCCCAGGCCACTCTTTAGAAAGAAAATCCTTCAAATGTGAGAAACCGTCTAAAAACACTCGTCCTGGTGCTCTTTCAACATGTTTGAAATGACTCAGAATCCACACTAGCAGCAAAGGCGCACATCCTATAAAGCGTCATTCTCCCTCGCGCCTACAAGAACTCAAAGACCGGAACGTCTCAGCTAAAATGGCTGGAACAGGATCCACGTGCTTGTCTAATCTTTCAAACAGGTCAACGACTGATACGTCTACATATCCTAGCACCTTTGGAAAAATAACGAGCCCATAAATCCCTAAAGCAAACAAGTCAAGCTTCTTGCTCTTATCAGGGTGATGATCAATTACTTCTTTCAAAGCAGCCCAAGAGATGCACTCACTGTCTCCCTTCTTCTTAATGTTTCTAATTACCCAATCTTCACTCACTCCGGTCATCAATAGTAATTTCTTCTTAAATGAAGGAGTGACTGGCAGCTTGGTATATATTCTATCTATCTGGGACCTCGGATAACGGACCAATGCTTGATACTCCTCTATTATTGGTGTCATATCCACTCTACCGAATGTGAAACAGCTATAAGCAGGATTCCAGAACTGCGCCAATGCTCTAAACAGATTTCGGTCAATAGGAACATCCAGAAGATAAGGAATATCGCCGTACAACTGATAAAACATCTCCTTATCGGCTGCTTACCATCTTCCCCATATCTCTCTTAGCTCACTCAGATCATTCTGACGTACGTTGATGTGAGTGTAACCAAATAACTCTGACACATATCCAGGTATCACGCTGTCTCCATTGGTCAATTGGGACTGTTCCGACCACCTCAGAACATCTGCATTGTCCTCAACCTCTTTTTGAACCGTTCATTCCATATTATTGGCCTTCTATATGGACATCGACCCCAAATCAACACCATATAATGGACAATGCAATGCAAAACAGAAAAGAAACAAGGCAAAAACAACAAAAGATCGGTTAGTAAACATGAAGCAATTAATTCAGGATAATAATTTGTTCAAAAATCCTACCCACATATGCTGACTACCCCATCATGCTTTATCAGATCCTACCCAACATGATATCTACCCCCATACTTTGTTATCCACAAAAAGAAATCCTAACCGCATGATATCTAATTCGCATGCTTATTTAAAAAATAAACCTAACCGCATGATATCTAGTTCGCAAGCATTTATTCGAAAAACGAAAATAAATGACTCAAAAAAAGATTTTCCTTGTGTACCGTACCCTCCTCACGGGATTCTTAAGGTTCGGGTTTGGTTCAACCTAAGTTCAGGCTCTACGTTCACTATATCCCGGGTTAGGTTCTAAAGTAATAGGTTCTCGAATTGTCCTTGTCGGTGCCCCATTGGGCTGCTGAACCCTCAATCCTGGCCCATCACAGGCTTTAGGGGATCGAGTTCAATTTCGAGGGAACACACCTCCTTATGTCCATGCGGAGGTGAATACCATCACGAGGACCATAAGGCGTGAGCTCCAGGAGCGATCCACTATCCCATGCGGAGGTGAAAACCACATGAGGGCATAGTCTCTCACTCCTACTTAATTAGGACGGAGCGGGGTTTTAGCTCATGTTATGATAATGCAGCTGTGTAGTGTGTGAGGAAAAGTGAAAAAACAATTAATAAAAACACTCAAAATCAATTCCCAAAACACACAATTATTCTGAAATCATTAGCAAACAGATCAGTACAACTATTTAATTGTCAATCAAATTAAATTAAAGAAATCAAAATACAAACAAAACTTATTAAAAACAAAGCAAGGGATCAAAAATCAAATTAAAACGAATTTGTAATTTTCAATTGCAAAGACAATTAATTAATCGACTATCAGCTTGACTCTCTAAAAAAAGTCCCTAGCGGAGTCGCCAAGCTGTCGAAACGATTTTTTCTTAAAGGTGAAAAAGTGAGATTTTAAAAAACCACATTAATTCTTAATTATCTCTTTTTAATTTAAAAACAAATGTGATTTAAAAGACCTCTCGTTTCAAAAATTTTTGGATTTCCTTTACGATCGAAAAATACGGTTCAAAGAGTCGCCACCAATTTTTGATTAGGGTGTGATTGGGCACCCAAAAATGCTTAGTCATTTTAAATAAAATTTAATTTTAATTAAAACAACAAATTGAGGTCTACGTTACCAAAATCCGAGTTCGGGAGTCGGTTACGTGTGGGGAAGGATTAGCACCCCCACAACACCCTAAATCGATACCTAATCGATTAATTAACGTTTTTGCAATGAACTTTACAAATTCGAACTTAATTTGATTTTTGATCCCATAAAACAAAGATATAAATTTAAAAAACATTCAACAACACTCAAACAAATTAAATTAAAATTACCAAGTCGTTTTAGAAAGATAAAGAATGTTCGATTATTTACAAATATCGAGACCAGATCTTAAAGATATAACAACCTTTTCTCGATATATTTAAATAAACGAACATTTCTTTTTCTCTCGTTCCCAAATTTTAGGCGACGAATCAATTTTTTAGTTTCACTTTCGGGATACACTTTTATTTTAAAATCATTAAAAGCGGACCTCAAATCAGTTATGACTGCCCACTTGCAATAATTTTAAATTAAAAGGGTATTACCCTTAATCTAATTATGTAATATGTCGAGTTATGCAAATGAGGCTATCATGCAAATTGTGAAAAAATATCATGCTAAAATTAATTAAACAAAAATAAAAAAAAATAGCATACAATGTGACATACAAAAAATTATATACATACATTTTAAAATTAAAAATTATAAATTATGCACATTAACATATTTATATATACATGTGACCTAAATATAAAAACAAAATCATAACATGCTAAACTATAAATTTAAAAAGTATATATATTCAAGTTAAAATAATGACTAAATTTAAATACACATAAAATTAAACATGCAAATCGAAAATTAAACCAAGGACTTAAATAAAACAACACGCATAAACAAGGGATCTACACCTAAATAACCCAAATTAAATGGTATCTATGTAATTTTCCTAAAATACTAATCCTAAATGTTTAAGGACTAAAAAGTAACATAAAAAAAATTGAGTTCAAATGTCTAAAACAATAAAAGTTAGATACAACAATACTACTTGGGACCGAAATTAATTGCAGGCAAAATAAAAGGACACAATTAAATACATGAAAAATAATCGATTAGGGACTAAAATGAATTTAGAAGAAAACTCAAATGAACAGTAGCTCAAATAATTCAAAAACATGACAAATTAAAAATGCTAAATTTTTGAAAACAGACTTTAAAAGTGACGGAAATGCAAAACAAGGCTAAACTTAAGAGGACTGAAACCTAATTTACCATAAAGTCTGAGTGGCCAAAAGTTAATTTACCAAAATATTATTATACAAAACCTAACTTTACACTAAACCTAAGTAAATTGCACGCATGAATACCTTCAGCCGTTCAAGCTTTGCTCTCCACTTTCCTTGTTTCTAACTCGACGCTCCACCCTCCTTTAAACACCACCGCAACCGTTATCACTCTCGAATCTTCTCGCTCACATGGCCGAAAGCCATGGTCGGCCACCACATAATGGTACCCTCTCTCTGCACCTTCGAACATCACTGAACTGGAAGGGGAAGCAAAACCGTATCCTAAACGCAATTAACCCAAGTCTCCCTCATCTCTCGACCACTCACCTCTTCAACCCCGATAGTAGTCCTGACGCTCGGCCAAGGTAAATTCTCACTTTCACTATTCTTTTTATTTTATTCTGGTTTTTCTAAATTAAATCCCACATTTTCCTTGACAATAGAACCAACACATAGAATGAATGGAATCAACAAGACACCATTGGTGTTCGGGCAGGCTAGATATGTCCTATTCTCTTTCAAATTTTAGTTTTAAACCACAATCACACATACATTAAAAAAAACAATAAAAAAGAATTGGAAAAATAAAGAAATTAAAGAATGATTCCTCGAAAAAACATACCTTTATTGCGTTATTTGTTTTTCAATTGTAAGATTACAATAGTGTTTCCTTTGGCACTCCTTTTGCACTTGTAAAATTATTGATAGCTAGTATATTTTTTTGTTGAAATGTTTTCCTTTATTTCGTGTTCTCTCTGTTTCTTCTTTGTTTTCAAAAACAAATAAAAATTTCTCTTCCCCCAATCTGTATGATTTCTGATGGTTAATGCCTCCACATAAAAACTGCACATTTTAATTTTTATTACCCACGATGAAAAAAATAAAGAAATGGCCTCCACGTTTTCTTTTCTGGTTTTTAACCCCCAAAACTATTTTCATTTGCAAGTGATATGGGCCCCGGACAAATCAAACATCTACACACAGTCGTACTCGTATCCCATAACCACCAAGCTCTCTTTTTTCATGTTTTTTTCTTCCATTAATGGATTCAACTTGTTTGTTTTGTTCTTACCTTCCTCGTTCTCTTCTTGCCTGGCCTTAGCAATAGCAGGAGCAGACCTACAACGCATAAGCAAGAGTGCATTCGGAGGTGGAATTGCAGCTTCATCATTATCATCATCATCAACAAGACCGTGGACCCTCGTCCTTTCTTCTTAAACCCCGTTGTCATGATTCTCTTGTAGCACCATGAACCATTTGGAAAATATGGCTCCTGAGCTCTAGTCCTCATCTTCATTGTCACACCCCAAAATTTTAGTTAACATTAATAATTTTAATTAGATTTTTATTTAATTAATTTTAGGGATCAATTTATGAGTTTTCAAAGTTTTAGGTTAATGTTCAGGTTTCCCTAAAAGATTAAGGACTCTTTCTCAGATTTATCCATTGTTGTTCAGCAAAAAAATGTGGTGGTGAGATTTGAACCCATATACTCCAAAACCGTCTCTCTCACCTTAATCACTGAGTCATGCTTCTGAAGCTGATTCGATTGAAGTAATAATTTATTTTTAAACTAATTTATAGGTCTTAAAACCCATTTTTTCTAAAAAGGGTATATAGAAACTTTACCCGTATGAAACCCAAATTATATCCCTCTTTCCCCTAACCCTGTACCTCTGTTCTTTGACCTTCGACCGATGGTGGTTTGTACCGCCACCACCATGGTACTTCTCGTGGTTACCTGATCAAGCTCAGACCCTCAAAGTATCCAGAACGATCCTCATCGATCACAAACCGAGGAAAGACGTTACGGGAAACTCATCTACATCCTCGTCCGTCAACGTGTACATCATAACCACCTTCGGAAGTGCCTCTCTCATCTAATCAAACCCTAACTAACTCTGTTCCATAAAGCATTACCGTTCGATGTAGATCGGCATTCGAAACTCCGTCAGAAAATAAAGAGGTCACCGGTTGGCCACACCGCCTACGTTGTTGTGCTCCTCGTCCCTTTTCGAGCAAAACCCAACTGGTATCGTTCTATCCCATCACTGTTTTCGTCGTCTACCGTGAAAGGTAAGCTTTTGATTCTTTTCTGGTCATTTCATTTGGCTTTGTAGGAAACTTCGACATCGATTCATACTCTTATAGTTTCTATTTAAAATGATCAAGTCCAATCTAGCGCCTCTCTCCGCGGCCGACATTGATTAGGGGAGTACTTTCGTTCTCTCTATTGTCCATTAATTTACATTTTGGGACAAAATGATTTAAGTGAGGAGGTGGAAAATGAATCAAATTTTACATTGCTTATTCAATTGGTTGAAATTAAGTTTTATTGAAATGATGTGTTGGAATTATTGGTTGCCTATCTCATATTTTTCCTTATTCATTTGATTTTTCTTGTGAATTTTGATCTCATTTTTGTTGAAATTTAGGAAGCATAATAGAATTGGAATGATTACTTGATTTTCTTTAAAAAAAATTATATTCCATGCATTTGTTGGTTGAATTAATAGCATGACTTAGTGCAATTAAACATTTCATGTGCATTTTAAGCCTAATGAGCATACATTTACTTTCTTGCTCTTTGTTTGATTTGAGTGTGCTGACTAATTCCTTGCATTCTAGAACTTGTAGCGTAATTCTTGTTAAGACTACATGATTGAATGTGATGCTCTAGTATGATAGAGGAATTAGGATTTAAACTTTTTCTCTTCCCATAAAATAGCCTACCCTTTTGTTTATTTTTCCATTAGTTAGCCAATTTTGACCCTTATCCTTTTATTTGCTTACCACACTATTAACCCGAGCCTATTTTATTTTGTTTTCCCTCTTTTTGTCACCCTTTTTCATGACAATGTTGAGATTGTTTAGAAAAAAATAGAAAAACAAAAAAAAATCTATTTGAAACATTGAAGAATCGAACAAAACAGTCCAGAAAATTCGATTGTTCGAACGGTAGAAAAAAGTGTAGTTTGGTTTTAATAGTGCATAAATTCAGTGCAGAAAAATTCAAACAGTGCAGTTTTGATTCAAATTAACATTAAAATACAATGCAGAAAAAACAATTTGGTTCGAACATAAAAAAACAAAAAGTTTACGAAAAAAAGTTAATAAAGCTTTGATTGCTTGTTTATCCTTATTTCCTTCTTTCATTTTTGTTTCCTCTTAAATAAATCTTTGGAATGATCTTTTTTCTGTCTTGAATTTTAAACCAATTTTTGGCCTTTATCCTACCCTAACCTTAGCCTCGTTACATCCCTTTTAAAATACCTCTTAACTATTGCATCATGTTCATACTTACTAGTGGAGATTAGATTTAGTTACAAGTCTATGGTAATGTTTTGATTAGTTAGGCTTGATCGATTCTTTAACTCAAATCACTTGAGTGGAATGAGCGAACCACAGTGAGGTACTAAGTCTTGTTTCTTTGAGATTAACAGGTAATTAGAATGTCATGATTTGCTATTACTTGCTTTTAGTTGTGCCTTTACTTAATTGCCCTTGGATATCATCATTTGCTATGATTTTGATTCACTTGAAAGTCTTGGGAATTTTGTGAAATTGAGATGACAACTTAAGTTTTTTTATTTATTGATTGAGAAATGTTTGAGGACAAGCATTGAATAAGTGAGGGAGAATTTGGTGAATGCTTAATTTCATTATTATTTTAATATTAATTATTCCTTGATTTGTTGGTTTATGTTGCTAATATGTGCATTTTCTGTTCAGGGCATTGGATTCAAGAAACTATGCTAAAAAGACGAAATTCTGCAATTTTTATTTTTTGGAGTCAAGGCTGGACCAATGATGTAACACCCCTAACCCAGATACGAAACCGAGGTATCACATTAACTTTTCAAAACATTTTCTCTTGAGAAGTGCATATAAAATTTAAAACTCTAAATTGCATTTTAGTGGTGAAACCCTTATCATAAAATTTCTATTAAAAGTTCAAAATAAAAATACATCATTTGATAATTTACATAACAGATCAGATCATTTCAATTTAAAACTTGTAATACATGCCAACAATTTACAATTAACAAGAAACCTACGATTTAAATTGTTCTGATATGATCTTTTGCGGGAGTATGTTGTCCTCGCCTAGCTTTAACCCTATGCTTTCTTTGAACCTACGTGTGAAACAATCACACGCTAAGTCGATGACTTAGTGAGGCAAATACGAGTAAAATAAAACATTGTAAAATAATTTCTTATTCATCTCGTAGAAAACATTTCATAAAATATTCAATTCACATTTCATAATAAGAATGTATACTTTTATACATTATTCAGTTTGTATCACTTTATTTTTAGTAGCCCAATGCATAATACTGAGAACTCTAGGTATTTGAAGACATTGAGGTTGTGCACTAATGCAATCACAACTGCTCACATAATTTGTACCAAAGTGCCATATATTTGTCCCGAATGTCCACATAGTTTTATCCCGAAGGACCAGATAGAACCCTCGACTCTTGGCATTCCAACTATACCTCTAATTCTCATACATATGCCTTGGGCTTTAACCACATAATCATTTCTCATTTCATTATTCAAGATGTCTTATTCACATAAACACTTTAACATCGAGCATTTTGGTATATGCATATTCACATATCACATGTTCACAATCATGTACATATAATAATCAAAACATATCTTAAGAAATATAACTTGAATAAAGCATTGTAAAAATATTGCATAAAAGAAATAAAATGGTTTTCGATCGAAAACTCTGAGGTTGGCTTATCGCAAGCCGCCCTCGAATCTAATATAAAACAAAAGAGTTGCACTCACATTTGCCTCAAATAAGTCTAACTGAAATATTTTTCCTTTCGATCAATCTCGTACTATACCAAATCATTCATTACTCGTTCGATCCAAATCTATATATCAATATGTCCAATATCAATACCAACTTTCTATAATTGAATAACCCATTAGAATTTACATAAACGAAATGAAACACCTTATTTAGCATTTCAAGCTTAATAGTATCGGACCCCTCCTACAGTACCGATACTTTTCTTCTATGGTACCGATACTCTCTTCAGTATCGATACCATTTTGGCATTTTGGAATTCCATTTTTGATTATGGTATCGATACATTCCTCTTGGTATCGATACCTCCACATTAGTATCGATACTAATCATACGATTCATCATTTTTTCCAGCAATTTGCCCTTATATTATTGGTACTGTTCTTCCAGTATCGATACTCTTACCCATAATTCATATTTTTCACTTCAAATTTTTCCAAAATTTCACCTAAATCTCATACTTTTAACTCCAAGTAAACCCTTAAACTCTTTAGAAATTATGCCACACAACTGAGGTCCACTAATCCTTTTATAACATCTAAATTTCTCCTTAGAACACTTAGAACTAAAATTCACACCAAATATTCGAACATGTTCTTAATCCTTTCTAATAGTTCTAACTTCTTAGTTAGACCCTTAACAAGTTAAATTTATCATTAGAAATCCAAATACTAAACCATATCATCAAATCCATTACAAACCCATTTTACTAATCCATTGCTAAATCACTAATTTATTAGTTAATCAACCTTAAGCTTTCCTTAAGCTTATATATCACTCAATGCCTCAAAACCAAACCAAAAATGAAAACAATAACCAACTTGAGACACACTAACCTTATTAATAGAGTCAAGGGAAGAGAAGAAGAAGAAGAAGAAGAAGAAAAATGAACCAAGCTTTCAAATATATCTTATTTTCTCAACTTTCTAAGCTTAAAATATCTTTTAAAATGAACTTTAAATTCATATTTTGCTAAAAGACCTCTTTTCCCTTCCATTCATCCATCTTTGCTAATAAGCTGTAAACACAAATTTCCAAAATTAGTCCTTGACTTTCCAACTTATTCCAATTAAATCACTAAATTTTAAATTCTTATCTTTTTAGTCACTGACCCGATGTTTGGGGTATTATAATTTTCCCCCTTAAGAAAATTTGTCCTCGAATTTTCACTGTACAAAGATATGAGGAAACTGTCATCTCATGTCCTCTTCACGTTCCCATGTTGCCTCTTCTACCTTGTGATTTCTCCAGAGAACCTTAACTAATGGGATTATCTTGGTCCTCAACTGTTTAACTTCATTTGCCAAAATCTGTACTGCTTATTCCTCGTAAGTCAGATAAGATTGAACTTCTATTTCTTTCGACGTTATGACATGCAAAGGATCTGATCTATATCTCCTAAGCATAGACACATGAAAAACATTGTAGATCTTTTCCATTTCTAGTGGCAATGCTAATTGATATGCCACTGGTCCAACTCTTTTTAATATCTCATAGGGTCCAATGAACCTAGGACCGAGCTTTCATTTTTGTCCAAAACGGAGAATCTTCTTCCAAGGTGATACTTTCAAAAATACTTTGTCTCCTACCTGGTACTCAATCTTTTTTGTTTCAAATCCGCGTAGGACTTTTGTCTATCTGATGCCACCTTAAGGTTATGTTGAATCACTTGAACCTTTTCTTCTACCTCTCTAATCAAATAAGGACCATGAATATTTCAATCTTTTAATTTATACCGATTAAACGTCATTCTGCATTTCCTTCCATATAAAGCTCCATAAGGTGTCATTTTAATGCTCGATTGTAACTATTATTGTACGCAAATTTCGCAAGGGGAAAATTCCGCAATAGTCCTGAAGGCACTTGATGTTCAACTTTCACTTGTTGGCATGTAAGACACTTTGCAACAAACTCTGATATTTCTCTTTTCATGTCTGGCCACTAGAAACGCCCTTTCAGATCTTGATACATCTTATTCCCTTCTGGATGCATAGTCAAAGCACTACAATGCGCTTCATAAAGAATATCTCTCTTCAACTCTTCATTATTCGGAATACAAATCTTGTCTCTGTAATATAAGAATCCATTTGATTTTACTTCAAAGTCCTTGATTCTATCTTTTTTCACTTGTTCTATTTTTATTAAACACTTATCATATTTCCTTTGAAATTCCTTTACCCGATCCAGTAATAAAGGCTTTATCTTCAATTCAGCCATTAGACCACCATTGTCTTTTAACGCAAATTAGGTACAAACACACGTAGAGCTACAAAAGTCTTTCGGCTAAGAGCATCATCTACCACATTGGCTTTCTCAGGGTAATAATCCATGATTGCATCATAGTCTTTAAGTAGCTTGATCCATCTCCTTTGTCTTAAATTTAGCTCATTTTTAGTCAATAGGTACTTTAAACTTTTGTGATACGTATCAATGTAACAATGCTCACCATATAAATAGTGGCACCAAATCTTCAGAGCAAACATTACCGCTGCTAACTCCAGATCATGTGTCGAATAATTCTTCTCATGTGGCTTAAGTTATCTCGAAGCATAAGCTATTACTTTTCCATCTTGCATCAAGACACATCCTAGACCATTATGGGAAGCATCGTTAAAAATTAGATAATCCTTGCCTGATTTTGGTTGCACTAACACTAGAGCCTCAATGAGAACTTTCTTTAGGGATTTGAAACTCTGTTGACATTTATCAGTCCATATAAAAGGCATAACAGCTTGGTCAAATAGGAGGAAATCATCGAAAAGTCCTTTACGAACCTTCGATAATATCCAACCAAACCCAAGAAACTCCGTACTTCTGAAACATTTTTTGGAACTTTCCAATCTAATATAGCTTGAATTTTCTATGGATATACCTGAATCCCCTCTGCATAAACCACATGTCCAAGAAATTCCACTTCAGTTAACCAAAATTCACACATAGACAATTTAACATAAAGCTTCTTGTCTCGAAGTGTTTGAATAATCACTCGAAGATGGGCGTCATGCTCCTCATTTGTGTTTGAATACACCAAGATGTCATCAATGAATACAACCACGAACTGATCGAGATACGATTAAAATATTCTATTCATGAGATCCATAAATGTAACTGGTGTATTTTTTATACCAAATATTATAACTACGAATTCATAATGGCCATACCGAGTTCTAAAAGCCATATTTGAAATGTCATTCTCTTGAATTTTCAACTGGTGATAACCAGAACGTAAATCAATATTGGAAAATACTGAAGCTCTTTTTAGTTGATCAAAAAAATCGTCGATTCTTGGGAGAGGATGCTTATTCTTTATAGTCACCTTATTGCACTGTCGATAATCAATTCAAAGACACATCAAAACATTTTTCTTCTTTACAAATAATATTGGTGCACCCCTTGTTAATACAATGGGTCTAATAAATCCTTTATCGAATAGCTCTTGTAGCTGAGTCTTTAGCTCACTAAGTTATTTAAGGGTCATTCGGTAAGAAGCCATCGAAATTGGTGTTGTTCCTGGCATAACCTCAATTTGAAACTCAACATCCCTCTCTGGAGGTAATACTGGTAATTCCTCAGGAAATACTTCTGGAAACCCTCGAACGGTCGAAATATCTTCCAATCTTCTCTCCTAATCTCAAATATCGATCACATTGGCAATGAAAGCTTGACATCCTTGTAGCATTAACTTTTGGGTAGTCATAACTGATATCACATTAGCTAAAGCTAACCACACTTACTTCTGACCCATCAGAACTTTTCAACACTACTCGTTTCAATCGACAATCAATATTGGCATGGTAACGATACAACCAATCCATTCCTATGATAACCTCAAACTCATCAAAGGGTAATTCTATTATATTATAAGAGAATTCAATTCCCTGAATCCTTATGGGACACCCTCGACACAACTAATTTACCCGAGCACTATGCCCTAATGGGTTAGTCACAATGACCTCACTACTAATATGTTCTAACTGAATTCTCAAATCTTTCACCAATTTAATACTAACATAAGAGTAAGTTGATCTCGGATCAATAAAAAATAAAACAGGTTTATCAGCTAATTGGAAAGTACTTGCAATGATTTCAGGATCATCACAATCTTCACTAGTATTAAGGTTGTATCCTCGAGCAGTTGAGCGCACTTTAGGATGAGTAGTTGACTGATAACTCCGTAAAAAGGTCATATTTGAGACCTTTTCACTTAAGTTATTGAATGTCTAAAAGCCCATTTAGGATCATATAGATGTATTTAGGAGCATATAGTTGCATGTGGTGGAATTTTGTTTGCCGCGGCATTTTATTTTGTAATCAGTGCTGCTTTATAGGGAATGTGTGATTTGGGAGCAAGGATAAGAAAAAAGGGAATTGCCATGACATGATGAGACTACTGAGCAAAATGCGATTGCCGCGACAACTCGGACGACATTTCTGGGCAGAAAAAGTCAAAGAAGATATTTTTAGTAAGAGCCAGCTGTCATTTACTATGCGTGATTTCTACAATCAACCATAAAGGAGGGGCCAATTACCATCTTTGCACCAACTCTCACATAAAAGGAATGAACTTTAGGGTACTAGTGTAATTTTAACACAAAACCCTAGGTTCATTCTCCCCTATAAATAAGAGATGAAGCTTGACTTTTTGAGGAGACTTTGAACTTTTTGACCAGCCGCCAAGAGCTAAAATTTCGGAGAAAAATGTCTCTTATTTTTCTGTCAATCACTTTTGCCGTGGCAATCCTCTGTTGACAAGCTAGAGGGAGTGGCGTTCTAGGCATCCGAGAGGAGGACTGTCCGTGGTGGCCGAGGGAAACATCAGCAGTGCACGTTGAAGGTTTTTCCTTATTCCCTTTGCTCTTTGCTTTCATATTTTATCAATTGGGTTGTAAGGAATGATTAACTTGCTTTGTGCTTGCTTATTTCAAACCCCCACCATGAACTAATCCTATTTGGTGGGAGTTTATTTTGGATATTTAAGTTTTTGTTTTAATGAATGATTATTTTTCTATGTTATATTTTATTTTGTTTGTGAAGCTTAGTGCCTTAAGGTTGTAAGAGCTACAAGAGTAGTCGTTCCTTAGGAGATTACTTAGTGTTCAAGAGAATGTCTAGGTAGCACATCCTTAGTGTTTGAGAGAAACTATGGAGGAACCACATAAGCAAGGGGTTCTAGATAGTAACTAGGCCTAATCTACCTTAGAGATAAGGCTAGGATTTCATTCGACTAAAATGAGTTGTGCATGAGCGATAGGTTAGATGTTAATGTTGTCGCAAAAAGGTATTGCCAAGGCATATCCTGTTATCTGGACTAATAGGATCACTACAGGGGTTTACGTCAACCGGTTTTACCAAGGCATCTTCACTCTGTCCAGTCCCTTACTAGAGATAGTATAGGGTACCCTAGTAGACTCTGTCGGGCAGATTATGCATAGAAGTAAGATCATTCTGAGAAGTGGACTTAGATTTTCCTTAGTGACTCCTATCACTCATTCCCATCGTAGCTTGTCGTGTGAGGAAGTCTAAAGTCCTGATAATCAAATCCAGTATTTACATTTTATATTGCCTTTGCATTTCTATTTGTTTGCACTAAACACTATTTAATTTGTCACGACATCTCCATCCATTTTGCCACAACATTCTCATTTGTGAATATCATTAGCTATACTTAGTTACTTTAGAATAGTGCATAAACTTTACTCAAGATCTCTCCAATCCCTGTGGATACAATACTCAGTCATCACTGTATTACTTGTTCGATTGTGTATACTTGCATATATTTCTGCACCCGTATTTAGTACTCACAATTTACGGACAAGTTTTTGGCGCCGTTGCCGGGGATTGGCAATTGAAGATGTTGTGTTTAGTTGTTACACCGTTTTATTTCTTTTCTTTGTACATAGTTACTTGTTTTTGTGTTTACCTTTCTCAGGTGTTACGTTGTCGCATGACCCGTAAAATACCCAAAGAACCATTATTTTATATTGAACCTGAGGCTCATGTTGTTCAAAATCAGGTGAAGGATCCTGCAGTTCTAAATGCCACAAAAATTCTAATTGCTGGGAATGCTGCTTGACCACGAACTATTAGAGATCACTTAGCTCCCACCTTGGATGACCTAAAACCTGCTATTGTAGCTCCCAAGATTCAGGCAACCCAATTCGATCTCAAACCGTTTATGTTCGACATGTTGGACTTGATTGGACTATTTGGTGGTGCACCTCATGAGGATGCAAGGCAATATATTTGAGCATTTTTAGAGGTCTGTGACTCCTTTCGACAACAAGGTGTGCATGAAGATGTGTTGAAATTGAAGTTATTTCCATATTCTTTGAAAGATCACGCCAGGGCATGGCTCAATGGATTACCTTCCGGCTCGATAAGGTCTTGGACTGACTTGTGCAAATTCTTTTTGCTACGGCATAATCAACCTAATATGAACAACAATCTTAGAAATGCCATAGCATCTTTTCACCAAGGCGATGAAAAGTATATGTATGAGTGCTGGGATCGATACAAAAATTTGCTTCGCAAGCCCCAATCATGGATTCCACGACTGGACTCAAGTTGTGATGTTCTACAATGGAGTCAATGCACCCACGAGGATGATGCTAGATGCAGTGACAAATGGGACATTGCTCGACAAATCACCTGAAGAGGCTTTTAAAATTCGTGATCGAATTGCTAACCATGATTACCAATTTCCCTATTCAAGGTCAATGATGATGCTAGATGCCTCAACAAATGCATCCAACTCAGCATGTCTATTATTCCATGGCAATCACCATGAGAGCGAGTGTATGACTAATTAGGAGTCTATAAACTATGTAGAGAACTACAATCGAGGGAATAATAACCCCTATTCTAATAATCTTGGATGATATCAGCATCTAAATTTTTCTTGGGGAAATCAAGGAACCAACAATGCTAGTCAGCCCGTTAGGCAGCAGAACTTTAGTGACTCCCAGGGTTTTCAAACGAATATGCCATGGTATAATTCTAACGATGGAGTATCATATTCATCCAACACAAGCTCTTTAGAGGCCATAATGCAAGATTTTATAGCAACCACGAAGACCATACTGCATGACCATGCGACCTCTATAAAAAGCCAAGAAGCTTTGCTTCAAAGTCACAACTCATCTTTAAGGGCCTTGTAGGGTCAGGTTGGCCAAATTGCCATGGCATTACAGTCTCGCCCACATGGCAGTCTACCTAGTGATACTGAAGTCACTAAGGCTCAAGACATAGAACATTGTGGTACATTCACCTTAAGGAGTGGCACTAAAATCAACAAAGATGCTAAGTTTGGGGGGAGACACTCAGAGAGCCCGATAATGAGATTATCCATGAAGATCCGAAGGTTCAGAAAGCTTTACATTTTTTGGAAAACAATGATGAGGGTTCGAAGAGTGCAACCAATGAAGATAAGAAAAATTTTGCCACGGCAAAAGAAAAGCCCCCATCAGTAGGAGTTGATGACCAAAGGAAAGCTGCAGAATTTTACCGCAACAAATTTTTATGCACTGATAATCACTTGAAGCTTGATAAAGAAGACGAAGAGGAGCTCGATGATATTCATAAGAGATGAGTCAGTCTAGCTCACCCATAGCTAGATCAGGTATAAAATTTGAACCTTCAGATTCTATTGAATTTACTCATCCCAAACCCCAAGTAACTGCCCATCTATCTAGACTAGAAATTATAAAAGAATTAAGGAATTGAATAGAGATTAAGGAAAAATTCATAATGAGAAATTATTATTTGCCGCGATAATTTTGTGGTATGCTAACATTGTCAATTTTCTCGTTAGTGTTGTTTTGCTTCCTTACTTGAATAACATAAGAAAGAACAAGGTCATATACGATGGTGGCTACTTTCATAGGGATAACTTCGACTTCTTCAACAAATTTGCTTCCCAAATGATTACAAGTTGCCACGACAAAAAGGAGCGAAAAGAGATCTCACTCCACTACCATTCAACTTCAGGCAAAGAGCACTTTGAAGAAGAGAGGACTACTAAAAATGTCCTACAATTCAGATGTGAAAGACACAAAATGTCAGGGCAAAATACTTTGAAGGTGGAACTAATATATGTGTGGGGAATTTCGGTCTATACTGGTGCTCCGATCGAACGCGACAAATATGCACTCCTCTTGCACATTATCGAGACTTGCCAAGCATCTTGAAGATGCCGTTACATTTTGGATTTACTCCTGTGCATAAATAAATGTTTATTTTGTTACTATTTTTATTCAGTTTCTTTTTAATTGAATATTTTATTTTTCTTTGCAAGGTTAGGGTCCATCCAAATTTCAATCATACCAGCATCAGATTCTGAACACTGCATCCCTACGCAATTTCAAAAGCGCACACGTCGCACGACCGCCGCACCACCACAAGCATGAATTCAAGGTACCTTGCATTGCATTGAATTTCATAGCATGTAGTTTAGATTTTCCTTAGTTTTTTTAGCATTGAGGACAATGCTTCTCTCAAGTTTGGGGAGGTAGGGTTCTTAAATCATTGCATGATAGTATTAGTAGAATGAATATGCCATGACATTAGTAAGTAGTTGAATTGGTTTTCTGGAATAAATTAAGGATGCCCGATGATGAATTCTTGATGGTTAGTATTGAATGTACATGGATGTTGAGGATGATAGAACCAACTCTAGGACTTGCTTCTTTGAAACCTTTGAATACACGATTGTATGTTTTTATTCTTTTGGAACTTAGAAATTTTTTATAAGAGAACTCTTGCATGTCTTGGCATAAACGATGAAAACCCCACTTTGTAAAAAAAGAGAAAAAAAATGAAGTTGTGAATAAATGTTTCGGCATATCTATAGAGGGACACTCCACTATGCCATGGCATTGCCTGGAAACTGCATTTAAATAAATGACAACTATGGTACATGAGTGAATGAAAGTAGTCACGGGATGACTCTACTTAACTAGCTTGGGGGTGGAAGGTATGCTCCCTTTCACCTAGAGTGTGGGATGGTAGGTGTGATGGGCTGACTCCCCTCGTAGTAGTGTTAAATAAAGGAAAAGAAAATAATGTGAGAGTAAAAATTGTAAATGTCGTGGCAAAACAAGAAAACTTGCTTAGAAAATTTTTAGGTTTGTTAAGTATGAACTGGATACAAACACGCATACACCCACACAAAGAATTCTGCCCTAGGGGACAATACTTGATTTCTCAAACTAGTCTAGCATGTTAAAGCCAAGTGTGCTGAGGGCTGAAATTTTATCCCATACAACTATTCTGCTTCTAAACTTGCCATGGTATTTTTATTTTGCTTAATGCTATCCATTGCTTGAGGATAGGCAATAGCTTAAGTTTGGGGGTGAGATAACTCCGTAAAAAGGTCATATGTGAGAACTTTTAACTTAAGTTATTGACTGTCTAAAAGTCCATTTAGGAGCATATAGTTGTATGTGGTGGAATTTTGTTTATCGTGACATTTTATTTTGTAATCAGTGCTTCTTTATGGGGAAGGTGTTTTGTTTGATGATGTGCAGGATTTGGGAGCAAGGATAAGCAAAAGGGAATTGCCATGAAATGATGAGACTACTGAGCAAAATGCGATTTCCGCGACAACATGGACTTCATTTCTAGGCAGAAAAAGTCAAAGAAGATATTTTTAGTAAGAGCCAGCTGTCATTGACTATGCATGATTTCTGAAATTAGCCATAAAGGAGGGGCCAATTACCATCTTTGCACCGACTCTCACATAAAAGGAATGAACTTTAGGGTACTAGTGTAATTTTAACACAAAAACCTAGGTTCATTCTCCCCTATAAATAAGAGATGAAGCCTGACTTTTTTAGGAGACTTTGAACCTTTTGACCACCCGCCAAGAGGTAAAAATTCGGAGAAAAAGGTCTCTCATTTTTCCATCAATAACTTTTTCCGTGGCATTCCTCCTTTGACAAGCTAGAGGGAGTGGCTTTTTAGGCGTTCGAGAGGAGCAAGTTCGCTGGGACTATCCGTGGTGGTCGAGGGAAACTCCGACAGTGCACATCGAAGGCTTTTCCTCATTCCCTTTGCTATTTGCTTTCATATTTTATCATTTGGGTTCTAAGGAACGGATTAACTTGCTTTGTGCTTGCTTATTTTGAACCCCCACCATGAACTAATCCTATTTGGTGGGATTTTATTTTGGATATTTAAGTTTTACTTTAATGAATGATTATTTTTCTATGTTATATTCTGTTTTGTTTATGAAGTTTAGTGTCTTAAGGTTGTAGGAGCTACAAGAGTAGTCGTTCCTTAGGAGATTACTTAGTGTTCGAGAGAATGTCTAGGTAGCACATATTTAGTGTTCGAGAGAAACTAGGGAGAAACCATATAAGTAAGGGGTTCTAGATAGTAACTAGGCCTAATCCACCTTAGAGATAAGGCTAGGATTTCATTCGACTAAAAGGAGTTGTGCATGAGCGATAGGTTAGATGTTAATGCTACCGCAAAAAGGTATTGCCGAGGCATATCCTGTTATCTGGACCAATAGGATCACTGCAGGGGTTTACGCCAACCGGTTTTGCCAATGCATCTTCACTCTATCGAGTCCCTTACTAGAGATATCATAAGGCACCCTAGTAGACTCTGTCGGGCAGATTAGGCATAGAAGTAAGATCATTCTGAGAAGTGGACTTAGATTTTCCTTAGTGACTCCTATCACTCATTCCCATAGTAGCCTGTCGTGTGAGGAAGTCTAAAGTCCTGATAATCAAATCCAGTATTTACATTTTATATTGTCTTTTCATTTCCATTTGTTTGCACTAAACACAATTTAATTTGTCACGACATCTCCATCTATTTTGCCACAACATTCTCATTTGTGAATATCATTAGCTATACTTAGTTACTTTAAATTGTGCATAAACTTTACTCAAGATCTCTTTAGTCCCTGTGGATACGATACTCTTTTATCACTGTATTACTTGTTTGATTATGTATACTTGCACATATTTCCACACCCATATTTAGTACTCATAATTTGTGGACATTGACTCAAACTGATTCCTTCCCCGTCATCGTCCTTTACCTCTATGAGGTACAGTAGTAGATCTATCTGTTTGTGTCGGCTCTCCAGTCATCAATGGGTAATCCCGGATAAAATGACATATCTCTCCACATTTAAAACATGCTCCGGAGACCCTTCGACATATGCCGCTATGTTTTTTTACCACAATGCTGACATTGAGTTGACTTATCCACTCCCAATTCAATGGATTTTGTCTGTCTAGGTCTCATAGGATTGGATCCTCTATCTGAGGATGCAGCTGACTTCAATTTAGTCTGAGGTCAAAAAATCAAACCTCAAATTTTCTTCTATTATGATTCACTTGTTGAAGTACCCGTTCTCTTGTTCCACTGGGTTTTCTACTCCTCATATCTCTCATTTTGAGCTCACTCCAAGGATTTAGCTTGATTCACCACTTCTTGAAATGTAGAAAGATTCAGTGCTAGCAATAGCTCCTTAAATATGGATTAAACTCTCTACGAACCAGTCACAAGAATCATTTTCAGTATGAACCAACTCCGCTGCAAATATGCTCAGCTTGTTGAACTCGCACTCGTACTCATACACAATGCGATTCTCTTGCTTTAAACTCATAAATTTTTGTTTCATTTGATGAATAAACTGGTCGCCTATATACTTATTCTTGAATTCTTCCAAAAAGAACGACCATGTCACTTGATCTCGAGAGGTTTACATCGTTACATTGGTCCACCATATTCGTGCTTGTTCTTGTAGCAATGAGACTATTCCATCTAATTTCTCCATTTTGAAACAATGAAGACCCTCAAGCATAATCTTAAGGTCATTTAACCACAAGCCTGCAGCAACAGGACCTTCCACATATTCTCCTCTAAATTCAGGTGCTCCTAAACTTCTTAGATCCTTAGCCACATTCATCTTAGAAGCTGAGGCAACAGACGATTGGAAACACGTCAGAATCGCATCTAACGTTTGGAAAAAGGTCATTTGATCTTGTACAAGCACTCCATGAGGCACATGTTCTTCACCTTGCCTACTCGGGGCATGTGAATTACTTCTACACTCATTTCTATCTCCCACTTCACTTCGTGAGCCCTCAAAGTCTGACATCTATTACGATTAAATCACTATTCTATCAGTAAGGACAACATACCAATTACCTTATCAGATCAGAAAGATTTAACTTTTAGTTGACATGTATACTTGTTAAAACAAAAACTGTTTCATTTCGAATCAAAATTAATTAAATTATAGCTCTGATACCAATAAATGTAACATCCCTAACTCGTACATGACCCAGATACGAATCTGAGGTGTCACGTTAACTTTTCAAAACATTTTCTCTTGAGAAGTGCATATAAAATTTGAAACTCTAAATTATATTTTAGTGGTGAAACCCTTATCATAAAATTTCTATTAAAAGTTCAAAATAAAAATACATCATTCGATAATTTACATAAATATAAAAGTGTATACTTATAAAACATATCAGAGTGTTTCAATTTAAATCTTATAACACATGCCAATAATTTACAAATAACAAGAAACCTATGATTTAAGTTGTTCTGATATGATATATTGCGGGAGTATACTGTCCTCGCCTAGCTTTAACCCTCTGCTTTCTTTGAACCTACATGAGAAACAATCACACGCTAAGTCAATGACTTAGTGAGGCAAATACGAGTAAAATAAAACATTGTAAAATAATTTCTTATTCATTTCGTAGAAAACATTTCATAAAAGATTCAATTCACATTTCATAATAAGAATGTACACTTTTATACATTATTCGGTTTGAATCACTTTTTTTAGTAGCCCAATGCATACTACTGAGAACTCTAGGTATTTGAGTACACTGAGGTTGTGCACCAATGCAGTCACCACTGCTCACATAATTTGCACCAAAGTGCCACATATTTGTCCTGAATGACCACTTACTTTTGTCCCAAATGACCACATATTTTTGTCCCGAATGACCATATAGTTTTGTCCCAAAGGACCACATAGAACCCTCGACTCTTGGCATGCCAACTATACCTCTAATTCTCATACATATACCTTGGGCTTTAAGCACATAAGTATTTCTCATTTCATTATTCAAGATGTCGTATTCACATAAACACTTTCACATCGAGCATTTTCATATAAGCATAGTCACATATCACATGTTCACAATCATGTACATATAACAATCAAAACATATCTTAAGAAATATAACTTGAATAAAGCGTTGTAAAAAAATTGCATAAAAGAAATAAAACGGTTTTCGATCGAAAACTCTGAGGTTGGATTATCGCAAAAATGAGTTGCACTCACATTTGCCTCACGTAAGTCTAATCAAAATATTTTTCCTTTCGATCAATCTCGTACTATACCAAATCTTTCGTTACTCGTTTGATCCAAATCTACATATCAATATGTACAATATCAATACCAACTTTCTATAGTTGAATAACCCATTAGCGTTTACATAAACGAAATGAAACACATAATTTAGCATTTCAAGTTTGATAGTATCGGTACCCCTCCTACAGTACCAATACTTTTCTTTTGTGGTACTAAAACTCTCTTCTGTATCGATACCATTTTGACATTATGGAATTCCATTTTTTATTACGGTATCGATACCTCCACACCAGTATCGATACTTTTCAATTAGTATCGATATTGATCATACGATTCATCCATTTTTTCCAGCAATTTACCCTTATAGTATCAATATTGTTCTTCCAGTACCGATACTCTTACCTAGAATTCATATTTTTCACTTCGCATTTTTCCAAAATTTCACCTAAATCTCATACTTTTAACTCCAAGTAAACCCTTAAACTCTTTAGAATTATACCACACAATTTATGTCCGTTAATCCTCTTATAACATCTAAATTTCTCCTTAGAACTAAAAATCACACAAAATATTCAAACATGTTCTTAATCTTTTCTAATACTTATAAATTTCTTAATTACACCCTTAACAAGTCAAATTTATCATTAGAAATCCAAATACTAAATCATATAATCAAATCCATTATAAACTCATTTTACTAATCCATTGTTAAATCGCTAATTCCTTAGTTTTAATCAACCTTAAGCTTTCTTTAAGCTTATATATCACTCAATGACTCAAAACCAAACTTAAAATGAAAAGAATAACCAACTTGAGACACACTCACCTTATCAATGGAGACAGAAGAGGAAAAAGAAAAATGAATCAAGCTTCCATATACATCTTCTTTTCTCAATTTTCTAAGCTTAAAATATCTTTTAAAATGAATTTTAAATTCATATTTTGCTAAAAGACCTCTTTGCCCTTCCATTCATCCATCTTTTCTAATAAGTCCTAAACATAAATTTCCAAAATTAGTCATTGACTTTTCAACTTATTCCAATTATACCACTAAATTTTAAACTCTTTTGTTTTTGTCACTGATCCGATGTTTGGGGTATTACAAGTGAGAATGACTTCACTGACGTGGTGACGTGTCATCATCTTCTAGAAAATATAGTCAACATTTTCGTGAATCAGAAGACTTAACCGCAAATCCACATGAGAATTTAGGATTTATCTTTATTTTTTGGGATTTATTTCAAATAATTATGGGAATTATCTTTTGTTATTTTTAGGGAATTATGTTTGTATTTATTAGGAATTATCTGTTAGGATTTTTAGGGATTTGAGGAGACTATAATTACCCATTAGGTTAAGCCTCAACTTATCTCAAATTCTCTTGTTTTTCTTTGTTTTAGTTTTCTTCAGTTTTTACTTTTATCTTTAGTTTTTAATTTTAAGTTTTAATTTTATCTTTTTTTAAATGTTGAGTATGATTTCTCTCATACTTAGCTAAGTTTTTTATAGCCAAAGGCTGCAGCGATGACTCAATTTCGATTATGAGAATTGAAAAGCACCTAATACCCTTCGTGTTACATTCTTATTTTTCTAGAATCAAGGATTGATAATCGACCATTCTTTTAAAATCAAAAACATTTTCTTTTCAAAAAGTGCACGTTGGATTGATAGTGCTTTCGCATTGACAGTTGGGAGGAAGGATCAGCTTGTAGCATATTTGACTTCATGTGAACACATTTAGCAACAATCCGTTATTGGGAACTGAGATTGGATTTCAATCTCAGCAAAACACTATCCGAGTTGGGCTTTCCTAAAGCTTTTAAATCGAGTTGGTGATAACAAAGATTATCGCGATTAGTCCACATAAGGACTTACATTTATAGATTATTTTGGATTGTCGGTTTAATTGAGAGAAAAATAAGTTATATAGGTTGGGCCCTAAACACTATAACCGTCACGAATCTGAAGTGAAAAAACTATTTCGATGATCGACAGAATTTGAGGCAAAACAAAAGCCAGAGGCTGATTTTTATTATTGAAATTTTCTTCAAGTTTACTTTCTTTTTACTTTATTTGTTTTTCAATCAAACAAAATTCCCTTTTTAATTTCTATTGCATTTCACTCCTAGCCTTGAAACAAGACCAATTCATCAGCAACTACATATTCCCTAAGGATCAACCCTTACTCTCTCTATTCTAATTATCTTTATTTTATTTTTATTGAGATTAAGGAACATTTATTTGACATCAAAACAAAAATTAACTTAGAGACATTGTAAATGAGGACAAAACTATCTATAAAAGGATCTCATTTCATGTAAAAAGTAAAAGAGCACTACTATATGTATATATGTATAGATATATTGAGCTACACTGAGCTATCAAATTAAGGGTCTTCCTGATATTTTAATATTGTGCTGACATCTTCAATCTTTCTTTTCCTGATTTGAATATGTTTACAATAGTTCCATTTTCTTCATTTTCCTAGATCCCTTTCGACTACCATTTTTAGGTTTTCACCCTAGATTTCATCTCCCTCTCGATATTCCCTCACATTCTTGATCTTCATATTGAATCTGGATCTTCTAACTAGTCGTACTTGATCAACCTTGTGGTTTGAGGATTATTGAGTCACTCGTCTTCAAGTATTTTTCTTTCTTCTTTTTTCTTTTTTTTTCTTTTTTTTTTTCTCTTCTTTTTGATTTTTTGATTTTTTTTGATTTTTTGATTTTTTTATATCTTATATATTTTTCTCTCTATGTTGTCAACTTGATTTGATCTTTGAGCACTTTGTATTTGGTCTACCTTGTTGTATCTTGTTATATCTCACTTTATTTCACCATGACTTGCCTCTGTTACAAAATCTAGATTGATGGCTTTCATTCTTGCAAGCATATTTCCTTCACCTTGCCCCCCGATGTGGAGAGTGATCCTTGGTTAGGGTTGAATAAGAAGGAAAATACAATAGTCTCAAGTAGGGACAACAAGGGATATATATTTTTTGTGATGTGATAAATGGAACAAAGGCTTTATACGTTAGCCTCAAGAGGTATCCACAGGAGGACGAGTATCCAGGATTAACCTTATTTACATGAAAACAATGTAATTAATGTATGATAGAATTATTTCAATTATTCCGTTTATTTCTTCATTTCCATTCTCTCCTGGTATGCCTCAATTACTTGAGCTTATCTTCGAAAAGTCGATTCATGATACATCATCTCGCTTCTCTTGTAGGAATGGTTTATGTACACATGAACATCTTATATTTTATGCCTCTAGGTTTTACTGAGGTTAGCAAATGAATATTGGTTCTGTGTCTAGGAAGGGAAATGGGTGAATCTGAAGCCATCTATCTTGGAAAAGGTAGTGTTAAGGAAATATTAGCTATGTCTAGGAAGGTAAAAAGTATAGGTTTGGTGGCCTGGGATGATAAGGGTATGACTTTTGAGCTTCAAAGGGAGGTGATGTTGAGGTTCGATTTTTTTTTTGTAATGAGGACACACCATGTAAGGAAACAAGTAAGGGTGTTTGACTTTGGAGGGAACACGAAAGGTCTAATCTTGCCACTTGTCAAAGATATATAATCAATGAAGTAGTAAAAGAAATTTTTATTCATTTGATATTCAAAGAATTACAATATTAAAACTTGATTTATTGCTCATAACCTTAGAAAATGACAAAAGTTCAATCATCAAAATATTTTAAGAAAATAAATAAAGAACAAAAAAACGTTCAAATAGGGAAATGTTACTGCAATAAGGCTTCATAGAGAATGTAAAAACTTTTTCCTTATTGGCACCAGAATGTCTCATACGCATTAAAGGTCAATGTCCCTGGGTCAATCAAATTTTGGACCTTCCTCTTCAGTGTCTCACAGATCTCAAAGGTATGCGCCAAACTCCATATATTATGTTAACATCAGGTCCATGGCTCTCAATCCTTTTCTTGGTACGAATGGGGTGACTTCAATTTACCTAAAAACTTCTATCACAAGATTCTCTGTGAGTTACTCCCAAGATCTACGATTAATGCACGTTGAGATACAATGTATATTATGCAATGTATGATGTATAGAAGTGAATGTAAAGATGCAAAGATGCACATATGAATGCAAAATTACAAAAATGGTAATGCAAAATACAAGATGAAAATGCAACAAAGGAATTGCTCCCAAAAATAACTATTCCTTAAACAATTCTTGATAAACCGACAATGTCTCAGTATATTAGGGAAATGGAAATCTGTTCCATCTTCGAGTTGTCTAGCTCCTGCGAGCGTTTGGGTATTACATCGTCTTTCATTATATTAAACATATTGAAACCCTTCAAAGCTTCTACTTCATCTCCTACTTTTATAAATTCATTGAGTTGCGTCGTGATCTTCAACTATTGGCATCAACATCAAATATTCTTGAGTCCAACCTACTACCTTAGTAGGTAGATGTCTGGCTTGCCTCCTTAGTAGTTAGACTATGTCTTGACGCTACTCGATCTTCATAGAGAATCTTCGCAATTCTATCTAACCCAATGAAAGGCATTTTTGTGGGCAATGTTTTTAAAGAACCTTTTGAAAGATTAGTTATTTCATGTATTAATACCTTTGAAGGATATGTCATGTTCCTGCAAAAAATACAACAAAGCACAAGACAAGACAAAAAGAATCAAGTTAGTTAAAATGATTATTCAAATAAATGTAAGCTTAGCAAAAATAATTAAATACGACTCAAAGCTGAGACTGAAAAATAAAGCATACAAAGGAGATTAAGAGTCCTAACCGCATACGTTCTAGTTCTCCTAAGTTATCCATATAGCTCTAGCGGGGTAGGTTTACTAAATTCTCTACATGAGGCTTGGTTCTCAAAAGGTTCCCAAGCCATCTTTACAACCTGCTAAGGTTGACTCTAATTTTATCCCATTACAGACTTGCAAATCAGGTTCAGCTTAGGGGATCACACCGCTAAAAGCGTGGCTCGTAACTGGTATCTAGACAAACAACTTAGGATGATTTCAAAGGGTAATTTTTCAGACCTACACGAAGAAGCCCAGGCTCCCCATAAGGTGTGACATTTTCCCATGCTTTGGTAAATCGAGATTAAGCTTTAGTTTAGAGCTATGATTTACAACAATCCTAAATAAATTCACAAAAGTGTAAGCATTAATAAGAGATATTCTTTTTTTTTGAAATAACATAATTAACTATAAATTAAATAAATTTAAACTCAAAATTTATAAATTCCAAATATATGGTAACCAACCAGTGACTCGACTCTCAAGTTGTTTTGGAAAACAAATGTCCCTAGCGGAGTCTCCAAGTTGTCGTCAACGTTTTTCTCTCAAGTGGGGAAAAAACCAGTATGACTTGGGGGTTTTATTTGAAAAGATTTTGAAATGTGACGAGTCACCACCAATCATTTTAAGGTGTGATTGGGACACCATAAAAATTGGGTAAGTTTAATAAAACATTTTATTTTATCAAAATACCAAGTTTAAGGTCTACGAAAACTAGAAAATAGGTTTGAAATTAAGTTACGTGTGGGGAAGGATTAGCACCCCCCACAACGCCCAAAAGTTGGTACCTAGTTGATTACCCTATATTTAAGAAATTTGAAATCTTGAGTTCAAACTTTATTTAATTGAATATTCACTATGGATGCACAGTTGAAAAGGTTGTTAGTTTATTTAAGCCAATAGTGTTCGCCCCCTAGCATGAATGCAGGAGATCAACTATTATGCCCAATAACCGGACATTTCCTTGATTTTAAGAAATCATGATGCGGTCTTGAAAATGATGTCGACCTACTTCGGGAATCACTAGTAGTCACCCGCTGAGCATACTTGAGGGAGATATACCATTGATTCCTTGTTAAATCAACATTTCCTTAGTTGTGAAATAGAAATGCAATCAAACAATTTATTATTAAACCAAATTAAACTAAGGGTTGATTATGGCTTTTTCTTACTTAAAGTGTCATTATGAAAATTAAAGAAATTAGGGTTAAACCTGATAGTTGAGTTTCTAATATTAGTTGTAATTTATTTTAACCAAATATTGATTAGAATAATCGAAATGGTCATTCGGCGCATGTTAAAGCGAAAGATAAATCAAATTATTCCCTAAATTAAAGAACTAAGGTGAAATTAAACCTAGGATCAAGGTTCTAACTGTTAACCTAATTGATTATGTCAATTTTGAATCCTAATTAAAGTTAGGGATTGGATGTGATTGTCTAAAGTCAAGGGACCAAACCTATGACCTAAGGCTCTAACTAACCCTAATTTTAAATTAAAGTAAACCTAACTAAAAGTTAAAAAGACTAAAGTTAAACTAAGGCTTTAAATATTTATTAGATTAATTATTTTAATCGCAAAGTCAATTTTAGTCCTTGGGCATGAAAGCAAAGACCAATTTGAAAATTTCCCTAATCTTGAATTTAAGGACTAATGTGTGAAGAAACTAAGTCTAAAGGTCTAAAATGAAAATATTATATTAACATCCTAATATTTAAATGAATTAAAATGAAATTAAAAAACATAAGAAATTACCTTAAAAATAAAAAATAAAATTAGAATGGTAGTTACAATAATCTTAATTAAAATAAATAAATTAAGAAAACAATATAAATTAAAATAAATAGATGTAACGTTAAAAGTCTTGATTCAAATGGCCTGAAAAGTAGATAAGATTGAAGTTAGGAAATAATTTAAAATAAGGACTAAAATAAAATCAAGGACTAAATTGTAATTAAATAAACCAATTAAAATTAGAGACTAAATTAAAACATATAGAAATGTTTAGGGGTTAAATAGTAACTTATTAATATAGTGACCTAATTGAAACAAATGCAAAATTAATCATGAAATTACATAATTAATGTAACATCCTCAATATCAGGTTAGTGACTAAATTGTAAATTTGGTGATTAAAGTATAATAATTGAACAATTAAGAACTTATATGAAAAATATGGTGTAGGATCAAATTGGAAAGAAGGAGGATTAAAAGGACAAAATAGTCATTCACAAGGGAAATAATTTAATTGTTATGGTTATATATGCTTCCACGTGGAGTGAAGAGAGAAATATATAAGCTTCCAGAGTTATCTTCTTCTCTTCTTTTCTCCCAACGTGAAGACTCATTGCAAAGGTGAGAATTCTCATAAGCTGATTGTTAGTTGAAATTTAAGTTCGGTTTTGATCCTTAGATGATAATTAAGCTTAACGAAAGCTTAATTTACTTTAAAACAACAAGATGAAGGGTGTAGGAAGAATTAAATATTAGGAGTTCTTGAATGCAATCTTGAAATAGAGTTCATATTTGGAATCAGAGAATGAATTTGACTTGTCATTGACTTAATTAAGACATACGAAGTGTTAAAATTAGATTTAGAACATGTTGGAAATTGAGGAAGATTCTTGAAATCTATGTGGAGGATTGGATTTTTAAGTTTAAGAGGTATTGAATGGGTATTAATTAGTTAAAGTAGGTGTATGCAAGTTAAGGATATAAAAAGAGGGGAAATATAAAGTGTTGAGAAGATTATGAAGAGATTTTTGTGCTAAAATAACATTTCTGGGCTATGTGCATCGATGCACATTCAATGTGTATCGATGCATCAAGGGTAAAATCCCATAAATTGTTCAAGGTGTATCGATGCACATGAAGTGTATCGATTCACTCCTTTAAAATAAAAACATCGAATACCATCAGTGTATCGATGCACAAGTAGTGCATCGATGCACCCCCTTAAAATACAAAAATCGAATGGGATTTATGTACCGATGCATAGAAAGTGCATCGATGCACCCGTCAAGGGATGCATTGATACATGGTGTAGTGCATCGATGCATACTTTCATTAAGAGATGAAAATAGCTTTCTTTTTATCTTAAGGAGTGATAGTTTAAAATATATTAATTAGTATACTAATTAGTATCAATGATTTACTTTATAGATATAGAACGAAATTTCGTTCCGGAACAAACAAAGGATTAGGATCAAGTCAAAACAAGCAAGGCCAAGGTGAGTGTATATCCTAGATGAAATAGAATTGAGATAAGACTTGCGATAAGTCTATCTCTTAGCAATGAATTTATGATTTTATATTCACGTACATGCATACATATATATATATATATATATTAACATTATAGTGATTCCATGCATTTTTCATTCATGATTTAACATGATATTATATAAATGAATTCCATTATCAGAGAATCATTCCATGTATGTGAAATAATGGAAATGATCATATGAAGTGACTTATGTGTTTACATGGACAGTGATGAAAGATATATGAAATGAGAAATGTATTTATAATTAAGCCCATGTTATTTAATATGAGAGCTGTAGGTATAATTGGCATGCCAAGAGTAGAGAGATTATTAGTGGTCATTCGGGACATAGTGGTTAATCGGGACAAATATTCAGTGCCCCTAGTGAGATTTTATTCGAGCTATGGTGACAGCATTGTGCACAACCTCAACGTACTCGCGTACCTTCTGTTCTCAATAATGTACATGGGAAATCCAAAGATAAATTAAAGTGGAATTAACATAAGAATATATGTTTTATATGTGCATGTCACCATCATATATGTTATAGTGTAACAGATGCATGCAAATTAAGAGGTCATGATCATATGGTAAGAATGCATGTTCATGAATGCATTATTATATCTATATATTTATATTATGCCTCACTAAGTCTATGACTTAGCGTGTAAGTGATTTACACATAGGTACCAAGAAGCAAGAAGAGCAGTAATAGAAGTGGCAAGGATAACATCACTACTAAAAGATCAGATCAGAATTAATTGACAAAGTAGGTATTTTGGTTGTGTATAGAGTGTTGGCATGTAATAAGTTGTTAATTATGAATGCTCTGATCAATTTTGTATTTTGTGGTCTCTTTTATGTAAATTAACATATTTTTTTTAATGAAAGTTTAAAATTTTCCTGTTTTTCTTTTAGTGTCAAAGTTTGAAAAGTCAATGTGACACTTCAGATTCGTATTCGGGCCAGGTATAGGTTGGGGGTGTTACATTTAATGGTATCAGAGCTACGGTTTAGTCGATTCTCGGCATAAAACGAAGTCTAGAGTGTCCCATAAGGTATATATTTCAATAAAATAGCGAAAACTTCTGATATGATATAATAGTGAGTATGATGTTTTGCTGATAGAATGATATGGGAATGTTTTTATAGATGTCTGGACATGGTAGCTCTAGAAATGAAGCGAGAGAAGATAGGCCTACTGAAAGCAGTAATTCACCTACCCTGGCTAGGTAGAGTGAAGATCAGGCACCCTCTGGAGTGTCTGTAAGTGATCAAGATGTGTTTTTCAGAACACTGGACGCGGTATTGGCGCGTTTCCAACCTTTTGTTACTTCAACTCCAAGAATAAATGTTGCAAAGGAGTTAAAGGGTTTAGGAGCACCAGAGCTTAGAGGTGAAGCCGAAAAATATCTTGTTACTGCAGACCTTTGGCTTAATGACGTAAAAATCATGCTTGAGGGACTATATTGTTCCGATCCAGAGAACCTGGATGGAATAGTCTCTTTACTCAGAGGGCAAGCAAGGATTTGGTGGACCAACGTTACATTGAGAATGCCCAGTGATCAAGTAACTTGGTCTTTGTTCTTAGAAGAGTTCAAGCATAAATATATTGGAGATCAGTTTATTCGACAGATGAAACAAGAGTTCATGAATATGAAGTAATGAAACCGTACAGTTTATGAATATGAGTGTGAATTCAACAAGTTGAGTCACTTTGTTGTCAAGATTATTCATACAGAAAAGGATATTTGTGATTGGTTCGTAGAAGGTTTACGTCCAAGACTGAAGGAAATGTTAATTATGTTAAATCTATCCTCGTTTCAGAAAGTGGTGGACCGTGCTAAAGCTCTTGAAAGAGCTTAAAATGAGAGGTTTGGAGATTCCCGAGTTCAGACTTCGAAAAGATCGGGCGCATCATCGAGTGTTGCACCATAAAAAAGGGGCAGAGATGTGAGTTCTAGACCCCAAACGAGATCAGAGTTGATTGCATCTTCTGCAAGGGGATCAAATCAGATGAGGGGTCGACAGACACGGTTAGTGGGATCTGGAGCTGGGAGATCTAACCCGAGCTAAGTCAGATAATGTCCACATTATGGAAAGAACCATTCGGGGATATGTATGATGATTTCTGGAGCCTGTTTTAAATGTGGGGACACCGGACATTTTGTTCAGGATTATCCCATGTTAGCTGGTGAATCTGCTCAGCCAGAGAGGTCTGCCTCGGTTACCCAGAGAGGAAGAGGTAAATACAGAGAAAGAAGTCAATCAGAGTCATCAGCTCTACAAGAGATACATTCTACAGCTCGTGTGTATAATCTCAAGACTAGAGATGATAGAGATGACCCAGAGATAATAGCAGGTATCTTTCAGTTGTATGACAAGAATGTGTTTGTATTGATTGATTCAGGGTCTACATATTCTTACATTTATAGTAAGTTAGTGAAAGAATTAAATATTCCATTAGAATCTACTAGCACTGAGGTAATAGTGACTAATCCGTTAGGACACAGAGTCAACATGGTGTGTCGAGGGTATCCCATACGGATTCAGGGAATTAAATTCCCTACTAATCTGATGGAATTACCTTTTGACGAATTCGAGGTGATACTGGGAATGGACTGGTTATATCCTTACTATGCTAATGTTGACTATAGACTGAAAAGAGTAACATTGAGAAGTTCAGAAGATATAGAAGTTATTGTATTTAGTGAAAGATGGAAGCCATTGGCTAATGTAATATCAGTGATGTCGGCAAAGAAGTTATTGCTATAGGGATGCCAAGGGTTTATTGCTAGTGTGCTGGATGTGAGAGCAAAAGAGAAGGGGATTGAAGAAATTCCTATAGTCAGAGAGTTTTCTGACATTTTTCCTGTAGAGTTACCGGGTTTGCCTCCAGACAGAGAGGTAGAATTTCAGATTGAAGTAATACCGGGAACTGCACCTATTGCCATGTCACCATACAAAATGGCCCCAAAATGGTTACAAGAATTAAAGATCCAATTACAAGAATTACTGGACAAAGGGTTTATCAAACCGAGTGTCTCACCATGGGGAGCTCCAGTTTTGTTCGTAAAAAAGAATGATGGATCTATGCGTCTTTGCATTGATTATAGGCAACTTAATAAAGTGAACATCAAAAACAAATATCCTCTCCCCAGAATTGACGATTTATTTGATCAGTTAAAGGGAGCTTCAGTGTTTTCAAAAATTGATTTACGATATGGTTATCATCAATTGAAGATTCAAGATAAATATATTCCAAAGACAACATTTAGAACGAGATATGGTCACTATGTAACATCCTCCATACCGGGTTAGTGATCAAATTGTGAAATTATAAAATTCAGTGACCAAAGTAGATAAATTGAATAGTTGAAAGATTTAATGGGAATGTTTTGTGTAGGATCAATTAACAAAGAAGGAGGAACTAAAGGGGTAAAAGAGTCTTTTAATAGGGGAAATAATTAAATATTAGATGAGGATATTTAAATCCATGTGGAAGACAAATGAAGAGAACAAAAGTTTCCAGATTTCTCTTCTTCTTCACTTCTTCTTCTCCATCGAGAGACCAAGCTAAAGGTGAGTTTTCTTGTTGATTAAATTCTTGATGAATTTAAGGTTTCTTATTGATCCTTAGTTGATAACTAAGCTTAAGGAAAACTTAGATTATCTTAAAACCATAAGATGAGGAGAATATGAAGAATCAAAGAAAGGAAGTAGAAAAGTGAAATCTTGGATTAGAGTTCCTAATAAGAATTAGAAGTGGAATTTGACTTGCCATAAAGCTAACTAAGAAGTATGAGGTGTTAGAATTCAAATTAGAACATGTTGGAATTTGGGTTAGATTCTTAAATTCTACATGGAGAATTGGATTTTTAAGTTTCAAAAGTATGGAATGGATAATAATTAGTTTAAGTAAGAGTATGCAAGTTAAGGATATATAAAGAGGGGAAATATAAAGTGTTAAGTAGACTAAGAAGAGATTTTCGTGCTAAAATGACAATTCTGGGCAATGTGCATCGATGCACATTCATTGTGCACCGATGCATCGATGATAAATCCTAGAAATTGTTTAAGGTGTATCGATGCACATGCAATGCATCGATGCATTAATTTAAAAAGAAAACATCGAATAGGATTTATGCATCGATGCATAAGGAGTGCATCGATACATCCCCATTAAATACAAACATCGAATAGGATTTATGCATCGATGCATGGTGTAGTGCATCGATGCATACCTCCATTAAAAAATGAAAATGGCTTTTCTTTTAGCCTAAGAAATGATAGTTTAGAATATATTAATTAGTATAATGATAAGTATCAATGAATTACTATGTAGATATCGAGTCTAAACGAGTTCCGGAACCATCAACAAGTAGGATCAATCGAGGGAAAGACAAAGAAATCTAGGTGAGTGCATATGCATAGCATGAAAATGTATTTTACTCAGTTCTAGACTTGTGATAAGTCTAGATTCAATATTTTGATACATGATAGTATTTCATATTATGATATATGACATGAATCCATACCATATGCATTATGGGACATGAATATGCAAGAAAAAGTTATATGAGTTATGTGATAAAGGTATGAAAATAATATTTCTACGTGATACAAATAAGATAAATTGTGAAAGCCCATGTTATGTAAATGAGAACTATAGGTATAGTTGGCATGCCAAGGGTAGAGGGTCTATGTGGTCCTTCGGGACATACATGTATTCTTTGGAACATGTGTGAGGTCTGGTGAGACATATACTTGATCCTTGGCATATGTATATGATTCTTAAGGAATGATATGTGGTCCTTCGGGACATATATGTATTCTTTGGAACATGTGTGAGGTCTGGTGAGACACATACTTGATCCTTGGCATATGTATATGATTCTTAAGGAATGATATGTGGTCCTTATGGACATTATTATATGGCACTACGGTGCAATTCTACGCGGAACTCCGGTGCAATTCTATGTGGCACTTAGGTACAATTATATGAGCTGTGGTGACAACATAGTGCACAACCTCACAATACTTACATACCTTAGGTTCTCTGTATGGTACCATGGGCTAATGAACTTACAAAGGCAAACTTATGAATGTGAATTTGATAAGTATATGTGTAAGAAACATGGTTCTGGTTATTGCATTGTTTACATACATCTTATCATTGCAACCCATCTTATTTTGGCAATTACTTTATATTTATCGATATTATTATTATATTGCCTCACTAAGTCGATGACTTAGCGTGTGAGTGTTTCACACGTAGGATCCGATAAAGTAGACGATCGAGGTTAAGCAGCTAGACAACATTACTCCTGCAACTATCAGATCAGAGGCAACTTAATCAGTAGGTCATTTTGTTATGAAAATGGATGTTGGCATGTAACTAAAGAATTAAGTTGTGTATGCTCTGAATATTTTGGTAAACTTATATTACAATATGTATATTATTGTATTTTTCGTAATATAAGTTCAAATATTTTGCTATTATTTGTAATGAGTTGTGTTTTAAAATTCAATGTAATATCTCTGACTCGTATCCGGGTGGGATACGGGTTGGGGGTGTTACACACTATGTGTTTATCGTAATGCCGTTTGGAGTTACAAATGCTCCAGCTGCTTTTATGGATCTTATGAACAGAATATTTCAACCCTACTTGGATCGATTCGTAGTGGTGTTCATCGATGATATTTTAGTGTATTCAAAGTCAAAAGAAGAGCATAGTTCACATTTAAAGATTGTTTACAGATTTTGAGAGAAAAGAAGCTTTATACCAAACTCTCAAAATGTGAATTCTGGTTGAAGGAAGTGACGTTCCTTGGACATGTGATTTCTGCAGAAGGAATTCGAGTGGATCTCCAAAAGATTAAATCCATTTTAGAGTGGGAAGTTCCAAAGAATGTGTCAGAAGTCCGGAGTTTTCTGGGGTTAGCCAGTTATTACCAAAGGTTTGTTAAAACTTTTCGATAATAGCATTACCCCTAACTAAATTATTGAGGAAAGAGGTAAAATTTGTATGGACTTCAGAGTGTCAAGAGAGTTTTGAAATGCTAAAGAAGATTTTGACAGAAGCTCCAGTATTGATTCAACCCGAGTCTGGCAAGAACTTCATAGTGTATAGTGATGCGTCTCATAATGGCCTGGGATGCGTGCTAATGCAAGAGGGTAAAGTGGTAGCGTATGCATCGAGGCAACTAAAACCGCACGAAAAGAATTATCCCACACACGATCTGGAGATAACTGCAGTAGTATTTGCTCTTAAGATCTGGCGTCACTACTTGTATGGTGAACGATGCTATTTGTATACAGATCATAAGAGTTTGAAATATTTGATGACCCAAAAGGAGTTAAATTTAAGACAGAGAAGATGGGTGAAATTCTTAAAAGATTATGATGTAGCGGATGCCTTAAGCCGAAATACGTTTGCAGCCTTACGAGCTGTGGATGCCAGACTATCGTTAAGAGGAGACGGTGCCATATGTGGATAATTGAATCTCAAGCCATCATGGCTAGATCAAATTAAGGAATTACAAGCTAGAGATGAAAAGTGTATAAAGAAGTTATATCAAATAAGGAATGGAGAGGTTACGGATTATGAAATGAAAGCTGATGGGAACCTATATTATCAAGGGAGGCTAGTGATTCCAGATGATGATGAGTTGAAGAAAGACTTGTTAACGGAAGCTCATTGTAGTCCATTGACTATGCATCTGGGAGGAAATAAAATGTATATGGATCTCAAGAGTCGATATTAGTAGCATGGAATAAAGAGAGACATTACAGAATTCGTATCCAAATGTTTGACGTATTAGCAAGTCAAAGCTGAACATCAGGTTCCGTCAGGATTATTACAAGCAATGTATATTCCTCGGTGGAAATGGGAGAATGTAACAATGGATTTTGTAACAGGGTTACCTTTGACTCCGAATAAAAGAGATTCTATATGGGTGATTGTAGATAGATTGACTAGGTCAGCTCATTTTATTCCGGTCTGAGTTGAATTTACCTTGGATAAGTATGTCGAGTTGTATATCAGAGAGATTATACGTTTATATGGTGTACCTGTTTCTATTGTTTCGGATCGAGATCCTAGATTTACTTCACGGTTTTGGAAATTATTACATAAAGCGTTGGGAACTCGGTTGAACTTTAATACATTATTTCATCCTTAAACCGATGGGCAATCCGAGAGAACAATCCAAATTTTGGAGGATATGTTGAGAGCTTGTGTTATCGAGTTAAAATGATCATGGGAAAGGTACTTACCTCTTCCTGGATTCGCGTACACCAATAGTTATCAATCAAGCATCAAAATGGCACCTTATGAAGCTCTTTATGGAAGAAGATGTCGTACGCCCCTAAATTGGTTCGAGCTTAAAGATAAATAAATTATTGGTCCTGAGTTGATCCAGGAAGTGGAAGAAAAAGTTCAAGTAATTCAAAGTAATCTAAAAGCAGCATCTGATAGACATAAATCATACGCTAATCTAAAAAGAAAATAGATTAAATATCAAAGTGGAGGAATCACAAGATAAAGGAAGCAACGTGGGAACGTGAAGAGGACATGACGATTCAATACCCCCATCTCTTCGCGTAATGAAAATTTGAGGATGAATGTTTTTTAGGGGGAAGATTTGTAACATCCTCAATACCGGGTTAGTGACTAAATTGTAAAGTTTTAGAATTTGGTGATTAAAGTATAATAATTGAATAATTAAGGACTTATATGAAAAATGTGGTGTAGTGGTATTGAATTAAGGACTTTTCATCGACTTAATTAAGACATACAAAGTGTTAAAATTAGATTTAGAACATGTTGGAAATTGAGGGAGATTCTTGAAATCTATGTGGAGGATTGGATTTTTAAGTTTAAGAGGTATTTAATGGGTATTAATTAATTAAAGTAGGTGTATGCAAGTTAAGGATATAAAAAGAGGGGAAATATAAAGTGTGGAGAAGATTATGAAGAGATTTTTGTGCTAAAATAACATTTCTGGGCTATGTGCATCGATGCACATTCAATGTGTACCGATGCATCAAGGGTAAAATCCCAGAAATTGTTCAAGGTGTATCGATGCACATGAAGTGTATCGATGCACTCCTTTAAAATAAAAACATCGAATGTCATCAGTGTATCGATGCACAAGTAGTGCATCGATGCACCCCCTTAAAATACAAACATCGAATGGGATTTATGTACCGATGCATAGAAAGTGCATCGATGCACCCGTCAAGGGATGCATCGATACATGGTGTAGTGAATCGATGCATACCTTCATTAAGAGATGAAAATAACTTTCTTTTTAGCTTAAGGAGTGATAGTTTAGAATATATTAATTAGTATACTAATTAGTATCAATGTATTACTATGTAGATATAGAACGTAATTTCGTTCCGGAACAAACGAAGGATTAGGATCAATTCAAAACAAGCAAGGCCAAAGTGAGTGTATATTCTAGATGAAATAGAATTGAGATAAGACTTGCGATAAGTCTATCTCTTAGCAGTGAATTTATGATTCCATGTTCACTCACATGCATACATATATATATATATATGTTAACGTTATAGTGATTTCATGCATTTTTCATTCATGATTTAACATGATATTATATGAATGAATGTTATTATCAGAGAATCCTTCCAAGTATGTGAAATAATGGAAATGATCATATGAAGTGACTTATGTGTTTATATGGGCAGTGATGAAAGAGATATGAAATCAGAAATGTATTTATAATTAAGCCCATGTTATTTAATATGAGAGTTGTAGGTATAATTGGCATGCCAAGAGTCGAGGGATTATCAGTGGTCATTCGAAAAATTGTGGTCCTTTGGGACATAGTGGTCTTTCGGGACAAATATTCAGTGCCCCTAGGGGGATTTTATTCGAGATGTGGTGACAGCATTGCGCACAACCTCAACGTACTCGTGTACCTTCTGTTCTCAATAATGTACATGGGAAATCCAATGATAAATTAAAGTGGAATTAACATAAGAATATATGTTTTATATGTGCATGTCACCATCATATATGTTATAGTGTAACAGATGCATGCAAATTAAGAGGTCATGATCATATGGTAAGAATGCATGTTCATGAATGCATTGTTATATCTATATATTTATATTATGTCTCACTAAGTCTATGACTTAGCGTGTAAGTGATTTACACGTAGGTACCAAGAAGCAAAAAGAGCAGTAATAGAAGTGGCAAGGACAACATCACTACTTAAAGATCATATCAGAAGTAATTGGAAAAGTAGGTATTTTGGTTGTGTATAGAGTGTTGGCATGTAATAAGTTGTTAATTACGAATGCTCTGATAAATTTTGTATTTTGTGGTCTCTTTTATGTAAATTAACGTATTTTGTTTTAATGAAAGTTTAAAATTTCCCTATTTTTCTTTAAATGTCAAAGTTTGAAAAGTCAATGTGACACTTCATATTAGTATCCGGGTTGGGTACGGGTTGGGGGTGTTACAATTAAAACAAGGATGAAAATGTAAAACGCGAGTAAACTGTAGGGACCTGAAAGAAAATAAGCCAAAATTTAGTATTAAAAGACAAAAATGGAAAATAGCAAGTCAAGGACATAAGATTTAAAATGAGAATGAAAAGATCACATGACAATGACCAAAATGCAAACTAGAGGAACTTGGGAGGATTGCAGAAGAGATTAGACCCTTCGGGTCTCCAAAACGCATGTATGGGGGCCAAAACGGCGTCGTTTGGATTCATCTATAAATCCATTTTTTCCTTCATTTTTTCTTCTCCACTCTCTCTCTCCCCTCCCAAATGTTCTCCTCTTTCTCTATACTTCTCTAGAAACCAGCGATGAGCGTCGTCGCGTCGGCGACCGTCATCGGTAGCCTTTCAAGCCTAATTTACACGGGCTTGTTCGTCTCGACTCGATGGTTGTAGATCTGAGCGTGGTTTCACAAGAAATGACCTCCAACGCTGTGAAACAAGGCCAAGACCCTTCGACTTTTGGTGCTCCAATATGCATTCTCCACCGTTAGATCGTCTCAGGTCCGAGCTATGTTGCTCCCGGGGGTAAACCACGTCTTCTCACGATTCAGATTAACCGAAGGAGGCCCCGCTCACTGGTGAACAACTCCGTCCGAGAAGTATGGTCTTCCTCTTTTTTCCCCGAATGGGTTGGTTTCCTTTCTCGTGCTTTTTTTTAATGGATTTTCGATTGAAAAATAAAAATAAAATGCTATGGATACGAAAATATAAAATCGAGTAGAAATGCTTATATGTATTGTTTTCGAATGAAGGGTGCCTTCTTTACATTGGTTTTGCTTGGGGTTTTATAACAACCCATATTACAAATTAAAAAATACAACCCATATTACACTGTTAGAGAAGTTTGCAGGGAGTGGAGATGACAGAGAGTTGGTGGCCATAGTGAAGGTACCGGAGTAGAGATGGCAGGAACACCCGGACATGAGCACCGGATATCAAGGGATTTTTTTGTCCCATTTTTCTTTTCTTTTTTTGGTAATAATAATAATAAATATTTTTTTAGATAAAAATGGTGATTACAGGCGGCATCCAAATTATCTCGCCCGTGCATGCTTAAGCACATTTTGCAAATTATGGTGCTGCTTTTCCTTGTGAATATTTTTTCCAATCCACCAAACGCCTCAAAAACTCCTCCACCTGTGTAATTTTTACAAGAAAAAAATGCATGTTAGTCCAAAAATGATATTAAAAAATAATCCAACAAATTCAAAATTAATAATAGAAATTGCATGCTAAGATTATAAATCTTGCCTCAGATGGTTCTTGGAGAGAATATGAAGCACTTGTCTCTTTAGGTACTTTGGAAACAAGAATCCCAAACCCTTGGCCTCTATCTCGTAAAACCTAGTCAGAAAAAGAAATGTGTTTAAGTTTGAATTATTGTTTTTAATAATGATCTATTCACGTAGATTTCATTGAAGAATTCATTGAGTGATTTTAATAGTAAAAAATGTTATTCCCTCTAAAAGACTCGAATTTAAATTGTTGAGTCTGCAAGGTGTGTGTCAATTGTCAATAGCTAAGAAAATATTTTGAAGAAATACTTGTAATTACTTCAGATTATTAAAGAATTCTATTTGAAACTCGTAACAAGTTTTTCGTTATATAATAGTATTAATTATAATTAGATACCTTAAATGCGTCTTCATCGGTTCGATCATCACCAATATAGATCGGCAAAACATCATTTGAATTAGCATATCCTGAACATATCAAAATAAACAAAATAGGAATCAGTATTGTTAAGAAAAACTATTTCACTATCGGTAATCTCTTATATGTAATTAATTAATTAAAATTCGAAAATGAATAAAAGAAGGGAGAAATTGAGTAACAAAGCACCTAGTGCCTCCAACAAGAATTCAAGGGCTCTCCCTTTGTCCCATTCGATGGTCGGACGAATCTCCAATACCTATTATTTATTTAAAATCAAAAGGAAAACAAAAATGATGCAACTTTTTTTACCTTGTTGAAGAAAAGTTTTAGCATCCATGAACAAGAGTGAAAAGGGACGAGAAAAGAAAATAGAAAGAGGAATAGAAATAGAAATATAAATAAATAAATTAGATGTACCTTCCTCCCTTGAGTTATTTTAAGCATAGGGTATTGGTTGAGTACTGATCGAACTTGCTCAGCTAAGGCAGCCCAACTCTGCCAAAAGCAGCACAGGCAAAATCAGCTCCCCAGAGTTTCAGCATAATAGAAAGAAAAAGACTAGACCGTGTTCGGTTTCGTACCTTTTCATCCACACATCGAAAGTGTACAGACACACAAAACTTGTTATTTTCCACCTTGGCTCCCCCTATCGATTTCGTCTTCTCTACCAACGCTTTGTATACCTGAAAGTTACGACTTCTTTTATTCTTAATTCTATGTGCATTGTTTATTTGTCTTCTTCTCTTTCTAACTCAAATTTCAATTCAATTAATTCATTCGAACCTCGTCTATCATGGGCAAGAATTCACTGGCGGGCTGGAAAAGAACACCACGGTTACCCTGAAGAATCGGATAAATAACACGTTAGTAATGCCAATAGCAAATGTTAAGTTTGAGGTATGAGTTAATCATATTTAAGGAGTGGATCAAGTGGATAGATGTCATTTGATATTTATTTCAATAAATTACACGCTTACTCACTGAACTTTACTATCTTCTATTTCACTCAATGTACTTTCAATTTTTTCAATTTGTTTACTGAACTTTAGACATTAAACTTTTTTTGTTAATCGACCATTAAATTTCTAACGGCGTTATGGCGTTGCTATATTAATTGAAAAAAAAATTAAAAGTATAGTGAATAAAATATGAGAGATAGTAAAGTTCAGTGAGTAAACATGTAATTTATCTTTTTAATTATAAGCCATATATGGCATGTTTTATTGTTAAAATAAGCCACATGAGCACCCTGTTACTAATTAAACGGTAGACAAAAAAGTTCAACGTCTAAAGTTTAGTGAGCAAATTGAAAAAATTAAAAGTATGGTGAGTGAAATAGGAGAGAGAATAAAGTTTAACAAGCGTTTAATTTACCAATTTATTCGTATATTACTCTTATAAAAAGGATAGTTTCTTTGGTTAATTATAACAAACAATTTAATTCTTTCTTTCTTTCTTTTTAAAATATTGTAAAAAAAAAACACAATCAGAATTCATTTCCTCGCTTTGGATGTAAGAAGTTTAGAGAGTTATGTTAATCTTAATAGATAATTTAACTTTCGATATTACTTACTGGTTAATACTAACGTTACGTTTTTTTTTTTTTGGTAACGATACTATTTTTAAGCCGAACGAAAGGAAAATATTACAAAAAGTAGACTATGTTGTTTGTTACTTACGTTCTTGTATTTGCTACTTTTAGAGGGTCCCTTGATGTCCATTCCATGGCTGCCGGCATAATAAAGGCCAGATAATTTTACAAAGCTGTAAACCTGTTGAAATCTTCACCATGAGAATCAATCCAAACACTGTACATCATAAAAGTCGTACGTTTTCCCCCTCGAGGAAAAATAAAATGTACCTTGTCTCGGCACCTTCCAGTCACAATTGCTGTCGGAAAATATCTAGCAACATCTCTTACGGCCGTTCTCATCTGATTAGAGACGATGAATTTAGTGGGAGTAAATAAGAGTGAAGAGGGCAGCTTATGAACGGGAATGGTTACCTCTCCGGACATGAAAGCTCGATCGGGGTCTTCGACGATGGGGGAAAGAGTGCCGTCGTAGTCGAGAAACATCACAATCCGTTTCCCTATGGAAGCGGCCATTATTTGGTCGAACATGCTTAAAGCCGAGGGATGATGAAGCTGTTGCAGGAACATATGATCAAAACATAACATTAACTAGTGGGGGTGAAGAAGTGAGAAACGGGAACCTACAATTGAGGAGCTTTTGTCGTCGGTTGAATAAGTGGACCTGATACGGGTCGGTGACGAAGATCTCATTGAATCCACGCAGGCATTGATTTTAGTTCCTCCTTTCTCGACTTCGAATGACTTTGTCAATAGCACATCAAGGCCTGTAGGCGAAAATGACTTGGCCACCAGCGGAGACGACGGAGGCAATAAGCTCCTTAAACCACGCGATTTCACGTCAAGAACCGCCACATTTTGTTGGTTAGTCATTCTTTTTTTTATCTCTTCTTCCTGCTTATCCTCTGTATAAAAACCCAAAACCAAAGCTTTAAACAAAGATAACCAAAAAGATTTTAAAAGGGAATCAGATTTTTCAAAGGCCTCTATACCTGAACACTGAACAGAGTATTGAACAAAACAGAGACGATGACAATGTCAATGTACGATCTTAAGAGTACAGAAGATGAGCTCAGAACTAGAGAACGAAAGCTTAAAACAAAACTCAAACGATGCACACAAAAACTGGGTTTTTCGAGTCAATTTATAAACTTGGTTTCACGGTAATAAGTACCAAAAACAGCCATAACTTTCCAGGCCACCTGTACTTTTCAAACCTTCCTCTCTCTCTTTTGAATTGAGGGACCACTCTTAAGATTCCAGGGAAAAATAATTCTCAGGCCTTATTGTAAAAAAAAAAATCCTTTGTGTTTCTAACTTACAGTAACGTGTTGTGCTCGCAAAATGATATATATTGCACTTCAAACTCGTAATTGTTAAAGGTTTTGGAATAAACTAAACAAATCTGTCATTTTAGCTCATTGGTCCCTCGTAATTGTTAAAGGTTTTGGAATAAACTAAACAAATCAGTCATTTTAGCTCATTGGAGAAGGACTACTTGGGGAAGAGTCCCACCTTGTTATTATAAAGTTTGATGTATTTGAGGTTTTACACAACAATGGTGGGAGCCATTGGGGAGAGACACATTTTTTTGTCAAATTTATTACTTTTAGGACAAGTTTTTAATTTTTTTGGCTTAATTTTGTTTCAACTATTTCCTACATGTGTGAATTCAACAAGACCGTCAAATTTGAATTCTAGTGTCATCTTCGTCTAGATGTCATTCTAACTTGAACAATTTTATAGTATTATTTGCGTTCTATCAAATGAAAATAGCGTAGTAAAAATTGGGTACTAAGTACGCATGTGCATATGAATAGACCATTTGACATAAAAGTTGAGTAAAATGACAGGGTGGAAATTTCAGAGCTTGTCAAGTCTATTCTAATGAAAGGATAATTATTAGATGACAATCAAAACTCCGAAAAGATTACCTATAAAGCATTAGTACAACTAGCAAGGCGAAGCACTCTTTGTTTGTTTATTATTTCCTAAAGGATAAATTGCATCATATGTTACTGAGCTTTAAGCGGTGTATTATTTATATCATTAAACTTTTAATTACTCTAATTATAACACTATGATTTTGATTTCATTTATATCACTTGATCGTTAAATTTTAACAATACACTGATGTGGACAAATCTTTTTGTCACTATGATGATGTGGACAAAATGCCATAGTCTTGGTTCAGTTATTGATGTCTAAGACGATGTCGTTTTAAGAACTGAACTTTAAGGGTATATGAATTTTGACACTAAACTTTTAAACATTTCACTTTTTGACACAAAACTTTTTCGACTTTCGCTTACAGCTAATCGACACCCATCATTGGTTACCCATATACAGCAAAATTGATATTAAAATATTCATATTTCACTCATTTTTCTTCTCATCGGATTGATTTTTTCAAAATCGATGAAAATTCATCTAAAGATTCGACGTGCTATACTCTAATATCCTCTTATGGTTGTCCAATGAACCTAGTTTTAAGGTATGTTGTTCATATTCTCAAAATAATGCTTCTAACCGTTCAGTTTTTTGAACAAACTCCCCAAACCTCTTAAATTTGAGAAAGTCTCTAAAACCCTAAAAAGGTTAAATTTTATATACTTTCGTCGGTTTTGGGTGAGTTTATTGGAAAACTAATCATAGGAGAAGAAAGATGAGTGAAATGCGAACGTTTTGATATCGATCTTGTCGTGAAAGACGATTAGTGAAAGACAATGATTCACTACCAGCAACAGTAAAAAAAAGTGCATTGTCAAAAAATAAAATGTTTGAAAGTTTAGTGAAAAAATCAATACATCCATAAAGTTCAGTGCTTAAAACAATATCGTTTTAGACATCAATAGCCGTACCAAAGCAATGTTGTTTTGTCCAAATCATCACATTGTTTGGATTTTAACGACCTGGTGGTATAATTGAAGTTAAAACCAAATTGTTATGCTATAATTAGAGTAATTAAAAACCCATTGGTATAAATGATACATTTCCTAAAATTAGTGGTATTTGATGTAATTTATCCATTCTTAAAAGTTATATTCTATTTCTATGAAACTAATTTTGAGAATTGATGTCTAAAACCTTAACTATTAATAAAATATAAATCTATTATAAGAAAAATAAAACTTAAATCTCACACCTATGATAATCTCTATAAAAGTGAAGGCATGTTTGTCGGCAGTCAATTCCTTTGAGTAAGTGATGTTTACCTCCAACAACTAATTAATTACCTAGTTATTTTTCTATTTGTCTCCTCTTTACAATTTATTCATACAAAATCAATGATCAAAGATGGGTTTTATTTTTCCACATAGTTTAAATATCAACATTGAAGTTAAAACTAAATATCAAATTATGTGATCGAAATCAATTTCCTAAAAACTTAAGTATCAATTTAATCAAAATAAATATAAAATAATATAGTAACCCTCTTATACATTATGAAATCTTCATGTATTATGGGAGCACTCCACGATAACTTTAGATAACACTAAAGTTAATAATTTCAAGTACAATGTAAAGATACTATGTTTTTAGTAAATATAAAACCAATGCAACTTTTTTGAGGCCTCTTCTCATAATAGAAATCTTATATTGGCTGAGAAAAATTACAATAAACATTATATATTTAGCATACATGTTATATTAATATTCACAATTTTAATATATATTTTTAAAAAATAATATATTTGTCACCACCGTTTTTCGCTGGGGTGGGAAAAAACTAGTTCGACTTGGGGTTTTTTTTTTAAATATTTTGAAATGTGAGGAGTTGTCACCAATCATTTAAGGTGCGATTGGAACACCATAAAAATCGGGTGATTTTAATAAAATATTTTATTTTACCAAAATATCAAGTTTTGGGGTCTGCAAAAATCCAGAAATCAGGCTCGGAAGTCGGTTATGCGTAAGGGTTAGCACTCCCACAGCTCCCAAAAATTGGTACCTAGTTGATTACCTTATTTTGAAATTTTGAAATTTTGAGTTTGAACTTTATTTAATCAAAAATTCACTATGGATGTGTAGTTGAAAAGGATGTTTGATTATTTAAGTTAATAATATTAGCCCCTAGAATGAATGCGGGAGATCAATTATTATACCCAATAATCAAACATTGCCTTGGAATTTTGGAAACATGACAGGGTTTTTGAAAAGGATGTCGACCTACTTCAGGAGTCACCAGTAGTCACCTCCTGAGCATAATGTGGAGGATACACCATTAACTCCTTGGTAAATCAACATTGGCTTATTATTTTAAATCCAAATGTAAGCAAACAACTTTTTATTATACCTAATTAAGCTAGGTGAGTTCATTAAGGCTTCCCCTAACCTAAAGTGTCAAATTATGAGATTTAAAGAATCTAGGGGATTAAACCTAAAAAGTGTAGGCTCTAATATTAATCCTAATCATTTTTGGTAAATTATTGAATTGAACAGCCAAAATGGAACCTCGAGCATAATCGAAGACTAAATTGAAAATTCTCCTAGATTAAAGGAATAAGTTTAAATTAAACCTAAAATGGAGGCTCTAAACATTACCCTATTTGATTTTAATCAATTATGCAATTCGAATAATTAAATTGGAACCTCAAGCAAAAGCGAAGACCAAATTAAGAATGCTTCTAATTTAAGGAATAAATGTGAAATTAGGCCTAATATGGAGGCTCTAATATTAATTCTAATTACTTTTAGTAACTTATTGAATCGAATAATTAATTTGGAACCTCGAGCATAAGCGAGGGCCAAATCAAAAATTCTCCTAAATTAAAAGTTCAAAGACCAAATTTAAAGGAGTCTAAATTTAAGGACTAAATCTAACAAGACAAGTGATCTATCAAGGACTAAACTAAAAGGAATTTAAAAATGCAAAGTTGAAATTAAAGTTCATTAAATAAAGGACCAAAATAAAAGAAAACATAAATTAAAGCTTAAATTGAGAAATTGCCAAAAATTCAAAAATTAGTGTTTAAAGGACTAAAATGTAAATGCTGAAAAGTAAAGGTATAAAATAAAATAACAAACATTTAAAGGGAAAATGTAAATAATAGAAAATAAATTAATCGAATAAAATTAGAAGTTAGGGTTAATATTTAAAATGTTACCCAGACCATAAATAACGCAAGTCATACCCCAGGGTGGGTTATTGCGAGGTCGTAAAATGATTCGAACATAAAAAAGTTAGAAGTTATAAAATTAAATGGTTAATAGTTTAAAAATTTTAAATTACTCTTACCATAAATAATGTGGATCGTACCCCAGGGCGAGTCACCACAAGGTTGTATTAATGTTCGAATGTTAATAAAAATTAAAAGGGTTAAAATGTAATATGAACAAAAAAAACAGTATGCAATTCAAAATAAATAAAAAATGTCATGAACAAATGACCAAAGAAAAAATAATATAAACAAGGGCATCAGATTCCTAATATAAACAAATACATATAAACGACCATAATGAAAACTAATAAAATTAACATCCCAAATTTGAAGTGAACAAGAAACAAAGGAGCAATGACCAAAATAGAAAATACAACAAAGTTACGGGGGTTCAATGCATGATTCACCTAATTTTATATATAAACAATTTCTAGAAAAATAAAAAAGGGGAAATGGCCATGAAGGCCCATCAAATCGAAATAAAATCGAATCAGCCCAGATCCAGTGACCAAGATGTGAATACACGACTAAATACGGGGGGCCTAAGAAAGATTTACCATTTTTATAAGCCAAATATGCACTAATAAAAAAATTACGAAAATTATAGAATCAAACCAGTAAGATTAAAATAAAATTAAAACAATCACTGCAGGTGACCAAAATGCAAAAACACGCGTAAAGTATAGGGACCTGAAAGAAAATAAACTAATAAGTTAGTATTAAAGCATTAAAAATGGTAAATATCATAATAAGGACATAATATTTAAAAATAAGTGAAATAAGCTGAAATTGGGACCAAAATGAACATGGGAGAAAATAGTGATGGTTGAACGCATGATTAGACCACCAGGACCAAAACGCATGGGATTGGGGCAAAACGACGTTGTCTGGATCGGGTTATAAAACCCATTTTCCTTTCTTTTTCTTCATTTTTCTTATTCACTCTCTTCCCTCCCATAAAATGCTCTCCCTTCTCTCTAGCAATTGGTGACGAGCACCGACGTCGCCTGTCACCGGCTGCCGCGTTGACCGCCGTCGCTAGCGGTCGTTGACCGCCGTCGCTAGCGGTCATTGGCCACCAAACTTTCAAGGTTTGTTCGTATTATCGTGGCAATTGTAGATCCGGCCTCAAAGTCCATGAAACAAGTCGTGAACTTTTCAGCTTCCAACACTCCGATTTCCATTTTCTGCCGTCAGATCAGGATGGTTCTGAAGTATGATGTTCCTAGGGCCAAGACGAGCCTTCTCACCGCTCGGATTAACCATCGAAAGTTCCAACGCCGGCAAAGCTCTGGCCGAATGGTAACATCTTCTCTCATTTTTTTATATTTTGTTTGGTTTTTTTCTTTTACTTGTTAGTTCGAAACAATATAAAAAAACAACAACAAAACTTGCTTTCAATGAGTGGAAAATGAAAATCGTTTGGTGTTGTATTGCTATTTGTGAAAAAATGAAAGGGAAAAGATCGATTGTATTGTTCTGTAAGAAAAAGGGAAGAGCCTCTTTTACATTTTCCAAAGAGGGTTTTATAGAACCCCTCATATTACAAACAAAATAAAAAAAATAAAAAACTATTTTTTTACATCTTTTCTCTGTTAGCAGGCATGGATGCATGTTTGATGAGGGAGTGTGAGCGGTTTAGATGCTGAGCGTTGACAGAAGCAATAGAGATGGAAGGGAGACGGTGGCAACAATAACTAGGGCATTGAATACCCCGGATATTCAGGATTCCTTTCTCATTTTTCCTTTTTTATGCTTTTTGGTAATAAATATTTTGGGGATAAAAATGGTGATTACAATATTTACTAGTTTTTATTATATTTATTTGTTAAAAAGATAATGTATATTATATCATATTTATTTACTTATTTTAATAAGGATATAAGAAAGATTGTTCAGATCGAATTCTAAATTTAATACAAACTTGAATATCATTTCGAAAGTTAATTATCATTATATTATGAGATCAATTAATAAAACAAGAAATAATATAATTTCCTCCACCACCGCCCCTTGTACGCGGTTCGAATCAAAAGCAAAAGCAGCAGCGGATTTTTGTAACATAATTCTTACATTATCAGTAACCCCTTCTCAAAATTATTCATCACAATTTTGCTTAATAATTTATCCAAACATTCCATTTAATCACCATTTTTAATGGGATCTCTCCTTTAATGTCATATAGCACCAAGGCTTTACCATGAAAGCATAAACATTTGCTCCAATTTTTTTTTCAATCCCAAAAGGTTTAGGATATTTCCGTGTCGTCCCTCTCATTAAATAAATAAGTTAAATTTGAGATGGATTATTTCAAGTCTTAGTTTTTAGTATCATTCATTTTATTTTATTTAAAAAAAATCAAATATCTTTCAAATTTGAATTTTTTTATTGAAATTAAATGAATTGATGTTTAATATAAATGTAATTTCGATTAACAGTTTATAATAATGTCCCAAATAGTAATTGTACGACATACAAAAAGATGTCATAGAATTTTTCTTTTCATCACTTTTACATTAATACCATATATTCTTTTATTAAAAATATGATTCTAACGAATAAATCAAGATGGAACAAGTATCAAACAACATGGCACACAAGATACATGGAACAAACCAAAAAGAGATTTACTTAATTACTTTGTCAAAGATCTGAGAACCGCCTAGAGAGTCCAAAGAGAATATAAGCAAAACCGACTTCCAGCAATCCCATTAAACACATCAATTTTCTCCGTTATATTTGATTTATTAATCGATTAAACTGAATACATATTTTATAAATACTTATTATAGAAATAATTTTCTCAACACAACTAAATTCATTGAACGATCTCAGTAATAGAAGAGATAGTTATTCTCTCTAGATGTCTCGAGTTTGAGTAGCAATAGTAGTAGGGTGTGTGCACATCGTCAATGGTTAACAAAAGATTCTGAATAGACACTACCTTGTAATCACGTATACTATTAAAAAAATGTTCTCTCGGCACAACTTACTTTATTCATACCACCAAAATTCAAATCCAGATATTATTTAAAAAAAAAATCTAAACTCCCATCTCGTTAGATCAATAAGTAGTTGATACCCTACGTGTAGTATTAGAGATGAGTTGTTTTCATAAAGCAAAACCCAACCAAACTAGCTTCATAATGCATCCATGCTTTAACATTGCATGCATGAGCCACGTTTGTCCACATTAAATATATGGGTGTTTTGTGATGCTGACTTCCCAGGAATAGTCAAAAACGGGTGCAAAGATGGAGGTTTTCGAGAGGGATTTGGAGATTTCATTGTGAAAACGGGGAGAGTTAGGCAAAACCAAAGTTGATTTATTGAGAGAGATGATCAAAGTTTGGCCCTAGGCAGACGAAGAATGTCAAAAAAGAGAGAATTAGGCAAACCAAAGTTCCCATTTTTAATACTAAAAGAGAGATGGATGCTCAAGGAAAAAAAACTAATTTGACTGATTCGGGGGCACGAATTCAAGACCAAACACACTAATTCGGAATAATTAACTTTCTGATATTAATTAACGTTAAGATCCTTTTCCTTTTCTAATTTCTAGATACTTGGTTATCGTGTCTCGATTGTATTATTAGGATTGAAGTAAGTATATTCGTGTGAAATATAAGCTCATATATAGAAGCCTCGCTTCAAATCTGATAATTTTGTGGTATAAGATTCATGGGTTATCGTTATATCTCTCGTGGTTATTTTCGGAAATTATTAGTTCTTCGTCAGTTAAGATCTTCAAATAAATTATTTCTCTTATTAGAGCAATTAGTGAATCATTATCTTCCGAGTAAAGGAGTATCATAGCCTTCAAGCTAGTTATAATACATAAATAAGACCCATGACAGGCCCACACAATCTATTTGAGTGAAATTCGAGATATGTTAATTAGGTATATTTAATCTGTTGGCCTATGAGAAGTCATGTCATATTTACCTTATGTCGTATACCATTAACTGGGGTCACTCTAAATACCTTTCTCATTTGCGAGGGAGAGAGAAAGACTCATTTTCATCTTCTCATTCTAACCAAGAACAATCTTCTCTCCTTGTCATCTTTCTCCTTCATCTCACTCATAGAGAAACATTGGCCAACGATTGTTATTTCATCAGTTACGACTCTCCATTCCAACAAAAGATAATGAACTACTAATAATCGACGAGACAAATTTATTCACATCAACAATTATGTAACTCACAATGAAATCACTTCAAATATGATAATTTTAATATTTGGTTTAAATAGTTTAATTAATGTAAAAGTACTTCAAATAGTAATTTAACTAATTTGTTTTGGAAGTGTAATTAACTAATCTTAATAAAATGTCTAACTACACTCATTTATAAATTTAACTAAACTCCTTTTTTTCATTAGAAATTGCTAACCAAATTAAGGACATAAAATCATTCAACATCGAATTTGCGGATCATACTTACACTCGACGATAGTTACAACACCATAATCGTATGTACACATATATTTGAAATATACTCATTAATAATTGTTGAAATATTATAAAAATAACTTCTTAAATAAAATAATCTAATCGAAATAAGATTATCACATCAAAAACTTATGGTATATATATTTTAATTTATTTATATATTTATGAAATATTCTTTTTTTACATCTTATTGTACTTTAATATTTTAATTATATAGTTATATTTTCCCATATTTAAATTAGGAAGAGCTCGTCCCAGAGTTGGAACAGTAAAGTAAATATATTGCTGCCTGCCTGCTTACCAAACGACATTGACGTTCGTGTGTGCCCATTTTTCTTACTCGTTCCAATGTGCTGCTACATATAATATATTTTGTGGGTAAAATTTCTGTTCATTATTATATTATTTATATGTATATAATAAAAGTTTAATAATTACTAGTATATTTAATTTATATAATTTACAATTATACTCACCCACATGAATAATGATTCATATACTTAAAATAATAGAAATAATAATAATAAACTAAATATTAACCCGTGTTTTATAAGGAAATTAAAGAAGGGGTGGCATTTGGTAGGGTTTGGGTTCTCATTTTGGCACGAGCGGTAGGGCCACCCCAAGAGAATAATTTTGATAATGGATAGAAATTTGTCACGTGTATCAGCTTTGGTATGCCAAACGGAAATCCGACGGCCAGTATTGTTTTGTGTGTTTATTGAATTTTAATTTAGTTAATAATATTATTATTTTTTAAAAAAATAAAAAAATATTTTAGATAATTTAAAAATTACATTCTAAATTATAATTAATAATACTATTAAACACGACTTTGTATAGTTTTATTTTTTTCCTTCTACCCTTTGTTTTCAAAACCCTAAAATTTCAACACAAGTGGTCCGTTGATGGCACTTGCTTGTCACTCAACTACATTATTGCTCCATTTAATATCATCTTATTAGTAATTTGTTAAAGGTTATGGCATTCAATTATGTCAACCGTAACAATTAACGTATATAAAAACTATTAATCGAACGAGTCTAATTAAATAACACTAGTAATTCAAACTAATTAACCTACACATAATTTATTTAATGTGCGAAACATTTATTGATATCTTATTTGTAAATATTTAAATTGATTGAAAAGAAGAATCTTAAAATTGTATTAGAGAATAAGCTCATATGAACATGATAAAAAAATAAACGAATGAAGATATGAATCTATTAATGTATGCAAAATTAATATAATAAATACTTTTAGTTAGGTGTAAAAGACAACGAAACTATCAATTCATGGACACAAAGGTGTAGACACTATTAAAATTTTACAACCCCTTCCACGTGCAAAATTTCGTATTAAATTCTTATAGTCAACTTAATTATTGGAATTATATTATCATTAATTTTAGGTTTAATCATGATTTTATATTATTACGTTAAAATTTGAGATTTGTCCCTTTTATTTGATAACATAGATTTTTGTTTATGGTGAACCGATCACATAATCAATGTACATGAAAATATAATTAATTAGATTTAATCAATAATAATTTTATATTTAAATCAAGTTCAAATTTTAGAATCGTCATTATTTAGAGAACTTTATTTAAATATCAATCTTAATCTAAATAAAAAAATTAACTATTATTGTACAAATTAAGTGACTTGACTGATTAAAGATATGGTTGTTATTTCTAGAGTTTTTGAGTTCGAGTACCAATGATTTTAGAGTATTTTTAAAACATTCATCAAATCTTCACTTGTAGTTGCTCTAGATTAATAAAAAAACAACTATTAATCTTCTCTAATCTCAATCTAATGATAAAATAATATAACGTTCTACACATTTTTTTTTCTATTTATTGTTCAAAATCAAGTTCCATACCATACTCACAATCTAATTCCTTGAAATTCGAGGAGAATAAGAACATTAGCTAAGATAATTTGAGCTTTTGTTTTTGCTAATTTAAGGAAGAACAATACCTTGAAGAGTCGGAAACAAAATCTACTAACTTCTAAAATTATTCTGCTCAAAAATGAATAAGGGCCTATTTTTTTTAAATTTTTGCTTAGGATTCTAAAAATATTCGAGATAGCCCTGTATATATGGTGCGTTATTATGAGAAATTGTACAAATTTACACGCAAAATAAACATAACCATCAAGTTGCATCTTCGTTAAACTTAAAATTATCTCTAACTAAACCATTTTTGTTACGATTTGAGTCAAAATTATATATACTAATTATGTTAAAAATACAATGAAAATGGTACTGCAAAGAAAGAACAAAGAACGAACATGACGATGAAATGACTCATAATTCAACATTTATTATCATGGAAATTAACAAGAGCTGACCAAGTCATTAAAGTATAGTACAAAGTTTAATTCTATGCTGTCGCCTTTGTAGATGATCAAATAGCAGTTGAACTTTTTTATTCTAACAAGTAAGCTCCCTTTCTATGTCAGTTTTAAATATGTTATTTTTTTTTTTGAAAACCTAGTGCTCCATAATCGAAAGCATATCACTAAGCATCCATGATTTATTATTTAGAATTATCATAACTAATTTGATATGTTAAATTTCTATAGATAATTATAAAATTAAATAAAGTACTATTTAAAATCACACATTTCATACAAGTTTAAAGCAGGCCCTGTTTATTGTGGTTAAAAGAAACACAAAATATTAATAATTAAACTTTGTTATCGGTCGTATTGATCATTAAACCTTGTTATTAAAAATTAAAATTTTAAAAATAAATTATAAAACTTCATATATATATATATATATATAATGTGTGTGTGTGTGTGTTTTGAATCTATTACTTAGAAATGGTTGAAAAATATCAAACTAAAATCTTAGTTATAGATGATGAGCCAAATGAGATATTATTTTATTAATTTAATATGACACATTATTCACTTAAAAACAGTAATGTTCATTTTGTAAGAAAATAAAAAATTTAATGATTAAAAATATTATTTTAGCATATTTTTATGATTATTTGTGTATAATTAAAATGATGTGTATTGAATTGGATTACCGAAACTTATTCTTTTGTCAATCGGTATCTACATTTGAGTTCAGCTTTATTGACTCAAAAACAGGATCAAACGTCGTCGAAAATTTATTCCTTTAGCAAAATCTCCCACGAACCAAATTGTTGCGATGGGCGGTGGGTCTTCAAAGGAGGCGAAAGTTAGAATGGAAAAAAAGAGTAATCTCAGTCAATGATTTACACTCATTAAATGATATTAAATTAATATTATTATTTTCTTAAATTTTCACATTGTATAAGTGGATCATATCACATATATATATATATTAACCAAACGAATCAAAAGTATGGTTTTCCATGAATGAAATCTTTGGCCGGTATGCGTAATCCAATATTATCATTATCGACCAGAATCAATACTGTGATATTCTGAGGTGCAAGTGGGAGGAAATCTTATAGTTCCCTTGCAACTTCTTGGCGTGATCCATGATGAAATGGCTTAGATTTTGTTAGCTTTTTATGAATATGTAAAAGGGGGGGGGGAATTCTGAGAAATCTACATGCGCATGACAAGACACAAAGCATAGGAAAAAGAATCAACAAATGATATGATGCATTTTAATTTCGTTCCTACAAAATGTCTTAAATCATCTTTTCCAAGCAGTAGTTGTTTAAGTGGTCGAAAAGCCTTCAACAGCAAGTTGTAAGAAAGCAGTATGCATTTGCTAGCTAATACCATAAATCAATTTGGTCCACATTCATTTTCATGTACCAATATACTGAACTTGAATTTAGGGTATAATTTAAAATAGTCAATCATTTTCTTTAGAAAAAAAGTGAAGTTCATAATATATTGATTAGTTTCTTAATCATTGTATGTGTGTCACACCCTAATTTTCAATTTTTAAATTTATAGAATTAATAAATTGATTTTAAGTACTAAATTGTAAGTTTCTAAAAATTTCTATGTCAAATTCAAAAATATAGGAAGTTTACAGACTAATCCTATAATTTTCCCATACTCTCCTGACACCAAAAATAATAAAATGAAAATTAGATGGTTGGAATGGTTTGAAGCTGTGACCCTAGGGTCATGGGTACCCATGCCTTAGCCACCACGCTAGGCTCCTGTTCGAGTTTAATGATAATATATATATATATATATATTATAATTTGGTTTAGGTTATAACCCAAAACCAAAGGAGAAACCCCCGTGTCGAGGAACCAACCCCAAACCCCCAAAATCAACCCACCCCAAGCTATCCCCATCGCCCCTCCGACTAGCCACCTCCAGTCGATGGTGAAGTGTATCGTCACAACCATCGACCTCAGCAGCAACCTGCAACCAATCCCCGACTAGAGAATCGCCCAAATCGACTGCCAAACGTCGTAAAAAACCGAAGAAGCTTCGTCATAACCCACACCCCGCCGCTTGGTTTTGGTTAGATTCCGGTCTTTTCAGCCGTCGTTTTTCGTCACTGTCACCACCACTGTGTTCCCCGCGTCAATTTTGGTCAAGACCCAACCGATGGGGCAAGTCTTCTCCGTTGATTTCCTCCGTCGCCGGCATGGGTAAGCTTCGAATGTTTTATTCAGTTGATTTAAATTGTTTTAGGTTGATTTAATTGTTGTCTATGGATTGTTCTGGGTAAGTTTGAAGCTTTAGGAGTAATCGGAAGCCGCCCCCGACCCCGTCGCCGTTGACACATGCCGCCACGCAACTGATAGTGTGTGTAGGGCTTGTTCGTGGTTCAATTATCCATCTAGAAATGATCTAAGTGAACTGAATCAGCCTAAATCGGTTGGAACCGACCTGGGTCAACCTGAACCATTTTGACCGGTTGACCTTGACCCGAACTGTTGACTTTGACCTGACCATTGACATGCACGTTGACTTTGACCCGTTTTACCATTGACTTTGATAAAAAAATAAGCTAAAATTTCCAAACAGTCATATTTTATGTTTTTCGACACCCTGAGTCCGAATCTGAAGTTTGTTTTGCCAAATTCGAACTCGGTAAGCTTTTTTCGGCATTTTATCTCCTGATTCAATACGAATTTTCAAGTTTAAGTTTCGTTTCTAATGTAATTGGTTTTGCCATGTATCCAATACATTATGGGATGTTGAATTAAAGTTCAATGGCGCTCAAATAGAGTTTAATTGGTTAATTGATGTAGCTCAAAAATCGAGGTAATACATTATTACCTTGTGTATGCTTTATTGAACATGTTGGTATTGGTTAATGCATGGATGAATATGTTTGGTTAAATATGTGCAGTTAATATTTCTAAACTCGATCCGAATGTGATGTAAAGTAATTAACTTGAATAAGACTCATATTACACGTATAAGATACTAGAAGACTGATAAGAAATAATTTCAGGTTCAATGATTAACCGATAAAGCAATCAACCTCAGAATTTTTAAATTTTAATTATTCTCGTTAAAAGTTTTAATACCAAAATCACCTAGTTAAGAAAATACAAAAGTACTCTAAGAATTTGTATTTAATCTGGTAAACTACCGATGTACCTGTTAAATTCCTGATTTGTTCGGAAAGTCATTGATAATTAGATCACAACATCTGATAAGGTACAAGACCTAGAATTATTGATTTATCAACAAACACCTAAAGGCTAAAACATCGAAAGTATTATTTATATTTGAATTGTTCGAAAAAAATTAAATTAAATGAAAAGACTATATTGAAGTAAAGGACTGAAATACCCTTGAACCATTAAATAACCAAAAATAACCTTGAAGTGTAAAATGGCCCAAATACCTTAAAGTCCTAGAATGACTAAATACCCTCAAGCTCTAAAATGAATAAATCAACCTCAAATACTAAAATGACCTAAATACCCTCATGACTTGGATTGAGCATTGCCTTGGATAACTTCTGAAGATACCAATGAAACTTTAAATGCAGTAACTCCCTTGAGGTTTATAGAGTACGACCTAAGTAGGTCGAATATTCCTAATATTGTTACAATACATGAAGTAATTAAATACCATTTAAACACATGTTCGTATCCTCATGATCAGTCCAAAGATGGTTCTGAAAGTGATCAGTTTGATTCTACAGTACAATCAGTTTTTAGAAATGGATATTCATGAAGTTTTCTCTTCCAACATACTTGATAAGTATTACCTTTGTTGGGATTTGTATAGTGCGATTGGGATGGGAAACCTGTTAAAATGCTTGAAATCCGAAAATTATGTAAATCACTACATACCCTTATTAAATTGATTTATCAAATTTCTCAGGAATTAAATGACTAAAGTGCCTTTATAAGCCTGATTGATGGAATCACTTTAGGAATGTCTGAATACCAAGTTTAGGGTATGCGAAAAAAATAGGTTCAGGAGTCTATTAAGGGTAAGGAAGGGTTAACACCTCCATAGCGTCCAGAAATTGGTACCTAGTTTATTACCCTATCTTTAAGAATTTGGAAATTTGGAGTTCGAAGTATTATTTAATTTAGAAATCACTATGGATGCAAAGTTGAAGAGGGTGCTCATTTATTAAAGCCAATAATATTCACCCCTAGGATAAATGTGGGAGATTAATTATTGTGCCAATAACCAGACATTGCCTCAAGATTTCAAAAATGAAGGGGTTTTAAAAGGATGTTGACCTACTTCAGGAATTACCAATAGTCGCCCTTTGAGTATGATTAAGGGAACTATACCATTAATTCCTTAATAAGTGAACGTTGCCTTGTGTTTAAAAAGAAATGCAATCAATTGATACAAGTAAGTTTATTAAAGGATGTTGAACTATATTTTGATATAACAATTTGGGCAAAATATTTTTGGAATTGAATTGAATTTATTCAAAGTATTCAAAAATAATTCAAAGTCCTTAAAAGCTTGGAAACAAAATAATTTTCTGTACAAGTAGTACTGATACTGTTCTTGTAGTATCGATACCAATTAAACAAGTACTGATAATATTCATATGGTACTGATACCAAAGGTAAGGGAAGTATCGATACTCACTAGGTAGTATCGATACTACCAGCTTTGTTCAAATTTCAAAATGCAAAAATAGTATCGATACCATTGCCATAGTATCGATACCATCAGTCCCCAATGGCTAGTTAAATTTAAATATAACAAAAGTAGTACTGGTACTCCCTTTAGGAGTACCGACACCCCTTGGTCTGGGCAACTTTATTTTGCACGAAAATTGATCCCTAACGACTCCAAACAACCTCCAACGGCTAGAAACGGCTACAACAACATTCCAACACATAAATACAAGTTCAAGACACTTGAAGAAGGGTTTGAACACCTATCTAAACAATCAAACACAAGAGAAGAGCTTTTCACTCTTTATTTCATTTCTCTTTTAAATATTTGTGTTTTTGTGAGCTTTTAATTTGTAAACACCTTCCTTTCTAGAGGTTTATTTGTTTACACTCTTTTTCTTTTGTAAAGGGTTTTGGTTCTATCTTATCCATTAAAAATATAGGTAGTTGTAAAGGTTATCTCTTTGTCCTTGAAAAAGAAATAACAAATTAAAGAATTTGTTAGAAAATCCTTAATGAGGAACTAAGGTAGTGGATGTAGACTTAGTTGATAAGTCGAACAACTTTAAATCTTTGTGCCTTGTCTTTCTATCTTTTGTTTTCCTTACTCCCTTATCAAAATTATTGTCAATTACCCCCTTTGCATTCTTTTGGTTATCAATTAAGCCTCTTCAATAATCCTGACAATTGATATCAGAGCCTAGCTCATTTAGAAGATTTAACCACCTTGAGACGTTCCTAGAAGAAGCTATACCAATTCTCGACACAGCCGAGAAGAAATAGCTTCAACCTCCGGTTCATACTACATTGAAGATTCACAACTGGTCAACAAGCCACCCTACTTCAATGGAGTAAATTATGTCTATTGGAAGAATAGGATGATACTCTTTATTCAAGCCAATGATCTAGGAGCATGGAATTCGATCATTAAAGGATACACCATTCCAACCGGTGAGATGGGCTATTGGAGTGATGGAGAGAAGAAGTTCCAACTTAATGCCAAGGCTATGCACATCCTCTTTTGTGCATTAGGCCCAGATGAATATGGAAGAGTCTTTTTTTGTTCCAATGCCAAGGAAATATGAGACAAGCTTCAAGTCACTCATGAAGGAACCGATGAAGTGAGTGAAACAAAGATAAGTCTTCTCAATCATAGCTATGAGAACTTCAATATGAAACCCGATAAAGACATCAAAGCTATGATGAATAGATTTTTCATGATTGTCAACGAACTCAAGGGATTTGGAGAAGTTATCTCTAATTAGAAGTTAGTGAGAAAGATGATCTACTCTCTTCCAAAGTCTTGGCAATCGAAAAAGATAGTGATTATTAAAGCTAGAGACATAAAGTCTCTTACTCTCGACTAGGTAATTGGTTCTCTACTTACCCATGAGTTGATGGTGAAGGAAGAGGAAGATAATGAAGAAAAAAAGGAAATGAATAAGAAAGAAAAGAAGAAAGAGGTGGGAGTTGCCTTCAAATCCACCAATGAGAGTTATGAAGATTCAAGTGATGAGGTGGATGAAGACGATGATGAAGAAGAAGAGATGGACAAGCTCTTTAAAAAGTTTAAAATATTCATGTCTTCCAAGGAAGTGAAGCATGAATCAACCAAAAAGAAGGGTTCCCCGGTGTGCTTCAATTGTCAAAGAAAGGGGCATGTCAAATATGAATGTCCACTCCTAAAGAAAAAAGGATCTTCAAAGAAAAGGCATTTGTGGCAGCTTGGAGTGATGAAGATGACTCCAATGATGAAGATGAAGTAGCCAACCTATGCCTCATGTCCATCGAAGATGATTACGAGGTATCTTCTAACTCAAATGATTTAAATTTAAGTTCTTTTAATGAGTTACAAGATGCTTACAGTGAGTTGTATTTAGAATTTGAGACCATGAATTCCAAATATAAGAAATTAATTTCAAAATTTAAAGTTGAAAATGATTTGATTTTGAAAGCCATAATTGATTTTGAAATCAAAATGAAAATTTGAAAATGATTTAGAGTTTTTAAAAGTCAAAATCAATGATTTAGAAAAAGAGAATTTTGATTTGAAAGTTAAGCTTGAGAGCTTAACAAAAGAAAAACAATTAATTTCTCAAAACAACTCATTATGTTTAAAAAATAGAAAAATGTTCACATTGTCGTTTTTATGGTCACAAGGAACATACTTGTCCTTTGAAGAAAGGAAACGTTTTAAAATTAGACAAGTATGGGTTCCTAAGTGAACAAGGGGCATTAAAACTAACGTTCAATGATCCAAAGCAATTTGGATACAAAAATAAACTTAAATGTCTCTTGTAGGTATGGGAGCAATGGTGATGAAAATAAAGAAATCAAGATGCTCTAGCCACACTAAAAAAGGAATGGGTAACCTCTAAGCTTAATGTTTTTTTTTATTTTGATTATTTGGTTGCTCATTTTGATTTAAGCATGCATGAGTTTTGATTTTAATGATTTGATGTTTTTAATCTCATGTATGTTGAAAAGAGTGTTATGATGGACATTTTAAAGTTTTAATGATTTTTCATAAATTTTAGTTCATCATAATGAATTTTGGTCAAAATTTTTTAATGCAAATGATAACTCTATAACAATTGATATCAACTTTTCAAATACTTTGATTTTACAAATTTTAAAATTTTTGACCTAAAATTAAATGTTTATGCATGTGTTTTAAAATATTAAAAATATCTCTCTAACAATTGATATCAAGTTCTTCAAATGCATAACATTTTTTAAAAGCTTTATGCATATGTACTTAATTTCAACTATTGGTATTGCATAAAGTATTTTAGACTTGGATATATTGAATTTCATGAGCTTCTAACATTTTTGTTAATCTTTGTTGAAATTCAATTTTGTTTAAGTGTCAAGATTTTAAAGCTAAATTTTGTTTGGAATGCACTTTTTGAGGGGGAGCTTTGATTTTTCAAATGGTTTTTAATGTAAAAATTATCACTTACTCTCCAATGTTATGTTTGGACTTTAAAGTTGAATTCTTTTAGATTCAACAAAAAGGGGAGAAGTATTGGTTTGAAAAATTCAATTTCTTGATGAAAAAGGGGGAGCTGAACATTTTCACATATTTTCCAACAATTGGTACCTTTTTCATTAACATTTTAGTAAGGGGAGTTTTGTCAAAAATAATTTTTCAAATGTTTTGTTATATCAAAAGGGGGAATATTGTTGAACTATATTTTGATATAACAATTAGGGCAAAATGTTTTTGCACTTGAATTGAATTTATTCAAAGTTTTTCAAAGTTTTCAAAAATAATTCAAAGTCCTTAAAAGCTTGGAATTGAGCACAAAACAATTTCTGTACAAGTAGTACCGATATTGTTCTTACAGTATCGATACCAATTGAACAAGTACTGATATTGGTCATATGGTACCGATACCAAAGGTAAGGGAAGTATCGATACTCACTAGGTAGTACCGATACTACCAGCTTTGCTCAAATTTCATAATGAAAAAATGGTACCGATACCCAAAGGGGTACCGATACTACTATGTATAGTAGTAACGATACCATTTCCATAGTATCGATACCATCAGACCCTGACGGCTAGTAACGACTAGTTGAATTTAAATATAACAAAGGTAGTACTAGTACTCCCTTTAGGAGTACCGATACCCCTTGGTCTGGGCAACTTTATTTTTCACGAAAATTGATCCCCAACGGCTCCAAACCACCTCCAACAGCTAGAAACGGCCACAAAAACATTCCAACACATAAATACAAGTTCAAGACACTTGAAGAAGGGTTAGAACACATATCCAAGCAATCAAACACAAGAGAAGAGCTTTTCACTCTTTATTCCAATTCTCTTGTAAATATTTGTGTTTTTGTGAGCTTTTAATTTGTAAACACCTTCCTTTCTAGAGGTTTATTTGTTTACAGTCTTTTTTTTCCTTTGTAAAGGGTATTGGTTCTATCTTAGCCATTGAAAAGATAAGGAGTTGTAAAGGTTATCTCTTTGTCATTGAAAAAGAAAGAACAAATTAAAGAATTTGTTAGAAAATCCTTAGTGAAGAGCTAGGGTAGTGGATGTAGACTTGGTTGGTAAGTTGAACCACTTTAAATCTTTGTGCCTTATCTTTCTATCTTTTGTTCTCCTTACTCCCTTATCAAAATTATTGCCGATTACCCCCTTTGCATTCTTTCGGTTGTCAATTGACCCTCTTCAATAATCCTGACAAAGGACTTCTTAACCTAAGGTGTCAATTTATGAAAATTAAAGAACCTAAGGACTAAACCTAAAAATTTAGTTTCTAATATTAATCCTAGCTGATTTTAACCAATTATTGAATTGAGTAATCGAGATGGTCCCTTGGGCATTTGGGCGAGGGCCAACTCAGATTACTCCCTAAATTACAGGACTAAATCTAACCTAAAGGATCAACTCTAAGGCTCTAATTAATAACTTAATTAATTATGATCAATTAAAAGTTCAAGGGCTAAATCTAAAGAAACTTGAGTTTAGGGACTAGATCTAAAGAAGTCTAAATTTAAAGGGCTAAACCTAAAGTCTAAGCAAATTAATGGGGGCTAAATTCATGAAAATTAATCCTAACAGTACTAAGATATAATGAATTAAAAAATAAATTGAGCACGCATGATAATTATTAGAGTAATAAACAATTCAAATACGAATGAAAATGATTAAAAAGTGAAGAATGAAAGAAACGATACATCTAGTTTTAACATTATATAAAGAAATAAAACAATCAAGCACTTAAATATAAATTCACGGGTAAATTAAAGGTAGCTCAACATGATTTTCACATCTTTCACAAACCTAATAACTAGTATCATACAAAAAAAAAAAAAAAGGTGGAGCCCGTGGTTTTGCTGTGGATTTAGAGTTAGGGCCATGGTTTTGTGGCATTTGGGTTATTTACATGATAAGCCATCCCCTATTTGTAATATTTCTATTTTAGACCTTGATTGAAGTTTTGTTTATCTTGTTTTGAGTTTTTAATTTTCCAATGATTTTATTTTAACACTTTTATGTTTATTTGCCTTGTGTGTGTTATTTTTATTTTTAACACATTATTTTAATAATATTCATTTTAGTTCAACATGTTGTTAGGGTTCTGAGATAACTATCCAGCTCAGTTGGTAGAGCACAAGGTTCTTAACCTTGAGGTCGTGGGATCGAGTCTCACGGAGGGCATTTCATAATTCGGAGGTCTTCTACAGATTCTGCTCTCAACCTGGTGTTGGGGGCAGCCTACTATCTTACCTCCCCCTTACCCCATTACATATGGGAACAAGGGACAACCATGTTGTTTAGGGTTCTATTACGTTTCCAGTTTTCATCAATATACTATTCCTGCACTTTAGCCCATCGAATGTATATTTGCTTAGTGTGATCTTTTTTAATTAGATTCGTATATTTTACAGGTTGAGTAGTGGTTGTCATTTATGTATTAATTGTTTGCTTGGGTTATGTATATATCTTTATGTATATTTATTATTTAAGCATATGTTGTATATATACACGACTTTTAAAACTTTTCCATGTAATTCATTTAATATGCTTTATTTATTAGAGTAATCAAGGCAATATCACCTTGTATAGGAAATTCGTGGAAAAGTCTCCCAATACAAGGGAAGTGATTTCCTAAGGATTGTCCATACATTCATTAGGTCGTTCTAGTTTTTAATATTAATCATTGTTAAATGCAATCTTAGGCCGCCTTAATTAAAAGTTAAATTGCTATTTTTTTTTTGTATGGGTAGCATATGAAAAAGTCTCCCAGATATAAGGGAAGCGCGTTTCTGAAGACTATTCATGCATAAAAAGTCATAATTTAAATACTATTTAAATTCACAATTCTCAAACAAAAAAAAACGACGTATAATCAATTGGGTACCAATTCTAGGCGTTGTGGGATGCTTACCCTTCTCCACGTGTAATCGGCTCTCGAACCATGTTTTTTAATTTTATTTTTTTCTAAATTATTTTAAAAGGTAAAATTTTAGTTATTCAACCTAACTAACCCAAAGGTTGATGGCGACTGCAAATTTATTTTCTTAAACCACAAGTTTTTAAAATTAAGTTGGTTTGATCCCATTCCAATTGTCAAAAAGCTTAAAGATAGTTCCGACAAAAGGTAAAATTGCACAATTAAGACGACGCCTTCTAAACAACTAAAAGTATCATGGCATGTGACTAAAATGGAAATTCACGCCTAAACTAGAAGCACTAGGAAATAAATAAACCAAAAATGACCTTAGACAAGAAGGGAAAATAACGGAGTTAGTGCTTCAAAATAAAAAAGAAAGAAACAACCCAAAGATCAGTGACCAATCTACGAATTCGTGCTTAAAGTATAGGGACCTGAAAAAGAAAAGCCAAAAAGTCAACATTAATCATAAAAATAGAAAATAACAAAATGAGGACAAACATTCGAAATAAATTAAAATATAACGCAATAATGGTGACAAAAAATGCAAGGAATAGAAATATGTGATGACCACAGGTGTGATTAGACCGTTAGAGTCCAAAACGCATGGCGCCATAGAGCTCAAAACGGCATCGTTTTGGTCTGGCTATAAAACTTCACCATATTTCCCTTTTTCCTTATTTTTTTCATTTCTCTTCTCTCTATATCCTTTAAAATGCTCCCCCTCTCTCTAAGTTTTCAGATTCCGTCGATGAGCACCGTCGGCGACGGCCGTGTTGGTTACCATCGACCGTCACACTACCACCGTCTTCGGTGGCCGTTCAGACCCAAAACTTCCAGGCTAACTCTCCTCGATGCTAGGTGTCTGAATCTGGTCTCCGTTTTGCGAAAAATGACCTCCAATGTCGTGTAAAGGTTTGAGACCCTTCAGTTATTTGACGCTTCAATATCCACCGTCCACGGTCAAATTAAGCCGATCTTGGGATATATTGTCCCCCTCACCGCTGGGCCTCATCTCACCATTCAGATTCATCAATGGTGGTTCCCGTTGCCGATTGATGCTTCAACCGAGAGGTAAAACCCCCTTTTTCTTTCACTTTGTTTCTCCTTTCGAATGATTGTTTTTATGAATGGTTGATATTTTTCTGATGACCAATGTTTCGTATGGTTTTCTAAAAAAAGAGCTCTATTCTATTTCTGCCTTAAAAAAGAAAATAAAAATCATTTCTTTGAAAGTTTCGTTGCATTGCTTCTGAAAAATGAGGGAAAATATCCCTTACAAAGGTTCTCGAGAGAGAGAAAATGGGGAGGTAAGAACCCCTTGCAAACTCTTTTCTTTCTTTGAATGGGGAGGGGGTGTCGCTTTTACAAATGTTTATGGGTTTATATAATACCCTTTACAAAATAAAAAAAAATCAAATTACAAATTTGTTTTTTTTACCCTTCTTTATCTCTGAAGATAGGGTGTCCTAACCACCCAACAGCTACTCCATCCCCGTTGTCCATTGAACCCGCTTTGAATAATCCTCCTTTTACCGGAATATTGCCAATGTAATTATAAAAAGCTAATTTTTCAGGAATTTTAGACCAAGCTTCTGATAAACTTTGATTTTCGGCTAACCCAGCACTAACCCTTTGATATATTTCTTGTTGGAAGTATCCTTGATCCCATTGATAATGAGTAGGACCAAATAATTCGATGGGAGTAGTTGTTGAACCATACCACATAGTTTCGAAAACAACAAAAGCTAAAAAAAACACGACAACTATACTACTGGAAAGGACGTTTTCAGTATTTCCCATACGTAATACTTTATATAAACGTTGGGGAGGATGGACACTAAGATTGAATAAGCCCGTTGATATGCCCAATGTCCTCACTGCAATATGATGCCCGTTTCACAACAATGAGCAAAGAGGGGCACCTGTAAGCACCATTTTTTATTCCACAGCCTATGATGCCCACGTGAAAGCTTCACCAGTTGCCTCCCACATGCACCCCATGTGAAATGCTCCACTTTCCATACTCGTTCCCATACCCTGTTATTGCCCACGCCTCTCCCATGCCGAGCAATTTCCCCATACCGTGCCATTACTCCACTTTGGTTTTTGTTTCTCTGTAAGGGTATAAAACCCGAAATCAATGTAACAAATGGGAGGATTTTTTATCAATAAAATACATAAAAGTTCCTTTCAAATAGGAAACACTAGCAATCAAAACAGAGCCGAATCCTAAGGTATTTCAGTTTGTATTCAATTTTTAAGATTATTTGTTTAATTCTTAGATTGTAATTAAAAAACTCAGTTTAGTATAGCTTTCATTCTTGGCATGTATATTATTATTTGAATATAACAAAAATTAGGGATTCAGATATTACCTTAGCTTGCCATCTATATGTCCTATGGAGGCAAAGGGGTGTTGTCGGGAAATAAATTGAAGGTCAGGCTAGGCTAGTTTAGGTGGTGGCGCCACCATTCACGGTGGTTCGCCTCGGGTATGGACCTCTCGACCGAGAGTAAGAGGTGATTTGAAGATGGCTTCGATTAGGGAGGTCTCACGATGTGTCGAGCAACGGAAGAGAAGGGTCGTCCATGTGGTGGTCGGAGCAAGTCGGTGTTGGTCTCGTGAGGGTCGTCGCTGCGAGATTTTTAAAGGAGTTTCCATGGCGCCGTGTGGAGAGAATGGGGAAGAAGAGAAGAATATACGCGATGTTAACTTAGTTCAGTTTAGGTTTTAGGTTATATATTAAGTTTAAGGTTAATTACTTATTAAGCTACTTATTTCTATTCTAGTCATCGATTTTAAGGTAAAATATCCATATAGGTCCTTGTTTCTTTTGTATTCTCACGATTGGGGCATTGAAATGAAGTTTACATTATTTTGTTTTGAGCCTTTAGCTTTTCACATTTATATTATAGTCATCAGTTTACATGTTATATCATTTTTGATTTTGTTTGACTTTGGTCACGATATGTGTAAGTATTTCATTTTGGCGTTTTCTTACATTTTGGTAACTTATTTCCTATTTATTTCGAATATGCATGCTGATTTTACTAACTTTTAATTTGGTCACTATTCTGCTATGTTATTTATTTCTAACAACTAACTTTTAATTTATTTCATATTAACTACTAACTCTTATTTTCCTATATTTTAGTCAATATAATTAGATTTTATGTAATTAGGTCCTTGTACTTATTTTTATTTTATGTTGATGTTTATTGTTTTTAATTATTGGTTGTTTTAATTGTTTTTAATTAAATTTATTATTAAAGGTTTTCCTTCATTGTTTAGTTTCTTAGATTGAATTTTAAATTAGATTAATATTTGAATCAAGCTTAGAAATTAAAATTTCACTTTAGTTTTAATTAAGGAGCAATCCGAGTCGAGTTTTCGCATAAAATACTCGATTATTCGAATCGATTGCTCGAATTTTAAAATTTATTAATAATTAATATTTACTAAAAATTCTAAGTTTAATAATTTAGATAAAAAAATATGTTTTAATTTAATCTTTAACTTTAGAAATTATCGATTTAGGCCCTTAAGCTTTTTAGATCCTTCAAAAATCCATATTTTTAGATCTTGACTCTTTAGTCCCCGAATTTTGATTATAATTTTATTTTTTGACATAATTAATTAAGATTAATATTAAAGCCTTCATTTTAGCTTAGATTTCAAACTAGTCTTTAAATTTAGAGGATAATTCGAGTTGGCCCTCGCGTAAGCGCTCGAGGGACCATCTCGGTTATTCGGTTCAATAATTAATTAAAATTAACAGGATTAATATTAGAGTCTACACCTTTAGATTTAAGCCCCTAGGTTCTTTAATTTTCATAATTTGTCACCGTAAGTTAGAAAAAGCCTTAATTTATTTTTAGTATAATTAGGATTAAATAAAATTTTGCTTGATTGGATTGTTTTTAAAACTTAAGGCAATGTTCACTTATTAAGGAGTTAACAGTATATCCTCCGCGATCGTGCTCAGGGGGTGACTACTGGTAATTCTCTAAATAAGTCGACATCATTTTCAAAACTGCATCATGTTTTCTAAAAAACGAGGCAATGTTCGGTTATTAGACACAATAGCTGATCTCCCGCATTTATGCTCGGGAGTGAATGCTATCGGCCTTAATAAACGAATAGCCTTTTTCAACTTTGCATCCTTAATGACTTTTAAATTAAATAAAGATTGAACTCAAAATTTATGATTTTAAATATAGGGTAATCAACTAGGTACCAATTTTTGGGCGCTTGTGGGGGTGCTAATCATTCCCCACGCGTAACTGACTCTCGAACCTGATTTTTGGATTTTTGCAGACCCTAAAACTCAGTATTTTATTAAAATAAAATGTTTTATTAAAATCACCCGATTTTTACGGAGTTCCAATCTCACCTTAAATGATTGGTGGCGACTCCTCACATTTCGAAATGATTTTCAAAGAGAAAACCCCCGAGTCGGTATCGGTCTTTCCCTGCCCGGGCGAAAAACGGTGTCGACAGCTTGGCGACTCCGCTGGGGACTTTTGTTTTTAAAACAAATTGAGAGTTGAGCCACGAGATGGTTACCCTGTATTTACTATTTTAGAAATTACGAGTTCGATCTTATTTAATTTACTGATCATTATGTTATTTAAAAAAATAAATTTCTCTCTGGTTAATGCTTACTTTTTTGTGAATATTTAGGATTGTTGCATATCATAGCTCTAAACCTGAGCTCAAACTAGGTTTATCTAAGTTGAAAGAAACGTCACACCTCACGAGGAGCATTGGGCTTCCTTGTGTGGGTCTGATAAAGTATCTCTAGAAAGCACCCTAAGTTGTCTATCTGGATATCAGTTCCGAGGTATGCTTTTAGTGGTGTGATCCCCTGAGCTGAACTCAATTCGCAAGTCTGTAATGGGCCAGAATCGGGGGCAACCTTAGCAGGTTGTAAAAATATATAGGGAACCATTTGCTAAAACCCAGCCTCATATAGAGAATTTAGTAAGCCTACCCCGCTAGAGCCATATGGATAACCTAGGAGAACTAGAACGTATGCGGTTAGGACCATTAATTTCCTTTGTATGCTTTATTTTTTTAGTCTCAACTTTAAGTCATATTTAAGATTATATTTTTTTGACTAATCATTTCAACTAACTTGATTCTTGTTGTCTTGTTTCTACCAACATTGATTTTCTTTTTGTATGCTCTTATTGCATTTTTGCATGTATCATTGTCATATCATACATTTCATAAACGGTATTGACTCCCAGATTACCTAGTTATTATAAAAAGAGCTTAAGGCATCAATGTCTTCCGATGGGATGAGAATGCAATCAGTGTTCATACATGGTCTAAGTACGGGCATACGCGGTTCAGAGATAGTCTTGTCACTACCGAAGAATCAGTTTTGCCCCTGTAGCACGCTCAGAGACTGAGAAAGCAAAGAGATGAGGCTAACCAAGAATTGGCGCAGAGGCGAGCATAGATTGAGTAGCTCGAAGCACATCTGCTTAGTTTGGATGAGATTTTTCAGAACCCTTACAACAATAATGGGTTCCGTCTTCAAAAATAAAATGAGATGTTAAAGAAGAGGATAATGAAGCTAGAAGGAGCAGTGTTGATCCACTCATCCGCATGATATATAGCCAGGCAGGAAAATGAGGCCTTAAAAGCCAAGATTGCTGAGCTAGAAATTATATTACAGATATGCCATCAATGAATTCAGCAGTCAGATAAGAACCAACAATTGACTAATCCAAAACTTAGAACTGTGCTATGGCATGCTCAGGACACTATTCAGCGCCAGCATGAAGCAATGGAGAGAGCATTGAATCAGGCCAATGGTGTTGCTCATCAAGTCTATGAATTATCTGAAGAAGCGACAACCTTAAGGGTTTTTAGTGATCCTAAAATCAGAGGAAAAACAACACATCATGTAATTGATGATAGAGCTCGAGAGATTAGCGAATAGGGTAAGATTCTACGTTTAGTTTCCATGTTGGTGTACTCTTTTTTCCTAAGTGCTTAGACGTTGCGTGTTGTTGAGTACTTTTTGTATAAACTAAGTTATTTTGGAATCAATATCGGGTTGCATTTGCATCTCACATTTTGCACACCCATTTTGCATTTGCATACACATCTTTACATTTTTGCTTTAACATATACACATGGTATACATTGTATCTCAACATGCATTAATCACGGATCCGAGGAATAGCTTGCGGAGAGTCTTGTGATAAAAGTTTTGAGGGTAAGATGAGGTGACCCCATCCGTACCCAAAAAGGATTCAGAATTATGAACGTAATATTAGCCCCTCTGAAGTTTGAGGCATTATCGAGATCCGTGGGGCACGGAGAAGCAGGGCCCAGATTTTGTTTGACCTAGGGACAATGTTGCACTGGCCATGTCCTGTTTGAACGTGTTTTTGTTTTTTCCTTAGTAGATATTTTGTTAATTGAGCTTATGTTGTTTTCAAAGGTTATGAGCAATAAATCAAGTTTTAATCTTGTAATTCTTTGAATATCGAATGGATTAAAGGTTCTTTTACTATATTATTTATAGATCTTTGACAAGGGGCAAGATTAGACCTTTCATACCCCTTCCCAGACAGAAATAACCTTTCAATAACATTACCTTTTTCAGAATAACGACTTTAAAGTCACACATTTCCCTTCCTAGACGCAGAACCAACATTTGTTTCCCAACCTCAATAAATCCTAGGGGCATAATGAGGACCTTTCCTACAAGAAAGATAAGATGGAGTGTTGCGGATCAAGTTGTTGCAAGAGAATTTGAATAATTGGGGCATATTGGGGGCAAATAGAAGAAGAAGAAATAAATGAAATCATTGAAATAATTTTATCGTGCATTAATTACATTGTTTTCATGTAAATAAGGTTAATCCTGAAAACTCGTCCCCCTGGGGATACCTCTTTTAAGAAGACTTCAATGTATGAGATGATGAACGGCTTTGTTTCATTTATCCTTTCAATATATATATATATATATATATATATATATATATATATATATATCCATTGTTGTCCCCTTTTGAGCCTGTAATATTTTTTTCTTCTGATTCAACCCTAACCAAGGATCACCTCCACACTGGGGAGCAAAGGTAAATGACATCTGCTCGCATAAGTGAAGATCATTAATTCAGATTTTACCATAGAAGCAAGTCATGATGAAATGAGAAATAATGAGATACTGTAAGGTGGAACAAATACAAGCGCTGAAAGATCAAATCGAGTTGACGACACAAAGAGAAAGAAGTGAAGATATAGCAAAAAATAGAAAAAAAATAGAAAAAAAAGAAAAAAAAGGAAAAAAAGAATAAAGAAAAAAAATAAAGAATAAATAAGAAAATAGACAGATCCAACACTACAAGATGAGCGGTTCAAAGATCTAGAACCAATTCACTAAAAGATCAGAGAACACCAAAGGAAAATAAAAAGAGAATGAAAGACACACGAGCAAATTCAAATCGAGCAAGACAAGATTGAAGACAACATAACGAATTGATCCTTCGTTCAATAACCCTTAAACACTTGTTTGGGCCCATTTATCCCTTTATTTCATAACCGTGAACCCTAGCCTAAGTTACGTGCCTGAAAAGTTCCTTCTAATCATACATGGATTTCTAAGTAGAGAAAATATTTTCATATTTCATTTTGCCCCTCAGGGATTAATTTTATTTGCAAAAAAAATAGTTTTCTAAATTCTTTAATGCATGATATGGAAAAATAATAAAAGGAGTGTTCAAGATGTATAATTTTAGACGACGCCTTGAAACCGAATGAGGATTCGAGTTGAAAACCTGAAAAGATAGCTTGAACACGAAGATTGTCAACCGTTGCATAGAAGGACGATCTTATACATCTCTTGATAAAACATTGCACAGTCCAAAGGCACTCGTGAGGGCTGGGAACCAATGAATATTTCTAGAAGAGAAGCATGGTGGCTGCTTCATCAGATCCATAATACCAAAATCAAGGACACAAAAGCTAACCTGAAACACATTACCTTCCCAAGTCAACCTAATCCTTTTATTAGCATTAATGTTTACACTTTTCAAATGTATATAATTTTTGAAGGATTAAAAGAAATTTGGTTTATTTGATATTCAATGAATTCTTCTTTTACAATTTGTTTTGATTGTGATCCGGAAGAAAATGACAACATTCTTTTATTCAATATTTTTCACATTTCTAAAATAAAAGAAAAGATAAACATTTTCAAACAGGACAATCTCAAGTGAAAAAGGTCATTGAAGCTGATAAGGCTCATTCTGCCTCTAGCGAAGAAAAGAGCAAACGATGCAGAACAATGAAGCATGTCTTGAAAGAAAATAGTCTGAGAGATCATAAGGACTAGAGGACAGAACCTCTAACACTTCATTGTGACATTATCAGAAGCATATGATCTCCTTAGTTGAAGATAGCACATATCCCAGCTCTTAGAAAAATTAAAGACAGTTATGATCACTTCTTAAGTGTCCATCTGGTTGTGGCATCCTGAAGAGAAGCCCTCAAGCTATTCGATAACACTATTGATTAGTGAATCCATTCGAGATCAAAATTTTGACACAAAGAGAGCCATGAGTACCCGCATTGGGGCATTACCTAAACAAGATGTTAAGATCACAAGATTCAAACCAAACAGACATGGTGAATGACCCTCGTCGCTTGGAGTGCTAGGGTCGAAATATAAACACAAGCAGAGATTACCCAGAGAAATGAATCATTCACACTGCATTTAGTCAATGACTCTAGAGAAACAATTCGGATTGAAAGGTCAAGTCAAATATATGTAAGTTACCCAGTCATCTACCTGATCGCAACGAGAATTCAAAGGAGAAATCACTTCTTCTAGAATCATATTGAAGAAGCAAGATAAAAGATAGAATATGAGAGGGACATGATTGTTCCAGAGGATTAGTTTGACCATGCTGATGATAGGGGCAGGCTTAATACAAGAGTGATCAAGTGAAAGAAGATCGAGATCTCCATTTTGAAGCTAAAATATGATTAATGATAGATGTTTCTGTACATAAGAAAGTCATGCATTGCATGTTGCATTCATGCTTCAAAGCATAATTTTGCAGATTTTTAAAGAAAAAAATGAAAAGATAGAACCCAAAATTTGAATGAATTGAATTATATTCTGAGTGGAAGAACCTCAAGAATTGAGGAACCCAATACACAGAACAATAATCGTGTTTGAAGTGGGGCATGTTACCCAGCTAATGTGTTTTTAAAGAAACTAAGTCTGATTTTCAGAGGTTTCTTGACGATTTTCAAATGTTTTTTAAAGAAACTAAGTCTGATTTTCAGAAGTTTCTTGATTTTTCTCAAATAAACTTTCAAAGAAACTAAGCCTTCGGGGGTTTCTTGATTTGTAAGTCATTCGGCCCATCCATAAGACCTTCAATGCAGGATGTTTTCAAATGAGATTTTAGAAACTAAGCCTTCGAGGGTTTCTTGATTTGTAAGTCCTTCGGGCCATCCATAAGACCTTCAGTGCATGATGTTTTCAAATGAGATTTTAGAAACTAAGCCTTCGGGGGTTTCTTGATTTGTAAGTCATTCGGGCCATCCATAAGACCTTCAGTGCATGATGTTTTCAAATGAGATTTTAGAAACTAAGCCTTCGGGGGTTTCTTGATTTGTAAGTCCTTCGGGCCATCCATAAGACCTTTAGTACAAGATGTTTTTAAATGAGGTTTTAAAAACTAACTCTTCGGGGGTTTCTTGATTTGTAAGTCTTTCGGGCCATCCATAAGACCTTCAGTGTAAGATGTTTTCAAATGAGATTTTAGAAACTAAGCCTTCGGGGGTTTCTTGATTTGTAAGTCCTTCGGTCTATCCATAAGACCTTCAGTGTAGGATGTTTTCAAATGAGTTTTTAGAAGCCTGATTTTTAGGGATTTCTTGACGATTATGCAAAAAAACGAATTTCTTCTCACTTGAGACAATTTTTACTCAAAACAAGTTTTGTCTCTTTTGAGATATTTTTTCTCAAAACAAATTTCGTATCATTTGAGATATTATTTTTACTTGAAACACCAATCTTTGAGATTGTTTTCTTTGAAACAAATTTTGTCTCACTTGAGACAGTTTCCCTTGAAACGAGTTTTGTCTTTCTTAAGACAGTTTCCCTTGAAACGAGTTTTGTCTCTCTTGAGACAGTTTCCCTTGAAACAAATTTTGTCTCCCTTGAGATAGTTTCCCTTGAAACAGAAGATTTTATCTCGCTTGAGATAGTTTCCCTCGAAACAGAAGATTTTGTCTCTCTTGAGGCAATTTCCCTTGAAACACTAATCTTTGAGATTGTTTCCCTTGAAACAAATTTTGTCTCACTTGAGACAGTTTCCCTTGAAACGAGTTTTGTCTTTCTTGAGGCAGTTTCCCTTGAAACGAGTTTTGTCTCTCTTGAGACAGTTTCCCTTGAAACAAATTTTGTCTCCCTTGAGACAGATTCCCTTGAAACGAGTTTTGTCTCTCTTGAGATAGTTTCCCTTGAAACGAGTATTGTCTCTCTTGAGACAATTTCCCTTGAAACGAGTTTTGTCTCTCTTGAGACAGTTTCCCTTGAAACAAATTTTGTCTTGCTTGAGACAGTTTCTCTTGAAACACAAAATCTTTGAATATGTTTCTCTTGAAACGAATTTTGTCTCTCTTGAGATAGTTTCACTTGAAACACCGATCTTTGAGATTGTTTCCCTTGAACTGAATTTTGTCTCCCTAGAGACAGTTTCTCTTGAAACACAAAAACTTTGATTGTGCTTTCCTTTGAAACAATAAATTTTATTTCACTTGAGATGGTTTTTCTTAAAACCAACTTCGTTGCTTGAGACAGTTTTCCCTCGAAATAAAATTTATCTCACTCGAGAGCTTCTCTTAAAACAAGTTTTTTATTCATTTTCATCCAGATGTTTAATATTTGACTGGAATTCTAAAGTTAGCAGAGGTTTTATTTCACAATTACATGTTGAAGAAGAAAATTTTAGCAAAGAATCAATTCACGTCTTCATTTTTGAAAGAAATGGATCTTAACAAAATTCGAGGACCTTTGGGTCAACACTTTCGAGTACTTCAAACACAATTATTACTGACACATGATAATCTTTTGTAGGTTGAAAATCTTCAAAGAGAAGATAAACAGATCAACATTGCCAGTGGAGAGTTCATAATGAGAAGAACTCCTCCAATGAAGGAGAAGAAGTTCATAATGAGAAGAACTTGTTCAACCTTGGCTCAACATTTCCAGTGGAGAGTTCATAATGAGAAGAACTCATTCAATGAGGGAGAAAAAATTCATAATGAGAAGAACTTGTTCAACCTTGGCTTAACATTTCCAGTGGAGAGTTCATAATGAGAAGAACTCATCCAATGAGGGAGAAGAAGTTTATAATGAGAAGAACTTGTTCAACCTTGGCTCAACGTTTCCAGTGGAGAGTTCATAATGAGAAGAACTCATCCAACGAGGGAGAAGAAGTTCATAATGAGAAGAACTTGTTCAACCTTGGCTCAGCATTTCTAGTGGAGAGTTCATAATGAGAAGAACTCATCCAATGAGGGAGAAGAAGTTCATAATGAGAAGAACTTGTTCAACCTTTGCTCATCATTTCCAGTAGAGAGTTCATAATGAGAAGAACTCATCCAATGAGGGAGAAGAAGTTCATAATGAGAAGAACTTGTTCAACCTTGGCTCAACATTTCCAGTGGAGAGTTCATAATGAGAAGAACTCATCCAACGAGGGAGAGGAAGTTCATAATGAGAAGAACTTGTTCAACCTTAGATCAAAATTTCTAGAAGAACCCGCGATTAGAAGAGAAAATACCAAGATTAAAAATAGTGCTTTTATTAGCTTTGCTTCATTCCCGTTTCACAACAATGAGCAAAGAGGGGCAGCTGTAAGCACCATTTTTTTTTATTCCACAGCCCATGCTACCCACGTGAAAGCTCCACCAGTTGCCTCCCACATGCACCCCATGTGAAATGCTCCACTTTCCATACTCGTGCCCATACCCTGTTGCTGCCCACGCCTTACCCATGCCGAGCAATTTCCCCATACCGTGCCATTACTCCACTTTAGTTTTTGTTTCTCTATAAGGGTATAAAACTCGAATTCAATGTAACAAATGGGAGGATTTTTTTATCAATAAAATACAGAAAAGTTCATTTCAAACATGAAACACTAGCAATCAAAACAGAGCCGAATCCTAAGGTATTTCGATTTGTATTCAATTTTTAAGATTATTTGTTTAATTCTTAGATTGTAATTAAAAAACTCAGTTTAGTATAGCTTTCGTTCTTGGCATGTATATTATTATTCGAATATAACAAAAATTAAGGATTCGGATATTACCTTAGCTTGCCACTGATGCGTCCTATCGAGGCAAAGGGGTGTTGTCGGGAAAGAAATTGAAGGTCAGGCTAGGCTAGTTTAGGTGGTGGCACCACCGTTCGCGGTGGTTTGCCTCGGGTTTGGACCTCTCGACCGAGGGCAAGAGGTGATTTGAAGATGGCTTCGATTGGGGAGGTCTCACGCCATGTCGAGCAACGAAAGAGAAGGGTCGCCCATGCGGTGGCCGGAGCTAGTCGGTGTTGGTTTCGGGAGGGTCGTCGCTGCGAGATTTGTAAAGGAGTTTCCATGGCGCCGTGTGGAGAGAATGGGGAAGAAGAGAAGAATATACGTGATGTTAACTTAGTTCAGTTTAGGTTTTAGGTTATATATTAAGTTTAGGGTTAATTACTTATTAAGCCACTTATTTCTATTCTAGTCATCGATTTTAAGGTAAAATATCCATATAGGTCCTTGTTTCTTTTGTATTCTCATGATTGGGGCATTGAAATGAAGTTTACATTATTTTGTTTTGAGCCTTTATCTTTTCCCATTTATATTTTAGTCATCAGTTTACATTTTATACCATTTTTGTTTATGTTTGACTTTGGTCACGATATGTGTAAGTATTTCATTTTGGCCTTTTCTTACATTTTGGTAACTTATTTTTTATTTATTTCAAATATGCATGCTGATTTTACTAACTTTTAATTTGGTCACTATTCTGCTATGTTATTTATTTCTAACTACTAACTTTTAATTTATTTCATATTAACTACTAACTCTTATTTTCTTATATTTTAGTCAATATAATTAGATTTTATGCAATTAGGTCCTTATACTTATTTTTATTTTATGTTGTTGTTTATTGTTTTTTATTATTGGTTGTTTTAATTATTTTTAATTAAATTTATTATTAATGGTTTTGCTTCATTGTTTAGTTTCTTAGATTGAATTTTAAATTAGATTAATATTTGAATCAAGCTTAGAAATTAAAATTTCACTTTAGTTTTAATTAAGGAGCAATCCGAGTCGAGTTTTCGCATAAAATGCTCGATTATTCGAATCGATTGCTCGAATTTTAAAATTTATTAATAATTAATATTTACTAAAAATTCTAAGTTTAATAATTTAGATAAAAAAAATAGGTTTTAATTTAATCTTTAACTTTAGAAATTATCGATTTAGGCCCTTAAGCTTTTTAGATCCTTCAAAAATCCATATTTTTAGATCTTGACTCTTTAGTCCCCGAATTTTGATTATAATTTTATTTTTTGACATAATTAATTAAGATTAATATTAGAGCCTTCATTTTAGCTTAGATTTCAAACTAGTCTTTAAATTTAGGGGATAATTCGAGTTGGCCCTCGCGTAAGCGCTCGAGGGACCATCTCGGTTATTCGGTTCAATAATTAATTAAAATTAAACATGATTAATATTAGAGTCTACATCTTTAGATTTAATCCCCTATGTTCTTTAATTTTCATAATTTGTAACCGTAAGTTAGAAAAAAACTTAATTTATTTTTAGTATAATTAGGATTAAATAAAATTTTTCTTGATTGGATTGTTTTTAAAACTTAAGGCAATGTTCACTTATTAAGGAGTTAACAGTATATCCTCCGCGATCGTGCTCAGGGGGTGACTACTGGTAATTCTCTAAATAAGTCGACATCATTTTCAAAACTGCATCATGTTTTCTAAAAAACGAGGCAATGTTCGGTTATTAGACACAATAGTTGATCTCCCGCATTTACGCTCGGGAGTGAATGCTATCGGTCTTAATAAACGAATACCCTTTTTCAACTTTGCATCCTTAATGATTTTTAAATTAAATAAAGATTGAACTCAAAATTTATGATTTTAAGTATAGGGTAATCAACTAGGTACCAATTTTTGGGCGCTTGTGGGGTGTTGATCCTTCCCCACGCGTAACTGACTCCCGAACCTGATTTCTGGATTTTCGCATACCCCAAAATTCGGTATTTTATTAAAATAAAATATTTTATTAAAATATCCGGTTTTTACGGTGTTCCAATCTCATCTTAAATGATTGGTGGCGACTCATCACATTTCGAAATGATTTTCAAAGAGAAAATCCCGAGTCGGTATCGGTCTTTCCCCGCCCGGACGAAAAACAGTGTCGACAAGGTCCTAATGCCAATGCTTCAAAACTCTACTTGGAAACTATTATGGACCTTCTTGCAAAATTGTTACGCCTCTGCAAGGGTTGCAAACCTATGTTAAAAACATCAGGTATCACCCAGGTTGTAATGCAGTTAACTGCTCTTATCCTTTGACTGATCAAGCTATGAAAGTAGCAAAAGGAGCAGAACATGTGGTGCTGGTAATGGGATTGGATCAAACCCAAGAGAGAGAAGAACTCGATCGTGTAGACTTGGTTCTTTCACCGAAGCAGCAGAAGTTGATCTCCTCCGTAGCGAGAGCTGCTAAGAATCCGGTTGTTTTGGTGCTTCTTTCTGGAGGTCCGATAGACATAACCTTTGCCAAATATGATAAACACATTAGAAGTATTCTATGGGTTGGTTATCCCGGTCAAGCTGGAGGCCAAGCATTAGCAGAAATCATATTCGGTGATCATAATCCAGGAGAACTCTCATTCAGAGCATATATTCTAACAGAAGTCAAAAGACGTTTTTATACTGATGATAAATTTAACAAATTTGTGTTCATATATATTTCTACGCAGGAGGGAGGTTACCGGTGACTTGGTATCCGCAGAGTTTTGTTAAAATACCAATGACAGACATGAGAATGCGTCCTGATCCATCTTCAAGCTATCCTGGACGTACTTACAGATTCTACCAAAGACCAAAGGTTTTTTAATTTGGCTATGGTCTCAGTTACTCAAACTATTCTTATGAATTTCTCCTTGTAGCACAGAACAAGGTCTACTTAAACAATCAGTTAACGTCTCCAAAGGTTGAGATTGAGAACTCAAATGCTCTCAAATACATACCAGTTTCAGAGATAGGAACAGAACTTTGTGATAAGAGAATCCCAGTCACAGTTAGAGCTCAAAACCATGGGAATTTGACGGGTAAGCATCCGCTTTTGCTGTTTGTCAGGAAAGAAAAAGGCAGTAATGGGAGGCCAGTGAAACAACTGATCGGATTCTTGAGTGTTATTCTGAATACTGGGGAAAGAGCTGATGTTGAATTTGAGTAGACCCCTTGTGAGCATCTTAGCACAGCCAATGAAGAAGGGTTTCATTTCTTGAGCATCGTAGAAAAAGACTCGGAGATCACAGTCATCCTATGATACATAGGACCCGCTGCTCAAATCAGAGGAAATTTTACAGGATGAACCATTTTTGTCTATTTGTAATCCTGCTATCCAATAATAGAGCTGTCTTCTCTCCTTTAAGAATCATTTTCTCTTGCAAGTTATGAGCAATAATTTTGCATTCCCTGGACTGCTATTTGTTCATCAACAAAATTAAGTACTTGCTAGCAAAAAAGGTATTGCAGTAGAAGAATGAGAACCAGAACCCCGGAGCAGTAATCTTTAGATATCTGCTGTCCCCGCATTCTTGATTTATCACTTTTGCACTTCCTCAAAAGAAAAATGCATGGGTGTCTGTCGAGTTAGTATGGTTGGGATATGTCAATATGGTTTCCTAAAATCTATTAAATATATAGTAAAACTACATATTCCAACATCATACTCACATCAAACTCCAAATACATCACATACATTTTTTCGTATTCTGTCCCGTTGCTAAGAAACTTCCTAATCCTCATCATATCATTAGTGTATCTTCTAGGATTTTGGGTCTTAGATACTGGAACGCTCTGAATTTGAACCTGGTGAACTTCTATCTAGATTACAAACACTAGCAAGACTTATCTATCTTATCATAAAGGACTCATAAACAAACGAGACTACGACTACCACTAATAGTACAACTACTACACGGCTGCTACACTTCCCCTCAAGTTGGTGAATGAATACTTGCCATTCTTAGCTCATTTAAAATTTCTTGAAAACCCTTGTTTGTTAGCCCCTTTGTGAGCATATATGCCAACGGATCTTTAGTAGAGATAAATGGAGTACAGATTAAACTATTGTTCAGTTTTTTTTAATAAAATGACTATCAATTTCAATATTCTTTGTTCGATTATGTTGAACAAGATTGAGAGCGATATTGATAGCTGATTTATTATCACAAAAAAAGTATCAGGAGTCCCTTTCACTTTATTCTTACTTCATCTAGAATTATCTTTACTAGGAGTAACTCACATACTCCTAAATTCATCGATCTAGAATTATCTTGCTACTGCATTCTGTTTCTTTCTCTTCTAGGTTATAAGATTTCCACCTAGAATTGTACAGTACCCAGATATTGAGACTAAAGGCCCTATATAATCTGCATTTGTTTATGCTTTAAGTGTAATGTCATTGTTCACTTGATGTTTGAACAAAATTCCTTTTCTTCGGTTACCTTTCAAAGTATTATAATACATGTTCAATGCTTTGAGATGTGATTCATTTGAATTATGCATAAATTGGCTAACTACATTTACTGCAAAGGCTATATGTGATCTAATATTTACCAAATATATTAATTTTTCAAACAGTCTTTGATAGAAGCCTCTATCCATCATAGGTCTTTCGTATCCCAAACTTCTCAACAATTTGACTAACCTTTCCAAACAAAATTCGAGGCCTCTTTCCTAAGCTATATAAAGAATTTATCATATAGATTTTTCTCATACTCTCCTTGAACAACAAAACTAAATGGTTGTTCTATATACACCTCCTCTAAAATCACCATGAATTGAAGAAACACATTCTTTTTGTCTAACTGATGTAGAGACCAATCATAATAGTTCATAAGTCTAAACATATCCTTTAACCTTTAGCAATTAGTATAATTCAATCCAGCTGCAGACCCATCCTAATCCTTGTCATAAGTGCTTCAAAACATGTGAACAAATTACCGACAAAGAAGAATCAAACCTGCGAAGCCCAAAGCCTACACCACACTCGATGACAACCCAACACATAGCAAACAATAGAAAACAGAGATGAGGACTTCGTTGGTTAAATAATGCAGGCGTTTTTTTTTGTTGGAAAAAAAAACATGCGTTTAAGAATTAGTTTGAGATTTAGGTCATTTATTGCAGAGCACGTGAAACTTGTTAAGATAGAATGATGAGTTTTAAAAAAATATTATAAATAATTAAAACTCATCATTAGGGCATGTAGAGTTCCATAAAATTTTCTCACCGAAAAAATTTAACCATAATCTTATGGGTAATATATACAAGTATAGGGCGATTTTTCTAAAAAATCACCCTGATAATTTTTTTTTACTTGTCAGACACCCTTCCATTTTTATTTACCGATCTAACACCCTTTGTAGAAAGGCGCTTCCCCTGAAACGCGTCTTACGTCACGTGGGGGTAAGGCATGCCCCATGAAGCGCGCCGTGTGAAACGTGTAAAAAACTCGGGTGTTAGTTTTGTAAATATTTTTAAAATAGTATCTAATATGTAATTAATTTCTATTATGGTGATCTTTGTGTAAAAAATCAATTTTATTTATTTATTTTTTGTGTGATATTTTTTAACAACAGTTAATAATGTTTATTGACTTTTAATATTAATTGTTTAAAAATATAAAAATATTAAAATAAACTTTTAATGACAATTGATAGATCAAATGAATTATTATTCATTTTTTTAAAAAAATCAATAAAAATGCAATAAAAAAATTAAAATTCAATAAAAAATATAAAGCTAAAAAATATTAATTGAGGAGAGGATCATGGTTTTGTGTATGTTGACGAAAACGGGTAAAGAAAACAAAAGAACACGAGAATTTTACGAGGTTCGGCAATGTGCTTACGTCCTCGGTGCCTAGGCGGCGCTAGAAGTTTTATTCAATGATATTTTAGGTCTAGGTTACATCTCTATTTATAATAGAAAATCCTGGTACATAATTACAAAATCAACCATGTACCGTACCGCGGGGGCTGCGCCCCCGCACCCTCAACCCACATAATTCGTAACCCCACAACGAGACTTTTTATGAGCCATACATAACAAATCTCCACCTTGGCGAATATCCTGCCCCTTGGAAACTTCAATGTGGGTTGGGTTACCTTGCTTCTTTAACAACTCGAAACATTCAACAAGTCCAAGCAATGCTTGAACTTGTCTGTCGTAACTGGCTTGGTGAACATATCAGCGGCATTCTCATCAGTATGTACCTTCTGAAACAAAACCTCTCCAGATGCAACCAACTCTCTGATCTTGTGGAACCTTACATCAATATGTTTAGTTCTAGCACGATACACCTGATTCTTAGCCAAGTGAATAGCACTTTGATTATCACAAAGCAACTGAACTCCACCTTGTTGAACACCCAACTCCTTCACTAAACCAGTAAGCCATAAAGCTTCTTTTGCAGCTTCAGCCGCTGCCATGTACTCAGCTTCAGTTGTAGATAGAGCCACAACAGATTGAACAGTAGACTTCCAACAAATAGGCCCTCCACCAAGAGTAAAGACATACCCTGTCGTAGATCTTCTATTATCCAAGTCACATGCATAGTCTGAATCCACATATCCTACAACCAAAGGATTATCCCGTTAACTCCCAAAAACAATTCCATGTCCCACAGTACCCTTTAAGTACCGAAAGATCCACTTGACTGCTTCCCAATGTTGCTTACCAGGTTTAGACATGTACTTACAAACTTGACTAACAGCATGAGCTAAATCAGGACGAGTACATACCATCGCATACATCAAGCAGCCAACAGCATTAGAATACGGAACCTTTGCCATATCTTCAGCTTCCTTATCTGTCTTAGGGCACTGTTCTGATGAGAGCTTAAAGTGATTCGCCAATGGAGTGCTAACTGGTTTTGCGCTGCTCATCGCAAACCTTTCTAGCATTTTCTCAACATAACCCCGTTGAGATAGCCGCAGTTTCCTTGAGTCTCTGTCCCTGCAAATTTCCATTCCAAGAATTTTCTTTGCAGCACCTAAATCTTTCATATCAAATTCCTAACTCAATAAAGTTTTCAAACCGATAACATCATACATGTTCTTCGCAGCAATCAACATATCATCAAAATACAGTAATAGAAAAATAAAAGAACCATCATCAAGGCTCTTAACATAGACACAACAATCATACTCACATCGGTTGTAGCCAATCTTGATCATATAGGAGTCAAACCGTTTATACCACTGTCTCGGAGACTGTTTCAACCCGTACAAAGATTTCTTCAATCTGCAAACTAAATGCTCGTTTCCAGGTTGAGTGAAACCTTCAGGTTGCCGCATGTAGATCTGCTCCTCTAAATCACCATGCAAAAAAGCAGTTTTAACATCCATCTGCTCTAAATGCAAATCCCAACTAGCCACCAATGCAAGTACTGCTCGGATTGAAGTGTGCTTGACCACAGGAGAAAAGATTTCATTATAATCAACTCCTTTCTGCTGTGAAAAACCCTTCGCTACCAAACGAGCCTTGAACTTCTCCCCCTCTTTTTCTGTTACTGCTGGTTTCTTCTTATACACCCATTTGCAACCAATCGACTTCTTACCCTCAGGAAGGGGAACTAACTCCCATGTGCGATTGTGATTCAAAGACTCCATCTCCTCAACCATGGCTACCATCCACTTGTCGTTTTCCTGACTAGTAACGGCATCATGAAAAGTAACCGGATCATCACTGCTAACAATAAGTGCAAAAGATACCAAGTCTTCAAAACCCAATCTATTCGGAGGCTTTATATTCGTCCGTCTCACCCTGTCTCTGGCGAGACTATAATCCTGCAAATCATCCGTAGTGGAACCACCAGAAGTCGGTTGAGAAGTTTCTGGTTTCTCAACTGGAAACTGCTCGAAATCCACCACTGTCGTGTCTTGCTTCTGCTGCAACATGGACTGTTCATCAAAAACGACATCTCTACTAATCACAACTTTCTTCGCAACTGGATCCCAGAACTTGAATCCTTTGACACCTTTCTTGTAACCCAGAAAAATGCACTCCTTCGATTTTGCATCAAGTTTGGATCTCTCATCAGCAGGTACATGCACATAAGCAGGACAACCAAAAATCCGTAAGTTATCAAAACTAACATCATGACCAGTCCATACCTCTTCTGCAACTTTCCCAGCAAGCGATGCCCTTGGCGATCTGTTGATAAGGTAACACGCCATGTTAACAGCCTCAGCCCAGAAGTGTTTGGGAAGCCCCGCATTAAACCGCAAACATCTGGCTCTTTCATTCAACGACCTGTTCATTCGTTCCGTAACACCATTCTGTTGTGGTGTCTTGCGCACTATAAAATGCCTCTGAATCCCATGCTCCTTACAGAATTGTAGGAACTGTGAATCTATGTACTCCGTACCATTTTCAGACCGCAAACACTTGATTTTTCGTCCTGTTTGGTTTTCTACCTCAGCTTTCCACAGCTTGAACTTCTCAAAAACTTCAGATTTCTGTTTCAAAAAATACACCCAAACTTTCCGTGAAAAATCATCAATAAAAGTAACATAGTACCTAGATCCACCCAAAGACGATGTCGTGGAAGGCCCCCATACATCAGAATGCACATAATCAAGAATCCCTTGAGTTGTGTGCTTCGCAGTCTTGAAACGGACTTTAGTCTGTTTACCAAGAACACAATACTTGCAAAAATCGAGCTTACAGCTTTTGACACCATGCAACAAGTTTCTCTTGTGTAATTCTGCCATACCACGTTCACTAAGATGAGCAAGGCGCATATGCCACAATTTTGTCGTATCATCACAGGACTCAACAGAGTGAACTCCACCTGCAACGGTACTCCCTAACAATCTGTAGATATTCCCTGCAGTCATCTTGCCTTTCATCACAGTCAATGCTCCTTTAACAATCCGAATGGTTTCCCTATCCTCGTCAGCCTTAAGGATAAAACCATTCTTGTGCAAAGTGCCCAAGGAAATCAAATTCTTCTTCAAGTCTGGGATATGTCGAACACCACTCAACATCCGAACAGAGCCATCGTGCATCTTAATTCTGACATCACCAAAATTGTTAGGCCACAGGTTCCAATAATAATAAATAATAATTTATCAAGAAGATAAGATGTAAATATCCTAAGATACCTTACTCGTTATTTTATGCACTTTCCAGTCGTCGGTTCAGTAAAATATGTGGCCAAGTTCTAACATATGTTTGATATTTATTGATTGGCCCTTAGTAAAAATCAATATTGAAGTTTAAGCAATTAGCAGCAAGGTGTGAAATTCCAAGTAAACAATGTCTTAGGATGCTTCCAATCCGAGAAAATTCATTGATACTCTCTTATGAGAAGATCCACTGTAGAAAATGGAAGCCAGAAAGCTACAGTTTTTATAATGTTCACAATGAGCAGAAGAGTAATAAATCAATGTCATTAGCTATAGGATGCCAAACAAAGAGACGGCATCACCATTAAAGGACAACAAAAAATGGTCCCCCTGATGACTGGATCAGGATCAAAACATTGGTTAATTCCAAAGCACTGCAATCTAAATCATATATAAAGGTAGACTGAATTTATGGAAGATTATTACAGATAACATATAAAGTGGTTTCCTAGTTTAGTACATCATCTCTAAGATCAATCAATAATCACGGAATGCCATTTCAATCAATAAATGAAAAGCTGATATAAAAGCCAACAAGTAGGATTAAAAGTGGAAAAAAATGTCTTATTTCCATTTTAGGGTAAATTACAAATTTGATAACTGAACTTTATTCTATTTTCTATTTCACTCACTGTATTTTAAATCTTTTCAATTTTCTCACTAAACTTAATACGTTAGGTTTTTTGTCACTCGGTCGTTAAATAGTTAATGACGTTAAAATGGACTGTTATATAGATGCAAAACGATGTCGTTTAGTGAAAATTTTGTTTTTCTAAAACGACGTCGTTTTTAATGTCGTTAACTATTTAACAACTGAGTAACCAAAATAGAAGAGAGAGTAAAGTTCAATAACAAAAAAAATCAATCTATTAAGTTCAGTGAGGAAATTAAAAACTTTTAAAACTCAGTGAGCGAAATAGTAAAGTTAAGTGATGAAATTTATAATTTACCATTTTCTTATTAGTGTTTAATGGTCGGAATCGGATGGGGATCGGATAATAAGTTTGGGTGAGTAATCAAAGCCATTAAAGTTAGACATGTGTACTCAATGACGAATACAAAAATATTTTTTCAAGATGGACACACATATATTAATTATTAATTTTTTTATGTAGGAGATATACACAAATAAAACTTTAAGGTAAGCATAAATAGTAAAATAAAAAAGTAATATAAAGAAATTTATATTCAAACGTACCACCTGAGTATGCTTTGCATCTTTCAGGGTGCGTTTGGTTCACGGAATGTAAGATTACCAGTGGGAATAGAAGATTACCAGAGAATAGGATTACTGGGAATGTTACATTACTGTATTTGGTTAGTTTGGCAGGAATGTAAGATTACAGTGTTTGGTTGAAGGAATAAAAGATTACTAGAATACATATTTTACTAAATTATCCTTGGTCTATATTTTTTAACAAGTGAAATTTTAAATATTTAAATAAAATTTATTTATATAAAAATTCTATCTGTTGATAATATATTACGTGAGTTTTTAAATATATCATGTATTATTTTTATTTTAATTAATATTAAATTTTACATAATTTATGTAAAAATGTATTAAAATTTTACATCAACATTTAACTAAATGTTTACATTGTGGAAACTAGCTTCGGTTCATACGTGACACATTCACTAGGAGATTTCTTGTATTTTTCAATCGACAAGGTTTACATTCTTCGATATACAATAATTTATCATAGATATTCATAATAATAAAAAGATGTAAATTATTTTTGTTATCTAAGATATAATATTTATTATATCTTCTATATACAATAATTTATTTATTTATCTTTTATATTTATACTTAATTCTACATACTTTATCTAAGATATAATTGATTATTCTTTCGAGTGAATCCAAGACTTACCAGCACCAAAAAGTGATCTAAATATCAGTTTTAGATTGTGGGTGTATTTTAAGATGTGAAGTTTTTTGATAAGGTGATGAAAATATCATTTCTCTTCCTTCCCTCTTTTGAAGGAATCGACATGTAGCTAAAAGAAGCAACATCAATTAACTGCTAATGGTAATGGCATTGCTGGAGGTTTTTTTTGTTTTAGGGTTGAAAAGGTGAGGATGGTTCATATATTAAAAGAGTTCACAGCTGCAGAATGTGAACTTTAGTGAGAAAAAGAAATTTCTGAAATATATAGCTTTGGCAAGCTACCCATCACTTTCATACTGATTCCTTTGCAGGTGTACTATGTATCGTGATGGCCAGCCTGCTTCTCATTCACCTGATTTGCGATGTTCATCTTGAGATTCTAAGTTCGAAATATGATAAAATTCACCCTTTATTTTTTTATTAATATATAATCTTGTTTAGATGTATTCTTGTGTTGAAACCTTGGCATGCAGGTGATTGCTCTGACAGAGGAACTACTTGCAACTGCGAAGCAAAATGAGATTTCTGGATCAGATATTGGGCTAGTATTTGTGCACCCACTACTCAATTGAAGGTGATTAAATTGCCTAATGAATCATAGATTTACTTCTGTAGTTACTTTTGTTTGTCAGAAACATTGCTTTATTCACAAAGGCAAGCTTCTTATTTGAAACAAGAACTTTATTTCCTCTTTTATAATTTCTGTAAATGTATACACGTGGGATGTCACAGATTACTGTCCTATTTTGTCACATAACCCGTCTTGGCATATGAATGTATTTAAATCAAGAAGTTACTTGAACTTTGATTGGATTCCAAGCTTACCTGGAAGTCTGGAACTGCAGCGTGTTCAAGAGGACTGTTATTATCCAATATCTTGAAAACCTTTTCAGCTGTGATTTTAAGAGTGTTAATGACAAGATTATCACATTATTTGTAAGTCATAAACTACGAACAACTGTTGCAACAGAAATTAGCCACGATAATTTTGACAAGACTATCCAAGATACCGAATAACATATATGAACTCATCCATATCGAATACAATTTTATAAGCTTACATTCTTTGTTTAGCTTACATAACAAAAAGAAGTATAACATTAACCATCAAAAGTTTGTACAATGTTCAGACTTACAAAAGATAATAGCTGAGGGCATATAGGTTTTCACCTAGCCTGCTTTCTTTTCCTGGTCCGTGCTGCAAACTTACCAACTTCTATTATCGTAGGCCAAAGAAGCCAAATCCCATTTAATCAAGCTTTAATGAGGACATACATGTTTTCATTTTTTTCCAATTTCAAGCAAATGCGGGTATTAAAGTGTGGCTTGCTTGAATAGAATAAGCAAGAAATGATGTTAAAAAAGCATATTCCTATTCATTCATACCATGCACTGCTTGTTAATTGATATATAGGAATAACTTACAGGGCAGACAGTTCTAAATGCATAATTGATACTATCCCCTAATGCTGGATGAATAACTGAAACTATCCCCTAATGCATAAAGTTTAGAAGAGGTGAAGCGACTTTATTTTATATGAGGCCTCTCCAATTCTCTCTAACATATTCTGCAGCAGCATCTCTAGAACTAACTGAGTATGATTTACCTGGAGGCCTCAACATTAAGAAGTGTTTTTTTTATATAAAAAAAAAGGTTGAAGGAAGGATATGCTGCATGTCTAACTAATAAGATGATATTGTATCATCCATTCATAATAATCCTAGAAGATTCTCAAGCTAATCAAAACTATGATTTGTTGCTTTCTTTTTTCCATGTTGTCCAATAACACAATTTGTAGTTTAATATAACTTATCATTGAAGAAAGTGTAAAGTAAAACCCTCACTATAATGTGACATGAAAAAAGGATAATGACAAATGATGCAAGCCATTCCTTTTATTCTCCTATATATATGAAACCAAATATGCTAAATAACCAGTAACAGAACAATTCAAATTCTCAGCTAGTTGTCATCTCAAACCTCTTTTTCAATCCATGCATCAGCACAAGATTCTCCCGAGTAAACTATATCGATGCTGAAAATTGGAAATTATTAACATCAGAAATCAAAGTTTAATCTTATGTGCTCTGTAAGTACTCAGCTGGTCAAGTAAGAAATTATTCTTTTGTTTCTTATGATTAACCATGAATGTTTCACCATATTAAGATAGTAAAAAGTTAATAGAATACAAGCTACAAAAGAAAACAATATGTTCTTAAACTAAGTAGTTATAAAAATCTTTCTCAATAATCACTTCTAAGGAAACAACAGAAAACTAACAGTAGTTTTAAGGCTAAAAACCGGAAATAAGCATCTATCTGTTTTTTTCAGCGAAATAAGCATCGAGTGAATCGAATTTTACAAGACTAGGATATTTGTGTCGTGAGCAACTTAAGTATAGTTCATGGAAATGCTGCAAAAGGTTAATACTTAATACTACTATTGTGTACCTCATTCTGTCCTTCCCAACAAAAAATGCTCCATAACAGTACCGTAACTTCACTCTGTTCCATTTGTAGAAATCTGCGGAACACAAGAGGCCCCATTAAAAAATTCAACATAAATACTTGCTCAAAAAGAACAGGTTAAGATGGGACTATAAGTACAAACCAGGGTTTTCTTCAGCTTTATAGCTCAAAATTCCAGTGAAATTTATTTTCTTTTCCATAAATTTTGATGAACCACGTCGAGTAGTTTTGCACAAGAATAGCTTTGTTGCCATTAACTCTGTATTTTGAACACTCATATGCTAGTTTTTAGTAATCAAAAGCTTGGCAATGTCAGGACAAAAAGGAAAATATGACCCCCCAAAAAAAACAATGTATAAATTTCTAAAAACGGTTATTGTTTGTGTATATGCTAGTGGCATCATTTCAACATTTTGGTCCATGAATTTACAGGAATGGATGTCAACTGTGGCAACTATTTGAAGAACTACACCCAATCAGCTGTCGATAAGAGAAAATTGCCTATATCTGAAATAGATAGAGCCCTTCACAACCTTTTCTCTGTCAGAATGAGGTTGGGGCTTTTCAATGGCAATCCAGTTAACCAGTCTTTTGGCAAAATTAATTCAGACCAAGTCTGTTCCCAAAAGCATCAGAATCTTGCTCTCGAGACTGCTTGCAACAGCATTGTCCTTCTAAAGAACACCGACAAACTCCTCCCGTTTTCAAAAGTGAAAACTACTTCCCTTGCAGTAATAGGCCCTAATGCCAATTCTGCAAGAACACTACTTGGTAACTATGCAGGCCCTCCTTGTAAAACCGTTACACCTCTGCAAGGGTTGAAAAACTATGTTAAGGACATCAGTTATCACCCAGGTTGTAATGCAGTTAACTGCTCTTATCCTTTGACTGATCAAGCTGTGAAAGTAGCAAAAGGAGCAGAATATGTGGTGCTGGTGATGGGATTGGATCAAACCCAAGAGCGGGAAGAACTCGATCGTGTAGACTTGGTTCTCCCGTCAAAGCAGCAGAACTTGATATCCACTCTCGCGAGAGCTGCTAAGAATCCGGTTGTTTTGGTGCTTCTTTCTGGAGGTCCAGTAGATATAACCTTTGCCAAATATGATAAACACATCGGAAGTATTCTATGGGCTGGTTACCCGGGTGAAGCTGGAGGCCAGGCATTAGCAGAAATCATATTTGGTGATCATAATCCAGGTGAACTATCACTCAGATCATGTATGCTAACAGAAGTCCGACAACATTCTTATACTGATGATAAATTTAACAAATTTGTGTGCTTCATATATATTTCTGTGCAGGAGGGAGGTTACCGCTGACTTGGTATCCGCAGAGTTACGTTAAAATACCGATGACAGACATGAGAATGCGTTCTGATCCATCTTCAGGCTATCCTGGACGTACTTACAGATTCTACCAAGGACCAAAGGTTTTTGAATTTGGCTATGGTCTCAGTTACTCAAACTATTCTTATGAATTTCTCCCTGTAGCACAGAACAAGGTCTACTTAAACAATCAGTTAAAGTCTCCAAAGGTTGAGATTGAGAACTCAAATGCTCTCAAATACATACCAGTTTCAGAGATAGGAAGAGAACTTTGTGATAAGAGAATCCCAATCACAGTTAGAGCTCAAAACCATGGGGAATTGGCTGGTAAGCATCCACTTTTGCTATTTGTCAGGCGAGAAAAAGCCACTAATGGAAGGCCAGTGAAACAACTGATTGGATTCCAGAGCGTTATTCTGAGTGCTGGGGAAAGAGCTGATGTTGAATTTGAGTTGAGCCCTTGTAAGCATCTTAGCATAGCCGATGAAGAGGGTTTGATGGTTATTGAAGAAGGGTCTCATTTCTTAACCATCGGAGAGAAAGAATCAGAGATCACAGTCATCATATGATACGAAGGACCCGCTCCTCAAAACAGAGGAAATTTTACAGAATGAATCATTGTTGTCTACCTTTAATCCTGCTATCCAATAAAAAAAAGCCATCTTGTCTCGTTTGAAAATCACTCTCTAGCAAATTATGAGCAATGATTTTGTATTCCCTACAATGCTATTTCTTCATCTACAAAAAAAGAACATATTAGCAAAAACAAATTGTGCTAAAAGAATGAGAACCAGAAACTCAAAGCAGTAACCTTAGAAATCTGTTGTGTCTAAGTTATCAGTCATATCACCACTCTGATTAAGCTATCAGTCTCACAGAATTCTTGAGTTTTCGTTTACAAATATTTTGGTGATTGCCTTCTTCAATTACCACTTCTGCACTTCCTCAATAGAAAAATACATGAGCGTTGTCGAGCTCGTATGGTCGGGATATGAAAATGGTAACATGCTTTGATCGGTAAACAAATAGATAGCTTGGGTGTGATTATGCATGCTCTTCTCTTAGGGTTCAAGGAATCCATGTCCATTATGATTAAGTAGCAATATCCTATCAGTCTAGATTTTGATTTGTGAAAACATTTGACAATTTTGTACAAAGCACAAAAACACAACATTTAATACACAAAAAATGTAATAAACGGTGAGATGTTCAGTTTTAATGGACGACACGGATCAGGTGGTTTTATGGGAGTTGTTCAAACCAAAGAGAGATAAATCTGGACTTGTTGCTCACAAGGAAGGAAAAGAAGTCCATCACCCGCATTACAAGAGTTGTGAAGGTCCACTACATGTATCTCTTGTCAAGTGCGGCCAGAATGTAGGAAGCATTTGGCCAGCTATCCAGAAAAAAGCTGGAGGACTTAAACTAGAAGAAACCATCAATTTTGGTGATCATAACTCAGGTGATCTACGTTGTACTAATAGGATAGCTCTACTTCCGATTCCGAAACCAAGAAGCAAACAAACTAGGAGAGGCAATTCTTTACAACAGATTAATGACTTAATGGTAGGATGCATGTTTCAATGCGGGCAGGAGTCTGCCTGTTATTAGTTATCCACAAAGTTTCATCAGAAAACTAATGACATACATGAGTGTGTGTGCTCTACCGCCTTCCGGCTACTCTGGCTGCACTTACAGATTCTATAAAAGGCCAAGAGGTTTTCAACTTCAGCTATGGGCTCAGCAACTCAAATTGTTCCTACAAATTCCTGTGTACTGTTTTCACAACAAAACTCTACTTCAAAAATTATTCCAGAAACCATATTAAACAGGAAACCAAAACCTATCATATTTGTATCAGTTTCAGAGATAAGACACCAAAGTCAGTGAGAAGATGGCTAGAAAGCATGCAGTGTTGCTATAGGCACGAAAAGGGAAAAACCGTTGAACTTGGCCCTTGAGAGCACTGAGCACCTTAGCAGAGCCAATGACGATGGATTGGTGGTTAAAGAAGAATGTTCTTTTATCTCGAATGAAGAGAACAAAGGCTATCAGAATTAACATCACACGGGAAGAGGGGACTGAAAACTAACCCAGTCGATGGCTAAAGACTCTCTAGCTAATTTGAGTAGGCAACAAGCCGGGCATCACTAGATAGGAAATTGCAAATGCTACAAGTCAAATAGATATTGCCTCGAGCACTTCATCATGCAAGTATAAGTTGCAAACAAATTCATTCCAATTTCACAAACAACAATCAGCTATGCAGACAAAAAAATTATGAAGTTAATGGGCACTCGAACTAGCATTAGAATTTTGTTTTGTACCTAAACAGAAATTTTGTTTAAAGCGGCCCCTGAAATCTGATAAGATTATGTAGTCAAATCACCAACTATGTTAATTCTGTTTGCTCAGTAAAAATGTAGCACTGGTGTGAATAATGCACGACACAGAATGTTTGGGAGGTATTCTAGAAACATCAACTTAAACGTTCCAATTCTAGTGTATTTGATACTATAATAAAGAATACAAACAGAACCATAGAATAAGTATAGGCTATTAATATATGAGATTCCCTAGCGACTGATCAATATGTTACATACTGTACTTCTGTTCCTTTGAAAGGTTGCAACGATAAAATGTGGATCATCCCTCACTTTCCATGTCATGGCTAGGATTGTTACCTCCTGGGTCCCATCAGGGTGAGTGTGGTCACTAAATTCATGTGTGTGAGCACTAAAAATAATCCTACATACAAAAAGGAAAGGGAGCAATTGATGTGACAACATAAATTGCACTTCCATACCAATTCTAGAAAGCATTTTATTTAGGCTATAGAAATTTCTGTAACAAGAAGGAAAAAATCAGAGACAAAGACAAAGATGCAAATTTGCTTCACTGCCCAAAATTCATAATGTAGGTAGTTACTTTATCAACATTGCTTTCATACCTGCAGCCATATCCAAAGATGCCAGTAGGAAATAATAAGTTCTATTATGTGATATTTGATCACCCAAAATGCAGTAATTCCCCAAAGATGCATTCTAAAAGATGCCAAACTTGCTCAAAGCATATAATTATGCCCAAAAAAGAGAAAAACCAAATTATTAGTGGTAGTCTGTAGTTGAGAAAAGTTAAATAATAGCAAAAGCAAGAAGCATACATACAATTAGGTAACAATAGAAAGTGCAAAGGTAAGAAAAAAGAAAACCCCTGGCAGATTATATAATGGATGCTTACCTAGGTTTAAGAGCATTGAAAATGTATTCAGCAGCATTTGGCGGGACAGTTTGTGATAGATCATAAGGGTCGGTCCCAGAAAAACCTCTGAAGGAAGGTAACATTCAAAGAGTTTATTAGAATGCTTGGCAGCAGAAGTAAAAATATATTACATAGTATGAGTTCAGTTTACATATAGCAGAAGTAAAAATATAAAGGAATGACATGCTAATCAAGATCTCAGAAGTGAACAAAATTTTGCTTAAATTACCATGTTTAACAACACTATTCACCCCTTGATCTCCCATGATCCCACCAATAAAAGATGGTCCGGACCATGATTAACCAGTAGAAAGATGACAGTTCAATCTATAATTACTTGGCCAGTGGGAACTGAATATTAAGAGAGTGGGTTCAATACTATATCAAAACGGTTACAAATATGCAACTTTTAACATTAAGGAAATTATTTTATGAATAAAAAAAGCAGAAAAAAAGGAGACTTTCTAAAACAATGATAGATAGACTTCTAATATAGATTGCAGACTGATAAGATAATCTTACTTTCTCTTTGTTGAAGCTGGAACATTGCCTGATGGATCAACAATAGACTTCAAAGTACTACCTTCCATTATATGGGTCTTCCGGACCGGTACAAGGGAAAATGAAGTAGTAGGACAGGACCTGAACCGGATTTCATAGCATTTACTCTCCACCTAAAGTCATCGGACTTCCCTAAGCATGCCAAAATCATTTTTTGCTTCATCTATGCTTTTTATTTCCATTTGTAGATCCACACTTTCCCTTTCTATTACCTTCTCAACATCAAATCAGAGTTTATTGTTACCACAAAGCAATGCCGCAGCATTAAGTGAAACAAAGCTGATATTGCTAATTTCAAAAGCACCACATCCAGATGAATCCAGCCCTGGAAAATTCCTAGCTATCCAATTAACAGAATTTGTCCGAAGACCACTACACTGTCCGACATCCCTATCACCAAGAATAACATGCAAAGGATGTCAAGAAACGGACCCAACATGTTGTCAAATTGATGAAGCACCGATAACCATTTGGTTCTTGATAACTCTGACCCTTTTGCAGAAACATCACCTAAGACTAGTAGCATATCAGGGTTCAAACTCTGGAAAGATTTCTGCATTGCATTTCAGCAAATAATATCAATATCTTAAAGTTCCAAGTTTCAAAATAAGCTTATTCTGTGACTAAAGACATGTAAAATTATATCGCTATAGGACAATTACATTTAAATCACCTTGTAGTTTAACTATTTCCTTTTCTTTAATCAACATGATTCAGATTTTCACTAGCATCTCTTTTCACATCTATATATAATATAAGCCAATGGCAGCTTCACACCTTCAATCCAGCAATTGCAAATCAACATTCGAACCAAACTATCTCATTCCCCCAAATAATTCGATGAACCCAGAAAATAATTTCGATAAACAAGACCAATATCGCTCAATGCATGTGAAATAAACTTCTTAAAAAACGTCAAACTGCTGAAAGCAAACAGGGATTAAAAAGAATTGACCTTAAAAAACTTGGACATGTAACAGTCTGAAATAGAGGTTTGCAAAACCAGCTTCAGAGCCGAGCAACAGCAAGTTAACAACCATCATAACCTTGAGATCCTCAGGCGAATCATCTTCGTTCCCGACTTGTTTATCAGGATTGTAAGCTGTGTTTGGCAGGATTTTGCTAGACGGAAATGAAACCCACTCTTCGTATATGATGAATGATGAGATTATAATTACAGGCATCAAAGACCTCCAAGTAACCGAGACCATTTTCTTTGGCTGGTGTTTGGGTGAGGAGGGATTATATGGCTTTGCCATTGTCACTGTTGTTGACCTCACAACCCATTGTAAGAACATTAATGATTTCGGTTTAAGGGTAATAATCAATATTAACCCAAAACTAGTTTTAAAACCCTAATATATTAGGGATTACAATTTCTTTAATGTTTATTGTACAAGTAAAATGGAAAAATATTAGAGTTTAATATTTATTGTTTAGATTTAGGAACTATTAAAAATGTTTAAATTTAAGATTTAAAGAATATGGATAAAATTTAAAGTTTAACAAATAAATATATTGTAGAATTAATCCTTTTCATTAACAGTTTCATGGAATAATAACTCTAATTCATAATAAATAAATTATTTTAAAATAAGAATGATCTTTATTTTTATAAATAATAAATAATAATCAGTTAATTTTAATCTTTAAAGCAAGGTCAGAGGTTCGAATCCTTACGATTACGAACGAAATAAATTGGGTTAAGAGGATCGTCATTGTTTCTGTAGTATTATATCCAGATTAATCAATCAATAGATATATATATAATTTGAAATATTATGAAATTTCGGATCGAAATAAAATGTAAGGTTTATGTTAAAACATATTACTACTATAAAATTTACCAATACACAATTTGAGGATTTATACAGAATAAATCATTACGGCTACCAAAAGAAGGGTAAACTATTAAGTTCAATACTTAATTATTTAATATTTTTAATTTTATCATTTAAATCACTTAATTAATCAAGTCACTTGCCATTAACGTCCATGAAAATGTTGATGTGGTAGTTAGCGAATTTGACATAATTTTATATTTAGTCCTCAATACTTGTACATTCAATGAATTTGATCTTAATTGTAATTTAATCTAATAAATTTAATCATCTAATCATATTGTGACATGTGTCACAACATAAATAGAGGATTTTTAAATTTAATTATTTTATTTTCCACCCAATCAAATGGTGACACATGCCACCATCAAATTGGATGGAAAATTAGCCATAGAATAAAGATTTCAAGCAAAAGGAGCTAAATGGGAATTGAACCCACATTAAATGGATTAAGATTCAACGGCCGAACCACTAGGCTTACTAAAATGCAGAATTTAAATTATATATTGTAACAAAATGACAAAAAAAAAAGAAAAAGAAAATTAAAAAAAGAAGCAATAATTTTTAATAATTTTATGTATATATTTTTAAATTTAATTTTTAACTTAAGTAATAATTTTAAATTTTTTTTAATAATTTCATATATATTTTTTAATCAAAAATACTTAAAAAATTTAAATAGTTTGATAAATTTAATAACAATTTATAGATAATCATTAAATTATTTTTTTAAAATTTAACTCATAATTTTAAACTTTTTTTAATTATTTTATATTTTAAATTAATTTATTTTTATTAAAAATATATGGAATTATTTTTAAAAAATGATATGAAATCATTTTAAAAAATTAAAATTGTTACTAAAAAGGTACCCGAGTTCTCTTTGCTGGTGCCCCTTGGGCTTGCTAGACCCTCAGTCATAAGCTCATTATAAGCTTGTGTGTACCAAGTTAAATTCGAGAGGACTCATTATCTTATGTTTGTACAGAGAATAAATTCACATGAAGACATAAGGTATATGAGTCCCGAAGGTTACTTGCTAGGCTTGTACGGAGAATATATTCTCATGAAGGCGTCGCTTTCACCTCCACTTACAAAGGGTTTGGCGCTCGGGTATAGAGTCTGAGATGAAATTTTGAAAAGATGAAATCATTGAAAAAACATCAGTACAACTATTTATTTGAAAAAAAAAATAATCAAATATAAATAATAAGGACCGAATAAACAAATTAAAATTTAAACTTACAATTTTTGCTTAAGAAGAGAACCGAAAATTAATTTTGGCCTAACTCACTTACCTATTCCCAGCGGAGACGCCAAAATATTGTGGTCGTCCTTCGAGTGGGACCGGAATCCGGCTTCGACTTAAATAAAAACATGTTAGAGCCGTCACCGATCATTTTTTAAGAAATAAGGTTGATCGGACACCTTAACTTACCATCTTATCTGATTTGCGTTTTACCAGAAATGTATCAGATTCGGGAGTCAATTACAGTCAATGAATGATTAGCATCCTTGTACTGCCCTTTCGGTACCAATTTAATTTCTCGGTTGTCTTAATTGATAAAATTAAAAGTTAAATTGAAACTTAAATATTCGATTCTAATTACTTACCTTTGATCGATTAAAATTTCCCCTAAAATATAAAAAGATGTTAGATTGTAAAATAAATAAATAAATAAATAAATAAATAAATATTAAATAAAAAGGAAAAAAATTAAAAAGGTTTAAAAATAAAATAAAAGAAAGATAAAAGAAAGAATGAAGAAATTAAAAAAAAGAATGAAGAAATTTAAAATTAAAATTTTAAAAGAAATAAATAAAAAGTGAAGAAAATGTTAATTTTTAAAAAGAAAAATGAAACAAAATAAAATAAAAAGAAAGAAAGAAAGAAATGTTAAATTTTGGAAGTAATAAAAAAATAATTGAATAAAAAGAAAAAAGTATTAATTTTTAAAAAAACTTAAAGGATTAAATTGGAATAAATTGAAATTCATGGATCAAATTGATACTAACAATGAGTTGCAAGAGAAAAACAAAATGTTAGGGGACTAAATTGCAAAATATAAAAATATATTCTCGGGGATTAAATTGAAAAATATTCAAAATTCAAGATCCAATTTATAATAGTTAACCAAAACGAATTGTGCATCAAAATATCAAGGACTGTGGAAATAATTAAACTATTTCATTTTTAAATAAAAACCAAACCCCCATCTCCTTCAAACACTCTCAAACGCTCTCCCCCTCTCCATGGCTGGCCAACAATCGGCGACCTCCGACCGCCGCAAGTCGTCGCATCGGCCGCCGCTCCGGTGGCCGAAAAAGTTCCACACCGCACCAAAACGATTCCCCCGACCCCTAATGCCGAATTCGAAGCCCGATTTCCCTAAAAAACTCTCTAACGACGTAGATCTAAAACCAAATATTCGATTTTTACCTTTAACCCGATGTCTTTTCGAGTTCCCGGTGGCTTTTCCTCTCCCAACAAGATCTCTGGCGTCCTTTGAGGAAACAAAGCCCCAAGCTTTGTTTTTTTTTTTTGCTTTCGGTTGCTTTACTTATTTTTGCTTTCGGTTGTGGGTTTGGTTGTTTGGTTGGGCCGACTTTTGGGTGATGCTTGATTTTCACTGTCTTTTGGCTCTCGGTCGTTGCTGGATTTTTGTGTTTGATCGGGTTTTCTTTGACTGTTTTTTCCTTTTTGCCTTTCAGCCTCCTCGACGAGGTTTTTATAGCCTTCGATCGGTTGTTTGGGTTATGATGATCTTGGGTCATCCCCGATCTTTCCAGGGTTGTTTCCCGTCTTGTTCACGTTCTGTTGAGGTCGTCGTTGGGCCAGAAATCCCAGGATGGTTCAGTCTCGGGCGTTCGGCCGAAAGTCTCGGCTAACTTGTTAGTGTGTGGCCTCCACACGCACTGCCGTTTTCCTCTCTTACGGTGCCCTGGTTAAACACAAAACCCTAACTTTGGATTTTGGGTTGGGTCAGGCTACCTGGTTGGACTCCTTGCTGGACCACCTGGATGTTGGACTTGAACCGAAAATAGACCTAAAAACAAATATATATATATATATATATATATATATATATATATATATATATATATGTTATAAATAAATTATAATAGATAATAAATATATATATATACTATATATATAGATATACTATAATATAAAATAAATAATATATATATATATACTATATAATATATATATATACTATATAATATAAATATACTATAACAAATAATAATATAATATAATATATATATTATATAATATAATATATATGTATATACTATATAATATAATATATATGTATATACTATATAATATAAATACACTATAATACATAATAAATAAATAATATTATAACATATATATATATATATATATAATAAAAAATCAGATGAAAATGTGTGTCTACAATTCCAAATCAATACAAGAAAACAAACAAGGTCACCTTGTTCCAAATTAGTAATCACCAATTTTAACCAATCCAATGGAGAAACAAGTTTACTAGACAAGAACGTACCTTGCATATTTGCGTAAACAAAAGTTACATGAGCATAAAAGCAATCCCGTAAAATATGAACTACGGTCTCTTCCTCAAGACCATTACTTAAGCCAGTTTCACGTAACCGCTAACCAAACAAGTAACCCACCATACACCACTCTCCAAGCAAAGATCTTAATTTTAGGCAGGATCTGTAGTTTAGCAACTATTTTTCAAACTTTAAAAGCAAACGTCAGAGAATGATTGGGACGTTAAAGCCACCAGTAATTCGAACGGACAAAACTTCGATCATATTTTTAAGAAAGATGAATAGTTTGATAAGATTATATATTAATTAGTGGCCACTTGAACAAGTTCATTATCAAAAAAATAATTATCTTCTTCCAATAATCAATGATTATATTATCAATCAAAATATGCATCAACATTCTTGAGGATCAACCTATGCTCTAAATAATATCAGATGAACACCCAAGAGTAAAACTCCATTTAAAGGTCGTTATAGGTACTACGAGTTCCAAATTGTGTTATTCAAACTCACTAATGAACCTGTAATCTTTATAGATTAAAATGAATTGATTATTTCAATAACATTTCTACTAATTTGTTGTTATTTTCGTCAATGATATTCTTGTGTACTATAAAAATGAGAAAGATCGCTATAAACATCTTCGAGTCGTCCTTCAAGATTCGTAAGTATTTTTTTTCTAAACTCAGCAAGTGGAAATCCTGGCTAATTGAAATAGTACTTCGGAGTCATATTATATCCACCGATAGGATTCAAATTGATTTAAAGAAAATTCAGATTATCCTCCAAAGGAAACCAATTAGGAACATCATTGAATTCTAAAATTTATTTGGTTAGGTTGAAAAAGAATCATTAAAACACGTGGCAATATACTATTAGCGACACATATTAAGAGAGTCACAACTGAGTTCAGTTGGTATTTATTTTTTAATAGAACTGAGTTCAGTTATTTCTCTACATATAATTGAAATCATATTTTTGGTAATATAAAGTAGGATTACTTCAAAAGAAGTAGTTTGTTTGTCCCCTGCAAAGCGCGGAACAGTTGGCGAAACTCCACTATTTTTGCAGGTCTTTGGTCCCTGTAAGACACGTAGAGTAATACTTTAGGCGATGTACTCCTTATAAGTCGATGCCAATCTACCTATGCTTAATTATTGAGTGTATTTTTACCTTTTGTATTTAACTCTGATGCTTGAGATCTAATACGATGACTAGAAAGTATGGGTTCCCTGTGGTATTTGTGTTTCTCTGCTTCCAAGCATCAATCTCTCAAGGAGAACAGGCAATGTACAAAGATCCAATGCAGCCAATCGAGGCCAGGATTACAGACCTTTTGGGTAAAATGACCCTTGAAGAAAAGGTGGGACAAATGACACAGATCGAACGTGAAAACGCCACCGCGAACGTCATGACCAGCTACTTCATCGGCAGCGTCTTGAGCGGTGGAGGAAGCGTGCCCAAGGTAAACGCTACTGCAAAAGAATGGGTGGACATGGTGAATCGTATACAACAGGGTGCTCTTTCAACTCGTCTCGGGATTCCGATGATCTACGGAATCGATGCCGTTCATGGCCATAATAATGTTGTCAATGCCACCATTTTCCCCCATAATGTTGGCCTCGGAGTAACTAGGTGCATCTAAGGTTTCCTATTTCCTATTTGGTATAATTGATCACCGTGTATGAATCTTGTTTCCTTCATATATCCACCAGGGATCCACAACTTGTCAAGGCGATCGGGGCTGCGACTGCATTCGAAGTTCGAGCAACCGGCATTCCTTATGCTTTTGCACCCTGCATCGCAGTAAGTGTTCTTGCACAAGTTTTCTCATATATCTACATAATTCCTCTTTAAAGCTGCATGTTTATATATGTAGGTTTGTAGAGATCCTAGATGGGGCCGATGTTACGAGAGCTATAGCGAGGACCATAAAATTGTGCAACAGCTAACAACCCTCATCGATGGGCTACAAGGACAAGCCGCAACTGACATGTCGGGCATGCCGTATGTCAATGGAAAGTATGACATTAATGGATTAAATTGAATGGAAATTATATATATATATATATATATATATATATTGTTTGATTGTCTCGTCCCTTTGGTGTTATGATGTAGAACAAAGGTGGCAGGCTGTTCCAAACACTACGTCGGAGATGGTGGCACCGCCAACGGCATTAACGAGAACAACACTATTGTGGACGACTCCTCCTTGTACGGCATACACATGCCTGCTTACGTTGATTCGATGGCTAAGGGTATTGCCACCGTCATGGCTTCTTACTCGAGTGTTAACGGAGTTAAGATGCATGCTAATGAACATTTGCTTACCGACCACCTTAAGGACAAACTTGGGTTCCAGGTGAAATAAAATTGTTGTTTATTGGTAGCAAATTTACTAAAAAACAAGTGAGAATCCATTAATTTTGTCCCCAGGGTTTCGTCATCTCCGATTGGGAAGGAATCGACAGGATCACCTCTCCCCCTCATTCCAACTACACTTACTCGATTCAAGCTTCAATAACGGCCGGTGTTGACATGGTAGGTTCTAGTTCTGAATTACATATTGTTATGGTTGAGAAGTTGTGAAATGGTCATATGAAGTAATGGTTGCTGATTTCCCAGGTTATGGTTCCCTACCAATACATAGAATTCATCAATGGCTTGGTTGATTTGGTGAAGAAGAATGTCATTCCCATGAGCCGGATTGATGATGCCGTGACAAGAATATTGCGTGTCAAGTTCGCTATGGGCCTCTTTGATAATCCCGTGGGTGATTATAGTCTAGTTAACGAGGTTGGTTCCCAGGTGAGTTTTGTTGCAGAAACTATAAAATCAGTTTCAATTAACTTCCTGTTGCTATTTTTTTTTAAATCTGGGTTACTTTTGGCCAATCTGCAGAAGCATAGAGAGTTGGCAAGGGAAGCTGTGAGGAAATCGCTTGTGTTATTGAAGAACGGGAAGCCAGGGAATCCACCCCTTTTGCCTCTCCCGAAGAATGCCGGTAAGATTCTTGTTACGGGAACCCATGCCGATAACTTGGGGTATCAGTGCGGTGGTTGGACCATCGAGTGGCAAGGCGTCAGTGGGAACAACTGGACGGCAGGCACCACCATCCTTGACGCCGTGAAAAAAACCGTCGACAAAAAAACCAAAGTGGTCTACAAGATGAACCCTTCCGAAGACTACCCTAAGAAGACAAAACTCGACTTTGCAATCGTGGTGGTCGGTGAGGTTCCTTACGCTGAGACGAGAGGTGACAGCACAAACTTGACCATTCCGGATCCTGGTCCACAAATCATAGAGAACGCTTGTAAGACCACCAAATGCGTTGTGGTGCTCATTTCAGGGCGTCCCGTTGTGATCCAGCATTATCTGGACAAAATAGACGCCCTGGTGGCTGCTTGGCTCCCCGGGAGTGAAGGACAAGGCGTGGCCGATGTTCTTTTTGGTGACTTTGGATTCACCGGCAAGCTGGCTCGTACGTGGTTTAAGAGCGTAGATCAGCTCCCGATGAATGTTGGGGATCCCAAATATGATCCACTTTTTCCATTTGGTTTTGGACTTGAGACACAGCCCAAATCAGCCCCACAAGGCATCAAACGTGAGTTATAGACTTTCGTTTATTGTTTGTATTTGGTTTTACATTTTCATTTAAATAATTTCAAAAGTATTATTCGAATATCAGTTGTTTTATGAAAAAATAAATTTTAATACATCTATTTTTAATAACTCAACATTATATATTGACTATGAAACTGTAATTTACAGTAAATACAAGCATATTTCAACGTTAGATAATTTAAATGAAAGTGTAGTTCAGTAATATAAAAAGAAATGAATAATATGTTATTATTTTCCATCATATGATGGAGACAATAAAAGGACAGTTGTTTCTAGTGTTGCAATTTGCAACTACAATATGCATATATTTTACGATTAGGAGAGTTTTTTTTTTTCGTAGGTATGTTTGTTCTATTCACGATTACAGTATTCGAATTTCAAATCTGCTTATTGATTTCTTTAAATTTAAAAAATATAATCGATAATGTTTTAAAAAAATCGCCAAAATCCCTAAATTTCCAATCAACCTTAAAATCCAGAAATCTCTCCAATACCAAATCTATAAATTTCATCGTTACCGTCAGATGTTATTAGAGCGAGTGTGGTAGATTGGGACCTTGACGGAGGGCAGAGTGTGCATGACTGAAAAATGCAATGGTGATCGACTATTGTTGCTTCGACGGACTGGCGTTGATGAAAAACAATGCAAGATAGGATTTTGAAAGGCGATTGGACCACGACGAGGAGGGTTGTGAGAAAAGTGGTGAGGATGATCGGTTGAGTATTCAACCATGTCGGTGACTTGGGGGAAAGGATGAGGTGAGGAGACGCCGTCTAGGGATTAGCTTTTTTTTTTTAAATATAGTGAATTTTAGAGACCTTTTGAGAAATTAGAAATGTCAAGGGTCTTTACTCTTTAGAAATTTAAAATTTTATATCTTTTTAAATATGAAAAATTAGCGTAAATTACAAATCAGTTCACACGTTAAACAATACGGGTGTTAAAAAATATCTGATCCGATTAACCTGAACTGTTGACCTGTCAATTTAAACCTAAAAAAATTGGGTAGTTCTCTAAGAAAATTACCCCATCAGGCCGGATATTCGACCCGTGATTTTCCTGAATAATTTGGCCAGGTCTGGGTTGAAATATTTATATATTTAAGTTTAAAATTATACTTTTATTTTATGTTACTTAATATTTTATCTTGAAATTAAATATAAATCCCTAAATTCTTTATAGGCTTTTATTATTTATTTTAAGTTTTAAAATTTTCAGAAAAGTTTTTATTAATTTATTGAAATGAGATTCAAAGAAAAAAAATAGCAATCAATATTAATATTTTTAATATTTTTTTGAAATAAACTTATATATATATATATATATATATATATATATATATTTAAAACTAACTTTAAATCACTTATGTTGTGTATGGATTATGTATTATGAAATTTTAAATTTTATGTGTTTCATTTTTTAAAAATAAATTTATAAAATAAAAATATATATGAATTAGTACCTGTGGCTTGAAAATGTGGTTCTCTAATTTTACGATTACCCGATCTTAACGGATCAAGACACAAGCCAGCAAATATACTACCCAGAAAATTGGGTACTCAATATTTTCGGTTCCCACAAATGTGAGTGCCCGATTTTGAATACCCCTATTAAACAACAATTGGTAGCATATTTTTAAACAAAAGTTGATGATTTAACCATAAAATGTTAACCGAATGAAATGTTAAACACTTACTTTAACTTTTGATAACTAAATAAAAAATATAATTTAAACGTTTATTTTTTGGTTAATCTTAAAATTTTAAGGTCATATTTCGAGGTGGATCAGACTTGGATAAGTATAAAATATATTAATCTCATACATAATTTTTTTTACAAGAATCTCATACACAAATTTGAATTGAACCAAACTCGTTTCGCAGCACCTCTACAGTGATTATACCAAAACAATATGTATTTTAATTATACAATACATTTGAAAATATAACAATAACTTGTAAATATTAAAAAGAAAGTTTACAAGGTTCTATGAATTAGGGGTTAGACCATTAAAGGTGAGTGTTCGATCGAGTTGAGTTAAAAAATGTCGAGTTATTTGAGTTAATGAGTCTTATTTTATAACTCGAAGTTAGACTTGAAATTTTTTCGAGTTGAGCCAAATTTATAAAATTTGATTAGAGTCTAATTGATTTTTTGAGTTTATATTTAAATTTTATTGTAAATATTCATAATATTGCGGCATTATTTGATTCCAATTTAACTGATTTTTTATAACCATATATAATACATATATATTTCTTCATATTTTTTTCATATGTTATATACATATATTATATAAAGTCGAGGGACTCGACTCAAACTTAAAAATTAATCACCAGTCACTAAAAATTTCAAGCTATTCAAGTTATATTTTACAACTCGATTTGAAATTAAAATCTTTTTAGTCGAGTTTATGAAATTACAACTCGAAGTCAATTCGAGTCAAGTCGAGTCAAAAAAATCAATTTTTTGAATCGAGTTGGGTTTTGCTTACCACTATAGCCTAGGGTGCTTAATGAGTTGAGTAGTTCATGAGCAGCTCAAACTCAACTCGGTCAAAAGCTCGAATCGAGTTGACTCGACTTGAACTCGAGCTTAAGCTCGGCTCGAGACCTTAATGAGTGGAGTCAAGCAGCTTATCAACTTTTTTATATATAATTTATTAGTAGTTATCTTAAAAAATTATTTCATTCAAAAAAATCACTAATTTACTAATAGATAATAAATAGATGATAAATTGCTAATCTATCAATTTTCTAATAAACAAAAAATAATAATAAATTATTAATTAATATTTTACTACACCAAAAAATAAACCCTATTTATTATTTTAATATATTTGTGTATTGTTACTTTGGAGTTTAAACTTTGAAATTTCTCCATACACTCTTTTGATAATTTTTGATTAAATTTATTAATTTATTTTTATATTAAACTCTATATAGTATTAGTAGATTTTACCTATAGTTCAGAAAATAAGATAGAAATTTTGATAAGCTTAACGAGCAACGACCTTCATGAGCAATGAGCTTAACGAGCATGAGTCGAGCAAAATTTTAACGAGCTTCATGAGTAACGAATCGAGTCAAACAACAAAATTTTTTAACTAACACGAGTTGAACATTGTCCAACTCTCGATTGACTCACTTAATAATCAACCTAGACCACAATGGCAAGTTAAATATTTTTGCAATCCAAACTTTTAAGCCATAACAAATAGCTTGGTTTAAAAATATTTAAATTTGAATATTATATATTCTATAATAAATATCATTATATCAAAGTAGGCCTACTTTTCCATCCACTCAAATTTAGGCAAGCATCTCCAGCTTCAGCGTTTCTTGTTCTTTTCCCCCATAATTCTTCCTTATTGGTAAACCATTACTCTTCTCATGTAAAAGGACAAATATAGAGACAATGCTATATACATCAGAGCATAACGACGGCCCACACGGTTCCCCATTTGCTCGCATCTTACCACAAACATTTCTCAATCATATTGCAACGGAACAAATTTAAACTTTACAATCCTCTTTATTACTGCTATCGTTTTTGTTATGTATGGCTCATAAAAAGTCTCGTTGTGGGGTTACGAATTATGTGGGTTGGGGGTGTGGGGGCGCAGCCCCCGCGGTACGGTACAGGGTTGATTTTGTAATTATGTACCAGGGTTTTCTATTATAAATAGAGATGTAACCTAGACCTAAAAAGATCATTGAATAAAACTTCTAGCGCCGCCTAGGCACCGAGGACGTAAGCACATTGCCGAACCTCGTAAAATTCTCGTGTTCTTTCGTTTTCTTTACCCGTTTTCGTCAACAATTGGTATCAGATGTCAGGAGCAAAATTCGAAGTCGCGAAATTCGATGGTCAGGGTAACTTCGGATTATGGCAAACGAGGGTGAAGGATCTATTGGCGCAGCAAGAGATCTTGAAGGCTTTGCGACCTACAAAGCCGGCGTCGATGGATGAGGAAGATTGGGAAGAATTGCAGCAGCGAGCGGCAGGAACCATACGATTATGCTTGGCGGACGAGGTCATGTATCACGTCATGCATCTATCGTCTCCAGACGAAATTTGGAGGAAGTTGGAAAGTCCGTTTATGTCCAAATCCTTAACGACAAAACTGTATCTGAAGCAGCGGTTGTATGGGCTGAAGATGCAGGACGATCACGATTTGGCGCAACACGTGAATGTCTTCAATCAAATCGTTTCTGATCTGGCTCGGCTTGATGTGAAAATTGAGGATGAAGACAGAGCGATGATTCTGTTGTGTTCGTTGCCTTCCTCTTACGAACACATGGTGACTACTCTTACATATGGGAAAGAGACTATCAATGTTGAGGAGATTACTGCAGCCTTGTTGGCTCACAACCAGCGGAAGCAGAATGCAGGGGAAAGCTCTCAAGCCGATAGCTTATATGTCAAGGGTAATCGAGATCGTGGACGGAAGCCAGAGAAGGCAGGGTCCGGGAAGCGGAATTCCAGATCCAAATCCAGGGATAAGAAGACGATTCACTGTTACAAGTGCAAGGAGGCGGGACATATGAAGCGAGACTGTCCGAAGTTGAAAAAGCAGACCGATGAGAAGCGTGATGGCTCATCCAAGTCTGTGAACGTGGTCGAGGATGATACTTCTGATTGCAGTGAGGGTGATATGCTTTCTATTTCAACGACACAATTGACGGATGCTTGGATTCTTGATTCTGGATGTTCTTATCACATCACGCCAAATAGGGAATGGTTTTCGACATACATGCCGGTTAATTCTGGTTCGGTTTATTTGGGTGATGATCGATGTTGCAATATTGTTGGTATTGGTGATGTCAGAATTAAGATGCACGATGGCTCCGTTCGGACGTTGAGTGGTGTTCGACATATCCCAGACTTGAAGAAGAATTTGATTTCCTTGGGCACTTTGCACAAGAATGGTTTTATCCCTAAGGCTGACGAGGATAGGGAAACCATTCGGATTGTTAAAGGAGCATTGACTGTGATGAAAGGCAAGATGACTGCAGGGAATATCTACAGATTGTTAGGGAGTACCGTTGCAGGTGGAGTTCACTCTGTTGAGTCCTGTGATGATACGACAAAATTGTGGCATATGCGCCTTGCTCATCTTAGTGAACGTGGTATGGCAGAATTACACAAGAGAAACTTGTTGCATGGTGTCAAAAGCTGTAAGCTCGACTTTTGCAAGTATTGTGTTCTTGGTAAACAGACTAAAGTCCGTTTCAAGACTGCGAAGCACACAACTCAAGGGATTCTTGATTATGTGCATTCTGATGTATGGGGGCCTTCCACGACATCGTCTTTGGGTGGATCTAGGTACTATGTTACTTTTATTGATGATTTTTCACGGAAAGTTTGGGTGTATTTTTTGAAACAGAAATCTGAAGTTTTTGAGAAGTTCAAGCTGTGGAAAGCTGAGGTAGAAAACCAAACAGGACGAAAAATCAAGTGTTTGCGGTCTGACAATGGTACGGAGTACACAGATTCACAGTTCCTACAATTCTGTAAGGAGCATGGGATTCAGAGGCATTTTACAGTGCGCAAGACACCACAACAGAATGGTGTTGCGGAACGAATGAACAGGTCGTTGAATGAAAGAGCCAGATGTTTGCGGTTGAATGCGGGGCTTCCCAAACACTTCTGGGCTGAGGCTGTTAACATGGCGTGTTACCTTATCAACAGATCGCCAAGGGCATCGCTGGCTGGTAAAGTTGCAGAAGAGGTATGGACTGGTCATGATGTTAGTTTTGATAACTTACGGATTTTTGGTTGTCCTGCTTATGTGCATGTACCTGCTGATGAGAGATCCAAACTTGATGCAAAATCGAAGGAGTGCATTTTTCTGGGTTACAAGAAAGGTGTCAAAGGATTCAAGTTCTGGGATCCAGTTGCGAAGAAAGTTGTGATTAGTAGAGATGTCGTTTTTGATGAACAATCCATGTTGCAGCAGAAGCAAGACACGACAGTGGTGGATTTCGAGCAGTTTCCAGTCGAGAAACCAGAAACTTCTCAACCGACTTCTGGTGGTTCCACTACGGATGATTTGCAGGATTATAGTCTCGCCAGAGACAGGGTGAGACGGACGAATATAAAGCCTCCGAACAGATTGGGTTTTGAAGACTTGGTATCTTTTGCACTTACTGTTAGCAGTGATGATCCAGTTACTTTTCATGATGCCGTTACTAGTCAGGAAAACGACAAGTGGATGGCAGCCATGGTTGAGGAGATGGAGTCTTTGAATCACAATCGCACATGGGAGTTAGTTCCCCTTCCTGAGGGTAAGAAGCCGATTGGTTGCAAATGGGTGTATAAGAAGAAACCAGCAGTAACAGAAAAAGAGGGGGAGAAGTTCAAGGCTCGTTTGGTAGCGAAGGGTTTTTCACAGCAGAAAGGAGTTGATTATGATGAAATCTTTTCTCCTGTGGTCAGGCACACTTCAATCCGAGCAGTACTTGCATTGGTGGCTAGTTGGGATTTGCATTTAGAGCAGATGGATGTTAAAACTGCTTTTTTGCATGGTGATTTAGAGGAGCAGATCTACATGCGGCAACCTGAAGGTTTCACTCAACCTGGAAACGAACATTTAGTTTGCAGATTGAAGAAATCTTTGTACGGGTTAAAACAGTCTCCGAGACAGTGGTATAAACGGTTTGACTCCTATATGATCAAGATTGGCTACAACCGATGTGAGTATGATTGTTGTGTCTATGTTAAGAGCCTTGATGATGGTTCTTTTATTTTTCTATTACTGTATGTTGATGATATGTTGATTGCTGCGAAGAACATGGATGATGTTATCGGTTTGAAAACTTTATTGAGTCAGGAATTTGATATGAAAGATTTAGGTGCTGCAAAGAAAATTCTTGGAATGGAAATTTGCAGGGACAGAGACTCAAGGAAACTGCGGCTATCTCAACGGGGTTATGTTGAGAAAATGCTAGAAAGGTTTGCGATGAGCAGCGCAAAACCAGTTAGCACTCCATTGGCGAATCACTTTAAGCTCTCATCAGAACAGTGCCCCAAGACAGATAAGGAAGCTGAAGATATGGCAAAGGTTCTGTATTCTAATGCTGTTGGCTGCTTGATGTATGCGATGGTATGTACTCGTCCTGATTTAGCTCATGTTGTTAGTCAAGTTTGTAAGTACATGTCTAAACCTGGTAAGCAACATTGGGAAGCAGTCAAGTGGATCTTTCGGTACTTAAAGGGTACTGTGGGACATGGAATTGTTTTTGGGAGTCAGCGGGATAACCCTTTGGTTGTAGGATATGTGGATTCAGATTATGCAGGTGACTTGGATAATAGAAGATCTACGACAGGGTATGTGTTTACTCTTGGTGGAGGGCCTATTTGCTGGAAGTCTACTGTTCAATCTGTCGTGGCACTATCTACAACTGAAGCTGAATACATGGCAGCGGCTGAAGCTGCAAAAGAAGCTTTATGGCTTACTGGTTTAGTGAAGGAGTTGGGTGTTCAACAAGGTGGAGTTCAGTTGCTTTGTGATAATCAAAGTGCTATTCACTTGGCTAAGAATCAGGTGTATCGTGCTAGAACTAAACATATTGATGTAAGGTTTCACAAGATCAGAGAGTTGGTTGCATCTGGAGAGGTTTTGTTTCAGAAGGTACATACTGATGAGAATGCCGCTGATATGTTCACCAAGCCAGTTACGACAGACAAGTTCAAGCATTGCTTGGACTTGTTGAATGTTTCGAGTTGTTAAAGAAGCAAGATAACCCAACCCACATTGAAGTTTCCAAGGGGCAGGATATTCGCCAAGGTGGAGATTTGTTATGTATGGCTCATAAAAAGTCTCGTTGTGGGGTTACGAATTATGTGGGTTGGGGGTGTGGGGGCGCAGCCCCCGCGGTACGGTACAGGGTTGATTTTGTAATTATGTACCAGGGTTTTCTATTATAAATAGAGATGTAACCTAGACCTAAAAAGATCATTGAATAAAACTTCTAGCGCCGCCTAGGCACCGAGGACGTAAGCACATTGCCGAACCTCGTAAAATTCTCGTGTTCTTTCGTTTTCTTTACCCGTTTTCGTCAACAGTTTTATTTGTGCTCTTTACATGATGGAGCAAGCATTAGGGTTTTCATCACTGAACATGATGATATAGCGGTCGTCCACGGTGGCCGTATCAGGAACCTTCCTCACATGATTGGGCGGTGCTTTCTTGTCATAAGCTTGAGCCACGTAAGGATTGGCCACCAGAGTGTATGGCACATAAGGCCACAACTCCACCTTCTTCTTCAACGACTGTGCCGCTGCCCTGTTGCTTCAAGTCCACGTCCACTGATTTCGCCCCTACCAAAAACAGAATAATAGAAAACATTAAGAAAAAAACACAGAAGACAAAACGTTTATTTATCAGCACTTTTTAAGTTGATGTGTTGTTTATCTTAAAGGTCTTGATTTCAAATAAGGGTGTGTGCCTTGTTAAAGATTACCCTTTACGCCGGAGAGGACCTTCTTGACCTTACGGGCACAACCTTCACAGTCCATCCTGATTTTGAGAGCTACGGTTTGAGTTTGCTTCTTCTTTTTATTCTTCATGCTGCTAAGCAAATCGGAGATGTATTCAATGGTGCCTTCCACTCCCATCTTTGATCAACTTTCCGATCCGTGTGACTATCAATATGAAGAAGCTGTTAGCTAAGTAAAGAAATGTGTATATATATATAATGTAAGGTGGGTCGAAAACAATGACAACTCCTCCATTTGGTCGGCATGGCATGGATTTTACATTAATGTAAAATTTGGTCTTAATAAAACATATCTTAATTTAAGTTGATAATAAGATATTCTTCTACAACCTCCACGAAACTTCCTTGGGGCATGCATCGACTCTTTTTTCCTATAGAGGAACAAACACAGCACTTTACTGCTTTATAAAGTCTTCACTTTTCGTTGTTTTTTACAAAAATTGAAATGACTTGAACGACTGTCTGGAAAAAAAATACTGTTGTCTAAATGTACAGTAATGCAGCGATGACTGGTGAGATGTGGAGTGGATTGGATTGGATGGCACCCAGCAGCTGCCACGTGACAGAAGAAATGGAATGACACGCGGAGGTAGAAGGTTCTGAAAATGAGAGGGATGGCCACGTGGCAATCAATGGATGGGGTTAAATTTGGAGCTATTGGAACTGTGGTGCCAAGACGATATTATTGGGGGCTTCCTCGCCCATGTAGGGCATTGGAAAAAAAATTTTCTATTGGGTTCTAATCAAATTATTTTTTGAACTGGGATATTTGTTATAGTGATCTTATTGGTCGTCAAGTGCTCTTTACGATAAAGCCTTCTGTTGCAGCAACTCTTCTCTCTTCCCTTGTTGTTGCAGTTTCATAGGTTGTCAAGTGCTCCATAGGTCGCTGTGTGCTCCTGGAGACTTATGGAGATCGCCGTGTGCTCCTGGAGACCTATGGAGATCGCTATAGCAATCACCTTACTTAAACAAATAATTGTTCGACTGCACTATGTGAAGAATTTTTTTTCCATTGCATTATTCAACCACTTTTGCAGATTATTGTTGATTATATTACACTATATTTTAGTATTACTCAATTGTTATTACTAATGTTATGCCAATAAAATCAAGATTCATAAAATAGCTCCATAATTGATAACACTCGTGCAAATTAAATTAATGAATGTGTAGGAGTATGATATTTCTATATTGGAAGAGAATTTTGCAATATGATACTCACTGTATTTGACTAAATTATGTAAATTATTGATATTTAGTTAGAGAAGATATAATATTATATTTATATTTTTTTATTTATATTTGTATTGCATATTTATATTTATGAACCACATTAAGTATGATAGTATAAAAAGTGTTATTGAATTTGTAAAGTTCAATGCTAGAATAATTTTTATCTACCTATTTGTAGATTATGAATATTTTGAGAAAAGTGACATCTTCGAAGAATTTTTAGCATCTCCTGTCATAATACAGTTTATGATTTTGATTAGTGGACATATGTGTCTATATGACTTTTTAATATGTCAATTTGTATTTTTTTATTACACAATTTGTAAATTCTATTGTTGTTTTTATTTTAATTTAAATTATGTCATATTCAGAGTTTCGATTTTTATATTGCTCTTTAAACTATTTTTGTGATCATCTCGGAGGTCCAATGTGGCATCTTAGAACTTAGACTTCAAGAGTTGGGTTGAAGTTATTAATGTTGGAAAAAATTTGATAGTTTTAGAGTTTTAAACGAGAAATTGATTCAAACGTTGTTGAGGAAAATTTGGAATCAATTGTTGGTTGTAAGTGTGTAGACATGCACGATGTGGGTAACGTGAATGTCCGAATCGGTCTAGCTTTTTGTGGGCTTATGGATATTTTAACTCAAATGTAAGATATTTTTCTCAAATAGAGAATATATTTTCAAAATCTGTTTTGGGCTTAAAAGAATAAATATTAAAAGGTTCCTTTAATCAAAACTGTAATTTTGTAAATTGCTTAATTGCTTGATTCTCGTTAATGTTTCTTTAGGTCAAAAATTTTCAATTGTTTACAAGGTGAATTCCCTATAAATATCGTGTTAACCTACTATGTCAAATACAATTTAAAAACAACTCAAAAACCAATTCAAATGAATTCTTTTCTCTAGTTTTTGGTGATAGGCGAAAACAAAGAATGATTCGTGATTTAGGCAATTGTGCTACCGTGCGCTGATCATCTCGTTGTTGTATCATGAGAGATAGACAACCAAAGGTGTCGAGCACCAAAGAGTGGCCGAAAATATGTCTTAAGGAAACTGCGTAATTGCAGGCCTCAACTTATTACTTTTCATATATTTATGGTTTTCTATTCGGATTATCTAATCGAATATTTTCCATGTTATTAATTGTGTTTGTTTTATTCTTGATTAATGTACAAGAATTTTACGACGAGTTCCTACCGAGGAATTGAATGTCGTTTTTCGCAACTTGTATGAATCACCATGGAAGCAAAATTGTGGATGTAACATCCCAAAAGTCGGGTTAGTGACCAAAATATAATTTTTGGAAACTTTGAGACATGAATCCAAAAGATTGAAAAGTTTAAGGACTTAATTGGCAATATTTTGTGCAGTATGGTTTAGTAAATAATTGATGGAGTAAGGGGTATAATGGTCATTTGAAAAGAAAGATTTTTATTTCCCCTTATAAGAAAAAGTAACCACGTGGATAAGGAATGAAAAAGGGAAAGAAAGCTCTGGAGTTATCTTCTTCCTCCCGTGGGTGCTTGGCTAAAGGTGAGTTGGTCTTAAACTGGTTAATTCTTTCGTTTTAGAGTTGGTTTTGATTTATTGAGTGATAAGAAAGCTTAAGCAAAACTTAAGGTAGCTTAAAACTCAAGAATGAACAAGATATAATAGATTTGGTAAAATGAGTTTTTGAGTGAATTATGGAAATAGAATGAGTCAATGGATTTTGAAGTGAAATTTGACTTGTCATCAGTCAAAATAAGAAATTCAAAGTGTTAGAAACTAATTTAGAACATGTGGATAAAATGGTAAGATTCTTGGTTTCCAAATTTAAAATAGAATATTGGATGTTAATATGAGTTAAAGTGTTATAAGTGGGCTAGAATAAGTGTAGTTAAGTTTTAATTAGTTTATATTGATATGAATTGTAGCAAGTAATTTGAACTACGATATTTATTGGATTGTGTATTCGTGTAGATATCGATCGAGAGAAAATTCCGGACAAGTTGACAAGTAATAATCATCAAGGATAAGATAAGAGACCGGTATTGACTAGTGAGACCAGGTGAGTGTATATTAGATAGCATATGATGTTTAATGGAAGTAAGACTTGCGACAAGTCTATTTCCTCTAGTTGAATGCATGAATTTATTAATATGAGCATATGTTTAATATGATGTATGTGTTGTAGGTCATATGATTTGTGTGAACATACCTGGTACGTATTATATGTATGTGAATATAAAAGAATAAAACATAAACTATATGAAAATATATAAGTCACATAATATGACATATGTGAACAAGAGATGTCAATGATATACATGTTTATATGAACACATAAGAAGTATTATAAGCTATGGGACATATGTGAAATCATATGAAAAATGATATGTACATGTGAATATGTCTATGCGATATTAGTGATATGAACTTTCATAAATGCCCATGTTATGTGATATGAGAGCTATAGGTATAGTTGGCATGCCAATAGTCGAGGGTTACATAGGTCCTTCGGGATATATACACGGGTCTTTCGGGATATATGCATAGGTCCTTCGGGACATATTTCACACTCAGTGGGACTTATACGAGCTGTGGTGACAGCATATTTACACAACCTTAATGTACTCGCATATCTTTAATTCTCACATGTGTACATGGACTATCTAAAAGATAGAACATGAGTAAATTCTATGTGATGGTATGTGTTTGTTTGGTGATATGATATGATCTGATGTGTATGAGTGTTAAAGATAAGATGATAAGATAAAAGGGATTAATGATAACCTATATGAAAGTAATAAGAACGTAGATAGTGATATATGTGCATATGTGTATATGTTACAGTGGATCTATAAAATATTTGCTTTTTATTTTCTTTTCGTCTCAAATTATTATACCTATAACAATCTTAAGACATATTTTATCTTCTACCTTTATGAAAAAATCCAAGACGATTCGAAAATCTTGGAAAAATTGAGATAAGCAAATAAATTCATTTTTGGGATTTATCATGTCATTTTAACTTGTTTGCTTAATTTCAAAGTGGACAAATCCATTTAATAGAAATTGTCGTTAAAGTAACATTGGTTACTAAGTTTGAAACGTTGTTTTTGTTTGATAATAAAAAATCAAAAATAAGCGAGATTGATTTGAATATGCGCTATGGTACATGAGCTTTTTGTAAATTGTTTTGCAAGCTCACGTGGGGGATTGTTAGAAAAAAATTGATAATTTTGGTGGTTTGAATGAGAAATTGATCCAAACGTTGTTGAGGAAAATGTGGAACCAATTGTTGGTTCGTAAATATGCATACGTGCACGATATGTGTAACGTAAATGTCCGAACCAGTGTAGCTATTTGTTGGTTTGCGGATATTTTAACCCAAATGTGAGATATTTTCCTTAAATAGAGAACATCCTTTTAAAATCTGTTTTGGAATTAAAAGGATAAATATTAAAAGGTTCCTTTAATCAAAACAATAATTTTGGAAATTGCTTAACTGCTTAATTCTCATTAATGCTTCATTAGGTCAAAAATTTCCAATTGTTCACAAGGTGAACTCCCTATAAATACCGTGTTAACCTACTATGTTAAATACAATTCAAAAACAACTCAAAAATCAATTCAAAGTAATTTTCCCCTAATTTTTTGTGATAGGCGAAGACAAGGAATAGTTCTTGATCTCGTCATTTGTGCTACTGTACGTTGATCATCTCGTTGTTGTATCCTGGAAGACAGACGACCAAAGGTCTCGAGCACTAAGGAGTGGCCGAAAATCTGTCTTAAGGAAACTGCGTAATTGCATGCCTCAACTTATTACTATTCATATATTTATGGGTTTTCTAATCAGATTATTTAATCGAATATTTTCCGTGTTATTAATTGTGTTTGTTTTATTCTTGATTTATGTACACAAATTTTAGGACGAGATCCTACCGAGGAATTGAATGTCGTTTGTTGCGACTTGTATGAATCACCATTGAAGCAAATTGTGGATCTATAAAATATTTAATTTTTATTTTCTTTTTGTCTCATTTTTATACTATTTTTTTACGATGGTTGAGAGGAATGCATGTAATGAAAGCATATTAAAAATTCAATGATTGTATTAAAAATCTAAGTGTCCTAAAAAATTTAGGATTATTTTTTTATTAAACTAAAAATATTACAAAGTAATATCTATTCTAAATACTTTCAATCATTTGACAATGAATGCTAAATCACCTCTGATGCATTCGCTAGTGTTCGAACTTGAGATATATAGGAATAACAATCATTCTTTTAACTATTCAGGTAATTTTTTCTCTAAAACTTTCTTGTTTAACATGTTAAATACTTGAAATGTATTTACACTAATGTTTAGTTTTTTTTTCCTTTAAGCTTCCATGTTTAAACCTGTCAAATCATTAAAAAACTCATTAACTTATTTATACCGACATAATTTAATATTTTTTTCTCAAATTTATTTACATCAATATAAACTAACTGAAAATATTTATTAATCGGTATCAAGTATTACCTTTGATCTCATGTGTTAAAAAATATTTATGCACCTAAAATATTTGTCTCTTTCTACAATTTGAAAGTCCGAAATTGGTGGAGGAAGAACAAACAGTTCAAGTTCACAACCAACTAAATTATACACCCTACCTTTCCTTCCTTTTATCACGATGTTGTTTTGAAAATTTTAAATTTTAGTATATTTTAAATATTTTTATTAAAATTGAGATTTTGTATTTTTAAAATTTTAGTATAATTTTATAAAAATTTACACCCGTACTATAAAATCTTTTAAATTTTTTAAATATTTAATTTAATTTAGTAATCACCATTTTAAACATAATTAGGTTTGAATCTGTTGAACTATGTTTCGATATAACAATTTAAGGCAAAATGGTTTTTAGACTTGAATTGAATTTACAAAATGGTTTTTGGACTTGAATTGAATTTACAAAATGTTTTTGGACTTAATTGAATTTATTCAAAATTTACAAAAATAATTCAAAGTTCTTTTAATTTAAAATTGAGCACAAAAATGTTTTTATGAATAGAATTTACTATTTGAACAGTAAATTACTATTTAAACAGTAAATCACTGTTTGAACAGTAACCCGAGGCTCAAAAATTCCAGTTTGTAAAAGGGGAACCGATTCCCCCCAAGGGGGTACCGATTCCCTCACTGTTCATCAGCCCAACGGTCATAATATTTGAATATTATGAAGGGGTATCGATTCCCTATGAAGGGGTACCGATTCCCCCCATTCTGGGCAGCCTTTTTGAGTAGAAAAATCATTCCCAAACGGCTCCAAAACATCCCCAACGGCTAGATACAACTTCAAATTCATTCCAAGCTATAAATACAAGCTAAGGACACTTGAAGAAGCAAGAGAACAATTATCCAAGCAATCAAACACAAGAGAAGAGTTTTTCAATCTTATTTCATCTTTCTCTTGTAAATATTTTGTTCTTGTGAGCTCAATCTTGTAAACACCTACCTTAGAGAGGTTTTCTTGTTTACTTATTTTATCCTTTTGTAAAGGGGAAAGGTTCTAGCTTATCCCGTGTAAAAGCTAGGGAAAGGTTATAGTTTAGCCCGGAAAAACTAGGGAGTTTGTAAGGTTACTCTTTATCCTCAAAAGAAAGAACAAATTAGTGAATTTGTTGGAAAATCCTTGGTGAGGAGCTAAGGTAGTGGACGTAGACTTTGTTTGAGAAAGTCGAACCACTATAAATCGCTGTGCAATTCTCTATCTTTCAATCTCCTTACTCCCTAAACACAAAACCGTTCCGACCCCTCTTTGCAAATCGTTCCGGTTGTCGTTTCGAGCTTCCGAAAATCCTAACAGAATCCCTTTAGATTCATTTTTTATCATTGTCACTATCCTATTAGGAGAATAAATTTATTAGATTGTTTTTAATTACATTTTAGATTATATTGATAAAATTTGTAAGTAATAAAGATCATATATATATATATATATATTTGCATGTTAGTAATGAGAATCAAGATTGTTGTCATACAAAGTTTCATAGTTATCACCTAATCAATTTCTTAACAATTAACGGTTCAAGGCTTAATTGAAAGTAATTTGAAAGTTTAATAACTCGTATTATAAAATACAACTCGAATAAATCGAATAGTAACTTGAATAACTCAAAATTTTTAGTAATTAGTGGATTGATTTTTAAGTTTTAGTCGACTCCCTCAACTTTGTATGATATATGTATATTACATACGAAAAAATATGAATAAATACATGTATTGTATATGGTTATAAAAAATCATTTAAACTGAAATCAAATAGTATCAAGCTTATGGGTCACCTTTTGCCTCTCACTAAATACACATCATGAGTTTCTAAAGGTACAAAGAAATAACATTGACAATGGGTCATTAATATGAACCTCAAGTAGTCGTATGAAAGCTTATTGAAGCCAACCTAAAGATACTCAAATATGGTGGTAAAGGGTAGCTTCAAAAGGAGACTACCTGCAACTGCCTGCAACAAAATGCAAAGAAGCCAACTGTTAAAGCAATGTTGATTTGGTTTGCAATCATGAACTGAAAGAGCCAAAAGCTAGATCAAAGAAGAACACTAGATGAATGATTAATTAGTAATATTGACATCCCATATGGCATGGTGATTCCTAATGGCCCCCGCCACTGCTTCAGAATATGATTGCCGCGCAGAAATATTAGACATAACACAATAACCTCAGTAGGAAATTGTTAAAACAAGAAAACTACTGGAAATGCCTTAGTGTATTAATTTATTTCATTTACACCACATATATAGTATTTACAACATAACTAACTGCCTAACTAATTCTCTAACTGATTCCTAACTACCCAAACAACTTCTTTATTCTTAACACTCCCCCTCAAGTTGGGAAGTGAAATACATATTTAACTCCCAACTTGGATAAGTGATACTTATGATATACAACACCAAGAGCTTTTGTTAGAATATCCGCTTGTTGCTCTGCAGTTGGTACAAATTTTGTTTGAATCAAGCTCTGCTGAATTTTCTCTCTTATGAAATGGTAGTCTATCTCGATATGCTTTGTTCTCTCATGAAACACAGGATTTGCTACAATTTGTAAGGCTGCTTTGCTATCACTGAAGATCTTTGCAGGTTGATTGTTGTTAACACCAAGCTCCTTTAACAACCCTTGCAACCAAACCAGTTCTAATGTTGTCACTGCCATATTTTTGTACTCAGCTTCTCCTGAAGATATCGCTATGGTACTTTGTTTTTTTTATTACCATGAAACTAGTGAATCTCTAAGCTTTACACAGAACCCTGTCACTGATTTCCTTGTCATTAGACATGTTGCCCAATCCGAACCGCAGCTAGCCACCAGCTGACAACTGCTTGAAGCTTTCAAGATAATCCCCAACCTAGGATTATTCTTTATGTACCTTACCACTCTAAGAGCTGCTTCCATGTGCTCTTTCTTCGGTTGATTCATAAACTGACTAAGATGTTGAACTGAAAAGGCTATATCAGACCTTGTATGTTTCAAATAAAGCAGCCTGCCAATTAATCTCTGAAATTCTGCTTTGTCAGCTGAATAATCCTCACCTTTGTTTTCTTGTTGCAAGGAATGATCATACTCCACTGTAGTAAGTTTAGTGTTATGTTCCAAGGGCGTTGCAGTAGGTTTTGCACCCCCTATCCCTGTATCTTGAATAAGCTCAAGAGCATACTTCATCTGATTTAATTATATCCCTTCTTTTGTTCTTAAAACTTCCAAGCCAAGAAAATATTTCAGTTCTCCAAAGTTTTTCATCTTGAAGTTCTTGTGCAGCACCCCTTTTAATTCTGAAATCATCTTAGCATCATTCCCTGTGATTAGCAGGTCATCAACATAAACTATAAGTACTACTATATAATCCTCTTGTCTCCTAGTAAACATAGAATAGTCATGTTTGCTTTGACCATAACCTGTTGAGATGAGAGCTTTCGTGAGCTTAGCATTTCATTGTCTCGAGGCTTGCTTTAAGCCATAGAGAGACTTTTATAGTCTACACACAACACTCTCCCCCTGACTACAAAAACCTTGAGGCAACTCCATGTAAACTTCCTCAAGTAAATCACCTTGCAATAAGGCATTGTGAACATCCATTTGCCACAGAGGCCAATAAAAAATGGCAGCAAGTGCAAGAACAAAACGAACTGTGGTAAGCTTAGCAACAGGGGAAAAAGTATCTACAAAATCAACTCACTCTCTTTGATTATAACCCTTAGCCATAAGTCTTGCCTTGAACCTCTCAACTTCTCCTGAGGCTTTGAATTTTACTCTAAACACCCATTTACACCCAATGCACACTTTTCCTGGGGGCAAGGGAACAAGAGACAAAGTTTTATTTAATTCAAGAGCATGAATTTCCTCATGCATTGCCTTAATCCATCTAGGACCAGATTGGGCTTCTTGAAAAGTTTTTGGTTCAAGGAAATGCGAAACGAAAAGTATGAAAGACTGTGTATGATTTGGTAAATGAGAATAAGAAATATGGTTAGATATAGGATACTGACTTGAAACAGAAGTAAATTGGGAGGTAGAAGATACTCTAGTAGTCACATAACTAGGAACAGAAGCTTGAGGAATAATGGATGGGACTACATCTGTTGAAGCATTAGAAAGATCTATTGAACTAGTGGATGAATAATTATTGGAGATTTCTGAAGAGGCTGAAGGCAAAACAGAATCTGATGAAGGAATTGTATTAAGTGATGAAGGAATTGTATTAAGTGATGAAGGAAATGAGAGTTGCAAAAAATCAGAGTAAGGGATGTCAGGTTGAGGAGGAAAAAACTGATCAAAGGAAGCAAATTTAAAAGGAAAGACATCCTTATGAAAGATGACATATCGGTTGACAAAAAAGTTTTTTAATTCAAGATTAAAGAGAATGTAACCTTTTTGAGTAGAAGAATAATCAAAGAACACAGCAGGAATGACTTTTGATGAGAACTTATCATTATAGTGTGGCTTAGTTGCATAGCATAAACAATTAAAGACTTTAAGATGAGATAAAGATGGTGGTTTGTGATGAAGCATCTCAAATGTTGTTTTCCATTTAATCGCAGAAGAGGGGAACCTATTGATAATGTAACAAGCATTAAGTACACACTCTTCCCAGAATTTAAGAGGAACATTAAAATGAAAATGTAAGGCTCGATCAACCTCTAAAATGTGTTTGTGTTTCCTCTCAGCAACCCCATTCTACTGAGGAGTGCCCACACAAGAGTTTTGATGAACAATGCCAATGGAAGAAAAAAAGGGGAACATTCTGAATTAAAGAATTCAGAACCATTGTCACTCTTACTTACTTGAGCCGAGGTAGAAAATTGAGTTTTGGCTAAGGAAATGAACTGTTTTAGAGAGGAAATAGCATCATTTTTATGCTTCAACAGATATAGCCAGGTCATCTTAGTATGATCATCAACAATAGTGAGAAAAAACCTATGACCACTGTGTGTAGAAACTCTATATTCACCCCATAAGTCAATGTGAATAAGCTGAAATGGAATGATTGACCTAGAAGTACTTATAGGGAAAGGCAATCTAGTTTGTTTAGCTAAAGGACAAACATAACATTTATGCACCAAATAATGCTGAAACTTAACAGATTGCAAACAGTCTATTTTATTCATTTTAGAAAAAACAACATGCCCTAATCTAGCTTCCAAATACAAGTATCATTCTTGGCAGAATCCATACAAGGAGCAGTAATGGAAAAATGACTTAAAACATGGGGCTGAAGAACATACAAACCAAAAGAAAAAGAAGTAACTCAAAAAAATATAATCCTCTAGACTGTCTACCAATCCCCTTCATCCTTCCAGTGCAAAGATCCTTTAGGAGGCAAAAATCAGGATAAAAGGTAAGGGAGCAGCCAAGATCACGAGTAAGTCGAGATACTGAAAGTAAATTATGTTTAAACTGTGGAACAAAGAGAACATTTTCAAGGATATAATCTGAAGTAAAAGAACAGGAACCAAGGTGAGTGATAGGAACATTTTTACCATCAGGGAGATGTATGAATCGTGTGAAAGAATCACAAGGACTAGGAGAATCCAAGCTCTTAAAATCAAATACAATATGGTTTGTAGCTCCTGTGTCAACAATCCATTTAAGTGAAGCATTGGAATGTAAAGAGCTATTAGCTCTGATACCATGTTAAAACAAGAAAACTACTGGAAATGCCTCAGTGTATTAATTTATTTCATTTACACCACATATATAATATTTACGACAGAACTAACTGTCTAACTAATTCTCTAACTGATTCCTAACTACCCAAACAACTTCTTTATTCTTAACAGAAATACCAATACATTATACCATATATTGCCGGGAAAAACTGGTAGATCAATGTCATAAAAGCCAATATAAATGCAGTTAAATTATGATGAAAAAGGAAAGTCGAAGTATTGAACTAAGAGAAGTATTCCATTAAAAATGTACAATTTAGGGTCAAAATAATCTGCAAACCTTGAAAATCAGAATCATCAGCGATTTCAAAACATTCCAGTAAAGAATCCTCAGGAAGAGAGCTGCAACATGGCTGGAAGGTTCCCATATGCACATATTATAGGAATCAATACAAAATTCCACTAAACCCGAGCAAAACAATAACCAAACATAAATAAACAATCAACAAAAACAAAATTCACATCCGATACAAAAATATGACCTTGTATCCAGCCTTAATAAAACACTTGCAGAAAAGATTCCAATCAGTTAAAAACAATCCAACCTTATCAAATATCTAACTTATTCAAAATCTCTTTGCATTACTCACTCTGTAGAAGTCGCTCCTCTATGCCATGAGCTGTAGACACCCGTTTTTGTCCGGGTCTACAAAAATATTATTTTATTACTATTATTACTATTATTATTTTATTAATACATTTTGTTTTACAGGCCCAATTTCAATCTCAACGCGAAGCCCAATTATAGTTGACCCAACAAAATCCAGATTACACCATTACAAGCCCAAATTGATCCACTCAACAGACCCAACCCAATTGGAGCCCCAAGATCCTACCCGAGACCCGACCATGTGGAATTAGGATTTTAAAACCCTAAATATTAACCAACTAGTGGCCGCCTCGTGGACTTCACTGCTCTCTCCCCGAGCGCGTGAGCCGACCACCGAGCCACCATCGAACGTTTCCCGTCCGATATTGTCATCCACAGTGACAACAATCACTCCAAATCGGTCAGAAAATAGAGAAAATAAAGAACAAAAATCAAAAGTAAATCAGATATCCCAAGGCACTCAAATCTATCAACAAAAAGCAATCTATCAAGCCATCACTGAGAAGATAAAAGAGGACAGAGGAAGATATCAGAGGATTTGAGGAGTGATTCGGGGGGTTTTGAAAAAAGGGAGAGAGAAAAAAACATGTCGAAACAAAGAAAAAAGAAAGGAGAGAATGAGAAGGTTCATACATCGGTCAAACGCCAATGAGCCAAGGGTCGTCGTAACTGAAGAAACCGAAAGGTTTCTTCATATATCTATGGCGTTTGAGCCATTTTTAGGCCAAACTAAGTTCGGACCCGCATCCATTATAACATCCTCCATATCAAGTTAGTGACTAAATTGAAATATTTCAAAAAATTTTGGTCAAGGTAGATAAATTAAAAAGTTTGGGGAATTATATGAAGAATGTTGTGTAGGATTTAAATATTAAAGATGGAAATATAGAAGGCAAAATGGTAATTTGATGGAAAGATAATTATTAAGTGGGGATATATATGGGTTACACGTGGGAATGAAAAAGATTAAGGAAGCTTTCTAGAGTTATCTTCTTCATCTTCTTTCAGCCGTGAACTTTAAGTTGTTAAGGTGAAATTTCTTATTAGTTGGATTTTTAGTTGAAATTAAGCTTGATTTTTTATCATTAGATGATACTTAAGTGTTGAAAAACATTTTGATATTTCGATATAACAAATTAAGTTAAATGAATTTTAAGATTTTACAAAAGATTTTCTAAAGTATATTCAATATAATTATTCGAATATCAAAATATTACTCCAAATCTTTCAAATGTCATTTCTAATCCTTACTCAAGTGTAAAATTGAGTTTCAATCTTAAAATAATCTCAAAACAATTTTACAGAAGTATTTCGAACATTTTCAAAGCCAAAAATTCCAGATTGTCCAGAGGGAACCAATTCTCCCCCAAGGGGGTACCGATTCCCCCTTGTTTAACGGTCGAAATATTTGAATTTTACACTTATGGAACTGATTCCCTATGAGGGGGAATCGATTCCCCCCACGCTCCAAGCTATTTTATTAATTGTTTTCACCCTTAAACGACTCCATTGACTCCACTAATCATCCCCAACGTTCAAAATCAATTGAACAAGTATTTAAACAAGCTTATAAGCCATTGATCAAAAACAAGAAATAACGATTATCAAGAATTGAGAGAGAATCAAAGAGAAAGCATCAAACTCATTATTTGAGCACTTCAAGCCTATTTTTCATTCAATATTCATTGTGCTTTCAAGAACACCATTTGTGCTCTATTGTATTATCTTTGAGTGTTCTTTCTTTGTTCTAGAATTGTGCAAACAATCTACCTTGTGAGGTTTTCCTTGTAAGTTTGCAAATTTGTGTATTTCTCTTTGAAAAATAGTGTGCTTAAGAATTTGGGGTATAATTCTTGAGGGAGTTGTAAGGTTACTCTTTGTCCTTAAAAGAAAGAACAAATTAGTGAATTTGTTGGAAAATCCTTAGTGTAGATAGCTAAGGTAGTAGACGTAGACTTTGGTTGAGATAGTCGAACCACTCTAAATCGCTGTGCAAATATTTTCAATTTTTCTGCAAAAGCTTCCACCAAAATTTTTATTGCCAATTCACCCCCTCTTGGCCATTTCCATCGATCAATTAACTCAACAATTGGTATCATAGCCTCACTCATTTGAAGGTTTAACCACCTCTTGAGTTGATTCGAGCAGAGTTAAATCGATAAAGATGGTGTCCACTTCCGGTTCATTCTCCATGGAAGAATCCAGACTAATTGACGTGCCTCCTTACTTCAATGGAACAAATTATCATCGTTGGAAGAGGTTCATGATGATATTTATCCAAGCACATGAGATGGAAGCTTAGATGATAATCGAGGAAGGATATTCCTCTCCTACGAAGAAGGCAAAGAAGTGGAGTTATCAAGAACGGAAGAAAGCTCGACAAAATACAAAGACTATGCACATGTTGTGTTGTGCAATTGATCCTAATGTATATAAAGGAGTTTCTTCATGTTCAAATGTTAAGAAGATGTGGGATAAGCTTGAGGAGATCTATAGAGACAAGGAAGAAGAAGAACCAATAAAAGTGATGTCTCTATTAGCTCTCACAGAGCCAAAGGTATCTTCTAACTCAAATAGATTAAATTCAAACTCTTTTAATGAGTTACAAGATTCTTATGATGAATTATTTTTGGAGTTTGAGACTATGAACTCCAAATACAATAAATTGATTTATAAAAAATGATCTTCTTTTGAAAGTTAAAACAGACTTGGAAAATCAAAATGAAATATTGAGAAAGGAGTTAGAGCTTTCAAAAATAAAATCTGAAAACTTTGAAAAAGAAATTTTCAAATTAGACAAACTTCTTCTAGAAACGAAAAATGGATTTTGAAAATCAAAATGAAATCTTGAAGAAAGATTTAGAGCTTTCAAAAATGAAATTTGAAAGTATTGAAAAAGAAAATTTCGATTTGAAAGTTAAACTTGAATGTTTAACAAAAGAAAAATAGATCATTTTAAATAATTCATCTAGTTCAATAATGACAATATGTTCACATTGTCATTATCATGGTCATAATGAACATACTTGTCCTTTAAAGAAAGGAAAACGATTTAAAATTAGACAAGTATGGGTTCCAAAAGGAACAAGAGGCATTGAAACTAATGTTCAAGGATCCAAAGCAATTTGGATACCAAAATCTACTTAAATGTCTCTTGTAGGTGTGTGGGAGCAATCTTGATGATGATGATGATATTCAAGATGCTCTAACCACACATGAAAAAGGAATGGGTAACCTCTAAACTTAATGATTTATTTTATTTGGTTGCTCAGTTAGTTTATGCATGCATGAGGTTTTAAATGTTGAATAATTCTAAATGATTATGTTTTATCTCATGTATGTTGAAAAATACTGTATGATGAACATAGCAATTTTTGGTAATGTTTTATAAACTCTAGTTCATCATATTAATTTTTGGGTAAAATTGTTTTTAAAATGTAATTGATATCTCTTTAACAATTGATATCGATTTTTCAAGAACTTTGGTTTTGCAAAATTTTGACCTTAAATTTTTCTTAATGTTTATGCATAGATTTTTTTCAATATTATAAAGTTTTAATGCATAAAATTTTCAAAAACTTTATGCATGTGCTCTTAATCTCGATAATCAACATTGCATAATGTTTTGTATGTGAATGGATTAAAGTATAATTCGATTAGATGAATTTGACAAAAGATACAATGTATTATTTTTAATTAAGTGTTTGCAAAATTGATTGACATTGCATATACTTTGATTATGCTTGTTGGTCAAATAGGAAACATATACATGGTGCTTTTAGATTCTATCAATATGACTAATTTATGCCTAGTTGCTAAGGATGAGCATGATAGTTGGTTATGGCATAGGAGACTAGGACATGCTAGTATGAGTGTTTTGCAATGATTGATTCAAGGAGATTTAGTTAGAGGGTTGCCAAAGCTAAAATTTGATAACGATAAAATCTGTGATGCTTGTGCTAAAGGAAAACATAGAAAAGCTTCCTTTAAGTCCATTGATGATGTATCAACTAGTAGAGTATTACAATTGATCTATATAGATCTTTTTGGGCCATCTAGGACTACTAGCTTGGGTGGAAAACAATATAAATTTGTCTTGGTAGATGACTATTCTAGATATACTTGGGTTCTATTCTTAAATACTAAAGATGAAGCATTAGAAAAATTCATCACGTTTTCAAAAGTAATCCAAAACGAAAAGGGTTACTCCATCACTAGTGTTAGGAGTGATCATGGAACTAAATTTGAAAATCTTAGATTTACTGAGTTTTGTAATTCTAATGGTATTAACCATAATTTTTCAGCACCTAGAACCCCTCAACAAAATAGAGTTGTTGAGAGGAAAATCGAACTTTAAAAGAAATGGCTAGAACCATGCTTTGTGAAAACAATTTGCCAAAATATTTTTGAACGGAAGCCACAAATACCTCTTGTTATGTTATTAATCGAGTAATGATTAGGACTATTTTGAAGAAAACTCTATATGAACTTTTCAAAAATAAAAAGCCTAACATTAGTTATTTTCATCCTTTCGGATGTAAATGTTTTAAACAACGATAAAGAAAATCTTGGCACAATTGATGCTAAAAGTGATAAAGGAATTTTTTTGGGTTATTCCTTAAATTATAAAGCTTATCGAATATTTAATAAAAGAACTTTGGTTGTATAAGGTCTATACATGTTGTTTTTTATGATAATCCCCTTCCGATGAAGGATTCTTGTATTGATGATGATGTAGGTATTATAAAAGAAAATGACGTTAGACATGACGTTGGAGAACAATCATCAAAGGAAGAAACGAAAGATGAGGAAACTCATGATCCCCTCGAGAATCCAACCATTGATGAAAGGGAAGTATCTTACCCAAGAGAGTACAACTATGTCAAGGATGGTGAGATTATAGGTGATCCATCTAAAGGGGTAAGAACTCGATCTTCTCTTAAAAATATTTGTAATTATGTTGCATTTATCTCATGCAAGAAGAGAAGTAAAGTATGGACATTAGTTGAAAGGCCTAGTAATAAATCTACTGTAGGTACTAGATGGGTATTTAGAAATAAGCTTGATGAAAGTGGTAATATAGTGAGAAACAAGGCTAGACTTGTTGCTCAAGGCTATACTCAAGAAGAAATCATAGAATATGATGAAACATATGCTCATGTAGCTAGGATGGAAGCAATTAGAATGTTATTAGCATTTTCATGTTTCAATGAATTTAAATTATATCAAATGTATGTAAAAAGTGCATTTTTAAATGGTTTTATAAAAGAAGAAGTGTATGTGGAACAACCTCCTGGTTTTGAAGATTCAAAATTTCCAAATCATGTTCTTAAGTTGACAAAAGCGTTTTATAGTTTAAAACAAGCTCCTAGAGCTTGGTATGAAGATTGTCAAACTTTTTAATTGAAAAAGGTTTTTCAAAAGGGAAGGTTGACACTACATTGTTTTTAAAGCATAAAGGTAAACACTTATTAGTAGTTCAAATTTATGTTGATGATATAATATTTGGTTCTACTAATGATGTTCTTTTCCAAGAATTTTCTAAGATAATGCAAAGTGAATTCGAGATGAGCATGATGGGGGAGCTCTCATTTTTCTTGGGACTCCAAATCAAGCAAAGAAAATATGGCATTTTCATCAATCAAGATAAGTATGTCAAATATGCTCAAGAAGTTTGGAATGGAAAATGGGAAACCTCATGACACTCCAATGAGCTCATCAACAAAGCTTGACATAGATGAATAAGGTAAATGTGTGGATGTTAAATTATATAGGTCAATGATTGACTCTTTGCTTTATTTAACCGCAAGTATATCGGACAATATGTTTAGTGTTTGCTTATGTGCTAGATTTCAATCATGTCCTAAGGAATCACATTTACTAGCTGTTAAGAGAATCTTTAGATACCTTAAGGACACTCCTAGTTTAGGACTTTGGTATCCTATAGACTTTAGCTTTAGCTTGCTTGCCTTCTCTAATGTGGATTATGGAGGATGCAAATTAGATAGGAAAAACACCTCCGGTACTTGCCAATTCCTTGGAAATATGATGATTTCTTGGTTTTCAAAGAAACAAAATTGTGTTGCATTATCTACCACTGAAGCGTAATACATTTCAGCCGGTAGTTGTTGTGCACAAGTTTTATGGATGAAACAACAACTTTTTGATTATGGAATTGAAGTAGGTACCATTCCTATCAAGTGTGACAATACTAGTGTTATTTGTCTCACTAAAAATCTCATCCAACACTCTAGAACTAAGCACATTGAAATTAGACATCACTTCATTAGAGACCATGTCGCTAAGGAATATATAGTTCTAGAATTTGTTGATACTTTGCACCAATTAGTGGATATCTTTACAAAACCTTTAGATAAAGAAAAATTTTGGACACTTAGGAGAGAATTAGGTTTAACTGACCTATCTTCACTTAGTGTTTAAATTAATTTTAGCACTTTTAAGAATAAATGAAAAATGCTTATAATAATAATAATTTTTTATTGCATTCTTTGCTTTTAGTTAGGGGGAGTTTATGATTCTTAGTGAAAAATTAATTTTATGTTTAAATATAATTTGAGGATAAATTTGATTGATTGAACATGATTAATTTTTAATGTATGGGTTGCCAATACCACTAGAGCAAATTAATTTAGCATTTTGAGTGTTTAAATCAGATTTTTAGCATTTTGGTGCAGAGGGAATCGATTCCCTCTTTGAAGGGGAACTGATTCCCCCCGTAGGGGAATTGATACCCCCTGGGGGTTCTGGATATAACACGGCCAGAATACCTTATTTCCTCAAACCCTCTTCTTCTTCCTTTTGCCGCCATTCACTCTCTCTATATCCCAAATCTCCATTTTTCTTCAAAACATCGATTTCTAGTCAGAATTACTTCAAATATCATCTCCTAAACCTGTTGGAATCATCAAACTAGTGCAAAAATCATCACATTCTCACAAAATCCGAAAATCTTTAAGGTTTTTTTTCTCTCTAAAACTTCAATTTTATCAATTTTTGATTTTAGAACTAGTTTTAATTAGTTCTAGGTTGAACTTTATATCGGGCATTGATTTTTTAGTGTTTAGAAACTAGATTTTACAAAAAATATTCATAAAAAAAAAAATTTCAATTAATTTTGAATTTTTGAAATTTAAAAAAAATGAAAATCTTTTATTAAACTCAAAATTTGTGTTTTTGATTTAATTATGTTGTTACTATAATAACTATACATATCTTGATTTTCAAAACTTGTTTTTCAAACAGTTTTCAAAACTTTGCCCATTAGGATTCGGTTTAGAGAACCTTGAAATATTGCGGACTCAATTGAGTTTTGGGATTGATTATGTTTCATACATGTGTTTAAAATTGCAGGTTACTCTTTCCATTCCGATTATCTTAAATCATGTCTCACAAACGATCTAGACCTTCCTCTAGTCGTTCGAACCAACCTCCAAACTCACCTCCAAATCCTCCACCTATAACAAATTCCTAATCCTAATCCTGATGATCCAAACATGACCATTTGTAATGCGTGCTTCAATGAACCCGGTCGTAGAAAAAATCTTTTCTTTAGGTTTTCTCAATACTTTGAGTCTTACAAAATCCAGGAAGAACGAATCCCATCTCTTCAAGCCATGTTAGACATCAATTTTCAACATCTCCCTACCCTTCAAGAGTGGAAATTTGATAAACTCTTCGAGATCGAACCAATAGTTTATCACCAACTCGTTCGTAACTTCTACTCTAATGTCGTTTGCATTCAAAATCGAGATAAAACCGGAACCATAGGTATTCGATCCTATCTTCTAGGACGATTCTTTCATCTTGACCCGGAATACATTGCCACCGCATTAGGATTAGATAATGAAAAAAAATGGTAGGATCTCAGTATAAACGAAGGGATAATGCGAGTGTTTTAGATCTTCATGACTGTTTTCTTCATCTAATGATCTCTTGGTAGTTTCGACCATCCGGAGGCCGTTACTCTACTCTTCGAGCCTTAGATCTATTTTGGCTACATTGTGTCCAAAATAATCTTAAAATCAACCTACCACATATTATCTTTGCTGAACTTATTGAAACCGTAAATCTTGTTCCCAATAAGAAACTATGTTCATCTCTAGTTTATGGTTGTATTATAAGTAATCTGTTTAAAAAGGTCGGGCTTAGAGTTGGTCTTGATGCCTCTTTTCCACTCAAAAACCAAATCAATCTATTCTCTTTAACTAAATCGGGATGAAAAATCAATGAAGAAACTAGTCTTTGGGTTCGTACCGGGGAGCAACCTCCGGAAGCAGATGAAGCCGATGATGAGCCGGAGCAACACGAGGAACAAGCACAACAAGAAGATTCAGTTCCTCCATACTTTCGATCATTTATGGAGAATCTTGATATGAGGCTTGCATCCATCGATTCTAATCTAACTGCTACCAACGAAACGATGAACCGTTATTTCGACACTTTTGGACGAGAGGGTCGATGCACTTTCACGTGATATTACCAATATTTGGACACGTTTATCTCCTCTTGATTCGCCGATGGACGATTATGCCTTGTTTCTTGCTTAGCTTTATTGGATAAAAACTTCAAACTTATTGTTTTCAACATTTTGACTGCTTTTGGATTGTTTGACTTTGATTGTTGGATGTTTGAATTTGTTTGATGTTTTATGGATGTTTGAACTTATATTTCTATATATTTGGTTTGGTTAAATTTATTCATTATTGCATCATTTACATCATGTTAGATATATGACCAATTTTTGCCATGTCACATTGTTTATGGATATTGATTATGAAACTAATGGCTAATATTTCTCTTGATTGTGATCTTAGCAGCTTAGAACTTTAAATTTCTAAATCAATTGGCTAAAGTTTTCAAAACCTTGTTTAAAACGTTTTAAAGTCTTTTTGATTTAACAAAAAGAGGAGAAGTATAATAATATATGATAAGAGGGAGAAGTGTTAAAGTAAGGGGGGAGTAATTTCAAACTTGATTTCAAAATCTTAAAATTACTAAAATGTTTTGTTATATCAAAAAGGGGGAGATTGTTGAAAAACAATTTGATATTTTGATATAACAAATTAAGTTAAATAAATTTTAAGATTTTACAAAAGATTTTCTAAAGTATATTCGATATAATTATTCAAATATCAAAATATTACTCCAAATCTTTCAAATGTCATTTCTAATCCTTACTCAAGTGTAAAATTGAGTTTCAATCTTAAAATAATCTCAAAACAATTTTACAAAGTATTTCGAACCTTTTCAAAGCCAAAAAATTTCAGATTGTCCAGAGGGAACCGATTCCCCCTGAATGGTTTGGCTCCGAGAAAAACAGAATGCTCGGAGGGAACCAATTCCCCCCAAGGGGGTACCGATTCCCCCTGTTTAACGGTCGAAATATTTGAATTTTACACTTAGGGAACCGATTCCCTATGAGGGGGAACCGATTCCCTATGAGGGGGAACCGATTCCCCCCACGCTCCAAGCTCTTTTATTAATTGTTTTCACACTTAAACGGCTCCATTGACTCCACTAATCATCTCCAACGTTCAGAATCAATTGAAGGAGTATTTAAACAAGCTTAGAAGCCATTGATCAAAAACAAGAAACAACGATTATCAAGAATTGAGAGAGAGAATCACAGAGAAAGCATCAAACTCATTGTTTGAGCACTTCAAGCCTATTTTTCATTCAATATTCATTGTGCTTTCAAGAACACCATTTGTGCTCTATTGTATTTATCTTTGAGTGTTCTTTCTTTGTTCTAGAATTGTGCAAACAATCTACCTTGTGAGGTTTTCCTTGTAAGTTTACAAATTTGTGTATTTCTCTTTGAAAAAGAGTGTGCTCAAGAATTTGGGGTATAATTCTTGAGGGAGTTTTAAGGTTACTCTTTGTCCTTAAAAGAAAGAACAAATTAGTGAATTTGTTGGAAAATCCTTAGTGGATAGCTAAGGTAATGGAAGTAGACTTTGGTTGAGAAAGTCAAACCACTCTAAATCGCTGTGTAAATATTTTCAATTTTCTGCAAAAGCTTCCACCAAAATATTTATTGCTAATTCACCCCCTCTTGGCCATTTCCATTGATCGATTAACTTGACATTAAGCTTAAGGAAAGCTTAAGTTATGTTAAAACTATAAGATGAACAAGATAATATAGATTAAAGATTGAGAATTTTTAAGTGAAATCTTGAAGAAGAGTTGATAAGTTAAATTTAATGCTAAATTTGACTTGTAATGGGTTAAATTAAGAGATATGAAGTGATAGAATGAGTTTTAGAACATGTTGAAAATTTAATTTAATTCTTGAATTCTATATGGTGGATAGGATTTTGAGGTTTAAGATGTGATTAATGAGTAGAAATGGGTTTAAGCATGTGTATATGAATTATGAATATGTAAAGGGTTGAAACATGAGGTAATTGTGAGAATTGAGAGAAGTTTCGTGCATAAAATGTGATTTCTGTGCTAGGGGTATCAGTACCCATTCAACGGGTACCAATACCCTCTCAAACGAAAAATCACATAATGCAATGAGGGTACCGATACCCTAAGAAGGGTATTGATACCCCCTAAAGGAAAAAATGAATATTTGTTTATTAAGTTCGTTTAAGTTGTTAGTATCAAATTACAAGGTGTAAGTATCTAATAATTGCCTTAAAATGTATTATTGTGTAGATATAGAACGTGATCTCGTTCTGGAACAATCTAAGAATTATGATCAAATCAAAGCAAGCAAGGCTAAGGTGAGTGAATAATATAGGTATAGTTTAATAGGAATAAGACTTGCGATAAGTCTATTTACGAAGTAAACTTCCTAGTATAATAGTGTGAATATACATACATGATAGTCTTGATTAAGTGTGTGTAAGTCATGTATGTTTACATATGATTCACTACATGTTGTATAACCCATAAGAATGTATTTAAATACTTGTGTGATAGAATATGAGATGAATGATTATATGCATATGTGTTTATATGTTATAGTGAATGTTATATGAAAATAGATATGTAAATAAATTTGTGAAATTATATGACTATGAGATATGAAGTACATGATCATATGAGAACAAGAACATGTGAAAAGAAATATATGATAAGGAAATGTAGAACTCTATAAGAGTATTACATGAAGTGTGATAAAGAAATATAAGTTATGTGTTTATGTGATAGAAATAAACGATAAATATAATAATAATGCCCATGTTATGTGATGTAAGAACCATAGGTATAGTTGGCATGCCAATAGTCGAGGGTCTACGCGATCCTTCGAGACATATACAGTATACAGAGGTCCTTCAGGACAAATACATAGGTCCTTCGGGATAAATTTCACAGCCCCTAACGGGACCCCATACGAGCTGTGGTGACAGTAATAGTGCACAACCTCAATGTACTCGAATACCTTAAGTTCTCAGTAATGTACATGGGCCTATAAAAGATATGAAAAGAGTTTGTATGTTTGTATGTTATCGTGTTACTATTACTTGTATTGAATCACGTTTGCATATAAACTAATAAAGAAATAATGATTAATGTATGTTAGGAGTAGAAATATATTATAGAAGGTATAAGATTATGTGGTTAATCAAGAAGTGGGTTAATAATGATTTATGCATATGTAATTATTTCTTGACATGTAATTTGAAATGATTTTATCTTGTGTGATTAAATGAAATGAGTTTGGATAACGTGATAGAATATAGCATGCATACATAGTTATATATTATATAGTGTATTATATAACTTATTATGCCTCACTAAGTCTATGACTTAGCGTGTAAGCATTTTTACACGTAGGTTCCGAAGTGCAAGAAGATCAAGAATAGGAAATTACAGAGCAGCATATCTTCACTCAGAGATCATATCAGAAGTAAAGTTACAGTATGTATTTTGTTGGGTCACAGGCGTTGACTTGTAGAAATATGTAATTTATGAATGCTCTGATCAATTTTTGAAATGTTTGTAAATATAGTTTTTGTGTTAATAGAAATCATAATTTTCAATAATTTCTATAAATGTATGGGCTTTGAAAAGTCAATGTGACACCTCGGACTCGTATGCGGGTCGGGTACGAGTTGGGGGTGTTACATTTAATGGTATCAAAGCTATAGTTTAGCCAATTCTAGGCGTAAACCTAAGTCTAAAGTGTCTTTAGATGTGTACATGCCAACATAGTAGTGATAACTTCTGATCTGATGAGAGTAATTAGTATGTTGTTATGCTAATAGAGTTTTGATTATCTCTTATTAGATGTCTGAACAAGATAGCTCCCGAGGTGAAGCGGGAGATGATAGATTAGCTGAGAGTAGTAATTTACCTGCCCTGGCCATGCAAGGTGAAGGACATGCATATTCTGGAGTGCCTGTTCAAGACCAAGATGTCATTTTCAGAACGTTGGATGCGGTATTGGCGCATTTCCAACCTCATGCCTCCTCAACACAAATGATGAATATAGTGAAGGAGTTAAAGGGATTAGGAGCTCCTGAATTTAAATATGAGGTTAAGAAAGGTCCAGTTGTTGCGGACCTTTGGCTCAATGATGTGAAGATACTATTAGAGGGACTTCATTGTTCTGATATGGAAAAGTTAGACGGAGTAGTCTTCTTGCTGTGTGGGCAAGCAAGAATTTGGTGGACAAATGTCACTTTGAGGATGTCAAGTGATCAGATAACCTGGTATTTGTTTTTAGAATAATTTAAGCACAAGTATATAGGAGATCAGTTCATTACTCAAATGAAGTAAGAATTCTTAAATTTGAAGCAGATGAATCGATCTGTGTATGAATACGAGTGCGAGTTTGACAAGTTAAGTCGTTTTGTGGCTGAATTGATTCCAACCGAGAAAGATACGTGTGACTGGTTTGTAAAGGGCTTGCATATGAGATTAAAAGAGATGTTAATCGTGATAAATTTTTCCTCATTTCAAGATGTAGTAAATCGTGCGAAAGCTCTTGAAAGACCTCAGAATGAACAATTTGGGGAGCAGAGAACTCAATCTTCTAAAAGAACTGGGACTTCATCGAGTACTGTACCACCTAAGAAAGGTAGAGATTCGGGTTTCCGCTCTCAAGCACCGTTAGAATCGATGGCATCATTAGTTAAAGAATCGAATCAAATGAGAGTTGGACAGATTCAATCAGGAAGGTCTGGTGATAAGCGAGCACAACATAGTCAAATTATATAATGTCAGATATGTGGAAGAAGCCATAGTGGATTGTGTAGAGTGGTCACTGGAGCCTATTTTCGATGTGGAGAAATAGGGCATTACATGAAGGATTGTCTGTTGAGGGCCGGAGAGCCTGTACAGTCAGAACGATCTGCTTTGATGTCTCAGAGAGGACGCGGTAGAGATAGAGAAATAAATCAGACAAAATCTTCTACTCAATAGGAAATAGCTCTACGGCTAGAGTATAAAATCTCAAGATTAAGGAAGACTGTGATGATCCAGAGATGATAGCAGGTATCTTTCTATTGTATGGTAAATATGTTATGATACTAGTTTATCTGGGCTTGCATATTTATATACGAGTAGTAAATTAGTGAGGGAATTGAGAAGTTAGTTAGAAGTTATTTGTAGTAATATTGTAGATACAAATCCTTTAGGATACAGTGTTCGAGTAAATAAGATATGTTGAGGGTGTTCTGTTTGGATTCAGGGAATTGAATTCCCTGCTAATCTGATGGGCTTACTCTTCGAGGAATTTGAAATAATATTGGAAATAGACTAGTTATATAGCTAGTATGCAAATGTTGATTGTAGAATGGAAAGGGTAAAGTTAATTAGCTCAGATATACTGAAAATTATAGGGTTTAAGGATTTGTATGTTTGACAAAAGTTAAAGATTTACAGAAAAGTTTAAGATAATGGAAGGGATAAGTATGTTGTGATTGGAATAAGGATTTTACAAAGGAAAAAGTTTGTGCAAATAGTATTAACTATTGAAATTAAGAAATTACTATAAGGGTGTTGTTTAAGGATAGTTATAAGTAATGTGAAAGGATAATTATTGAAATTATGATTTATGAAACAAGGAGATAGTGATTTATAAAGGACTAAATAGACAAGGGAATTAAATGAAAAAGGGGGTAAAGTGTGAATTATAAATTTGATAAAGAAGTAGGGAAATGATAGAAAGTATTATGGAAATATTGTTTGATTTTGAAAAGAATATGTTTTCATCAACTATGATGAAGAGTAAAGGTTATAGTCAGAAAGATAAAGATTTAGTTATATGTATTAAGGAAGTAAAAATATAATTGAAGGAATGTTTACACTCGGTTCAGGTAGTGAAGGACACGTCGGTTATGTTTAAGTGATATGGATGTATAAAAGAAAAAGGTAATGGAAGTCAAGTTATGATAATAAGAGAGATCAACTAAAGAGGTAATATGTAAATATGAAAAGGAGATGTGTAGACATTAGCTTAATCTATTAGTGCAGTGAAAATTGAAAAATTTCAGAATTTTTTTGTCAAAGTAGATAAATTGAAAAGTTTGGGGAATTATATGAAGAATGTTGTGTAGGATTTAAATATTAAAGAATGAAATATATAAGGGCAAAATGGTAATTTGATAGAAAGATAATTATTAAGTGGGGATATATATGGGTTACACGTGGGAATGACAGAGATTAAGGAAGCTTTCTAGAGTTATCTTCTTCATCTTCTTTCAGCCGTGAACTCTAACTTGTTAAGGTGAGATTTCTTATTAGTTGGTTTTTAGTTGAAATTAAGCTTGGTTTTTATCATTAGATGATACTTAAGCTTAAGGAAAACTTAAGTTATCTTAAAACTATAAGATGAAAAAGATAATATGGATTAAAGATTGGGAGTTTTTAAGTGAAATCTTGAAGAAGAGTTGATAAGTTAAATTTAAAGCTAATTTTGACTTGTCAAGGGTTAAATTAAGAGATATGAAATGGTAGAATGGGTTTTAGAACATGTTGAAAATTTAGTTTAATTCTTGAATTCTATGTGGTGGATAGGATTTTGAGGTTTAAGATGTGATTAATGAGTAGAAATGGGTTTAAGCATGTGTATATGAATTATGGATATGTAAAGGGTTGAAACATGAGGTAATTGTGAGAATGGAGAGAAGTTTCGTGCATAAAATGTGATTTATGTGCTAGGGGTATCGGTACTCATTCAACAGGTACCGATACCCTCTCAAACAAAAAATTACATAATGCAATGAGGGTACCGATACCCTAAGAAGGGTATCGATACCCCCTAAAGGAAAAAATGAATATTGGTTTATTAAGTTCGTTTAAGTTGTTAGTATCGAATTACAAGGTGTAAGTATATAATAATTGCCTTAAAATGTATTATTGTGTAGATATAGAACGTGATCCCGTTCCAGAACAATCTAAGAATTAGGATCAAATCAAAGAAAGCAAGGCTAAGGTGAGTGCATAATATATGTATAGTTTAATAGGAATAAAACTTACGATAAGTCTATTTACGAAATAAACTTCCTAGTATAATAGTGTGAATATGCATACATGATAGTCTTGATTAAGTGTGTGTAAGTAATATATGTTTACATATGATTCACTACATGTTGTATAACCCATAGGAATGTATTTAAATACTTGTGTTATAGAATATTAGATGGATGATTATATGCATATGTGTTTATATGTTATAGTGAATGTTATATGAAATAGATATGTAAATAAATTTGTGAAATTATATGACTATGAGATATGAACTACATGATCATATGAGAACAAGAATATGTGAAAAGAAATATATGATAAGGAAATATGGAACTCTAAAAGAATATTACATGAAATGTGATAAAGAGCTATAAGTTATGTAAATAATGCCCATATGTGATGTGAGAACCATAGGTATAGTTGGCATGCCAATAGTCGAGGGTCTACGTGGTCCTTCGAGACATATACAGTATACAGAGGTCCTTCGGGACAAATACATAGGTCATTCGGGACAAATTTCAAAGCCCCTAACGGGACCCCATACGAGTTGTGGTGACAACAATAATGCACAACGTCAATGTACTCGAATACCTTAAGTTCTCAGTAATGTACATGGGCCTATAAAAGATATGAAAAGAGTTTGTATGTTTGTATGTTATCATGTTACTATTACTTGTATTAAATCACGTTTGCATATGAACTAATAAAGAAATAATGATTTATGTATGTTAGGAGTAGAAATATGTTATAGAAGGTATAAGATTTTGTGGTTAATCGAGAAGGGGGTTAATAATGATTTATGCATATGTATTTATTTCTTGACATGTAATTTGAAATGATTTTATCTTATGTGATGAAATGAAATGAGTTTGGATAACATGATAGAATATAGCATGCATACATAGTTATATGTTATATAGTGTATTATATAACTTATTATGCCCCACTAAGTCTATGACTTAGCGTGTAAGCATTTTTACACGTAGGTTCCGAAGAGCAAGAAGATCAAGAATAGGAAATTGCAGAGCAGCATATCTCCACTCAAAGATCAGATCGGAAGTAAAGTTACAATATGCATTTTGTTGGGTCAAAGGCGTTGGCATGTAGAAATACGTAATTTATGAATGCTCTGATCAATTTTTGAAATGTTTTGAACTTAAGTATGTAAATATAGTTTTTGTGTTAATAGAAATCATAATTGTCCATAATTTCTATAAATGCATGGGCTTTTAAAAAGTCAATGTGACACATCAGACTCGTATCTGGAGCAGGTATGGGTTGGGGGTGTTACATCCATGGCGAGAAGACGCTTCGAATAGCGTCTTCCTCTCTCTTCTCCGACATCGATGGACAGCAGTCAACGACGGTCGGCACGACAGAGGCATCGTCGAATTATGGAAACGAAGCCTCCGGTTGAAGCTCTTGAGAGAATTCTCTCTTTTCTCTCTCTTTTAGAAAATAGGAAATGATGAAAATGAGGAAAATGGGTCGATTTGGACCAATTTTTTAGCTTATATATAAAGCTCGGAACGGCGTCATTTTAAGAAGGACCTAGGAAGCAATTTTTACGTATGGGATATCTACAGGAGAGGTCCTCTATACATTGTAACCTTTCCATTTTAGCCATCAATGTAATGTTTTTCCTTTTTAATTCAATCTTCTGTTTCGTTTAAGTTTTAATTCCATCCTTATTTATAATTAAATGTTGAAATGTTCATATTTAGGCCTGGGTCATCATGCTTTATTTTATTTGTACTTAAGCAGTATACTTTCTTTATTAGTTCATTTCAGTCCTTATTTGATTAATTATTACATTTTCATTAGTTTTTTTTATTTTGGCTATGATATTTGTAATAGTTTTATTTTAGTCACTGATTACATGAGTTGTGTATTTTTGTTGATGTTCATATTTGACCTTAAGGTTTATGAGTATTTATTTTAATCATTGTTTGGCATTTGGTTTAATTATGGTTTGGGCCTTTATGTTTCTGTTTATTTCATTTTAGTCCTTTATATTAATTATGGGTTATTTTCATCTCTAGTACATGTACTGTTTAATATTTTTTATTTTGGCTCTAGTTTATTTGTAATTACTGTTAGCCCTTCAAATTTTTGTTTTTACTATTTTAGTAATTTAAGTTTCTATTTTTACTATTTTAGTCCCTTAAGTTTCTAGTTTTACTATTTTAGTCCCTTAAATATATATTTTTGCTATTTTAGTCATTTAAGTTTTTGTTTTTGTTATTTTGGTCCTTTAAATCGAATATGATTATTTATTATTTTTATTATTTGTATTTTGATTCATAATATTTTAATTTCTTCTAATACTATATGTATATGTATTTTGTATATCACGGCTATATATATGTATTATTTTAAATAGACATTATTAGCTAATATATATTATGGATATTTTATCTCGTATATTTCAAATTGTATTTGTTTTCGGTGTTTATTCATTATCTATCGATTAATATTATCTGAATTGTTTCAAGAACACGCATGCGTAGAATGGGCGTGGAAAGTATCACTTGATCAAAGTGGTACAATCCGATACGACGTTCAAATGAAATGGGACTTGAAATAAATCTAGTTTATTTTATTATTTAAATATTTTTATGTGAATGATTCAATGTGTTTTTATTAATTTATTATTTTACGCAAATGTCGATTTTCAATTTATATTCGATTAGCATTTTATCGAAGAGGGAATATTCTTTACGGATAAGAAATAGTCAAGATAGCTTTCCCGATGGAGGATGCTAATCTCGAGATTTCTTTTCAAGTTAAAGAATTTTCTTTAATTAATTAATTCAAAGCAAATTAATTAAATTTCAATAAATGGATCATAATTTAACTTTATATTCGATTTATGGTTTCCACCATTACGACAATATGTAAGCGACTTAGTACTAATTTTGGGCGTTGTGGGGGTGTTTATCCTTCCCTACGCATACTGACTCCCGGACCCGTTAAATCAGATTTTTGGTAAACGCATACAAGTTTTTGTCTAAAAAATGATTTTTTTAAATTGTTTTAAAAGTCATTTTTAGGTATTCGACCTACCTAAACCAAAGGTCGATGGCGACTCCTATTCAATTTAATCCAAATTAATTCAAAACATTAATTTTTCAAAATAAAGTCATAATTGCTTTTAAAATAATATTTAATTGTTTTAAAAAATGGTTATGACTGCTTGGCGACTCTGCTGAGGACCTTTTTTTAGAGAGTTAAGTTGTAAGTCGCTTACACATTGTCGTTTTAGTCGAAATTATGAGTTCGAGTCTTTAGTTAACTTATGATTCATTTATTGAAGTTTTTAATAGCTTCATTTTTAATTATCGTGCTAAAATATATATATTTCAGCTCTGTCCAAGTTTTTGTCAAGTTTTTTTCTTTTCCGTTTTTGAGTCAAAGGTATGTACGTTCCTCCTCACACACATCACGTGCATTTACATGAAATAGGCTCTAGACCCGAGCTTCGATCCAAATTAGTCAGGGTGAATGCTTTACTCTCGTAATAACTTATTCTTCGTGTGAGTTTTAGCAAATAACCCATGGGATACATACCTTATACCTTCGTAGGGATTTATTCCTCGTATGGGTATAAGGAAGTGAATCCCCTCGAATTGAACTCGTTCTGTTCGAAACATATAATGGGTGAGGATCGAGGGTTTGGCAGCCCAAGGGGGCATCGACATCAAGGACAATTCGGGTACTTTTTTTCCTGTTACAACTGAAACCATGCATATAGTGAACCGTAGAACGGTCACCCTAGGTATAGTTATACTGAACCTCTATCTGTCAATAGGTACCTAAAATAGGTGTACACAAAGGAGAAGCATTTCTGAATATTTCCTTTTTTTCTTTAAATTCTGTTGAATAAAAGCATGCGAACTAGATACCATGCGATTAGGATCAATTTCTTGAGATTAATTATTATGGGTAGAAAACATGTATGCGTAGGATTGCTATCTAATAAAAGAATTCTCGGGTAGATATCATGATGGGGTAGGTGTTATATTTATCTGTAGATAGCATCTTTTAACTTTACTGATTATCTTGTTTGTAGTAAATCATTTTTTCTCTTTTTGTTTGTGTCATTTTAACCTTTATGCATTGCATTGCATCAACATAACATAATGCGAGAGTGTTGATCCGCAAGGGGATATTCGAGAGAAATTTTTCACAAGAAGAGATAAAAGTTTTCAATCAAGCAGTCGCATATACATATATGCATTGAAGGCTAAAAGAAGTTCAGAGTACCGAAATTAGACTTGCTCGAATATCGCGCCGCATTCGAGACTAGAGAGATGATTCTTTGATCCAATAAGTAATCCAGTAGCAGAGCCTTATTTACTATCATTTTATCACTAGTCATCAAGGACCGACGCTCTGACTTCAGCATCGCCGGGGTATTAAAGGAGTTAAGTCACAGAACACTTGGGGGGCATTGTTTTCAAGGACGAAGATCTGAGACGAAGCAATGATTCACTTTAGACTCAATATCTAAGAGAAAACATGTCTGTAAAGTGGACTATCTTGTAATGTGAAGGCTTTTATCTCTGGTGAAAATTGTTCTATGATATTCATTGTTGGGATCAACATTTTTGCATCTGCATTTGCATCATTGCATTCTGCATAGCATTCATTCAAACATTTTTACATGCATTGTTCATGAAAACATGAGGATTAATTCATGGAGAATTTAATGGAAGTGATCCTGATCATGTGACGACATTTAGAATAGAAGCAAGATTCGAACAAATTAAAGAAAGAAGCAGAAATCAGTACAGTCGAAGCATGTTCAGCTGGTTGTAGGACTGAGCCTTCCAAAATGATCTGAGAAAAGAGTCCTCATATCCTGAGTTTTATGATGTTGAAGCCATGTGTAGTTACCACATATGAAGCTCCAGACATTCCATTGAGATATGTAAGGCACTTGTTGAAAACATTTTGATGTTTCGATATAACAAATTAAGTTAAATGAATTTTAAGATTTTACAAAAGATTTTCTAAGTATATTCGATGTAATTATTCGAATATCAAAATATTACTCCAAGTCTTTCAAAGTTCATTTTAATCCTTACTAAAGTGTAAAATTGTGTTTTATACTTAAACTATTTTAAAACAATTTTACAAAGTATTTCGAGCCTTAATCGAGCCAAAAATATTTTCTTTTTAAAGGGTTTCAAGAAAAATCAGATTGTCCAGGGGGTACAGATTCCCCCCCAGGGGGAACAGATTCCCCCCAGGGGGTATCGATTCCCCGGGAACAGATTCCCCCAGGGGTATCGATTCCCCGGGTACAGATTCCCCCCTGCATGGTTTGGCTCCGAGAAATAACAGATTACTCGGAGGGAACCGATTCCCCCCTTGAGGGTACCGATTCCCTCACTGTTCATCAGCCCAACGGTCATAATATTTGAATATTATGAAGGGGTATCGATTCCCTATGAAGGGGTACCGATTCCCCCCATTATGGGCAGTCTATTTTTGCAGAAAAATCATTCCCAAACGGCTCCAAAACATCCCCAACGGCTAGATATGACTTCAAACACATTCCAAGCTATAAATACAAGCTAAGGACACTTGAAGAAAAAAATAGAACAATTATCCAAGCAATCAAACACAAGAGAAGAATTTTTAATTCTTATTTCATCTTTCTCTTGTATATATTTTGTTCTTGTGAGCTCAATCTTGTAAACACCTACCTTAGAGAGGTTTTCTTGTTTACATTTCTTATCCTTTTGTAAAGGGGAAAGGTTCTAGCTTAGCCCGTGTAAAAGCTAGGGAAAGGTTCTAGTTTAGCCCAGAAAAACTAGGGAGTTTGTAAGGTTACTCTTTATCCTCAAAAGAAAGAACAAATTAGTGAATTTGTTGGAAAATCCTTGGTGAGGAGCTAAGGTAGTGGACGTAGACTTTGATTGAGAAAGTCGAACCACTATAAATCGTTGTGCAATTCTCTATTTTTCAATCTCCTTACTCCCTAAACACAAAACCATTCCGACCCCTCTTTGCAAACCATTCCGATTGTCGATTCGAGCTTCCAAAAATCCTAACAGCACTAAAGATCAAAATCCATAATCTGATTTATTCAGGGGAATCCTAATACTAAGCAAGAGAAGTCATTGCATCTACCATTTGCATCGAGAGCATTGTTTTGTTTGAACTCATTTTTGTTATGTCTTTAATATGTGCTTAAATATTTTTAATCTTAATGATTGAACTTATGTTAACTTCTAAGGTTGAATAATTGAATGAGTTTTAATCTTTAGTTCTTTGAATATCAAGTGAGTTACAGATTCTTTTAATTCTTCAAGAATTATGGATTTTTGACATATGGAAAGATTAGACATTTCTTATACCATCCAAAACCAGAAATAAAATCTCTTGATTCTTTACCCGAAATAATTCATGGTCACTACCAAAAGACCAAATTTTGACATTATAAATCTTTGAGACATTGAAATATCGCCTTTATCTTTTTTGATACACAAAAAGTCATACACATACCTTTCTTTGAGCCAATAAAGTCACACCATCGTCTTCTTAGACGTAAAACCAACATTTTTTTCTGCCAATAAAACCTAAAGGCATTGAGTACAAGATGTTCACTTGAACATGAACCTTCCTACAATAAGACACAACTTGGGGCATCTCGCATCAATTTTCTGAAAGAGAGCTTGAACAGTGAGACATGCTAGAAGCAATAAGCAGAAATGAAATAAATTAATTCAAAATAATTTTATCATGCATTAATTATATTGTTTTCATGTGAATAAAAATTAATCCTGAAAATCTATCCCCTGGAGATACCACTTCTGCAAAAACTTCCATGTATGAAATGATGAACGACATTCTTTAATTATCTCTTCACAATAGGAGAAAATATATATCTATTGTGTCCCCATTTGAGCCTAAATTATGTTTTCTTCTGATTCAACCCTAACCAAGGATCACCCTCCACACTGGGGGGGCAAGGTGGAGTAAATATGCTCGTATGAGTGAAGACATTAATTTAGAGGAGATATCGAAATGTGAACCAGATGCAAAGTGTGAAGATTAAATCAAAACAAAGAGAAAAGAAGCAAAGAAAGAAACAAAGAGCAAAGAAAAATATAAAGCAAAGAGAAAATAAGAAAAAGAAAAAATAAATAAAAAGGGACAAGAAGCACATACAAAAGGTCCCTCGAGTCAAATGACGCATAAATCTTCAAACCATGAGATTGATCAAGCAAAATCATTCCAGAATCACTTCACTAGAAGATCATAGAACATCAAGAGAAGATAAAAGGACACATACGAGCATATTCAAATTGAGCAAAACAAGATTGAAGGCATCAGAGTGAATTGATCCTTGGTTCAATTACCCTTAAACGCTTGTTTGTGCCTGTTTATCCTTTTCTTTCATAATCATGAACCATGGACTATATTACATGCCTTAAAAGTCCCTTCTAATCATTCATGGAATTCTAAACAGAAGAGATTATCTTCAGATTCCATCCCGCCCATCAGGATTAACCTTTTATTCATAAAAGGTTTTCTAAAATCTTTAATGCATGATAGAGAAAAAATAACAAAGGGGGTTCAAGACATAAATTCTGAATAGCGTCTTGAAACCAAAGGAGGATTCAAGTTGAAAATCTGAGAAGGCGACTTGAATATAAAGACTGTGCAACTGTTTTATAGGAGGCGATCTCACAAATCCCTTGATAACGCATCATACAACTCGAATAAGACCATGAGAGCTGAGAGTCGGAAAAAACTTCCAATAGATGAGTATCTAATTTACTCCATCAGATCAGTGAACATCAAAGAAATAAAAATACCCAAAACTTTGACCAAAAATAACAATCTGAGACATTTTATCCTTTCCTTAATCGTACCTCAAAGATAGCATTAATCTTAACACTTGTCAAATAGCTATAATTTCCTGAAGGATTAACAGTGTAATTAATTCTTTGATATCCAATGAACTCTTATTTTATAATTTTTCTCAATTGTAAAACCTAGAAAGGGGTAATATTTTCAAATTTTGATTGAACATTTTTCAAACATCCTTTTAGTTGAAATTTTCAGACTTTTGAAAATAAAAGAAGAAGAAAAACGCTTTTCAAACAAGTCAATCTCTCTGGAGTGGATCTTGGTAGTTGACATGTGGCTCTCAGACACAAAGCTCATGCTTAAAATCAGTGTTGAAGCAAGAAATGATAAATGTTGGAGCATCTTTGGAGATTCAACATCCTGAAGTGAACAATCAGATCTTTTGAAGGCCTTTCCTCCACCAGCAAAAATAAGCAGACTATCGATCACCTTTAAGATTGTTTCTATCGAAACAAAGGGTTGTCTCGCTTGATACAGTTCTCTGGAAACAAAGTTTTGTCTCTCTTGAGATTGTTTCTTTTGAAGAAAAATCTTTGTGTATGTTTCTCTGGAAACAAAATTTTGTCTGTCTAGAGACAGTTTCTTTTGAAGAAAAATCTTTGAGTATGTTTCTCTGGAAATAAAGTTTGTCTCTCTTGAGACAGTTTCTTTTGAAGAAAAATCTTTGAGTTTGTTTCTCTTGAAACAAAGTTTTGTCTCTCTTGAGACAACTTATCTTGAAGCACCATCTTTGAGATCGTTTCCCTTGAAAAGAATTTTGTCTCTCTTGAGATAGCTTCTCTTGAAGCATCATCTTTGAGTTGGTTTCTCTTGAAACTATTATCCCTAAAGATGGTATGTCGTCCTCATCGTGTAGGAACTGTGTCATCCCCCGACCAGACCTCCTCATCGCATAGGAGATGAGTCAACCTTATATAACCTCTCGTCCTCATCACGTAGGAACTATGTCATCCACCGACCAGACCTCCTCATCACGTAGGAGTCGTGTCACCCTTAGATAACCAGCTGCCCTCATCGCGTAGGAACCATGTTATCACCCTCCCTAAAGATGGCCTGTCGTTCTCATCGCGTAGGAATTGTGTCGTCTACCGATCAGATCTCCTCATCACGTAGGAGTCGTGTCACCTTTAGACGACCAGACCTCTTCATTATGTATGAGTCGTGTCGTCCCCACCAACAAACACATCAAATCTCAAAACCAAAAAAAAAAGAGAACCGGACAAAAACTGATTGTCTTTTTCGTCTTTGCCCTATTCTTGTTAACATAAGAATGTGCAAAGAGGGGCAGCTGTAGACACCCGTTTTTTCCGGGTCTACAAAAATATTATTATTTTATTATTATTATTATTATTATTATTATTATTATTATTATTATTATTATTATTATTATTATTATTATTATATTAATACAGTTTGTTTTATAGGCCCAATTTCAATCTCAACCCAAAGCCCAATTACAACAGACCCAACAAAATCCAGATTACACCATTACAAGCCCAAATCGATCCACTCAGCATACCCAACCTAATTGGAGCCCCAAGATCCGACTCGAGTCCCGACCCAGTGGAATTAGGGTTTTAAAACCCTAGGTGTTAGCCAGCCAGTCGCTGCCTCATGGACTTCACTACTCTCTCCTCGCGCGCGTGAGCATGCCACCGAGCTGCTGCCGAACGTTTCTCGCCCGGTATTGTCATCCACAGTGACAACAATCACACCAAATCGGTTAAAAAAACAAAGAAAATAAAGAAAAAAATCAAAAGTAAATCAGATATCTTGAGGTACTCAAATCTATCAGCAAAAAGCAATCTATCAAGCCATCAGTGAGAAGATAAAAGATGATAGAAAAAGATATCAGAGGATCAGAGGAGTGATTCGAGGGGGTTTTGAAAAAAGGGAGAAAGAAAAAAATGTCGAAACAGAGAAAAAAGAAAGGAGATAATGAGAAGGTTCATACCTCGGTCAAACACCGATGAGCCAAGGGTCGTCGTAGCCGAAGAAACTGAAAGGTTTCTTCATAGATCTATGGCGTTTGAGCCATTTTTAGGCCAAACTAAGCTTGGACATGTATCCATGGCGAGAAGACGCTTCGAATAGCGTCTTCCTCTCTCTTCTCCGACGTCGGAGGACGACGGTCGTCACTGGTCAACGGCGGTCGCACGTTAGAGGCATCGCCGAATTCTGAAAACGAAGCCTCCGGTTGAAGCTTTTGAGATAGTTCTCTCTTTTTCAGAAAATGGGGAAAGGATGAAAATGAGGAAAGTGGGTCGGTTTGGACCCATTTTTTAACTTATATTTAAAGCTCGGAACGGTGTCGTTTTAAGGAGGACCCATGAAGCAATTTTCACGTATGGAATATCTACAGGAGAGGTCCTCCATACATTGTAACCTTTCCATTTTAGCCGTCAATGTAATGTTATTTCCTTTTTAATTCAATCTTATGTTTCATTTAAGTTTTAATTTCATCCTTATTTATATTTAAATGTTGAAATGTTCGTATTTAGGCCTTGGTCATTGTGCTTTATTTTATTTGTACTTAAGCAGTCTACTTTCTTTATTAGTTCATTTCAGTCATTATTTGATTAATTAATACATTTTTATTAGTTATTTATTTTGGTTATGGTATTTGTAATAGTTTTATTTTAGTCATTGATTACATGTGGTGTGATTTTTGTTGATGTTCAAATTTGACCCTAAGGTTTATGAGTCTTTTATTTTTAGTCATTGTTTGGCATTTGGTTTAATTATGGTTTGGGCCTTTATGTTTCTATTTATTTCATTTTAGTCTTTTATATTAATTATAGGTTATTTTCATCTTTAGTACCTGTACTTTTAATATTTTTGATTTTGACTCTGGTTTATTTGTAATTACTGTTTAGCCCTTTAGATTTTTGTTTTTACTATTTTAGTCCTTTAAGTTTCTATTTTTGTTATTTTAGTCCCTTAAGTTTCTATTTTTTGCTATATTAGTCCCTTAAATTTTTGTTTTCGCTATTTTAATCCTTTAAGTTTCTTTTTTTGTTATTTTGGTCCTTTAAATCAAATATGATTATTTATTATTTTTGTTATTTGTATTTTGATTCATAATATTTTAATTTGTTCTAATCCTATATGTATATGTATTTTGTATGTTACGACTATATATACGTATTATTTTAAGTAGACATTATTAGCTAATGTATATTGTGGATATTTTATCTCGTAGATTTCAAATTGTATTTGTTTTCAGTGTTTATTTGTTATCTATTGAGTAATATTATCCGAATTGTTTCAAGAATACGTATGCGTAGAATGGGCGTGAAAAGTATCACATGATCGAAGTGGTACAATCCTGTAGACACTTGTTTTTGTCCTGGTTTAAAAAAATTATTATATTATATTTTTTATTATTATTATTTATTAGTACTATTTTTTTGCAGGTCTTTTTTGTTCAACCCCCATTTCCGTTGACATTTCCCACGAACAACCCACCCACTAAACCACTACTCCCATAATTGCCAACGCCCACCTTTACTTGGCAATCAATTTCGGGCTTTCTTTCCTTCAAATAGACAGAGGAAATCAAAATGGATGGGGGCAATAAAAAAAAGGAAAAAAAGGAATTGAAGAGGGGGAGAGCGAGCTGCGATTACACCAAGCATTGACAAGCCTCCAAAAGACTCTTCCTGCAGGCGACATCCCCACGCCAACGCCACAGCTCCACTCTTCATATTTTCCTTTACTTTCTTTTCAAAATTTTCTTTATATCCAATCAGAACGCCATCGCTGCCTTTACGCTGATCTCTTTTATTTTCCCTATCTTTCATGAGAAATCTCAAGCACTTTCCAAATACTATGATCCTATCATGGCAACCGGATGGCATATGGTGATCGTGCAACAAAAGGTAACCTGACGAAGCTCAGCTCCCTCACCCAGCATTGCCGCGCTATGATTCGCCGGAGTGGGACTTTGATCGCAAGGTTTACTTATAAAGAAAGGAAATAGCAGAACTCTTGGTAGCTAGTGCGCAAGAGTTTGGTCAGTTATCATTGGTTAGGAGTCCATTATTAGATGAAGTGCAGGCAGCCGGGTATGCAGGATACAGGGGCGTAAAGATCGATGACGTGACCGTTATCGTGTCGTTGGTGAAAAGGCGTTTCGGTAATCATGGGCACCATGCCTGCGGGGTCGTTGATTGCCATGGATTCATGTCGTTTACTAGCCTCGCGTTGATAAAAAATTGAACTTCGGTTGCCACTGCTCCTGATATTTGACTAGGATGATTGGCACATAGCTTACTTCCTGGATAATAAGTTATTTTTGAGAAATAATACAAGGTATGATGGGATTCTGTATAAATTACTTTATAATTTCATCTTGGAATTTGGTTTAAGCAATAGAACAATGAATTAATCGAGTTCATCTTGGGTGTTTCTTGAAATTGCTTTCTTGCATTTGGTGGATTCATGAATTTCCGTTCTCGAGTTAGTTTTAGGATCAATTCTCGTTCCATATTTTTGTGCTAGATGTTGGAAGAACAGCAAAGCTAGTTGGTGTAGTTACTTATTATTTTGATTTCTGTTGTAATTATATGTAGAAAGTTACCAAGAATGGCCTATGTAGCTTTGACTCATTTATGCATAAAGTGTTTTTTGCTCGGTTGCCTCTTGCCACCATATGTTGTAAATGATTATTTAATTATTTTTTTCTTTTTTTCTCTCTAACCTTTTTTTTATTTTTTAAGGGTAATTTCGATTGATCAAAGGTAATTATTTTGAATTAAATTTTTAATTTTTGCAATTAAGACAACCAACGAATTAATTGGTACCGAAAGGGTAGTAAAAGGGTGATAATCCTTCCTTGACTGTAACCGACTCCCGAACCCGACACATTTCTAATAAAATGCAGATCAGGTAAGATGGTGTCCGATTAGCCTAAATATATTTTTTAAAATGATCGGTGGCGACTCTAACCAAATTTATTCAAGTCGAAGCCCAATTCCGGGCCTAAACCGAAAGACGATTGCGACAAATCCGATACAACGTTCGAACGAAATGGGACTTGAAATAAATCTAGTTTATTTTATTATTTAAATATTTTTATGTGAATGATTCAATGTATTTTTTATTAATTTATCATTTTACGCAAATGTCGATTTTCAATTTATATTCGATTAACGTTTTATCGAAGAGAAAATATTATTTACGGATAAGAAATAGTCGAGATAGCTTTCCGACGGAGGTTTGTTATTCTCGAGATTTTCTTTTCAAGTTAAATAATTTTCTTTAATTAATTCAAAGCAAATTAATTAAATTTCAATAAATGGATCATAATTTAACTTTATATTCGATTTATGGTTTTCATCATTACGACAATATGTAAGCGACTAAGTACTAATTTTGGGCGTTGTGGGGGTGTTTATCCTTCCCCACGCGTAACCTCCGTTAAGTTGGATTTTTGGTAAACGCATACCAGTTTTTGTCTAAAAACGATTTTTCTTAAAATTATTTTAAAAGACGTTTTTAGGTATTCGACCTACCTAACTTAAAGGTCGATGGCGACTCCTATTCAATTTAATCCAAATTAATTTAAAACATCAAATTTTCAAAATAAAATCATAATTGTTTTTAAAATAATATTTAATTGGTTTTAAAAAAAATGGTTATGACGTGAGTTATCAATATACACCGCTGCTCTAGAGGAACCGTAGTTCCGCCTGATGTCACGCACATAACCTTCCTTCATTTTCCTTCTGAGAATTACAGAATAGTATACAAATAAGTACAAACAAACGGTAGGGAAATACGCATACGTAATTGATTAGCAATAAGGTTCTGTACCTGAAGATGGAGAATCAAATTGGATGAATTGATTCAATTTATCGGTGATTTTAGCGGAGTCTTTGAGCGGCGGAGCTGACTCAAAGAACGACTCGATCTCCTCGTGAAGAGTTGAGGAATCCATTTCAAGTCCCCTGGGATTAAAAATGCAGAAACATAATACTCAAAAAAATTAAATATAAATTTAGACTGAAAATGAATTGGTACAGTGACTTACCTTAAAATTAAATATAAATTTAGACTGGCCATATGGATGCTTATATACAGGAGAATCACAGAGATTCAACCTAACTACTACTTCTGTTTATCCTTTCAATTTTATATTTTGAAACTTCGGTATTTGTTTTTACATGTTTTTTATTGGTTTAAATCACGCCTTTAGTAGCTAAACTATTACTTTTTATTCATTTTAGTACCTAATTTTTTAATTTTTCCCAAAACCATGTCTAACGTTTAATTTTTGTTTTCTTTTAGTACCCATTAAATATTTAACTTTAAATTTTTCAAAAAATTAAAAGTTTAAGTACTAAAACGAACCAAAATGCGTAGTTTAGATATTAAACTCATTAAGTTTTTAATGGCGGCGTACTAAAATAAAATAAAAAATAAACGTCAGGTATGATTATGAAAAAATTAAAAGTTTAAATACTAAAATTGATCAAAACTAATAGTTTATGTACTAAATATATAATTTACTCTTTTTCCTTTTGCTAAAGAGGTATTTTAAGTTTGTAGCAAATAATTAATTTAGTTTTACCGTAAATAAAAAATATTTATTTTAATTTTTGAATGTGTCAATTGTATCGGTATAATCTTTTAACAAGTATTGATCGATAGTATATTGATAAAGTCATTAAAGATATTGATGTGATAATCTATATTAGTAACTTAATAATTCACATAAAATAATGATATGATATGATATGATATAAAGATCACATTTAATTCCTTTTAAATTCAAAGATAATATTATTTTAAGAAATTGATAGTTTAATTAATTTTTATGTAATATAAAACAAATACGGACAAATTAAAATATTAAAAATAAAACTCTAAAGAATATGCTAAGAAAATTAGACATGTAGCATATGAATGAGAATAAAAAATAAACTAATAATTAATTAGTTTATTTTTGTGTTTATGTTTAGAGTTCTTGAATTTTTTTTAATTACATATATTTTTTAAGGTTCAAATATAATTTTTTTTCTTGAAGTAATTTGTCGTTGCATCTAACATTTGTTGTTAAATATATAACTTCTGTAAGGTATAATGTTAAAGAATATCTCTAACATTTGATTAAATAGTCACTTCAAGTTCTATTTTTTTAACATTTTAACTCTTAATATTTTAATTTAGGACAAAAAAACTCATAAGTCATAACATTTGACTAATTAGTCACTTTAACGTATATTTTTTTATTTGAAGCATTCTGGCCTCCATCATTTCATTTTAAGACAAAACGGTCCCTATTTTGAAGTGTTAATTATTTGTTGACTAACGGGTTCCATTCGTGGAATGACTTTTTTTGCTCCAAAACGAAATATTAGAGGTCAAAAATGTTTTAAAAAAGAATGAGTCAAAGTGATTATTTAATCAAATGTTAAGGGTATTTTTTTGATATTATGTTATTGGTAATTATATTTGTTATAAAAAATTGGAATATCAATTAAAATATAATTTTAGAAAATAATTAATAGATACTATAACAGAATTGTTTGCAATTATTATAATATATTTATATATGATTATCTAAACATTCTAGACTAAAATTAAATATTTTTGTTTTTAAATATCTCAATTCATAAAATATTGGCTAGATTCCATGGTTGTCATGAAAGAAATCTAACTATTTTTACAACCATAGGTATGGCAAGGAACACTTTTGGAGATAGTTGTAAGTAGGGATGGCAATGGGTCGGGTTTCACCAATCCGACCTGAAAACTTGACATCCTTCACCCGACCCGATACAACTCGAAAAATATATATCCTCCACCCGATCTGAACTCGACCCGATTTTTTGAGGTAAAATCTAAACCCGACCTGATCCGACTCAAAATACTAAAAAATATTATTTTTATTCAATAAAAATAATGATTTAATTGGAAAAATATATATATATGGGTATTATTGTAATTATTCCTAAATATATAAGGTAAAATTATATATTTTTCATGTCGGGTCGGATCGGGTATTTTTCATCCTAAACCCAAATCTAACTCGACCCAAACATCATCTTAAAAAATCTGACCCGACCTAAACCCAAAATTAAAAAAAAAAATAACCCAATCAGATTGAAACCCGTCGAGTTCGGGTCTCATGCACATCCTAGTTGTAAGTCTTTGCTTCTCTTAAAATGTTCTACTTTTTTCCATAATTATTGCATCTTTATTCCAACAAGTTTATAGGGGGAATTCCACCGTTTGTTCTTATTTTAGATTAATTTTGTTTTGGACCTCATTATTTGTACTCTCTTATAAAATCAATTCTTGATTTTACGCCATCCAAAATTGTTTTTATACAGGCGTCTTGTTTTATTTCACGCATACATACCTTTAAAAAAATAAATATTTTTATCTTTTTATACTTTATATAATAAATCTTTAGACAAAAAAACTAAAAACTCATATAATTAAATATCAAACTCGATTTTAAAAGATTCATATATAAATTATTTATCACAAACACATATACCCTTTGCTAAATATATATATATATATATATATATATATATATATATATATATATATATATATATATATATATATATATATATATATATATATATATCTTCTTCATGCACATCATAATATATGTAACAAAATGTAGTATATATGAAAGTTCATGTTATATTAAAGTTATTATAAGAGTTCATGGTTGGGGCCATTACGGGTAGACCTGGCAAATTTGACTCGAACTCGATTATTTGAATTGATTTATCCAACCCAATAAACCCGACATGATAATCAAATTTGATCTGATACCCTACTCATACCCGATCCGAACCATACCCAATCCAAAATTTAGCGAAATCGAAAGCAACCCGACCCGAAATTAATCCGAACCAAAAGTAACCCGAACTGAAATTAACTTGAACAGAAAGCAACTCGAACCGAAAGAAACTCGAACCTAATTTTAACCCGAACCAAATTTAACAATACTGAAAGCAACCCGAACAAAAATTAATATGAAACCTAATAATAAATTAATTTAAATAAAATTGATAATTTATTAAAAATATTATATTTATAATAAAAATAATAGAAAGTTTACTTATTACATAAGAAGAATATAAAAGTAAAAATCTAATTGTAAGATTGAAAACAATAATAAAAAAACTTTACTTATCTTACTTGTGATAAAAAAAATATTAGATTTATAATAAAAAATAATAGAAAACAACTAAAACAAAAAAAATAATATTAGATTTCTAATAAAAATAATATAAAGTTTATTTATGTTACAACTAAAACTTAACAAATAAGGTTATGTATTATTTTTTAAAATTTAATAAAATATGAAATTTATAATTAGAAATAAATTTTTTAATAAAAAAATTATTTCTTTATCAAACAATTCTCATTATAAACTTTTCATACAAGATCTATATAAAATTTTGATAACAAATTTTAATGTGCATTATAAGATCGTATTTATGTCAAATTATCGATTTATCATGATGGTTTAATTCAAAATATTGAATGATTGAGAATTGAAATTAGGCTTAAATGATAAATTACCAAACAAGAAGACATATTTTTTACAAGAATATATCAATAATTCTATATATATACTTGATTAGACTCATAATCAATTCAACCCCTAATCTAAAGGTTGACCTAAACTAAAAATCAACCGATCCGATATTGACCCGACCCGAAATCTAACTGATCTGGTATTAACCCAACCTAAAAAATCAACTGATTTGATATTAACTCGACCAAAAAATCAATTGATCTGATATTTATCTGAATAAAAAAATAACCAATCCGATAATCATCTGACTCGATACCCAACCCTATCTAATTTACCGTACACACAAACTAGATCCGAATCAGATCCGGTCCAAACAAAATTAAATCGAATATAATCTAGACTTGAAATAACCCGACTTGAAATGACCCGATCCAAATCCGATCCGAATGACTCGTTTGCCACCTCTAATTAAGGGATTGGAATGAGTTTGAATTAAACTTAGTGTTAAAGATTATTGTTTGATGCATGTGTAAAGAAAAATAATAATACTACAATCACACTCAAAATAATAACTGTATTTATAATATTTATTAAAATTTACAACAGATAAACAAGACATTTATCATCATTTTAATTTTTAAGAACACTTGTAAAATTACATTTATTAAATTAATTATCAAATTCAACAGTTAATAATAATATAGTAAGTTATAACCTAAAACTAAGAGAGATTGAAGCGGGAGAAGCAAAGCAAAGGAAAAGAACGGCCTTTAAGATGGAATAAACACACAAAACAAAACAGCAAACTCGATTCAAATATAAAAGCAGACGGAAGTGCGGTCTTTAAGAACAAGCAACTGAAGAAAACCAGACTCAAAAAACAGAGAGCATGTAGGACCTCGCTCGCTGTACTTTATTAGTACCAACAAGACCAAAAGAGAAACATACTAGAAATAAAATCAGAAAGCAACTATATCAAGATCACTCGTCCTCTGACTCAGACTCGGCATTCTGGAGCCACTCGATGAAGGGTTTCACATTCTTCCATATCTGAGAACTCTTGTTACCACCGTCCATACCTTTCTGGTACCATTCCATGATGAACTCTTCTTCCAAGATGTCATCATCATACAACACCTTAATAACTAAAGCCACCTCCTTTGCTGCATCAGGGCTAGCATTGCCGCAAAACGACTCGATAGAATGAAGGAGCATCATCTGCCATCCCTCTTCTTTGGTGGCAGCTGCTGCTGCTGCGAGGTAGTTCTTCTTTTTAGTTACTTCCTTCGCAAACCCCTTCCCGACATCATCAAAGAGTGCAGTAAAAAGGGCATCCATGATTTCTTCGGACGAGGCTCCAGAGAGCGAGCCTAGGAAGGATTTAAGCTGAGTAGGAGAAGACCCCTGCATGAGATGTTCCTTTATCTCATTAACAAGTTTCTCATGGGCACTGACAACTTTTTCAGTAGCGTTAACATCATGCTCTGGAGACTTCTGCACCGACTTTTTCTTCTCTTCACTGGTAGTTAGCATCACCATGTCTGCAGTAACAGCACTCAACTGCTCCTGAATCCGTTGCTTAGCAGCCTCCAGTGAGGTATCTGTTTGCCACTGGACATCATCGTCGTCATCGCTAGCTGCCACATTCTCATCAGCCTGGCTTTGTTCAGGGGAGTTATCCTCATCAGAATTCTTACCTTTCTTCTTTGTTACTGCACTTTTGGGAGCAGCAGCCTTCAAAGTAGTAGTAGAGGATCCCTTCTTTTTAGACTCTTTTTTAATCTTCTTCAGCTCTTCATCAGCAGCCTCACCCTCCTTGAGTCTTTCCTTTTCAGCCCTCCTCATTGCTTTCTTGTCTTTCGATGACTTTTTTGCCTCCGGTGGATTTTTGAGAATGAAAGTTGTAAGTTTATCTCGCATGTCAACATCAGAAATAAACCCACATGCAGCACATTTCAGGTTAATCATCTGTGTCTTGGTAATGATTATCTCAGTTTCAGGGTTCCCACAACCATAGCATTGAACATACTTCTTAATGAAGTTCTCAAGAAGCCCTGCAAGCTTGGCAGTGTCATGAGCGCCATTGACATGTGATGTTCCAGTCTTCTCATCAAACTTAGATTGGGCTCCCAGTTCACAACCAAAATACTTTGTAGTGTAAGAAGCAGGTCTAGCCAAAGCCTTTGCAATCTCAACCATATTAACTACATTAGTCTTGATGCCATTTCCCCTCCCTTCAATCTTAGTAATCATTTTGGGCATCTTATACCTATAAAAGGCATCATCACTGTTCGAAGCACCGATATTCTGCAAAGCCATCTTGATCAAATAGTAGAAGAGTGTTAATCAGAAAGGAAATATCAGATACTGGTGTTTTCAATTGTGACACAATTTTTTTTATCAGACACCCCCTTTGCACTTGAAATAGGTTGCATAAATTGGCAACCGGGACTGTGTGTGTTATCGGCCTCAATATGCATACAGATAACTTCAGAAGAGGAGCTTATATTCCTTTTTATAGAAGAGGGACAGTACTCTCCGAGCAATCCAACTAATGAAAAAATGAGAGATGCCCGTTCAGACATAAAAGAAGATTCAAACGTAATGCTATCCACTTTGACAAGCAGCAGACACAGCAGATTCAGCTGCCAACTTCCTGAAAGAATACCAGAATCAATCTAGGCAAAGGTTGAATAATAGTATATCAACAACAACCGGCAGAAATTCATCAACATCAGGAAAATACAATATACAAATTAAACAGATGTCAAATATCAAATGCCAATGAAGTATCAGAATTAACAAATATTCATTTCTTAAAGCCTACAGATTCCAACATTAATCTAGATAAGATAATACAAATCCATAGATTAAATTCTTAATTCGTAGTATCCTCCATAGCAACCAGGTAGTTAAAGCGTGAAAAAATCTTTAAACTAAAGGCAATTTTAAATAGATTAAATTGGACAGATCAAATAGAAAAGTTAAAATCTCAATTCCAAAACATCCTAACCATACATAAGACAATCATTTAGAATTCTTATAATGTGAATTAAATAAAAAAAATTATTAACTACTAAAAATGGGTATTATAAAGTCTAAGCATCCATTCAACGTTAAATAATATAAAACTAAATACAACAAAAGAAACAAAATATGATTCAATATCCGCATTGCAATCATCTAAACACGGAAGAAATCATCAATCGTCTATGAAAACAAATATTCAAAATATAATCCCTCGGGCCAGAAACAAATTACATCGATCAGATAATCAATCCAATAACAAAAATAAACTCGTAAAATAGAAAAAAATATAAACAGATATTCATCGATTCAACAAAAGAAAACATAAATCTAGGTACCGGACGATGACATGAAGATTTAAACAAAGTACATAAAAAATAACGAATTAAAGAGAATAGATTAATAAGAGAAATAAATTCGGATACGAAATACCTTCGATGAGATGAAGAAAAGGGAATGAATCGAAAGATAGGCAATTGGAGAAGATAATGTAGGGATCTGGTGGTGGAGAAAAAAGAAAAAAGGACGCAGCTTTATACACGCCAACTTACAGGGAAATTGTGAAACGCTAGGGCAAACTCAGAAACTTCGATTTTTCGAATTTAATTATTATTCTCAAACCGATTTACTATATTACTGTAATGCCCTTAACTCCATTTTATATTTCCCATTATTTTCTTTGTCAAGTTATATTTACTCATTTAACTTTCACAATAGTTATTACATTTAAATTTCACAAATTACATTTAAATTATAAAACAGTCATCAAATTTATGAAATTATTATTGATTAATTATTAAATGATATCAAATATTACAAGATAATCGTTAAATTTATCAAAATTTTACAACTAATTATAAGTATTCTTTTGGATATAGTACACCGAAGGTCATCAAATTATATAAAAATTATCTTTTTGGTTAATAATCTTTTAAATGTTAGGAAATGGTCATTAAACTTCACAAAGGTTACAAAATGATCCCCAACAACATTAAAATAGTAATAAATTTGATAAGTTTAAAGACTATTTTATAATAGTTAGATAAATTTTAATGATTATTTTATTTTTTTTATAGAAGCTGCTAATTTTATTAAAATGAAATATTCATAATTACAATGAATGTTTACAACAATATATGTAAATTAAACACATAATAATTAAGACATTTTTATATAATCATTGACACAGAAACTAGTCACTTAAGACCACACAATAACCATAGAAGGAAAAAGTTAAAAATCTAACAAAAATTGTAACAAAAGATAGATGTAAACAGATCTGACTACATCAACAAACGAACTAAAAAGAGGGATTAAACTACTGAAAGATCATTGATAAACTGTAAATAAGAGTCTAGCAACGTGAAAAACCATCCACGAACACAAATAGCATATTTAAATCCAATCCAAAGGTTCAAAACATAAAAGATTAACATTATAATAAATAAATGTCATCTTAATCAATTGTGACGATGCAAAATTCAACTCTTACAAAAAAGATAAGGTAAAGCAACAATCAAACGATAAAAAACGTATCGTAAAAGTAGAAAAAAATCCATAAAAATAAAGAAAAACATAATATAAAAGCAGAGTTATTAAAAACTAAAGAAATAAAATAAAGACAAAATTTTGATATAAGAAATTAAAAGAAGAAGAAAAAAACACAGGTTGATATCACCGCCTATCAACCAAGAATAAAGAAAGAAATAGAGAGCTTTAAGATTTAGCTTAATATAAAAATCAGTACCTAAACTATAATCAAAATTAATTTTTGGTGTCTAAAGAACTTTTCGTTAAAATAAATGCCTAAAGTTTTCTCCGTTATACTTTTAGGTGATTACCGTTAAAAAAACTCGTTAAGTGACACGTGTTACGTTCAAATTTTAAAAAAAATATTTATTTTTTTTAAATCTAGACATGACACGTGTCACTTAACGAATTTTTTTAATGGTATACACCTAAAAATGTAACGGAAAAAACTTTAGACACATAATTTTAATGAAAATTTCTTTATGCACTAAAACGTTTTTCGATGCATTCTTTAGTTATTTATTTTTGTATTAATCCTTGAAATTTTTGAGAAATAGAGACTACTAGGACTTAAGTATCACATCTAATGATTATTTTATAATATTTAACGATTACTAAAAAAATAATTTTTATATAATTTAGTGACATCTCATATACTTTATTTTATTGAACCCAGAAGAATATAAATTTTATTTATTTATCTTCTAAAACATTGATTTTGTGAACAATTTCATTTAATATGTTATAGCTAACTGAATTTTTAATTTTATCAAATAAATTATTAATTTTTTACTATTAAAATTTGGGTTATTGCTAATAATTTTGATGAAAATATTAATTAAATATGCAAACATGATCTAATATTAGTTTCAAAAAATTTGAAATGACCGTTGCCTTCTGTTGAACTTCTTGAATTTGTGCACTTGAAGGATGAAATTCACTTTCTCTTATCGCGTGATGAACAATATTGGCAACAGTGTTCATGAGTCAATTGGCTCGCACAAAGAGATGCCAACACTATCTTACTTCCAGCGTCTGTTTGCTTCTTCCTCTCTGTTATGACCCAAGAGTAGTCCATGCCAACTCAGCACACACATCAATCATTGCCAAGTCAGCAAATGGTGAAGAAGAATACACGTAAGAAAGGGCATTCCAAAATCGATTCGTTTGGTGGTTACATTAGCTGGCTATTAAAGGCAATAGAAGATAGAAGGAAAGCGTGAAAAAGTTAATATAAATCTGTTATCCTCTCTTCCTTACTAATTCTCTCATATTTCTCTTCTTATCTTTCCTTCTCTATTCTGCTGTAATTTCCTTGCTTATCAATGAAATTCAGTTGAGTATTTTGAGTCCAAGGTATTAATTACTTGACCCACAACATTGGTGCTTTCATTGAGAGATTGAGCTATGATGAATGAAACAGAGGCCATTAAAAGCCTGCAGGAGACTGTCGCTCGCCACGAACAACTATTGGGTTCTCCTGAAGCTCATGCTGAGGAGCAGAAGCAAGTAAATGAAAAGACCCATCAAATGCTTCAGGATGTAATGCGTCAAATAACTGCAATCTCAATGCAGTTGGGGCTGACGTTCAATGAACACCCTGAAATCGATGGATCGGAGAAAGCTGAGCCTAAGCAAAATGACTTAAGCACAAATGCTCACTACGTGTTCGACGATTTGCCAACACCAAAGAAATATGGCGTTGAAGACCAAACAAATCGAAGCAGTAAGAAAATTGATTTTCCAAGTGATATAATGGGAACCATAGGTTCATCTAAACCTGTGGAAACAACAGAAATTCCGATTGAAGATCAGACTATTAAATTACAAGAGCAGTTATCAAATGAGATGGGGAACCTACGTGTAAGGAGCTTCCAAAATCTTGTCAATGGCAGTAAGTGTGGAAACCATCACTTTGAATTCAATTTTCATATCGTTATCTAAGATTAAATTCTTGGATGTTGTGTGCATCGTATGTTGCTGACAATGGATATAAATTACAGCTTATGAGAGTTGCATATAAGAGATTATCGGTTAGGAATTTCATGTTTCTAATTGTTCATGTTTGGGAAAAGTTTAGAGGGATTCATTCATGGATGTTTCCACATGTGAAGGTGCTGGTTGAGTTTAATGATCCTTCCAAGTTTAGGCTTCTTCTAATGGAGAAGTATATGCCTCAAATCATTAGAATTTTTTCAAGTCATTGCTGTCATTTTCATTTCCCGGTGGTTCTTTTTTTGGAGGCTTCATATTGGTGTTTATGGAGACGGTGATCAAATCCTTAGCGCTATAATTAATTTCGTTAAAGCTGATGGACTTGTTAAACTTGCAAAACTTGTCGAGACACTTGTTGAAGATCCTCAATATATCAACTAACACATTAATTAATCCACATTCAAATTAAACTGTGAAAGGCAACCCTCAAGAACCATAAATCTTCTCTGCGTGTGCTTTTTTTCCACAAAAAGAAATTTGTGTCACAAATTGAAATTAAACCACCCAAAGCCCCTTTCGTATTAACGAATACAAATTCACGAAATCTACTAACTCTTAGGCGATTCAATGTCAATGGTTTCACAATTGACAACTTCAATTCTTGTAGGAATACCACTTTTTCTTGATGAGATGAACCGACTAATAGCTCTCAACTTTTTCCTCTTACCCAAACCTCTAACAATTCAAGAGACGATATAAAATTCATAAAAAAAATAATAAAGAATTAACACACCAGCAAAGACAACGAACATACCAGAAAGATCAAAGCTTGTCATCGGCTTCAAGCTCCTCGTATCTCCTAATTACCTCACTAATTAGATCGTTGAAATTAACTCCTAATCTTGACCTAACTTCGAAGGTGGCTACAGTCTCTGTTATACTCTTATATCAGATCAGTAGACTCGGTACTGTTACAACACTGCTAGGCCCATCATGTCATTGCCTTATATTCTTCAGTCTTATGATTCTCCTATCCCCTCTTACGATGCCCTTTCTTGTATTTTTTTTCTCTTTATCTTATTCGAACGCTTGATGGAAAGGCTACTTCCCATTCTAGGTCCCAATTCTTCGCAACCAACATGTTAAGAGTATTGTAAAAAAACATGTTAAGAGTCCACGATGTAAAGATCCATGCTTGAACATTTTGGGTCGGGGGCCCCAATTCACTTGGTGTTAAGATCTCTAGGTTGTTAACTTCTTCCATGGATACTTCAAAGATTCTCGACCTGTTAGAAATAGATGTGTTCATGCTAAACATCCTTCCTTCTATATCATCAAACCATAACCGACCCGCTCAACTATAGTCATCGGCCTGATGCTACATAAGATGCTATAGCATTTAACACATGTATCGTTCAAGTAATAAAGTGGTAGCAAATGAATGCTACGGATGTCGAACTCACAAGGAGCAAGTTGTTATCATTAGAGTTTGTAAGCAATAAGGGTATCGAGTTTAAAGAAATGCTAAATAAAAGATAATAAAATCAGTAAGAAAAACACCAGTTCATGTTACAGCAATCTAGAATGCATTAAGTCAGCTATCAAATCGGTGGAGAAAATATTGTGAGCATCAAATCTTATGCACACAGAGCATACCTAATTTATACGATCAGTATTGATTAAGACCTTTTGAACTTCTTTAACTACTTTCATTAATTAAAGGCTTAAAATATTAACAACACCAATCAATTAGTTGCATGCTTTTCAACACACACTATGCTACTTAGCAAATCTAATGCTATCGAAGGTATAGTAAATCAGCCAAATCTATTTCTAGGGATAATCAAAGTTACTATATATTTAACTATAAGTATTTCTACTCAATCATAAATAGGGATGGGCATGGATCGGATTTTTGGTCCACCCGACCCGACCCGAGAACAAGAGAGTCTCCACCCAAGACCCGACCCGACCAAAACAAGGTTTCACCGACCCGACCCGAATATATAACATAGAAACCGACCCGACCCGAAATAATAAAAAAATTATTTTCATTCAATAAAAGTAATGATTTAATTGAAAAAAATATATATATATAGGGGTATTATTATAATTATCCCTAAATATATAGAGTAAAATTATATATTTTTTTCGGGTCGGGTAAGATTTTTTTCTCCCTAAACCCGAACACAACCCAACCCGAACACCACATCAAAAAAACCCGACCCGAACCCGAAATATTTTAAGAAAAAACTGATCCGATCGGGTCGGATTCGGGTCACATGTCCATCCTTAATCATAAAGTACGAAGCTCATAAAATAAGTATCAAAGTAAACATAAAATACATAATCCACAATATCATCCATAAAAAAAGTTTGAAACATTCAAATCACTTCATTTCTCAATAGAAGGCCTTGAATAGTGACATGTTGATCGCCGATGCTACTCAGCAAGCTCTCATTGCGCTGCAGCAATCCCTGGAATGGGGTTTAAGCTTCCATGGCGTACGAAAAATTAACGTGGAGAATGAGTACTTCGAATGGCTCTCGATCGTCACACTTTTTGGCTCGCAAGTACACGTTTCAAGTGATATCCAGCCTATTGACAACTCCCCAAGCCAACTGTCCCATCCAGAAGATTCTCCCAACCGTATGGAGTTTCATTGATTGCGTATAGTCCCTCTCTCTACTATTATATAAAGGACAAAGAAGAAGACACCAACATCCACAAAGTTCACTACAATTACTTATCAAGTTTAAATAAATGGAGCACTCATCTTTGAAGTTCAAGGCAACCTACTAATGCAATACAGTCACCATCTTTTAATTATTTTAAAAGTATTTATGTGTCGCCCAACTTTAAATACGTCAAATAAAAGATAAGTATAAGTTTTGAATTCATAAAAAAATTATATAATACAACAATTATTCGATCTACGTTCTGTAAAAGAATTTTCATTTTACAAACGAATTCAAAAGAATCTTTAATTACTATCTCAAGAAACTGAGAAATCAATAAGACAGATGATGGTTTCTTAATATTGTTGTGAAATTAAAAAAATCTCATCATTAATGTCATAAATACTAATAATTTATCAAATAAATTGGCCTTACTTCAAATAAAATATCAAAGGGACCCTTTAATTACTAGCACCGATGAATGGAAGTTCAGATTTTCCAGAAGCTTAGGGAGCTGCTCTGTTCATGAATGTTGGATTCGATTTGAGAAAGTTAAAGGTTGATATAAAGGATAGGTATGAGATTCGAATCTGATTGTTTTCGATCCAATTTGATTTTATTGACTTGTGTTTTTTTTTAAATAAGGTTTGGGTCGAGTCCTGTTAAGTATTTTAGAGAACACGTCCGGGAAGGGTCAGATTTGAGTTTAGAGTAAAAAAATTCGACCCGACCCAACTTGAAAAATAAAGTATTTTACCTTATATATTTATGGATAATTGTAATAATACCCTCTCCATATTTTTTCAATTAAATCCCTATTTTTATCTAATAAAATTAATATTTTATATAAATTTATTTGTTTTGAATTAGGTCGGTTCGATTTTATTTTAAAAAAGGCGGGTTGAGTTCGGACCGAGTGAAATTATCCTAAATCTAGATCAAATCAAATTTCGAATAGAAAGTTTATATTTTCGGATCGGATTGATAAAAAAAACTAGATCCAACTCAATCTATGTCCATCATAATTGAGATGGACGTAACTATATAGAGAGTAAGAGGGACTCTTACCCCTCCCAAAATTTTTGGTTTAATAACATCTTAGGTTCTTATCAGTTTAGACTTAAATAAATTAAACTCTAATCCCCTCAAAATTTTAGATTAAACACGTAATAAATCTTTATTATTTTGAAATTAAATAAATCTTTCATCCCTACATATAATGAATGATGAATCGATATGTTTGTGGAGCGACACCTTGGTGTATGTAATTAATATGTTGTTGAAACACTCTTGAGAGGTAACTACCCAATACAAATACCCTAATGTAAACCAATTTACAACGTCAAACAGAAAAACATCCCATAGAAATCAACATAATTGGAAGTTAGAAAAAGAAAATAGCCATATAAATGTTTAAATAAGTTTGAAAATAATTATAGAAATGTTTTTTCTATCCCCCTTTAAAAAAGCATGAAAATGGCAACATTATATTAGGGAGCTCGAAAGGGAACAAAAGAGGTGTCAGCCAGTGATATGCAAATCAGTGGCGTGTAAACTCGGCACAAACCTCCATTACTCACTCATTCTTAGCCTTTATTTTATTCACCTACTCGGTGAGTCAAGTCTAGTCCCCAAATTACTGGTCTTCTTCACGCGTGTGCCGGATTCAAAACACACCTTCTTCAACCTCCATATTTTAATACCCCAGTTTTGAAGACTAAAACAACAAGTAATTTATAATTATACATGAAAGCCAACCTTTGGGGGGGAAAGTACAACAGTTTGTCCTTATTTCACAAACCCTTTAAAGCCTTCCTCTTCCGACTCATCTCCCACCTTGGACCTCTCTCTTTTTCTTTCTTTCATACATGGGGAATGGATATAATCGTCATCTTCGAGAGCGGAACATGCATTTTAACCACAAGCTAACTTTCTTCCCCATCTTGTGTTCCAGACCATCCATTAAAGATGTCAGCCTCCCCAAATGGCAAGACAAATCTGAGCCTTGTCTCCCAGGATCAGTTGCATGGGACAAGTGAAGAGGAGCAACAGGGTTGTTGGGTGTCCTGCTTCTCACAAATTCAATGTCACCACCGAGAACGATAATGGCATCAAGTATTTCAAGCTCAAGAAGGTGTTCTCCGGGAAGAATTTAACCGGCAGCCCTGCCACCGCCGCCACAACCACCGCCGCAAGTTGCAGAAGAAAGGAGAACTCGGTTTCAGTCAACATTGAGAACATGGATCCACCGTTGCCTGTGACCAAGAGAGTTCCGAAACAAGGTGAAAACAGGATAGGGATACTCTCTGGGAGAGGAGATCTCGTGGGGTTGTATTGAAAAACTTACAACTTCAACAGATTCAACTCAACAAACACCAAGTACCAATCACAGTTTGAAAAACACGATGGGGATACTCTCTAGGAGAGGAGAACATGTATAATGTGGATTTGTTCTTAAAATTCCAATTTTTTTATGTTGGTTTCAAGTGAGGCATGAAGATGTATATGAATCATTTACTAATCTTCAAAGATTTCGGCTTTAATATCTGCAAATTATTACTGGTAGATCCTCCTACCCCACCGCTATATTTTCTTGCTGGTTATAAATCCAATGCCAAAATCAACTAACATAACAGAACAGTGTTGAATGGATATGTGAATGAAATTGCAGTGAATTGTCAAAGATTGATGAACTTGCTGAAACCAAACAAACACAACCAGACAAAAGCCACATCTTTTCAGTACAATACATTTGTATCTGTTTTTACATCCTGTTTTCTATGAGAATCTCATTTGTTACTTAAGAAAATCCTGTAGTTGAAGTATCGGCTTGTTTATTATGAGCAGAATGTGAAATGGCCGACAAGTCATATGCATTTATGATTTGTCTGTAATATGTTGAAACATTAAACATGGTTGGTGAGGGGAGTGTTGAAAGTGCAATTGATGCTACAGTGTAATTATATTATTCACCTATGAACAGATATATAGTAAAGGATATCGACTGTTGCACTAATGTCCATATGAGCCCCATGTCCTAAAAGCTAAGACAATGGTCAGCTGTGAATATGGTAGGTCAAATAATTTAGGAGCATTAACTCCTATACCAGCTCTTCGATTCAGAGTTCAGATAGTTTTAAGATAAGATTAATTAGGGTCGGGATAGCAGGCTGGCACCAAAAATTAGATGGGAACACAACTCATTTCCATTTAGTTCCAAATGCAAGATAATGCCTTTTTTCCCGGATTACTTGGAATGTGTTTGAACATTACAGTATACTCGCATAAAAAATGCAACTATTATTCTAACAATTACACCTAAATATACCTTTTAAGAATTTTAATTTTCTAAACATGCGTGACTTACAATTATCTCACCATCACACAAATCTTTCATGTTTCCTTCCAATAGTTCTTCCATAAAAAACAAATCAGTCCATTTAATGACGTCAGAGCCCATTCACTTAAATGTTGAATCGACTGTTCATAATTTGGAAAAGAGAAAATAACCTCAGTGACCGAAAATGTCTTATAATATACGATTTTAATCAACTTTTTTTTGGATTTGCGAAAATGACCAACAAATTCGTAACGCGGTCTCCAATTTCGCAACCCAGTTTCCAAATTCGCAACGCGAATCTGTAAATCGCACGCGAATTTGTAAATTCGTAACACGGAAGTCAAATTCGCAACACAGAAGTCAAATTCGCAACGAGATAGTCAAATTTGCAACACGATAGTCAAATTCACAAAGCTGAATTTCAAATCCGCAATTGAATTTCAAATTCGTAACACGAATTTAATTTCGCAACAGGTTTTAGTTTCGCAACATAAATGTTTTGGGTATATAACTACGCAGCAACAACAACTCATAACCTAAATCCCTAAATCGCAACTCATTCCATCTCTATCTATCACTCTCTCTGACGACATCCATTCTTATATCCAACGACATCCTTCCCCATATCTATTTTTTTTACATAATTTTATTTCTATATAATTTTTCAATGATTTCTCTCCCAAATTATCAACTATCAACTTAATAAAGGTATGTTTTTTCTCTAAGTTAGTGATGATATGTAGTTTATAGCTCGTTTGTTTAGTAAATTAATTTACAATTTGTAGAATGAAATCATCTAATGTTGATCATGTTTGGATAGATTTGTGTTTTGGAGGGCCATGGGAGAATATTCATGGTGTTTTACAATATGTGTCTTTACCCATGAATCTTCAACTAAAACTGTCATTAAAAAAGTTAACTTATAAAACTCTAATGTTACGTGTTGCAAAGAAATTGAATTTAGAGCCTTTAAGTGGATTTAGGCTATCTTATCAGAGAAAATATAAAGTTTATTTGTTAACCGACAATGAAGATGTTGAACGATTCATTGCTTACATTAGTGTTTCGCAAGAAGATGATGTTACATTGTATGTTGTTGAACCTAGAAGTAGTGATGTTGGGTCAATAGCGGGTAGTAATCAACTAAGTTCTTCAACCCCAGTTTATGGTGCTCACAATGTACAACGTTGTTATCAACCTCAAAATTTTTTAATGGTTCCACCACAATTTCATCACCAAGAAAATTTTGTTTCACCACATTTCCAATACCAAACACAATCTCAAAACCCACAACCTTTTCCTAATCTAAATCCCAATCAACTTTCAGTACCAAATTCTGGTTTTCGTATTGACCAGTTAGACGATTATGAGCCAACAGAAAAAATTATGAGTACTAGCCAGTATTAGAAATTTGATCTTGGTCAATACTCGGACTTTGATATTGGTCAATACTCAGATTTTGATGATGTTTCAGAAGAAGAAACAGACCTTGCGTGTCATGATTTTGATATTGGTCAATACCCGAATTTTGATGATGAAACAGCCGCTGCCGAGGAAGATGTTGTTGATGATAATGAGGAGGAAGTTACGACTGTGAATGAACATGTTGAACATCCATTCTGTAATTCATATAACACTGAAGAAGAAAAAGAAGAAGTCCTCGAAGAAAAGAAAAAGAAGAAATTGCCACGGGATTATAACTGAAATATGCCAGAATTACTTCAGATACCGGAAGAAGAGTTGGTAAAGATAGTAGTTGATTGTTACACAAAAGTTATTCGTGTCAAAAAAGATGATTGTTTTGATACAAAGGAAGACTTGAAGATAGCTTTGTATACGAAATGTGTGGAAGATGGCTATCAACTAAAAGTTAACAAATCAAGCAAAGATCGTTTCGAAACAAAGTGTATGATTGACAAAAAATGTACGTGGCATATGATTGCAAAGAGGATAAAAGATTGCGAAATGTTTCAAGTTAGGACTTTTATTGATAAACATACATGTTCAAGAACCCAAGTTTTTCCTCACCATAGACAGGTAAACAAAAAGGTGTTGGGTGGTTTTCTGGCTGAGTTAATATTTTTGAATGGCAGAGTATATCGGGGACATGAAATTATGACTGACATGAATGCTCGATTCAAGATTAGTATCTCATATTCTCAAGCTTGGAGAGCTAAATGTTATGCCTTATAATTGTTGAGGGGGTTTCCAGAAGCATCGTTTGCCCAACTTCCGGCTTATTGTCACAATTTAAAGCAGAAAAATCATGCTTTAAGTTGCTATTTATCGTCATTGGTGCTGCGGTTAGTAAATCAATATAATTTTGTTGACTCATTTTTGTTAGTTACATGCATTTCACATTTAAATGATTATATGTCTTCTGTATATTATTTTGTAGATTCGTTCGTTTATTACTTGCATGCGCCCAGTTATTATAGTTGACGGAGTACATTTGAAAGGTCGATACCTTGGAGTAAACTTATTAGCAGTAGCCATAGATGCTAACAATGAGATACTGCCAACAGTTTACGGGGTTGGCAAATCTGAAACCTCTTATTCATGGACATGGTTTATTGGGCATCTTAGGGATTGCATAGGTCCTATTAGCAATCTGACAATCATATTCGATAGGGAAAACTCAATTGATAACGTTGTTAGAAGGTGTTTCCCAGATGCTTTTCATGGACTTTGTGGTGTTCATTTGTATAGAAATCTAAAATCAAGGTATGCTGGTATAAAATATCACAAATGGACATACTGGAAGGCTGTAAAAGCTTATCGAGAAGTGGATTTTAATAAGCATATAAATTGTTTAAGACGTGTTTTGCCTCAATGTGCTCAAACACTAGAATATGTCGGGTTTGAAAGATGGTCAAGAGTACATCAACTTGGAGCAAGATATGGTTTCATGACGTCTAATAGTGCAGAATCAATCAACGCTCTAAGTCGTCATTCCCGAAAATTACCCATTACTATGTTAATGGAGTTTTTTCGAGCCTCTATTCAACAGTGGTACTACAAGAAAAGAAACCATGCAGGTATTATTTCTTTAAATTCGTAACTTATCATATATTTTACTAAGTATTATTTATTTAAATTTACAGGAACATTGGAACGTTGTGTTACACCATGGATTGAAAAAAAGATAACGAAACGGGTTGTGAAGTCAACGTCATGGAGAGTTGAACCATGTTCAAACACTTTGTTTGAAGTATTGGATAATAACTTAAATGGGCTTGTCGATCTAAATGCAAAGACGTATAGTTGTAAGAAATGGCAAACATCTGGTTATCCGTGTAGCCATGTTATAAAAGTTACTCTTCATCTAAACCAAGATGATTCAAGCGCATACGCTATGGATTGCTACACTACAAAAGTATATCGACAGACTTATTCCAAGATTGTCTACCCTATTCCACATCCTTCTGAGTGGGACATACCAGATGACTTACAAACAGTTTTGCCACCAGTCATGGACAGCGGGCTACCTGGCCGACCAAAAAATCACGATCGTATACCGTCTAAGGGTGAAGAGAAGAGGATATCGACATGTAGTCGTTGCAAAGAAAGTGGTCATACATGGTTGACCTGTGGATCACCAGTGCCATCACAATCATCTTTTCCTCTACCAAAATATGGATCCTAATCAAAATCCAAAGCTCATATGGTGCCAAGCAAAAGGAAATCAAAATCACAGTCACAATCGGCTTCACCTTTTGGGACTTATTAACTTAGGTGATTTTTAAATGCAAATGTTGTATTATGTGTATTTTATGTGTGAATGCATACATTTTCAGTTAGACAATCATTAGTAACTTGAGTTTGAATATTGTCATGATCTGTTCAGTTGTTATCACTTATCAGATTGTTGTCTGTTATCTTTTTGAAGGTGTTTTCCTTGAATTCGTAATGCGAAAGTCAAATTCGCAACGCGAAATCGCAAACCGAAAATCGCAACGCGAATTTGACTTTCGCGTTGCAAATTTGTACCTTCAACATGTCTTTTTTTCCTTCAACATAATGCAGATTGAATTTAAAACAACAAATCAACTTTTACAAATCAATTAACCAAGCAAAAAAATAATTCTTATTTACACATCAAATTAAACAAATCAACTTTTACAAATCAACTTTTACAAATCAAATTAAACAAGCAAAAAATAATTCTTATTTCCTCATCAATTAAACAAATCAACTTTCAATGTAAAATTCAATTAAACAATCAAAAAAAGTGTACCCCAGACTTTTGTTTATGCACAAATACATCAATTTCACGCAGCTCGCTTCAGGATTAACCTGCAGAAACCAAACATTCACTCAAACAACACTTTCTACACATCTAAAACCAACAAACAACAAATTACTGAATTCTAGGTACTTAACCAAATATTTTCAAACCAATTAAAGAGTATAAATATTAACAACACTTGCTCAAACTTACCAATTTATGCACACTTTCAGCACGCGAATGCAGGTAGGAAGCGTCTCGCATATATCGCTCTAGCCATAAAACGCCGAAACCACAAGTCTACTACACCTCTATCTCTATCTGTGGGAGGTATAAAATGTTTACTTCCTATCTTCAAATGTTCCAAGTATATGCATATGAGAGGACCACAATCCCCTCTGGCTCTCTGCGTTTGTTGTGGCGCAGTCTCGTCTCTGATCGTTGTAATTTTGAACTTATTTGGCTTCTTGTTTCCAGAATTAGTCCAATAATCAATCGCAGACAAGTATTTAGCCAAATGAGCGCTCCATCCCTTTGTAATAATATCTCTCAAATCAGACAATGGTATGTAATTCAAAATGCTGTCATATATCATTGTCTTTAGGGATGGGAGCTTAAGCTCGACGAGAAGCCAATGACGACGTTCCAGGGATAAACACCTGCAATCATAAATAATTGCGCACATCAAATAAAATTTATGAACACCTTTAAAATATTCAAAAAAATAAATACTAACCTTATTGACCTCCCACCACGCAGGATAAAGTTTAGCTTTTTCCATTACCCAACATATATGAAGAATCTCTCGGATCCTTCAAGTGAGCTACGTGAAAAGACGTCGGCATAATAGTCCATCGAGTATTTTTTATTTTCTTCAATTTCCTTATTACTAGAAGACGTGATACTCATGCATCAATATGTTGTTTTATAAAAAAATACATATATTAGTGAATTTATTAATAAATTTAAAAAAAAATTAATCAAAATGCAATATAAGAATAATATAAGACTTACCCCCTTCGAAATAGTCATTATCTTCAACCCCTAATAAAATACCCCACCAATACCGATCAAGAAACAAATGCATAACATCGTCGAGTTTGCATAAGTCAGAATAACACCCCTGGCTCCGCTCATGTAGATAAAAATCAACTACGGTCTTAGCCCAAAGGGTATTATCCGTAATTTTGTCCGATAGTGTTCTCCTCTCCTGCTGAGGAATGGTACTGACCGGTAACTCATACGAAAACCAACACGCATCCATCATATCGGGCACAGGAGGGGGTTTATCAATATGTCGACAAATGACGTGTTGTGAATCGGGCTCTTGAACGGTGAAAGGGACCCATTGAACGGTGTGAGGGGCCTCTTGAACGATGGGAGGAGCCTCTTGAATGATAGGAGGCACCTCTTGAACAATAGGAGGTGCCTCTTGAACGATGACAGGTGAATTGGGATTCTTCTTACGGATTCTTGGCACTAGTGGGGTGAAAGGAGACGTATTGGCACGTGCACAACGTCTGATGCGTGAACCCCATCGTGCAAGAAAAACCCAACGTAAAGCATCTACCTTATCGGGCCGCTGAAAATAAATTAATACATAAATCAGTAAATAAATAAATAATGCCGAAAAAATGTTATTTGCATTTTTAGTATAGTATTAAACAAATTTACCTCATTGCGTAGAGTATGAACATCATTTTGCAACGATGAAACAATCTCACGTAGAGCGGCTACCTCATCACGTAGTGTACCATTGTCATCGCGTAAAACATTCACCTCACCACGTAAAGACCGTACCTCATCCGACCTCATGACGCAAAGCACCGACCTCATCACATAACTCCCCTAACTCATCCCGTGGAGGTAGAGAACAGGGAGATAAATGTCATGGCCTCTTTGTCGGTCGCCTATCATGAGGTGATGGTAGAGAAGAGGCTCGATGATGTGATGGAATAGGTGATGGTGGAGGTGGAGAAGAGGCTCGATCAGGTGATGGCTCCGGATGTCGAGCTGTAGAATCGGCCCGAACAGGTGATGGCTCTCGAAGTGGGGGGTGCTCATCATCCGTCCCATCAAAAAATCGCTTACTAGCTTGCCACCAATCAGTGGCAAGCTCAGCCTTTATGGGTGTCAGTCTCTGTAATGGATAATTGGCTTTCTAACAATATAAAAGCTCAAACAAAGTTAAACGTGTACTAGTAATAACTTGTTTAACTATATGGTAGTATTTGTGTGTTAACTTACATCATTCATCGTCTTATATGGTAGTAACTCTTCCCAATCCAACATGCAGATCTTCTTCCAGGTAATAGCCCTAGGAATATCATTTGAATTTTTTATCGCATATGTCCACATGCTGGGAAAAGCCTCAAATATCCAAATCTACATACAATATAATACACAAACATCAATAATTGTTAAATAATTAATTATAAATTTGGAAACATTATATAGAAATTCTAACCTTAAAGGCCCAAATAAAGTCTGCCAAAGTGTATTTAGAACCATCGCCCCACAAACTTTTTCGGCTCTCAAAGGCAGACGAAAACTTCTTCAATGTAGCTTTTCATAGATATGAACCCCACGGAAACAAGTTCCATGCATTTAGGTCCTCTACCAATAATATTAGGTCCTCAGAAATAGGTTGTCTGCCCTCTTTGCCTAAAAAGCCGGCATGCAAAAGTAATAAATGGCATACTCGGACAACATCAAGGTCATCCATCCGAGTAAAACCATATTTAACAAATAATCTCTTCAAGTCGTCGACGTGTAAACTCGGCTTTGACTTTGCCAGCTCAGGAAAAACCCGATATAATCATGATGGGCGGGAGATATGACTAGTGTACCGGGTTACTTCATCGTGTCCGAAGCGTAGACTAGTGATTAAGCAAAACTCCTCCCTCCCAAAACAAGTATACGCCGGAGGAAAATGAAACCATATCTCTTCATCACCACGTTGTATCCTCTTGGGTAGATCGTTAGTCATGGTCTGAAGAAACAAATGTGTCAACATAGCATCTCCACTCGGATGTTGTACTTTCAGCCATGGCCCGAAGCAAGTATCCTCAAACAATTTTCTTTGTAGAGGTGTAAGCGTCGACGCAATTTTAGTGGCTAGGCTTAATTTATTCCTTAAGGTCAATTGAGCCGATTTTTTTTTTACAAAAACAATAAACATACCAGTTAGATATACCAAAAACTACAAATTATACACTATAAACAGACATGATATTAAACAGTGAAAACAATGTTTCAAACTAGCACGGTATTCACCCAAGTCATTATTCCATCATAGTTCACAAAATGCATCAGATAACATTCCAGAAGTAAGAACTTATATAAACATTTAAAAGGACAACATATAGATTTAGTGCAGGTTCAAGGACAACATAAAGAGTAGTAGTTTATTCTTGAAACTTAAATTAGCAACACTGTGAAGTTAGTATTTGTCTTTGTTTTTTGGTTGAAGAAATGCAATTCATTCAAGTTTCAATTTGCAGAATAAGAGTAGTTTCTGAAACTTAAATTCGTAACGCGAAAATGAAAATCACAATGCGAAAATAAAAATCGCAACGCGAAACTAAAATAGCATTGCGATTTTCATTTTGGTGTTGCGATTTTCATTTTCGTGTTGCGAATTTAAGTTTCAAAAACTATTCTTCTTCAAATTGAAATTTGAATGAATTGCATTTCTTCAACCAAAAAACAAAGACAAATACTAACTTCACAGGGTTAAAGACTAAACAGTTTAACAGTATTTGCAGCAACCGAATGAATTTACTAAGCAATCTCAGTGAAATGATTAATCTATATATATTGAAATTACCAGTAAATTTATCATCAATATAAGAAAAATCTAATAATAATAAAAAAATTTCAAAATAAAAATAAGAGATTAAAAAAATAACCCTCGGTGGTTGATTTTCTATTTCTGACCGTGAATGGTTGTGAGGGTTGCTCTGAAAGATGGAGATAGACGGATTTCGTCGGAGATGGGGACGGATTTCGTCGGAGATGGGGATGGATGTCGTCGTAGAGAGTGAGAGATGGAGATGAGACTGAGTTGTGATTTAGGGTTTTAGGTTATGATTTGCGATAATACTGTTTACATTTGTGTTGCGAAATTAATATTGTGTTTCGAATTCGAAAATAAAATTCGCGTTGCGAAAATAAACGCGCTTTGCGAATTTGGCTTTCGCGTTGCGAATTTGACTTTTGTGTTGCGAATTTGAAATTCAGTGTTGCGAATTTGACTATCGCGTTGCAAATTTGAAATTCAGCGTTGCGAATTTGACTTCTGTGTTACGATTTATATATTCGCGTTGCGAATTTAAAAATTGAGTTGCGAAATTGGAGTTCGCATTGCGAATTTGTTGGTCATTTTCGCAAATAAAAAAAATGGTTAAAATCGTATATTATAAGACATTTTCGATCACAGAGGTTATTCTCTTTGGAAAATCCAGTTAAACTTCGAAGATCATCTCCACAATCTGTATACTTGGAAACTCTTTTTTTATCCAATTATATCCATTGAAAATATAAGGTAGCTGATAACTCCTTTACTCACGAGTTGAATTTACAATATATGTGATTTGATAGGTTCCCAATGCTCCAACCCACTCTTTTTTCTTTCCTTTTTTTTTTTGTTCAACATGCTCCAATCCACTCAGAAAGTCTATAAATGGTAGATAATTATTGGAATAAGTTGCAAAATTTGAGGACAATATATATTATGTATATATCTATGTTTATATTTAACCCCTCTAACAACCATAACAAAGTTGGAGTCAACGCAGCCATTTAAAAAAAATAAGTATATCCTAGGTCGTAATTAGCCATAACCAGAGATTCGACTCCGAAATGCATTCCTTACAACTAAAACCAACACTTCCACGATAGATTCGACTTATAGGTAATCTGTCATCTCGCACAAGTCGTGGACTGATAATTCCTTTTTTTTAAAAAGAAAAGAAAATAAAATAAAATAAAATAAAAGAAACACGTCAGGGAAGGAGGCAGTGAGGAGAGAATGTATGCATCAGGTTGGGCATGATTACTTTTGCAGTGCAGGTTAATGTTAAAACACTATGTACAACAACTACAACCATACATCAGACTCGGAGCAATCACAGTAGGACACACCACTTCCACCCCACCCCCCCCCCTTTTTTTCCCAATAAGCAAATCTCCATTCCTTTGACCCCAATCCCCACCAACCCTTCGGGACAGAATTTTTCAAGCCTCTTTGGCAAAACATGATGGAATGAAATTCTCACCCACTGTACAATTACTCCTGAGATACAACAAATGATATGCCAAAACTTCCATCCCCAGTCACATGATGCATGATGCGCCTCATCATATGGCATCGGACCTATCAAATATCTCGCCACTGATTCTGCCACTCAACTGCCTTCATAAAGATATACCTCAGGTTCCGAACCAGAAACAGTTGCAGAAGGCAAAGATGGCCATCACCTCATTAGGCAAGTGAAAAACCTCGGGTATTGACAAGACCTAACCATTTTGCTCCAATTGTCCATCAGAACAAGCATCTTGTGGAATCTGTTTCTCCTTAGGAAGACGGTCGACAGGAACATAACAATATCCTTTCGGTAAGCGCAAATTCTTCATTGATGCTTCATCCGATGTCATTACCAACTCCTTTTCAAATGTTTCAATAGGCTGAGATTCACAACAAGCCAAATATCAGTCAAATTCCAGTGTGCACATGAAAGTGAGAGAGAACGTAAGTGTAAAATATTATACCTTTGTGGATTTTGAGATCCATTCTGCATTAACCAAAGCATTACGAGATGCAAGAGAATATCTATGAGGGATTTGCTTCCCAGAAAATGGCACCCTCTTTGTTGGCTTCCGAACAGAAAGGCTTTGGGAAGTGGAGCTGTCATCAGTTCTTTGATAATTGTCCACAGGCATAGGAACATTCTTCGCTTGATGCTTAACTGAGAGAGTACTGTCCACAGTTATATCATCTGATCGCATTGCTTCACTGCAAGATTTGTTATCATCTGTATGGCCTTTGAGAGAAGTGGTTGCAGATTCTAAGCTAACTTCCGGATGGAAAAAAGGACTACGAATAAGCACTGTATGAGTGGTATGCTCTCTTTTACAAGCAAGTATTTCATGCGAGCAAAGAACCAACTCCCGCTGCAAACATTCACAATCACATCCTCAGATTTACTTGTATGAAATAGAAAAACTATCCAACAGCAGCAATCGCATACGCTAAAACAAGAGACTAAGTTAGAAAAACAACCTTCAATTTTTCACGTTTGATGATTCTTTCACAAAGAAGACGTAATCTCTCCAGTTCAACCTGTAGAGGATAATCCATGTAAAATAATGCAAGGACCACACAATCCCATACAATAGAACACATTATAACACCAAAAATATAACACGGCACATATCTAAGCAACCAAAAAGTAGTCAAGAAAGTCCTTACCCGAATTTGCTTAATGTTTTTCAACTCCTCAATTCCATGTTTTTGATTTTCAGCCTACACATGTTATTGAACAGATAAACAATACAGGAAAAATAGAAGAATACAGAAAAATTAACTTTTTTTTTATAGGAATTGAAGGCCTCATTAAAAAAACCCCTTCTTGATTGTATGAGCTTGTAGAGAAGCTCATCAATCAGCGGAAGAGGGAAAAGAGTGCCTTAAAAATTTTATTAACCATAATAAATTACATAAAATACAACCAAGGGACTATCCCAAAATAACCAACAACAAAAAACTACCCAAACAGCCCCAACAGCCATGTATAATTCTACAACGACCTCCATTGAGTCAGGCCTGTATCTGATCTAGCACCACTACTAAAGACTTGCACCCTAAACTCGGCCAGGAAACCAAACAAAACAATCCCACAAAATGCTTGAAGCAGTCAACCAATCCCCTCCTTAGCAAGCTTGTCAGCTTCCACATTGCAACTCCTAGGGATCAATCTCAAAACAATATCCTTAGCCGAAATAGATGCCCCAATTTCCTCCACCATAGAACTGAAAAAAGCTGGTGCAGAGTTCTATTTAGAATCCAATCCACTGCTGTTTTGCAGTCACTTTCTATAATTAATCTCCCCTTGTTAGCCCAGTTTGATGAGAAGAAAAACACAATCCCTTCCTTAATAGCTTTCAACTCTGCTAAAATAGGAGTTCCAGGCCCTACCTCTATTGAGAAAGTGGCTAAGGTATTAGGGGTAGAATCTTTCAAAATACCACCTATACCACCTTGCAACCTATCCCCTCTTACCGCCCCATCAACGTTTAGTTTGAACATATCTATAGGCGGTGGAGACCAACAAATAACCTTCTCAATGACATGAGAGTACTGAAACTTATCTGCAAGCGTAGGATCCCCAACTAAAGTGTCAGAGTTGATACGAACCAAAGGATATTTAGCTAGAAACCATTTAGCCAATCTAAATCTGGCGAAGAAGAACAAAGATGAAGTGTCGACCTTCCAATTTTCGAAAACAACCAAATTCCTAACCTTCCATATTGACCATAAACCAACCCCCGGGATGAACTTCCAGATACTAGAATTCTTCCTTAGAAACAACCAAGAGCACAAAATTGAAATGGGGTCTTGAGGTAGAGCAGTAGAAACTTCCCATAACCTAAGGAATTTGGTCCATAACTCCCCTGCAACCACACAAGAGAAGAAAAGGTGTTCAACAGATTCTTCATGCAATTGACAGTGGACAAAGACCGTCTTCCAAAGGAATACCTCTCTTCTTCAACTCCTCTCTAACTGTCACTTTACCATGACAAAGCTGCCATAGAAACGTTTCCACTCTAGGAGGAACCAAACCAGCCCAAACCCACTTATTCCACTCGAACGAACCTTCTGAACTGCTATATAAAGACATCCTACATGACCAAAACAGGCCATCACCTTTCCCCGGCCACCCAAGAAAGTCATCCACTGAATCCAACAAAGATACATTTTCAATCAAGGACATTAATGCAATCCACTGATCCAGTTCCCAGTCAAGTAAATACCTTCTTAACTGGATGTTCCACACCCAAACATTCTGCACAAAACCACCAAACTCAGCTACTGTCCCCACCTTATTAATCGATAAAGCAAAAATTCTTGGAAATTGTGATTTTAAGGTTGAGTCATTGATCCACACATCATGCCAAAAAACAATCGATCTTCCATTACCAATATGAATCTTTGAATTAGCTCTCAAACATTCCCCAACCTCATCGTTTTTGACATAATTGTTTAGAATTGCTCTCCAAATCCAAGAATCATGTGGAGAAATAGCCTTCGTTATTGAAAGAGACAAGTTGCTAACGTTGCTCTTGCAGCATATCATCTTTTTCCACTGACTATTTTTATCATTTGCAAATTTCCATACCCATTTCCCAAGCAAAACTCTATTAATCAACCTCAGGTCTAAAATTCCCAACCCCCCTTCTTCAAACGGATGACAGACAGTTTTCCAGTTCACCCAGTGAACCCTTTTCTTAGCTGAACATCACCCCAAATAAAATTCGCCATTAAAGAATTCAATTTCTGCATGACCTTCACTGGAATTTTAAAAATTGAGGTAAAAAATGGGCAAGCTGGACAACACAGACTTAACCAACACTAATCTTCTAGCCATCGACAGAGAATTAGCTTTCCAGCCTGCTAATCTTTTGTAAAAATTTTGAACAAACGGATCCCACATACCCTCTGAATTCTTCTTTGAACCAAGCGGCAAACCAAGGTAAGTCATTGGAAAAGATCCCACTCCACAGCCCGCCATCTTAGCCCATTCTATTAAGCTGACCTCTTCCACATTAATACCATACAAAGAGCTCTTAGACAGATTTAAGTGCAGCCCTGACATCACACTGAAAACCCTCAAAACTCTCCTAATAATAAGGATATGCGTAGGAGAGTCTTTGCAGAATAATATTAGATCTGCAAACTGAAGGTGAGTCAGATGGAAAGAATTATCGCACCTGCCAATACTGAACCCTTCAAAAGACCCAGATCAGCCGCCTTGTTCAGCATTAAATTTAAAAGTTCCCCAACTATATTAAACAATAGAGGGGACAAACTGCAGCCCTGTCTTAAACCTTTAGAGATCTGAAATTCCTCAGTTGGAGACCCATTCACTAATACCGAGATAGAGGCTGAAGAGACACAACACTCCATCCAAGAAATCCATTTTTCACCAAAACCCATAGCCTGCAATCATCTCTGTTCAAAGTATGATCCTGAATTTTCACTAACTTGCCCCCATCTTGCTGCCAAACTAGTGAAGAAAGATACAGACCAACACTTTAAAGGAACACTAGTAAAAGACACTGCACAGTATGGTAAAGATTTGCACTTCTCGTCCAAAACAGGCTCCAGCCTATCGAACCAGAAGGATAAAACCTCCCACTTATCTTTCATTGTAGCCTCTTTTTCCTCCACTGTCTGAAAAACAACTAAGCAGGCGTTTTTAACATGACCCCACCTTATCACTTTAACAACAATTCCGTCGTTCCTTAAAGCCTTCTGCACAAAACCAACTTCGTAGATCGCCTTACAGATACCTGTTTAGGACGATTGAAGCCATGAACTTTCCTCCAAGGGAATAAATATATCCGAAGATTTCTTCCCCTCCCTCAAGGCTTCAGAGCTGCCCTTCTGCATGGCCTCACCTTTCTTCACGCCCACTACCGTATCTTTGTATGACCGTCCATCAAATAACTTATTCATCATCTCCTTCTTACCACCAGCATCAACAGGGGAAAATGGCTTTTTCCCTGATCGCTCCTTAGTGCCTTCAACTAAAGACCCTCTCGATCTAGAGCCCTTCCTACTCCTCACATTGCTACTCCTTTGATACTTCGCAAAGGACACTGAAATTCGCCTCCCATCGATGACTACATTATTCAACTTATCCTTTGCACTTAGCAGATCCTCTCTGCTAGCAAAGTGCACAAAGACAAACGTACAATACTTATAATTTGGTCTCCTATTAACGAAAGGAATAAACACCTTAATCACTTTGACGTGGCGACTAAAACGAACCCATAACTCACTTCCATTCACACTCCTACTAAGGTTGTCCACAAAAGCAACCCAAGAAACTCCCTCAGGCAAAGATCTCCCTTTGTCTGAAGAAGCACATCCCCACGATCTCTCACACACTCTCTCTCTAACTCTCTCATTCATGTTTTGTTTTTTAGTCCAAGGTATGCTTATAGAAAAATTAACTTTTAAAAGAAATCAAAGTTCCCAAACCTTTCCTCTCTGTTCCACACTGTGCTGTTCACAATAAGCTTTGTGATGCAATTTGCCACCACCAAGCTTCACATTCATACAGAAGCCAGCACTTCTAGAACAGGAGGGATGGAAAGTGATCTGACAGTGACCATGACTACACTGCAAAGGATAAAACTGCAGCTTCTTAGCAACATAGTACATTAATTGCAACGATTTCAAGTTAACAATTTCATTATAAAATAAGCATTTTTTACAATATATATATACCGCACCTTGATGCATGCACCATGCTTGCAACCGCATATACAACAAATGTCAACCCCCCTTGAAGCCATCTCCTGATATTCCATTCAACATAAATTTAAATAAGATTATAGAACTCTCTCCAAGTATAAGTTATCTAATGCCTTACACCCAAACATACCATTCCTTCGACAGGATTAACTTGTCCCCTTCTGAATGTTGATTCAAGAACCCACTACAAAATATTAAGAAAAAATCACTTCATTTCATTGAAAAGAGATGAAATATTAATGAACAGGAAGAAAGAAAAAATCACCTCAGCACAGAAAGCATGCACCCACTGGCCATCCACAGATTTCCTAAAAGCACCAGTAGTACCACCGCATAATCCACATTCAACAGCAGGATAAGGTTTCTCCCAAAAGTTTAGAGATGGAGCTCCAGAGGATCTAGATGAAAACAGTTCTTCGCATAATTCACAGCGCCAAGGACCCGTAGATTCTTTAACATTGCAATAGCAATCCAAGTGAACTGCAACCTGTGAGCAGAAGGGCTAAATCAAATCCCAAACAAATGAAAGTAAAATTTCTCATTGACAAATGGAAAACTATAGTTTTAGGCCAGAATACCTTGCACCCAGAACAGACTAAAATAGGACTCAGTACTGTCTCAGATCGTCTGCAGATGTCGCACGACCTAGGATGTCCTCTAGAAAAATCTTTAACTGATTGAACAATATGAGAGTACTTTTCAGATGAGATCCTTGGGACAGCATTCCTATAAAGTGCATCTTTTGCTCTTGTCTGATTGTTAATGCCAGATCTTCCAACAGAAGCATTCAGCTTCAATAAATTCTGCAAAAAGAATATAATAAGATTTTATCCTTATTTTGAAGCAAGAGAAAAATATATAGAAAAAAAGGATACATATGAATAACCTCTTGATTACTAGAATCTTCCAAGCCATCTTTTCTTGATGATGAAATCCTGGAGGAAGTAACTACAGCAGCAGTTGCAGCAGCCAACACTGCCTGTGCCTCCTTATGCCTTCTCTCTTTACGGCCCTGCTTCTTTGCTTCTCTTAGCCCATAAAGATATTGATTAACGAGAACAGTATCCCATATCTTTGTCCTAGCTGTTTCAACCTCCTGTGATAGACTTCTAGCAACCCTAGAAACTAAATTATCTGCAAGCACAAATAGCACAGAATGCAAGTTATAGGTTACATCACACACAGAGAAAGAACCCTTGAGTAGAAAAGACGAATACCAGTAACATGGTTTCTTGCAACTGCATTGCCCAGTAATCTATGTTGATAATATATGATTTCCCCTTCTACCTCATTCTCGGGTGAAAATATGAGAGCCCCCAACTTCTTAGCCTTAACCGAAAGCACTGAATCATCAGATTGACAACTCTTTTCATTGCACTTTGAATGTTCACTTTGGTGATTGCAGCAAACACTAGCATTTGAAGATGCTACCAGGCGAGAGAGACCTCCCTCCCCTGCACCTGCAAAGCACAACTTATTAGACTTGCCCAAAACGACAAGCAGAAAGAAAGAAGAAATTGCAGCCTAATAAAGAGATGAAATTTGCCACCAAACTCCTTTAATGCTTCCTTTCTGCCTTCATACTCACCTACTTTATTCTTACAAAGCATCCCATTCTGCATCTGCAGCATTTGCTTCCGTGTATAGGGGTGAATGTAAAAATTAGAAAAATCTTCAGTTCTTCTGCAAAACAAAATTATAAAAAATCAGAAATTGTCTCACCAAAATAAACGGAAAATATCCTGTGATTTAATAAATAGAGAAGGGTCTTTTCACAAAGTTTACATGAGATCCATGATAATTGGATTAATGATTGAGTAAATGGAATTTCCTTGATCTTGTTTCTTCTCAAGAGTGGTTTCCCTCTCTGATTGATTCCTTCCATAAAGACTGTCATTTAAGAGATCAGTTGAATTTCCTGTCCAATTGCACAATTTCAATTTATAAATACAATTCACATCAGAATCATAAAAAACAATTAAATTGATTGCCGAGATTAAAAAACACATAACCATAGAAACTTCATTGCTGATAATACAGCATTTTCACATTTCATACAGTAGGAAATAACATCTCGACCCCCAACTTCCTAGAAAACACGGGAGCTTTTTTCCCTTTCAGGGGTCAGTTGAGGTCAAATTTAACATATTAAAAAGGTACTTAATATTCTTAGGACAAATTACATGTCTTACAAAATATGGTTAAGGAAAAAAAATGCAATCTTGTCATGTAATTTTTTGTGATCTAGCCTCACAAAAGATGCCAAACTGAAACTTTCAACTGACAATTAGAACTGCAAAAATATCCATAGATCCTATCCATGTTGCCTGGACTCTTCATTTTTTCCCCTAAAGTACCCATGTCTGACATCTATGACACATATCAGGACATTGGTACGAGAGTATGATCACTGAAATATATGCAAAAACATTGAAAACATTGAGAACCCATGTTAAATGAAGACCGGTGTCTAACACTTGACTGAGTTATAGGATCCTACCCCTTACACTTGATATTACATATGCAAGAAAAAAGAAGTATTGATATTACATAAAAAGCTAAATATTAGTTGCTTCAAGAAAAAAGAGCTTTTAGGCCACTGTACAGTGATTTCAACAAAACTTTCTCCCTTGAAACTCATATCCATTTCAGCACCAATAGTACCAAAAGGGGGAAATGATATTAAACCTTTCCCCTGCAAGTAGCTTGACCAACAAAAAGGGTATTACAGAAAGCAAATAATTCAAGAAAGAATACCTTCAGATTTGTGAAAATGACTCTCCAAAGTGTTCTTGTAACATTCAGGTTTGGCTGAATTCTACATAGAAAAGGAAATACCATTTAAGAAATGGAAGAACGAGTTAAAAATAAATGGGCATAAATATAATATAGCCTATGATACAATACCTAAAGTAAACAAATAATACAGCCAGCGCAGAAGCATACTCCCAAAACAGTTTCTTCTTTAAATATTGTGAGTTCAGAAATTGAATATTATATTCCCACTCCGCAGATCACACAATTTTTTCAGGGTGAAAGCAGAAAAAAGGGAGAAATTAAATTACTAGAGCACCATCTTACACATCATAAGTTCATGTTTTGCACTTAATAGTTCATTAAAAGATATTATTGAATCCTGATTAAGCACGGTATAGTTACATGAGCACACCTTATAAGGGAAAATGCTGAAATTATTCTCACAACATGACTAAGAAAATCTAAACATGATGAACTTCACGGAAGATAAGCGTTCTACAATCCCTTTCAATTTATTATTCAATCTTAAAATTAACAACATGAATTAAAATATTGGTTTTAAATACATCACAAAAGGAACACTCAACGTCCATTTTTTTACAATTTAAAGGGGCATGGTAAACCAACTCTCCGCACAACTTGCACTGAACAGTATTGGTAAATAAGGAGCATTGATGAACAAAAAGAACTGTGAAGGGCAGACGACATTCGAAGGCAGCAACATATCTGCCCAAATGCCAGCTTAAAAGAACTTTCTAGAGTCATTATATAAACTACATCTACAATGTTCATAACATAGAATGGCCTACACAACTAGAACATATTCAGTCCAGGAAACGAATATCTACAAAAACTAAATAAATTCAAAAACCAAAGCATTAGGCAAAAGAAGGCTTTCAGGTCACAAGAGCTCCTACGGCAACAAACCAGACAACTGACGCTTAGAATGAGAATCTGCTAAAAATCATGTGTTTCAAATTGATAGTTCAGCTCATCAAAGGGAGACTGAACTGTTACGACTTGTTAAAGAGAGACCCAGATGTTTTAGGGTTTTTTATATAAATATTGATTAGGGTTTTATTATTCTACACATCTCTTTAAATAAGGGCCAGACTCATTACATAAAGAGGAAACCTATTCTTAAAAGGAACATAAATCAACTGAAATAAAGAAAAAACATAATCAATATACCTAAGGAAAGAAATAAAAGTGTAAACTAAATCTTAATTAAATAATCTTATCAAAAAAAAAATCCTAATTAAATAAGGTATATTAAGGTCCTTTCCTAACATATTTTTTGCCAGTAACAGAATCAAAATTTTAAAAGGCGCAAGGTGCACTGAGGACTGAGGCGCAAAGGGTCCCTGGAGCCTGGGCGCAGGAAGAAGGCACAGGATGAAGGAGCAGGGCAATGTGCAAGGCGCAGGGCGAAGGCGCACGCCTTTCGTAGGCGTGGTGCCCTTTTGTGTTAAAAATTATATATCAATTATAGAGCATACTTTATACTCAAAATATAAATAATTAATTTTATTACATAAGAAGCTATCATTAATTTTCTAGTTTTCACTATGAATTATAAATGATAAGAAATTAGGAATAAGAAAATATGTAAAAAAAAAAAGGTTAAAAACATTGCAAATTACATTGTACACGTGTAAGATGTGCAACGCAATTCTTACATGTGGAAGATGTGCTGTGTACTTCGTACATGTGCAAGATGTCAGGGTTATAATGTGTTAGGGCTATGGAATATGGAGAAAAATATGATGAATGAACTTTAAGGTTTATGTACTAATCTATTACATAACCCATTAATTTTTTTCTATTTCTTTTCTAATCTTCGGATTTCTTCCTATTTTATGTACTAATCTATTACATAACCCATTAATTTTTTTCTTACAATATCCCCCCAAAGGTGATTGAAGAGCACACCTAACGCTTTAGAAAAGCCTCAAAAGTGCACGCCTAGCGTTTGGTTCAGCTCCCACAAGCGCCTAACGTTTAAGCACATATAGGTGCGCTTTTAAAACTAAGAACAGAATCCCTCGTGCGTCTAAACCTACTCCATAAAACATCAATTTCCTATCCCATCAAAAGAAAGAAATGCACAAGTAGAGTATATGAATGATATTGATGGCTGATGGGAGCATAAAACATAAAGCAATAGTGCTGAAAAAGAAGTAACACTTCAAAAAAATAATCAATGTTAACCAAAATAAACTTGAAAATCACAACTAGGCTACTAATGAAAAAGCAACAGTATGCCAGATTATACTAATCATAGAGAAGAACTCAAGGAATTTATACATCCAGAAGTAAACAAAACATACATATACCCACTAAAAGGCAAAATTCAACAGAATGATAAATCAAAATTAAAAGTTGGATTAAAAAAATCCTTTGAAATGAAAATTAATGATTTTGAATATTACCTTTCTAGTGGTTCCAAGAATAGATAATTTACTCAAATCATTTGTTTCTTCCTTAGTAAGCAGATCAAAACTAGCTTCATCCATTACAACCCCAATATCATCAAAAACTTCATCAGAGGAGCATATTACTTTGTTATCCCTCAAATCCTTCACATTGTTCTTGGTTATTCTTCGATGGGGCATAGGCTCAATAACAACAAGATCTGCTATGTCAGACTTGGATACCATTATATCGTCAGAAATATCTGTTGATCCAGTCTCAGCCTTCGGTGAAATCAAAGACTTAATATTAACTTTTAAATTTTTCTGGGAAGAGACGATATATGCATGATTACTAAGCCATTTCACTAATTTGCATCGCAAGTCGGGTGCCAAGCTATCATTCTGAAGAAAGAAAAACAATAAAAACAAAGAAAATTAAGGAAGATGAAAGCACCAACTGACTAAAACTGCTTTCAGTAAACAATTATGAGATAAAGAAACCATGATTGCAGGTATTACATTTAATGAAGCACTCAAAGAATCAGCCGAGAATCCAATCTCCAACGCTACATCTTTTACACTGACTTTCCCTCTTTCAATTAGCTGTGCACAATGTGTAGATTGTAAGACAGAACAATTCAGAGATTTAAAACCACTGAGAAAATATTATCAACCCATGGATGACTAGATCAGATACCTTCTTCAAAATCATTGCAAAATTAAGGGAGTTAGATGGGTTACGTTCATCATCATTGTTCTTCTCCAACAACCCCATATCACCCAGCTGCTGTGTCTCACCATATTCTGATGCAATTTGGGCACTTGATCTGGTATCAGACAAACCTATGTCTTGCAACTCACCACCACCAGATTTATCAGAGTTATCATCTGGAGATTCTATGTCCACTGCAATATTATCTCCATTGCTTAGGCTAATTTTGGATTTTTGAGGATTGTCTATAGAAGAGTTGGTGCCAGAAGCACAAAGTTCACCATGTGATGGGGAACTGCTGTTATCATAAATTTCTGAATGCTTGGAGCAAAAAGCCCGCAACTCGATCTGTAGAAAGAATACGGAGCATTTATGATCATAAAACTCAAAATATGAAGAAGCTGCTAATGAATAAAAAAATCTGTCAGGAAAAAAGAATTTGACTTGCATTATCACACCCATGTCTTCCCCAAACTTCCATTCTATGCCTGGCTTCTCTTGCACATAGAGGATGGAATGAGGTTCTGCAAGCTCCTGCAAAAAACACTAACATCCATCACAACGGGAAGCATTATAAACAGATTAAGATTTCAAGAAGATTAATAAAGAGAGAACGAAACATGTCAAGACAACACAGCTCAACATTGAAGCAAGGGAACCAAGGCATGGAAGGTCAAACCATTGTGATAACAATTCATTTATAAAAGTTGTACTCTTTGATAAGCAATGAAATGTGTTATGCGCTACAGACAGTATTAAAATAAAAATTAAAGGAATTGATATTTTGAACATAAGTTATACCACCTAATGAACTACTAATTTCCCATTACTCAACGTATGTTACATATATAACTATTGCAACCTCGAAAGAGTTAAGAGTGTTTGACTTCAGAAAGTTATCCAGAAGCTAATAGCAGTTCTATGATAAGGTAAAAATCCATGAACTCACTGGAGTCCATTCAAAACTTAACTAAAAGAACCATTTTCGGGTTCCAACAGAAAAATTGTCATGATTGGACTCCGACCAGAATATTGGTACTAATTGATTCTACTAACCTACTCAAGTTCTCTAAGGCCAAGGGAGCCAAAAGCCACTGTGTTGCTTATGATCAAAGACATTACACTTCCTTAGTATCAACATGGGGCACGGATATGCTGATACAGTTCCCTAGAGACCATAAGATTTTTCAACAGAAGGAAAGAATACTTCAAAGTATTTCAATCTAGTATTGTCCATCTCTAATCCAAAATACTGGGCAGATAGATTAGACTATAAAGACCACTGCCAAAATCTGTGTAGTAACAAGTATGCGAAAAAAAAGGATAATATTTTCATGACAACTTCCACTGCCAATTAAACATTGATCAGCTGCAATCAACCTTATAACTTCATCTAAAGTCATGTAGGTACTGCTGTTTTGCTATGTGTTGAGTGGGCTGCTATCGTTTCTGAGTAGTATTCCGATCTTATTGTACTTGGTTCCTATGAAATAAAATTTCTAAGGCACTCTTTTCCTCCTTCCAATGTCCGTTGAGTCTTTGTTGCTTGACGGTTGTGAAGGGGGGCTTTAACGAGTCCTTCCTTTTTATCAAAAAAAAACTTCATCCAAAGTCTACATAAGGTCCAAGCAATTTGATATCACAAGGGAAGGTTAAGGTTCTCTTAAGTTTTTCTAAATAGCAATATTCCTAAGTGAGAACTCACATTTGCATCAAAAGAAAAAAAAATCAAAAGTTGTCAGCATATAAAGCATTCAAACTGTACTCTCCAGATTCTTCATTAAATATTCTATATAAGGCACAAATTCAATTTGAGAACGCCTTTCCTAAACAACGCATCAGCCTTCAATAGAAAAATATGCTCTTGGAAAACCTGTTGATCTCCAAGATACTAATATTATCAAATGAGGAACTTCTCTACAAAGGTTTGTTGACCAATGAATGAATCTCAATTCTCTACAAGGTAGTTTGAGAATCACTACTTATAACACAACAAAATGATAGCAATTATTCTTGATAAGAATCACTTCAAATAACAGATTTTGCAGTTGCAAAGAATCTAGACTTAAGAATGTAAAAAAGTAGCCAAAGATGTTAATAAAAGAATTCCCTCCTTGCACCAACCAAAAAAGAGAAGCAGAATGGTATAAAAAGGTAGCAACAAACATACCATGACTACACCGAACACATGCACCGAACTTCACCTTGCATACATTACAAACTAATTTCTTTCTCGCTTCATTTATTCCTCCAACATTAACAATTGGTCCTATCTTTGTCATGTCTTCTATATAAACCTCAGGCATCCATAGTGAGCAAAATAAGTGTGCAAATTCCACAGTGGCGTCATTTCCATCATTCTTTTGGATAGGCTTTAATGCACCACCCTGCTTTGGACAAAGAACACAAGGTTTCACCGTATCATTCCCATCATTTGCCTGCTTACACCAAGAACAGAGCAAAGGACTATCTACATCATTTTGCACCCCATAGCACTTTTGATGAACAGCAACCTTGCAAGAACTACAAACAATTAATCTGTCTGATTCTATTCTGGTTACACCCGTGCAACAAAAGTGACATAAAGATGAATTCCCATCACATGGACATGCAATTAATATTTTCTCCAGCCCAGCATCCTCTCCAACAAGCTTCCGCTTCTTTGAAGGTCGCTCTGAAGTTAACAATACCCTACTCCTAGAGCCTAAAAGCCACTCTAAACTACTAGTTGAATCTGGAGCAAAGCACACTTCTGCTTCCTTCGGTGAAAACTGAGCTTGCGTTGCACAGCTATCAATTTCCATAAATTGCACACACTCAACCCTGACGACCTCCTTCCCTTCCTCACCAACATTACCGTTTTCGTTCCTACCATTAAAATTCTCTCCACTGCTCACATTCGCCTTCTCATCCGCTTCAGCATCCAAATTCAAATTCCCCGTTGGCTCATTCCCAACACAAGGAATCATAAAACACTTCTTCCTAGAAGCTAAGGACCTAAATGGGGTAATATCAGACAAAGCATCGATATCCGGCAATGTGAGGTCCCTAAAATATTCTTCCGTTTCAACCCAAATGCTGGCTTCTCGCGCCTTTTCCCCCTGCTTCGATGACTTCTTATCTTCTCCAGAATGCGACTTTTTATGTTTCTTCCTACTATCAGTCTTCTTCAATAAACTAGCCAGTCCACTGGGCAGAGTTGGCACGCTCAACCCAGCAACAGAACCACCTTCAGGGATATCAAAGGGTGAACGTTGGCTAAGGGCTTTCCGTGCCTGAGAAAAGAAATCGACACCAATATCATATTGCTTCTCGGAAGTCCCGGGCTGGGTCACCGGACTCCGACTAGAAGCCCTAGAAATTGGGCGGCAAGGAATCTTCTCGGTTCCGCAACCTCTGTCAGATCCCCTACCCTTCATCTTCTTCTGCCGTTGGTATACGGCTCCGGTCATCACTGACGACAACGACAAGCATCAGTGCCACCAAAGCCTTCAAATTCCATAAACGTCGAGCCCTAGGCCTAAACCTAACCCTAATCCTACTCCGCCCCTGGGAAAACACAAAACCCTAACCCTAAAATAAAAAGTTCCAGTATCAATCCTTTCAAAAGATAAATAAAAGAAAATGGAATAGAATAGCCATAGAAATGGAAACCGAAGAAGATAAACACAGCGCCTCGGGTTAGGGGGGTGTTGTTTCGGATCCGATTTAAGTGTGGCGTTGTTTGCTTGTGAGTTGGGTTCGAAGAGAGAGAAAGATAATTGGGAAAAATTAAAAGAGAGAAAGATTCGCGTTTTCTGCAGGCATAAAGGACGGTTCGTTTTAGGATGTTTTTAACTGGGGTTTAGATAACATGTATACGTGTATATTTGTGCAGCTGCACGTTTCACCACGTGGTTCATCTTTATTGGCTTAAACGGATAAGATTCAACTATTATCACCCGTGTAGGTTATTGGGTTCTTACCATAAATTTACCTCTAATTTTTTTAATTTTTTTATATATTCTAAATATTCTTTATATTTTTAATAAAATTTTGTTTTTTATCTTAAAATTTTATGAATTTTTCTCACTTTAAAATCTTATAAATTCGTCTTTTTAAAATTTTTATAGATCTATCCCTTTAATATAAAATTATATATTCGTATGTGTGGCTTGTACTAGATCTTTCTTATTGTTTTATTTAAAATATTTAAGTCATTAATTACATCTATTTGAGGATTCATTAAGTGGTTTAAATGGTAAAAAATAAAATTTATCCTAAAGGATCTATTCATTCTTTTTTTTTTATAATTTGTGTCATTTTCTATAGATTGAATCAATTTTTTTCTTTGATTTTGTTAAACCGACAGCGACATCAGTATTGATATTGGTTCTCAGATGTCGATTATCTTTTTTCTTTGTTTATTTTTTAGTATTTTTAATAAGAATATTTTTGTCTTTATGACACATTTATTTTTGTCTTTTGGTAGTTTTTAGTTTTTTGTCGTTATTTTCATTTATTTTTTTCTCAGGGTTGGATTTGACATCGCTACGACTGATCAAGATGACTCTTATTTGTTATCATGCTGATATTCTCTACTTTGGACCCTCGGATTGATTTGGATATGCGTTTTTCGTTCGTGGTTAATTTTCTCACGTCGTTCAACTCTAATTTGCGATTTGTCGATGATCTTTCAGTAGCTTCATCCTATTTTATGGTTCGTTTGCGATGCAATCATATTTGTTCGTATCTTTATTTTGATCGAGTTTTTTTATTAGATTTTTTAACATTTTCCTTATTTAGTCCTTATGTGATCTAGGTTATTAGTTTTTGCCTCAATGTAATAGTAAAATGTCATAATTATATTTTAGATTTATGATTATGCTGGTAAATCTTTATTGTAATTTTAGATATTTTATATTTTTAATAAAACTAACGACTTCATATAAAAAAAATCTTGAATAGATATAGGAATGTTATTTATCCTAAAGGATCTTAGTTCAAAATATTGTTTCTATATGATATGTATATGTTGTTAATAACTAATAAAAATATTCAATATATATTATTTTATAATCACCTTAAACATTTATAAATTAATGTGCATATATTTTATTTAAAATTAAAGATATTAAATGACAACATTAAAGTTGTTAAACTCCTCTTATATAAATCTTAATGGCTACCCGATTTCTCTCTCGTTTTTGTCTTCTTTTAAGATATATTTTATTTCAACAAGTTAATGTGGTATCATCAACTAAATTAAATTAAAAGTGCTACATTTTATGTGTTAGATAGCATTATTTGATAAACTTATTTTGCCATAGAAAAATGGATTACTCCTCTTCGTCTCCCTTTCATGAAACGCCAGCTAACTTGGACGCTACAAAGAAGGTCCGCCCCAAACCACCGGATGGGGATTCTGGTCAAGCTACAGAGATGGCTATTGACGTTAATACTCCTCCCCCCAAGGCCAATCTTACGCTTCAGTTCTGACCGGTGGAGCTTCGCCAAGTGAAAAGGTCATGGATGCTTTGGAGATCGCGAATGAAGATATCATTACCGGAACTCGTTTTGGTCTACCGTCAATCCAGTTTTCTTCCCACACATATCAAATAATGGAAGCTAGCAGGCTAAAACTGTGGTTCTCAAGCTTTTAGGAATAAATATAGGTCTTCATGCTCTCACTAATAAAGTGCAGTCTCTGGCAACCAACCAAACCGACCAAACCGTTCTCCATTATGGATCTTGAGAACGGGTATTTTTTTAGCCAGATTTCAAACGGAAGATGACTATGTTAAAGTTCTGGAAGATGGCCCTTGGATCATCTACGATCAATACCTCACAGTTCAGCCGTGGTCGATGAACTTTCGCACTTCCCAACCTTACCCGACAATGGTCATCGCTTGGATCCTGTTCCCAGGTCTTCCTGAGTATTTGTACAACAGGAAAATTTTGCGATGTACTGGCAGTCTCGTGGGGAAGTTGCAAACACTAGCCATAGAAGGCGGTTTGCTAGGGTTGCAGTTTACGTGAATCTTATAAAACCTTTGGTTTCCAAAGTTCTCGTAAGGGATAAAATTCAGATTGTGGAGTATGAGAACCTTCCTTTGATTTGTTTTTCCTATGGTCAGTTTGGTCATTTGCAGGAAGGTTGTAGTTTCCACGCTCAACATAAACCAGAAGGTAATGTACCTGTCGATTCAAATCGGACCGATTATAGCAATGTTGGCACTCAACCGATAACCAGACCAAATGCAGTGAACAACGACATTCAAAATGAGGCTGATTCCGATGCCTACGACCCTTGGATAGTGGTTGAAAGGCGACGCTACCGTCAATCACAAGGAACGACTAAGAAACTGACGCAGAAGATGCCTCAGAATGAAACTAGCCACCAGACTGAGACACAAACAGCTAACTCAAGCAGGAAAACAAAGTCTTCGATTTCTAGAAGAGGGATTGATGTAGGAAATTCCAACATTAATGTTTTTAATCATTTTATTCCTAATAGTCAAATTGCCCAAACTAACATTATGGATCCTATCCAAGAGGAAACTACGGGGAAATGATCTACTGCCCATATCCCAGCCGATGATTATGGTCGTTTGAACCTTCGCCAGGATTCTTGGCAAGACAAGATTACAGTCTGCCCCGATAAAACCAATGATTCGGTGGAGGCCACCATTCCTAGTTGCACTACAGCAAAACTGGCTTTTTGCGGCGTTTTTTTTTTACATATAGCAGCGTTTTTAAGCGCCGCTAAAAACACATGCGGCGTTATGACAAACGCCGCAAAAAGCGCCGCTGAAAATAGCATCGCTAAAGTTCACGGCGTTTGTTAATGAAAAACGCCGCAATAGGTGACGATATATAGCGGCGTTTGTTGAAAAAACGCCGTAATAGGTGTTGCTATTTAGCGGCGTTTGTCTTAAAAATGCCGCAATAGGTGTTGTTGTTTAGCGGCGTTTTTCCCACAAACGCCGCAGTAGGTATTGCTATTTAGCGGCGTTTGGCTTACAAACGCCGCAATAGATATCGTTGTTTAGCGGTGTTTTTCCCACAAACGTCGTAATAGGTGTTGTTGTTTAGCGGTGTTTTTCAAACAAGCGCCGCAATACGCGTTGAGATTTAGCGGCGTTTTTATCGAAAACGCCGCTACATGTTATGATATTTAGCGGCGTTTGTGGTAAAAAAACGCCGCTAATAACTATGTATATAGTGGCGTTTTCTTCACAAAACGCCGCAAAAGAACCTGACTTCTGGTGACTTTTATTTACAAACGCTGCTATGGTTATCTGATTTCGCATATATCATTTTCTATTTTATATTACGTAAATTTAATATTCTATAGCATTATCTAATAACAATAAACTTAAAATTTAATTACGACACAAATTATGTAGAAAAATAAATCAAAATTTATAAAATAAAATTAAAATGTAACATGGTTCAACATTGGTCACTAGAATATCATTGAAAGCTCAACTGACAAAGAAAGAAGGAAAAGAGGCATGTTCTGTTCTTGGAACTACCGCAAATTAGTCTCTGCCTCAGTCCGAACTTTTGTATCCACTGATTGGGCAGCCATCAGAAATTTAGTGATCTCCATAGCCATTTTAACTAACCTGCAATTGGAAACAAAAAGCACTATTCAACATTGGTGAATAGGACACAAATACATCACTAGAGATTGCAGCCAGTTATAACTGAACAATATCAAACAGTCATATATAGTAATAATCATGGTTGGAGCCTTGGAGCAGATGTTGAAGGAACAAACTTATCAAAACCAGACAAGTTATCCGAAAAACATAAATCAACATTTACCAAGCTTAATATAGAGTAGAATATCATTGCCAATGATAGGTCAACAGTGACAAATATGCTGAAATAGTGAAATCATACTTAAATCCCTATACTTAAATAAGAATATTAAAATTTCAAGTGCATGCAGTAACTTCTTTGTTCAATTTCTTAATCGTTGTTCCTCTCAATGATATTGTCATATTATTTGATTTTGAAGTTCAACCTAAACGAAGAAATAAAAGTATTACAATTTAATGTTTCTAGGATCTATCTTATAATTACATAAACCCAAAAGTTCTTCAAACCCCCTTCGCACAATCACAGAAATCAAACACACCGGTTACTGAAAAGAATAAGAGAGAGAGGGACTCACATTAAGGGGGCCAATAATAGTCCCAGTCCATGACTGCATGTATATATCATCAGTATCATCCATTCCATAGCTAACAGTTCCATCCCCAATTCCCTTTTCGCCCATCTCAAGCTCTTCCAGCAATCTGAAATTCCTGGGCACTGCACAAAACCATACATTTTAGTCCCGAGATCATAATTGTAACAAAGTCATGTATGAAGATTTTATGAAGACCGTCCTTAAAAAATTCAGTTCTAGAAAATATTTAAAACAAAAGTTTCTTCAATAGCAAAAAGTAAAATCCAAGACTAAAAGAAATGGTTGGATGGTATGTCAAAGAATCCAAAACAGTCAACAAGATACCAGAAATAACTGAAGTAATCTTGATAGAATACAAGTTAAACCGCAAACATTTGTTTTCAAATGTTCAGTTAAGACGGCTAGCACTCTGTAAACAGATGCATATGAATCCCACATCACAAGTACCGTTGATTAATCTCATCAAATTCCTTGAGAAGTCATAAGCAAAATAAGATCAACATCACTGCCTCTATCCTGACTTAGGCCAACACTCATCTTCAACCAAATCCCATATAGTTTCAAGGAAGTCATAAATACTACTCAAAAGAAGTTGGGTATCGCCAAAAGCTTATAAACAACGAGTGCTATTAAAAACCATCCATCCCAATACAAAACACTGTTCTATAATGACTCACTTACTACCTTTGACCATTTACCTTTTAGAAGAAATCAGTGCTACATGAATTAGGTGAGGAAGACTAGAATATATATAAATACACATACATACATATACATTTATATAAACACAATCAGTGTATCAAAGAAAAAAACAAACAAACAAACAATCAGTGTGCTTTACCTTGAGTAAATTTGAAACCAAAAAGTCGTTCCATCATCATCATCATCATCATTATTATTATTATTATTATTATTATTATTATTATTATTATTATTATTATTATTATGAAAGCTATATTCAAAATTAACTTAAAATTTCAGGACCAGATTAATGATAACAGAACAGGGAAAAAATTAACTGTATTGTTTTAGTGCCCATATCCACTTCATGCGGGTAATAAAGTTCCTCGATTATAAAATTTTAATAATTACCCTCCAGATAAACCAAAATAAGCTTTTATCTGGGACACACTCCAAGAAGTACTGCCTTAGCTAGCTTATTTGATTGCCTGGTTTATAAGTGCGCAAGCTGCCATAAGATAAATCCTAAAAAGAGAAACCACGAATATAATATTAAATATAATGATTCAAATTAATAAAAAAAGGGAACATTACTGATCATCTACCTGTTGGGATCACCTCCATATTCAGCAATATTATTGCAAACGAATGAGATGCCTTGAGAAGCATCTTCCACCATGGCACTTATTGTGCCCTGTGGAAAATTTCTGCATGAAGATTCCAACTATGAGAAATAGGACACTTGAAGCATAAATTTAAAACAGTAATCAATGAGGCTTTTGAATAAGGGACCGATCCTTATAAATATCAAGATTTACACCACGTAAAGCGGTTATGTTGTAAATAACCAAACAATAATATTTTACACAATATTCCAAAATATTATAGAGTGAGCAGTGCTAAAGTTTGCACCTGGAACCATTAATCAAAATACAACTTACAGACTTTGTACCCAAAAAAATATATGGAGATATAGTCACTTTAGAATCCCATTGAGAATAAATTTAATATACATGAAAAACATGGCTGATCAAGAAACATTACATTTGAAATTCGAGAATAGAAGAAGTATAAAAAAGAAGATGAATGACGAGTAAAATTGATAAAACCAAAGGTAACACATTTTAAAGAAGTTTGATGTGAGACCAACAGAATGTAAGATAACGAAATTTTATTATGCGATCATTACATGCCCTAAATAGACAAATAATTGCCCTAATAAGAACTTTAAAACTAAACAAGCTAAGAAAAAAAATTCTGCAGATAATGTGTACTAAACATGAGTCTAGCTGATAATAAAAGAAGAGAACATGTTAAATTTCACGATCATCAAATCACGAAGGCTTCTATATGCAATTCTTAAGAATGCTTGAATGGCCAGCTTATAACAACAATCAGTTTACAGTAACAAATATATGGGAATCTCAGCTGACAGTAATTTCAAAAAATAAAAAACCCCTAAGTCCTTGTGCGACATAAAAATGATAAAGGCACTCTAATCTTGAAGTTCAAAGCCTTGTGTATGGGAATTGATACTTCTACTCTTCTCTTTTGACCAACACCAAAAATTGAGTTTATTAAATAATTGTATCCCATTAAAGAATTCTTTTATAATCTTCTTGCATTCATCAAGAATTTTCTTGAACTACAATGCATGAAACTCTGTTCCTACATCTTCACTACTCAGCCAACTGATTCATTGTCTGATCATGCTGAAAATTTTACCTTCAATTTCAGCTTAACCATCTTACTTCACTTTTGTCCTAGCGGACAAAGATTCTTCTAGGTCTCCTTGAGATGAAAGTGCTACATTTCTTCTTGAAAACTTTGAACGGGTCTTGACAATAATAGAAGTAAAGCTTCCTCAATAATCATTATTAGATTTTCAAATGTAACATGGACTTGAGCATTAGTGTCGAATATGGGCAATTTTTGTAAGTACATTTTTCATATATTTGGAGTATCGTACTCCATATTGATGTCTGGATATGTGTTTGAACCTATACAAGTTCTTGAAGAAATGAAGAGCTGGTGTGTAGGGAGCTTTACATAAATGGTCATCAATCAATATCATAAAAAGATACATCCCTTACAGCTTCAGGTATTGCAGCACATTCCAAACCCAGATAGTCAGTAAAGGAAACCTGTTCTGCTTTCTAATAAATAGAAAACATAGCAAGGAGCCACTAAAACCAAATGGTTGGTCCTTATTTTCCCGTTTCTATCATTCTACGCTAGTACGAAGATTTTGGCACCATCCGATCAATAAAAAGTTGTTATGAAACGCTGAATATGGATCCCAGAAATAGTACTTAAGCATTTTACAAAATAGAAAGAATCAGAACACCTCAAACAAAAGTTCATGGCACTCAATCTATGAGAAATATTTAACATACGAAAACAAGAATTTCAAAATGACTAACAAAACAAATAAGCATATAAAGTATCACAATGGACAGGAAAAGAATCATACCCGAGATAGCAGAAAAGCTTCACACATAATCGAGAAAGGAGAAAGGTATCGGCAGCAGCAAGGCCCAATTCCCGGCTAATAGACTGGCGGGGAGACTAATCGGATAGCAAAGCGAGGGAGCTATCGCTGGGAATTCGGCGAGATCTCTGCTGGTGGTTATTAGCAAAAGAAACATTAGAGTTGTTGTTAAGGTCGCTTGTTGAATTGTAACTGGAAACTCTATGTAGGAGAGGCGTAATGGCCCTGTCAGGTTCGAATTGGGAGGAGTTGCGGAGGGTTGTCGATGGGACAGCATCGATCTTAGCTTTGACCACCGTTTTGGGTGGTGGTACAGAGGAGGAAGGGTGGTTTGATATGGGCAGGATTGGAGATGGCATAGTTTTTTTAGTTTGGAAAAGCCTGAGATTAGGTTTTGGTAGCAAATGTTAGTTTATCTGTTTATGTAGGTGGGATTGGGAAACCGTAACTAGTGTTTTGAATTCAAAGAAGTTCCCGGCCTGGGTTGAGGGCGGGGCTGGAGAAAAGTTACGACGGAGAAAAAGGATACGGTTTTATGGAAATTAGAGCCGTGCCTAATGATGGCAAACGCCCATCGGCCCTCAATACCACAATTTCTTATTTGCCACTTGGAGACCACTTAGAAACTGTAAAATTGTGACGTTTGTAAATACAAACGCCACTAAAGTACGAGTCATTAGCAGCGTTTGTATTCAAAACGCCACTAAAGTACGAGTCTATAGAGACGTTTGCATTAAAAATGCCACTAAAGTACGAGTCTATAGCGGCGTTTGTATAAAAACGCCACTAAAGTACGAGTCATTAGCAGCGTTTGTATTCAAAACGCCACTAAATTACGAGTCTATAGCGGCGTTTGCATTCAAAACGCCACTAAAGTAAGAGTCTATAGCGGCGTTTGTATAAAAACGCCACTAAAGTACTAGTTTATAGCGGCGTTTATATAAAAATGCTACTAAAGTACGTGTCTTTAGAGTCGTTTGCATTCAAAACGCCACTAAAGTAGAGTTTATAGCGGCGTTTTTGGATACAAACGCTACAAAATGTTAGATCTATAATGGCGTTTCTAGATACAAACGCCGCTAATTACCTTTTATTTAGATAATATTAGTATATTTTACATATTTCATTTCTATTGTACATCAACTAAATTGACTGATATATGTATAAACAATATATGGAGAAACATTAGTTGATTTTAAGTTAGCTTTTTGGGTTTTCCCCATTTTCAGATAATACAAACGCCACTTAGAAATTCCGTCGACGATAATTTCTCTTACTCAAGGCAATACCTGCTCTTTTTTTCTCAAATACGTTAGCTTTTTGGGTTTTCCCCATTTTCAGAAGACTAAAAAAATGAAAAAGATCATTAAAGATAAGAGGGATCAAACCGTGCAGTTGTGTTATAGTTCGTCGATGAGAGGCCTGATTTGGTCGCCGGGACATACAAACGACGACGTCGTAGGAATCGTTTGAGAGCTATTGTTGTTCTAGAGAAGAAGCTTTGATGGAAGAAGAGTTTAAATGATTTTAGGGTTCGGGTAGGAAAAAAGGAGGACTATATATTTAATATTTTGTGGCGTTTATACAAAAAAAGGCCACTATTGATTACATTATTGTGGCGTTTGTTAAAAAAACGCCACTATTGATTAAAACTATTGCGGTGTTTTTGTAAAAATGCCACTATTGATTAACACTATTGCGGCGTTTGTCTAAAAACGCCACTATTTATTATAAATATTGCGGCGTTTTAAGAATAAATGCCACTATATGTGTAATCTATTGCGGCGTTTATGGTATAAACGCAACGCCGCTAATTTACCGATTTATTGTGGCGTTTTGGCTAAAACGCCACTATATGTTAATATATTGCGGCGTTTTTGGTATAAACGCCGCTAATTTATCACTCTATTGCGGCGTTTGTTGTAAAAACGCCGCTATATGTCAACTCTATTGCAGCGTTTTTACAACAAACGCCGCTAAAATATCAATTTGTGGCGCTACGATTGTAAACGCTGCTATATGTTTAACTTTTGTTGCGTTTTCTCTCCAAACGCCGCTAAAAACGCCGCTACATATCAGTTTTGCTGTAGTGTTGTACAAAAGCTCATAATACCGTTGGGCCCCACGAGCTGTCGAACCCCGTTCCTTCCCCCATGCACGAGGACATTCTTAGCAATTCCATGCAACAAACATTTTCTTCTATGGATCAAAACTCTAATTTGCCTAAAGTGGTTACTCTTTATGGATCAAATTTCCTTACAAATTCTAATTCTATTTTTGTGAATTCTTTAGGAATGGAAGGTGCCACATCCCAGACCACCATCGCCCCGGATCAGCATTTATTCAAAGGTGATCATGGAACAAGTGGCCCCAAGGCTCCTCAACAGAAATATAACTCCAGCCCTAAGTGAATCACCAAACCTCCGGGTAGATCAGGTCCTTATGTTATTCGAAATAAGGGCTCCAAGTCCAAGGGTAAACTCCAGGGCCAATTATCCGTTCGTGCTGCCTTGAACAGTGTGGTGCAAAGCTTACAGGATCAAATCCATGGACAGCTCATGAAGGAGACGAGCTCTACCAAATTAGGGAATAGCTCGAAATAATCGGTACCCTCAATTATTTTCTTATGGATTCTAGACTAATGTCGTGGAATTATCAGGGTTGAGGTGGTCACAGGTTTACCAAGATCCTTAAAGAGTACACTGATGAACATCGACCTCACCTGGTAGCCTAGCTCGAAACTAGGATAAGTGGAAGAATGGTTGATCAAGTAATTGCAAAAACGAGTTTCAATAACTCTTATCGGGTGAAAGCTGTGGGATTCTCCAGTGGTATTTGGCTTCTATGGAACAAGCTGCTCATCGTAATGGTGGTTGCTGCCCATCCGTAGCATATCACGGTGAAATTATACTGGAATAAGCACTCTAAACCTTTCTTTGTTACCTCCGTTTATGGTAGCCTGGAAAGACAGAAACGGATGGCTCTTTGGATTGATCTACGCGACCCTTGCATTCCGGTTAATGTGCCTTAGATTCTCCCGGGTGATTTAAATGTTATTTTAACTAGCAATGAGAAACGAGATGGTTCGAGGAAGGGATCGGGTTGCACCTTTTTTCGCAATCTAATGAACTATTACAAGCTTCTCGACATGGGATTTAAAGGGGCCCAATTCACTTGGATGTGGGGTGGGGTTTTCAAACGCCTTGATCGTATGCTTGCTAACGAATGATGGGTTTTGTTGGATCCTATGGCTTATATCCAACACCTTTCGTGCATCAAATCTGACAATCGACCTATTCTTTATTCGGGTGGCTTTCCGTCACATCGCAGACCGCGACTTTTTCAGTTTCTAGCTAGTTGGATAAAGCACCCAAAGTTCAATGAGTTTGTTCAAGAGAAATGGCATGTTAATGGTAATATCCCATACTCTATAAATTATTTTACAAACCTTTTCACTATTTGGAACAAGGATGTATACGACAATATTTTCAAGGAAAATAAGAAGCTCAAGGCTCATCTTGCCAGGATTCAAGAGAAGCTTGACAGGAAAGTCGATGATCTATCCTTAGCTGAGGAGATCAAGGTCCGAACCCAACTTGAGGAACTTCTTGACCATGAGGAATTGCTTTGGATTAAAAAATCGAGAAGTACTTGGATCAACAAGGGTGATCGCAACACAAAGTACTACCATATGCGTGTTCTCTTTAGAAGGAAATCCATTCGTATTCAAGCTTTGAAGCTTATTAACGACGTCTGGTGCTATGATGATGAAATCCTATGCAAGGAAGACTCTTCATTCTTCACTTCCCTCTATCGGGACAGTGGTAATAAGAGTGGTAACTTGTCGATTCGGGGATCCTTCCATGCTATCTCCAGAGTTGATACCCAAATACTCAACTTTGTTTAACCCCAAATGTCTCATTGAGGTCCTCAACTGATGTTTAAGTGTTTTTATTTGATATTATGGGTCATAAATAAATCTTGAACATACTGAAAACACTTAAACGATGCAAATTACCATGAACATGTTTCAAGCTTATGCACCTATCAAAACTCACCTAAATGAACTACAAGTGGTATAGATGAGTTAGAAGTAAGTTACATGATGTTTCTAAGCTGCTAAGGGTGTCCAAAGTTCACCTCAAGGTGAGCTTCTCATTTCCTCTTGCTTGAGAGCTTTCACCAACCTCTCTCACTAGACAAGAATCAAATGTAAAGGTTACTAGTTGAGTTTAATGGTTCAAAAAGTAATAAGAACACTTCATAAGCCTATAGATTACTAAAAACATGTTTAAATCTTAAAAACCTTAATCCCCCATAAAACATATTTTTGGCGTTCATTTCCAATCCTTGCAATAGTAGGTCTAAAATGAAGCTTGGAAAGAGGAGAATCTGGTTCTTACCATTGTTTAAAGAAGAAATCTGGAAATAAACTAAAACGTCCACATTGCTCAAGCTTTCTAAGAAGAAAGATGAAGACTTTGGGTGGAGAATATGACAAAGGAGAGTTGGGAAAATGAGGAAGAGAAGCTGACGTGATATCATCTTCAATTAAAGGTTTTCAACTATAATTTTGAACAAGGGTCGAATTACTCCCTTGGTCCCTCTGATTCTGACTGTAAACTAAAAATATCATTTTTACTCTTTATTGGGCTTAACTCAAGACCAAATCTACCTCAAATTGGGTCAAAGCTTCATACAAGCTAGAGAATTAATCCAAGGCCTTTTTCGGGTTAGCCCAAAACTCCTAACACGGGATCTGAGGAGTTACAACTCTCTCCTGCTAATTAAAATTTCGTCCTCGAAATTTACCTAGGTAGAAGATTTGAGGATACTAAAGCTGCATGTCCTACTCGATTTCCCAAGTCACTTCATCGACTCCATAGTTCCTCCATAACACCTTAACCAAAGGAATCCTCTTGTTCCTTAACTCATTCACTTCGCTTGCCATAATTTTGACTGGTTCTTTTGTATAGATCATATCTAACCTGACCTCAACCTGTTCTAAGGGCATGACGTGTGAAGGATCGGAGTGATATATTGTAACATCCCAAATCAGGGTCAGTGACTAAATTACAAACTTTGAAAGTTTTGTGTTCAATTTAGAAAATGAAATTAAAAGTCTCGGGATTTAAGTAAAGAATTTTAATATTGGATTAAATAGAAAAGATAGATGAACTAAAGGGGCAAAATGGTCTTTTCATGGGAAAGATTTTTATCTTCCCTTTTTGAGTATTATATAAACGTGGGAAATATGAGAGAGTTCCAGACTTCTCTTCTTCATTCTCTTCTTTTCCACTGTGAAGCCATAAGCAAAGGTAAGATCTCTTGTTAGTTGATATTTTGCTGAATTTAGGATTTGGTTATGATTATTGGATGATCAAGCTTAAGGAAAGCTTAAATCATCTTAAAAACAAAGGATGGTGGAATTAGGATAGATTAAAGATTTTGAGTTTTTGAATGAAATCTTGAAATAAAGTTGATAAGTTGAATTTTAAGTTGAATTTGACTTGTCAATAGTTGAATTAAGAGATTTGGAGTGATAGAAAGGAATTTAGAACATGTTGAAATTTGAGTATAATTATTGAATTTCATTAAGATGAGAGGATTTTGAGAATTAAAATGGGTTAAATGAGTACAAATGGGCTTAAGTATGTGTGTTTGAGTTTAGTATATGAAAGAGGTTGAAATATGAAGTGTTTAAGATGAAATGAAGTAAATTTCGTGTTGAAAATATGATTTATGGGCTAGGGGAATCGGTACCCATTCAAGGGGAATCGATACCCCCTCAAACGAACCAGAAATTCCAGAATCTCATAGGGGAACCGATTCCCCCACAGGAGGGAACCGATTCCCCCTAAAGGAAAATTGTGAATATGGGTTTAATAAGTTCGTTTAAGTTGCTAGTATCCAATTACAAGGTGTAGGTATCTAATGATTGCCTCAAAATGTACATTTATGTAGATTCTGCGCGTAAAGCAATTCCGAAACATTTGGCAAGTAAGATCGATCAAGGGAAAGATAAGAGATTGAAATTGACTAGTGAGGCCAAGGTGAGTGCATACTAGTGACATGTAGTGTTTAATGGAAATAAGACTTGCGATGAGTCTATTTCCTATAGTAATATGCATGAAGTCATAGACATGATTATGTGTTGGTTATAACTATATGTGATTATATGTATTACATTGATTGTATGTATGCATGACTAAAGATAATGATATGCTTTGTATATGCTATATGATTTATGTAAGACTTTATTATGTAATAATGGAAGAACATGGAATAAGTTACATGATAGAGTCATAAGAATTGAAATGAACATGAGAGAATAAGATAATCAAGTATAAGTCATATGATATGGTATAAGTGATTATACGAGAAATGTTAGGAGACTCTAAGAGAATAGTATGAATTCGAGGGCATAAATAAGGATACATAAGTTATATAGAGAAGATTGATAAATTAAAGGAAACTATGGTTTATGTATTAAAGTGAAGAGCTACAAAGTTTTATTAAAGAGTATTGTGGAAGTCATGAGAAATTGAACTAAATAAATAGATGGTTTATGTGAGTGAAAAGGGAAAATGATATAAAATAAGTGGAAATTATTTATAGGATAGAATGATACTAATTGAACCTGTAATATAAACTTTATAAAGGAGTACTTGGGTAAAATCATTATATGATACAATTATAGAATATTACTATACAAATTATATTAAAATAGTATATATGAGAATATGAGTAAGTTTATAGGTTATTGATAGGACATATAAGAGTATATAAATGTATGATAATATGAAAAAGTGAACTAAGTTTAATGATGTTGAACCCTATGAGTAGAAGTTATGTGATTATAAGTAACATGATTATATGATCACAAGATATGATACATGATATGAGATATATGAAAGAGAAAATATATGTTATATGAAATATTATATGACTATGCGATTATATGAAAATGTTATACGCGTAAGTGAACCATGTGTTTATATGTATATGTGATATGAGATTTATATGACGATGAGCTATGTGAAAGAACTACATGACTATGTGTATATGTGAATGTATGTTAACATAAATATTAATGCCCATGTTATGTGTCATGAGAGCTAGGGGTATAGTTGCCATGCCAAGAGTCGAGGGTCTATGTGGTCCTTCGGGACATATATGTATTCTTTGGAACATGTGTGAAGTCTGGTGAGACACATACTTGATCATTGGCATATGTATATGATTCTTAAGGAATGATATGTGGTCCTTCGGGACATATATGTATTCTTTGGAACATGTGTGAAGTCTGGTGAGACACATACTTGATCCCTAGTATATGTATATGATTCTTAAGGAATGATATGTGGTCCTTATGGACATTATTATATGGAACTACGGTGCAATTCTACGCGGCACTCCGGTGCAATTCTACGTGGCACTTCGGTGCAATTATACGAGCTCTGGTGACAGCATAATGCACAACCTCTATAGACTCACATATCTATAGTTCTCATATGTGTACATGGGCTTTGAAAAGAGAACATAATTTGATATAATGATATGTGTATTTCTCATGACATGGTAGAAGTGCATATATGTCATGGTGATATGAGATGCTATGCGTTTATGTATTATATGATTATATAAATTAGTAATGTATTGTGGCATATTAAAAAATATATAATATGTTTATATTCATTAAATGCTCATATGACGAAATTGAAGTAATGACAAGGGAATTAGTAAGGATAAACAGGTTGGTGATATGAGAACAATGTATGTGATATATGTATATGATGTGTGATATGAATTGCATGATATGAATTGCATGATATGATATATGTGTGATAGGGGTTTTGGTATCTGTTACATAATATACATGAATATATGTTGATGTATATGTAAATGAGTTGTATAATTTGATAGCATAAAACAGTCATGCATGATTAGTGGGTATGAATTCCATTAGATGTGTTTTCTTTATGCCTCACTAAGTCATCGACTTAGCGTGTGAGTGTTTCACCCGCAGGTTACCGAAAGTGAATATAGAAGCTGTGAGGAGCAATACAGGTCAGCATCTCCCTTACAAGATTTCAGATCAGAAAATAGATGAGTTAAATGATTTTTGTTATTTTGAATATATTTGGCATGTACTAATTGATTGAGTTAAATATGCTCTGATCGATTTTGGTTATTGTGGTCAAATTATGTAACTAAACTGTTTTTACTTTAATGAAAGTTTTAAATTTTCTTTGAATTTTGTCAAGAGTCAAAGTTTGAAAAGTCAATGTGACACCTCGTACACGTATCCGGGTCGAGTACGGGTTGAGTGTGTTACATATATCCTGAGCATAGATGCTTAGAACACGTTGTAAATGCATTACAACTCTAGTGGTAAGGCTAACCTGTAGACCACTGTTTTGATTCTCTCGAGTACCTCATAAGGTCCTATAAAGCAAGGAGTCAACTTTTTTACGCCCAAGAGGAGCACTTTCTTTCATGGGGAAACCTTGAGGAACACATTGTCCCCAACTACGAACTCGATGTCCTTACGCTTCAAATCTGCATAAGACCTCTATGTGTCTGAAGCTTCCTTTAGCTGGCTCTGGATCATCTGAACTTTCTCATTTGTCACTCTGATCAAGTATGGCCCCACTATCTCATCCTCACTGAGCTTTGTCTAACATAGTGGAGTCTTACAATTGCGCCTATATAAGGCCTTATACAGAGCCATCTAAATGCTCGACTAAAAACTGTTGTTGTAGGTAAACTCCACTAATGGCAAGTGGTCCTCCCAACTACCCTCGAGATTAATGATTATGCACCTGAGTATGTCCTCAAGAATTTGGATAACTCGATCTGATTGGCCATCTGTCTAAGGATGGAAAGTTGTGCTAAGTGTAGTTTGGTGCCTAAGGATTTGTGGAGGGCTTCCTAGAAGCGAGAAGTGAATCGAGGGTCTCTATCTGATATGATGGAGGTCAGCACGCTATGAAACCTCATTATCTCACGGATGTACAACTGAGCTAACCTCTCTAAGGTATAGTCCATCCTAACTGGGAGGAAGTGAGCTGATTTGGTTAGTCGATCTACTATGACCTGAACTGCGTCTTGTCTCTGTCTGGGTTGAAGCAATCATGAGGGAACTTGGCGTTCCACTTTCACCTGCTGACACACTAGACACCTAGCGATGAACTCTAACACTTCTCTTTTCATACCCGACCAATAGTACAACCGATGAAACTCTTGATACATCTTGTTATTGCCTGGGTGTACTTTGAGGGGACTGCAATGCGACTCGTGGAGAACCTTACTGCGCAACTGAGTATCTAGGGGTACGTATAAATGACCCCTGAAGTACAACACATCTCCATCGCGTTAAAAGTTACAAAATGGTTATCCAATTATAGAGTGTTGCTTTGTTGAGTCCCTCGACTATTAAAAGTTACAAAATGATTATTTAATTATTCATTATGTTACAAACTCGTCTTTTTCCGTTAAAAATGGATGATATTCTGAGTTGAACTTTAACCTAATAACTGTGATATGATAAAATCTGATCTTAGAACCTCAAATGACTATCATATCCTATTCATCATGTTAACGTCCAACTTAAACAACCGATAATTTTTAACGAAAAAAGACGAGTTTGGAACATAATGAATTGTTAGGTGACCATTTGTAACTTTCAATTGTCTAGGGACTTAACAAAGCAACATTTCTATAGTTGAAGGATCATTTTGTTACTTTTAATAATTGATGGACTTAATAAAACAGTACCTTATAATTAGAGGACTATTTGCATACTTTTCCGTTTATTATATTTAATAAATCAGAATCCATATAAAAATATTGTTTTTCCTAGAATAGTCAAATTAAAAAATTTACATCAATAAAGTTTATGTTATTAATGATTATTTTTTAAGTAGGTATCATTTTATATTTAACTCAAATAATTCAATATATATATATATATATATATATATATTAAAAACCTCGTCTTTCAATTGAAAGCTACCAACTAATTTCTACAAAATTAACGTCACGTATTCTCTTATTTTCCCTATCCCATAAATCTCAACATATAAATTAAAATAATATACTCAATTCTCTCTTGCAAATATAAAATACCTTGATTAAAAGTTTAATTAGTCTGATCAACAATTTTCATATTGCTAATGTCATTTAATTTATTTATCATTTGTGCAATTGAAATGTTTTTATTATAGTTAATTCAGAATAATTCATTTGTCATAACAATTACAAAATGATATCATATCTACGTAATTATAAATGTTCAATTATATCTCTTAGTCACAATAAAAATTAATACTTTTATTTAGGGATAGACATAGGATCCGAACCCGACGGGTTCCAACCCGATCCGATCGAGTCGATTTTTTTTTAAAATTTTGGATTCGGGTCAGATTTTTTTAAATGTGATGTACGGGTCGGGTTCGGGTTTAGGGTGAAAAATACTCGACCCGACCTAAAAAATATATAATTTTACCTTAAATATTTAGGAATAATTACAATAATACCCCTCTATATATTACTTTTTTTCAATTAAGTCACAGTTTTTATTGAATAAAAATAATTTTATTATTATTTCGGGTCGGATTTTTAAGTTATATATTGGGTCGGGTTCGGGTCTAGTGAAAACTTATTTTAGTCGGGTCAGGTCGGGTCTTGGGTGGAGGACTCCTTGCTCTCAGGTCGGATGGACCAAAAATCCAACCCGACCCATGCTCATCTCTACTTTTATTAGCAAATGCATTAAGGTAATTAAAAATGCGTATTTAATATATTTTTAAAGAATATATTTAAATTTAATGATACTTATCTTAAAATAATAATAACAATATAAGATTATCTTTAATTAGGCAAGTTAAAAGAACCACTAAATAAGAAAATAAAATAAGGTTAAATCTAAAAATCCTTGTATGTACAGCGGCAGAAGGAATTGAAGCAGCAAGGGGAAAGGAGACATCGACTTTCTCGCTCCTTTCACAAACTTCGGCTTCGTTCCTTTATCCCTCGATTTTTCAATATAGTCTCTCCCAAAACTCTCTTTCCCCCCATTCGTCTTCGGAACATTCAAATCCACGGTCCCAGATCGAGGTATGCTTGATTCCGATTTCCCTTCCCATCTTTACTCTAGATCTTTCTCATTCATTCAATCTGATTATTATTTCCTTTTTCCCAATTTCGATCGTATTTGCTTTTGGAAGATGTTGCACTTTTTTTAATCTTCAGTGTTCTGATCGCGCTTTACAAATTTTGAATGTTTTATCCTAGGGTTTTAAATCTTGATTTCTTTATTTCCTCTTTTATATATTTATAACTTAATCAGCTTCACCTATTCCTGCCCCTTTGATCGCGTCTTTGATTAGAAATTAAGCTTTTATATATACGGGCATCTAATTACGTTAGTGTAAAGCCGGATTAATTAGCTTTCATCATTTTTTATACAATTTGTATTTATTTAACTCGAATCCAATTCCTGCACCTAGAATTTCAAATCTTTATGTCTATAAGATCCCCCCCCCCAACATGTTTAATAGCGGAAATTTTTGTCTCGAATGAATAGTTAGATATAAGTGTGTAAAGCTAATATAATTTCACAACAGTGTAAGCAGATCTGCCTCATATATATATATATAGATTTGTATTTGGTAAAAAAATGTTGATAATTATCTTGTGCTCATATATATAATTTCACAACAGTTTAAGCAGATTTGCCTCATATAAGTGTGTAAAGTATGATTGCTTTCAACAATTATAGGGTTGCACTTCAAATTTTTCCCCAAGAGTAATGAGAAATGATTTGGATTGTTCTTGATGTTGCATTTCAGAGGATAGAGTTTACACTCGAAACATTGCTTTGCTGCTGCTAAATTGTTTATTCTTTTATATATTTTTTATAATTTACAAGCAAAAATAAAAGGCAAAACTTTGGTAACAATTAATAAATAAGTTAAATGTGAAACCATATTTGCTTTTGTATTCTTATACATTTTGCTTTTAGGACTTTTTTAAATGTAATCATAGTACGTACATTTTCACTTCCACTGTTATGTTTTTCTCACTTCATTTTTCTTTTTCCCTAAAATATTTATGTTCTATCTGGTCAATAGGATGACGGAATGCAGTATGTTATAAAGTTATATTTTTTGCCTCTTCCATTGTTTCCTACTATCTTTATTTGTAAAGAGAGACCAGTCATTTATATGTGATTTTATTTTGTTTTACGATTTTAGAAAGCTTTTTTACAGTTTTACTTGCTATTTGCTAATTTAGCTTTGATTTATTATTGATTTCGGAATATTTAATTTCTCAAAAAAATGTTTTCTGGACTCTGTGTGCTTTAAGCATATTTTAGAAGTTTGCAGCTTATTCACATTTAAATCATTTTAGAAAATGTACCATATAGTTTAGATCTTGATTTAGAAGTGACATCTTGTACTACTTTGGTTGGAAACTTTTTAAAATAAGGAACGGTTTTAGTTATAGGAATATAGGATGGAGGTAGTTTTTAAAGATGGAATTACTTTTTTTTAGCAATTTCTTACTTATTAGCACTCTTGAGCAGGCTTTTTACCTTTTTTTATACATAAAAGCAGTATGATCATTTTGTCTTATGTTCTTTGGTTTAAACTTTTTCTTAAATTTGTACAAGCTTCGTCATAACTTATGTTAGGAATTCCATCAAAGATGATACATGTCCTTGATAGTTGTAAGTTAGAAAGAAATTTTTTGGATATAATTTGATTGTTCCAGATTATTTGTAAAGATATCATGATGGTAGAATGTGTACTTGCAACCAGCAATTCTTTGGCGAGTTCAATGGAAACTCACCAAGAGGTCAAGGCTTCAAACGGTTGGACCGTTTCTTGATCTGGTGGCTGCCATCCAGTTTATGCTATGGGGTGGGTTAGGATAGCCTGGGGTGTAGCCATGTAGGGCAAGGGTGCTAACTGTGTAATGGTAAAAGAATAGAAAGTGGTAATGAATTTAAAACTTTATGCACTTCCATATCGTGCTTGGCACCATTTTACTTGTAAACTTGGCCCCTATTTCTAATTTCAGTGAGCAAGGGTGCTTCCACTTTGAAACAGTTCTCTGGAGGTGATTTGTGCAGCATATTTTTAGTTTTAGTTGTGACTTCCCGTTGTGACTTTTCTTGTTATTTGCCTTATCAAGTTATCATATATCATTAATATTCAGTTATGTCACAGAAAACATATAAAGAAGCTAACTTGGTCACACAAATAAATTTGTGCTTTTCTTTAAATATCTGGAGTGTCTTTGTGATGCTGTTAGTGGTAGTATTATTAATAATTTCAAACATCATATATAATCTGCCAACAACAAATTTGGTCTCTGATAGTCTGATGCTCTACTTCTGTTCGGAAACTTGAACTTGAAGATTTAGATTGGCATTTCATTTGTAATCATGACTGTTACATTTATAAGTGTTCTATCACCCAAGTTACCCTCTTTTTGAATTCTATGTTCCCAAACTTGACTTCAGTGAACTGACCTGTGTGGATTTTCATAGTATTGACATTTTGGTATATGCCATCTAAGAACACAAATGAGGATGGTGCTGCATGTTTTGACATGACCTAAAAGATCCTTCTGTGTTCTTTTTTCTCTCGACAGACATGTCCATTTATTATCAACTAAGATCCCAGATGTTACATTGTCTCAACATTGTTGATTGTGCTGAAGATGTATCTTCTAGCTGCCTGATAATGATACCATATTTTTCTTTAATTAGAGATCTTACTGTTAGTTGAAAGTGTGTTCATTTTCAGTTTTTAGTTAACACAAACAGTACATTTATCACTCGTTAAAGTAGGAATAGCAGGAAATTTCAAACAGTAGTTCAGCTTCTTTAGTCTGAGTCAACAAGTCTACTAATATTGGTTTTCAAATTTTTGGCATTGAATTCCTTTCTTTGTTGCCTTAGATGTGTGAATTTTAAAGTAGGTTTGGTGTAATTTTTTCTGAGAACACACACCCATGTTAACAATAATCTCTCGTTCCCTAGAGAGACTATTTTTTTTTGGTATTAAATCAGAACATAAATGTACAACAAACCTAAGGCCTGCTATAAGATGTGAATGTGTAAGTGGTAGATTTAACCTGTTTATAACCTAAGCTATAGCATGTATGATTATTAAACGAAATCCTAACTGACTGCTCCTTACACATAACTAACATCGAAAACTAAAGTTTGCAACTGCCAATGAACTTTCTTCTCTGATGCTAATATACTTTCCCATTCACATCTACTTAGTTCTCAGGTTTTAGCCCTGTTTTGTACTGGAAACACGGGACATCGTTATTGTTGTTGTTCTGCTAAATTTGAAGTCTGCATTAAGTGCATGCACTGCATTTTGTTTTCTGGCATCAAAAAGTTTTTATAGGCTCTTCCATAGTCCCATTATAAAATGTGGAATATGGGATCAAGTTGTTAACTCAGTGTAAAGTGCTAGTCATATTATTATTGACTATTTTTTACAAAAAAGTTCTATTTTAAGTGCATCAGATCTTATTTTTACCTTTCCCGTTCTTTAGGTAAAATTGCAAATGGCCAAAGTTAGCAAAGTGCGAAAGTCTGATTCACGCCAAAAAATGGTGAATCATTATCTATTGCCATCTTACCCTAGGAAGGCTGGCAAAGGCACCCAACAGAAAAAATGTTCAAAAGCTTCAGAGAAGAAAGATTGGGAAACTGCAAAATGTTCCGTTTGTCTAGAGTTTCCTCACAATGCTGTTCTCCTCCTCTGTTCCTCTTACGACAATGGTTGCCGCCCTTACATGTGTGCCACTAGCCGGCGCTTTTCCAATTGCCTTGAGGAATACAAGAAAGCCTACACTACAGTAACTTCAGTGGACAGTGGTTCGGTAGATAATTCAGGTATTGTTTCAGGTGTGGGAGAGTCCGTTGAAAAGATGGAAGTACCAGAGCTTCTATGCCCACTCTGTCGGGGACAAGTGAAGGGGTGGACGGTGGTAGAACCTGTACGGAAATATCTCAATAGGAAAAAAAGATCCTGCATGCAAGACAAGTGCTCCTTTGTTGGAACTTACAGAGAGCTCAAAAAACATGTCAAGGCAAAACACCCATTGGCACGACCTCGAGAAGTGGACCCTGTACTTGAAGAGAAATGGAAAAGGCTTGAGAATGAGAGAGCACGGGATGATGTAATCAGTACAATCATGTCATCAGTGCCGGGGTCTGTGGTGTTGGGGGATTATGTGCTCGAGCCTGGATCTCGTGGTATCTTCAGAGACGAATATGATTCAGATGACCCTTTCGATGATGGTTTCCTTCACCTAGACTCATCTGTTAGGTTGCATAGCAGATTCATGGATTATGACCTATTCGATGACGGAGGTTTTGGGATGCACCGTGCTTTCCGTGCAGTTTCCCCAGCTGCTAGATCTAGGCATTCTCGTCTGTTGGGGTCTCTAAGACGAAGGCGAATCCCCTGGGCCTGAGGGCGTAACGGAAGCCGATAACTTTGTGTGTTTATCTATACAATGAATGGAGATTTACTTAACCGCACATGAGAATAAGTAGATGTATTTTCTACCGGGTCACATGGTGAGATTTATTGTAACTTGATGTGATGCCGCTGGTAAATGAACGAACTGTAGGACAGTAGGTCACTGGTGGCTGTAGGTTCTATAGTAGGTTATTTGTTATGGAATATCTGGGGGGTTGGGTTCAATTTGGCAGCCAAAAGAATTCAAACATTCTTTCTATTACTATGACTGGTCTCTTTGGTTTGGAAGTTGGTAGGCGACGTTTTCTCGATGCTCATCCTGTTGATATCAGATCTTCAGTTGACACTAAGATTAAGTTTGAATATTTAGGTTTTTTTTATTATTAAAAGAATAAGTGAAGATGATAAGATTCTCGTGTAAAAATTCTATTTGGGTTAATTTTTAGATTTAATAAATTTGAATGACGGCTCGCACCAAACAAACCATACTATGAACTAAGAAATTAAAGGTGATTGGATCACCGTAGGGCCTGACCCATGAGGATCTTATTCTATCTGATTTTTGCGTGAAAACTACCTTCTCTTGTGCTATCCCCTCTCATAATGACCGTTTGGATCTAATGTGAAGAATGAATGAAGTCCATTGATGATTTCACGTTGGAATAGATTTGTACCCTTTTCAATTGCTTCAACTAGAATGACAAAAACTTTAGGACTCCATGAATTTCGATTCGATATAATAAGGTCAGTTTTTCTAACGGGAAGTTTGTCTTAATCTTCTTGGCATTCACATAACATTGTGTGTGTGAATTTTCAGAAGTATATCTGGTTACTTATGTTCTGTCTTGCTATATTTTTCATGCTCGACTTATAGTGACATAAGACGGCAGACATACAGCTTTCTGAGAGTGAGTATATACCTACCCTAAACTCTTATTTTTCTATAGTTAATTATTTATTTTATTGACGACATTCATTTTGAAACTTTATTTGTGTTCATTCTATCAAAAAAATTGTCACCGATGACAATTTTTATCGCATTCTAATGCCGAGTCTTTGTTTACATTAAATCACCCTTCTTCACTAAAATAATATCCTGGAAAAGAAAAAGTAATTAAAGATGCATCTTTTAAGTAATAAATATTTCAAGGAAATTTGTTCATAGTATTTATGTTTTAAAATCTGTAATACCCTAATTTTATCCAGACCATTTGAATTCATTTGAAGATGATCAAGAATTAATTTGGAGATATTTGTGCTCAATAAAAATTAGTTTGAATGACATAAGGGCATTGATAAAGGATGAAGAGAAGCCTGTATTTGGGGTTAATATGAAAATTGAGAAACTTAGGTGCTTAATTGGATCAGAACCATATTTATTTTATTTTGAAATTAAAGATATAAATTGAAGGCCAAATTCAAATCCCAAATCCAAATTAAATGTCTAGAGTCCATTTACATTTATGGCCCAATTACAACCCAAATTAATTACAAGCTCAAGACAAACCCAAGACCTAAGTCCAAGTTACATCAGAATCCAACACACTGACCCAACTCGGTTCAGCATACCCAAACATCCCACGAGAAGCACCACGCGTGAAGACAAGACTCGGCTCCCCAAACTTCTGCCCATGCCTCCACGAGCAGCCAAGCCCGGTTCCCCACTATGCCCATGCACTCCACGTGAAGCACCAGAATCGAGCAGAACCTTGACCAAGCACCACGCCCGAGCAGACATGGTTCTTTTACCCACACATTGTGCCCACGCCCAGCCAACACCACAACCGAGCAGCCCAAGACAACAAGTTCCACTACCCGTGCCCATGCCTCCTACTGCAGCAGTTCGTGCCCATCACTCCAATTGCAACCTGGCAGCACCACGCCCGATAACACCACCCACGAGAAGCACAACTGCCTATATCATGCACCATAAAAAAAATCAGTGGGGGGCAGCAGATTATGAGAAGCAAATAGAAGAAAGCATGGGGAAGAGAGAATAACGGGACACGAAAAAGCGAGGGGAACCAACGCAATCGGGGAGATTAAAAACAATATTCATCACAGCAAAAAGGGTCTCTCGGAAGCTAAAAAAAACAAGGGCATCAACAGGGGAGGAACATGATCAACCATCAAGAACAGAAAGAAAGAATTCACCAACAGAGAAAAACGGCAAGAGGGATATTCTATTCTCAATAGTCGGTAACCAAGCAATGTAAACAAAGGGTCTTTTTCCCTTCATGTTTTTTCTCGAATAAACAGAAATAAATGGTAATTTCACGAGATATATGCTATTATCTTTATTCGTTTCGATTTCCATGTGTGTAGCGTGTGTGATTTGTTTCGAAATAAACTAAATAATCGGGGAAAGGGAGTTAGTTTCTACCTTACTTTAGTCGAGTGTTCATCGGGGTTCGTTTGGTTTCTCACCGGAACCGTTTAGAGGAGGGAGGCCACGGTGGCCGCCGACGGAGTTGAATGATAAGGGCGAGGTCTAGGTCGAACCAGATGAAGAAGAGAGTAGATAGGGGATGAGAGGAACGATGCCTTGGTTAGGAAGAAGAAAAGAGATTGCGGCTGAGGGTTTAGAATAATAGGATTAGGTTTTGTTAATTAGAATATATATTAGAAATTTAGGGTTAATTATTTGTAAGTCACCATCTTTTTAGGGGTTATTAGCGTACGAGGTCCAATATATTTAGCTTAGTATATTTTAGTCCTCTAGTAGAATCTTTTATTTTTTATTTTGGTTCTCATATTTTTCGCACATTTAATTTTAGTCCTGAATTAGTAATGTGTTCAGTTTCAGTTTGTTTAGACATTTTGCTTTTATTTTTTGTATGTTTCGTTTTAGTTCCGAGGCTGAATTTTTCATGTTTGTAATCTTGTTCCTTTATTTTATGTGCACTTAATTTCAGTCCTACGTATGTTTAGGAATTTATTTCAATTTTGGTACATGAAATGTGATGGTTCATATTTTAGAACTTAATTTGTGCTCAATTTATGATTTTAACTTTAAAGTTTATTGCTCATTCCTTTTCAGTCCTTAAGTTTATTTGTCATGACATTTTTATTTATTTGTGTATTCATCTAGATATAAGTTTTCTTGGAATCATTAATTTTTGTTGATATTCTCACGTGCATAACTTGACTCTTATTACATAATTTGATTAAGGGTAATATCCTTTTAATTTAAAATTGTTGAAACGGCTTTTCTTAACTCACTAGAAAGCTATTTTTAACGATTTTAAATTACAAGTATATCCCAACAGTGTCACCTAAAATAATTGATTCATTACCGTAAAATTTGGGAACAAAAGAAAATGAAATATTCGACTATTTAAATTTTTCGAGAAAATGTCGTTAGAACTTTCTTAAAGATATGGTCTTGATCTTTTTAAATAATCGAATATCCCTTATCTTTCTAATGGCTTGGTAATCCTAATTTTACTTATTTTGTTGCTTTTGAATGTTGTAGAACTCGTATTTTTGTTGTTTTTAGGGATCAAAAATTAAATTAAAGATGAACTTGTGAAATTCATTACAAAGACATTAATTAATCAACTAGGTACCGATTTTAGGGCGTTGTGGGGGTGCTAATCATTCCCCACACGTAACCGACTCTCGAACTCAAATTTTGGTAACGCAGACAACTATTTGTCGTTTTGATTAAAATTAATTTTTATTTAAAATGGCAAAACATTTTTGGGTGCCCAATCACACCCTAATCAAAGATTGGTGGCGACTACTCGAACCATATGGTTTTATCGTAAAGGAATTTCCAAATTTTTGAAACGAGAGGTTTTATAAAACCGCATTGTTTTTAATTAAAAATCAATTATAAAGAGAATAATTAAAAATTGACGCGATTTTTTTTAAATCTCACCCATCGCTTAAAAATCGTTTCGACAGCTTGGCGACTCCGTTGGGGATGTTTTTTAGAGAGTCAGACCGATAGTCGATTAATTAATTGTCTTTATGAACGAAAGTTATAAGTTCGTTTTAATTTGGTTTTTGGTCCCTTATTTGTTTTAAATTTCTTGCTTGCATTTTAATTTGTGGTTTGGTTAACGAATAAATAGTTGTACTAACGTGTGATTTGCATGTTTCAGTTTTCTGACATTCACTTTGGTTTGTTGTGTTTCTTGGATCGGGGCAAAGGATTATGAGTTTCCCCTCACTGCCACTATAACCTTTCGATATTTAGAGTCTTCTAACTGTGCTCTGTTCCGTTAGGTAGGGGTGAACGCTACGCTTACGTGAGAAAAATTATTTTTCTCTGCATAGGCTTTAGCAAGTAACCTATGGGGTACTTGCCTTATGTTTACGAGTGAAACATTGAGTTTCCTCGTATGGACATAGAGAAATGTATCCTCTTGAATTGAACTTAGCCTGTTTAAGCCTATAATGAGTGAGGGTCGAGGGTCTGGTAAGCCCAATGGGGCACTAGCAAAGGATAATTCAAGGACCCTGTTAGTGATACCAAAACTTTGCCCGTCTTATGCTGAATCTCTGTCCACAGTCACAAAGGGAAACTCATTCTAACATTTTACCCGAATTTATTTCTTTTTGCAAGAGACATACGAACTAGAAATCATGTGGTTAGGTTTATTTTCTGTACGAAGTATGTGAATTAGATACCATGTGGTTAGGATTTTTTTTTTTGTAAATGACAAAGCATGTGGATAGATATCATGTTGGGTAGGATCTACTAAAGCATGATTGGGTAGCCAGCATGTGAGGGTAGGTTTTATTTGATGTTTACGGTACCCATTATCTTGTTGTTTATCTTATGTGCACTAGCCCATTTTTGTTTTATGTCTATTTTATTGTGATTTTATTGCATTTGCATCCTCATGTCATCAAAGGTGTTAATTCGCAAGTGATTGACTATTAAGAAGGCTAGCCATATTGAGGCAAGAAATTCTCCTCCATGTAGTCAAAACCGGGAGATCCGAAGATGTTCGAACGGTCCATGAAGAATGACATCCTATGAATGAAGAATCTGAAGTGATCAGAGAATTCCTTTAAAGGAAAAGGACAAGATGTTGACTCAGAAGATATACATAGCCATACCAAATACGTGAAGACCCTTCATAAAGATATGAAGACCACTTTGCATTAGAAGTAAGAATGAAGATGTTGATCGGAGAATTCCTTTAAAGATGCAAATGCCAAGATGCTGACTCAGAAGATAGATATGGCCATACTAAGGACGAGAAGACCCTTCATAAAGACATGAAGACCACTTTGAATGGGAGGTAAGAATGAAGATTTCAAGATTCAATTTAAGGACATCCGACGTTATCAAAGGTGATGAAGCACACCGACAACTTTGGGATGCAATGTTAGATTCCATGAAGAGTGCGGCTCAAGGAAATGAAGAATTACAATTGTATTTTGACTACATGGTGTACTTACTGAATTCTTGTTGTCTACATGAAGGTTATTCTATAAGTTGTCACTTTGGGAATTAACACCTTTTGCATTTGCATTTAGCATTTGCATTTAGCATTTGCATTGCATATATTCATTTAAGTATTTTATACTCATTAATTATGAAAATATGGAAATAACTTATGGGAGGTTATGTGACAATAATAACAAGATCATTCATTCATACTGTTCCTCATCATCGTGAACAAACAAATGGAAGCAATGGAGTAATCTAATGAGAAATCATAAGATCAGTTGCAAGAGCAGTTGGTCGGGTTACAACAAGATATGAGGAATCAAGCATCGAGTTCTCTGCAAGACACATCGAATCAAATGATCCAGGTATTGGTACCACAGGCTGCTGGTAAAAAGAAAGTGGAGGATAAAGGAAATCTATCTCATCAGACTGGTACATCAAGAGTGATAATCTACCCTAGAGCATCTAACTCAAACCAAGGGAAGAGCCTCATCATTTATGGGCAGTTTGAGAATGAATTCAAGTGGTTGAATGAAATCGTTAAAGATGTGAAGGTTGTTAATGCCACTCACAAGGAGTTAATGCCACTCACAAGGAGTTAGAAGCCAGAGAACTCAGTTTGGTCCATGATTTGGTGATCCCGCATGAATTTAGGGTGCCTAATTTTGAGAAATATGATGGCACCAGTTGCCCCCTAATTCATCTGAAAATGTTTTGCAGAAAGATAAAAGGGTACTTAGATGATGATAATCTGTTGATTCATTACTTCCATGATAGTCTTGATGGGCTAGTTGTAGTATGGTACAATTGTTTGAACAAAGAGCAGATCAAGACATGGATCAACCTAGCTGATGCTTTTCTGGGGCAATATCAATATGTTAAAGGCTTAGCCCTAAAACGTCATCACCTTCAAAAGATAAGGATGAAATCTACTGAGAGCTTTAAAGAATATGCCCTAAGATAGAGAGAAATGGCAGCACAAGTTCAGCCTCCTTTGCTAGAAGAAGAAATATCATATATGTTTCATGATTCTGTCCTAGCTCCTTTCTTTGAGTTAATGCTGGGAAACTCGATGAATTGCTTTAAGGATCTTATGATGGCTGGAGATTCAATTGAAGATGCAAGCAACAAAGGAAACTTGAAAGTCACTTCCAAAAGCCCGAGAAATCAAGAAGAAAGAGTTGATGAGGTGAATAAATGTCACGTCCAGAGCTCTCACAGTCGTAAAAGAAAATGGGCAGCTGGTTACTCGAGTCGTCCAGAGAAAGTCCCAAGATCAAAAAATACTTTGAAGGTGTTCCAAATTCCTATCTCAGATTTGTACCCACATTTGATTAAATGTCAACACCTCAAATCGAGCCAATAAAATTACCACCAAACCCTTCAGCCCACAATTACAATCCAGATAGTGTATGTGATTTCTACTTAGGGGCATTGGGGCATGCTACGGGGAATTGCAGGAAGCTGTTCAAAGAGATAGAGAGGCTTGTTGAAAATGGGACGTTGACACAAGAATTGGTGGAACAATGGATGACGAGCTAGAGTGGGGCATCAGAGCGCAACGTATAACACCCGATCGAGTCAAACGCCACTGCATCAGAAGAATAATGGGGGCATCCTATTTTTGCAGAAATCATTCCGTTCATCTTGAAACCTTTTGTCATTTGTAATATCTTGTTTGAACATGTTTTTTTAACTTTCTCATCAGTTTTGCAATGATATTTAAATGAATTCATGTTACTTTAAGGATGGTGAGCATTGAATCAAATTTATGACTTGAAATTCTTTGAATATCAACTAAATTAAAAGCTCTTTAATAATGATGAGTTGTAAATCTTTGACAAAATGACAAGGTTGAAACCTGATAAAACAAGGACCTTGACCTTATCCCCAGAAGATACAATCGAACACCGTACCTTTTTTGCAGGGACCGATATAACCTTCTCCTATCATAAAAGAATGAACCATAAGATTAGTATTCAGGTATGCATATGAGTGGAAAACATGTGGCATCTTTTGTGTATGATGTTACAAAACTAAATAGACCACACTTTTGTTGATGAAAGTTCAATGATGATTATGATCTTTACGAATGGAATAGTCGAGTAGGTGAATCTAGTTTAGGTCAGTTACTTGGAAATCGAACTCTAATGATGAGATTTTCTAACTTTCAATAACACCTAGACTATGACAGGTTCTTCTTGACAAGCATAAGAAATTGGATCTGTATACCCAAATTATAATATTATATGTATTTAATAAAGCCTGATAAAGGTGATTATATTATATGAATACAATAAAGATGAGCTATTCCTCTAAGGCAATTGGTTATAGAGGAAAATCGAAAGCCCTGGCATTATGAATAGATTATATTCAAACCATGACCTTGATCGGGTACTTGGCAATTCAGTGTATGCTCAACTGTGATTGTCAAGTCAAAGACTTTGTGATGAGATGAACCCTTCAGCTAGCCCGATAAAGGAAAATTACAATAAAACTAATTTCAGCTAGCCTGAAAATAGCAAATTAAATCAAGTTTATCTAAATGAGGAGTTGCGGTAAAGATTGACTAAGTGAGTTGATGAACACCTGTTACAGTCAAATTCACACGAGCACTTAGGAATTTCGTTTTTAGATTGATATTTCTGCACTGCCTTGGTTAGAGGAGTCTACGAAGCTTGAACAAATGGAAGATTTCAGAGAACTGAAATGGAAGTGTTATAGAAAGGCTAGTGATGGATTATGCTAGTTGCGTCATTTTGTTCGCTTCCGATTAAAATACCAAGCCAAGAAAGAAGGGCATGCTGTGATATTCACGATGACCGAGAAGGAAATGATATTTTGGTGGTCGAAACATTAGAAAATAGGAAGCCAACCTGAAGCCGACCCCTCAATTTTGACACTTGCCAAAGAGCTATAACCCCGAAAACATTAAAGAGGTATTGATTCTTTTGATATTTTGTGAACTCATGTTTATGATTTGATTTGATTGCGAGCCTAAATTAAGGGACAATGCTTTATAAAATTCTTTCATTCTTTGATCCCTAAAATAAGCGAAAGGAGAAAAATATTTTCAAACAGGACAGTTCAAATGTGAAAGGTCCTTGAAGCTGGTGAGTCTCATTAAGCCTCTATTTGAGAAGAAGAATAAGCAATTCCGAAACATGAAGCATTCTGCAATCTTGAAGCAGATGGTCCGAGAGATCAGAATGGATGAAGGATAGAACTAGCAATATTTCCTTGTGACGTTGTCAGTAACCCATCAAGAAGAAGATGATCTCATTATTCAGAAGAGAAAAATATTATAGCTTGTATAAAAATGCAAGACAATTTGTTAGAAGAGTTAATCATATCTCAAGTGTTTGGGGCAACATAAAGAGAAGCCCTCAAGATATTCGACTATATTGTTGTGAAGTGACACCAGAATGAGAACATCCAAGTTAAGATATTTTGGGAACGAAGAGATCCATGAGTACCCACTTTGGGGCACGACTGAATCCACATCATGTTGAGATGACAATATTCAGACCAAGGAGGCATGAAGAATGAGCTTTACAAATTGAGGTGATGAGGCATTTTGAAGGCCCGTACCAGTATAAGATAATGTCGGGGCACGACTGAACCCACATCATGTCGAGATGACAAGATTCAGACCAAGAAGGCATTAAGAATGAGCCTTAGAATTTGAGGTGTTGGGGAATTTTGAAGGCTCGTACCAGTATAAGATAATGTTGCAACACTAGTGAAGGCCTATTTCAGCTAGAGATATTAATGCGGGGCATCTTTGGAAGCCTATGAAGATTTGTGGAACGATCATTGAATTGAACAAATAGTTCCAATGAGATAGAAATGTATGAAGAGTGAAAATAGTGAAACAATAATAGTGGGGTTTACAATATATGATCATTTTGTTCATCATCAGTTGCATTACTCTTGTGATTTCTACTGAGTTTTGGTATCATTGTAATACCTTACAAAAAATCTGAAAGCTATGCGAAGAGCTTCTCCAGTTGAAAGATATGGGCAAAGCCACAAGAAAAGATGAATGTATTGTCAAATGTCTTACGAACCAGTGAGTATGGTGGTGAATCAGTGTTGCGATCATATGTTGTTTCCATTACCTAAGATGAAGATTGTCTTATACAATGCCAAGGTTGAAAATGAAAATGGTGAAAATTTATTTCCACGGAAGAGGCGATAAACTGTTAATAAAAAGAAACTAGTGGAACCAACTAGAGTTGAATAATGGGTTATTGTTAAACCTCTCGACCTGATATGGTATAAATGAGCCTTGTTTGATATTTGATTAGATGGGTGACATGAAAAACTGGGATAGAGCCTCCTTGTGATGTGTTTCAAGAGTCAAATTAGAATAGATACATGTCTCCCTTTGATCTTTACAGAGTTTGACATAATCATATACATAGTCTCCGAAATTGGGGCAACATAGTCATATTTATGACCATAACAAGAAGTTGAGAGAGAAAATATTTCCTCCGAAATGAGGATAGAAGACGAAGATGACAAGAATATAGAAGAAGATCAAATGGCTTTTCAAAAATATAAGTTGAAAACTATGAGTTGCTACACGGGTATATGAAGCAGACTTAGAAGAAGATCAAGCTCACCACTCTGGAGCCAAGTGAAGATTGATTCAACATTTATGCATTCATGAAAACATCATTTGCATAAAAGAAAATGCATTACACTGATACATTTAATTGCATTAGTGTTTCATGCATAAACACATGATTTTAACAGATCTTCCAGTGAAAAGAGAAGATGGAGGATATTAAAATCTCGACGATTAAAAGGAAGATTTCAAACCTCAAACGTAAGGAATCGCATTTAGAGAGGCATACCCTGAAGAATTGAGAGGTCTAATCCATAAAAGAAGCATTACTCTAAAGTGATGAAAATCAGATATAGAAGAAAAACAAAGATTTTTATGTATGAAGAAGTGAATTGATCGTTTGGAAGGACTTGCACACATGAGATTGGGGCAAGTCAACCTTAAGCCTTCACCGAAGAGTAGTGAAGCAATCAATCTTAAGCCTTCACCGAAGAGGAGTAAAGCAAACCATCCTAAGCCTTCATCGAAGAGTAGTGAAGCAAACCATCCTAAGCCTTCATCGAAGAGTAGTGAAGCAAACCATCTTAATCCTTCACCAAAGAGTAGTGAAGCAAATCATTTTAAGCCTTCAACAAAAGAGTTGTGAAGCAAACCATCTTAAGCCTTCACCGAAGAGTAGTGAAGCAAACCATCCTAAGCATTCACCAAAGAATAGTGAAGGAATTCATCTTGAGCCTTCACCGGAGAGTAGTGAAGCAATCAATCTTAAGCCTTCACTGGAGAGTAGTGAAGCAAACCATCTTAAGCCTTCACCAAAGAGTGGTGAAGCAAATCCATTTTAAGCCTTCACCGAAGAGTAGTGAAGCAAATTCATCTGTAAGCCTTTAGAGCAAGATATAAGTCCTTCGGGCCATCCATAAAACCTTCGGGTAGGATGTTTTCACATGAATTTAAGAAAATGATGTTTTAAGAAAATGAAATCTTTGAGAAGTAAGAAATTGATTTCCAATATTTCGCACTATATAAGTCTTTCGGGCCATCAGTAAGTCTTTCGAGCATGATGATTAAATCCTTCGGGTAGTTTGTAAGCCTTCACAGAAGAATAGTGAAGCAAACTCATCAGTAAGTGCCATCAGTAAGTCTTTCGAGCATGATGATGAAGTCCTTCGGGCCATCAGTAAGTCTTTCGAGCATGATGATTAAATTCTTCGAGTCATTTGTAAGTCTTTCGAGCAAGATGATAAATCCTTCGGGTCATCCATAAGACTTTCAGGAAGGATGTTTTTCACCAAGATAATAAGTCATCCAAGCCATTTTTAGCCTTTTCAGAAGAGTGTTGGAGCAAACCATCAGATCATCAGATGTGGAAGGAAATCAAAGATTCTCACGGGTACGACGAAGCGAGGCAATAGATTAAAAGGGTTTTGTGCACGTGAGATGGAGGCAAAAGTCAAGAAGAAGACCGAAGAAGGGAACAAAACGTTGTGGTTAGACAAAATTAGGTTATTTTTTATTTTTACTACATTCTTGTGTTCATAACAACGAGCAAAGAGGGGCAACTGTAATACCCTAATTTTGTCCGGACTATGTGAATTCATTTGAAAATGATTGAGAATTAATTTGGAGATATTTGTGCTCAATAAAAAATTAGTTTGAATGACATATGGGCATTGATAAAGGATGAAGAGAAGTTTGTATTTGGGGTTAATATGAAAATTGAGAAACTTAGGTGCTTAATTAGATTGAAACCATATTTATTTCATTTTGAATATAAAGATATAAATTGAAGGCCAAATTCAAATCCCAAATTCAAATTAAATGTCTAGAGTCCATTTACATTTATGGCCCAATTACAACCCAAATTAATTATAAGCTCAAGACAAACCCAAGACCTAAGTCCAAGTTACATCAGAATCCAACACACTGACCCAACTCGGTTCAACATACCCGAACATCCCACGAGAAGCACCACACGTGAAGACAAGACTCGGCTCCCCAAGCTTCAGCCCATGCCTCCACGAGCAGCCAAGCCCGGTTCCCCACTATGCCCATGTACTCCACGTGAAGCACCATAATCGAGCAAAGCCTTGACCATGCACCACTCCCGAGCAGACATGGCTCTTTCACCCACGCACTGTGCCCACGCCCAACCAACACCACAACCGAGCAGACCAAGACAGCGGGTTCCACTACCCGTGCCCATGCCTCCCACTGCAGTAGCTCGTGCCCATCACTCCAATTGCAACCTGGCAGTACCACGCCCGACAACACCACCCACGAGAAGCACAACTGCCCATATCCTGCACCATAAAAAAACATCAGTGGGGGGCAGCAGATTATGGGAAGCAAACAGAAGAAAGCATGGGGAAGGGAGAATAACGGGATACGAAAAAGCGGGGGAAACCAACGCAATCGGGGAGATTAAAAACACTATTCATCACAGTAAAAAAGGTCTCTCGGAAGCTAAAAAAACAAGGGCTTCAACGGGGGAGGAACATGATCAACCATCAAGAACAGAAAGAAAGAATTCACCAACAGAGGAAAACGGCAAAAGGGATATTATGTTCTCAATAGTCGGTAACCAAGCAATGTAGACAAAGAAGGGTCTTTGTCCCTTTATGTTTTTCTCGAATAAACGGAAATAAATGGTAATTTCACGAGATATATGCTGTTATCTTTATTCGTTTCGATTTCCATGTGTGTAGCGTGTGTGATTTGTTTCGAAATAAACTAAATAATCAGGGAAAGGGGGTTAGTATCTATCTTACTTTAGTTGAGTGTTTATCGGGGTTCGCTTGGTTTCTCGTCGGAACTGTTTAGAGGAGGGAGGCCACGGTGGTCACCGACGGCGTTGAATGATGATGACGAGGTCTTGGTCGAACCAGATGAAGAAGAGAGTAGATAGGGGATGAGAGGAACGACGCCTTGGTGAGGGAGAAGAAAAGAGATTATGGTTGAGGGTTTAGAATAATAGGATTAGGTTTTGTTAATTAGAATATATATTAGAAATTTAGGGTTAATTATCTATAAGTCACCATTTTTTAGGGGTTATTAGCATACGAGGTCCAGTATATTTAGCTTAGTATATTTTAGTCCTCTAGTAGAATCTTTTATTTTTTATTTTGGTTCTCATATTTTTCGCGCATTTAATTTTAGTCCTGAATTAGTAATGTGTTCAGTTTCAGTTTGTTTAGACATTTTGCTTTTATTTTTTGTATGTTTTGTTTTAGTCCCGAGGCTGAATTTTTCATGTTTGTAATCTTGTTCCTTTATTTTATGTGCACTTAATTTCAGTCCTACGTATGTTTAGGAATTTATTTCAATTTTGGTACATGAAATGTGATGGTTCATATTTTAGAACTTAATTTGTGCTCAATTTATGATTTTAACTTTAAAGTTTATTGCTCTTTCCTTTTCAGTCCTTATGTTTGTTTGTCATGACATTTTTATTTATTTGTGTATTCATCTAGATATAAGTTTTCTTGGAATCATTAATTTTTGTTGATATCCTCACGTGCATAACTCGACTCTTATTACATTATTTGATTAAGGGTAATATCCTTTTAATTTAAAATTGTCGGAATGACTTTTCTTAACTCACTAGAAAGCTATTTTTAATGATTTTAAATTACAAGTATATCCCAACAGTGTCACCTAAAAGAATTGATTCATTATCGTAAAATTTGGGAACAAAAGAAAATGAAATATTCGACTATTTAAATTTTTCGAGAAAACGTCGTTAGAACTTACCTAAAGATATGGTCTCGATCTTTTTAAATAATCGAATATCCCTTATCTTTCTAATGTCTTGGTAATTCTAATTTTACTTATTTTGTTGCTTTTGAATGTTGTAGAACTCGCATTTTTGTTGTTTTTAGGGATCAAAAATTAAATTAAAGATGAACTTGTGAAATTCGTTGCAAAGACATTAATTAATCACTAGGTACCAATTTTAGGGCGTTGTGGGGTGCTAATCATTTCCCACATGTAACCGACTCCCGAACTCGAATTTTGGTAACGCATACAACTATTTGTCGTTTTAATTAAAATTAATTTTTATTTAAAATGGCAAAACATTTTTGGGTGTCCAATCACACCCTAATCAAAGATTTGTGACGACTCCTCAAACCGTATGGTTTTATCGTAAATGAATTTCTAAATTTTCGAAACGAGAGGTTTTATAAAACCGCATTGTTTTTAATTAAAAATCAATTATAAAGAGAATAATTAAAAATTGACGCGGATTATTTTAAAATCTCACCCATCGCTTAAAAATCGTTTCGACAAAATCATTACACATCCTTTTACAGTTTTGAGTAACAAAAAGATCGTAAACAACGGAATAAAATGGGCATCGGTTTAGACTTTTAAGGACGCAAATCCTGCAATCTTCCACTCACAATTGTCCCGGCCATCTTAATTTTCCATCAACCCTTTCTTCGTCGCCAAACGAAAGATAATGCTCTGAACATCCGCTTCAGTTTGCTCTGTGTGACATAATTTCTTTAAATAGAATCTGTAAATGATATAAAGTGGACATAGATGAATAAATATACAACGATTTTACCCAAAGTTTTCTTGTCCCAGATATCTTTTTCTTCCCTCTACTGTTACGCTCATTATTCTCCTCGAAGGAATACGTTGATACTTCCATCCAGGTTTTTTCTTCCAAGCAATCCCCAGAAATGAAATCCCTATTCTTCTTGGCGTGATTGGACGCTTCCATTTCTGTTCATCGTATCATTTTCCAACTACATAAATTCACCTAATTTCGAATAACATGATTTATCCATTCATGCATGGTTATACATGATTGATGAAATCATGAAAGTGAAAATAAAAGGGGTGTGGGGGGCGACTTGCCTTGGATTTGTGCCTTGGAAAGGCTTCAGTCCATTGAATTTGGTCATCGTTATCGGCCGATCTGAGTCCTTGAGTGTAAGCCAAAAGCCGAGCCCGACGATCATAGCATTGGCCCCTTTTAGGGTTTTCGGACACATGGTTTGGCTTGAGTGTCTTGATTTTGGGAGGTGATGATTCTACATACACGGTTATGATAACTCCATTGGTGTTGGCCATCTCGTTTCCTCTCTTCTGCTTCTTCATTTCATCCTTATTCCCTTCTCGTTTTCTCATTGATTTGGTAGGTGTCCCCAAACAGAAACTTGGCAGGAAAATTTAACACTACTTTTCATTCTTTTAATGGACACTTTCCTTTCTCTTTTTTAAAGTTATTAAAACTGGTAATTTTTTATATTATGGTTGAATTATAAAAGTTTAAGAGTAAAAATAAATTATCAATAAAAAATATTTCAATTGTACGAGAATTTGAAAATTTTAAGGAAGAACGTCTCCATCAACCTCCTTGATCTATCCCTAAGGATTTGAGTAAATGATTAGTATACTTGTGATATCAGTATCATTTTTTAAAAAAGATTTTTTTGTATATTTAGAAGTACTTTTTTATTTGAGAAAATCGCCTCAGTGACCAAAAAAAAGTTATAATATACGATTTTAACCAACTTTTTTTGGATTTGCCAAAATGACCAACAAAATCGCAACGCGAAATAAAAATCGCAACGCGATCCCCAGAATCGCAAATCAGTTTCCAGAATCGCAAATCAGTTTCCAAAATCGCAACGCGATTCTTGAAAATCGCGATGCGATAGTACAAATTCGCATTGCGATTTTCCAAAATCGCAACGCGAATATGAAAATCGCAACGCGAACACATAAATCGCAACGCGTATCCGTAAATCGCAACGTGTATCCGTAAATCGCAACGCGTATGGGTAAATCGCAATGTGTATCCGTATATCGCAACGCGTATCCGTAAATCGCAACGATAATACATAAAATCGCAACGCATATCCGTAAATCGCAACGCGATATTTAAAGCGCCATTATAATCGCTACGCGTATTTTATTTTCAAATTACAAAAAGAATATTAAGACAAAATCCCGTAATCGCAACTCATAACCTAAAACCTAAAATCACAACTCAGTCCCATCTCCATCTCTCACTCTCTACGGCGAAGAAATCCGTCCCCATCTCCGAAGATTTCCGTCCCCATCTCCGGCGAAATCCCTCACAACCATTCACGGTCAGAAATCCCTCACAATATTCAGAAATGGAAAATCAACCTCCGAGGGTTAGTTTTTTTAATTATTTTTATTTTGAAATGTTTGCATTATTGTAGGTTTTTCATATTGAAACTGATGATAAGTTTACTGGTCATTCCAATAATAGATTAACCATTTCACTTAGATTTCATTTCGCGTTACGATTCTGTCGTTGCGATTTTCATTTCGCGTTGCTATTCTCTCGTTGCGATTTTCAAGTTAGTATTTGTCTTTGTCTTTGTTCTGTCTTTTGGTTGAAGTAATGCAATCCATTCAAGTTTCAATTTGCAGAAGAGTCGCAACGAGATAAATGAAAATCGCAACGAGAGAATGACTGTCGCAACGAGAGAATCGCAACGCGAAATGAAAATCGCAACGATAGAATCGCAACGCGAAACCAAAATCGCATTGCGATTTTCATTTCGCGTTGCGATTCTCTCGTTGCGATTTTCATTTCGCGTTGCGATTCTCTCGTTGCGATTGTCATCTCGCGTTGCGATTCTCTCGTTGCGATTTTCATTTCAACCAAAAGACAAAACAGTGTTGCAAATTTTAGTTTAAAGAATAAACTACTACTTTTTATGTTTATTGTTTTTGGTATATCTTCACAGTGTAGTTTTTGGTATATCTAACTTGGTATGTTTATTGTTTTTGTAGAAATTTTTTCGGCTCAATTGACCTTGAGAAATAAAGTCAGCCTGGCCACTACAATTGCAAAGAAGCTTTCACCTGCTCAAAGACAATTGTTTGAGGAAACCTGCTTCGGGCCATGGCTGAGAGTACAGCATCCGGGTGGAGATGCTAATTTGACCCATTTGTGGCTTCAGACCATGACATCAAATCTACCCGACAGTATACAACGTGGTGAGGAAGAGATATGGTTTCATTTTCCACCAGCGTATACTTGCTTTGGGCGGAAGGAGTTCTGCTTAATCACTGGTCTACGATTCGGACACGATGATGTAGGCCGGTACACTCGTCATATCGCCCGCCCATCATGGTTATCCCGGGTTTTTCCGGATGAGTCAATGGAGAAGCCGAACCTACATGTCGACGACCTGAAGAAATTATTTAATAAGAAAGCTGGTTTCACTCGGATGGAAGACGTCGATGTTGTCCGAGTATGCCTTCTACTACTTGTGTATGCCGGCTTTTTAGGCAGAGAGGCCAGACAACCTATTCATCGGGAGCTAATAATATTGGTAGAGGACCTGAATGCATGGAATCTGTTTCCGTGGGGTTCGTATATATGGAAAGCTACCTGGACTAAGTTGTCGTCTGCCTTTGATGACCGCAAAAGTTTGCGGGGCGATGGGTCCAAATACACTTTGTCAGGCTTTGTTTGGGCCTTTAAGGTAAGAATTTCTATATAATGTTTCTAAAATTATAATTAATTATTTAACAATTACTAATTTTGTTATTATATTGTTTGTAGATTTGGATATTCGAGGCTTTCCCCAGCATGCGTACATATGCAATAAAAACGTCAAATGATATTCCCAGGGCTATTTCCTGGAAGAGGAAAACTCTGTTGGATTGGGAAGACTTAATACCATATGCCACAATAAATAATGTAAGTTAACACAAATACTTTCATATAATATATAAACAAGTTTTAATAGTAGACGTTTAACTTTGTTTGAGTTTTTATATTTTAGGAGGCCAACATTCCATTACAAAGACTGTCACCCACGGAGGAAGAGCTTGCCACTGATTGGTGGCAAGCTAGTCAGAGTTTTTTGATGGCACGGATGATGAGCAGCATCCACTTCCTCCAATTCGAGAGCCATCACCTCACCTAGAGCCATCACCCGATCGTGACGACTATACACCTCTAGAACGAGAGCCATCACCTATCCCGTCACATCATCGAGCCTCTTCTCCACCATCACCTCATGATAGGCGACCGGCAAAGATGCCACGACTCCTATCTCCCTGTTCTCCACCTCCACCTCAACGGGATGAGTCAAGGGAGTTACGTGATGAGGTCAATGCCTTGCGTGAGGAGATCGGTACTCTACGCGATAACGATGGTGCATGGCGTGTGGAGGTGTCAACTTTACGTGGTGAGGTTGCCGCTCTACGTGAGATGATAGTATCGTTGCAGAATGAGGTTCATACTCTACGCAACGAGGTAAGTTTAAGATTTTCCATATTTAACTTAATGATAAATTTACTCGTAATTTCACTTAGATTAGCCATTTCACTTAGATTGCTTAGTAAATTTATTCGGTTGCTGCCAATTCTGCTAAACTGTGTATTCTTTAACACTGTGAAATAGTATTTGTCTTTGTTTTGTCTTTTGGTTGAAAGTAAATTTGTTCGGTTGCTGCCAATTCTGCTAAACTGTGTATTCTTTAACACTGTGAAATATATTTGTCTTTGTTTTGTCTTTTGGTTGAAAGTAAATTTGTTCGGTTGCTGCCAATTCTGCTAAACTGTGTATTCTTTAACACTGTGAAATAGTATTTGTCTTTGTTTTGTCTTTTGGTTGAAAGTAAATTTGTTCGGTTGCTGCCAATTCTGCTAAACTGTGTATTCTTTAACACTGTGAAATAGTATTTGTCTTTGTTTTGTCTTTTGGTTGAAAGTAAATTTATCCATTCAAGTTTCAATTTGCAGAAGAATTTATAGTTTACTTTCGCAACACGAAACTTAAAATCGCAACGCGAAACCAAAATCGCAACGCGAAATGAAAATCGCAACGACAGAATCGCAACGCGAAACCAAAATCGCAACGACAAGATCGCAACGCGAAACCAAAATCGCATTGCGATTTTCATTTCGCGTTGCGATTCTTTCGTTGCGATTTTGGTTTCGCGTTGCGATTCTGTCGTTGCGATTTTCATTTCGCGTTGCGATTTTGGTTTCGCGTTGCGATTTTAAGTTTCGTGTTGCGAAAGTAAACTATTTCTTCTTCTGCAAATTGAAACTTGAATGGATTGCATTACTTCAACCAATAGACAAATCAAAGACAAATACTAACTTCAGGGTATTAGTTTGAAACATATTTTTCTTTGTTATCTGATGCATTTTGTGAACTATGATAGAATAATGACTTGGGTGAATACAATGCAAGTTTGAAACATATTTGTCTTTGTTTTCACTGTTTAAATATCATGTCTGTTTATTTACTGATTTTTGTATTTAATTATTTAGCGGCCCGATAGAGTGGATGCTTTACGTCGGGTTATGCTTGCACGACGGAGTTCACGCATCAGACAGCGTGCACGTGCTATTAAGTCTCCGTACACCCCAATAGTGCGAAGACACCGCAAGAAGAAGCCCGACTCGCCTGTCATCCCTCAAGAGTCCACTCCTATCGTTGAAGAGGCCCCCCATATCATTCCTCGAGAGTCCCCTCCCACCGTTCAAGAGGCAACTGTCATCGTTGAAGAGGTCCCTCCCACCATTCCAGAGCCCGATTCACATGGGGTAATATCGAAGTATTGAGAAACCCCCACCGGTTCCGGACATGATGGATGAGAGTTGGCTCTCGTATGAGTTACCGGCCAGTACCATACCGGTATCTGAAGAGGAGAGGGAACAACTACCGGACACAATTTTGGATAACACCCTTTGGGCTAAGACCGCAGTTGATTTTTATCTACATGAGCGGAGCAAGGGGTGTTTCACTGACATATGCAAGCTCACCGATGATATCTTTTGTTGCTTGAACGGCCTTGGTGGGGCGTATTATTAGGGGTCGAAGACAATGGCTATTTCGATGGGGGGGTAAGTCTTATATTTTTCTTATATTTCAATTTGATTAATTTTTTTTTTAAATTTATGTAAGTCACTAATATATGTCTTTTTTTGTAAAACAGCATATCGATGCGTGGGTGACACGTCTTCTAATAATAAGAAAACTTAAAAAATAAAAATATACGATATACAATAATGCCGACGTCTTTTCACGCCGTTCACTTGAAGAATGCACGAGATGAATCATTTGATTTGGGCAATGGACAAGCTAAACTTTATCCTGCATGGTGGGAGGTCGATAAGGTTAGTATTTATTTTAGATTGAGTTTAAAGGTTTTATGAAATAAGTGCGCAAATGAATGAATTATTACTTATGATTGCAGGTGTTTATCCCTGTTTTGGAACGTAAACATTGGATTCTCGTCGAGCTTCAGCTCCCATCCCTTAAGACAATAGTGTATGACAGCATGATAAATTACATATCATTGGCTGATTTAAGAGATGTTATTAAGGGATGGAGCTCTCATTTGGCTAAATTCTTGGATGCGATCAATTATTGGACTCGTTCTGGAAACAAGAAGCCAAAGAAGCTCAATATTACAGTTATTAGAGACGAGACCGCGCCACAACAAACGAGCGGAGCCAGAGGAGATTGTGGTCCTCTCGTATGCTTGGCGTTGGAGCGTTTGACGACGGGAAGCATCAAGTATCTACCTCCCACCGATAGAGATAAAGCTGCAGTAGGCTTGTGGTTTCGGCATTATATGGCTAAATCGATATATACGAGACGCTGCTACCTGCATCCGCGTTATAAAAATGTCCATAAACAATTGGTAAGTTTATATACTTATAAATGAAAATGTTTGGTTAAGTAATTAGAATTCAATAATTTGCGTAGAAAGTGTTGTTTGAACAAATGTTTGGTTTCTGCAGGTTAATCTCAGAAGTGAACTGCGTGAAAATGATGTCGAGCTGCAAAAGTTGATTCAATAGTTTAATTGATTGTTTTTTGATTGTTTAATTGATTTGTAAAAGTTGATTCAATTTTTGATTGTTTAATTGATTTGTAAAAGATGATTTGTAAAAGTTGATTTGTGTAATTGATGCGAACATAATTCTTATTTGTGCTTGTTTAATTGATTGAAATGTAATGGTTGATTTTGTTGATTTCAATCTGCATTATGTTGAAGGCAAAATGACTATCGCAATGCGAAATGAAAATCGCAATGCGAAATGAAAATCGCAACGAGAGAATCGCAATGCGAAATGAAAATCGCAATGCGGAAATGAAAATCGCAATGCGTTTATAATTTCGCATTGCGATTATCTCGTTGCGATTTTCATTTCGCATTGCGATTTTCATTTCGCATTGCGATTTTCATTTCGCATTGCGATTTTCATTTCGTATTGCGATTTTAATTTCGCATTGCGATTTTCATTTCGCATTGCGATTTTAATTTCGCATTGCGATTTTCATTTCGCATTGCGATTCTATCGTTGCGATTTTCATTTCGCATTGCGATTTTCATTTCGCATTGCGATTCTCTCGTTGCGATTTTCATTTCGCATTGCGATTTTCATTTCGCATTGCGATTCTCTCGTTGCGATTTTCATTTCCGCATTGCGATTTTCATGTTGGGATTTTCATTTCGCGTTGCGATTGTATTTTCCGTGTTGCGATAGTCAAATGCATGCCTAATAGTGATAACAACTGAATAACAAGAGTTGGTTAAGTCAAAATGGTTGGCCTGAGTCATTAATTCAACTGAAAATGTTAAAAGTTCACACATAAAATCCACATAATACAACGTTTGCATATGAGCTTTTGATGGCAACGTTTACATAATACACATAAAATGTTAAATGTTAAAACGTTTACATAATACAACTGAATAACAACGTTTACATAATACAAAGTTCACACCATATGAGCTTTGGATTTTGATGAGGATCCATATTTTGGTAGAGGAAAAGATGATTTTGATGGCACTGGTGATCCACATGTCAACCTTGTATGACCACTTTCCTTGCACCGACTACATGTCGATCTCTTCTTCTCTTCACCCTTAGACGGTATACGATCGTGACTTTTTGGTCGGCCAGGTAGCCTTCTGTCCATGGCTGGTGGCAAAACTGTTTGTAAGTCATCTGGTATGTCCCACTCAGAAGGATGTGGAATAGGGTAGACAATCTCGGCATAAGTCTGTCGATAAACTTCTGTAGTGTAGCAATCCATAGCGTATGCGCTTGAATCATCTTGGTTTAAATGAAGAGCAACTTTTATAACATGGCCACACGGATAACCAGATGTTTGCCATTTCATACAACTACACGTCTTTGCATTTAGATCGACTAGCCCATTTAAGTTATTATCCAGTACTTGAAACAAAGTGTTTGAACATGGTTCAACTCTCCATGACGTTGACTTCACAACACGTTTCGTTATCTTTTTTTCAGTCCATGGTGTAACACGATGTTCCAATGTTCCTGTAAATTTAAAAAACAATACTTAGTAAAATATATAAATATGATAAGTTACGAATTCAAAGAAATAATACCTGCATGGTTTCTTTTCTTGTAGTACCACTGTTGAATAGAGGCTCGAAAAAACTCCATTAACATAGTAATGGGTAATTTCCGGGAATGACGACTTAGAGCGTTGATTGATTCTGCACTATTAGACGTCATGAAACCATATCTTGCTCCAAGTTGATGTACTCTTGACCATCTTTCAAACCCGACATCTTCTAGTGTTTGAGCACACTGAGGCAAAACACGTCTTAAACAATTTATATGCTTATTGAAATCCACTTCCCGATAAGCTTTTACAGCCTTCCAGTATGTCCATTTGTGCTTTTTTATACCAGCAGACCTTGATTTTAGATTTCTATACAAATGAACACCACAAAGTCCATGAAAAGCATCTGGGAAACACCTTCTAACAGCGTTGTCAATTGAGTTTGCCCTATCGGATATGATTGTCAGATTGCTAATAGGACCTATGCAATCCCTAAGATGCCCCATAAACCATGTCCATGAATCAGAGGTTTCAGATTTGCCAACCCCGTAAGCTATTGGCAATATCCCATTGTTAGCATCCATGGCTACTGCTAATAAGTTTACTCCAAGGTATCGACCTTTCAAATGTGCTCCGTCAACTATAATAACTGGGCGCATGCAAGTAATAAACGAACGAATCTACAAAATAATATACACAAGAAATAATCATTTAAATGTGAAATGCATGTAACTAACAAAAATGAGTCAACAAAATTATATTGATTTACTAACCGTAGCACCAATGGCGATAAACAGCAACTCAAAGCGTCCATCTCTATCTGTTTTGATATGAGTTACCGACCCAGGATTTTTCAGCTTTAAATTGTGACAATAAGCCGGCAGTTGGGCAAACGATGCTTCTGGCGACCCCCTCAACAATTCCAAGGCATAACATTTGGCTCTCCAAGCTTGAGAATATGATATACTAATCTTGAACCGAGCATTCATGTCAGTCATAATTTCATGTCCCCGATATACCCTGCCATTCAAAAACATTAACTCAGCCAGAAAACCACCCAACACCTTTTTGTTTGCCTGTCTATGGTGAGGAAAAACTTGGGTTCTTGAACATGTATGTTTATCAATAAAAGTCCTAACTTGAAACATTTTGCAATCTTTTATTCTCTTTGCAATCATACGCCACGTACAGTTTTTGTCAATCATACACCTTGTTTCGAAACGATCTTTGCTTGATTTGTTAACTTTTAGTTGATAGCCATCTTCCACACATTTTGTATATAAAGCTATCTTCAAGTCTTCCTTTGTATCAAAACAATCATCTTTCTTGATACGAATAACTTTTGTGTAACAATCAATGCTTTCTTTATCAACTCTTCTTCCGGTATCTGAAGTAATTCTGGCATATTCCAGTTATACGCCCGTGGCATTTTCTTTTCTTCGGGGACTTTTCTTCTTCTTTTTCTTCTTCAGGATTATATGAATTACAGAATGGATGTTCAACATGTTCATTCACAGTCGTAACTTCCTCCTCATTATCATCAACATTACATTCTTCGGCAACGGCTGTTTCATCATCAAAATTCGGGTATTGACCAATATCAATATCATTACACGCATGGTCTGTTTCTTCTTCTGAAACATCATCAAAATCCGTGTATTGACCAATATCAAAGTCCGGATATTGACCAAGACCAAATTTCGAATACTGACTAGTACTCACAATTTTTTCTGTTGGCTCATCATCGTCTAACTGGTCAATACGAAAACCGGAATTTGGTGCTGAAAGTTGATTGGGATTTGGATTAGAGAAAGGTTGTGGGTTTTGAGAAAAACTTAGTTGATTACTACCCGCTACTGACCCAACAATACTACTTCTAGGTTCAACAACATACAATGTAACATCATCTTGTGAAACACTAATGTAAGCAATGAATCGTTCAACATCTTCATTGTCGGTTAACAAATAAACTTTACCATTTCTCTGATAAGATAGCCTAAATCCACTTAGGGGCTCTAAATTCAATTTATTTGAAACACGTAGCATTAGAGTTTCATAAGTTAACTTTTGTAAAGACAATTTTAGTTGAAGATTTATGGGTAAAGGCATATATTGTAAAACACCATTAACATTATCCCATGACCCTCCAAAACACAAATCTATCCAAACATGATCAACATTAGATGATTTCATGGTTGTAACTAAACAAACGAGATGCGAAACTAAGACCTGTTGCCGGATGGGAAGGATGTCGTTGGATATAGGAACGGATGTCGCCGGAGAGAGTGATAGATGGAGATGGAATGAGTTGCGATTTAGGGATTTAGTTTATGATTTCAGTGTTATATACCCAAAATTTCAGTGTTGTGATTTACAGATTCTCGTTGCGATTTACGGATTATCGTTGCGATTTACGGATACGCGTTGCGATTTACGGATTATCGTTGCGATTTACGGATACGCGTTGCGATTTACGGATACGCATTGCGATTTACGGATACGCGTTGCGATTTACGGATACACGTTGCGGTTTACGGATACGCGTTGCGATTTACGGATACGCGTTGCGATATACGGATACGCATTGCGATTTACCCATACGCGTTGCGATTTACGGATACACGTTGCGATTTACGGATACGCGTTGCGATTTATGTGTTCGCGTTGCGATTTTCATATTCGCGTTGCGATTATGGAAAATCGCAATGCGAATTTGTACTATCGCATCGCGATTTTCAAGAATCGCGTTGCGATTCTGGAAACTGATTTGCGATTCTGGGGATCGCGTTGCGATTTTTATTTCGCGTTGCGATTTTGTTGGTCATTTTGGCAAATCCAAAAAAAGTTGGTTAAAATCGTATATTATAACTTTTTTTTGGTCACTGAGGCGATTTTCTCTTTTTATTTAAATCTAAAGTACATATATATATTCCCTACTCTGTCTAAGAAGGAAAATGGGTTGTCAAAAGTACCTACTTTCTTAACTTAGAAGGGTGAAAAATTCAACAAAATGAAAAGGAGTATAATGCAAGGTGGACCATCACAACATTTTAAGAAATTGTTCGAGTCAATCAATTTTATATTTTCTTATGATATCAGATATTTAATTTAGTTAAAATTTATTATATTGAAATTATGAATAATTTAGGGTTTTTTATAAAAGATTTTACTATTTCCCCTTCTAATTTGAGAATTGGGGACCATCACCTAATTCAAGTTTGACAGGGAAAAAAAAACAAATTTGTAGGGTAGCGGCAGACTGCGGACACCATAAACGAAGGTGGCTCAAAGCTTGTGCAAAGGGCCAACGTCTCTCCTCAACATCAATTCCCAATTAGGTTGGGATCTCACCCTTCCCATTTATTTTACATTTTTTTTTACATTATTTGTCTTTATTATTCAATTTGATTTTAAAATCTTAGCACTTTATAACGACATCAACGGATAAATTCATTAGTTTCGGATGTTAAGTTTTCACTGTCGATAAATTTTCCATTGCCTCTATGCATCATCATGGTTATGTTTCTCTTCATCAAGCGCCACTTCTCAATGTGCCTTTGTCCCTTTATTCATTATATTCTATCCTCTTTATTCCTGTTTTCTCTATTATTAACTTCTGCCATATTTTTCTAAAATGATCCTTACAAAATAATAACATTTTCATTTATATATACATATAATTATAAATTAATATAATAGTAAATATATGTTTTAGTATTTTAGTCTCTCAAAAAGTTGTAATATAATTCTGTAAAAATAAAAAATCTATTTTCATTATATTTTTTTTGGATAAGTAAAATTTGTATTATCCAATGAAGAAAGTACACCAAAACATCCCAAAAGGGAGTATAAACGCTACTTACAACAAAAAATGATCAGTCTATACTCCAAGAATTACATAAGTTAATATTAACATCGTCTGTTCTATTGAAGTTCCTATCGCTAAGATTGATTCGAACAAGGTCCTTTACAATTTGTAAGACTTGTTCAAGTGTTCTTGATTCTCTTCTAAAAATTCGTCTGTTCATTTCTTCCCATATCGAGTAAATGAAAGATGTCCAAGAAAGTTTCAGAATGGTAGTAAGCATAGATCTGCCTTTCCAATGTTGAGATGCCCATCTTATCCTTGATTCCCAGGAAGTATGCGTGTTGCACATATTTAAAAGATTCATGATTGAACTCCACAACGAAGTAGCAAAAGAACATTCCACAGACAAGTGATTTCTTGTTTCCTGCAACTCATTACATAATAAACATAAATCATCAGAAATAATCCCCATATTAGAGAGCCTGTCCCGAGTAGGGAGACGGTCCAACACAACCATCCAGGAGATAATACTCAGCTTGGGAATGTGGAGTGGGAACCAGATGATTTTGTGCCATGGAACCTTTGTGTTATGGACTCTCATTATATTGATAATTGATATCAATCTCTATTTCTAACTTTGTGAAACCCATCCCATCTCTAGTATTTACGTTATATTTAAACTCAGAATCTTAATATATGGTCTCAATGGTCAAAGAAAATATTATTTTCACTCGAAGATATGAGTTCGAGCAGTTGTGTATGTAAGGTGTATATACTTTGTTAATAACTAAGAAAGATTATAAACATATATTAACTTATAATCACCTAATGCTAATAAAAAAAATAAGTCCAAAATTTAATATTGATTATCATTATTGTTACTTTTCTGATGATTGAGAGTAAATGCAGCTTTTTTATAATATTTTGAATCTAATTTTTTCTTAAGTCAGCTAATATTATCAAGAGCCTATGTTTCACATCAACTTGATATTCTTGAGATTTTATTTCTTAAAATACTTAAAAAAACCTTCTCTTTACCGTATAAATGCCCTTACCCTAACTACGGCTTTCTTATATAATGGCATGCCTCATGCAAATACAAAGAATCTTTATACTTTTCTGTTAATCTAATCTACTTAAGCTTTGCCTAAACCTTGTCGCGACGTACATTACTTGTATAATAATTATTTATATTTGCATTTAAGTTTTAAAACCCTAATAATATTAATTAATTCTTAGGAATTTCCTTAGACGGTATCAGTTAATTTATTCCGGGTTGTGACATCGATTTTGCAAAATATCTACTGACTTGTATATGTAAAAATAGTGTGGTTATATCTAGGGGTGTTTGCGATCGGTTTGGATCGGTTTTTGGCTAAAAATTCATCTGATCCGAAAGTATAAATGTTTGCGGTTTGGATCGGTTTGGATGTTTCTAAAAAAAAATCCGATCCGATCCAATTAAGTGCGGCTTGATTCGGTTTGGATTTGTGCGGTTTTTAGATTCTAATTTTTTAAAATAATTCTTGGAATTTTTTTATAAAGAAAAAACAACATATGTATAACAAAAACAAAGAGAATATATATTTTAACAAATACAAGCTTGTAAAATTTACAAAGAGATTATATATTTAACAAATGCAAGATTGTGAAGTTTGCTCACATTAATAGTTCAACAGCAGTTTTTAGATGGACCAAGATTTTTCATCTTTGGGCATAGATGAGTCTATTTCTTTCCCTTTTGTAAATTCAATATTGCCAAGATGCAAATTGCAGCAACCACTCGAAATATTACTTCCTGGACAGTGGTGGGGGACAAAATATCAAAGCATTGAAGCATAGTAGAATATCAATTTATAAGCATTTAAATCTACAGTACAAGAATATCAATTGATTTTGCAAACAACATCAATTCACTTCCGGTGGCCCCTAAAATACATATCCAAACCCCTCAAAAGTCAAAACTGAAGGCTCTAATATCACTATATTACTCGAGCTATAGATCTATGCAAAATCAATAGGCACAAACACGGAACATGACAGAGGAATCCTGATTGCATAAATGCATTGAAGCTTCGAGCACAAAAACAACAAATCCACCAATTTCAAGTTTCAATGAAAATACAAACTAAATTTTCAATATCAAAAGCAAGTAATCATCAAAGTACTCATCACGGTTAACGAAGATAATGGCATAGAGAGCATAAATGATGCCATGAATATAACCTAGAATAGTGAGGACCAACCATATGAAGAACTCAACATGCATAAACGAAATCACAGTCTCAGATCTCGCATCGCAAAGAAATTATTAATACATAAAATCTAAAGAGAGAGAATAAAGAGTGACATACAGTGCAACAACCATGGCGAAAACAGACTCCGAGTGGAAGGAGCAAAATCGTGATGGATTGAGGGGTGCAAAATCACGACTGGGTTGTGAGTCGAGATGATGCGGAGGCAAAGTCGTTTGGGTTGTGAGTGAGGGGTTGTGCTCGAGGAGTATGAGAAGAGGCGAAGTAAATTGGGATCGAAAGAAAGTGGGGTAGGGTTTCAATTTTTGGCTAGTGAGTGAGCGCGAGCCAAAAAAAAGGGTTTCATTTTTTATTGAACTTGAAACGGTGTCGTTATGCGCAGGGAGATAGTCATTCATTGTAAGAGACTATTGGTTTGGTTCGGTTTGGATCGGTTCCGGATTTCCAAATCGAAACCGAACCGAACCGATCGGTTTTAAAAAAAACAAACACACTAAATCGATTTCTTTTTTTTCGGTTATCGATTTTTTGGATCGGTTTTCGATTATTTTTTTGGATCAGATTGGATCTGAACACCCCTAGTTATATCTTTCAACTTTATATTTTATATTTTTAATCTTAGTTTAATATTTAATCCAAGTTGTTAATTAAATAAGGAAAAGTGTTGATCCGAAAGCAACTTATTGGTAATTAATTCTATGGTTGATTATTATAAATCCGCATAACGGGAACCGTAGGCTTGTATTCACTTGCAAAATGTTAGCGGTAATAATTATGATATTCATGTAAATGTGTTATTTTCATATTATTTTTATGGTAAATTACGTATTTAGTACTTAAATTATCAGTTTTGATCCGTTTTAGTATATAAACTTTCAATTTTTAAAAACAATACATAAAGTTTAGTTTTTGTTTTATTTTAATACACTCGTTCAAAATTTAACGTTAAGTTTAAATTTTTTTTGAAAGTTTAGGTACTAAAACGGAACAAAACTAATAGTTTAGGTACTAAATGTATTAAGTTTCTAACATCAGAGTACTAAAATAAAACAAAAAGTAAACCTTATGTATATTTTTAAAAAAATTAAAAGTTTAGATATTAACATGAACCAAACTGATAATTTAGGTACTAAATAGACAATTTACCTTTTTTATTAAAGTCATGTCCATATTAACATACTTTTGGTTTAGGGATGTTTATAAAAGTATTATTATGCATGAATCAAAGGGACTTTATTGGTTAAGAGATGATTGCTATCTTTAGAGGTTATGGTTCAAGCACCAACGATTGCAGAATATTTAAATATTCATTGTTAAATGATTGAGAGTCTCTAGAACAAATATTATCACTTGTAACCACCCTAGATTAATAAAAAGAAGTAAAAGTATTTTTACAAATCAAAATTGTTAATATTAATTAAAAATACAAATAAAATACTAATAAAATAATTATTGAATTGTGGTAAAATTTATTGTCTTAGAAATAATTTCGTCCAAATTGATGTAATCACAATAATGCACGTTGCCTTCCAAAATTAAAACGTTCTTCCAAAGCTTGTTAGTCCGAAGTGAAGGAGAGAAAATAATAAGAGAGAAAATAAAAAAAACAAATAATTTTTGGCATGTAAATAATGGGTTAAAAAAACGTTATTAAGGACGATGCTTAGGAGCACTCTATTTCCTTCATCTAGGTCTAAGAAGGTTTTTTAACGAGACTTCTAGTAATGTTCTAATCCTTATGGTATCGTGTATAATCATACAAATCCCCTTTTCAAAAAAATAATGATTTGAAAAATATAGAAAAAATTGATTCATTGACAACTAACACACATCCTACAGATACAACTGCCCAAACCCGAATTTTCTATATATAAAAAACAATATTCTCTTTAACCAATAATATCACACAATGAGTTTGACACTAAACCTTAATTTCATGTGAAGGTGGGTTAAAAATTTAGAAGAAAAAAGACATTGCACGTACATTTTGACAATTTGTGGTTGTGGAAATGACCCCAAACTTGCTTCTTCCCCAAATAATAAAGTTTTTGTTTAATTAAACTTGATTAAGTAAAAGCTGAGCTTGTTTTTTTTGCTTGTCCTATTGAATTCTCACTATATGTTTTCTATTAAGATTTTCACTATTCGGATATAGGACTAAATTAATGCATATTATTACTTACAAGAAAGGATCAGTGATGCAACATCGATCCTTGACCGTACAGCTAGTAAGCTGATTAAAGTAAACACCATAAAAATATGGAAACTAGGCTAACTAAGTGGGTACACTCATGTCACATTCTTACTAATCAATCAAATTGCTTATTTGACATATTCTCTAATTATATTAAATTTTTTATTCCAAAATCATATTTTCCTTTTGATCGTTCAATTAATTCTTCACCGTCAGCTAAACTACAAGTCTACAACCTTAGAACAATAGCTCAATTTGAAGGGTTTCCCCATTTTGCTTTCTTTTGAATTTATTCAATGGTTAGTATTTCAAATACTATCAATAGAATATTTTTAATTTTATGGTTTAAATATTGTTATTGTCTTAGGGGCTGTTTGTTTACTTTAGAATGATTAAGCGCTGAATGATTCAAATGTTGAATGATTCAGAGACTCTGAATGGTTTGACTCTGAATGTGACATGTTGTTTGATAACTGACTCTGAATGATTCAGAATGTGCTTCTGTGCTGAATCATTCAGAGGTGGCTGAATGATTCCATTAAGAGGCAAACAAACAATCCCTTAGTAATCATTGATCAGTCGATCAAATTGTTTATCTTATTTCTCTTAGTCACGAGTTTTAAACCTACTAGGAACACTCATCTTTTTTCTCTTAGAGTCGCCTCTTCCCCTCACTCTAAATAATTAAAGTTAGAATTTATCAAAAATATATTATTATTGTCTTAAACTTTAAATTATAAACTATAAACACTATGATCATAATCTTAAACTTTGAATGGAATAAACCCTAACCCATCGGTATTATATGACATCCATTCAATCCTATTTGTGGAGTTTTTGTAACTCTATTGACGTTGAATGGAACACATTTCATTTATTCAATATATATTTTTAAAGCATTTTAAAAATTTATTATATTAAATAATTTCTAATGCATCAAATTTGTAATGCTAAGGATATAAGGATATAAAGTAAATTTACATCTTGAGATTTAATAGAAATATATTTGTGTTTTTTGTTTGTGAAACATCTTCTATCATTTTGAGATTTTGAGGAAATACTCAAATTCATTAACCTTTTTTATGTTATTTATCTTTCAATTTTCTCCTTTTTACCCAAAGATTTTCTTTAACATCAAATTAGATTTAATTAATTTTAAAATTATTTTAATTTAATATTAATGTAAAAAATCTATAATTAGTTCAGTTACGTATGAACTTGAGAGTGGAAATGATATATTTTACAATATTTTTCATTTAAAATAAATTTATATTTATGATTTTTTAAAATTGAAAAAAATGAATTAAAACCGAAACATGATATATTTAAAATAAAAGTGAATTTGCAATAAATTAGTTGGTTTTTAAACTATGGTTTTTGCAGATATAAAATGGAAGGCGGTCTACTTTGGTTGGATGGAAATCATATATCTCGACACTTTGCTGATACAGTAACATTTTAACGTTTTAATTTAATTAATTAATTTATTTAATGCATGATTATTAGTTTAAAAATTAATTTGTGTAATTATTTATATTTTAGGAGAGATACCGTATATTAGATCATTTTATTAGGAACCTTAAGTTAGTTATACCTACTAGTGTAATGCCGTATTTAGTAGAGGCTGGATTCAGTCACCTAGGTAGATATCAGGGTCACTGTAAGATAGAACCAGACCTTATTTCTGCCTTAGTATAGCGGTGAAGGCCAGAGACCCACACATTTCATCTTCCGTGCGGAGAGTGCACGATCACACTTGAGGATGTTTCTATGCACCTGGGGCTTCCGGTGGATGGAGGTGTGATATCATGGATAGCTTCCGGTTCTTTGACTACTTTGTGCCAGGTTAGTCTAGGACGTGTCCCGGAAAATTTTAACGGTGGACGGATACCGTTAAATTGGTTAGATGCCAATTTTCGGGAGTTGAGCGAGGACGCGTCTGACGATGAAGTTAAACAGTATGCACGGGCATGCATACTGCAGCTGATAGGAGGGTTGTTGATGCCGGACAAATCGTGCAACCAAGTTTACTGTATGTGGTTGCAACATCTTAGCGACTTTCATCTGGCCGGATCACTCAGTTGGGGCTCGACAATTGTGGCTTGCCTGTACAGGGAGATGTGTCGAGCCACTGACTACAGGCGTAATGCTATCGGCGGATGTCTCCTGCTGCTGTAGTCTTGGGCATGGTATCAATTGCCCTTTTTATGTCCCGTTGTCAAGAACCCATTCGTATTTCCGCTATTCCTGAGGTAATTATAAAACTGATTTTGTATATTAATAATTTTATATAGTGAATAAGAAATTATTTTTCTTGAATAAGAAATTATTTTTCTTGAATAGGTTGTCTACTGATAGGAAAAATCATCAGGAGTTACCTGATGATTTAGAAAAAATTAGGGTGTTAATCGATCAGAAGGCTGGCACACAGGTATGAATTTTAATGTTTAAAAATCGATTTTAGATTATAGTTATATAATTAGATTATTATATTGATGAAAATTATATATATATTTGTTTTAGTTTGAATGGGTGACATATTCTACTGATGATGTGAGGGCGATGATCCCACCTGAGTTGAGGGGCCCATCAGATGTTTGGATGGCGATAGTCCGTTTGATATGTTATGCGACCGTCGAGTGGCACTCGGTTGATCGCGTGCTCCGACAATTTGGTTGTTTTCAACCAATTTCGGAAGTACCTCGCAATATGGGCGAGTTTCATAGCACATATAGACGCGGCAAGATAGATACAGATTGGCTGGTGAGGCATCATGCGTGGGTCGTGTTGTGGGAGGATCGACATCGGCGCCTTCCCCGTAGAGAGCCCATTTTACTTGACCTCTTGATGGTTGCTGACGGTTATTACGAGTGGTTTAACAGTAACGGGAAACCGTTTCTGCTTCCCGAGGATGCACGAGGGCAGACCTTTCTACGACGTCGACAGAGACGTTCACCGACAAAGCACCATCGTCGCCCAACTCGTGGACGGAAAGCAGGTGCTTCCGATTCATCCTCAGCTGCACCAACAGGACCTTCATAGCAGCCACCGTATCCACCAGCTTATATACTGCAACCATATATGATACCGCCACTGCCTTTCCATTACCAGATGCCGTTGCCGTCGCCTTCACCTGCTTTTATGACCACCACCGTCACAGATATTCCCTCCTGGAGGCTATTATAGGTCTATGTTTGTAGATCTGACTTAGGGTTCATATACTAGATATTTGGCGGGTTCAACCTCATCACCCATGGCCGCAACACAGACACCTCCTGTACAGTTTTCACACTCAGCGATGTCTGGGTTTTATGAGTTTTCCCAGTTTTCGCAGGCCAGTGGGATAGTCAGTCATACACCTCCAGGGTCCTTATTCTATGGAGGTGCTTCATCGTCATCAGCTCCACATCAACAAAATGTAGTTACTCAAGACGAAGACGACGACTACGACGACGATGGTGATGATGATGACAGCGAGGAGTCACAACCAGTGATACGAAGAAATCCTCCTCGAGACCGACAACCACCGCCCTGCGGAACACATTCGCGTCGCAGACATCGATAGATTTTATTTTTTATTATATTTTAATTTAGTTTATTGGACTTTTTAATTGTAATTTTTTATTATTCTCATTTAATACTTACTTTATTTGTTAAATTTGTTTGACTTTTTTAATGTATTTCAGTTAATTTTTTATTACCATTTAATATCAGTTATTGTAATTTGATAACTTTCTTAAGTTTGTCACTTATTATCTCTTTATTATAATCACATATAACGCAACGTCCAATCTCGTATTATATCGTTTTTTAATCTTCATCAGCGATTATCGAATGACATTAACTTGAAGTAAATTCAAATTAAAGTACAAGAATTATTATTTGATAAACAAATACATCATTTCCTCATCAATTGTTACTTGATGGCAACAGAAGTGGACATGTTTTTCTAGTGTGTCCTGGGTTTCTATAATGCCCACATCTTCTGTCTTGTCTAGATCTTTCTCAAATATCCATATCGCAATGAATTCGATTGGATTTTGGAAGACCACGCTCCCTCAATAAACTTGGATTTGGTACAATCGGAAGCCAATCTTGAAACTCATCAAGGTCTTTGTCATTACCTATGGGGGGAAACTCAAATTCGTATACCTTAAAAACTTCAGACAATAGGTATACAGGATCCATAAAATGGTTATAGTCTTGACGTGTATGCGAGCAAGCTGCTATCACATGAGAGCATGGATACTTAAGAGCTTGAAAAAACCCGCAGTCGCATGTTCTATCCCTTAGATTTACTCTTAACGACACAACTTCAATCCCTTGAAGAGGTCGCGGCAACTCTGTGACACGAAACATTCCATGCTTTTTAGAGAAGCTTATTACAGACATTCCATTTGATGCAGAGATTTTTTTCTGTAGATTTGTAACTAATATAGGGTGATAGACATAACCGTCTTGCATCCAGGTTTGAGCTTGTCCCTCGAGCTTCGCAAAAAGCGCCCCCAAACAAAAATATGTAGTCTTTACCAAAGCCGCTACTGGTAAGTGACGTACACCCTTTAAAGTTGAATTGATTACCTCTGCCAAGTTGGTCGTCATGTGTCCATATCGATATCCACCATCATATGCATTTGTCTATATTTCTTTATCGATGAGGCTGATGTAATCATATCCTTCCTCGTTCTTCGCCTACAAATCTTAAAGCATTGATTCAAACGTTAGAGGAAGTAGTTCGTAACCTGATCAAAAAATGTATAACTTACTAACTTGCTTTCTTTGCAAAATTAAAACGATCGAAAGAAAACAAACTACATCAGTTTCACTTACCCATACACACAATTAATTGACACTCATCATTCTTCTTGTACCTTCCATGGTAGTTCACAGCAATGTGTCGGAGACAATACTTATGTTGGACAAAGGGTGGTTGCCACATTGGACCCAAAGACTCCATTGCTGCTTTGATCCCAGCTCCGCGATCTGAAATGACACAGATGTTTTCCCTCGTGATAACACGTGCAAGTAAATTTCGGAGGAAAAAAGCCCAAGAATTTGTATCTTCTCATTCAACAAGAGCAAAAGCAACTGGAAGAATGCTGTGGTTGTCATCTTGGACAACTGCCAATAATAAAACTTGCTTGTATTTTCCATACAAGAAAGTCTCGTCGATCTGGACCACAAGCTTGCAGTATTTGACAACATTAACGCAATGTGGTTAAGTCCAAAAAACCCGGTAGAATTGGCATCGATCGTGGAGAACTCGATCATTATGGTATGCATAGGAGGTTTCGAAGTCAACAATTATCCCAGGATTCAACCTCCGCACCAGTCTAAACCAGCCTGGAAGTTCTTTGTAAGATGCATCTCATTCGCCATGAAGTTTGACAATGTCATTTTGTTTTGCCAACCAAGCTTTTTTATAGGAGACAATGTACCCATACTGCGATTGTATAGCTGAAATCAACACAACAACGGCTATATGAGAGCTTGCTTTTAACATGGGCATGCTGGCTTGGCATATCACTCAGAGTCCAAGTTGGGATGATCTTGGTTGACTCCTCCAACACAACATATGTGAGGACCGTTATATACTGTTAGTTCCCATCTGTTGTTTTTCCTCTTCCTTTTCGATACACGAACCATCCAATTACATCCGTTTTTTACGTCGGGCATAGTAGCATACATATTTTTCTGTCATGGAGAGGATATTGTAATATCTATAGTCACCGAGATGAGGCATATTCGCAAATTCTGGCCCATACATTGCACCATAACCAGCTTCATACATGTGTGCTGGAGGGTCAGTTTGTGTCACATTTGCTGGAACTTCATCCACATCATCATCATCATCGGAGTTGAATTACGGTGATTCTGGGAGAATGAATAGTCCAGTCTCAGCACCATCCGCACCAGGCTCACGAAGCGGTTCTTCTGGTGGAGATGATGGTTCCTCCATGCTCTCCACATTTAGGTCGAAGAACCTACTACTTGCACGCATTTCCCTTGAACTGGAATACATATCGACATTCAGATCGAAAAATCTCACAGTCGAATGCCTCCCCCTAGAGCTTGAAGCCATCGTGTCAAATGGAAACTGCACAGATGGTTGCGTCGATGGCATCTTCATATTAAGGTCAAACGGATTTGCAGATGAATGACTTCCCCTTGAATTGGACGCGATGTTGCCATACGAATTGTTCGTCGACCCACCTCGGTACATATCGTAAGGAGTTTCGGATGAATGTCTCCCCATTATGGCATTAAAATCATTACACATTACTGTCATCGAGATGTCAACTTGATCAACTTGTTCAGCCAGCCCATAGTGGGAGCTTAATGATTGACCCCGAACGGCACGCAATTGAATAAAATTTGCATACATCTCAATATCGGCGTCTGAATAATTACTTTGAGCTTCAACCATCATTTCAACATCATCATTGTTCAAAAGTTTGAACGCTGTATAAGTTAATGGCAACAATGATGTTGGAAATCTGTACTGCAACGACGACATTCTTCTACTACTTCCAACATGAATCTTCCTCGAAATCTTCGTTATTAGCTCCTCAAGAGTTATGTTTCTCTTCAATGATATTTTAATACGCTCATTTGATATGAAAACAACGCCGATTTCATTTTCTCAAATTTCACCATCATAATAAACAATAGCTGAAAGTCGCGTCATTCATTGAGTTTAAAAGTGCGACAATATTATATCTGCAAAAAAACTGAAACAATGCTGATTAAATAAATAATATATGAACAAAAAAAATGGATGTCCCTTTTTTCCATATGTATGGGGTAAGGGGAGGTAAGATAGTAGGCTACCCCCAACACCAGGTTGAGAGCAGCTTCCGTAAGAGACCTCCGAATTATGAAATACCCTCCGTGGGACTCGATCCCACGACCTCAAGGTTAAGAACCTTGTGCTCTACCAACTGAGCTGGATGGTCATTTCAAATAATATATGAACAAAAATATAACATAATAAATTTTTTACACATAAACGTAAATAATTTAAATAATATAATTTTATATTATTACATGTACCGCAAAACTATTTCGACGTATATTCTCGCTTTCTAATTTTACAAACACATAAATTAATTGACAATAATTAGTATAATATTTTTTTAAATATTATAAAATAATTAAATTGGTAAATATTTTAGTTTAATTTTTTATGCTATTTTTAAAAAATTAAACAAATTAGAACCACATAGTGGTGTATGATTTTAATATTAATATATAAATTGTAATACAATCGTTGAGGGACCATTTTCATTTTGACAAGTTTCTTCCCAGAAAGCCCCTCCTCGAGCCTATATATTCACTTCGTCCCTTCCTCAGTTTCTTCAATCTCTTTCGGACAAACACAACCCCAAAAACCGGGAGAGAGAAAGAAAAGGTGGGGGGAAGAGAGAGAGAGAGTGCTTCTTTATTACTTCTCTTTTACGAGAAATTGTTCAATCATGGCGGCTTCCGTTGATAATCGACAATTCAGGCGCCTTGAAACGGCTTTGAATGGTGTTTTCACCCCGTTGAAGCCCGGTCCAATTGCCCAGACCCACCGCCATGTCAAACATGTTTTTGTTGATCATGATTACGATGACTCTTCCAGTGAAGACGAAGGAAATGAGTTCAACCACTACAAAGACATGATCCTCAAGTCCGATAACGAGCTCGAACCTTCCGTCTTGGACTCTCGAGATGAAGCCACGGCCGATAACTGGATCGAGCGTAACGGTTCTATGGTCCGTCTCACTGGGAAACACCCTTTCAACTCCGAACCACCCTTGAACCGCCTCATGCACCACGGCTTTATCACCCCCGTTCCCCTCCACTACGTCCGTAACCACGGTTCGGTTCCCAAAGGTTCATGGGACGACTGGACCATTGAAATCACCGGCTTAGTTAAAAAACCGATGAAGTTGACGATGGACCAACTCGTTAACGAGTTCCAGACCCGTGAGTTTCCCGTGACCCTGGTTTGTGCCGGTAACAGACGTAAAGAACAAAACATGGTGAAACAAACTATAGGTTTCAATTGGGGAGCTGCCGGGATTTCCACTTCGGTGTGGAGGGGTGTACCATTGCGTGACGTGCTCAAAAGATGTGGGGTCTTTAGCAAGAAACACAGCGCCCTGAATGTGTGCTTCGAAGGTGCCGAGGATTTACCGGGAGGCGGTGGTTCCAAGTACGGAACTAGCATCAAGAAGGAGTTCACCATGGACCCTTCTCGTGATATTATCTTAGCTTACATGCAAAACGGGAAGCCTTTGACTCCCGATCACGGATTCCCGGTACGGATGATCATCCCCGGGTTCATCGGTGGACGAATGGTGAAATGGTTGAAGAGAATCATCGTCACCACCCAAGAATCTGAGAATTATTATCATTATAAAGATAACAGAGTACTTCCTTCGCACGTTGATGCAGAGCTAGCCAACGAAGAAGGTAAACAATTTGTCCATTTTTCATTGTAGAAATTATGATTACTTTGTGCATGGAGAATTAATGCTGACGTTGATATTGAAATATTGTGATGTAATGTTTGAAGCTTGGTGGTATAAGCCGGAATACATCATCAATGAGCTAAACATCAACTCAGTGATAACGACACCTTGCCATGCAGAGATCCTGCCAATCAACTCGTGGACCACTCAAAGGCCATATACTTTGAGGGGCTACACATATTCCGGTGAGTTCCTTTTCCATGCTTTTTAAAGAATTCTCCTATCGATTGTGAGCCTCACAGATTTTAGTGTAAGAAAGACTTGAATAATTGGAGTTAGTCTAAAATACAAAGCCTTTTGTCCTTAGGCTCGAGTTACAATGTTTGGAATATAATCAAAATAGGGTTTTAGTTTGGGATATTTCTTCCTTATCATTTAGGGAAAAGTGCTGCTCAAATCTTAATAACCCCCGTAAATAAGGCATCACAAGACCTCCAAAAAGAGGTAAAAAGCAATTTTGGCATAAAGTTTGATCGAAACTTGTGTGTCGGGGAATACAATACTGGGTAACTGGGCAATGGAATTAGGCTTCCCACCCCACCCCCCGGTTTTGGGAAGAATCGTGGAAAATGAAGCTACTTAATTTGTATTTATAATTAATTAAGCTTTAATTTACTTATTTGATTTTGTATGAATTGACAACAGGGGGTGGGAAGAAGGTGACACGTGTGGAGGTTACTATGGATGGTGGAAAAACATGGCAAGTATGTACACTGGACCACACTGAGAAACCAAACAAATATGGGAAATTCTGGTGCTGGTGCTTCTGGTCCCTGGAGGTCGAGGTTCTTGATCTGCTCGGAACCAAGGAAATTGCGGTTCGAGCCTGGGATGAGACGCTCAACACTCAGCCCGAGAAGCTCATTTGGAATGTCATGGTGCGGTTTCCTTTTTTTATTACCGTGAATTGTATTCGCTTAAGGGGAAAATCAATGCAAGTTTCACTAATGGTTTTAATGATTTTCTTGTAACAGGGAATGATGAACAACTGCTGGTTCCGTGTGAAAACAAACGTATGCAAGCCGCACAAAGGAGAAATCGGGATTGTTTTCGAGCACCCGACGTTGCCGGGCAACCAATCCGGTGGATGGATGGCTAAGGAACGACACCTTGAAAAATCAACCGATGCGAACCCCACTTTAAAGAAGAGTCTTTCATCTCCCTTCATGAACACTGCCTCCAAAACATTTTCAATGTCGGAAGTTAAGAGACACAACTCCGCCGATTCGGCTTGGATCGTCGTTCACGGTCACATCTACGACTGCACTCGATTCCTCAAAGATCACCCCGGTGGCGCCGATAGTATTTTGATCAACGCTGGAACTGATTGCACTGAAGAATTCGACGCAATTCACTCTGATAAAGCCAAGAAACTACTGGAAGATTTTCGGATCGGAGAGTTGCTCACGATGGGATATGGTTCCGATTCATCGACATCATCGCCGAATACTTCCGTGCACGGGGCATCGAACATGATGAGCTTTTTAGCTCCAATTAAAGAAGTTGTGCCGACAAGACCCGTGGCCTTAGTTCCACGAGAGAAAATCCCATGCAAACTCGTCGAAAAAAAATCAATCTCACACGACGTTCGCTTGTTTAGATTTGCATTACCATCGGAAGATCAACTGCTGGGATTACCCGTCGGTAAGCACATATTTTTGTGTGCCACGATCGACGATAAGCTCTGCATGAGGGCATATACCCCAACAAGCAACATCGATGAAGTAGGCCACTTTGATCTAGTAGTCAAGGTTTATTTCAAAGGGGTGCACCCCAAATTCCCCAATGGAGGACTGATGTCACAGTACTTAGACTCACTGCCAGTAGGGTCATTTTTAGACGTAAAGGGTCCTTTAGGTCACATTGAATATACAGGTAGAGGGAATTTCACGGTCCACGGCAAACCAAAGTTTGCCAAAATGCTGGCAATGCTGGCCGGTGGGACAGGGATCACCCCAATTTATCAAGTCATCCAAGCCATCTTGAAGGACCCCGAGGACGAGACGGAGATGTACGTGGTGTACGCGAACCGAACCGAGGATGATATTTTGCTGAAAGACGAGCTCGACGGTTGGGCAAAGAAGCACGATCGATTGAAAGTGTGGTACGTGGTCCAAGAATCTGTAAGGGAAGGATGGGAATACACCTTGGGTTTCATCACCGAAAGCATCTTGAGGGAGCATATACCGGAGGGCTCGAACGACACTCTTGCGTTGGCTTGTGGGCCGCCGCCCATGATTCAGTTTGCAGTGCAACCTAATTTGGAGAAGCTGAAGTATGATGTCAAGGATTCTTTGTTGGTTTTTTAGAGAAAAAAAAGTATGGGTATGAAATAACGAAGTCTGTGTACGTATGTATGTATATATGTTTATCCCCATGCATTATTCCTTTTTTCTAATTTCCTTTTTTCTAATTTCCTTTTATATATATAAATTTGTTTTTACTCAATGTTTATGGTAATATGTTTCTTCAAATATAGAAAGTCTAGCTAAATCTCCGTTTAGCCTGTTTCATTTTCGACAATGATGTACATTATATGATAAATAAAGGGCCGCGTTCGGTTCGAAAGATGGATTTTTTTTTCTTCTCAAACTGTATACTGCTGATAAATTGTTCGAAAGATTGATTTTTTATCCAATCAGCTGGCTCCTTTGGATCACCAGAATTCTATATTGAAAGCATTAGTTTGCATGATTGATTTGCAGTGGTCATAAAATGAGCAAGACGTGATAAATGAAGACAAATTCCATACCATAAATAAATAGAAAACAATAAACCTTTTATAAATGAATCTTCACCAATACTCCAGACTATACAGACAGAACGTGAAGTAAACCGACTCATCGATTCTGCTCATTTACGTCTCTGCTACACATTCCTATCCTTTTTATTCCCATAATTGATTTAATTGAAAGAATTAAATGTATTTAATTAAAATTTATTCCCATAATATTGACAAAAGAAAGAAACTTACAAGACACCAGCTGGATCGGAATAGTTTAAGGAAAACACGGGCCACAACTGAGGGATGGCAGAGCGTGGGTCCAATTCCAAATGAGCAGCGCCACGTACAGGAGAGCCGCATGGCTGCTGCCCTTCCCGTGAGCCATGTTAAAACAGCCTTTGCTGCTTGGAACGTCCAAGGGTCACCTTTCCCCTAGTTTCCGCATTCGCCTTTCATTTTTCAATTCACACTTTTTTACACCTTCAGATCTTTAATGTCGGCTTTCCCTTATATTAATATATCTGGACTTAATTAATCACCAATTTGGATCCATTTCCACGTTATTTCCCACCTCAGTTTGAGTGCTACGGTCAATACAACTTTATATATGTTTTTCCCTCGTTAATCGGATCTTATTTTGCATTACGTTTCACTGTTGGATCTAGCAACTCTTATTAATCTCACTTTTTTAATTAGTATGTTATTTTATGAGAATCTTTCGGTTACAATTCATCTATTTCGTTCGGAACATATTCTCGTATATTGGTTGTCATATGCAATTTAAATTTTAAATATATCATCGTATGTGTGATGAATTGAATTCAAACAAATCGAACTAGTGTCTAATGTCAAACGAATCGAACTAGTGTCTAATGTCAAATGAATTGAAAAAAGATCCACCATGGTTTTTAGTTGTTTAATTTTAATTGTGTTGATGCAATGTTTGAACAATGAAACATCTTTTGGTAGATAGACAAATTTGAGTAGAACACTAACACTTTATTCATCAAAGTGCCCTTGACTATCACATATGAATGCACTTTAATGAACCAAGACACCAATAATACGATGACCAACGCAATTCCCTTTTTATATTTCCCCTAAATGGTAGGATATTTGGACGCCAAACCTAGCTAGGATTGAAAATTTCATCATAATGGACAACTTGAGTACATGTATGTAACACCTCCAACCCGTATCCGACCCGGATACGAGTCCGAAGTGTCACATTGACTTTTCAAACATTTATTCGTATAAAATAGTGAGTAATTTAAAAACTTTTATAACATTTAACTTATTCAAAACGTTTTATAAAATATATCAGAGTTCATACAATTATATCTTTAGACTACATGCAACTACACTCTATATACAGTACATATTTCTGATCTGACATTTGGTAAGGAGAACTGACCTGTCTTGCTCCGCATTACTCTTTACTCTCCTCGAAACCTACGTGTGAAACAATCACACGCTAAGTCGTTGACTTAGTGAGGCATATAAAACATATAATACAACTATAATTCATATCAAATGCATGAGCAATTAGTATTACAATCATATCATATAAAAGCACATATATATAATTTCTGCAACATGTACACACATGCACATATCATTATCAACACATTTAACATTTCTCATTCATTATCATTAATCTTTATAATTTAACACTCTTATATAAACATTTGTCTTTACCATATCATGCATTAACCAAGCAATACACCATTATGTAAATCATGTAATCTATTCCATATAACAAGTCACATTTAGACTTGTTTTACTCTCTTATTAACCATGTACACTATTGAGAACTTAAGGTATATGAGTACATTGAGGTTGTACACACATATGCTGTCACCACAGCTCGATCAATGTCCCACAGGACCTATCCAGAGGTCATAAAAATCCTCGGTAACTATCCAGAGGTCATAAAGATCCTCGGCAACTGTCCATAGGTTCCGAAAAACCTAGGTGAACTGTCCATATTCCTTAGAACATAGGTATACTGTCCATATGTCTTGAAAGACATAGGTAATTCTGTCCATATGTTCCGTAAACATAGGTACCCTCGACTCTTGGCATGCCAACTATACCACTAGCTCTCATATTACATAACATGGGCATTATCATTATGAATACATTTCTCATCACTTGTTCTTTCTCTTCTGTCACATACCACATGTATGTGTAACCATGTATTTCATATCATATATCTTATAATAGATTCTTATATCATCATTTGTTTCCTTCCTACCTATTCACAATCACACTAACATGTAATGCAAGTAAGATGTATTAATACATACATATAATCACATAACTTATATCATATCATTTCTCTTATAAACACATATCTCTTCTTTTCTGTCACGTATCACATATACATGTAATCATTGATCTTATAATCCCATGTTCCTTCTTTTCTGTCACATACCCTATGTATGTGTAAACATATATCTCATAAACATATATTTATGAATCTCATATCGTATCACATATTCACATAAACATGTAATCCACTTTCACATATCACTTAACATATTTTCTAATATGAGCACATAACTCATATTATCTATCTCATGTCATATTCTCATATATTATAATTTCATATAGTTCAATATCACATATCACATATACATGTAATCATGTACTCATACACACATAAGCATCATATCATTCACAAATCAAATAACATTTTAGGAGTCACTTCTTACCATAGTAACTCCATCACTGGCTCATCACAAACCAACGTTTATTCAATAACATAAGTACCATTAAATTGCACTCACCTTAGCCTTGCTTTGATTCGATTATAATCCTTTGATTATTCCGGAACTTGTTTAGGCTCAATATCTACATAAATATCATTTCAAAACACTATCAGAAGCCTAAACTTTAAACTTTATGTTAATAACTTAAACCGGTTTAATGAATCAAATTCTATATTTTCATTTAGGGGGAATCGATACCCCCCCCCAGGGAATCGATACCCCCTGAACATACTGGAATTTTTCGTTCAAGGGGGAATCGATTCCCATTCATAGGGTATCGGTTCCCTCTACCCAGAAATTATATTTTAAGCTCGAAAATCATCAATTTTTCATTCAATTCTTCTATTTTAAATCCCTACCATGTCATTAAACTCAACTACCATTACTTAAACTAACTTATATCCATGAAAATCATCTATAACTTCAAAATCCTATCCTTCATATGAAATTCAAGAATCATACTTAATTTACCATATGTTCTAAATACAATTCTAACACTTCTATCTTCTTATTCTCATCGATGACAAGTCAAATTCAACTTAAAATTCAACTTATCACCTCTATTCCATTCCATATAAAACTCGTTTTCTTAAATCTCTTATAACTTTTTCATCTTTTGATTTTAAGATAACTTAAGCTTTCCTTAAGCTTAGTTATCCTCTAAGGATCAAAACTCATGCTTAAAATCAACAAACAATCAAGAATTTAGAGAACTCACCTTTGCTTTGAGTTTTCACGTGGAGAAGAAAAGAAGAAGAAAAGAGAGAAGATATTTCTGAAAATCTCCCATCCTTATCCATATATATAAACATTATTAATCATCTCTTGGTCAAATGACCCTTTTGCCCTTTAATACCTTTAAATTACTAACATCTTAGAATTTATTTCCAGATAAATCATTGAACTAACCCATTCTTCTACTTTAATCACCAAATTCTGAAACTTTACAATTAAGTCACTAACCCATAGTTTGGGATGTTACAATGTATCCCATAATTATGAACTTCTAAATGAAATAGAAAAGGTTAGCAATCAATAATCAACATCTAGTAGGATGAGGCATTAGGTCTCTTAAGCAAGGTCAGGGGTTCGAATTTTGAAGTTTGCAAATAAAACAAACTAGGTTGGGAGAGTCACCCTTGTTTCTACAGTAACCGACTTGGATTAGTCGACTAATAGATCAAATATCAATGATTAATAAAAAAAGGTTAGCGATTTGGAGAATCATAACAGGAATAAATATTATGTTGCATATATTACTTATCAAAAAAAAGAAAAAGAAATACCTATAGTAAGTTGCATATATTACTTTTAATTTTATAATAAATATTATGTTAAATAACAGGAATATAAAAATGTTTTTCTAAAAATGATAAAAAAGAGAGTTAAATCACTGAATAAAATTAATTAAACAAACATAAATTTAAATAATATTAAGATTTTAAACTTTTATTAATAAATTTGAATTTTATTTTCAAACTGAAGTTAGAAAATTATTTTTGTGACATAATTATTCTTGTATTTATGTTAGGTGCAATAGTAGCCTATGTTATATTTTAAAAAAGTAGTATATTTTATCAAATAAAATTAAAACATATTTTACACCTATATATATGTTAGGTGTAATAATAAGATATGTTTTATTTTAAGAAAATAGTAAATTTAAGCACGAATCAAGTGACATCCGTAATAAAGGAATTGTTGTTATTCCTAAGGATTCGGGTGTGAGCGATCAATGTCGAATGGTCGAGAGTTTAGCTTTGAACAAATTTTATCTTATACTTACTCCATATTAATAAAAAATAGTATATTTAAGTTTTTTTTTTCATGAGGGTGAATGATAACAAAGGTACAGAGGAGAGGAGCCTTGAAATCTGAAAGTCTAGAAAATTTGAGTTGCACAGTTGCGCCCATTAACTCTTTAAAAATTATAATTAGATCTTCTAAATTTTTTATAAAGTAGATTTTTTAATACTTCTAATTAAATTCTTTCAAAATTTTAAAAATACTCGACAAATTAGTTTTTAATAAAATGATTCTGCCTTTAAACTATTCTGTTAAGACTTGAGATCTGTCACAGGTCTTAAGAGATAACATTTTTTTTACTCCATTGCTTATAAACTTGATAATGATTTGTAAAAATTTGTGCAAGGCAATCGTTAAACAGATTTTGATCATTCCTCTAGTCGGAAAATTAACAGTACAAGTAGGGATGGACGGAAGGGTGGGTGAGGCTCGTATTTTCAAAAAAATTTAAAATTATAATATATTTTAAATTTATATATATATTTTTATTAAAAATCAAATTTTATCATTCTTAAAATTTTATAAATTCAAATTTTTCTCTCAAAATTTACAAAGTATCTCAACATCAGCATCCTTGTTGCATGTTCAACTTGAGCCGGCAAATCGCCATTGTTAGTGACTTTCCAGGTTGATTTCGTTTTCCGAGGCTTGGGTTTGACTTTAAAGCAAGTGTTGTAAATCGTAGGGACAAACAAGGCGATGTTACAATCTTCATATTTTTTTGGTCACTGATATTTATTTCAATTAACATGGACGATAATAAACAAAGATTGGCTGTGATATTCCTTGTTTGAAAATATCTCCAAACCAGACCTATCTTATTCTCCTTGACGGTGTGTTTGATTTATGAAATGTAAGATTATCAGTGAGAATAAAAGATTACAGGGAATAAGATTACTGAGAATATTATATTTTGTGTTTGATTGGTTTAGCAGAAATGTAAGATTACAGTGTTTGACTAAAAGAATAAAAGATTATTAGAATGTATATTTTATCAAATTGTCCTTATTATATATTTATTTTTTTAACAAGTTAAATTCTACTATAATATTATTATAATTAATTTATATATTTTCTTTAAAAAATTTAAATTTATATAATTTATATAATTTTTTTACAAAATTGAAAAGATAAATAGGTTTAATAAAAGGGTAAAATTTTATTTTAACACCTGAATTTCATATAAAATTTTAATTATAGATTTTTTTTGTAAATCTAAAATAGTTTAAGGATAAATTTTTAAGTTAACCTGTAGATATTCAATTTGTCCGGGGTCTTATTCAAAGTTAATTCGAGTTTATTATTATTAATATTATTATAAGTGTGATATTATATAATTAATTAATATATATATATATATATATATATATATATATATATATATATATATATAGGCAATAAATAGTAAATAATTAAACAATTAAAAATGCATTAAACATTGTCTTTGATTTTTACAGGCCCAAATTACAAAGGGTCATTTGATCCAATTCCATAACTCTCTAATGTTGCGCATCAGGAGTCGTTGGATTCAGGGAGATCCAACGGTATGCATGCTTTAGTCATTAGGGTTTTAGGACCCTTCAGTCGCCACCTTGAAGCGCAACCTTCGGATCTGGACCCATCCAACGGTCCGATCACGTTCTGCTGCCAACCCATCTCGATCACTAAGTTGCCACCGCCGTTGGACCCAATTACGACGGCCGACCATCCCACGTGAACCTTAACAACCTGCAATATCAAGAGAAACACGATAGAAGACTCAGAACCAAGTTTCAAGGCAGCAAAACCCAAGTCAACGAAGATAAACTTGCAGTAGACTCACGGGATTTTGAAAGAGAAATCAGAAAGCAAAAAATATTGTAAAATCTGGTTCTATATAGACCAGAACCAAAATGTTGTAAGGGGTTGGACCCTCAGATATTTTTCCAGGGAAGAAAAAGCAATAAATATCAAATATTTAAGAAAAAAACTGAGAGTCATCAGCGAGGGAGAGGAACAACAAATAGAAAGAAAACGGAAATCAACCAGAAACCAACAGGAAGATAAACCATTTCAAAAAAGCCTTAGAGATCCACTTTCAATCCATCAGTAACCAAAAAGGGACGAGAGCGAAGAAACTCACCTTTAAGTACTCACTGCCTTTGTTAAGAGTCCAGAACCCGCTGTAAGAAGGTAAAACCCTTCACCTTCTGTTGTTTCCCAGCCGTGCATGACGTTTTGGGTCTCGGGTTCAGGGGTTTTGTTGGGTTCTGGGTAGGACCGTCTAGGCGGGGCTTGTGTGGCTCCCCATCGGAGCCGTTGAACGGCGGCTGCGAAGGTTTCTGTTAGGGTGGGATATAAGGCTCGGGTTCGTTTGGTTAGCAGCGGGTTTTGAGAGCTATGTCTCGGGTTAAGGTTTGGTTTTAGGTAGAGGTCTGCTTCGAGTTATCGTCGGGGCTTGTGTGGCTCCCCATCGGAGCCGTTGAACGACGGAGGCCGCGGTGGCCTTATGTCTCGTTTAGGGTTGAGAGACGGGAGAGCAGAGAGGATATGGGAGAGACAGAAAACGGCTGAGGTGAGAATGAGAGGCTTAGAGGAAATGGTTTAGGGTTAGGAATGTTACCCTAAAATCCCATATATCAGAATACCCAAACGGCGTCGTTTAGATACCCCCAAAACGGCAACGTTCTGATAGCCTGAGGGAATCCGTGTTTTGGGATGGGTGGTGTAATCACGTGTGAGGCCCAGTATGTTCAGTCTGTTTCATTTTAGTCCCTTAACCGAGCTTTACCGTTTTCTGATTTTGCATTGTAATTTTCTGCGTGATTTATTTTAGTCCAATTTCAGTTTTGAGCTATTTTCGTGTTGTTTTCAATTTAGATGTGTGATTTAGGAAACTTCCATTTTAATCCTGGAAGTATTTTGGTTGTATTATGTTTGCAGTACCCAGAAATGAAAATGTTATGAAAAAGCTTATTGTTATTTTTTTTTCATGTTTTAGTCCTTTTAATATTTTATGCATGTTTGTTAAGATAATTTAGATTTATTTTAAATATATGCATGTGTATATTATTTCGAGCATGTTGTTCATACACACTTAGGTGTATTTCTTTTTAAAGCATGTTAGCCTCGTTTACTTTAATCGCATGTTCAATTAATCTTTGCATTAACATCACTTTGTATGATTTGCATGATATCCTCATATGCATAACTTGACATTATTGCATAATCGGAATTAAGGGTAATGCCCTTTTAATCTAAAATTATCAGAATGGCTTTCTTTAACTTACAGGAAAGTTGTTTTGACGATTTTAAATTAAAATGGTATCCCGTCAGTAACGCCTAATTAAATTTGGATATATCATTGTAAAATTTGGGAGCGAAAGAAAAGGAAATATTCGACTATTTAAACTTTTCGAGAAAAGGTCGTTAGAACTGAACTAAAGATCTGGTCTCGATATTTTTAAATAATCGAATATTCTTTATCTTTCTAATGACTTGGTAATTTTAAATTAAATCTATTTTGTTGCTTTGAATGTTGCAAATTTGCATGTTTGTCGTTTAAAGGGATCATTAATCAAATCAAATTTGAACTTGTGAAATTCGTTGCAAAGAAATTAATTAATCGACTAGGTACCGATTTAGGGCGTTGTGGGGGTGCTAATCCTTCCCCACGCGTAACCGACTCCCGAACTTGGATTTTGGTAACGTAGACCGTAAATTTGTCGTTTTGATTAATTTTTATTTAAAATGACAATGTTTTTTGGGTGCCCAATCACACCCTAATCAAAGATTGGTGGCGACTCCTCGAACCTTATATTTTTATCGTAAAGGAATTTCCAATTTTTTCGAAACGAGAGGTTTTCTAAAATCGCACTGTTTTTAATTAAAATTCGATTGCAAAGATAATAATTAAAAATGACGCGGTTTCCAAAATCACCCCGCCGTTTAAAAATCGTTTCGACAGCTTGGCGACTCCGCTGGGGAACTTTTTTAGAGAGTCAGGCCTATAGTCGATTAATTAATTGTCTTTGCAAACGAAAGTTATAAGTTCGCTTTGATTTGGTTTTTGATCCCTTATTTGTTTGAATTGTTTTGGGTGCATCTTAATTTGTAATTTGGGTTAATGAGTAAATAGTTGTACTAATGTGTGATCTACATGTTTTCAGTTTTCTGACTTTCACTTTAGTTTATTGTTTCTCTTGGATCGAGGCAAAGGATTATGAGTTTCCCTACTGTTGCTGTAAACCTTTAATATTTAGAGCATTCTAACTGTGCTCTGTCCCGTTAGGTAGGGGTGAAAGCTACGCTTACGTGAGAAAAATTACTTTTCTCCGCATGGGCTTTAGCTAGTAACCTCTGGGGTACATGCCTTATGTTTACGAGTGAAACATTGAGTTTCCTCGCATGGACATAGGGAAATGTATCCTCTCGAAATTGAACTTGATCCGTTTTAAGTCTATAATGGGTGAGGATCGAGGGTCTGGCAAGCCCAAGGGGGCACCAGCAAAGGACAATTCGAGGACCCTTTTAGAAATACTGAAACTCTGCCCATCTTATGTCGAATCTCTGTCCGCAGACACAAAGGGGAAACTCATTCTAACTTTTCCCTCGAATTTATTTGTTGCAAAAAAGAATGTGAATTAGATACCATGCGGTTAGGATTTTTTATGAATAACGAAACCTGAGAGTAGATACCATGTTGGGTAGGATCTACTAAAGCATGATTGGGTAGATACCATGTTGGGTAGATATCATGTGAATAAGGTTTAAGATGTATATATTTTCTATCTCCATGTTGTTTATGTATTCTTCGACTATTCATTGTATACACTAACACCGTTTTATTTTTGTTTGTGTTTTGTGTTTTATTTATTACTGCTGCATTGCATCATCGTTCATGAAGAAAGGTGTTGATTCACAAGGTGGTCATAAAAGTAGAAGGCGGTCATAAAATGGACAAGAGCTTTCATAACAAGGAAGTGGATAACGCATAAGTGAGGTCGTGGTCCGAGGAAAGTCAAAGGAAGAAAGGTGACAGTTTGACTGAAGATTACATATCAGTACTACCAGAGGTTGCTCCGGTCAGTCTAAAGCAAAACGATTTGCAAGAGTTACGCGAAATTTGGGAAAGTTGGAATTCTGGTGTGAAATACTCTTTCTGGCAAAAGTATAGTGACATCGCCCTTCTGTTGTACGTAAAAGTAAACGAACCCCTAATCAAAGCTCTCGTCCAATTTTGGAATCCCGCATATAGCTGCTTCACTTTCAACAAGGAAGACATGACTCCCACGTTAGAAGAATACACCTCCTTGTTTCATTTCGAGACGATACACTTGGACCGAATCTACTCAAAAGCCTCAAGGACACAATCCTTTAAGAGCAAGCTCGCAAGGATTCCTGGGATGGGAGAGAAGTGGGTTGCTGATCGAATCCAAAAGAAGGGAGAGTCTGATTGCTTCCCTTGGTCATGCCTCAAGGAGCTCATTGTCAAGCATAGCGATATCGAGAAGAGCATGTAGATGTTCGCCTTGGGAATTTATGGTTTGATGATTTTCCCGAAAGTTCTTTATCACGTGGAAGCCGCAGTGGTCGATTTATTCGAGCGTTTGGAAAGGAAGGTAAACCCTGTTCCTGCAGTTTTGGCTGAAACATTCATAGCACTTAGCAGTTGCAGAAGAGCTGAGAGTAGCCGCTTCACCGGGTGTGTCCAGTTGCTTACTGTTTGGATACGCAGTCACTTCTGGAAAATTGACCGAGAGTATAGCCGACGGTTTTCTACGGCCTATTCACCCTTAAAAGATTTCCTCACTAAAGAGTGGCCAGAGCATCTCACCAGGAAGGATTGGGTCTCACTCTTCAGAAATTTACAGGAGCATGATATAGTGTGGCGTGTCCCCTGGTTAGCTTTTGTGGATGTGTTGTACAAATGCGGGGATTCCGATTGGGTAACCCTATTAGGGTTATGGGGTGGAGTAGGTTATGCGCCACTGATGGTACTGAGGCAATTTGGGGCACGCCAATTCATCCCAGCTACATCCGGTCTGAAGGCATCTGAATTTGTGTACTGTGGAGATCACTACAAGAAGACTGCTCGTGCAATGTCAGAGGCGTGGAAGTCAACCTTTAGAACTGATTTCATAGCAGCTGAGGTCATGCTGACCCCAGATTACGTGGCATGGAGGGCGGTGCGAAAGAATGATATCATTCCGTTGGCGGATCGTGACCAAACAATTCCTTTGGAAGCACAGTTTAAATACGTACCGTCTAAGTTGGAGATACTAAAGAGTGAATTCGAAGCGGAAATCGCCAGGAAGGAAGCAGAGTGTGAGGCCCTTAGACAAAAGAATTTCATGTTGGACATCGATAGGGAGTTCTATAATACACAGTTTGAGCTTATGCGCAAGAGAAAGGATGAAGTGGAGGCCAATCTCACTAGTTTACAGAGCGATTACCAAAAAATGAGTCGAGCACGGGCAATTGCTGGCCTCGGGAGAACTTCAGAGCAGTGGCGGTTAGAGCTCCGGGCTGAGAGGGATCGTCGAGTTAGAGACGTCAGAGCCGAGAGAGAGCACCGAGTCAGAGAAGTAGAGACAGAGAAGAAGAAAAGAAATCAAGAACTTGAGTCCGAGAGAAGGTCCTGGGTTAGGGCACTGAAGAGCGAAAGGACAGAGGCTAAAGAGTTAAGACAAATGTACACCTTGAGCAAGAAGCGAGAAGAAGAATTGCATGCTAATATTGAAGAACTCAGAATGAAGGCAAATAACATGCAACTTGAACTTGAGGTTAGAAAGCAAAGAATCGACGAGCTCGAAACTGAGAAGAGGCAAAGCAAAGAAGAACTAAAATTAGAAAGGCAACATCGGGAGAGTGTGCTCCAAGGCAAACAGGATGAAGTATTCCTCTGGATACAGAGGTGCGGAGCAAAGAACGAACGGATAGAGGTACTCAATCAAGAGATGCATGAAATGGAATCAAGGCATGAGGAAGAGTTAGCTCGAGCCAAGGCAAAGAATGAAGAGTACAGTGCCTACGTTATGCAGCTTGAAAGTTCCTTATCTGCAGAAAACAGTCAGCGTTGCCCAGTGGATCAAAGGGTTAGCCTCGAGGAGAACGCTGCTTTGCAAAAGAAGATTCATGATTTAGAGGCTGCCTTACGAAGCTGCCAGACACAAATCGCTGGTCTCGAGCGCACCGTCCAAGGCACCAGACTGCAATGGCAAAACTCAAACGATCACTTTAGAGACTGGAAGACAAACGTGAATCACGTGATCCGAGAGACCATGAATCAGTTAAGCGGCGTTGCGAGGCAGTTGGGAGAGATGGACCTCCAAGCAAAAGTCATCCAGAGCTATACCAATCCAGCATCAGGTGTAGGAGAGAGGGTCGATTGGCTTGTCAGTCAGATAGTAGAGCTGAACATGAGAGCTAGGCCATTTCTGTAATGGACTTTTCTTGTAAAGATGATGCTTTTGTCCTAAATGAAAGTTGTTCTAAGACTGATCGCGTCTTATGAATCAATGCCTTTCTGCATGCATTTGCATTTTATTTGTAATTTAAGTTTTGTGTTGCATTTTTTATCACACTTTACATAATTTGCATTCATCCTCAAAGCATTAAAATTAACAATAAGGGATACATTACAGAATACTGGGAAATTTCAAGCATCACTATAACACAAGGAAGGCCATGGATGATAAGATTGCTCAAATAGAAAGAACTCAATTGCAGTTGCAAGATGATCTGAGAAAAATGCAAGAAGATATGCTTAAGGCTCAAGAGGATATGTTGTCTAAGTTGGCAAATATGCTGGGAGGGAGAAATCCAGAGCACGGAAAGGCCCATGAGCAAACAAGTGAAGAACCACTTTACCCTCCAGGGTTCACCCCGGTACAGTCTCCGAATATCCAAGGAACATCTATCCATACCAAAGTACACATAAATCCTGACGGCATTGCAGTTAATCCGCAACCTGGATCTTGTTCGCATCCCGAAGAAATCCCATATCACCAGGTCCCGGACCTCGATGAAGAAGCAAAGAAGAGCGAAAACAAGTTGTTACAGGAGCAATATAAGCAGCTAGCAAATGAAGTACAAGCTATGAAAGAAGATACCAGCTTGTATGGTCTCGACGCTAAGGAACTGAGTTTAGTTCCTGATCTGGTCCTACCTCCCAAGTTCAAAACCCCTGACTTCGAGAAATACGACGGTACCCAATGCCCTTCTGCCCATATCACAATGTTCTGCAGGAAAATGACTGGTTACGTAGGGGACGACCAGCTGTTGATCCACTGTTTCCAGGAAAGCTTAGTAGGCTCAGCATTGCGATGGTATAATCAACTAAGGAGAGTTGATGTCAGGACATGGAAAGACATGGCCAAATCTTTTCTCGACCAGTATAAGCATGTGAAGGACGTCAGGCCTAACAGAATGGTGCTGCAAGCAATGGAGAAGAAGCATAATGAAAGTTTCAGACAATATGCTCAGAGGTGAAGAGAGGTAGCAGTACAAGTCCACCCACCGTTGGTAGAGGAGGAAACGAACCTACTTTTTGTTAATACCTTGAAGGCTCCATTTTTCTCACATTTTGTTGGTAATCCTTCTTGAAGTTTTGCTGATATAGTTACGGCGGGAGAAATGATTGAAATGGCGATTAAAAGCGGGAAGCTTGAGGGAGGAGATTCCAGCAAGAAACAACCGATGAGGAAGAAGGAAAACGAAGTCAACAAAATAAGGCAGTATGATTCCCATAATATCACAATGTCCCGACCACAGGGAACGGTAGCATCACCCCAAATTGACAATAGGCAAGGGGCAAGAGATCCAAGGAGAGAGAGGCCTCAATTTGATCCGATTCCTATGACTTATAAGGAGTTATTCCACGAATTATATGATCGACATGTAGTCTCACCTTATCATGTGGACCCTATACAACCCCCGTATCCCAAGTGGTATGATGCTAGTGCTAAGTGCGAATACCATGCAGGGGTTTCCGGACATTCTATTGAAAATTGTCCCGCTTTCAAAAAGGTCATCCAAGCTCTGAGAAGAAGAAACGTCATCAATTTTGGTGACAGTGAACAGCCAAACATAGCCCAAAATCCATTGCCAAACCATGCAGGAGCCGGGATTAATGCAGTCGCTGAAGAGAAAGGAAGAACGACTGTAAAAAATGTTAGGGAGGTGATGTCACCCATGTCTTGGGTGTGGTGCCAAATGGTCAAGGTAGGACTATTAAAGACTAATCTGCCATGTGAACATTTCAACAATGAAGAGATGTGCCACTACCATAACTGCACAAAACACAGTATACAACAGTGTTCTGATTTCTTAGGGCTGGTACAAAAAATGATGGATAGTAAGGAAATCGAGTTCTTCAAAGAAGGGGCTGAGAAAGAAGAAGCGGAAGTTTACGCCTCTGAGGGATCATCCAAAGGGGTCTATAGTGCTAGTTGTCCCCTCGTCATTACTCCCAAGAATCGAGTGGCTGGGAAGGTAGCTCCAAAGGTGATTATTACACCTCCCTCTCCGTTCCCGTACAAAGACAATAAACAGGTACCCTGGAGATATACTTGTCAAATAGGAGAGGTGACAAAGCAACAGGAAGAGGTAGATGAAGTGGGACACATGACCAGGAGTGGTAGGTGTTATCACAAAGAACCTGAGAAAAAGATTGCTGTCGAGAAAGGAAAAAGTATCGATGTGCAGATAAGAGAAGATGCACCCATCGTCAATGAGCCAGTAACGGAGAATGAAGCGATGGAATTTTTAAAATTTCTGAAACATAGTGAATACAGTATTGTTGAGCAATTGCACAAGCTGCCTGCCCGTATTTCTGTCCTATCACTTCTTCTGAGTTCAGAGGCTCATCGCAACGCCCTGTTAAAAGTTTTAAACCAAACATTTGTCCCGAAGGAGATACCCACAGAAAAGCTGGACCGACTAGTTGCCAACATCCAGGCCGATAATTTTTTATCTTTTTCTGAGGACGAGATCCCTTCTGGGATGATTGGCAATCATAAGGCCCTACACATCACAGTTAGGTGCAAAGGGCATGTTCTATCCAGAGTACTGATAGATAACGGTTCGGCGTTAAATGTGATGCCCTTGGTGACCCTGAAAAAATTGCCAGTGGACAGCACCCTGATGAGAAGCTGTCAAAGTGTGGTTCGAGCTTTTGATGGAACGAAGAGAGAAGTTCTAGGCAAGATCGATATCCCTTTGACTATTGGCCCGGCGATAAACGAAGTGGAGTTTCTTGTGATGGACATCATGCCTACATACAACTGTTTATTGGGAAGGCCCTGGATTCATCAGGCCGGTGCGGTTCCGTCAACGTTGCACCAAAGGATAAAATTTGCAATTGATGGGAGGCTTATATGCATTCACGCTGAGGAAGACATTATTGCTTCGGTTTCTACTACTGCTCCATACGTTGAAGTGGAAGAGCAAGCTGTTGAATGTTCTTTCAGATCGTTGGAATACGTCAATGCCATGTTTGTGGCAGAAGGAAAGAAGATCCCGAAACCTGGATTGTCAAACTGCACCAAAATGGGGCTTAAGCTGACTCTTGGAAGAGGAGCAAAAACTGGCAAAGGGTTTGGAATTCGGTTGCAAGGACTGGTGGGCCCAATCTACCCTGTAACTAAAAGAGACAGGTTCGGTTTAGGGTATCAGCCGACTTTAAAAGAAAAACTGAGAAGCATCAAGAAGATTCAGGAATTGAGAAAGGCAAGATTGACTGGTGAGGACCCAAGCTGGGAGCCCATGACATTCCCGCCATTGAGCAGCATTTTCGTATCAGGAGGATATATGTTTCAAAGGACTTTGGAAAGCAATAAGGTGATAGTTGAGAATGCCTTGGAGGACTTGGGCATTAATGTCATAACCAATGAGGAGTTCAAAGAAATGAGAGCTATGGGCATCTACCCTGCACCATCGGGCTTTGTGTTGAACAACTGGACTGCGGTGGAATTGCCTGTAGTTTACAAATCTTTTGCAGAGTAATACACTAGAACTCTTCCCTATTGTTCATACCCTGGGACAGTAGGTGATTTGATGTAAAGGGTTAAGTTATGTGTCTTTACTTGCTTTCAATAAAAGATGTGTTTTGTTAATTCCCAAATGGCAAACATTTCCTCATGCATTTTTGTTTGAATATACGCATATATTATTTCTTTCTATTTGTTTATATGGGAAAATATTCTCCCATATGTATATATGTATATATGTATATATATTTTCTTTTTCGTTATCCTTTCAGGAACTCAGATATCAATAATACGAATGCTAATGACTCTGACCCGGAGATTGATTTCGAGATGCCCATATGTCAAGGGGAAATCGAAGGTTGTGATGATAATGAGGGATGTGAACCACCCTCAGAATTACTAAAGATGGTGGAACAGGAAGATGAGCAGATCATGCCTCACGAAGAGCTTACAGAGATCTTGAACCTGGGTACAGATGAGGATAGAAAGGAAATAAAGATTGGTACCACCCTGTCTGCTGAAGGAAGGCAAAGCTTGATAGAATTACTTCAAGAATTCAAGGATGTATTTGCTTGGTCATACGAGGACATGCCAGGGCTGGATACAGAATTGGTTGTCCATAAATTACCAATAAAGCCTGATTGCAAGCCCGTACAACAGAAACTGAGGAGAATGAGACCCGAGATGCTGCTCAAGATTAAAGAAGAAGTGAAGAAACAATTTGATGCTGGGTTTCTCACAGTGGCCAAATATCCTGAGTGGGTAGCAAATATTGTCCCAGTACCAAAGAAGGATGGGAAGGTACGAATGTGTGTCGACTATAGAGATCTGAATAGAGCTAGTCCAAAGGATAATTTTCCTTTGCCACATATAGATACGTTAGTGGACAATACTGCTGGAAATTCCTTATTCTCATTTATGGATGGTTTCTCCGGCTATAATCAAATTAAAATGTACCCTGAAGATATGGAGAAAACAACATTTGTCACTATGTGGGGGACGTTTTGCTATAAAGTCATGCCGTTTGGATTAAAGAATGCAGGGGCAACCTATCAGAGGGCCATGGTGACGTTGTTTCATGATATGATGCATAAAGAAATTGAAGTCTATGTCGATGATATGATTGTCAAAGCCAAGACGGAGGAGGAACATGTCGAGAATTTGAGAAAGCTTTTTAAAAGACTAAGAAGATGCCAGCTAAAACTCAACCCAAATAAATGTACTTTTGGGGTGACATCTGGGAAGTTGTTGGGATTCATAGTAAGCCAAAAAGGAATTGAAATAGACCCAGATAAAGTAAAGGCTATTTAAAACTTGCCAGCCCCACGAACACAAAAAGAAGTTCGAGGATTTTTGGGGAGATTAAATTACATCGCTCGGTTTATCTCGCAGCTGACCGAAAGATGTGATCCCATATTCCGCCTTCTTCGTGAGAATGATTCAGGAGAATGGAGTGAAGATTGCCGAGAGGATTTTGAGGCAGTAAAGAGATATCTTTCGAATACTCCGATCCTAGCGCCACCTATCCCAGGAAAGCCTTTAATTCTTTACTTGTCCGTTTATGAAAATTCAATGGGATGTGTGTTGGGGCAACATGATCAAACTGAGAAGAGGGAGAGGGCTATCTACTATCTCAGTAATAAGTTCACTGAGTGTGAGGCCAGATACTCACCAATTGAAAAATTGTGTTGCGCTTTAGTGTGGGCTACCAGAAGACTTAGACAGTATATGTTGTATCATACTACCTGGCTCATATCTAAGCTGGACCCTTTAAAGTATCTAATGGGGGTACCTGCATTGTCTGGAAGGTTAGCCCGTTGGCAAATCCTGTTGTCCGAATTTGATATCCAGTATGTAAGCCAGAAGGCAGTTAAAGGGAGCGCCATAGCAGAATTCATTGCGAGTAGGGCTTCAGAAGAATATGAACAGTTGAACTTCGATTTCCCGGATGAGGATTTAATGGCTATCTCGGAGGAAGAAACAAATGCTCTCACCGGTAAATACTGGAAGATGAACTTTGATGGTGCTTCAAACGCCTTGGGGCATGGGATTGGGGCAATCTTGGTCTCACCAAGTGAAGAGCATTATCCTTTTACCAGTTAGCTCAATTTTGATTGTACAAACAATATGGCTGAATATGAGGCTTGTGTTATGGGTCTTAGAGCAGCTATTGAACTCAAAGCAAAAATGCTGAGGGTATATGGAGATTCAGCTTTGGTAATTTACCAGCTCAGAGGTGAATGGGAAACCAAGGATCCCAAACTTGTGGAATATCGTAAATTAGTTCTGGGACTTATTGAAGAATTTGAAGAAGTGACTTTCAATTACCTCCCCAGAGAAGAAAATCAAATGGCGGACGCCTTGGCTACTTTGGCAGCAGCCTTTAAGATGAACGAGCATTCAAATATGATGCCTATTGAGATGAAGGCTTATGAGTATCCAGCCCACTGCTTTAACATTGAAGAAGAAGATGATGAAGGACCTTGGTACTATGATATCTTCCAGTATATAAGATATCAAAGTTACCCCGAACAGGCAACTGAGAATGACAAAAGGACCATTAGAAGAATGGCAGCAGGGTATGTGCTTAATGGTGAGATCTTATATAAGAAAAGCATGGATCAAGTCTTATTAAGGTGTGTGGACACTAAAGAAGCGAAAATGATTCTTGAAGAAGTACATGAAGGAATATGTGGCACCCATGCTAATGGGCATGTAATGGCCAGACAGATTATGAGATTTGGGTATTATTGGTCAACTATGGAAACTGATTGCATCAATTATGCCCGAAAGTGTCACAAGTGTCAGATTTATGGGGATAGAATGCACACCCCTCCTCATCCGTTGCACGTGATGACAGCTCCGTGGCCGTTTTCTATGTGGGGCATGGATGTTATTGGGCAAATTTTTCCAAAAGTGTCAAACGGTCATCGCTTCATTCTGGTAGCAATAGATTACTTCACCAAGTGGGTAGAAGCAGCTTCCTATGCAAGTGTTACCCAGTCAACGATATGTAGGTTCTTGAAGAAAGAAATCATCTGCAGATATGGCTTACCAGAGAGAATTATCTCTGACAATGCGTTGAACTTAAACAACAAGATGATGAAATCTGTATGTGAGCAATTCAAAATAAAGCATCATAATTCCACGGTTTATCGCCCAAAGATGAATGGGGCAGTGGAGGCGGCTAATAAGAACATTAAGAGGCTTATAGAGAAGATGACTGAAACTTATAAAGATTGGCATGAGAAGTTGCCATTTGCTCTGTTTGCCTATCGGACTTCTGTACGGACGTCTACTGGGGCAACTCCGTTTTCTCTAGTTTATGGGATGGAAGCTGTCCTCCCTATTGAAGTGGAAATTCCCTCGCTCCGGGTTTTATCAGAGGTGAAGCTAAATGAGGCAGAATGAGTACAGGCCAGATATGACCAATTGAATCTGATTGAAGAAAAGAGATTGAAGGCTATTTGTCACGGTCAGATATACCAGAAGCGGATGATACGAGCACATGATAAGAAAGTTCGCCCTCGAGAAATCCACGAAGGAGATTTGGTGCTCAGGAGGATATTGCCCATTCAAAAAGATTTCCGAGGGAAATGGATGCCCAAGTGGGAAGGACCCTATGTTGTCAAGAAAGCTTTCTCTGGGGGAGCTCTGGTCTTAACTGAGATGGATGGGTCTGAATTACCTCATCCAGTGAATTCTGACGCAGTTAAGAAGTATTTTGCTTGAAGAAAAAAGAAGGAGAAAAAATGAGTGAAAATGAAAAAATGAAAAAATAAAAATAAATAAAAAATGAATGAAAAAATGAAAAAATGAGGGTTCAAGATGAAAACTCGAAAAAGGGCGTCTTGAAACCAAAGGAGGTCGAGTCGAAAACCCGCAAAGGGCGATTTGAGTTTTAAATTCAGAGTTCGTGTATGGTGGAGGATCTGAATTGTTTTTGGGGAGTAGGAAGATCTCCTGACATGGGTAACGACAATGGCCATTGGGGTTGAGACCAAAGATCAATGAGTCTCGATGGGGACAACCAGAGGAGGAATTGAATGCACGTGAGATTCAATATTGGTTTATGGCATTCAATAATGGGAGATTTTGCGGTCCAGAAAGGGTTTCGCACTCTTAGGTGTCATCACCATTTTGGAGGTCCTTTTGACAGAAGCTACACTCGAGTCATTCTGACGGCGTGCCAGTTCAAAAGCATTTGTGTTATTGATATTTGAAGACACCTATCCTTTTGTTCTTTTCCGATTAAAAGTTTGTCATGTAGTTGCCTAAAAATTCTTCGCCATTTATATAAATAAAGATATATTTTCCCTTCTTAATTTCCCTTTTACAAGCATCTAATTTTGAGAAAGTTAAAACGCATAGCTTAACTTGTGGTACATGAGATCATTTTGTATTATTATGCAAAAGGTTCTGGAAATGCATGTATTCTGAAGCTAGCAATGGTTTTACCCATAAGCTTGTATGGTTGCGAAAAGCTAAAACTTTGGAATTCACAGACAATCTTAGCCATTAATAGATGACCCAAAGAAATTGTCATTTATCGAGAAGTTGGTCACGTGTGCCGGCAGGTTTCAAGAAAGAAAGAAGTCAAAGTCCGGTCGAGCCAAAAGATATGGTATTGAGAGTGTTAGCTGGGGTGAACTGGTCAAATGCTCTGTACCCGAAACGAAATCGAGTTCTATTGAAATCAAAAGATATGAGGTTCCTTCGAAGAAGAAAACGCGTTAAATTGCACATTTGCATACATTTTAGGCATGAATAGGATCATGACATTGCATGGTGACTTAAATATTTACAGGTTTCCCAGCGATCGTTGAAGATTGTTCGAGTCTTATACTCTCTGAAGAAATAGGGAGCAGACGCGACTGTTGAAGATTGTTCGAGTCTTATACTCTCTGAAGAAATAGGGAGCAGACGCGACTGTTGAAGATTGTTCGAGTCTTATACTCTCTGCAGAAATAGGGAGCAGGCACGATTGATGAAGATTGTTCGGGTCTTATACTCTCTGAAGGAATGGGGAGCAGACACGATTGATGAAGATTGTTCGAGTCTTATACTCTCTGAAGGAATGGGGAGCAGACACGATTGATGAAGATTGTTCGGGTCTTATACTCTCTGAGGAAATAGGGAGCAGACACGATTGATGAAGATGGTTCAAGTCTTATACTCTCTGAAGGAATGGGGAGCAGACTCGATTGATGAAGATTCTTCAAGTTCCCGCTCCCTAAAAATGAGGGAGCGAACCCGTTTTCCGAATATTTTTCAAGTCCCACTATCCTGAAGTTGCGGTGAAACGGATTAATCTTTTGAATATTTCATGACCAGACAAATTTGTCCATCTATTGATCTTTGCTCTATTCTCGTTACACGATAATGAGCAAAGAGGGGCAGCTGTAGTTATTCAATTTGTCCGGGGTCTTATTCAAAGTTAATTCGAGTTTATTATTATTAATATTATTATAAGTGTGATATTATATAATTATTAATATATATATATATATAGGCAATAAATAAGTAAATAATTAAACAATTAAAAATGCATTAAACATTGTCTTTGATTTTTACAGGCCCAAATTACAAAGGGTCATTTGATCCAATTCCATAACTCTCTAATGTTGCGCATCAGGAGTCGTTGGATTCAGGGAGATCCAACGGTATGCATGCTTTAGTCATTAGGGTTTTAGGACCCTTCAGTCGCCACCTTGAAGCGCAACCTTCGGATCTGGACCCATCCAACGGTCCAGATCACGTTCTGCTGCCAACCCATCTCGATCACTAAGTTGCCACCGCCGTTGGACCCAATTACGACGGTCGACCATCCCACGTGAACCTTAACAACCTGCAATATCAAGAGAAACACGACAGAAGACTCAGAACCAAGTTTCAAGGCAGCAAAACCCAAGTCAACGAAGATAAACTTGCAGTAGACTCACGGGATTTTGAAAGAGAAATCAGAAAGCAAAAAATATTGTAAAATCTGGTTCTATATAGACCAAAACCAAAATGTTGTAAGGGGTTGGACCCTCAGATATTTTTCCAGGGAAGAAAAAGCAATAAATATCAAATATTTAAGAAAAAAAACTGAGAGTCATCAGCGAGGGAGAGGAACAGCAAATAGAAAGAAAACGGAAATCAACCAGAAACCAACAGGAAGAGAAACCATTTCAAAAAAGCCTTAGAGATCCACTTTCAATCCATCAGTAACCAAAAAGGGACGAGAGCGAAGAAACTCACCTTTAAGTACTCACTGCCTTTGTTAAGAGTCCAGAACCCGCTGTAAGAAGGTAAAACCCTTCACCTTCTGTTGTTTCCCAGCCGTGCATGACGTTTTGGGTCTCGGGTTCAGGGGTTTTGTTGGGTTCTGGGTAGGACCGTCTAGGCGGGGCTTGTGTGGCTCCCCATCGGAGCCGTTGAACGGCGGTTGCGAAGGTTTCTGTTAGGGTGGGATATAAGGCTCGGGTTCGTTTGGTTAGCAGCGGGTTTTGAGAGCTATGTCTCGGGTTAAGGTTTGGTTTTAGGTAGAAGTCTGCTTCGAGTTATCGTCGGGGCTTGTGTGGCTCCCCATCGGAGCCGTTGAACGACGGAGGCCGCGGTGGCCTTCTGTCTCGTTTAGGGTTGAGAGACGGGAGAGCAGAGAGGATATGGGAGAGGCAGAAAACGGCTGAGGTGAGAATGAGAGGCTTAGAGGAAATGGTTTAGGGTTAGGAATGTTACCCTAAAATCCCATATATCAGAATACCCAAACGGCGTCGTTTAGATACCCCCAAAACGGCAATGTTCTGATAGCCTGAGGGAATCCGTGTTTTGGGATGGGTGGTGTAATCACGTGTGAGGCCCAGTATGTTCAGTCTGTTTCATTTTAGTCCCTTAACCGAGCTTTACCGTTTTCTGATTTTGCATTGTAATTTTCTGCGTGATTTATTTTAGTCCAATTTTAGTTTTGAGCTATTTTCGTGTTGTTTTCAATTTAGATGTGTGATTTAGGAAACTTCCATTTTAATCCTGGAAGTATTTTGGTTGTATTATGTTTGCAGTACCCAGAAATGAAAATGTTATGAAAAAGCTTATTGTTATTTTTTTTTCATGTTTTAGTCCTTTTAATATTTTATGCATGTTTGTTAAGATAATTTAGATTTATTTTAAATATATGCATGTGTATATTATTTCGAGCATGTTGTCCATACGCACTTAGGTGTATTTCTTTTTAAAGCATGTTAACCTCGTTTACTTTAATCGCATGTTCAATTAATCTTTGCATTAACATCACTTTGTATGATTTGCATGATATCCTCATATGCATAACTTGACATTATTGCATAATCGGAATTAAGGGTAATGCCCTTTTAATCTAAAATTATCAGAATGGCTTTCCTTAACTTACAGGAAAGTTGTTTTGACGATTTTAAATTAAAATGGTATCCCGTCAGTAACGCCTAATTAAATTTGGATATATCATTGTAAAATTTGGGAGCGAAAGAAAAGGAAATATTCGACTATTTAAACTTTTCGAGAAAAGGTCGTTAGAACTGAACTAAAGATCTGGTCTCGATATTTTTAAATAATCGAATATTCTTTATCTTTCTAATGACTTGGTAATTTTAAATTAAATCTATTTTGTTGCTTTGAATGTTGCAAATTTGCATGTTTGTCGTTTAAAGGGATCATTAATCAAATCAAATTTGAACTTGTGAAATTCGTTGCAAAGAAATTAATTAATCGACTAGGTACCGATTTAGGGCGTTGTGGGGTGCTAATCCTTCCCCACGCGTAACCGACTCCCGAACTTTGATTTTGGTAACGTAGACCGTAAATTTGTCGTTTTGATTAATTTTTATTTAAAATGACAATGTTTTTTGGGTGCCCAATCACACCCTAATCAAAGATTGGTGGCGACTCCTCGAACCTTATATTTTTATCGTAAAGGAATTTCCAATTTTTTCGAAACGAGAGGTTTTCTAAAATCGCACTGTTTTTAATTAAAATTCGATTGCAAAGATAATAATTAAAAATGACGCGGTTTCCAAAATCACCCCGCCGTTTAAAAATCGTTTCGACATAACCTTCATAAAATTTTTATTATTCAACAACAGAAGAATTATAGTTTTTTAAAAAAAATTAAAGATATTTTAATTTAAAACATCGGTAATCTAATAATACCTAAGAGAATAGATAATTACATTCTCGATATTATACTAAAAAAATCTATTATTAGTAATAAAAGATTATCAAAGATTAAAAATATTGACAAATCAAACGGGAAACGAGAATTTTATTCCCCAGTAATAAGATATACCGAACAAAAACCCCTGACTGTGTTTGATAGAGACGATTGATGTGGAAAAAGAAAAGCTTTGGAGAAAGAGAGATTTTGTATGGATGATAATGGTTTATGTAAATATGTGGTGGTAGATGGGGATAAGAACCAAAAGGGGAGCAAATGACTATTTCCTCTGTTCTCCCAATCACATTCAAATAATATTAGAGGAATACAGCTGCTTCTCACTAAGTAGAGGGGGTGTAGAGAAATATTCGTTTATATTTGTTTATTAAATTAAATAAACGAGTAAAAATAAAATATTTATATTTATTTAACAAACAAACATGATTAGAAGTGTATTCAGTTCATTATTTATTGGTTTATTTATTAGTTTGCTTATTGACTCGGTTACTCAATCCTCCTTTTCCTTTTATCTTTTTTTTTTTACATTTTAGATATTAATGAAGATAGATATTATATTAAAAATAAAGTAAATTTTGGAGTTTAGATTGTGAAGTTAAGAAAAATGAGGACTAATAATGTAATTTCTCCATTTTCATTGACTTGCAAATGAAAGCTAAAAAGATTGTATCGGTTATGAATCATTAAACGAATATGTTCACGGATGCTAAACGAATAAATATGAATATCTTTAAAAATAAATAAACGCACAAGAACCGAATATAAATACATTCAAAAATAAATAAACGAACAACAATCTAACTTTATTTATTCAAACTCGATTCATTTATACCTCTATCACCAAGAGTACTGGACCGGATTTTGCAACCTATATTTCCTTTTTCTTTTCTTTTTTATTTGTTTTTGCAGCCTGTTGCTTTCACGTCGTTAACAGGCTATTGGGTTCATGTAATAAAAAGCTGTAAATGACCCAAAATAAAAGAGAATAGTCCAATCTCATTTTACAAATATGGATGACAATAATAAGTAGGCAGAAAGGAAGGAACATAATGCAAAACCCAGCCCAATTATCAGAACCTATACGTCAACGAAAACTTGAAAACTATCATTTATAATGATAGATGCACGAGACCTATAAGCTAGAACGCCAAAGATATTCGACTACTTTACCTTTGTTTAACTCAGTTTTTCAAAATCCAGCGGTTGATCCGTGTAGACTTCTGGTTTCCATTGAGAAATGTTTTATCCATATCTATTAGTTCAGCAGTAATTTTAACTGTTGCAGGTTTTACAATTGGACTGGAAGTCTCATGTTGGGAATATCTAGCTATGCTTCCATCAGATTTTCATTTTATCGTCAGCAAGTAGTTGCATCCTATTGGAACTCCGTCTTGAGGTAAAGGAACCAGCTCTCATGTACCCATCACGTTAAGTTTCTTGTGAACTGCTTCTTTCCATTTATAGCTCGATGAATGTCACTTGGTTCAGATTCTACCAATTCTAATGAGAATATTGTTGGATTGAATGATCCCACCTTAGATTTGGTAATTGTCGGATGGTTGGCCTGAATTCTGGATCAATTAGCGAAGAAGTCGCATTCAAAATTTTCAAAGAAATAGAGGCGCAAATGCTCAAGAGAAAGAAGAAGGATCAGGTGCTCGAGCTTGAGATGATGAAGAAGACTCACAAGCTTAAGAATAAGAGTGTTGTTTTCCCTAGATTTCACAAGTTCAAACAGTTTTATCTATAATGTATGTGTTAAGTGCTACATTTATTTTATTTTATTTATATAATAAAATTAATAGAAAACATAAAATACATAATATAGAAAACTTCTTATTATATGTATCATATTATTTTATAATAAATATTAGAAGCAAGTAAAATATATTTTATTTGAGTTATAGTGATCTTTTGATTTTGTCATAATTACTAATGATCGTGCTGTCAAAACTCCGATAATAAAAAATTAAACAATTCTAACTCTTTTACTAAGATCGTTTGATTTTAGATGTGAGGAAACAGTTGAGGAATAAGAAGATTGCCTTGGTAAATGGTGGTTTCACCTACACTAATTTTCAATACGAAAAATTGAGGGTGTTCTGTTTTTTATGTAGAAGACTTGGTCATGGCGAAGAGTTCTGTCAGCTTAAGGTTTTTAGGCCGAAGAATGATTTGGTGCCGCAATGGGATATCTCTCTGAGGACATCAACGCACAGGCAATTGTCAGTGGATAGCCCATGGTTACGTGAGGAAGGGGAGATAGTTGCTACGGGTGGTAGTCAGGGGGCGGGTGCAAGCTCGAATGTTAGAGGACATGGGACACGAGGAGGGAGGCCCCAACGTTGGATAGATACATCAAAGTTGGGGAGTGGCATGCGTACGAATATGGATGTGACAATGTCCTTGTTAGAGGAGGAGACCCCTTTTCACAAATTGGAGGGAGGTAAGAGACAGAGGAGCATTCCGGTGGAAACAATCATAGTCGAAGGTAATGTTACAAACAAAGAAAATGTATTGGCAGGCCTGTCTTCACAGGCCAACCAGACGCAATGAGGATATTGAGTTGGAACGTCCAGGGTTTAGGGATGACTCGGGCGGTTCGTCGTCTTCGGCATACGCTGATGTAAATTCCTCTGTTTTTTTTATAGAAACAAAACTACAGGCTAATAGAATGGAGAGGGTGCGTAAATCTTGTGGATTCATGAATGATTTAGATGTGGGATCGCGTGGTTCTTGTGGAGGTCTCTGTTTAGCTTGTGAAGACACTGAATTTCGACCGATTGATATTATATTATATAATATTGTATTATATTATTATAAACTATGTTATATAATAAATATACTTTTATTAATTTTGTTTTTTACATTTACAGGCCCTAGCAGCCCGTTTGGCAGGCCCACACCACGTGAACCCTAGCCCCATCTCAGCATCATCCTAACGTCGCAATACTCGTGCCCAACAAGCTAACCTAAATTAGGGTTTTCAGGAACCCTAGCAAGGTCTCATCCCAGCGCCGCATGCCCCATCTCATTCAAGCCAGCGCTACACTTCCTAGCCCGAGCCTTCCTCGCGAAGCACGCCTCTCTTGGCTGATTTTCTCGGTGCCGTGATTGCGTGAAACACCCAAAAACAAACCAAGTCAGAATCATCAACCAAGCAAGTCGAGTTTCACTCGGAATCAAATGCTAGAAATAGGGTTATTTTGTATTATAAATATGAAGTGATATATACGAGATTAGGGAGGATGATCACATGATTACACACAAATACACAGAGAGTTACACACGAAAGTACTCGAAAAATTAATAGGAGAATCAGAGAGTATTTGTAAGGCTTTTCGAAAGGAAATAAAAAGGTAGCATTGATTTTTACCTTTGTTCATCCGTTTTTTCCTTTGATTGTTGATTTCTATGCCTCGTGCTGCGTTTTGATTCAAAAGACAACAAAAAAAAACATTTTTTCGGCCAATGAACAAGGGCTTTCGAGATCTGTTTTAGATCTAGCCCCGAGGCTTTTTTTTTAAACAAAATCATTTTTGGTTTTTTTTTGAAGCGGGGATTCGAAAAGCTTTTTTTTTTTTAAAAAGGTAAATTTTTTTGGGTTTTGACGCCGATGAACGACGGCGGCGAGACGGCGTATGGAGGCCACGGCGGCCGATTTCTGGAAAACCCAGCCCTTGTTCATCTTTGTGATGAACACTTGAGAGCAAAGTATGAATAGGGGAGGTGTCTTTGCGAGAGAATAAGAGAAAATGAAGTTTAAAGCAAAATATTTGGCTTTTATACACGGCCCGTACCCGTCTGGAATCCGCGCGCGACCCGACCCAATTGCCTAGGGTCCGTGTGTTTTGCTTTTTAAATGGGTAAAGCCCGTTTCAATCCTTATTAGTTTAAAAACTTTCATTTTGATCCTAAAATTGAATCCAAACTCTAATTTTCTTTCGAATTTAACCCCCAATCTATTTTAATTTTCAATTTGGTCCCGGTGAGATTTAATTTGTATTTTAATTTTAATTTTTAATCCAATTTTGTTTATTTATTTCTTATATTATTCAATATATTCCGTTTTATTATTACTATTACATATATTTTTATTTATTATTATATATTATATTTATTTATGTATTTTTTATATTCTTCTCCTGTTTTTTTTACTTATACTATTTTATATTATTTTGGTTATTTTTTTAAGTACTATATTTTATAATATTGTATATATATATTTTTCCATTAATTTTATATATATTTACTATTATATTTATTTATTCTCTATTGTTTATTGCTATTATTATATACATATATTATACCCACATTAATTATATCTACCTACCCTGGCCCCCTCCCACCGTTTTTACTTCATTTCCATTCATTGCTCTACTTTGATTAATTAATAGATTAGGTTTGACATTTTTAACTTTATGATATTATTACTTGTTTTTTCTTCTTAGCATTTATTTATTATTCTTTCACAATTGTTTTCATTCGTTTCATTTAATATTATATTATATGTATATATTATCATATTTCTTCATTTTATTTATTTATATTTTATTTAGGTATTTTTATCTTTACTTTTTTATTCATTTATTTTCTTTATTTTATATTACTTTCTTTATTTCATTCATCTTTGTATTATTTGTTTTCATTAAAAAAACACATTTTTTGACTTTTAAAAGGTATGTTTTTAATCAATCAGATGTAAGCAATTTGGATCGATATTTTTACCTCTTAATTTAAATTTATATTTTTCTTAACTAAAGACAACTGGCAATTACGTAGTACCGAAAGGGCGGTTCAAGGGTGCTAATCCTTCCTTGACTGTAACCGACTCCCGAACCCGACATATCTTTGGAAAAATACAGATCAGGTAAGAAATAGGGTATCCGATCAACCCATTTGTTTTAAATAAATGATCGGTGGCGACTCCAATCCACATTTTTCAAGTCGAAGCCCAATTCCGGAGCCCAACCGAAAGACGGTTGTGACAGCTTGGCGACTCTACTGGGGACACAGGTAAGTGAGTCAGGCTAAGGTAATTTCCAGTTGTTTTTTTAACGAAAATGGTAAGTTTAAATTTTAAGGTAATATTTCGATCCTTTTTACTTACTTTTGATTATATTTTCAAGTAAATAGTTGGACTAATCGTTTTCTCATGATTTCAGCCTTCAAAGTTTTTTTTCATCTAAGGCTTTATACCCGAGCTCCAAACCCTATTTTAAGTGGGGGTGAAAGTGACGCATTCGTGTGAATTTATTCACTGTGCGGGCCTAGCAAGTAGCCTTCGGGATTCATATACCTTATGTCTTCGTGTGAATTTATTCAACGTGCGGGCATAAGGGAATGTGTCCTCTCGAGTTTAACTTAGTCCACACAAGCCTGTGATGGGTTTAGGATTAAGGGCCTGACAAGCCCAAGGGGGCACCGACAAGGAGGACTCGAGTACCTTTTTTAGAACCGAAACTCGGAGACTACAAGGAGTTAGGGCCCACCCCAAAACCTCGTTTTAAACCCTAGGATGCCGAAATTATTTTCTGCTTTACTTTCTGTTCAAAGCATGTGAACTAGAAATTTATGCGGTTAGGACTTGTTCAAAATCAACTTGCGCGATAGAGATCATGTCCGGGTAGGAATAATAAGCATGTGGGGGTAGATATCATGTGGGGTAGGACTTTTATTTTCATGATTGCTTTGATTATTATCTTTACCTTACTAACTCTTTTCATTTTTTTTCCTCTCTTTTATTTTATTTCCATCATCTGCATCATTCAAAAGAGGTGTTGATCCACCAAAAAACGTGTTCGTTAACCATAAATAATTTGCATTAATGGACAAAGGTGTTGTAATACAGGAGATTAAAAACCCCGAGGTACGATTATGGTCCGAGAAGACTCAGAAAGAAAAGGGAGACAGTCTTCAAGGAAGTTATGTATCAGAGCTTGTTAGCTAAGCCTCTATCAGCCTAAAATAGAACAATGTGCAAGAACTTCGAGACATCTGGGACAGTTTGAAGAATGATCGAAAACAGAAGTTCAGTCAGCGGTATGGTGACATTGCACTTTTGCTTCATGTTAAGACCGGTGAGCCCTTAATCAGAGCCTTGGTTCAATTCCGGAACACGGGATACAGTTGCTTCACTTTTAACCAAGAGGACATGGTGCCTACCATCGAGGAGTATACTACACTATTGCACTGTGAAAGCATTAAACTGGAGCGAGCCTACATCAAACACATCAAGAGTCAGCCTTTCAAGAACAGACTGGCCAAGATTGCAGGGGTTGATGAAAAGTGGGTGACTGATCGACTCCGAAACAAAGGTAACGGGAAAGGAATTGAGTGGATCCACATAAGGAAACTAATGAATGACCACCCTAATGAATGGAAGACTATAGACCTTTTTCGCACTAGGTCTGTATGGCTTGATCAGCTTTCCGAAGATTTTGGGATGCATTGACGCAACCGTGGTGGAACTGATTGAGTAACTTCCGAAACGAGTCAACCCAACACCAACCATCTTAGTCGAGACCTTTCGGTCTCTCAACCATTACCGAAGAGCTGGAGGAGGTAGATTCATTGGATATGTTCAGCTCCTTCAAGTCTGGATTCACAGCCACTTCTAGAAGACTAATGGGGTTGCCTACCGCCGATTTAGCACTACGTATTCACCTTTGAGAGAGTTCATCACCATGAAATGGCTTGAAGGTGCTTCGAAGGAAAAATGGATGAAGGTCTTTACACATCTTCAGGACCGGGATATTACTTGGAGAGCCCCTTGGTTGTTCTTCAGTGATGTTCTTTTTTGATTTTGGGATTCTGACATTATGACCTTACTTGGACTTTGGGGTGCAGTTGGGTATGCTCCGTTGTTGACACTTAGATAGTATGGGGAACGTCAATTTGTCCCAGCAACATACGGATTATCTACATCAGAGTTTGTGTATCACGGTGACAGTTATAAGAAGAAGATCAAAGAGATAGTCGAGTCATGGAAGAAAGTATCCCGGATAGATGTTGTGGTTGCTAGAGATATGCTTACTCCGAATTACGTGGAATGGCGAAGATTGAGAAAGAATGATAACATCCCGGTGCTAGACTGTGAGGACACACGGACCATGGAGGATCTCAAGCATGTCCCTTCTGAACTTGAGATAGCTAAGGCGGAGTTTGAAGCTGTGAAAAATGAGTTAAAGCATAATGTCAGAGAACTTGAAGCCGAGTTCTATCAGTGGAAGCTAGATGCCGACTCTCAGAAAGATCGAGCAGATAAACTGGAAAGAGAGCAGAAAAGAGTCTGTTTTGAGCTCAAAGATCTGAGAAAGGGGTATCAAGATGCTGTCAAGGATAACTCCAAGTTGAAAGTGTCCTCTGAGTATTGAAAAGAAGAAGCCCATAGCCTAAAAAGAAAATTCGAGGGGCCTGATGAGAGAACTTGGAAGGAACAGATGAAGACTGCCCAGAGGCGCTTAGCAGACAGTCAGCATCAAAACCAACGCCTGAGAATCCAAATGGCTGATATGGAGAAACAACATGAGAGAGATGGTAAAACAATAGCTGAGTTAGAACCTAATGTAGATGGATTCAAAAAGCAAGCGAGCGAGCTTCAGATAATGCCCTTCGACGGGGGTTTGCAGTGGCGTTTCCGTTGGGAGCAAGAACAACAAAGGGTGAAGGCCAGAGACGCAGTCATCCGAGACTTCCTGGATCAAGTACAGAAGGCAGCTCGCCATCTACATGGCCTGACAAGGGAAGATGGAGTGGTTCGACAAGGTATACAACCAGTGACAGATGAAAACATAAGACTTGTCAACCTGCTGGAAGCTGTTCGGGGTCTAGAGGATTTAGTCCGAATGTACCTTTGATTGTTTTTATGTCTCTTACAAGATAAAACATTTTTGTCAAAAATAAGGATTATTTATAATAATGGACATTTTTTTGGATCAATGCCTCGAACATTTCATGCATTTTTTCATTTTGCGTTGTGCATCTACATTTCATTTTTAAGCATTTTCATAAACATGAAATTTCTTCATGGAGGATTCGATGAAGTGGTTTTAACCACATGACACCACATGGAAGCAAGATTGTAACATCAAAATAAAAAACTGAAAATAATACAGTGGGAGTCTGATCAGCTGATTGTAGGACAAACCCTGCCATGATGATCTAAAAAAAAATCCCCATATCCTAAGAGCTACGATGGTGAAGCTGTTAGCTGTTACCACATAAGAAGCTCCAAACATTCCTCTGAAAACTGTAAGACGCTTGCCGAAGAAGGGGGTATGGCATATACCATTTGCACTTAGAGGATTGTTTTGTTTGAACACGTCTTTGATCTTTCATGTTTGCTTAATCTTTTAAATGATTGAAGTTATGCTGCTTTCTAAGGTGGAGCAATAGAAAAATTTTTAATCTTTAGTTCTTCGAATCTTAAATGAATTAATGATTCTTTTAATTCTTCAAGAATTATAGATTTTTGACATATGGAAAGATTAGACCTTTCTTACCCTGTCTCAAACCCCAGAATAAAATACCTTGATTTTTTGCCCAAAATAACTCGTGGTCATTACCAAAAGACAAAATTTTGACATTACCTCCTTTTGAAATTCTTAAACATTGCCTTTATCTTTTTGATACACTCATACCTTTCTTTGAGTCAATAAGATCACACCACTGTCTTTTTTATACTCAAAAATAACCTTTCTTACCATTAAAACCCAAGGCATTGAGTTGTTCATTTTAACATGAGCATTCTTCTAAAGAACCAACTTGGGGCATCTCGCGGGGAGCCTGAACATTGAGACATCTGGGAAAAAAGAAGAAGAATTCATTCGAAATAATTCTATCATACATTAATTACACTGTTTTCATGTGAATAGAATTAATCTTGAAAATCTATCCCCTGGGATACCTCTTCTGTGAAGATTTACATGTATGAAATGATGAACGGCTTTCTTTCTTTATCCCTTCACAACAGGAGAAAAACTATATCCCTTGTGTCCCTTTTTGAGCATGTAGTATTTTTCTTCTGATTCAACCCTAACCAAGGATCACCCTCCACACTGGGGGGCAAGGTGGAAGAAATATGCTCACATGAGCGAAAACATTGATTCAGATGAGATACCAAAAGGTGAACCAAATGTTAAGTGCGAAGATTCAATCAGAACAAAAAGGGCAAAAATAAAAAAGAAAAGAAACAAAAAAGAAGAAAACAAAAAAAAAGAACAAAAATCAAAAGAAAAATGGACAAAAAAGCACATGCAAAGTTTCCCTAAAGACAAATGGTACATCAAGCTTCAAACTATGAGATTGATCAAGCACAATCATTCCCGAATCACTGAATCACTTCACTCGAAGATTATAGAGCATCAAGAGAGAGAAATATTTTGAGCAAGATTGAAGGCATCAGAATGAATTGATCCTTGGTTTAACACCCTGAAACACTTGTTTGAGCCTATTTATCATTTTCTTTCATAACCATGAACCCTGGCCTACATTACGTACCTTAAAAGTCCATTTTAATCATACATGGATTTCTAAACAAAAGAGAATATCTTCAGATTTCATCCCGCCCATCAGGATTAATCTTTGTTTGCAAAACACAATGTAATTAATGCATGGTAGAGAAAAATAACAAAGGGGGGTTCAAGACGTAAATCCTGAATAACGTCTTGAAACCAAAGGAGGATTCGAGTTGAAAACCTGAAAAGGCGGCTCGAATATAAAAATTGTGCAACTGAGGCGATCACACAAATTCCTTGATAAGGTATCGCACAATCCAAATATGACTATGAAAGCTGGGAGTCGGAGAACACTTCCAGTAGAGGAGCATGCAAGCTACCCCATCAAACCTTTGAGCATCAAATGCCAAACCTTTGACCAAACACAATAACCTGAGACCTTTTTATCCTTTCCTTACTTAACCATTTCCCAAAGATAGCTTTGATCTTGGCACGTGTCAAATAGCTATAATTTATTGAAGGATTAACATTGTAATTAAACATTTGATGTCCAATGAACTCTAGTTTTATGATTCGTCTCAATTGTAAAACCGTGAAAGAGACAATATTTTCAAAACTTTTGATTAAACATTTTTCGAAACTCTTTATTGATATTTTCAGAACTTTGAAAATAAAAGAGAAAGAAAAACATTTTTTTTCAAACAAGACAATCTCTCTAGAGTGGATCTTGGTAAATGACATGTGACTCTTAGACACAAAACTCATGCTCAGAATCAATGTTGAAGCAAGAAATGAGGAACATTTAGGGCATCATTGGAGATTCAACATCAAATATTGGGGTATTTTTGGATATTGGGGCATCATTATCAACCTTTTTCAGGAGATAAAATATAACCAATTCATGTTACATGCATCTTATGCATACATTTTAGAGCATCATATTTATCATTTTCCACATACATAATTTTTTGCAGCTTTTAGAGTCAAGTTTCGACTTCAAGACGAATGATACTTGATTCAAAAGCACCTTTAAAGATTCATGTTGGTTGCTTAACTCAGCAGCAAGAAGCTATACTTCGACCAACTCGACAGATTGAAAGTTTCTCTCGAAACAACACAATTTGCTCGAGAGTGGATTTCAACTTCACGACGAAGGATATCCAGCTCAAAGCTAAACTTCACAATAAAGGGGTCTCCACAGTTTCAACTTCACGACGAAGGGAATTATGTCCACCCGCAACATACAATACTTGGATTTCAACTTCACGATGAAGGATATTCAAGTCAAGGCTCAACTTCACAACGAAGGGGTCATCCGCGATTTCAACTCCACGACGGAGGATATCGTACCACTCGAGACAACACAAGTTTAACTTCACAACGAAGGGACGACTGGTTGTCAACAAACAACTTCCCAAATTCAGAGCCAATTTCAACTTCACAGCGAAGGATATTGGACTCCAGACAACGCAAGTTCAACTTCACGACGAAGGGACCGCTGGTTGTCAATAAACAACTTCTCAATTTCAGAGCCAATTTCAACTTCACAACGAAGGATATTGGACTCCAGACAACGCAAGTTCAACTTCACGACGAAGGGACCGCTGGTTGTCAATAAACAATTTCCCAATTTCAGAGCCAATTTCAACTTCACAGCGAAGGATATTGGACTCAAGACAACGCAAGTTCAACTTCATGACGAAGGGACCACTGGTTGTCAATAAACAACTTCCCAATTTCAGAGCCAATTTCAACTTCACAGCGAAGGATATTGGACTCCAGACAACGCAAGTTCAACTTCACGACGAAGGGACCACTGGTTGTCAACAAACAACTTCTCAATTTCAGAGCCAATTTCAACTTCACAACGAAGGATATTGGACTTCAGACAACGCAAGTTCAACTTCACGACGAAGGGACCGCTAGTTGTCAATAAACAACTTCCCAATTTCAGAGCCAATTTCAACTTCACAGCGAAGGATATTGGACTCCAGACAACGCAAGTTCAACTTCACGACGAAGGGACCGCTGGTTGTCAATAAACAATTTCCCAATTTCAGAGCCAATTTCAACTTCACAGCGAAGGATATTGGACTCGAGACAACACAAGTTCAACTTCACAACGAAGGGACGGCTGGTTGTCAACAAATAATTTCCTAATTTCAGAGCCAATTTCAACTTCACAGCAAAGGATATTGGACTCTAGACAACGCAAGTTCATCTTCACGACGAAGGGACCGCTGGTTGTCAACAAACAATTTCCCAATTTCAGAGCCAATTTCAACTTCACAGCGAAGGATATTAGACTCGAGACAACACAAGTTCAACTTCACAACGAAGGGACGGCTGGTTTTCAACAAACAACTTCCCGATTTCAGAGTCAATTTCAACTTCACAGCGAATGATATTAGACTCGAGACAACATAAGCTCAACTTCACAGCGAAGGGGCGGCTGACTGTCAACAAACAATTTCCCAGTTCCAGAGCCAATTTCTACTTCACGATGGAGGATATTGGACTCGGAGCAATACAACTTACATTGGATTTTAACTTCACAACGAAAGATATCCAATTCTCAAGTTCAACTTCACGAAAAAGGGGCCATATACGATTCCAACTCCATATACATATACAACTTAACGACGAATGGGTCATCTGTAACATCACAACACCAAAGTCTTCAGGTCAAGTTCCACCTTCACGAAGAAGTATCTTGAGCCAGAAGACGATTTAGAGGCCACTTGTCAAAAGCTTTAAACTCGCGGTTTCAACTTCATGATGAAGGGAATCGTGCACACAAGTAGCATCCATCTCTAGATTGGATTTCAACTTCACGACGAAGGATATCCAACTCAAAGAAGGAGTGTCTGTCAACACACTTTCCAGTTTCAGAGTCAATTTCAACTTCACAACGAAGGATATTGGCCTCGAAACAACGTAACTTACATTGGATTTCAAAGGATATCTAATTCCCAGGCTCAACTTCACGACGAAAGGTCCATATACATATACAACTTCACAACGAATGGTATCGTACCCTAACAGGTTGACCTTACTTCACGACGAAGGAGTCACCTGTAACACATCACCACCAAAGTCATCAGGTCAAATTTCACCTTCACGACAAAGTATCTTGAGCCAGAAGACGATCCAAGAGTCACTTGCCAAAAACTTTGAGTTCGATTTCAACTTCACGACAAAGGATATCGTACTCAGAAGTTTCCAGTTCAACTCGACCTCACGACGAGAGAGTCATTTTGTGATTCAATTTAAATTAACAGATCAGTCATTGCATCGGATTTCAACTCTATGACAGAGTATATTCGATATGGCCGAAATTTGTGTCTTTTAATCTTTGCTCTATTTTCGTTACATGATAATGAGCAAAGAGGGGCAGCTGAAGACACTGAATTTCGACAGATTAATATTATATTATATAATATTGTATTATATTATTATAAACTATGTTATATAATAAATATACTTTTATTAATTTTGTTTTTTACATTTACAGGCCCTAGCAGCCCGTTTGGCAGGCCCACACCACGTGAACCCTAGCCCCATCTCAGCATCATCCTAACGCCGCAATACTCGTGCCCAACAAGCTAACCCAAATTAGGGTTTCCAAGAACCCTAGCAAGGGTCTCATCCCAGCGCCACACGCCCCATCTCATTCAAGCCAGCGCTGTACTTCCTAGCCCAAGCCTTCCTCGCGAAGCACGCCTCTCTCGGCTGATTTTCTCGGTGTCGTGATCGCGTGAAACACCAAAAAAAACCAAGTCAGAATCATCAACCAAGAAAGTCGACTTTCACTAGGAATCAAATGCTAGAAATAGGGTTATTTTGTAGTATAAATATGCAGTGATGTACACGAGATTAGGGAGGATGATCACATGATTACACACAAATACACAGAGAGTTACACACGAAAGTACTCGAAAAATCAATAGGAGAATCAAAAAGTATTTGTAAGGCTTTTCGAAAGGAAATAAAAAGGTAGCATTGATTTTTACCTTTGTTCATCCGTTTTTTCCTTTGATTGTTGATTTCTATGCCTCGTGCTGCGTTTTGATTCAAAAGACAACCCAAAAAAAACATTTTTTCGACCAATGAACAAGGGCTTTCGAGATCTGTTTTAGATCTAGCCCCGAGGCTTTTTTTTAAACAAAATCATTTTTGGTTTTTTTTGAAGTGGGGATTCGCAAAGCTTTTTTTTTAAAAAAAAGGTAATTTTTTTTGGGTTTTGTCGCCGATGAACGACGACCGTCGCTGTTCAACGGCGGCGGTGAGGCGACGTATGGAGGCCACGGCGGTCGGTTTCTGGAAAACCCAGCCCTTGTTCATCTTTGTGATGAACACTTGAGAGCAAAGTATGAACAGGGGAGGTGTCTCTGCGAGAAAAGAAGAGAAAATGAAGTTTAAAGCAAAATATTTGGCTTTTATACACAGCCCGTACCCGTCTGGAATCCGCGCGCGACCCGACCCAATTGCCTAGGGTCCGTGTGTTTTAATTTGACCCCCAATATGTTTTAATTTTCAATTTGGTCCCGGTGAGATTTAATTTGTATTTTAATTTTAATTTTTAATCCAATTTTGTTTATTTATTTCTTATATTATTCAATATATTTCGTTTTATTATTACTATTACATATATTTTTATTTATTATTATATATTATATTTATTTATGTATTTTTTATATTCTTCTCCTGTTTTTTTTTACTTATACTATTTTATATTATTTATTTTGTCATATATACATATATATGCGTATATTTTTTTTGTTATATTAATTTGGTTATTTTTTTAAGTACTATATTTTATAATATTGTATATATATATTTTTCCATTAATTTTATATATATTTACTATTATATTTATTCTCTATTGTTTATTGCTATTATTATATACATATATTATACCCACATTAATTATATCTACCTACCCTGGCCCCCTCCCACCGTTTTTTCTTCATTTCCTTGCATTGCTCTACTTTGATTAATTAATAGATTAGGTTTGACATTTTTAACTTTATGATATTATTACTTGTTTTTTCTTCTTAGCATTTATTTATTATTCTTTCACAATTGTTTTCACTCGTTTCATTTAATATTATATTATATGTATATATTATCATATTTCTTCATTTTATTTATTTATATTTTATTTAGGTATTTTTATCTTTACTTTTTTATTCATTTATTTTCTTTATTTTATATTACTTTCTTTATTTCATTCATCTTTGTATTATTTGTTTTCATTTAAAAAAAACACATTTTTTGACTTTTAAAAGGTATGTTTTTAATCAATCAGATGTAAGCAATTTGGATCGATATTTTTACCTCTTAATTTAAATTTACATTTTTCTTAACTAAAGACAACTGACAATTACGTAGTACCGAAAGGGCGGTTCAAGGGTGCTAATCCTTCCTTGATCGTAACCGACTCCCGAACCTGACACATCTTTGGAAAAATGCAGATCATGTAAGAAATAGGGTATCCGATCAACCCATTTGTTTTAAATAAATGATCGGTGGCGACTCCAATCCATATTTTTCAAGTTGAAGCCCAATTCAGGGGCCCAACCGAAAGACGGTTGCGACAGCTTGGAAGACTCATTGTAATATTTCTTTAAGGTCTTTTTCAACTTTGCACATTGATGCTATGATAGTAGATGTTGAGACTAGGGTATTTGGATGCTAAAAGGATTCTATGGGACTCCGAAAGAAGGAAGACGGGTAGAATCCTAGAATTTGTTGATAAGTTTAAAAAATATGTCGGATGTGCCTCGGTTGGTGATAGGTATTTTAAAGAGATAATGTTCACTTTTGAAAAGGAGGAAGGCTTGGTACGTGGTGAGAGACAAATGAGGAATTTTGTGAGGCGATGGATGATTGCAGTTTGACTGACATAGGGTATTCGGGCGAATTTCCCAAAAAATCACCCTTAAAATCATATAAATCTTATCAGGCACTGTTCAGACTTTATTTCTCGATCTAACACCCTTTGCAAGAAGACGTGCCCCCTGAAGCGCGCCTTACGCTGATCTGGCGCCACGTGGGGTAAGGCACGCCTCCTGAAGCACGCCTTACGCTGACATGAACACAAGCTGGCAAAGGCGCGGCCCTTGGGGCGCGCCTTATGCCATGTAGGGGTATAGCACGGTGCAACGGCTATACCTTTGTTTTTATTTCAGATCGTTCACACCCCTTTCCCACCCCTATAAATACCTCAAATTTTCATCCTCTCAAATCCTCTCAACTTCTCTCAAATCCTCTCAACTTAAGGTATATTTTATTTTATTTAATATTTTATTAGTATATTATTTAATTATTTAATTATTTTAATATTTTATTTATTATATATTTTTTTACAATTATAAAATGGAAGGTGATATGCTTCGTTTGGATGGAAATCATATATCGAGTCATTATACTGATACATTAATATTTTTTATATTTTAATTTAATTTAAATTATTAGTAATAATTTATTTATTTAATGCATGATTATTAGTTTATAAATTAATTTTTGTAATTGTTAATATTTTAGGAGAGCGGCCGTATATTAGATCCTTTTATTAAGAACCTTAAGTTAGCGATACCTACCCGTGTCTGGCCGTATTTAGTCGAGGCTGGATTCGATCACATAAGTAGATATGAAGGCCATTGTAAGATAGAACCAGACCTTATTTCTGCATTAGTGGAGCGGTGGACGTCGGAGACCCACACATTCTATCTTCTGTGCGGAGAGTGCACGATTACGCTTGAGGATGTTTCTATGCACTTGGGGCTTTCGGTGGATGGAGATGTGATTTCTGGGATGGCGCACGGTGACTGGACTATTTTATGCCGGGATTATCTAGGAGGTGTTCCGTAAAATTTTAACGGAGGTCGGATACCGTTAAATTGGTTAGATGCAAATTTTTGGGAGTTGAGCGAGGACGCATTTGATGATGAAGTTAAAATGTATGGACGGACATGCATACTGCAGCTGATAGGAGGGTTGTTGATGCCGGACAAATCGCACAACCAAGTTCGCTATATGTGGTTGCGACATCTCGACAACTTTCATCTGGCTGAATCACAGAGTTGGGGCTCGACAGTTTTGGCTTTCCTGTATAGGGAGATGTGTTGAGCGACTAACTACAGGAAAAATGCTATCGGCGGATGTCTCCTTCTGCTGCAGTCTTGGGCATGGTATCAATTGCCATTTTTATGTCCTGTAACCCGTTCATATTTCCGCTACTATTGAGGTAATTATAAAACTGATTTCGTATATTAATCATTTTATACAGTGTATAATAAAAAAAATTCCCTTGAATAGGTGGTCTACTAACAAGAAAAATCATCGGGAGCTACCTGATGATTTAGAAAAAATGAGGGTGCTAATCGATCAGAAGGCTCGCACAGAGGTATGCATTTTAATGTTTAAAAATCGATTTTGTATTATAGTTATATAATTAGATTATTATTTTGATAAAAACTATATATATTTGTTTTAGTTTGAATGAGTTCCATATTGTCATGATGATGTGAGGATGTGCATCCCACCTGAGTTAAGGGGCCCATCAGATGTTTGGATGGCGATGGTCCCTTTGATCTGTTATGCGATCGTCGAGTGGCACTCCACTGATCGCGTGCTCCGGCAATTTGGTTTTGTACAACCAATTCCGGAAGCACCTCGCAATATGGACGAGTTGCATGGCACAGATCGACGCGGCAAATCGGATACAGATTGGCTGGTGAAGCATCATGAGTGGGTTGTGATGTGGGAGGATCGACATCGGCGCCTTCCCCGTAGAGAGCCTATTTATGATGACCTCTTGACGGTTGTAGATGGTTATTATGAGTGGTTCAATAGTAACGGGAAACCGTTTCTGCTTTTCGAGGATGCATGAGGGCGGAGCTTTCAGCGACGTCGACATAGACATGCACCGTCACAACCCCATCGTCCCCGACTCATAGACAAAGAGCAGGTGTTTCTGGTTCGTCCTCAGCTACACCAGTAGAACCTTCATAGCAGCCACCGTCTGCAGCGACCTATACCCCGCAGCCATATCTGATACCGCCACCGCCTTTCCCTTACTAGATGTCGCCGCCGCCACCGTATCTTGGTTTTTATTACCCCGCTACCGTCACAGAGTTATATGACCCCTCATGGAGGATATTACGAGTCTATGTTAGCAAATCTGACTTGGGGTTCATATATTGGTTATTTGGCAGGTGCAACCTCATCACTGATGGTTGCCGCACAGACACCTCCTATACAGTTTTCTCATTCATCGATGTTTGAGTTTTATGAGTTTTCACTGTTATCTATGAGCGGTGGGTTAGTCAGTTATACACCTGCATGGTCCTTATTCTATGGAGGTGCTACATCATCATCAGTTCCTAATCAACAAAATATATATGCTCTTGACAACGTCGACGACGACGATTTTGATGACAGTGAGGAGTCACAACCAGTTATACGAAGAAATCCTTCTCGAGATTGACAGCCACCGCCATGCGGAACACATTCGCACTGCAAACATCAATAGTTTTTTATATTTGTATTTACTTGTTTATTGGACTTTCTTTATTGTAATTTTTATTATTATTTATCATTTAATACTTAATTTATTTTGTTAATTTTGTTGGCCTTTTTGTTAATTAATTTTGTTTATTACCATTTATACCAGTTATTGTAATTTTTTTTATTTACCATTTAATACTTATTGTAAGTTTTTTGTATTTAAAATTATATTCAAATACCAAATTGTTATTAGTTGAATAATATTTAATATATGTGTTCTATAACTTTATTAAGTTTGTCACTTATTATCTTTTTTATTATAATCACATATAACGCCAACGTCGAATCCCGTGTTCATTGAATTGTTTTTTAATCATCATTAGTGGTTATCAAATGACATCAGTTCCTCATCAATGGTTACTTGATGACAAAAGAAGTGGACATGTTCTTCTAGTGTGTCCTGAGTTTCTACAATACCCACATTTTTTGTATTGTCTATATGTTTCTCAAATATCCATATCACAACGAATTTGAGTGGATTTTGAACGACCACGTTCCCTTAATAAACTCAGATATAGTACAATCGGAACCCAATTTTGAACCTCATCAGGGTCTTTGTCATTACATATAGGGGGAACTCAAATTTGCATACCTTAAAAACTTTTGATAGTAGGTATATGGGATCCACAAAACGGTTATAGTCTTGACGGGTATGCGAGCAAGCTACTATCACATGAGAGCATGGATACTTTAGAGCTTGAAAAAAGCCCAAGAATTTGTATCTTCTCATTTAACAAGAGAAAAAACAACTGGAAGAATGTTGCGATTACCATCTTGGACAACTGCCAATAGTAAAACTTGCTTGTATTTTCCATACAAGAAAGTCCCGTTGATCTGGACCACAGGCTTGTAGTATTTGACAGCATTAACGCACTGTGGGTAAGTCCAAAAAACCCTGTAGAATTGGCATAGATCGCAAAGAACTCGATCATTATGGTATGCATGAGAGGCTTCGAAGTCTACAATTGTCCCAGGATTCAACCTCCGTACCACCCTAAACCAACTTGAAAGTTCGTTGTAAGATGCATCATATTCGCCATGAAGTTTGACAATGGCATTTTGCTTTGCCAACCAAGCTTTTTATAGGAGACAGTGTACCCATATTGTGATTGTATAGCAGAAATCAACACTGCAATAACTATATGGGAGCTTGCTTTTACCATGGGCATGATGGCTTGACATATCACTTCAGAGTCCAAGTTGGGATGATCTTGGTTGATCCCTCCAGCACAACATGTGTGAGGACCGTTGTATACCGTTAGTTCCCATCTATTGTTTTTCCTCTTCCTCTTCGATGCGCGAACCATCCAATTGCATCCGTTTTTGCGTAAGGCACAGTGGCATACATATTTTTCTGTCATGGAGCGGTCGACTCTGGATTGAACAGAATTACAGATATTGTAATTTTTATAGCCATCATCGCTTCTTCTTTTCTTGAAAACTCTATGCCTAAAGATAAAACACCATTATTTATTGATGAGTGATATCCATAGTCACCGAGATGAGGCATATCTGCAAATTCTGGCTCGTACATTGCACCATAATCAGCTTCATACATGTGTGCTGGAGGGTCAGTTTGTGCCACATTTGAGGGAACTTCATCTACATCATCGGAGTTGAATTGCAGTGATTCTGGGTGAATGAATAGTCCAGTCTTAGCACCATCTGCACCTAGCTCACGATCCAGTTCTTCTGGTGGAGATGATGGTTCCTCCATGTTCTCCACATTTAGGTCGAAAAACCTACTACTTGTATGCCTTCCCCTTGAACTAGAAGGCATATCGACATTGAGATCGAAAAAGCTCGCATTCGAATGCCTCTCCCTAGAGCTTGAAGCCATCTTGTCAAATAAAAACTGCATAGATTATTTCATCGAGGGCATCTCCATATTAAGGTCAAAGAAATTGACAGATGAATGCCTTACCCTTGAACTGGACGTGATGTTGCCATACGAATTATTCGTGGACCTACCTCGATACATATCGTAAGGAGTTGCTGATGAATGTATCTTCATTGAAGTTGATGGGACGACACCATGATGCGAATTTCCCATTATGGCATTAAAATCATTACACATTATTGTAGTTGGACTGTCAACTTGATCAGCTTGTTCAGCTAGCCCATAGTGGGAGCTTAATGACAGACCCCGAAAAACACACACTTCAACAAACTTTGCATACATCTTCGTAACGGCGTCTGAATAATTATTTTGAGAATCAACCATCATTTCAACATCATCATTGTTCGATAGTTCGAAAGCTGTATAAGTTAATGGCAACAATGATGTTGGAAATATGTACTGAAGCGATGACATTCTTCTAGTACTTCCAACATGAACCTTTCTTGAAATCTTCGTTATCAGCTCCTCAAGAGTTATGTTTCTCTTGAACGATATTTTAACATAATGATTTGATACGAAAACAAGGTCGTTTTATCTTCCCGAATTTCTCCATTGTAATAAACAATAGCTGAAATCGCGAAATTCTTAGAGTTTGAAAGTGAGACAATCTTATATCTGAAAAAAATAAACCTGAAACAAGCTTAATTAAATAAAAAATATATGAATTAAAATATAAGGAAATAAAATTTTACAAACACAAATAATAATTTAAATAATATAATTTTATATTATTACCTTATCGGCAAAAATATTTCAATGTATGCTCCCGCTTTCCAATTTTACAAACATAAAAATTAATTGAAAGCAATTAGTATAATATTTTTTTTCAAATAATCATATATAATTATAAAAAAAATATTATAACAAAATTACCTTATAACGAAAGATCGAACGAACTTCTGCATCAAATATAAGAGGATTGCCAAGTGTTATACTAGTGAGAGGATTCTTGTATTAGTTTTTCGGTTGAGAGGAAGTTGGGGTATTTATAACTGAGAGGAGTTAGTGTAATTATACAAGGCGCGACCCATGCACCGCGCCTTACATAATTGTCTCAGACTTAAAGCAAAGACACGCCCCCTGCATCGCGCCTTGCATAATTGTGTCAGAATTAAAGCAAAGGCGTGGCCCCTGCACCGCGCTATACCCCTACGTGGCATAATGCGCGCCCCAGGGGCCGCGTCTTTGCCAGCCTGTGTCCATGTCAGCGTAAGGCACGCTTCAGGGGGCGCGCCTTACCCCATGTGGCGCCAGATCAACGTAAGGCGCACTTCAGGGGGTGCGCCTTCCTGCAAAGGGAATTAGATCGGGAAATAAAGCATGAACGGTGCCTAACAGAAAAAATATGATTTTAAGGGTGATTTTTCGGGAAATTCGCCGGGTATTCGAGTGCTTGGTATACTTGGGAAAGAGGAAAAAGAGCTGAAATAAATATAAGGGAGAGGTTAGATTATGGTGTAGCTACAGATTCTTGGAAATCGCATTTTCCTCATTATTCTTTGCGACACTTGCCACATATCATCTCTGATCATTGTCTTCTTTTTCTTAGTTTGGTAACCAAGGTAAATGTCCTTAGGCGATGGCATTTTAAATTCAAAGATTCTTGATTGCTTGAAGATTCTTGTGGTGACACGGTATCGAGACTGGAACGAAGCTACAGGGTCAGTTCCTGAAAAATTGAACTTTGTGAGTCACGAGCTGGATAATTGGTTCAAGGAGGTTTGTCATAAAAATCGCTTGACAACATATGATTTGAAGAGGAAGTTAGCAGATTTAGTGGAATTGGCCCCTACAGACGAGGTTTTAGGAGACATAATTGACAAGAGATTGCAATTAAAATTAGAGATGGACAAGGAAGAATTGTATTGGGAACAAAGAGCTCGTGCAAATTGGTTAAAGAATGGTGATAATAACACGTCATTTTCCCATCGATTTGCTTCAAATAAGAAAAAGAACAATCAAATAAAGGCTCTAGAGACCGAGGATGGTGAGATGATGGATGAATCGAAGAATATGGGAAAACTGGCAAATGAGTATTTTCTGGATTTATTTCATTCAAATACTCATGATTTAAATACTACAGATTTGGAGGGTATCGAAACTTTTATTTTGAGTGAAATAAATACTGATTTACTTTGGTCATTTACAAAGGAAGAGGTTATGAATGCAGTAAAATCCCTCTCTCCGTAAAAGGAGTCATTAGAATACAAAACAGGTGTGTTGTTCTATCAACGCTTCTGACATTTGACTGATATCGAATTATTGTTTTGATCTTCTTGCAGGACACTAGAGGATGGATGATATCAACCATACTCACATAGTATTGATTTCGAAAATCGCGTCTCCAACGAAACTGACCTAGTTTTGCCCAATCAGTTTATGTAATGTTCTCTATAAAATTGTGGCAAAGATGTTAGTCTTTAGAATGTAGAGTTACCTAGATTTTTGTATTGATGAAGCATATAGTGCTTTCGTACCTGGGCGATTGATTTCTAATAATATAATAATTGCTTATGAATTATTGCACTCTTTTATGAAGAAAAGGGAAGGTAGACATGGTTATTTTGCACTGAAGTTGGACATGAGCAAAGCTTACGATAGAGTTGAATGGGATTTCTTTTAGACTGTAATGAATAAAATGTGTTTTTGCTCCGGGTTGGATTGTGATTCTAAAACATTGTATCACTATTGTTTCTTATTCAGTCATCGTTAACGGAGTTTCGGGGGAGCATTTTATGCCTCAGAGAAGACTAAGACAAGGTGATCCTCTTAGTCAATATATTTTCCTAATTTGCAGTGAAAGTCTTTTTGTTTTAATCAGAAGTACGGTGCAGGGGGACTATAAAGGTATAAAGGTTAATCAGTATGCTCCATCTATTTAGAACATCTTGTTTGCTGATGATATTCTCATCTTCGTGGAGATTATCATCAGCCCAGGTTAAAAGAATTATGTATGTTTATGGTGAGTGTTCGGGCCAACTTATTAATTTCAATAAGTCGAAAACTTTTTTCAGCTCGAATGTTATAGAGGAAAATAGAAGGATTGTAAAGTGTATACTAGAAGTTGAGAGTTCGGTGAATCCAAAAATGTACCTTGGACTCCCGGCTATTGTAGGAATGAACAAGAAAGGAGCTTTTGCTAACCTGAAGGGCAAATTTTGTAGTGGAATCCGAAATTGGTGTGTTCGAGTTTTATCTCAAGGGGGTAAAGAAGTTTTCATAAAATATGTTCTCCAAGTCATCCCAACGTACACAATTGCTTTCTTTTCCCCAAGACATTGTGCAAAGAGTTGGAAGGAAACATGGCTCGTTTTTTGTGGCAAAAAATCTGAAATTAAAAGAGGTATCCATTGGTACTTGTCGACACCGTTTTTTACTCGGGCGGGGAAAAACAGATACCGACTTGGGGTTTTCTCTTTTGAAAAGGGTTTCAAAATGTGATGAGTCACCACCAATCATTTAAGGTACGATTGGGACACCATAAAAACCGGGTGACTTTAATAAAACATTTTATTTTTATCAAAATACCAAGTTTTAAGGTTTGCAAAAATCCAGAAATCATGTTCGAGAGACAGTTACGCGTAGGGAAGGATTAGTACCACCACAAGCGCCCAAAAATTGGTACCTAGTTGATTACCCTATATTTAAAATCAAAACTTTTGAGTTCGATCTTTATTTAATTTAAAAATCATTACAGATGCAAAAGTTGAAAAGGGGTATTCGTTTATTGAGACCGATAACATTCTCCCCCTAGCATAAACGCTGAAGATCAGCTATTGTGCCTAATAATCGGACATTGCCTTATTTTTAGAAAATCATGATGCAGTTTTGAAAAGGATGTCGACTTATTTCGGGAATTACCAGTAGTCACTCTCGGAGTATGGTTGCGGGAGATATACTATTAATTCCTTAATAAGTAAACAATGCCTTAGAGTTAAAAATAAAATGCAATCAAACAAAATTTTATTTATCCTAATTAAACTAAAAGTAAATTAAGGTTATTTCTAGCTTAAAGTGTCAAATTATGAAGGTTAAAGGATCTAAAGGCTCAAACCTAGAATTGTAGGTTCTAATATTAACCTTAGTTTTTAAACCAATTATTGAATCGAATAACTGAGGTGGTCCCTTGAGCATTTATGCAAGGGTCGACTCAGATTATTCCCTAAATTAGGGGGACTATATTAAAATCTATCTAAAAAGTAGAGACAATATTTATTCTATTTAATTATGTTAATGTTAAAACTCTAATTAAGCTTGAGGACTACATAGTCAAAGGATAAAAAAAACTACAATTATGAGACCTAAATATAAAATTCTAAAACTTAAGGACCTAAGTCTATAATTCTTAAGATTTAAAGGGTTAATCTATAAATTTAAGCCCTAATAATCATTAAAAGTAAGTAATTTAATTAAACTAATTTTAAAGATTATTCGAAGATTAATAAATTAAAGATTTAAAAAATCGACTCGAGTAATCAGACATTTTATGATAAAACCCGAAACGAATTGTTTCCTAATTAAAACTAAAGTAAAATCCTAATTACTAATTAAAATTTAGGCTTAAAACTTAATCTTGATAAATTCTAAATTCTTTTAACTAAATAAACAAAACTTATTAAAATAAAATTAAACAAGCAAAAAAAATGAATATGTAAGGATTAAATTGCAAGTAAGAGAAAACAACTTTAATTAATTTGAAATAAATCAAAACATTCATGGTGAGCAAATTAGAATAACCAGTGATTAAGGATCTAAAATTGAAACAAATGAAAATGAACTAGTGGCTAAAATGTACTCTACACCATTTTTTTCATTTGGTTGATTTGGTTATTTTCTGTTTTTATACATGTTGTGTATTTTAGGGGTTTATTTGTGTTTTGTACTCGTAGTTTTAAGGTGTTCTTGCAATTTGGTCACGAATTGTTACATTTGAATGACACCTCAAAACATATGTCCCTGTTTTGCTATTTTACCATTTCTATATTTCAGTAATATTTTTCATGGTTATTTGCCTTCATGCCATTTAATGTTTATGGTGTTTGACATTATAGTCATGGACTTAACGATTGTTTATTTTAACCCAAACATTTGTGCCTTAATTACTTAAATTTACCTTTTATTTAATAGGAGCACTATTTTTCAGCTCAATCATTGTTCTTCTAGTTGCGAGTTCTTCTCATTATGAACTCTTCGCTGGGGATGTCAATCCATCTCCTTCTGTTATGAAATTGAACCAAGGTTGAACAAGTTCTTCACATTATGAAATTCTTCTCCCTCGCTGGATGAGTTCTTCTTATTATGAACTCTCCTCTGGAAATGTTGATCCAATGTTGAACATGCTCTTCTCATTATGAACTTCTTCTTCCTCGTCGGATGAGTTATTCTCATTATGAACTCCCCGCTGGAAATGATTTCTACCATTATGACAATGTGTAAGCGACACAGTACCAATTTTGGGCACTATGGGGGTGTTAATCCTTCCCCTCGTGTAACCGATTCCTGAACCCGTTTTAATCGAATTTTTGGTAATCACAGACCAGCTTTTTGTCTTAAAAAATGATTTTTCTTAAAATTGTTTTTAAAAGAAGTTTTTAGGTGTTCGACATACCTAACCCAAAGGTCGATGGAGACTCTATCCAATTTAATTCAAAAATTACTGAAGATTCCAAAATTAAAATCATATCTGTTTTTAAAACAATAAATAATTGTTCCACCTTAAAAATAGTTATGGCAGCTTGGCGACACCACTAGGGACTTTTCTTAGAGAGTCAGGCTGTAAGTTGATTACGCATTGTCGTTTGGTGGAAATTATAAGTTTGAGTCTTTAGTTAACTTATGATCCTTTTATTGAATTTTTTAATTGCTTCATTTTATTATTGTCTTACTAACATTTTTATTTGTGCTTTCAGCTCAATTCAAGTTTTTGTTGAGTTGCTTTGCTTTCCTATTGATTCAAAGGTTTGAATGTTCCTCTTCACACACATCACGAGTATTGGCATAACATGAGCTCTAGACCCGAGCTTTGATCCAAATTAGTTGGGGTGAGTGCTTTACTCTTGTAAGAATTTATTCTTCGTATGAGTTTTAGCAAATAATCCATGTGATACATACTTTATAGCTTCGTATGGATTTATTCTTCGTATGGTATAAGGTAGTGAATCCCCTCGAATTGAACTCGTTCCGCTTGAAACTTGTAATGGGTGTGGATCGAGGGTTCGGCAGCCCAAGGGGCACTAACATTAAGGACAATTCGAGTACCCTATTCATGTTAGAGCCAAAACCATGCATATAAGTGAACTGTAGATCAGTCATCCTAGGTATAATCATATCGAACCTCTGTCTATTAGTAGGTACCCAAAATAGGCGTATACGTAAGAGGGTAGATTAAGATCTTTTTGATGAATTTTTATTTGGGTAGATAATATAGAAATAGATTCAATTTATTTATCTTTTCTTTTATATTGAATTTATTCACTTATTTTTGACTAACTGTTTTGTTTTATTTTTTTCTCATATTACATCTACATATTATTAGAAAAGGCGTTTGATCTGTGAGTATCGATAAAGTGAAAAAACTTTCATGATAGAAATGAGTTTCATAAAAGAAGAAGCAAATCCGGCAGATGTAAGGAATTGGTCTGAAGCAAAGCAGAAAGAGGAAGGAGATAATCTCCCAATGATATATATGTCAGAACTTTCTGATTATACATCGGCCTCATTAAAACAGAAAGAACTTCATGGATTGAAGGTAATTTAGGAAAATTGGAATTTGACTCAGAAACATGCTTTTCAACAAACCTATGGTGACATATTCCATCTGATATATGTCAAGGTAGACTCGGTTCTCATTCTAAGTATGATACAGTTTTAGAATCCAACTTATAACTACTTCACCTTTAACCGAGAGGACATGACTCCAACCCTGGAGGAATACTATTTTTTGCTGAATCTACCAAAGATTAAAGTAAACTAAATATATTCTCGATCAATAAAAGGGCATTTGTTTAAATCAAAGCTCGCAAAGATTTCTGGCACGAGCGATAAATGGATAAAGGATCGTTTGCAATGAAGAGGGGAAAGCATAGGAGTACCATGGTTATACCTATAAAAGATAGTTGAAACACACGTAGATGAAGATGTACAGAGAGATATATTTGCTCTGGGAATATATGGTTTGATAATTTTTCCAAGGTGTTTGGGGATTGTTGAGCTAGCAATAGTTGACTTGGTTGAGAAGTTAAAAAGAGAAACAATTCCGGTCCATGAGATTCTTGCTAAAACTTTTCGATCTTTAAATATTTGTAGAAGGTTGGGTGGAGGTCACTTTATAGGATATGCTCAGGTTCTTACCATATGGATCAGAAGTCAATTTTGGAAAAAAGGAAAAGTCAATTACAATCGCTTTTTGAAAGATTATTCTCTCATTGATGAGTACCTTACGAAGGAATGGCCTGAAGTATCACAAAAAGATCTCCGAGAGGAAAAAATGATCAGCCTGAATGAATTAGAGGAAGAAAAAGGTCGAGTCCAGGGGCTGAAAACTGAGATAAACAACATAATTGAGGATTTCGAAGATAAATATCGAAGAATTACAGAGCTCGAAGAAGAAAGAGATCAAAAGAATAAAGAGATGTGGTCTGAAAGACAGTGATGAAACCGAATTCTTGAAAGAAAATAAGCTGAAATTGGGTCTTAGATGCAAAGATTCCAAACAAAGAGCAGAAGAGTGGAGCAATTAACAGAAGAAATGGAAGATTTACAGACCAGTTTTAAAGATGAGTTGAATCGGTCTCGAACTAAGAATGGTGAGCTCAAAGATTATATCTCGCATCTTGAGGATTCCTTACTTCAAATGCAAGTGCCACCTGAGTGGATGAACTTAAGACTTACTCGTGAGGAGAATAACTCTTTACGAGATCAAGTCAGAGGACTAGAGAGTGAATTTCAACGCTGTCGAGTACACATCACCAATCTCGAAAGGGAAATTACTCGAATCAATGAGGGATGGAATGACACATATGAACACCATCGGATGTTGGTAGAAGAACGAGAGCGTATGATGGGTGAAGCTATAGCTCAAATGGGTGGAGTTGCTCAATACATGAATGAATTGGCCAATAGAGCTGAGATCATCCAACTACGAACAAATCTAGTTTCTGAGAATACAAGGGCGATCATTGCTATCATGAACGAAATTGTAGAGTTGAGTCTGAGGGCTAAACCTTATCTATAATGGATCTCTTTGTAATAAGGGAAACTTGTTATCCAATGAAAGTTAGTTCCAAATGGTAACTGCTTGGGTCAACGCTTTTAGGTTGTATTTTTGCATTAACATCATTCATTTTGCAAATTTATTATTTATAACACATCAGTAACAAAATGTGCCATTTATTACCAATAATATGCATCCAAATTTAAAAAAACAAAGAAATTAATTTTTTAAGGGTTATATGACAGAGAGATTCTGGCAAGTGAAAACATCAACCCTCATCATACACGAAGTAAGACCATGGATGGTAAGATTGAGTAGTTACAGAAATATATGCAAGAAGAGTTACAAAAAATACAGCAAGAATGGTAGTCAAAGATAGAACAATCACAAAAATCAATTTTAGATCATTAATGATATGATGTCCAAAATGTCTGGGTTACGTACTGAAGCAGCTAAAGAGCCAAGTCCTACTTCGGTTGGAGCTTCTGGCCATGAATTTACCCCGAGATTAGTCATTTCTCCTGAAAAGTTAGTTGGACACCCTATAAGTTCTTCAGCAACAAAGGTTCAACGGGCAAAACTAATCCTCAAATAGAACTCATGAATATATGGATGTAAATCTTAAGGAAATAGATAAATTTAAAACCGAGGTACCAGAACATTTAAAGGATTGGTGCGAAGGGTTCCTTAAAGAGATGGGAGAACAGAGTTCTCAAGACGGAATGGAAGCAGAAGAACTGAGTCTAGTGCCAGACCTGATCTTACCACCAAAGTTCAAAATGCCTGAATTTGAAAAATATGATGGAAAAATGTGTCCGGTAGCTCATTTGACCATGTTTTGTCGAAGAATGACGGGATTGGGGGAAGGATGATGGGCTATTAATTCATTGCTTCCAGGCCAGCTTGACAGGGGCAGCTGCCAGATGGTATAATCAATTGACTCAAGCTAAAATAGGGTCTTGGAAGGATTTGGCCAATGCATTTAAACAACAGTACCATCATGTTACTGACATGATGCTTGATCGTGTTACTCTTCAAAACATGGAGATGAAGCACAATGAGACCTTTCATCAATATGCTCAGCGTTGGAGGGACATTGCCGCTCAAGTGCACACACCACTTATTGAGAGGGAATTTATAATAATGTTCATTGAAACATTAAAATCTCCCTATATTGATCATCTGTTAAGAGTGGCGACTAAGAGTTTCTCTGATATTGTGATGTGCGGTGAAATAATCGAGAGAGCACTAAAGAAGGGACAAATTGTTGATAGCTAAAATCCTGCAAAGAAACCTTATATGAAAAAGAAATGAGAGGTGAATAATGTGAATTTCTCTGTAAATAAGACAAAGACATGAAATTTTTCATCGCCGGGATAAACTAAGCGTGAGTATAACAACGAAAAATGTCGTTTACTCCTATACCAATGACCTACAGTGAGATTTTCCATGGATTAGTCAAAGCTCATGTAGTGGCACCAAAATATCTAGATCCAATCAACCCATCTTATCCAAAATGGTTAAATGAAAATGAGACATGTGAATATCATGCAAACCTCCAAGGACATAATATTGAAAAACGTCTCCTTTCAAAAGAGTGGTTGAGGATCTGATTAGGAGAAAAGTAGTGCCATTCAATGACTCAAAGACACCTTGTGTAACTACAAACCTGCTTCCGAATCATCAAAATCAGGTAGTGAATGCAATTGAAGAGAATCGAAGAATTAAAAAGGAGGATTGAAGAAATGAGAATGCCATTAAAGTGGGTATATGTCCAAATGAAGAAGAGGGCTGTTGAGTTCCATAAAGAAATGTTCAATCAAAAGGACAGAGAACTTCTGTGAATACCATGATGAAAATGGTCATCAAATCCAGGATTGTCAAGAATTCAGACAGATGATCCAAGAATTGATGGACAAGCAGGAGTTACAATTCTATGAAGAAATGATGATCGAGAGTGAAAGATATATCTGCTCTTCTGAAGAAAGTTCAGGAGAAATTGAAAAGAAATTAAAGAAGCCTGTCCTGGTCATATCCAAGCCATATTATAAGGCAAGTGTTGGAAGTAAAACATCTATGGTAGTGATTAAAACCCCAATGCCTTTTACCTACAAAAGTGACAAGAGCATTCCCTGGAATTATACATGCCAAATTAATACTCCATAAAGCAAGGAGGAAGATATTGATGAAGTTGGATTTTTTACCAGGAGTGGAAGATGTTATGTTTCTGAAAAAGTCAATAAAGAAAGAACTGTGGTTATTGACGATCCTAAGGAAAAAATAAATGAACCTGTCAAGATAGAGGAGGCTTAGGAGTTTTTAAAATTTCTGAAACACAACGAATATAACATTGTGGAACAAGTTCATAAGACCCCAGCACGAATTTCGATGTTGTCTCTCCTATTGCATTCTACGGTACATCGAAATACTTTGATCAAAGTGCTAAATGAAACTTTTGTGGGAAAAGACATCCAAGTAAAGCGTGTGGACAGGATGGTAAACCATATTAATGCAGATAATTTCATTTATTTCTATGATGATGAAATACCTGATTAAGGAAATGGCATATACAAGGCACTACACATTACTACCCATGTAAAGGGGTTATCATTTATGGGGTGTTAATTGACAACGGGTCAGCCTTGAATGTTACGCCATTTGCCACTTTGAATAGACTTCCTATAGATACCTCTCTAATGAGGGTTTGTGGTAATGCTGTAAGGGAGTTTGATGGGATAAAACGTAAAATAATGGGGAAAATGATTATTCATCTCAAAGTTGGCCCTATGACATTTGAAATAGAGTTTGTTGTCATGGATATACATCCAAGTTACAATTTCTTATTAGGGAGACCCTGGATTCACATGGTTGGGGCAGTTCCTTCTTCCCTTCACCAAAAGCTTCGATTTATCGTTGATGGGACTCTAGTGACCATCAAGGCAGAAGAATATATCATTGCCTCTATCACTACTGATGCACCATATGTAGGGGTACATGAGAATGCACTAGAGTCTTTATTCCAGTCCTTGGAATTTGTTAACGCCACTTTTATCCTTGAAGGCAAAAGAATTCTCATTCCTCAACTTTCGAAGAATACGAAGATGTAGTTAAAAGAAACAATAGCTAGAGGATCGAAAGTAGGGAAAGGGTTAGGTAAGACACTGCAAGGCATCATTGGAGGTTTAAATCCAATTCCTAAAAGAAATTATGTTGGCCTCGGATACAAGCCAACTTACTATGATAAAGTCAGAGATGCATAAAAACTTAGGGGAAGAAAGAAGGCGAGAGGACAAGGTGAAGATGTTGTTTGGGGTCCCATGATTATACCACCACTCTTCAAATCTTTTGTGTCTGGAGGATTTGTGACTGACATATTGCAGCAGTCACAGGAAAGTGAAGAAATGGGAATTGGAAGCCTGAACATCAATGCCATCACCGATGATTCTACTTGAGAATGCTCATTGGCATCAATCCACCCATGTCCTCTTGATTATGTTGAGAATAACTATACTGTTGAAGAACTCCTTGTGTTCTATAAGCACTTTTCAGAGTAATGCATAAATAACAAATCTGTCTTTTAACCCAAATATAATGGGACTGTTGTTATTTGTCATGATTTTAATAAAATGATGTTTTATCTTCACTCTCTTCATAGCAAATACTACATTCAATTATTTAATTTCTTTATTCTTTATTGATAATTATTTTTTTAGTAAATATTAAATAAAATACTTGTCCATAGACAAATATATTTTTCTTCTATTCGCAGGTCTTCAGATATCAACTGTTCGAATAATGATATTTCTAAACCATAAATTGATTTTGAAAATGATATGTGTCTTGAAGAATCTGAGGGTTATAAAGATGATGAAGAATGTGAGTTAAACCCTGAACTTGTTAGAATGATAGAACAAGAAGACAAGAAAATATTGCCCCATAAAAAGAAAACGAAAATAATAAATTTGGGAACTGAAGAATACAGAAAGAAGGTCAAAATAGGCACTTTGTTCTTATTAAATACAAGAGGGGATCTCATAAGCCTTCTACAATAATATAAAGATGTGTTTGTCTGGTCTTATTAGGACATGTCGGGATTGGATACTGACATTATGGTGCATAAATTGCCAATAAAACCATAGTACAAGCCTTTTCAGCAAAACTTTCGAAGGATGAGACCGAACATGCTATTAAAAATTAAGGAAGAAGTAAAGAAACAGTTTGATGTTGGATTTTTACAAGTATCAAAATAACCTGAATGAGTAGCAAACATAGTGCCAGTCCCAAAGAAAGACAGAAAGAATTGAAGAAAGAAAAGAAACATATGTCATAATGAATTCTACCACAAGTGTTCCTGAACCATTTGATTTTACACCTTGATGTGGTCCTCTGTCTGACAGATTGATCATTCTTTGATTTTTATGAATTATTCTAATGTTACTAATTTGTCTCTCTGTTTTCTGATTGTATGTATCATTTTCATATCATATTATTGCATAGAAGATATTGATTCTCAGATTATCTAGTTACTATAAAAAAGAGCTTAAGGCAGCAATGTCTTCCGATGGGACTAAGAACGCGATAAATATTCAGACCTAGTCTGAGTATGGGCAGACACGGTTCGGAGACAGCATGGCCGCTATCGAAGAGTCAGTATTGCCAGAGAAAGTGATTATCAGAGTCACACAGGCGCATTGATCTAAGTTATCGAGAATTTGGGCCACTAGTATGCTAATAAAAAGACACTGTTTAAAGAGGTATACGGTGGCATCATTGAGTTGTTGAGGGTACCAATAGATGTAGTGGTGGTTTGATCCCTGATCGAGTGTTAAAATCCAACTTATCGATGCTTCAATTTCGGTGAAATAGACATGATCCCTACTTTAGAAGAATATACGACTATGTTGAATATCCCAAATATTAGAAGGCATTTTCTGTATACCAAGACGATCTGACACAATGGGTTCATAACTAAGATGATCACGTTGACATGAGTATTTAAGAGTGAAGAATTGAGTACCTTCATCACATCTAATTGCCAGGAGTATTCAAAAGCCAACACATGTTTGCAAGTCTCGATGCAAACTCCTCTAGCTCGGTGGAGGCCGGCCATCGACCCAGTCGTGAAAGTAAACTTCGACGCTAAATTCATCCAAAATCAGAAAGTTGCTTGGTCAGGGGTTTTAATTAGAGACAAAGAAGGGCTAATCCTAGGTGCATGTAGGCGTATGAGTTCAAACATCACCTCTGCGTTCATGGCTGAAGCAAAGGCGGCCCTTCACGTGGTGGAGTTTGCATTGGATCTCGAATTCAACCAAGTTGTCATTGAAAGAGATTCCCGAACAGTTATAAAAAAGTTAGAATCGAAGGAGGTAGATTTATCAGATATCAGTGCTTTGATATGGGAAATAAAAAAGATAGATAATATGTTTCAAGCATGCAACTTCAATTTTGTTCCTAGATCGGGAAATCAAGCGGCACATGTTTTGGCAGCCGGTGAAGGGGTTGGGAAAGGCGACAGATTCTGGGTGGAGGAAGGGCGTCCTTGTGTGGAGGTACAAGCAGAGGAAGATAGGAGGTGTTTAGATCCCCCATGACTGATGATTTGGAGTGCTTGGAAGATAAGGATCGATCAGTTTGTTTCATTTCTTCAAAGTTGCGTTCTTGTGTTGCAGATATGTTTTCCAGCTGAAGATGAAGGCTGGCGTTTAGTTTGCTTTATTTTTTTTTTATTGTTTTAATTACCCAAGTTATGAACAACTGTGACCCACTTTATGGCACGTTTTTTTCGTATTTAATAAAAGTCAGTTACCACTGTCAAAAAAAAATATTTTTTATTTTTAATAAGTTAAATTCTTAATACTAAAGTAATATATATATATATATCATATATTATTTTATTATTTCTAATTTATATATTCTCATTTATAATTTATAAATTTTTAAAAATAAAATAAAATATAAAATATATATGTGATATATTCTTTTAATCTTAATTAATATTAAAAATCACATTATTTATGTAAAAATATATTAAAATTTGTATCAGTGTAATGAAATTTATTACGTCATGAATATTAATTATCATGCATACAAAGACTTTAACAATTAAAATGCCTAAAAAACATGAATAAATCATAAATCTCATATACAATAGGATGACTTAATTATATGTGAAGGAGAATGAAAATAAAGGAAATGATTTATTATAAGGACGACAATAGATCGTGTTAGATTTTTGCCTACTATGATTTTGACCTGAAAATGTAAAATCATAACTTGACTTAGATTCGATTTTGATTTTATTATTATTTAACCCGACTTGAATTTGATTCCGAAGATAAAATATAAACTCAATTTTAATCCAATCTGATATATATTATTGAAAATAAAATAAATAAAAATATAAAAAAATCATCGAAGACAATGACACCAACGTTTTATCATTTTATTTACTACCAACTCATTAAAATTTACATATTTGTACTAAATTCCTAAAACCCAATATTTTGGTTTTGTAATTTAGTTAAAAATCTAACCTACTATCTTAATTTTTCTCTTCATATTAAACTGTATTTCTACAACAGCCAACAATTACAGTAAAAACTAATCAAAATTTTTACATATAAACTCATAAAGTAAAAATGGAAAAAATAATATATTAATAAATAAAAGCAGATGTCGCAAATAAATATAGATAAAAATTCTAAAAGAAAAAGAAAAAAATAGAAAGAACTCGTAAATTTAAAAACCCAAACCTTTTGAATGAAATAGATGTAAAAATTTAGATTTTTTTTCTTTGAGCAAAATAAAAATTACGCTTAAATGCGTGTTTTCTCCTTGAATTATATCATTCTTACCGAGTTTTCTCTTAAAGTATTTATCATATCATTTTATCTCTTCATCTATAAATCGTTACTCCATTTGTTTTAAATCATTAACATCATTAAAAATAAAAATTCACAAACCAATCAGAACATGCCACATAACCATTTATTTTTAAGTTGTTTTATGTGAGTAAATAAAATTTTTTAATTTAATTCTTTTCATTAACTCCAAATTTTTATCAGGTATTCTTTTTTAATCAAATTTTATTATTGATTAGTGATTTGTTGTTTTAACACATGTCATTATCATGTGAAGTAAATTAATTTATATCTTAGCATAAAATAAGGTAATTGAAATTTTGTGTCGCAATTTTCTGTCGAAACTTTTAGTGAGAAAGCATTATGCTAAATGCTTAGTCGGAACAATCAGGGACAGATTTATGTGGCCCACGAGGTAGCAGTTGCATACCCATTTTCCTTAAAAATATCAATACTTAATATATTACATCAAAACTTAAAAATTCTGCACACCTTTTTTTTTACTTTTCTGCATACCCTTTATCTTTACTTTTCTTCACACCTTTTATCTTTTTTACTTTTCTGCACATTTTTTTTTGTTGTTGAAATTTGTGCTCGAGAGTAGGAAACTGTCAATCTATTTCATATTTTAAATTAAAAAACTATAGATTGAAATAATTTGTATCATTTTTAACTTTTCATTTAAGCTATTACTAAAGCTTCTGATTTGTGTTTTAGTTCAAACCCACAGGCTCCAACCCCACTGCTACTCAATTCTCAGTCTCTTGTTTGAGCCTAAACCACCCGCCACGGCGCCGTTCACCGACGATTTTCTGGTGAACTTTCTCAACCAAGCCGCCTGTAAGTTGTTGCTCATTTCTTTTCCTCAAATAGTTAGGTTCTTCACTCATTATTTTACCCTATTAAATTTAGTTAAATTTATATTTGAGTGTTTAATTTTTGAAATTTATTTTTTTAATTTGAGTGAGTTAAAATTAAGAGATAAAATTAAATTTTGAATCAATTTAATAGATTTTAGTGATTTTATGAAAAATATTTGAATGTTAAATTGTGATATGTAAAATTACTAATATGTATTTTTTTAAAGGAGAAAAAATGGTATACTAAATTTGTGTAATTTAAGTAGAAGCAATTTAGATATTTTAATTTTTAAGTTGAATCCATTAACGTTATTTAATTAGTAATTAATATCTTACTTCTTTGATAATAAATATAATTACTAATAGTGAATTATAATAAATAATTATTGTGATTAGTAAATTTTGTAATTGTAGTAGTAAGAAGATGAATGATGAAAAGATGAACTTTCAACGAAAGAAGAAGAATGGAACGTTGGATTGGTTTGTTCAAAAGTCCAAAAAGAATGATGCAAGTTCTTCCCAAGTGCCAATTTGTGTCTTATCACCGACTCAACCTTCAGCAACTCAAGTCGTACAAGAATTTTCTTTCCTTTCAAATAATATGCCCCAAACTCAAGAAACCGAAATGAGATCTACATGTATTACACAAGATGATAGTACAACATTTGCATCAAGAGAGATGGAAAGCCAAGTTAATGATATCTCTATTCCACATGATCCGGTTAAAAGGAAAAACATTATTGATTATCATCCAATGGATCGAGAAGCAGTGAGGAAAGAATACATACAAAGAGGTGCTTGCCAACCAAAGAAGCACAAATTTCCTCAAACGGACTTCAGAGGAGGTACATTACGTCGCTTTAATAAATCTTGGTTTAATAAGTATTCTTGGCTTGAGTATAGTGTTTCAAAAGATGCTGTATTTTGCTTTGTTTGTTACTTGTTTAAGAATGAAACTACCAAAGCTGCAGAAGGAGATGCATTTTTTGTTAATGGGTTTAGAGGTTGGAATAGGCCAATTCGGTTTAGAAAAACATGTTGGCGGAATTAATAGTGCTCATAATCAAGCTTTTCAAAAGTTTGAGAATTTAAAGAACTTTAAGTCATCCTTGAAAGTTTCTTTAGACCAAAAAACTGAGCAAGCTAAAAGTGACTACCGAATCCGCTTGACTACTTCTCTTCATTGTTTGAGAATTCTTTTACATCAATGATTGGCATTTCGTGGTCATGATGAATGTGATGAATCAAGTAACAAGGGAAATTTTCTTGAACTTTTGAATTGGATTACGGAAAAGAATGATGATGTGGGAAATGTTGTTTTGAAAAATGCACCTAAAAATAATCAAATGATTGCACATTTGATTCAAAAAGAGATTATCAATTGTTGTGCAAAAAAAAATACCAAGACAATTGTGAAAGATCTTGGTAAGGATTATTTTGCAATACTAGTAGATGAGTCAAGTGATGTGTCTCAAAAAGAACAAATGGCTTTGTGTGTCCGTTATGTTGATAAAAAAGGAATGATAAAGGAACGGTTTCTTGGAATTGTTCATGTTGGAGATACCACATCTTTGTCTCTTAAAGAAGCTATATTTTCTTTGCTTGATAAGCATTCTTTGAGTTTTTCAAGAATTCGTGGGCAAGGGTACGATGGAGCTAGTAATATGAAGAGCGAACATAATGGTCTCAAAACTCTAATCATGAGAAAAACACAATCTGCATACTACATACATTGTTTTGCTAACCAACTTCAATTAACTCTTGTTGTTGTTTTTAAGAAAAATAAAGATTGTGGTTGGCTTTTTGATACACTTGGAGATCTGTTGAATGTTGTTGGATTATCATGTAGGCGAAAAGATTTGCTTAAAGAAAAACAAGCTGAAAAAATTGCAAAAGCCTTTGAAAATGGTGAAATTGTGTCTGGAAAAGGTTTAAACCAAGAGCTTGGTTTAGGTAGGCCGGGTGATACACGTTGGGGGCGGGTTTCATTATAAGTTGATTTTGAATGTGATTGATTTGTATTCTAAAATACGTGAGGTGCTTGATTTGATTGGTAACGATGCTCGAAATGGTGATGATGCTCGAAAAGTCGATAATGTGAGTTTTGCAATAGAGTCATTTGATTTCATTTTCATGATTCACTTGATGAAGAGAATATTTGGGATTATGAATGAATTAAACAAAGCTTTACAGAGAAAAGATCAAGATATTGTCAATGCTATGTCACTTGTTACTTTAACTAAAGAAAGATTGTAAAATATGAGGGAAAACGAGTGGGAGTTTTTTTTTTTTTGCTACAATCATTTCATTTTGTAACAAGAATGACATTGATATTCTTAATATGGATGTTGTGTATACTCCTCCGGGAAGAAAGAAACTTTTTCATTTGGATACTACTAATATTCATCATTTTCGAATTGAAGTGTTCTTGGGAGTTATTGATCTTCAGCTTCAAGAGTTAAACAACCGATTTGATGAGGTTAGTATAGAGTTATTGACTTGTATGGCTTCTTTGAGTCCACTTGATAAATTTTCTTCTTTTGACAAACAAAAGATACTTAGACTTGTTCAATTATATCCCGATGAATTTACAAGTGTTGATAGACTAGCCCTTGATGATCAACTTGATAATTATATTGTTGACATGTGGAGGGATGATAGATTTTGGGTATTGAAAGATATGGGTGAACTTTCCATGAAGCTTGTCGAGACAAAGAAGCATCAAGTGTACCAACAAGTATATTTGCTCATAAAGTTGGTATTGATTCTCCTCGTAGCAACCGCAAGTGTGAAAAGAGCATTTTCTAAAATGAACATCGTGAAGAATAAGTTGCGAAATAGCATAGGTGATCAATTTCTAAATGATTGTTTGGTCACTTATATAGAAAGAGATGTTCTTGTCCAAATCGATGATGAAAAAATCTTGAAACGATTTCAAGGAATAAAAGCTCGTCGAGAACTAGTGTTTAGTAATTTTTTGTGCTTTTTGAATGAATTGTTATTTTGGATTTTTAATTATGTAACTTTTTTTATTAATGAATATTATAATATTTATTTTGGACTCCTGGATCCGCCACTGGGAACAACAATATGCTTAATGCTTAATCGAAATAGCTGTATATCGCTACAGGTCGTCGAACACTTTCAAAGAATTCAGTCAAACACAAAAATTGACAGTGTTGACGAAAACGGGTAAAGAAAACAAAAGAACACGAGAATTTTACGAGGTTCGGCAATGTGCTTACGTCCTCGGTGCCTAGGCGGCGCTAGAAGTTTTTATTCAATGATATTTTAGGTCTAGGTTACATCTCTATTTATAATAGAAAACCCTGGTACATAATTACAAAATTAACCCTGTACCGTACCGCGGGGGCGCAGCCCCCGCACCCCCAACCCACATAATTCGTAACCCCACAACGAGACTTTCTTTGTAAGGACAGTTGATGTTCGCTTCGCTCACTCCGCTCCATCTCCTGTCCTCTTTACTGGTATATTTATGAGCCATACTTAACAAATCTCCACCTTGGCGAATATCCTGCCTCTTGAAAATTCAATGTGGGTTGGGTTACCTTGATTCTTTAACAACTCGAAACATTCAACAAGTCCAAGCAATGCTTGAACTTGTCTGTCGTAACTGGCTTAGTGAACATATCAGCGGCATTCTCATCAGTATGTACCTTCTGAAACAAAACCTCTCCAGATGCAACCAACTCTCTGATCTTGTGGAACCTTACATAAATATGTTTAGTTCTAGCACGATACACCTGATTCTTAGCCAAGTGAATAGCACTTTGATTATCACAAAGCAACTGAACTCCACCTTGTTGAATACCCAACTCCTTCACTAAACCAGTAAGCCATAAAGCTTCTTTTGCAACTTCAGCCGCTGCCATGTACTCAGCTTCAGTTGTAGATAGAGCCACAATAGATTGAACAGTAGACTTCCAACAAATAGGCCCTCCACCAAGAGTAAAGACATACCCTGTCGTAGATCTTCTATTATCCAAGTCACCTGCATAGTCTGAATCCACATATCCTACAACCAAAGGATTATCCCGCTGACTCCCAAAAACAATTCCATGTCCCACAGTACCCTTTAAGTACCGAAAGATCCACTTGACTGCTTCCCAATGTTGCTTACCAGGTTTAGACATGTACTTACAAACTTGACTAACAACATGAGCTAAATCAGGACGAGTACATACCATCGCATACATCAAGCAGCCAACAGCATTAGAATACGGAACCTTTGCCATATCTTCAGCTTCCTTATCTGTCTTGGGGCACTGTTCTGATGAGAGCTTAAAGTGATTCGCCAATGGAGTGCTAACTGGTTTCGCGCTGCTCATCGCAAACCTTTCTAGCATTTTCTCAACATAACCCCGTTGAGATAGCCGCAGTTTCCTTGAGTCTCTGTCCCTGCAAATTTCCATTCCAAGAATTTTCTTTGCAGCACCTAAATCTTTCATATCAAATTCCTGACTCAATAAAGTTTTCAAACCGATAACATCATCCATGTTCTTCACAGCAATCAGCATATCATCAACATACAGTAATAGAAAAATAAAAGAACCATCATCAAGGCTCTTAACATAGACACAACAATCATACTCACATCGGTTGTAGCCAATCTTGATCATATAGGAGTCAAACCGTTTATACCACTGTCTCGGAGACTGTTTCAACCCGTACAAAGATTTCTTCAATCTGCAAACTAAATGCTCGTTTCCAGGTTGAGTGAAACCTTCAGGTTGCCGCATGTAGATCTGCTCCTCTAAATCACCATGCAAAAAAGCAGTTTTAACATCCATCTGCTCTAAATGCAAATCCCAACTAGCCACCAATGCAAGTACTGCTCGGATTGAAGTGTGCCTGACCACAGGAGAAAATATTTCATCATAATCAACTCCTTTCTGCTGTGAAAAACCCTTCGCTACCAAACGAGCCTTGAACTTCTCCCCCTCTTTTTCTGTTACTACTGGTTTCTTCTTATACACCCATTTGCAACCAATCGGCTTCTTACCCTCAGGAAGGGGAACTAACTCCCATGTGCGATTGTGATTCAAAGACTCCATCTCCTCAACCATGGCTGACATCCACTTGTCGTTTTCCTGACTAGTAACGGCATCATGAAAAGTAACTGGATCATCACTGCTAACAATAAGTGCAAAAGATACCAAGTCTTCAAAACCCAATCTGTTCGGAGGCTTTATATTCGTCCGTCTCACCCTGTCTCTGGCGAGACTATAATCCTGCAAATCATCCGTAGTGGAACCACCAGAAGTCGGTTGAGAAGTTTCTGGTTTCTCAACTGGAAACTGCTCGAAATCCACCACTGTCGTGTCTTGCTTCTGCTGCAACATGGATTGTTCATCAAAAACGAAATCTCTACTAATCACAACTTTCTTCGCAACTGGATCCCAGAACTTGAATCCTTTGACACCTTTCTTGTAACCCAGAAAAATGCACTCCTTCGATTTTGCATCAAGTTTGGATCTCTCATCAGCAGGTACATGCACATAAGCAGGACAACCAAAAATCCATAAGTTATCAAAACTAACATCATGACCAGTCCATACCTCTTCTGCAACTTTCCCAGCCAGCGATGCCCTTGGCAATCTGTTGATAAGGTAACACGCCATGTTAACAGCCTCAGCCCAGAAGTGTTTGGGAAGCCCCGCATTCAACCGCAAACATCTGGCTCTTTCATTCAACGACCTGTTCATTCGTTCCGCAACACCATTCTGTTGTGGTGTCTTGCGCACTGTAAAATGCCTCTGAATCCCATGCTCCTTACAGAATTGTAGGAACTGTGAATCTGTGTACTCCGTACCATTGTCAGACCGCAAACACTTGATTTTTCGTCCTGTTTGATTTTCTACCTCAGCTTTCCACAGCTTGAACTTCTCAAAAACTTCAGATTTCTGTTTCAAAAAATACACCCAAACTTTCCGTGAAAAATCATCAATAAAAGTAACGTAGTACCTAGATCCACCCAAAGACGATGTCGTGGAAGGCCCCCATACATCAGAATGCACATAATCAAGAATCCCTTGAGTTGTGTGCTTCGCAGTCTTGAAACGGACTTTAGTCTGTTTACCAAGAACACAATACTTGCAAAAGTCGAGCTTACAGCTTTTGACACCATGCAACAAGTTTCTCTTGTGTAATTCTGCCATACCACGTTCACTAAGATGAGCAAGGCGCATATGCCACAATTTTGTCGTATCATCACAGGACTCAACAGAGTGAACTCCACCTGCAACGGTACTCCCTAACAATCTGTAGATATTCCCTGCAGTCATCTTGCCTTTCATCACAGTCAATGCTCCTTTAACAATCCGAATGGTTTCCCTATCCTCGTCAGCCTTAGGGATAAAACCATTCTTGTGCAAAGTGCCCAGGGAAATCAAATTCTTCTTCAAGTCTGGGATATGTCGAACACCACTCAACGTCCGAACGGAGCCATCGTGCATCTTAATTCTGACATTACCAATACCAATAATATTGCAACATCGATCATCACCCAAATAAACCGAACCAGAATTAACCGGCCTGTATGTCGAAAACCATTCCCTATTTGGCGTGATGTGATAAGAACATCCAGAATCAAGAATCCAAGCATCCGTCAATTGTGTCGTTGAAATAGAAAGCATATCACCCTCACTGCAATCAGAATTATCATCCTCGACCACGTTCACAGACTTGGATGAGCCATCACGCTTCTCATCAGTCTGCTTTTTCAATTTCGGACAGTCTCGCTTCATATGTCCCGCCTCCTTGCACTTGTAACAGTGAATCGTCTTCTTATCCCTGGATTTGGATCTGGAATTCCGCTTCCCGGACCCTGCCTTCTCTGGCTTCCGTCCACGATCTCGATTACCCTTGACATATAAGCTATCGGCTTGAGAGCTTTCCCCTGCATTCTGCTTCCGCTGGTTGTGAGCCAACAAGGCTGCAGTAATCTCCTCAACATTGATAGTCTCTTTCCCATATGTAAGAGTAGTCACCATGTGTTCGTAAGAGGGAGGCAACGAACACAACAGAATCATCGCTCTGTCTTCATCCTCAATTTTCACATCAAGCCGAGCCATATCAGAAACGATTTGATTGAAGACATTCACGTGTTGCGCCAAATCGTGATCGTCCTGCATCTTCAGCCCATACAGCCGCTATTTCAGATACAGTTTTGTCGTTAAGGATTTGGACATAAACTGACTTTCCAACTTCCTCCAAATTTCGTCTGGAGACGATAGATGCATGACGTGATACATGACCTCGTCCGCCAAGCATAATCGTATGGTTCCTGCCGCTCGCTGCTGCAATTCTTCCCAATCTTCCTCATCCATCGACGCCGGCTTTGTAGATCGCAAAGCCTTTAAGATCCCTTGCTGCGCCAATAGATCCTTCACCCTCGTTTGCCATAATCCGAAGTTACCCTGTCCATCGAATTTCGCGACTTCGAATTTTGCTCCTGACCTCTGATACCAATTGTTGACGAAAACGGGTAAAGAAAACAAAAGAACACGAGAATTTTACGAGGTTCGGCAATGTGCTTACGTCCTCGGTGCCTAGGCGGCGCTAGAAGTTTTTATTCAATGATATTTTAGGTCTAGGTTACATCTCTATTTATAATAGAAAACCCTGGTACAGAATTACAAAATTAACCCTGTACCGTACCGCGGGGGCACAGCCCCCGCACCCCCAACCCACATAATTCGTAACCCCACAACGAGACTTTCTTTGTAAGGACAGTTGATGTTCGCTTCGCTCACTCCGCTCCATCTCCTGTCCTCTTTACTGGTATATTTATGAGCCATACTTAACAGACAGTATGAATAATACATGGTCTTATCGTCGTATATTTGTGTTGCAAACAATATCAGGTCCCTGTGGAACCAAATAACCCAAAGCAAAACACAAACTTCCCTATTGTCCTCAATATTTGAGGAGCTCAACACAGTAGACAAAAAGATCCCAACAGTTGAATAGGAAGGACCAAGCCAAAAACGTTAATTGTTTTGAGCAATGAATGAAGTAACCACAAGACTAGTGGTTGTACGAAATAACTATGGCAATTATAATGATTTTGGATGAAAGGAATTATGAAAGAATTACAGAAAATTCAAGCCAAAAAAGTTACTGGCGGCATCCTCCATCCCTAGAGTGAATGCTTTTGAACCAAATATAGATATATATTTCCCGAAAAAATTATGTCAATCGATAATGATCTTTTCTTTGATCTAAACGTCCCCAATTTTAAAGGGTATACTTACCAACACTATTAACAAAACAACGTTTCCTTCTAGGATATACTTATTGCAAAAATGGATGAATGACAACTTTTTATCAGCAATCCTTGCATATATATCGTAGTAAAAATCATTGGCATCTATATGATCAACAATGCCAAAAGTGAAGCAAAAAATGAAGCTAGTTTCAATGATGTTTACCACTTTCATTAGGAGTTTGATCATTAGCATGAGAATATATGCTTTGATGTTCCATCAAGGGAAGGTTCTATTACAATAGAGCAACATTACATGTGAGGCGAAAGCATCCATATGTGTCTCAATATTCATACACAAAAACCAGTTCTATATCCTAATACTGATGTCTGATCATGCAAACTAAAAATATAATACAAACCCTAACAAAAGTGTTGCCAACTCGCCCTAGAGTTGATTTCAGCAGTCGCCATTTTAAAAAAGCAGGGAATTCTATAGTAAGAAAAGGCTAGGTGAAGATAGAAGTATATTTCAATTTCACCACAGATTATACATAATCTCGGGAGAGAATTAAAACAAATGCCATCTTCATCATCCAATAATATATCAAGCTAAACGGGATTCAAAGCTTTTTTTCATCTTCCTTTTCGCCATTAGCATGATCTTTCCATCCTTGGAAGTTGCAGTCCTTGCATGGATTCGTCTGCCAACATGGCTTGGCCTCGACCGATTGAACCCATCGCGTGGAGGAGAAAAAACCACTGGCAAGTACTCATTTGTGTGACATAGAAAAGATGAACTCTTAAAATTTTCCTTCAAAGACGGTGAAAAAGGGAAAATAAAAGCGCAGGTTTTAATGTAAAATCAAGAAATTTTAGGCGAATTAACCTAAATATCACCCTATAAACCTAATATACCCTAAATAACACCTGTTTGATCAATATTTCTCTAACTAACACCCTTTCGTCTGAGGTGGCATAAGGCGCGTTTCTGGGGACGCTCTTTCTAGATGATGTGGCACCACATCAATTGGAAAGAGCATTCCAGGGGACGCGCATTTGCTTTATTTTTTAATTATTTTTTTTGAATGAATTTATTTTTTAATTAGGGTAAAGATTTAAAGCTTATGATTTAGAGTTATTATAAATTAGTAATTTATTATGTAAATTGTTCCGGTTATGATTTAAGAATTGTCGAAGGTATTTTTTAATTTTTTATTTAAGGTGAAGTGAATTTAGGTTAAAGTGTTTTTTAATTATATAACCCTAACGTAACATATAACACTTTAACCTAAATTCACTCAACCTTAAATAGAAAATTAAAAAATGCATTCGACAATTCTTAAATCATAACCGGAACAATTTACATAATAAATTACTATTTTATAACAACTCTAAACCATAAACCTTAAATCTTTACCCTAATTAAAAAAATTCATTCAAAAAAATAATTAAAAAATAAACCAAAGACGCACCCCCTGAAACACTCTTTCCAGAATGGCACCACATCAACTGAAAAGAGCGTCCCCAGAAACGCGCGTTATACCACCTCAGATGAAAGAGTGTTAGTTAGAAAAATATTGATCAAACAGTGTTATTTAGGGCATATTAAGTTTATAGAGTGATATTTGGGTCAAATCGTCGAAATTTTACCTGGTATTTTGCAACGCCAATATCATAGATTTTCTTCCTAGTATTTCCGCAGCTCCATTTTGGGTTGTTGAAAACTCTATAGAACCTCAACGCAGCAACATAAGTCGTGAAATTGACGAATGCATACCCTAGATTTAAACCAAATCTGAACAACACAGTGAGATGTGTCAAAAAGCCAAAAACTTGTGATTTTATCGTGCAACTATTTAATTTAAGGCTAAAAAACGATACTTTGGATGCAAATAATCGTCTACTAATAAGGGAATATTTTATGTTGTCAAACCAAAATATTAACTTTTTATCAACATTTTCCATTGAACCCAAACGAAAGGACATAATTTATGTCGCTAATATAAAACATTTTAAATTGCATCTAACCAAAAATCAATGTTTTTTAGCCTAAGTTGCTGCCACTCCTTAAGACTTCCCAAAAACTGAGCTTCAACACATTCAAATGTTGAAAGAAAGACTGTAAAGATTACGTAAAATCCACTGGCAGATATAGGAAATCATATGTGGATTTGCAGAAATTAGAGTCAAACAGAGCCTTTTCATTTTCAGTCCGACAGTGATCGTCGAGCAAGCGCTGCAGTTTTCACCAACCTTAATTCATGTTGAACCGTGCATGCATGCATACACATGCAGTTTCATACATGATGATAGATGCATGTTGGAACTAATGTCATACATCGATGGACGTTAAAAGAGATCAAAAAGAAAAGCATCGGTTCCGTACAAGAAACAGGCTACACAAGGGACAAAGAAAGATGAAGAACCAATGCTGGAAAACTGACTCTCTTCTTCTTCCGGCTTTTACAGAAATGGGTAAAAAGGAACCCATAATGAACACAAAGAAAACTCAACTCCGGTGTGAGAAGAACACACAGACAGCGTATGATAATCATGAGTTCTAAAGATAAGCATGAACAAATCCATACACGAAAGAAACTGGAGAAGAGAAAGAACAAGTACTTAAAGTGATTGGGAATGTTTCTGATCACGAGAGAAGTCTTCCCATCGAACTTCTTCAGTTCCTCAGCGGTGAAAGGAGGTAATAAAGTAACACCATCACAATTTACATCAGAACCAGCTTTGATTGATATTCATGGCATCTTCGTTCCTCACCCATACCATAGGATTATCTCTCGGCTGCCTCAACCTGGGAGGAGGCAAAACCCTACTTTTCTTCTTTTCACCGTAATATGGAACAAAATTTGGGCCATTGAATCCGTTACACCATGGACGCGGCAGCATTGCCGGGTCATATAAGCTCCATGGATTACTATATATAAAGCTTGGAACTGGAAACAAAACCGGTTCAGGTTCATGAAATAGCAGTAAGGAAGCTTGGTAAATCTGAAGAGACTGGAAGAGAAACTGATGATGATACGGGTGAAATTTAGATTTGGAACAATGGGGTTCGAAGCTTAAAGCTGACGGGTTTAATGGCTTAGAGAGTGAAACTTCCATCGGAGATGAAGCAGCAGGCATCTTCGGAGCAAAAACGAAAGAGATTATTAGAAGAAGGGGTTTTTAAAAGGATCACAGCACAAGCAGAAGACTTAAAAAAGGACACACATGGGGCAATTGGACCTGTAAGGGCGATTTGATTAAACTGACAATTTTTCGCCGTAATATTCCTTCTCTAACACCTTTTAACTAATACTTCTCGAAATAGTATTCTTTCGGCTGAGATGGAATAAAGATGAATTCCGAGGACGCGCTTTACTTGGGTTTATGCTGACTAGGATGCCATGCTTGTAAGGCGTATCCCCGGGGACGTGCTTTACTTGGTTTATGCTGACTGGGATGCCATACGTGTAAGGCGCATCCCCGGAGACGCGCTTTATATGAGTTCTGCTGAGTCGGATGCAACGCTGGTATTTTTTTAATAATAAAGATTTTAATTTTATTGATATTATAAATTAGTAATATATTATGTAAAGTGTTTCGGTTAAGGCTGTAAATGAGACGAGACAGATCGTGAGCTACTCGAGATCTACTCGATCAAGGCTCGATAAATATTCGGATCGAATGGACTCGACTCAAGCTCGAGCTCGACTCGAATTCTTAACGAGCCGAAACGAGCTACTCAATACTCGACTCGAAAAGCTCGTGAGTAGCTCGAAAAAAATGTTATATTATAATTTTAGATTTTTTAAAATTACATTATTAAAAATATATTAAAAATACACTATTGATAATTATAAAATTTTAAAAATATATTAAAAATTCTATAATACAACTACCCTCAAATTTTAATTTTTTTTAATTAACCATCCCAAGTCCAATTGTTACATTGTACTTAACTTATAAATCGGTACCAAGTCGATTAATTAATGTCTTTGCAATGAATCCTAAACCCTAAACTCTAAACCATAAACTCTAAACCTCAACCCCTGAACCCTAAACTATAAACCCTAAACCATAAATCATAAACCTAAACACTAAACACTAAACCCTTAATTTGATTATACGATAGGGGTTAAATTATGCACATGAAGGTAACATACAAATTATGCAAAATGATGTTATGTGACTCCTAAATAAATCATTCACATACTTATACATAAACATATCAACATGCAAAATAAATATGCACAACTAATTAAAAAAACAATCCTAAACATAGATTAAATTAAGAGAAACCTAAATATGATGACTAATTTAAGCTAAATATACTAACTTTAAAATGATGATTAAATTCACGTAAATGTAAAATTAAAATTACAAAATTGGAATTAGTTAGGATTTCACTTGTGTTTTTCCATATGAATAAAATCCACAACAAACTTACCTTTTACGTGAGGGATCAGTTAGGATTTCTGATGCAAGTTCGATCAAAACATCTTCCCATCCGAGTGGGATTGGTTGATCATCAGCAAAAGGATAGCTGCATTGGCAGAGTCCTATAAGGTGGGGAAATGGATTGCATTCATAAATTTACTGGAAAAAGTAGGGAGATTTGCTTCAAGTTCTTACTTGTGTGCTTTGCAGGCTTCAAGAGCCATGATTGTTTTCCACAAGTTTTGCTTTGATTTGGCAACAATATTGGCAGCAAAATCCATGGATAGGTCAAACTCCTCTTTCCTTGCAATCTGAATAAGTACCTCCATAATCTGCAAAGTTAACAGCCACAGTGTTAACATGATTAAATGTAAGCAATTTGGCAAGGAAAGTCATTTGATCAAAAAGAATCATTATCACGAGTGGTTTAACAAGAAGATCTTCTGATGCCCAGTGTTGGTATGCCTTTTTTTATGAAAAGCAAGAAAGGGATGTTACTTTGCTTTTACCTCTCGCTGTCGCGTATTGAATTACATGTAATACCCCATCTTGAGGCATGCTGATATATGATGATTGCCATATGCATTTAGCTGTAAAAAAAATTTATGCTACCAAATTATAGGAATACTTACTTCATGTGTTACTGTGGCATCTAATTTTATAACTTTGCAGCTTTTGGTTACTGATTCTAGGATATCTGTGTCATCTTCACAGCAGAGTATGAATTTACAAGAATCCGAGTGACAGTCCATAATCCATTTTATCAAGTGACGAATATTCTCTGCTGCCTTGTCAGCATCATAAAGAACTATAACTGAAACAAATACACAACATTATTGGCTTTGAGTTGATTGTTTTAAGCTGTTCAAGAGGAAGTTTGCTTGAAGAATGAACCGAACCTTTGTAATTTGCCTTGAAACTAGCAGTGCTGATTTCAGGGGTAATTGCATAACCGGCGGTTATTTCTTTGACTAATCCCATTAATACATATTTAGCATTTGTTTCCAAGTTTACATTGAGCTCGAAATGATGAGCACTTGAAGCGAGTGGAACAAGGACCTGTGAATTCCAAATTGAAAACAATACAGTATCCCACATAGGTAGGTTTAAGGCAGTTTTGCGCTGGGGATATTATAAAAGGAGAGGTTACGCAGGTTAAAAGCAGCATTGTGTTGAGGGCAATGAGGCAGCTAGATTCGAACCGAGGCGTGTCATTTGCTAGTTGAAAATTATTTCCAAATGCTCTCTTAGGCCTTGAGCTTGAATCGAGCTCAAAATGAGTTTGAATCAAGCTCATAATTGAGCTTGAATTGAGTTGAATTTTGAGTTTTAATTGAGCTTTTTGATATTTTTTTGAATTAGAGTTTTTTTGAATTCGAGTCGAGTTTCAATATTATATTTTTTGAGTTTGAGTTGAGTTTAAAAATTTTAGGTTTTCGAGTTTTTGAGTCGAGTTTACATTTAAAGTTTTTGAGTTCGAGTCGAGTTCAGTAATATTTGAGCTTGACTTGGCTCGTTTGCACTTCTAGTTTCGGTTATAATTTAAGAATTATGTAATGTATTTTTTAAATGTGTGTTAAAGGTGGAGTGAATTTAGGTTTTAGTGTTGTATGTTTCAGGGACTTTGGTATTCACCCATTTCACGCGACATATCGGATGGAACAATAGATGAATACCAGCTTTGATCTTATTGTAGTTATAGGAAAAATGTATGAAATTATAATATTACTGGTTATATATCTATTATTTTTTATCGATCTATTAATTTTATCACTTAATTATTTAAATGTTATCAATCTAGTCATCTGTTATCAATATTTAACGAAAATATTGATGCATAAGTTAATAAAATTAGTATAATTACACATTTAATCTTCAATACTTACATATTTTATCAATTTAGTCTTACTTTTAATTTAATTTAATAAATTTAATACTCCAATCAAAACATTAAATGTGTCATCGTATACATAAATTTTTTATAACTTTTAATTTGTTTAATTTAATATTTTTATCTACTTAGAAGGTGAAATTATTATAATATTTTAAAATTAATAATTAATTTTTTATAATAAATAATATTAATTATTATATTAAATAACTATCATAAAATAATTTTTAAATAAATTTTTTTAAAAAAATAAAATTTATTTAGGTGTACATACATTGAGAAATTATAGAAAAAGCAATTACATTTAAATATTAGAAACAAAAACATTCATTTAAATAGAATATTAATTACATAAGGGTTAACGATTATGTGATGATAACAGAGTTGTATATTTTTTTCTATTGTGCCCGATGTTTCTACAATGCCCACATCATTTTTGTTCTGTTGACTTCTCCCGAATATCCATATCACTATGTATTCTAGTAGATTTTGGACGACCTGAGTCCCTCAATAGCAATGGATCTGGTACAATTGTAAGCCAAGTTTGAATCTCATATGTGTCTCTTTCATTTCATATGGGCGGAAACTCAAATTCATATACCTTGAATACTTGTGAAAGTTTGTATATGGGATCAACATAATTTTTGTAGTCCAAACGCGAATGTGAGCAAGCTGCAATGACATGAGAGCATAGATATTTGAGTGCTTAAAAGAAACCACAATCGCACCACCTCTCTTGCAGATTAACTCTGAAAGAGTTAGCTTTAATCCTTTGCAGTGGACGTGGCATTTCAGTAACACGAAACAATTCACGGGTGCGAGAAAAATTTGTAACCAACATCCCATTTGATGCAGCCACTTTTTTCTGTAAATCAACTACTAGTCTTAGGTGGTAAATATGGTCGTTTTGCATCTAAGTAAGAGCTTGTCCACTGAGCTTTGCAAAGAGTTGACCCAAACGAAAATAAGTCATTTTGACCAACGCCGTGACTGGTAAATGATGCGCCCCCTTTAAGGTTGAATTTATTGCTTCAACCAAGTTGGTTGTCATATGACAATAGCGATACCTCCCCGCGTCATACGCATTTGTCCACATTTCTTTGCTGATGTCCATAATGTACTCGCACCCCTTCTTATTTTTGCCAAACAGTTCTTGTAGCATAGACTCAAACCTTTGAGGTAAGAGTTTGTAACCTAAGCCATTAGGAATATGTAATAGTTAATATGAAGTATAAATAAGTAATACAAAAATGATAGAAAAATTGGGATAAAGTAACATATCCATCCGCGTGACTAACTGATGTTCATCGTTCTTCTTGTACTTTCCGTAATAGTTTACAGCAATATGACGGATACAATAACGATGTTGAATATGTGGAGGTCTATACATTGTACCCAAAGACTCCATTGATGCTTTTATCCTGACTCCTCGGTCTGAAATAATGCATACTTGTTCCCTGGTGACAACATGTAAACGTAAATTTTTAAGGAAAAAAGCTCAGTACTCAGTGTCTTCTCCTTGAACGAGGGAAAACACAACAAGAAGAATATTGCGGTTTCCATCTTGGACCACAACTAATAATAAAACTTGCTTGTATTTCCCATACAATAAAGTACCATCAATTTGGACAACTGATTTACAGTACTTGACTTCATTAATACACTGAGGGTAAGTCCAAAAGACACGATAGAATTGGCAGCGATCGCGAACCACTCGATCATTCACGCAATGATGTTGAGTTTCGAACTCAACAATTGTCTCGGGATTGAGTCTTTGCACAACATGAAACCAACTGGGTAACTCGTTGTAAGAGGAATCCCATTCGCCATGAAGTTTGCAAATGGTATTCTGTTTTGCCAACCAAGCTTTTTTTATAGGAGACGGTGTACCCATATTGTGAATGTATAGCAGAAATCAACACTGCAACAGCTATATGAGAGCTTTGCTTCACAATGGGCATGATTGCTTGGCAAATAATGTTGGAGTCCAAGTTGGGATGATCCTGGTTTATATTGCTTGCACAACACGTATGAGGACCGTTGTATATGGTTAGTTCTCATAAGTTGTTCTTCCTCTTTCTCTTTGATATACGGGCCATCCATTGACATCCGTTGTCATATTAGACGCAGTAGCAGACATATTTATCCGTGGTAGATCGATCAACTCGGGACTGAACTGAGTTACGAATATTATAACTCTTTATTGCCATCATTGCTTCCTCCTTTGATGCGAACTCCATTCCAATATGTAAATCACCGTTATTGACTGATGACTGAAGTCTATAGTTGCCAACATTAGGAAAATCCAGAAATTCAGGCTCATACATTACATCATAATCAGCCCCATACATATTTGCAGGAAGTTCGGCTGGTGTTGTATTTATCGAAACGTCATCCTCATCATAATCAGAATGCAAACTGTGGTGAGTCAGGTTCAATGAATAATCCCGTTTCAGCACCATCTACACCTGGCTCCCGAAGAGGTTATTCTGGTGGAGATGAGGGTTCCTCCGATAATCCAATGTTGAGGTTAAATAAGTTACCGCTTGCGTGTCATCTCCTTGAACTTGAGGCTATTGTATCATGTGGGATGTGAATAGACTGCGGTCTCGATGGCATTTCCATATGTAAGTCGAAAACATTGGCAGATGAATGTCTACCCCTTGAAGTAGAATATATGTTGCCATATGGATTATTGGTGAAGCCACGTGGGTTGAGATCATAAGCAGTTGCTGATGAATGTTTTCCTATTGAACTTGATGGCATGGCATCTGGTGTTGGATCCGCCATTAATGATGTGAAATCATTACAGATCAGTTGCGTCGGGCTATCAACTTGATCAGCTTGATATGCAATGCCAAAGTGAGAGGAATATGAGAGACCACGAGAAGCACAAACCTAAATAAAAGTAGCATACATTTCAATAAGAGATTGTGAACTCCCCATATGAGCATCAAGCATCATAGAAACATCATCATCGTTGGAAAGCTGAAATGATGTATACATGAGTGAAAAAAGTTCAGTAGGAAATCTATACTGAAGTGAAGATAGTCTTTTTCGGCCAGCTACACGAATCTTTAACGAAATTTTTGTAATTAACTCCTCAATAGTGATGTTTCTCTTCAAGGGTAAGGGGATATAATGATCTGACTCAAAAATAACCCCCTCTTCAGCGTCCTTAATTTCTCCATCATATAAAACAACAGCAGAAAGACGACTCATTTTCAGAGAATAGAGGATTGAGATTTTTGAGAAATTTAGAGTTTGAGAATTTGAAAGCTTGTGAACTGAAGTTTGTTTTGAAAGTCCATAATACGTTGCATATAATAGTGTCTATAACCGGGGTACTATTCAAGTGAAGGCACGTTCCTGGGGGGCGCATTCCATTATTTTATCAGATAATATGTTACCATTGCCCTATTATATCACTCATGTCCCTCGGGGGCACTATTTATGTCAGTACCCAAAGTGGTGAAAGCGTATTCTTGGGGGGCGCCTTCTATTATTTTATCAGATAATATGTTATCATTGCCCTATTATGTCACTCATGTCCCTCGGGGGTACTATTTATGTCAGTGCCCAAAGTGGTGAAAGCGCGTTCCCGGGGGCGCGCCTTCCATTATTTTGTCAGAGAATATGTTATCATTGCCCTATTATGTCACTCATGTCCCTCGGGGGCACTATTCATGTCAGCACCCAAGGTGGTGAAAGCGCGTTCTCGGGGGTGCGCCTTCTATTATTTTGTCAGAGAATATGTTATCATTACCCTATTATGTCACTCATGTCACTCAGGGGCACTATTCATGTCAGTACCCAAAGTGGTGAAAGCGCGTTCCCGGGGCGTGCCTTCGATTGTTTTGTCAGAGAATATATTATCATTGCCCTATTATGTCACTCATGTCCCCCGAGGAACTATTCATGTCAGTACCTATTATTTCTGAGGGGACTTGAAAGCGCGTTCCCGGGGGCGCGCCTTTCATTATTTTGTCAGAGAATATGTTATCATTGTCCTATTATGTCACTCATGTCCCCCGGGGAACTATAGATGGATGGTGAAATCAGGTAAATTATAACCAAAATTTAAGTTCTTTTTGGAAGTTCAGCAAGTTAAGGATAAAATTTTACATATGGATAAATTTAAGTTCATAACTTAAATTAAAATGTTATGTGAAGTTTGAATAAATTGGATAAAATGTTATGGATAAATTGAATAAATGTGAAGTGATCAGTTGGTTGTTTGAATATATTGGATAAAATGTTATGGATAAATTGAATAAATGTGAAGTGACAAGTTGGTTGTTTAAATAAATTGGATAAAATGTTATAGATAAATTGAATAAATGTGAAGTGAAAAGTTGGTTGTGACATTGAAATTGTATGGAATGAGCATCGACATGTTCTTACGAATAAATGTGAAGTGATAAGTTGGTTTAATGTATATGTTTTAATGTATATGTTTTAATGTATATGTTAAGGATAAAATCATATGTATGGATAAATTTAATTTCAATTTAAGTACTGCGAACTATAATTGGAATATAACTTTTAATTTTGAATACAATTGGAATATTAAGTTGAATTTAATGTTAAATTTCGAATACCATAATTTTTATTTTTATTTTAAATTTTGAATACTATAATTTGTATATTAAAAACATTTAATGTTAAATTTGAATAAAAAATAACATTAAAAATATTGTTGTAACAACCATGAAACATTTAAATAACATAACCAAATTACATAAATTTATGAAATATAACTATTTAAATAACATTAAAATACAACTAGATCACCGATGTCGTCTTCTCGAATGAGTTTCACATGGCGGTGGTTGTCTATTTCGCTGAGGATTTCTTCGTGGAACTTGTTCTTCAGTCTCCTCATCTTCACTATCATCATCATCATCGACATTTTCTTCAGCTGGTGTTGTAGATGATGCTGAAGGGCCTGTATAAAATAACGACCCTGGAGTAGTGCTACTAACAATCCCACCACTCATAGAAAATTGAGAAAAGTGTGAAAACATTGGCATCATTGTATGTGATCCGGATGGAGATTGAGGTGTCTGTGGAGAATGACCACCAGCCAAATAAGATGCATATGAACCATATGTTGGATCATTAAACATAGTCGTATATACACCTCCATATGGTGTCATAAAACCCTGCGGGCTAGGCATATAACCTGGCGGGCTAGGAATGTAACCTTGAGGCTAGGAATGTAACCCTACAAAGATGGCATATAAACTGGTGGGCTTGCCATATACCCCTGAGGAGATGACATCTGAACTGGAGGGTTGGGCATCATCATCGGTGGATAGGGATGTTGTGGTAGGACTGATGCAGAACCGGTAGTGTCTTCTCTCCATCTATGAGTCGGGGGACGATGATATTGAGACGGTGGACGTCTCTCTCGGTGCCTAGGAATGTTAACCCCTCGTGCTTCCGCCGAAAGTAGAAACGACTTTCTATTTTCATTAAACCAGTCTATATATTTATCTGTAACCATATGACCAGTTTCAGCGTAAAATTGTCGAGGGGCTAACTGTGAATACCGATTCTCCCAAAGCGCAATCCAATCTCTGTGTCTCACCACCCAGTTAACCTCTTTCTTGCCTCGCCTATCTATATTATGCATGTCGTCTAAATTCCTAGGTGCTCCAGGAATATATTACGTACAACCAAACTGACGGAGCACGTGATCAACTGGATGCCACTTAATAATAGTATAAAATATAAGAAGTACAATTGACATCCAAAGCTCTAATGACCCACTCAGGTGGGGTGGGATGCAAGCCTTTACTTCATTGCTCGCATAAGGTATACACTAAAACTGAAATATAAATATACAATTCAAATAAATATAATATTCTAATTATATCTATCATTTTAAATTAAAATATTCATATTTAAACAGATTTCAAAACATACCTCAGACCCAACTTTTGTATCAATAAGTAAACGGATTTCCTCTAGTCCAGTAGGTATATCTCTATGGTTCTTTCTTTTCATCGACTACCTATGAAATATAATATAAACTAAATATCACCCTATTTAATTAACAATATTTTAATCATATTTTAGTTTGAAAATTACCTCAATAATAAGAGGAATACGTATGGTTCATTGACGATCGGGCATAAGAAAGGCATGCGAAACCACGCCCATGATTACAGAAGCAGGAGACATCCACCGATAGCAGTTTCTTATAATTTGTCGCGTGACACATTTCTCTAAAGATAAATGCCAAAACTGCAGCGCCCCAACTATATCTTCCAGCTTCATCAAAATCAATCAGATGCTGCAACCACATACAATGCACCTGGTTGTGAGATTTTTCGGGCATCAATATTCCTCCAATGATTCGTAGAATATAAGCCGAGCATATGCCTTTACTACATCATCTGAAGCATTTTCATTTAGAACTTCAAAATTAGCTTTCAACCATGATAAAGCTATTCTACATCCATTAAACTCTGGCGGAGCAGCTCCAAGATACTTCATGCACATTGACTGCCAATCACCATCCGTCATACCACACATAATATTCCCATCGCGGGAAGCCCCAGATGCATAGAGACATCCTCCAATGTAATTGTAGCCTCTTCACATGGAAGATGAAATATGTGTGTCTCGGGCCTCCACCTCTCAATTAATGCAGAAATTAGGACAGGTTCGAGTTTGTAACCGCCAATAATTGTTGCAATATACCCGAACCCGGTAGAAGACAAATATGGCAAAATATGTTACGGTGTCAGTATACGTGGGTTTTTAATAAAAGTTTCTAAAATACAATCAGTTTCCTAAATAATATACATTATAAAAATTTATAATTAATATAAATTCATTATAAATTTAAATTAAAAATAATAATAAATATTAACATTAATTATAAAAAATATTAACAATTGAAGTAAGTTGATTCATACAAAATTACCAATTTATTTTAATCAATAGTATCAAAAAAAATTATCATATAGCATCATTCACGATTAATTACATACGTAACAAAGACGCTTTCCGTAAAACCCGTTTTCACATAATGTAACACAATCCAAAAAAAGCGCTTCATGAAAGAAAAACGCTCTCTAAAGCTTAAAATCACTATTTTCACAACCGAGTTAGTGGCTTAGAATTTTAAATTTCTATTATATTTGTTTGCTATTTCACTCAACCTTTTCAATTGTTTGATATGGGATTTAAGCCCTTTTCTTCCTGTCATATAGTTTATTTTGATTTTATAAAATTTTAGTATAATTATATATATATTTATTTCATCCAATAAACTATTATTAAAGAAATTAGAGCTACTAACATAATATTAATAAATTATGTATTTTTGTAACTTAATTATTCTCGTGATTTTCTTTCGATTATTCTAATATTTTTTAAAAATCACAACTAAAGTTAAGTTTTTGTTTCATTTTGTTCATGTTGTGTCACTATAAGATAATGTCACATCATCATTGAAAGAAATAAAAAAATATGATCTCAATAATTTTATTTATTTTTTAACGACGGATGAACAAAAAACAACAAAATTAAAATTTTAAGTATAATTTAAAAAACTGAGTGAGAAAAATAGAACAACAATAATAATTAAATTACAAAATACGTAATTAACCCTAAAAATTGATTGGATTTAAATATCCAAATCCAAGTTATGTTTATGCACTCCGATCCATTGTAAGAAAAATAAGAGTCCATCAACCGAAATAGTTTCGTAGCATAAACAGTCCATTGTAATAATGAAATTACAACTATTTATAATATTCTTTTAATATTATATTCATTTTATTTTAATCAGCTGTTTTTTCAGTACTCGTTTCTTCTTTCTTGGTGTTTGAATTTTTGTTGTTGTTGAAACTTTAGTTTGATGGTTAGGATCCTAATGAAAACAGTTGGGCCAGAACAGTGGAATGGAGTTGTTTTTTCTTTTGGGTCGACTCAGCCATATATGTAAAAAATATTATCCCATTTTTACTTAAATAATATTTTTTATTAAACCTCGTAACTTCGAAGGGATGAACTCTAACAAATTTTAATAAAAATATATTTTATTAAAAAAAATTTATATCCACTTGACGAGTTTTAAAAAAAAATTGATATTGTATTGGACTAGTAAAATCAGCAGCAGCCACAATCCCTTTCATTTCTTCCACTTGTGGGTTAGTTTGCCACAATGGATTCCTGCCACCCAAGCTTTCACTAACCACATGGAAATTTCTACAACTATCATAACATACAATGTATTTTTTTAATAATAATAAAAAAAACTGTTTCATCGCCATGTATGGATGCTGTTCCTTGTTCAATGATAGTTATAGGCAGATATAAATTAAGGGTGGAATGGATGCGAGCGGTTGTTCTTTTCAAAATTTTAAATTATCATATATTTTAAATATATTTTCTCGTTCTTAAGGTGTTATCTAGTTGAAAAAATAAGGCAACCATTATTCATCCAAAAGGAAATGCCAGATAGTTCCCCTAATCACACTTTATTAACAATTTTTTTTTGAATAATATTAACAAATTTAAACAAACGGGAGGCAAGTAGGGCAAAAAGGAAGTCTAATTTGGATAACCAAAAAAAGGTATTTCCACACTACCTTTTTGGAGGTTAGAGACCAAGTTATATAGATTATTAGAGGATAATGATCTTTATTTTTCTTAAAATATAGTATATGTATTTAACGGGAATGACAATCTAAATAAAAATTACAAAAAAGAAAAAATGATTAAAGGAATAGGTGTCCCCTTATGCTGGGATGGCACAACCCTATTTGCATTTTCAAAATTGGCATGAAATTAACATGGAGCTACTTCATCTTAATAAATAAATAAATAATATCTATCCTTTTTTTGTCTTATATAAAAGATAATTTATAATGCTATCCTTATGTAATATAGCTTTGTATATGTAATTATACGTAGGGTTTTGCTCACCTTTTCTTTTCCTTTTAAAAGAGAAAATTATAATCATTTATTTCAAATATTTTATATTTAGTTTACAGTTACATATTTTAGGTTCGTGATTATTACTCTTAATAATGATATTATTGTTAAAACATAAATCAAGATTTTCTTAATAATAACAGAGCATAGTATTTAGACATAACAAATATGTCATGAATAAATGAGTTTATCACAACAACATGGACATAATACCTTTAAAAACGATGGAAGTGTGAAATGAAATATACAATGGTAATAAATGAAGTGATGCATATTTTTTAAGACTTGTAATTTATATTTGAAACCCTAATTTATATTTAAATTATTTAAACAGGAATTAAACGTGTCTAAGCTTACTTAGACTTGACAAGTTTATAATATGAATCACCAGCAGACAAAGTCAGTACACTGATTGGACTTTACCTTGTTTCATGTCCTCATGCCTTTGAACTCGAACCACTTTCTACTTAAACTTTAACTTATGCCCTCTTTTCTATTTAAATATTACGGTTTATCATTTATTTTTCTACTTGTGTAAGAACAAACCTCGTAAAGTTTACTACATTCCCATGGAAATCAGTAAAGATGAATATACTAAAATGATAACCTTCAATAAATGCAGATGACAGTGATTAATCATAACCTTATTGAAGTGGAAAGGATTAGAGTTTAATCAAATGTTTCCATGTAATTATTATTATTATTATTATTTTTAAATGACGTGGAATTCAAATTCTTAATAATCACAACCATACTTATATAGACAACAGGGCTTGCCTTTTGGACATTATGGAGACACCATAATTAGGAATTTAAGCTACATCTTTATTGTATACGATATATTTATATGTATGTAGGTGTAACGTTCTGAAATGGGTAGATGAAGTATGAATGATACATAAAAGTAATTAGTTATGTGGGGGGGGGGGGGGGGGGGGCTTGTCCCCCATCTAAACAAGTCCCACTTTGGTCATAATTGTGTCTTTCCCCCGACATAGTGGTAAACCCCATTTAAGAAATGGGAACAATGAGCCCGCCACTAGGCTTCATAAATTTCACTTGGACCATTTCAGATATATTTGGCTACATGTTATACAACTTTCCACGTTACCTCCTACAATTTGGCATTTTTATTAAAAAAAACTCTTTTTATTCATTTGTTAGAAAAATGACACTCATCAAGAATTATTTGAAGAAATGACCCAAATAGAAATGCTCGCGTTATGCAAAACGCATATAACGACATCTATCCGACGTGGAAGAACTTTTCAGATAATCCAATTTAATATTATGGTAAAGGACTTCACGTTTTGTATAACGTGAGGTCCACATGAAATTGAAGCAGCTCAAGATTTTGTTACGATATTTATTTCTACAACCTCACGTTCTGTAGAATACGATGTCCCTTTGAGAGAGGAGAAAATCACTGGAAATGATCTCGCATCTTTTCAACATAATTAAGAAAAAAATCAAAATTTAGAAAAAAAAAATATTCTAATTTAAAAAAATATCTTAATCTAAAAGAAAATCTAAATTATAAAAAATCTTACTTTTTTAAAAAAATCTTAATCTAAAAAATTTAAATTATAAAGAATCTTATTTTTTTTAAATATCTTAATTAAAAAATTCCTAATTTAAACAGATTTAGTATAAAAAATTCCTAATTAAATATAATCTGAAAATATTTGAAATAAAATCTAAAAATAAATATTGAAATTTATTATTAATTTTCCAAGGACCTCGAGTTCTACAAAGTGCGAGGTCCCTTCTAACATATTGGAATTGATTATATTACATATAACGTCCCAAATTCCGAGTTAGGAGTTTCAAGCTAAACTGTGAGGGCCTTGAATAAACCCATTGGCTTTGCAAGAAAGCCTCGGTCCAAGTGTGTAACACCCTCAACCCGTATCCGACCCGAATACGAGTCTGAGGTGTCACATTGACTTTTCAAACTTTGACTCTTGACAAAATTCAAAGAAAATTCAAATGCTTTCATTAAAATAAAAGTTGTTTATTTACATAAATTGACCAAAATAACCAAAAATCGATCAGAGCCTATACAACTCACTCAATTAGTACATGCCAACTATATTCAGATTAACCATACACATTTAAATCATCTATTTTTGGATCTGAAACTTTGTAAGGAAAATGCTGACCTGTCTTGCTCCTCTTAGCTCTTTACTCTTCTCACTTCTGTAACCTACGTGTGAAACAATCACACGCTAAGTCGTTGACTTAGTGAGGCATAAAACATATAATAAAACTCTAACTCGTAATCATGCTTGAACAATTTCTACTAACATATCACATACAAGAATCACACCCACATATACATATAATAATTCCTACTATGCACCTTTCATATATTCATCTATATATATATATATATATATATATATATATATATAATCCACGCATACATATAATTATCTTATTTCCTATCATTATCATATTATCACTTTTCATATTTATATTCTCTTGTTTATATGATCAATTAAGCTCATATCATATATCTTATAGCCTATACAATAATCACTAACACACATATATCATATACATTACATTCAATGTTATCTCTTATTAGCCCATGTGCACTTGTGAGAACTGTAGATATGTGAGTCTATTGAGGTTGTGCACCACTATGCTATCACCACAGGTTATATAAATGTCCCGAAGAACCTATCCAGAGGTCACAAAGACCCCGGTAACTATCCAGAGGTTATAAAGAACCTCGGCAACTGTCCATAGGTCCCGAAGAACCTAGGTAAACTGTCCATATGTCTCGAAAGACATAGGTAACCCTCGACTCTTGGCATGCCAACTATACCTCTAGCTCTCTTTACACATAACATGGGCATTAGCAATCTATCATGTCACATATTCACATGTACACTTTCATATCACGTCATATAAGCCCATAGCTTCTTTCACATAGATGTAGTCACATAGCTTCTTTTCATATTCTCATAAGATTACATAGCTTATATCTTATACTTTGTTTTCTCATGTTCACATATATCCTGTCATATGGCTCATATATATACATCACATAGCACATACTTCTCATATCATTACATTCAAAAGCATGTTAACAAATATAATCATGCATACATATAATTTATGTCATGCATATACGTATAATCATATATTCATGCATTCAACATAGGAAATAGACTTGTCACAAGTCTTGTTTCCATTTAGCACCATAAACGAATTAATATGCACTCACCTTGGCCTCACTAAGTTCGATCCACTTTTATGATTTCTTTTCTTTCGATCGAATCTTAACTTGATAATCGTTCCAGAACTTGTTCATGTTCGATATCTACATAATCATACATTGATACATATCAGTATCCAATTGATATATTCTAAACTATCACTCCAAAGGATATAAAGAAAGTTATTTTCAACTTTTAATAGAAGCATGCATCGATGCACTACCCCATGTATCGATGCATCCCTAAACAGGTGCATCGATGCACTATCTATGCATCGGTGCATAAATCCCATTCGATGTTTCCATTTTAATGGGTGCATCGATGCACTCCCTGTGCATCGATACACACTGAACAATTTCTAGAGATTCACCTTGAATGTGCATCGATGCACATAGCTCAGAATTCAATTTTAATCTCGAAAATCTACTTAAATCAACTCAAATGCTTCATCTTTCATCCCCTATCATATTCTCGACTCACATACACATATTCAAACTCATTTCTATTCATTAATCACCTCCTTAACATCCAAAACCTATTCTCCATATGTAATTAAAGAATTACACTAAATTTTCAACATGTTCCAAAATCAATTTTATTGCTTCTGACTTCTTAATTAAACCCTTGACAAGTCAAATTCATCCTTGGAACTTCAAAAACCTTTTTATAATAAAAGTTCATTTATAAACCCTTTATAGAAATTCTTTTCTAATTCTCTCTCTTTGGTGTTTTAAACTTATATAAGCTTTCCTTAAGCTTATATAACCCCCAAAGACTCAACTCCAACTTAAAACTTTCAAGAAATCAATTCTAAATCAAACTTACCTTTGCTCTTGGCTTCCACATGAAGAAGAAGAAGAAGAAAGGAGAAGAGAACTCTAGAGAATTCTCTCCCTTTCCACGTGTATTTATCCTTACCAATCCCATTTTTAATTCATTTCTTGGTCAATTGACCCTTTTGCCCTTTATTTCCTTTAATAATTACTAAATAACCTTCATCATATATATATCCAATAATCATTTAACTATTTCATTCTTCTACTTTAGTCACCAAATTCTGAAACTTTACAATTTGGTCACTAACCCGGTATTGCGGATGTTACAAATCTCCCCTCCTTTTTAAGAAAATTTGTCCTCGAATTTTCACTGGACATCTTGATAGAAACATATCTTGATAGAAATATATCTTCTAAAGTTCTCATGTTGTTTCATTTAATTAATCTTTCTTGTCATCATCAGAAACTTACTTTTCAATCCTTTAGCTTTTCAATTACCTTTTTCCTTTATATATATATTCATATCATGTCACTTATCATTTAAACAACAACCAATAACTTCAATCCATTTTCATCAATCAACAACCTAAATCCATCTCTAACTACCTTATAATAATAACCAAATTCGTTTTCCATCATCATTTAACCAAAAACACGACCTTAAATCTTTTTTAAATATGATTCAACATACACTTTTAAATAATCTATTCACATCACCTTGCACACTTTTCTTACTTCTATATCAAAATTATCATCTACATTCCATATAACCTTTATCGTATCTGATCCTTTAACTCAATCCCTTTCATTTCTTTATTTCATTCTTCCTTTATTTATTCCTTACACACAAATCATATCTTTCCTTTCATGTTCACATACTCTTGTCTTATCACCTATACTAATCTTTGTGTAACAATCTTCATTGCATCCTTATAACTTTGATATCCCTATTTCTTATACAGAACTTTTTTCTTTATCATCTCTTGTATTTGTATTTTCTTCTTTAAAGTCACTTTTTAAAACATACCAATGCTTATCTCTTTGCCTACATCATATATGTATGATCAAAATACATAACCACATCCAGATTCATATCATATTTAATTAACTCAACTTTATATTTCCTCTAATCTTATAACTCTAGCACCTTTACTCTGACAGCTAGATAATAACTTCTGTTCAATCTAGGGCACAAGCCCTATTCTACCAATCATATACATCCTTTCCAATCGAAATTATCTCAAAATTCGCTTACTCAACTTATCAATTTCACCTATATTCTTATACATCCTGAAATTTCTCAACATTCTGACTTCCTTTGTCTTATAATCTGATCATCGATATACACATTCTCAAACTCTTCTTATCAATCCTCAACTTTACTCAAATATACAAATCCTTATTTCCTTTACTATACCACATTATCATGTTCCAAATATATAACTGTATCCAAATCCATTTCATATTTGGTTATCATATCCTGACAATATCTTATAATCTTATAATTCCAGTACATTTTTATCACGTACTCTGGTTAGCCAATGCTAACTCTTTTCGTCTTAACTGCAAACCCTTATCATGTAAACACTCTTGCTTATACACAATGATATCCCTTCGTTTCGAACTCATAAGCTCTGACTTTATACATTTTATACGCTTGTCACTTATACACTCATCCTTGAACTCTTCTACCAATTATCATTGCATCATTTGATCTTTTAACGCTCTTATTGTGACACTTGTTCGCCATATTCTATATTATCCATGAAATAATAAACTACTCCATATCGCTTTTCCGATTCAAAACTGTGAAAAACTTTCTATCATTATTCAGATATGATTTCAACTTTCTGAAATCAACCTTTAATCTTATAAGACACTTTCTGAGGTTTATGCTCTTCATCCTGCCTGGCCAGGGCAGGTGAATTGCTATCACCATTAGATTTGTCAACTATCGATTCACTTCGATAATTTCTATAATAAATTTCAACTATATCCTACAAATCTTATTCTATTAGCAAGACAACATACTCCTTACACTATCAGATCAGAAATTTTCAATTTTAGTTGGCATGTACACATTTTTAAACCTCATTTGACTTCAGTTTAAGCCTAGAATAGGCTAAACCTTAGCTCTGATATCATTAAATGTAACACCCTCAACCCGTATCCGACCCGAATACGAGTCTGAGGTATCACATTGACTTTTCAAACTTTGACTCTTGACAAAATTCAAAGAAAATTCAAATACTTTCATTAAAATAAAAGTTTTTTATTTACATAAATTGACCAAAATAACCAAAAATTGATAAGAGCCTATACAACTCACTCAATTAGTACATGCCAACTATATTCAGATTAACCATACACATTTAAATCATCTATTTTCTGATCTGAAACTTTGTAAGGAAAATGCTGACCTGTCTTGCTCCTCTTAGCTCTTTACTCTTCTCACTTCTGTAACCTACGTGTGAAACAATCACACGCTAAGTCGTTGACTTAGTGAGGCATAAAACATATAATAAAACTCTAACTCGTAATCATGCTTGAACAATTTCTACTAACATATCACATACAAGCATCACACCCACATATACATATAATAATTAATACTATGCACCTTTCATATATTCATCTCTCTATATATATAATCCACACATACATATAATTATCTTCTTTCCTATCATTATCATATTATCACCTTTCATATTTCTATTCTCTTGTTTATATGATCAATTAAGCTCATATCATATATCTTATAGCATATACAATAATCACTAACACACATATATCATATACATTACATTCAATGTTATCTCTTATTAGCCCATGTGCACCTGTGAGAACTGTAGATATGTGGGTCTATTGAGGTTGTGCACCACTATGCTATCACCACAGCTCATATAAATGTCCCGAAGGACCTATCCAGATGTCACAAAGACCCCGGTAACTATCCAGAGGTCATAAAGAACCTCGGCAACTGTCCATAGGTCCCGAAAAACTTAGGTAAACTGTCCATATGTCTCGAAAGACATAGGTAACCCTCGACTATTGGCATGCCAACTATACCTCTAGCTCTCTTTACACATAACATGGGAATTAGCAATCTATCATGTCACATATTCACATGTACACTTTCATATCACGTCATATAAGCCCATAGCTTCTTTTACATATACATGTAGTCATATAGCTTCTTTTCATATTCTCATAAGATTACATAGCTTATATCTTATACTTTGTTTTCTCATGTTCACATATATCCTGTCATATGGCTCATATATATACATCACATAGCACATACTTCTCATATCATTACATTCAAAAGCATGTTAACACATATAATCATGCATACATACAATTGATGTCATGCATATACGTATAATCATATATTCATGCAGTCAACATAGGAAATAGACTTGTCACAAGTCTTATTTCCATTTAGCACCATAAACGAATTAATATGCACTCACCTTGGCCTCACTAAGTTCGATCCACTTTTATGATTTCTTTTCTTTCGATCGAATCTTAACTTGATAATCGTTCTGGAACTTGTTCATGTTCGATATCTACATAATCATACATTGATACATATCAGTATCCAATTGATATATTCTAAACTATCACTCCAAAGGATATAAATAAAGCTATTTTCAACTTTTAATAGAAGCATGCATCGATGGGTGCATCGATGCACTATCTATGCATCAGTGCATAAATCCCATTTGATGTTTCCATTTTAATGGGTGCATCGATGCACTCCCTGTGCATCGATACACACTGATTAATTTCTAGAGATTTACCCTTGATGCATCGGTGCACCTTGAATGTGCATCGATGCACATAGCTCAGAATTCAATTTTAATCCCGAAAATCTACTTAAATCAACTCAAATGCTTAATCTTTTATCCCCTATCATGTTCTCAACTCACATACACATATTCAAACTCATTTCTATTCATTAATCACCTCCTTAACATCAAAATCCTATTCTCCATATGTAATTAAAGAATTACACTAAATTTTCAACATGTTCCAAAATCAATTCTATTGCTTCTAACTTCTTAATTAAACCCTTGACAAGTCAAATTCATCCTTGGAACTTCAAAAACATTTTTATAATAAAAGTTCATTTATAAACCCTTAATAGAAATTCCTTTTTAATTCTCTCTCTTTGGTGTTTTAAACTTATATAAGCTTTCCTTAAACTTATATAACCCCCAAAGACTCAAATCCAACTTAAAACTTTCAAGAAATCAACAGCTAAATCAAACTTACCTTTGCTCTTGGCTTCCACGTGAAGAAGAAGAAGAAAGGAGAAGAGAACTCTGGAGAATTCTCTCCCTTTCCACGTGTATTTATCCTTACCAATCCCATTTTTAATTCATTTCTTGGTCGATTGACCCTTTTGCCCTTTATTTCCTTTAATAATTACTAAATAACCTTCATCATATATATATCCAATAATCATTGAACTATTTCATTCTTCTACTTTAGTCACCAAATTCTGAAACTTTATAATTTGGTCACTAACCTGGTATTGCGGATGTTACAAAGTGAATGTGGAATTGAGCTTGTGTTGGACCTAAAAGATGTTAGAAAAAGCATTTTTAATCTTGGGTCAAAAGGAGAAGAGAGCAATTATACTTTTTCTTGAAACAAAGGTTGAATTCCATTAATTTTGGGTAATCTCATCTCTGAAACACTCTTTTTGTTCACTCTTTTGTCTCTTCTTCACCTTCCTTAATCTCTTATTCTTCTTCTCACTCTATTCCACAAAGGTAATAACTTTGTTAACCATTCATCTTCATTCCGAGGTTGCAAGGTAAGAAATGAAATCCCTATCTCCTGAGCTTCCTTTCAAGCTCATCTTCTTATGTTTTGGCCATGGAAATCTTAGGTGGGGTTTATGATGGGTTTTAGGTTTTGGTGTTTAAAAGCATTCCTAGTTCATTCTTAGAGATCAGGAATCACATATCTATTCTTTTTAAGCCTCTATTTGGGTTACTAATCCGTTTCATTCCTTCCGTTTAGTCAAAGAAATTTAAAAAAGCTACAAGGTAAAAGGCAAAGGGAAATATATTATAAATAAAATTGCCAGGACCTTGTGTTTTGTATGGTGTGAGGTCCAATCTGACACGATGAAATTGATTCCAACTAAAGGCGCATATTTTTAATGGACCTCGCGCCCTGTAGAATGCGAGGTTTTTTTAACCTCGCTTCCGAAGGGGTGTGAGGACCACTATAAATAGAGACTCAATCTAAAGGTTTTTCTCACATATCTTGCTTTGAATCTTCTTTACTTCTTTTATTTTATTACTTTTAAAACTCGAATATTGGGTATTATGACAGAGTTTTTGAGACTCAATCGGTATCATATATGCGACTGTTGGCGGAGAAATCCTGAGGTAAATTTAATTTTTTATTTAGTTAATTTTTTTATTTAGTAATTTAATTTTTTTAATTTGAAGGGGTATGAATGATCGTTGATGGTGTATATAAATCGTGTCGAGGAACATGATTCGTAAATTATATTGTATTTGCACGAAGCTAGTTTTGGACAAATTAGCACTATAACTGACGGTGCTGAATTGCATCATCCACAAATAAACACATTGCTAGAAAGATCTAGGTCAGAGACACACACATTTCATTTTTTGTGTGGGGAGGCTACTATTACTTGCAACATGTTGTATTTCATCTTTGGCTACTTGTTCTGGTATGGGCCGAGAAACTTCATCTTTCATGAAACTTAACCTTCTTGAAAAACTTCTCATTTCTAAAAAGACACCATCTTCTGGTGGCATCCTCTATTTCTCACTTATGGCATTGATTTTACAAATGACACACCTCTTCTACATCTTTTTGTGTGCATAAAGTACAGAGGGGCTTCCCTCAAACTTAGTTTATAGTATCGATATTTATGTACCATAAATATTGATTTTTGGTCGAACATCAAGAAATAATCAGACAGCTGAAACTATGCATATTCTACAGGAATCCGAGAGACATGAACAACAAATATCCTAATCGATCACGTTGTATCGATTAATTGTTCTTTTTATTGTGATATTTTTGTAATTAACAAAGTATATTCGTTACTTTTTAATTTCTTTTGGTTTTGAACCATTTTTAATATGATTTTAACACCGCTTACAATGTCTTGTATGTGCTGATACTAGCCTCAATTGAAACATAAGTACCAATACTACACCTCTAATCTTATAATTACGAAAATTTTCAGATTAACTTCATGAAAATACTCTCCGAACATGCCTATGAAGCCATTTTAGCTTATTCTTCATGCTTAAAACCAAGCTTTGGAATCATTTTTAATGCGGTTTTTACACCGCTTACAATGTCTCATATGTGTCGATACTAGCCTCAATTGAAACATAATTACCAATATTACGCCTCTAATCTTATAAACTACGAAAATTATTAGATTAACTACTCGGAAAAAAACCCTCGAATATGCCTATCAAACCATTTTAGCTTTTTCTTCATACATAAAACAATATTTGGAACCTTTTTCAATGCGATTTTAAATCCACTTACAATATCTCATATGTGTCGATATTGGCCTCATTTGAAATTTTTTTTTCAATACTATGCCTATAATCTTATAAATTACAAACATTTTTAGATTAACTGTCCAAAAATACCCCCTCGAACATGCCTATAAACACTTGCAATGTGTGTTGAAAAATGCATAAACCTCGCGTTCTATAGGACGTGAGGTTCAAAATATAACCCACAATAAATTGTTAAGATGGTTCAATTTCTCGTGGTTATTGCATTTAGCAGAACGTGTGGTCTTTTATCCAAATTAAAATGTTGTTCTCTGAAAAGTGTTTCCATGTCGAACGGTTCTCGCGGCCTATAAAACACGAGGACCTTTTATGTATTTTAGATAACGCGAGGAAGTCCTACATAAGCAATTTTATAGGTATTTTTCCAAATAATTCTTAGTGGGGCCATTTTCATAATAAATAAATTTTTTGGATTTTTTAATAGAAACGCCCATCAATAACATTTGCACCAATAATAATTCCAAATTTTTTGTGTTCATTCTTTTATGAGTTGGTCCTTCGGTCCATGTGATTTAATTATACTCCGTATGCTCTCAATTTATAATATCATTAAGTATTAATAAAAAATAAAAACTATACTCAAATTAAAAAATTTAGTGCTTAAAGAACATTTTATTAAAAATAAGTAATTAAATTTTTTTTGTTACACTTTTAGGGGTCTATTGTTAAAAAATCTGTCATATTTAGTTTTTAAAAAAATATATTTTAAAATAATATTTTATTTTTATAAAAAATATAAACATAGCATGTGTCACTTAACAGTTTTTAATGATGGGGTGTAACGGAGAAAACATTAGACTCCTATTTTTAACGAAAAATTATTTAGATACCAAGAGTTAATTTTACGTATTATTTGGACACTTATATTTGCATTAAGCCTGTATTTGAAATATTTTAATTTTGATAAAATAAATATTTTAATAAAAATAATTTTTAAATTCATTTTTAGAAGGGGAATATATCTTTTTGTCTTTCAAAATCAAATAATACGTAAGGCTGAGCATAGTTGAGCTTCTTATAAATACCAAAGCAAAAAGCAAGTTGAGAATCAGCTCTTACTATTATCTAAGATATTCTATTATATTAAATAAAGAAAACAAGGTAAGTGAGAAAAATAGGAAATCTATATTATTTTCTCAATATAAAGTGTATATGAAATTATTTTTCTAATTCTATATTTATAGTTATATATAATTTTAATCTTAATGGACATTAAAGCATTAATAATATGTATATGAAAATACTATTTTTTTATAGACAAAATACTATTTAATAGATACTATTATATGTAATCAAAATAAATTTGAATTAAACTCATACTTTGGTAACAAACTTAAAATCTTAAAGTAATTGAAAATTAAATCAAGTTCTTACGGGTTAAATAATTTATTATTTTAAATTAAAACTCATGATTATAGACACCCCTTACTAGTACTTGGGATAATTTAACTCAGTTTATATAAAACATAACGAAAGGAGTAAATGGAGAGCCAAACTCCAAGCCTCAATGAAGAAGGTGGGGGCAAAAGAGAGTGGCCATGACCATCCCCTTTCATTATTCATTTAATAAAGATAAGTAGGGTTAGGCAATGAAGAAGAGCTATCGTATTAGCTGCTCATTAATTAAATTAAATAAATACCAACTAACTACTCCTACCCAAAAGTCCAAAGGCGAAGGCTGGCAACTGGAACTATCTTAATCTTTTATGCCTATGGGGTATGACAGATAATGTCAATTTTTATCATATATGGTAAAGAGTTACTGCTTCTTTGACTTGGTTTTCCAGCCTTTATTAAATATATAGTAATATTTTACATTATTCCAACTCCGTTTTTATTTATATTTTGGTAATACATTGTAAACACCCTTTTTGTCCGGGTCTAAAAAATATTATTTATATTATTATTATCATTATCATTGTTATTATTATTATTATTATTATTTATTTTACATTTTGTATAGGCCAAATCTGGAGCCCACCAGCTATCCTACATGAGGCCCAGCATACAACACTAGCCAAACCCACCAGTGACCCAGATCCAAGCAGCCCTCCAGCAACCCGGTTCAAGCCCAGATCCTACCCAACTCACTAGCAACCCAATTCAGACCCAGCTAACCCCTCAATCCAACTGACCCGATTGAAGCCTGAACCGGCCCAGATAGAAGATCCGACCCGAACCCCTAGGTTTTTTGAAACCTAACCCTAGGGGTATGATTTGTTACAGCCGCTTCCCTACTCTCTTGCTGCAGCCGCATGAACCCAAGTGTCATCATCTTAGCATAAAAAAATAGATAAAGTAGATTAGAACAGTGGATCTAGGATTTTATTTTAAAACCTATGTAACATACGGTTATAAAAACCGAACCATGTAACAAGAGAGGGGTTTCTTTTTCTCCCCGTTTTTCAGAAGCAATACAAAGAAAAATCATTTTTGAGGTATTTTAGTTTTATTTCTTTCGAATAAAAAGCAAATAAAAAAATTCTAGATCTATTTTTTACAGTGAAAAAGGGGAAAGAAAAAGAAAGAAGAATGAGTATTTTACCTGAGAGGGGAGTTTCGATCGGGGATTGGTTCCTTGGCGGTCAGAGGTTCAAGAGTCGAAGGGTCACGTTATTTTGGGGTCGTTTTTGAGGTTTTTTTTAGGTTATTTTAGGCTTCGGTTTGGCTTTAGGGAGATAGATCCAAATGTTTTGAGCGTTTTGGGATGATTTGGGGTTTTTGGCCACCGTGTACGACGGTGGGGCGGCGACCAGAGGCAGATCGGTCCAGTCGAGAGAGAGTTGAGAGAACTCTCCCAAATATTTTTGGGGTGGTTTTGGTTCAAAATGAAAAAAAAAGAATGGCATATATAAGAGGCGTTAATGGGTTATTTGCGTTTTAAGCACCTGAAAGATTTTCGTGTTTTTATATTTTGGTCCCTGTGGGGACCGAAATTGTTATTTTACCTTTATATCATATATGCTTTAAATTTATGGGTTATTTCGTTTTAAGTCCCTTTATTTTATTTTGTGTGTTTGCATTCTGATCCTAGGAGAGGGTCATTTTTGTTGTTTTACCATTTTTTATGCATGTTATTATTTATTGGATTATTTGCTATTTAGTCCCTCTATTTTCATGCGTTTTTTTTATTTTAATCCCTAAATATGTTTTATTATTTTATTTCAATTTAGTCCTTGCATTCTAATTGGTTTTAATTGAGCCCTTATTTTATGTTTCATTTGTTCCCTATTAGTTTGTTAATTTAAGATTCATGCAATTATGTCGTTGAATTTATGTTTATGTTTATTTTATTTTATGGTTTTGTTTTTACTATTTTTATTATTTCTTCGTTATTTTTAATTATTTTAATTCGGTTTAATTGTTTCGTTTCATAATTTAAATTATAGATTTAGTTTTAATTTAGATAAATATTCAAATCGAACTTAAAAATTAGAATGACACTCTAGTCTAATTATGGAGCAATTCGAACCGAATTTTCGTATAAAATGCCTGATTACTCGAATCGATTGCTTGTTTTTAAAATTTATCAATAATTAGTATTTTCTAAAAAACTTTATGTTTAATAATTTAGATAAAAAATAGCGTTTAAATTAATCATCAACTTTAGAATTTATCAATTTAGGTTCTAGAACTTTTAAATCTTTTAGAACTCGATTTTTAGATCTTGACCTTTTTAGTCTCGAACTTCGATTAGTGTTTGAATTTTGACATAATTAAATATGTAAAATAGAGCCTTAATTTTTGGCTGGATTTCAAACTAGTCCTTTTAATTTAGGGTATAATTTGAGCCGGCCCTCGCGTAAATGCTCGAGGGACCATCTCGATTATTCAATTCAATATTTGATTAAAATCAAATAGGACTAATATTAGAGCCCACGTTTTAGATTTGACCCCGAGGTTCCTTAATTTTCAAAATTTAACACTTTAAGCTATAAATAACCTTAATTTACTTATAGTTTAATAAGGATAAATAAGATTTTGTATTGCATTTTACTTTTAACTTTAAGGCACTGTTTACTTATTAAGGAATTAATAATATATCTCCCGCAATCATGCTCCGGAAGTGACTACTGATAATTCCCGAAATAAGTCGATATCCTTTTCAAAACCGCATAATGATTTTCTAAAAATAAGGCAATGTTCGGTTATTAGGCACAATAGTTGATCTCCCACGTTTATGCTAGGGGTGAATGCTATCGATCTCAATAAACGAATACCATTTTCAACTTTTGCACCCGTAATTATTTTTAAATTAAATAAAGATCGAACTCAAAGTTTTCGTTTTTAAATATAGGCTAATCAACTATGTATCAATTTTTGGGCGCTTGTGGGGTGTTAATCATTCTCCACGCGTAACTGACTCCCGAACCCGATTTATGAATTTTCGCAGACCTTAAAACTTGGTATTTTGATAAAAATAAAATGTTTTATTAAAATCACATGGTTTTTATAGTGTCCCAATCGCACCTTAAATAATTGGTGACGACTCTTCACCTTTCGAAACACTTTCCAAATAAAAAAAACCCACGAGTCGGTATCAGTCTTTCTTTGCTCTGGCGAAAAACAATGTCCACATACATAATCAAAAATATTTTAACACGTGGGTAATACAGATAGGGAGGTTGAATTCTATGAATGCCAGGAGGATGTGTCGAAGACTTATGGTACATCATTGTGGTCTAACATAAAACACTTTATGTTAGATAAAGGGTCTATAAAAATCTTAAAGGATAAAAATAGATTATAAATATAAAATATAAAAATATATATAAATTTAAAATTTTTAGGAGAATGACCATTCTGTTAACTCTTTTCGATCCATCCCTAGAAAGAGATATTAATGGATGAGATAACCAAAAGTGTAGGGAACTTGAGATTTTCAGCAGCAATTTTGGCATTGGAAGAGAAGGATGCATGCACCTGCGTTCAGCATGGACTTGTTTTAGACCGAATGCTGCTTTGTTTCTATTTGTGCGTGTGGATAGTGAAAGGCATATATATATATATATATATATATATTATAGAGATTATAAAATTTGAAATACTAATCTCAGAGGTTATTATTTTGTAATATTAATTTACTTTTTATTTTTTTAAATTCACCAATTAAGGTGTAGTTTGAAAATTTGATAAATCATTGAAAATAGTAAGGTGACGTTTGATTCGCTGAAATATTTCTGAGAGAATTGGAATCTGTAAAGGAATTGGAATCTGTCAGGAATTGGAATCCAATTCTATATTCTGTTTGGTTGGTAGAAAATGGAATTGTAATACAATTTCATATTTTGTTTGGTTTACAGACATGTCACGATTTTAGTAATGTAAAATGACAGAATTACCCTTTTTATTTTTTTGCTTTATTTTAGTTTGTTTTACAACGTACATGTTAATTAGTTACAAAAAATATACTAAAAACTATTTTTATTCAATATATGAATTAGAAACCAACCCGACACGACACGAAATAATAAACAAATTATTTTTATTCAATAAAAACATTGACTTAATTGAAAAAAATTATATATAGAGGGGTATTATTGTAATTATTCCTAAATATATAAGGTAAAATTATATTTTTTTCAGGTCGGGTCCGGTTTTTTTACCCCAAACCCGACCCGACCCGAATATCACACTTAAAAAAACTCGAATCAACCCGAATATCACACTTAAAAAACCCAACCCGACCCGAACAAAATAAAGTTTCACCGACCCGACCCGACCCAAATATATGAATTAGAAATCCGACCTGACCTGACCCGAAATAATAAAAAAATTATTTTTATTCAATAAAAACAGTGACTTAATTGAAAAAAAATTATATATAGAGGGATATTATTGTAATTATTCCTAAATATATAAGGTAAAATTATATATATTTTCGGGTCGGGTATTTTTCACCCTAAACCCGAACTCACCCGACCCGAATATCACACTTAAAAAAATTAACCCGACTCGACCAAAATAAAGTTTCACCCGACCTGACCCGAATATATGAATTAGAAACTCGACCCGAAATAATAAAAAAATATTTTTATTCAATATATAAATAAGTTACCAAAATATTGATGAGGGCAGTATGGTCAAATTTCAATTCTCTCCAACAAGAGAATTGAATTCCATCATAGAATGGATGTAATTCACTTTCCCTCATTTAATGAAAAGTTGAAGCCATGAGGGATTTCAATTCCCTTGGAAAACTTGAACCAAACATGAGAAAGTGGTAGAATTGAATTCCAATTCTCACAAATTTCAAGAGATTCATGCCATCCAAACGCCACCTAAGTTTAATATTTAATATTTTAGATGTGTTTGATAACTATATTAATTTTCTTAATAAGAATATATATTTGTAAAATATTTACGAATCAATCAGTCTTTTAGATAAAATATCTTCTTTTAAAGAAAAAAATAAATCTTTCATGAATAAAAACCAAAGGGTTACGTTTTTATATTTTAGTTTTTTATTCAACAAAAGTTAGAATAGTGTACACTAAATTACATTTTTTATTTAATAAATAAAAACGTACAATGCAAAAAAAAATCCCAACCATCCATTCCCAAAGAAGATATAATGACATATGATCGTCGGTATTCCTCCGTACAAAATATTGCCCGAAAAAGTTGTTTTGTTTTGGATTTATATATATATATATATATATATATATATACTGACAAGCATGCTATTTAAAAACTTTTTATATAATTTAATTGTTTAATACATTAATAATCCTAAAATAATATGTTGACCAACTTTAAAGGACAAATCAGTAACCACACCTGGCAAGAGCTTTCGTTTTTTATGTTAATTTTTGTTGTCACGTCTTTCACTGTTTGGTTCCCGAGAAAATCCCTTCAGGAAAAAAATTAATAAATAACATTTTCCTAAAAGCAGTATTTAGGTTGATCTTCATGTTCCTCTTAGATTTGGCGATTTTCTCGAAAAATCATTTTATGTGTCTTTATTTTCCTGTCAAGTATCATTTAGATTATATTTTTTTTGATATAACACTTTTATGGTAAGAAAGTACATTCTTGCATCGTGTTTTACGTTAATCTTACGTCACGTGGGTAAGTCGCCCCTTACAACGCCCCTTGTTAAGCGTATAAAAAATATAGTTGCCCACGTGCACACAGAAAAATCAAAAGTAGAGTGACTTTTATTGTAAAAGTCAATTGTAATTAAAAATTTATTTTAATATTTTTATATTTTTAAACAATTAATTTTAAAAGTCAATAATTTTTTCAAAAATATATGAAATTTATAATTTTTTAAATTATAAAATATTTATTATCATCATCATTATCATTTTGTAAAAGAAATTCTAGTTATAAAACTTTTATAAAATTATTCATATTTTAAAATACTTTTAAATATTCTTTTACAAATTATTTTATAACTCGATAATTTTTTATTTTTACATGAAATTACACGATACATATATTCTTTTGCATTAATGTTATAAAAAGAAATGAGCTCATACGCATGAGAAAATAGTGAGACAAAACAGTTTTTGTGAAGATTGAGCAGAAAAAATTAACTCTTTGATCGGATGTTTATTTGTGGTACAATTGAGTTGATATTTAGACAGCAATTAGACAATTTTGAGTTATTGACTTTGTACGATCAAATTTTCATTCAATTACTGTAGCTTTCCACACCTACAATTATTTAATAATTATAAACTTGACTATAGGTCTTGAGAATAGAATATTTTAAAATTAATTTTTTTAAAATATAAAAAATATTAAAATAAACTTTTAATTACAATTGAGGGATCAAATGAATTATTATTAATTAATTATTATTTTTTAACAACAGTTAATAATGTTTATTCATTTTTAATAAAATTAAAATATAATATTTATTTTATATTTTTTAAAATTAATATTAGAAAAAATATTTTAAATAAAGAGGTGATATTTTTTAGCTTTACATTATATTTTTATTGAATTTTATTCTTTTTTATTTATTTTAAAAAAGTGAATAATAATTCATTTGATATCTCAATTGTAATTAAAAATTTATTTTAATATTTTTATATTTTTAAACAATTAATTTTAAAAGTCAATAAAATAATATCACAAACAAAATAAATAAATAAAGTTGGTGTTTTCACACATATATCACCCTAACATAAATTAATTACATATTAAGCATCAGTTAAAAAATATTTACAAAATTAACACCCGAACTTTTTACACTTTTAACTAGGCGCGTTACAGGGGCGCACCTTACCCCACGTGGCATAAAGCGCGATGCAGGTGGTGCGTCTTTCTATAAAGGGTGTTAAATCGGGAAATATAATTTAAACGGTGTCTGACAGGGAAATAAAGGCGCATAGGGTGATTTATCGGGAAAATCACCCTTGGATTCATCAACAATATTAATAATATTTTAACTAAATTTGATATTCAATTGTTTATTTCGCAAATATGTTCGAATTTATTCATATTAAGATTGAATTTAGTTAGCAATTTGAATAATGAAGTTTATACATTGCGGAAAATATATTTTGTATTCTAATTTGATCATCCATATCACATGTAAGAAAATAGTTGATCCTATTCTCATATGTAATTGGATGAGGGGAGGTAAGATAGTAGGTTGCCCCCAACGTCAAATTAAGAGCAGTTTCCGTGAAATTTATACGTTGCGGAAAATATATTTTTTATTCTAATTTGATCATCCATATCACATGTAAGAAAATAAATAACTTTATGATTTTCTTTACGTGTGTTGCCCTACTGCTTACTATATGTTCTACATTTAAGCATTAATAATTATAAGATATTTAAATATTTATTATTAAATAATTAAAAATCTTTAAAACAAATATTATACTCTACAATCATCCATAGTATATTAATAAAAACAAGTGAAAAATAAACAGCTTCACAGTTTCTTCTATATGTGGTTGAACTCAGTCATATTAGAAAAGGACAAAAGCTACCAACCGCGCTATAAGAGTGCCATATATATTTATATTTTTATACATTAATTTAATAGTAAATTACAGCACAATCGATTGAATCAAGAATAAAAGATTTAATTAGCTTGATTTTCTATTATTTTTTATCGTATTAAATTATATATTTTATGTTTAAGACATATTATTAATCTCATTCGATAATATTATTTTTTAATAGTATAAGATAATTATAAAATAATTTATATATAAAATTTGTTTAGTCTATTGATAATTTATATACATCTCATTCACACAACAAATTGAATCTATTAAATAATCTAAATAAAAGAAAAATCAAATAACAATACTTATAAAACCATCCGTCAAACAATATATTAATAAATATTTATTAGTTAAGTCAATCAATATTAATAATCAATTCAGTTTTCGACTTACGATATCATATGCTTAATAGATTTAGAATTTATTTATTTGGATTGCATTTTCAAATAATATAAGGTAAGATAATCGGAATTTTAATACTTTTAAAAGTAAATGGAAATTTGATTTCACCTAAAGTTGTGTGGTATAATATAGGCTTAATATAAAAATAAATGGCTAAACTATATTTAAAATTAACATTTTATGAACAAAGAACTTTTCGCTAAAAATATATGCTTAAAGTTTTATCCGTTATATTTTTAGGTGTCTATCATTAAAAAAACTCATTAAATGACACATGTCACGTCCGATTTTTTTTAAAATATTTTTAAATAATATTTTATTTTAAAAAAAAATAAAGATGACACATGTCACTTAATAAGTTTTTTAACATTAGATACTTAAAAATATAATAGAAAAACTTTAAACGTTTATTTTTAATAAAAATTACTAAAACGTGTATAATTAAAATAGAGAGAATGTAAACCTAAAATTTTCTGTTTGTGATCGATGAAAAGGGATAGATCATGTGCAAAAAGGCCCCACTAATTGGCAGAGTCCGAGCAATCAGACAGTAGAAGGTCCCAAAAGGTGTACCACGCCAATCATCTTCCATGTTTGTGACCGATCAACATCATTTTTTTATTAATTTTAAGTGATTATAAAAGAGTATTTATTTTAAAAATATTTAATTAGTTAATAATAAATATTTATATATCTTTATGGATGAAATGTTATTTGAAACCTCGAGAGGTAATACATTAAATCGTTATGTTCCGTTGTACAATAGAAAGTTAAAATATTTGAGTTCGATCCTTCAAAGAAATTGCGGGGAGGAGTCAATGCCCCATTTGAATTCTTTTCAAAGGGAAGCAGTAAGAGAGCAAGAGGAAACAACAGTGTTTTGCTTTCTCTCCTTTTCATGGCTTTAACTCATCAAAATCCTCTTTTTCCTCAAACCCCACTGCATATAATCTCTATGCAGAAGAATAATAAAAGTAACGGAAGTGACCCCATTTTTCATATAACTTCAATGCACATCCATGATTCAACCACAGGCAAAAAGAGAAGAGGAAGAGTTTGATCCCATATATGCTTCAAAAATAATCATAAACTATTCCATCATCTCTAGTTTTTCTATAAGCTGTACACTCTTCTTATTCCAAAGTTATACCTAATTCTTCCAAATCTTCACAAAAATTTCACCCACAATCCAAATTCTCCTCTCCCTATATATGTATTAGGATATGCAGTTTCCTCCTACACTCGCTGCTCCCACCAATTTTGTCATTGGCTTGCTCTAAGTGTCCGACGGAGTATTTTTGCTCACGGATGGTAACAGGAAACTCAGAATTCCTCGCCATGGCAATCGATCATGTTGTGGTTTTCATGATGTTATCGGTCTTCGATGAAAATCCTTCCTATAAAATCTCGAAACCTCTTCGAGTAGTGTTTTGGACCGACAGCTGATATAGACGAAGGATCAGCTTGCAGGGATTTGTATGCATGCTCTAGTTTCTTGCTGATGTCGTAATCTTGTAAGATATCGATGATGCCAAAGTATAAGACTACTTCATAAACTTCACCACCATATGAAAAGTGACCAATTCCACCCCGAGTATACTGATCAAAATCGCTTCTTCTCACCATTCGCTCGGCTCTTGCTGGCATGTTTGCTCCTAACCGAATCAATGGCTTCCTGTTAAAACAAAATTATATATAAGATTTTGAGTTCAGTACATAAAATGCTAGATTGAAATTTGTGACAAGGAAAACAGACTTTTAAGAAGTTTACAAGCTCTTACTGTACTCTACTTCCATGGTCACCTAGTTTATGAATCATAAAGGACAAAAGCTGGCAGTAGCTACATGCCCCACTAAAAATTTGTTGTCTTCTTGATTATACACACAAGACCAATCATACAACAAACGCAAACCTCAATTATGCCATGGGATATGGTCAAATTATGTCGAATTTTGGCAAAATCCAATATAACTTTAGAGACGAAACTAGGCATAAACTTTGAACCCGTAAGCAACAGCACATACAAGCAACATTTGGCCAATAACCTTGCCCAATTCCACATCTATAATAAGCAACTAACTTGAACCACAAAAATAATTAAAGGAGACAGCAAAAAAAACATACTGGCCAGCTAAAATCCGATCCATGTCTTGTAGCTCTGCTTCAAGGAATCTACATCCACGCATAAACTTTTCATTTTGATATGAATCCTCTTTGCCTGCATAGGGCGTGCGTAATCAAATTAATATTTTTATTACACCAGAAACACTCCAATAAAATTTCATATGAAGAAAATATGATTGTCTATTAACTTACCTGTGCGTACGAGAAACGGCGATAACCCCATTTTATCACCTCTATTATCATCACGAAAGTGTAGTCCAACCAAAAGACTGTAATCCATAATTCTCTCAGCTTCCAAGAACTCACAATCTCTATCAATTTGCCTGCCACCATTTAGTTATACAAGTTAATGATAATAACTGAGAAGGATTATGAAGCGACATAACAGGAGCAGCAGCAGGAAGGAAATAGCTTACTTCATAAGCTCCTGGAATCGATTTCTTTGGAGGCGAAACACAAAATTGAGATCCAGGTCTTTTAAGGTTGTGGTTTCATCAATTTCATCTTCAGGCTTATCAGTTGTGCGGCCATGGGAGGAGCCTTTAAGGTCAAACCGTCTATGGATTCGATATTCCGAGCAGAACAAGTTGCCCATTACAATGAACCGGGTCTGGTATTTTTAACCATATTAGTTATTGAGCGAGGATAGTTTAACAATGAACAACGTATAAAACGAGTAATTCAGTTTATTTTTCATTATATTTCAGACACAAACCTTCTGGCCACCGATAGGTTTGACACAATGCACGCCAAAGAACTTTGTCACAAGGGAATTTTCATACCGATTGACATGCTGGTAATAACTTGGAAGCATCCTTATAAGCACCTGACAAGGTTAACCAAACTTCAGATTCAGTTTTAATCATTCTATGCATCAAATGTTAAACCTTAACCACGAAAGCAAAGTGAAAATTGTGAAACAAACAATCTTCGAAATTCTCATTTGAGAACTAATGCAACAAGACGCATTGCAACTTTCACATTAAGTCAAATGAGTAGGCAACTAACCTTAACTTCTGATTTCTTTACTGTTTTTATCATAAATCTATCATCTTGAGTAAGGTAAAAGAAGCTCCCGCTCTTCCCCGGAGAAGAAAGCTCCCTCAGGGCGTCATTCCCGCAAACAGCTAGCATGTAATCGGCCGGATCCACTTGGAATAGCTCTCTCAAATGTCTTTAGAACCCGGAAAGGAACCCAGTCAATAATATAGCAATAAACAAAATCAATGTAATACTAATACCTGTTTGCAACCAAGCAAAAGCTAAACAACATACTTAAACACCACGGGACAATAATCCTTCCATCGGAACTCGATAGATTGATGAGAGGGTGTAAGCTTTGATCCTTCTGTAGGAAACCTCGTCCAGAACTTCTCTTTGGGATCAAAGTCACAGGGTTTCAACTCACGCAATATTGAAGCATGTTTCCCAACAGAGTACCTATAACAAAAGAGAAAATCAAACCCTACTCGAATGTAAGAGACATATTCACCACCAAAAACTTCGAAAAGATATTTCACCTGATACCTAATTGCAAATTGAGCATTAAATCGTAGTTCTTATGGCCTCTGGATATAGTTTGTCCAGGCTTCTTAATTTCCCCACTAAAACAACAAGGGTTTCTTCTAAATGGCCTAAACCCATCTCTGTAAATCATTGAAGCTTCCATGTTATCGATTATATCACAAGTAATATCACCTGCTTCACCATCACTTTCCCATATGCAAATCCTTGGGAAATTCATGTTCCTTTCACCGGCGCTTCCCCTACTGTCCACCGAAGATCTCTTCCTCGGCACAAGCCCCAAACTCTGTCCTCCCTTCAGAAAATGTTCTTTCCCTTCGTTTAGCTGTTGGAATTTCTTCATGTTCTCCTCATTCCAAGCACCGATATAACAACTCCCGCCGGGCCAAGATAAAACGCCGTTTCCTTTGGGGACTCCGTTTTCCCATTGTCCTTCGTAGCGGTTTCCGTTTCCCCAAATCAGGGTTCCACGACCGGAGATAACGCCGTTTTTCCATTCCCCGATGTATTCATTCCCGTTACTCCAAACATAACGACCCTGCCCGTCTTGTAGGTTTTTCTTCCACGATCCTTCGTAGTAATCCCCATTGGCGTAACGTTTAAGGCCGTAGCCGTGTTTCCGATCGGAGCTCCATGACCCACGGTACATGTCACCATCGGGTCCAATGAAGGTCCCGAATCCTTCCATCCGACCCGACTTGAAATCGCCTTCAAAAGTGGCTCCAGATGGCCAGGAGAACTTGCCTTTTCCGGAAGCTTTCCCGCGACGCCACTCGCCTTCGTACATACACCCATCCTTCCAAAGGTACTTCCCCGATCCGTTAGGCGCGTTTCCGGAGAAAGTACCGATGTATAGATCACCGTTAGGTAGGAGTTTCTCAACGGTAGCACTGGAATCGGCGGCGATAAAGGGCGTAGTGGTGGTGGTGGGAGTGACGCGCCGAGTGGTTGCTTGAGATCGAATCCGGTGAGTGGTAGCCGTTGGAGTCGTCACAGTAACCAGCAAACGGACCTTGTCGTCGTCGTCGGATTTCTTCTTCTTAGAATTTGAAACGACATGGGTCTGCTCATTGAACAGTGCTTCGTGCATTTTCGAGCTTTCTCCCCTCTGTCGCTAAAAAAGGAAAAGTTTCTTTCTTTGGGTCGTACAGTGTAATACTTGTCTCTTGGTTTCGTCCCTGAGCTTCAGCTACTGCATTTCCGGCGAACAGGGTTATAAACCTCTCTCCGTTTAAAAACTTTTCTCTTTAGTTTCCTGTTCTTTGGTTTTCTTTTTGGAGAAAATGGACAGAATGAAACCCAAAGCGATAGACTGAGATTAAAAAAGATGTCTTCGTCCAAAAAGTAATTAATTTTTAAAATAATATATTTGCCTGAAACAAACCATCTTCTTCCTTTAATTGAAACACTAGATATATTTACCTGCTAAGCTACTTCTTTATTACTTTAACAGAGGACAATTTCATCAGAATATGCCCTTCGGTTTTGACCCAAATATCGGGATTCCAAAACAGAGTTCCCTTTTCATCTCATATTTTTCGGTAAATCTAGTGGAATAGGATATTTAAGAAATTATTTGAAAATTTCATTATAATATTTAGTATTAAGTCGTCGTGGGCTGTTTTTTGTTTTTTAAATTATGATAAAAAAATATTTATAATTATTAACGAATTTGTCGAAATCGTTAACGAATGAATGTGACTAAGGTGGCAAAGATGACATTAAAGGGAAAAAAAAAAGACATGGACCAAATTACAAAGAAATGATAAAAATAGGATAAAATTGAAGGAAAATAAAAAGAATAGGGACCAACATTGCCAAGGAATGACATGAATGTAGGAAAAATTAAAAAAAATGCGACATAAGTTGGTACGACAATAATAACCATGTCTATGAATATTATTTAAATAAATTACATCATTTATCATTGAATTTTAATCTTCCTTTTATTTTAATTATTATATTTTCAATTTTTTAATTTACTCATTAAACTTTATAGATTGAATTTTGTTTATCACTCAACGACGATATGAATTATTTTATTACTTTTATTATTATTTTAATACCAAATATGATTAAAATAAAAAATAAATTTAAACATTTTAAGTTACTTAAATTTTAAATCCTATCCTTAAATACTCAAATTATATCTCAAACCTTAAATCCCAAATTACAATACCACTCATCCTCAACCTTGACAGGTTCACTATCCCATCGACGAACGATGACTTATCGACAGCCTCACCAATGGCTCATCGATGATGGCTCAAATTATAATTCTCACCACAGTCTTACACGACACTAGATCTTGAAATGGAAATAACAAGCACACAGTTGTTATCTTACGAGCAATTTCAAACAGTTTGAAATGGCAATCAATTGAGGAGGAAGAAGAAGAAAAAGAAAAAGTTGTTGCCGTTGAAGAAAGCGTTGTCATTAAGAGGTGGTGCCGTTGAAGGAGGAGTTGTCGTTGAGAGAAGAGAGTGTTGGCGTGAGGGTGATGATTTTAATTTGGGGTTTAAAATTTGAGGTATAATGTGAGAATTTAGGGTTTTGAGTGTATAATTTATATTTTTAAATTTAATTTTTATTATAATAATATATAATATTAAAATATTAATAAAAATGACATGTAATATGAAAAAATAATAAAATAATACATGTCATTGTTGAGCGATAAAAAATTAACTATAAAATTCAATGAGTAAATTGAAAAAATAAAATAAAAGTACATTGAGTAAAATAGAAGAGACAGAAAAATTACGTGATGAATGGTATAATTTACTCGTATTATCTACAATCATTTAATAAATATATCACTTTGTTTCAATAGCACATGGTTTCAATATTTGTGATTTTATAGTCCATTAAGTGGCTTCGGTAGTAAATGAGGACATTGGTTTCTTTTGAGGAGCTAAATTCATGCAATTATATTTGTAGAGTGTATTTATGTTGTCAATAGAGTAAGAAAATTTTGAACATATATTACTTTATAATCACTTAATATATAAAATATATTGATGATTTTAAATGTTCAAATATAGATTTTTAAATATATATTTATTAAGTGATTGAAGATATGATTCATAAATGCGCTATCATGGTTGCTCGATTCATATTTGTGTATGTACTAAGACGTGCCTATTACTAGTAAAACATATTTTTCTAATTTTTTTGACAATTTTTATAATTTTGACCTACATTTTGGTCTCTATTTTGTAATCCATTCACAGTTTGGTCCTTTTATTTGTATTTTTTCCTTAATATTGTCCTCTATCACTGAAATTGTTGTTATTTATTGATAATTTTGATAAAATTATCGATATTATAACTTAGATTGTTTAAAAAATAATATTATATGACCTTTTTTTTATATATATGACAAATTTTAAATTCAAGATTGAACAATTTTGTTAAAGCCATCACCATTTCAAAACGATTTTGACAAAAAGTATAAATTTTACTCCAAATTTGTAAATAATTTATTGATATCCCATTTCTCTTGTCTGTTTTTGGTAAATAACGCAACACATGGCAGCACTCAGCATACAATCGGTGCGTCGTTTCTTGAATATTTATGTTTTCATCCTTGATTTTCACCTTAATTACAGCAGCGCCCACAACATTATAGGAAAAAATATCTCAAGTTAAGCTAACAAATTATCAAAAGTAATAAATTAAGACGGGAATGAGAATAAAATAGAAATTTAATTAAAACAAAGTATAGAAAATGAAATAAATATAACATCATATCATCATGCAAGGACAAAGGCAAGATTTCATGTTAAACTAGTGAATTTATAAATTTTTAAGAAGTGAGAAACTCATATAATTATAGAAGGAGCGAAAATATATTTTCAATAGAAAATATAAACAAAATATCTAAAATATATAAGAATTGAAATTTTTTTAAGGGAATAATCACCTCCACATGCCCCTCTCGATCCATTCCTATTATCAAAATCCATCTATATATACATACAAAATAATTAGTAACATGTAGAAATATATAATTTATAAATTAAATATAATATAAACTTGTTCTCACATTTTTGCTCTTTCCAAAGACTAAATTAACCTATATAATAATACATTCATATGACATGAATGTTTAAGAGACGACAACCTAATTTAAGGTTAAGAAACGATAGGAAATGGATGCAACAAAAAATGTTAATATTTACATTTTATGTTGCGTTCAACCGAAATATTATAATTTTTATAACATTTTTAATTTCACACTTTCCTTTAAACCATCACTTTCATTTTCCATTCAAGCTTTTTAATCAGTAGGGAACAACTTTTGCATTAGGATAAAGATATAAATAAGAGAAAGTGAGAAGAAATAGTAAGGGAGAAAAAGTAGAGGGGTGAGTAAAAGGTTTTATTAACAAATTCTAATTATATGTCTTCGAAAAACTTTAATTAATTAGAAATATACAAATTTAATCGATTTATTCATCTTTGTTTCCCTTATTTTCTTAGGTCATAAATTTTAGATCATTTGTAGCGTTTTCTTTTCTTCCTTTAAAACCTTCTTCTCCTTCCCTTTAAATAAGGTTAATATTAGATTTAGAATTTATAAAAAAAAATAACGTATGACATAAAGTATTATAATTATATCATTATATCATATATGGCATATATAGGTCGACACGTAATATATGACCATTGACTATTAATTTCATTACTTTTTCAACACTGTTGGTTTTTTAGGCTAGATCAGAAAATTAAATGATAAGTTTTTTTTTTTGTTATTAAAAAGTGATTTTGGTGATAAAGGTGCGACGTATTCCTTTAAATGATTCGAGTTCAGATAATATTTTTTTTATATTCGGATACATTTTAAAAATTAGTTTATCAATGAAGACTAAAATGAAAGTTTCCACTAAAGCAGATACGTCTATAGCGGCGTCTTTCACACCTATAGCGCCACTAAATATACTTGTGACGCAAAAAAAAAACAACAAAAAACGCCGGCTATACAAGTGTCGCAACGACTAACGGCGTTTTATGTTAACAAACGCCGCAACAAGTCATGTTCTTACGCGGTGCGGTGTTTTTGTTACAAACGCCATTAATAAGTATATAATGTTGTTTTTCCTCACAAACGCCACTAATAATTATGTATATAGTGACGTTTTTCTCATAAACGCCATTAATTATACACTCTATAGTGGTTTTTTCCTCGCAAAAATTATTTATATAGTGGCTTTTTCTCAAAAACGCCGCTAATTTTGTACTACATTAGTGACATTTGTATCCTGAAACACCGCTAATCACAACTGATTTTCAAAATATTTTTTTCACTTTGTATTATCCAAATTTAACGTAACAATATCCAATAACAACCTTAAAAAGTAATTAAGATTCAAATTAAGTAGAAATACGAAAAATATGAATAAATTAAAGTTTACAAATATTCAACAGAAATGTAACGTAGTTCAACATTATTCAATATAATAAACAAAGTATGAACCTAAAAAATCACTTAAGATGCTTCCATGAAAAGACAAAATGATGACTCCACCATGCACTTTAGATGCAAGTGCTTCGTGCCAACAGCTGCATAAGATTGTCCGCTGTAGATACTCGATTTGTTTGGGGCCAAGTCGTAGCAGACCCGAAGGAATGAGAGCCCAAACCAGCTGGAGGCCCATCTCAAGCCCAATGGACAACAACTGCATGCAAAAGTGGAGAGAAATTGGGGTCGGTTTTTAGCAGTTAATATAATCAGATAGTGAAGGGATTAACTATTGAAAACTAAAAGAAATTAACCACTAAAAAGAGAGAGAGAGTTATCACCATCAAGAGAGGGGGACTACTAGGGATTAACCAGAAAAGACAAGAGCACAGAACAGGGAGAGCATGCATTTTTGAGGGGATTCATTTAACAAAAAAACAGTGTAATAGTTCTCATTTTTACACGGAAAATACAAGGCTAGAATTCGAAGTTTTAAGTTGTTTTCCCAATGCTTCCATAAGCACGTTTCTTTCGTTTTTACATCCATTCAAAATAAAAAAAATGAAAAACCTATTATCCCAATAGAAATCATCAACGAAAATAAACAATCCCAAACAATAATAGCAAGGTTCCGAATAAAAAGAGAAAAATTTAGAAGGAGATTCAAAAAGAAAAGAAGAATCCGGAGGAAACCTCACCTGTCTTTGCAGTAACAGCTTTCGTGCTTTCGTTGGAAGGAGGGAACGTCTTCAACAATCAAAGGTAACGCTTGGGTTTGTAGAATTTTTATGGTTATTTGAGAGTGGTAAGTCCCAAAAAGGTTGTGATTTAATGGCGTCGGTGATAAGAGTGAGGTGTTTGGGATCGATTGAGTTAGGTTTAGATGGCCGTGGTGGTTGTTAGTAGTGGCTGAAGATTGGACTGGTGCGTTATTTTCCGATAAGCGGCCGTGTAGGTAGTGGTCTTGAGCGTTGGAGCTCTCGAACGGAGGAAATAATGAAAGAGTAGAGAGTGGTGAAGGTGGCCATGGTAGCCGCTCGGTCGAATGGAAGAGAAGTAGAGAGGAGAGAAAGAGGAAAACGGCGCTGGGGGGTTAAAGTTAGTAGAGGTGGGGGTTTAGTTATTAGGTTAGAGCTTAATTTAATATTTAGTTTTTTTTGGATGAAATGACATAGTTTAATTGGGGTACAGTGTATTTCATTTTTATGAGATTGGGTATATTTTCTAGGTAGTCACGCATGTTTCCGATTTAGTTCATTTTAGTCCTCAAAATCTATGTTTCCTGAACTTTTAATTTTATCTTCATATTTTACGCGCGTTTTACTTTAGTCCCTGGTTGTAGTCAAGTTAATTTTTTGTTTGTTTATACATTTGGTTTGCTATTTTGAATTATTTCCATTTTAATCCTATACATGTTTGGGGTATATCCTGGTTCCAGTACTTGAAGTTGGGTTAAATTGTATTTTAATCCATCAGTGTATTAGCATATATATTAGGCTGTTTTTATACGTGCATTAGTGTATACATATATATATATATATATATATATGTGCAGTAGTATATTAGCATATATCTTGTGCATAATTTATAATGTATAGTTACATGTATATAAGTACTAGACCTTTTTTAAAACTTTATTTATTTATTTTATTATGGTAGTTCGTATATAATGCATTTTCTCCCTTTTTTAAATTTCCTTATTATTTTAATTAGTATAAAATTATGTAGATTTATTGCTAACTCATTTATAATTTCTGAGATATGTATAGGGTTTTTTCAAACTAGCTGTAAATATTTGTTCTTGCATATTTGCATGTTTATGTACGTTTGAGTATGCAATTGTCTCACTTCCAAGATTACATGACATTATTTTTTGCACAACTTGTATGATATCCTCATTTGCATAACTCGACATATTACATAATTGGATTAAGGGTAATACATTTTTAATTTAAAATTGTTTTAAGTGGGTTGTCATAACGTATTTGAGGTCCGCTTTTAATGATTTTAAAATAAAAGTGTATCCCATTAGTGACGCCTAAAAATTGATCAATCACTTTAAAATTTGGGAATGGAAGAAAAAGAAATGTTCGGCTATTTAAATTTATCGAGAAAAGGTTGTTAAAGCTTTTAAAATATGGTCTCGATATTTGTAAATAATCGAACATTCTTTATCTTTCTAAAACGATTTGGTAATTTTAATTTAATTTATTTGGGTGCTTTTGAATATTATTAAATTCACATCTTTGTTTTATGGGATCAAAAATCAAATTAAGTTCGAATTTGTAAAGTTCACTGCAAAGACGTTAATTAATCGACTAGATACCGATTTAGGGCATTGTGGGGGTGCTAATCCTTTCCCACACGTAATCGACTCCCGAACTCATTCTTTGGTAACACATACCTCAATTTGTTGTTTTAATTAAAATTAATTTTTATTTAAAATTAATTTTTATTTAAAATGACAAAACGTTTTTGGGTGCCCAATCACACCTAATTAAAGATTGGTGGCGAATCTTCGAACCATATTTTTTCGATTGTAAAGAAAATCCAATATTTTTTGAAACGAGAGGTCTTTGGAATCGCATTTGTTTTTAAATTAAAAAGAGGATGATTAAGAATTAATGCGGTTTTCAAAATCTCACTTTTTCACTTTTAAGAAAAAAAATCGTTTCGACAGTTTGGTGACTCCGCTGGGGAAGTTTTATAGAGAGTCAGGCCGATAGTCGATTAATTAAGTGTCTTTGCGAATGAAAGTTATAAATTCGTTCTAATTTGGTTTTTTGATCCCTTGTTTGGTTTTAATATTTTTGTTTATAATTTTATTAACTTTTAAATAGTTGTATTGATCTGTTTGTTAATGGTTTCAGATTAATTGTGTGTTTTGGGAATTGGTTTTGAGTTTTTTATTGTGTGTTTTTTCGCTTTTCCTCACACACTGCACAGTTGTATTTTCATGACATGAGCTAAAACCCCGCTCCGTCCTAATTAAAAAGGAGTGAGAGACTATGCCCTCGTGTGGTTTTCACCTCCACATGGGATAGTGGATCGCTCCTGGAGCTCACGGCTTATGGTCCTCATGATGGTAATCACCTCCACATGGACATAAGGAGGCGTGTTCCCTCGAAATTAAACTCGATCCCCTAAAGCTTGTGATGGGTCAGGATTAAGGGTTTGGCAGCCCAAGGGGGCACCGACAAGGACAATCCGAGAACCTATTACTTTAGAACCGAACCCAACATATAGTGAACATAGAGCTTGAATTTAGTTCGAGCCTAACCCGAACTTTAAGAGTCCCGTGAGAAGGGTACACAAGGAAAAGCTTTTTGAGTCATTTATTTTCACTTTTCGAATAAATACATGCGAACTAGAAATCATGCGGTTAGGTTTATTTTTCTCGAACAAGCATGCGAATTAGATATCATGCGGTTAGGATTTTTGTGAATAACAAAGCATGTGGTAGATATCATATTGGGTAGGATATACTAAAGCATGATTGGGTAGCCAGCATGTAAGGGTAGGTTTTATTTAATGATTATGATATTTATTATTTTGTTGCTGATATTATTGTACTAACCCATTTTTGTTCTATGCCTATTTTATTTTGATTTTATTGCATTCGCATCTTCATGTCATCACAAGGTGTTAATTCGCAAGTGATTGACTAATAAGAAGGCTGGTCATAATGAGACAAGAAATTCTTAACCATGTAGTCAAAATCAGGAGGTTCAAAGATGTTCAAATGATCCATGAAGAATGACATCCGATGTAACACCCCTAACCCATACCCGACCCGGATATGAGTCAGAGATACTACATTGACTTTAAAACACAACTCTTAATAAATAATAGTAAAATATTTGATCTTATATTAAGAAAATACCATAATATACATACTGTAACATAAGTTTACCAAAATATTCAGAGCATACACAACTTAACCCTTTAATTACATGCCAACTGTCATTTACATAACAAAATGACCTACTGATTAAGTTGCTTCTGATCTGATGGTTGCAGGAGTAATACTGTCAAGCTGCTTCACCTGTTTCGTCTAATTTCCTCGAATCCTACGTGTGAAACACTCACACGCTAAGTCATCGACTTAGTGAGGCAATAATAATAACAAGGCAATGTATTGTAATGAAAATGTCAGGATCATATGAGATGAGATGCAAACATGTAACTAATCAATGTAATACACTTTATCAATATCCATACCTGTAAGCGTATGACTGTAACATTCATTATTCTGTATTAATAAGTTTATTGGCCCATGATAGCATATTGAGAACCTAAGGTATTTGAGTAATGTGAGGTTGTGCACTATGCTGTCACCACAGCTCGTATAAATGCACCGAAGTGCCCGTAGAATTGCACCGAAGTGCCCGTAGAATTGCACCGAAGTGCCCGTAGAATTATGTCCATAAGGACCACGTAGAATTCCTTAAGAATCATATACATATACTATGGATCAAGTATGTGTCTTTCAAGACTTCACACAGGTTCCAAAGGATATACATATGTCCTAAAGAACCGAGTATACCCTCTACCCTTGGCATGCCAACTATACCTATAGTTCTCATCTACATAACATGGGCTTATACATTTCCCGTAGTTCATATCGCGTAGACATAGTATTTCCATACCTTTAACACATAGGCATATCCTTTACATACCTTTATCACATAGTGCATATAACTTTTTCTGCATATTCATGTCATGTAATACATATAATATGAATTCATGTCATGTAATACATTTAATACAAATTCATGTCATGTATCATAATATGGAATGTAATCATATGTCAAAATATGGAATCTAGACTTATCACAAGTCTAGAACTGAATATACTACTATATTCATGCTATGCATATGCACTCACCTATACTTCTTTGCCTTTTCCTCGATCGATCCTACTTGTAGATTGTTCCCGAACTCGAGTAGGCTCGGTATCTACATAAACATAATTTTCAAGATGATCATCAGACGTCTATGTCTTGAAATTAAGCTTTAATAGCTTACTAATTTAAAGAATTTATAGCTTAGTCTTGCTTTCTTTTCTTTCTTCTTCTTTTTCTCATGGGGGAATCGGTTCCCCCCCTTAGGGGTATCGATTCCCCTCAAGCAATCTGGAATTTCATATACGATGAGGGGGTATCGGTTCCCCCCCTGGGGGTACCGATTCCCCTCTAGCATTCTGGAAATTCATTTCGTTGAGGGGTATCGGTTCCCCTTGAATGGGTACCGATTCCCCTAACCCAGAAATCCTAATTTGAGCTCGGAAATCATCCCATTTCAGCTCAAACATACATATTTCAATCCCTTTACTACTCTTAGCTCTCATACACTTACTTAAACTAATTATTATCCATTAAATACCTCTAAAACCTAGAAATCCAATTCTCCATGTAGAATTTAAGAATCCAACCCAAATTCCAATATGTTCTAATTTGAATTCTAACCCCTCATACTTCTTAATTAGCTTATTGACAAGTCAAAAATCTGATTCAAACATCAAAAACTCATCCATATCAAAATTTCATCTAAAAACTCATTTTCCAAATCTATCTCTAAAACACTAATCTTGTTGTTTTAATGTCATATAAGCTTTCCTTTAGCTTATATAACATACAAACTTTCATTTCCAATCTTAACAATCAAAGAAACTACCAAGTTCAGTTTCTTACCTTTAATTGCAAGCCACACGTTGAGAGAAGGAAGAGAAGAAAATGAGGAAGAAGGAAGAAGAAATAGGAGAGTTCTGGAACCAAAGTCACACGTGGGTTCTCATATACCTCATAATATTTTATTTTAATTAAAATTCCTTACAAATGACCATTTGGTCCCCACCTTAATTTCATATTTACTAACCTTACTTTTTAAACTATATAATTATTCTACTTTAATCACCAAATGTTGAAACTTTGCAAATTAATCACTCACCCGACATGGAGGATGTTACAAATCTCTCCCCCTTAAGAAAATTCGTCCTCGAATTTTCATTGCACGAACAAATGAGGGTATTGATGTTGCATATCCTCTTCACGCTCCCACGTTGCTTCTTCTACTCTGTGATTTCTCCACAACACTTTGACCAAAGGAATGGTCTTGTTCCTCAATTGCTTAACTTCATGCGCTAAGATTTGAATCGGTTCTTCCTCATAAGTCAAGTCAGGACGAACCTCAATCTCTTCTGGTGTCACGATATGAGAAGGGTCAGATCTATATCTTCGAAGCATTGAAACGTGAAAAACATCATGTATCTTTTCCATCTCAGGTGGTAAAGTTAGCTGATATGCTACAGGTCCTACTCTCTTTACAATCTCATATGGTCCAATAAACCGAGGACTCAATTTTCCTTTCCGACCAAATCTCAACACCTTCTTCCATGGAGACACTTTTAAAAACACCTTATCTCCAACTTGAAATTCAATTTCTTTCCTTTTAAGATCCGAATAGGACTTTTGCCGATCAGAGGCCACTTTGAGGTTATGCTGAATTTCTCGAACTTTCTGTTCTACATCTTGAATTAAATCCGGACCAAGAACACTTCGGTCTTTGAGTTCATACCAATTTAATGGAGTACGACATTTTCTTCCATATAATGCTTCATATGGGGCCATCTTTATACTAGACTGATAACTATTGTTGTAAGCGAACTCTGCCAGCGGTAAATACTTTTCCCATGATCCTTTAAATTCCATTACGCATGCTCTCAACATATCTTCCAATATCTGAATAGTTCTCTCTGATTGCCCATCAGTCTGAGGATGAAAAGCCGTACTAAAGTTTAAACGAGTCCCCAACGCTCCATGCAAAGATTTCCAGAATCTAGAAGTGAATCGGGGGTCCCGATCAGAGACTATGGAAACAGGTACTCCATGCAATCTAATAACTTCTCTAATATACAGCTCTGCATACTTTTCCATAGAGAAATCCGTTCTAACAGGGAGGAAATGCGCTGACTTAGTTAATCGATCAACAATTACCCAGATTGATTCTCTTTTGTTCGGAGTCAAGGGTAACCCCGAAACAAAATCCATCGTAACATTTTCCCATTTCCATTGAGGAATGAACAGCGGTTGCAATAATCCTGATGGAACTTGATGCTCGGCTTTGACTTGTTGACATATCAAACACTTAGACACAAATTCTGTGATGCTTCGTTTCATCCCTAACCACCAAAATCGATCCTTCAAATCCATATACATCTTGGTTCCACCCGGGTGCATCGTTAACGGACTGCAATGAGCCTCTGTTAATATCTCCTTCTTCAAGTCGTCATTGTCGGGTATTACAATTCTTCCTTTACAATATAGATTTCCATCTGACTTAATCTCAAAGTCTTTAATCTCTTTGTTCTTGACTTGTTCAATTATTTTCAAACACATTTCATCTTTACCTTGCAATTCTCCTATTCGTTCCAACCATGCTGGTTTAAGGGTTAATTCTGCACAAAGACCACCATCTCCCGTTAAAGATAATCTTGCATCCATAGCTCGTAAAGCTGCAAACGTCTTTCTACTCAGAGCATCTGCTACCACATTAGCCTTTCCGGGATGATAGTCAATTATCACATCGTAATCCTTTAAGAACTCTACCCATCTACGTTGCCTCAAATTCAATTCTTTTTGAGTCATCAGGTACTTCAGGCTCTTATGATCCGTATATAAGTAACAACGCTCCCCATAAAGATAATGACGCCAAATCCTGAGAGCGAATACTACAGCAGCCATTTCTAGATCATGAGTGGGGTAATTCCTTTCATGTGGTTTCAACTGTCTCGATGCGTACGCTACCACTTTTCCTTCTTGCATTAGTACACACCCCAACCCGTTATGGGATGCGTCACTGTATACTACAAAATTCTTGCCAGATTCCGGTTGAACCAATATCGGAGTTTCCGTCAGAATTCTCTTTAAAGCTTCGAAACTTTCTTGACATTCAGAAGTCCAAACAAATGGTATGTTCTTTCTCATTAGCTTTGTTAGAGGCAGCACAATCATAGAAAAATTCTTAACGAATCTTCGATAGTAACCGGCAAGTCCAAGAAAACTCCGAACTTCAGACACATTCTTAGGAACTTCCCAATCCATTATAGCTTTAACTTTCTGAGGGTCTACTCTAATCCCAACTGCCGAGATCACATGCCCCAGGAAAATAACTTCCTTTAACCAGAACTCACATTTGGACAATTTGGCATACAACTTTTTATCTCTTAAAATTTGCAAGACGATCCTCAGATGTGTGCTATGCTCTTCAGGGGATTTCGAGTACACCAGTATGTCATCAATAAAGACAACAACAAACTGGTCCAAGTAGGGCTGAAAAACCCTGTTCATAAGATCCATGAAAGCAGCAGGTGCATTCATTACTCCGAATGGCATTACGATGAATTCATAATGACCGTATCTCGTTCTGAAAGCTGTCTTCGGAATATCTTTCTCCTGGATCTTCAATTGATGATAACCCGAACGTAGATCGATCTTTGAAAATACCGAAGCTCCTTTTAGTTGATCAAACAAATCATCAATGCGCGGAAGAGGATACTTGTTCTTGATGGTCACCTTATTGAGCTGTCGATAGTCAATGCAAAGACGCATTGATCCATCCTTCTTCTTAACAAATAACACCGGAGCTCCCCAAGGCGATACACTTGGTCGGATAAATCCCTTCTCTAGCAACTCTTGTAATTGATTCTTTAACTCTTGCAATTCTTTCGGAGCCATTCGATAAGGTGCCATTGCAATCGGAGCTGTTCCCGGCATTATTTCTATTTGGAATTCTACCTCTCTATCCGGAGGTAATCCTGGCAATTCAGCAGGAAAAACATCAGGGAACTCTCGAACTATTGGAATTTCCTCTAACCTTTTCTCTTGAGCTCTTGAATCAATCACATTTGCAAGAAAACCCTGACATCCTTGTAGCAATAATTTCTTGGCAGACATCACTGATATTACATTTGCTAAAGGATTAAACCTCTCACTGCTCACACTTATCTCTATTCCTTCTGGACTTTTCAGAGTTACCTTTTTCAATCTGCAGCTAACATCTCCATAATACCGGAACAACCAATCCATTCCCAGAATCACTTCAAACTCATCAAAGGGTAATTCCATCAGATTAGCAGGGAATTCAATTCCCTGAATCTTTATGGGACACCCCTTACAAACTTTATTCACCCGGGCTCTATTGCCTAACGGAGTTGTTACTATAATCTCATTACTCGTAGCTTCTAAGGGAATCCCCAACTCCTTTACTAACTTACTTGTAATATAAGAATAATTAGAACCCGGGTCAATCAGTACCAATACTAATTTATCATACAACTGAAAAGTACCTGCTATAATATCAGGGTCATCACGGTCTTCACTTGTCTTTAGGTTGTATACTCGAGCAGTGGATCGAACTTCAGGTTGAGCAGAGAATTCAGACGGGTTCCTTCCTCTGCCTCTTCCTCGTCCTCTTTGTGAGAAAGAACCAGCTCTTCCAGATGGTGCCGGCTCACCAATAATCAATGGACAATCACGGACAAAATGTCCGGCCTCTCCACATCGAAAACAAGTCCCAGCTGCCATACGACAAGTTCCATAATGGTTTTTCCCACACTGCTGACACTGTCTCCCTTGACCCGGAGTAGATCTCCCAACACCAGATTCCACTGACTGTGTCTGTCTAGGTCTTGCCTGACTTGCTCCCCTAGCAGACGATGCAACTGATTCTGATCTAGCTTGTGATCGAAATCCCGAGTCTCTTCCCCTTTTTGTTGGTGTTGAACCAGAATAAGTAGTCGTCCTCTTTGATGTCTGAACTCTCGAGTCCCCAAATCTTTCATTCTGAGCCCTTTCAAGAGCTTTTGCACGATTGATCACCTCCTGGAACGAGGACAGGTTTAATACTATCAACATTTCTTTAAGTCTAGGGCGCAAGCCCTCCACGAACCACTCGCAAGCATCTTTTTCAGTAGGCACAAGCTCAGCTGCAAACCTGCTCAGCTTATTAAACTCACATTCGTACTCATATACAGAGCGGCTCATCTGCTTCAAATTCATAAACTCCTGCTTCATTTGTCGGATAAATTGATCTCCAATATACTTGCTTTTAAATTCTTCTAAAAACAAAGACCAAGTCAACTGGTCGGTTGACATCCTCATGGTGACGTTCGTCCACCATATCCTAGCCTGACCCCTTAATAAAGACACAGCTCCATCTAATTTCTACACTTCGGAACAGTGGAGACCATCTAACATGATTTTCAAATCATTCAACCAAAGATCCGCTGACACCGGACCTTCCTCAGCTTCTCCCTTAAATTCGGGAGCTCCTAAACTTCTCAACTCTTTTGTTACATTAATTCTTGGAGTTAGTGGAACAGGAGGTTGAAGACGCGTCAGAATAGCGTCTAACGTTCTGAAGAACGTATCTTGATCTTGCACAGGCACTCCTTGAGATGCCTGTTCTTCACCGTGCCTGGCCAGGGCAGGTGAATTACTGCTTTCAGCATGCCTATCTTCTCCCGCTTCACTTCGGGAGCTATTATGTCCAGACATCTAATAAGAATAACCACATTATTCTATTAGCAAAACAGCATACTCATACTATACCAGATCAGAAGTTCTCACTATTAGTTGGCATGTATTCCATTTAAAGACTCCATAGACTCTGGTTTATGCCTAGAATCGGCTAAACCATAGCTCTGATACCATTAAATGTAACACCCCTAACCCATACCCGACCCGGATATGAGTCAGAGATACTACATTGACTTTAAAACACAACTCTTAATAAATAATAGTAAAATATTTGATCTTATATTAAGAAAATACCATAATATACATACTGTAACATAAGTTTACCAAAATATTCAGAGCATACACAACTTAACCCTTTAATTACATGCCAACTGTCATTTACATAACAAAATGACCTACTGATTAAGTTGCTTCTGATCTGATGGTTGCAGGAGTAATACTGTCAAGCTGCTTCACCTGTTTCGTCTAATTTCCTCGAATCCTACGTGTGAAACACTCACACGCTAAGTCATCGACTTAGTGAGGCAATAATAATAACAAGGCAATGTATTGTAATGAAAATGTCAGGATCATATGAGATGAGATGCAAACATGTAACTAATCAATATAATACACTTTATCAATATCCATACCTGTAAGCGTATGACTGTAACATTCATTATTCTGTATTAATAAGTTTATTGGCCCATGATAGCATATTGAGAACCTAAGGTATTTGAGTAATGTGAGGTTGTGCACTATGCTGTCACCACAGCTCGTATAAATACACCGAAGTGCCCGTAGAATTGCACCGAAGTGCCCGTAGAATTGCACCGAAGTGCCCATAGAATTATGTCCATAAGGACCACGTAGAATTCCTTAAGAATCATATACATATACTATGGATCAAGTATGTGTCTTTCAAGACTTCACACAGGTTCCAAAGGATATACATATGTCCTAAAGAACCGAGATACCCTCTACCCTTGGCATGCCAACTATACCTATAGTTCTCATCTACATAACATGGGCTTATACATTTCCCGTAGTTCATATCGCGTAGACATAGTATTTCCATACCTTTAACACATAGGCATATCCTTTACATACCTTTATCACATAGTGCATATAACTTTTTCTGCATATTCATGTCATGTAATACATATAATATGAATTCATGTCATGTAATACATTTAATACAAATTCATGTCATGTATCATAATATGGAATGTAATCATATGTCAAAATATGGAATCTAGACTTATCACAAGTCTAGAACTGAATATACTACTATATTCATGCTATGCATATGCACTCACCTATACTTCTTTGCCTTTTCCTCGATCGATCCTACTTGTAGATTGTTCCCGAACTCGAGTAGGCTCGGTATCTACATAAACATAATTTTCAAGATGATCATCAGACGTCTATGTCTTGAAATTAAGCTTTAATAGCTTACTAATTTAAAGAATTTATAGCTTAGTCTTGCTTTCTTTTCTTTCTTCTTCTTTTTCTCATGGGGGAATCGGTTCCCCCCCTTAGGGGTATCGATTCCCCTCAAGCAATCTGGAATTTCATATACGATGAGGGGGTATCGGTTCCCCCCCTGGGGGTACCGATTCCCCTCTAGCATTCTGGAAATTCATTTCGTTGAGGAGGTATCGGTTCCCCTTGAATGGGTACCGATTCCCCTAACCCAGAAATCCTAATTTGAGCTCGGAAATCATCCCATTTCAGCTCAAACATACATATTTCAATCCCTTTACTACTCTTAGCTCTCATACACTTACTTAAACTAATTATTATCCATTAAATACCTCTAAAACCTAGAAATCCAATTCTCCATGTAGAATTTAAGAATCCAACCCAAATTCCAATATGTTCTAATTTGAATTCTAACCCCTCATACTTCTTAATTAGCTTATTGACAAGTCAAAAATCTGATTCAAACATCAAAAACTCATCCATATCAAAATTTCATCTAAAAACTCATTTTCCAAATCTATCTCTAAAACACTAATCTTGTTGTTTTAATGTCATATAAGCTTTCCTTTAGCTTATATAACATACAAACTTTCATTTCCAATCTTAACAATCAAAGAAACTACCAAGTTCAGTTTCTTACCTTTAATTGCAAGCCACACGTTGAGAGAAGGAAGAGAAGAAAATGAGGAAGAAGGAAGAAGAAATAGGAGAGTTCTGGAACCAAAGTCACACGTGGGTTCTCATATACCTCATAATATTTTATTTTAATTAAAATTCCTTACAAATGACCATTTGGTCCCCACCTTAATTTCATATTTACTAACCTTACTTTTTAAACTATATAATTATTCTACTTTAATCACCAAATGTTGAAACTTTGCAAATTAATCACTCACCCGACATGGAGGATGTTACATCCGATGAATGAAGAAATCTGAAGCTGATTGAAGACTTCCTTTAAAGGAGTGAAGGCCAATATATTCCCTCAGAAGATAGATACAGTTATACCAAGGACAAGAAGACCATTCAAAAAGACATGAAGATCACTTCATATTAAAAGTAAAAATGGAGACCTCAAGATTCAATTTAAGGACATCTGGCGTCGTCAAAGGTGATAAAGTACGCTGACAACTTTGGGTGCAATATTAGATTCCATGAAGAGTATGGCTCAAGGAAATGAAGAAATGAAGAATCAAATTTATATTTTGACTACATGGTATACTGAATTCTTGTTGTCTAAATGAAGGTTGTTCTATAGTGGTCACTTTTGGAATTAACACCTTGTGCATTTGCATTTGCATTCTTATTAGCTTCAATTTATTTATTTTGTTATTGCTGCTTTTTGTCATTTTGTTATCTCATTTGTACTAACTTGTTTCTATGTTATTTTTTCTCTTTGTTCGCATTGCATGATCATGACATATTCAAAAGGTGTTGATTTGTGAGTGGTCATCATAGTAAAAGGTTTTCATGACGGACAAGGGGTTTCGTGATCAAACAGACTATAACACAGTCAAGAAATGGCATCCTGAGAAAGCTTCGAAAATAGTGGAGAGTTGCGCGCATAAAGATCATATGTCTGACGAAGACCACAAGGAGATAAGAGAGATAAAAGAGCAAATGTCCAAGATGATGGATATAATAGATGTTTTTTTACAAAGGAAGAGAGACTTCTACAAAAGAAAAGAAAGAACTCAATGAAAACAATATCGAGGTGTCATATACGCAAGGGACTACTTTAGAACCTGCTGATTCTAGTCAGTATGAGAAATCACGCACAATCATTGTTCGTATCAACAAGTTGTTTGGAAATACCAAGGAAATAGTGGTAACTATAGAAGTTCAAAAGGATGAAAAGAAGCCATGCAGTCAGAACTCGTTGGTGTTTGATAGTCTACTCCCAACATCAGGGGAAATAAAACTGGAAACTCTAATTCAATCCAAGTTAAGAGGTGGCTCTCGTTGTGATTCCATCCCAATATCATATAAGGAATTGTATGATGAACTGTTAGAAGCCCAAGAAGTGGCCCCGCATTATGTGAAACCTTTGCAGCCTCCATATCCAAGTTGGTATGACGTCAACGTTCGTTGTGAATATCATGCTGGGATTCAAGGACATTCTATTGAGAATTATTTTACCTTCAAACGTCGAGTCCAACTTCTATTAGATCATGGAGTATTGGAGTTTGAATTGAAAGGACAACCTAGTTTGGTAACAGATTATCCTGTTGGATTCAAACCAAAAGTGACCAAAGGTAAGGGTATTAGTGAGGACATCCAAGAAGAAGATTGTTTGCCAAAGTACGGAGCTCAGATTCGTCATTTAAGAAGTGAAAATGATAAATTGATAAGAGAGATGGAAACCATACGAGATGATTTTCAAAGGATCAGTCAAGCTTTTAAATTTTCTGGTATAGGAAATGTCCCAGATGAGTGGATAACAGGAGTCGCTAAACTGAAGAATGACGCTGATCAGTTGAGAAAGAATTGCAAGGTGCACGAAGGTCGAGCCGAGAAGTTTTCTCATGATTTACAAATTGCAGAAAAAGATGCAATATAGATGTTGATAATTTGGGAATATATCAGGCCGAAAATCAGATGTTGAATAGGTCCATTGCCAATATGGAAATTTCATATCAACGCTACAAGAGGGAGAATGACGCCGAGTTAGAAGTCGTCAGAGCCAAGAACAAGAAGTTGATGAAGATTGTGGATGATTGTAGTGATCTTATACAAGAGCTTCATAACCACAATGACTTTCTTACAAGGAAGATTCAACAGCAGTGTCTACAGCTCCGAGAATCAGCACTCAAGATAGAGAAAAGAGACAACGTCATGAAAGAAACTATAACCCAAGCAAGCAATGTGGCTCAAAAATGGGTTGATTTAGCTGGCTTTACAAGAGAATTGAAGTAGATTGATAACTCGACCCCCGAGCATGAGTGGAAATTAAATTGTCTTTTGAAGGAGATAGAAAAATTTAGATTAAAAGCTGTCCGTTATATGTAAAGTTTGTTTGATGTATCGAGACCTTTGTGTTTAATGAAAGTTGTTTTAAGATGGTCACTCTGGAATGACACCTTTTGTATCTGCATTTGGCATTTGCATTTGCATTACATATATTTATTTAAGCATTTTACATGCATTAATTATAAAAACACAGAAATAATTTATGGAAGGTTATGTGACAGTAGTAACAAGATCATCCATTCATACCACTTCCTCATCGTCATGAATAAACAAATGGAAACAATAGAGCAATCTCATAAGGGATCGCAAGATCAGTTGCAAGAGCAGTTAGTCGGGTCACAACAAGATACGAGGAATCAAGCATCAGGTTCTTTGCAAGGCGTATCGAATCAAATGATCCAGGTACTAGTACCACAGGCTTCTGGTAAAGAGAAAATAGAGGATAAAGGAAATCAATCTTATCAGACTAGTACATCAAGAGTGATAATTTGCCCTGGAGTATCTAACTCAGACCTAGGGATGAGCCTCGTTAATTTTGAGCAATTTAAAGACAAATTCAGGTGGTTGAATGAAGCCATTGAAGATATGAAGATTGTTAATGCCCCTCACAAGGAGTTATAAGCTAGAGAACTCAGTTTGGTCCCTGATTTAGTCATCCTACATGAATTTAGGGTGCCTAATTTTGAGAAATATGATGGCACTAGTTGTCCCATAATTCATCTGAAGATGTTTTGTAGAAAGATGGAAGGGTACATAAATAATGACAATCTGTTGATTCATTACTTCCATGATAGTCTTGTTGGGCCAGCTGTAGTATGGTATAACCATTTGAACAAAGAGAATATCAAGACATGGGTCAACCTAGCTGGCGCTTTTCTGGGGCAATATCAATATGTTAAAGGCTTAGCCCCAAAACGTCATGACATTGAAAGGATAAGAATGAAAGCTACTGAGAGCTTTAAAGAATATGCCCTAAGATGGAGATGAGTGGCATCACAAGTTCAACCTTCTTTGTTAGAAGAAGAAATATCATATATGTTTCACGATTCTCTTCTAGCTCATTTCTTTGAGTTAATGCTGGGAAAGTCGACGAATAACTTCAAGGATCTTATGATAGTTGGGGAGTTAATTGAGGATGCAATCAACAAAGGAAACTTAAAAGACACTTCCAAACGTCCAACTGATCAAAAGGAAAAGGCTGATGAGGTGAATGAATATCACATCCAGAGCTCCCACAACCGCAAACGAAAAGGGGCAGTAGGTCAATCGAGACGTCCAAAGAAAGTTCCAAGATCGAAAAATACTTTGAAAGTGTTCCAAACTCCTATCTCAGATCTGTATCCCCATTTGATTGAAGGTAAATATCTCACACCGAGGCCAGTGAAAGTGCAACCAGACCCTTATGCTCATAGCTATGTTCAAGATAGTGTCTGTGATTTCCACTTGGGGGCATTGGGATATTCTACAGGAAGCTGTAGGCCGCTGTTAAAGGAGATAGAGATGCGTGTGGCAAATGGGACGTTAACAGATGAATTGGTGGAACAGTGGATAACGAGCTTGAGTGGGGCATCAGAGAACAATATGTAGCATCCATTTGGGTCAGGTGTTGCTACGTTAGATGAGTAATGAGGCATCCTAGGTAGGAATAGATCATTTCATTCTATCATGAAGCTTTATTCCATTTGCAACATCATGTTTGAACTTGTTTTTCATCATTTCTCAATTTTTTTATAATGATGTTTAAATAAATTCATGTTACTTTGAGGATGGTGAGCATTGAATCGATTTGCAACTTGAAATTCTTTGAATATCAACTGAATTAAAAAATCAGTAAATGGTCAGAGTTATTATTCTTTGACAAAGTGACATGATTGAAAACTGGTAAAACAAGGACCCTAGACCTTACCCCCAGAATATACAATCAAACACCATACCCTTTCTTGCAGGATATAACCTTCTCCTCTTATAAGGGAATGAACAAGAGGCTTGGTATTCAGATATGTATAGGAGCGGACAACATGGGGCATCTTTTGTGTATGATGTTACAAAACCAACTAGATTTCACTTTTATTGATGATGTTCAATGATGATTATGATCTTTACGGATGAAATAGTCAAGTAGATGAGTCTAGTTTAGGCCAGTTGCTTGGGAATTGAATTCTAACGATGAGATTTTCTGACTTTCAACAACACCTAGACTATGACAGGTTCTTCTTGATAAGCTTAAGAAATTGGATCCGTATACCCAGATTATAATATTATATGTATACAATAAAGCTTGAGCTGTCCCTCTAGAGCAATTGGTTAAACGCCCCGGCTTTATCGATAGAATTCAGCTAGCCTGATAAAAATGATTATATTATATGTATACAATAAAGCTGAGCTATTCCGCTAAAGCAATTGGTTATAGAGGAAACTCGAAAGCCCTAGCTTTATGAATAGATTATATTCAAACCATGACCTTGATCGGGTACTTGGCAATTTGGTGTATGCTCCACTGTGATTGCCAAGTCAAAGACTTTGTGATGAGATGAACCCTTCAGCTAGCCCGATAGAGGCAAATTACAATAAAGTTGATTTCATCTAGCCAGGCAATGGCAAATTAAATCAATTTTATAAATAAGGAGTTTCGGTAAAGATGGACTAGGGGAGTCAAGTAACACCTGTTATAGTCAATTTTACACGAGCACTCAGAAATTTCATTTTTAGATCGATATTTCTGCACTGCCTTGGTTAGAGGAGTCTACAAAGCTTGAACAAATGGAAGATTTCAGAGAACTGAAATAGAAGTGTTCTAGAAAGTCTAGTAATTAATTATGCTAGTTGCATCATTTTGTCCGTATCCAATTAAAATACCAAGCCAAAAGGAGGGGCATATTGTGATGTTCACAAGGACCGAGAAAGAAATGTAAGTTTGTTGGCTGAAACCTTAAAAAATAGGAAGCCAACCCATCAATTTTGACACTTGTCAAAGAGCTATAACTTTGAAAACATTAAAGAGCTATTGATTCTTTTAATATTCTGTGAACTCATGGTTATAATTTGATTCGATTGTGAGCCTGAATTAAGGGGAAATGTTTTATAAAATTCTTTCATTCTTTGATCCCTACAATAAGAGAAAAGGGAAAAACATTTTCAAACATGACAGTCTCAAATATGAAAGGTTCTTGAAGCTGGTGAGACTCATTATGCCTCTACTGGAGAAAAGGAATAAGCGATTCCAGAACATGAATCATTCCACAATCTTGAAGCAAATGGTCCAAGAGAACAGAATAAATGAAGAATAGAACTTGTGACATTTCCTTGTGACGTTGTCAATAACCTATTAAGAAGAAGATGTTCTCATTATTCAGAAGGGGCACATAATACAACTTGTATAAAATGCAAGACATTTTGTTAGAAGAATTGGTCACTTCTTAAGTGTTTATGACAATGTGAAGAGATGCCTTCAAACTACTTGACAACGCCACTGTGAAATGACACTGGAATGAGAAATTTCAAGTTAGGATATGTTGGGCACGAAGAAATCCATGAGTACCCACTTTGGGGCATGAACAGAAACCCATATCATGTTGGGGTGACAAGATTCAGACCAAGAATATATTGAGAATGAGTCTCACGACTTGAAGTGTCAGGGGTAAACTGTGAATTTGAGCAGAGCTTACCTTGTAAAGCAAACCAACCGAGCATCAATTAATGGTAGAGTCCTGAAAGAGCAACTCAGAAAGCGTAATTGAGCCAAGGACAGAAATAGGGAAACATAGTGGTATTTCTGATCATAGCAAGAAGTTGAGAGAGAAAGCGATTTCTCCAAAATGAAGATAGAAAATGAAGACAACAAGAAGATAGAAGAAGATCAGAAGGCTCTTAAAAAATGCAAGTTGAAAATTATGAGTTGTTATACGGATATCTAAAGCAAACCCCGAAGAGGAATGATCAAGTAGAAGAAGACTAAGTTCGCCACTTTCAAGTCAAATGAAGATGAAATCGACATTTATGCATTCATGAGAACATCATTTGCATAAAAAAATGCATTACACTAATACATTTAATTACATTTGTGCTTCATGCATAAACACATGATTTTGATAGATCTTCCAGTGAAAATAGAAAATACAGGATGTTAAAATCCCGTCAATTGAAAGGTAGAAGTTAAACATCAAACACAGAGAATCATGTTTAGTGACGCAGAACCTGAGGAACGCAGGGGTCAATCCACAGAGGAAGCATTGCTTTGAAGCGGGGCACGTGGACCGACCATTAAGTCATTTTATCAAGTGAAATGAGAAGGATTTCTCATTAAAATATGAAATTTGATATTTTTGAAAAATAAGTAAGGTTTCTTACCTAGTAAACAATTTAAGTCCTTCGGGTCATCAGTAAGTCTTTCAAGCATGATGATGAAATCCTTCGGGTCATCTGTAAGCCTTTAAAGCAAGATGATAAGTCCTTCGGGTCATCCATAAGACATTTGGGTATGATGTTTTCATATGAGTTTGAAAATAAGAAAGTGATGTTTTAAGAAAATGAAACCTTTGAAAACTAAGAAGGATTTTTTCAAAAATTTCGCACTTAGTAAGTCCTTCGGGCCATCAATAAGTCTTTCGAGCATGATGCTTAAATCCTTAGTGCCATCAGTAAGTCTTTAGAGTATAATGATTAAATCCTTCGGGTAATTTATAAGCCTTCACGGAAGAGTAGTGAAACAAACCCATCAGTAAGTCTTTCGAGCATCATGATGAAGTCCTTCGGGCCATCAGTAAGTCTTTCGAGCATGATGATTAAATCTTCGGGTAATTTGTAAGCCTTCACCAAAGAGTAGTGAAGCAAATCCATCAATAAGTCTTTCGAGCATGATGATGAAATCCTTTGGGTCATTTGTAAGTCTTTTGAGCAAGATGATATGTCCTTCGGGCAATTTTAAGCATTCTCGGAAGAGTGTTAGAGCAAACATCAGATCATTAGATGTGAGAGGAAAGCGAAGGTTCTCGAGTACAAAGAATCAGATCAATTGATTAAAAGGAAATGTGCACGAGGAGTCATTAACCAATTCAAAGTCCCAGGAAGAGAGAAGTTCAGATGGCAGTCGAGTCCATGAAGATTCTCATATCTAGTTGTTGCGAGACAAGCTCCCGCAAAAAAAATAGATTCTCAAAGATTCTCTTAAATTTTAAATTTTTCGAGTATAATGTTTTTCAAATCTTCAAGCATACATTAATGAGTGGCAACGTTTGATTTTCAGATTTAACCTTCGAAGTTGAGCCTTCATGGGAGAATAGTGTAGCAGAATCACACCCGAAGATTGTTCGAGTTTTACTCCCTTAAGCAAGAGGGAGGACTGTAGGCAGAAGATTGTCCGAGTTCTACTCCCTGAAGTAAGAGGGAACAAACCCGTAGACAGAAGATTGTTCGAGTTATACTCCCTGAAGTAAGAGGGAGCGAACCCGTAGGCAGAAGATTATTCGAGTTCTACTCCCTGAAGCAAGAGGGAGCGAACCCGTAAGCAGAAGATTATTCGAGTTCTACTCTCTGAAGTAATAGGGAGTGAACCCGTTTTTAGAAGATTGTTCGAGTTCCTTAATCCCTGAACAAGAGGGAGCGGACCAGTCACTTGAAGATTTTTCAAGTCTAATTTATCCCGAAGTAATAGTAGAGTGGATTAACTTCTTGAGGTTTTCGTGACCGGACAAATTCGATCATCTTTTGATCTTTACCCTATTCTCATTATATGACAATGAGCAAAGAGGGGCAACTGTAGATACTCGATTTGTCCGGGACCAAGTCGTAGCAGACCCGAAGCAATGAGAGCCCAAATGAGCCCAAACCAGCTGTAGGCCCATCTCAAGCCCAATGGATAGCAATTGCATGCAAAAGTGGAGAGAAATTGGGGTTGGTTTTTAGCAGTTAATATAATCAGATAGTGAAGGGATTAACTACTGAAAACTAAAAGAAATTAACCACTAAAAAAAGATAGAGAGTTATCACCATCAAGAGAGGGGGGCTACCAGGGATTAACCAGAAAAGACAAGAGCACAGAACAGGGAGAGCATTGCATTTTTGAGGGGATTCATTGTAACAAAAAAACAGTGTAATCGTTCTCATTTTTACACGGAAAATACAAGGCTAGAATTCGAAGTTTTAAGTTGTTTTTCCCAATGATTCCATAAGCATGTTTCTTTCGTTTTTACATCCATTCAAAATGAAAAAAATGAAAAACCTATTTTCCCAATAGAAACCATCAACGAAAATAAACAATCCCAAACAGTAATAGCAAGGTTCCGAATAAAAAGAGAAGAATTTAGAAGGAGATTCAAACAAAAAGAAGAATCCGGAGGAAACCTCGCATATCTTTGCAGTAACAGCTTTCGTGCTTTCGTTTGAAGGAGGGAACGTCTTCAACAGTCAAAGGTAATGCTCTTATAGTCCCTCGATTAGGAGTGTTTGGGTTTGTAGAATTTTTGTGGTCATTTGAGAGTGGTAAGTCCCAAAAAGGTTGTGATTTAATGGCGTCGGTGATAAGAGTGAGGTGTTTGGGATCGATTGAGTTAGGTTTAGATGGTCGTGGTGGTTGTTAGTAGTGGCTGGAGATTGGACTGGTGCGTTATTTTCCGATCAGCAGCCGTGTAGGTAGTGATCTTGAGCGTTGTAGCTCTCGAACGGAGGAAAGAATGAAAGAGTAGAGAGTGGTGAAGGTGGCCATGGCAGCCGCTCGGTCGAATGGAAGAGAAGTAGAGAGGAGAGAAAGAGGAAAACGACGCTGGGGGTTAAAGTTAGCAGAGGTGGGGGTTTAGTTATTAGGTTAGAGCTTAATTTAATATTTAGCTTTTTTTTGGATGAAACGACATAGTTTAATTGGGGTACAATGTATTTCATTTTTATGAGATTGGGTTTATTTTCTAGGTAGTCACGCATGTTTTTGATTTAGTTCATTTTAGTCCTCAAAATCCATGTTTCCTAAACTTTTAATTTTATCTTCATATTTTACGCGCGTTTTACTTTAATCCCTGGTTGTAGTCAAGTTAATTTTTTGTTTGTTTATACATTTGGTTTGCTATTTTGAATTATTTCCATTTTAATCCTATACATGTTTGGGGTTTATTCTGGTTCCAGTACTTAAAGTTGGGTTAAATTGTATTTTAATCCATCAGTGTATTAGCATATATATTAGGTTGTTTTTATACGTGCATTAGTGTATACATATATATATATATATATATATATATATATATATATATATATATATATATATATATATATATATTTGTGCATTAGTATATTAGCATATATCTTGTGCATAATTTATAATGTATAGTTACATGTATATACGTACTATACCTTTTTTTAAAACTTTATTTATTTATTTTATTATGGTAGTTCGTATATAATGCATTTTCTCCCTTTTTCAAATCTCCTTATTATTTTAATTAGTATAAAATTATGTAGATTTATTGCTAACTCATTTATAATTTCTGAGATATGTATAGGGATTTTTCAAACTAGCTGTAAATATTTGTTCTTGCATATTTGCATGTTTATGTACGTTTGAGTATGCAATTGTCTCACTTCCAAGATTACATGACATTATTTTCTGCACAACTTGTATGATATCCTAATTTGCATAACTCGACATATTACATAATTGGATTAAGGGTAATAAACTTTTAATTTTAAATTGTTTTAAGTGGGTTGTCATAACGCATTTGAGGTCCGTTTTTAATGATTTTAAAATAAAAGTGTATCCCATTAGTGATGCCTAAAAATTGATCTATCACTTTAAAATTTGGGAATGGAAGAAAAAGAAATGTTCGGCTATTTAAATTTATCGAGAAAAAGTTGTTATAGCTTTTAAGATGTGGTCTCGATATTTGTAAATAATCAAACATTCTTTATCTTTCTAAAATGATTTGGTAATTTTAATTTAATTTATTTGGGTGCTTTTGAATATTATTAAATTCACATCTTTGTTTTATGGGATCAAAAATCAAATTAAGTTCGAATTTGTAAAGTTCACTGCAAAGACGTTAATTAATCGACTAGGTACCGATTTAGGGCGTTGTGGGGGTGTTAATCCTTCCCCACACGTAATCGACTCCCGAACTCATTCTTTGGTAACGCATACCTCAATTTGTTGTTTTAATTAAAATTAATTTTTATTTAAAATGACAAAACGTTTTTGGGTGCCCAATCACACCCTAATCAAAGATTGGTGGCTACTCTTCGAACCATATTTTTTCGATCGTAAAGGAAATCCAAAATTTTTCGAAACGAGAGGTCTTTGGAATCGCATTTGTTTTTAAATTAAAAAGATGATGATTAAGAATTAATGTGGTTTTCAAAATCTCACTTTTTTACTTTTAAGAAAAAAATCGTTTCGACATCCGCCATGTGCTTTTATGCTATCCGGATGCGAACCAGCTTTGTACTTGAGACACAATAATAAAATTAGTGATCATGGTAGATATCCAAAAGTATTCAACACAAACAACGTAATCAAAATCGAAAGAAAAGAGGAGAAACAATAAGATTGTAATGGAGTGAAGAAAGACCTCAGTCCATTTAACAGTAGGTTTGCCAGCACGAGCCGAGGACGAACTGCAAAGATAATATTGCATCTCAGTCGAAATTGTAATTATTAAACAAACTGAAAGTGTCAAGCCATGTAATTATCAACATTTGCAATTTCTTTTAAAGCATAATTGAAACAAGTTCAGAAATCCCAAACAAGTTCAGAAACACCGAAAATGTGAACCAATTCATTGTTAACCAAGGATCAAGAGCCCTAAAATAACAAACATTTGAAATTTACCAAAAACAATAGTTCGGACCATCGGAATACCCTAAAACAAATAAATTCAACTAATAAATTCAATGAACTGTTTAAAGCCATATCTACCACTAATTCAATTAGTACCTAAAACAATAGTTCGGACCATCTGATTTTAAAGCCATATCCACCACTTAAAATAAAAAATTCAATTATTATCTAAAACAAATAAATTCAACTAATAAATAGCAAACTATTGTATTCCTCCACTAAAAGTTGGTTGTTCTAAGAACCAATTCAACTTGAAAGATAACATCCATAAATCTACTATCTCTTAATCCCTCAAATTTATTTATTCTCATTTCCAACAATGTACCTTGGAATCAAAGGCCAAAGAGGAATCCTAATTCCAACTTTTCAACGCCCAAAGAATTGCAAGTAAATGAGGAAATAATTTCAAGCTACTTAAACATGAATATTTCAAAGTTACTGTCAAGCTAACTGGCAGGGAAACCTAAAGTAAATATCGAGTAGTGAACTTGAAGTATAATTGATAGTGGGACAGATGATGATATTATCTTGGCATTTTCTTCATCATCACTCGGTTGACGTACCCTTGGAAATAATCTTTGTGCATCCAAATAGTCACGGGAACTTCTGGAGCGGGAATTTCTGGAGAAAAATAATAATACTCAGTGATAGTAACACAGCCAAAATAAATAACCAAATCCATATAAAATTCTCAGCATCGATCAAGAAAGATAAATAACAAATACCATCTCTGCAAGATTAGATGCGCTATCTTCAACTGATGCACTTGAAGTTCTCTCTTGACTTCCTAGCCTGGATCTTGGAGTTCGAGGAGAATCGGATTCATCATATTGGCCACGCAAAACAACAGTTCCAAAGGTAGAAGCATCTTCATTAGAAGCAAATGCGCTGCTAGACTACACAACACATTGAAATCTAATACAATCAATGGCTGAGCCTGGGACACAACTCTCCTGTTTACACCGCCTAAAGAATTGACACCGATGGTGGAAGTCCCGAAAGTGTATCATAGAGTTGTTGAAACAGCTTCGATACGTAATGAGAATAGAGTCAAATTGCCTTGGAGGATTTGATGATGCGACCGTTATTGACTTCGACCAAGTGACAATGACGCATTTCCCAGAACCATAGGCGTTTCCATTTTTGACCTCTCATTCTTTATGCTTTGGGGCTGGCCTCCTATGGAATTCACTTCCCCCGATCTTTCCTTGTTGATGGCTACCTCTACTATTTCATTGACCATCGCAACATCAGTGAAGTTCCGGGGGTGATTACGACCAGGTGCTCGAAGAAAAGAACCTTCAGGGGTCGTTTGGTTCACGGCATTTTTTATTACCGGGGGAATGGAATCCTCATTCCCCCGTTTGGTTGGCCGGTAATCTTATTTCCGGTAATGTTTTATTACCAACAGTAGATTTTTTTGGGTATATTATCGGGAGTGTGATTACCCTTCCCATAGGTATTGTTGGATTACTAGCGTTTTTGATTAAAATGCCCTTAATTTTTTTTTCAAAATTATCCTTCTTCTGTCGTTGAATAATAAAAATTATACGAAGGTTAAATTACAAATTTATCCTTAAACTATTTTAGATTTACAAAAAAATTCCATAATTAGAATTTTATATAAAGTTCAGAGGTTAAAATAAAATTTTACCATTTCATTAAACATATTTATCTTTTTAATTTTGTAAAAAAATATAAATTTTATGAATTTAAATTTTTTAAAGAAAATATATAAATTAATTATAGTAATATTATAATAGAATTCAAATTGTTAAAAAACAAATATATAATAAGGACAATTTGGTAAAATATACATTCCAATAATCATTTATTCCTTTAACCAAACTATGTAATTTTACATTCTTACTAAACCAACCAAACACAAAATACAACATTCCCAGTAATCCTATTCCTTGGTAATCTTTTATTCTCACTTGTAATCTTACATTTCGTGAACCAAACGCACCCTCAGAGTATGCACAAAGAGTTTTCTCGCCTCCTTTTTGTCCAAAGGATGATGAACCTGCACAATTACATATTTCCACCGCTGCGCATACTGTCGGAAATTTTTATTAGCTTTTTTCTCCATGCTTTGTAACATTACTTGGTTGGGTCTCATATTGTTCATGTGTTTGTATTGTTCTAAGAAAGACCTGAAAAAATCTCTCCACAACCTGATGTGATCTTGATTTAGTTGATTATACCAACGGATCGTCGAACCCGTTAAACTTTCTTGAAAGTAGTTAATCAGGAGTTGATCATTCCCTACATGTCCCGTCAATTTTTTAAATAATATTTTGATGTGAGTAAAGGAAAATTGTTCCCATCAAAATTTTCAAAGTCCGAGACTTTGAACTTACAGAGGAGGATTAAGTTCAAGACCAAACTCAGCTCCGAGGCATCGATCCCATAAAAGTTCTCTTTCCCTTTTTATCATCTTCATTTGGTCTTTCAATTGTTTTATCTTAATTTTTCAAAGTTATACTCTAGATAGATTGGCTTGGATGTGTATTTTGAAGATTGTTCACCTTCATATGGTTCATTTGTCTATTATTTATGATTGAGATCTAATGTGTATGTCACGATTCTAAAAGTCTCTTCATGATGCTTTGGGTAATCAATTAAGTTTTAGTCTGATAGTCATTCTAAGTGGGTTATTCAGATTATGGAGAATATGTTGGGAGAATGCATTGTATATTTTTGGACAGTTTGGAGAATCATTTGTCGTTGGTTGAGTTTGTCTACAATAACAATTATCAGACCAACATTCAGATGACACCATACAAGGCCTTGCATGGTTGTAGGTGTCATACTCTGTTATGTTAGAGTGAGTTATATGAGAAGAGGGTTATGAGATACAATCTTATTTAGGAGATAGGATATACAATTATGTTGATTCGAGACAGGCTTAAGGTTATTTTTTATGGACAAAAATCTTATGTTGATATGAAGAAACGAAATATTGAGTTCAATTTGGGTGACTGAGCCTTTCTGAAGATATATCATTTAGGAAGTTACTTCGACTTAGACGTAAAGGCAAACTAAGCTCGAGATTTATTGGAACTTATCAGATTCTATGTCGAGTTGGAACAATTGTTTATCAACTTGAGTTACCGCCTGAGTTTGAGCGCATTCACAATGTCTTTCATGTTTCTATGTTGAGACACAATCGTCTTGATATGTCTCATATCATTCATGTTGAGGACGTTAAGCTGAGACCAGATCTTAGTTATAAGGTGGATCCTATTTAAATTCTTTCCTATGAAGATCAAGTTCGAAGAAGCTAACGTATACCAATGGTTAAGGTACTACGGAGTAACAGTAACCTTACAGAGGCCACTTGGGAGACTAGAAGTCTATGGAAGATCAATTCCCTAATCTTTTTTCGCCACGTAAAATTTCGAGGCGAAATATTCTTAAGGGGAAGTTGTAACACCTCAAAATTTTGGGGCTAAATTAAAAAGTTAAGGAATTTCGACGTACGTTTGCAAACTTATAAAAGTATGGAAACTAAGGTTGTAATTAACCCACTAATTTTTAAGGTTTTAGAAAAAACCCATTTTTTCTTATCTTTTTTTCTCTCTTATTCTTCCTTTTGTTGTGTATGATTTCAACTATTTCATACCATTTTCATTGTTTTTTCAGCTTTTCCTCATTTCGTCGTCGTCTGTGTTGTTGTGTGTCTCACCATTGGTACCAATTGTTCCAACACATCATTCTTGTTTGTTTGGTGATCTCGGTTTATCCATTACCTCTAGCGTTATTGTTTTGGGAGGAAGTGAAGTTTCAAGTTTTGCAAAATAATGTATCTCTACAATGTTTCACTTTGAAATAACCACGATGATCATATGTCTTTGCATTGCTCTCCAATAGATCACAATCATGATCACTCTCGCTTAGCTTAGTTTGATTTTGCACGTTCGACTCGAGATACAAGTCCCAATTTACAGGATCTAGTATTACCGATCGTGAGAAACATAAGGCTTAACTGATATTATTTAGTTTATATAGATGTGTCCTCATGACGTCTTATTAATTTTACGCTATTATAATGTATAATTCTTTTTGTGAGCATGTTCGTATTCTCCTTATGTTTATCAATGACATGTCTGGTTTCTGATTATTGTTTTATTATTTTTAATATGTAGATTGATGTATTTCTGTCATTTGTCTAAGATCCTCTATAGAGGACAACATCATTATCATGTTTCTGTTTGGGATCCTCTTCCGAGGGAAATATCTTCGTAGGGCATTATCCTCATCTTGATTTTTGTATTCTGATTCAGATACCTCTTCGGAGGATAACATCCCCTTCATGTTTACCCGCAATGAAAGGTAAGATTGTGAAATTTTTTGTTATAATATTTCGGTAATGAACTATTAATTTACCGTTACCTGATTTTTTTTATTTACACTTTATGTCTTCTGTGAAGTATTTATGATTTATTATCGATATCTGTTGCACTTAGAGGACGCAATGAGACTTATAGCTCACTTTTTAGTTTTTGTCTTTTCAGATTCCTTAGACCTTTAAGGTTCCGATTGGTAGTTAGAGGATTGACTAGTAGTATGTATTCATAGATATCGTATGAACATTTTTAGACTATAATTTTAAATTTTTATTAACATTAAATATATTTATATTGGGATTTTGGGATATCTTATTTTTATTTGTTTTGGACTTTAATCTCGAATTATGTAATATTTTATGAACTCTTAGTTCTGTTTACGGATTAACATCGGTATTCTAATAACACATGCTATAATGTAAAAATTTCTTAGTTTCTGTTGATTCAAATTATTGTGATCTCCAAAATTCGATTATAACGTCCAGTTCAGGTCTAAGGGGTTACAAAAACTTTTTTGGAGAGAACCCGATCATTTTTTATAAGAGCTGGGACTTGAAGGTATGGCCTAAAAACTCCTAAGACTTCAACCATAAATAAAATTAGGATTTTTTTCCTTGGAAGGACTTGAAGTAAATTTTAATTTAAAAGGATTATAATATAATTCTATCACTATTTTAGCTTATAAATTTATAAATTTTAAATAATTTATTTGAATTTTATCATTTATAAGATGACCAATTGAAATTTTATCATTTATAAAGCGAGCAAAATACAACTTAACCATGTCTTAGCTAAAAGCATTAAAATTTAAAGGAATAATAGTGAACAATTGCCATATCTAGGAGCATGACCTCCTATCTCCACCCCTGATTTCAACCTTATCATTAAGCTACATATTTAAAATATCGTTAAACTTTAAGTTAGTTTACATTTATATACTTTATTAGAATTGAGTAGTTGTTTTCATTGATTTATGATGAAAAATACTCAAAATTGATAATATATGTTCTAATGTTTATTTCTTGTAGGCCACATATGTATACATGTTTTATTTATTTCATATTTTATAAATAGCTAAAATTAATAAATATACTAACATGCATGCGTTTGTTAATTTTCTAAATTTATTATGGAGATAAAATTTAAATTTGAGAAAAATAATATGTTGATATAAATGTTAACTTTTTAAAATAAATTTCTCTGTCATAAAATAAAGTAAATTAACCTAAAATATAAATAATTATTTATATATTTTTAATAGTTTAAAGTGATTATAAGGTAATATTTGTTTATAATTTTTTAACCATTAACAACACACACACCTTACAGATTTAGCTACTCAAACCCGAGACCTCAAAGAAAAATAATACTCTCTTTGACTAATATGGCTATGCAATGAGTTTAAATTATAAAATATATATTATTAAGAGAAAATGTTATTCTCTCTAAAAGTATTGGCTTTGAGTAGTTGCGTCTACTGGATGTATGTGAGAATGAATATCAATATGAAAAATCAACCCGAATGTTTAAATCAAGAGTTGATGAACAAAATAATCAAGTCTTAAATAAGACATGAAAATATTAAAACATCATTTGAAAAATATTGTTAGTTCAGTGTTAATTAGTGTATCTGACAATAATTCTAAACTTATTTATAATTTCTTCAAATCATTTAAATATATTAAAAATTCAATATTTACAAATATCAATAGAATTGGACTCGAAAATAATCTTGTTATAAGCACTAGAATTTGTCGTTGATGGACAATTTTTTGGAAAAAATTTCATGAAAAATTATATATAAATATGCAAATAAAGATTTTTCATGAACATTAATAAAGGAAAAAACGTATGAAAATAGTAAAATAGTTTAAAGAAAAAACTATAAGGGCGAACCAAGTGTTTCATTTTAAACAATTAATTAAGTAGTAGTGATTTGATTCCTCTCTTTTCAACGTTGGAATTAATTCTTCGTTTTGTATTTTTGGAAAAAGTTAATGAATGATTAACAAAGTGGGATAGTTGAATTTGATGGCGTAAACTTTAAGAGATTCTGTCCAATGTTTCACATTAAATAAAATTAAAAATAAAATGATAAAACCGTCCACGTTGTACGCTTCATGTCGGACTTTGACTTCATGAAATTCATACGTTGCTAGAATATATTCGATCCTCCTCGCACTATAGGTTTTATCAGTCTACAGAATATTATAAAATCAAACCCTAGTTTATGCAAACTAACACTGGTAGATATGTACCATGGAATTTATTGAAAATATCCAATGTTTTTTAATCTTTATTTCTATGATGACAAACGTGTATGGCCATCTTTTTGTACTCTTGGATTTCAACGTTAATGCAATTTTCATCCAGAAAACTGGATGGAAAAGGACAAGAAATTGCGGCTTGGACATATCTCTTAGCTGTGTTGTCAGATGTAGATAGAACATGAAGCCTACCTAAAGCACCAACAATAAACATCGCTAAGAAACGAAGAAATGATCCCTTCAGACACATCCAAACAAAAACCTCGATTAAACAGAAGATTTTCGAATGGTGAAGACAAGCTCCTCTGTGGTCCCATCATGATTTCCTCAAGAACAAGCTCTGAGCTATGGCTTTCGATTAGGGTTTATTACAATGTTGAGGACATTGTTTTTTTTTTAATTATATTTGGGTTTCATGATTATCGTTATAAACAACATAACAAACATATAGCAACAGAAAGCGTGTTAAATTATGGCTTACTTGTCAAAGGACAAAGCAAAGAACATGACAACATGAGTTAAAGGACGTCAGTGTAAGCGTGCTAGTTAATCAGCTGTTTTCATGTAGTAGCTGTTGGTATTCGAAACTAGATTTTTTTTGGGGGGAATCTATTTTGAAACTAGATTGAATATTACATCAATTGATATTGTTGTTATTGTAGTATTTAACTGGATACGAATTTGAACGTGTTTAGATATATAGTGTATTCTGGTTTTATGGGTGGGAACACGGACATGAAAAGAAACTTTTGACAACTAATTCATCCAAAAGATTTTTGTCCGAAGGTGGTGATGTTTATGACCCAAAGTTAGTATCAAATGATATGATCAATGTTTTCTGTAGTTTGTAGATGAAAGGTTTGATATTGTCAAATCTGTATTCCCAAGAGATATGGATTCAAATCCAACAAGATTGAGCAGCACTGCATGTTGTTTATGTTGAAACTAGGGAAAACATGTTTTTTGTACATGTCTGTAACTTTTTTTTTTAAATGTTTTTTGGCTTTTATATCAATTGTAATGGTCTTGTAACATGATATCCAAAGGGAGGTAATAAATATCTCTTCTTTAATAATCTTCATATTCTTTAATTTTGAAAGAAAAATAATCTTAATCTATTTTTTAAATATAATCTTAATCTATAATTGAAAAGAGAGAAGAACGAAGATAACTCGATTGTTGTATTCACTGTTATTTAGTCGGTACTCATGAATAATATATCCTACTAGTGTTATTTTAAAATAAAAATATTCAAACAATTCAAAAAGCAATTCTATTTGTTGAATATATTAAAAATACAAATAAACATGAGAAATTATTTGTTTTCAAAAATACAAACAAAAGGAGAAAAAGGTTGAAATTATGTTAGATTTTTTTATTTAGGGTTTATAATGTTGTTATTCGAGTCGAGAATATCACCTCCAACTCCTATCCTATCCTATCGTCCAGAAAATATCAAAATTTCCTTTCAATTAGCAAAGCTGTTATAGGCATCAAAGAATGAATAGTTTCTACATTTGGTGTCGGTAGTGCTACTCACTCAGTGACAAGTTTTTGTTCCATCTCTATGGTTAGAGTTTTTTTTCATTAATTACGAGTCAATTTGTGAACTTTTTTAAAAAAAAAAAAATTATAATAAGCTAGACATTTTTTTTAAATTTTTGTTTAATAATTTGACATAATTACTAAGTGATATTTGTTTTAAATTTTTTTTGATAATGTGTATATATATTCTTTAAATACAGTTATTCAAAATCAAAATCTTTAAAAAAATATTTCTTTCTACAACTGAAACTATTTAATAAATTCTAAATTCACAATTATATACTCATAAAAAGGCATCTAATTTTGGCTCTTAGTGTATTTAGATAGAAAGTAGTCCGATTCATATTCTATATATTTAGAAATCATACATTTAAATGTTAATTTTGGATTTAGATTTGGATTTGGATTTTTATCATGCGTGTATTATTAAAATTTAAATATGATTGTACACTTAAATTGTATACAAATATAAAATTCAGATTCGTACATATAATAAAAAAAAGCATAGACTTAGATTTCACAATTGCTGATGTTTAGACTAGCTTTGCCGACTAGTTTAATGTTGTTGTGAATAGTTTGTCGCTTTAATTAGCACAGTTTATCTCTTAATATAGTGAAAATATTAATTTGGCTTAATGGCCAAATAAGTGCCTACGTTTTTTTGTCTATCTGGGTGCCTAACGTTACAAACGTTACCCTTTTAGGCGTTCAGACTGTTTACGGTGTTAATTTTTCTGTTAAGTGACACATGCCACAACCCGGTAATTTTAAAATTTTTATATAAAATTATATATTTAAAAAAAATACACAAATTTTGAAATAACCCCTAAACTTTAAAAACCTTCATTTCAACCCAACCCTTGCCTACCGCCGTCCTTTGCTGTCAAAGAAACTCCACCCAACCTCCCCTCCCTCGATGACCAAAACCCCTATGAAATTGTGATCGATTGACGACTGATCGACGATAAATCGATGTTTTAAATCCCGTGAACCCTTGGATGAAAATTACGATCTCACTTGATTCCGATGGTGAATCGGTGACAACTACGGCGACATATAATTAGGATGATGGCAAGGACTACGTCAGCGACGGTGGTCATGGCCGGAGAGGGTGGCGATGGCGGATTAAGGTTAAGATTTAGGATTTTGGGGTTGTTTTATAATATAAGAAAAGTTAGGGTTTTTTTATAAATATAATAATATTTTATGAAAAATAAATTTCAAAATTACAGGTTGTGACACGTGTCACTTAACGGTGAAAACTAACGGTGTTGACGGCCCAATCCCTTAAAGTGCTAACGTTTTGTAACGTTAGGCACCTGGATGGGCAAAAAAAAACGTAGGCACTTATTTGGCACAAAAGGCATAGTTTGGGCACTTATTTGGCCATTAAGCCTTTTAATTTCAGCATGAATCCTTATTTGAATTGTTATTTCTTTTGAGCTATTATTTCTTTTAAAAAACATAATTTAACTAATGGGTGAAGTACACAAATGGTCATCCAACTATAGGATACTATTTTATTGAGTTCATTGACTATTAAAAGTTATAAAATGGTCCTCTGAGTACCGAGAGTTGCTTTGTTGAGACCATCGACTGTTAAAAATTACAAAATAATCACTCAACTATTCATTATATTCCAAACTTGTCATTTTCCATTAAAAAATTAACGGTCGTATGAGTTGGACGTTAACATGTTGATTGAGATATGATAGTCGTTTGAGATTATGAGATCATATTTTATCATATCTCAGTCAACAGGTTGACGTACATTTAGGTTGTTGTCAATTATTTAACAGAAAAGGACGAGCTTGGAACATAATGAATAATCGAGTGATCATTTTGTAATTTTTAATAATTGATGGACATAATAAAATAATATCATATAATCGACAAACCATTTGTATACTTTACCTTAACTAATTTGTGTTCTATTATTTATATAGAAAATGGTCCAATTTAGAGGACAACTTTGTTTCGTCAATATTTCTTACTTATAACTCTTATTAATTAATTACAAGTGAGGAAAGTCTAATTTCAAGTTATGAGGAATCATAATTTCCTCTTTAAATCAACTTAATGTTGTGATTGATAATAATAAATTAAGTAAATACAATCTATCGAAGTTAAAATTTCTGATACGAAAATATTTTGAAATCTTTTTAAAAGAATAATGAATGAAAGATAATATATATTTATTACAAAATATATTTAGTAATGATTCTATGAATAAGACAAATTACTTACATAATCATTTAGTAATAAGAAAGGTCCATTGGACATTTGATAATAAGTATTATCAACTAACTAAAACTTAAAAGAAATTGAAAAACAACGGGCGTGGAACCTTCTTTGACCCAACTGAGAGAAAAAGGTCGAAACTAATCTGACCTAGAGAGCCTTCAGTCTTCAGCAGCTTGTAACGAAACTGAGGGTGGGGCCTCTTCGACCCAAAACTCATCATCCTCGGAGACGGAAGAAAGCGACGCCAAAATATGAGCCGCCCCATTTGCAGATATGAGGACATGGTGGAAGGACCTTGTCGACGGTCATTTTTGTCCGAGTGACGATTATTATATATACATTATTATATATATAATAATATTATATTATAAATATTATTATTTATAAAGCCCGAAGGCCCAGTTACAAAGTAAGGCACACAGGCCCGATTACAACCAAGCCCGGGCCCGAGTCAGATGCAAGCACAAACTTGTCCAGACCCAGATTCAGCGAGCCACGTGAGAAGCCCCATCAGCAGTTAGGGTTTCATCTCTACTCCAACGCCATACAGCTCTCCATCGCACGATCAAATGGAGATCCAATGGTTCATAAGCCATCCAGCAGAAACCCTAGGGTATCATTGTAACCCTAGTGTCTATTTCGGCCACCGCCTCCAGCAGATCCAACCAGACACTGCCACGACGTTGCCGACTCTCCAGAGCTCTCCAGAAGGTTCTAGAAGATCAAATAGCATCGTATAACTCACCACCCCTAGGGTGAGTCACCATTGTAGCTCCGTTGACTCACCGGGGTACAGTCTTTTAATCGGTCCAAAGGGAGCATCGAAACTCCCTATAAATAGGGATGCACCTGCAATGAAGAAAAAAAACAAGAAACCCAACAACCAAGCCACAAGAAAATATAGAGAGAAGGTCGAGGGAATATTACCTTCATCGGAACATCTACGCTCCTCCACGCGTCGTTGGATAAGTAGAACTTCGAAGCTAAAAATCCTAGATCTACGTTGATTTAGGGGTTTTTAGAATAAAAGGCTGCCGGATTAGGCTTTAGGAGGGTTCGGGATTTATTTTGGTGTATTCGGGTAATTTCTGATCACAATGGGTGGTGGTTGGTGGCGTCAGAGATCGGCGGAACATGGCGGCCGACCGGTGACCGGCTACCCTCCGGCGAGGGCTTTTAGAGAGATGTCAGAGCATATCTCATTTAAAGAGAGAGAAGAAAGGAGAGAAATAGAGAGTTTTCCCTTAAAGGGTCGGTTGGGGTATATTTATACCCTCCCAAAACTACGTCGTTTTGGGGAGGGGCTTCAGTGTAATTAGGGAATGGCTAAATTTCGTATGTGGTTCTTCCAACTTTGTAAATCTTTAATTTTGGTCCCGAAATCAGGTTTTTTGTGTATTTCAATTTTGATTTCGCATTTTAATTATTTTTATTTTAGTCCTTATTATATTAATATATATGTTATAGGTAAAATTATGCATTTAGTCCCTTAAGTATTAAAAATGTATATTTTAGTCCCGAATTAATTTAGGTTAAAATATATAATTAATATACAGCTTCAATATTATTTTTAAGTAGGTTAATTAATGTTACTATTTTATATTTTAGTCACTAATTATTATTATAAGACTAATTATAGTATTAATATACTTTTATATATTAGAATAATTTTATAATATAGTTTCAACATTAAATATTATAATAGTGTCAATAATATTTATGTTAAATATTTAGTATTTATATTAAGACTAAAAAGAAAATTTATCAATTACTGCAAAGACATTTAATTAATAAATATCGGTACCAATATTGGGCGTTGTGGGAATGCTAATTCTTTCTCATACGTAACCGACTCTCGAACTTATTTTTCTGGTAAGCAGACCCGAGTTGTATTATTTTAATATTATTCTTAGGAATTTTTTAATTAAAATAATATGACATTTTGGTGATCAATCTCACCGAATTAAAAGATTGGTGGCGACTCTACAATTTGGTATTTAATCTGATTCATGGAGGATAAACACTTACTTTTCGAGACTAGTTATACCATCTGGGGTGTACTATTTGCACTCTCCATCGCCAGGGCATAGAAATGTCTCGAGTGCTTGGCGACTCCATTGGGGAATTTTTTAAAAAAAATGAGAGTTAGCCACCAATTTATTAATTATTCGTCTTTGCAGTAAATAATAAATTTTTGTTAATCTTGTTTTAATTATTTTTATTATTATACTAACCTTTTGTTTTTATGTGTACATATTTAATTTTGGGTCATTAAAATAAAATAATAGGCCGTATTTTATTTTATGCTTTTCCTCACCCACTGTGCACTGCATTCATGACATGAGCTAAAACCCCACTCTTATATTGTTTAAGTGAATGAGAAACTATTCCTCGTGTGGTTTTCACCTCCGTATGGGGTAGGGGACCATTCTTTGAGCTCACACCTTATGTTCCTCGTGTGTTTTTCACCTCCGTATGGACTTAAGGAAGTGTGTTCCTTCGAATTGAACTTAATCCGAAAGTTTGTAATGGACTAGGATTATGGGTTTGGCAGTCCAATAGGGCACCAACAAAGAACAATTCGTTGACCCTTTTTACTCTAGAGCCAAAACTCAGCGTATAGCAAACGTAGAACTAGAGTCTAGGTGAAGCCTAAACTGAATGAGTTTTGTAAGATTAGTACACAAAGAAAAAGCATGATTCTTTTTATTTTATTTATTATTATTTATTTTCTGAATAAATGCATGCGAACTAGACATCATGCAGTTAGGTTATTTTTCCAAACAAAGCATGGAACTAGAAAACATGAGGTTAGGGTATGATTTTTTCTTACTAACCAGTTTTTGTATATATTCTGAAAATGCACATGTTAATTATTCTGTTTTCATTTGCATAATCATAACATACCCAAGGGTGTTGATTCAAGAGTGATTATCAAAGTTTTTCATTATGGACAAAAGGTTTCATAATCAAGTAAACTGTGAAGCAGTCAAAGAAGGATATCTCAAGGAATGATATCTCAAGGAAGCTTTTAAAATAATGGAGGGATATAAACATAAAAATCCTGTTAGATTGATACCGAAAGCTTTTTATGGTAAGAGCATCAATAAGAACAATCATAGGGAAGAGAATTTTTATGAAGCTCAAGCTCATTTTTGGAAAGACTAAAACAAGAAATTGAACACAGAGGTTGAAGCCATGCTTGATGATTTTCGAAAAGTCAGTCAAACCTTCAAAGATGTTGGACTAGGAAACACCCCTGAAGAATGGATGACAGAAATCATTAAACTGAAGAGTGATGTTGAGCACTGAAAAAAGATACATGAGGATCAAACAAAGAAATTATCCTATGACTTTCAAATTACTGAAGAAATATACAATGCATCCATTACCAATTTGGAGAAATGTCAAGCTGAAAACCAGATATTGAAGAAGGATATAGACAACATGGAAACTTCATATTTGATCCATCAATGTGAGATTAATACTGAATTAAAATCTATTAGAGCTCAAAACCATACATTGCTGAAAATGGTGGATGAATATGGAGATCTGGTACGAGAACTTCTTGAACATAAAGGTTCCTTGATAAAGGAAAATGAACAATATTATCTGTAACTTTGAGAAATGGTAGGCAAGATTCAAGAAAAAAATAATGACTTGAAGAAAGCTGCTGCTCAAGCAGGCAAGGTAGCCCACAAGCTGGTGAACTTAGCTGGTTTTACAAGGGAGCTGAAGCAGGATGACAATCTAATTCTAGAGCATAAATGGAAGTTAACTTGGCCTTTTAAGGAGATAGAGAAATTAGGAGGGAAAGCTATCCTTTATATGTAATGACCTTTGGATGTATTAAAAAACCCTTTTGTGTTCAATGAAAATTGTTTTAAGATAATTACTCTTGAATTACACTCTTTCATACATGCATTTACATTTATATTTGTATTCATTCTTTGCATAAACATCACATAAGAGTAATCAGTGAAAGATTTTGGAATCAGGAGTTCTAAAAATCAAGGGCATGTCTTAAAAAAAGGATTGAAAGCAATGAATGGAATATTAGCTCGAGTTGGAAGGATTGAGAGAATCCAAGAACAACTTGAGGAAGTCCAACGAGAAATGGTTAAAGAAACAAGAATGTTCCAAGCTGAGTACAGGGAAAAAATGTCTGAGATGATGGGTATGATGGTTACTCTACTATATGGGGATAAAATGTTAGAAGACCCTATTGAGCTTGAAAAAATGAAGGCCTCAGGAAAAAGTATGGATTTCAATATGAAAAATGACCAAGAACCTGTTGTGGAATATAGAAATCCAACCCATTTTTACGGATCAGGAAATATGACAGATAACATGGACATTGAAGTTGGTTCTAAGAAGAGAAACATGGAGCAAGTCCTATTGAAAATAGATAAAAAAAAAGGCAAGAAAGAAAAAATGATGACACATTTCTTTCCAATTCCCATTTTGTATTCAGAGTTGTTACCCTTTCTCTTTGAAAGTGGTCTTGTAACTCCCATCCCTCCTAGTACTTATTTGCATCTAAATTGGAAAAATATCAAGAATCCATGCAATTATCATTCTAGAGATTTTGGTCATTCCACAGAAAATTGCATAATGCTAAAATTAAAAGTCCAAGACCTTATGGCAGAAAGGTTGTTATGTTTTGAAAAAGGGAAACCTAAGCTCCTCAGAAACTCAAAGCTGATTGGGAAAGAGAAATTTTCAAGTCATCTCTCTCAAGACGTTGATCAAAAGTCAGACATTCAAAGCAAACATTTTTAAGAAGGCAATAGTAAAGAAACGGTCATATCAAGGGAATATCTACCATGTTTTCCTTTAATCTCATGTAGCAAGTTATATGCCAAATTACATAAAGCCCAGCTTATTTCTCCATGTCAGGCTAAACCTTTGGTACCTCCTTACCCAAGATGGTATAATAAAAAGGTCTTTTGTGAGTATCATGCTAGAATCCGAGGACACTCCATCGAAAATTGTGGTAACTTCAAACAACAAGTTCAAGATCTTCTGACTCATGGAATTATAGAAGTGGATGCCGACAGTCAATCCATTTTGATCAAACATTTGGGAGTCAACCCCAAGAATGAAGTTGATAATGTCAAAACAAATGGAGGATCAGACAAAGCACAAGAAGATGAAGTATGTATAGAAGATTTAACTCTCGATACTTCTTTCAAGCTAAGAGATGATACAAGAATAAGAAATGAAAAAACAAAGTGAAAGGTAATCCGAGATTGGCCTACAGGTTTAAAAAGAAGCAAGACAGATACAATCTTGGAGACACCTCTATCAAATCTTTTGAAATCAAGAGATGCAAGGGGAAATTTAGTGAATGTTACTATAAGAAACATCCAGAACCAGGATACAACTATTACCATCAAAGAGATTTGTTTTTAAATTCAAACTGAGCTCAATTTCCAGTCCAGAAAGATAATGATGGGATTTAATCAAGAGATAGCTCAAGAGAAAGTTGAGATTTGCTCTCCCAAAGAAGCTACCCAAGAAATGATCAAGGAATGGGGTACAAATATAGATAAAGATCCTGGTCTGATTATACATCAAACATATAAGGAAAAATGAGGCAGTGGAAGTTGTTATCTACCACTATTGTACTTTTCATTTTGTAGCATCTTGTTTGAACATGTTTTTTTTCATTTCTCCGCCTTTTGAAATAAAAATATGATGCTTTTAAGGTTATGAGCATTGAATCAATTTTGCAATCTTGTAGTTCTTTGAATATCATTAGATTAAAAGCTTTTCACAAACAGAGTTATATATTTTTGGTAAAAGTATCAAGATTGAAAACCAGAAAGAAAAGGATCCTGACCTTACCTCAGAAGAAATACATCCCAAACACTACCCTCCCACATAAATGAGAGAGCCTTCTCCAAAGCAATGAATTAGACGAAAGGCTTGGTATTGATATTTAGAAGCATAAAGGGTGGAACATCTTTTGTACCCTTGCAAATCTAAGTAGATTATTTTCCATTGATGAGACTCGACGATGAAACTTTTTCTAATCTGAGTCAGCTACTGGTAAATTGAAATTTGGTAATGAGATTTTTTCCACCAAACACATAGACTATAACAGGTTCTTTTAAAGAAGTAAGAGTCATCTCTCTAGAGCAATTGGTTCATAGCCCTGGCTTTATGGATAAGTTTCAATTAGCCCAATGATGGCTAATGTCAATAAAGTTGAATTCAGTTAGTCAAAATAGCAAAAGAAGTCATTGTAAAAAAGTGAAATAAATACCTGTTATAGTCTACTTCACACATACCCACAAAAATCTCATTATTAGATCGATGTTTTCACACTACTTTGGATAGAATCAAGGATTTCAGATAATTGAAATTGAAATACTTTAGAAGTTCTAGTAACTGTTATACTAGATTGTGTTATTTTGTACGCATCCGATTAAAGATACCAAGTCAAGAAAGTGAGGCATGTGACAATGTTCACAAAAGAGTGAGAGAAGAGTGGCATCTTCACTAAGATATAACCATAGAAAATAGGAAAGCCAACCTGAAACTAACCTTTCAATCTTGATTCTTGTCAAAGAACTATAACTCTAAAATAGTAAAAGTGTTTGATTCTTTTGATATTCCCTAAATTCATGCTTATGATTTGATTCTATTGTGAATCTGTAAGGGACAATATTTTACAAAATTCTTTCATTCTTTGATAAGAAAGGAGGAAGAACATTTTTAAACAGGACTTGGATCAAGTTGATGTTTATTCTACCTTTGTAGAAAAAGAATAAGCAAGGCCAGAATGAGAAAAGCAATTCGTATTCTTGAAAGCAAGTGATCTGAGAAATCAAAAGTCTGGGGAAATGAACTTATAATATTCCCTGTGTGACAACTTGTCAAGAAAAGATGATCACCTCATTTATAAGAAAGAATGAGAGCCTTCAAAATAAAGAGATTTAGCACGAATCAAGCCATGAGTATCCACAATGGTGCATTATCAAAACTAGACCTCATTAGAAGCATGAATGGACATTAAGAGTAATCATTACAACTTAGAATACTGGGGAATGATGAAGGTACATTTCAGACAAAAATGATCCAACTGGGTATCAATCACATCAGTAGCATTTGTATTAGTAAAATGCTAGGGCATGCTGGACCCTTATCATTCTAGAGTAAATATTTCCACTAAAGTAGAAAGGTATGAAGAATGAAAATGGTGAAACAATGACAATCGAGTTGACTATACATTACTCTTTTGTCTACCATGCGATTACATCATCCCTACATAAGCCACAGGAAATGATGAATGTATTGTCAAATGTTTTACGAACCAGTAATTATGGTGTTGAACCAATGTTGCGATCATGGGGCATTCTATCTGTTGACACATGATAAAGTTTATCTTCACATTCCCAAGGTCAGAAGTTAGAAATAAAGAAGGTTTCTCTCCACGATTGAATGTTGGAACTTTAACAACAAGAAACTAATGGAGCCAACTAAGATTGAATGATAGGTTGTTGTTAAGCATTTTGACATAATATGGTTTGAAAAAGAACCTTGTTTGAGATCTGATTAGATGTGGAGACATGAAAGGAATTAGGATAAATCCTTCTTGTGATGTGTTTCAAGAGTCAAATCAGAACAGACGTAGTTGGTATCCTGATTAATCTATGTTGGGTTTAGCATATTGATATCTATATTCTGCAATGATGGTACATTCCCTTTCCAAATATGATAGATTCTTTATCCAAAGATGAAAGCTTTATCGGATTTCTACTAAATTTTAGACAAAGACAGCTAGTTTTATCAAGGACAAAATGGGGTAACAAGGTCGTAATTCTAAGTATGGAAAAAGCCCCATAAATGAAACAATTATTCTAAAGGCAAAAGAATATACAAAGATACAAGATGATCAGAAGATTCTTTGGAAATGCAAGCTTGAAAGCATAAATTGCCACACTAAGGATCAAAGTAAACCCTGAAAAAAGATAATCAAAAGGAAAAGATCAAACTTCAGATGAAGATTGATATATTCATACATTCATAAGAACAACATTTGCATAAAGATCATGCATTTCATTGATATATTTTATTGCATTTGCATAAATACATTTTTGTAAGAAAATGCAGGGATAAAATACCTTACGAGTATAAGGTAGAATCCAAATCACAGATACATGAGCCATGTTTGGAGAGGCAAACATCTGAAGAATAGATGAACACAATCCATAGAGAGGAAATATTGGAGCATGTCCAACCAACAAGTTATCTTGAAAACGAGAAAGCGATTTTCAAAGTTTCTCATTTAATGTTCTAGAAAATTAAAGCCTCCAGATCATTTGTAAAACCTTCGGGTCATTTGTAAATCCTTTGGGTCATCTATAAGTCTTTCAAGCAAGATGGTGAATCCTTAAAGTCATTTTTGAAACCTCCACGGAAGAGAGTGGAATCAAATTAATCTGATATTCACGAAAGAGTAGTGAAATTATATTCTTGTCAAGTCAATCATTTTCAAACTTCACGGAAGAGTGGTGAAGAAAAAACAAGAAGAAAATCAAATTTTTCTTTCCAAGAAAGAGTAGTGGAACGGATTTTTAGCAAAGTATGAAACCTTCACGAAAGAGTAGTGAAACAATCCAAGTTTGAGTCTGAACTTCACGGAAGCGTAGTGAAACAGATTATGTTCAAGTCATTCCAGATCAGTCTCCACAGAAGAGTAGTGGAACGTATTTTTCAGCAAAGTATGAAGCATTCATGAAAGAGTAATGAAGTCATGCAAATTCAGCCTTCACAGAAGAGTAATGAAGAAAATCATTTGCAAAGTCATCCTCAATCTTCACAGAGGAGTAGTGAAGCAGGAACATGATCAAATCAAAATTCAATCTCCACGAAAGAGTAGTGGAACGAATTCCCAGCAAAGTACCACGTTCACTCGAAGAAAACTTGTCTTATTATCTTTGTTTTATTCTTGTTTACACAAAAATAAGCAAAGAGTGGCAACTGTCGACATCGTTTTCGTCCGAGTGATGATTATTATATATATTATATATATATATATATATATATATATATATTATATATAATAATATTATATTATAAATATTATTATTTATAAAGGCCGAAGGCCCGGTTACAAAGTAAGACACACAGACCCGATTATAACCAAGCCCAAGCCCGAGTCAGATGCAAGCCAAAACTCGTCCAGACCCAGATTCAGCGAGCCATGTGAGAAGCCCCACAAGTAGTTAGGGTTTCATATCTAATCCAGTGCTACACAGCTCTCCACCGCACGATTAGATGGAGATCCAATGGTCCAGAATCCATCCAGCAAAAAACCCTAGGGTATCATTGTAACCCTAAGATCAATTCCGACAACCGCCTCCAACAGGTCCAACCAGACACTGCCACGACGCTACCAACTCTCCAGAGCTCTCCCGAAGGCTCTAGAAGATCAACTAGCACCGCACAGCTCACCACCCCTAGGGTGAGTTACCACTGTAGCTCCGGTGACTCACCGGGGTACAGTCTTTTAATCGGTCCAAGGGGAGCATCGAAGCTCCCTATAAATAGGGATGCACCTGCAATGAAGAAAAAAGCAAGAAACCCAGCAACCAAGCCACAAGAAAATATAGAGAGAAAGTCGAGGGAATATTACCTTCATCAGAGCATCTACGCGCCTCCACGCGTCGTTGGAGAAGTAGAACTTCGAAGGTAAAAATCCTAGATCTATATTGATTTAAGGGTTTTTAGAATAAAAGGCTGCCAGATTCGGCTTTAGGAGGGTTTGGGCTTTATTTTGGTGTATTCTAGTAATTTTCAGCCACCGTGGGTGGTGACCGGTGGCGGCGGATATCGGCGAAACATGGCGGCCGACTGGTGACCGGCTACCCTCCGACGAGGGTTTTTAGAGAGATGCCAGAGCATCTCTCATTTAGAGAGAGAGAAGAAATGATAGAAATGATAGAGTTTGCCCTTAAAAGGCCTGTTGGGGTATATTTATACCCTCCCAAAACTACGTCGTTTTGGGGAGGGGATTCAGTGTAATTAGGGAATGGCTAAATTCCGTGCGTGGTCCTTCCAGCTTTGTAAATCTTTCATTTTGGTCCCGAAATCAGGTTTTTCGTGTATTTCAATTTTAATTTCACATTTTAATTATTTTTATTTTAGTCCTTATTATATTAATATATATGTGTTATAGGTAAAATTAAGCATTTAGTCCCTTAAGTATTAAAAATGTATATTTTAGTCCCGAATTAATTTAGGTTAAAATATATAATTAATATACAACTTCAATATTATTTTGAAGTAGGTTAATTAATGTTACTATTTTATATTTTATTCACTAATTATTATTATAAGACTAATTATAGTATTAATATACTTTTATATATTAGAATAATTTTATAATATAGTTTCAACATTAAATATTATAATAGTGTCAATAATATTTATTTTAAATATTTAGTATTTATATTAAGACTAGAAAGCAAATTTATCAATTACTGCAAAGACATTTAATTAATAAATACTGGTACCAATATTGGGCGTTGTAGGAATTCTAATTCTTTCTCATACATAGTCGACTCCCGAACTTATTTTTCTGGTAAACAGAACTGAGTTGTATTATTTTAATATTATTCTTAAAAAAATTTATTAAAATAATATGACATTTTGGTGATCAATCTCACCGAATTAAAAGATTGGTGGCGACTCTACAATTTGGTGTTTAATCTGATTCATGTAGGATAAACACTTACTTTTTCGAGACTAGTTACACCGTCTGGTGTACTATTTGCACTCTCCGTTGCCAGGGCAGAGAAACGTCTCAATAGACCTTGTATGCAAGAGCGAGGTAAGTCTTCGGCCATAAAAAAATCATCACTCTGATTTCAGAAAAATATGTTTCTTGAGCCTCTAATCTCGTAATCACTGCTCTAGAATCACCTTCAAAACAAACATGCTAGAAACCAAGATTGAGCACCAATTGGGCTGCATGCACGACCGATAGAGATTCAACCGAAAATAAAGAAGTAGGTCGAGCTAATTTCTTTCTGCAAGCTCCAAGAATCTGACCTTTATCATCCTGAACTAGCACCCCTGATTAACCCTCCTTTGTTGCAAGATTGTAGCTAGCGTCGAAATTGGCCTTGACCCACGGGCGAGAAAGGGCTGTCATCGGGCCAGATGCACCCAGCTTGGAACATTAATTGTTCTCTGAACAGTTTCGAATTCACGACAATAGTTTATAATGAACAATATAAGTTCCACGATGTTTGTCTTCTTCCCCGTATGAAAATGCTTGTTTCGTGAAAACCAAATTGTCGACATGATTGTAAGACATAAATAATGTTTGCTTTTAGGGTAAATAGGAAAAATACAACTCAACCACTCTTTAACAGTACCTATAGTTCCTAGATTAGACCAAGTGAAATTAAAATGACTCCATACCTCTTGAATATGATCATAACTCCAAATTGCATGTTACAATGAGTCTACATGTTGTGGACATCTAAAGAAAAATGGACTGTTCGTGATTCTATTGTAGCAAAGGTTCTATTTGGTAGGGACAAGTTGTGGATAAATCTCCACCCTTGAAGCTTGATTTTTTGTAGACATGAACTATCCCAAAGATACCTAAACAGATATTGACTATGTGTAGAGTCTGAATTTTCCTCAAAAGGAATCTGGTAACCACTCTGCACCGATTAAACCCCTATTTTCTCTCCTCCCCAAACTCAATAATCTTTCACACCCATAGAGGGAAGGAGAATATAACTAATTAAATTAGTAGCTCGATTGAGACTATTTATACAAGGACTTTCTATCCAAGTTGAAGGATGAGTTGGTAGCCAAAAATCATTACAGATAGAGATGATTTCCTCGAACTAACTCTCTAAATAACACCCGTCTCAAGCACTTTCCTTGCGCTCCAAACACTGTGCCAGATATATGACAGACGTGAACCCAATTTTGCCTGCCAAAATCCTAATTCGGGGCAAAAATTTGGGTAATATTTGCCCCGAATTAATCGACTCATTAAAGAACTCGTATCTTGAACCAAATTCCACTCTTGTTTCGCAAGGAGGGCGTTATTAAATGTTAGGATTTATGAAGCTCAAATGACAACCGAAAAAGTTTACTAAGAAGGGGTGAATTGAATTTTTGAGAATTTTAGGGAGTAAGGAGAATTAAAGGGATAGAAAATTGTTGTACAAGGATTTATAGTGGTTCATATTTCTCAACCAAAGTCTACATCCACTACCTAAGCTTCTCACTTAGGATTTTCCAACAAATCCACTAATTTGTTATTTCTTTTTCAAGGATCAAGAGTAACCTTTACAACTCCTTATCTTTTCACTTGGCTAAGATAGAACAAAAACCCATTTATAAAGGATAAAAGAAGTAAACAATAAAACCTATACAAGGTACAGTGTTTACAAATTAAAGCTCACTAAACACTAATATTTACAAGAGAATAGAAATAAAGAGTGAAAAACTCTTCTCTTGTGTTTGATTGCTTGGATAGGTGTTCTAACCCTTCTTCAAGTGTCTTGAACTTGTATTTATATGTTGGAATGAGTTTTTGCTTGTTTCTAGCCGTTGGGAGTGATTTAGAGTTGTTGGGGATATTTTCTCTACAAAATAAAAATACCGAGGACAGAGGGTATCAGTACTCCCTTTGAAATATTTAAATAAAACTAGTCGTTGGGCCTGACAGTATTGATACTATCCTTCATGGTATCGATACTACTATGTAAAGTAGTATTGATACCCCTTTGGGTATCGGTACCTATTTTACATTCTGGAATTTGAGCAAACTGATAGTATCGGTACTACCTAGAGAGTATCGATACTTCTATTACCTAGGGTATCGGTACCACATGAACAATATCGGTATTGTTCTTATAGTATCGATACCGTAAGAACATTACTATAAGAACAGTACCGATAGTGAAAAACTTGTTTTTTTCTCAAATTCTAGTTTATAGGACTTTGAATTATTATTGAAAACTTTGAACAAATTTAATTAAGTCCAAAAACATTTTGCCTTAATTTTTTATGTCAAAATATTATAAAGCATGGTTTCAACAATCTCCCCATTTTTGATATAACAAAACATTTGATAAATTGTTTTTGGCAAAACTCCCCCTTAATAAGACATTTAATGAAAAAAGACATATTTTGGAAAATGTTAAAAGCTCCCATTTTTTCATTGAGAAATTGAATTTTTCAAACCATAGTTTTCCCCCAATTTGTTATATAAAAAATAATTCAACTTTAAAGTTCAAAAATAACAATGGAGAGTAAGTCGTAAATTTTATCATAAAATCATTTGAAAAATCAAAAACTCCCCCTTAATAAAAGCATTCCAAACAAATATTTTTTTTGGATAAATATTCCAAACAAATATTTGACTTTTAAAAGCTTGACACAAAAAAAAATTAAATTTCAACAAAGATGAACAAACATGTTAGTAGCATATAAAATTCAATATATCCTAGTCTAATATACTTTATCCAATACCAATTGCTAAAATTAAGTACACGTGCATAAAGTTTTCCAAAAATGTTATGCATTTGAAAATTTTGATATCAATTGTTAGAGAGATATCATTTGCATTTTAAACCACGTGCATAAATATTTAAATTTAGGTCAAAAATTAAAAACAAATTACAAATAAAAGCATTTGTAAAATTGATAACAATTGTTAGAGAGATACCAATTGCATTTAAAATCAATTTTGACCAAAATTTATTATGATGAACAAACATTTATGAAAAATCATTAAACTTTAGAAAATGTTTATCACAATTCCTTTTAACATACATGAGATAGAAAATCAACACAAAATCATTTAAGTTTAAAACTCATGCATGCATAAACTAAATGAGCAACCAATTATGCAAAATCAAAAAGCTTTTAAGCTTAGAGGTTACCCATTCATTTTCAGGTGTTGCTAGAGCTTTTGAATATCTCTACATTCATCACCATTGCTACCACACACATACAAGAGACATTTAAGTAGAATTTTGTATCTAAATTGCTTTGGATACTTGGACATTAGTTTTAATGCCCCTTGTTCCCTTAAAAACCCATACTTGTCTAATTTTAAAAGATTTTATTTTCTTTATAGGACAAGCATATTCCAAATAACAATGAAATGAAAATGTGAGCATTTTGTCATTTATAAACATAATGAGTTGTTTTTAAAAAGTAATTCTTTTTCTTTTGTTAAGCTCTCAAGCTTAACTTTCAAATCCAAAATTCCTTTTTCTAAATAATTGATTTTGACTTTTGAAAGCTTTAAATAATTTTTCAAAGATTCTTTTTTTTCAAAATCAAATTTTTCTTTCGAAACTGAATCATTTTCAACTTTAAGTTTATACATTAATTTCTTATATTTGGAATTCACGGTCTCAAATTCCAAATACAACTCATTATAAGCAACTTGTAACTTATCAAAAGAATAATAATCTAATTCACTAGAGTTAGAAGTTACCATTAAATCTTCTCCGATGGCCATGAGGCATAGGTTGGCTACTTCATCTTCATCATTTGAGTCATCTTCATCACTCCAAGCTGCCACAAATGCCTTATTTTTATTTGATCCCTTCTTCTTTAGGAGGGGACAATTATACTTGACATGCCCTGTTATTTGACATTCAAAACACACCGGGGGATACTTCTTTTTGCTCGATTCATGCTTCACTTCCTTAGAAATCATGAATCTCTTGAATCTTTTGAAGAGCTTAGCAATCTCTTCTTCTTCATCATTTTCTGCATCCACCTCTTCATTTGTATCTTGATTGCTCTCATTGATGGATTTGAAGGCAATACATATCTTATTCTTCTCGATATTCTTTTCTTCATTATCTTCTTCTTCTTCTACCATCAACTATGAGTGAGAAAAGAACCGATAAGCTCATCAAGAGTGAGTGACTTGAGCTTCTTAACTTCGATAATCATTGTCTTCTTTGATTTCTAAGACTTTGGAAGAGAGTAGATTATCTTACGTACAAGCTTATCATTAGTGATTACATCTCCAAATCCCTTGAGACCATTGACAATTACAAAAAATCTATCTGTCATAACTTTGATGTCTTAATCCAGTTTCATCTTGAAATTCTCATAGGTATAGTTGAGAAGACTGATCTTGGTTTCCCTCACTTCGTTGTTCCTTCATGAGTGACTTAGAGCTTGTCCCAAATTTCCTTGGCATTAGAACAAAAGAAGACTCTTTCATATTCATCCGGGCCTAATACACAAAAGAGGATGTGCATAGCTTTGATATTGAGTTGTAACTTCTTCTTCTTCTTCTCTCCATCACTCCAATTATCCATCTCACTGGTTAGAATAAAGTATCATTTCATGATAGAGTTAAGAGATCCTAGATCGTTGGATTGAATGAAGTGCATCATCTTATTCTTCCAATAAACATAATTTGCTTAATTGAAATATGGTGGCCTTTTGACCGATTGAGAGTCTTCAATGTAGTAAGAGCCGGAGGTCGAAGCCATCTTCTTATCGGTTGTGTCAAAAATCGGTAGAGCTTCTTCAAGGATCGTCTCAAGGATATGAAGTCTTTTAAAGAGTCAAGCTCTGAAACCAATTGTTAGGATTTACGAAGTTTATATGACAACCGAAAACGTTTTCCAATAGGGGTGAATTGGCTTTTTGATCATTTTAGGGAGTGAGGAGAATTAAAGGGATAGGACATTATTGCACAATGATTTATAATGGTTCGACTTTCTCAATCAAAGTTTACATCCACTACCTAAGCTCCTCACTTAGGATTTTTCAACAAATCTACTAATTTGTTATTTATTTTTGAAGGATCAAGAGTAACCTTTACAACTCCCTATCTTTTCACTTGGCTAAGATAGAACCAAAACCCATTTACAAAGGATAAAAGAAGTAAATAATAAAACCTCTACAAGGTAGGGTGTTTACAAATTAAAGCTCACTAAACATTAATATTTACAAGAGAATAGAAATAAAGAGTGAAATGTGTTTGATTGCTTGGATAGGTGTTCTAACCCTTCTTCAAGTGTCTTGAACTTATATTTATATGTTGAAATTATATTTACATTGGTACTGTCATAGGGAGTATCAGTACTACATTTGTAATATTTAAATAAAACTAGTCGTTACTAGCCGTTGGGCCTGATGATATCTACAATATCCTTCATGGTATCGATACTACTATGTAAAGTAGTATTGATACCCCTTTGGGTATCGGTACCTATTTTGCATTCTGAAATTTGAGTAAGTTGGTACTATCAATACTACCTAGAGAGTATCGATACTTCTTTTACCTAGGGTATCAATACCACATGAACAATATTGGTATTGTTCATATAGTATCGATACTGTAAGAACATTATCGATACTTCATACGTGAAAAACTTGTTTTTGCACAAATTCTATTTTATTGGACTTTGAATTATTTTTGAAAACTTTTTGAAAACTTTGAACAAATTCAATTAAGTCCAAAAATATTTTACCTTGATTTGTTATATAAAAATATTATAAAATATGGTTTCAACATTAAATTTGTCGAAATTGCGAAACCCAAGGCCACCATTTTCTTTCAACTCGCAAAGAGACTTCCATGAACACCAATGGATACCTTTCTTCTGTGGAGACTTTTGCCACCAAAATCTCGCAATTATCCCTTCTATTTTTGAACATAAACTCTTCAAGAGTAAGAAATAATTCATAGCGAATAAAGGTATTGCATGCAGTATCGATTTGATAAAAACTTCTCTGCCTCCCTGGGATAAGTAGCGAACGCTCCAAGAAGTGATTCGAGCGGTGGTTTTTTCTTTGAGATAAGTGAAGGCACATTTCTTATTACGACCTACAATCGTTTCCAACCCAAGATATTTCTCTTAGTTCGCTGAGCTAGCGACACCTAGTTTACGCCGCACATCCGCCCTATTTTCTTCAATCACATTGGTGCTGAAAAATAAGCATGATTTATCAAGATTAATAATCTGATCCAAAAACAAACCATATATACGAAGAATAACCGAAATAGAGCTGGCATTAGATGCATCCACTTTACCAAATAATAAACATTCATCTGTGAACATTAGATGGGTAATCAGCAGAGCATACCGATTAACCCTGACACCTTTCAAACTCCCTTGTTCCATCGCTTTTCTAATTAGGGATGATAATCCCTCACTACAAAGAAGAATTAAATACAGACTCAACGGGTCTCCCTACTGAAGGCCACGATTGAGAAAGAACCCATCCCCATCAACACCGTTAACAATCACAAAATAATCGATCATATTGACACACCGACGAATATTTGAAATCCATTTATCAGTGAAACACATCTGCCTCATTACTGCCCATACAAATTTCCACTCAACATATCGTAGGTCTTACTCATATCCAGTTTGAGAGCAAAGAAACCTTTCTTACCAGCACGCCTATTGAGGAAATAATACAAAAGTTCGTAGGGTAAGATTATGTTGTCCGCGATATGTCGGCCTGACACAAAAGCGATTTATGCCTCGTCAATACAATAATGAAAAATCCCCTGCATCCATTTCACTAGATTTTTGACACAATTTTAAACAACACATTGCAGAGACTAATCGAGTGAAAATGTGCCATTTTTTCGGAGAGCGAATCTTCGATATAAGAACTATATGAGTTTTGTTCACTAACATCATGTTTTCATCCCCATTAATCAAATCCAAACAATAATTGGCAACATCACGATCTATAATATGCCAAAATCTCTTGTAGAATACGGCTCCCAACACATCCTCACCTGAGGCATTGAGTTGACTCGTCTCCTTAACCGCTCGAACCACATCCTCATAAGTGAACTCCATAGAAAGTCGCTCATTCATGTCATTGGAAATGCACCCAAACATATCGTCAAGAACTTCCATAAACTCATAAACACTCAAGGATTCAAATAAATCAACGAAGTAATTTCTGGAAAGTTCCTCTAGGTCACGATCATCAATAATCTGGACATCATTATTAGTCTCAAGGGACTTAATTCGATTACGCCACTTTCTTTGAGTGGCGAACCGATGAAAAAATGTAGTATTTTGGTCCTCATTTTGAAGCCAATTTACCTTTGCCCTTTGTTCCCAATAAAGTTTCGATTTGTCCACTTCTAAATTCAGTTTCACTTGGACTTCTGCCATCTCTCCCAAAACCTCATCTGACGACGTAAACTCACTAAAGTCAGCCAGATACTTCTTCAACTCCTTTTCGGTCAACTTTTCATCATATTGAGTTTTCTAAAACCACCCATCCAGCACATCTCAAATGGTCTGAAGCCTCTCTAAAACCAAACCTGTTGAGGAATCCCACAGAAGGTGCATCTCATCTTCACATGTTTCTTTCATCAACCAAGCTGCCTCGAATTTAAAGTGTCAATGCCTCTTTACCTGAGAATTAGTCGTCGTATCAAGATAAGGGGACAATGATCAGACTTAGCATGGGTTAAGTGTGAAAGACAATAAGCAGGAAAAAATCAAACCAAGATGAATTTGCCACCCCCGATCAAGTCATTCCCATATATTATTTGATTCTCTACGCCCCATCTCCCACATGTACCAAGTCCAGATAAAGCCAATATCAACTGCCTACACTCTGATAAAACAGTTTAAAAGTTCTTCATATGACATTTGTTCCTATCTTGACCACCTCGTTTTTTTTGTAGAGAGTAGAATCTCATTGAAATCCCCTATAACAAGCCAGGGAATATTCGGTTCGTCATCTAGATGTCGGAGAAGATCCCAAGAAATACTCTGTCTTCTCTCATCAGTAGCACCATAGAAACCAGCGCATCTCTATTTCTGGCCCTCTAACAAATATGTAATAAATAAATCAATATGCATGTCTGAAAAAGAGCGCAAACTTACATCACAATCTTCCTTTCACGCCAAACACAGTCTACCACAACTTCCCTGAGAGCTAACCTCAATGCCATAATTAAAACCAAAAAACACTTTACTTTCTCCATTCTAGTATTCTGTAACTTCGTTTCAATCAAGAAAATTACAGAAGGGTTTGCGTCATTCAGTAAGTGTCGAATACACCTACATTCCTGAGGTTTCCCTAAACCCTGAACATTCCAACTTAAAAGCTTCATTACGATCGACTGACCTGGATTTGTAGGCCTATCACTAGTCCCGAGTGATCACTCGTAAAAGTTTATCCACTCTCACTTGGTAAAAAAAGAATGTCATTGTCGCTTTGAATTATCTGTCTTCTCAATGGGAAAATTCTCCTCGCTCCCTATCATTATAATATCCTGTGAACTCTGATTTGCCAATTCAACAACACACACTGGAATTTACTAACCACAAACCTAGATTTAATCCACTTCACTAATCTATCATCATTTTTTCCCTGTCCAGTCAAGAATGTGGTATCTCTCATCTCCTCCTCCCGCAACCATGGACTTTGAAGTGCCCCTCTCTGTCTCGGAATAGCTCGCAAAGACTCGTCCCATTGAAAGATGTGTTTTTTCTTATCTTGTAAAACCCGTAGAGGACATAATCCTTCCCTGTGTCCTAACTTCCCACACAGAAAACAAAATAATCATAGTTTTTTATAGCGAAACAGGACATAAGTAGTTTTACCTACAAGAAGCGCAAATTTCTTCTTTCGTTTTAAAGGGTAATGAATGTCAATACTCACCCTAATGCACATGTTCCTTTATATTCGAGTGTAATCACCGAAGTGTTGTACTGAATAAATTTACCTAAGAAATTCCATAATTGAGTAGCCACTCCTTCTGAGGCAAAACTGACTGGTAGATCTTCAATATGAACCCATAAATCCACTGATTGAAGTTGTATTGATTTCAGATCCTCTCTATTTAATAGCCGATGTAAAACTAGCATATGACTATTAAAATACCAAGGGTCATTGCTTTCGATCCAATCTGCGTCAACTGTGTGGTAGAGTCTAAACAGAAATCTCTCATCTCCCAATTTAGTAATTGAAATCCCCCCTATAAAGTGCCATACATTTTCCAATGTATTTCTCATCACCTAAAAATTAATCATACTAGAAGTGTGAAACATACCAACGAAGCAACTCTCACAAGAAAATTTCATAGTTCCTTCACCCGCCTCGATCGTGATAACCTCATCTTTCTCATTCTCAATACGAAATTCACTCAGGGTCTGAATTATCTCCCCCATCACTCAAAACTAGAAAACAGTACGCAACCAACAAACATAAAAACAAAAGCCAATCAAAACACACACAAAACAACAATCCAACGATGCAAACACAGGGGAAACACTCTAAAAAAGGCAGAAACCTTAAGAAACAGGGCAAAACCCTAGGTTCTAAAAGTTAAATTTTTTAAACTTTGATCATGATTATTTTAAATATTTAAACAATTAAATTTTATAAAATATGTAATTAAAAATTACTTGATGGAAGGTTTTTAAAATATTTTTCATACTTTTATTAATAATAAAATTTAAATAATAATGAATCAAAGTTTAAAAAATTGGCCAAAAAAATCAACAATGTAAAGATTTAATGAGACAAATGGAGTAATAAGTTTCACTTATATAACAATAAAACAAATATACATGTTTAAAAATATGAGTTGGGAGCAAGTATATTTGGCTGATTGGTCAAGTTGTTCATCTTTGTTTCTTTATATTCTTTTAGGTCATGTACTCTAGACCCATTAGGAATACCATCTTTCTTTCCCTTAGTTCTTCATTCCCCTTTCTTCTAGGTAGGATTAGAATTAGATAATTTTCAAAAAAAAAATATGAGGGTGTTGGTTATACTATATTAAAAATGTATATATTATATTCAAAAGTTTGTTTTAATTTATATATTATAAAAAATTATGTAAATAATCTCTAGAATAGGTGATTAAAAACTTTCAGTTGACACCTCTCATCTCTCATAGATTGTGGGTTTATTACAATTATGAATTAAATTATTCATTCCCTCCTTCTAAGCAGGAATTGTTCAAAAGAAGAAAAAAATGTATTTTAGTCCAAAATTTTAAAGGTATAGTTAGTTTACTTAAGGTTTCTTTAAGTCCATATCAAATTTGAAACTAGGCGAATTAATATCTCTGGAAAAAAATAAAATTAATTTTTCAATATATGTTTTGAAAATAAATAAATAAGAATGATCTACGTTGGTATTGATATTTTATAATAGTAAGTGAAACATGTCTAATTATGATTGGATAATTTTTAAAATACAATAAAAACAAAAGAATATATAATACTTTTCATAATTTTCAAAATTGTAATAAATTTAAATATTTTTATATTTTTATGTACTCTTTCTTAATTAAATATTTATTCTCATTTTAAATCTAAAAAATAATTAAGAAAAATTAAAGTATAATTTTCAATTAAATATTTATTTTTAATTATACGTTTAATACCTCAACTATTATTATTATTTTTTTAGGTCACTTAATTATTATTATTTTCAAAATTATACTTAAAAGTATACTTTGATTTTATTTTTACCGTTCACCGTTAAAAAATTAAAACTACTGATATAATATTTTTTAAAAAATTAATGATGATATAATATTACCTTACAATGACATATATACATATATCCCGAACTTGGATTCTTTATGGACCATATGCCCATTTGTTGATATCAAAGTCCAAATCTTTCTTTCTTGATAGACCATATGCCCATCAACCTCACCTTTTATCTTGTCAACATCCATTTCATGCTTTTGGTGATAACCAACACACTTGCTTTTCATCATTTAACTTCATTCCCAAAATTTTATAGGAATATTCGTCACCTAAACTGGCAAGATTTTTAGTTTTCTAAGGACAGCTAGGGTTCAACTTGAACTTTAGATCACTGCAACGGCAATGATTTTCGTGCAGGACATGATTACGAGTGAGATAAATCAGCCTCGTTCTTTATGCAGACAAGACGACCAAACTTCACAAATTTCAGAGAAAGTTTGTAAACCAAAAATGCTAAAACGGTAACGAATACCCAATTCTGGGTTTTAATAGTGTCTCCATTCCAAGTTTGAATTGTGCTTTTGATCCCAATCTCAGCTTCAACGCTTCACCCCAACGGTTACTCTCTTTTAACGTTTGGCCTGTTAAGGGTTGTGTTTTTTAAAAGCATAGGCTGCAGCTGTATTATAATGAACAATTCCTCACAAAATGTTTAGTTGATGTTAAAAAATGTTTGTGGTTAAAATCTTTATTTTGGGGCAGCCGTGGTATAATTTTGAGGCAAAAGGAATCGAGCAGCTTTTCTTCCCATGAGAGGGTCCATAATTGTGCAATTAGTGAGTTTGCACTCCCCCGCAAATATCCCACCTTGGGTTAGCTTAGCTCCCACCATCTACCGCACACCGTCATCATCGGCGATTTGACCCAACACCCTATAAACCTATAATGTCCGATATAACACCCTTTGACCAATATTTTCGTAACTAACATCCTTTCGGCTGAGCTGGCACAAAAGTGTGTCCCCGGTAACGCGCTTTACCGGGGTTTACTTATGTGGACGTAAGACGCGTTTCCAGGGATGCGCTTTCCAGCTGATGTGGCGTCACGCTGGAAGGCGTGTTTCAGGGAACACGCCTTTGCTCTTTTTTAATAAAGATTTAATGTTTATTGTTATTATAAATTAGTAATTTATTATGTAAAGTGTTCCGGTTATGATTTAAGAATTGTCGAAAGTATTTTTTAAATGTGTATTAAAGGTGGAGTGAATTTAGGTTAAATTGTTATATGTTTCAGGGAACGCGCCTTTAGGATAATGTTCGATTAAATTGAAAGTGTTAATTACTTGAAGTAAGAGGTAAGTGGAAAATTTAGATAGGAAATACGCATACATTGGGAAATTATAAATATTATAAACAAAAAAATTCATTGAAATAGAAAATGCAATTACATAAGGGTTAACGATTATGTGATGATAACAGAGCTGGACGTTTTTTTCTATTGTGCCCGATGTTTCTGCAATGCCCACATCTTTTTTGTTATGTTGACTTCTCCCGAATATTCATATCACAATGTATTCTAGTGGATTTTTGACAACATGAGTCCCTCAATAGCAACGAATATGGTACAATTATAAGCCAAGTTTGAATCTCATATGGGTCTCTTTCGTTAACTATGGGCGGAAACTCAAATTCATATACCTTGAATACTTGTGAAAGTTGGTATCCAGGATCAACATAATTTTTGTAGTCCAAATGCGAATGTGAGCAAGCTGCAATGGCATGAGAGCATGGATATTTGAGTGCTTGAAAGAAACCACAATCACACCACCTATCTTGCAGATTAACTCTGAAAGAGTTAGCTTCAATCCCTTGAAGAGGACGTGTCATTTCGGTTACACAAAATATTTCACGGGTGTGAGAAAAATTTGTAACCAACATCCTATTTTATGCGGCCATTTTTTTTTTGTAAATCAGCTAAGTCTTGGGTGATAAATATGGCTGTTTTGCATCCAAGTAAGAGCTTGTCCGCCGAGCTTTGCAAATAGTTGACCTAAACGAAAATAAGTCATTTTGACCAATGTTGTGACTAGTAAATAATGCACCCCCTTTAAGGTTGAATTGATTGCTTCAGCCAAGTTGGTTGTCATATGACCATAGCGATACCCCCCGTCATATGCATTTGTCCATATTTCTTTGCTGATGTCCATAATGTACTCACACCCTTTCTTATTTTTGCCAAATAATTCCTGTAGCATAGACTCAAACCTTTGAGGTAAGAGTTCGTAACCTAAGCCATTAGGAATATGTAATAGTTAATATAAAGTATAAATAAGTAATATGAAAATGATTGAAAATTTGGGAAAAAAAGTAACATACCCATGCACACGATTAACTGACATTCATCATTCTTCTTGTATTTTCCATAATAGTTTGCAGCAATATAACGAACACAATAACGATGTTGAACATGTGGAGGTTTCCACATTTGACCTAAAGAGTCTATTGCTACTTTTATCCCGGCTCCTCGGTCTGAAATAATGTATACGCGTTCCCTTGTGACAACATGTAAAAGTAAATTTTTAAGGAAAAAAGCCCAAGACTCAGTGTCTTCTCCTTGAACGAGGGCAAACGCAACAGGAAGAATATTGTGGTTACCATATTGACCACAACCAATAATAAAACTTGCTTGTATTTCCCATACAAGAAAGTACCATCAATTTGGACAACTGGTTTACAATACTTCACTGCATTAATACACTGAGGGTAAGTCCAAAAGACAAGGTAGAATTGGCAGCGATCACGAACCACTCGATCATTAACGTAATGATGTTGAGTTTCGAACTCAACAATTGTCCCGGGATTAAGTCTTTGCATAACATGAAACCAACTGGGCAGCTCGTTGTAAGAGGAATCCCATTCGCCATGAAGTTTGACAATGGCATTTTGTCTTGCCTTCCAAGCTTTTTTATAGGAGACGGTGTACCCATATTGTGATTGTATAGCAGAAATCAACACTGCAACAACTATATGAGAGCTTTGCTTCACAATGGATATAATAACTTGGCAAATAATGTTGGAGTCCAAGTAGAGATGGTCCTGGTTTATACCTCTTGCACAACACGTATGGGGACCATTGTATCTGATTAGTTCCCATAAGTTGTTCTTCCTCTTTCTCTTTGATACACGGACCATCCACTTACATCATTTGTCACGTTGGACACAGTAGAAAACATATTTCTCCATGGTAGATCGATCAACTCGGGAGTGAACTGAGTTATGAATATTGTAACTCTTTATTGCCATCATTGCTTCCTCTTTCAATGCGAACTCCATTCCAATATGTAAATCACCGTCATTGACTGATGACTGAAGTCCATCGTTGCAAACATTATGGAGTTCCAGAAATTCATGCTCGTATATTGCATTATAATCAGCCTCATACATATGTGCAGGAAGTTCGCCTGGTGGTGTATTTATGGGAACGTCATCCTCATCATCATCAGAGTGTACGTTAAACTGTGGTGAGTCAGGTTCAACGAATAATCCCGTTTCAACACCATCTGCACCTAGCTCATGAAGAAGTTCTTCTAGTGGAGATGAGGGTTCCTCAGATAATCCAATATTGAGGTCAAAGAAGTTGTCGCTTGTGTGTCCTCCCCTTGAACTTGAAGTCATTGTATCATGTGGGTTGTGAACAGACTATTGTCTTGATGGCATTTCCATGTGTAAGTCGAAAACAGTGGAAGATGAATGTCTACCCCTTGAAGTATAAGAGATGTTTCCATATGGATTATTGGTGAAGCCATGTGGGTTGAGATCATAAGCAGTTGCTGATGAATGCCTTCATATTGAACTTGATGGCATGGCATCTGGCGTTGGATTTGCCATTAATGATGTGAAATCATTACAAGTCAGTTGCGTCGGGCTATCAACTTGATCAGCTTGATATGCAATGCCAAAGTGAGAGGAATATGAGAGACCACGAGAAGCAGAACCTCAATAAAAGTGGCATACATTTCAATAAGAGATTGTGAACTTCCCATATGAGCATCAACCATCATAGTAACATCATCATCATTGGAAAGCTAAAATGATGTATATGTGAGTGGAAAAAGTTCAGTAGAAAACCTATACTAAAGTGAAGATAGTCTTCTCTGGCCTGCTACACGAATCTTTAACGAAAATTTTGTGATTAACTCCTCAAGAGTGATGTTTCTCTTCAAGGTTAAGGGGATATAATGACCTGATTAAAAAACAACCCTCTATTCAAATTCCTAAATTTCTCCATCATAGAAAACAACAGCAGAAAGATGACTCATTTTCAGAGAATACATTATTGAGATTTTTGAGAAATTTAGAGTATGATATTTTGAAAGCTTGGGAGCTGATTTGTGTTTTGAAAGTTTATAATACGATGCATATAATAATGTCTATAACCAGGGGTACTATTCACGTGAAAGCGTGTTTCAGAACATAAGAAAGGTCACGCCCATGATTGGAGAAGCAGCAGGCATCCACCAATAGCAGTTTTTTTATAATTCGTTGCACAACACATTTCTCTAAAGAGAAATGCCAAAACTGCAGCGCCCCAACTTTATCTTCCATCTTCATCAAAATCAATAAGATGATGCAACCACATACAATGCACCTGGTTGTGAGATTTGTCGGGCATCAATATTCCTCCAATGATTCATAGTATATAAGCCCAAGCACATGCCTTTGCTTGATCCTCAAAAGCATTTTCATTCAAAACTTCAAAATTGGCTTTTAGCCATGACAAAGCTATCCTACCTCCATTGAAATCTCGCGGAGCAGCTCCAAGATACTTCATGCATAATGACTGATAATTACCATCGGCCACACCACACATAATATTTTCGTCAACGGGAAGCCCCAAATGCATCGAGACATCCTCCAATGTAATTGTACACTCTCCACATGGAAGATGAAATGTGTGTGTCTCCGGCCTCCACCTCTCAACTACTGTGAAAATTAGGATAGGTTCGAGTTTGCAACCGCCAATAAATTTTTCAATATACTCGAACCTAGCAGAAGACAGATACGGTAAAATACATGTTGGTGTCGGTATCCGTGGGTTTTTAATAAATGTCTCCAAAATACGATCATTTTCCTAATTAATAAGCATTCCAAAAATTTAAAATTAATATAAATTCATGATAAATTTAAATTAAAAATAATAATAAACATTAACATAAATTTAAAAAAAAAATATTACCATATCACTAAAATATCTGGAGATATGAGTTACATCTAATTGCAGCAGCATTTCGTTTTCCATTATAACGGTAAACAAACAAATATAATTAGCACAAATAATAATTAATTAATTAATTTAAATAAATAATAATTATATAAATATTATTTTAATAAAAAATAATATTTATATAATTATATTAATAAAAATATAACAACTATTTAAAAAATATAATAATTTAAAAATAAATTTTTTACCACTAATAAGAAATTTAAAACTCAAATGAAGGGAGAATTTGAGTTATATTAAAGAGGAAGAGATGTTTTGGTGTGAAGAATGAGGGGGTTGAAGGGGTTTATATAGGGGATGAGGAGAGTGGTAGGTGGGAAAAACGGGTGAGTATTTAATATAATCTAATGGAAGGTGCACCCCGGAAACGCGCCTTCCACACGTGTCAACGAACCCTGTGAAAACGCCCCTTAGGGATGTGCCTTACCCGCGTGGCATCCCAGTCAGCTAAAACCCTATGAAAGCGCGCTCTCAGGGATGCGTCTTGCCCGCGTGGCATCTTAGTCAGCTAAAACCCCGGTAAAGCGCGTTACCGGGGACGCACCTTTGTGTCAGCTCATCCGAAAGGGTGTTAGTTAAGAAAATATTGGTCAAAGGGTGTTATATTGGGCATTATAGGTTTATAGGGTGTTAATTAGGTCAAATCGCCGCCATCACCACTCTTACCGATAGAGATAAATCTAGGGGACGGTTGGAGACAATGTCTTTTAAAAATGTTCAAATTATCACATATTTTAGAATTTTATATGTGTATTTTATTAATGATCTATTTTTACCTATTAAATCTTATAAGTTCAATCTTAATATAAATCTCGTGTTGGCTCATTGAAAATCAATATGCAAATATATATGCAGTCAGCTTATTTTGTCTAACAATGCGAAAGAAGAGGAAAATAAAGTAGGGTGATTTTGTTGACCACATGGTATTTTGTGTGATCGTAATGATTATATGAGTGAAATAATTATAAACAGTTGATGAAATGTTACTATGATCTCGATATGGGAGATATTATCCTTTGATGCAAAAGTTGTTTTAAAGTTATCACCCTTAAATGAATTGAAGCTTGTTTATCAGTAGGTAGCTTTATTCTCCAACATTTGTAACACTCAATCAGTCTAGGGATGGATATGTGACCTGAATCTGAAAGGTTTTGATCTGACTCGATCAGGTTAGGTTTTTTAAAAAAAAAATTAGGTTCGGGTCAGGTCGGATTTTTTTAAAGGTGATGTTCGGATTGGGTCAGATTCGGGTTTAGAGTGAAAAATATATGACTGAACCCGACTTGGAAAAAATAATTTTACCTTGTATATTTGGAAATAATTATAATAATACCCCTCTATATATTATTTTTTCAATTAAGTCACTGTTTTTATTGAATAAAAATAATATTTTTTATTATTTTGGGTTGGGTTGGATTTGGATTTTCTCTCAAAAAATCAGATAGAGTTTGGGTCGGGTTCGGCTTCGGGTATATATTTTTTAGGTCGGATCGGGTCGGGTGAAAGATATAAAATTTTTGAGTCAGATCGAAACTCGACTCATGCCCATCCCTAATTTAGTTCCATTAAAACTTGAAAATCATCTACAAATTTTAAAAATTCTTATAATTAGATTTACATAATTTTTTACTGTTTATTTCTAATCTCGAAAAATTAACGTATTCAAGTTAATTCATTCCTGTTAGTTTTCACTTTGCACTCTTTTATAGCTTATAATTACTCGTTACATTTTCCAAAGCAATTCCACTCTCTTCGTATTGAAGGGTCTAAGTAATTTAATGTTGGGGCCCACATTTCCCTTTTGAGATGACCAAAGTAATCAACGGCCTTGAGCAAATATCAATAGAGAGATCAGTTAATTAAAAGCCCTTTATATAAATTGCAAATAATAATAGACCAAAACATCCAAATCTGAAGCCAAACTGAGAAGGCAGTAGGCACCTAAGAAGCATCTCTGCAGTTCGTTCACTTACCAACTGTTTTCAGCTTCCAAAAACCATCATCTTGTCTGAATCTCCGAGGAAATGGCTGGACTTACGCAACAAAGAAAACCGAGCACGGGAACTTTATTAAACCAGAAGAAGCGACCTCAGCAGAACGACAAGCAGCCGCCTTGGGCGGTTGTCAAAGGCCTTTTCTTTGGCAAACCCCCCCCCCCCCCCCCGACCAGCACCAGCAGCAGCAGAAGCAAAAGCAACAAGTGATGGAAGAAAGTGGGAAGAAATGCAAGAAAATGAGGTGTTCGGGTTCATTATGTAGCAACACAAAGGTGATGCAAAAGCCCGAAGCACCTTCCCCCGAACTCCATAAGAAAAAGGCACCATCATCACTTGAAGCTTCTTCCAGCAGATCCATGAAAGCTCCTCTGCGTGAACTAAATGGAGTAGTTTCACTTTCATCCACCAATTCTTCCCTTTCTTTATATTCAGCACCGGCATCGGCCTCCTCCGTCGGTAGGTCTTTCAGAGGAATGCCATTCAGAAGATTCTCCGGCTGTTACGAGTGCCGAATGGTGGTCGATCCAGTCCTCGGAATGGCCAAAGATCCTTCCTTGAGGACTTCCATTTGCACCTGCACTCAATGTGGTGAGATTTTCATGAAAGCTGAACAAATGGAGCTTCATCAAGCTGTTAGACATGCAGGTAACCATCTTCCCTGCAATTTTAGCATTCGTATGTAAGTTTCTCAACCTGATTTGGCTGCTTCCTCGCTTATTTATCAACAGTATCCGAACTGGGTCCTGAAGACACCAGCAAGAACATAGTGGAAATCATATTCCAGTCAAGCTGGTTAAAGAAACAAACATCCATATGCAAAATAGACCGTATCCTTAAAGTCCACAACACCCCAAGGACCATCTCCAAATTCGAAGAATACCGAGACTCCATAAAATCAAGAGCCACCAAACTCCCCAAAAAGCACCCACGCTGCATAGCCGACGGCAACGAGCTCCTCAGGTTCCACTGCACCACTTTTGCATGCTCACTCGGCCTCGACGGCTCCTCCAACTTGTGCAATTCCATCCCAAACTGCAATGTGTGTAGCATCATAAAGAATGGTTTCAAGGTGGTGCAACAAGTCAACGGAAAAGGAATCCTCACGACGGCAACCAGTGGCAGAGCTCATGATAAGGCGGCCGGAATTGAAGACGGGAACGAAAAGAGGGCAATGCTTGTTTGTAGGGTGATCGCCGGGAGAGTTCATAAGAGCGCGGAAGGTGGCAACACGGAGGATTATGACTCAGTGGGGGGCGACGTTGGGGTTTACTCCAATTTAGATAAGTTGTATGTGTTTAATCATAAGGCCATTTTGCCCTGTTTTGTTGTTATCTATACAGGATTTTGATTTGGGAGAGATGATCTCCTTGTTTCGGATTCTCTATTTCTGTAGCAAAATTGAATCTTTGTTTTGCTAAATAATTAGTTAATTACTGCTTTCAGTTATTGTTCATAAGGTGAAGTTGATTGATGGATTTTGCATTCATGAAATTTTACAATTTTATACTTGAAACGCCTAAATACAGGCTTGTCGAAAGTGAGACATGCAAAGCTAGCAGTGCCATTGAATCGAGTTTAAAAGTGTTCATATTTGTTTAAATTTTTGTTATTGTATTTATTTATTTATTTTTGAAGTTATTCTCGTTCATTCGTTTAATATATTTGTTTAACGCTTATGGACATGTTCGTTTAAAAGCCACGAACATATTCATTTAATGAAAGAGAGAAGACGGACAAAAGCTACAGTGCTAGTCCTCTACATCGCAGCAATTCTAGCTTCAGCTCGATACTGTTCTTGAATCACATTCGGCGGAGTCTAGTAAGTATGACTACCAAACGGTAAACGCCAAGCCAACTTCGCTGGGCCATCAGCCACCTGATTATTCCCTTCACGGAAAACATGAACAATCTGCACCTGCCAGTCCTTTTTCAGTAACGCTCCAATATGCATCTTTAAATGAGAATGCGCCTCCATTCTTCTTCCTTGTCCGAGCATTACATACACATCTTTGCTATCCACCTCCAGAACGACGCGTCTGAAACCCATCTCCCAAGCTAGTCGGGGGCCTACGAACACTCCACACAACTCCATGACTGATCACACGCCAACACTTTTCGAGAATCCACAAATCCATGCACCTGATCAATCATCCCGAATGACCCCCAACAAGTTTGAGAGACTATATTCATTTAATTTTTACGAATATATTCGTTTAGCTTTCTTTAATCTTCCGCAATCAACCTTCTCTTTTACCTTTTTCATTTATAAGTTGAAGAAAAATAGTGAAATTATATCACTAGTCCTAATTTTCTTAGGCTTCATAATTTGAACTCCAAAATTCACATTACATTCAATTTAATCACCATCTTCCCAATATTTAAAATTTAGAAAATTAAAAAAGAAAATGAGAAACAACTATATGATCTAGTAAACGATTTGATAAACAACTTTATTTGTGAACATAAATGAATCAAATATATATTTATTTGTGTTTGTTCGTTTATTAAATGAACATAAAACTTTTATTTATACTAATTTATTTAACTTATAAAACTGTAGTAGAACCAATTCATCAAAATTATGTTAATTTGCACCCTATTTAAAAGCATGTATGATATCATTGGGAAATGTCAACTGATGAGGCACGTTTTTCAACACTGAAATTAAAGCTCTCTCTTTATCAAATAATTTAAGAATCTAAGATTAGATATTTGGTTCAAAGTTCAAACATCAAGCTTCTTATGTTTCGTATGGAACCCAAATAAAATAAAACAATAATGTCTGAAATGGGACAAATTTTCCCGATCATCGAGTTGCACCCATAACTTTGTTTGTCCTCAATGGGGCATTATTTTGGTTACATCAACGTGTGGATTCCATTCCAATTGCTAACGCGCGCCAAACAAAAATATTACTATTTTATTTGCATTAATTACATTTAGAATCTAAATGAATTGGAACTACATCCATGGCTGTAAGAAATACGAAAAACCTGACAATGTTGGTTTTTACTGGAAGTTTGCACTTTGTGTAAGAAGCCGAGTTTAAGAAACAGTCAGCCCAACCCACACCGGCTAGTTTCTGTTCTCTGGCTTTGTGTTTTTAATCTGTTTAATTTCCATTAACAGGTGCCCATGTCGAGTGTCGTCGATTTGTGAGGTTACACTATCCATGTTCATATTTCTTTACATATTCTATATGTTTGACTCTTGTTTTGTACTCATTATCTCATGATTTGAGTTCTATAATGAATGATCACAAAATCATATGTTATTTAACAAAAATATGTAAAGCAACTATTGTATATGAATTCTCGATACAGCTTTGGTAAATGGGTAATTTAGGAGTTGATATTTTTTTTGAAAGATTAGGAGTTCATATTTAACTGATTCAAATTGGATTTTATTTTGATCGAAAAATTAAAAGTACTAATGGAATATTGGTTTAATAAGAAAGATCAAACACGAGAACAATGAAATATGTTTAACCTGTCCCTTCAAAATTCGCGTTTCAATTGCTCTTGAACACCCTATAAATTTTGAAACTGCAAGATTTTGTGGAATATATAAAACCTGCCAAAAATACAGCTAAGGAATAGTACGAGTGAGGGTTTGGCGCCAAGGAATAGAGCGTGGGGAACTTGCTCTCAATCCCATTGCAAGCTTTTTGTAGCTTTCGTTCACAGCTTTTATCAGTTTGGCAGTCGTCGAGAAGAGTAAAAAGCCAAATAAAACCTATTTTTCACCAACTCTATATTCAAATATGTTGACGAAAACGGGTAAAGAAAACGAAAGAACACGAGAATTTTACGAGGTTCGGCAATGTGCTTACGTCCTCGGTGCCTAGGCGGCGCTAGAAGTTTTATTCAATGATCTTTTTAGGTCTAGGTTACTTACATCTCTATTTATAATAGAAAACCCTGGTACATAATTACAAAATCAACCCTGTACCGTACCGCGGGGGCTGCGCCCCCACACCCCCAACCCACATAATTCGTAACCCCACAACGAGACTTTTTATGAGCCATACATAACAAATCTCCACCTTGGCGAATATCCTGCCCCTTGGAAACTTCAATGTGGGTTGGGTTACCTTGCTTCTTTAACAACTCGAAACATTCAACAAGTCCAAGCAATGCTTGAACTTGTCTGTCGTAACTGGCTTGGTGAACATATCAGCGGCATTCTCATCAGTATGTACCTTCTGAAACAAAACCTCTCCAGATGCAACCAACTCTCTGATCTTGTGGAACCTTACATCAATATGTTTAGTTCTAGCACGATACACCTGATTCTTAGCCAAGTGAATAGCACTTTGATTATCACAAAGCAACTGAACTCCACCTTGTTGAACACCCAACTCCTTCACTAAACCAGTAAGCCATAAAGCTTCTTTTGCAGCTTCAGCCGCTGCCATGTATTCAGCTTCAGTTGTAGATAGTGCCACGACAGATTGAACAGTAGACTTCCAGCAAATAGGCCCTCCACCAAGAGTAAACACATACCCTGTCGTAGATCTTCTATTATCCAAGTCACCTGCATAATCTGAATCCACATATCCTACAACCAAAGGGTTATCCCGCTGACTCCCAAAAACAATTCCATGTCCCACAGTACCCTTTAAGTACCGAAAGATCCACTTGACTGCTTCCCAATGTTGCTTACCAGGTTTAGACATGTACTTACAAACTTGACTAACAGCATGAGCTAAATCAGGACGAGTACATACCATCGCATACATCAAGCAGCCAACAGCATTAGAATACGGAACCTTTGCCATATCTTCAGCTTCCTTATCTGTCTTGGGGCACTGTTCTGATGAGAGCTTAAAGTGATTCGCCAATGGAGTGCTAACTGGTTTTGCGCTGCTCATCGCAAACCTTTCTAGCATTTTCTCAACATAACCCCGTTGAGATAGCCGCAGTTTCCTTGAGTCTCTGTCCCTGCAAATTTCCATTCCAAGAATTTTCTTTGCAGCACCTAAATCTTTCATATCAAATTCCTGACTCAATAAAGTTTTCAAACCGATAACATCATCCATGTTCTTCGCAGCAATCAACATATCATCAACATACAGTAATAGAAAAATAAAAGAACCATCATCAAGGCTCTTAACATAGACACAACAATCATACTCACATCGGTTGTAGCCAATCTTGATCATATAGGAGTCAAACCGTTTATACCACTGTCTCGGAGACTGTTTTAACCCGTACAAAGATTTCTTCAATCTGCAAACTAAATGTTCGTTTCCAGGTTGAGTGAAACCTTCAGGTTGCCGCATGTAGATCTGCTCCTCTAAATCACCATGCAAAAAAGTAGTTTTAACATCCATCTGCTCTAAATGCAAATCCCAACTAGCCACCAATGCAAGTACTGCTCGGATTGAAGTGTGCCTGACCACAGGAGAAAAGATTTCATCATAATCAACTCCTTTCTGCTGTGAAAAACCCTTCGCTACCAAACGAGCCTTGAACTTCTCCCCCTCTTTTTCTGTTACTGCTGGTTTCTTCTTATACACCCATTTGCAACCAATCGGCTTCTTACCCTCAGGAAGGGGAACTAACTCCCATGTGCGATTGTGATTCAAAGACTCCATCTCCTCAACCATGGCTGCCATCCACTTGTCGTTTTCCTGACTAGTAACGGCATCATGAAAAGTAACTGGATCATCACTGCTAACAGTAAGTGCAAAAGATACCAAGTCTTCAAAACCCAATCTGTTCGGAGGCTTTATATTCGTCCGTCTCACCCTGTCTCTGGCGAGACTATAATCCTGCAAATCATCCGTAGTGGAACCACCAGAAGTCGGTTGAGAAGTTTCTGGTTTCTCAACTGGAAACTGCTCGAAATCTACCACTGTCGTGTCTTGCTTCTGCTGCAACATAGACTGTTCATCAAAAACGACATCTCTACTAATCACAACTTTCTTCGCAACTGGATCCCAGAACTTGAATCCTTTGACACCTTTCTTGTAACCCAGAAAAATACACTCCTTCGATTTTGCATCAAGTTTGGATCTCTCATCAGCAGGTACATGCACATAAGCAGGACAACCAAAAATCCGTAAGTTATCAAAACTAACATCATGACCAGTCCATACCTCTTCTGCAACTTTCCCAGCCAGCGATGCCCTTGGCGATCTGTTGATAAGGTAACACGCCATGTTAACAGCCTCAGCCCAGAAGTGTTTGGGAAGCCCCGCATTCAACCGCAAACATCTGGCTCTTTCATTCAACGACCTGTTCATTCGTTCCGCAACACCATTCTGTTGTGGTGTCTTGCGCACTGTAAAATGCCTCTGAATCCCATGCTCCTTACAGAATTGTAGGAACTGTGAATCTGTGTACTCCGTACCATTGTCAGACCGCAAACACTTGATTTTTCGTCCTGTTTGGTTTTCTACCTCAGCTTTCCACAGCTTGAACTTCTCAAAAACTTCAGATTTCTGTTTCAAAAAATACACCCAAACTTTCCGTGAAAAATCATCAATAAAAGTAACATAGTACCTAGATCCACCCAAAGACGATGTCGTGGAAGGCCCCATACATCAGAATGCACATAATCAAGAATCCCTTGAGTTGTGTGCTTCGCAGTCTTGAAACGGACTTTAGTCTGTTTACCAAGAACACAATACTTGCAAAAGTCGAGCTTACAGCTTTTGACACCATGCAACAAGTTTCTCTTGTGTAATTCTGCCATACCACGTTCACTAAGATGAGCAAGGCGCATATGCCACAATTTTGTCGTATCATCACAGGACTCAACAGAGTGAACTCCACCTGCAACGGTACTCCCTAACAATCTGTAGATATTCCCTGCAGTCATCTTGCCTTTCATCACAGTCAATGCTCCTTTAACAATCCGAATGGTTTCCCTATCCTCGTCAGCCTTAGGGATAAAACCATTCTTGTGCAAAGTGCCCAAGGAAATCAAATTCTTCTTCAAGTCTGGGATATGTCGAACACCACTCAACGTCCGAACGGAGCCATCGTGCATCTTAATTCTGACATCACCAATACCAACAATATTGCAACATCGATCATCACCCAAATAAACCGAACTAGAATTAACCGGCCTGTATGTCAAAAACCATTCCCTATTTGGCGTGATGTGATAAGAACATCCAGAATCAAGAATCCAAGCATCCGTCAATTGTGTCGTTGAAATAGAAAGCATATCACCCTCACTGCAATCAGAAGTATCATCCTCGACCACGTTCACAGACTTGGATGAGCCATCACGCTTCTCATCGGTCTGCTTTTTCAACTTCGGACAGTCTCGCTTCATATGTCCCGCCTCCTTGCACTTGTAACAGTGAATCGTCTTCTTATCCCTGGATTTGGATCTGGAATTCCGCTTCCCGGACCCTGCCTTCTCTGGCTTCCGTCCACGATCTCGATTACCCTTGACATATAAGCTATCGGCTTGAGAGCTTTCCCCTACATTCTGCTTCCGCTGGTTGTGAGCCAACAAGGCTGCAGTAATCTCCTCAACATTGATAGTCTCTTTCCCATATGTAAGAGTAGTCACCATGTGTTCGTAAGAGGGAGGCAACGAACACAACAGTATCATCGCTCTGTCTTCATCCTCAATTTTCACATCAAGCCGAGCCAGATCAGAAACGATTTGATTGAAGACATTCACGTGTTGCGCCAAATCGTGATCGTCCTGCATCTTCAGCCCATACAACCGCTGCTTCAGATACAGTTTTATCGTTAAGGATTTGGACATAAACTGACTTTCCAACTTCCTCCAAATTTCGTCTGGAGACGATAGATGCATGACGTGATACATGACCTCGTCCGCCAAGCATAATCGTATGGTTCCTGCCGCTCGCTGCTGCAATTCTTCCCAATCTTCCTCATCCATCGACGCCGGCTTTGTAGATCGCAAAGCCTTCAAGATCCCTTGCTGCGCCAATAGATCCTTCACCCTCGTTTGCCATAATCCGAAGTTACCCTGACCATCGAATTTCGCGACTTCGAATTTTGCTCCTGACATCTGATACCAATTGTTGACGAAAACGGGTAAAGAAAACGAAAGAACACGAGAATTTTACGAGGTTCGGCAATGTGCTTACGTCCTCGGTGCCTAGGCGGCGCTAGAAGTTTTATTCAATGATCTTTTTAGGTCTAGGTTACATCTCTATTTATAATAGAAAACCCTGGTACATAATTACAAAATCAACCCTGTACCGTACCGCGGGGGCTGCGCCCCCACACCCCCAACCCACATAATTCGTAACCCCACAACGAGACTTTTTATGAGCCATACATAACAAAATATATATATATTATATATATGACATTTATTTTTTGTTATATATTTGAATACGAGCATAAAGTAAGGCTCCAATTATAATAGAAGTTTTTTTTTAAAAAAAAGTCGAATATGTAATATAAATTTGTTCAAACATATACCATATTTGATGGTAGATAAGAAATTAAAGGTGAGAAATGCTATTCATGGAGCATGCACACTCGGGGAGTTTGGAAGGAAAAGAAAGCAACGTAACATGAGAGAATAATAAAGGGGTATGTCTATAGGATAGTGAACCACAGCATTATAAGCGTGGTATTTGAGACTAGACATTGCAAAAGCGAAAGCGAAAGTGAAAGCGAGAGCGAACAAGAGGTGGGGGAATTCTAGGACTTTGATTTATGGCACTAAACAGTGGGAAAGGCAGGCGTGGGGTTCACAAGCCTGACCTTGTTAGAAGCCTCTTTTCGCACGATCTCAAAGTCTACCATATTCAGGAATTAATGGTGCAAAATCAGCTCAAGGATTCAACCATTTGGTGCTTGGAAAGTGGAAACACAATTATAAATCTGTTGGTGTTTAGGCGCCCCTTTTGTAATTGATTGTGTAATCGGGTCATTACTCTATTCATTTTCAGGAGATGACTATAAGATATGCAACTCTGCCGTTTATAAATGTCAGAATTTTCAGTTTTCTTTTCAATATAGGAGTAATGTGTCCTACCTCTTCTGGACATAACATTCTCTCTCATTCAATCTTAAGACGCCCTAATCACAGACCACCGCTATAGTTATCCACTTTATCTACCCCAAACAGTCTTAAGAAAGACTAGAGCGAGTTTTCTAGAGAAACGAGCCTAAAAAAGGACGAGAGTAAATTTTCTAGGATACATGTCCTAAGAAAAATGAGGTTCCTTGAGGAACAAGTTTTGAGGAAGACTAAATTGAGTTTTCAAAAAGAGATTTTAAAGACATCTTCAAGAGAGGAAAAACAAAGCTTTTCTTCATCATGTTTTAATGCAATGTTTGAATGTTTAATGCTTATATGCAAGTTCATGTAAAATGAGGCTAAGACATGCTTTCTTGATCAATGACCCTAAGTGGACTCTCAAGTAGTCCTCGTTCTTGTCCTGATTGAATCTTCTTTGCTTTTTTTTCATCATATTATCTTCTCAATTCTTGACTCCCAGTAGCATATTCTTGTCCTTAACAAATTGCCCCAAAGGTTCAACTCTTTGCCTCAATTTCCGATTCTGAGCTTCTACGTGTGAGAGACATTCGACAACTTCCAAGACATATTTCCATAGAAATTATCTTGTTTGAAAATGTTTTTCTTCCTCTTTCAATTTTTAATGTGAAAACGTTTGACGATATATATTATTATTAAATTACAAATTCTAAATATTATTTTATAAAATATCAAAACAATCAAATAATTTTTTGTGCAAATAAAATTATTAAATCAAATTACTTTATTCCAACCATGTGACAAGTGTGACAACTCCATCAACTCACAACTCAGCTTTGAACTCAATCAATATTGTCTTTTAGCTTGATGGTTCATAAAGCATGTTACTTGAACAGTATGAATCAATTATGCAATTTTCATGTTCAATTTAACACTGCATTTCAAATTCATTTCATATGTAATTGGAGTTTGAATTTAAATTTCAATATATATTTCGGCTCCACTATAAATATTAGCCCAAGCCAATATGCATGTTATCATTGATTATTCCTAATTTCCATTGTTTTTTTTCCAACGTTTAAACGCGAGGGAAATCCCGACCATTGTATTTTTTGGTCAACTTTAAAGCGTCAGAAACGTTTCGGGCATATGATCTGGGTGGTAAACAAATAGCAACTAAAATCATAAGTCCGAAATGCTTCTGAGTACCACCCAAATCATAAGTCTGAAATACTTCCGATGCTCATCAAAATCCAAAGCTCATATGGTGCCAAGCAAAAGGAAATCAAAATTCAAATCTCATATGATGCCAAGCAAAAGGAAATCAAAATCTACAACTTGAGTTTGAACATTGATATTATATGTTCAGTAGTTATCATGTTGGGATTTTCTCGTTTTTGATTGCTTGGATAGTTGTTCTCTTGCTTCTTCAAGTGTCCTTAGCTTGTAATTTATAGCTTGAAATGTGTTTGATGTTGTATATATTATTATTAAATTAAAAACAATAAACATATATATTACATATTTATTATTATCTTTGGTTAATGTTGTTAAATTTAAATTATAAATATTATTTTATAAAATATCAAAACAATCAAATAATTTTTTGTGTAAATGAAATTATTAAATTAATATTGTAGGTGGAAAATATGAAACACTGTTAAAAAAATTGAAACATAAATTACATAACTTTTAAAAAAAGTATCGATCCTTTTTATAAAAAGTATGGACACTTTCAATATAATAGGTAAACATATGATGTAATAGGTAGCGCTTATATAATGTAATAGGTATCGTTTATATAATGTAATAGGTAGTGGTTATATTGTAAAGTGTCTATCCTTTTTATAAAAGTGTCCATACTTTTTTCACTGTGGAAAACATTAATTTAATGTTATCTTTTGAGTGAGTTTCAAGATATTAATTTAGTAATTATAGGCGTCTAATGATTTATTTTTTACGTTACGATATATATTATTATTAAATTAAAAATTCTATATAATATTTTATAAAATATCAAATAATCAAATAATTTTTTGTGCAAATGAAATTATTAAATTAATATTGTAGGTGGAAAACATGAAACACTATTAAAAAAAAATTGAAACATAAATTACATAACTTTAAAAGAAGTATCGATCCTTTTTATAAAAAGTATGGACATTTTCAATATAATAAGTAAAAATATGATGTAATAGGTAGCACTTATATAATGTAATAGGTATCGTTTATATAATGTAATATGTAGTGGTTATATTGTAAAGTGTCTATCCTTTTTATAAAAGTGTCCATACTTTTTTCACTGTGGAAAACATTAATTTAAGGTTATCTTTTGAGTGAGTTTTAAGATATTAATTTAGTAATTATAGGCGTCTAATGATTTATTTTTTACGTTACGATATATATTATTATTAAATTAAAAATTCTAAATAATATTTTATAAAATATCAAATAATCAAATAATTTTTTGTGCAAATGAAATTATTAAATTAATATTGTAGGTGGAAAACATGAAACACTATTAAAAAAAATTGAAACATAAATTACATAACTTTAAAAGAAGTATCGATCCTTTTTATAAAAAGTATGGACACTTTCAATATAATATAATGTAATAGGTAAATTTGCAATACTATCGATATAAATATACCGGATTACTTATAAAATAGGTAAATATAAGCGCTATCTATTACATTATATAAGCGCTACCTAGTATGTTATTGTACTTTATAATATTTCCGGTTAAATAATATAACATAACCGGTATAAATTTTAACCGGTCAATTGTTTAACCGGTCACGCCGTATATTAGCCGTTTTTTAGGCGCCGCACCGCAGAACTACCCAGTAATGTGTCCTACCTCTTCTGGACATAACATTCTCTCTCATTCAATCTTAAGACGCCCTAATCGCAGACCACCGCTATAGTTATCCACTTTATCTACCCCAAACAGTCTTAAGAAAGACTAGAGCGAGTTTTCTAGAGAAACGAGCCTAAAAAGGATGAGAGTAAATTTTTTAGGATACATGTCCTAAGAAAAATGAGGTTCCTTGAAGAACAAGTTTTGAGGAAGACTAAATTGAGTTTTCAAAAAGAGATTTTAAAGACATCTTCAAGAGAGGAAAAACAAAGCTTTTCTTCATCATCTTTTAATGCAATGTTTGAATGTTTAATGCTTATATGCAAGTTCATGTAAAATGAGACTAAGACATGCTTTCTTGATCAGTGACCCTAAGTGGACTCTCAAGTAGTCCTCGTTCTTGTCCTGATTGAATCTTCTTTGCTTTTTTTTCATCATGTTATCTTCTCAATTCTTGGCTCCCAGTAGCATATTCTTCTTGTCCTTAACAAATTGCCCCAAAGGTTCAACTCTTTGCCTCAATTTCCGATTCTGAGCTTCTACGTGTGAGAGACATTCGACAACTTCCAAGACATATTTCCATAGAAATTATCTTGTTTGAAAATGTTTTTCTTCCTCTTTCAATTTTTAATGTGAAAACGTTTGACGAAGAATTTTTGAAAAATGGAGCCCCATACAATAGGCTCGCAATTGAAACAAATTATAAAATAAGAGTTCATTGGGTATTAAACAAATCAATTACTCTTTTGATTCCTCAAGAATTATAAACCTTTGAAAAGTGTTAAGATTAATGACAAATTTGAGGTATAGGTTGATTCTGGAAAGGTAAGGTCTCTCAGGTTGGCTTTTTTGTTATAGCATATAAAGGTTTTACATATGCTTTGAGCTCATTAAGTTGGGATACGTGGTGGACATCAACTTTCAATGTTATTGTAAGGTAAATTGAAGCAAAAGAAGGCAAAATGCAAAGTATAATCCGTTTGTCAGTGGCAACTCTGCTGCATGCTGGAAACTCTTTTATTACAGTAAAAGCAGCAGATATATAGAAATTTGTCTTGTCTCTATCGTTATCGGACTCACCCTCAAGAGACCCTACAAACAAACACAAACGCCATTAATGAAGATCCATGCTTCCTCCCTATCTCAAGCCTCATCAAATATACATTTATTTTTTTTGGATTGCTTAACTGGCCTTGACGGCACCGTACTCTCCCATAACTAATCCGTATCATGTGTGTATAGAGGAAGGTGAGAAGGAAGATTTCAATGCATTAAAAAGGATATAGAGAATTGAGCCTTAATCAGCCAACTGGAATTATATTTTTGTAGTGAGAGTGGACCAAAGAAAGTGGTAAGAAGGATAGAAGTATGTTGGATGATAGAGAGGCATCATCCATGTGGGTTAAGACTTAAAGAGGATACACAGAAACTTCCTGGAAAAAGAAATGGTCAACAACCACTACCATTGGGGCATCATCCATGTGGGCTAAGAACTTCATACTTGATCAGGATTGAAGTATGTTGAATGAACCTTTTTCGGATTCTTTTTCTAAATTTTTATAGGTTGTATAGGATAATTTTTCGTTGGCTTGATATTTTTTGGAGAAAACAAGTTATGCCATATTTTTATACTTCATAAATCTGCAAAAAGAAAAGGAGAATACTCTAAACTAAAATTATTGTATTATCATATGCCCTCACTGTTACGGTCATCGTCGCGCTTATAAGTAGGCCCGTCCATCGACAAATGTGGTGTGTGATACGTCATAGGATTCCAAAATCTAGAGGGGTCCACACTTTAGAAAAGTATTACGATTTTGTTTTTAAAGACGTTCAAAGGATGATACTTTTTAAATAAAATGTCATAATTATAGAGTTGTTTTGTGTCATGTCTTAGTTTCATATGTTTGGATTTTTTTTATTTTAAAATAAACAATCGTGATATGATAAATTTTGATATTTTAAAATTTTGCCTTATTACAAAATATTTTAGAAAATTTATTTTAAAAATAATAACACGAAACCTCTAGATCTTTTGAGATAAGCATGCTTATAAGTTCATTGCATATCAAATTAATTTAGAAATCGATATACTGATTTATCTTTCTTGAGGTGTATACTATGGTGCAACTATTTTTTTATTAACTTAGGATGATTATAAAGTAGTATCTGTTCTAAATACTTAATCATTTGATAATGAACGTTCCATCACCCTGCTACATCCGTTGGTGCTCGAACCAGTGACCTTTAGGAACAACAACGATTTCTTTAACCACTGAGATAAATTGGTTAGTGTTTTGCAACTTAAAATCCAATGAACATATTTTAATACAATAGCTTAAACAAAAAAAAAATTCTCATCTCTTTTTACGGATTCATTAAGAATAAAATCATTGAAGAACTTTTTTCAAAGAAGAACATCAATATAATGAGGAATTGATCTTGCACTCATTAATAGAAATTAGAAAAGAAAAGAAAAAAGTTGACTAAAAATGAACATAAAATAACTAAATCATAAATTTACTCATATTTGAGTGACCAAATTGTTAATAAAATATGTCAATGGAGCAAAATGACTTAATTGTATTAATCGACAAATAGAATAATCCTATTATAATCTCATAAAAGGTTTCAGGCTAATATCAGGCTTTTGATTTTACAACCTGTTCTTGGGATTGAATTGATTTTCTTTTAGTTGGCCAAAAAATATTGAGGGATTCATAATCAGTCGCAAAGGGCACTGAATACTGATTGAATTTAAGAGTCTCCTGATTTTCCAGCAACAGTAGCGTCAAGTGAATCTAAAGGATGATACTGCCTGCAACACAAATCAAGTGAATCTAAGCTTTCTTTTTTCTTGTTCTAGAACTGGTGCCATGCATGCACAAGAATCAACAGAAACTTGTGGCATGTTCCACGTACGTTAATTGAAGTTACCATATACCAACCTTCTCGATTCTGGAACCATATTTCTCTGCCTCTTCTTCGACATACTGCATGCGGAAATCGGAAAACGAAGTTGTGTATGTTAATTAAAGATTAGAGAAGGGGTACGGAAGTGAACCGAACGGTTTATGGAAGATGCAAGCGAACCTGTCCAGTGACAGTGTATAGTCTGTTATACCAACCATTGGATGCCATTCCAATAGCTGAAAACAAATGTCTCCTACTTTCTCCTGGATTTTGCAGCGTATACTCGATATAATACAGGCCTGATGATCAATGCACGTTCATCAAGTATAGAATTAACGAAGTAGACGCATAATTCGAGTTGAAATGTTTAAATTGTAATAATAATGTATACCATTTGAAGCTTTGCAGTCGATGAGTTTTGCAGCCACACCAGGGGGCCTTTGCCAACTCCTGTCCAGTCCGCTAACCTAACGGAAAGTGCAGTTAAGGAAGCGTGTTTAAGCAAAGCTCTATAACAAGAAGAAGACGATTAAAAACGTACCAGTGTGTCCGCAAAAGCTTCAACTTTACCGAAGGATTCCATTCGAGTAAAATCGGGACCTAGCCCTGAGATGGCTACGCTAACTGAAGCAGCGAATTTTAGTTTTTATTGCATATGCAAACCACTAAATGGATATAAGAATTAGCATTACCATTTGAGTTGGCTGCTTCTTCTGGATAGAAAGCAGTAATGGACTTGAAACTATTGGGTTCACCAGCTCCCACTTGCCAATCTTCAACAACAAATTATAACATTTGATTTGTAATTTTCGATCCAAATTCCCAGAAACTCGAGTATTCTACTTCTAATTGGGTGGTTTTCCAGTTCCAATGCCAATGCAAATCAACATGTATGTAAATTGGGTAAAGTTAAGAAGGAGACACTGACCTTGGGGAATGAAAATCTTGTACCTATTCACTTCATCGTTATAAACCCGGAAATCTTGAGGCACATCTGAAACAGAGAGAAACAAATTAATCAAAATGGAAAAAGAAAAAAGAATTAACATCATAATATATATATAGTTACGTATGAACATAGTTACCAATCTCTGCAGCTGCAAGAGCACTAGATTTAACCAATTGTGAAAAAGAAAAGGCAGTAACAGGCGCTTGAAGCATAAATTGTCTTCTTCTAGTTGAAGCTGCATGACCATGCCCATCGTCTTCCTTGATTTCTTCTTGCTTTTGCTGCTGTGTCTTGTAATTTGCCACAGGAAAATGTAGCAATCCTTCTCCCCCTGCTAACAAAGATATTTGTATCATTAAAGCAATTAAGAGTAAAAACATACACAAAAGAGTGTTTATTAGTCAAAGTAGCAAAGCATTGATCGTCTGGTAAACCTCTCTTCTTCAAACATGGTGGAATGTAGTGGTAATACAGCGACCAAGCTGAGGAGGCCATTCTTGTATAGATTTTCCACGAATTTATTCTATTTTATTTTATTAATTAATTACTATTTTTGTTTTTATATTATTAACTCTTTCAACTTTGTGGACGATGATTTCCCCCTTCATTTTGTGGCTTACAAACAAAGCTTATCTAAAACTCTCAAGAAACCTTTTTTTAATGTGGCTGGATAATAATCCAAACTACAGCAGCAGGCAGCAATAAAAATGTGGGGCATTGAGAAATATTAACATATTGCAGAATCATTTGTTATTGTGGTTCATAAAGTTGCATATTGCAAGCGTCTGCAAACTTTTCTGTGAGCTCATCATCTGCAAACCTCACTGTTACACAGGTATCTTTTTAACCATAGTTGAAAGTTTTTTATCTGCTCAATGTGAGAAAGGTGCCATAGGTGGTCAGATGGTGAACGGCCGATGACCTGAGCGTTTATTGAAAGTTAAGAGCGGCTAGAGTTAAGTGATGTTTGCCAAACACATAAGAGGAATTTTATTATTGATAGAATGAAAATGAATAACCTGAGTTTTCAAATGAAATACTTTGGTTAATATCAACATGTCTTATTTTGGTAAAATAAGCTTGTTTATCAGTTCACACTTGTAATGTATCAGTAACTTTCTTTAACCTTTCCATTTCTTTATCCAAACATAGGATAAGAGAGTTGTCTGAAGCAGCCTCGAGGATCATGCTTGGATTCATGTGAAGTAGGTCAAGTTAATTTCATTGAATGATGAGAAATCAAGTTAAAATTAATAGTGCAATTTGAAAGTTACATACAACAGATCAAAAAGTTGAAAACAAAGATGACCAAAATTACAATGAGAAGGATGAGATTAATTTGATAAGCAAGCATAGCACAAGTGCAGCAGGGACAGTAGCAAAATCAGCTCAAGGATTCAACCATTTGGTGCTTGGAAAGTGGAAACACAATTATAAATCTGTTGGTGTTAAGGCGCCCCTTTTGTAATTGATTGTGTAATCGGGTCATTACTCTATTCATTTTCAGGAGATGACTATAAGATATGCAACTCTGCCGTTTATAAATGTCAGAATTTTCAGTTTTCTTTTCAATATAGGAGTAATGTGGGGAATGTCTCAGGAAAGGCGGTTAATATACGGCTAATATACAGCATTACCGGATACATTAAAATGTATTTAATAAATTCGGTTTAGCGGTACCTATTATGTTGACAACTAATAATGTTTTAGGTAGAAAATATGAAAAACTATTAAAAAAATTTGGTAACCGGTAAACTTTGGTTATCGGTAAGTATTTATCTTTTTTATAAAAGTGTCCATACTTTTAACATATCAAGTAAATTTTACCGGTTTTGTCATAATGAATCTGGTTTTGTCATATTTTTACCTGTTATATTGTAAATTATTTATCCTTTTTATAAAAGTGTCCATACTTATTTCACTGTGAAAATATATTTATTATTATCTTTAGTTAATATTGTTAAATTTAAAATCTAAATAATATTTTATAAAATATCAAAACAATCAAATAATTTTTTGTGTAAATGAAATTATTAAATTAATATTGTAGGTGGAAAACATGAAACACTATTAAAAAAATTGAAACATAAATTACATAACTTTCAAAAAAGTATATATCATTTTTATAAAAGTGTTTATACTTATTTCACTGTTGAAAACATATTTATTATTATATTTGGTTAATATTGTTAAATTTAAATTCTAAATAATATTTTATAAAATATCAAAATAATCAAATAATATTTTGTGTAAATTAAATTATTAAATTAATATTGTAGGTGGAAAACATGAAACACTATTAAATAAATTGAAACATAAATTACATAACTTTCAAAAAAGTATATATCATTTTTATAAAAGTGTCCATACTTATAAAAGTAGGTCTAAGTCATGAAGAAATATTAAAAAATTGTGCTACCGGTTCGTGTCGATCCAAATTAAAAATGTGTCGATCCAAAACGATATAATAGGTAAAACTATGACAAAACCGGTATAGAAATGATAAAACCGGTCAAGCGCTACCGGATACATTTAAAGTGTCGGTACTTTAATATAAAGATCGACACTTCGTGAATTTAAAAGAGAAGCAGTTTTAAATCCTATAAAGTGTCGATACTTTTAAAAAATGTATCGATCCAAAACGATATACCAGGTAAAAATATGATAAAACCGGTAACAAAATGATAAAACCGGTAAAACGTTACCGGATATATTCAAAGTGTCGATACTTTATATAAGGATCGACACTTTGTGAATTTAAAAGAGAGGCAGTTATAGCGCCTATAATGTGTCGATACTTTAAAAAAATATATCGATCCACAACGATATAACAGGTAAAAATATGATAAAACCGGTATCAAAATGATAAAACCGGTAAAATGATATCGGATATATTGAAAGTGTCGATACTTTCGTAAGTACGTGTAATAAATTATCGACACTTTCAAAGAAATAGGTAATTATCCTTTCGAAAGTATCGACACCTGACATAAAAGTATCGACACTTTTGTATTTGTATCGATTAAATATAAATAACATATCCGATGAAAATATAAAGGCCATAGCTAAATATCCTCTGAAAAAAAGATAGAACGGACGAGTTTTGAAATCGAAGCGTAATTGTTGCTGCATTTCAGAAGGCGTTTCTAAAGCGAAGTTTGTTTGTTTGTTGCTGCAGTCGAATCGAAAAGTATGTTGTCGAAACCTTAATTTTTTATTATTACAGTAATCGTGATAGGGTTTTTTATGTGTTGTTTGGGGTTTTGGAGTAAGGAAGCATTTGGGACCGATTGCAGGTAGAAATAGATATTCAAGGAAAAATATAAATGTCGATACTTTTATTAAATATTATAGGTAGAAAATGATATATGTTGTATAAATGTGCCGACACATTTTGGTGTGGCCATTCAAATTCTTTTGAAGAAAACCGTTTTACCACAAGAGTAGTTATCTATATTTGTATATTGAATAAAGTGTATGTAACAAAATAATTTGATTTGCGTAAACTGATATATGAAGGAAAAATGGAGTCAATGGGTTGGAAAATTGTTGGTGGAGCAGATGACTTTGAAATTGAGGCCGAGACTCGAAAGCAACCAAAGGGTGGATATATGTACTTCTAGTAAGTATCAATGTCCTTTTGTTATTATTGTTGAAATGGTAATTGGATTAAAGTATCGATAAACTTTAAATTGATTACAAATTTTAAATGTTAACAGTATGGCCGAATGCAAAAGGATGAAGAGATGGCACACAGAGCGGTTCGGTATGTAAATGAAATTGACATTGAGTAGTATTAGTATTTAGTGTTAATGTATTGATTAAGAAACGTTTATGTTTAATATTAGGTGAAAAAAGATGTGAGGTCCAAATGGAATTCAATGAGTGATGCTGAAAAGGAACCTTACATCACACAGTCAAGGAATGATAGTAAAGAATACAAAGAACGGAGGAAAGCACATGAAAATAAGGTATTCATTAAACTTGTAAATACGTTGATACAAAATATATAAGAACTATAACATTATATATTGTTAAAAAATGTAGGAAGTGTCGACAATATGTAGCATTAAAAGGGTGAATTTATTAATTAAACACCTTAAGGAGAAGGGTCAGTTGAATGTGCTTGGAGAAATAGGTTTTGGATCGTTGATCGGAGTAAGGGATCGATCTATTCGGAGGGAATTGTGTCGATCCTTGATGGCACAATTTGACGTCAGTCAATGTATGGCTAAGTATGGTGATTATTCATTCCCTCTGGGGGTATCGACTGCTGCAGCCGTTTTTGGGGGTACAAAACAAAGGCAAAAGTGTTATAGAAGTCTGTAGGAGTAAGAACTGGAAAGCACTTGCCTCCAAATATGGTTTGAATCATAAGGTGACATATGCTGAAGTTGAAGAGGATATCAAAAGTGGATCTTACTGGGGGGATGAGCTGAAGGCCCGAGTTCTATTGTACCTTGTCGGGATATTTCTTTGTCCAACGGGTGATACGTCAACGAACAAGGAATATATGAAGCTCATTTGCGATGAAGGCTTGAAGGGTGAATTCAATTGGGCTGAATATATCCATTCGAGATTGATTGAATCAATAATCACCTTTAAAAAGGGCAGCCAGAGATACCTCAAAGGGTGCATAGCAATCTTAGAGGTAAATGAGTTGAATCACTTTTTTGTGTTTTTATATAAAAAATATAAATTTTATTATAAATGCAGGTTGCACTGTTCGATTTTTGGTCGGGCTGTGAGGCAGTGCCGGCTTATGAAAGAACCGGAGTGGCACGCATCCTTTGTGTTGAGCGAATATTGGCAAAGAAATGACCGGTTAGATATGCTTGTGCCCATAAGTGTCGTGTATTTCCCTTCTCAATCACCCATGGATGCTTTTGGACGTTGAATTCTGAAACAATCGAACGCCATTGAATATCAAATTCCTTGGTTGTCCACCAGGAAGCCATGCATTTTGAGAATGCTGTTGTAAACTTTGGGTCACCAATGTTAGCTTGTGCATTGCGAGAAAGATGCCAAGAACATAATCTGTGCTTAGCATAAGGGATAACAGATTTGATAGCCCTCTGCATTGCCCTATCCCCATCGGTTACAACGGAAATAGGTGATTTATTCATCATGGCTTCTAAAAAATTCTGTAGCACCCACTCGAAAGATTGAGACGTCTCGTCAGCGATTATGGAAGTGGCAAACACAATTGTGTTATGGTGATGATTGACACCAACAATAGGCATAATTGGTCGACCATACAAATTATCTTTGTACGTTGTGTCGAACGCAATTACATCACCGAAGCATGTGTAATCCGATCTCGATGTAGAATCCGACCAAATAAGATTATACAATGCCCCCGATTCGTCTACCGAGTATGTCATAAAAAACCCGGGATCATCATGTTTCTTATAATCAAAGTAGGCAATAAGCGCATTCACATCCCCATCGACGATTTCCTTTGCTTTACCTCTTTGAAGTGCATTGTAGAGGTCTTTATGTGTAAATCCAACATTATGATAGCCCCCTGCCTGCTGCGTTAAATAGTTCATTACTTGTGACGTGCCAACACCGACCTCTTTCAATGTTGTTGCCTCATCGATATCAGCCTTACTTACAGCTCTATTAGAACATAAATGGTGTCATAGCAGATGTGCACAATGCATGATTATGTTTCTGATCAGACTTACTTATAACCCACTGATCGTTTGTATTTGTTGCTGTAACTACGACTCTAGCCTTACATCCTGTTCTTGTGACTGGCGTATGAGCACGTTGACGATCAACAGTATTGACTTTTGATACTCGAAACCCTTCTTTGGAACAACAAAATTCTTGTGTCTTCACATTCCCTTCCACGTCAAGCCGTGTTGTTCCCTTACGTGCACTAAACCCATGTTCCCGTGGGAATCCCTTGTAAAAGTGCCAAGCTTGATCACGTGAACAGAAGAGCTGACCAACCAATCTGTCAGATTCATCAACATTATGTACTTCATGGCATTCCTCGGTTGGCTTAACATTGTCTACATCAGTATTATCCATGGAAAAAATTTTGTTGTGCAAGTTCAGTGCTCCAGGAGTTGATGGAGATGTAAGCAAAGGTTCATTTTGAACATGTTTCAGTCGTGCTGCTTTCAATAGGATGTGGCATTGGTAGTGGTAGTTAAAGGGTGGGTACACCATTAAATTCGCAGTACATATTTAGGTATGTACAATAACTACAAGTATATATTATCATTAAATTTAGGTATGTAATAACTACATATTTAGGTATGTTTGTTAACTACATATTTAGGTATATACATCTTTTGAGTGAGTTTTAAGATATTAATTTAGTAATTATAGGCGTCTAATGATTTATTTTTTATGTTACGGTATATATTATTATTAAATTAAAACAATAAACATATATTATATTTATTATTATCTTTGGTTAATGTTGTTAAATTTAAATTATAAATATTATTTTATAAATATCAAAACAATCAAATAATTTTTTGTGTAAATGAAATTATTAAATTAATATTGTAGGTGGAAAACATGAAACACTGTTAAAAAAATTGAAACATAAATTACATAACTTTTATAAAAAGTATCGATCCTTTTTATAAAAAGTATGGACACTTTTAATATAATAGGTAAACATATGATGTAATAGGTAGCGCTTATATAATGTAATAGGTATCGTTTATATAATGTAATAGGTAGTGGTTATATTGTAAAGTATCTATCATTTTTATAAAAGTGTCCATACTTTTTTCACTGTGGAAAACATTAATTTAAGGTTATCTTTTGAGTGAGTTTTAAGATATTAATTTAGTAATTATAGGTGTCTAATGATTTATTTTTTACGTTACGATATATATTATTATTAAATTACAAATTCTAAATATTATTTTATAAATATCAAAACAATCAAATAATTTTTTGTGCAAATAAAATTATTAAATCAAATTACTTTATTCCAACCATGTGACAAGTGTGACAACTCCATCAACTCACAACTCAGCTTTGAACTCAATCAATATTGTCTTTTAGCTTGATGGTTCATAAAGCATGTTACTTGAACAGTATGAATCAATTATGCAATTTTCATGTTCAATTTAACACTGCATTTCAAATTCATTTCATATGTAATTGGAGTTTGAATTTAAATTTCAATATATATTTCGGCTCCACTATAAATATTAGCCCAAGCCAATATGCATGTTATCATTGATTATTCCTAATTTCCATTGTTTTTTTTCCAACGTTTAAACGCGAGGGAAATCCCGACCATTGTATTTTTTGGTCAACTTTAAAGCGTCAGAAACGTTTCGGGCGTATGATCTGGGTGGTAAACAAATAGCAACTAAAATCATAAGTCTGAAATGCTTCTGAGTACCACCCAAATCATAAGTCTGAAATACTTCCGATGCTCATCAAAATCCAAAGCTCATATGGTGCCAAGCAAAAGGAAATCAAAATTCAAATCTCATATGATGCCAAGCAAAAGGAAATCAAAATCTACAACTTGAGTTTGAACATTGATATTATATGTTCAGTAGTTATCATGTTGGGATTTTCTCGTTTTTGATTGCTTGGATAGTTGTTCTCTTGCTTCTTCAAGTGTCCTTAGCTTGTAATTTATAGCTTGAAATGTGTTTGATGTTGTATATATTATTATTAAATTAAAAACAATAAACATATATTACATATTTATTATTATCTTTGGTTAATGTTGTTAAATTTAAATTATAAATATTATTTTATAAAATATCAAAACAATCAAATAATTTTTTGTGTAAATGAAATTATTAAATTAATATTGTAGGTGGAAAATATGAAACACTGTTAAAAAAATTGAAACATAAATTACATAACTTTTAAAAAAAAGTATCGATCCTTTTTATAAAAAGTATGGACACTTTCAATATAATAGGTAAACATATGATGTAATAGGTAGCGCTTATATAATGTAATAGGTATCGTTTATATAATGTAATAGGTAGTGGTTATATTGTAAAGTGTCTATCCTTTTTATAAAAGTGTCCATACTTTTTTCACTGTGGAAAACATTAATTTAATGTTATCTTTTGAGTGAGTTTCAAGATATTAATTTAGTAATTATAGGCGTCTAATGATTTATTTTTTACGTTACGATATATATTATTATTAAATTAAAAATTCTAAATAATATTTTATAAAATATCAAATAATCAAATAATTTTTTGTGCAAATGAAATTATTAAATTAATATTGTAGGTGGAAAACATGAAACACTATTAAAAAAAAATTGAAACATAAATTACATAACTTTAAAAGAAGTATCGATCCTTTTTATAAAAAATATGGACATTTTCAATATAATAGGTAAAAATATGATGTAATAGGTAGCACTTATATAATGTAATAGGTATCATTTATATAATGTAATATGTAGTGGTTATATTGTAAAGTGTCTATCCTTTTTATAAAAGTGTCCATACTTTTTTCACTGTGGAAAACATTAATTTAAGGTTATCTTTTGAGTGAGTTTTAAGATATTAATTTAGTAATTATAGGCGTCTAATGATTTATTTTTTACGTTACGATATATATTATTATTAAATTAAAAATTCTAAATAATATTTTATAAAATATCAAATAATCAAATAATTTTTTGTGCAAATGAAATTATTAAATTAATATTGTAGGTGGAAAACATGAAACACTATTAAAAAAAATTGAAACATAAATTACATAACTTTAAAAGAAGTATCGATCCTTTTTATAAAAAGTATGGACACTTTCAATATAATATAATGTAATAGGTAAATTTGCAATACTATCGATATAAATATACTGGATTACTTATAAAATAGGTAAATATAAGCGCTATCTATTACATTATATAAGCGCTACCTAGTATGTTATTGTACTTTATAATATTTCCGGTTAAATAATATAACATAACCGGTATAAATTTTAACCGGTCAATTGTTTAACCGGTCACGCCGTATATTAGCCGTTTTTTAGGCGCCGCACCGCAGAACTACCCAGTAATGTGTCCTACCTCTTCTGGACATAACATTCTCTCTCATTCAATCTTAAGACGCCCTAATCGCAGACCACCGCTATAGTTATCCACTTTATCTACCCCAAACAGTCTTAAGAAAGACTAGAGCGAGTTTTCTAGAGAAACGAGCCTAAAAAGGATGAGAGTAAATTTTTTAGGATACATGTCCTAAGAAAAATGAGGTTCCTTGAAGAACAAGTTTTGAGGAAGACTAAATTGAGTTTTCAAAAAGAGATTTTAAAGACATCTTCAAGAGAGGAAAAACAAAGCTTTTCTTCATCATCTTTTAATGCAATGTTTGAATGTTTAATGCTTATATGCAAGTTCATGTAAAATGAGACTAAGACATGCTTTCTTGATCAGTGACCCTAAGTGGACTCTCAAGTAGTCCTCGTTCTTGTCCTGATTGAATCTTCTTTGCTTTTTTTTCATCATGTTATCTTCTCAATTCTTGGCTCCCAGTAGCATATTCTTCTTGTCCTTAACAAATTGCCCCAAAGGTTCAACTCTTTGCCTCAATTTCCGATTCTGAGCTTCTACGTGTGAGAGACATTCGACAACTTCCAAGACATATTTCCATAGAAATTATCTTGTTTGAAAATGTTTTTCTTCCTCTTTCAATTTTTAATGTGAAAACATTTGACGAAGAATTTTTGAAAAATGGTGCCCCATACAATGGGCTCGCAATTGAAACAAATTATAAAATAAGAGTTCATTGGGTATCAAACAAATCAATTACTCTTTTGATTCCTCAAGAATTATAAACCTTTGAAAAGTGTCAAAATTAATGACAAATTTGAGGTTTAGGTTGATTCTGGAAAGGTAAGGTCTCTCAGGTTGGCTTTTTTGTTATAGCATATAAAGGTTTTACATATGCTTTGAGCTCATTAAGTTGGGATACGTGGTGGACATCAACTTTCAATGTTATTGTAAGGTAAATTGAAGCAAAAGAAGGGCAAAATGCAAAGTATAATCCGTTTGTCAGTGGCAACTCTGCTGCATGCTGGAAACTCTTTTATTACAGTAAAAGCAGCAGATATATAGAAATTTGTCTTGTCTCTATCGTTATCGGACTCACCCTCAAGAGACCCTACAAACAAACACAAACGCCATTAATGAAGATCCATGCTTCCTCCCTATCTCAAGCCTCATCAAATATACATTTATTTTTTTTGGATTGCTTAACTGGCCTTGACGGCACCGTACTCTCCCATAACTAATCCGTATCATGTGTGTATAGAGGAAGGTGAGAAGGAAGATTTCAATGCATTAAAAAGGATATAGAGAATTGAGCCTTAATCAGCCAACTGGAATTATATTTTTGTAGTGAGAGTGGACCAAAGAAAGTGATAAGAAGGATAGAAGTATGTTGGATGATAGAGAGGCATCATCCATGTGGGTTAAGACTTAAAGAGGATACACAGAAACTTCCTGGAAAAAGAAATGGTCAACAACCACTACCATTGGGGCATCATCCATGTGGTCTAAGAACTTCATACTTGATAAGGATTGAAGTATGTTGAATGAACCTTTTTCGGATTCTTTTTCTAAATTTTTATAGGTTGTATAGGATAATTTTTCGTTGGCTTGATATTTTTTTGGAGAAAACAAGTTATTCCATATTTTTATACTTCATAAATCTGCAAAAAGAAAAGGAGAATACTCTAAACTAAAATTATTGTATTATCATATGCCCTCACTGTTACGGTCATCGTCGCGCTTATAAGTAGGCCCGTCTATCGACAAATGTGGTGTGTGATACGTCATAGGACTCCAAAATCTAGAGGGGTCCACACTTTAGAAAAGTATTACGATTTTGTTTTTAAGAACGTTCAAAGGATGATACTTTTTAAATAAAATGTCATAATTATAGAGTTGTTTTGTGTCATGTCTTAGTTTCATATGTTTGGATTTTTTTTATTTTAAAATAAACAATCGTGATATGATAAATTTTGATATTTTAAAATTTTGCCTTATTACAAAATATTTTAGAAACTTTATTTTCAAAATAATAACACGAAACCTCTAGATCTTTTGAGATAAGCATGCTTATAAGTTCATTGCATATCAAATTAATTTAGAAATCGATATACTGTTTTATCTTTCTTGAGGTGTATACTATGGTGCAACTATTTTTTTTATTAACTTAGGATGATTATAAAGTAGTATCTGTTCTAAATTCTTAATCATTTGATAATGAACGTTCCATCACCCTGCTATATCCGTTGGTGCTCGAACCAGTGACCTTTAGGAACAACAACGATTTCTTTAACCACTGAGATAAATTGGTTAGTGTTTTGCAACTTAAAATCCAATGAACATATTTTAATACAATAGCTTAAACAAAAAAAAAATTCTCATCTCTTTTTACGGATTCATTAAGAATAAAATCATTGAAGAACTTTTTTCAAAGAAGAACATCAATATAATGAGGAATTGATCTTGCACTCATTAATAGAAATTAGAAAAGAAAAGAAAAAAGTTGACTAAAAATGAACATAAAATAACTAAATCATAAATTTACTCATATTTGAGTGACCAAATTGTTAATAAAATATGTCAATGGAGCAAAATGACTTAATTGTATTAATCGACAAATAGAATAATCCTATTATAATCTCATAAAAGGTTTCAGGCTAATATCAGGCTTTTGATTTTACAACCTGTTCTTGGGATTGAATTGATTTTCTTTTAGTTGGCCAAAAATATTGAGGGATTCATAATCAGTCGCAAAGGGCACTGAATACTGATTGAATTTAAGAGTCTCCTGATTTTCCAGCAACAGTAGCGTCAAGTGAATCTAAAGGATGATACTGCCTGCAACACAAATCAAGTGAATCTAAGCTTTCTTTTTCTTGTTCTAGAACTGGTGCCATGCATGCACAAGAATCAACAGAAACTTGTGGCATGTTCCACGTACGTTAATTGAAGTTACCATATACCAACCTTCTCGATTCTGGAACCATATTTCTCTGCCTCTTCTTCGACATACTGCATGCGGAAATCGGAAAACGAAGTTGTGTATGTTAATTAAAGATTAGAGAAGGGGTACGGAAGTGAACCGAACGGTTTATGGAAGATGCAAGCGAACCTGTCCAGTGACAGTGTATAGTCTGTTATACCAACCATTGGATGCCATTCCAATAGCTGAAAACAAATGTCTCCTACTTTCTCCTGGATTTTGCAGCGTATACTCGATATAATACAGGCCTGATGATCAATGCACGTTCATCAAGTATAGAATTAACGAAGTAGACGCATAATTCGAGTTGAAATGTTTAAATTGTAATAATGTATACCATTTGAAGCTTTGCAGTCGATGAGTTTTGCAGCCACACCAGGGGGCCTTTGCCAACTCCTGTCCAGTCCGCTAACCTAACGGAAAGTGCAGTTAAGGAAGCGTGTTTAAGCAAAGCTCTATAACAAGAAGAAGACGATTAAAAACGTACCAGTGTGTCCGCAAAAGCTTCAACTTTACCGAAGGATTCCATTCGAGTAAAATCGGGACCTAGCCCTGAGATGGCTACGCTAACTGAAGCAGCGAATTTTAGTTTTTATTGCATATGCAAACCACTAATGGATATAAGAATTAGCATTACCATTTGATTGGCTGCTTCTTCTGGATAGAAAGCAGTAATGGACTTGAAACTATTGGGTTCACCAGCTCCCACTTGCCAATCTTCAACAACAAATTATAACATTTGATTTGTAATTTTCGATCCAAATTCCCAGAAACTCGAGTATTCTACTTCTAATTGGGTGTTTTCCAGTTCCAATGCCAATGCAAATCAACATGTATGTAAATTGGGTAAAGTTAAGAAGGAGACACTGACCTTGGGGAATGAAAATCTTGTACCTATTCACTTCATCGTTATAAACCCGGAAATCTTGAGGCACATCTGAAACAGAGAGAAACAAATTAATCAAAATGGAAAAAGAAAAAAGATTAACATCATAATATATATAGTTACGTATGAACATAGTTACCAATCTCTGCAGCTGCAAGAGCACTAGATTTAACCAATTGTGAAAAAGAAAAGGCAGTAACAGGCGCTTGAAGCATAAATTGTCTTCTTCTAGTTGAAGCTGCATGACCATGCCCATCGTCTTCCTTGATTTCTTCTTGCTTTTGCTGCTGTGTCTTATAATTTGCCACAGGAAAATGTAGCAATCCTTCTCCCCCTGCTAACAAAGATATTTGTATCATTAAAGCAATTAAGAGTAAAAACATACACAAAAGAGTGTTTATTAGTCAAAGTAGCAAAGCATTGATCGTCTGGTAAACCTCTCTTCTTCAAACATGGTGGAATGTAGTGGTAATACAGCGACCAAGCTGAGGAGGCCATTCTTGTATAGATTTTCCACGAATTTATTCTATTTTATTTTATTAATTAATTACTATTTTTGTTTTTATATTATTAACTCTTTCAACTTTGTGGACGATGATTTCCCCCTTCATTTTGTGGCTCACAAACAAAGCTTATCTAAAACTCTCAAGAAACCTTTTTTTAATGTGGCTGGATATATCCAAACTACAGCAGCAGGCAGCAATAAAAATGTGGGGCATTGAGAAATATTAACATATTGCAGAATCATTTGTTATTGTGGTTCATAAAGTTGCATATTGCAAGCGTCTGCAAACTTTTCTGTGAGCTCATCATCTGCAAACCTCACTGTTACACAGGTATCTTTTTAACCATAGTTGAAAGTTTTTTATCTGCTCAATGTGAGAAAGGTGCCATAGGTGGTCAGATGGTGAACGGCCGATGACCTGAGCGTTTATTGAAAGTTAAGAGCGGCTAGAGTTAAGTGATGTTTGCCAAACACATAAGAGGAATTTTATTATTGATAGAATGAAAATGAATAACCTGAGTTTTCAAATGAAATACTTTGGTTAATATCAACATGTCTTATTTTGGTAAAATAAGCTTGTTTATCAGTTCACACTTGTAATGTATCAGTAACTTTCTTTAACCTTTCCATTTCTTTATCCAAACATAGGATAAGAGAGTTGTCTGAAGCAGCCTCGAGGATCATGCTTGGATTCATGTGAAGTAGGGAACTCAAAATTAAGGGTACTGACTACTGAGGGATTTGTTATGAATAATATTAAATTATTCATAAAAAGTAATTGAATAAAATAAAACAAATCAAGTTAATTTCATTGAATGATGAGAAATCAAGTTAAAATTAATAGTGCAATTTGAAAGTTACATACAACAGATCAAAAAGTTGAAAACAAAGATGACCAAAATTACAATGAGAAGGATGAGATTAATTTGATAAGCAAGCATAGCACAAGTGCAGCAGGGACAGTAGCTACTGAATTCACCAATGTGGAGGCACCAGACATACTTCCAAATGGGGCACCTGCTGGTGCAAGTCCAGGAAGTGACCCACTAGATAGTACTGTATAAGTCTTGGGCACCGTTTTAGTGGTACCATCCGACAGGGTGCCGGGGCAAAAACTGAATCAAGTTCGTAAGTAGGCGGGGCTACAAGGGGAGGAAATGCTGCAGTCCAGCATTATTTATAAAAAAAATGGAAATTTAAATCGGTCAAGAACCTGTTTATGACAATCTAGAAATATATTTGAATTTGGAAAGTTAAACCACTCATGCTCAACTCCTTGAGATTTGAAGTCATGAGCTCAAACTTTCACTCATTTTAACAAAACAAGGCACCATAATTGTCAACAATTATGCATCATTGAAGGCAACAAAATAATTCAGTATGTTGATGAATAAATTATTATTATTCGAATTTGGAGATGCTACAACAAAAAATATCAGATAATCGACGCCAGATAAGAACTATCTCATTCTACTCTGTTTAATTACCAATTGCCAAATTCAGCTGTTTTAATATATGTTAATGCAAAAAGGGAATAAATAAATTCGCATCACTTGTACCCGGACATTGTGGTTGAAGGGAGGACGACAACCTGCAAAACAATGGCAAGGGTTGGAAGGGTTCAGCCATCAGAAAAAGTCAAACACGGAGATCAGATTTACATAAATATCAATAAAAGGTAAGTAAAAGGTGCAGCAAACAAAGTGATAAAGATGTCATTCGCATAACCACCGTAAGCACAAGACGTAAGGCTGTTTCAATCTACATTGCATGCTTGAACAAGAAACAGCCAACGGAGAAGGCATGCAGTACAACTGCTTGACACAATCAGTAAAGATGATTAACTCCACACTGTTACATTTAAGGAAAAGAATCACAAGCAGTAAAGACTATATACAACCAACAAACCAATAAGCTACAAAATGGCTTAATTACTTGCAACTCCTGGGGCCACAGCTGCACTGGACACGGTGGCTAGCAGTAATAGCATAGCCTCCATTAGGAACAATCAATCCATAATCAGAGGCATATTTAGGAAAAACTTGAAGCACAAGCTGCAACAACCGAAAGAACCAACACTTAACTTTCATTGTCCTTGGGAAACCCGCACAAACAATGCGAAAGCATTAAAAAAAACTCAATTACAACACAAAGTATAAAAATTCACAATTAATTCCATCAACTTGAACTCATCAACGCCAAAAATATCAAAGGGATAAAGTTTCACCTAAAAGGCGAAAATTCCAACTACATAAGCATGTATAAAACTCAACTCTACGGCTGAAAATTCAAGAAAATGGCATTGGCTTTAGATGATTACATTGCAAATTTCAATTTTGATGTCAATCATACAATCTACCAATAAAAGGGAATGGAAAACTACCTGATAAAGGAACAGCTAGAATATCACCAGCCTTAGTAGAAGTACTCCCCATGGCATTAACATTAATTAAATCAGTGATCATAGTCGAATAACTCGCTGCAATTCCAGCTAAAGTATCCGCCGGATTCATCACATATGATAGATAAATGGTGGGCAGTCCATTATCAGTCCCATTCAGGGTTTCAAATGGCGGTCGCGGTTGCGTTTTCGGTTATTTCGGAATTCAAATTCTTGAAGGTATTCGAATCCTTTCTTTATTTTTTTCCTATGCTATTTCGATGCTAGAACACAAATAAATATAGGAGGGGAGAGATTACCTTACAGTTGATGAGTTCTTCGGGGAAATAGGGTCGTCGTAGAGTTGATAAGAGTCGGGTTAGGAGTTTAGGCGGCAGCGTCGCCGTGTATGGTGGCTTGCTTTGGGGTTTTGGACCTTTCGACCAAGGCATACGAAAGGCTAGGCAGGGTTTCTCCGGGTCTGCAGGCGGTGGGTTTCTAGGAGTTGATGGGTTTCGGGTAGCCGATGAAATGGCCACCAAATCGGTGGCCAACTAGGTTGTCGACGGGAGCTTGAGTGTGAGTGGCCACCGTTGGTTGAGAGAAGAAGATAGGGATTTCAATTTTTTTTTCGGGCAGAAATGATTCTGGAAAGGGGAGAGTTGATATTCAAGGAAATTTGGGTAAATAACGATAAAGTCCCTATAACTTTAGAGTGTTTTGCATTATGGTCACTAGTTTAGGGTTAAATCACCCTTTTGGTCCTTTTTGTTTAAGGTATTCGCGTTTTAGTAATTTTTAGGGTTAATCTTGCATTAGGTCCCTTCAAGTTTAGCGTATTTTGCGTTTTGGTCCCCATTTCTGTTTATTTTCAATGATTTACGAATTGAATGCGTGATTTTACATTATTTTAATTTAGTCCTCCGATTGGATGTATTATTTTTGTTCGAATTTGGCTACTGATATTTATGTTATTCCATTTTAGTCCTATATTTATGGTTTTATTATGATTATGGTGTTTCTATTGTGATGTTTTCTTGTTTCATGCTATAATATTCGTTTTATTAATGTTTATAATACCCATGTTACTTTATAATTATTTTGTCACTATGTTATGAGTGATTCATATGTATATTGTTTATTTGTATCATTAAAGTGTTTTATATTTTAAATATTTATTTTACTTGTATTATATATTACTTTATTATATACATAAGATTGTATGAAGAGCATGGTATAAATTTTATATTTTTTCATTTTCATTATATTTTAGAATAAATATTTGGTTCTATGTTTAGTATAATATTTTAAAAATATGTATATAGTTATAAAGTAAAATAAAGTTAAAATAGTCTTAAAATTGTTTTTTAGTCCATATGTGTATTTATATATTTTTTAACGCTTCAATGTATCATTTTTATTTCATTTAAAAGCCTCATTAGCATAACTTAACTGATTACATAATTGGGTTAAGGGCAATATTTATGTATTTTAAAATATTAAGAATGGGCAGTCTTAAGACAACTAGATGTCATTTTTCGATATTTTAAAATAAATAAATATCCCACTAGAAAAACCTTAAAAAATTGATTGCATTTAAAATTAATTAATTTTGAAAGGAAAATGAAATATTCACTATTTTAAACTTATCGAGATAATTCGTCTAATTTTATTAGGGATTAAGTCTCGGTATTTTTAAATAATTGAATATCCGTTATCTTTTTTAATATAATCAGGATTAATGGGTTTAATTTCTTTCTTTGGTAGAATAAAAATTATTTTAATATTGGATTGTGAGGAAAAATTATTATATTCCTTTTATTTCAGTTGGAAAGAGAAATATACGTCCTAAATTATTTTAGGGAGTATTTTCTCTTCAATTGGAAATAGGATATTTTATACTTTTCCTTAGAATTTTTGTTCTATAATATTGTATGGTTGAATTCGGAATAATGGAATCGTAATTTAAATATGTATTCGAACTCTTAGATTTCTACTATTTAGAGACAATATATAATTGATGGGTACTAATTTTGGGCGTTGTGGGGGTGCTTATCCTTCCCCAGACGTAATCGACCCATGAACCCTTTTTATTACTAAAAAATGAATTTATGGTTACACGTGGATAAGTGTATCTTTTAAAATGACGTTTTAAAAAAAACTCTTTTAAAAGAATTTTTTTTGGTATTTGACCTACCTAACCCAAAAGGTCGATGGCGACTCCAAAATATTTCTTTTATAAAATCGGGGTTTAACCAAATAAGTCGAGACTCGTCGTATCGCCGAAAATCGGTTATGACAGCTTGACGACTCTGCTGGGGACGTAGAGGGTCAAGCCTTAAATCAATTATATATCGTCTCCATAGTTAGAAATTGAGAATTCAGTTTCATTTAATTTACGATTTCTTTGATTCCTTTCAATCGTTATTTAATTTTATATTTTTGTATACTAATGTGTTCATTTGATTGATTTGAAGATATTAAAGTCTTGGATTCGCTTTAGTTCATTTTTGTGTGGTTGTTTGTCAAAGGTTTGATAATTTCTCCTCACACACGACACTTGCATTGCATAACATAAGCTCTATACACGAGCTCTTCCTTTTAAGTGGGAGTGAAAGGGACATCTTCGTGAGAATTTATTCTCCGCGTCAGACCTAGCAAGTAGCTTCCGAGGTTCATATGTCCTATGTCTTCGTGAGGATTTATTCTCCATGTCAGGTATAGGGAAATGTTCCCCCTCGAATTGAACTCGATCCGCTTAAGCCTATAATGGGTGACGATTGAGTGTTTGGCCTGCCCAAAGGGCACCGACAAGGACAATTCAAGTACCTTTACTCTTAGAACCGAAACTCTGCATATAATAAACGGTAGAAACCCACCCGATCTAAAATCATGCCGAAACTCTGTCCGTAGGTACCCAAATAAGTGTACATAAAGGAAAAATGAACTCTACCTTTGTCTTTTAATAGATTATTTATTTTTGTATTTTTATTTTTATAATTGCATGTGAACTAGAAATTATGCAGTAGAGTTTTAATTTCCTCCATGTGTTTTATTCATTGTATTTTATGGATCTTTTACCAGTTGCATTTAATCTTTTAATATTTCATTTCCTCTATTTGATTATTATTATTTTTCTAACATATTTTCCTTGTCTTGTTTCTTTATTTGTGCATAAACATGTTGTTAATTACCTTGAAATTAACACAAGTTTCATACATATCATGTCAAAGAAGCTATTGATTCTCGAGTTAATGGTTGCATTAAAATGCTTTCAATACGACAATGTTACTCGAATAGGCAAAATAGAAATGCAAAAACACATCAATGGCACATAAAGGTACTCCATGAAACAACTGATGAGTTACGTCAAGCTGGAATACATAAAGCTCAAATGATGTAGTAAAACAAGTTTTTCAAAGGTACTACGACGATGTTGATACAACTAGCCGAAAAGAAATAATACTTTGAATTCATCAAGCAACAATGATAGCCAACACGAGACAATGGATGATGACAGTTGCATTGGGTCGCTCAACAAAAGCATTTTTGGAAAATAAGTCAAAGCATTGGAATCTTCCATTAAGCCAAGGATAAAAGAAGATTGTTTCATTGCATTTTCGATCAAAATTGAAGAAGTCGAGCAGTGTGATGTGGTTTGTAGTTTCTATCTGCCTCGGTGTATGGAAACATTGTGTGTTCTTTGGAAGTTGTTTTATGACGATTACTTTGGAATCAACACCTTCGTTGCATTCGCATTTGCATTTACATTTACACATAACTTGTTGCTATATGTCCTAACTTGTTTCTTTCTATCTTTCTTTTTCTTGCACCATATGGTCATGACATACACAAAAAGGTGTAGATTCTGAGTGATCATCAATTAAAAGGTTTTCACAATGGATAAGAGGTTTCATAATCAGGTAGGCCACGATACAAATAAGAAATGGCATCTGAAAGAAGTTCTGAGTAAAGTAGAGAGTCGTACATCCAAAGATCGCATATCTAACGAAGAGCAAAGTGAACTGCAACAAATCAGGGAGCAAATGTCCAAAATGATGGATAAAATAGTTGTGTTGGCAAAAGGAAAAGAGGTTTCTACAAAAAGGGAGAAATAACTTGACAAGAATAATTCTGTCATACAAGAGGCTACTTTTGAACAAGGTAATCCAAGTGAACTTAGGGAGCCACGCGCAATCATTGTCCACATTAACAAGTTATCAGGAAGTATGAAGGAAACAGTGACAATGGTAAAATTGCTACTAAATGTAGATTAAAGGAAGCCACATTATCATTTCAAACGGGGTCAATTCGTGTTCACTAAAAATCCAGACGCCACCAAAATACATGTGAATATGAAAATAAAATATAACAGGAATCCAACGTTTCAGCGTTTGAAGACAGTTTCAAAAACTAATGTTCGCTCAATAGAGACTCACCTCGTTGATGATCGAAATATAGGAGGTAGTGACCTTGACTTTGATCTTGCTCCTATCTCATATGGAGATTTATACAATAAGTTGTTAGAAGCACGAGAAGTGACCCCGTAGTATGTGAAGCCTTTGTAACCTCCATATCCAGAGTGGTATGATGTCAATGCCAACTGTGAATATCACGCAGGAGATCAAGGACATTATATCGAGACATGTATTGCCTTCAAGTGTCAAATTAATTTCCTGCTAGAGCATGGAGTATTAGAATTTGAGAATCAAGGTCAACTGGGTTCAATAGTTGAACATCTGGTCGAAACGAAGCCGAGCGAGTCCAAGGACAAAAGCATCAGTAAGGGTATCCAAAACAAAGAGCGTCTGTTGAAATATGAAGCTCAAATACTTCAATTGCAAAACGAAAAGGACATTCTGAATAGATAATTGAAAGCTATGCAAGATGGTTTTCAAAAAATCAATCAAACCTTTCAAAGTGTTGGGTTAGGCAATACTCTAGAAGAGTGGACAAAAGGAGCCTTTAAATTGAAGAATGACGTCGAACAATGGAAAAGAAAATGTAAAATTCGCGAAGAATGAGCAAAGAGGTGCTCTCATGATCTGTAGATTACAGAAAATGAACGTAAAGCAGCCTTACAAGAGTTGGGGATATGGAAAATAAAGTACAAAATGTTAAGAATAACCCTTACCGACGTAGAAACCTCGTTTTAAAACTACAATCGTAAGAAAAATGTTGAACTAGAAATAAGTAGAGCTGACAATAAAACAATGACAGAGTTGGTACATGATTATAGAAAGCTTGCACGAGAACTTCATGACTGCATTGAGTCTCTTACTAGAGAGAATGATCAATATTGCCTACAGCTTCAAAGGTTGAAATGTAAGGTGGAGAAAAAAGACAATGTGATGAATGAGGCGATTACTCAAGCAAGCAACGTGGCTCATAAGATGGTCGAATTAGCTGTCTTTGCAAGATATTTAAAGCATATTGATGACTCATCACCAGATCAAGCTTGGAAGATAACCTGGCTCATGAACGAGATAGAAAAGCTAGGAGCCAAAGCTATTTATTATTTGTAGTTTGGCTATTTGATGTACTGAAACCATTTATGTTCAATGAAAATCATTTAAGATGGTTACTCTGGATTGACATTTTTTTATTCATGCATCGCATTTGTATTGATTAATTTTCAAATCATGCATTAAAACATTCATTCATTCAAATACATAAAATAATAAGATAAGGTTTCGATCGTAGTGATTCAGGTTCACACTAGTAGCAAGAACGCTTATTATCTGCACAACGATAGAAAATGCCTAAAGAAATAGAGGATAAGTTAGCCAGAATTGAGAGAGAATAGAAAGAATTGCAAGAACAAATGAGGAGAAAGATAACACAATTGGAAGCTAAAATCGCAAACCCTCAGCTTGATTTGCTGAACAAGATGGAAGAAATGTTTAAGAAGCATATGACCTCTGGAAAGAGTCTTGCTGAAGACCCCATACATCCTCCAGGTTTTACACCTATCCACATTCCTGAGCACACCTCTAGGCATAATGAAATTCGACAACCAATTTGTTTCACTGTTGAAAACCCACAATATCATAATGGAGCTCCATTCCCTACTGATTGTCATGCTGCATCTGGGTTGAAACCAAGAGATTTTTGTGCTGATAATGAGGTCCCTGACTTGAATGATTTAGCTGAGAAGGAAAAATTGACCCAACAATTGAAAAGTGTAGAAAAAGTGATAAAATCAAAGAAGATGGCGGGGTCAGTCTATGGGTTGGATGCGAAAGAGCTAAGTTTGGTTCCCAACCTGATTCTCCCACCAAATTTTAAGATTCCGGATTTCAAGAAGTATAATGGGACCACATGCCCTTCGTCCCACATTACCATGTACTGTCGTCGGATAGCTGGCTATGTGGAGAATGAGAAGTTGTTAATCCACTGTTTTCAAGATAACTTATTTGGACCGGCTTCCAGATGGTATAACCAGCTAAAGCGTACTCAAATTTATTCTTGGAAATACTTAACTCAAGCCTTTTAGGTCAATACAATCATATGACGGATCTGGCCCCTGATCGAATCACGTTGCAAATCATGGAAATGAGGCACAACGAGAGCTTCTGACAATATTCACAACGATAGAGGGACGTTGCTGCTCAAGTGCAACCACCCATGATTGAAAAGGATGTCGCTACTATGTTCATCAATACGCTAAAACCTCCCTATATTGATCACATGATAGGAACTGCCACCAAGAATTTCTCTGACATTGTCATGTGTGGGGAAATGATCGAAACAACTATTAAGAATATCAAGATAAAAGGCTCTGACAGTATTGATGTCAAGAAAGGAGCCGAGGTCAATACAGTGAGGTCTTATTCAGCTAATCGTGGGACCAAACCATATAGAGTAACACGATAGAAAACCTCTATTGGTGAAATTCCGGTGACATATGAAGAACTGCTCCCAGTCTTTGTTAAGAGGAATCTCGTGACTCCAGTTCAGTCTAAACTGAAAGAACCCTCATTTCCCAAGGGGCATGATGCTAATGCGGTATGTAGTTACCACATGGGAAGCTCAGGGCATACAACTGAGAATTGTGGGGCATTGAAGCATAAGGTTCAATATTTAATTGATTCAAGGGTATGGACATTCGATGAATGATGGGGCATTCTGATGCAAATCGAGAAAAAATCATTACAACCACTAGAAACTTTTGATGCACTCGTATATTGTCTTGTTTGAACTTGTTTTTCGTTTTCCTACTTTTAAATGTTTGTAAGTCACTTGACATTCGAACATTTTAAATAAAATGCTTCCTTCTTAAGAAATGAACAATGAGAAAATTTTAATCTTGAAATTCCTTGAATATCATCTTAATTAAAAGTTTTTTTTAATAATTGAGGTTGTAAATCTATGACAAATGACAAAATTGAAGCCCGACAAAACAATGACCCCTCGATCCAACTCCAGATACACCGCAATACATACCATTCTCTTGAACGGACAGATCTTGTTTGATCCTTGCATGCATAGTCAATCAAGGGTTTGGCATTCAGGTATGTGTCAGGAGCTGATAAAATGGGGCAACTTGTACATTAGATTGCTAAGCTAATTGGTTCCTACTTCTGTTAATGACGTTCAATGATAATCATGATCTTCACAGATGGAATGGTCGAGTAGTTGAATCTAATTTAGGTTAGTTGCTTGGAAATTGAACTCTAACGATGAGATTTTCTTACCTATAAAAAACACCAGGACTATAACAGATTCTCCTTGACAAGCTTAAGAAATGGAATCCGTATACCCAGAAATTATAAATATGTGTGTGTGTGTCTGTGTGTGTATACAATAAAGCTGAGCTATTCCGCTAAAGCAATTGGTTATAGAGGAAACTCGAAAACCCTGGCTCTATGAATATATTACATTCAAACCATGACATTGATCGGGTACTTGGCAATTCGATATTTGCTCCACTGTGATTGTCAGGTTAAAGACTTTGTGATGACATAAATCCTTCAGCTAACCAAACAAAGGCAATTATAATATATAATGTACAATAAAGTTGATTTCAGCTAGCCAAAAAATGGCAAATTAAATCTAATTTACTAAATAAAGAGTGTCGGTGAATATGGATTAAGGGAGTTAAGGAACACCTGTTATAGTTGAACTCACACGAGCACTCAGAAATCTTATTTTTAGACCGATATTTATGCGCTACCTTTACTAGAGGAGCCTACAAAGCTTGAACAAATGGAAGATTTCATAGAACTAAAACAAAAGTTTTCTAAAAAGTCTAGCAATTGATTATGTTAGTTGTGACATTTTGTCCGCCTCCGATCAAAATGTCAAACCAAGAAAGAATGGCATGTCCTAATTTTCAAGAGGATCGAGAAAAGGAAAAAAGATGAATCGAGGAAACAAATCCTAAATTTAGGTAGCCAACCTCAAAACCAACCTTTCGATCCTAACATTTGTCAAAGATTTGTAACTATCAAAGATTAAAGAGCAGTTGATTCTTTTGATATTCAATGAACTCTTGTTTTATGATTTGTTTTAATTGTGAAACTTAAAAGAAGACAATATTTTTTTTAAAAAAAACTTCATTTCGATATTTTCAAAATTTTGAAAATTTAAAGGAAGAAAAACATTTTCAAACAAGATAATCTCTCTGGAAGCATATATGGGAATTCAACGAATATCCCTTTGAAGCTCAAGATCAAAGATGGGGCAAGGGAAAGCCAAATTTTTTGGGCAAATTTTGATGGAGCAAGGAAAATAAGTTGTCTCGGGTCGAGGTTTGCAAGAGTACACCTTGATGGAAATAAAGACAAACTAAAATCAGAGATAGAATGAAGGCTTCTCACACAACCATTCCCCTAATACATACATATACATACATCAACATATACATACATGATACATGAAATTTTCATCTTTGCATTCATCATCATATGCAATAAAGATTTTGATTTTCCTTCTCTTGAGGATAAATTCGCTAATTCATCACATAAAATACAAACTTCATCATGACACCCGTAAGCATCCTAGATAGGCAGTCATAAATACATCATTTCAATCTTTCAGAAATAAAAGCTCGGAAATGACCAGATGTTTTCAACCTGAAAGACCAATGCCATCCAAAGATTTGACTTTCTCAAGTCAACAATCAGATCTGCTGAAGACATTTCCTCAACATGCTGGAGTGGACAGTTTATAATCCTTTGAGATCACCTCTCTTAGAACAAACTTCGTCTCGCTTGAGACATTTTCTCAAAATTTTGAAATATTTAGAACAAAATTGATCTCACATGAGATAGTTTTCCTAAGAACAAGTTTCGTCTCGCTGGAGACAATTTTCCTTAAAACAAAATTAATTTCAATTAAGATTGTTTTCTTTAAAAAAATAAATTTTGTCTCACTTGAGACATTTTCCTTTCAGAACAAATTTTGTCTCTTTTGAGACAGTTTCTCTTGAAACCAAAATCTTTGAATATGTTTCCCTTGAAACAAAATTTTGTCTCTCTTGAGACAGTTTCTCTTGAAACTAAAATCTTTGAATCTGTTTCCCTTTAAACAAATTTCGTCTCTCTTGAGACAGTTTCTCTTTAAACGCAAAATATTTGAATCTTTTTCCCTTGAAACAAATTTTTTCTCCCTTGAGACAGTTTCCCTTGAAACAACTTTTATCTCCCTTGAGACAGTTTCTCTTGAAACAAATTTCGTCTCCCTTGAGACAGTCTCCCTTGAGACAGTTTCCCTTTAAACAAATTTTGTCTCCCTTGAGATAATTTCCCTTGAAACAAATTTTCTCTCACTTGAGACAGTTTCCCTTGAAACAACCTTAGCTTGTTTCTATCATATAAGGAGTTGGAACAACATCGACTTTTGCTCATCCATCACATAGGGAGTTGGACCAGCTTTATCATTTCGCTAGTTCATCACATATGGAGTTGAATCAACAATATCTCACTCGAGGGATCAATATTTCCAATGGAAAAATCATGATAAGAATAACTCATAACCAGAATAACTGAAGATGAAGATTCAACCAAAAGAATGAAGTAAAGATAACGTCATTTGCAGCAAAGACTCGATGAATTTCACAAAATAGAAGAATTGACATCCCCAGTGGAGAGTTCATAATAAGAAGAACTCATCCGACAAAGGGAGAAGAAGTTCATAATGAGAAGAACTTGTTCAACCTTAGCTCGATTCATCGTATATGGAGTTGAATCAGCAACACCTCACTCGAGGGACAAACATTTCAAGTGGACAAATTATGATGAGAAGAATCTGGAGCTTAGAGATATCAGATGACCAAGCTAATAAAATTGGTGCTTTTTGTCTTTGCCCTATTCCTGTTTCACAACAATGAGCAAAGAGGGGCAGTTGTAATCACCAATTTTATCCCAAATTCGACCTGACAGGTTCAAGCCCAATACCTGGATCTGACCCAGTTGATTGACCCACTTAGTTGTCATCTCCAGCATCCCACGTGAATCATCATCATCTCTGCTTCCATGCCCCTACGCCTGCAACAAAGTTATCACAAACAACAACCTAGTATTAGATTAGGTTTTATTTTATGCTAAATTTATGTAAGAATATAGATATATAACCGATGAGAAAGGAAGATGTACACAGATGGTATTTTTTGGAGAAAATAAAAACAAGAAAGAAAACTACTAGTTTTTCAACAATCAAATTCTTGGAGGTATTCGAATCCTAGCTTTATTTTTTTTCTATGCTATTTCGATGCTAGAACACAAATAAATATAGAAGGAGGGGAGAGATTACCTTACAGTTGATGAGTTCTTTGGGGAAATAGGGTCATCGTAGAGTTGATAAGAGTTGGGTTAGGAGTTTAGGCGGCAGCGCCGCCATGTGTGGCGGTTTGCTTTAGGGTTTTGGACCTTTCGACCAAGGCATACGAAAGGCTAGGCAGGGTTTCTCCGGGTCTGCAGGTGGTGGGTTTCTAGGAGTTGATGGGTTTCGGGTAGCCGATGAAATGGCCACCAAATAGCTGCATTATTTGCAGCGTGAAATTAGCTGACCAACACTGAAATTGAATGCATTTCAACGCTCAATTTGATTGTAGCTCACCAACTGTTCAAATTGATTGCAGCTCACGTTGAAAGTGTGTTATATATTGGATATGGGGTTTAAGGTAGAAGCATAAGAAAGAAAATTTGCCGAGAGAAAAGAAATGAAAGGAATGAGAAGAAGAAATGGAGATAAAGGATCAAACATCCTTTGTGAGGTATTTTTTTTATTGTTTAAATTAATTAATTAAATGAAATTATTAGTTTGTTAGTTTAGGGTTTAATTAGTTTGTTAGTATAAATTATTATTTTCTTAGTTTAAGTTATATTATATTAGTTTGTTAGTTTAAGTTATATATTATATTATATTATATAAAAAATTAATTAATTAGTTTCTTAATTAAAGTTATTATATGTATAAAAATTATTTATTTAATTTGTTAGTGTGTTTAAACGTATATTAGGTTGTTTGTTGAAGTTGAAGTTATAATTAGTGTTTAATTAGTTTGTTATTTTAACTAAGTTATATTATAATAAAGAAATAGTTCATTAGTTTATTATAATATATTAGATTATATAAAATTAATTTGCATAAAATATTTTGTTTACACAAACAGGGCATTGTTCCACAACTTTTGCCCACGTACAGATTGATTCGAAGAAAAAAAACAATAAAGGAAAAGAAAGGAAAAGAAGAAGACATAAATACGCGGGTAATTTATTATTTTTTGTTGTCCATTTTTTTGTTGTGTATGTGTAAATTAGTTAGTTAGTTTATATTAGATTATATAAAATTAATATGTTTAAGTTATTCCCGTTTAAAAAAATATTGTGTTAAAAAAATATTAATTGTTGTTTAAAAATATTTTGTTTAATTTATAATCTTAAAATTGAACAAATCTTAATAAATTTGATTGATTAATAAATTTGATATTTAAATTTATTTTATATTTAACAAATTTGATTGATTAATTAACAAATTTATTTGATATTTAAAAAAAATAAAAATATTATCAAACTAATCATTATTATTAGTAATAGTAAATGATTATTATCCAATCTAAATCATTAAATATTTATAATAAATAATTATTAGTAATCATGACTAAATCATATTATTATTAAATCATTAAATATCAAATCATTAGATTAATAATAATTATTAAATCATTATTAGTAATATTAGTAATCAATCAATCAAGTTAAATAATAAATTATATTTTAATGTTAATATTATATTATATTATATTATATTATATTATATTATATTATATTATATTATATTATATTATATTATATTATATTATATTATATTATATTATATTATATTATATTATTATATTATATTATATTATATTATTATATTATATATTATATTATATTATTATATTATATTATATTATATTATATTATATATATTATATTATATATTATATTATATTATATTATATTATATATATTATATTATATATATTATATTATATTATATTATATTATATTATATTATATTATATTATATATATTATATTATATTATATTATATTATTATATTATATATATTATATTATATTATATTATATTATATTATATATATTATATATATTATATTATATTATATTATATTATATATTATATTATATTATATTATATTATGATTTATGAAATTATCTTATCTGATTTTTTAATCTAAATTTATATATATTTTTTATTTGTAGAGAAAATGAGCAACAACTTTTTCACGATTGTCTATTATAATGGACAGATTATGGAAAATGAGGTCGGAGTTGTTTTTCAGTCTGAAAAACCAATAAATATGATGTTCAAAAAAGACATCACATTTATAGAAATGAAGCAGAAGATAGAAAGAAAAATTCGAGCTGCAGTGGATGGTTTGAGGTACAGATTTATGATATGTCCCAACCCAGTCAGATATACTGCAGTTTCACTTGAAGAATATGATGATATTGGAACCATGGTTGGATTACATGAGTCAACCAATATAGTAGTTATTGAGTTATTTGTTGATGTGCGTAACATATGTGATGTTCCTGGGTCATCAAGAGATGTGGCTTGAAATCCATCTGAAATGGCTTTCGATAGTGAATTTGAGTACCCGACATACAGGTTCCAGAACAGTTTTATGGAACTATTAGAAAGTGGAAATGAAGTTGGAGGGACATCTGCAGCAGCAGAGTATGAGACGAGAAACATGTCGAAATTGACTGTTGATATTGATGTTGAAAATCGATGGGGAGAAATTAATGATGATTCAAGCGAATGTGAAGAAACCGAAGAACCCGTTTTGGGCGACGATGAATATTTTTTCGGTAGAGGTGCAATTGATGAAGTTCCGACACCGTATGAAGCTACTCCTCACATGTACGAGATAGACTATGATGCGATGAGGGCACCTAAATTCCCAGACATACCACATTTACCTCCGTACCAAATGGTTGAATCATTCGATAATTATGGTGAACTTTCAGTTGGGGTGCAATTCAGAGGAAAAAATGAAGTTACGTTGGCGATTAAAGAGTACTGCATCAAATGCCATGTTGATGTCCATGTTACAGAGTCAAACCAGAAAACCCTATATGTGAAGTGTGTAAAATATGGCCCAGAGTGCAAGTGGAAGATCAGAGTGTCGAAAAATCAAAGGCACAATGCTTGGGTCATCACGAGGTACAATGGTCCACACACATGTTTGCGAAACTCCATCGAACAAGACCACCGACTATTGGACTCCGATGTAATATGCGAATACGTGAAGGCGATGGCTGAAAAGGATCCAAGAATATCTTGTTCAGTGTTAGCTACATCTATTTGAAGCCAATTTAGATATCAAGTAAAATATGGCAAGGTGTGGAAAGCGAAGATGAAGGCAATGAAGCTGACGTATGGAGATTGGGATACATCGTACAATGAGCTACCACATTTGCTACAAGCAATGAAGCGATTTATCCCAGGAACCATAGTGAAGTCTCAAACCATTCCCACATATGACGAAGAAGGTCAACTTGTGCCAAGGAAGACAATATTTCATACACTATTTTGGGTATTCAAGGCATGTATTGAAGGATTTCCATTTGGCAAACGTATGATCCAAGTAGATGGTACGTGGTTGTATGGTCAATATAGGCATGTACTTTTGATGGTAGTTGCGCAAGATAGTGAGCGAAATATCTTCCCAATTGCATTCGCCATTGTTGAGGGAGAGACAACAGAGGCTTGGGATTTCTTTCTGACCAATCTACGTCAATATGTCGTTCGTGAAGATGGAGTTTGCTTGATATCTGATAGAGGAACGGGTATTTTGGCGGCAATTGAACGACCAGGAAGTCGTTGGATACCTCCATATGCATATCCGACATTTTGTATCCGTCATATTGGTAAGAATAGCATCGACCAGTTTCATAACGCACACATTCGTAGCGACATTTTTGTCAATATAGGCATTTATGTAGCCGAAGACGAAGGACTTGCTGCTCGTCCTCCTGCAATTAAATATTTCAAAAAATTTATCACAATCATAAAATAATATTCAAATATTTATTAATTATAATTCATTAAACAAATATTTTATTCACCATTATTCCCAAATGACTTGAAATATGTTCATTGTCAAGTCTCAGTAGTGGAATTTGGTCAGCCATTGGAATGAATCTGTAAAAAAAATTAAACAACAATATTTAAAAAATCATTTAATATAATCTAATATAAACTACCTAACTAATTTACAACACAACAAAAAAATTTAATATAATAACTTATAATATATTAAACTAATAAACTAACAAACTAAACTTTTTAAAATATAAGTTAAACGTAAATTTTCCCTTAAACAACTAATAAACTATTCTTTAATATAACTTTAACTAATAAACTATTCTTTAATGTAACTTTAACTAATAAACGATTTTTAATTATTATTTACTACTAAAAACCTAATTAACTAAATTTTTTATATAATATAAATTCAACAAACAAATATAATTTAACTATTTAACTAACAAAAACTAATTACATATTTTTTTATATATAACTAACGACTAACAAACTAACTAATTATTTTTATTAATATGTAACTATCAAACATACTAATTAAATAAATTTTTATTACTATATGATATAACTTAAACTAACAATAATATAATTTAAACTAACAAACTCATTATCTAATTTTTTGTTTTACTCTAATTTATAATAATAAACTAATTAACTAATAATTTATAACAATAAACTAATTTAAATAATTATTCTTTTATATAACTTAAACTAATAAACTATTTTTTTATTATAATAAAACTTAAACTACTAATAAACTAATTAACTAATTTTTTTATATAATATAAATTCAACAACCAAAATATATATAACTTAACTATTTAACTAACTACAAACTAATTAAATATTAGACTAACTAACACACTAATTAATTATTTTTTTAATATATAACCATCAAACAAACTAATTAAATAATTTTATATTTATGTATGATATAACTTAAACTAACAATAATAAAACTTAAACTAACAAACTAATTAACTAAAATTTTGTTTTACCTTAAACCATAAACTAACAAACTAATAATTTAAAATAATAAACTAATTTAAATAATTAAAAAACTTACCTCGATGTTGTGTTATCCCTTTCTTCTTCTTCCTCTTTTCCCTTGCTCTCTTCTCCCTTTCTTTCTTTTATGTTTCACTCATTAACCCCATCCAATATATAATACAACCACCCATCTCGTCTACTTCAATTATTCACCCTCAAATTATCATTCACATGAGCTGAAGGACTGCAATAATGCAACAATAAGGGCTGCAATAATGCAGCTGAATTCACGCTGCATTGGAGCAGAGGCGCAACGAAAGCAGACCATAGGCATGTATGGCGACCTATCCCATGCCACGTGCATGGCCCATGCAAAGCACCAAAGCAGAGCAGCAGCTGCAACAGGAATCACGAGGGAGTAACGTTGGTCGTCGGGAGTACATGGCGACCTACAAGGTCGCTGGGAGTGCATGGCGCCCTACAAGGTTGCCCGGAGGGCATGGCGACCTATGTGTTGGGGACGTGCATGGCACATGCAGACATTAAAACGTCCATTATCTCTGTGCAGCTCGCCGGGAAGCCATGGCGACGTAGTAGGTCGCCCGGAAGGCATGGCGACCTACGACCAACACTGTGGATTTCACCCTATTTCAGCAAATAATATGGGGAGTGCATTATCTCATGAATTATTTATTTTGAAAGCATTATATTATGAGTTTTTCCCTTTGAAACCAATCAAAGATGGATTTTTTTTACTTCTTTTTTGAAGGTTCTAGCGTTTGCTTAACTGGGTTTTACCTTACATTCTCAACAAAAATAGCACTCTTTAAACTTGTGGAAAAGAAAGAGTTAACGTACAATTTAGAAACTTTGAGACTAAAATAAGGGTAAAGTTCAGGGTTTGGGGTTTGGATTTCTTTGTAAAATGATGTACAACGAGGAAAAAGAAGAAGAAGAGGTAAGAGAGAGAAAAAAAAAAGCATCAGAGAAGAGCGGAGGTGAGGAATAAAAGGACAAATGTGGGGTGGGGTAGGGTGGACGAGATTGTCTCAGGAAAGGCAGGCTAATATACGGTGTTACCGGATACATTATAATATATTTAACAAATTCAATTTAGCGTTATTGGAAATATCGAGTAATAACAATATTGTAGTTGGAAATCATGAAGAAAATATTAAAAACTTTGGCAACCGGCAAACTTAGCTTGTCGGTTTGTGACGATACAAATGAAAAATGTATCGCTCCATAGCAATATAACAGGTAAAAATATGATAAAACCGGTTTCATTATGATAAAATCGGTAAACCGCTACTGGAATTTAAAAGAGAAGAAGTAATAGCGCCTATAAGGTGTCGATACTTTATAAAAACGTTTCGATCCATAACAATATAACATGTATAAGTATGACAAAACCGGTCACGAAATGATAAAACTGGTAAAGAGCTACCGGATATATTGAAAGTGTCGATACGTTAATATAAGTATCGACACTTTTTGAATTTAAAAGAGAAGAAGTTATAGCGCCTATAAAGTGTCGATACTTTATACAAATGTATCGATCCATAGCAATATAACAAGTAAGAATATGACAAAACAGGTCTCGAAATGATAAAACCGGTAAAAAGCTACCGGATATATTGAAAGTGTCGATAAATTAATATAAGTATCGATACTTTCGTAATTTAAAAGAGAAGAAGTTATAGCGCCTAAAAAGTGTCGATACTTTATGAAAATGTATCGATCCATAACAATATAATAGGTAAAAATATGACAAAACCGGTATCGAAATGACAAAACCAGACTAAATATCGAAACACATAATTATAATGTAATAGGTAACATAACAATGTAACCGGTCTAAATATACCGGTTATTAAAAAAGAAAGGTATACATAATGTATCGATACTTTATACATTTGTGTCTACACTTTATGTCCATAATAAATTTTCCAAACAAGTTCACGAAATAGTGTCGATACATTTATAACAAGTGTCGATCACAAAAACATCGAAACACATAATTATAATGTAATAGGTAACATAACAATGTAACCGATCTAAATATACCGGTTATTAAAAAAGAAATGTATACATAATGTATCGATACTTTATACATTTGTGTCGACACTTTATGTCCATAATAAATTTTCCAAACAAGTTCACGAAAAAGTGTCGATACATTTATAACAAGTGTCGATCCCAAAAACATCGAAATACATAATTATAATGTAATAGGTCTAAATATACCAGTTATTAAAAAAAAGGTATACATAATGTATCGATACTTTATACATTTGTGTCGACACTTTATGTCCATAATAAATTTTCAAAACAAGTTCACGAAAAAGTGTCGATACATTTATAACAAGTGTCGATCCCAAAAACATCGAAACCCGTAATTATAATGTAATAGGTAACATAACAATGTAACTGGTCTAAATATACCGGTTATTAAAAAAAGGTATACATAATGTATCGATACTTTATGCATTTGTGTCGACACTTTATGTCCATAATAAATTTTTCAAAAAAGTTCACGAAAAAGTATCGATCCTAAAAACATCAAAACCCATAATTATAATGTAATAGGTCACTTTACAATGTAACCGGTTTAAATTTACCAGTTTTATGAGAAAATAGGTCTACATAATGTATCGACACTTTTTAAATTAGTGTTGATACTTTTTAAAATTACGCATGTTTTTTCTTATATATATAAAACCCAAATCGAAAAACCCTAAAGGCAGAGAACTCTTCTACTCTGACGGTGATGACCTTCAAATGGAGCCCCATCGTATCAACATTGAAGAAAATCGAAAGCGACCAGTAAGTATCAATGTATTCATGTAATTGTTCTTGAAATGGTAATTGGATTCAAGTGTTTAAGATCTTTTAATTGATTACAAATTTCAAATCTCTACAGTCTGACTGAATGCAAAATGATAAAGGAAGCTCATAATCATATTGACTGCATAGCCAATAAAATACCCTTTCAGGGTCTAAATGGTAAGCTACGAATTGGTAAGACAAGCTTTCTTTTGAGGGTTTAGGGACTGAATCCCTACAACGTAAGGAGTACATGATTGAACATTACATATAATAGTTGTATTCAGTTGTTGAAGAATTGTTTTTAATTTTATACGAATATAGTTGTAATGTTCAAACATGATTGAATGTTGTGGTTTATTTGCAATAACAATAGGTTGTTGTACATGTTTCTTATACACAGTAGGATTCATGTTGATACTTAGGATATATGGAGATCGTTGTCTGCATTATTCCAAATGTCTCTAACATCATGTGCGGGACTGAATGACCAGTCCATTCCGTCTTCAAAAATATCAGTTGAAGTAGGCTGCGTGCTTGTATTCAAACCCAGCTTGACTTGAGGACATGTTAGTTTGTTATGTCCCTCACCGTTGCAGAACCCGCATCGCTTAATTTTCTTCTCGACCTTGTTCTTTGTTACTTCTTTTCGCTTGTGTTGTTTTCGTTGAGGGTCGCGAGCGTTGTTTAATACACTGCTCCGATTGATTGAATCATTCAAACCAAACGAGTTCTCAAATTCTTCTGTCTTTGATGCAGCATAGCATAACATACTTGCTGTTGCACGTAGAGAAACAAACCTTTCCATTTGCATTATTTCTGGAGGCACATTCAAATCAACAAAACTGGGTGCAGAAGCCTTCGCATCCTTAGTCCACCTACTTTGAATCAAAGACCTGGGAAAATATGTGTAATCCAAGTACTTCAAAACGTGAAGTTGATGGCGACATGGAAGTCCAATTGTCTTGAATTTTCTGTATGAGTAATTTAGGGTTTCCGTACGAGAATCAAAACTAATTTCAAATGTCCTATTTTTTTCTTTGTACTTTTTCAAATAAAAATATTGACATTCATCTGAAAAGGACTGAATCTCTTCCTGAATCCGGTACAATGTCTCCCGTTGAAGTTCTTCTTGGAACGCACGAAATGATTCGCGCGTATAAGTCTCATAAGCATGACTTTCAAATTCAACCAGTTTTGTGATTTGGAAGGGCTTCGTCTGGGAACTTAAGTAATCCGCTTTCAACTCGTTCAGATTCATTCTACTAATTCCATCTTCAATTGTACGAACAACATCTAAATATGTCTTCTTGTGTTTCAGTGCAATTGCGAGTGAAGCATTCATAGACTCGCACCTTTGTGTTGAGCGAATATTAACAAAGAAATGACCGGTTAGATATGCTTGTGCCCATAAGTGCCGAGTATTTCCCTTCTCAATCACCCATGGATGCTTTTCGACGTTAAACTCTGAAACAAATGAACGCCATTGAATATCAAATTCGTCGATTGTCCACCAAGAAACCATGCATTTTGAGAATGCTGCTGTAAATTTTGGGTCACCAATGTTAGCTTGTGCATTACGAGAAAGATGCCAAGAACATAATTTGTGCTTAGCATTAGGGATAACAGATTTGATAGCCCTCTGCATTGCCCTATCCCCATCGGTGACAACTGAAATAGGCGATTTGTTCATCATGACTTCTAAAAATTTCTGTAGCACCCACTCGAAAGTTTGGGACGTCTCGTCAGCGATTATGGCAGTAGCAAACATAATTGTGTTATGGTGACGATTGACACCGACAATAGGCATAATTGGTCGACCATACAAATTATCTTTGTATGTTGTGTCGAACGCAATTACATCACCGAAGCATATGTAATCTGATCTCGATGTAGAATCCGACCAAATAAGATTATGCAACGCCCCTGATTCCTCTATCGAGTATGTCACAAAAAACCTAGGATCATCATGTTTCTTATAATCAAAGTAAGTAATAAGCGCATTCACATCCCCATCGATAATTTCCTTTGCTTTGCCTCTTTAAAGTGTATTGTAGAGGTCTTTATGTGTAAATCCAACATTATGATAGCCCCCTGTCTGCTGCGTTAAATAGTTCATTACTTGTGACGTGCCAGCACCGACCTCTTTCAATGTTGTTGCCTCATCGATATCAGCCTTACTTATAGCTCTATTAGAACGCATAAATGGTGTCATAGCAGGTGTGCACAATGCATGATTATGTTTCTGATAAGACTTACTTATAACCCACTGATCGTTTGTATTTGTTGTTGTAACTACGATTCTAGCCTTGCATCCTGTTCTTGTGATTGGCGTATGAGAACGTTGACGATCAACGGTATTGACTTTTGATACTCAAAACCCTTCTTTGGAACAACAAAATTCTTGTGTCTTCACATTCCCTTTCATGTCAAGCCGTGTTGTTCCCTGACGTGCACTAAACCCATGTTCCCGTGCGAATTCCTTGTAAAAGTACCAAGCTTGATCACGTGAAGAGAAGATCTCGCCAACCAATATGTCAGATTCATCAATATTATGTACTTTATGGCATTCCTCGGTTGGCTTAACATTGTCTGCATCAGTATGATCCATGGCAAAAAATTTGTTGTGCAATTTCAATGGTCCCAACAGGATTTGATGGAGATCTATGTAAGTAAAGGTTCACTGAACAATATGTTTCAGTGGTGTTTTCAATAGGATGTGGTATTGGTAGTGGTGGTAGTTGAAGGGTGGGTACAACATTAAATTTGAAAGACATATTCAGGTATGTACAATAACTACAGAATTCAATAACTTTAAAGTAATAGGTAAAATTACAATGTAGGTGGTAAAAATAGACTATTTTAATGACAAATAATTATAATGTAATAGGTAAATTGACAATATAACCAGTATGCATATACCGTTTAATTATAAAACAGGTTAACATAAAGTATCGACACTGTTAGATTTTGTGTCGATACATTTATAACAAGTATCGATCCCAAAATCAAAGAGACCGATAATTATAATGTAATAGGTAAATTTCCAATGTAACTGGTAGAAATATACCGGGTTCATGAGAGAATAAGTCAACATAAAATATCGACACTTTTTTAATTTGTGTCGATACATTTTTCCAAAATGAATGGCAAACGAGGTGCACACATAAAATATCGATACATTTGTAAAAAGTATCGATCCTCGAAACATCGAAATCGATAATTATTATGTAACAGGTAAATTTACAATGTAACCGGTTAAAATATACCGGTTAATTAGCAAATAGGTCTACATTATGTATCGACACTCTTTAAATATGTATCGACACTCTTTAAATATGTGTCGATACTTTTTTCCAAAATAAAGCACAAACGAGTTGCACGCATAAAGTTTCGATACATTTAAAATTGTATCGATCCTGAAAATATCGAAACCGATATTTATAATGTAATAGGTCAATTTATAATGTAACCGGTTTAAATTTACCAATTTTATGAGAAAATAGGTCAATATAAGCGCTACCTATTATAGTATATAAGCGCTATCTAATTTGTTATTGTATTTTATAATATTTTCGGTTAAATGTCTATTTTATTATATAAGCGCTACCTATTACATTATATAAGAGCTACCTAATATGTTATTGTGCTTAATAATATTTTCGGTTAAATAATATAACATAATCGATCTAAATTTTAACCGGTTACTTATTTAATCGATCACACCATTTTTTAGACGCCGCATAGCATAACTTAGGGGTGAACAGACAAGTCAGATTCTCGATCTTAGAATTTTCATTACTTTTTCACCGTTAAAACTAATTTGTCCCTGTCCTTTTTAACTTTTAAAAATATCGAGTCCCATTATAATTAATGACGGCGACGAGTAGAAGACAAGGAAGTTCTTTCTCAGATAAGAAACCTGGAACTAGCCATTGTAAACATTTATTGCACCGAGCAAAATGCTAAAATTTATATTTGAAAGATATTTCATAAAAAAGATTATTAGTTAAGATTCGATTTTGATAGTAGAGTCTCTTCCCGGAAATGTTAACCGTTAAATTTCTTGAAAAATTTAAACCTTACATAATAGTGTGAACATAACAAAACCAAACAATAATATACATCAATAAAAGATAACATAACTTTGAAAGAGAGGATTGCTTTATGCAAGCCTCGAAAGCCATACTTTTCTGCATATGTTGGTACATGTACGTAATATATGTTGTTTCCAATATGAAAATTTCTTAAACTTTAACCAAATTGATCAAAAATAGAAGAAAAACATCAGAAAACTAGAAATATCGTGTCTCAAACCCCACCTAGAACAAGGGTCAATGGCACCGATGCTACCATTACTGCTACCGAAGGGGCCAATACCACTGCTGCTATTGATGGGGCCAATGGCGCCGATGCTGCCACTGATGCTACCAATGGAGCCAATGGTGCACCCCCTGAGAGGAACCACCAATTTTACTGGTGTTACCACTGTCGTAACCGATTTTCACCTGACACGAATTTTCTTGTTGGAAAAATCAAATGAATAAATAATTGGTTTTAATGAAATATTTTGAGTCGTCATCGATCTTTTTGGGTTAGGTACGTCGAATACCTAAAAATCACATTTTAAAATAGTTTTTAAGAAAATACTATTTTAAAAGATAAATCAGTCTGCGTATAATCAAAAATTCATTTTTTTAGTAATAAAAAAAGAATTCGTTGTCGATTACGTTTAGGGAATGATTAACACCCCCACAACGCCCACAATTGGTATCCGTCGATTATAAATTGTCTATGATAATAGAAGTTTAAGAATTCAAATATAAATTTAATTTACGATCTTATTATTTTAAATTTAATCGCATAAAATTCTAAGGAACAATAGAAAATATTTCAATATTTCCAATCGAAGAGAAACTAATCCCTAAAATACTTTAGGACGAATATTTATCTTTCCGACTAAAATAATAAGAATATGATAATTCCTCCCAGAGAATTTTAGATTGAAATAACTTGATTCGACTAAATAGGCATATTTGATTTTTTTTCAGGTTTTATAAATAGGGTGTTTATTTATTTAAAATATCAGGATAGGACATCTAGTTACTTTAAGATAGTCATTTCTTAATAATTAAAAATAAATAAATATTATCCTTTTATTAAATTATAAAATCGGTCAAATTATACCTATGAGTCTAAAATGAAATAAAATAAATAAATAAAAAATAATAATTAAAGTACTAAATTTAAAATATTGAAACATAAAAGGTAATAATAAAAATAAAATAAAATTGCAATTAAACAGTGACCAAATTAAAAAAATAGAATTAAATTGCAAAATATATAAATTAATAGCCCTAAGTATAAATATTATAAAATATAGATACTATTAATGCAATTTAACCATAATTAATTAATCGGGATTAAAATAACAATTATTAAAATATAAGGGACTAAATTAGATATTTACCCTAAATATATAAACATCTATATGCAGTGAATAAATTATAAATAAAATAAAATTTGAAAACAAAATTAAAATATGTAGAAACTTGATTTCAGTGACTAAATTGCAAAAGGTACAATTTACAGGGATCACAGACGAGTTTTACCCATATGCGAAATTACGCACATACCCTTCCCCAAAACGACACCGTTCGGGGAGGGGTATTTAAACCCTTTTAACTGGACATTAAGGTCGGTTTTTCTCATTTCTCTCTTTTTCACTCTCTCACTAAGAGAGAAAAAAATTCTGTCTTGCCTCTCTCTAGAATTCCCTCACCGAAGGGAATTCGGCCACCGCCAGCCGCCATGCTCCGGTGTCGATGACCACCGTCGGCTAATAAAATTATCCCAAATCGTAGATCTCCCCAACCTAAAGTTGAATCCGACCTTTATATCTCCCAAAAACCCATTAATCTTAATAGATCTAGGTTTTTACCTTCGAAATCCGACAGTTTCCGACGACGATAGGCTTCTTCGAGGGTAAGTTTCTTCTCTCTTTTCTTTTAGTTTGCTGCTGTGGGTTGCTTGTTGTTCATCCTCGTTCTTTCCCTTCTTCTTGTTTTGTAGGTTCAGTGGCCTTTTATAGGCCACCACGATGCTCGCCTTGGATCAGGTAATAGGGAAAACCTCAATGAGTCACCGAAGCTATGGTGGTGACTCACTGAAAAGCTGCGACGTGTGCGACCTTCCTTAAGTCTTCTGGAGGCTTCGACGGAGGCGTGGCAGCAGCTGGAGTGGAACGTCAGAGGCGGCGGCCGGCGTAGACCCTAGGGTGTAATGAAACCCTAGGGTTTCTGTTGGAGGCATCTGGACTGTTGGATCTCTCCAGATCCAACGGTTGATAGGGCTGGAGGCCTGGTCGAGTTTGGGTCCTGCTGGGTTGTCTGTGCCGGATCAGGTCTGGACCAGATTGGGCTTCCCGGATCTAGGCTTCTAGGTTTGTACATAATGGGTCGGATTTTTATTTATTCCGGGCCTATAATAATAATATATTTTAATAATAATAATATATTTTAATAAAAAAAAAAGAATGGACAAAAAACTAGTGTCTACAACCACTGTCATCAATCTGTCTGGATTGCCTCTACGAATCCTGAGGAGATTGTCTGCCCTCGATGTCATGGGCGGTTTGTTTGAGAGATGGAAATCACCAGACCAAGGATGGTTGTTGATCCATCCCCTGAAGCTCGTTTGTTGGAAGCATTGTACCTTCTTATGGATCCCAAGCTATTCAATCATGGCAATTCTGATAACCAAGAACCTCGAGGCAGGCCTTGGTTCAGACGTCGGAACAATTTACTCGACTATGGAGATGAAATTTTGCCCAGGGAGCGTCTTCGCAGGCACAGCAGCCATAGTTTTGATGAAACTGATGATAGAGAACAAGAACCTGAATCTCTACGTCTTCCTAGGACTTGGATTACCGTACGTCCTGCAGGTCCTTTTGGCCTAGGCAAAGGTGACCCGACTTTGCCACATGAAAACCATGCACGCCCTGGTCTTGATCCAAGAAACTTCTTTTTTGGACCGGGACTAAATGAGTTGATAGAGCAACTAACGCAAGATGACAGGCCAGGTGTATCCCCCTTCCAGAGTCAACAATCAATGCGATTCCGACCGTTTTCGCAGTGTCCACTTTGTAAGAAAGACTTCAAGGTCGGTGCAGAGGCAAGGGAGTTGCCTTGTAACCATATATACCACAGTGATTGTATCGTGCCTTGGTTAAGGCTTCACAATTCTTGCCCTGTTTGCCGCAATGAGTTACCTGTTAGCAGTACTGATGATCAATCTAGGCTTGTTAGCAGTAGCGATGAACTATCTAACAAAAACTATTTCTTTGAACCCGAATTTAATTCGGCTTCTTCCAACGACGACAGAAGATGTTGGAGGCTAAGGCAACTGGCTAATAATTTGTGGCCTTTCCACCGAAGGCATCAGAGAATTAACCCGGAGACAGAATCAGAACAGCTCCTGGCAATGAAACTTGATTCCCAGCGATTTCATTTTAATACATGCAACATGTAACGTATTAACATATCAATGGGATCACATTCTGCGAAGATAATCATAATTTCATACTCAGCTAACAATAGAAAATCATAAAATTGAACATAACTAGAGTTTTATGATGCAGCCAGTAACAGGGTTTCAAATCACGGTCGCGATTGCATTTTCGGTCATTTCGGGTTTACCGTGATTGTGGCCGTCGCGGGCGCTATTGGGCACTATTGCGGGTGAAGCGGGTAACTCGGACGGAGGTGAAACCGCTATATCACGGACGAAATCACGTTTTCGGAACGTTTTTTGAAACCCTGGCTAGTAATATAAATCATAGGGCATAATTAGTTTATAATCTTGCTATTAATTGACGCTGAAATCCTGTTTAACTATTTTTGCAGCAGTGGAATCAAGGACACGACGTTGCAGTATTCTTTAGGATTTTATATGCAGCTGTTCATGCAGACTTTATTGTGTTGATTGATGTATTTTCCAGCATAAAAAGTAATAAAGACCATTGTTCTTATCTCCACCGAAAAACCATCATTTTGATCAACAACGTTTTCTAGGGAAAAAAAAAAGCTTAACATTTTAGCTTATGAAAGCAGTAAGGAAGCACCTAGCCATCACCTCTTTTCTGTTAGACCACTACTTTTGAAATTTTACCAATCAGGTCTTAGTTGCATTCAATCAAGCCACTTACCCTTAATATTTAACAAAATTACTATTGCGTGAATATGTTCTTAGGCATGTGATATGACGAGTAGAAGAAAATGAAGGCACTAAGTTCTTTCCCAGATAAGAAACCTGGAAAGACAACTTCGGGTCTCGCATATAATCAAATATTGTCAACCACCTAGCAATTATAAACATTTATTGGATGGACTTACAAGGGTTCACTGAAACTTGATATTTTATCAACCCAACCAAATGTTGAAAATTTAAAGAATAATATGAGACTCGGAACCACAAGCAGAATTGGGATAGATATTTTTACACTTGCTGATGTTCAAAGATGAAATTAAAACGAATAACACACGAGAAACTCGAATTTAAAGAGATTAAAAGATATAAGTAACTTCTGAGATGGAGGTCATTGCAAAGTGGGCAGTCCCCCCGTTGAACCCAGAGCTCCCTTGAATATACATGACCAAATGTATGGCCGCGCTAGAAAAGGCTGTGGAAGTTCAAGAATGGGGTTCTATTAAAGGTGCAATGATATTGTGTGGTTGACAATGGTGGATTCAATTAAGCATTTTTGCTGGGTACATACTGGCAAAACCAACCCCTTAATTTACTTCAAGAAATCAAGTTGCCAGTGTTTTTGGTTTGGTTTGATTTTACTTTGTGCTTCATAATTAATTAACAATCCCATTTCTTGGGTTGTTAAATTAGCCGCTGCTATTTGTAGTTGCGTTTGCATGTCTCTATTATTTCATAATCAAGAATTTTACAAGGAGGAAACAATTCTCGTATTACCTTATTTGGTTTGTTTAGTATGAATATAAAATTATAATGTTTGGTTGGATGAATATAAAATTATATGAATGTGTATTTTACCAAATTATCCTTATGATATATAATTTTTTAAGTTAAACTTTAATATTAAATTATAAATATTTGAATGAAAATTCATAAAAATAATTTAATCATTATATTATCTAACTTTTGAGAAAAAAATTACATTTAATATATAATTAATATATTAAACTTATATTTTTAAATATTTTTCATAAGTATCATATTTATTTATATAAAATATAATATAAAAAATAATATTATGATCTCTAGTGGACAAACATATTATTTTTCAATGTATAAGATCTATTTTTTAATAACTTAAAGCTAAATATTATTTTAAATAACTATATTTTTACAATAATATTATTTTTTGCCTCATAAAATTACAAATAATTAATATATTAAATATTAAAAATATAAAATAATTTTAAATACTCAATTTTATTAATGTTTTACTAGATTAAACTCTTTGTATATAATTATTATGTTTATAATTTTGAGTAAAGTACGAAAAAATAAGAATTGAGAAGGATTATTATAAAAAAAATTCATTAGTCTATGAGTATTTTTGTACAAAGTGGTGAGAATTGTCTAATTAAGAATTTGGAGGTAATGAGGTAATGACATTTTCATAATTTGAACAAAAAAAATGAGATTGTTGGGAAAAGATTATTCCACAGTAATAATCTTTTCTGTGAACTAAACATGAGAATATAATTCCGAAAAAGATTATTCTCATTAGAAATGATCTTTTCCGTGAATCAATCACCCTTGAGTTAATGAAACATTCCTCACGGTGTCATTTTCTACGTGCTTTCCCAAAAATGTTACTCATCGCTATTCCTTAGGTATTTAAAAAATTCTTATTAATTTGGAAAAAAAATCTCTAAAATAAAAGAATTATTTCAAAATTATCTATCTATTTATTCTTTAAACCGTAAGTTATTAAAATTATGATAAATGCTCTGAGCTCTCAAGAAAGAATTTTTCTATCTTTAAACCGTAAGTTATTAAACCGTAAGTTATTTCAAAATCTCTAGGACAATTTGGTAAAACATATATTTTTCTATCTTTCGTTCTTTTAGCCAAACACTATAATATTATATTCATGCTAACCAAACCAAATAATATAACAATATTTCCCATTAATATGTTAAGTAATGTAACGTTCTTTTAATCTCATTTCCAATAATAATCTTACATTTTGTGAACCAAACGAACCTTAACGGACTCTACATTTCTAACTCTTTTATTCTTCAATCTCGATTCATCTTCTTTTCACAAGGTTTTCTCAACTATCATTTTCTATTTGGGATTAGAGTTTATAAATTGAAATATTCTTTAAAGTTGATTTTTTTATTGTTTCAGTAATTTGTAATCTGACATGGTCAAAGGGTGTCAAGTAAGTCAAGTAAACATGCCACATTCATCTTTTGTGATTAAAGTGATAAGTGTTAACGATCGAGTGTTCGATTTATTGTAAAACACAATATTAGTGATCATTATCTAACTTTTAAAACCTCAATGATGAAATAAGAATTTTACTCAAATTGTAATGGCTATTTATGTTGTTTATCCTTTTTTAATCTATGACTACAGAAAAATATGTACGAACCAAACGACCTCGACGGTAAATAAATTATTGTTATTTCTTGATGTTTATGAGTTCAAATACTATGAATATCAGAGGTGTGAGCATTTAATATTAAATGGTCAAAAAATATATTTAAACAAATACTATCTTATACTTACCTCATATTAATAAAAAAATAGACTGCAATAAAATAAATAAAAAACAAAAGGAATCATTTGTGTAATTTACTTTGACAAAAAAATCAGAGGTCCTTATACTTTTGAAAAAAATCAATGTATCTCCCATATTATTTTTTTCTCTTAATATAGCCCTCTAACTAAAAACAAAACCTTTGGCCAACAATTTTTTAAAGTACAGGGACCTATAATGCATTTTTACCTTTATATTTAGATTAAAATGACCTACTTCAATTGGTTTTAGATTTTTTTTATTTATGCAAATTTAGGGCAATACTTTTGGCGCCATTTTTTTTTGGAGAGTTACGATTCAGAGAAATTAATTTGGGATCTCATACCAGTTTGGAAGCATGTGTGATAAAGCCCTCCCCCTTAAAAAAATTGACAATGACTAAAAATTGAAAAATGGGCGAATCAGCTGAGAAGAAAAAGGCGGGAGTACTGATGGTTAACGGCACCGATCAGCGGGAACGGAGTGGAGTCCGCCGGAGGTTGGTACAGTCAACTTTGTTTCCGCACATATCTCTAAAAATTGAAACGAAGTTTCACGAGAAGGCTAATGAATGTGATGACGAAAATAATGACGTTGAAGATGAAGAGTTCTGTGGTAATCAAGGCAAGAAGAAGGGAAGAAAACGGAAAGGGAAAGTATGTCCTCAGAATCGAGCTTCTAAAAAGGTTTAGTTGAATTATTTTTTTAGTTTTCTGAACCGAATAGAATTGCAGAACCTTTTTCTAGTTTTTTTTAGTAACTGATTTCCAATGAGCAGGGAAAGGAGAAATCGCCCATGAAAACTACTCCAAAGAAGAACGGGATGAATAATTTGATGGAGAGTGACGATGCATCACCGTCGCCAATCCCTAATTTGAGACTGGAGGCGAAGTTCATAGCTGAGGTTGGCGGTTATGCTTTTTTCTGCATTATTTCAATCTCTACTTATGTTTTTGGAAGTATTAACATGGTTTTTGTTTTCTATTGTACCTTGGATAGCTGACACTAGCAGTTAACTTGCTTCTTTTTTTAAAAAATTTTCTGCTCCTTTTTGGTGTTGATAAAGAACTTTGTTTTGATTGTTGAAGTTAATATCATGTACTAATGCTGAAAGATTTCGATGTAATGTGGCAATACAACAATAGTTCCAGGAAATTATAACAATGGAGAAAATTGCAAAGCTTTGTGGTGAATTTTTTTGCTTTATGCTTTGGGTTCTTTTAGAAACACAGGTATGACCTAACCAGATAATAAAGATAAACTTAGGATTAAGGAGATTGAAAATAATCTTGAGACTGAACATAGTAACTGCTGTTTGGTGGTTCTAATTTTCTGAAAGAGAGATGTGAGGGTTGTACTAGGCAATGTAGGTTGTGTGCTGTTCACTGGAGGCCATTGATGATGAAGCAAAGCTTATGTTGGAGCTCCTGGAGCTTAAATAATGCCCAGCATGATGGCATTGGACAGGATGTTCCTACTCTTGAAAGTAGTCGGAATGATAAGTAACCTTCACCCTGAAAGTAGTCAGAATGACAAGTAACCTTCACCCTCAAAGCCTAGTGAGAAGCTTATATCTGCAAGCTTCATGAATCCTTTTGAATATGGAACGTCTCATTGGGTTATCCTTGCAACACAAGAAGCTACTATTGATCCTTTTTCTTTTTGCATAAATTCATCTGCCCCAGTTCCCCTCTCCTCCCCCCATTCCTTTTTCCTTGTGATGGGTACTGCAATATAGTATCTGTATGCATCAGCTTATACTACTAGCAAACAGTCTCTAAGTCAAGATACATTAATTTAACTAGCATGTAATATAATATTTGACATGTAAGCTATATCTGAAAGTGCATGTGTTTTATGCTTGATCAGGAAAATTCCCAGATGTCTGCAGGGAAGAAAATTCATCCATTTTTCACAATGCAAGAAGTGGGGAAGAGGATCCAGGAGACTGCCGAAGCAGGGAGCAGTAATTGTTTGCTTAACAGAAGCAACAAACGCATTGATATTGGTCCTATTCATGTATTTGAAAGAAGTCAGGTATTGCATTATTAAGTGAATCGTGTCTAATTGTATTGTATTTTCTGGTTTTGAGTTTGAACTTCGTAAATATTCAGCTCATCTGGAATGACATTTAAACTTTTCCATATAGGATGATGTAGTTCTTGCTTGGAAAGATTGGATGTTTTTGGAGAACATCTCCACTGACACCAGTTGCAACTTTGAAGGCCTATTCACATCAGTTTTTGAAAGTTGCATTGGGGCATTATCTTTTGACAACTTTCCTGTTGTTTCACATTCCTTTAATCCATCACTTGTTCAAAACAAGTTGAAAGATCAATTTGTTATTCAAAATAATGACTTTCTTGGAACATCAGTGGAAATACCTGCTGTGCTAGTAGATGAGCTGTTAGAAAACTGTCAGCTCCCAAAGAGATCAGAAGGGGTACGTGTTACTTTTTATCTTTATTACCATTCTTTCTTTGTTTTCAAGGAACTTCCTATTACCAATAATATTTTTCTCATTTTGTATTAATTTCCCCTAAATCCCACAAATTCTCCATAGAAATCCTCGACAATCAGCCTCCACAAATCATAAACCCCATTTTAGTTAGGCAAGTACCTTACGTAGAATCTAATATAGACCTCATTTACCCTGCTTTTAAAGGTGTCCTAGTTGCATGTGAGCCAAGGTTCATCAGCTGTTTATGTAACTTTTCGATGTTCTTTGATTTGTTTGTCACTATAAATTTTTTAGTGCCCTGACTGCCAAGTAGATAGAGTTGCTGTCCTTTCTAAGCAGGCTGATAATGTGGAAAATTCTGGTCTTGAACAGCGAAGTAGACTTCTTCAAGAAAGGTTTGAAATATTCATATTAAAACTTTTCTTCCCTGTCATCCTTTTTCATTTGAAACTTTTCTGATATGTTAATTTGGATTTTCTTAATCGTGTTTTCTATCACATATATTGTATGTGTCCATTAGAAATATTGTTTTCATATTAGCTGTACAATAACTTGCTCAATTTCTTGTAACAGTTGTGTCTGAAACTATTCATTTCAAAGTATGCAGTATTGATACAGTTTGATAAAAATAGGAGTTCCACCTTAATAAGTGCTTGCCAAATGGAACTAGCCCATGTGTTACCCACTAGTTAATACCTTAATTTTATTGTCTAAGGTCAATGATGCTAACTTTTGCAATTTAACCATATTAATAAAAATCATGTGTATCTGAAAAAAGAAGTTACTGATAAATTTGCCTTTATGTAAGTTTGATGTGTTATTCAAAGAAAAATCCCTTTCACTGTATTAATACATGCAGATTTGTTCCATGCTATCATGGTTGCAGTATCCAGCCTGATAATAGCTTATGGACTGATAAGTACCAGCCAAAAAGTGACACGGAGGTGAATTTTATTATCTTGTCTGGTCTGAACTGCTATGATCTGAGAAAGAGGAGGGAGGGGGAGGCTAATATGATATTTCACATTTTCGTTTTTCTCCTTCAATGCTGTTTTTCAGGTGTGTGGTAATACTGAATCAGTTAAGTTTATGAGTGAATGGTTGAGGCTTTGGCGTAAGAGAAGTTTTCAAACCATCAAATCCTCCAATAACATTGATACAGTCAAAATGCTTGAAGATGATGATTATTGCGAAAGTGATTTTGATTCAGGAAACATAGATGAAGAGAATAGTCTGAAGAATGTTCTCTTGGTTACAGGACCAATTGGGGTAAACACAGATCTTTTGACTAAAGCCTAGTTCATGTTTGTTTGTTTTAGAATTAATCTTTGTGTCGCCATGTTTTTTTCAACTCACATGATAAACTTTCATAATTGGCTTTTAATGAATTTATTCTCTTTATCATGTATCACTACTTGTTGCAGTTGATGTTTCCTTTGGTGGTCTTTTTTTTTTTGATATGAATTGCAGGCCTCATTAAAAACCCCCTTCTTGACTAATGGAACTTTTGAGAAAGTTCCTTAATCAGCGGAGGGAGGAAAAGAGTGCCTTAGGATTTTATTGCTCAAGAAACACAGTACATAAAAAACAACCAGCAGACAGACTAAACACCATAAAAATTACAGAACATTTAAAACGACCAGTCCGCCCCTACACAATAGCGAAACTACCACATCCCCTACAACCACAATAAACCAAGACCCTACTGAATGACCTCTAAGGCAATAATGAGTGATCAGCCAATCCCCTGTTTAGCTAAGGTATCAGCCTCACAATTGCATCTCCTCGGTATATGTCTAATAATGATCGCCCTCTCCGAGATTAAGGAAGCAATTTTTTGAACCAGTAAACTAAGAAAAGGAGGAGATGAAGTCGGCAGTAAGATCCAATCCACCACTGTCTTACAATCACTCTTAATAATTAACCTTCCTTTAGTCACCCATTCCGACGATAGAAAAAAATTCAATGCCTTTCTCTATGGCTTTCATCTCAGCGAGTGGAGGAGGACCTGGACCAACAGCAAGCTAGAAAGACCCAAGGATTTTGCTTTTCGAGTCCCTTAAAATGCCACCCATTCCCCCCAACAGCCCGTCCCCACTAACTGCCCCATCAACATTAACTTTAAAAAAAATGGAGGGGAGGAGGAAGCCATTCCTGAACCTTCATCCTTTTAGGGTGCCTTGTCTGGTGCTTGTCTGCAAGCGACGGGTCTCCTACAAGAGAGTCAACCTGAATGATAACGTTCGGGTACTTAGCAAGGAACCACTTAACCAACCTAAATCTGCATATGAAGAAAAGATTAGGTTTGTCTAGTTTCCAATCATCAAAAACCACCAAATTTCTAGCCTTCCATAGTGACCAAAGAACTACCCCCGGTATAAAGCTCCATATTAATGACTTTGGCCTTAAATCCGACCAGGAACACAGCAAAGAGGCTAGTGATGTCATTCTTTCTTACATATAGGTTTGATTTTAGATTTTTACATTCTTGAAAGTGGAACCGGTAAATTGACTTAGGTCCTCGGTTCTCACTTCTCAGAAGTCAGAACAATAAATGTAGTTACACCTGCTAAGAGTTCAGTTTTGAGATTGTATGAGGTTTAAGATAACTATTTTGCTTATATTCAATTGGAACTTAATTCCTTTTCTTCTTAAAGGGTTACTGTTTCGGAAAGCTTTTTGCAGTTTGTTTCAAGGTGCTTATGCTTTTGGTTTCCATTGATAGTTAAAGTTATTTTTCTGGTGTTGCAGAGTGGGAAGTCTGCAGCTATCCAAGCTTGTGCAAAGGAACAAGGATTTAAGGTTCTAGAGGTGCTACAAAAGTTTTAGATTCTTGTTCAATTGTTTTACAATTTCTTTGTTGATTTCTCAAGTTGAGGCCATATGCGAATCGTACTTATCCTGGCATAATATTAGGATCTGCCTTTGATTCACATAGACTCTTGTATTACTATGAAACTAAGTAATTACGTTAATTTCATAAGTTTGCAATTCTAAATTGTAGTTGTTTCTTGTTGTGCATATATGCTCTTGAGTCTTGCCACTTAAAGACAAAGATCCATCTCTCCTTTATTTTTAAATGATGAGTTTCACTATGAACTTATTCATACATAAGATGTTGTGGAAGATTGTGACTGGAAATGAAGTTGCATGACTATAAATCATTTGTCTTGTTCCTTTAAATTTGTGCTGCCATATCTACAGTGATTTACACTGGCTTTTTCTAAGACGCATATTTATGTCATTTGAAATATAATTGTATAGGATTTGATATTGATCATTTCATTTGAAAACTTTGAAGTTTTCTTCTGGTTTCTCTTGTATTATTTTTCTTGTTAAAAGGTCGATTCATATTTCAAAAGCCTCATATGCTTTAGCATAGTTTCCTATTTGTTAAATTACCGTTAATTTACTTCTAGTTTCTGCACTCCTAAAAGTAGAAATAAGAAGCAAGTAATGTTCTTGCAATTTCCGTATTGCTTAGTTTAATCCCTCTGTGATTACAAGGTATCTTTTCGACTGGTCAATTGAGTTATATTATGTGGATACTTTTTAGTGTTTTGTAATTTAGTTATAGGAAAGTAATCCATTAAGTGGAAGCTAAATGCTTTTTTATCTATTGTTTTGTTAGTCCAATGCATCAGACTGTAGAAATGGAGCTGTCGTGAAGCAAAAATTCGGTGAGGCATTAGAATCATGCTGCCTTACAGGGTTGGTGGCTTTTTCTTCAACATCACTCTTACACTTCTATCCTTTATTAGTCTTTATTTTATTATTATTCCATTGCCCATTGAAGCGTTGAGCTGAATTCAAGCTTTTCTAACATGATTACTTGTCTGAGATCGTAACATATATTTGTTTCAGGTCAGTAGAAAGCCAAGTAGATTCACTTAGCAAGCATGTTAAGAAATCTGCAGAAATTTTATCCAATGGTGATGCAGTGCAAGAAGTTGAAAATGCAGTGATAGAATTGATACCAGCATCAGATAAGGATGGTGCATCTGTTGCCCTTGGAGTTCCTGAAAAACATGTCTTTAACGAAAGTGAGACTGGCTTCGGTCAAGCAAAGTTGATTCTCTTTGAGGATGTCGATATCAATTTCCCTGAAGATCGTGGTTTTGTTGCTGCCATACAGCATATTGCTGAAAAAGCAAAAGGGCCTGTGATACTGACTAGTAATAGTAAGATGGTTTTATGGTCGAAAGAGTTTATTTTTTCTATAGCCTTGTCTGACAAAATATTTCTTCATAACTCCGTGTTGTGGCACTTGTGTGTGGTAATTCTCAGGTAAAAATCTTATTCTGCCAGACAACTTGGGCAGGCTAGAGTTATGTTTCACAATGCCATCACCAGAAGAGCTGCTTCACCATCTTTATATGGTATAAGCTTCCAGTTCCTTCCTTTAAACACTTTCATGTTACAACAATCTTTATCTTTTTCATGTTATCTTTGTGCCATAGGTTTGTGAAGCAGAGAAAGCCTCCATTCAATCACATTTACTAAAGCAATTGATTAAATGTTGTCAGAATGATATCCGGAAATCTATTATGAACCTCCAGTTTTGGTGTCAAGGGAAAAAACATCAAAAAGGTAAAAACACAATGAAGCCATACAATGCTTTGCAGTACATCTACTTTTGTTTCTGAATTTTAGATGTTGCCGTAATAGAAATTTAGTAAACTGGTTTTCCCTATAGTCAGGTGGGATACAATGCTAGAAGAGATCATGGAAAATGCTAGAATTACAAATTAAAAAGCTTTAATATTGAATATTTTCCTCGAGATGGTTTAATCTGTCAACGCCTTTGCAAATTTTGACAAGTCAATGTGCAAGTAAGTGTAGTAAAATTGATTTGCATGTACGTTCTTGTGCATGATCAAGAATCATTTGAAGAAAAGATTGGCCATCTATAAATACATATGCACATTGATTTCAGTAATCTCAATAGGTCCCTGATACACGTGGGAATAGAAACCCTATTTAACTGTTTTTGTGGTGTATAGTGATGTATGCACAAGATTTAATTCAAGTATTTATGTCATTGTTTCTAAAATAAGTGCACTAGAAAACTTCTGGTCAGCCTTTGTGATTATGGATTTATGGTTTAGGGTTACTATTAACGAAGGTTGTGGTTTGCTCTAGTTTCGATGTCTGTTCTTGGATATTGTCAGACGGTTCTCTAGTGATTGAGAGATGTGATGTTCGTTTTTTCTGTAGGGGAAAGGTGTGTGGCACCCTCTGCCGCTGGTTTGATAGATCTTCCACTTGTGCCATATTTCGTTAGAAAATGGTGTATTGCATATTGTGAATGCTTTCAAGAAAAACAGTGGGCAGCTTGCATCTTCTGTAGTTGAACCTTACCATGTTGCTCTCTATATTTGCATTTTTACTTTGTCATTGATGATTGCATTTATGCTTTAGTCTGCATTCTAGTTTCAGCTGTGTATCTTTGAATAAGAAATCTAATGAAAGAGAACGAGGTAAATTACATATAAGTTTTTTCCATGTCATAGTTTTTGCAAAGGTATTTTGTTATTACTATGACTTTTTGAAGCTACATGACTTTGGTTCTAAGGAACCGATAGAATTACTTTTAACATGGTCCAATTTGTAAAACTTATTTTAAGCTTGAGAAAATCAAAAAGGGTCTTTTCAAGGGTGTGATTTCCAATTTCTTGCAAAGAACATGTTATCATGTATTTATACTTTATTTTAACACCCATTGGGTTATCCAGATAGGAAATTGCAGAAGACTTATGGCTTGCAGCCGTTTGATATAGAGGCTTGTCATTCAGTACTACCAACTATGATCCCTTGGGATTTACCATCTCAGTTATCGGAGTTCATTGAGAAGGAAATTACTAAGACTGTATCCATAATTGAAGATGAATCTACTTTAATGGAGGTGATAGAGGAAGAACTTGAAAGCGACATGTCAAATGGCTTGGAGATGCTCGATAAAGAGATAGACAGCATAAACCCTTTTTGTGCAGTACACGATTTTTACAATTCTTCAGGCACCCCAATTTCTTTCGCTCGAAGAGTTCCTAAGCATAAACCTAATGTTGTCATGTCTTCGGACTCTGAAGATGAGCAATTTAATATACAACCTTCTTTAGTTCCAGAAAAGAATGTCAGCTGTGAATTATTTGTTAAAGAAGATTTGGGACTCCTCTCACCTCATCCAAACATTCAGAATAGCACAAGTCCATCAAGAGATAAGCTACTTTGTTCTGAAACAGAGAAATGTGAGGAAAGTGGCTTCCACTTCTCAGAAACATCAAATGATTTAGAAATGGGAGCTTGCAAATCTATGGATGTATCATATGTTCCTGAGTCATCCTTTGTTCCTGAGACTGAAATCAGTAATGGGATGGAGCTTTCTTCTAGAACTGTGTCTTACGCTAATTTTTCTGAAGCAACAGAAGTTTCAGTGAGTTGTGAGTTATCTGAGGACCTGATGCCAGTTGAAGTGAATGACTCTTGTAAATTTATACAGAAATCAGGTAAAAGTTCTGACGGTACATTCAGTATTACTGCTGAAGCTTCTCATGAAGAGGTGGAGAATTCTCAAAATGATTATGATGACGCTCCATCAAATGGACATGCAGTGATGGATGAATGCAGCCGCATGAATTTCACCAAAAAGTCCTTTTCCATGGGTAAATTGAGGAACCTTGTGACCGCTGATTCTGTGCAAGAGTCATGGAAAAAACTTCGTGACAGTCATGCTGATATGAAAAAGTATGTTGAATTGGAGCCAAGAGATACTAATGAAATTTTGAAACTTACATCTAGAATGAGTGACCTTATTTCACAAGCTGACATACTGCTTTCCAAGTGCCAAATACAAGTATGTGATAGATTGTACTCCCCCCCCCCAAAGAGACCATTTCTTATTGAGTTTATGCCTGTTATTGTGATTCTAATACTACTTGTCCAGGATACTTTTCAGCTGGGAACGATCCCTTCCGAGGACTCAAATGCATTTAGCTGGTGTGATGAGCAGCTGCAGATGGTTGACACTGTTTCTCAACATGGATTTTGCTTGTATGCTAAAAATATTGATAGTATAGGATCAAACATAGGTTTTGAGCATAGGGTGGATTTGAGCCAGGAGATACTGGCTTCCTCAGCTAGTGCAATGGCGTTTGGTAGATTGCGTGGACATGATGCTAGAGCAAGTTGTGCTTCGGTTGATGGAAAGGGTTTGGAAATGAGCCCTTCGAAATGTGAGCTTGCAGTGAAAAGGTACAGAGTTGTCATGTCCCATGAAGCCTCACTTGTATGTTTTTCTTGCATGAGTTGATCATATTGACCTTACCAAATCACACTTCACATATCAATGTTGATCATTTACAATATCACCGTGGGCTTCTTAGGATGGAAAAATGTATTTCCATGGATAGAAGACTCTGTAGATGTATTATTTTGACATTTAACTTCTGTTCTCTCTTCTCTGTTTGAAACAGATTTTGGTTGCCTCCCATCTAGTTCAAAGCATGTTTCCTTGCTGCTTGATTTATTCAGTTAGAAATTTCATTATCACTACTGTATTTTTAGTTTCATTAGCTTTGGCTTTGCAATACAGGGAAGTGAAGTCATGCCTTTTCGACATCATTAGGTCCATAGTCCCTTCAAGATTGCACTTGGCACTGAAGGGTGTTGCATGCCATGAATATATTTCCTCATTGGGAGGCATTTCAAGATCAGAAGCTTCCCGATTACCAGTAGGCACGGGCTTGACAAAAAGACGGAGGTACTGTTATTTATAATTAATTTCTGGTAAATATTAGTACATTTTCATGCCCAGCACATCCCTTGGAGTAGTTTCGTTTCGTTACAGATTGTTTTTATGCAGGGCACGAGGTGCTCGCCATTACTTGAGTACCGGTGCGCTAACATTATCCCCTGAAGATATTTCATTGTTGGGCCAATATAACTTCAATGGAAGGTTATCATCCAACAGCTGATGGACATGGTAAGCTTGCAAGTTAGTGTCCTTGGCTTGAAACAGTTGCCATGGAGTATTTTAATGGATCCAGAGAAAAGCAGATGTTATGTATTAGATAATAGCAATATTTATTGGAAAATAAATGTCTGAAGTCTTACAAACATATCTGAACACATGAATGCAGGTACAGAGTAGAGATATCTTAATCTTCGGGTGCGATTCCATCTATTTTGCTGATTGTAAAGCATAGTCGTAACAGTTGTGGTGATATAGTGATTATAGCAAGGAACATCCCTTCCCATCTTCTCTGCCCTAAAATTTGTTGAAGTGAATATCTTGTTATGAAGAAATTATTTTATGGGTTATTTCTCATCTAGTCACTCGTGATTCCTATATCATTTAAAAAGATCCACTATTATATTTTTGTCGTTTATATGCTTCGATTATATTTTTCAAATCATCTTTTTCGATGGTAAATATCAAAATTTAGAAAAGTTAGGATTATATGATACAGGTGAAATTGTTTGAATAATATGGTGCAAAAATTTGACCATATAAATTTGGCGGCCGCCGTGATCGATAATGGTAAAGGGATTTAGAATTAGAGATTTTTATGGTTGAGTTTTTGTTTAATATTTGAGAGAAATTTAAATAATAATAATATTTTTAGTTTTTTATAAGAACAAAATTTTTTAAAAATATGAATGTGATACACGTCAGATAATAATTTATTTTAGCTATCGTAATGAATTAAATACCTAAAAATATTAGGCTGAAAACATTATCCATCTATCTTGAAGGAGAAATACCTTAGGCATATAAAGTGAACAAAAAATATAGTTTGAATTTTTTTTATTAAACCTATATAAAATACCTAATAAGACGCCCTTTCTCTTTACGGAATATAAAAAAATATTATTTTTATAAATACTATTTAAAAATATTATAATTATAAATAAAAAATAATATATTTAAATAAGGCTTAATTAGAGAATAAGTGTCCAAATTGTATCACTTTTCTCGAATAGGTGTCTAAAGCTTTTTTCGAATCATCCAAGTGTATAATGTTAAAAATGTTATCACTTTAGGTGCTCCAATCGTAGCGATAGTTAAAAAACTCTGTTAAGTGACATGTATTGTATTCTGATAATTTTAGAAATGTTATTTTAAAAGAAAAAGTTCAAAAATAATATATTTAAAAAACCCTAATTCCTCTAAAATTATAAAAAGAATCTAAATTCTCCAAAAATCCCTAAAATCAACCTTAAATTCCCTAACCCTAACCTTACCCACTTCATTGTCGACCACGATCATCGTCGTTACCTCCATCCTTGGAATCTCCCTCGTCAGCAGTCTTCACCCTTGTCGTCGCGAGCATCATCGAGTTGCTTGGGTGTCGTGAATTTTGAAAGTTTGGCTTGTCGATATTCGTCGATTATGGGTCATTGTGTTCGTCGGATCGTCAGGTGAAGGTTTTGGTGGAGGTTAGGTCATTGTGCTCGGCTGATCGTCGATTATTCGTCTATTGTTGATTTTTCAAATAGTTTTAGGAAGAAAAAATTTATATAAGAGATGTGTTGTAAAAAAATTAAAATGACAATTTTACCCTAAAATGTTAAATTTTACTTTATTGAGACATTAAAAAAAATAGTAGAAATGTGAATGTGCCTAGTAAAAGTTGTTAACTTTTCAGAGGGACAATTTAAATTAGATAATTTTAAAACATAAAAAACCAATTTTAATAGTATAGAAGGAGTAATTTTTTTTAAAATTTTAAAAAGATGACATATGTTACTTAACAAAATATTTTAATGTCCGTTACAGTCGAAACACCTAAAGTGATAACGTTTGTAACGTTAAATACCGAGATGATTCAAAACAATTTAAGCACATATTAAAAAAAGGTTTAGTTTGAATGCTTATGTTCTAAATAAGACATTAAAAAATAATATCATTTGTTTAAAAGTTGGGTAAATTACATTACTTACTAACTGAACTTTACCCTCTTTTCTATTCATTCTCCGTACTTTTAATTTTTTTAATTTGCTCACTAAACTTTAGACATTGAACTTTTTAACGGCGCTATGATGTTACTATATTAATTGAAAAAATTAAAAATATAATAAGTAAAATAGGAGAGAGAGTAAAATTCAGTGAGAAAATATATAATTTATCTTTTTAATTATAAGTCTTATGTGGCATGTTTTATTATTAAAATAATCCACATGAGCACCCCGTTACTGAGTAAACAATAAAATTTAATAAGCAAATTGAAAAAAATTGAAAGTATGGTGAGTGAAATAGGAGAGAAAGTAAATTTCAGTGAGTGAGTAAACGTGTAATTTTCCCTTAAAAGTTTATTGACGATAAAAATGGGAAAAAAGTAAGAATGGAAAACCCTTCTGTGTCCTTTGTCATGTCTTGTCTAACTTTCATCATGAAGAAGCCGACCCTTTGCAATTGTAATTACAGAGGACAATCTACTCTTGTGTTTAGAAAATAAATAAACAAATAAATAAGGCATAAACTAGCCAATGATTCCCCTGATTTCAACCTGCAACAACAAATGTTTTTTCTTTTGCGTCATCATTGTCAGCCCCACACTCATTCATTCTTCCATAAATACATCTCTCTGCCCTCAGCTTTCTTTTCCCAGTTTTCTTTATGTAGTTTTCAAATTCATTTTTGGACACTGTTGGCTGTTACACCTTCCTACTCTTCTCTCCATATTAAAGATGCAAGCCCCCCATCCACTCACCCTTTGTGTTAAGTGCCCTTCTAGTTCTAATCAGTTCTAGCAGCCAATTGAATAAGGCAAGCGAAGTGCCTGAAGAAATGCATAGTTCAGATTCCTTTATGAGGCAGCTGAGTAGAAAAGAAGGTTGCAAATCCACATCCATGAGATGGACCGGTAGTAGTTTTGAGACAAACTTAACTCAGATGGAACAAGAGCTCAACATGAACGCCAATGGGATTGTTTATCACAATGGCCTGCAGCAGGTGTTGAGGAAAAGAGTGATGGTTGTGGTGGACCAAAGCTCACATTGTAAGCATGTCATGATGTGGGCACTTACTCATGTAGCTAACAAGGGTGATTTTCTCACTTTGCTTCATGTTCTCCCTCCGACTCAAAAGAGTTACAAATCTTCTTCATGTTCCACTCACCTTGCTAACTCCCTCGTCTCACTTTGCAAGGCTTATAATCCTGAGGTAATGAAGTTTGATTGTGTTTATATTCGTCCAACTTCTCTCTTTGGAAAGAAAACCATGCTAAAAAACATTAGGGTTAATAGAGTTACTTAAGAGTGGAAAGGGAGGGAGTAATCTTGTCTTTGTGTTTGATAGATCCAACTTGATTTGATCTTCTTCTTGTCACTTGCAGTAGCTTTCCCGTGAAAGACAATTTTCTAGTAATTCTTTGGTAGTGTACATGAGGTTGGATGAGTTCTCAGATGCTGTATTCTTCGAACCTTTTACCTTGGTTTGTGTGAGAGATGCCATTGCCATAGATCTTTTTCTTTTAATCCTACTTTTTATTATTCTCTATTTGCTATATCTTAACATAAAATATTCGCAAGTGTAATTATAACGATAAATGATTTACTAGATAGATTGTAAGATACTTGAATTCAATTGGGTTTCCATCAACTCTCTATTTGAATGGATTAGACTTGAATATTTAAGGAGTCGGATTGAGTTATTTAATATCGATTCGAAAAGTTTACAAATAATTCAAAAAAAATATATTAAAATTTTAAATTAAATTATTAATAATATTGACATTTATTTTTTATTTTTTAAATGTTGTATGTACTTAAAATTCAAGTTCGAGTTCAGGGTATTTTGAGTTCGAGTAAAACTTTAATTTTTTATCTCGAATTCGAGTCGCGCTTAACAACTTTAATCTCGTGAGCTTTTTAGTCGAGCCGAGTTCATCTTTGAATTTTTAGATTAGACTCAAACTCAATAAAACTCGACTCGACTCAATTGGTTTGCATCCCTAAACATAAACATGACATTTGTTGTTTTTACTAGCTTTAAATTGGGGGGATTGATGTTCAGGTAGAAGTGGAAGCAGTGGTTATCCCAAGCTGGAGACAGTAGTGAACCAAGTGATGAAGCTAGAGATTTCAGTGTTGGTACTGAGTCAGAAAAGGGCATCTCCATTCTTAAACTGGTGGGTTCACTTGATAACAGTAATACTTTGGATATTCATTCAAATGAGATGTTAATCTCAAGCATTTTTTATGGCCAATATTGGCAGTGTGAGAGGGAGCAGCGGCGGGAGCGATGAGTTTGTAGAGCAATGCATAAACAAAGCAGAGTGCTTAACCGTAGGGGTGCGGAAGCAAAGCAAAAGCGTGGGTGGCTACCTTATTACCACTCGATGCCAAAGGAACTTCTGGCTCTTGGCTTAATTCTACCCTCTCTTTTATTAACGATGATTTCCCAAGGCAGATAGGCATGTGCAATGATTCATTAGTGTGATAAATTCTGGCTGTCATCATTAACCAGATTTGGCTATCATCAATTCATCATTAATGGTATTGGTTCTATCATTCTATCATGTATTTTCTCATTGGAGATGTGGGCCTTTGCCCTCCTCGATAAAATTCTAAATCCATTGCTGTACATTCGGAGCTACCCAACATTCAGGCTTAGCTAAAACCAGAAGGTCTTGGAGGAATGAATATATCTTTTTTGATGAAGAGGTGGGTAAACTATAAATTTGGTCACTTTTATTTTGATTCTGTATAATTCTGATCAATCGTAACATCGACTTATTGGATTTACTATACTTTAACCATTGAGTCGTTAATTATTATTAGTTGACCCAATTTTCAAAATCCATTGTTAAAGAAGAGAAATCTTATTTTTATTGACATGTTTGTGATAAAAAGGAGTTTTCAAACTAGTTTTGGGGTTTGGATTAATTAATCAGGTTTTAATTATAAAAAATTGCCTAAATTATATCACTTTTCATAAATAGGTGTTCAAACTTTTTTTTAGTGATCTAGGTGTCTAATGTTACAAACGTTATTAGTTTAGGTATACGAACTGTAAACGCCATTAATTTTCTCCGTTAAATGATACGTGTCACATTATAATAATTCTAAAATTTTAATTTAAAATTAAAAAATTAAAATTATATTTGAAAAAGAACAAAAATTTTGAAATAGCCCCAAAACTTTAAAAACTCAACCCCTAAACCCTTGTTGGCCGCCGCATTTTGCCATCGATGAAGCTCCACCTGACCTCACCTTCCCTGGTGATCAATAACCCTATGAAATCGTGATCAATCGACGTTTTGTACCCCGCAAACCCTAGGATAAAAATCGCGACCCCACTTGATCTCGATGACCAATCGACAATACCTATTACGATGTATGACTAGGAATATGATAGGGACTACGCCGGCGATAGTGGATTAGGGATTTATGCTTTTTTTGTAATTTAATAGAAATTAAGTTTTTTTATAAATATAACAATATTTTTAATTTTTTTTAAAATTACCATAATGTGACACGTGTCACTTAACGGAGAAAATTAACGACAGTTATGGTCGGGGCTCCTAATGTGGTAATGTTTGTAATGTTAAGCACCTGGATCATTTATAAAAAAAAGGTTTGGACACCTACTTGTGAGAAACGATATAATTTGGACACTTATTTTATTATTAAGCCATTAATCAATTGATCATTGGTAGAAAAGATTCGGATTGCACTCACAAATTTAAGCTTTGGAACATCGTTAATTGATCCTTAACAATAGTTTAATTGTGTAAATTGAATATAACGATACTAAGGAAATGGACAAATCGTCCGAGGATTTGATTATATGTTATATCTTCTATAATTGAATTGTGTTGCATGATGTACGTCAAAGCTACAATTTTAGATAATCTATAGTTAGTTATTAATTTTCAAGGGTATGGGGTGATTATAAGGTAATAACTGTTTGAAAGACTCACTTTTTGACAATAAACGCTCGTACATTTTTGTGTACGTCGTGCTTGAACTTGGGATCCCAAGGGATAACAAATATCTCTTTAACCGGTCACTTGGTTCGTACATAATTTTATTAATAGTTAAATTAAAGTTATAAATGTATTTTTGAATGTTCAAAAAAATGTATTTCAAATTTAATTAAAAATTAATTTAAAATAAATAAAAAAAATTAGAAAAACAAGAAAATCAGAGATGAAATTACTTCAGATTTTATCATTGATAAAAGATTCTCAAAATTATAATTTTATAAAATAAATTTATTTATATATATTTTTAAAATTGTTACTAAAAAATACTAGAAAATTATTAAAACAAAATGTTAGTTATAATCGAGTGATAGATGGTGCATATTAATTTTATGGTAAAGTACATAAATAGTTTTTATTATAGAATATTATTTTGTTAAGTTTCTCGATTATTAAAGGTTATAAAACGGTCATTCGACTATAGGATGTTACTTTGTTAAGTCCCCTCGAATATCAAAAGTTATAAAATGATCATCCGACTAATCATTATGTTTCAAACTCGTCATTTTCCGTTAAAAATTAACATTAGCCTGATCTAGATGTTAATCTATCGTATGAGATACGATAATCTTTTGAGATTCTGAGATCAAATTTTGTTATATATCAAACAATAGATTATTCATTCGGCTCAAATTGCCGTCAATTTTTTAAAGTAAAAGGATAGTTTGAAACATAAAATATAGTCGAATGACAATTCTATAACTTTCACTAGACATGAGACTCAACAAAACAACAGCATATAGTTAGAGGATCATTTTATAACTTTTAATAGTCAAGAGACTTAACAAAACAACACCTTATACTCCAATTTTAATGTGTTATGTCATTCCTTAACGGCTACCAACACTATTATGTTCATTTTATAATAAAATCTAAAGTTTAATTCTCATTTATAACTTTTGAAATTTCATTGTCCAGAAATTATTTTGAAATAATTAAATGACATTTTTGGGCTTTACCCGTAAATATATGTAAGAACTTTAATATTTAATGTTTATAAGAAACAGGAAACGTGTTAGAAGTACAAGATTGATCTATGATGTCCAGAATATGCCATTCCTTTGTATTACCCTATAGGCTATATCCCCCTCCAAAACCCAAGAACAAAATGCAAGACAACTTCAATTAAACCTTATCATCAATCTTATCATTATTTACAAGGGGAGGTAGTTCCATCCTGTTCCTCGGTGTCCGGGGTGTTCGTGGTGTCCGAGGAGTTCTGGTGAGCTGCTGGGAAAGCATGTGTCGGATGTACCCATAAAATGTACATCCCACAAGTGTGATACCACAACCAACAGCATTTACACCTGAAATTGGGTTTCGGAATATCAGCCATGAAATCAACACAGCAACAGCAACCTGTACATGTTCAACATAAGAATAAAAGAAATCAGGAAATCATTGAATGGTTTAAGAGCTGGAAAATCTGCTATTATATGCAACAAAACTTCCAATATTTGGCAAATTGTACATGCAGGCGATGATTTTTACGGGAACTTTGTAATGGGACAAATAGACGCTAAACAATCATATCCGTGGTAATGATAGTAACTGAGAAAATTATATCTGATCCTCATTCTTTTTCTAAGCAAATCTCACCTTAAAGTTCCCGGCAACATTAAACGTGACAGCAGTAGTTGAGTGAATCACATAAAAGATGGAGAAGTTAAGACAGAAAGCCAGCACTCCCGAGCTGAAAATAATGATGAGGGCTGCCGGTAGAGAGGGGTGGGTATGAAACCAATCCATAACCCCATTACCTTCAAGTAATAGTGCCGGCACTCCCAAGATCATGGTTGCAAAAGGTGCCATGTAGTACACAGTATTTATGCTATAAGAGTATGGTCCAAAATATGTTGTCAAACAATGTCAGAAAACTCGTGAATCGGTAACTTCATAAATCTATATAGATCATTTTACGAACAATAATAATATCCGTCTAGACTACCATCATTACCTGTCAAACTTGTATCCATGCAGCAGAGACTCCGCGAGGATAGTCTTTGTAGACGTAGCTAAACATCCAAATAAAGCAGCACAAAAACCAAACATGTTAAAACTAAGTTCTGTCATAGATGTGAGCAGAATTCCTCCAACAATAGGAACCAATGAAGTCCAAATTCGCCAGTCAAAGTGCTTTCTCCAAACTAGCCACTGCAGAACAACTGTAAAAAAAGTACAGAGATCAGATGTGACGATGACATGCAGTCATGAGTTATATCAAGATACGGAACGGAAAATATGATTAGGTTTATAATTTCAGTATCTCACCTGTGGTTGCAGGAGTAAATGACTTTATAGTCTGCATGAAAGAGACTGGGATGTAGCGTAAGCTGACATTTCCCAACACTATGTTGATACAGAACACAAAAGACATGGGAAATATCCTTTTCCAGAGGTCTTCGGGATCAACCACTATTAGAGGTTTAAGCTTTAACACTTTGATTACCATATATGCTCCAATTGATGAGCATATAAAGTGAACGCACGATACAGAGAGAGGAAATTTGAAATCCAATTTCTGAAAAAAACAACCCATATACTCAGAAAATCAGACATTTGAAGTGCAAACGATATCCAATTCCAATCTATGATACCAATATCCCAATCTAAAACTAGTATCTGTATGATTACTAAATGCTACCATGTTGTTCTTGCATACAGGTAATGCAGTTGCTGACTGCCTATCAAAGATGACTCAAGGGGATCCAGTAGGGAAGACATGGTTTGATTGACCGCCATTGAAATGTAATCTGCTGTGCAACTATTTGCTGCTCTTTTCAGTAAAAAAAATGCTATATGTTTTCGTGTCCTATAGAGAAAAATAGATTGTAGACATCTAGATGGAAATAAATTCTCATCAGGCTGGTTGTTCAACTGAAGAGGCATCGAAAGGATTTGGGTCCCCAGTCTGCCCATATTAAGTTACAAAAATAATCTGCTAGGTAGCATCAATTAGGATAGAAGCAGAGTTAGGAAGTTTTCTTAATCATCTGAAATTTTTGACACATGGTAAATAATTAGGAATGAATTCAAAGGGTAACAGATAATCATAAACATCATTCCCAAGATTCAATTAAAAGGTTGAAGGTTCATGTTTCATCCCACCAAGTGCTAAACTTCCATCTATACTTTCCACCACTAATCAACATGCATTACATATATAAAGTACACATTATAATATATGAGGAATCACACACACACACACACACACACACACACAAACTAGATCATTGCACAGCCACAAAAGTAGGTGGAAGAAAAAGAAAAAGGTAATAAATAAAGAGTTGGTTAAATAACTTCTCATAGCGGTTTTCTAAATGGAGGAAAAACGGGTAAATGGCAAAAAAACTGGAGAATTATATTAGTATGTTTATCTATATTGCTAGATCAATTACTGAAATATGCAGAAACGTTACCAAATTTAAACCATAATCAGGTTATTCTCTAGATTTTAAAACAAATTTAATTAATATAGAAATGATAAAGAGGAAAAGAAACAAGACTGTTTATATTATATAATAGAGCAGCTACATTCCACCAGTCAAACAAGACAGCCTCTTTGAATTGAACTTCAAATAATTATTATTTCGTAAATCATTGAGCTTCAAACTATCCTAGAAGAGAAGAGAAGAGAACTCCATTTTTCCCAACAAAGAAAAGGATCTATAAACAGAAAATTTCAGTTTAGCAAACATCACCGAGAATCAATCAACAAAGTTCAGCAATATTTAATCGAAACAGGAAACAGTAAAAGCTTATAACACAAATAAACAGATTTCTATACAAGTCAAAAAATTAGACTGAAATATAAGAAAATTAAATAAACCCAAGAGTAAAAAAATAAGAAACAGACCTGAAAGATCCATTTGTTCATGATAATCACCGTAACATTAAAACCCCACCACTGAAGAATTGCAAGAAGAGACCTAAAAACACCCCACTTCCACAATTTCCCGCCGTCCATTTTTCTCCCCCAACCCTTTCCCTCTCTCTCAACAAAACCCCAGATTCAGAACACAAAACCAAACAAAAACAAAATCCCACCTAAAAAATTTCTTGAAAATTTAGCTAAGTTGTATATGCGTGTGTGCATACATATATATGTGTGTGTGTGTGTGTGTAGAGAGAGAGAGACAGTGGGAGAATTAATCAAAGTTAAAAACAGAGACTCAAAGAAAATGTGAGGGAGGGTGTAATGGTGGAGAAAGAATCGTCTCTCTCTCTTCTCTATCGGATTCTCTCTCGTCTCTAAATACGAAGGGGGTTGATTAAAACGTCTATTAACTTTTGCCCTCCTCTTTGTTTCTTAGGTAAATTACGTATTTAGTCACCCCTTATTTATGCAGTTCCTTTTTGATCACACTTAATATTACGTTTTAATTATGTTTCGATCACCAGATGTTAAAAATTAATAATGATATTAACATATCATCATAAGATAATATAATATTATTAAGTAAAAAAATTATCATATCATCAACTATATCTATTTTTTAACGACGGATGGCTAAAATGTAATTTTAGTCGTTAGGTATGATTTTGAAAAAAAATAGTTAGGTGACTGAAACGTAACTAAGTGAAATATTGATGACTAAATATGTAGTTTACCTTTTGTTTAGAAGTTCCTAGGACATAGGGTGATCGGAACCACTCAATGGATATACTTTGTTCCTGATTTTAGACGTTGACTAGAATCTATTGCCATTGGATTTTTGTCAATCATGCAACTGGTCTCAACATATCGGAAACCCCCCCCCAAGGTCGTAATGAGTAAAGTTTTCCTTTTTATTTTTATTTTTTGGAATATAGTGAAAGCAAAGCTACATCTACACTCGGTGGAGCATGAAACACTGACATCATGAAGCTTCCCCTCTCGCAAGAGCAGCCAATCTGTCAGCTACCATGTTAGCCTCCCTGTGCGTGTGCTTGATCGAAACTTCCCACTCTCTCGGCAACAAATCCTTAATCAATCTTACAATTGAATCACACATCATAATTTGGGTGTTATTGTTTAAAATCTCCACTGCCGAGACACAATCAGATTCAACTTCAATCTTCCTGAAACCCAGATTCCATGCAAAGCAAAGCGAATCATGAATATCCCACATTTCTGCCATAAGAGGAGAGCAAATACCTATACTCCGAGCAAACCCGAAAACCCATTTGCCTTGACCATCTCGCAAGACTCCACCCGCCGCTGCCATCTTCCGAGGAAGCAAAGTTTTCCTTTTGTTACTCGAATGTGCATTAAAAACTAGATACAACTGAATTATAACTTCATTTTAATTCTAAATGACAATGTTTAATAAATGAGTTAACTACAATGATGATCCATTTTGTCTTCTGCCTGTCTTATTTTCATCACCTATTTTTCAAAACATTATGTTTTGATCACTTATATTATCGATTCATTATAGGTAGGACACTAAACCGTTAACTCTCGGTAGTTTATTGACGTGACACATTAATAAAAACAGTTAAATTTTAACTATTCGACATTGATAACCCGGGTGAATCAAATGGTTTATTCTTCGTCTTTCCTTTAACAATTTTTTTTACTATAATTATTTATGTTTCTTCTTTTAAAAACTAAAAAACAAACCTCACAATGATTCATATTTAAATTTTAATTTGGTCACAATGATAAAAATCCATTTTAAAATTAAATATTTCATCTTTCATTGTGTCACGTAAATAAGTATTTCAAACTTTCAACGGAAAAGTTTGAGGAAAAAAGAACTCTTATATCAATGTAAATAATTTAATAGTAATATTTTTATCACAAATACTATTTATTAAATTATTTTAATTTTTTTTAAAATAATTCTATTAAATTTATTAGAATAAATACCATTATTTATTATATTTGATATTTACAATAGATAAATTCAAAAATATATATCAAAAAGCAAAAAAAAAATCACACAGATATCCAAATATTGAAAAATAATTTCTAATTTTTTTTCTTCAAAAAATATAATTCATATCACATAAATTATTTTTCAAAAACTATTTTTAATAAAAAAAAATAAAACCTAAAGATAGCATGGATTAGTTAAATGTGTTAAATAAATTGAAAGCAAAATCTGTTTTCCATTAATGTATACAGAAAAACATAAAAGCACATGGGGGTGTGTAGGATTGATTTCCAATCAAAAGTTTTACCTCTTTATGTGCCCAATAAGATAGGCTTTGGTAGCGTTTGATTCAAGTAACTACAAAAGCAAACTGCGGGTCAGTAACACACAAGTAATTCAGTCTTGGCCTTCTTTAGGGAACATAAAAAACATTATTTTTATTATTAAATTTTAAGTTGGACTATGCTAATACTAATTGAGGTTTCCCTCGTCAAAACCCAAACTCTATTGAATTAAACAAAGATTTGTATGTTTGAAGAAATGTATTTTGACTAATAAGATGTACAGATAGAGAAATTACTCTAATGGAAAGAAAATCGAAGCAGTTAGGCCAATTTGCATTTCACGGTGCTACCACATCTAACAAGTCCGAAAGTTGTGGGGAAAAGGTTAATAATTCTTACGCCTAACTTTGCCTTCATTAAAAACTGTGTATGTTATTAAGCTGCATATTCTCTCCTTTGAGTTGCTTGGTCTTCAAGTCCACCAAAATTCAATGTTTCTATGACCTAACCGAACAGCTAGGATCACACTTATATTTCAGAATACTAATTAGGTTCAGACTTTGAGACTTGGGATAGATCGAGGGGAGTGGTTGTGACAATCAACTCTTGAAACTTTTAAATTAGCATATTTTTTTCTGTATTTTATATTTATAATTTGTTTTCGTCCCTAGAGTTTTATAAGTTCTTCATCCCTAAACTTATAGAAGTTTATCCGTGTGTCTGGCTATAGTTATTTCAATGAAATTTCCTCTAAATTAGAAGGACAAGGTTAAGCAACGACACAACAATAGTGTTAGGTATGGCTCATATACTAGTTGGAGGACAAATGTTGGAGCGGAGTGAGTGAAGCGAATGTAGCGATCAACATTTGTCCATTGGAAAAGTTTTGTTACTGTTTGTGGGCTAGGATTAAGTGGGTTGGGGGTGCGGGGGAGAAGCCCTGTGGTACGATACGAGGTATTTTTGTAATTGTACTGGGGTTACTCTTATATATACTGTAATTGTAACCTAATTTTAGATTATTGTGAATAATAAAGAGAACAACCGCTCATCGTTCTCGAGGACGTAGGCACATTACCAAACCTCGTTAAATCTTGTGCTCTTTATTTGCTTTACCGCTTGTTGATATCCTGAGTTAATTAGTCCGTTTTCACAACAATAGGCATATATCAAATTCAAGAGGATTGAAGCCTTGAAATTTAACCCCTAAAATCAAAATGGAAAACAACTTATTCTTATGGCAAAAAGGCATCAGGGGCCTCTGAACTTAAAAAAAAAACCCAATGTAGCCCCTATAATTTTTTTTGGATCAATGTGACCCTCCAACTTGAAAAAAGAATTCAATGTAGCCTTTTGACCAACGTTTTCCGTCGTTGACTAACGTCTCTGTTACTTTGTGATGTCTTGGCATGTCAAGCAGCCCAACATCATATTTTTAGCGATCAATTTAGCCCTCCAACTCACAAAATAACTCAATGTGACCCTTTGACTTTGTTTAATGCTGCTATAAATGAGAAAATTATACTATTCATCACTCAACTATCTTCTTTATCCTATTTTAATCAAACTTTAAAAGTTTTCAATTCTAATCCCTTGAATTGCTCCTATTTTAATCATCATGGCTTATTTTATTAATATTTATATATGATGTGGCATTCATTATTCTTATTTTATTAATATATGATTAAAATAATATTAATTAAATTAAATTTCAAAATCATCATTAAATTAATTACCATAAAAATTTTGAATCAAATGGGGTTTAAACTTTTCTATGAAAAGTTCATCTTGTTCTTTATCATTTTTTGGAAAAACCCAATTCCCGGCTAGACTCCGTTGCGTCAACCGCCGCTCACCAGCAACGGAGAAGAGAAAGTTAGTCCTTTTTTAGAGTTTATAATTTTGAAATTTTTATTTAAAATTTTTATTTTGTGAATATTTTTTGATTTAATCACAATTTTGAAATTTTAATTTAATTAGTATTATTTAAATCATATATTAATAAAATATGAATAATGAATGCCACATCATACATAAATATTAATAAAATAAGTCATGATGATTAAAATAGGAGCAATTTGAGGGATTAAAATTGAAAACTTTTAAAGTTTAGTGATTGACATGGGAGAAAGAAGATAGTTGAGAAATTAAAGGTGTAATTTTCCCATTTGTAATAGCATTAAACAGAGTCAAATGGTCCCATTGAATTATTTTATGAGTTGAAGGGACAAATTGATCTCTAAAAGTATGATGTTAGGATGCTTGAAGTGCCACATCAGCACAAGTAACGGAGACGTTGGTCAACGAATGAAAATATTGGTCAAATGGCTACATTGAATTCTTCTTTTCAAGTTAGAGGGTCACATTGATAAAAAAAACGATAGAGGCCATATTAGTTCTTTTTTAAAGTTCAGGGGCCTCTGATTCCTTTTTGCCTATTCTTCTGCACCAACAACCTTTTATAATTCCTAGGAAACAACGGATGGTTGATATGGAGTTTTCAACTAACCACGTATTCTTATATAGCTGCCCAAAATATATCAAAATCATAAGGCATTTACTCCTATCTTTTCTTTCCACCGTCCGTTTCAAGGTTAGCTCCCAACTCCATTTTTGTTGTTATTTTAATTATAGCTTCAATGAATTTTCTAGACATGCTCCACTTAGTTATGTTGGTTAGCAGGGGCTGAAGATTTGTGATTCCAAGATCAACCACAAGATGTGTGTAGACACCCTTAATTTGACTTAAGCTAAATCGGGATGGGGGTGTAATATTTACTAACTGAAAAATAAAGTTAATCAAACATTTAGCCACACAAACATGCTTTAATTAACAATTGAAGGACTAAAACATCAAATACATTAATTGTATGGAGTAAAATGCTAAATCATGAAAATTGACAGAACATGACATTTTAATATTTTTAGCCATCGACAAGTGTTTCCAAAGGAGAGAATAAGAATTTATCCTTGAATCTCGGGAAGATATTATTGAGAGGGGAGCTCCGAACTCTGACCATGAATTATACAATACATGATTCTATATATATATATAAAGATAGGATTAACTACACGGATGATCATTTATGTTTATATTTTCATTACTTTTGGTCACTGATTTCAAAAAGTATAAGATATGATCATTTTTATTTTTATTTAATTAAGATGTGATCATCCCGAATTAACTACCGTTAACAACAATTAAATATTTGGATATAATCACACGTTTGGTCCCTATTATTTATATATTATCTCAATTTAGTTCTACTTTTAATAAATTAAAATAAATTTAATCTGTCAATCGAATGATACCATGTGTCACCATTAAGTTGGAGGACTAACTTTATTTTAATTTAATATATTTATTTCTACCAATCAAAGAGTGACATGTGTGACCCTCTGATTAAAAGAAAACAAATTGGGCAAAAAAGATTCAAACCTTGGTAACTTAGGAAACTAAACATGTATCCAACCATTAAGCCAAAACCATTGCTTAGTCTAAAGTAGACAACATGATGTATATATTTTGTATCTTAGTGTATAAATATTTAAGTTCATAATATTTTATATATATTAACTAAAAAATATTTTTTATATTAACTTATTAAATATATTTTATTACTAATTTAATTTAAAAATATTTTATTTTTATTTTGATTTAAAAATATTTTATTTTTATTTTGATTTAAAAATATATATATTTTATGTTAAAATTTATTTAAAAGTATGATTAAATTGAAAGAATATATAAACAACAGAGACCAAATGTGTGATTATACCAACTATCACGTCACATATTCTGTTAATTGTTTTTTTTATTAAGCTAAAGTGATTACAAATTATTATTTGTTTTAAATGCTCTCAACCATTTGACAATGAATGCTCAATCACCTTGCTGCAATCGCTGGTGCTTGAACCCGTGATCTCTAAGAACAATAATGATTCCTTTAACCATTAAGGTAACCACATCTTAATTAAATAAAAACGAAAGTGACAATATCTCGTATTTTTTGAAATCAGTGGCTAAAAGTGGACAAAAAACAAACATAAATGATCATCTGTGTAGTTAACCCAAAAAGATAATTTTTAATATAAACTTTTAAATAAAAAATACATATAATATTTTTAAAATTTTAATTATTAAAAATCTTTATTGATGGTGTTAAAGAAACGCACGTTACACAGATTTTTTTAGCAATTGAAACATAAATTGAACACAACGTACATTAACAACTCGACATATATATAAGCATATGATTGTAATTCCTCTTCCAATCTTTTATTATATATATATATATATACTTAAGTCTAAGAAGAGCCAGTATTCATTGTTGGAGTGTAGAACAAAACTGGTCTCCCCTCCAATGATTGAGTTGGTCTTGCATTTGCTTCAAATCCCTTAAAAAAACAAACAAACTAGATTAGTTAGAAGAAGCCACTCGAAAGTGTTGGAACATTAATCCTTTTAGTTGGATTCAACCAAACACGGTTACATTCATTGATTTCCATTGGTTGGGATTTGAAAAAAAAAATGCACTCATTTTCCTTTTAATTTAAGATTAGGATTTCATAAACACGATAAACCAAACGACCTCAGTAACTGAGGATCTTTCGAATAAATACTGCATTGTATTCTCTCAGACTAATTTAAAGAAGAAAAATTAATAAACACTTACATCGTGAACAACACCCCTCAAAGCCCTTAGCTGATCCCTAGAAACTGTCCTCACCTAGTACAAGAAACAGTAGGAAATTATTTAATGTTTCGGTATCAACATAATAATACGAGGCTTGTTGTTTATATAACGTTATGAAATTTGTTACAGAGAAATACCTTGTTGACAATTGTCCAAACAACACCCTCGGTGCATGGAGGAATTGTAAGTGAACCGATGTATCTGAAATACTTTCTGCTACCAAACTTGATATCTCCCGGATTCACAATCCCCAAATCTTTCTCTTCATCTCCCACTTCCACTGCTTTTATGTGGTGGAGAAGCTACAGGAACAAAGCGATTAAGAAAAAGCTAAATTTCTCGTATTCGTCTATGAGAATGTAACAATTCTTTTTTGATTAATCTGGGGGGTAAGTACAAGCATGGTTCATAAAGAAAAGCATTCAATTAAGCTGTTAGGGAAGCATACCCTAGCGAGGAAGGGATCAGGTCGGCCATATTTGTAAGCAATAGCAGTAACAGCTATCTCTTCACAAGCATTTATATGAATTATGTGGAGCTCCATCTGATACCTGTTTAACAAAACAATGTTACAAGAAAAATACATACGAGTATCAAATGAGTCTATATATATATATATATATAGATATACCTAGTTCCATTGAATGTGTGCTCGGACGGTGAATGCCAGTGGCAATGACGCAGTTTATAAACAGTGCCGTTTATAATAATTTTCCCTGCATCTCCTTTCCACGTTACCTGATATACATTGCAATAGAATCATTGGCATTGAAGATGACAACGATCGTCGGATTTAAGCGTAATTTTACCGTGATGTCGTGTCCTCGGTTCTTGACTCGAGCCGGAGCAGGTTTATAGTCCCTTTTTAACTTGCCCAGACTAGGAAGAACTTGTGGTTGTTCGGCGAGAAGATCTATGGGAGATTGTTGTTTCCCAGTGTTGCAAAGTTTCCAGTCTGGGTCTAATTTGCCCCATTCCTTTGGCCCATTGCCACTCCCTTGTGTGTAAGTAAATGGAGTTTCATTCTCTGCCCAAACCAAAAAAGAGAAAGTATGATTGTACTGATTTTCCTTAATTTGGCCCCCAATTGTGCTGTAAAATCAATTAAAAGCCTGCTATTTCTCAAGTAATTATTTGTTGTGATTAAGGTTTTCAATGTCTTTACAATCTAGTCAAATGAATTTATTTTTGGTAAAGAATCATCAATGGGATTTTGTGAAAATAATCGAGGAGGAATATTTGATGCATTAATGGTATGTAATTTTACTTGCCACCAATGAATTAAATGATAATGCACAACATAGAACAAATTTAAGGGAAAAATCCATCACAAGTCACCATATTATCTGTAAGATTATAAATGATTTATCAAATTTCAAAAAGTTACAGACAAACTACTTAATAACGATTCACAAAATGCAATGGCAACAACGCATCGGGTTTATTTGGATAGTCATGCACATTCTTGCCTTCAAATTACGACAGGCAAATATGCTTAAATAGTAGGAAACATGCATAAAGAAAATGTCGATTAGATGCCTAGATGATAATGCAAGTAATAAAAATAAGGGAAGAAACAGGATTTAACCGGGACATGCGCATGATTTTATGTTAAGGGTACGATTTTAACAAGTTATGTTTAAAATTTAGGGAGTGTAAAATTAGATTATCAAAAAAAATCTAAGTTATATGGAAACTTGAACACTTCAAAACGTCTCTCGATTCATCTTTGAATTCAAACGTAATAAAAAAAATAAGAAAATTCATATTGATCAATACGTCTTACGATGAAATGATAATAATAATAATAATAATTAAAACGTACCAACTTCACCAAAAGATGCAACGAGAATCGGAATGAAGTAACAAAGAGAAGATACCAAGAGAATTGGAAAAATGATAGAGCCTTCATAGCTATAAAAACACTTCATTTCTTTGCCTTTGAGCTTCTTATTGTTTTAGTTTGCAGACAAACCGAAGACATTTATAGTGGCAGTGCAATGCGCTTCCGTTTGCTTGTTTATTTGGTTTTCCTTTCCTTTTCTATTTTTACTACTCTTTTAATGATTTCTTTTATAAGTTTACAACGAACTCTATACACTTATACGTACAGATAAAATAATATAAAATATATTTTATGATCATTAAACTATAATAAAATGATTTTTTAATCATTCAACTTTTTAAAAGTTATAAAATAAACATTGAACCTTACATTTTGTTAAAAATATAAGTATTGATCCTTAATTAGATAATATGATATTCTAAATTAATAAAAAGAATATCTTATTTGATCACTCAATTGTCACTAAAATTTTATTTGATATATTTTTTAATATTTTTAAGTAATAATTTCAATTTTTTTTAAAAAAAAAACATGTTGAATTTTACAATTTATTTTTAAAATTATAAATATATTTTTAGAATTATACTTAAACTTATTCAAGAAAATTTAAATAATTAAATCACATTTCTTAACAAAAAAATAGACTTCGTCTATAACTGAAAATCGTTGGATTTTAGAAAATTATAAATTTTACAAATTTAATCATAATTAAATAAAAAACATTTAATTATGATTAAATTTGATAAACTACAAATTCATGAAGTTATAATTTTAAAAATAAATTATGAATTTCTATAAATTTTTAAAATAACTAACTTTTTAGAATTATTATTTTAAAATATTGAAATATTAAAAATGAAATTTTATTTATAATTGAGGGGTCAAATGAGATTTTTTATTAATTTAATATGTCACTTCACCCTTTTAATGACAATTAAGGTAAGTTTGTTTCAAGGAACATAAGATTAACTTTGGGAATAAGATTACTGAAATGTAACATTACTATAAGAATGTTGTATTATCCTATTAGGTTTGCTTAGGAGGAATGTAAGATCATAATATTTGGTTGGAGGAATATAAGATTACTTGGATGCATATTTTACCAAATTATCATTGTGATGTATAATTTTTTTAAAAAGTAAAACTTTAATATTAGATTATAAATATTTGAATGAAACTTTATAAAAATATTTTAATTATTACACTATCTAAGTTTAGAGAAAAATACATTTAACATATAATTAATATAATTAGTATATCAAACTTATATTTTTAAATAATTTTCATAACTATCATATTTATTTATATAAAATATAATATAACATGAAAAATAATATTGTGATCTCAAGTGGACAAATATATTATTTTTTAATGTATAAGATCTATTTTTTAATAACTCAAAATTAAATATTATTTTAAATAATTACATTTTTACAATAATAATATTTTCACTCATAAATTTATAAAATGATTAATATATTAAATATTAAAAATGTAAAATAATTTTAACTACTCAAATTTATTAATATTTTATTAAATTAAACTCTTTGTATATTATTGTTATTAAAATTATAATTTTGAGTAAAACATGAAGAACAAAAATTAAAAAGGATCCATATGAAAAAATTTATTATTTTAGGGGTATTTGTATCCAAAAGTGGTGGGAATTGTTCATTACCTAAGAATTTAGGTAATGACATTCCCACCATTTTAAGCCAAAAATGTTACTATTGGTAATAAGTTATTACCTGATAATAATCTTTTCTGTGAACCAAACATGAAAATACAATTCCAGAAAAGATCATTCCCCTTGGTAATGATCTTTTCCGCGAATCAAACGTCCCCTTAAAGATGAAGTATCCATTTTATATAAAAAAAATATTAAAGTTTAATGTCCATTATATAACTTTTTAAAGTTTAATATCCAAAAAGATTATTTTAACAAAGTTTAGTGGCTATTTAAAAATTTCACTCCATAAAATTAATGGTGTATGCAAGTGACATCCATCCTAAAATTTTTCTTTCCATAAACTGTATTGTTGTTTTACTATAATATTTGGTATCATTGGTCATTTTTACAATCATTTATGTTCAATATTTTCCCTTTGTAACCGTTCATTGATTAAAAAAGTTTTTAGTATTCGAGATGTTTTTCGGTAGAGTTGTCTCGGACATTTTCGGGGTCTTGAGTGAAAACTCAAAAATAGGTTCCTATTAAATGAAAAGACATTTCATTACTTTAAACAATTAATTTAATATCACAATAAATAATTAAATCCAAATAAGACCATTCAGAAAAATCAAACAGACATTTATAATACATTTTAAACCCTTAATTAGGTAATAGGGACCTTTTTGATTATAACATAAGAGTATGGGAGCAATGCAAGCAAGACTCAAGCACCAAAGGGATCAAATTATCATATTTTCAACCTAAAGTATTTATACTTTACCACGAATATTGATACCCTACAAGGTACCAGTACCTATGCTTCAAAATTTGCAGGTATCAGTATCTATTTGTATGCATCGATATCATGAAGTAGAAAAGTATATTTTGGATATTTTGTGAATTCGAGAGTCCAAAATGTACTCGAATCATCCAAAATTATATGCAACTTATATTGTAAACTTTAAACTTGACCAGAACGTTATTGTCAAATTTCGAAGGCTACATTGATCCCTAGAGTGACATAGAACGCGGATTACAACACAATCTTATATTAAAATTTATTTACAGAAATAATTAGGGATGATCGAAATACTCGAATCCGATGAGTTCCGACCCGATCTGACCTGATAGGGGTGATTTTTTTTTTAATTTTCGGGACTTGGGGCGGGTTATGTAGTAAACAATTTTGGGGCAGTACGGGAGTGGGTTTAAGGTGAAAATATCGATCCGACCCAACCCAGTTATATATATAGTATAATTAATATTTTAAGATTTTTTTATTTTTATATTATTAAAATATATTATTTACTTATTAAAAAGTATAAAAAATATTATAAAAAATATTAATTAAACTGTTTAAATATAATAAATAATTATAAATATATTATTATAAATTATATTATTTTAATTATTTTAAAATATTAATATATTCGGGTCGGGATCGGAGTTTTAGTGTAAAAATCGGGACGGGTTCAGAGTGGTAAAAACTTAAAATTCCTCGGGGTGGGGCGGAATCAAGTTTGACATATATGTTTTCGGGTTGGGGTTGGGGCGGCCAAAAGGCAAAAACCCGACCCATATAACACTCTAAACCAGTACGACACATAGTCGACCGATTTGAATGTCACACATAACCACCAGAATATTTAACCACAAATTTTCTTTAATTTCTTACCATAAAACGACTAATTTAAAATACTCATAGTGAATAAATCAGCCACCATTTTATAAAATAAATTACAACAGGAGCTCCCAAAATGAAATACTTCGAAATATACAGATCATTGTTAAAAATAATAAGTTACGACTCGAATATACAAAAATGAGTCTACAAATACACATGCCCACTAATGGAGGACTCGAGACGTGCTCTGTTGCTTCCGGTCTGGATTTCAATTGTTCAAAAGGCTCCTCACTACTCTTCTGCTGACCTGCGTAAGAAAATAAATTTCAAACGCTAAGTTAACTAATCCTGTAACACACTAACAACAATGGTATACTAAAAATGCTCATTAAATGCTCAAGCTAACGGGGAAAATGCAATATTAAAGTTTAATTTAAAAAAAATTAATTGTGACATTTTTATTAAAATAAATAAAGTAATTCACAAAAGTTAAATCTATCATTTTAATTTTTAATTATTAGAAGAGTAAGTGACCATTTTCAAACCATACGAGTAAATGAATTTTCCATCAAAACTAAGAGGTTTGAATATCTTTTCCGACTAAAAATTTAATAATAAAATTATAAGTATGTGATCTTGTCAAATATAAAAGAAAACCATTAAATTTGATAAGATTCAAGACAAATTGCTTTTCCCATTCTCATATCTTGGGTTACACCAATTCCCTACATTTTGTGCCTTTAAATGGCCTCAAATCAATTGGGAGTCTCGATATTTGATCCATTTCACCTTTGGATTTACCTTCCCAAGTTGATCTACTAGATTCTCACCAACAAATTGGGGGAATATACATATATTATACTGTTCAAACTGATGGGTTACTGGGGACCAATCTCATGATGCTCTAAACTTCAACTTTCTCCACGATATAAGCTATCCGACAACAACTCAAACTCTTTCCAGTTTTGTTCCTCTTCAAAGAGTGTTCATATTTCCTCTCTTTATCTTTTACCAGTAGAAACCCCATACTATGATGAATGGGTCTAGAGAAGACAATTCAAGGTGTTATTTCCATCCTAAAGAAGTTTTTATGGGGATTTGTGCTTTGTGCTTGAACGAGAGGCTTCTTATCTTAGCTTCAAAGCAAGCCCAACGCTCTTCATCATCATCAACCAGAGGCATCCGTAGATTTATTCAAGGTGTTTCATTGAAGAAACCTCCCATTAACCTCCCCAAGATCTTTGCTTTAGGTTCACTGCTCAATCGTCTAGAGTTCAAGCATTGCAAATCTGAACATTCGGATGCTTCAACCAGTCAAGAAGGTAATTCCCATTTATTTTCTTTTATGTGTTCTTGAATTTGCATCAGCCAAAAGGAAAAAAAAAGATATGAATCACATGCATGCATGTGTATCTTAAACTCATTGTTTGTGTAGTGACAAAAGTGTGGTCAAAATCTGGTAAAACTGGAAATGAAGAATCTTTTTCCTATTATCTTCTCTGGGTATGTATGCCTGTGTTTGATGCTAATTGGAAGATATATATGTTTGATTGGGAACAATGAATGCCATTAATAATTCCTAGGAAATCCTATGATTTTTTTCAAAGGCAATTTAAAAAGCATCCAAATCTGGAGATAATCTATATGTATATATGCATAATTTTTTTTGGTAAAGATGGCTTTCCTTTTACATTTTTTCCTCTTTTTTTTTTTTTCCTGGGACATTGCTTTGGTTTTGCACTCACTGTTAGTATATAGCTGACAAGCTACAGATATGGTTGATGTACTAAAATACGAACACGTTACCATTAAAAAAGGATAAAAGATGTTACTTTTTCCTTTGCTTTTTATTTTTCTTTAGTACTTTTTAGTTGTAGTAATCTTCTTTTGAAACCCTTTGTTCAGTGTCCAAGTTTTACTTTTGCAGATTCCTTCATCTCAATCAAGTTTGAAGAGAATGGTGTTGGTTCATGGGAAAAAGGTACGGTTTCTAAGGTCTCTCTTGAGCAATGCAACTTGTCATGGAACCCAACCTTGACCAAGGGCATGGAGCCGGTAACCAAGGAGACCAATAAGAGCGTGATCGAGCATGAGAAACCACGAGCCTCGATTAGGTGGCGGAAGCGGATTGGCCACTTGTTCCAGCTCGTAAGGTGGAAGAGGTCCAGCAAAGCCAAAGGATGCCACATGGGCGGCAGCAAGATAGATGGTGTGAAAGTGATGAGAAGGAAGGGATGGATGAGGACTCTGACAAAGTGAACCAAAGAATAAAGACATGCTTTTGTATAGAAAGGGACACTAAAGCTTTGCTTTTTCTCTCCTCCATACCAATTTGTGTGAGTTGGGGCTCTCTCATATAATTGAGATACGGGTAAGAGTCAAAATATACTTTATCACCCTAAAGTGCTAGCTTTGGCTTAAAGTTCATTGGCTGCTTCTATTCTATTCTGGTTTTCTGATCAACAAAACCAGCTGTAAAAGGATTGTTTTTACAATGTGCCACTCATTTCAGATTGGTTTAGGACATTCCTTGTACAAAAAGAAATATTTGTATATTTTTCTCTCCATACCATACTTGAAGCCCCCATATTTTGTGCATAATGTGAGGAGCATTGGAGCATAATTTCACAAGGCCAACATGCCGGTCATTGAGCTGGTGCAAAGTTGCCAGCAGGGCCCTCTGATTGTTCAGAAAGACCCTTCATTGTAGGGGAATTTGTCCCAAATTAAATCTCCAGCAAAAGGACCAGTGCAGTTACGACCACAATGGCTGTTGAGAAAAAGGCTAAAATAGAGTGGTCGAAATTGACGAGACATAAATCTTAACCCCACCAGCCCACCTCCATCGATCTCCACCATTATCAAAAGATGGTGATGATGAGGATGGTGAAAAAATCATGGCTGCATTTTGTCTCAAAGAAAAACGTCTCTAGATTTTTTTTTTTCAATCAATGTTGAATTGGAAACCATAGTAGCAATACATTAAGGTCAACTTTTTGGTCGAAGTTTCAACTTCCGTGGAACAAGCCATTGAATCATATCAATGGTAAAAGAAAATTTTATTCTCTCTAGAGACTATGAGTTTGAACTAAAAAAAAGTTTTGAACAAATACTACATTGTATTCATTCTAGACTATTCATTAATAAGACTTGTGTTGCTTTTAAAGACCTAACTGACACAAATTCTTAAGTTCAAACCTCAAACCATTAATTTCCACGTTCAACTCTGATTTTAGTCATTTTTTATATTGCCCTTTGGACTGACTATCGATGAGTGATTTAAATAGTTATTATTTTGTTGTTAATTACTCCTGATTCGTAGGTTTATATTGTTGATTTGGGCGTTTTCTCTTATTTTCTATGCAGAACATTGGATTTTAGAAACTATGTTAAAAAGGACGATCTTATGCAATTTTTATTTTTCTAGAGTCAAGGCTATACTAGTGAGCATGGCTTGGGGTATGACTCAACTGACGTGACATCTAGTTGGCAACTTCTAGAAGGTCTAGTCTGAATTTTCGTGAAGACAGAAGACTCATTCGCAAATTTAAATTCGAAATTAGGAATTATTTTTTGGATTTAATTCAAACAATTTTCTTAGATTAGCTCGTGTAATTTCTTAGAGTTATCTTCAACATTTTTAGGTTTTTAGAAGCTATAAATACCCCTTGGGTATGTTTAAAACATATCTCAAACATCTTATTTTCTCTTGAACTTCTTTGTTCATGTTTTTCTTCATTTATAAAAGTTTCTTACTTTTTACTTTTCAAACTTTTATTTATTTTTCTTTAGAAATGTCATGTATGATTTGTATTATACTTAGCTAATTTTCTTAGAAGCCAAAGGCTGAAGCGACGACTCAATTACGATCATGAGAATTGACAAACACTTAATACCCTTCAGATTACATTCTCAGTTTTATGGAATCAAGGATCGATAATCGACCATCCCTTTATAATAATTTTTTTCTCAAAAAGTACACGTTAGATTGATTGTGATTTCGATTAATAATTGGGAGGAAATATCAACTTGTAGCACATTCGATTTCCTGTGAACACGCTTAGTGGTAGACCGCTAAGAGAAATTGAGATCATATTTGATTCTTAGCGAGACACTATAATCCGAGTCGGGTTTTTCCAAAGTTTTTTAACTGAGCTGGTGCTAGTAACGATTGTCGCGATTAGTTCATATAAGGAATGATAATAAAAGATTGGTTTAGATTGTCGATTCATTTGAGAGAAAAACAAGTTACAGGGGTTGGGCCGTGTAGAGTGTAACTGGCATGAATTTGAAGCTAAAATCTTATTCGATGATCAGTAGAATTTGAGGCAAAGTTAAAGCCTTAGGCTAATTTTTATTATTTGATTATCAATTTAAATTTCTCTCGTTTAATTTTTATTTTCTTTTATTTTAGAAACAAAATTTCCTTTATTTTTAATTTCTTTTATTTTAGAAACAAAACTTCCTTTATTTTTACTTGTAATAATTAACATTCTCTCTACTGTCTATGGACTCCATAAATTCACAATAGACATTGGGATTGCAGCGAAACAGAGAAAAATAAGCCCGAGACAAAGGCTTTGTGAATCCATCGGCTTTTTGATATCGAACGAGAATATAATTGACACAAACACTATCAGCAGCAACCTTCTCCCAAATGAAATGAAGTCTAATTCAACATGTTTCGACTGAGAATACAGAACAGGATTGGCACTCATCGTTATCATACTCGTATTATCACTCTAAATGACGGAAGTGCTTGAGGAAAAAATCCCCATATCTGTCAACAAGGCTTGAATCCAAACAACGTCGACCACAACATCAACTAACACACGATATTTAACCTCAGTAGTTGACTGAGAGACCGATCGTTGTCGCTTGGAACCCCAAGACATGGGATTACCTCCAAGAAAGACACATAATCCGGATATCGAATGACGATCATCGAAATTGCTTGCCCAATCACATCTGTAAAAGCTTCCAAGTGTAAACCCAATCCAGCCTTGCGAAATACTAAACCATAATCAAGTGTAACACAAGATGCATTTCACAGCCACCTAGGGTTGAGTGCAATGCTTATGCATGTATTGACCGACACGGTTGACACTATATGCAATGTCAGGTTACGTGTGATTTAAATATAGAAGAGCTCCAACAACGCTCCTATATAATTGAACATCTTGTAATGGGCTTCCTCCATCTTTGCTAAGCTTCGGAGAAACGACCATCGATGTTGTAACTATATGAGCATCACACATGATAGTTCATTATAATAACTCAAGAATAAACTTATTTTTTCATAAAATGAGAGAATGAGTAGTCCGTTAAACTTTAAGCCTCAGAAAATAGTTCAAGTCCCCTAAATCTTTTAGAGAGAATTCTTGACTTAATTGCAATAAACGCTTTCAACTTCAATCTCATCTTACCCCGTAATTATGAATATAGGTGAAAGATTTCCCTAAGCAAAGAATAAACAAGGAGGCATAAGCTTGTGTCCCATGAAACCCAATTTGACCAAGAAACGTACATAACCTCGCATACCAACTTCGTGGTGCTTGCTTAAGTCCATACAAAGCATTTTCAACTTTGCAAACAAGTCGCGAGCTATCAGCAACAAGCTGTTCAAACTCGGGAGGCTACACTATGAACATCTCCTAACGTAAGTCCCCATTGAGGAATGCATTATTCACGTCAACCTGTCTTAATTTCCACCCAATCATGACAACTAAGGACAATATAACCTTTATCGTAGAGGGTTTGATAACTGGGTTGAACGTATCATTAAAGTATTGTTCCAAAACTTGAGAGAATGCCACTAAACGAGCCTTATACCTTGGAACAGACCTATCGACATTTTTCTTGATCCGAAATAACCACTTATACCCGATTTTCATTCAACCAGGAGTTAGCGACACCAACTACCATATTCCCTTATCAATTAGAGCATTGTATTCAGCCATGACAACCTCTTTCCACACAAGAAATAACAAAACTTGTTTAATAAAGATATGTTCTTCACCATCAATAACAACTTGAACCGAGAAGGATTTGGGTTTAAAGATCCTAGCCTTGCTTCTCGTGACCATAGAATGAGTATTTGAAGAAGAAGGACCAGAAGAGCTACCAAGAAGAACAGTTGTAGCAGTCATATCAGAAAATTTGAGGGAAGTCACTTAAGGAGCTGAATCTACTACAACAGTGGAGTGAACAGGAACAAGCAAACCACCAAAAATGTCAGTTTTTCGGGGAGGGACTGTGTGATTCATGGATATGTCCATATTATCACCAAACGCAACTCTATTAGAAGACATCGGAGCATACACTTTATGGGAGCTACTAGTACGAGAAGGAGATAACCCAGTTTCACTATGGCTCGATGTTAGACATGTTGTGACTGCTTGATTACGTAGTACCCTATTGATTCTATACACTACATCAATGGTTGCAGACAGTTGGAAACCATTTATAGGAGAATGATGAGTGGCAGCAGTTTGACCTACAAATAGGAAAACATGCTCATCAAACTGCACATGTCGAGAAATATAGATTCGACCTCCAAGTGCAAGATAAATATAACCCTCATGTTATACACTATAGCCAAGGAAAGTACGAGCATGTGAGCGATAATCAAATTTGTGAGATTGAAATGAACAAAGGTAAGAAAAACACCTACAACCAAACAAACGTAAATGATGATACTTGGGGCGACGACCAAACAATTTGTTAAATAATGATGATCCGATAAGCACCTTCATAGGTAACTGATTAATACGGTACACTACAGTGGTTACGACATAAGACCAATATTTCAAGGGTAATGAAGCCTGTGCAAGCAACGAAAGAGCCATATTAATGATATGTCGGTGTTTTCGTTCAACAACACCATTATGTTGAGACATGTGAGGACACGTGAGTTGGTGTCGTATCCCGTCCTCTTGAAGAGCTTGGTATATGGACGAAACTCACTCCAATCACTTTGAACCGTTTAAAACTCTCCGCCAAATTAAACACGAACCATGCGTTGAAATAAGCAAAATGCTTACAAGGCTTGATATTTCTCCTTTAACAAATACAACCACGTAAACCGCGAATAAACATCGACAAAGGATATATAATATCGATATCCATTTGAGACCACATGAGGTGGTCCCCATAGGTCGACATAAACCAACTGAAATTATTCACTATATAATGTTTGAGAAACATAAAAAGGTAAAGAGTGAGACTTCCCAGCTTGGCAAGCAGTGCAAATTTCATCATTAACCAACGACTAACCAACATTACAATCTTTACAGACTTTGAGGAATGTATCACGGGAAGGGTGGCCTAACCGTCTATGCCAAAAACCAAAATCAACTACTCTATGAACAACATTACACTGAGATGACACATTATTATGAAACAAAGCATAATTAAATTCATAAAGTCCATTTTTCTCTCGACCTTCAAGTAACACTGCCCTGTGTCCTCGTCATGAATCACGCATCTACGAGCATGAAATTCAAGAAACACCTTATTATCGCGATCAAGTTTGGAGACGGAAACCAAGTTTTTGGATATACGAGGAACAATGAGCAAATTATTTAATCGTAAAGAGCGAGTAGAAGTAACCAAACTAGATTGACCGACCTTAGAAATAGATAAATTATTACCATTACCCACGAGGAGTTTACCCGTGCCACTATACTCTTCACCTGCAACAATATTAGCCGCATCCGAGGTCACATGATGAAAAGCCCCGAAATCTACAAACCATTTCCCAGATAAACGAGAGCCCCCAGAACCTTCAGGGTTAGATTGTTTTCTATACTTAGTCATCATAGTAGAAACAGTATCATCCCAAGATCCTTGATGAACACAACCACACCCATGAGTAGAGGCAACCATGTATACGTTAGCATATGGAGGATTGGCAGGTGCCGATGCCTTACTGTGAGTAGCAGAAACCCCACAAAAGCTTTGGTCAAACCGATACTAGCACCTGTCCACTAAGTGGCCAATCTTTCCACGCAATTGGCATTGAACCCGGGGTTTACCACGACCACAACCTCCCTGATACGAAACATAAGAACCCATATTCTGCCTAGATGCTTTGACTATCCGTCCCAAGAGAATCACTCACCGATAGTTTTGCAGTAATACCCCAAATTTTGTCTATTCACTAAAATATAAGTTTTAAAAATTTACTGGCTAAAGTATAAACTTTGAAAAGTTTAGGGACCAAAATTATAATTTTTAAAAGTTATATATTTTAGCCCGTAAATTAACAGTTTGGTTTAAAACAACTATTTTTGTGGAAATCAAATTTTCGGTATGAGATTTGTGTTAAAAGTTATAAAGCGATAAAGTTCGGTATTGAAATCGGATAATCGGATCGAACCGTAATTTTACGAAAATTTGAAGGATGTTAGGAAATAGCTGGAAATATTATTTTCATATTTTAGATCAGAGAAATTTGGCTCAGAACAGTGTAATTTTTCATATTTGACCAAACAGTGGAATTTTAGTGACTAAAATGCAATTTGAAAATTACATGGCTAAATTCGAAATTCAAAGCCAAGTTGATTCATCTTTGACCAAGGAATATTTTAATGGAATATAATAATATAATGGCATTTGGTAATTTTTAAGATTTATTAAGGGCATTTTTAGAATTGAATATTAAATTCAATTGATTAGAAAATGTCATGTGTTTTTATCTTTTATATACTAGAATAATCAAGAAAATGAACACATTTTCAGCTTCTTTCTTCATTTGGCCGAAACTACAAGCCCTACCTAGGTAAGAATTTTATTTTGATTTTTCAAGTTATATGATTAGTTTTTGGATTAAGCTATTAGATAGAGAATTAATCTACATAAAATTCTCTATCATTTGGTATCAATATTTCATGGTGGAGATGATTGTGTGATTAGATTTCATGATTAGGGTTTAAGGAGGGTTTAGTGATCTTTAAGAATTGATGGAGGATTTTATGTTTTTGATGTTAGTGATTATTTCTAAAGCATATATGATGATTAAAATTAATTGTACATGCAAATATAAGTTTTGGCTTAATTAGGGTTTATAGATGTGTTAGGATTTTGATTCAATTTGATGTTGTAATGATTGGAAATGCATGAATTTAATCATAGAAGGTTGAATTCAAGCTTGAATTTGAACAAAAAGTCCCTCTAGGTGATATAAAGTATTCGTCAATAGGAAATAAAATTGGGGAAAAATTCTGAAAAGTTTCCTATGGATTAGAAATGATATTAGAAGTATTATATATGAATTGGAGATTGATTTGGATCAATTTGGAACCTTAAAAGTAAAAAAGGACTAGTTTACAAGTTCTTGGAATTGTGGGATATTATTGTAGGAATGCAATGTTCGAAGGATACAATGTTGATTTTTTATATTTGTAATGCTGGAAATTTAGTTGGAAAGTTGTTTGGAAACCAAATTGAAAATTTGGTAAAATTTAGTGGTGGAATTCGAAAGGTCCCAAAACCTTGGGGACTTGTTTACAAGTTATTAAATGTAGAGGTATTATTTGGGTAAATTATTGAATGCTGAAAATTTATTAGTATGCTGAATTTTGAATTAAATATTGAGTTGGGGTTGAATTACAAATTTATAAAGTTAGGTGGTTGAAAATTGAAAGTTTACGAAAGTTTGTGTTGAAACTATAATGTTTTGAAATGTTGAGGTATTGATTTGAGTATTTTATTAACCTGCTGGAATTTTAGTAATTATTATGCAATGATCATAATGGTGAAGGACCATTATGAATTAAATGGAAAGATTGAGGTGAATTCTAAAACAAAAAGAATTCACAATTTGTGGCTTATTTGTGCAATTTAGCAAAAGATGAAAGGTTAAGGATAAAAAAAATATTTATGGATTTGGATGAGTATTTTGAGAAGTTGAAAATTATAAAGGAAATATGGTCTAGTTTGATATCGATTTAATCTCGATTTTTATTTTATAGATTTTTGAATATTAAAATCAGTTTATGTTAGTACGATATTAATAAGTAGTTTGAACATTTTGTGTTATAATTTGATATTGTCAGACTACGATAAATCTAACAATCCGAACAATCTGAAAGGAAAGGAAAAGGCTTGTGACTAGGACTATTGTATACAAGCTCTGTAGTGAGGCAAAGATGAGTGCAATTTATTTATTTAATTATTTTGATCGAGGACGACTTGCGATAAGTCAACCTTACCTTGTTTATTTTAAAGATATAAATTATGTTTTGATTATGGAATTATATTCGTAATATTTTAATAAGTTTTATGAATGATTTTAGGTATGAACTGCCCATGTCATGTTTTACGAATGTGAATTAAATATATTTCTTATTCTGAAATGATTTTTTATCAAATGATTACGAAATGAATTGAAAGAAAGCCCACTGTATGTTATATGGAGTGTACACTAGTGTATATATATATATATATATATATATATATATATATATATATTCTGATCCAAATGCACTTTGTGTGCATTGTTATTTCCGATGTGATTGCACTTTGTGTGCATATGGTGATTTCCAATGTGATATCATTGTATGTGTTTATCTATTCCAATTTTGATGACATGAGATATGTATTGCATACACTCGTCTGACTCACGTACCTTATATTCTCTTAAATATACTTGGGGCTATAAAATGGAATATGAAAGTTCTGAAAAGTGTCTTACTATAAAGGAATGTTGATTGATCATTATGTCTGATATGATTTATTATGATTTTCTGAAATTCATCAGATGATTCTTTTCAGGTTTCTGATAAAGTTCAACATGAGATTTGCACGTTCTGAAAATTATATCAGTTTTATTTTTAATGATTTTATATATTTCAATATTTTATTTATTTATTCTCACCTATATAGTATTACTGTTTCACTAAGTTATACTTAGCGCATGATGATTTTCATACGTAGAGTCGGATTGAGACACAAATTTTTTTAGGAGCCTCCCAAGCATCGTGTGAGATCATCTATAATATCAATATCAGTAAGACATCACCGATGTTTCTTTTGACTAGTAATGACATGTATAATTATGTTTATTAGCTTGCTTTATCGGTTATGACTATATGGTTTGTAATAGTAAATTTGAACTGTTTAATTTGACTAGTTTAGTTTATCAGATTTAATATGCCTAAAATATATAGTAGATAAAATATTATGTTTTTTAAATGGTACGAAATTTCAAGTAGATATAAATAGTTTAATTTTAAAAGTTGAAAATAGGAAGGTTTTAAAAGAAATAAAGTTTTTAAGCAATTGTAAATAGTGAATATTAGTCAGTTTGATGTGACATCTATAACTCATATTCTTAGATGTTTACGGGCTATGGGTGTTACATTTGCCATATTAGCACTGATATAGAAACTGTCAACTTCCTCAAAACCACGTTGTTAAACCTCCGCGTCAACGAGAACTGAAACAACTCCATCTAAGGTGAACGGCTCCCTGTTGGCAGTGATAACGCCAATAAACGTACGATATTCGGATGGCAACCCATTCAAGATCGTTGCCACTTGTTCATACTCTGACACCGAACTTCCACATGCCACAATAGTGTCACACAGTTCTTTAACCTGGGAGATGAAGTTACGCATACTCAACTCCTTTTTTTATAGCTTTCATCTGATAATGCAAATTCATTATCGTTGTCATAGACCTGCTCGCAAAGTGTTTAGTAACAGTGAACCAAACTTGCTCGGCGGTGTCAACACCAACCATGTGCGGCAGAATCGAGGGTGACATCGTGGACAAGAGCCAAGAGCCAAGAGACAAACGCACTATCCTGGGTGACAAACACTTCATAAGCTTCATTCTCAACAACCGTCTCATCCTCTAAAGCCACCGTCGCCGGAGGAGGAGTGACTGCACCAATAAGGAACTTCTCGAGTCTATGGCTACTCACAGCTAGAAGCACTTGCTACTTCCATAACAAGAAGTTACGATCATCCAAGACCACACTGAGTCTTTCGTTGGTGAATGCCTTATGGAGAAACGCTGATGAAGTTTCCTGATCACCCATGGCACGAAGAAGACCAGACGAGACGTAGCTATAGAAGACGAAACCCTCCAGATCTTAAGGCTACTGATACCATTTTTAATTTTGATTAGCACAAATGCCTTATTTTTTCATTTACCAAGAGCCACGTAAATATGGCTATTACAAAATCTGCTAGAACATTCCATATGGTTATACCAAACTTGCCTTGCTGGCATATTATCCCTAACAACCAAATAACAACCAAATAACAACTTATATGTTATTCACGTAATAGTTAACATTGATCAAAGCAATTACTGTAGCAATATCTTCACAATGGCAGTAGTCCAGCATCATATGTTGCACAGAAATCGCCGTAAGCCAATTTAACCAAGACAAATAAGCATATTCTTATGGTATACCCAAAAATTTCCTATTTTCAAGAGATTTAAAAAAGATTTCTATTTTACATTGTCACCCCGAACGGTCCCTTTTCCAATCAAGTTAATTCTCAACAGAGATTTTCTTCTGATCAAAAGCTCATTCAAGATTCAGCCTTGTACTCCAATTAACGGTTAATAATGAACTCTTTATGAACCTAAACCAGTCCCCTGGTTCACAATCAATGGAGACAAAAAAGTTAAAAACAAACTTCATTTAACACAATTAGGCATAGTCAACGCAATCAATTCCCATAATGAATAAGCAAAAAAAAAAAACAACAAACCCTGAATCAATACTCTCATACGAACGAAAACTAGAAATCAAAATTTTAAGCATCCAATTAAAGAAAAGAAAAGAAAAGAACCAACTGGAATCCCGAAAAAGAAAAATCAACCAACCTGTAAGCTACATGTCTTAGAGAAGCGGAGGAAACGGAGTGACGGAGATTTCAATTGACCTGCTGAACATCGTTCACAAAAACCGATCTCTCCATTATTCCTTCTTCTAAAAAATCAACAGCTCTGACTGGGATGACGGTGCTAAAAAAATACCGACCGTTTAGTAATAACCACCAAGTTGGGTGACGAAGGAAGATTTGTCCGCTCTAGCCTCAATCGGGGTGGTGTTAAAGGCTAAATTTTCAGGGCCATATAGTAAGGAAAATTTAATGAGTTAACAGTTCAATTTTAAGGCCATGGGAAGGCTCTTAGTAAAACAAGAGTATTTTTCCGCTCCTCTAGGGTGTTTCGTATTTCACTTTTTTTAATAGGATAACTACATTAGATATCACTTAAGTATTATACTATTTATATCATTAAACTTTTAATATTTTTAATTATAGTATTAAATTTTGATTTTAACTTTAATTATGTCACCAGACTATTAAAATTCAAATGGTGTGATAACATGGACAAAACAATATCGTTTTGACGATTACTATTAATACCAAAAAATATATTATTTTAGGTACTAAACTTTAGAGTGTATCGATTATGCCACTAAATTTTTAAATAATTTCATTTTTTTACACTACACTTTTTTTACCACAGTTGAAGCAACCAATCACTATCTGTCATTGACCATCTTTCATGATGTAACACTCGACCCACTACGAGTCAAGGTGTCACTATACGGTGATCAGTACAGACTTTATACGAACCAGACCAGATTAACCACAAACACATAATTACTTACGCATAAAAATGAATTCAAAATAATTTCCATAAAATACGAAACTCCATGTATTAAGCATCATACAAAAATAATAGAGTAAATCCCAATTTGAAAACACCTTATACAATTCAAAATAGAGGTAAGCCTAGCAGATCACATACATGGATACTTCAAGCCTACAAAAAGAATTCAGAAATGTACTCTGACAACGGGCGTCAAGGTTCCACTACGATGGCGCTTCAAGACTAATATCCACAACTATTACCCTAAGGATAAAACCATGGAAATAAAAATAATGAGGCGATTTGATTAAACTGACACTGTTTAACCGAATATTTACCTTTTTAGCACCGTTTGATATATATTTCCCGAAGTGACATCCTTTCGGTTGAGCTGGCGAAAGGCGCATCCCCGGGGACGCGTTTTACCCGGGTTTTCGCTGAGTTGGATGCCACGTGTGGAAGGCGCATCCCCGGGGACGCGCCTTCACGGGATTTTGATGACTCGGCTGCCACGCTGGTATTTTGTTTAATAATAAATATTTTATTTTTATTATTATCATAAATTAGTAATATATTATGTAAAGTGTTTCGATTATAATGTAAGAATTATCAAATGTATTTTGTTAATGTGTGTTAAAGGTGGAGTGAATTATCTACATTAATATAATAGAACAATATATGAAAATCAGTTTTGATTTTATTGTAGTTATAGGAAAAATATATGAAATTTTAATATTACACATATGGTTATATTATTATTTTTGATTTTGATTATTGATCTATTAATTTTATCAGTTAATTATTTAAATGTTATCAATCTAGTCATCTCTTATCAATATTTAACGAAAATATTGATGCATAAGTTAATAAATTAGTATAATTACACATTTAATCTCAAGACTTACATATTTATGAATTTAGTCTTATTGAAAATTTAATTTAATAAATTTAATCCTCTAATCAGAACATGAAATGTGTCATCGTATACATAAATTTTTTAATAACTTTTAATTTGTTTAATTTAATATTTTTCTCTACTTAGAAGGTGGAATTATTATAATATTTTAAAAAAAATTATAAAATAATATTATTATTATATTAAATAAATATATTGAAAATAGTTATGTATTTAAAAGTTAAAAAAAATTATTTAGGTGTACATACATTGACAAATTATATAAAATGCAATAACATTAAATTATTAGAAACAAAAACATTCATTTAAATACAATATTAATTACATAAGAGTTAATGGTTATATGATGATAACAGAGCTGTACATTTTTTTCTATTGTGCCCGATGTTTCTACAATGCCCACATCGTTTTTGTTCTGTTGACTTCTCCAGAATATCCATATCACAATGTATTCTAGTAGATTTTAGACGACCTGAGTCCCTCAATAGCAATGGATCTGGTTCAATTGTAAGCCAAGCTTGAATCTCATTTGAGTCCCTCAATAGTAATGCCCACATGATTTTGGTGTGAAGAATGAGGGAGGGTTGAGGGGGTTTATATAGGGGAGGAGGAGGGGTAGTTGGGGGAAAACGGATGGGGGCATTTATGGCATTTAATGGAAGGCGCGTCCCCGGGGATGCGCCTTCCACACGTGGCATCCAACTCAGCGAAAACCCGGGTAAAGCGCGTCCCCGGGGATGTGCCTTTCACCAGCTCAGCCGAAAGGGTGCCACTTCGGGAAATATATATCAAACGGTGCTAAAAAGGTAAATATTCGATTAAACAGTGTCAGTTTGGTCAAATCGCCAAATAATGAACTATTATGCCTAGTAATGAACGAATGTTCTAAACGGCTCATTTGATATAATTTCTGTAAGCAACTAAAAGTACAAGTCTTGTTACAATTCTATCATCATTCTCGATTTCTCGAATAATAAATGAGTTTTAATCAGGGCTCCCGTACGAGACACCCAAAATGAATATAATTAGGGACTCATGTGCGAGACACCCAGAATGAATATGATTAGGAACTCCCATGTGAGTTGTTCTAATCCTTTGAAGCATCCGTGTGAGACACCCATAATATATATGATTAGGGTCTCCCTTGCGAGACACCCAAAATAAATATGATTAGGTGCTCTCGTGCGAGGCACACAAAATACATATGATTAGGCGCTCCCATGTGAGTCATTATAATTCTTTGAGGCTTCTGTTACAGATACTCGAAATACATATGATTAGGTGCTCCCATGCGAGTCACTCTAATCTTTCGGGGCTCCCGTGTGAGACACCCAAAATACATATGACTAGGTGTTCCCGTGTGAGTTGCTCTAATCCTTCGGGGATCCTATGCGAGACACCTAGAATACATGTGATTAGGTGCTATAGTGCGCCACTCTAATCCTTTGGAGCTCTCGTGCTAGACATCGAAATGAATAATTACTCGTATGGACATAAATACATAAAATACTTGCAAATAACTATCAACTACTTTTACAAATTCCTTTATACCATATTATTTTTTACCCCATCGACGTTAAAATTCCCTTTATTTTTCCTTCAAACTGAATTTAACATTTCATTGTCTTTCAGTTCAACAGTATCAGTACTCATATAAGAGTATTGATACGTGATATATATGAGAGTATCTAGTCGCTCTAATCATTCGAGGCTTCCAAGTGAGATACCCAAAATATATATGACTAAGTGTGTAACACCCTCAAAATTTTGCTTAGTGACCAAAATGTAAATTTTGAAAGTTTAATGGTCAAAGTATAAAATTGGGAAAAGTTCAGGGACATAAGTGGTTATTTTCCCAAAAATAAATTATTTCATAAATGAATAGTTCACCACCAAGAATGATGTTTTGGTGGGAATCATATTTTTTATCCGGAATTTATGTTAAAAGCTAGAAAGTGTTAAAGTCCGAAAAATCGAATCGAATAGAAATTTTGAAGAAATTTGTAGGATATTAAATTAAGCTTGAAAATATTATTTCCATATTTTAAAATCATGGAAAATAATATGGATCATTGGATTTGAGAATTTTTTTTATGTTCAATTTGGACTGTTGGATGAAAATGGCAAGATTGAAATATGTGGAAAGTTGCATGGATAAAGTTGTCAAGGGTATAACATTTTGTTCATCTTTTACTTTGGAAGATGATAACCAACATGTGGCTTGATATGGATGTAATTATCAAGTTTCATTGATGGTAAAATTGTCATTTCTCAATTAAATGAGTTTAGCTTAATAAATGACAAATTAACTATAAATTTCAAGAGACCAAGCTCATCTTCATCCTCCATTGTCGCCCACTCCAACCCTAGTGAGAAAAAATTATTTCATTTTTGAGTAATTTCCTTTGGATTTTGGATCGAACAGTGAAATAAAAAATAGCTCTATTCGAAAAACGCTATATTTTGGTACCATTATTGCTTGCTAATCTTGATTGAATGTAAAGTTCCCAAATTTTAGGGTTTTATGAATTGATGATGGATTTTGAGGTTGTAGAGTCATTTCCAAGCTTGTTTGATGATCGAAACCTCCTAGAAATGCATATATGATTTTGGCATAAACCCTAAATTAGGAGAAATTTGTGATTTGATGAAATTAGGTTAGGGGTTTACTTGTAGAAACTTTGAAATGTTGACTTGAGGTTGATTTCATACTTGAATCAAATTGAAATCATGTGAAATCATGAAACCCTAGCCTTAAAACATTCAACCTAAGCATTAGAATGTGAGAAAAATTATGAATTTTTTTAAGGGTTGGAAATGATGTAGGAAGGATTCTATAAGTCTTAGAAAGTTATAGGGACCCTTTTGTAATTTTGTGAAAGTTGAGGGACCTATTAGATAATTACATAAAATTATAGGATCAATGTATAATTATTCAATAGTTGATGGACTATGCTGGAAATTAATGTTAGAGTGTTGAAATTGATTTTAGAATGTGAAATTGGATTATTTTGGGTAAAAGTTAGGTTCAAATCAAAAATATGAAAAAGTTAAAAACTTAAGTGAAAATGTTATGAGAAGTTTGAATAACTTTGGATAAAAAGGAACTTACATGGTTAATTTGAAGTGTTAAGGCCAAAATTTATGTTGTGACATGGAATTTGTATCGAATGAGCATCAAAAGATTTTTAGGAATGTATTTTCTAATGTGCGCCTATGTTAGTAAGATTCTAACATGTGAATTGAATTGTATACGTTTTGTAAATGATGATCACTTAGATTGTATGTTTGAAATCAAGACCAAACAATATTAAAGCTAATGAGAAGCTTAAGGATGAAATGTAAATTTCCGATGTTGCAAGTTAAAGACACCAGGTGAGTACATATTTAAATTGAACTGATGTTATCAAACAAACATTGGCTTGCGATAAGCCAGTGACGTAGTTACTATGGTAAGAAGTGACTCCTAAATGTTATGTGATTTGTGATACATTCATATATGCTCATTTGCTAAGCTAATAGAATTATGAAATAAGCTAAGGATGCAAATTAGTGAAATCTGCCTAATTTGAGATCTAAAGAGTAAGTTTAGAAAATCACCATAAATTCTAAAAAAATGATTAGAGGATAATTTTAATACTGTTGGATTTTTATATTAGTCTAGTTTTGTTTAAAACAAATGACTACTGATTCAGAGGAGTATACAAAAATATATAAATTTTCAATCGATGATAGGTCAGAAAACAAGGTAGCAGATTCTGCTCAAAATAAATTATGTTAGTCAACTTTGAAAATTCACTATAAATTGTACAAATTGAACTAGAAGAAGTACCTTAAATGGTTAGATTTTTTATTTGAGTCTAGTTTCTAATGGTATAATCTGAATAATTTTTGAGTGAGTATATTAATACAGAATAATATTTCTTTAAAGGTAGTACAAACTACCAGAATATGAAATTATGATAAATTTTGGGATCGAACCAAATCAAAAGCAAAGGATCAAGTTAAAGCTTAGTGAGGATTATATTTGGAATTGTATATAAAATGTCAATGTGAGTGCAATGCATGCATGACATTATACATGGATGTTTTACACATCATTAGGAAGACTTGCGATGAGTTTACCTTGTTTATATTGACATGATATTTATGTCATTTATCATATATTTAACATATTTAAAATATGTCAAAAAGATGAAAAATAAAATGCATTGATCATTAAGTTTATATATGATACATTGCCATGTGGGTATGAACTACCCAATGATAAATTATATTGATATACATTGCAATGGAGAAATAAAAATAGACTATATGTCCAAGTAAGTCATTGAGGGACATGGTATAGTTGGCATGCCATAGAGTCCAACAACATGCTGCATATCTGATTTAGAACTAGAGTGTATACCCAAGACACTTAGTTCAGGTGGTGGGCACGACCTTATATGCCATATTTGGTTTAGCACTACAGTGTATACCTAAGACACTTAGTGTGTATGGTGGGCACGACCTTATGTGTCATATTCGGTTTAGCACTTCAGTGCATATTTGACTTGTGTACCCAAGGTCCTCATAGGTCTATATTTAGGCTATGGTTTATTGGTTAATAAATGATAAACATGTGAATAAGCTTATGAGCTTATGGAATGAATGAAAAATATATTGATAAGAAATTTTATATTGGGTTTATATCATGTTAATATATTGTAACATGGTTAGAATGCAGGTAAAGTGATCATAATGCATTGAACATTGTTACTCATTCATATTTATGTGTTGTATTGCCTTCAATATTTCTATTGATTACCTCACTAAGTGTATACTTAGCGTGTGATGATTTTCAACGCCTAGGTAAATGAAAGCGAGAAGAGTAAGGAGTGGTGTTTGGCATCAATCAACAAGGAATATTTACAGGTAACAATAATGACATCCTATTGTGATCTAAATTTTCTAGTTAGCATGTATGCGAGTAAGATATGTCTGCAACTTATTAATATAGTTAGTATTAAATATAATTAATAGTATGAATAAATACTATGATATTAAACCATGTTTTAAATATTAATTAATAGATTTTTAAATCAGACTATTTTTAGACAGATCTATTTATTATATGAAACAGAGCAAAAATGTATGTTACTGCCTGAAACCTGATTTGAATTAGAAGTTGAAATATTATATTTTGACTTTTTATGATGATTAATTTTTAATAAATGTTAAAATTTGGAAAGTTGTGAAAGAAACAAAATTTTACCCATTTTGAGTTAAGAAATGTTTTGAATAATTAATGTGACATCTTTAACTCGTAATAGTACACATATATGGGTTAAGGGTGTTACAAGGTGTTATCGTGCGAGTCGCTATAATCCTTCGAGGCTCCCGTACGAGACACTCAAAATACATATGATTAGGCGCTCTCGTGCGAGTCGCTCTAATCTTTCGAACCTCCTGTGCGAGACATCCGAAATGAATAATTATTCGTATGTATATACATACATAAAATACATGTAATTAACTATAAACTACTTTTATAAATTCTTTTTTACCATGTTATTTTTGTAACCCCATCGACATTGAAATTCATTTATTTGCCTTCAAATTGAATCTTAACATTTCATTGCCTTTCAGCTCAATGGTATCAATACTTTCAGCTCAATGGTATCAATCGATACTACACCTGACGAGTATCAATGTTCATACGAGTACCGGTACCAAAATGACATACTGAAATTTCCAAGATTTGTAACTTTTTATAGAGTATCGATATTAACAACTTTGGTATCGATACTCATCCACTGGAATCGATACTAGGGCCTAAGGTATCGGTACCGTCCCAATATTTTACCCAAAAGTTTATACAAATCCCTAGGGGATAGTATCGGTACTCATACCTAGATTTTCATTTTTTCAAGAGCTTGTAACTTTACTAGGCTCTCTTCAACTCTCCCATCCGTAATTTATTCATAAAAGATACAAATTTTGTAAATGTTCACATAATATTATAATAATGAAACATAAAGAACAAAAGTTGATTACCTCCAAAATAGTTATGGAAGAAAGCTCCCTCATTTAAGTCTTCACACATTCTCTTTACATTTGAAGTTTGAAGGTCATTCAACTTCTTTCTCTAAAATAATTGAAAGTATTAGCTCTAAAAACAAAGATTTATGCCATCAAACACACAATCCAACCACATCTCATTTAACCTTAATGTAACATCCCAAATATCGGGTTAGTGACCAAATTGTGAAACTTTAGAATTCAGTGACTAAATTAGATAAATTGAAAAGTTCAAGGATTTAATTGCAATATTTCGTGTAGGATGAGTCAGCAAATGAAGGAGGAGTAAAGGGGCAAATGAATCTTTGAATAAGGAAAATAATTAAAAAAAATTGGTTGTGGATATTTTAATACACACGTGGGGCATGTGTAGGAAACAAAAGTTTCCAGACAACTCTTCTTCCACTTTCTTCTTCAAACGTGAAGCACCTAAGATAAGGTAAGTTGGATTTATTTTGGTTAATCCTTAAGATTCAAGTGTGGTTTTGATTGATAAAGCATTAGGAAAGAGTATGAAATCAAAAAGAGACATAGAAACTCAAAGAGTTGTGAGTTATGGATGATTTAAAATATGAAGTGGATAAGTGAAATTTTGAATAAGGGTATATAATTGAATTTAGAAGTTGAATTTGACTTTTCATATGTGAGAGTGAGAAGTTATAAGTGTTAGAAATAAGTTTGGATTACATGAAAAATTTCGTAAGATTCTTAGTTTTAAGAATTTGGATGAGATATGGGAGATAATAAGGTGTTGGAATAATAGAAGTTAGTTAAAATGGTTGTAATTGAGCTTGGTGGTATTACAGGAGCTTTATATGATGAAATTTTATGAAGAGTTGATTAATTTTCGGGTGAAAAAGCCTGTTCTGGGCAAGGGGTTTCGATACCCTATGAATGGGTATCGATACCCTATGAATGGGTACCGATACCCTAAGACCAATTTTGAAGAACAAATTCTTGAGGTATCGGTACCTAAAAGGGGTAGTGTCGATACCCACAGACAGGTATCAATACCTTAAAATTTCAAACTTAATTTGGGTATCGATATCCCTGTAGTGTATCGATACCCTTCCAAAGGGAAGTATCGATACCATACATAGGGGGTACCGATACCACTTAAGAGAAAATGGAAATTTTGTTCATTAAATAGTTAAGGATCAAGTTATAATGTTTAGGCTTCTGATAATTGTTATGGGAATTATATTTATATAGATACTGAGCCTAAACAAGTTCCAGAACAATTGACAAGTAAGATCGATTGAGGGAAAGACAAAGAGATCTAGGTGAGTGCATATTCATAGCATGATTATAGTAGCATATTCAGCTTTAGACTTGTGATAAGTCTAGTTCTAATACCATGAGTACATGTTCACATTTCATAATATGATACATGATATGAATTCATATTATATGCATTATATGATAAAGATCTATGTGGATATTTATGAAAAGTTTATATGAGCCATGTGATAAAGGTAAGAATTTCTTGTCTATTTGATATAAACTACGTGAAATGTAAAAGCCCATGTTATGTAAATGAGAGCTATAGGTATAGTTGGCATGCCAAGAGTAGAGGGTCTACGCGGTCCTTCGAGACATATATGTATACTTTGGAACATTTATGAGGTCCTTTGAGACACATACTTGGTCCTTGGCATATGTATATGATTCTTAAGAAATTTCTATGTGGACCTTAGGGACATCTTATATGGCACTACGGTGCATCTCTACGCGGCACTTCGGTGCAATTCTACGTGGCACTTCGGTGCATTTATACGAGCTGTGGTGACAACATAGTGCACAACCTCACGGTACTCACATACCTTAGGTTCTCATTATTGTATCATGGGCTAATGGAATTATGAACATGAATTTATGATTGTTAAATTGATAAGCTTATGTGTGACATGCATAGTTATGGAAATTTCATTGAATAAATATTGGATTGCATGATATTTCATTCATGATAGTATTATGATTTTATAGATTATTATTAGTATGCCTCACTAAGTCGATGACTTAACGTGTAAGTGTTTTACACGTAGGATCCGAGAAGCTAGTTGAGCAAGGTTAGAATGTAGGGACAACATTACTCCTGCAACCATCAGATCAGAAGCAACTTAAATTGTATGTCATTTTGTTATGTAAATTACTGTTGGCATGTAACCAAAAGTTTAAGTTGTGTATGCTCTGAGTATTTTGTTAAAGTTGTATAAACCTATGTATAATATCATATTTTCTTAATAAAATCCAAATGTTTTATTATTTTGTTAAGTATATTGTTTTAAAAAGTCAATGTGACATCTCAGACTCATATCTGGGTGGAATACGGGTTGGGGGTGTTACACTTAATATCCCTTTTAACTTTCACAATCCATGAGTAACCTTTACTTTCTTGATCTCAAAATTTTAGAATGTAAGATCATCAATTAAAACTTACCTTGCTCAAATTCTTTAAAAATATAAAGGTCTTGATGATAGGAAAACAAAGAGAAGAGGAAGAAAGATATAATCAAAACCAACGTGAAATATTAAGTCTCTCCCCTGCTATTTTAAACCTAACGGTTCTTTCCCAAATTATGGAAAAATCTAGCCACTTACAAACTAATGGAGTAATTCCCAACAAGTCCTCTCATTCCTAGTTTCTCAATTTCACTCTTTCGGCTTATAAACTTGGGCCTCACACAACTAATGGTCTGTTTGTTTTATTGAAAATATTTTTCGAAAAATATTTTCCGTAAAATGAATTACATTATCTAGAAAATATTTTCTGAAAAACATTTTAGGTGTTTGGAAGAGGTTATGCAAACTATTTTTCACTGATTGATGAATTTTAAAAAAATATTTGTTACAAATATTAAATACAATAAATAATATTATTTATCATAAAATTTAATATTATTATTTTTAAAATATTAGAATAATTTAGTTATTATTATTAAAATATTATTTTTATAATTGTATTAATAAAAATATTAATATTAGTACATTTTATTGAAATAAAATTATTATAAATTATATTTATTATTTATTGAAGTAATAATATTATTGGATCTTAAAAAGTATTAATTAATATATTTTAAATATCTTAATTAAAATATTATTAGATTATTATATTAATATCAAATACATAAATAATATTATTTATTATTAAAAATTTAATAATATTATTTCTGAAATTAATAAATAATGTAAATTTTATTAATAATTTATTATATATTATTAAAATAAAAAATAATATCTTATATTATTATAATATAATTGAGTGTTTTATTATAATATGAAAAATATAATATAATATTATTAATATTAATAAATATATTTTAATATTTTAATTAAATTGATATTAAAATATTTTATTAATATTAAATTCATAAAATAAAATTATTTTGAGTATTTATTCTTTGAAGTGAAAAGTTCGGAAAATGACTTACGAAAAAGCAGAACATAAATCATTTTCCAGAAAACACAGGAAATTTTGTTGATAAGGAAAATGTTTTACGTTGACAAACCAGATTTGCTCTAACCAAACACTGGAAAATGAGGAAAACGTTTTCCGGAAAATATTTTACGTGAAACAAACAAACCCTAAGTATATGTATAGTGTATCTTTGATAACTTGCTTCCACCAGTATAAGTTTTCACACATATTTCCACGGTTCAAAATTCTAAAATCGACTCATACCCTTTTTTCGGCCCTTACAATTGACAAGATCGATTTCAAAATGTTTTATTTCACTCCTCTCTTTTTTTTTAATTTTTTTTTACAAAATCATTCAAAATCAATGAAATCAAACAAAAACTATCATTTTTAGGGGTTTAAGGGATTTACTTATATTTAAGGGATATTGGATGTTTGTTTGAAATCCAAACAGTGAGAAGTGTTATTTCAAGAAGATGAATAACATACCTTAAAACTAGTCTCATCGGAAGGTCATCAAAAGAGATCAAAGTGTTAGCACATCGATTTTGAGTGGGTTCATATAAAATCAATCCTAGGAGAAGAAAGATGATTGAAATAAGAACGTTTGAATACCGATCTTATCGCAAAAGACGGTCAGTGATAGGTGAAAAAATGTGATTGACTAACGACGATGGTCGAAAAAATTTAGGGTTAAAAAGTAAATTTTTTAAAAGTTTAGTGACAAAATTGATACACTCCTAAAGCTCAGTGCCTAAAACGATATAATTTTGATATCAATAGTTATCGCTAAAATAACATCGTTTTGTTCAATGTCAACGCATTGACGGAAATATGTGTCCAAGTTATCATGTTGTTAAAATTTAATGGTCTAGTGACATAATTAAAGTTAAAACCAAAATTCAATACTATAATTGATGAAATTGAAAGTTCAGTTATATAAATAAAATCATTTAAAGTTTAGTGATATTTAATGTAGTTTATTTATTTTTAATATTTTAGTGGTTAAGGAGGGAAAAAGTAAGTAGCATAATAAAGTCAGCAACTTTGGTTTACAAACAACGATGGCTAATGATTAATGATTACAATAGTCTGCAGAGGATTTAAGGTGGGTTATTCTTTTAATATGCATATCCAGGCAGCCCTTTCATAATTGTAAATGTAACATAAGTTGAGAAATAATAATAATATCACACAAAATATTGTTAAATTTCCACCTTTTTTGCTTAGGATTTCTAAACCTAATTGATAATATTTTACCAATTTTAGGAAATTATGTTGGGGTATTCTTCAAGGTTATTGGAATCTGAAATCATTTTCATTATTCCCCCCCCCCCCCAAAAAAACATTGTACGATCATTTTTGTTTAAAAGCAATGCAATTCATTGATGCAAAGGAAGGGACATTAGGGAAAAAAGAGGGAGAGGAAAGTAGACGATGTTAATTACAAATCACATAGGAAAATCTAGTCTTCTTCTTCATCAGTGATAAATTTACCAGTTCCAGGATTTATAGCAGCAGCAAAGAAGAAGGCAACGTTGAGCAACACAAGGGGTTCAATGTCGCTAATAGGAATCCCTGTTTCAATGTTTAGCTGTGCCAGTGCTCCTTTCCCTGTTATAATCTCTCCTATCAATGAGAAGGCAATCCCCAGCTGAGCCAATCTCCCCACAAACAGCTCATTTGCCTTTGTGAACCCAAACAATGGACCTGATCAACACAAAACAAATTCCATGTTTAACAAAACTTTGATCACTGCATGTATAAACTCTGTTAAATTGGTAGCACAATTTGATGTTTACCTCCTTCCTTGAGACCCAATGCGCTCCTGATGCCTTTCCCAGGAGGGATGGCCGCCCCTTCAATGCCTGTAGCAGGCTCGTCGACGAATCGACCTCGGTCTCCCAAAGCTCCGATCGCTCCAAGGAGGGTGAAGAGGATGAAGAAGAGAAGAAGGGGTTCAGCTTCATAAATTGGAATGCCTGTCTCCAGGTTCAACTGTGCTAGAATTCCTTTCCCTGTTATTGCTTCACCTAGCAAGGATGCCTGCATACATGAGTGCACCATAACCCAATCAAGTGTGAGCAGGATTCAAGTTTCACACAACCTGATATTTCTATTTTCTAACAAAACAATAGTACCAACCCTCAAAATACAATGTATTTGAACAATTAATGCTTCAAATCAAACCTCTTGAGTGAGCAGATAATCATAGAATGAGCCATATTTATTGTGCTAACTACAAACAGCATCACAAAAATGAAAGCATTCAGGCAAATTGTCAAACAGTTGGATGTAAAAAGATACAAATATTATTGCCGAATTTACTCACAGCAAACCCAATCATGGCAACACGTCCAACAAAGAGCTCATTCTGCTTGGTGAAACCAATCCCTCCAGAGGTGCCAAAGATTCCGTCTTCAACCTTTGGCTTCGGGTTCGGTGCAACCTTTCCAAATACAAAACTGGGTACCTTTCAGAATCAAGTTAAACACCATTACAATTCAAAAGAAATTACCTTCTTGCTGGGAGCTGCTTTGGTCTTTGGTTTGAAGATTGCAAAAGTGGCGAAAGCTCTAGATGATGATGAAGCAGCAACAGCGTTGGAGAGTGGATTGAATAAGAAATGAGAGAAAGGTTTAGGCTTTAAGCCTTGAGCTCGGAAATGGAGGAATTGGTGGTCTCTCTTCAAGTTCACTACATGGCTTGTTGAAACGCTGGACATCACCAGCATGGTTTGAGCCATTGGGTTGTAAATCTGAAGAGTGATGGAGAGAAATATTTTATGTTCCAAATCTCAAGTATGCTTTACTTTTTGGTTCGATGCTTTTAGATTTCGAATTTGCGCTTGTAAATGAGCGGAGGTGTGGATGTGGATGTTGTGAGACGGCTGGTGACGGGCTATGAGACTGCCCACGTCCTCCTTTTTTATGGTGGCAGATAATTTCATGCATAAAATTAACAAAGTAAATAAAGATGCTCGAAAATTATTAAAACAAGAAGTTATTCTGTACATATCATATTATTACCGGACAGTGCCATTATATGGATTTATCGAAAACCATGACAATAGAGACAACGATCCCACCTCCTCTTCAAATTTAATTCAAACATCCGTCAACAAGAAGTTACACAAGTGATCTCCCGTGATATATTAGTTGTCAGATAAATCAGTTAACGTGTAATATGAATTTTATGTTACTCATAGCAATAATTATTAACGTTGAATAATTAATTTGTTACAAATTAATACAATTGCGACTTGTAGACACTCATTTTCGTCCATATTTTTACACGCCCAATCAAATGTTACATCCCAACAACCTATTCCACGTAACACATACAGTGGGTGACCCAAATCCACGCTGACCCAAACTCGCGCCTGGACCCAGACTTGCTCGAACCGAACCAAACCAGCTGGTACCCAGGACCCGCTCCAAGCCAAGTGTGAAGTCCCATCTCGCGAGCCTTCCTCACGCCGCACGTTTCTCACCCACGACCAGACTTCACGGCAACGCACCACCAAATCCCGAAACGTCCGGCGCTCATCACCAACAAACAAAAGACGTTTAGTTCCATTAGGATTTGTGTAAACTAAAAATAGAATTATTTTTTTGTATAAATAAGCTGGTAAATCACTATTGTAAGGGGGATACGAAATGCAAAGCAAAAATTACGAGCAACACACCATTATACACAAGAAATACATTCAAGTCACACAGAAAAATACCAAAAAAATCCAATACCAGCAATAAAAACACATTTTCAGCAATAAGAAAATAGAATCGAAAGCAAAATTCAAAGATATAGGGAGTTGGTTACCTTGTTTCGGTGTTCGTCGGAGTAGGGGTGTGGCTGTCGTTGGGTCTTGAGTCGAGTGGTCGGTGTGGCTTTTGGATTCACCAAGAGATTTCGTCGCCTGCCGTGGGGTGGAGAGCGAAAAGAGAGAAGGAAAAAGGCTAGGGCTCTGTTAAAGTTTCGTGCAGATTGAAAATTGGAGGAGGATGAGTGTTTTACTTTAGATTTTGGGTTTATCTCATCTAGGGTCCCTCCATTTCTTGTCAACTTTCACATTGGTTGCTGAAAATATTGGTTTATTCACATTTAACCACTCTCAGTTCTGCCGTGTTTTTACACGTTGCCACTGAATCGTTGCGTCTAATCAGGTTCACGTCCCTACCTCCTTGTTTATTTCATTTTTAGCATCTCAGTTTCTTCATTTGCTACTTTAGTCACTAATAGGCTTTAATTCTAGTTTTGTTTATTTATGATTTAAGGCACTTTACTTTTATTATTTATTTTACCACTGACTTAATAAATTCTTACACCAACCTTTCTCTCTCTCTGTCTCTCACTCGTCTTGTTGCACTTTATTATTATTTATATATATATTCATCTTTTTTTAAAAGTGTAAACTACCATATTAGTCATTATACTTTGGATTGGGTACGTATTTTAGCATTGAACCTTAATACGATTTAATTTTAACATTAAAAGTTATTACATTTCAATTAAGACAGTTAGTTGTTATATAACATTAGGGCGATGTGCACTTTGGTACTGGCATAGAAGTTTTTATTATTATTCTATATTATCATCTTTTTCACCAAATTTAGGATTTTATTTATTTATTTATAGTCATTTTAAATTGTCATTCATAACAAGCATTTGTTTTATTTTATCATTCGAACTAATGGACCAACTCTTTGTTTGTGTTTGTTATTTTTTTTTTAACTTTATTTATGATTTTTTAGGATAATTTTAATTGATCAAAAGGTAAATAATCATGGTCGAATTTTTAATTTTTAATTTAAATTTTTAATTTTTGCAATTAAAGACAACCGACAAATTAATTGGTACCGAAAGGGCGGTTCAAGGGTGATAATCCTTCCTTGACCGTAACCGACTCCCGAACCCGTCACGTTTCTGGTGCAACGCAGATCATGTAAGATGGTGTCCGACCCACCTAAATTCATTTTAAAATGGTCGGTGGCGACTCTAACTCATTTAATCCAAGTCGAAGCCCAATTCCGGGGCCCAACCGAAAGACGGTTGCGATAGCTTGGCGACTCCGCTGGGGACAGGTAAGTGAGTCAGGCCAGAATTAATTTCCGGTTGTCTTTTTATGCGAAAATTGTAAATTTAAATTTTAATTTATTTATTCGATTCCAATTATTTACCTTTGATTATTTTTCAAATAAATAGTTGTACTAACAATTTTTTTCAATGATTTTAGATTTTTTTCTATCTCAGGCTCTGTACTCGAGCTCTGAACCCTTTTAAGTGGGGGCGAAAGCGACGCCTTCGTGTGAATTTATTCACCGTATGGGCCTAGCAAGTAACCTTCGGGATTCATATACCTTATGCCTTCGTGTGAATTCATTCTCCGTATGGGCATAAGGGAATGTTTCCTCTCGAGTTTAACTTAGTCCACACAAGCTTATAATGGGCTTAGGACTAAGGGTCTGGCAAGCCCAAGGGGGCACCGACAAGGGGAACTCGAGTACCTTTTTAGAACCTAAACCGGGAGAGTACAGGGAATTAGAGCCCACCCCGAAACCTCATTCCAAACCCTAGGCTGTTTTATTTCCTGCTTTATTTTCTGTTCAAAGCATGCGAACTAGACAAACATGTGGTTAGGTTTTGTTTGAAATTAGCATGCGGGATAGAGATCATGTCCGGGTAGGAATAATAAGCATGCGGGGTAGAGATCATGTGGGGTAGCATTTTTCATTTTTATTATTGTTTTGATTTACCTCACTAACTCTTTTTATTTTATTTTTTTTTCATTTTGTTCTCATCATTCGCATCATTTAAAACGAGGTGTTGATCCACCAAAAATGTGTTTGTTAAACGTAAATAATCTGCATTAACAGACAAAGGGGTTATAATACAAAGAGATAAAAAAAACTCAGAAGTCCAACCGTGGTCAAAGAATACTCAAAGACAAAGTTGCAGGGGCAATACGAGGAAAAGGTCACTGACCCGGTCGCTCCTTTCGAAAACTACAAGAACAAGATGGTGAAACACTAGCTGAGCTGGATGCCATTACTGACGAATTCAAGAAGCAAGCTTCGGATAGTTTCTCTCGATGGAGGGCTCCAATGACACTTTCGTTAGAAACAAGCTCGGTAGAAAGTGAAAGTCAGAGATGCAGTCATTCGAGATCTTTTTTTGGGGCAAGCATCTCATTATTTGCACATTTTAGCCAAAGGAGCCGGAATGGTTCGACAGGACATTCAACTAGTGAAAAAGACGAATCAACTTGTCAGAAGTTGTACAGGATTTGTACCATCAAAAAGAGTTTTTTGTCTCTTCAGATGTAACACTTTTGTCACCAATAAGGGTTATTCAGAATAACAGGCACATTTTTTGGATCAATGCCTCGGACATTTCATGCATCATATATTTAGACATTTTGCATTTCTTATTTTCTTTGCATTTTGTTATTTTCTTTGCATTCACATTAACTAACATAAACATGTCTCATCAAAAGGAGTAAATACTGGATACACCGTCTCAAGCGTTGGACACACCCCATCCACATAACACTCGTTTGAAGAAGAAGATGATGGAAGCCAGAATTACACAAATCGAGGAGAATATGTTGAAACTACAGAAAGAGCTAGAAGACAAGATAAACCAGAACAGTCGAAATACTCTGGAAACAATCACAAAGAACCAAGAGTCCTTGGTGGATCAGATCGTTGCCAAGTTAGTTGGCCTGCAACAGACCAGTGCGCTCGGGGCAGGTTCATCGGAAGGGGTAACCATGCCACTTACCCCGCAAGTGGTTGTCTCACCCAGAATCTTACCAGGACTTCAAGATAATTCGGATAGTTATCGCATTCCGAAATTTGAAGAAGAGGTCAAAACAAAGAGGGTAGAAATTACCATTAGCCCAGGAGGTAGAACGGGTGGAAAGCCTCCCCTGAAGAAGAAGGAAAGAGAGATCATCAACATTTCAAAGTCGTTTCCAGTCGTACCCTTTTGTAGGCAAAAACCGAAGAAGGAAAAAGAGCATTTTGATCCCATTCCCATGACATATAAGGAGCTCTACCAACAACTGTTTGACGCACATGTGGTGTCACCCTATCCCGAGACACCTCTAAAGCCCCCATACCCCAGGTGGTATGACAAAAATGCGCACTGTGAATATCATGGCAGTGTTCCGGGGCATGCTATCGAAAATTGCCTCCCCTTTAAGAGGGTTATCCAAAGGATGCGCAACAGGGGTTGGATTCATTTTAATAATTCAGAATCACTCTACGTTGCACAGAACCCCCAACCAAATCATGAAGAGAATAAGGAAAGTGCAGTCACCGAGGAAAAAGGTAAAAAGGCCAAAACCAGAGTTGCCAAAGTGAAGTTACCTCTTGCTTGGGTATGGAGGCAAATGATAAATGAGGGGTTTCTTGCACCACATCTTGGCACATCATATGCCAAAAGTGACAGTTATTGTTGTTATCACAATGAAGATAGACATGATGTACAAGAATGTACAGAATTTAGAGCCTTGGTCCAACTAATGATGGACAAGAAAGAGCTGGAATTTTACGATGAAAGCAATGACACTCCTAAAGCAGAAAGAGTCATGGCAATTGGGGCATCCTGATGAGGCCTTATTCAATTTTGAGACATGTTGTTTGAATTTGTTTTTGATTTTTTTCCCCTCATGTTTGGGACTTGTTTTTGAACTTTCTTTGGATATTTGAATAAATTTATGCTACTTTAAAGATTGTAAGCAATGAATCACATTTGCAAACTCGCAATTCTTTGAATATCATCTGAATTAAGAAACTCTGTAAATGGTTCAAAGTTACAGATCTTTGACGAAGTAACATGATTTAAAAACAAGGACTTTGACCTTACCCAGAATATACTCTCAAACACCATACCCTACTCTTGCAATTAACCAATATAACCTTTTCCTTTCATAAGGTGCGGACAACATGGGGCATCGTTTGCATATGACGATTACTATACTTTTTATTTAAGACGTTCAGTGATGATAATGATATTCACAGATGGAATAGTCGAGTAAGTGAATCTAGTTTAGGTCAGTTGCTTGAAAATTGAACTCTAAAGATGAAATTTTTGACTTTCAACAAATACCTAGGCTATAACAGGTTCTTCTTGACAATCTTAAGAAATTAAATCTGTAAAGCTGAGCTATTCCACTAAGGAAATTGGTTATAGATGAAACTTGAAAGCCCTGGCCTTATGAGTAGATTACGTTCAAACCATGACATTGCTCGGACACTTGGCAATTCGGTGTTTGCTCTACTGCTCTTGTCAGGCCGAAGACGCTGTGATGAGATGAACCCTTCAGTTAACTTGATAAGAGTGATTATAATATTAAGTTGTCCCTCTAAAGCAATTGGTTAAATGCCCCAGCTTTATGGATTCAACTAGCCAGATAATGACAAGTTAAATCAAATTTATCTAAGCAAGAAATTTTCGGTAAAATGGACTAAGGGAGTTAAGGAACACCTGTTATAGTCAACTACACACGAGCACTCAAGAATTTCATTTTTAGACCGATATTTCTACACTACCTTTGTTAGAGGAGCCTACAAAACTTGAACAAATGAAAGATTTCGGAGAACCGAAATAGAAGGCCTAGTAGTTGATAATGCTAGTTGCGTCATTTTGTCCGCATCCAATCAAAATGTCAAAACATGTTCAATGACCAAGAAAAATGATATTTTTTTTTCTTTTTGCCAGAACCTTAGAAAATAGGAGGCCAACCTAAAGCCAACTCATCCCTTTGAACATTTGTCAAAGACCTGTAACTCTGAAATCATAAAAAGTGCTATTGATTCCTTTGATATACTTTGAACTCATGTTTACAATTTGATTCAATTACGAACAATATTTTACAGAATTTTCATCATTTTCCCTCCTAAAACAAGAAAAAAAGGAGAAAAACATTTTCAAACAGGATAGTCTCGGATATGAAAGGTCTGTAAAGCCAAAGCCCGGAAAAGGGAATGGGGCACGATCGATTCCAAGGACCAGATTGGCAGACAAAGCACGAGACTCTATCCAAGGAATAACACATAATTCATTCATGTTGCATGCATCTTAGACATACTTAGGTGCATCACATTCATAATTTTGCAGCTTTCAGAGTCAAGCTTTGACTTCAGGATGAAGGTTACTCGACTTGCAAGCACCTTTAAAGAACGATGGTGTAACTCAGCAGCAAGAAGCTCCACCTCAACCGACTTGACATATCTACAGATCTCGTAATCAATTTCAAATAGGTTCGAGAACCAATTCAGAACAAATCCAGTCCAGCTCAACTCAACAATGAGCAGCATGTTTCCAGTTAATGCCTTCAAGCCAGATTTCAATTCCACAACGGAAGATATCCGGCTATTAGAATTTATCAGTGGGCTTTTCCGTAAAAGAGGAGTCATCCAAAGATTGTCTCATTTGGTTCAGACTAGCTCAAAGGAACCACCTGAAGAGTCATGACCGGCTTCGACCCGTTAAGGGAAGCCATTTTTTAAAACAAATCATTTGCAGCACAACTTAAGTCTAGAAGGGTTGTCTGCCAACAAAAGACCTTTGAGTTCGACTACGCTCAGCTCAACGGCACATCATTTGCAGTATAGCTTAAGTCGAGAAGGGCTATCTGCCAAAGACCCCCGAGTTCGATTACACTCAGCTTCGAGGGCACATCATTTACAGCATAACTCAAGGCTAGAAGGGTTATCTGTGACCAAAAGATCTTCGAGTTCGACTACGCTCAGCTCCAAGGCATATCATTTGCAGCACAACTTGAATCTAGAAGGGTTGTCTGCCAACCAAAGACCTTTGAGTTCGACTACGCTCAGCTCAACGGCACATCATTTGCAGTATAGCTTAAGTCGAGAAGGGCTATCTGCCAAAGACCCCCGAGTTCGATTACACTCAGCTTCGAGGGCACATCATTTACAGCATAACTCAAGGCTAGAAGGGTTATCTGTGACCAAAAGACCTTCGAGTTCGACTACGCTCAGCTCTAAGGCACATCATTTGCAGTATAGCTTAAGTCGAGAAGGGCTATCTGCCAAAGACCCTCGAGTTCAATTACTCTCAGCTTGGAGGGCACATCATTCACAATATAACTCAAGGCTAGAAGGGTTATCTGTCAACCGAAGACCTCCGAGTTCAATTATATTCAACTTAGAGGCAAATCAAGCTTACAGAATAGATCAAGGCAGGAAGGGCTATTTGTCAATAAAATTACCGAGTTCGATTCCATTCAGCTCGATGACACCTCAATCACACTACTGTCCGGCTGTAATCGAGGTTTTCAAGTCAAGGAAAAGACCTGGGTTAGCCGTGCCTTAGTGACAAGAAGCCATTTTCCGACAGCATAGCTTAAGTTGAGAAAAGCTATCTGTCAACAAAGACCTTTCGAGTTCGAGTTCGTTCAGCTCGAGGGCCTATCAACCACATGATGGAGTCAATGAACTACTTTCCAGTCGAATTTCCAACCAGAGTCTTTAAACCGAGGAAAAGACCGAGGCGGACTACAACGAGAAGCCACATCCCGATTCAAATCCCGAACTGCGGCTTCAATTCTATATCATTTCAAGGTGGACTCGACTTCACGACGAAGGAGCCATCTGCAACCCAATCCGACAGGAAGTTATTCTTCAACTCCACCGAGCGAAAATTTGTGTCTTTTTATCTTTGTCCTATTTTTCGTTACACGAAAAATGACAAAGAGGGGCAGCTGTAGACACTCATTTCCGTCCATATTTTTACACGCCCAATCAAATGTTACATCCCAACAACCTATTCCACGTGACACATACAGTGGGTGACCCAAATCCACGCTGACCCAAACTCGCGCCTGGACCCAGACTTGCTCGAACCGAACCAAACCAGCTGGTACCCAGGACCCGCTCCAAGCCAAGTGTGAAGTCCCATCTCGCGAGCCTTCCTCACGCCGCACGTTTCTCACCCACGACCAGACTTCACGGCAACGCACCATCAAATCCCGAAACGTCCGGCGCTCATCACCAACAAACAAAAGACGTTTAGTTCCATTAGGATTTGTGTAAACTAAAAATAGAATTATTTTTTTGTATAAATAAGCTGGTAAATCACTATTGTAAGGGGGATACGAAATGCAAAGCAAAAATTACGAGCAACACACCATTATACACAAGAAATACATTCAAGTCACACAGAAAAATACCAAAAAAATCCAATACCAGCAATCAAAACACATTTTCAGCAATAAGAAAATATAATCGAAAGCAAAATTCAAAGATATAGGGAGTTGGTTACCTTGTTTCGGTGTTCGTCGGAGTAGGGGTGTGGCTGTCGTTGGGTCTTGAGTCGAGTGGTCGGTGTGGCTTTCGGATTCACCAAGAGATTTCGTCGCCTGCCGTGGGGTGGAGAGCGAAAAGAGAGAAGGAAAAAGGCTAGGGCTCTGTTAAAGTTTCGTGCAGATTGAAAATTGGAGGAGGATGAGTGTTTTACTTTAGATTTTGGGTTTATCTCATCTAGGGTCCCTCCATTTCTTGTCAACTTTCACATTGGTTGCTGAAAATATTGGTTTATTCACATTTAACCACTCTCAGTTCTGCCGTGTTTTTACACGTTGCCACTGAATCGTTGCGTCTAATCAGGTTCACGTCCCTACCTCCTTGTTTATTTCATTTTTAGCATCTCAGTTTCTTCATTTGCTACTTTAGTCACTAATAGGCTTTAATTCTAGTTTTGTTTATTTATGATTTAAGGCACTTTACTTTTTATTATTTTATTTTTACCACTGACTTAATAAATTCTTACACCAACCTTTCTCTCTCTCTGTCTCTCACTCGTCTTGTTGCACTTTATTATTATTTATATATATATTCATCTTTTTTTAAAAGTGTAAACTACCATATTAGTCATTATACTTTGGATTGGGTACGTATTTTAGCATTGAACCTTAATACGATTTAATTTTAACATTAAAAGTTATTACATTTCAATTAAGACAGTTAGTTGTTATATAACATTAGGGCGATGTGCACTTTGGTACTGGCATAGAAGTTTTTATTATTATTCTATATTATCATCTTTTTCACCAAATTTAGGATTTTATTTATTTATTTGTAGTCATTTTAAATTGTCATTCCTAACAAGCATTTGTTTTATTTTATCATTCGAACTAATGGACCAACTCTTTGTTTGTGTTTGTTATTTTTTTTTTAACTTTATTTATGATTTTTTAGGATAATTTTAATTGATCAAAAGGTAAATAATCATGGTCGAATTTTTAATTTTTAATTTAAATTTTTAATTTTTGCAATTAAAGACAACCGACAAATTAATTGGTACCGAAAGGGCGGTTCAAGGGTGATAATCCTTCCTTGACCGTAACCGACTCCCGAACCCGTCACGTTTCTGGTGCAACGCAGATCAGGTAAGATGGTGTCCGACCCACCTAAATTCATTTTAAAATGGTCGGTGGCGACTCTAACTCATTTAATCCAAGTCGAAGCCCAATTCCGGGGCCCAACCGAAAGACGGTTGCGACACGACTAATTTATTATTTTTTAAAATTTTAATAAGAAAATAAAAAATTATTTAAATATTAGTGTTCATTTTTATATTTTATCTTTTAATAAATAAAGTCTAAATTATTGGAATAATAGTTTGGAAAAAAAATGGTTCATATAGAATGTTGCAAAATTATTTTCTAAAGTTGGAGAGAATAGTGATGTTGTTTGGATCTTTTGATATATTCAGAAAGACGTATGGAATATATAATATCTTATTAACATGATTGATTCAAGTGATAAATAATTTGATATTTATTTAAATACGTCTTGAGTTTGAGTTTTTATGTACACAGAAAATTTTTACCGGTAGACTCATCCATCAAAATTTAGTGTGTAACATGAATCGATCTAGATTAATTAAGGTAAAGTTTAATAACGAAAAAAAAACAAATCTTTTTCAAGTTTAACGTTGCATGTCTCCCGCTACTTAACATAGTCTAATCAGAAAGTCATCAGATAATTTATTTGATTTTCTTTTTACATTATTCATTACATTCTAATTGAAATTTTTTTAATTCAATATAAGCCAATATTTTCTCCCATATTATCCTTGAATTTTGCCAGAATAATATTATTGAATTTTTTCAATCTTAAATTTTAAGAGAATTTTACTGTAGAATCACTTATTATAAAATTAATATAAAGCGTAAGTAACATATTATAAAACAGTGTCTTAAGTTTTATTTTAATTTGATAAAGAAATCATAACAAAATACAGAAAATGTCGGTAGGAAAAACATCCAATGGCACCGCCACCATTGGAAAAAAAGAAGAAAAAAAAGTTGAGCGGCACCAGATCAGAAAATGAAATGGCACGCATCTCGAGAAACCAGAAAACTTAATCAGTAACTTTGCAGGGGCTATCTCATTGGGTTCCTTCCACTACTGATAAAACAAGCAACAGTTTTAAAAGCAAAGGCTGAGAGACAGAAAACTCTAAATTCTAGATACACACACACACACAGAGCAAAAAAATAGCTTTGCTGAATATTCTTCTTCTGCAAATGCAGCTGTGTTTTCCAAGACACCTTTAAAGAAATTAACAATGAAAATTTGCAGTATAAGCGTCCCACTTCCCCATATCCATTTCCCCTCTGGGTGGAATAAGGCCAGCTCCATTTCAAAAACTATACTAAAAAGAAGAGACAAATTCAACTAAAGATTCTTTCCTAGAGCAATGAAAAGCTGAAAAAGGTTGGTTTTTTTAATTTGAAGCTTCCAACTCTTCCAACTCATTACGAATCACATGCTGCATCTGGGTTTTTTTATAATTCTTTTGGGAAAAATGAGTAAAAAAGAGAAGAGAAGGCCAAAAAAAATAGAATCCCACATTATCTGAAAACTAGTTCTTGAAATGTTTTTCTTTAGCCGACTGTTTACTGACATTCTCAGTTATTTTCCTGCAGCGTTTGCTTTAATGCTCTCCCCCCCTAAAACTAAGGTTTAAAAATCTGAACTCAAGTTTTGCTTTTCTATTTCTGTTATGGTGGTTTTAAGGTTTAAGATTCTTTCTTTCTTTCAAAAGGTATTTGATTTTGGTCAGTGCAGCTGCTTTGAATCATTCAACTTGCTTTAATATCATTTCAAAGGTATTTAAAACTGTTTTTTACTTTATATCTTAAGTTGCTTTAACATCTGGGTTTTACTTAGTTTGTGCTGAAATTTAAAGAAGAGGCTTTGGAGCTCAGGTTTGGGTTTTTAGTTTTCTGGGTATTTCTTTTCAGATGCTTTTAACCTTGATTGTGGTATTGGTAATGGGGTTTGCTTTAATTATTTGAACAATGAGATGGGTAGTTCTAGTTTGTAAAGCTTCCATATTCTTACATTTTTCACTCAAAGAATTTTTAGAACATTTTTCCATTTGCTAGAGCATAGAACATTTTTGGCTCTTTTAAAGTGTTATCTGTGTTGTTGGGGCTGGATTTGGGGCAAAGCTGAGTAAATGATAAGACGAGTAATGTTATTTGTTCTTTTAATGTTTAGATTGTTGAAAGTGCTGCTTTTAAAGGGGTTCGTTCATATTGTTTTAGTGATAGTTTTTTGTTATGTGGGTAAATGGCGACATCTTGAACAAAGGTTTACACTTTATTTTGGTGCAGATGGAAAGTTTCTGATGAGCTTATTGGTTCCGGACAATTGAATTAGCCACGGAAAACCGCTAATGGTTGGGAAATAGTAAGTCGTCTGAGATGAGTGCTGGTGAATCTCAGAGTTTCCTATCAATATCTTCGCATTCCAATAATCAGGTTGGTGGATGGATAATAGCCTACTCCATAATTAAGACCATTTTGAAGTATCCACTTTCAGAAAGCTTGAATCTTTCCTTTTCTCTAGGTGTGGAATTGTGTGTTAATATTTGTTTGTTTGATCTATCTTGCTGCATGTTGATTGAAAGCATCTTTTGAAGACGGTTACAGTCTCGTCCCGTGCTAAAGTTTTCGTGTTTTTGTTTTTGGATTAGAGTCCGACCTGCTTTGCTCTTCTTGTTCATGGTAGCTTTACTACCAAAGGCATCTTGTACTCTTAGAATAATATATGTATCTGGAATTGTGCTGGAGTTTTCTGTTAAGCTTGTCGTCTGATCGAGAGTTAAGTCGGTTTTCTCAGATCTAGATTGATTAGCATCTCTTTAGTTGTTGAAGCAGGAGGCTATCGAGGCATCACCTGATTATAACACACAATCATCCGACGTGTCGTCAAAATCTTCAGCTGATTCCATAGATGTTAAGGATGACATTAAGAGCTTGACAGAGAAACTGTCAGCTGCTTTGGTTAATGTTAGTGCCAAAGAGGACTTGGTTAAGCAACATTCCCAAGTTGCTGAAGAAGCCATTGCTGGTATTACTTAAATGTGACAAAACATATCTGTTTCCTTAGTTATAATCTACTTGCTAATTCGAGTTAGTTCACTCAAATAAACTTCAGGTTGGGAAAAGGCCGAAAATGAAGCAGTTGTATTGAAGCAAAAACTTCAGGATGCGGTTCATCAAAACTCGGCACTTGAAGATCGGGTGAGCCGTCTTGATGGAGCTCTCAAGGAATGTGTCAAGCAGCTAAGACAGGCAAGAGAGGAGCAAGAGCTTAAGATTGTTGAAGCCGTGGCAAAGACTAGTCGGGATTGGGAAACTACCAAATTTGAACTCGAGAGCCGGTTGCTTGAGTTAAAAAATAAAGCCGAATCTGTTAGCTTCAGTCCTGACCTTTGGCATAAGATTGAAGCTTTGGAAAAGGAAAATTCAGCCCTCAAGCTTGAGCTCTCTTCGAATTTGGAGGAGATGGAATTCAGAACAATTGAAAGAGACTTAAGTATTCAAGCAGCTGAAACAGCGACCAAACAACAGTTGGAGAGCGTGAAGAAGGTAGCAAAGCTTGAGGCCGAGTGTCGAATACTTAAAGCCAGAGGTTGTGAATCATGCTCTGTTAATGCCGAAATAACCGCATCTGCCTCAACTTATGTTGAATCCCTCACGGATGATCAATCAGATATATGGGCCTCAGCCTTAATTGCTGAACTTGATCAATTCAAAAACGAAAAGGTCAACAGAAATGTCCCCGGTTCTTCTGTTGAGATTGATCTAATGGATGATTTTCTCGAGATGGAGCGACTTGCTGCTTTGCCTGAAACCAAGAGCGAATATCAATTTCTTGAAGCAAAAACTACTGTGAAACAATCAATTGATGGTGATAACTTGTTGAAGGAAGAACATGAAACCATGATTCATAGAACTTTAGAACTTGAAGAGAAGTTAGAAAAGTTGGAAGCTGAGAAGGTTGAACTAGAAATTGCTCTTGCCAAAAGTCAAGAAAATCTTGAAGCATCAGAACTACAGTTGAGGGACATGGAAACGAAATTGTCGGAGTTGAGAACAGAGCTTTGTATGACAAATGAAGCTAAGCACCATCTCGAGTCTCAACTTAGTACATTGGAAACAGATGCAGAGTCGATGTCCACAAAGATTGACTCAGTAGAAGCAGAAATTGAAAAGGAAAGTACCTTGTTGGAGCAAGTTTCTGTTAACACCAATAAATCAAAGCAGCTTCTTGAGTCTCAATTCATCAACAGCAAAGAGGAGGCAGAGATGATGTCTTCAAAGATCCATTTGTTAGAAATGGAATTGGCGGAGATGCGAATAGAGCTTTGCATGAAAGATGAAGCTAAGCTACATCTCGAATCTCAACTCAGTACATTGGAAACAGATGCAGAGACAATGTCTGCAAAGATCGACTCTTTAGAAGCAGAAATCGAAAAGGAAAGGACCTTGTCACAGCAAGTTTCAGCTCACGCAACCGAGTCAAAGCAACTTCTTGAGTCTCAACTCATTAGCATCAAAGCAGACGCTTGGATGATGTCTGCAAAGATTGATTTGTTAGAAACAGAATTGGTGGAGTTGCGAGAGGAGCTTTGTACATCAAATGAAACTAAGCAACATCTCAAGTCTCAACTCAGTACATTGGAAACAGATGCAGAGACAATGTCCACAAAGATAGACTCATTAGAAGCAGAAATTGAAAAGGAAAGGACCTTGTCAGAGCAGGTTTTAGTAACCGCAAACAAATCAAAGAAACTTCTCGAGTCTCAACTCATTAGCATCAAAGAAGAGGCTCGGATGACGTCTGCGAAGATCGATTCATTAGAAACCGAAGTTGAAAAGGAAAGGGCATTGTCATCACAAATTGCAGTCAAGTGTCGAGAACTGGAAGAAGAACTGTCAAGAAAGCAACAGGAAGCTGAGCTCCAGCAAACTGCAAACTCGAACTTTGAACCAAAGATAAAACAGGTAACTTTTCCAGTTTACACCATCGTAATGCGTCTATAGTTCAATTATGTTATGTTCCATCTTTCTAGTTGTCATGAGACCTTTTTGCAGGAGGATTTGGCAGTAGCAGCTGGGAAACTTGCTGAGTGTCAAAAAACGATAGCATCTTTAGGTCAGCAACTGAAATCTCTTGCAACACTCGAAGACTTCTTAATTGACACCACAAGCATACCAGAGTTCTTGAGAGGAGGATCGTTGATCAAAAGTGGTGGTGGAGAACCTTGGGAACTACATTATAATGAAACGTATTATCGCAAAGGAGATGCAGAGTCTCCAAGAGCTAGTGCTATCTGTCATGGACAATCAGTAAATAAGGATGGAAACACACCACCATCCTCGTCCTCATCCTCATCAGTTATGTCATCAAAACATGGCAGTTCAGAGAAGAACCGAAATGGATTTGCCAAGTTTTTAGTTCGGAGTAAGAACGGGATACAACTAGAAATTTAAGAGAAGTTGCAATACCATGAAATTGTGTCATTTGATTAGATACTGTTTAACTACCGTTTAATTAGTTCACTATTAGATTGCCTCGAGATGCATTATTGCTTTTCTTGACTCTGAATACAAAAGTTCCAATTTGAAATTTTGAACTTCAAAAGCTTGTGGGGCTATGCTTTTAAGTAGCTCTATGTGAAAGACAAACGGTAGCACTAGTATGCCATTAATATAATTATTGGATATCTATTCAGTTTATACATTTTAAGCCTCTCTTTCAGGTAGGGATTATTCAGTCACGCACAAAATAAATAACACATAAAATACTTAAAAGTATTTGGCCCTGAAATTTCAAGTTGCCTACAAAACCTCACAGTACCAAAAGTTTGATGCACCTGCGTCTCTAGAAATAAATATATATTGAGCGATCTTTAAAAGCACATGCAATGTATGCTTTAGTCTCCAGCTGTATCAGATAAGTTAGATGATCATAACTCGAGAAACCAAACTGAAGAAAGAGTCAAAAAATCCTAAAAACTTTTTCAACCAGGATTGCTGCTCAATATAGATTTATGCAAGAAACTTTTAGGAAAAACCACCAAGATTCTTGTCATCTCATATTTTTGGTATGTGCACCATGCAGTCCCAAATGCAAATGTGATACCGACAGAGCTGAACCGAGGAATCTTGATATTATCAAGACAACTTTATTTGGATTTGCCGATGAATATGTACCAGAAACTCAACATAAGAGGGACCACTTGCATTCTTGTCTTCTACCATGCATGACAAGAATGCCATTCCTGAAAATGTAAAAAATGAACCATGAGATTTCGAATAACAATATTGTACAGCAATTACTATGATAAAAGGAAACGTGCAAATATAGAGGCAGTAATCCAGATGCTATTTGCTTCGTTGACCCCAAAAAAAAAATTATACCATACAAAACTACTTTCCCTCTCCAATTACAAAAATGAGAACTCTCAATGGAACATGTTTATGTAATAGGTGTTAGTTATGCAAAAAGTGGACAATCCAAAAACTAATTACAGAAAGGAATGTATGTCACGGCTATTTTTGTTAAAATTTTCATAGGTTAATAAGAAATTAATAATCATGGGACAACTTATAAGGTGGCAAGGGTATATATGTTGTTCACTATTTTTGCTTTTGGAGTGTAATTTTACGCACTGACGTGAAGCATCCCCCTTCTTGCACAATTGCAAGCTGCAAAACAATATTAAGACAGTGAACAAGAAATCTACTGTCAAATTTTCTATAAAAGAGATCGAATAAACCTCTCTTTCTTTCTTTTTTAGAGAAAAGTAATACTAAGAAGGAACATAAATTATACCGAAGGTAGGAACAGCTTTGGCGCCGAATCACATTTACTACATCATTCAACTTCTTTGATAATGGATTATCATATTGCTGCAACACAAACTGGACGTACAGAAAAATCAACAAAAGCGCACAAGTGTCTGTACTAGGTAGCTCAAAGGGTTACGACACAAACGGAAAAGTGAAGAAAACAGTATCAAAATACGCACCACAAACTAGTGTTCCCATCCTTTTCCATGATTTTTTTCTTCTTTCAAGCATTTCTTTCTTACACATTACAGGCGATAACATAAGCCTAAAATCCTAACACTCGAATCCAAGGCCACTCATTTGAGCGTAATCAACCACAAGACCTTTCGATACTCTTTGCATCCAATCTAAAAATTCACACTATTTAATGGAAGTAAAAAGAAACTGAGCAAGCAGACATAATCCCATCATATGAGGACTATAAGTGTAATTCAAAATCAAAACATAGATGAGGTCAATTTAACACATATGATGGCCATTTGAATTTAGTATTAATTTATTCTAATATAAATAGGGCAACAAAATATACTGTGTTTGCTTATCTTCAGCAGAGAGAAAGCCTGATTAGTCCGGAAAAACAATTTCAGGTACTCAACATTTTGTGTGATTATTGTAACTATTCAAAAATTGTTTCTTAAAAGGAAACTAGTCAATGAGGATTTTAGCATACATACATAATAAAAGAAAATACCTGGGTGGGGATATCAACAATTGAGGTAAAGCCAAAAAGTTTGTTGCAATATACTGGAATCCACTGAGCTTCCAAAATATATTAAAGCAACCTCACCATTCTCAAGAAGATATATTCCATCATCACGGACATGTTCACTAGAAAGTGGGATTATAGGAGGAAGAACAGATTCATCTCCATCCTGTCCAACAAGCAGAAAATTCTGTTAGCATGGTTGAAATACTTTGGACTATACCTTAACTAGAAATTTGTACCATTGAATTAAGGTTGTGGATGGCAAACATCCTGGGATAGACCAGTGGGATTTCCAAGGGAGTAGAAAGGGAGGAAACATAACTGATCCAGAAGGAACGGTCATCTATTCTGCCATCATTTCGCAGCCCTGTACTCTTGGTTAATGCTGAAAAAAAAAGAAAAAAAGAAGAAGAAAAAGACAATACTTATCAATTGATGAAATAATATTTCACTTGTTTTCTTGAGAAGATGACCGAGTTCCTGTGACACTATTTGCCACAATGGATGAGAATATGAAGTTCGAAGAAGGGTTACAAATCGATTTTAATAATAATGGAGGATATGATGATACAAAATAGTCTAAGAAACTAGGTATCATGTTCTTAAGTAGCAAAACAGACATATATACCAAGAGTGTAGAGAGGAAGAAGCTTAAGAGCCTCGGGAAGAATAAGCTGCCCAGATGATGATACTGTGGCGCAAAATTTACGATATGAAAGCAGAATGTTGATGCAAAGATTTGTCACTTGTTCACTCACTTGCACAAGTGGGCTTCTAGGAATTTCAGTTGCAACTGCAATCAAAGTAAATTAGTAAAATGCAAAAAGGCCAATATAATAGTATTGAACAAATTCAAGAAGAAAATGAATTTCTTGCTTTGTTTATTGATGTAACAGTAGATTACAACTTATAGGAAGGAATTAGTCCTAAACTAGGAAAATATCTCTAAAATCAAGGAATTATATTAGTCACTATTTACATAAGGTAAACTCCTAGAAATAAGGAAAAGATTTGATCCCTTGATTCTAGGAATTCCAACACTCCCCCTCAAGCTAGAGAGTAGATGTTCATCAAATCCAGCTTGCTTGTGAGATCTTCGAACTTGTTCTTGTTTAAGCTCTTGATAAACAAGTCTGCAACTTGTTCTTTAGTTGGTAGGTATGTTCTGCATACTTCCCCGGATTTGACCTTCTCTTTTATGAAATGGTAATCAATTTCTACATGCTTGGTACGATCATGGTGAACCGGATTGTAGGCTATGCTCACTGCTGCCTGGTTATCACAGTATAGTTTCATAGGTTTGGTCTGAGGCATTTTTAATTCCCCCATCAGAAGTTGTATCCAAACTCTCTCACATATACCATGAGACACGACTCGATATTCAGCTTCAGCACTACTACGGGCTATAACAATTTTTTTTACTTCTCCGCGTCACAATATTACCCCCATACATAGCTGCAGTAACCTCTTGTAGATTGCCTGTCATTCACGGAACCTAATCAATCTATATCGGTGTAGATGTCCACATGTTGACTAGTTGTTTTCTTGAAGTGTAGACCTTTGCCTGGGTTCCCTTTAACTATCTTAGTACCCTGTAGACAGCCTTTAGGTGTTTCTCCCTTGGGTCATGCATATATTGACTGACAACACTTACACTGAAAGCAATGTCAGGCTGAGTGTGGGATAGATAGATAAGTTTTCCCACGAGTCGCTGATATCTCCCCCTATCTATTTCTTCTCCATCTTCATTTGTTCCTAGCTTCAGGTTGAACTCCATTGGGGTCTCTGCAGGTTTGCAGCCCAACATGCTCGTGTCTTTCAATAAATCTAGAATATATTTTCGTTGAGAAATTGAGATACATGTCCGAGACCTTGTTACTTCGCTTCCAATAAAGTATTTAAGATTTTCCAAGTCCTTGAATTTATATTCAGTGCTAAGAAACTCTTTTAAACATCTGATTTCATTCGAATCATCTCCTGTCAGGATGATATCGTCAACATAAACAATAAGAATGGAGTATTTTCCTTCTTTCAAGTGTTTATAGAACATAGTGTGGTATGCTTGTCCTTGGATATATTCCCTACTGGTCATAGCCTTGGTAAAACGACTAAACTGGGCTCTTAGGGACTGCTTCAACCCATATAGTGATTTCTTTAACATGCATACCCGACCTTTTTTTTCTTCAAATCTCGGTGGAAAGTCCATAAAAACTTCCTCGGCTAATTCACCATTTAGGAAGTCATTTTTAACATCCAATTGAGTCAATGGCCAGTCAAGATTTGCAACAAGTGACAAGAGAACTTGAATAGCATTAAACTTGGCAACGGGAGCAAAGGTCTCGTCATAATCAAGTTCATATGTCTGAGTGAACCCTTTTGCCACAAGCCGAGCCTTGTGCCTATCGATACGTCCATCAGCCTTGAATTTAGTGGTGAAAATCCATTTGTAGCCTACTTTTTTTTCTTTAGGCAAATCCGAGACTTCCCACGTTCTGTTGCTCTTTAGAGCACTCATTTTTTCTATGACAACATGTTTCCATTCTGGCGATTCAAGAGCTTCTTTCACACCCCTTGGAGTATTTACATGGTTGATATTTGTCACAAAGTTCTTGTAAGATTTGGATAAATTTCCATAAGACACAAACCAAGAGATAGGGTATTGGGTGCAAGTCATTGTGCCTTTTTGAATAGCAATTGGCATATCGGTAGAAGGAGATTCAAGAGTTACCTCTGTTGCAGAACAGTCCTTGATTGTAGATGAATTTGGCACTGCAATGTCAGTTTCACAAGGGTAATGACGCCAATGATAAACATGGATTTCAGGACCACGGTGTTGTTGAGTTCCAAATGCAGGTTACTGTTGTTTCTGCTGATTTTCAGTGGCAAAATTAGTGTTTTTAGAACCAGAATTATCATTGTGTTGCTGTGTGGGAAGACTTTCTTGTTCAAGGATTATGAGAATGTCATTTGTATTGAAAATTTGTGGGAGATTGGGTTCGGGTGGTGGAGCAATGAGGAAGGTATTAAGGGTCTCATCTTTACTAAAAGTCTCCCCCTGAAGATGAGTGGCTGGAAAATATGGTTTTGTTTCAAAAAATGTTACATCTCGGGAAACAAATAGGCATCTTAAAGTAGGTGAATAACATTTGTACCCTTTTAAGTTGGGGAGTAACGAATGAAAACACAAGTATTAGCTCGAGGGTTGAGTTTAGATAGGTTAGGTTGGTGACTATGAACAAAGGCCTTGCATCCAATTATTTTAGTAGGTAAGGTAGAGACATGGAACATGGGGAAAGCCTTTTGAAGAGTATTTAAAGGTGTTTGAAATTGAAGAACTTTAGATGGCATTCGGTTGATTAGGTAGCATGCAATAATGACAGCCTCTCCCCATATGTATTTTGGGATATTAGTGGTAAACATTAGGGCTCGAGAAACATCTAATAGGTGCCAGTTTTTTTCTTTCAGAGATTCCATTTTGTTGTGGTGTATCAGGGCATGAGCTTTGATGTATGATGCCTTGTTTTGCAAGGTAAGGGCTTAAAATAGAGTTAAAGTACTCTCTTCCATTGTCGGTGTGGAGCGTATGTATGGTGAAATTGAATGGGGTTATAATCATTGAATGAGTTCTGAAATACTTTAGGTGTTTCAGACTTTTCTTTGAGGAGATAAACCCAACAAACTCTAGTATGGTCATCAATAAAAGTTATGAACCATCTAGCTCCCGTAATATTTTTCACTCGACAAGCTCCCCATAGGCCACTATGAATCAAGGAGAAATGTTGGGATTGATTGTAAGGTTTCAAAAAATAAGGTATACGAGTACGCTTTGAAAGTTGGCAGATTTCAAACTTTAGGGAATTTGGATTTTTATTTCGAAATAACAGAGGAAACAAATTCTTCAGATACATGAAATTTGGATGTCCTAACCTACAATGCCACATTATAATTATGTCCTCGTGCGAAACAGATAGAGCCAATCTTCCTTCCTCGTGTGAAGCAGATAGAGCCAATCTTCCTTGACTGTTTTATTGTCTTTATTCCATATATAGAGTCCATCATCAACCTTAGCGGTGTCAATCATCTTCCCCAATTTTTGTTTATGTACAATACAACCAAGAGCAGAAAATTCAACAAGAGCAACTTTTATCTTCAATAAGTTTACTCACTGACAGTAAATTGTAGGATACATTTGAGATATGTAAGACATTTTCTAGAGAGAAATTTTCAGTGAGTTGAATTGCCCCAGTTCCAACAACCGACGAGTATGAACCATCATATATTCGAATCCGAGATTGGTTGTAACAGGGGGTGTAGTTGCGGAACTGGGATGAGTTACATGTCATATGGTCTGAGGCACCTGAATCCAGGATCCAAGAAGAATGATTACTGGACTCAGAAATAATATTAAAGACGATCTTTGAATGGCCAAGGATCCATGATCAGTGGAGGCTTCGAGTTGCGATTTGGTTAGGCGAACGTCCATGGTATTTTCAGCAGTGAATGAAGTGTTGGAGGAAAATAGAGCCTTGTTATCCCTCTTATTTTTTGAATACTCCTGTTTTGATCATCATGATTTATTTTATTAATATTTATGTATGATGTGACATTTATTAGTATTATTATTTTATTAATATATGATTAAAATCATATTAATAAAATTAAAATTATAAAAAAATATTGAAAAAAAATTCTCAAATTATAATTAAATTAAAAAATATTCCCTCTGCTTTATATATTTTCAAATCTCCACTCTCCTCATTTATCCTCTCATTTCACTTTTCTTCATTTTCAACCAAAGATTTCTTTTTTTTCCTTTCATTACATGGTCAAGTAGCTCATCCCCATTTTTTCAATTTTTTTACAAGTTCAATCCATGTTCACTGAATCTGGTAATGAAAGAAAAAAAAAAAGAAATCTTTGGTTGAAAATAAAAAATATCACATCATATATAAATATTAATAAAATAAATCATGATGATTAAAATAGGAGCAATTCAAAAGTTAAGTGATTAAATTGAAAACATTTTTCATCCAGCTCAGTTGGTAGAGCACAAGTTTCTTAACCTTGAGGTCGTGGGATCGAGTCTCACGGAGGGCATTTCATAATTTGGAGGTCTCCCACGGAAGTTGCCCTCAACCTGGCGTTGGGGGCAGCCTACTATCTTACCTCCCCCTTACCCCATTACATATGGGAATAAGGGTCAACTAATTTTTTTTCTTGAGTTAGAAGGCCAAATTGAGGAAAAAAAAGATTTGATCTGCTTAACGTGCTACATCAACACAAAGTAACGGCCCCGTCGATCAACGATGAAAAATGTTGGTCAAAGGATCACATTAAGTCTTTTTTCTAAATTGGAAGGCCACATTGAGTGATAAAAATAGAGGGTCACATTGGATTTTTTGAAAAAAGTGGAGGACCTCAAGTACCATTTTACCAAAGTAAATTGAGCATAATGTGAACTTTGAAGTTTAAACCCTAAAACTTAAGAAATTTAAAACTTTAAATAAATAAATATAAATACGTATTAAAAAATTAAAATAACATTAACATTTCATTGATAAACAAACAGATACATAACTTTGTATGTAACAACCCGAAGAAAAAAAATATTTAAATCGGTGTAATTTGGTGAAATTTAGTGACTAAATTAAAATTTATGAAAATTTATAGGTCATATTAGAAGTGAAGGAAATTCAGTGACCAATCTCCCAATTTTGCCAATGAGTGTCGGCAGCTTATAATCATAAATAAGTGCAATGTGTTTTTTTGGTTTCATACCAAAAACAATTGCAAAGCTTTACTCTCCCGCATCCCCTCCTTTCAAGTCCGATCCCGACGCCGTTCGATATTCGATCGTCAAATTGAAACCACCGTCGTGTTTATCTTCGACCCGTGATCAAAACCCAGTAAACCAATTATAGCGAAACGCTGCCAAACGACATGAATTTTGAGTCAAAGTATCAACGTTTTTTTAGCACCACCGCCGGGAAAATCTTAAATTAATCTTCGATCGTTGATCGGTTTTTGACACCTCCCGCACCATCGTGTTCCTGGTGTCGTTCCGAGTCCGACGGTGTCGTCCTTGTCTCCGTAGGCGGCGGCGCGTGTGGGAGGTGGAGCGGTCAAAAATTCGGCCAAGTTGAAATCGAGCTCTCCATCGTTCAAAAATTTGAACCGAGGTTGGTAAGTGACTCAAAATCGCTTAAAATAATTTTTAGAAATTTTTTCAGGAAATTTTGGAGTCCGGAAGAGCCTTCACGCGCCCCCACGCGCCGCCCCTACGCGTGAGGGAATTCCGAATCTGCTGGGTGATGTTGTGACCGATCTGAACCGGTTTGATCGGTCTGAACCGGATTGATCGGTCTGAACCTGATTGATCGGTTTGACCCGACCCGTTGACCAACCCGACCCGGATTGATGGTTTATGGAATATGATTGATATACGATTGGTTTTCATTGGTATATGATAATATTGATTATGAAATTATGGAAATTATGCTTACTGCATAAATAGTATTTTTGGAAATACTGATTTTGGGTTGGATTGCATTACGGAGGTACAGCTCTGATCAAGCTGGTAAATCTTATGGACCTAATATGACTCTTGGTAGGCCCAGGGGCCTCAAGATGCTTCATTAGGTTGGCTCCTTCTGTTGTGTGCTTAGGGTAAGCCCTACGGATTTACAGACTTAAGGATACATGCCCGAAAGCCTATTCTTAGGTTGTCTTCCTTTTTGCTGAGTGCTTAAGGTAAGCCCTATTGACGCAGTTCTGGGGAATTACAGATGGTGTACAAGAGAAGGGTTTTAAATTACGAGTTTCAAATAAACTTCATTATGGTTTGATGATGAATTTCTGAACTATTACTCATTTACTGTATCTACAATGATTTTATTGTACTATTGGGATACACTGAGCCTAGCTCACTTTTCGAAAATGTTTTCCCCTTTCAGATACAGTTGGTTAGATTCACCTGATTGAGCACTTGGAGGATCAACATATCTCTTGAAGTATATTGTATTGTAATGTTTTATCTTTTAAGTTGACACTATTTTGGTAACATGAGCCTTATTTTAAAGTATTGAATTTTATAATGATTACTCCTTTGCTATTTATATTTGGTTTATCGTAAATTTGGATTTTTTAAGACATGTTTAAATTAATTCGTTTTTTCTTTATCATTATATTTATGAGTTGTATTTTTATAGTATAAAATATTATAATTTCATAAACGTTATTTATAATGTGATTTTATTATAATTGAATAATGGTTTCGAAACAATATCTTTAAGAATCATGAATGTGATTCACTAGACTTAGTCGAAACACATAGACCGGGTCTAGGGGGTTACATTTTATTGGTATCAGAGCTTTTGGTTTTTAAACCTCAGACTGTGTATGAGTCCAACTTGAAAATATGGTTTTGAAATATTTTACGAAACCTGTTGCTAAGGCCATGTCTCAAAGTTTTTACGATTTTAATTGTGTTTGAGACTCCAAGTGCTTATCTAACCCTAAGTTTTACCATCTGTAGTAAACTAGAGATCTACCAAAATGAGTGCTAGACGTGGACGTCGAACTAGCCGTGGACGAGGTCGAATGGCTATATTTGTGGACCCAATCGATGAGATTCGAGTAGATCCCCTACCTCCGACAGGTGATCCTGCTCCTGCGACCCCGACGAATTTGCCTTCTGCCGCTGGTATTGGAATGACTACACCGATCATAGGAGCGACTGATATTGAGCCTGATTCTACCAGAGTTGCACCTGATGAGAATTTTGGTAGACAATTTCTACAGTTGATTCAGGGAGCGGTCAGAGCTACTGGTGTTGGATCAGATGTGCCTATTTCACATACTCCGATTGCTAATGGAGTCAGAACTTTTGGAGGACAGATTGGTGGACCTCCTACTGAAGTGGAAGATTGGCTCCAGGATACAGAAAAAAGCATGGATCAGTTAGGTTTGGATCCAACTAAGAGATATCTGGGTGCAGTGGCGATGTTAGATGGCAATGCCCACACCTGGTGGGAGTCAGTAGTCAGTAGTGTTTCGGTTGATCGTCTGACTTGGTATTTCTTTAAGGAATGCTTTAGGAGCTGTTTTCTGGGAGAGCGTTACTTAGCTCAGAGACGACAGTAGTTCCAGGACCTGGTACAGGGAGACATGACCATGTATGAGTATGAGATCGAGTTCTTGAAGCTGCTAATGTATGGATTTAGTATGGTACCTACTGAGAGAGATCGATGCCGTAAATTTACTCTTGGACTCAGATATGAGCTACGTTGGCAGGTTGTTACCCATCAAGATGAGATTTTTGATGTGCTGGTGGGCAGAGCGAAGGATGCTGAGGAGGTAGAGACCTTAGCTCCAGCAAGATATCGTGTTGATCGAGAGCGGCATGGGAAATTTTCTGGCCCAAACGAGTTCTCTGCACGTCCTGGAAAGAAGACTTGTACTTCAGGTCCTTTGAGAAGCAATATCAGTTCTAGGCCTGCAGTATCTTCACCTTAAGTTGTTAGTAGAGGTGGTTCCTCGTCGTTTTATTATGGCCCCCTATATGAGTATTGTGGTATTCGACACAGAGGTGAATGTCGTAAGAAGATGGGACTTTGTTACCAGTGTGGATCCAGTGGTCATTTCCGGAGGGATTGCCCACAGTTAGTTTCATCTGAGAGGACAACTAACCAGACTTCTGTACGTTCCCAGGCATCAGTTCAGACTCCAGCCAAAGGTCGAAGTCAGGGAAGACCTTCCGGATCAGCATCCAGAACAGATAGTAGAGCCCGACCTCAGCAGAATAGAGAGCCAATTAGTTCTGAGGCAAGACAGTCAGCGTTGGTTTATGCCACTAGACGTCGGGATGACAGAGATGAGCCCGAGGTTATTACAAGTACATTTACTATTTATTCTATTCCATACTTTGCATTACTGGACAATGGCTCCACCCACTCCTATGTATCGAGTTCAGTATCTCGAAACCTTCAGATTCCGATCGAGAACACTGATAATACTGTTACGGTTACAAGTCCAGTAGGACAGGCAGTATTAGTGAATAAAGTATTTTGGTGTTGTCCTCTGGAGGTTCAGGGAGAAATTTTTCTCGCTGATCTTATGGAACTTCCTTTAGAGGAGTTCGATCTAATTCTTGGGATGAATTGGTTGAATAAACACAAGGTAAATCTGGATTGCGAATACAAGCGAGCTAATTTGAAGACTTCAGATGGTCGGATTGTTGTGTTAAATTGTGAACGGCGTGGCTATCTCTCCAATATTGTTTTAGCTATTGAAATTGATCGTATGATCAGGAAGGGGTATGAGACTTTCATTGCCTATATTCTGAACACTAAAGGTTCATTGTCCACGATCGAGGAGATTCGTACAGTTAGCGAGTTTTCTGATATTTTTTCGGAGGAGCTGCCTGGGTTACCTCCTGATAGAGAGGTAGAGTTCGAGATTGAGACTTATCCGGGATCTTCACCTATTTCTATGGCACCTTATCGCATGGCTCCAAAGGAACTTAAGGAGTTGAAGGTCCAATTGCAAGAATTATTCGATCGAGGATTTATTCAGCATAGTACCTCACCCTGGGGAGCTCCAGTTTTGTTTGTGAAAAAGAAGGATGAGTCGCTAAGGCTATGTATTGACTATCGGAAGTTGAACAAGATGACGATCAAGAATAAGTACCCATTACCCAGGATTGACGACTTATTTGATCAGTTGTGAGGAGCTATTGTATTCTCTAAGATTGATCTTCGTTCGGGGTATTATCTATTGAAAGTTAAGGGGTCCGATGTTGCAAAAACAGCCATTCGCACTAGATATGGTCATTATTAATTCTTAGTAATGCCTTTTGGTTTGACGAACGCTCCCACAGCTTTTATGGATTTGATGAATCGTGTGTTCTGGCCATATTTGGATCAATTTGTGGTTGTCTTTATTGATGATATTCTGGTATATTCTCGGACGGAAGCAGAGCATGATGAGCATTTGAAGATCGTTCTGTGAACCTTGAGAGAGCATCGTCTATATGCCAAACTAAGCAAGTGTGAGTTTTGGCTTCAAGAAGTGTCATTTTTGGGGCACATTATTTCTGCACGAGGTATTCAGGTCGATCTAAGCAAGATCGAGGCTATTATGAATTGGAAACGACCCAAGAACGTCTCTGAGATCCGTAGTTTCTTAGGCTTGGCTGGATATTATCGACGTTTTGTCGAGGGTTTCTCGATCATTGCTTCTCCTCTGACAAAGATGTTAAGGAAGAACGTGTCGTTTGATTGGTGAGAGGCACAACAGGAGAGCTTTGAGAAATTAAAGGCGGTTTTAACTCACGCACCAGTGTTGATTCAACCAGAGTCCGGGAAGGATTTTACAGTATATAGTGATGCTTCACATTCAGGACTTGGTTGTGTTCTAATGCAGGAGGCTAAGGTAGTGGCTTATGCGTCACGTCAACTGTGACCGCATGAGTGTAATTATCCTACTCATGATTTGGAGTTAGCAGCAGTGATTTTTGCCTTAAAGATTTGGAGACACTTCTTTATGGAGAGAAGTGTTACATTTTCACTGATCATAAGAGCTTAAAGTATCTTCTGACCCAGAAGGAGCTTAATTTGAGACAACGGCGTTGGCTAGAGCTTCTAAAGGATTATGATTATGTGATTGATTATCACCCTGGTAAAGCTAACATTATGGCGGATGCTTTGAGTCGAAAGGCGGTATCGGAGTTGAGGTCTTTAATGGCCAAGATGAATTTATTGATGATGGCACTCTGTTAGCAGAATTGCAAGTTAAACCGACTTTGGTTGATGAGATTAAGGCTAAACAATCTCTAGATAGCTCATTGTTTTCCATCTTTGAGCAAGTAGAGCAGGGGACAAGCTCAGATTACGCCCTTGATCAGGATGAAGTTTTATGCTTTAAGGGTTGATATTGTGTACTTGATGATGCTAAGTTTAGGCAGATTATTCTTAATGAGGCTCACAGTAGTCCATATGCTATACACCCCGATAGAGATAAGATGTACCGGAATTTGGGGGAGAGGTATCATTGGGTCGGCATGAAGAAGAACATCTCGGATTTTGTGGATAGGTGTTTGACTTGTCAGCAAGTTAAAGCAGAGCATCAACATCCATCAGGTTTGTTACAGCCTATCAAGATTCCTGAATGGAAATGGGAGTGTATTACTATGGATTTTGTTACTGGCTTACCAATGACTCATTCGAAAAAGGATTCAGTTTGGGTGATTGTTGACAGACTTACAAAGTCAGCTCACTTCATTCCTGTGCGGGTAAATTATACTTTGGACAAGCTGGCGAGATTGTATATTTCAGAGATTGTCAGATTGCATGGTGTTCCATTGTCTATTATTTCTGATCGAGATCCGAGTTTTACTTCGAGATTTTGGAAAGCGCTACATACGGCTTTGGGAACAAGATTGGATTATATTACATCCTTTCACCCACAAACTGATTGTCAATCTGAGAGAGCAATTCAGATTCTGGAGGATATGTTGCGGGGTTGCGTAATTGATTTTCATGGTAGCTGGGAGAACTTTTTGTCGTTGGCTGAATTTGCTTACAATAACAGTTATCAGACCATTATTTGTATGGCACCATACGAAGCACTCTTCGATATGTTGGACTGAGTTGCGTGACCGGAAGAATTTGGGACCTGAGTTAGTACGCGAGACGGAGGATACAGTCAGATTGATTCGTGACCGTTTGAAAGAAGTATTTGATAGATATAAGTCTTATGCAGATCAAAGGAGGAAAGATATTTAGTTTGAAGTTGGAGATCAGGTCTTTTTAAAAGTATCACCCTGGAAGAAAGTATTGAGATTCGGGCGTAAGGGTAAATTGAGTCCAAGATTTATTGGACCATTTCGCATTTTGAAGAGGATAGGACCTGTCGCATATTAGCTTGAGTTGCCTCCCCAGCTCAGTCGTATTCATGATGTCTTTCATGTATCAATGTTGAGGCGATATCGTCCAGATCCAGGTCACATCATTCAGGTTGAAGAGGTAGAGTTGAGACCTGATTTGTCATATGAGGAGGAGCCCATTCAGATCTTAGAAGTGATGAGAGAGTTCTTCGGAATAGGCGTATTCCAATTGTAAAAGTTCAATGGAGTAACTGAGGCCCCCTCTGAAGCTACTTGGGAGACATTGGAGTCAATGGAGGCTCAATTTCCTCAACTATTCTCATAAGGTAAATTTCGAGGACGATTTTTTTTGAAGAGGGGGAGAATTGTAACAACCCCAAAAAAATATTTAAATCGGTATAATTTGGTGAAATTTAGTGACTAAATTAAAATTTATGAAAATTTATAGGTCATATTAGAAGTGAAGGAAATTCAGGGACCAATCCCCTAATTTTGCCAATTAGTGTCGGGAGCTTATAATCATAAATACGTGCAATGTGTTTTTCTGGTTTCATACCAGAAATAATTACAAAGTATCAACGTCGTGATTGAAACCACCGTCGTGTTTATCTTCGACCCGTGATCAAAACCCAGTAAACCAATTATAGCGAAACGCTGCCAAACGACGTGAATTTTGAGTCAAAGTATCAAAGTTTTTTTAGCACCACCGTCGGGAAAATCTTAAATTCATCTCCGATCGTTGATCGATTTTCGACATCTCCCGCACCATCGTGTTTCGGGTGTCGTTCCGAGTCCGACGGTGTTGTCCTTGTCTCAGTAAGCGTCGGCGCGTGTACGAGGTGAAGCGGTCAAAGATTCGGCCGAGTTGAAATTGAGCTCTCCGCCATTCAAAAATTTGAACCGAGGTTGGTAAGTGACTCATAATCGCTTAAAATAATTTTTAGAAATTTTTTCAGGAATTTTTGGAGTCCGGAAGAGCCTTCACGCGCCGCCCCTGCGCGTGGGGGAGTTTCGAATCTGCTGGGTGATGTTGTAACCGGTTTGATCGGTCCAAATCGGTCTGAACCGGTTTGACCGGTCTGAACCGGGTTGACCGGTCTGACTCGACCCATTGACCCGACCCGACCCGGTGACATTCTGGAAAATATTTTAAAAAATGTGACATTTTGAGAATTATTTTAAAAAAAATGACATTCTGAGAAATATTTAAAAAAAAGTGACATTTTGGGAATTATTTTGAAAAAAAAGTGACAATCTAGGAAATATTTAGAAAAATGTGACATTCTGGGAATTATTTTGAAAAGGTGACATTTTGGGAATTTTCGAATGTGGACTATTGAACCCTTTGACCATAACTTTGACCGGCTTTAATCGGCTATTAAACAACCTTTGATTTTATTCGAGTATACATATTCTGACATTTTTCGACGTGCCGAATCCGTTTCCGAAGTTCATTTTGCCAAATTCGAACCCGAAGATCTCCAAATCATCATTCAAACCCGTTGACTTTGATTTTGACCAAGAATTTGAATTTTCGAAAAGTCATACTTAAGAATTTGATAGTCAAACCCGGAAAATGCTTATATACTTAAGAATTTTAGCTTTGATCAATTAAGTAAGACTTGGGGTTAATAAATTATTATTGTTTGAAGGTACAAGAGACTCTCCGGATCGTTCGACAGCTCAACCCAGCTCTTCTAGATCAGTTAAACCACGTGTGCCAGTATTCACCCGTAAGACCCGTAAATTTTATGATTTCAGAAATTAATTTTGTTACCCATTAGTAATATAGTGTTATTATGGATTAGGTTCGAAAACAGTAACAGAGCGTGGCGAGACCAGTAATCACTAAATATACTATTTGAACCTATTGTCGATGTGTGTTTCCTGTGTACTACTTGATTGTTTTATATATTTTGAAATATGGTATATTGAAAGCTATGGTTTAATGTTTTATTAATCCAGCTATTTATTGGTGATGGTTTATGGAATATGATTGATATACGATTGGTTTTCATTGGTATATGATAATATTGATTATGAAATTATGGAAATTATGCTTACTGCATAAATAATATTTTTGGAAATACTGATTTTGGGTTGGATTGCATTACGGAGGTACAACTCTGATCAAGCTAGTAAATCTTATGGACCTAATATGACTCTTGGTAGGCCCACGGGCCTCAAGATGCTTCATTAAGTTGGCTCCCTTTGTTGTGTGCTTAGGGTAAGCCCTACGGACTTAAGGATACAGGCCCGAAAGCCTATTCTTAGGTTGGCTTCCTTTTTGCTAAGTGCTTAAGGTAAGCCCTATAGACGCAGTTCTGGGGAATTGCGGATGGTGTACAAGAGAAGGGTTTTAAATTACGAGTTTCAAAAGTTAAACTTCATTATGGTTTGATGATGAATTTCTGAACTATTACTCATTTACTGTATCTACTATGATTTTATTATACTATTGGGACACACTGAGCCTAGCTCACTTTTCGAAAATGTTTTCCCCTTTCAGATACGGTTGGTTAAATTCACCTGATTGAGCACTTGAAAGATCAACATATCTTTTGAAGTATATCGTATTGTAATGTTTTATCTTTTAAGTTGACACTATTTTAGTAACATATGCCTTATTTTAAAGTATTGGATTTTATAATGATTACTCATTTGATATTTATATTTGGTTTATCGTAAATTTGGATTTTTAAGACATGTTTAAATTAATTTATTTTTTCTTTATCATTATATTTATGAGTTGTATTTTTATAGTATAAAATATTATAATTTCATAAACGTTATTTATAATGTGATTTTATTATGATTGAATAATGGTTTCGAAACAATATCTTTAAAAATCATGAATGTGATTTATTAAACTTAGTCGAAACGTATAGATCGGGTCTAAGGGTTAAATGAAGAAAAAAAGAAAAACGAGTGAAAGTGAGATTCATTAAAGAAGGAAAACCAGCAAGTAGCTCGTAGCAGCACTTCAACATCCAATCAAGACTCAAGAGTATTCAAGATTTTCAATTTTGCTTCTCTTTGTAAATCTCTATTTCCTCTTTCATTTCTTTGTTCGTCCGATCTGGAAACGGAACCGCTTTCCTTTTCATTTACTCATTGCATTATTTCACTTCAATTTGTTCTAATTTTGCAGTTTTCCATCTAGGTTGTTGTTATCTTTGCCTGTTGTTGGTTTTTGGGTTTTTGCTATATTCTGCCAATATATTGTCCAGACCCTTTCCAGCCCATAGTCTTAAGCTAAGGTGATGTTGTTTTTCGGCTCTCAGATTTGTTTTATTTTGATGGAAAACACAAGTAAATAGAGATTTGCTTTATTTATTACCATATAAATCCACATATTATTCGTGCAATAATTTCTTCCATTTCCCATTGTAACGTGCCTAATCGCGGTTTGGGGCTTGAATTCCATAATAGAGTATGATATTTCTTTGTGGGTGTATATGGACCGACAGTCTTTTGCTCTAGTAGCTAGCTTTCGGAGTGTGATTCTCCTAAGGTTCTTATCAATTTGTATTAGAGACATACATCATATTTCTCAATTCTCAGTTTCAATCAGCATATTTGTATTAAGCAATGTTAGTTGTCTGAGCGTTCCAGATTGTTGCATGACTAATGTTTGTTTCTTATTTGTTACCTTGAAACTGTTTTATGATTTTTGTTTATTCGTTATTCACTTGAGATTAAATATACTTTTATCTACTTTGTCAGCTTAATTTTTTCCCTCTTTATATCAATTATTAGCTTCATTTTTTCTTTTAATTTCTGTATTCTGTTTGAACTATGGAAGATTTCAATGTAGTTTATTGAAGAGATCAATTTTTTTTTTGTATTTTTATTGATCTGTTTGCTCTTTTTTTGTTGAACCAATGCTATGCGAAAAATTGGGTATGTGTGACAAGGTTAGGCATTTTGCTTATCTAATTTGGGTGCGATTTAAGTGGCAAGATTCAAAAATTAGTTAGGCAGTTATTGGGTTTGGGTATTATGAAATATGATCGTGTTAAGAGTATCAGTACCCAAGATAGTGGAGTTCCCTCCCGTTGTCATTCCTAGGTTCATCTGCAAGAGGCTGCCACTGGTAGCACTAGATTCATATATCCTTTTTATATCTGAACGGAGCCGTGAGCCAATTGAGTGTTATATCAAACACATTCTCTTTTGAAGCCCTAGTTTGCTTCAGGATTAGCATTTTCTTGGGTTCTGGCTATTTATCTTGGATTTTAGAGATTAAAAATATGTTAATTTAGATCATGATCAGTTTCTTGGTGTTTGTCTCAATGATAACCACATTACATATTTGTCTTCATTTTGATGTATTTGTAGTCTCAATGATAAGCGCATTACATGTTTGTCTCCAACTTTGTAACATTTTTGTACTAAATCGTGATTCCCATGACATGACCTTCTGCAGTGCTGGTACGCTTTCTAGCTGATGAGTTCCTTCTGTCGATAGCCATCAGCCTGGAAATAAATTTTACTTATTTTATCAACAGAAAATTTGTTTGGTCATGGATTAGTCTGATTGTGAGGACACAAAATGGTTGTTGGACATGTTATATTTCCATCTACTTGCAGTATTTCCTTATAAAATAAAATTAATGTTACATTTCATGCATGTTAACCTTGCAGCAAAGATGTTAATCACAGTATCATGAATCTCCATTTCTTATAAATTTTTTCTTTTGCCTAATTTTAGTTCACTTTTGAATGTTAAATGAACAAAAAACTTCCCAGACCCTGCAGTGGTTCAGTCGGCAAATGGATGGGAAAGCCTAGGATTCCCAAGTGGACATAATATGTACTTGCTGATAGCGAGACCTACTAATAAAATTGTACCTTTTTATTTTTATTCAGATGTCTAAGGATGTGGAGGATCCTGTAAACAATGGTCCTGAAGTCTTAGCTCTCTCAGGTGAAGCCCAAGAAACATGGCATAATTATGTACTAAATCAAGTATCTGTCTATGGAATGGCCGCAAACAGCACTGCCCCGTCCATTCCATTGATTGGGAACTTCCCGTTGCCACTGAGGTTCGTCATCAACCATTCATCATTTTGCATAGTGAGGAAATCTGAAAGCTCATCATTTTTTACAACTCTTCGCCATAAGTCCAAAGCAAATGGACATCGACGAAAAGAGCGTGGGTCATGTCCTCGTCCTGGTAAGGCATAAAGGGCAGCGAGCCAAAGCAGCAATATGGCGAAGCTGCCTTTTCTCATTGGTCAATAGTCTTCCACGTAGGGAGAGACAAAGAAAAACACGTATTCTCTAGGGTACATGAAGTGACCAAATTCTCCATCTGTCCGATGATCCGGTCGACGTACCAGGCGATAAGGCCTTGTAAGCTGACTTTACACTGAAGGCATGTTTCGCCTCTAATATCCAACCCGGCACATCCTCACCGAGCCTTGACACCGGAGGGCACACAGCAGCGATTCTATCACATATCGGCCCTGGAACGCAATCACACAATCTCTCCCAGAACCATGCCCCAGACGGTGTAATCATGGAATCCACCGGTACTGATTGTGGATCATCGTTATATATGCAGTGATTAACCAAAGGCCAGTTTCGTCGAGCCAAAAGTCATTCCTAGCCCCATTCCGAATATTTCAAAAAATGTTCTTACGAATCTCCTCCCAAATATAACTTAATCCCTTCCAAAGGCGTGAACAGCGTTGTCGATCAATAGTCGAAGAGATTCCCTCAGCTCATCTATACTTGATTTTGAGCACTTCAATCTATAATTTGTCCTTCCTTTCAACAACTTGCATGCCAATCTTCATGAGAAAGGATTTTATTCTATAGGAAGTTATATGATGTGGTACCAACATGAAGTTAAAAAATAATTTTAAAATTCAATTAAAAAAATAAAACATTTTAAAATTTAATTATAAAATTAAGACATAAACTAAAATTTAAAATAAAGAAACGAACACATAATCAAGTAGACTCAATACTTCAATTTAATTCAACTGTAAAATTGAAGCACTGATAATAACGGTACGGTACATTTGGAATAGTTTGCCCTTTAGTAGATTACCATTCACTACAACTATTAGTCATTGAAATCAATTTTCAAATAAAATTATTTAATGATTTTACAGTGACAATCAATCTCAAATACTATTTTTCCAGATCGACAATCATTTTAAATTTAAGTTTATCATTAAGTTCTATTTCAAGAATTTCAACAGGCTTACGTATTTATGCCGTGTTCTGATATTCGTTTTTTTTTGTGGGGTAGTCTAATTAAACTCGGAACTCAAAACCATCTTCATGCAGTTAAATTTGTAATCCATAAACTCATAAACATGGCATTAAGGCTACAAATCCTTGCATTATTCATCGACAGATTTTTAAATTAAACAAAGAAAAGGGGATACACTGAACTACAGGATTATAGAGAGAGAGAGAGAGAGGAAGATCAGGCCGACTTCATAGTGGTTCTTCCATGTAAACCACTTGCCGCGGGGCATGCTCGTGTTCAAATCCTGCAAACAAGAAATCAAACAATTTCACCATTAAACCGATACCGTCAAAATAAAGTTGTAAATGGCATTAGATCTCGAGTTCGATTCGGAACAGCCCTCGATTTAATACCAATTCAAACATAGTGTACTCAAAGAAAATTTTCAGAAAATGTAAAAAGAAAAGTAACTTACCCTCTTTCAAAGCTCATCTTTGACAGACTCTTGATGGAGAGTTCCGTCCCTGTTCTTTTCGATGAAGTCGATGATGTCTTCTTTGGTCCTATCACCCTCATATGGGGTTATATTTCCATTCACTGATCTGAAGTAAACAGTTGGGAAACCCTTCACATCGAAACTCCCATCCAATATATCATTTGCTGTTGCATCCTACAAACAAGCCCATGGATCAGACTAATCTTCCCAACAATAACCTAAGAACATATATATATATATATATAGGAATATAGACCCTAAAAACCAATGAGGCTAACTAAGAGCTTACAAATTTTGCAATCATAACATCGGCATCTTTTTCATAATGGACGGCTACTTCATCCAAGATTGGTGCCAATTTTTGGCAATGTCCACACCAGGGGGCATAAAACTCAACCAGAACTGCATATTCAACAGTAAGCAAATTATTGGAGTGTACCCAAACTACAGGCAAAGATCAACAAACCATGACCACCAATAAGGGTTTCAGCAATTCTACATATCCATCATGGTCTCAAGCTACAAATTAAACGCACCGTTTTTCCCGGATTTGAAAACCATGTCTTGAAGGGTTTCAGCAACCACCACTTTCACAGGTTCATTATTCTCCTGGGGAATAGGTTCGGACTTCACATATGGTGGAACTTTCCCTTCCTACAGAAGAGTACTTTGGTGAGCAAAGCAGAAAAACAACCACTAATAGACTGCATGCCACACTATGAGTGGTACCCTTCACTAAATTCATTACATAACCAGTATGATTTTCAGAATTGTGAGATTCTACATAAATTTTCAGCATAAGGATAAATTTTATCATCGGTGCTGAGGATCAATACATTAAATGTAGTGCAAAAATTACCATGTAATCCTTCACAAATGGTGCAATGTCGTCAGCCTTCACAGTGGGTTTAAAATACTTCTTTCCATCATTATCCATAATGATTATTAGAGGCACTTGGCTTTCTTCAATTCCAAAATACTGCTTTCCAAACAACAGAAGAAAATTAAGACTCAAGTAAAAAATACAATAAACATACGACCGTATTTGAGTAGAGATCCTAACCTGGAACGCAGGTCCGCTAACCTCGACATCACCCAAAAGGAAACTAATGCCCTGTTCTTTGTATTGCTCCGCAACTTCACGATATTTTGATTTCAATGAATCAATACCTTCAGTGCTCAGATTAGCAAACAACATAGCCTTCCAGATTCGAAAGTCATGTCAGTAGATGCACTTAAAGGATGTATTGGAAATTTCTTTCACCAATTAAAAAAACCAGGTGATAACTAAATTTCAGACCATGGAATTTACCTTCACGTTGGGACTGTTGTAAAACTTGGCAACAAAGGGTTGATTGCTTTCGTCACCGTTAAATAGAGTGACAAGAGGAATGCTAGAATCTTCAACAAGCTTCTCTAGTGCTTCCAGTTTAAAATCCTGAAAAAAATTAGCTTCTGTAAAATAGCTCACTGTAAATGGTGCAGAGGTACCTAACAACAGAAATTTAAATCAACTGTATTTCAATGATGACATATAAAACTTTCAACATTCCAGTTACCTTAAAGTCAACAAAGAGTTCATCAAAAGGCTTGAAAAGTCTGACCACAGGGCCAGCAACCGATGAGTCACCACGGGGAAGGTGTTTTGCGTCCAAAGTATGACCAAAATCATAATCAGAACGTAACTTCTCAGCAAGTGCCATGTAGGTATCAAACTCTTCACCAGAAAATTTTGGGAACACCCCAACCTAAAAAAACACATACAGACATACCAGCCAAGCTAAATTTTGTCATAAAAAACCAATGAAAGAAGAAGAGCGAAGATTTCTCAGAGAGCTTACAACTACAATCTTCTTGTCATCAATATGTTTAGTGGCATCTTCAGCAGAGTTGATTTCAGCAGAAGCAGGACCGCTCTGTTTCTTTAAATACTCCACGATACCATCGGCTTCACGTGGACCTTTGTATTCCTGAACTTTCTTCCCTCCATTTCTCAAAATTTTGAGTGTGGGGTAACCCCTGACATCATATTCACTTACTAAATCTCTGTTTGCTTCTTCATCGGCATCAACTTTAGCTAGAAAGACTGGAGGGTCGTGTTTACTCAAAACGGATGCTGCTTTCTCATACTAGACAAAAAACAAAAATTTTAACCAATTAAGCGTATGAATTATCAACAAAATATTAATATTTCCTGGAAAAACCTATATTGTTTACCTCGGGAGCAAGATGCTTACAGTGACCGCACCTGATAACAAAAGGAAAGATGATTACTTAGTGATTAATCATGCAATCCCGAGATCATTCCCCGATCTCAAATCTTGTTACTCAAATGGAAAATCTCAAACAAAAATGAACCGGAAACAAACCTCAGAAAAATAGTTATGTCTAATTTTGCATCGCCATTTTTTGAATTTATAAGACAGACTCCTTAAATTCAAAATCGTCTACAAATATCATTGCATGCACTTTAAGAAAACAATTTTTCTTCTTTTCTAAAGATATATGCAAAAAATTAGAGGGGGAAATGGAAAAGCTTACCAAGGAGCGTAAAATTCGACGACCATAAAATTGTGCTTACTAACAGTTTCAGTGAAGTTGGTGTGATCCAAAGTCAAAACGAACTCTTTCTCTTCCGATTCAATGCTATCGTCGGCTGATATCGCCGATAAAGAGCATAAAATTCCGGCCAAAACAAACCAAACACAAACACTCCTCGCCATTGTCGCAGCTCCTTTTATGTTTTCTTTTTTCGTTTCCTTTGCGTTTTATAGACTGGATTTATAAGGAGCGACAAGGGAGTTAGGAAGTGAACGACACACAGAAAATGGTAATTTCTAGGTCACGCCCTCGAGTATGGGATTACATGGTACTCGCCCTTCTGTGGGGTTGAATCCCACGTGGAGGGTTTTGATTGGGGGAGATTCGTCATTCTAAGCGAGTCGTGGTTTTGATAGGCATTAGCGACACTTGCGGTTGAAGTGCGAAAAGTGTGAGTGCCAACCCCGTGGCTAAATCAATAAAAAAACGACATGTCACTTTTATTGCATTTCAATTGGCTTCAAGATTTTTACGTTTCAAGCTTTTGACCGTATTGGATACTAACAGCTCCGTACATAGATATTGAATAGGCTTAAATTCACATTTGTTCGTAATACCTTGTAAAGATTTTTCGAGACGTTTTAATTTTTGAAGTTTGAATTATTATCTTATTTGTCTTAAACCATTAATTCTATTAAAAATAACATAAGTAAATTGCATATTTAGTTAATCAACTGTTTTCACGGTTTTATTTTCGTTACTCAATTATTTTTCTTTCAAAATAATCACTAAACTTAAGTTTTTGTTCTATTTTATCACCTAATTTAATTCAATTTATTTTTTTAATTTGTAACATATAATAATTCATTTATATCACATATATTTTTACTCAACAGATACATTTAATTTATAATAATAAATAATAATATTATAATATAAATAATAAATAACATATTAAATTATTTATACTTGAAATTTTAATAAAATAAATGTTAAATTAAAATATCATAAATATTTTAATAAATAAAATATTTTAATAACTACTATGTATGTACTATTTTTCAATGACGTTTGCAATTATACATCAAAACATCATAGTCACTAATAACATTAATAATCGAGTTTGGATTTTTTTTTAATTCCCTGATTTGATTTCCAACCACCTTAGGTCGTTTCTGGGTAAATTACGGGTATATTACAAATTTAATAACTAATCTTTATTATCACCCGCTTTACTTATTAAAAATAGTCCAGTTCGAAATATAAGATTTAAATTTTACTAAACATATAAATTTACAAATGAATAATGATTTGTTCATATTTTTATTTCTTAAAATATTTATGATATTTAATTTAACATTAATATTATTTTTATTAAAATTTCAAGTACAAACAACTTCATATATTGTTTATTATTTACATTATAATATTATTTATTATTATAAATTAAATGTATATGTCAAGTAAAAAATATGTGATATAAATAAATTATTATATGTTACATATTTTAAAAAATAAATTAAATCGAATTAGGTGGCTAAAATAGAACAAAAACTTAAGTTTAGTAATTATTTTGAAAGAATAGAATTGTGAAAATAGTTGAGTGACTAAAATATATAATTTACCCATGTTATTTTTAAGAGAGTTAACATTATGAGACTACGATTTAAACTTTAAGGAACAAAATATCTCGAAAATTGTAACTCGATATAAATGGCATACTTTAAGGTGCAATGGTACATTTAAGTCTATCTAATATTATCCATGAAATATAAGGTAACATAAGATTCAGTTACACAATTTTTTATTTATTTTACAACTAAATTAACTTTCTTTTATAAAAACGTTATTTTTAACTTTTTAACTTTAGTCTTTTTTTACATATATATTGAACTATTATCAATGAACTTATTTCTATATAAGAGAAATTATAAAAATAAATCATTTTTATAATTTATTATTTTCAATTAATGGTAATATTTTATTTATTTTAAAAACTAATAATTAAATTATTAAAATTAAATATAGAAGATAAAATTATCTTATAATTTTAAAATTATCATGTCAATATTTAATCATAAAATGAATAACAGATAGCGGTTAATAATTATTTTAAATTATTTAAAATAATTATAAAGTAATATCTATTTAGAAAACAAATGTTGTACAATTACTTAAATCTAAATCTAAAAAAAATAATATTTTTACCACTAAAACCATTTAATAAAATTAAAATTAATTTTTCTTAATAAAAATAATAATATATTTTATTTTATTTTTATTTCGATATATGTTTATTGTATATAATTTTCTAATGTAATTACATGTTAGTTTGAAAAAATATAAATATTTTAAAGCGGTATGTAGCAACTCAACCTCACTCGCGCGTCCCCTTCTCAACTCAAAATTTATTGAGTGGACCCAACCTCTCAAGTGCATGTTTTTAGTATGCATTAGGGTTTTAATGGCTTATCAACAAAATGTGGACCATTCACTCACACACTACATACCTTGTGATCATCTCTAAAAGGAATTTACATAAAGGTTTTTTTAGTGATGTTTTAGGTTTTGATGTTCAGTCTAAGGGAATCCCTCTCCACCATGTTCTGAAATGAGGCTGTGAGGTTTGTTTGATAACAGATTGTACACTACTATGTTTAGATTTTACTTTTTGACTTAAAAGAAAAAAGATGATGATAGAATTAGGTATGAGTATGAGAATCTAATAAATTTTGATTTAGTTCGGTTTTATAAGACTATTTAAAATAAATAAATTTGGAACGAATCAAATTTTGTGAAAGATAAAATAAGATTGAGATTAAGTTTAAGATAACAAATAAATGATCCAAGATAATAATATAACTCCCTCGTATATATTTAGAAATTATTACTATAACATATCTCTATATTTTTTCAATTACCTCTTATTACCTAATGAAAATAAAGAATACTCTAATGCTCTGCTTTCTATTTTGGATAAACTAAATAAATGATCACTTTCGTATGAGTTTTATAAACTTCTCCTCACTGAATTCAGAAAACATAAGATTTGGTCACTTTCGTTTCATTTTAATTAAGATTTGATCACTTTTGTTTCGTTTTAATTAAGATGTGGTCACTGAAGGTTAATGACCGTTAAACCTTTAACGATTTGCTGATGTGACACGATAAATATATAAAATTAAAGTTGCATCATTTCCTCGTAGACAATACATAGATTAAGTTTTGATCACTTTCCTTTCATATTTGTATACTTATGCTCTCCAAATTCAAAAAACATAAGTTTTGATCACTTATGTTATCGTTTTATTAAGTTTTGATCACTTGGACGTTAAATGCAATTAGTTTGATGATGTGACCTAATAGTAAAGTGGTTTAATTTTTATTTTAATACTAATTTTGGGTCTTTTTGTAAATTCAAATTAATTTAGAGATATCATTTCAATTTACTCATTTTTTTAATATTTTCTCCACGGCCCCCAATATTGCTCATCTTCTCTCCACTTCGTCTTCAAACATCTTTGTTCCATTGCAATAGCATTCTTATTTGAAGTCAAATTAGGTGAGTTCTCAGTCGTAATAAAATACATAAAAAAAAGTAATGAAGATCGTGAAAAATGTAGAGAATTCACCGTTAAACCTCTGAAAAGTACACCACCACCATGACAACACCGCTTCGAGTCAAGAAAATTAGAGCTTCTTCAATGGCGACATTATTGATGACACAATACCCAATTTCCATCTCCGATATGTAATTGACTAATGAAATCTGCGATGCGAAAGATCGTCGAGAACGTAAATCGCATTCGAACATGATGTGGCGGTGAGTTATTCAATTAGATCGTAGCGGAAATAAAGTACTCGGAGGCCGACGCAGTGGTAGTGGTGTGGCAAATCACGCAGGTTGAGGGGTTAATATTGATTCATGAGATCTAGAATCAAAAAATAACTTATGCTCGAGAAAAAAAAATGATGTTAAAAATCATGGATTTTGGATTGAGTTCAGTGGATGAATTCACGGATTAGTTATCGAATTGTTTGGATCCATTGATTATGTTTCCCCAAAGGCGCTTTCTCAATAAAAAATCACCACGAAGAGTGATATTCGATTATCGAGTTATCTGGATCCATTAATTTGTCTTCTTATTGCTTGTTGGATTTGCCATTTTACAGTCTCAATCTTTGGAAAATAAATTTTAGTTTATATAACTGAGATTACCCAGCTTCATTTTATCTCTAGATGCATACCCTCTCATTTTTTTCTCTGAACTTGTGTTATTATTTGTTATCGATAGTTAGAAATCTTTCATTATTCTTGAAATGTAGTATGATTCCTTGAAAGAAGGCAAATGAAGTAATGGAGCAAAGGTGTCTGGAGAAGAAACAGGGAGGAGATGGACAACAATGAGGTTGAGAAGTAAACCTATTAAAAATGGATAAATTGAAATGGTCCCTAAGCTAATTTGAATTTACAAAAAGACACATAATCAACCTTTTGTCTAAAATGTAAAGGTTAAAATAAAAATTAAACAATTTTACTAATGGGTCACGTCATCAAACTAACGACATTCAACATCAAAGTGACAGGAACTTAAAAAAATGATAACGTAAGTGACCAAAATTTATGTTTTTTCAAATTTAGTATGCAGAAGTGTACAAATATGAAAGGAAAATGACCAAAACTTAATAAATGCATTATCTACGTGAAAATGATGTAACTTTAATTTTATATATTTATCGTGTCACGTCAACAAACCGTTAAAGGTTTAACGACTGTTAACCTTCAGTGACTACATCTTAATTAAAACAAAATAAATCTTATGTTTTTTCAATTCAATGAGAAAAATTTTATAAAACTCGAACAAAAGTGACCATTTATGTAGTGTACTCTGTAATTATCTATTATACCTTTTTTTTTACTGAAAATAGGAAAAATAAATTAATAGTTCTGGTCGGTCTGGATAAAAAGGAATTTTAATTCTAAAATTTGTTAAATTTAGGACAAATGAAAAACCTCTAAATATCATATTAGATCAAATTCAACTATTTTTTTTTTAATTTTAAACTAAGTTTGAATTGATTAAAATTATGATCCTATCTAACCCAAATTATTTCGCAATGGACTCTACTATTATAATAATACATTTACTTTTTTATATACTATATAATCTTTAAATAAAATCATTAACATCACTTATCATAAAATTCATATTTAATACATTTATACATAAATTCGCTTACCATTCAACATATGATTATTATTAAAAAAATTAAAAAATATAGTTTTACTAAAATGATATTTTATATAGAAATAGCACATGGTTTACATACCAATTCCACTATGTAAAAAAAATTTATTAATTTGTTTTAATAATAAAAGAGAATTTTATTTTATTTTTTAGAAAATTTGAGTACATGAAACTATGCTGGCATGATGTGCATGCTTAAATTTATAATTTAGTTCCAACGGCCTAAAAGGCTAAAACTAATTGCTAACACAGCACATATCACGACTATTAACCCTAAGAACACACAGGAAAAGAAATAGTATGCTACTTCTATAAAGACATTTCCATGAAAATATGTCAAGACATCAACAATATATTTAGAAAATGGTGATTGGGTGGTAGAGGCTCACCTGGGCTTTCTTCTTCGTTTTGGACTTCCTAGTTAAAGAAACTTGTTTGTTTATTTCATCCTGCAACAGATCATAGGAAAATAGACAAGATGAACATTTTGCACACGTATGAACACCTTCGGAAGAAAAGCTATACATTATAAAATCACTAGTTATAATGAAAAAGGAAACAAGTTCATGTTTACACTTACAACCTTTACAGGAGTTTTATGACGCCACTTGTGTTGGAGCATCAATCTAACACAATACCCTGATCATCAAATTTAACAAATCAATAATTTTCCTTATAATTTCTATCAAAAAAAATATTTTTTTCTTACAATCTCGCCTAATAACTGAAATGCAAAAGAAACATCAGTTGCATCATAGAAGAAAGATGCAACTTCATGAAACTAGACTTTGGAATTACTGTCCTAAAAAATGATGCAACATCCATATCACAAACAAACCTCCCGAGGGTCAAATTTGGCCCCAAGGTTGCTGAGTGTAGCATGGGCTTCTGCATAATCCGTGAAGAATGTCTCCTCATCTTCAGCATATTTCTCAGAATACGCCTGTAAATAGAATAATGCTTAGACAAAGCTGCAATTATATTATCTTGCTCTCTTGAATTGAACTCGATTATTTACCTTGAAAGAGGGATCTTCAAAAAGAACGGCATCAGTTGGCAACACAAGTAAATCTTCATCCCTTTTTGCTTTAATGTCCTGTATGGATATAAGAGAATCAGAACTTTTACATCTTTTACTTAAAAAAGAGAAACTGATTTCGATTTCAAACCTTGAAGTATGAATTGTCAAACTTCAACCATTGCACTGTCCAGGACTGTCCACCTGGTGCTCCTGGCCCATCTTTCTGTTATTCACGAAAGGAAATCCATTTTAAATCCTATCTAGCTGTCATTGGTAGAATAATAGTTACTGGAACCATCACCATTCATGTTTCACTCAAACAATTTTTTCCAGTAATTAATGAAGACATTAATCTTATCACCATTCAAGTTAGCAAAAACAGATTAGATGATTATTTCTAAAAATAATAACAAAAAAGCAGTTGACAAACTTTACTCACTAAAACAATCAATTTGATTCATAGAGGGATTAGCACTTTGCACTTTAATAATAACAGTCTATGCTAAGCATTTGTTCCAAAATCTCTAGCCTCAATCAAGAATTAACTACGACAATAGCATACCTAAGTGACTATATTTTTTCCTATTCGTATTAAAACAAGCTGCTTACAGTGTACTTGGTCTCGGGTTTACCCCAACCGCTACGTTCTGGTCTGGACCTCCCAAGTGTATGTGCACCAGATAAGGCCACTATTTCCTACATATCAAATGGAAGACGTTTAATATCATAGGCTGTCATGATAAATACAATCACCAACGACATTTTAAGCTTACCTTGTCATTTAATCCCATTCGGTAGAAAACTTCTCGTAGATGATCAGCAGGTGAAGGGGGTCCGGCGGCTTAACAAAAGGGAAATGCTATACAAGTTAGAGGTCTCTAAAACAAGTAGAAGCCAACGTATCATTACATATGAGGGAAAAAAGAAGCAAACAGTCCAAATTAATTATTGGCCAAGATCTAAGGTCTAAACAACCTAAAATTACAAAGGCTGGCAATTTAAGCCATGTAATAGTTAACAGCTGATAATTAGCTACAAAATTCAGAAATTCAAAATCTCTAGGAAGAAAGGAACTTCGAGCCCACAAATATAGAATTGTACCTATACCATTCTAGTTTCCTAAGTAACCAACTGCCAACAAATGGTGGATAAAGCAAGGTCAACCTGTTTAGTATTCTTATTTAATCTATAATAGTGCCAGTTGAGGTATGTGCTCAAAGCTTTAGATTATGAACACATATGGGTACCTATTTTTTTGTCAGATAAATCATGAGACACTTCATGGCAATGCAATGAACCACCCAGAAAGCCAGAACAAAATGGATTAAAACATGGCATCTTCAATTCATGGTCTAACAATGTCATAAGCTGCAGCCCACTTTCATACATGGATTAAGCAGAGCTACATTCCTCGATTTAGGAAACCACGCACAACAAAATCTTCCAACAAGTTACATGATTAAATAATTCACAAATACAGAGTTCACTTACCAGGTAGCCTGCCCTCTTCAGGACACTCATTAGGATCAGAGACATCCACTCTTCCATATTTCATGGGAATTTTGGTCCCCCCAGCCTCCTGAAATTTCAAGTTGAGTCTCAGAACAATTACAATAATCAGTAAATGCAGAAATATTCATTAAAGAGTAATAAAAAGGATGACCTCAATGGCAGTAGCACTAGCCAATTGAAACAAATCTGCATAAGTTACACCAGGGTACTTGTCCTTGATAGGCTGAATAAGATTCAATGCATTCACAAGAGCTGAAAGGCAAACTTATGAGACAAGAATGCCACCAAGCACCACCTACGATGATTGCCTTTTATAAGTAGAAAAGAAATGATACCAGCATTTGCAGCATGTTTCAGCTCAACTTCAAATCTAAGACTTCCATTTGCTCCACCCCTTTGTGGCCATGCTTCAATGTTCTTGTTGTAGGTAACAGCATCGTGCCATCCTAGACGAACCTATAGCGCATATATTAAATTAAACATGTTCCTTTTCCCTATTCATGAAAATGATACGAACGAATGAAGTAGGAAGACACATGAAAATGGAATGAATTCGAAACCCCCCCCCCCTAAAAAAAACTCCAATCTTTCCAGAAGAAACTAAAAGGAAAACACTCATTTAACAGAAACTAAGAATTTTATTTACAAATTTAGGCTCAACAAAATCTGAACTCAATCGACTCCCTAAATCTGTCAATCGCAATTCAATGCTTGTGTTAGAGTTCGTGACTCGAATTCTATTTGGTCCGACCTAAAAAGTTCATGGTGCAACTCACTTGGTGAAAAAAAAAATTGAAAAAAAAATGAAGACTTGTGAAGAAAGCGGAAGCTCTCGAGGGAGTCTGTGCAATATGGTACATTTTTATTCAACCAGTATTACTGTGTCCCTACAACTCTCTTTCTCGCTTTATATTTATAACCTTATAAAAAGTTTGATGTACCCCTACGATCCTCTTGTAAACTATATTGAAATTCTTATCACGTAATCCCCTGTAAATTTGCGTTATTATTTTTTCTTTCATATTACTTTGTTATCATTTATTTCCCATTATTCTTAACAGCTTCAAATATGAAATAGTAAATATCAGTAAAATCAAATTGAATTAGAATTAAATAAAACAGAATTCAATCTACACTTAGTACAACCAAATGACTCTTCGGTATCAGTAGAATCAACTCAAAATTAGCTTCAAGTAAAACTGAATTCAATCTACACCTTTAATACTCCTGACTGGATCTTCAAATATGAAATATTAAATATCAGGAAAACGAAAATATCTATTCAGAATCAACGTGGATTATTGTTTTTCACTGCTAAAAAATCTAGAAAAGAAAAAAGAAACATAAATATATTTTTAAACCAACAAGACAAAGTGAAGCAATAGACCTCAAAGGAGAAAAAAATAAGTTTAATACCAGAATAGGATGAAAAAACTTGGATTTGAGAAGCTCCTTGATATCTTCCCTAGCACTCTTCAACTGATCACGATCGGAAGCAGCGCATCTCGGACTTGCTGCAGTGCAGAACCTTCCGCTACTCCAAACATCATCACTCGATCTTCTCTGTTGTACCAACAAAACAAAAGTAAGTTAAAAAAAGAATAATATAAAGATGAAGTGAAAGAAGAAAAGCATAGAGGAGGAACCTGGAGAGCAGAGAAATGAGAAGAGAAAGCCAGGGACTTAAGAGAGTAAGAGAAAGAAAGGGAAGGAGAGGAGCGGAGGAGGGAAAGGCGAGCAGTGGAGGATGAGGAAGAGGAAGCGGCGAAGATTCGAGAAGCAACGGCGGCAGTTCTCAGAGATGAAGCCATTTGGTGTTACCGGGTAGCAGTGTTGTAGATTGGCCTGGAGCTGGTGTTGTAGGGCCAGTCGCAGACACACACCTTCCCTTATATTTATCAGTTCGAGGTGATTGAGTTTAAATAAATAAATAAATTATTAGAATTTGTCACCTTTAGATTCATTGTAACATTTTTTGTATTCTCCAAATAAAAATCCAGACATCTTAATAGGGAAAGTAAAAAACCTCAGAATCTGTAATGGGCTAAAAAACATTTAGTTGCCTCCGTATTTGAAAATTATTTCCCTCCTAAAAAAGTGTAATAGTAATACATTAGCAAAAATAGGAGAAAAAAATAGATGTAAAAAAATGGAAATTTGAGAAATTAATATAGAAAAACTAGATGTAAAAAAATGATTTGAGAAAGGCTTAAATGCACATTTCCCCTTAATTATACCATTTTTATCGAGTTGTCCCTTAAAATATTTTTCATACCTTTTTGTTCCCTTAACAAAAAAATTATTACCCCGTTTACCCTAAATCATTAACACCGTTTAAAAAATTCTCAGACCAATCAGAACACTCCACATGGCATGTTATTTTCAAAATTTGTTATTTTAAGAAAAACATAAAAAATAAAAATAAAGTATTTTAAATAATAAAATAATGGATGAAATAAAGCAAATGAACCAGTTCATATCAATTCTTCCCCTTTATTATTCTTTTAACTCAAACCCTAGATTATCTCATTATTCACGATAGTTTTTCTCCAAAACACTATGTTTCTTCTACACAAGAAATTCTTCTCTTAAATTCTTGTTATTATCATCCAAGAATCGTTACTCTTTTTCTTTGATTTTGCATTGAAGTATGTTTACTGGAAGTTCGAAATCAGTATATGGGGAAAATGTTGTTCAATGTTACTGTGGACTAAAAGCGTCGATTTGCATTTCAACTCTCCCTTGGAGCAAAGAGAAGAAATTTTATGGTTGTACCATGTGGAATTAGGTATTCTTTCAATTATCCCTTTGTTTTTCCTTAATTCATTCTTAAATATGTTACAAATCTAATTTTATCGTGTTAGCAATGATGTGATTTCTTCCAATGGATTGAAAAGGACTATAGAAAATTATTCGATGTCGATGAATTAAGGAGTGAAGTACAAATGTTATTATCCAAAAATAGAGACATCCAAATAGAAAATCATGAATTGAAGAAAATGATAAAAGTTGGTAAAGTGGAAAGGTTGGAGAAGAAGCTTATGAAGACCAAAGATTAGTTAAGAACATGTAAAATTGAAATGACAAAGTTTAAGAGTCAATCAATGTTGTAAAAGGTTGGATTGATAATATGTTTGGTTGTTGTTTTGATGAAGTTATTCCTTTGATGTAATTTTTATGAATTCCATTAATCTATGAATTAATGTTGTTTGATATGAATTCCATTTATCTGTTACTATTGTTAGGTTTACATATAGATTGCAAGTGTAATGTTCCATTAATCTATGAATTAGTGTTGTTTGATATGAATTCTATTGAACAAAAAAAATGTTAGGTTTACTTATAGATTGCAAGTGCAATGTACCATGCATAAAAGAATGTAGTTCCACAAAATGCATCAAATTCCATACATAAACTTGACAATCTATTTTACATACATAAAACACCACAAAAGATCTTAGTTTCACCACAAAAAAAAAACATATTGCAGTTCCACAAAATACCTTAGTTTCACCACATGAAATACATCAAAAAGTAACAACAAAACATAGTGGATGTTTCACAATATTCATTTTCAAATTGTGTTGTCTCTAGTTTTCCTCCTTATAGGTAATTTGGTCTTGTGCTTCCTCCATGTGATTTCTTAGAAGTTGGTGGAGTTTGAGAAAATGTTGGATGTGGAAAGCCTGGTGGAGGCTGAGATGAAAATGAAGGTTGTAACATTCTTCCAAGTTAAGATGAAACTCTTGCAGGCTTAGATGAAGATGGAGGGTGCATCATTTTTAGTAGATGAGATGAAATTGTTATTAACTGAGATGAATTTGTTGTAGACTGAGATGAAGTTGTTACAGGCTGTTGTTGCATGATTGTTGCAGTTTGAGATGAACATGTTGGAGCAGTCTGAGATGAAATATGAGGCAAAAAATGAAACATAAATAACAGTTTATCTGAAACTTGTGTAAACAAAATTGATGTCTTTAAATTAAACAATGCAACTTACATTCTTTTTCTTTGAACATATTCTAGTGTTGTGTACAATCTTGCCATAAAATGTACAACCCATCTTAGTTACATGTTTAGACAACTTGGTCCATTTAGGTCTTTCTCCTTCATCCATTCTCCTTTTATGTTTGGGTCTTCCAATAAGTTTTCTTTTTAATAGAGAATCTATAAAGCCCATATTTGTTTCCCTAAAAAAATGCTTACTAGAAAGTGTTGGTAGAGTATAATTGTACTACAACTGGTATTTTTCTTTTTTGTATGCATTAGCCACATATGATTCATAGACTTAACCATATATATGATTAAACATATTACATGTTGACACGAAATGCCTATCAAATCCCAATATCTACATATGCAATTCCAACCCCTAATATCCACAATATATGTTTCCCCATTATTCATAAACTCATGACAATGAGCACTAATTATTTTGTGGTGTTCAACAATTATACAAATTTTAGGACAAAGAAAAGACTCTCAGTGTTGACACTTAACTTTGTGTGAACGTTTTCTATTCATCACATAGTGTCTAATGTCCTCAAAATAAAGAAATTAGAGTTTATATATTGGCTTACAGTAGGCCCATAATAGTTGCTGCAAGTTTGTCCCTTTATGTTCCTTCCTCCAGTTAGCAAACATGTGTCTAGCACAAAATTTGTACTTAATATTGGGTACTATGAGTTACATTTCTTCTATAAGCCCCTACAATATTGAGACACAATCAAACACATTTAAAAAAATATAATTTCAAGCTTACAGTGAGATTAATACATGTTAAAGACATACCCTTTGCATGTCACTGATAATAGTGAAATTGCGACCATTTGCTAATTGCAAATCAACTTGAATATTTTGTAAAAATCAAGATCAACTATCATTGTTCTCCACTTTTACAACAACTTATGCAATTGGAAAATTTTGGTTATTGTCATCTCTATCTACAACAACTAGTAATTCACCCTTAAATTGTCCTTTTAGAAAACAACCATCAAGGGAGACTACAAGCCTACAATATCTAATAAACCTTTCCTTTATACCACTAGAACAAACATATAATCTTCTGAAAATAGGTCATATGTACCAGTGGGGTCTGTTTATCTCAATGCAAATACATAATCGACAATCTATTAAATTCATGCTCTACCCTACCTCTTATCTGTTCTATGGACCACTTCCTAGCTCTACAACAAACATTCTTGGTCAGATCTACTCTCAGCTCTTCTTTAGCAAGTCTTTGCATGTATCCCAATTTTAAGTTGGGCATTATCTTTAGTTTACAAATAAAATGTTTCCCTGTCTTAACCTTATAAGAAGCATCATTTTTTCCTTACTGAGAAAAATCGTGAAAGGACACCCCACAACCTTACACCTTGCTCTAACCCTATTATCTTCATTCCTAGTATACTTATAATCAAATATGTTAGCTATTGCAAAAGCCCCCAATATGTCCTTAAATTGCTTGTGGCTTTCAAAAATCATACCCAACTCAAATCTAGGTTCATTACTCTTATCAAAATATGTTTGCTTACCTCTCTTACAAACAACTTCACCTTCAAAATCTGTTTCATAGCTACCAACATCGTCAGATGGTAAGTAATCAGTGTCATCTCCATTGTCTTCTTATATTTCTTCAACCCTATGGAACTCACTGTTCCGATTTTCTCTTAGATCATCGTCCCCACGACTCCAGCTTTTCTTCATTCTTTAAATTTTCTTGTATTCTGGAAAATATTGGTTATTTCTTTATCATCATCGTCATTGAGCACTACTTTACCCCTTATATCTTTATATTCAGACTCTGTTTCTAGTTTATGGTAGATGGAGTCACTTTCATCTTCAGTGTCTTCTTCATCTTCCACTTCATTAACATCACCCACATTAATACCCCCTTTACCAACCTGCACACTTGGACCATCAATATTATCATCAACCGACCCACCTTCATCACCATCAAGTGGTCCACTTTCAGCTGGCCCGCCATGATCACCATCAACTGCCCTACCATTATCACCTTCAAGATCACATGCATTTTCCCCATCTAATCTGGTTTGCATACTGCCAATACTAAGAAAATCTACATTTTCCAACTCTAACCCATGGTTAACATATATGTGTATCTTTCCTTTACTAATTAAATGTTGAATCAGATTTAAATAACTTGCATTATCAGAACCTAATGTCCTCAAACCTCTATCTAAACTGTACAATGGTTCTAAATATGATAAATAAGCTATTTTGTTTGTTGGACACCTTGCCTCCTCAACAAAAGTAGTGATAGTAAAATAACATAAATAATCAAGATCAATTTTCCTTTCAATCTTTTTGCCCCCAACATAATTCAACTTAGGTTTTCAAGTAAAGATCCCTCCAAAATGAATTACCAAAGTGTACTCCAGCCAAGCCATTTTACCTAAATAATGGACATTTTAAACATGAATCTTAAGATAATGTACTTATCAAATACATATGTACCGAAAATAGTAAATACAATACTTCACACATGTGAACATTTTAAATAATATTAAAATAATGAAAATAAATATGAAGAGAATCTTAAGAAAGTTTAACTTTTTGTTTTGTCTTTGTTTGTTAACGAGAATATTAAGAAACGTACCTTACTGGTTGGTGTTTGCTTCAACTATTACAACAACCAGTCAAATGGAATATTTTGAAATCTTCACTTGTTTCTGTCATAGAAAAATAAAAAAATAATGAATTTAGGGTTTTAGTCTAAATCATAAATAATGTAACACCCTAGACCAGTACGACACACTGTCGACCGATTTAAGGTGCTATACGAAACCACCAAAGTGGCTGACCAACTTTTTCTTACTTTCTTTAAATATAAACCAATTGTAAAATAAATTGAAGAATAAATAAAATCTTTACACTGAGGAGCTCCAAACTAAAATATTTACACTTTACAAAAATGGTATAAACAATTGTACTAAAACTACGATTCAACTAGATAATAAAGTTTACAAAAATGCTGAGACGTACTCTGAATCTGCATTGGTCTGGTCTGGACCTTGGTTTATCTACTGCTTTCCAACTACTTGATCTACTAACCTACCCACGGAGACATTCGAAGGCTGAGCTAACTAGCTCAGTGACAAACTAAAAGCTGAAACATACTAACTGCATATCACTGAAAAGTTAATTATCAAGTCTACTGATATGATTTGCTAAGTGAATATTCTTATGATACTCAATATGTATTCTACTGTAGAAATAATGGTGCGACTGAGGGATTTCTGCATCTCGGAGCTCACGCACCCCTTTAGTCTACTGAGATATGGCCCCCAGAATTCTGCATCGAACACCATACCCCTGACTAACCCACCCCTTGCGAGTGTCAAGCCTCGGCCTTAGTTAGTAGGTTTTAAGGGCCTTGCACCATACCTAAGGATATATTTGGATTGTATCTATACTTTCGACTCCACTAGCTTTTCTAAAGGGACTCGTGTGTCCGAATTGTTTCGCGAGCATCAAACAAGGCTAGTCTTATTGGTCCCTAATTATTTGATTTCTAAGTTTGAATTAACATTAGTATTGTTTCCACTTGTAGTCTTATTTGATGACAAAATGAAGTGTTAGGGTACCTCGTGTCTAAATCCCTCAAAAACTGACATTTCTGCCCAAAACAGACTAGAAGTATCAATATTAGCCCAAGAGTATTGATACTCCTGTAAAAGTTTCGATACTTTATATAAATATTGATACTTTATATAAGTATCGATACTTTTAAAAATTCTGTTCTGTCTAGTTTCGATACTTTCTGGGAGTTTCGAAACTTGAAACTATGACTCAAAGTTTCGAAACTCTTAAAAGAGTTTCGATACTCTTACCCATAAAACATGATTTTACCATAAACAAAGAACAAGTATCGATACTAAGCCTATAGTATCAATACTCTGCCTACATAAGTCATAAAACAAGAACGAAAAACTCTATTTTTCAATCTCAAAGTCCTTAGTGAGGTCCCCAAACATTCTTAAAGTCTTATGTGATAGTAAGAGAGCATAACTAAGGCTTAGAAACATGCTAAAAAAATTAAACATAAAATCTACCATGTAAAGCTACTAAACATGATGTATCTTAACTTTCTAGCTAAAACTCATTTCTAATGGTTCTACAACTGGTATGGAAAAGCTAATAGTGTGTTACCTGGATTCTTTGGATGCTAGAAAACTTCTTGAATCAACTATAGATCCACTATTCCTTTTCCCTTGGATTGAACTATATCTTTAATCTCTTTAACTAATCAAGGTATAAAAATGGATTACTTACTTGATTAGGTGTTGGATAAAGCTTAGATATACTCCCTACAACTCAAGCACTCTCCTAAACTGACTTAAAACACTTGATTTCTAAAAACTCATTTTTGAAAAACTAAGCCAAACCTTAAAATTAAGGGTTCTAATGGAAGCTTAGAAGATGAAGAATATATTTCTTACATTGAATGCTTCAATCTAGGCTTATGTTTCCTTAGAGCTTGATCCTTACTAGGGAGAAGGAAAGAAGAAGAAGAATCTAGAGAAGAAGAAAATGAAGAGATATTTTGGAGAATGACTCACGTGAAAAATAAGGGATATAAGGGGTTTTTTAACCTTTAAAATAAGCTATGGGTAAACTACACTTTTATTCATTCTCCCTATAACTCATTTTTTAAAACACCACTATCCTTTAACTATTGGGCCAACCTAAGCCTAATACCATTTTTGAACTAATCCAACTATCTTAAGAGGTCTAACTGACATGACTTACGAGTTTCAGGTTGACTAAAACTACTAACCCAGGTTCCGAGGCATTACATGCAAACTTCATCAAAAACAATAAATCAAAAATTTTCAGAACCTTACCTTTCTTTCTCTAGTCAAATGTTTAAATTTAAGGTTTCAAACAATCACCACGACTAAGACAGTATCGCTCAACCAATCTTCTACGTTGCCAAAATCATTTATAGTAAGTTAATCGAGTGTTAAAGAAGAAAAGGAACAATAGAAAATGAATTTTTGCAGAAGAATCGACTAATTCGTACATGCAAAGAAGAGGAGGAGACAATATGCTGAAATAAATGAAACTGAACCGATTAATTTGCTTTATTTCATCCATAATTTTATTATTTAAAATTTTTTATTTTCTTTTTTATGTGTTTCTAAAAAAATTCCAAAAATAACATGCCACGTGGCGTGTTCTAATTGGTCCAAGATTTTTTTAAATGGTGTTAACGATTTGAGGCAAACGGGGTAACAAGTTTTTGTTGAGGGGGCAAACGGTACGAAAAATACTTTAATGGGCAACTCGGTAAAAATAGTATAGTTCAGGGAGGAAAATATGCACTCTGAGAAATTATCTGTGCTTTTTTAAGAGAAAATTAATTTTTAAATCGAGAGTTAAAGGAAATAAAATGAAAGTTCAAGGAAATAAAATGAAGCAAAGAGTTTAAGTTCACATTTATTACAGAAAAGATTTAGTTAGTAATACTGGAAAATGATGAAATTAAATTTATCAAGTGAATGAATTTAAATTAATCAAGTGGCTTTAATTGTAAAATGGAATGTAATTTTTCTTAAACCTCCTAAGTTCAAATAACCATGTCTTTAGTATGTGCATTATCAATAGATTAAGAAATTTTTGAACAAATATAATCACTTCAGACTATTAAAACAAAGAATCATGGATTTAGATAATATTCATATCCCCATTGTATGCATAATAACTACCACCATACCATGCAAGCTCTTAACTCTTCATATGCTTCCATCCCATGCAAATTTTCACAGTTTTCTTCCTCCTTGAATGATCAAAATGAGTAAACATTGGATGGCAAAGGCCCGTTTTTTGCTCTTGTTTGTGCAAATGAAGAGGTATGTTGGGCTTTGTCTAATTACATGTAAAGCCCAATTGCAAGGGTTTCTATATTTACAAAATCACATTCTTTAAGAAGGGATGGGCAGGTGGGTAAAGTGATAAAAAGAGACCATGTATTCACACAATTGGATGCTTAATACATACATACATACATACATACATACATACATACATACATACATACATACATACATATATATATATATATATATATATATATATATATATATATAAGCAATTCTCTCTTTGGAAAGAGAGAGACACATTTGCATATTTTCAATATGTAATCATGTGAACGGAGATTAGAGAAAGAAGGGGAAAACCATCAAAATGAAGCATACAAATTTCCAATACCATCAAAATGAAGCATCAATTCGTGAAGAAAGCATATAACTTGCACTCTTTATCCACTTTCTTGCCTTGATTATCAATATTGTTGCTACACCTTCATATTCTATGTTAGGACCGGATGCATTAAATCTTGGAAGAGAGTAATTATATATCCATTATTTAAAAAAAATAAATTTAATTTAATATATTAACAAAAACCGACAAATGAGAAAAACTTTAGACTTTTTTTTTTGAATTTTTAGATCTTCACTTTTATAGGCGGGTGGGAGAGGATTAAAGAATAAGTTAGCGGATTGAACTAATATCAATAGGAAACTCATTCCTTTGTTGGGAGTAAAAGCATGCCTCCCGTGCAAATTTTCGTATGGGTAAACTAAAAGTTGTCAGTATCATATCTGTAATTTTTGCTCTGTTCTTATTATTTGATTTTTTTTTAAAAAAATCATACCTAATTTTTATATTTAGTTTTATTTTGATCATACGTCGTTGAAAAATATTGATGTTGATTTGTCAACATAAAATAATGTCACATCATCATTAAAAAATAAAAATACCACGTCAGTAATTCAATTGATTTTTTAACGGTAAGTGACCAAAATGAAACAAAAACATAATATTATGTATGATTTTTAAAAATAGTTGGGAGATCAAAACAAAACAAAAATGATACTTGAGGTACTAAACATGTAGTCATACCCGTTTCTGATATTTTGGTGGCCCTCGGGTGAACCAAAAAGTTAGGCCTCTAATCAGGGAATTAAATTATAGTTTGCATTTGTGTCTTCAGTCGCATTGCGTTTATTGTATTGTTGTCACTGCAAGTATCGTGGTTGTAAATTTTTAATAACATATGCTATTGTGGACATAGTGATTTGAAGATATCGTGGTTTTGGACGATGTCGTTACCATTGTATAATGGTCATTATTGTGGTTACAGACCGTATTTAAATAATCATTCCTAATAAAAGTGTTGAAAAAAACAAATTTCAAAGACAATTCTATAATAACAAGTATTGAAAAAATAGGTCCCTACTAACAAATATTTAAAAAGTAAATTTTAAGAATATACTCATAATAATAAATATTGAAAAAAAAATTAGACCTCTAATAAAAAATATGAAAAAATGGATCATAACAAAAAATAAATATTAAACAAGATATTTAACTTTAAAAGTATGCCCCTAATAATAAATGTTGAAAAAATTGGGCCCCTAGTAATAAGTATTGAAAAAATTGAACCTTTAATAACAAATGTTAGAAAAAAATATTGGCAAACAATTGGACACTTATACAAATATTGGAAAAACAAATTATAATGATAGGTCTAATAATAAATATTAGAGAAAAATTAAACCATTAATAACAAATATTAAAAACAATTAGACTCCACAATTAATATAAAGTTATTTTTTTTACAAATATAATACATAATAAAAAATTACGATAAAGTATATATATAATCTCTGAACTTTTAGGGTGCTTTCATTTTGGTCACCCAATTTTTAAAACTTGCAATATAGTCATCGACCTTTTAGTTCGTTTTTCAGTAAGGTCTCTACTGATTCCTTCTGTCCGTTAGGGCTGATGTGTTACCTCTATTAACTCCTCTTCTTTTTCTTCTTATTATTCTTCTTATTCAACAAAAAAATAATCAAATACAAAAACCCAAGCAATATATACATAAAATAGTGAGTAAAAACATTATAGTTCATAGACCGATTATCTTATTCGATGACAATCAATGATGGTGTTAGCTCGAATATCTCATTCGTGATCACTAATGACCCTTTAACACCTTCTCTTAAACACTTCAAACTCAATCTACAATCCTTATTTCTCACTGTAAAACAAACCACCTTCGTTGTCTCTTCCTGTAATGCCACAAATCTCGAGTTAGTAGTTTAGGTCAACCCGAGATCCATAAATTGAGCCCAATAGACCTCTAAAAATAGTTTGGACCAAATTGAGTTGAAAATTAGCTTGAGTTAGGCCCAAGAATTAGATATTGATTATGATTTTAATATGAGATAAAAGAATAGGGACTAAAAGTGCAATTAATCTTACTTGAATCAGAGGATAAAACCCCCTTATTTTAAGTGATTTTCACGTGAACCTTTCTTCAAAACTTACCAAACACTCTTCATTTCTCTTCATCTTTTTCTCTCAAGTTTAAGATAAAGGAGGAAACTTTAAGAATTTCAAGCTTAGTTTGGGTTAACCAAGGTAAGAATATTAATCTAAATGCCTTAAGCTTCGATTAAGGCCCCTAATCTCAAGTTTTAGTCATAGTTTCCAAAATAGGTTTTTAGGGAGGTTTAGGAGAATCAAATTATTATATCTCATTTTTAGTGGATTCAAGTTATATGAAGTGTTCTTAACTTCAATCTAAGCTCCTAAATAAGTTTGTAATTCATTTTTCTTGCATTTGATTAGCGAAAGAAATGGGGGAGAGCTTCAAGGCTATATTGAAAGAAAATTTGAATCTTGGGTGATTGAGGACGTTTCTAGCAGCTAGAATATCAAGTTAACACATTCACAACTCTTTCATACCATTTGTGGGTCATTAGAAATGCATTCTAGCTTCAGAGTTGAGTTTGAAGTATATTGAGCATTTTCATGGTAGATTCCATGTTTTAGAGTTTTAACATGTTTTAAAGCCTTATTTTATGACCCCTTTTGATCACATAAAACATTAATAATGATTAGAAACCCCATAATAACATTTTGGATGAGTTTGAGTGTCCAATTCGTGCCAAAATAGGGTATTTTTAGGATGAGTATCGGTACTGGAAGAATAGTACTGATACTGTTCTTATGAGAGAGAAAAATCAAAGTATTTTATGAAGGCAATATTTATACCCCTCGAAGGAGTATAAATACTAGGGTCCTAGTTTCAAGATCAAAGGTTTTGGTATCAAAACCATTTTTTCAGTGTCTAATTTTGGTATCGGTACTCTAAGTGGTATCAATACCAAGGGTTGAGTATTGATACTCTATAGGAGTATCAATACTACTCATTTTTCCTTTAATATAATTAAGTAGTGGGTATCGATACCCTAAAATAAGTATAAATACTCAAGGGACAATATTGATATCGAGAGGCCTAGTTTCAATACCAATATATATTTTTTAGGGTATAATTTCAAGGGGCTTTAGAAAGACTTGAGGCTTCTCAAAAGCTCTATGATTCCTCTCAAATAAGACTACATATAATGCCCCGAATTTGGGGTTAAGAGTTTCAAGTATTTTTTACTTGGACCTTAGGATGATTTCCTTTAACCTATGAAGTTGTGGACCAAAATAGATTTGATTTGGGCTTAGGATGAGCCCAACAAACCTTAAAAAATGGTGTTTTTAACCTTGAACCAAATATGGAGGGACTAGGTGGGTAATTAGCCCATTATTTTAAATCAAAGTTGATTTGCATTTATGAAGCATGCTATCACATCTGGTCACTCATCTTTTTTATCCCAAGCTTGTTTTCTACCTCTCTAAGCGCCACACAAAGATTTGAACTTTAAGGTCTCCAAACATTATTTGAAGCAACCAAGGTAAGAACTTTAGTCTCTTCCTTCCAAGTTCCATTTTAAACCCCTAATCATAAGTTTTGGTTCAGTCTTCAAAAAGTGGGTTTAAGATGGGTTTATGAGATCTGGAAATTTCAGTTCGTTTCAGGGAGTTTTGAGTTATATAAATCATTCTAGTGCTCCTTTAAGTATTAGAAATGAGTTAACAACTCATTATGCTTGTTTTGATTAGTGCAAGAGCAAGGGGAGAGCTCAAAATCTATAGGCAAGGAAAAGTTAACTCTTGGGTGATTCAAGGACATGTTTTAGACACCTAGCTTCTAGGTAACATGATTCTAACTTGTCCATGCCATATGTAGATCATTGTATGCACATATAATGTTTGTTTGTTCATGAAAGCATGCTAGAGTAAATCCATGGTAAAAATTCGTATTTGATGTTTGTAAGCATTAAAGTTAGTATTTTTTGACCTCTAAGACCTCAAATAAGACTTTAAAAATGTTTACTAGTCTTAGGGGAGTGAATGGGTGAGTTTTGGATGTGATTTCAAGCTCAAAACAAAGCATTTCTGTCCGTTAGTATCAATATTGGAAGAACAATACCGATATTGTTCTTCGTGAAAGGAAAAAACAAGATAATTTATAAAGGTAGTATCGATACTCCATCAAAGGGTATCAATACCCGGGGTCAAGTATCTATACTCAGAGGGTAATATTGATACTAGTGACAAGTTTCAGATTCCAAGAGCCATTTTTAGTACCAATACTAATGGGAGTATCGATACTAAGAGTAGACTATCGATACTCCCCAAATGAGTATTGATACCAAGGTATTTTTTTCAAGACATCAAAGATAATTTTGGTGTCTATACTCAGGTGTGTATCGATACCTAAGGGGTCAGTATCGATACCTACAATGATTTTTTGGGCAATTCTGGTTTAATCGGTTTGGGTGTTCGGGCTTGGGTGTTTTGAGTTCGCTTAAGCTTCAAGTATTCGATACAAGTGAAAACAATCAAGTAACTAACTTCTCACCTAGAAATCAAGCAAGCTATGATGACATAAGTTTGGCCTTTGAATGATGCTCAAGAAATGGCTAGGACACCCGAGCTACTCTAGCATTATGACAATCGTCCTTTGTTTATAAATATTCATATATTGTCTGTCAGTACGCATCCGATGCACGTAAATTTTGGGTCGTATTGGTATGAATTCTGATGCACATAAATTCTATTATCGTACCTTATGCTTGAATAGGTTCGAAATGTAAGCTTCTGACGCACATAAATTCTAGTCCTCACCCTGACCTCTTGAGTATCCGAGATAAACTAAGGGCTATAAGTTCCGATGCACGTAAATTCCAATTCTTACCCCGAAGCTATCACGTTCTAGATAGTTTAGTATATTGTCTGATATGCACGTAAATTTCTTTAATCCCACCACTTGGCCTATATCATGTTTGTTATGTGTTTTTGCATGTTTATGACTTTGCACATTGACATGTTCATGTAATGAATGCATGCAATATTGTATAGTTATTTTGTGGCACTGAGCTTGTGAGCTCAGCGTATGGAATGTGTTTCCGTGTGCAGGTTAGTAGAGGATCGTCGAATAGCTTATCACATCAATATATTCCAGATCAGAAGGTTATAGAGTATGACTTAGCGTATTTTAGAGATCATGTATCTTTTATGGACCTTGTATTATTTAAGTCATAACTCTATTTTAGCTTAAACTTAATGGATGTATTTTGTAGGCATTTTGTATGTATTTTGGGAGCTCTAACATATTTTGTAAACTTGAAATATGATTTCGATTATGTTATGATGAATGTTTTGAAAAGAAATTTTTGGGTTGACTATTTCGGTGGTCACGTGTGACATTGTAATCCATGGATCTTTGGGTCGGACTGGATTAGGGTGTTACACTACAAGTAAGAACAAGAATAATGATTAATTACAATTAGAAACGAGATAAATTAGGGAAACATAAAACTAGCCTTGATTGAATACTCAGGAAAAGATCAGGACATCCGAGTTACTTTAGTAAATGATACTAGTATTGAGTAATAAAATCAGTCCGAATATCCCTAAGTAGTGCGCGAGGCACTTTAAAATGACTAAATAGGTCCGAGGTCCGACACTTGCGAGGGGTGGTGTTAGAACAATCCTTAAGCTTTTTAGGAAGCTAAAATGGGATCGAACCAACTTAATTTGAAAAGATTGAGGTTTAGAAAATAAATGATTTGAAGTCACCATCGATCTTTGGGTTAGGTAGGTCGAATACCTAAAATTACTTTTAATTTTTTTTAAGAAAACAATCAAGTTAAAAGACAAAAAAACTAGCATGCGTTTAACCATAAATTCATTTTGAAAAAGGGTTCAGGAGTCGATTACGCATAGGGAAGGATGAACACCCAACAGTGCCCGAAATCGGTACCTATTCAATTATAAGTCATATTTATATTTTAAAATTGTAAATTTGAATGATAATTAAATTGTGATCCAATTAAAAAGGAAATATTTTATACGAACAATCCTCGAAAACGCACTTCCCTTGTATCTGAGAGACTTTTCCATAGATTACCCATACAAAAAAGGCATTACCTCGATTTATTGAATGTATACTAACTGAATTACATGCACTAGAAATGAAACAAAGTTCAAAAATAACATGAAGTGCCAAAATGAAACACAATAAAATGCAAAACTTAAATAAATAAACAAGTAGAGAAATAAATTTTGAAATTTTAAAAAAGGATTAAAATATAAATAATGGAAATTTAAAGGGAAGAAATTAAAGTGCATAAAATTAAATGACAAAAATGTAAACCAAAATAAAATTCAGGGATTAAATTTAAATAAAATAAAAAAGAACGAAGACTAGATTGAAATAAACTAAAACTAAGCATCAAAATTGAAACAAATCAAGACATGGAACAACAGATTCACACAACAGGAAGGGGATCTAAACATAAATAACACATAAATTTAAATCAGAATAATTAATAAAACGCAAAAATATAAAACAACATCCTAAGGACATGCACTTCAAATTAAAAATAAAATAATCACCTATAGGTGGCCAAAAATGGAAAATACTGCTAAAATTAAAAGTACTCAAAAGTGAATAAACCAAAAAATAACCTTTGACACAAAAAAAGGAAAAATAATAGAGTAAGTACTTTAAAATTAAAAAGAAAGAAATAACCCCAAAGATCAGTTACCAATCTGCAAATTCTCTTTAAAGTACGGGGTCCTGAAAAAGAAAAGCCCAAATAAAAATGGAAATAAAAAATGAGGACAACTATTTAGAAATAAAACAAAATATAACAATAAAACGGTGACCTAAATGCAAGGAAAACAAATGTACGATGATCAAGCGCCAGATTAGACCATTAGAGGTCAAAACGCAAGGCCACGATGCTCAAAATGACACCGTTTCAATCGGGTTCTAAAACCTTTTTACCTTCCCACTTCCTCCTCTCTCTCTCTATCTTTCAAATTTCAAAATGCCCTTCATTCTCTCTAAGTTTCCAGAAACCGGTGGAGGCTCTGTTACCCGCCAACGTTTTGCTACCGCGCCGGTCGTCGTTTCCAGTTGCCATTGGGGCCCAAATTTCACCAGGGTGGTCGTCTTTATACCGTGATCTCAGATTGGGGCTCGGTTTTACAAGATTCAAAGTCTAACTGCACGAAAATGGCTGAGAATGCTTCGCCCTTGGGTGCTCTGATCTCCTCTGGCCACCATTGGATTGGGCTTCTTTCGAGGTATGCTGTTCACGTCACCTCGAGGCTTCATTTCACCAATCAGATTAGCCATCCACCACTAGAGCCTCCGTCACCGAAATCCCAAAATTAAGGCTCTTCATTTTTATATAAACTAAAAACACCATGCATGTGAAAGTGGGTACCCTTAAAACATTTTGCGTTGCTCGATTACGCAATTTTTTACTTCTCTTTCTTTTCAAATGATATGGGAGAAGATATTATTGAATCTTTGTTTTCATATAAAAAAATAACAATGGAAATCACTCTCTGTATTGCTTTCGAATCGGGATCGAGAAATCCTTACAAACTTTTTCTTTCGAATGAAGGAGTAAGAACACCTTCTACAAACTGTTTTTTTTTTCTCAATCGAGAGAGTCCCTTACAACTGTTTTCATTTAGGTTTACATGGACCCAAATATTTTCATGTAAATCCCTAAAAAATGAAAATACAATTTGTTGTTTTTTGTGTGTTTTGTGCATGTGACTCTATTTGGTGCCTTAGCTGGTGGGGAGTGTTTGTGGTCCTGATGGAGGCTTGGGGACCACTGTGTGCATGAGTGGTGGTTGCTCACGCTCGGGGAGACAACTTCTGGCTTACGAAGGGACCACAACTGGTTGTTGGATGGAGAAAAAAACCTATTGGAAGGAAAAACGTTGCTCACACGAGGACCACGGATGGAATGCTTCTCACATGGGGAGGAAAGGAACCACAATCACGCGTGAAGGGTTTTGGTAGGATCACTGCCATTGGCGTTGTGCGCGTGTGGTCGTGTGGTGGAAATTGGAATGTTACTAGTGGCCGCTGCTTCTTGAAGGTTCTTCAATAGGGTTTGTGTTTAGTCAAGTTACAAAATGTAATGGACTAAGTTTTAAATGGGCTATGGGTTACAAATTGGATCATGTAAACTTGAGTCTTGGGTTGTACTGTGATGGATCAATGAATTAATTTTGTAAATGGGTTTGAATGTTTGGGCTAATTCGGCTGAAGAATGAATGTAATTGGGACATTTGGAGACTTTGAATTAATTTGGGTAATTTTTATTTTGGAATTTGGATAATCAATGAATTTTAATTCCAAAATGAACATGTGGTCTAAGCCCAATTAAACAAATTAAGCAAAAGCTTACACTTAACCCAGTTAAGCAAAATTTGTTTGGTATCGATACCTCATGAAGATGTGTGTCTGAATTGGTTTTAGAGTATCGGTACTTGTTCATGTAGTACCGATACCTACACAATATAATAGCCTATCTTAGCTGAGTAGTATCGATACTTGTTCATCCGATACCGATACTCCTTACCCAGAACAACCTTTTTAACCCGAAAATCATCATCTCTTTACTAAATTCTTCTATTTTTAACTCCCTTATTTCCACTAAACTCGACTATAAGCATCTTAACTATCTTCTATCATTCTAACACCTTATTATCTTCCATATCTTATTCCAATTCTTGAAACTAAGAATTTTACTAAATTTTCCATATAATCCAAACTTAATTCTAACACTTATTACTTCTTATTCAAACCTATGACAAGTCAAATCCAACTTCTAAATTCATTTAAACCTTCTTATTCAAATTTTCACTTAAACACTTCATATCTTCAATCATCCATAACTCACCATTCTTTGAGTTCTATGGCTCTTTTGTTTTCATACTCTTTCCTAATGCTTCATCAATCAAAATCACACCTAACTTTCAAGAATTAACCAAATAAAAACTAATTCACCTTGGTTATGGGGCTTCACGTCTGGAGAAGAAGAGTGAAGAAGAAATGTTTGGAAACCTTTTGTTTCTCCCAAACATGTTCCACGTGGTTTTAAAATAATCACAACAAATATTTAATTTTCCCCTTGTTCAATGACCCATTTGCCCCTTTTATTCCTCCTTCTTTACTAAATCATCCTACATAAAATATTTCAATTTAGTCCTTGAATTTTTCAATTTATCTAATTAAATTACTAAATTCTAAAATTTCACAATTTGGTCACTAACCTGATGTTGGGGATGTTACAATCTATAAATATTTGTTTTCTTATTTAATTTAATTTTTGGGGAATTCTTTTTATTTATTTAGCTTTTTATATTTAGTATGTTATTTACTTTGATTTTGTGGTTTATTTATTTATATTTCACTAATATATTCATATATTTCTTTGGCTCGATATTATTTTATAAATATTTTCCATACATTTTAATGTGGAATAAAGACAAATCGAGGGGAATTTTTTTTGTCTTAGACGTTAAGAAAATTAAATTCTCTCAATTTTATTTTAGTTCCATGCCAAATATTTTTTTCTTATATTTTGTCACATTATTTCAAATGGGTTATGTTCTCAAATTAGTTGGACAACTGATATCCTCCTGGATGTTGAAGGATTTTGGGGTTATTTAATAAGACAACATATCATTGATTTTTCATAAATAATATTATAATCATTTGATTTTTCGAATTTTGAAGAATACTTCTAAATTTTTTTAGAACTTAGAAAATTTAGAGGTGTTCTAAAGAATTGTAAAATCTCTAATGTTTTAGCATGATTCATAAAAATCAGGGTGTATTCTCGAATCGGATTGGATCTCAATATTCTTCTAGACGTTGGAGAATATTCGATATCACCCATGAAAGACATCATCTTCGAAAGTTTATATAGATTAGTCTGTAATTTTTTTGGGGTTTCGGGCATAATTTAGATTCTCTTAGGCATTAGGGAATCTAAAATTATTCTTGAGAGCTTAAAAAAATTATTAATATAAAAATACATAAATTGCATTCATGAGTTGAGACAAAATATTCATGGTCAAGTGAACGTCTTTTTTGACGGACGTGGTGAAGGTGATAACCCTCTCTCACACATAACCGTACCTTGAACCCGATTTTAGTTTGCGTAGAACCTAAATAAAATTTTTTGGTGATCCAATCACACCTAAACTGATTGGTGGTGACTCCCAACATTTCTTTAAGTACAAAACCTAATTTTTTATTCGTCGAGTAAAAAATGGTGTGTACATCACCTTTTTCTATTAGAAATTTACTGGATAAAAATTTATTAGTTTTACAACTTAGACTATATCACTTTATTTCTAGTAGAATGTCATTTACAAATAGTATTAGGATAAAAAATTTATCCAGCGAACTTTATATGCATGAACTAATCAACTATATTTTCCTTAAAACCAAAAAAAGGTTATGGTACCATTGACGACATGCTTCTGATAACCATAAATTGAATTTCTAGTAAACTTTTGTTTTGTTATAAATTTAGAATATGTCGTAACTTTTAAAATCTTTTAAAATTAAAGATTTGAGGGTTAAGTTTATTTTAATTTATTAAAATTAGGACTAAATTGATAGAATATATTAGTAACAGTTACCAAATGTGCAATTATACCAAATATTTTAATTGCCACATCAGCTTCTCTGTTAAATATTAACTGCAACTAACTTAATTGAATGCATTTAAATAGTTGAATTACATGATTGACAAAATTTCAAAAATATTGGTTAAAATGAAAAGGGGCAATAGTTAGGTGGCCACTGATATATTTTAGCTTTTATTTTAAATAATTTTGTTGAGTTAATCGATCGATGGAATTGGCCAAGAGGGGGTGAATTGGCAATTAAAACTTTGGTGGAAGCTTTTGCAGAAAATTGAAAAGATAGTATACGTCCACTACCTTAGCTATACACACTAAGGATTTTCCAACAAATTCACTAATTTGTTCTTTCTTTTGAGGCCAAAGAGATAACCTTACAACACCCTCAAGAATATACCCCAATTCTTGAGAACACTCTTTCTCAAAGAGAAGATTACAAATATGCAAACTTACAAGGAAATCCTCACAAGGTAGATTGTTTGCACAATTCTATAACAGAGAAAAGAACACTAAAAAATGAATACAATTGAGTACAAGTAGTGTTCTTGAAAGTAAAATGAATATTGAATGAAAAATAGGCTTGAACTGCTCAAACTTGAGGTATGATGCTTTCTCTTTGATTCTCTCTTGTTTCTTGTTTCTTGTGTTTTGTTGTTGTTGATCAATGGCTTCTAAGCTTGTTTAAATACACCTTCAAATGATTATGAACATTGGGGATAATTAGTAGAGTCAATAGAGCCGTTTAAGTGTGAAAACAGTTAATAAAATCAGTTGGGAGCGTCAGTGCATCGATGCATACCCAAGGTGCATCGGTGCATCAAGTGTAAAATTCAAATATTTTGACCGTTGGACCTTTAGTGCATCGGTTCACTAAGAGTGCACCGATGCATGAAATGCATTCGATGTTTCAAAATAGTCAGAGTGCATCGATACATGGCTGGTGCATCGATGCATCAAATGCATTCGATGTTTTCATAAAACTCTGAGTGCATCGATGCATAGTATGTGCATCGATGCATAGAATACATTCGATGTTCAATTTATTCCATGGTGCATCGATGCATGGATTCGTGGATCGGTGCAACACTTTGAAAAATTGATTTTAGGCTTGATTTTGGTTCAAAATACTTTGTGAAAATTGTTTCAAAAATATATTGAGTATAAAACACAATTTTACACATTTAGTAAGGTTTGAAATTGATCTTGAAGACTTGGAGTAATAATTTGATATTCGAGTAATTAAATCGAATATACTTAGAAAATCATTTGTAAAATCTTAAAATTCATTTATACTTAATTTGTTATATCGAAACATCAAAATGTTTTCAACAATCTCCCCCTTTTTGATATAACAAAGCATGTGTGTAATTTTAAGATTTTCTTTGAAAATAAATTTTAAAAAAAATCAAATTTGAAATTACTCCCCCTTACTTTAACACTTCTCCCCTTTAAAACATTTTAACACTTTAACATTTCTCCCCCTTTTTGTTAAATCAAAAAGACTTAAAAATCGATTTAAACAAGGTTTTGAAAAACATAGCCAATTGATATATATATATATATAGCTTAAGCTGCTAAGATTAAAGATCAAAATAGAGATTAGCCATTAGTTTCATAATCAATATTCATAATCAAATGTGAAATGGCATAATTGGTCATAATGAACTAATATGATGCAAAAATTAAGAAACATTAAGCTCAAAATAATAAAGTTAAAATCAAACCAAATATATATAAATATTAAGTTCAAGAATCCATAAAACAACAAATAAGTTCAAAACATCCAACAACCGTCAAATTTAAACATCCAGAAATATCAAAATCAATCCAAGTTTGAAAATCCAAGAAAACATAACAAGGAAACAAATTCACTCCATCGGAGGATAGGGAGGAGGAGGATAATGAGCTCGAACTTCAAGAGTGAGAGTGTCCATACGTTCACGCATCTCCTACTAAAACTCAGTAATCTGAGACTCCATGGAGGCAAACCTCAAATCAAACGACTCCAAGAAAGATCGAAAATAGGGTGGCGTTTGATCTTATTGTCGTGCTGGTTCTGGTGCAGGCTCATTGTCTAGTACATGATCTTAGATATCTTGCATAAGTTGTTGAAACTCAGGATCATAGTCAGCAGCCGGTGCCAGAGGAGGAGGAACACGAGATGAGCTAGGAGCAGCTCGTGAAGAACTAGCTCCCGGGGTTTGCTTACCAGGTCGAAAAACCCAAAGATCGGTTTCTCGCTTGTTTCCAATCCTCTTTCTTCAATGAGGTGAGATTGATTTGATTTTGGAGAGGGATAGGATTGTCGAGAGAGACGTTTAGACCGAGTTTGATAAAAAGGTTACTAAGAAGACATCCATAAATCAATGTTTCTACATGTTTTGAAGGAACAATGTTTATGATGTCCACTAGTTGACTAAATATAATGTGGGGCAGATTTATTTTGATCTTATTCTTAATACAATGCATCCACCATAAATCCCTAGTACGAAGAGTGAAGTACCTACCTCCGGATAGTCTAAACCACCAAGAGATCATCAAATGAAGAAAACGATCGTGATGAGATCATAGAGTACTAACACTAGAGTTTGGAACATAGGGATATTCCACATTTTCATTCTCATTATATAACCCATTATCATCTAACCCAAAAAGGAAACCTATAGTCTCGGGTTCAATATTAATATATTGGCCTAAAAGATAGGATCTAATGGCTATAGTCCCACATTGAGTTTGGTTTTGAATGCATACTGCATTGGAGTAGAAGATGCGGACTAATTGTTGATAGACGATAGGTTTGAGGTGACACAATTTATCAAACTTCCAGGTTTTAAGAATCGGAAGATATTCGAAGTCAATATCAATCATGGCTTGAAGAGAAGGAATACGCTCTTCCCGAATTCTATAGGATTGGAAAGAATTTTTGTACCTAGAGTACAATTCGTCTCTACGACGTTCAGGCATATTAAAACAAGATCCTAATAGGCTATTAGGTGGAGGAGAAATAGGATTAGGAGGTTGGTTTGAACGAGAACGACTCGATGAAGTTCTACGGCGTTTGAGATTAGACATGGTTTAGGAATCAGAAAAACGAATATAACCTACAAATTGAAACACATGTATGCAATATAATCAATCCCAAAACTCAATTGAGTCCTCAATAATTCAAGGTTCTCTAAACCAAATCCTAATGGGCAAGGTTTTTGAAAACTATTAAAAACAATTTTTGTAAAATCATAATATGTATAGTTTTCATGAAAACAACATAATTAAATCAAAAACATCAAATTTAAAAATTAAATTTAGATTTTCATTTTTTTATTTCGAAAATTCAAAAATTCTTTGAAAATTTGTGAGTTTTTTATGAAATTAGTTGTAAAATCTAATTTCTAATCATCAAACAATCAATGCTCGATATAATGTTCATCCTAGAACTAATTAAAACTAGTCCTAAGATCAAAAAGCAATAAAATAGAGGTTTTTGAAATATTACCTTGAAAATTTCGGATTGATGAGAATGAGATGTTGTTTTGCACGATTTGATGATAAGAGTAGGATTAGGAGTTGAAAAGCTCAAAGATTCTGATAAAAAACCAAGGATTTGGAGCAATTTTGATACTAAGGAGAGAGAGAGGAGCGATGACCAAGAGAGAGTTTTAAGAGTGTTTTGAGAAAATGAGGAAGAAATAGGGTTTTTATCCAAAAACCCGATGGATGGCGATGCATGGCCTTGTGCATCATTGCACATTCAAGGCATGCATCGGTGCACCTCCATGGTGTATCGAAGCACATTCAAAGGGATGCATCGATGCAGTTTTAAGTGTATCGATGCATGAAGCACAAAAATGAAAAAAATCCATTTTAAACACTCAAAAATACTAAATTAATTAGCTCTAGTGGTATTGGCAACTCATATATTGAAAATTAATCATGTTCAATTAATCAAATTAATCCTTAAACAACATTTGAACATAAAATTAATTTTCACCAAAGAACATAAACTCCCCCTAACTAATAGCAATAAATGCAATCAAAAATTACTATTATAAGCATTTTTCATTTATTCTTAAAAATGTTAAAATTATTTTAAACACTAGTTAAACCTAATTCTCTCCTAAGTGTCCAAAATCTTTCTTTGTCTAAAGGTTTTGTAAAGATATCCGCTAATTGGTGCAAAGTATCAACAAATTCTAGAACTACATCTTCCTTAGCGACATAGTCTCTAATGAAGTGATGTCTAATTTCAATATGCTTAGTTCTAGAGTGTTGGATGGGAATTTTAGTGAGACAAATAGCACTAGTATTGTCACACTTGATAGGAATGGTACCTACTTCAATTCCATAATCAAAAAGTTGTTGTTTTATCCATAAAACTTGTGCACAACAACTACCGGCTGAAATGTATTCCGCTTCAGTGGTAGATAATGCAACACAATTTTGTTTCTTTGAAAACCAAGAAATCAACATATTTCCAAGGAATTGGCAAGTACCGGAGGTGTTTTTCCTATCTAATTTGCATCATCCATAATCCGCATCAGAGAAGGCATGCAAGCTAAAGCTAGAGTCTCTAGGATACCAAAGTCCTAAACTAGGAGTGTTCTTAAGGTATATAAAGATCCTCTTAATAGCTAGTAAATGTGATTCCTTAGGGCATGATTGAAATCTAGCACATAAGCAAACACTAAACATAATGTCTGGTCTAATTGCAGTTAGATAAAGTAAAGAACCAATCATTGACCTATATAATTTAACATCCACACATTTACCTCCTTCATCTATGTCAAGCCTTGTTAATGAGCTCATTGGAGTGTCATGCGGTTTCCCATTTTTCAGTCCAAACTTCTTGAGCATGTCTTTGACGTACTTAGCTTGATTGATGAAGATGCCATATTTTCTTTGCTTGATTTGGAGTCCCAAGAAAAATGAGAGCTCCCCCATCATGCTCGTCTCGAACTCACTTTGCATTAGCATTGAAAATTCTTGGCAAAAAACATCATTAGTAGAACCAAATATTATATCATCAACATAAATTTGAAATACTAATAAATCCATTTTTGGCGTTAAGCTCTATGAACTGACTTTTTTCCCCGGTCATGTGTCTTGAGCATCCACTATCAAGGTACCATGAGTTTGAATTTATTTCCCGTGCCTTGTAGCAATGCTCATTTTCCTACAAACATAGATTAATTTCTAATTTTTGGTACCCAAATTCTCTTGGGTCCATATTCATTAGTTTCCAAAATCTTAGTCTCCTTAGGTATCCATTTGTGTAGGATATCCTTATCTTTAGTAGTAATGAGTCCTTTAGGAACCCATATACTTCTGACGATTTTTCTATTAGAGGTTCTTTGGGGACCTCTATGATTGTAGTTTTTAAAACTTTTTCTAACAAAGTTGGATTTTGAATTTTCTCCATTTTCAAAACGTTTTGTTCCAACTTTATCAAAAGAAGTTTTAAGATCATCAATTTTCTTTTGATGATCATCATTGACCTTTGAAAGTAAATTTTTCAAATCCGAAATTTTCTTTTCAAACTCTTCTAGTTTGATTTGCAAATCTTTGATTTTACTTTCAAAATCATTGTTGGTCTTGGAAATGAGCTTATTTTCATTTTTCAATTTTGAGACATCATTTTTATATTTTAAAAATAATTTCTCATAATTCGAAGCCAACCCATTATATTCCTCTAATAACTCATCATAAGATAAATCATCTAATTCGGATGAATTAGAGGTTACCTTAGAATATTCCCCGAATGCCATCAAACACAAGTTTGCTACTTCTTGTTCCTCTTCATCGAAACCTTCTTCATCACTCCATGTAGCCACATGAGCTTTGTGCTTATTCTTTGATTGACCATTTCTCTTCAATTGTGGGCAATCATATTTGACATGCCCCGACTTTTTGCATTCATAGCAAATGATAGGGTCCTTCTCTTTTGGTTCATTTTTGAGGCCTTCATTTCATTTGAATTTTCTTCCTCGGTAAGGTCTCATCATTTTTTCTGAACCGTTTGGCAAACAATGCCATTTCCTCGTCATCGTCATCTTCATCCGAATCACTCTAATTTTTTGTGGATTTGAGATCAACTCCAATGTTTTTCTTCTTCTCCTTCTCCTTTGGTGTCTCATCAATCTTATCGAGGTCCACCTCATCTTCAAGCATCATTTCATGAGTGAGGAATGAACCAATTAGCTCTTCAAGAGTTAAGGATTTTAGGTTCTTAGCCTTGATGATTTCCGTCTTCTTGGATTGCCACGATTTTGGAAGTGAGTAAACTAACTTCCTCACAAGCTTTTCGTTTGGAATGATTTCTCCATATGATTTGAGACCATTGACAATCGTTGAGAATCTATCCGTCATAGCTTTGATATCTTCATTTGGTTTCATCCTGAAATTTTCATAGCTATGTGTTAGAAGACTAATTTTAGATTCTTTTACCTCGTCAGTGCCTTCATGAGTGACTTGTAGTTTATCCAATATTTCTTTGGCGGTTGTACAAGATGAAACTCTTCCATATTCATCTGGTCCAAGAGCACAAAATATGATATGGATGGCTTTGGAGTTGAGATGGAACATTCTTGTCTCTCATTCACTCCACAATCTTGGATGGGTGAGAGGCTTGATATATCAGTCTTCTATAACATTCCATGCTCCCATGTCACTTTCTTGAATGAAATACATCATCCTATTCTTCCAATAGGCATAGCTAGCTCCATTGAAGAAATGAGGCTTGTTGACGGGCATCGAATCGAGACCGGAGTCGACATTTGAAGTAGAGGTCATTGATGACTTGATAATCGATGTAACTCTTCCCGAATCGACTCAAGAGGTGATTAAACCTTTAAATGAGTGAGGCTCTGATACCAATTGTTGAATTAATTGATCGATAGAATTGGCAAAGAGGGGGTGAATTGCCAATTAAAATTTTGGTAGAAGCTTTTGCAGAAAATTGAAAAGATTTGTACAGTGATTTAGAGTGGTTTGACTTTCTCAACCAAATTCTACGTCCACTACCTTAGCTATCCACACTAAGGATTTTCCAAAAAAATCACTAATTTGTTCTTTCTTTTGAGGCCAAAGAGATAACCTTACAACACCCTCAAGAATATACCACAATTCTTGAGAACACTCTTTCTTAAAGAGAAGATTATAAATTTGCAAACTTAAAAGGAAATCCTCACAAGGTAAATTGTTTGCACAATTCTAGAACAGAGAAAAGAACACTAAAAAATGAATACAATTGAGTACAAGTAGTGTTCTTGAAAGCAAAATGAATATTGAATAAAAAATAGGCTTGAAATGCTCAAACTTGAGGTTTGATGCTTTCTCTTTGATTCTCTCTTGATTCTTGTTTCTTGTGTTTTCTTTTTGTTGATCAATGGCTTCTAAGCTTATTTAAATACACCTTCAAATGATTCTTAACGTTGGGGATGATTAGTGGAGTCAATAGAGCCGTTTAAGTGTGAAAACAATTAATAAAATCAGTTGGGAGCGTCAGTGCATCGATGCATACCCAAGGTGCATCGGTGCATCAAGTGTAAAATTCAAATATTTTGACCGTTGGACCCTTAGTGCATCAGTGCACTAAGAGTGCATTGGTGCACTAAGAGTGCATCGATGCATGAAATGCATTCGATGTTTCAAAATAGCCAGAGTGCATCGATGCATGGCTGGTGCATCGATGCATGGCTGGTGCATTGATGCATCAAATGCATTCGATGTTTTCATAAAACTCTGAGTGCATCGATGCATAGTATGTGCATCGATGCATGAAATGCATTCGATGTTCAATTTATTCCATGGTGCATCGATGCATGGATTGGTGCATCACTTTGAAAAATTGATTTTAGGCTTGATTTTGGTTCAAAATACTTTGTGAAAATTGTTTCAAAAATATATCAAGTATAAAACACAATTTTACGCATTTAGTAAGGTTTGAAATTGATCTTGAAGACTTGGAGTAATAATTTGATATTCGAGTAATTAAATCGAATATACTTAGAAAATCATTTGTAAAATCTTAAAATTCATTTATACTTAATTTGTTATATCGAAACATCAAAATGTTTTCAACAATCTCCCCCTTTTTGATATAACAAAACATGTGTATAATTTTAAGATTTTCTTTGAAAATAAAATTAAAAAAAAATAACTTTGAAATTACTCCCCCTTACTTTAACACTTCTCCCCTTTAAAACATTTTAACACTTTAACATTTCTTCCCCTTTTTGTTAAATCAAAAAGACTTAAAAATTGATTTAAACAAGGTTTTGAAAAACATAGCCAATTGATATATATATATATAACTTAAGCTGTTAAGATTAAAGATCAAAAGAGAGATTAGCCATTAGTTTCATAATCAATATTCATAATCAAATGTGAAATGGCATAATTGGTCAAAATGAACTAATATGATGCAAAAATTAAGAAACATTAAGCTCAAAATAATAAAGTTAAAATCAAACCAAAATATATATAAATATTAAGTTCAAGAATCCATAAAACAACAAATAAGTTCAAAACATCTAACAACCATCAAATTTAAACATCTAGAAATATCAAAATCAATCCAAGTTTGAAAATCCAAGAAAACATAACAAGGAAACAAATTCACTCCATCGAAGGATCGAGAGGAGGAGGATAATGAGCTCGAACTTAAAAAGTGAGAGCGTCTATACGTTCACGCATATCCCGCTGAAACTCAGTAATCTGAGACTCCATGGAGGAAAACCTCAGATCAAACGACTCCAAGAAAGATCGAAAATAGGGTGGCGTTTGATCTTCTTGTCGTGCTGGTTCCGGTGTAGGCTCATCGTCTGGTACATGATCATCGATATCTTGCATAAGTTGTTGAAACTCGGGATCATCGTCAGCAGTCGGTGCCGGAGGAGGAGGAGCACGAGAAGAGCTAGGAGCAGCTCGTGAAGAACTAGCTCCCGGGGTTTGCTTACCGGGTCGAAAAACCCAAAGACCGGTTTCCTCGTCTTGTTTCCAATCCGCTTTCTTCAATGAGGTGAGATTGATTTGATTTTGGAGAGGGATAGGATTGTCGAGAGAGATGTTTAGACCGAGTTTGATAAAAAGATTACTAAGAAGACATCCATAAATCAATGTTTCGACATGTTTTGAAGGAACAATGTTTATGATGTCCTACGTGATTGTTTAAGAGATGATCGTCTCAATATTAAATCTGAAAGAAATCTTTGGCGTGAATCAAATTTGAACTTTCTACCATCGCCATCTTTCTTATTACTTAAGTTGTTAATTATGACGCTTTGCAAAGTAAAGCTTAATTTGGGGAATCAGTGAACTGTAAAATTTAATTATTATATTCTTCATCTACTTGAAATAAAATTTATTTAAAGATATGATTTCATACCTGATTTGATTCAGCTCTCGGCATTATTCAATAATATATATATATATATATATATATGAAATACTGAACCCAATTAACCTGGCCACCTCTAACCTTAATGCAAGTTGCATTTTTGAACAAATTGTGATGTATTTTCTACTAAGAAGAGAAATCCGGATTAGGACCAACTCTTTTTTAAAGAATTTCCATTGCCTAAAAATAGTTGAAGGTGACATGGGCGAAGGAGGGGCATGCTGTTTGAAGAAGTGGGATCAACACTAAGAAATACATTTCAAACACGTGTGTTCAAAAAAGTAAACAATAATTACTTTAATATTGTTTAAAGCATGAGACTTGTAATTCAAATTTTCATTTAATTATTACTAAATAAATTAAGGGATTTTTCTTCTAAATAAACAATGGAATTGAATTGTTAAAAAACAATGGAGTTATCTACAGACAAATAATTGAAATACTAAAAAAATATTTTATAAGATTAACATAAGGCCAGATGATAAAAAATACTCCCAACGTTTGATTAAATAATAATTTTTAACTCATACTTTTATGAAATATTTTGGTCATAATGTCTCATTTTGAGGTAAAAAGATCCCTAATAGATGTAAACCGTTAGTTAATAAATGATCAACGCTAAAAAAAGTGGCATTTTGCCCCAAAATAAAATGTTGTGGACAAAAAAGTTTCAAGTATATATACACCAAAATGACTAAATAGTCAAATATTATGGATGTTTTTTTTATATTATACCTTTAAATAATGATAACATGTTTATATTAGTTCTAAATCATAAATTCTAAAATACTAAATCTTATTTTTAAAATTCTGAACACTAAATAGAATATGTGTCATTAAAATAGATAAATCAGGTTCCAAATTTTTTTATGTATAATATTCAGTATGGTAGAATGAACTTTTAGATGTTTATATATATTTAGCTTCAAACTAATTCCAACATGTCACATATGGACCCAATATAGAGGACAAGTAAGTCCTAACAATGGTTGAAAACCTTAAATTGGAGAAATTGATGACACAAGGAGTCCTACAAAAGATTCTAAGGAAGTTTATGACAGGTACATATAAAAATTAGGACATTATGTTTCCATGATAAGGATAGGCCTCAATCTCACTTTTCGAATAAAAAAATCAACTAAATTATATTTCTTAGCCTTGACCTTCAAAGGCTTTCGAAAGCAAGCGTGGGACGTTCACCCCAAAGGGCCAAATATTCAACAATTTCAGCTGTACCTAGAAGATGTTATTGACTAGTGTTTTAGTTCAAGTTGGTTATTTTCTGCATCTAACTAGATATATATGAGTCTCCATTATTTATTTTATAGTTCAAAACAATTATTTATAGTTTTAATTTTTTGGTATAGTTATCCTATATTTGATTTACTAGTTGATTAATTTGGATCTGAATATTGTAGAGATTTATTATAGGATCAACTCAATTTGTTCCATTCATAACACCGTGATTCGATCTATATAGGTCGTTGTTTAAAGAATCTGTCGATTCATTCGGCTAAATTATTATTATTTTTTGCTTAAAAATGGGAATGGTTTCACAATTTATATAAGCATGATTGCTAAAAAGAACTTGATAATAAAATTAGTTTTTGTTTTCTTCTACATTTCATTTTCTCTAAGTTGTTGATGCGTCTTGCTTAAAAGGCTGGAGTTTTCGAAATAACTTTGTTAATTATTCCATGCCATTTCCATTTTATCCAGTTTCAGACGGTAGAAAGTTATCCCATGTCATTTTTAGTATTGCAAAATGAACCCTTTTTAATAGGTGTCCAATTTTTTTTAATATCCAGGTGCCTAAACGTTACAAACGTTATCACTTTAGGTGTCTATGCAGTAGATGCCGTTAAATTTATCTATTAAGTGACATGTTTATTGTTTTGAAAATTTTATTTTTTAAAAAAAAATTAAAAATGTTATTATATTTATAAGAAAACCTTAATTTCTCTTAAAAAAAAAAACCAAATCCCTAAAAATCCTAAATCATTAACCCTAACCCGATGACATTGTCCTTGCCAACCACAATCATCGTCGTCGACGTAGTCCTTGCCATCTTCCTAGTCATACGCCGCCTTACTTGCCACTGGTTGTCATCGGGATCGCGTGGGGCCGTGATTTGCAGTGTAGGGATCGTTGGAGTACAAACATCCATTGGTCACAATTTCATAGGGTTATCAATCATCAGGTAGAGGTGAGGTCGGGTGGAGCTACATCGACAACAAACGTCGGCGGTCGGCACGGGTTTAGGGGTTGAAAGGAGAGTTTTCAAAAGTTTTGGGGTTTTTTTAAAGTATTTAAAATATTTTGTGTTTTTAAATATAATTTTAATTTTTAATTTTAAATAAAATTTTTAAAATTACCAGAATGTGATACATGTCCATTACCAACAAAATTTAACGGGAAATATGACCAGGACACCTAAAGCGATAACGCTTGTAACGTCAGTCACCTGGATGATTCAAAAAAAAGTTTAGACTTCTATTTGGGAAAAACAATATAGTTTGGACACCTATTTTATAATTAAGACTTTTAATAAAAAATTTCAAAATTCTATCTATAGACCTACTTTTAAATAAATGTATAAACAAATTAATTAATTGTTTGATAATTTATTAAAAATTATTAATTGTAGTGATTTAATAATTTTTTTGCTAAAGAAATTACGATTATAACGAAAAATTATACTTGGGAATCTTCATGCGTGATTCATTAAAAATCTCCCTAAATCTACGTAAAGTGAAAGAGTAGACGCATAACACTTAACAAAGAGTTAATAAAACCAATCTCCTAAAAAGGGACCAAAACAAAAGCTATGAAAGCTAAACTAACCGAACCGGACTCGTCATATCCGGAGGAGATTCAATGTGATGAATTTCAAAATCAGCAACACTAGCCAATTTAACCAAGTAATATGTCATCCGATTACCCTTACGAGGAACATGCAGGAACCGAACAAACCAGTCCCTTTGGACAAGAGCTTGAATGTGAACTAGAATGGAAATAGTACTTTGACGGACTCCATTAAATTGAAGAAGACGAACTGCTTCCTGACAATCCAATTCAACTATTCATTGGCCTGAACAGTTACGGATAACTCCCCCGCAAGAGACATGGCCATCATTAAGATTGCGTCCACCAGCAGAATTCAGTTTCACCCAACCAGAGCTCGAACGACGCCACAGGTACAACATCTATACCAGTGCACTCGGGGAAAGTCGGCCATGCATAATTTCCCGAGGAGCTTCTCTACACAGCAACTGCACCCTTGTAGTCCTATCAAGAATGGATCCATACCCTTCCAAAGGGTTATTAAAAACCCTCGCATTTAGATCAAACCAAATATTCCAAAAGAGCGATTCGAAAAGGATATCTCAATCCTTTATATTAGACACAAACCATGAAGCATTAATGAGATTAACCAGTTGCCACTCATTAAACTCTATCGAGATAAACTCAAGACAGCCTAAATCACCAAACTCATTCAACCACTCATTTTGTTATCTTTTAAAATATATTTAAAGATTAAAATGATATTTTCTAAAAGGTATGAGGTCACAAATGTTATCAAACCTATTTTTATTTCAAATTTTTACTTATTTTTTAATTTTAAGTCTAAGTTTATGATAATTTTATTTTTAAAAAAAAATCATGTAACTAATACTTATATAACCAAATGTAGGCAACACTAAATTTCAATATTAAAAGAAAACAAATATCTGACCCGTTTTTATCTCTATATCGAATCTAATTATGATATTTTGCTAAATTAATTTCATTAGACATTGTATTTTTCTTTCATACCAACCACTGAGATGTGTACATGATCGGCACACATCATCTGGACAACCAACACCATCGGTTCTTTTTAAGCAATCAACAACAAGAGAGATTCTAAATGTTGCTTGTGGATTGAGACCTCCAACCTACACTTACTGTAAGGATTATCAATAATGTAGAATAAAGACATGCATACCTGTCCAAAATTGTTTTCATCTACTGTTCTATAATAACACTATTTGTTGAGTTCAAATTGGACTCTTCATTCTGGTTAGGGATGTAAATGAACCGAATTTGTTGGAATATATTTCTATTTCTATTTGTTTGTTTGATTTGGGTTCGTTTAAAATTTTAAGATTGTATTTATATTTGTTTATTTAAAGTTATATAAGTTTGTGTTCGTTTGTTTAATGTTCATGAACATGTTTGTTCAATGTTCACAAATATGTTAAACGAGCATATTCGTAAACACTAAATAAATATGTTTACGAATATATTTATGAACATATAGTTGAATATATCAGTAAACAATTAAAAAATCCATATATGAATAATAAACAAATAAATTGTAAATAAATATTTATTTTTATTCTTATATCTAATAATCAAATATAAATATTAATAATTAAATTATAAAAAATATTTTAAATATCGTTTTATAGGAAAATATCAACTTTGAATAACATGTGTATAAATTAATTAATAAACGAACTTATAAATGAATTTATAAATGAGTTTATAATCAAACTAATAAACGCTAATAAGTGAGTTTGTTTGTGAATATAAACAAAACGAATACAGTCTCTTCAAATTCACTTATTTAATAAAATGAATATTTTTTAGACTCAGTTATTTAACTTAACAAACTAAAATAAACAAATTATATACGAACGATTCATAAATAAATTATCAAATGCTTCATTATTTATAGAGCTACTTCTAGCATCAACAATTGTCCTCAAGTTATTCATTCCCCCCCCCCCTATTTATTACACAATTTTGGGAAAAAGAAAAAAAAAGAATAAGAGTTGAACAATTGGGAGGAAATAATCAGATTACCTTCAAAGATTGTGGAAGGGTAAAGTAGTTAAACTTATGTACTAACCATTGGGCCACATGTTAGAGAAAATATGGAAATGTTAAAGGTCAGGTTACACCATATAAATTTTTTAATAGGTAAATTAAATCCTAAATTATACTCAATTTCCTATTTTATGTTTATTTTTATGTTATTATAAAAAAGTTCACCTTTAAAATATTATTTTGTCATCATTTTTGGCCTACATTAATAAATAGGGTAAATTATATAAATAGTCCTATGACTATAGAATATTACTTTATTAAGTCACCCGGCTATTAAAAGTTACAAAATGGTCATTCGATTATATGGAGGAGTCCCTTGACTATTCAAAGTAACAATATGGTCACTCGACTATTCATTACGTTCTAAACTCGTCATTTTTCGTTAAAAAATTGATAGTAGTCTGAGCTGTACGTTAACCTAACGATTGAGATATGATACAATTTGATCTCATAATCTCAAATGATTATCGTATCTCAGTCATCATATTAACGTATAACTCAGATAACCATTAATTTTTTAACGGCAAATGACGAGTTCGAAACATAATGAATAGTTGAGTGACCGTTTTGTAACTTTTAATATTCGAGGTACTCAACAAAATAACTCCATATAATTTACCCCAATAAATAACACTTGAAAGATTAAATTGGAAATAAATTATAATTTAAAAGGTTCAACTAAGAATAACCTTTAAATAATTTTCAATAATATTTCGACCACTGTGTTTCTAAAGAGCACAAAAAACCTAAAGAGCTTGATAAGCTTACATCAAACTTTATATGAAAAATATTCTGAAAATTTTAAAAAATATGTGGAAACTTGAAAAAAAAAATCCTAAAAGAAATAGAATGTCTCAGAAATTATTTTGGTGAGGTGGATGAGTTAGTGGGGGCAGTCAAAGGTGGCAACTGCGTGGGATGCTTATGTTGATCGGTCTGTACCATTGGGGCCACCCCTCAAAAGTTGTTTCTTTTTGGGTATATATCACTATCATATTCGTACCAACCAAAGTACAGCTTTTCCCAATTCCATATAATATAAACAACATGTTTGTTTTAGTTTTAATTTGATCTTAGTCGACATGCTTAACTTAAATATTCTCTACCTATTGTTCCCTCTAAATGAATTCCGCTCACTCTTTTCATCAATTAACTACTTTGATTCACATTATTGCCTGGACAATTATATATTGGACCTTCTTCTGTCCTTTTTGAGCTAAAATTAATGTAATGGAATTATATTTTTGTTTCATCTATTTTCTTTATTAATTTATTATGATAACAAATCATTTCGTATTTATTAGTTCGAACTCTAATGGTTACGAATGAAATAAATTGAGTTAGGAGGGTCGCCATCGTCTTTGCAGTTATCGATCTGGATTAGTCAGTCAATAGATCGAATACTAGTGATTAATTAAAAAATTATAAAAATTTATGGTTAAATCATCCATTAAAATGAATTCGAGGATTATTAAATAATGGTTAAATTCTTTTGTGCTTTCCTCATTCATTGGGAATTAGATACTGCCACCCATTCTACTCTTTTATTTCTGCACATAATTTATTTATTTATTTATTCCCCCTCAATAAGGATGGAGGAGATGATTTTTTTTTAATCAGAGGTGGTCCACTAAAGATATATATATATATATATATATATATATATATATATATATATATATTAATTTTACTATTTTTATTTAATAAATATAATTTTAATTTTATTGTATCAGAAAATGATTCAAATATAAAGCAACTGAATTAGAATTCGAATTTAATTTTTTTAACATCATTGCAAACACAAGGCTTACCAATGCACGGTCAATTATTGGGACATAAGGGTGCAGCTATTAAATGGAAGGTAGAAAGTGCAGATATTTCCTACTGTTGTAATATGAAGCCTGTAGGGTAACCCAGATTTGGTTGGCAAGATAAAGCTAATATATTTGGATATTTGTTGAATCACGTTAAGATTTCTACTTCGAGTCTTACCAGCAGGAAAAAAAATCACCTTTGACAATACTTTTTTTCATGGATGATCCGATTTGACTTAGTTCTACTATAGTTGGATCGTAATATGATTATCGAACACGGAAAGTAATTCGGGTCAGGTCGGGGAAGGTTTTTAATATAAAACGCGGTTGTGTATGTCATCAGGACCACATACCATACAAACACAACCCCTGGGCAGTTATATATACTCCGCTCCCATCCTCATTTACTCACCCCAAATTCATTTCTTAGCTCTCCATTGCTGCAAGACTCTTCCTTGGCTAGATTGTATTGTGTGGACAAACTTTTGAGAGTAAGATTTTTTACTACACAACAGTGATTGATGCTTTTGTGTTTATCAGACAAGACGACAACAGCTGATTGTTTTGTTTTTTATTTTTTGTTCTTTATCAAAGATGGGCGAGAACGGTGCTGGGAAAAATCACCTTCAGGGCAATCAGGTTTTTGGCCTCTCCATTGATGTGCTTCCACAAGGTGGCTCCAAATGCTTTGATGACGATGGCCGACTGAAGCGTACCGGTAAGTTCATTTCCAGCGAGTATTGGAACAAGATCCTTTTGCTTTTATTACTTTTGTCAAAAGTGAAAAGAAATTCACTTGGAATTCAACTTTTTCATCATAAAGTTCAAAAGAAAGGGGAAGCTGAAAGCAGCTTCTACTGCATTTTTACCAAACACTTGGCTTATGTCACTGTTTTTTTTCATTTGGCAGGAACTGTATGGACCGCAAGTGCTCATATTATAACAGCTGTTATTGGTTCTGGTGTCCTGTCCCTAGCTTGGGCCACAGCTCAGCTCGGATGGATTGCTGGTCCAGCAGTTATGTTCTTGTTCTCTTTTGTCACTTACTATACCTCTACTCTTCTCGCTGCTTGTTACCGGTCCGGTGACCCTGCCTCCGGAAAAAGAAACTATACTTACATGGAAGCTGTAAGATCAAATCTTGGTACTTAAAACTTTTAATTCCATTAGCAAACGTGCTTCTTTGTTCTTCCTAAAGATATAAACTTAACCCTTTTTTTAAAATGACTTTTTTAGGCGGGTTTAAGGTCAAGATATGTGGGTGGGTTCAATACTTAAATCTTTTTGGAGTTGCCATTGGATACACAATTGCCTCATCAATTAGCATGATGTGAGTTTCTTTAACAGAAGGATCTCAAGGATGTTTACTTTCTTCTTTAGTTTGTTGTTGTTTCGGTTAGGCTAATGGGTCGGGGCTTCGATATAACAGGGCTATCAAAAGGTCTAATTGCTTCCATGCCAGTGGTGGCAAAAATCCATGTCACATGAATAGCAACCCCTATATGATCGCTTTTGGCATTGCTGAAATCATTTTCTCTCAAATTCCTGACTTCGATCAATTATGGTGGCTTTCTATTGTTGCCGCTGTCATGTCCTTCACTTACTCCACAATTGGACTTGGACTTGGAATTGCTCAAGTTGCAGGTATTATTAACAGCTTTCTTTTAGACAACTAAAAAATGCAACCTGGTTTGATTTAACTGATTTGGTGTTTCTTTTGGTTAATTTACCAGCAAATGGTAAAATTAGAGGAAGCCCGACTGGGATAACTGTTGGAACTGTTACTCAAACACAAAAAATATGGAGGAGCTTCCAGGCACTTGGAGACATAGCTTTTGCCTATTCCTACTCCCTTATACTCATTGAAATTCAGGTAACGGTTTGTCGAGCTCGAATAACTTGTTTGCTTGATAAGGCCATCAAACAAGAACTTAACAGTATGGTAGTTTTTTTTGGCAGGACACGCTTAAGGCTCCACCTGCAGAATCAAAGACGATGAAAAAGGCAACTTTGTTAAGTGTTGGAGTGACAACCCTCTTCTACATGTTGTGCGGTTGCATGGGGTATGCTGCTTTCGGAGACTTGTCCCCCGGGAACCTTCTAACCGGTTTCGGATTCTATAACCCGTTCTGGCTCCTTGACATTGCTAATGCTGCCATTGTGATTCACCTTGTTGGTGCATACCAAGTTTACTGCCAACCCCTTTTCGCCTTCATCGAGAAATCGGCAGCGGAGAGGTTCCCCGATAGTGATTTCATTACCAAAGATATCAAGATCCCTATTCCTGGATTTTGCCCTTACGGCCTTAACCTCTTCCGATTGGTTTGGAGGACAGTTTTTGTGATCTTAACAACTTTGATCTCCATGCTTCTTCCCTTCTTTAATGACATTGTTGGACTGCTTGGGGCTGTTGGATTCTGGCCACTCACAGTTTACTTCCCAGTTGAGATGTACATTTCTCAAAAGAAGATACCAAAATGGAGCACAAGATGGCTTTGCCTCCAAATACTCAGCATTGCTTGCCTTATAATCACCATAGCTGCTGCTGCAGGTTCTATTGCAGGGATTATGCTTGATCTCAAGTCGTATAAGCCCTTCTCGACCTCCTACTAGTTCGATCGAATTGAACTTGAATCTTCAAAAAGCAAGGACAACTGATCTTTAGGGTAAAAACAAGTCAAGCCAGAATTATTAATTGTTGTTAATCTACCCCTACTGCTAATCAGTTTCTTATTTTCCCCTGTAAAGTTCAACAAAATGGGGCCATATTTTTCAGTTTTAAAGTTGTAATTTTTCCCCACCAGTCAATGCAAAATGAAGAACTTTGAGCATTCAATAGTATGAACTTTTATTATACAATTAAAGCTAGCAATTTGAAGATGTTCTTCCATGCCATAATTGATGAATACCTAGTGGAGATCCTTGATTTAAGGCAAAGAAAATAGACTTTTTTCCTGCAATATGTCAACTCCAGTAACAACGAAACACCATTGGAAGTGCCTGTTTCTGTCAGCAGTGACACCAGCTTGAAAACAAGTAGCAACGAGTTATATTATGAATCCTGCTAGCGTTTATTGCCTGCTAGCTTGAAAACATCACCATAGCTTGATAGAACCAATCTACCAGTAACAACGCTACCTGCTAGCGTTTATTGCGGTTGCAAATATAACGAATGCTATGTATAACGAAGGTAAATCATCATTTTCAATTGCAACTGGTAGATTGATCTTCCCAGCTTGAAAACATCAAGTAGCCAAAAAGAACAATTGAAACACAGAAAAAATCAACCCCTGAGAAGGCCACCAACTTTGGTGTTACTAAAATCTAAAAAAGTTTTAAGTGGCATTAGCATTACTATATCCATAAAAGGTGATAAAATGTAAACCTCACTTGATGCCGTGAGTGGTAGGCCTGGGAAGAGTAGCCGATGGTTGGTTTATTTTGAGTGTTGTTCCCACTTTGCGTAAACATGTAAATATTTTCTTCATTTAAAATCTGTTTGATCATGATTACTTCACTTCTAAGGTAATTATGGGGTTTTAGAGAAGAATTAGCTGACCCTATTCCCATATGTAATAGGGTAAGGGGAGGTGTGGTAGTAGGCTACCCCGAACGCTAGGTTGAGAGCAATTTCCGTGGAAGACCTTAAGCAATTATGAATTACCCACCGAAAATTAGAGAAGAATCTCCAATGATAAAGGGTGGTTCCGAATCTTTTGTTCTAACAAGTCCTTTTTTTTCACATGAAGTAATTATTAATTTGGAGTAGAGAATCTAGGTATGATTTGATTGTTTTTCTAATCATGGAGCTACTAGAAATCAACTGATTATTCATTTCATCTAAGAAAATATTGAATTACTCGTTCAATTTCAAATGGATTACCAATACTCACCTACAGGCAACTCTAGAAACATGAAGCATTTTGGATACTTATTTGGTTACGTTAACGAAAGCAGGGTCACCCAAGCTCATCCGTTTAGCAAATATGCGTTTCAATGCTTTGATCAGACTATCAAGTCCCAGATTTTTTATTATGATATAAATTTAAATTTTCTGTCTCTATTTTTTTTAAATAATAATAATAAATTTATTATTATTATTTAATTTTAAAGGAAGTCGGAGGGTTCTAAGCTAGATTTATTGAGTTCAAAGTATTTTCCAATGAAACGAGCATTATATTCGTGTTAAGGAGGTTAAGAAAGTGTCAACTGAAAGTTATGAGATTTAATAGATGTCGACGACTGTAGTTGATGCCGACTAATAGTAACCGATGACGATGATGGTGAATGGTGGTCGATGGCAGAATACTTTGGCCTAATTTAGGAGTTAAATTAATATTTTATCTAAAATTTAAGAGTTAAATTTATTTTTTAATTAGAAAAATATTTTTTAGCCAATAAGATGTTGACATGTCACACAAAATTAAGTATTTATTTTGACAAAAATAGTTTAGGGGCTTAAAGTGAAAAAGAGTTTTAGTTTAAGGACTTATTTTAATCAAAAAATAGTTTAAATACTTAAAGTGGTTAGATGAAATAGTTAAATAACTTAATTTGATCAAAAATAATAATTTAGATTAAGCCACTGTAAAAAGAATTCACCATTTTCATTCGGATATGTATAATAACACGTGCCAAAGAGAAATGTTGAGGTAATAAAAGGAGTCTGCAACATCAAACAAACATGGAAAGATTGAACTGAAAAATCAAAGTGGCCTGATTAGGAACTCATGAACCCCATGCAAATAATGATGGCTTAGTCAATTTGACTACTTCACCGCCTCCATTTTTGGGTGAATTGAATGCATAGAATCCCTCTTCCACACCAACACCAACATTATGTCAAGATAACTATTCAAATCCTTGATTTTGATCTATTGCTTTGATGACCCAGTGGCAGTGGCCTGTCTGGTAACTTAGGAATATCAATGTCGCCCTCTAACATCTTCAGAGCCTCTGCAATTCTCGGCCTGAAAGCCACCATTACATGCGCGCAAAGAATCCCAACCCGAACAAACCTTTCCATCACGCCTTTAGCCCCTCTCTCCCTTATCGATTCATCCAATATTTCTTCCACATTCCCTGATTTTGCATGTTTCCAAGCCCAGTCCGTTATCAACAAGTACGATGAACTCGACGTGTCGAGTACTTTCCTCCCACTCATGATTTCCAGAATAATGATTCCGAAGCTGTAGACATCGGTTTTCTCTATTAATTGTCCGTAGAGAGCGTATTCCGGTGCCACGTAACCGTGTGTGCCGGCGACCCTGGTGGTGAGATGAGACTGCCCTTCTAAACTCTGCTTGGCTAATCCGAAATCGGCGACTTTGGCTTTCATTTCAGAGTCTAAAAGTATGTTGGTGGCCTTGATGTCTCGATGAAAAATCGATGGTTTGACTCCGTAGTGCAAGTAATTGAGGCCCCTAGCCACGTCGAGGATTATGTTCCTTCGTTGTGGCCAACTTAATTGAGGTCTGATGACTTCATTAAACAAGTGATCCCCTAGGCTGCCATTGGACATGAAATCGTAAACAAGGAATCTTCTTCTGCCTTTCACTATGTCGTTGGTAACGCAACAGCCACGGAGAGAAAGAAGATTCATGTGCCTTATCTTGCTTATGGTCTCGACTTCATTCGAGAACTCGGCATCGCCTTTCGAACCGAAATCAATAACCTGTTTCACGGCTACCAAAGTACCATCAGACAGAGTTCCTGTGTACACAACTCCATTTGCACCTTGGCCGTATTGGGAAATAAACAAGTAATTTCCCTAAAACCAGATTAGTGAGAATGCGAAATAAAAGTAGAAAAATAATACCCGAAATTGATAACGGAGTTCAGCCAATTTTGCCTACGTCTCCGGACTGCTGCAGATCTTTTACTAAAGAGAGAAAATTTACAGGTGTTTACAAAACACTCACAACTCACAAGAAATCTCTCTAGTATTGGGATAAAAATGATTTGGGATGAATTTGAAGCTAAATGAATTAGAATATTTATGGTTGAAGCTTAAGGACTAATCTTATAAATATTCTAAAGTATATAGGGACTAAAATGTAATTAACCCTATTTCTATTCTCAACAAAATTAGGCACCGAATTCGGTGTCCCATTTGTTGAACAATTTAGTTGTGTGGTGCCCCCATTTGTTGAAAAAACATGCGGCGATGGCACACCCTTTTTTACTTTACAATCTCCCAATTGAACACTGATTTTAATCTGTCTTCACACCTCGATCAATGCAGCAACATTTATGCTCTTGTTACTCTAGCATGCCAACTGAAGTTGAACACAACTTCAGTTTGTCCATAGTCATCGTCCTGTAAACCCACTTGTTATGGAGCGCTTTCTCCGTGGTTGCCTTGTCCCTCGACGTCTTGACTCCCTTCGACTCTTGGGATTGTTCCTCACTTGAACATCCTCGATAAGCCCTTGCTTCGACAAGGACCCCTTTTCTTATGACGGTCTCTAAAACCATGTTCTCTACACGAACATGCTCGGCAAACTCCTTGGACACATACAACTCTTATTGCACTTGGCTTCTACTCGCCTTGGCAGAAATGAACCTTATTGAGCCAACTCTCAACGCCTCTTCGATCCTGGGTTCGTCATCTTCTTTGGACAACTCGATCTTGGGCTCAATCACCTTGTATGACTCGGCTATTCTCGGGTAATTTTGCAACACTTCTGGCATCTTAAGTATGCGCCCCCTCGTTTGCTCGACTCTTACCCTCGGCTTAGCATCTTTGACACTCGAACTTGTCCCAAGACTACACACATCTTCCCCAGACTCACCATCTAGTTCATTATTGAGTGGATTTTCTCTGCCACTCGAGGAACAACATTCCTCATCCTTTAACTTACCTTCATCATGGAATCTCTTGCCGCTATCCTCGGCTTTCAGTTTTGCTTTAGAAGTCTTGTTCTTCTTGACTCTAAATTCTTTGATGGACTCAACAGTTGTCAAAGCTTTAGACAACTCCTTGACTTTCCTTCGCTCCAACACTTTCTTTACCCACGGCTTTAATCCGAACATGAAGGTGAAGAACCCATATTTTTCAGTCAAACTTAGGACTTTGAGCATGAGTCTTTTGAATCGGCTCACATACTCCTTAAGTGTCCCTTTATTCCTGAGACGCCTCAACTTGGACCAGCCTCTATCCTGGCATACTGTGAGCAGACTTGCTCACTTTGCACCCTCGACTTGACGACTTTATCTCTTACTCGACTGCTTTGACACTTGTAGTCTCGTCACGTTTTGATCCTGGGCTGACTACTTGAGAACTTGTAGTCGCACCATGCCTGCCTCTTGATTCGGCTAATTTGGAATATGTAGCCTCACCAAGTCTTGCTCCTGAGTTAATTGCTTGGACACTCGCAATCACATCGGGCTTTCTTTTGGGTTTGGCTGTCTCAACAGCAACAACCTTACCTCGACTCGTTCCTTACTTGGCCGCATTAATCCCATCAATCGGACCAAGTCTTTTCCCTGGCTTGGTAGCTTTAACACTTGCAACCACACCAATTCCTACTACTTCTCCTTCTTCCATCCTCTTTATGATGGTTGTAAGGCGACGCTTCTCGGGACATCCTCTAATCAAATGAGGACCATCATAGAAGTAGCACTTAAGCTTTTCCTTGTTCACTTTCTTCTTCGCCCCGAACTATGCCTTGCCATTCTTTCCCGATGGCATTCCTTGACTACGAACAGTCGATGGCTCACATTGGCCACTTGAAGAGCTTTCTCTACCATCTCCCTGCTGCACCTTTTCTCGGTCTCCCCCACTATTGCCACTATCTCTGGCATGGGCCTAGACGACACATCGCTACTTGACTTGTCACTTGCAAGCTCAGTCAGCTTTCCGGCTACAACTATGGCCTCCGAAAGTATCTGGGCATCTCCTTGCTCTCTCTCGAGCATCGCCCCTGGTCTAAGTCCTTCTAAGAAGGTCTTGAGCGTACCCCATTCACTCATTTCTCCCTTGCATATGAGCAGCTCCCTCTTGAGCTCATCCATTTCGTTTCTCAAAGCCATCGCTCCCACTCGAATCTGGCTTCTTTTGGATCGTTTCTGACAATTTCGCGAACCACCATGTATTAGAACACCTCCGTCGACAAATTCGTATTGTCGATAAAATTTTACTATTCACGAAATTCACTATTAACGTGAATAGTAATGAATAGTAACCTCGTAGAAAAAAACTGATAAAATTCACCACCAAAAGCTCTTGATACCAGTTGTTGGGAAATAAACGAGTAATTTCCCTATAACCAGATTAGTGAGAATACGAAATAAAAGCGAAAAAATAATACCCGAAATTGATAACGGAGTTCAGCCAATTTTGTCTACGTCTTCGGACTGCTGCAGATCTTTTACTAAATAGAGAAAATTTACAGGTGTTTACAAAACACTCACAACTCACAAGAAAGCTCTCTAGTATTGGGAGAAAAAATGATTTGGGATGATTTTAAAGCTAAATGGATTAGAGTATTTATAGTTAAAGCTTAAGGACTAATCTTATAAATACTCTAAAATATACATAGACTAAAATATAATTAACCCTATTTCCATTTTCAACAAAATTAGGCACCAAATTTGGTGCCCCATTTGTCGAACAATTTAGTTGTGCGGTGCCCCTTTGTTGAAAAAACAAGCGGTGCTGGCACACCCTTTTTTACTTTACAGGCCGATCATGTTCTTCGGAGAAAACCTGTTGGTGGCTCGTTCCAGCTCCGATAGACAGAACCATTTAGCACCGGATTTCGGCAACACGCTCGCCTTGAAACTACTAATGAATCTTCTATGTTGCAAGTTTCCCTTGTTCTTCTTATCCCATTTCCTGTATAAGATGATCAGCGTAAAAGCGAGCAGAACACCGGAAAAAGCACCTGAGAAGCCGAAAACCAATCCTATCAACGTTTTTCTGCTTAGATTTTTCTTTGGCTTCTCTATTTCCAAGTTATCCGATCGCAACATTAAGCCTAGTATGCAACCAGCTGCCCCAGGATCCATTAGACCTAAGTTATTGATCACACCAATATCATACAAGACAGTGAAATCAAAACATTTTGTTGCATTTGGATCAAGGTCAATAACTTGGAAAATACATTGTAGCCAGCCTCAATGCAAGGTCTGCACTTTAGGCCGGTCACATTGCCTTTGAAATCGGTATCTAATACGGTCACCGCACCGGCCTTTTCGATCCAATCTTGGGTCGTTATAATTCCTGCATAGTTCAAAGTGTTGCTGACGAACTGTGAGGAGTTGTGAATGCAAGAATCGACTACGGATGGAAGTACCGACAAGGCGGTCAGCGATTCTGATGCCGAAGAGACTGGCGAGTGTTTGGCATCACTGAATTGCATTGGCGTTTAGGCATTTGCATTCATCCCATGGGAAGGTTTCGACATAACTGAGATCAATTGGACATGAAGAGACTTTGGAATCGATGCAAAAACTGGTGGAAAAGAAGAGGAAGAGAAGAAAGGTGAAGAGGAGGGAGTTTCCCATATTTGATAATGTGTAAAATAATGGCGTTGGAACATGATTTTATAAAGGGTTTGGTTTACTGAACCATCAAATTTGGTCGGAGATGGTCAAACTGTATGTTTTTGCTTCTCCCTTGTCTGAAAGTTTTATATGATGTTGACGGTCAAAGTAATCAACGTGGAGTTTTTGTTTATTTATTATTATTATATTTTAAAAAATATCAATAAAATAATTCTTAGAGAATATAAATAATTCTGCATGTTTTTGCTTCTCCCTTGTTTGAAAGCTTTATACGTTATTTTCGTTTATATTTTTTTCAGTCTAAGATTTTACATCGTCACGACTGATCAAGATAATACTTATTTATTATTATAATGATTTTTCCTACTTTAGACCATCAGATTGATTTGGATATACGTTTTGCATTCGTGAATAGTTTTCTCACGTTTCTTGACTCTGATTTGCAATTTGTCAGTGGTCTCCAGTAGCTTCATCCCCTCTGTGGTTCGTTTGTCGATACAGTCAGACTTGTTCGTATTTGTATTTTGTTTAAGCATTGGTTAGATTTTTTAACCTTTTTTTTGTCCTTGTGTGATCTAGGTGGCTAGTTTTTGTGTCAATGGTTATAGGAAAATGTCCTAATTATAATTTAGTTTATATTTACAGTATGCTTGTAAATCTTCATTGTAATTATGGATATTTTTTACTTTTAATAAAATTAGAGGCTTTTTATCAAAAAAATATTTTCTTTATAAAAATCCTAAAATAATATACGTTTTTTATAATTTTATTATAGTTTTAATTAATTTAATTAGATAAAAATAAATTATATTAAAATATAATAAAATCTTGGTCAAAATTTAAAAGATATATATATATATATATATATATATATATATATATATATATATATATATCCAAAATCAAAACTTCCTTCACTGGGTTTTATTTCAGCAATTCTGAAGGCTTTAGATCTCCCAAGAAGCTTTATAGGTTGGATTGAAGCATGCTTCACTGAAGCTAGATTCTCCATTTCTTTTAATGGGAACTTGATTGGATACTTCAAGGGAGCAAGGGGAATAAGATAGGGATACCATCTTTCTCCTTTCTTATTTGTTCTCTCTATGAATGTGCTCTCTAGATTGCTAAACATGTCTGCTGCTAGAGGTATTTTTTGTTATCACCCTAAATGCAAGAAAATATGACTTACACACTTAACATTTATTGATGATTTGTTGATTTTTATAAAGGAAATATGGAATCTGTAGTTGGACTATATTTGTTTTACATTATTCTATGAAATGTCTGGCCTCAAACTTAATGCTGCTAAATGTGAATTTTTTGCTATTGGAATCTTTGTCAGTAATATTGGGGTTATTAAACAAATTATGTAACATCCTTAATACTGGGTTAGTGACTAAATTATAAAGTTTCAGAATTTGGTGATTTAAAATAGAATAATTGAATAGTTCAAAGACTTATATGAGAAATATTGTGTAGGATTGAATTGAAGAAAATGAGGAATAGAAGGATAAAATGGTAAATTGCAAGGAAATAATTTATATTATGGATATAAATTAATACACGTGGGAGGGACAGGGAGACAAAGTGAGGTTTCCAGAGTTCTCTTCTCCTTCATCCTTCTTCCTACGTGAGAACCAAAAACAAAGGTGAGTTTTCTAGTTAGTTAGTTTCTTGTTGGATTTAAGTTTGGGTTATGATCATTAGATGATAACTAAGCTTAAGGAAAGCTTAAGTTATCTTAAAATCAAAAGATGATGTAGTTAGGTGAGATTAAAGAATAGGAGTTCTTGAATGATATCTTGAAGTAGAGTTCATAATTAGAATTGGAAGTTGGATTTGACTTGTCATTAACCTAATTAAGGAATATGAAGTGTTAGAATTGGATTTAGAACATGTTGAAATTTGAGTATGATTCTTGAATGCTATGTGGAGGATTGGATTTTGAAGTTAAAGAGGTATTTAATGAGTATTAATTAGTTTAAGTAGGTGTATATAAGTTAAGGATATGAAAGGGGTTGAAATATGGCATAATTGAACTAAAATGAAGTGATTTTCTTGCTCAAAATGTAATTATGAGCAAGGGTGTATCGGTACTCATTCAACAGATACCGATACATCAGGAGTAAAATGCAGAAAACTATTTAAAGGGTACCGATACCTTCAGGAGTGTATCGATACCCCCTTAAAATGAAAACTTTGAATGTGATTTGGGTATCGATACACAGGTAGTGTATCGATACACCCGTTAAGGGATGTACCGATACACTATAGAATGTATCGATACCTACCTTAAATAAAATATGAAAATAATCTTTCTTTTAGTTTAGAAAATGGAAGAGTAGAATATACCAGTTAGAATACTGTTCCAGAGCCATCGCAAAATTAGGATCAAATCAAAGCAAGCAAGGTTAAGGTGAGTGCATACCGTAGGTAGAACTGTATGGAGATAAGACTTGTGATAAATCTATCTCTTATAATTGAATTTATGATTTTATATTCATGTACATGTATATATATTACTTCTATAGTGATTTCATGCATAATTTATCCATGTTTTAATATGATATTGTATGAACGAATGCCATGGTAATAGAATTAATCCAGGTATGTGAAATAATAAAAGGGATCATATGTGTACATGTGAAGTGAATTATGTGTTTATGTGAAAAGTGATAGAAGAGATATGAAAATGAGAAATGTATTTATATTTAAGCCCATGTTATTTAATATGAGAGCTGTAGGTATAATTGGCATGCAAAGAGTCGAGGGATTATCATTGGTCTTTCGGGACATAGTGGTCTTTTGGGACAAATATTCAATGCCCCTACCGGGATTTTATTCGAGTTGTGGTGATAGCATTGTGCACAACCTCAGTGTACTCATGTACCTCATGTTCTCAATAATGTACAAGGACATCCAAAGATAAATTAAATGAAAGCTCTTATAAAACATTAATGTTCATTTGTGCATATCATATTTATATATGTCATAGTGTAGTATATACATGTGCATTGCAATTTCATAATAGATTGATAGTAATATATGTACATGATTTTATTATTATGTGTTCACTTTATGTCTCACTAAGTATGTGACTTAGCGTGTAATTGATTTATTCTTAGGTACCGAGAAACAATAAAATTAGAAATAAGAGTGACAAGGACAACATCACTACTAGAAGATTAGATCAGAAGTAATTAGCAAAGTATGTGTTTTGTTGTACTTAGTGTGTTGGCATGTAAACCGTTTGTTAATTACGAATGCTCTGATCGATTTTGTATTGTTTTGGTCAAACTTTTGTAAGTTGTCAACTTTTATTGTAATGAAAGTTCAAAATTTCCTTGATTTCTTTAAGAGTCAAAGTTTGAAAAGTCAATGTCACATCTCGGACTCGTATCCGGGTCGGGTACAGGTTGGGGGTGTTACATTTAATGGTATCAGAGCTACGGTTTAGTCGATTCTCGGCATAAACTGAATTCTAGAGTGTCTTATAATGTATACATGCCAACAAAATAGTGGGAACTTCTGATCTGATAAAATAGTAAGTATGTTGTTTTGCTAATAGAATGATATGGTGGTGTCTTAATAGATGTCTGGACGTGGTAGTTCTAGAAGTGAAGTGGGAGACTATAGGCCCGCTGAAAGCAGTAATTCACTACCCTGGATAGGCAACGTGAATAATAACTACCCTCTGGAGTGCCTGTAAGTGATCAAGATGTGTTCTTTAGGACATTGGATGTGGTATTGGCGCATTTCTAACCTTCTGTTACCTAAACTCCGAGAATGAATGTTGCAAAGGAGTTGAAGGGTTTAGGAGCTTCAGAGTTTAGAGGTGAAGCCGAAGTAGGACATGTTGTGGCGGACCTTTGGCTCAATGACGTGAAAATCATACTAGAGGGACTTCACTGTTCCGATGTGGAGAAACTCAATGGAATGGTTTCCTTGCTTAGAAGGCAAGCAAGGATTTGGTGGACAACCGTTATATTGAGAATGTCTGGTGATCAAATAACTTGGTCCTTGTTCTTGAAGGAATTCAAGTATAAGAACATAGGAGATCAGTTCATTCGACAGATGAAGCAAGAGTTCATGATTTTGAAGTAATGAAATCGTACAGTGTATGAATACGAGTGTGAATTCAATAAGTTGCTTTGCTGCCGAACTTATTCCAACATAAAAAGATGCTTGTGATTGGTTCGTGGAAGTTTTACGTCCAAGATTGAAGAAAATGTTTATTTTGTTAAATCTATCCTCGTTTCAAGAGGTGGTAAACCGTGCCAAAGCTCTGGAAAGAACTTAGAATGAGAGGTTTGGAAATTTCAGAGCTCAGACATCGAAAAGAACGAGGGCATCATCGAGTGCAGTGCCATAAAAAAAGGGGCAGAGATATTGGTTCTCGACCTCAAGCTAGATCAGAGTCAGTGGCATCATCTACTAGAGGATCAAATCTGATGAGGGGAAGACAAACTCAGTCAGTGGGATCTAGAGCTGGGAGATCTAACCAAAACCAAGTCAGATAATGCCCATATTGTGGAAGGAATCATTCAGGGATATGCAGAATGATTTCGGGAGCCTGCTTTAAATGTGGAGACACTGGACATTTTGTTCGAGATTGTCCTATAAGAGCCGGTGAATCTGTAGAGCCGATGAATCTATGCAGCCAGAGAGGTATGCTTCTGTTACTCAGAGGGGAAGATGTAGAGGAAGAGGAATAAGTCAGCCAGAGTCCTATGCTCAACAGGAGATACGCTCAACTGCTCGAGTGTATAACCTCAAGACCAATGAGGATCGAGATGACCCAGAGATAATAACAGGTATCTTTCAATTCTATGACAAGAATATTTGTATATTGATTGATTCGAGGTCTACTTATTCTTACATTAATAGTAAGTTAGTGAGGGAATTGAATATTCAATTAGAAGCTACTAGTAATGATGTGATAGTGACTAATCCGTTAGGGCACAGTGCTCGGGTAAATATGGTGTGTCGAGGGTGTCCCATACAGGTTCAAGGAATTGAATTCCCTGCTGATATGATGGAATTACCCTTCGATGAATTTGAAGTGACACTGGGAATGGATTGGTTATATCTCTACTATGCTAACGTTGATTGTAGACTGAAAAGAGTAACGTTGAGAAGTCCAGAAGGGGTAGAAGTCATGGTATTTAGTGAATGATGAAATCCATTGGCAAATGTAATTTCAGTGATGTCAGCAAAGAAGTTACTGCTACAGGGATGTCAAGGGTTCATTGCTAATGTGCTGGATATTACAGCTAAAGAAAAGGGGATATAAGAAATTCCTATAGTTAAAGAATTCCCCGATGTATTTCATACAGAGTTGCTAGGGTTACCTCCGGATAGAGAGATAGAATTTCATATTGAGGTAATGCCAGGAACATCGCCCATTGCAATGGTTCCATACAGAATGGCTCCAAATGAGTTACAAGAGTTAAAGATACAACTACAGGAGTTATTGAACAAATGATTTATAAGACCTAGTGTTTCACCTTGGGGAGCTTCAGTATTGTTTGTCAAAAAGAATGATGGATCAATGCGTCTCTGCATGGATTATAGGCAGCTCAACAAGGTAACCATCAAGAACAAGTATCCCCTCCCCTGAATTGATGATTTGTTCGATTAGTTAAAAGGAGCTTCAGTGTTCTCAAAGATTGATTTATGTTTCGGTTATCATCAATTGAAGATCCAAGAGAAGAATATTCTGAAGACAACTTTCGAATAAGATATGGACATTATGAATTCATTGTGATGTCATTCGGAGTAACCAATGCACCAGCTGCTTTTATGGATCTCATGAACATAATATTCCAACCTTATTTGGATCAGTTCATAGTGGTGTTCATCGATGATATTCTGGTGTATTCAAAGTCAGAAGAAGAACATAGTTTGCACTTGAAGATTATTTTAAAGATTTTGAGAGAAAAGAAGCTTTATGTTAAACTCTTTAAATGTGAATTCTAGTTGAATGAAGTGACATTCCTTGGACATGTAATTTCTGCAGAATAAATTTGAGTGGGAAGTTCCAAAGAATGTGTCATAAGTTTGAAGTTTTCTAGGGTTAGCTGGTTATTACCGAAGGTTCGTTAAAAACATTTCGATAATATCATTACCCCTAACTAAGTTATTGAGGAACGAGGTAAAATTTGCTTGGACTCCGGAATGCCAAGAGACTTTTGAAAAGTTAAAGAAGATTTTAACAGAAGCTCTAATATTAGTCCAACCTGAGTCTGGCAAGAATTTCGTAGTGTATAGCGATGCGTCCCATAATGGCTTGAGATGCGTGTTAATGCAAGAAGGCAAAGTGGTAGCCTATGCTTCGAGGTAATTGAAACCACATGAGAAGAATTATCCGACACATGATTTGGAGATGGCTGCAGTAATGTTCGCTCTTAAGATTTGGCGTCACTACTTGTATGGTGAACTTTGCTACTTATATATCGATCACAAGAGTTTAAAGTACTTGATGACTCAGAAGGAGTTGAAGTTAAGACAGATAAGATGAGTGTAATTTCTCAAGGATTACGATGTTTTAATTGATTTCCATCTGGGAAAAGCAATTGTGGTAGCAGATGCCTTAAGTCGAAAGATGTTTGTAACCTTACGAGCTTTGGATACCGGACTATCATTAAGGGAAGATGGTTCAATATGTGCAGAATTAACTCTCAAGCCATTATGGTTGAATCGAATTAGGGAATTACAAAGTAAAGATGAAATGTGTTTGAAGAAATTACAACAGTTAGAGAATGAAGAGCTAAAAGATTATGAGATCAAGTCTGATGGGAACTTGTATTATGGAGGGAGATTGGTAATTCTTGATAATGATGAGTTGAAGAAAGAATTATTATCGGAAGCTCATTATAGTCCATTGACAATGCATCCTGGAGGGAATAACTTGTATATAGACCTCAAGAGTAGTTATTGTTGGCATGTAATAAAGAGGAACATTACGAAATTAGTATCCAAGTGTTTGATTTATCAACAAGTCAAAGCTGATCATCAAGTTCCATCAGAACTTTTACAACCCATATATATTCCTCAGTGGAAATGAGAGAATGTAACAATGGATTTTGTAACGGGGTTGCCTTTGACTCTGAACAAAAGAGATAAAATATGGGTAATTGTAGATAGATTGACTAAGTCAACTCATTTCATACAAGTACGATATGATTTCTCCATGGATAAATATGATGAGTTGTATATTAGAGAAATTATATGTTTACATGGTGTACCTGTTTCTATTGTTTTTGATCGGGATCTTAGGTTCATAGCGTGGTTTTGGAAGTCACTACATGGAGCGTTGGGAACTCGATTGAACTTCAGTATAACTTTTCATCCTCAAACATATGGACAATCTGAATGGACTATCCAAATTCTGGAGGATATACTAAGAGCTTATGTAATAGAGTTGAAGGGATCGTGGGAAAGGTATTTGCCACTTATCGAATTTACGTACAACAATAGTTACCAGTCAAGTATTAAAATGACTCCCTATGAAGCTCTTTATGGAAGAAGATGTCGTACACCCTTAAACTGGTTTGAGCTTAAATATAGAGAAATTCTCGGTCCTGAATTGATTCAGGAAGTGGAAGAGAAAGTTCACGTGATTCAAAATAATCTCAAAGTTGTAGCAGACAGATGGAAATCATATACAGATATAAAAGGAAAAGAAATTGAGTTCTAAGTCAGAGATAAAATGTTTTTAAAAGTGTCTCTATGGAAGAAGGTGTTAAGGTTTGGCCAGAGAGGAAAGTTGAGTCATCGGTTCATCGAACCTTATAAGATCGTTAAGAGAGTAGGACCAGTAGCATATCAATTAGCATTGCCACATGAAATGGAAAAGATACACAATGTCTTTCATGTCTCAATGCTTCGGAAGTATCAATCTGATCTCTCTCATATCGTGTCACCAGAAGAGATCGAGGAACCATAGTTGACCTATAAAGAAGAACCGATCCAAATCTTAGCTTATGAGGTTAAGCAATTAAGGAACAAGACTATTCCATTAGTTAGAGTCTTGTGGAGGAATCACAAGGTAGAGGAAGCAACGTGGGAGCGTGAAGAAGACATGAGGAATCAGTACCCCCATCTCTTTGCGTAATGAAAATTCGAGGATGAATTTTCTTAAGGGGGAGATTTGTAACATCCTTAATACCGGGTTAGTGACTAAATTGTAAAGTTTCATAATTTGGTGATTTAAAATAGAAAATTAAATAGTTCAAAGACTTATATGAGAAATATTGTGTAGGATTAAATTGAAGAGAATGAGGAATAGAAGGATAAAATGGTAAATTGCAAGGAAATAATTTATGTTATGGATATAAATTAATACATGTGGGAGGGACATGGAGACAAAGTGAGGTTTCCAGGGTTTTCTTCTCCTTCATCCTTCTTCCCACGTGAGAACCAAAAACAAAGGTGAGTTTTTGGTTAGTTATTTTCTTGTTGAATTTAAGTTTGGGTTATGATCATTAGATGACAACTAAGCTTAAGGAAAGCTTAAGTTATCTTAAAATCAAAAGATGATGGAGTTAGGAGGGATTAAAGAATAGGAGTTCTTGAATGATATCTTGAAGTAGAGTTCATAATTAGAATTAGAAGTTGGATTTGACTTGTCATTAACCTAATTAAGGAATATGAAGTGCGAGAATGGGATTTAGAACATGTTGAAATTTGAGTATGATTCTTGAATGCTACGTGGAGGATTGGATTTTGAAGTTAAAGAGGTATTTAATGAGTATTAATTAGTTTAAGTAGGTGTATATAAGTTAAAGATATAAAAAAAGATATAAAAGGGGTTGAAATATGGCATAATTGAACTAAAATTAAGCGATTTTCATGCACAAAATGTAATTATGGGCTAGGGTGTATCAGTACCCATTCAACAGGTATCGATACATCAGGAGTAAAATGCAGAAAAATATTTAAAGGGTACCGATACCTTTAGGAGTGTATCGATACCCCCTTAAAATGAAAACTTCTAATGTAATTTATGTATCGATATACATGTAGTGTATCGATACACCCGTTAAGAGATGTACCGATACACTATAGAATGTATCGATACCTACCTTAAATAAAATATGAAAATAATCTTTCTTTTAGTTTAAGAAATGGAAGAGTAGAATATACCAATTAGAATACTGATATGTATCAATGTATTATTATGTAGATATAGAACGTAATCCTGTTCTGGAACCATTGCAGAATTAGGATCAAATCAAAACAAGCAAGGTTAATGTGAGTGCATACCATAGGTAGAACTGTATGGAGATAAGACTTGTGATAATTCTATCTCTTATAATTGAATTTATGATTTTATATTCATGTACATATATATATATATATATATATATATATATATATATATATATATATATATATATATATATATATTACTGCTATAGTGATTTCATGCACAATTCATCCATGTTTTAATATGATATTGTATGAACGAATGCCATGGTAAGAGAATTAATGCAGGTATGTGAAATAATGAAAGAGATCATATATGTACATGTGAAGTGAATTATGTGTTTATATGAAAAGTGATAGAAGGAATATGAAAATGAGAAATGTATTTATATTTAAGCCCATGTTATTTAATATGAGAGCTGTAGGTATAATTGGCATGCCAAGAGGCGAGGGATTATCAGTGGTTCTTCGGGATATAGTAGTCCTTCAAGACAAATATTCAGTGCCCCTAGTGGGATTTTATTCGAGTTGTGGTGACAGCATTGTGCACAACCTCAGTGTACTAACATACCTCATGTTCTCAATAATGTACATGGGCATCCAAAGATAAATTAAATGAAAACTCTTATAAAACATTAATGTTCATTTGTACATATCATATTTATATATGTCATAGTGTAGTATATACATGTATATTGCAATGTCATAATGGATTGATAGTAATATATGTACATGATTTTCTTATTATTTGTTCACTTTATGCCTCACTAAGTCTGTGACTTAGCATGTAAATGATTTACACGTAGGTACCGAGAAACAAGAAGATCATAAATAAGAGTGGCAAGGACAACATCACTACTAGAAGTTTAGATCAGAAGTAATTAGTAAAGTATGTGTTTTGTTGTACTTAGTGTGTTGGCAAGTAAACCATTTGTTAATTATGAATGCTCTGATCAATTTTGTATTATTCTGGTCAAACTTTTGTAAGTTAACAACTTTTATTATAATGAAAGTTCAAAATTTCCTTGATTTCTTTAAGAGACAAAGTTTGAAAAGTTAATGTGACACCTCAGACTCGTATCCGGGTTGGGTACAAGTTGGGGGTGTTACAAATTACTATTTTCAATCATGGTTGCTTGCATGTTAGATATTTAGGATTTCCTTTAGTCAGTAGGAAACTCTCTGAAAAAGATTATGAGGTTCTTATAGACAAGATCAAGTCAAGGCTCCTATACTGGTCCGAAAAGCATTTGAATTATGCTGGTAGACTGAAATAAATCAGAGATGTTATGTTCAGTGTTGCTAATTACTGGTGTAGGGAAACTAATTCTGCCTCATTTTATAATTAACAAGATTGAGCAACTTTGCTACCGGTTCTTCTAGAAAGGATATGATAAGTCTATTTCTGGAGCCAGAGTTAACTGGGCAAAAATCTGTCAATCGAATTCCGAGGGAGGGCTAGGATTGAAGAACATAAAATCATGGAATAAAGCGTGTATGATGAATCTTATTAGAAATATTCTTGCAGGAGAGGGATCTTTATGGGTAGCTTGGCTCAAAAGCTACGTTTTAAAGGAGAATGACTTTTGGCTCATGGAAGGAGGAGTAAATTTTAGTTGGTACTTAAATAGAATATTTAAACTAAGGATTGAAGCTCTTCCAGTCCTATCTACTGGATCAAAGAGGATAAGGGATATATGGGAGGAGATAAGGGTGAAGGGTGACAAAGTTCCTTGGCACAATTTGATTTGGTTTCCTCTCCACATTCCTAAACATAATATGATTGCTTAGATGGCTCTCTTGGACAGACTTCCTACTCGTGATTGACTTCAAAGAATGGGATTGCTACCGATGGCAATTATGTTAACTGCAATGATGCGTTGGAAACAAGGGACCACTTGTTCTTATAGTGCCCCTTGGCTTTTTCTTTATGGGAGACTATTTTATTCCTCAACGGGTTGAAGAGAACCCCGTTGTCATAGGATGACATGTTAGCTTGGGCTTGTGGTGCTTGGAAAAGTAAATCTCTTATCACTACTATATTAAAGCTTGCTTGGAGCGCACATATTTAGGAACGAAATCGAAGGGTGTTTCAAGGTTGCTCCAGAACTGCTGAAGAGATACTTAAAGTTATAAAGGAGATTGTAGGTATTCAACTAAGAGGAAAGAACATAAATAGACTAGATGATGTTAGTATTACTTTTTGTAATTTTTGGGGCATAGACTAACCGATCATTTATTTTGTAAGTAGGTTGTACGTAGGGATTTTGTGGTTGGTGATTGGTTTTTGTAGCAGAACTCTGCTTCTTTGGGTAATAAAATGAAATTATCCCAAAAAAATCAAAACTTAATATCTAAACTATCACTTTTATTTTGTTTTAGTACCTAAACTTTCATTTTTTTTTTCTAAAATCATATCTAATATTTCTTTTTTATTTCATTTTAGTACTCTGTTGTTAAAAATTTTTATGGGTAAATTACATCATTGAATCAATCAACTATCTTCTCACTCCTATTTTGGTCATTGAAGTTTATTTTTTAATTTAATAACTTAAATTTCAAATTGCTCTTATTTTAATCCCTTTGATTTATTTTATTAATATTTTCTATGACGTGACATCTTTTAATTATTATTTTATTAATATATGATTAAAATAGAAAATGAATGAGTTGGAGAGATCAATAAGAGTGAGGTCGTTAGGGTTGGGTGAGTGATTTATGAGTTGTGTTATAATTTTAAATTTATTTTTTTATTTTAATTATATACTAATAAAATAATATAAAAATGCATGTAACAAAAACTAAATTAATAAAATAAATTAGAGTGATTAAAACATGATAAATTTAAAAATCGAGTTGTTAAATTAAATTTTTTTAAAATTTAGTGATTAAAATAAGAGTGAAAAGATAATTGAGTTATAAATTATGTAATTTACCCATAAAATGTCACATCTCGTTAAATTTTTAAGGGTAAACTATACCAAAGACCTCCCAACTATAGCCCCATTTCATTTCAACCACTATTTTTGAATTCTTATTAATTAGACCACCCAACTATTTAAATGCATTCAATAAGACTACTAGTCGTTAACATTGAACGGAAGTGATGACATGCCGATTAATAAAATTAGTATAATTACACATTTGGTCCTTGATATTTATACATTCTTTCAATTTGATTATAATTTTAATTCAATTTGATAAATTTAACCTCTAATTAGGTGTTGATATGTGTCACTACTAGATTGGGGGATATTTTATTAATTTTAATTATTTAATTTATTTTATGTCCAGCCAGGTGGTGACATGTATACAAAATGTTGAAAATTTTCAACTTGCTATTGGGGGATTGAACGAACAACCCACAACCTCTTTAGGGCCATGCCAAAACCGCTCAGTTGAGTCTCTCAATTGGTATTGTATTCCAACATTTTATATATAATATGTTCTAACCAATGGTAGAAAAAAATAAGAAACTAACATACATTTTTTAAAAAAGTAAAATTTAAATTTTTATATTTTTAAACTATCTTTAACTTTTATTCAATTTTTATATATCATCAAATTATTTTTTACTATAGTTAATAATTTTAATTTTATTTAATAATTATATATATATATTATTAATTATGTTAAAAAAATTAAAAATTATGCTTTGTTTTTATAAAAAAAAATAATATTTAAAATATTTAAAATGATAATAAATTTAATATGTATAAAAATAAATTTAATATTTTTAAAATAAATTTAAAATTTAAAAATTAATTTTATCAAAACTTGAATTCAGATTTTAAATTATATTTATTTTTATATAATTAAATTTTAATTTTAATTTTTAACATAATTAATAATTTTATATATATATAATTTTTATACATAATTTTTAAATAAAATTAAAATTATTATATTGAAAATAATATAATAATTATATAAAAATAAAGGTAGTTTGAAAATATTAAAATCTAAATTTTACTATTTTTTTAATAGAAAAACTCAATATATAAGTTTAAATCCATTTAAAATCATGTTAGTTTCCTATTTTTCTCTACCATTGGTTAGAACATATTATATATAAAATGTTGGAATACAATACCAATTGAGGGACTTAGCCTAGCGCTTTTGGCATGCCCCTAAAGGAGTTGTGGGTTTTGGTTTGATCTCCCAAGAGCAAGTTGAAAATAAAATAGATTACAATTAATAAAATATACCCCAATCTAGTAGTGACACATGTCATCACCTAGTTGGAAGTTAAATTTATCAAATTGAATTAAAATTATGACCAAACTGAAAGAATGTATAAATATCGAGGACCAAATGTGTAATTATACCAAATTTATTAACTGACATGTTATCACTTCCGTTAAATGTTAACAGCTAGTTTTCTGATTGAATACATTTAAATAGTTAGGTAGTCTAATTGACAAGAATTCAAAAATGATGGTTAAAATGAAAAGGGGCTATAGTTGTGTGGTCTCTGATATAATGTACCCAATTTTTAATGACATGATACTAAAATAAAAAAAGTAAACATTAGCTATGATTTAAAAAAAATGAAAGTTTAAATACTAAAAATGAAACAAAAGTAATAGCTTAGGTATTAAATATGTAGTTTGCCTATTTTTCATTGGAGCTCATTGGGACTTTACCCATACGTCCAAGCCTATTACTAGCACTACTGTTTACCAAACACAGTTTGTGACTATTCGAAAAATCCTACTATCAAAGAGAAAGAGAAAGAAAAAGGAAGAAGCCTATACCAAAAATTATAATATTTTATTTTAAAAAATATGAAAAAATTAAAAAATATATATTGAAATGATACTTAACTGATATATGCATAATTTTATGGCAGATGACAAATTTATAAAGTTTTAAAGGAGAATAAATTTAGAATTATTTTTATTCAAATATTAAAATTAGAATAGTTATAAATATACATAATACATACAATCTTTTTTTGAAAGAATAATACGTACAATCAATTGATTTATTAAGTTTAAATATCCAAAATTAATTAAATACACATGTACACGTATTTTTTATTTAATAAAATATCTAATTTTTATTTTGTAATATCTTCATATATATATATATATAATATTTAGTGCAATTTTAACTTTTATTTTTGATTACACGAATTTTTTAATGGTGTGATTTATAAAATAAAATACACAAATTAATCTCAATTATCCTATGATCGAACCCGATACCGTGCTGTCATTATATTACCCGCCTTCATAATCAAGTCTAATTTCAAAACCCTAACCCTAAATGCTTCCCTTCAACTAATACTATTACTAGGTAGTGTCACGAAGTGTCATAGAAACCGATGGTTAACATGGTTAAACCTATGTTAACAAACATCGATATTTACTTTCAACAAAAGCTAAACGACAGACTTATATTTAAAAAAAAAAGTGAAAAAGAAGAAGAAGAAGAAGCAGCAAATGGGTTGGCCTTATCAATAACCCTGAAACAAACATGTCCCTACTATGACACTTAGAAAGTTTCCTGTCTTCTGAACCTGAAATAGAATGTTTCTTCTGTTACTTTTTAACTCTCTCATGACTTGTCTGTCTTTTAAACCTCATTTTCTGCACCATTCTTTTGACAAGCCAAATCAAAGAAGAAGAGTAAAAGATGGGGAGAGGGAAGATTGAGATCAAGAGGATTGAGAACACAAGCAACAGGCTGGTCACTTATTCCAAGAGAAGGAATGGGATTTTGAAGAAAGCCAAGGAGATTACTGTTCTCTGTGATGCTAAAGTTTCTCTCATTATCTTTGGTACTTCAGGGAAGATGCATGAGTATTGCAGCCCTTCTACTAAGTAATATATCAACCTTTATTCTCCCTTTCTCTTCACCCCTTTTTTTTCAATTGATTATGCTTTTATACATTGAAATTTTCGTGTACATATGTTTTTATTGATCCATTTGTATATATAAATTGAAGTTTGGGTGATATTTTGGATCAATATCAGCAGACTTCAGGAAGGAAGTTGTGGGATGCTAAACATGAGGTAATTTTGATTATTTACCATGGAAAATATATATATTTTTTTGCTAAGAACATAAAAATAATGAACCACGAGTGGGAATAATTGATCTAATTGTCTAGGCCTTTCTCTCTCATGCATGTAAATTTAATCGTATTTTCCCCCCTTTTGTTGAGGGAAAAGATAAAATAAAAACTATCCGATAAATATAACATCTATCAACAGATCTGGCAGTATTAAATGCTAATTCTCCACCTTCCTTTTCTTCGCAAAAATATGAGATTTAGTTTAAAGGCACAAAACAGCAAGGGATGTACCTATTTCATGATGGGAGCTCTAGGGTTTCTTGATCCAAAGCACAAATTTAACCCACGTATTAATGTAAGTTCATGTCTTGATATGATTTTCTTGTGATTTTTTTGTTGTTATAAAACAAAAAACTATGCAGAATCTCAGCAATGAAATTGACAGAATCAAGAAAGAGAATGACAACATGCAGATTGAACTCAGGTATATATATATATATATATATATATATATATATATATAAAGACAAACACATGAATTTAGGTTAGAAAAACAACTTATACGAAAATAATTTATCAATAAAAATACAAAAAAATATATATGAGTATTTGAAAATTCCAAGAGCAACTTCCATGACCGTGTCACTATATATATATATATATATAATTTTTCATCTATTTTATTAATCCGGTATCTCTGTTTTTTTTTTCTGGGTTTCTGAGTTGTTGAACTATTTTGCATAGGCATTTGAAAGGGGAGGATATCACCTCGTTGCCTTACAAGGAGCTAATGGCCATAGAGGATGCCCTTGAAAATGGTCTTACCTATGTTCGTGGGAAACAGGATAGTATTGTTTTTGTTTTTTTGCTATTTCTTCTTTTACCTTTTTCTAATATAATATGAAAGCTTTTAAAATAAAGGAAAATAAGGATATCAATCTCATTTATTTATTTATTTTCTTTGGTGCAGATGGATGTGCTTGATAATACATGGAAAAATGTGAGCAAACAGTATTTAATTAAAAGCAGTATAGTTTTTCCTTTCCTTCACCTGTTTGTGATTATTGAGTTTTAATAGGTGATGGAATTAGCATTGATTTGCTTATTCGACAAGCACATACATACATATATATATAGCTTCTTTGAAATGAAGATTATTTGCCTAACTATACACTTTTCGGGTGTTGTTCTCAGGCCAATTTTTTAGAGGAGGAGTACAAGCAGCTCAATTTCATTCTGGTATGTACTCTACTGATTTACATCTATCTTTTTCTTTCAAAATTCTTTTAATAATGTTGAAAATAGTAAAGTAAATGAGACGAGATAGATTGAGAGTTACTCGAGATCGATTTGGTCAAAGATCGAAAAATACTCTACTCGAATGGATTCGACTCGAGCTCGCCTCGAATAGATTCGACTTGAGCTCGACTCGAGTTCTTAACAAACCAAAACGAGCTACTTGATACCATTGGCGGACCAAGAAAATTAAAGAGGGTCCAAAATTTTAATATATATTTCTTAAAAATAATGGGCGTGCAATTTTTTTTTTATTTTTTCTATTTTTCCTCACATTTTTCATAAATAATGGGATGCACTTGGCCCCCTAGGGGCTTAGTGCATTCGCTCCTGCTTGATACTCGACTCGAAAAGCGCATAAGTAGCTCGAAAAGTTCATGAACCAAACATGGGAATGCAACTTCGGAAAAAATTATTCCCCCTTCATAATGTTATTTTCTGCGAACCAAATATCCCCTTAAGGTTCAGGTTTAAGTTTAAGGCATCAATCAAGTAAAGTTTAAGATTTTTTTTTCATTTCGAGTCTTTTCGAGCTTCATTTCATGATTTCGAGTCAAGTCGAGCTTGAAAATTTTAGACTCATGAGTTTTCGAGTCAAATCAAGCTCCATTTCAGAGTTTTCAAGTCGAGTTCAGCAATACTCGAGCTCAACTTGGCTCGTTTACGACTCTAGTTGAAAATATTACACCAAATCAATGAATTGTGATACAAAACATATAACTTAAGAATATTTCGTTGTATCACGATTTAACACGCTCTTTCGTTGTAAAAAATGGAGTACAAAGCTTATGAATCAATAATATACTGCAACATAAATACTCGACGCATTAAGGGAATTTAAAAGTTAGTTATTTAAACAATATAATATTTTCGAATACTCTCGTACATCCAATAAAATAAAACATTGAGGCTAGACTCAGATTTTATTGCATATGAGTTCAATACTTAAACTATGAACCAAGATTAAAAAGAATGAGACATAATTTACATAATCATTTGTGAAAAAAAATCTATGAATAAATAATTTTTTTAAATAAATAATTTTTTTATGTAAATTATAGATCTCACTAATTTTATTGTACATTTCTATAGTTATTCATCGGGATTATGCACATTTAGGTCGTGCACATGTCTAATTTTTCATGAGTGTTCCAAAAATCTTGTCATAAATCTCATTGAAATAGTCACAGTTCACACTCATGTAGGTTAAATCATCAAGTGCATTTTGCAGGTCAATACATCATTTATAAAGGTTGTGAACTTGATTAACAATCTTACTCATCCTCACAGTCCTTACATATTTAACACTACTACACCTGTCGCGGCCGTCTTTCGGTTGGGCCCGAAATTGGACTTCGACCTGAATAAATGGGTTAGAGTCGCCACCGATCATTTTAAAAATATTTATGTTGGTCGGACACCATCTTACCTGATCTGTGTTTTACTAGAAAAATGTCGGGCTCGGGAGTCGGTTACAGTCAAGAAAGGATTAACACCCTTGAACTGCCCTTTCGGTACTATTTTAATTTCTCGGTTGTCTTAATCGCGAAAATTAAAAGTTTAAATAATAATTTATGAATTGTTTACTCTTGATAATCGTTTGAAATTCAATTGGATTCCCTAAAAAGTAAAATTAGAGTTAAGAAAAAAATTTAAAAGAAAAAACAAAAAAAACTAGAAATTAAAAGCGTAGTCTTGCTTACAAAGAACTGCAACAAAAATAAATAACAGTTAATAAAAACAAAATAAAAGCAGAAAAAAATAAAATAAAAAAATAAAGTCCAAAGAGGAATGAAATGAAACAAACGTATCCTGTAATTAATGAATGAAAACAGTTGGGGACTAAAATAATGAAAATCAGAATTAAGTATCAAAACTAGAATTACAAGAAAATAAAGGATATGTCAAAACCAGAGGGACCTGTAAAGGATTTTACTCATAATAATTGAAGGACCATGGGAAGAGTTTACCCCAAAGTCCTATGTCACGTGGGCTTTGTTTAATCTTCTTTAACACTGCTTGAACTTTTGTGAGATTGGGAGCAACTTTCTTCTCTTCAGTCTTTCCCTCCAATCAACATTCTGCTTGGTATAACCACTTTGAACACTAGTTTGATCAGATAGATAAAGTCCACGACCGACAAAGAAAACAAGCGGAGCGAGAACTGAGAAGAGAACGAGAATCACGATAGGGAATTGAGATCCATAACTTTTGTTCCTGCGGACGCCCACACTGGATAGCACACGCTTCAACGCCATTGGCAATCAAAGCGAGTTAACCGCAGATCTCTTGAAACTCGACAAAATAACTAATGTCAGCGAACGTAATATTTTTCACGGTCAACTCGTTTAGTGGATGGACCAAATTTCGGTCGATTCTCTTAGTTCGAGTTGGTTCAAATTTGACAGATAACAACCGAATGATATAATTCCAGTTCTGAATCAAAATATCCCTACGACTGGTCGGCGAGGGAACCAGTGGCAGCAGCGGTGGCTTGGTGGAGCGGCGGTAACCATGTTGTCCCAAGTGGAGGCCCAGAACAGCCTAAACGATACATGACAGTGGCCACCCATGGCCGTTGAAGGTGATACACGACATTCCAACCAAACCCAGTCCTCAAATATGAAACCCCCCAACCAAGCAAGTGGCTAAAACGACCTTGGACTCATGATTTACTTACCAAATGACCAGGAACGATAGTACCACGACAGCCCGAGAGTGGGGGTTGCGTCGCGAGGCCTTTGTGCGAAGACCGACAACCTTGCTCCGTCGATCGACGACGAGAAGAGTAGGTTAAGAGAAACCCCCTCCAGCAGAGTTTGAAACCTACTTTATTTATATTCCAAAAAGAAGACCCCCCGTTTAAAGCAAAAGACGTGAGGTGAGGAGTTGAAGTTAATGTGGTTATGGATGTTGTGGGAGTAGTGGCTGACACGATGGAAGGGGAAAGCAATGGAAGTTCCCTTGTTGTTGGGTAGTGTTTGAGTGGGTAGTTTGTTCGTGAGAAAACGTCAATGGAAATGGGGGGCCCATAAAATAATTATAATATATAAATTAATAATAATAATAATAGCAAAAATATAATATAACGTTTTGGTAGACGCGGACAAAAATGAGTGTCTACAGCTGTCCCTCTTTGCACATTTTTGTGTTAACAAGAATAGGACAAAGATGAAAAAGACAACAAGTTTTTGTTCGATTCTCTTTGGTTTGAGACTTGATAGTGTTTGATTTGGGGGACGGCACTGCTCATAGGTGATGAAGAGGTCTGGTTGTCTAAGGGTGACACGGTTGTTGTGACACTAAGTCGATCCATTGGGCACGATATCCTTCTTCGTGAAGTTGAAAGCATGAGTGACTTCTTCGTTGTGAAGTTGAGTTGAACTAAAAACCCTGAACACGATATCCTTCATCGTGAAATTGAAATCATGGATCTCTTGAGCGTGATAACCCTCATTATGACGTTGAAACCGAGCTCAAAGTATTGGGAAGTAGCTCTTGGATTATCTTCTAGCCCAATATACTTTGTTGTGAAGCTGAAATTTGACCTGAATGAAACAAATTTTTCATTTTTATGTCACAGATGACTCCTTCGTCGTGAATTTAGGTCAATCTTTTGGGTACGATATCCTTCTTCATGAAGTTGAAATCGTAGATGGCTCCTTCGTTGTGAAGTTGAAATCCAATCTCGAGTTGTATTGCTTCACCAAATTGGCTTTGAGTTGGATATCATTCGTTGTGAAGTTGAAATCAAATCTTGTGTAACTTACGTTGCTTCGAGTCCAATATCCTTTGCTGCGAAGTTAAAATTGACTCTAGCATGAATCTATAAAATTATGCACATATGCAATGCTATGGATCCAATGCTCTTATGTGTGCCTAAAATGTATATGTGAAATATGTTATTTTAGGATTTTTTGAGAAATCTCAATCTCTAGTTGTCAGTTTTGATGACTCTTGAATCTGATTCGTGATCTTGGATTCTTCAACATGCTTAAATCTGATGTACAGAATGTTGATCTGTAAAGGGAATGGTTGCGTGAGTAGTCTTCATTCTATCCTTGACTCGGTTTGTATTCAATTCCACCCAAGTGAACTCTTATAAACCTCAACCTCAAGTGTGGCTACCATGCATTTGATATGCCCTCGAGTTGGATGGGATTGAACTCGAAGGTTTTTGTTGACAAATAAGCCTTCTCGCCTTGAGCTATGTTGTAAACTTAACTGAGAGATAGTTCTTTGTCACTAAAACACAGCTAACCCAGGTCTTCTTCTTGACTTAAAAACCTCAGTTTAAAGTTTAACCGGAAAGTAATTGATACGTCATTGAGCTGAATGGAATCGAACTCGAAAGTTTTCATTGACAGATAACCCTTCTCGCCTTGAGTTATGTTGCACTAAGCTGAGAGATTACCCCAGATCTTCTTCTTGACTTAAAGACCGCGACTTCAATTGGAAAGTAGTTCCTCGATGCTACCATGTGGTTGATGTGTCGTCGAGCTGAATGAAATCAGACTCTACAATTTTTTATTAACAGATAGTCTTTCTCGCCTTGAGTTATGCTATAAATTTGACCTGCCCTTGAGTTGAATTGAATCGAACTAGAAGGTATTTGTTGACACATAACTCTTCTCTCCTTGAGTTATGCTGTAAATTTGATATGTCTTTGAGCTGAATGTAATCGAACTCGAAGGTTTTGGTTGACAGATAGTCCTTCTCGTCTCGAGCTATGCTGTAAATTTGATATGTCCTTGAGCTGAATGTAATCGAACTCAAAGGTTTTGGTTGACAGATTGCCCTTCTCGCCTTGAGTTATGCTGTAAATTTGATATGTCCTTGAGCTGAGTGTAATCGAACTCGAAGGTTTTTTTACAGATAGCCCTTCTCGCCTTGAGTTATGCTGTAAATTCGGCTGCCCTTGAGCTGAATGAAATCGAACTTGAAGGTTTTTGCTGACAGATAGCCTTTCTCGCCTTGAGCTATACTGTAATAGGTTGGGAGATAACCCCCTATTGATGCAGATGACTAATTTGCTGTGAAACTAAGTCAATCCACTTGGGCACGATATCTTTCGTCCTGAAATCGTGGATGACTCATTCGCTGTAAAGTTGAGCTTTGAATTGGATGTCCTTCGTTGTGAAGTTGAAATCCCAAATTGCATTGCTTTTGAGTTCAATATCTTTCGCTGTGAAGTTGAAATTGATTCTAAATGAATCTGGAGAGTTTTTTTTGTTGACACACAACTTTTCTTGGCTTAAGTTGTGGTGTAAATTTCCTCTAAATTAAGGATGGCCTCCCTTCGCGGGTCTAAACCGATCATAATTCTTTGGATGACTCTCCTTCATGGGAAAGCCAAGTGGCATATTCTGTCAGTTAGATATCATCCGTCGTGGAGTTGAAATCTGGTTTGATAACGTTAACTGGAAACTAGCTGCTCGTCGTTGAGTTAAGTTGAACTGGATCTGTTTTGAACTGGGCTCGCGAACCCGTCTGAAGTTGATTTTAAGATCTTTCGATCTTTCAAATGGTCAAATTAGTTGAGGTGTATCTCCTCACTGTTGAGTTAAGCAACCAACATCAATCTCTTTTAAAGGTGCATTTGAATCGAGTATCTTTCGTCTTGAAGTTGAAACTTGACTCTAAAGCTGCAAAAATTATGTATGCGAAAAAATGATCAATGTGATACTCTTAAGTATGTCTAATATGTATGCACAATGAATTAGTTCTTGTTTTATTTCTTAGATGGAGCCTCATTCTGTCTGCTTGTTCCTGCATGTGGATAAAAGACCTTCAGAAGATTTGATAATTCGTATCAGTATGTTGAATTCCCAAAGATGGCCCAATATTCGATGTTGAATTTCCAAAAATGCCCTAACATGTGATGTTGAATCTTCAAAGATGCCCCCATTGTTCCTTATTTCTTACTTTAACATTGATTTTAAGCATGATTTTTGTGTCTGAGAGCCACATGTCATTTACCAAGATCCACTCTAGAGAGATTGTCTTGTTTGAAAAAAAATGTTTTTCTTTCTCTTTTATTTTCAAAGTTCTGAAAATATTAATTAAAAGAGTTTCGAAAAATGTTTAATCAAAAGTTTTGAAAATATTGCCATTTTCATGGTTTTACAATTGAGACGAATAAAAAAACTAGAGTTCATTGGATATCAAAGAATTAATTACATTGTTAATCCTTCAATAAATTATAGTTATCTGACAAATGTCAAGATCCAAGCTATCTTTAGGAAATGGTTAAGTAAGGACAAGATAAAAGAGTCTCAGGTTATTATGTTTGGTCAAAGGTTTGTCATTCTTGTTTATTTGATTTTCACTGATTTGATGGGGTAGCTTGTATGCTCCTCTACTGGAAGTGTTCTCCAACTCCCAGCTTTCATGGTCACACTCGGATTATGCGATGCCTTATCAAGGAATTTGTACGATTGCCTCAGCTGTACAATTTTTATATTCAAGCCACCTTTTCAGGTTTTCAACTCAAATCCTCATTTGGTTTCAAGAAGTCATTCAGAACTTATGTCTTGAACCCCCCTTTGTTATTTTTCTCTATCATACATTAAAGATTTTAGAAAACCTTTTGCAAATAAAGATTAATCCTGATGAGTGAGATGAAATATGAAGATAGTCTCTTTTGTTTAGAAATTCATGTATGATTAGAAGGGACTTTTAAGGCACGTAATGTAGGCCATGGTTAATGGTTATGAAAGAAATGATAAGATGTAACACCCCCAACCCGTATCCGACCCGGATACGAGTACGAAGTGTCACATTGACTTTTTAAACCTTGACTCTTAAGAAAAATCCCGGGAAATTTAAAACTTTATTTAAAACAAAATACAGACTTTATCAGAGTGCTCGTACTTAATGACTTATTACATGCCAACACTTTATACATAACCAAAAACATACTTTGTCAAATATTTCTGATATGATCTTTTGGTAAGGAAAACTGACCTGTCTTGCCCCGCATCACTTCTTACTCTTCTCGAAACCTACGTGTGAAACAATCACACGCTAAGTCGAAGACTTAGTGAGGCATAACAACTTATAATGCACTTTAAAACCTATATTGATAAATGCATGTTCTATTCTATCATGTTACAGCAATTTCATGCATTTTTCATATCGTATAAAATCATATCAGATTAATTGCAGTAAATACAGGCATACACATACTTCATCATTAACAGTTTATCATATAATCACATACTATTTCAATCAAACACTATGCACACGCAACATCATATCATTTCTATAGCATTTATCATACCACTAACTTATATTTGTTCATATCTCTGGATTAGCCCATGTACATATGTGAGAACTATCGATATGTGAGTCTATAGAGGTTGTGCACTATGCTGTCACCACAGCTCGTATAAATGCACCGAAGTGCCCCGTAGAATTGCACCGTAGTGCCATATAATGATGTCCATAAGGACCACATAGAATTCTGTAAGAATCATATACATATGCTAGGGATCAAGTATGTGTCTTTCCAGACTTCACACAGGTTCCAAAGAATATACATATGTCCCTAAGAACCGCGTAGAATTGTACCGTAGTGCCATATAATAATGTCCATAAGGACCACATAGAATTCTGTAAGAATCATATACATATGCTAGGGATCAAGTATGTGTCTTTCCAGACTTCACACAGGTTCCAAAGAATATACATATGTCCCTAAGAACCGCGTAGAATTGCACCGTAGTGCCATATAATAATGTCCATAAGGACCACATAGAATTCTGTAAGAATCATATACATATGCTAGGGATCAAGTATGTGTCTTTCCAGACTTCACACAGGTTCCAAAGAATATACATATGTCCCTAAGAACCGCGTAGACCCTCGACTCTTGGCATGCCAACTATACCCCTAGCTCTCATGACACATAACATGGGCGTTATCATTTATTTCATTTCAAATATTCACATAAACTTGTAATTCACTTTCACATATCACTTATCACATAGCTTCTTTTCATATGATCACATAGTCCCGTAGTTCACTTACACGTAGATCAATTCCATATAATTCACATGTCACATATGTCATGTTTTCATATAATTTTTATCATTTCTCACCCAATCACCTTTATTCATATAAACATACTTATCATATCTTGTTCACATAAGATCATATACTTCATATAATACATCGAAACACCTAGAACACTTTCCCGTAGCTTATAGTCATAAGTCTTATCTAATTCATAACCTTTCTTATGTAATTACTTATACTTTATCATCTAACACATAAAAGAACAGATCGATCCATATAATCAAGCATACATACATGCATATTCAACTCATGTCTTTAATCATGCATTCATGTGTAACACTTCAGGAAATAGACTCATCGCAAGTCTTATTCCCATCGCACATCATATACTATCGAATATGCACTCACCTGGCCTCACTAGTCAATTCCAATCTCTTATCTTTCCCTTGATCGATCTTACTTGCCAAACGTTCCGGAATTGCTTTATGCGTAGAATCTACATAAACGTACATTTCGAGACCATCATTAGATACCTACACCTTGTAATTGGATACTAGCAACTTAAACTAACTAATTAAACCCATATTCCCAATTTTCCTTTAGGGGGAATCGGTTCCCTCCTATGGGGGTATCGGTTCCCCCGTGACATACTGGAAATTCTTGTTCGTTTGAAGGGGTATCGGTTCCCCTTGAATGGGTACCGATTCCCCTTGCCCAGAAATCATATTTTGAGCTCGAAAATCCTTCATTTTCAGCTCAACATATCATACTTCATTCCCTTTAATATTCCTAACTTTTATACACATACTTAAACTCATTTCTACTCCATAATCACTTCTTTAAACTCAGAATTCTATCATTTACATGTCATTCAAGAATCACACTAAATTTCCAACATGTTCTAAAACCCATTCTATCACTTCATATCTCTTAATTTAATCCTTGACAAGTCAAATTCAACTTCACAATCTATTAACTCCTTCCATATCAAAAATTCACTTAAAAACTCATTTTTCTTAATTTCTCATAACTTGTTAATCTTTGAGGTTTAAGCCACCTAAAGCTTTCCTTAATCTTTCTTAATATCCTAAGAATCAAAACAAGCTTTAAAACGAAAGAATTAACCAACTAAAGACTCACTTACCTTATACCAAGCTTCACGGTTGAGAGGAAGAAGAAGACTGAAGAATGCTCTGGACTCTTCTTCCTACGTGCTTATTACCCTTTAAAAAAAATTATAAAAAATCTTTCTGGTCAAATGACCATAATACCCTTAATTTCCTTTAATAATTACCAAATAACCTTCAATATATATATTCAAATAATCATTGAATTCTTTCATTCTTCTACTTTAGTCACCAAATTCTGAAACTTACAATTTGGTCACTAACCCGGTAGTGCGGATGTTACAAATCTCCCCTCCTTTTAAGAAAATTCGTCCTCGAATTTTTCACTGAACATCTTAGTAAGAACATATCTTCAGATGTTCTTATGTTGCTTCCTTTACTTAATCTTTCTTTCTCTTAGTTCTTCAACTACCTTTTTCCTTTATACATCCTTATCATGTTACTTATCATATAACAAATAGCATCAGTTCTTATCACTTAAAATCCTTAATCAATCAAATTCTTTATCAATCTTTAATTATCTTATAACCATACCAAACTTGTATTTCGTCATCATTTGACCAAAACACAACTTTAAATCTTCTTCAATGTGATTACACATATACTTTAAGGAGTCAAACAATATTTTCACATCACCTTGCACACTTGTCTTATTTCTATATCAAAATTGTCCTCTGTACTTCCATAGTCATCGTATCTGATCCTTTAAATCAATCCCTTTCATTTCTTTATTCCTTGTACATAAATCATATATTTCCTTTCATGTTCACATACTCTTGTCTTATTACTTATGCTCATCTTTATGTACCAATCTTCATTGCATCTTCATTACTTTAATAACCCATTTCTTATACATAACTTCATTCTTTATCATTCTTATACTTGTATTTTTCTTCCTGAAGATTCCATGCAAATACTTATCTCAGTTTCTACATCATAGTTATCTGCTCAGAATATACAACCATATTCAAATTCACATCATAATCAATTAACTCAACTTATCTTTTCCTTCAATCTTATTATTCTATCCCTTTTACTCTGACAGCTAGTCAATAATATATGCTCAATCTAGGGTACAAACCCTAATCAACCAAACACATACATCCTGTCAAATCGAAATTATCTAAAAAAAAAATTCACTTACTCAACTTATCAATTTCACCTCTATTCTCATATATCCCGAAATTTCTTTTATTCAAACTCAACATTCTGACTTCCTGTGTCCTATAATCTGATCATCGATATACATATTCTCAAACTCTTCTTATCAATCCTCAGCTTTATTTAAATATACCAATTCTTACTTCCTTTTCCTTTACTATACCACATTACTATGATCCAAATATGCAACTATATCCAGATCCATTGCAGATCTGGTTATCATATCCTGAAAATATCTTATAATCTTATAATTCCAGTACATTTTTATCACATACTCTAGTTAGCCAATGCTAACTCTTTCCATCTTAACTGCAAACCCTTATCATAAACATACTCTTGTTTATGCGCAATATTATCACTTCGTTCCAAACTCATAAGCTCTGACATATACATCTTATACGCTTGTCACTAATGCACTTATCCTTGTGTTTTTCTATACATAATCATCACGTCATTAGATCTTTTTAACATTCTTATGGTGACACCCGTTCACCATATTCTATCTTATTCACATAATAGCAAAACTACTCTACATCGTTTTTCCGATTCCAAACGATGAAAATTTTCTATCATTATTCAGATATGATTTCAGCTTTCTGAAATCAACTTTTGATCTTACTAGGCATTTCCTGAGGTGTCTGCTCTTCATCCTGCCTGGCCAGGGCAAGTGAATAGCTATCACAATCAGGAATATCACCTTTCACTTACTTCGAAATTATCACGATCGGATTTCTACTGTATTAAACTATTCTTATTTTATTAGCAAGACTACGCATTCCTTACACTATCAGATCAGAAATTTTTCAATCTATGTTGGCATGTACACCTTTTATGGCATTTTTGGACTTCGGTTTATGCCGAGAATCGACTAAACCATGGCTCTGATACCATTAAATGTAACACCCCCAACCCGTATCCGACCCGGATACGAGTACGAAGTGTCACATTGACTTTTTAAACCTTGACTCTTAAGAAAAATCCCGGGAAATTTAAAACTTTATTTAAAACAAAATACAGACTTTATCAGAGTGCTCGTACTTAATGACTTATTACATGCCAACACTTTATACATAACCAAAAACATACTTTGTCAAATATTTCTGATCTGATCTTTTGGTAAGGAAAACTGACCTGTCTTGCCCCGCATCACTTCTTACTCTTCTCGAAACCTACGTGTGAAACAATCACACGCTAAGTCGAAGACTTAGTGAGGCATAACAACTTATAATGCACTTTAAAACCTATATTGATAAATGCATGTTCTATTCTATCATGTTACAGCAATTTCATATCGTATAAAATCATATCAGATTAATTGCAGTAAATACAGGCATACACATACTTCATCATTAACAGTTTATCATATAATCACATACTATTTCAATCAAACACTATGCACACGCAACATCATATCATTTCTATAGCATTTATCATACCACTAACTTATATTTGTTCATATCTCTGGATTAGCCCATGTACATATGTGAGAACTATCGATATGTGAGTCTATAGAGGTTGTGCACTATGCTGTCACCACAGCTCGTATAAATGCACCGAAGTGCCCCGTAGAATTGCACCGTAGTGCCATATAATGATGTCCATAAGGACCACATAGAATTCTGTAAGAATCATATACATATGCTAGGGATCAAGTATGTGTCTTTCCAGACTTCACACAGGTTCCAAAGAATATACATATGTCCCTAAGAACCGCGTAGAATTGCACCGTAGTGCCATATAATAATGTCCATAAGGACCACATAGAATTCTGTAAGAATCATATACATATGCTAGGGATCAAGTATGTGTCTTTCCAGACTTCACACAGGTTCCAAAGAATATACATATGTCCCTAAGAACCGCGTAGAATTGCACCGTAGTGCCATATAATAATGTCCATAAGGACCACATAGAATTCTGTAAGAATCATATACATATGCTAGGGATCAAGTATGTGTCTTTCCAGACTTCACACAGGTTCCAAAGAATATACATATGTCCATAAGAAACGCGTAGACCCTCGACTCTTGGCATGCCAACTATACCCCTAGCTCTCATGACACATAACATGGGCGTTATCATTTATTTCATTTCAAATATTCACATAAACTTGTAATTCACTTTCACATATCACTTATCACATAGCTTCTTTTCATATGATCACATAGTCCCGTAGTTCACTTACACGTAGATCAATTCCATATAATTCACATGTCACATATGTCATGTTTTCATATAATTTTTATCATTTCTCACCCAATCACCTTTATTCATATAAACATACTTATCATATCTTGTTCACATAAGATCATATACTTCATATAATACATCGAAACACCTAGAACACTTTCCCGTAGCTTATAGTCATAAGTCTTATCTAATTCATAACCTTTCTTATGTAATTACTTATACTTTATCATCTAACACATAAAAGAACAGATCGATCCATATAATCAAGCATACATACATGCATATTCAACTCATGTCTTTAATCATGCATTCATGTGTAACACTTCAGGAAATAGACTCATCGCAAGTCTTATTCCCATCGCACATCATATACTATCGAATATGCACTCACCTGGCCTCACTAGTCAATTCCAATCTCTTATCTTTCCCTTGATCGATCTTACTTGCCAAACGTTCCGGAATTGCTTTATGCGTAGAATCTACATAAACGTACATTTCGAGACCATCATTAGATACCTACACCTTGTAATTGGATACTAGCAACTTAAACTAACTAATTAAACCCATATTCCCAATTTTCCTTTAGGGGGAATCGGTTCCCCCCTATGGGGGTATCGGTTCCCCCGTGACATACTGGAAATTCTTGTTCGTTTGAAGGGGTATCGGTTCCCCTTGAATGGGTACCGATTCCCCTTGCCCAGAAATCATATTTTGAGCTCGAAAATCCTTCATTTCAGCTCAACATATCATACTTCATTCCCTTTAATATTCCTAACTTTCATACACATACTTAAACTCATTTCTACTCCATAATCACTTCTTTAAACTCAGAATTCTATCATTTACATGTCATTCAAGAATCACACTAAATTTCCAACATGTTCTAAAACCCATTCTATCACTTCATATCTCTTAATTTAATCCTTGACAAGTCAAATTCAACTTCACAATCTATTAACTCCTTCCATATCAAAAATTCACTTAAAAACTCATTTTTCTTAATTTCTCATAACTTGTTAATCTTTGAGGTTTAAGCCACCTAAAGCTTTCCTTAATCTTTCTTAATATCCCAAGAATCAAAACAAGCTTTAAAACGAAAGAATTAACCAACTAAAGACTCACTTACCTTATACCAAGCTTCACGGTTGAGAGGAAGAAGAAGACTGAAGAATGCTCTGGACTCTTCTTCCTACGTGCTTATTACCCTTTAAAAAAAATTATAAAAAATCTTTCTGGTCAAATGACCATAATACCCTTAATTTCCTTTAATAATTACCAAATAACCTTCAATATATATATTCAAATAATCATTGAATTCTTTCATTCTTCTACTTTAGTCACCAAATTCTGAAACTTACAATTTGGTCACTAACCCGGTAGTGCGGATGTTACAATAAGTATGCCCAAACAAGTGTTTCAGGGTATTGAACCAAGGATCAATTCATTCTGATGCCTTCAATCCTGTCTTGCTCAATTTAAATATGCTTGTATGTGTTTCTCTTGATTTTCTCTGGATGCTCCATGATCTTCGAGTGAAGTGATTCTAGAATGATTGTGCTTGATCAATCTCATAATTTGAATACCGATACGTCATTTGAATCAAAAAAATCTTTGCATATGTGTCTTGCCTTTTTTTCTTCATTTTTCCTTTGTTTTTTTCTTTTTTTTCTCTTTGTTTTTTTTGTGTTTTTTTTGTTTTTTCTTCTTCTCTTTTTGTTCTAATTGGATTTTCTCACTTGGCATTTGGTTCACCTTTTGGTATCTCATCTGGATTGATGTCTTCACTCATGTGTGTAGATTTCTTCCACCTTGCCCCCCAGTGTGGAGGGTTATCCTTGGTTAGGGTTGAATCGAAAAAAATACTATAGGCTCAAAAGGGGACAACAAGGAATATATGTATACATATATGGATAAATGAAACAAATTTGTTCATCATCTCATACACAAAAGTCCTCGCAGAAGAGGTATCCCAAGGGGATATATTTTCAGGATTAATTTTATTCACATGAAAACAGTGTAATTAATGCATAATAGAATTATTTCGAATGAATTCTTCTTTTTGCTTCTTGCTCCCAACATGTCTCAATGTTCAGGCTCCCAGCGAAATGTCCCAAGTTAGAAGAATGCTCATGTTCAAATAAACAACTAAATGCCTTAGGTTTTAATGGTATAAAAATGTTAATTTTGAATCTAAAAAGACAATGGTGTGACTTTATTGACTCAAAGAAATGTATGGGTATGACTCTTTGTGTATCTAAATGATAAAGACAATGTTCAAAAGTTTCAAAGGGTGGTAATGTCAAAATCTGGTCTTTTGGTAATGACCATGAGTTATTTTGGGTAAAGAATCAAGGTATTTTATTTTAGGGTTTGAGATAGGATAATAAAGGTCTAATCTTGCCATATGTCAAAACTCTATAATTCTCGAAGAATTAAAAGAATCCTTAATTCATTTGATATTCGAAGAACTAAAGATTAAAATTTGTTCAATTATTTCCCCTTAAAAGGTATCATAAATTCAATCGTTTAAAAAATTAAGCAAACATTAAAGACCAAAGACGTGTTCAAACAAAACAATGCTCTAACTGCAAATGCTAGATGCAATGCCCCCTTCTTCGATTATCCATGCCCCTGAATCCATCAGGCTTTGGATCTTGTGCTTCAGTGTCTTACAATTCTCATAGGAATGTATGGAGCTTCCTATGTGGTAACTGCACACAACTTCAACATCGTAGCCCTTAGGATATGAGGACTCTTTTTTCAGATTATTCTGGTAGGCTCAGTCCTACAACCAGCTAATCAAGCTCCCACTGTACTGATTTCAGCTTTTTCTTTAATTGTTAAAATCTTGCTTTCATGTGGTTAAGACCACTTCATCGAATCCTCCATGAAGTAATTTCATGTTTATGAAAATGCTTAAAAATGAAATGTAGATGCAAAATGCATGAAATGTTCGAAGCATTGATCCGAAAACATGTCTGTTATTATAAATAATCTTTATTGGGACAAAAGTGTTATTTCCTAAGAGACAAAAACATCCTGACAACTTCTGACAGGTTGACTAGAATTGTGCCTTCGTCTGTCACCGGTTGAATACCCTGTCGAACCGCTCCGGCTTCTATGACTAAACCGTGCAAGTGACGAGCTGTGTTTTGTACTTGTTCCCAGAATTATCGAATGACTACATCTCTGGCTTTCATCCTTTGCTGAACATGTTATCTAACAGAAACGCCATTGAAATCCTCCATCAAAGGGATTATCTGAAGTTCATTTGATTGTTTCCTGAATTTGTTGACAATGGCTTCCAATTCAACTATTGTTTTTCCATCTTGTTCTTGTTGTCTTTGAAGGGACTTTCGAGGTCAGTAACATTTTTTCTCATCTTGCTTCTGCAACCTTTACCAACCCATTTTTGAAAAGTTGACTTTAGATGTGCTCGGTGTTAATCCCGGTCCATTCTCAGTCATTTACAATGCAGCAGAGTGACATATTCTTCGATTGTTTTGATTATTATCCTTACCTTACTAACTCTTTTCATTTTATTTTCATCATTTGCATCATTCAAAAGAGGTGTTGATCCACTAAAACGTGTTCGTTAAACCCACATACTTATTATTCCTACCCATACATGCTTTCTACCCTGCATGCTAATTTTAAGCAAATCATAACCTCATATATTTCTAGTTCACATGCTTTGAACAGAAAGTAAAGCATGAAATAATCTCAAAATAGCCTAGGGTTTGAAATGAGGTTTTGGGGTGGGCTTTAACTCCTTGTAGTCTCCCGGTTTAGGTTCTAAAGAAGGGTACCCGAGTTCTCCTTTTCGGTACCCCCTTGGGTCTGCCAGACCCTTAGTCCTAAGCCCATTACAAGCTTATGTGGACTAAGTTAGACTCCAGAGGATACATTCTCTTATGCCCATACAGAGAATAAATTCACGCGAAGACAAAAAGTATATGAATCCCGAAGGTTACTTGCTAGGCCCATACGGAGAATAAATTCTCACGAAAGCGTCGCTTTCACCCCCTCTTAAAAAATGGGTTTGGAGCTCAGGTATAGAGCCTTAGATGGAAAAACAAGTTTGATAAGCTGAAACCACTAAAAGAAATCGTCAGTACAACTATTTATTTGAAAAGATAATCAAAGATAAATAATTGGAATCGAATAAATAAATTAAAATTAAAATTTATAATTTTCGGTCAAATAGACAACTGTAAATTAATTTCGGCCTGACTCACTTACCTTTACCCAGCGAGTCGCCAAGCTATCGCGGTCGTCTTTTAGGTAGGCCCGGAATTGGGCTTCAACTTGAATAAATGGGTTATAGACGCCATCGATCATTTTAAAAATATTTAGGTTGATCGGAAACCATCTTACCTGATCTGCGTTTTACCAGAATTATGTCGGGCTCGGGAGTCGGTTACAGTCAATGAAGGATTAGCACCCTTGAACTGCTATTTCAGTACCATTTTAATTTCTCAGTTGTCTTAATTGCGAAAATTAAAAGTTTAAATAATAATTTATGAATTATTTACCCTTGATAATCGTTTGAAATTCAATTGGATTCCCTAAAAAATAAAATTAGAGTTAAAAAAGAAAATAATAAACAAAATAAAAAAATAAAAAAAATAGAAATTAGAAGCGTAGTCTTGATTACAAGGAACTGAAACAAAACAAATAAAAGTTAATAAAAAAATAAAAGTAGCAAAAAATAAAATAAAAAATAAAGTCCAAAGAGGAACGAAATGAAACGAACATATCCTGTAAGTAATGAATGAAACAGATTGGGGACTAAAATAATGAAAATCATAATTAAGTATCAAAACTAGAATTATAAGGAAATAAAGGATGTGTCAAAAACCAGAGGGACCTGTAGAGGATTTTACTCATAATAGTTGAAGGACCATGGGGAGAGTTTACCCCAAAGTCCTATGTCACGTGGGCTTTGTTTAATCTTCTTTAGCACTGCTTGAACTTTTGTGAGATTGGGAGCAACTTTCTTCTCTTCAGTCTTTCCCTCCAATCAACATTCTGCTTGGTATAACCACTTTGAACACTAGTTTGATCAGATAGATAAGGTCCACGACTGACAAAGAAAACAAGCGGAGCGAGAACTGAGAAGAGAACGAGAATCACGATAGGAATCGAGATCCATAACTTCTGTTCCTGTGGACGCCCACACTGGATAGTACACGCTTCAACGCCATTGGCAATCAAAGCGAGTTAACCACAGATCTCGTGAAACTCGACAAAATAACTAATGTCAGCGAACGTAATACTTTTCACGGTCAACTCGTTTAGTGGATGGACCAAATTTCGGTCGATTCTCTTAGTTCGAGTTGGTTCAAAATTGACAGATACCAACCGAACGATATAATTCCGTCTCTGAATCAAAATATCCCCACGACCGGCTGGCGAGGAAACCAGTGGCAGCAGTAGTGGCTTGGTGGAGCTGCGGTAACCATGGCTGCCCAAGTGGAGGCCCAAAACAGCCTGAACGATGCACGACAGTGGCTACCCATGGCCGTTGAAGGCGATACACGAGCTTCCAGCCCAACCCAGTCCTCGAAGATGAAACTCCCGACCAAGCAAGCGACTAAAACGACCTTGGACTCACGGTTTACTTACCAAACGACCAGGAACAACAGCACCACGACAGCCCGAGAGTGGGGGTTGCGTCGCGTGCCCTTTGTGCGAAGACCGACAACCTTGCTCCGTCGATCGACGGCGAGAAGAGTAGGTTAAGAGAAGCCCCCTCCAGCAGAGTTTGAAACCTATTTTATTTTATATTCCAAAAAGAAGACCCCCTAGTCCAAAGCAAAAGACGTGAGGTGAGGAATTGAAGTTAATGTGGTTATGGATGTTGTGGGAGTAGTGGCCGACACGATGGAAGGGGAAAGCAATGGAGGTTCCTTGTTGTTGGATAGTGTCTGAGTGGCTAGTTTGTTCGTGAGAAAACATCAATGGAAATGGGGGTCAGTGAAATAATTATAATATATAAATTAATAAAAATAAAAAAAATAATAATAATAGCAATAATATAATATAATATAATATAATATTTTTATAGATTCGGACAAAAACGGGGTCTACAACACCATAAGAGGAACATACGTAATTTATAGTGTGACCACCAGATGAATCAATTACTTGCTATTACTCATATAAACCCTATCCATGAGACGATCTTTCATAAAAATCAAGTTATCATCATTGTTTATTTAAAGAAGTTATCAATATAATTGTCGATTTTCTATATCAGTATGAAACCCATTCTCTTTAATATTTCACCCACTAGTTTTCTTTACAGAAGTTTAGTAAGAAAATTTGAACAAAACTTTTTTTTGACTTCATATAACCAATTGATATTACATCATTTCTTTGTCACTACTTTATTATCTTATGCATTAGTTAAATATGTATATTTTACTATTGAAAGCTTTATTTTTTACAATGATTATTGTTTTGCATTGAACTTCAATTTTTGTCCAATAGAATATAGGCTAAGATGGTATTCCAATCACCCAACTTCATTATAAAGGTTTAAAAAAAGTTTTATGTCACTTAGTTTGAGTTTCATATCGATATAAAAAGTATAAAGAAGACCCTAAAACACTAAAATTTTTCATTTCAATCCATTACCAACCATCGCCGGTCATCTCTAGCCATCATAGTCATCGTTGAATGGTTGAGTTTTGATTAGAATTGCACGATTGTTCGAATGGTGGTGGCAGTATGGCTTATGAACGTAAAAATCGACCATAATCGACGAAGAACAACGTCAGTGGCTTAAAATCAAACAAACCTTTGAATTCTTCTCCACGACAAGTGGTGGTAGATTACGACGAAAGGTCAACGGGGATTTGATCGGAGGCGACGCCGGTACTGATGACAGTGGCAGTGGCGGTGACGGTCACGACTGGCTGACCAACGACTATGGAAGGGAAAGAGGGAAGGAGAAAGGGATAGGGAGAGAGGGGATGCACATAATGATGTTTTTTTTTTAATATTTTTACTTTTTTTAAATTTTAAATAAATTCTCAAAATTATCATAACGTGACATATGCCATTTAACATAGATTTTTAATGGCAGTTAATGTCCGAACATCTAAAAATGTATCTTTGAAAACATTAGACACCTACTTTTTACGAAAAATTCTTTAGACATTAAAACATTTTTGCGAGGCATAATTTAGACATTTATTTTTTATATTAAGCCTACTCTAAAAGAGGAGTACGAAAAGAAAAAAGAAAAGAAAAAGAAAAAGGGGAGATATTTTCTTCAAATCTTCAATTACGACGTTGTATTAAGCCTTTTCAGTTATTGCTCTCTTTTCCCTTACTTTCCCAGTAAATTTCATCTCTCTCATTGCTCCCTTCCCTCTCTCTTTTTCCAGTAATTTTTATGAGATGCAAGATTTAAATACAACCACTATATATGATAAAAAAAAATCCTTGCTCTTTTTCTTCTTTATCTTCCACCTATATTTTGAGTTTTAGTACACAAGGCATATTATTATGGAGGAAGATTTAAATACAATCACTATATATGGAAAAAGCAAATTTCACACAGGAAAATGATTACATATGATGCCATATATCCCTTTGAGATTATAATATAGTTAGGTTTGTCTATTTATAGTATATATGCTTTCTATTGCATGATAAAAACACGATGTTATATGTATTTTGATTGAAAAGTTAAAGGCAATTAATGAAATGAAGAGCTTTTTGTAGAAATGTTATATAATTTAGTGGTCTATTTTAATAAGTTGTATATGTCAATTAGTAAGTAAATCTTTAAGTTAAAAAAGTATGCCTCACTTCAATAAGGACGCACCTTACGTTTGGGACTTGCATCTAGGTTATAGGATCCTTATCGTCTTTAGTGCATTTTGTGCTATTTTTTACATAAAAAATTATTAAATTTATCAATAATAAAAATTAAATGATAAAATTTGATTAAATCATTTTTTTAATTTAAATAAGTATTGAAATTAAATTTAATGATGTAACATATAAATTGCCCTCCTTATCTCTGTTTTGAAAACCGGACCGGTCGGTTCAACCGGGAACTGTTGTTTAGTCCGGTTCAATCTAAACCGGTTGAATCGTTATTAGTGAACTGGCCAGAACCGCTGAACCGGACCGGCTGAAAACTGAAAAAAACCGAGAAAAAACGGGATTTTTGTTTTTTTTTTAAAAAAAAATTAAACCAAACAACGTCGTTTGTTAAACGAGTCAAGTCGAACTCGAGTATTGCTGAGCTCGACTCGAACTTGAAAACTTTAAAAGTAAGCTCAACTCAACTCAAACTCACAAGCTAAAAATTATCAAGTTCAACTCAAACTCGAAATATAATATTGAAACTTGAACTCAAAAAAAAAATTAGAAACTCGATTGAAGCCTAAAATTCGAGCTTGATTGAAGTGAAAGAATAGTTCACTCAATGCTCACCAAAAGGCTCCATGATTTTGAATGCCAAATTACCTCTATTATTTATAGAAGTTAGTTGTGATGCGCTTCTATATTTCTTAGCAATGTGAGATTGTTTTGTTCTCATATTTTTTTCTCTTTAGACTTTTGGAATGCTCTTCTATGTTTCACTTGATTTTATGGTTTTTAACTTATATATGTTATGACTTGCTTTGAATATGACTTGTGATATAAAAAATTATTTTTTATTAAATATTTTTGGTATTTTTATTTAATTTTTAAAATAATTATGACGTCGTCCGGTTGAACCAATGAACCGATAGCATGACCGATTCGCTAACCGATCCGATTCTGAAAACCATGCTCCTTATTAGCTTAGTGATGTTACTGACAATGAGAACCCTTTTAGATGTTTGAGCCTGACTTTCATTTACGGCCATCGTACTGTTGTGTTTGGAGTCTTCGGGGACAATAGATTGGGGATATTGGATTTTGATGTTAACACTTCGTTTTTAGACTATATGAAGAAGAAAGAGTCTAATTTGTAAAATTTGGCATTAATTAGAGCATGTAGTTAAAGAAGCTTGTTTCTGCCATTTTTAGAGGGTTGGGTTTGGAGATAGAATCAGATGTTTTTAAATTCTTGGAAGATGGGATCTGTTGATTGGTTAAGTTATCAAGGATGTTCAAATTATTTCACTTTGTACGGATTCGAACTCTGACTTTTATCTAAGAAATATAATAATTATTTACTTAATAAAAAAATCTGGAAAGATAAGTTAAGAGAAGTTGAAAATTGTATTTTGGGATGTTCTTTGATATTTAAATTGACGAAGGAATCATAGTTATAAAGATAGTCGAATATTATTACTAATGGATATTAATGCATGTTCATTATAGTTGGTTTTGTATTATTGATAACATGGATGATAATTTAACTCAAATTTGACGGGTTTTAAACCGATTCAATTCAATAGGGTCAGATTTTTTTAAAAAAAATCCGGGTTCTAGTTTGGTTCGGCTTGACTTTTTATGGGGCGAGGTCGGGTTGGATCGGGTTCGGGTGGAGGGTGAGAAAATTACGACCTGAGGATAATAATGTAATTTTCTTAAAAAATTTATTGTTATTTTAATTAAATCCTTATTTTTTATTGGGTCGGGTTGGATTTATATTCTAAAAATTTAGGCCGGGTCAAAATTAGGTGGAAGATATATATTTTTCAGATCAGGTCGACCAAAAACCTGACATTAACCTAACCTGTAGCCATTCCCGATAGATAATCTATTTTTGCTTTCAAAAATTTTATGAATTCGTTACTTCTAAAATTTCTAAAAAAAAAAATTCGTCCGTTCATGTTTGGGAATGTAAACACGTGTACCTATGAAGCTTTGTTGGAAAAAGAAAACATATATGACAACGTATTCATGTTCTTGTCTGAAACTCAATTCTTTTAATATTTTTGTAGAATCAGCAAGAAACGGCTTATGAAAATGCAAGAGAGCAGATAGGTGGTGGACATCAGGACTACAACTCGCAGATGCCTTCAATCTTCCAAGTTCAGCCAATTCAGCCAAACTTACAGGAGAGGAAGTAATAACACTGGAGATTATGGTATGCTTCCAAATTTTCACTAGCATGCTTTCTAGTGATAATTTAATGACATTTTCCTGCATATTGAGTTGTAATATTTGTGACTCGGTGTTCTTAAACTCATGCATATTTACTAGTTGTAATATTTGTGAACTTGTACCGTAAAATACCAACTTGGTTTATAATTTATTATCTCCACATAAAATATTGTGTTTTGTCGCATCTTATTAACCTTGCATTGATTTTTGAAAGATAGATATGTCGGTGCCAGCAAACGGCCCTTGAGGCACGCAACGGTTCCTTCGGCCCTCACTCACGTCCACGTTTCAACTATTAGGCTTACATTTTGGGAGTTGATGGCCGTGTTTCGAATTTTTTTCAAATATCAAACTTAGCCTAATAATTTGATCCATTGATAGATTGTAGGGATGGGTATGGGTCGGGTTGGGTCAGATTTTCGGTCAATCCGATCTGATCTGAAAATTATACACCTTCCACCCGATCCGAACTCGACTCAATAATTATACACTTTCCACCTGACTAAAATCCAACACGCTCATTTGAGCTAAAATCATAACCCGATCTGAAATAATATATTTATAAAAAAAGATTACTTTTATTTAATAAAAATATAGATTTAATTAAAAATAATAATACATAGACGAGTCTTATTGGAATTATCCTTAAATATATAATATAAAATTACATTTTTTTTACCGGATCAATTATTTTTCATCATAAATTTGAATCTAACTCGATTTAACCCGAACATAATCTCTAAAAATTCTAAACCAACCCAAACTCAAATTTTTTGTTAAAAAATTCAACTCGATAAATTCAAATCGAATTATAATCAATCGAATTCAGTGCGCATCCCATAAGAGAGAGACAAACAAACCGACCATGGCATCCCATAAGAGAAAGACAAACAAACCGACCACGGCATCCCATAAGAGAAAGACAAACAAACCGACCATGGCCGCAATAATTAGATGTTGCATGGTTGGACACGTGTTCCATCTTCCAACATATAAACCAACATATCGGAATGTCTTACACCAATATATCCCTAAACAATTATATGTATTTTATGAAGAAAAAAAACTGTTACAATCAAATTTTCACACTATTTGGAAAACAACACAAAGAAAAATGGACATTAATTTAGAATTGTATGATGATATTTATAAGAATATACCTGATAGCCATTCTTCTAATTATTTTCTTGCCATTTTCAGAATAATTTTAATATTTGATGTATTATAAAATATTATAACATCATAGAGTATCATCTTCTTCCTCTTCAATTACATAATATGAATTGGGTATTCATAAACTTACATCTCAATTGATATTATATTTGACTACTCATTTACTTTGAATACCGTAGCCAAGGTAACTAAAGCATTTACTATTTATTTATCTTCTCTGATGAGGTAATTAAAAGACACCTCATTAAATTCTTCAATCAACTTTAAGACGAGTTTACGATGTTTGATCAACTTGAGATAATTCGCTTCGTTCTCATATGAGTTAATAAATTATTAAAATTGAATCCTCGTATACTTTAAGGACCTTTATGGCTTTACTCTTTGCCCAATGAGAACTCAAGGATTCAAAATAAAAACTTCATATTTTTTTCATATTATTAATGCAATTGAAAGTCAATCTACTAATAAAAAGGTAGGAAATTTCTTTGGGTGAAACTAAAATTTTCCTAATTTCATGTCCCAAGACATTCGAAGCATTGTCAATATTGTTCAGTTTCCAATATTCACTTGTAGAAATACTTGCTTCTTCTACTAAAATAAGATGGTGGTACGTGTTATCATTTTAGTAGAAGATTAAATTTATCGAATTATAACCAAATTGAAAGTATAAATAAGTAATGATGACCAAATATATAATTATTCATATTTATTTAACTACAACGTCAACAATTTTGTTATTAGTTAACTGTACGCGGCTTAATTAAAATTACTTTAATAGTTTAATAACTTAATTGAAACAATTCCCAGTTTAATGGTCAAAATAGAATCACCCCACTAGTTTAGTGGCCTTCGGGGTAGTTTTCCAAAAAAACAACATATACAAAATTTAAGTAGGCACTTGATATATATAAGCATAGTTCCGATAACTTCTAGTAAAATCCAGAAGTTTGATAGTTGACTTTGAATATTTGAACACCATTTTTGTGTGACGTGTGGATGTGGTATACTTTACAAAAATCCAAAATAATAGACATAAAATTATATTAATTAATTTGATTTAATAATTTAAATAAGGAAGGAAGGAAGGATGTGGTATACTTTACAAGAAGCAAACGTTGGGACTAGAATTTTCGCCTATTAATCACAAATTAAATTCAATGAAAATGACTGCAAGAATAATGAAAATGAGTGGGAGGAATGAACACCACGTCTTAGATTGGTCGTATCTATGAAACTAAAAGCCAATATTTTCCTTTCTTCAATAAATATCCATACGAAGCTTGCAAGAAGCTTCCTCACCCCGTAATTTGCAGATATAAATACCAGCACGCCCTGCATTCTGCTTTCACCATACGTACATACTCCGAAATACAAAGCTTCAAAAATTTCATGTTAATGCTCACTGCTCACGGTCTCTTCAACAAAATGTCTCCGCTCAGCAAGAACGATTTACAGCGGATCTTCGAGAAGCTCGACAAGAACGGCGATGGGTTGGTTAGTCTGGACGAGCTTAATTGGTTGTTGGAGAGAATCGGAGTCCAGTTCAGGCTCGAAGAGCTGGAGTCCTTGGTGGGAAAATCATGTCTGGGCTTTGATGAATTCGTATTCTTTTACGATTCCATCTCGAACCAGAACGGGGGAAATGACGACGATGACGAAATGATCATTGACGGGGATGATGAAGATGGAGAGAGTGACATTGCCAAGGCTTTCAAGGTGTTCGATTTGAATGGCGATGGTTTCATATCTTCCGAGGAGCTTCAGAGCGTATTGGCCAGACTTGGTTTATGGGATGAAAGGAGTGGCACAGATTGCAGAAACATGATTTGCTACTACGACGCCAACTTGGACGGTGTGATTGATTTTGAAGAATTCAAAAGCATGATGTTTCATACCGTTTCTTAATTCAACACTTCCTGTATGAAAAGGGTTCATTATCAGTTGTAATATATTAGTAAACACAGATATAGAGTGTCCCTATTCAATGTTAGAAAAAAAATCAAATAAGATATTGAATTGGTGCAATTTTATATTTTTGACAATTTTAATCATATATATTCTAAAGTTGAAGAATTGCCATTTTGGAATGCAAGCATTAGTTTTTGTTCATTCATCTATTTCTCTACTTAATTTTTACGTCATTGTTATCGAATGGGTAAACTACACGAGCAATCATTGAATTTTAAATACCAACTTTAATTGCATTTTCAAAATCTAGGAACTAATTTGTAAAAGCTTAACTTATACTCAGGGGCGGAGCTCAATGATGGCCCAAAGGGGCCCGACCCCTGTTAAAATTTGTATATTTGATATAATTTTGTTTTAATAGTATTTTGGTTCATGTAAAAATAACTATTTAAATTTTAAAATATAAGAATTTATTAAATATTTAATCAAGTAAGAAACGAACTAAAAAAAGGATAATATCGTGTTCTCAAAATTTTTGGTCTAATAACAATTTAGGTCATTGTAAGTATACATATTACACAAATTAGGTGTCATCTTGAGAATTTTGAGGTTTTTTTAATTTTTTTTTTATAAATCTAGGGTGAATAAAAGATAATATTTGTACAAAGACTCTCAACTATTTGACAATGAACGCTCATACCCCTAATGTGCAGTGCTCGAACTCGAGACCTCAATGATAATAACAATCCCTTAATCGCAAAGGTCGCTTGATTCGTGCTGAATTTTGAGTTTAAATACCTAATAAGTCTTTATATTTTTCTTAAATATTCTAATATTTATGCTCATGTCAATATTTAGTTATGACTCCGTCCCTGCTTATATTTAAATATTCTAATATTTCGACCCTTTCAATATTTAGTTCTGACTCTGTATCTGCTTATATTTGCACCTAGGTTTAAATAGCAATTTTGTGGGAAATAATTTAAAATAATTTTCTATGATTGCTAATTTGAAGGATCAATTCTTTTGAAAAGGAGTCGATACTTTTTCAAAAATGATAAATCTTTTTTTTTTAGAAAATTAAAGAAAACACACTGCAAAACAGAGCTTTAGAAGCGTTTTTTTAGTCCTATAGCAGCGTTTTTAAGCGCCACTAAAAGCACTTGCGGTGATAGGAAGAACGCCGCAAGAAGCACCGGCCATACCAGCGTCGCTAAAGTTAGGGGCGTTTGAGAATAAAAATGCCGCAATAGGTCAAGATATATAGCGGCTTTTTTGGAACAATCGCAAAAGGTCGAGATCTATAGCAGTGTTTTTGGAACAAATGCCGCAAAAGGTCAAGATCTATAGCGGTGTTTTTGGAACAAACGCTGCAAAAGGTCTAGATCTATAGCGGCGTTTTTGGAACAAACGCCACAAAAGTTAAGATCTATACCAACATTTTTGGAACAAACACCGCAAAAGGTCAGATCTATAGCGGCATTTTTAATACAAATGCCTCTAATTACCTTTCTTTAGCTAAGATTAATTGATTTTGTATATTTCATTTCTGCTCTACATCATCTAAATTTAATATCATGTAGCTTTATCTAATTAACAATAACCATACATTTTAATTAAGACACAAGTTATGCAGAAAAATACTTAACAACAAAATAAATTAAAATTTATAAAAATAAAAATTAAATGTAATGTAGTTTGACATTGTTCTCTAGAATTTAGTCTAGGTTTTTTTCACTTTCAATTAAAAAAAATATTGTTCACTTGAATTTAGTCTTTATTGCTCCTTCTTGAGGAAAGGAAGTAAAAAAACAGTTTTCCTTGTTTGATGAAGTATCATTAAGTTTTTTCTCTGTGTAAATTGTATATGGATAAACTCTTTATCCATTTCACCAAATAAATCCCCTAGCTCCGGTTCACCAAGAAGACTCCTTGCGCGCTTCAGTTGAAACAGATAACGACCTTCCACCAATAATATGAAACTTGATTGGAGGTGGCTTGGGAACTGAATCAAACATTAAACAAAAAAAATTAAAATAAAAGAAAGAAGTTTTTACTTGGAGTAACAGTAGAGGTTGCGTCGTCTTCATCGAGAATAGATAATGCTTTTGCAATTGAAGATTCTTTCAATGCCACAAATTTCCCCAATCCGGTTCTAAACATCAGGTATTTATCTAGTCCTCTATCATCGTTCTCAATAAGCTTCGAGCATCCTGCATGCGTACGATCTATGAAATCTGAGAGTATAAAATAAAAATATAGCGGCGGTAAGATTCAGAGACTATTACCTTGAATTAGGAGATCGACCATGGAAGGGTATGGAGCAATAGGAGTTTCTTTTGGGTCATCATCGAGTTTTGACGGCAAGAACGGACCGAAAGCCTCCCAACGATAATTTGATCCGTCGTCAGAGCAAATACGCCACATGGACATTCCGACGATAGTTTCTCTTACTCTATCTTTTTGTAAACTAGTTCGAGTGTCCTCAATCTATTACATGAGAAGTAGTACATGTGACTTCCTAAAGAGCAAAGACTATTGAGCAGCAACCAACATTAAGAAAAACACATACCACAAGAACAAAGAAAAACATGTCAGGATAACATAGATTCTTATTCAAAATTGAAAAAAAAAACTTAAAAAGGAAAAAGGAAAAATAAAGGACATAGTATGTAAAACAAGAGAGCTAATAATTATTGGTGGTCAACAACCAACATTAAGATTAATGTCACTACCGGCTAAACAAAAATCAAAGGATAAAAAAGAAGACGACACAAAATTAAAAAAAAAAACTAGGTTTAAACTATCAAGCTGCTTACAACTTAAACCAACCCTTATTCGGATAATTATACATTTTATGAGTTAATGCCATCTAGGTTTGCAACTATAGAGGCGGACATTTAATTTGAGTATGCATGGTCTCCATCTACGTTAGTAAGCAGAGAACAAAAATCATAAGGATGTGCCCACCTTCCATTATTATAATATCATATGTATTGAAATCATCATATGTTACTGAGGTACGCCAATTTAGGTGACAAAAAAGTATAGAGTGAGAGTGAGATGAGCATCCAAACCTTGAGAGATATGGGTTTCACGGTTTTTGTTAATTTTGTTAGTAAGAGTATTCACGTTTCTTCTCTTAAGGAAGTGTTTCAGGCCTATGGTGAGGTTTTAGATGTGTTCATTGCGTATAAGAGTTTGAGAATCGTTGAGTCCACTTTTGCTTTCGATAGGTTTAGAGATAGAGCTGAAGCAAACTTGGCGGTGAGGAGGGCTGATGGTAGGGTGTTGGATGGTTTCAAGATTAGAGTTTTCCATGATAAAAATGATGATAGTCTCAGTAAGAAAGTTGTTGTCGATAGAAGTTTTAACAAGGTTTGGAAGCCAGCTCTAAGGGATGCTTGGTCGTTGAAAGAGGTTGAGGGTGGTGCGTTGGCCGTAGGTGGGAAGTCAGTGCCGAAGCCTGTTGGCCAGTAGGTTTCTGTTGCAGCTGTTCATGTATCGGTTGCCGATGATAGTGAAGTAAGCTCTGCATCCAAACCTTTTGAGGATAGCAGGAGTTTTATAATCTCAAAGAATGATCTTTCATGGAGGGAAAGCAGCCTGGTGGGCAAAGTTAAAAACATATGTAACGTTAATGAGATTCAATAAGCTTTCAAAGCTGAGGGTTTGGATGTGAAGGTTAGCTTTTGGCATGACATGTTGATTATTATTCAATTCAAGAATGTTAAAGATCGTCAGGTGTGTTTGTTAAAAAGTGATGATTGGTTTCGTTTATGGTTTGACGAGTTGGATTCGTTGGACGGTTACGAAAATAGGCTTAAATTTAAAGTATGGGTTTCTCTGATAGATGTTCCTCTTTCTATTTAGAGTGTCAAGCTTTTCAATGATATTGGAAGCTTGTGGGGAAGAGTTGTCATGATAGATAAAGAAACTTCTGATTGAGATAGGTTCGATGTTGCGAGATTTTTGGTGGAAGTTAAGTCCGTATCTTCTATTCCAGAGAAATTATCCTTCTTCTTCAAAGGTCGTTTATACTCCATAAAAGTTCTAACCGATGTGCAGGAAGAGGCTTGTGCTTCTTTTGATGAATCCTTGGTGGACGGAGGAGCGTGGTGTGCGGATGTTAAAGAAGGCTCAAATTCTCCATTATTCGAGGTTGTGGGGGCTGCAGGAGGTGGTCTCGAGATGGGCTGTGTCGAGCAGGAACATGTTGAGGTGGAGTGTCAGAGGCGTGTTAATGTTGCTGGCTTTATGGAAGGTGAGTGGGAGCATGCTGCTGGTCTCGAGGACGTTAGGGGTGTTTCTGTTGCAGGGCCCCATGCAGTTCCTTTACAAAATCATAATGGGCCAGGTGAGCTGACCGTGACCGATGATAGTGCTGGGTTAATGTTTATTAATAACGGTCGGGATTTTGATTAGGTGACCCAATCCTTGTCCAGCATCTCAAGTCCCTTAGAAGCGCATATCGACGAGGTGTTGCATCCCCAAGTGTCGGATATGGCTTTTTCGTCTGCTATTTGTGAAATCAAACCTGGTTTTTCTCTAAAGAGGCTTAAATTCCCACGGATCTCGGGCGTTGACAGAATTTCAAAGTCTAGCAAGATGGGGGAGAGTCGGGTCAGCCTTAAATTGTGGTCGAGACTCAAGTTTGGGAGAAGGATAAAGCAGGGTCTTATTGATCGGATTGGTAGGCCAAAGGTTAGAGGCAATCGTAAACATAATGGAGGCAGAGGCGGAGTGTTCTCTGAGGGTGTTCGAGGCGAAGTCTTTCAAGCGAAGAAGACTCTAGCGAGTGATGTTGCTTTGGGGGTGGAGGTTGCAGGGCTAAGAGGTGTTGAGTTTCGAAGGTTGGGGGCTGAACGATCTTCCTTAGGCCGCGGTTGTTTCCAGTAATGATCGATCTTGCGTGTAACTTGGAAGCTTTCATTTTGTGGTGTTTTATTCGTTTCTTTGCTGCTGTGATTAGATGAATTGGTTTCGTTGGGCTGCCTGGAGCAGCTTTGCTCTTTGGAATTTTGCTTTGGTCCTTGCTCGAGTATTTTGGCAGCTGTTTCAATGTGGGAGCTGTTTACTGGTTGTGCTAAGTTGCTTGTCTTTGTTCAAGCTATGGTTGTTGTTGAGGTTAAGTTAGAGATGTTGGGCTGGTGTATGGTTTGTGTATAGTTTGTTGTTCTGTAATTTCTTTTGTGTATGCATATCCTTACCGCCTCAAGGTACACTCTTTTTCCTCCATTTAGGATTAGAGAGGTTTTTTAATGAGGTTCTTAAGGTGGTGTATTTTGTTATCTATTATAATACAAAGTACCATCTTTCAAAAGAAAATATGTATTGAAATATTCAGTCTTAACATTGATTTTAATTTGTACACGAACCAAGCGACTTCGGTAATAGATGAATTGTTGTTATTCTTTGAGGTCTCAGGTTCGAGCACTAGGAATGCCAGAGGTGTGAGCGTTCAATGTTAAATTATTGAGAATTATCTTTAAACATATATTGTCTACACTGAAATTTACTCAAATCTAATTGATGGCACGAGGCACAAGGTAAAGATAGCAACATGCAGGGATGAACGTATGATTTTTATGTTATGGAGGACAAACTTAAACTTAATGAGGATGAACAAAAATTTTAGAGGCGAATTAAAATTCTAGGGCCGAAACAAATTTTCAATAAAAAATACATAACTAAAATTTAAAATTAGCCAGTTAATCAGTGTCACATTTGACATTTCTACATTGAAAGAATTAAACAAGTGCTATGGTGTACATGAAAAGTCCAGTAATTGCATGCATTATCATTAATTATTGCTGTTAATTTCTGGGTTATTTCATCAATCTTATCTACATTTTCCCTTGGGGGAAGTGACAGGTGGTGATCTTAGGAATGAATAAAATAAGCAAAAATTGATAAAGCAAAAGCTTAATTTGTTTGAACTTGCTATTGTCCTTACTATATCACGCCTAATATTCACCCTAATACATACACAAAAGAATTAATTAGATATTACCCCGCTCACCACTAAACAAACAAGAGCTAATCTTATGGTAATTTTAAAAAAAATACAACGAGTAAGGGGATAAAGAAGAAAGCCTAAACCAAAAAATATCGACAGATAATTAATATGTTAAACACTTAGGTGATAGCGCCTAGAACTAAAAGAAGTGGTCAAAAAAGGCAAACTAGAAGACCCAATCCCTATAAGAAGAAGAAGAAGAAAAATGCCTAATAAAGTACATTAAAGTTACCTTGCTCCTTTCTCTAAGCTTATTATTAGTTAATTAACCAGTTTTGTTAACATCTTAATCCAAATCAAAACTACTCAATTCCAATTGTGTTTCCCACAAAACAAGTGGATTATCCATTAGGTTTGAATCAATTATATGGGTAACAAAGCCAAGCAAGAAGAAATTAGTTTCCCACAAACAAAAGTCAACCAACATTTTGTACGTTTGTTACTATATTATACTCTATATGTATATTATATGTTAAACCAAAAGTTGGTCTAATACAAATATTTCACTAAAGCAATCAAATTAGTTTGCAATTGGCATCAATCATTCCACTTTATTAATATAGTATGCACAACAAGTATCTAAGCTTATCTTGTTATCAAACGACTGATCCCACCCTTTACCAGTACTCACTCAAACGAGTCTTAAGCTTTGGTCTTACTGATGATGAAACACAAGTGTTTATATATCAACGCTGAGATTTTGAGGTTAAGAGAAAAGACAAGCACAAACATACCTATATATATATATATATATATATATATATATATATATATATATATATATATATATATATATATATATATATATATATATATATATATATATATATATATATATATATATTGATTACTTGTCATTTATTTTATAATTTCGAATATTTCGTACATCCGTGATCTCTCATAGTTAACAATGATAACAATTCATCGTTATGTTTAAAACTATCAAGTACCATCAAAATATGTACGATGAGAATCATGCACACAACCTGCCTAAACATCCCCACATACACTACATCATGAATGCAAATAATCTGCCTGTCAAATGCAATTCATTTCAACTAACCCTCATCATATTCAATCAATTAACTCAAATGCAAGTCTCTCCTGCACAGATTGATCCAACCCGTCAATCAGCAGGCTAATTAATTAGGTCCAAAACATGCCACACACCTATGCACACAAAACTATTAATTTACAAACTCCATCAGGTACTTCAAGAGTGATATGGCTTTGTTTCTATCGATATGTTTAAATTACAATACAAATCAATTTAGAGGACCCAAAGGAACAAAATAGTGAAAAGAAAAAGAATCAGAAGGGGGAGATGGAATCAAATAGAGACCACAAGTCTATCAGGTACAACCAACAAGAAATCCTAAAATAGCACATACAACTATCGCGCAATTAAGAAAAATCCCCAGCCAAATAAAAGATGACTTGCATTTCAACTTTTTGGCACCGTAGAAAAGAATCAGTAAACATTGTGTTTAGTTTATCTTACCATTTTGAAGAGCAAATAGAACGTAAATGAAACACAAAGGAATTGACATCATCATTTTGGTTTAAAGAAAATACAGATTGGATATTTAAGATTTTTCAAGGAAAATCAGTTGATTCGCGAAGGCAATTATCTTCTCCTTTTCCCCACTAAAGCTTAATAAACAAGATTTCTTTCTCATCTTTTGATGAAGCATTCGAGCAAGCCAACAGAATTATAAAATTTCAAACTAAAATGACTCGCTACCCGCACAACCTAGTTAAAAATTTAAGACAAACAAGAACTGTATATTCCTTCAGTCATTGGACAAAGACACCAGAAATTTAAGTCGCATAAAAGGGGAAAACATGTTCATCAACGTAGTTATAAAGAGATCCAATAGAAAGGAAAAGAAAAATTACTGGCAAGACGATGACGATGATTTTGAAGAGCCTCGACCAGGAATGGATCAACGGCTGACTCTGTGATGTTCACAGCTACGTCGGAGGCAGAGGGGTTTGGGTAAACGGCGGGAATTACTGGTAATTCGAACAATCTTCTCCATCGAAACGCCCAAACGAGAAGCTGCTACAACTCTTGAACATACGCAAATGGGTTTGGGTAAACGGCGGGAATGAAAAAATGGGTTAAGGGGAAAAAATGAAAAAGTTTAAAAGGGTGTGGGACTTAGAAACTATCAACTTGTGGCATTTGTAAACAAAAACACCACTAAAGTACGAGTCTATAGCGGCGTTTGTTTAAAACCGTCACTAAAATATAAGTCTATAGTGGCGTTTGTATAAAAACACCACTAAAGTACTAGTTTGTAGCGGCGTTTGTAAACGCCACTAAAGTACGAGTCTATAGCGACATTAGTCAAAAAAACTCCACTATACATGATACTATTGCAGCGTTTGTATAAAAATGCCGCTACAGTACTACTCTTTAACGGCGTTTATTGAAAAGACGTCACTATGGATGAACCTATTGCGGCGTTTGTATAAAAACGCCTTTAAAGTACTACTATGTCGCAGTGTTTTTATAAAAAAAATGCCGCAAAGTTATTATTTTGTGGCTTTTGGGGTTTAAACGCCGTTATATATTTAAAGTTAGTGGCGTTTACTCTCAAAACGCCGCTGTAAACATGAACATACTTGAAACACTTTAAACATGGCAAAATACATCATAATCATGCTTCATAACAACAAATCAATATTTGAGCATGATTTGAGAATCAAAAGATCAATTATGCATTTAAAGTTATACTTTAGGAACTCAACTAGTTATATTTAACATTTACCTATTCTAACGATTTTGACATACCATTATCATGCTTTGTGAATTAATTCACATATTTTTCAACGTGGTGTAGCACAAAGTATTTATTTACACATCGGAAAAATAAATCTTCTTTTAACTCATATTTTCATAGACTCAAAGAGTCAAGTTTAATCCCAACATAGTGTAGCATAAACTAAACACTTTACACCATAATAGTCTATATCATCTAATGAGTGGAGTTAGAATAAACTCACTCTCTTACCTCTATTTGTCCTAGAGGCCAATAATACCTCGTTAGAATTTAAAAGTAATAAGTCTGCAAAATCTTAAGGCATGCCCTACATATCTGAACGTCTCAAAAAGAATAATAGACTAATAAACCCATCTTATCTTATCCACAGGTTTGAAGATGTAAATCATTTTCATATTTCATAAAAAAATTAATTCCATATTTGAATGTCAATGGCAATCTGTATCATATTCATACATCATTATTACGTATTCATATGTTTGCATTTTTTTTGAAAGGAATAATATCATTTCATTGATTTAAACCCACGTCAAAAACACCGACCTGTTAAAAATCTCCCTAATCATGTTGGAGGAAAAAAAGTAAGCATGCTTTTGACCGATACAAACCGAACCATAACACCAGCAATCTAGTACACCCATACCAGCAAAAACGTTTACAATGCTCCTAATTTTCGAGCCCCAGAAGATGGAAAGCATAAAGGACAAAACGTAAAATTACTTAGTTGATTTTAATCATCCCGACTCTCATGTAAATCAGAAACAGATCTAATTTTAAATTAATCCTCAACACGGTTAATACCTGATTTTGCGAGACAATCTGCCGCGGCATTTCTGCTTCTGTCAATTGCAGCAATTTCCCCAATTAAATTTACTTAGTTGATTTCTTACAAATTCATTGTTAATTTATTATAACAAATTCAATATCTTTTAAAATGATTGAAACACATCAGGAACAGTAAAGAAACTAAAATGTAACATTCAAAAATCAAATTTCACCATTTTAATGGCAATTTTTGCTCAATTTTCTATGTAGAATTAAAAAACTCATTTAGATCGGCCAATATTCACTCTAAAAGTAAAGTTTCAAGGATTTGATCATATAAATGGGAATGTTACCCCAATGTCAACGAAGAACGAAAATGGTTGAAGTTCTCTTGAAAATCCTTTAAAAAAGCTTAGGGAAAACATAAGAAAGGAGAGAGAAATTGAGAGAATAAAATCGATTGGGAGGCTTTAGAAATATATGAGGTTAGTTAGATATGAAATGAATTAGAATTTAAGAAAATTTAGATAAATGAGTTTCTAAAATGAGTGTAGAAAATGTGATTGAAAATTTAGAAAGAACATAGATGTTGAGGTTTGGCAGGTGTTTTAAGAACTTTTAATGGTGACTTAAGGGCTTTATTTTCTGGTCCCTTGGTAGACTATGGTCCGGAGTTCGCTGAAAGTGTTCTCGGAGGTGGGGTGGTGTAATAATACTCCCTTATTAATTGAATCTGACTGTCAGGTGATCCTAAATTGGATAGCATATCTGCTTTTGCGACCTTGGAAATAGTGGTATATTCTTGAAGAAATAGACTAACTTGCAAAAAAATAATCGCTCGATCAAGTTTGTTTATGCTCTCGGATCAAGTTTGCCGTGCTTTGTATGTCCTTTTTCTATTTTGTCATGACTGTTCTGGTGTATTGAGCGTTTCACTGTTTTGTATCGGTTATTTAGTTACGTGTACTCTTTTTCTTCAAATAAGTTTAGGAAATTTTTATAAATTAGGTTTGTTGCATATACTTGCTTTGCCTATCGCCGTTTCCTATGTTTTTGCAGGTTATATATGAAACAAGGTGGTTACGATTGGAATTGGAGGTCGACGGTGCATGAATTAGAGGGGAAGAAAATTTTGATTTGACTCAAATAATTTTTTTTTTAAATTTTGAGTTACTCTATTCAAATCAAAATTTAGGTTTAAATTTTGAGTTCGAATTAAGTTTGAATTAAAAAAAAGTTATAGTCAATCGAAAAACAAAATATGTAGCTAGGTAATTTGATAGTTTTACAATTTGGTTCTTGATTTCCTCATTCTTTCAATTCCTTGTTCATTTTAAGTCCATTTTACTAAATTTGAATCACAAGTTCCCAAACCATTTTGGAATACCTATGTATTCTCAAATCTTATTTTTGACAATAATTTTTTTTTTCAATTTAGCCGCTCAACTTTATATGATTTCCTCATTTCTTCAATTTCTCTATTATTTTGACCAAATTTGAACCACATGCTCCTCTACCACAATAGAATACTTATGTAAGTTCAATTCCTATTTTTAACAATAGATGTACTCCTTTCACAATATAGTCCCTTAACTTTATTTTTATTCAATTTGATCTTTTAACTATAACTTTTTTTTAAAATTCTTTCTTCTTATAAATTTCTTGACTCCTTCGTACTCTCATCGATACTTTATCCTTACCTTCTTTGAAAAGTAATATTATAAATATATTTTTTAATTTTAGATTCTATTTGATTTATTAAATAATATTATACTTTTAAAAATAATATGAAGAAATATATATGTATATCTTATATGGTTAGAGAAAGTTCATTAACTGAAACCAATATGTATCATACTATTATAAATAGTTATAATTAAATTTGAATAAAAACTCGAACAATTCAACTCAATTATATTTGAATTTTATATAATTGTGTAACACCCTATGTCCGTTTGGGCTTAAAATGTCACATCCCAGTGATCCGGAGGACCCGAGCAATATCCCTATAAGACTCTTTCTTTGAGCCGCAACTATTTTTCTAAAAAAGAAAAAATAATTATCCAAATATACTTGAATAGGTTCGAATTTAAAAAGTGGAGCTGCATTTCTCAAATATTCAACAAAAAGGAGAAACGACTTTTCAAAACATTTAACAAAAAGTGCAGTTTAAAGAGTAACATTGTAAGGTCTACATGGATACATTAGCGCAACACAAGATTTCAGTACTGTACTTTGAATGAGAGGTTGGGATTCTACGATTATGGCACTCTTACGATGAACGATCTACTCATATGAACTTGAGATGGTAAACAATTAATAGTGAGCCACTAGTGCCCAATAATGCACAATTATTTTAGGAGATTCATATAATATAAAATAAGTAACTTAAGCGAGAAGTGTATGAATTGAAATCTTTCGAGGTCTCATAATATATATTTATATCGGTCGCGTACACCCTTTAAACTTTAAGGCATTTTAGAATTATTGGTAATATATAGTCGAAATCTTTTATGTGCTCCCGTGAGAGTCTCTTAGATCACATCGGGGCTTCCGTGCGAGTTACTCAAAATTTAATACGATTAGGTACTCTCGTATGACTCACTCTAATCCTTTGGAGCTCTGACATGAGTCATCCGGAAATTAATATGATTAGGCGATCTCGTACGAGTCACTCTAATTCTTTGGGGCTCCCATACGAGTCAACTGAAATTAATATGATTAGGTGCTCTCATATGAGTCACTCTAATCCTTCGGGGCTCCCTTACGAGTCGCCCGAAATTAATATGATTAGGTATTGTTGTACAAGTTACTCAAATTCTTTAGGGCTCCCATATGAGTCACCCAAAAATCAATATGATTTCATGTCTTTGCATACCAAGTGAGTCGTAACTCTTTATCATTTCCCTAACTTTCATTTATGCTTCCATGCATATGTTATTTTATTTTCACTTTTCAGCACTGAACTTAACACATAGTTCCATAAGGGAAACATAGCGTGCATTTGAATCGGTGTAACTTAACATATACTTACACCAGTGAAATGAACACGTAATTCCAGTACTAAATTTAACATATAATTTCATCTGTGATACTTAACATGTACTTACACCAGTGATACTTAACATGTACTTACACCAATGATACTTAACATGTACTTACACAAGTGATACTTAACATGTACTTACACCGATAAAATAAACACGTAATTTCAACATTGAACTTAACACATAATTCCATCAATGAAACTTAACATGTATTTACACCGGTGAAACTTAACATATACTTACATTGGTTAAATGAACACATAATTCTAGCACCGTACTTAAAACATAATTTCATTAGTGAAACTTAACATGTATTTGCACCGGTGAAATTAACACTTAATTCCATGGTTTTCAGAACCGGACCGGTTAGCGAACCGGTCATGCTACCGGTTCAACCAGTCGAACCGGTCCGAAGAACCGGACGACGTCATAATTATTTAAAAAATTAAATAAAAATACCAAAAATATTTAATAAAAAATAATTTTTTATATCACAAGTCATATTCAAAGCAAGTCATAACATATATAAGTTAAAAACCATAAAATCAAGTGAAACAAAATGATTCAAATTAACTACAACATAATATTTAAGGTAAAACATATTATATAATAAATATAATTATATAACTATAATTAAAAAATAAATTTAGGGTTAAAAAAATCATAACAAAATGATATTGTTTGGTTTAATTTTTTTTAAAAAAAACAATCCCACATGGCTAAGAAACATAGGAGAGCATCCCAAAAGTCTAAAGAGTAAAAATATGAGAAAAAAACAATCTCACATTGCTAAGAAACATAGAAGCGCATCACAACTAACTTCTATAAATAATAGAGGTAATTTGACATTCAAAATCATGGAGCCTTTTGGTGAGCATTGAGTGAACTATTTTTTCACTTCAATCAAGCTCGAATTTTAGGCTTCAATCGAGCTTCTATTTTTTTTAGTTCAAGCCTTTTTGAGTTCAAGTTTCAATATTATATTTCTAGTTTGAGTTGAACTTGATAATTTTTAGCTTGTGAGTTTGAGTTGAGTTGAGCTTACTTTTAAAGTTTTCAAGTTCGAGTCGAGCTCAGTAATACTCGAGTTCGACTTGGCTCGTTTAACAAACGACGTTGTTTGGTTTAATTATTTTTAAAAAAAAAAAACAAAAATCCCGGTTTTCCCGGTTTTTCCTGGTTTTTTCCGGTTTTCAGCCGGTCTGGTTCGAACGATTCAGCGGTTCTGGCCGGTTCACTAATAGCGGATCAACCGGTTTAGATTGAACCGGACTAAGCAACGGTTCCCGGTTAAACCGGTTGAACCGGCCGGTCCGGTCCGGTTTTCAAAACAGAGCTTAATTCCAACATTGAACTTAACACAATTTCATCAGTGAAACTTAACATGTACTTACACCGGTGAAATTAACACGTAATTTCAACACCGAACTTATAATTTTACCTATCAAATGGTAATAATGACACCGAGTCACCCGAACATACGATTAGACTCACAATTACTTTATCTTACCATCATATGCATCAACAAAGAATAAAGGTACATTACCTTAAACAAAAACAACTAGAATGGAAACTCTCTTCTATAACCTTCAAGTTTTCTCTTTGCCCTTAGTTTGAGATGATCTTCCCAGTTCTTTTTCTAGCATAGGAAGAAATTTGACCATAAAAACAAAGAATAATACCAACACGGAAATGAAACTTAATCTTTAACCTTTCTTCCCTTCATTGTTGATAAGCGTCAAAATTTTCAAATAAAATAATTCATATTTCTCAAATAAATAAACAGAAATGAAGTATAGAGAAGTTGGATGGATCCGCAAGGATTAAGGTGTTTCCAATGTTGATTTGTTCAAATCTTGATTTAACCAAAAATAAAAAAGGGGGTTTAAAATAGAAAAATTAAAATCGACAATAAATGGTAAATAAAATAAAAGCAAATTTAGAAAAAAATATGATGAGATGAAAATAGCATCAAGTGTTGCTTAGCCTTAATTCACAATTGATCATTGAAACATATTTTACTTCTAGATAAACGTCTGGTACAATATACAAGGCTCAACCCTTGAGACTAACTTTTTTCTCTGATAAACTAATATTCCCAAGTCTATCTCTAAAATTCAGTCCTTGTTGGACTAACTATGGCTATCACTGTTAGCACCAATACAACTTTAAGTGCTAGAAAAAGCTTGACTCGGGTTATGGTGTCTCACTGAGAATCGAACCTGATCTCGATTCACCTTAATGGATTGTCACTAAATTTGTTCACAGGAAGCCGAATTATGACCAACTGATCCGAATCCCAAATTGTAAATCAAAATACTCTTCAAATCAATATCGACTTTTTGAAGTGAAAGTGTCAAGATTATTATAGGAATGACCGATTTTCAATCCAAGTTTTTAGAAAATCAAGAATGTTATCCTAAGATATTAAATGTTTTTCAATTCTCACAATAGGAAATGAGTCATCGCTAAAGCCTCTGGTTAAATGAAAATTTAGCTAAGCATGTTTGGGTTCATACTCAACATTTTGATAAAGAAAATAAAAAAAAAAGTATAAATAAAAGAGGGAAGATAAAAAAATAACTTCTATAAAATAAACTTGGGAGAATTTAAGAAATCAAAAGTACATTCTCAAGCTAAGAGTCACAAGAGATAAAACATCCTAAAGATAAAAGAAATATTCAAAATAAAATATCCTAGTAATAATCCAAAAGCTTTATCTTAAAATTCAAACTTGAATTTCCTTAAATAATATCGTTCATCCACCTTCCAGAAGATGTTGATTGTATTACCTTCTAGAAGCTGCTGTTGACTGGATGATCCAAATTTTTAAGGTCGAAAAATATCATGCCCCAGGTCGTGCCCATGACTCCGGCCACGATTTCAGAAAATAAAAATTACAGAATTCACCCTTTTACTGTTGGTTTTAGGATATAAGTTCCAACACAAACACAAGTCAAAACAGAACCAAATCATTAATATCAAATCAACAACAAGGAATAATTCAACAAAATATATGTAAATTCGATCATTCATAAATTGTCTTCCATGATCGTACAAGTTATAAACCTAACATTTTTTACTCTTCCAAAATAAGAAAATATCTTCCCGATTGATTGTTTAAAATAAAAATACATATACATCAGTTATTGCTTACTTTTTCTGAAGATCCTAAAGCACAAAGAAATCAAGATTAAATGAAAAATATGATGAGAAGAATGTAGCAACTGTCATTTTGGATGTCAAATAAATTCCTTTTTCTCAATTAATAAATAAGGAAATACATAGTATAGAGAAATAAGGGTCGAATCCTCAGGGACTTAGAAAATCACAATTTTATATTTGAATGATTTTAACCAGGCAAAAATAGTAAAAAAAAGGGTTTTGTAATATAAGATTTAAATAGTAAAAAAGACGATTAAATAAAAAAAGCAATTAAAGTAAAAATAAGAGGGTAAAGATTGTGAATAAATACGATAAAACTAGCCTCAAGCTTCACTTTGACTCAATTTCCTTTCGATCATCGAATAAGATTTTCCCTCCGGGATTCCCGTCGGCTACTTTGTATACCAAATACCCAAGGCAATCTTTGATTTTGGCTTCGGGAATTGATTCTAACAACATTAATTGTCGTAGATCAGTTTCTGTTTAAGTTCATGGCGACCGACTCGGATTGTTGCTTCAATAAACGTCAATTTCGATCTCAAATCCCTCTTGGCGAAGCTATCTCGCCAAGTGTGTTCCCATGAAGTCGAATTTGCTTTCTGTAAGCCGAATCTTCCTCCCACACATTTAATCACAACAACCTCTTGACCAAAGTCAATCTTTGATTTTGAAAACTATTTTGATTTTGAAAAATAAGCGCAGAGATTGAGAGAGATATTCCAAAGATATTAAGGGCATGTTTCAATTCTCCCATTGGAATTAAGTCATCGCGTCAACTCTTGGCTTATGAAAAATTTAGCTAAGCATGACAAAAGTCATACTTATCATATGAAAAACAAAACTTGAAAATAAAATAAAAATGAAAAGAACTTGAAAAGTAAAAAGAGAATAGCTTTTATAAAACTAGAGAGAAAAGAAATTATAATTTGAGTGATGAGTTTAGGCTTACCCCAAGTGGGTATTTATAGCCTCTCAAAGCCTAAAGGATAAACAAAGAAAATAAATAAAATAATCCTAAAGATAATTGTTTTTAAATTTAAATTCAAACTTAAACTAGATTCCTAATGCAACCCTGCTCGTCAATCTTCCAGAAGGTGTTCGGAGGAAGTCTTCTAGAAACCGTCACTGACTGGACCTTCTAGAAACTGCCACGTCAGACCGCGTCGTGCCCATGTCTCCAGCCGTGACCAAATAATAAAAAATGCAGAATGCGCCCGTTTTGTCACTAATTCTGGAAAGTAAGGACCTATGCGAAAACAAACATAACACGACCAATTTAGCAGCAATAATTCCACAAAATCGAAGAAATAACGAGCAAAGTTTGACGATTCTGAAAACTCATCAAATTCCCCCTCACTTATATCATGCTTGTCCTCAAGTATAATTAATCAAATTAGTCAAAAACACCATTTATCGTTCTTTGTCAAGTTTCACATTCAAGGAAAGCAAGGTAGAGACCACAAGAAATATTCAAGTTAAGGCATCAATCAATTGAATATCACTAATTTGAACAAGTCAAGTGCAATTGCAATATCCATTCATTCATCAATCTCAATGTTTATAACTCAACACCTTACCGAGATTCACTCAAATCACTCAATGTGTTTGGGGTAAAGAAATGCTCAATGTTAGAATTGACAAGATATTACCATAGGCCTTCAAGTAAATCAAATCTCCATTACTAATAAGAATAAGATGCATAAATCAAAGGGTCTTTTATTGGTTGTAACGGGGCTTAGGTAAAGGTGGGGAAAAGGCTAAATATATGGCTAAACGTTCAAGGCAATGAACTAACAAATAATAATTTCAACTCCATCAAAACAAACATTAAGCGCAACAAGATAAAAAGACAACCTATCAAACAAAAATTTTCTTTTCGAAATGCATTGAATTTTTTTCTTCTTGTTGTTGTATAGTTCTCCATTTTTTCACGTCTTTTTTCTCTCTTTTTTTTCTTTTTCTTTTTTTTTCTTTTTCGAATATCATATTTTTTCCTTTTTTTTGAACTGCTGTTTTTTTTCTTTTTTTTCTTCGATGGAGCATACAATGGATCAATGGTTCACTTGCCCTGAAATAGGTAGAAAAGATGGATAAAATAAAAGGATCGGGTTTATAAATGTGGTGAGAACAAAGAAGCGAGAAAAGACTCAAAAGTGGTTAACTAATGGGAAAATGCATGGGTAGGCAATTTAGCGAGGGAAAACGGAATGGTTAATCCTAAAGTTCCCAAATCATTTTTAAGCATCACGTTCATGTGTAATCTCGACAGTATTTAATATGCAGGTTCTAGAATATCAATGCCAAATTCGACACACTCAATCCAACAAAATGAGAGCGAAAATGATATGCTCGTAAAGGCTCAAATCTCACCAAATTATTTCATGCATTAAGCTAATCACATTGCAACCAACAAAGTCATGGAATATCACAAAAACACCATCTTATCACAATTCATTCTATTCACTATCACGAAAATCCTAACCTAAACAATCTTGTGTTCCCAAACAAGCATAGTATTCCAAAAATATTCAACAAGAAAAAAATTTAACGAAATTTTCGCAAATTCAACCAACACATACTAGTAACGAAACATAAAGATAAGCGAAGGGAAATTAAATCTTACACTTTACTCCCCCTCACTTAAAGCGTTTTGCCTCAAAACGTAAAACTAAAGTGCAAGAGAAGGGATAGAGTACTCCCCAGATTTCATGTCAGTTTTGCTAACGTGCGCCGGTCTCCATAGGAGTGTGCTAACGTGTGCCGTTTAATGAAACGGTGCTCACGACTGGGCATTATTTTTTTTCTGCTTTGTTCGACTGTTCACTGCTCAGTAGTCTCCAAAATTAGCACTGCTCGAATCATAATTTCGTAAATCTTCGTCATTCAAGTTTGAATAAAAAAATTTGGTTCTTGCAAAATAAAAATCAAATAAAACATGCTCGATCAAAATAAAAAAAAATAAAACAAAAAATAAAAATAAAAATGTAATGGAATTAAAAAATGGGTTGCCTCCCATGAAGCGCTTTTATTTAACGTCGTTAGCTCGACGACCTGATTCAGACTACAGGTTTCATGACAAATGCTTCCACTTCATTCGCTTTCTCAAACTAAGAAATTTCTTATGATAAATTCGAAAATTCTCATAAAGATTTCTTCGAATATTTCCCAAATTAAAAATCATGTCGAAAAGAATGGCCGTCAAAACATCTTTTTTACCAAAAAATGATTTCTTCAAACGATTCCTCGATGACTTCGACTTAATTTTTGGTGCATGTAAAAGGGAAGGTAAATCTTTAGTTTTTAAAGGAGTTAACATCAAATCTGAATCAACAACTGAAATATTTTTCAACTCCCTTATGTCGTATTTTTTATCATCTAATTCCTTGCATAAGTCATCAACAAAGTTAGATTCATCATCAACAAGCTCAGTAACTCTAACAAAATTAATACTATGCACGTTATCCGGATATTTCATTGCTTTATAAACAATAAATTTTACGTTCTCACCGTCGAACTCCATGGTAAGAATACCGCTTCGAACGTCACTTTTTGTATTTTCCGTGCTTAGAATGGGACGACCAAGGAGGATTTCAAAACCAATATTGCTACAATCATTTTCCATATCAATCACATAAAAATCAGTAGGGAAAATTAAGTCTTCTACCTCTACTAGAACATTTTCTATGAGTCCTTTAGGATAAATAATTGATTTGTCGGCTAGCTGAAGTGTAACTCTCGTCCCCTTCAAAGGCTTGGTGAAAATTAAATTATAGACGGAGAGAGGCATTACATTGATAGAGGCACCTAGATCACATATGGCTCGCTTAATCCTAACTTTACCAATTTTACAAGGTATTGCGAACATACCTTGGTCTTTCGGTTTCGGTGGTAAATTTCGTTGGAAAATAGCTGAGATATACTCTCCAAAATTTACCTTCTCGTTTCCGGTCAGTCACCTTTTATTAGTTCAGAGATCTTTAAGGTACATGGCATACCTCTGTACTTTCCGGATTATATCAAGAAGTGGAATATTTATTTCCACTTTCTGTAATACATCCAATATTTCTTTCTCCTCTGATTGTTTGTCTCTTTTAATGAATCTTTCAGAAAACGGAGGCAGAATGACATAGGGAGATGGCGCAGAATTAGTTTTCGATTTATCTTTATTCTCTTTTCAGGATTTTACATCAACTGCTTCTTCTTCCCTCTGGGAGTTTGAATTTTCTTCTTTCTTCGGGGATCTTGCGCTTACTTCCTTTGGGTCTGGTTATTCAATAATTGTACCACTTCTGAGGGTGATGGCACTAACAATCTCTATTAGATTCGGCTCAGTTTGTGATGATAGCATCCTTTGTGACTCTAATCTCCCTACAGTTTGAGTCAGTTGGCTCATTTGCTTGTCTATCTCTTAGAAGTGGGATTCAGTACGAATCTAGAATTTTTCTTGGGAAAGTGCCAACCTCTCGACAATCGAATCTAATGATGTCTTCTACGGCTGTTGTTGTGGTGGAGGTGGTCTCGCTTGATAACCTTGATCTGGCTTTGAGATTTGAGCATAACTAAAATTCGGATGATCCCTCCATCCTGGGTTGTAAATATTGACGTAGGGATTGTAAGTTCTTTGGGGATGACCTGAAAAGTTTCCGACTGCATTGACTTGAACTGTTGTGTCATCTTGAATCAGTGGACAACCGTCTGTCGGATGATCAAGTAATGCACATATTCCACATAATTGGTTTGGTCTTGTCTTTCCTGTAACAAGAGAGTTGTCGACTTCAGTTAACTTATCTATTTTATTTTCCAAGGAAGATGAACTTATCTCATGAACCCTTCGAGAATGTTCATTATTTTTGCGAAATTGTTGGGAATTTGCAGCCATCGTCGATATTAAGTCCTTAGCCTCAGTAGGAGTCATATTCACCAAGGCTCCACCGCTGGAAGCATCGATCATCTTCATTTCCAGGGGATATAATCCTTCATAAAAGTATTGGATGAGTGTTTGTTCGGTTAACCCATGTTGTGTGCAACTAGAACATAACTTCTTAAACCGCTCCCAGTAGTCGTAAAGTGACTCTCCATCAAGCTGCTTGATTCTAAGTATTATCCTTCGTAGTTCACTTGCTTTTGCCTCAGGGAAAAACCTGTCAAGAAAAAGACGAGTCATTTGAGCCCATGTAGTAATAGAATTAGGGGAAAGATAAAATAATCACTCCTTAGCCAAATCGGCTAAGGAAAAAAGAAAAGCTCTGAGTTTTATTTGGTCCTCGGTTACTCCCTATGGTCTCATACTGGAGTAGACCATGTGAAATTCCTTGAGGTGTTTGTGTGGATCCTCGTTTGGCAACCCATGGAATGTAGGGAGGAGATGAATAAGGCTGATTTTCAACTGGTATAGAGTTTCACCTTGGGGAAAATCAATGCTCAAAGGAACTTGTTCAGTAGGTGCCGCGGCTAACTCCAGAATAGTAAGATCGGCCATCAGATTTATATTACCTGAATTTGGTTCTTATTTTGGATTTGTTTGTTGTCTCCTTCTTTCCCGAAGCATCTGTGTGTGGAGTCTCCTAGCTTTGGCTTTAATCTCTGGTTCGTACTCCAATAATGCTCCCGGATTAGACCTGGTCATAAATCAAAAGCAAATAAAAATTAGTAACTTTGGCGAAGTCCCCGGCAACGACGCCAATTTGACAATTGTCGTTTTGGATGTCAAATAAATTCCTTTTTCTCAATTAATAAATAAGAAAATACGTAGTATAGAGAAATAAGGGTCGAATCCTCAAGGACTTAGAAAAACTCAATTTTATGTTTGAATGGTTTTAACCAAGCGAAAATAGTAAAAAAAGGGTTTTGTAATATAAGATTTAAATAGTAAAAAAGACGATTAAATAAATAAAAGCAATTAAAATAAAAATAAGAGGGTAAAGATTGTGAATAAATACGGTAAAAATAGCCTCAAGCTTCGCTTTGACTCAATTTCCTTTAGATCATCGAATAAGATTTTGCCTCAGGGATCCGTGTCGGTTACTTTGTCTACAAGGGCAATCCCTGTGACTCTATATTGTATAACGAATACCTAAGGCAGTCTTTGATTCCGGCTTCAAAAATTGATTCTAACAACATCAATTATCGTAGATCAATTTCTGTTTAAGTTCGTGGTGACCAACTCGGATTGTTGCTTCAATAACCGTTAATTCCAATCTCAAATCCCTCTTGGTGAAGCTATCTCGCCAAGTGTGTTCCCAAGAAGTCAAACTTGCTTTCTATAAGCTGAATCTTCCTCCCACACATTTAATCGTAACAACCTCTTGACCAAAGTCAATCTTTGATTTTGAAAACTTTTTTGATTTTGAAAAATAAGCACAGAGATTGAGAGAGATATTCCGAAGATGTTAAGGGCCTGTTTCAATTCTCCCGTTGGAATTGAGTCATCGTGTCAACTCTCGGCTTATGAAAAATTTAGCTAAGCATGAAAAAAGTCATACTTAGCATATTAAAAACAAAACTTGACAATAAAAGAAAAATGAAAAGAACTTGAAAAGTAAAAAGAGAAAAGCTTTTATAAAACTAGAGAGAAAAGAAATTGTAATTTGAGTGACGAGTTTAGGCTTACCCTAAGTGGGTATTTATAGCCTCTCAAAGCCTAAATGATAAAAAAAGAAAATAAATAAAATAATCCTAAAGATAATTGTTTTTTTAATTTAAATTCAAACTTAAACTAGTCTCCTAATGCAAATCTGCTCGTCAATCTTCCAGAAGGTGTTCGGAGGAAGTCTTCTAGAAACCGTCGCTGACTGGACCTTCTAGAAACTTCCACGCCAGACCGCATCGTGCCCATGTCTCCAGCCGTAACTAAATAAAAAAAATGTAGAATGCGCCCGTTTTGTCACTAATTGTGGAAAGTAAGGACCTGCACGAAAACAAACATAGCACGACCAATTTAGCAGTAATAATTCTATAAAACCGAAGAAATAACGAGCAAAGATTGACGATTCTGAACACTCATCAAAGTGAAAAGAAAATAAGATAAAGAGCATTATTAAATAAAAAACCACATTAAATTATTTATTGGAACAGTATCCCCAAACAACATTAATTAGAAAAATACCACCCTAATATGCACATGTAAAATTACCTCATGTCTTACAAAACGCGTGTCAAGGCCTCATGTTATACATGGCGCGAGATCCTTCTGACTTGGAAACATTTTTTAGATAACAAAATTTAATATTCCAAAAAATACCTCGCGTTATGCGAAACGTGAGATCCCTGAGATTCTGAAACATCTTAGCAATTTATCGTGTCTAGAATTCAACAATCCTTGCGTTCTATATAACGTGAGTTCTATGGATTTTCGGCCCAAAACACAAGTGTTTATAGGTACATTTGAGGGGTATTTTCGGGTAGTTAATATAAAAATGTTCATAATTTATAAGATTACAGGCGTAGTATTGGAATTTATCTTTCAATTAAGGATGATATCGACACATACGAGATATTAGAAGCAGGTTAAAAATCACATTAAAAATGGCCACAGAGCTTGGTTTTTTGCATGAAGAACAAGCTAAAATGTCTTAATAAGCTTGTTCGGGGAATATTTTTGGGATGTTAATATGAACATTTTTGCAACTTATAAGATTAAAGGCATAGTATTGGTACTTGTTTTTTAATTGAGGCTAGTATCGACACATATGAAACATTACAATAAAGCTTTTAAAATATTATTTAATTTCTCTTTTCAAGTTGTTCAATGGAAAAGAACAATTAATCGATACGAGGGTGTGATCGATTAGGACATTTTTTATTCATGTGTTCGAGATTCCTACAGATAAAGCATAACTTTGGTTGTTTGATTCTTTCTTGATGTTCAACCAAATCCTCGTCACAGTAAATCCTCATTGATCGTGGATGACCCTTTTGTCACTTCGTATTGCATAATATGGTCGTATTGTTGGTTCATCATCAACTTCATCTGGATCCCTTTCATTTTCAATGGGAGGAAACTTGTGTTGATAAACATTAAATACTGTTTGAAGTAAGTATACTTGATCAATGAATTACATCTAAAAAAGCTGTACAGAAGAGCAAGCAGCAATGGCATGCACACACGAGTATTTGAATGTTTGGAATACTCAATAGTTGTAGGTTCTTTCTCGTAGATTAACAAAGTATGCGTTGTGTTGTATGCCTTCCAATAACCTCAAATATTTTGAAATATGAAATTTATTCTGTTCGTGAGAGACGTATGTCACATTCATTGCATTTAACTGTCGCACAGGGTTTACAATCTTGTGTGGAGGTCTGGATAAACTGTGTGGCCACCTGTCATCCTATCAACTGATGGCTTTCCCAAGGTCACAAATAGGACAGCCCACTGATAATATGTCGCTTTGATAACAAAAGTGATAGACAAATGCCACACTCTCTTTAATGATGAATTGCTCTCCTTAAACAAGTTCGTTGTTGTCATAATCATTTTCTAGGGTGGACAATTAAATATTGTTTTAAAAACGGTTACGACTTTTAATTTTGGAAAATGGGTGATTTTGAATTAAATTGGATAAAATTAGATAAAGTTGCCATCAACCTTTGGGTTAGGTAGGTTGAATACCTAAAAACGTCTTTTAAAAATAATTTTAAGAAAAATATTTTTTAAGACAAAAGTTGGTATGCATTTACCAAAGATTCGATTAAAACGGGATCAGGAGTCGGTTACACGTGGGCAAGGATTAGTACCCCTACAACGCCCAAAATTGGTATTGTTTCGCTTACACGTTGTAGTGATGGTGGAAATCCTGAATCAAATATCAAGTTAAAATATGATCCATTTATTAAATATTGATTAACTTGCTTCAAATTAATTAATGAAAAAAAAATCATTTTATTCGAATAAGAGATCTAGCAAAAACATGAACTTAAAGAATTAAAAATGGTAAGAACGAAAACTTAAAAGACTAAAACAGCTAAAACAAAAATTTAATGGACATAAATAGCAAAAACATAAACTTTAGTGACTAAAATAAAATAACATAAACTAAAGTGTCAAAATCAGAAAACATAGAGATTTAGGTGCTGGAATGAAAAACACGCATAAAAGTTCAGGGACTAAACATAAATTATATCAAAAATATAAAACATGTATCATAAATGAGTCGCCGACCACCGCCGTGCCGCCACTGGTGGCCAATTGTTACCAAATTTCACTGAGAATTCTGTCTTGACCTCCTCATCTTGAATCTAGAGTCGGTTTTGTATAAATCGGCTTCGTTCGTCTTAAAAAGACCAAAAATCGTTCGACTTAATTTTCTCCAATCCGCTACCATCTGATCGTCCTGATTTTTTAGTATGTTGTTCGTGTTGGCATTTTGCAACTTTTCACTGTTCGGATCGTTGATTGGAGATCCCAATCGCTGTAAAAAGGCAAAAATCGTTCGAATTTATTTTCTCCGATACGCCGTCGTCTATCGTCCAATCGTCCTGATTTTTTAGTATGTTATTCATGTTGGCCTTGCGCAACTATTGACCGTTCGGATCATTGATCGAAGATCCCAATCGCCGATTAAAATCTGGCAGAATCAAAGAACCCTTTTTTCTTTAAATTTTTTTCTCTATTTTTTTCACTCAATTCTCTTCTCTCACGTATGCCTTCTCCTCCCTCCTTCCTCTATAGCATATTACATTTATATATCATAAGAAAATAATTATTGTTCGTGGAAGAATAAAACATGGAATGGTGGAATAAAACATGGAATGGTGGAAAGTTGAGTGGGTTTTTAGGTATGGTGGAGTTAGTGCTTGGTGGTAGATTGAGTGGCATGAGGATAAAATTTGGTTTTAACAGCTGCCCCTCTTTGCACATTATTGTGTCAACAAGAATAAGGAAAAGACGAAAAAAATAACCAATTTTTGTCTAAAAAGTTTGATGTGTTTGTTGTTGGAGAACAACTGTAATTGGGCTTCAGGCTGAGCCTGGAATTGGGCCTTGGTCTTCTACTTGGTTTAAAGATTTCGGCTTGAAAATTCTTCCGGAAAGTAATTCCTCGCTGGAGCTATGTTTTGCTAAGTTGAGAGATTGCCCCAGATCTTCCTTTTGACTTAAAGACCTTGGTTTAAACTTCAACCGAAAGTAGTTTCTCGTTGCTACCATGCGGTTGATTTGTTATCGAGCTGAATGGAATCGAACTCCACAATTTTTTTTTTACAAATCGCCTTTCTCTCCTTGAGCTATGTTGTAAATTTGATATTCCCTTGAGCTGAATGTAATCGAACTCGAGGGTTTGTTAACAGATAATCCTTCTCGCCTTAAGCTATGTTGTAAATGATGTGCCTTTGAGCTGAGTGCAATTGAACTCGAAGGTTTTTTATTGGCAGATAGCCCTTCTTGCCTTGAGATAAGCTACAAATGATGTGCCTTTGAGCTGAGTGTAATCGAACGCGAAGGTATTTTGTTGGAAGATAGCCCTTTTTGCCTTGAGCTAAGCTACAAATGATATGTCTTTGAGCTGAGTGTAATCGAACTCGAAGGTGTTTGTTGACAGATAACCCTTCTAGCCTTGAGTTATGCTATAAGTGATGTGCCTTTGAGCTGAGTGTAATCGAACTGAAAGGTCTTTTTTCGGCAGATATCCCTTCTTGCCTTGAGCTAAGCTGCAAATGATGTGCCTTTGAGCTGAGTGTAATCGAACTCAAAGGTCTTTGGTTGGCAGATAATTCTTCTTGCCTTAAGCTATGCTGAAAATGATACACCTTTGAGCTGAGTGTAATCGAACACGAAGGTCTTTGTTGACAGATAACCCTTCTGGCCTTGAGTTATATTTTAAATGATGTTCCTTTGAGTTGAGTGTAATCGAACTCGAAGGTCTTTGTTGACAAATAACCCTTCTAGCCTTGAGTTATGTTGTAAATGATGTGCCTCTGAGTTGAGTGTAATCGAACTCAAAGGTCTTTGTTGACAGATAACCTTTCTAGCCTTGAGTTATACTGTAAATGAAGTGCATTTGAGCTGAGTGTAATCAAACTCGAAGGTCTTTTGTTGGCAGATAGCCCTTATTACCTTGAGCTAAGCTGCAAATGATGTGCCTTTGAGCTGAGTGTAATCGAACTCGAAGGTCTTTGTTGACAGATAACCATTCTAGCCTTGAGTTATGCTGTAAATGACGTATCTTTAAGCTGAGTGTAATAGAACTTGAAGGTCTTTGGTTGGCAAAAATCCCTTCTCGCCTTAAGCTATGTAGCCAATGATGCGCCTTTGAGATAAGTGTAATCGAACTCAAAGGTCTTTGTTGATAGATAACCCTTCTCGCCTAGGGTTATGCTGTAAATTGGATTCGTTCTTAATTGGCTTTTGAACTTGCCTGCAGTTAATTATGAGATCTGTCAGTTCTTCAATAGGTCAAATTGGTTGAGGTGTAGCTTCTCACTGATGAGTTAAGCAACCACCGTTGATCTTTGAAGGTGCTTTTGAATCGATTATCTTTCATCTTGAAGTCGAAGCTTAACTCTAAAAGCTGCAAAAAATTTGTATACGGAAAATGATAAATGTGATGCTCTTAAGTATTTCTAAGATGCATGCAACATGAATTAGTTCGGCTTGTTTCTGCATGTGGAGGAAAGGCTTTCAGAAGATCTGATCGTTCACGTCAATATGTTGAATCCTCAAAGATGCCCTAACATTCGATGTTGAATCTCCAAAGATGTCCCATTACTCATTATTTCTTGCTTCAGCACTGATTTTAAGCATAAGCTTTATGTCTGAGAGTCACATGTCAAATACCAAGATCCACTCTAGAGAGATTGTCTTGTTTAAAAAGTGTTTTTTTCTTCTTTTATTTTCGAGATCTGAAAATATCAATTAGAAGAGTTTTGAAAAATGTTTGATCAAAATTTTTTAAAAATATTGCCCCTTTCTCGGTTTCATAATTGAGACGAATCATAAAACTAAAGTTCATTAGACATCAAAGAATTAATTACACGTTTAATCCTTCAATAAATTATAGCTATTCAGCAAGTGTCAAGATCAAAGCTATCTTTAGGAAATGGTTAAGTAAGGTAAGGATAAAAAAGTCTCTCAAGTTATTGTGTTTGGTTATTTCATTGATGTTCACTGATTTGACGGGGTAGCTTGTATGCTTTTCCACTGAAAGTGTTCTCCGGCTCCCAACTCTCATGGTCACACTCGGATCAAAATAAAAAAAAATAAAAAAAATGTAATGGAATTAAAAAATGGGTTGTCTCCCATGAAGCGCTTTTATTTAACGTCGTTAGCTCGACGACCTGATTCAGACTACAGGTTTCGTGACAAATGCTTCCACTTCATTCGCTTTCTCAAACTAAGAAATTTCTTATGATAAATTCGAAAATTCTCATAAAGATTTATTCGAATATTTCCCAAATTAAAAATCATGTCGAAAAGAATGGCCGTCAAAACATCTTTTTTACCAAAAAATGATTTCTTCAAACGATTCCTCGATGGATTCGACTTAATTTTTGGTGCATGCAAAAGGTAAGGTAAATCTTTAGTTTTTAAAGGAGTTAACATCAAATCTGAATCAACAACTGAAATATTTTTCAACTCCCTTATGTCGTTTTTTTTATCATCTAATTCCTTGCATAAGTCATCAACAAAGTTAGATTCATCATCAACAAGCTCAGCAACGGCAACAAAATTAATACTATGCACGTTATCCGGATATTTCATTGCTTTATAAACAATAAATTTTATGTTCTCACCGTCGAACTCCATGGTAAGAATACCGCTTTGAACGTCACTTTTTGTATTTGCCGTGCTTAGAATGGGACGACCAAGGAGGATTTAAAAACCAATATTGCTACGATCATTTTCCATATCAATCACATAAAAATCAGCATGGAAAATTAAGTCTTCTACCTCTACTAGAACATTTTCTATGAGTCCTTTAGGATAAATAATTGATTTGTCGGCTAGTTGAAGTGTAACTCTCGTCCCCTTCAAAGGCATCAAATTCTTCTCCACTGAAAGTGTTCTCCGCTGCACCATTTTTATATTTGAGCCGCCTTTTCAGGTTTTCAACTCGAATCTTCCTCTGGTTTCAAAACGTCATTCAAAATTTACTTCTTAAACCCTTCTTTGTTATTTTTCTCTATCATGTATTAAAGATTTTAGAAAACCTTTGCAAATAAAGATTAATCCTGATGTGTGGGATGAAATCTGAAGATAGTCTCTTCTGTTTAGAAATCCATGTATGATTAGAAGAGACTTTTTAGGCACGTAATATAGGTCATGGTTCATGCTTATGAAAGAAAAGGATAAATAGGCCCAAACAAGTGTTTCATTGTATTAAACCAAGGATCAATTCATTCTGATGCCTTCAATCCTGTCTTGCTCAATTTGAATCTGTTCGTATGTGTCTTTCTCTTGATGCTCTATGATCTTTGAGTGAAGTGATTCTGGAATAATTGTGCTTGATCAATCTCATAGTTTGAAGCTTGATGCGCCATTTGACTCGATGAAATCTTTACATGTGCTTCTTGTTCCTTTTTCTTTGTTTTTTTTGTTTCTTTTTCCTTTTTGCTCTTTGTTCTGATTGGATCTTCACACTTGGCACTTGATTCACCTTTTGGTATCTCTTCTGGATTGATATTTTCACTCATGTGAATAGATTTCTTCCACCTTGCACCCCAGTTTGGAATGTGATCCTTGGTTAGGGTTGAATCAGAAGAAAAAATACTATAGGCTCAAAAGGGGACAACAAGGGATATGTATATACATATATGAATAAATAAAACAAAGTCGTTCATCATCTCATACATGGAAGTCTTCAAAAAAAGAGGTATCCACAAGGGTTTGATTTTCAAGATTAATTTTATTCACATGAAAACTGTGTAATTAATACATGAAAGAATTATTTTGAATGAATTCTTCTTTTTACTTCTTACTCCCAACATGTCTCAATCTTCAGGCTCCCTACGAGATGCCCCAAGTTGTGTCTTAGAAGAATGCTCATGTTGAAATGAACAACTCAATGCCTTGGGTTTTAATGGTATAAAAAAGTCAATTTTGAGTCTAAAAAAGACAATGGTGTGACTTTATTGAGTCAAAGAAAGGTTCAAAAGTTTCAAAGGGTGATAATGTCAAAATCTGGTCTTTTGGTAATGACCATGAGTTATTTTGGGTAAAGAATCAAGGTATTTTATTTTGGGGGTTTAAGACAGGATAAGAAAGGTCTAATCTTGCCATATGTAGAAAATCTATAATTCTTGAAGAATTAAAAGAATTCTTAATTCATTTAATATTCGAAGAACTAAAGATTAAAACTCGTTCAATTATTCCACCTTAGAAGGTAGCATAAATTCAGTCGTTTAAAAGATTAAGTAAATATGAAAGATAGGAAAAAAATGACTTCAAACAAAACAATGCTCTCAATGTTAATGGTAGATGCAATGCCCCCTTCTTCGATTGTCTATGCCCCAGAATCCATTAGGTTTTGGATCTTGCGCTTCAGTGCCTTACAGTTCTCAGAGGAATGTTCGAAGCTTCCTATGTGGTAACTGTACACAACTTCAACATTGTAGCCCTTAGGATATAGGGACTCTTCTATCAGATCATCCTGGCAGGCTTAGCTCTACAATCAGCTGATCAGGCTTATATTGTACTGATTTCATTTTTTTTTCTTTAAGTGTTCAAATCTTGCTTCCATGTGGTGTCATGTAATTAAGAACACTCCATCAAATCCTCCATTAAGAGATTTCATGTTTATGAAAATGCTTAAAAATGAAATGTATATGCAAAATGCAAAAATGCATGAAATGTTCGAGGCATCGATCCGAAAACATGTCTGTTATTATAACTAATCTTTATTGGGACAAAAGTGTTTTATCTTTTAAGAGACAAAAATATCAAAGGTATATTCTGACTAAATCCTCTAGACCCCAAATGACTTCTAACAGGTTGACTAGTCCTCTGCTTTTGTCTGTCACCAGTTGAATACACTGTCGAATCGCTCCGGCTTCTCTGGCTGAACTGTTTTTTGTACTTGTTCCAAAAAGTTTCGAATGGTTACATCTCTGGCTTTCATCTTTTGCTGAACCTATTCCTGACGAATACGTCATTGGAGCCCTCCATCAAAAGGAATTATCTGAACCTCACTTGCTTCTTGAATTCATCAACAATGGCCTCCAATTTTAGTTATCGTTTTGTCATCATGCTCTTGTTGAATTTGAAGGGACTCTCCAGGTTAGTAGCCTTTTTCTCGTCTTTCCCCTGCAAATTTTGCCAACTTAAAAGGTTGACTTTTGATATTCTCGATGTAAATCCTGATCCGTTCTGAGTCATTTATAATGCAGCAGAGTGGAATATTCTTCAATTACGGGTACCATGTCTTCTTGGTTGAACTGTCTTGCAGATTGTGTCCCTGAGCATAGCCGGACCTTTGCGTTTTTCACCTCTTGTATTACAACCCCTTTGTCTATTAATGCAAATTTTTATGTTTAACGAACACGTTTTTGTGGATCAACAGCTCTTTTGTATGATGCTATGCAATGCAAAGAAAAATGAAAAATGACACAAACGAAAGAATTAAGTTAGTGTATACAAACAAAAGAAGTGAAAATAGTTAGTACAAGTAAGATAATTGGTATATATAAATGTTATTCAAAGATGAATATAACACCTACCCGTCATGATATCTACCCGAACATGCTTTTATTATATAGTAATTCTAGCCAAACATGCTTTCTACCCAAACATGTTTTCTACCCACAGTGATTTATTTACGAGAGATTAATCCTAACCACATGGTATCTAGTTCTCATGTTGTTATTAAACAGAATTTAAAGCAAGAGGAAAGGTTCAGAAATGCTCCTCCTTTGTGTACACTTACTTTGGCTACCTACTGACGACCAGAGGTTTGGTATGACTATACATATGGTGTACGTTCTACGGTTCACTATATGTATGATTTCGTCTCTAACGAGGAAAAAGATACTCAAATTGTCCTTGATGTTGGTGCCCCCTTGGGCTACCAAACCCTCGATCCTCATCCATTACAGATTTTGAGCGGAACGAGTTCAATTCGAGAGGATACATTCCCTTATGTCCATACAGAGAATAAATTCACACGAAGACATAAGGTATATGAATCCAGAAGGTTACTTGCTAGGCCCGTACGAAGAATAAATTCCCATGAAAGCGTCGCTTTCACCCCCACTTAGAAAGAGTTCGGAGCTCGGGTATAGAGCTTATGTTATGCAAATGCACTTGATGTGTGTGAGGAGGAACATTCAACCCTTTGACTCAAAAGGAAAACGAAACCTCTCGACAAAAACTTGGACAGATGTGAAAGCAAAGATTCAAATGTTAGTATGACAAAAAATGAAGCAATTAAAAACTTCAATAAAATGATCATAAGTTAACTAAATACTCGAACTCATAATTTCCACCACAACAACAATGTGTAAGTGACTTACAGCCTGACTCTCTAAAAAGTCCCCAGTGGAGTCGCCTAGTTGTTATAACCATTTTTTAGTGCGGACAATTAAATATTGTTTTAAAAACGGTTACAGCTTTTAATTTTGAAAAATGGGTGATTTTGAATTAAATTGGATAGAGTCGCCATCAACCTTTGGGTTAGGTAGGTTGAATACCTAAAAGCATCTTTTAAAAACAATTTTAAGAAAAATCATTTTTAAGACAAAAGTTGGTATGCGTTTACCAAAGATTCGATTAAAACTGGTTCGGGAGTCGGTTACACGTGGGGAAGGATTAGTACCCCCACAGCACCCAAAATTGGTATTGTTTCGTTACACGTTATCGTAATGGTAGAAATCCTGAATCAAATATCAAGTTAAAATATGACCTATTTATTAAATATTGATTAACTTGTTTCAAATTAATTAATGAAAAAAATCACTTTACTCGAATAAAAGATCTAGCAAAAACATGAACGTAAAGGATTAAAAATGGTAAGAACAAAAACTTAAAAGACTAAAACAGCTAAAACAGAAATTCAATGGACATAAATAGCAAAAACATAAACTTTAGTGACTAAAATAAAATAACAGAAACTAAAGTGTCAAAATCAGAAAACACAGAGATTTAGGTGCTGGAATGAAAAACACACATAAATATTCAGGGACTAAACAGAAATTATACCAAAAATACATAACATGCATCATAAATGAGTCGTCGGTAGGGCTGTAAATGAGACGAGACATATCATGAGCTACTTGAGATCGACTCGATCAATGCTCGATAAATACTCGGATCGAATGGACTCGAGCTCGACTCGAGTTCTTAACGAGCCGAAACGAGCTACTCGATATTCGACTCGAAAAGCTCATGAGCAGCTCGAAAAAAATGTTATATTATAATTTTAGATTTTTAAAATTATATTATTAAAAATATATTAAAATACACTATTGATAATTATAAAATTTTAAAAATATATTAAAAATTCTATAATACAACTACCCTCAAATTTTAATTTTTTTAATTAACCAGACCAAGTCCAATTGTTACATTGTATATTACTAAAAGAAAAATAAAAGTTCATTTAATTAAGCACATGTTAGATTACACGTGTTTGGTTGATTTTTTTCTTTCTTTTTTAACTTTTTATTGCACAAGTACTTAACAACGTAGAAAAATAAAATAAAAATAAGAAAAAAACAGCCAAACAATAAAAAATTGAAAATGTTAAAAATTATTTTTGAATAAATACTTATATTTATTTTAAATTAATAAAACATTATTTATCTAATGACAAATATTTAATATATTTCTAATGATAATATTTTTAATAACTATTTTTTTAAATTGTTGTTATATTTTGAGGTTTCAGGTTCAAATATCATAAATATCAAGGGTTTGAGCATTTAATATCAAGATACTATATTGTACTTACCTCATAAATCGATACCAAGTCGATTAATTAATGTCTTTGTAATAAACCCTAAACCCTAAACTATAAACATTAAACCTAAAAATTCTAAACCCTAAATTCGATTATGTGATAGGGGTTAAGTTATGCACATGAAGGTAATATACAAATTATGCAAAATGATGTTATGTGACTCCTAAATAAATCATTCGCATACTTATACATAAACATATCAACATGCAAAATAAATATATACAACTAATTAAAGAAAACAATCCTAAACATGGACTAAATTAAGAGAAACCTAAATGTGAGGACTAATTTAAGCTAAATATACTAACTTTAGAATAATGATTAAATTCATGTAAATGTAAAATTAAACTTACAAAATTGGAATTAAACCAATGACTTAAATACAAAATGCGCATAAACTATAAATAAACGTAAATAACATGCATATGCATATTAAACTAATGACATAAATGAAACCTGAACATTTAAAACAAATAAGAAAATTTAAACAAATGTGATTGAAATACAAAAATTAAAATATAACATACCAAACTATAAATTTATTAAACATGCATATGCATATTAAACTAATGACTAAATTTAAATAAACGTAAAATTCAACATACAAATCAAGAATTAAATTAGGGATTTATAAAAGGGTACTCAAGTTTGGGGGACTATAACGTAATTTACCAAAAAAATTAATATGAAACCTAGATTTAGCTAAACCTAAACTAAACTCACGCACACAAAATACCGAACACAACCACACAACCCCTTTATTCTCTAACAGCCTCTCTCGGTAACTCTCTTAATCCCACCTCTCCATCTCACACACACATGACACCACTCTCAACATGATGGTCCTCTTCTTCTCCGGCGAAGAGCCTAATATAATAGGGTAAACTAAATCAAAAACTTCTACCCTTTAGGTTTTGAACTACCCAAATAAACCACTTTATTTCCCTACTATCCTCATCTCTCTCGGCGATCGACAAAGCTCGAAAGCTTTCTACATCGGCCACCACACGCGGGTGGCCAAATCCAACTCCGACCACCACGAGACTCAACTAGTAAGTCTCTAATCCTAACCCATACACTACCAATCACTTGGTTCTATTCTAACCCATTCTTTTTATTTACCCCGATCTAAAGCTATGGAACACGACACCACTAGCCGAATGTTCCTAAGGCTCAGATGATATTAACCCCTACTTTTAGCTTCCTTACACTAGCCAACAATCCTAGACGAACGATCTTTACTCCCAACAATAAGGCTCGACTTCCCGACCCTGATGAAGACCCGAAACAGGGCTAGGTAAAACGAAATTAATTTCTCTTCTATTTCTATATTTCGAATCAAAAGGAAAAAATGATAAGATGGTTACTGTGAAATAGAATAAAACCTTAAAAAATACTTGTATTAACATTGCTTGATTTGAACACAGAGGAAAGAAGCTCTTTATACATTGCTTTCTTCTCTTATCTCTCGTTGTTGTTTTTGTAAAAAAAAAAAAGAATAATGGAAGAGGCTCTTTATACGTGATGACAGAGTCATGCAGGCCTGTTTAACCTCTGTGTTGTGGTGCTTGTTGCTGTAAACAGTCGGCTTATTATTGAAAACCTGATGAAGGTTTGTTTTCAAATTTTATCTCTCTTGCTTGTAGTCTATGAATTTATGATTCTCGGATTAAAGGCTTATTATCGTGTTGTTGATAAATGCTGCAGTTTGGATGGTTGATCAGATCTGGATTTTAGTTTAGTTCGAGATCATTGAGAGATTGGCCTCTTTTTATGTGCTGGTAATGATTCTAATCCTAATTTTAGATTTTCCTAAGAATACATGAAGGCGAGGCTTGTCTTTTAGGATTACTGTTTCCATTTTGGTTATTTGGGCTTGAGCATCATTTAACACCTTATCTGTACTTGCCGGTTCACATTGCACTCTTACTCTCCCAAGGCTAAATATTCCTACTTGCGGCCTTTGTAGTTGAAAAGTTGTTGCAGAATAATCATATATCGGAACGTGTAAATGGATCAATTGTAGGCTGAACCTATTGCTCCTCTTATTTCATTACTTAAAACTTCAAACGAAAAAGCATGCAATTAAGAACTTCCTTTGCTTTCTAATGTTTGGTTTAAACATTGTTGAAGTGCACTTGTTCTTAATAGAGAAGAAGAAAAATTGATGTTTCACAAGGGTTGACTGTTAATTTATCTCCTTTTTGTTTTCTGTTTCTGCCTTTTTTTCGTCGATGGCTAATGGTTGATGGGTACCTCCTGTTATTGATTCCTCTCTGTTTTTTTATGGTTGACCTCTCCCCCTTTTTTGATGATGGTCGAGACTATATCCTTGATATTTTCTCTTGTCTTCTTGTTATACTTGGTGCTCTGTCTCTTGTTTTGTGTGTCTGCAGGGCATGGATTCGAGCATGGCCAGCATGGGTGACGATAGTATTGGTTTCGGTGGATGGCCGACCAGCATGGGTCTTCCTCGATGGGTTCACGTGGGTGACGCACTATCTCGGGATTCCTCCTTGTGGATTTGCACCATATGTTAATATAATAAACATGAGTAATAATAATTATTATATAAAAAACTTCAAAGCTTATATTAATTATCCTAAATTTCTTGTAATTGTATTTTTATTTTTTTTATATTTTTATAGTTCATACATTCATATTATAATGTATTCGTGATGGTTAATTAAAGGGAAAATTTTTTTATATATTTTAAATTTAATATAAGATTTTTGTAGGTTCAAATTCGAGTTTGAGTTCGAGCTTGAATCGAGCTCGAGTCTCGAGCTCAAGTCTCGAGCTTTAATCGAGCTCCTGAATTTTTTTTGAGTTCGAGTCGAGTTTCAATAATATATTTCGAGTTCGAGCTGAGCTTCATAATTTTTAGCTCACGAGTTTTCGATTCGAGTCGAGCCTACATTTAAAGTTTTCGAGTTCGAGTCGAGCTCAGCTCGTTTACACCACTAGTCGCCGGTCACCGTCGTGCCACCACCGGTGGCCGATAGTTACCAAATTTCACCGGGAAGTTTGTCTTGACCTCATCATCTTGGATCTAGAGTCGTTTCTGCATAAATCGGACCCGTTCGTCTTCAAAAGGCCAAAAATCGTTTGGCTTAATTTTCTTCGATCCGCTGCCGTCCAACGTTCGATCATCCTGATTTTTCAGTATGTTGTTCGCGTTGGCCTTGTGCAACTGTTCACCATTCAGATCATTGATTGGAGATTTCGATCGTCGTAAAAAGGCAAAAACTGTTCGGATTTATTTTCTTTGATCCGCTTCCGTCTACCGTCCGATCGGCCTCCGTCTACCGTCCGATCGTCCTGATTTTTTAGTATGTTGTTTGTGTTGGCCTTGCACAACTTTTCACTATTCGGATCATTGATCAGAGATACCAATCACCGGTTAAAATCCAGTAGAATCAAAGAACCCTTTTTTCTTTAAATATTTTTTTCTCTATTTTTTAACTCAATTCTCTTCTCTCATGTATGCCTTCTCCTCCCTCCTTCCTCTATAGCATATTACATATATATATATATATATATATATATATATATATCATAAGAAAATAATTATTGTTAGTGGAAGAATAAAACATGGAAGAAAACATGGAATGGTGGAATAAAACATGGAATGGTGGAAAGTTGAGTGGGTTTTTAGGTATGGTGGAGTTAGTGCTTGGTGGTAGATGGAGTGGCATGAGGACAAAATTTGGTGTTTACAGCTGTCATATGACCATATCATCTATCCCATCAAATGATCAAAGTCATTTCTCCCTCGAGATTTTAGCAAGGTATTTATATGGAGAGAATGATCGGTTTTGGGTTGAGTAAACACCTCCCGCAGTGGAACTCCAAGCGGTGGAGGATCGTCGTTGCCTGGACCCTCCTTAGATAGCTTTAATGGGGGGGGTTGATGGTCCTTTGAGGGTCGATTCTTTTGTTGTTGTGTCTCCTGGCAGTTTGCTCGTTCACGGTTTTCATTTACACGAGAGGAGATGAAACGCCGACCGTTGTTTTTTTCTTCTGATTTTTGTTTTCTTTAGTTTCTGGTTGGAGCTGCTTTTGTTTGGTTGTTTTTTAGTTTTATTTTTCTCTTTAGTTTAATATTTGCAGTGCAAGATAACTGTTTTTTTTAAATAAATGGCAGGCTTTTCAAGTCAGAAAAAAATATTGTAAGTATTCGTTTAGGGAAGAACTTTTATGGAAAAAGAATTTTTAATGACAAAGTATTTGATTCAATAAATAGAGATAATTTTTATGGAAAAAGAATTTTTATGTCAATAAATAGAGAACTTTTTTGGAAAAATAATTTTTTTGGCAGTTTTTTAATCTTTGTTGAACGCTGTTCACACTGCATACTGTTGGAGTTTGACATATTAGACATTTCTTTATTTTCATTAGCTCATCAGGCTGTACATACCTAGGTATTCTTCTAGTCCCACCTTTTGATTCCACTGCTCCAGCTGATTCTGGTCCTTTTTTTCTTTTTTCCTTCTGGGAATACTCTCCTGCATCATTCACTCGGCTCTCGTGCTTGTCGTCAGAAGTACCTTCTTCAAGATTACTTATTCTTGTTTCGCCATTACTTCTTCTATGGTCTTCTTTAACTTCTTCTCCTTTACTCTTCTTTTTTCTCCTGAATTGGAACCTGCTTTTATGTCTCGCCATTGAGACCTCCAATCATTTTCCATTTAACAAGCTGCCATTTAAAGTATTAATCGCCTTTGGTGCCTCCAATCTATTCTCCATTCTAATAAATCCGAATCTGCTACCCTTCCTGCTTCGTTTTGAAGGAATGAAGCTGTCGACTATCTCACCGAATTTGCCAAAAAGTATCCATAGTCCCTTCCAATGGAATTTTTCCGGTAGGTTGAGGACGAAGACCGTTGATGTTGTCGCCTGGGCTCCTTTTTGCTGACTCCTGTTCATGCTTTGTTTTGTTCAGATCTTAGTATATTATGTTTTTCATATTTAAACATAATTAATATTATATTTATAGTAATGAAATATAAAAAATATAAGTAACTAATTATTTTGAATCTTATTTGTACAAAGGTGTTACCTGTACAAATATAAATTATAAGCAGTTTTTCTAAAATCATTTGTTACTAAAATAATTTCATTTAGTTCGCACGATTCAAGTTTGTGAATATTTGTAACCACATCAAATATTGTCTTCTTTACGTGTCTTAATTTATATTGATATTACTTTGGTTACTCTTTCCTTTTCCAAATTACTAAAAAAAAGTGTCTATCAAAAGAGGATTACAAAAACAGTGGAGGAGAGGAGAAATAGAAAATAAGATATATTAAATTTATAGATTATTAAAATATTGATGATTACCTTTTAAAGTTAAGGCTCAATTAAAATAAAGTTGAAAATTGAAGGTTAAATTTATTATTATGTCATTTTTTAAGATCCAAGTCATATTTCTTTGATTTTTATAATGGAAATACTATCTTAACAAAAAATTTAAGTCAAGTGTGTGTGTGTGTTTTTTTTTTTTAATTTTTCATAGTATGAGGACACTAAGGTTATAAACGAGCCGATTTGAGTTTGAGTATTGTTGAACTCGATTTAACTTGAAAAAAATTTGAAATTAAGCTCAACTTGAATCGAATACTCGTGAGCTTAAATTGTCAAGCTCGACTAGAACTTGAAATAAAGAATGAAGCTTGACTCGACTTGAAAGCTCACAAGCTTATGCTGCAACGAAATGCATCAAGTATAGATCATAGCATAATATTATGTAACAATACATCAAATTATGTAACAATACATCATTTGAGAACATAATATGGGTTTGCTACTTAATCACGGAAGTGCCTTAGCACTAATACTAAAGTGCCTCAACACTTATCCAAAAGTACATTCGCACTGATACAAAAGTGTCATAGCATTAGGGAAGAGAATTTGTATATCTCTACTTACATATTCGAATAGTACATGCATACACTCAAGTAAGCCGCATGTCCTCATTGTTTCCTGAATGTCAAACGAAAGCTAGTTTTATGCCACATAAATTAATGTTGTTGTTCTCAATGGTGTCGGAAAATATTTTCACTTGTATTCTTAATTAAGAAGCCTAGATGCCCTCATAACCCCCTTTTCAGGCTTACAAACTTAGCAAAATTTTATTCCCAAAAAAGGACGTTAGTATTGATAATGGGTCTGTCAATATCGATACAGGCCTTATAGTATCGATACTAAATTTATCTTTGATGTTTCAAATTAATTCCCAGTATCAATACCCTGTGGGAGAGTATCGATACTCTTCCCCTGGCATCTATACTCCCATGAGTATCGGTGCCAAAATTACATTCTAGAATCCTCAAATTATCACTGGTATCGATATTACCCTTTGAGTATCGATACCAGACCATGAGTATCAATACCCCTTGAAGGAGTATCAATACCTCCTTCATAAATTGCCTTGTTTTTACCTTATACAAAAGGAAAGTATCATTACTGTTATTCGAGAACCGATACCCCTGCTAAACAATGCAGTGCTTAGGCATGAAAGTAACTTCCTATAGTCTTTCACAAGCCCCTTTTAGGCTACCCAATGTTTGTTAAGTCTTATGGGGTTTATTAGCATCATAATAAGTCATTTCAACACAACAAATACAACGAATGGGCATGCTACCGTTAAAACCCACCAAAACCCATTTTTCTCCCATGAACACAACAAGCAAGCAAAATATGAATTTATGACCTACATGCATATGGTAGAGATAAGTTATTTATGTATTGCCTCACTAATAGCTGGTGGAAGGCTTCAAGAATCACCCAAACACCAACTTGTCTTTGTTCTTAGCCTTTGAACACCCTCTCAACTCTTTCACTATCCATTAACAAACAAAGGGATTACAAACTCGTTTTAATGCTCCAAGTGATTAGAAACATGTTTCTAAACACTTAGAAACAATTTAGAAACACTCTCACATCCAAAAATCAAAACCTCTCTTAAACCCATATTTGGGCCACCATGGTCGAACCTTATGATTTTTGGTTAGAAATGAAGCTCTTATGATGTAGATTAACTTTCTTACCTTCTTAAATCCAGACAAGCCCTTTAGAAGAAAAAAAAGTTCGCACAGTTAGAAAATTTGGAGACGAATAAGAGATAAAGAAGATGACAAAGAGTGAAGAAAATGAGGAGAATATTTTCAGATTTTACCCCATGTTTTATCATCAACTCTAAATGATTTTCAACCTTGTTTTCAAACAAGGGTCTATTTGCTACTTTAGTTCTTCCTCTTTTTGTCCCAAATCAAAAATATCATTTTTATCACCTTGTGAGATTTCTTACAAGCTCAATTCTTTCACCTTTACCCAAATGATTAAATTAGCCTAACATAAGCACTTTAACCCATCTACAATACTCGAAACTACTAAACCGATTTTTGGGGTGTTACAAAAAGTATTCTAATAAAGTTTTACTTTCAATTGAATTGATCAAACCTACACTTTTCACATTTATTCAATTCAAAGAAGGTTTGTCCAAGAGAATTTTGAGAGGGTGATATAGTGCTTAAAAGATCTAGTCAATTTATCAAGATTTATGTGGAAATAAATGCCTAATTGGGAAGGTTCATATGTTTTGAAAAAGGTCCTCTCTAGAGGAGTGTTGATTTTGGTAGAAATAGATGGAGAGGAACAGAGAAAAAAAGTACTATGCTTGAAAAAATGAATAAAAAAAGGAAAAAAATAAAAAAAAAGAAGAGAAAATTAAAAATAAGGGATTCAAGATGAAAATCTACAAAGTACATCTTGAAACCAAAGGGAGGGTTTGAGTTGAAAACCTGAAAGGGCATATCAAATGCATTTTGATATTAGGCATCCGGCAATTAAACTCTTTCAAGAGCCTAGTATTTTGAGAGAAGCTTCACATCTACAAACATCTTAGAAAATTTTGAGATCTTTCAGAGAAAAGCTTACCTCGATGCTCCAAATTGGTGGGTTCAGAAACGTTCATGCTTGTGATCGTTGGGGCATCTAACTTTTATTCCTAGATTTTATCATTTCTATGATTATCATGGCTTTATATAAATTCTAAGAATTTCATCAATAAAATTTTGAGTTTATCATTTCAAAATTCAATTCAATTCATTCATATAAGCATCTTATAAGTAGACTAACATAGTCCAAAATAAAACAAACGATTTCTTGATATTACTGTGAGTTAACCTTTTTAGTGAAAAGAATCCAAAGTAGGCCATAATGTCAACACTTGTGTTCATTGTTGAAAAGTGTATGACAAAGCATAACAAAGAAAAATATATATGAACCGAAAATATAAAAGGGGCAAAGAAATAATGACAACTCGGTCTACACCAAAGCAAGTTCTCATTAGGATGTTATTATCTAAAGCAGATAAACGAAAATTTGTTGTAAAAAATGAAAAAAGAAAAAGAAATAAATGAAAAATGAAAAATGAAAAATGAAAAATGAAAAATGAAAAATGAAAAATGAAAAATGAAAAATGAAAAATGAAAAAAAGAAAAAATGAGAAAGAAAAAGAAAAAGAAAAAATGAGAAATAAAAAAAAGAAAAAAGAAAAAATCAAAGTGAAAACAGGAGATAACACTTTGAGAAAAATAATCTGAAAAACTGAAAAAAGATTTTTAGAAAAAAAAATAAGGTGGAAATTGGAGGAAATGCAAAACAAGTTGAACCTATGTGTGAAGTGAATTTTTAAAGAAACAAAGATAAAGACTTAGCAAAAAGAAAAAGGCCAGATCAACAAGATAATGGAGCTCGCAATATTAAAATGATATCATACATGCAAATTTAGTCATTTGCAAAGTATGAGCATACACATTCATTTTCATCAAATTTTGAATGTTTGACAGGAAATCAAAACTCAACAATGATTTCAATTCACAATTTCGTGTTGAAGAAGATTTCAGCAAATAATTAATCCATATATTCACATTGAAAGAAGTGTAGAGAATTTAGGACCTTTGATAATTTAAAATACATATCAATGAAAAATGATAATCCCTTGCAGTTCTAAATTCATCTCAAAAGGAGGTGGATTAACATTTCCAATGAAGGAGTCAATATTGGGAAAAACTTCTCCAAAAAGTAAGAAGAAATTCACAATGAGAAGAACTTGTTCAACCTTGGTTCGTCCATCACAGAAGGAGGTGGATCAACATTTCCAATGGAGAAGTTCATAATGAGAAGAACTAGCCCATTAAGGGAGAAGAAGTTCATAATGAGAAGAACTTGTTCAACCTTGGCTTATTTATCACAGAAAGAGGTGGATCAATATTTCCAAATGAAGGTTCATAATGAGAAGAACTCATTCGATGAGAGAGAAAAAGTTCATAATGAGAATAACTTGTTCAACATTGATTTGTCCATCACAAAATGAGGTGGACCAATATTTCTAAAGGAATGGTTCATAATTAGAATAATTTTGTCTAATAAGGATCGAAAAGTTCATAATGAGAAGAACTCATCTGATGAGAGAGAAGAAGTTCATAATGAGAATAACTTGTTCAATCGTTGTTCGTCCATCACAAAAGGAGATGGATAAACATTTCTAAAGGAATGGTTCATAATTAGAATAATTTTATCCAATAAGAAGCGAAGAGTTCATAATGAGAAGAAGTTGTAGCTTAAGAATCTCAACAGTTCAAACCAGATAAAAAATAGTGCTTATATCTTTGCTCCATTCCAGTTTCACAATAATGAGCAAAGAATGACAATTTTAATCACCATTTTTAAGAAAAAATAATATATACTATTTTTATTTTTAGCGAAACTCGATAAAATAATAATGATGTCCAGTCCATTTACAAAAATTAAATCCAAACCAAAACTCACTATAAATCTAACCTATTACAAAACCCAAACAACCCTTAACCCATTTACCTAGCCCAACTTACAAATAAACCTAGATGCCAAGGAAACATTTTAGAGAAACCCTAGCTACCCTTCCAACCATGCACCACCATTGATCTTTATCATTGGATTTCATAATATCCAATTATTGAAGTTAAACCCCAAACATTAGAGGGTTCCCAACTTCACCACTACCTTTAATCCCACATGAGAAATCTCTCCCTGATGTTTTTCTTCCACATCAACAGCCGAGATAGGGTGTAATACCCCCAATTTTGGATAGTGACTAAAACATAATTTTTGAAAGTTTAATGGCCAAAGTATAAAATTTGGAAAAGTTTAGGGATTAAATGGTAATTTTCCCAAAACAGTTTTTCCATAAATGGAAAGTTTACTCTTCATAGTGGGGTTTTGTTGAAATAAGATTCCTGATTCGGAATTTATGTTAAAACTAGAAATGGTTAAAGCCATGTATGAATTCGGTAAATCAAATCGAATATAAATTTTGGGAAAATTTGAAGGCTGATGAGTTAGGCTTAAAAATATTATTTCCAAATTTTAAAATGATGGAAAATAATATGGATCATTGGATTTGATGATTTATTACAATGTTTAATTTGGATCGTTAGATCAAAGTGGCAAGATTGTAATTTTTGGAAAGTTGCTTGGTTAAATTGGAAAAGGGTAAAATATTTTTTCATCTTTGAATTTGGAAAGATGATAAGGTTATGTGACTTTGTATTATTGTAAATATCAAGTTTCATTCATGGTAAAATGGACATTTTATATTAAATGAATTTTTAATTCATTTAAGCTTAATATAAGGTAAATTAACATGAAATTCATGAGAAATTTCATAAAACTTAGGCCATTCTTCAGAAACCAAGTTGTGTACCCCAGCATAAGGTAAAATAAAATTTCCTTTCAATTTTTGAGCAATTTTCTTTGGATTTTGAATCGTGTCGTGAAATAGAAAGTTGTTATACACGAAAAATGCTATCATTTGGTACCAATATTGAATGTTAATCTTTCTTGAGTTGAAAGATACCAAATTTTAGGGTTTGTGTTCATATTAGGGTTTATAGAATTGATGAAGGATTTTTTATGTTTTTGATGTTGTAGAATTATATACAAGTATGATTGATGATTAAAATCACATGTACATGGCTATATAAGCTCATGTTGAATTTGACCAAACCCTAGCTTTAGGGAAAAGAAGTGTTTTGATGAAATTTGATTAGAGCTTTGATTTTATAGGTCTAGAAATGTTGAATCGAGGTTGATTTCATAATCGAGGTTGATTTCATGTTCGAACTAGTGGAAATCTTAAAACCCTAAATTACATACCATTCGACCTTAAAGAAATAAGTTGGGAAAAATTGTGAAAAAATTTACATGGATTAGAAATGATATTTGGAAGGTTCTACAAGCCTTGGAAAAATTTTTGGGTCATTTTGTAATTTTTCAAAACTTGAGGGACCTATTTAGTAATTTTGGAAAGTTATGGGTTGAATGTGTAATTACTCACTAATTACTGGAAATTGCTGGAAATTATTGTTTAAGGGCTTATATTGGAAATTTGGCAAAGTTAAAGTACTAAACTATAAATATTGAGAAAGTTAGTGGCTTAAGTGGTAATTGTGGTATTATTGAGATATTGGGATGGAAATTTAATTTTAAAATTTATTGGGCTTAGTTGGGCCTTGAATTGAAGGAAATGAGGGCAAGGACCTATTATGAGTAAAAAGGAAAATTTAAGATGAATTCTAAAAGATTTCGAAAAAAATAATATTGGTTTTGGGTATTATTATCATTTATAAAATGTTAGTAAGAGAACTAACATGTCTTTTATATTTGTATGCACTTGTATGGACGCTTTTGTAGATCATGATCAAAATCGTGATGCAAGCAAAGCGAAAGGCAATGAAAAAGTCCAAGAGTAATCGAATATTGACAATAAGGCATAATAGTGAGGCATACCAGCTAAGTGGATTTATTATGTACTTATATGATATGAGGACGACTTGTGATAAGTCAACCTCGAGTATTTTTATTTTAATATGTTTTTAACGCTTTTTGAAATATTTTCATAAAGTTTATAAAAATGATTTTACGAATGATTTTAGGGTATGAATGCCCTAAAACGAATGGATGTGTTTCACACAAATTATTATTTATTAATGGTTTAAAATAAATGTTTAACCTGCGATTTGAATTTTAACGCCAATTGTATATACATGGAGAGTCATAGGTGCAATAGTAATACCATAAATAAGGTGGTATTGTAGTAGTACTTTGTGTATTGTAGCACTATGTATGTAAATGGCATACTTGGTATGTGATGGCTATCTATTGATTTTGTTTAATGCATTATTGCATTTTCGTACCATTACTTTGTGTACTTGGAGTAGTACGCTTTGTACTATGACACTTAGTGTGCAAGGATGGTAGTCGTATGGGATTACTACTTTGGAAATGGTTAGTATAGTGTTGTTGTGTACCACAGTACCTATACGTTATTGTGGAACTTAGGTGCTTATTGTGTACACTGCATTCTTATTTGTCATACATTGGGATGTGAATGGATATTTTAGAATATATTGATTGATAAGTATGCTAGGCATACGAAATACTGTTTCATAGGTTATTTGATGGAAAATTGGTCTATCAAGTCAGTTTTATGGGTTAATATATTTTATATGATTAAACTTGTATTTTAATCTTTTATGAAATACTTGTTTTAATATGCCTCGTTTATTATATTATGTCTTACTAAGTGAAATCTTAATGTGTGATAATTTTCACGTGTAGGTAATAACATACGATCGGAGTGAGGAGTGCAGCTGATATCATTTGTCAAAGATTGCCTCATCAGTAATAGTATAACATATCTAGATGTTTATTTTGATATTACTAGTCGGCATGTACGTAAATATTATATGATGTTCTGATAGGACAGATGGTATTTGGTTTGTAGTACTATATTATATTCAAACTTAAGCTACTATGTGATGGGTTTCAAAATGCTATTTATATATGAGTAGTTAATGAAATGACATTTTAAATATTATAATATTATAATATTAAACTGTTTTATAAAAAATAAAAATATATTTTACTTATTTTCAAGTACAATAATGTTTTAAAAATCATGTGACATATATAACTAGTGTACGGGGACGTATACGGGGAATGGGTGTTACATAAGGTGGACCCCAACGACCTCTCCTCGCCTCCAGCAGCCACGATGGCCTGCAACATTACCAAATCAACCATTTTGCCTCATCAACGGTCATGTAACAAGAAAGAAAATTAGAAAATCAAGTTTTTTCTTGTAAATTTTTCACTTTTCACCCTTTGTAATAAGTTTATAAAACTCTAAATCAAAAAAAGTAAGGGTAAGAAAAGAAGAAATCGAAAAGAAAATACAAAATTTTTCAAAGGTATCTTGAATCTTTATTTCTTTTCATTGTTTTCTTTTTGTATGGGTGTATATGTAGTCATTAGAAAGAAATAGAGAAAGGGGAGATTTAGTTTAATTTACCCGAGTAGTTCTTATTGTCCATCGGAACTAGGATCATCGCTAAAGTCATAGTCTTTGTTGTTGAGGAGTGGAACGATCGTTTGGTTTAGCTTAAAATAGGAACTGGTGGCCTTAGTTTTTAGGGTTGTACGGTAAAGAGGGTGGTACTTTAGGCTTAGTTTTGGTCTTGGTTTTTTCGACCATCGCTGGTGGTGATTGGCAATGACGAATCCATAAATATTTTTTAGGGTGGACTTACGTATTAATAATGAATTTTTTTTGTATGGGTTGGACACAAACAAAATTTCGGGGTGGGCACCTTTAGTAAAATGAACGACTAATATAAAGAAATTCGGATTTCAAGGTAAGAACAATAAATAAGCAGGAAGAATGTTGTTGTTTTGGTTGCTTCAGGGTTCTTTAAGGTCTTCATCGATCTTGTCTCATAGCATTTAAAGGTAAAAATGGCCATTGGTGAACGGTGAGGTAGCTTGGGGAGTTTTGGGCTCCTTAATTAGGAATGAGAAGAGTGAAATTTGAAAATATATATATAAAAAAGGAGGTGATCATTTTAGGTTTTAGGTCAAAATTATCAAAAATGGTAAAAAAAACTTAGTATTTATAGTAAGACTTTTAGGCTAATATGTTTTAGGTCTTAGAAGTTTCACCATGTTTTTGCAAAATGGACACATGTTATGTTTTTTTTGTTATTTTATTTTGAATTGTGGTGTTGATGGTGTTTTTTCCCCTTAGTTTTTAGGTAAAAGGGTACCTGAGACCCTTGAATTTTTAAAAAATCAATGTGGCCCTTCATTTGTTTTGGCACCCAATATTGCCCTCTAAGTAAAAAAAAACTCAATATGGTCCTTTAACCAACGTTTTAAAAGTTTAAAAAAATGTCTCTATTATTTTGTGCTGATGTGGCACATTAAACAGTCCAACATCCAATTTTTTTCTCTCAACCTGGCCCTCCAACTCAAGAAAATAACTCAATTTTGAACTTATACTTTCTTTTCTTCTATTTTGGTCACTAAATTTTAAAAGTTTTCAATTTAATCACTCAACTTTTGAATTGCTCCTGGTTTAATCATCATGATTTATTTTATTAATATTTATGTATGATGTAGCATTTTTTGTTTCAACCAAAGATTTTTTTTCTTTCATTACTAGATTCAGAGAACTCATATTAAACTTGTAAAAAAAATTGGGGATGAGCTACTTGACCAGGTAATGAAAGAAAAAAAAAATCTTTGGTTGAAAATGAAGAAAAATAAAATGAGAGGATGAAGGCGGAGAGTTGATATTTGGAAATATATAAAGCAAAGGGAATATTTTTTAATTTAATTATAATTTTGGGAATATTTTTGTTTCAATATAATTTTAAAATTTTAATTTAATTAATATTATTTTAATAATATGTTAATAAAATAAGAATAATAAATGACACATCATAAATAAATATTAATAAAATAAATAATGATGATTAAAACAGGAGTAATTCAAAAGTTGAGTGATTAAATTGAAAACTTTTAAAGTTTAGTGACCAAACTAGAATAGAAAATATATGAGGGCCAAATTGAGTTATTTTCTTGAGTTGGAGGGCCAGGTTGAGAGAAAAATAGGATGTTGGAATGTTTAACATGCCATGTCAACACAAAATAACGGAGACATTGGTCAACGACAGAAAACGTTGGTCAAAGGACCACATTAAATTTTTTTTTCTGACTTAGAGGGCCATATTGGGCGCAAAAAAAAGTGGAGGGCCACATTGTTTTTTTTAAAAAAAGTTTGAGAGCCTCTTGTATCCTTTTTCCTTGTTTTTATTATGAATTGCTAGGGTTTTAAAATTGAAAAATGGAGTTTAAGTCCCCTTACTTTAGGCACGAATTTACATTTTAGTCACCATGTTTATGTTTTTTTCTAATTTATTGCAATTTTGACCTATTTTTTTATTTATTTCAACTTAGTCATTAATTTTCAATTTATTAATGCTTATAAGATTTAAATCGACCTTGTGGTTACTTGTCCCAGGGTATGACTTGCATTATTGTGATCCTGGTAAAATTTTAATTTTTAATTATTAATTATTAATTTATGAATTACTAACTTTTAAATATTACTCGAATTAATTTTTCGACCTTACGACAACGTGTCTCAAGATATGACTCGTTTTATTATGGTTCGGGTAAAATTTTAATTTTTAACTGTTAACCCACTTACCTTTTAAATTCACAAATTAATTTTATGGCCTCACAAGGACCCATCCTTGGATATGACTCGTGTTATCCATCGTTCAGGTAAAATATTAAAAAATGACTCTCTAACCTGCAATTTTTTTATTCTTTTTATTTATGCCTTTAAATTTCCGCATTTTTAATTTTCAGCACTTCTAATTTATATTTTTTATTTCCCCTTTAATTTTTTTGTATTTTAATTTATTTTCTTTAATTTCTAGCATTTACATTTCAGTCCTTTATTTTTTTGTATTCTTGTAATTGAACCCATATACCTATTTTTTTAATAATTTACCCCCAATTTGGTTAATTATTACTTAGATTTTACTTTTAATTCTTAAATTTTGGTTCTTTTTAATTTAGTTCCTAAACTTTTGAACTTAGTTGAATATCTTATTTGGTCCTCGTATTTATTAGTTGAATATCTGATTTGGTCCTCGTATTTATGCCCGAGGTACCATTTTAGTTATTCAAGCCAATAATTTGATAAAATTGATTAGTTTTTAATATTAGAGCCTCCATTTTATGTTTCATTTTAGGTGATAAATGCAAGGACCAAATTATAAATTCACCCAAATTTTAATAATTTATTAGATCAAATAACTAAAATGGGACCTCACGCATAAATGCTAGGACCAAATTAGAAATTCGCATAAATCAAAAGACTAAGGTAAAATAAAACCTAAAATAAAGGCTATAATATTAATCCTAACAAATTTTAATAATTTATTAGGTCTCATTGTCTTTTTCTTCCTTCTAGAAATCACGAAAAAAACTTATAATATTGGGGCTAAGAATAGATCTTTACTTGTCAATGGGTTAATTGCTATCTATGTCCTCCCCTATTTCTTCCTTAACCAAAATAACCTTAGGCTTAAAACTTAGGGCCAAATTCAATTCTGCCAAGTCCAATATTCACTATGCTAGCCTAAGATACACTAGAGTTCATCGATTATTGCTTCAGGTCAACTCTATTTTTTAACTCAGGACTTATTGGGTTGTTATAATTTTAGAAAGCTCCCTCATAGTATCTCCATTGAGCCCTTTCTATGCTACATCCGGTGATACGGTAGCATCGTTATGATGAGAATCCATGGTAGCAACATATGTCGCTTCTTAGTTGATTGGCTCAACACCTTCATTAGCCTTTGGTGTCTGGTACCAATAGAGGATAATTCTTCTAGGTTATTTAGCTAGTTTATTCATTTTTTTTCATCTTCAAATGTCATACAATTTAGTCAAGTTGTGTTGGAGCCAGGTTGGGATAAGCCGGAAGAATATGCTCTTTAGAAGCAATGCCTAGAACGGTGTTGTTGGAAAATTCTACAAGGATCCAATGGAAGGAATGAAAAAATGACATGGCTTAGTGATATCGGTGGAGTGAAGAATACATGTTGAGACACATACTCCATATTATCCCCATTGCCTTCTTTTTCTTCTCAATGTATGCTTCTTTGGGGTTGAGAAGTTAGCAGCTCTTGAAGAGTATTTTGAATCAATCCCTATTATCAATGTCCACGGTGTTCAAGCTTGGCCATTCAAGAGACTTTTGGAATTGTGCATGCAGGCTTCACACCTTATCCACAGATTGAACCTAGACGGTTTTGGGGCTAAGTTTGAATCCTTACTACAACAAACAATATCTTAATTTTTGGAGCTTGATTTTAACATTTTGTTTTGTTGATTTAGAAGCTATCTCAACAGATATTTTATTAACAAACTTGGACGGTTTTGGGGTCAGATTCAACTAGCTACATTGGACAAATTACATCAATTAATTGACAATTAATTTCGATAATAAATCAGTGTTTATGTTTTTACCTCTTTGATCATCCTACAAATACGGATGTTTCCTTTTATTTTCATCCATCCAGAAATCAAACAACATTTCACTATTTTACAAATTCTATCAAAAAGATTTCTTCCTTTTTTTCCCGGTAAGATGAGCAATTCCACCTTTTTCCACTTCAATATTCGAGTGTACAACTATTCAGAACTACCGTGTTGAGCTCGGGGGATGTACGCCTACTGCAGCGATTACACTTATCGATGTAAAATCATTTCTAAGACAGTGATTTCATACTACGGCATGATTTATTCTTTATTGTCTATTTTATTTATTATTATTATCCGGTCAGTGCTAATGGTTCCATTTTACAGTATACTTTATTAACCCTAATTAAGACAGAAAGTTGCAATTGGTGAATTTACGACGGGTGACCGATGTAAGATGATATATCATGTACTTTTCCAAAGAGGAAAAAAAGAAAAAGAAGTCACCCTCTCAATCTTACATGAGGGGTTTTATAATGACCCTTAGTGTGATGTCAAATTTAAGATCATGATAAATATTTGTAAGTTTAGTGTGAATCTATATGGTCATCTCACTTAATAGTGGATTTAGTTTTGACGAATTACATGAACCTTTTAAAGATAATGTCATAAGATTGTAGTTGATCAGAGGAATGAGCCTCCAAAAAATTCAATTAGTGGAGAAATTCTTCCGAAGATCTAAGATTCGAATAAAGTATAAAAAGAAAGTATTATAAATTTTAAGAATGTAAATATAAGGTTTATCAAACATTATATTTTAAAGATAATTAATCACGTGAATTTATTAAATAAAGTTTCTTTTTTACTAATTTTTACATTATTTTTATTGAATGAACAACTATAATTTTAGATATAGACAATCGAGATATGTGGCTTAGAAAATTAAAATAATTGGCAGAAACGGACAAACCCGTACACATCAAATTCTTGGTGACTCAGCACTCAACTCGCACTTTATGTCAAAAACAAATGAAAGCGTTGTCACCATTATTTGCCCATTTGTATATTACATTAACCAAAACACCAAAATAATGGGAATAAACATAATTTATCAGACCATTTTGATGTTTCAGTGGTTCGATTAGGCACGTTAATTAGGGGTGAGCATTCGATTAAGTCGAGTTCAGTAGAGTAAAAAAATTTGAGTTATTCAAATTGATAAGTTCTATTTTATAACTCATAGTTTACTTAAAATTTTTTCGAGCCGAGTTTATAAAATTTGATTTGAATCGAGTCAAATTTTCAAATCAAATTTTTTGAGTTTATGTTCAAATTTAATTATCAATATTTAAGTGATTTTTTTATGATCATATATATATATATATAACAATACATTCATGTGTAATATTTTGATAATATATATATATATATATATATATATATATATATATATATATATATATATATATATATATATATATATATATATATATATATACATTCTTGTGTAATTTTTTGATAAAAAAATACAATATATGTTCTTTCATATTTGATATATATATATATCATACAGAATTGAGAGACTCAACTCAATCTTAAAAATTCATCTATTAATTATTAAAAAATTTTGAGTTATTCGAGTTATATTTTATAACTCGATTTGAACTTGAAATATTTCCGAGTTCAGTAGAGTTTATAAAATTACAAATTGAAGTTATTCCGAGTCGAGTTTTTTCGAATCGAATCAAATCAAAAAAAATTAATTTTTTAAATAAAGTTAAATTTTGCTGATCCTAACATTAACTATTCACTTCATATGAGGTTAAAAGAAACAAAAAAAGGTCAGTTAGTGGGGATATTCAACAAGATAAGAATGTCCCCATAGAAATATGGTTTAACTCACAATCTTTATTCGTTCGATTTAGTGATAAAGAATTGGTTATTTTTTTAAAAAGAATAAAATAAAAAATATAAATATTAAAAGAGTCATGAAAATTCAATACGAAAAAAATATTTCTTTAAATAAAAATTAATACGAAAATAATATAATATCAATACATAAGGAAAAATGTTAAAGTTAGGTAGTGGGGAGTAGGGGTGTGTGAAACATCTAATCCTATTGATTAGATCTATTGATTGATTTAAAAATTCAAATATCTAATATATTTTTATTTTTAAATAATTTTGATTAGATATTTGGAGAAAACAGATAATCACATCAGGTACGAATATAATTTACTTAAATTTTAATTAAATTATCTGAAAAATGGATAAAATTTGGATCTTTAGAGTTTAAACACCCTTTAACCCAATAAATAAGTAACACACTAAGTCTCTAGCCAAAAAAATAATATATTTAATTATGATTTTTTTGGTAATTCAACAAAACCAGCAAGCCTAACTTAGGCAGCCACAGCCTGATCCCTGTCTAATAGAAGTACCACTTCTCGTGGTGGCTTAGGAAAAACCACTGATCCGATCGTCTGTCTTCTAGCCAATGCTGTTAGTTTATAATCAGCACAATTATTCCCTCGCTTAACGTGGTTGAAACGGACAATCCAGCTCCTCTGCATCATAGTTCAAATCATACTAATAAGTAATAACCGCCCAAGATCTGTTATCATGCCTGTCATCATGAAGGAATTCCATAGCTTGAGCACAATTCGTTTCGAGTTTCACCTTACTAAAGCCAGGATTCTATGCATGGATCAAGGAATCATGGATCGCCCATAATTCCGCCGCAAGAACAGTACAAACGCCTAAGCTTCGAGCAAAACCCCTGATCGTCCCGTAGGATACCTCAAGCAGAGACCATTTTTTGTGCTCCACCAACTGCTCCATCGGTATTTACCTTGATCCAACCCAAATGAGGTTGAGTCCACCCTCCACTGGTCCGAATACGAGCATTAGCTTTCGGTTTCCCATCACCGCAAGCCAGGATCTCATTTTTAAATCTGAAACATCTCACCAGCAAGTCCTCATTCTCAACAAAATGAGGCTGAGAAATCAAACTACAATGGCACTTCCATAAACTTCAAAAGAAGATAGCGAAAAGGATATTCCAACCCTTAGGAATAAAGGAAAAACTACATTGGCCTTTAATATTTAGCAAGAACCACTCCTCATGAGGTATTGAGAGAAAAAGTTGGAATTTATCTTCAACAACCAACCTTTTCCATACGTTCCGATCAAACGGGCACTGGCGCAACACGAGGTCAATATCTTCATCACCACCCTGACAAACAGAGCATCTCCCAATCATGGAAATGTGTCGACGAAAATGCTCCATATTAGTTAGCAATTTACCGTGGAGCACTAACTAAAGAAAGGATTTAATCCGCTGTGGAACATTAAGCTTCCATATATGTCTCCAAGAAAGGTCACTGGGACCATTCTCCGATGATGACAGTGCACGATATGCGAAACGAACCGTAAAAGAACAATTTGGTTCCTTTATCCACCCCGGTAAATCTCTACCAAGAGTTATTCGCAGAGGGTGAACAGAAGCTATATGATTGCATATCCAATCAGGAACAAGTGATCTCAATTTACACCAATCCCACTCTCTTGATGTCGTAATTAACATACATACCGGCAAAGGTTGCGGTTCTCGAAGCAGTAAGCTATGATCCATCAGAGGTCCCGTATCATCCAGCCAAGTATCCCTCCAAAAATCAGTCTGTACTCTATCCTGAATATTCCAAACTCCAAATACAACATAAGACCTTCCACAGACGAGAGCAACATGGTCTACTGATATCCACCGGTACATCCTCATACCATTTATATTTATCCTTAAGCACATGTATCCAAAGCTTATCGTGCCCTCAATAAGTTGCATCCCAATCTTAATAAGGAAAGCCTGGTTCTGTCTTCCAAGATCCTTAAAACCCAATCCGCCTTTATCAATTGGTAGTTGTATCGTTCCCCAGTTAATTAAAGAAATATTCCTGGAATCGGAACTCGCTCCCCTAACAAAATGTCTGATGAGCTTCTCAAAAATGTCAAATATTCCTTTAGGTAGCAAGGTGGACTGCATAGCATATTATGGTATCGCCTGAAGGACAGCTTTGGAAAGAGTAATGTGGTTGCCTTCACGTCATAAGTTGCATAGTTGATGAACTCCTGATTGGTCGGACACTCGCTCTCATGGTGATTGCCATGGCATAATTGACATACTGGGTTGGCTGCCTTCACTTCTTTCACCTCACTTGATCGTTGCAAATTCTTCAACATATTAGTGATGGCAGAAAATTGGGCAGACATTGAATCCGTAGTATCCAACTCAAATGTCCCAAGCGCTTTTCACCCGACTCTAATCCTTGAAGATGAAACTGATAATCATTGTTGGCAAACCTATCCAGGATATCAAATGCCTTTGCAAGTGAGTTATCGAGCAATGTCCCATTTGCCAAGGCATCCAGCATCATCCTTGTGGGTTCATTGACTCTATTCTAGAACATCACAACTTGAGTTCAGTCATGGAATCCATGATTTGTGCACTTGCGAAGCAAACTTTTTTATCGGTCCCAGCACTCATACATAGACTCTTCATCGCCTTGGCGAAAAGATGCTATGACATTCCTAAGATGGGTTTCATATTTGGTGGATTATGCCATAGCTAAATTTTTTTGCACAAGTCTACCCAAGACATTATCGAACCAGAAGGTACTACATTAAGTCATACCTTGGCGTGATCTTTTAAAGAATATGGAAATAAATTTAATTTCAGCGCATTTTCATGCACGCCTTGTTGTCAAAATGAGTCACAGACCTTAAAAATGCCTGAACATGTTACCTTGTATCCTCATAAGGAACACCACTAAACTGTCCAATCAAGTCCATCATATCAAACATAACTGGTTTGAGCTCGAAGTGGGCTGCCTGAATCTTGGGTGCTATAATTCTAGGATTTAGGTCGTCCAGGATAAGGTTTAAGTGATCCCAAATAGTACGAGGCCTAGCTGCATTTCTAGCATTCAGAATTGCTTAGGCATTATGATTTTCCTCTTGACCAATTCCTTGATTTCCGATTTGATACATCTTTGCTTGATCACGTTGAGTACGTAAAATAAAAACCTGAAAAGACAAGGAAACTAACAAGTAAAACTATACAAAAAAATGAACAAGTAAAATAAAATTGCTATGACAAAACAAATTAACTTCCAGTTGTCAATCCCTAGCAACGACGCCAAAAACTTGTTCGCGTTTTGTGATTACTAAAAATGGACACGAAGTATGTGCAAGTATATACAATCGAACAAGTAATACAATGATGAGTGAGTATCGTATCCATAAGGATTGGAGGAAATTTATAAGTTCAATCAAATAAATTATATACTTTACCTAAATATAGTTAGTGATGATATGTACAAATGAGAATGCTAAGAAAAAGGAAATGTACGTTGGTGAAGGTGAAATGATAGTGTGATGTGGAAGCAAATGAAGATGTCATGGCAAAATGGATGGAAATGTCATGATAAATTAAATTGTGTTTAGTGCAATCAAATGCAAAAGTAAAGGCAAGACAAAATGTAAACACTGGACTTGAATAAAATGACTTGACAATCCTTACCCAACAAACTACTATAGGAATGAATAATAGGAGTCACTTAGGAAACTTAACCCTATTTTCTCAGGATAATCTTACTTTTATGCCTTACTTGCCCAATAGAGTTTACAAAAGATGCCCTATGCTATCTCTAGTTAAGGAACTCGACAAATTGAGGATGCCATGGCAATACCTCTCGGCGTTAGCAGGTACAGGGATCCTATTGGTTCAGGTCAACAGAATATGTCATGACAATACCACTCAGCGTCATCATATGCATCTAACCTCTTGATCGAGTACTACTCCTTTTAGTCGATTGAAATCCTAGTCTTATGTTTAAGGTTGGATTAGGTCTAGTTATTATCTAGAACCCCTTGCTTATGTGGATCATCCTTAGTTTCTCTCGAACACTAAAGATATGTTACTTAGTCATTCTCTCGAACACTAAGCAAGCTCATCTCAGATGTCTAGCTCACCACTCCCTCTAGATTGTTAATAGAGGAATGTCATGGTAAAAGAGAAAGACGAAAAAAAGAGGAACATTTTTCTTCTAGCCGCTTCTTCACTCTTTTCTCAAAATCAAGTCCCATAATATGGTGGCTTCATCTCCTATTTATAGTGAGGAATAAACCTAGAGATTTGTGTTAAAATTCCTAGGACGCCCCGAGTTGGTTTCCTTCACGTGAGGGGTGCTGCAGAGGTGGTAATATTCCATCCTGGGAGACTTACATCTTGGCGTATGTACTGATAGGATCAGCCGACCCAGGTGGCAGATGTTTCCTCTTAGGTGTCTGGCAGCTGAAGGCACGTGAAGACAAGGACAAATTGCTCTTAAAAATATCTTCTTTTGTCTTTTTTTTCTTTCGAAATGTCGTCCGAGTTAGCATTTGCATTCAGCTCAGCATTCTCAATATGCAACAGTAATTCTCACCGCTTATCCTTACTCCTATATCCTGAACATCATCAGACAAAACACCTTCCTCATAACGCAACACCGTTTACTTAATAAAATGCCACGACAAAATATATTTCCACCACATGCAACTATATGCTCGTAAATGCATCTATATGATCCTATATGAGCTCTTAGACAATCAATAACTAAAGTGAAAAGACCCTAAATATGGCCTTTTTACGAAGTTATCACCTTTTCATACACACAAATCTTTGTTGGTCTAGTTATGGGTTGTTAGTTCGACCATGATCAGTCAGTCGACTATGCAACCATGATTATCGAAAATGAAGTACGACCATAACTGGCATCCAAAAGTATATTCGAAGTCCTTTGGTCTTGATGAACGATTGAGAGAGTAACTTCATTATGAATATACTCGAGAAGTCCCCATGAAGATGGTAATGAAGTGTGCCATGAGGCATATATTCATATACGAGTAGTCTTCCCCCATTTCAGCAAAGTAACCTATTAAGTTCACAATATTGGCATGCTTTACATTGCATAGTATTTCTAGCTCTACTTCAAACTCCCGGCTGTTGGTATGAATTATCGTAGCAGTATTAGCTTGCTTGATTGCAACTTGTCGATTGATGAGTGTTCATAATCGTTTATATTTGCTCGTTATTTCTTCGATTTTGTGGAATTATTGTTGCTGAATTGGTTGTGTTATACTTGTTTTTGTGCAGATCCTAACTTTCAAGAATTAGTGACAAAACGGGCGCATTCTGCATTTTTTTTATTATTTGGTCACGGCTGGAGACATGGGCACGATGCGGTATGACGTGGAGGTTTCTAGAAGGTCTAGTCAGCGACGGTTTCTAGAAGACTTCCTCTGCACGCCTTCTGGAAGATAGACGAGCAAAGTTGCATTAGGAGACTAGTTTTAAGTTTGAATTTAAATTAAACAATTATCTTTAGGATTATTGTATTTTATTTTCTTTGTTTATCCTTAGGCTTTGAGAGACTATAAATACCCACTTGGGGGTAAGCCTAAACTCATCACTCAAATTATAATATTCTTTTCTCTCTAGTTTTATAAAAGCTTTCTCTTTTTACTTTTTTCAAGTTTTCATTTTTCTTTTATTTTCAAGTTTTGTTTTTAATATGCTAAGTATGACTTTTGTCTTTCTTAGCTAAACTTTTCATAAGCCGAGAGCTGAAGCGATGACTCAATTCCAACGGGAGAATTGAAACAGGCCCTTAATCTATTCGTACTATCTCTCTCAATCTCTGAGCTTACTTTTCAAAATCAAACAGTTTTCAAAATCAAAGATTGACTTTTGTCAAGAGATTGTTGTGATTAAATGTGTGGGAGGAAGATTCGGCTTATAGAAAGCAAATTCGACTTCCTGGGAACACACTTGGCGAGATGGCTTCGCCAAGAGGGATTTGAGATCGGAATTGACGGCTATGGAAGCAACAATCCGAGTCCGTCACCACGAACTTAAACGGTAATTGATCTACGACAATTGATGTTGATAGAATCAATTTCTGAAGCCGGAATCAAAGATTGCCTTGGGTATTCAGTATACAAGATAGAGTAACGGGGATAACCCTTGTAGACAAAGTAACCGGCGTGAATCTTGGAGGGAAAATCTTATTCGATGATCAAAGTTACTAATTTTTTATTTTTTTTTTTGTTTTATGACCAGGACTAATCCGGGCGCATTAGTGGAGTACGACCCAGAGATTGAAGAAAAAGCTAGGAGACTCCACGCATATACACTTCGAGAAAGAAGGAAACAACAACCAAATATAGAAGAAGAATAAAATTCAAAACCAATTCCGATGGTCGATCCTACTATTTGAGAGTTAGCCGCAGCACCTACTGAATAATGACATTTATACATTGATTTTCCCAAAAGTGAAACTTTGTACCAGTTGAAAACCGGCCTTATTCATCTCCTCCCTACATTCCACGGATTGCCAAATGAGAATCCACACAAATATCTCATGGAATTTCATATGGTCTGCTCCAACATGAGACCATAGTGAGTAACTGAGGATCAAATCAAACTTAGAGCTTTTCCTTTTTCCTTAGTCGATTTGGCTAAGGAGTGGTTATTTTATCTTCCCCCTAATTCTATTACTACGTGGGATCAAATGACTCGTCTTTTTCTTGATAGGTTTTTCCCTGCAGCGAAAGTAAGTGAACTACGAAGGAGAATACTTGGAATCTAACAGCTTGAAGGAGAGTCACTTTACGATTACTGGGAGCGGTTTAAAAATTTGTGTTCTAGTTGCCCACGACATGGGTTAAGTGAACACACACTCTTTCAATACTTTTATGAAGGATTATATCCCCTGGAAATGAAGATGATTAATGTTTCCAGTGGCAGAGCCATGGTGGCATGACTCCTACTGAGGCTAGGGACTTAATTTCCACAATGGATGCAAATTCCCAACAGTACCACACAAATAATGAACCTCCTCGAAGGGTTCATGAGATAAGTTCATCTTCCTTAGAAAATAAAATAGATAAGTTAACTGAAGTCGTCAACTCTCTTGTTGCAGGAAAAACAGGACCAACCAAATCATGTGGAATATATGCATTACCTAATCATTCAATAGACGGTTGTCCATTGATTTAAGATGACGCAACAACTAAAGTCAATGCAGTCAGTAATTTTTCGGGACCTCCTCAAAGAGCCTATAATCCCTATGGCAATACATATAACCAGGATGGAGGGATTATCAAGCGAGACCACCTCCACCACCACAACAGCCGCAGAAGACATCATTAGAGTCGATTGTCGAGAGGTTATCACTTTCCCAGGAAAAATTCCAAAATCGTACTAAAGCCCACTTACAAGAGATAAACAAGCAGATGAGCCAACTAGCTCAAACCATAAGCTGCTTGGAATCATAAGGTAAGCTTCTATCTCAAACTGAAGTAAACCCGAGGGAGAACGTCAGTGCCATCACTCTTTGGAGCGGTACAGTAGTGGCGCCACATGTTCCATCAGACGAAGCAGTCCAAAAAGAGAAGAAGACTGATGATACATAATCCTAGAAAGAGAATGACGAAGAACAAATAGACGATCTGACGCCATCTCCCAATGACGTGCCACCGCCTTTTCCATCGAGGTTAGTTAAAAAGGATAAAAAACTGAGGAAAAGGAAATATTAGACGTACTTTGGAAGGTGGAAGTTAACATACCTCTCCTTGAAGTTAACATACCTCTCATTGAGGTTATCCGAAAAGTTCCAAGGTATTTCCAGTTTTTGAAAGACCTTTGCACGACAAAAAGAAAGCTTACTGGGGTCGAAAAAGTTACTTTAGGGGAGCATGTCTTAGCCGTTTTCCAACGGAAGTTACCACCTAAACTAAAAGACCAAGGTATGTTCGCAATACCCTGTAAAATTGGTAAGGTTGAGATAAAATGAGTCATGTGAGATCTTGGCGCATCAATTAATGTAATGCCTCTATCTGTTTACAAAATGATTACTAACGATCCTTTGAAGGATACAAAGATATCAATACAACTTGCCGACAGATCGGTGATCTATCCGAAAGGACTCTTAGAGAATGTACTAGTGGAGGTAAACGACTTGATATTTCCTACCGATTTTTATATAATCGACATGGAGAATGATCGCACGAGTACATCCTATAATATCCTGTTGGGGCGCCCTTTCCTAAGCATTGCACACACGAAAATTGACGTAAGAAGCGGAATATTAACTATGGAGTTCATCGGCAATATCGTAAAGTTTGATGTTTATAAAGCAATGAGATATACAGATAATGTGCATATTATTAATTTTTTTGGCGTTATCGAACCTGTTGATGATGAATCTAACTTGATTGATGATTTATGCCAGAAATCGGATGATAAAAAAGACGACATAAGGGAGTTGAAAAATATTTTAGTTGTTGATTCAGATTTGATCTTAACTCCTTTAAAAACTAAAGATTTACTTTCTCTTTTACAGGTACCAAAAATTAAGTCAAAACCATCGAGGAATCATTTGAAGAAATCAATTTTTGGTAAAAAAGATGTTTTAACGGCCATTCTTTTCAACAAGATTTTTAATTTGGGAAATATCCAAAGAAATCTTTATTCAAATTTTCAAATTTCTCATAAGGAATTTCTTAGTTGGAAAAAGAGAATGAAGTGGAAGTGTTTGTCACGGAACCTGTAGTCTTAATCAGGTCGTCGAGCTAACGACGTTAAACAAAAGCGCTTCATGGGAGGCAACACATTGTTTTTTCGTTACATTTTCATTTTTAATTTTATTTCGATTGAGCATTTTTTATTAAATTTTTATTTTTATTTTGCAGGAATATAATATTTTTATTCAAACTTAAACGACAAAAAATTACGAAAATTTCATTCGAACAGTGCCGAATTTGGACCCCAACAGCAATAGAAATCACGCAGAGCAGTGGAACAAATTGCTCCAGCCCGTGTGCATTATTTTATTAAACGGCACACGTTAGCAAAACCCCTTAAAAGAGGTCAACACACGTTAACAAAGCCCCAAAAATTTTTCCCCTTATTTTTGTTATATTTCTGCCGCCTCCACTTCTCAATCCCCTCTTCTCTTTCTTTTACCTTTGACCGTGGACTCCACCATCCCTATCTCTACCACCCTTTTTATTTTATTTTTATAAATTCCCTTTTATCCTAATTAAAAACAAAACCACAAATTTCATTCAAACTCAAACACCCACCCCTTCAACGCACGACAGAACCAAACTTAACCCAACCCTCTTCATCTTCCCAAACCCAATCGCTCCTTCCAAAAAAGCACGAGACCATCATCATTTCTTCTTCTCCTCACCGCCACCCTTGCTATCGTGTTTTCAACCTCTCCACCCACAATGGTACGCACAATTGGGTAAAGCCACCGCCTCTCTCTACCCCAGACCGAGCACTGTTTGTCGTTTGTCTCTGCCATACCTTTCATCACCGTGTCAACCATGGCTTCCTCTTCCTCTCGACCATGCCTATTAGATTTTCCATTGTGTTCCAATCATTCGGCGACATGGGATAATACTTCTAAGGTAAACTCAGATCCTATTTTCGTTCAACAATTACTAATGTATTTTCTCGTTTATGGTTTTAAAGAGAATTTTGATGCTAGTTTTCCACCGATAACACCACTTGATAATGTTTCCAGTTCACGACATCGATCTGGGTAGCCCACTTCACTATCCTAGTGTCTCCTACCGTAGCTGTGGTCGACATTAAATCTGGGGAGTACTTTATTCCTTCTCTTGTACTTTAATTTTACGTTTTGAGGTAAAACGCTTTAAGTGAGGGGGAGTAGAGTGTAGATTGAATTTCCCTTTTGCTTATCTTTGTGTTTTGATTATAGTATGTGTTGGTTGTATTTGCGGAAATTACTTGATTTTTTTGTCTTGTTGAAAATTTTTGGAATGCTATGCTTGTTTGGGAACACATAATTATTTAGGTTAGGATGTTATTGATAGAGAATAACATGAATATTGATAAGTTGGTGTTTTTGTGATATTCCATGACTTCGTTGGTTGAAATATGATTAGCTCAATGCATGAAACAATTTTGTGAGATTTGAGCCTTTACGAGCATATCATTTTCTCTCACATTTTGTTGGATTGAGTGTGTCGAATTTGACATTGATATTCTAAAACCTGCATTTTAAATACTGTCGAGATTACGCATGAACATGATGCTTAAAAATGATTTGGACACCTTAGGATTAACCATTCTGTTTCCCCACTAAATTGCCTACCCATATATTTTCCCCTTAGTTAACCACTTTTGAGCCTTTTCCTGCTTCTTTGTTCTCACCACATTTATAAACCTGAGCCTTTTATTTTACCCCTCTTTTCTACCTATTTCAGGGCAAGTGAATCGTTAATCCATTGTATGCTCCATCAAAAAAAAAGAGAGAAAAAGAAAAAAAAATAACAGTTTGAAAAAAAAGAAAAAAATATGTTGTTTGAAAAAGAAAAAAAAGAAAAAAAAAAGAGAAAAAAAATATGAAAAAGAATGGAGAACGAAACAACAGGGAAAAAAATTCAATGCATTTCAAAAAGAAATTTGTTGTTTGATAGGTTGTCTTTTTATCTTATTGCGCTTAATGTTTAATTTGATGGAGTTGAAATTATTATTTGTTAGTTCATTGCCTTGAACATTTAGCCATATATTTAGCCTTTTCCCCACCTGTACCTAAGCCCTGTTACAACAAATAAAAGACCCTTTGCTTTATGCATCGTGTTCTTATTAGCAGTGGAGATTTGATTTACTTGTAGGCCTATGGTAATATCGTGTTAATTCTGACATTGAGTGTTTCTTTACCCCCAAACACATTGAGTGATTCGAGTGAATCCAGGTAAGGTGTTGAGCTATAAGATTTGAGATTAATGAATGAATGGATATTGCAATTGCACTTGACTTGTTCCAATTGGTGATGTTCAATTGATTGATTTCTTGACTTGAATAGTTATTGTGGTCTCTACCTTGCTTTCTCGAATATGAAACTTGACAAAGAACGGTAAATGAAATTTTTGACTGATTTGATTAATCATACTTAAGGACAAGCATGAGATAAGTGAGGAGGAATTTGATGAGTGTTCAGAATCCTTAATCTTTGCTCGTTATTTCTTTGATTTTGTGGAATTATTGTTGCTGAATTGGTCGTGTTATGCTTGTTTTTGTGCATATCCTTACTTTCCAAAATTAGTGACAAAACGGGCACATTCTGTATTTTTTTATTATTTGGTCACGGCTGGAGACATGGGCATGACGCGGTCTGACGTGGCGATTTCTAGAAAGTCCAGTCAATGACAGTTTCTAGAAGACTTCCTCCGCATGCCTTCTGGAATGATGGACGAGCAGAGTTGCATTAGGGGACTAGTTTTAAGTTTGAATTTAAATTAAACAATTTTCTTTAGGATTATTTTATTTTATTTTCTTTGTTTATCCTTAGGCTTTAAGAGGATATAAATACCCACTTAGGGTAAGCCTAAATTCATCACTCAAATTACAATTTTCTTTTTTCTCTAGTTTTATAAAAGCTTTCTCTTTTTACTTTTTTCAAGTTTTCATTTTTATTTTATTTTCAAGTTTTGTTTTTAATATGCTAAGTATGACTTTTGTCATGCTTAGCTAAATTTTTCATAAGCCGAGAGCTGAAGCGATGACTCAATTCCAAAGGGAGGATTGAAACAGGCCCTTAATATATTCGAAATATCTCTCTCAATCTCTGCGCTTACTTTTCAAAATCAAACAGTTTTCAAAATCAAAGATTGACTTTGTTCAAGAGTTTTTGCAATTAAACGTGTGGGAGGAAGATTTGGCTTATAGAAAGCAAATTTGAATTCCTGGGAACATACTTGGCGAGGTGGCTTCGCCAAGAGGGATTTGAGATAGAAATTGACAGCTATGGAAGCAACAATCTAAGTCGGTCACCAAGAACTTAAACTGTAATTGATCTACGACAATTGATGTTGATAGAATCAATCTCCGAAGCCGGAATCAAAGATTGCCTTGGGTATTCTGTATACAAGATAAAGTCACGGAGATAGCCCTTGTAGACAAAGTAACCGACGTGAATCCCGGAGGGAAAATCTTATTTGATGATCTAAAGGAAATTGAGTAAAAGCGAAGCTTGAGGCTATTTTAACCGTATTTATTCACAATCTTTAACCCTCTTATTTTTAATTTAATTACTTTTATTTATTTAATCGTTTTTTATTATTTAAATCTCATATTACAAAACCCCCTTTTTACTATTTTTGCCTGGTTAGAACCATTCAAACATAAAATTGTGATTTTCTAAGTCCCTGAGGATTCGACCCCTTATTTCTCTATACTACATATTTCCTTTTTTATTAATTGAGAAAAAGGAATTTATTTGACATCCAAACGACAGTTGTCACCGACCAACAGGAAGAACGACATTATACACAAAATCGAAGCACCTTCTTTCAAGCTCGTTGAGTTATTTAAATCCATAAGTAGCATCTTTCAGTTCTGAAAGCCTATAAACTTGTGTCTCCCCAACACATGTCGTTATAGATAAAGGCTGAAGTGGGTTCGGATTAGGATAAACCTCCGTAACTGGTTTGCCTATGCAAAAGTAGCATTGAATTCTATGTTTGCCTTCACTTTTCACTTTGAAGATTCGGGGAAAGTACAACAAGAAACTGCAACTAATAAGTAGCCTAACACAGAAGAACCAATGATGACACCAACTTATTTATCTCTAGTTCTTTTTTTTTTGCCGAGACTCGAACGAAGCTCATCTTCCCTTAATGGGGTTAAAAGCTTCATCGGTGATAAACCATTATTACTCCAAGGCTCCCTGTAGACGACCAGTTGCCGACCAAATTTTAACCCCGAAGTATACTAGACTGATTGCATGGGAAGATGTTGAGTTAATCGATCGATGGAATCGGCCAAGAGGGGGGTGAATTGGCAATAAAAATTTCTGTGGAAGCTTTTGCAGAAAATTGAAAAGATTTGCACATCGATTTAGAGTGGTTCGACTTTCTCAACCAAAGTCTACGTCCACTACCTTAGCTATCCACACTAAGGATTTTCCACAAATTCACTAATTTGTCTTTCTTTTGAGGACAAAGAGTAACCTTACAAACCCTCAAGAATTATACCCCAAATTCTTGAGAAAACTCTCTCCCAAAGAGAACAATACAAATTTGCAAACTTACAAGGAAATCCTCACAAGGTTGATTGTTTGCACAATTCCAGAACAAAGAAAAAAACACTCAAAGATGAATACAATTGAGTACAAAAGTGTTCTTGAAAGCAAAATGAATATTGAATGAAGAATAGGCTTGAAATGCTCAAACTTGAGGTTTGATGCTTTATCTTTGATTCTCTCTTGATTCTAGTTTCTTGATGTTTCTTGTTGTTTCTTCTTGTTGATCAATGGCTTCAAAACTTGTTTAAATACTCCTTGAATCAATTCTGAACGTTGGTGATAATTAGTGGAGTCAATAGAGCCGTTTAAGTGTGAAAACAATTAATTTTTCTAGGTGGAGCGTCTCATGCATCGGTGCATTCGTGTAAAATTTAAATATTTTGACCGTTGGAACACTTGATGCATCGGTGCACCAAGTGTGCATCGATGCATGAATGCATCGATGTTTGAAAAATAGCCTGGTGCATCGATGCATGGCTTGTGCATCGATGCATCAAATGCATTCGATGTTTTGAAAATATTCAGAGTGCATCGATGCATGGAGAATGCATCGGTGCATGGAATGCATTCGATGTTTCAATTAATTCACTAATGCATCGATGCATGGTTGATGCATCGGTGCATCACCTCAAATAATTGAATTTAGGCTTTGATTTTGGTTCAAAATACTTTTTGAAATTTTTTAAAAATGTTTAAGTACAAATCACAATTTTACACATTTAGTAAGGTTTAAAATTGATCTTGAAAAACTGGAGTAATAATTTGATATTCGGTTATTGAATCGAATATAAAATTGTAAATCATTTGTAAAATCTTAAAATTCATTTAACTTAATTTGTATATGAATATCAAAATGTTTCAACAATCTCCCCTTTTGATATAACAAAATATTTGAGTAATTTTAAGATTTGTTTAAGAAATTATTTTTGAATCGATTTGAAAAACTTCCCCCTTACTATAGCACATCTTAATTTTCTCCCCCTTTTTGTTAAATCAAAAGACTCTATAAACGTTTTAAACAAGAATTTTGAAAAACATTAGTCAATTGATTTATTAATAATGGCTGCTAAGATCACAATCAAAAGAGATTAGCCATTAGTTTCATAAACAATATTCATAATAAAATGTGAAATGGCATAATTTGGTCATAAATTTCTAATGATGCAAAATTAATAAACAGAAAGCGTTAAAATGTCAAACCAAATATATATAAAGTTCAAGCATCATCAAACAAACATCCAACAACTAATCAAGTTCAAAGTATCAATCAAACCACAAAAATCAATCCAAGTTTTAAGAACAAGAAAGAATGGCAAGTAAGTCTACTCCATCGAGGATCGGGAGGAGGATGTTGAGGAACGGGAGGACGGTTTTGGTGAGACCGACTAGAGGATGTCCTAGGGCGTTTAGGATTAGTCATGGTAAGGAAATCGGAAAAGGAATATCACCTGCAATTTTAAAACACATGTATGCACAACAATTAATCCCAAAACTCAAATGAGTCCTCAATAATTCAAAGTTCTCTAACATAATCCTAATGGCAAAGTTTTGAAAACTATTTTAAAATAATATCATAATATGTATAGTTTTCATGAAAACAACACAATTAAATCAAACTATCACTTAATTTTAATTTTTTTTAAATCGAAATTTTAATTTTGAAAATTATGTTTTTGATGAAATTCGTTGTAGAAACTAGTTTAGAATCATATAAACAATGCCCGATAATTATTTCAAACTAGAACTAATCTAAACGAGTCCTAAGTTCAAAAATTAATACATAGAGTTTTTGAAAAATTACCTTGAAAAATTCGAATTGGGGGAATGTGGAGATGTTTTAAGCGATTTAATGATTGTAGTAGGTTTGTAGGATAAAAATCTTGAAGAATCCGATGATTTTCCCGAAGATTTTGAGCAAAATAGAGATTTGGGAGAGGGGGACGAACGGCCGTGTGTTTAGTGTTTTAGGTTTTGAGAAAATGAAGAAGAACCAGGGTTTTTGACTTAAACCCGACGGATGCATCGATGCTGGCCTCATGCATCGATACACATTCAAAGGATGCATCGATGCCTTGTTAAATGCATCGGTGCATAAGCACAAAAATGTCAAAAAATCTGTTTTAACACTTAAAATGCTAAATAATTTGGCTCTAATGGTATTGGCAACTCATATATCACAAATTAATTATGTTCAATCAATCAAATTAATCTTCAAACTTTATTTGAACATAATTAATTTTAACAGAGAATCACTAACTCCCCCTAACTATAGCAAGAATGCAATCAAAATTATTATATAAGCATTTTTCAATATTATTTAAAAGTGCTAAATATTTTAAACACTAAGTGAGATAGGTCAGTTAAACCTAATTCTCTTCTAAGTGTCCAAAACTTTTCCTTGTCTAAGGTTTTGTAAAGATATCCGCTAATTGATGCAAAGTATCAACATATTCTAGAACTACCTCTTCCTTAGTGACATGGTCTCTAATGAAGTGATGTCTTTTTCAATGTGCTTAGTTCTAGAGTGTTGGATGGGATTTTTAGTGAGACAAATAGCACTAGTATTGTCACACTTGATAGAATGGTACCTACTTCAATTCCATAATCAAAAAGTTGTTGTTTCATCCATAAACTTGTGCACAACAACTACCGGCTGAAATGTATTCCACTTCAGTGGTAGATAAGCAAACAATTGTTTCTTTGAAAACCAAGAAATCAGCATATTTCCAAGGAATTGGCAAGTACCGGAGGTGCTTTTCCTATCTAATTTGCATCCTCCATAATCCGCATCAGAGAAGGCATGCAAGCTAAAACTAGAGTCTCTAGGATACCAAGACCTATACTAGGAGAGTCCTTAAGGTATCTAAAGATCCTCTAACGGCTAGTAAATGTGATTCTTTAGGACATGATTGAAACCTAGCACAAGCAAACACTAAACATAATATCCGGTCTACTTGCGGTTAGATAAAGCAATGAGCCAATCATGGATCTATATAATTTAACATCCACACATTTACCTCCTTCATCTAAGTCAAGCTTTGTAGAAGAGCTCATTGGAGTGGCATAAGGCTTCCCATTTTCCAATCCAAATTTCTTGAGCATATCTTTGACATACTTAGCTGATTAATGAAGATGCCATCTTTCCTTTGCTTGATTTGGAGTCCCAAGAAATATGAGAGCTCCCCCATCATGCTCATCTTGAACTCACTTTGCATTAGCTTAGAAAATTCTTGGCAAAGAACATCATTAGTAGAACCAAATATTATATCATCAACATAAATTTGAACTACTAATAAATCTTTACCTTTTCTCTTTAAAAACAATGTAGTGTTAACCTTTCCTTTTGAAAAACCTTTTTCAATTAAAAAATTTGACAATCTTTCATACCAAGCTCTAGGAGCTTGTTTTAAACCATAAAGAGCTTTTGTCAATTTTAAAACATGATCCGGAAAATTTGAATCTTCAAAACCTGGAGGTTGTTCCACGTACACTTCTTCCTTTATAAAACCATTTAAAAATGCACTTTTAACATCCATTTGATATAATTTAAATTCATTGAAACATGCAAATGCTAATAACATTCTAATTGCTTCCATCCTAGCTACGGGAGCGTATGTTTCATCATAGTCTATGCCTTCTTCTTGAGTATAGCCTTGAGCAACAAGTCTAGCCTTGTTCCTCACTATATTACCAATTTCATCAAGTTTATTTCTAAAAACCCATCTAGTACCTACAGTAGATTTATTACTAGGCCTTTCAACTAATGTCCATACTTTACTTCTCTCAAATTGATTTAATTCTTCTTGCATAGCCATAATCCAATGTTCATCTTTTAATACTTCTTTGATGTTCTTAGGCTCTATGCAACATAATTACAGATATTTCTAAGAGAAGATCGAGTAGTTACCCCTTTTGATGGATCACCTATAATTTCACCATCCTTGACATAGTTGTACTCTCTTGGAAAAGATACTTCCCTTTCTTCAATGGTTGGATTCTCGAGGGGATCATGAGTTTCCTCATCCTTTGTTTCTTCCTTTGATGATGATTCTCCAACATCATGTCTAACGTCATTTGTTTGTACAATACCTACATCATCATTAACACAAGAATCCTTCCTCGGAAAGAGATTATCATCGAAAACATGTATAGACTCTTCTACAACTAAAGTTCTTTTATTAAATACACGATAAGCTTTAGAATTTAAGGAATAACCCAGAAAAATTCCTTCATCACTTTTAGCATCAAATTTGCCAAGGTTTTCTTTACCATTGTTTAAAACAAAACATTTACATCCAAAAGGATGAAAATAGCTAATGTTAGGCTTTTTATTTTTGAGAATTTCATATGGAGTTTTCTTTAAAATTGGCCTAATCATTATTCGATTTATAACATAACAAGCAGTATTTGTGGCTTCCGCCCAAAAATATTTTGGCAAATTATTTTCACAAAGCATGGTTCTAGCCATTTCTTCTAAAGTTCGATTTTTCCTCTCAACAACTCCATTTTGTTGAGGGGTTCTGGGTGCTGAAAAATTGTGGCTAATACCATTAGAATTACAAAACTCAATAAATCCAAGATTTTCAAATTCAGTTCCATGATCACTTCTAACACTAGTGATAGAGTAACCTTTTTCATTTTGGATTATTTTTGAAAATGTGATGAAATTTTCTAATGCTTCATCTTTAGTACTTAAGAATAGAACCCAAGTGTATCTAGAATAGTCATCTACCAAGACAAATGCATATTGTTTTCCACCCAAGCTAGTAGTTCTAGTTGGCCCTAAAAAGATCTAAATGGATCAATTGTAATACTCTACTAGTTGATACATCATTAATAGATTTAAAAGAAACTCGTTTTTGTTTTCCTTTAGCACAAGCATCACAGATTTTATCATTATCAAATTTAATCTTAGGCAACCCTCTTACTAAGTCTCCTTGAATTAATCGTTGCAAAACACTCATACTAGCATGACTTAGTCTCCTATGCCATAACCAACTATCATGCTCATCCTTAGCAACTAGGCATAAATTAGTCATATCAATAGAATCTAAATGCACCATGTCAATGACTTTAAAACCATTAATTTCAAATAAGACATTGAATCCTTTATCACACAATTGACTAATACTCAAAAGATTATGCTTTAATCCATTCACATACAAAACATTTTTAATTTGTATGGAAGAGGTATTACCTATAGTACCAATACCTTCAATATGACCTTTTGAATTATCTCCAAAAGTCACTTCTCCTCCATTTTTGGCGTTAAGCTCTATGAATCGGCTTTTGTCCCCGGTCATGTGTCTCGAGCATCCACTATCAAGGTACCATGAGTTTGAATTTGTTTCCCGCTCCTTGTAGCAATGCTCCTTTCCCTACAAACATAGATTAATTTTTGATTTTTGGTACCCAAATTCTTTTGGGTCCATATTCATTAGTTTCCAAAATCCTAGTCCTCTTAGGTATCCATTTGTGTAGGATATCTTTATCTTTAGTAGTAATGAGTTCTTTAGGAACCCACATGCTTCTAATGATTTTTCCATTTGAGGTTCTTTGGGGACCTCTATGATTGTAGTTTTTAAAACTTTTTCTAACAAAGTTGGATTTTGAATTTTCTCCTTTTTCAAAATGCTTTGTACCAACTTTATCAAAAGAAGTTTTAAGATCATCAATTTTCTTTTGATGATCATCATTGACCTTTGAAAGTAAATTTTGCAAATCTAAATTTTCTTTTCAAATTCTCTAGTTTGATTTGCAAATCTTTGATTTTACTTTCAAGATCATTGTTGGTTTTGGATATGAGTTTGTTTTCATTTTTCAATTTTGAAACATCATTTTTATATTTTAAAAACAGTTTCTCATAATCCGAAGCCAACCCATTGTATTCCTCAAATAACTCATCATAAGATAAATCATCAAAATCAGATGAGTTAGAGGTTACCTTATAATCTTCCCCGAATGCCATCAAGCACAAGTTTGCTACTTCTTGTTCCTCTTCATCGGAACTTTCTTCATCGCTCCATGTAGCCACATGAGCCTTGTGCTTATTCTTTGATTGACCATTTTTCTTCAATTGTGGGCAATCATATTTGACATGCCCCGGCTTTTTGCATTCATAGCAAATGATTGGGTCCTTCTCTTTTGGTTCATTTTTGAGGCCTTCGTTTCGTTTGAATTTTCTTCCTCGGTAAGGTCTCATCATTTTTCTGAACCGTTTGGAAAATAATGTCATTTCCTCGTCACCATCATCATTATTAGAATCACTCTCATCTTTTGTGGATTTGAGAGCAACTCCAATGTTTTTCTTCTTCTCCTTCTCCTTTGGTGTCTCTTCAACTTTATCAAGGTCCACCTCATCTTCAAGCATCATCTCATGAGTGAGGAGTGAACCGATAAGTTCTTCAAGAGTTAAGGACGATAGGTCCTTAGACTCGATGATTGCCGTCTTCTTTGATTGCCATGATTTTGGGAGGGAGTAGACTAACTTCCTCACAAGCTTTTCATTTGAGATGATCTCTCCATACGATTTAAGACCATTGACAATCGTTGAAAATCTATCCGTCATAGCTTTGATGTCTTCATTTGGTTTCATCATGAAATTTTCATAGCTATGCGTTAGAATACTAATTTTTGATTTCTTTACCTCATCTGTACCTTCATGTGTGACTTGAAGCTTATCCCATATTTCTTTGGCGGTTGTACACGATGAAACTCTTTCGTATTCATCTGGTCCAAGAGCACAGAAAATAATATAGATGGCTTTGAAATTGAGCTGGAACATTCTTGTGTCTCCTTCACTCCACAACCTTGGATGAGTGAGAGGCTTGATGTATCCTTCTTCTAAGGCATTCCATGCTCCCATGTCACTTGCTTGAATGAAGTACATCATTCTATTCTTACAATAGGCATAATTAGCCCCATTGAAGAAAGGAGGCTTGTTGACGGGCATCGAATCGAGACCGGAGTCGTAATTTGAAGTGGAGGCCATTGATGACTTTGTAATCGATGTAACTCTTCCCGAATCGACTCAAGAGGCGATTAAACCTTCAAATGAGTGAGGCTCTGATACCAATTGTTGAGTTAATCAATCGACGGAATCGGCCAAGAGGGGGGTGAATTGGCAATAAAAATTTTTGTGGAAGCTTTTGCAGAAAATTGAAAAGATTTGCACAGCGATTTAGAGTGGTTCAACTTTCTCAACCAAAGTCTACGTCCACTACCTTAGCTAACCACACTAAGGATTTTCCACAAATTCACTAATTTGTCTTTCTTTTGAGGACAAAGAGTAACCTTACAAACCCTCAAGAATTATACCCCAAATTCTTGAGAAAACTCTCTCCCAAAGAGAACAATACAAATTTGCAAACTTACAAGGAAATCCTCACAAGGTTGATTGTTTGCACAATTCCAGAACAAAGAAAAAAACACTCAAAGATGAATACAATTGAGTACAAAAGTGTTCTTGAAAGCAAAATAAATATTGAATGAAGAATAGGCTTGAAATGCTCAAACTTGAGGTTTGATGCTTTATCTTTGATTCTCTCTTGATTCTAGTTTCTTGATGTTTCTTGTTGTTTCTTCTTATTGATCAATGGCTTCAAAACTTGTTTAAATACTCCTTGAATCAATTCTGAACGTTGGTAGTAATTAGTGGAGTCAATAGAGCCGTTTAAGTGTGAAAACAATTAATTTTTCTAGGTGGAGCGTCTCATGCATCGATGCATGATCAAGGATGCATCGGTGCATTCGTGGAAAATTCAAATATTTTGACCGTTGGAACACTTGATGCATCGGTGCACCAAGTGTGCATCGATGCATGAAATGCATTCGATGTTTGAAAAATAGCCTGGTGCATCGATGCATGGCTTGTGCATCGATGCATCAAATGCATTCGATGTTTTGAAAATATTCAGAGTGCATCGATGCATGGAGAATGCATCGGTGCATGGAATGCATTCGATGTTTCAATTAATTCACTAATGCATCGATGCATGGTTGAAGCATCGGTGCATCACCTCAAATAATTGAATTTAGGCTTTGATTTTGGTTCAAAATACTTTGTGAAAATTGTTTTAAAAATAGTTTAAGTACAAATCACAATTTTACACATTTAGTAAGGTTTAAAATTGATCTTGAAAAACTTGGAGTAATAATTTGATATTCGGTTAATTGAATCGAATATAAAATTGTAAAATCATTTGTAAAATCTTAAAATTCATTTAACTTAATTTGTTATATCGAAATATCAAAAATGTTTTCAACAGAAGAGAATAAAGGGGTAAAGAGGGAAGATAAGAGAAATAGAGGGAAGATGAGAGGGAAAATCATTTTTTTGTTTGGGAAGATGATAAGATAAGAGGGAAAAGAAGAAAGAGAGGGAAAATGAAAATCATTTTTTAATATTATACCCATGCAAGAGGCATTTAACGGCCGAAATTATCGGTCTGTCACGACCAAACCCAAATTAAGTTATGGAATAATACGTTAAGCACCAAACTGGAATGAAGAAAATGTTAGGCATCAAACTGAAAAAAGGCACAATTTTTATGTTTAAGCCTTTTTTATTCTATATTTATGAGTATTTTAATCCTTTAACACTTAGGGTATTTTAAACGTTTTAACATTTAAGATATTTCCATTAATCTCATCACACATGGTTCTTATGACCCTTAATAAACACCAAAGATATTTCATTCATTTTTTTCAAGTCTAATCCTTCAAACTAAATTTTTAAGCTTAGTATTTCGATAATTTAACGATCACAATGACATTTTGATATTTTCACCTCTTAAAGGTATTTTAATATTTTTTGTATAACCATTGGTATCTGATCTATTGATCAAATAATCCAGATATAGTATTGCAGAGTAAAGGGCAATCCTCCCAACCTAGTTTACTTTATTCACAATAGCCAAGATTTGAACCCCTGACCTTGCTTAAAGGATCTAATGCCTCATCCCACTAGACCAACTTTTAGTAAAGTTATTTTAATATTTTATTGTATTAAGACATCCATTTTTGTTTTGATTAAGCTAAGGTGATTATAAAGTAGTATATGTTCTAAACACTCTCAACTGTTTGACAATGAACGCTCAATCACCCTGCCACAATAACTGGTGCTAGAACTCGTGACCTCTAGAAAAAATAATGATTCCTTTAACCACGAAGATAAATTGGTTCGTGCGTATTAAGATATCCATTTAAGTAAATATACTTATTATGAATGATATTTAACATATTTTGCTCAATTTATAAACTTTGGGTGTCACTACCAATCATGAGTATTGACATTTGCCTTAGGATATTGATAATCTTCGAAATTATCAAAACTAAATCAATACACTAAAATCCAAAATGTCATCTTAATATGGAAACAATGGAAATTAATTTTTTTCCTTTTATACATACAACTAGTTTGTGACCTATGCAATGCATGGATTAATATTATTTATAAAAATTTATTTGCATACAGAGTTTAATTATATAGAAAAATTAATGAAATTTATAAATTAACAAAATAATCATTGTGCAGGTATACAGGGTACGTTCTTGTCTAGCCAGCTTGTTTCTCTATTAGATTGGCTAGATTTGGTAATTACTTATTTGTATCTACTTGGCCTTGCGTGTTTTCTTATTTTTATTTGGAACCTTTGGAATGGGAGGAATTCCAAAGTGCATGATAACAAGGTTCAACCCCCATGGTACTGGCTTTTAACACTGCCTCACTTCAGCACAACTACCTATTGGCCAGGGAGTAGGCGCCGAGGAGACCTAGAGTTGTTCGATCTTCTCCAGGAGTAGCTTCATGTATTGATGAGGCAAAGTGGCAACCTTCCCCTCCAGGGTATGTGAAGATCAATTTGTATGGTGCTTTTGAGTCTACTGGTGTATAGCGACTCTGGGGGTTATTTCTCGAAATGTCATTAGCCAGGTACTTGGTGGCATGGATTAATATTATTTATATAACTTTATTTGCATACAGAGTTTAATTATATAGAAAAATTAATGAAATTTATAAATTAACAAAATAATCATTGTGCAGGTATACAGGGTATGTTCTTGTCTAACCAGCTTGTTTCTCTATTAGATTGGCTAGATTTGGTAATTACTTATTTGTATCTAGTTGGCCTTGCAGGTTTTCTTGTCTTGCTTTGGAACCTTTGGAATGGGAGGAATTCCAAAGTGCATGATAACAAGGTTCAACCCCCATGGTACTGGCTTTTAACGCTACCTCACTTCAGCACAACTACATATTGGTCAGGGAGTAGGCGCCGAGGAGAGCTAGAGTTGTACGATCTTCTTTAGGAGTAGCTTCATGTATTGATAAGGCAAAGTGGCAACATTCCCCTCAAGGGTATGTGAAGATCAATTGGTATGGTGTTTTTGAGTCTACTAGTGTATAGCGACTCTGGGGGTTATTTCTCGAAATGTCATTAGCCAGGTACTTGGTGGTATGGTTGCATCATCACCATGTTGTGTCGAATCTAGGATTTCGGGGATTCATGCTCCAAATGAAGCTCTTTATTGGCAAGTAAGTATCGATAGATACATGTAATCATTGAATCAGATTCAACGCTTGTAGTCAATAAGATGTTTAGACTGAATGAGGATTTATCCACGTTGGGTTATCATTTTCGGGATGCTCATAGGATTTTGGATGCTAATTTAAATTTCGAAGTGTACTTTGTTCCTAGAACTTGTAATATTGTGGCACAAATTTTAGCTAAGTGTGCTCTCCTTTCTGAAAATGCCTTGTATTTTGACTTGGTTTATCCCGAGATTATTAGATATGTTGTATCCAATGATTTTTCTAGCAATACAAGGTCCAAGGGCACTCTTTTCCCCTTATAGGTCTTAGAAGGGGTTTTTAATGAGGCTAATTTTCTTTTAAAAAAGAATGAGTATGTAACACCCATAGCCCATATACATCTCGAAATATGAGATAAAGATGTCACTTCAACTTTACTAACATTCGTTAAACATAAAATATTTAAAAATTTGTTACTTTTTAAAACCTTCATATTTTTAAAAAATATTATTTTAGGCAGTGATTAGACATTTTAGTGATATTTCGTAAACTTTTTAGAAATGTCTACCTCTGCTAAAGTTTGAAATCCATTAAAACATAATAATATATATATATTATACTCATTCACAAATATTGATAAAACTAGACTATGCAAAATGAAATGGTCCTAGTTAACTATTACTGACCATTTTAAAATATATTTGATAAGTAAAACTACTAACATAATTACACATGCCACTAAAAGTCAAAAGTAACATCAAAGATGTCTTATCGATACTGATAGTCGATATGATCTCCAAAAAGATGCTTGAGAGGCTCCTCACTGCACATCCTAGTCCTTATCTGAACCTATGCATGAAAAGCATCATGCATTAAATATTACTTAGTGAGGCAGTAATAAGCTAAAGTGAGAATAAACATATCAAATGTTATATGTAAATTAAAACATTCAAATTAAATCAAATAAAATCTTAAAACGTTAAAACTGATTATTTCAAGCTATTTCTTCATCAAAAACCTGAAAAGAATCATCTTATGATTTTAACAAAAATCATAATAATCAATATTAGACAGAATAATCATATAACATTTCTTTCCATTTATACACTTTTCAGAGCTTTCATATTTCGTTTTCATAGCCCAAAATATATTTAAGCAAATGCAAAGTACGTGAATCAGATGAGTGTGAGCAATAAGCCCTTTAGTGCTATCATTAAATCAAACTATGCACTCCAAGTGCAATCATATAATCTGCACCAACGGTGCTACACATAACGTACACAAATATACCAAATCAGAATCAGATTCACTCCATCTCATGGCATGCCAATTTTACTTAAGACTCTCAATGCGACATACAATGGGGTTTCAAAACATTTAAAGTTCATTTTATAGTCAACATTTCAATATCAGAATTATTTTTAATTCATCGTCATAAAACATAAACTTGGGCAGTTCATACCCTAAGTCATTCATAAACTTTATAAAAATATTATGGAAATAATCCATAATTTAAAACATAAATCATATTTTTTTTAAAAAATAAAATAATTAAATAAATAAACTGCACTCACATTTACCTCACTACCAATCCTTTTATGTGATACTCCTAATCGCGTGCTTTATATTTTCCTTTCGAGTCGTTTGGGTCGCTAGATTTATTGTAGTCTGACAACGTAACATAATAACATAGCATATTTAAACTTAAAATTATAAAAATCTATAAAATAAAATCGATACTTAATCAATACAAAACTAAATCATGCTTCATCATAAATTTCAAACTTCTCAAAATACTCTTTAACTTCCATAAATATTTATTTCTAACATTAACCCCTCGACTTTTCCAATTGCACAATCAAACCACTAATTATGAATCCTTTCTAGAATTCACTTCAACTTTTCTATTAAATTCATAATAACACTTCACTATTATGTTCATTTCACATTAATTACTAAAATTTTCAGCACCTTAATAAAATACTCAATTCAATACTTTAACATTCAAAAACATGCAATTTCATCATAAACTTTCTTAGACTTTTCAAAATCAACCACCCAATTTGGTAAACTTGCAATTCAATCCCAACTCAATATTTAAACTTAAAAATCAACATACTAATAAAAATTCCAGCATTGTAATTTCTTGCTCAAAATAATACTAACATGTTTTCAAGCTCACAAACAAGTCTCTATATTTTTTAGACTTTTCAAATTCCACCCCTAAAATTTACCAAATTTATAATTTGTTTCCAATCAACTTCCCAACTTGAAATTCCAGCATTTAAATGTTAAAAATTAACATTGAACACCCCAAATATCGCATTCTTACAGTAATATCCCACAATTCTCAAAACTAGCAAACTAGACCTTTTACTATTTCAAGCTTCCAAATTGATCTCCAAATCACATATATAACCAAGCATTGGGTGTAGCATGCACCTTAACCTATTGTGACACTTGTCACAATTTGATTAGAGGATTAAATTTATTAAATTAAATTAAATTAAAAGTAGGATCAAATTAATAGAATGTAAAAGTATTTGAGGACTAAAAGTAGAATTATACCAATTTCATTATCTATCACGTCTGTATTTTCATCTACCATTAACGGCAAGTGGCTTGATTGATAACAATTAAATAGTTAGGTGGTCTAATTGATAAAATTGAAACATCAATTATAAAAGTAAAAGGATTAAATAATTGAGTGTTCAATGGTATAATTTACCCTAAAATTTTTAATGGGTTCAGATTTAGGCAAAACTCATCCCCTTCCCCTAAGGATAATCACAAAAATACTTTTTATATATATTTATATATTATTAGTTAGGTTTTGATAAATATATCTAAAATATTAAAGTTATGACATTAAATTAAATTCTATTTTAATTTTTATGTTATTCAATTTTAAATAAATTAATATTTTATTTTAATTAGTTTAATATTTCAATAAAAAAAATATAAACAAAACAAAATATTATATTATATTAAATCAAATAAGGATCAGATTTTCAATTTAATTTTCAGATTGAATTTAAGAGAATAAAATTATATTTCGAGTTGGATCGATCGAAAACCACTCCATTCCATTGCCATCTCAAAATGTGATATTTAAAAACACTTTATTCATGGCTGACATTTGACAATCTTCTATCCTTAGCCGTTGTACTTATTTCCCTTAATGCCTCATTTATGCGGAAGATAAGGCAGCGGCGGGGGTGATCCGGAGGAGTATATTAGTATTAGTATTCAAATTAATTAAGGCTTAATTCCCAAATAAGTGCCCAAACTATCCCTTTTGTGTCAAATAAGTGCCTATAGTTTTTTTGCTCATCCGGATGCTTAACGTTACAAACATTACCCTTTTAGGTGTTCAGGTCATCAACGCCGTTAGTTTTCCTAGTTAAATGACATGTGTCAACACATAGTAATTTTAAAAAAATTTATATAAAATTTTAAAAAATAAAGTATATATTTTTAAAAAAGAAAAACATAAATTTTGAAATAACCCCTAAACTTTAAAAACATTGATTTCAACCTCTAAACCCACGTCGATCGCCGCCATTTACCATCGAATAAGCTCCACCCAGCCTCCCACCGATGACCATAACCCCTATAAAATCGAGATCGGTTGACGATCAATCGACCACAAATCGACGTTTTAAATCTCACATACCCTGGATGAAAATCGTGATCCCACGCCATTTCGACGGTGAATCGACGACAACTACCGTCATATAACTAGGATGATGTCAAGGACTACGTCGACGACGGTGGTGGTTATGTTTTTTCTAGTTTAAATAAGAAGATTAAAATAACAATCTAATTAAAGTATTGGGTTCAAAAGAATTATGGAGAAAATTCATGGACTTTAGTTATAGTATTTCTCTCACTTGGTTATTATAAATTTAAGAGATTTCTAGAAGAGAAAATAACCTCAGTGATCGAAAATGTCTTATAATATACGATTTTAACCAACTTTTTTTGGATTTGCGAAAATGACCAACAAATTCGCAATGCGATCTCAAATTCACAACGCGAACTCCTATTTCGCAACCCAGTTTCCAAATTCGCAACGCGATTATGTAAATCGCATTACGATTTTCCAAATTCGTAACGTCAATATGTAAATCGCAACGTGAATTTGTAAATCGCAACACATAAGTCAAATTCGCAACACAAAAGTCAAATTCGCAACACATAAGTCAAATTTGCAACACAAAAGTCAAATTCGCAAAGCGCGTTTATTTTCGCAACGCGAATTTTATTTTCGAATTCGAAACACAATATTAATTGAGAAACACAAATATAAACAATATTATCGTAAATCATAACCTAAAACCCTAAATCATAACTCAGTCTCATCTTCATCTCTCACTCTCTACAGTGACATTCGTCCCCATCTCCAACGAAATCTGTCCCCATCTCCTGCGAAATCCATCTATCTCCATCTCTCAGAGCAACCCTCACAACTATTTACGGTCATAAATGGAAAATCAACCACCGAGGGTTAGTTTAATCTCTTATTTTTATTTTAAAATTGTTGTATTATTATTAGATTTTTCTGATATTGATGATAAATTTACTGGTAATTTCAATATATAATCTATAACCATTTCACTTAGATTGCTTAGTAAATTCATTCGGTTGCTACCAATACTGCCCTGTGAAGTTAGTATTTGTCTTTGTTTTGTCTTTTTGTTGAAGAAATGCAATTCATTAAAGTTTTAATTTGCAGAAGAATAGTTTTTGAAACTTAAATTCGCAACACGAAAATGAAAATCGCAACGCGAAAATGAAAATCGCAACGCTATTTTAGTTTCGCGTTGCGATTTTCATGTTCGCGTTGCGATATTTGCGTTGCGATTTTCTAGTTTCGCGTTGCGATTTTAATTTTCGCATTGCGAATTTAAGTTTCAGAAACTACTCTTATTCTGCAAATTGAAACTTGAATGAATTGCATTACTTCAACCAAAAAACAAAGACAAATACTAACTTCACAGTGTTGCGAATTTAGGTTTCATGAATAAACTACTACTCTTTATGTTGTCCTTGAACCCGCACTAAACCTATATGTTATCCTTTTAAATGTTTATATAAGTGCTTACTTCTGGAATGTTATCTGATGTTTTGTGAACTATAATGGAATAATGACTTGGGTGAATACCGTGCTAGTTTGAAACATATTTGGCTTTGTTTTCACTGTTTAATATCATGTCTGTTTATAGTGTATAATTTTTAGTTTTTGGTATATCTAACTTTGTATGTTTATTATTTTTGTAGAAATTTTTTTCGGATGCATTGACCTTAAGGAATAAATTAAGCATAACCACTAAAATTGTGTCAACGCTTACACCTCTACAAAGAAAATTGTTTGAGGAAACTTGCTTCGGGCCATGGCTGAAAGTACAATATCCGGGTGGAGATGCTATGTTGACACATTTGTTTCTTCAGACCATGACTAACGATCTACCCGAGAGGATACAACGTGGTGATTAAGAGATATGGTTTCATTTTCCTCCGGCGTATACTTGTTTTGGGCGGGAAGAGTTTTGCTTAATCATTGGTCTACGCTTCGGACATGATGATGTAACCCGGTACACTAGTCATATCTCCCGCCCATCATGGTTATCTCGGGTTTTTCCTGAGCTGGCAAAGTCGAAGCCGAGTTTACACGTCGACGACTTGAAGAGATTATTTGTTAAAGATGGTTTTACTTGGATGGATGACCTTGATGTTGTCCGAGTATGCCATTTATTACTTTTGCATACTAGCTTTTAAGGCAAAGAGGGCAGATAACCTATCTTTGAGGACCTAATATTATTAGTAGAGGACCTAAATGCATGGAACCTGTTTCCGTAGGGTTCATATCTATGGAAAGCTACCTGGAAGAAGTTGTCGTCTACCTTTGAGGACCGAAAAAGTTTGCGGGGCAATGGTTCTAAATGCACTTTGACAGGCTTTACTTGGGCCTTTAAGGTAAGAATTTCTATATAATGTTTCCAAAATTATAATTAATTATTTAACAATTACTAATGTTTGTGTATTATATTGTTTGTAGATTTGGATATTTGAGGCTTTCCCCAGCATGCAGACATATGCGATAAAAAAATCAAATGATATTCCTAGGGCTATTACCTGGAAGAGGATCCGCATGTTGGATTGGGAAGAGTTACTCCCATATACGACGATGAATTATGTAAGTTAACACACAAATAATACCATATATAAACAAGTTATAACTAGTACACGTTTAACTTTGTTTGAGATTTTATATTGTTAGGAGGCCAACTATCCATTACAGAGGTTGAGCTTGCCACTGATTGGTGGCAAGCTAGTAAGCGGTTTTTTGATGGGAGAGATGATGAGAAGCCCCCACTTTGAGAGCCATCACCTGATCGGGCCGATTCTACAGCTCGACACCCGGTGCTATCACCTGATCGAACCTCTTCTCCACCTCCACCATCACCTATTCCATCACATCATCGAGCCTCTTCTCCATCATCACCTCATGATAGGCGACCGACAAAGAGGCCACGACATTTATCTCCCTGTTCTCCACCTCCACGGGATGAGTTAGGGGAGTTACGTCATGAGGTCGGTACTTTGTGTCATGAGGTCGGTACTTTACGTGAAGATAATGGTGCATGGAGTGATGAGGTTCGGTCTTTACGTGGTGAGGTGGATTTTTTACGCGATGATAATGGTGCGCTACGTGGTGAGGTATCTACTTTACGTGATGAGGTTACCGCTCTACGCGAGATTGTTTTATCGTTGCAGAATGAGGTTCATACTCTACGCAATGAGGTAAATTTATTTAATACTATACTAAAAATGCAAATAACCTTTTTTCGATATTATTTATTTATTTACTGATTTATGTATTAATTTATTTTCAGCGGCCCGATAAGGTAGATGCTTTACGTCAGGTTTTTCTTGCACGACGGGATTCACGCACCAGACGTCGTGCACGTGCCATTACATCTCCGTTCACCCCACTAGTGCCAAGACTCCTTAAGAAGAATCCCAATGAAACTATCATCGTTCAAGAGGTGCCTCCTATCGTTCAAGAGACCCCTCTCATCATCGAAGAGGCCCCTCCCACCATTCAAGAGGCTCATATCATCGTTCAAGAGGTCTCGCCCGCCGTTCAAGAGCCCGATTCACATGGCGTCATATGTCGACATATTGATAAACCCCCTCTCATTCCCGATATGATGGATACGAGTTGGTTTTCGTATGTGTTACCGGCCAGTACCATTCCTCAGCAGTAGAGGGGAACACTATCGGACACAATTACGGATAATACCCTTTGGACTAATACCGTAGTTGATTTTTATCTACATCAGCAGAGCAAGGGGTGTTATTCTGACCTATGCAAACTCGACGATGTTATGCATTTGTTTCTTGATCGGTCTTGGTGGGGTATTTTATTAGGGGTTGAAGATAATGGCTATCTCGAAGGGGTGGTAAGTCTTATATTCTTCTTATATTGCATTTTGATTAATTTTTTTTAAAATTATTAATAAATTCACTAATATATGTATTTTTTTATAAAACAACATATTGATGCATGGGTGTCACGTCTTCTAATAACAAGGAAATTGAGGAAAATAAGAAATACTCGATGGACTATTATGCCAACATCTTTTCACGTAGCTCACTTGAAGGATCCGAGAGATGCTTCATATACGTTGGGTAATGGAAAAGCTAAACTTTATCCTGCGTGGTGGGAGATCGATAAGGTTAGTATTTATTTTTTGAATATTTTAAAGGTTTTCATAAATTTTATTTGATGTGCGCAATTATTTATGATTGCAGGTATTTATCCCTATTTTGGAACGTCGTCATTGGCTTCTCGTCGAGCTTCAGCTCCCATCCCTGAAGACAATGGTATATGACAGCATGTTGAATTACATACCATTATCTAATTTGAGAGATATTATTTGTAAGGGATGGAGCACTCATTTGGCGAAATACTTGGACGCGATTTATTATTGGACTAATTCTGGAAACAATAAGCCAAAAAAGTTCAAAATTACAATGATCAGAGACGATACCGCGCCACAAAAAATGGAGGGAGCCAGAGGGGATTGTGGTCCTCTTGTATGCATGTGCTTGGAGCGTTTGAAAACAGGAAGTAAACACCTTTTACCTCTCATAGATAGAGATAGAGGTGCAGTAGGCTTATGGTTTCGGTATTTTATGGCTCGAGCGATATATGCGAGACGTTGCCTACCTGCATCCGCATGCTGAAAGTTTGCATAAATAATTGGTAAGTTTGAGAAAGTGTTGTTAACATATATACTCTTTGTTGGTTTGAAAATGTTTGGTTAAGTACCTATAATTCAATAATTTGTTGTTTGTTGGTTTTAGATGTGTAGAAAGTGTTGTTTGAGCAAATGTTTGGTTTTTGTAGTTATTCCTGACGTGAGCTGCTTGAAATTAATGTATTTGTGCATAAACAATCATGTCCTTTTTCTAATTTTTATTTCTATATTTTTTAGGATAAAGTATAGTAATGATCATTGAACTTTTTTGACGCTTGCATTTAGGTACTTCAACTTTTAAAATTTACAATACAATCCTCCAACATTTAGTTCGTTTGCAATATAGTCCCCGACGTAACCGACCTTTTGACACCGTTACACTGCCATTAGAAGAAGATGACATGGCAGTCCTCCAACATTTAGTTTGTTTGCAATATGGTCACTGAACTTTTCAGGCGCTTGTTTAATTGAATTTTTACATTGATTTGTTCTCTTTGTAAAAGTTGATTTGTTGAGGAAATAAGAATTATTTTTTGCTTGTTGATTTGTAAAAGTTGATTTGTTTAATTGATGTGTAAATAAGAATTATTTTTTACTTGTTTCATTGATTTGTAAAAGTTGATTTGTTTAAATTCAATCTGCATTATGTTGAAGGCAAAAAAAACTGTTGAAGGTACAAATTCGCAACGCGAAAGTCAATTCGCGTTGCGATTTTCTCGTTGCGATAGTCAAATTCGCATTGCAATTTTCACGTTGCGATAGTCAAATTCGCAACGTTAAAGTTAAATTCGCAACGCGAAAGTCAAATTCTCGTTGCGATTTTCGGTTTGCGATTTTGATTTTCGCGTTGCGAATTTAATTTTTGCAACAAAAAATCGCAACGTGAATTTGACTTTCGCGTTGCGAATTCAAGGAAAACACCTTCAAAAAGATAACAGACAACAATCTGATAAGTGATAACAACTGAACATATCATAGCAATGTTCAAACTCAAGTTACTAATGAATGTCTAACTGAAAATGTATGCATTCACACATAAAATACACATAATACAACGTTTGCATTTAAAAATCACCTAAGTTAATGTTAATAAGTCCCAAAAGGTGAAGCCGGTTGTGATTAGGATTTTGATTTTGATTGCGATTTTGATTTTGATTTCCTTTTGCTTGGCACCATATGAGCTTTGGATTTTGATGAGGATCTATATTTAAGTAGAGGAAAAGATGATTGTGATGGCACTGGTGATCCACAGGTCAACCTTGTATGACCACTTTCCTTGCACCGACTACATATCGATATCCTCTTCTCTTCACCCTTAGACGATATACGATCGTGATTTTTTGGTCGGCCAGGTAGCCTGTTGTCCATGACTGGTTGTAAAACTGTTTGTAAGTCATCTGGTATGTCCCACTCAGAAGGATGTTGAATAGGGTAGACAATCTCGGCATAAGTCTGTCGATATACTTCTGTAGTGTAGCAATGCATAGCGTATACACTTGAATCATCCTGGTTTAGATGAAGAGAAACTTTTATAACATGCCCACACGGACAACCAGATGTTTGCCTTTTCATACAACTACACGTTTTTGCATTTAGATCGACAAGCCTATTTAAGTTATTATCCAATACTTCAAACAAAGTGTTTGAACATGGTTCAACTCTCCATGGCGTTGACTTCACACATTTAGTGATCTTTTTTCAATCCATGGTGTAACACGACGTTCCAATGTTCCTGTAAATTTAAATAAATAATACTTAGTAAAATATATGATAAGTTACGAATTTAAAGAAATAATACATGCATGGTTTCTTTTCTTGTAGTACCACTGTTGAATAGAGGCTCGAAAAAACTTCATTAACATAGTAATGGGTAATTTCCGGGAATGACGACTTAGAGCGTTGATTGATTCTGCACTATTATACGTCATGAAATCATATCTTGCTCCAAGTTGATGTACTCTTGACCATCTTTCAAACCCGACATCTTCTAGTGTTTGAGCACATTGAGGCAAAACACGTCTTAAACAATGTATATGCTTATTAAAATTCACTTCCCTATAAGCTTTTACAGTCTTCCAGTATGTCCATTTGTGATTTTTTATACCAGCGGACCTTGATTTTAGATTTCTGTACAAATGAACACCACAAAGTCCATGAAAAGCATATGGGAAACACCTTTTAACAGCGTTTTCAATTGAGTTTGCCCTATCGGATATAATTTTCAGATTGCTAATAGGACCTATGCAATCCCTAAGATGCCCCATAAACCATGTCCATGAATTAGAGGTTTCAGATTTGCCAACCCCGTAAGCTATTGGCAGTATCCTATTGTTAGCATCCATGGCTACTGCTAATAAGTTTACTCCAAGGTATCGACCTTTCAAATATGCTCCGTCAACTATAATAACTGGGTGCATGCAAGTAATAAATGAACGAATCTACAAAATAATATACACAAGAAATATAATCATTTAAATGTGAAATGCATTTAACTAACAAAAATGAGTTAACAAAATTATATTGATTTACTAACCGCATCACCAATGGCGATAAACAGCAACTCAAAGCGTCCATCTCTATCTATTTTGATATAAGTTACCGACCCAGGATTTTTCAGCTTTAAATTGTGACAATAAGCTGGCAGTTGGGCAAACGATGCTTCTAGAGACCCCCTCAACAATTCCAAGGCATAATATCTGGCTCTCCAAGCTTGAGAATATGAGATACTAATCTTGAACCATGCATTCATGTTAGTCATAATTTCATGTCCCCGATATACTCTGCCATTCATAAACATTAACTCAGCCAGAAAACCACCCAACACCTTTTTGTTTGCTTGTCTATGGTGAGGAAAAACTTGGGTTCTTGAACATGTATGTTTATCAATAAAAGTCCTAACTTGAAACATTTCGTAATCTTTTATCCTCTTTGCAATCATACGTCATGTACAGTTTTTGTCAATCATACACTTTGTTTCGAAACGATCTTTGCTTGATTTGTTAATTTTTAGTTGATAGCCATCTTCCACACATTTCGTATACAAAGATATCTTCAAGTCTTTCTTTTTATCAAAACAATCATCTTTCTTGATACGAATAACTTTTTTGTAACAATCAACTGCTATCTTTACCAACTCTTCTTCCGGTATATGAAGTAATTCTGGCATATTTCAGTTATACTCCCGTGGTATTTTCTTGTTTTTCTTTTCTTTAGGGACTTTTTCTTCTTCTTTTTCTTCTTCAGAGTTATATGAATTACAGAATGGATGTTCAACATGTTCATTCATAGTCGTAACTTCCTCCTCATTATTATCAACAACATCTTCCTCGGCAGCGGCTGTTTCATCATCAAAATTCGGGTATTGACCAATATCAAAATCATTACACGCAGGGTCTGTTTCTTCTTCTGAAACATCATCAAAATCCAAGTATTGACCAAGATCAAAGTACGGGTATTGACCAAGATCAAATTTCGAATACTTACTAGTACTCACAATTTTTTCTGTTGGCTCATAATTGTCTAACTGGTCAATACGAAAACCAGAATTTGGTGCTAAAAGTTGATTGGGATTTGGATTAGGAAAAGGTTGTGGGTTTTAAGAATGTGTTTGGTATTGGAAATGTGGTGAAACAAAATTTTCTTGGTGATGAAATTGTGGTGGAACCATTAAATTTTGAGGTTGATAACAACGTTGTACATTGTGAGCACTATAAACTGGGGTTGAAGAACTGAGTTGATTACTACCCGCTACTGACCCAACTTCACTACTTCTAGGTTCAACAACATACAATGTAACATCATCTTGCGAAACACTAATGTAAGCAATGAATCGTTCAACATCTTCATTGTCGATTAATAAATAAACTTTACATTTTTTCTGATAAGATAGCCTAAATCCACTTAGAGGCTCTAAATTCAATTTCTTTGCAACATGTAACATTAGAGTTTCATAAGTTAACTTTTTTAATGACATTTTTAGTTGAAGATTCATGGGTAAAGGAATATATTGTAAAACACAGTGAACATTCTCCTATGACCCTCCAAAACACAAATATATCCAAACATGATCAACATTAGATGATTTCATTCTACAAATTGTAAATTAATTTACTAAAAAAATGAGCTATAAACTAGATATCAACACTAACTTAGAGAAAAACATACCTTTATTAAGTTGATAGTTGATAATTTGGGAGAGAATTCATTGAAAAATTGTATATAAATAAAATTATGTAAAAAAATTAGAGATGGGGAAGGATGTTGTTGGATATAGGAACAGATGTCGCCGGAGAGAGTGATAGATGGAGATGGAATGAGTTGCGATTTAGGGATTTAGGTTATGAGTTACTGCTGCTGCATAGTTATATACCCAAAACATTTGTGTTGCGAAACTAAAACCTGTTGCGAAATTAAATTCGTGTTGCGAATTCAAAAATCGAGTTGCGAATTTGAAATTCAGTTACGAATTTGACTTTTGTGTTGCGAATTTGACTTTTATGTTGCAAATTTGACTTCTGTGTTGCGAATTTGACTTATGTGTTGCGATTTACAAATTCGCGTTGCGATTTACAAATTCGCGTTGCTATTTTCCAAATTCGCGTTGTGATTTACATATTCGCGTTGTGAATTTGGAAAATCGCAATGCGATTTACATAATCGCGTTGCGAATTTGGAAACTGGGTTACAAAATAGGAGTTCACGTTGCAAATTTGTTGGTCATTTTCGTAAATCCAAACAAAGTTGGTTAAAATCGTATATAATAAGATATTTTCGGTCATTGAGGTTATTTTCTCTTTCTAGAATACGTGGGTTTTATTTTTACGAAATGATATGAAGTTTGGTTGGCAAATAACTTTTTATCAGAATATTATTTTATTAAAAATAATGAGGGCAACAGAATAAGAGATTTTTTTTCTTAAGTAAGGTGGCAGCTTGGTTTAAAAACCAGGAATGAGGATGATGAAGGAGAAATCTTTAACCTTACTTTGTTGGTTCTCCAAAGCGGTGAACCAAAGTAGGAGATTGACCAAACCAATAGACTAGCAAGCTAAACGTGCTGAGTTATCTCGTTAAACCACAACAGCCTCTGATCAGCATCCTTGCAGCAACCAAGATCCAAATACCACCAAGCTTAGTCGAGTTCCAACAGTACCAACGATCGACGATGTAAGCTCCATCATGTGTACCATTTCATCATATGTAGAACCACCATTAGCAACTATAGTGTATCAACTCAAGACAAAGGAAAATAAGTTGAATGTCAGAAAGAGTTGGGAAGGTTTCATTTTCGATGTTGGAGGCGTTATTTTAGAGATCCCAACGGTGAGAACACTTCTCTTGGTGATAGGAAGCACATATCTCCAAGCTAGCTCCATCGAAAGGTGAACGACGACAGTAGAGGTGTTTTTAGTTAATGGGAATCGAAACATTTTTTGTAGATCTGCAACTATTCATAAATATTCTTTATAATCATAGTCTAGATTTATGATAAGGAGAATGAGGAGATTCAAACGGTATAATTTAGGTTTCGACCGACTGTTAACGACGATAGCTAACGCAGAGGCCACCGACAGTTAATGACGGTCGATGATCGAGCGTTGGAACATCCTTTCTTGAGATATAAAGAGCAGAGGAGGATAAAGTAAATTAAAAAAAATGGTGGAAGGCTGCGTGAAATGGAGAAATGATTTCATAATTACTTTTAAAAATCACGTGTTTTTAGGGTGTTGAGAAAGTAAGATGGCCAAATCATAGTTTCAGTTCTCTATGTTTGGTAAGGTTGCGACTTGTCCTTCAATTTTAATAATATTTCAACCAAGCTATGATAGTTTAAATTAATTCGATTTAGTACCTGATTTTAGTAATTAAATATTTTAATGACTCTAGAAGTTTTTAGTTTTATCATTTGGGTTCCCGAACTATAAATTAGTTTCTAATAATCATTTTTATCACGAGGGGAGTTAGCTTGGATTCAAATTCGTATATTTGATGGTTTGGGTTCGTGAGAGAAAAATTGGAAGCTCGACCCAGTACCTTCCGATTTATCTGTATGTATAATCCGTAATTAGTCGTATGGTTCTATAACCCTTATGAATAATTCGTTTAGAATATTACTCCGATTATAACCTTATTCTTATATGACCTAGGTTCGTAGTCAGTCAGAGCGTAGCGAAGCCGGTGCTCGGTAGATCTCCATGACTGATTCTTTTTGGAAGGTGTGTTCCTTGTCAGGCATATAATTGTTTTAAATATTTGTTTGGAATACCATGTGCACATGATTATTTTCTCTGATTTGAAATGAATTGTATGCTCTGATTTGACTACTATATGATTTATCTGATTTAAGTATAATTCCTGATTTACTGTATTTTAAATCATGCTACCTTGACTTTTGTTATATGGTTATTGTTTTTAATCATAAATAAATATGTATAAACTTTGATTTCCTGCTATCACTAGTTATTGTCTGAAAAATATTTTTCTCTGGGGTACTATGGGATTTAGTATGAAGTCTCTGCAGGTTCAGCTCGATCAAACTAGTAATTCATTATATAGGTTCAGATCGATCGAACTGGTAATTCCTTATGGAATTAAGGCGACTCTTGGGTGGGCTTATAGGCCTAATAGGCTTAGTGATAAGACCTCTTGGGTGGTACCTCTGTGATGCGCATTAGGTAAGTCCTTATGGGCCTGAGAGCACTCCCCTCAAATGGACCCAATGTGCTCCCTTAGGTTGGCACCTACGCCCTTTGGGCCTAGGGTAAGTCCTTATGAATGCAGTTCTGGGGAACTGCATATAGTGTTTGGTTGGAGGGCGATTATCTAATTTAAGCTAAAAACACTACTGATGTTTTCACAATTTGGAACTGTACTGATTTTGGAAACTCTACCGACTTTCATGATTTTAATGTTGAACTGATTTTGAAACCTTAATTATATGTTTATTTTTGCACTGTTAGAAAACAGTGACCTCCTTAGCTCACTCCCCAAACTTCTCTCTTTCAGATATTTTGGATAGGCATCCCGAACCTGACACTTCGAGGATCGACAAATTATTACATTGATATTATGTTATAATGCATTTATCTTCCGAGTTGCATTTATTTTGGGTGAAATGTGTCTATATTTTGAAAATGTTGATTTTATGATTTACACTGCCTTTGATACTGATGTAGAATATTTTATTTTTATTTAGTCCTTATGACAAATTTTAAATTATTGGAATTGAATTTTAATATTATCAACTATATTTTTAAAGAATGTTTATTCGAAATATGATTTTAAGTTATTGAAAAATGTTTTGAAAATTTTTTACTGTAATTCACTAGATTTGGTCGTAACGCATAGGTCGGGTCTAAGGGGTTAAAATTTTGGTATTAGAGCTTATGGTTTTTAAACCTCATACTGTGAATATATCCAAACCAAAATACGATTTTAAAATGTTTTACAAAATAAGTCACGAAGGTCATGTCACCAAGTTTTTACGAGTTTAACTATGTATGGGACTCCAAGTGCCAACCTAATCTTAGACTTTATCTCCTCTAGTAAACCTCGAGATCTACCTAAATGAGTGTTAGACGTGGTTGTCGACTTGGCTATGGGCGGTTCGAACAATTAGATTTGCGGACCTCATAAACGAGATGCTTATAGATACTCTACCTCTGGTAGATAATTTTACCCCTATGACCCCGATGTATTTACCCCCTACCACTGGTATAGGTTTGACTACTCCAGTTAGAGGAGCGGTCATTTTTGAGTCCGATTCTGTGAGGGTAGTATTAGATGAAAATCTCGGTAGGCAGTTCCTTCAATTGATTTATGGAGCGATTTGAGCTGCTGACGTTACACCTAAAGTTCATATTTCTCAAACTCTGATTGCTAATGGAGTCAGGACCTTTGGGAGGCTCTACTGGTGAAGCTCCAACTGACGTTGAGGATTGAATTTGTGATATCGAGTAACGTATGGATCAACTAGGTTTATATCCACAACGACATTATTTTGGAGTTGTCTCTATATTGGACGGGAATGCCCACACCTGGTGGGAGTCTGTGGTGAGTAGTGTTCTAGACGATCGCTTAACCTAGGATTTTTTAGAGAGCATTTTAGGAGTCATTTTCTGAGAGAGCTTTATCTCGCTCAGAGGCGACAATAATTTCAGGACCTGGTTCAGGGAGATATGACAGTTCCTGAGTATGAGATCTAGTTTATGAAGTTGCTAAAGTATGACTCTAGTTTGGTACCTACCGAGAGGGATAGGTGCCAAAAGTTTGCTCAGGGACTCAGATACAAGCTGCATCGTCAGGTAGTTACCAGGATGAGGTGTTCGATGTTTTAGTAGAGAGAGCAAAAGATGCTAAAGAAGTTGATGTTTTTTCTCTTGATAGAGATAAGATAGATCGAGAGCAATCTATGAGACTTTTTTTGACAGTCTAAACCTTCTACAAGCCCTGATAAGAGGACTCGTACAACTGCCCATCAGAGGAGTCATACTGGTTCAAGGCCTGCGTCACCTCCACCTCCATCTATTAGTCAAGGTAATTTTCATGTTTCACTCTGGTACCGAGTTGCAAACACTGTGAAAATCGATATGGGGGAGAGTTTCTTAAGAAAATGGGTTCCTATTATCTCTGTCGATCCAGTGAGCACTTTTTGAGAAATTATCTGCATCCTACTTCTGTCGATCAAACCCTCGTTCAGACTCCTGCACGTTCACAAGCTTTTGTTCAAACTTCCACTATGAGTCATAGTAAAGGTAGGACTTCCGGATCTGTTTCTAGGATGGACATCAAAGCTCGATCGCATAGTGGAGGACCAACTGCTTTTGAGGTTAGACAATCTGCCCTTGTCTATGCTACCCAATATTCTGGAGATCAAGTTGAGCCAGGGACATCAGCAGGATATTTATTGTTATTTCTGTTTCTTGACATGCATTCCTACCAACACCTTTCTATACTCAAGTTTCGTATCTTGTGACACCTTAGATTTTTTATTTAAGGCATCAAGACCCTTTTTTTCGCTCTGAGTATAGCAAGATTCTCTGTTATTGTCAATAGAGCAATTAGTCTTTGTCCTTGAAGGAACTTTTCGAGACCTAGTTTTTATTTTCTTTCCGACTTTAATGAATTTCAAGGACGAAATTCTTTTAAGGGAAGGAGAGTTTTCACACCCCAATTTAGGGGTTATGTTTCTTCTAGTTTAAATATGAATATTGAAATGACAGTCTAATTAAAGTATTGGGTTCTAAAGAATTATAAAGAAAATTCATGGACTTTATTTATAATCTTTCCCTCCCTTGGTTATTATAAATTTAAGAGACTTCTTAAATATGTGCGTTTTATTTTTGCGAAATGATATGATGTTTCATTAGAAAATATTTTTTATCATACTATTATTTTATTAAAAATAATTAGGGCCACACAATAAGAGATAATTTTCCTAAGTAAGGGGGCAGTTTGGTTTTAAAAACCGGGAATGAGGATAATGAAGGAGAAATATTTAACCTTACTTTGTTGGTTCTCCAAAGCGGTGAACCGAAGTAGGAGATTAACCAAACTAATAGATTAGCAAGCTAAACGTGCTGAGTCATCTCATTGAACCACAACGACCTCTGCTTAGCATCATTGCAACAATCGAGATGCAAATACCACCAAGCTTAGTCGAGCTCCAACAGTACCAACGACCGATGATGTGAGCTCCATCATGTGTACCATTTCATCATCTGCAAAACCACCATTAGCAACTATAGTGTATCAACTCAAGAAAAAGGAAAATAAGTTAAATGTCAGAAAGAGTTGGGGGTTTCATTTTCGATGTTGGAGGCATTATTTTAGAGATCCCAATGGTGAGAACATTTCTCTTGGTGATGGGAATCACATGTCTCCAAGCCAGCTCCATATGAAGGTGAACGAAGACGGTAGAGGTGTTTTTAGTTTGTGGGAATCGAAACATTTTTGGTAGATCTACATCTATTCATAAATATTCTCGATAATCAAAGGTTAGATTTGAAATAAGGAGAATAAGGCAATTCGAACAGTATAATTTGGGTTTCGACCAACGGTCAACGACGACAGCCGATACGGTAGCCACTGACAGTTAATGGTGGTCGATGATCGTTTATTTGAACATCCTTACTTGAGATATAAAAAGCACAGGAGAAGAAATGATGAGTTTTTGAATCGATAATATTTTCTCGTTAATTATTCGATCTTATGGATTTATTGCTTCTGATTTAGTTATGTTTATTTTCATGCAGGATCTAATTTTCCATAATTAGTGGTAAAAAGGGCGCATTCTGTATTTTTTTATTTGGCCATGGTTGGAGACATGGAACGACTCTGGACATGACACGGTCTGACGTGGCAGTTTCTAGAAGGTCCAATCAACAATAGTTTTCTAGAAGATCTAGTCAGTGCCTTCTGGAAGGTGGACGGACAGAGATATCTTAGGAGACTTATTTTTAAATTTTAAAGTTTGAAATTAGAAAACATTTGGAATTATATTTAGGATTATCTTTATTTAATTTCTATGTTTATCTCTAAGTTTTTAGAGGCTATAAATACCCTCTTGGGGTAAGCCTAAACAGACAACTCAGAATTTACTCTTCCTCTTCTCTCTAGTTTTATAAAGTTATTTCTTTTCTTTTCTTTTCAAGTTTTCATTTTTCTTTTATTTTAAGTTTTGTTTTTAAACATGCTAAGTATGACTTTTGTCATGCTTAACTAATTTTCTCATTAGCCGAGAGTTGAAACGATGACTCAATTCCAACGTGAGAATTGAAAAGCACCTTAATAACTTCGGAATATCTGTCTCAATCTTTGGGCTTATTTTCAAAATTAAAACAGTTTCCAAAATATAAGATTGACTTTGGTCAAGATGTTGTTACTATTAAATGTGTGGGAGGGAAGGATTGACTTATTGAAAGCACATTCGACTTTCTGGGAACACACTTGGCGAGATTGCCTTGCTAAGAGGGAATTGAGATCGGAATTAGTTGTTATTGAAACAACAATCTGAGTCGGTCTTCACGAACTTAAATGGTTATTGATCTACGATAATTGATGTTGATCAGATCAATTTCTGAAGCCAGAATCAAAGTTTGCATTGGGTATTCGGTATACAAAGAAGAGTCACGAGGATTGCCCTTGTTGACAAAGTAACTGACGTGAATCCCGAAAGGAAAATATAATTTGATGATCCGAAGGAAATTGAGTCAAAGCGAGGCTTGAGGATGTTTTTACCATATTCATTTCCAGCCTTAGACTTTTATTTTCTTTATTTTTTCTTTAAATCGATTTTTATTATTAAATCATTTTTATCAAAACCCCCCTTTTACTACTTATCGCTTGTTTTAAACCCTTCAAATAGAAATTGGGAATTTTAAAAGTCCCTTAGAATCGACCCTTATTTCTCTTTACTACATCTTTCATTTATTTATTAATTGAGAAGAATGAATATATTTTGACATCAAAATGATAGTTTTCAAGAAAGTAAATAAAATAAATAAATGGTGGAAGGCTGAGTGAAATGAGGAAATGGTTTCATAATTACTTTTGAAAATCACGTATTTTTTGGGGTGTTGGGAAAGTAAGATGGGCAAATCATAGTTTCAATCCTCTATGTTTGGTAAGATTCTGATTTGTCCTTCATTTTTAATAAAAATTTAACCAAGCTATGATAGTTTAAATTAATTCGATTTAGTACCTGATTTTAGTAATTAATTATTTTAATGACTCTAGAAGTTTTTAGTTTTATCATTTGGGTTCCCGAACTATTAAATTAGTTTCTAATAATCATTTTTATCAAGAGGGGAATTAGCTTGGATCCAAATTTGTATATTTGATGCTCTAGGTTCGCGAGAGAAAAATTGGAAGCTCTACCCAGTGCCTCCTAATCCATCCTTATGCGTAAGCCGTGATTAGTTGTATGGTTCTATAACCCTTATGAATAAATTCATTTAGAATATTACTGTGATTATAACCCTATTTGATATAACCTAGGTTCGTGTTCAGTCAAAGAGTGTAGTGAACCCGGTGCATGGTAGATCTCCATGACTAATTCCTTTTACGAGGTGTGTTCCTTCATATAACTATTTTAAATATTTGTTTGGAATACCAAGTGCACTTGATTATTTTCTCTGATTTGAAATGAATTGTTTGCTCTAATTTGACTATCGTATGATTTATCTGATTTAAGTATGATTCATGATTTACTGTATTTTAAATCATGTTTGCTTGACACATGTTCTCTAGTTATTGTTTTTAATGATAAATAAATATGTATGAACTCTGATTTCCTCCTACCATTGGTTAGTGTCTGAAAAATATTTTTCTCTGGGGTACTTTGGGATTTAGTATGAAGTCTCTGTAGGTTCAGCTCGATCAAACTAGTAATTCCTTATATAGGTTCAGACCGATCGAACTGGTAATTCCTTATGGACCTAAGGCGACTCTTGGGTGGGATATTGGGCCTAATAGGCCTAGTGGTAAGACCTTATGGACCATAAGATACTCCCTTAGGGTGGCACCTCTGCTATGTGCATTAGGTAAGTCCTTATGGGCCTGAGGGCACTCCCCTCAAGTGGGCACCTACGCTTCGGCTAGGGTAAGACCTTATGGACCCAATGTGCTCCCTTAGAATGGCAGCTTTGCCCTTCAGACCGAAGGTAAGTCCTTATGGATGCAGTTCTGGGGAACTGCATATTGTGTTCGGTTAGAGGGTAATTTTGTATTTTAAGCTAAAAACATTACTAATGTTTTCACAATTTGAAATTGAACTGGTTTTGGAAACTTTACCAACGTTTCATGATTTTAATGTTGAACTAATTTTGAAACCTTAATTATATGTTTATTTTTGCATTGTTGGAACACACTGAGCTCCCTAGCTCATTCCTCCAAACTTCTTTCTTTCAGATATTTTGGTTAGGCATCCCGGACCTGACACTTGGAGGATCGACACATTAGTACAGTGATATTTTGTTGTAATGTATTTATTTTTCGAATTGCATTTATTTTGGATGACATGTGTCTATATTTTGAAAAAGTTGGCTTTATGATTTATACTGCCTTTGATATTGATGTTGGAATATTTTATTTTTATTTAGTCCTTACGATTACTTTTAAATTACTAGAATTGAATTTTTAATATTATCAACTATATTTTTAAAGGATGTTTATTCGAAATATGATTTTAAGTTATTGAAAAATGTTTTGGAAATTTTTTACTGTAATTCACTAGATCTGGTCGTAATGCATAGGGGGTTACATTGCCAGCGGATGATTAAGGTTATGATTTAGTATTTTGGGTTGTTTATAATATAAGAAAAGTTAGGGTTTTTTATAAAAATAATATATTCTTTATATTTTTTATAAAAAATAAATTACCAAATGCTGACACATGGCACTTAACGGGAAAACTAATGACATTGACGACCTGGGCATTTAAAAAGGTAACGTTTATAACGTTAGGCACCCGAATGGATCAAAAAACCGTAGGCACTTATTTAACAAATAAGGCATAGTTTGGGCACTTATTTGGGCCTTAAGCCATTAATTAATAACAAATGAATTTAAAGCGATGCAATACCCCAATTGAGTTGAGAGCTTGTGGGTGATAAAAGCGTTGAAAAAGAGAGGAACGTACGAAGCCTTGCAACACTTCATAATTGTTTAATTATGGGTAAACTACATTATCACTTAGTTATAGGATGATTCCAATTAAACCACTGATCAGTTACTTTTTCCAATCAAATTCTTTAATTATGTAAACTATAAAAGCTATATACTGTTGAAATTTAATGGAATAATTGATGTTATAATTAAAAAAATTGATATGATTATATACAGTCTTTAAAATTTAGACAATCATAAGATGATTATAATAATATATTTTTACCTCATTTATAAATATGAGACATTTTCATTATTATTATTTTAATTAGTTTTCTATAAATATATAAATTAAATGAATTATAATAAAGTCTTAAGAATAATATGATTATTCTTAAAAGGTATTGCCATCGACATAAGAATATTAAAATCAATACCTAAGTAGGAATTACAGAATAACATATTGGTCATACTTGTTATGAGCATCTCTCGAATTATTATTATGTAATAGTTACAATATTATCTATAGTGATAATTATATGTAAGATCCTCAGTTTTGAGGTAATCATTATTTGTGCGTTACATGTTTCAATACAATCAATTGTGTATCGTAATGGGTCACACTATAAAAATTGATGTTGGATATGCAATGATATATATAGTGGGATATATTTAATTAAAAATGAGATTTGTCCCCTTAACATAATGAGAGCAACATTTTAAGTCACTTATCTAGTCAGACCATAAATATATGACCATGTTCAAATAAATTGATATGGAATATCATACTTATTTGTCTATTTTAATCTACTCAATATATCAAGAAATATTAGATGGATTATACCAATGTGACTATTTCATGACTTGTGCCCAATCTAGATATAAAAGATAAAAGAATGTAATACATGAAAAAGGATTAATCACAAAAAAAAATATGTTGAACCATGACTCTTTATAACTTAGATGACAATGATGTATTGTTAGATGTCATTTATTGTTTGTAATATTAGAATTTTTCTTATATTATTACTATTGTTATAGAAACATACATGATCACATCCTATGTTTGGAACAAATGAATTCAAGTATGGTTGAAAATATATATTTAGTTGTCACATGAATTAAACAGATTAATTTAATTAATTTAATTGGACAATTGAATAGTGAATGAATTGTATGTATCAATATGTATACACAAAATGATATGGTACAATCAAAATTGTTGTTATGAGATAATTATGATTCTTTATAATAATTAAATATATCATTGTTGTATTTATATAAGTACGGTACAACTAAAAGTATTGTTATATGTTTTAATTGATTTATCACATATTTTATTTAAGGATAATTTAAAATCTAAATAAAAGATTAATCAAAAAGACTATTAGTTTTAAGCTTACGAAAATACTTGGAGTATATATAGGATGGTCTAGCAGATGTTTTATATGCTCAAGCAAAATACTCTATGAAATAGTTTCAATTTTACTCTTTGTTTTTTTTGTTCATTTTAATTGGGTAGACGGCGTAAAGGTTAGAACGTTTCACTTTGTAGCTTGATTGACATTGTGTCAAGTGGATCAAAATTTGCAGGCATCTTCTCAATGTGTTATTCCCAAATAAATAAGTGTAATGATCGAGAGAAAACTGAATCAATGGTTGAGCTTTGGCCCGGGGAAATCACAAGGAGGCTTAAAAGATGGGTTAAGTTATTAGAGATTTTTATTATAGACCCAAAAGATAAGAATTTAAAAATCAAAGAAATGTGAAGACTCATAGGGTAATTATACACTTTAGATAAGAAAAATCTATTCTTGTCATTATTATGTTTCTGCCGTAGAGTATGAGAGAAGCTAGGCAGGGAAAGAAAACATTTCTTTTACAAGAACTCCATAAAACTTTTCTTTCTTCTTTTCAACAATCATCCACCAATCGATTGCTTGTATTTTTAGGAGCTTGGAAAAGGTAATCAATAGTTGAGAAATATACATATATATAGACATATAATTTCGAGCTATGAATGGAGTAGAAGTTCTCATACTTCAGGGGGGGGAAATCAAATATAGGAATTTGATGGGTATGAATGCCGTTAAGGTTTGAAGGACAAATGGATTAAAAATTTAGTAAATTTTTATCGTTCCAATTTTCTCATAGTTTCATTTCCTTCTAATATAGAAAAAGAAGTATGAGGACTATCTCAAACAAATGGCAAGGAGAAAGTTTGAAGGTTGAAGAGGAGAGCTTCATTCCTAGCTATTTTGTAAGGTAAATGTACTTTTATTCTTGGTGGATTCATATGCTTATAAAGAGAAGTAATTGTGAATATAGTTGCATGTTCAGGTGACTTAATGTCACTCCGATTTAATCGTTATTACCATTTGATAGGCGAAATCTTAAGCTTCACTAGTAGAACTAAGTGTTAATTTCAATGGCAATAGTCTATGTTAAGTTCCACGGCAGGAATTAAGTATTAATTTCACAAGTGTAAGTCTATAGTATGCTGGAATTAAGTGTTAATTTCACCGGTGTAAGTTTATGATAAGTTTTACGGTTGGAATTAAGTGTTAATTTCACCGGTGCAAGTCTATGTTAAGTTTTATAACTTGAATTAAGTGTTAATTTCACCTGTGTAAGTCTATGTTAAGTCTCACTGTTGGAATTAAGTGTTAATTTTACCAATGTATAATTTCACTGGTGGAATTAAGTTTTAATTTCACTGGTATAAGTACATGTTAAATTTCACTAGTGTAAATATGTATTATGACATATACTATGAAAATAACATAAAAGATGTGTACATGCATGGATTAAAGCTGGATGAATGATAAAGAACTATGGCTCACTTGGTACATAAGGATATAAAATCATTTTAATTTCAGGTGACACGTACGGAAGCCACAAAGAATTAGAGTGACTCATATGAGAGCAATTAATCATAATTATTTATGGGTGACTCGTACGGGAGTCCCGAAGGATTAGAATGACTCGTTCGAGAGCACCTAATCATAATTAATTCTAGGTGACTCGTACAAGATCCCTAAAGGATTAGAATGACTCATACAGGTGCACTTAATCATAATTAATTCTATGTGACTCGTATGGGATCCCCCAAAGGATTAGAGTTACTCGTACGAGAGAACCTAATCATAACTATTTATGAGTGACACATACAGAAGCCCTGAAAGATTAGAGTGACTCTAATGAGAAAACCTAATCATAATTAGTTTTGAGTGACTCGTACGGGAGCTCCAAAGGGTTAGAGTGATTTGTACGGGAGCACCTAATCATAATTATTTTCGGATGACTCATACGGGAGCCTGAAGGATTTGAGTGACTCGTACGGGATACCTAATCATAATTAATTTTGAGTGACTCATATGGGAGCCACGAAAGATTAAAGTGACTGGTACGAGAACACCTAATCATAACTAATTTCAGGTGACTCGTACGTGAGCCCCAAAGTAATTGAGTGAACTTGAAAATATTACAATTGCGTATTAAAATTAACGGGAAACCATCTTACAGCGTAAGAGATACATATATATATATATATATATATATATAACTCAAAAGGTTACATTTCATACACTTTTCTCTTGTGTTACTTTATGTCATATGAATCTCCCAGAATAATTGTACATTACTGGGCACTAGTGACTCATTTTTTTTAATTGTCTATCTTCTCAAGAATCAAGATCATGGATGTATATCATCCCCTAGAGGAGCGTCATTGTCGTGGAATCTGAACCTCGCATTTAGAGTACAGTATTGAATTTCTATGTGGGGCTATTGTATCCATGTAGATCGTTCAGTGTTGGTCTCTAAACTACATTTTGTTGTAAAATGTTTTGAAAAATCGCTTCTCTTTTTTGTGAATATTTGAAAAAAATGGAACTCTACTTCTTAAATTCAAATCTATTCATGCATTTATGGATAATCATTGTTTTATTTTTTTTTTAGAGAAGGTTAAGTTTGAAAGAAGGAGTCTTCTAGGAATGTTACTCGAGTCCTTCGAGTCATTATGAGGTGACACTTTAAGCTACAACATGTCTATGATTTTACAATAAGGTAATATTTCACATCTCTTCCTACATTCGTCAATCATTTATTAAATTTTAAAATAGACTGTCAGATTAAACTTTTTTATGTGTCATGAGATGTACCAATAACTCTAATGGATCATATTGTTTACTTCAAGAAAATTTGAGGTAATAACATATTTATGATGTATTTAAATTTTTACCGTTATATATGGATAATATTGATATATTTAACGAGTTTATAATCTTGGTTGATAAATTTAAATATATTTTTTATAAATTTTAATTTTAATTCTAATCTTATTTAGAGGGAAGAAAATGAGGAATTCTAGAGAAAGGAAAGGATTGCTCTTAGTGGGTAAGGAAATATAAAGGAACAAAAATGAACAATTTGGTCAATCGATCAAATGTAATTATTTATTATAATATTTTTTAAGATATTATTGTGATGGAATAAATTATTATAATTATTAATTTTCAACAAAATATTTATAGTAAGACGAGTCTTAACTACATCTCGATCCTTTATACTAATATATCTAATTATTATTGTTATTTGAAAGATACTAATATATTTTATTTTTACTTAAATTTATATACAAAAAATTTCTAAATATAAAAATTATTATTTTTCTTTCAAAAATTAAAACTTGAATATATATATATATATATAATAAAATAAATAAAAACCTTAGCAAAATAATTAAATAGTCTAATTTAATGCATATATTTTAACTTATAGTGCAGTACATTTGTCCACGGTGAAAACTTAGAACATGAAAATTTTACAGAACTAGTCTTTTGTTTTATTTTCCTTGTTTATTATCATGCGGAATGAGACTCAACTTATTTATATATCTGAAAAAATAAATAATAATGAAAAATAAACATATAAATGCTCCTCTGACTAGCTCAACCAATGTGTGCTCGATCACTCACCTGTAAAAATTCATTTCACCATTGCCGGAATCCCTGTCCCACTTGGTACGACATCAACTCAACATGGTTGATTCTTGGTGTTTATCTGACCATCTTGTGCTAATCAGGTTGGTTTTTTTTCTGATATGCATCATTCATTTGTGTTCATTGAAACTGGTTTGCTGGCAACAATCTCAAAGCTCCCCCCTTCATCTTCTTCTTCCTCGTCTTCGTCTTGATTCTGATCACTTTCCATGTCTTCCATTACATGGTCGTGTTGAGGCTGGGGAGGAGGAGGCCATTGCTGCTCTGGGCGTACCATCAGTGGGACTGAGTTGTGGTTGTGTTTAGAGCTGTCATGTTTGTTCTTTTCTCTATATAAAGCATCGAGTTGGTGGAAGTAGGGACATGTTTTTGAATCCTCGGGCCTCTTCTTGTTGCTCTCTTTCACCTTCTTGAAGTACTTATTTATGTTCTCCCATTTCTCTTTGCATCTTTTGGCGTTTCGATTGTAGCCAAGCCTTTTCATTTCTGCTGATATCTCCTCCCACAATGGTCCTTTTGGACCACTGTCTTGGTATTTTGCGTCCAGGTTAGCCCTCAGGCTAATCAATGCTTCGATTTCGACTTTAGGCCACCTTGAAGAGCTCGGTGTGTAGCTTTGATCGCCGTTATCTGACTTCGACACATCTAAATTAGCCCCTTGTGGCGGAACTGGTGGTGGCGGCGGATCTGCCAATGCCACTGCCGACACTGGCTCTGGAAGAGCTCGATGCTGCTGCTGTTGCTGTGGCTGCTGCTTCTGCTCGGATAACTTCTGCAAAAAGGCCATAACAGCTGCATCCTTCGCTGCTGCAGTGGATCTTTCTTGGCTTAATATCTCTTGTTCTCTATTCAATCTAGACATTTCTTGCATCCTCCAAGCTTCTTCACGGACCATTCTTTCGCGCTCGCGTTTCTCGATTGCTTCCAAGAATTTATTCTGCATCTCCTCCTGCTTCTCAATCACCTCCTTCATTAGCCTCTCGAAAAAGTCCTTCCATTTCCGTTTCCTCTTCCTATGACCTTCTAATCCTAAATCGGACGAGGTGGACGAAGACGTTGAATTCGACATCAGATCTGCCGAAGAAATGTTAGGGAAAGACGGAATTGTAGTGCTTGTTGTCGTCGATGGGAAGGAAGGAGGGACTGTAACGTTTATATTCGGAAGTACCATATTTTGCTGCACACCGGTAAGTGATGTGGATGGAACATTGACTTGGGGCACAGTTGGGAGATTAGTCGTCCCTGCCGCCGCCATTGCAGGCGTTAGTTGCGGTGATGATTGAATGGAAGGCTGGCTTTGGAGGGCTTCTAATTGATCGAAAAACCGATATGTCTTACCATCGGTTTTACCACTTCGTCCATCTTTGGTTCTCTTGTGATACTTGTAAACGTTCTCGAATTTCTCCTTGCATTTCTTGGCACTTCGATGATACCCAAGCTCCGCTAGTTTCCTAACATTGAGAAACAACAACTTCAATATTTCTTTATTTGCACATAAAATAAACTACCAGTTGAATTCCACATGTATAACTGAGACTAGGGTGGTTAAGTAGTTGATCAGCTCGAACTCGACTCGGTCAAAACTCGGTAAATATTAGACTCGAGTTAGCTTGACTCGAATTCGAACTCGATACCTTAAGGAACTGAATCGAGCAAAGTCTAACTCGACTTGATAAATTCTCGAATAACTTGTTAATTTTTTAAAATATAATTTTAGTAATTACTTCAATATTATTTCATTCAAAAAATAAATCTAAATAATTATTAATTTATTAATAAAAAATAATAAGTTAACTAATATATTATTTTTAATAAATAATAAAATATTATTAATTATAATATTATTTTAATACAACACAAACAAACCCAACCCTAATATCCTATTATTAGTACATTCTATTTTTAGTTAAAAAATTGAGGTAAATTTTTTAGTGAGCTTAACAAGCAACGAGTCGAGTTTTACGAACGAGTTAAGCATCAAAATTTTTTAACGAGCACGAGTCGAACACAATTTTAATGAGCAATGAGTCGAGTCGAGGAGCAAATTTTTTTATCGAATACGTGTCGAGCACTACTCAACTAACGATCGACTCGCTCAATAAACACCTCTAACTGAGACGATCAGAAAGCTTTAGTAGAAGGGGAAAAAAAAGGAACTACGATAAACCCAGAATCGATACTGATGAACACAGTTAAAAACTCAGATCTCCATCTATCAAGCTTACACAACCTGAATCCTTCACTGAATGATAAAAAAAAAGAATAAGAAAACAAAAGATATCACCTTGAAACCTCTTCCCATAGTGGACCCTTAGTGCTAGCTTCGCGAAAGGTAACATCCATGTCGGACCTTATCTTCAAGAGTGCCAAAGTCTCCTGCTTCGGCCACCGGTTGCCTCCGAAAGTCCGCTCACCTTCATCGACCCGACCTCTATCGTCTTCACCTGAATTGTTACTATTGTTTCCATTCGAATCAAACATACCGCCAGCACCACCACCAGCTTCATTGCTTCCGTTACGACCTCCGCTGCAGCTAACCATGCCAGCAGCCGTAGAAGCGGCAACGGCAGTGGTATCACTTTCACCGCCTGCGCCGCTTCTGCTTTCAAGAACGGTACCACTAGTGTCACCACCACCCAGCATATATGACGTTTTTGGATGCGACAACTCCTCTCTTTGGCCCCTCCTCGGCAAGAGCTTGCTATTTTACTTACAGCTTTCAATGGCAAAAGGGAAAAAAAGTTGAATTAACAGAAAAGGAAAATATATGTCAACAGAGGAAAAGAGGCGGTGAATTTTATTTCTTGTAATTCAAAAAGGGTTTTCATTGAAGATGGATCGTATATGTATATAGGTGAATTTATTAATTTACTATGCTCTGTGGGATCTGCTTGTCAGATGTCCATCTCAGCAAGTAGTGTTTTCTTTTTCCTTTTTCACTTCAAAACTTTCATATTTTTCTCTCCTTTTTTGCAGTGGAATCTTCAGAGTTTTATTATTATTATCTTTTAAATAAATAAATGGGTTGGTTGGTTGGTTGGTCTTTGGTTAAAAAGAACAGCAAAGAGGAGCTGGGGGCTTCCTTTTTTATTTTTATTTTATTTATTTATGAGTAGTAATTAAAAAGTGGCACAGAAAGATATATATAATAAATGAAGAAAAAGATAAACAAATATTTCAGAATTTTATCTACAGCTGTTGCTGATCATTTTGCCTTTTTTATTTAGCTAAAAGCCCTCCTCTGCTTTTGTAAAACTTTTTTTTCACTTTCTTCCTTTCTTTATTTTTTAGAGGAAAAATATTTTTTATTAAAGAAATTAATGCAGAGTGAATTCCAACTTGGATTTTTAGTTTTTATTTTGCGTTCTAAACTTTACTGACAGTTGGCACCATTTTAGTAAAATAACTAAAATAGCCCCTAACATGGACATACACTATACTACTTTAATCATTGAAGTCAATTATTTTCAAAATAATTTTTTTATTATTCAATTTCACCATCTGAATAGCGATCTAGGTTTTCTTTGAGAAGCCCCAGATTTAATCATTACCCCCAAATATTTTAAAATATAGGTTAATTTAAAAAATTAAATATTTTGTAATTTAATTCAATATATATATATATATATATATATATATTAACTTTGAGATGATTCTATTGGATTATTTTTAAAAAAAATAAAATTGTTAACACACAATATGAATGGTGGTGACGGTTCAGAGAACCTTATGAAATGGTTCGAAGGGTTTTCATAAAAGAAAGGAAGATTTTGATTTTTTTTTTATACAATTTCAATTGCTTCAGGCTTGCTGTCCTACTAAGATACACGAGGAACTAATATGAGTTGTTCTTTGTCCACTCGAGGTACATGTAAGGTACGAGTCTAGGAAAGAAAACTTCCCAATTTTTATAAAGATGAATCAAATTCGATTCGATATAAAAATTTTAATTTATTTAATTATGAGTTATTCAAGTCGAGTTATATGTATTATTCGAGTTAATTTGAATTAGTGAGTCAATGTTTAAGTTTGAGTCGAGTTTAGATTTTACCAGTTCAAAAACTTAAATTAATGATGTCGTTTTGATATTTAGCTAAGCAATTTAACTGTTTTGTAATTTTTTTTTTTTGATTTTCATATTTCTTTAATTCTTTAGTCATTTTTAGTTAATTTTTCACCAAATATGAACTGCATGCTCTTAAAGCACTATAGAATACCTATATAGTTTCAATTCATTTATGAAATTAATTTTTTTATATTTGCAGTTTAATCCATCAACTTTACATGATTTCTCCATTTTTTTAATTTCTCCTTTGTATAGAGCAGTCTTGACTCTCGGGCATTTTCGGGGCCTAAGTGAAACTAAAAAATAGGCCTTTGTAGAATGAAAGTATATTTTATTACTTTGAACAATTAATTTAACATTACATTAATGAATCTTAGAAAAATTATTAAATTAGGGGCTTTAATTATAAAAGTAAAAAGTTTAATTGAAAAAATAAGGGCTTCAATTATAAAGGTAGAAAGTGAGATTGAAAAAATTAGGAGCCTCAATTATAAAGGTAATATATGGGATTGAAAAATTTTGGGGCCTCAACTATAAAGGTAAAAAGTAAGATTGAAAAAATTAGGGCTCTCACTTATAAAAGTAAAAAGAGATATTGAAAAAATTAGGAGGTTTAATTATAAAAGTAAAAAATGGGATTGAAAAATTTAGGATCGTTAATTATAAATGTAAAAAGTGAGATTAAAATAATTAGAGGCTTCAATTATAAAAGTAAAAAGTGAGATTTAAAAAAATTAGGAGTTACAAATATAAAGGTAAAAAATAAGATTAAAAAACTTCATGCTTTAGTTATAAGTGTCAGCTCAGTTGGTAGAGCACAAGGCTCTTAACCTTGTGGTCGTTGGATCGAGTCCCATGGTGGGCAATTCATAATTCAGAGGTCTCACACGGACCTGCTCTCAACCTGGTGTCTGGGAAAGCCTACTATCCTACCTTTCCCTTACCCCATTACATATGGGAATAAGGGTCAGCTAATGCTTTAGTTATAAGTGTAGAAAGGGAGAGAGAGAGAGAAATTAGGGGCCTCAATTAGAAAGATAAAAAGTAGGATTGAAAAAAATAAGGGTCTCAATTATAAAGGTAAAAAGTGGGATTGAAAAAATTAGAGCCCTCAATTATAAAGGTAAAAAATAAGATTGAAAAATTAGGGGTCTCACTTATAAAAGTAAAAAGTAAGATTGAAAAAAATTAGGAGCTTCAATTATAAAAATAAAAGGTTGGATTGAAAATTTAGGAGCGTTAATTATAAAGGTAAAATGTGAGATTAAAAAAAATAGAGGCTTTAATTATAAAGGTATAAAATGAGATTAAACAAAATTAGGGGCCTCAAATATAAAGATAAAAAGTGAATTGAACAAAATTAGGGGCCTCAAATATAAATGTAAAAACTGAGATTAAAAATTATAGTCTTTAATTATAAAGGTAGAAAGAGAGATAGAAAAACTATGGACCTCAATTAGAAAAGTAAAAAGTATGATTGAAAAAAATAAGAGCTTCAATTAAATGTAACAAGTGAGATTGAAAAAATTAGGGACCCAATTATAAAGTTAAAAAGTGGGGTTATTAAAATTAGGGGTCATACTTATAAATAAAATAATACTAACAAAATTAAATGGCTCAAAAAAAATTATTTTGAGAACGGGGATAAAGAGCTTGCATATTAGCAAGGAAATATACAAGCACAAAGACATTCAAAAAAGGTCCCATTAAAATTATGAAAATAAAAATTATGATTGAAAATTTTGGGGCCCTATAAAAAATGAGGACCCTGAGCAATAGCTCATCTTTCACCCTATTAGCCGGCTCTACCTTTGCATTAAGTATATTTTAACTAATTTTGAACAATGTGCTCGTCTACTACTATAGAATACATATGAAACTTTAATTCCTATTTTTTAACAAAATTTTTTGTTTTTCAATTAATCTATCAACGTTGTATTTTATTTAATTACGTCATTTAATTGTATTTTTTTAAAATTCTTTCTTCTTACTCTTAATTTCTTGATTCTTTTATACTTTCATCAATATTTTATCTTCAACATCTCTTTTTTATAAAATAATATTATAAATATATTCTATAAAAATATTTTTCTCCTGTGGTCAGACACACTTCAATCCGAGCAGTATTTGCATTGGTGGCCAGTTGGGATTTGCATTTAGAGCAGATGGATGTTAAAACTGCTTTTTTGCATGGTGATTTAGAGGAGCAGATCTACATGCGGCAACCTGAGGGTTTCACTCAACCTGGAAACGAGCATTTAGTTTGCAGATTGAAGAAATCTTTGTACGGGTTGAAACAGTCTCCGAGACAGTGGTATAAACGGTTTGACTCCTATATGATCAAGATTGGCTACAACCGATGTGAGTATGATTGTTGTGTCTATGTTAAGAGCCTTAATGATGGTTCTTTTATTTTTCTATTACTGTATGTTGATGATATGTTGATTGCTGCGAAGAACATGGATGATGTTATCGGTTTGAAAACTTTATTGAGTCAGGAATTTGATATGAAAGATTTAGGTGCTGCAAAGAAAATTCTTGGAATGGAAATTTGCAGGGACAGAGACTCAAGGAAACTGTGGCTATCTCAACGGGGTTATGTTGAGAAAATGCTAGAAAGGTTTGCGATGAGCAACACGAAACCAGTTAGCACTCCATTGGCGAATCACTTTAAGCTCTCATCAGAACAGTGTCCTAAGACAGATAAGGAAGCTGAAGATATGGCAAATGTTCCGTATTCTAATGTTGTTGGCTGCTTGATGTATGCGATGGTATGTACTCGTCCTGATTTAGCTCATGTTGTTAGTCAAGTTTGTAAGTACATGTCTAAACCTGATAAGCAACATTAGGAAGCGGTCAAGTGGATCTTTCGGTACTTAAAGGGTACTGTGGGACATGGAATTGTTTTTGGGAGTCAGTAGGATAATCCTTTGGTTGTAGGATATGTGGATTCAGACTATGCAGGTGACTTGGATAATAGAAGATCTACAACAGGGTATGTCTTTACTCTTGGTGGAGGGCCTATTTGTTGGAAGTCTACTGTTCAATCTGTTGTGGCTCTATCTACAACTGAAGCTGAGTACATGGCAGCGGTTGAAGCTGCAAAAGAGGCTTTATGGCTTACTGGTTTGGTGAAGGAGTTGGGTGTTCAGCAAGGTGGAGTTCAATTGCTTTGCGACAATCAAAGTGCTATTCACTTGGCTAAGAATCAGGTGTATCGTGCTAGAACTAAACATATTGATGTAAGGTTCCACAAGATCAGAGAGTTGGTTGCATCTGGAGAGGTTCTGTTTCAGAAGGTACATACTGATGAGAATGCCGCTGATATGTTCACTAAGCCAGTTACGACAGACAAGTTCAAGTATTGCTTGGACTTGTTGAATGTTTCAAGTTGTTAAAGAACTAAGGTAACCCAACCCACATTGAATGTTTCCTAAGGGGCAGGATATTCGCCAAGGTGGAGATTTGTAAGGTATGGCTCATAAATATACCGGTAAAGAGGACAGGGGATGGAGCGGAGTGAGCGAACATCAACTGTCCTTACAAAGAAAGTCTCGTAGAGGGGGTTACGATTATGTGTGTTGGGGTGCGGGGGCGTAGCCCCCGCGGTACGGTACAGGGTTAATTTTGTAATTATGTACTAGGGTTTTCTATTATAAATAGAGATGTAACCTAGACCTAAAACATATTGAATAAAATTTTCTAGCGCCGCCAAGGCACCGAGGACGTAAGCACATTGCCGAACCTCGTTAAAATTCTTGTGTTCTTTCGTTTTCTTTGCCCGATTTATCAACAATATATATAATATTATTTAATTGTCAACACACGTAAATAATATTAAAAAAGTAATAGTATAAATCTTAGATCTAAATGTGTGTATTTTAACTCAACGTTTAACTATTAAAATTTCGTTTCATCTATAAATCAAAATATGGCGAACATATTTGATATATCAAAAGTAATTGATATTTTAAAGAAGTTGTATGATTATATTTGATGTGGTCATTTGAATATAAAATTCGTTTTAAGGTTAAAAACTTCATTTTACTCTATTGAAAAATTGAGTTATATACTGGAAATAATTTTCAAACATTTTTATAAAAAGTTTTGGATTTTAGTCAAGTCAAAAACTAATTCTTAACTCAGTAGTATTGATACAAATAGACTAAAAATGTAAGTAGTACTGATATTTGGTGTCGAGTTTATGTTAAAATCCTAAAAAATTCATAAAATCCTCATTTTCTCAAAGCCTAAGTTTTCTACCGTCGAGAACCTCATTCCCCTATCTAAAAACATCATAATTTTTTATCGTTCTTATGTTGATTTTGTGTCGTTTTCATCTCTAGTACTTGCATTCATCAGCATATCGTGCAATCATCTCTCATTCCATCTCAAATCGATGATTCTAGGTAAAATTTTCAGAACTCTATTTTTTTCTTTTCGAATTTAGGTTCATTTTTTACTAAATTACTTCGAATCAATGCATGGGATAGACAAATATACTATTTTCACTTTATAATCTACACCCATTTCAATTAAATTTGTTTAATTTTTCAAATTAAAAAAATCTAAATTCTTTTTAACATTCTTTATATATATATTGTAATTTTTTTTATAAAAATATAAATAATCATACTATATTTTTTACATTAAGCCCATTATTTTCATTTGTTATTAAATACCTTGAATTGTGGACTCATATTGAATTTTGGGATTGATGTTAGCATTCATGTATTTCATTTTTCTTGCAGGTTCTCTTTATCCTAAATTTTCCTGAAAATATTCTCGAAACAATCCACCTCTCAGAGCCTCTGCTCCTCAAAATCTTAATTCCAACCCTAATCTTAACCCTAATCAAGACCCAAATGAACTTACCATTCAAAACTCCTTCTTCAATGAACTTGGTCGACAAAATCTTTGGTATCGTTATGTAAAAACCTTTGAGATATTTCCTATTAGGAGTAGTGTATGCCCTCTCAATCTACCATGACTGAGCTCAATTTCAATTATCTTCATACTCTTAAGGCATGGAAATTAGACAACACTTTTAAAGTCAAACCCATTACTTCCATAAGCTAGTTCAGAATGGCACTCAGAAATACACTGCCAATATTCGCTCTTATCTTATGGGGCAATACATTACAATATATGTCATTTTGATAGCTGGGGACTTAGGTCTAGAGCTTAAGGGTATATATAATGAGTGAGATTACGTACCCTCCCCATTAGAGGTCAGTAAAAGTGTCAGTGTCTTAGATATTCATGAGCGTTTCGTGCACCTCATTATCTCTTGGTGGTTTCGACCATTTGGAGGTAAATGCCCTTCGCAGAGTTGACTTCTGGTGGCTTTATTATTTTGATCATAATAAAAAGATAAATTTTCCCAAATTGTCTTCAGTGAGTTAGTTGACACCATAAATAGTTTCACATCCAAGAAAATAGATACTCTAGTCTATGGTTTTCTTCTTAGCCATTTCTTTGTCAAAATCGATATCAATGTTGATGTTGATGTCGCTATTCCCTTGACCTCCTTTATCGATCTAAAATCTCTTCGTAATTCGGGATGAGAGAAAGTTGGCACTACTTGGAAAAGCAAAGACAAAGGGAAGCAAGGTGTTAGTTCTTCTAGAGCAACTCAGACTTAGACTTAGGCTCAGGATTATGACATGATGCAAAACATCGACGATTCGATGAATCATGTTCCTGACGATCCTCCTCTAGTCGGTGGTGAGGATGTTAGTGTAATGCCTCCTTACCTTCAAACGATGATGGAGATGTTGGACTAGACGTTTGCTACCACGGAGTCTCACTTCACTGCTTTGGGTACTCATGTTTTAGAGATTGTTGCTCGAAAATTATCATTGGAGGTGATGCATGTGGGCTCTTGGCGTGATTTACTTGTTAGATTCAACATAGTTACGGATAGGATAGATGATCTCTCTCGCAACCTTGCTCCTTTTCGCATTCCTTCTTTGGATCTTGAAACTCCTCCGTCGGATGCCTGATCACTTTTCCATTTTGTTTGTTTATGTTTTAGATGTTTGATCTTGCATTTAGATAATTTTTTTGGCTACTTTAATATTTTGGCTTTGGATATTTGATTGTTTTTATGTTCTTGGATGATTTTTTTACTTTGGATTTGGATTTGCTTATGTTATGCACCTCTTTGGATCTTTATGTTGGATATATTATGGATTTATGACATTTGATATTTTGATATTTGAGGCATGTATATTTTTAATTATGATCATGTTTATTGTTTAATGATATTTGATATTGTTGACTAATCGTATTTGACAAATTTAATCTTTACATCTTGCATTTATATATTGCTTAAGCTTTTTGATTTAACAAAAAGGGGGGAAATGTTAAAGTAAGGCGAGTATTTTTCAAGAATCTTAAAATTTTTCAAATGTTTTATTATATCAAAAAGAAGTAGATTGTTGAACATATTAGATATTTTGATATATCAAAAGTAATTAATATTTTAAAGAAATTTTAAGATTATATTCGATTTGATCATCGAATATAGAAATTCATTTTATGGTCAAAAACTCCATTTTCTCTTTACTCTATTGAAAAATTGAGTTATATACTGAAAATAATTTTCAAACATTTTTATAAATAGTTTCAAATTTTGATTGAGTCAAAAACTAATTTTTAACTTAACATTACCGGTACTACAAAAACAGTACAAATATTATTCATGTAGTATCGATACAAATAGCCTAAAAATGTAAGCAGTATTAATACTCATTGTATTATGCATATTTCAGTAGGCTATTTTGGTACCGTTACTATGAAATCATCGATACTCTAAGTGAGAGTACTGATACCCCCTTCCCCAACGACTAGATTTTTGTATTTAAAGAAGGTAGTTCCGATATTCCAAGTATGTGTACCTGTACTCAAGGCGTCTAGTTATAATTTCTTGTGAGAAATTTCTTCCCAACGATTCTATTAACTCTCACAACAACCCAAACGACTAGAATTGAATGAAGAGGTATAAAAACAAGATTCCAAGTCCTATGTGAAGACAAGAGATAAAAAAAAAAGTCAAAGCAATCACATTGAGCCAAAATCAAAGTAAATATTCTCCAACATTCCTTTTGCTTTCAAAGAATATTTTTGTACTCATTTATTTATTTCTTAAGTATTCTTATTTGTTAATGAATTGAGCGAACACCTCCCTTGTGAGGTTTTTCTAAGTTTGTAAATTGTAATTTTCTCTTTGAGAGAGTGTATCGAGAATTTGATGTATAATTCTTGAGGGAGTTGTAAGGTTATACCTTGTCCTCAAAGGTTGATACAAATTAGTGAATTTGTGAAAAAATAGTGAATTTGTTGAAATCCTTAGTGTGGATAGCTAAGGTAGTAGATGTATAGATTGGTTTCGAAAGTCGAACCACTCTAAAATTCTTGTTTTCAAATTTTCAATTTCTCTTTAAGCTTCCACCAAATTATTTTTTTACCAATTCATCCCATGTTGGCTATTTCATCATTTCAATTGACTCAACAAAATATTTTAAGAATATTTAAAATTATATCTTATTGTATCAATCAAGCGTCTCCATTGGTTAAAAGATTAATTTTATCCATTGAAATTCCAAGTTCGAGTATTGTGTATGCAAGAGTATAAGCATTCATTTTTCAAATTGTTGAGAGTAGGGTTGAGCAAAACTCGACTCGAAAATTAAAAAAAAAATTGCTCAAGTCGAAAAAACTTGACTCTACTTGAAAAGATTTTAAGTTCAAATCAAGTTGTAAAATATAATTCGAATAACTCAAAATTTTTAGTAATTAGTGCATTGATTTTCAAGTTTAGTCAATTCCCTCGACTTTGTGTGATACATATATATTACATATAAAAAAATATGAAGAAATATATATATACGATTATAAAAAAACCATTTAAATTGTAATCAAATGATATCACAATATTAGAAATATTTATAATTAAATTTAAACAAAATCTCTCAACTTGTCAACTCAAATAACTCAAAAAAATTTATTCGACTCGATTCGATCAAACACTCACTCCTAATTAAAAATTTTGAACAAATAATATCTTATATTCATCCCATATTTTAATTAAAGACAAAATAATTCATCCGAAAATTATGATACAATTGAATCAAAAGATTGGACTAGTAATCTAAATACACATTTTACTAATTAAGTTATTATTGTATTTGCAGTTCACTAAATATAAAACTCCTATATTTAATATTTATTTTAAATTTAATTATTGGGTTGGGTGACCTGAAATCGAAGTTATGGATTAAGAATAATCCAACATAAACAGGATAGTTTCCTTTTCGAAATAATTTCAACTTGCTGGGTGTGACTGTGGTACACAAATGGTGGCGAAAAAGGGGTCCCTACACGACGATGGCGACAATGGAAAAAGTTTGACGAAAATATTTGGGAATTTCGAAATTGCATAATTCTTTTTAATAAATTTGTAGTGATCTGATAGTATCTATCCAAATTCTTTCTTAATTATTAAGAACATATATGTCACGTACACACAATTGTTCAAACTCAAAATTTCTAAGAAGAATAATATTCTTTTTTACCACTAAAACCATATATTGATTTCAAATTTCGTAATCTTATAAAACTTATATATAAGGAGACATTAGCCGTGGTTAGATGTAATTAGGGGCCAACCCCATTTATGATTTGAAGTAAATTGGTTTCCATTTCAGTTAGGTCTGCAACCTACCCCCAATTAATAACACCATTGATGTAAATCTCATGGGGACCATTGTAACTTAGCTGTGTCAATTGGATGTTTCCCTAATTTTGTCCCAAGGGGAGATAGTTGCCTTGCCGTTGCATCCATACAATTAGTGATTGTGGCAACACAATGTTCACATTATGCCATGGCCCTGCACTTGCTTAATGGAAAATGACATGTCCTTGTGATAAGGTTGTTGACACCTATTTTTCTCACATTATTTTTATATTAATAATGTCAAGACTTGTCCTTTCATCTTCTCTTTTTATTTATTTTACTTAATTTATGCTACAACCATTTTATTTATTTATTTTTCACTTGTAGCACATAACTTGACTTATTATTGATCCATCAAAACGTCACATACCTTATACTTTAGGTTTAACTTGTGTGATTATGGTAAAAAGAAATTTTTCTCTCCTTAATGAATTTAAATTCTAATAACTGAGTGGTAGAGAATATAATGGATGAAATTAAGTCTTAGAACCTCTCAATTTTTTTAGCTTAATTATTTTTAAGTCCTAATAGTTTTATGAATCAATGAAATCAATGCTTCACTCCAATTTTTTGGTTAAATTATTCTTTAAGCCCTAATTAATTTTGAAATTATGAATTTAAGCGCTATCCTCTACTTTTATAGTTTTTTTAATTCAAAATTTCTGGTTAAATTACTTGCTAAGGTTCATATTTTTTATTTTAAATTAAATTGGATTTTAAGTCTTCATTATTATTATTTTTCATAATGAACGTATTTCTTAGATTCTTTGTTATCGGAAAAAGAATTGTCCAAAATTTAAACTTAAGATGCAATGTTAATAAGGATTTAAGCGTTGCAAGCTATTTTTAATGAAGAGGTTAAGATTTGAAGTTCCTTTTATTTCTTTTTCACCATAAAGTTTGCTTGCATATATTTAAAAGCAGAAAGAAAAAAAGAAGAATTGTTTCCATATAAAGAAGTGGAGTCAATAACTGAATTGAAAAGCAGAAATACTTTGGAGTCAATAACTGAATTAAAATGGCTAAATTACTTTTTTATCACTTAACCTTCTTTTTTCTCATATTTGGATCATTAAAGTTTAATTTTTTTAATTTAATCACTTAAATTTTGATTACTCATATTTTGGTTACTCTACCGTTAAATAATTAATGACATTATGACATAACATATGACTTCATTTTAGGTTCCTAAAAAAACTAAATTTAGATCGAAATGGTGTCGTTTTAGATCCCTATGAAAAAACCAAAATTTGTCTTTTTCCTCTCATTCTCCCTTCTTTTCTTCTTTCTTTCATTCTCATCATCTCTTTTTCTCTCTCCTTTTCTTCCTCAACCTGAACCAAGCTCAAATTTCAACCACTATGTCGACCATTTTTCTTACCACCACTGTCGTTAAAGGCTGATGTGCCCCGAAATTTCTCGTCAAATTCGTCTTGTCCTTTTAAACATGAATATGGTGTCTGTTTAACCGAAAAACACCTCGATGTTCACAAATTTTTTGTTCAAAAATCTCAATCTACCAACAATGATGTAGTTTGACTCATCTTTTATTCTTCTACAAGTATTTCAATTTAGTTTTTAATAGAAACTCCACAAAAATCTAAAAAGTTCTCCTTAACTATCGACATTCTCCTTCATCAATCTCGACATTCGACTATCAAGTTACCATAATTTTGAGATATATTGTTCTTCTCACTGGCGTCGACCTTTTCACCGTTGGTATTTTCCATCTGAATAGTATAACTTTTGTGGGCAAAAATATGATTTATGGTTGAAAATGGTTATGGATTTTAGGGTTTGATTTTGATTTAAGGTTTAATATTTGATTAAGATTTGGGGTTTAAAGTTTAGTTGATGTTTATGAATTCAAATAAAATAGAGGTTGAAGTTAGACTTGAAGATTAAAATAGTCCAGTTTGAAAATTTTGGATCTAACAGTAGTCGACAACAAAGATTAACCCAATGACCAATCTAAAAATTAATAAAAATACCAAATCAACACACAATTAGATAGATAAATGATTGACTGATTAAAGCAATAGCAATTTGAAAGTTTAGTGATTAAAATAAAAAATTAAACTTAAATGATCAAAATATGAGTGAGAAAAAGTTGAGTGATGATTTGTGTCGTTTACCCATAAACTTAAAGGGAGGGGTTTCTTGTACATTTTGCCATCAAAATCAGTAACTCAATAATTGACGAGGCCAAGGGGGAATGTGGCATATCTATAATAATGCGTAAAAGTGGGACCATTAAATAAATATGCCACTAAATAATCACATATAAACATTCACATGGGGAGAACCATATCATCATTAGCTGCACATTAAATTAATAAAGGTACATAAAGGTTTTTTTTTTAGTTTGAAAAAAAAATAAGGCTTAGTTTGGTTTTTGAAAATGTTTTACGTTTAATTTTTATTTTAAACCTTGTTTTTAGTATTTATAAATTAAAAAATATGTTTGACAAATAGAGAAAAACTTTTATTTTTAATAATAAAAATATATTTAATTATTTATTTTCATGTAAAATAAATAATATAAATTTACAAAAAAAAGCATTCACACGTGTAGATTTGAACCAATATCACTGATTTAAAATCATACATCTATTTTTTATTTTTAATAGAATCAATTAATATTATTAAAAAGTGAAAATATATCAGATTACAATAAGGGTGTACAACTATTATTGTAAACTAGATACACAATTTGCACATTGCCCTATAACATCGAAAATAATCAATTTATATCATATAAGGATTATACATGAAAAATGTTAAAAACTCAACCAAAAGACTCAAACAAAAAAAATATATGAACAAATTTGAGAACATCGGTGAACGAACCACAACAGTAAATTAAATTATTAAAAGATCACCAAAAACCACAAATCAAAGCCAAACGTCGTGAGAAACTATCAACAAACGTAAAATCGCGTATCCAAATTCAATTTGAGGGACCATAGTAGATGTGATCAACAAGATTACAAGCATCATCTTGATCGATTGTAGCGTCGTCAAATCTCACTGTGAAAAAACTTAAATAAAATAACAATCAAACGACCGAGAAAGAAAAACAAAAAACATGCCATAAATGCATAAAAATGTTTCACAAAATTATAATTATTCTTATTAAAAAAATTAAAAATAAACAAAGAGAAAAGAGAACTGACGAACGACAACTATCATCAAAATTAGTTGTTGTCCCTTTTTTCCCATATGTATGGGATAAGAGGAGGTAAGATAGTAGGTTGTCCCCAACACCAGATTGAGAGCAATTTCCGTAGAAGACCTTCGAATTATGAAATGCCCTCCGTGGGGATCGACCCACGACCTCAAGATTAAGAACCTTGTGCTCTACCAACTGAGCCGGATTAAATCATATATCTATATATTGACTTAAATTAGAATCAATTCATTAAAATAAATTATCTATGTTTTCAACTTTTCAGTTTCATAGAATGTTTTTAGTGAAAATAATAACAATATATTTTATTGCTTTCTTAATTTAACTTTTTTCTTATTATTTTTTAGAATTTATTTTAATATTTTCAATCAAACACCTTTTTTCAATGATTTCTAGTCTCTAAAAGAATGAAAACGAAAACAAACCTTGTTCCTTAAACCAAATGTTCTTAAATACTTTTTCTCCCTTCTGTCAAAAGGCTTTTTATGTAAAAAATATAATAAGTTTCAACTAATAAAAATTATTTATTTTATTTTTCTAAATTTTTAATTAAAAATATTTACTCATATTTTTTTTAAAATTTTCATTTGAATATAGATTGATTATATAAATATAATAAAGTTAATGATTTTTTTAATTTTCATTATGTAGCATCATATCTGATATGGAAAGAAAGATTCATGATATAATTTTTGAGAGGATTAATGTAAAATTAAGTGTCAAAACTATATTTAAAGTTAACTTTAGGTGACTAAAGAATTTTTACATTAAGGAAAATTTCCTTAAACACCAAAAATTAACTTTAATTATATTTTAGACACCTATTTTTACATTAAGTTTTTTCAAATAATATCAATTTTGTCATTATTATTATGTATGATGGTGAATTGCTAGCAATTGGGCAGGTTAGAAAAAATGGAATATATGGAACGGAATTCAGAGTTTGGGCAATTACTTTTAAAAGAGTATTTAGTAAATTTTTTTAAAATTTATAGTATCATTTAGAAATTTTCCAATAACTAAAAAGGAAACGTGGTGTTTTCCAAACCACGAGTGCCTTTCGTTTTACTGTTTGTTTTTCCGCTGACATAGGAATTAAATACCTAATGCTATATCGGTATCTTTAGATATTTATGTAATTCTGATGTACAAGACTTTGAAATAAAATAACAACATACAAAATTTGTCTCACTTAGAAGCCTTGTTAGCGTTAGACACATAGTTCAAATAAATGCATCTCTCATTCACTCAACCAGGAATTAACCACAAATAAGTAGAGAGTTCCACCGGAGGTTCCATAAATTCAAAACCATTAATGGGAGCTCCGCTGCTTAAAGCAGTCAGTCGATCAGCTGTAGGTTTTTGATCTCGATGAATATGAATTTTATCCTCCAATATCGATCTTGAAGTCTCGAGATATCAATTAACAAGGCTCTTCCTGCTAACGCTTCCGAATCCTTGTTACAAATTTTGAAACCTCAAGGTCATCTGTTTCTACCAATTTGCCGAAAATCGAACCTCCAAACATGCAATAGGATGTCATGAATAGCCCAAAGCTCGGCCGTGAGAACTGAGCACCTCCTCGGGAGTAAAACCGAAGATCCATTCACTCGCAACGTTACGCAGCAGTCCACCAGCAGCGGCCACGCTGCCATTTGATCTCACAACTCCATCCGAGTTAGCCTTGATCCACCCAGCAGAGGGACGCAGCCGCATCAAAGGATTAGCATCCGATTTGTAAATAATTAGCTCTGCTGCAGGCACATTCGCTGCCGCAAATTCTTCAGTCAACCGCTTACACTTCGAAACAAAATCCTCCCTTTGCACGTAATCAGGCTCAAACAACAAACTACGTCTGTGCTTCCAAAGTTGCCAGCAGATCTCAGCAAAGTAACTCGATTAACGAGCCCTTATCAATCTCAACCATTGGATTTAATGGATAGAGACATTAATTGCTATTTGGAATCTCTATCAAGCAATTGGTACATATATGTGCTTTGCCACAAAGTTTAGACAATGAAATTTACAGACACGATACTTGTGGAGTTTAGGCATGTACTTTGGACAAAATTCTTTTGTTGAGAATTTCAAACAACTCAGTTATTGGAGTCACAATCATACATTGTATCTAAATTTCATCATGCAATAATGATACAACACAACCGAATGGTGCTCAAAGGATTCTATAAGTTAAGGGTACTGAGCATGGATGAATCGAGGGAATAATAGATGAAAGCGGTTATTTCCCTCAAAATTTTCAAATTATCTTATATTTTAGATTTTTTGTTGTTGTAGTTTTTATTGATTGTTCCTTCTCGCCCCACTAAAATTTTATAAATTCACCCCATTACTATAAAATCATGTATCCGTTTCTGGTACAGACGTTGCTCTAATTCATACCAGCTTTCATTCATTCCAGTTTTGATTTTGATTTAATTAATCCAAGCATAGACTCAATGTTGAGAGAAAAATTCAACTATTGGGCTCGATTATCAAATATTCAAAGCAAGGAATCCATGAATCTCAGTCAAAGTGGACATATTTCTGTTCAATGTTGCTTACACGGAATGAGTTGCAATAATTATAAGCAGGGAAGGGAAGGAGTATTCAACATGTATGAGGAGTCAACTTATTCTCTCATACTGAGTATAAAACGTCCACTTATCTAAACAACAACTTTTATTGAGAGTTGTCTTTCATCTATTCACTAAACAAAACAAAATAGATCGCATGAAGTCACAAATTAATATCGAATTCAGAACTAAACTCCTTGGTGACATTTACTAATATTTACGGATTTGACTAATTTTAATTCATACATAAAATTGATTAAATTTAAATTATGAAACCAATAAATGTAGCAGTCCATACCAGAATCAGCTATAAAATCTTGCTGTTATAGTATACTTGTTTTGGAATAAACGACTCCTTGATAGAGGAAGTGGATAAGTGATGACAGAAAATTCATCTTATACGAAGATAGCATTAATCTTTATCATAATCACTATTCATTGCTTAACCACAAGGGGGGATTAAGGATTTTCTCATTCTTCATTAAATAAAGATAGATCCAACTTGGCATGATTTGTTACTAAAGTCTCAAGCTTGAACTTGGTAGGTTTTGGTTGAGTTGATGACCAGGTTTGGGATGTACCAATTTTTTGGAATAAATCATATTATAAATAAAAAATATAAAGAAAATATTTGTATCATAAAAAAATTGAAAATTTTAGAGTAGACGACCGTCCTGTCAATCCGTTGGTCCATCCCTACTTGTCTAGACAGTTTCATGATGTTTTTCATTCTCTCTTTTAAGGTACTGTTTGCTCTAAATTGGTCTTAGCACGTAGAAGCATTAGCTTGGTGCAAGACTCAGTTCCGAAATGTCTTTTGCCATTGGATTATGGGGCTTGAATACCCATTTATAAGTTTTTCATGCAAAGCATTTGAAGAATGTTCCTTCTCTTTGATATAATTTAAGTTCTTCCAAACAAAATTTATTCTATAAAGAAACTCGTTCATCCTTTTGGATTCAGAGACTCTATCCACCTACTGCCTCACCTTTGGTTGGTGAGCCCCCAGAGGACTCCATTGCTATCTTGGTGTCAAATCGAAACTCAGGCAGGCTTTTCTGCATGCCACTAACATTCTTCTTGAAGCTCCTGATTCAACATCAGCATTGCCAATTTGCCTGCCTCCTGGACTTCTGGGGCATTGATGATGTCTTTTGAGGAGTACATTATGCATTCTCTCGAACAATACAGGTTTACCGGATGGGGCTTATTGTCCAAAAATTTCTTGAATGAACAATTGAGATATCATTTTTCCCCCTGTTGATGAAATCTTTCTTCTTGTTCACATATTTATTCTTAATTCTATTTATGGTTTGTGTTAATTTAAATTTTCTATTTGAGAAACTGATATTGGAAGTAAAATAGAAAAATGATGAAATTACGAAATGAAAGAGTCATGGGAAGCATGAGTGCAAAGAGCAGATAAAGCGGTTTAGAAGGCGCAAAAGAGCGCACGCTGCAGAGCAAGGCGGTGGGAGGAGAGCACGTCCACCTGACACAGTGGGCCACTCCCTCTCTCGAAATGTGTAAGCAAACACAAACGCACCTTTTTCCATCCATCATTCCCTTCCCTTTCTTTTCAGCTCCAAACCTAATCCTCATTTCTTATTAAACTATGTATCACTCAATAAATCTTATTTTACATGGTTTAATATAAAAATAAGTGGTAAAATTGTATAGTTTTTTTTATCTAAATTATTTTTAGTTTAATTTAGGTGTCTAACATTATAAATGTTATCATTTTTAGTGTATCGATCGTAATAGCCGTTAGAAAATCCTATTAAGTACATGCTACTTATTTCGGTAATTTTAAAGATTTTTTTTTTTTTTAAAATATTATATTTAAAAAAATTCCTCTCATCCTAGAATATGAAACGAATCAGCATGTTAACCTCCATCCCAGTCGTCAATTTTTCAACGAAAAATAATGAGTTTGAAACATATGAGAATAATCGACTATTTTATAATTTTTAATAGTTAAAATACTCAACAAAACAACATCTTATAGTCAGAAGATTACTTATAACTTCTAATAATTAGAAAACTCAATAAAATAAAACTCTATAGTCGGAACCATATGTGTATTTGATCCTATATTTCTTTATCATAGAGTATTATGTAGTTCCCTTTTGTAAGAAATTTATAAAATTGAGGAACCAAAACTGAAAAATCAAATTATTGAGTTGCATGCAAAGAGATCGTCCTTGATTCCTGTGAGAATGTTTGTCGCCAATGCTTTTTGTTGGTTAATACCCGGAGCTGAAAACGAATCCATGAATGATAGCTGTCCAAAACATACCATAATTCTAAGCATCAAATCAGAGTCTGTAAGTAAAAAAATCCTTCAAAATCTTTCCGCTTTCCAAACTCAGTGATGAAATGCCAGAAGACCCAAACCCTCAACACGTAAAAACGATGATTTTATATATATTACTATCATTTGCAGAATTCATATGCTATATTTTTTATGCAGAGCATGGGAACTCACAGAAACAACTGTATTTTGCAGCTAAAAGACACCAATTACGTACATATGTCTTCATTCAGATTTCAGAACTCCGATAAGATCATAGAATTTGATCCTCCTTCCACTTTTTCCCTCCATGTCTCACATTTTGTTGTTGACGTGTCCATGGGAGTAGAGGAAAATGTAATATGTAGGGTTTTAAATAAGATGAGAAAAACTGTAAATTATTTGAATTTTTTATTTTTTAATTAAATTATTAATAATGTTAACACTTATATGCGGTATAAGATTTTGATGTACTCTAATTTGAATTAAGCTTGAGTTTGAGTTCAATCGAGTTAAGTCTGATAATATTTTAAGTTCAAATTTTTTTGAGTTTGATTTTCAATTGAGTTAAATTTTTTTGAGCTTGAGCTTAAATTTTAATTTTTGATTTTAAATTCAAGTTAAACTTAAAAATTTTAAGGTTCAACCAAGAAATATCGGATTTTCAATTTGCTTTGTTCCCTTTTTATTGGGTTTCATTCGAAATACAAGTTAAACAGCATCCACCCTAGAATTACAATCCATGTCTTTTTAGAATACAATAACTAGCTCACTCGGTGCAGTCACCCCACTCCCCCCCCCCCCCAACAAAAGAAAAGAAAAAAAAACAGCAAAGTTGAAGATGAAAAATTTCCCAAAAAAAAAAAGAAGATGAAAATTTTAAATCAGCGACTACATCAGGGGACCATTACATTGTGATCATATGCCCGTCTCCTTTTAGGCCGATCGATTGAGTCGGAACGTTCGAGCAAAGATTTCAATGCGTTTTGCAACAAATGAACTGATTCAATGCCGTGATCTTTGTCCGCCGCCACAACCAGAACGTTGCGGATTCTTCCTCCAAAGGTCGCCATCTCGGCTCTCAGAGTCTTCAAATGGAGAGAGTTTAAAACCTGAATCAGCTCCGGAAAAAGATCCGACCTGTCCTCACAGCACAATGAAGCCTTGAAAATTGATGTTCCATCACTTGAATAATCGCACGACAGAACCCTGATCTCATCGGTTTCGGATGGTAAGTTCTCCACTTCAGTTACCTCAACCGCTTGTTGTTTCAGTTCTCGCAAGCGTTGGACCACCTTTGCTAGAAGCGAAGCTTTGTCTGTCTGATATAACTCCATTAAATGAAAGAAAAAGAAAACTCTAATTCTAGAAAGCATATTTACTTCCCCAAACGATGTCGACAAAAAAGTAACGAAATGTATTTTATCTGTAAAACTGCAACAGGAAGAAGCTGCTGTTTCGAAAGCTTCAAAAGGCTGTTATAAAGTTATAGATCCCCAGATTTTAGAATCTAGAGACTTTATCCAGGAAACTTTGACGGAAAAAGAGAGTGATTTTCGCTGTAAAAAAACAGCCAACAACTATGACATATATCCAACTTCAAAGTTCAAAACTTTACCGTCTTCTTTTAACTAAAGGAATTAGCATCAATGATCGGAACATTTAAAATAATGGAACATCAAAAGAGAATACCTTAGAGTTACAAGGGAGAAGACTCCTAAGCCTGTTGAGATGAGAGTTAATCCTTTCTCTCCTTCTTCTCTCAGCTTCTTTGTGATTCTTCAAAGCAGCAAGAGCTCTATCCTGCGGCGTCGTTTCGCTGATGCAGGAATTTGAAAAGCTTTGCATAATTTGAAAGTCGTAGCTGGAAGAAGAAAAGCCATAGGAGGATCCATGTCCGACACCGTTTTGAGCCAGAAAACGGTAGAGCTCCGAATTCTCCGGTTGCATGTTTTCCTTTTTCTTCTTTTTGAGTGGAGAGAAGAAAGACCAAGCTAGTAAGTTGGAAGTGTTTTTGAGTGCGTTCGGTCGTTTTTGTCTTTATGGTTTTTAATAATATCTCCAACAAAAAAGTTGTGGTATAAAGTTTCCCGGCTTCCTTGCTCATGTAGAGCATTGGAAAAAAAATAATTTTCTTGTATAAGACTTTTATCGTATTATTTTTTTTTTGATATAAGATCATTATTATAGTATTAAGTAAAGACGCACGTAATTTTAGAGTCTTTAATTAAAGATTTCATGTAATCTTGGAATTTTTTAATTTTTCTAAAATATAAAAAGTTTAGTAATCTTGGTAGTCTTCAACTCAAGAATCTATGTAATATTAGAGTCTTCTAAAGGTATTGTAATAATTACACTAGTGTTAGAAATAATACTCGATATAGACTATTTTGAGATTTTTTTAAAAAGATATTATTTTAATCATTATCTCAAGTTTTCCATTTCTTAATATTTTATTTGAAAGAATATTATAAAGTGGAATTAACTTCTCACGAGTAGGGGTGTAAACAGGCAAAGTCGAGTTTGAATAATGCTGAGTTCGACTCGATTTGAAAACTCTGAAATGAAGTTCGAATCGATTCGAAAACTCGTGAGCTTAAAATTTTTAAGCTCGACTCGAGCTCGAAATCCTGAACTGAAGCTCGTGAGCAACTCGAAAAGGCTCAAAATGAGTAAAAAAAATTCTTAAACTTAACTCGATTGAAACTTCAAACACGAACCTGAACGTTAAATACATGAAAATCTTATTGTATTTTTAAAAAAATCAATACATAAATGTTAATATTATTAATAATTTATTTAAAAAAAATAAAATCTTAATATATTATGTTTTCGAGCTGCTCACGAGCTTTTCGAGTTAAATATCAAATAGCTCGTTTCGACTTGTTAAGAACTAGAGTCAAGCTCGAGTCGAATTCATTCGATCTGAGTATTTATTAAGTCTTAATTAATTCAATCTCGAGTAACTCACGATATGTTTCTTCTCATTTACAGTCTTACCCACGAGTTCTCAAATTTCTAGGCATTTATAATGTTTTTCTTGAAAAAATATATTGCCGCTTTATAGTTATGGGTTGTTCATGATATACTGATACACGCTTAGAGATTGGGATATAAAAAAGTCAAATTGAAACGGACAGTGCTGAAGTGTGTCGTATTAATTTTTAGGAGTCTCTGTCGGTGGAAGAAAATTGTAGGGTAAACTATGAGTTTAGTACATAAATTATCAGTTTTAATCAATTTTAGTACATACACTTTTAATCTTTTTAAAATTATATCTAATGTTTAGTTTTTGTTTCATTTTAGTACCTCGCCATTAAAAACTTAATGTGTTTAGTACTTAATCTATCGATTTTGGTCCGTTTTAGTACCTAAACTTTCAATTTGTTTCAAAACTTAATATTTTAACAGGGTACTAAAATGAAATAAATACTAAATGTTATGAGTGGCAACAGGGGGTGAGGACGATTTTGCATTACCCATTCCGTCCCCAACATTTGCTGGTACGGTTTTGGGGAATCTCCATTATATGTTTCAGAGATTTTTTTGTCTCCATCCCTTACGGATCCCTGCGGGTTTCGGCAAAAAGTAAACTAACATTTTTTTAAATCGATGCAACACCTAAATCTTGTAAGATATGTAAGATTGCCTCAAATTGATTTATATCTATAATAAGAAAGTTTCAAACATCAATATTCATCTAACACTGAATGTATATGTGCAATCTTAACCATTTTAATATCAACAAATCAATGTATATTAAATGAGAAAAGATCTAAACTTCAATTTTAGTTCCTTTAAGATGTAACAGTGGAAAAATGTAATCTCACATATATTTTTTGGGGTCCTATAGTTATTTTTGTAAAATATCGAGGATTCCTACGATTATTTTTCGGGGATCTCCACGATTATTCACACAGGTACGGTTCGGTTATCCCCACGGTTCGGATATAACAATCCTCTTCCCCATCCCTAATTAAGCTTCGGGGATAAAACTTCCCCATCCAATCCCCTTGGGTGAAGATTTCGGTTATTCCCCATCCCTGTCGGTTAAGATCCCCACAGTTTTCAGTTTTTCCCCACCCGATTGCCACCCCTAAATGTTTGGTATCATTTTGAAAATATTAAAAGTTTAAGTACTAAAACATATTTAATATGTTAGTTTAGATATTAAATGTGTAGTTTACCAAAAATTGTGTTGCGTGTATCGAAATCATTTTTTCAGCATAAATTAATTGTTGTTAGTGGTTATAGAAATGTTTTTTATTTTTAGATGTTTCAGGTTTGAGTATAACATTTGAAAGAATGTTTGAATGTTCATTATCAAAACTTAATTTTTGAATGTTTGTTATTTTTAGATGTTTCCGGTATCGATGATGTTGTAATTGGACTTGAACTCTATTTACTCCATCAACTATGATTAAAAAATATATCCACGTTATTCAAAAGAAAAAAAAGAAGTATATCCACAAGGTAAAGTCCTAATATAACTCAATCTTAGATTTTTTTTAATCCTAACCCGACTAGATTTCTATTTACTTGATGACTCTTGGATGGCAACAAATGCAATTCGCTTTGTGGTATGTTAGTCGATACTCCTGGATACCTAAGATTGCCTTAGTCTCGAACCTTGACACGCGACCCGTGACATGAGGTTGCTCACTAGTATAGATAGAGAGATGTGAAAGTAACAGTCTTAGTTATGGTCATACCCAAACTTATAATCTTTACATTATTACTATTGAGATAGGAGCAGCTCAAAATGGTTTCATCTTTCCCAATTATCTTGGCTGGAACTTGTACGAAGCGTTTATAAAAACTTTTATGCATAGAGGTTTGACATTCTTTTCCTATCTAAATCTGAAGGACTGAACCCTACCTTATTCTTGAGCCCTTTGTCGACCTAACCTTACCCGCATTTCCTTTTGAATGGGGCCAAAGAAATGTCATCTGCAACCAGCCTCGCTCCGACAAAGATAGGATGGCATTCTATGCTGTGATATGGACTATTGGCTGTGCCGAAACGAAATCCTTTATAATAAAATAAGTTTTAGCAACGGATACTTATATGAAATGGCTATGTTGAGGTTGGGTTTTTGGTGCAAAAGCAAGTGGCCGGTCTGCTGTGCTTCCATTTTGGATTGTCTGCGTTCCCCTAATCTTATCAATGTTCCTAGTTAAAATTAATTCTGTCATGCTAATTCGGATGTGGTGGTTCTGTGTGGTTATGGTTTTGTTAGTTGATTAATGTTCCTGGAATGTTTAGCTTGGATGTAAGCTGCAGAGATCCTGGTTACTGGGTGAGGAAAATTGGTTGTGATGGTCCTTTTGGCATTGATGGTGATTTTTTATTGGATCGTTCCTGTTTTTTGGGAAGCAAGAGTTTTTGCGGGGTGCTATTTTTATCTGTTGTTGTTTTTTTCTACGACTTCAAGGTGCGATGCTTCAGTGGGAATCCAGTCTTTCGCCTTGCTCCTATATGGTGTGGTGGAAGCTGCTCAAGGGTGAGGCATTACTGCTTTCTTTGTGATAAATTGATGGATCCTGAAAGGTGTGTATATCCCATTGCAATTCTGCGGTTTAAAGGTAATAGTCTTATCGCTTTATAATCATAGTCCCATGGCAAAGAATGAGTTGGTTCCAATGGGGGCTTTAGTTGATGTGTATGGTCATTCAAAATCGTGGGTAGTGGAGATGATGCTTGTGGTGCTTTAATGTACATTAGCGAGCAGTAGTGCAGATGAAGGTGTCGATGTCTCCACAATTCTAGGTTTAGTTATGTTTCGTTCCATATAAGGTTCATGAAGGGACGTTGGTTTTCCACATTGGGTGTGGTGGTGGGTGCCTAATTGAGTGGGCTTCAGTGCTATTTTTTTGGGAGTGATTTGTGGTCTCGGGTGAAAAGCTGATCGAAAGTCTATTGTGGATTATCAAAGTGCCTGATTGTAGTAAAGTAGGTGCTGTGGAGTGTTGGTGGGTTCATGTTTGTTAAGCTTCTAGAGGGTACACGTTGGTTCATGGTGGTATTGAGTGCATTGAAAAGCGTTCCTTCCACCCTTTTGTTCGGCTGGGCTACTTCTGAGTGCAGTGTTCATGCAGTTTTAAATTTGTTTCGGGTGATCTTGGGTGAGTTAGAAGGCTCTTAGCCAGTTTTTTTATTTTATACTTTGGTGTATGGTCAGGTTATATATGTAAGTTGGTTCCTTTGTGATTGTTTGTGAATGACTCGGTTATGTAATAACACTGATTGGACGCACTCTTTTTCTTCTATTTAAGTTTAGAGAAATTTTTTAACGATATCCCTATCGATATATTTGTTTTATATGGTTTTAATAAATCATACAAAAACCACCTTTTTCAAAAAAAAAAATCCACTTAGACCTCTACTTAAGAATTAAGATGGAAACTTAGTCGATCGATCTGCTAATGGAAGACTTTATAACACACTATGAACGGAAAGAGCATATTGAAGCTTTGAAAGGAATTCTGCGGAGCCGGTTAGAAGGATACATATCAAAATCATAGTGGCCGCTCTCTTCACTTCAAGAGTTTCAAACAAGACAGACACAAAATTTTATATTAAAGAGGCGAACTTCTAAAATTTTAGGAGGAGATAACTTTATAAAACTTTAGAGCGAAAATAGATTATCAATATAAAATACAAAAAATATATCTAAAATATATGATAATTTAAAATTTTTAGAGATGATTGCCTCTAACCGTCCCTCCATTCGGTCAATCCCTAATTTCAACAGAACAAGAAAGAAGCAGCAAACCAGACTCTTTCGCTAGGGAAATGAGAGTTGGGGTAAGTTAGGGTGTGCTATAGAATGAAAGGATGCAAAATTTAATGTAGAACCAATAGAGAGGTAGCCTTAAATCAAAAGATTAGGCGAAGACTCATATGATTTGAGTAGTATAAAAGAAAGAGATGATAAGCTTTCCTCGTGTACTAGCTTACTCTTCAAGCAAGAAAGAACATACCTCTATAACGCAATTCTCGAGGTTCACTAGGACTCATCTCAATTGCCAATTCCTTTTATGAGAAGGCTTCAATTAAAAGAAAATTACAACTTGAGGTGGAATCACAATCACAAGTCATATCTTTCCACCATAGTAAAATCTAAAGAAAAACTTCTACTCGAACTTGTGTAACATGGTAAGCAGTAAGGGTTCAGATTTAACAAAAACTTTTTGTACGAGTACCCAACCATATTTCACAAATTAATGTAGGACTAATATAGAGGTTAACTCTTAAATGCAGGCTTATAAGTTCGTCTAGGATTAGCCGCTTACTGACTACCTGGTTGGTAGCCTTAAATCAAAGGATTATGCCATTACTCATATGATTCGAGTGTAATGAAAGGCGGAGATAACTCCCGTCGAAACCAGTCTTATTCATAGAACATGAAAGAAGAGACCCCTTCATCAAATTCTTGAGGTTTATTTCTACCAATAGATAGATCTAAAGAAAAACTTTTTCTGTTCCAACATGTGTAATAACAATAGGTAGTAGGAATAACACACCTTATCCAAGTCGAACGATCGGTTGGGCATGTGTATCATGTTTAACAATAACACTGCTAATTTTTTTAGAACACATGTGTATTCGTATAGACTTTATTTATATTTTAGTCCTGGTATTGAATTTGTAAGAACTTATAGTTTATTTATTTCTATACATGTTTGTGTGAGAGCTTTACATTTGTACCAAACATTCTACCAAACTCAGTTGATGTATTTTGTTATCTTTTGAGATGTTAAATTGTTTTTTTATAGAAAAATTGTATGGTCTATTTGTTGGGTCGTTTAAAGTGTCTAAATATGGAATCATATGTCTACCGTTGTAATAGGTTGAACTTAGTGTGTTAAATTTAATGATAACATAATTTAGGTTCAATCGGTCTTAAGATTCGTTGGTCGATTTTAAATAAATATCAATAGATACATGCCCCTAGGTTTAAGTGTACTCCTCAAAGAGTGAAATTTTAATAGTGTTTTTCTTATTCTTTTGATTGTAGGAATTCGATATGCCTTGTTGTCGGAACGGTCCTTAAGTCTTTTAGAGCTATGGCGGGGATCGATCCAACTGAATCTTGGAAAAGGTTGGGTTTTAAAATAAAAAAACAAATAAATAGATTTGGAGTCACCATCGACCATTGGGTTAGGTGAGTCGAATATCTAAAAATACATTTTAAAATAATCTTAAGAAAAATAATTTTAAAAGATAAAAATTGATATGCATTTAACCATAAATTCGTTTTGAAAAGGATTCGAGAGTCGATTACGTGTGGGGAATGATTAGCACCCCTACGACGCCCGAAATCGGTACCTAAGCGATTATACATCATCTAAATATTAAAATTGGCAAATTCGAATAACATTTAAATTATAATATTTTTTGAGAGAAATTAAAGGGGTATTATTTTGCACGAACACTTCTCGAAAATACATTCCTTGTCAATTAAGGGGCATTTTCATGGATTCCCCATACAAAAGAATATTACCCAAATTTTTAGATAAAATACATACAATAATTACATTACAAAAACAAATTCATTCGAATATAAAATGCATTATCTTGTTCGAACAATTCTTGGAAACACACTCCTTGTCAGTTAAGGCGCGTTTCTATAAATTCCTCGAGTAAAATAATATCTGAAAATATTACAACTAGCGAGTAATTAACAAATACACGTAAGTGATGGATCAAAATAAATAAGATGACGACTTTAGGGATTAAACTATACAACCAACATGAAATCAAGGCAACCATTGCAAATATTTTACAAACTAGGCACTATAATCATAAATAAACCAATTTCAATCATTCAAGATTAAAATAGAAATCATTAAAATAAGGCACTCGAATTAAAATAATCATAAAGATAAGAAAACAATCAGAAAATGACAATAAAACAATATCTACATCATGAACTATCAGTGACTAAAATACATAAATTAAAGATATCGTATCTAAATTATAATAAAATAATAAACAGAATCCAAACAATGGTTAAAATGAATAAAAATAAAAACCACTAACAAATTTCGAATAAACCACAATAATAATAGTGACTAAATTAAAACAAACACAAATTCTAGCACAAAATTAAAGAAATAAAATAAATAGAGTACTAGTGACTGAAATGGAAAAACACGCATAAAGTAAAGGGACATGGAAGAAAATAAACCAAAAAGTTAGTGCTGAGAAATAAAAAGGAAAAATACTAAATCAGTCTATAAATATTTTTTTAAAAATTAAACAGTCACTACACATGACCAAAATGCAAAACACGCATAAAAGTACAGGGACCAAACATAAATTAAACAAAAAAATATATAACATTCATCAGAAATGGATAAATTACAAAAACGATCCCTATAGTTGACTATTTTGTAAAACACGCCTAACTTAGGGGGGCCTAAGTATAATTTCCCTAAATTTTTCTATAAATATCATATTTTTCTCTTTTTTTTAAATAATTTTCATTTGTTTTTTTAATCTTTAGAGAGAGAGAGAGAGGTCTCACCTATCTCTAGGATTCCAGTCGTCGGGCTACGCCGGTCGCATCATCGCCTTTGTCGGTGGCCGTTGGCCACAAAAATTTACCAGGAGATCCGCCTCAACCTCCTCATCGCGGATCTGGGCTTGGTTTTGCGAGAATCGACCCAAGCTCCACGAAAATAACCAATAATGTATTGGCTTCCACCGTCCAAATCTCCGTCGTCCGATGTTGGATCGCCTCAATTTTTTGTATGTTGCTCGTCGATTCTTCTTCTCCACTTTGACCGTTTGGATCTTGGAAAGGAGGTCTCGTCCGCCGTAATACCATCGGCATAAGGGTAACACCCTTTCCTCTCCATTCAATTTTTTTGTGTATTTCGGTTCTTTCTCATTTTTTCATTTATTTTGCAGGTTCGTTGGAGGTTGGTATTTTAATGAATCCCATTTGAATAATACAAAAAAGAAAGAAAGAAAGGAAAAAAATGAAAGTTTCCTCAATTTTTCTTTTATTGATTTTCAATTTTTTTGTTACAATGGTTACACTATTTTTTTCTTCTTCGATTCTCCCCTCTTTTTTTGGTAAACCTAGACCCTTTATATTGTTGTTCTCCTGGGTTTTTATATGCCATTACACTTATAATCAAAATGAATTCCCATATCTTTTTGTTTACTATTTCGTGAAGTGTTCGGTTGACAGGGACTGATGGTGGCGTGCTCAGTTGGTGATGGCAGGAGTAGCTGGTGTTTCACGTGGGATTGCACAGTGATGGCAGGTAGCAGCAACCGGGTCTGGGTTGTCATTGTAACCGGGTTTTGCTGTTGGGCCCGATTTGGGTACTTGTTGCTTGTTTAGCCCAATTGGGCATGCTAATGTAATTTTAGGCCCAAGTGGGCTCGTTGTACTGGCCTGCAAAGGAAATAAAATAAACGTTGATAATAATAATAATAATAATAATAATAATAATAATAATAATAATAATAATAATAATAATAATGGGTCTCCAAACTAAAACGGGTGTCAACAGCTGCCCCTCTTTGCCCATTCTCGTGTTAACAATAATAGGGCAAAGATAAAAAGACAACTCATTTTTGTCTGGTTCCATCTCTGTGCTTTGAAATTTGATAAGGGATCTGCTCCACTATTTTTGCAGGGTATATCAGATCAAGAAACATTGATTCATTCCACTGTTCTTCAGGGAAGATTGAATCGGAATCGATTTGCTTCACTACTCTTCAGGAAGACCAAATCTGAAAGAAGAAGAATATGTTCCACTACTTTTTAAGGGAGATCAGACTCGAGAAAACTATGATCCACTTCGCTGCTCTTCAAGGAAGGCTAAATCGAACTTGATTTGCTTCGCTGCACTTCAGGAAGACCAAATCTGAAAGAAGAAGAATTTGTTCCACTACTCTTTATGGGAGGTCAGACTCGAGAAAATTTTGATCCACTTCGCTGCTCTTCAGGGAAGGCTGAATCGAACATGATTTTCTTCGCTGCTCTTCAGGAAGACCAAATATGAAAGAAGAAGAATATGTTCCACTACTCTTTAGGGGATATCAGACTCGAGAAAATTTTGATCCACTTCGTTGCTCTTCAGGGAAGGCTGGATCGAACTTGATTTTCTTTGTTGTTCTTCAGGAATACCAAATTTGAAAGAAGAAGAATCTGCTCCACTACTCTTTAGGGGAGGTCAGACTCGAGAAAATTTTGATCCACTTCGATGTTCTTCAGGGAAGGCTGAATCGAACTTGATTTGCTTCGTTGCTCTTCAGAAAGACCAAATCTGAAAGAAGAAGAATCTGCTCCACTACTCTTTAGGGGAAATCAGACTCGAGAAAATTTTGATCCACTTCACTTCTCTTCAGGGAAGATTGAATTAAATTTGATTTGCTTCTCTTGTCTTCAAGAAGATCGAATCTAAAAATCAAACATTACCAATCATTAGTGCACGTTTGAGAATTTGAAAACATCATACTTGAAAGTTCAGAATTTGATAGAATCTTTGAAAATTCATTTTTCTTGTGGGAACTTGTATCCCAGCCACCAGATATGGGAATATGCCTTGACTCAAATGCCATTTGAACCTCTCTCTTCTTGGGACTTTGAATTGTTTGATGACTCCTGCTTGTCATAAATCTGTAGTTTTCTTGAAAAAACTTGTAAAATATTCATTTTGAATATGCAACGTATCTGAATAATGAATGTAGTGATCCAATTCATTTATGATTAATCTTTTGGAAAGTGAAAAGGTCTTTAAGAAAGACAAAATTAGAACATTCACCGCAACGACCCACAATAGATAAAGTTAATTTCTGGAGTCTTATGGAAGACATGGTCGAGGTTTCGAGGGAAACGATCCTTAGGAAAATTAAACTGAACTTTCTAGGACACAAGTCCTAAGAGAGTCAGAATTAAACACAAGTTGATGAATGATACTACTGAAAAGTTGACTCCTCTCAGCGAGAAAATAAAAAAAAACAACATCAAAAGATTGACTCCTCTTCACGAGAAAGTCAATAAGAAAAACACTAAAATGTTGACTCCTCTTCACAAGAAAGTCAATAAAGACAACATCGAATGATTGACTCCTCTTCGCGAAAAAGTTAAGGACAACACTAAATATTGACTCTTCCTCACGAGAAAGTCAAGGAAGACAACACCAAAAGATTGACTTCTCTTCACGAGAAAGTCAGGAATGGCAATACTGAAAGATTAACTTCTGTCACGAGAAAGTTAAGAATAACATTGAAAGATGACTCCTCTTCACGAGGGAGTCAAGAATAACAAAGATTAACTTCTCTTCACGAGGAAGTCAAGAATAACAAATATCGACTTCTCTTCACGAGGAATTCAAGAATATCAAAGATTGACTCCTCTTCATGAGGGAGTCTGTAATACCCCAAATAGTAGGCTAGTGACTAATTTGAAAAGAATTTAAAAATTAAAGATTTATTTGAATAATTGGTAAAAGATAAGAAAATGAATTGGAATAGTGTTTGAACTAAATTATAGAAATAAATGAATAAAGAGGGCATTTTGGTCTTTTAGAGTGAAATGAATTTAAAACCCATTTAAATTAGGGATTTTAAATAAAAAGGGGAAATTAAGCTTGAGAAGCTATTTTCTTCTTCTTCTTCCTTCTTCCATGTGGGTTTGCTATCCTCCATAGCTCTAAAGGTAAGTTCCAATTATTTGGTTTTTCCTTTTGATTATAGATTGTTTTTACAACCTTAAGTGATATGAAAGCTTAAGGAATGATTATTTGAGATTTAAATCATGAAATGAAGAAAATATTAGAGATTAAAGAAAATGAGTTTGATAATGATATTTTAATATATGAAGGTTTAGTAATGTTTGTTGGTAAAATTGACTTGTCAAGAAGGTAAATGTTAGATTAGAAGCATTTGTTGAGTGAAATAACAAGTTAGAAATTATGGTGTGATTCTTAAACTCAAATGATCTTGAGGAACATTAGATGTTTTAAGTGGATAAATGAAGGAAAGTTAGTAAGGCTACGTAGAGAAGTGTTATATAGTATAGTTAGGGGTAAAGGAGATGAAAATTTCCCAAAGTTGGGTAAATTTTGAGAAAAAAAAATGAAAAATCTGGGCAGGGGTATCGATACCCTATGAAGAAGTATCGATATCATAGACAAGAAATTAGGCTAAATTATATAAGAGGTATAGATACTGATTCAACCAGTATCGGTACCCAAGCAATGTGGTATCGATACCATGGTAAGGGTATCGATACCAGTAAACATCGAATCTAATTTGGGTATCGATACCTATAGGGGGTATCAATACCATAGCATAGGGGTATCGATACGATGGTGAGGGTATCGATACCAGGATACATCGAAGCTAATTTTGGTAGCGATGCCATAAGCAGGGGTATCAATATCAAAGGGCCAGAAATGTTAATTTGGAGATGATAATGTTGTAGGAAGTTAATAATAAATATTTTGATTTATGTTAAGTTATAATTGTTAGGAAAATATTCTAACATTGGATATGATACATATTTTATGGATGCTTGAGTAGATCAGAACCAAGCTCCCGAAAGAAGCAATATTAAGGGCAAAGACAAAGTACCAAAGTAATCAACTTTATATTTGGGATACATAGAGAGGAAAGCCAGGTGAGCACATTTAATTATGTACATATATGCTACAATAGTTATAGTTGTAGAATGATTAATGTAAGTATGATGATTACCAAATGGCACTTCATGTGAAAAATGTTAAGAAATTCATACCAAGAGTATGAATTTCCGTATGTGGCACTTCGTGTGCTAATATGATAAGAAATTCATACTAAGTGTATGAATTTCTGTATCAGGCACCTTGTGTGCTAAATGATAAGAAATTCATACTAAGTGCATGAATTTCATTATGAGAAAAATATGGTTATAAATATAAGCACTGCATAATAAGGAAATTGGTCTTTATATTAGTTATGGGTATGCAAACCACACATATTTTAGAAATGATTGATAAATTATGATATTAGCACTAGGGATGTAAATTATGGAATATGAATTGAATTGAAAGATCTCGTGAGAGATAAAATTGTCAGAAGTTCATAATAGAAGGTGAATTGTCGTAATTGTATTGGATAAGTAATCCATGTAAATTGTAGTAAAATTTAGGTATTAGTACACTGGCAGTATGGGAATAAACCATAGAATGTATAATGATGCAAAGGGTTAATTGATATGATGAATGATTATTATAGTAGAGATTGCTCTAAAGTAAAAGAATAAATGCCTAACTGTGCATATGACAGAAAGGTGTCATTTATGCCAGTTAGATGAAAGGCTAAGTGCCTTTGAGGCCTAACTTTACATATGATAGAAAGGTGTCATTTATGCCAGTTAGATGAAAGACTAAGTGTCTTTGAGGCCTAACTGTGCAATTGGCATAAATGTGTCAATTATGCTAGTTATATGAACTGTTAAGTACCGTTGAGTAAAAGAATAATGGTCTAACTGTGCAATTGATAGAAATGCGTCAATTATGCCAGTTAGATGAACAGTTAAGTACCGTTGAGTAAAAGAATAATGACCTAACTGTGCAATTGGCAGAAAGGTGTCAATGATGCCAGTTAGATGAACGATTAAGTACCGTTGAGTAAAAGAATAATGTCCTAACTGTGCAATTGGCATAAAGGTGTCAATTATGCTAGTTAGATGAACGGTTGAGTACAGTTGAGTAAAAGAATAATGGCCTAACTGTGCAATGGCAGAAAGGTGTCAATTATGCCAGTTAGACGAATGTTAAACACTGTTGTGTAAGAGAATAAAGAAATTATAATGTAATGTGATATGAATGGTATATAATTGATACGAAAGGATAATATATATTATATATATATAATGTTAAAAAGAAAAATACATAATTATTATGAATGGATGTTATAAAGGGAAAATGTAAACCAAATATAATGGGTATGAAAGGACACCCCAAAGGAATACAAATCAGTGTATAAATAGTAATTAAGGTGTCACCATAAGGATTATAAAAGATATATGATCAACGAGAACCTTGGTGAAATACATGTATAGTATTTTCACATGCAATGTACAATGGGTAAATAAAAAATCAAGGGGGATAATATACAAAAGGATAAGTATGATTGGTATAATATGAATAATTTCCATGATGTTATGAAAGAATTATGGTAGAACTAAGAATGGCTTAACTTGTCCTTATAAATAACGAAATTAAATTCTTTATTCAATATTCATAGGATGTTGTTGTATAGCTGTAATATCATTGCAGTATTATGTCTCACTAAGTAATTACTTAATGTGTGTTTATTTCATGCATAGGTAAAAGCAAGGATTATTTGCGTAAGGAGTGTAGTTGTTACATTAACTTTTATTAATTAAAGGTTGACTCACCAATAACATTATGACAATCTTATTCATTTTGAGAACTTAGTTGGCAAGTAATTAAATTATAGTAAATATTTTTTAATGTACTAAAGTGATAGTTTTAGTATGTTGCCTTTATAAACATCATATTTTTTAGTTGAGCAAATTGAAACAATTTTTTACGGATTTTGTAATTAAACTATTTGAACAGTGATGAATAGTACCCGATGCTCAAAAATTCCAGAAGGCTACAGGGGTATCGATACCTGCTACAGGAGTATCGATACTTCTACTATTCATATAACCCAACGGTCATAAAATTCAAATATTATGAAGGGGTAATGATACCTGCTACAGGGGTACCGATACTACCTATTATGGGCAGCTTTTTTATGCAGAAAAATCATCCCTAAACGGCTTCAAAACATCCCCAATGGCTATATATGACTTCAAACACATTCCAAGCTATAAATACAAGCTGAGGACACTTGAAGAAGTATGAGAACAACTATCCAAGCAATCAAACACAAGAGAAGAGTTTTTCATTCTTATTTCATCTTTCTCTTGTAAATATTTTGTTCTTGTGAGCTCAATCTTGTAAACACCTACCTTAGATAGGTGTTCTTGTCTACGTTTCTTATCCTTTGTAAAGGGGAAAGGTTCTAGCTAAGCCCGTGTAAAAGCTAGGGAAATGTTATAGTTTAGCCATTGAAAAACTAGGGAGTTGTAAAGGTTATCTCTTTTTCCTTGAAAAAGAAAGAACAAATTAGTGAATTTATTGGAAAATCCTTAGTGAAGAGCTAAGTTAGTGGATGTAGACTTGGTTGAGAAGTCGAACCACTATAAATCATTGTGCAAATTTCTATCTTTCAATCTCCTTACTCCCTAAACACAAAAACCGTTCTGACCCCTCTTTGTAAACCTATTCGGTTATCGATTCGAGCTTCCGAAAAATACCAACAATTGGCATTAGAGCCTAACTCGTTAGAAGGCTTAACATCATTGAGACGATCCTTGAAGAAGCTCTACCAATTCCCAACGCAACCGACAAAGAAATGGCTTCAACCTCCGGTGCTTATTACCTTGAAGATATACCTATTATGGATTTGCAACTGGTCAACAAGCCACCCTTCTTCAATGGAGAAAATTATGCCCATTGGAAGAATAAGATGATGTACTTTATTCGAGCCTACAATCTAGGAGCTTGGAACTCAATCATGGACGGTTACTCCTCTCCACCCGGCAAGTACAACGATTGGAGCAAAGAAGAGCAGAAAAATTTCAAGCTTAATTCTAAGGCTATACATATTCTCTTGTGTGCTTTAGGCCCAAATGAATATGGAAGAATCTCATATTGTTCTAGTGCCAAAGAGATTTGGGATAAACTCCAAGTCACTCATGAAGGAACCGATGAAGTGAAGGAATCTAAGAAAAGTCTTCTCAACCATAGCTTCGAGAACTTCAAGATGAAACCCGATGAAGACATCAAAGCTATGACGGATAGATTTTCCGTGATTGTCAACGGTCTTAGAGGATTTGGAGAAATAATCCCTAATGAGAAGCTTGTAAGGAAGATGATCTACTCTTTTCCAAGTTCGTGGCAATCGAAGAAGACCGCCATTATCGAAGCTAGAGACCTAAAGTCTCTCACTCTCGATTAATTGATTGGTTCTCTTCTCACTCAAGAGATGATATTGAAGGAAGAGTAAGAAAATGAAGAGAAGAAAAACAAGAAAAAGAAAAAGGAGGTAGGCATTAATGAATACTATTAAGATTCAAGTGATGAGGTGGATGAAGACGATGATGAACAAGAACAAGAGATGATCAAGCTCTTGAAGGAACTCAAGAGATTCATGATTTCCAAGGAAGTGAAACATGAATAAACTAAGAAGAAGAGTCCCCCGGTGTGCTTCAATTGTCAAAGAAAGGGACATGTCAAGTATGAATGTCCTCTTCTAAAGAAAAAGGGGAAGACGACATTTGTTGCATCTTGGAGCAATGACGATGATTCCAATGATGAAGATGAAGTAGTCAACCTATGCCTAATAGCCACTCATGAAGATTTAGAGGTATCTTCTAACTCAAATGAATTTAATTCATTTATTTTTAATGAGTTACAAGATGCTTATAATAGGTTGTATTTGGGATTTGAGACCATGAATTCCAAATATACGAAATTAATTTCAAAACTCAAAATTAAAGATAATTTGATTTTGAAAGCAAAAGTTGATTTTGAAAATCAAAATGAAATTTTGAAAAATGATTTAGAGCTTTCAAATATCAAAATAAATGATTTAGAAAAAGAAAATTTTGAGTTAGGAGTTAAGCTTGAAAGCTTAATAAAAGAAAAAAATTAATTTCTAAAAATAACCTATTATGTTTAAATATGGCAAAATGCTCACATTGTCATTATCATGGTCATTTGGAACATACTTATCCTTTGAAGAAAGGAAAACATTTTAAAATTAGGCAAGTATGGATTCCGAAAGGAACAAGTGTCATTAAAACTAACGTTCAAGGATCCAAATCAATTTGGATACCAAAATCTACTTAAATGTCTCTTGTAGGTTTGTGGGAGCAATTGTAATGAAAGTGATGATATTCAAGATGCTCTAGCCACACATGAAAAGGAATGGGTAACCTTTAAGCTTAATGTTTTTAATTTTAGTTATTTGGTTGCTCATTTGGATTTATGCATGCATGAGCTTTGATTTTAAATGATAATGCATTGTTTTTAATCTCATGTATGATTTTAAAAAAAGGTATGATGAACATTTTAATTTTTTTTTTATAATTTTTAGTTCATCATAATACAATTTTGGTCAAAATTGGTTTAATGCAAATGATATCTCTCTAACAATTGATATCAATTTTTCAAATACTTTGATTTTACAAACTTTAAATTTTTTTACCTAAATTTGAATGTTTATGCATGTGGTTTAAATGAAAAATGATATCTCTCTAACAATTGATATCAAAATTTTTGAAATGCATAACATTTTTGGAAAACTTTATGCATATGATCTTTGATTCAACAATTGGTATTGCATAAAGTATTTTGGAATTGGATACATTGAATTTCATGTGCTACTAACATGTTTGTTATTCTTTGTTGAAATTCAATTTTGTTTAAGTGTCAAGTTCTTAAAGCTAAATTTTGTTTGGAATACATTTATTGAGGGGGAGCTTTGATTTTTCAAATGATTTTTTAAATGTCAAATTTACCACTTACTCTCCAAAGTTATTTAGAACTTTAAAGATTGAATTATTTTTTATATAACAAAAAGGGGGAGAAGTTTGGTTTGAAAAATTCAATTTCTTAATGAAAAAGGGGGAGCTTAATATTTTCATATATTTTCCAACAATTGGTAACAATTGGTATCTTTTTAACAATTGATACTCTTTTGTTAACAATTGGTATCTTTTTCATTAAACATTTGATTAAGGGAGAGTTTTGCCAAAAACAATTTTTTAAATGTTTTGTTATATCAAAAAGGGGGAGATTGTTGAATTATGTTTCGATATAACAAATTTAAAGGCAAAATATTTTGGGACTTGAATTGAATTTATTCAAAGTTTTAAAAATGTTTCAAAAATAATTCAAAGTCCATCTAATTTGGAATTGAGGACAAAAATGTTTTTATGAATAGTAATTTACTGTATAAATAGTACCGATAATGTTTGAACAGTATCGATACTATTTGAACAGTGATGAACAGTACTCGATGCTAAAAAATTCCATAATGCTACAGGGATATCGATACCTGCTACAGGAGTACCGATACTGCTACTGTTCATACAACCCAACAGTCATAAAATTCAAATATTATGAAGGGGTATCGATACCTGCTACAGGGGTACCGATACTACCTATTATGGGCAGTCTTTTTATGCAGAAAAATCATCCCCAAACGGCTTCAAAACATACCCGACGACTATATACGACTTCAAACACATTCCAAGCTATAAATACAAGCTAATGACACTTGAAGAAGTATGAGAACAACTATCCAAGCAATCAAACACAAGAGAAGAGTTTTTTATTCTTATTTACGTTTCTTATCCTTTGTACAGGAGAAATGTTCTAGCTAAGCCCGTGTAAAATCTAGGGAAAGATTCTAGTTTAGCCATTGAAAAACTAGGGAGTTGTAAAGGTTATCTCTTTATCCTTGAAAAAGAAAGAACAAATTAGTGAATTTGTTGGAAAATCCTTGGTGAGGAGCTAAGGTAGTGGATGTAGACTTGGTTGAGAAGTCGAACCACTATAAATCGCTGTGCAAATTTCTATCTTTCAATCTCCTTACTCCGTAAACACAAAAATCGTTCTGACCCTCTTTACAAACCTATTCAGTTATCGATTCAAGCTTCCGAAAAATCCCAATAGATATGGTTGTTTTATTTATTGGTATCATAGCTATAGATTTAACCGATTCTTGGCTAAAACTGGGTTTAATTGACTTGAGAAAAATGATTACATGATATTGAGATTGTCAAAGTTACTGATAAGGTGTCATTAGAGTATAATTAATGACACTCCTTACTAACAGTAATGTTGTAACAATGTATATTCTAATAGATGTCAGAATTCTCGAACTCGTGTAGAGCATAGGAACAAGAGATAAGAGAAGGGACTAATAGCGAAAGTTACGAAGCTAATAGTGAATAATCGGTTCCATTTGAAAATGCTAGTGCGCCTTCACATCAAGGGATATCGATACTAGAGTATGGAGCTTTTATGCAAGCTCTCAACGTATGTTGACTCGTTTTCAACCTCCCTCTGGTCCTTCAGTACCTAGAATGTTGATCCCAAATGAGCTAAAGATTTTAGAAGTTCCAGAGTTTCGTGGAAATGAAGGTGAGGGTCCTTTGGAGGCCGATATGTCGTTAAATGATGTGATGTTAATGTTTGAAAGCCTGCAACGCTCAGATCAGGAAAAATTTAGAGGAGTTGTAACTTTACTTAGGGGATCAGCTCAAGTATGGTGGTCTAACACTATGATGTATGCACCACTGGAGCAAGTCACTTGGCAATTCTTCTTGGGAAAATTTAAGAACAAGTATGTGGGTGAACAGTTCAAATGGGCAATGCTGTTAAAGTTCCTAAATTTGAAACAAGGTGATCGAGTAGTATATGAGTACAAGGCTGAGTATAATAAGTTGATTCATTTTGTTATGAAAGTAGTTCTAAATGATAAGGCCCGATGCGATTGGTTTATGGAGGGGTTGAGGCCAAAATTAAAAGAAATATGTTGGCTTTGAGTTTGCCTAACTTGCAAGTTATTAACCAAGCCAAAGCTATCGAAAGAGCACAATATGAGACATTAGCAGCGGAACATAGTTTACAGATGGGGAAAAGGGTTAGAACACCTTCAACTCCCCCATTATGTTAAGAGAGGCAAGGGCTCGAGTTCGAGAGATTCATACCAAAAGGGTTATGCTGAAATTTCACATAAAACAAAACAGTCTCAGTCGGTTGCTGCTAGCTCATGTAGAGCAGTTGGATACAGAATAGTATGTCAGACATGTAGAAGAGTGCACCGGGGAGTATGCAGACTTCTTAGTGGAGCTTGCTTCCAATATGGTGAGATCGGTCACTTTGCTCGAAATTGTCCAAAGAAATATGAGGACAATTTAATGCAATATGAAAGATCTGTGGAAACCTCTAATAGAAACAGAGGAAGTGGAAGATCAAGAGGATGATATGAATCATTGCAGCGACATGAGACTCGAGGAGTTGCCAAAATTTATAATGTTATGTCCAATGAGGAACGGGGAAATCCGGAAATTTTAACAGGTATTTTTCATCTGTTGATGAAATTGTATTAGTATTAGTTGACCCTTGAACTATGCACTCATACATTAGTACAAGGTTGGCTAGAGCTAGACAAATTCCTGTAAAACCCATCTTGAGTTAAAGGATAATCGTAAACATTAATGGGTCATAGTAAAAGTATGAGTGGGATGGTAGTAGACAGCTAATAAATGTTCCAGGGATTAGATTTTGGGTGAATCTTATGGGATTACAAATTGATGAGTTAAGATCATTGCCTAAAGTGACATTGATAATAATTGTGAAGAGAATGATAATTGGGTAATGTAACAGATACTCAAATCAGAAAAGTAGGATTATCCGATAATTTCATCAAATTGTGAAATTAGAGATGTCTTTGTGAGATCTATATATTGGGTTACCTCTAGATCGAGAGATGAAATTCGAGGTAGTTGGTTCTTAGAGTACTGAACATGTTCTATGATTTATTATCAAAAGAATCAAGAGGAATTATCTATGTGTGACTTAGAGTCGGTAGTAGTCGAGTTACCTTAAAAGATTTGATGTCATTATCGGTATAGTGAGTGGTAACATAATGGTTCTAAACACAAGAACCTTAATTACTTGTGGAATTGAGGAGATGGAACAAGAGATAGAAAAGATGTTCAGAACCTCTAAAGTTGTATGAGGTGATAATTGATTATATTACAATAGAAGAAATTTTTTTGGATAAGAATGTTATAAGTAGAACGTGAAGAATTAAGGACTTTTGTGAGGCCAGGTTCGAAAGATATTGTAGTATTGTGGTAAACACAAAAAGTTTTTAAAATTCGAGGACGAATTTTATTAAGGGGGAGATTTGTAATACCCCAAATAGTAGGCTAGTGACTAATTTGAAAAGAATTAAAAATTAAAGATTTATTTGAATAATTGGTAAAAGATAAGAAAATGAATTGGAATAGTGTTTGAACTAAATTGTCGAAATAGATGAATAAAGAGGGTATTTTGGTCTTTTAGAGTGAAATGAATTTAAAACCCATTTAAATTAGGGATTTTAAAAAAAAAGGAAAGTAAGCTTGAGAAACTATTTTCTTCTTCTTCCTTCTTCCCCGTGGGTTTGCTATCCACCATAGCTCTAAAGGTAAGTTCCAATTATTTGGGTTTTCCTTTTGATTGTGGGTTGTTTTTACAACCTTAAGTGATATGAAAGCTTAAGGAAGGATTATTTGAGATTTAAATCATGAAATGGAGAAAATATTAAAGATTAAAGAAAATGGTTTTGATAATGATTTTTTAATAAATGAAGGTTTAGTACTGTTTGTTGGTAAAATTGACTTGTCAAGAAGGTAAATGTAAGATTAGAAGCATTTGTTAAGTGAAATAACAAGTTAGAAATTATGGTGGGATTCTTAAAATCGAATGCTCTTTAGGAATATTAGATGTTTTAAGTGGATAAATGAAGGAAAGTTAGTAAGGCTAAGAAGAGAAGTGTTATATAGTATGGTTAGGGGTAAAGGAGATGAAAATTGCCCAAAGTTGGGTAAATTTTGAGTAGAAAACTAAAAAATATGGGTAGGGGTATCGGTACCCTATGGAGAAGTATCGATACCCTAGGTAAGAAATTAGGCTAAAATATATAGAAGTATCGATACTAATTCAACCAATATCGGTACCCAAGCAATGTGGTATCGATACCATGGTAAGAGTATCGATACCAATAAATATTGAATCTAATTTGGGTATCGATACCTATATGGGGTATCAGTACCATAACATAGGGGTATTGATACCATGGTGAGGGTATCGATACCAAGATACATCTAAGCTAATTTTGGTATCGATACATGAAGGGGGTATCGATACCCTAATAGGGTAGTATCGATACCATAAGCATGGGTATCGATACTAAAGGGCCAAAAATGTTAATTTGGAGCTGATAATGTTGTAGGAAGTTAATAATAAATATTTTGATTTATGTTAAGTCATAATTGTTAGGAAAATATTCTAGCATTGGATATGGTACATGTTTTATGGATGCTTAAGTAGATCGGAACCAAGCTCCCGAAACAAGCAACATTAAGGGCAAAGGCAAAGTACCAGAGTAATCAACTTTATATTTGGGATATATAGCGAGGATTTTCTGGTGAGTGCATTTAATTATGTACGTATATGCTACAATAGTTATAGTTGTAGAATGATTAATGTAAGTATGGTGATTACCAAATGGCACTTCGTGTGCAAAATGTTAAGATATTCATACCAAGAGTATGAATTTCTGGAAAGGGCACTTCACGTGCTAATATGATAAGAAATTCATACTAAGTGTATGAATTTATGTATCGGGCGCCTTGTGTGCTAAATGATAAGAAATTCATACTAAGTGTATGAATTTCAGTGTGAGAAACATGTGGGTATAAATATAAGCACTGCATAATAAGGAAATTGGTATTTATATTAGTAATGGGTATGCTAACCACACATATTTTATAAATGATTGATAAATGATGATATTATCACTAGGGATGTAAATTATGGAATACGAATTGAATTTAAAGATCTCGTGAAAGATGAAATTGTCAAAAGTTCATAATATAAGGTGAATTATCGTAATTGTATTGGATGAGTAATCCATATAAGTTGTAGTAAAATTTAGGTATTAGTACACTGGCATTATGGAAATAAACCATAAAAAATATAATGATGGAAATGGTTAATTGATATTATGAATGATTATTATAGTAGAGACTGCTCTAAAGTAAAAGAATAAAGGCCTAATTGTGCATATGATAGAAATGTGTCATTTATGCCAGTTAGATGAAAGGCTAAGTGCCTTTAAGGCCTAACTGTGCATATTACATAAAGGTGTCATTTATGCCAGATAGATAAAAGACTAAGTGTCTTTGAGGCCTAACTGTGCAATTGGCATAAAGGTGTCAATTATGCCAGTTAGATGAACGGTTAAGTACCGTTGAGTAAAAGAATAATAGTCTAACTGTGCAATTGATAGAAATATGTCAATTATGCCAGTTAGATGAACAGTTAAGTACTGTTGAGTAAAAGAATAATGACCTAACTGTGCAATTGGCAGAAATGTGTCAATGATGCCAGTTAGATGAACGGTTAAGCACCGTTGAGTAAAAGAATAATGGTCTAACTGTGCAATTGGCAGAAAGGTGTCAATTATGCCAGTTAGATGAACGGTTAAGTACAGTTGAGTAAAAGAATAATGGTCTAACTGTGCAATGACAGAAATGTGTCAATTATGCCAGTTAGACGAATGTTAAACACTGTTGTGTAAGAGAATAAAGAAATTATAATGTAATGTGATATGATATGAATGTTATATAATTGATACGAAAGGATAATATTATATATATATATATATATATATATATATATATATATATAATGTTAAAAAGAAAAATACATAATTAGTATGAAGGGATGTTATAAAGGAAAAATGTAAACCAAATATAATGGGTATTAAAGGACACCCCAAAGGAAAATACAAATCAATGTATAAATAAAATTAAGGTGCCACCATAAGGATTATAAAAGATATATGATCAACGAGCACCTTGGTGAAATACATGTATAGTATTTTCACATGCAATGTACAATGGGTAAATAAAGAATCAAGGGGGATAATATACAAAAGGATAAGTATGATTGGTATAATATGAATAATTTCCATGATGATATGAAAGAATTATGGTAGAACTAAGAATGGCTTAACTTGTCCTTATAAATAACGAAATTAAATTCTTTATTTAATATTCATAGGATACTGTTGTATAGCTATAATATCATTGCAGTATTATGTGTCACTAAGTAATTACTTAACGTGTGTTTATTTCATGATTAGTTGCGTAAGGAGTATAGTTGTTACAACAGCTTTCTTTAATTAAAGGTTGACTCACCAATAACATTATGACAATCTTATTCATTTTTAGAACTTAGTTGGCATGTAATTAAACTATAGTAAATAATTTGTAATGTACTAAAGTGATAGTTTTAGTATGTTGCCTTTATAAACATCATATTTTGTAGTTCAGCAAATTGAAACAAATTTTTACGGATTTTCAATAGACAAAAAGTTGTATAACGTGATGTGACCTATGTATCTCGTATACGAAAGAGTATACGGGATGTGGTTGTTATAGAGTCAAGTTGAAGTTTCAAGGAAAAATGATTTTTTAGTAAGACAAGATTGAGTTTCCTAGGAGACATGTTCTAAAAAGGCCACGATTGAAGTTTTTAGGGAAACTATCTTAAGAGAGGCAAAAAAATTCTCAAAACAAATTTTAAAGAGATCCTCATGAGAGAGATCAAATTCATGTAGTATGTATGAAATGATGTATGGTGCAATGGCACAAATTCATGTATTATATATAAATGCATGTTTTCTTGATCTGTGGTGAGAACGACTGCAAGAGAGGTGCACTCTTGAAATTCTTGAGTTGTATCAATTTCTTCTTACCCCCAGAAAATTTTTTCCCCTGATAAGATTGGCTTTCTTCGCCTGAGAATCTTTGCTTTTCTCCTACATATGATAGTCCAATTTTGGAAATAGTTTACCGGGTAAGAAACTTTGAAAATTGCTTTCTCATTTTTTCAAAAATCATGTGAAAACATCCTGCCCGAAGGTCTTATAGATGGCCCGAAGGACTTAACATCTTACTTGAAAGACTAACAGATGACCCAAAGGATTTAATCATCATGCTCAAAAGACTTACTAATGGCCCGAAAGACTTACCAATTTTGGAAATAGTTTAATAGGTAAGAAATTTTGGAAATCGCTTTCTCATTTTTCAAAAATTTCATTTTCTGAAAATACTAAATGAGAAACTTTGGAAATCTCTTTCTAATTTTTCAAATTCATGTGAAAGCATCCTACTTGAAGGTCTTAAGGATGGCCCGAATGAGTTATCATCTCGCTCGAAAGACTTATAGGTGACCCGAAGGATTTAATCACCATGCTCGAAAGACTTATTGATGGCCCGAAGGACTTACCAATTTGGTAAATAATTTACTGGGTAAGAAACTTTGGAAATTGCTTTCTTACTTTTCAAAAATTTCATTTTCTGAAAACATTAAATGAGAAACTTTGGAAATCGCTTTCTCATTTTTTAAATTCATGTGAAAACATCCTACCTGAAGGTCTTACGGATAGCCTGAATGACTTATCATCTTGCTCGAAAGACTGATAGATGACTCGAAGAATTTAATCATCATGCTCGAAAGACTTACTGATGGCCCGAATGACTTACCAAATTGGGAAATAGTTTACTGGGTAAGAAACTTTGGAAATCGCTTTCTTACTTTTCAAAAATTTCATTTTCTGAAAATACTAAATGAGAAACTTTGGAAATCGCTTTCTCATTTTTCAAATTCATGTGAAACATCATACTCGAAGGTCTTACGGATGGCCCGAATGACTTATAATCTTGCTCAAAAGACTGACAGATGACCCAAAGGATTTAATCATCATGCTCAAAAGACTTACTGATGACCCGAATGACTTACTAAGTAAGAAACATTTATCATTTCCTTGCTCCAACATTGATTCTAAGCATGAACTATGTGTCTGAGAGACATATGTAAACTACCAAGACCTACTCCAGAGAGATTGCCTTGTTTGAAAATGTTTTTCTTCTTCTTTTTATTTCCAAAAAATTGAAAATATCAATTAAAAGAATTTTGAAAAGTATTTAATCAAAAAATTTGAAAAATATTGCCCCCTTCTAAGTTTCACAATTGAGACAAATCATAAAACAAGAGTTTAATGAACATCAAACAAGTCAATTACTATTTTAATCTTTCAAACATTGGCAAGTGTCAAAATTACAGAAACATTTAAGGTATATGTTGATTCTGAAAAGGTAAGGTCTCTCAGGTTGGCCTTTTTATTACATTATATATGTCTCTTTGGGTGTCCACTGACTTAAAGAAGTGGTTGTTATGCTCATCCTCTATAGATACTTATTGGTTCCAAACTCTCATGAACACCTTTGGGATGTGCGGTACTTCATCAAGAGCTTTGTAAGACTGTCTCTTATGTCGTCGTTGCACCATTTAATATTCGAGTCGCATTTTCAGGTTTTCAACTAGAATCTTCATTTGGCTTCAAGAAGTTATTCAAAATCTTACATCTTGAACCCCTCTTTATTATTTTTCCTATCATGCATTAAAGATTTTTTAAAAAAACTAATTTTTGCAAATAAAAATTAATCCTGTGAAGCGAAATGAAATCTGAAAATAATCTCTTTCACTTATAAATCCATGTATGGTTATAATAGACTTTTTAGACATGTAATATAGGACAGGGCTCACGGTTACAAAAGAAATGGATAAATAGGCCCAAACAAGTGTTTAAGGGTAATTGAACCAAGGATCAATTCATTCTGATGCCTTCAATCTTGTCTTGCTTGGCTTGGATCTGCTTGCTACCACTTTTTTTATATTCTTTTTCTTTTTCTGGATTTCTCTAAACTGCCCATTTTTGGGTTTTCACCCTAGAGTTCATCTCCATTTTCTTATATCTTCACCATTTCTCGTTCTTCTTGTTGAATCTGAATCATTGAAACGATTACACTTGATCAACCTTGTGGCTTGAGGCTCAATGAGTCACTCGTCTTGAAATACTTGATTTATTTTCTCTCTTTTCTTCTTTTTTCTCTTTCTCTTTTTCTTTTTCTCTTTTTTCTTCTTTTTTTTCTTTTTTTTCTCTTTTTTCCTTTTTTTTATATTTTTTCTCTCTCTATCTCTTTTTATATTTTTTTATGAATTTATTGGATAGGTATAGGACTCCAATTGCTTTGAGCACCCTATTGTCCTTTTTTTCTTGTATTTGGAACTTCTTTTGTTGTTATCAACTGGATCTGATCTCCAAGTACTTTGCATTTGATCAACCTTGCGGTTCCTTGTTATTCTTCTTTATCTCAAGAGGACTTTCCTCTGTAATAAATCCTGGATTGACAATCTCTATTCCTGCGAGCATATATCCTTCACCTTTCCCCCCAATGTGGAGGGTGATCCTTGGTTAGGGTTAAATCCAAAGAAAAATAATTCAGGCTCAAATGGGGAGAACAATGGATATATTTTTCTCCTTTTCTGAAGGGATAAATGAAATAATGTCGTTCATCATTTCATACACATAAGTCTTTGTAAAAAGAGGTATCCCAGGGGGATGAAGATTCATGATTAACTTTTATTTACACGAAAACAATGTAATTAATGCATGATAGGATTATTTAAATCATTCCCTTTATTTTTTTCTTCTTCTTCCTTCGAGTATGCCCCAATTACTCGAGCTTCTCTTCAACAAGTTGATCCATGATGCCCCATCTCGTCTTTTATTGCAGGAAGATTCACAGACTAATGAAAACTTTACACTTGAGGCTTCCCGATTTCATTGGTGTAAAGAAAAATGATGGTTTTGTATCTGAAAAGACAAAGGTGTGACTTTGAAGTCATTTATATTGGGGAAGGTAGTGTTATAAAAAGATATTCTCTTCCCGGGAAGGGAAAAGTATATATTTGGTGTCTCGAAAAAGGTAAATGTATGAATTTTGAGTCTCAAATAAAGGTAGTGTCAAAATTTGGTTTTGGTAATGACCAGGAATTATTTAAGGTAAAAAAATATCGACTAATTGTGTTTTTGGCTTTGGACGGGATATGAAAGGTCAAATGATCGACTCTTCTCGGGAAGGTAAAAGTATGGATTTGGTGTCTCGAAAAAGGTGTAGATATGACTTCGGATCTCAAATAAATGTAGTGTCAAAATTTGGTTTTGGTAATGACCATGAATTATGTAAGGTAAAAATGATCGAGTAATTATGTTTTTGGCTTTGGACCGGATATGAAAGGTAGAATTTTACCACTTGAAAAATTAAAAAAATAATTAATTTGATACTCAAAGAACTAACGGATTAAAAATTTGATTCATTGCTCACAGCCTTAAAAAGTAGCATAAGTAAAACAAACTCAAATAAGATAATACAAGTAAAACAAAGTTTCATGATGGATGAAATGGTATATTCCTAATTAAAAGCCCCATTACTTATCAGAAATATGGGTGTTTGGCTGGATCTTCAGGGTTATTACAATCTAATGCCCCACTTGCTCACTAAAAAAAACCATGTCTCTGGATCGATTAAATTCTATAACTTGCTCTTCGATGTCGCATGGTTGTTAGTGGCATGCCCCAAACTTCATATCTAGCTCTCAAATCTTCTCTAGGCACGAGCAGGGTAGCCTCAATTTACCTTCCATATTTCTGTCACAAGATTCTCCACAATGTACTACCAAGATCCATAATTAATGCATGTTAAGATGCAGTGTATATTATGCAATGTATGACGTATATATGTGAATATAAAGATGCAAAAATGCACATACGAATGAGAAAATATAGAAATGGGAATTAAAAATGTGCAATGAAAATGCATTCATGCAAGAGGTGTCATTCCAGAGTGACCATCTTAAAAAAAAATTCATTGAACACAAGGGTTTCGGTATGTCAAACTAACTTTACGTAGAAGGGATAACTTTAACTCCTAACTTCTCTATTTCTTTCAAAATTCAAGTTATCTTCCACTTATACTCAGATGCTGAGTTGTCAATCTGCTTCAATTCTCTTGCAGAGCCAGCTAAATCAATCAACTTGTAATCCATATTACTTGCTTGATTATAGCTTATTTCATGACGACATATTTTTTTCCATCTTATGTGTCAATTCTCGGAGTTATAGACATTGTTGTTCATCTTTCCTTGTACGAAAGTCTTTGTGGTTATTAAAAATCTATAATCCTCATCAATGTCTTGTTCTTAACTCTAGTGGCTTTTAACTCAGCATCATTCTCACGCTTGTGCCGTTGATATAAAGCTTTCATATTGGCAATGGACATATTCAATATATGGTTTTCAACTTGGCATCTTTCCAAGTCATCCATGGATGTATTGTTTCTTCTTTATGTAATCTTTAAATCATGAGAGGACTTCTTGGATCGACCTTCATGCGTTTTTCAATTCTTTCTCATGTGTTCAGCGTCGTTTTTCATTTTGAGCTTCATACTTTAGCAGACCTTCTTCCTCCTGGATTCCCCCGCTGATACCTTTACCTTTGAACACTTTTGGCTCCATCTTAACAGGACAATTAGTTATCAAATTAGGTCGACCTTTCATTTCGAACCCCAATACTCTATGATCCAAAAGATGTTGGACTCGATGCATGAAGGCAGTGCGATTCTCAATGGAATATTTTTGGGCTCCAATATGATATTCACAACGAACATTGAAGTCATACCAATTTGGATATGGAGGTTTCCAAGGTTTCATATAATGTGGGGCCACCTCCCGAGCTTCTTATCATACAACTCCTTGTATGATACAATGATATGATCAAAATGGGAGCCACCTCTCGACTTGGATTGAACTGGAGACTTCATGTCTATTCCTCATGACGTTGGAAGTAGACTCTCAGACACCAACGAGTTCAGATTGCATGGCTTCTTTTCATCTTTCTGAACTTCTACAGTTGTTACCATTTCTAAAGTAGTCCCTTGTGTATTTGACACCGCATGATTGTTTTCATCGAGATCTTTTCTTACTTTTGCAGAAGTTTCTTTTCATTTAGCCAAAACAGTTATTTTATCCATCATCTTGGACATTTTCTCTCTCATATCTTTTATCTCCTTTTACTCTTCGTTGGGCACACGATCTTTGGGCGTATAGCTCTCCACTATTCTCGGAGTTTCCTCAAGATGTCGTTCTCTAGCTGTGTTATAGTTTACTTTACCGTAAAACCCTTTGTTCATCATGAAAACCTTTTACTCTGATGACCACTCACAAATCAACACCTTTTGATGTCATGATCTTGCAATGCAAGAAAAAAGAAAAACAATCATAAAAAAGTTAATACAAATGATATAACAAGATTATTATAAAAGCAAATAGCAAAATTAATAAGCTAATGCAAAACGATAATGAAAATGCATATGCAAATACACAAGGTGTTAATTCCCAAAAGCTGCCACCATAGAACAACCTTCATCAGACCATAAGTGTTCCTTACACTAGACATACAAGCTTTATTTACTTTATTTACTCGACCTAGGCCTTTCTCACGATTTGATGTTGTCTTTGTAGTCATTGTTGTGCTCCTCAAAGTGTTAACCCATATTTCTTCATTTTAATTCACCCATTATGATTATGTGATCTCTAGATTTCCATTTTCGTGGTATTCTCCAAGAAGAAAACAACTTTGATATCTTGTGAAGAATCTTCTCACTCTTGACTCAACTATCATCTGATTATTCTCGATCTTTGTTCATTTAACAGGAGTCTTCAATCGAATTTGAGCTCTTCTCTCATCGATCAACTTTGTTTGCAAGTCTTCGCCCTTATGGAGTTGACTATCTAGTTATGGAACTCTTATGTTGATATGAAAGCCTTCTAATTTGATCAATCACTTATGAATTAACACCTTGTTTGGTTATGATGTGAAAATGCAAATGCAAACATAAGGCATATAAAATAAGATAAAACAAAAGAAATTGTTAGTACTAATTAACCAAAAAGCAGAAAAAATATTTACAAAAGGAAAAAAATCCTACCCAACATGGTATCTACCCTGACATGCTGTCGACACCGTGTTTCGCTCGGGCGGGGAAAGACCGATACCAACTCAGGGGTTTTTCTCTTTGAAAGGAATTTTCGAAATGTGAGAAGCCTCCACCAATCATTTAAGGTGCGATTGGACCACAATAAAAACTGGGTGATTTTAATAAAACATTTTATTTTTATCAAAATATCTAGTTTTAAGGTCTACGAAAATCCAGAAATCGGGTTCGGGAGTCAGTTACAAGTGAGGAAGGATTAGCACCCCCACAAGCGCCCAAAAATTGGTACCTAGTTGATTACCCTATATTTAAAATCAAAAATTTTGAGTTCGATCTTTATTTAATTTGAAAATCATTACGGATGCAAAATTGAAAAGAGTAATCATTTATTGAGATTGATAGCATTCGCTCCCAAGTGTAAATGCGAGAGATAAACTATTGTGTCTAATAACAGAATATTGCCTCATTTTTAGAAAATTATGATACGGTCTTTGAAAAGGATGTCGACTTATTTGGGGAATCACCAGTAGTCACCCCTGAGCATGATTGCGGGAGATATACTATTAATTCCCTAATAAGTGAACATTGCCTTAGAGTTAAAAATAAAATGCAATCAAACAAAATTTTATTTATCCTAATTAAACTAAAAGTAAATTAAGGTTGTTTCGAGCTTAAGGTGACAAATTATGAAATTAAAGGAACCTAGAAGCTCAAACCTAAAAATCTAGGCTCTAATATTAATCCTATTTGATTTTAACCAATTATTGAATCTAATAACCGAGATGGTCCATCGAGCATTTACAAGAAGGCCGACTCGAATTATTCCCTAAATTAATAGGACTATATTGAAATCTAACTAAAAGTGGAGGTTATTTAACATATTTAATTATGTAAATATTAAGACTCTAATCAAAGTTCGGGAACTAAAAAGATCAAAGAACTAAAATAACAGGCTCTAAGAGACTAAAAGTTTAAGGATCTAAATCAACAATTTCTAAAGTTAAGGACTAATTAAAAACCTAATTTTATATAAATTATTAAACCTAATTTTTTTTAGAAAATATTAATTATTAATAGATTTTAAAAGTCGAGCAATCGGTTCGAGTAATCGGGCATCTTATGCGAAAACTTGACTCAAATTGCTCCCTAATTAAAACTAGTGTGAAATCCTAACTTCTAAGTTCGATTTGAGTATTAACCTAATCTAAGAAACTAAATCTAAGTATTAAATTATGAAACAAAACAATTAATAATAAACTTAATTAAAATAATACAAAATACAATAAAAAAAAGTAAAAGACAGTAAAAAAATTAAAAAAGCATAAAATAGACATAAATTAAAGGACCTAATTGCATGAATATCTAATTACCAGATCAAAAACAAATACATGAAACACATAATAAGGGACTACATACGTCATCTAAATATTGAAATTGGCAAATTCGAATAACATTTAAATTATGATCCTTTTTTAGAGAAATTAAAGGGGTATTATTTTCCACGAACGATTCTGGAAAATATCTTCCTTGTCGGTTAAGGGGACATTTCCATAGATTCCCCATACAAAAGAATATTACCCAAATTTTTAGATAAAATACATACATTAATTACATTAAAAAAATAAATTCATTCGAATATAAAATGCATTATCTTGTTTGAACAATTCTTGGAAACACACTCCTTATCAATTAAGGTGTGTTTCTATAAATTCCTCGAGTAAAATAATATCTGAAAATATTACAACAAGCGAGTAATTAATAAATACGTAAGTGATGGATCAAAATAAATAAGATGTTGACTTTAGGGATTAAACTATACAACCAACAAGAAATAAAGGCAACCATTGCAAATATTTTACAAACTAGGCACTATAATCATAAATAAACCAATTTCAATCATTCAAGATTAAAATAGAAATCATTAAAATAAGGCACTCGAATTAAAATAATCATAAAGATAAGAAAACAATCAGAAAATGACTAAAATAAAATAAAAACAATATCTACATCATGAACTATCAGTGACTAAAATACATAAATTAAAGATATCGTATCTAAATTATAATAAAATAATAAACAGAATCCAAACAATGGTTAAAATGAATAAAAATAAAAACCACTAACAAATTTCGAATAAACCACAATAATAATAGTGACTAAATTAAAACAAACACAAATTATAGCACAAAATTAAAGAAATAAAATAAATAGAGGACTGGTGAACGAAATGGAAAAAACGCATAAAGTATAGGGACCTAGAAGAAAATAAACCAAAAAGTTAGTGCTAAGAAAAGAAGGGAAAATCACTAAATTAGTCCATAAATATTTTTAAAAAATTAAACAGCCACTATACATGACAAAAATACAAACCACACATAAAAGTACAGGGAACAAACATAAATTAAACCAAAAATATATAGCATTCATCAGAAACGGATAAAATACAAAAACAGTCCCTACAGGTGACTATTTTGCAAAAATACGCCTAACTTAGGGGGACCTAAGTGCAATTTCCTCCTAAAGTTTTCTATAAATATCATCTATTTCTCTTTTTTAAAAATAATTTTCATTTCTTTTTTTAAATCTTTAGAGAGAGGGTCTCACCTCTCTCTAGGATTTCGGTCGTCGGGCTACCATCCGGGCTACGCCGGTCGCGTCGCCGCTGTCGATGGTCGTTGGCCATCAAATTTTACCAGGAGATTCGCCTTTACCTCCTCATTGCAGATTTGGGCTTGGTTTTGCGAGAATCGGCCCCAAACTCCACGAAAATGGCCAAGAATGTCTCAGCTTCCACTGTCCTGATCTCCGTCGTCCGCCGTTGATCGCCTCGGTTTTTTAGTATGTTGCTCGCCAACTCTCCTTCTCCACTTTGACCGTTCGGATCTTGGAAATGAGGCCCCGATCGTCGTAAATACCACTGGTATAAGGGTAACACCTTTTTCTCTCCCTTCATTTTTTTGTGTATTTCGTTTATTTCTCACTTTTTCATTTCTTTTGCAGATTCGTTAGAGGCTAGTATTTTAACGAATCTCATTCGAATAATACAACAAAGAAAGAAAGAAAGGAAAAAAAACCAAAGGGAAGTATCCTCAAATTTTCTTTTATTGATTTTCGATTTTTTGTTACAATGGTTACACTGTTTTTTTTTCTTATTGGATTCTCCCCTCTTTTTTGGGTAAACCGAGACCCCCCTTACATTATTGTTCTCCTGGGTTTTTATATCCCATTACACTTAGAATCAAAATGATTTCCCTTCTTTTTTTGTTTGTTGTTGCGTGAAGTGTTCGGTTGACAGGGACTGAGGGTGGCGTGCTCAGTTGGTGATGGCAGGAGTAGGTGGTGGTGGCAGGAGTAGCTGGTGCTTCACGTGGGATTGCACAGTGATGGCAGGCAGCAGCAACCGGGTTCGGGTCGGATTGTAACCAGGTCATCATTGTAACCGAGTTTTGTTGATGGGCTCAATTTGGGTACTTGTTGCTTGTTTGGCCCCATTGGGTCTGTTAATGTAATTTTGTGCTCGGGTGGGCAAAGAAAATAAAATAAACGTTAATAATAATAATAATAATAATAATAATAACAATAATAATAACGGGTCTCCGGATTAAAACGGGTGTCGACACTTGTGATTTTGATTGTATTCACGAGGCTCGAGATGAGAATTGTGCTTCTTTTATGGACGACTTGAGGTATAAGTTCTTCCCTGGTTCGCTTAGAATTCTGTGTTGCATCGGATATTGAGAGTCCCTCCTAGAACTCAGTCTACTCCAGTTGCTCCCTTTCCGCTACAGTTCAAGAGTCTCATGTGGAACGAATTAAGAGATACAAGAGTATAGTTCTATGGATCGAGTGACGATGCTCCAATGGGCATAACTTTAAAGGTTTGTATCTTATAATGCTGGAGAAGAAAATAATTGAGAAATAGATATTATATTTTTCAACTCATTATATAAAGCTTGTACAACTTTCAAAACATATCAAACCCATGGTATTTTTTTCTCTCAACTTGACTCATGGCATCTGCATACCAATCAAACATTAAAAACCAATTAAAATTTACTGAATTGTTAACAATAAATTCTTGTCATTAGGAGTGTTCAAACTTTGGTTAAAATCGATTTGACCGATCGAATCGAAGTATTTTACGGTTAATCGGTCGGTTAATTTTATGTTTGGTCGGTTAACTGTTAATGATTTTTTCAAATTTCAGTTATTGGTTAATTCAGTTCAAAAATCGGTTGGTTAATCGAATCTACTGAATTAACCAAAATTATTATATATTTAATATATTATATATATTATTTATATATTACTTAGTCTTAAGAGTGTTTAAATTTTGATTTTAACCTAATTAACCGAATAAATTAATCGAATATATAAAATATTTTAATATATAATGTATTTTATTTATAAATTTTGATTAATTCGATTAATCAACTGATTAAACGAACTTTGTTCGCTTCAGTTAATTATTTAAGTAAAAATTTCAATTCGAATAACGATTAAAGCGGAAAAAAATTGGATTAATGAACTTTTGAAAATTTGATTCAATTAGTTAATTGAAAATATATATATATATATATAAGGGTATTATTGTAATTATTTCTAAACATATAAGGTAAAATTATATATATATTCGGGTCGGGTATTTTTCACCCTAAACCCGAACTCGACCCGACTCGAATATCACACTTAAAAAAACCGACCCGACCCGAATATATGAATTAGAAACCCGACCCGACCCGAAATAATAAAAAAAATATTTTTATTCAATATATGAATAAGTTACCAAAAGATTGATGAAGGTAGTATTGTCAAATTTCATTTCCCTCATTTGATGGAAAGTTAAAGCCATGAGGGATTCCAATTCCCTTGAAAAACTTGAACCAAACATGAGAAAGTGGTGGAATTGAATTCCAATTCCCTCAATTCCAAGGGATTCCATCCAACCAAACGCCACCTTGTTATGGAATCACCTTCGACGGTAGAAAATGGTCCATTGGATAAAAAAAATCTCAGTCCAATCGTCTTGGCCACTAAAGCTAACAAGACTTGGATGCAGAAGGGGAGGTTTATGCCTAGTTTTTGTATGAAAATGAAATCATGAATATTTTATGAAGATGGAACAGCGTGGTTAAGCATGGGAGGTTTCATTTCTATGGCCTTGAAGTAGAGGGGTCCATCGTTTAGTTTTAACTGAATCAATAAACTAAAATTTATTTCAGTTAATTGATTGAATAACTAGGTGTTTGATTAATTAACAACTAAGAAAATTTTAAAATTTAATTATCAATTAATTCAATTTAATATCAATTAATTAAATAAATTAACTGAAAATATTAAATATTTATGATATATATATATATATATTTGAAAAAACAATTCCTATAATAGTTTGGAACTTTGAATATCCGTGTGATGGCTGCTCGGCGGTGAAAGCTACACCTACCAAAATAAAATAACAAATCCAATTTCTCATCTTTACTTTCACATTTTTTTTGTCAATTAAAGCGAATTCATTATACTTTGCTTTTTTTTTACTTTTTCACGTTTTTTCTTCATCATTCCACTTTTTTCAGTCAACAACCCTAATCGGTTTCCAATTCACGAAACTCTCACCGAATGGTATACCCCCGTTGATTTTCTCCGTCTCGTAAAAACGGAGTTTGCATCTCCATTTTTCAAAATCAACATAATATAAATATAATTTATATTTGCTAATTTATTCCTGTTTAACATAAAGTTTGACTGAGAAATTTATTTATTTTCCCAGAAGCATCACAGTTGAGATGGTGAAAATATTGAGGAGAGAGAGAGAGAGAGAGTGGAATTTGTGGCTGGCAAAACAAAATCAGTACCAAACATACAGCGGGACCCTTGCTCATAATCATTCATGCCAGAGAAATTAAGATGAATAGATAGCTTCTCAGAAATCTACCTTACGAACCCAGTAGAGTAATTATACTAGAGAAACAGAAAAATACTTATAAACCTACGGCCATATACTATTAGATTTTGTCACAATGGCCAAACCAGTTTTCAGACACATCAAGTTCTCTGTATATATTTTGTATTCATTCAGGACGGGTATAGAAAATATAATTTTTTTAAGGAAGTGACCGTCCTCTTATTCACTTCAGTCCATTCCTACATGCATGTTGTATAATTCAACAAGAGAGTGCAGCATATAGCACTCCTAGAGAGCAGACTAACATATTGGAGAAAAAGAATGGTGGCATTAATAACATTCACCAACCCCATTAATGACAAGATCAATGTTTCATTATGACCATCCGTAAAATATTCTCTTCCCTATATGCTACTCACCAGTCATCTTCAAGACTGTAACAAATAATAATAATAATAATAATAATAATAATAAAGAAACTCAAAGCTAAGTTGTTCATATACATCTGTAAGATCGCCTGCTAACAGTTAAATTAACAAGGCATGCTGGCAATAATAAAAATGCTCTCACAACGAAAGTGAAATTAAACAAAAAAGAAAAGACAAACAAAAACGAACTGGAGCTTGAAACATAAGAGGACATCAAGGTTTTGAAACTTTTGATCTCCTGGTAACTTATCTGTTGTGTAGAGGATTAGGGCCTGTATTGACTTTCCTCTGTTCAGCACCAAAAATGTCATCATCGCCATCTTTACCTGCACTTGATCCTTTAAACTCAGGTACTCGAGGATTTAGACCAGCGCTTGAGCCGGCTTTGAATCTGTTGAGTTTATGGTACAAACCAGCACAACAAGGAGCCTGGAACTGAAGCAGCATGAGCAGGAGGAGGGACATGCAAGCTAGCCTTCTTCTCAGGATCATCATCTGGTTGTTGCTCAGAATCCAACACATGGCATGGAATATGCAAACCCTTTCTATTTTCTTCTTAGACAAACTTTTTTCTTCTTTTTTGGGTTTTGAAAGCCTTGGGGTTTGAACAAGGTGCTAGTCAATGTGGGTTTGAGAAAGTGAGAGTCAAAATGCATAGAACTTGCTGCCTGCTTGGTTTCTTCTATTATTTTCTTTTTCTTTTGAAAGGAAAGTTGTTTGCTACAGATTTCAGAGCCTGAGCTGGTTTATTTTTGTTTGGCTTAGGAAAGCTCCCCCAGGTGAGAAATACAAAGAGAGAGACAGAGACAAAGAGAGCTTGATTTCATAAGCTAAAGTAGCACTATCAAAATATTGAGACATGTGAATATAATCATTTTAATATTCGCCAATTTATTTGTTTCTTCTGTTAACAAAAGCCCTTTTCCTCGTCAGAGCCGGCCATGGGCCAAGACAGGAACGGCATCGTTCAGAGCTCATAAATTAAAAAAATATTTAATATAATATTTTCTTTTATTTTTAATAATAAATTTAAAAAATTATAAAATAAAATAATAAGATTTATTATTTTATTAATGTATCAATTGTCATTATTAAATTTTTATATTAATGTAATAACATTAATAAATTGTTTCATTTCTCCTAAAACTCTAATTTAATTTTTATTTTCCAAAATTAAAAAAATCAATTGAATCTCTTCAATTTTGATCTTTCCAAATTCCAACCATCAATGTATCAATTCTCTTTCTCAATTTTTCATATCAATGAAATTTTTTATTAGCGTTATTTTTTTCCTCTTCAAAACTCAATGGGAGAAAAATTAAGTATAATTAGTCTTCTTATTTTCTCTTCCATATTTCACATTTCCTTTGAAAATTATTACTTTCACTTTTTAATTTTTAGTATTTCTCACAAACACAAAGTTACAATTGTTTACCTTCAATTGTGGTGCTTGAATCATATTGAATATTGTTCCTAAAATTTTAGGTAAGACCATATTTTCAAATTCTTTATTTTTATTTTTATATATTTCTAAATTCTAGATAAGACCGTTCTTTTATTTCCAAATGTTATGTTATGTATTGAGAAAAATATGTTAGAAAGCATTATTGTTGACAATATCATCAATGATTTTGCATTAAGAAATGCTCCAATGTAATATTTTTCATAAGTATTTATATATTTAAATATATTTTTGACATTTTTAATATTAAAATAAATTATTATTTTTTATTTAATAAAAAAATAATATTATATATTTCTTAAATTTCTTTTTAATTACGGGTTTATATTTTTAATTTCACTTCGAGCCAAAAAAAAATAGTAACGACCGATCTTGTTGCTTGTGAAAATGTCCTTTATTTCTTTTTACTCTTTTATACTTGTAATGAAAAGTGACCTTTTTATCCATAAACAAAGCCCGAGGGCAACTTTGTAAACATATTTTTTTTTACTTTCACAAACTGTACGTATGATTTCAATTAATTTGACAAATTAAAAGTACTATATTCACTCATTCAACTGCAAAAAAATATGAACCGAGCAATCTCAAGATAAATGAATTGTTGTTATTTTTTGTAGAGGTGAGCATTCGATCGGATCGAGTCGAGTTGAGTCAAAAAATTTTGAGTTATTCGAGTTTCTATACTAATTTTATTATAATTATTTATAGTATTATGGCAAAGATTTGTTTCAATTTTTTGAATTTCTCTAATAACCATATACGATATATATATATATATATATATATATATATATATTCTTTTCACATTATAATGTTATTTAATATATAAATACAATCTAAAATTATAAAATATACTCATAATATTATATTTCAAAGAAAGTATTTTGATGATAAAATATTGATAAGAGTATAAGTGAGTCAAGGAATTGATGAGAAGAAAGATTTTGTAAACAATTGTAGTGAAAAGACCAAATTGAGTAAAATGCAAAGTTAAGGGACTAAATAAAAAAAGAGAGTACATTTTTAGTAAGAAAGTAGAAATTGAAGTTACATAGGTATTCTGTTGTGGGATATGAGCATGTAGTTCGAATTTGGTAAAAAAATGGACTTGAAATAAAGGATGAATTGAAGAAATAAGGAAATTATGAAAATTGAGGGACTAATTTAAAAAATAAAAAAATTATCAATAAGAGGAATTGAAAGTACATATGTATTCTACGATGTTTTAGGAGCATGTAGTTAAAATTTAGTAAAAAAAATGGACTTAAAATGAAGGAGTGATTGAAAGAATAATGAAATCAAATAATAAATTGTAAAACTATCAAAATACTTAGTCAGATTTTTCGTTTTTCAAGTAACTCAAAATTTTAACTCGACCTGAACTCAAAAATCGAATTGATAATTCAATTTGACTCGAAAAACTCGAAATTGAAAAAAAATGATTTTTCAAATCGAGTCGAGTTTTGCTCACCCCTTAATCTTTGAGGTCGAACACCAAAAATGTCATGGGTGTGAACATTCAATGTCAAATAGGTTAGATTTATCTTTGAATAGATATTGCTTTATATGTACTCTGGAATAATAAAAAAATGCAAGTGTTTTCTCTTAGAGGTGGTATGTAACACTTCAAATTTCGGGCTAGTAGTTTCATGTTTCCCCAATAATTGGACCCCATGGTAATTTCAATTTAAGTCGTTGGGCTTAATTGGGATTGGATTTTGGCCCAATTAGTCATAAAAAGAGGGTTTTTTGAAAATGAGACAAAATAAGAATGAGTAAAAGTGCAATTAGAACATTAAGGAATTTGGAAGCTGATTTTAGGGTCTTATATCAAGCTTTCACGTGGGGTTCTCTCATTTTCTCTTATCTTTCTAATTTCTTCTTTCTTTCTCCATTTTCTTCCTCCATAGCAAGTGCTTAGCTGAAGGTGAGCGAATGAGGTTTCTTTCTTACCTTCTTAAGCTTCAAATATGTTCCTAATCTTCATCATTTACATCTTATGCTAAGAATATTTGTCTTTATTTTTTGTTTGAGGAAAATGTTAGGAAAATCAACCAAGTTCAAAAAGGAGGGTGCTTGATAGAAAAAGGAGCTTCATTTCGGGTTTCTAAATCCAAGGTAGTGTATTTCTAATCATTTGGAGTATTAAGGTTTCATAAATATATGGTTTTTGCTCAGATTTGGTGATTTAAGTATTTTAGGGTTTATCTTTGATTTCTTAACCAAATCATGTTTTAGGTGTTAATAATATGTTTAAATGACGCCTTAAGTCCCTGAATAACTTACTAAAGTTTTTGAATAAGTTTAGAAACCAATCCATGTCGTTTGGGGTGATTCTTGAGTGATCTCAAGCTTAGTTAAGTCATTTCCGGTAAAATGATCGATTCCTCGACCAAAGGGATCTATCCCAAGGTTTTCGTCCATAAAAGGATCGATCCCTTTTCAAAAGGATCGATCCCTAGGAGAAAAGGATCGATACCTCGACAGAAAGGATCGATCCCTTCTCTGTTTGCTCGATGGAAAAGGATGGATTTGCATTCATTAAAGGTCCTAAGTGTTGTTGAATGTTCTTTTGACTTGTTTGAGGTCTGTAAGATCTAAGGACAATCCGTAATAGTAAGACTTAGTTCGTAAGGGACATAAATGACCCAACATATTTAAAAACACTCGTAGGAGTAGGTTACATCGGGTGTAACCATATTAAGCGTAATACACAAAAGTATCTTAAATCAAGGACTTATACGGATAGATAGGATTGAGAATCAATACATGAGATACCCGATGAGTGGTACGATAAACATGTCAGATTCAGTATCGATGAAGAGCGTGGTGCTTCGATAACGTCAGTGAACCAAAAATGGATAAGCCATTCCACTACTTCAAGGGGTATTGGGAGAAGTACAATAAGAGCGTTAGGAGTGTTGTTACTAGTAATGAGCCTGAGTCAGGTATCAAGCTAACCAGTGAATCAGTCAGTGTACTACAAGCACCATAATTAGTGAAATGCTTAGAGACCTCTCCGGAGGTAGAAATGAGTAAAATACCCTATAAGTATTAATACCCCTCCCATAACGTCCTATACAAGAGGATGAGCAGAATAGTCTCGGGTGAAGAGGATATGACCTCACCTAACTTCAATAAGCTCAGTAGTAAAAGGGTTAATATACAAGTTTTGAGAATTGTGAGACATTATTGCATAAATGTTATAGATGGAGTGTTAATGATGAATTTTAATATTAGAAATGTTGGAATTTTAAGTTAGAAAGTTGATTGGAACCAAATTGCAAATTTGGTAAAATTTGAGTGTGGAATTCGAAAAGTCTCAATATTATAGGGACTTGATTTTAAGTTTGTTAAATGTGGAAGTATTATTTGAGAAAATTATTTTAATGCTGGAAATTTATTTAATATGCTGATTTTTTGGTTTAATTCTTAAGTTGAGATTTAATTTCAAGTTCATCAAGTTGTATGGTTGGATTTGGAAAGTCTGACAAAGTTTAGGATGAAATTGCAAGCTTTTGAATGTTTAAGTGTTTATTTGAATATTTTATTGAGGTACTGTAAATTTTATGTGATTAATTTGAAATGATCATAATAGTGAAGGGCCATTATGGATTAAATAGGAAAGTTGATATGAATTCTAAAAAGAATTCATAATTAGTAGTTGGACTATGAAATTAGTAAAAGTTGAAGAGTTGATAGTGAAACGAAATATTCATGGAATTTAAGGAATATTTTGAGAAGTTTGAAATTACGATGGAAATACGATTTAGTTTTATATCAATTTCAGTATCGGATTTATTTTTATCGAATTTTATATTTAAGTTTATATTATGTTAGTTCAATACTAATGAATAGTTTGAATATTCTATGTTATTATATGACGTCGTCGGTCCACGTTAAATTTAGTGATTCAAGTAGCTTGAAAGGGAAGGAAAAAGTGTAGGATCGAGAAGATTATCGTGGAGAAGATTTTGATAGCGAGGCAAAGGTGAATGCATTTCATTTGTATATATGTTTCGACCAAACATCGGCTTGCGATGAGCCATTGTCGGAGTTACGTTAAGAAGTGACTACTAGTGTTATGTGAAGTGTGATTCAAGGACATTAGTTGGTAAAATCTGCCTAGAAATTATGTTTTGAATAGTAAGTTTAGAAAATCATCAGAAATTCTAAAAAAATGATTAGAGGATGAATCTTATACCATTGGATTTTTCTATCAGTTTTGTTTTGTTTAGAACAAACGAAAACTGATTTTTGAGAAGTATACAAAAAAGATATAAATTTTTAATCAGTGATAGGTCAGAAAAGATAACAGTAGATTCTGTCCAAAACAACTTCTGTTAGACAACTTTGAAAATTCGCTATAAATTGTAAAAGTGGAACTAGACGGAGTGCCTTATATGTTTAGATTTTTGTTCGAGTCTAGTTTTCATTGGTGCAAATGGAATAATATTTTAATATATAGATTAATACATAATAATATTTCTTTGAAGGTTGTGCAAACTGCTAGAATATAAAATTTCAATAAATTGTGTAGTGGAAGCAATTTTTTTAAACCATAGTGAGTCTTATTTTTTATTTAAAATTAAATTGTTCAAATGAGTTTAGTGTATTGATTTAATTACTCTGATAAACGACGACTTGCTATAAGTCAACCTCATTTTATTTTTCAGTATGATTTATAAATTTTCAGTATGAAATATTTCTATAATATTTTTCATCAAGTTTTATGAATGATTTTGGGTATGAACTGCCCATGTTTGATATTTATGATGGTGAATTCTAAATGTTTACAGTTATCAGACATTTCACAGTTATCAGATATTTACAGTTATCAGATGATTTTCAGTTATCAGATATTTACAGTTATCAAACGTAGATTAATAAATGATTTTATGATGATAAATATAAGCACATTGTATGTTATATTGAGAGTCGTAGGTACATTTGGCATGCCATTAAGTGAGTGCTTATATGTTATTAGTTCAGCTTTGATACATTCGTGTACCAATGTTCAGCACCATTGGTACTCATGTTATGATTGCACTGAAGTGCATTATATCGCAGTTTCAGTTACAATTCGACATCGTGTTGTGCCTAGTGCATGTCACATACCTTGTATTCTCTTACATATACATTGGGCTATAACAGTATGTGTGGAAGTTATGACAGTATATAAAAGAAAATAACATAGAATTAAAAAAAAAGTTATGAAATATGTTCGAATGAAAAGAAAAAAAAAAAGTTATTTATGATATTTGATGATGACTTACATGATTTTTGATAAAAACATGAGATGATGATTTTTCAGGTTTTCAGAAGGAAAACGACCTGGCTAGCCCTGTTTTGAAGTTTTAATTGTTTTTATTTAAATTTTCAGTTTATTGTTTAAATTTTATGGATTTTATGTTTTAGTTATACTTCTTCCTCAATAAGTTTTACTTAGTACATAATGATTTTCATGCGTAGATTCGAATAAAGTAGTGGACGTGTAGTGAGGAGCTTGCCAGTATCTTATGAAAAATCAAACCTATACACAGTATCAGTAAGACATCCTAACTTTGACTTATTAGTGGCATGTACATTATAACTCTTGGGTTGCTTTATCATATTTATTTTAAAAGGGTTTGTAATAGTAATTAGAGTTATTTTCTTTAGTTTTGTCTAATTTTAGTATTAATCGTAATTACGAGTGAATAGTATAAATGTATATTTTAAATGGTTTAAAAACAAGCGGTATTAGGCAATTGTATATGGATATGAAACAACACTGAATTGCTTAATTATTGACTTGTTAAAAACATTTTTTGATATTTCGATATAACAAATTAAGTTAAATGAATTTTAAGATTTTTATAAATGATTTTACAATTTATATTCGATTCAATTTATCGAATATCAAATTATTACTCCAAGTCTTTGAAGATCAATTTTAATCCTTACTAAATGTGTAAAATTGTGATTTGTACTTAAACTATTTTTGAAACAATTTTTCAAATTATTTTAAACCAAAATCAAGCCTTAAATCAATTTTTCAAAGGCATGCACCGATGCATCAATACCATGCATCGATGCATCAATGAATAAATTGAAGCATCGAATGCATTCCATGCACCGATGCACTCTCCATGCATCGATGCACTCTGATTTAATTAAAACGTCGAATGCATTTGATGCATCGATGCACAATCCATGCATCGATGCACCAGGCTATTTTTCAAACATCGAATGCACTTCATGCATCGATGCACTCTTAGTGCACCGATGCACTAGGAGTCCAACGGTTAAAATATTTGAAATTTTACACTGATGCACCGATGCATAATGGTCATGCATCGATGCATGAGACGCTCCCACCCAGAAAATTAATTGTTTTCACACAATAACGGCTCTATTGACTCCACTAATTATCACCAACGTTCAGAATTGATTCAATGAGTATTTAAACAAGTTTAGAAGCCATTGATCAATAGAATCAAGAGAGAATCAAAGAGAAAGCATCAAACCTCAAGTTTGAGCATTTCAAGCATATTTTTCATTCAATATTCATTTTGCTTTCAAGAACACTTATTGTGCTCAATTGTATTTATTCTTGAATGTTCTTTCTTTGTTCTAGAATTGTGCAAACATATTTGCCTTGTGAGGTTTTTCTTATAAGTTTGCAAATTTGTATTTCTCTTTGAGAAAATAGTGTTCTCAAGAATTGGGGTATATTCTTGAGGGAGTTGTTAGGTTATCTCTTTGGCCTCAAAAGAAAGAACAAATTAGTGAATTTGTTGGAAAATTCTTAGTGTCGATAGCTAAGGTAGTGGACGTAGACTTTGGTTGATAAAGTTGAACCACTCTAAATCGCTGTGCAATTTCTTTCAATTTTCTGCAAAAGCTTCCACCAAAATTTTTATTGCCAATTCACCCCCCTCTTGGCCAATTCAGTCAATCGATTAACTCAACAATTGGTATCAGAGCCTAACTCATTTGAAGGTTTAATCGCCTCTTGAGTCGATTCGATAAGAGTTATATCGATAATCAAAGTCATCAATGGCCTCCGCTTCAAACTTCGACTCCGGTCTCGACTCGATGCCCGTCAATAAGCCTCCTTTCTTTAATGGAGCTAACTATGCCTATTGGAAGAATAGAATGATGTACTTCATTCAAGCAAGTGACATGGGAGCATGGAATGCTGTAGAAGAATGATACATCAAACCTCTCACTCATCCAAGGTTGTGGAATGAATGAGAGACAAGAATGTTCCAGCTCAACTCCAAAGCCATCCATATCATTTTTTGTGCTCTTGGACCAGATGAATACGAAAGATTTCATCGTGTACAACCGCCAAAGAAATATGGGACAAACTTCAAGTCACTCATGAAGGTACCGATGAGGTAAAGAAATCTAAAATTAGTATTCTAACGCATAGCTATGAAAATTTCAGGATGAAACCAAATGAAGATATCAAAGCTATGACGGATAGATTTTCAACGATTGTCAATGGTCTCAAATCATATGGAGAGATCATTTCAAATGAAAAGCTTGTGAGGAAGTTAGTCTACTCCCTCCCAAAATCGTGGCAATCAAAGAAGACGGCAATCATCGAGTCTAAGGACTTAATGTCCTTAACTCTTGAAGAGCTAATTGGGTCACTCCTCACTCATGAAATGATGCTCGAAGATGAGGTGGACCTCGACAAGATTGACGAGACACCAAAGGAGAAGGAGAAGAAGAAAAACATTGGAGTTGCTCTCAAATCTACAAAAGATGAGAGTGATTCGAATAACGATGACGATGACGAGGAAATGGCATTGTTTGCCAAACGGTTCAGAAAAATGATGAGACCTTATCGAGGAAGAAAATTCAAACGAAATGAAGGCCTCAAAAATGAACCTAAAGAGAATGACCCAATCATTTGCTACGAATGCAAAAAGCCAGGGCATGTCAAATATGATTGTCCACAATTGAAGAAAAAGGGTCAATCAAAGAATAAGCACAAGGCTCATGTGGCTACATGGAGCGATGAAGAAAGTTCCGATGAAGAGGAACAAGAAGTAGCTAACTTGTGCTTGATGGCATTTGGGGAAGATTCTAAGGTAACCTCTAACTAATCTGATTTTGATGATTTATCCTATGATGAGTTATTAGAGGAATATAATGGATTGGCTTTGAATTATGAGAAATTATTTTTAAAATATAAAAATGATGTTTCAAAATTGAAAAATGAAAACAAACTCATATCCAAAACCAACAACGATCTTGAAAGTAAAATCAAAGATTTGCAAATCAAACTAGAAGAGTTTGAAAAGAAAACTTTAGATTTGCAAAATTTACTTTCAAAGATCAATGATGATCATCAAAAGAAAATTGATGATCTTAAAACTTCTTTTGATAAAGTTGGAACAAAACATTTTGAAAAAGGTGGAAATTCAAAATCCAACTTTGTTAGAAAAAGTTTTAGAAACTATAATCATAGAGGTCCCCAAAGAACCTCTAATGGAAAAATCGTTAGAAGTATGTGGGTTCCTAAAGAACTCATTACTACTAAAGATAAAAAAATCCTACACAAATGGATACCTAAGGGGACTAGGATTTTGGAAACTAATGAATATGGACCCAAAAGAATTTGGGTACCAAAAATCAAAAATTAATCTATGTTTGTAGGAAAAGGAGCATTGCTACAAGGCACGGGAAACAAATTCAAATTCATGGTACCTTGATAGTGGATGCTCAAGACACATGACCGGAGACAAAAGCCGGTTCATTGAGCTTAACGCCAAAAATGGAGGAGAAGTGACTTTTGGAGACAATTCAAAAGGTCACATTGAAGGTATTGGTACAATAGGTAATACCTCTTCCATACAAATTAAAAATGTTTTATATGTGAATGGATTAAAGCATAATCTATTGAGTATTGGTCAATTTTACGATAAAGGATTCAATGTCTTATTTGAAATTAATGGTTGTAAAGTCATTGACATTGCATCTAATCGAATTATGCTTGTTGGTCATAGAATAGGAAACATATACATGGTGCATTTAGATTCTTTTGATATAACTAATTTATGCCTAGTTGCTAAGGATGAACATGATAGTTGGTTATGGCATAGGAGACTAGGACATGCTAGTATGAGTGTTTTGCAACGGTTAATTCAAGGAGACCTAGTAAGAGGGTTGCCTAAGCTTAAATTTGATAATGATAAAATCTGTGATGTTTGTGCTAAAGGAAAACAAAAGCGAGTTTCTTTTAAATCCATTAATGATGTATCAACTAGTAGAGTTTTACAATTGATCCATTTAGATCTTTTTGGGCCAACTTGAACTACTAGCTTGGGTGGAAAACAATATGCATTTGTCTTGGTAGATGACTATTCTAGATATACTTGGGTTCTATTTTTAAATACTAAAGATGAAGCATTAGAACAATTCATCACGTTTTCAAAAGTAATCCAAAATGAAAAAGGTTACTCCATAACTAGTGTTAGGAGTGATCATGGAACTGAATTTGAAAATCTTGGATTTACTGAATTTTGTAACTCTAACGGTATTAGCCATAATTTTTCAGCACCTAGAACCCCTCAACAAAATGGAGTTGTTGAGAGAAAAAAACGAACTTTAGAAGAAATGGCTAGAACCATGCTTTGTGAAAATAATTTGCCAAAATATTTTTGGGCGAAAGCCACAAATACCGCTTGTTATGTTGTAAATTGAGTAATGATTAGGCCAATTTTAAAGAAAACTCCATATGAAATTTTCAAAAATAAAAAGCCCAACATTAGTTATTTTCATCCTTTTGGATGTAAATGTTTTGTTTTAAACAACGGTAAAGAAAACCTTGGCAAATTTGATGCTAAAAGTGATGAAGGAATTTTTCTGGGTTATTCCTTAAATTCTAAAGCCTATCGTGTATTTAATAAAAGAACTTTAGTTGTAGAAGAGTATATACATGATTTTTCGATGATAATCCCCTTCCGAGGAAGGATTCTTGTGTGAATGATGATGTAGGTGTTATAAATACAAATGACGTTAGACATGACGTTGGAGAACCATCATCAAAGGAAGAAATAAAAAAAGAGAAAACTCATGATCCTCTTGAGAATCCAACCATTGAAGAAAGGGAAGTATCTTATCCAAGAGAGTACAACTATGTCAAGGATGGTAAAATTATAGGTGATCCATCAAAAGGGGTAACAACTCGATCTTCTCTTAGAAATATTTGTAATTATGTTGCATTTATCTCATGCATAGAGCCTAAGAATATTAAAGAAGCATTAAATGATGAACATTGGATTATGGCTATGCAAGAAGAGTTAAATCAATTTGATAGAAGTAAAGTATGGACATTAGTTGAAAGGCCTAGTAATAAATCTAATGTAGGTACTAGATGGGTATTTAGGAATAAGCTTGATGAGAGTGGTAATATAGTGAGAAACAAGGCTAGACTTGTTGCTCAAGGGTATACTCAAGAAGAGGGCATAGACTATGATGAAACATACGCTCCCGTAGCTAGGATGGAAGCAATTAGAATGTTATTAGCATTTGCATGTTTCAATGAATTTAAATTATATCAAATGGATGTTAAAAGTGCATTTTTAAATGGTTTTATAAAAGAAGAAGTGTATGTGGAACAACCTCCAGGTTTTGAAGATTCAAATTTTCCGGATCATGTTTTAAAATTGACAAAAGCTCTTTATGGTTTAAAGCAAGCTCCTAGAGCTTGGTATGAAAGATTGTCAAATTTTTTAATTGAAAAGGTTTTTCAAAAGGGAAGGTTGACACTACATTGTTTTTGAAGCATAAAGGTAAAGATTTATTAGTAGTTCAAATTTATGTTGATGATATAATATTTGGTTCTACTAATGATGTTCTTTGCCAAGAATTTTCTAAGCTAATGCAAAGTGAGTTTGAGATGAGCATGATGGGGGAGCTCTCATTTTTCTTGGGACTCCAAATCAAGCAAAGAAAAGATGGCATCTTCATCAATCAAGCTAAGTACGTCAAAGATATGCTCAAGAAGTTTGGATTGGAAAATGGGAAACCTCATGACACTCCAATGAGCTCTTCAACAAAGCTTGACTTAGATGAATGAGGTAAATGTGTAGATGTTAAATTATATAGGTCAATGATTGGATCTCTACTTTATCTAACTGCAAGTAGACCGGACATTATGTTTAGTGTTTGCTTATGTGCTAGATTTCAATCATGCCCTAAGGAATCACATTTACTAGTTGTTAAGAGAATCTTTAGATACCTTAAAGACACTCCTAGTTTAGGACTTTGGTATCCTAGAGACTCTAGCTTTAGCTTGCATGCTTTTTCTGATGCGGATTATGGAGGATGCAAATTAGATAGGAAAAGCACCTCCGGTACTTGCCAATTCCTTGAAAATATGTTGATTTCTTGGTTTTCAAAAAAACAAAATTGTGTTGCATTATCTACTACTGAAGCCGAATACATTTCAGCTGGTAGTTGTTGTGCACAAGTTTTATGGATGAAACAACAACTTTTTGATTATGGAATTGAAATTGGTACCATTCCTATCAAGTGTGACAATACTAGTGCTATTTGTCTCACTAAAAATCCCATCCAACACTCTAGAACTAAGCATATTGAAATAAGACATCACTTAGGAGAGAATTAGGTTTAGCCAACCTATCTTCACTTAGTGTTTAAAATAATTTTTAGCACTTTTAAGAATAAATGAAAAATGCTTATAATAGTAATTTTTTATTGCATTCATTGCCATTAGTTAGGGGGAGTTTATGTTATTTGGTGAAAATTAATTTTATGTTCAAATATTTTTTAAGAGATTAACTTGATTGATTGAACATGGTTAATTTTCAATATATGAGTTGCCAAAACCACTAGAGCTAAATAATTTAGCATTTTAAGTGTTTAAAATGGATTTTTGACATTTTTGTGCTTAATACACCGATGCACTTAACAATGCATCGATGCATCCCTTTGAATGTGCATCAATGCATCGGTCGGGTTTTGGGTTAAAATGCCTCATTTTCTTCATTTTCTCAAAACCTAAAAACCCCTCTCTCAAAGCCGTTCGTCTCTCTCTCTCTAAAATCTCCATTCTTGCTCAAAATGAACGATTTTTCGACAGAATTTTCAAGGTTTTCAACTCCCAAACCTGCTTCAATCATTAAATCGTGCAAAACAACTACTCATCTCTCTCAATCCGAATTTTCAAGGTATTTTTCTAAAAATATCTATTTTACAAATTTATGATTTTAGAACTAGTTTTAATTAGTTCTAGGATGAACATTATATCGGGCATTGATTGTTTGTTGGTTCTAAACAAGATTTTACTGCCAATTTCTTCCAAAACAAACAATTTTTCAAAAAAAAATTATTGGATTTCAAAAATTAAAAAAAAATAGTAAGATTTTTGATTTAATTGTTTTTGTTTTCATGAAAACTATATTATTATGATTATCAATTTTTTAATAGTTTTCAAAACATGCCCATTAGGATTGATTTAGAGAACCTTGAAATATTGAGGACTCAATTGAGTTTTGGGATTGATTGTGCATACATATGTTTTCAAATTGCAGGTAATATTCCTTATTTCGTTTCCTTTAATCATGTCTAATCCAAAACGTCATAGAACTTCGTCTAGTCATTCTCGTTCAAACCAACCGCCAAATCTCGTTCCTCCACCACCCACTAGTCTATTAGGTTCTTGTTTTAACATGCCTGAGCGTCGTAGAGACGAACTGTACTCTAGGTACATAAATTCTTTCCAAACTTATAGAATTCGTGAAGAGCGTATTCCTTCGCTTCAAGCTATGGTTGACATCAATTTCGAATACCTTCCGATTCTTAAAGCTTGGAAGTTTGATAAATTGTTTAAGCTTAAACCTATCGTCTATCAACAACTGGTCCGCATTTTCTATTCCAATGCAGTCTGTATTCAAAATCAAACCCAATGTGGAACCATCGGAATTAGATCCTATCTTCTAGAACAGTACATTGTTGTTGATTCCGCAACTATTGCTTCTCATTTCGGGTTAGATGATGATGGTGTGTTTGACGAAAAAGAATCTGTGGCTTATCCCTATACTCCTAATGCTAGTGTCAGTACCCTTCGAACCCATCACGACCGTTTCCTTCATTTTATTATTTCTTGGTGGTTTCGTCCTTCTGCTGGTAGGTACTCCACTCTACGTGCTAGGGATTTATGGTGAATATATTGTATTAAAAATAAAATCAAAATAAATCTTCCATGGGTCATTTTTAGTCAACTAGTAGACATCGTAAACATTGTTCCTTCTAAACATGTTGAAACATTAGCCTACGGATGTCTACTTAGTAACATGTTTATCAAATTTGGTCTAGACGTTTCTCTCGACACTCTCATTCCTCTCCAAAATCAAATCAATCTCACTTCTTTAAAGAAAGCGGATTGGGTTCAAGATGAACGCACCCGGTTTTTGGGTCTTCCGACCAAATAAACAAACTCCGGGAGCTAGTTCTTCTCGTGCTCCTCCTCCTCCTCCGGCTGCGAATGTCGATCCCGAGCTTCAAGGGATATTTCAAGATATTGACGATCCAGCTAATGCACCGGAACCCGCTCGGCAAGAAGATCAAACACCACCTTATTTCTGATCTTTTTTAGAGGCATTTGATCTACGATTTGCTTCCATGGAGTCTTAGATTACTGAGTTTCAGAGGGAGATGTGTGATCGTATGGATAATGTGACTCTTGAAGTTCGAGCTCATTATCCTTCTCCTCCCGATCCTCCGATGGAGTAGATTTGTATTTCTTGTCATGCTTTCTTAAAATTAAAACTTGGATTCATTTTGATATTTCTGGTTTCTTTGTTTTTGATACTTTGACTGGACTTATTTTATATTTATGGATGCTTGAACTTAATATATATATATTTGGTTTGGTTAAATTTTCTTATTTTTGCATCATTAGACATATATGACCAATTATCCATTGCATGTTATATGAATATTGATTTATGAAACTAATGGCTAACCTCTCTTTTGATTGTGATCTTAGCAGCTTATAATTAATAAATCAATTGGCTTAAGTTTTTCAAAACATTCTTGTTTAAAATGTTTTATAGAGTCTTTTTGATTTAACAAAAAGGGGAAGAAGATGTGTGTCATGGTAAGGGGGAGTAATTTTTCAAAAGCTGATTTCAAAAATAATTTTCTAAATCTTAAAATTTCCCAAGTGTTTTGTTATATCAAAAATGGGGAGATTGTTAAAAACATTTTTGATATTTCGATATAACAAATTAAGTTAAATGAATTTTAAGATTTTTACAAATGATTTTACAATTTATATTCGATTCAATTTATCGAATATCAAATTATTACTCCAAGTCTTTGAAGATCAATTTTAATCCTTACTAAATGTGTAAAATTGTGATTTGTACTTAAACTATTTTTGAAACAATTTTTCAAAGTATTTTAAACCAAAATCAAGCCTTAAATCAATTTTTCAAAGGCATGCACCGATGCATCAATACCATGCATCGATGCATCAATGAATAAATTGAAACATCAAATGCATTCCATGCACCGATGCACTCTCCATGCATCGATGCACTCTGATTTAATTAAAACATCGAATGCATTTAATGCATCGATGCACAATCCATGCATCGATGCACCAGGCTATTTTTCAAACATCGAATGCACTTCATGCATCGATGCACTCTTAGTGCACCGATGCACTAGGAGTCCAACGGTTAAAATATTTGAAATTTTACACTGATGCACCGATGCATAATGGTCATGCATCGATGCATGAGACGCTCTCACCCAGAAAATTAATTGTTTTCACACAATAACGGCTCTATTGACTCCACTAATTATCACCAACGTTTAGAATTGATTCAAGGAGTATTTAAACAAGTTTAGAAGCCATTGATCAATAACAAGAAACATCAAGCAATTAGAATCAAGAGAGAATCAAAGAGAAAGCATCAAACCTCAAGTTTGAGCATTTCAAGCCTATTTTTCATTCAATATTCATTTTGCTTTCAAGAACACTTATTGTGCTCAATTGTATTTATTCTTGAGTGTTCTTTCTTTGTTCTAGAATTGTGCAAACATATTTGCCTTGTGAGGTCTTTCTTGTAAGTTTGCAAATTTGTATTTCTCTTTGAGAAAAGAGTGTTCTCAAGAATTGGGGTATATTCTTGAGGGAGTTGTAAGAAACAACAAATTAGTGAATTTGTTGGAAAATCCTTAGTGTGGATAGCTAAGGTAGTGGACGTAGACTTTGGTTGATAAAGTCGAACCACTCTAAATCACTGTGCAATTTCTTTCAATTTTCTGCAAAAGCTTCCACCAAAATTTTTATTGCCAATTCACCCCCCTCTTGGCCAATTCAGTCAATCGATTAACTCAACATGACTGAAACCGGATTTGTTTTCAATGATCAAATAGTATTTTATAAATTTATATGATTAAAGAAAAAGTTTTTAAAGTTAAAAAAGGAAATTATTAAATGAAATAAAATTTTTATGCATTTAAGTTCAGCAGATGTAAGTTGAGTTGATGTGATATCTTTAGCTCTTATTACGAGACATATACGGACTAAGAGTGTTACATAAATGAACTTAGACTTAAGAAGGACAAAGTAGTTTGGCAAAAGCTGCTTTGGTTTCTCTTACACATTTCTATGATCATTGGGTGGATGGTCATACTTGATAGGCTTAATATCTGAATTCGAATTAATTTAACAAAAAAATTAATTTTAAATTTTATGATTTAGTGTAACTTATTCCATACTTCTACTATATTTATATATATATATAATCACTCACACACAATAAATAATTAAATATCCTAATTTTATTGGGTTAGAGCTTTAATGTGTTAGTGGGTTACTCATTTATTGGGCTAAAGGGTATCTAAAATCTAAAAGCCCAATATATTTTCAAATTTTCGGATAATTTGAAATTAAAATTTATTCGATCTGATTATCCAAAAATTTTCAGATATCTGATACAAATTATCCAAAAATAAAAAAAAATGGATTGAGTATCCGAATTTTTGGATCAGATCAACGGATCAGATCGATTGGATAAGATCTTTTTACACACCCTAATATGAAGTTCCTCAAGAAATTATGCACCAATAAGAGGAAACTAAATGTTGATGAATAGGTAAGAATGAGTGAAAAAAGTATATGCAATTCTTCAAAAGAAATTTCCCCAAAAATGCATAGATTCGTGTAGATTCATTGTCCCATGTCAAATTAGTAATCTCAAAAATTAAAAACAATTGTAAGCATTCAACTTGCCGATCAATCGAATACATATCTAATTGGTGTTTCCCACATGTTCTTACATTTCACATAAAAATGATTCCTCCCATCCTTATTTAATTTTGTTAGAAATACTATTTTAAAAACATCAAAAACAATAATAAACATACATAATGGTACTGTCACTATATAACTTAATGAGAAATTTATTAAATTAAATTTTTTTTACAAAAAAAAATTAGGTCAGAGGTGGTTTCCCGTCCAAGATCAGGGTATATCTAAAATCCAATTGTAATTTACATATAAATTTATAAATTGTCCACCAAGAGTGACGATGGTAGGATTCGAACTTGACCTTACAAGCTCAGATTCATGAATCACAACCACTTATACCAACACTCATTCGCTTTATTAAATTTAATATTTACTATACCAAGAAATATCCCAATTATGCATGAAATATCTAATCACTAGCTAAAGACTCTTTAACACCAAAAATAAATTGATCGCAATAAAGTTAGATTTGTACATACCTAATTAAGATTCCGTAATACAGAAAAAAAGGTGATGCGTGACTAATTGCATATACATTCAAAATCCTTTTCCTTAGTCAACAATCCGTTGAGTACTTCGATTTGGCCGAATCACTAATGAGGAGTAATGTAGGGAATAGACCGAGTTTGAGTGAGATTAGTCAACAACATAATCAAGTCTATGCGCTCTCGATTTTTTTAAGGCAAGTCCAATTTCTGTTCACTATATCAAAGTTGTCCAGCGCCCATTTAACTGAGGATAAAAAAAGCTCGACTCAGTATAATTTGATTTGTAACTTTATAGATTTGACTCAAATTAAAAAAAATTAAGTTCTAGTTGAGTTATAAAATAGAATTTGAATAACTTAAATTTTTTAATAATTGATGGGTTGATTTCAAGTTTGAGTCGAGTGTCTCAACTCTACAAGATAGATGTATATCATATATGAAAAAATAGAAAGAAATATATTATAGAAGTGGCAAACAGGTCATTTAGTTCGGGCCATTTCGGTACGGATCATTTCGGTTTAGACTTAATTCGGGTCAGGTTTGGGTCGGATCAGGTCATTTCGGGTTTCAGTTTTATTCGGTTCTATATTATGTCAGGTCAGGTTCGGGTCATTTCAGGTTTCTGTTTTATTCGGGTCTATAGTAAGTCAGGTCAGTTCAGGTATCGGGTCGGGTCAATATCGGATCGGTTGATTTTAAAGTTAGGTCAATTTCTGATCATTTATTTTTTATTTAGGTATAGTCAAATCGGATCGATTATTTTCGAGTCGAGTTATAAAATAGAACTTGAATAACTTAAATTTTTTAATAATTGATGGATTGATTTTCAAGTTTGAGTCGAGTGTCTCAACTCTACATGATATATGTATATCACATATAAAAAAATATGAAGAAATATATATGGCTATAGAAAATCATTTAGATCATAATCAAATAATATCATAACATTATAAATATTTATAATTAAATTTAAATAGAAACTTGAATAACTCGAATCGATTCACCTCGAATTTCATAAACTTTACTAACTCTTAAAATTTTCAATATAAAGAATGGGTGGGATTTCATTGACGTCTCACCAACAAAAAAGGTTAAGGATGGAGTGCGAAGGTGGAGATGAACATTAAATTATTAAAGGTTGAAGCGGAAGAAAGAGTTACAGGGATTAGGCCTGTAAAAGAATCAAACGAACACGAAAGAGAGTATGTTCATGTTCGTTCATTAAGAAATTTAGTTTGTTCGTGTTCGTTCATGTTCCTTCGTTTAAATGATAAACGAACACAAATGAAAAAATATAAACGAGCACAAACAAACGAACATAAAATTATTTGGATTTATATTTGAGAAGAGTTTTTTCTTTTCAAGTAATTTTAGGATATATATATATTTTCTTTAATTGATTTGAGTACTTTTTATTTGAGTTTAAATTAATTGAGTTTAAAAATATTAAAGGAACTAAGGTTAAAATTTATTAAGTCTTAATATTTCAAACGTGTCTGAAGAACATTAACAAACATAAACAAACGAACATAAACAATCATAAATGAACGAACATAAACGAATAGATTATCGAACGTTCACGAACGTAAATGAACAAACGAGCCTTTTGTTTGTGTTCATTTATTTAATTAAACGAACATAAAATCTTGTTCATATCTGTTCATTTAATAAATAAATGAACATTAACGAACTTCCCTTCGAACAGTTCACGAACGGCTCACTGAACGTTCGGTTCGTTTATAATCCTAATAGAAAGGATATTTTTGTTTGGATATTTGTTGTTTGAGGCTTATAAATTTAAGAGTTAATTGCATCATATGTCCTCAAATCATGGCCCTCATTTTATATTGGTCCTTAAACTTATAAAATATTCCAAATTTATCCCTAAACTATGACTATCATTCTAAACTAGTCCTCAAAATTTCGAGCATTTCAATTTCATCCCCAAACTATGACCCTCTTTCTAAATTGGTCTCCAAACTTTTTGAACATTCCAATTTCATCCCAAATTCATCCAAATATGTAATTAGTTTCAACCATAGTTTAACCTAAATTTTGTCTTGTTTTCAAACTTGACCTAACGATTTTATTAACAAGGGATACGATTAGTGTAGTTTGGGATAAAATTGGAATGTTCAAAAAGTTTGGGACTAATTTAGAAAGATTGTCATAGTTTGGGGATGAAATTGAAATATTGAAAAGTTTGAAGACTAGTTTAGAATGATAATCATAGTTTAGGGATAAATTTGGAACATTTTAGAAGTTTAAGGACCAAGTTAAAATGAAGTTCATACTTTGAGGACATATGATGCAATTAACTCTTAGTTTAATATAAATTATAAATTAATATGTTTTATTAACGTTTCATGTTACAATTTAAGCAATCGATCGATATTGAACATGTGGCCTAGGGATGGCAAACGGGTACAGTTTCGTGGATTCCGCACCGCATCCGCTTCAATTGGGGCGGGGATGGGTATAATTTTAGCGGGTAGTGGGCGGGTGTGGATTTAGAAAGTGGTACCCGTCGCGGGTGGTGGGCGGGTAATGGGTTTGAGACATTACCAGCCCCGCATCCGACCGCCCAGTTAAATATCCAATAAATTTTGGACCATTATGAATTTAGGTGTAATTTTAGAGACAAATTTATAAATTCTAATATTATATAAGATATAACATGTTGTGCCAAAGAACAAAAACATTATGTGTTTGTCATTTATGTTTCTAGACTTTAATTATGACTTTTATTATGGTGTGTTTATATACTTTAAGATCTATATTAACACTTAACTCATATAATCCTTGGATTATTTTATTATGTTTCTTAATGGACATGTTTTTTTATGTTTGTTGCTTATGTATAACTTAAATTTGTTGTCAGGCGGGTCTAGATGGGTACGTCGCTAGTGGGTAGTGGGTGTGGGGATGGATTTGAGAATGTACCCGCGTGGGCGGGTGTGGATTTGAAAATTTGTACCCATCATGGGTGGTGGGCGGGTGGTGGATTCAAAAATATTAGGTGGGTATGGGGATGGGGATGGGGTATTCGCACCCGACCCGCCCGTTTGCCATCCCTAATGAGGCCCATTGCAAAAAAGTATTACTATATGTTTATCCACTTGATTAAACTAAAATTTTATTAAATGTTTATCAAATTTTTTTTATTTAACTGTACATTACCTGAAAATTATATGATGGACTTACAAAAAACTTAAATAATTTATAACTTGTTTAATCATGGTAATGTTCTCTTAAAGTCATTTGGGAAGTTGAAATTTGCCCAGACCCATAAATCTGCAAAGAATCATGGAATCAATGTTCTTTTGAAGTCGTTTGGGAAGATGAAATCTGCCCAGACCAAAAGACCAGCAAAGAATCATCAAACTTCCTCCAAGTCATGTCAATGATAAACCAAGGGGAACTAGAAATTTATAATAGCGTGGGTTAAAATATTTTTTTTATTTTTCATAAATACAATTTCTTTTAATTGAGGGGATCTGTTAAATTTTCTTTATTTATTTTTTAAAAATATATATTTTTATATATTAATTAAAAATTAAAAATATAAATGGTGGTTCAACCCCTGTATGTCGGAGTGAACTTCTAAATTTTAAGAATGATAAACTTATAAAATTCCAAGGGACAAAAACATATTTTCAATAAAAAATTACATAAAAATTTAAAATATATGATAATTTTAAATTTTCAGTATGTGATTTCTATTACTCGTTCCCTCGATCCATCCCTACTCGAGGCATGCCTTAGAGTGTCTGGATGAGGTTCCATATTTGGAGGAAGAATCATGGAACTTCTTGGAGACAAGAAACACTGCAAAGTTGAGAGGGGAGCAATGAGCAAGATCATTTTCAAGTGCTTATCGAAGCATTAAAGGCAATGGATGATATCAAAGATCAAAGGATCATTACTTTAATAGAATAAATTGGATTGAATGAATAATTTTCATAATGAATTTTTATCGCATCCGATTTTAATTAGTCAACTAATAGGTCAAAATCAGTGTGGTTAAAAAAAACCACTACCTTATATACTTAATTGAGGGTAATGTTTATATGCATGTCATTAGATGAGCTATGATACCTTCTTATATTTCAAATTTCTAGCATCTTTTTCACCGTTCGGATTGTTTGATTTATTTTGTAGGTATACCTAGGAAAATTTGGTTTCATTACCGATGATGTTATTAAAAAATGTTTGCAGAAATAACCTGTAGCCTGTAGCTGGTGAAGACTTTGTGAGGGATGCAACCAGCATGATGAATTTATTGAAACGATTGTATACGGTAATAGATTTAAAAATATTTTTTTAAGATATATATATATATATATATAAATCTATAACTGTATACTATATATATATATATATATATATTGATAATAAAAAAAGTACGTAAGACGAATATAAATAAATTTTAGAATAAACATCATTAATAAAATAAACAACAAAACCATGCATCCTACCGATTGGATAGTCTACTAAAACTGAGGTTGGTTTCATGCATTGCTTCTCCCATGTGTTGAAAGAAATTGGTTTACACAACATGGTTAGTGGAGCATACTTTAAAACTTCCTGCTTGTTTCTGCGTTTCTTTATTTTTCAGTAAGATGAAACTTAATGATAGAGTTGTAAATGAGACGAAATATATAGTGAATTATTTGAAATCGATTAAGTTAAAATTTGATTAATTTTTAAATTGAATAAACTCAACTTGACTCGAATTCTTAATGAGTCGAAGAAAACTACTTGACCCCATAGTGCTTACAGTCGATAGTAGCTTTCCAATAATTGATGGCTTTTGCGAGGAGATGCATTCAGGGTGGTCTACAATGGTGCCTTCTCTCTGTCAGTACGCTACTTCGAGAAAGATGAAAACCATGTACCTGAGGAAGCCGGGGATCATTGCGGTTTGAGCAAGAATAGATGTAAGTAGGGATCTACATTTAATCAAAATTTTAAATTTTTATCTGACTTAATATAATAAAATTGAATTTTTCTTTTGAAACTTTTAGTTTGGATCAAGTCAGCTCATTTTAAGGATAGATTCGATCGAGTTCTAGTTTATAATAACATACATTCGACTTAATTCAGTGACGAATCTAAAAATATTTATGAAAGTAGATAGATGTACAGTAATACAAGACCATTTTGCAAGTAATTGTGTACAAATAAAATTTTGGATGGACATGATCAGTTAAATGAATAATTAACATAAAAAATTCATATTTCATAGTGAGCATTTGTCCATCCTGATTGTATAATACAATCGTCATTGTTTGACCAGACTTGAGAATAATAGTATAATCTAACTTTATATATTTAAAGATAATCTTTATAATACATTTCTCTTTATATATATATATATATATATTTTAAATAGATTCATATTTTATCAGATACACCCACGATAGATTAAGTCAAATGGAATACGAAATTTAACTTGAAAATTAAATCAAATCTCAAATTGAATGATCTTTTAAATTCGATACAAGTCAAATGCTAAATATAGAAGATGCTATATTCAAATCAAATTTGAGTGGACCATGTCATCCATAAATGTAATGGTGAAAATTGCAGGAGAGAGTAAGTGTAAGGGTAAGAATTGTAGCAAGCATAGGGATTAAATGATTTAAGTTTTTATAAGTTTAAACCTATAATTTTGAGATATTAAACGACTTAAATTAAATTAAAAAAAATTTTATACAAATTTGTCAAACTCTTTACTTAGCATAGTGGCTAATCCTTTTGAAAGGGGTCATGAGTTCAAAATACATCTCTATCACTAATAGGATCGAATATATATATATATATATATATATATATATATATATACACGAGGTTTTCACGAGAAAAAATTAATAAAAGATTAAAATATAAAGGGTAAATTACATTGTTCCTCACTCTACTTTACTCTATCTCCTATTTTACTCATCAAACTTTTAATTTTTTTAATTTGTTCATTAAACTTTACAAATTGAATAATTTTGCTCCCTCCCCGTTTTCTCTTTAACGTGGCATATTTTATTATTATTTATATAAATAATTAAAAAAATAAAATAAAAACAGAAGGTGGATCGCTTCGTCTCGATGTCGTGAGTTTGAATTTGACCACCATTTTGTCAAAAGTTGATTTGAAATCCACGATTTGATATTTAAAGTGAGGAAATTGAAATGTTTCAGTCTAAATTCACGGGTTTTGAGACATTTTTGATGAAACAAACATCAAATCCGGACTCAGGGGTGGAGACAAACATACCCATCTCATTTTGGGATCGAACGACCACCATCTACAGCGGTCGACGGTGACCAGAATGAAAAGGACGTGGTGACCGACGGAGAGAAAAGGGAGAAGAGAAGAAAATAGGATAAATTACACCATGAGTCATTAGAAAAAAGGATAAACTACAATATGGGTCATTAAACTTTACTATATTTCATCTTTTACTCACCAAAACGATATTGTTTTAGAGTATATTTGAGTTTTTTATTTTGTTTGTTGGTTGCTTGGTGCAGTGAGCTAAGAGACTTTGGATTTATAGCTCCAATTTGGGAATCACTCCGATCTGTTAATAATTATGAGGGAAGAAGACTCAAATTGGTTCTCCAGATGGGAGGAGGAGCTGCCATCCCCGGAGGAGCTTATGCCTCTTTCCCAATCCCTAATTACTCCTGATCTTGCTCTCGCCTTCGACATTCGCAACCCCAACCATGCCCAACACCAACAGCCTCCTCCTCCTCCGCCTTCCTCGGCTCTACAACCCCCTTCTCAACCCTACTTTTCCGAATTTGCCGCCGATTCCGGGGACCTGGGATCCGAGGCAGCCGGGGATGAGCCCGCGCGCACTCTCAAGCGGCCTCGCCTCGTGTGGACCCCACAGCTCCACAAGAGATTCGTTGACGCCGTGGCTCATTTGGGGATCAAGAACGCCGTCCCCAAGACCATAATGCAGTTAATGAGTGTCGATGGCTTGACGAGAGAAAACGTTGCGAGCCATTTGCAGAAGTATCGCCTTTATTTGAAGAGAATGCAAGGCTTGTCGGGTGGTAGTGGAGGTGGTGCCAACGGCGGATCTGGTGGTGCCGGATTAGGGGCCTCCGCTGATCCAGCGATGGACCATTTGTTTGCAAGCTCACCGGTTCCGCCACACTTTCTTCATCCTGGTCGGGCTAATTCAGAGCATTTCTTACCCTTCGTGCCAGTGCCAGCACTGCAGCATCACCAGCAACAGCAGCAAATACTGGCGGCCGCTGTAGGACATCCTCATTTGCAGTCTCAGTATCATCGGCCACAAATGGGGCTCTACGAGTCATCTCCAAATAGCCAATTCGAGCACCCTTTCTTAGGCAGGCAGACCCAGCAGCCAATGCAAAGGATGAGAGGGATGCCGGGGCATAATCAAGCTCCCGGTAGTTATGTAGAAGATTTGGAATCTGCCAATGGCAATGGTGGAAGGAAGGTTCTTACATTATTTCCTACTGGGGACGATTGATTCAAATCTTTGGTAATTATTGACACCCCATTTTCATCATGCAACTATTCTTCTTTATTTTAGTTAGCCTTTTCTTCAAGTTTCATCATGTAGAGTCTTGGTGGGTAGTTATTCCTATTTCTGGCTTTTTTTTAAGTGATACTGAAGGGGTGCTGGTGACCGGAAATGAACTTCAATTTCTGCATTTCATCTTGAGCTGGTAGGTACTGTAATTGATCTGTTCGTTCTTTTTCACTACACTCTATCGGGTCATTGTTGCAGTGTCAATTCTGCAGGCTTCTAGGTCTGCAATTAAGTTGTTAGTTGCAGTCTGTTTTCTCTGTCAGCTTCTGGTGATGGATTTAATCCTGAGGTCACTCTAACAAACAGTATGTTCTTTAGGCCTATCATGCTTGCAATTACATTGGTCTGCTGGTATAAGTTAATCTGGATTTCTTTGTGGCTGGTTATTGGGAATCATATCAATTAACTTGAACTTTAGAGTCTGCTTGCATGGGAGGTCTTTCAGCCAGCAAGGTGGTTTTGAGGCTACATGACTAAATTTTGAGCTTGAGGTGGGGAAAAAGACATGCTTGACCATTGGTCCCTGGTCAGTTTCTTTGTTTGTTACAATCGGTATTGAGGTTATCAAGTTTCCAAAATTCTCTTCTGTGTTAATCGTCTGTTTTTCTTAGTTCAGTGTTATGTAGAGGTAAGTTGTACATTGTATGACTCCATAGAATGCTTTGGACCTCTGATATGAAGGGCAACTCAGGGATCTCTGACTTTTTTTTTCTCTTTTCTATTTTTTCTTTGTAAGTCTTATCCTAATGAACATTACCTGCATTTCTGAAATATCATAGCATCTTTAACTTTTCGTGTTACTGAATGAAATAAATCTGTGGTGCAAAGTAGAACACTCAGAATTTCTGGTCAATTAATAATGCAGAATTTGTTGGCATACTGTTTAAGCATATTATCTTTGGTCCTCTTTCTCCATCATTTCTGGCTGAAGTATTAAATCCTAGAAGAAAGAAGGCAGTGTTATGGTTGCCTTTATGCGAAAGACAGAAGTCAATAAGTTTCTATTAGTAAGATTTCGAACTGGAACAATTTATTTAGCAAATATTTTACTGCAATTAAAAGTCCATTTTACTTTCCTTAATTATAGTTTCTTATTCTACAAGAACAGAACCATGTGTTACCTTTTAGGGGCAATTATTAGTAATAAGATAAGACAAATTATTCCAATTTATAGAGGTGTAAGACTCTCTTCCTAATGAGTCTAAGATTAGGAGCTCCCTTTGACGAGTTCCATATATAATTTAATTATAGGTTCGTTAAAAGGTATGAGTCCATAGGTAAGGCTTATCAGTTAAATCCATGAATCGTCTAGTGACTCGATCCATAACCTATGACCATAACAACTTAGCATCAGAGCAGTCAATACAGGCGATTTCAATGCAAAAGAGTTTAGGGCTTTGTTACTAATAGTGCAAAAAATTAATGAAACAATAGTAGAAGCCAAGTCATGAATTGTAGTAAGCATCACATAAATCGGATCTAAATTGGGAAATGAATTGCAACAACTGTCACTAAAATTGTAGGCATTTGTTGGTTTTGATCGAAAAAACGAAATAAAGTTTGATGCGAGCACGTGCAACAGTAACCAATACCATTGTAGAATGGATAATAAGACGGAACTGCCGACAGGATTTGAAGTGGTGTCGTGGTACTCAGCTTAATTTTCCAACCTTTGATGGATAAGAGAATTCGTTAATTTGGTTACACCAATGCGAAAATTCTTTTCCAATTAGCAGACAGCTGAATTAGACAAGTTTTGTTTGGTCCTTTTTCAGATGGTGGTGAGGTGCAATATGGTACTGTGAGATGGACGAGAAGGAACCAAATCTCAAGTGGGAAGCATTCAAGGAATGTTGCACTTTGAGATTTGACCCAACCACTATGCAGCAACCTTTTAGATTAACTAGTTAGCTTGAATTAGGCTACAAAGGTTGAGGAGTATCAGTGTCAATTTCAAGGGCTGTTGACATGTGTTAGTACAACGTGAGTGAACCAACTGGTCGAATTTTTTTATATAGGATTAACGGGCTCAATTAGGCTTGATGTGGAGATGCAAAATCCCTTGAACCTTGTGCAGACAATGAATTTGGCACTGGCTTTTGAAAAGAAGCAACAACTATGGAAAGAACTATCAATCAAAACAAGTCTTTCAGTGAATTGCTTAGTGACTGGATTGATAATTCATGACCATAACATAAAGCAAACTAGAGAAAGAATTTTGACGTAAATACTTGTTGCATTGAGAGTAAAGCATTTTGGTAATTAGAAAAGCCATGTAAATTTTGCTGTTTTATTACCCTTTCAGTGCTCTATAGTCTATACCATTGTTTGAATGTTGGAGCTTTTTCATTTCTAGGCCTACTATGCTTTCTTTTCCTTAATAAGTAAGATATCTATCTCATGGTTTAGTGACATTTTGAAATTCCCAACTATGCTTTCTTTTCCTTAATAAGTAGGATCTTTATCTCATGGTTTAGTGAAATTTTGAAATTCTGACCAGAGGCAACTATTTATACAAGCAAGCAGAGCATCAGATCATATACGTCCCCTTGGTTTCTTTAATTTTTCAGAATTGGAGTCTGTTTTCCCACAATGGATTCTATAATATAAGCTTCCTTGCGGTTACATTACCCATCTATTATCTCTAAATTGACCCATCTATTATCTCTAAATTGACTATAGTAGTCGCCTAAGTTTAACCTTGCAATTGATCATGATTGTTTACTTTAGCCTTTAAGTGGCGGCAGCAGTGGTATAATTTGCTGTTACACTCTGATTGCTGTTTATAGGTAATTTGCATGTGCTCTTATCATCTGAAATGTATGTTCTTCGATTTACCATATTTGTATGGTGTTCCTCCTTTTTACATATTTATGTCTGTTCTTCTATTTCTCTAGATAGTTGAATGAACTTCTCTAACAAGGACCTAGTAGGTAAGCATGGCCATTCATCTGTTTAACTGCTAATTAGCCTTGAGCGGTTTTGCCCGGGTAAATATGTCTTGGATTATATCTTTGGGTCATATTGTGGCTGTGATGAAAAATTGCTCTGCTTATATTCCAAATGGGTGAGAACAGAAAAATATCTCCTCTGAGCAACTCAACAATAGCTTTAACATATAACAAATAGTGATCCTTTTGAGCTTTTTGGTGCTTACAACTCTACTAGGACATCTTTGGAGTCAACTTTGGATTATACATCAAGTGATCTTGTGGGCTGCTAGTACCCAAAATTCTATTACTTCCAGAATTCCATCCAAGAGGAATGATAGTTTGATTTTGTAGCTGTGTTTTAACATCTTGCACAGTATGAAAATTGTTCTAGAGGGCATTTGTATTTGATACATTTGATATTGCAGTTGTGATTTGGTGGCAATGTATTGCTAGCTTTTGATGGTAGGGTGATTCAGTGTTCTCTTTTGATAAACAAGATAAGTAGGGGATTTAGTAGTACAAAAGTTTTGTGCTTTTCCCAAATTAGGCTTGCCATAAATGACTTGGAGGTGGAACTTTTAGATTGGGGTTTAGTTTTCTGTTTGATTATTGGAACTGCTAACTGCAGCCAAGTGTAGTCTTCAACCTTCGATTCTAGTTGTTACCGGAGATTAGGAATGCTAATGATTACGATTCTGTTGTTGACTGTTACAGCATGGTCCACGTTAATCTGCATGGTATTATTTGCTTCTACCTGTTAGATTTTAACCACAAAAGGTATTTCAAGAGTAAAGATGGTGGGAACACTGGTGTGTACATAATCGAACTCTCGTACATTAAGGTTATCGACATCTCGTGCACTCTCTCAAGGGATGAAACGGTACATCCTGCCGAGTGCTAAGAACAACAACAACCGCTGTCCTTTCAATCTTTGCATTGGGATTTTGGAGAATGAATGGATGGATGACATTTGAAGTTCTTCTGAAGAGGGTGAGTAAACATTTAATTGATATTTATTTCTTTGAGAAAATGCATGATCCATGGATGCAAAATCTGATCAGGTGAAGAACCAAATTGATGAGCATCATTCATGCAGTCAATTGTTAAATTGGATATTGGGATTATAGTATTTGCAATTCTGTTTCTTACCTAGCCTGAAGCTTGGGGTTCAAGTCAATTAGTTCGTGGTGAGTACGATTGATGATGGAAGAAGATCATAGAAGATGAATGCCTGATAAATTCAGTGAGACTTGTACCCACCTGAACGTGTGAGACCCTCATATGGTATCCTCCGTCCCTTTAAGAATATTTTTGTTACATTCACTTTTATCTTAAAGTTTCGTCAACCTATGATCATGTTCAATTTTCATTATCATACAATGCCCAAAAAAACATATTAAATTAAATAAAAAGTTAAAAAGAATTGAAAACCCTATCCTAATTCCTAACTATATTAATGTAATGAACATTTTATATTAAAGTATAATGTTGGATAATTTGATAAATGATAAATAAATAAATATCAAATTTTTTTTTATAAAAAAAAATCATAAATTATTATAATAAAACGCGAACCACATGAATTATGATGATTGCGCCATCTCTTATTGAAGTAATAAGATCCTGGATTGGCAGAATAATGGTATCCATGATTGCTCCAATATTTTGTTGCGGTTGACTCACTACTATTTATTTGTTTTCAAGGAGGAAAAAAAATGAAAACAACAAGGGTAAACTATATCCACAGTCACCAGACTATTAGTAAGATTACATATTGGTTGTTTAATTTTTAAAAAAAAAATCGTTTTCATCATTGGACTAATCAGTGTGTATTATTTCATTCGTTGCACCGTGTAAATGACACTGGCCATCGTTTTTGCACATATAGTCGAGACAAAAATGTTGTTAAATTCATTATCGCCTTATTTCCATCCCACTCCCTATTGCTCACTCTAAATGATAAATATATTATAAATAAAAATTTTAAAAATAATTTTGATAATAGTTTTGTTGCATATACTACTGATTGAATTCTGGAATTTTTGTACCTGTGATGCATTTAAAAACATTTATAATGTATTTCAGGCATTATTTGTAAAGTTTTTATTTTTTTAATTTATTTGAATTCGAGTTGGAGTTATTTTTTAATTTATCAATTAAATTTTTTTCATGATTTATTATTTCTCTAAAGAAATGATGACAGTTGAAATAATAGAGATGGAAGTTTTTGTTCCCGGTTGACATCCCTAGGCGAGAAAAAAATATATTTTATTTCGTGGTGTTTATTTATTGAATGTTAAATGTTTAAAAATAAAATTAGTAATAAAAATTTTTATTAATATGTCACGTTATTTATATGATGTGAATAATTATTTTATAATTGATGATATAAGTGATGAAAAATAAAATATTTGAAAATAGAATGATTAAAATAAAAAATATAATAATAATAATAATGATGATGATAAATGTTTCTAACATTTGAGTGAATATCCAGTTGGATGGATTTTTTTTTTGTAACATTTTGATCTCAACATTTTATTTTTGGGTAGAAAATCCCTCCGTATATAAAAATCGTTGGTCAACAAACAATTAACACTTAAAAATAAGAGTTACTAAATGAAATGTTGAGCATCAAAATACTTAAAAAATTAAACTAACTATTTAATCAAATTTTATGAGATTTTTACCTTAAAATAAAACAATAGAAATTAAAATATTCAAAGAAAACCAGGAATTGATTCAATCAAATATTAAGATATTGTTTTCATATTATACCAATAAAAAATAGGGTAAAGTACACAAAAGGTCCCCTGACAATAAGGTAGTGATGTATTAAGTTCATTAACTATTGAAAGTTACAAAATGATCTTCTAACTATTTAGTGCTGCTTTATTGAGTCCCTCAACTATTAAAAGTTACAAAATGGTCACCTGACTATTCATTATGTTCCAAACTCATCATTTTTCGTAAAAAATTGACGATATTCTGAGTTGATCATTAACATGTTGATTGCGATATGATGAATTATAATCCAAGAATTCCAAATAACTATCACATCTCATTCATCATATTAACATCAAGCTCAAAAAATTGTCAATTTTTTCTCGAAAAGGATGAGTTTATAATATAATGCATAGTCAGGTGACTATATTGTACCATATAATAGTCGAGGGACTTAACAAAGCAACATTCTATAGTCGAAGGACCATTTCATAACTTTTAATGATCGAGGGACTTAATAAAGTAATACCCTATAATCAGTGGCGAATCCATTGAGGGCTAGGGGACACTTGCCCATCCTGAAATTCGAATTTTCTTCTATTAGTTACTTATTTTATTCATGGTATACACCATGAAATTTTATTATACACACTCTGAAATATGAATTTTCTTTGATTAATGAACTATTTTATTGGTGGTGTCTACCCTGTAATTTTACTTATGCCTACTTCATTCAAAAAATTTATATTGTTAACATATATATGCCCACCTCAAAAGTATTTTTGAATCCGTCACTTCCTATAATCGGGAGACTGTTTGTGTAATTTACCCTTAAAAATAAAACAAAAATGATGATTATTGTAATTGTTTATTTTTCTTAAAAAATGGAAGAAAATGCATGATTCAACTTATTTCAGTAGTTAAATGAATCGTTATTATTCATAGAGATAATGAGTTTAGAACAAAATATTTAGATTAGATAATGTTTTGTAATCACTCTACCTTAAGAAAAATATGTAAAATGTAGAAAAGAAAGGAAAGGAATAATAAGAAAAGCATGAAACAGAGTAGGCATTGGTAAAAGCTGAAAAGAAGAAAACAAAGATCCACCTCGAACCTCCCTCCACTCTGCGTCTTTCTTTCGCTCTCAACGTGAGATTTGCTTCCTCTTATTCTTGTTTTTTTTTTTCAAAGAATAAACAATTTTTTATTACTAATTCCTAAAATATGTGAGTAAATTCTGAAACTCGATAATCTTTTTGTTTGTTGGTTGCTTGGTGCAGTGAGCTAAGAGGCTTTGGATTTACAGCTCCAATTTGGGATTCACTGCTATCTGTAAATAATTATGAGGGAAGAAGACTCAAATTGGTTCTCCAGATGGGAGGAGGAGCTGCCATCCCCGGAGGAGCTTATGCCTCTGTCCCAATCCCTAATTACTCCTGATCTTGCTCTCGCCTTCGACATTCGACCCAACCATGCCCAACACCAACAGCCTCCTCCTTCGCCTTCCTCGGCTCTACTGCCCCCTTCTCAACCCTCCTTGTCCGAATTTGCCGCCGATTCCGGGGACCTGGGATCCGGGGCAGCCGGGGATGAGCCCGCGCGCACACTCAAGCGGCCTCGCCTCGTGTGGACCCCACAGCTCCACAAGAGATTCGTCGACGCTGTGGCTCATTTGGGGATCAAGAATGCTGTCCCCAAGACCATAATGCAGTTGATGAGTGTCGATGGCTTGACGAGAGAAAACGTTGCGAGCCATTTGCAGAAGTATCGCCTTTATTTGAAGAGAATGCAAGGCTTGTCTGGTGGTAGCGGAGGCGGTGCCAACGGAGGATCTGGTGGTGCAGGATTAGGGGCCTCCGCTGATCCAGCGACGGACCATTTGTTTGCAAGTTCACCGGTTCCACCACACTTTCTTCATCCTGGTCGAGCTAATTCAGAGCATTTCTTACCTTTCGTGCCAGTGCCACCACTGCAGCATCACCAACAACAGCAGCAAATGCTGGCGGCTGCGGTAGGGCATCCTCATTTGCAGTCTCAGTATCATCGGCCACAAATGGGGCTGTACGGGTCATCTCCAAATAGTCAATTCGAGCATCCTTTCTTAGGCAGGCAGACGCAGCAACCAATGCGCAGGATGGGAGGGACGCCGGTGCACAATCAAGCTCCCAGTAGTTATGTGGAAGATTTGGAATCTGCCAATGGCAATTGTGGAAAGAAGGTTCTTACATTATTTCCTACTGGGGATGATTGATTCAAAACTTTGGTAATTATTGACACCCTTTCTTCAAATTAGCCTTTCTTCAAGTTTCATCATGTAGAGTCTTGGTGGGTAGTTATTCATATTTCTGGCTTTTTAAAGCTATCATGAGGGGGTGCTGCTGATCGGAAATGAATTTCAATTTCTGAATTTCATCTTGAGCTTGTTGGCACTGTACTTAATTTGTTACGTTTTTTTTACTAGACTCTGCTGATCATTGTTGCAGTGTCAGTTCTTCAGACTTCTAGGTCTGTAAATAAGTTGTCCGTTGCAGACTGTTTTCTCTGTCAGCTTCTTGTGATGGATTTAATCCTGAGCTCACTCTAAGCACCAATATGTTCTTTAGGCCTATCATGCTTGCAATTACATTGGTCTGCTGGTATAAATTAATCTGGATTTCTTTGTGGCTATGGTTGCTGGGAATCGTCTCAATTAACTTAAAATTTAGAGTCTGCTTGCATGGGAGTCCTTTCAGCCAACAAGGTGGTTTTGAGGCTACATGACTAAAATTTGAACTTGAGGTGGGGAAAAAAGACATAATCATCCCTAGTCAGTTTCTTTGTTTATTGCAGTTGGTACTGAGATTCTCAAGTTTCCAAAATTCTCTTCTGTGTTAATCATTTGTTTGTCTTGGTTCAGTTTTATGTAGAGGTAAGTTGTACAATGTTTGACTCTGACCTGTGATATGAAAGACAACTCGAGGATCTCTGACCATCTTTTCATTCTTCTCTGAGTTTTCTTTGTAAAGTCTTATCCTAACGAACATTAGCTGCTTTTCTGAAATTTCACAGCACCTATAACTGTTTCTTGTGTTATTGAATGACACAAATCGCTAGTGTGAAGTAGAACACTCAGCATTTCTGATCAATAAATAATGTAGATTTTGTTGGCGTATTGTTTAAACATATTAGCTTCGGTCTTCTTTCTCAGTTTTTTCTCGCTGAAATATTAGAACCTAGAAAAAAAAAGGCAGTCAATTAAACTATAATCAGTTCTATTTTGTGGTGAAGTATTACGGTTGCCTTTTTGGGCAAGACAGAAGTCAAAGGCGCCCAGAAGGTAAAGTATACTAATAGATTTATATTAGTAATATTTCGAATTAGAATAATTTATTTAGAAAATATTTTATTGCAATCGAAACCCTATGAAACATTTAAGGGGACGATAAGACAAATTATTCCAATTTATAGAGGTTTAAGACTCTCTTCCTAACGAGTCTAAGGTTAGAAGCTCCCCTTGATGAGTTCTATATATTATTCAATTATAGGTTCTTCACAAGGTAGGAATTGATAGGTAAGGTTTATCAATCAAAGCCATGATTCGTCTAGTGGCTCGATCCATAACCTGTGACCCTAACAACTTAACATCAAAGCCAGACACTATGGGCTATTTCAATGCAAAAGAGTTGAGGGCTTTGTTACTAGAAGCGCAAAAAATTAATGAACAAGAGTAGAAGAAGCCAAGTCAGGAATGGTAGCAAGCATCACACAAATCGAGTCTAAATTGGGAAATGAATTGCAACAACTGTCACTACCATTGTAGTCACTTGTTGGTTTCAACTGAAACAGCGAAAGGAAGTTTGATGGGAGCATGAGCAACAATAACACCGTTGACAGGGTTTGAAGTGGTGTTGTGGTACACAGAGCTTGGTTTTCCAACATTTGATGGGTTGGAGGATTAGATAATTTGGTTACGCTGGTGTGATAAATTCTTCTCCAATTAGCAGACAACAGAAATATACACGTTTTGTTTGGTGCTTTTTCACATGTTAGTAAGGTGCAATATGGCACTATCAGATGGAGCCGAAGGAACCGAGTCTCACATGAGAGGCATTCAAGGAATGTTACCCTTTGAGATTTGACCTACCACTATGCTGTAACCATTTTGATCAACTAAGTAACTTGAACTAGACTAGAACTGTTGAGGAGTATCAGCACCAATTTCCAGGGCTGTTGGCACATGGTAGTACAATGTGAGTGAACCAGCAGTTCGAATATTTTAATGCAGGATTAACGGACTCAATGAGGCTTGATGTGGAGATGCAAAATTCCCTGAACCTCTTTTAGGCAATGAACATGGCATGGGCCTTTGAGATGAAGCAACAACTAAAGAAAGAATTATCAATCAAAGTAGGTCTTCCAGTGAATTGCCTTGTGACTTGATCAATAACTTCGACCATAACTTAAAGCAAACTAGAAAAAGAATTTTGGTGTCAATGTTTGTTGCATTGAGAGTGAAGCATTTTTTTAACTAGAGTACACAAGCCATATGAATTGTGCTGTTTTATTACCCTTTCAGTACTCTATTTCATTGTTTAAATGATTGGGCTTTTTCATTTCTAAGCCAACTATGCTTTCTTTTGCTTAATAAGTAGGGACTTTATATCACGGTTTAGTGACATTTTGAAGTTCTGACTATTGGTAAGTATTTATGCAAGTATGCAGATTAGACTATATACGTCCCCTTCATGATTTCTTTAATTTTTCAAAACTGGAGGCTGATTTCCCATAATGGAATCTATGATATGAGCTTCCTTGTGATTACAATACCATAGTTGCATAATGTTCTTCTTTACATTTTTTTCTTTGTTAATTCTTCTAATTCGCTATATAGGTGAATGAACTTTTCTAACAAGGACTGAAGAGGTAAGCACGTCCATTTACCTGTTTAACAGCGTATTAAACTTGACGCTTTTGCCAAGGCAAATGTGCCTGGGATGTTGTCCATATCTTTGGTTCATCTTGTAGCTGTGATGAAAAAAAAATGTTCTGCTTATGTTCCAGATGGGTGAGAACAGAAAAATATCACATCAAGTAACTCAACAATAGCTTCAACATATTACAGATAGTGATCCTTTTGAACTTTTTAGAGCTTACAACTCTGCTAAGACACCTTTGGAGTCAACCCTGGATTATACATCAAGTGGTCTTGTGGGCTAACTATAGTTGAAAATTCTACCACTTTAAGAATTCCATTCAAGAGGAATGATATTTTGATTTTGTAGCAATGTGGTCTCATTCAATATTTCAACATATTGTGCTGAAGTTGATTTGTGTTTGATGATGTATTACCAGGTTTTGATGGTAAGGTGACTGTTTGTGTTCTCTTTTGATAAAGTAGATAAGTTGGGCATTTAGTATTGCTAAAAGGTTTGGATGTCTGTTTGCTTTTCCCAAATTAGGCATGTCATAGATAACTTGGACAAATCGAGTGTGGAACTTTTAGATTTGGCTTTAGTTTTCTATTTAATTAGAAGAGCTACTTACTGCAGTAGAGTAGAGTAGTCGGACCTATGATTTTATGTTAGAGAGTAAATTTATAAAATTTTAGGAATGGCGAAAATAAATTATCAGTAAAAAATACATAGAAAATATCTAAAACGTATGAAAATTTGACTAGTGACCGTTTAGCTGATGATTGTTTGTCTAAATGGAAACTAAACATGGATGTTTGGGCTAAGAAATGTTGCAGGTGATCGTTGTAGCATGGTCCCCATTAACTGTTGGGTTTACTGGTCTGCATAATCGAACTCTAGTACAGTTTGGGATTCATGGCTGGGGTCAGGGTTACCAATATCTGGTTCGCTCTCTCAATGGGTGAAATGGTAGGGTTGAGCAACAAAACCGTAACGTTCAGAGTCTATGGTTCACAAGTTTAAAAATTATGGTTACTTGAACTGAATAAAATTTGATTTTTTTTATTTTATAATTAAATTTAATCATTTTATAATGCAAAAATAAGTTTTTATATTTTAAAATAGTGAAATAACTTATAAATATTATATTTGAAGTATTAATTATCTTTCAGTTAAAAATGATTTTATAAATAAAATTTAGAACTTTACCAAATATTGTTTATAATTCATAAAACGGAGCTATTTTATCAAAATAAAATATAAAATTTTAACACTAGGAGTTAATATGGAAAAATAAAAAAAATCGAGGTTGATTGAATAAAAATTGTTAAATTAATGATTTTTATGGTAACTTACCTATTTGGTACCTCATATATGCTTGTATTTTTGTTTTGATCATCCAACTATTTTTTTATATCACACAATTTACATTTTTTATTTTGACATCTTATCATTAGATTTGATCGTTGATTTAACGAAAATGAAGATGTGGCATGGTATAATAATAATTTGAGGCATCAAAATTACTCATTCTAATATTTTTAATATTTAAAAATTTTATTAATTTGGTCTTCATATTACTTTGAAATAATTTGTTAGTAGTTTAATAATATAATAATAATCTTTAAGGATGTGTGATTAATTTTTAAATTATCAAAGTTTAAGGGCTAATTGTGTGAATGATCTTTTTTATTTAAATTTCATCTATGTCGATCATCTCCACATTCTCCATAGCTCCCACCAACGTCTTCATGTTATCGTTCATCGTTATTTTGTGGTTTGACTTCTTCTTCACTTTTTTTCTGTCTTAAATTTCGCAACCACCCTCTTGTGATAGCGCAACATTGTCATTCATCCGATGATTTCTTTGAACTTCCATCGCAGCTTTGCTTATTACAACCCGACATCCTCCAGCCATCCGTCGTCATTGTTGTTCTTTTGTAAATCAAATACTCTTCGGACACTACTTTTTAGTTATTCTCGTCATTTTTCTCTCTTTCGATTTGTCGATGTCACAGTCGTCGGACGTTTTCTTGCCCAGCTTTCAACTATATGTTGATAATTGACTAGCGGAAATTAATTTTCAAAATTGACGAGGCATGTGACTGAATTTAGTGGTCGTAAGGCTTGAACGATGCATTTAAGGGATCGACGAGGAGTCTACGTGACGGGTGTCGTTTTGCACTTAAAATAAATTCCTTCTTCTTGAATAAAATAAAGGAAATTAAATATAGTATAAGAGAAGTAAGGGTCGATCCCACTGAGATTAAAGAAGACGATGAAATTCATGGCTTTTGATTTTGACATTTGGCGTGAAATTAAGTAAAATAAATAAAATTTGGGGTGGTTGAAGAGAAATGATAAGAAAATTTGATTTAAAGAAAATAAAGAAAGGTAGAATCTTGAGAATTCAATGGATTAATTTAAATCAGCTAGACACATATTCTTTGGATCAACAAAATAGATTTACCCTTCGGGATTCACGTCGGTTACTTTGTCTACAAAGACAGATCCTTGTGACTAACTTGTGTACCAAATATCCAAGTGCAACTCTTATATCTCGGATTTGGAAATTGATCTAATCAACATTAATTGTTGTAGATCAAGAACCGCTTAAGTGCATAAAAACCGACTCAGATAGTTGTTTCCGTACAAATCGTTTTCGATCTCAATTCTCACTTTAGCAACAATTTGCTAGTTGTGTTCCCAGGAAGTTCATTTGCTATCAATTAGTCAATCCTTCCTCTCACATGTTTAATTGCAACAACATTCCAACCATCGACTATCTTAGGTTTTGAAAAATTGTTTTGATTTGAAATAAGTCAAGAAATTGAGAAATGTATCCAAAGTTACTTGTTTTTCAATTATCACATTAGAATTAAGTCATCTCTTAGCCCTCGGCCTAAAAGAAAACTAGTTAAGCATGACCAAATTCATACATAACGTTTTAAAAACAAAGCTTAAAAGAAAATAAATAAAGTAAATAAAAAGAGAAATTTTATAAAGCGAAAAAAAAAGAACAAGAAAGAAATATTTGATTATTGAATGAATGATGAAAAAGGCTTACCTTAGAGGGTATTTATTGCCTTTTAAAATCCTAGATTAAGCATAAGGTAATCCTAAGAAAATTCAAAAGATAATTATTTAAATTTAAATCCTAAAAACAAAAAGATAAATCATAAATCTTGAATTTGAATGTGCTTGAAATGCTCAGTCGTCCATCATCTTCTAGAATCTACTGATTGGACGCGACTGACTGGACCTTCTAGAAGCTACTGACTCACTGTCACGTCAGCATTTCATGCCCACTGTTTCAACCTTGATTCCAGAACAACAAAAATGCAGTTTTCGGCCTTTTTAAGCACATTTTTCAAAAAGTCATTATCATGTACAAAAATCACATAAAAACATCCAAATCAGTAGTAAACATGAACAATCAAAGAAAATTTAAGCACAAAATAAACACTAGTCACTGTGACCAGCTTGGAGAGGTGACCACGCTGTGAAATTAGTGTTGGGAAATATCGAGATTTAATAGATGTTTATTAATTATATTTTAAAATAGTTATTTTTTAAAAAAAATAATGAAACGTTGATGATTAAATTTTTTTATATAGTTTTTATAGTTTTATGTCAGACTAAATTGATATCGGTTTTTAAATTTTAAATATTTATTGAATTAAGATTATTTCGATAGAATATGTAAATTTTAGGGGCTAAAATTGTTACTATCATATCGCATCATCATTTTTTTGTTAAGTCAATGGTCAAACATAATGATGATTAGGTATCAAAATAGCAACAAAATATAATATAAGATATGGTTTTGGAAAAAACAATATTTAGTTGATCAAAACAGAAACGTTAAAATATATAAATTACTTAATAAATAGTTTGTTCAAAAAATTGAAAAATTTAAATGGAACGGTATACACCCCAATCAAAAGGATGCATCCTGCCCGGTGCTAAGAAAATGAATACAATTGGAGAACACATGAAACAGAGTAATGCCTCGTGTCAGTGTTGAAGCAGTTCACGAATTCTCTATTTAGAAGAACTCTCTCTAAAATATTAAGCATTCATCAATGGAGGATGAAAGAAATGAGAAAATGATAGAAAAATAAGAATTATAATAACTAAAATAAAAATGCTCTCCCTTAATCTCATTTTTGACTAAATCATTAATCAAGAACCCATGCTTTCGCTTCTCCTTTAATTCAACCCTTTTCGCTCATTTTACAAATGATATTATCACACAACAAGGCTCTCCCTTCGCCAAGTTTTCAATTTACACCCCAAATCATCACTTTCACCATTTTCTTTACATGGAAGCTTCTTGCTTTTGATTTCCTTTCTCGGCACACTTGCGTGCTTACCTAGGTTTCAGTTGTCCTAAGGGTAAGACAGAGATTACTCCTGTTGGAGTAGCTTAACATTTTTTTTTGCTTCCTTTGACTGATCATTTGATCATTTTCTAGAAGGAAGAGCACTTTTGATTCTTAGTATGGTGTCAAGTTGGATGCTTGTGGTTGTTTTGTTGGGAATTCTAGCTAGGCTTATACGAGTTACAGTAGCAAATTTTAAGGCCTCCCATTGCATCAAATGACGTCGGTGAGAATTTGGAGTTGAGATAAATACCGAGAATGCAGCTAGTCCTGTTGCTTGATTGGTGCATCAACTGGAGGAAAAGACGTGTACACGGACTGAGGGTAGGACTTACGAGGAATAGTAACTAACACAAGGGATCAAGAGATGATGTTAATGGTTGTTAGATAGTATCATTTTACACTAATCTCATTTTAATTGATATATATGTGTGTGTGTGTTTGTGTGTATATATATATTATTCTTGAGATTGTACAGCTATGTTATTTGAATAAATTAAAATATAAACATTACTAATTTATAATCACTGAGTATATTTTTTATTAGAAAATTTAAGTTGATGAACAAACTACAAAAACTGAAGTTGCTCTCACCCATAATCAATGGCAATGACATAATCAATGGCCTGCCACCACTGTGACTTTGACCTGAAAATGCTTCCCGCCACCACCACATTTAATCAAACTATTTACAGTCATTCACTCCAATATGAGAGATGAGGCCACGCCGTTTGCGTTGCTCTCATCCATACAACTCTACTCGCGGCATCACCCGCCTTCAACGTCAGATTATGCGACATAACAAAAAAATAGGCTGTTGTTATACAAGTAATATAATAGCTAATAGGAGTGAAAGTGACCATTGCCATTGCACAATTTGAACACCTGCTGAGGCTGCAAAGGGAAAGGATATCAGCATACATGCACAAAAGTTTACGCAAATTATGGGGGGGGGGGTGAAATCAAGCCAAACTCTAATGATATACAATCAATGTAAGAGAATGCGACGCAGGCATGGAAGTACGTATATGAATTAAATCAATCAGTACAATGATTATTGAACATCTAGAAATGATCATAGAAGTTCGATAAATTGTGAAAATAGCCGAATATGCATACAAATATTAATCAAGCTGATGAACGAACTGTGATATGATTTATGATCATAATCTAAACTGATGTGCAGGCACTACACTAAGATTTAAAAAATATAGCTTTAAATATTCATAAAGCAGGATTCACTCACATAAATATGCGAATGCTGATGGTGAAACGGAGGGTGTTCTGTCAGGATCCTCTTTATTTGATTTACTCTTTGATGGAGGCTCAACATGAGTAAATCCTACATTTGGAAGTGGACTTGAAGTGGGAACCAAATGGGGGATGGCTCTGTGTTTAGGTTTGTGTGCCAATGCTGGTGGGTTTACATTTGGTGAGGCAGCAGAATGGTGAGGAGAAATTTTGGGTGCGACAACAGGGGCCAAATTAGAGTCCTGTCCAGTCTTCCCCTTGGTCCTTCTATTCTTGTACTGGCCACCTGGAGGATTTGCCTCATAATTCTGTGGAGATCCCGATGGAATTCTCTCGGGGGCAGGTGAATAGTCTTCAGGCGCAGGCGCAGGTGCAGGTGCACCTTTCTTTGTTGAAGTAACGGGTGAAACTGCAGGAGCTAGATTAGCACTGTGGTCATGGTGATGGTGGTGATGGTGGTGGTGGTGGTGATCGTGGTGGTGGTGGTGGTGGTGGTGGTGGTGGTGGTGGTGGTGGCGGTGGCGGTGATGGTGATGGTGGTGATGATTGTATTGAGGATGAGGCAAGGGGGCAGGAGACGGGGACCCCGAGTTTGAATTTCCATGAAGAGAATGTTGCAAAATGGATGAAAGACGAACTTGCTTAACCCTACCAAATACAGTGTGGTTCAGGCCAAGGTTTCTTGAATGAGAGCCTGTGATGGTTTGAGCTAGTTGCTTCAATCTTGGCGTTGATGGACTCCCCACAGCCAGTAGAACAGATGACCGAACAATCGTGGGGGAGGTACCCGTGGACCCTTTGGAATTCGACAACCTAAGATACAAGTTCTGAAATTCACAAAATAAAACCATCAGTCTGCACTGTATATCATACAGCAAACAAAACCTATTATAGCAGAATAGCAGAGAACATGCTTTAATCTTTTCTCCAAAAAATCTAAAGCACTAAAACTCAAAAAGAAAGAAAAATAAATAGCAAATCAAAATCAATAGAAAAGATATATTGTCAAACCTCGTATGTGGCTAGATGCAATCCAGCCTTCAGCTGGCTCGTCATTGCATCAAAATTTTCTAGTATTTGAAAAATAGAAAAGTTCAAGGTAAAGTTGAATGGGATTTGCACTTTTTGTAGAAGAAATGCACTTTGCGGAGGAATTATAGTAATTCCTCCAGGGAACTTTTGCACCTCAAATAAGGATGGATCCCCAAACAAGGACTTAGTCAATCGCAGAGGTGGTTCGCCTATAACCAAAGATTCAAATGAAGCCCTTATCAAACTTAGTGCAGTCGAAGATATCTTTGAATATCCTACATCAGGATCAACCCCAAACACAACCCTTGTCATGTTCGATCCGCTTAAAGGTTCGAGAGATAAGATAACCACCTGGTTCAAAAAACTAATCAGTATCTATAAATAGTATGAAGCACATATGTTGAAGCAAAAGGGGTTAAAGTATATACTTTGCTAGTGGGAAAGCCTATCTCATCAAAAATATCATTTTCAAGCTGCAAGAAATTGTCTCTCAGCAAGGAGACTGGCTTCTCAACATTAAAGCTTGCTACTATATGATGACCTGGACAAGTAAAGATTTGTCAGTATAAAAATTTTCAATCTTATCGGCCATCTCCGGCACAAACAGCCATGACAACTACCAAAATGAATGCTACTTGGTCCCAAATCCATAAAATTTGTGTTCCTAGTATATTCATCTATAAAAAAAGATGCAAATGCTACTTTTCTGTCATTCAGAAATTATACAATTCCATGGATATCAACTTTTCAAAGTATCAGTCCTATTTTGCAGAAAGAGAATTGAAGGGAATTTCAGCTCTAAGCCTATTCAAAGATATCATAGAATCTATCCCTTTTTCCTTCCTAAAATAGGTAGTAATACTGACTCTAAAGGTTCTATGCATATTAGTTCATCACGGACTTATTTAAACATTTTACCACTTTCCTACTCCAATTTCCAAATGGTCGAGATAGATAACTAATGCTAAAGCAAAACATTTCCTCACAATAATCAAATAAACCTACTAAAGTGATTCTATACATGAAACTCAAGTTTAAACACAACAGCATCACAGAGAGCCTAGCTTAGTAGCTCTCATATTCATATAGTCGGATGTTAATGTTGAAAACATTTTGATATTTCGATATAACAAACTAAGTTTAAATGAATTTTAAGATTTTACAAATGATTTTCTAAAGTATATTCGATTCAATTAATCGAATATCAAATTATTACTCCAAGTCTTTCAAGATCGTTTCAAACCTTACTAAATGTGTAAAATTGTGTTTTATACTTAAACTATTTTTGAAACAATTTTCACAAAGTATTTTGAACCAAAATCAAGCCTAAAATCAAATTTTCAAAGTGATGCACCGATGCACCAATTCATACATCGATGGACCATGGAATTAATTGAACATCGAATGCATTTTATGCATCGATGCACATACCATGCATCGATGCACTTAGTGCATTTGATGCATCGATGCACTTAGGCTATTTCAAAACATCGAATGCATTGCATGCATCGATGCACTAAGCTTAGGCTATTTCAAAACATCGAATGCATTTCATGCATCGATGCACTCTTAGTGCACCGATGCACTGAAAGTCTAACAGTCAAAATATTTGAATTTTACACTGATGCACCGATGCACCTAGGGTATGCATCGATGCACTGACGCTCCCAACTACTTTAATTAATTGTTTTCACACTTAAACGGCTCTATTGACTCCACTAATCATCCCCAACGTTCAAAATAATTTGAATGTGTATTTAAACAAGTTTAGAAGCCATTGATCAAAAACAAGTAACAACAATTAACAAGAATCAAGAGAGAATCAAAGAGAAAGCATCAAACCTCAAGTTTGAGCATTTCAAGTCTATTTTTCATTCAATATTCATTTTGCTTTCAAGAACACTACTTGTACTCAATTGTATTCATTTTTTAGTGTTATTTTCTTTGTTCTAGAATTGTGCAAACATTTTACCTTGTGAGGATTTTCTTGTAAGTTTGCAAATTTGTAATCTTCTCTTTGAGAAAGAGTGTTCTCAAGAATTGAGGTATATTCTTGAGAGAGTTATAAGATTATCTCTTTGGCCTCAAAAGAAAGAACAAATTAGTGAATTTGTTGAAAAATCCTTAGTGTGGATAGCTAAGGTAGTGGACGTAGACTTTGATTGAGAAAATCGAACCACTCTAAATCGTTGTGCAATTACTTTCAATTTTCTACAAAAGCTTCCACCAAAATTTTAATTGTCAATTCACTCCCTCTTGGCCGATTACGTCGATCGATTAACTCAACAATTAGTATCAGAGCCTAACTCATTTGAAGGTTTAATCGCCTCTTGAGTCTATTCGGGAAGAGTTACATCGATTATCAAGTCATCAATGGCCTCCACTTCAAACTTCGACTCCGGTCTCGATTCAATGCCCGTCAACAAGCCTCCTTTCTTCAATGGTGCTAACTATGCCTATTAGAAGAATAGAATGATGTATTTTATTTAAGCAAGTGACATGGGAGCATGGAATGTTGTAGAAGACGGATATATCAAGCCTCTCACTCATCCAAGATTGTGGAGCGAAGGAGATACGAAAATGTTCCAGCTCAACTCCAAAGCCATACATATTATATTTTGTGCTCTTGGACCAAATGAATATGGAAGAGTTTCATCTTGTACAACCGCCAAAGAAATATGGGATAAACTACAAGTCACTCATGAAGGCACCGACGAGGTAAAAGAATCTAAAATTAGTCTTCTAACACATAGCTATGAAAATTTCAGGATGAAACCATATGAAGATATCAAAGCTATGACGGATAGATTCTCAACGATTGCCAATGGTCTCAAATCATATGGAGAGTTCATTCCAAACGAAAAGCTTGAAAGGAAGTTAGTTTACTCACTTCCAAAATCATGGCAATCCAAGATGACCGCAATCATCGAGGCTAAGAACCTAAAGTGCTTAACTCTTGAAGAGCTAATCGGTTCCCTCCTCACTCATGAAATGATGCTTGAAGATGAGATAGACCTCGATAAGATTGAAGAGACACCAAAGGAGAAGGATAAGAAGAAAAACATTGGAGTTGCTCTCAAATCCACAAAAGAAGAGAGTTATTCGGATGAAGATGACGATAACGAAGAAATGACATTGTTTGCCAAACGGTTCAAAAAAATGATGAGATCTTACCGAGGAAGAAAATTCAAACGAAATGAAAGCATCAAAAATGAACCAAAAGAGAAGGACCCGATCATTTGCTATGAACAAAAAACCGGGACATGTCAAATATGATTGCCCACAATTGAAGAGAAAAGGTCAATCAAAGAATAAGCACAAGGCTCATGTGGCTACATGGAGCGATGAAGAAGGTTCTGATGAAGAGGAACAAGAAGTAGTAAACTTGTGCTTGATGGCATTCGGGGAAGATTCTAAGGTAACCTCTAACTCATCTGAATTTGATGATTTCTTATGATGAGCTATTAGAGGAATATAATGGGTTGGCTTCGGATTATGAGAAATTGTTTTTAAAATATAAAAATGATGTTTCAAAATTGAAAAATGAAAATAAACTCATATCCAAAACCAACAACGATCTTGAAAGTAAAATCAAAGATTTGCAAATCAAACTAGAAGAGTTTGAAAAGAAAAATTCGGATTTGCAAAATTTACTTTCAAAGGTCAATGATGATCATCAAAAGAAAATTGATGATCTTAAAACTTCTTTTGATAAAGTTGGAACAAAACATTTTGAAAAATGAGAAAATTCAAAATCCAACTTTGTTAGAAAAAGTTTTAAAAACTACAATCATAGAGGTCCCCGAAGAACCTCTAATGGAAAAATTGTTAGAAGTATATGGGTTCCTAAAGAACTCATTACTACTAAAGATAAAGATATCCTACACAAATGGATACCTAAGGGGATTAGGATTTTGGAAACTAATGAATATTGACCCAAAAGAATTTGGGTACCAAAAATTAGAAATTAATCTATGTTTGTAGGAAAAGGAGCATTGCTACAAGGCACGGGAATCAAATTCAAACTCATGGTACCTTGAGAGTAGATGCTCAAGACACATGACCGGTGACAAAAACCGGTTCATAGAACTTAACGCCAAAAATGGAGAAATGACTTTTGGTGATAATTCAAAAGGTCACATCGAAGGTATAGGTACTATAGGTAATACCTCTTCCATACAAATTAAAAGTATTTTATATGTGAATGGATTAAAGCATAATCTTTTGAGTATTAGTCAATTATGTGATAAAGGATTCAATGTCATGTTTGAAACTAATGGTTGTAAAATTATTGACATTGCATCTAATCGAATTATGCTTGTTGGTAATAGAATAGGAAACATATACATGGTGCATTTAGACTCTCTATATATGACTAATTTATGCCTAGTTACTAAGGATGAGCATGATAGTTGGTTATGGCATAAGAGACTAAGACATGCTAGTATGAGTGTTTTGCAACGGCTAATTCAAGAAAATTTAGTTCGAGGATTGCCAAAACTTAAATTTGATAATGATAAAATCTGTGATTTTTGTGCTAACGGAAAACAAAAACAAATTTCTTTTAAATCCATTAATGATGTATCAACTAGTAGAGTATTACAATTTATCCATATATATATTTTTGGGCCAACTAGAACTACTAGCTTGAGTGGAAAACAATATGTATTTGTCTTGGTAGATAACTATTCTAGATATACTTGGTTCTATTTTTAAGTACTAAAGATGAAGCATTAAAAAAATTCATCACGTTTTCAAAAGAAATCCAAAATGAAAAAGGTTACCCTATAACTAGTGTTAGGAGTGATCATTGAACTGAATTTGAAAATCTTGGATTTACTGAATTTTGTAATTCTAATAGTATTAGCCATAATTTTTCAGCACCTAAAATCCCTCAACAAAATGGAGTTGTTGAAAGGAAAAATCGAACTTTAGAAGAAATGGCTAGAATCATGCTTTGTGAAAACAATTTGCCAAAATATTTTTGAGCGGAAGCCACAAATACCGCTTGTTATGTTATTAATCGAGTAATGATTAGACATATTTTAAAGAAAACTCCATATGAACTTTTCAAAAATAAAAAGTCTAACATTAGTTATTTTCATCCTTTTGGATATAAATATTTTGTTTTAAACAACGGTAAAGACAATCTTGGCAAATTTGATGCTAAAAGTTATGAAGGAATTTTTCTGGGTTATTCCTTAAATTCTAAAGCTTATCGAGTATTTAATAAAAAAATTTAGTTGTAGAAGAGTATATAAATGTTGTTTTCGATGATAACCTCCTTCCGAGAAAAGATTCTTGTGTGAATGATGATGTAGGTGTTATAAATACAAATGACGTTAGACATGATGTTGGAGAACCATCATCAAAGGAAGAAACGAAAAATGAGGAAACTCATGATCTTCTCGAGAATCTAACCATTGAAGAAATAGAAGTCTCTTACCCAAGGGAATACAACTATGTCAAGGATGGTGAGATTATAGGTGATCCATCTAAAGGGGTAACAACTCGATCTTCTCTTAGAAATATTTATAATTATGTTACATTTATCTCATGTATAAAGCCTAAGAATATTAAAGAAGCATTAAATGATGAACATTGGATTATGGCTATGCAAGAAGAGTTAAATCAATTTGAGAGAAGTAAAGTTTGGACATTAGTTGAATGGCCTAGTAATAAATCTACTGTATGTACTAGATGGGTATTTAGGAATAAGTTTGATGAGAGTGGTAATATAGTGAGAAACAAGGCTAGACTTGTTGCTCAAGGGTATACTCAAGAAGATGGCATAGACTATGATGAAACATACGCTCCTGTAGCTATGATGGAAGCAATTAGAATGTTATTAGCATTTGCATGTTTTCATGAATTTAAATTATATCAAATAGATGTTAAAAGTGCATTTTTAAATGGTTTTATAAAAGAAGAAGTGTATGTGAAACAATCTTCAGGTTTTAAAGATTCAAAATTTCCAAATCATGTTCTTAAATTGACAAAAACACTTTATGGTTTAAAACAAGCTCCAAGAGCTTGATATAAAAGATTGTCAAACTTTCTAATTGAAAAAGGGTTTTCAAAAGGAAAGATTGACACTACATTGTTTTTAAAACATAGAGGTAAAGATTTATTAGTAGTTCAAATTTATGTTGATATAATATTTGGTTCTACTAATGATATTATTTGCCAAGAATTTTCTAAGCTAATGCAAAGTGAATTCGAAATGAGCATGATGAGAGAGCTCTCATTTTTCTTGGGACTCCAAATCAAGCAAAGAAAAGACATCTTCATTAATCAAGCTAAGTACGTCAAAGATATGCTCAAGAAGTTTGGACTGGAAAATGAAAAACCTCATGACACTCTAATGTGCTCTTCAACAAAGCTTGACTTAGATGAAGGAGGTAAATGTGTAGATGTTAAATTATATAGGTCAATGATTGGATATTTACTTTATCTAACTGCAAGTAGACCGAACATTATGTTTAGTATTTCTTATGTGCTAGATTTCAATCATGCCCTAAGGAATCACATTTACTAGCTGTTAAGAGAATCTTTAGATACCTTAAGGACACTCCTAGTTTAGGACTTTGGTATCCTAGAGACTCTAGCTTTAGCTTGCATACCTTTTCTGATGCGGATTATGGAGGATGCAAATTAGATAGGAAAAGCACCTTCGGTACTTGCCAATTCCTTGGAAATATGATGATTTCTTGGTTTTCAAAGAAACAAAATTATGTTGCATTATCTATCACTGAAGCGGAATACATTTCAGCCGGCAGTTGTTGTGCACAAGTTTTATGGATGAAACAACTTTTTGATTATAGAATTGAAGTAGGTAATATTCCTATTAAGTGTGACAATACTAGTGCTATTTGTCTCACTAAAAATCTCATCCAACACTCTAGAACTAAGCATATTGAAATAAGACATCACTTCATTAGAGACCATGTCGCTAAGGAAGATGTAGTTCTAGAATTTATTGATACTTTGCATCAATTAGCGAATATTTTTACAAAGCCTTTAGACAAGGAAAGATTTTGGACACTTAGGAGAAAATTAGATTTAATCAACCTATCTTCACTTAGTGTTTAAAATAATTTTAGCACTTTTAAGAATAAATGAAAAATGCTTATAATAATAATTTTTGATTGCATTCTATGCTATTAGTTAAGGGGAGTTTATGTTATTTGGTGAAAATTAATTTTATGTTCAAATGTAGTTTAAATGATTAATTTGATTGATTGAACATGATTAATTTTCAATAAATGAGTTGTCAATACCACTAGAGCTAATTAATTTGGCATTTTAAGTGTTTGAAACATATTTTTGACATTTTTGTGCTTCATGCATCGATACACTTAACAGTGCATCGATGCATCCCTTTGAATGTGCATCGATTCATCTTGCTGATGCACGCCTTGAATGTGCACCGATGCACGCCTTGAATGTGCATCGATGCACAGGGTCATACATCGATGCATCCGTCGGGTTTTAGGTTAAAAAGGTTTATTTTCTCATTTGTTTCAAAACCTAAAACTAAACTCTCTTAGCCGTTCGCCTCCTCTCTCTTTCCTACTCTTAAAATTACTCCAAATCCTTGATTTTTTATCGGAATCTTCGAGCTTTTCAACTCCTAATCCTGCCTCAATCATTAATTCGTGCAAAACATCAATACATCCCTCTCAATTCGAAATTTCAAGGTAAACTTTTCTAAAAACTCATTTTATCAATTTTTGATCTTAAGGCTAGTTTTGATTAGTTCTAGGATGAACATTATATCGGGTATTGGTTATATGATGATTCTAAACTAGATTTTACAACAAATTTCATCAAAAACACACAATTTCAAAATTTTCTTTGAAATTCGAAATTAAAAAAAATTCGAAAATCATTGATGTTTTTGACTTCATTATATTATTTTTATGAAAACTATATGTATTGCAATATTTCCAATGATATTTTCAAATAGTTTTCAAAACTTTGCCTCTTAGGATTGTTTTAGAGAACCTTGATTATTACGGACTCAATTGAGTTTTGGGATTGATTATTGTGCATACATGTTTTTCAATTTGCAAGTTATCTATTTCTTTCCTTTTTTCGATCTCTAAACCATGTCTAATCCTAAACACCCTAGAACTTCGTCGAGTCGTTCTCGTTCAAACCATCCTCCTAATCTCGTTCCTCCTCCACCTAAATCTCTATTAGGATCTTGTTTTAACATGCATGAGCGTCGTAGAGACGATTTGTACTCTAGGTACAGAAATTCTTTTCAAACTTATAGAATCCGGGAAGAGCGTATTCATTCTCTTCAAGCTATGATAGATATTAACTTTGAATACCTTCCGATTCTTAAAGCTTGGAAGTTTGATAAATTGTTTCAGCTCAAACCTATAGTCTATCAACAATTAGTCCGCATTTTCTATTCCAATGCAGTTTGTATTCAAAACGAAACTCAATGTGGAACTATAGCTATTAGATCTTATCTTTTAGGTCAATATATTAATATTGACCCCGAGACTATAGCTTTCCATTTTGGGTTAGATGATGATGGGATATATAATGAGAATGAAACTGTAGATTATCCCTATGTTCCAAACGCTAGTGTTAGTACTCTACGATCTCATCACGATTGTTTTCTTCATCTGATGATTTCTTGGTGGTTTAGACCATCCGGAGGTAGGTACTCCACTCTTCGTATTAGGGATTTGTGGTGGATGCACTGTCTCGAGAATAAAATCAAAATAAATCTACCCCACATTATCTTCAGTCAACTAGTTGATGTCATAAACATTGTTCTTTCAAAACATGTCGAAACATTAGTTTATGGATGTCTTCTTAGTAACCTCTTTATCAAACTTGGTCTAGACGTCTCTCTCGACAATCCTATCCCACTCCAAAACCAAATCAATCTTACTTCCTTGAAGAAAGCGGATTGGAAACAAGACGAGAAAACCGGTCTTTGGGTTTTTCGACCCGGAAAGCAAACCCCGGGAGCTAGTTCTTCACGAGCTGCTCCTAGCTCTTCTCGTGCTCCTCCTCCGGCACCGGCTGCTGACGATGATCCTGATTTTCAACAGCTTATGCAAGGTATCGACGATCACGTACCAGACGATGGGCCTGCACCGGAACCAACACGACAAGATGATCAAATGTCACCATATTTTCGATCCTTCTTGGAGTCGTTTGATATGAGGTTTACTTCCATGGAGTCTCAGATTACTGAGTTTCAGCGGGAGATGCGTGAACGTATGGACGCGCTTACTCTTGAAGTTTGAGCTCATTATCCTCCTCCTCCCGACCCTCCGATGGATTAGACCTTTTCTTCATGCTTTCTTAGTATTTCAAACTTGGATTGTTTTTTATGTTTTTAGATTGTTAAATGCTTGAATTTATTATGGTTTGGATGATTGGATTTTGAACTTAATATATATATATTTGGTTTGATTGAATTTTCTTATTTTTGCATCATTAGATATAATTATGACCAATTTACCATTTCACATTTGATTTGAATATTGATTATGAACACTAATGGCTAACCTCTCTTTTGATCTTTGATCTTAGCAGTTTAAGCTATATTCAATTAAAATGTTTAATCAATTGGCTATGTTTTTTTAAAGCCTTCTTTCACTCAATTTTTTGAGTCTTTTTGATTTAACAAAAAGGGGAAGAAGTGTTAGTATTAAAAGTTTTAAAGGGGAGAAGTGTTATAGTAAGGGAAGTAATTTCAAAATTGATTTCAAAACTTATTTTCAAAGAAAATCTTAAAATTACTCAAGAGTTTTGTTATATCAAAAAGGGGGAGATTGTTAAAAACATTTTGATATTTCGATATAACAAACTAAGTTTAAATGAATTTTAAGATTTTACAAATAATTTTCTAAAGTATATTCGATTCAATTAATCGAATATCAAATTATTACTCCAAGTCTTTCAATATCATTTTAAACCTTACTAAATGTGTAAAATTGTGTTTTATACTTAAACTATTTTTGAAACAGTTTTCACAAAATATTTTGAACCAAAATCAAGCCTAAAATCAAATTTTCAAAGTGATGCACCGATGCACCAATCCATGCATCGATGCACCATGGAATTAATTGAACATCGAATGCATTTTATGCATCGATGCACATACCATGCATTGATGCACTCAAGCTATTTCAAAACATCGAATGCATTTCATGCATCGGTGCACTCTTAGTGCACCGATGCACTGAGAGTCCAACGGTCAAAATATTTGAATTTTACACTGATGCACCGATGCACCTAGGGTATGCATCGATTCACTGACGCTCCCAACTACTTTAATTAATTGTTTTCACACTTAAACGGCTCTATTGACTCCACTAATCATCCCCAACGTTCAGAATTATTTGAAGGTGTATTTAAACAAGCTTAGAAGTCATTGATCAAAAACAAGAAACAACAATCAATAAGAATCAAGAGAGAATCAAAGAGAAAGCATCAAACCTCAAGTTTGAGCATTTCAAGCCTATTTTTCATTCAATATTCATTTTGCTTTCAAGAACACTACTTATACTCAATTGTATTAATTTTTTAGTTTTCTTTTCTTTGTTCTAGAATTGTGCAAACATTCTACCTTGTGAGGATTTACTTGTAAGTTTGCAAATTTGTAATATTCTCTTTGAGAAAAATTGTTCTCAAGAATTGGGGTATATTCTTGAAGGAGTTGTAAGGTTATCTCTTTGGCCTCAAAAGAAATAACAAATTAGTGAATTTGTTGAAAAATCCTTAGTGTGGATAGCTAAGGTAGTGGACGTAGACTTTGATTGAGAAAATCGAACCACTCTAAATCGTTGTGCAATTACTTTCAATTTTCTACAAAAGCTTCCACCAAAATTTTAATTGCCAATTCACCCCCCTCTTGACCGATTCCATCGATCGATTAACTCAACAGTTAAGCTAACTTATGATCTACCTCCATCCCCGTTATAACAAGTAACATCATCTGGCAATGAAATTATCTGGCCACAACACAACAACAATGACTAGTTCAAGTTCATGAAGGCAGTTTGCTTTTTCTTTTTCTAAATGTTTAAAAACTTTAAACACTTACTAATGTCAAAATTATTATATAGCTAATAATAAAAAGAACTTTTTTTTTGTTGCCCTCCAGTTCCAAGACTTCGCCTGACAATCTGGATCGACTCAAGTCGCACACCTAGCTTTGGTGGGTGAGTCTCCCAGCGGAGATTTTCTGCATACACAAGGACTCAAACCTGAGACCTTACTTAAACGATATCAAACTACTTACCGCTTGAACCAACCCCGTTGGTTAAAGAAGAACATGTAGCTTCATGCTAATATCTTTAATACGAAATTAAGAGATTAAAAGTGTAAATCTCAATAATTACAAATAAAATATTGAAAAAATACATATAGAATATAGATTTTTCATTAGTCCAATCCAGTTTTATATTGGTCCTCCTTTAACAGTTTAACCGGTTTTAAACAGTTTCAACTTATATCCAGATTTTACATAACCACCGGACCAGATTGGCCTCCGCTCCCCAATTTAATCAACAGAACCGGTCAATCTGATCCATTTTTTATGCCTTGGTAAATACAATGTTGCGAACCAATTATGTATCTTAAGAATTGTAAGTATATATATATGCATAGCTTTTCATGCCTTTTTTACTAGATTAAGTGAAACTAAATCCTTTTCAAGAACTTTTTGATAACTTGATATTAACACCAGTACACTACTTATTAAATAAGGTTTCGTCTTAAATTTTGAGAGTGTCCAGCATTCATAAGATACAATTTCTTATCATGCAATTTCACTTTTTTCGTAATTCACCAAAAAGATTTAATTTTTCATAGTGATAATCGTTTCAGTAGATTATTAAGTCTTAAAATTGTTATTTTTTATGCTCAATAAATTTTTGGTATTGTCATACAACAAAAGGTTCAACTCCATCACCAAAAGCTTAATAAAATAAAATAAATAGACCTTGTAAACTCTTTCTAATAAATAAAAAATAAATAAATGAACCAGAATGTTACACCAAAAGCTCATTAATTCAAAATTTAATTTGTTTGACTATTCCCTACAACTCTTAATTGACTAAGATTCAGTTGCATAATTGTATTATTTCCATCTGTTATGTATATAATTGGCTATTATTAAAAAAAATAAGGAAATTGCATTTGGGTTTCAAAATATTTCTCCTGATGAGCCAAAAAGAGAGAAATATTATCGGAAAACAACCGAATTAAGTTTTGGAAAATAGTCTTCGATTCCCCCCAACAAAGTGCGATGAAATCAAGTGGAGAAATGGTGAAACGTTAAATTTGGAATAACTTAAATAACTAAATCTGGAGAAGCTTGGCTTCTAGTTTCAAGAAAAATTAAGCATTTAAAAAGACAATAATAATAAACAAATGTCCTAATTTTCAGAAAGTGACAGAAAAAGAGTTTCTAAATTAATTTTATCTTATCGTATATGATTATATGTAAGACTAAAAGCGGAAATAAGGGAGAAAAGGAATGGAAAACATGAAACAAAATTAATGCAGCAGTAAAAGAAAAACTAGAAATAGGGAAATTAATCACTCGCTTTATTCTAGATCCATGCATAAATCTATGAAGGAGAAAAATTAAAGAGAGAACGAACCTTTAAACCTGGAATCAAGATCCAGATCGGATTGATCTGAAAAATTAAGAAACGGGGGCAACCAAAATAAAGCGGGAAGGAAGAGGGCAAGAGAGAAGAGTGTGACGAGTAAGCACCGAAGGCTAAACAGGGATCGTGTGGATCCACAGGCAGCAAATCTGGAGCTTAAGCTGGAAATCGAAGCGGCCGTAACGGCGGCGGCGGCGGATTCCCCCGGTATCTCACTGTTAACACTTGAACTCAACCTTAGTTCTTCCTCAAGTTTCCCCATAATGCCGCATACGCTTCAGGCGGCATTCCCTTGCTCATTATCTGCTTCTGGTTTTGCTTTTACTGCTCCCATTTTTTGGTCCTTCACAACCCAACAACTCAGGTTTTACTCATTTCTTTTTCCTAATTTGTTAAGAGAGACAATAGAAATTTGGCTTTCTTTGTTTTCACTATTTTTTAAAATATTATTATTCACGGTAAAAGACAAGAAAATATGTGTAGGGTTTGAGGATAAAGGAGAAAAGAGTGAAGCATCTCTATCTCCACATTGACAACTGGGGTCTTGAAAAAACAGACCAATTAAATAATTAATTTATTAAAGGGTAAATTACACATATAATCACTCATATTTAAATAAATTTTCATTTTACTAAAATTCTAAAAATAGCAAATTGTCACTAATATTATCATTTTGTAACAAAATGATCACTCCACCATCATCTCTATTAAATTGATGACATAATAACTTTAACAAAACTATTAATATTTAGTTTTACTTCTAAACTACGATAAAACCATTAAATATATATTTAAATAATAATTTTATATTTAACTTACTTCAAAAGCTGTACAGAATTTGGTGACTACTGTTAATGCTGCGAGTTTCTTCTACTGCTTTCCATTCTTATTCATTGACTGCAAATTTCCTCCAGTTGTTTGATCAACGAGAAGATTGACTGCTATTTGAAACTTCCAGAAATTGTTTGAAGATTTTATAGTTTTGCAGAATCATTAAATAGAAAAGTTTGATCTCTTCTTAGGGTTTCAGCAAGGGAACTTGGGAACGGTGACGCTTGGGATACTCTGTGTCTTTTGCGGTTATCTCATTTTTTTGCATAATTGGAAAAAAATAAAAATTTAAAAACTTTTGAGTGTAAATTAGATATAAAATTATTGTTTATGGATCCATTTGATATTTTGGCAGTAGACTATGTATAAAACTAAACATAAACATTTTTGTTAATACCATCGTGTCATCAATTTAATGAGATAAAGGTTGAATGATTATTTTATTACAAATCAATAATATAAGTAATCAGTTTGTTACTTTTGAAACTTGTGTGGGAAAATAAAAATAAACTGAAATATTGGTGACCATTAATGTAGTTTACCTTAATTTAAAATTGAAAATGGAGGAAGACACGGGCTCGGTGCTCACTTTTTCCTCTTTTCATTCTAACTTTCTGCCGTGTTACGTGGGATTGTTAATTGACAGGTTGTCGCTCAGAAATTAAAATTTTACAAGTAATTTTAAATTGATAACATATGTTTCTCTTATTAAATTTAAAGTTTATAAAATTAATTAGTTACTTTTTATAGATTTTTTTTCACACACCTTTTATATAATAATAATTTATTAAATATAAGGATTATAGTTTCAAGGATAGAAAGTAACATATTTCTCTTAAATGATTTAAATTTGTGTAATTTGATTTATAAATCTGCTTGAATTTATTCATATTTAAAATTAGATTTAAAATGTCGATATTTCTAAACTTTAGCTCTCTCTTTTTTTTTTCTCTCATTCTTTTTTCTTTTTTATTTGATCTTTGTTTAGTCGGCGACAACACCAACTTAATGTTGGTTGCCGAGCGCCAGAGAATATTAGTTCTCTTAATTTTTTATATTATGTCTTTATTTTTTTCTTGAGTCTTTAATTTTGAATAAGCATCTTTGTCCTTGTGACATGATTTTTCTCTGCTCTTATGGCACGATCCTCATATTTTTCGGTACTTTTTTTTTTGCATACCTTTACAGTCATTTTGGTTCTCGCACAAAAACCATCACGGCATTTATTTTCTAATTGGTTAATTAGTGGTCACGTATAGCCAAATCCATCTTTTAGCAAAAGGTTATTTGTCGATATAAACAGAATTGTGTAGCAAAGCAACTTGCTAGATTATTTGGTTCACTCTTCACTTCTTTCTCGCTTTGTCAAGCGTCTCATTCGACAAAGACAAGGAGTTTGTATGAAGTTTATTGGGTTTTGATATTGATCGTCATTATCAATGAAAGATTTTAATTTTCTTCGTATTTTTAGGTTTATTATTTACTTTTATTTGAGTATTTTGGTGACTATTGTCTCCAAATATATCTATTTATTTCGTTGCGTTGTAATTTTGATTACTTTCATAATTAATAAGATCCAGTTGTCATTGTTCAAAAAAATAGACTTATAATTTATTAAAAAAAATTGAATGTAAATGATCTTATCATGTGATCTTATTGGTAAAAATGAGTGTTGTTATTCTCTTTAAGTGAATGAACACAATGAAGACAAATGGAGTCATGAAATCTCAAAATTTGAAAAATTATAATTTGGACTTTTTAAATTTTTAAAAATTTTTAATTTATCTTCAAAATATTTTTAAAAATTCATATTAATTTTTATTTTTTTAATTTCTTAATTAAACTTTTCCATTATTTATTTTAAAATTCTGATTAAACATCTCAAAATTTCAAAAATTTTAGTTATACCGTAAACTTTTTTTTAAAAAAAATAAATTGAACCCTTCAAATTTTTTGAAAATTTTCATTTAAACCTCTAACATTTTAAAAATTGTAAGTTGTCCCCAAAATCTATCATCAAGTTTCACCACTGTTATCCCTAAAGGTCACAGGTTCATGTAATTGTGTCTGTTGGGTGTGTGTTGTCAATATATTAAAAAAATTATGAACATATATTACCTTTAATCATCACAGACTATTAAAAAAATTGAAAGCATATATTATCTTATAATCATATTAGAATGAATAAAAAACGATTCACTAAATATTAATAATTTAAATTTATCACAATTATAATATATATTTAATTCAAAATAAATGTTTAAATTATTTGTTTTATAATTTTAAGTGTATAATTTGACAAAATATTTATTTATCGTTTTCTCCATTTTCATTTAAGGTGTTTCACTGTTAACTATTATTAAAAAAATCAACATTTAAAAACATGACACATGACGGTTTTTATAAAATTTTGAAAATTTTACTTAAATTTTAAAAATTATTATTATTTAAAAACCCAAAAATATCTCTAAAAACTCAAAAGATAATTCAAACCCCTAAAGGTCACAGGTTCGAATAATTATGTCTGTTGGGTTTGTATTGTCAATATATTAAAAAAATTATGAATAAATACTACCTTTAATCATCACATACTATTAAAAAAATTAAATATAAATATTATCTTATAATCATATTAGAATGAATAAAAAAAGATTCACTAAATATTAATAATTTAAATTTATCACAATTATAATATATATTTAATTCAAAATAAATGTTTAAATTATTTGTTTTATAATTTTAAGTGTATAATTTGACAAAGTATTTATTTATCGTTTTCTCCATTTTCATTTAAAGTGTTTCACTGTTAACTATTATTAAAAAAATCAACATTTAAAAACATGACACATGACGGTTTTTATAAAATTTTGAAAATTTTACTTAAAATTTTCAAAATTATTATTATTTAAAAACCCAAAAATATCTCTAAAAACACAAAAGATAATTCAAACACTTGAGTTTGGTTTACGGAATGTAAGATTACTAGTGGAAATGTAAGATTACCAGGGAATAAGATTATTGGGAATATTATATTTTGTGTTTTGTTGACTTAGCAGGAATGTAAGATTACCATGTTTAGTTAAAAGAATAAAAGATTATTGGAATGTATATTTGACCAAATTGTTCTTATTATATATTTATTGTTTTTAACAAGTTGTAAAATATTTATATATTTTCTTTAAAAAATTTAAATTTATATAATTTATATAATTTTTTTACAAAATTGAAAATAAAAAAAAAGTTTAATGAAAGGGTAAAATTTTATTTTAACCCTTGAATTTCATATAAAATTTTAATTATAGACTTTTTTTGTAAATCTAAAATAGTTTAAGAATAAATTTGTAATTTACCTTCGTAGATTTTTTATTATTCAATGATAGAAGAATGATATTTTTGAAAGAAAAAAAAAATTAAGGACATTTTAGTCCAAAATTCCGGTAATCTAACAATACCTAAGAAAATGGAGATAATGATATTCCCGGTAATATACCCAAAAAAATCCATTATTGGTAATCTTACATTACCGGGAATGGGATTCCCGGGCTAACCAAACTGGGGAATGTGAATTACATTCCAATGGAAATCTCACATTCCCTCATCCAAACACCCCCTCCTAAAGGTCACAGGTTCGAGTAATTGTGTCTGTTAGGTGTGCGTTGTCAATATATTAAAAAAATTATGAACAAATATTACCTTTAATCATCACATACTATTAAAAAAATTGAATGTAAATATTATCTTATAATCACATTAAAATGAATAAAAAACGATTCATTAAATATTAATAATTTAAATTTATCACAATTATAATATATATTTAATTCAAAATAAATGTTTAAATTATTTGTTTTATAATTTTAAGTATATAATTTGACAAAGTATTTATTTATCGCTTTCTCCATTTTCATTTAAGGTGTTTCACTGTTAACAATTATTAAAAAAAATCAACATTTAAAAACATCACACATGATATTGTTATAAAATTTTGAAAATTTTACTTAAAATTTTAAAAATTATTATTATTTAAAAACTCAAAAGATAATTCAAACCCCTAAATTTTTTAATTTTTAATTTTATAATTATGGTCGACTATCATCGAACAATAACCCATCAATCATCTACCCATCCACCTCTAACCCTTGCGCACCAATTAACCCCTTGATATCTCTCCATCTTTTAAATTCTTAAACTTAAATATATAGATATTAATATTTGAACTTATACTCTAATTAAAGAAATTGAAAGATGATGATATAAATGATAAAGAGTCAAAATTCAATAGTGTAGTTTATTTTTCTTTATTATTATTATTTTTTGTACTTTAATCGGTTTAAGTTTCATAGAATTTAACTACCATACTCAAATATTTTGTAGGATGATGGAATTGAGCTTGTCATGGGCTATGAACTTGAGTCCAAAACATTGGTACAAGCGTCGTTTGGACTTGAAGGTTATGAGGGCGTGACAAACTCAAACACTTTTAATCCAAGTAATTCTATATTATAATCTCAAAGGGATACAAAGAAAGGCAATGTCCTTTATATCCACACTCTATATTTTCAGTCAAAAGGACCATCCACTATTGTTCTCATGCACACAAGTCCAAGTTCGGGATGCCGGAGGAGGGCCGCTCCGATCATTAGCCGAGAGATGTTCAATCAATTCTTCTAATCAAAGATCTTATAAACTAATCCCAAGAATAACCCCTTGTGTTAAACCAATTCGAGGAGCCCCATTGAAAAGATCTTCAACCCCACCAGCAAATCCGAAAAGAAAGCCCTAAAAGTCTTACAGATTCTTCCGATTAGCTATTCTTTCAGCATAACAGATAACAATCTGCCAAGTGAATATCATTAATGGCTTATATCCACTTCAAAGAAAAAATATAACAAAAATATTAAAATGACTATCTCTTCAAACACTTCATTTATTTGCCTACAAGCCTTATCGTCCCTTGGTCTCCCAATTGGAGTAGACATTTTTGTTTTTGGTATATCGTGTTTGACTATCTCTTCCTAAATCACTATATAAATGACACTTTAGCCCGTTCGCTACACAATTTTGTTCAAAGATAAGTCTTAGAAATCTGGGTAAAGTTTACCAACTTGCTCAACAATAATTAATCTGGGAAATTTGGATTTGTCAGTACTAGATTTTAGCAATGATTATTATACCAAACTAAGGTTTAATAATTTGGGAAATTGAGTGTTTTGGACCATTTATTGGTTAATGATACGGGTAAAACCCGGGAGTGTTTCCTAAGGCAACTTCGGACTTTGGTCTACCACGGCACCGTACTCTTACTTGCACATAATTTGAGTATTAGTTACGTCATTGTATATTATAATAAGTCAACAAGTACTAGTATAAGTGGTTGAGATTCACGAATCTAAGTTTGTAAGATTAAATTAAAATTTTACCAGTGTCACTCTTGATCAATTTATAAATTCTTATATAAATTTTAATTGGATCTTAAGTATACTCTGACCTTAGATTGGGTAAACCACCCCAACATAAACTTTATTTTTCCAAAAAATTGTATATTATAATAAACAACAAAATTTATTTTGTGATCAAATATAGAATTATTTTTATGGTATAATATTAAAATTAGTCATTATCGTCTATTTAAATGGTCAGTTTAATTTCTTTTTAAGATATATTATTTGTTATGTTTTAATTTTTAATTAAAACAACTCTTATTAAATAAAAATCATTAGTCTATTGACAATTAATGCGGGCTATTGACATGATATTTCCAAGTATTCTTAATTACTGACGTATTATATACTACATTAATAATTAAATATATGTGAAAATATCACATCAATAATATGCTTTGAGCGTTGATTGACTAACATTTTTTCATTCAGGAATGATCATTTTGATCAAAAATTGAAATATTGAGGACTAAATTACTCTAAAGAAAAGAATAAAAACTAAAATGATTATTTAAATAGACATTAGAAATTAATTTTAATATTATATTAAAATTAGTAAAATCTAAATTATATACTAAGTGTTGATGCACAACATTGAAATAGTAGTTATAGTTGTTTGTAGCGGTATATAGAGAGAGAGGCCTCTTTCTGGTCCTCAAGATAGACTGCCAGTATTCTTCGAGTCTCACGTGATAACTTCAAAAGAGAGATATGTTTGAATAAAATAACGACGAATCTAAAAATATTTTTAAGATATATATATAATAGAAAATTTTTATTTATAATGAATATAAATAAATTTTTAATATATACATCTTCATTAAAATAAAAAATTAATATAAAAAATTAAATTCAAGATAGATGCATATTTGCCCTAGAACCTATTTACATTTAGAACTGAATCCTATTTGCATCCTTCACTGACAAAATTGTTTCAAACATTTTCGGAGGTTTGGGCGAAAACTCAAAAACACACCCTTATAAAATGAAAGTAATTTTTCTTTCTTTAAACAATTAATTTAATATTACATAAACAAATCATAAAAATGATTAAATTTTATCAAAACACATCATTTTTATTTTATTAAAAAAATACCTTAAATACAACTAAAACATGATAATTATAAATTTTTTGAATGTTTGTATGATACATAACTTGATTTTAAATAATAAATAAATAAAAAGAATTGTGTATTGTTTTATTGTTAGATTGAGATTGAAGAAGATTAAAAATTAAAGAATATTTGATAATTTAAAGAATAAAATTTAAAAAAAAATATAGTTAAACTTAATTCAAAATTAAATGAACTAATGAGATATATAAAAAATAAGATAAAATTTTAAAAAATTATAAAATTATAAAAATCAAAAACCCGAATTATATATATAAAAAGATTAAGGGTCCTAAGCAGTTGTTCAGGATACTCTCCCTAAGAGCCGGCCCCAGTCACAGGAATAAAGTAGGGTAGTTCTGTTGTGCGACGCTTAAAAATCGGTTAATATACGACTTGATCGGTTAAACAAGTGACCGGTTAAAATTTATATCGGTTATGTTATATTATTTAACCGGAAATATTATCAAGTACAATAACATATTAGGTAACGCTTATATAATATAATAGATAGCGCTTATATAATAAAATAGGTATTTAACCGGAAATATTATCAAGTACAATAACATATTAGGTAGCGCTTATATAATGTAATAGGTAGCGCTTATATTGACCTATTTTATAAGTAAATCGATATATTTATACCGGTAACATTGCAAATTTACCTATTACATTATAATTATCGGTTTCGATATTTTTTGGATCGATACTTTTTATAAATGTATCAACACTATATGCGTTCACCTTTTGTCATTTATAGACCGGTTTTATCATATTTTTACATGTTATATTATTATGGATCGATACATTTTTATAAAGTATCGACACTTTATTGGCGCTATAACTTCTTCTCTTATTAATTCCAAAAGTGTCGATACTTATAATAAATTATCGACACTTTCAACATATCTAGTAGCGCTTTACCTGTTTTGTCATTTCGAGACCGGTTTTGTCATATTTTTACATGTTATATTGTTATGGATTTATACATTTTTATAAAGTATCGACACTTTATTGGCGCTATAACTTCTTCTCTTATTAATTCCAAAAGTGTCGATACTTATAATAAATTATCGACACTTTCAACATATCCGGTAGCGCTTTATCTGTTTTGTCATTTCGAGACCGGTTTTGTCATATTTTTACCTGTTATATTGTTATGGATCGATACATTTTTATAAAGTATCGACACTTTATTGGCGCTATAACTTCTTCTCTTTAAAATTCCAAAAGTGTTGAAACGTATAATAAATTATCGACACTTTCAACATAACCGGTAGCGCTTTACCTGTTTTGTCATTTCGAGACCGGTTTTGTCATATTTTTACCTGTTATATTGTTATGGATCGATACATTTTTATAAAGTATCGACACTTTATTGGCGCTATAATTTCTTCTCTTTTAAATTCTAAAAGTGTCGATACTTATAATAAATTATCGACACTTTCAACATATCCGGTAGCGCTTTACCTGTTTTGTCATTTCGAGACCGGTTTTGTCATATTTTTACCTGTTATATTGTTATGGATCGATACATTTTTATAAAATATCGACATTTTATTGGCGCTATAACTTCTTCTCTTTTAAATTCCAAAAGTGTCGATACTTATAATAAATTATCGACACTTTCAACATAACTGGTAGCGCTTTACCTGTTTTGTCATTTCGAGACCAGTTTTGTCATATTTTTACATGTTATATTGTTATGGATCGATACATTTTTATAAAGTATCGACACGTTATTGGCGCTATAACTTCTTCTCTTATTAATTCCAAAAGTCGATACTTATAATAAATTATCAACACTTTCAACATAACCGGTAGCGCTTTACCTGTTTTGTCATTTCGAGACCGATTTTGTCATATTTTTACATGTTATATTGTTATGGATCGATACATTTTTATAAAGTATCGACACTTTATTGGCGCTATAACTCTTCTCTTTTAAATTCCAAAAGTGTCGATACGTATAATAAATTATTGACACTTTCAACATAACCGGTAGCACTTTACCTGTTTTGTCATTTCGAGACCGATTTTGTCATATTTTTACCTGTTATATTGTTATGGATCGATACATTTTTATAAAGTATCGACACTTTATTGGCGCTATAACTTCTTCTCTTTTAAAAAAGGTAAAATTTACCTGATATGTTGAAAGTGTCAATGCTTTTTATAAAAAAGGATCCATACTTTTTTTAAAGTTATGTAATTTATGTTTCAATTTTTTAATAGTGTTTCATGTTTTCCACCAACAATATTAATTTAATAATTTCATTTACACAAAAAATTATTTGATTGTTTTGATATTTTATAAAATATTATTTAGAATTTAAATTTAACAATATGTTTAGGTAGAAAATGTATTGACACATATTTAGGTAGTTATTGTACATACCTAAATATGTACTGCGAATTTAATGTTGTACCCACCCTTTAACTACCATTACCAATACCACATCTTATTGAAAGCAGTACGACTGAAACATGTTCAAAATGAACCTTTACTTACATCTCCATCAACTCCGGGACCACTGAACTTGCACAACAAAATTTTTGCCATGGATCATACTGATGTAGACAATGTTAAGCCAACCGAGGAATGCCATGAAGTACATAATGTTGATGAATCTGACAGATTGGTTGGTCAGCTCTTCTGTTCACGTGATCAAGCTTGGTACTTTTACAAGGGATTCGCACGGGAACATGGGTTTAGTGCACGTAAGGGAACAACACGGCTTGACGTGGAAGGGAATGTGAAGACACAAGAATTTTGTTGTTCCAAATAAGGGTTTCGAGGATCAAAAGTCAATATTGTTGATCATCAACGTGCTCATACGCCAGTCACAAGAACATGATGTAAGGCTAGAGTCTTAGTTACAGCAACAAATACAAACGATCAGTGGGTTATAAGTAAGTCTGATTAGAAACATAATCATGCATTGTGCACACCTGCTATGACACCATTTATGCGTTCTAATAGAGCTGTAAGTAAGGCTGATATCGATGAGGCAACAACATTGAAAGAGGTCGGTGTTGGCACGTCACAAGTAATGAACTATTTAACGCAGCAGGCAGGGGGCTATCATAATGTTGGATTTACACATAAAGACCTCTACAATGCGCTTCAAAGAGGTAAAGCAAAGGAAATCGTTGATGGGGATGTGAATGCGCTTATTGCCTACTTTGATTATAAGAAACATGATGATCCCGGGTTTTTTATGACATACTCGGTAGACGAATCGGGGGCATTGTATAATCTTATTTGGTCGGATTCTACATCGAGATCGGATTACACATGCTTTGGTGATGTAATTGCGTTCGACACAACATACAAAGATAATTTGTATGGTCGACCAATTATGCCTATTGTCAGTGTCAATCATCACCATAACACAATTGTGTTTGCCACTGCCATAATCGCTGACGAGACGTCTCAATCTTTCGAGTGGGTGCTACAGAATTTTTTAGAAGCCATGATGAATAAATCACCTATTTCAGTTGTCACCGATGGGGATAGGGCAATGCAGAGGGCTATCAGATCTGTTATTCCTTATGCTAAGCACATATTATGTTCTTGGCATCTTTCTCGCAATGCACAAGCTAACATTGGTGACCCAAAGTTTACAGCAGCATTCTCAAAATGCATGGCTTCCTGGTGGACAACCGAGGAATTTGATATTCAAATTAAGTTTTATTTTATTCAACTTACCTTCTGCTTCTTCTTCTGGGGTGCAGGACATTCCAAATCCAAATCTGCTGCCATAACACTCTCTGGTGTATAAATGACATCGACTTCCTTCCTCCTCATTTCTTCAATCTCTTCTTCTTCCTCATCCCTCTTTTTTTCTTCATATTTTTTCAGTTCATCGTATTTTTTCTCTACATAGCTCTTTATCTCTTTTATTTCACCCTTCAATTGATCTCCTTCATCCAAGTATTTATCAACCACCCCTTTCACCCCCGTAAGTTCACTCCTCAATTCCACAACCTCCTTCACCACTCCCTCAAATTTTTCACCCGTCACCATCTTAAGATCACCCCTTAACACCTCAACTTCTTTCACCGCTTCACCCCTCAACACCTCTACTTCTTTCACCACTCCATCTATTTTTCCTTCCACTACCCCCTTATGCCTCTCAAGTGTATCTTCGACTCTATCAAGTTTCTCTTCGACTTTTGATTGTCTTTGCATGATATAAAATTGGATTTTTTTGATATCAGCCAATTCAGACATCAAAATGTCGAAGTTACTCTGTTTTTCCTCACCGTCATCCCCCAATACAACCATCTCTCCTTTCTTCTCCTCTACCTCCACTACCTCCTCTACATCTTTGCCAATAACCTTCAAAATTAAATTACAATATTAAGACATTGATTATATTCTTAATATTATTTAATTACATTTATTACCCTTTCTTGCTTCTTCGCTCTATCCAACTTCAACTTCACCATCACTCTAACCACCTCTTCCTTCCCCCATGCACGGATGCGTGCCACTCCGGTTCTTTCATAAACCGGCACTGCCTCATAACCCGACCAAAAATCGAACAGTGCAACCTACATTTATAATAAAATTTATATTTTTATATAATAACTATACTATCATTTTATATAAAAACACAAAAAATTATTCAACTCATTTACCTCTAAGATTGCTATGCACCCTTTGAGGTATCTCTGGCTGCCTTTTTTAAAGGTGATTATTGATTCAATCAATCTCGAATGGATATATTCAGCCCAATTAAATTCAGCCTTCAAGCCTTCATCACAAATGAGCTTCATATATTCCTTGTTCGTTGACGTATCACCCGTTGGACAAAGAAAGATACCGACAAGGTATAATAGAACTCTGGCCTTCAGCTCATCCCCCCGTAAGATCCACTTTTTATTTCCTCTTCAATTTCAGCATATGTCACCTTCTGCTTCAAATCATATTTGGAGGCAAGTGCTTTCCAGTCCTTACTCTTACAGACTTTTACAACACTTTTGCCTTCATTTTCTACCCCCAATACGGCTGCAGCACATGGGATCCCGAGAGGAAATGAAAAATCACCATACTTAGCAATACATTGTCTGACATCAAATTGCGCCATCAAGGATCGACACAATTCCCTCCGAATAGGTCGATCCCTTACTCCTACCAACGATCCAAAACCTATTTCTCCCAGCACATTCAACTGACACTTCTCCTTAAGGTGTTTAATTAATGAATTCACCCTTTTAATGCTGCATCTTGTCGACACTTCCTACATTTTTTTAACAATATATAATGTTATAGTTCTTATATATTTTGTATCAACGTATTTACAAGTTTAATGAATACCTTATTTTCATGTGCTTTCCTCCGTTCTTTGTATTCTTTACTATCATTCCTTGACTGTGTGATGTAAGGTTTCTTTTCAGCATCACTCATCGAATTCCATTTAGACCTCACATCTTTTGTCACCTAATATTAAACATAAACGTTTCTTAATCAATACATTAACACTAAATAATACTCAATGTCAATTTCATTTTACATACCGAACCGCTCTGTGTGCCATCTTCCTTCATCCTTTTGCATTCGGCCATACTGTCAACATTTAAAATTTGTAATCAATTTAAAGTTTATCGATACTTTAATCCAATTACCATTTCAACAATAATAACAAAAAGACATTGATACTTACTAGAAGTACATATATCCACCCTTTGGTTTCTTTCGAGTCTCGACCTCAATTTCAAAGTCATATGCGCCACAAACAATTTTCCAACCCATTGACTCCATTTTTCCTGGCCTTTATATATAAGTTTACGCAAATCAAATTATTTTGTTACATACACTTTATTCAATATACAAATATAGATAATTACTCTTGTGGTAAAACAGTTTTCTTCAAAAGAATTTGAATGGCCATTACAAAATGTGTCGGCACATTTATACAACCTATAATATCATTTTCTACCTATAATATTTAATAAAAGTATTGACATTTATATTTTTCCTTGAATATCACTTTCTACCTGTAATCGGTCCCAAATACTTCTTTACTCCAAAACCCCAAACAACACATAAAAATCCTATCGCGGTTACTGTAATAATAAAAAATTAGGGTTTCGATAACATACTTTTCGATTCGACTGCAGCAACAAATAAACAAACTTCGCTTTAGAAACGTCTTCTGAAATGCAGCAACAATTACGCTTCGATTTCAAAAACTCGTCCGTTCTATCTATTTTCAGAGGATATTTAGCTATGACCTTTATATTTTCATCGGATATGTTATTTATATTTAATCGATACAAATACAAAAGTGTCGATACTTTTATGTCAGGTGTCGATACTTTCGAAATGATAATTACGTATTTCTTTGAAAGTATCGATAATTTATTACACGTACTTACGAAAGTATCGACACTTTTAATATATCCAGTATCATTTTACCGATTTTATCATTTTGATACCGGTTTTATCATATTTTTACTTGTTATATCGTTGTTTGATCGATACATTTTTTTAAAGTATCGACACTTTATAGGCGCTAAAACTGCTTCTCTTTAAATTCACAAAGTGTCGATCCTTATATAAAGTTTCGACACTTTCAATATATCCGGTAGCGTTTTACCGGTTTCATCATTTTGATACCAGTTTTATCATATTTTTACCTGTTATATCGTTGTTAATCGATATATTTTTTGAAAGTATCGACACTTTATATGCGCTAAAACTGCTTCTCTTTTAAATTAACGAAGCGTCGATCCTTATATTAAAGTATCGACACTTTAAATATATTCGGTACCGCTTTACCGGTTTTTTCATTTCAATACTGGTTTTGTCATAGTTTTACCTGTTATATCGTTCTGGATCGATACATTTTTAATTTGGATGGACACGAACCGACAAGTTAAGTTTACCGGTTTCACAATTTTTTAATATTTCTTCATGACTTAGACCTTCTACATTATTATTAGTCAACATTTCCGATAACACTAAACCGAATTTATTAAATATCTTTTAATATATCCGATAACGTCGTATATTAACCCGCCGTTCCTAAGACATTCCCAATAAAGTAGAGTTTCATTAAGCCAGTCATGATCAACCGCTTCATTTGCTTAGTTGATGGGGTGACCAAGTAGGTTAGGATGTCCCATCTGAGTGAAGGGAAACATGCCTCGAGTTATACGAGAATGTTGTGTTCCATCTGGTTTTGATGTTGTATCAGAGATGCCTTAAGACATTTTTAGGGTCATGATAAAAATTTAAAAATATATCTTTATAAAATAAAAGTATATTTTATTACATTGAATAATTAATTAAATATTACATAAATAAATTATATTAAAATAATTAAAATTTGTGAAAATATATTATTTTTATTATTTTATTAAGAAAACATCTTAAATACAACTAAAAGAGAATAAATATAAAAAAAAGATTGAATGCATGTATAATACATAGTTTGATTTTGAAGAGGAAATAAATAAAAGGAATTGTATATTATTTAATTGTTAGATTGAGATTGAAGAATACTAAAATTTAAAGAATATTTGATAAATTGAAGAGTAATATTTGAAAAAGAAAGAGAAAAAATAATTAGATTTAATTCGAAATTGAATGAATAGATAAGATAAATGAAAAAAGAATGTCAAAAAATACATATTTTATGAAATTAGAGACCCGAATTATAAATATAAAAAATAGTTAAATTTAGTTCAAAATCGAACCAATTAATAAGAGAAATGGAAAAAAGATAAAAAAACTAAAAACAATTATGAAATTACAAAAATTAAGAATGTTAATATAAATGTAAAAAAAATGAAGGACCTAATTATAAATATAAATAAAGTTGAGGACCCTGAGCGGTTACTCAGGGTACTCTCCAGAGCCGGCCCTGAAGAGCTTCACTGATACGAATTAGTGAAATAATATGTCAGTATGATCGGAATAGTGAATTATTAATAGGTCAACATAATGTTAAAATATATTTATAATATTTAATTAAATATTCATTTAATCTATACATTTTTAAAGTTTTATTTTAAGAAAAAAACTTTCTAACGATTAATTAGAAAATTACTTAAATTTTTATTTTCATTTTGAAATATTTTCATCTTTTATGACAAAAGAAAGTCCTTATTTTGAAAGGCAAAAAATTTATTCACCATTTATATTTTTATCTGAAACGAGTCTTTGTACTTGAATTGAAAGGATAGTGACTAAAATACTTGAAAATTTTAAAATTAAAATAATTACTGTTTAGTTAAGAATAATTTTTTCTCATTACGACTTTTTAAAATCCTTCACGAACTAATAATCCATGGGAGAGGGAAAAATCATTCAATAAGTAAAAAAAGGGGAAAATTAACTATATTAACAGCTCCTCTCATATCCTTCTTTGATAATCATAAAGCTACAAGGGGAAAAAAGGTACAAAACAACTGCTAATTGAAAAAAGCAACCAATAAAACCCTAAGCTTTCCATGATTCTAGAGTGGGAAAGCAAAGCAAACTGTCGCAATCCGAGGAAGCTCCAGCGTTGGCCACCACAGGAGACTGCAACGGAACTACGCCAGACACTGCAACACCTCCCGAAAACGGCTGACGGTGATCCAGTAAAAACGCCGATGTGTCCAGCGTAGGCAAGCTTCCGGGTCTCTGGGGCTCCGGCTTCAAGATCGGACCGGGAGACATCTGAGCGTTACCAAATCTGACCCCGGTCACCTGCTGCACCATCTGCCTGAAATTGGTCGGATCCGCTTTTATGAAAGTGGTTTGGGAGCGCTTGGAGGATCGGGACTTGCGTTTGGATTTGGACACTTTCCCCGTCGGAGGGAGGTCGAGTTTCCGTTGACGTTTAAGCATGGTTTCATGATCGGAACCGGAAATATTTGAGCCGGTTGGCGTCGGTAAAGGGTCGGAGTTAACGAGCGAGAAGAGCGGGGAAAAAGAAGAAAGACGATCAGTGTTAGAAATGGAGTCTTGAAGCGCCTTGGTTAGAGCTTCGGTATCACGAGAAAAAGCTTCACAGAGCCATGAATCAGTAAAAGTAGGACGAAACGCCCATGATTCTATGCTCCCCAGATTTTCCAATGAAGAAGCCATCAGATCTCTCTGCTTTTTTTGTTTTCACACAACTAATGAACTAAATGATCCAATTTATGTCAAAACGAAAGAGAAAAAAGAAGGGTTCAAAAGAAAGGAATCATCCAGTTGTTCGTGAATGGTGATGTTTATGGAATTTTGTTGGGTTTTTGGTTGAAAGTTGAAACCTAAAAATAGAAAACGAAAGGAAATGAAAGGATAGAGAGACAGAGGGGGAAGAAAGAGGAGGCTTTAAATAGGACGGTGCGGGGTAGAGGGGATAAACAGAAACCGCGTCGTAATGACATATGGACAGGCGTCAGCTTCTTCTCGTACGGGTCTCAATCTAACGTACTTCAGGTACTACTCATCTAACCATGGTTTGTAAGTGTTTCTTATTGCTCTAATCACATTTTTGTCCCCCAATTTTTTTCAAATCAATACTATTTTTGCTTTTTTTTTAAAAAAAACTAAATTTTTATTCAAAAAGAACAAAACAGATAATGTTATAATTGATAAAGAGACAAAAATAATTGATATCAACTTGACATATTTATTATTCCTTTGTCACCTGATTTAATTAAATAAAAAATTGAAAACTGGAAAAAATTTAACGACTAAGATGATTTTCGTAAAGAATTAGAGGGCCAAAAAAGTCGTTTGACCTTTACTATTATTTGATTTAGTTGATTTGTGCGTAATGAGATTGACTCACGGAGTGCAATGGCTTTCAGCCACTTATTCCACAGGTTTGACTGTCAAACCGCGTCTCTTGGCGTCCACCCTTACGCGTTAACTCCACTTTATATATATATATATATATATTTATTTTATTTACTAGTAACTACACTGCTTTTTTAAAATTTCATTTCTCCCTCTTTCTACCTCGAGGCTGGCATAATTTGGGCTAAATTAACATCAATTTGATATCTCACCTCCCACTAAAGTAAAACAGTTTAATATAAAGATAAGAAAAAATGTAATTAAAAATATTAATTTTATTTTAATATTTTTAGTAAAACGTTACTTAAAATGTTAATTTTGTTGTTTAAAATGTTAATTTTTTTAACGTTTTCCGTTGTAACCGAATATTAGGCTGTCGTACAACAGAAATACCCCCTCACTTTCTTCCCTTTTTTATATTTTGTAACAATACATTTTTTATTTGTTTATCTAAATTACACGTATGTCTCGAACTTTAACGAAATATGTTTATTATTAAGGTAAAATATACCATGGTTTTCAGAATCGTACCGGTTAGCGAACCGGTCATGCTACCGGTTCACTGGTTCAACCGGTCGAACCGATCGAAAGAACCGGACGATGTCATAATTATTTTAAAAATTAAATAAAAATACCAAAAATATGTAATAAAAAATAATTTTTTATATCACAAGTCATATTCAAAGCAAGTCATAACATATATAAGTTAAAAACCATAAAATCAAGTGAAACAAAATGATTCAAATTAACTACAACATAATATTTAAGGTAAAACATATTAAATAATAAATATAATTATATAACTATAATTAAAAAATAAATTTGGGGTTAAAAAATCATAACAAAATGATATTGTTTTGTTTAATTTTTTAAACAATCCCACATGGCTAAGAAACATAGAAGAGCACCCAAAAGTCTAAAGAGTAAAAATATGAGAACAAAACAATCTCACATTGCTAAGAAACATAGAAGCGCATCACAACTAACTTCTATAAATAATAGAGGTAATTTGGCATTCAAAATCATGAAGCCTTTTGGTGAGCATTGAGTGAACTATTCTTTCACTTCAATCAAGCTCGAATTTGAGACTTCAATCGAGCTTCTAATTTTTTTTTTGAGTTCAAGTTTCAATATTATATTTCGAGTTTGAGTTGAACTTGATAATTTTTAGCTTGTGAGTTTGAGTTTGAGTTGAGTTGAGCTTACTTTTAAAGTTTTCAAGTTCGAGTCGAGTTTAGCAATACTCGAGTTCGACTTGGCTCGTTTAACAAACGACGTTATTTGGTTTATTTTTTTTTTAAATCAAAAATCCCGGTTTTTTCCGGTTTTCAGCCGGTCCGGTTCGAACGGTTCAGCTGTTCTGGCCGGTTCACTAATAGCGGTTCAACCGATTTAGATTGAACCGGACTAAACAACGGTTCCCGGTTGAACAGGCCGGTCCGGTCCTGTTTTCAAAACAGAGAAATATACCGTTGGTCACTAATTTTTGAGTACGTTTTCGTTTTTCCCACTACAATTTCAAAAGTTACAAATATGTTATTAACATTATCGATCGGTTAGAAAATAGTCACTCACCGTTAACCGTCATTAACAGACGTGACGGAAACATATCTGGCGCGTTAACTGCTTACCTGGACTCGGTTGACCACCACGCTGGAGACCCAAATATCTCCAATAGTCGTCTCCTCTTCTTCTTTAACCAATCGATGAGGTTGACTATGTATGTATTTACCATATTTTGAAGCTTGTTGATAGATGGTTTGCAGAAAAGCCAAGGGGTCTTTGAAGTCCTCCATTGATGGATGAAATACTGGGCATTCAGGAACTGTTTGGTTCCAAAGAAACTTGAAAGAAAATGGAAAAACGAAAGAATGGGAGAAATTTTCTCGATGCTTTGGATTCTTTACTAAGGTTAAAAAACAATGTTTTCTTTCTTGCGTATAATGTGTGATCATAAACTCACCCAACAAGAAGTTTAGGATTTCTCTTCTCCCGTTGCATGTTTCTAAAAAACCCTCCAACAATCCCCAGCCCCCACCCAAAAAAAATTATCGCACTTATTCGCTCTTTTTATTACATTTTTCTCTCTTTCTAGTTGTTATTACATACGTACTTTCTCTCTTGTTTCAACTTTTTCTTTATGGGCTTGTTTGGTTACCAAGAAACTGACAAAGGATTTCCGGAAACCAAACGATTGTTTTCTCTTTGTTTCTATTTTCCTTGGCTATTTAATTGGTTATTTGGTCTTTCATTTTTTTTTTTCCTTTTTGGGAAGTGAAAGTAAGAAATTATTAAGAAAAATGGGTTCTCAAATAAAAAGAGAGATAAATTCAAAAAAGCTTAATTCATCCGAAAGAAGAAAGCGAGCCAAGACTAGTTTGTCAACTGCCCCAACAAATCTCACTTTAATGAAAGGAGAGACCAATGCCATGAAAAACCCTAAAATCATGGAGAAATTCAAGTTGAGTATTGAGCTTGAATGGAGGACTTCAAAGACCCCTTGGCTTTTCTCCAACAGTCACGTTCTCTTCAAAAACCCAAATTTTTTACTTTAGAGATTAGATTTTTATTTAAAGGAGAAGAGAAGGTGACATCTGGGTCTTTAGCGTGGTAGTCAACATAGTCAATCGAGTCCATGTAAGCAATTAACAAGCCACCTATGTTTTTCGTCACATCTGTTAACGACGAGTGATTATTTTGTAACTAACTGATAACGTTAGTGACTGATTTGTAACTTTTGAAACTTTAGTAAAAAATAAAAACTTACTCAAATATTAATGACTAACAGTGTAATTTATCCTTATTATTATAATGCTCATAAGTCATAATGAGATTTATATTATAATAAAGTCTAAATTATTTCAATATTACTTTTATTTTAAGTTTGTCTTATTTTGAAGACTATTTTTTTTAAATTATGTTTCAATTATACAAGTCATCAATTAATTATGTTTTCAATTTTCTTTGGTTTAATAACGTGAAATGTTAGTAAAATATATCAACTTTTAATTTAATCATTGAACTTTTATGAAAAAAAGATGTTTTCTTTTATCATTCCCTCGTGATACCAGAACTTGGAATGAAGCCCCATAACGAGGGATAGGGGTGTAAATGAACCAAGCTTGAACGAACAAGATTATGTTTGTGTTTGTTTGTTTGTTTTATAGGGGTTCTTGTTTGGTTTGTGCTCGTTTAGTTTTTTAATATCATGGTCGTGTTCATTTATTTATTTTTGAAGGTGTTCGTGTTCAGTTCATGTTCGTTTAATTTTTTAATATCATGTTCCTATTCGTTTATTTATTTATGAAAGTGTTCGTGTTTGTTCATTTAAAGTTCATAAACATGCTCGTTTAATGCTCGTGAATATGTTCGTTTAAATGCTCAAAAATTTGTTCGTTTAGCTTTCATTTAACATTCACAAAGGGGCTGTTGAATGATAGGTGCCATGGCTAACTCTCGAATCGTTTGATCGAATGTGCTACAAGTCGATCATTCCTCCCCAACTATTAATCGAAACCACAATCAATCCAACATGCACTTTTTGAAAAGAAAGCATTTTTTATTATAAAATGATGGTCTATCGTCGATTCTTGATACAAGAAAATTGAGAATGTAACCCAAAGGGTATTAAATGTTTTTCAATTATCACGATCGGAATTGAGTCATCGCTTCAGCCTTTGGCTATGAAAAACTTAGCTAAACATGATAGAAATCATATTTAACATTTTCAAAAATAAAGCTTAAAGAAAACTTAAATAAAGAAAGCGAAAAAAAGAAAAGAAGAATTTTATAAAATTAAAGAAATAAACAAAATAATTCAAGAGATGAGAGATGATTTGAAGCTTACCCCGATGATGTATTTATAGCTTCTAAAAACATAGTAGAAATGACAAAAGATGATCCTTGGAAATTGTTTGAATTAAATCCTAAAAATAAAGATAATTCATAATTTGAAATTCGAATTCGCGGCTAAGACTCCCTTCTTCACGAAACTACTGACTGAACCTTCTAGAAGATGCTGACTAGACGTCACGTCAGACGCGTCATGCCCCAAGTCATGCCCACTAGTGCAACCTTAACTCTAGAAAAATAAAAACGATAGAATTTCGTCCTTTTTAGTCCTTTTTAGCATAGTTTATGGAATCCAATGTCTTGTACAAAAATAAGAGAAAACGTCCAAATAAGCAACATAAACCGATGAACAAGGAATAATCAACAACAAAATAATAACTATTTAGATCACTCATCAAATTCCCCCTCACTTATTCAATGCTTCAATTATTCAATGCTTCAATGCACGTCCTCAAGCATTTCTCAATCAATGTATCAAGAATATCAAGTTGACATCTCCATTTCAATAAATTTCCAAGACTTCCAAGTAAATCAAAGTCAAAGAAAACGTTGAAATCCGAGAGTAATCAAGCAAAGACATAACTAAAAACAAGTATAAGCAAAGCATGTCATTCCAATTATCCGTTAATCTCAAAGAAGCAAGACTTAGTACCTCACAGTGGTTCACTCATTCCGCTCAAAGTGTTTCGGGTGAAAGAATCGCTCAAGCCTAATTAATCAAAAACATTATCATAAACTTGTAACTAAATTATATCTCTACCATTAAGTATGAACATGATGCAATAATCAAGAGATCTTTAAAAGAGATGTAGTGAGACTAAGGTTCGGGTAGGATAAAGGCAAAAAATCGGGTCAAAAATTCAAGACAAAGAGAAGATCATTCCATAGAGTTATTCAAAAGGAAGTAAAAATGAAAGGAAAAAAAATCAAATGATGAAGGCTTATATTTTTTCTTTTCTCATTTTCTTTTTCTGTTATTTTCTTCTGCTCTTATTTGAATCTATTTTTTATACATTGTTTTTTTCCTGCTCATTCGAATATTCACTGCATTGTTCAAATTTTTATGTACTATTATGTATTTTTTGCACTATTCGAACAATGTAATTTCTTGTTTTTTTTAATTCAACTTTTTTCAGTGCTTTTTTCCACAAAACAACCTTACCTTTGTCCTGAAAAAGGGTGACAAAAGAGGGAAAACAACAAAATTGGTTCGGGTTAAAAAATGTGGTAAACAAAGAAAATGATATAAGGCTAAAAAATGACTAACTAGGGAAAATAAACAAAGGGTAGGCAGACTTTTTTTGGGGAAGAGAAAAAAGTTAAACCCTAATGCCTTTATCACACTAAAGCATCATATTCAGTTATGTAGTCTCGAAAAGAATTACGCTACAAGTTCTATAATGTAAAGAATTAGTTGGCACACTCAAATTAAACAAAGAGCAAAAATGCAAATGTATGCTCATTGGGCTCAAAACTCACATAAAAGATTTAAATTGTACTAAGTCATTCAGTCAATTCAACTAACAAACGCATGGAATGCCGAGAAAAATTTAAGAAAAATCAATTAATCATGTCAATTGCTATCAGACATCTTAAATTCCAACAAAAAAGAGTTCAAAATTCACAAGAAAAATCAAAGATACGAGGTGAAAAATGAGATAGGCAACAAGAAATTTCAACACATCAATTCAAGAAAAACTCAATTCCAGTAAACCAAATAAGCAAGGTAAAATTTGATGCAATTTCCACCCCTTCACTTAAATCATATTGTCCCAATATGAGAATGAATGCACAATAAAGATGGTAGAAATACTCTCCGTTCTAATGATGGTCGCGGTTGCGTTGAGATCTGCCCGGACGAAGGTAAGAGAAAATCTCAGTAAGGTTGGTCTCGATTGAATCAAAACGGTTGTGCACTTCATGGATCTCATTGTGCACATCCGACTACGGATGCTCTTCTGGTGTAGCATGTGGTGTGGTCATCCGAAGGAATACGCGCGCATTACGCGGTGTAATAGTGCCGAGAGGAACAATGCACGGTGCATCGGGGGCACCAATTTGACACGTGTCATTTTAATGTCAAATAAATATTCCTTAATCTCAATAAAATAAAATAGAAAGTATTAAGAAAGAGTAAGTGTCGATCCACAAGGACTATGGAAGCTGCTGATAAAGTGGTCTTTGTTTTCATCTAGCGAAAATTGCAAGTAAAATAAAAGAGGGGGTTTTGTTCAGAGGTAAAAGAAAATAAAAATTTTAAAAAGTGAATTTAAAATGAAAATCTAATAATAAAAATCATCCTCAAGCTTTTGCTTTTGCCTCGATTTTCGTTGATTGTTGAACAAGATTTTAGCTTTGAATTCATGTCGGTTACAGTCTACAGGACTCAACCCCTATAACTTGTTTTTCTCTCAGGTAAATCAACAATCCAAATCAATCTTTGATTATCAATCCTTTTGTGGACTAATCGCGACAATCATTACTAGCGCCAACTCAATTAAAAAATTTAGAAAAACCTGACTCGGATTATAGTGTCTCGATGAAAATCAAACACGATCTCAATTTCCCTTAGAGGATCACCGTTAAGTGTGTTCATAGGAAGTCGAATATGCTATTAGTCAATCCTTTCTCCCAACTGTTAATCGAAACCACAATCAATCCAACGTGCACTTTTCGAAAAGAAAGCATTTTTATTATAAAATGATGGTCGATTGTCGATTCTTGCTACAAGAAAATTGAGAATATAACTCGAAGGGTATTAAGTGCTTTTCAATTCTCACAATCAGAATTGAGTCATCGCTTCAAACTTTGGCTATGAAAAACTTAACTAAGTATGATAGAAATCATATTTAACATTTTTTAAAATAAAGCTTAAGGAAAACTTAAATAAAGAAAGCGAAATAAAACAAAAGAAGAATTTTATAAAACTAAAGAAATAAACAAAATAATTCAAGAGATGAGAGATGATTTAAAGCTTAACCCGATGGTGTATTTACAACTTCTAAAAAACCTAAAAACATAGCAGAAATGACAAAAGATAATCATTGGAAATTGTTTGAATTAAATCCTAAAAATAGAGATAATTCATAATTTGAAATTCAAATTTGCGACTAAAACTCACGTCTTCACAAAATACTGACTGGACCTTCTAAAAGATGCTGACTAGATGCCACATCAGACGCGTTATGTCCCAAGTCATGCCCGCTAGTGGATCCTTAACTCTAGAAAAATAAAAATTGTAGAATTTCGTCCTTTTAGCACAATTTCTCGAATCAAATGTCTTGTACAAAAATAAGAGAAAACGCCCAAATAAGCAACATAAACCGACGAACAAGGACTAATTAACAACAAAATAGTAACTATTTAGATCACTCATCAATATCATAAATAAAAATTAATAAATGATGAAATAAAACTAAATATATTTAAATTTTTTACCTGATATAATGTTGGTAACTTCATTAAAAAGGGCCAAGAAATAACAAACTTCTTCAACCTTCACCCGATCTTCATCATTTAGCAAATACTTATAACTTGTATCTCGTTGAGCATACCGCAAAAATACATCCTTGAACTCCAATGCACATGACAACATAGAATATGTTGCATTTCACCATGTACAACAATCTAAAATCAACCTCTTATTTCACAACTAAAGTTGTTTAACAATATTACTGAACATAATCAAATGCATAGTAGATGTAGTGATGTGCTTCACACTTTCTCTCACACTATCAATTGCATCATCAATTTCAAAAATACCATCATGCACCAATAAGTTTAAGATGTGTGCACAACAACAAACATGAAATAATCTCCCATTCAAATGAAGTCTTTTATGAAATGAAAATTATCTTTCAACATCCTTACAGCTGCATCATTGTAAGAAGTATTGTTCACAGAAATTGAACACACATTTCCTTCAGTACCCCAATCCTGTAAGAATCTGTACAATGCGTCATATACAACAACTTCACTATGTGGAGGAGGTACATTAACAAACTTCAAAAAAAAAATTGCAAATTTTAATCTAAGTCCACAAAGTGAGCTGGCAAGACCATGTATTGAATCTTTTGACCTGACTTCCACGTATCACTATCTCTAACAACCCATCTAATCTCTTCTTCTCAACCTCATAACTTATCCAACAATCAGCTATAGTTGTAGCACGAGAAATCCTTACATAGTGAGAACTCGGAGTTTTCATCAATAAAGTGAATAATTCATACTCAATAAATGCAAAAGGCAACTCATGAACATTATCATGTGAGAAACAACTTCCATGGTCTTTGCTTGATCATATCTCCAAGGCTGGATACCACTCGTACTATCAGATCTAGGTGTTTGAGGTGGTAAAAAAAGATTGTCTTGTTCCTTTAAAGATATATGATGTTTCACACAACCATTTAAATGTCTTTTAAATTGTGTAGTTTTACCATCCTTATTCTTTGTAAGTTTATTTTGATCATTCAAATAGACGTCAATTTAATTCCGAGAAAATTAAACAAAAAAATAGTTAAATGACCGATAAAGGTGATTGAAAATGTGTCACAAGACATAAGAAATCATGTCATAAATACACACCTATTAAAAAATATAAAAATTACAAGAAAAATAAGAAATATCCGCGATGCCGGTCAATATAAAAACTAATGTCGCCGCTTGCCAAATAAACAAGAAAAAGAAACAAGCGAGGCTATGAGTTCTGCGCAGGAGATATTCGATGATAAATATGGTAGACGTAGACATCACGTGTTTACTTTGTGCCAATAATCTTCTTGTTTTATTTATTTTTTCATCATTAACCGTTGACTTCACTGTCAATTTATATCTTGTACCGAGCATATCAGTTATTATTTTATTTCCTATGATTCCTCTTTGTCGAGGCTTTGCCTTGCTTTTTCCTTTGTTTCTATTTCATAGGGAGGCTTTCAATGATTCAAGGTGGAAATAAGTGATGGCTCATCAGATCCACCAATAAAGGCCAATCAAGGATAAAAATACAGATTATTAGGGTTTAAAATTGAAAATTTTGTACTAAAATGACTAAAATGAATTACTAGTTTTTAGAAGGGACTTAATATAAATTTCAGCGTTTTATCTTGGGGAGGATAAGCCCCACAATTCTTGTGCCACAAGGACATTATCATCTATCTTTGTGAATGACAAATCAGCACACAATAATAAGTCTAAAACTTCGTCCGCATGCATGGGTTTGGTAGAATTCTTTAAAAGACACTACATTCTAGAAAATGTATTACTTTTTAATATTTTTATTGAAGTTATTCTCAAAAAGATCCTTTCTTTTTCAAATGATCATGTCAAATAATTTTCTTATAATATTAATATCAATAATTCAAAGGTAAATATAAAATATGAGTCAAAGTTAATAAAAGGAATAATAAATATTTTATTATAAAATTATCTGTAACAAACTGCACCAACTTACGGTGATATATAATTTGAACTTATATATAAATGGAACACAAGTATATTACAAATCCCGGCCATCATTCTAATAAGTACACAATTTGCTTCGTACCAAATATAAGTATTTGAGAATGGAGTAAATTGGGTTGGAAGAATCTAATCTTTGCAGTACCTGATCTGGATTAATCGATCAATAGATCGAATACTGGTGATTATACAAAAAAAAGGCATTTGAATAATTTTTTTAGTTATTAAAAAGTATTTCAAGCATGATATTAAAGATCTTCAAGTTATTAATAAATCTTTCAAACATGATGTTAAAATTTATATACCAACTATAAAGCATCCGAACATGATGTTGATCTTGATAGTTTTGATATTTTAGTTATTAATAAGTATTTCAAGCAAATTCAAGGTCTAGTAATAGGTTTTTTATGTCATGAGTAAGAACTCTGACCCATCAATAAATCTTTCGAGCATGATGTTAAGATATTTGAACCATCGTTAAATTCTTTGAGTATGATTTTAATTTTGATAACTTTCATATTTTTTAAAAACTTATTTCAGGAAAAAGGATTCAAGATGAGGTTTCCACCAAATTCGATATATAATAATTATTCTTTTATACCATTAATAAGATCTTCAAGAATGATGTTTAGATTTTCATATTAAAAATAAATCTTTTGAGCATGTTGTTTAGAGCGCCATCTATAAAACTTTCCGATATGATGATGATTTTAGAAGGAAATTATTATTTTTTATTTTGCATATCAAAATTGATAGTTTTATAACTTTTAATTAATGATAAGATTTTATTAAAATTGTTGAAGATTTTTTGATAAATTAGAAATTTTGAGACATATTTTCTATGGGTATCTTATATGCTCAAAACGGTTTAGTGATGAATGAGAATTTGATGCGCAAACTACGTTACTTGCGAATTGTGAGGTGTAAGGAAAATTGAAAACTAAAAGTAGTGACACCTGTCACAAATTGATTGGGTACAAAATAAATTAAATTAACTAAATTAATAAAATATTCTCCAATCTAGCAGTAAACGTGTCATCACCTAATTGGATATTAGATTTATTAAATTGAATTAAAATTATGACCAAATTGGTAGAAATTATAAATATTGAGGATCAACTGTGTAATCATACTAATTTTACTAACTGTCACGTCATAACTTCCGTTAAATGTTATCGACAAATGTCTTAATTATATGTATTTAAATAGTTGGATAACCAAATTAGCAAAATTTCAAAATTGATGGTCAAAATAAAAAAGAGATAATAGTTAAGTGACCAATGGTATAATTTGTCCAACTAAAAACTATTTTAAAAGGAGTTCAATATTATTTTAAAAAGTGTAATGAAAAAAAATGTTTCAAAAGTTTGGTTTAACATTTAAGCATTTAGTATTAATATTTTTTCTTGATTAATCTGGAATAAATACAAGACAACATTTGTTCGAATATAACTTTTAAACATTTGACATCGAATACTTATACCTCTGACATTCATTGTACTCTCGAACCTGAGACCTCAAAGAATAACAAAAATTCATTTACTACCGAGGTCGCTTGGTTTGCCTTAGTATTAACATATGATTTTGAGAAAAAATATATTTTTCTCTAAAAATTATTTATGCTTTGAAAAGGATTTTGACCTTAAAAATAATTTTAAAAAATAATTTTGGGTGAATTAACTACGGAAATGTAGAAAGAGAAGGAAAATAGGAAGAAGGGGAAAGTGTAAAAAATATGGTCAGATAAAATTGTTGGAAAAATAGGGATTTTCCTATATAGGGATGGGTATGGGTCGGGTTTTTGGTCCACCGGACCCGACCAGAGAACAAGGGAGCATCTACCCGAAACCTGACCCGACCCGAAATAATAAATTTTTTTTATTCAATAAAAATAGTGACTTAATTAAAAAATTATATATATATAGAGGGGTATTATTATAATTATTTCTAAATATATAAGGTAAAATTATATATTTTTTCGGGTCGGATCGGGTCGAAACCCGTCGGGTTCGGGTTGAGTTCCCATCCCTATTCCTATCCCACGTATACTGAACACTCCCAACGGGTGGGCTCCAAGAAATGGGCTTTTTCCTTGTTATTTTACGAAGTAAATTTCTTGTGCGGATATGGGTACTTGCCATTTGAGTCCTCTTAGTTCTCATGCTTACCGCTAAAGCTTTCAATCACGTGAACATGGTTGGATTGAAGATGTGTGGGTAAGAAACGTTCGTCCTCGTGAATATATATATATATATATAGTTTTTATTGAAATCTATTTTCATCTCCTAAAATTTTATAGATTTATCTCAGTAACATAAAATCTTGTGTCTATACACGTAAACAATCGTAAGAAACACCAAATCATACAATATCATCTCCAACTCATTATTATTCATAACATTGGCATTCTAATATTTCTTTATATGTATTATGGGTTTTAATATTTATAAATGATAAAAATTTATCCTTTTTATAGATTTGAGTTCAAATTGTTGCCTTACATGATGTATGGGTATTGTTAATAGATTTTTTTTTGAAGAAACGCTCTATTATAATCGGTCTAAACTATTTGAAAAAATATTCATAATCTTTGAATGTTACATAGAGTGATGTTATAACTTAGAAGTGTTAGAAGTATAATAATCCGAGATGATAAAACAAAAGGGAAATCTTATTTAAATAATTGATTCACACAAGTCGCCATAACATTAATTCCACGACAGGGTCTCGTCGCGAAATTCGTGTACATGAAACAATAATAAAACAAAACGATTAATAACATGGAAAAATTATTCTATTAAATAATCAAAAGTGTATAGAATAAACGATTGGAACCAAGTTGAGGCCTGCAACTACGCAGTTTCCTTAAGACGGATTTTCGTCCACTCCTTGGTGCTTGAGATCTTAGGTTGTCCATCTCCTAGGATACAACAACGAGATGATCAGTGCACAAGTAGCATAACTGTTGAGATCATGAACTATTCCTTACCTTCGTCTATCATCGAAAAGACTAGAGAAGAAAACTTTTTGAATAGTTTTTAGTTGTTTTCAATTGTGTTTAACCTAGTAAGTTTACATGGTATTTATAGGGTTTTCATATTGTGAACAATTAGAAATTTTTGACCTACTGAAGCATTAATGAGAATAAAACAATCAAGCAATTTCCAAAATTATTGTTTTGATTAAAGGAATCTTTTAATATTTATCCTTTTTAATTCCAAAACATATTTTGAAAAGATATGCTCTATTTGAGGAAAATATCTCATATTTGGGTTAAAATATTTGTAAGCCCACAAAAAGCTAGATCAATTTGGACATTCACGTTACCCACATCGTGCACGCCTGCACATTTACGAACCAACAATTGGTTCCACATTTTCCTCAACAACGTTTGGATCAATTTATCATTCAAAGGTCCAAAATTATAATTTTTTTCTCAACAATCCCTCACTTGAATGAAATTGATCATTTATCAAAATCATTTTAACTCGATGTGGTGATAGACTCTACGATTGATAGTTGCATAGGAGAGGTAGGTTTCCTCCTTTGAACCATCCCTTGTGCAACATATTTACTTTACTATCTAACCAGTAGACTGATGTCCTTGAACTAATATGTCGTTTGTGTAAACGATGATATACTTCACAAAACAACCCATATGACAAGAATTTTTAGTTCTCATGGGTACGTCCTTAAAGCCATGGACTTCGCCTGGTTATGCAAGAGTTTGAAAGAACTATGCCATATAATCTCCTTGAAGCGACCTCACTTCACTCTCACATAGGTGACTAATGTTGCTCGGCTCATCGAAGCACACAATGGTCATTAAAAGCTTTGTTTAGCCTATACCAATTTGATTATTGTTTATATTATAGGAATTAACTTGGGATAAAAAACCCCCACAATGACTGCACACGGTTTATTCAATTAGGTTATCCCTTTGAACCTAGATATTGAGATCTCTAGTTAATTAGGTAGGTTTTCCTTCACATAACACCTTCAATTTTTCTTGGGCTTTGGTCTCATTCCTTTAGATATTTTCTCAACTTGATCTCGATTTTAACCCTTCGGTTAGTGGATCCCCAATATTATCATTTGACCTTATAAAATCAATAGAAATAACCCCATTTGAGATCAATTGTCTAATGATATTATCTTAATGATGCATAAAGTTATGTGCTCTACCAATATATTAATATTGTGAGCACAAACTTTGGCCATTCAAGAATATTCTTCAAGAAATTCAAAAGTCATTCAACTTATTCTCTAGACTTGTCTAGAGTTACAAACTCATATTCCATTTTGGATTTGATTATAACTGTTTTCTTGAGGATTTCTATGACATGACTCCTATTCCTAATATGAAACATATTCACTTGTGCCTTAGATATCTTGAATATCAAATGCCTTAGAAATCTTGAATATCATATATTCAACTCGCATTGGAGTATCCTTCAAAGGAAGTATGATCTTGGGATAATACAATCCATACTCTTAAGCATATGAGATATCACAATTCTCTCATAATTACTTTTTAGATGTGTCATAATGACAATATCTTTGTTTCAACCTTTTGTTGAACATATAAACTTATCTTTAATGATAGTCTTCGATCATTTTTCTTAGTTTTATAAGGGAATATATTTTCAAAGAATGAGATATTCTTTGATTCTGTTATCACGTTCTTGAATCTCGGGGTTCTTTGATTCATACACTAGATGTCGATATGTCTTTCTATAATCTACACAACCAATATGATCCAACGATTTGGGACTTCGTTCCCTTTGATAATGAGATCATTATCTTTACAAGACACCCCTACATTTTTTAAGTAATTGTAGAAATATTATCTATATTTTCATAACTTAAATGGTTTCTTGTCATTTTTTCGGAGAACCTTATTTAAAAGGTAATTCGCTGAAAAACAACTTCCACACATGTTCTGTTATAACCCAGAACTTCTTAGCATTGCATTCGTAATTTCCTTTTTAAGAATTAATTCTTCCGCTTTGCTATTCCATTTAATACAAGAGTATGATGGTGTAACTCCATGAATAATTTATTCACCACCATAATCACTTATTACCATCTTAATATTTTTATTTTTAACTTTCAGTTTATGGAGAATAACATTCTCCATAGCTTCACTTTTGCTATTTAGCAAATATATAACAATACTTTTTGCTATCACTAATTAAGGTAATAAAATATTTATTCGTTATTGTTTGTAAAAGTTGATCAAGTACCCATTAATACTACAAGAATTCAATTTCCAAAATTAAATTTATTTTTCAAGATCTCAATTTACAAACATATCGAGATTTTCAAGAAATAAATTTAACGATTTATTTAGTTCTTTCAAAAAAGAATCATACTTGATCCCCAAGAAAATAAATTCAATCCAATAAGTTATTTTCTTTTACAAATCAAAAAAAATAAATCAAACGATTTATTTCCTTTAACATATCAGAATCATATAAGATTCTTAAGAAAATAAATTTAACGATTTATTTCCTTCTACACACCATTTAATATTCTCAAGAAAATAAATTTAACAATTTATTAACTTTTACAAAATAGAATCATTTAAGCTTTTAAAAAGAAATAAATTTAACAATTTATTTCTTTTTAAAGTATAGAATCATCCACGATTCTCAAGAATATAAATCCGACAATTTATTTTCCTTAAAAAATTAAAATCATTCAAGATTTCTAAGATTCAACAATTTATTTTCCTCACAAAGTTAGAATCATTTAAGATTCTAAGGAAATAAATTCAACAATCTATTTCCTTACAAAGTTAGAATTATTTAATATTCTCAAGGAAATAAAATCAACAATCTATCTTCCTTACAAAGTTATAATCAGCAAAAGATTCTAATGATGAAATAAATCCAGTGATTTATTTCTCCCCCTTTTTTCTAAGGTTATATCATTTTTCAACCGATGGGATTAGTAGCACAAAAACCCGAAACAAATATATCACAGTAACTTGATTGTGTTTAACAAACATAAATAAAAAAGAATTAATCCTTTAATTTTAGCAACCCAATAATCAAAAGATAATCAAAAGGAACTAATCCTTTGATTTTACTTTTGGCAACCCAATAATCAAAAGGAATTAATCTCTTGATTTTACTTTTGACAACACAATAATCAAAAGTATTGGATTAAGCTTTGAATTTGTTTGTATCTAGAAATTATTAGTACAAAAATAAAAATTATAGTGTTTCAAAACACAATCAATCGATATCAAAGATATTATTTTTATTCCTGTCATATTTAATATTCCATATTAATAGGCCAAAAGTTATATGTTAATAATACCATAACAATAATATCTTGAATAATGTTCACGTGCATTTTTATGGGCGAAATCTTACCACAATGATATTCTCCACTAATGCCATAATATAGAAAGAATCACATTGATTCTTTAATTTCTCTACATTTATAAGCAATAACCACATGAAACAAATTCATAAAAAATCACATTTATTCTTTTATTTGCAAAAAATGAGGCAAATCACCATGCGCTAGTCACCATGCACTAATCATCATGCATTTGTGTATTTACACAAGTTAGTTCCTACACGAGCTTGCAAAATAATTTGCAAAAAGCTCATGTATCGTTGCTCAGATTCAAATCAATCTCACTTATTTTTTTATTATTATTGAACAGAAAAAACATTTCAAACTTAGTAACCAACATTACTTTCACGACAATTTCTATTAAATAGATTTGTCTACTATGAAATTAGGCAGACCCATTAAAACGACAAGATAAATCCTGAAAACAAATTTATTTGCTTTTCACGTTTTCCCAAGATTTTAGAATCATCTTGGATTTTTTTCCAGATATGTAGAAGATAGAATTTGTCTTAAGATTGTTAGAAGTATAACAATCCAAGACGATGAAACAAAAGGGAGATCATATTAAATAATTGATTCACACAAGTCGCGATAACATTAATTCCACGACAGGATATCGTCGTAAAATTCGTTTACATGAAACAAGAATAAAAAAATGATTAATAACATGGACAAATTATTCTATTAAATAAACAAAAGTGTATAGAATAAACGATTGGAACCGAGTTGAGGCTTGCAACTGAGCAGTTTCCTTGAGACAGATTTTCGGCCACTCATTGGTTCTCGAGATTTTTGGTCGTCTGTCTCCGAGGATATAACAACGAGATGATCAACGCACAATAGCACAACTGTTCGAGAACATGAACAATTCCTTGCCTTCGTCTATCACCGAAAAAACTAGAGAAAACTTTTTGAATTGTTTTCAATTGTGTTTAACCTAGTAGGTTTACATGGTATTTATAAGGTTTTCACATTGTGAACAATTGGAAATTTTTGACCTAATGAATCAATAATGAGAATCAAGCCATTTGCAAAATTACTTTTTTTACTAAACGAACCTTTTAATATTTATCCTTTTAATTACAAAATAGATTTTTAAAAAGATATGATCTATTTGAGGAAAATATCTCACATTTGAGTTAAAATATCTACAAACCCACAAAGAGCTAGACTAGTTCGAAAATTCACATTACCCATGTCGTAACCGGTTTTCGCCCAAGCACGAATTTTCTTGGTGGAAAAACGAGATGAATAAATAAATGGTTTTCAATGAATTATTTTGGAGTCGTCATCGAACCTTTTAGGTTAGGTAGGTCGAATACCTAACAATCATCTTTTAAAATAGTTTTTAAGAAAACATCATTTAAAAGATAAATCAGTCTGCGTATAACCAAAAATTCATTATTTTTAGTAATAAAAAGGGATTTGGGGTCGGTTACGTTTGAGAAAAGATTAGCACCCCACACAATGCCCAAAATCGATACACGTCGATTATAAAATCTTCTCTATTAGTGAAAGTCTAAGAATTCGAATATGAATTTAATTTATGATCCTATTATTCAAGATTCAATCGCAGTAAATTCTAAGGGAAAATAGAAAAGATTTCAATATTTCCAATCGAAGAAAAATAATCCATAAAATACTTTAGGACGAATATTTCTTTTTCTAACTGAAATAATAAAAATATGATAATTATTCCCACGAACTAAATATTAAAATAATTTGATTTGACAAATATGAATATAATTAAAGTAGACATTTTATTTTTCAGTCGAAAAAGTATATTATTTAATTTAAAATATTAGAATATGACATCTAGTTACTTTAAGACAATCATTTCTTAATATTTAAAAATAAATATTATCCTTTAAGTAAATTACAAAATCGATTAAGTTAATTAGTAAAAGGCATTAATCCTCAGTCAATTAGTAATTTTTGTCCAACTATAAAAAATATTAAAGACTAAAGCATGTATTTCAAGAAAAATAAAAATTAAAGTGATCAACATTATGAAAATAAGCATGTGCGTGGGACTCAAGAATGGAAAAAGTCAAGGAGCAGTTGAATTGACATACAATGTTGCTTTAATAACCTACTACTCCACGTTCATTTTATTACCAAAATCACATATTTATATAATATAATTATTATCACCCAACATCCATAATCAATAAACAAATCATTTAATTTTTACTTTCAAGGACTAGTTCTCAACATTGAAGAAAATTATTTTAGCAAGATACATATTCACATTACTAAAATGAAATAAAAATAAAATAGAGTAATAATTAAAGTACTAAATCTAAAATATTTAAACATAAAGGGTAATAATAAAAATAAACTAAAATTGCAATTAAAAAATAATCAAAATAAAAATTAGAAAATATATAAATTAATATCCCTAATTATAAATATTATGAAATATAGGTATTATTAATGTAATTTAACCATAATTAATTAATTCAGGATCAAAATAAAAGTTATTAAAATAATAGGAATTAAATAGATTATTTTATCTTAAATATATACATATATATCAATTAGTGACTAAAATAAAAATATAATAAAATATGAAAATAAATGTAAAGGTACTGAAATTTGATTCCAATAACCAAATTGAAAGATTATAGAACTCATTGCGAGTATAGTTTACCCATTCCCAAATTTACACAAACACTCATTAAAACGACATCGTTTTGGTGAGGGTATAAAAGCCCTATAACCGGCACTAAAGGGATAAACTCTCATTTTCTTTCTTCTCTCTCTCTAAGGAGAGAAAATTCTCTCCCTTCTCTCTAGACTCTCACCAAAGAGAATCGGCCACCGACCGATCGTCGACAGCCACCACCGACCACCGTTAACGGTGGTCGAAAACATAAAAAGACCCCAAAATGATTGATCTCCTAAGCCTCTACCCGAATCCACCCCTTTTTTCTTCTTAAAAACCCATCAACCACAGTAGATCTTAAAGTTTACCTTTGAAAACCTGATGCTCCGACGACGATACAGTTTCCTCGGTAAGTTTTTTCTCTCTTTTTTCTTTTCGATTATCTACTACTCTGTTCGTAGTTGGTTGTTCCTAAGTTGGTTGCCTTCATTACTTGCTTGCTCTTTTCTCTCGTTTTATATTTCTCTTCATTTGTCTCTCTGTTCGTTTGTATTGCTTGCCCTCTGTCATTTATTTGCACGTAACTCGAATGCTTTTATAGGCCTTCAAAACTACTATTCGAACTGATTACGAGAGTGCCCTTTGGTAAGTCACCGAAGGGATGCAACGTGTGCGGTGGTCCTATAATCTTCTAGAAGCTTTGGTTGAGTGTGGCGTCGTGGCAGCAGATGACTGGGGAACATAACAGTGGAGCAGTTAGAGGTGGCGAAATGGTTGAAGGCGGCGCCAAAATCACCCTAGGGTTGGTGAACCCTAGGGTTTCTGTTGACTTCATTTTGGGCCATTGGATCTCTCAAGACTGCCAATTTTTGGGTTCATTTCCATTTTCTTATATCTCCAACATTTCTTGCGCTTCTTATTGAATATGAATCTTTGAATTGATTACACTTGATCAACCTTGTAACTTGAAGCTCAATAAGTCACCCATCTTGATTCAATTTCTTTTTTCTTATTTTTTCTTTTTCTTATCTTTTCTTATCTTTTTTCTCTGATGGATGAGTATAAAACTTCAATTGCTTTTGAGTACCTCCTTTTCCTCTTGCATTTGTTATTCTTGACTGGATTTGATCTTCAAGCACCTCATATTTGACCTATCTTGTAGTTCAACACCCTCTTTACTTCATGGAGATTTGTCTTCGTAATAAAACTGGATTGACAATCTTTATTCCTATGAGAAAATATCATTTACCTTGCCCTCCCAATGTGGAGGGTGATCATTAGTTAGGGTTGAATCAGAAGAAAAATCATTCAGGCTCAAATGGGGACAACAAAGTATATGTTTTTCTTCTTTTGCGAAGGGATAAATGAAAGAAAGTCGTTCATCATTTCATACACAGAAACCTTTGTAAAAAGAAGTATCCACAGGGATAAATGTCTAATTAAGCACCTTCATCAAAGCATTTCGGTGTACTTCCGAATTTATCAACAAATCCAGAATCGAAATTCGTGCTTGTTGCTTGTGTAACTGCTCAATTACACTATACTCACTATGTTTCAAGAATTTCAAAAACTCTTCTGCTTGTGTTACATTTATTGGCTCATTAATTGTTAGTGAGAGCTCATCATTAAATACCTTCTGTGGTACCACTGCAGATTTTCCCTTTTCTTTCGATGTTTCGGGAGAGTAACACCTCCCACTTCTTGTGAAAAATCCTACTTCACTCACTGTTTCGATTGTCAAATTAATTCCCTGTGCTTTCTCTTTTTCTTCTGCTTTCTCCAAAGAAACAAGTCTTCATACCATTGAAATATTGACAGTGTAATTCCAAGGTACCTTGCAGGTATCCATAAACGAAAATGGTAAAGGGATTGTGATAACCATTTTTGGTTTTGCTGGCACAGGATTCATTGTAGATGGTTTTACAGTGATAATCACATAGTCACTTGTTCTATTCATGGGCTTGGAATCTTCTAATGTGCAAACATCATCTTCTCTTTTTCCTTCATTTTTCTTGAAGAATTCTATCTCTTTATTGCCCATCAACTTTTGTATCAATCCCCTAAATTCAATACACAGCTGAATTTCATGTCCTTTTTCCTGGTGATATCAATAATCTCCACAATCATTAGGTTTTGGCTTAAACTCTTGATGAATCATACCAGCTTGGGAGAATTGTTGGAATACCCAACTGATGGGAGACTTAATTTCAGAAACATTGACCTTTACTTTCCTCCTATCCTCCTCATATTTTTTTCTTGCTTTGAGCCCGCCCCAATTACTCGAAATTCTCTTTGACAAATTGATCTTTGATGCCCTATCTCGTCTCTTCATGCGGGAAGATTCACGGATAATTGAATGTTTGGTACTTTTGAGGTTTTTTGGTTTCACCAGTATGATGGCTTTGTATCTAGAATGACAAATGTGTGACTTTTGAAGTCTTATATATGGTGGAAGGTAGTGTTATAAACAAATAATCTCTACCCAAAAAAAATAAACATATGGATTTGGTGTCTCAAAAACAGGTAGAGGCATTACTTCAGAGTCTTAGATAGATGTAGTGTCAGGATTTGGTTTTGGTAAAGGTTAAAAATAGATCATGTAATTGTATTTCTGGCATTGTATGGGATATGAAAGGTCTAATTTTACCACTTGTCAAAGAGCTATAAGTCTTGAAAAATTAAAAAATATTTAATTTACATGATACTAAAAAACTTCAAGATTAAAATTTGATTCCTTGCTCATAACCATAAAAGCAACACAAATTTATTTATATAACCTTACAAAAAGGTTTAGAAACGAAAAAAAATAAGTTCAAACAAGATGCTGAAAAGAAGAAGTACTATAGTGGTAGATAACAACTTCCACTTGTTTATTTAGCATGCCCCATTACTCCTAGAATATGGGTATATAATTGGACCTGAGTCCTCATTTTCCCCTCCTTTCTTGATCATCTTTTGTGTCAACTTCTTTACATAAACCTTCATATGCACAAATCTCTGTTTGCTCATGAGCAGTTTCTTGGTAAAATCTCATCATCTTTTTCTTCCTCGACTGGAAATTGGGCTCAATTTTAGATCCAGAACAAATTTCCTTAGTGATGATAGTTTTGTCTTGGTTCTGAATGCTCATTGCAGCTACAATTGAGGTAATATTCACCAGACTCCTTAAATTTTCCCTACATCACTTGTCCTCAGAAAATTTGATATAAGTATTTAAGGTTTCTTCATGGTTACATCTGCCCCATTCATTTTTAAACTTATGGGCCAGTCTCGAATTACCTCTTCTTTCACTTCTTTTTTCATCATTTATAATCATAGAGGTATTGAGAGTTGAATCTTTTATCTTTGGCGCAAATACTTTGTTTTCCTCGTCCTCTGGTGTATGTACTTCAATTGTTCTGATACTATCAACTCTATTTTGGGGTTTAATTCCCAATTATTTGACTAAATAGACATTATTAGCATCCACTTCTATGATTCCACGAACTAACAGATCTTGAACTCGTCGTTTTAAATTACCACAATTCTCGATAGAGTGTCCTCGGGCTCCAGCATGATATTCACAAGAAACTCTCATTATTCCAATTCGGGTAAGGAACCAACAAAGGCTTAACCCGACATGGAGCAATAATCTGAGCATTGAGCAATAATCTAAGCTTGGAGCAACTTGTAATATAATTTACTGCAAGAAACTGAAGGGAGAGTCTAGAGAGAAAGGAGAGAATTTTCTCCTTAGAGAGAGATAATAAAGAAAATGAGAGGGTTCGGCCCTTTAGGGCCGATTATAGGGCTTTTATACCCTCACCAAAACGATGTCGTTTTGATGAGGGGTGTTTGTGTAAATTTGAGAATGGGTAAACTATACTCGCAGTCCCTCTAAGTTCTATAATCTTTCAATTTGGTCACTGAAATCAAATTTCAGTACCTTTAATTTTATTTTCATGTTTTATTATATTTTTATTTTAGTCACTAATTGATATATATATATATATATATATATATATATATATATATATATATTTAAGATAAAATATCCTATTTAATCCATATTATTTTAATAACTTTTATTTTGATTCGAATTAATTAATTATGATTAAATTACATTAATAAAATCTATATTTTATAATATTTATACTTATGGATATTAATTTATATATTTTCTAATTTAATCTTATAATTTTTATTTTGATTATTTTTTAACTATAATTTTAGTTTATTTTTATTATTACCTTTTATGTTTAAATATTTTAAATTTAGTACTTTAATTATTTCTCTATTTTATTTTTATTTCATTTTAGTAATTTGAATATATGTATCCTGCTAAAATAATTGATTTTTTTCAATGTTGAGAACTAATCCTTGAAAGTAAAAATTAAATGATTTGTTTATTGATTATGGATGTTGGGTGATAATAATTATATTATATAAATATGTGATTTTGGTAATAAAATAAACGTGAGAGCATTAGGTTATTAAAGCAACATTGTATGTCAATTCAATTCAACTGCTCCTTGACTTTTTACATTCTTGAGTCCCACACACATGCTTATTTACATAATGTTAATCACTTTGATTTTTATTTTTCTTGAAATACATGCTTTAGTCCTTAATAATTTTTACAGTTGGGCAAAAATTACTACGGATTAATGCCTTTTGCTAATTAACTTAACCGATTTTGTAATTTAATTAAAAGATAATATTTATTTTTTTAAATATTAAAAAATGAGTTTCTTAAAGTAACTAGATGTCATATTCTAATATTTTAAAATAAATAAATAATATACTTTTTCGACTGAAAAATAAAATGTCCACTTTAATTATATTCATATTGGTTAAATCAAATTATTTTAATATTTAGATCTTGAGAATAATTATTATATTTTTATTATTTCAGTTAGAAAGAAATATTCGTCCTAAAATATTTTAGGGATTATTATTCTTTGATTGGAAATATTGGAATCTTTTCTATTTTTTCTTAGAATTTGCTGCGATTGAACCTTGAATAATAGGATCATAAATTAAATTCATATTCGAATTCTTAGACTTTCACTAATAGAAACAATTTTATAATAGACGGGTACCAATTTTGGGCGTTGTGGGAGTGGTAATCCTTCCCCAAACGTAACCGACCTCAAATCCCTTTTTATTACTAAAAAGAATAAATTTCTGGTTATACGCAGACCAGTTTTTCTTTTAAATGATGTTTTCTTAAAAACTATTTTAAAATATGAGTTTTTGATATTCGACCTACCTAACTTAAAAAGTTCGATGGCGACTCCAAAATAATTCATTGAAAACCATTTATTTATTCATCTCGCTTTTCCACTAAGAAAATTCGTGCTCGGGCGAAAATCAGTTACGACAACCCACATCGTGCATGTCTGCACATTTACGAACCAACAATTGGTTCCATATTTTTCTCAACAATATTTGGATCTATTTCTCATTCAAAGCTCCAAAATTATCAATTTTTTTCTAACAAGTAGTCATTTGAGCTCATTCAATTAGAGTTGTTGAATCCTTAGCTTTAAGGCTCAGTTTCGAGAAGTCAATGACAATCCTCCATTATTTTATCATACAACAAAGCAGTGGCAGATGCACTTGGCCCCTACTAAGCCCAAATAGAGGCCAAGTGCATCCCATTACTTTGGAAAAAACAGTTAAATTTAGTTTAATGTGTTAAAGAAAAAAGAAAAAAATACACTCATTATTTAAAAAAAAAGTAAAATTTTAAACCTTAATTTTAAATTTCTAGATCTTCCACTACGACAAAAATCTTAATCTTATAAACACTATTTCGATAAAGAAAAGTTCAATAGTTGGGAATCAATTGGGGGTGGAAAAAGACATTTAAGCTCTTATTTATCCTTTTGATTGGGTTTTTAAATATTCTTGTAACTCTTCCAGACTTGAGCGTAAAAGATGCTACTTTTGTGTAATCCATAGAAATATAAACCAACTATGGTGGAAATGATGTCCATTTACATTTGTTAGACTAATGAGTTAGTTATTGATTAAGTTATTATATTAGTTTAGTTTTTTTATAATAGTCTAGGGTTATTATATGATAATATTTGTTCGATTTTTTTAATTATTGATAACATGTACATCTTTTTGACATAACTACTTGAACTCAAAACGTCTAATAAAAATAATATTCTTTTTAACCATTACAATCACTTGATGAATTTAATTTAATTGTTAAATAATTTGTTTAGTTATATATATATATATTTATAAAGTTAGTAATAGATTCAGAAAAACCTTTGAATAAACTAATTTCATTCTTTTAATAATAAACTTCATTTATAAAATAAAAATTTATGTCTCATCTTCCTGGAGCTTTATTGTATTCTCTGGTTTCTTGGCGTCAGCCTGTGCCAAGACTCTCCCTGTCGCCAGGGTGACTATGGCAGAAATAGTGGCTAATAAAATCAACAAAAGTAGCAAATGCTCTAGAACTAATGGGGATGATGGAGAAAATGAAGAGGAAGTCAAACCGAGATCTTGGAGAGATACGGTGGTGGACTCACCCAGCTTTTCCGGAATCTTTCATAATTCCAAAAGGATTAAAGAGGATGAAGAAGATTTCGATGAGGAAGATGAAATGGAAAAAGATGGTATACCAACTATCAAGATTCCTGCAGAACTGAAAGAAAAAAATAAAAAAACCTTGGAGAAATGCACTTATCATTAAACTCTTGGGAAACTCAGTGGCTTACAAAACGTTAATCAGTAGAATAACTTCTATGTGAAGACTCGAAGGTGAGTTCGATTGCATTGATTTGGAGAATGACTTCTATGTTGTGAAGTTTTAGAATATGAATGACAGATTGAAGGTCTTAACGGAGGGCCCTTGGAAGATTATGGATCATTATATCACAATTAAAAAATGGCGTCCGAACTTTTATGCGAACAGTACAAGTATTTCATCTACATCTATTTGGATTCACATTCCAGGTCTCCCAATGGATTATTTCGATGAAGGGATCTTGGTGAATATTGGGAAATTAATAGGTATTCCTATAAAGATCAATTATAGGACAACTTGGTCTTCTAGGCTAAATTTGCTAGATTTTGTGTAGAAGTTGATTTGAACAAACCACTACTTTCTAAGATTCGTATTGGGAACACTGTCTTCAACATTGAATATGACTAATTTGTTTTAACTATGGGATCGTCGAACATAAAACAAATCAATGTATTCTTAAGAATCAATATAAAGGGAATGTCCAAAAAAAGGAAGATAGTCAATCAAATCAAGAGAAAGAAAAAAACTCAGGATAACTCCCTTGAAGAGAAGAAAGAAGAGAAGAAAACAGAACCTGATAGCCATAAATTTGCTCCATGGATGTTAGTCCAAATGAGACAACGTGTTGGTCGTGGAAATTTCAAAAATAAGGACGGAAACAAATCTGGAAATTAAGACAAAAATAGATTCTGTGTTCGATAATAAAGAAACAGTGAATGAAAGCAACGAGGATAACCAGGATGATCAAAACACAAATTCACAGGAGAAACCTTATTCAAATAGTGCTTACGAGATTATTAGTTATGTTAAAGAACCAAATATCAGTAGAAAGGAAAAGATTATGGGTAAGAAAATATTAAAACCAGTTCCCAAAAAGGGATGTTAGGGGAGTAACTAAAGAAGAATGTCACCATCAGGAAAAATAGACCAAAAAACCAGGCGTAACAAAGGGAAGGCATTTCTAAAGAGCTGACAGAAATGGAAAGAATGAGAGTGGATTCCATAGCTCTTTCAACAGATGGAGGTATTACCCACGATATAAAAGAGATCGATCAAAGAAATTTAAACCAGGCTTTGAGTAAGAATAGAGCAAATCCTGATGATATTAGCCCACGATGGAGGGTAATATTGGTATTATAAATTCTTTACCATGAAAGCGATTTTATAGAATTATAAAGGGGTGAAAACCCTAAATTTATAAGAAATTGTCTGGATTTGGTGCGAGAGGAGAATCTGAGTTTACTGTCTCCTTGAAACTAAAGTTGAAATTGGTATGGGCAGTAAGATTTGCAAGAAAAAGAAATTCAATAGTTATTTTGAAGTCCCGACTATTGGGTTCAAGGGCAGTCTTATCCTTTTTTGGAATTCTGACATAATCGATGCTTTAATTTGTTATAGCACTGATTAAGCCATTCCCTGTGACTTAAACGAAAATGGAAAAAACTGGCTTATGAGTTTCGTCTATATCTAGCTTTATTTGAGGAAAAAAGAGTGTTGTACTATATTTTGATATAACAAATTCAAGGCAAAATGTTTTTGGACTTGAATTGAATTTATTTAAAGTTTTCAAAAGGTTTAAAAAATAATTCAAAATCCATTAAATTCGAATTTGAGCAAAAATGTAAATGGGTACCGATACCCCTATGAATGGGTATCAATACCCCTTATGAATGGGTATCGATATCCCTATAAGTATCTTTTTTTTATAGGAATGATAAGCCTCGTTAAAAACCCCCTTCTTGATTAAGGAGCTTGATAATAAGCTCCTTAATCAACGGAAGGAGGAAAATAGTGCCTTGAATTTTATTAATAGTGGAAAAATTACATAAGATACAACCATTACACCAATAACAGTACATAAAGCTTAAAAACATTTCCTGGCATAAAAGCCTTTATAATACATAAAACTTAACAACACCCCCTATCATAAAAACCTTCACAGTATATAAGAAAACCATAATTGACTCCTTGCAATCAACCTATCCCACTCTTAGCTAGATTGTCTGCCTCCCCATTGCACTCTCTTGGAATCCACCTCACTGAATGTACCTTACCAGTGATGAGAGTCGAAATCTGATAGACTATAGACGTTAAGAAAACAGGAGCTAAACCCGGGGCCTGAATCCATTCTACTGCAGATTTACAATCAGTCTCGACAATCAACCTACCAACAGATTCCCAACGTGATGATAAAAATATTTCAATGCCTCTTTTAATAGCCTTTAACTCCACAAGTGGAGGAGTTCCTTGAGCAACATTCTCTGAAAAAGTCAAAAGGGTGCAGCAATTCCAATATCTTAAAATACCTCCAATCCCACCACACCCAAGCCATCTCTCCTAACAGCTCCGTCAACATTCATCTTAAGAAAATCTACTGGGGGGAATCCATCTTATGACATGACACACTTTGTGTTTTGATATAGAAAACCCATATGCTAGACCTGGATTACCAATCAACACATCCTCCTGTATCGATATCTTAGGGAACTTGGCTAAGAACCATTTAGACTGCCTAAATCTGACAATGAAGAACAAAGACAGCCTGTCAAGAGAAGATCCATTAAAAACCATTGCATTCCTAACTTTCCAAATCGACCAAAAAATGACACCCGGAATGAACTTCTAAATCATCGAGTTCTCCCTCAACTCACCCCAGGAACAAAGAAGAGAAGGATGGTCATTGGGTATAACGAAAGATAAGTCCCAGAAATTAACTATTTTGTTCCATAATTCCCAAACAACTTGACAAGAAATGAATAAATGTTGCATTGATTCCTCCAGTTTCTTGCAAAAAGGACATAGGATATCATCCCCTAGAGATAATCCTCTCTTAACCAACTCAGTTTTAACTGCCACTTTCTGATGAGCAAGCTGCCACAGGAAAGCTTCCACTCTAGGTGGAGCAAATCCCAGCCATACCCCTTTACACCACGGCACACTGCCCCTAAACACATTACCAAAAGTATTTCTGCAAGATTTAACCGAAAACAGTCCATCCCCACTTGCAGACCAAGATAGGAAATCTTCCACCAACTCTGACAATTGAATATCATTCAGCTTAGACATCAAATCCATCCACTGATTCAACTCTCAATCGCACAAGTTCCTTCTTGTTTCAACATTCCACACTCAACCACTCGGTTCCACGCTACCAAAATCTATAACCTTCCCCCCTTTAATAGGGGACAACACGTAAATTCTAGGAAACATAATCTTTAGTGGAACATCATCTGCCCATACATCAATCCAAAAAGAAATAGATGTTCCATTTCCCACTTGCAACTTCGCATTTGATCTAAGACATTCACTTTCCGAATCATTCTTCAAAAAATTTTTTGCTATACCTCTCCAAATCCAAGAAGATTGAGAAGTAACCTGCCTAATGGACATTGTATTGCAACTTACCTTGTGTTTGCTACACAACACACCTTTCCATAGGGAATTTCTATCATTGGCAAATTTCCACACCCACTTACCCAGTAGAGCCCGATTAGAGAGGTTCAAATCTAGTACACCCAGACCACCACAGTTCAATGGCCTACAAATCGTGCTCCATTTCACCCAATGAATCTTCCTCTTTTCCTCCTTATCGCCCCATAGAAAATTAGCTAATAAGGAATTTAACTTCTTACCAATTTTGCAAGGCATTTTAAACAGCAATAAGAAAAAAATAGGTAAGGAAGTTAATACCGACTTCAATAATGTTGTCCTTCTAGCCAAAGACAAACAGGAATCTTTCCACCCAGTAAGTTTGGAACTGAAGTTCTTAAATACAAGATCCCATAAAGCCTCTGAATTTTTCTTAGCACCCAGTGAAAGACCCAAGTATTCTGTTGGAAAAGAACCAACTGAACAACCCACTTGGACTGCCCAATTTGTTAATACATCATGCTCCATATTAATTCCAAACAGCTTGGTCTTCTCCAAATTTAGATGCAAACCTGCCATAATACTAAAAATCCTCAACACCCTTTTAACATTCCTCAACTCCCTATGAGTATCAATACCCTGGGTACAGATACCCCTATGACTAGGTATCAATACCCCCTATGAAGGCTCAAACATCAAATGCAAAAAGGGTACCGATACCCCTATGGGTTTCAATACCCTGGGTACCAATACCCCTGTATGGGTATCAATACCCCTGACTCCAACGACTAGTTTAATTTGAGTTTAACAAAGGTAGCATCGATACCCCTGTTATAGATAGCCTTGTTTTGCAAAAAAATCATCATCAAACAGCTCCAAAACATCCCAACGACTATACACGACTTCAAACTCATTTCAAGCTATAAATACAAGCTGATAACACTTGAAGAAATAATAAAACAACTATCCAAGCATTCAAAAACAAGAAAAGAAGTTTTTCATTCTTATTTTATATTCTCTTGTAAATATTGTGTTCTTGTGAGCTTAAATTTTGTAAACACCTACCTTTGAGAGGTTTATTTATTTACTTCTTTTATCCTTTGTAAAGGGGAAAGGTTTTAGCTAAGCCCGTGTAAAAACTAGAGAAATGTTCTAGTTTAGCTCGTGAAAAACTATAGAGTTTATAAAGGTTATCTCTTTGTCCTTGAAAAAGAAGGAACAAATTAGTGAATTTGTTGAAAAATTCTTGGTGAGGAGCTAAGGTAGTGGATGTAAACTTGGTTGAGAAGTCGAACCACTATAAATCACTATGCAATTTTCTATGTTTCAATCTCCTTACTCCCTAAACACAAAAATCGACCCGATCCTTCTTGGCGAACCCCTTCGGTTGTCGATTCGAGCTTCCGTAAAATCCCAACAAAGAGGATATTTGGGAAGACCTATTTAGCTATTCGAGTTCTAATTCTAAACCTTGGATTATCATTGGTGATTTTAATAACATTGCCTCTATCGAAGAAATAGAAGGAAACAATTCTAATCGTATGGATCAGACTATTAAATTTAGAGAGAATTGGGACAAATGTAAATTGATGGATGTTGGATGGATGGGCAACAAATTCACTTGGGTTAGATATAGACAAGGGAACATTGCCCTTCACGAAAGAGTTGATAGAACTCTCCATAATGTTGATATTATTGATTTGTTTCCTGATATGCATTCGATAACTCTTTCGAGACGGTATTATGATCATCACCCAATTCTCTTGAGTACCGAGATAGATTATCAAATGGATAAAAACAGAAGACCTTTCATATTTAAAGCTATATGGTTGACTTATGCGTACTTAAAAGATATTTTTAGCATGACGTGGAGTAGGAAAAAAGATAATCTGATATAGGCCATTGTTGAAACTAAGAAAGAGGTTCAGAAATGGAAAGAGGAGAATTTCGAGAACATCTTCAAACGAAAAACAAGAACCAAAAGTCGTCTTAAGGGGATTCAAAACTCTCCAAATTATTTATATTCTACACTATTTCAATCACTTGAGAAAGAGTTGAACGCAGAATACCAGGAAGTGTTAACTCAAAAAGAAGTTTTCTGGCTCCAAAAATCGAGATTAGACTGGGTTATCAAAGGAGATAGGAATATTAAATTCTTCCACATTACTACCAAAATTAGAAGGAAAAACAACATTATTTTGGGACTCTTTGTGGATAATACTTAGGTTACGAACAAAGCTAATCTTGAAAAACATGTTATCAACTATTATAAGCAACTTTTTGCTAGAAAATAGTGGGAAGACATGCCCAAGAGACATACTAAATTTCTAAGTTTGAACAACAATGAGATTGTGGAACTTGTCAAAGTGGTTGAGATGAATGAAATCTAGAAGGCTCTCTTTTCTATGAAAAACTTAAAAGTGTTGAAAACATTTTAATGTTTCGATATAACAAATAAAGTGTAAATGAATTTTAAGATTTTATATTTGATTTCAAAATTAATATTAGAGTAAATTATTCGAATATCAAAAATATTACTCCAAGTTTTCAAATGTCAATTTTAAACATTACTTAAGCGTAAAATTGTGTTTTAACCTTAAAATAGTTTTAAAACAATTTTTACAAAGTATTTCGAACCTTAATCGAGCCAAAAACAAGATTTGTGGAGGGAGGTATCGATACACTCCTTCGATGTACCGATACACTCCAGGCTCCAAGAAACATCGAATGTAATTAGTATACCGATACACCTAGAGTGTACCGATACACTTGGCCATTTAACGGTCGAAATATTTGAATTTTACACTAAGTGTACTGATACCCTTTGATAGTGTATCGATACACCTACGCTCCCAACAGATTTTTTAAATGGCTTTCACACCATAACAGTTCTATTAACTTCACTAATGATCTCCAACGTTCAGAATCAATCCAAAATGTGTTTAAAAAAATTCTGAAGTCATTGATCAACAACAAGAAACAAGAATTGAAAAAGAATTAAGAGAGAAAACATCAAACATCAGGTTTGTGAAATTCAAGCCAATTTTCCTTCAACATTCATTTTGCTTTCAAGAACACATTTTGTGCTCAATTGTATTTATCTTTGAGTGTTCTTTTCTTTTTCTAGAATTGTGCAAACAATCTACCTTGTAAGATTTTTCTGTAAAGTTTGCGAATTTGTAATTTTCTCTTTGGGAGAGAGTGTTCTCAAGAATTTGGGATATAATTCTTGAGGGGTTGTAAGGTTACTTTTTGTCCTTAAAAGTTGTCCTTAAAAGAAAGACAAATTAGTGAATTTGTGGAAAATCCTTAGGTGGCGTTTGGTTAACATGAATCATTTGGAATTAAGGGGAATTAGAATCCAATTCCACAATTTTCCTATGTTTGGTTCAAGTTTTTCAAGGGAATTGGAATCCCTCATGGCTTTAACTTTCCATCAAATAAGGGAAAGTGAATTTCATCTATTCTATGATGGAATTCAATTCTATTGTTGGAGGGAATTGAAATTTGACAATAGTACCCTCATCAATCTTTTGGTAACTTATTCATATATTGAATAAAAATATTTTTTTATTATTTCGGGTCGGGTCGGGTTTCTAATTCATATATTCGGGTCGGGTCGGGTGAAACTCTATTTTGGTTAGGTCACTTTTTTTAAGTGTGATATTTGGGTCGGGTCGATTTCGGGTTTAGGGTGAAAAATACCCTACCCGAAAATATATATAATTTTATCTTATATATTTAGGAATAATTACAATAATACCCCTCTATATATAATTTTTTCAAATAAGTCATTTTTATTGAATAAAAATAACTTTTTTATTATTTCGGGTCGGATCTTGTTGGATTTCTAATTCATATATTCGGGTTAGGTCGGGTGAAACTTTATTTTGATCGGGTCGGATCAGGTTTGGGTTTAGGGTTAAAAATACCCGACCCGACCCAAAAAATATATAATTTTACCTTATATATTTAGGAATAATTACAATAATACCCCTCTAAATATATATATATATTCTAATTAAGTCAATGTTTTTATTGAATAAATTTTTTTATTATTATTTTGGGTCAGGTCGGGTCGGGTGAAACTTTATTTTGGTCGGGTCGGGTCTTGGATGAAGGTTCCCTTGTTCTCGGGTCAGGTCGGGTGGACCAAAAATATGTCCCAACCCGACCCATGGCCATCTCTAATTAGGATGATTTTAACTTATGATGTTTATTAGCATGATTTTTAAAATTTATTGAAATTAATAATCAATCAATAAAATTAAATTTTAATTTTAATTTTTTAAATTTTTATAATATATTGTTACATGTAATTTATAAAACAAACTAAAATTAAGCAAAAAAAAAAGAATGACAATCCTGTCATTTTACATTACTGAAATCAAATTCATGACATGTTTGTGAACCAAACAGAATATGGAATTGGATTCTATTTCAATTTCCTGCCAACCAAACAGAATATGGAATTGGATTCCAATTCCTTCACAGTTTCTAATTCCCTCAGAAACATTCCAGCAAACCAAATGCCACCTTAGTGTGGATAGCTAATGTAGTGGACGTAGACTTTTGTTGAGAAAGTCGAACCACACTAAATCGCTTTGCAAATATTTTCAATTTTGTGCAAAAGCTTCCCCGAAATTTTTATTGTCAATTCACCCCTTCTTAGCTGATTCATCCGATCGATTAACTCAACAATTGGTATCAAAACTACACTCATTTGAAGGTTTAACCACCTATTGAGTCGATTCGAAAAGAATTATATCGATATTCAAGTCATCAATAGTCTCTACATCAAACATCGACTTCGTTCTTGATTCTCAACCCGTAAACAAGCCTCCTTTCTTCAATGGTGCCAATTATACCTATTGGAAGAATAAGATGAGATACTTCATTCAATCTAGTGACATGGGAGCACGGAAAATCGTGGTGAACGGATACATCGAACCATCCACATATCCAAATTGATGGAGTAAAGAAGATACGAGAATGTTTCAGCTCAACTCAAAGGCTATCCATATTTATTTTGTGCTATTGGACCAGATGAATACGGGAGAGTTTCATCTTGTACAATCGCCAAAGAGATATGAGATAAACTTCAAGTCACTCATGAAGACCAAAAATGATATTGAAAGTAAAATTAAAGAATTACAAATAAAAATCGAAGATTTTGAAAAGAAAAATTATGATTTGTATAATTTACTTTCAAGAGTTCATGACGATCATCAAAAAGAAATTGATGATCTAAAAGTTTTTTTCAATAAAGTTGGAACAAAACGTTTTGAAAATGGAGAAAGTTAAAATCCAAATTTATTAGAAAAAGTTTTAAAAACTACAATCATAAAGGTCCCCAAATAACCTTTAATGGAAAAATCGTTAGAAGTATATGGGTCCCTAAATGACTCAATAATACTAAAGATAAGGATATCCTAAATAAATAGATACCCAAGGGGACTAGCATTTTAGAAACTAATGACTATGGACTCAAAAGAAATTGGGTACCAAAAAATTAGAAATTAATCTATGTTTATAGGAAAAGGAGTATAGCTACAAGGCACAAAATACAAGTTCAAATTCATGGTTTCTTGATAGTGGATGCTCAAGACACATGACCGGAGACGAGCCGGTTTATAGAGCTTAACGACAAAAATGGTTGGTGACAACTCAAAAGGTTACATTGAAGGTATAGATACTATAGGTAATATCTCTTCCATACAAATAAAAAAAGTTTTATATGTGAATGGGTTGAAGCATAATCTATCAAGTATTAGTCAATTATGCGATAAAGGATACAATATCTTATTTGAGACAAATGGTTGTAAAATTGTTGACATTGTATCTAATCAGATTATGCTTATTGGTCATAAAATATGAAACATTTACATGGTGCATCTAGATTCAATAAATATGACCAACTTATGCCTAATTGCAAAAGATGAACATGATGGTTATTGCATAAGAGACTAGGACATACAAGCATGAGTGTTTTACAAAGACTAATTCAAGGAGATTTAGTAAGAGGATTGCCAAAGCTAAAATTTGATAAAGATAAAATCTGTGATGCATGTACTAAAGGAAAACATAAAAGAGCTTCCTTTAAGTGCATTAATGATGTATCAAATAGTAGAGTATTATAATTGATCCATATAAATCTTTTTGAGCCATTTTGGACTGTTAGTTTAGGTGGAAAACAATATTGTTTTGTACTGGTAGATAACTATTCTATATATACTTGGGTTCTATTCTTAAGTACTAAAGATAAAGCATTAGAAAAATTCATCACGTTTTCAAAAATAATCCAAAACGAAAAAGGATACTTCATTTCTAGTGTTAGGAGTGATTATGGTACGGAATTTGAAAATCTTGTTTTTACTGAGTTTTATAATTCAAATGAGATTAGTCATAATTTTTCAGCAACTAGAACCCCTCAGCAAAATGGAGTTGTTGAAAGGAAAAATCGAACTTTAAAAGAAATTGCTAGAACCATGCTTTGTGAAAACAATTTGCCAAAATATTTTTGGCCGAAAGTCACAAATACCACTTGTTATGTTATAAATCGAATGAATAGACATATTTTAAATAAAATTCCATATGAACTTTTCAAAAATAAAAAACCTAACATTAGCTATTTTCATCCATTTGGATGTAAATGTTTTGTTTTAAACAACGGTAAAGACAATCTTGACAAATTTGATGCTAAAAGTGATGAAGGAATTTTTCTGGGTTATTCCCTAAATTCTAAAGCTTATCGAGTATTTAATAAAAGAACTTTAGTGGTAGAAAAGTTTATACATGTTTTCGATGATAATCCCCTTCCGAGTAAGGTTTCTTGTATTGATGATGACTTATGTATTGTAAATGCACATGACGTTAAACATAACGTTAGACATGACGTTGGAGAACCATCATCAAAAGAAGAATTGAAAGATGAAGAAACTCAAGATGTTCTCGAGAATCCAACCATTAAAGAAAGTGAAGTCTCTTACCCCAAGAGAATACAACTATGTCAAAGATAGTGAAATTATAGGTGATCCATCCAAAGGGGTAAAAACTCGATCTTCTCTTAGAAATATATGTAATTATGTTGCATTTATCTCATGCATAGGGCCTAAGAATATCCAAGAAGTATTAAATGATGAAAATTGGATTATGGGTATACAAGAAGAGTTAAATCAATTTGAGAGAAGTAAAGTATGGACATTAATTTAAAGACCTAGTAATAAATCTATTGTAGGTACTAAATGGATATTTAGGAATAAGCTTGATGAAAGTGGTAATATAGTGAGGAACAAGGCTAGACTTGTTGCTCAAGACTATATTCAAGAAGAGGGCATAAACTATGATGAAACATATGCTCCATAGCTAGGATAGAAACAGTTAGAATGTTATTAGCATTTGCATGTTTCAATGAATTTAAATTATATCAAATGGATGTTAAAAGAGGAAGTCCTCAACAGTGGATCATAGTAAGTCTGGGAGGGAAGATATTTCGAGGAATAAACTCTTTGAAGTTGAGGGCATAGTGGACAAAAATAAACTACAAGTGTTGAGCAACTGTCTTGTGGGGTGATGCAAGAACTTTATCAAAATTGATAATCTTGCTAACCAAATACAAGCCAAAGGATTAACTGGTTTCACGCTAATGAGAGCTGCTGAAAATGTAGTTCTCATGGTTTTTGAAGAATCTGATTCATTGAGAAGCGTGAAGGAAGATAAGTTAGAGACGTTTGCAGAATGGTTTTCCAGAGTGGAAACTTGATCAGAGAGCCTAGTGGTGGAGTGTCGGCGTGTGTGGTTAGTTTGCGAATGTATCCCTATTCACGCTTGGAATTAGGATACTTTCAAAAATATTGCAACTAAGTGGGGCAAGTTAATAGCAATTGATAACAGTTGTGAGTTTCCTTCTTCATTTGATCGGGCTAAAATTCAATTACTCACAAAAGCTCAAGGGAGAATTGATAAGTTGTTGGAGTTGAAGGTCAGTGATAATTTATTCAATGTCTTGGTGCATGAAGTTGATCCTTCCTTCAAACCTAATTCTTGGGTCCTTGAAGATTGTGATATTTCATTAGAACTTGCTCTTCCTATTTGATTGTGATTGTTCGGTAGCTGTATTCGGAGGTGTTTTTTAGTTTGTGGTTGTAATTGTTGTTTTTTATTTTGCTATGTTATCTTACATCTTGTGGTGTATTTTAGAAATAGGGTTATTATCTTGGGGGCTTTTTGTTTGAAGATGTAAGATTTCTAGGTAATATGGTTTGTAATGGTATATATTCCTGTATGAGGGATCGGTGTTACCACATGTACTTGGTCTACTATTTAATAAAATATGAGGCACTCTTTTCTTCCTTCCTATGTTCTTCAACATACTTCTAAGTATGTGGAAGAATATTAAGGGAGTTTTTAATGAGACCTCCAACTTCTATAAAAAAAATAGATATTAAAAATGCATTTTTAAATGGTTTTATAAAAGAAGAAGTGTATGTGGAACAACCTCCTAGTTTTGAAGATTCAAAATTTCCAAATTATGTTTTAAATTGACAAAAACTTTATATGTTTTAAAACAAGCTCCTAAACTTGGTATGAAAGATTGCCAAACTTTTTAATTGAAAAAGGTTTTTCAAAAGAGAAGATTGACACTACATTGTTTTTAAAGCGAAAAGGTAAAGATTTATTAGTAGTTCAAATTTATATTGATGATATAATATTTCGTTCTACTAATGATGCTCTTTGCCAAGAATTTTCTAAGCTAATGCGGAGTGAATTCGATATGAGCATGATGGGGGAACTCTCATTTTTCTTAGAGCTCCAAATCAAGCAAAGAAAAGATGGCATCTTCATCAATCAAGCAAAATACGTCAAGGACATGCTCAAGAAGTTCGGCTTGGAAAATGTCAAACCCCTAACAACTCCAATGAACTCATCTACAAAGCTTGACAAAGATAAAGGAGGTAAATGTGTAGATGTTTATAAGTCTATGATTGGCTCTTTGCTTTATCTAACCTCAAGTAGACCATACATTATGTTTAGTGTTTGCTTATGTGCTAGATTTCAATCATGCTCTAAAAATCACATTTAAAAGCCATTAAGAGAATCTTTAGATACCTTAAGGACACTCCTAGTTTAAGACTTTGGTATCCTAGAAACTCTAGCTTTAGCTTGTATGCCTTCTCTGATGCGGATTATAGAAGATGCAAAATAGATAGAAAAAACACATCTGATACTTGTCAATTCCTAGAAAATATGCTGATTTATTGATTTTCAAAGAAATAAAATAGTGTTGCATTATCTACCACTGAAGCGAAATATATTTCAGTCGGTAGTTGTTGCGCACAAGTTTTATGGATGAAACAACTTTTAGATTATAGAATTGAAGTTGATATCTTTCCTATCAAGTGTGACAATACTAGTACTATTTTTCTCACTAAAAATCACATCCAATACTCTAGAGCTAAGCACATTGAAATTAGACATCATTTAATTACAGATCATGTCACAAAAGGAGATGTAGTTCTAGAATTTGTTGATACTTTGCATCAAATAACTGATATTTTTACAAAACCTTTAAATAAAGAAAGATTTTGGACACTTAGAAGAGAATTAGGTTTAACTAACCTACCTTGACTTAGTGTTTAAAATAATTTTAGCAATTTTAATTAGAAAATGAAAAATGCTTATAAAAATAACATTTTGGAATGCATTCTATGTTAATAGTTAAGGGGAGTTTATGATCTTTAGTGAAAATTAATAATATGTTCAAATAAAATTTAAAGGTAGATTTGATTGATTGAACATAATTAATTTTCGATCTATGGGTTGCCAATACCATTAGAACTAATTAATTTAGCATTCTAAGTGCTTAAAAACAGATTTTGACATTTTTGAACAACGTGTATCGATACATAGGTATCGATACCTTCTCGCTATGTATCGATACACTATGAATGTGAACAGATACAGCCGTCAGGTTTTGGGTTTAAATCCCTAAAAATAACATTTTTATCAAAACCCTCAACACCAAAACACTCTGCCGTCTCGCCACTCTCCACACCAAATCTCCATTTTGCTCAAAATCGACGTTTTTAAATCGGATTTCACTCTTTCTTCAACTTCTAATCCTGTTAGCATCAACAAATTCGTGCAAACAACAACATATTCCACTCAATCTTGATTTTTCAAGGTAAACCTTTCTAAAAACTATTTTATTGATTTTTGAACATAGGACTAGTTTTAGTTAGTTCTAGTTCGAAACAGATATCGGGCATTGCTTATATTATGATTCTAAACTAGATTTTACAACTAATTTCATCAAAAAACTATTTTTCAAAATCTTTCTTAATTTTTGAAATAAAAAGAATGATTTTAAAATTGTTGTTTTTTATTTAATTATGTTGTTTTCATGAAAATTATACATATTATGATTTTTCAAACATTGTTTTTCAAAATAGTTTTCAAAATTGTCCATTATGATTACTTTTAGAGAACCTTGAATATTGAAGACTCGTATTGAGTTTTGGGATTGATATTGTTTTTTTTTTTTATAGGAATGTAGGCCTCGTTAAAAACCCCCTTCATGATTAATGGAACACTAAGTGTTTCTCAATCAGCGGAAGGAGGAAAAGAGTGCCTTAGGATTCATTAAAAACCGCAATATACATAATGCTTAACAACAACACATAAACACTCCCTTTACATAAACCACCCCAGCAGATCACAAATGTAAAACTAGCCAATACCAGCTTTGGCTAAACTATCAGCCTCAACATTGGCTGACCTAGCAACCCATCTAATAATACCATTCAACTCCCTTAACTTAGTAACAATATCTTTTACTAGATTAGAGTATACCCCGGGACAAAGATCAAAATTCTTGACCCACTCTACTGCAAGTTTACTGTCAGATTCAATCAATAAACGTTCCTTCATCTGCTGATGAAACGACTCAAAAAAAATTAGGCCCCTCTTGACTGCCAACAACTCAATCAGCGCCGGAGGACCTGGACCAGAAGGCTCTTGAAAAGAGCCCATCACCGAGCCATCCTCATCTCTAAGAATTCCCCCAACACCACTCTTCCTCCAATCACCAGTCACTGCTGCATCCACATTGAGTTTAATAAAACCCTTTGGAGGAGGAAACCAAGACACAATTTCAATGATCGAACACCTTGACTTAGAGCAAAAATCCCCAATAGTAGGATCAGAGATGAGAGAGTCTTTAAGAATAGATACATCCTTGGTATTCGTTATGAACCAGGTCGCCAGCCGACATCTTGCCATAAAAAACAGGTCGATCTGATCGAGCCTACCCCCAGCAAACACAATGTCATTCCTATATTTCCATATAGTCCATAGCACCACACCCGGAATATATGACCAAATTCTAGAATTAGGTACCAAATGCTCCCAAGCTATCAGAAAACTTTGAGCATTTGCCTGCAAAACCGAACTAACACCCCACAATTTCAAAAATTTCATCCACAATGCCCATGCCACGAGGCAAGTAAAAAATAAATGCAAAGAGGATTCAACCTCTTTTTTACAAAGGGGACATGACACATCTATAACAGCTGAAACTCCTCTCCTTTGTAGTTCCTGTTTTACTGGCAGTCTATGATGCACAACCTGCCACAAAAAGACCTCCACTCTGGGAGGCACCAAACCCCTCCAAATGAATTTCATCCAAAAAGAATCAACTGACAACACAGGGCTGCAAGCTTTGACACTGGTCTTAACAGAATATATCCCATCCCCGTTTCCTCTCCAAACCCACCCATCAAACAGATCCTTGGACAGAGGTATATAGTGAATTAATGTCATCAGATCGCAGAATTCAACCAGTTCCCAGTCACTCAAACTCCTTCTCAATTGAACATGCCAACACCAAACTGAGGACTTGAACTCACCAAACTCTTTTAACTTCCCATTTTTATTTACAGACAGAACAAATAATCTGGGGAAAACCTCTTTAAGAGGGGAAACAGTCGCCCAATTATCAGACCAGAAACTGATTCTGTCCCCTCTGCCTACTCGAACATCAAACAGACTTCGAAATTTAGCTCCGAACTGATCTTCTTTGAAATGATTATTGACTATCGATTTCCAAATCCAAGAAGAAAAAGCAGGTAGTTTTTCCTTGAAAATCAACAAACTAGGGTCCAGATTATACTTACTGCAAATAACCTTTTTCCACATTGACCCTCCATCATTCGCAAACCTCCAAGACCACTTTCCTAGGAGTGCTCTATTCATGTAATTAAGATCTAGAACTCCTAGACCACCCGCACTTTTTGCAGAACATACTGTCGACCAGTTTATCCAATGAATTTTTTTAACCTCTGCCCCTCCTCCCCATAGAAAATTGGTCATAATGGAATTTAGCTTAACAATCACGGAAGAGGGTATTTTAAACAGGGACATGAAATAGGTAGGTAATGAGCATAAAACAGCCTTTAATAACACTAATCTTCCTGCCACAGACAGAGTCCTCGCCTTCCAGCTGGCTAACTTCTTGTTGAATTTCTGCACTATCGGATCCCACAACGCTATAGAATTTCTCTTAGCACCAAGCGGTAATCCCAAATATTCCGAAGGAAAATGTCCCACTACACAACCAATAGTATTAGCCCACTGCAACACCTCTTCCTCACTGATATTAATCCCAAATAATCTACACTTAGTGAGGTTTAATTGCAGTCCTGAAATGACTTCAAAGACCCTTAAGACCCTCTTGACATTTATAATATGTGTCTTCGAAGCCATACAGAAGATAATGAGATCATCTGCGAATTGCAAATGTGACAAATTAAGAGCTGTATCATCCTTGCCAACAATCAAACCACTGAACAGGCCCGAAGATACTGCTTTCCGAAGCAGTAGATTAAGTAACTCGCCAATGAAATTAAACAGCAAAGGTGACAAGGAGCACCCTTGTCTAAGACCTCTAGCCATAGGAAATTCATCCGTAGGAACCCCATTAACTAGCACTGAAACCGAGGCAGTTGACACACATTTCCGAATCCAGCCACACCATTTTAATCCGAATCCCATTCTAACCATAACTTTAAATAAAATATCCCAATCTACCGTATCGTATGCCTTCTTGAAATCCACCTTCAACACACAACCCTTCAATCCTTTCTTCCTCCACAAATCAATACCTTCATTAGCGATGAAAGAACAATCCAATATTTGTCTACCCTGAGTGAAGGCAAATTGTGAATCACTAACAACATCATCCATGCAACACCTCAACCTTCTCGAAAGGCACTTGGAAAGAATCTTGTACATCCCACCTACTAGGCTAATTGGTCTGAAATCATCTAGACCCCCAATATTAGAGCCCTTTGGAATTAGAGTTATGAACGAATGATTAATGCCATGCTCCCAATCCTTTCCCAAGTAAAAGTTATTGAAAAAAATCATAATATCATCTTTCAATGAAGACCAAAATTTTTTAAAAAAACCCATACTCAGCCCATCCGGACCCGGAGCTTTGTTACTATCACACGAATTCAAGGTTTCAAGAATTTCACCTTCCGTAAACTCCTTTTCTAGCATAAGACTCTGCTCCATTGAAATTCTTGAGAAATTTAAATTAATATCCTCCACTTCCAAAGTAGTTCGGCTATTGAAAGCTTTGAAAAAATGCTCTTTGACAGCAGACTTTAACCGGACCGGGTCCCTGATAATAACCCCATCAACACAAATAGCATTTAGAGCGTTCCTCCTCCTCCTAATGGAAGCACAAGTGTGAAAAAATTTAGTATTCCGATCACCATCTATAACCCACTTCTCTCTTGAATTTTGAAACCAGATTTGCTCCTCAATTCTGTAAAGTCTCCAAAGCTCATCCCTCAGTAACTTCAGCTCTGATGAACTATCAATAACTCCTGAAACTCGATTCTTCCGAAAAGAGTTTTCTAGGTGATGGATCTTGTCTTCAATAGCAGAAATCTGTTTACTAGGAAACTGATTCCTATTTCCAGACCAAGCCTTTATAGCAAACTTAGTATTTCTAAGAATGCTCAGAATTCCTGCTTTTTTTCTGACCCTCTTGAACTCATTAATAGACTCTGCAACTTTCTCTTGGAAGCCGTCCTCAGTCATCAAATAGCTAAACAGCCTGAACGGCCTCTTGCCCCAATTGTCTTCCCCACTCTCCAAAATAATAGCATTATGATCAGAAATGGACTTTGTCAACAGCGATTGGGTAATATCAGAAAACTTAAAAAGGAAGCTAGCATTAACCAGAAACCTATCCAGCCTAATAACAGTGGGGCAATCCCGATTACTGCTCCATGTATAATTCCCCCCTATTAGAGGTAAGTCAATCATCCCCGTTTGCTGAATGAACAGATTGAAAATTTCCATTGAATTTCTGTTTTGAGACCTGCCATCCTTCTCCTCCTCTGTTAAGTAAGCATTGAAATCCCCTCCCACACATAAGGGCAAACTGCACCCATTTAAAAACTGTCCCAATTCTTCAAAGAAGCTGGCCTTCTCTTCTTCCACAGACGGGCCATAAACATTAATGAACCCACACCTAAATTGATTGAATTTGAACTTCCCAAAAACAGCAATGAACCTCCTATGGATAAACTGGTCTTCTAACTCAAAACAACTATCATCCCAACAACTAAATAAGCCTCCTGAAGATCCAACTGCTGGAGACACAACGAACCCCTGCAGCTTATTCAACCCACTTCTTCTTAAAAATGAGCTTGGTAAAATCTCAAGTTTTGTCTCTTGGAGAAAAAGAAATATTGGTTTTTTCTCTGAGGATAACTTCTGAACAGCTCTATGTTTTTCCTTTTTGCCCAGCCCCCTAACATTCCAGGACAAGATAGTGATTTTTGTCATCATATTCAATTATAAAAAATACCAAAGCAATCCCAGAATCCATCTTAGGACTCAACTGGCCTGACTCAAACCTTTCTCCAAATCCATAATTTTTTGTAGAAAAGCATTCTTCCCTTCCTTGAACGAAATGCCCAGCATCCTGCTTATCTCCCAAGTAGCAATCGCTTCCTCCAACAGACCTGAGAATGTTAATGTGGATACTGTAGTCACACTAGCATGGTCTAGAGCATCCCTAGTGAGGGATCTTTTCATTCTCCTGTAAGAGCGCTTGCCTCTTTGATCAACACAAACCCCTTCAGCCAACCCAGCCGGCTCTGAACTTTTAGAATGAAAACCACTTGAGATAGGAAACCTACCCAACTTTAAACTAGAAACCCTTCTTGGCTCATCCAACCAAATTTTTCTTTCTCTGGACCTGCTATAAAATCTCTTATGACTCTTAATTAGCTTTCTCCCAACCGGGGCACTCTTCCAAGAAATAGGACTAGCAGAACGGGTTGGCGAACCAGCTCTAAAACATGACAGTTTTAATCCTTCAGCAGACCCCACTTCACCATCCATACCTGTTGAATCCTTAAAACCCACCTCAGACCATAAGCCTTGACTGCCTCTGTCTTTGTCTCCATCCCCAGAGCTGCTAGTAACATTATGAATTTGCTTTTGATTAGCATTTCCGGGCCCAATGAATTTGACTGCTGGCCCAGCCGGAACTAGTCTCAAGATAGGAGAAAAAGGCTCACTGCTCCTGTCTGAAAGGGCCTGCAAACTGTCTTTATAATCCCCCTTATTTCTTAAACCCAGCCCAGCATAATCTCCCTTTTTACTACTCCCCAAACTGTGACCTTCTGACACAACTTCATTAATGTCTTTCCCTGCCAAGCTTCTTTTTGAAAACTGATTTTCTTCACCTGCTGCACCAACCCCGACAGGAAATCCCTGATCAATCCATAAGTCCACTTTCTGCCGATCTTCCACATCAAGCTGACCTGGACCTGCCATGTCTGACGAACGTATACTATCGTCTTCCTCCTCTGACGACTCTACGACTGTGACTCTATCGTCGGAAAATTTATCCGGCGAGATGCCAAGAAAGAAATTTGAAACCTGGGAAGTAGATCCCAACTTAGAAGTCACCTTATATGATCTTCCATAGGAACCTAGAGTAAACACTTCCGGGACGTCAAAGGGACTTTCCACCCTAAGTAAAATTCTCACCATCGAGAGATCTTCCCTTGTTAGAGTCGAATCCTGGATGACCTCCACTAAACCCCACCTTCCAGCTAACTTCTGTAAGAAATTCTCTTGCCAACATAACAGAGGGACACCGAACAGCTCCACCAAACAATAAGCCATAGGCACTCCACCTTCATTCAACAGCGGTGCCAACCGATCGAACCAGAACCATAACTCCTTACTCTTATTTGACCACGCATCCTTCATCAATTCCTCTGATTTGAACGTTATAACACAAGAGTTCCAAACATATCCCCAGCTCGCAACTTGAACTTCAATACCATCACTAGCCAAACCTTTTTGAACCAACTCCAGCTCAAAGGAATGTTTCACAATACCCGTTAGAGATCTTTTCACCCAACTTGAATTTTCAGTAGGAATATGCATTTCCCAAATATTCTTCTTCTTCTTCATCCCTCTTCCCCTGTCTAGACTTTCGTAACTTTTTCCTATATGCTCCGACTCAGTCTTTTGCGAACTGCACGACACCAAGACATCTTTGTATGATCTATCATCTCTTAATCTGCTCGGAATCACAGCCTTCGAACTTGGATTAGCTTTATTAAATATAACCTTTTCCTGGACACCAACTGAAAGACGAGAAGAACCAGCAACCCTTGGTCGGACACTCTGGTACTTTGCAACTCCAACGTAAATTTTCCTCCCATCTATCCACAACCCGTTAATATTTTCAACTGCATTCCTCATCTCTGTTTCATTGCCAAACTGAACGAAGGCAAAAGTGAAAGATTTATACTTTGGCCTGTTCACCACATTTGGTATGAAAATTCTCACCACCTGACCCTGATCGATAAATATGTTTCTTAGCTCACTCCTAGTGACTCTCTTACTCAGATTGTCAACGAATACAGTCCAACTCCCGCCGGAGGAAGACTGGCCTATTCCTTTTTCTCTCTCTTCTTTCCTGACACTCTCTCTCATATCTCGCTTAAAGATATGCTTTGAATGTGGGATTGATATTGTTGCATACATGTATTTTCAAATTGCAAGTAACCTTATCCTTTTCGATTAATAATCATGTCTAAACGCCCTAGGTCATCGTCTAGTCGGTCAAACCAACTTCCTATTCCACCTCAAAATCCAAACTCAAACGTTCCCGAAATGACTATCTTTAATTCTTGCTTTAAAGAACCTGGCTGTCGAGAAGATCTCTACCATAGGTTTGTTAACTTATTTGAGTCATGTAGAATTCGGGAAGAGTGTATCCCCTCAATCCAAGTCATGATCGATATGAAATTCAAATATCTTCCTACACTTAAAACATGGAAATTTGATAAACTCTTTCAGCTCAAACCTGTCGTTTAACACCAACTAGTCCGCATTTTCTATTCCAATGTGATTTGTGTCAAAAACGAGTCTCAAACTGCCACCGTAGGTATTCGTTCTTATCTCTTAGGTCATTACGTTTATATTGACTTCGACACAATCTTAACACCTTTGGTTTAGATAACGAGGGTTTAGATAACGAAAAAGAAATTATTGTTACACGTTATAGAGCCAAGGCTAGTGCGAGTATGTTGATCGATCACCACGATCGTTTTCTTCACTTGATGATCTCTTGGTGGTTTAGACCATCTGGAGGTAGATACTCCACCCTTAGAGCTTTAGATTTATGGTGGATACATTGTATCCAACATGATAAGAAAATAAATTTACCACAAATCATTTTTGATGAACTAGTTGAAACCGTAAATAACGTTCCCTTTAAATACATAGAAACCTTAGTTTACGGTTCTCTTCTTAGTAATTTGTTTATCAAATTCAAGCTTAGGTTCCAGCTTGATGTAGCCATCCCTCTTAAGAGCCAAATAAATCTCAAAACCTTGCATAAATCATGATGGTCTGGTGATAAAGATCAATGGGTTCGCTCAACCCAGAAAACATCGGGTACTAGCTCTTCACGAGCTGCTCCGGAATCGGGACCGACTGCTGATGATGATCCAGAGTTTGAAGAACTTATGCGAAATAACGATGATCACATACCCGAGGACGAGTCGGTCCAGCAAGAGAGTCAGATGCCTCCACACTTTCGATCGTTCATGAAGACCCGACATGAGGTTCGTATCCATCGAGTCCCACTTAACCGCTAACAACGAAGCAATGAATCATCGATTCAATGTTATAGACGAAAGGGTCGACGTGCTTACACGAGATGTGGCTAATATATGAGCACATCTATCACCTCTCGATCGACCAATGGATGATTATACCTATTCTTGCTTATGTTTTCTTAGGTTTAACTTAGACCTTATTGTTAAAACATTTTGAATGTTTTGGATTTTTGTGTTTTTGGATGTTTGGATATATTATTTTAATGGTTTGAAAATTTAATTTGAACTTCATGTTTATATTGATTTTTGCATCATTTACATCTTAGTTGAATATGATTAGTTACCATTACATATTTATGAATATTGTTTATGGACTAATAGCTAATATTTCTCTTGATTGTGATCTTAGAAGCTTAAGTTGTATCTATTTAAATCAATTGGCTATTTTTTCTTAAAACCTTGTTTAAAAATGTTTTTCATAGAGTTTTTTTGATTTAACAAAAGGGGGAGAATAAAGTAAGAGGGAGTACTTTTCAAAATTGATTTCAAAAATGATTTTCAAGAAGAAAATCTTAAAATTACTAAAATGTTTTGTTATATTAAAAATGAGGAGATTGTTGAAAACATTTTGATGTTTCGATATAACAAATATAGTGTAAATGAATATTAAGATTTTATATTCGATTTCAAAATTAATATTCGAGTAAATTATTCGAATATCAAAAATATTACTCCATGTTTTCAAATGTCAATTTTAAACCTTAAGTGTAAAATTGTGTTTTAATCTTAAAATATTTTTTAAACAATTTTTACAAAGTATTTCGAACCTTAATCGAGCCAAAAACAAGGTTTGTGGAGGGAGGTACCGATACACTCATTGGATGTATCGATACACCCCAACTTCGAATAGAATAAGGGTATCGACACACAGCTGATGTAACGATACACTCCAGGCTCTGAGAAACATCGAATGTAATTAGTGTACCGATACACCTAGAGTGTACCGATACACTTGATCATTTAACGGTCGAAATATTTGAATTTTACACTGAGTGTTTTGATACCCTTTGATAGTGTATCGATACACCTACGCTCCCAACAGATTTTTTAAATGGTTTTCATACCACAACGGCCATATTGACTTCACCAATGATCATCAACGTTCAGAATCAATCTAATGTGTATTTAAACAAGTTTTGAAGCCATTAATCAGCAACAAGAAACAAGAATTGAGAAAGAATCAAGAGAGAAAACATCAAACATCAAGTTTGAGAAATTCAAGCCAATGTTCCTTCAATATTCATTTTGCTTTCAAGAACACATTTTGTGCTCAATTGTATTCATCTTTGAGTGTTCTTTTCTTGTTCTAGAATTGTGCAAACAATCTACCTTGTAAGGTTTTTCTGTAAAGTTTACGAATTTGTAATCCTTAGAGTGGATAGATAAGGTAGTGGACGTTGACTTTGGTTGAAAAAGTCGAACCACTCTAAATCGCTGTGCAAATATTTTCAATTTTCTACAAAAGCTTCTACCGAAATTTTATTGCCAATTCACCCCCTCTTGGCCGATTCATCCGATCGATTAACTCAATAAAAAGCCCCAGGCCCAGACAAAATTCAACCTATTTTCTACAAGAGACATTGGGAAATGGTTAAAAAACTCTTTCAATTCGTAAAAAACTTTTTTGCCAGGAATCGGGTAGAAGACAGTATCCTTAAAGTCAATTTAGTTCTCATTCCCAAAATAAAAGCTGTTGATAATATTTCTCTTGTTCATCCTATTAGTCTCTTTAATACGTCTTATAAAATCCTTTTAAAAATTTTGGTCGACAGAATAAGACCTATTTTGCATAGAATCATAGGTCCATCCTAAAATGGTTTTTTGGCAGGAAGATGTACATCAAATAATGTTCTCATTGTTCAAGAAGTAATCCACACTACCACGAGGATGCAAGGACAGAAAGGGGTTATTATTATGAAAATAGACCTTCAAAAAGCCTATAACAATTGGATTAGGATTTCATTCAAAAGATCTTACAGGATTTCAATGTACCAAATGAGATAACTTGTTTAATAATGCATTGCATCCAAAATAGTGAGGTTGAAATTTTTTAGAATGGGGAAAAACCTGAAGGCTTTAGACCTGGACAAAGACTTAGATAGGGAAACCCTTTATCACCATACTTATTCATTCTTATTATGGAAAGGTTATCTCATATGATTCTCGAGGAAATAGAAAGTGATTAAATTATCTCTAAGAGGAACTAATATTAGTAATGTATTTGTTTGTAGATGATCTTCTCCTGTTTATGGAAGTGAGTGTGAATCAAGTCAGTAAAGCGAAATATTGTCTTAGAAAGTTCAGTAATGCCTCGGGTTTATCTATAAACCTCCAAAAGTTGAAGATGGCCATTTCCACTAATATTACTCAAGATGTTGTTATCTATTTGAGTTCCTTATGTGAGATTCCTCTAACTATCGATCTTGGAACCTATTTGGGGATTCCCATCATCCATAAAAATCATAATTCAAGTACCTACACGTATTTACTGGAGAAAGTTATGAACATGCTTGCGAGTTGGAAAATGAAGATTCTTCCAACAGCGAGTAGGCGTACATTGATTCAAACAGTTACTTCAACCATTCCTGTCCACACGATGCAAACTACCTTGCTCCCAACGACTATTTAGAATAAACTTGACAAGTTAAACATGATTTTTTTATAGGGAGGAGATACTGAGTATAAACACAATCAATTGGTAAATTGGAACGAGATGTGTAAATCTAAGAAGGAAGGTGTCTTGGGATTTAGAAAATGAAAGATATGAACATGGCGTTAATGGCTAAAAATAGTTTAAGATTATTTTCCAAACAAGAGTCCCTATGGTGCAAAATCTTTCAAGAGAAGTACTTAAAGCAAGTTTCTTTCATGGATTGCGAGGCCAAAAGTTACAACTCGGCTACTTGGAGAGAGATGTTAAAGACCAGACATTTAATTAAAAAAGGTTGCAAATGGAAAGTCAGTACTGGGGAGCATATTAAATTCTGGCATGATTGGTAATGAGCCTCTCAAAGTTCAATATCCTGATATTGACACTTCGAACAGAAACGAGAAAGTGGAGCATTAGATAAATCCAGACTCAGAATGAAACCTCCAGAATATCAGTCACTTGGTTTCTCAGGAAACTTTGAATCAGATTCGAAACATACAGATTGTGAGGAACGTTGACAATGCGAACCAAGATTCGATGTTTTAGGGTTTTACAAAGGATGATAAGTTTACTGTAAAATCTATCTTCAGGGACATTGTAAACAAACAAGGTATTGGAGAAAGTGAACAAAATCTAAGTTGGATTTGGAGGATCAATACTATAGAGAGTATCAGATTTTTCATTTGGTTATGTTGCTTAGACAGTTAACACAAACGAAATTCGTTCGAAGAAAAGAATAACTGACGATAAGGAATGCAAGGAATGCCAGGGGGTTACTGAATCTCTCGATTACATCATACGTCGTTGTAAAATAGCAAAAATTATATAGAATAAAGCGGAACGCTTCTACAAAATGAAACCAATTGACACCGATGGTCTAATTTGCTGGATTAAGAGGAATAGTTGCTCAAAGAGTGTTAATTCGGAAGGAATAAAATAGGAGTCTGTCTTCACCACTAACATCTGAAGCTTATGGAAGGGGAGGAATGAAGCTACATTCAACAATAAAAGCAGGAACGCAAACCATATTGTTCAATATGACCACAATCTTGTAATCGATATGAAAACAACAAGTGATTCAAAGAAAGAGGAACTTACTAGAGAACCCAGATGGGTTAGATGGTTGAAACCTCCGGAGGGTTACTTAGTTCTGAACACCGATGGGGCATGCAAGGGTTCTTCAGATATTGCTGCTGTAGGAGGACTCATCAGAAACGATAAAGGGGACTGGATCTGTGGGTATACAATGAACATCAACCAGGCGAATAGTTTGTCAGCAGAAATATGAGGAGTCATAGAACGTTTAATCATAGCAAAAGAAATGGGTTTTGGAAACTTATTAATAGCTTCGGATACCAAAGAAGTCACGAACGTCATCAATAGCGGAGATATGGATTCCATCGATCTGCAACAAAAAGAATTGATGAAGGATTGCAGTCATTGATGCACGAGTTGGAGAATAAGGAGATAACTCATACCTTGAGGGAAGCTAATAAATGTGCAAATTTCCTTGCAACAATGGTTTTGGAGGACATAGAAGGCGTTAAAAAATGGAAGGAACCGCCGTCTGGAATTTTACCCTTGCTTGAAGATGATAGAAACGGGAAAGAAACCCTAAAATTATAATAGGGAAACATTGTCGTATTCTCCATCATGTATACCAAAAAAAATAGATTCCAAAAATTTAGATTATAATATTTTTTTTATAGAAAGTTGTTAGTTTTATTAAAAATTAAAAATATATAAAATTACAATAAAGATTTACAAGTATAATCGTAAACTTAAAATATAATTATGATATTTTTTTATTACTATTAAGACAAAAACTAGGAACATATATCATATAATGACTAAATAAGGAAAAGATTAGAAAACCTAACAAAAAGCTCGAATAAAATAGTGATACAAACAAATATGACTATATCGGTAAATGAACCACAAAATAGGATGAAGTTATTGAAAGACAACCGACAAATCGCAAATCATAGTAAGCGACGTGAGAAAACTATCCACGAACAAAAAATATATATCCAAATCAATCTGATGATCTAAAGCAGGGAAGATCATCATGATAACAAATAAGTGTCATCTTGATCAGTCGTAGCATTGTCAAATACAACCCTGAGAAAAAAGATAAACAAAAATAATGACAATAAACATTAAACAACGGCAACAAATCATAAATTACCAAAAGACGGATAAAAACATGTCACAAATGCATAAATAAACGTGTCATAAGGACAGAGAGCATGTCACAAAGACATAATTATTCTTATTAAAAAACTAAAAAAAAGATAGACGAGCGAAACCGATGCTGCCACCGATTAAACAAAATTAATGAAAAAATGTTGAATTAATAAATAAAATTAATACAAATTATAAAAAAAAAAGAGGAAGAGGAAGAGGAAGAAAGCTGCTAGAATTTTAGATTACAAATTTTAAAAGGTAAAGTTAGATGCTAATTTAGATTATAATATTAACAAATAATATTGATTATTGAATATAATTTATAAGAGAAGTTCTGCAGTGCGGTGCTTAAAAAATGGCTAAAAAATGGCGTGACTGGTTAAATAAGTGACCGGTTAAAATTTAGATCGATTATGTTATATCATTTAACCGGAAACATTATTAAGTACAATAACATATTAGGTACCGCTTATATAATGTAATAGGCAGCGCTTATATAATAAAATAGGTTAATTACTGGAAACATTATCAAACACAATAACATATTAGGTACCGCTTATATAATGTAATATGTAGCGCTTATATAATGTAATAAGTAGCGCTTATATAATAAAATAGGTTAATTATTGGAAACATTATCAAACACTATAACATATTAGGTAGCGTTTATATAACGTAATAGGTAGCGTTTATATATTAAAATAGGTTAATTACTTAATTTGTTATTACAAAATATTAGGTAAACGCCTAAAATGTTACCAAGAATAATATAATCGGTTAATTACTAGAAACATTATCAAGTATAATAACATATTAAGTAGCGCTAATGTAACAAAATAGATAATTACTTACTTAATTTATTATCATTTATAATAAACTTACCTTAGGAATAAATGTTAATAAAATTTAAAATATCTATTACATCAAAATACCTACCGTTTTTTTGAAGGTTGTTAACAATGTAAACAGTAAAAAAATAGGCGCTACCTATTACATTAAACTACCTACCGAGTATGTTGAAAGTATCGATTCCATTTAAATAAGTATCGACACTTTTGGAATTTAAAAGAAAAGCAGTAATAGTGCCTATAAAGTATCGATACTTTATAAAAATGTATCGATATTTTACAATATACTAGGTAAAAATATGACAAAACCAATTTCATTATGACAAAACCGGTAAAATTTACTTGATATGTTGAAAGTATCGATCCTTTTATAAAAAAAGATATATACTTTACAATATAACAAGTAAAAATATGACAAAATCAGTTTTATTATGACAAAAACAGTAAAATTTACCTGATATGTTGAAAGTGTCGATCATTTTATAAAAATTATAGATACTTTACAATATAACAGGTAAAAATATGACAAAATCAGTTTCATTATGAAAAAAAGGGTAAAATTTACTTGATATGTTGAAAGTATCGATCATTTTATAAAAAAGATAGATATTTTACAATATAACATGTAAAAATATGACAAAACCAGTTTCACTATGACAAAACCGGTAAAATTTACCTAATATGTTGAAAGTATAGATACTTTTTATAAAAAATATCGATACTTTTTTGAAAGTTATGTAATTTATGTTTCAAAAATTTTTAACAGTGTTTCATGTTTCTACCTACAATATTAATTTAATAATTTCATTTACACAAAAAATTATTTGATTGTTTTAATATTTTATAAAACATTATTTAGAATTTAAATTTAACAATTTTAATCAAGATAATAATAAATATGTAATATATATGTTTATTGTTTTAATTTAATAATAATATATATTGTAACATAAAAAATAAATCATTAGACGCATATAATTACTAAATTAATATCTTAAAACTAACTCAAAACATAACTTTAAATTAATGATTTTCACAGTGAAATACCTACCTATTACATTAAACTACCTACCGGATATGTTGAAAGTATCGATTCCATTTAAATAAGTATCGACACTTTTGGAATTTAAAAGAAAAGAAGTAATAGCGCCTATATAGTATCGATACTTCATAAAAATCTATCGATATTTTACAATATAACAGGTAAAAATATGACAAAACCAATTTCATTATGATAAAACCGGTAAAATTTACCTAATATGTTGAAAGTATTGATCCTTTTTATAAAAAGGATCGATACTTTACAATATAACAAGTAAAAATATGACAAAACCAGTTTAATTATGACAAAAACGATAAAATTTACCTGATATGTTGAAAGTATTGATCCTTTTTATAAAAATGATAGATACTTTACAATATAACAGGTAAAAATATGACAAAACCAGTTTCATTATGACAAAAAACGATAAAATTTACCTAATATATTGAAAGTATCGATCATTTTATAAAAAGGATAGATACTTTACAATATAACATGTAAAAATATGATAAAACCAGTTTCATTATGACAAAACCGGTAAAATTTACCTGATATGTTGAAAGTATATATACTTTTTATAAAAAGAATCGATATTTTTTTTAAAGTTATGTAATTTATGTTTCAAAATTTTTTAATAGTGTTTCATGTTTTCCACCTACAATATTAATTTAATAATTTCATTTACACAAAAAATTATTTGATTGTTTTGATATTTTATAAAATATTATTTAGAATTTAAATTTAACAATTTTAACCAAAGATAATAATAAATATGTAATATATATTTTTATTGTTTTTAATTTAATAATAATATATACTGTAACATAAAAAATAAATCATTAGACGCTTATAATTACTAAATTAATATCTTAAATCTCACTCAAAATATAACCTTAAATTAATGTTTTTCAGAGTGAAATATCTACTTATTACATTAAACTACCTATCGGATATGTTGAAAGTATCGATTCCATTTAAATAAGTATCGAAACTTTTGGAATTTAAAAAAAAACAGTAATAGCGCCTATAAAGTATCGATACTTTATAAAAATGTATCGATATTTTACAATATAATAGGTAAAAATATGACAAAACCAATTTTATTATGACAAAAACAGTAAAATTTACCTGATATGTTGAAAGTATCGATCCTTTTATAAAAAAGATCGATACTTTACAATATAACAGATAAAAATATGACAAAACCAATTTCATTATGACAAAAACGGTAAAATTTACCTGATATGTTGAAAGTATCGATCATTTTATAAAAAGGATCGATACTTTACAATAGAACATGTATAAATATGACAAAACCAATTTCATTATGACAAAATCGATCAAATTTACCTGATATGTTGAAAGTATAAATACTTTTTATAAAAATGATCGATACTTTTTTAAAAGTTATGTAATTTATGTTTCAAAATTTTTTAATAGTGTTTCATATTTTCCACATACAATATTAATTTAATAATTTCATTTACACAAAAAATTATTTGATTGTTTTGATAGTTTATAAAATATTATTTAGAATTTAAATTTAACAATTTTAACCAAAGATAATAATAAATATGTAATATATATGTTTATTATTTTTAATTTAATAATAATATATACCGTAACATAAAAAATAAATCATTAGACGCGTATAATTACTAAATTAATATATTAAAATTCACTCAAAAGATAACCTTAAATTAATATTTTCCATAGTGAAATAAGTATGGACACTTATATATAAGTATCGATATTTACCGATAACTAAAGTTTACCGATTATCAAATTTTTTAATAATTTTATATATTTTCTACCTAAAATATTATTAATCTATCAATATAATAAATAACGCTAAATCAAATTTATTAAATATCTTTTAATATATCTTGTAATATTAGACAATCCCAATTTATAATGTCAATCATCTATACTTTTAACTTAACGCCGTCGATGAGTATTATATGTGTGGGTGGGGGGGTACGTGGACATGGTTTAGTGATTGTAGAAAAAGAGAGATGGTGGAGTACTGTGTAACAGGCGGAACAGGGTTCATAGCAGCTTATCTGGTGAAGACCTTGCTGGAGAGAGGTTGCCATGTGCGCACCACCGTCCGAGACCCAGGTCTCACTCTCATCTCCTGTTTCCCTTCCCTTTCTCTACTTTTCATTATTTTTTCTGGATATTAATTTTATGAGTATGAGCAGAGAATGAGGAAAAGGTAGGTTTTCTTAGAGAGATGAAGGGAGCTAAGGAGAGGCTCAAGATCTTCAAAGCCGATTTGATGGAGGATGGAAGCTTTGAAGACGCTATCCATGGCGTCAATGGTGTTTTCCACACCGCATCTCCGGTTCTTGTCCCCTATGACCACAATGTTCAGGCAAACCACTCTTTCCTTTTCAATTTTCTCTTAAATTCTTTATTTTGTGATATATTAATTTTCTTAAAATTTTTATAAATAGATATAGAACTCAGAATTGATCTGTTAATTAATTGATTCATCAGAATTGGGCATGCTTGTTCGAACGCTCTATGGCTTTGATTTTGACACTCAACCACTCCCCACTATCTTAATTAATAAATAATTCGATGCATTAATCCCCACTATACATCTTAATTAATAAATAATTCGATGCATTAATCCCCACTATACATCTTAATTAATAAATAATTTGATGCATTAATCCCCACTATACATCTTAATTAATAAATGATTCGATGCATTAACCGTAAAGATTTATAAAAAAAAAAGAATAAGACTAAAGATATAGATTCGGTTCTTTCAAATTCCTAGGAACATGTATACCATTAATTTTCAGCCACTCGTTGGACCCAACACAGCACTTGGCATTTTGTGACGACAAACAGCAAAACACTCATGCAGTGGTACACAGTGGCACGTTACCTTATATTTCTTAGGTTGCAACTTGGAACCACACATCATAATATGCCAAATTTTATGAACGTATACATACATTTTATAATACAACTAAAGTTTTTCTTTTACCTATACAATACATAAAATGCCGAAATTTGGTTACGTTGAAATATTGCAGGCAACTTTGATAGATCCATGCATAAAGGGCACCTTGAACGTGCTGAGATCCTGTGCAAATGCCAGCGGTACTGTGAAAAGGGTTGTTCTCACCTCTTCTTGCTCTGCAATTCGGTACCGGTTTGATGTCCAGAAGCAACAAATTTTCTCCCTTAACGAATCCCATTGGAGTGATCCAGACTACTGCAAACACGACAATGTCAACATTTTCTAATTCATTCCTTTGTTAATTTATTGCACATGTTCCTTTTTCCCTGAAAATATTTACTGGTTTCCATGCAGCTGTTTTACGCGTATGCAAAGACGACAGGTGAGAAAGAAGCATGGAGAGTAGCAAAAGAAAGTGGGATCGATCTGGTGGCCGTGAACCCATCTTTTGTGGTTGGTCCTTTACTCGCTCCACAACCAACTAGTACTTTGCAGGTCATACTCTCCATTGTTAAAGGTCAGATCTCTACATGTCGATGCCCACATCTTGACACAAGATCAATGTGGGCACACATATGTTAACAACACAATTTTTGAATGAGTGTAAATAAATAAAATTTTAGTATGGTCACCATCAATAAAATATATAACAAATCGAAGAAAATTTGAATTTAAGGAGGGATACATGCGCACTCTAAGAAATCTATTATCAACCGAAAATAAAAATAAAATATCTATATTATATGAGGATATTTTCATGGGGTGACTGCCTCATCAGCTACTTCGGTCTAGGAACTACGGTTTTCCTTTGTTTCTTTGTGATCATGATGCCCTCAAACAAAGAATCTCATCGAGTTACTTACCAGGTACGAGAGGCGCATACCCCAACACCACAATAGGGTTTGTGCACATAAATGATGTGATTGCAGCTCACATTTTAGCTATGGAGGAAAGCAAAGCATCTGGCAGGCTGGTGTGTTCCGGCTCGGTTGCTCATTGGTCGCAGATCATTGAGATGCTAAGGGCCAAATATCCTTCCTATCCTTTTGAAAACAAGTGAGTTACACTTTCACACCTTTCCTTTATCTGTCTAGACCCTATAATCAGTCAAGAATCAACATTTAGCAATCGAATTAATCGACTAAATCGGCATTGCAGGTGCAGCAGTCAAGAAGGAGACAACAATGAACATAGCATGGATACGAGCAAGATTCATCAGTTGGGGTTTCCGGCATTTAAATCACTTCCACAAATGTTTGATGATTGTATCAGGAGTTTTCAGGACAAAGGATTTCTATGAAGTTCACTTGATCGGTCCTGTGCAAACTTTGGTTCATTTGGGTTTTCTCTTTCTTCAAATAAAAGGTGTTTCAAATAACGCACTTCTCTAAAATGCAAACGCCACGTTAATTTAAGCAATTGAGTCCATGTTTTGGGTTCTGGTTGCTATGGTTCTTAAAAATTATTGCAATAATATAAAAGCTTTCAGTGACTTTTTACAAGATTCCATACATTTTGCACTAGTTAACTTAGTTCGGTCACAATTTCAACTTTTGGGTTTGCTTTAGTTTTATCAACTAATTCCAACCAATAAAAGCTTCTTACATTGATGAATTTTTAGGAAAAAAAACCTATATGGATTTAATAATCTTCAAATGTTCTTTTTACTGCCAAGCCAACCTAGTTTGTCTTGTGCCTTGGTTGTTGATTTTGCATACTGATGTTGCTGCTCGAGAGAAGTGACAGTAGTCGTTGAAGTCGATACCGCTGTTGTTGTTGTAGACGGTGGATGTTGTTGTAGAGGAAGTCGCCTGCTCATCCGTCTTCTGTCATCCGCTCACCTACTGTTGTTGGTAGCGGACGAGGCTCTATTAAGTCCGTAATCTGGACAAACTTTACGAGATGTTAATAATATGTGGTTGAGACAAGTGGAAATTGAGTCCCACGATTTGGGTGATAATTCTTTTGTCTGATTCGAATATCAATAAACCGAAAAAAAATTAAATCTCAATCAAGCTGAGAGAGCTTGGGAATTTGGTAAGAAACTTGATTTCCAAATGGAAAGGGATGAACGAAAAGTCATTTTGGAACTGGCAAAGTTAGACGCTAGCTTATTAAGTTATAAGGTTTGAATATAAGGCGATTATTTCTTTCTTTGTAGTGGTTCAAAGGTAGTTTCAAGGTTGTATGGTATTGATATTTCTGAGGAGTATCAATGTCTCTGTCATCGTAATTTTATTTTCTGTCGAAGGTCAATATATCTTTTGTTTGGTAGTCTGGCAGATTGCGAAATATTGGGCGAGAGTTGATAGTATCGATTACACTCTTGTGGTAGTGTCATAATCATTTTTTAGGTGGAACAATGATTTATTGTTTTAAAAATAGTTATGATTTTAATTTGGAAAAATTGAATGATTTTGAATTAATTTGTATGAAATTGGATAGAGTCGCCATCGACCTTTGGGTTAGGTAGGTCGAATACCTAAAAACATTTTTTTAAAAACAATTTTAAGAAAAATCGTTTTTAAGACAAAAACTGATATGCGTTTACCAAAGATTTGATTAAAACGGGTTCGGGAGTCGGTTATGCGTAGGGAAGGATTAGCACCCCCACAACGCCCAAAATTTGTATTGTATCGTTTACACGTTGTCGTAATGGTGAAAATTATGAATCGAATATAAAGTTAAAAGATGATCCATTTATTGAACATTGCTTAATTTGCTTCGAATTAATTAATTACAGAAAAAATTTTAACTCGAAAGGAAATCTCGAAATTAGCAATCCTCCATCGAGAAAGCTAACTCGACTATTTCTTATCAATAAAAGAATATTCTTTCATTAATAAATATACAAATCGAATATAAATGAGAATCGACCATTTATCTTCATAGACAATTAAATAAATTGTGAATTAAAATAACATTGTATCAGTAAAATAAATTAATTAGTAAAATAAAATTTATTTATTTCAAGTTTGTATTTATTCGTACGTCGTGTTGGATTATACCACTTCAATCAAGTGATATTTTCCTTGCCCCTTCTACAAATACAAAATTCTTAAAATACATTCGAATAACAATACTAAAAGTATAAAAAAAATTAATAAAAGTTAATATATATATATAATGCGTTGAGTCATGCTTGTATTGTCATTAGGTAAGTGGTTACATTGTAGGGTAGGTATTACATAACCTGTATGTAGAAACACTGTTAATAATATTGGTGCATGCTTTTGACGTTTTTTTTTATCGAATGCATGCTTTTGACGTTAGCGCTCAGGAAGATAAATGGTTACTTCCACGTGGTAGGGAAGGGGTAACATTTATATATATCATGTAAATTAAAAAATTAATATATATATATATATAATCATGCAGGCAAATTCAACGAGATAATGTTCTCAAATTCTTTATTTCACGAAATAAGGCAGTCCCCAAATTAATTGCTCAAATTGGGTGATTTCCACAGTGTTGGCGTAGGTCGCCAGGGCATCCCAACGACATGGTAGGTCGCCATGCACGCCAGGCGACATGGTAGGTCGCCATGCACGCCCGGCGTCCAACGTTCTGCCCGCCTGTTGCTCTGCTTTGGTGCTTTGCATGGGTCATGCACGTGGCATGGGATAGGTAGCCATACAATCCTCTCCTCGCGTGTGATTCCACTTGCAGCTGCTCAGGAGAACCTATTCCTCCTGCTCCTCGCGTGATTCCTCTTACATCTGCTCAGGAGACCTCATGCATGCAGCTGTAATAGCTGTATTATTGCAGCATGATTTGAGTTGCAAAGTGTCATAGCTTCGAGCCATAGCTGCTCCCTCATGCCATAGCTTCGAGACTGTCCACTCTTGTTATCATAGCTGTATTGGTGCAACATAAAATCAGCTGTTGCATGCAGCAAATAGTGTTGTATTATTGCAGCGTTCAACGGTTGAAAAATTTACAGCCTTCAACGTGAATTATACAGCTCAAATTGATTGCAGCTTACCAACCGTGCAAAGATCATTATATATTGGATATGAGGGGTTTAGGGTAGAATCATAAGAAAGAAAGAAAATTTGGCGAGAGAAAGGAAATGAAAGGAAAAGAAGAAGAAGAGGAAATGGAGATAAAGGCTCAAACATCGTTCGTGAGGTAATTTTTAATTGTTTAATTTAGTTTATTAATATGAAATTATGAAATAATTAGTTTGTTAGTTTAGGGTTTAGGATAAAACAGAAATTTAGTTAATTAGTTTGTTAGTATAAATTATTAGTTTGTTAGTTTAAGTTATATTATATTAATTTGTTAGTTTAAGTTATATATTAGATTATATAAAAAATTAGTTAATTAATTTCTTAATTTAAGTTATTAAATGTAAAAAATATTTAATTAATTTGTTAGTGTGTTTAAACGTATATTAGGTTGTTTGTTGAAGTTTAAGTTAAAATATTAAAAAAGTTAATTAGTGCTTAATTAGTTTGTTAGTTTGTTATTTTAACTAAATTATATTATAATAAAGAAATAGTTTATTAGTTTAAGTTATATTATAATATATTAGATTATATAAATTTAATTTTTTTAATTTATTGTTGTTTAAAGAAATAATTTTTTTACACGTATAGAGTATTATTCCACAACATTTTCCCACGTACATATTGATTCGAAGAAAGAAACAATAAAGGAAAGGAAAGGAAAGGAAATGAGCAACAACTTTTTCACGATTGTCCATTATAATGGACAGATTATGGAAAATGAGATCGGAGTAGTTTTTCAGTATGAAAAACCAATAAATATGATGTTCAAAAAAGACATCACATTTATAGAAATGAAACATAAGATAGAAAGAAAAATTCGAGTTGCAGTTGATGGTTTGGGGTATAGGTTTATGATATGCCCCAACCTAGTCAAATATGCTGCAGTTCCACTTGAAGAAGATAATGATATTGGAACCATGGTTGGATTACATGAGTCAACCAATATAGCAATTATTGAGTTATTTGTTGATGTGCATAACATATGTGATGTTCCTGGGTCATCAAGAGGTGTGGCTCAAAATCCATCTGAAATGACTTTATATAGTCAGTTTGAGGAGCCGACATACAGGTTCCCGAACAGTTTTATGGCACTATTGGAAAGTGTAAATGAAGTCGGGGGGACATCTGCAGCAGAAGAGTATGAGACGAGAAACATACCAGAATTGGTTGTTGATATTGACGCTGAAAATCGATGGGGAGAAATTCATGATGATTCAAGCGAAGATGAAGAAACCGAAGAACCCGTTTTGGGCGGCGACGAAAATATTTTTGGTGGAGGTGCAATTGATGAAGTTCCGGCACCGTATGAAGCTACTCCTCACATGTACGAGATAGACTATGATGCGATGAAGGAACCTGAATTCCCATACATGCCACATTTACCTCCGTACCAAATGACTGAATCATTCGATAATTCTGGTGAATTTTCAGTTGGGGTGCAATTCAGAGGAAAAGCTACGCTGGCGATTAAAGAGTACTGCATCAAATGCCATGTTGATGTCCATGTTGCATAGTATAACCAGAAAACCCTATACACGAAGTGTGTAAAATATGGCCCAGAGCGCAAGTGGAATATCAGAGTGTCAAAAAATCAAAAGCACGATGTTTGGGTCATCACGAGGTACAATGGTCCGCACACATGTTTACGAAACTCCATCGAACAAGACCACCGACTATTGGACTCCGATGTAATATGTGAATACGTGAAGGCGATGGTTGAAAAGGATCCAAGGATATCTTGTTCAGTGTTAGCTGCATCTATTCGAAGCCAATTTGGATATCAAGTAAAATATGGCAAGGTGTGGAATGCGAAAATGAAGGCAATAAAGCTGACGTATGGAGATTGGGATACATCGTACAATGAGCTACCACATTTGCTACAAGCAATGAAGCGATTTATCCCAGGAACCATAGTGAAGTCTCAAACCATGGTCGCATATGACGAAGAAGGTCAACTTATGGCAGGGAAGAAAATATTTCATAGACTATTTTGGGCATTCAAGGTATGTATTGAAGGATTTCCATTTTGCAAACGTATGATCCAAGTAGATGGTACGTGGCTGTATGGTCAATATAGGCATGTACTTTTGATGGCAGTTGCTCAAGATGGTGAGCGAAATATCTTCCCAATTGCATTCACCATTGTTGAGGGAGAGACAACAGAGGCTTGGGATTTCTTTCTGATCAATCTACGTCAATATATCGTTCGTGAAGATGGAGTTTGCTTGATATCCGATAGAGGAACGAGTATTTTGGCGGCAATTGAACGACCAGGAAGTCGTTGGATACCTCCGTATGCATATCCGATATTTTGTATCCGTCATATTGGCAAGAATAGTATCGACCAGTTTCATAACGCACATATTCGTAGCGAGATAATCGGCATGGGTAAGTTTTATTTAACATATTTGTGCATTTTTACGTGGTTTTTTTAATTACGGTTTACCACAATATATTATGGAATAGGATACGAGCTACGTCGACCAAATTTTGACAAGAGATTGGAGAATTTGAAGACATTTTATGATGATCAGCGTGTTTGGAAGTGGGCTTTAAAAATACCGCGGGAAAAATGATCGCAAGCATACGATGAAGGTCGGAGATACGGACATATGACCACAAACCTTACGGAGGCCATTAATTCGGTACTAAAAGGTACACACCATCTCCCAATAGCGAGTGTGGTGAAAGAGACGTACTTTAGATTGGCTAAAGTTTGGTCGGACAAAGGCAGGGAAATTGAGAGTCTCATAAATAGAGGTAAAACTTGGGCTCCTACAGTGGTGGAATCAATGGAAGCAAATGAGCGATTGGCAACATCAATGATTGTTCATAATTTCGACCGAGTTGGTCATATTTTTGTCGTGTCGTGCATACGCCGTAACATTGGAGGAGAAGACCAAACATTTAGAGTTGATTTACGACTCAAATGGTGTGATTGTGGTCATTTTCAGGCATGGAAATATCCATGTGCTCATGCAGTCGCTGCATGTATGTATGCTGGTGTAAGCGCATACACTTATGTTGATGAATGCTTCCACCTACGTAGGATATTAAATGTCTACAGCTATGCGTTCAGACAGATCCTGAATGAATCATATTGGCCCAAAAAAGATCATGATGAATGGCTACCAAATCCAATGCTTCGCAGAAGTCCGAAGGGTCGACCTTAGTCCACTCGAATTCATACCAGTATGGATTTCCATGCTAGAGAGAGAGGTCAAGCAAAGAGATGCGGATTATGTAGAGGTGAAGGCCATTCAAAAAACAATTATCCTAATTTACCAAGATATATGCCTCATCATTAGTAATTATATATGTATTTCTATGTATTTATCCGGATTATGTGTGGTTCAATTAACGCCATTTTCGTTACATAACTAATATTGTCCCGGCATACATACCATAAAAATGATTTGATAATAATCATTATAATGATTTAATAATGAATTTAATAATGAATTTAATATTTAATGATTTGATGATTTAGTAATGATATGATAATAATCATTATAATAATGATTTGATAATAATCATTATAATAATGATTTAGTAATAATCATTATAATAATGATTAATAATGATTTAATAATGATTTAAATATTTAATGATTTGATGATTTAGTAATGATTTGATAATAATCATTATAATAATGATTTAATAATAATCATTATAATAATGATTTGATAATAATGATTTAATAGTAATGATTAGTAATAATGAAATTATTATTAATATTTAATGATTTGATATTAATGATTTAGTAATGATTAGTAATAATGAAATTATTATTAATTTTTAATGATTTGATAGTAATGATTAGTAATAATAATTTATTATTAATATTTAATGATTTGATAGTAATGATTAGTAATAATAATTTATTATTAATATTTAATGATTTGATACTAATGATTTAATAATGATTAGTAATAATGAAATTATTATTAATATTTAATGATTTGATAGTAATGATTAGTAATAATAATTTATTATTAATATTTAATTATTTGATATTAATGATTTAGTAATGATTTGATAGTAATGATTTACGACTTGAACAATGAACAATGTTTGGTTCAATTAACCATATTTTCGTTACATAACTAGTAATGAAATTATAATAATGATTTAGTAATGATTAGTAATAATGAAATTATTATTAATATTTAATGATTTGATAGTAATGATTTAGTAATGATTAGTAATAATGAAATTATTATTAATATTTAATGATTTGATAGTAATGATTAATAATGATTAGTAATAATGAAATTATTATTAATATTTAATGATTTGATATTAATGATTTAATAATGATTAGTAATAATGAAATTATTATTAATATTTAATGATTTAGTAATGATTTGTTAAAGTTTGAAAAAACTAGTCTAATTTCAATATTAAATTTGTAACAAATAACAAACTAGTTTACAATTGTTGCTGATGCCGGGGTGTTGTTGAATGATAATGTTGGGGCGGACGTCTGATGCGTTGTGGCCGTTGCGGTTGCTCAGGAGTATGGTACCCATCCTCCTCATTCATTGGGGGCATTTGAACTGACATGTGTTCAAAGTCATACGTCGACGAAAACATGGGAGAGTAGATGGATGCATCAGGCTGCACAAACTCTGGTATGTATGCATCGCCGAACGGTTGTGGTGCGCTATTATCCACATCGGTCATTTCCGCTTCAGGTTGTTGAGATGAACTCCCACTCCCACTTGGTAGAGAGTATTCAACTTTACCAAATCTTTTCTTAAACCTCAAAAATGATCGCCTCTCTACAATTGTTGTCAAGAATGGCTTTCCATTATCCAAAAAATAAGCAAGGTAAGCCGAAGTCTCAAAATTAAAGTCGTCGTCTTGAATGTCGTCAAGAGTTGGCATGAATGAAGCCCTATTATTCCAAGCATTAATGTAGGTTGCAAGCTTCTCAACCCAATTAACATTTTCTTTACGATGACCATCAAATCTGTGCAGCTGGTCATGCGTCTCAACCCAATTCACTTGACGATGACCATCTAAGATTTGGAGAATGTCATGATCCCATGGACTCTGCAGAATATGTTGGTAGAAGTGGAATTGCCTCAACACTCTATCCCCAAATTGGATCTCAACAAAAACAAAATTGATCAATGGTGTAACAGCACACCAATATTGAAACCCATCTAAAATATCGTGCGGTATCAACGCAAGTATTTCTTCATTCATGTATGGTCTCCAATTAAACTGTAAAATTACAAAAACAATAAAATTTATTTAAATCAAATAATATAGTTAATTAAAATAATAATTAAAAATAACAGATTATACATACCTCCTTTTTTGCCTTAATGTCGATCTTCAGCCTGAACTCTTTAATGTTGTTGTGCACCAACCCCGTGTCTTCAATTTTATGCCTCCATCTGTATATCAATCAAAGCAAAAATATGGTCATTTTTATTTTATAATTAATATTTTATATTAAAATAGAAAATTCATATTACCTTCCGGCAAGAGGAAAGTCAACCGCAGTCCGACTAATCGGTGTCAGAAACGGAAGTTTATGCCAAGCCCATGACTGTAGCAGCAACAGACATCCACCGATTTCTACTGTATTATTATCATTCACGACTAATGACGCCTTGCACATCTCACGATACAAGAACACCAATATCGCTGATCCCCAGCTATATTGCCTACTATTCTCAAAATTTCTTAAAAAAATAAGATACTGAGTGTGAACATAACTACCGGATTTATCCGACATTAAAATACCCCCAATCAACTATAATATATATGTTCGTGTTGCATCTATAATTTCGTGCTCCGTACTATTTGGTTGAAGCTGAAATTCATTCTTCAACCATGACAACCTCACACGCCACCCTTTACACTCTGGTGGTACGGGCGTTTTCCCAAGAAACAAGCTATAAAGTTGTGCCACATTATTAAACTCACGTGACATTACCACTAGCATCCCATTTGTTTGGACCCCGAGTTGCAATGCCACATCCTCCAGAGTTATCGTACATTCGCCACACGGTAAATGAAACGTGTGTGTTTCTGGTCTCCAACGCTCAATCAAGGCACTGATCAAACATGGGACCAACTTGTAATCTCGCACAAATGTTACATACCAAAATCCAGCCTCCTGCAAGTTTTCTTCTATCAATCTGTGTGGCTTGTGCACTTTATGTAGCCGAAGACGAAGGACTCGCTGCTCGTCCTCCTGCAATTAAATATTTCAAAAAATTTATCACAATCATAAAATAATATTCAAATATTTATTAATTATAATTCATTAAACAAATATTTTATTCACCATTATTCCCAAATGACTTGAAATATGTTCATTGTCAAGTCTCAGCAGTGGAATTTGGTCAGCCATTGAAATGAATCTGTAAAAAAATTAAACAACAGTATTTAAAAGAGCATTTAATATAATCTAATGTTAAGTAACTAACTAACTAACTAATTTACAACCCAATAAAAAATTTAATATAATAACTTATAATATAATAAACTTATAAAGTAACAAACTAAACTTTTTAAAATATAACTTAAACGTGAATTTTCTTTAAAAACTAATAAACTATTCTTTAATATAACTTAAACTAATAAACGATTTTTTAATTATAATTCATTACTAAAAAACTAATTAACTAAAATTTTTATATAATATAAATTCAACAAATCATATGGCAACTTAACTATTTAACTAACACAAACTAATTACATATTTTTATATATAACTAACTACTACCAAACTAACTAATTAAGTAAATTTTTACCCTAACCCTAAACTAACAAACTAAAAATTTAAAATAATAAAATAAAATAAATTAAATAAAATGAAAAATTTACCTCGATGTTTGCTTGCCGGACTCCCTTTCTTCTTCTTCATCTTATTCCTTTCCTTTATCTCAACACTCTTCTCCCTTTCTTTCTTATGCTTTCTTAACCCCATATCATACCCCCTATATATTAAAGGGTCGGCTGCCATGCACCAATAATTGAAGAATCACGAGCCGTTGATTCTCGTGGATTGCAACAATAATTGTTGCATGAAGCAGTGAAAATTATGCTGCAATAATGCAACGAATAAAGGTGCATGGAGCAGCGGGAGCAGGCGAGCATGCAGTAGGCGAGCATGCAGTGGGGAGCAGGCGAGCATGCAGCGGGGAGCAAGTGAGCATGCAGCGGGGAGAAGGGCCAAAGACAAGGTCGCGGGGCGTGCATGGCGACCTACCATGTCGCCTGGCGTGCATGGCGACCTCCTTGGTCGCCCGGAGTGCATAGCGACCTCCTTGGTCGCCCGGAGGGCATGACGACCTATGTTTTGGGTTGTGCATGTCCCATGCAACGTTAATTCATGCGACATTAATTCATTTTTTGATCGTTTTGAAGCTGCCACGCCGTAGGTCGCCCGGAGTGCATGGCGACCTACGGCCAACCTGTGCAATTCACCTTATTTGAGCAATTAATCTTGAGAGTACGTTATCCCGTGAAATAAAAAACTCGAGAGCATTATCTCGTGGAATCACCCTAATCATGCACACAGTTCAATATAAGATATTGCTAGTAAAGAAATTTTAATACAGGTACTAAAAATAAAAATAACACATTAATAATAATATAGACTAAAATAAAATACCCTAAAAACATGGAGGATCAAATTATAATTAAACCTAAAACACTTAATATTAAAACATTAACCAAAATAAAACAGACATAAATCCCTGGGCCAAATTCGAATATTAGTAAATATAACATAAAACATAAACTAGTGACTGAAATTAAATTATTGAAAACTAAAAGCTCGAAATAAAACAAAAATGATTTCATTAATGGCCAAAATATAAGGTTCCAAGGGAGAAATAACTTAAACAGAAATTACCCCCTCACGCTGAAACACACATGCATCAGACCCTTAAACGGTGTCATTTTGATTAATATATATATATGAAATATAAGGCCAAAAAAGGCCTATACTTCCCATTTGATTCATTTCCAAGTAGAGAAGAAAGAGAGAATGAGTGAGAGATCCAGAGAGCTCTCAGGAGACGACGAGCCTTCGCCGTGCCGGCTGCCACCTACCAGCGGTTGCCGCCATACGTCGGCGCTGAAATAGAAAGATAAAGATGCTATTCGATGCGTCTCCAGGCCCTGAGCAAGGATCTGGACTTCATTTGGCCTAAAAGTGACTCAAAAGTAGTGGATCTAAGGAGAAACCTCTCCATCTCCGGCAACGAGGTATGTTCTCTCATCTCTCTCTTATTTTATTTTCCTTTTTAGAATATGGGTTTTGGTTTTTTTTATTCACTCTCTGTTTTTTTCCTTCGAATCCTCCTCTGGTATTTTCGAATCTCTTTTTCTGCTTACTCTCTTTCATTCTCTGTCTTTTTATTTTCTTGTTCTCCACAGAATGCCCTTGTCATTGCATGCTGATTTTCTTGGTGTTTGGTGATGTTTTGATGGGTTTAGTTAGGATTTGTAATATTTTCTTTTGACTTTGATGATATTGTTTGTCTATGGGTTTGGTGCAAATTTGTCGATGGTGGTAGCCCAGCTTGGTGGTGGATCACGCGGCTCGTTGGTGGTGGCTCGAGATCTCTCATCAATGGTTCGGCTTGAGCTGGTATGCGGCGCGGCTCACATGTATGGTGGCTGGCATTGGTTTAGGGTTCCAAAAAACCCTAATATAGATGGGGAGGTTCGGGTCATCCGGGTCTTGCTCCAGCTAGATCTTGTAATTGAGTTGGGGAACTTGTAATTTGGGGCTGAAATTGGGCTTCGAATTAAGCCTATAAAATATGCAACAATGTAATATTAATATCAATAATAATTATAATAATAATAATAATTTTTAAAGCCCGGACAAAAATAGGTGTCTACAGCTTCCCCTCTTTGCACATTCTTATGTTAACAAGAATAGGGCAAAGATGAAAAAGACAACCAATTTTTGTCCGATTCTCTTTTTTTGGTTTTGAGATTTGTTGTTTGATTTGGGAGACGACGCTGCTCATATGTGATGAAGAGTTCGGGTCGTCTAAGGGTGACAAGACTCCTACATAATGAGAAGATCTAGTCAAGGGATGACACTGCTCATACATGATGAAGAGTTCTTGGCCATCTTTATGAAAAGTGATAACTCGGTTCCTACGTGATGAGGATTGATGATTATCAAATGTTGACACAGCTCCTACGTGATGAGGAGATCAGGTTGGGTGATGACACGACTTATACGTGATGAAGAGTTCTGGTCATCTAAAGATGATAACACTGTTCCTACGTGATGAGGATGGTTGGTTATTTGGGGTGACACGATTCCTACGCGATGAAGACGGCTGGTCGGGGGATGACACGGCTCATACGTGATGAAGAGTTCTGGCCATCTTTAGGGAATGTGATAACACGTCTCATACGCGATAAAGAAGGCTGGTTATCTAGGGTTGACACGACTCCTACATGATGAGGAGGTTTGGTCAAGGGATGATACAATTCATACGTGATGAGGATGGCTGACCATTTTTAGGGATAATGGTTTCAAGAGAAACCAACTCACAGATTATGCTTCAAGGGAAGCTGTCTCAAAAGAGACAAAATTTGCTTCTAGGGAATGACTCAAAGATGGTTTTGTTTCAAGAGAAATAGACTCAAAGATTTAATCTGTTTCAAGGGAAACAATCTCAAAGATGATTGTTGTTTCATGAGATACGAACTCAAAGATGGGTATTTCACAAGCAATTGTCTCAAAAAAGACAAAATTCATTTCAAGGAAAATGATTTCAAAGATGGTTTTTGTTTCATGAGAAACAATCTCAAGGAAAATAAAATTTGTTTCAAGAGAAACGATCTCAAAGATGTTTATTGTTTCATGAGAAACAGTCTCAAGGAAAAAAAGATTTGTTTCAAGAGAAACGATCTCAAAGATGGTTGTTGTTTCTAGTGAAACAGACTCAAAGATGATTTTGGTTTCAAAAGAAATTGTCTCAAGAGACAAATTTGTTTTAAAAGAAACGATCTTAAAGATGAGTGTTTCAAAAGAAACTGACTCAAAGATTATAAAATTTGTTTCAAGTGAAACATACTCAAAGTTTTTTTTAAGAAATTATCTCAAGAGAGACAAAACTTTGTTTAAAGAGAAACAATTTCAAATGTGAGCAGTTTTGTTTCATGTGAAACAAACTCAAAACTTGTATCTCAAAGAAAAATGTCTCAAGCGAAACAAAATTTGTTTTGAGAAATTGTCTCAAGTGAGGCAAAATTTGTTTTTAGAAAAACCCCATCAAAGGTGATAGACAATATGCTTGCTCCTTCATGTTGAGGAAATATCTTCAGAAGATTTGATTGCTGACTTCAGGAAGTCAAATATGTGGATGTCATTATTCTTTAAAGTTGAAGACATCTGGTCAATTCTGAGCTTTCATTTCCTGGAAGATCGAAATGATACATTTCTAATTGACTATCTTGGATGTTATGATGGATGCCAAGATGAAATTAACTTGATGTCTTATAGAATTTATCCTCAAGAGAGGAGAAAAATATCTTTGATGCACATGATAATGAATGTTTGATGCAAAGATGCACATTTCATGTATTATGTATGTATGTGTATATGTTGATATGTATGCGGAGGAAAGTCCTTCAGAAGATCTGATTGTTTGCATCGAGATATTGAATCCCCAAAGATGCCCCAATATTCGATGTTGATTGCCTCAAAGATGCTCCCATTGTTCCTTATTATTTGCTTCAACGCTGACTCTAAGCATGAGCTTTGTGTCTGAGAGCCACATGTCAAAAACCAATATCTAGTCTAGAGATATTGTCTTGTTTGAAAAGTATTTTTCTTCTTCTTTTATTTTAAAAATCTGAAAATATCAATTAAAAGAGTTTTGAAAAAAAATTAATCAAAGATTTGAAAATATTGCCCTTTTATATATTTTGCAATTGAGACAAATCATAAAACTAGAGTTCATTGGATATCAAAGAATTAATTACACTGTTAATCCTTCAATAAATTATACCTATTTGACAAGTGTCAAGATCAAAGCTATCTTTGGGAAATAGTTAGGTAAGGAAAGGATAAAATGTCTCAGGTTGTTGTTTTTGATCAATGGTTTGGCATTCTTGATGTTCACTGATTTGATGGGGTAGCTTGTATGCTCATTTACTGGAAATGTTCTCCAGCTCACAGCTCTCATGGTCACACTCAGATTGTGTAATTCCTTATCAAGGGATTTGTGCGATCGCCTCAACTGCACAATTTTTATATTCGAGTCACCTTTTCAGGTTTTCAACTCGAACCCTCATTTGGTTTCAAAATGACATTCAAAATTTACGTCTTGAACCCCCCTTTGTTATTTTTCTATCATGCATTAAAGATTTTAGAAAACCTTTTACAAATAAAGATTAATCCTGATGTGCAGGATGAAATATGAAGATAATCTCTTCTATTTTAGATATCCATGTATGATTAGAAAGGACTTTTAAGGCACATAATATAGGCCATGGTTCATGGTTATGAAAGAAAAGGATAAATAGGCCCAAACAAGTGTTTCAGGGTATTGAACCAAGGATCAATTCATTCTGATGCCTTCAATCCTGTCTTGCTCAATTTGAATCTGCTTGTATGTGTGTCTCTCTTGATGCTCTATGATCTTCGAGTGAAGTGATTATAGAATAATTGTACTTGATCATTCTTATGGTTTGAAGTTTGATGCGCCATTTGACTCGAGTCTCGTCCCTTTTTCTTTACTTTTTTTCTTCTTCTTCAAGTGTAATATCTCTTGACTGAATTAGAATTCACAAGATTAGGTAAATCTTCTCTATCCATTTCATTCAAAACTAAAGCTCCTCCTGAGAATGCGTTTTTTTACAACATAAGGACCTTCCCAGTTTGGCATCCACTTCCCTCGAAAGTCTTTTTTTCATAGGGAGGATCTTTTTCAGCACTAAATCACCTTCATGAAATTCTCGAAGCCTGACCTTCTTGTCATAAGCTCGCATCATCCTTTTCTGGTATATTTGGCCATGACAAATAGCTCTTAATATTTTCTCTTCAATCAAATTCAATTGATTAAATCTACTTTGTCCATAATCAACCTCATCAAGTTTCAATTCCATCAATACTCTCTAAGAAGGAATTTATACTTCAACAGGTAAAACTTCTTCTATACAATATACCAAGGAAAACGGTTTCTATACCATATACCAAAGAAAACGGTGTTTCCCCAATAAATGTACGAACGAGTGTGTGATAAGCAATCACTGCAAAAAGTAATTTCTCATGCCAGTCTCCATATGTTTTAGTTGCTTTTGTGATGATCTTCTTAATGTTTCGGGAGATAAGGAACCGAATTATGATATTTGATCTTCAACTTTGTGCAGACTTCCTTCATTAAATCATTGTTTAGATTCAACATATTATATGTAATGATCCTTTCTGGTATTCCATATCTGCAAATGATTTCTCTTTTTAAGAATCTACAAACTGCTTCTTTTGTGACATTAGCATAAGAGGAAGCTTCAACCCATTTGATGAAGCAGTCAATGGCCACTAAGATAAAATGATTTCCTTTTGAAACCTTCTTTGAGATTGCTCCAATGACATCGATGCCCCCACATTGAAAATGGCCAAGGTGCATTCATTACATGGAGTGGTGAAGGAGAAACATGTATTTGGTTATCATAGATCTGGCATTTATGATATCTTCTAGCAAATCTGATGCAATCTCCTTCCATAGTAGACCAGTAATATCCAAATCTCATTATCTGTCTAACTATTGTGAATCCATTTGCATATGTTCCACAAACCCCTTCATGGACTCCTTCAAGTATTTTCTTGGCCTCAATTTATCCACACATCTCAAAAGCACCTGAGCTTTGCTTTTTTTTTTTACAAAATGTTTCAATCGAGAACATACTCTATTGCCAATCTTTTCAAAGTTCATTTTTCATTCTCAGTTGCCTCAGCTGGATAAGCTCAGTACTTCACATACTGGAGAATATCGTAATACCAAGGGAGACCGTCATTCTCCTTTTCCTCAATGTTGCAACAATGAGATGGCATTTCTCTTATACTCATTCGAATATGCATCATTCGAGATTAATCATCAGCCTTAAACATGGCTACCAACGTAGCCAGAGTATCCGTCATTTGATTTTCTTCATGGGGAAGATAAGTGAAAGAAATTTCTTCAAACTCCTTGATCAAATTCTTCACCAAGTCCTTGTATTCTATCAATTTGGAATCTCGAGTCATCAATTCCCCTCCAAGTTGATAAATAACCAGAGCAGAATCACCAAATACTTCCAAGCTTTTAATTTTGCGCTCAATTTCAGCTTGAATACCCAGAATACATGCTTCATATTTTGCCATGTTGTTTGTGCATTCAAATACGAGCCTACTAGTAAAAGGAAAATGATCTCCTTCTGGTGAACCTAGTATTACCCCAATTCCATATCCCACAGCATTTGAGGCACCATCAAAGTTTATTTTTCAGGCTTCATTATTCGGAGCATCATCTTCTGTTGCAAATATACTCATTAAATCCTCATTTAGAAAATTAAATTTTACTGACTCAGTCTTCAAATACTCTGCTTGCCAGGAAATCAACAATAACACCTCCTTTTACTGCTTTCTGATTTATATAGACCATATCAAATTCAGACATCAACATTTGCCATATTGTCATCCTTCCAGTTAAAACCGTTGACTCTATCATGTATTTTAATGGATCCATTCTTGATATTAACCAAGTTGTGATACAACAAATACTGTCTCAACCTCTTAGTAGTCCATACTAAGGCATAACACATCTTTTCGATCGAGGAATATCGAGTCTCACAGTCAGTGAATTTCTTACTGAGATAGTAAATTACTCGTTCTCTTCTTCCAGTTTCTTCATACTGTGCCAGTACACATCTCATTGACTTCTAAAAGACAGTCAAGTATAAGATCAATGGTTTGTTTGGAATTGATGGCATTAAAACCGGAGCATTAGTTAAGTAACTCTTAATTTTATCAAAACATTCTTGGCAACTATCATCTCATTCTCCTGGGTTTTGCTTTCTCAATAATCGGAAGACTGGATCACACTTCTCAGTTAACTGAGATGAGTCTGACAATATAATTTAACCTCCCTAGAAATTCTCGTACTTCTTTTTTCGTTCTAAGGGTTGGTAATTCCAAGATTGCTTTGACTTTATCAGGATCAATCTCTATTCCATTTTCACTGACTACAAATCCCAATAATTTCCCTGAAGCAGCTCCAAAATTACACTCGGCTGGATTAAGTTTGAGTTGGTATTTTCTCAATCTTAAAATATCTTTCTTATGACATTCACATGTTTTTCTTCAGTTTGTGATTTGGCAATCATATCATCCACTTATACTTCTATTTTCTTTATGCATCAAGTCGTGGAACAAAGTAACCATAGCTCTTTTATATGTTGCCCCATCATTCTTGAGTCCAAAGGGCATCACCTTGTAACAAAAGGTGCCCCACATTGTCACAAACATTTTCTTTTCCCTATCTTCAGGGTTCACTTTGATTTGATTATACCCTGAAAAAATATCTATGAAGGAAAAAATAACATCACCATCTGTATTTTTAACCAATGTGTCAATATGTGGCAGTGGAAAATTATCCTTGGGACTTGCTCGGTTGAGATCCCAGTAGTCTACACACATCCGAACTTGGCATTTGCTTCACCTTACGGTATCTACTCTAGTTGATATCTTTACTCATGTGAGCAAATTTCTTCCACCTTACCCCCCAGTGTGGAGAGTGATCCTTGGTTAGGGTTAAATCAGAAGAAAAATACTATAGGCTCAAAAGGGGACAACAAGGGATATATATATACATATATGGACAAATGAAACAAAGCCGTTCATTATCTCATACACAGAAGTCTTAGAAGAAAAGGTATCCCCAGGGGGATAGATTTTCAGGATTAATTTTATTCACATGGAAACAATGTAAATAATGCATGATAGAATTATTTCAAATTAATTCTCTTTTCTGCTTCTTGCTCCCAGCATGTCTCAATGTTTAGGTTTCCTGCGAGATGCCCTAAGTTGTGTCTTCTGGTAAGAAGGTTCATGTTCAAGTGAACATCTTGTACTCAATGCCTTAGGTTTTATTGGTAGAAAAAATGTTGGTGTGATTTTATTGACTCAAAGAAAGGTATGGGTATGACTCTGTGTATCGAAAAGATAAAGGCAATGTTCAAAAGTTTAAAGGGAAGTGATGTCAAAATTTGGTCATTTGGTAATGACCATGAGTTATTTTGGGTAAATAATCAAAGTATTATATTTTTTGGGTTTCAGACAGGATAAGAGAGGTCTAATCTTGACACATGTCAAAAATCCATAATTCTTGAAAAATTAAAAGAATCATTAATTAATTTGATATTCAAAGAATTAAATATTAAAACCCGTTCAATTATTCCACCTTAAAAGGTATCATAAGTTCAGTCGTTTAAAGATTAAACAAATATAAAAGATAGAACAAAAATGTGTTCAAACAAAACAATGTTCTCATTACAATGTGGTAAATGTCATGCCCCCATTCTTCTTTGATTATTCATGCCCTTGAATTGATCATGTTCTAGATCTTGCGCTTCAGTGCCTTACAGTTTTCAACAGAATGTCTAGAGCTTCCTATGTGGTCGTTGTATAGGAGATCAACATCGTAGCCCTCAAGATATGGAGACTATTTTCTCATATCATTCTGGAAGGCTCAGTCCTACAACCAGCTGAACAAGCTCCAACTGTACTGATTTTAACTTCTTGCTTCCATGTGGTGTCACGCGGTTAGGACCACTTCATCGAATCCTCCATGAATTAGCTCCCTGTTTTTTTTATGAAAATGCTTAAAAATGAAATGCATATGCAAAATACAAAGATGCAAATGCAGATGCAAAAATATTGATCCCAACGATGAATATCGTAGAAGAATTTTCACCAGTGATAAAAGCCTTCACATTACAAGACAATCCAATTTACAGACATGCCTTTGCTTAGATGGTTGGGTCTGAAGTAGACCATTGTTTCATTTTAGATCCTCGTCCTTGAAAATGATGACCATGGCAATCGAATCTCACAGGCTGTCTCAGCAGGGTGCTATTATCAAGCGAATAACTGCCATTGAAGAAATGGTTGGTATGGATGTCATTTGTAATGATAAGACGAGAACATTAACTCTGAACAAACTGAGTGTTGATAGAAACTTGATTGAGGTGTTTGTAAAGGATGTCGATAAGGATTATGTTGTCCTGCTTGCAACAAGAGCCTCTAGAACTGAAAATAAATATGCCATTGATGATGTCATTTTTGGAATGCTTGTTGATTCAAAGGAGGAAAGAGCTGGTATCAGAGAGGTTAGGGGTGTGCAAAATTACCCGACCCGGTTGACCGACCCGCTGACCCGTCGACCTGGATCTAAAAAAACCGGGTAATTCTCTAAAAAAAATTACCCGGCCGGGTCGGGTACCCGACCCGACATTTCCCGGGTCGGGCCCGGGTCACAAAATCTAGTTTTTCCGGGTACCCGATTACCCGAGTACCCGGTTAGTTTTTATTTATTTTTTTATTTTTATATATAATTATATAAAATATAATGAATTATTTATATTATGGATTATTATATTTTATATTTTGAACTTTTAAATTTTATGTTCGGATATTAGAGTATGTAATTCGAAGTTTCGAACATTTAAATTTGTGTATATGTTTTTTTAAATTAATAATTTGAAAATAAAAATTAAAAACCGGGTATCGGGTACCCGATTACCGGGTACCCGCAAAATCCGGGTACCCTTTTACCGGGTACCCGTAACATCCGGGTCGGGACACGAGCCGAGAAATCGTCGACCCGGAAGTTCCGGGTACCCGGATTTGCACACCCCTAAGAGAGGTGCACATATTGCCTTTCAATCCTTTAGACAAGAAAACTGCTTTGACTTACATTGATTCAAATGATAACTGGCACCATGCAAGCAAATGTGCTCTTGAACAAATCTTAACCCTTTGCAATGCAAAAGAAGATGTTAAGAAGAATTTTCATTCTATCATAGATAAGTTTGCAGATCATGAACTTTGGTCATTTGGTGTTGCAAGACAGCAAGTGCCAGAAAAAACAAAAGAATATGCTGGCACTCTTTGGCAATTTGTTGGTTTGGTTCCTCTGGTTGGTCCTCTAAGGCATGACAGTGTAGAGACCATTCGTAGAGCTCTTAATCTTGGTGTCAATGTCAAGATGATTACGGGTAATCAACTTGCCATTGCAAAGGGGATTGGCCGACAACTTGGAATGGGAATAAACATGTATCCATCTACTTCTTTGCTTGGTCAAGATAAGGATGCAAACATAGCTGCCCTCCCCATGGAAGTGTTGATTGAGAAATCAAATGGGATTGCTAGCGTCTTTCTAGAGTACAAATATGATATTGTGAAGAAGTTATAAGAGATGAAGCACATTTTTGGAATGACTGAAGATGGTGTTAACGATGCTCTTGCTTTGAAGAAGGCTGATATTAGTATCGTTGTGGCTGATGCTACTGATGCGGCATGGAGCGCTTCAGATATTGTCTTTACAGAACCTGGTCTAAGCATTATTATTAGTGCAATGTTAACTAGCATAGACATTTTCCAGAGGATGAAGAACAATCACTATTCGTATTGTGTTTGAGTTTATGTTTATTGCTCTCATCTGGAAGTTCGATTTTTCACCATCCATGGTTATGATCATTGTTATTCTAAATGATGGAACCATCATGATAATCTCAAATGACAGAGTAAAGTCGTATTCTTTACCTGATAGCTAGAAACTGAAAGAAATTTTTGCCACCAGAATTGTGCTTGAAGGCTACTTGGCATTGATGACTATCGTTTTCTTCTGGATTATGTATGATATCGACTTCTTCTCGGACAAATTTGGTGTAAGGTCTCTAAGGGACAGAAAGGTTCAAATGATGAGTGTTTTATATTTACAAGTGAGCATTGCGAGCCAGGCTCTAATTTTCGTGACTAGATCAAATATTGGTCTTATGTTGAGAGTCCCAGACTGCTACTAATCACTGCCTTTGTTATTGGACAGTTGGTTGCTACTTTAATTGTTGTATATGCAAACTGGGGATTTGCAAGGATTAAAGGAATATGATGGGGATAGGCTAGTGTCATATGGATTTACAGTGTTATTTTCTACATCCTACTTGATCTAATGAAGTTTGTCATTCGTTATATCTTAAGTGGAAGTCAGTGCGGAAGCCAGTGCGTCACTCATAGCGATTAGATGATCGTAGATAAGAATCTACCATTGGGTTACTCCTTAGATCGATGAATCATCATTTCAGTCTCGAATATTGTACTATCGTCGAGCTCACTGTTTCATCTTGGATCTTCATATTTGAACCTGATGCCCCTCAATACTCTGTAAACCAACTCCGTTAATGCCTCGGCGGTGTTGAAGTTAGTGCGTCTCTTTTTGATGACTAGTGATGGCATGATTCTAGAGAAGACTCTACTGCTGGATTACTCCTCGAATCAGTGGATAATCACTTCAGTTTCGAATGCAGCATGATCTTTGAACAAGTTTCATTTTTTGCTCTAAACTTCTTTTAGCCCTTGGTATATGTCTGTGTATGCGACCGCTTGATTGAAAACTTTTATCTCTTCTTTGAGAAAATTTTCTCATGAATATCCCCTTGTGGATCAATACTTTTCATATTATGTCATGACAATGCAACGCAATGCAAAAAAAAATGAAAAATGACACAATCAAAAGAAAAGAAATATGTTAGTGTACACAAACAAAAGAAAAGAAATTAGTTAGTACATGTGAAATAATCGATACAGATAAATGTTAATTAAATAACATTCCTACCTGGACATGATATCTACCCAAAATGATTATTTCAAGAAAATAATCCTAACCAAATGGTATTTAGTTCACATGCTTTTTATTTGAGAGAATTTAAAGCAAAAAGGAAAAGTTCAGAAATGCTCCTCCTTTGTGTACACTTAGTTTGGGTACCTACTGACGGATAGAGGTTCGATATGACTATACCTAGGGTGACCGTTCTATGGTTCACTATATGCATGGTTTCGGCTCTATAAGGAAAATGGTACTCGAATTATCCTTGATGTTAGTGCCCCCTTGGGCTGTCAAACTCTCGATCCTCACCCATTACAGGTTTCGACCGGAACGAGTTCAATTCGAGGGGATTCACTGCATTATACCCATACGAGAGATAAATCCCTACGAAGGTATAAATTATGTATCTCGTGGGTTATTTGCTAAAACTCATACGAAGAATAAATTCTTACGAGAGTAAAGCATTCACCCCGACTAATTTGGATCAAAGCTCGGGTCTAGAGCTCATGTCATGCAAATGCATGTGATATGTGTGAGGAGGAACGTACCTACATTTGACTCTTAAACTGAAAAGAAAAAACTCAACAAACTTGGACTAAGCTGCAAGCAAAAATTCAAATGTTAGTATGACAAAAAAAAATGAAGCAATTAAAAACTTTAATAAAAGGATCATAAGTTAACTAAAGACTCGAACACATAATTTCCACCAAACGACAATGTGTAAGCAACTTACAGCCTGACTCTAAAAAAATCCCCAGCAGAGTCGCCAAGCTGTCATAACCATTTTTTAGGTGGAACAATGATTTATTGTTTTAAAAATAGTTATGATTTTAATTTGGAAAAATTGAGTGATTTTGAATTAATTTGTATGAAATTGGATAGAGTCATCATCGACCTTTGGGTTAGGTAGGTCGAATACCTAAAAACGTCTTTTTTAAAAACAATTTTAAGAAAAATCATTTTTAAGACAAAAATTGATCTTCGTTTACCAAAGATTTGATTAAAACGGGTTCAGGAGTCGGTTACGCGTAGGGAATGATTAGCACTCCCACAACGCCCAAAATTGATATTGTGTCTTTTACACTTTGTCGTAATGGTGAAAATTATGAATTGAATATAAAGTTAAAAGATGATCCATTTATTGAACATTGCTTAATTTGCTTCGAATTAATTAATTACAGAAAATTCTTTAACTTGAAAGAAAATCTCGAAATTAGCAATCCTCTATCGACCTCCATCAGGAAAACTAACTCGACTATTTCTTATCAATAAAAAAATATTCATTCATTAATAAATATACAAATTGAATATAAATGAGAATCAACCATTTACCTTCACAGACAATGAAATAAATTGTGAATTAAAATAACAATGTATCAGTAAAATAAATTAATTAGTAAAATAAAATTGATTTATTTCAAGTCTGTATTTGTTCGTACGTCGTGTTGAATTATACCACTTCGATTAAGTGATACTTTCCTTGCCCGTTCTACAAATACAAATTCTTGAAATACATTCTAATAACAATACTAAAAGTATAAAAAAATTAATAAAAGTTAAATATATATATATATATATATATATAATGCGTTGAGTCATGCTTGTATTTCATTAGGTAAGTGGTTACATCGTAGGGTAGGTATTACATAACCTGTCTGTAGAAACACTGTTAATACTATTGGTGCATGCTTTTGACGTTAGCGCTCAGGAAGATAAATGGTTACTTCCACGTGGTAGGGAAGGGGTAACATTTATAATATATATTATATATATATATATATATATATATAACAGTTCATGCACACAGTTCAATGTAAGATATTGCTAGTAAAGAAATTTTAATACAGGTACTAAAAAAAAAAAATAACACATTAATAATAATATAGACTTAAATAAAATACCCTAAAAACATGGAGGATCAAATTATAATTACACCTAAAACACTTAATATTAAAACATTAACCAAAATAAAACAGACATAAATCCCTGGGCCAAATTCGAATATTAGTAAATATAACATAAAACATAAACTAGTGACTGAAATTAAATTATTGAAAACTAAAAGATCGAAATAAAACAACAATGATTTCATTGTCAAAATATAAGGTTCCAAGGGAGAAAGGACTTAAATAGAAATTACCCCCTCACGCTGAAACACACATGCATCAGACCCTTAAACGATGTCATTTTGATTAATATATATATATATGTGAAATATAAGGCCAAAAAAGGCCTATACTTCCCATTTGATTCATTTCCAAGTAGAGAAGAGAGAGAGAAAGAGTGAGAGCTCCAGAGAGCTCTCGGGAGACGGCGAGCCTCCGCCGTGCCGGCTGCCAACTACCGGCGGTGGCCGCCGTACGCCGGCGCCGAAATAGAAAGATGAAGACGCTATTCGACGCGTCTCCAGGCCCTGAGCAAGGATCTGGACTTCATTTGGCCTAAAAGTGGCTCAAAAGTAGTGGATCTAAGGAGAAACCTCTCCATCTCCGGCGACGAGGTATGTTCTCTCATCTCTCTCTTATTTTCTTTTCCATTTTAGAATATGGGTTTTGGTTTTTTTTTATTCACTCTCTGTTTTTTTCCTTCGAATCCTCCTCTGGTATTTTCGAATCCCCCCCTCTGCTTGCTCCCTTTCCTTCTCTGTCTTTTTATTTTCTTGTTCTCCACCGAATGCCCTTGTCGTTGCATGCTGATTTTCTAGGTGCTTGGTGATGTTTTGATGGGTTTAGTTAGGATTTGTAATATTTGCTTTTGACTTTGATGATATTGTTTGTCTATGGGTTTGGTGCAAATTTGTCGATGGTGGTGGATCACGCGGCTCGTTGGTGGTGGCTCGAGATGCCTCATCAATGGTTCGGCTTGAGCTGGTATGCGGTGCGGCTCACATGCGTGGTGGCTGGCATTGGTTTAGGGTTCCAAAAAACCCTAATATAGATGGGTCGGTTCGGGTCATCCAGGTCTTGCTCCAGCTAGATTTTGTAATTGAGTCTTGGGGAACTTGTAATTTGGGGCTGAAATTGGGCTTCGAATTAAGCCTATAAAATATGCAACAATCTAATATTAATATTAATAATAATAATAATAATTTTTAAAGCCCGGACAAAAACAAGTGTTCACGGGTAGTTTTGGTGTATGCCGGATTTATATAGATGTCTTAGAGCAATCGTGATTTTTATCACCTTTTGTCAGCACTGTCTTAGGATCTTAATATTTGTCTGCATTGTATTGCTTTTGCATTACATGTTTGAGAGTCAATTAGTAGAACGTTAAGGGGGTAATAGAAGCTATAGTAAGGGATGTTCGGAGTTGGCGTTACATTTTTGGGGATGATTCAAGTTTGGATCTTGTAAGGATATTTTTTGGACCGTTGTTTATCCTTTATATGTGGATTTTAAATAAAATACAATATTTATCATGTAAAAAATTAAAAATAGTGTAATTACGAGATAATAAATGACCATAATTTTCTCAACAATTGACTAAGTAAACATATATTACACACGTAATTGTTAAACTTAAAATCTTTAAAGAGAACAACATTTTTCTTAATCACTAAACTTGCTTGATCATTTATCGGATTTGGATATTAAAATTTGAGACATTGCATATATTATAATTGCTCTTTGATATTTAAACACGTGTTATCTCCCCTACAAAAGGGCTCATCACCATAGTGAAGGCTTGGTCCCAAATCCCAATAGCCAGGCATCATCCCATATGTTAACTGTTGTTCCATTACCAAGCAGTCAGCCGGTACCCGCTGTCTAGTCCCCTGGGCCCTGGAACTTCACAGTCTCCTTTCAGGTATAAGAAGGGTTAATGCCTAACCTTGAGGTCAAAAAATCCCTGTTCAAAAAATATTAATATATTTGCAAGCCAAGTAGTGACATAATTAAGGTATATAATAATAACCCACGGGGATTCGTGTATATGTATCTATGTGGGATGTAGTTTAGTGACTGTATTTTTTTTTGAATGAAAGTTTTGTGACTGTAGAAGACGAGAGACGGTGGAGTACTGTGTAACAGGCGGAACAGGATTCATAGCAGCTTATCTGGTGAAGACCTTGCTGGAGAGAGGTTGCCATGTGCGCACCACCGTCCGAGATCCAGGTCTCCCTTCTCTTTCTCCACGTGTTTTATTAGTTTTATGATCTGAATATTAATTTCATGATTATGAGCAGAGAATGTGGCAAAGGTATGTTTGCTTAGGCAGATGAAAGGGGCCAAGGAGAGGTTGAAGATTTTCAAAGCTGATTTGATGGAAAAAGGAAGCTTTGACGACGCTATCCAAGGCGTTCATGGCGTTTTCCATACCGCATCTCCCTTTCTTGTTCCCTGTGACCACAACGTTCAGGCAAACATCTCTTTGTCCTTTTCTTTTTTCCTCTTTTCAACACTCACAAATTCGGACGGACATAAGATCTATGTAAGGGCTAGGGCGAACTTGAACTTATGATTGGAGGTGAAAATAAATTTTCAATAGAAAATTCATAGATATAATCTAAAATATATAGAAATTTTAAATTTTTAGGGGATAATTATCTCACCCGTTCCGACTAGATCTATCCCTATACACAATCACACACTTTTCAAAAAAAATTATCTATTAAAATATTGTTTAAAATCTTTATTAACCAATACGTACACATTCTCGTATATATGTAACTGCTCAAGTTTATTATGTGTTATATATATATATATATTTTTTGAAATACCTAGAAAACGTAAAAATAATATAGTAAAATTTTAGGCATTTGTTAGACCCAACACAACACTTGCGTTTTGTGAAGGCAAATAGCCAAAAATGCACATGCAATGATGCCCACTCGCACGCTTCCATAAAGTTTAAGCATATTTTAGCTTGGAAAGTTTAAGCATATTTTAGCTTGGAAAGTTTAAGCATATTTTATGAGTGAAATTCGCAAATGTGGATTAAATTATATTGAAATATTTTTTTATTATTTAATTCTAACACCTATAAAATAAGTATTATTTTTTTCATTTTGTTAAAGAATAAACACCATATCTTTAGTTGTCATTAACTCTTATTACAGAGGTGGTTTGATATGTCAGATTAATATACAAAAGTGAAATGTTTACTTCTGCAACTGGTTGAAATTTTGCAGAAAACTTTGATCGATCCATGTATAAAGGGCACCATGAACGTGCTGAGATCCTGTACAAAAGCAAGCAGTACTGTAAAAAGGGTTGTTCACACCTCTTCTTGCTCTTAAATATGGTACCGGATTGATGTCCAGAAGCTGCAAATTTCCTCCCTTAACGAATCCCATTGGAGTGATCCAGACTACTGCACACGCTACAATGTAATCATTTTCTTTATTCCTATGTTAAATTGTTTTGTTGGTCCTTGTTTCCCTGGAATATTGATTGGTTTCTATGCAGCTGTTGTACGCATATGCAAAGACGATAGCTGAGAAAGAAGCATGGAGAAGAGCAACAGAAAGTGGGATCGATCTGGTGGCCGTGAACCCATCTTTTGTGGTTGGTCCTTTGCTTGCGCCACAACCAGCAAGTACTTTGCAGTTGATACTCTCCATTGTTAAAGGTTTAATTTCTACACATTGATGCTCACAACTAGTGACAGATACATAGTTTTATGCTAGGGGCGTAACCGGATTATCAATAAAATATATAAAAAAAATTCTAAATTATATAAGAGTTTGAAATTTTCAGGATGCTATCCTGGTCCCATCCCTCTACCACACCGAACATTTTAAGCTAATTCTCTCCCATCTGTTCATAGAGCCATGCCATGGTTTGTGTTTTTGAGATGTTGATGCGCTGAAACATCGACTTAAGCTAATTCTCTCCCATCTGTTCATAGAGCCATGCCATGGTTTGTGGTTTTGAGATGTTGATGCGCTGAAACATCGACTTACATACCAGGTACGAGAGGCAAATACCCCAACACCACAGTTGGGTTTGTGCACATAGATGATGTGATTGCGGCTCACATTTTAGCTATGGAGGAAAGCAAAGCATCGGGCAGATTGGTATGTTCCGGCTCGGTAGCTCATTGGGGGCAGATCATTGAGATGCTAAGGGCCATATATCCCTCCTATCCTCTTGAAAACAAGTGAGTTACACACATTTTCTCTAAGTTCACTCCTTTTAAAATTTACACCTTTAACATAAAATAATACGTCGGTCAGCGTTGCATCGCAGGTGCAGTAGTCAAGGAGACAACAATGAACATAGCATGGATACGAGCAATGTAACAACCCGGAAAAATTAGAATATTATTAAATTGAAGTTGGAGGCTTTAATTGTGAAAATTGGTAAACTGTGAGGACTAAATTAAAAGATTTTAAAACTTGGAGATTGTTTTAGAGTTCAAGAAAATTCAGGGACCAAGCTCTGAATTTACCCAATAAAATTAGGTAAGGATGGTATTATATGTTGTATCGTGGTTTTCTGTTTCAAACAGAAAACCACGCCCAAATCCTCTCCCGAACGCCCAACATCAAACCCCGATCCAGACGCCGTCCGAATTCCGATCGTTGTTTTGAAACCACCGTTGTGTTCATCTTCAAGCGAGGAACAAACCCTTCAAATTAATTGAAGTGAAACGCTGCCAAACGTCGAGAATTTACAGTCAAAGTCTCGACGTTATTTTTAGATCCATCGCCGAGAAAAACTTAAATTCACCGCCGATCGTTGTTCCGTTTACGACACCTCCTGCACCATCGTGTTCCTTGTGTCGTTGCGAGTCCGCCGGTGTCAACCTTGTTCGCCGTTGACGACGGCGCGTGAGGAGGTGGAGCAGTCTAAGATTCGGCCGAGTGGGAATACGAGCTCTCCGCCGTTCAAAAATTTGAACCGATCGTTGTAAGTATCTCGAAATCGCTCAAAATAATTTTTAGAAATTTTTCCGGGAATTTTCCGACACCGTGGCACTGTTCACGCGCCGCACGCGCCGCCGCAGGGAGAGTGAGCTGCTGGAAAACCGGTTTGACCAGTTTTGAACCGGTTTGGCCGGTCTGAACCGGGTTGACCCGACCCGACTGACCCGACCCGACCCGACTGTTGACCCGACCCGACTGTTGACCCGACCCGACCGTTGATCGTTGACCGTTGACCGTTGACTTCCTTTGACCAAAACTTAAAATGGCTTTGACTGAGCATTAAACGACCGTTAATCTTTTCCGAGTATACCTATCCTGATAGTTTTCGACGTGCCGAATCCGTTTCCGCTGTCCGTTTCATCAAATTCGAATCTGAAGGCCTCCAAATCGACGGTCAAAGTGGTTGACTTTGACTTTGACCAAGAATCTGAATTTTCGGAAAGTCATACTTTATGTTTTTCGACGTCCTGATTCCGATTCCGCAATCCGTTTGGCCAAATTCAGACTCGAAATACCCCAAATTGATAGTCAAACTCGGAAAATGCTTAGATACTTAAGAATTTTAGCTTTGAACAATTAAGTAAGATTTGGGGCTGATAAATTATTGTTATTTGAAGGTGCACGAGACTCACCGGATCGTTCGATAGCTCGACCCAGTTCTTCTAGATCAGTTAAACCACGTATATCAGTATTCACTCGTAAGACTCGTAAATTTTATGATTTTAGAGGTTTATTTATGTTACCCATTAGTAATATAGTGATATTATAAATTAGGTTCGAAAACTGTAGCAGAGCGTGGTGAAACCAGCAATCAGTAGATCCACGATTTGAACTATTATCGAGGTGTGTTCCCTATTTATTATTGAACTATTTTATTTGTTTTAATATGTGGTACACTGAATTATTTGGTTACCGTATTGTTGATGCACCGATTTAATGTGATGATTTATGGATTATGACTGTTATCTGATATTTGTTTTGAAATGGTATAGAATTACCATGTTTATGGTTTTATGGAATTTATAACACGGTGCAATTGAATTTTTGGAATATGAATTTATAAAGTACAGCTCTGATCAAGCTGGAAAATTTTACGGACCTAATGTGACTCTTAGGTAGGCTCTGCGGCCCTGAGATCATTCTCGGGTAGGCCCTGCGGCCCTAAGATGTGTTCTTAGGTAGGCTTCACGGCCCCGAAATCTATCTTGGGTAGGCTCTCAGGCCCTAAGATGTTCCCTTAGGGTAACGTTTTTTTAAAGAGATTTACTGCAGTATAATTTTATGAGACTTTTTGGACTATGATATGTTTAGTGTACCTATAGTGATTTTATGGTAATATTGGGACACACTGAGCCTAGCTCACTTTTCGAAAATGTTTTTCCCCTTTCAGATACTGTTGGTTAGATACCCTGGATTGAGCACTTGGAGGATCAACATATCTCTTGAAGTATATCTGATTGTAATGTTTTTACCTTACAAGTTGACTTTATTTTGTTGACATGGACCTTATTTTAAAGTATGGGATTTTAATATGATGACATTTTTACTATTACTATTCGGTTTATCGTTATTTGATTTTTAAGATATGTTTTAAATTAATTTATTACTTATTGGTATTATATTTACAAGTTAGGTTTTGATAGTATGATTTATTATAATTTCATGTCATTTATAATGTGATTTTACATTGTTTGAATAACGGTTTCGGAAAAATGTCTTAAAGAATCATAATGTGATCCACTAGACTTAGTCGAAACGCATAGGCCGGGTCTAGGGGGTTACATTTATTGGTATCAGAGCTTTTGGTTTTTAAACCTCGGACTGTGTATGAGTCCAAATTGAAAATACGATTTTGAAATATTTACAAAACGAGTTACTAAGGTCATGTCACAAAGTTATTAAATTTTTAACTGTGTTCGAGACTCCAAGTGCTTATCTAACCCTAAGTTTTATCTTCTGTAGCAAACTTGAGATCCACAAAAAATGAGTGCTAGACGTGGTCGTCGAACTAGCCGTGGACGAGGTCGAGTGGCTAGATTTGCAGATCCGATCAATGAGATACGAGTAGATCCCCCACCTCCGATAGGTGATCTTACTCCTTCGACCCTAACGAATCTGCCTCCTACCGATGGTATTGGCATGACTACACCGATCATAAGAGCGACCGATATTGAGCCAGAATCTACCGGAGTTGCTTTGGATGAGACTTTTGGTAGACAGTTTCTGCAGTTGATACAGGGAGCAGTCAGAGCTGCTGGTGTTGTATCTGAGGTTCCTATTTCGCAAACTCTAATTGCTAATGGGGTCAGGACTTTTGGAGGACAGCTTGGAGGAATTCCTACTGAAGCAGAAGATTGGCTACAGGATACAGAAAGACGCATGGATCAGTTGGGTTTGGACTCAACTAAGAGATATTTGGGGGCAGTAGCGATGTTAGATGGCAATGCCCACACATGGTGGGAGTCAGTGACCGGTAGTGTTCCTACCGATCGTTTGACATGGGATTTCTTCAAGGACCGTTTTCGGAGCCGATTCTTGGGTGAGCGCTACTTAGTCCAGAGACGACAGCAGTTTCAGGACTTGGTTCAGGGTGACATGACTGTTTCAGAGTATGAGATAGAGTTCTTGAAATTGTTAAAGTATGGAATCAGTATGGTGCCTACCGAGAGAGATTGATGCCGTAAATTTACCCTCGGACTCAGATACGAGCTACGTAGGCAGGTGGTAGCCCTTCAAGATGAGATTTTTGATGTGCTGGTAAGCAGAGCCAAGGATGCTGAGGAGATGGAGGCGTTAGCTTCTGGTAGAGAGCGTGTTGATCAGGAGCGATCTAGGAAATCTTTTGGCCCTACTGAATCGTCCGCACAGTCTGGTAAGAGGACTCGTACTTCAGCCCCTCAGAGGAGCAATACACGCTTCAGGCCTACAACATCATCACCTTCAGCTGTTAGTAGAGGTGGTTTTTCGGTTCCGATTCTAGTGCATCAGTGTGACTTTTGTGGGAAACGACACAGAGGAGAGTGTTATAGGAAGACCGGAGCATGTTTTCATTGTGGATCTAGTGGACATTTTCGGAAGGATTGTCCTCAGCTAGCTTCGTCTGAGCGGACCGCTACCAAGACTCCTGTGCGTTCTCAGACAACAGTACAGACTCCAAATAGAGATCGTAGCCAAGTAAAGGCTCGTGGTTCAGCGTCCAGGACAGACAGTAGAGCCCTACCTCAGCAAAATAGAGGGCCAACAGTTTCTGAGGCTAGACAACCAGCCTTGGTTTATGCCACTAGACATCGTGATGACAGAGATGAGCCTGAGGTTATTGCAGGTACATTTACTATTTATTCCATTCCATACTTTGCACTATTGGACAATGGCTCCACCCACTCTTATGTATCGAGCTCAGTATCTCGAAACCTTCAGATTCCGATCGAGAACACTAAAAATACTGTTACAGTTACAAGTCCAGTAGGACACGCGATATTAGTGAATAAGGTATTTCGGCGTTGTCCTTTGGAGGTGCAGGGAGAAATTTTTCTCGCTGATTTTATGGAGCTTCCTCTAGAGGAGTTTGATCTAATTCTTGGGATGGATTGGTTGAATAAACACAAGGTAAATCTGGATTGCGAGTACAAGCGAGCTACCCTGAAGACTTCAGATGGTCGGACTGTTGTGTTAATTGGTGAACGGCGTGGCTATCTCTCCAATATAGTTTCAGCGATGGAAATTGATCGTATGATCCGAAAGGGATATGAGACGTTCATTGCCTGTATTTTGAACACTAAAGGTGCATTGTCCACAATCGAGGAGATTCGTACAGTTAGCGAGTTTCCTGATGTTTTTCCTGAGGAGTTGCCTGGGTTACCTCCTGATAGAGAGGTAGAGTTCGAGATTGAGACTTATCCGGGATCTTCACCTATTTCTATGGCACCTTATCGCATGGCTCCAAAGGAACTTAAGGAGTTGAAGGTCCAATTGCAAGAATTATTCGATCGAGGATTTATCCGACATAGTACTTCACCATGGGGAGCTCCAGTTTTGTTCGTGAAAAAGAAGGATGGGTCTTTAAGGCTATGCATTGATTATCGGAAGTTGAACAAAATGACGGTCAAGAATAAATACCCACTACCTAGGATTGATGACTTATTTGATCAACTGCGAGGAGCTATTGTATTCTCTAAGATTGATCTTCGTTCGGGGTATTATCAATTGAAAGTTAAAGGATCTGATGTTGCAAAAACGACCATTCGTACTAGATATTGTCATTATGAATTTTTAGTGATGCCTTTTGGTTTGACGAACGCTCCTGCAGCTTTTATGGATTTGATGAATCGGGTGTTCCGACCATATTTGGATCAATTTGTGGTGGTCTTCATTGACGATATTCTGATCTATTCTCGTACTGAGGCAGAGCATGACGAGCATTTGAAAATCGTTCTACGGACTTTGAGAGAGCATCGTCTATATGCCAAACTAAGCAAGTGTGAGTTTTGGCTTCAAGAAGTGTCGTTTTTGGGGCATATTATTTCTGTGCGAGGTGTTCAGGTCGATCCCAGCAAGATAGAGGCTATTATAAATTGGAAACGACCCAAGAACATCTCTGAGATCCGCAGTTTCTTGGGCTTGGCTGGTTATTATCGACGTTTTGTTGAGGGCTTCTCGATCATTGCTTCTCCTTTGACAAAGTTGTTAAGGAAGAATGTGCCGTTTGATTGGGGCGAGGCACAACAGGAGAGCTTTGAGAAATTAAAGGTGGTTTTGACTCAAGCACCAGTGTTGATTCAACCACAGTCCGGGAAGGATTTTACAGTGTATAGTGATGCTTCACATTCAGGACTTGGTTGTGTTTTAATGCAGGAAAGTAAGGTGGTGGCTTATGCATCCCGTCAGCTGCGACCGCATGAGTGTAATTATCCTACTCACGATTTGGAGTTAGCAGCAGTGATTTTTGCCTTGAAGATTTGGAGACACTATCTTTATGGAGAAAAGTGTTATATTTTCACGGATCATAAGAGCTTAAAGTATCTCCTGACCCAGAAGGAGCTTAATTTGAGACAACGGCGCTGGCTAGAGCTTCTGAAGGATTATAATTGTGTGATTGATTATCACCCTGGTAAAGCTAACATTGTAGCGGATGCTTTGAGTCGAAAGACGATATCGGAGTTGAGATCTTTAATGGCCATGATGAATTTATATGACGATGGCACTTTATTAGCAGAATTGCAAGTTAAGCCGACCTTGGTTGATGAGATCAAGGCTAAACAACCCCTTGATAGCTCCTTGCTTTCCATCTTTGAGCAAGTAGAGCATGGGACAAACTCAGATTACGCAATTGATCAGGATGAAGTTTTATGTTTTAAAGGTAGATATTGTGTGCCTGATGATGGTGAGTTGAGGCAGACTATCCTTACTGAGGCTCATAGTAGTCCATATGCTATGCACCCCGGAGGAGATAAGATGTACCGGAATTTGAGAGAGAGGTATCATTGGATTGGGATGAAGAAAGACATATCTAATTTTGTGGCTAGGTGTTTGACTTGTCAGCAAGTTAAGGCAGAACATCAACATCCATCAGGTTTGTTACAGCCTATCAAGATTCCTGAATGGAAATGGGAGCGTATTACTATGGATTTTGTTACCGGTTTACCTATGACTCCTTCGAAAAAAGATTCAGTTTGGGTAATTGTTGACAGACTTACAAAGTCAGCTCACTTTATTCCTGTGCGGGTAAATTATACTTTGGACAAGCTGGCGAGATTGTATATTTTAGAGATTGTCCGATTGCATGGTGTTCCATTGTCTATTATTTCTGATCGAGATCCGAGATTTACTTCGAGATTTTGGAAGGCGCTACATACGGCTTTGGGAACAAGATTGGATTATAGCACATCCTTTCATCCACAAACTGATGGTCAATCTGAGAGAGTGATTCAGATTCTGGAGGATATGCTGCGGGGTTGCGTAATTGATTTTCATGGTAGCTGGGAGAACTTTTTGCCTTTGGCTGAATTTGCTTACAACAACAGTTATCAGACCAGCATTCGTATGGCACCTTATGAAGCACTCTATGGGCGTAAATGTCGCACTCCGATATGTTGGACTGAGTTGCGTGATAGGAAGACGTTGGGACCTGAGTTAGTGCGAGAGACGGAGGACACATTCAAATTGATTCGTGACCGTCTGAAAGAGGCATTTGATAGGCAGAAGTCTTATGCAGATCAGAGAAGAAAAGATATTGTTGAAACATTTTAATATTTCGATATAACAAATTAAGTTAAATGGATTTTAAGATTTTCCAAATGATTTTCTAAGTATATTCGATATAACTATTCGAATATCAAAACATTACTCCAAATATTTCAAAAATCATTTTTGATCCTTACTTAAGTGTAAAATTAAGTTTTAATCATAAAACAATTTCAAAATATTTTACAAAGTATTTCGAACCAATTCAAAGCCAAAAATTCCAGAATACTCAGAGGGAACCGATTCCCCCCCATAGGAGGAACCGATTCCCCCCTGAATGGTTTGGCTCCGAGATTTCCAGAATGCTCGGAGGGAACCGATTCCCCCCAAGGGGGTACCGATTCCCCCCTGTTCAACGGTCGAAATATTTGAATTTTACACTTAGGGAACCGATTCCCTATGATAGGGAACCGATTCCCCCCACTGTCCAAGCTGTTTTATTAAATGTTTTCACACTAAAACGGCTATAATATCTTCTCTAATTATCCCCAACGTTCAGAAGTGATTCAAGGTGTATTTAAGCAAGCTTAGAAGCCATTGATCAATAACAAGAAACATCAAGCAACTAGAATCAAGAGAGAATCAAAGAGAAAGCATCAAACCTCAAGTTTGAGCATTTCAAGCCCATTTTCATTCAATATTCATTTTGCTTTCAAGAACACTTTTTGTGCTCAATTGTATTCATCTTTGAGTGTTCTTTTCTTTGTTCTAGAATTGTGCAAACATCTTACCTTGTGAGGTTTTCTTGTAAGTTTGCAAATTTGTAATCTTCTCTTTGAGAAAAGAGTGTTCTCAAGAGTTGGGGTATACTCTTGAGGGAATTGTAAGGTTATCTCTTTGGCCTCAAAAGAAAGAACAAATTAGTGAATTTGTTGGAAAATCCTTAGTGTGGATAGCTAAGGTAGTGGACGTAGACTTTGTTTGAGAAAGTCGAACCACTGTAAATCGCTGTGCAATTGCTTTCAATTTTCTGCAAAAGCTTCCACAAAATTTTTATTGCCAATTCACCCCCCTCTTGGCCAATTTCGTCATTCGATTAACTCAACAATTGGCATCAGAGCCTAACTCATTTGAAGGTTTAATCGCCTCTTGAGTCGATCCGGGAAGAGTTACATCGATTACAAAGTCATCAATGGCCTCCACTTCAAACTTCGACTCCGGTCTTGATTCGATGCCCGTCAACAAGCCTCCTTTCTTCAATGGAGCTAACTATGCCTATTGGAAGAATAGAATGATGTACTTCATTCAAGCAAGTGACATGGGAGCATGGAATGCTGTAGAAGAAGGATACATCAAACCTCTCACTCATCCAAGGTTGTGGAGTGAATGAGAGACAAGAATGTTCCAGCTCAACTCCAAAGCCATCCATATATTTTTTTGTGCTCTTGGACCAGATGAATACGGAAGAGTTTCATCGTGTACAACCGCCAAAGAAATATGGGACAAACTTCAAGTCACACATGAAGGTACAGATGAGGTAAAGAAATCAAAAATTAGTATTCTAACGCATAGCTATGAAAATTTCAGGATGAAACCAAATGAAGACATCAAAGCTATGACGGATAGATTTTCAACGATTGTCAATGGTCTCAAATCATATGGAGAGATCATCTCAAATGAAAAGCTTGTGAGGAAGTTAGTCTACTCCCTCCCAAAATCATGGCAATCAAAGAAGACGGCAATCATCGAGTCTAAGGACCTATCGTCCTTAACTCTTGAAGAACTTATCGGTTCACTCCTCACTCATGAGATGATGCTTGAAGATGAGGTGGACCTTGATAAAGTTGAAGAGACACCAAAGGAGAAGGAGAAGAAGAAAAACATTGGAGTTGCTCTCAAATCCACAAAAGATGAGAGTGATTCTAATGATGATGATGACGAGGAAATGGCATTGTTTGCCAAACGGTTCAGAAAAATGATGAGACCTTACCAAGGAAGAAAATTCAAACGAAACGAAGGCCTCAAAAATGAACCAAAAGAGAAGGACCCAATCATTTGCTATGAATGCAAAAAGCCGGGGCATGTCAAATATGATTGCCCACAATTGAAGAAAAAGGGTCAATCAAAGAATAAGCACAAGGCTCATGTGGCTACATGGAGCGATGAAGAAGGTTCCGATGAAGAGGAACAAGAAGTAGCAAACTTGTGCTTGATGGCATTCGGGGAAGATTCTAAGGGAAAGGAGCATTGCTACAAGGCACGGGAAACAAATTCAAACTCATGGTACCTTGATAGTGGATGCTCAAGACATATGACCGGAGACAAAAGCCGGTTCATTGAGCTTAACGCCAAAAATGGAGGAGAAGTGACTTTTGGAGACAATTCAAAAGGTCACATTGAAGGTATTGGTACAATAGGTAATACCTCTTCCATACAAATTAAAAATGTTTTATATGTGAATGGATTAAAGCATAATCTATTGAGTATTAGTCAATTATGCGATAAAGGATTCAATGTCTTATTTGAAATTAATGGTTGTAAAGTCATTGACATTGCATCTAATCGGATTATGCTTGTTGGTCATAGAATAGGAAACATTTACATGGTGCATTTAGATTCTATTGATATGACTAATTTATGCCTAGTTGCTAAGGATGAGCATGATAGTTGGTTATGGCATAGGAGACTAGGTCATGCTAGTATGAGTGTTTTGCAACGGCTAATTCAAGGTGATTTAGTTCGAGGGTTGCCTAAGCTTAAATTTGATAATGATAAAATCTGTGATGCTTGTGCTAAAGGAAAACAAAAACGAGTTTCTTTTAAATCTATTAATGATGTATCAACTAGTAGAGTATTACAATTGATCCATTTAGATCTTTTTGGGCCAACTAGAACTACTAGCTTGGGAGGAAAACAATATGCATTTGTCTTGGTAGATGACTATTCTAGATACACTTGGGTTCTATTCTTAAGTACTAAAGATGAAGCATTAGAAAATTTCATCACATTTTCAAAAATAATCCAAAATGAAAAAGGTTACTCTATCACTAGTGTTAGAAGTGATCATGGAACTGAATTTGAAAATCTTGGATTTATTGAGTTTTGTAATTCTAACGGTATTAGCCACAATTTTTCAGCACCTAGAACCCCTCAACAAAATGGAGTTGTTGAGAGGAAAAATCGAACTTTAGAAGAAATGGCTAGAACCATGCTTTGTGAAAATAATTTGCCAAAATATTTTTGGGCGGAAGCCACAAATACCGCTTGTTATGTTGTAAATCGAGTAATGATTAGGCCAATTTTAAAGAAAACTCCATATGAAATTCTCAAAAATAAAAAGCCTAACATTAGCTATTTTCATCCTTTTGGATGTAAATGTTTTGTTTTAAACAACGGTAAAGAAAATCTTGGTAAATTTGATGCTAAAAGTGATGAAGGAATTTTTCTGGGTTATTCCTTAAATTCTAAAGCTTATCGTGTATTTAATAAAGAACTTTAGTTGTAGAAGAGTCTATACATGTTGTTTTCGATGATAATCCCCTTCCGAGGAAGGATTCTTCTGTTAATGATGATGTAGGTATTGTACAAGCAAATGACGTTAGACATTACATTGGAGAATCATCATCAAAGGAAGAAACAAAAGATGAGGAAACTCATGATCCCCTCGAGAATCCAACCATTGAAGAAAGGGAAGTATCTTTTCCAAGAGAGTACAACTATGTCAAGGATGGTGAAATTATAGGTGATCTATCAAAAGGGGTAACTACTCGATCTTCTCTTAGAAATATCTGTAATTATGTTGCATTTATTTCATGCATAGAGCCTAAGAACATCAAAGAAGCATTAAAAGATGAACATTGGATTATGGCTATGCAAGAAGAATTAAATCAATTTGAGAGAAGTAAAGTATGGACATTAGTTGAAAGGCCTAGTGATAAATCTACTGTAGGTACTAGATGGGTTTTTAGAAATAAACTTGATGAAAGTGGTAATATAGTGAGGAACAAGGCTAGACTTGTTGCTCAAGGCTATACTCAAGAAGAAGGCATAGACTATGATGAAACATACGCTCCCGTAGCTAGGATGGAAGCAATTAGAATGTTATTAGCATTTGCATGTTTCAATGAATTTAAATTATATCAAATGGATGTTAAAAGTGCATTTTTAAATGGTTTTATAAAAGAAGAAGTGTACGTGGAACAACCTCCAGGTTTTGAAGATTCAAATTTTCCGGATCATGTTTTAAAATTGACAAAAGCTCTTTATGGTTTAAAACAAGCTCCTAGAGCTTGGTATGAAAGATTGTCAAATTTTTTAATTGAAAAAGGTTTTTTAAAAGGAAAGGTTGACACTACATTGTTTTTAAAGAGAAAAGGTAAAGATTTATTAGTAGTTCAAATTTATGTTGATGATATAATATTTGGTTCTACTAATGATGTTCTTTGTCAAGAATTTTCTAAGCTAATGCAAAGTGAATTTGAGATGAGCATGATGGGGGAGCTCTCATTTTTCTTGGGACTCCAAATCAAGCAAAGAAAAGATGGCATCTTCATTAATCAAGCTAAGTACGTCAAAGATATGCTCAAGAAGTTTGGACTGGAAAATGGGAAACCTCATAACACTCCAATGAGCTCTTCAACAAAGCTTGACTTAGATGAAGGAGGTAAATGTGTAGATGTTAAATTATATAGGTCAATGATTGGCTCTTTGCTTTATCTAACTGCAAGTAGACCGGACATTATGTTTAGTGTTTGCTTATGTGCTAGATTTCAATCATGTCCTAAGGAATCACATTTACTAGCTGTTAAGAGAATCTTTAGATACCTTAAGGACACTCCTAGTTTAGGACTTTGGTATCCTAGAGACTCTAGTTTTAGCTTGCATGTTTTTTCTGATGCGGATTATGGAGGATGCAAATTAGATAGGAAAAGCACCTCCGGTACTTGCCAATTCCTTGGAAATATGCTGATTTCTTGGTTTTCAAAGAAACAAAATTGTGTTGCATTATCTACCACTGAAGCTGAATACATTTCAGCTGGTAGTTGTTGTGCACAAGTTTTATGGATGAAACAACAACTTTTTGATTATGGAATTGAAGTAGGTACTATTCCTATCAAGTGTGACAATACTAGTGCTATTTGTCTCACTAAAAATCCCATCCAACACTCTAGAACTAAGCACATTGAAATAAGACATCACTTCATTAGAGACCATGTCACTAAGGAAGATGTAGTTCTAGAATTTGTTGATACTTTGCACCAATTAGCGGATATCTTTACAAAACCCTTAGACAAGGAAAGATTTTGGACACTTAGGAGAGAATTAGGTTTGACCAATCTATCTTCACTTAGTGTTTAAAATAATTTTAGCACTTTTAATAAATCTTGAAAAATGCTTATATTTTTTGATTGCATTCTTGCTATTAGTTAGGGGGAGTTTGTGATTCTTAATGAAAATTAATTTTATGTTCAAAAATCAATTAAAGATTAATTTAATTATTTGAACATAATTAATGTTTGATATATGAGTTGCCAATACCACTAGAAAAGATTAATTTAGCATTTTGTGCTTAAAAATTCGGATTTTAGCATTTTGGTGCAGAGGGAATCGATTCCTCCCCCTGAGGGAACCGATTCCCCCTTTGAAGGGGAACCGATTCCCCCCACAGGGGAATCGATACCCCCCTGGGGATCTGTTAAAATCGAACAGAAAACCCCAAAATCCTAAACCCTCATTTTATTATTTCTTCCACCGTTTTCACCCTCTAAACCCCTCAAATCTCCATTTTTGCCTCAAATCAACGATATTAATCGGAATTTGCTTCATAAATCATCTTCCAAACCTGTTGGAATCATTAAAATCGTGCAAACAACATCTAAATCCACTCAATCTTCATATTTCAAGGTAAATTTTTCTAAACTCTTTATTTCATTATTTTTGAACATAGGATTAGTTTCAATTAGTTCTAGGTTGAAATAGTGATCGGGCATTGATTATTTAGTGATTAGAAACTAGATGTTACAACTAATTTCATCAAAAACACAAGAATTTTTCAAATTTTTTAAAATTTTCGAAATAAAAAAAAATGTTATTTTTCAAATTATTGTGTTTTGATCAAATTATATTGTTATTATGAAAAACTATACATATATTGTTTCTCAAAACCATATTTTTCAAAAGTTTTTCAAAAACTTTGCCCATTAGGATTGTTTTAGAGAATCTTGAAATATTGAGGACTCATTTGAGTTTTGGGATTAATTGAATTGCATACACTTGTTTTAAAATTGCAGGTTATTATATCTATTCCGATTTCCTTCACCATGTCAAATCCTAAACGTCCTAGGTCTTCATCTAGTCGTTCTAGTCGTCAACCAAATCCACCTCAAAATCCTCATTCTATTCCAATTTCTAATCCCAATCCCACTGATCCTAACTTGACTATCCAAATTCGTGTTTCAATCATCCTGGGTCTAGAAATCACCGATATTGGTATTATCAATATTTCGATTCTTACAAAATCCGGGAAGAACGTATTCCTTCTCGTCAAGCTATGTTAGCTATCGATTTTAAATATCTTCCCATTTTACAAGAATGGAAATTTGATAAACTATTTGATCTTGAACCCATCGTTTACCATCAACTTGTTCGTATATTCTACTCTAATGCTGTATGTGTTAAAAACCAAGCTGAAACAGAAACTATAGGAATTCGTTCCTACCTCCTAGGACAATTCTTATATATTGACCCGGCATATATAGCCAATACATTTGGATTAGATAATGATGGTATCTCGAATGAAAAACAAATTTTAGGTTCTCGTTACAAAAGAAGAGATAGTGCGAGTGTCTTAGACCTACATGAGCGTTTTCTTCATCTAATGATTTCTTGGTGGTTTCGACCATCCGGAGGTCGTTATTCTACTCTTAGAGCTTTGGATCTTTGGTGGTTACATTGTTTCGAAAACCGTATTAAAATTAACCTACCTCAGATTATTTTTGCTGAAATTGTTGAAACCGTAAATCTTGTTCCTAACAAGAAACACTGTTCATCTCTAGTTTACGGTTGCTTTTTGAGTAATCTGTTTTCCAAAGCTGGGCTTAGAGTAAGTCTAGATGCCGTTTTTCCTCTTAAGAAACAAATAAATCTTCTTTCCTTAACGAGAGCGGGATGGGTAAAGGACAAAGAAACCGGTGAATGGGTTCGTTCTTCTACTCCGGGAGCTAGTTCTTCACAAGCTCCACCCGAAGCTGACGAAGATCCCGAGTTTGAACAATTAATGAGGGATATTGATGAAGTTGAAGAAGAACCTGATCAGCCCGAAGAGCAGCCCGAGGAGCAAGCACAACAAACGCATCAAATGCCTCCATATTTTCAATCCTTTATGGAGACATTCGATTACCGATACGCTACCATGGACTCGCGTTTTTCCTCTATAGAGTCTCATTTATCCACAATGAGAGCTCAACAATTAGAGATTCTTCGGGAGATGCGTGCAAACAATGAATCAACCAACGCTCGTATAAATGAACTCACACACGAGATGGCCGCAATGCGAGCCCGTTTTCCTCCTACCGATCCGGATGCTTGATTTTATGTTTAGCTTTAAAACTTTGAACAAAATGAATATTGTTTCAACATTTTGATATGTTTGATTTTGTGGATTGTTGGATTTTGGATATATGAATGGTGTGAACTTATATGTTTGTGTGTGTTTATTCATTTTTGCATCATTTACATTATCATTAGCAATATGACCAATTTTGCCATATCACATTATTTATGAATATTGATTTATGAAACTAATGGCTAACCTCTCTTTTGATTATGATCTTAGCAGCTTAAGCTTATAATTAATAAATCAATTGGCTAAATGATTTACAAAACCTTGTTTTACAATGTCTTTTTGATTTAACAAAAAGGGGGAGAAGAATAAGTGTTAAAGTAAGGGGGAGTAATTTCTAATTTTAATTTTCTAATTTCAAAACTTGATTTCAAAAATCTTAAAATTACTAAAATGTTTTGTTATATCAAAAAGGGGGAGATTGTTGAAACATTTTAATATTTCGATATAACAAATTAAGTTAAATGGATTTTAAGATTTTCCAAATGATTTTCTAAGTATATTCGATATAACTATTCGAATATCAAAACATTACTCCAAATATTTCAAAAATCATTTTTGATCCTTACTTAAGTGTAAAATTAAGTTTTAATCATAAAACAATTTCAAAATATTTTACAAAGTATTTCGAACCAATTCAAAGCCAAAAATTCCAGAATACTCAGAGGGAACCGATTCCCCCCATAGGAGGAACCGATTCCCCCCTGAATGGTTTGGCTCCGAGATTTCCAGAATGCTCGGAGGGAACCGATTCCCCCCAAGGGGGTACCGATTCCCCCCTGTTCAACGGTCGAAATATTTGAATTTTACACTTAGGGAACCGATTCCCTATGATAGGGAACCGATTCCCCCCACTGTCCAAGCTGTTTTATTAAATGTTTTCACACTAAAACGGCTATAATATCTTCTCTAATTATCCCCAACGTTCAGAAGTGATTCAAGGTGTATTTAAGCAAGCTTAGAAGCCATTGATCAATAACAAGAAACATCAAGCAACTAGAATCAAGAGAGAATCAAAGAGAAAGCATCAAACCTCAAGTTTGAGCATTTCAAGCCCATTTTCATTCAATATTCATTTTGCTTTCAAGAACACTTTTTGTGCTCAATTGTATTCATCTTTGAGTGTTCTTTTCTTTGTTCTAGAATTGTGCAAACATCTTACCTTGTGAGGTTTTCTTGTAAGTTTGCAAATTTGTAATCTTCTCTTTGAGAAAAGAGTGTTCTCAAGAGTTGGGGTATACTCTTGAGGGAATTGTAAGGTTATCTCTTTGGCCTCAAAAGAAAGAACAAATTAGTGAATTTGTTGGAAAATCCTTAGTGTGGATAGCTAAGGTAGTGGACGTAGACTTTGTTTGAGAAAGTCGAACCACTGTAAATCGCTGTGCAATTGCTTTCAATTTTCTGCAAAAGCTTCCACAAAATTTTTATTGCCAATTCACCCCCCTCTTGGCCAATTTCGTCATTCGATTAACTCAACAGATATACAATTTGAGGTTGGTGATCATGTCTTCTTAAAAGTTTCACCGTGGAAAAAAAGTATTGAGATTCGGACGTAAGGGTAAATTGAGTCCAAGATTTATTGGACCATTTCGTATCTTGAAGAAGGTAGGACCTGTTGCATACCAGCTTGAGTTGCCCTCTGAGCTCAGTCGTATTCATGATGTCTTTCATGTATCAATGTTGAGGCGATACCGTCCAGATCCAAATCACATCATTCAGGTTGAGAATGTAGAGCTGAGACCTGATTTGTCATATGAGGAGGAACCCATCCATATCTTAGAAAGAGATGAGCGAGTTCTTCGGAATAGGCGTATTCCAATGGTCAAGGTTCAATGGAGTAATCGAGGCCCCTCAGAAGCTACTTGGGAGATATTGGAGTCAATGGAGGCTCAGTTTCCTCAACTATTCTCATAAGGTAAATTTCGAGGACGAAATTTCTTGTAGAGGGGGAGAATTGTAACAACCCGGAAAAATTAGAATATTATTAAATTGAAGTTGGAGGCTTTAATTGTGAAAATTGGTAAACTGTGAGGACTAAATTAAAAGATTTTAAAACTTGGAGCTTGTTTTAGAGTTCAAGAAAATTCAGGGACCAAGCTCTGAATTTACCCAATAAAATTAGGTAAGGATGGTATTATATGTTGTATCGTGGTTTTCTGTTTCAAACAGAAAACCACGCCCAAATCCTCTCCCGAACGCCCAACTTCAAACCCCGATCCAGACGCCGTCTGAATTCCGATCGTTGTTTTGAAACCACCGTTGTGTTCATCTTCAAGCGAGGAACAAACCCTTCAAATTAATTGAAGTGAAACGCTGCCAAACGTCGGGAATTTACAGTCAAAGTCTCGACGTTATTTTTAGATCCATCGCCGAGAAAAACTTAAATTCACCGCCGATCGTTGTTCCGTTTACGACACCTCCTGCACCATCGTGTTCCTTGTGTCGTTGCGAGTCCGCCGGTGTCAACCTTGTTCGCCGTTGACGACGGCGCGTGAGGAGGTGGAGCAGTCTAAGATTCGGCCGAGTGGGAATACGAGCTCTCCGCCGTTCAAAAATTTGAACCGATCGTTGTAAGTATCTCGAAATCGCTCAAAATAATTTTTAGAAATTTTTCCGGGAATTTTCCGACACCGTGGCACTGTTCACGCGCCGCACGCGCCGCCGCAGGGAGAGTGAGCTGCTGGAAAACCGGTTTGACCAGTTTTGAACCGGTTTGGCCGGTCTGAACCGGGTTGACCCGACCCGACTGACCCGACCCGACCCGACTGTTGATCCGACCCGACTGTTGACCCGACCCGACCGTTGATCGTTGACCGTTGACCGTTGACTTCCTTTGACCAAAACTTAAAATGGCTTTGACTGAGCATTAAACGACCGTTAATCTTTTCCGAGTATACCTATCCTGATAGTTTTCGACGTGCCGAATCCGTTTCCGCTGTCCGTTTCATCAAATTCGAATCTGAAGGCCTCCAAATCGACGGTCAAAGTGGTTGACTTTGACTTTGACCAAGAATCTGAATTTTCGGAAAGTCATACTTTATGTTTTTCGACGTCCTGATTCCGATTCCGTAATCCGTTTGGCCAAATTCAGACTCGAAATACCCCAAATTGATAGTCAAACTCGGAAAATGCTTAGATACTTAAGAATTTTAGCTTTGAACAATTAAGTAAGATTTGGGGCTGATAAATTATTGTTATTTGAAGGTGCACGAGACTCACCGGATCGTTCGATAGCTCGACCCAGTTCTTCTAGATCAGTTAAACCACGTATACCAGTATTCACTCGTAAGACTCGTAAATTTTATGATTTTAGAGGTTTATTTATGTTACCCATTAGTAATATAGTGATATTATAAATTAGGTTCGAAAACTGTAGCAGAGCGTGGTGAAACCAGCAATCAGTAGATCCACGATTTGAACTATTATCGAGGTGTGTTCCCTATTTATTATTGAACTATTTTATTTGTTTTAATATGTGGTACACTGAATTATTTGGTTACCGTATTGTTGATGCACCGATTTAATGTGATGATTTATGGATTATGACTGTTATCTGATATTTGTTTTGAAATGGTATAGAATTACCATGTTTATGGTTTTATGGAATTTATAACACGGTGCAATTGAATTTTTGGAATATGAATTTATAAAGTACAGCTCTGATCAAGCTGGAAAATTTTACGGACCTAATGTGACTCTTAGGTAGGCTCTGCGGCCCTGAGATCATTCTCGGGTAGGCCTTGCGGCCCTAAGATGTGTTCTTAGGTAGGCCTCACGGCCCCGAAATCTATCTTGGGTAGGCTCTCAGGCCCTAAGATGTTCCCTTAGGGTAACGTTTTTTTAAAGAGATTTACTGCAGTATAATTTTATGAGACTTTTTTGGACTATGATATGTTTAGTGTACCTATAGTGATTTTATGGTAATATTGGGACACACTGAGCCTAGCTCACTTTTCGAAAATGTTTTTCCCCTTTCAGATACTGTTGGTTAGATACCCTGGATTGAGCACTTGGAGGATCAACATATCTCTTGAAGTATATCTGATTGTAATGTTTTTACCTTACAAGTTGACTTTATTTTGTTGACATGGACCTTATTTTAAAGTATGTGATTTTTAATATGATGACATTTTTACTATTACTATTCGGTTTATCGTTATTTGATTTTTAAGATATGTTTTAAATTAATTTATTACTTATTGGTATTATATTTACAAGTTAGGTTTTGATAGTATGATTTATTATAATTTCATGTCATTTATAATGTGATTTTACATTGTTTGAATAACGGTTTCGGAAAAATGTCTTAAAGAATCATAATGTGATCCACTAGACTTAGTCGAAACGCATAGGCCGGGTCTAGGGGGTTACAAGCAAGATTCATCAGTTGGGGTTCCCTGCATTCAAATCACTTCCTCAAATGTTTGATGACTGTATCAAGAGTTTTCAGGACAAATGATTCCTATGAATTTCACATCACTTGGTCGGTCCTGTGCAAACTTTGGTTCATTTGGTTTTTCTCTTTCGTCAAATAAAATGTGTTTCAAATAACGTGCTCCTGCTAAAATGCAAATGACACATTAATTTAAGCAATTGGGTCCATGTTTTGGGTTCTGACTGGTATGGTTCTAAAATTTTATTGCAATAGTGTAACAACTTTCAATGGCTTTATACAAGGTTTCATACATTTTGCATTAATTAACTTAGTTCAGTCACAGTTTCAACTTTTGGTTTTGCTTTAGTTTCATCAACTAATTCCAACCAAAAGTGCTTCTTACATTGATGGTTTTTTAGGACAAAAAAACTAGATGTGTTCAAAAATCTTCAAATGTTCTTTTTAATGTATCGTTGCCTTTAGAAGAATTGAAACTGGTCCAGTAACCTTGTAATTGTTTTAATTATAATACTAAACTTTAGTTTTGATTTTAGTTATATCATTGGACTGTTAAATTTTAACCGCATGTTGATGTGAATGGATATTTTCTATCATTGTAATGTCATGGACTAGATGACGTCATTTTGGATCAACTATTGATGCAAAAGAAGATGTCGTTTTAGTCACTGAACTTTAGAGTTGTATCAATTTTGTCACTACACTTTAAAAAAGTTCAGTTTTATGCCCTAAACTTTTTCGATCGTTATTGATAGCAAATTGTTATCTGTCACCAATCGTCTTTTAGAACAAAATTAATATCAAAGCATTCGTATTTTACTCTTCTTTCTTCTTGGAAAATTGTTCTTTTTTCTTACATATTCCACGTGTTAATGCAAAGTGTTTTGATGATAATCGTGCAACAACTCAATGGATAACATTGTTTGGATGATAGTAGATTCTACTATTTTTGTCGAGAGAAGTCGTTTTAGTCACTGAATTTTAGGGTTCGAATAATTAACCCTATTTGTCAAGCACAACAAATTCTTTGGAAAAAGGATTTTCTTAAAGAAAAGTCATTATAATGATTTTGAATCCTAAAAGGAGTGAAGTGATTGGCTTTTTTATTTTTTAGGGTAAAATACACAACCAGTTCCCCAATTATATGAAATTATTTGATTAAGTTATTCGACTATTAAAAATTACATATGACATTGTTTTATTAAGTTCAGCGGTCATTAAAAGTTACAAAATGATCATCTGACTATTCATATGTTCTAAATTCATCCCTTTCATTAAAAAATTACGACCGTCTGAGTAGAATGTTAACATTTTGTCTGGGATATGATAAAATCATATTTTAATATCATCTGTTGACACCATGTTGCTTTTAAGCACATGTTTGACAACATAATATTTCAAGCACTAGCTTAATATCATAATATAAACGAAGAGTTGATCTACTAAATATAGCTCAAATGGTTCTAAAATCATATTTTATCATATCTCAATCAACATGTTAATGTTCATCTTAGATGATCGCCAAATTTTTTTACAAAAAATGATAACTTTGGAAATATGAATAGTCGGGTGACAATTTTGTAATTTTTAATAGTTGGGAGACTTAACAAAACAATTCCTATAATTGGGGAACTATTTTATAACTTTTGATAGTCGGGGGACTATTTGTGTATTTTACCCTAATTTTTAACCCAATTATACTACATTTTGTATTTGAGATTGGATAAGGGTTATGAAAATAGAATTGTTGAATTTTACTTTAAATATGAGTTGCGGTCACAACAAATGTCAATTATTTTCTATGAGATTGGACATGTTAGCTTATGAATAGGTTATATTAGAGGTTGAATTATATGTATTCTTCGGATGTAATTGTTCTAACTCAATATTTTAAGGGATAATAATATTTTTTAATCATTACGGTCACTCAATGGGTTCAAACAACTTATATTATATATATATATATATATATTTGACATTTGAGCACTTAGACTTTTATTATTTTTATTAAATAGAGAAATAATTATGTTCTCAGGGTAATTGTCTAAAATAAAGTTATTTTTGTCCTAAAATTAAATATTGAATAAAAATACTTAAAAAATAAGAATTAAAGTGACTATATAATCATATATTAAAGATCTTTTGGGTAAAATGTTTCAAAAAAAAGAGTTGAAATAATTATTTAATTAGCATTTTTTTGACATGATGCCTAATATACAAGAGTTTCGAAGAGAAAATGTTGCAGAGCCAAACTGAAACTTTTGTTAAAGTACAGGGGCTAAAACTAGTATTAAGACCTAGTCTAATTTGGATCCGATGGCGAGCAACGGTACCAAAAATAAGGCCAGAATGATGGTTGGTCGCGGAAGAATAAAATAGAAAGATTCTAAGTCAGGGTGTTGATAGGGTGATTAAGAGAAGATTTCATTTACCAAAACCCTATTAAATTTGGAGGAATGGCCCAAAAGAGAAGGTAAAGTGCGTGGTGATCGGAGCCGGAGTCGTGGGATTGGCAATGGTCAGAGAGCTTTTCGTTGAAGGGGAAAGAGGTTGTGGTCCTGGACTCTGCTTCCACCTTCGGAACCGCAACCAGCAGCCGCAACAGCGAGGTTATCCGATACGTTATTGGTTCGTTCTGTTATATTTATAACGGACTTGACAATTTAAAAATAATAAATAACTCCATATAGTCAACTGCAAGTGACTTGGAAATAAAAATTTATTAAAAAATATAAAAATCCCAAAAGTTTTACGTGTCTTCTTCTTCTTCAATCCCATCAAACCAATGTTATTACAAATTTCGTTCATGCACAGTTACGTGATCAACGCAACGAACAAGAGCGGGAAGTGAACTAACCTGGATAACCCAGCCGCTTAGGATTGATTAACATAGAACAACCCAAAACCAAACAAGTAGAGGATCTATGCAAACAAAGTAAAATTTCCGTAAAAATGGTCAACAGAAATCAAGAGTAAAACAGTTGAACTTTTTATGCTAACATCAACTGCAATGAAGACGTTCGAGCCTTAAGTAGTGCACATCATTCATTCTTTCTGCTCACATCTATATTCCCTCTAAGCATCTCAATGCGATAAATTTTTCGGGTTAAAGGCTTCACTATTTTAAAAGTAAGTGCTTACCCCACAGCAGCAAAGATGCAGAAGCCAATACGAACCTATAGACAAAAAATAAAAAGTGAGAAGAGGAAGAATCGACCAAATGACAAAGCACTTTCTTTACTGTATTAGTCATAAGGGATGATTGTTGATTAGCGAGGAACATGAACATCTAAATTTAAGAAAATGACAACGAAAGTTGGCATTAGAGGCAAGCCAACGTTTAAAAATGATATGCAAAACTGAACTATGATATAAAGGAACAGAGTGGAGTATGTCGAGTACCTAGAAGCATGATACAATGGATGATTAATCTTGGAAATCTCGGACATGGATAGAAGAAAAAGGCCTTTGGTATGGAACAGGTGCACGTTCAATGACACGCTAAGCCCTTCCTTGGAACTCAAGGTCAATTTTATATCACTCGAACCGGCTCGTTAAACTGTTTTCAGGGTTCCGAGTCAACAAAAGAAACGGAATTCATTGCATGGTCAATAACTGCTTATCTGTAACAGGCGAGGATTGGTTTTGTCTTGGATCTGAGGTGGGTACTTGGATCTGAGTTTGGTCTTGGAGTTGAACTGGTTCCAAGTTTAACTTAGTAGATTGTTTACCCCATATGTGTCATTTTCTTTATTGAATGCAGAGAGCTCTCAGTGGTTAGTTTTTTTTTTTTTTTTTTTTGGGGGGGGGGGGTTAATGGAGCTTTGCTGGTTTGAGATTTTATTTTCTTGGAATTTATTTGGATTTTTTTGGTCATTTCAGTTTCTTGAATGTGGCGTGGTTGATGGTGGCATTGTCCATTAATGAGTTATACACGTGAGTTTTTCGGGGTTTTTTCTTCATTTTTTAATTGTCAACTCAGAGTTTCATTAACGAGTTAACTAGAGTTAACGTTCAAGAGATTAAAATTAAATGGATCGATAACATAATGGACCAAACACACTTAATTAAAAAATCGATGACTAAAGTCGATTAAACCGAAAATAAAAGGAAGCAACAAAGAGACAGAGGAAAAAAACGCAAATCTGCCCAATCACAAAAAATATATAAAAAAAAAATACACGAAAAACACCCAAGCCCAAAAGAATTTTTCCCTAGAAAATTTCATCTGATACTATGTTGAAAATAGGGAAAGAAAATACTGAATACTATTTTTATATGTCAATCTTATCTTTTTTTTTTTCCTTTCTTTCATAAACTTACACTACAAATAGTTTATATAAAAACTAATTATCTAACTGAGCTAACTACCCATATTAATCGTCTAACCATATAATCAACTTTAAATTCTCGACAAAATCACTCAATTAATTCTATTCTATGTATAATCAAAGACAGACATTTATCATTTGAGCCCTTAGACTTTAAGATTTTTATGGTGTTATTTCTTTCAGCTGTTATTAATAACTTTGAACCAAAAAATTTGTATACGTAGAAATATCGATTTTCAGTCAAGTGAATAAGTAATAATATCAACATCACCTTTGTATCATTTTCACTTTAGTCACATAAAAATAAAGATTCTCCCATATGATCGGATTGCCTAAAAGGGAAAGAGAAAATAAATGGTGAAGAATCAGTTCAGCTCCAAATATGTAGTATGTTTGGTGTTTTCCATACTTGTGAATCTGCTGCTTATCATCAGTATTTATGTGGGTAATCCCCTGTTGAGGTTGAGCTCAACAGTAGCAGTTGAAGCCAAAGCAGTGACAAAAATAAACTGTTCAGGGCATGGAAGAGCCTACTTAGATGGGTTGGTTGGTGATGAAAATGAACCGGTTTATGAAATGCAACACATTTTATACAGGCACCCACTGCTCTCATTTCCTACCTCATTGCACAGCAAACGCCAATAGGTATCACTTTGCTACTGCTACACATAATATGATAGAGTTGTGCACCTTAAAATTTGAATTTCTTTTTATTATTTATCTATTTTATTAATGATGTTTATTCTTAAATTTTATTTATGCTCATTCTATACTGAATTTTTATTATTATTAATATGTGCGTTCACCCTCAAAATATTTTTTGATTCGTCACTAAGCGTCACTGCCATTGTTTCATATATTCATTTCCTAAGTTTACAAGGTAGGACAAATTTAAGACCATATAAACGAAGTCTGAAGGTCTAAATTATTACGATCAGGGATGGACCCAGAGGGGCGAGTGGAGGCAACCACCTGAAAATTTAAAATTATCATATATTTAGATTTTTTTCTATGTATTTTTTTATTAAAAAATTGTTTTCTCCCCTGAAATAATATAAATTCAATGTGTCTCCGGATATAAAATATTGCCTCCATCTCTCACTATGATGATATCATCAGAACCCACACTCACAAAATAAGAAGAAGAAAAAAAGAAGTTAACCGAGTTGGGTTTAGAAGTATATTTTAACTGAACCGATTAATGAGTTTTTATGTTAATATCAATTTAAAGTAAAACCACTTTCAAATAAATGACAGAATCAAAGTACATAATTAGTAGTGCATCGTAATGAGAAAATAATATTACCAAATACATAATTATTAGTACAACACATTTAACTAATGATATTATGGGAGTATTGTAATATATTAAAACAACAATATTGTTTAAGTACATAATAATTATTAAACATCGCATTAAAATCACATAGCTTTAACTTTGGATAAATTTGTATCAGTAAAATTTTTCAATTCTTTGACAATCTCATCAAATTTTTCACATCATCCTACATATAGAAATGCCCAATCAGGGATGTGAAATAAGGTAATCGTTCAGGTTTTAGTCAAATCTTGTTATGTTAGGTCAAATCAGATACATGTCATGTTAAGTCAATTTGATGGTTCTACTCGGATTAGGTTGAGTCCAAATCGGGTTAATTTCAGTTCGAATCGATGTCAGTTCAGGTCAAAATGGTTTAGGTCTAACGCAGTTAAATACCAGGTTAATTCAGGTTCAGATGGACTTCAGTCGGATCTCATTCAGATTGGGTCACATCATTAATAAACAAAATTCAGCTCGGATCTTACTGTGTACGGATTGAGTTCAGGTTGGGCTATTTTAGGGTTAATTATTATTTTTTTCTTTCATGAACGACAAATTGTAATTTATAATTGTACATGATTTGGAGTAAATTGTAAAAAATATAAATAATTATGGGTCAATTTTAATAAAAAAAATATAATTTTAAGGACTAATTGAATAAACATGAAATTAAAAACAATAATTTAATTAAATTAAACAAAACGCAAGGATGAGGGATCAAATCGAAATAATTATAAAATGTTAAGTTGAAATTAATATAAAAATTGTCAAAATTGAATCCATTTAAAAAGATGTTGAAAAAAAGTTTAAAGGGTTTGGAGATTATTATATAATTTATAGAGTTTGAAATGAAGTTTATTATTTGATTTATTGGGTTTGAAATAAATTATAAAAATATAAATAAGTATGAGCCAATTTCATATACAAATATAATTTTAAGGACTAAATTGAACAAATATAAAATTACAAGTTAAGATTTAAATAAATTAAACAACATATAGGGATCAAATCAAAATCATTGTAACATGTGAAGCTGAAATTAATATAAAAAAGGATTGAATTGCATTCATTTCAAAAGTTGAGGAACAAAAGTTTAAAAGGTTTTGGATTTTATAACATAATTTTAAGGACTAAATTGATTAAACATGAAATTACAAACTATAATTTAAATAAATTAAACAACAATTAAGGATCAAATTAAAAGAATATATATATATATATATATATATATATATATATATATATAGTTTTTTGGCAGCAGCCGAGGCACCAACAAAGTTTAGGATCCGATGATGAACGTGTCTGGGGTTCTGGGCAATATTCTGCGCCTCCATGAAATCCCAAACCCTTTTACGAATGACCCATTTCCAAGCTCTGGGATCATCTTCTGTTCCTGCGGTAGTTTCCGTCATTGATTTGGAAGTGTGGGCCATTGATTCTCGAGCCTTGGCGTCCAGCCTCAACCTCTCGACTTCATATGCCAACTCATCTAACACCTTAGCATCGGAATTATAATTTGTCCCTTGGGGCCTGAAAGTGAAGGGATTTAGTTTTTGATTGGGAAACAGGTAGCAGGTGCGATTGTGGGTAAATGGGGTTGGTAATCGGATCATAGATGACGAGTCCATGGGAATGCAAGTCCCGGTAAAAACGGCGATTTGACCAAACTGACACCCTTTAATCGAATATCTCTCTTTTTAGCACCGTTTGACCTATATTTCCCGAAGTGGCACCCTTTCGGTTGAGGTGACGAAAGACGCATCCCTGGAGACGCGCTTTATCTGATTTTACGCTGAGTTGGATGTCACGTGTGAAAGGCGTATACCCGAGGACGCACCTTCACAGGGTTTTGCTGATTCAGTTGCTACATGGTATTTTTTTAATAATAAAATTTTTATTTTTATTGTTATTATAAATTAGTAATATATTATGTAAATTGTTTCAGTTATAATTTAATAATTATCGAATGTATTTTTTAATTTGTGTTAAAAGTGGAGTGTATTATCCACATTAATCGGATAGAACAACAGATTAAAACTAGTTTTTATTTTATTGTAGTTATATGAAAAATGTATAAAATTATTATATTACACGTATGGTTATATTATTATTTTTTATTTTGATTATCAATCTATTAATTTTATCACTTAATTATTTAAATATTATCAATCTAATCATCTGTTATTATTATTTAACCAAAATATTGATGCATAAGTTAATAAAATTAGTATAATTACACATTTAATCTGATATTATTATTATACATTGAGAAATTATAGAAAATGCAATTACATTTAAATATTAAAAACAAAAACATTCATTTAAATAGAATATTAGGTTACATAAGGGTTAACGGTTATGTGATGATAATAGAGATGCACATTTTTTTCTATTGTGTCCTATGTTTCTACAATGCCCACATCGTTTTTGTTCTGTTGACTTCTCCCGAATATCCATATCACAATGTATTCTAGTAGATTTTGGACGATCTGAGTCCCTCAATAGCAATGGATCTGGTACAATTGTAAGCCAAGTTTGAATCTCATCTGGGTCTCTTTCGTTTCCTATGGGCGGAAACTCAAATTCATATACCTTGAATACTTGTGAAAGTTAATATATGAGATCAACATAATTTTTTTAGTCCAAATGCGAATGTGAGCAAGCTGCAATGACATGAGAGCATGGATATTTGAGTGCTTGAAAGAAACCACAATCGCACCACCTCTCATGCAGATTAACTCTGAAAGAGTTAGCTTCAATCCCTTGCAACGGACGTGGCATTCCGATTACACGAAACAATTCACGGGTGCGAGAAAAATTTGTAACCAACATCCCATTTGATGCAACCACTTTTTTCTGTAAATCAGCTACTAGTCTTGGGTGGTAAATATGATCGTTTTGCATCCAAGTAAGAGCTTGTCCATCGAGCTTTGTAAAGAGTTGACCCAAACGAAAATAAGTCGTTTTGACCAATACCGTGACTGGTAAATGACGTGCCCCCTTTAAGGTTGAATTTATTGCTTCAGCCAAGTTTGTTGTCATATGACCATAGCGATACCCCCCGACATACGCATTTGTCCACATTTCTTTGTTGATGTCCATAATGTACTCGCACCCCTTCTTATTTTTGCCAAACAACTCTTGTAGCATTGACTCAAACCTTTGAGGTAAGAGTTCGTAACCTAAGCCATTAGGAATATGAAATAGTTAATATGAAGTATAAATAAGTAATACGAAAATGATAGAAAAATTGGGGAAAAGTAACATACCTATCCGCACGACTAATTGACGTTAATCGTTCTTCTTGTATTTTCCGTAATAGTTTGCAGCAATATGACGGACATAATAACGATGTTGAACATGTGGAGGTCTATACATTGTACCAAAAGAGTCCATTGCTGCTTTTATCTCGACTCCTCGGTCTGAAATAATCCATACTCGTTCCCTGGTGACAACATGTAAACGTAAATTTTTAAGGAAAAAAGCCCAAGAATCAATGTCTTCTCCTTAAACGAGGGCAAACACAGCGGGAAGAATATTGCAGTTTCCATCTTGGACCACAACCAATAATAAAACTTCTTGTTATTCCCATACAAGAAAGTACCATCAATTTGGACAACTGGTTTACAGTACTTGACTGCATTAATACACTGAGGGTAAGTCCAAAAGACACGGTAGAATTGGCAGCGATCACGAACCACTCAATCATTCACGTAATGATGTTTAGTTTCGAACTCAACAATTGTCCCGGGATTGAGTCTTTGCACAACATGAAACCAACTGGGCAGCTCGTTGTAAGATGAATCTCATTCGCCATGAAGTTTGCAAATGACATTCAGTTTTGCCAACCAAGTTTTTTTATATGAGACGGTGTACCCATATTGTGATTGTATAGTAGAAATCAACACTGCAATAACTATATGAGAGCTTTGCTTCACAATGGGCATGATTGCTTGGCAAATAATGTTGGAGTCCAAGTTGGGATTATCCTGGTTTATACCTCTTGCACAACACGTATGAGGACCGTTTTATCTGGTTAGTTCCCATAAGTTGTTCTTCCTCTTCCTCTTTGATACACGAACCATCCATTGATATCCGTTTTCACGTTAGACGTAGTAGCAGACATATTTCTCTGTGTTAGATCGGTCAACTCGGGACTGAACTGAGTTACGAATATTGTAACTCTTTATTGCCATCATTGCTTCTTCATTCGATGCGAACTCCATTCCAATATGTAAATCACAGTCATTAACTGTTGATTGAAGTCCATAGTTGCCAACATCAGGAAGATCCGGAAATTCAGGCTCATTCATTGCATCATAATCAGCCCCATACATATGTGCAGGAGGTTCGGCTGGTGTTGTATTTATTGGAACGTCATCCTCGTCATCATCAGAATGTACGTTAAACTGTGGTGAGTTAGGTTCAACGAATAATCCCGTTTCAGCACCATCTGCACCTGGCTCCCGAAGAGGTTCTTCTGGTGGAGATGATGGTTCCTCCGATAATCCAATGTTGAGGTCAAATAAGTTCCCGCTTGTTTGTCCTCCCCTTGAACTTGAGGCCATTGTATTATGTGGGATGTGAATAGACTGCCGTCTCGTTGACATTTTCATATGTAAGTTGAAAACATTGGCAGATGAATGTCTGCCCCTTGAAGTAGAAGAGATGTTGTCATATGGATTATTGGTGAAACCACGTGGGTTGAGATCATAAGCAATTGCAGATGAATGCCTTCATACTGAACTTGATGGCATGGCATCTGGTGTTGGATCCACCATTAATGATGTGAAATCATTACATATCAGTTGTGTCGGGCTATCAACTTGATCAGCTTGATATACAATGCCAAAGTGAGAGGAATATGAGAGACCACGAGAAGCACAAACCTCAATAAAAGTGGCATACATTTCAATAAGAGATTGTGAACTTCCCATATGAGCATCAACCATCATAGAAATATCATCATCGTTTGAAAGCTGAAATGATGTATACGTGAGCATAAAAAGTTCAGTAGGAAATCTGTACTGAAGTGAAGATAGTCTTCTTCGGCCTGCTACACAAATTTTTAACGAAAGTTTTATGATTAACTCCTCAAGAATGATGTTTCTCTTCAAGGTTAAGGGGATATAATGATCTGACTCAAAAACAACCCCCTCTTCAGCTTGTTTAATTTCTCCATCATACAAAACAATAGCAGAAAGATGACTTATTTTCAGAGAATAAAGGATTGAGATTTTTGAGAAATTTAGAGTTTGAGAATTTCAAAGTTTGTGAACTGAAGTTTGTTTTGAAAGTTTATAATACGTTGCATGGAATAATGTCTATAATTGGGGTACTATTCATGTGAAGGCGCGTTCCCGGGGGCGCGCCTTCCATTATTTTGTCAGAGAATATGATATCATTGCCCTATTATGTCACTTATGTCCCCCGGGAACTATTCATGTCAATTCCTATTGTTCCTTAGGGGACCATGAAAGCGCGTTCCCGGGGGCGCACCTTCCATTATTTTGTCAGAGAATATGTTATCATTACCCTATTATGTCACTTATGTCCCCCGAGAACTATTCATGTCAATACCTATTATTCCTTAAGGGACCGTGAAGGCGTATTCCCCGGGGCGCACCTTCCATTATTTTGTCAGAGAATATGTTATTATTGTCCTATTATGTAACTTATGTCCCCGGGAACTATTCATATCAATACCTATTATTCCTTAGGGGACCGTGAAGGCGCATTCCCGGGGGCACGCCTTCTATTATTTTGTCAGAGAATATGTTATCATTAGCCTATTATGTCACTTATGTCCCCCGGGAACTATTCATGTCAATACTTATTATTCCTTAGGGGACCGTGAAGGCGCGTTCCCGGGGGCGCGCCTTCCATTATTTTGTCAGAGAATATGTTATCATTGCCCTATTATGTCACTTATATCCCCCGGGAACTATTCATGTCAATACCTATTATTCCTTAGGGGACTTTAAAGCGCGTTCCTGGGGATTTATAGATGGATGGTGAAATCAGGTAAATTATAACCAAAATTTAACTTCTTTTGGAAGTTCAGCAAGTTAAGGATAAAATTATACATATAGATAAATTTAAGTTCATAACTTAAATTAAAACGTTATGTGAAGTTTGAATAAATTAGATAAAATGTTATGGATAAATTGAATAAATGTGAAGTGATAAGTTTATTGTGACATTGAAATTGTATGGAATTAACATCGACATGTTTTTACGAATAAATGTGAAGTGATAAGTTCATTTTAATGTACACGTTTTAATATATATGTTAATGATAAAATCATATGTATGGATAAATTTAATTTCAATTTAAGTACTGTGAACTATAATTGGAATATAACTTTTAATTTCGAATACAATTGGAATATTAAGTTGAATTTAATGCTAAATTTCGAATACTATAATTTATATTTTAAATTTAAATTTCGAATAATATTATTTGTATTTTAATTTTAAATTTCGAATACTATAATTTGTATTTTAAAAACATTTATTAAACATTTAATGTTAAATTTGAATAAAAAATAACATTAAAAATATTGGTAGTAACAACAATGAAACATTTAAATAACATAACCAAATTACATAAATTTCTGAAATATAACTATTTAAATAACATTAAAATACAACTGGATCACCGATGTCGTCTTTTCGAATGAGTTTCACATGGCGGTGGTTGTCTATTTCGCGGAGGATTTCTTCGTGAAACTTGTTCTTCAGTCTCCACATCTTCACTATCATCATCATCGGCATTTTCTTCATTTGGCGTAGATGACGCTGAAGAGGCTGAAGGGTATGTATAAAATAACGACCCTGGAGGAGTGCTAGTAACCATCCCACCGCTCCCCGGGAACTGTGAAAACTGTAGAAACATTGGCATCGATGTCTGTGATCCAGATGGAGATTGAGGTGTCTGATGAGAAGCACCACCAGCCAAATAAGATGCATATGAACCATATGTTGGATCATTAAACATAGCCGTATATGCACCTCCATATGGTATAAAATCCTACGGGCTAGGCATGTAACCTGGTGGGCTAGGAATGTAACCCTGCGGAGATGACATATGAACTGGTGGGCTTGGCATATACCCCTGAGGAGATGGCATCTGAAGTGGAGGGCTGGGCATGTACCATTGTGGCATCGGTGGATAAAGATGTTGTGGTGGAATTGTTGCAGAACCGGTAGCACCTTCTCTCCATCCATGCGTCGGGTACGATGATATTGAGACGGTTGACGTATTTCTCGGCGCCTAGGAATGCTAACCCCTCGTGCTTCCGCCGAAAGTAGAAACAACTTCCCTTTTCATTAAACCAATCCATATAGTTATCCGTAACCATATGACCAGTTTCAACGTAATATTGTCGAGGGGCCAACTGTGCATACCGGTTCTCCCAAAGCGCAATCCAATCTCTGTGTCTCACCACCCAGTTAACATCTTTCTTTCCTCGTCTATTTATGTTATACACATCTAAATTCCTAGGTGCTCCAGGAATATAATGCGTACAAATCAACTGGATGCCACTCAATAATAGTATAACATATAAGAGGTATAACCGATATCCAAACTTCTAATGACCCACCAAGGTGGGGTGGGATGCAAGCATTCACTTCATCGCTCGCATACGGTATCTATTGAAACTGAAATATAAATATACAATTCAAATAAATAAAATATTCTAATTATATCTAGCATTTTAAATTAAAATATTAATATTTAAACAGGTGTAAAAACATACCTCAGACCCAGCTTTTGTATCAATAAATAGACGAATTTCCTTTAACCCAGTAGGTATACTTCTATGGTTCTTTCTTTTCATCGACCACCTATGAAATATAATATAAACTAAATATCACCCTATTTAATTAAAAATATTTAAATCAAAATTTAGTTCGATAATTACCTCAACAATAAGGGAAATACGTATGGTTCATTCACGATCGAGCATAAGAAAGGCATGCTGAACCACACCCATGATTGCAGAAGCAGGAGACATCCACCGATAGCAGTTTTCTTATAATTCGTCGCCCGGCACATTTCTCTAAAGAGAAATGCCGAAACTGCAGCGCCCCAACTATATCTTCCAGCTTCATCAAAATCGATCAGATGTCGCAACCACATACAATGCACCTGGTTGCGAGATTTGTCGGGCATCAATATTCTTCCAATTATTCATAGAATATATGCCCGAGCACATGCATTTGCTTGATCCTCTGAAGCATTTCATTTGAAACCTCAAAATTAGATTTCAACCAAGATAAAGCTATTTTACCTCCATTAAACTCTAGCGGAGTAGTTCCAAAATAATCAATGCACATTGACTGCCAATCACCATCCGCCATACCACACATCATATTTCCGTCGACGGGAAGCCCTAAATGCACAGTGACATCCTCCAATGTAATTGTAGCCTCTCCACATGGAAGGTGAAAAGTGTGTGTCTCGGGCCTCCACCTCTCAATTAATGCAGAAATTATGACATGTTCGAGTTTGTAACCGCCAATAATTGTTGCAATATATCCGAACTCGGAAGAAGCCAAATATGACAAAATACGTTCCGGTGTCGGTATACGTGAATTTTTAATAAATGTCTCTAAAATACGATTAGTATCATAAATAATATGCATTATAAAAAATTAAAATTAATATAAATTCATAATAAATTTAAATTAAACATAACAATAAATATTAACATTAATTATAAAAAAATATTATCATATTGCTAAAATGTCTGGAGATATGGTCGGCATCCAATCGCAGCAGCATTTCACTTTCCATTATAACTGTAGACAAAAAAAATAATTAGCACAAAAAATAATTAATTAATAAATTTAAATAAATAATAATTATATAAATATTATTTTAATAAAAAATAATATTTATATAATTATATTAATATAAAATATAATAACTATTTAAAAATAATAATAACTGAAAAATAAATTTCTTACTACTAATAAGAAGTTTAAAACTCAAAGATTTGGAGAATTTGAGTTATATAAGAGAGGAGAAGATGATTTTGGTGTGAAAAATGAGGGGAGGTTGAGGGGGTTTATATATGAGGAGGAGGAGGGGTAGTTGGGGAAAAATCGAATGAGCATTTAAGACATTTAATGAAATGCGCGTCCCCGGGGATGCGCCTTTCACACGTGGCAACTGAATCAACAAAACCCTGTGAAGACGCATCCCCGGGGATGCGCCTTTCACACGTGGCATCTAACTCGGCGTAAAATCAGATAAAGCACGTCCCCGGGGATGCGCCTTTCGCCACCTCAGCCGAAAGGGTGCCACTTCGAGAAATATAGATCAAACGATGCTAAAAAGGGAGATATTCGGTTAAAGGGTGTCAGTTTGATCAAATCGCCGGTAAAAACGAACCACGTAGGTATGCATGCATGTGTAGTGATGAGAGAGAAAGTGATAAGGATTGAACGGCTCAGATCCGACTTGATTAATGCCCCCAAACCCCCCAAAAAAAAGGTCTTCTTTTAATCTAATGTTTGTTTATTTTCATCCATACTTTTTTTAAATAATCCGGAGTAATTACAAACTAATGCTATTTGTTCACATGTACTTCGTAAAAAATTGAAAATTTTATCAATAGTTGATTTTTTAAACACCGAGTTGTTTAAAAGATATTCAATTTTTTAAAACTAAATTATACACCACACCATGAGAAAATTGATAACAACATACATACATGTAACTAAAATTTATTAGCGTAAGAAAGCTTCTACATAGTGCATGAATTTGAGGGAAAGATTAGATAAAATCTACGAATCATTGGTGGTTTCTATCAAAATCTACGTCTATAGAAGACTCTTTAAGGTTTCAAATGTGGAGAAATTCAACATTACATTGGTTATCAGCCTTGAGCAATCTCCTTCTCCTTGGCTTTGCACAATTCATCAGCTGACTTCACAAACTTTTTAGTCAACTCGTCAATCTGCACAAGATTTTCAAACATCAATGGATGCATTGCTCACTCACTAATCTATAACTTCAATAAACTTATTAAACCCCAATGAAACTAACTCACTTCTTTCTCCAATCTCTTGGCCTCATCCTTGGGGAAACTAGAACTCGCTTTCTTTATCGAATCCAGTGCCTGTAAAGCAACCAAAATGATAAGTTGTAGCAACTGCTCTCCTCCATCTCCAGCATCGAAATCTACTTTGACAAAAGTGGTATTCCTTTTTCGTTAACCATCGCACCACACTCGAAAAAAAGGAAAAACTACTGCTTTCCTTGAGGTTGCCATAGATAACTTTAAAAGGTAAAAGGATTCAATATCTTAGGTATACTACAAAGGATAAAGTGCAGGCAATGTGTGTAGAATTACCAAATTATGAACCTTTGAACCATAGCTGGGGGAAACTTTTAATATAACAAGGGATATCACATTCAAAACTGGACATTTCATTTTAAAAGCTTCAACCACTCGAATGTCAGAACTCAGAATTACTTCCATTGCATTTTATTTCCCGTTAAAAATAAAATTAGAGATAATGGGTTTGAAACATAAATAACTTATCAGTTATAAAAAATACATTGTATGATACCTTTTGTCGAGCCTTTCTTATGCTTTGCTTAACATCTTCAGAAGACTTGGCAACGACCTTGCACATAGCCTGCAGTAGTGCAAGAATATCTTAGCAATGAACAGCATAGATGAATGCGAAATAAGAAGTGAAAAAATGGTCAAGACAATCCAAAACTAACCTGCATATGCTCTTTTGTTAATCTGGTTATCAAAAAAAAAAACATAATAACTACATCAGTTGAGAGACCATAAAGTGTACTTGCAAATGATAACGATCAAGCATGAAAAATAAAAAGAAAATATTAATCGCAGATAAATAACAATCAATCTAATCAGATTAGAACATACTAATTGTACATAGATTGCACTTAATTTGTAAGCATTATTACATTGGTAATCAAACCAAACGCTTCAACTTCCAATACTAACTACCAAATACTATAAGCTATTAAATTAGAAAGAATTATTCAGAGTAAACACTTACGGTGGAATAACGGCGACCAACCGTTCACCATCCACCTTTGGATTTAAGCCTAATGGAGATGAAACAATGGCCTTCTCTAATGCTTTCAGAGTCTGCAAAAAAAAAAAACTTTTGTTATTCAACGTGCTCTAGACAGAATATTATCAATGGCTGCAGTTTTCTTTGGATCAAAAACAGAACAGGAAAAAAAGGGCATTATGTTTGTTTCATCATTTTGCTCAAAAAGATGGACTAAACACAGACACAAGAAAAAGTTTTATGTTAAAAATGAGAATTCTGAAATATTTAAAAAAAATTAATGACTATTTTTTGTGATAAAAACTCGTTTGGGGGGGGGGGGGGGGTTGACATAGAAGAGGCTTGTGCTCTTACATTTGGATCATACGGATTCACCGACAAAGTTTTTGAATCTATAACAGAAACAACAGCTAAGTGGTTCAGCTGCATCTTTACACCTTCCGTCTCAACAATAATATGGTCAAGCATTCCTGTAGAAATTCATTTAAAATTGTTTTATTTTTAAACCACTATACTAGAAACAAAACAAAATTTTATAAAATGGAAATAAATTCAATTAAACCAGAAATATACCTGCAGAAGCTCTTCCTGTTCTCAATTTGGCTAGCTCCCGCGATAAGGCCAATATTGCAGCATCCATCTGTGATGAAGCACTTGCTTTAACAGAAGGCCCAATATCGGGAGCCAGTTCCATTGTACTCCCACCAGAATCATCCTCTGACAATGCAAATTAAGGGAAATCACTACCAAATAAAACCATTTCTTCTAGTTTTAATTAAGCATTGTGATCCAGATAAAATAATCCAATTCATATTTTCATAAGAAACTAATCCCTAGATTCCAGTTTTATTTCAAAAAAGAGAGACCATATTAGAAAAACAACATGCAACCCATAAAAAAAACAACGAAAAGATCACAAAAAACAACCACTTTTCACAACAAATCAACAAACAATTAAAAAAACAGCTTTTTAGCTCTGAATAAGTAAGATGGGTTATAAATTACTGGATCTTTTGCCTTTGGCAAAACCTCGTCGAGAATCTCCGAGTAAAGCAAAGGAAGGGAAAGGAGTGCTGTTTTGGGAATGGAGGATTTGCTGGTTATGAGAAATAAGAAGGTGAGAGATGTCGTGGGTTTGGGTGTTTGAGCCCCTAAGATACAGTGCTGTTTGTATCGTGTTTCTTAATCTCATTGCTCGTCTAAGATACAAAGCCATTGTTTCCTCCCTCTCTGTCCTTCTTCTCTGTTTCCGTCTCAGTTTCTGAGCTTTCAAGTTATTTACTCGGGTTTAGGGTTTTAGTTTTGTCAGTGAAAGTAATCTAGGCTTCGGGTTTTTAATTTTGATATTTTTTTACGATAATAATTATGTTTAACACCGGTTAACTGTATTAGAGGTCCTTGTTCTATATCAAAAATATGTATGTTAGTTCTTTTATTGTAAAAAAAACAATATTTTAGTTCTATATACTTGTAAAAAAATGAGTAAACTATACCATTAACCACTAAACTATTTAACCCTTTTACTTTTATCACCGATCTTTTAATTTTATCAATCAGATCATCAAACTATTCAAATGATGTCAATCAAGTCACTTGCCGTTAATTTTTAATAAAAAGCGATGATGTGGCAGTTAACACAATTGGTATAATTCTACATTTGATCCTCAATATTTATACATTCAATCAATTTGGCCCTAAATATTATTTACTTCAGTAAATTTAATTCACCAATTAAATGGTGACACATGTCACCATTAGATAAAATTGTTTTTACTATAATTTAAATTTATTTAAACTATAGCTGGGTATATATTTTATATATATTAAGATTAATTTATACGATATTAAAAAAAGTTAAATTTAAGATTTATATATTTTAAAATAAAATAAATATTTTTTTTCATATTTACATTTAAAGATTATATATAAACTGATCTTTTTTGTTCAACTGATGATTTTATTTTTTATGTTAAAAATAAAAAGGATAAATCATTTATATTTTATTAACTTTTTATTATATATAAAATGTGCAATTTAAAAACTACACGATCTAATAAAAAATAACTAAAATATAAATGATTTATTTTATTTATAAATCATAAATTTAATTTTTTAAAATATTATAAATGAAGAAAAATATGTAAATCTTATATTTATTTTTTAATAATGTATAAATTAATCTTAATATATATAGAATATATACCCAGCTATAGTTCAAAAATAAGGTTTATTCTAGTGGTTTGGTGATTTAAAGTACTTCACCTAGCTTAGGTTTAAATCTCTCTGACATTTTTATTTCTTTTCTCTAGCATTAACTAAATTATAAAATATATAAAGTGTTGTGTAAATTCTCTCCCCAAATGTCGGGTTTGGCTCGGTGGTAAGGCTTCTCTATTTTGCTCCATTTGTCCTAGGTTTGAATCTCCCCCATGCCCCTTTTCTAATTATATTTGTCATTTGATTTTTATTGAATAAGAAATTAACGTCAATTGACTTGATTCACATCATTTAAATAATTTTATGATCTGATTGACAAAATTAAAATATCGTTGGCAAAAGTAAAAAGGCTAAATAATTTAGTAGTCAATGGTATAACTTACCCAAAAAAATTAATATTTTGGTTCAATATTTTAAAGTAAGCAAATAAGAATGATTTATAATGGTAACTTTTATTGTCGATCGACTTTATCTAATCTTAACACTTTTATATTTTTAAGAAAAATCGAATTTTGAACAGAGATTGGATGGTTTTTATTATTAAAAAAATTAAGGTCATATTAGGGTCTCGTTTAAGAGTGATTCGTTTTACCCATCTCGATATATTTATAAAGTATATATATATATATATATATATAATTTGTAAATTTGTAGATTTTCTTTTATTTTTAAAATTATTTAATATTTTTTTATAAAAGTAACTAATTTTATTCAAAATAGGAAATATATCAAAATACAATAAATATTTACAATCATAATCGTAAAATTAAACATTAATAAAATTTCGTATAATCATTTAAACAAGACTAATAAGTTAAGACCACATAAGGATCATATAAGGAAAGATTAAATCTAACCAAGAAACTCGAACAAAGATAAATACAAAAAGATCTTATTGCATAGACAAAAGAACCACAAAAGGGGTTCAAGCTATTGAAAACTCATCGATAAACCGCAAATCAAACTCGAGCGGCGTGAAAAGATATTCACGAACGCAAATTAAATATTCATATCCAATCTGAGGGTCTAAAGCAGTGAATATCAAAATATATCAGATAAATACCATTTTGATCAATCGTGGTGATGTCAAATTAACACTTAAAAAAATAAATAAGTCCTAAGAACCGAAAAACATACCAAAAACATAAAAAAACGTACACATATAAACTTATTAAAAATAAAAAAAAGATATGATATAAAAAATAAAAAGAAAATAAAGAATACAGGGGTCGGCAACTAATATTAAAGTTGGTGTCGCCGTCGATCATTAAAGGCGAAAGAAAAAAGAGATGAACGACACACCAAGAAATGAAAACTAGGTTTTTAGGATTTACCTGATATATAATTAAAAATATTTAATAATTGAAAATTAAAAAAAAGTAAAAGTAACAACATAAAATAAAAAATACTCACTAAAAACATTACCCTTAACAATAAACACTTAAACGTCTCTGGTCGATTCAGTGGTTTGTTGTTGGGTGTTGTTAAGTCCATGACTTAGTGGGCATGAAGCCTGCAGATTCATTGGCCCATCAAAGATTTGTTTATTTATTAATTTTCTCGTTTCATATTATCTACCGTGTTTACAGTTCGAAGAAAAAAGGAGCACATTTATCTAACTTATCCAAAACCAGAGTACAAACAAATGGCTCTCCGCGCCTGTAATCCACTTCCCTCTCTATCTTCTTCCCCATTTCCTTCTTCCTCCACGTCGTTGCCCATCGCCATTTTACCAAGTAAGTCTGTTTTTTTGTTTGACTTTATCTTCTCTGGGAATTTTCATCGAACACCTCTTGTCATTGATGTAAACATTCTTCTTCTTGCAACTTTTTTTCCTATTCGTTGTCAGTTTCCAGGTTGTGGGTGAAAGCGGTTGATTATCATCCTTTAAAATGTTCAATCGGTGCCCAGCTTGTCCAAAACAAGAAAAGATCGGTGATGACCGTGAAAGCATCCGCTGAAAGTGCCGATGACGAGCAACAGTTTCCATCGGAGAGCAAGAAGGAAGATTTGGGTGTGGGGAAACTTCCTTTGGAGTCTAAGATGCAGCAGTTGGCGGAGCAGAAGATGAGGATGAAGCTGGCCAAGAAGATAAGGCTTCGTAGGAAGCGACTTGTTCGCAAGAGAAAGCTGAGGAAGAAGGGACGATGGCCTCCTTCTAAGATGAAGAAATTGAAGAATGTATGACCCTTTTGCTTACCCTTTTCAATTTTCTTCTCTTTATCGTGTAGATGTTATATTCTGTTGAGCAGTGATGATCTCAATGAACTGAATCTGCTGTTATTCTATTTCATTTTGGAAACTCAAAGATGTATGATCCAAGTACTTGCCTGATTTTTCTATCTCTTAGGTGAAATGCAAGCTATTTGTTCATTTGATTCTTAAATGCATACCATTCTCATAATCCTGTCATTTTAGTGACTTTTACATGCTTTTGTTTCACTGCCCTGTAACTATTTTCTGAGGTGAAAGAAAATGAAGTTGATTCATTCCTTTGAGATCGTTGGGCAACAACAAAAGGTAATTTTTGGGAGGATATTCGGCCTATGTATTGAAGCTCTATGTCTATATTCTCTGTTATTATTTAAGATTTGGATGAGTGTGGTACACAGATATGTATCTAATGTAGGTATCTTCATTTTTCTATTAACTTTTCATGTGTTTAGAAGGTCCTAAGAATATCACATCTTCGTATCTATATTCGAATATGCATCATATATAGGTTTGGAACATGGGTTGAGCATCGTGTAGTGTACCATTTAGCGGCTTCTGTTTTGGTTCGGCCATTGTTAGAGTTACAAATGCCATTTTGACTTTATAAGTCTACCCTTAACATAAAATGACGTATCCGTCCTTTAGTCTAACTTCTTTTAAGGAATAAGAAAGAACATGTAAATTTATCTTATTTCTTGTTATCATTTGAAATCTATAAAATCCACAAATTTCAATTTATTTATTGTGTAAGATCTTCTAAGCATACGAAAAACTTTAAAATTAGTATTTTCTTGGACAATAGTCATATCCCAAAATTCACTCTCCTGGTCTAATCATGGGATGCAAGGGACAAATTGTCAAATCCCCTTGTCCTAGTCAAATTTTTACAAGTTCATTTTTGAATATTATTAAGGGTAAACTATTTATTTAGTTATTTACCCAACCAACTATTTTTTTCAAGAGCATATATATAAAGTTAAGTTCTAGTTCTGTTTTAATCATTCACCATTACAAAATTAATGATATAACAATTTTTAATTTTTAATATATATATATATATATTTATTTTCAAATCATATGCGATCACCTTGTTAGTAACAAAACAAGGGAAACCCTAAACGAAATTATTTGGATTCAAAGCTGGCTCTCTCGGAAGAGATTTAAGCAGTCAACCTCTTAAGCTAGGAAGAATACATCAATACATGTCTTGGTTATGCCAAAGTATACATGCATATATATATATATATATATATATATATGAACATAAAGTATATATTTAACTTACATTAAATTATCATCATAAAATAAAAGAATTTTGTTAAGTTTGGGATTCAAATGTGAGACATTTCGTAAAAACATCCAAAGACGGTCACTAAATTAGACTAAGAAACAATTTATAATATACCGATATTATTATTTACCGTATATAAAATATTAAATTAAAATTAAATAATTTCCCATTTCTTTTAAGTCTTAAGCCCCAAAATTCATTTAGTCTAATTTATATGAAAGACGATTAAAAATGAAAAATAAAATGTCAAAAATATGATAAATGCCATGAACAAATATCAAGGGGCGTTATTTAATGGTACACCACAAATCCTTGGGCCATGCAGCCATACTCAGAAACAAAAGAGAGTAATCAAGCCCGGCTATGGAGTTCACACGTGTCAGTATCCGATTCACAGACACAGATTTCATCGATGAGATTCGATCAACTGTCTGTCGCCTATAAATCAAACAGCTTATCCTACTCTGTCGGAAACAAGAATGGCAACCGAAATGGCCCTTCTAAAGCCTATCTCCATGTTCAGTTCCACCACCCCATTTTCAGCAACTCACGATATGTGAAGTTCGCCACCGTCAGAATGTCATCCACTTCGCCGCCAAAGACGGAAAAGACAGCTGCGAAGGGCGGCAAGAAAGCTGCCAAAACGGCAACCGACGCCGAGGTTCTAGACCACTGACTTCGATGAGATGGAGACCCTTTTCAACACCGAGATCAACAAAAACCTTAACCAGTCCGAGTTCGAGGCACTGCTGCAAGAGTTCAAGACTGATTACAACCAGATCCACTTTGTGAGGAACAAGTAGTTCAAGGAGGCTGCTGATAAGATCGACGGTCCTTAGAGACATATCTTCGTTGAGTTCTTGGAGAGGTCTTGCACTGCTGAGTTCTCCGGTTTTCTACTCTACAAAGAACTCGGGAGGAGGCTCAAGGTATCATAATATTCTTTTACCCTCTTTTCTCGCCATTAGGCCTGTAAATGAGACTGTCAAGCTTGAGTACTGATTATCTTACTCGATTTAAAAAGTTTAAAGTTGACTTAAATCGATATCAAACTCATTCAAACTTCAACCGAGCTCAAATTTGAACTTCAGCCGAGTAGTTTGTTATTATTTGGTCTCACTTACAGCCCTACTCGCCATAGTTAAATATATATTCATTTGTTTTGCTAAATACTGCAGAAAACCAATCCAGTTGTGGCTGAGATTTTCTCTCTTATGTCAAGGGACGAAGCCAGGCACGCCGGGTATGCACATTATATGGCCATTATGAACAGATTTACTAAAGTTAAAGTTTACCATTTTATTGATTTACAGGTTTCTGAACAAGGGTTTGTCTGATTTCAATTTGGCATTGGACCTTGGGTTCTTGACAAAGGCTAGAAAGTACACCTTCTTCAAGCCAAAGTTCATTTTCTATGCTACCAATTTATCTGAGAAAATTGGGTATTGGAGAAACATTACTATCTACAGACATCTCAAAGAGAATCCAGAGTACCAATGCTATCCTATTTTCAAGTATTTTGAGAACTGGTGCCAGGACGAAAACAGTCGGGGCGATTTCTTCTCTGCGTTGCTCAAGGCACAGCCCCAGTTCCTTAGTGATTGGAAGGCTAAGCTGTGGTCCAGATTCTTCTGCCTCTGGGTAATCATTTTGTTTCTTTCATGCTATCTATGTCATCATACTACATCCCCATCACAGTGTTTTAACAATTTTGTTCTGCAGGTGTATGTTACCATGTACCTCAACGACTGTCAACGCACCGCTTTCTACACGGGCATTGGACTTGACACCAAAGAATTCGACATGCATGTCATCATCGAGGTTTGATTCTGCCTCCATTGTTGCATTGTGTTAAATTTAAAGCATTCCATCTGCAGGTGCTTATGCTAGTAAAATTTGAGCTTGCTTTTAATCTTATTGAGCCATTAAACTGGGGATTCTGCATCTACCCCAGCTTAGTAGAAGCTACTAGTTAGCAGCTAAATTGTTGTATAAGGCCGTAAAGTCTCGAGTTTCGGTCCCTATTCCCTTGTTAATCTTGGGATTCCTTGCCTGCAGACAAACCGCACGACCGCCAGGATTTTCCCTGCCGTGCTGGATGTTGAGAATCCGGAGTTCAAGAGGAGGTTGGACAAAATGGTTGAGATCAACTAACAATTGGTTGCTGTTGGGGAGACAGAGGATATTCCTTTGGTGAAGAACTTAAAGAGGATTCCACTGATTGCAGCATTGGCCTCGGAGCTCTTGGCTACATATCTGATGCTGCCAATCGAGTCAGGATCCATTGATTTTGCTGAATTTAAACCACAGCTTGTGTACTAGAGTTTTATTTTTGTAAGAGTTCCACTTTTCTGGTACGTTTTCAGCTTTAGTCATGTTATATGTAGCAAGATTTAGCAAAAGAAACTTAGGAACAGTTGATTGCCTAATGAAATTTTGCATTTCTTTTCTGCTTTTTTTCTCTTCTTCACGTACAACCACTCAGCGGGCAAATCGATCACTTGTGACCGGACATAACAAGACTAACAATGCTGTTAAAAACAACACTAAATCTTTGTCCCTGGCAGTTTAGATATTATACCAGATAGTGTCGGTTTTCAGCTGTTAATATATAGCTTTAAACACAAACAAATTTTAAAACAAATCGATCCATTGAAACTCGATTCATTTTTACAGCCTAAACGGTTTTTGGTCGTAATAATCAAGCTATATCAAACTTAGTTTTATCTTTAAATTTGTAGTTCTTGGGGTTGCTGTCAAAACCATCAAGGCCGTCGATCTTCTGCAAAAGCTTGGGAATCCCCGTTTCCACGTCTAAGTTATGTTTCGAAACATTAACGCTTTCCCCATTGACTGAAAGTTCAGCGCCATCCTCGGGAACCAATGCCCGCAAATCGATCAACGAGGGCGGGATCCTCGAAAGCAGCACTTGCCTGAAGTTCCTCAATATCCCTTTGTTGAAAGGGTTTGCCTTCCTATCGTAACGGTACCGGAAGCTCTCATAAGTTGTCTGGATGCAAAACACATATTGAGAGGGCCATTAATGAAATGAATTAGCAAAAGCATGAGTGGGAAATTAAAAAGATGCCTATGTTGTCCTATCTTATATGGGCTCGAATGATCAAATTCTGGTATTCGTCTAAATATAATACTTTTCTGCTTAATTAAAGAAAAAAGAAGATCACCTGATTCGTGGAGATGAGGTAGAAATGGAAGACAGTGAGGCCGCCAACGAACCAGACGACGATGAAGCAATAGAGGATGAGGACAACTGAGAGTATGTCCCGAGATACCGCGTTCCAGAAGCCGGTGTCTTGTCGGAGAATGTTCACCCAAGAACACGTGAACACGAATATGCACAGTGCGGTGGATGATGATATGAAACATATGAAGAATGTGTAGTTGCGCTGCAATCAGTGACACCACCCAATGTGTGGTTTTCAATATGAACGAGACAACATGAGATGAGACACAAAGAAGTTAATAAATTTAGTACTTAATTGTAAAATAAGATCCACGTTATAATTTTTTCTCATTTTTATGTGTTTTAAGTTATTTTTTTTAATTAAATTAGATGTATAAACTTTTTTATTTTAAAATTAAATTGTTATCTATTAAAAGAGAACCCATCACCCAATAAACACATGACATCTAACACAATTTCTAATAATCTTTTAATTATAATGAACCCCTAAAATATTTTCTCTTACACTAATAGCCACCGCCAAGTAAACCCCTATTACCGATTATCTCAGTTTTATTATTGTCGTAAACCGCCAAATTTGCCGGTATTGGCAAAATGGCTGGGAAAATAACTTTGGGAAAAAGAATCCTTAAAATAATCCAACTTGAAGATTATTTCTCATCTAGAGTGATATCTACAGTAATCTGACGAAGACGTTAGGTGTTTCACGTATCTTCAGAAACCTCGGGAGTGTATGGTGTCTTCAAGTCAAATATGCAATCATGAAGTCTTTAAATTTGACTTGAAGACTCATGAAACACCTAACGTCTTTACGTTGATACTGTTGAATTCACTATATATAGGGAAATAATCCTCGAGTTAACTTATTCTAGGAATTCTTTTTCCCAATCACATTCACTCAGCCATTTTGCCGGTGTTATTAACGAATGGTAAACAAGAGTACATGCCACAAATGAACACAACGGATGGATTAGAGGTGTTATAGATCTAGGCATACGACTTTGCTACGGCATCTAAGTCACATTCGACGGCAGCTGATAGAATAGGAGGAAAAAGGGTTTACGAATTTCAAATATTTTTAGGGGGATTTTTGAGAAATTAGAATTTTTGAGGTATTTTAATTTTGAAAAATAAAATTTTATATCACATGTCAAGTAATAATTGGGTGATAGAATAGTTCATACGCTTCACGATAATATTTTTTTCTTCATAATTTTCTAAATTCTATGTTCTTTGACTTTAAAATTATTTGTTGGCATAAAATATAAGACAAATAATATAATGTTAATATGAAACAAACATGATTAAGATTTGAACGCGAGTTAAAGATGTAGAGATTGAGAGTTAAATTGATGAAAATAATATGAATCGAATGAAGGGAGATATACTTGTCCGATGCATTGACCCACCCATGGACAATGGTGGTCAAACCTCTGGACGCAGTTATTGCAAATGGAGCAATGAGATGCGCGCGGCGACCGATACAGCAAGCACGTTTCACAGAACTTCACCTGAACCGTTTCACCCGTCGCCAGTTTCACTTCCTTCATCCTCGGCACTCTCAGGTTCCCCGGCTTACCGTTCAGCCAATCGAACGAGGTGCTCTTGCTCAGGTCGTTGTCGTCCTCCTCGGGCGGTTTCGAATTTCTGGGTATTATTCCAGGATCTCCAAAGCTCGTTAGAAACAGAAACGCTAAATCCTGCCCAAAAAAAAAAAAAAAACACGCACAAAGGCTAGACGAATTGATTGATGATGGTTCAAATTGCGATAACAAGGATGATGCCGATCGAGAAGAATTGAATGAATATAATTTTGACCAACCAAAACAGTGAGGACGAGTCCCCCGAGCAGTATCTGATGGTTGAGAATGGTGTCTTGGGGCTTTATGTGCAACGCCATCTTTATGCAGAAGGCGATGGCGGGGCATCCAATCAAAAACGACGTCAAGAAAAGTGATGACGCATCGGGGCCAAGTATCACTCTCCCGCCACAACAAAAATCCTGGATAACATTCACAGATTAGAAGAACTTGACGATGTACGGTCAATCAAAATGAAGGGGAGAAGAGGAGAGAGGGTACATTGTTTCCTTTCCAAACGTGATAAATCCTCTTGGGATGGGGGTGAACGGAGGAAGAATCGTATATTTGACTTGTGCTTTTTCTCATGCTTCCCTTGGTTTCAATTGAATGCATGGACCCAAGGAAAACCAAGAACCCAAAACATGGGGGGAACACAAAAAAAGAAGAAGAAAAAGAGGAGAGACCTTAATTACCCAAAGCCTAACAATATTAAAAGTGGCTTTCATTGTTTCTTGTTAGCTCAAGGAGATGGCGTTTTTCCTAACGAACTTTCTAATTTCAACCAAAAGTAATTAAGAGGTTTGTGTCTGTTTCCTTTTCAAGCTTCTGATTTTAATCCCCAGCATATAACACCCTCAATCCGGTATAGTTGTAAACTGGATCGACAATGTCACATTGATTGTTTGAAATTATGTCCGACTCAAACTTGAACTAAATCATATATATCATATTCGGTTAATCGTAAATGGGGACTTCCCTGAAAACATTACAAAATCATATCACAAGCCTTACATGATTGAGGGACCACTTGAACAATTTAACAAATTTAGGTCATTGATACTACTACCAGACTATAGGTATCAATACTGAATGATCAACATTGTATTTTTTTTTTTGACAATATCGACGTCAATTTGAAATATTATATCTCTATTTCAATTGATTTGATTGATATTAATACCAAGATCTTAGTACTAATACTACTAAAATAATACCAATACTCAATTTCAAAATAGCACATTGTCAACTTGACAATAAACGCTCAATTACCCTACTACGGTAACTGGTGCTCGAACCCATAATCTCTAGAAACAACAACGATTACTCTAACCACTGATGTAAGTTGATTCATGCAAAAATAAAATTGAGTCAGCTTGTCCAAAATTTTGAAGTCATAAATAGAAACTATGATGAGTGCTTAGTCGTTCGTCATCGGATCCATCATCTTCCTCCAGGTGGCATCTCTTTTTTTCCTAGGTTTATCAGCTTTATCAACATACCAAAATGAAAATACCTTTTTCGGCGTTTTCTAAAACATTAAAACGTCGGAAATGAAAATCAAATGGACAGGGAAACTGTATATAAACATTACATTATAAATTATTCCGAACATACACAGTTTCAGTACATCAGATACACCCCCCAACATATCATATAATTACTGCTTCCGTTAATTTATTTCAGATAGAAGATTTAAGGGACGAATCATCTTCGGCAACTCTAAGACTCACAGACTCCTTTAACAAATCAAATGAAGTTAAAGAATGTGGCAAAAGTAGGACACTCATCTCCTTGTCCGCATTTTCCAGCAGTGTTTTAATGGGTACGACCTGCATATATCAGCAAAGAAAATTTAGTGATTATGTTTTTATCATCCAGATATTAAGTTCCAATTTATTACTTGGTTCTCATGTTAATAATGCGTGGGACAAGATTCGACCTTTCGGGAATTCGTATTACTTTCTGTGAAGTAAACCACCGGAGAACAACTACCGTAAACTTTTTCGTAGGGTATATGCATAAAACTGAGTAACATGAACTCGGATTTTTCCAATGGCCAACTAGATTATCATGGCATGCCTTGCACCCATTTCTCAGTGGCTATCGGTTTCTCCTTGTTATCTATCATGCAATCAATATATTTTTCAACCTTTGTCAATTTTTCTTCTCAACTTTTGATTAATTTGTTAGTAAGTAAAAACAAACTTAGTAGGAAGACCAACATGCTGGAAAAAGCTGCAATAACGCAAAAATATGCAAAGACTTTATACAATTTTCTGCAAACCGGAGAACAAGCCTTCCGGACAGTGGATGAAAAATAAAGAATAAAATAGCAGTTTTACCTTCTTTGGCTCGTAGAAGGAATTCTCATCCATAGGACCAGCAGATGTGAGAATGGTCTTTGCTGATCCAGACAGCTTTTCAGAGTTCGGATCCAGTCCACCAACAGAAATTTGGAGGTTCACTGAATTGCTCCCAAAGTTTACAGCCTGGATTTTAAAACAAAGAATAAGTTTGAAGGTAAGATGAATATAAGCACAAAATCAAAGACAGCCAATATCTTTTCAATTAGCAAGACAATGTTAGAAGCATGCAAGTAAAAAGATTTGGATACTTTGATAGATTTTCAGGAACGTGTGAAGTCCAAAATATCAACATTGGAGACATGTAAATTCCAAAATGCCTAAATTTTCAAGTTATCCATCATTGTTCTTCTTCTTTTCTTTTGACTACAGTAATCTGTCACGATTAGAAATGAAAATCGAGTTCAACATAAAAATTATAAGAAAAAAAGCAAGTAACAAAGTCCACATTTGCACCAAAACCGTCCTCTGCACTTCATTTCAAATTTGTACTAAACTTAAACATGATCTCAATGGTGACAGTTTGGAGGTCGGGTGCCTATAAGATCATTCATAGATCAATAAGAGTATCACAATTAATAAGAAGAAAAGTGAGCCTAAGTATTGATTTGGAACTCAAATTAAGAAATTTTATTTTGTAGCGGAAGGGATCGGATGAAATCACCTTCAGAATTCATAATTACTTTTCTCTTCTGACCAGCAAACCTACAACCCCCGAGAAAAAAAAAATAAAGAAAAAGTACCCCAAAGTAGGCTTTCAGATTTAAGGATTTTAGTTATTGTTAGGTTTCATCCAAGGATGTTGTATAGGTTGGGATAGATATTATCATACCCGATAATAATTCTATACATACATACATACATTTATATACATTAACTAAAAAATGTTCTTGTAGGTCCAACACATTCAGGGAAATCAAACAATTATCCTTTTCTAAATGTGTAAATGCATCTATACTGAAACCTATGTTTTGTGTTAATTGTTATGTCTCACGCGCCCTGGGTAACAAATGAGGTTTTGGAGCGCATGGACTTCTTGTTAGGAAGAAGGCAAAATGAATCAAATTAGCTATGGGAAAATATTTTAAGAAAAATGTCACGGTCAAAATGTTACAGACCTTTATCCTGATGTAGGTTTGACCATTTGAATTTTTCCAAGCAATTGCAGATGCTAAAAGGGAAGTAGAGGAATCTGTTTGCAGTGTTGCATTAAGAAAAGTTGCTCCACTTGACTCCGTGAAAAAACGTTGCACCCAGTAGCTAGGAGTCCCATATGCCTGATAGGAGTTGAAGACAATTGCATCTGGGTTCCACCTTAATAACAAAGTTTATCAAGATCAGATTTACAACATAATTAAGAGAGTATATATATATACATGTATTGAGAGAGAAAAAAGAACAGAGAAAAATACCGCCTGTCATTACTATTTACAAAAAGTGGTGCATAGCTAGCCATCTGCACAACATCGCTGCAGTACAGTAAACATAGTTTCAGAGGCTTGAAAACATAAAATTATGGTCTTGAAGCACTGTTTAAGTATATAAATAGTTTGTGCTCCAGAAACACTTCTACAAGTTATACAAGAATCCATCAAAATCTCTGCACTATATTCTTTTGCCAGTTTCCCATTTCAATGAAAGTATTTAAAATGACTTCGGCGAAGAATCAATTGTCTTAAAACTTCGAAGTTATACGAAAGGATCCAAGATTAGCAAACCAACCACTTACACAATTAATAATGTGCCAGAAGGTGGGGCTTTCATGAAGAGACCAGGATAGGCCTATTCTGGAGATTTAAATGAAAGAGGAATATGTTGAATAGGAAGCACATAAAAAATATATAAAAATACCTGTTCTTTTCCAGACCAATAAGGAAACCAGCCTCAGCAAGTGCTGCTAAAAGACTTCCAGTGCCAGCATCTTTCCCGGTCACAGCGTATTCACTAACAAAGGCCTGGAATGTGTTGAAGAAACAAATAAGAAAACAAACAAATCCAAATGTCATTGATAACCACCACATCTACATACCTTGGGACCCTGTCGTGATGTATGATCAAACTTGTTGGACATGGAAAACAAGTTGTTGGCAGATGTATAAACCTATTAAGAGATCATGGAAAAAGACTTATCATGCCATCCAAATTCAACAGAAAATGAAAAGCGGAAAACAAAAGTAGATAAACTAAAAAGTCATCCTATTGTCATTATGCATGCTGTCAAGAACTTTACATGAAAATCATAAAGATCAGCAGGGTGGTCGAGTGGGCGAGACGATCCATCACAGTTTGAAATTATTTGGATATCTGGGTAGGCCCGCTTTATAGCATCATAGAACTTGAGGTAATTTCCTGCTCAATCCAAAAATAAAAAAAATAAAAATAAAAACAGGAGGGGGAAGTGACTCTCCACACTGATATTTCTAAATTAAATAACCATTTACTGCTAAAGAACTGCAGTAACCTATCGAATTTCTTATCATGTTTGGGTAAAAACACTGGTTAAGCGATACAGGCAGACAGTAACTTCTGTGATATTTGTATTAAAAAATTTCACTCAGGATTCAGGAAAATTGCTTTCATCATTGTTTGCCAACCACAAATTTTCAAGCACACTTTTCAAAATCAGAGATTTGCGGCCCAATCACAATGTGGAACTAAACATCGATATTCCTGAAACTAGGCCATGAGCATAATATAGTTCACAAAACCACAATAAGTACAGACGCAGGAATTTCAGTCAAAGGGCATGAACTTAAAAAGTTATATTAAAAATTTAGGGGGTGTCGCATCTGCAGTACCTGATCCAGATTAGTCGATCAATAGGTCGGATACTGGTGTTTATACCAAAAAAATTTAGGGGGTGTGAAATAAGATAATCAATAGAAAATACAAAGAATAACTAAAATATAAGGGAATTTGAAATTTCTAGGGGGTTTGACCGCACCCCCTTCGGTCCATCCCCGATAACTAATTATATATATGAGCTCTTATGCTTCTGAGGGACACACATCAAATTATAGAAACTAACAACTGCAAATCCAATCACTCTTGAAAACAAGCTGACCCACCTAAATAGTAAACGTGTACCAGCAATCCTTGTGCAATGGATAAAAGCTTTTCATGTCTCCTAAGACAGCACTGTTTTTTAAAATTTCACAACACCAAATACTCACAGGCTAGACTCTACATCACCCTCATATGGACCATACAAGGTGAATTTTCCTTCAACAACTAATCTTTTTTTGACAAAAAAGGTTATTAATGTTAAAAAAAAAACTATAAAAGTTTCTCATTTATAACTACCATCTCACCAACAAATTCACATAAATATGCATATGCAAGCATGATAAGTTATCCAACCTCGATAATTCTTCTTCCCACAATCCTCATTGCCAACGGCAACATATCTCAAATCAAAGGGTTCAGGGTGTCCCATTGCCGCTCGAACAACACCCCACCTAGAATTCGAATCACCTCTAGCAAACTCAAGGCCATCAAGGGCTTCCTAAAATCAACATGTTATAAAGAATATCATCAAAAGAAAGAAGAAAGAAACCATTATAAAGAAAGATGGTAAAAGACAAAGTAACCACATATAATAAGACCATTCTTGAACTTTTTTCTCCTAATCTCATTGGAAAGTTTGCAAAATACATAATTTTTTTTTAAATTTATACCAAGCATTATTAAATTTTGTTTTCTACAAAAAGAAGAGAATAATGTTTTTGATAAGAATTGAGAATTGTAGACCTCGTTAAAAACCCCCTTCTTGATTAATGGAGCTCATAGGGAAACTCCTTAATCGGCGGAAGGAGGAAAAGAGTGCCTTTAGATTTTATTCATCACAAGAAAGGTACATAAGAAATACAACAAAGAAACACCCCGTACAGAAATAGAAAACCAAAAAACAATCATAAACAACCACACTGAACTCAGCCTATTCCTACCTTAGCTAAGGCGTCAGCCTCTAAGTTATCCGTCCTAGCAACCCATCTAACAATTCCTTGAAAAACTTTAAGCCTATCAACTATGTCTTTCACAATAAAAGCATACACATCTGGGCATAATTCAACGTTCTTAATCCAGTCCACTGCCACTCGGCTATCACTCTCTATTATCAAACGATCCTTTTAAATTCCAAAAAAAGAGACAAAGAAAGATAATCCCTTGTGAATTGCTTTAAGCTCCATCAAGGTTGGAGGGCCTGGACCAGAAGACTCCTTGAAAGAACCTACAATCAAATCAGTATAATCTCTTAAAACTCTACCTAATCCACTTCTATTCCAGTCCGAACTAGAAGTAGCATCAACATTCAATTTAATAAAGCCCTTAGGAGGAGGAAGCCAAAGGATCTTTGTTACAACCACCTTATTGGAGGAGGAACAAGAATCCCCTAGAGAAGGATTTGAGATAAGAGAATCCTTGGGGATAGAGATCTCTTTATACTTGGCTAAAAACCATGAAGCAAGCCTAAACCTTGCTAAGAAAAATAATTCTGTCTGATCTAACTTCCCCCCTTCGAACACAATGGAATTCCTGACTTTCCAAATGGTCCATAGAACAACCCCTGGAACAAATGACCATATCGTAGAATTTTTCTTCAAATCTTCCCAGGATTGGAGAAAAATCTTGGCATTAGTATGAAAAATAGAATTGAACCTCCATAACTTCAAGAATTTATTCCATAAAGACCACGCAACAGAACAAGAAAAAAATAAATGTGAGGAAGACTCCTCCACTAAATTGCAAAGAGGACATAAAACATCATCAATGCCCTGAACCCCTTTTTTAACCAGTTCAGTCTTACATGCCAGCTTCTGAAGAACAACTTGCTACATAAAGGATTCCACTTTTGGAGGAAGCAGTCCCCTCTAAATTATATTTTTCCAGAAATGAACCTCCTCTGATCCTGAAGAACACAGCTTGACACAAGAGCTAACAAAATACACACCATCCTCACTGCCTTTCCATATCAAACCATCGTTGGAATCTTTGGAAAGTGAAAAAATTGGAAATGATAACCATCAAATTTGACCATTGTTCAAATTCCCAATCATTTAAATTTCTTCGGAATTGAACATTCCAAATCCAACCCATAGTCGATGTTCCCCGAACTCACATAATTTGCTAATCTTGTTTGAAGTAATCGAAAACAGTCTAGGAAAAATGACCAAGAGTGGATAATCCATAGCCCAAATATCATGCCAAAACCGAATAAACTTTCCATCACCGGCTTGAAAGCTACACAAACTTCGAAACTTAGAACCGAAAGAGTCATCTTCGAAATGGTTATTCACGACTGATCTCCAAATCCAAGAAGCTTGAGCTGGAATCTTACTGTCGAACAATAGTAGGGATGAATCAATATTGTATTTGCTGCAAATCATTCTCCTCCAAACATAATTTCTTTCGTTAGCAAACCTCCATGACCATTTCCCTAATAAAGCTCTGTTCATCAAATTTAGATCCAGTACTCCCAGACCTCCCTCATTCTTTGGTTTACACACAGTAGACCAATTAACCCAATGTATCTTTTTTTTCCCATTGCCGCCTCCCCATAAGAAATTAGACATGATCGCATTGAGGATTTTGTAAACCGAGGCTGGAATCTTAAACATCGACAAGAAATAATTAGGAAGCGAGCATAAGACCGACTTAACCAATACCAATCTCCCAGCTAATGAAAGAGTAGAAGCCTTCAAACCAGCAAGTTTTCTGTAGAAATTTTGAACCACCGGGTCTCAATGAGCTTGTGAGTTCCTAGTAGCACCAAGGGGTAATCCAAGATAATCTGAAGGAAAGCACCCAATTGAACAACCAATAGAATTTGCCCATTCTTGAACTTCTTGAGTGGTGTTAATACCAAACAGTTTGCATTTCTTTAAATTCAGCTGAAGACCAGACATAACTTCAAACACTCTAAGAACCCTCTTTACATTCAAAATTTGCATCTTTGACGCTCCACAAAATCATCAGCGAAATGCAAATGAGTTAAATTAAAAAAACGCCTCCTCCCTACCTATAGCCATTCCAGAGAAAAACCACTCAGAGACTGCCTTTAGAAGTAGTAAATTCAGAAGTTCCCCAACTAGATTGAACAATAATGGAGACAGAGAACAACCCTGACGAAGACCCTTTGCCATTGGGAATTCCTCAATAGGAACGCCATTGACCAAAATTGAAACGGAAGCTGAGGATACACATTTCCTTATCCATCCAATCCATCTGGAGCCAAAAACCCATTTTCTCCATTACCTTGAACAAAATAGGCCAATCAACAGTATCATATGCCTTCTTGTAGTCAACTTTAAAGACGCAACCCTTGAGCCCTTTTTTCCTCTATTGGAAATTTGGTCATTGAAAGCCTTGATTTAGTCATAATCTGTGAGATATTCTAGGATTTGTTTTCTATGTAAATCAAGAAAAAGTAGGAAAGTAGAACCTGTCAAATATTGGCTCTAATTAGTTTCTTTTTTTGTTGTAATTTCCCTCTGTATAAAAGGAGCCTTGTACTCATTCAAGAAATAAGACACATATTATTTCTTCATTCTTTTCTAATTTGGTGTCAGAGCCATAATCGTGTCTTAACCCTAAAACACAATAGTTCCAAAATCACTGTAGCCATGTCCGAAGTCGCGTCGGAAATCACCTCAACCCCTGCCGCGGCCACTCTGCAGCACCACTCCAATTCTCATTCTGTCCAAATCACCACCATCCGCTTAAATGGTGACAACTTCCTTCGATGGTTACAATCAGTCCAGATGTATATTTGTGGGCAAGGGAAAATCGGTTACATCACTGGTGACAAGAAGGCTCCTGCTGTTGATGATCCACTATACGCTACTTGGGATGCTGAAAACTCCATGGTTATGACATGGCTGGTCAATTCCATGGAGGAGGACATAAGCTCCAATTACATGTGCTATCCTACTGCAAAAGAATTGTGGGATAATGTTAGTCAGATGTATTCTGACCTAGGCAACCAATCTTAGGTTTTTGAGTTGACTTTAAAATTGGAGGAGATTCGTCAAGGAGATAATTCTGTCACCACATATTTCCATTCGTTGAAAAGGCTGTGGCAGGATCTTGATCTCTTTAACACATACGAATGGAAAAGTATTGACGACTGTAATCACCATAAGAAAACTGTAGAAGATAGTCGTATTTACAAGTTTCTTGCCGGCCTCAATGTTGAGTTTGATGAAGTACGAGGAAGGATTATTGGCAGACCTCCTCTTCCATCCATTGGCGAAGTATTTGCCGAAGTTAGAAGAGAAGAAAGCATAAGGAATGTCATGCTCAAAAAGAAGAGTATTGGTGAGTTAATTGAAAATTTTGCCTTATTGAGTGATGTTGCAACCTACAAGGCAGCAAACTACCAGCGCAGGTCTGATGATAAACCACGGGTGGTGCGATTTTTGCAACAAACCCCGCCATACACGTGAGACATGTTGGAAAATTCATGGAAAACCTGCTAACTGGAAAAGCAACAAGCAAGGAGAGAAGAATCGTGGAATTCCTACTGCAAGTGAAGCCGACTCAGGTCCCTTCAACAAAGAGCAGATTGATCAACTCTTGAAACTGATAAAATCCAATTTCTCATCCGGTATTCCTAGTGTTTCTTTGGCACAAACAGGTAGTCTAAATTCCTCTCCGTGGATAATAGATTCCAGAGCCTCAGATCACATGACTAGTTTTTCTCATTTATTTAATACATATTCACCTTGCCTTGGAAATGAAAAAAATAGAATTGCCGATGGTAGTTTTTCACCTATTGCAGGAAAAGGACTCATTAAACTGGCAAAGAAAATTAATCTCAATAATGTTCTTTATGTCCCTAAATTAGCCTGCAATATTTTGTCTGTCAGTAAACTATCTAGAGATTCTAATTGTTGCATTACCTTCTTTGAATCACATTGTGAATTTCAGGACCAAAACTCGGGGATGATGATTGGACGTGCTAGGATGATTGAAGGTCTTTATTACTTTGAAGTATCTATCAGTAATAAAAAAGTTCAGAGCTTTAGTGGTACTAGTTCAATTTCTGTTCGAGAAAAAATAATGTTGTGGCACTATAGACTAGGACATCCTAGTTTTCTTTATTTGAAACACTTATTTCCAGAATTATTTAAAGGGATTGATTGTTCTTCTTTTCATTGTGAAAATTGCATTTTTTTCAAAAAACCGTTGTTCCCCTTATTTACCAAAAGATTATCAGGCCTCCAAACCTTTTTATCTGTTTCATAGTGATGTTTGGGGCCCTTCTAAAGTTACTATTATTTTTGGTAAAAGGTGGTTTGTTACTTTTATTGATGACCACACACGGTTATGTTGGATTTATCTAATGAATAAAAAGTCTGACGTGAAAGATTTATTCAAAAATTTTTACACTCTGATTGAAAACCAATTTCAAACCAAGATTAGTATTTTACATTCTGACAATGGAACAGAATATTTTAATGAGCACTTAGGTGATTTTTTGAAAGAGAAAGGGATTTTTCATCACTCTACATGTCGGGATACCCCTCAACAAAATGGCATTGCAGAACGAAAAATAAACATTTACTTGAAGTAGCACGTGCCATAATGTTTTACATGCATGTTCCCAAATACTTATGGGGTGAAGCAGTTTTAACAGCCGCTTACTTGATAAATAGGATGCCTACTAAGGTGTTAACATACAAAACACCACTCGATTGCCTAAAATCATCTTTTCCTAGAACAAGGTTGTTTTCTGAGTTACCTGTCAAAGTTTTTGGATGTACTGTCTATGTTCATGTTCCATGCCAATTTCGTTCAAAACTTAACCCACGTGCTATTAAATGCATTTTTTTGGGGTACTCTTCAAATAAAAAGGGGTATAAGTGTTTTGATCCTCAAACAAAAAAAAATCATGTGAGTATGGATGTGTCGTTTTTGGAAACAAAACCTTATTTCACAAAAAATTCTCTTCAGGGGGAGACAAGTGATGTAGAAGACAATTTTTGGGACATTTCTATCCCACTACCCAATGCCATTTATCCTACACAAAAACCACGCATTTCTGAGAGTGGTCGCTTTGAAAATCCAAATTCAAGTGTTTCTAATAACGATTGCCTAGGAAAACCAGGTTTGTTGGTGCCTAATGAAGGAGATTCTCGTTCAGGGGGAGAAGTACTACAAACTAATCAACGTGATTTGAATTCTGAGCTTCAATTTTATACTAGGAAGAGATTTCATTTGAGAAATAAAGACTCAAATATCAACCCTGCACGAAACCAATTTGAAGATCTAAGTTCTGGTGTCGAAACTTCAGGTAATCTTATCCCTACTACACCTTTGATTTCCTCCACTTTGTCCAACAATTCACCTAGTATTCCTGATCTTGATGTCCCTATAGCACTTAGGAAAGGTGTCCGAAATTGCACTCAACATCCCATTGCAAAATATCTTACCTATCACAGACTATCAAAAAACCATAAAACTTTCACATCTAGGATTTCACATTTGTTTGTTCCAAGGAATATACAGGAAGCATTGGATGATTCGAATTGGAAATTAGCAGTCATGGAGGAGATGAATGCTCTAAGGAGAAGTGGTACATGGGAGATTGTCGATCTACCCAAAGGAAAGAAAATAGTTAGGTGTAAATGGGTGTTTACAATAAAAAGTAAAGCTGATGGAAGCGTTGAGAGATACAAGGCGAGATTGGTGGCTAAAGGCTTTACTCAGACATATGGGATTGACTACCAAGAGACTTTTGCTCCTGTTGCTAAAATAAATTCTATTAGAGTGTTGTTATCTCTTGCAGTGAACTCCGATTGGCCTCTACATCAACTTGACGTTAAAAATGCATTTCTCAATGGTGATCTGGAAGAGGAGGTGTATATGAGCCTACCGCCAGGATTTGAGAAGAAACTTGGCAGTAACAAAGTATGCAGATTACACAAGTCACTATATGGACTCAAACAGTCACCAAGAGCTTGGTTTGACCGCTTTGGAAAGACAATTATCAGTTATGGCTTCTTGCAGAGTCAAGCTGATCACACAGTATTTTATAAACATTCAAAAGATGGTAAAGTTGCAATTTTGATTGTTTATGTTGGTGATATTATTCTCACTGGTGATGATGAAACAGAATTAACTATTCTGAAGAAAAGACTAGCAAAGGAGTTCCAAATTAAGGACCTGGGAGCTCTTAAGTATTTCCTTGGAATGGAATTTGCAAGATCTAAGGAAGGCATATTTGTCAATCAGAGAAAATATGTTCTTGATCTCCTTGGAGAAATAGGTCTACTTGGTTGTAAGATGGTTGAAACTCCGGTTGAGCCAAACTTGAAGTTACAAGCTGCTAAGGTTGAAGTAAAGGACAGGGAACAATATCAGAGACTTGTAGGGAAGTTGATTTACTTGTCTCATACATAGGGGTGTTCAAAATTCGATTTTAACCGAATTAACCGACCGAACCGAATTAGTTCGGTTAATTCGGTCGGCCACCGAATTAATTCGGTCGGGGAACGGTTAAGGATTTTTTTGGAATTCGGTTAACAGTTAATTCAGTTCGAAATCGGTTAATTAACCGAATTAACCTTTAAAATATAATTATATTAAGAGGCCCAATCCATTTAAAACTCAAATCAATATTAATTAATTAAAATAATATCAAAACTAAATGCAAAATGTTTGAATCAAATTAATTAGATATTATTTATAATTAGATATTATTTAAATTAATTGTAAATTGTTTTTTTAATTAAAAAAATATTAAATTCTAAAATTCTAAAAAATTTCGGTTAATTCGAAAATTAACCGAATTAACCGAAATTTATTCGGTTCGGTTAATATTTTCGAAAAAAAGTTCGGTTCGGTTAACGGTTAAAGAAAAAAAAAAGTTCGGTTAATTCGAAAATGGTAGTTCGGTCGGTTCGGCCACCGAATTAACCGAATGAACACCCCTACTCATACATGGCCTGATATTGCTTTTGCAGTTAGCATGGTAAGTCAATTCATGCACTCACCAGGGGCGGAGCATTCGAGGCCGTCTATAGGATCTTAAGATATTTTAAAGGAACTCCAGGAAGAGGCTTATTGTTCAAGAAACATGGACATCTTCAAGTTGAAGTCTACACAGACGCAGATTGGGCAGGAAGTGTTACAGACAGAAGATCAATGTCTGGATACAGTTCCTTTGTTGGAGGAAACCTAGTTACATGGCGGAGTAAAAAAACAAAATGTGGTAGCTAGAAGTAGTGCTAAAGCAGAATTCAGAGCCGTTGCCCATGGAATCTGCGAGGCGATGTGGATAAAAAGGATTCTTGAAGAATTGAAGTTTTCTTACTCGACTCCAATGAAGGTCTATTGTGACAACAAAGCTGCTATTGCTATTGCTCATAATCCAGTTCTTCATGATCGCACGAAACATATAGAAATGGATAAACATTTCATCAAGGAGAAAGTCAATGCGGGAATAATATGCATGACATATCTTGCAACTGATGAACAATTAGCTGATGTACTAACGAAGGGACTACACAAGAAGCAATTTGGTAATCTGACTAGCAAGCTGGCTATGGAAGATATCTTTAAACCAGCTTGAGGGAGAGTGTTGGAAATTTGGTCATTGAAAGCCTTGATTTAGTCATAATCTGTGAGATATTCTAGGATTTGTTTTCTAAGAAGCTGTCAAATATTGGCTTTAATTAGTTTCTTTTTTTTGTTGTAATTTCCCTCTGTATAAAAGGAGCCTTGTACTCATTCAAGAAATAAGACACATATTATTTCTTCATTCTTTTCTAATTTCCTCCAAAAATCAATTCCCTCATTAGCAATAAGGGAACAGTCCAATATTTGATGACCTGGGATGAAGGCAAATTGTGTCGGACTAATGATGTCTCTGATGTAACATCTTAACCTCCTCGAAAGACACTTAGATAGGATCTTATATACACCTCCTACTAAGCTTATAGGTCTATAATCATCTAAACCACCAATGTTGGATCCCTTTGGAATGAGAGTAATGAAAGTATGGTTAATACCATGTTCCCAATCTTTCCCCAAGTAAAATTTGTGGAAAAAGTTCATAATGTCATTCTTAAGGACATGCTAGAATCTTTTGAAAAAAACCAGATTTAAACCATCTGGACCTGACGCTTTGTTGCTATCACACGACTTTAGTTTACTCCAAACTTCTTCCTCTGAAAATTCCTTTTCTAAAAGTAGACTTTGCTCCAAGGAAATTCTAGAGAAATCCAATCTTATGTCTTCAACTTCCAATGTAGATCGAACATTGAAAAATTTAAAAAAGTGATCTTTGACAGTGGCTTTGATAACAGAGGGATCTTGGATAATTCTTCCCTCTGCCTTTAAAGCATTCATAACATTCCTCTTTCTTCTGACTGAAGCACAAGTATGGAAAAATCTGGTGTTGCGATCCCCATCTTCTACCCACTTTGATATGGAGTTATGGAACCAAATCTGCTCCTCTATCTTGTATAGTCTCCATAATTCTATTCGTAAGGAATTCAGCTCTGCTGCTATCCCCCTGTCACTTGTATCTTGCAACTGCTGGACCTCCTCCTCTAACTCGTGAATCTTCCTTTCTAAATCGAAGCTCCTGGAAACTGATTTCTCTTCCCAGCCCACCCTTTGATAGCTATTTTCGAACTCTTCAGAATACTCAAAATTCCTGCCTTACTCTGATTTTTCTTGCAATCTGAGATTGATCTACTCATCATTTCCTCAAAACCATCTTCTTCCATTAAATAATTGAAAAGTCTAAAAGGTTTTTTACCCCAATTAGCATCTCCATTCTCAAGCGATATAGATCAGACACTGATCTGGGAAGTAAGGATTGGACAATATCAATAAAGGCAGCTAGGAATTGACCATCAACCAAGAACCTGTCCAGTCTTACAAATGTTGGGATATCTTGGTTATTACACCAAGTGAACCTACCCCCATTCAAAGGAAAATCAGTTAATCCTGATTGAGAGATAAACTGACTAAACATCCCCATAGAATTCCTGTTCTAAACTCTACCAATCTTCTCTTCCTCATGCAAGTAAACATTAAAGTCCCCTCCCACACAAACAGGAAGATTCTGTCCAAAAATAAACGTGCTTAGCTCTTCAAAGAAATTAGCTTTCTCATCCTCCACTGATGGACCATAAACATTAATGAATCCACATCTAAGTTGATTAGATCGAAATTTTCCAGAAATGGCAATAAATCTTCTAGTAATGTACTGATTTTCCAATTCAAACACATTGTCATCCCATTAGCACAATAACCCTCCTGAGGATCAATCCGCTGGGGATTCGATAAAACCTTGAAGATTATTCAACCCACTTCTTCTTAAGAAAGATCTTTGTATCTTCTTAGCTTTAGTTTCTTGCAACCAAAGAAATGAAGGAGAGATCGTAGAAACTAGTCTCTAAACAGCCCTCTGTTTCTCTTTTCTTCCTAAACCCCTGACATTCCATGAAACTATAATTAACTTTGCCTTCATCTTTAATTACTCAGCAACCCGATTACCACTAATAGAAAAAGAATTTTTTTAGCTACTCAAAACCCTAAAATTCCAACCCTGCTACCTCATCCCATCAATTAGATTTAGATACCTTAAATTTCCAGCAAAGCAAGTGCAGATCCTCACCCTTAACCAATTACGCTTAAGCTAAACCAACTTCAGTCATATAAATATTATCAGAAAATAGTCTTATTAACCACCATCATTGGCAAAAGGGAGAATTGAAGAGACATACTTGCACAAAAGGCCTAACACTGGATGTATCAACTTGATCATTGTGGCTAATTCCTGCAAATTTTGATAAAGCACGAGGAAAAAGGCAAAGTTACTAAAGAAATTAGTTAACTTGCTATAACTTTAAAAAAAAATGAAAATAACTAATGGATAGGATGGAGCAAATAGAGCACATGCAAAGTACCATTGTTGAACACCCATATCGGCAATGCACTAAGGTCCTCTGCTAACTGTATGAAGATAATAATAATTTAAAATGCTAGCACTTGAACAGCATAAATTAAAGTACTCCATGCTCAGGAGAAATCTATTAACACTACAAATGAATAAGATACCCACTTGAAGGAACTCAAAGTAACCAAGTCCATCATCAGTCCAGTACATCCAAACGTCACCAAAGTGACCAGGTCTTTCTTCCCAAGGTCCAACACTTGCTTTCCAGCGAAAAGCATTTCTTAACCATTCACCTTCCACAAAACAGCCACCTAATACAATATAATTAAGAATATACATCATTTTTTTTATGTTTATAACTTGTGATATATATAATTATCGCTTAAAAACACACAAGGGCAGCAGGTGTCAAATAAACTTACAAGACAAATGATCAGCATATTATAACTGAAATATTGAATGATATACTAACATGAAATATTCCAAACACAAAAAATAGCCTGAACGTGAAATGCTCCAAACACTTCCTTTTTTTTTCTTTTTTGAAACCATTAAGGCTCGAAGTGAACCACAACTGAAAATAATACAAACCCTCATTGACAGAATGATCCAAAAAAATCCAATTGCCACCTAAACATCGGGCAATTCCAAATAACCATAATGTCTTGAAACAGATTTAAACAGTATAGAGTTGGACTGGCAGCACCCTGTTGCTGTCACTAAATAGAACGGTTAAGGAAACTGTTTACCATTGCATAAAGTTCACTTAGAAAAGACTTGACAAGTATTAAGCACGTTAAAAACGTATAAATTGACATGATGCCTTTTATATGTTGCATAGCTTTAAGGAGCTCCTTAGGTTGTTGCAAAACAAATGCATAATATAACAAAAACCATGATAACAAATTCATTATTTGAGTTCCTTTTTGAATTTAATAAAAAAGGATGTGACCAAGGACAAAGGGAAGAATTGAAGCTAGCACCTCGGCCCATGAGAAAAATAGGTTGGACTCATTTTTCCAGTCACAGATTTTACGCAAGAACAAAGGACTCAATTGTTCCTTCTAAAAAGGAATGAAGCATTCTTTCTATAACCAATTAGATAACCAAGACATTGAAGTTTAGAAATTATCAAGTTGAAAAATAAATTATTAAAAGAACACTCCAGCATTGAAACTATATACAAAAATATCCGACCTAAGCTGTTAAGACACATAACTAGGACATACCTGGAAATCTAATAAATTGAGGTTTTATATCTGCAAGCATTTGAAAGAGATCATTCCGAAAACCATGCCCCTGTTCCAAAACCATTACAAGATAAAAGATTAGACTACATAAGATGCATATGACAGCTTGAGATCGTGAACAAGGTCATGCAATAGAAAACCCACAAATTGCAATCTCCTTCAGATAAACTAACATTTACAAATAATTCACCTCTAACCAAAGGAAACCTTGACATTAGTATTCCATCCAGTTAGCATTGTTTCCCATTTCTGCTTTTATTTTTGAAATTGAAAAAAAATGGAGAAGGAATCATCCTCACATTTATTCTTCACCTGCCCTGTTGCGTGAACTCTATGGAATAGGTTCCTGAAATTTTGGAGAATCACTTCGGTTTTACATGGAAATGCTCAAAGTTTTCTTTTAGCTTGGGAAGATTTGGTGTCTCATTCTTTTATTTGGTCCTTTATTCCGGGCGTTGTTCTTTGGACAATTTGGAAATTTAGAAATACCATTCTTTACGGCAACGTTAGATCAGGTTGATTTATTTTTTACGGCAAGATTTCGGCTTGCTTCTTGGTTCCTAGCTAAGTTCAAAGATGTTTCCATTCCTAAAGACTCTCATTAGTGATCCCTCCCTTGGGGATTTCTGCTCATCTTCCAGAAATTCGATTATCAATCTATTGCCTTTGTCTCCTCCTCCCAAGGGCTTTCTTAAACAGAATGTTGATGCACCAGTTAGTGGTGATTGGAAGAAAAGTGGAATAGGGGGAATTTTAAGAGATAATGATGGTTCGGTGCTGGGTTCTCTCCAAGAGGCTACTGGCCCAGGTCCTCCTGTTTGATGGATCTTAAGGCAATTAAGAAGGGCTTAATTTTCATTGATTCTCTTCAACAATGTTTTAGATTATCGAAAGTGATAGTAAATTGTATGTGGTGTGGTTTAAGAATATAGATAGGTGTCCTGATGTGTATGTTACAATTGTTAAGGACATTGCTGTTAGGTTAAGAGTTTTGGAGGGTGTAATTCGATGGGTAGCTAGGACAGCAAATATTGAGGTTGATGGTTTAGCAAAGGCTGGTATTGGCTAGTTTCAATGTTTTTGTTTAGGTTGTTTATTTTTCAGAGTTTTCGGGTTGTTCATTGTAGGGGGTGATCTTGGCTGTTTTTAAACATTATGTATCTTTCTGTTATTAATGAATTTTGAGGCACTCTTTTCCTCCTTCCGCTGATTAAGGAGTACCTTTTGGCGCTCCATTAATCATGAAGGGGGTTTTAACGAGACCTCCTCTTCTTATAAAAAAAAAGTATAATCTATAAAACACACACGCACACACCAAACCCAATATTGCAAAAGGTATTTTTGGCATTGTTAACATGCAGATGAACAGAGCCTAAACATGATAAGTGCCACTTATTCATCTCAAATATATGACAAATTGCAAATTAACATCTAAAACGTCGAATAACTATTCTGATCATATTACGTTTTGATAGATTTATGCAAGTTGTCTGCTTATTGTAACTACTTTCGGTATGAGTTTTCTTTAAACATACATGATTGTTCAAGATATATCCATAGATTTTCCAAGCTATCAAGTACATATTTTTAGTTTAGAAGTCATCATCCTTTTAGAAGACATATATAAACAAATGCCTGCCAGGACAGCCAATTCAAACTTTCTAAGCAATTCTCATACTAAAAATCTCTAAATTATCAGCTTCTACGCGATCGATATATTTGCAGTTGAACCAACTGAAAACATAAATTTGTCATTTTTCAGTACGCCGGTTAAGAAACACAAAACCTTGTAAGTATCCAAAGGCATAGCTGACACTTGATCAAACCATATCACACCCATCTTTGATGTTGTTAGTTGCAACCTTGAATTGTGGTTTGTTTCCTTGGCTTCCAACAGAACCTCCATCTTTGTCCAGTTTGAAACATCAGAAGCTCTGCAAGGACAACAGGGTTAACTAGTTAACTTTATACCTTTCGGCATCTCAAACAATAATTCTTGAAGGAAGGAACCATTTCTAGTTAAGTTCTTACATTATGTTAGCGGAAGCCAGTGTCTGCAGCCCATTTGAGCTCGTAAAAGATACAGAAATATCAATTGCTTCCATTGAACGGACATAAAATACAACCTTGTAACTCTTCCCTTGCTCAATATTCTGCATGAGAAACAAGGTATAAATTATATGAACTGTAGATCAGCTAAGAAGCAAGAGACTACAATTTACAAGTCGGTTGAGATTTTACAATTCAATTTACAAGCCGGTTGAGATTTTACAATCATGTTGTCTAAACAACCAATAAAATAGAGTACACACTAAGAAAGCATTTGGCAGAGAAAATTTTATTTCACTAGTCTTCACCTCAATTATTCAGAGACAGAACACACACACACACATATCACATGAAGTACTTGATATGATATCAATTTATGCTCACCATGCCCCAAAAGCCTGGGTTATATATACCAACTCCCCCAGATGGACAGGTACTAGTTGCCTCACTAGTGCAGAGCACCTCCATTCTGAGAGCCACCTTGTTACTTTCAAAACATGATGACCGGTCTGTTGAAACAATTATAGATGACTCATTCCCAATTATGGACCATGGATCAATGTTTGAAGGAATATTTGAGCCCCCAGCTTCAAAACCTTGAAAAAGAATAAGAGAAAAAAATATCATAATTCAAAGCCTTAACAAATGAAAATGTTTACTGATATTTTTTCTGTTAGAGTGGAACAATAAGGACTATCCCCAGAAGTTCTTTTCTGTGACTCGATCTTTTGTTGTCACCCAAATCTTCTGAAGCAATCTTTTTTTTTTATAGGAATTGAACGCCTCATTAAAAGCCCCCTTTATGATTAAGGAACTCAATTATTTCCTTAATCAGAGGAAGGAGGAAAAGAGTGCCTTATACTTCATTAATAAAAAAATACATAAAGATTTACAACATCAAGATAAAACCCTTACAAACAACCCTAAGAACCCAAAATAAAATACCCTAAAAACACACTGAAATTAACCAATACCAGACTTAGCTAACCCATCAGCCTCTGTATTAGCTGTCCTAGAAACCCATCTAATAACACCCTCCACTTCTTTAAGCTTAACCGCTATATCCCTGACAATTAAGGCATAGAAATTAGGACAAATAGCTCCATTCTTAACCCATTCCACTACCATTTTACAATCTGATTCTATAATCAACCGACCCTTAATACCTCCTCGCAAGGAATCAAAAAAATATAATCCCTTCTGAACAGCCTTTAACTCCATCAAAATAAGTGGACCCGGACCAGAAGCCTCCTTAAAAGAACCTAAAAACAATCCTTCATCTTCTCTTAGAATACCCGCAATTCCATTGCTCTTCCAATCACAACTGGTAGCTGCATCCACATTCAATTTGACAAAGCCTTTAGGAGGGGGGACCAAGGGATCGTAGAGACAATCGATTTGTTGAGAGGGAAACATGAATCCCCAAGGGAGGGGTCACTGATGAGAGAATCCATAGAAATAACAGAATCTTCAAACTTAGTTAAGAACCAAGATGCAAGCCTAACTCTTGCTAAGAAAAATAAGTTAGTCTAGTCTAACTTCCCGCCTTCGAAGACAATAACATTCCTAACTTTCCAAACAGTCCAAATAACAACAGCTGGAATAAAGTTCCAAATAGCATAACTAGAATTTAGTTCTTCCCAAGCTAGGAGGAAGTTCTGAGCATGTCTTGAAAAACCAAACTAATACTCCAATACTGCACGAATTTGTTACAAAGTGACCACACGACAGAACAAGAGAAAAATAAATGAGAAGAAGATTCATCCACCAAATTACATAGAGGACAAGAAAGATCTACAATACCCGTAACCCCTCTTTTAACCAATTCAGTGTTCACTGGCAGCTTTTGAAGGACCACCTGCCACATAAAACACTCAACTCTTGGTGGCACCAATCCTTTCCACAAAATGTTCTTCCAAAAAGAATTCTCCTGGGAAGCCAAGGAACAAACCTTCACACATGAATTAACAGAGTAAACACCAACCCCATTTCCTTTCCAGATCAGACCATCGTAGGCCTCTTTAGACAATGATAGTCATCAGATTAGCCCATTGTTCAAATTCCCAATCTGCCAAACTCCTCCTCAACTGAATATTCCAAATCCATACCAAAGAACTAAACTCGCCGAATTCAATTAATTTGCCACTCTGATTTGAAGAAATAGAAAACAGTCTCGGAAAAGAAACCTTGAGTGGGCAGTCCATTACCTTGTGGTCCTGCCAAAACCGAATAAACTAACCACTACCAACTTGAATTATGCACATACTACGAAATTTTGAGCCAAATGAGTCATCTTTAAAATGATTATTAACCACTGAACTCCAAATCCAAGAAGCTTGAGTTGGAATCTTACTATTGAACAATAATGAATAAGGATCAAGGTTGTATTTAGAGCATATTAACCTCCTCCAAACAACATTCCTATCATTAGCAAACCTCCAAGACCATTTCCCCAGAAGGGCTCTGTTCATATTTATTAGATTTAACACTCCCAAACCTCCCTCCTCAGATTTGCACACATTGGGCCAATTAACCCAATGAATCTTTTTTCCCTCCATTCCACCTCCCCATAAGAACTTAGACATAATGGAATTGAGTTTAGAATTGACCGATGAGGGAATTTTAAAAAGAGACAAGTAGTAAGTTGGAAGTGAACAAAGAACCGATTTAATCAAGACTAACCTCCCTACCAATGAAAGAGTGGCAGCTTTCCAACCTGCAAGTTTCTTGTAAAATTTTGAAACAACCGGATCCCAAAGAGAGGAAGAATTCCTTGTTTTACCGAGAGGAAGGCCTAGATAATCAGAAGGAAAATTCCCTACTGCACAACCAATAGTCGACACCCACCTCTCAACCTCTTCTTGAGCCGTATTAACACCAAATAACCTGCTTTTTTTAGATTCAGTTGAAGACCAGACATGACTTCAAACACTCTTAAAACCCTCTTAACATTTGAAACCTGTTTCTTCGAAGCCCCACAGAAAATAATTAGATCAACTGCAAATTGCAAATGAGATAAATTAACAGCATTCTCATTCCTACCAATCTGCAGTCCACAAAACAGCCCCTCAGAGACTGCCTTTAAAAGCAGTAGATTTATAAGTTCCCCAACTAAATTAAAAAGCAATGGAGACAGAGAACAACCATGACAGAGACCCATTGCCATGGGAAATTCCTGAGAAGGGACCCCATTGATAAAAACTGAAATCGAAGCTGTTGATACACACTGTCTAATCCAACTCCTACATTTGATGCCGAATCTCATTTTCTCCATAACTTTAAATAGAATAGGCCAATCCACAATATCATAGGTCTTCCTAAAGTACACTTTAAACACGCAGCCTTTAAGTCATTCTTTCCTCCAAAAGTTAACCCCCTCATTAGCTATAAGAGAGCAATCCAATATTTGACGACCTGGAATGAAGGCAAACTGCGTAGGGCTGATTAAATCGGTAATACAATTCCTTAATCTCCTCGAAAGACATTTTGAAAGGATCTTGTAGAACCCTCCTACAAAGCTTATAGGTCTATAATCATCCAATCCACCAATATTAGACAACTTGGGAATAAGAGTAATGAAAGTATGATTTATTCCATGTTCCCAATCTTTCCCCATATAAAAATTATGAAAGAATTTACGAATATTGACCTTTAGAACAAACCAAAATCTTTTGAAAAAACCCATATTTAAACCATCCGGCCTGGGAGCTTTGTTGCTATCACATGATTATAAAGTCTCTCAAATTTCTTCCTCCGTAAATTCTTTTTCCAAAATAAAACTTTGCTCCAATGAAATTCTGGAAAAATTCAACTTTATATCTTCAACTTCCAAAGTAGACCTTGTGTTAAAAATTCAAAAAAAATGGCCCTTAACAGTAGCTTTGATGATAGCCCGATCTTGAGTAATCTCACCATTAACATTCAAAGCACTCATGAAATTCCTCTTCCTCCTAACTGAAGCACATGTGTGAAAAAATCTTTTATTACGATCCCCTTCTACCACCCATTTTGATATCGATTTTTGAAACCATATCCGTTCTTCAATTTTGTAAAGCCTCCATAATCCTGTTCTCATAATAGTCAATTCTGCTCAATTTTCTCTACCATTTGAATCTTGCAACTGTTGGAAATTTTCCTCTGCCAAGTGATTTTTCCTTTCTAATTCAGCAATCTCTACAGTTGGAAATTGGTCTCTCTTCCCCGCCCATTTCTTGATCGCCAGTTTCGTTGTTTTCAGGATAGACAGAATTCCAGCTTTGTTCTGTTTACTCTTACATTCTTGAACAGATGAATCAACTAATTTCTCAAAACCTTCCTCATCCATCAAATAATTAAAAAGTCTGAATGGTTTTTTGCCCCAACTAACTCCCCCATTCTCAAGAAAAATGGCATTATGATCTGACATAGACCTTGGTAACAAATATTGTACAGTTTCAGGGAACGCTTCCAGGAAATGGACATCAACTAGGAACCTACCCAATCTAACAAAGGTGTGGATATCCTGGTTGTTACAACATGTAAACCTACCCCCATTTAAAGGTAAATCAATTAAACCTGTTTGTTGGACAAAATGACTAAAAACCCTATTGAATTTCTGTTTTGAGCTCTCCCAGCCTTCTCTTCTTCTGATAAATATACATTAAAATCACCTCCCACACATAGAGGATACTCCGTCCACAAATAAAATCAGCTAACTCTTCAAAAAAGCTGGCTTTTTCATCTTCAACAGTAGGCCCATAAACATTAATAAAACCACACCTAAATTGGGTAGTTTGAAATTTCCCAAAAATAGCAATAAATCTTCTGTTTATAACATGATTTTCCAATTCAAACGTGCACTCATCCCAACAACTCAATAAACCTCCAGAAGAACCTACTGCTGGAGATTCTAGAAACCCTTGAAGGGTATTCAAACCACTCCTCCTTAGAAAATGTCTTTGAACCTTCTCCAATTTAGTTTCTTGCAGCAGAAGTATTATAGGGCATTTCTTTAAAACCAAATTTTGAACAACTCTGTGTTTTTCCTTTCTTCCCAATCCCCTAACGTTCCATGTAATAATGGCTAATTGAATTTTCATCATTAATAAATAATGTACCAGAACACCCAGAAATAACAGAAGCTCAAACCAGCCTCAAATCTTCCTCTAACTTTATAATTTTTTCCAGAAAGGTTGACTTCCCATTCTTGAAAGACACCCCCAATAGCTTACTAATTTTCCAAGTAGTTAGTACTTCCTCCAAGAGAACCGAAAAAGCTGAAGAAGAAACTGTTGTAGTGCTAACTTGATCCAATGCATCCCTTATCAATACTCTTTTGGCTCTCCTATTGAAGGTCTTAGAATTGAAATCAAAGTTATCTCCTTCTGAAAGCCACCCTTCACACATATTAACCAAACTTCTGTCAGCAATTTGCCTCTCCAAAGTAGACTCCACACAGGCTTCCATATTAACTTTTGCTACTACATTGACTGGAAGAACTGAATTTGGAGCCAAATCCATCTCCATGAGCCTTTCTAAAGCTTCCACTTCTCCAGGAATTACAATTTGGTCATTCCCGAACCAATGTCTTCTCTCCCTGGATCTTTTATACACCCTTTTATAACTACAAATTCTTCTCCTTTCCAGCAGCTCACTCTTTGTAGTTAATGTAGAATTAGATCGATAAAATGATCTTCCCCTTTAAATCCTTTTTCCAGAATCTACATTAGACTCAATCAACTTTAAATATGCTGTTAACTCCACACCTCCACTGCACTCTATCGAACATGTATGTGACAAACCTCCATTATTATCTTCCTCTTTGTTGGTTGATTCAACCAAAATTTGATTTTGGTTCATTTTCCCAAACCTATTTAACTTAATAACTGGCCCAGCTGGAATAATCTTTAGAACTGTAGAATCAGGCTGCCCATTTTCTGCTGACTGGGCTATAGACCCATCAGCCGAAAAATTTGAAATTCTGCAACCCCAACCCACATATTCCCCCAAATTGTTTCTCCCAAGATCCTGACAGTCTGACACCTCACAATTAATGCCTTTCCCATCTTTGTTAAGCATTAGGAGGTGAATTTCCCCACCCAGTCCAACCAAACCCGTGTAGGCTCCCTGGTCATTCCTCTCCAGCAATCTTCTCACCATTTTGTCTTTCATCAGAACCTCCCACCGACGACTTGCTAGTAAAAACTGAGGAATTCTCAAGCACCGAGCCCAACTTAATCTTAACTTTAAAAGACCTTCCATAAGATCTAAGTGTTATCACCTCCGGGACATCATAAGGGCTCGCCACCCTGATCAAAATCTTCACCACCGAAAGGTCTTCTCTGTTCTTTGTATCATCATGAATATCTTCCACCGTTTCCCACCTCCCTGCTAACCGTTCCATAAAGGAGTTTTGCCAACATAACAATGGAACCCCAAATAACTCTACGAGGCAAAAAGCCATTGGAATACCATCATCGTTCAATAAAGGTGCCAACCTATCGAACCAGAAAAATAATTCATCTTTTTTCATCAACCATGCGTCCATCATTTCTTTGATCGACTTAAAAGTTACAACACATGAATTACAAACATAACCCCATCTGGTAATCTGGACATTATAACCTTCATTAGCTAGGGCCACTGGACTAATTCTAACTCAAAAGAATGTTTAATGATCCCCGTTAATGACCTCTTTACCCAACTGGAACTCTCAGAAGGAATATGCATTTCCCAAATGTTTTTTTATAGGAATAGTAGGCCTCAATAAAACCCCCTTCGTGATTAACGGAACTTAAAAATAGCTCCTTAATCCGCACAAGGAGGAAAAGAGTGCCCTAGGATTTCATTCCTTTTCTCCTGTTAAAACCTTCATTTGACCTTTCCCTATGGTCTGATACATTGCTCTTCAATCTATTAGACAGTAAGGCATCCTTGTAAGATCTTTCATCCCTTAAACTCCTATTAATAACATCTTTCTCTTTTGATCTTGATGTATCTTCTGTGTTCGGCTTTGAAGTCATCGCCAATGAACTATTCTTCCTTACTGACCTCACCCGAGCTTCCTTGTATCTTTCATTACCAACTGTAATTCTCCAACCATCAATCAGTGAACCATTCAGATTGTCTATGGCCCTTCTTAGACTTGCCTCATTACCAAATTGCACAAAGGCGAATGTGGAAAATTTGTATTTCGGATTCCTTGTTTCTCTAGGAATAAACACTCTTACAACCAGACCCTGAATTGAAAACAATCCCCTTAACTCACGTCGAGTCACTCTCCTGCTTAGATTATCAACGAACGCCGTCCATACTTTCTTGGAAGAAAACTTTCCTTTCAACTTTTCTCTCTCTACGTCTCTATCTCTCCCACTCATGTTTTTTATTTTTGTTCTGAAGCAATCTAGATGGCCACAAATCAATCAAACTCGAGGAGAAAAATAAAATGGTTGCATGAGGTTTTCTTCTGAAAAGAATTCTTGGTGGAAGAAAGTGATTTGTGCCGCCTACAATTTGGATCCCAAATCTATTATTTTGGAGAATTCGGTGCCAGCTCGTGCATCGTGGATTTGGAAAGGTGTCGTGAAAAACTTCTTCAATAGTGATGATTTTGGAGAATGTCTTAAAAGGAATATGCGATTGAAGGCGGGGAAAGGGGAAGATGTGCAGTTCTGGAATGATGTATGGTTGGGTGATGTTCCCCTGAAATCGTTGTTTCCTAGACTTTATGTTCTCTCAATTAATAAATCGGGTAAAGTGAAAGAGTTTAGGGAAAACAATGCTTCGGGTTGGGTGTGGGACATCCAAATGAGAAGGAATTTGGCTGATTGGGAAGTAGAACAGTGGATGCAATTGATTTCTATGTTGAATAATACCTTTCCTTTTCCCACTGCAGATGATTGTTGGATTTGGTTAGGGAATGGTGAAGGAAATTTCACAGCTAAATCTTGTATAAAAGCTTTTTATGTACAACGTGATTCTGACCAAAATCAAGTGAATTGGGATAAGACTATTTGGTCTGGTTTAGCTCCTCCAAGGGTGGAATTGTTTGTCTGGCAACTAGTACAACATAGAGTACCGGTTAAAGAGGAGTTAGCAAAGAGAGGTGTTGCAGAGATTGTTGACCAACGTTGTGTTCTGTGTGGTAGGGAGGTGGAATCAGTTTCTCACCTGTTTCTGCATTGTAGGGTTGTGTGGGGTCTGTGGTCCTCCTTCTTGAAAATGTGGGATGTGTCATTGGTGACTCCAAAGTGTACAATGGATTTTCTAATTTTGTGGGATGATTTAATGACTAACTCTTTGATTTGGAGATTCATTCCTAGGGCAGTGATGTGGTCAGTATGGAAATGTAGAAATGAGATTATCTTTCAGAAAGGCAAGCTGGATTTGGTCAGATTATCTTTCACTGTTAGATTCAGAGTGGCTTCCTGGTTTAGTGCTCATTTCAAGGATGTGGGTATTCCTCTAGATTCTCTAGTAGGTGATTTGAAAATTGCTGACTCGATTGGTAGATCAAGAAAGGTTTGCTCTCAACCTGCTTGCTGGGTTCCTCCACCGGAGGGGTTTCTAAAGTTAAATGTTGATGGAGCGATGGTTTCGGGTTGGGAAAAAGGAGGTATTGGTGGTCTGTTTCGAGATAGCAGAGGTCTATTGCTTCAGTGGTTTTCTGAAGCAGTAGGGGGTGGTCCTCCTATTTTGGCTGAGCTGTTGGCTATCAAAAGAGGGATTTGTCTTATGGAGGAGTTGGATTTTGTCGCAAATCAAAGAGTTATCTTGGAATCAGACTCTTCTAACGCTCTGAAGTGGATTCAGAATCCGGGTTTAACCCCTCCTTTGCATCTATCCTTGGTGAAGGATATAATTTCACTCTTGATTGGAAAGGATATTATTTTTAGGCATACTTCTAGGGCGGCAAACTGGGAAGCTGATAAACTTGCTAAAGATGGGATAGGGTGATTTTGGTTATAGTTGTGTTGTTTAACAGGAATTGTTCCTCCCTGTTTTGTTGGATGTTTGTGTTAAGTTTTATGTTCTTCCGTTGGAAGTATAGGAGTTTGTTCAAGCTTGTAATCTGGTTCTTGTGAATAAAAGTTTTCTTGGCTCCTTTTTCCTCCTTCGTTGTTCCTTCATGTTACTCTCATAACATGGAGGGATTGAAGGAGGATTTTAATGGGGCCTTTCTATCAAAAAAAAAAAAAAAATGGTTGCATGAATAAAAGACAAAACCACGTATCATAATGTAACTTGTAGCTAATAGGAATTGCATTAGCCATTAGGCATATAGATATGAATTAAGTTCTCTCAAATGAGTGAACATACCAAGTACCTTGAAAGGCAACCGAAACTTGCAAGTTGCGGGTAGTCTCATAAACAACAAAAGGGTGAAATTCATTGCATAAGAGATTAAACAGCACAAAATAGCAAAATCAAACACGCAATATGGGTAAAAAGGTAAATAATTTCAACACAAAGCAACTTCTTGCATTAAAATGGTGTATGATCCATCAAGTGATTAGAATTTTTTACTTGCTCACCATCTCGTACATTCTCCAATGTCTAGTCCCCTCCCAATGCCACATCAAACAAAAAGTAAAGAAATTGTAAACATTAAGTAATTGGGTACACAGTTGGACCCTAAATTTATTAGTTTGAACAAGAACTTTAGACAAGGCAAAAACCAAAAATAATGTTGTAAAATTTGCAATCTGAAGATTCTGAACCTTGTACTTTTCTTCAACATAGGGGTCCAATCGATTATATAATCTAAACACACAAAAGAGAGAGAAATTCTTCTTTTATTATTTCCTCAACTGAATTGATTATAAGGTTTTCAAACAAACCTCTATTGCTTACAAGCTCTGCCCACAACCCACCTGCACCAGCATGGTTGATTTCCTGTAGGGCAAGAAGGATAACTTGATCAACAATAAATAAAAATGTTATAACATCTGAACTGAAAGCAAAGATTAATTGAACTGACCTCAAAGAATATTCCAAAGAGTGTTTGGGGTATCGGATGGCCTGACCGCTCGGAAGCATCTATTAACAACTTAGCTGCCAGGTCTTTTCCATCAGCCAAAGATTGATATGGAGGGCAAAAACTGATGAAGAGGAATAGAAAAAGCACACTGCAAGAAAGCTTGCAATAGCCCATTGCCTGCACCACATCCAGCATTTGGAAACAACATTCAGAGGACATATATATAAATATAATGACAATAAAACACAAGTATAATTATTGAGATTGGTGTAAATAAATATATATATATATATCAGTATCAGTATAAAGGGGAATATTTAAATTATGTGACGATAAATTGAAGGAAAAGGAAGATAAGTGAAGGAGAAATCTCTGCTCAGCATGCATAAGTATCTATTTCCATGGTTGACTGACAGCTATAAAAGTAGAAAATCTGAGGTAAAAGAAAAATAAAGCTGCAATTGATTCAATTAAACTCTTGGGTTAAAAGATCAAAGCAACAACAAAAAAAGTAGAGAATAAAAACAAACTGTTATTGTGCCTGAATATCGAAAACCCACAATTGAGAAACCCTTAAAAACAGCAGAGACAAAATTGAGAATGAAAGAAGTGAAACCCAGATGAGAAGAAAGTGTTTTAGTGATGGGAAGAGTGGAACCAGGTTTTATAGTGCAGAGATCACATACGAATCCAGAATCAGTGATGTCAGAGTAGGAGTGTAAGGGAAAAGGAAGTTACTTGGGAGAGGAAGAAGCCGAGGTGTGCGCGTCTATGCTGTTGTGAGTAAAGTTTGTGTGTTAGCGGAAAGCTTTGCTTCAAGGAATGCGGTTGCCTGGCTTTCACTTCAGCAAAACCAGGTGCCTTATACTTTTGGAACTTCCAAACGTCGTCGTGTCCGCCATCGGTCGCAGTCCTAGTATAGTAAGGGTTGATGGAAGAAGATAGATTGGAAGCAACTCCAAAACACCGAACAAGCCAAGTATTGACTTTTCTGCCAAATCCCATACCCATTGCCTTACGTTAACCATTTCTTGCCGTGCCTCGCTCTTCTCGAACCTATCCATTTCCAATTTCAGGAATTTATTAGCACTCCTTTTGTCACATTGTTTTTATTCCGTGTTCATCAACCTTCTAATTTTTAAAATATAAATGTGATCATATGCTAAATTATATAATTTAATTTGCTGGCTCTGTTTGCAAAATCATCCATAATGTTTTTGCGAATGGTACCATCGAGCCTGTTTATAAACACATAAATACGAGTGTTTAATTTGCGAAAAAGAATATTATTAAAAAGAATAATATTTTTTTATAATAACATTTTATGTTTGATTTACGTATAGAAAAATCTTTTCTCGATAGTAATAATTTTTTTGTTAAAATAATAGAAATGTTTGTTACTTTCAACTTTTTATGTATTAGACAATTCTCAATACTTTAACCAATAATACCCCAAGACTAATGATTGTTTTTTATAATAATCCTCTTCAATTCTTATTTTTTTGTATTTTACTCAGAATTATAAATGTAATAATATACAAAAGTTTAATTTAGTAAAATATTAATAAATTTGAGTGTTTAAAATTATTTTATATTTTTAATATTTAATATATTAATTATTTCTAATCTTATGAGATAAAAAATAATTTAATTGTAAAAATATAATTATTTAAAATAATATCCAACTTTAAGTTATTAAAAATAAATCTTATGCATTGAAAAATAATATTTTGTCAATTCAAAATCATAATATTTTTTCATATTTATTTATATTTGATGCTTATGAAAATTATTTAAAAATATAAGTTTAATATATTAATTATATATTGAATGTATTTTTCTCAAAAGTTAGATAGTATAACGATTAAAATATTTCTATGAATTTTCATTCAAATATTTATAATTTAATATTAAAATTTAACTTTTTTAGAAAAACATATACCACAAGAATAATTTGATAAAATATGTATTCAGGTAATCTGATTTTTCTCCAATCAAACACTGTAATTTTACATTCCAGTTAAACAAACCAAACAAAATAATAAAATATTCTTATATTAATGTTACATTTCAGTAATTTTATTCCTAAAGATAATTTTACATCCCCTGAATCAAACGTCCCTATGATTAATGCTACACAAACTTTCTCAGGCTTTCACCTTATAAATCATTTTTTTGAAAGAAGCCAAAAACCATGCTTTGAATTACATTATCTTCGGGGGGGGGGGGGGGGGGGGAATAGCTTCCCTTACATCATTTCGCAAGAAAGGAATCAAAGCAGTTAGAGGAAGATCATAAATGAGCAGTTGAGATGTGTGTAATGGAGTCATTTGAGCTAGCTTATAAGCCACTTCATTAATCGTTTGAGGAACCCAACGTAATTTCGTCTCCCAATCGTAACTATGAAGGGCCGCGATTGAACGAACAAGAGAATTGGGATTAGTTCTCGCCATTCTATCCTCAAGGATTGTGACAACTTGCATACAATCAGTTTGAATTTCCAAGCATGTATACCACGAGTCCAGGCCAACCGAATACCCTCGTTAATACCCCAGAGTTCAGCTTATAGTGCTGAGATATGGCTAACAAATTTGCTAAACCCACAAAGCCATGTACCATCTTTATTACGGAGCACTCCACCGGAGACCTTCGCTCCACTTTCAAGGTTTATTCCCCCATCAGAGTTCAAGCACGTCCACCCTTGTTGTAGTTTCAACCAAACATACAATTGAGTAGCGATAGCTGCAAGGCTGGAGAAAGCTTTCGTATAATATGTAGACCAAGCTTGGGCATGACGAATAACAGTCTCCATTGGCATATCAACACCATTAAAGACGAGTTCATTTTTGTTCTTCCAAATTTGCCAAATAAGGGAAGGAAAAAAGTGGACCATGGGATATTATAACATGGTCGGATAGAATTATGATGCAGATTGTATGCAAGACAATCCATAAGATCACATTGGAAGAAGTCTGGTAATAAGTAAGTTGGCACGAGATTATACCCAAGAGCTGCAAATCGTTGGGTAATCTTTTAGAGTGTGGATGATTGTTTCTAGGGGTGTACTATTAGAAGGACATGAGACGTCATTGGAGAGGCAACGACGGACACGTTCGGAGTTTGTCATGAGTCGTTGGTGGGTTAGAAGACAAGTAAACAAGTGAAGGCATTGAGGGAGAGGGAGGGACCAAATAAATTATAATGATCATTGGTTTCATCCTAATAAGCTTCATAAAGAAAAATTGTAGGCTGATTTGAGCTCGAAATTATGGTGACTAGTCCAACGCCAAGCCAAAGTGTCACGGGCATCATCATTTTCTGGGGCTTTGACGTTTATAACATGGTTGAGCACCTGATGAGAAAGAAAATAGGAGAGGGCCGACTCGTTCCAAGCACCTTGGAGAAAGCTAGAGTTTTCAAGTGAAGGTTCTCATTAATAATTTTAGATTCCGTTGCATGAGGATGTAATACACCCAGGGTAGGAACCCAAACATCATCCCAAAAACAAATGGAAGCTTCATTCCTCACAGACCAAAAGAGACAAGGTAGCAGGGAGGACCACACATTCGAGAGACCACACCAAAGAGGTGAGCAAATCGCACGCTTAATCGAATGAGGGCATACATCAAGGACACGATATTTGTGTCAAAGAACTTAAACTCAAAGGAATTCAGTCTTCGTGATGACTGTATAGCCAAGTTTAAACAAGAATGTCGTATTGTGCTCGTGAATACGAACTAAACCAAGACCTCTATGATCACGAGGTTGAGTTATTGCTCCCCAATTAATTAGGGAAATCTTGTTGGCAGTAGTGGAGGAACCCCAAATAAAACATCGAATGCACATTTCAATGTTAGAATAGATCCGTTTAGGTAAGACCATGGTTTGTATGAAGTAAGTTGGGATTGCACAAAGAATCGATTTAGCTAGCGTTATATGGGCCGTCCATAGAGAGAGTTTGAGCAGTCCATCCAGATAATTTGTTATTGATCATGTCCACTATAAATGAGAAATCTGAGTACGACAGCTTCCTATGAAAGATATGCATGCCGAGATATTTCCCAAGACAGTTTACTGCCTGGAAACCAAGCTTAGAAATAATTTCAGATTTCAACAGAAGCTCCATATTAGGGGAGAAATAAATCAGAGTTTTTTGCTTACTAACCTTGTGGCCTGAGTAGTGATCGAACTTTGAGAGAATTGAGTCCATAATTTTAGCTTAGCAAGCATCGACTCTTGCATAGAGAGTAAGTTCCTTAACGAAAAAGATATGAGAGACGTGTATACCATGCCTTTGAAAGCGAAAAGGATCCCAGAGACTGTCGTTAACCGCTTTAGAGATGTTGTGACTAAGCCTCTCCATGGAAAAAATAAATAGGTACGGTGAAAGTGGGTCACCCTGACGGACACCATGTTTGGGAGAGAATGGTTACGAGTAGGATCCATCCACTGAACTTCCCAGAATGAAGATGGTTTGGTTGAGAGAGACAAGGAGCAACATTATAGGCTTTAATCTATGCACAATGACTTTGGTCATTAACTTGTAGACAATAGTGCAGAGACTAATTGGTCAAAAGTATGTTAAAGTTTTTGGCGTATCCTTTTAGGGGATGAGAACAAGGATGGTCCTATTGATATCAGGTTCAATTTCACCATCTGAAAAAATGCTTGAATCATACTACAAATCGAAGCTCCTACAATCGACCATTGAGATTAAAAAAAATTCGGCATGAAGCCCATCATGACTTAGAGCTTTCAAAGGGGACATTTCACAGAGTGCAACATGAATCTTTTCAGGAGAAGGCGTGGCACTCAAAGCAATAAGATCGTCAGAAGGGATGGTTTGAAATCAACCTATCAAAGGAAACGAAGCCATTATAGGATAATCAACATCATATAAATTACGAAAGAATCGAACCGCTTCATCACGTAGCACATCCTCATCATACATTAATCCTCGTTAGAGAGCTTAAGGGCAGATATTTTGTTTCGATGTTTACGTTGCTTGGTTTTGTGATGATAATATTTAGTGTTACGGCCTCCAGACTGGATCCAATCAACACGGGATCGTTACTTTCATAGGGTTTCTTTAAGGTCAAGGATTTGCTCTAATTCCACCAATAACTAAGACTCAATGTGCATGAGGAAGCTACAGTGACGATTATCCAAAGCTTTTTGAGAACCACACAGCAAAACTAATATGTAGAGGCGTTTTTAGCGGCGTTTAGAGAGAAAATGCCATAAAAGTTAAACATATAGCAGTGTTTACAATCGTAGCACCACAAATTGATACTTTAGCGGCGTTTGTTGTAAAACCACTGTAATATAGTTGACATATAGCGGTGTTTTTACAAAAAATGCCGTAATATGGTGGTTTATTGTGGCATTGTTTACCAAACGCCGCAATAGAGTGGTAAATTAGCGGTGTTTATACCAAAAATGCCGCAATATATTAACATATAGTGATGTTTTAGCCAAAACGCTGTAATAGATCGGTAAATTAGCGACGTTTATACCATAAACACCGCAATAGATTACATATATAGTGGCATTTATTCTTAAAACGCCACAATAGTGATAATAAATAATGGCGTTTTTAGATAAACGCCGCAATAATGTTAATCACTAGTGGCGTTTTTAGAAAAACGCCGCAATAGTTTTAATCAATAGTGGCACTTTTTAACAAACGCCACAATTGTGTAATCAATAGTAGCGTTTTTTTTATAAACGCCGCAAAATGTTAAATATATAGTCCTCCTTTTCTCTTACTCGAACCCTAAAATCATTTAAACTCTTCTTCCCTCAAAGCTTCTTCTCTGGAAAAACAATAGCTCTCAAACGATTCCTACCGACGTTGTCGTTTGTATGTCCCGGTGACCAAATCGGGCCTTTCACCGATGAACTATAACACAACTGCACAGTTTGATCCCTCTTATCATTAATGATCTTTTTTCATTTTTTTGGTCTTCTAAAAATGGGGAAAACCCAAAAAGCTAACGTATTTGAGAAAAAGAGAGCATGTGTTGCCTTGAGTAAGAGAAATTATCGTCGACGGAATGTCTAAGTGGCGTATTTGCTCTGAAACAAATGCCGTAAAATGGTTCTATATTGTCATTTATAGCGGCGTTTTTTCAATAAACGTCGTTATAGGTACGTACTTTAGTAGCGCTTTTATAAAAACGCCGCTATAGAATCGTAATTTAGTGGCGTTTTTATACAAAAACCGCTATATACTAGTACTTTAGTGGCGTTTCTATACAAACGCCGCTATATACTCATACTTTAGTGGCGTTTTAAATCTAAACACTGCTATAAACTTGTACTTTAGTGGCGTTTTGAATGAAACCGCCGCTAAAGACTCGTACTTTAGTAGCATTTTTATATAAACGCCGCTATAGACTAGTACTTTAGTGGCGTTTTTATACAAACACCGCTATAGACTCGTACTTTAGTGGCATTTTGAATGCAAACGACACTATAAACTCGTACTTTTGTGGCGTTTTGAATACAAACGCCGCTAAAGACTCGTACTTTAGTGGCGTTTGTATTTATAAACACCGCAGAAATTTCGTTAATCTCTGGCATTTTATGGAGTTTGAATTTAAAAACGCCCGCTAAAGTGATCTATTAACTCCTGCGATACCATTTCCCCCCTTTCACAGACATTGACGATCGAAAACAAATACTGGCCGTTTCCATTCAAAGTCATCATCACCTATACTAGTTCTCTGAATCTTCTACTGCCCCTAAACATAAAACCCCAGTCGATTAGTTTGTATAAAAGCCTAGCACGAGAGAAACCCTAGTTCTCTGATTATCTTGCAGAAAAATTATGAGTATTTTAAAACCCTAGCTCAGAAGAATTAGGAGGGAAATTAAAACATCAAACAAATATTGGATATATTTCAGGTTAGTATTTTGTATGATGAACACTCGTATATTGAATCATGTTTCTTCTTCTTCTTTTAATGATGGTTTTTAAGCTATCAATATCATGTGCTTTAATGAACATCATTTTCGGATATTTCTACATCTATACAGCGCATGTAGTGAAAACACATCATGATTAACCTTGGCAACACCGACACTATCGAAGAGTTTAACATGAACATCTAGAGAAATTGAAGTGGGGTTCTAGAATTTGATATTTTTGTTCAATGATTCAATAGTTTTACATGTCAGAAACTCACATTGAAGTTGTGGTTATATTATATTATCATATGATGTAGTCGAAAACTATATACATCTGATGCATCTTATTCTGCTATATTTTTTAGGAAAAAAATGATGACTGGGGAGAAACAAACATATATTTTTTGTATGCCTTACTGTGTAGAATAAATGAGCCTTTCATTATTACAACATCTATGTCATCTTCTCTGAATAATGAAAGGGTCCAACGGGTGGGTGGGCGGGTATCAAGCATGTATAATCCCTGTCCACAATTTCATTATAACACTGAGAGTCAGATTTGAATAAACAAAGCCAGTGGGTCTGATTAACAGAGAAAGTCATGTAATAATTAAATACCATTCATGGTGGATCCCAATTCCAAGGCCCCTCTGTATTTATCAACCCCCACCATCTTCTGTTTGTTTTCCATTTGACCCTTTTGGCTTTTCTTTAAATATAGGTAGCCTAACCTTATTACTGTTAAAAAACAACAGATTGTTACCATGTCACATGATATAGATAACTTAACAATGTTGTCTTATCCTTGTGTTGACACATAATTTGAAAAAAAAGGCCTAATAGCCATAGATTGTATAGTTTGTACTTGTAAGTTTCCGACTATTTCTAAAAAAACAGTTCATAATATAGAAAAAAATAAGAAACAACTTGCTGAAAACCTGTTATGATAGATCCTCTCCTATTAGTAGACAAGACACCAAAAGTAATTCCCTATCATGTGTAAGATAAACAAAAAAAGTAGATGCTAGAGTTTAATTATATTCACATGCTTGAAATTACCTTGCACCTTCCAACATGTTGAATTGATTGAATGATGAAAGATGTTTCATCATTTGATGTAATCTTCAAGAATTTGCACTGATCCTTCCACTATTAGGAGTAAAAAATAAAGACTGATTAGACGGATAACAGTGGGGGCAGCTGGTCAAGCTTTCATATAGCTAGATAAAGAATTTGAACACTACATAAACACAGTTTCTTTCAACTTATAATATTATATATATGTATATTATTGACTGTAGAGAAAGCATGTTGTTGTCAAAATCATCTATCTGGAGTTGTGATTTTTATATGGACAAGAACTTTTGCATGGTCCATTCCATTATTGGTGGGCCAAAATCTTTGCCCTCGCCCTCTGTATATGTATAGTGAATTGTCTATATGGATATCATAATATGTTATTATCATGCATTTGTGAATTTGTGATGCTGGACAAATAGTACCATACATATTTTGGGATGGCTGATTCTTTTGTAAGGCCATCTTCAACTCCATGCTCATGTCATTGTCAATGTGTTGGAATGTACAACTTTGAAAGAAAGTAGGGGAAAAGACAAAAGGAGACAGAAAATGAGGGGAATACAGATGAAAAGAACATAGTACAAACCATTTATCTTTTTTTCTTGAAACAAGTCATTGCATTTACATCAGGAAATTACTTCAACATTTTTAGGTGTTGTAGTTGTAGTCTGTCCATTCCAATGTTATTAAAGTACCCTATTCAATGATTGTTAGGTTAATTAGTAAATAGATTGATACCACTCAAGTAAGATTTCTAATTCAAATATGGTGAATAAAAAATAAGCAAATTTTATCGAATTTACTCTCAAAATTGGATCTGACTGACTCAACTTGAGATATTTATGGTATTAGACATATGCAAATCTATGTATGTTAGGTATCATGTCTTCCAATTTTCCTTAACCCAACTAAACTACATGAATGATTTGTGGTTGGGTTTTTACAATGGTTGCCTAAGGTTGACAAGATGGAACTATTCATAAACACCTTTTAAAAAAAGTTTTCACTCATGAATAATGATGAAGAAAGGATATATATATATAAGTGAAGGATAATGATTTTTACCCAAGGAGGAGGAAGTTTGACTAGCATCCATAATTATCAAGAATGTAATCAAGAGTAGGAAGACACGTAAATGCACATACACATGGAGCAATTAAGTGTTCAGAGAACAAGGACAGATGCATTAAAAGCATGGGCTTAGATTTACGATTGAGGGTTAAAACTTGAACAACAATCTTTTACTGCAGACAACACATGTTGCAATCACTGTGCTCTCTCTGATTTTTGGATGCAATCATAAATTATTTATGAAGTATTTATTCACAGCTTTTTCTTGCTTTTTCTTACTTTTTGGAGCAATTATATACGTTCACCTATGTTCCTGTTTGGCTACAACGTATGATTATCCCTTCTTATTTAATTATTTCTATTTTCTGTCTATAATTTTAGCTCATTTGCAATATCACTCCATCATCAAGTAACATATAAGAGACACACAATACATTGAAGTTTGCTCACCGTGCTAAAAACACAAAAATCCAAGCGGCAGAAAACAATGTATGCTTGTATTTTAGATTTTTAATACTTTGTTGTTGTTTCCAGTTGCATGCGTGTCTGTTCTTTGTATGTGAAGCACATGCTAGAAATACAAATATGTATACGCGTGCACATGCTATAAATTATTTCCGTATTGGCTACTGAACCTTTGTTAGTCCACATTAGAGACTCCACAGTTGTTTAAAACCCTATGTGACTTCTAAAAAAGAAGTTACATAAATATATTTAAAAGTCTAGAAATCATCGACAAATAAGGCAATTCAATTAATCAAAATTTCCTCTCATTTAATGGATTAAATGTAGACCATTGTCAAAAATTTAGAATTTAGGTTTGGCTCATTCTTTACTGTAACTTTGTGGACCGGTGGTGGATGATGTGAGGCTGATTAGTATCCAAAAATGAAAGCATTTGTGAAACTGTTCGTGTTTATTCAAGTTTACCCATCTCGGAATTATGAGGATGTAGGAGTTATCAAAGGTTTGAACTTCGAATTAGGTTTTAATTGAAAATTAAGTCTTTTATCACTATACTGATGATTATTTTTTTAATATATATATATATATATATATATATTATATTATATATATATTATATATATATATTGTTGAAGAAAAAAATCTCAATGGATTAAATGTAACATTTGAATTTGAAACTCCAGAAATACGAAATGGATAAGAGTTGGATGGATTTTTCAAGGGTAAGCGTCGAATATCGAAATGGAGTCAAAAAATTTCTAAATTTAGCTTTTCTGAGTGCAAGCCAAGAGAATATGATTCTTTTCCCTTATAAGAACTGTGTTAACATTAACTGGCACATTCGTGAAGTTGTGTACGAGCATATAGTTATTTTTGGATTTGTTCGGGGTATAGAAAATGGATCTTTCATGGAGAGTTTGTATCAGATAGATCTGCTTCCACGAGTTATTCGACTTATTCTGCTCCTTCTCACCATCCAACTTTTAGAGAAGATGACATGGAAGGGATGTTACGAGATGCATTTAATATGCACACTCATCAACCGTTGTTACAGAAAATTATTGTTAGAATGATGTTAATGATTTCATTGAGATGGGAAGAATTGGAAGTGCTGAAGAGCCAAATGGAGAAGCGACAAAGTTTTACAAGTTGCTGAATGAAATGAATGAAAAACTTTATGAGGGATCAAAGTTTTCAAAGCTTTCTTTCTGCATTCGTCTTTTCCACTTAAAATGCCTGGGAGGGTAGACTGGTAACTACTTTACGCAATTGTTGGAGTTACTAGGAGAAATGTTTCCTTTTGCAAAAATCCCTCAATCATACAAAGATATGAAGAAAATAATAAAAGATTTGAGTCTTGGATATGACAAAAATTCATAGTTGTTCGAATGATTGTATGTTGTATTGGGGGTGATCGAAAAAATCAGGACTCTTGCCATGTATGTGGAAAATCTCGATGGATGATTAGGGAGACATAAAATGTTACTGAGGATGAAGCTCAAGCACGATCAAGAAAGAAACCGATTAAGATTCTGCGATATTTTCCTCTCATACCTAGGCTACAAAGATTGTTTATGTCCTCTAAGACTGCTGAGTCTATGAGGTGGCATCATGATGGCAGAACCAATGATGGATTATTACGGCATCCAGCGGATTCTTTAGCTTGGAAGTCATTTGACAACAAGTATCCAAGTTTTGTGAGAGATCCTCGAAATGTCAGGCTCGGTCTTGCAACTGATGGGTTTAATCCATTCAAAATCATGAGTACTTCGTATAGTACTTGGCATGTTGTACTTTTTCCATATAATTTGCCTCCCTGGATTTGCATGAAACAATCATCTTTCATCTTATCCATGATAATCCCTGGCGAGAAAGGCCCCGAAAATGATATTGATATTTACATGCAGCCGCTAATTGCAGAGTTGAAACAGTTATGGGAAGGGGTCGAAACGTACGATGTGTTGACGAATGAGAACTTTAATTTACGTGCGACTTTATTATAGACAATTAATGATTTTCCTGCGTATGCAAATTTATCGGGTTGGAGTACCAAAGGTCGTTACGCTTTTCCTTGTTGTGCTGTAGAAACATGTTCGAAGTGGTTGGTTAATGGAAAGAAGTTCTCTTATATGGGACATCGTCGGTGGTTACCTGATAATCATAGATTTAGAAGTCAAAAGAATATGTTTAATGGTGATGAAGAGTTTCGAAATGCTCCTGACCAAACAACCGGCTCTCAAATATTCAGAATGTTGAAAAATATCAATTTTACTTATGGAAAGATGAATCAACCAAGTAGTGCACAATCAAAGAAAAAGGCAAAGCAAGTCAATGAAGAGGTTGAAGTTGACGAACAAACTGATGATAAGTCTGATGAAGAGGATGATCCAAACGAGGTAGGCTTTGTGGAAAAAGAGGAGTATATTTTTCGAGTTGCCTTATTGGAAAAAGCAGATTTTGAGACATAATCTTGATGTAATGCATATTGAGAAGAATGTTTATGAGAATATTATCGGGACCATTCTGAATGATGGCAGAAAATTTAAAGATAATCTTAAGAGTTGACTTGACTTAGTGGACATGAGAATTCAGCATGATCTCCATCCGTAATTACATCCAAATGGAAGAAATTTCTTGCCGCCTTATATTTTTTCTCTTTCGAAGAAAGAAAAAGAAGTGTTTTGCACGGTGTTGAAGGATATAAAAGTCCTAGATGGGTATGCATCAAATATTTCTCGATGTGTCAGTGTTAAAGATCGAAGACTTTATGGTTTAAAGTCACATGATTATCATATATTAATGCAAGATTTACTACCAGTAGCTGTTCGCGGTTGTATGTCGAGTAAGGTGACGTCTTGTATCATTGAACTTTCTAATATAATGAAAGCCATCTGTGGGAAAGTTCTAATGGTTGAAGAACTTGATAAACTACAAGATCGAGTCGCCTTGACTTTATGCAACTTGGAGAAGATATTTCTACCTTCATTCTTCACAATTATGGTGCATCTGCTAATTCATCTTCCTCACGAAGCAAGAGTTGGTGGTCTAGTTTTCTATCGATGGATGTACCCTATAGAGAGGTGTTATTTGAATTACACGTTTCAAATTACTACTGATTATACCTCTCACTCAAATGTATTTACGTAGTATGTTGTTTTGTGTATAAGTTCTTGGGCAAGTTGAAGTCTTATTGTCGTAATAAGCGTTATCCAGAAGGATCAATTGCTGAAGGGTATTTGGTAGAGGAATGTATGACATTTTGCTCTAGATATTTGGAAGATGTTGAAACAAGATGGAATAGACCAAATCGAAATGATGTGTTAAGTACTGATGACTTACCTCAACATTATTTCTTTGGAAGTTATGGTCAACCATTAGGGAAAGTTGAAATTGCACACTTAGACGACACGTCTAAGGTACAAGCACATCGATATGTTATTTTCCATAACGATTCAATAGATCCCTTTCGCACGTAAGTCTTTCGGACCCAATCCTAATGAAATCTCTTTATCTTTTATATTTATCAATTTTTAACGACATAATATTCTTTATAGTGAGTTTAAAGAAGTATTGAGATCTCGAGCACGCTCCCGAAGATTAAATCAGCGAGAGCTACATAAAATTATTCACAGAAACTTTTCATGAATGGTTAGGCCAGACGGTAAGCAACTAAATCTTACGGAACACTTATAAATTATATATGTCTTGCTTTTTATATCGACGTCAATACAAATTAATTCGCCATTCATGTGTAATAGGTTTGGAGTGGGAGAGAAGTTAGTGAAGAAGTTAAATGGCTTTCTCAAGGTCCGAATAGAATAGTTAAAAGATATAATGCCTTCCTCATTAATGGGTTCAGGTTCCACACGAAATCTCGTGAAAGATTAAGAAGGACACAAAATTGTGGAGTAGTAGTTACTTCGTCAACTACAAGTTATGCTACTGTAAGGGACAATAATCCGCAGGAGGGAGAGGTCGATTATTATGGAAATCTTACGGACATTATTGAGTTAGATTATTATGGAAAATGAAAGGTTGTGTTGTTTCGCTGTGACTGGGTTGATGTAAAAAGATGTATAAAAAGAGATAAATTCGGGTTTACAATGGTGAATTTCTCTCGATTAATTCACACGGGTGGGTCAACGTTTGATGGATGAACCATATGTATTTTCTTCTCAAGTGAAACAAGTATTTTATTGTCATGATCCAATGGATGACGGTTGGTATGTTGTGCTTCGAAATACTCCCAGATACTTGATAGACATCGGGGATAGAAGTAGAGACGACATTGAAACAAGATCAGAAAGTTTACTTCTACTACCACAAAACTTAGATGAAACTATCAATAATACAACACAATTTCAATGGGTTCGGGAGGACGTTGATGAAGATATTTATGACAACTGACATTATATAAGACTTTTGTACGATTTTATATCTTAATTTATTTATTTATAATGTTATAACCTTTTAACATGTTGTTTTTCAATATATTCATTAATTAATTCATTTTTTATTACTCATGTTTGTTTATTATAGATATCATGCCGAGGAGAAAAATAAATGATTTGCGGGTTGTTCGAGCTTCTGAAGACCATGAAGAAAGAAATAACGAGGAATCGAATGCACCTAAGTCTTCCGAAGTTCCAGAAACTGTTGAAGAAGACGTAGAAATTCAAAGTAATCTTCGAAACATTATTTACTACTTTGTTCATTTTCAAAACTGGCATTTAATAATTTCTTATATAGTTGAAAATGCTGGAACACGCAAGACTCGAGGACGTACAACTTTGAAGGAATTATACTAACTTCCTCCTGGGCATCGTGTCAAAGTTTCAAGAAACGATGTCGGTCAACCAATTGGCCCAGAATCACGTCTTCTAGCAGGTTACTTAGGCATAGTTGGACGCAATGCGAATCTGTTACCGATCAATTACGAGTCATGGCGTGAAATGCCTAATAGTAACAAAAATCATGCGTTGGATTTTGTTAAGGTAATAATGTCATTATAATATATACTCTATAGAAATTCAATACTAATTTATACTTACGGTGCACACTTATTTGCTGTATAGGAGAAATTTTCTTTAGAGGTCTCTGATGATTATATGAAGCAAATGTTAGGGAAGAGATAAAGGGATCACAAGAGCTCCTTAAAGAAGAAATACTTCAAGAATAATCTCAGCCTTGAAGAGAAGTTGCAAACAGTCCCACCATGAATGCTCAGGTACCAATGGGAAGATGCAGTCAGATTTTGAAGTTCACAAAAATGACAGGTATGATGTATTTTTCAGAAATAATTGTAACGAATTGTAAATCATCATTAAAAGTGGTTGTTTGACATTGTAGGACCGAGAGCATATTGGTGTTGCTAGCAGGCAACAACAAAAGTTTACGCACACGGCTGGATCGATGAGTTTTGCTTGTATAGCTCATGAGGAGGTATTATAGATTATTGAAATAGTTTTTGCGATATTTTCCATGTACATACTAACTCATAGTAATTATATTATGGTACATTGTAGGAAAATACATCTGGTTCTAAAGTTGGTCGAATCCAACTCTTCGACATGACACATACGAAGAAGGATGACACTCCTATGACTGCTGACGCTGCAGAAATTATGGTACGTTTTTTGGGTAGATGTTTTAAATTTACCTGACTTTATTTATATTTGTAGAATGACATTTTTTATTTTAATTAATTATTCACTTTATTAGGAAAAATTGAGGGAGAAAAATGCAGAGTATCATGTTACTACTTCGAGTCAAGGTATTGTTAATGATGATGACATTGAAAACCAAGCTATTAATGACGTTTTGGGTCCTGAAAGATATGGTTGGGTGCGCTATCAAGGATCATTCATTACTCCCACCAAATATTTTGGATCCAGTTCATCATAGTACATGTCATCACAATCTCGATCTTCCCACCAAGAAGTTTGTCGTTTAAAAGAAAAGTTGGCTGAGATGGATCAACAAATGGCTAACTTGAAAGCGGAAAATGAAACAAGGGAAGCAAAGAGAGCAATAGCAGAAGTAGCCAGAGCAGCAGCGGAAGAAGAGAAAGAAGCAGCGGCAGCACAAAGAGAAGCAACATATCAGCAGAGATGTGAAGAATTTGAAAAACGACTCAATGATATGATGCTGATAATTTAGAAAACGCAACCTCAGAATCCACCATCGTAGTCTCATTTATGTTACGAGCATTATAATGAACCTTGTTTAACTGAACTTATATTACGTTAATGAAAACTTTTATTTATTATATTGGATTTGATGTTGTTTGTTATGGATATAGAGTTTGATGTTATTATTGTTTTGTTTGTTGGATAATGGAACATGTTGAAAAAATAGTTTTGGGGTAATCAAGCATAATTTTTAGGAATGTTAATTCTGTGTTATTAAGCGGCGTTTGTAACAAAAAATGCCGCAATATACCATACATTTAGCGGCGTTTGTATCCTATAAACGCCGCTATATACAGAACTTTACCGGTGTTTTTAGCAAAAACGCCGCAAAAAATCAATACCTATTGCGGCGTTTGTGAGAAAAACGCTGCAAAACATCAAACCCTACTACGACATTTGTGGAATAAACGACGTAAAACATCAACATCTACTGCGGCGTTTATGGGAAAATGCCGCAAAACATCAACATCTACTGCGGCGTTTGTGGGAAAACACCGCAAAACATCAACACCTACTGCGGCGTTTATCTAAAAAACGTCGCTAAATATCAACGTCGCTAAATATCAACACCTATTGTGGCATTTTTCTGACAAACGCCGCTAAATATCAACACCTATTGCGGTGTTTGTCACACAAACGCCGCTAAATATCAATACCTATTGCGGCGTTTTTTGTATAAAAACGTCGTGAACTCTAGTGGCACTATTTTTAACGGCGGTTTTCGCGGTGTTTGTCTTAACGCCGCATGTGTTTTTAGCGGTGCTTATAAACGGCGCTAAAGGTCAAAAAAATGCCGCAAAAAACCTGTTTTGCTGTAGTGGCGAAGCCATAACGATCCTCTTTTTATTGCCCAAATAGCCGAACACTTCTTTGTTTCATACCTCAGCTGCCTTAGTGAGGGTTGCAATGGAAGCAGACAGAGAAGAGAAAGATACCTAGTTATCTTTAATCATACGCAGAAATCCTCGTGTGTGAGCCATCCTAAAAAGTAGCGGAATTGAAAGCCACTGGAGGAAGATATGGAATTACCTACTCTGAGTAACAAGGGCAATGGTCAGAATGCATGCGAAATAGATGCAAGACATTAGATCCGGGTAGGAATTGTCCCAATGAGAGTTGCACAGCACTTTGTCAAGCCTTGTCGATGTAAAGCCACGGGACCAAGTGAAAGTGGGGCCCTAGAAACCCATATTGTATCATCCTCAATATCGGGTTAGTGACTAAATTGAAATATTTCAGAATTTGTTGGTCAAAATAGATAAATTGAAAGTTTGGGGACTCACAGGAAAAATTGTTGTGTAGGATTTAAATATTAAAGAAGGAATTATAGAAGGGTAAAATGGTAATTTGATGGAAAGATATTTGTTAAGTGTGGATATATATGGGTTACACGTGGGAATGAAGGAGAAAAAAATGAAGCTTTCTAGAGTTCTCTTCTTCATCCTCTTCTAGCCTTGAGCTTAAGCTTGATAAGGTGAGTTTTCTAGACAATTAATTATTCAGTGAATTTAAGCTGGGTTTATGATTCTTAAGTGATACTTAAGCCTAAGGAATGCTTAAGCTAGTATTAAAACAAAGAATATAGGAATTGTGAGGAATTAAAGTTAAGGAGTTTTTAAGTGAAATTTTGATGGTGAGTTAATAAGCTATAATGGAGGCTAAATTTGACTTTTCATCATCCTAGTTAAGACAAAAAAAGTGTTAAAAGTGGAATTAAATCATGTTGCAAAGTTGGTGAAATTCTTGAATTTCATGAGGAGGATAGGATTTTGAGGTTTAAGATGAAATAAATGAGTATAGATTGTTTTAAGTATGTGTACTGGAGTTAAGAATAAAAAAGGGGATGAAACATGAAGGATTTAAACTAAAATGGATGAGTTTTCATGTGTACCGATGCATTAAGGGCAAAATCCCATAAATTGTCAAGGTGTATCGATGCACTCATTTAAAATACAAACATCGAATGGGATTTATGTACCAATGCATAGATAGTGCATCGATGCACCCGTCAAGGGATGCATCGATACATGGTGTAGTGCATCGATGCATACCTTTATTAAAATATGAAAATAGCTTTCTTTTTAGCCTAAGGAGTGATAGTTTAGAATATATTAATTAGTATATTGATATGTATCAATGTATTACTATGTAGATTTAGAGCTTAATACTGTTCCAGAACAATCGAGGGATTAGGATGAAATCAAAGCAAGCAAGGCTAAGGTGAGTTCATAATATAGGTATAAGGTAATGGAAATAAGACTTGTGATAAGTCTATTTCCGAGGTAAATGTCATAGTATAATAGTATTAACATGCATATATTATAGTAAGTTATATATATTTACATAAGAATGTACTCAAATGCTTGTGTGGTAGAATATGAGATGGATGATTATCTGTATATGTGTTTATATGTTATAGTGAATATTACATAATATAGATATGTATATAAATTTATGAACTTATATGACTATGAAATATGAATGTGATATGTGCATATGGAGAAGACTAAGTGATATGAACTACGTAATCATATGGAAATAAGAACATGTGAAATGAAATATATGATAAGGAAACAGGGAACTCTATAAGAGTATTACATGATGTGTGATAAAGAGCACTCTATAAGAGTATTACATGATGTGTGATAAAGAGCTATAAGTTTGTGCTTATGTGATAGAAATAAATGATAAATACAATAACAATGCCCATGTTATGTGATGTGAGAACCATAGGTATAATTGGCATGCCAAGAGTCGAGGGTTCATAGGTCTTTCGAGACATACAGAGATCCTTTGGGATATACATAGGTCTTTCGGGACAACTTTCACATGCCCCTAGTGGGACCCCATACGAGCTATGGTGACAGCATAGTGCACAACCTCAATGTACTCGAATACCTTAAGTTCTCAGCAATGTACATGGGCCTATAAAAGATATGAAAAGAGTTTGTATGATTGTATTTTATCATGTTACCATTGCTTGCGTTGAATCATGTATGCACATGAATTAATAAGGGGATTAATAATGATCTATGCATATGTATTTATTTATTGATATGTAATTTGAGATGATTTTGTCTAAAAGGATGAAATGAAATGAGGTTGGATAATATGATGGAATATAGTATGCATATAATGTGACCTGTTATAAGTGTATTATATATTTTAGTATGCCTCACTAAGTCTGTGACTTAGCGTGTAAGTGATTTACACGTAGGTACAAAAAAGCAAGAAGACCGGTCTTGGGAACAGCAGAACATCATATCCTCATTTGAAGATCAGATCAGGAGCACCTGACGTAGTATGTTGGTTTATATTTTATGTGTTGGCATGTAAATAGTCATATAGTATATACGCTCTGATCGAGGTGTAATGTTTTGAAGTGGTAATGTAAACATAGTTTTATATTAATGAAACTTTTAAATTTAGGTTAGTTTTATAAATACACAAACTTTGAAAAGTCAATGTGACACCTCAGATTCGTATTCGGGTCGGATACGGGTTGGGGTGTTACACATATCTTGTAGTCCATAATCATGAAGAAAACTCTAGAAATAGATGCTTGATCGAGATGAACTGAAGCCTTCTTTTCTGTCCAAATTACTGAGTGTGGCATTAAAATCTCCAAGAATTATCCAAGGAGTGGATATGGAGGAAGCAAGGTTATGAAGATGGGCCAAAGGCTCTTTCATTTGGTGGAGTTAAGACTAGCGTAGACAATGGTAGCCAGCGTAGACGATGGTAGCCAGAGTAGAGGTCTAGTCTCTAGTGCAAGAAATCCAACAGTGAACAAACTGGAAATGGTTGGAAAAAAAATGTTCACGTGAACTGACGGGAACTTACAAATCCAAATGTCGCTAGAGAAACATGCAGCCTCAACACGATGCAAGAAAGGAAAACCAATGTTTTGGATAACCACTTCTGCTTTGAACCTACTGATACGCGGCTCAATGAAGGCTATCACATCAGGTTTGTGATCACGAATATACTGTCGAATAGTCTGGGTGAACTTTGGTTGTCCGCAGCCTTGGACATTCCAGCAAAAAAATTTAAATCCATAAGATTAAAAGGAGATGAGATGGAGGACTTGTTGTTATTCAAGCATGGCAACCGCTTGCTCTTTGGCATTCTTATTTCTTTGGCGTGCGGTATCTACAATAGAGGCAGGCATAGGCAACAGCTGCTCGACAGTCATCTGAGTAGTGAGATCAGGTGCAGGTGGATGTGAGCACGTGATGAGAATATCTGGCAGTTTGGGGTGTGCCACGGGAGTGATGCTCCCTCTGGGTAATGCTTGGGGCAATATTCGAATCTGAGTTTTCAGATATTCTGAGGGCATTGTGTTTGTTTCGATCACCTGGGGCACACGTGAAGAACCAATGGAGTTATGGATAACAAGGCCATGGGAAGAAGAAGCTATTTTTGGTTTCTAGAGTTGTATACGCTGAGGGGACCATTTCTTTTAGAAACCTGAGAATCTTTTTAGGGTATTTCAGTGGGTGGAGACATTGGGATGATCATTTCCTTAACAACAGTGGTTTCTACTTCAGAGCCATCCAAAACACTGAAACGAGAGTCATTGGGTTGGTTTAGCTATCCATCAACTTTTGCAGTTGCATGTGCCTTCATGTTCTTTCGTTAGCGGCGTTCAATGACCATCCATGGACCGAACAAGCTGTATGCGTTTTGTGTCGTACAAATCGTGATGGGTGCAATTCTCGTTTTCCCTTTATCACTATTCACTTCATCGATGAACTCCGAGCACGAGACTTTAGAATGGCCATAGCGTCCACAACGATAGTAGATAGTCAGAAGAGACTCATGCTCAATCATTTGGACATTCCTGTTGACGACTAATTTTGAAATGAGAGGGCGAGTCAGATCAATGGTGACTGCCATACGAGCGAATCGATCTCTCCGCTCGCTCTCGTTGTGATAATCAATTTCTAAAACTAGACCGATGCATTAGCCGATCTCTTGAATGATGTTGCATTTATAAAGGTTGACAGGGAGGTTTGGTAATCGGATTCAAGCCATGATTTGGCTAGGATGTGGTTAAGCGGCTGAGAAGTCCAGTGACCACAGTTCAACAGTCAAATAATGACTGAAGATACTCTAGGGGCCATCGGAGAAGACTTTGAGATAGTTAGAGTGAGCGCGAAGAGAGACTAAGAAGTAATCATTGTCGATATCCATGAGTCGAAAAGGTTGCGATGGCTTCCGAAGGTTATAGAGATGATTTCGTAAGGCCATGTAACCAATATTCCTACCAAAGAGTTTAACCACGACGGTTTGGTCAAAGCTTTTGTTTGAAAGATCAATGATGCGATCAGAAAAATCAATATACACTAATCCGTTGACGAATCCTCGCTGAACATCGTCATCCAAAATCTCAATATCTTCATCCTCAAAGATGTCTTCTTCTTCGGGTGGTAGGGAACATTTGCCTTCTGTGAGAGTATCTTTGTAGGAGACAGGAGGAGGTCGGGAAACTGATTGGCTATGGCTAGGATTGTCGATGTCCATGTCTCTCGAATGAGGCTTATCAGGATCAGGCGAATTCTCATCCCACCTGTAGGGTTTTTTGACGTTTCTAGGGTCGGTTGGGAGCATATTAAGTTTCTTGAAATTGTTGTGTTTTATTTCTCTGTATAGAAACAAAATCTTCCGAAGTAGGAAAGAGTATATGGTTTGAGTTTCACCTTATAAATCTTTGTATAGTCATGTACTAACTTATAACCAATATCATTGTTAGGCATTTGAAGCATATAATGCTCCTTTTGATTCGGCAGAATCAAAGCAGCTTCGTCACTGATATTGCACTATCACTGTTAATCAGGTCCACTTTATGCGAAATCTGAAGGGTAAACAAGTTTGGATAACAATAAACGTAACTCCTTAATTCGACCTAAAAAAATAGGTCGGATCTAGAGAATACACGTTGAAATTTGTCCCTTATAAAATCTGTGTTTGATTTAAAACTTAAAAATTATCATTTAAAACTTATAAACATTTTTCAATTTCAAACTTCAAATTTTTTATTAAAAATAAATGTCCAAATAAAATGATTTTTTTGACTCATCCAGATGCCTAACGTTACAAACATTAACATTTTAAATGCCCAGGCCATCAAGACATTAATTTCCCTCGTTAAGTAACATGTGTCACAATATGGTGATTTTTAAAAAATTTATTTCAAATTAAAAAATAAAATTATATATTTTTTAAAGAAAAACATAAACATTTTGAAATAACCCAAAAACTTTGAAAACCTTTATTTCAACCCTAAACCCACATCGATCGACATCCTTTGCCATCGACGAAGCTCCACCTGTAATACCCCAAATTTTGGTTAATTACCAAAATGTAAAACTTGAAAGTTTGATGGTCAAAGTAGTAGATTGGGAAAAGTTTGAGGAAATTAATTGATAAAGTTCCTAAAAAGAATTTTATTTCATAAATAGATAGTTTACTCTTGATAGTGGGGTTTTATGGAAATTATATTTTGGATTTGGAATTTTAGTAAAGAAAAATTAGAAATGGTTAAAACCGGTAAGCAATCGGTAATTTCAGATTGAATTGGAATCTTATAAAAATTTGAAGGATGTTATAAAATGGTTGGAAATATTATTTTAATATTTTGGATCAGAGAAATTTGGTCTGGAAATGTGCAATTTTTCAGATCTAACTAAAACAATGGAATTTAGTGACTAAAACATAATTTTTTAAAATTCATGGGAATTTTCATAAATCAAAGTCAAAATAATTCATCTTTGGCTTTGAAAGATGATAAAGATGAGTTGTCATGGTCTTGTGGTAAATAAGAAGATTCATTAAGGGTGATTTGGTCTTATCCTAATTAAATGAATATTATATTCATTTAAGTGGAATATAATGTAAAATACTATGAAATGCACCCAATATATCATTTCACTTGCTCATCTTCTCCTCCAAATTAGCCGTGTGTTTTCTCCTAAGGTAAGAGAAAACTTCAACTCAATTTTCAAGCAATTTACTTAGGATTTTGAGTAAGTTGTAAATAGAAAATTGTTATATACGAAAAACGCTATCATTTGGTACCAATATTGCATGGTAATCTTGTTGGTGTTCAAAGATCCCAAATTTAAGGGTTTGTATTCATATAAGGGATCATGAAATTGATGATGAATATGGATGTTTGTGAGGTAGTTGATTCATATTCAAGCATGTAAGATGATTAGAACATGTTTAATATTTCAAGAACTTGTTCTTTAAGTTTTGGTCATGGATTGTTTGAGTGAGAAAAAATTATGAAAAAAATTATATATGGGTTAGAAATGATGAAGGAAGTATTCTACAAGTCTTAGAAAAATTTGTGGACCATTTTGTAAATTTTGAAAAGTTGGAGATCAATTCATAAATTTTGGAAAATTGAGGGGTTGTTGTATAAGTGTTATATAATTGATGTACTATGATGGAAATTGTTGATTGGGAATTTAAATGAGTGTTATTTGTGAAAAAATGACTATTTTGGAAGTTTGCAAAGATTTGTGATTTAAGTACAACATTTGTAAAGTTGGGGTACTTAAATGTAATTATGCTTGTGTAAAAGCATTTGAATAGAAATAAATTCAATGCTGGAATTATTGGTATTAAGAATGTATGTGATAAAATGGTGAAGGACCATTTTGTGTAAATTGGAAATGTTGGTTCAAATGTTAAAAAGAATGGTTAAGTACTGAATATTTTAATAGATAACGAGTTTCAAATATATTATGAAGTTATTATGGGATATGTTTATGTTAGTATAATACTAACATATGTATTGTTATTAATTTTTGAATTATACAGATCGTGATTTATTTGAGATCGAAGTAAGTCAATTAGAAAAGGGTTTATTGTGGACAATAGTGAGGAATATATATTTTGAAATATATAAAGTGTCAAGGTGAGTGCAATACATGCATGAAATTATACATGGATGTTTTATACATCATCAGGAAGACTTGCGATAAGTCGACCTTGTTTTATCAGCATGATACTATACCATATTTTTATAAATTGACATGACATTAATATGTCAGAGTATGAAATTATAATGCATTGATTTTGGAAAATGTGATATTTTATCATGAATGTTAATTTGGGTATGAACTGTCCCATTGTTAAATATTGATAATACACTTTGCCATGGATGGATCAAATAAAATAGATTGCATGCTCAAGTAAGTCATTTAGGGACAGAGTATAGTTGGCATGCCATAGAGTCCAGCGACAGGCTGCATACGGGATACACTAAAGGATACCTAGTGTATATCGTGGGTATGACCTTATGTGCCATACGAGACTGTACTTATGGATACCTAGTATAGATGGTGGACACGACCTTATGTGTCATACGGGTTAGCACTACAGTGCTTATAGTTGACTCGTGTACGGGTTTTATACTAGGCTATTGTCTATGGTTTATGGTTTATTGGTTAATAAATGGTAAGTTATGCAAATAAGCTTACGAGTTTATGGAATGAATGGCAAGTATATTGGAAATAATATTTTTTATATTCAGTTATGATATTTTGATCATGGTAAAATATTGGATATGCTATTAGCATGGTTTTATGGCATTTGATTTGAAATTTAAATTCATGCATGAATTGTATTGCATTGTTTATTGTTTTAATTGCCTCACTAAGTATATACTTAGCATGTGATGATTTTCACGCGTAGGTAAAAAGCCAGTAGTGGATTAAAGAGTTTAAAGCAACATCAAGCATCAGGAGTATATTTCAATATCAGTAAGACATCCTAAGATGTAATGTTAACTTAATTAGTGGCATGTAATTATTATGTTTTATTTGCTTTGTTGAATAAAATTGGAAACAAAATGGAATTTTATGAACTTATATGTATTTTCGTAAGTTACTGTAGCAGTTACTGTAGCAATGAACGGTAACACGTTTTAAGCAAAATTTCCATAATGCATTTGGGGTACCGATACCCCGCTGTTCACGGGTACTGTTCACTGTTACTGTTCACTATTCATAAAAAAATCTTTTGAATTAAATTGTTTACAATGAAACATGATTTATATGATATGATATTTTTATAATATCATTTACCATTTTAAGAAAATAAATTTTAAATCTCGTTTGAATTGGAGAATGGTTTTAGAAATTCGTATAACATCTATAATCTGTATAAGTATAATTATACGGGTTATGGGTGTTACACCACCTGACCTCATCTCTCCCCGACGAACAAAACTCCCATGAAATCGTGATTGGTCAATGGCTAATCGACATTTTATACTTCGCGAACCTTAGGATGAAAATTGTGATCCCATGCGGTCTCGATGACCAATTGAAGGCTATTAACTTTATCGATCAACCGAAAACCACCAAGAGGGGTGAATTGGCCTTTGAAATAATTTGTGGTGGTAGCAATTAAAATTAAAAACTTTGCACAATAATTTAGAGTGGTTCGACTTCTAAACCAAGTCTACATCCATTACCTTAGCTATCCACACTAAGGATTTCTCAAATCCACTAGATTTGCAAACCTTTGAGGACAAGGTGTAACTTTACAAACACTTCAAAGTTTATACCCCAAAACCTTAAATACACACTCTCCCAAAGAGAAACTACAAATTTAACAAACAAAAGAAAAACATCACAAAAGCAAGCGTCTTTGCACAAATTAAGCACTCACTAAAAATCACACTTGAGAAAAATTAACAATATAGCTCACAAGCGTGTTACAAAAGATTTGATAATTTTTGCTCTAAAATACTATTGATGTTGGTTTGATATTGCAATTAACTTTTTTATTGTTCTCCATTTGAATCTCGATCCCTTTTATGTCTTCTAACATCAATCTAGCCATTTAGAGCCATTGGGGATTGAATAGAGCCATTGGATTCATTAATTTTGAGCATTTAATGTTCACTTACACATTTTGTATCGGTGCCAATAGGTTGGTCTCGAGACCTAGCCTTTCAATGGTCAAATTTATAGTCGGTGAACCTCCAATATCGATACTGTTTGAATCAGTATTGATACCAACCCATCATTCTCGAGACTGAGACCATGTTATCGATACCAAAATGCATTATGGAATTTTTTGTGTCAAGAATGCCTTAATGGTATCGAGACTGAAAGGTGTTTTGGCTAAAAATCAAGTGTTTTAAGCTTAAAAATGATATTTATAAAATGTTAATTTACTCAATAGCACTTGTGATTATTTTTCACACTTAAAAATGTTTTAAAATTGTTTATGACAAATTATTTATAAAGTTGAGAAATTGCAAATTTTAACAACTTAAATCATTTAAAAATCATGTTATATCAAAATCAAAAGTAAGTTCAACAATTTCACACTTTTTGATATAATAAAACCTTTTGTGAAAATTTTCTTTGAGAAATTTATTTGTCATATTTTGTGAAAAATAAAGTCTCCCCTTAGAAAAAAAAATGTTTGGCTAAAATGATTTTTGGCTAGCAATTTTGCAAATTTTATACATTTTACACTTATACATATTTCTCCCCCTTTTTGTTATAGAAAAATCAAATTAAGCTTCAAAAGAGAAAATTTGTTAATGTAATAGGGAACTCAAATATTCAATATAAATTATTTAAAAGTCAAATTATGATTAACATAAAATAAACACGTTTATAAGCATAAAATCAACATCAATAATAGTTCAAATTCATAAAATACCAAACTAACAAAGTATTAAATATAAAATAACATAAAGTTCCAAAATAAGTCATAAAGTGCATAAATCTCAATCACAAAGTAAAAGTCCTAATATGTTATAAAAATGTCTATTCTTTCAGATGTGGTGGCGAATGAGAGGAAGGAATCAAGTGATGACATATCAAGCGAACGCCATTCTCAAACACATCCAATCGATGATCCATAATAGACTCAAATGAGTCCAAGTGATGATCAATGGTAGACATATGATCATTTATGTTCCTGAAACTTTGAACCATGTAATCATACATGGTCTCAATCAATATCTCCTTTTGAGGTGTGGGCACCTCTTTCTCTTCCTCCTCTATGGCGTCCAAGTTTTCTCTTCTAAAAGGTCTCTACTCACTAGAAATGTTATCAAAATCCCAATTGACCTTGTGGGCCTATTTAAGATCAATGACACTAACGAGGGGAATATGAGGGTCACGGACGGTAGACACTCTAAGTTTATCCCTAAAAATATAGCTAATAATACAAGCATATGTAAAAGTCTTGGTGTAGTTGACCCCTTTATGGACAACATGAACAAGGTCTAAAAATATGATCTTGGTAAACCTTGGACGGATGTTGTTCTTAATATGAAAAAACCCACCAATAGTCACAAGAGCACATATGGGTAACCTTACCACCGAAAGGATAAAATAAATGATTAATGAGGAGTAGAAAAAGATGATTTGGGAAATCAAGATGAGTAAGGCTATCATTTAGGAATCTCTCCATATGAATAATAGAATTTTCTTTTAAAAGATCATCATCATTATCAATGATGTTCAAGAAAGAAGCAATAAAGGATGGACTAAGAGTAAAAAAGTGGCCCATGAGGTATGACTCGATCCCAACGATTTATCCTCATTGCCTTGGGCATGAACAAGAATAACATTAGAGAAAAAAACACGAATATGGTTCGGATGAACCTTGGGGGAATACTAAACAAGTCTAACCAACCCCACAAGATGAAGGTTTCAAAGATAGGAAATTGATACTCTCATTATATAAGAAAATTAGGGTCTATGGTACGCTCAAAATATATATGTTTGGTTTAGTAAAAGTGATTGAACATACCGAGAGCAATAGGTTTCCTAAAGCAAGCGTTTTAAAAGATTGCAAAATTAGAGGATTAACCTTCGAGGATAGTCCTACTAGACCTAGGACGCTTTTTTGAAATTCTAAGAGGCATTTTAGATAACAACATCCCAAAGACCGGGCTAGTGACCAAAGTGTAAGATGTTAAAACTTTGTGTCTAATTTTGAAAAATTAAAAAGTTTAGGGACTTAATTAGAATATTTATGTGTAGGATTAAATATCAAAGAAGGAAGGATGAAAGGGCATAATGGTCATTTGATAAGAAAATGAATTTTTAATTCATCCATTGGATATTATAAATCCACGTGGAAGGGAAAAAATGGGTAAAAGAATCCAGAAGTCTATTCATCTTTCTTCTTCTTCCTACTATGAGCTCCATATATAAGGTAAGGATTCTTCGAGTTGATTATTTATTGTAATTTATGAGTAGTTTTGACTCTTGGAGTATTAGGAAAGCTTATGGAAGTTTAAAGAGAAGTAGAAACTAAAAGATTTGCAAGTTACGGGAGATTGAATAAAAAGGGTTTTTAAGTGATTTGATAAGAAATAGTTAATAAATGAATTTTGAAGTGAAATTTGACTTATCATAAGTTGAAATAAGAAATCAAAAGTGTTAGAAATGGATTTAGAGCATGTTGAAATTGTGGTAAGATTCTTAGTTTCAAGTGATATTAAGGGAATTTGGATGATTAAGTGTGTTAGAGTAAAATAAGTTAGTTGTTATAAGTATAGTTAAGTTTGAAGGCTTAAGAGGAAGTCATAATGGAAGGTTTAAGGGAGTTTTGGTCAAAGTTCGAGTTGGAAAAAGTAAGTTATGGGCAAGAGGTATCGATAATGGATGAACAGTACCGATACTTCAAGGCAAAATATGTGATATCTTGGTCTGGGTATCGATACTGAATGAACAATATCGATACCATAAGGTAAAAGAGAATGAATTCTTTAAAGAGTATTGATACTGAAGTAGTAGAATCGATACTATGAGTATTGATACCAATGTTTAAGTATCGATACCATTTTTAAGAACGAATTACAGAATATAGAAAAGGTATCGATACTGAAGTAAAGTATCGATACCACCGTAAGGAAGTATCGGTACTGTGCTTCGGGTACCGATATTAATCAGAATGAAATTATAAAACAAATGTTTCGTTTAACTTATATTATTAAGGATTTATTATAATGATTCGAGTTCCGATATTTATACCAATTGCATTATTGTGTAGATATCGAAGAAAGCCAATTCCGGACGAATCGAAGATATAAGATTGATCAAGTGAGAGATAAGAGTTATAGGTGTTGCTTTAACTAGTGAGGCCAAGGTGAGTGCATACACTTATAAGATATGGTAATGTGGGAAATAAGACTTGCGATGAGTCTATTTCCAATGTTTTGATTTCATGATTTTAGGAATAATAATATGTTGTTTATATGGTTTCTAGGAATAATAATATGTTGTTTATATGGTTTCTAAATGTACATGAATATAAGTATAGTTGGTATATGTTATTATGTTACATGCACTATTATACATGAACTATGTGTTATATGTTATCCTATGTATGACATGATCTATGTGGATATATTAGAAAATGATATAAGCTATGTGATACCGAACTACGTGAACATGTGATATAAACTATGTGATACCGAATTACGTGAACATGTGATATAAACTATATGATATCGAACTACGTGAACGTGTGAACATATGATATAAACTATGTGATACTGAACTATGTGAAAATCTGAAAATGTGAAATAAGTTATTTGATAATGGTCTATGTGAATACATGCCTATGTAATAAGCTATATGAAATGGTATAAAAGGCAAATTCCATAAGTATGTGATATGAGAGCTAAGGGTATAATTGGTATGCCAAGAGTTGAGGGTTCTACGCAGTCATTCGGGATAATACTATGTGGTCCTTTGGGACAATTCTATGTGGCACTTCGGTGTAATTTATATGAGCTGTGCTGACAGAATTTGTGCACAACCTCAATACACTCACATACCTTAAGTTCTCAATGATGTACCATGAGCTATTAAAAGAAAAAGATATAAATGAACCGTGAATGATAATGATAATGGTAATGATAATGATAATGAATGATGATGATGATGATATGTATATATATATATATATATATGTGTGTGTGTGTGTGTGTGTGTGTGTGTGCATATATGTGTTTTCGTTATATGATGTGTTCCATGTTTTCTTTATATGATTGTGTGAAATGTTTAGAATATGATTAAGTGATGTAATATTTTAATATACATTTTATATGCCTCACTAAGTCAACGACTTAGCGTGTGAGTGTTTCACCCGTAGGTTTAGAGAAGAAAAAAATAACAAAGCTAAGCAAGTCAGGACAACATTTCCTTTCAGAAGATTGATAAGTGCTTAATTTAGTTAATATTTTACTTTTAAATTACTCTTTAATCATCGATTTTTGTGGATTATTTATTCATTTTAATTCATTTTCTGTGCAGGACGTAAGTTTTTGGAAATTGCACTAAAATGAAGGTATTCTGCAATTTTTTTATTATTTGGTCATGGCTAGAGACATGGCACGACTCTAGGCATGACACGGTCTGACATGGCAGTTTCTAGAAGATACAGTCAACGTTTCTAGAAGCATGAATGGATTGGCTGCATGTTTTTGGAATTCATATTTGAATTAAACTCAAGTTTAGGATAATATTTCAAACATTATATTTTATCTTTGTATTTTAGTTTAAATAGGTTTTAGTATTTTAATTAAGTTTTAGAATGTTATTTTTATATTTTATCTTTGTTTTAGGTATTTTAGTTTAAATAGTTTTAAGTGTTTTAATTAGGATTTAAGATGTTTTATCCTGTTTTTAGGAATTTGAAGGCTATAAATACCCTCTAAGGGTAAACCTAGAAACATATATCTCTCATTTGAGAATAAAATCTTCTTTTTCCCTATATCTTTCTCTCTATTTTAGCATACTTTTCAATTATGCTAAGCATGACTTTGGTCATGCTTAGCTAATTTTGTTTTAAGGCGAAGACTAAAGTGAAGGCTCAATTCCAAACGTGAGAATTATAAGGCACTTAAATCGCTTCAGACTTTCGCTCTGTTTTCTGATCTTACTTTTCAAATCAAAACGATTTCGAAAATGGTCCGGATATTGTTATGGTTAACGTTTGAAGAAGGATTTGCTTATTGAAGTATATTCAACTTCTCGAGAACACACTTAGCAAAATTGTTTTCTAAGAGGAAACTGAGATCGGAATCAGTTATTGTTGAAACAACATAATCCGAGTCGGCAACAAAAGAATTGTCCTTGTAAGCCGACGTGAATCTTGAAGTAAAAATCTGTTTCGATGATCCGAGGAATTTGAGGCAAAGCTGAAGTTTGAGGCTACTTTCATAATAAGTTTCTCTTTAACTTAATCTCTTTAATTTATTATTTATTTTCTTTTATTTAATTCTTATCTTTTATTTTAAAAATAATTTTTAAAAATCCCCCTTTTATCTTTATTACTATTTATTATTTTATTATTTTTCCTTTTTATAATTATTTATTTTATTATACCTTTTCTACTTTACCTGGAATTCTATCTTTTCCTAAAATCAAGAAACATTTTTATTAAATCACAAAATCCATTATCCTTGTGGATCGACCCTTCTTCTCTATACTACCTTTTCCTTTCTATTTAAGAAGCCGAAATTATTTTGATAGCAAAACGACGGTTATCAAATTGGCATCGTTGTCGGGGACTAACGAAAAGTACTGATTTATATTTTTCTAGTTTTTGTTAGCAGATCTAGATCCGGAGACAAACTCTGAAGCAGACACATACAACGAAGATCAAATCCCGATGGCAAAAGAAGAACAAACGATCTGAGAGCTAGCCACACTTCTGTCACTCAGACGCCATTATGCATTAATTTTCCTAGTGGCGGGACTTATTCATCTTCTTCCCACTTTCCACGACTTTCCCACTGAAGATCCACACAAACACTTTTTGGAATTCAACATGGTTTGCACTAGCATGAAACCATAGGGAGTTAATGAGGATCAAATTAAATTGAGAGCTTTCCCTTTCTCTTTAGCCGATTTGGCTAAAGATTGGTTATTTTATTTGCCTCCAAATTCAGTTAATTCATGGGTTGACATGAATCAAAATTTTCTTGACAGGTTCTTTCCAGCGGCTAAAGCAAGTGAATTACGAAGGAGTATTCTTTCCATTCAACAAAAGATCGAAGAAAGTCTTTATGACTATTGGGAACGATTTAAAAAACTTTGCGCACGTTGTCCGCAACACGGATTAAGTGAGCAAACATTACTTCAATACTTTTATGAAGGCCTTTTACCAATGGAGATGAAAATGGTGGATGTCTCCAGTGGAGGAGCATTAGTCAACATGACCCCAACAACAGTAAGGGAATTGATTTCAACCATGACAGTCAACTCTCAACAGTTTTCAAGTGAACCCAGCCGACGGGTTTACGAGATAACTATATTTTACCTTGAAAAAAAGTTAGATAACTTAACTAAAGTAATTAATTCACTTGTTACAGGAAAATCTGGAGCAACAAGAGCATGCGGGATATGCATAAAGCTAGACCATTCGACGAATTGCTGCCCACTGATACAAGAAGAAGGCAATACAGAAATCAATGCAGTAGAGAACTTTCCAAGTCCTCCATACAACAATACTTATAATCCAGTATGGAGAGACCACCCAAACTTCAGCTATACGCCAAATCAAAGACCAAATTATCAACCAAGACCTCCTCTTCAGTAGCAAACGCAAAAACCATCATTGGAGGAACTTATAGGAAAGTTAGAAATTTCACAAGAAAAGTTCATTGCATCCCAGGAAAAATTCCAAAGCCGAACCAAAACTCATCTTCAAGAGTTAAATAACCAAGTAAGTCGACTAGCTCAAACTATAGGAAAATTGGAATCACAATGAAGACTACCTTCTCAAACTGAGTTAAATCCGAGAAAGAATGTTAGTGCCATCACACTCCAAAGTGGAAAAGTTATCTCGCCCGAAGTTCGAGTAGAAAAAGTCGCACATCATAAAGAACAAGAGAACATGCCACCTTCAGAAATACAAGGTACGTTTAACACCCGTCCTTCTATTTCTTTTCATGAAATCACACCACCACCATTCCCATCAAGATTGATGAAGCGTGATAAAAGAGCTGAAGAAAAGGAGATCTTAGAAGTGTTCTAAAAAGTTCAAGTCAACATACATCTTCTTGAAGTAATTCGACAAGTACCAAGGTATGCTCAATTTTTAAAAGAACTTTGCACTACAAAGAGGAAATTAATGGGGCACGAAAAGATAAATTTGGGAGAACATGTCTCTGCAATTTTTCAACGAAAACTCCTACCAATTATGAAGGATCAAGGTATGTTCGCTATACCTTGCAAAATATGTGATTTTAAAATTAAACATGCAATGTGTGACTTATGAGCTTCAATTAATGTTATGCCATTTTCTATAAATAAAATGATTACTAACGAGTCTTTGAAGGAAACATGAATAACCATATAGTTGGTTGATCGATCTGTGATCTATCCAGTGGGAGTAATGGAAAGCGTCTTAGTAAAGGTTGATGTATTATTTTTTCCTGTAGATTTCTATGTCATTGACATGGAACATGACAGGTTGGATACTTATTCCGAGGTACTTTTAGGTCAACCCTTCCTAAGCATCGCACATACAAAGATCGATGTTAGAAGTGGTAGATTGATAATGGAATTTGATGGTGAGATAGTTGAATTTGATGTTTACAAAGCAATGAAATGCCCTGATCATGTTGAAAGAATTAATTATGTTGATATTATAGATCCTTTAATTGATGAATATATTGAATCTAATTTTTCTTAAGATCTTTTTAAGGATTCTGAACTTTGCCAAGAAGAGGAAGAAAAGAAGTTTGAAAATATTAATTCAATCAATTCTGATTTATATTTATCTTCCTTTAAAACAAAAATTTTACCTTCTGTTTTGCAGGCACCTGAGGTAGAATTGAAGCAATTATCGAAACATTTGAAATATGTCTTTTTGAGCGAAAATGAAACTTTGCCTATGATCATCTCAAGTAAATTATCTGAAGGAGAAGAGAAAGCTTTGGTAGCAGTGTTGCACTCTCACAAAAAAGCCATAGGATGTATCATTACCGAAATTAAAGGATTAAGTCTCTCGACTTGTATGCACAAGATCAAAGTCGAAGAAGGAGCAAAGCCATCACGAGAAGGACAACGCCGATTAAATCCACCTATGATGAAAATAGTAAAGAAAGAAATTCAGAAACTACTTGATGCTGACGTAATCTATCCGATGTCGGATAGTAATTGGGTAAGTCTGATTCATGTGGTTCCCAAGAAAACGGGAGCACAATGGTCAAAAATCAAGAAGGGGAGTTAGTGCCCACAAGAGTTCAAAATGGATGGCTAGTTTGTATTGATTACAGGATGTTGAACTCTATTACTCGAAAATATCATTTTCCTCTTCTTTTTATAGATCAAATGATTGAAAGATTAGCTGGGAAAACTCATTATTGCTGCCTTGATGGTTTTTAGGTTTTGTTCAAATCCCAGTGGCGCCAGAGGATCAAGAAAAAATGACTTTTACTTGTCCCTTCGGTACATTTGCATATAGACAAATGCCCTTTGGTCTTTGTAATGCACCAGCCACCTTCCAAAGATGCATGCTAAGTAAATTTTCTGACTATGTGGAGAAGAGCATCGAAGTCTTTATGGATGACTTCACGGTTTATGGTAATTCTTTTAATGAATATCTTGATAATTTAACTAATGTGCTTAAAAGATGCTTAGAATATAACCTTGTTTTAAACTATGAAAAATGTCATTTTATGGTTGATAAAGGGTTAATTTTAGGTCATATTGTTTACTCAAAAGGGATTACGGTTGATAAAGCTAAAACAGATGTTATACGCTCACTTCCTTACCCCACAACTGTAAGGGAAATTCATTCTTTTCTTGGCCATATAGGATTTTACCGCATGTTTATTAAGGACTTTTCGAAGATAGCACAACCTTTATGCACTCTACTTCAAAAGGATCAAGACTTTGACTTTAATTCAAAATGCAAGGAGTTTTTCGATTCATTAAAGGAAAAGCTTATTTCAGCTCCAATTGTTCAGCCGCCAGATTGGAATAATCCCTTTGAACTCATGTGTGACGCATCAGATACTAGCGTTGGAGCCGTTCTTGGCCAAAAAATAGGGAAAGAGCCACATGTCATAGCCTGTGCGTCCCGAACTTTGGACTCGGCTCAGAAAAATTATTTGACTACGGAAAAAGAACTTTTTGCTATAATTTTTACTTTAGAAAAATTTAGATCCTATTTGCTTGGCACTAAAATTACTGTTTTTTCTGATCATACAACTATAAGGTATTTGATGAGTAAAAAGGAGGCAAAACCGAGACTTATCCGATGGATCCTACTTTTAAAAGAGTTTAACTTGGAAATTAAAGACAAAAAGGGATGTGAAAATGTGGTAGCAGATCACTTGATTCGAATTCCACTTTCTATATCCGAACCACCGCTTAAAGAAGAATTTCCTGAAGGAAAACTGATGGTGGCGCAAAGCATAACCCCATGGTTTGCGGACATGGTTAATTATTTAGCCACAGGTAAGTCACCATTAGATTTGCCGAGAGCTGAAATCAATCAAATTAAGTGGGAATCCCAATACTATATTTTGGACGATCTATATTTATTGAAGAACTGCTCGGATCAGGTAATTCGATGATGTATTGTCGAAAGTGAGGTAAATTCAATTTTACAATTTTGTCATTCTTACTCTTGCGGTGGTCATTTTGGGCCAAAACATACATCCCATAAAATTCTTGAATGTGGTTTCTATTAGCCTAACATCTTTCGATACTCTTATATATTTTGTAAAACTTGTGAAAGATGTCAACTTACAGGTAATTTAAGCAGTAGGAATGAAATATCGCTTAATTCTATACAAGTTTGTGAAATTTTTGATGTTTGGGGAATCGATTATATGGGCCCTTTTACTTCGTCATTTAGAAATACTTATATTATTTTAGTTGTAGATTATGTTTCTAAATGGGTAGAAGCTAAGGCCACTCGAAATAATGATGCTAAAACTACAGTTAATTTTTTGAAAAATATTTTTTCCAGGTTTGGCACGCCACGGACTATAATAAGCGATAGAGGAACACATTTCATAAACCGAGTGATCGAGTCGCTAATGAAGAAATTTGGAGTAACTCAAAGAATTGCTACCGCTTACCATCCACAAACAAATAGACAGGCAGAAGTATCAAATCAGGAAATTAAAACAATTCTTGTGAAAATTGTTAAACCGTATAGAAAGGATTGGAGTTTAAAATTAACCGATGCACTTTGGGCATATCGAACTGCTTATAAAGGTCTCATTGGGATGTCACCATACCGGCTTGATTTTGGTAAACCATGCCATTTACCAGTTGAGTTAGAATATTGTGCTTATTGGGCCGTTAAACAATGTAACATGGACATGGATTCAATTGGTGAAGCTCGGAAATTACACATTCAAGAACTTGAGGAAATCCGAAGAAATGCCTATGATAATGCTCAGATATTTAAAGAAAAAACAAAAGAATTTCACGATAGTAGAATTTCTTTTAAAACTTTTTCTGTCGGTTAAAAGGTTTTATTATTTAACTTCAAATTTAAACTTTTTGCAAGAAATCTCAAATCAAAATGGCTTGGACCATTTACAGTAACTCAAGTATTTCCTCATAGTGCTGTTGAAGTTGAAGATAACTCAAGAATTCAATTTAAAGTTAACGGTCAAAGACTAAAGCCGTATTATGAAAATGCTCTGGTTGGTCTAATTGAAGAAATCAATTTAGAAAAACCCACACTTTGAAAAATCAGGTCGTCGAGCTAACGACGTTAAACAAAAGCGCTTGACGGGAGGCAACCCATTTCGCTTTATTTTCATTTTAATTTTGCTTTATTTTTAGCCAAATTTATTTCATTTTATTTATTTTATTTTATTTTATTTTATTTTATCAGATGCTTAATTTTATTTTATTTTTCTTTGAACAGATTTGAATTCTGATCGAATATTTCTTACCTTTGCCCGGACTCGTCTCGACATGACCGTGGCCACGGTCGCCACTAGATTGGGGTGTAGTCCTTTTCCCTCTCTTTGTTTTTAAATTTGACATACGTTTTGGGGAAAAATGGATCAAGTGAGGGGGGAAGGATAAGAATGTGTCAAATTTTGCTTGACTTGTTTAATTGTTTGAAATTGAGTTATTATGATGTTGATATGTTGGGATCGTTGGTTGCTAGTCTTGAATTTTTCTTTATACTCTTGCTTCCTTTTGGATTATGACCATGTTTTTGATCGAATTTAATTTGCATGATTAGTGATTGGTATAGCTGGTGAAGTTTTTGTTGAGTATTGATATTTCATGCTTTTTTCGATAGAGATAAACTTGACTCAATGCACATAAACTTTTCTTGTGAGATTTGGGCCTAACGAGCATACATTTGTTTTGCTCATTGTTTGACTTATGTGTGCCGAACTAATTAGGATGTTCTAGAACTTGTAATCACAATGTATATCGAGACTACATGTTGAATGTAATGTTTTAATGTGATAGGGGCACCTAGGATAAACTCACTTTTCCCAAAAAGTCTACCCGTTTATATATCCACTAGTGAACCGAATTTGAGACTATTTCCCTTTCTTTGTTTTACAGCTCATAATTAAACTCGAAGCCTTTCTTTTATTTTCCCCCTCTTTTCACACCCTTACCGAGACTTGAGATATTGTACCACTCTTGTTCCATGAATAAAAAAATGATCAAAAAAATTCATTGAAAATCGGGAAAAAACAGCAAGTTGTTCATTGTTTCGAACAGCAGAAAAAAAATAGACCCTTGTTTGGAAAAAAATGAAGGAAAAATTGATCGTTTCAATTGTCTTTCATCTATTCTTTTTTCTTGTTTTGTTCTTCATTGCACTTCATGTTAATTCGTGGATTGTTCTTAATTATTTTGATCTCTTATTTCAGTATTTTAAACCTTTCTTTTCGGCATTTTCCCTACCCTAACCTAAGCCCTGTTACACCTTGTTTAAGACCCCTTGATTATTGCATTATGTTCATTTTTAGTAGTGGATACTTGATTGAATTCCAAGACTATGGTAATATTTTGGTTAGTTTCGGTTTGAGCGATTTCATTTACCCAAAATACTTTGAGCATATATGTGTGAATCTTTGTGAGATATTGAATCATGTTTTATTGAAATTGGCAATTAATTGAGATGTCTTGCTTACTTTAAATTTTCTTAGTTATGTCTTTGCTTGATTGTAACTTGAATTCAGCAAATGTCATGGACTTAGTTCGATTGGAAGTTTGAGGAAAAAATTTAAATTGAAGATGACAATTTATGATTTTGATATGTTAATTGAGGAATGCTTGAGGACAAGCATTGAATAAGCGAGGGGGGATTTGATAACTGCTTAATTTAATTAATATTTTACTTTTAAATTGCTCTTTAATCATTGATTTTTATGGCTTATTTGTTCATTTTAATTCATTTTCTGTGCAGGACGTAATATTCTGGAACTTGCACCAAAAGGAAGGTATTATGCAATTTTTTATTATTTGGTCACAGCTAGAGACATGGGAATGACTCTAGTCATGACACGATCTGATGTGCCAGTTTCTAGAAGATCCAGTCAGCGTTTCTAGAAGCACGAATGGATTGGTCGCACGTTTCTGGAATTCGAATTTGAATTAAACTCAAGTTTAGGATAATATTTTAAACATTATATTTTATCTTTGTATTTTAGTTTAAATAGGTTTTAGTATTTTAATTAAGTTTTAGAATATTATTTTTATATTTTATCTTTGTTTTAAGTATTTTAGTTTAAATAGTTTTAAGTGTTTTAATTAGGATTTAAGATATTTTAGCTTGTTTTTAGGAATTTGAAGGCTATAAATACCCTCTAAGGGTAAGCCTAGAAACATATCTCTCTCATCTGAGAATAAATTCTTCTTTTTCTCTATAGTTTTCTCTCTATTTTTTGCATACTTTTCAATTATGCTAAGTATGACTTTTGTAACATCCCAAAAGTCGGGTCAGTGACCAAAATAGAAGTTTTGAAAACTTAGTGACCAATCTCATAAAAGATTAAAAGTTCAAGGACTTAATTAGAAAATTTTAATGTTGGATTTAATAATAAATTTTGAAAGTAATAAGGGTATTAAGGTCATTTAATAATAAAGATTTTTTTATTTTTTCCCTTTATAAAGGAAAATCACGTGGGAAATGAGAGAAAAGAATGAAGAAGTCTGGAAACTTTGCTTATTCTTCTTTCTCCTCTTCATCGTGAGCTTATTTCAAAGCTGAGTTGGATTCAACTTAAGTGTTTCTTTAATTTTAAAGTTTCTTTTGATTATTAGAGTGATAAGAAAGCTTAAGGGAAGTTTTAATTGGCATAAAACTTAAAGAATTTCAAGTTATGAGAGATTAAGAAAAAAGAGATTTTAATTGAATTATTGATATAGAATGAGTTAATAAATATAGAAGTTGAATTTTACTTGTCATAAGAAGGATTAAGAAGTTTAAAGTATTAGAAATGAGTTTAGAACACATTAAAAATTTAGGATGATTATTGATTTCCATATGGAGAATGAGATTTTGAGGTTAAAGGGTATTGAATGAGTAGAAATTGGTTTAACTATTGTACTTGAGTTAAGAATAAGAAAGTGGATGATATATGAAGCAATTGAGCTGAAATGAAGTAATTTTTGGACTAAAAATGTGATTTCTGGGCAAGGGGTACCCATTCAACAGGTACTGATACCTCAAGAATAAAATTCAGGAATATATTCAAAGGGTATCGATACCTTAAGGATGGTATCGATACCCCCTTGAAATGAAAAATTATCGAATGTAATTTGGGTATCGATACCTAGGCAGTGTACCGATACCTCAGTTAAGGGATGTACTGATACCCTATAGTAGGTACCGATACCTCTTCTGAAGGAAATTGAAAACAGATTCTTCCTTCAGTTTAAGATATGAGAATCAGAGTATGCTAGTTAGAATACTGATATGTGTAATGTATGATTATGTAGATATCAATCGAAAGTAAGTCCAGATCAGTCAACAAGTATTGAGCATCAAAGAAATATCATAGAACGATATTGACTAGTGAGGCCAGGTGAGTGTATATTAATAGTACATGATGTTTAATGGAAATAAGACTTGCGACACGTCTATTTTTCGATAGTAAAATAAACGAATTCATAAATAGAAGAATGTGTTTGTTATGATTTATATGTGTGCATGAATATATGTGTTGACATGTTGTTGTGTATGTTATACAATTTATATATAAATATATGTTAGTGTGATAAATTATGTGAAATGGTACAAATGATCTATATGATTCTGTAAGAATATGAAATAAATTTTATGATAGGGACATACGGAGTTGTATGAACATATGATAGGTGACCATATATGTTACATGTTATATATATGATCGATTATATGAATCAGGAAAATATAATTATATGACTAAATGAGAAGTAAGATTAGTTAAATAAGATAATACTATAGGATAATATGAGAACAATATATTAGTGAGGAGTCTTGAGTATAAATAATGATACCAAACTATAAGATAAGAGATATAAGGAAAATTTATATGCATATAAGATAGCATGGAAAAGTGAACTATATGTGATACGTAACGTATGAATGTGAAATCATATAAAAATAAGTAATGTGCTTATATGATCACAAGACATAAAATATATGTAATAGAAAGTATATGTGATATGTGAAAGTGAAACAGATGTCTATATGAATAGGGGAAAAATATGTGAACAATATATGACATCCATGTTTATATGAACATATGAGAAGTGATTTAAGCTATGTGACATACAAACATGAGATCATATGAAAAGTGACATGAACTACGTAAAAATAAGCTACATGATTACATGTATATATGCATATGTCTATGTGTTATAAGTGATATGAAATATCATAAATGCCCATGTTATATGAGATGAGAGCTATAGGTATAGTTGGCATGCCAAGAGTCGAGGGTTACCTATGTCCTTCGGGACATATGGACATGATTACCTATGTCCTTCGGGACATATGAACAGTTACCCAATGTTCTTCGGAACATATGGATAGGTCATTCGGGACATAGATTTCATATGCCACTTAGTGGAATTATACGAGTTGTGGTGACAGCATAGGTGCACAACCTCAATGTACTCAAATATCTTTAGTTCTCACATGTGAACATAGGCCAATAAAGAGATAACCCCAAAAACAATGTATGTGATATTTATATATGGTTTATGATATGAACTGTATAACATGATATATGTGTGTTATGAATTATTGAATATGTTATAGGATATACGTAAATATATGCTAATATATATGTGAATGAGTATAAATGTTTGATATGATGACATGTATGTAGGTATGTATGTATATGTTACATGTAAAAGTATATGAATTGTATGATATGATAGTATAAAATATTCATGCATGGTTGGTGGTTATAAATTGCATTAGATGTATTTTTATGCCTCACTAAGTCATAGACTTAGTGTGTGATTGTTGCACACATACTCGGATATCGAGAAGTGAAGTTAAGTGAAGCAAGACAGGCCAGTTCTCCTTACCAAAGGTCAGATTAGAAGAGAAATGAATAATATGTATTTATTTATATAAAATCTAGTTGACATGTAATTAAAGAAAAGTAAATTGTATAAGCTGTGAACAATTTTGTAAATGTTTTGAGTAAATATATGTAAATTATTTAGTATGTTTTAAATGGAGATTGAATATTTCTCTATTTGATATAAGAAAATGGTTTGAAAAGTTGATGTAATATCTCGGACTCGTATTAGGGTCGGATACGGGGTGGGGGTGTTACAACTTTGGTCATGCTTAGCTAATTTTCTTTCAAGCCGAAGACTAAAGCGAAGGCTCAATTCCAAATGTGAGAATTGTAAGGTACTTAAATCGCTTCGAATTTTCTCTCTATTTTCTGAGCTTACCTTTCAAATCAAAACGATTTCGACAATGGTATGAATATTGTTATGGTTAACATTTTAAGAATGATTTGCTTATTGAAGTATGATTTGCTTATTGAAGTATATTCAACTTCCCAAGAACACGCTTAGTAAAATTGTTTACTAAGAGGAAACTGAGATCGAGAACACGCTAAGTTGATGTGACATCTCGAACTCGTATTCGGATCGAATACGGGTTGTTGTGTTACATTTAATGGTATCAGAGCTAAGGTTTAACCGATTCTAGGCTTAAACCGAAGTCAAATGAGTTTAAAAATGTGTACATGCAAACTCAAAGTGAAAATTTCTTATATGATAGTGTAAGGAGTATATTGTCTTGCTAATAAAATAAGATTAGTATGAGATAGTTATGAGAATAGAATGGTTAAACTGAATCGAGAGGCAATAAACCTGATGGTGGTAGTAATTCAACTGTCCTGGCCAGGCAGGATGAAGTGCGAACACCTCAAGAAGTGCCTTGTAAGATCAAAGGTTGATTTCATAAAGTTGAAATCATATATGAATAATGATAGAAGGTCTTCACTATTTTGAATTAGAAAAGTGATATGTAGTAGTTTCAATATTTCATGAATAAGATAGAATATGGTGAACAAGTGTCACCATAAGAACGTTAAAAGATCAAATGATGTGATTAGAATTTGTAGAAGAGTTCAAGAATAAGTGCATCAGTGACAAGTTTATACGATAAATGAAACCAGAGTTATGAATTTGAAACAAAGGGATAATATTGTGTATAAGCAAGAGTGTGGATATGATAAGGGTTTGCATTCTAGATGGAAAAAGTTAACGTTGGCTAACTAAATTATGTGATGAAAATGTATTGGAGTTATAAGATTTTAAGATATTGTCAGGATAAGATAACCAAATATGAAGTGAATCTGGATACAATTTTATATTTTGATCATATTAATGTGATATAGTGAAGGAGGTGAGGATTTGTATGTTTGAGTGAAGCTAAGGATTGATAAGAAGAGTTTAAGAATGAGTACATTGGTGATCAGTTTATAAGACAAAGAAAGTTAGAATGTTGAGTTTGAACAATGGAAACTACATGGTGTATGAGAATAAATGTGGATTTGATAAATTAAGTAAACTATTGTTGTGATAATTCCGATTGGAAATGATGTATATGATTGGTTGATTAGGGCTTGTACCCTAGTTTGAACAGTTGCTATTGACTAGTTGTAATATTAAAGGTGATAGAGTTGTAAGATTTGGAAAATATATAAGGTAAGTTAATCAAGTATGATGTGGAGTTGGATATGGTAGTATATTCTGATTAAGTAAAAGAAGATAAGGAATTGTGTATCCAAAGGAAGCTAAAGATAGTAGTAGAATATGTATATTGTAAATAAAATAAGGATTTTGTATAAGAACAAGATTTTGGGCAAGTCATATGGATTATAAGAGTTATAAAGATGTAATAAAGATGAGTAATCAGAGATAAGTATACATGATATGAAAAGAGTATGAGAACACAGGGGAAAGATATGGTTTAGTTATGTTATAAGGAGATCATGATTATAAAGGATAGATGGATAAAGAAATGAAAATGATGGAGTTTAAAGGATCAGATATGATAAAGGTTATATGAGGTATATATTATAAGTTGACTAGAAGTAAGAAAGGTTGGTCAGATGATGTGAAAGATTGTTGATTTTGTAAAATGTATGTCTTAATCATCTATAATTAAGATTTAAGGTTATGTTTCTTGTTCAAGTAGAAGTAGTCAGCGAAATAAAGAATGAATTATATGTATTAAGGACGTTTTTAAGGTAGTCAAGTGTGGATGGAACAAAAAGTTTGGTTATTATTGCAAGGCAATTGAAGATTGATAAGGAAAATGATTGAATTATGATTTTGAGTAATAAGAATTGATGCTATTGTCTACATGATAAGTGACAGTAGAGCGAGGTATCAAGAGAAAGATAGTTGAAGAACTAAAGGGAGGAAAGACAAGTTTCTGATAGTGACAGGAAAGATTAAGTAAATGAGGCAACATGAGAACATTAGAAGATATGTTTTTATCGATGTGTGCAATAAAAAATTGAGGATGAATTTTCTTTAAAGGAGGGGAGATTTGTAACATCCCAAAAGTCGGGTCAGTGACCAAAATAGAAGTTTTGAAAACTTAATGACCAATCTCATAAAAGATTAAAAGTTCAAGGACTTAATTGGAAAATTTTGATGTTGGATTTAATAATAAATTTTGAAAGTAATAAGGGTATAAAGGTCATTTGATAAGAAAGATTTTTTTATTTTTCCCTTTATAAAGGAAAATCAAGTGGGAAATGAGATAAAAGAATGGAGAAGTCTGGAAACTTTGTTTATTCTTCTTTGTCTTCTTCACCGTGAGCTCATTTCAAAGGTGAGTTGGATTCAACTTAAGTGATTCTTTAATTTTAAAGTTTCTTTTGGTTCTTAGAGTGATAAGAAAGCTTAAGGGAAGTTTTAACTGGCTTAAAAAATAATTTCAAGTTATGAGAGATTAAGAAAAAGGAGTTTTTAATTGAATTATTGATATAGAAGGAGTTAATGAATTTAGAAGTTGAATTTAGAAGTTGAATTTGACTTGTCATAAGAAGGATTAAGAAGTTTAAAGTATTAGAAAGGAGTTTAGAACACATTAAAAATTTAGCATGATTATTGATTTACATATGGAGAATGAGATTTTTGAGGTTAAAGAGGTATTGAATGAGTAGAAATTGGTTTAAGTATGTGTACTTGAGTTAAGAATAATAAAGGGGATGATATATGAAACAATTGAGCTGAAATGAATTAATTTTCGGACTTAAAATGTGATTTATGGGCAAAGGGTATCGATACCCATTCAACAGGTACCGATACCTCAAGAGTAAAATTCGGGAATATATTCAAAGGGTACTGATACCTTAAGGATGGTATCGATACCCCCTTGAAATGAAAAATTATTGAATGAAATTTGAGTATCGATACCTCAGTTAAAGGATGTACTGATACCCTATAGTGGGTACCGATACCTCTTATAAGGGAAATTGAAAACAAATTATTCCTTCAGTTTAAGATATGAGAATCAGAGTATGCTATTTAGAATATTGATATTTATAATGTATGATTATGTAGATATCAATCGAAAGTAAGTCCAGATCAGTCGGCAAGTATTGGGCATCGAAGAAAGATCAGAGAACGATATTGACTAGTGAGGCCAGGTGAGTGCATATTAATAGTACATGATGTTTAATGGAAATAACACTTGCGACAAGTCTATTTTCGATAGTAAAATGCACGAATTCATAAATAGAAGAATGTGTTTGTTATGATTTATATGTGTGCATGAATATATGTGTTGACATGTTGTGTATGTTATTCAATTTATGTATAAATATATGTTAGTGTGATAAATTATGTGAAATGGTACAAATGATCTATATGATTACATAAGAATATGAAATAAATTGTATGATAGGGACATACGGAGTTGTATGAACATATGATATGTGACCATATGTGTTACATGATATATATATGATCAATTATAGGAATCAGGATAATAGAATTATATGACTAAATGAGAAGTAAGACGAGTTAAATAAGATTAGACTATAGGATAATATGAGAACAATATATTAGTGAGGAGACTTGAGTATAAATAATGATACCAAACTATAAGATAAAAGATATAAGAAAAATTTATATGCATGTGTGATAACATGGAAAAGTGAACTATATGTGATATATGATATGTGACGTATGAATGTGAAATCATATGAAAATAAGTAATGTGCTTACATGATCACAAGACATGACATATATGAAAGAGAAAGTATATGTGATATGTGAAAGTGAATCAGATGTCTATATGAATAGGGGAAACATATGTGAACAAGATATGGCATCCATGTTTATATGAACACTTGAGGAGTGATTTAAGCTATGTGACATACGAACAAGAGATCATATGAAAAGTGACATGAACTACGTAAAAGTAAGCTATGTGATTACATGTATATATGCATATGTCTATGTGATATAAGTGATATGAAATATCATAAATGCTCATGTTATATGAGATGAGATCTATAGGTATAGTTGGCATGCCAAGAGGCGAGGGTTATCTATGTCCTTCGGGACATATGGACAGGATTACCTATGTTGTTCGGGACATGTGGACATTTACCTATGTTCTTCAGAACATATGGATAGGTCCTTCGAGACATAGATTTCATATGCCACTCAGTGGAATTATACGAGCTGCGGAGATAGCATAGGTGCACAACCTCAATGTACTCAAATATCTTTAGTTCTCAAATGTAAACATGAGCCAATAAAGAGATAACCCTAAATACAATGTATATGATATTTATATATGGTTTGTGATATGAACTGTATGACATGATATATGTGTGTTATGGATTATTGTATATGTTATAGGATATACGTGAATATATGCTAATATATATGTGAATGAGTATTAATGATTTATATGATGACATGTATGTAGGTATGTATGTATACGTTACATGTAAAAGTATATGAATTATATGATATGATAATATAAAATATTCATGCATGGTTGGTGGTTATAAATTGCATTAGATGTATTTTTATGCCTCACTAAGTCATAGCCTTAGCGTGTGATTGTTTCACACGTAGGTCCCGGATATCGAGAAGAGAAGTTAAGTGAAGCAAGACAGGTCAGTTCTCCTTACCGAAGGTTAAATCAAAAGAAAAATAAATAATATGTATTTATTTATATAAATTCTAGTTGGCATGTATTTAAGGAAAAGTAAATTGTATAAGCTCTGAACAGTTTTGTAAATGTTTTGAGTAAATATATGTAAATTATTTAGTATGTTTTAAATGGAATTTGGATATTTCTCTATTTGATACAAGAAAATGGTTTGAAAAGTTGACGTGACATCTCAGACTCGTATTCGGGTCAGATACGGGTTGGGGTGTTACAATTTTGGTCATGCTTAGCTAATTTTCTTTCAAGCCGAAGACTAAAGCGAAGGCTCAATTCCAAGCGTGAGAATTGTAAGGTACTTAAATCACTTCGGATTTTCTCTCTATTTTTTGAGCTTACTTTTCAAATCAAAACGATTTCGACATTGGTATGGATATTGTTATGGTTAACGTTTGAAGAAGGATTTGCTTATTGAAGTAGGATTTGTTTATTGAAGTATATTCAACTTCCCGAGAACACGCTTAGTAAAATTGTTTACTAAGAGGAAACTGAGATCGAAATCAGTTATCGTTGAAACAACATAATCCGAGTCGGCAGCAAAAGAATTGTCCTTGTAAGTCGACGTGAATCTTGAAGTAAAAATATGTTTAAATGATCCGAGGAATTTGAGGCAAAGCTGAAGTCTGAGGCTGCTTTCACAATAAGTTTATCTTTATCTCAATCTCTTTAATTTATTTATTTATTTTCTTTTATTTAATTCTTATCTTTTATTTTAAAAACAACTTTCAAAAATCCCCCTTTTATATTTATTACTATTACTATTTATTATTTTATTATTTTTCCTTTTTTATAATTATTTATTTTATTATACATTTTCTACTTTAACTGGAATTCTATCTTTTCCTAAAATCAAGAAACAATTTCATTAAATCATAAAAATCATAATCCTTGTGGATCGACCATGCTTCTCTATACTACCTTTTCTTTCTATTTAAGAAGCCGGAATTATTTTGATAGCAAAACGACGGTTATCAAAGATCAAATCAGAAAGAATTTAGACCGTAGGTATTTTCTTATACTGAATGTTATTGGCATGTAATTAAAGGTTTGAATTGTATATGCTCTGATCAGTTTTGTAAACGAACTTTACTGTATTTATGTAAATTATTAAGTATTTTATTTTCAGTTGGAATTTGAATTTTCTTTATGTACTTTGATTAAGGGATTCCACCGTTTTTATATAAATAAAAGTTTAAATTTTCAACTATCTTTTAAAAGTAAACAATTTGAAAAGTCAATGTGACACATCGGATTCGTATCCGGGTCGGATACGGGTTAGGGTGTTACAGCTAAAACAAGGGTTCTAGGCTAAAAATGGAGAATAGGTTGACCTCCTGCAAGAAAAACATGCATATATATGTCTAGTGAGCAACCCAATTGCATCCAAATAAGACAATTTTCACACATTAAAAAAATTGAAACCCTTATGTAGAGATATTTTTGAAAAATTTTGAGTGAAACATGTTGTTAAAGCAAAAGATATTTGTTCAAACAACTTATAAATTAATTCAAGAGTCCAAAGGAACTTAACAACATGAATTAAAATCAATTTTAAATAAAAAAATCGAAAAATAAAAAAAGGTTTAAAATTGATTACCTCAAATTTTGATGAAAATGAGTGATGATATTGATGCAAATCCACTCTAGATATTGATGCAAATCCACTCTAGATGATGATGGAGTGAAGATTTAGGTACGAAATTGTAGTAATTTGAGTGAAAAAAAAAGAGAATTTTGAGAGGGTTTTGATTTAGGGTTTTAGAGATTGAATAGAGCCATTGGATTCATTAATTTTGAGCATCTAATGCTCACCTTCACATTTGGTATCGATACCAACACGTTGGTCTCGAGACCAATCGTTTCAACGGTCAAATTTATAGTCGTTAAACCTTCAGTATCGATATTGTTTGAATTAGTATCAATACCAACCCATCAGTCTCAAGACTGAGACCATGGTATTGATATCAAAATGCATTACGGAATTTTGGTATCGAGACTACCTTAATGGTCTCGAGACTGAAAGGTGTTTTAGCTAAAAATAAAGTATTTTAAGCTTAAAATGAAATTCATAAAATGTTAATTTACTCAATAGCACTTGTGATTATTTTCACACTGAAAAACGTTTTAAAATTGTTTATGACAAAATATTTATAAAATTGATTTTAACAAATTAAATCATTTAAAAAACATTTTATATCAGAATAAAAAGTTAGTTCAACAATGACAACTACGACGATGTATGACTAGGAGGATGGCAGAGACTAAGTCGACGGCATTAGTCATGGTTAGAAAGAGGGGCGGTGAGTTAAGGGTATGATTTGGGGATTTTAGGTATTTTGGGGTTTTTTATAATTTAAGAGAAATTAGGGGTTCTTTTATAAATATAATAATATTTTTAAATAAATAAATTTTAAAATCACCATATTATGACACGTGTCACTTAACAGGGAAATTAACGTCGTTGACAGCCCATGCACATAAAGTGGTAACGTTTGTAACATTAGGCACATGGATGGATCAAAAAAATAGTTTAGGCACCTATTCAAAGAATTGATGTATAATTTGGGCACTTATTTTGATATTAAGCCTAAATAATAATATTCGAAAGGCATGCATAAACAATTCCAAAAATGATTGTAAGTCCAAAGTCTCATTACAAATAATATTCCCAAATAATAAATAAACAGTGAAAGAATATGAAAATCGTTCATACTGAAAATAGTTTTATTTGAAAAAGTGATGAAATTCCAGGTACCAGATCATCTGAAATAAAACCTATGGGGTGTAAGTTATTAAGCTTAGTGTGTCTCTAAAGTGCAACCAAACACAAGTCAAAACTCAATCCGATTCAAATATAAGTATTCAAAGTCTGAATGATATGCAAATATAAATGCACCTATACTCCTTATACCGTTCGAAGAGTAGATTCCCCATAACCACTCTATTTACACACACCACCTAAAGTGGGGTCTGTCCAAAAGGCAGAGGTGACTGAATCCGAAGTGAAATTCACCTCATCATGTGAACACACTGAACTTCCCATTTCAATCTCAACTCAATGTGACATAGTAACATAACATATATTTGAATTCTGATTTGATCTAAATGTAATAATTATATAATAAAATATTTTGAATGCAGAGCATATATTTTGATTCCGACGTATCAACATAATCAAATATTCCGAATGAACATCATATATTCTGAATCCGATAGACAAGCATGCATCACATGACATTTTTTTGAAATAAATTTAATTCAATCAATTTCATAAAATGTAATTATGTACCAGGTTTTTTATTATAAATAGAGATGTAACCTAAACCTATGAGACATTGAATAAAACTTCTAGCGCCGCCTAGGCACTGAGGACGTAAGCACATTGCCGAACCTCGTTAAAATTCTTGTGTTCTTTCGTTATCTTTGCCCGATTCTTCAACAATTGGTATCAGATGTCAGGAGAAAAATTCGAAGTTGCTAAATTCGATAGTCAGGGTAACTTCGGATTATGGCAAACGAGGGTGAAGGATCTGTTGGCGTAGCAGGGGATCCTGAAGGCTTTGCGACCTACAAAGCTAGCGTCGATGGAAGAGGACGAATGGGAAGAATTGCAACAGCGAGCGGCAAGAACCATACGATTATGCTTGGCAGACGAGGTTATGTATCACGTCATGCATCTGGCGTCTACAGACAAAATTTAGAGGAAGTTGGAAAGTCAGTTTATGTCCAAATCCTTAACGACAAAACTGTATCTAAAGCAGCGGCTATATGGGCTGAAGATGTAGGATGATCATGATTTGGCGCAACACGTAAATGTCTTCAATCAAATCATTTCTGATTTGGCTTGGCTTGATGTGAAAATTGAGGATGAAGACAGAGCGATGATTCTATTGTGTTCGTTGTCTCCCTCTTACGAACACATGGTGACTACTCTTACATATGGGAAAGAGACTATCAACGTTGAGGAGATTACTGCAGCCTTGTTATCTCACAACCAGCGGAACCAGAATGTAGGGGAAAACTCTCAAGTTGATAGCTTATATGTCAAGGGTAATCGAGACCGTGGACGGAATCCAGAGAAGGCATGGTCTGGCAAGCGGAATTCCATATCCAAATCTAGGGATAAGAAGACAATTCACTGTTACAAGTGCAAGGAGGCGGGATATATGAAGCGAGACTGTCCGAAGTTGAAAAAGCAGACTGATGAGAAGTATGATGTTTCATCCAAGTCTGTGAACGTGGTCAAGGATGACAATTCTGATTGCAGTGAAGGTGATATGTTTTCTATTTAAACGACTCAATTGACGGATGTGTGGATTCTTGATTCTGGATGTTCTTATCACATTACGCCAAATAGGGAATAGTTTTCGACATACAGGTCGGTTAATTCTGGTTTTGTTTATTTTGGTGATGATCGATGTTGCAATATTATTGGTATTGGTGATGTCAGAATTAAGATGTATGACGGCTCTGTTCGGACGTTGAGTGGTGTTCGACATATCCCAGATTTGAAGAAGAATTTGATTTCTTTGGGCACTTTGCGCAAGAATGGTTTTATCCCTAAGGCTGATGAGGATAGGGAGACCATTCGAATTGTTAAAGGAGCTTTGACTGTGATGAAAGGAAAGATGATGGTAGGGAATATTTACAGATTGTTAGGGAGTACCGTTGTAGGTGGAGTTCATTCTGTTTAGTCCTGTGATGATACTACAAAACTGTGTATATGTGTCTTGCTCATATTAGTGAACGTGGTATGGCAGAATTATACAAAAGAAATTTGTTGCATGGTGTCAAAAGTTGTAAGCTCGATTTTTGCAAGTATTGTGTTCTTGGTAAACAGACTAAAGTCCGTTTCAAGACTACGAAGCACACAACTCAAGAGATTCTTAATTATGTGCACTCTGATGTATGGGGGCCTTCCACGATATCGTCTCTGGGTGGATCTAGGTATTATGTTACTTTTATTGACGATTTTCACGGAAAGTTAGGGTGTATTTTTTGAAACAGAAGTCAAACGTTTTTTAGAAGTTCAAGTTGTGGAAAGCTGAGGTAGAAAACCAAACATGACGAAAAATCAAGTGTTTGCGGTCTAACAATGGTACAGAGTACACAGATTCACAATTCTTATACTTCTGTAAGGATCACGGGATTAAGAGACATTTTACAGTGCGCAAGACACCACAACAGAATGGTATTACGAAACGGATGAACAAGTCGTTGAATGAAAGAGCCAAATGTTTGCGGTTGAATGCGGGGCTTCCCAAACACTTCTGGGCCGAGGCTGTTAACATAGAGTGTTATCTTATCAACAGATCGCCAAGGGCATCATTGGCTGGGAAAGTTACAGAAGAGGTATGGACTGGTCATGATGTTAGTTTTGATAACTTACGGATTTTTGGTTGTCCTGCTTATGTGCATGTACCTGCTGATGAGAGATCCAAACTTGATGCAAAATCGAAGGAGTGCATTTTTCTGGGTTACAAGAAAGGTGTCAAAGGATTCAAGTTCTGGGATCCAGTTGCGAAGAAAATTATGATCAGTGGAGATGTTTTTTTATGATCAATCCATGTTGCAGCAGAAGAAAGACACGACAGTGGTGGATTTCGAGCAGATTCCAGTTGGGAAACCAGAAACTTCTTAACCGAATTTTGGTGGTTCCACTACGGATGATTTACAGGATTATAGTCTCTCCAGAGACAGGTGAGACGGACGAATATAAAGCCCCCGAGCAGATTAGGTTTTAAAGACTTGGTCTCTTTTGCACTTACTGTTAGCAGTGATGATCCGGTTACTTTTCATGATATTGTTACTAGTCAGGAAAATGACAAGTGGATGAATGTCATGGTTGAGGAGATGGAGTCTTTGAATCACAATCGTACATGAGAGTTAGTTCCCCTTTATGAGGGTAAGAAGCCGATTGGTTGCAAATAGGTGTATAAGAAGAAACCAGCAGTAACAGAAAAAGAGGGGGAGAAGTTCAAGGCTCGCTTGGTAGCAAAGGGTTTTTCACAGAAGAAAGGAGTTGATTATGATGAAATCTTTTCTCCTGTGGTCAAGAACACTTCAATCCAAGCAGTACTTGCATTGGTGGCTAGTTGGGATTTGCATTTAGAGCAGATGGATGTTAAAACTGCTTTTTTACATGGTGATTTAGAGGATCATATCTACATGCGACAGCCTGAATGTTTCACTCAACTTGGAAACGAGCATTTAGTTTACATATTGAAGAAATCTTTGTACGGGTTGAAACAGTCTCTGAGACAGTGGTATAAACGGTTTGACTCCTATATGATCAAGATTGGCTACAACCTATGTGAGTATGATTGGTGTGTCTATGTTAAGAGCCTTGATGATGTTTCTTTTATTTTTCTGTTATTGTATGTTGACGATATGTTGATTGCTGCGAAGAACATGGATGATGTTATTGGTTTGAAAACCTTATTGAGTCAGGAATTTGATATGAAAGATTTAGGTGCTGCAAAGAAAATTCTTCGAATGGAAATTTGCAGGGACAAAGACTCAAGGAAATTGTGGCTATCTCAACGGGGTTATGTTGAGAAAATGCTATAAAGGTTTGCGATGAGCAACGCAAAACCAGTTAGCAATCCATTAGCGAATCACTTTAAGCTCGCATCAGAACAGTGCCCGAAGACATATAAGGAAGCTGAAGATATGGCAAAGGTTCTGTATTCTAATGTTGTTGGCTGCTTGATGTATGCAATGGTATGTACTCGTCCTGATTTAGCTCATATTGTTAGTCAAGTTTGTAAGTACATGTCTAAACCTGGTAAGCAACATTGGGAAGCAGTCAAGTGGATTATTCGGTACTTAAAGGGTACTGTAGGACATGGAATTGTTTTTAGCAGTCAACGGGATAATCCTTTGGTTGTAGGATATGTGGATTCAGACTATGCAGGTGACTTGGATAATAGAAGATCTACGACAATGTATGTGTTTACTCTTGGTGGAGGGCCTATTTGTTGGAAGTCTATTGTTCAATCTGTTGTGGCATTATCTACAACTGAAGTTGAATACATGGCAGCAGTTGAAGCAGCAAAAGAGGTTTTATGGCTTACTGGTTTAGTGAAGGAGTTGGGTGTTGAACAAGGTGGAGTTCAGTTGCTTTTGTGATAATCAAAGTGTTATTCACTTGGCTAAGAATCATGTGTATCGTGCTAGAACTAAACATATTGATGTAAGGTTCACAAGATCAGAGAGTTGGTTGCATCTGGAGAGGTTTTGTTTCAGAAGGTACATACTGATGAGAATGCCGTTGATATGTTCACCAAGCTAGTTACGACAGACAAGTTCAAGCATTCCTTGGACTTGTTGAATGTTTCGAGTTGTTAAAGAAGTAAGGTAACCCAACCCACATTAAAGTTTCCAAGGGGCAGGATATTCGCCAAGGTGGAGATTTGATAGGTATGGCTCATAAATATACCAGTAAAGAGGACAGGACGGTACAAGGTCAATTATGTAATTATGTACCAGGTTTTTTATTATAAATAGAGATGTAACCTAAACTTATGAGACATTGAATAAAACTTCTAGCGCCGCCTAGGCACCGAGGACGTAAGCACATTACCGAACCTCGTTAAAATTCTTGTGTTCTTTCGTTATCTTTGCCCGATTCTTCAACAAATAGTCAAACTAACAATTTAACAGTGCATACCAAACAATAAAATAATCACAGAAATAAATATAACCCCGGACATGGACAAACCTCGACATAATAACTAGCGACGATAGTGACGTCTCCCACAATTAGCTTGAACAATGGGTCAGACCGAATCAATTTTTACAGAATAATTCAATACTAATTTACTACACTATCTAAAGTTACGAAATTAAATTGAATTACTAATTTTTCACCAACACTCACTATCAATTCTTATTAAAATCATACTTAGAAAAAAAAAACATGATGTGTATTGTTAACGATTAAAAAATTATGAACATATACTATATTATAATTAATTCAAACTATTAAAAAAATACAATAACCTTAAATTGATCAACAAAAGTTGTTCTTCCACCATTTTTGTATTTCCTTTACCTTTGAAGGTATTGCCTCATTCAATTGTTTATCTTAAGAATATACATATACATAATCATTGTTACCGAATTGTTCCTTGAATCTTAAGCTTATTATTATTATTATAAAATAATGCGGTTATCTGTGTTGTTTCATAGTTGTCGGATTTTTAATTTCATTTCCTTTTTAGATTTTTATTAATTTATTTATTGATTTAATATATCTACATGAGTTGATTGAATTATTATTAGCAATTTGTTGATAATTAAAATTTAAATCTCACCAATGATATCATTTGATTTATTTAAAAATTATTTACTATATACTTTTATTTGAATTATAAAAGTTTACTTAATAAATTGGTATAGATGGATCGGATTTGGTTTCTTTTAGTATTTTTAGTTTGTTTTCATCTTAACGTTTTTTCCGTTTCTATTTTCATTCCATCTATTTTTTCCTCCAAAATAATGTTATAGTTTATTATTTTTCAAATAAAAGTACAAATCAAACGATTTCATTGATTAACGGACTCGTTATCCTTTGAGATCTCAAGTTCAAATATTGCGTCAAATGTATAGGCGTTCATTATCAAATTGTTAAGAGTTTTTAACAAATATTACTCTATATTTATCATAAAAAAAAATCCAAATAGAAGATAGAAATAAAATTGAAAAATCTAAAAAGTTATATAAAAATCCCAAATATTTTTGAAATAATATTATTTTTTATCAGATGATATTTTATAATAGTATTATACAATCTTATGAGTATGTCACATCATTAATTAATATATAAGATAAAAAATGATTATAATATTATAAGAAGTAAAATGAGTTAGCTAATGAATTTAGAACTTTTTTTTTCATATATTGACCACCCTAATTTATTTTCTTAAATTAAAACACGAAAGTAAAACAAAAATAATGAAACATTGAAAATTGGGAAAATAAAAGGGCCTATGTTGAGGTTGAGTGCACAAGCAATGGCCCTACCATCTTTTCTGGTCTCGTACGCCATGTATTGTCCACTCGTTGTGGTACACTTTTTTCCAATTGGAGACACCCCACTTTGCGCTTTGCTTAGGCATAATTATAAAATAAGTGTCTAAACTATACCACTTTCTTCAAATATGTAACCAAACTGTTTTTTTAATCATTCAGGTACATAACATTAAAATTTTTACCACTTTAGGTGCATGGCCATAACGGCCGTTAAATTCTAGTGTTAAGTGATATGTGTTACGTTCTGGTAATTTTAAAAATTTTATTTAAAACAAACAAATAAAATTATATATTTCAAAATACATAAAATTTTAAAAAACTTAAAAAAACTCAAAATTTTGAAAAACTCCAATTTCAATCCCTAAATCCACATCGGTCGTCACCATTTGACGTCAATCGGACCTCCACCATATGATAAACCAACCTTGACCATAAACAGTGCGTCTCTAACGAAGGAAACAACAAAATTGTGACAAAAATAGAACGCGTATATCACGAACTCAAACCTCAAAATTCGCAACACTCAGGCGATCCAACGACTCGCACGACAATAAGGGAGATGACGGACGACTAAGGAGATAGTAAGGGTGGCACAGACGGCGACAACCTTGGCTGATAAGGGAGGTTAGAGTTAGGGTTAGAGATTGAGATTTTTAAGGATTTGTGTTTTTTTTAATTTTTTTTTTAAAATAGGGTTTTTATAACAATGATATTTTTTATTTAAAAAATCAAAATTATCAGAGTGTGGTACGTGCCACTTAAGGTTGCTACATCTCAGGCACCTAAAATGATAATTTTTGTAACATTAGACACCTGAATGATTCAAAAAAAGTTGAACACCTATTTAAAAAGTGATATAGTTTAAACACTTATTTTATAATTAAACAAATTTCTTATTACTCTCACTTTCATCCATTAATAATGACAACAACTTAAAATCAACTTTCGTAAACATATATGAGTAAATTACTTTTATTTTTTATAACTCAACTTTTTTTCTCACTTCTATTTTAATTATTATTGTTCAAATTTTTTTAATTTAACCATTAAATTTTAATGTTGCTCATGTTTTGATCATTCTATTGTTAAATAAAAAACAATATAGTGACATGATTTGTTTCATTAATATATTCTTGTACAAGAATTTTATACATATATGTGCATACTGAAAGTTATTTATAAATTTATCGCTATGTCGGAGGACTATTTTTCCGGTATATCACCGGTGATCAGTATTATTATTGATCTAACACTGGTCAGACTATATTTTTCGATCTAACACCTTTAGTAGAAAAGCGCGCCCCCTGCACCGTGCTATATGCTGATTTGGCGCCACGTGGGTATAGCGCGCCCCCTGCCCCGCGATATACGGTGATCTAGCGCCACGTGGGTATAGCGCGCCCCTTGATCCGCTTTATACGCTACGTAGGGGTATAGCGCGGATCAGGGGCTGCGCTATACGCCAAAATTATATTTAACGCGGTCTCTGATCCGCGCTATATCTTTTATCTGAATAATTACATATAGCGTGGTGCAGGTACCGCGCCTTATATGCTTATAAATACACTCCTCCGGCTCACATCTCCTCGCATCTCTCCTCTCTTATAAATTAATACAACAATTTCGTCAACGAATAATAATTCTCGTAATCTTCTCAAATTTGATTTAGAAGTTCGTGCGATTTTTCGTTATAAGGTAATTTTGTTATAATTTTTTAATTATACTTATCGTTTATTATCATTATTTGAAAAAATATTATACTAATTATTTTCAATTAATTTTTATGTTTGTAAAATTGAAAAGCGGGAGCATACGTCGAAATAGTTTTGTGGTGCAGGTAATAATATAAAATTATATTATTTAAATTATTTACGTTGATGTGTAAAAAATTTATTGTGTTATATTTTCATTCATATATAATTTATTTAATCAGGTTTGTTTAAGTTATTCTTTTTGCAGATATAATATTGTCGCACTTTTAAAGTCAAAGAATGGTGTGAATTTCAGCTATTGTTTATTATGATGGTGAAATTCGAGAAGATGAAACCGGCGTTGTTTTCTTATCAAATGAGCGTGTTAAAATATCATTCAAGAGAAACATAACTCTTGAGGAGCTAATAACGAAGATTTCGAGGAAGATTCATGTTGGAAGTAACAGAAGAATGTTGTCGTTGCAGTACAGATTTCCAACATCATTGTTCCCATTCACTTATACATCGTTCGAACTTTCGAACAATGATGATGTTCAAATGATGGTTGAAGCTCAAAGTAATTATTCAGACGCCGCTATTGAGATGTATGCATATTTTGTTCAAGTGCGTGCTGTTCGGAGTCAATCTTTAAGCTCACACTATGGGCTGGTTGAACAAGTTGATCAAGTTGACAGCCCGACTACAATAATGTGTAATGATTTTAATGCCAACAATCCGTATGGCAACACCGCGTCTAGTTCAAGGGGAAGGCATTCATCTGCAAATTTCTTTGACCATATGGAGATGCCATCGACGCAACCATCTGTGCAGTTTCCATTTGACACGATGGCTTCAAGCTCCAGGGGGAGACATTCGACTGCGAGCTTTTTCGATCTCAATGTCGATATGCCTTCCAGTTCAAGGGGAAGGCGTGCAAGTAGTAGGTTCTTCGACCTAAATGTGGAGAGCATGGAGGAACCATCATCTCCACCAGAAGAACCGCTTCGTGAGCCTGGTGCGGATGGTGCTGAGACTGGACTATTCATTCACCCAGAATCACAGCAATTCAACTCCGATGATGTTGAAGTTCCAGGAAATGTGGCACAAACTGACCCTCCTGCACACATGTATGAAGCTTATTATGGTGCAATGTACGGGCCAGAATTTGCGGATATACCTCATCTCGGTGACTATGGATATTACTCAGCAATAAACAATGTTCAGTCCAGAGTCAATCGATCGACGACCAAAAAATATGTATACTACTGTGCCCGACGCGAAAACGGATGTAATTGGATGGTTCACGTATCGAAAATGAAGAGGAAAAACAACATATGGGAACTAACAGTATACAACGGTCCTCACACATGTTGTGCTGGAAGGGTCAACCAAGATCATCCGAACTTGGACTCTGAAGTGATATGCCAAGCCATCATGCCCATGGTAAAAGCAAGCTCTCATATAGCTGTTGCAATGTTGATTTCAGCTATACAATCGTAGTATGGGTATACCGTCTCCTATAAAAAAGCTTGGTTGGCAAAACAAAATGCCATTGTCAAACTTCATGGCGAATGGAATGCATCTTACAACGAACTTCCAAGTTGGTTTAGGCTGGTGCGGACGTTAAATCCTGGGACAATATTGGACTTCGAAACCTCATATGCATACCATAATGATCGAGTTCTTCGCGATCGATGCCAATTCTACCGGGTTTTTTGGAGTTACCCACAGTGCGTTAATGCTGTCAAATACTACAAGCCTGTGGTCCATATCGACGGGACTTTCTTGTATGTAAAATACAAGCAAGTTTTGTTATTGGTAGTTGTCTAAGATGTCAATCGTAACATTCTTCCAGTTGTTTTTGCTCTTGTCGAAGGAGAAGATACATATTCTTGGGCTTTTTTTCTCCGAAATTTACGTGCACATGTTATCACGAGGGAAAAAATTTGTGTCATTTCAGATCGCGGAGCTGGGATCAAAGCAGCAATGGAGTCTTTGGGTCCAATGTGGCAACCACCCTTTGTCCAATATAGGTATTATCTCCGACACATTACTACGAACTATCATGGAAGGTACAAGAAGAATGATGAGCATCAATTAATTGTGCGCATGGGTAAGTGAAAGCAAGTTAGTAAGTTATACATTTTTTGATCATTTTAATTTTGTAAAGAAAGCAAGTTAGTAAGTTATACATTTTTTGATCAGGTTACGAACTACTTCCTCGAACGTTTGAATCAATGCTTCAAGATTTACGGGCGAAGAACGAGGAAGGATACGATTACATCAGCCTCATCGATAAAGAAATGTGGACGAACGCATATGATGGTGGATATCGATATGGACACATGACGACCAACTTGGTTGAGGCAATCAATTCAACCTTAAAGGGTGCACGTCATTTACCTGTAGCGGCTTTGGTAAAAACTATATATTTTAGTTTGGGGGCGCTTTTTGTGAAGCTCGGGGGACAAGCTCAAACCTGGATGCAAGGCGGTCATGTCTATCACCCTAGATTAGTTGCAGATCTACAGAAAAAAATTGCTGCATCAAATAGAATGTCTGTAACAAGCTTCTCTAGAAAGCATGAAATGTTTCGTGACATAGAGTTGCCCCGACCTCTTCAAGGGATTGAAGTTGTGTCATTAAGAGTAAATCTAAGGGACAGAGCGTGCGACTGCGGGTTTTTTCAAGCTCTCAAGTATCCATGCTCTCATGTGATAGCAGCTTGCTCGCATACATGTCAAGACTATAACCATTTTGTGGATCCCGTATACCTACTATCTGAAGTTTTTAAGGTATACGAATTTGAGTTTCCCCCATAAGTAATGAAAAAGACCCTGATGAGGTTCAAGATTGGCTTCCGATTGTACCAAATCCGAGTTTATTGAGGGAGCGTGGTCGTCCAAAATCCAATCGAATTCATTGCGATATGGATATTTGAGAAAGATCTAGACAATACAGAAGATGTGGCCATTGTAGAAACCCATGACACACTAGAAAAACATGTCCACTTCTGTTGTCATCAAGTAACAATTGATGAGGAAATGATGTATTTGTTTATCAAATAATAATTCTTGTATTTTAATTTGCATTTACTTCAAGTTAATGTCATTCGATAATCGCTGATGAAGATTAAAAAAAGAACACTATTATTAAATTTTATCAAACTAATAACAATTTGATATTTAAATACAACAAACTTACAATAAGAATTAAATGGTAAATGATAATCAAATTACAATAACTGATATTAAATGGTAATAAACAAAATTAACTAAAATATATTAAAAAAAAAAGTCCAACAAATTTAACAAAATAAAGTAAGTATTAAATGAGAAATAATAAAAAATTACAATTAAACAAAATAAAGTAAATACAAATATAATAAAAAAATATATCGATGCCTGCGTCGCGAATGTGTTCCGCATGGCGGTGGCTGTCGGTCTCGAGGAGGATTTCTTCGTATCACTGGTTCTGACTCCTCACTGTTATCATCGTCGTCGTCGTCACCATCGTCATCGTCGTCATCGTCGTCATCGTCGTCGTCCTGAGCAGGTACATCAGGTTGATGAGGAGCTGATGACGATGAAGCACCTCCATAGAATAAGGACCCTGGAGGTGTATGACTGACTATCCCACCGACATGCGAAAACTGGGAAAACTGGGAAAACCCAGACATCGCTGAGTGTGAAAACTGTACAGGAGGTATCTGTGCTGCGGCCATGGGTGACGAGGATGAACCCGCCAAAGATCTGCAAAACATAGACACATAATAGCCTCCAGGAGGGGTCATCTGTGACGGTGGCGGTGGCGGGGTCATAAAACCATGTGAAGACGGCGGTGGCATCTGGTAATGGAAAGGCGATGGCGGTATCATATATGGCATCATATATGGCTGCGGTGGCTGCTGGGAAGGTCCTGCTGGTGTAGCTGAGGATGAACCGGAAGCACCTGCTCTCCGTCCACGAGTCGGGGGACGATGGTGCTGTGTCGGTGAACGTCTCTGTCGACGTCGTGGAAAGGTCTGCCCTCGTGCATCCTTGGGTAGTAGAAACAGTTTCCCGTTACTGTTGAATCACTCATAATAATCCTCAGCATACATCAAGAGGTCATCAAAAATGGGATCTCTACAGGGAAGGCGCCGATGTCGATCCTCCCACAACACGACCCACCCATGATGCCTCACCAGCCAATCCGTATCTGTCTTGCCACGTCTATCTAAGCTACGCAACTCGTCCATATTGCGATGTGCTTCCGGAATTGGTTGAAAACAACCAAACTACCGGAGCACGCGATTAGTGGAGTGCCACTCGACGGTCGCATAACATATCAGAGGGACAATCGACATCCAAACATCTAATGGACCCCTCAACTCAGGTGGGATCACCGCCCTCACATCATCAGTAGATTATGACACTCATTCAAACTAAAATAAATAATATATAATTTTTATCAAAATAATAATCTAATTATATAACTATAATCTAAAATCGATTTTTAAACATTAAAATTCATACCTGTGTGCCAGCCTTCTGATCGATTAGCACCCTAATTTTTTTCTAAATCATCAGGTAGCTCCTGATGATTTTTCTATCAGCAGACCACCTATTCAAGGAAAAAAAATTTGTTATACGTTGTATAAAATTATTAATATACAAAATTAGTTTTATAATTACCTCAGAAGTAGTGGAAATACGAATGGGTTCTTCACAACAGGACATAAAAAGGGCAATCGATACCATGCCCAAGACTGCAGCAGCAGGAGACATCCGCCGATAGCATTACGTCTGTAGTCAGTGGCTCCACACATCTCCCTGTACAACAAAGCCAAAACTGCCGAACCCCAACTGAATGATCCGGCGAGACGAAAGTCGCTAAGATGTCGCAACCACATGCAGTGAACTAGGTTGCGCGATTTGTCCGGCATCAGCAACCCTCCTATCAATTACAGTATGCATGCCCGTGCATACATCTTAACCTCATCCTCAGAGGCGTCTGCGCTCAACTCCCGAAAATTGGCATATAACCAATTTAACGGTATCTTACCTCTGATAAAATTTTCCGGGACACGTCCTAGACTATCCCAACAAAAAGTAGTCCAATAACCAGAAGTTATCCCCGATATCACATCTCCATCCACCGGAAGCCCCATGTGCATATAAACATCCTCAAGCGTGATCGTGCACTCTCCGCGCGGAAGATGAAATGTGTGGGTCTCCGGCCTCCACTGCTCTACTAAGGCAGAAATCAGGTATGACTCTATTTTACAGTAACCCTGATATCTACCTATATAACCAAATCCAGCCTCTACTAAATACGGCAAGACACGGCTGGGTATCACTAACTTAAGATTCCTAATAAAAGGATCTAATACACGGTCCTTCTCCTAAAAATAAATAATTACAAAAATTAATTCTTAATTTAATAATCATGCATTAAATGAATCAACTAATTATTACTAATAATTTAAATTAAATTAAAACGTTAAAATGTTACCGTATCAGCAAAGTGTCAAGATATTTAATTCTTAATCTAATAATCATGCATATAATAAATCAACTAAATATTACTAATAATTTAAATTAAATTAAAACGTTAAAATGTTATCGTATCAGCAAAGTGTAGAGATATATGATTTCCATCCGAGCGAAGTAGATTGTCTTCCATTATATATCTGCAAAAGAATTATATTAGTAAAATATTAAATAAAGTAAAAATATAATAGTAAACATATTATAAAATATACCTTAAAAAGAGAGTATTTGAGAGAAATTTAGAGAATTTGAGAGAATTTGGTGTGATAAATGTGATTGAGGATGGGGGTATTTATAGGGAGGATGGAGACGTGAAGGGTTGGTAATTAGGGGTATAGCGCGCCCCCTGCACCGCACTATACCCCACGTGTCAGATATCCAGGTATAGCGCGGATCAGGGGGCGCGCTATACTCACGTGACGCCAGATCACCGTATATCGCGGGACAGGGGGCGCTCTATACCCACGTGACATCAAATCAGCATATAACGCGATGCAGGGGACGTACTTTTCTATTAAGGGTGTTAGATCAAAAAATATAATCTAACCAATGTTAGATCAATAATAATACCGATCACCGGTGATATATCAGGAAAATAACCATGCCGGAGTGAGGATGAAAAGGAATGAATAAAAGAATAATTTAGATATAAACTCCGTGTGCTAGCCGTGTCCGCGTGCTGCATTTCTGTCGGCTTTAAAAGCTGCTGTCCCTACTTACGAGATTGTGGAACTCATGCTATAAATCTTCCAGCTAACCTATCTACTATTTCACTTTAGGGTAAAGTATACATTTAGTCAGCCTTGTTTCAATTCCATTTGATTTCGATCACTATATTTGAAAAAAGTTACATTCCAATCATTTAAGTTATCAATTTATTGCATCTTGATCATTAAACCATTAATATTCGTTACTTTAATGAATTGACGTATTAAAGATAGTTAATTTCTAATTGAATTTCTAAATTTTAGATAAAATCAATTTAATATCCTAATCCAATCATCGTTCCTCGTCGTCAGACATCACTTACTGTCATCGTTTGTTGTTGTTGGTGATGATGTTGTAAATCAAACCTGAGAGTTATATTTGTGATTTAATCAAGTTTTACGAAACTTATATAAACTAACCAATTGAAAGAAAAAGAGAAGGTGACTTGAGCTTTTGATAAGGTGATCAATTGGGAGCTTAAGATTAAGACTAAGACTAATCCTCTTATATAAGTTTCATGTTTAGTGATTCTTACTAAACTCTATATTTTGGTTAATTGCAAAAGTATGATAAATGTAGTGTTACCTAATAAAGAAAAGGTAAACTACATGTTTGGTAATTTAACTTTACTCTCTCTCGTATTTCATCCACTATACTTTTAATTTTTTTCAATTTACTCACTGAATTTTTTTAGATTAATTTTTTTGTCACTCTGCCGTTAAATAATTAAACGACTTTATGACATGACAATTTAAATCAAAATGATGTTTTGAATTCTTGAAAAAAAAATTTAGACCAAAGAGTTGTCTTTTTGATTAAAATATGATCATGTCATGACGTCGTTAAATAAAGTTCGATGAATAAATTGAAAAAAATAAAAGTAAGATGAATGAGATCGGAGAGAAAATAAAGTTCAATTATCATACGTGCAATTTACCCTAAAAATCTTAGCATCTTGTGATTTGTGTGATGAAGTTAACAAGTTCTATTGTGGCATTTAATAATGTACTGTGGTTTAATATATACATTTATAACAAAAATGTATTGTTTTTTAAATAAAATATTTTTAGATGTTATTTAATGATATTTTTTAATAAAATTGGCGGAATGTAGTGGAAATAAGAGTGGAAACGCATAACACAAAATAGCAGAATATAAATAAAGATATGTTTGGAAAAAAAATCAGAGACGAAGTTTCCTGGAAGTTGCAATGGACCTTAGGTTTCCTCAACCATTTAAGCCCTCCACCTTCACCTTCTTCCTTCATATCATCTTCAATTTAATTTCCTTTCTTCAATTTTGTGCTTTCCATTTTCATCTCTCAGTTATTCTCAGTCTCAATTTTCACAAATCACCATGAAACTAATCAATAAGCTTAGTCCCAAGCGTCTCTTTAGATCTAGCAAGAAGGATCGGACCGCCGTCTCCAAATTCGACCCTTCATCGTACAGTTCCGGTTCTGCTACATCTTTGTCCTCTTCTTCGTCGGAATCCGTTACTTCGGTTCACAAAGGAAGCCAGCACCCTCCGTCGGCCACCGCCGGTACCGGAACGCCCACCAGCGTTTTGCCCGAGTCATCGGGTGACTGGTCAGATTTTCCTGCTAATTTTTATCTAGAACTCTGTCAAGCTTTCAAAATGGTGGATAAAGATAACGATGGGGTCATCACAAGAAGCGAGCTAGAGGCTCTGCTGAGCAAGTTCGCCCGGCAGCCGCCGAGCGAGGAGGAGATTTCGGCCATGCTAAGCGAGGTGGACGGAGACGGCGATGGGTGCGTAAGCCTGGAAACGTTGGTGAGCCGGGTCGCGGGATCCGCTTGCGACGAACCGGCCTGCGAGCCGGAGCTGAGGGAGACTTTTGATATATTCGATACGGATCACGACGGGAGGATCACGGCGGAGGAGTTGATGGCTTTCTATAGGGAGAAAATAGGGGATGAGCGATGCACGTTAGAGGATTGCCGGCTCATGATAGCGAGTGTTGATAAGAATGGAGATGGGTTCGTGTGCTTCGAGGACTTCTCCAGAATGATGGAGTTGCAGAGATGATCATATGAATATAGATTTGTGTGTTTGATTATCAGTTGATATTAAGTTTTCTAATTCTTTTAATTTTATTGTTTCGGTTGTATTTTTCTTTACTTTTCTTTCGGTTGATGCAAATCAATCATGGAATCGGACGGCATAGATCGATTAATCGAAAGCGAGAAAATTGAGTTTCATCTGCTTGCGGATTTACTGTTCCTTTCCTTTGAAATGCTTGCAGTAACTTTAAGGAAAAGTTATAATTTTGTAACTTTAAAAAACAATAAATTTCTTTAAAAATTTAAAATTTCTAAAGAAAATTTAGATGACAATTTTAATAAGATAATATAGTTTGAACCTAAATTGTTGTTATGAAGTCAAATAATATTTTTAAAAAATAATACAACTTAGACTGATTATCAATAATACTTAAATTATTTATTTAATTTTTTTATTTGAGTTTACCTTGAATATTTCGTTTTAATTTATATTTTAATAAGTCTTAAATTAGTTAATTGTTTCTTTTAAAATATTACTTAAAATTGTCCTTTGCATTATTTTCTGAATTATGATAATTGATCTTAATGTTATATAGATTTTTAAAAGAAATTTTAAACACTACGAAGTATATGAAGTTTTTAAGAATTCAATTAGTTATAATTTTTTTATATTATTATAGTCTTTTAGAAAAAAAACTTAATTTTCTCTTATTGGTATGTAGTTAATCTATTTTAGTTTTAGTCTTTGGTAATCAGCGACGACATTAATTTTAATATTAATTGCATATCATCATTATTTTTTATTGTTATTTTCTTCTTTATATAATATCTTCATTTTCTTTTGTCTTTTAATTTTCAATAAATTTACATGTGTTTAATATTTTTTGTCTTTATGACACGTTTATTGTGTTTTTTTGTATATTTTCGGTTCTTTGGCTTTTTTTTATTTATCCTTTTTCTAAGGGTTAATTTGGCGGCGTTTTTTTTTTAAAATCACTGGTGATCGGTATATTTACCGATCTAACACCGGTCAGATTATAATTCCCGATCTAACACCCGTAGCAGTAAAGCGCGCTCCCTGCCCTGCGCTATATGTTGATTTGGCGCCACGTGGGGTATAACGCGCCCCCTGTTCCGCGCTATACGCCACGTAGGGGTATAGCGCCGCCCTTGCTCAGCGCTATACCTTGGTACGAATTATATTTACCTTTTATCTGAATAATTACATATAGCGCGGTGCAGGTACCGCGCCTTATATGGTTATAAATACCCTTCACTCCCGGTTAAGTTTCTCACATCTCTCCTCTCAACTTATAAATTAATACAACAATTCCGTCAACGAGTAATAATTCTTGTAATTTTCTCATATTTGATTTAAAAGTTCGTGCGATTTAGAAATTCGTGCGATTTTATCATAAATAAAGTAAAATACTTAAATAAATTAAATACATAATATTAAAAATATTATAAAATATACTTTAAACAGAGAGAGTATTTGAGAGAATTTGAAAGAATATGGAATGATGAAAGTAATGGACGAGGGGTATTTATAGGGAAGGTTGGGGGTAATTAAAGGTATAGTACGTCCCATGTACCGCGCTATACCCCATGTGTCAGATAAACAGCTATAGCGCGGAACAAGGGGCGCACTATACCCACGTGTAAGCCATGTTAGTGTATAGCGCGGTACAGGGGGCACGCTATACCCCACATGGCGCCAAATCAGCATATAGCGCGGGGCAGGGAGCGCGCTTTACTGCTATGAGTGTTAGATCGGGAAATATAATCTGACCGGTGTTAGATCGGTAAATATACCGGTCACCGGTGATTTTTCGGTAAAAACGCCTAATTTGGCATCGTCACGACTGATCAATATGACACTTATTTGATATCTTAATGATCTTCTCTGCTTTGGATCATCAGATTGGATTTGGATACCCAATTTACACTCGTGGATAGTTTTTCACACCGCTCTAGTCTGATTTACGATTTGTCAATGGTCTTTTAGTAGTTTGATCCCCTTTTGAGGTTCGTTTGCCGATGCGATTACATATGTTTGTATCTATTTTTATTTGAGTTTCTTAGTTAGATTTAATATTTCCTTACATGATGCTTATGTGATATTAAGTTACTAGTTTCGTTTCAATAATTATAGAAAACTTCCCTAATTATGTGCTTAATTTATGATTTATGATTGTGATTGTAAACCTTTATTGTAATTTTATATAGAGAAAATAACTTCAGTGATCGAAAATGCCTTATTATATACGATTTTAACCAACTTTTTTTGGATTTTCAAAAATAACCAACAAATTCGAAACGCGAATTGGAAATTCGCAACTCGAACATAAAAATTTTCGCAACGCAAATTTCGTTTTCGAAACACGAATTTCGCAAATCAAATTCGCCAATTTCGCAACTCAATTACCGATATAGGTAAAAACGGTAGAAAATCCGGTAAAAAATCTGAATTTGACAATTTGAAAACCGAGTTGCGAATTTGGCAAATTAAATTCGCGTTGCGAAGCGAAATGTAAAATCTCGCCTCTTAAAGAAAAAATTAAAGGACATAAAATGCACTGGAGTGATTTTCAACCTGGGACATCCCAGTTGCTAAGTCCACATATGAATCACTCAGCTAAACCTACGCCTGTAAATGAATTGAACAAACACGAACGAGGGTATGTTCATGTTCGTTCGTTCGTTTAACTTTAACCAAACAAACAAACTGTCGAAATGATTTTTCTTTAAGAGGTGAGATTTTACATTTCGCAAAACGAATTTGCCAAATTCGCAACTCAGTTTTCAAATTGGCAAATTCGGATTTTTGACCGGATTTTTTCTACCGTGTGTACCTATATCGGTAATTGAGTTGCGAAATTGGCAAATTCGCGTTACAAATAGTTGTGTTTACCTACATCGGTAATTAGCGTTGCGAAAATTTTCATGTTCGAATTGCGAATTTAGAAATTGTGTTGCGAATTTGAAATCGCGTTGCGATTTTGTTGGTTATTTTTGCAAATCCAAAAAAATTGGTTAAAATCGTATATTATAAAGTATTTTCGGTCATTAGAGTTATTTTCTCTTTTATATATTTTCTATTTTGAATAAAATTAGTTACTTTTATAAAAAAAAAGTTATATAGTTATAACTTAAAAAATATTTTTAGAATTTTGAAAAATAAATTATGAACTTGTATATGTTTTTAATTTCTTTATAAGAATATTTTAAAGTGTTTTATGTAAAATTATGAGACTTTGGTATTGATCCTAATAGTGACTTCTTAGATAATAATTTTTAAAATAGAATCCTCCAGTATTATTAAAAAAATGAAAACATTCGAAATTACAATAAGAATTTATAACTATTATCGTAAACTAAATATATATTTTGGACTTTTCTTATAATATTGAAACTAGTCACTTTAAATTATATAAGGATCATACATAAAAAAGGTTAAAACTCAACCAAAAAACTAAAATAAATATGAATAAATTTGATTACATCGACAAAAGAACCACAAAAGAGAATTAAGTTATTGAAAGACCACCGGAAATCGCAGATCAGAGTCGAGCGTCGTGAGGAACATCTACAAACGTAAAATCACGTATCCAAATTCAATCCAAAGATCTATAGCATGAAAGATTAACAAGATTTTGAATATGTGTCATCTTGATTAGTCGTGACGTCGTCAACCAACATCAAAGTCGGTACTGCCGTTAGCTAAAGAAAATCAAAGAATAAAAAGTTGATCTGATTTATAAAATAAGATACAAACTCAAAGGGAAAAAAAAAGGGAAGACAAAGGAGGGAGAGAGCGGTAAGGAAAGAGTCTTCGATAACAACTTTAATCGTATGCTTAATAAAGTGTCAAGATAATATATGATAATCCATTGAGTAATTTGCGAAAGAAAACTTTCTGATAAATAATAATATGAAAACCATCAACTGTAATTTCATTTGTTGAAACTGTTGTCTTCCACACATCTCACTTTGACTCACTGAAATTAATTATTGTATATTTACTAATGATCGTTAAAGGTCACTTAATTTGAATAGTAAATAATAAATTTAAGTGTAACACCCCAACCGTACCCAACCCAGATACGAGTATGAGGTATTACATTGACTAGTCAAAGCATATACTTTTATAAAAAAATACCATAGAAAATTTAAAACTTCTATTCTATAAAGTAATTCTTTTACATAAACATGTTTAAAACCTTAACAGACTCCATCAGAGCGTACATATATAATGACTTAGTTACATGCCAACATACTAAATTATATGAAAAGACATACTTTACAAAATATTTCTGATATGACCTTTGCGCGGAGATATTCTGTTTTACGGATCCAAAGCTTGGTCTTCTGACTGATCCACACCTGCGTGTAAGACACTTACACGCTAAGTGATAGACTTAGTGAGACATGTAAATACATAAAGTAAACTAAAAAATGCATGAACATCTTATGTAATACATATTATATTTATATACCTATTGAACCCATCACTTACAGGTTTATCCATACTTATTTCCTTGTCATTAATTCAATTACATCATATGAGCATATATTGAACATAAACATATAATATAACTTCAAAACACAACAATACATGAATAATTACTATGATCATATCATACATAACCATATCACATCTCATATCACTATTACACATATGCACTTGTTACCATTATTATCATATGATCCAAACTTATCACTTGTACATATCTCATATCACATGTACCATTTCACGAGAAACACACATATCATTATATCAAATTATGGTTTCTTTTCAAAGCCCATGTATACTATTGAGAACTTAAGGTATGTGAGTACATAGAGGTTGTGCACAATGCTGTCACCACAGCTCGAATAAATCCCACTAGGGGCGCGTAGAATTTGTCCCGAAGGACCACTGTGTCCCGAAGGACCACTATGTCTCGAAGGACCACTATATCCCGAAGGACCGCGTAGACCCTCGACTCTTGGCATGCCAATTGTACATATAGCTCTCGTATTATATAATATGGGCATTATTATTTATCTTTTTACATATTCACGTAGGCACGTAGTTCACTTTCACATAGCATATTTCCATGTAATTCACATTCACTTATCACATAGCTTTTCATTTTTACTTGTATTCCTTTTCACATAGTTCATAGCCATGATTCTTATCTCATAACACATGTTCGTATATACATGTTCTCATACAATCCCTTCATTCAATTATAACATCTAATTTATCTTATTATACTAACATGTATTTATATCATTCATTTCACATGCATAACATATATTTTATCATATATCTCATGATCACATGACCTATTATCATAAATACATGCATTTACATAGTTCACACATAAAGATGCATTCAACAATTAGACATATGCATTTACTCATATACCATACATCTAACACCATATCACTACATGTTTATGCTTTAGTACTTATATCATATAATATTGGAATTAGACTCATCGCAAGTCTTAATTCTTTAACATAACGTACACTTACTATCATGTACTCACCTGGTCTCAATGAACACTCTTAAGCTCTTGTTTTCTTTGCGTATCTTACTCTGCAGACCTATCCGAACTTTGCTTTCGATCGATGTCTGCACAATCATATATTTATACTATCAGTATCCCATTGATATACTATAATCTATAATTTCTTAGACTGAAAGAAAGATTTATTCTATTTCCCATTGAAGTGCATCGGTACATTCTACCATGTATCGATGAATCCCTTAACATGTGCATCGATGCACTACCCATGCATCGATACACAAATCACCTTCGATGTTTTCATTTTAAGGGGGTGCATCGATGCACTCCTTATGCATCAATGCACTAATGGCATTCAATGTTCATTTATTTGAGAGTGCATCGATACACATTGAAGATGCATCGATGCACACAACCCATAAATTATATTTCGAGCTCGAAAATTCATACTTTGCCCTTAAATTCTACTTATTAATCCCTCCTTATACCTTAAAACTTATCTATACATATGTGAATCTTCTTATAACACTGTAACACTTCACCATCTCTCATAATTCACCAAACTTCTTGAATCAAATATTTTCATCAAATTTCCATGTGTTCTTAGTTTAATTCTATCACCTCTAACTTCTTAATTAACCATTTGACAAGTCAAATCCATCCTTAGAACTTCAAAAACCTTTCTATAACAAAAATTCATTTCTAAACTCTTAATATAAATTCATTTCTAATTATCTATTCTTGGTGTTTTAAACTTATATAAGCTTTCCTTAAGCTTATATAACACCCAAAGAATCAAACCTACTTATAAATTCAAGAAATCAACACTAAAATCAAACTTACCCTTAACAATGGAAGCCAACGTGAAGAAGGAAGAAGAATAAATAAGCTTTCCAGAAAACTCTCCCCGTCCCCACGTGTTATCTTCCTAAATAAGGGAGATAAAATATCTTTCAAGCCAAATTACCATAACAACCTTATAATCCTTTCATATTTACCCTTTATCCAATATTGAAATATTCTTATAAAAATCCTTAAACTTTTCAATTTCCTAAATTGATCCCCAAATTTCAAAAATTCTCATTTTAGTCACTGACCTGGATTTCGGGATGTTACAAATCTCCCCTCCTTTAAAGAAAATCTGTCCTCGAATTTTCACTTTACCTTGAGATGAAACAATCCTTTATAATACTCAACAATTCTTATCTTACCCTTATTGTTAACCTTATACTCATATACAATTCTCATTCGATACTCAATATATATATATATATATATATATATATATATATATATATATATATATATATTTCTTATTCATTCCATAAACAACCTTCATACAACTTATTTACTTGGAAATCATATACTATTAATTCTTAATAATTCATTATTTCTTACTTCTACTCAAATCTTCCAATTATCTTTCTAATTACCACTTACTGAATAATATGTTGATTCCCAAATCTATTAAAACCAAACTATTTTACCACGATATCGAAATTTTCCTACCAAAATCTCTAGGTCATCAAAATCTTCATCAATCTTTAAATTATAAACTTGGGCAGTTGGTTGCATAACATGTTGAGTGAATGACTCCGATCGATTTCTTCTACGACCTCTACCTCTATTTCTTTGAGATACCGCTATAGATATTTCTCTTTGTATTGTCTCTTCAGTCATAAGTGGACAATCTCGAATAAAATGTCCAACATCACCACATCTAAAACAAGCTTCTGAAATTATTCTACACAGTCCTGTATGATTATTTCCACAATATGAAAATTGCCTGACTTGACTGAGATTTGATATTCTATCAGTAAAAACATCTAATTCCAACATTTCCTGAGTTGGAGAATCTCATTCTCTATTTTTCTTTGATGGCGAGGAACTCGACGAAGCACCCATTCTTTTGGACTTCTGAACTTTATGTTCTTTAAATCTTTCATTCTGAGCTCTCTCTAGAGCTTTAGCTCGATTAACCACTTCTTGAAACGATGAAAAATTCAAGGCTATCGACAACTCTCTTAGCCTAGGGCGCAAACCCTTCACAAACCAGCCACACACATCCTTCTCAGTCGGAATAAGTTCAGTAGCAAAACGACTTAAGTTATTAAACTCACATTCATATTCGTACACTGTATAATTCCCTTGTTTCAAATTCAAAAATTCTTGTTTCATTTGCCTGATATATTGATCACCAATGTACTTATGCTTGAATTTTTCCAAGAAGAATAACCAAGTCACTTGATTAATTTTTTATCTCATGGTGACATTGGTCCACCATATTCTAGCTTGTCCCCTTAACAAAGAAACTATTCTTTCTAATTTCTCCACATCAGAACAGTGGAGTCCATCTAACATTATCTTGACATCATTCAACCAAAAATCTGCAGCAACCGGATCTTCCTCAGCTTCACCCTTAAACTCAGGTGCTCTTAAACCTTTCAATTCCTCAGTTATATTCATTCAAGGAGTAGAGGGAGCATAGGGTTGAAAACGCGACAAAACAACATTTAAAATCCCAAAAAATATCCCTTGATCTCTCACTGGTACTACTGGAGGTGTTCGTTCTTCACCATGCCTGGCCAGGGCAGGTGAATTGCTACTACCCTCAGGTCTATTACTTCTCCTTTTTCTATGAGAGCTCTCACGATCAGACATCTAATACATAACAATATAACTTTATTAGAAGACAACATACTCATGACTCTATCAGATCAGAAACTTTCACTTTTTGTTGGTATGTACACCTTTTCAAAATACTCTTGACTTTGGTTTAAGCCTAGAATCGGCTAAACCTTAGCTCTGATACCATTAAATGTAACACCCCCAACCCGTACCGACCCGGATACGAGTCTGAGGTGTCACATTGACTAGTCAAAGAATATACTTTTATAAAAAAATACCATAGAAAATTTAAAACTTCTATTCTATAAAGTAATTATTTTACATAAACATGTTTAAAACCTTAACAGACTCCATCAGAGCGTACATATATAATGACTTAGTTACATGCCAACATACTAAATTATATGACAAGACATACTTTACAAAATATATCTGATCTGAACTTTTCGCGGAGATATGCTGCTTTACGGATCCAAAGCTTGATCTTCTGACTGATCCACACCTACGTGTAAGACACTTACACTCTTAGTCATAGACTTAGTGAGACATGTAAATACATAAAGTAAACTAACAAATGCATGAACATCTTATATAATACATATTATACTTGTATACATATTGAACCTATCACTTACATGTTTATCCTTACTTATTTCCTTCTCATTAATTCAATTCCATCATATGAGCATATATTTAACATAAATATATAATATAACTTTAAAACACAATAATACATGAATAATTACTATGATCATATCATACATAACCATATCACATCTCATATCATTATTACGCATATGCATTTGTTACCATTATTATCATATGATCCTAACTTATCACTTATACATATCACATATCACATTTACCATTTCACGAGAAACACACATATAATTATATCAAATTATGGTTTCTTTTCAAAGCCCATGTACACTATTGAGAACTTAAGGTATGTGAGTACATAGAAGTTGTGCACAATGCTGTCACCACAGCTCGTATAAATCCCACTAGGGGCGCGTAGAATTTGTCCCGTAAGACCACTGTGTCCCGAAGGACCACTGTATCCCGAAGGACCACTGTGTCCCGAAGGACCACTGTGTCCCGAAGGACCACTGTGCCCCGAAGGACCACTGTGTCCCGAAGGACCACTGTGTCCCGAAGGACCGCGTAGACCCTCGACTCTTGGCATGCCAACTATACCTATAGCTCTCGTATTATATAACATGGGCATTATTATTTATCTTTTTACATATTCACGTAGGCACATAGTTCACTTTCACATAGCATATTTCCATGTAATTCACATTCACTTATCACATAGCTTTTCATTTTTACTTGTATTCCTTTTCACATAGTTCATAGCCATGATTCTTATCTCATAACACATGTTCGCATATACATGTTCTCATACAATCCCTTCATTCAATTATAACATCTAATCTATCTTATTATACTAACATGTATTCATATAATTCATTTCACATACATAACATATATTTTATCATATATCTCATGATCACATGACATATTATCATAAATACATGCATTTACATAGTTCACACATAAAGATGCATTCAACAATTAAATATATGCATTTACTCATATACCATACATCTAACACCATATCACTACAAGTTTATGTTTTAGTACTTATATCATATAATATTGGAATTAGACTCATCGCAAGTCTTAATTCTTTAACATAACGTACACTTACTATCATGTACTCATCTAGTCTCAATGAACACTCTTAAGCTCTTGTTTTCTTTGCGTACCTTACTCTGCAGACCTATTCGAACTTTGCTTTCGATCGATGTCTACACAATCATATATTTATACTATCAGTATCTCATTGATATACTATAATCTATAATTTCTTAGACTGAAAGAAAGATTTATTCTATTTCCCATTGAAGTGCATCGGTACATTCTACCATGTATCGATGAATCCCTTAACATATGCATCAATGCACTACTCATGCATCGATACACAAATCACCTTCGATGTTTTCATTTTAAGGGGGTGCATCGATGCACTCCTTATGCATCGATGCACTAATAGCATTCGATGTTCATTTATTTGAGAGTGCATCGATACACATTGAAGATGCATGGATGCACACAACCCATAAATTATATTTTGAGCTCGAAAATTCTTACTTTGCCCTCAAATTCTACTTATTAATCCCTCCTTATACCTTAAAACTTATCAATACATATGTGAACCTTCTTATAACACTGTAACACTTCACCATCTCTCATAATTCACCAAAATTCTTGAATTAAATAATTTCATCAAATTTTCCATGTGTTTTTAGTTCAATTCTATTACCTTTAACTTCTTAATTAACCATTTGACAAGTCAAATCCATCCTTAGAACTTCAAAAATCTTTATATAAAAAAAGTTCATTTCTAAACTCTTAATATAAATTCCTTTCTAATTCTCTATTCTTGATGTTTTAAACTTATATAAGTTTTCCTTAAGCTTATATAACACCCAAAGAATCAAAACCTACTTATAAATTCAAGAAATCAATACTAAAATCAAACTTACCATTAACAATGGAAGCCAACGTGAAGAAGGAAGAAGAAGAAATAAGCTTTCCAGAAAACTCTCCTCATCCCAATAAGAGAGATAAAATATCTTCCAAACCAAATTATCATAATAACCTTATAATCCTTTCATATTTACCCTTTATCCAATATTGAAATATTCTTATAAAAATCCTTAAACTTTTCAATTTCCTAAATTGATCCCCAAATTTCAAAAATTCTCATTTTAGTCACTGACCCGGATTTCGGGATGTTACATTAAGAGAATTTTCAATTATCTTTGAAATTGGCTTGTATATTCAATAATCTTAATTTGAATAGTAAAAAAATAAATTTTTCAATATGTCCCAAAAATTGAATATGCAGGTCAACTTTAGTGGAAGTTTCCAATTTATTTTAAAGATCGAATCTATTCGTCGATCTAAACGGAGTGTTGGTGTTTACTTGACTTGTATATGCTCATACCAACTCTGATCTGATCGGTACATCTGTTCAATCTCTATGACCGATAATAATATATGTTTGATTTATATGGTTAGTAAGAATATTTGTTTAGTTTGTATGATTGTATATTCTTGTGTATGAAATACAATTACATATTATTGTTTGTCGGAGAAATAAAGTGATGAGTTCAAAAATTTTGCCTGTGGTGATTATCCCATGGATAAGTAATTAAGGGCTTATTAGCAGGTGTTTGTATTTGTTATGCTTATCTGTTTATGAGTTAATTTTTGTATGTAACATATTTTCTCGTTAAATTATGTTACAAACATGATCTCTTGTTACTTTCTGCACTTGGAGACCGCACTGAGTTTTATAGTTCATTTATTGTTTCTTTCGTTTTTAGATTGATTTGGTACTCCAAATTTCAATCTCAATATTTTCTGAGGTTCTTGTGCTCATTATTTTAATTTATTTTAAATTATTACTTTTATTTTCAGTGTGTGACTTTGTAAATATTTTATTAGGGAAAGAAGGTCACATAAATGGCGTAAGTTAAGAGTTTTCTCTCAACACTCGTTAGCATGCCTAAAATGCCATGAGATATGACCGTTTTGCCTTGTATTTTGATTTTTCGGTGATTGAATTTTGTTTTCCCGACTTGTTCTTTGCGCTATTTTCTTTTCTCATGTCTAATTCCTCTTCTAATGGGCTTGATTGGAAGAAATAGTTCTCAAGAGCTGGGGAGCATCTTTGGATTTCTTTTCACCCGTGTCCGGTGATGGTTCCCTCATGGTTAAGCCTCCATCGGATGTGTTTGAGGAGAGTGTAAAGGAGTAGGGTTCTCGTTGGTAGATAGTTCATTAAGTCATCACCGAATTTCAGGTTTCTCCAACAAACTATTGAAATCATGTGGAAAAAAATCTATTATGGTTAAGGTGAGTTTAATATGACCAAATTTAAACATATTTTTCTTTGACAATGCCTCTTCTAGGGATTGGTTTTAGAAAATGGTTTATGGCATGTACAAAATAAACTTTTGATTATTAGGAAATAGGAACTGAATCTTACTAAGCTTGATTTTGATATGTCTAAGATGCCTATTTGGATTTGTTTGTTTAATGTTTCTCTAGAGTTGTTTTTTAGGTGCAATCTTAGCTATATCTCTAGTGCTGTTGGGTTGGCTCTTTTTATGGATTCTATCACTGCTTCTAAGCAAGGTTTGGAATTTGCAAAGGTGTGTATTGAGATTATTGTGGATACTGTGATTCCTAAGACTATTGAGGTTCTTTTCTTTGATGGATCCTTAGTGGAGATCTGTGTGGTCATGCCTTGGATGCCTTCTCGTTGTATCAAGTGAGGTGTCTTTGGTCATTCGGATAGACCATGTCCTAAGTATGCCCACGTTGATGAGAAAGCTGAAAAGAGGGTATGGCAAATGAAGAATAGTAAGGGTAGGGTTTTGGTGTTGATGATGTTGCCATGGTATGTGAGCCTTCGAACACCATATTTGTTGTTGAGGGTCTTCTGGTTATACTGGGCTTGAGGGTGTTGTTGCTTCTCATGCTGACCAGGAGGGTGCTAAGGGTCTTACTGGCCAGGTTGGTAGTGATTCTGTTATTGACCATTCTGGTACTCTATGTGAAGATATAATTGTTGATGTTGAGCCTGCATTGGATTCTTTAGCTACTTCTGTTGATGGTGTTGTGATTGCTACTGAGGTCATGGATGGGTTCCCTCCTCTGTAATCTTCCTTAAAAAGGTAGACAAAAGAGAAACAAGGCCTCAAATAAGTTTACTTCATCTCAAATACGTTTGAGGTTCTTTTTGTTGCCTTAGTGGATAAGGTCCCTAGGAAGCCTTGTGCAGCTTCCCTTGGTATGGCTACTTTGCTACAAGAAATGAAAAATAAGAAGAAAGAGTAGATTAGTATGGTTTTCAAGGACTCTGGTGTTGTTGGTTCAACAAGTGTTTCCTCTCCTAACCTTCCCAAATGATTGTTGCTTTTTAGAATGTTAGGGGATTGAATCATCCTAAAAATAGAGGGAAGTGGTGCAAAGAATGAATTCTCTCAAGGTTTATGTCATTTTCTTTTTTGAAACTAGAGCTAAGATTCATAAGGTTCAGAGCATTGTTTATAAATATTTTTGCTGACTTTATCTATCGTCATAATTATGATTTTGCAGACGATAGACGAATTTGGGTTCTGTGGAGAAAAGATATGGTTATTAATATTCTGTATTCGTCTTCTCAAGATATCACTGTTCATGGGTATTTTGCTCTAATGTTGTTACTGTCATCTATGGTAGTCAATGTGACACATTAAGCTCAATCGAATTTAAGGTATTACAAATAATATTTCAACTCCTTGAACGTAGCCCTTATAATGCCACCAAAAAAGGCAAAACTTATGCTAGTATGATTACTAGATATCATAATTTTTTTTTATAGTTTGAGTGATTATAAAATAATATATATTAAAAAAAATTAGTCATTGATAACGTACACACAGAGATGAATCAGAGGGCAGTTGCCCCATGAAGATTTAATATTACTATATATGTGAGATTTTTTTATGTATTTTCTATTGAAAATCTGTTTTCGTTTCTCTAGAAAATTTTTAAGTTCATCCATTCCTAAAATTTTATAAGCTCACCACCCTAATATAAAATCATGCATTCGTCTTTGCGTACACACCCTATAAACATGACCACTCGAACTTAAAAACTTTAAAGATAACAACATCTCTTAACCACTGAAATTCTTTAATAAATTTATTAAATATCATAATCTTAAATGAAAATAATAAAAGAGGTTATGAATTTTTTTTTTAAAATAATCAAATATAAAATATATAGGATTAGATTTGTTGGAAGGTGATTGGTTATAAAAATTGGACGGTTTGGCGTGGAGTAAGTGAAGGAGCATGACATTTCTTGTTTGGAAAAATTGATAAGATTTTCCTTCGTTTTTCTTTTATTTAATCTTTAAAATTGATTAGGTTTGTATTATTGACAGCAACCTGCATGAGACTTGTTCTACCATTGACTGTTTGTAACAAGACAATCTGGAGTTTGAAACTGCACTCATTCCCAAGTCAAGTTGTCCGTTTTGTTTTGGAACTTTACTATGGTTAATAACTCTCCAGGAAACTTCTCTCCTACAAAGTTGCTATCATGTGAGAAAACCAAAAATGTTTTGCCGGACGTGCCACCAAGGTTTCATTTATTGGTATTTGAGAATTTTAATATTTTTTATTAATAACTAGTTTTATTAAATTAAAAAATAAATACTTTATCAGTAACCGGTTGATTTAGTGGGATAAGATATTAGATTTCTTAAATAAGGTCAGAGATTAGAATCCTAACGATTGTAAATGGAGTAAATTGAAGTGGGAGGATTATATTTGTCTTTGCAGTACCCAATCAGGATTAATTGATTAATAGATATGATACCGATGATTATACAAAAAAAGAAATACTTAAAATTTGCATAAAAGAACTATAAAAACGAGAGTAAATTAAATAAATAAGTTATATACTTTATGAGTATAGAAAAGAGAGGACTAATTAAATAAAAAATAACAGAACTCAAATTATAGAGAAAAGAAAAAAAGAAAAAAGAAGCCAACGGTACGAATAACCCAAGACGAGTGTTGTTGTCAATAATTAAAATATAAAAATAAATAAAAGATAAATGGCGAAAGAGAAAATAGAGAGAACAAATAAGGTTTTTTTTTATTTTATAGAAGTCAATAATTTTATTAAAAATATCTCAAATTATAACGTATATTTATAATCATAATCATAAATTAAGCATATAATTAGGACATTTTTCTAAAATTATTGTAAAAAAATTAGCAAATTAATATCACATAAAGATCATACAAGGAAAAATTAAAAAACCTAATCAAAACTAAAACAAGGTTGGATACAAACATATATGATTGTATCAGTAAACGAATTGCAAAAAAAATAGATCAAACTATTAAAAGAACACCAACAAAACTGCAAATCAATATCAACAAACGAATCGCAAAAAAAGGACCAGTCGTGTCCATGTCGAATTAACCATTAAAAAAGTTAAATGAAAAATAACGGGCAAACAATAGAAAACATGTCAAAAGACAGAAAAATGTGAAATAAAAGTAACCTTATTGAAAATTAAAAATAATAAAATAACAAAGATGTGATATAAAAAGAATTAAAGGACAATAAAAAATAGAGAAAATAACTTCAGTGATCGAAAATGCCTTATAATATACGATTTTAATAAATTTTTTCTTGATTTTCGAAAATGACCAATAAATTCGTAACGCGAACTCCAATTTCGCAACACAGTTTCTAAATACGCAACCTGAATATGTAAATCGCAACGCGAATTTTAGTATTGTTTACCTATATCGATAATTAGCGTTACAAATTTGAAAATCGCATTACGATAGTACTGTTTACCTATATCGGTAATTAGCGTTGCGAATTTTAAAATCGCATTGCGATAGTACTGTTTACCTATATCGGCAATTAGCGTTGCGAATTTGAAAATCGCGTTGCGATAGTACTGTTTACCTATATCGGTAATTGGCGTTGCGAATTTGAAAATCGCATTGCGAATTTGGAAAATCGCGTTGCGATTTACATATTCACGTTGCAATTTACCTATTATTGTTGCGATTTACATATTCGCGTTGCGAATTTGGAACCTGTGTTGCGAAATTGGAGTTATCGTTGCGAATTTGTTGGTCATTTTCGCAAATCAAAAAAAAAGTTGGTAAATCGTATATTATAAGGTATTTTCGATCACTGAAGTTATTTTCTCTAAAAAATATTGACTTTCGACAACCAATATCAAAGTTTGTGCTGCAGTCGATCAACAAATATAAGAAAAGAAGTATGAATGGCACACGATAAATAAGAGAACTAGAAAAACTAGGATGAATTAGATAACTTCAATTATGTATTATTTTAAGTTTCATATATATTACTTTCTCCGTCCCACTAAACAGGCTCATTATTAACTTTTAAAAAGTCAAAAATTTTGAATTTTGACTATAATTATTTTAAATATTTTAAATAGTATAATTTAATAAAATATATTTGAAAATTACTTAATTTAAGATTTTTTAAAAATATATTTTTTCTAATAAATTTTAAATAATAATGAGTTAAAGTTAAAAAAAGTTTACAGTGCATAGATTAATGTGACTGAGGGAGTAGTTTTTTTTATTAACATTCATATATATTAATGTGACTTTAGAAAGTAATATAAATTAATATTAAAAATGGCACGAATTAAGTAACTTCATTGAATAAGATATTCGTTATTTTATTTAGTAATCAAAGGTTCAAACATCAAAAGAAGTATGAACGTTTATTTTTTTATAAAAAATATGAACGTTTATTTTTTTATAAAAAATATGAACGTTTATTATTAATTGATTGAGAGTCTAAATATATATTATATTATATTATATTATATTCATCTCACATTTAAAAAAAATGATAAGTCCACCGGTGAACCAAATCTGGACATAGGCAGCCGAACCAGCAAAATAAGCATATTTTTGGGCTTTGGGTTGGTGTTTTCTTTGGGTAATTAGATCATGTTTGAAAGATCACTTGGGTTATAATTTCTTAACCTATGCCTCGTTTTATATTACACACATTCACATTACATATTATTCCATTCACTTTTTCTTGGTAAAAAAATATTTTGTTCACTTCGAAAACTTTGTAATTTTATATTTATATTATTAATAAAGTCTTTAATTGAGTTAAACTTTAATGTCACAAATTAATTCAACATTAATTTAATTAAAAAGTACAAAAGTATAGTCTTAAAAAATTATAATTAATATTACTATTATAGTTCTCGTCTTTTATTATAGTTGACCCTCCAATTTAGTGTCGATATCTGTTGCTGTTCAAGTTAAAAAATTATGATGACGAGGTTTCATTTAGATATTTGACATAAATATATACTTGATATTAAAATTATGTATCTTCTTACGTTAATATCCAAAGAATTTTTACTCTCAAATTAATATCAAATTTTAATTTTACCTATTATTTTGATACTTTATTTTTTTTTGGCAAGAAAATGAAAATTACGTAATTACTTAATCCTAATTACCCTCTTCATATAAGAGTGGCTTTGTTTGGTTATATTCAAAGTTGACACTCCTTGCTAGTTTATCAGCGACTGTTTCCCTCTTTGTGAACATGTTGCGGACAGTCCAAGCTTGGTTTATCAGCTCCTTTATGTGTGCTATTATGGTCAGTGGTCCATCTTTGTTTGTGCTATTCTTCAGTATCTGCACTGATTCGAGGATGTCTATTTCAAATATAAGATGTTGAATTCCTTGTTCCCATGCACAAAGTAGCTCTGTGTATACTCCCCATAATTTTGTTTTCATTGTAGAGCAGATTCCTATGAATTTTTTTAAACCTACCCTCCATTCTCCATTCTTATCTCGGATTACCCCTACGCATGCTGCTTTTCCATCCATATTTTTACGAGCTGCATCTGTGTTGAGTTTGTTCCATCATTCTAGTGGAGGTAGCCAAACCGTTGAACAAGGCAGTTCAGTAGGCTATGGTGTGTTCGCCTGACATCTATCTTTAAATGTGTTGCTTGTCGATGCTACCATCCTGCGGCTGTGCTCTAGCATTCCTTTGTTGTCTTCCATGGGATTGTTGAAAACAATCGAGTTCCTTGTAGTCCAGATGTTCCACACCAAAGAGGATTTCCCATTCTTTACTTTCTTTAGCAAACATGTTTGGTCTAGTTAAATTCACTTCACTTCATTTCTTTATGTTCATGGTTAGGAAATTCTGGATTCTCACGTTTTTAACCAGTGTTATCCAAATGGGAGCCACGGCAATGCAGTGTTAGAATAGATGGTTCATATGCTCTGTTTGTGTCGCACAATTAGGGTAGTTTCCATCGACTGTGAGATGTCGTCGAAGCGTTTCTGCGTTTGTTAGGATTTTACCCTTGTATACGAGCCATATAAATGTTTTCATTTTCTGGTTTGCCTTGTATACATGAATTGCCTTCCATACCGGTTCTTGAGTATTGTCGCTTGGTATTATTCTTAACTCGTATGCGGTTTTGACGGAGAATTGGCGATCCTCTCTCTTTAACCATCCAATACTATCGTTCTTTGTTTCTGGGTGATGTCCTTTGATTGCTGCCAATCTCAGAAGTATATGCAGTGGTAATAGATTTTCAAACTGCCTCTATTTCCAATTACCTGCTTCGTCATCCATGCTTGCTATGGTCGTTTTCTCCACCTGATCATGGTCAGGTTGATTGACAAAGTTTATCAATGGCCCTACTTCTGGGATCCAATGGTCCCTACAAAATTTGGTATGTAACCCATTTCCTATTATTCGAGTTGTGTTGCTTCGTACATCCTCCCATACGATGCTTACCCCTTTCTATAGTTTAGAGCAATTTTAGCTTTGGATGCTAGTCGATATCTCGTCTTGAGAACCCGAACCCATAGTGTCTTAGCTAATAGGTTAAAAGCCACTTTCATTATAAATGCTTCGTTCTGCTCCTTTATCTTTCTAAATCCAAGATCTCCAGCCAACACTTTTCGACATACTTCCTCCCACTTTACTAGTGGTATTTCTCCTTTCCCATTTATTTTACCTCGTACGAATTGTCTGATGATTTTTTCCAATTCTCCACAGATTTTCTTGGGTAATATCGTTTTTTGCACGGTGTATATTGGTACTCCTAAGTATTTTCCTAGATCATCCACCGTAGTGAAGTCAAATATAAAATGACTATATATGTTAATGAGGATGTCACTATTTATTTTATTTTCTTAAAATTTTTAAAATATCAAAAATTATAATATATATATATATATATATATTAAAAAGTAATAATATACTATGGTTAACAATTTCTCTCTGATCAATTAGTTATACTCATTTATATGTTTTTATTTAAATCTTCAATACGTTGTTCATATATTATGAGACAAAATTTTATTTGTACTTTAGTATAAAATTATGATATTTGACTCTCTATTTCACTATTTTCATTTATTTTCTCATAACTTGTGTTGTTTATTTGGAGTGTGAACTTCCTTAAAACTAATAACAAAACTGTCTATTTAGCATTGAAATAAAATTTTCAATTAATATAACGTTATTGTTTACTCTTATTTATTGAAACAATATTTTATAACAAAACTTTAACTTTAAACTTAATTTCATTTTTTTCATTTTTTTTATAATTTATATCTAGGGGAGGAGAAAGGGAAATATTGCTCGGTTATTGAACCCACCACCTAATAAAGAGCAAAAGTGTCAATTTAGAGCTTTTATCTACTTTCTCTATTCAAATTTATATTTTATAATTTAGGATTCAGAGAGAGAGAGAGAGAGAGAGATTTTTAAGTGTTTTAAGCAAAGAACAAACCGTCTTAATGGTAAAATATAATGTTATTCTCCTACTATATTGTAATAACTCAAAACTATTAAAATGTGTTTTAAGCAATAAATTTATAAGATTTTAGATATTTAACTTTTTTATATAATTATCGGTATTTAATCTATTAATGAACTAATTCAGATCTAATATTACAAATACTCATTATGGGAATGACACTCTCAATCTAATTTGCTCCATTAATTCTTTATAAAGAAAATATATTTCTTTACAAATATTTTTAAAAATTATTATATAAAAACACACGATGATATTGTCATTGATATATATAATTTTATATTATCGTATCAAAAGTTAATATCATTTTTTATTGTTATTGGATACATTCATTTTAAGTCAGAATAACTTATTCATACTACCGTATAACATTTAGATATATATTGAAATTTTAATATTAAAAAATAATTTAAATACTCAATTTATGTTTGTGGATAGTTTTTTACGTCGTTCGAATTTGATTTGTGATTTTTCGGTTGTTTTTTAGTAGCTTGATAGCATTTTATGGTTCGTTCACTAATGTTATCCTATTTATTTGTATATATTTTTGTTTGAGTTTTTTAGTTAGATTTTTATTCTTTTTTTGTATGATCCTTATGTGATCGTAACTATTTTTAATGTCGTTGAATATTAGAAAGGAATTAAAGTTAATCAAATTATTACATATAAATTAAATCCATAAATTATGTATATTACATGGATTAAGGGTTAAATATCAACGAAATAAAATTGGTGGGTGATACAAAGGGACGATTGGTTGATTTTTTCTACATTGATTAAATCCATAAATACTGTCATGTCAAGTTCAGGAAGTTGCAATTTAAATACGCTACCCGCAGCTGATATTGTATGGAGGTTAAAACGTTGGCCGGCGCGTAAGTATGGTCTCCAAAAATGCTCGCGCGACCCTTGTGTCTTGTCTGGAATAGTTGTGCAATATTACAGTTTAATTTAAGGTTAAGATATTATCTCCAATGAATTCTGTTGCGGTCGTCTTTCGATTTGATTTAGAATTAGACTTCGACTTGAGAAAATTGGTTAGAGTCGTTACCGATCATTTTAAAGCGATATTTAGGTAGATCGGACACCATCTTATCTGATCTGTGTTTTACCAGAAATACGTCGGGTTCAGGAATCAGTTACAGTCAAGGAAGGATTAACACCCTTGTACTTTCTTTTCGATACCAATTAATTTTTCGGTTGTTTTAATTGCGAAAAATTAAAAATTAAAATTTAAAAACCCGATTCGAATTACTTACCTTTGATCGAATGAAATTCTTCTAGATAATGGGTCGAAAATGTTAGATAAAAAGGAATAAACATTTAAATAAATCAAAGAAAAAAAATAAGAATGAAAATAATAATAATAAATCAAAAGGGAAAAAATAAAAAAAATAAAAAATTTAAATAAATCAAAAGAAAAAATGTAAAGATAAAAAAAGATAATAAAAGAATAAATCAAAAGGGAAAAATAAGATAAAGAATAAATAAAAAAATAAGAAAAAAAGGAAAATTAATCAAAGAAAAAAAATGAAACAAAACAAAACAAAAAACATAATAAATTAAAAAATTAAAAAACATAATAAATAAATCAAAGAAAAAAAATGAATAGTTAAAAATATAAAAGACCAAATTGAAATAAATTGAAATTGATGGACTAAATTAGAACTAAAAAAATGATTTGCAAGAGAAATAAAAAGTTAAGGGGCAATTCAAATAAAAATAAATTAGGGACTAAAATGTAAAAAATAATAAATTCGGGATCCAAATTAAGAGTATTGAAAATTTACTTCGGTGACCAAAATGTAAAGGATACAACTTACATGGATCGAAGACGTAATTTACCCGTTCCCTCCCCAAAACGGCGTCGTTTGGAGAGGGATATAAATACCCCCACTCGGCCCAAAATGGCCATCACCTCTCATTTTCACATTTTGATTCTCTCTCTAAAATCCCTCACCGGAGGGCATGACCGGCCACCATAGACCCCTGTTCTGACTGCCAAAAAAATCAAAACTCCCCGAAAAGATTCCCCTCGTCACCCCAAAGCAATATCCGAACCCAAAACCACCTAAAAATGCCTCCTCCAGCGTAGATCTAGAAAAAAATGTTTCGGCTTTTACCCTTTTTTGTTTGGACGGTTCGACTTCCAGTGACCGACGCTTCTCATTTCTTTTTCAGAGTAGTTGTACTTGTTATTGTTTTTTTTTCTTTTTTTGTGTGTGTTGTCGCTGCTTCAATGTTATGCTATTGTGTTTTTTTTTATTTTGCCGACTGTTTTTTTCGATCTGTTCGATTCTTTGATTGGTATTGTTGCTCCACTGTTGGTCTCTTGTTGTTGATGGTCTCGCCGTTGATCTCTGTGGTTATTTATACCACTCCTTCGGGGGTTGGTTGTCGATCTTGGAGGGGTTATTCCCCTCGTTTCGGGCCTACAGACGTTTACGTGGCTGGGAATCTCGGGATAGTGCAGTCCCGATTTTCTCGACCGGTTGATTCTGCTTTGACTCTTGACTGCCCGTGCGGCGCCCCTTGCAAACTGAACATGAAACCCTAATCGAATTAGGGCTAGGTCAGGCCCGAACTCGATTGGGCTTCTACTAGACCGTTTGGACCCTAACTTTGGACCTAGACTGAATTGACAAAAAAGAAAATAAAAAAGAATTAATAAAAATATATAATAAACAAATAATAATAATAATATATTATATATATATATATATTTTTTCAAAAAATATTTTGAAACTATATCTTATATATTTAAAAAAAACGTTTTAAAAAAATCATATATTATATCATTTTCAAAATGTTTTCAAAAACTAAATAATATATATATTTTTTCAAAAATATTTTAAAAATTATATATTATATATATGTTTTTAAAATGTTTTTTTAAAAACTGTATAACATATATATGTTTTCAAAATGTTTTTAAAAACTATATATTATATATATGTTTTAAAAATATTTTAAAAAACTATATAATATATATGTTTTCAAAATGTTTTAAAAACCATATACTATATATTTTCAAAATGTTTTTTAAAAACTATATATTATATAATTTTCAAAATGTTTCAAAAACCATATAATATATACATTTAAAAAAATCATTTTCAAAACTATATATATTATATATATATTTCAAAAATCATTTGCAAACTATAATATATATATATAAAGAAAACTTCGAACAAAAATGAGTGTCTACAGCTGCCCCTATTTGTCCATTTTCGTAGAGCGAAAAAATAGGACAAAGATAAAAGGACACAAATTTTTGTTCGGTGGAGTTGAAAATTGACTCTGATAATTCAATAATGATAACTCCAGTCGAATTGAGTTGCGGATGACTCCCCCGTCGCGAAGTCGAATCCATTTTGAAATGATATGGAATTGAAGCCGTAGTTCGAAATTTGAATAGGAATGTAGCTTCTCGTTGCCAAATTGTAGTCAACTTCGGTATTCTTCTCGATTTAAAGACCTTGGTTGGAAAATGGTTCATTGACTCCACCTTGTGGTTGATATGCCATCGAGTTGAATGAAATCGAACTTGACAGTTTTTGTTGACATATAGTTTTTCTCGACTTAAGTTATGCTGTAAATTTGACATGCCCTTGAGCTGATTGGAATCGAACTCAAAGATATTGACAGATAACCCTTCTTGCCTTGAGTTATGTTGTAAATTTAATATGTCCTTGAGCTGAATGTAATCGAACTCGAAGGTCTTTGTGGACAGATAACCCTTCTCGCTTTGAGTTATGCTATAAATTTGACATGCCTTTGAGCTGAAAGTAATCGAACTCGAAGGTATTTGCTGACAGATAACCCTTCTCGCCTTGAGTTATGCTGTAAATTTGACATGCCTTTGAGCTGAATGTAATCGAACTCGAAGGTCTTTGCTGAAAGATAACCCTTCTCGCCTTGAGTTATGTTGTAAATTTGACATGCCTTTGAGCTGAATGGAATCGAACCCGAAGGTCTTGGTTGACAGATAACCCTTCTCGCCTTGAGCTATGCTATAAATTTGATATGCCTTTGAGCTGAATGTAATCGAACTCGAAGGTCTTTTGTTGGCATATAACCCTTCTCGCCTTGAATTATGCTACGAATTTGATATGCCTTTGAGCTGAATGGAATCGAACTCGAAGGTCTTGGTTGACATATAGCCCTTCTCGCCTTGAGCTATGCTGCAAATTTGATATGCATTTGAGCTGAATGTAATCAAACTCGAAGGTCTTGTTTGAAAGATAACCCTTCTCGCCTTGAGTTATGTTGCGAATAGTTCCTTTAAGTGAATGATGGCTCCCCTTCGCGGGTCTAAGCCGGTCATAATTTTTCAGGTGGTTCACCTTAGCGGGTCTAAACCAAGTGATATGGTTTTTGGATGACTCCCCTTCACGGGAAAGCCATGTGAGATGTTCTTCGAGTGACTCCTCTTTATGAGAAAGACAAGCGAGGTAGTCTGTCAGTCGGATATCATCCGTCTTGGAGTTAAAATTTGGCTCGAAAAATTAGCTAGAAACTGGCCACTCATCGTTGAGTTAAGCTGAATTGGATCCGTTCTGAATTGGTTCTCAAATCCGTCTGAAGTTGATTCTAAGATCTGTTGATCTTTCAATATGTCAATTTTATTGAGGTGTAGCTTCTCACTGCTGAGTTAACTCTAAAAGCTATAAAAATTATGTATGCGCAAAGTTATAGATGTGATGCTCTTAAGTATGTCTAAGATGCATGCAATAAGTATTAGTTATGTTTTATCTCCTGGATGGAGTATCGTGTTTGTCTGCCGATCTGTTCTTTGGAATCGATCATGCCCCATTTTCTTCTCAGGTTTCAGCTTTTCACATTTGAGACTGTCCTGTTTGAAAATGTTTTTCTCTTTTCTCTTATTTTAGGAGGGAAAAAAGGATATAAGAATTTTGTAAAACATTGCCCCTTAAATCAGGCTCGCCATCGAATCAAATAATAAACATGAGTTCAAAGAATATTAAAAGAATCAATGGCTCTTTATTACTTTCAGAGTTATAGCTCTTTGACAAATATTCAAATTGATTGGTTGACTTCTTATTTCCTATGGTTTCGGCCACCAAAAAATGTCATTTCCTTTTTTTTAACATCGCAACATGCCTCTTTTCCTTGGCTTGGTATTTTAATCGGATGCAGACAAAATGACGCAACTAACATAATCAATTACTAGATCTTCTATTTCGGTCTAAAAATGAAATTCCTGAGTGCTCGTATGAATTTGACTATAACAGGTGATCCTTAAGTCCCTTAGTCCATCTTTACCGAAACTCCTTATTTAAATGAATTTGACTTAATATGTCATTTTCTAGTTAGTTGAATCCATAAAGCTAGGGCGTTTAACCAATTGCTCTAGAGGGATAGCTCAATATTATAATCACCTTTGTTAAGCTAGCTGAATCTTATCCATAAACCCGTGGCATTTAACCATTTGCTTTAGAGGGACAACTTAAGTTTTATTGTATATTATAATCACCTTTATCGGTCTAGTTAAATCTTATCAATAAAGTTGGGGCATTTAACCAATTACTTTAGAGGGATAGTTCAAGTTTTATTGTATATATATAATATTATAATCTGGGTATACGAATCCAAATTCTAAAGTTTGTCATGAAGAACCTGTTATAGTCTAGGTGTTGTTGAAAGTCAAGAAATCTCATTTTTAGAGTTCAATTTCCAAGCAACTGGTTTGAATTAGATTCACCTACTCAAATATTTCATCTGTGAAGATCACCATCATCATTAAACATCTTAAACAAAAGTATAGTAACGTCATATGCAAAAGATGCCCCATGTTTTCCGCTCTTATGCATATATAAATACCAAGCCTCTTGTTTATGGTGTTTGAGCGTATCTTTCTGAGGTAAGGACAAAATTATTTGTTTAATTGATTATCACTATGTCTAATATCTATAACTCTGAATCATTTACAGAGTTTTTTAATTCTATTGATATTCAAAGAATTTTAAGTCTGCAAATTTGATTCAATGCTTAGCATAAATTCATTTAAATATCATTATAAAAAGAAATATGTCAAAATTCAAAAGCAAGTTACAAAAAGAAATATGAGAAAGTTAAAAAAAACAAGTCCAAACATGATGTTGCAAAATGGAATAAAGTCTCATTAGGATGCCCCTCTATTTCTAGAATATCAAGGATTAGGGCCTTTATCTGTACTTGCTCCCCATCTTTCAACCGTTTCATTTATCGGGGCTCATTTTGATGTACCCTTAGATGCACAAATTTCTGATTCGGGAGTGTCCTCGTCGTAAAATTCCAGCTCTTTTCTGTCCATCAGTAGTTGGATCAAGGCTCTAAATTTGGCACATTCTTGTATATCATGTCCATCCTTATTGTGATAACAACAATGATTGCCACCTTCGAAGTCTGATGTGCTAGGATATGGTGCAAGAAACTCCACACTTGTCATTTGCCTCCATACCTAAGCAAAAGATGACTTCACTTCGAAAACTCTAGTTTTGGCCTTTTTACCCTTCTCCTCGGTGATTGCACTTTCCTCATTCTCTTGATGATTAGACAGAGGGTTCTATGCAATGTGGGGTGATTCTGAATTGTTGAAAAGAATCCATCTCTTGTTGCACATTCTTTGGATAATCCTCTTAAAGGCGAGGCAGGTTTCAATAGTATACCCCAGAATACCGCCATGATATTCACAGTACGCATTTTTGTCATACCACCATTAGTATGGGGACTTTAAAGGTTTCTCTGGATATGGTGACACCACATTTTCGTCGAACAACTGTTGATAAAGCTCCTTATATGTCATGGGAATGGGATCAAAATGCTCCTTCCCCTTTCTCTCCTTGGCTCTCTCGAATCTTGCCTAGAAGAACCTGATGGTACAGTTGCAATTGGTTTTGATTTGGAGATTGTAACGCCTTTTCTAGCATTAAAAATGCTGATGATATTTTCTTCTTTCTTGTTCAGGGGAGGTCTTCTACTAGACCTACCTCCTTGTTTAATGGTCGTTTATACCATCTTTGTTTTGACTTCTTTACCAAATTTCAGAATGCGATAACCATCGGAATTATTTTGAAGTCCTAGTAAGATTTTGGATGAGACAACCACTTGCGGGATAGGTGGCATAGTTACCTCTTCCGATGAACATGCCCGAGGCGCACTTGTCTAACGTAGGCCATCTAACTTGACAACAATCTGATCGACCAAGGACTATTGGCTTTTCGTGATTGTATCTAGGGTACTCTGGTTATTCTGATTTATCTTTTCTTCCAGATCCTTCTGTAATCTTAGCACGTTCTCTTCAAGTTGGGCAATCTTGGCTTCCATTTTCCTTTGTACGGGTGTTGTGAGGATGACGCATGTCCGAAGCTTATGAAGATAAACCCGGTGTTTGTTCCTTTTTTATGAGACATCTCTTGTTAGTTAATGTGAATGTAATGAAAAAAAGAAGAATTATGCGAAATATGCAAGAATGCATGATGCATGAAATGTTCGAGGCATTGATCCGAAAACGAGTCTTTCATTATAAATAATCTTTATTGGGGACAAAAGTGTTATTTCTTAAGAGACAAAAAACATTTTAAAGGCATATACTTCTATACCCTGAACAGCTTCTGACAGGTTGATTCATCTCTCGCCTTCTTCTGTCACTGGTTGAATACCCTATCGAACCGTTCCGGCCTCTCTGAGCTACTTTTTGTACTTGTCCCAAGAAGTCTCGAATGGTTGCATCTCTGGTTTTTACTCTCTGTTGAGTATGTTCCTTAACGGAAATGCCATTGGAGCCCTCCATCGTTAAGAACTATCTGAAGTTCATTTGCTTGTTGCTTGAATTCGTTAACAATGGCCTCCAACTCAGCTAGAGTTTTATCATCTTGTTCTTATTTTCTTTGAATTGACACTCTAGGTCAGTAATCTTTTTCATCTGCCCCTGCAACTTTTGACAACCTATTTTGGAAAAGTTGGATTTTGATGTGCTTGGTGTAAATCTGGTCCATTCTGAGTATTTTCTGACCATTGTCGGACTTCTAAGCTTTTCATTTCTTGTATTATAACCCCTTATCCATGAATGTAAATTATTTATGTTTAACGAACACGTTTTTGGTGGATTAATACCTCTTTTGAATTATGCAAATGAAATAGAACAAAAATGAAAAGAATTAGTGAGGTAAGGATAATAATCAAAACAATAATGAAAATAAAAGTCCTACCCCACATGCTTATTATTCCTGCCCGGTCATGATCCCTATCCCACATATTAATTTTGAACCAATCATAACCGCATAAATTTCTAGTTCACATACTTTGAACATGAAATAAAGCAGGAAATAATCTCAAAGCAACCTAGGGTTTGAAATTAGGTTTTAGGGTAGGCTCTAATTCCTTGTAGTCTCCCGGTTTAAGTTCTAAAGAAGGTACCCGAGTTCTTCTTGCTGGTGCCCCTTGGGTTTGCCAGACCCTTATCCCTAAGCCCATTATAAGCTTATGTGGACTAAGTTAAACTCGAGAAGATACATTCCCTTATGCCCGCACAGTGAATAAATTCACACGAAGACATAAGGTATATGAATGTTGAATGTTACTTGCTAGGATTATGCGGAGAATAAATTATCACGAAGGCGTCGCTTTCACCCCACTTAAAAAACGGGTTTGGAGCTCGGGTATATAGCCAGAGATGAAAACTTTCTCAAAAATCTGAAATCATTGAAAAAACGTCAGTACAACTATTTACTTGAAAAATAATCAAAGATAAATAATTAGAATCGAATAAATAAATTAAAATTTAAACTACTAACTTTCGCTCAAAAAGATAACCAGAAATTAAGTTTGGCCTGACTCACTTACCTGTCCCTAGTGGAGTCGCCAAGCTATCGCGGTCATCTTTCGGTTGGGCTCGAAATTGGGATTCGAATTGAGAAAATGGGTTAGAGTCACCACCGATCATTTTAAAAATGATATTTAGGTAGATCAGACATTATCTTACCTGATTTGAGTTTTACCAGAAATATGTCGGGTTCAGGAGTCGATTATAGTCATGGAAGGATTAGCACCCTTGTACTGCCCTTTCGATACCAATTAATTTATTGATTGTCTTAACTGCGAAAATTTAAAAATTAAAAACCTGATTCGAATTGTTTACCTTTGATCGGATGGAATTCTTCTACAAAATAGGTCGAAAATGGTAGATAAAAAAAGAATAAACATTTAAATAAATCAAAGAAAAAATAAGAATGAAAATAATAATAATAAATCAAAAGGGAAAAAATAAAAAAAATAAAAGTATATTAAATCAATTAAAAGAAAAAAATGCAAAGATAAAAAAAAGATAATAAAAGAATAAATTAAAAGGGGAAAAAATAAGATAAAGAATAAATAAAAAATAAGAAAAAAAAAGAAAAAGAAATCAAAGAAATAAAAAATGAAATAAAACAAAACAAAACAAAAATTAAAATTAAAAAATTAAAAAACATAATAAATAAATCAAAGAAAAAATTGAATAGTTAAAAATTTAAAGGACTAAATTGAAATGAATTGAAATTGATGGACTAAATTAATACTTAAAAAATTATCTGTAAGAGAAATAAAAAGTTAGGGGGCCAATTTGAATAAAAAAATTAGGAACTAAAATGTAAAAATAATAAATTCGGGATCCAAATTAAAAGTATTGAAAATTTACTTTAGTGACCAAAATGTAAAGGATACAACTTACAGGGACTGAAGACATAATTTTCCCATGTGCGAAAATACGCAGAAGGTTCCTCCCAAAACGGCGTCGTTTGGGGAGGGATATAAATACCCCCCACTCGGCCCAAAATGGTCATCACCTCTCATTTTCACATTTTGATTCTCTCTCTAAGGAGAGAGAAGCTCTCGCCACTCTCTAAAATCCCTCACCGGAGGGGATGACCGGCCACCGACAGCCGTATCCTCCAGCGGCCGGAAAAATCAAAACTCCCCGAAAAGATTCCCCCGTCACCCAAAAGCAATATTTGAACCCAAAACCACCTAAAAATGACTCCTCCGACGTAGATCTAAAAAAAGGTTTCGGCTTTTACCCCTCTTTCGTCGGATGATTCGACTTCCGGTGGTCGACGCTTCTCCTTCCTTTTTCTGAGTAGTTGCACTTGTTATTGTTTTTTTTTCTTTTTTTGTGTGTGTTGTCGCTGCTTCGATGTTTGGCTATTGTGTTTTTTGGTTTTGCCAACTGTTTTTTTTTTCGATCTGTTCGATTCTTTGCTTGGTATTATTGCTCCACTATTGGTCTCTTGCTGTTGATTGTCTCGTCGTTGATCTATGTGGTTATTTATATCACTCCTTCGGGGGGTTGATTGCCGATCTTGGAGGGGTCGTTCCCCTCATTTTGGGCATACCGACGTTCACGTGGTCGGGAATCTCGGGATGGTGTAGTCCCGATTTTCTCGGCCGACCGGTTCTACTTTGACTCTTTACTGCCCGTGCGACGCCCCTTGCAAACTAGACATGAAACCCTATTCGGGTTAGGGCTAGGTCAGGCCCGAACCCGATTTGGCTTCTATTGGTCTGTTTGGACCCTAACTTTAGACTGGATCGAATTGACAAAAAAGAAAATAAAAAAAGAATTAATAAAAATATATAATAAATAATAATAATAATAATAATAATAATATATATATTATATATATAAAAATATTTTCAAAAAATATTTTAAAACTATATATTATATATTTAAAAAATGTTTTCAAAAAAATCATATATTATATAATTTTCAAAATATTTTCAAAAACTAAATAATATATATATTTTTTCAAAATGTTTTAAAACTATATATATATATATATATATATATATATATATATGTTTTCAAAATGTTTTTTAAAAACTATATAACATATATATGTTTTCAAAAGTTTAAAAATTATATATTATATATATGTTTTAAAAATGTTTTAAAAAACTATATAATATATATGTTTTTAAAATGTTTTAAAAACCATATATTATATATTTTCAAAATGTTTTTTAAAAACTATATATTATATAATTTTCAAAATATTTTAAAAACCATATAATATATACATTTCAAAAAAATATTTTTCTAAACTATATATATTATATATATATTTCAAAAATCATATAATACTTTTAGTTAGATAAAATTTAAAATATTAATTTTTTTAATATTTTCAATTATAGTTAAAATATTAATATTTTCAATTCAATCAAAAATATTAAGAAAAAATTAATAAATAGAAAATATTATATTTTTTACAATATTTTGAATTATATTTATTATTTATAGTTCTTTTAACCTTGAATTAGTTTGATGTTGCTTAAACTCTCCCGTCTTGTCAGCAATACCACAAACTTATCTTGTTTTTATAAAGGACAAACCAAAAGCGTGGCTGTCGTTTTAAGTTTTGCCGTCACCTATGGTTGAGGTCGCGCGAGCATGATTCTTCATGGTTCTTTACATTTCGTCAAACTTCATAACACATTAAACACAAAACATAAGCACCATTAATATTTTTTTTCTTTGAATTAAATTGTTTGAAACTTTTTGAAAATATGAGAGAAATTAAAAATAATATTTCCTCTATCTCATAAAAGATTTTCATTATTGATTTTTTGGTCAATTTTTATTAAACATTGACTAATTATTATTTAAAATTTATTATCGATAAAAATATGTAAAAATATATTTTAAAACCTTCAACTAAGTAGTTTTCAAATATATATTTTATAAAATTTAATTATTTAAAATATTTAAAATAATCTAGTCAAAGTTTAAAAATTGATTTTTTTAAAGATAATAAATAACATCTTTCATGAGACGAATAGTATATAACACTGACAGACAAATTATTAATATATAATTTTACTCGTTATATTTGTTATAACATCTCTCAATCTAGAATAATTTCACTCCAAAGCCTCCCAATGATGAGAAATTCTAGAACCACATCGTACCATTTACACCTAACTATTTTCTCACAATCCAATGACTAATATCTCGGATAGTCCAATTCACTCACATATTAACTAAAACAATAAAGGCAATAAGCATATGATGATTTGAGCTCGATATGCTTCCATATATAATGATCATCTGGCGATCAAACATTCAAAGTAACAACGTAGCTTCCAAAACACAAAAGGGGACTCTCTTCTTTACTCTAGTTTGATTCTATTGACTCCCAATTTTTAACGGAATTACCTGTTCTAAAGTGAAATAAATAGCTTTTCATAATTTTTAGTACATTATTAACTGGGTCTGTAAACTGATGGAACGAGTACGAACGAGGATATGTTCATGTTCGTTCGTTTAACTTTAACCGAACAAACGAACGGATACCAACTACTAAACGAACGAATTTATTGTTTGTATTCGTTCAATAATGAATGTAACTTGTTCGTGTCCGTCCATGTTCATTTGTTAAAAAAGATAAACGAATATAAACGAATAAACATAAATGAACACAAACAAATGAAAACGAACATAAACGAATGAACAAAAAATTAATCTGGTTTATATTTGATAATAATTTTTTTCTTTCCAAATAATTTTAGGATTTACATTTTCTTTAATTGATAGGGTATTTTTATTTCGGTTTAAAATAATTGCATTTTAAAATATTAACAAGTTTAAGGTTAAAATTTATTAGATCTTAATATTTTAAACGAGTCTAGAGATTGACTTGAATATAAACGAACGAACATAAATGAATATAAATGAACAAACATAAATAAATGAACATAGACAAATAGATTACCGAACTTTCACCAACATATATGAACGAACGAACCATTTATTCATGTTCGTTCATTTAATTAAACAAACATAAAATATTGTTCATACTCATAAATTTAATTAAACAATTCACAAAATATTTTTTGAATGTTTGGTTTGTTTACAGAACTACTATTAACAAAAAGAAAGTTAAATACAAGCTAAAAATGATAAAACTACACAAATGACCACTAAAGTTTGAGTAATTTTTCATTTTTCCAACTAAACTTTCAAAAGTTACAAATTAGTCACCAACTTTATTGATTTATTATAAAATGGTCACTCGATATTAACAAACATTACTAAGATAACGGCATGTTGAAGTGGAGTGTTAAGTTAGCCGACTTGGAAGTCCAATTGTCAAAATAACCGGTCAAAACCCATCAACATTGTCTTCTTCTTTACAACTCTATTCTCTTAATTTCCATTCCTTTCTAGCTTTTCTCCTTCTTTTCCTTCCAAATATATGTCACCATCAAATAGGTTAGAACCGAAAACAAGTTGATCGTCCTTATATTGAGAAATATTTGTAATATCCCACATTGAGAGGGTAAATCCCTTGGGTAGGGTATTTAAAGAGTCTTTCTTACCCTTTTTGTTGAATATGGTTAGACAACTCACTCGCATGCGCGTGTCATCGCTTTGCCATTTGCTCATCCAATTTGGGTTGTGGTTGTGTAAATATGTATCTTCGACATTTCGTGCATGTTTTATTTTTTTGGGGATTTCAGAATAATTTCTTTAGAATTGTTTTCTGAAAAATTGATATGAGAATTCTTGAACCAAATTTATAGGTGAATTACTAAAATTGTACGTTTTAATAATGATAATGTTGGTTATTTGTCAATTCATCTATACTTTATTTGCTAATTAGAATTAAATTAGAATTAATTAGATGTAATATAACGGTTATCCCAGTTGTTATTTGAAAGGATGCCTGATGGTTTTCTACTGGATGAATCTAGATACTTTTGAGGTTAGATTCAATCATTCAATACAACGTATAACAGAATATTTTCTATTTTTAGAAGCTAATTAATGGGGCTTAATTTCAGTAGTTTGTTTGTTGATAAAACAATTGTTTTAACAACTATTTTTTTAACAAACCTGGACATTTTGTGGCCAAGTTCAGGTAGCTTTAAACATACTAATTACCTTAATTAATCAACTATTAAATTCAGAAATTAAATTAGTACTTATAACTGATTACTTTTGACATTTTTAATCGTTGGGTAAAGCCTATAAATAGAGAGAGTTTTTAGAATTCTCATATCATCAATAATAACAACATTTGTCTTTTACTAAATTCACTCAAAGTTTTCTCTCATTTTCTTCTTTTGGTGAGAAGAACAATTATGTCATTGTCCACTTCGATCTTCGAGTGTGGTGTCTTGGTCCAACTACTGCAACTCTCTAAAACACAAGAAGAGGGTGTTCACAATTGAGGACCTAGTAGCCACATAAAAATAGAAGAAGTCGATTGACTTAAGGATAAGTCGATTCCTTCTAATAATCTTTCTTTTAAGGATAATCTGGTTGAATCTAGGTCTAACTCGGGATCTAAATTTAATAAGTCCAAAAGATGAGATGACCAAAAGCAAAAAGTCAAAACCTATAAATCAATCACCTTCAAAAAGCCTGCAAAGGAGAAGGTTCCTCTAAAGCCCTTTAACTATTATATGTGCATACGGGTGATAACTCTCCAAAAGATTTATTATTTAAGACCCTTTTACTTAGGTTAAGCTTGAACTTTAGCATTTTTAGAATAAAATTTAGATTTATTTTAGCATATTTTACATCATTTGCATATTGTGAGCGAGTTAGTATTTCTTGGGATATTTTATGATATTTTGTTGTAAGTTGTTACGTTGATGTTGTGACGATGTCTAATGTTGCAGTTGTTGTTGTGCGCTGATTAGACATAGGATTACTAAGCCAAATCTGTAGCATCTGATAACTCATCATGCGGTTAGGATAACATTCTAGAATAGCCAGATATTTTATGTGGATAATATCAAGGTTGTAATTTAAATAAAAGAAGGAATTTTTAGGGAAAATGGAATTTTCTATTGGAGGAAAGTTTGACTTTGAGAGGATATAAATATAATATTTTCTACAAACTTTATTCATCTTTTTGAAACCCTAATTTTCATAACCACCTTTTATTTTTCTCTTTTGTTGCTTACCATGGAAGCCTAAACTTCTTAAGGAAAATAACACTTTGATGTGAAGCATGTTAAAGTCGTAAGAGCAGTGATCAACGATCGATTGAGTATCATCTTAACGATTTATATCGAACTTGAGAAAAGGGAATTTATTTTGTTTAAGATGATTTATTTTTATTTTCTATTGAGATGTTAAACTTGGATCTTATATTTTAAATACATTATATGAATTTCATGTTTATTTGTGGTTTTTAGTATCATTGATTGATGTTGCTTGAGTTTTATTTTTTGTTGTTTGTAGACATATAAACTATCCAATAATGCTTCAAGAGAGGGTTATATCATGAGTAACATCAGTGTTTGTGAGAGAAACATTTAACACAAAAGAGATTTTTACTAACTGTTTTTCGTAGCATTCTTAGTAAGCTTATTTGGATTGTTATAGAGACATAGTCTTTCCTTGTAAGTTGTTGGTGAATATTTTCGAGAGAAGAATAACCTTATAGGTTAATGCTAGACACATCAATCACGTTGCTACAACATTGTTAATTGCATGTTGTTGTTTGACATTTCATAATCTTTTGCCTGAATCGATCATTGCTTCATTTACTTGTATTATAGTCCCTGTCATTCCACTTTTTTAGTTATATTTGCTATAGCATCGTTCCCTACATCAACTTTACAAAACTTTATGTTTTGCTGCACAACAATTTTGTGAAGTAATACTAAACATTGTAGATACAATACTCGATGCACTAGTTGTGTCCACTTTTACTACTTGATAGACGATAATGTATGCTTGCACTGATTGCTGTTACATTAACCAAACACAAAGCTTTCCAATGTCAACAATAGTCAAACCACCATAATGAGAACAAACCACAACTAAATGTTACTGAGAATACCGATGATGTCATAGCAACAATGGTTTCTAAAGCCAACTTGGTAGAGAACAATAATGAATGAGTTGTAGACACCGAACCCTTCAAATATTTCTATACCAAACAGGAGTTGTTCACTGAGTTCAAGGATATGAAGAATGGTTAACAATTGTACATGAGGAACTCTAGTAGCTCTGGAGTGCGGCAAAGGGAAGATTTTACTAAAGTTGACCTCCAGTAAAACTTTACCTTTAAATAATGTTTTGTATGTACCTAACTTGATTAATAATCTAACTAGTTGTGGGCTACTGAATAAGGCATGCATTAAAATAGTTTTCAAAGTAGATAAACTCATATTTTCCCGTAATGGTGATTATGTAGGGAAAGGTTATTTAAATGGAGGTTTTTTGTAATCGAAATCCAATTTAATGAAAGTAATAAAACAACCAATTATGTTTATATTGTTGAGACTAAGAATGGCAACTGGGTGAGTTAGGATTGGGTTTTTGTTCAATATGACCCAAAAATATGCACCCTCTACCCGAACCTGACTCGACCAAAAAATTTTATATCCTCCACCTGACTCGACTTGACCCAAAAAATATATAACCTCCACCCGAATTTGACCCGACTCGATATAAAATAAGGGCTTAATTAAAAAAATAAAAAATTTAAGGAAATTATATTATTATCCTATGGTCGGGTTAGGTCAGAGTTTTTTCACCCTCCACTCGAACCTGACCCGACCTCAATCCTTAAAAATATGACCTGACCCAAATCGAACTTGAATTTTTTTTAAAAATAATATGACCATATCGGGCCAAGTCAGGTCGAACCCGTCAGATTCGGGTTAAATTGCTATTTTTAGTTGAGACTCTTGATATGTGGCATGCTAGATTGAGACATATGAATGTTAATTCTCTTAAAAAAAAAACTTATTAAAATGCATCTACTTCCTAATCTAGACAAGAATAGCTTTAACGAATGCGAGATTTATGTGGAAGCCAAGCATGCTAGATCTTCTTTCAAAACTATTTCTAAGAGACAGACTAAATTGTTAAAACTTATTCACACTGATCTAGTAGACTCTAGAAACTTTGAGAGTAATGGAGGTAAACACTACTGCATAAGCTTTGTAGATTACTTTTCAAGATATACAATAGGTATATCTCCTTAAAAATAAAAATGAAATCGAGAACTTCTTTCTTATTTATAAGGTAGAAGTTGAAAATCAGCTTTATGGGATAAAAAATGACTTGGGTTTGATAGAGGTGGTGAATACATATCTAATTTCCTTAAAAAGGTATGTGAGAATAATGGCAAATTCATGAAACATTTGCCCTCCACTTTTCTCAACATAAATGAGTAACTGAGAGGAAAAACATAATCTTAAAGGAGATGATGAACTTTTTTTTACTATTAAGTTCTGGTTATCTGATAACATGTGGGGAAACCATTTTGTCAACTAATCACATATTGAATTGAATACCTCATAAGAAATTAGACTGTACCCCATACGAATTATTGAAATGTTATGCACCTAATTATTAATACTTTAAAGTGTGGTGATGTTTAGCAAAAGTTGGTTTGCCTAAATTTAAGAAGTCCACCATCGGTCCCAAAACTATTGATACAGTGTTTATCGGGTATGCTTCAAACAATACCACATAAAAATTAATGTATGACTTTTCTATTTGTGAATCTAAGAATGTTGTGTTCTTTAAAGATAACATAACTTTAAAGAAACCTATAATAAGTGTTGAAACACAAGTAGAAAATTGTGCCTCAACTTATTTTTTTCCTACCAAGGAAACTCTAGAGATAGAATTAGAGCCCGGAATAAGTAAAAAAACAAATGATAACTACTATAGTTGGTCCAAATTTCTTAAACACTCAATTTTTTCCCTATAGCTCAGGATTTCCTATCATATGAGGATCCAAAGTCATAAGATGAAACTATAAGTTCCATTTACGCTAGTTTCTAGATAACTATAATAAATGATGAACTAGAGTTAATAATGTATAATCACACGTGTGAGTTGGTTGATTTGCCTAGAGGATTTAAACCAATCAATTCTAAGTGGGATTTCAGAAAGAAACTTAGATCATATGGGTCAATCCAAAGATATAAGGCAAGACTAGTAGTTAAAGGGTTCACTTAGAAGTTTGGAATATACTTTTTCGATACATGCTCTCCTATCATGAAAATCTCAATGATTCGTGCCTTGTTTGCAATAACGTCCATCACAAGTTGCACATACATCAAATGAATGTAAAGTATGGGTGTTCAAAATCGGGTATTCAAGTACCCGAAGTACTGGGGCTTGGTTTTCTAGGTAGTATATTTGTTGGCTCGTTTCTCGACCTGTTAAGTCGGGTACCCGTAAAACTCGGGTACTCGCATCTTTGGGTCACGAGTACCCGATTCATATATTTTTTTAAATTCAATTTTTTTAAATCAATATGAAACACAAAATTTAAAATTTCAGAACACATAATTCTTTCACAAAATAAGTGATTTAAAGTTAGTTTTAAGGATAAATATTTGGATATATATATATATATATATATATATATTAAAGTTTGTTACCAAAATTAAACATTAAAAATATTAATATCATTGTGATTTTTTCCTTCAAATCTCATATTGACAAATTATTAAATTCTTTTTTGAAAAAATTAAAACTTAAAAGTACAAAATAGAAACCTATAAAGAACTTAGGGATTTATATTTAATTTCAAGGTAAAATATTAAGTAACCTAAAATAGGTAAAATTTCAATATGAATATATATATACTATTGGGTTAGGTCGAGTACTCGATTATAAAAAAATTTCGGCCTATACCTTGCCTATTTACATGGGAAAAATCAAGGTTCAATTTTTTTTTAGAGAATTACTCGTTTTTTTGGGTTCAGGCTAATAGGTCAACGAGCTGGGTCAACCAAATTGAGTATTTTTTAACACCCCAAATGTAAAAACTGCATTTTTAGTGGAGATCTAGATGATGAGATTTATATGGAGCAACCACTAGATTTTGAAACACCTGGTATGGAAAGTAAAGTGTGCAAACTTAGTCACTTTATGACCTTAAACAAGCTCCAAAATAGTGGTACAAGAAATTTCACAAAACTATTCCAAGTTTCGATTTTATTGCTAATGGAGCGGATTCATGAGCGTATTCGAAAATGTTTGAAACTGATTGCATCATAATAAGTTTATATGTTGATATTCAGTAATAACATTGAATCCATTCATAAAACAAAAAATTTATTGTACGCTAAATTTAAGATGACAAACTTAGGAGACGTTGATGTAATCTTAGGAGTCAAAGTAACCAAAACTGAAAAAGGGTTTTCTTTGAATCAAACACATTATATAGAGAATGTGCTAAAATTTGACAATTATGAAGTCATACATGTTAGTTATCCTTATGACTCTAGTATATGACTCTTTAAAAATAAATAAAGTAGTGTTTCCCAACTAGAGTATGCTAGAATCATTGGGAGCCTTATGTTCTTAATGAACTATACTCGGCCTGACATTGCCTATTATGTGAGTAGATTGAGTAAATATACCCATAATCCAAGTGGTGAACACTGGATTGCACTTAAAGGTACTATGGATTGGAAACTCGAGTTTATTGGCTATCATTCGGTCTTAGAAGAATATTGTGACGCCAACTAGTAGGTATGTCTTTACCTTAGGTGGCGCAACGATCTCGTAGAAGTTTGCTAAGTAGACTTGTATCACTCGTTCTACCATGAAGTCAGAGTTTATTGCTCTTGACTTAGTTGGGTAAGAAGCAGAGTGGCTCAGAAATTTGTTAGCAGAAATGCATTTGTGAGGAAACTGACTCTTCCGATGTCTTTATTATGTGATTCACAAGTTATGATATGTGTGGCACAAAACCAAGCTTATAATGGTAATAAAAGACGTATTCACATAAGGTATGAATCAATTAGACATTTAATATGGAACATAGCACTATCTTTAGAGTATGTACAATCAGAAATGAACCTAGCTGATCCACTTATCAAAGGGCTAATGAAAACTTGGTTCTAGATTCATCGAGAGGATGGGTTTAAAGTACATTGGTTGAGGAATTCATGGTGGATACTCAACCTAGTTATCTAAGTTCAATGTGGTCAAATAAAGCCATAGAAAAACTCACAATGTACATTTTATTACTCATCCCTATGACGAATAATGTATATGTACAGGATGAGCTTAGTTGCTCTTAATAAATTCATATCCCATTCTTTAGGTGGTCTTTGTGAGAAAAAACTTAATGAATTTACCGATTTTTTGTTGAATATATATTTTTAATAAGTTCATAACCCAGTGTAGAGTGCTAGTCTTAATCGTTAAGGACTTTGTAAACTTACTGCTAGAAATAATGAACTTTCTTAAAACTCTTAATGAATTCAAACCCAAGAGTTTGGGTGTTCCTAGTGAGAAGGAAAATTTTAATTCACCAATTAATGAGATTGAATATTTATTCTTAATTATTTCTTACATAGATTTTGGGTGGTTCACTTAAAAATAAACTTTAAAAAGTTCACCTTATCTATAATGAGGATAAGTCACTGTAAAAGCTCTTAATTATTTCATAGCTTAATTTTGTGTGGCTTATATTCAGATAAACTTGATGAAATAACCTACGTAAGTGAGAAGGATTTGCCACATTCTATGAAAAATTTTGCTCAATTTTCTAGTACACTTACTAGAATCCTAAGGAAAAAGGGCTACAATTATATACATATTTGTATATACACTCTTTGTAGATATCGAGGACTTCGATGGATGAAATGGTTGTGTTATGAGTTCACATTAATCTTAGAGAGTTCAAGATTTGTTCATTTATCTTAGAGAATAATTACTTATCATCACTATGTTCTAGTTGCAGATATGTTCACTGATGCTTAAGCAGCTAATCTCGTAATTTCTCTTCTCTTTTTTTAATTAAAATTCTCTTTTTAATTTTTTTTTTCAAATTTGCTGGAGAATGTTGGTAATATCCCACTTTGGGAGGGTAAATCCCTTGGGAAGGGTATTTAAAAAGTTATCCATACTCTTCTTTGTTGGATATGGTTAGACAATTCTCTTGCACGCGCGTGCTGCCACTAACATCGTCCATCTAGCTAGCTTGGCTCGGGTCGTGGTCGTTAACATGTCCACACATATTTTATCTTTTTGGGGAAAACTCAAAATAATTTCTTTATAATTCTTTTCTGAAAATTTGATATGATAATTCTTGAAAAAAATTTATAAGCGAATTATTAAAACTATACGTTTTAATACAGAGAATATTGAATGTTAATTATCGTTCAAAATTAATTAGTTGTGATATAACAGTTGTCCTAGTTGTTATTTGAAAGGATGTCTGATGGTTTTCTACTCGATGAATCTACACAGTTTTGAGGCTAGATTCAATTATTCAATATAGTAGACAACATTATAGTTTTCGATTTTTAGCAGCTAATTAATGATGCTTAATTTTAGCCATTTGTTTGTTGATATAAAAATTGTTTTAACAACTATTTTTTAACGAACCTGGATAGTTTTGAGCCCATGGTCGGCCTACTTTAAATTAACTAATTACAATAATTAATTTGTTGTTTAAATTTAGAAATTAAATCAGTGTTTATGATTGATTATTTTTTATGTTTTAACCCTTGGGTAAAACCTATAAATAGAGAGGGTTTTCAAAATTCTCATATCATAAAAAATTACTAAATTTTCTCAAAGTTTTCTCTCATTTTATTTTTTTTGGTAAGAAGAGCAGTTCCACAATTGTTCACTTTATTCTTTGAGTGTACGATTATTCGAAGTTACCATGTAACACCTATAGCTCGTATACATCTTGAAATACAATCTAAAGATGTCACATCAATTTATCAGACGTTCACTAAAGATAAATGCTTAATTTTTTGTTTTGTTTTAAAATATTCCTATTTAAATTTATAAAATTGCTTTCTTAACCAATAAAGTCATAAACTAATATTTAAACATCGAAAGCAAATCCATTTTCAGATAGCAATTAGGCAGTTTAGTGATGTTTCATAAACTATATAGTACTACCTAAACACTATTTAATTTTTTTTAAAAATTTAATATAATAGAATAAATAGTGGTTTATTCATAAATATAGATATAGCTAATCAAATCAAAATAAAATGGTCCTAGTTACTATTATAGACCATTTAGAATAAAACTAATAAAGCAAATTGATAATATAAATATACATGTCACTACTAGTCAAAAGTAACATCAAAGATGTCTTACTGATACTGATAATGTAGACGATCTCCAAAAAGATGCTCAGGAGGCTCCTCACTGCACGTCCGTATCTCTATCAAAACCTATGCATGGAAATCATCATGCGCTAAGTATAACTTAGTGAGCCAGTAGTAAACTAAGGTGAGATAAAAAATTTAAAAATATCATAAATACTTAAAACGTTGGAAATGGATTAAATAAAACATTAGACATTCAAACTGACTTATTCAAGTCCAGTACTACTTTGTAACCTAAAATTAACTTGTTTCATATTCTTATAAAAATCATAAATAATATAAGATAACAAAATCATAAATAATATCATATAACATGAACAAACCATATTCCTGCAAACTTAACATATTCATACTTTCATATTTCATTTTCATATCCCAAAGCATAATGAACAAAAATAAGGTACGTGAATAGAACATAAGGTGAGCACTAGGTACATCATGGTGCGGATCATAATGTACACGAATGTACCATAACTTAACTTGAACGTACTCAACTTAATGGCATGTCAAATGTACCTATGACTCTAAATGCAACATATAGTTGGCTTATAGAACATAATATAATCATTATTTAATCAATGTCTTAAAAATCATAACATTGAAATTCATAGTCATATAATTCGTACTTGGGCAGTTTATACCCTAAATCATTCATAAAACTTGTTGAAAACATTATGGAAATAATCCATAATATAAAATTATAAATCATATTTTAAAATAATATGAGGTTGACTTATCACAAGTCGTCCTCGATTAGAATAATTAAATAAATAAATTGCACTCACATTTGCCTCACTACCAAACCTTTTACAAAATACTCCTAATCAAGTGCTTTATCCTTTCCTTTCGGGTCGTTTGGATCACCAAATTTATCATCGTCTGAAAACATAACATAATAACATAGCATATTCAAACTATATGTTAGTATCGAACTAACATAATTTAGACTTAAAAATATAAAAGTCTATAAAATAAAATTGATACTTATCGATACAATACTAAATCATATTTCCACCATAAATTCAAACTTCTAAAAAATACTCATTTAATTCTATAAATATTTATTTCATCGTCAACTCATCAGCTTTTGTCAAATACATAATCAAGCCACTAATTATGAATTCTTCTTAGAATTCACCTTAACTTTTCCTTTAAATTCATAATAGTCCTTCACTATTATGATCATTTCACATTAAGTACAAAACTTCCAGCACCTTAATAAAATACTCAAACCAATACTTTGACATTCAAAACCTTACAATTTCATCCTAAACTTTCTTAAACTTTTCAAATTCAACACCCAATTTAATAAACGTGAAATTTGGTCACAACTCAACATTTAAACCCAAAAATCAGCATATAACTAAAATTTCCAGCATTGCTATTTCTCATTCAAAATAATACCAACATGTTTCAAAATCACAAACAAGTCCTTAAAGTTTTGGGACTTTTTGAATTCCAATCTTAAACTTTACCAAACTTTCAATTTGGTTCCAACCAACTTTGCAACTTAAAAATTTCAGCATTACATATTAAAATTCATCATCGAATACCTCAAATCTCACATTTATACATTAATGTCCCACAATTCTAATATTAGTTCTAGACCATAGGAAATTTTCCGATAATATCCCCCTAATTTTCTTGATATGGTTGAATACCCTAATTAATATAGGGCTTGATTTCCATTCACTTTCAGTCATGTTTTCAACTTCCTTGAATCAAATTCATGCTACTCTAAACATCACAACATCAACTTGAACCAAAATTAAATCAATCACTAAAACCCTAGTTAGGCTGAATGCTTTAGATTATTCTACACTTGATTTTAAACATCATACATGCTTGAAAATTAATCTCCAACAACAAAAACATAATAACCTTTCATAATTCTTCAAACTCCATAAGCCCTAGATAAACCTTAATTCTAAATCTCAACATATAAGAATCTTCACCATGTAATATTTATACCACATGAAAAATCAATCATGTAGCCTTAAAAATCAAAACAAAATTTCTTACCTTGCAGCAATTGTGGTTTCGGTCTTGTAAAAGGTTGGAGCTGAAAATATGTTAAATTTTCTTGATTATTCTAGTTAAATAACCCTTAACACATGTCTTAACATAATTTAATTGAATTTAAAATTCAATTAATGAGAAATTCCAAAAATACCATTAATGAAGCTTGAAAATTACCAAATGCCATTGTATTATCTTTCATTAAAACATTCCTTAGTCAAAGATGAATCAACTTGGCTTTGACTTTCTACTTTTATCATGCAATTTTAAAAAAAATGCATTTTAGTCACTAAAATTCCACAGTTTGGCCTAAATCTAAAAAATTACACTGATCCAAACTAAATTTCTCTTATCTAAAATATATAAATGATATTTCCAACCATTATCTAACATCTTTCAAATTTTCGTAAAATTCTGGTTCGATCTGATTATCCGATTTCTATACCAAACTTTAACGTTTTATAGTTTTTAACACAAATTTCGCATAAAAAATCTGATTATCACGAAAATACTTGTTTTAGGCCAAACTATTCATTTACGTGCTAAAGTATATAATTTTTTAAAATTATATTTTTAGTCCCTAAACTTTACAAGTTTATACTTTAGCTAGTAAACTTTCAAAACTTATATTTTAGTCACTAACCAAAATTTGGGGTATTACATACTATGTTAACCTCAAGGGATGTACGCTTACTGCAGTGATTACACTTATCGATGCGAAATTGTTTTTAAGGAAATGATTTTATACCATGGCACATTTATTTTTTGTTGTTTATTTTAGTCACTAACCAAAATTCATAACTGCCGGAGGTCTTCAACGGAAGCTACTCTCAACTTGGCGTTGAGGGTAGTCTACTATCCTAATTCCCCCTCACCCCATTACATATGGGAATAGGGTCAGCTATTTTTTTATTGTTATTATTATCCAGTTAATGGTAACGGTTTGATTTTGCAGTCTATTTTCCAGTAGGAAAGTACAAGTTTAGACATGATATTCTTTTTATACTCGTTTTACTAGCTTCAATTGCTAGACATGTCATTCAATCGATTTAAAAATTTGTCTAATCATTTTTCTATTTTTTATCGATCTTATTTTGGATTGATCATTTGTATTTCTAATTTTAGTCAACAAAACCACATTTAGTGTTTAAAGGTGTTTTATGGTGGTATTTTGATCAAAGTTCAAATCTTAGTAAACTTTCTCATCTTTAAATTTGTAATAAAAATTATATATACGTTTTAGAAGGGGAAAATCATAGCAACATGTAAATTTCTTAAAAGCTGAAGAATTCAACAAGTTTTAGTAAAAGCCATTTTTAAAGTGATGTTTTGCTTATATGTGACAAAATTGAAGAAGAATGTGAATGGTATGGTAGAAGGGGACCTGGTTCTAAAATTTCGGTTATCCTATAGAACTTGATGTCTTGGTAACTATAAAATTCGATGAGGGTGTCAAACATGTGGTTGATGAGTACCGTCATCTCGATAGTGAAGGAACTCCAAAACTAAGTGTTTTCTTGTTCCCTTCAAACTCAATGGTAGTCGAGAATCAAACGAACACTGTTGATCCCTACACCATTGAGCATCGTTATATAAAAGCCATCAATGGCATACCTCGTCGTAGTTCAAATAACACTAGTAGAAGATAAGACAAACCCGTTCAACCCAAATCGCTATAACTTTAGCACCTCTACTTGCACTTTCCCTAGATAAGCTTCTCCGAATGCTATTGCTAGCTCTTTCAGAACAAACTCATCGGGAAGCTCTTCAAAATACTTCATGCAACCCAGAACTTGAGCTTGTGAATTTGTCCTCGAATCTTCTGACTGGACACTTGCCCAGCTATCTTTATGATTTCAACTGGAAATGAAAACCAACATCCACTTACCTTCTGTCGAAATAAAGCCTTAGTCATGGGAATCTTACCTCAGCGTAAGATGTTCAAACTTTCGGAAGTCTCTTTTGCATTTGGCATAATCAGAGGAATCATTGGCGGAATAATACTTCTGGCTCTCATTTTCATGTTTTTTAATAGATTGACTGTAAATAATGTTGGTTATATATATAATAATGCACAGAAATACAAATAAATCTATTTATTTGAATTTTAAAATTTAAATTAATTAAAATTCAAATATTGAAAAAATGGTGGAAGTTGAGATTTTTGGGAGATTATTTTGCTGATTTTTCTGTTGACAATTTTACCTAAATGCCCTCATTTTTTAGCTATAAAAGGAGGTTTTCTCCTTCATTTTCAACTTACTTATTTCTTCATTTTCCTCTCTTTTTTTTATTTTTCTCTTCATAGAGCATAATGAAGTTTTTCTTTTTCTGGTAGAATTTACTATGGATAAAATATTTTTCTTTTTTCTAAAAAAGAGCAATATTATTCCGAGTTTCATTTCCTTATTTCGGGTGTACGAAATTCAGAAGACTGTGTTAAACCTGGGACAATGTCCATTTTAGTGATTTCACCAGTTTGAGAGAAATTGCTTCTAAGGCAGTGACTACACGGCACGATAATATTATTTAATATTTATTTATTTATTTATTTTATTTATTTCACTAGTCATTGCTAATCTTTTGTTTTGCAGTAAGTTGTTTTTCCAACAATTTAAAAGCAATTTACCAGTCTACTTACTACAAGCACATGGCTCTTACAAACAAGTTCATCCCTGATCTATCCAAACTTGAACCGTTGGACGAAACAAAATATCGTCGCTGGTCACAAAGAATGGTGATTTTATTTGAGTAATTAGAAGTTGATTATGTCTTATGTGATGGCCCACAATCAATGAAAATGAATACACTCTTGTTGTTCCCCAAGATGATGCAGCCAAAGCGAATATCGAGAAGGATAAAAAAACTAGTAAGAAGCCACATGCTTAGTCACATGGCTAACAATCTTTTTGACTTATTTGTTAAAGATAAATCTACCAATTTCATCTGGGATACTCTACAAAAGAAGTACGGAGCAGATGATGTTGGAATCAAGAAGTATGCTATTGGAGAATGGTTAAAGTTCCAAATGATTGACGATAAGCCCATAACGAACCAAGTACATGTCTATGAAAGGCTTGTCTCTAGCATCCTAGCTAAAAGGATGAAAATGTGTGAGATTATATAGGTTAATATGTTGATCAAAAAACTACCCAAGTCATGATCTAATTATCGAAACATTTTGAAGCACAAAAAGTGAGATATGTCCTTGGGAGAGCTTATTTGCCACATGAAAAACTGATGAAGCAAATCATCTTAAAGATAAGGATTATTTTCCTATAAATGAATTATCTTTTAAGGCTAATCTCGTGGAATCTTCCTCTAGTGCAAATCATAACATGTTCATGAATTCTTCCAAACCCAGAAAATAAAAGTAACTCACAACCAAAGAAGGTAATCAAACTTCAAAAAATCTGGAACCAAACATAAGTCAAATAATCTAGTAAGTTGTTATATATATGGAAAGCTATGACATAAAACATACTAATGTTGTCACCGCTCTGATCATCACAAGCATAATAATCAAAATGAAAAATATACCACAAGCAAACTTGATTGAGAATCCAAACGAGGTGATTATTGTTGTGGTCTATGAGGTCAATTTGGTGGAAAATCACACTAATTGGGTAGTGGACACTAGCGCTTGCAACCACTTTTGTGCCAAGAAAGAAATGTTCATCGAGTTTGAAGAGTTAGATAAACGTGAACAATTTTACATGGGAAACTCTAGCAGTTCAGAAGTACTTGACAAAGAAAATATTTTACTTAAACTTACTTTGGACAAAATCTAGCTCTGCGTAATTTTTTGTATGTTCATGCACTACGTAGAAATCTTATTAGAGTCGGGCTATTGAATAAAGCTAGAATTAAATTAGTATTTGAATCTGATAAGCTTGTATTATCTCATAATGATGATCATGTGGGGAAAGGGTATTTATGTGGGGGCTCTTTGTGATTAAAACTATGACTAATATTATGAATAGGACATCTATTTCTTCTTATACCGTTGAGACTTATGATATGTGGCATGCTAGATTAGGCCATGTGAAACTCTACTCCTTCAAAGGGTTAAAACAAATGAACATGCTTCCTAATCTAGATTAAACCAGCTTTAATAAATGTGAAATATGTATTGAAGAAAAGCATTCTAGACCTCCCTTTAAATCTGTTACTTCTAGACAAACTGAACTTTTAGAGTTAGTTCATACATATTAACAGACTTTAAAAACACAAAGAATAAAGGTAGGAAAAATATTATATCATTTTTGTTGATGATTACTCTAGATTTTCTAAAGTTTTTCTCTTAAGATCTAAATATTAAGCAGAAAATGTTTATTTAGTGTATAAAGCAAAAGTAGAAAATGAACTTCATTAAAGAATAAAAAGAATTAGATCTGATAGGAGAGAAAAATATATGACTAATCTTCTTAAAGAAATTTGTGAGAAAGAATGTATTATTTAAGAGTTTGCTGACCCTTACACTCCGCAACAAAATGGCATAGGTAAAATAAAGAATGGAACTTTGAAAAAAATGATAAATGTTCTTTTACGTAGCTATGGCTTATCTGATAATATGTTAGGGGAGGTTATACTTTCCATAAATCATATTCTTAATAGAGTGTCTCATAAATGTTAGATTGTACCCCACATGAGTTGTAGAAAGATCATGCTCTAAATTTAGATTATCTAAAAGTGTAGGGGTGTCTAGCAAAGTAGGGTTGCTTGCTTTTAAAAAGAACACTATTGGGTCTAAAACAATTGATGTTGTGTTTATTGGTTATGCTTTAAATAGTGTTGCTTACAGATTTATGCGTTTGCATGATTATTCAATATGTGAATCCCAAGATGCAGTATTCTTTGAAAATATTTTTCCTCTTCAAAAGCACAATAATCATGACTTGAAATTAGATAATAATATTTCTTTTTCTGGGAAAACTTCTAGATATGAACAAAATGATGATGAACCTAAAAGGTGTAAAAGACAAAAGGTAGCAACTAGTTTTAAACCTAACTTCCTTACTTTTTTCATAATTGATATTAATGATTTAGACTCAATTAGTTATTCTATAGTAAATTCATTTTTAATAGATGAAGATCCAAAATATAGATGAAACTATTAGTTTCATTGATGCTAATTTTTGGAGAGAGACTGTTAAAGATGAACTATAATTCATTTTATCTAATCATACTTGGAGTTAGCAGAGTTGCCTAAAGGTTGTAAACTTATAAGTAATAAATGGATCTATAGAAAGAAGTTTAGACCAGATAGATCTATATTAAGATATAAGGCAAGACTGGTAGTAAAAATCTTTTCTCGAAAGTTTGGGATTGATTTTCTTGATACTTATTCTCTTGTTACTAAAATCTCCGTTATTCATACTTCATTTACTTTAGCTTCCATTCACAACTTGTTGATACACCAAATGGATGTGCAAACAACCTTTTTCTAAATGACGATTTGGATGAAGAGATTTACATGGAGCAACCTCTAGGGTTCGTGGCACTTAGGAAGGAAAATAAAGTTTCAAGATATAAACAATCTTTATATGGTCTCAAACAAACTCCAAAATAATGGTATGAGAACTTTCATAAAACTATTATTGTTTATAGTTTTATAGTTAATGGTGCAGATGTATATATGTATTCTAAAGTGTTTTGATCTGATTGTGTTATCATAAGTTTGTATGTAAATGACTTATTGATTTTTAGTACACACCTAAAAGTTATTAAAGAGATTAAAGATTTTTTATCCACTAAGTTTGAAATGAATGATTTGGGAGAAGTTGATGTAATTTTAGGGGTAAAAGTGACTAAATCAAACAAGAGATACTTGTTAAACCAGTCTCATTACATAGAGAAAGTTTTGAAAAGTTTTAATAGTTTTGATGTAGTTCATGTAAGTACCCCTCATGATCCAAGCATTCAACTAAAAATAGTAGATGGAATAGTGTCTCATAATTTGAATATGCAAAGATTATTGGAAGCCTAATATTCTTAATGAACTATATTCGACTTGATATTGCCTATGATGTTATTCGGTTAAGTATATATACTCACAATCCTAGTGGTGAACATTGGAATGTTCTTAATCGTTTGCTGAGATTACTTAAAGGTACAATAAATTATGAACTTAAATTCGTTGGACATCCTACAGTCCTTGAAGGATATTGTGATACAAATTAGGTAACTAATAATGATGAAGTAAGTTCCACTAGTGGGTATATTTTTACTTTATGTGGAACAATTATTTCCTGGAAGTCACAAAACAAACGTGTATTGCCCTTTTCACCATGGAATCAAAGTTCATTGCTCTAGATTTAGTTGGACAAGAGATCGAGTGGTTTAGGAATATACTTGCAGAGATTCATTTATAGGGGAGACCTACACCTCTAGTGTCATTATTATGTGATTCACAAGCTACAAGCTGTGTTGCTAATAATATGTGATTCACAAGCTACAAGTTGTGTTGCTAATAATCAATCTTACAATGGTAAGAAGAGACAAATCAAGATAAAACACGAATTTGTGAGACATCTTATGAAGAATGGAGTACTTGCTTTGGAGTACGTAAAATCTGAAAAGAACCTTATTGATCTCTTAACTAAAGGGTTATGTAGAAAAATTATTCTTGATTCATTGAGGGCGTGAGACTTAAGCCCATTAGATGATTAATTCACATCGTACACTCCTACCAATTGCTATAGTGTATCGTGTACACTTGAGAGGTTGAGTTTTATACACTTATTGAATCCACAGCCCAGGACTTGGGTGATCCTAGGGAGACGAACTTGATGGATACACTGGTTTGTGAGGTTAAGTTTTATATTCTTAAAGAATTCATAGCCTACATTTGTGGGTGGTCTTAGTGAGACGGACTTGATGAATTTATTTAATTTATAAATGAGAGGTTGAGCTTAGTAAAAGTTCTTAATGATTTTATAGCTCTAATTCAGGTGGTATATATTGAGATAGACTTGATGAAATCACTTACGAAAGTGTGAAAGATTAGTCACCTTCTATGAAAGACTTTGGGTCGTCTTTCTAGAGCACTTAAGAGCATCCCGTGGTATCATTTGGCAAAATTTTTGAACTATCGCATAACACAAATATATCTGATGTTAGTTGTGTGTTATAAGTTAACCCTAATCTTAACAAGTTCAAGATGCGTTCACTTGTTAAAGAGAATAATTACTCATTCAACTACGTACTAGTTCAAATCTAACAAATACTAGTGCTTAAGCGGTTAATTCTGTTGTTGCTCTTTTCTTTTAATTCTTTTAGCATTAGTAGGGATTGTTAGTTATACATATAATAATGCAAAGAAATAAAAATAAATCTATTTTTATTTGAATTTTAAATTTTAAATTAATTAAAATGTAAATATTGAGAAAATGGCGAAAGTTGAGATTTTTGGGATATTATTTTGCTGATTTTTCTCTTGACAATTTTACCTAAATGCCCTCATTTTTTTAGCTATAAAAAGAGGATCTCTCATTCATTTTCAACTCACTCATTTCTCCATTCTCCTCTCTTATTCTATATTTTCACTCTTCCTAAAGCATAGTGAAGTTTTTCTTTTTCCGGTAGAATTTACTTCAAATAAAATATTTTCCCTTTTTTTAGGAAAGAGCAACACTATTTCGAGGTCCATTTCCTTATTTTGTGTGTACGAAATTTGAAAGACTGTGTTAACCAATGACTACCCAACACAATAATATTAGTTAATCTTTATTTATTTACATTATTTATTTCACTAGTTAGTACTAATCTTTTGTTTTGCAGTAAGTTATTTTTCCAACAAATAAGACAATCAATAAAGCAACTACTTACAACACTGACTACGGAGAAAGCATCAATTGCATACACATCAAATTTATTATTCGATGCAAGTATGACTTCTCTCTTTCTGTAGTTACCAACATGATTCCAATTTAACAATATGATCCGTGGTGAAGAAGAAAAGAAGTTTGGCAGGAATGGCAATGGCGAGAATAGAGTTATAAAGAAGAAGACAATGTTGATGGGTTTTCGTAGGCCTATAAACGAATTGAATGAACACGAACGAAGATATGCTCATTTTCATTCGTTTAACTTTAATTGAATGAACACGAACAATTAAACGAACCAAATTTATTGTTCGTACTCATTCATTAAGAAATTTAGCATGTTCATGTTTGTCCGTTAAATGATAAACGGACATAAACAAAAAAACGTAAACGAACATCAAATTAATGGGTTTATTCATTTCCAAATAACTTTAGGATTTATATTTTCTTTAATTGATTTGAGTATTTTTTATTTAGGTTCAAAATTAATTGAGTTCTAAAATATTAATAGGTTTAAGGTTAAAATTTACATGTCTGAAGATTGGACTAAATATAAACGAATGAACATAAGCAAACATAAACGTGCATAAATGAACAAACATAAATGAAAGGACAAAAACGAACGAATTACTGAATGTTCACGAATATAAATTAACAAATAAGCTCTTTGTTCGTGTTGGTTCATCTAATTACATTAACATAAAATATTGTTCATGTTATTTCGTTTAATAAATAAATGAACTTCCCGCAAAACAATTCGTTGAACGTTCGGTTCATTTACAGACCTAAGTTTTTGATTGATTATTTTGACCATTAGACAACCCAAATCAATTGATTTAACAATCCGCGTCAACATTTTGTTATCTTAGTAACGTCCGTTAACATTGAGTGATCATTTTGTTACAGATAGATAGAGTTAGTGACTAATTTGTAACTTTTTAAAGTTTAGTGTATAAAACAAAAACATACACAAACTTTAATGACCATATTTGTAGCTTACCCTTAAAAACAGATAAAGGATAGGTAATAAGATACATTAAACAATCTCGCGCAAGCCATTTGAACCGAACACGGAGAAAGAGATCGCGCGATGCTTTGCGATTATGAAATTTTCCATATGCACTATCGACCGGCGGGCCCACCGACTTTGGAGTTCATCGTTGAACTTTCTTTTCTGTCTAATTATTTATATGGTCTTAGCGATTTTCGAATGCTGCTCTTCTATTCTGGGTTGATAAACCTAAACCAAATCCATGGAAGACATGTTTCAGACGATTACGTGGGGTTTAAACGAGCCTCGTCACTCTCAGAAGCGCCCCACCGAAAGCTACTCTGAAGATGGTGAAGAGGTAAACACTTCTTTAAGCTTTAATCCCGTAGATTCTGTGTTCCTTCACTGCCTATAAACAGATGAATTCAATTCTGTACCTCTCTTTGTTTATATTTTGTTTTTTTTTTACCTCAAATTAGTTCGCACCTGCTCCTATTTTTGTTTTAAATCTTCAAATTAGTAATCTTCTATCTTGTCAGACACCCAGACACATGATTTACAAGATATTCTAGGGCTTGAGACTCTGGGTTTTTTTCAGAAAAGAACAGAAGACATGAATCGAAGCTGTGTTTCAATTTCATTGCATAGATGATCAAGTTTGAGGGTTTTTTTTTCCTCTTTCAGGATTGCAAATCAGCTTCTACGTCGCTGCAAGAATGGGATCATATATTCTCCCAAATGTATCCTCCCAACTGGGTTCGGGGCCAAAATCAACCTGCAATAAGCAGTGGAGTTGTCCCAAGCCAGATCAGTAATGTTAGCAGTCCCCAAACATTTCAATCTCCAGACATTTCCACCGGTTCAGTTTTGAAACGGAACGTTTCAAGTTTACATGGATCAGAACGAGCTCAGAGGAAAAGGAAAATAGATCAGGCATATCGGGCAAGGTGTAAGGTGAGTTTACCTTCTCCTGATCTCATTTCTCTTGCAAGAATTGGGTTCGGCCTTAAGTAAAAGGGTCAAATTTCATGCAATATACTTGCCGTTAATTTATTCCTTGTAATATGGTACTGCTGTAACTACTCAGATAACTTGAGTGTGGTATTACTCTAAATGATCTTATATAAACACTATAAAAAATATGAAATTATTGTTTATTTAATTTGCAAATAGACAAGTCTTAAATACTCTTAATAGTAGTTTGCAAATCCAAAATGTTGTTTTAAAAGAAGGAAAAAAAACTAATCATTAATTAAATTGAGTCCAACGAGAAATATTCTAGCTGATCTCATTCTGTTTTGGCCTTTTCACTTGAGAATCTAATCTTTCATGAGTTATCATCTATCATTTTACTCCATCCGTCGTTCCGTTTTCCTTCCAAATTTGGTCAAAGAAGAAGCATTAGAATTTAGGTATGTGTGAGAGATTTAAACGGACATTTTAGAAATAGATTCTCAGTGTACATAATGATTTAACATCTCTTTCTCTTTTTGGAGGTTGGGATGAGTAGTTTGAGTTACTAGTGATAACGCTTTTTCCTTTCTTTCTACACAGAATCTCAAAATGGAAATGCAATTGAATATGGAGAACCTCAAAGGAGAAAATGATTCTTTAATGAAAGAGAATGAATCCTTAAAAGATGCTAATTCTCTGATGAATCAAACTTTGAAAGATCAAGAAAAAGAGATTGAGCAATTGAAGAGTGATCTTCTTCAGATTAAGTGCGAGTATGAAAAGCAAAATGTCCTTGTGCAAACACTTTCGGGCCTTTTAGTAAGTATCCGTTTCTTATACTCTCAGTATAAATATTGAATGTTCTTTTTTTCTTTCTGCTTGAAGAAAATAGTGGTAATGCTCTATATCTCTTTTAGGGGTGGGAACAAATATTGGCCTTTGTAGTACCTATCTCCATGTACATCATTTTCATTGAAATATTTATTTCTAACATATATCTACTTAGCATGGGATAGAGGTCCAACCCTTTAAGTAGGGGTGAGCATTCGATCGAGTTATTCGAGTTGACGAGTCCTATTTTACAACTCAAGGTAGACTTGAAATTTTCTCGAGTCGAGTTTCTGTTTAAATTTAATTATAAATATTTATAATATTATGATATTATTTGATTCCAATTTAAATGGTTTTTTAAAACCATATACAATACATGTGCATTTCTTCATTTGTTTTTCATATGTGATATACATTTATGATACAGCGTTGAGGGACTCAACTCAAACTTGAAAACAATCCACTAGTTACTAAAAATTTCGAGTTATTCGAGTTGTATTTTACAACTTGGTTTGAACTTGAAATTTTATCAAATCGAGTCGAGTTTATGAAATTACAACTCAAAATTAATTCGAGTCGAGTCGAAAAAATCGATTTTTCAAGTCGAGTTTTGCTCACCCCTACCTTTAAGTATATGAAAAATTGTAAAGAATTGAATGTATTGGTGTCGAAGAAATATTTGTATTTGACACTCTTAAATCTAAGAAACATAGGGTACTAGTGATATTAGAATAATAGTTTAACTTAAAGTTTGAGTATTTACTAGTGATATTAGAGTAATGGTTTAACTTTAAATTTGTGCATTTATACCATTTATAATGTGTTAGGCTAATTTAATGTCACGGATCAGGTGACACCGATGGATGTTGGTACCTTCTCAAGGCTAAACTATTCTCTAATGCTAGTTTGAAAGTTGATCTTTTGATCTAAATCTAATGGTGGCTTTCTATTGTTTAGTTTTGGCTGAACAAGGGCTTTCAACAAAGAGTTTTTGCCTTAAGAAAACAAAAGCTAATTTGGAGAAACTTAAAGAGACATGGCTGAATGGTTTAGGTTTCCTTAGGGATCAAAATTGCACAGGAAAACACCGAGGGGATTATGTTTTTCTTAATCTTTAACAAAAACTAAACATGTAATAGAACTCTTCTTTTTCAATGATTGAATGGAGTTTAATTTTTCTTCTAAATGTATGAAAATCATACTCTTGGCATTTTTGAATGATTTAATTGTCTGAGATAAATAAACACAAACAATAAAAAAGTTGTCTTTCATATCTATTTTACGGTCTATGTTCAGGATGGTCTCTCCTAACAATGAAATATATAACCATTCAATATTAAATATAACACTATTAATTTGATATAAAGAATAACATACATTATTGTTATTCAAATATATATACACAAACTTCAAATCTAATAGCTGTAATGCTGATTTTCTTTTTCCGGCACAAATCACGACATCAGGTACGATTGCTCTGTCCGGATGAACATGATTTCCCCAGTTGTTTCAGTTTTACTATTGTAAAACTCAATCTTGATGTCATGGTTTTAGTCTGAAGACCCTACAAATCTCATTGTTATGCTAAGGAATTTCAATATGAAAATATTCTAACTAGTTATCCATAAACTTGCTAATAATAATTCGCGTTTCTATTTTATGTGCATTTGTGCCCTCAACAGTTTTCTTACAATTCTAGTTTCTTTTTTTGATTAGTTTTATAAGACTAATGCTAGAAGTTATGTAAAAATTCCATATATTGTTGTTATATAAACTCCAAAAACTGAAGATTATTATTGATTTCGTATGGTGGTAGACTTTTGTTCAAATGAATGTTACAGCTTAAATACGATGCTATAGATTTTTTTTAACACATTAGTGTTTTTTTGTAGGCTGATCCAATGAGTCTCGAAAACAAGAAGTTAAAAGATGAAAATGCATCATTGAGGAAGAATGCCAATCTTAACAATAACTTACCACAACTTGCAGAGGAGAATGCAAAGTTAAGAACTGAAAATAAAGTACTCAAGGTGCAGAATGATGCTTTATGTGGGAAGATTATCAGTGACCATGAAAAGAAGTGTAAACAAGATCAGTAAGCTAAATTACTAAGAAGAATTGAAGATAAGCCCCTTCTTCTTTCTCAGTTGATGATATGTGCTGTATTTTATTTCATAGCACAGCTCATCGTTCTTTTTCCTTTTTTCGTCTTCATCTGCATGCACATGTGGCTACTTATCTTCCAACAGCAGTTTAGCTTTCTTGCCCTTGGTCTCGCTACTTTTCTACATCATTTAGTTAGATTTTCCATTGATAATCTCCTTTGATCCCTTTTCTCTTCTTGTTTCCGCACTTGTCGTGTCTTCTTTCTTGTGCTCTCCCCTCTCTCACCTGCCTGCAATGGGATGGTCTACCTTTATCTCTTTTACCCTCTTGTTTTCACACTTTTGTATCGTCCCTTTTGTGCTATCCCCTTTCTCACTTGCCTGCAACTGGAGTCCAGAATCCGGGAAAAGAAAACAGATATGGCTTTCTGAGTACTGATTTCATGGGTGTATCGCTGGCGGACAGGTAGATGGTAAGTCGGCCGATATTGGCTGGTGAGGCTCTATTGTATTATTCGTAGTAGTAGTTCAGAGTTACTTTGGTGGTGCCAATGATGTTGCTACCGAAATTAGTTCGATCTTAATTCCTCCTCCAGTTATGCACCTAGAGTTTTATTGTGTTTAATATACCACCTCACGTATTGGCAGGTGGAGTTTGCAAAATGTAGTGGCCATAAGAGATGTTTGTGTATCATCTTTGTATAAATGCAAACTTTAGGGGGAAAGCTGTATTTTATGTTGTTTAGGCGTAGTCATGCTTCTTCCTTATTTGCCTTCATCAGTTTATGGCTTTAGTAAATGAGCATTTTTCTCTCTACAAAGTACTTTAATCTTCAGTAAAATGTTAACATACGATATTGGATTTGGAGACCCACATTCTACCCAATTAAACTAAAAATGTTCTTAGACTGAGAAAAGAGTGTTCTTTTATTTTATAACTCCAATACATGGCTCACAACTTACTATTATAGATCATATATAAGATAAGAAAAATGATAAATTGTATATGCTTAATTTTAATTAATCTACCATTATTCCCTTTTTACTGCTCAAGGAGAAGCAATAGGTAGAGATAACTGGATATGATCTTATTAGACCCTGTCTAAAAAAAAGTTCTGTTATTAGTTCTATTGTGTGTAAATTCTGGATTTAGTTATTGACTTACTGTATTCTAATTCAATTTTTTTTTTCTTGTGAAAAGGACAATTCAAAGGATTACTCTAACAATAGCACCCTTCTCAAGTTCTCATGTATCTCTGCTGCGGGTGTGTACAGCTTTCGGCACCTAGTTACCCCATCTGGAACCAGTTTTGCCACTGCTTTGTTGCCTTCCCTGTGAACGTGCATCGTCTTCACTTCCCAATTTCTAGCTATCAGGTCCTCAATGTGGTGTTTAACTGTAAGTTACATTGCTGGAGTGGTCCAGTCGGGTCATGTTTTTCCAGACTTGGTTGTCAACCTCTAGAATGATCTGCCTTGCTCCCAGTTCCCATGCAATCGTGAGCCCTTCGAAAACTCCCCAGAATTCAGCTTCAAGCTCCGAGCATGCCCCAATCTGCTCGTGAAAACCCATCTCCCATTGACCTCTGATGTTTCTAATTAATCCTCCACATGTAGCCATTTCATTACTCGACTCTCGCCCCATCCGTGTTTATCTTTGACCAACCTGTTGCCGGCGGTGTCCAACTCGTTTCATGTCTAGGCTTAATTCCTGCATTGGCTCGAATATCTCGCGCCACTGCCTCAGCTCTTTCGGTTTCTGCCACCGGTCTTCGACTTCGCTCGATTATTGATTATCTTTCGATATTTTCCGGATCAATAATGCATTCCAAATAATACGTCCCGGGCTTCCTTGTTTCTTGGAAAATAGGTAGGGTTGGCCAGGTTCTTGTGCAACCAGTCTTTCATATTTAGAGTGAAGAATTCTACCCATTTCTCTTCTTTGATGAGCGGCAGCCATATTGATTTTGTCATCGGGCATTTTCGTAGAATATGATCCGCATCTTCGAACTCTCTCACAATCACATTGTATACATCCTTCCTCGGTGGACATATGTTTTTATTGGTTGCGGTCCTCTAAATTTCTCAGTTATGTTAAATTTTGTTGCTGGTTATTGTACTATGCTTAAGTTGTGGATTTAATCTTTGTTCTTTAGTTTGATTGTTTCTAATTGTAGAATTTTTAATTATGAAAAATATAAACTAAAAAAATGAAGAAACTGGAGTCTACAATTTACATATCGTAAAAAAGTAATTTGGTAATGAAACTCTACGTTTTGAATTTTAATATAATTCCACTCCGGTCCAGATTCAAGACAGAGCCCATGGTCAAGGCCCTTGCAATTTAAGGTTATGGTTAGGGTTTGTTTTCTCTCTTGGGATGAGTTATTAGGTTGCTATATATTTGTTCATGGTTCAGTTTAATTAATTAATAATTACGACCTAATAATATTTTTCTCAGTAAAAAGGATTCTATTAATAATAAAATTAGATAAATTATATCTATTTTTCTTTTTAGATATTTATAAATTATATCATGGCTCCTAAATTTTAAATTTATATTTTATTAACCTTGGAAATACTTGGAATTTAGATTTGTTGGGTTTTTCTCAAGCCCACTTTTAAAATTTCCTATGAACTTTGACCCCCACTAATTAGGCCAACCATTCCATAATGAGATGGGAATTGTGTGGCTCACACTTGTTTTCTAGATTGATGGCTTCCCATTCTTCTTCTTTTGAAAGCCTTGGTTTCCCATTCCATCTCATGCCACTCTTGAAAAAAAAAGCTATAATTTTCAATGAATTTGATAAATTTGACTTCATTCAAAACTAGCAAAAATGTTGAATGAGGTAAGTAAGTGGGGAGCTACTTAACACTTAATGTAAACAATGCTAAATACATGTTTAAAATAATGTCTCATTCTTTATTTAAATAACGAGGCAATCCAATTATTTCTTTTAAATTTCTACTCAGGCCTATCCATAATAATATAAAATATTATTTAATACAATTAAAATGTCAAAATATATCATATTAAAAAATTTATTATTTAATAAAAGTTGTAGAAAAAGGAGAGAGAAAAAATCATCTGACAGTGGGGAACTCCACAAGTAATAAATTAGGCAGACAGAAAGTTTGGAAATTAGGGAACCCCCCCCCCCCCTTTAAATTCAGTCAAATAAGCAAGGTTATTAGTAGAAAAGTAATTGGTGAATAATTGCAAGTCAAATAAGCCTAACTTCAGTGCACCAACTTCCAGTCCAAATTTAATAGAGGCAATAAAGAGATGGCTGAAACATCACTTTTAAACCTAACTGCTCCTTTTTTTTAGGATTGTAAATTTATAAACAAGACTTCAAAACTTGAGTTCCATTCTTACTTTCTGTCAATTATGGTATCAAACTCTTTGGTATGACCTGCAACTATATTTTTCACTACTTAATCATTAACGCTCCCCTTCTGTACATTCACATTAAGGGTAAACTACGGCTCAAGGTTAGTTAGTTTTAAGTTTGATAATAGGTGAACAATTTTTTATAAAATTAAAAACATGCCATTTAGCTAGAATATTATTACAAATCTACCAATCTGTTGTTAAATATAAATAAAATAGTGACGTGGTCTGGTACAATAAGAAATTTAGTACTTAAAACATGTACAACTATGCACGAATCAACTTATCTCATTTATTAAAGGAACTATTGTTGTTCCTAGATGTCAAGAGTTCGAGCATCAGCGGTTGCGGTAAGGTGATTGAGCGTTCATTGTTAAATGATTTAGAGTAATAAAACAAATAATACTTTTGTAATCACCTTAACTTAATAAAAAAATATACATCCTATCAATTTGATTTTATACCAAAACAATTCAATAAGTTTAACTCATACTATTTAAAAAGGTGAAATATTTGTTATCATACTCATAATTTAGCGTAATATTAATATAAAATAAAGATAAACTATTACATAAATTTTATTTAATATAAAATTAAAAGGATAAATAAAAACTCTAGTAAAAATAATTCTTTGTACTAAAAAAACGTAAAAATAATAGTTCTTCAAAATAATCAATCTCTTTATCCAAAACTAAGTCAAACAAATAGTTAAAAACTGGTAAATGAAGTTAGTATAATTGTTGAGTGAAATGATAAAAGAAAAAAAATTAAATTTAAATATTTAAGAAAACAATGACAAAATTTAAATATAATCTACTACAAAATAAACATAAAAATATTAATTAATTTATTTGACAATTATTTTTAAAATATCTTTGAATAACCTCAAATGAACTTTGAAATGGATAATTTCTTTTGTTCGAACAACAAAAGGTAATTCCCTAATTGGTAAAGGAAGTCGTGCATGCAAATTAATGGGCGCGAAGTTAAAATAAAGAGGAAAAATGGGGTTTTTTTAATATAAAGTTTCATAGTGAAAAATGAAAGATAAGGGGCAGATGTAGGGTTATGGTGATGATGATGGGTTCCCAAATGATTTGACAAGACAAGGGTTGCATGTGAGAGTTGGAAAATGTTGCAGACGTATGACCCTGACCTTTCAACAAAGCCTTCTGCCTCCCCTACTACGCCTACTCAGCTGCTATAATAAACATACAAAGGCACAACCCAAGAGAGAGAGCTTTTATTTTTTTTCTTTTTACCCCCAAAAAACGGCTAAGCAACCGTACGACCACGAATTAAACGGTACCAATGGCGCCTAGACGACACGAGTCAAGCAAACTCCACTGTCACTCCTTGTCTAATCCTTTGTCTTTTATTACAGAGTGTGTACTATGCTCCACGAGCGGGCAGGTTGGGTGGGGGCACTGACTCCCATGTTCCCAAACCATGACCATCTGACATGCACGCAACTGTTTTCCTCTTTCTTCTTCTCTTGTTTCGGGGTTTAATGAAGTGTCTTTGATGATGTTTAATATGACTTGTTTAAACAAATTCAGAATCATACCTCACGTCTCTTCCATCATATCTCTCTCATTCCTTTTGCCTTTGGTATTTAAAAAAAAATCTTTAAACAGGTTATGATCTTTAAGTCATTGATCAATCAATCTAACTCTTTGCTTTGGTTGTACGTACGTAAAGGAGTATGCAAAAAGTGACTGCAATTTCTGAGAGATGTACGACTACTTAAAAAAAACAGAGTTGAAACTGAGAGTTAAGTGAGTGTGGGTCTCATTTCATCTCATTACTTGTTAGTGTGAGGGAGTTATTGGCCCTGTCTCCTCCAACAGACCTTTCCTTGGCATTTGCAGTCTTGCATGCGACACAGTTGTTTTGGAATTCTAAAGCCTAACGTTAAGAGATTAAAATTTAGGTTAAATTACAAGCTTACGAACTTAACTTTATACTCTCTCCTATTTCACTCACCGTACTTTTAATTTTATCAATTTACTCATTAAACTTTAGATAAATTTTTTTGTCAATCTACCGTTAAATTTCTAACGGTATTATGACGTTGCTATATTAATTGAAAAAAATTTAAAGTATAGTGAGTAAAATAGGAAAGAGAGTGAGAGTAAAGTTCAGTGAGTAAACGTGTAATTTATATTTTTAATTACAAGTTCTATGTGGCATGTTTTAGTATTAAAATAAGCCACATGAGCACCCCATTACTGAGTAAATGGCAGAGTGACAAAAAAAGTTCAATATCTAAAATTTAATGAGCAAATTGAAAAAATTGAAAATACGGTGAGTGAAATAGGAGAGAGAGTAGAGTTTAGTGAGTAAGTGTGTGATTTAACCTAACATTTAAGTACATTCAACTTGATAAATATGGATAACAATGTCATCTAGACAATATTAACTGAAAAAATGTTTCTAGGGTAAAGTCTTAGTAACATAAAAAGGTTGAATCGTCTTGGACATTTTCAAGGTTTTAAGTGAAATTAAAAAATAGGCCCTTATGGAATGAAAGTGTATTTTGTTACTTTGAATATTAATTTAATATTATATTAATAAATTGGAAAAAAATATTAAATTAGGAGCCTCAATTACAAAAGTAAAAAATAAGATTGAAAAAAATAGGGGTTTCAATAATAAATGTAAAAAGTGAGATTCAAAAATTAGGGGCCTCAGTTATAAATGGATTAAAAAAATCAGAGACATCAATTAAAAAGGGGTCTCAATTATAAAGGTAGAAAGTGAGATTGAAAAAATTAGGGACTCAATTATAAAGGTAAAAAGTGTGATTGAAAAAACCAATGACCTCAATTATAAATGTAAAAAGTTGGATTGAAAAAAATTAGGGATTCAATTATAAATGTAAAAAGTGAGTTAAAATTAGGGGTCTCAATTACAAAGGTAGATATTGAGATTGAAAAACATTAGGGGCCTCGGTTATAAACGTAAAAAGTGGGATTAAAAAAAAATCAGGGATCTCAATTATAAATGTAGAAAGTGAGATTGAAAAAAATTAGAGGCTCAATTATAAAGGTAAAAAGTGTGATTGAAAAAACCAATGACCTTAATTATAAATGTAAAAAAGATTGAAAAAATTAGGGTATGAATAATAAATGCAAAAATTGAGATTAAAAATTAGGGGCCTCAATTACAAAGGTAGAAAATGATATTGAAAAAATTTAAGAGACTCAGTTATAAACATAAAAAGTGAGATTAAAAAAACTAGGGACCTCAATTAAAAAGGAGTCTCAATTATAAAGGTAGAAAGTGAGATTGAAAAAAATTAGGGACTCAATTACAAAGGTAAAAATGTTATTGAAAAAACCAATGACCTCAATTATAAATGTAAAAGGTGGGATTGAAAAATTAGGGATTCAATTATAAATGTAAAAAGTGAGATAAAATTAGGGGCCTCAATTACAAAGGTAGAAAGTGAGATTGAAAAAATTAAGGGCCTTAGTTATAAACGTAAAAAGTGGGATTAAAAAATCATGGATCTCAATTATAAAGGTAGAAAGTGAGATTGAAAAAATCAGAGGCTCAATTATAAAGGTAAAAAGTGTAATTGAAAAAATTAAAGGCCCCAATTATAAAGGTAAAATATAAAACTAAAAATTTTAATAGTCTCAATTATAAAAATATAAAGTAACATTGAAAAATTAAGGCCTCTATAGAAAATAGGGCCCCTAAGCGGTTGCTCATTGTGCTCTCGTAGTATTAGCTGCTATGTAAAAAGGTATACCTCAACGCGATAGAATTGTATAGTTATGGAATGAGAGTTTTTGGTTTCAAGCAGCTAGGCAATGGAAAAATTTATTATAAGGGTAATTATCATATTAATAGAGTTTACATGTATTTGATATAGGATTTATTTGCAAATTTGTTTAGGTTTTCAAGTTATGGCTTAGATTGTATGATTGTATGTACTAAATGGAGTTTTGATTGTAATGATACATAGTTGATTAAAGGTTTAGAATCCTAAGATAAACTATCTTAAAATGACCATATTTGATTAAAGGTTTTCAAGTTATGGCTTAGATTGTATGATTGTATGTACTAAATGGAGTTTTGATTTTAATGATACATAGTTGATTAAAGGTTTGGACTAATGACCATATTTGAAAATATCTTAAAATGAACTAGGATGGTATACCATGATTGTCCTTGAATAAAGCAGCTTGTGTTCACTTATGACAACCACATTGAGTGCTTAAACAATGGGCATTTATAGTTTAGTAGTCACAATTTTGTTGATTACCACTCACATTGACTTCATTTTATTTCCTTTTTGCATGATTCACGTCACTAGATTATGTTTGATATTATATTCTTTGTTTTGCCCTATTATATTCCCTTTTGCAAACAAAACAAAACAAAATAGGCCAACAATGCTAACCTGGCCTTGGAAAAATACGCACCTATCTTCTCTATTTCTTTCATAGGGTTAATGCTTCTGACACTTCCTTGTTTGTATCAAAGCCTAATCATTTTCACTACTTGTCAAACCCAATTGCTTGTCACACTTTAGGTTTAAATCATCTCATTTGGCATTTGTCATTACTATGGTCAAAATTGGCCGACCTTCAAATTACACAACTAAAAGGTCCCCCCAAGACATGAAAGTAATCCAATGACGCTAGCTGAACTATGCAATACCCTAACCCTAGGATTATGAGTAGAGTTGTATACTAGCCGAGTCGTGTTTAATTATTGTTTAGTTTGGCTCGATTAAAAAAGTTTAAAGTTAAGTTTATTTAATTCGGAAGTATGTAAGCTTAAAGTTGTCATGCTCGACTCAAACTCAAAATAAAAAATTGAAACTCGAGTTGAGTTAGACTTAATTTAAAAAGTAAAGTTTTAATATATTATTTTTTTGAGTTGATCGCAAGTTTTTCAAGTCGAGTATCAAATAATTTGCTTCGATTTGTTCAAAAGTTGAGTCGAGTCTATTGAAATATAGTATTGACCTAGCTTTGACCAAATCGAACTTAAATAACTTGTTATCTATCTCATCTCATTTATTACAAGACAAAAGAAAAAAAAACTGGAGAGTTTCCGTGAGAGCCATAGTTGGTGGAGTTCGTATAATACCCTAACCCTAGTGGATGAGAATACCACATGACCCATGAACTGACTCCAATAAAATTTATATTCCTCCACCGCATATGTTAAAAAAGTAAGTGCTGGTGTTTTGAAACCCCCTCCCCCCACCAAAAACACCCACAAATTTTTGAAATGAGATTCTCATTAGTCAAGAGTCAAATCTGAAGTTATCATTGTAACCATTTAATCAACACAACTTGTTGGAGAACATACATAATGGTCCAATAAAATCAAGCACGAGAATTGTCAACGAGAGTCTGAATTTGCCCCAAAGCTGGCCTTCTCAATTGCACCCACATATCTTGCTTTTTCTTACCGTTATATATGAAAAGACATGGGTGATTCATGATTTGTACAAAGAAGCTCAAAAATGTCAACTTCCAATTTGACATGGACATGCTTCAATTTTGCAAAAGGAGGAGACTAGTGGCAGATGCACATTAGATTTGGGAAAGACAAGTATCACTTTAAAATTTGAATTTTATTCGGTTAATTATTCATTTTACTGATCCTGAATATCTTAAGATTTTATTTGTACCCACCTACAAACAAATTCTATATTATCAATATACGTGTTCATCTATGTTTCTAGATCTATCATTGGATGAGTCTAGGGTCTTATCCAACGACAAGAGAGAAGCTTGTGTCGGTTTGTGAATGAGTTTGCTTTAAATCATAAACTACTTTGGTTTATGCATGAAAAGGCCAAAGTTGCTTAAATAGTCAAAACTTGGTCTTTATGAGAAGCCATTCGGCACAAGTAAACCAAAGTATTAAATAATTAGGTACAAGTAACACCAAAATAGTCAAGCATTGTTGTTTTCCAATAAGGAATTTTAGTAGCGTAAATGGCACAAATAGGTTTTGTTGACTCTGTTATTTGGGGTGAGTTAGATCCAACTTGATTCCACATAAAAAAATAGTATATTTTTTAATCTTAAATTAATAATTTTCTTATCAATTAATTAATATTAAGAAATTTTAAATTTAATTAATGATTGATACTGACCCTAACTTGTTGGTTAAATTTGGTACTCACAATTTTTAATTAATTGAACAATGAAGCAAAGTTCAAATATTAATTTAAACCACAAAGTCAAGTTTATGCATTTAATTGGACTAAAAAAGTGTTTAGTTGCCAAAATGAATCTTGAAAGTAATTTGTTTTTTTTTTTTTGTTTAATCGGGATAACTAAAAGGTATATTTGTTCAAAGTAAATTTAAATATCTAATTGGACACAAAAAAAAATATAAGTGTGGAAATTAAACATTGAAATGAATTTTAAGAAGCAAAATATTAGTAAATTGTAGACTTGCCATATACCCATGATCCAAGTCATGAGAACATAGAAGAGGACATGTGTAAGATACATGGACAGTGCTCCCATGCATCTTTCTTTAAAAATATTGTAATATATTCTTTATTCTAAATCATTCCAATCCAATCCAATTTTAAATTATTATTTGCAAATCGTTTTGTTTTGGGAAAGGAAAAAAAGGGATTTAGGGAACACATTTTCCACGAACGCACAGAGGAGCAAAGAGACAAATTTGTGTGTGGGGGGGGGGGTGGGTAAAATGTTAAAGAGTGCACAACTTTATAGGCTAAAGAAAAATGAATTTTCCAAAAGAATATTGAAAAGGAAAAAAGATTGAAATGACTCCTCCACAGCCCAAAAGGAGAATCTAATGACTCCACCACAGCAAAAAGGAGAAGCCGACGACACCTCTCCTTTTGTTGATTCTTACTCAATTACTGTATTATTTGGGTTTCATCTTTTGACAGTCATATCTCCTCACTAGGTTAACTTATGTAACGCATGTATGCAAATTTGGTTGTCCTGGGCCAAATCCAAAATATGGGTTCTATCCAGACCCCGACCTTATAAAATTAAGAGAGTATGAGCCCAACCTGCCCTTTTTTGAATTGACTAAATAAGTCTGTATTTTGCTTTTATGAATGGACGAGAAGGGGGGGGGGATGAGAAAATATACTAAAATGAAGGTTATTAAAGAGTTGAAAATAATAATAATGTGGAAATGTAGTCTGACAAGGAACAGAGAGAGGGCGTGTGAGGGGGTGAAACAACAAGTCAAACGTCAAATCGAGGGTCACCAAAATCATAAGACAGCCAGTGGATGTGCTGTCAATCCATCAGATTTTCCCAGAAACAAGACAACTGCTTCTCTGCTTTTTCATTTTCTTTTATTACACCCCCACTCCCTCAACTTAAATCTGTCTGTTTTGTTGTTCCTGTATTCCTCCTCCTGTACCATTGTCTCACCTGCAGGTTTTTATTTTGGTCTGCATCGATCAAGTTGCTCTTCCTCTTGTATGACAATTTTAAATTACTGCGTTTTCACAATTCGAATGAATATATCTCTGTATATCAAATAAATATGTTTATAAACATTAAACAAATATGTTAATGAGTATATAATTATATATATTCGTAAAAAATAAATTCATTTAATAAAAAAATCAACGTAGAGTTCTAAGCCAACAAAAGCTCGACATTTGGACCACTGATTTGCATTCGTTTGAAGAAGAATAAGAAGAAACAATCATTAATCAAAAGGTTTTTGAATTAGATAAATTACGAGATTGGTCACCCATCTATAAAAGGATTTCGTTTTGATCATCCAAATTTAAAATTTTACAAAACAAATGTATAGAAGAAGAAGAATACATTATATTCTGTTTTGGTTTTGCTCATCCACAATAAATCCTGTTAGTGCCACATGTTTTGCCTAATAGTTTGGTCAAAATAAATGTATCAAACATGGGATTTGAACCCCAATCTAATTAAAACTATTTTCAGTGTCCACCCACTACTATTCCATTAAATACTAAGATTGTTTAATTTTACATGCTCCTAAATTGAATATATTTTGTTTTCATTCATTGCTCTTCTAATTTAATAATTTAATTACATTTGAAATAATATATAATTATGAGATATTGAGGAATTTTTATTCTCAAACATAAGATTAAATATGAGTAAAACTTGATTCGATCGGGAAAATTATTTTTTAAAAAAATGAGTTACTCTAATCGAGTTAGTCAAGTCCACTTGATTTTCCGGTTCATATTTCAAGTTCAAGTTGATTTTCCAGTTCATATTATTTTGATCTTTATCTAAGTAATTTGATTGTTTTCTGATTTGGTCTCTGATTTCATTGTTTCTTCATTTTCTCATTTATTTTAAGTTAATTTTTTATCAAGTTCGAACCACATGATCCTCAACCTTTGTAGAATACATGTGTAACTCCAATTCCTCTTTTGAAAAACATTTTTTTTTAATTTTTTTAAATTTATTTTATTAACTTTATATTTTATTTAATTTGATTTTCCGTATGTAACTCTTTATAAATTCTTTATTCCTGTAAAATTTGTTGACTCTTTTAATAACACCGCCACTACTTTTTCCTCAAAACTTATTCTTAAAAATAATATTATAAATATATCATATAATTTAGATGATATTTGATTTATTAAATAAAAATACAAATCTTATTTACACATGTGAAAGCTTATGGAATATATTTATATGTATATCTTATATGGTTAGAGAGATTCATTTAAATTGGAATATCATATCATTATAAATAATTATATTTAAATTAAAATAAAAATTTTAAATAAATATATTTGAATCAACTCGATTTGACTAGATCGAGTACCCACTCCAACAAATAATATAAAGAATATATTCTTCATGTTATCTATTTAATAAAGGTTCATCAATATTCTTACAATCGTATCACATGTAATTAAACTAATAAATTAAAGGAATAATCAGAGAAATTATGCACAATTTGGAAACATGTTTCTTATAAATTAAGAACGAATGATTTTCAAATAATTGATGTAATTAGTTTCTTAGCCTAAAACTTTTAGTTTCTATTTGAATACGAAGTTTCAACCTAAAATAAAAATATTGTCAATGTTTGAACAAATAGCCCGAGTGGGCGTAGAGTTAGGTGCAGCACGGATTTTTAGTTAGACTCACTTGAGTTTAAATCCTAGGTTTGGTACTTCAGTTTTATTTTCACTCAACTGTTACGTGGTGGCACATGTCATCAAATATATTAACATGAAATTTATCATGGATGATCAAACTGAAATTTTTTATAATTAGATAACTAATCATGTAGTTTACCCTTCTAAATTTGCCAGGTACGCTGGAAAAAAAAAAGCAAGGGTTCTAAGTTGGTTTGAGTTACTATCGGAGTGGTTAGGTGTAGGGTGGAATTTTTTGTTAGACTAGTCTAAGAATCCCAAGTTATGTACTTTTGTTTTTCATCCAATTATCAGGCAACACGTATTATTACATTGAACTGACATGTGTGATTAATGAAATTTATTATGAGTGACCAAAATAGAAAAAGTTATAGTTAAGTGACATGTAAAATATATTTATAATTTCAAGAATAAAATATATTTTAAAAATATTTTTTAATTTTTGAAAAAAATTACTTAAAAATATTAGAAAACATATAAAAAATTAGTCGCAATTGATGGACCAAAGAAGAGATTTTTTTATCAATTTAAAATTTCATATTATCTCTTAATGATAATTAATGATCAGTGTTTATATTTTTAACAAATTTAAAGTTTAATATTTATTTTATTATTTTAAAAAATTTGAATTACTAAAAATATCATTTTATCATAGTTTGATGATAATTTTTAATTTTATCCTATTTTAATTTAGTTAGTGGTGTGTTTCGATATGCGACATTCACCGTAGAATTTTCTATATCGCAATTATTAGTACACTCCAAATTTAAGCAAAATTACCAAAGTAATAGTGAAAAATAATTGTGAGATGAAAAACATGCTTCTCTAGTTTCAAAAAGGCATAATAACAAATTTAGCTCCAACATTTATTTGAATAGTAGTTTTGGCTCTCATTTTTTTTGAGTATTTTAGTTTTTAATTAAAATAGTTCATTTTAGATGAAAATTGTTAGTTGATTAACGATAAACGAATGTTCTTGACGTAATATTTTTACATGCATTTAATTAGTAACGTGACACATGACATATCATCACTTTGAATGATATTGACACATATCATGTAATTATTTTGGTGATGTGACATATGATATATTAGCTGATGCTATAAATATTTCTATGATATTTAACGCAAGTGCACGTATCGTTATCAATTAGAAAATGGGCACAACAAGTATATCGGATGTCTAACCCATAGAGAATATGTGATTACAAATTAGAATTGCTTAACTAAATATTTAAGAGTGTAAAATTGCCGATTTTTTTTTTTAAAAGAGTGTACAATTGTTGTGGTAATAAAGTTGTGACAAAGATAATGAAAATAGAATAAAGTGATAGTGATTACAACATACATAAATGGAGCTATGTATATATTGGGCAAAAGATAAAGATGATAAGTTAAACACTTGCACTCATTTAACAATGTTGTAGTAATAAAGTCAATACATCAAGCATTATCCTAACAGGTGTCGCAACCGTCTTTCGGTTGGGCCCCGGAATTGGGCTTCGACTTTGGAAAATGAATTGGATTCGCCCGATCATTTATTTAAAAGTAAATAGGTTGACCGGGTACTTTATTTCTTACCTGATCTGCGTCTTACCAAAGATGTGTCGGATTCGGGAGTCGGTTACAGTCAAGGAAGGGTTAACACCCTTGAACTGCCCTTTCGGTACTATATAATTTCCAGTTGTCTTTATTAAGGAAGCTGTAATTTTAAATTAAAAGGTAAAAATAAAGATCCAAAATTACTTACCTCCGATCGATTTGAAAGAGTACCCTTAAAAAGTCGAGAAACGAATTAAAGGAAAAAGGAAATAAGAGTGAATGAAATAAAGAAAATAGAAAAAAAATGATAAGGGGTGGGGCCGTAGTAAATAAATGAGTGTGATGTATCCCTACAATAGAGTAAGAATGAATAAACAAAAACATTATGATATAATATATATATAATAAATATAATAATGAAAAAAAAGAAAAAAAATATTAAAGTAAAATAATAATAATAATATAATATAAATAAATGAAAAACAAATAAAGAAGTATAAAATATAAAATATAATTAAATGTATATATATACATATGTTTAAAAAAAAGTAAAAATAAAAATAAAATACAATAAAGAATATACATATAATGATAATAATAGTAACAAAAGAGAAAAATATATTTATATACATTAATAGTAAAATAATAATAAATATAATAGTTATATATATATATATATATATATATATATATATATATATATATAATAACTTTAAAAAATATTAAAATAAAAAGATATTAGAATAAAAATAATTAATATATATATATATATATTTAATAATACGAATTATCAAAAAGAAAGAAATAAAAATATGAAAATAATACATAAGGGACCGTTATGAAAGAAAAGATAAAAATTGGGGCCAAATTAGAATTGAATTGGGTTTTGAAAATTTAATTAGGGGGTTAAATTAAACACTTTGAAAACTGGGGGACCAAAATGAGAACTCCTCCCTTCTTGTTAAAAACACGCGGGTCAGATGGGTTATACGAGTCGGGCCACGGTCAGGACGGGTCAGTTATAAGTACCAACTTAAGCAAACAAGACTTCATTTTTATTTTGTTTCCAAACGAATCAAAACACCCTATTTGAAATTCTCTGAAATGTTCATCTGTGTTCTTCACAATGAAGAACACGGCCACCCCCAAAACCCAGAACGCGACGGTGGCGCCTCGTCTGACGCCCTTGATTGGCGCCGGCCGCCGGTCATCGACGGCGATTTTAAAAAAGTTTTGTTTTTTTCGGTAGATCTCGAGCCCCACTTATCCAAAAACATCTCAGTTTCAAAAAATTAGCCTCGGGGGAGCGTGAATCTAAGAATGAAAGTCCAAAAGACTCCCCCATTTGTCCTCGGCCAAACACCCCTACGAGTGGTTTTCGAGTCAAAAATGCAGCCATCACAAGCAAGCAGGCATAAAAAGAGTAAAAGGTATGAAGTTTACCTTCTATTGTTTTCGTAAATGTTGAAAAAATGCTCTGGTTTTAATTCGTAATCTTTGCTTTTATTTCGTATCAACTGTCGTTGTGTTACAATGGGTTTTGATTACATTTATTTATACTGGAACAAGCATATTATCTTTAGAATCCTATATAAAATAGACTTCTAATGCTATTTGGTTGTTCTATTGTGGGTGTTCCTATGTCCGTGGGAGTGTTGGTGCCGAGAGAAATTAGGTGTCTTCAGCTGCCCCTCTTTGCTCATTGTCGTATAACAAAAATAGAGAAAAGATTAAAAGACACCAGTTTCGACTATATCGAATGTCCTTTGTTGTAGAGTTGAAATCCGATGTTTGGATCAAATCCAAAAATGACCTCCTCGCCGTGAGGTTGAGTCAAAACTGGGAAATTCTAAGCACGTAATCCTTCGTTGTGAAGTTAAAATTGAACTCAAAGCTTTGACCAGTAGCTCATGGATTGTCTTCTGGCTCAAGATACTTCATCGTGAAGGTGAAACTTGACCTGAAGGCTTTGGTATTGTTGTGTTACAAATGACTCATTCATCGTGAAGTTGGGTCAATCTGCTAAGGTACAATACCCTTTGTTGTGAAGTTGCGTATGACCCCTTCATTGTGAAGTTAAGCATGTGAATTAGATATCCTTCTTCGTGAAGTTAAAATCCAAGTAAGTTGTACTATTCTGAGTCCAATATCCTCCGTCGTGAAGTTGAAATTGGCTCTGGAACTGGGAAATTGTTTGTTGACAACCAGCCGTCCCTTCGTTGTGAAGTTGAACTTGTGTTGTCTCGAGTCCAATATCATTCGTTGTGAAGTTGAAATTGGCTCTAAAATTGGGAAATTATTTTTTGACAACCAACCGTCCCTTCGTTTTGAAGTTGAACTTGTGTTGTCTTGAGTCCAATATCCTTTACTGTGAAGTTGAAATTGGCTCTAAAATTGGGAAGTTGTTTTGTTGACAACCTGTCGTTCCTTCATTGTGAAGTTGAACTTGTGTTGTCTTGAGTCCAATATCCTTCGCTGTGAAGTTGAAATTGGCTCTGAATGAAACTGAAAAGTGGTTTATTGACAACCAGTCGTCCCTTCGTCATGAAGTTGAACTTGTGTTGTCTCGAGTGGCGCGATATCCTCCGTCGTGGAGTTAAAATCGCTGATGGCCCCCTCGTCGTGAAGTTGAGCTTTGACTTGAATATCCTTCGTCGTGGCATTGAAACCGTGAATGACCTCTTTATTGTGAAAATCGGCTTCGAGCTAGATATCATTCGTCGTGAAGTTGAAATATACTCTCGAGCAAATTGTGTCTCTTTGAGTTCAATATCCTTCGCCGCGAAGTTGAAATTGACTCTAGCTAAAATCTGTCTGGAATCTTGACTCTGGAATCTTGAAGTTTCGATCCCTGATCTTGAATTCTTCAAATATTCAAATATGATGTTTTTTATTCTTGATCTGAGAAATACTTCTCGACCAACTCAAGTATGTGCATGAGCCTTGATCGGCTTTCGAGTACCTGTACTTTTCAATGAATCTTTGTACAGTAATATACGAATATCTTTTGCATAAGTAAATAAATCATTAAGCTTAAGCTCAATCCAAGATGCTCAAAAGGAATTGGTCTAGAGAAGAAGATTGTCTTTTATTCATTGGAAAAAAGAACAAATAATACATGACAAACATTCTGGAAGGTGAAGATATGACGAGGTGTAAATGAATGTCTTAGATTTCAATAATGTGGGTACTTCCGAGCTGAAAAGCCATTAGGTGACCTTGAATACAGCCTTTGCCAAAGGATCTTTGAAAATGTAACAACATTCAGGAGAGTGCAACCTTTCTCTGACTTGTTGAGTCTGTGGGAAATTCAGATGCCGGGGAGTTTCAACCGTATGGATTCCTTGAATTATCCAAATCGCCCTTTTGGGTTTTCAATTTGGACCCATCCTTAGTTGCAAGACGCCCTTTGCGGGTTTTCATCTTGAACCCACCTTTTTGTTCTTTCTCTTTTTCTTTTGTTCTTTTTTCTCTTTTTCATTTTCTTCAATTTAGGGTGCCCTTTCGGGTTTTCACCCTAAACGTTTTTCCTTTTTTTTCGACTTAGGATGCCCTTTCAGGTTTTCATCCTAAGCGAAGTATTTCTTGACTGCATCTGAATTGATAGGATATGGCAGGTCAGGTCCGTCCATTTCAGCCAGGACAAGTGCCCCCCGGAAAAGGCCTTTTTCACGACATAAGGTCCTTCCCAATTTGGCGTCCATTTTCCTCGGAAATCTTTCTGAACTGGCAAAATTCTCTTTAGCACCAGATCTCCTTCACGGAATATTCTCGGGCGTACCTTCTTGTCATGTGCTTAAATCATTCGTTTCTGATAGATTTGACCATGGTGAATAACTTTCAGTCTCTTTTCATCTATCAGATTAAGCTGATCGTATCTGGATTGCACCCATTCTGCGTCATCCAATTTAACTTCTGTTAATACCCGTAATGACGGAATTTCTACTTCAATGGGAAGCACTGCTTCTATTCCATAAGCTAGTGAAAATGGAGTTGCCACAGTCGAGGTTCGTACTGAGGTTCGGTAAGCTAACAAAGCGAAAGGCAACTTCTCATGCCAGTCCTTATAGGTTTCGGTCATTTTTTCCACTATCTTTTTAATGTTTTTGTTTGCTTCTTCTACTGCATCGTTCATCTTTGGTCTGTAGGTAGTAGAATTATGATGCTTTATGTTGAATTGCTCACAAGCAGCCTTCATCATTCTATTGTTCAAGTTTGTAGCATTATCGGTAATGATCCTTTCAGGTAAACCATACCGACATATGATCTCTTTTTTCAAAAACTTGCAAATAACGAATTGAGTGACACTGACATAAGAAGCAGCCTCTACCCACTTAGTGAAATAATCGATAGCTACAAGGATGAAACGATGACCATTCGAAGCCTTTGGATGGATTTCCCCAATTACATCCATGCCCCAGATAGAGAAAGGCCATGGTGACGTCATGACATGAAGCGGATGAGGCGGGACATTTATTTTATCACCGTAAATCTGACATTTATGACATTTTCTAGCATAGTTGATGCAATCACTTTCTAGTGTGGACCAGAAATATCTGCATCTCATTATTTGTCTCGACATCATATGTCCATTTGCATGTGCTCCACAAACTCCGTCATGTACTTCTTCCACTATCAATTTTGCCTCTTCAGTATCGACGCACCTTAACAGAACTTGATTATGGCTTTTCTTGTACAAGACCTCTCCGTCAAAGACGTATCCAGTTGCCATCCTTCTAATGGTTCTTTTATCGGTTTCAGTGGCTTCTTCTAGATAACTTCGATGCTTGATATACTGTAAAATGTTGTAGTACCAAGGCTTAGTGTCCTTTACTTCTTCAATCTGGTAGCAATGAGCCGGGTACTCATACGACTGCATGTCAATTGGCATCATTTCAGACTTTTCGCCAACTTTGAATGCGGCTGCCAAGGTAGCCAAAGCGTCAGCCATTTGATTTTCTTCTCTTGGCACATAGTGGAAGGTAACTTCATCGAATTCCTCAAGCAGATCCAGTATTAACTTCCGATATTCCATCAGTTTTGTATATTTGCTTTCCTATTCTCCACGGAGCTGATAGATTACTAATGCTGAATCTCCATATATCCGCAAGGTCTTTACATTTTGCCCCAGTACAACTCGAATTCCCAAGACATAGGCTTCATACTCCACCATGTTGTTGGTGCAATCGAAGTTCAGTCTGCTGGTAAATGGGTAGTGACTTCCATCTGGAGAGATCAGTATTGCCCCGATGCCATGTCCTAGTGCATTTGATGCCCCATCGAAATACATTCTCCAGGAACTATCTGTTGAAGTATTTGTTTCTTCTAAGGATAAAGCCATCAAGTCTTCGTTCGGGAAATCAAAATTTAAGGGCTCATAACTCTCATCAGTTCTATTTTCCAAGAAATCTGATATGGCACTTCCTTTGATTTCTTTCTGATTCATGTACTCGATGTTGAATTCAGACAATAGCATTTGCTATCGAGCTAACCTTCCAGATAGAGCGGGTATACCCATCATGTATTTTAGTGGATCTAGCTTGGAAATCAACCAAGTGGTGTACAACATGTATTGTCTAAGTCTTTTCGTAGCCCAGACTAAAGCACAACAAACATTCTCAATAGGAGGATAGCTGACCTCGCAATCGGTGAACTTTTTGCTCAGATAGTAGATGGCTATTTCATTTCTTCCAGATTTGTCATGTTGACCCAGGACAAACCCCATTGAGTTCTCGAATATGGATAGATACAAGAACAGAGGTTTGCCTGGGATGGGGGACATTAAAATAGAAGAATTAGACAGGTACTCCTTCAGCTTCTCGAATGCAATCTGATAGTTTTCATCCCATGCTCCAGGGTTGTTCTTTCGGAGAAGGAGAAAGATTGGAGCATATTTATCAGTTCACTGAGATATGAACCGAGCTATGTAATTCAATCTGCCCAGAAAACCTCGGACCTCTTTCTGTGTTCGGGGGGGAGATAGATTTTGGATAGCCTTAACTTTGTCAGGATCAACCTCAATGCCTTTTCTACTGACCACGAAGCCTAACAATTTCCCGAATGTCACCCCGAAGGTACACTTGCTAGGGTTCAGTCGGAGCTGGAACATCCTCAATCTCTGGAAAAGCTTTCTCAAATGCTCGACATGTTCACTTTCGGTCTGTGCCTTGACAATCATGTCGTCGACATAAACCTCGATTACTTTGTGCATCATATCGTGGAACAGGGTCACCATGGCTCTCTGATATGTTGCCCCAGCATTATTTAATCTAAAGGGCATCACTTTGTAACAGAAAGTTCCCCACATTGTGACAAAAGTGGTATTCTCCATGTATTCAGGATGCATCTTGATCTGATTATACCCCAAAAATCCATCCATGAATGAAAAGTAGTTGTTCCCGGCTGTATTATCAGAGTTTCTATGTGTGGCAGAGGAAAGTTGTCCTTAGGACTTGCCTTGGTAAGGTCCCGGTAATCGACACACATGCGTACTTTCCCGTCCTTGTTTGGCACATGTACTATGTTGGTCACCCACTCCGGATATTTGGCTACTTGAAGAAAGCCGACATCAAATTGTTTCTTGACTTCTTCCTTGATCTTAAGGAGCATTTCTGGCCGCATTCTTCTCAGTTTCTGTTGTACTGGTTTGCATTCTGGTTTGATAGGAAGTTTGTGGACTACCATATCTGTGTCTAATCCTGGCATGTCTTGATACGACCAGGCGAACACCTCTCTGTACTCCTAAAGTAAGACTATCAGGCTATATCTTGCTTCAGTCGAAAGAGTTGTGCCGATTTTAACCTCATTTCGATCTTCCTCAGTACCCAGATTCAAGATTTCGATTGTCTCTTTATGGGGAAGTATTTGTTTATCTTATCTTTCTACCATTCTCAACAATTCGGTAGGCAAGTTGCACTCCTCTTTAGTGTCGCATTCAACAAATTCCCCGAGACAAATAGCTTATTCAAAATCCACCCCCGGATCAGGATCATTAGTGCCTACATTATTGTTATTTGGGGATCTGAAAGAAGGGAAAATGTGTATGTGTGAGAGGAAAATATCCCACACGAAATTAAATTTGAGAGAAAGGAAACGAAGTATCGAAATGAAGAAAATAGACAATGAATTCAAAAGGAAATAAAGGAAAAATTTGTTTGCCATGGGAAAAGAAAAAAATGCATCTTTTATTGAACTTAAACATAATGTTTATTAACCCTTACAAAAGATCACCTATTGCCCCGAGTATAGGCAAATAGGGATAGTTTGAATATTACTCTGAAAGACTCTTATAAACCATAGGTAGTTCTTCGACCGACCGACTGCTAGGCACGAACCCAGGTGGTAGAGGACATATCCCAGATCTATCCTCGTTGTCAGCATTTCCAGTGGTTACGGCATTGATGCTCAAATCTTCCAAAGCCGCTTCTAAATCTGACAAGGTGGTCTCAAATACATAACCACCTGACTTGAATGTGTGGCAGAGAGGCGGGAATGCCATGGGTTCCCATTGAAATTCACTTCTAGTAAACCTGGCTAGTCTTTTTTCTCGGTTCTTCTGAACTTCTTTTCTCTTCTCATAGTAACTGGGATGAAAGCCGAGCCCAAACCAGTCTGGCTTTGAAAGAGGAAGGACTGGATCAATCCTTCCTTGTAGAAACTTTCCAAACCTTTTTACAGTCTTGGAACCTCGTCCCAATGTTTGCATTTTTTCTATTCTGGTACACTTGGAAAGCCGGGGTCCAGGAATCGTTCTTCATTCTGTCGCAAAGGTGGCATTCACAAATTTTAAGGAGCTGAATGAACATTCTACCACTTCCTCATCTATTTCGATGTATGAGGCCTCTGTTGTCACGCTCGCCACGATATCCTCCTCGGCATTGATAATTACTAAGGCTCTATCAATCACAAATTTAACCTTTTGGTGCAGTGTGGATGGTACTGCACCAGCTTGATGAATCCATGGTCTTCCCAAAAGACAGTTGTAAGAAGGCATAATATCCATCACCAGAAACTCAATGTTGTAGGTGGCTGGTCCGATCGTTAGTGGTACCTCAATCTTTCCAATTACCTCTCTCTTGGTCCCGTCAAATGCTCGGACCACGTTCTGGTAGGCTCTCATATAAGAGGTATCTATTGGCAGTCTTTTCAAAGTGACTAAAGACATTACTTTCAGAGCTGATCTGTTATCAATCAATACACTTGGCAGAGCATGCCCATTGCAGTAGGTAGTGATGTGTAATGCCTTCGTTCGGCCTCTTCCTCCGGATGAAATCTCATCATCTGAAATGAGATGAGACTATCAGCTTGAATATTATTTACCATTCGATCCATCTTGCTGATTGGTATGTCTTGTGGCACAAATATTTGATTCAGGACTTTCAACAGTGCCTCCTGATGTGTTTCTGAGCTTAATAAAAGTGCCAACATTGAAGTACGCGTTAGCAAGCTGTGGAGCTGTTCTATGATACTATACTCGCTATGCTTCAGAAACTTGAGGAATTCTTTAGTTTCTTCCTCCTTTATAGGTTCATTGATGGCCAACACATATTCCTTGAAGGGCTCTAGTGATCTCTGCCCCACTTTGCTGTCACATTCTTTGGAAGTACTTACCTGACATTCGTACTTCCAAGGCACTTGCCGACTATCCTTGTATTGAAAAGGTTGAGGTGCCGTGATCACCACTTTTGTTTGCGGAGTTACTGTTATCATCTTTGCCTTAGGGGTAATGATCAAAAGACTACCCCTACCAAGTTTTTTATGTGATGATTCTCCGATAGCGCAAATGTCTACTTTCGGGGAATCTTGAATTTCTTCATAAAACTCCAACTTCTTTTAGTCCATCATGAGCTAGACTAATGTCCTGAAATCGGAGAATTCTTGCACTTTATGCCCCTCTTCGTTGTGATAACAACAAGAGTTACCGCTTTCACTCTTTGTTGCACATGATTGTAGTGCAAGAAGCCCTGCCTTCACCATTTGGCTCCATACCCAAGCCAAAAGAGCTTTGACTTTTGAAATACTAGTTTTGATTCTCTTGCCGTTTTCGGTGATGATTGCATTAATTTCGGCCTCCAGATGATTAGGCAAGGGATTCTGGGCGACGTTTGGTGTTTCAGAGTTGAAAGTGATCCAATTCTTGTTCCGCATTCATTGTACAAGCCTCTTGAATGCGAGACAACCTTCAATCGAATGCCCTTGCACACCACCATGATATTCGCAGTGAGCGTTTTCTTCATACCATCTCGGATACGGGGGCTTTATCGGATCCATTGGGTAAGGTGAAACTACGTGTTGTTGATATAACTCTTTATATGTCATGGGAATGGGATCGAACTGCTCCCTTTCCCTTTCTTTCCTTGGTTCTCTCTAGACTTAGTTTGAAGTACCAAATGGTACAGCTGAAGTAGTTTTTGAGTTTGAGACCGTAACACCCTTGTAAGTGTTGACATTGTTGATCTCTCGATCTTTGTTCTTCATGGGAGGCTTTTTACTGGGGTCTCCTCCCTCGATTTTTCCTTGTTTAATGACCAACTCAACCATTTCACCAGCCATGACTAAATCTGAGAAACCTCCATATGTAATTGCCAGCAGGTGCCCGAAGTAAGGTGCCTTCAGGGTTTGTACAAACAACTTTCTAGTCTTCTTTTCATCCAAGGGTGGATGAATCTGCACAGACAAATCCCTCCATCGCTGCGCATATTGTCGGAAACTCTCGTTGTGCTTATTCTCCAAGCTTTGTAGCATAACCCGGTCTGGTCTTATATCGTTGATATACTTATATTGTTCCAGGAAATACTTGACTAAGTCTTTCCATGTCTTGATGTGAGCTCGGCTGAGTTGGTTGTACCACCAGATAGCTGAACCGGATAAGCTCTCTTGAAAGGAGTGGATTATGAGTTGGTCATTCGCTCCATATCCTGTCATCTTCCGACAGAACATAGTGACATGGGCTGATGGGCAGCTGTTCCCATCGAACTTCTCAAACTCAGGAATTTTAAACTTTGCCGAAAGCACCAAATCAGGAACTAGGCTCAGCTCTCTTGCGTCTATTCCATAATAATCATGGTCCCATTGAACCATCTTCATTTGATCTTCTAACATCCTGATCTTCTCTTTCATCTTTCTTGCTTTGTCATCTTCATTGAAATCCGGGATATTGTAATCATCTGGATAGTTATCAGGATTAGTTACAGAAGTTTTCATCTTCATAAAAGATGATGTTTTTCCTTTGACAACAGAAGAATTTTCTTGTGTTTTGGGTAAGACCCCGGGTGAAATAATCACCTGTGGAGTTGGTGATATGGTTACCCCCTCAGAGGGACTTCCCCCTACTGCACTAGTTTGTTATAATCCCGATAATTTGGCCATGATTTGGTCGACCAAGGATTCTGGGTTTTTGTTGATGGATTCCAAAGTGCTATGACTGTTTTGAGCCATCTTATCTTCTAGTTCTTTTTGTAGTCTTGCCATGTTCTCCTCGAGATTTTCCATTATGGCCTCCATTAGTCTCTTATCTGCCCGAGTATTGTGTGGGTGATGCGTATTTAATGTTTGTGGTGGTAAACTTGGTGTTTGCTCTTTCTCTTTCTGAGACATGTTATGTTTGTTAATACGAATGTAAAAACATGGAAAATATGAAAATAAAAATGCAAAGTATGTAATGCATGATGTATGTAATTTAGAGGCATTGATCTAGAAAAGTGTCCATTATTATAAATAATCCTTATTTAGACAAAAATGTTTTATCTTGTAAGAGACATAAAAAACAATCAAAGGTACGTTCGGACTAAATCCTCTAGACCCCGAATAGCTTCTAGTAAGTTAACAAGTCTTCTGCCTTTATCTCTCACTGGTTAAATGCCTTGTCGAACCACTCCGGCTTCCCTTGCCAGGCCGTGAAGATGACGGGCTGCCTTCTGTACTTGATCTAGGAAGTCTCAGATAACTGTGTCTCTAGCCTTTACTCTTTGTTGTGCTTGCTCCCAACGGAAACGCCACTGCAGACCTCTGTCAAAGGGCACTATCTGAAGCTCGGCTGCTTGCTTCTTGAATCCATCTACGATAGCTTCTAACTCAGCTATTGTTTTTCCATCTCTCTCATGTTGTTTTTCTAAGTCAGCCATCTGGATTCTCAATCATTGGTTTTGATGCTGACTGTTTGCTAAGCGCCTCTGAGCATTTTTCAACTGTTCCTTCTAAGCTCTTTCATTAGACCCCTCAAGCTTCCTTTTTAGGCTATGAGCTTCGTCTTTCCAGTATTCAGAGGCCACTTTCAACTTGGAGTTATCCTTGACTTTATCTTGATACCCATTTCTCAAGTCTTCAAGCTCAAAACAGACTCTTTTCTGTTCTTTTTCCAATTTGTCTGCTCTATCTTTCTGAGAGTCGGCATCCAGCTTCCATTGATAACGTTCAACTTCAAGTTCCTTAACTCTCTGCTTCAGCTCGTTATTCACAGCTTCAAACTCTGCCTTGACTATCTCAAGTTCAGAAGGGACATGCTTGAGATGTTCCTCCATGGTCCGTGTGTATTCACATTCTGGCACCGGGATGCTATCATTCTTTCTCAATCTTTGCCACTCTATATAATCCGGAGTAAGCATATCTCTGGCAGCCACGACATCCATCCGAGATACTTTCTTCCATAACTCGGTTGCTTCTTTGATCATCTTCTTATAACTGTCACCGTGATACATAAACTCTGATGTAGATAATCCATATGTTACTGGGACAAACTGACGTGCCCCATACTGTCTAAGTGCCAACAACAGAGCATACCCAACTGCCCCCCAAAGTCCAAGCAAGGTCATAGTGTCAGAATCCCCACACTTGAAAAGAACATCACTGAGGAACAACTAGGGGGCTCTCTAGGTAATATCCCGGTCCTGAAGATGCGTGAAGACCTTCATCCATTTTTCCTTCAAAGATGAACTCTCCCAATGGTAAATAGATAGTGCTGAATCGGTGGTAGGCAACCCCGTTAGTCTTCCAGAAGTGGCTATGAATCCAGACTTGAAGGAGCTGAACACACCCAATGAACCTTCCTCTACCAGTTCTTCTGCAATGATTAAGAGAACGAAAGGTCTCGGCTAAAATGGTTGGTGCTGGGTTGACTCGCCTTGGAAGTTGTTCAAATAGTTCCACCACGGCTGCGTCGATGCACCTCAAGGTCTTCGGAAAGATAATCAAACCGTACATACCCAATGCAAAAAGATCTATAGTCTTTCATTTATCAGGGTGGTTCTTCATTAGTTGCTTTATGTGGATCCATTCGATTCCTTCCCAGCTACTTTTGTGTCGGAGTCGATCAGTCACCCACTTTTCATCAACTCCTGTAATCTTGGTCAGTCCGTTCTTGAAAGACTGACTCTTGATGTGTTTGATATATGCCCTCTCTAGTCTGATGCTTTCGCAGTGCAGTAGTGTAGTATACTCTTCGATGGTGGGCACCATGTCCTCCCGGTTAAAGGTGAAGCAACTGTATCCCAGGTTCCAGAATTGAACCAATACTCTGATTAAGGGCTCATCGGTCTTAACATGAAGCAAAAGTGCAATGTCACCATACCGCTGACTGAACTTCTGTTTCCGATAATTCTTCAAACTGTCCCAAATGTCTTGAAGTTCTTGCACATTGTTCTGTTTTAGGCTGATAGAGGCGTAGTTAACCAGCTCTGACACATAGTTTCCTTGAAGACTGCCTCCCTTTTCCTTCTGAGTCTTCTCGGACCATAGTCGTACCTTGGGGTTCTTAATCTCTTGTATTACAACACCTTTGTTCATTAATTCATATTATTTTGTGTGTAATAAACGCTTTTTAAGGATCAATAGCCTCTTGTTATGATGCAAATGCTAAAAAAACAAACACAAAAGCAAAAAGGTTAGTAAAATAAAAATAAGTAAATAAATAAATAAATACATGACGAAGAAAAAAAACAAAAAGACATGGTCAAGATAAAAATATCCTAGGTTTCGGAATGTGGATTCGGGGTAGGCTCTATTTCTCCATGGTCTCCCGGTTTAGGTTTTAAAAACGGTATCCGAGTTCTCCTTACTGGTGCCCCCTTGGGCTTGCCAGACCCTTAGTCTTAAACCCATCATAGGCTTGTGTGGACTAAGTTAAACTCGAGAGGACACATTCCCTTATGTTCGCATGGTGAATAAATTCACACGAAGACATAAGGTATATGAATCCCGAAGGCTACTTGCTAGGCCCTCACAGTGAATAAATTCACACGAAGGTGTCGCTTTTACCCTCACTTAAAATAGGGTTCAGAGCTCGGGTTTAGAGCCTTAGATGAAAAATCTTTAAGAGCTGAAATCATTAGAAAACGGTTAGTGTGACTATTTACTCGAAAAATATAATCAACAGTAAGCAATAAGGATCAAACTGTTACCTAAAAATTTAAACTTACCCTTTTCGCTAAAAAGACAACTGGAAATTACCTTAGCCTGACTCACTTACCTACGTCCCCAGCAGGGTCGCCAAGCTGTCACAACCGTCTTTCGGTTGCGCCCCGGAATTGGGCTTTGACTTTGGAAAATGAATTGGAGTCGCCACCGATCATTTATTTAAAAGTAAATAGGTTGACCGGGTACCTTATTTCTTACCTGATCTGCGTCTTACCAAAGATATGTCAGATTCGGGAGTCGGTTACAGTTAAGGAAGGGTTAGCACCCTTGAACTGCCCATTCGGTACTATATAATTTCCAGTTGTCTTTATTAAGGAAGCTGTAATTTTAAATTAAAAGGTAAAAATAACGATCCAAAATTACTTACCTCCGATCGATTTGAAAGAGTACCCTTAAAAAGTCGAGAAAAGCGTTAAAGGAAAAAGGAAATAAGAGTGAATGAAATAAAGAAAATAGAAAAAATGATAAGGGGTGGGGCCGTAGTAAATAAATGAGTGTGATGCATCCCTATAATAGAGTAAGAATGAATAAACAAAAACATTATGATATAATATATATATAATAAATATAATAATGAAAAAAAGAAAAAAAATTAATAAAGTAAAATAATAATAATAATATAATATAATATAAATAAATGAAAACAAAAAAATAAAGAAGTATAAAATATAAAATATAATTAAATGTATATATATACATATGTTTAAAAAAAGTAAAAATAAAAATAAAATACAATAAAGAATATACATATAATGATAATAAAAGTAACAAAAGAGAAAAATATATTTATATACGTTAATAGTAAAATAATAATAAATATAATAGTTATAAATATATATATATATAATAACTTTAAAAAATATTAAAATAAAAAGATATTAGAATAAAAATAATTAATATATATATATATTAATAATATGAATTATCAAAAAGAAATAAATAAAAATATGAAAATAATACATAAGGGACCGTTATGAAAGAAAAGATAAAAATTGGGGCCAAATTAGAATTGAATTGGGTTTTGAAAATCAAATCAGGGGGTTAAATTAAACACTTTGAAAACTGGGGGACCAAAATGCGAACTCCTCATTTCTTGTTAAAAACACGCGGGTCAAATGGGTTATACGTGTCGGGCCACGGCCAGGACGGGTCAGGTATAAGTACCAACTTAAGCAAACAAGACTTCATTTTTATTTTGTTTCCAAACGAATCAAAACACCCTATTTGAAATTCTCTGAAATGTTCATCCGTGTTCTTCACAATGAAGAACACGACCACCCCCAAAACCCAGAACGCGACGCCGCCACCTCGTCGGACGCCTTTGATTGGCATCGGCCGTCGGTCATCGGCGGCGATTTTAAAAAAGTTTTGTTTTTTTCGATAGATCTCGAGCCCCACTTCTCCAAAAAACATCTCAATTTCAAAAAATTAGCCTCGGGGGAACGTGAATCTAAGAACGAAAGTAAAAAAAGACTACCCCCTTTATCCTCGGCCAAACACCCCTACGAGTGGTTTTCGAGTCAAAAACGCAGCCATCACAAGCAAGCAAGCATAAAAAAGAGTAAAAGGTATGAAGTTTACCTTCTATTGTTTTCGCAAATGTTGAAAAAATGCTCTGGTTTTAATTCGTAATCTTTGCTTCTATTTCGTATCAACTGTCGTTGTGTTACAATGGGTTTTGATTACATTTATTTATACTGGAACAAGCATATTATCTTTAGAATCCTATACAAAATAGACTTCTAATGCTATTTGGTTGTTCTATTGTAGGTGTTCCTATGTCCGTGGGAGTGTTGGTGCCGAGAGAAATTAAGTGTCTTCAACATGTTGTTCTTCTCTCAAAGCATTTACTAACAACATATAAAGAAAATTTATTTCTTTACATAAAAATCTAAATAAGCCTACGTAGGATGCTACAACAAAACATGCAACATAGATCTTTTTACGCTACACGCTACTATTATAAACACTGATGTTGCATATGATTTTAATAATCTCTCAACATATTATTGGACAATTTATATTTCTATAAAACAAGCCAAATGTGGAAGATCTAGAAACATCAACCCAATTATTCAGCAAGTTAAAAATCATGCATTTCCTCAAACATATTTTAAACATAAAATCCAAATCAACAAATCATCCACAAATAAGCATTCAACTAAAACAAAAATAATATTCTCTCTCTTAGGTTTGAATTCAAGAGCTAAGAAGATGCGTAAATTGATTGTCGATCAGCGCTGTCATGATTGACGTTACTCTACCTCCGAGCACTGCTCTCCCTCGATGGATTCAAGCCTCCATGACCAATGGAGGAAAGAAGCAAATACAATAGAGATGAAGAAAGGTTTAAGAAGGGTATGAAAAGTGTGAATGGGGTCCTTTTTGTAATCCCTAAAGGTCAAAGCATCATCCAATAGAAAAAAAAAGATTTGTCCTTTATTTTCCAGTTAAAATGGACATCTATATGATTCAAAAAAATTCTATAACCACCTAGCGAGTCAACAGTTACTGCAAAAATGACTCAACAATTGTCTTGTATTGGCTCACAATAATGTCTACATCATCAAACAATGTCACAATATCATAGTAGCAATTTCGCAACAAAAATATCATAATTTGCCTAAGAAATACCTACTCGTTCCAAATATGCAAATTATGTAAAATATGCTAAAAATACTCTAAATATGATCCTAAAATGCTAAAGTACAAGCTTAAACCTAAGTAAAATGACTATAAATAATAACTCTTTTATAGAGTTATCATTAGCAATCAAGTACATATGAAAATACTACATCGATAACTGTAATCATCATTTTCGTGCTGCCACCACCAACTTCACAGCAACCTCATACCCAAAGTTATCCCTACTCCACGCCAACAACTTCCCCACCATGCCCTGAATACCAACTGCCACGAGATGACTCCCCTCTCCTTGTTAACAACCAAATCAATAAGCAAAGTCACCAAATCAAGAAGTTTTTATTTTTATTTTTGGCATATGTAATAGGTTATAAAACCCCAAAAATCATATTGTAATGGGGATTTTCTCATTTTTACAAGATCAATACAATAACAACAAAACATTCAAAAATTATTTTTTTAGCAATATTTTTCTTTCTTTATTGAGATTTTTGAATATAAATGAAAAAGAGAGGGGAGAGATTGTTTACCCGTAGTCGTTGGAGCTATAGTTGAGCGTCGGTGTCGTCGTTGTCAGGTCCAAGGAGTTGAGCGATAGATATTGGTTCGTTAGTGGCTGAAAAGTGGCGGTGGCCATGGGTTTTAGGGCTCTCAGCCGTGATAGGAGTTGAAGAAAAATAGAGTTTGGTTTATTTTGGTGGTCGAAGAGGCCACCTTAGTCGTTTTGAGCATTGATCGAAAAAGGAGGCTTTCGCTTTGGTGGTCGACGTGAGGCCTCAGTGCCTCTTGAGTGGCCGAGTGTTTGGGTAGAATGGAGAGGAGAATGAGTTAGAGTTGAGAGAAAAAGGGAAGGGTTATTTTTTTTGTTTATCAAGTGTTTTTGGAAGTGAATAATGGGGGGCTTTGTTTTAAACTTTTGGGTAAATCATGCGTCAGGTCCCTCTATTCCAGTTCTTTTCATGCTTTTTTCATTAAAATTAAGGGTTAATTATGCTTAGGTCCCCATACTTTAGGTGCCTATTTATATTTAGTCACTATTTCAGGGTTAAATTACTCTCAAGTCCTTAGTTGTTTAGAGCCTCTTTGTATTCTAGCCACTAAATTAGGGAAAATTATGAAATAATCCCCTAAGTTATGTGTGTTTTTATATATTAGTTAGTTAGTATGTATTATCTTGTTTTATTTGTTATGATTTTGACCCTCTATTTAATTTTAATTTAATTATGTTTTTATTTATTTACTTCAAATTAACCACTAATTTTTATTTTCTTTCACTTTAACCACTGTTATATTTATTTATTTATCGCTATTATTCGAATCGACCTTGTGTTGACTCGATCCAGGGTACGATCCACATTATTATGGTCTATACTCTATTAACATCTAACCACTAACCCCTAACTTGTTATTTATTTATTTTATTCTCGAACCATAGTACGATATTACGACGACCTGCACCGGGGTACGACTCATATTATTTATGGTTCGGGTTAGATATTTAAAATTAACACTAACATTTTATTTTTATTGCTATTCTATTTTTTTTATTTAATTTTATACACATTTAAATTTACGCCTTTTACTTTTTATTTATTTAATGTTAGTCCTTTAATTATTGCGTTTTATTTTTTTTGTTTATCCCATGAATAAAGAGAGTTCATTCTTTTATAGAGAAGAAATCGATGAGATAACTTTCCTAGTAGTTGAAGTGCAAATATTGTGGTCTCTTCTCAAAATATGGAATGTTCTTTATTAAATAATTCAAAACAAATTAATCAATGTTCAATAAATGGATCATAATTTAATTTTCTATTTAAATTTATAATTTCCATCATCACAATAACATATAAGCGATTAGGTACCAATTTTTTGGCGTTCTAGGGATGATAACCCTTCCCCACGTGTAATCGACTCCAAACCTAAAATGAATCTTTGACAAGCGCATACCAGTTTTTTGTCTAAAAATAATTTTTCTTAAAATTATTTAAAAGACGTTTTTAGGTGTTTGACTTACCTAACCCAAAGGTCGATGGGGACTCCAAATCAATTTAATCCAAATAAACACAAAAATTTAAATTTTCCAAATAAGTCATAATTTACGATTTTCATCAAAAAATATTCGTTCGTAAAAAGAGATGTTACGACAGCTTGGCGACTCTACTGGGGACACTTTAGAGAGTCAGGCTGTAAGTCGCTTATACATTGTCATAGTGGTGGAAATTACTAGTTCGAGTATATAGTTAGCTTATGATCATTTTATTGATTTTGCATTATTTCTTTATGTAAATAGTTGTATTAATGTTCAAATTCATGTTTTCAGCTTCACTAAAATTTCTCTCGAATGTGCTCTTTTTATTTTTTGTTGTTTTGTTTGGTCAAAGGTTTGTGTGTTCCTCTTCATACACCTCACGTACATTTGCATGACATAAGCTCTATACCCGAGCTTCGTCCCAAGTAAGTAGGGGTGAACGCTTTACTCTCGTAAGAATTTATTCTTCGTATGAGCTTTAGCAAATAACCTCCCGGGTACACATACCTTATATATTCGTAGGGATTTATTCCTCGTATGGGTATAGGGAATTGAATCTCTTTTAATTGAACTTGACTCGTTTAAGCTTATAATGGGTGAGGATTGAGGGTTTGGTAGCCTAAGGGGGCACCAACAACAAGGATAATTCGAACATCATTTCCCTATTAGGGTCGGAACCATACATGTAGTGAACCATAGAATGGTCACCATTGGTAGAGCCATACAGAACCTTTGTCTATTAGTAGGTACCGAAATAAGTGTACACGAAGGATGAACGACTCTAAACCTTTACATTTTGCTTTAAATTCATAGAATATATTTCGTTTCGAATGAAAGCTTTGAACTAGATACCATGCATATAGGATTAATTTCTTGAAGTAAATCATTTTGGGTAGAAAACATGTCCAGGTAGGATTGCTATTTAATAAAAAAAACATGTTTGGGTAGGTATCATGACCAGGTAGGTGTTAATTTATCTTTAAATAGTAGTTTTTTTATCTTTATCGATTATCTTACCTATACTAACTCATTTCTTCTCATTTTTGTGTCATTTATTGCCTTTTTGCATTGCATCATCATGACATAATGGAAATATGTTGATTCGCAATTGACTACCTAATAGAAATGTTTCATAAAGGAAAAAGTTTTCAACCAAATAGTCGCATATACAAACGTGCACTGATGGCTAAAGGAAGTCTAGAGAGAACAAAGATAAAGTATCAATATACTTTAGACCAAATGATAGCATGTCTATAAAGATGAACTATATTGTAATAGTGAAGACTTTTGTCTATAATGAAACTTGTTTTATGATATTCATCATTGGGATAAAAACTTTTTGCATTCACATTCGCATCTTTGCATTCTGCATGACATTTATTTAGGCATTTTTACATGCATTAATCATGGATACATGGATTTATTTCGTGGAGGACTCTGAGGAGGTGTTTCGAACTGTGCAAATTTTTTCACACAATGCTAAGAATGGAAGAAAAATTTGAGAAACTAAAGAAAGAACTTTAAGATAATTTGCAAAGGATGCAAACAGATTGGGAAGCTAAAATGGAGCAAGCACAAAAAGGCACTGTGGATCGCATCTTGCAAAACCAAGACAACCTGGTTGACCAAATTATAGCAAATTTGATTGGGCTCAACCAAGAAAGAGGTAAACAAAAGATTTCCTCGACTATGGAGACCAATTAGTGTGTGATGACACATACTAATTCATAGCTACTCATTTCACCTGAGAGGCTTTCAAGCCACCAAGCAGACTTCTCCGCCGCTAAAACTCAAGCAATTGTGATAGACCATCAGGATAACCCCTCTGATCACAACATGTTCGATTTTGATGAGATAAAAAAAGCCAAGAATGAGATCCATGAGAACTTTAAAAATTGGTGCAGAGAGACATTCAAAGGAATAAGAGGACAAATCTCTCATAATGAACTAGACCCGTTTCTAAGTGGTATAATCAATTGAGTCATATTCAAATACGCTCCTGAAAGGATTTGGCTCATGTCTTTTTGGGTCAATACAAGCACATGACTGATATGGACCCTAATCAAACAACACTATAAATTATAGAGATAAAGAGTAATGAGAGCTTTTGACAATATGAACAACGATGGAGGGATGTTGCATCTCAAGTGCATCTACCAATGATTGAAAAGGAGTTCATCACTTTATTCATTGATACATTAAAATCTCTATATATCAACCACATGTTAGGGGTTGTCACTAAGAGTTTCTCTAATGTCATTATGTGTGGAGAAATGATTGAAAGAGCTATCAAGAATGGCAAGATACTGACATTGATAAAAAAAGATGAGATTAACACAGTAGGATCTTATCTAGCTAATAAAGGGACCAAAATTCATAAGGTGTTCCATGAAAAGACTCTAATCAATTCAATTCCAATGACATATGATGAATTTCTCCCAACGTTAATTGAGAAGAACCTTGTGACTCATGTTCAAACCAAACCAAAAAAGGCCTCATATCCTGAAGCTCATGATGTTAACGCCATATGTAGCTATCATATTTGGAGCTCAGGGCACACCACTGAGAATTGTGAGGCATTGAAGCGCTAGCTTTAAAATCTGATTGATTCAAGGGCATGTAGATTCGATGTGTAATAGGGAATTATGATCAGGAGTGGGCAACGAAATCCGTCAGGAATTTCTTTTTGCACTCACATTAAAAGCATTTTATCTTGTTTGAACTTGTTTTTCTTTCTTTCTTCCTATGTTTAAATGTTTGTAAGTTATTTGACATTCGAACATTTTAAATAAAATGTTACCTTCTCAGGTTATGAGTAATGAGCAAATTTTAATCTTGAAATTCTTTGAATATCAACTCAATTAAAAGCTATTTAAAAATTGAGGTTATAAATCTTTGACAAATGACAAGACTGAACCACTGTAAAACAAGGACCCTTGATCCTAATCTAAAAGCTACACCCTAATATCACACCCTTATCTTATTGGGACCAAGATAACCTTCTTCTTACACAAAGAGATAATCAAAGGACTTGACATTCATGTATCTATTAAGAGTAGACAAAATGGGGCATCTCATGTGTATGATCTAGCAAAGCTGATTAGATTATGCTTTTGTGGATGATGTTTGATGATGATCATGATCTTCACAGATGGAATAGTTGGATAGATGAATTTAGTTTAGGTCAGTTTCTTGGAAATTGAACTCTAAAGATGAAATTCTCTGACTTTTAACGATACATAGACTATAATAGATTCTTCTCAACGAGCTTAAGAAATCTTTAATCTTGATACCCAGAAAATTATTGAAAATATTTTTATAAAGTAAATGTAATAAAGCTAGAGTTATTCTTCTAAAGTAATTAGTTAGAGGGATAACTCAAAAGACCTGACTTTATGAATATATTATATTCAATATTGTGACATTGATAAGATATCTGACAGTTCGGCGTTTGCTTTACTGTGACTGTCAAGTTAAAGACTTTATGACAAGATGAATCCCTCAACTATGCCAAAATTATGGCAAACTAAATCAAAACAATAAAATTCAAGGAAATTACAAAAGTTCAAGGTTCGAATTAACAAGGAGTGTTGGTGGACTGTGGGCTAAGGGAGTTGAGAAACATATATTATAGTCAACTTCACACAAGCATACATTAATTATGTTTTTAGACTAATATTTCTGTATTGCCTTTACTAAATGAGTCTATGAAGCTTGAACAAATAGAAGATTTTAGAGAACCGAAATAGAAATATTCTAAAAAGTCTAGCAATTGACTATGCTAGTTGAGACATTTTATTCGCATCCAATCAAAAGGCCAAGCCAAGAAAGAGGGGTATGCCATAATGTTCACAAGGGCTGAAAAAAATAAGAAAGACGAATCAATGAAACGAACCTCAACATTTAGGTAGCTAACCTCAAAACCAACCTGTCAATCCTTACACTTGTCAAAGAATTGTAACTATAAAAGATTAAAAGAACAGTTGATTCTTTTGATATTCAATGAACTCATGTTTAGTGATTTGCTTCAATTCTAAGCCCAACGATGGAGCCTTATTTTAGTTTCTTCAACAATAAAAATTCACAATTTTTTTTTTAAATTTCTTCATCGAACTTTTCAAAGGAAGAAAAACAATTTCAAACAAGATAATCTCTCTTAAGTGTAGCTTGGAATTCAAAAAAAATATCTCTCAGACACAAAAGTTCATGATCAAAGCTGGGGCAAGGGAAGCCAAAATGTTTGGGGGCAAAATTTGACGGGGCAAGATGAACAAATTTTTATAGGTCAAAGTATGAAAGAGTACACTTTGGTGGAAAATGAAGACAACTGAATCAGGAAGAGAATGAAAATTGCTCGTGTGTCCATTCCTGACTATTGATCAAGAAAGCATGCATCAACATAAACATACACGTCACATGAATTTGCACCATTGCATCATACATTCACCATCGCATGCAATAAAACTTTGTTTCCCCTCTCGTGAGGATACCTTTATAATCTTTTTTGAGAAACTAATTTCGTCTTTCTCAAGATTGTTCGTCTAATAACATCAATATAGTCTTTCTTAAAACTGTTTTTCCCTGAAATCCTTATTTCATTTTTCTTAAAGGCCATTTTTCTCCTCTCACGAGAACATCATCTAATTTTCCTTTCTCAAGATCATTTTCTCCTCTAATTACAACAAATTCAAAAAGTCATTTTTTTTTAAAATCAAAATCAAATCAAATACATGAAATAAACTTCATCTTAACATCCATAAAAAATCAAAGATAGTCATTTATAAATGCATCATTTTTTATAGATCTTTCAGGAGAGAAAAGTTTGGTGATGACTATACGTCCTAAACATGAAGGAACAACGTCGTTAACAGATTTGACGTCCTGAAGTGAATGATCAGATCTTCTAAAGGAAACTAGATCTCCTCAACGTCAAAGAGCAAATTGTCTATCTCGCTTGAGATTGTTTCTTTCGAAAAAAAATTTGTCTCCTTTAAGACAATTTCCATTTAAGCCCAAATTTTGATGTTGTTTCACTAGAAACAAGAAATTGATCTCATTTGAGATTGTTTTCCTAAAAACAAATTCTGTCTCACTTGAGACAATTTTCCCTTAAAACACAAATTTTAAAATTGTGTCTCTTGAAACAAAATTGATCTCATTTAAGATTGTTTATCTCGAAACAAAGTTTTTTATCGCTTGAGATAGTTTCTCTTGAAACATAACCTTTGATATTGTTTTTCTTGAAACAAATTTTGCCTCACTTGAGACAGATTCTCTTGAAAGATAAACCTTTGAGATTGTTTCTCTCAAAACAAAGTTTTATCTAGTTTGAGGCAATTTCTCTTGAAATATAAACATTTAAGATTGTTTCTCTCGAAACAAAGTTTTGTCTCACCTGAGATAACTTCTCTTGAAACAAATTTCTTTTCACTCATTTGTTTTCACTCAAATGTCGAATATTAGACACGAATTCAAAGAGTTAATAGATAATTTCATTTCACAAACCCATGTTGAAGAAGAATATTTCATCTCAAATCAATCGCAGAAGAAGATGGATCAACATTTCCAATGGAATGGTTCATAATGAGAAGAACTTGTAGCTCAAGAATTCAAGCAGTTCGAGACAAAAATGGTGATTTAAATCTTTGCTCCATTCATGTTCCACAAAAAATGAGCAAAGAGGGACAACTGTAATCACCATTTTTGTGCTGCCACAATCAACTTCACAGTAACCCCATACCCCAAGCCATCCCTGCTCTACGCCAACAGCTTCCCCACCATGCCCTGACTGCCAATTACCACGAGATAGTTCCCATCTCCTTGTCAACAACCAAATCAGCAAGCAAAGTCACCAAATCATGAAGTGATTTTTTTTTAATTTTTGGCACATGTGATGGGTTATAAAACCCACAAAAATCATATAGTAAGGGGAAATTTTCTCATTTTTTTAAGATCAATACAATAACAACAAAAACATTCAAAAGGTATTTTTTAGCAATCTTTTTCTTTCTTTCTTGGGTTTTTCGAATAGAAATGAAAAAAGAGAGGAGAGGTTATTTACCCGTAGTCGTCAGAGCCTTAGTCAAGCTTCAGTGTCGTTGTCGTCAGATCTGGGGAGTTGAACGATCGGTCTTGGTTCGTTAGTGACCGAAAAGTGGTGGTGGCCATGGGTTTTGGGGCTCTTAGCCATGAGAGGAGTTGAAGAAAAATGGAATTTGGATCGTTTTGGTGGCCGGAGAGGCCACCCTGGTCGTTTTGGGCGTTGATAGGATAAGGATGTCACCGCTTTGGTGGCCGGTCGTTTGGGTAGAATTGAGAAGAGGAGTTAGAGTTGAGAAAAAAAGGGAGGATTATTTTTTTTGTTCATCACGTGTTTCTGGAAGTGAATAATGAGGGGCTTTGTTTTAAACCTTTGGGTAAATCATGCATTAGGTCCTTCTATTCCAGTGCATTTCATACTTTTGTCACCAAAATGAAGGGTTAATTACGCTTAGGTCCCCATACTTTAGGCATCTATTTGCATTTTAGTCACTATTCCTATATTAAATTACTCTCAGGTCCTTAGTTGTTTAGAGTCTCTTTGCATTCTAGCCACTAAATTAGGAAAAATTATGAAATAATCCCCCTAAATTATGTGTGTTTTTATATATTAGTCACTATGTATTATCTTGTTTGATCTGTTATGATTTTGACCCTCGGTTTAATTTCATTTTAATTTAATTGTTTAATTATGCTTTTATTTATTTATTTCAAATTAACCACATATTTTTATTTTCTTTCATTTTAATCACTGTTATAGTTATTTATTTATCGCTATTATTCGAATCGACCTTGTGGTGACTCGATTCGGGGTACAATCCATATTATTATGGTCCAGACTCTATTAACATCTAATCACTAACTGCTAACTTGTTATTTATTTATTTATTTTATGTTCAAATTATAGTACGACATTGCGACGACCCGCCCCGGGGTACGACTCGCATTATTTACGGTCTGGGTTAAATATTTAAAATTAACACTAACATTTTATTTTATTGTTGTTTTATTTTTGTTATTTAATTTTATGCACATTTAAATTTTTGCCCTTTACTTTTTATTTATTTAATGCCAATCCTTTAATTAGTGCATTTTATTTTTTTTATCCCATGAATAAAGAGAGGGCATTATTTTATAGAGAAGAAATCGGTGAGATAGCTTTCCTAGTAGTTGGAGTGCAAATCCCGTGGTCTCTTCTCCAACTATGGAATGTTCATTATTAAATAATTCGAAACAAATTAATCAATGTTCAATAAATGGATCATAATTTAATTTTCTATTTGAATTTATAATTTCCACCACCATGACAACATACAAGCGATTAGGTACCAATTCTTGGGTGTTGTGGGAGTGTTAACCCTTCCCCACGTGTAATCGACTCCCGAACCTAAAATGAATCTTTGACAAGCGCATACACGTTTTTTGTCTTAAAAACAATTTTTCTTAAAATTGTTCAAAAGACATTTTAGGTGTTCGACCTACCTAATCCAAAGGTCGATGGCGACTCCAAATCAATTTAATCCAAATAAACACAAAAATTTAATTTTCCCAAATAAATCATAATTTAGGGTTTTCATCGAAAATTATTCGTTCTTCAAAAAAAAGACGTTACGGCAGATAACATGTGTTGATCATTAGTAAATAACTATTTCTATCTAATAAAGGCTATTTTAACCAAAAAAATTAAAACTTCGAGGGTTAAAATGATCTAAAAAAATAAAGGTCAAAATAATCATTTAGGCAAACATTCGGGGTTTACTTCGTCATTATGCCATAACCGCTTCATACGCACAATTTGAAGAATAAAAAATTTCCCATCCTGCTCCACATCCACATTTTATAGATTAAAACCCAATCGGTTAATTATAGAAGTAAATATAAATTGTTTTTTAGTAAATAATAACTAATTATTTTCATATGCAATTTAACCGAAACTTCTATGCCAAGGCAAAGACAAGGGTAGGTAGTGGCATTTTCCCTTTGAATAAATGGTAATATTGTTATTTTAATCCCTCGCAGCTATTAATAATATAATTTCAGTCTTTTTAACATTTTTACTAAACAGGAAAATTATATTTTCAGCCCACTTAAAAATTAATTGTTTTATTTTTTTTTTCAATTTCAACACTCTTCAAAATTTATAATTTTATGTCGATCCTTCCTGTTGAAAATTTCTAAATTTGTTCTTATTCCATAAACTTCAAACCTTAATATAAAAACTTTAGTTTACACGATAATTTTTTATTATATAGGCACGCCCTGTCCATCCCCAAAAGAAGAACAACCAAACCATTTCTATATATATAAACTCATCGAATTACCTTAATAATTGTGTTCGCAGTATCAATAGACTAAAAGAGATTTGAACAGATATTGTATTGTATAATTTTATTCGCCTATAATATTCTATATATGTGTGTCCTTGGTTCATAGCTTCGGTGAGGATGAGGCTGCAAATTAGACAGGTTTTATATACAATAGTGAAATATTAGAGAGCAATTATTAGGAAACAATAATTTGGAGTTTTGTGGCACTCTTCCGAAAGGTGCGTTCTCGAACCCTTCAACAACCAACAACTTGGGTGGTTCTCTTTCTATCTATCTTTTAAACCTCTTGATAACTACGTGTGATTTATTACACACAACAAAGAGTCTTCCATGTTTCAGCACGTACTTATTTCTGTGTGTATACAGTTACTGTTGGGCTCTACCCAATGAAACTACAAAATGTTGCCTTGCACTGCTTTCCTCCTCCTCCCATACCCATCTTTTACTTTTTCACTTTTTCCAAGTAACAACTAAATCTTATTTCAACTTTTTTCTTAGAAGCGTTAGCAATGGTAGAACAGATAAAACAAGAATTAAGACAAAGGAATTAGCAAGCTGTGTTGTAGTGTATCAGTGTCTTAGAAGCAAATCCGCTTCGATTGATGTAATCGTTGAACTGGACGATGACGGTGCTGCTATTCTCTTTAAAAGGACTCGGAAATAATAAAGCTTTGAGAGAATAGAAAAAAAATGTGTGTGTTTACAGGCATGACACTCCAACACAAAACGAGCAATAATGTTAAAAACCTATCTAAGAATCTGTGAAACTTGACTCCGTCGCCACTGGGCATGATGATTTTTTGTTACGAAGATGAAGTAGACCCAAAGTTAATTCAAGAAGGTGGAAGAAGACCAATAGGGCTTAAATTTACAATTTAAATCTATATTGTATTTTTTGCTCGTAATGCTTTAATCATTAATTGAGCTACAAAATTCTGTTTTGGACTCTAAATATACCAATTGGGAAGGAAATTCAAGCTCGACGTGGAAACAAGAAAATTGCAGCCTAGATTGCACTGAAAGAGGTCTGCTACGCAGAAGCTGGAAAAACTTCATTAAAGGTGATTCTTATATAACTTAATTTTTTGAGTGTTTGAAAAAATTTGAAGTAAGTGATCTAATAATTAATATTTATTAATAGTTGGTTTGATTTAATAACAAGATTAAATATTAAGTTTCTTTTTATTGTTAAGTGACGTCAGATCAGTAAAATTTTAGGGATGATAAGAGAGTTAAATGATCTACTTGAGTAATAACCCAAACTTAATGAAGATATACACCGACTATAGGGGGTTCTAGGATAGTGATGGTCGTGACATGCCTGTGAGGTGATAGCGATGTATGCGATTAAACCTTGATTTGGGTTATTAATTGTCATTTATCCCGGTTCGAATACCAGCGACTGCAACATACAACAAGATGATTAAATGTTCATTGTCAAATGGTTGAAAGTATTTAAAATAGACACTACTTTGTAATCACGATAGCTTAATAAAAAAAATTGTCATTGACCCAAGATATATCTTTTCCATTGTTGGTAGTTTATTTTTTTTATTTGAATGGAAAATCATAATTAGTAAAAAAAATAGTTATTAACCGATATTTTATTACGAGAGGAAATTTGTGATCGAAGAGGAAGGAGATTGTGTATATAAATTATGGAGATTAGAATCTCATTCTTAATTATAATTATTGGGTATTTATTGTAATTCTAATTGGTGGTGTTAGACATAAGATCATTATATATATATTTGTAAATTAACAGATTAGATAAATTTAATCGTCAGACATTAAATTTTTCTCTAGTAGATCATGTGAACTTGTCAAAACTTTTATCTATACCTTCTAACTGATTTGAAAGTCAAAGTACTCCTACACCCGAAAGTATAACACTTAATTATTTTAATTAATTAGTTGAATCAGGTTAGAGTATTTACGGGTTAATTCTCTTCTCTCTCATTGGTCTGATCTTCAAAATACGTTTATCGATGAAATTATTTAACAAAAATCTCGTATACTTATAAATAATTTGAACGATTTTAAATACTTATAAATTTAACACGAACCGGCTTATATCAGTCGATAAAAGAACCGTTTCTGTTTTTGGAGGTCATGAACTCATGGGTTCGAACACTAACAACTATAACAAAGTGATCAAACGTTTATTATTAAATAGTTGAGAGTATTTAGAATAAACATTACTTTATAATAACTTTAGATTAATAAAAAAATTACTTATAAAGGTGAAAAGGAAGAAAAAGCAATAAGAGACCATGTTCGAAAGTAATAAATAATAATGTAGCAAAGTATTAAAACCTACAACGGATAAGAATGATTAGAGAACAAAGATTGACATATTTGGCATAAATATTTAATTACTATTAAAAGTAAAGAGATTTGGAACATAATTGCTGTGTTTTAATAGGCTTAATGTATCAAAAAAAAATTAAATTGGTGTACCATCATAATTTATCCAGCGTCATACCCGACCATATATATATAGGTAAGAATAAGAATAATTTAGCACTAAATTAGTTTTAATTTAGTTGAGCATTTTAAATAGCCCGGCCGCCCAGAACAGCCACCCATGTTGCTCTCTCTTTCTAAACTTGTCTTTCTCTATCCATCAACAAAATATCTATACCACACCACTTCTTCCCCGGGCAACAAAGAATCTCTCTCTCTATATGCAAGGGGGGGAGGGGGGAGAAAAACCAATAACAGTAACCTCCTTTTCAAATGAATCCATCATCTCTTCTTCTTGATTGTTCAAAAACAAACCAGAAAAGGATACGGCTTTTTTGATCTTCTTTCTATTGAGAAAAACAACCCTAGAAATGAGTAGCTTTGAAGAGTCTTTAAGATCTCTCTCCCTGGACTACCTCAATCTACTCATCAACGGTCAAGCTTTCTCCGATGTGACTTTCAGCGTGGAGGGTCGTTTAGTTCATGCCCACAGATGTATTTTAGCTGCACGGAGTCTCTTCTTTAGGAAATTCTTCTGTGGACCCGATCCTCCGTCTGGGTTAGACCCGGTTGGTTCGAGGATGAGCTCGGGAGGTTCGCCGGCGTCGGCAGCGGGGTCTCGTCCTGGTGTTATACCGGTGAACTCGGTGGGATATGAAGTGTTCTTGCTGCTGTTACAGTTCCTGTACAGCGGACAAGTCTCTATTGTGCCTCAAAAGCATGAGCCGAGGCCTAATTGTAGTGAGAGAGCGTGTTGGCATACGCATTGCACCTCCGCCGTTGATCTGGCTCTCGATACTCTCGCCGCCGCTAGATACTTTGGTGTCGAACAGCTTGCATTTCTTACTCAGGTTTCACCTTCCCTTTGTTTGTCATCAAATCATCATCATCAGAGCCCATGAACTTCTCTCCTTTTTTTCTTCTCTCTTTCTCTGCTATCTGCTGTCTGGTTCTTGATTCTTGCGTCTGTGAAGTCTTGTTACTCTTTGTGTTTTGGGTTTTCGAGAAGTGTAATTTAATCTCTTTTTTCCCTATTTTTTTTATCATGGCATCATGAACACCATCAAACTGGGTTTCTTTTCTTTTAACTGCTTCTACAAATTTCCTTCCTTGGAAAGGCAGTTGGATTGGATCATTTCGGCACTTTCCCTTTTCTGCTAGTATTTTTCCCCCAGAAATTTTCGGCTACATCACCTGATTCAACCATTGATTGCTTTACTGTGTTTCTTCATCCATCATCTTGACTTCTTCTTCTCATTCTTGAAGACCACTGTTGATGTTGGAAAGACTCACTATTTACTTTTGAGAACATAAAAATGGTATTCATGTCCAATAACCCAAAAAGATAACAAGGGTTTATCTTGATTTTATGTACAACCTTATTTTTTCTGTTTTTCTTGAATTGGGCTTCTTCATTCAAAATGCTACACACCAAAGGGTTTCTAAATTTAGATCTTGATCATCTCCTGTAATGGCTTCCACTGTAAGCACACAATCTTTCCCAAACATTCACTTTCCCCATTTGGGTTTAATTTCAAAAATGAAAATAGGAGGAAAAAAACAACCCACTTAACTATACGCTTTTTTTTGTGTGGCATAAACCGATCAAATGAAGGGTGTTTACCACAAAGCTGACGCTTTTGTTGTCTTTGTTTTTGCAGAAACAATTGGTGAGTATGGTTGAGAAGGCATCCATCGAAGATGTTATGAAAGTACTAATAGCTTCGAGAAAGCAAGACATGCACCAGCTTTGGACTACTTGTTCACACCTAGTGGCTAAATCGGGGTTACCACCGGAAGTTCTCGCCAAGCATCTGCCTGTCGACGTGGTGGCCAAAATCGAAGAGCTGCGTCTCAAGTCATCGCTAGCGAGGCGGTCGTTGGTCCACCATCATCATCACTACCAGCACCACCACCATGAGCTGTCCGCGGCCGCTGATCTCGAGGACCAGAAGATTCGAAGGATGAGAAGGGCATTGGACTCATCGGATGTGGAACTAGTCAAGCTCATGGTAATGGGAGAAGGTCTGAATCTTGATGAAGCACTGGCTCTACACTATGCTGTCGAGAATTGCAGCCGGGAAGTGGTTAAAACCTTGTTAGAGCTCGGTGCAGCCGACGTTAACTACCCGGCGGGACCTGTAGGCAAAACCCCACTTCACATTGCGGCGGAAATGGTGTCACCGGATATGGTGGCGGTGCTTCTAGACCACCACGCGGATCCTAACGTAAGAACCGTCGATGGGGTGACTCCACTAGACATCCTTCGAACTTTAACCTCGGATTTCTTGTTCAAAGGTGCGGTCCCAGGGCTAACTCACATTGAACCCAATAAGCTTAGGCTATGCCTAGAGCTGGTTCAATCAGCAGCCATGGTTATCTCGCGTGAAGAAGGGAGCGGAAACACACCAACTTCAACCGCGATTTACCCTCCGATGAGCGACGAACACAACAGCAGCAGCAGTGGGAACCTGAATTTGGATTCGAGGATGGTTTATCTGAATCTGGGTGCTACCCGAATGGGATCGAGAATGGAGGGTGACGATGAGAGCAGCCACAACAGTCAAAGGGAAGCCATGAACCGACATGACACATCAATGTACCATCACTCTCATGACTTCTAGCTCCAACTCTCTCTCTCTCCATATATATATATATATATATTATATAAAAAAAGTGAATGATGAAAGACAGGCAAAATAGTATGAAAACTCATTCATGAGAGATTATTGGATTTATATATTTGTCAGTCCTTTGATTTCAATTACAAGTCTATTTTTTCTCTCATGGATATCAAGTGCAGTTTCATCGGAGATGAGACAAGGAGAATTAGAGATTTGCTCTGTGGTGTTGATGGAGGGAGAAATTCAGGTCAATCTGTCAACTCCTCTGTATTCATTCATAGTATCTAAAATACAATGCCCTCTTTTCACTGTTACTTCTTTTCTTTTTCTTTTTCTTGTCCCCCCACGCCACCACACTCACCTCTTTCAATTGTATGCATGCATGTATGTGTGTATGTAATATACATATACACACCCATAAGTGAAAATTATCATCATGATATAAAATAGGTTTGATCTAATTTTTTTTAAACCATCATTAAATTAACTTTTTGTTCTTTCTTATTAACTCATTATTAAAAATTTAACAATGATGTTGACATGTAATACTATGTCATTAATAAAAATATATTATTAATTTTATTTTTCTTAATGATAAATAAATAAAATGAAATAAAAATATAAATTTAATGATGATTTAAAAAATAATAATTGAGTAATCGAATAGAATTATAAAAATAATTGGTGACTAAACACGTAATTTATTGTATAAAATGTGTAATGGTTTTGGTGGTAGGAGGTTTATAGGGCTTTATTAGGCTATATGGATTGCTATCACCAGGGGAACAGAAATCCTCTGCCTCTTTTTAGTGCTCCTATTGGTGCCCCTCCGATCAAATATTGACACATGAATTAGCTTTTAAATCATTAAATACGTTTTAACCCTTAATAAATACATCGTTTTCTTTTCCAATCGTGTACCTCTAACTCTTCGTAAGTATTGATTTTCATTCTTTTTATTTTTATTTTGTAAAATTTAATTTGATTAAATTTATATGACACTTTTATATTGTGATTACTCTAAATAATTTATTTATTTATAAAAAAAGAAAATTTATTTTTCCAGGTTATGAACGGAGATATAAGTGCAACGACTAAAAGTCCATGTAGAAGATTAGAGTTTGTGAAAGTTATTCCATCAATTGAACCAATGGATAAACAAGTTTTAGAGCAAGATAAATTTTTGAGCGAGATTGATTATTATAATAATTTTGCTACCCAATTCATGCAAATTTATCTAATGATTTTATTCCGAGAGTTGGCATGAAATTCAATACAGAACAAGAAGTTTATGATTTTTATTACACATATGCCGGAGAGGTGGGATTTAGTATCTGTAGAAGCAAATGACATAAAGATCAATACGACCATTGGGTAAACAGGGTTTTTTTTGTTGTTCTTGTCAAGGTACCCGAATAAAGGATAAACGAGATGATCATGTAAAATATCATCGTCCATAAACAAGATTTGGATGCTTAGTTGCATTAAAAATTTCGCGATTTAATGGTAAGTTTCAAATTACAAAATTTATTGCAGATCATAATCATGCGTTGGCTTCTCCTAAGCAAATGTTTCTAAGATCTCAAAGGACAATTAATCTTGCTCAAGCTGCAGAACTTGAAATTGTTGATCACTCAGGATTAACACCAAAAGAAAGTTTCAAGTTTTTAGCTAGAAAAATTGGTGGGGTTGTGAATCTTGGTTTTATTCCTGAAAATTATAGTAATTACTTGCGTACTAGAAGAATGAAAGAGATGAAAGTTGGAGATATTAGCGAGGTAATGAAGTATCTACAAAATATGCAACATGATGATCCAAATTTTTCTTATGCCATTCAGGTTGATCTTGATGACTTCAAAACGATTATTTTTTTTGGACAGATGGTAGGATGAAATTAGATTATGAATCTTTTGGAGATGTGATATGTTTTGATACTACATATAGAAAAAATAAAGATGGTAGACCTTTTGCGCTATTTGTAGGTGTTAATCATCATAAGCAAACTGTTATCTTTGGTGAGACTTTGTTGTATGATGAAACATGTAATATTTGGTTATTTGATTTATTTTCGAAAGTAATGTCAGGAAAAAAACCAGTTACGATTCTTGCATATCAACATGCTGCAATGGCAAAAGCTCTTGCTTCACAATGGCCTGAAACATGTCATCTATTATGTGTGTGGCATATGTACCAAAATGCAACGAAACATCTTAGTGATGTGTTTGAGAGATTTAGTAGTTTTGCTAAAGATTTTAGTTGTTGCGTTTATGATCGCAATGAAGAGGAAGATTTTCTAAATGCATGGGATCAAATGCTTGCAGAGTACAATTTGAAGAATAACAGTTGGTTGCAGAAGCAATTCGAGTTGAGAGAAAAATGGGCTTTAGTTTATGGAAGACAAACTTTCTGTGCAAATATGTCCACTACTCAAAGAAGTGAGAGTATGAATAATCAAATAAAGATGTATATTGGTTATAACAACGATTTACTACTTTTCTTTCGTCATTTTGAAAGATTAATGGCTGATAGATGCTACGACGAGTTGAAAGCTGACTACAAGGACAATCAAAGTAAGCCATCTCTCCCATATCCTGTAGAGATATTGAGACATGCTGCAGATGTGTATACTTTAACTGTATTTAAAGTTTTTTTTGAAAGAATTATGGCTTACTTGGGACTGTGAGATGCACATTATTGAAAGTACAAGGACTATTGCTAGTTATAAAGTCACTCCTGCAGGAATTATATTGTTATATTTGACTCATCAAATCTACAGTCAGTTATAATTGTAAGAAATTTGAATTTGTCGGTATTTTATGTGCGGACGCTTTGAAGGTGCTCTCATTTCAAAATTTCAAACGAGTTCCAAGACAATACATTTTGAAAAGATGGACGAAAGAAGCGAAGATCGGAGTTACAATAAATTCGTCAATGTCTACTAGATCAAATGATCCTAAATTAGATGTAGGAGCTCGTTACAAAATTTTACTTGGATGGTATTCTCATTTAGCAGCACGGGCTGCAATGAGTGAACACTAATTTGATATTGCCATGGGTGATAGAGAACATACATTAAGTAAAATTGAGGCAACCTTGAAGCAATTATCGATTGAAGAATCTTCGAACGCAAACGGTGCAAAAAATAATTCCCAAGTTGATGCAATTGGATAAATTGAGAATAATGAGAAAAAAGTTAAAGGAATCAAGTGTAAACCCAGGAAAAAAGGTGGATCATCGATTCGACCAAAAAATGCTCTTAAAAAAGCCACAAGAAAGAAAAATCGTCGAAATGAAAAATTAGAAAAGAGGGTACGAGATACAGAAGTAACAATAATAATTTCTTAATACTTTTATATTTACTTCTTGAATATTTTTTAACATTTTATATTTTTAATATAATATCATACTAATTTTTTTTCATAATATATATATATATATATATATATTGTTAATTTTATTTAGTTTTCTTATATAGGAATGAACTAGTTTTGTATTAATTAAATATTTAAATATTTGGCAATAATCTCAAGTTGACATCAATCAATTAAATTTGAATGCTTTGAATTCATGCGGTCAACCTACATCTCAATACAAACATGTAATTTACGTTTTATGATTACATTTGAGTTCTATAAAGATTATTATCCATTTTATATTTTTCTAACTTCTTTTTCATTAATAAGCCACAATGTGATTCTAATTTGGACATGAACATCATGAATCAATCTACAACTACAAGTGTGATGGATGTACCGCAGGTAATGCTTATATTGTAATAAATAACTGTAAATTTTTTATTTTGATTATAATACTTATTTTATCTTTTTAATATTTGTAGGCTCAAATGCCACGAGCTCAATTGTTACAAAGAGAACATTTGGAAGAAACACAAGAGAAGGATCATTAGAACGAGTGCTTCGTTCATTAGGCGTTGAGCTTGTTAAGATCCAATAAGTGCACTCACTCGCTTCTGATGTTGCCTGAAGTACTCTAATTGTTGCTGGATTCTGATTATATTCACCTACAAAATGTACCACCATTTTAGGACACTCCCAAAATAAATGAAAATTTAGTCCAAGTTTAGCTCGGTTTTACTTCCAGCACTATTTTCTTTGTAAAAGGAAATCAGGCTTTCGAATTGAACTCTGGTGTCGTTGAGAATTCCGATTTTGGTAAAAGTGAGCTCGTGGCTCAGATACGATAATGTTGGTTTAGAGCCGATTTGCTCCCCAAATAACGCATGAAAACCATTAAAAATATATCATATTGAACCATGTTTTACTTCAGACAGACAGAAAATCATGTATGAAATGATTGAAAGAACGTACTTATAGAATTTATAAATTTAAAGAGGAGAAATAGAAAGCCTAAATAAAATGGATGAGTTTAATGGTGGGTTCCTTTTCTCAACAGATGAGTTTATTAAATGCCTGTTTAATATTTTTTTAATGGTAAATTTAATGTTGGGATTTTAGCTGGGAAATATTTCTTTTTAAATATTAACGGGGAAATAAACGGTGTATTTATTAAGGGTTAAAATATGTTTAATGGATTAAAAAGTTGATCCAGGTGTCAATATTTGATTGGAGGAGCACTAAAAAGGAGGCAGAAGATTTCAGTTCACCACCCTGGATAGATCTGGATAGGGCGATTGTCCCCTGTAAAAAAAATTTAAAATTATTATATATTTTAAATTTTTTTAATATATTTTTTTATTAAAATTTATTTTTGTTTTCTAAAATTTTATAAAAGTTCACTCTCTTAACGTAAAATCATACACCACTCCATGGCTATCACGTTTTTATGTTGAAAGAAATGAGCTGTCTTTCTTATTTTTCCCCCCTTCATTTCAATGGGTTTTTGTTTGGAGAAGCTTAATTGGCTATACAGTTACTTGTCTAATTATTAACGTAGGAATGGACAAAATTGATTGGTTGATTGTCTTGTATGGGATGCAACAATTGACTGTGACCACGCACAGTAAAAGTGTTCAGGTCCAATCCGATCCAAAAAACGATAATCGATTTAGTGTGTTTGATTTTTTTTTCACAAAACCGATCGGTTCGATTCCGGTTTTGAAAATCCGAAACCGATCCAAACCGATATCTATTAAAATGCTTTTTCCATATTTCTTGTCTAGAGAATCTGACAAATATAAGAATTATGAAACACTTTTAGGATTTCGTTGTAGTCTACTTGGTCAGGCTTCTCGGCTCTCACCCGAGAGACTTGGGTTCAAGTCCCGGCAATGGAATGCTTTTTTTTAATAAGTATTGATGATAGTATGTTGTAGCGTTGGATTCAGCCATGCTTGTATGGATGTGGAGGGGGAAGCTTGAATGAATGATTCATTGAATACGCTAGCCGTACTAAAACCCTCGTTACTTTTTCAATTTTCCTCTAATTTACAACCTCTTCTAGACAGGGAAAACTAAAGCCATTTATAAGCAGAAGACAGAGGAAAAGAAGAATTGGAGAATTGAGAGTTCACTGAATTGTATTAATCGACAAACTGGCCTATGTAAACATTTCATTTCCAAACATTTTAATGGAAATATGATTCTTAAGTATTGTGTTTTTCCTGCACAATGTTTGTTTATCAAGATTTTTTTTAGAAACATTCAAACCGAATCAAACCACACTTAATCGGATCGGATTTTTTTTAGAAACATCCAAACCGCAAACATTTATACTTTCGGATCGGATGAATTTTTAGTCAAAAACCGATCCAAACCGACTGCGAATACCCCTAACGCACAGGACAGCTTAATATTATAATTGGTATTATCTAAATCTGGATTCCCTCCTTGTAATCCTCCTTTTTGTCCCCCTTGCCATTTCTGGCCTCCCACCCTCCCAATTTTTCACAGCTAGACCCTCAATCTCTTAATATTATCTCTCTTGTCCCAGCCCTCGATTTCTTCATATATATATATATATATATATATATATGTATGTATGTTGTTGAACTTATAGGTGCATTTTCAGTCACAAATGGATGTCATGGGGAAATTATACAGCAGTCAACTTGGTGTGCCTTGGTTACTTGCAGAAATGTACAAATTCATATATTCTGATTGTCGTGAATCCAGCTGCATCGTTTCATGCACAATTAGCCGAGTTTAAGGACGTTTATTATTAATTTAGGTCTTCTGAATTTTTTGGTATTTGATTATCCTATACATTATTGCCAACATTCATCCTTTATATTCCTTGCGACACTCTGTCTTTAATTAAATATCTTTAATAATACTTGACTAATAAAATAAATCTAGTTTTTAACTACATGCTTAAGAGATTATTGACTTCAAGTAATAAATTTTTACGAATCATATATTGATCCAAGTGAAATGTGCTTATAAATTAGAAGCTTATAAAGAATATAGAAAAAGCTTGTATGAATAAAAAAATACATGTAAATGTCCCCTAGCTTTGTCTAGGTTAAAGTTAAATATCTTTAATAATATTTGACTAATAAAATAAAACTAATTTTTAACCACATGCTTAAGAGATTATTGAGTTCAAGTAATAAATTTTTACGAATCATATATTGATCCAAGTGAAATGTGCTTATAAATTAGAAGCTTATAAAGAATATAGAAATAACTTTTGAGATGGTATTTTGAAGGACAATTATAAACTTTGAAAGATAAGTATTTATTAATAGTTTAACTCATTGATTTATCTTATTGATATAAGGGAGTGTTATTTTCCCTAAAAGTCTTGAATTCGAGTAGTTGCGTCTACAAGATTTGTGTGCGTCGTCAATATATAAGTAATATTACGAATAAATTCTATCGTATAATCGCCTCATACCATTAAAAAACAAGAAAAAAGTGAAACTGACATAAAAGACACTTTGATTCTAAATAAAAGAAAAGAATTTGAGAACAATTTCATACAGATGATTTATGTGTTATAAAGAAATATATTCCTTTCACATAAAATTTATCCAAACTTTTATGTGTCAAATAAAATTTGAACAATTAAAGTATGGAAATTGAAAATGGTGGAGGCCCACATTTTGAATATTATTGTATGTTTCCCTAAATGGGTGATTCATTATTGCAATGAAAAAGTTCTATTTACTTGTCTATCCTTCATTGGGGTGTTCTCATGCCTCTGTATCTTATTGCACTTAATTCCAACCCCTAGAGCTATAAAATTAATAAAATAGATAATATTGTGATCATTAAAGAGGTATATGTTTACCTATAATTAGCATGTTTAGTAAGATAAGACATAAGATTCTTTAGTTAAATTCATGAATTTAAATTTTGATATTATGAATGGAGCATGTTAGATTAGGAAGATCATTTCTATAAATAGATATTGGTAATATCCTATTATGGATTAATTGATCAGTAAATAAAATATCAATAATTAATATATATATTTAAATAAAATTATCCATTAATAAAGAAAATCAAGTATCAATTAAAAGTTAAGAAAGAAACTGAAAGTAATGATGTTTAAAGTAGCTAGGAAATATAATAACCAATCTAAACATAAAAAAGGGATTTTAAAACTTGCATCCATCAAATCTAAACAATCATAATGAACATATACATATATTAATGGTTGAAGCTCCCACTAAACATCCCAACTGTTTTCCTAATCATGAAGATATCTCATTTCTTTTGAATAAATTACGAAACTTATATTATTCTATATTTATTTACATAATGATTTTAGCCCTATGCTTTTCACCTATAAGACATCCATAAAGGTAATTGATTGCATCAAAAGAAGATAATTTTTAAGCCTCAAAGTTCGCACCATACTTAAATAGCTTTGATGGAAAAGAATTAGGTCTAAAAGATAAGTTTAGATAATAATATTTGTTTAAAATGTGAGTTTAGCTTCAGTTTTAGTGGTCAGAGTCTAATCTTGATGTAGTCTAGCTTATTTTTAAAATTTTTATAATATATATATATATATTTGTTTCGTTTATTATTTAATTTATATTATAAAAAAATAAATATATAATTTAATTTGAACATGAACGAGTATTTAATGTAAATATTAACGAATATGTAAAGTAAATAAGTTGTTTATATATATATTTTTTTAAATATTGGTATCTTCATATTTTTACTCAAACTTTTTTATATTAAAATTCAATTGACATGGACGTTAAATTTAATAAAATCGAGTCTTAAAATTAATTAATTTAATAACTAATTTCGACATAGAGACGGACACATGATTTTATGTTTGGGGTGAACTTGAACTTATAAAATTCTTAGGGTGAACTTAAAGTTATAAAATTCTAGAGGGTGAACTGATTTTCAATAGAAAATACATAGAAAAAATTTAAAATATAAGATAATTGTAAGATTTCAGGGGCTACTGCCTCCCTCGGTACATCCATGTTTCTACATGAAATCAACTAAATCTAAAGCTTAAAGATAAGAATTAAATATTTAGTTATAAATTTTAAAAAGAATTTGGATAAAGGAAAAAAGAAAGGGTCCTTAGAGGGCAATTTTCCCAGAAATGTATAGTGGAAAATGATCTATCTACATTTGCATATCAATCTGGAGAGACCTTGCTAAATGGATATAAATAAATAAACAAATAAATCATAATCCACCATTTCTCTCCTAGTTACCAACCAAAATGAAGAGAATGGAGATACCGTCAATCTGACATTTTTTTCTTCCTTCCCCATCAATATCGAAATTAAAAGATTAGAGAGAGAGAGAGTTTAGAGGCTTTTTAATTAACAAATGAAACAAGAGTTATAAACTATGTTCTTCAAAGCCCAAGATTTCATTTGAAAATAAATGGAAAGAAGATATATTTGAGGCAAGCTAGAATATTGATTTCAATGAAAAGGTGATGAATTCAAGTTTCGTTTATAATAATCTTGGTAAATTTGAGAATTTTGATTTGAAGTGACCCATGATTATTTGTGTTGATCATGGTATTTGGAGTGTTTAAGGGAGGATTTTGGAAGAATTGCTGATTGAAGGAAGCTAGATTTACAAGTTTAATATTGGTTTTTATAGCTTCGGTGTCGAGGTTCGTGCAGTTTACTTTAATTTGTTATATACATATCACGTCAGGGCTTGAGATTAACCATGCAATATGAACTACATGTGCCATTAATGTTTGGTATGCGAGTATGAAATCAAAAGCATGCTTATTGTGCCTATCAAGTATGAAGCATGAAGTGTGTCATGTTAATGATTGATTTTGATATTCACATATCAATAAAGTGATCTAAGTGAATAATAATAGGATGAAATGAAATGCTTTGCAAAGCAATCTAGTTAAATGAATATGCTTTACAAAGAGTTTGCATTCAATTCCCATATTTTGAAGGCGATAAAATCTTCCCTAACCAGGGTTGCCATCAATGTCCCTAAATGACAGCCAGTCTTGTTGGCTCAATTGTGAATGTAGTGCGGGTTTGAAAGCCTTAGCTACCACAAGGCGAGTACAAAATATTATGAACTGTAGTTTTCAAGATTATATTCCCAGTATCAAGCAAGTTTTTGCATACCTGGTTTTGACCGTCTTAAAAGAGTGGATCGCTTAAGGAAAACATAGTTTGCAATATTCCATAAACTTCAACAGAACTCAATCAATTTGCACTTTTAAGCAACCACACAGGGAAAATGGAACGAAAAGAGTGTTGAGTACTGCTCAGGTATCATCTCTGTCCCTGTTCTGGGATCTCTTTCGTTCTTTTCCTGCAACAAAAGTCAAGCAGCAAGAACAAAAAGAAGAATACCAGCATTTCATGCTTAAAGTTTATCATCTTTCAAACACTCCCACTCATCATTCTCATACCATATATGTTACAATAACATCAAATACAAATGTAGCATTGTCAGCCTGTAATGTTATTGAAATTGCTTGGAAACAGAAATGTAGCGGTACCCTTTCACAACCACATTATATCTCATCCTCCTCAAAGGGATCTCGTTCAGGATAGTCGCCAACCTGAAAATGGAAGTGCCATTCTAAGTTTCAAATCAATAGGAGCCAAAACACAGATAAAGGACAGGAGACCTCAAATGTTTTACTGATAGAATACAACTCTTGAACTTTAGATGTGAAAATCAATTAAGCTGCCTGTTAAACATATATGCAAAATCTTACATATAATGAACAAGAAGAATTAGACAAAAACTGAGTCCATCAGAGATAGATGATTTAACAGAGAAGTCTTACACAAATCTTTTGAACGCAAATGAAGAGAACTCACTAATTTTCACTTATCGTTGGTCACTTCATAGATTGGCAAAAAAGGCACAGCAGCACTAGGGTAAGATTTAGATCCACATCTTTCAACGGAAAAAAAGAATTACTGATTAGGTCCCTAATGTATAATATGCAAAGAACTAATGACTTCAACATTTATCCCATTTTTTAAAATTCTTATCCCTTCCTAAGTCCTATCCACTACCATAAATCAATTAGCAGTCGAGAATAATTTTCTTTGCTATTTTAATTATGCTATAAATAATAATTAGAAGGAAACACATGATGAAACAAACAATGTTAGAAGGTTAAGTAGCTAACATTCTTTCTTAAAGCATGGGCAACTCCATCATGAATATATCTGCATTACAAGCTCTTGCAATTAAGATCCACATGTAGAAAAAGGAAAAAGGTAAGATGCTAGTGGGTAAGAAGCTTGTCCAGGGTTAGCTTTAAAGGAAAGCTCTTGCAATTTATTAATTCGTTGGAGGGTAATGCTCTATAAAAGGAATACCAACCTAAAACTATTTGAACTTGAAAATGCAACAAAGAATCCCCAGAATGCTTAAATCACTTGTCATATTTGCATACAAACCTTTACTTTGTCAGGCCTAACCATTGCACCACAAAGTGAAGGGAATTGAAAATACCGAGTTCCTTTCACCCTGCAGTATGACAAACAGATTTTGTAACACATTCAAACAAATAAAGCACTAAAATGACTCAGAATTCCACAATGTCTGGTTCAAGCATGAACAAAAAATATCAGGCAGCTGACAAAATGAATGTCAACATGACATATATAGGCAATAAGTCATAATGTTAAGGGCAACAAGGAATGCTACACCAAGCAATAACAGTCTTGTGAATGAGGAACTGAAATATAGATCCTTCGTACTTTGTATGCAACTATGAAAAAAATATAAACTGAATCCAAAATGTTCTCATTTCCTATCCTTGTTTGTCCACCACCACTAAAAATAATTTCCATTCATTTAGATAAAAATGCCTTCAAATAAGATATAATATTTAATGTGCATCCAACAACGATAACCAATTTAATGCATCTGTGTTAAAAAAAGGAACATAAATAACCTTCAACTTGAATAAATTAGATACCACACTTTTAAAATGACATAATTGACAAAAAATATATCTATCCTTATATGAGTTTCTATCACATATATATAAAGTGACAACATTAGGACAATAAGAATATAGAGTTTACATGCATGCCATCATGTTTTCCTAGCGGTTCGTCGTATTGAACTCCAATCCAAAATCCTGGTCCCAGTGCTTCTGCCCGACCCACATATTTGATAACCCCTCTTTTCTCCCCTGGGTCAACTTCACATCTGTCCTACCTGATTTGAAACAATGAGAAGAAAATCTATGGCACATAAGTTGAAGCAAGATGCAAAATAGCCCAGGAGATATTCGATATGTTGAGAAACAGGGGAAAAGTACCAAGGACATCCTTAACACCAGAAAATAGTCTGAAAAAAACATATTCTAGGAGTGATATAATAAAACTACATTCAGTTATAGGTAAGCATTAAGCATGAAACACCGAATTAATTGACATTTATTTGTCACATTAATAAAGGACTCTATCAATCAGTCTAAGTCCTTCATTACTAGCTTCCCTTAAGAATCTACAACAAAAACTACAGGTTTTAGTCCTCGTTATTTGGCACTTTAAAAAGAAAGCACAAATGAAACTGACGAATCTCTGATCTGTAAAGATGATGAAACTAGAAAATTTTAGCTACTACTGATTTTTTTTTTATTAATTTTTTCGCATCACTATGAAACCATTGTCAAGACTCAAGAGTGAGGAGATACAGAATAATTCCTTCTGGGACTATCAATGTCCAAAGGGAATAAATCAATAAATGATAAATGTATTACCTTGCTACCTTTTCTTCATAAAAAAAAACACATACCGGAAATGGAGAACATGAGAATTCAAAAATGTATTTTACTATTCTGAAGAAAATGCCAAGTGCAGCCGAAGAAGTGAAAAATAATAATTCACACCAACCGTGATATTTCCACAGAGGTCTTCCATGTAGTCGTCTGACATCCGTAAATGAATTCATCAAGCATACCAAGAAAGAAATAGAAGCAATAAATATATGATTGCACTTCGTAATAAGCAGCACAAAACCTTGCTAGTGCCTACTTGCATATAAGATTAGTTGCTACTGTTAGGGGCATCTTAAGGCTAGCAACTCACACAGAGACTTGAATATATCAAATAAGGCACTTACTTTATTCTTAAATGCAGATGGATTTTGAGATGCCATCTGTTCCTTGAATTTCCTAAATGTACCCGAAACAACAAAAAAAGTTCAAACCACTGCAAATAAATAAATGTTAATTTAAAATGAAACAAAAGTAGAGGAAAACAATTTCAAGTCTACAACATTGCAGAATCAGTTTTTGCAGGTAACTGACTTACCGGAACGTTTGATGTATTCATCTTCAGAAATTGTATACTTCTCTACTAATGACGTATCTTCAAGCCACCCTCCAGAAGTTACAGAGGAAGGATCAAGCTCTATTATGTGTATTCGGAACCTTTTACAATACAAAGGAAGGAATCAAAAGAAAACAATGTATATGTTCTAGAATAAATATTGATAAAACTAGAACTAACAATACAAATAAAAGGGGAATTGGAAAAACTAACATATAATTCTTTTGGGTATAATTTTAGGATGCAGACGTAGTTGGGTTAGTATGCAATACCGAGTCGGTTCTCTTTCGCCCCTTCGCTAAGGGGAAAAGATGAAAGAAAAGAAGGAAGTTCGACTGACCTATTTATTCAATGTTGATTTGCAAAAATAAATGAGAGAGTCGAGACTCCACAGCACTATAGAAATGAGTTCCCCAATGCAATCTGTTTTTAATTTTCAAGTGTAATAAAATCGATATATTGAAGTATTAATAGCATTAAAATCGATAGAAAAAAGGCTCAAGGCACTCAATTTAAAAAAAAAAATAAATTTGATTATTTTCGGAAGTTTTGAGCTTATTTTTTAATTTAAAATTTGAAAATATAAAATTAAAACTGTTAAAAAATTAAATATATTCACAGCTACCTCACCAAAATATCTGACCCTTACAGTTTTCTTTGAATATTTTCTCTCATGGCCGCCGTTGATGTTGAGCTCCGGTGCTTCGTTGGAGGGCTCGCATGGGCCACTGACGACCGGGCCCTCGAAGAAGCTTTCAGCACCTTGGAAATGGTCGAATGAAGATCGTTATTGATCGTGAGACTGGAAGATCAAGAGCTTTCGGCTTCGGTGATGGAAACGGTGGATACGACCGTGGAGGTGACTGAAGGCAATTGAAGGTTTAAAGTATTAGGGTTTAAATTACTCAACAATATAAATAGATGCTATTTCAATAAATTTTTATCTTAATAATTAATTTTAAAAAGGTTAAACTATGTCTATAGTCTCTTTTGTTATCGGTCTGACCGACTTTGGTTACCGAAAAAATTAAGGAAAAATGGTACTTTACGTTATTGGTCCGTCCGGTTTAAGTCTCCATGCTATTAATTTTGTTTAACCCTTTCATTTTAAGTCCCTTTTATTAAAGTCACTAAAATGTCTGAGGGACTAAAATCGAATGGATAAATAACATTAAGGATTGAAATCGGACGGACCAATAACGTTAGTGACTTAAATCGGACGGACCAATGGTGTTAGTGACCATGTTCCCTTAAATTTTTTTCGATGACCAAAGTCGATCATACTGAAAACATAAGGAACTATCAACATAGTTTATACTTTTGTATCTTTTAAAATATATATTTTTAGTTCCAAAACTACTTTTATTGTCTTCATCAAATATATTAAATTTTTTAAGGTGACATATTTTGACATCTTTGGTAGAATTTGGACAAAATTTGTCCATTTTTAAAAATAAAATGATAAGATTTTTGTGTAATTATACAAAAAAAAAGTAATGTGTGCAAGAGCCCCAAAAAAAAAACTGATTAAAGGATTAAAAACACACATTTTTTTAAAAGTAAAGAGATTTGAAATGATAGACTAGGTTCTAAAAAAAAATCATAATTTGAAACTTTCTATACGATTGACTTTGGGCTTCAAATCATACTGTAATCTTTGTTTTTTCCTAGCGGGCTGATTATTTGGCTCAATTAGGCATCCCAGAAATTATTTTTTAGATCTACGGTATTTTCTACAGCGTAGGGTGAACTCGTTATCACGATGTGAGGAGTTCCATGAGATATAAATTTTTTATTCCGGACTCAGTATTTTAAAATTTTCTTTAGGTGATGAGTTTCATTACAAAATTATTTTTTTTCAAGATTATTAAGTGAATTTATTTTTTCAAAAAAAAAATGTGGAACAAGGTGGCGAATTCCACTAGTATTTTTCTTGCTGTCCAAAATGTGGTAGACTATGTTGAAAAGAAAAAATACAAATTTAATACATTAACACGAGGACATAAATATAACTAATCTTAAGAATACCATAAATATTAAATAAAATCATTAACATAGCAACATTGATTAAGAAGTTTTAATCTTCGTAATCAATAGACTCGTCAAAAGTAAGATTAAGTTTTTCAATTCCTCATTCTTTTTGTTGTTGTTCATGTACGAATTAGAACCATGCTTATGGGTCCCCGTCATCTATGTTTTTTTCCTAGTCATTTGTATGAGTTGGTGGGATATTCTAGTTGGAAGCAACATCCTCAATGGTAAGAGCAAAGTCGAGATCATCGAACTCTACAAACAAATAAACATTAAACAAAGAGTGATAGAAATATGTCTCAATCATGCAACAAGGTTTACATCATCGCTTAGATGAAACCTCGTGCATGATACTGGAAATTTATAATATATGGAAGATATTCTTCTTCTACTTCCGAGTAGAACTCTTGTTTTTATAGAAGACTTTAACTCGTGTAGTTGGATATTTTTTGGGAAACACATGGTTGTAGATTTGCAATCGTAAAAAACAGTTGCACAAAGAGTTTACATGTTTGAAAAAATCTCAAGCTTTGGAAGTGAAAGATTGAAGGTGTTATATTTTTTTGCTTCAATATTAAAGTTAAATGGCTTTCAACTCACAAATATTAATAGTTGCTGAAGAATGTTAATGCACCATTATTTCACCCATTTTCTAAATAGTTGCTTGAATTCTACATTAAATGACCTTTAAAAGTAGTTGAAACAGTGCATTATTGCTGCAATAAATGACCTCCGAAAAGTATCTGAAATGGTGCATTAATTGAGCATCGAAAAGTAGTTGAAACATTGAATAATTTGGCCTCGTTAAAATACACGTTTTTTGTGATTTGAATTGATAATTCAACACTGAATTTTTTTTTATTTGAGTTGATATATCACTGAGAAGTTGCAGAAGATGAAAATGCATCACCATTTTCACCCGTTTTCTGAATAGTTGCTTGAATTCTCCATTAAATGGCCTCTGCAAAGTAACTAAAACGATGCATTATTGTTACAATAAATGACCTATGAAAAATAGCTGAAACAGTGAATTAATTGAGAACAAAAAAGTAACTGAAGCAATGAATAATTTGGCTTGGTTAAAATACACGTTTTTTGATTTGAAGTGGCAATTCAACATTGAAAAGTTTTTTTGATTTGAGTTGACATATCACTAAGAAGTTGCAGAAGATGATAATGCAACACTATTTTCACCCGTTTTCTTAATAGTTGCTTGAATTCTGCATTAAATGACCTCTGAAAAGTAATTGAAACGGTGCATTGTTGCTGCAATAAATGGCCTCTGAAAAGTAGCTGAAAGATTGAAGATTGAGATAACATTTCACTAGAGTTGTTGGATGATAATTAATGGGGGGTCATATTTGTTTTAAATTGGCCCACTTCTGATGAATCTTCACAAGTCTTGTTATTTTGCTGCAATTGTTTTGAATAAGCAAAAATCAATTTCTCTCTGATGCTATGGCAGACACGTTTTTTGCAGTTGTCCACCCAAATGGCCAAGTTGTTGAAGCTGAAGATGGTGTTCAATTTATGTCACAGAGTCCCGTGAACATGATGTTCATGGAGAATGTAACTTATGGGTAAATGAAGATAAAAATCGAAAACAAAATCAGAGCTTCTATTTCAAGTTTGAGATATCGACACATCGTTTCAGAGACTCCGCTGAAATATAGAGCAATTGTGCTCGAAGATGATGACGATGTAGTTGTTATGGTTGGTCTTCATCAATCTTTCGATAATCATATGATTGAGATTATTGTTGAAACTACGAATGTTCCTACTTCCTTAACAGTTGCACCAGTGATCACTGAAGCATAACCATAAGAAGATGTAGATAACCTCGTTGGGCGATTCGATGAAATTCTTGCTGATTTTAGCGAAGACGATGAAACTTTTGTTTCACTTACGATGAGCGATAACACCCCAATAATTGATGAATCTAATATCGTCGAGGCTACTTCAACCTTTGACATAGAGGGTAATGTTTGGGAGATAGCCATTTCTCGTGGCCAATCAATGCAAAATTCTCGTCCAGTTTGGGCACATCCACCAACGACCATACAAGCAGCAAATTCGTACCCCTAGATGCCTCAATACCGTCATACAGTTGCAATGCATGAGATAAACTATGATGCCATGAGGAATCTTAAGATTCCTGATATGCCCAATATATGCACAACCCATTGGGGGACCTCAGATGAAAAATCAAAGGAGCTTGGAGTTGGGTCGTTGTTTGGGAGTAAGAATGATTCGCAACTGGTTGTGAAGGAGTTTGTATAAAAGCTCATATAGAATTCACCGTTGTGGAGTCTAACCAGAAGACATATTTTTCAGATGTATTAACAACAATGTCGGCTGTAAATGGAGGATACATGTATCATACCTACAACAAAAGATGTTATGAGAAGTCACAAGGTTTCACAACTAACACAGTTGCACGTTAAGCTCTTATACTCAAGACCACAAACACTTAGACTTCGATGTTTTATGTGCTTACATGAAGCTACTAGTCGAGAAAAATCTGAGGATCCCGATAACAATGATCATGGCATCAATACAAAATACATTTGGTTATATTTCATCTTATTATAAGTCCTAAATGGCTAAACAGAAAGCTATGACAATACTCTATAGTGATTGGGATCAGGTGTATAATGAATTGCCCCATCTGTTGCACGTGATAAAATATTTCATCTCGGGACCATTGTTCGCTCATACACTCATTCTGCAACCAAATTTGATGGACAAGTTATCCCTGGGAAGAGAGTTTTCAGAGGCTTATTATAGGTTTTCAAGTCAAAAATTGAAGGCTTCCGTTACTGCAAACAGATGGTTCAAGTGGATGGCACTTTTCTGTACGACTTATACAAATCGATCCTTATGGTAGTTGTTGCACAAGATAGTGACAGAAACATCTTCCCCATTGTCTTCGCCATTGTAAAAAATGTGTTCGAGGAAACGTGGAATTTCTTTCTGTCAAACTTGCGCTCCCATGTTGTCACCCAAGATGAGGTTTTTATGATCTCAAACCGTTTGCCTGGGTTGTTGGTCATGATTGACAGATCGGGAAGTAGGAGGTCACCTCCTCATGCATTCCCTGCGTATTGCATACGCCATATTACTTAAAATGCTATAACGAGATTTAAGAATAAGATAAAGAAAGAAATTATCAACATGAGTGACTTATTCGTTTCACCTTTCATTTTTTGGTCTTGTTCTTCGTTTAAAAATATTATACTTACACATAACTATTTTTCCTAGCTATGCATTACTGCAACCGAGCTTTCATGCATGACTGGAAAATTTGAGAAAGTATGGAGAAGAGCTGCTTAACTTTACAGCTAAGATACCTTAGGAAAGATGGGCACAGTCATATGACGACCAAAGTCGACATTACGGTCATATGACAATCAATCTTGTCGAGTGTATCAATTCAATATTAAAAGGGTCCAGACATCTTCTCGTGGCAAGTATTGTTCGGGAGACATAATTCAAAGAAGGTAGAACTTGGGCTCCAGATTTGGAGAAAGCAATGAAAAAAAAATCAACATCATGCAACATCAATGCATATTCATAATTTTGCCAGATTGGAATCTGATTATGTTGTCCAAGCACTTGTTTGACTACATGAGGATGAGGCTTCTATCACCTATATTGGTAATTTAAATAGAATATGATGTGATTGTGGTTGATTTCAAGCCTCCATATACCCATGCACTCACGCAATTGCTGCATGTATGCATGTGAATGTAGACTCATACATTTACATTGATGATTGTTATAGTTTGCAAAGTATACGCAACATATATAGTTGTGAGTTCAAGTACCTCCAAAATGATGCATTTTGGCCACTTACTGTCTCTGAAGAATGGCTACCCAATTCACAATTACACAAGAAGTTAATGGGTAGTCTTGAATCTACTTAAATTCATACTAATATGGATGACCCTCAAAGAGAGCAAAGTTTGCAGAAGATATGTGGCTACTGCAGAGGTAAAGGTCACAATAGGAAGCGTTGTACATATCTCCCAAGATATAGAGCAGGCCAATAAATCCTTTGTAATCATGTTTGTACCGATTTTACAAATATCAATGATAATTTTTCAGTTTTTTACCTTCCATATATAATTGTAAACTATAACGTTTAACTAAAGTCAAAATCATACATTTATTTAGAACATTTTCTCAACAAAATAAACATCTTTTCCTCTCAATTTTTACATTATTTCTCTTATTCTCATACCTTTCGATGACTCGTTTGTTGTGTCGGCTTGCTAACTCTCCATTCTTCTTCTCCTCCTCCTCCTCCCTCTTCAACTCCTTATGTTGATCAAGAATACACTTTATTGATTCTTTCATCCACTCCTCATATGAAGATGAGCTTGAATCCAAATCATCTAAAGAGTAGTTAGACCAAAGATGATCTTCCGAAAATTGCTTGAAATATTCTTCCCACAAGTGCATTTTTTCTTCTATAACTCTATCAACTAATCCAACTCCTATTTATAGTTAATTATTTAACTTTTTATTTTAAGTTAGTTGGTAAAAATGAAAATTGGGATCGGATATTTTAAGTGTAGGTTAAATATCAATGTAAGGGTTTATTTATTAATCGATTTATTTGATTTAAGCATCTAAAACTAATAACCGAACCACTAAAAACAGATAAAACTTGCAAAATAAACATATAAACCTAATAAACGACTTATCTCGATTAACCTAATAAACTTACATGTTTAAGGTCACCATTGCTACTGATGGATAAAATGCAGCCAAAAGATAGAGTATTTGTAACATAAAATAAACGTACATAGCTTATATCTATCCCAAAAATGAACGTCATTGCAACACAGATTACAATATATTCCACTTATCTGCCAGAGCTTCAGTAATCCTTGCAATGCACATTGCAGCACTTAGTGGATAACCAGAAACTGCAAGAGAAAAAAAAGGACAAATAAAACCCATACAAGGCAGTGATGTAGGTCTTTCGCCCTTAAGCATGATAAAATGTGACAGCCTTAAATATGGTTATAAAGCTCGAACTAGGGATAAAAGAATCGAGTATGTTTGCAAGATTAACATGCTCAAAAAAATTCTTAAACTATTACATGTATGAAGGATTTATATACCTATACCTATATCGAGAATCAAGATATATATTGAACACAAATATTTACAAAAAAAAAAACTGAATAAATAGGTAGGATGAGCAAAGTACAAATCACAAACTCCAGAAATATTCATGTAAAAAGGATCTACCATGCATTGGAAACATCCACTTATTTTTACACTCCAGGCTTATATGTAAGCACTATTAATTGCTTTTATCTATCCTATCACCTTGGCTTACTCCCTCTGGATTTCTGCATGATTCAATGGTTCTTATCCGATCCATGGGCTCGTGGATCAAAATGCTCAGAAATTTTCAAAACAAAATCTAACATACATACATACACAAAAAATGAGGAACTTACTCGATATGTAGTCATCTATATAGTCTGGCTCTATTTTCCCATGGGCCAATGCACCCACCTGAGAAATGCACAGAGATGGGATAAGCAGAGAGAGTTATGTAAAGAGGAGATAGCAGAATTGTATGTCACACAGGACTTACCACAAAGACAAGATTCACATCATCACCAACAGCATCCACGTATTTACTCATTTTAACCAACTTTTCTGAGCTAAATGAGAAACCTGATGTGCAAGAAAAACAACATGAATTCTGGAAAAATAAAACAAATTTGTATTCACCTAAACAACAACCGCAGTCAACCCACCTATTTTGCGTGAGTTCACAGGAAAATAATTGGTTACAGGATTCTTTATCACTCTTAAAAGTTTTTCACGCTTGCCAACGGCAGTTATGTTTAGTTTTTGTAGCAGCTGCACTGCATGATTGTTGAATAGGTCAATAAAAATAGCCTGGTAAAAGTTTTAAAACGCAGCAGAAGAGGCATAATCTCAGCATGATAACTTACACATGATACCAGAGAACCGTTTATATGTTCTTGGAATTCGAACATGAGGTTTAACTTCAAAAAGTACACCTTTCTCGGTTCTAACATACACAGCTTGCAATCTGCCAGCCTTATTGACCGGGCTATCTAAAATCGAGAGAAGAACCTGTAGGGAAACAACACAATTAGCAGTTAATTAAATGAGTTAAATTCTCCTTTAAACCGGGCTATCTAAAATCGAGAGAAGAGCCTGTAGGGAAACAACACAATTAGCAGTTAATTAAATGAGTTAAATTCTCCTTTAAGATTAAAACCAGGCCTTTTCTCAGTGCATCGAGAATGCAGTACCAATTAGTTCGTCACAATTTTAACAGAAGAAACATACAGAAATAAATAGCAAAAAAGAAAGGAAAGGAAAGGAAAAAAACTTGATGTGCTATGTCAGGCCTGTAATCAGCAGGATTCTTGTTATTTTTCCTCAAGAAATTTGCATGATCATCCGAGTTCAAGAGTTGGAAACTCTGTAAAAATTTACACCCAATAAGATAAATTGCAGTAGAAAACTACTATACTAACTTCATACATACAAACAGAAGTTCATACTTGTGAATGATAACAGAAATGTTAAGCACAAGTTACATATACTATGCTAGCATATACCTTTCCAACTTTAGCAACTTCCAAGGAAGCCTTCTCAAGAACAAAAATGACCCCATTTTTGTTAGCCTTTTTATCACTGGGCGCAATTGGGATTCCCACAAGTTCATCTGTTCCAGCTTTGCCTTCTTCCTCCTCTTCACCTTCAAATTCCTTTGTTGGCTTTTCAATAGAAGCTAGCTTTGCAGGGTCTCTCTCTTCTACTTCTTCTTCTTTATCATGTTTCTCTTCTCTATTCTTCCGTTTCTTCCCTTTTATAGCATATGGTCGTACCATCTTATCGAATCAAAATATTTTTTTTGGCCTAACCTTTAAATAAGAAGCAGCATAACAAGATAACACTACATTAGATTAAGACAATAAACTCTTAAGTGGAACAACTTTTATTGATATTTTCAGAACCGAAAATGAAGTAATTGAATTTAAATTCATTCAGCTGAGTCAAAGTCCAGATAGTGAGAATCTCGAAAACAATTCAAAATTTGCTTTGACCAAGTATACTTTTAATTTTGAAATCAACGCTTGATTAAGTTCACTCACTCGTTTTTCATACTCATATTCCAGTTTAAACCGGAAAAGCTGTTGAATATGCATGATTTTTACATCAAATAAAAGAATTCAATAGGATATAATGATCAGGGTTCAAATAGCGGTGGCTTTGCAGCAGGTTCAAAAACAGAGAATCAAATGCAAGAGAGTGATGCAGATGAAGAGACAAGTAACTCAAAAACCTAATGACTAAGTAGAATCTTCAAGAAAAGTTTAGGGTTTTAAAATTCACCTTATTTAATTTCGTGGTCTGTCGGAAACCTGAAGGATAGGCAGAGGGATAAGAAAAACAGGCGAGGAGCTTATATGGCGGCGGGGATATGTGAAGAGTTGGAAATAGGTCGAAATTTTTTAAAAGGATTTTGCTTTGGGTAAACTGATTATTTAGTCGTCCAGCTATTATGAAATTTCTTTTTCATCACTTAATAGTTAAGATATTCATTTTAATTATTAATGTTATTTATTTTATTTATTTTATTTTATTTTATTTTGATAATTTATATTTAAAAAATAAAACAAATAATAATATTACATAATATAATAAATATTTAATCTTTAAAAGTTATCATCATACTAATATTAATTTGGTTTTAATTAAAAATAAATTTTAAAAAATAACTATTTATATTTATAAATTTTATAAATTTCATCTTAATTTTTGGAAAAATAAAAATAATTATAAATATAAAAATATAAAAATTACATAGGTATGTTAAAACTTCTTAAAAATTAAAATAAGGGTAAACTACATAAATAATCACTGATGTTTGAGTAATTTTTTTCTTAATTGATATTTCAAAAGTAACGATTTAATCATTAATGCTATTAATTTATAACAAATCGATCACTTGTTGTTAGTAATTGTTATTGAAGATAACATAGTGTGATAGGTTAAACCAACTGACTTGACACTTTTAACACCCGAGACAATCATGCTGATCGGTTGTTTGACTTTCTCTTTAAAAATTCTCAATCTTTAAATGCCCTAATTTACCCCTTTGAATTCAAATAATCGTTTACAATTTTGGAAAAAAATAACTATAAAAAAAAAGGAATCAACCGTGGGGAGAAGATACCAGTGCCTAAAAGCGAGATACTTGTATCAATATCTTTAGGAAGTGCGGATATGGTTGGTGCTGCCTTGGTTACTTACCAAGTGGGATGCTTACATCAATATCTTCGTTCTGGTTATGTCCATGAACCAAGAAGATGGCATTCCAACAATGCTTCTGCATTCTTTCACTTAGTACTACGTCATTTTACGTTTGAATCTCGACCAACATTTTTTTAAAATTTGATTAATTATTAGACATATACTATCTTGTAATTGTCTTATATTATTAAAAGAAAGTTGAGCAATTATTTAAAAAGATCTAAACATGAGTTGTTATGATTCTAACAAATGAAACCACTTAGAAAGGAAATCTTTGGTGCTGAAAACCATATTTTTTTGGGTTAATTCCTTTTTACTCGTATAGGAAGTGGATGTATGGTCAGCTTCAAAAAGTGTAGAGTACACCACCGGCTACATATAAAATTAGAGTGTAAATGAGGCTTAAACTGTAATGATGTCATGCTATATGACCCGGATACTGGAGGGTTATAGTAAGAGTTTACATAGAGTTAGTGTGGAGGCAAGAATCAATATGAGAATAGTAACACTTTTTTTTTAAATTATAATCTATATTTATATAAGGTTTAAGTGATCGAAGTTGGAAGAAGTATCATATTATACATGGTCAATGTGGAGACAAGAATGCAAGAATATTAAGAATAAAGGAATTAATTATCTTGTGTTGAGTTATTTCAAAATGTCATATCATATTTAAGTTAATATAATGCATGTGAAAAATAATCATTTTATTGGATTTTCTAACCCTTAAATATAATGCATATTGCTAAAAATAATCTAAAATCCCTTGAAACAGAAAGTACACAATTTTATTTAACGGGGAAAAAAGAGAGAGGTAAAGGTAAATTAAGGGTAAAACGATAATATCATTGAACCACATAAGCATTGAAGGGTTCGGAAAAGATTTCGTGGTTTCAGTGAGGCGTTTCTCTTTTCAGTTCTGTGGAGCTGGCTTTTAAGCGAATAAAGAGAGAGAGAGAGTTAAATGAAGCTCAGGATATGATACTTATGGCAACAACACGAACCAAACTTTGTAGGTTCTTGACCTCGTCTCTAAGGCCGGGGGTTTTCAATGGTTGGATGCGGATGGGCCCATTTTGACCGCAGCTTCTCTTCCCCTTCCTCTGCTGCAGCGGTGGCCCATCGGAGACAAACAGAGCCAATGGGATTGGAAGTTGCGGGAGTGAAAGATTATGATGATTATAGGCGGTCTCGTTACGGAGAGATCACTCACAAGGCTCTTCTTGTTGACGCCGTTGGCACACTCCTTGTTCCCTCTCAGCCCATGGCTCAGGTCTTTCTCTTTAATTGACTGTATAGTCTAAAAAAAACTTGTTCCGAATGAATCTATTTTATTTCTGTCGAATATGGCTGACTTAAATAGAGTTTACAATGTACATAAAAAGATGCATAAAATTAACAACAGAATAAAACCGATTCTATCTAATTAAAACTGATCATATCTAATAACTAACAAAATAAAAAACTGATTCTATCTAATAAATAACAAAATAAAATATCTATTTAACAATCCTAATATTTAATTTAAATATTCTCGACACCCCCTCAAGCTGGAGAATAGATATCGATCATTCCCAGCTTGGACATAAATCCTTCGAACATCGTAGTAAACAGTCCCTTGGTGAGAACATCGGCGAGCTGCTCTGATGATGGAACAAACAGTATGCAGATATCGCCATTTTTCAGCCTCTCTTTGATGAAATGTCGATCTATTTCGACATGTTTGGTCCTGTTATGCTGTACAGGATTCTGAGCAATATTGATTGCCGATTTGTTATCGCAATACAACTTCATCGGTTTATCTCCTTCAACCTTCAGTTCTTCCAAGATTCTCCTAAGCCATAACAGCTCACATACTCCTTGCGCCATGGCTCTGAACTCGGCCTCCGCTAGAGACAACTGGTTGCTTCTTGCTTCTCCAAGTAACTAAGTTGCCCCAGATAAAGGAGCAATAACCGGTGGTAGATCTTCTGTCTGTAGAACTTCCGCCCCAATCGGCATCAGTGAAGATCTCCACTCTTCGACTTCCATTCTTCGAAAACATGATTCCTTTACCCGGACTCCCTTTCAAGTAATGAAGAATCCGGTAAACAGCCTTGAAGTGTCTTTCTGAGGGACAATGCATAAACTGACTAACCAAGCTCACAACAAATGCAATATCTGGTCTCGTATGATCCAAATAAATCAGTTTCCCCACCAGCTTCTGATACCGATTCTTGTCCACAGGCTCAACACCATCTTCTTTTTCGAGTTTTTGATTCGGATCAATAGGAGTCGCCACTGGTTTACATCCGAGTAATCCGATCTCTTTCAAGATATCGATGACATATTTCCTTTGCGAGATAATTATACCTTTTGAGGATCTAGCCACCTCCATTCCAAGGAAATATTTGAGTTGTCCTATATCCTTGACTTCAAACTGGTTGGATAAGAAGTTCTTCAGCGACTCCAACTCTACTGTGTTATCTCCTGTCATAACAATGTCATCTACATACACAATTAAAATAGCAATTTTACCATTATTGTGTTTGTAGAACATAATATGATCGGACTGGGCCTGAGTGTAACCATGTTGTTTCATAGCTCTAGTGAATCTCTCGAACCAGGCTCTCGGAGATTGTTTCAATCCATAAATGGATTTCTTTAGCTTGCAAACCCTGCCATCCTTCTTCAATTCATCAAAGCCTAGAGGAACTTCCATAAACACCTCTTCTTCTAGCTCACCGTTTAGGAACGCATTCTTCACATCAAACTGTCTGAGAGTACAATCCAGATTGGCGGCTAGTGAGAGTAGGACACGTACGGTGTTTAGTTTGGCCACAGGAGCGAAGGTTTCCTTGTAGTCAAGGCCGTATGTCTGAGTGAAGCCTCGTGCTACGAGTCTTGCTTTGTATCTCTCGACCGAGCCATCTGTATGGTATTTGATGGTGAACACCCACTTGCTGCCTATAGATCGTTTCCCCTCAGGTAAAGGAGTTAGATCCCACGTGTCATTCTTCTTCAGGGCTTTTAACTCCTCAAAAACTACCTCTCTCCATCTCGGAACCTCTAGAGCTTCATGTATCGACTTAGGTAGTTCATCATCCATAATCCTGGTGGAAAAAGCTTTGAAATCTGGAGAGAGTTTATGATAAGACACGAAATTGGATATTGGATGTTTTGTGGTACATGATCTGACACCTTTACGCAAGGCTATGGGTTCAAAGAATTCTATAGAAGGCTCTAAATTTGGAGAAGAAATAAGAGAAAGAGAAGTCGTACCTTGGACCATAGTCGAGTCCGATGGTTGGCATACCTTGGAGGCCGGTGGAACATTACAAGGTTGAGTCATCCTTCTAGAATAAGCACGAAGTTCAGTAGGTGGTTCCAAGTTGGTTACTACCTGAGTCTCACGAGGTTGTGAATTTATAGGTTGTGCAATCCTAGGATTAGTTACATGAATATGAATTGGTTCCACTGAGCTATTTACAACCAATTTTTGCAAGGATGTTTGTTCCCAAAAACTCATTTCAGAGTCATTCTCCCATGGAAGAGAGTTTTTGTCAAAAAAAGGTTGTTTTTCAAAAAATGTGACATCCATACTCTCATAATACTTCCCAGATTTAGGATCAAAGCATTTATACCCTTTTTGTGTTGGTGAAAAACCTAGAAATATGCATTTATGTGCTCGGGGATCAAATTTTCCTCTATTTTGGCCGTGTATATGAACAAAAGCAATGCAACCAAAAATTTTAGGTGTTAAATCAGTGAAAGATCTATTTTCAAGAAACATATTCTTTAGAGCTTGCAAAGGAGTGATATAATTAAGAACTCTTGTAGGCATTCAATTTATCAAATAAGACGCTGTTAAGAGTGCTTCATTCCAAAAATGGTTAGGAACATTCATAGCAAACAGTAAAGCCCTAGCCACCTCTAATAAATGCCTATTTTTTCTTTCAGCAACTCCATTTTGTTGGGGAGTATCAACGCAAGAAATGTGATGAATAATTCCTTTTTGTTTCAAAAAATCACCTAAGATTGCATTAAAATATTCTCGACCATTATCGGTTCTAAGAACTTGAATATTTGCTTGAAACTGAGTATTGATCAGTGAGTGAAAATTTTTGAAAACACTTGCTGCCTCGGATTTTTCTTTTAGTAAATAAATCCACGTGACTCTAGTGTGATCATCAATGAATGTGATGAACCATCTAGATCCTGAGGCTGTTTTTACTCGTGAAGGGCCCCAAATATCACTATGCACAAGAGAAAAAGGTTTTGATGGCATATACTTTAAAGATGGATAAACAGATCTATGATGTTTTGCCAATTCACAAACTTCACACTGAAAAGAAAAATCGTCCTTTTTTTTTAAAGATTTGGAAACAAATATTTCAAGTAATTAAAACTAGGATGGTCTAACCTATAATGCCACAACATTATTTCATTCTCACAAGACAAGGTAGTGAAGCATCTTGGTTTCTGAACTTGTTTATCTGAAGGATTTTTCGTGACCAAGTGATAGAGTCCATCAACCTCCTTAGCATCGCCAATCATCTTCCCCGAACAAGGGTCCTGAAATTCAAATCCAGCAAATGTTATTGTAGCAATGCATTTGCAATCATGAATAATACGATTAACAGAGATGAGATTGCAAGAGAGCTTTGGGACATGTAGGACATTTAGTAATGTGAGAGATGGAGAAATAATGATAGAGCCTTTTCTAGCTATAGAGGTTAGGGAACCATCAACAATTTTTACTTTCAGATTACCAGATAAAGAAAAATAAGATGAGAATATGGAGGAACTATCGGTCATGTGATCTGTTGCCCCTGAATCTATGATCCAAGGGTTTGATAGGATATGTACCTTTCTGGGCTAATGATAAAGAGGCAATATAAGATGATGGGTTAGGAGTGTTGGATATGGAATGAGAACTCATTAGTTGATACAATTGCTCTAGCTGTTCTTTGCTGAAGGCAGACGGTTCTGAGGTAAGTTTCGGCTCTTCAGAAGCATCTTCAGATGAGGCATGGAATCCTTTTGCATTACGAGAATTCTGATTGGCTGAAAAATTCTCGGCTGGCTTCCCGTGTAGCTTCCAACACTTGGCTTTAGTGTGTCCCGACTTGTTACAGTGCTCGCAGATTGGCCGATCTCTGTCGTTCCGACAATCGTTGCGACGTGGTGGCTGACCCGAGAACAAGGCAAAAGACTCGGTGGGATTTGGTGAGTGGCCTCCAAGCATGACTGTCCGCCGGCTCTCCTCTCGTCTGACTTCGGAGAAGACTTCTCTTGTGCTTGGTAGTGGTTCATGACCAAGAATGCGCCCTCTGACTTCATCCAATTCCTTGTTAAGGCCGACTAGGAATTCGAAGACGCGTTCTTTTTCCACCATCTTCTGGAATAGAGCCCTGCCCTTAGCACAACTCCATTCGTAGTCGTTGAACATGTCAACCTCTTGCCACAAGGTCTTGAGGTCGGTGTAGTATTGAGTGACATTTTTTTCTCCTTGTTTTAGCTCAAACCATTGTCCTGCATTCCCGAGATCAGAATATGTCTCGTTCACAACATTCCAAATGTCATGAGCAGTAGGTAGGAAGAGATAAGTTCTCCCTACACTCGGATCCATGGAATTTATGAGCCAAGACATAATCATCGAGTTTTCTGCCTCCCATCTTTCAGATTCTTCATCTTTTTCGGCAGGTTTCGTAGTGGTACTTGAGAGATAGCCGAATTTTCCACGGCCACGAATAAACAGTTTCACAGATTGTGACCACTGTAAGAAATTATTTCCATTCAACTTATGAGAAGTGATGGATATGTTTTGGAAGGATACAGTGTTTAGGGTGATACCAGAGGTATCATCGTAGGGTTTGGCCATTTCTGGCTCGGATACCATATAGTGGAAAAAAAAACTTGTTTCGAATGAATATATTTTATTTCTGCCGAATATGGTTGACTTAAATAGAGTTTACAATGTAACAACTTTACATAAAAAGATACATAAAATTAGCAACAGAATAAAACTAATTCTATCTAATTAAAACTGATCCTATCTAATAACTAACAAAATAAAAAACTGATTCTATCTAATTAAAACTGATTCTATCTAATAACTAACAAAATAAAATATCTAGTTAACAATCCTAATATTTAATTTAGATATTCTCGACAGACTGTCCACTTCACATTTCATTCATTGCAATGAATAACTTTGCATGTCATTATAAGCATGCTTTTGTTTTTCATTTGGTTATCAATTTTTTTTGAATGCTCTGTTTCAGGCACTTGCATAAATTTAGATTAGATTTACGCGTGTTGGTTTAATTTGTTGCGGGTCTAGGTATATAGAGAGATAGGGGAGAAATATGGGGTAGAGTACTCTGAAGATGAGATATTGAACAGATACAGAAGGGCTTATTCTCAGCCTTGGGGTAAATCTCGTCTCAGGTAATTCCGTCTTGTTTTTGTCGACTTCTTTATTAATCCCTTCACTTCGGGTGATACAGAACTAATTTGAATTAATATGATATGTTCAATTTGAAATTTGACAGCTTACTATGCAAGAATTTTATCTCCTCATGATTGCTAATTAGAGTGTTATATTTGGTATTTTGCAGATATGTAAATGATGGGAGACAATTCTGGCAATATATTGCCAGTTCCTCCACTGGTTGCTTGGATTGTCGGTACTTTGAAGAACTATATAACTACTATACTACTAACAAAGTCGGATTGTTAGTATTCGTTGTCTATTATTTTTTAGCGTCATGGTTTGGTTTATGAATATTTTTCCTATTGCTTTTCTGAAGGCTTGGCATCTCTGTGATCCCGAGGCTGAGAAAGTATTTATGACTCTTAGGAAAGCTGGTGTAAAAGTGGCCGTTGTATCGAATTTTGACACCCGATTAAGATCTGTCTTGAAGGCTCTGAATTGTGACCATTGGTTTGATGCTGTGGCAGTTTCAGCTGAAGTACTCTCTTTCTCTCTCTATAGATTGTTACATGTTGAAATCTGGAACCTTGTCCATTTTCATTTCTTGTATCCATTTGATTTAATTGGTTCATGATTATTTAACCATTCATTTCTTGTAATTATCTTGTGAGTTGTTGCGTTAAACTGAGGAAAATAGAGTATGCTGAATTAATCAAATAAGCTCAATATTTAAAACGTAACCCCTTATAATTTATTCTCTGAAATATTGAACATGAGCATATTTTTTTGGCATCCAATTCCATGGTAGTTCCCATCAAGATGTTATTAAACGGTATAATTACTACAGCCGTAAAGATGTTTCATGCTCTCCCAGATTTTCTTTGCGATTGTTGTAGTTTTTACTGATGACCGGATATTTATATCCATATATTGCAAAATTTTTTGGTAACGACTTTCTTATACATATTTCCCTAACTTTTTCTCTTGTATCCAGGTTGAAGCTGAGAAGCCAAATCCAACAATATTCTTGAAAGCTTGTGAGCTATTGGGCGTAAAACCTGAGGATGCTATCCATGTAGGGGATGATCGAAGGAACGACATATGGGGTGCCAGAGATGCAGGTTGTGATGCTTTCCTCTGGGGAAGTGATGTTCATTCGTTCAAAGAGGTATGCTCCAATTTTTTAATTTTGAAAGAGAAGGGTAATGAACAAAGTCTATGTGGTTATTTCGTTCACCTTAAAATTATGTTTCATTGGTGAAAGGGAAATATATATATACATTTACATATGAACAGGGTTAAGAATGAATAAATAGTCAAGTAGTTATTTGTTTGGTTAAGAGGGAGATATAAATGTTTGTTTCATTGCCAAAGAGAAATAGATAATTATGTGTAACAGAAAACGTTTTCCCCTAGTTCTGCTCCTTCCTCCTGCCCTTTTTCCATAACCAGACACAGAAATAGTTCGGGTTTTGCATTGGCATTTTTGGTCTATTGATCTATTGCAGCAAAACTTAAGCCAACTTGAATCTGTTTTTCCAGACATATGAGTCAAGTTTTTTGGGCTATCAGATTAACATTTCTAATCGGATCAGAATATGATGTTATCTAAAATCATATTTCTTTTGAGATATTTTCTGAGTAATTGCTTTTATTATTTTGGCTTAGCCGTATAGCTAAAATTTGTTTTAACTGCCGTTAAAATTCTGTGCAATCCCATTTCACCTGGACTTTTGTCTATTTTCTTCATGTCCAAGAATATCTATTTTTAGTGTCTATGTTAACCTATTTATCTGATTGTCTTTCACCTATCACTTTATTATCATCTGAATAAAAACTTAAAAAAGGTAAATGTAAATGTAATTTTCGAATTGCCCTGATGCAGGTTGCTCAAAGGATAGGAGTGAAGATCTAGAGGTTCATCCACTTGGAAGATTGTAAAATTGTAGAGAATGTTTTACGTGGTTGTGAAGGTTATTGCATTGGCCGTGTTGATGAGTGTAAAAAGAGGGATGTTCGGCTCTACATTATGTGAGAGCAGTACAGAGTAGGAAACAGTTTATATTTACTGAAACTGAAAATAGTAAACTAAAAAGGTTCTCCTGGTTTTTCCGCTTGACATGACTGTAAATGATGGACTATATGTGCTTTCATGTGAAAATCTTGTGGGTCTGCCACCTGGCTCTTTGTGATTACTACTTGATGACAATTATTTAATTATAACTACAAAGGCCTTCCAAATACATGAATAGAAAAAAAAAACACGGGTAAGAGAGATAGCGACGTAGAGAGAGAAAAGTTGAAAGGAAAGTTTTTTTGATGAAGTTTGGACGGAGTTCTTAGATAATCTAAGCAGGAGAGTATCATGACGAGCGTTAAGGGAACCGTTTTTATTACAGGGTCCTATATAAAGAGTGTTCATTCTCAAAGAAATAAGAAATACGAAATACAAATTCTCCACGTTCACCTTTGTGCAGTTTGGTAACGAGGCAGGTTTGAAAAGGGCAATAGACAACTTGAATGGTTCATTGATAGATGGAAGGAAAATTACAGTTGGAACTGCAAGATACAAGGAAGCTCATTCGAGGTCAGTGGGGAAGAATAGTTCTTTGATGATGGCTTCAAAGCCGAATATAGAAGATACATCAAAGTCAAAAGAGAAAGATGAGATTAATAGGAGTTTAAGGGATGATAAAACCTATAAGGATGTTTTACTGTCGAACAGAATAAAGAGCAATGTATCGGATTATAGGGAGATGTCAAATGAAGGTTTTCACAGGGGAAAAAGAAAGAAAAACATTTGGGAAATGCATATTCCCTATGAGAGTTCAAGTTGGGTTAAGAGGTCATTAACGGGGATCGTTAAACATTCTTTCGAGTTAGAGATAGTTCATAAGGCTCTAGTAAATGAAGGTTATGATGTCTAGATGAGGTTATGTTTGGAATTCATGTGCAGTAACTTTTAAATCGACTAAAGTGATGATGGAGGCTTGGTTGAAGAAAAAAGATGAACTAGATTTATGGTTTGATCGGTTGACACCCTTGTTGAATGAAGATGATATTACAATGGCTTTCTGTCTGGTAGAGTTAGTTGGGGTCCCTCTTTTATGCTGGAAAAACTCATTTATGAAATGGTTAGCAGGGAGATAGGGGACGGTGGAAGACATCCATGATGCTATAAAAAAATAGGGAGGACCTCTCGACGACGAGGGTTCTGATTAGGGTGGTGAGCCCTTATGATGTCCCGGTGGTGATCACTCTTGGATCTTATGGAAGGTCTTTCAAAGTAAGTATTAAGTTGGGATCGATGCTTGAGAATTCAACGTTCTTTCCTAGTAAATTGCTGGTGGGTGGTTTCGATGGAAGACAAACTAGAGAGAAGTTGTCCGAGGAGGAAGATGACAGGGGGTTGTCAAATGGTAAGGAAAGTTCTGATCGACCAATAGAGGATTGTATACAAAAGGTAGACACATGGTTTGACCAGGGCGCTTCTACGGTTTGGTTGGAGTTGGTGGGAAAAATCACTTTCCAATGTTTAACAAAGATGGGAAAGGCATTAAAAGAAGGGTGTCAGAATTTCAGAATTTTGGGAGAAACAAAATGGGAGAGTATGCGGGGTTGGGTTGTAGAATTTCAAATCTTTCGGCTGATGGGTCTCAAGCCCAATCAGCAAAAAACGAGCAGTCTGTTTCTACAGTACTAAAGATAGTTCTTTCTGGGCCATCAATTAAGCTAAATAAGTTTGGGAAAATGGATCACAATCAAATTCTGGTTGAATCAACCAACAAAGAGGAAGAAAATAATGGTGGAATTTCAAATACTTGTCCGATAGATCACAGTGGAGACGTGGATCCGATAACAGATTTAATGTTGGTTTGTTTTACTGCAGATTCTAAAGAGAGTAATTCTAGGGGAAGATCGTTTTATCGGTCTAAATCTACATTATCTACAAAAGTGAATCGATGGAGAGGAGAAGAATTTACAGTTACAAAAGGGTGTATAAAAGGTTCAAGGAGAGAAAACACTGGTTTGGGAATGATCAAACTGTAATTTCTGAAAAAGAGGGAGCTTTAGATAGGTAGAAGGAGAAGGATATGACCTTAAGTTTAGTTCATCCAGTTAATATGGTAGCAGAATTAAATAAGGAAGGCTGTGTGGAGTCTAATATGGAGAGACAAATAGCTGACAAAAGTTTGGATAAAATGATTGAAGGGTGGCTTTTAGAAGGAGACAATTATGGTTTCAAATCTAAGACATTCAACAGAATAGCTAAAAGATTATTGCTAAGGGATGCATTAGATCAAGTTAGCACTACAACAGTTTCTTCTTCATCTTTTTCGATTCTTTTGGAGGAAGCATTTGCTACTTGGGAAGTTAGTAAGCTATTGGGGGTTTCTTTTAAGAAAGGGAAGACAACATTTTTGGAAAAATTATGAACTTGGAGAAAGATTTAAGGTTGGCCAACTGAGGTTTTCATCTTTGGGGGTATTCTGATTTTTGATTAATTAATGATGAAAACTAAGTTAGCCATAATTACATGGAATGTTAGAGGATTGGGAAGAAAGGAAAAATAGAGAGTTGTTCAAAATTTGGTTTTAAAAAACCGCCCTCTATTACTTTTGTTGTAAGAAACCAAATTAGAAAAGGTACAAAGATATTTTTTAAGAAGGAGTGGGTCGAATAACCTTCAAGGGTTTGTAGAATCTCCAACAGTTGGTTCCTATGGAGGTTTATTGAGCTGTTGGGATGAGAATTCGTTTGAATTGGAAGACCATATTATAAACAGAAGATTTATTGCCATTTTTGGGAAAATTCGAACAAACCAACTTAGGTACGATTTCATTAATGTTTATGGGCCTGCAGTTGAGGTTGAGAAAACCAGTTTTTTTGAAGAGCTAGATGATTTCCTTAACAGATAGAGTATCCCTATTTGTGTGGGAGGTGATTTTAATATGTATTTATCAGAAGAAGAGAAGGTTGGGAGAGCTCCAAACATAAATTTTATGTGGATTTTCAGTCATTTTGTTCAACAAACAAGATTAATTGATTTACCTTTGAATGGGGGAAGGTTCACATGGTGCAACAATCAGGATATCTCCACCTTTGTTAGATTGGACAGGTTCTTAGTTGATGTTCATTTCCTGAAAGCTTTTCCTAAAATTGTTCAAACCTTACTACCTAGGTCTGTGTCAGATTATAATGCCATATTTCTTGAGAATGGAGGAGTAAGTTGGGGTAAAAATCCTTTCAGACTCTTTAATTATTTGATGGATGAGGATAGTTTTGAGAAACTAGTCGATTCTACTGTTCAAGACTGGAAGAGAAAATAGAACAGAGCTGGAATTCTGACTATCCTGAAAGCAACGAAACTGACAATAAAAAATGAGCTGGGAATAGAGATCAATTTCCAGCTACAAAGATTGCTGAATTAGAAAAGGAAAATTCACAAGGCAGAGGAAAATTTCCAGCAGCTGCAAGATTTAAGTTGAAGAGAAAAAGAAGCAGAATTGACTTCTTTGAGATCATAATTATGGAGGCTTTATAAAATTGAGGAACATAATTGGTTTCAAAAATCAAGATCGAAATGGGTGGAAGAAGGGGATTGCAATATAAGATTTTTTTTATACGTGTGCTTCAGTTAGGAAGAAGAGGAATTTCATGAATGCTCTGAATGTTAAAGGTGAGATTATCCAAGATCCAGTTATAATCAAAGCTAGTGTCAAGGACTATTTTTTTTCGATATTTTTAACACCCGATCTACCTTGGAAGTTGAAGATATGAAGCTGAACTTTTCCAGAATTTCACTGGAGCAAAGTATTCTTTTAGAAAAAGAATTTTTGGAGGAAGAAATTTGGGATACTTTAAATTCATGTGACAACAACAAAGCTCCCGGGGTGGATGGTTTAAATATGGGCTTTTTAAAAGATTTTGGTCTGTCCTCAAGGTAGGTATTATTAAGTTCTTCCACAATTTTTATCTAGGGAAAGAATGGGAACATGTGATAAATCACACTTTCATTACTCTAATTTCGAAGGGGTCCAACATTGGTGGTTTAGATCTTTTCAAAGTGTCTCTCGAGGAGATTAAGAAACTGCATTAGTGATATAATCAATTATATGCAGTTTGCTTTCATCCCATGTCGTCAAATATTATATTGTTCTCTTATAGCTAATGAGGTGGTAGACTTTTGGAGGAAAAAAGGACTTAAGGGATGTGTTTTTAAGGTGGATTTCAGGAAGGTCTATGATACAGTGGATTAGCCTATACTATTTAAAGTTATGGAGAAGATGGGCTTTGGTATCAAATGGAGTAGTTGGATTAGACAATGTGTTACAACAACTTCGGTTTCAGTTTTGGTCAACGGGGTTCCTTATGAGGAATTACCAATGGCAAAGGGTCTCATTCAGGGATGTTCTCTTTCTCCACTGATTTTTAATTTAGTTGGGGAACTTCTAAACTTACTGCTTCTAAAGGCAGTATCTAAGGGGCTATTTTGTGGATTGCAGATTGGTAGGTATGTTGATTTCTCTCATTTGCAATTCGCAGATGATCTCATCATTTTCTGTGGTGTTTCGAAGATGCAGATTTTAAATGTTAATAGGGTTCTAAGAGTTTTTGAAGTCATGTCTGGACTTCAACTGAATCTAAAGAAAAGCAGGTTATTTGGTGTCAATACGACTCAAGAAGAGGTTGAGGAGTGGGCGAGGACTATTGGTTGCTCAGTTGGGTGTTTCCCTTCTGATTACCTAGAGCTTCCTCTTGGTGCAAAAAAGAATTCTTCATCCCTTTGGGATCTAGTTGTTCAAAATTTCTACAAGAAACTTGCTGGTTGGAAGGCTGCCACACTTTCATTGGCAGGGATATTAGCCTTGGTAAATTCGGTTCTTTGCTCACTTCCAACTTATTATTTGTCTCTGTTTAAAATTCCCTCCTCGATTAATTCTAAACTTAATTCCATTATGTCTAAGTTCTTATGGGGAGGGAGAATGGAGAAAAACAAGATTCATTGGGTAAATTGGTCCACTGTGTGTAAACCTAAGAATGAAGGAGGTTTGGGAGTGTTGAATCTTATCAATATGAACATAGCCCTTCTTGGGAAATGGTCTTGGAGGTTTGCTAATGATAGGAATGCTGTTTGGAGGATGATTATATGCTATAAATACAATCTTGACTCCTCCTTATTATTGTTTAATAGCAAGGTTCCAACTCAAGCTTCTTGGATCTGGAAATTAGTGGTCAATAATCATTTTAAAGAAGACTCATGTTAACTTCCTAAAAAGGCCACTTTTAAAGCCTTTTTCACTTAAGTTATTGTTTGTTTAAAAGCTCATTTTAGTCATTTTAGGATCATGTAGTTGCATATAATTGCATTTTTGGTGGCTGTGCTATTTTATTTCTTAATGGTGCTATTTGAGGGAAAGGTGCAGTTTGTCTATGGTGTGCAGGGAATAGCAAGAAAAAGGATTCTTTGGGAAGTAATGCCGCGGCATCACACGTTGCTAGAGCAGATTGAAATGCCTTGGCATTTCTGGCACAGAAAAAGATAAAAAGATATTTCTGCATAAGGACAGCTGTCACTAGACAACTGTCTCTGCACGTGAAGGACTGTTGTAACCGCCTGCCAGAGCTGCCAATGGACCACTGCCACTTGGAGGATAAGGTTCATGCACAAAATGTGATTCTAGGGGTATGAGGGGTATTTTGCACCCAACAAACTCATCATTACCCCTAGATATTTTATTTATTATATATGACACCTCATGGGAGAGAGAGAGGAAAGGACGGTGAGCACACGCATAGAGCAGAAAATTCAGATTTTTATTCTCACTTTTTCCTTTCTTTTTCCTTGGAATATTCCTCCATTGATTAAGCTCCAAGGAGTGGCAAGCTAGGAACCGAAAGGAGCTAGCGAGCTAGGTGGTTCGTGGTGGCCGAGAGGAGACCTCCGGTGGCGCGTCGAAGGCTTCTTCTCACTTCCCTTTTTGCTGCTATTTTTTTAATATTATTTTATGGGTTGTTGGAACGAATTTTCATGACTTTGTGTTTGGATATTTCGAACCCCACCATGAACTAACTTATTTGGTGGTGGTTGGTTGAATGGTTGTTTGAACTTTATTTTCAATATTATATTTATGTTTATTTTGGTTCTTTATTTGCTTTGCTTATGAATGCTTCACCATCTAGGCTTGTAAGAGGCATGGAAATGTCCATCCCTTAGATGAAGGTTAGGTATTCGGAAGAATCCTAAACTAAAAATACTTGTAATTATTCGGAAGAAACGCAAGATAAGATCCTCATAAGCAATGGGTTATGGTATTTTCAAGGGGCTTTGAACCGACCTAGGAATATTATAACTTAATCCCTTAGATCTCGGAAGAGACTAGGATAGGATTTCAATGACTAAAAAGGGTGTCTTTATCAATAGGGTAGGCTGTCCAACATCGTTGAGTGAGAGCAGATGCCTTGGCATCCTATTCTGTTAGGTTCTTTTGAACACTTTAGGAAAGCCCTGTTGAGTAAGTAAAGACCAGTTAGCTTAAATATACTTGAGAAATAAGTTTAGCAACCTTAGACCAATCCCTACCATTCATTTCATTGGAAGCTTGTCACGTGAGGATTATTTTCTTCTTATTTTATTTATCTTTTTATTTACTGTTTTTACCATTTCTCATTGCCTCAACATTTCACCATACTCAACATTAAACATCCATCATTGCCACTGCATTTCCATTTGCTACACCATCACACCATCAATCCGCATCCACCAGCATACACATATCCATTGCCGTGACATTTGTATATATCAAGACTAACTATACTTAGATAATTTAGTGCGTTGCTTTGGATAGACTTTTGTAATTTCACCCAATCCCTGTGGAGACGATACTCACTCATCATTATATTACTTGAGCGATTGTGTATACTTGCACATTATTTGCGTATATTTTATAGTAATCACAACACACGAACAAGTTTTTGGCGCCGTTGCCGGGGATTGGCAGCCTGAAGTTATTTAGTTTTGCCAGAGCATTTTATTTTGTTTTGCATTTTTATTTTTGTATAGTTTACTTGATATTTTGTTTTATTTTTCAGGTTTATTTAGTGTATGCCTAGAAGAAATTCTGAAGAGCCTTTGGAACCAATAGAACCTGAGATTGAAAGACTCTTTAGAAGAAGAAGACGTGCTCAAGGAAATATGTATCAGATTGGAAACCAAGGCATTGGGCAAGATGACAGAAATCAGAATGCCGCGGCATTAAATAATGCTGAACCTGCTATCAGGCCTCGTGTTATTCGAGATCATTTAAATCCGATGCTGGATGATCTGAATCCTGGGATTGTGGCACCCGAAATTTAAGCTGCATATTTCGAGCTGAAACCAGTCATGTTCAACATGTTGAATTCCATTGGGCAGTTTGGGGGTATGCCAACTGAAGATGCCAGGCAGCACATTCGCAATTTTCTGGAAGTTTGTGATTCTTTCCGGCAAGAAGGAGTGCATGAGGATTTCCTTAAATTAAAGCTTTTTCCGTATTCATTGCGTGACCGAGCAAGGGCTTGGTTGAGTGGTGTACCAGCCGGTTCGATGGAATCATGGGCCGATCTTTGCAAGAATTTCTTATTGAGGTACAACCCACCGAATATGAATACACAGCTAAGGAATGAAATATCATGTTTTCGCCAGGGCAAAGACGAATCCATGTATGAGTGTTGGGATCGTTACAAGAGTTTGCTTTGAAAGTGTTCAAATCATGGTTTTCATGATTGGACTCAAGTAGTCATGTTCTATAATGGAGTCAATGCACCCACGAGGATGTTACTGGATGCCTCGGAAAATGGGACATTGTTGGATAAATCACCTATGGAGGCGTTTGCTATCTTGGACAGAATTGCTAACAATGATTATCAATTTCCTTTCTCAAGACTTTGGAGTGGGAGGAGAGCACCTGGAGCATTCGAGTTAGAAGCCAAAGATTCAGTGTCCGCTCAACTCTCTGCTATTACTAATATGTTGAAGAACTTACAATGTTCCACTGATGTGAAGGAAGTGAAAACAACTAGTCTGGCATGTCTGTTATGCCAAGGCAATCATCACGAGAGCGAATGCCCAACCAACCATGAGTCCATCAACTTTGTTGGTAATTACAATCGAGGTAGCAACAATCCTTACTCAAACACTTATAATGCTGGATGGCGTCAGCATCCTAATTTTTCATGGGGAAATCAAGGAGCCCACAATGCTAATCAACCTATTAGGCAGCAGAATCACAATGAGCCTCAAGGTTACCAAAATGCTATGCCATGGCATAATGCTAACAAAGGAGCTTCATCTTCAGCGAGCATAAGTTCCTTAGAAGCTACAATTCAAGAATTCATATCTACTACGAAGACAATGCTGCAAGACCATTCTACTTCAATTAAGAATCAAGGAGCTTTACTTTATAGTCAAGGCGCCTTACTTAAAAGACATAGCTCGTCTCTGAGAGCTTTGGAAGGTCAAGTTGGTCAGATTGCTACGGCATTGCAAGAGCGTCAGCAATGACGTTTGCCAAGTGATACTGAAGTCACTAAAGGGCCTGGAAAAGAGCACTGCAATGTGTTAACTCTTAGGAGTGGAACACAAATCAATCGATAAGTCAAGGATAGTGGGCCACAACAAGATGATTCTAATCCCACTACTGAAGATGAATTACAAGATGATAGAGTTTCTGAGAAGGACAAGGAGGAGGATTCTGCCAAGGTACCAAATTCTGATGCCAAGGCAAAAGAAAATTCTATTCCTACAGCTAAGGAAGCTAGACCTCCCCCACCCTTCTCGCAAAGATTGAAGAAGCACAATGATGAAGTTTAGTTCAAGAAGTTCGTAGACATTCTTGATCAGCTCCATATCAATATACCTCTCTTGGAAGCTGTTGAACAGATGTCGATGTATGCCAAATTTCTGAAGGACATCTGTACCAAGAAAAGGAAAGTAGAGACTGTTGCCACGTCAATAGAATTTTGTTCTTCATTGAGTAAGTTACCGCCAAAGAGAAATGATCCGGGCAACTTCATTATTCCTTGTTCAATTGGAGCTAATTTCGTTGGAAAGGCTTTATGTGATCTTGGTTCAAGTGTCAACTTAATGCCGAAATCGATATTCTTGAAGCTTGGCATAGGAGATGCAAGACCCACCTCAGTTATTTTACAACTTGCCGACAAATACCATTAAACCTGAAGGGAGAGTCGAGGATGTCATAGTAAGGTGGACAAGTTTGTGTTTCCAGTCGACTTCTTAATTCTGGACTGCGAAGTTGATGCCAAGGCACCAATCATTCTGGGAAGACCTTCCTAGCCACTGGACGTATCTTGATAGACTGTGAAAAGGTGAACTCACCATGAGAGTGGCTGATCAGTGTGTGACTGTCAATGGTTTTAGAACGCTCAAATATGTTGATGACACTGAAGAATGCCAAGGCATTTCTGAATTGAACTCAGTGATTGAAGAAGAGACTGAACATCTTTGCCAGAACAACTTCATTCAGCTAGCAGAAAATGAATATTGGGTGGATGATGAAAGCTTAGTGGAGTCCGACAACTTTCTAATTTTGGAGGAGCAATTTAGCTTAGTACAAGTTAGATCAGGTATGAATTTTGAACCTCTGAATTTTGATGAATTCATTTCTCCTAAGCCTTCATTATTGCATGCACCCAATCTAGAGCTTAAGACTTTGCCAGGGCATCTTAAATATGTTTACTTAGGTAGCGATGAGACTTTACGGGTGATTATTTCCGCTAACCTTACTGCTAACCAAGAGCAAAGTTGTTAGTGTTTTGATGCAGCATAAGAAGCAATTGGTTGGACTATGGCCGATTTGAAAGGCATTAGTCCCACGATCTGCACGCACAAGATTCTGCTAGAAGATTACCACGACAATTCAATTGAACCACAAAAAAGACTCAACCCTGTTATGAAGCAAGTGGTGATGAAAGAAATTCTAAAATGGCTTGATGCTGGAGTGATCTACCCCATCTCCAATAGCTCATGGGTGAGCCCTGTCTAATGTGTTTCGAAGAAAGGAGGCACGACGGTGGTTACGAATGAGGATAATGAGCTATTACCCACTCGCACTGTGACCGGATGGAGGATATGCACGGACTATCAAAAACTCAACAAAGCTACGAAGAAGGACCACTTTCCTCTGCCTTTCATCGACCAAATGTTGGATCGATTGGCCGGTAAAGCATTCTATTGCTTTTTGGATGGGTACTCGGGGTACAATCAAATTTCCATCGCACCAGAGGACCAGGAGAAGACTACATTTACTTGTCCCTATGGCACTTTTGCCTTTAGGAGGATGCCTTTTGGACTCTGTAATGCCCCGGCAATGTTTCACGCTGTATGCAAGCTATATTTTCAGATATGGTTGAGGATTTTCTGGAGATCTTCATGGACGATTTTTCTGTTTGTGGGGATGATTTTGAACGATGCCTCGACAATTTAGCAAAAGTTCTCAAGAGATACGAGGAGGCTGAGTTGGTCTTAAACTGGGAAAAATGTCACTTCATGGTGACTGAAGGCATTGTATTAGGCCACAAAATTTCACACAAGGGTATTGAGGTAGACAAGGCGAAAATTGAAGTGATTGAAAAGTTTCCACCACCAACTTCGGTCAAGGGAATAAGAAGTTTTCTTGGACATGCTGGATTCTATAGAAGGTTTATCAAAGACTTCTCCAAGATTTCTAAACCCTTGTGCACATTACTTCAACAAAACCAACCCTTTGTGTTTGACGAATTATGCCTCGGCGCATTTACTGAGCTGAAACGACAACTGATCTCGGCACCCATTGTAGTCCCTCCCGACTGGACATCACCATTTGAGCTGATGTGTGATGCAAGCGATTATGTCGTAGGAGCTGTTTTGGGGCAACGCCGAGGTAAAATCTTTCATGTTATTTATTACTCTAGCCGCACTTTAAATGAAGCACAATTGAACTACACCACCACTGAGAAAGAATTACTTGCCATGGTATTTTCTTTTGATAAATTTAGACCTTACCTAATAGGCACTAAAGTTATTGTTCACACTGATCATTCGGCTATAAAATACTTAGTGAACAAAAAGGATGCCAAGCCTATACTTATTAGGTGGATCTTACTTTTGCAAGAATTTGACTTAGAGGTGGTAGATGAAGGAACTGAAAATCAAGTTGATGATCACTTATCTAGGCTAGAGAACAATTCTGAATGCCATGACACTGTAGATATCCAAGAGGAATTTCCTGATGAGAAAATCTTATATGCCGCGGCAATCCCGTGGTACGCTGACCTTGTTAATTTTCTTGTTAGTGGAATTATGCCTTTTGATTTGAATAGTCAGGCTAAAAAGAAGTTCAAGCACGATGCAAGGCACTATTTTTGGGATGAGCCATATCTGTTCAAACATTGTGCCGATCAGCTCATTAGACGATGTGTACCTGAAGAGGAGCAAAGTGATATTTTGTACCACTGTCATTCGGCCCCAAGTGGAGGCCATTTTGGTGGAGCAAGGACTGCTGCTAAGGTCCTGCAATCAGGCTTTTACTGGCCAACTTTGTTTAGAGATGCCCAAGCATTTTACAAAGGATGTGATCGATGCCAATGGACTGGAAACATCTCCAGACGACATGAGATGCCGCTGCAAAATATTTTGGAGATAGAGCTGTTTGATGTGTGGGGCATCGACTTCATGGGACCATTCCCATCTTCTGAAGGAAAATTATATATATTGCTTGCTGTGGATTATGTGTCAAAGTGGGTGGAAGCAATAGCAACTTCAAAGAATGACTCCAAGACCGTACTCAAGTTTTTGCACAAGTATATTTTCACTCGGTTTGGAGTACCTCGTGCTATCATCAGTGATGAAGGAACCCATTTTGATAACAAGTTGATTGGCAAGGCATTGCTGAGATATGGAGTTCGACACAATATTGCCACGGCATATCATCCGCAGACAAATGGCCAAGCTGAGATATCTAATCGAGAGATCAAGCAGATTTTAGAGAAAGTGGTGAACCCAAAGCGAAAGGATTGGTCGCCAAAGTTGGATGAAGCACTTTGGGCGTACAAAACAGCATTCAAAACTCCTTTGGGGATGTCACCCTTCAAGTTAGTGTATGGTAAAGCTTGTCATCTCCCGGTTGAGCTTGAACATAAAGCTTATTGGGCTATCAAGCGATTGAATTTTGATGCTCAACTAGCTGGGGAGCAGAGATTATTAGAACTTAATGAAATGGAAGAGTTTAGAGCACAAGCATATGAGAATGCTCGGATATACAAGGAGAAAACCAAGAAGTGGCATGACCAAAAACTGATGCCACGACATTTTCATGTGGGGCAACAAGTCTTGCTTTACAACTCCAGACTTAAACTCTTTCCTGGGAAGCAAAAATCTCGATGGTCAGGGCCATTTGAGGTGCATTATGTCTATCCCCATGGAGCTGTTGACATCAAGAGAATAGACAATGGGAAGATCTTCAAGGTCAATGGCCAACGTCTGAAAGCCTACAATGGAATTCCACCATCGCACAACAAGGACGTGTTACGGCTGCACGATACTGAAGCGTGCCCAGAGGAGAACCAAAATTCGATGCCTCGGCATTGAATTTGTGTCTGTGCATAAATAAAATTTAACATTCAAGTTTTTTCTTTAGTTTTATTTTATTTTATTTTGTAATTAATTTTTGATCTGATTTGTAGGGACCACATTGCTGCAAACTGTACAAGGAGCGGTTACCAAAGGAAGGAAAGGACAAAGCATTAATTGGAGAGATATTCTTTTGATTTGTTTCTTTTGATTTAATTTAATTTCTGACATTTACTTTTCTCTTTCCATAGTTTTTGTCCCATCATCATCATTGCTTTTTGGTAGTTTTTCCTTCCCCATACACGCACAACCCCCACCCACTAATTTCTCTCTTAACCGTCCTATCACCCCTTTTCCTTCTTAAATTTTTAACTTTTTCTTTTATCTTTCATTATTAATTTTTCTCTTTCATTTTAACTTTTACCTTTTCTCTTTCTTTCATTCATCTTTTTTCTTTGTTATTTCTCCATAGCCGAAATACATCCAAGTTTTTAAAGCTTTCAAAAGCTTCTTCCTTTTTCATTTTTCTTACATCAAAAACACTGAAAATGGTGCGTTTAAGACCGGCTCCAACCGACACGACCGCTTGGAAACAGTTTGAGAACGATGAGGCTAAGGCTCGGTTCCAAAACTTCAAGAACCGAAAACTCTTTTTTGAGTTAGGATTTATTTTTACCCAGGAAACCGATGGTAGTTTTGGACCCGATGTTATGGACATTGTGACGCCGCTCAAATGACAGAAGTTTGCCCGTCATCCTGGTTCGGTGAATGCCTCATTAGTTAAGGAGTTCTATGCAAACATTTCCAAGCCCAATCAACACTCCATCTTCGTTCGAGGTAAGCAAATCCGTTTTACATCCACTGCTATTAATCGTTATTTTCATTTACAGGAGGTAGTAGACGCCCATGCCACGTTCGAAGAGGAAGCAGATAGTAACACATACGATGGGATCTTGGAGGACCTTTGTTTCGAGAACACTGAGTGGAATGGTTGCCAGACGAGCCGATACTCGGTCAACCGGGAACGTCTTCATCCGCGCGCAAAGTTATGGAATCACTTTCTCAAGCATAAACTAATGCCCACCTCCCACAACACTACGGTATCACTTTCACGCTTATTGCTTTTGCATTCTATAATGGTATCCCGTTCGATCGATGTGGGTTGTATCATTGTTCAGCAAGTTCACGACTGTTTGGGTAAAAAGGCAAGTGCTTTGGTGTTTCCTAATTAATTACTACTTTATGTCGTAAGAAAAAGGTTGAGGAAAATGCTTTTGATGAAATTTTACCTGGATTATCGGGCATCGCTAGGGCTAGACTTCCACTGTTTTGGGAATTAAAATCCCAAGTCTAACACCCTGTTCATGAGCAATCTGCAGGTGCTACAGAATCGAATGCCGAGGCAAGGTTACTTGCTCTCGAGAAGCTGTGACGCAACTCAAGCTCAAATGCATGCTTTACACGGTGACATCCTAACTTCTTTGGATATGTGAAGCATAGAGATGCTGTGGTGGAATCTTCTTTCAAGAAATCATTCCCCACGGACAACGGAATTTTCCTGGATTCCCAGACGAAATTCTGCCGGCATTCAATGCCGAGGCATCTCCAGATCCTGAGCACGATGCACCTGATCCTCATGCTGATGACCCTACTCATGATACACACCGGTCCAAGACTCCTGAATATCCGCCCACTGTCCCTGTCGAAGAAACACCTAGCCCCGTCCCGTACTTATCCTTCTCTTTCACACGTAGGGTCGCCGCACCAAGACCACGCTGGATGCATTGCGCACTATTACTCCAATTCTTCCGAGTCCAGCCCAGCACCTATCCGAAAGCGCACCCGACAAGGAGCTGCTAGCACCTCCAAAGCACCACCATCACGTAAACATTGAGGTACCTCTCTTGCATCTATTTTCATTTAGTTGCATTTCATTGCATAACATATAGTTATAGATAGTTTTTCTCTTAAAGCATTGAGACAAGCTTCCCTTAAGTTTGGGGGAGGTATTGTTCTTGGTAGGTCATATGCATGATAGCATTAGCATAGTATTATGCCATGGCATCAGTAAATGGTAGGACAGTTAGATAAAATGTTTTGAGGATACCTGATGATGATAATTTTGTTAGGCTAAATCTGAATGTAAATGTGTTGAGAATGATAGACTCACTCTAGGGCTTGATGCTTGGTGAAAAATATTTACACGATTTGTATGTTCTCTATACTTAGAAAATTTAGGAAATTTTTATGAAGGAACTTTAGTTAGCCTTGGCATTGATTATAGTATGGTTTTAAAGAAAAATCAAAAACAAACTCCCTTAGAATGAAACTGTGAATAAATGCTTAAGCATAGCTGTAGAGGGACACTCCTCTTGCCGTGGCATTTCCTGGAACTTTCTTTAATAAATGGAAGCCTTGTGCATATGAGTGAATGAAAGAAGTCACAGGATCACTCTACTTAACTAGCTCGGGGATGGAAGGTATGCTCCCTTTCATCTAGAGTGTGGGAGAGTAGGTGTGATGAGCTGACTCCCTTCGTAACATTTTAAAAAAAAATCAAAGAAAAGGGAGTAAAAATGTGCTTAATGATAAGTAAATGCCTTGACAAAAACTAGGGGACTTGATTAGAAATTGTCTAAATTCGCTAAGTATAGATTGGATACAATCACGCACACACACTACCACAAATGATTTTGACCTAGGGAAAAGTACTTGAATTCTTGATAAGTCTAGCATGTTGAAGCCTATCGTTCTGAGGGTTGAAATTCAATTTTGTCCTACTGTTTTACTATCAAACTTTGCCATGACATTATGCTTATGTAACTGCTATCCATTGCTTGAGGACAAGCAATAGCTTAAGTTTGGGGGTGTGTTAACTTCCTAAAAAGGCCACTTTTAAAGCCTTTTTCACTTAAGTTATTGTTTGTTTAAAAGCTCATTTTAGTCATTTTAGGATCATGTAGTTGCATATAGTTGCATTTTTTGTGGCTGTGCTATTTTATTTCTTAATGGTGCTATTTGAGGGAAATGTGCAGTTTGTCTATGGTGTGAAGGGAATAGCAAGAAAAAGGATTCTTTGGGAAGTAATGCCGCGGCATCACACGTTGCTAGAGCAGATTGAAATGCCTTGGCATTTCTGGCGCAGAAAAAGACAAAAAGATATTTCTGCATAAGGACAGCTGGCACTGGACAACTGTCTCTGCACGTGAAGGACTGCTGTAACTGCCTGCCAGAGCTGCCAATGGACCACTGCCACTTGGAGGATAAGGTTCATGCACAAAATGTGATTCTAGGGGTATGAGGGGTATTTTGCACCCAACAAACTCATCATTACCCTTAGATATTTTATTTATTATATATGACACCTCATGGGAGAGAGAGAGGAGAGGACGGTGAGCACACGCATAGAGCAGAAAATTTAGATTTTTATTCTCTCTTTTTCCTTTCTTTTTCCTTGGAATATTCCTTCATTGATTAAGCTCCAAGGAGTGGCAAGCTAGGCGCAAAAAGGAGCTAGCGAGCTAGGTGGTTCGTGGTGGCCGAGAGGAGACCTCCGGTGGCGCGTCGAAGGCTTCTTCTCACTTCCCTTTTTGCTGCTATTTTTTTATATTATTTTATGGGTTGTTGGAACGAATTTTCATGACTTTGTGTTTGGATATTTCGAACCCCACCATGAACTAACTTATTTGGTGGTGGTTGGTTGAATGGTTGTTTGAACTTTATTTTCAATAGTATATTTAAGTTTATTTTGGTTTTTTATTTGCTTTGCTTATGAATGCTTCACCATCTAGGCTTGTAAGAGGCATGGAAATGTCCATCCCTTAGATGAAGGTTAGGTATTCGGAAGAATCCTAAACTAAAAATACTTGTAAGTATTCGAAAGAAACGCAAGATAAGATCCTCATAAGTAATGAGTTATGGTATTTTCAAGGGGCTTTGAACCGGCCTAGGAATATTATAACTTAATCCCTTAGATCTCGGAAGAGACTAGGATAGGATTTCAACGACTAAAAAGGGTGTCTTTATCAATAGGGTAGGCTGTCCAACATCGTTGAGTGAGAGCAGATGCCTTAGCATCCCATTCTGTTAGGTTCTTTTGAACACTTTAGGAAAGCCCTGTCGAGTAAGTAAAGACCAGTTAGCTTAAATATACTTGAGAAATAAGTTTAGCAACCTTAGACCAATCCCTACCATTCATTTCATTGGAAGTTTGTCACGTGAGGATTATTTTCTTCTTATTTTATTTATCTTTTTATTTACTGTTTTTACCATTTCTCATTGCCTCAACATTTCACCATACTCAACATTAAAACATCCATCATTGCCACTGCATTTCCATTTGCTACACCATCACACCATCAATCCGCATCCACCAGCATACACATATCCATTGCCGTGACATTTGTATATATCAAGACTAACTATACTTAGATAATTTAGTGCGTTGCTTTGGTTAGACTTTCGTAATTTCACCCAATCCCTGTGGAGACGATACTCACTCATCATTATATTACTTGAGCGATTGTGTATACTTGCACATTATTTGCGTATATTTTATAGTACTCACAACACGCGAACAACTCATTTGGATCCAAGTTTCGTAGTATGTGCAGAATTCAAGTTGGTAATGGTGAATTAATTCGGTTTTGGCAAGACCACTGGACGATAGACTACCCGCTTAAGGTTACTTTCCCTAGACTATTTTCCATTTCTTCTAACAAGAGTGACAAATTAATTGAGTTTGGTGAGTTTAGTTCATTGGGATGGATTTGGAATATTCAGCAGAGGAGGAATTTTGCAGATTGGGAATTTGAACAATGCAAATTTGATTTCAATCATCTCTAATTTTAGACTGTCTAAAGTGTCAAATGATGGAATGATCTGGAAAGGTAATGGGGCTAGTGTCTACTCTGTTAGTTCATATGTGAAGGTGTGTTCCTCGGGTTCTGATGAGGTTCATTTTTGGAAGAACATCTTGTGGAAAGGATTGGTTCCTCGAAGAGTTGAGTCTTTTATGTGGCAGGTGGTTCTTCAGAAGCTGCCAGTGAAAATATAGGTGGTTAAAAGAGGTGTTATGGGTATTGAGGATGTTTTATGCCCTCTTTGTAAATTGGTGGATGAATCTTCTTCTCATTTATTCTTCTCTTGTTTTGTTGTGTGGTCACTTTGGAACAAATTCATGAAGTTTTGGAGTCTAAGTTCAGTTTTTCATGACAATGCTCAGAGCTTTCTCCTAACCGGGGAAGAATTGAATTTTAATTCTGTTATTTGGACTTTTATTCCTGGAGTTGTTATTTGGACTATTTGGAAAGTCAGGAATGCCATTGTCTTCGAAAGTGGGAAGTTAGACCAAACTGACTTATTTTTCTTAGCAAGATTTAGGCTTGCTTCATGGTTCTTAGCTAAGTTTAAAGATTCTTTTATTCCTAAGGACTCTCTCATCAGTGACCCCTCCCTAGGGGATTTTTGTTTCCCCCACAACAATTCGATTATCACTACGCTCCCTTTGTCCCCTCCTCCTAAGGGCTTTGTCAAATTGAATGTGGACGTAGCAACCAGTGATGATTAGAAGAGAAGTGAAATTTCTGGTATTCTAAGAGATGATGCATGATTGATTTTAGGTTCTTTCAAGGAGGCTTTTGTACCGAGTCCACCTACTTTGATGGAGCTAAAGGCCGTTCAGAAGGGATTATCTTTTTTTGATTCCTTGAGAGGATGTATTAAGGGTCGGTTGATTATTGAAACTGATTGTAAAGTGGCAGTGGAATGGGTTAAGAATGGTGTATGTATGTCATAATTGCCATTAAACCAAAAAGGGTCGCACTTGTTACATGACACTGGACATCATTAAGCCTGAGAAGGCATTGAATCCACATCAAAGAAAACAGTCTAAAGTCAAGCCAATGTCACCCTTCAATGGAAAGTATTCGAACCAACAGATTCCATTTTGACAACCAGTTTTGCTCTTTATTTATAAGTCGGATGTCCACAAATAGTTGTATTTTCTTCCATACAGACTATGAAACCATTATTCAAAGAAATGGATAGTACATATCTTATATTCCAATTGGTTTGCTGACAGAAACTAAACTAACCTGAATCTACAACTTTCAAGCACAGATGATGGAAGTTATGAATGCTTTTGGATGGATCCAAAACCAAAGGCTCATGTTGACTACCGAAGTTCCTCCTCTCCCCGCACCAAACTCCCCCAAGCATGATAGCATTCATTCATACCAGCACAACAATCTCCTTTTGATTGATCTGTACAGTGAGGGGCTACAATAATGCTCTCAATCAACAAATAGTCTGATCATTATCTCAGGCTGATTGCAATATCACCTTCTCCGCAGCTGTGCTCTGGTACTCGGCACAAGCCTCAGGGGTATCTTCTTCACTAGGTGGAACCAGCTGCCAGAACAGTGGTAAGTACCTATCCCATTCAAGCAATATCGTTGAGCCTTTGGCACTCCCAGTTTTTTCCTTCACCATAAAGACTTGAAGTAAAGACGTTGTTAAAGGAAATAAAAGCAATGCAGTTGTTAAGATGATTTGTGAGTATGGAACTAGTAGACATCAAAGAATTATCATTAGAGAACCACATAAAAAAGTCGATACCACAATAGAAAATACAAAGTTTCTAAAACCAGTTTTTAAAGATGGCAATCCTCATTACAGGAGATAGTATTAATATTATAATTGTAATCTTCAAATTGAAAAAAAGGATAACTTTAATTAATTCACTCAGAAAATAAAGAAAACCAATGTGTTTTTAGTATTAGAAGCAGCAACGGGGGATAAAATTACAAATAGCAAAATTATAGTAAATGGCTATAAGTTTCTATAAAGAGAATACACATGTCCGTGCACACACACATATCGTGTAAAAATAAAATTCAGAATATAAAAGAAATGCATTATGGGTTGCGTGCTTGTGCCAAATATTGCCAGCTAACAAATCATTTAAAATTAGTAGGATAAGATATTGTTTAAAGAATTTACTATGCAGAAAAATTGCAAGTTAGACTCATCATGATTTCAATATTAACCTTCAGAATCTAAAATTTACAAAACATTACACCATATAAAAGAAATTCCCATAAATTATAACATCATTTTATACTCGAGGTTTAGAGTTTTGAGCGGGACAGATTAGTTCTCATGTACTATTTGAAGAGGCTAAACTAAATTTGCCATGCACATAAGAGAATACTAAATTTTAGCCAGCCCAGTCCTAAATAGCTCTGTCACTGCTCGCTAGCCTGCAGGCAGCGGCTCTTAACCTAAGAAATACGTGACAAATCTAATAATAGTTTCTTGTGCTGGTTCATGATGATTGTTGGACAATTCAAGGTCAACTTACAACATGGGCTTCAGTGAGGCTCTTAAGCTGTATCTGTCCAACAGGGGCTGTTACTCTTTGGATCTTCACAATTTCCTTATTTATCTAATCAAATATTTATAAAATTGTAAAGATGATAAACTGAAGGAATAATGATGATGAGAGAAATTTAATCATAAACAAAAAAACAGATTCCATTAAATGATTATGTAACATAAAATTTTAATGGAGAACAGGAGAAGGGAGGGGATGCAGGGCAGAAATGAAGTAAATGGAATAAAATACAAAAAATCATTGTAAATAAAGAGAAGAAATTATATAGATAGATAAATAGATAGATAGCGGGAGGGAGGCAGGGAAACCAAAAAGGAGAATAATTCAAAGTATCCATTTAGCTCTACATATTGAATCCAACAAAAAAATCATAACATAAACATTAATTGCGAGTTAGATGTAAATAGTAGTTTCCTTCTTTAACTCTTACTCTAGAGTCCTACTTTGTTGATAATCTTACCTTTAGTCTATCTTAAACTCTTTGACAACACTTTTATAAATACTCCACTGTACTCTCTAATTGAAAGGTGAAATAAACAAATTTTTTTTCTAGAGAATCTGATTTCTACATGGTATCAATCGCCGGCGTTGATCCAAGCTTTGCTCCTGATGCCGTTTAACAAAATTCCGACCTTCAGTGTACTTTCTTTGCCCTGTCTCTCTCTCAATCGTGAAATTTCTATCCTAGGCCATACCCATCGCAACACCGACCTTCTTGTTGCACTGCTCCCATCGCAGTGCTACTCCAGTTGCAGTGCTACTCTCCTCGCTGTGCCGTTCTTGTCGAACCGCCAACACAACGCTTCCCAATCAGATTTCTACCCTCATTACCAAGCAGCACCCCCATCGCAGCGTCGTAACCCTAGCAACACGGTGCTAACTTTCCCGTCGTGCCGACTTCCTCACCGCACCCAATTCTCTCGTCTGTTGTCTCCTCGTGTTTTGCCTCCTATCGTGGATCGTGGCCGACAATGGTTCATCCACAATCATCCGAAGTTCCTACGAAAGTAGGCACCTCATCGCTCACCCGATCACTATAGATGCAGGCTCCTCTTCCATCATATTTTATCGCTTGAATGACGATAATTATTTTCCCTGGTCTCAATCAGTTCGTCTATATATCACTGGTCTTTGGAAGCAACAATATCTCTTGGCAAATATGCCGATTCCAGACCCGTGCGATCCTCAATATGAAACATGGTTGATCGAAAACACAATGATCATGTCCTGGCTCCTAAACTCCATGATGACGAAAATTAGTGAAAATTTCATGGTATATACGACTGTTGCCGAAATATGGACTACTTCTAGTGAAACCTATTGTAATCTCGATATTTCAGCTTCCTTGTTTGGAATTTAATGTCAGATTAATGATTTCAAACAAGGCGATATGAGTTTCACACAATACTTTACTCAGTTGTCTCGCATGTGCTAACAATTAGATCTCTTTGAATCCTACGATTGGCATTGCGGTGCGGATGCAAGACTTTTCAAAGGGTTGCTCGAGAAATGTCGGGTCTTTCAATTCCTGTATGGGCTAACAGTAACTCTCGATGACATCTGTGGTAAAATTTTGGGCATTAAACCTCTTCCATCCCTTCGTGAAGTATTTACCGAGGTCTGCCGTGAGAAAAATCGCCGTTCATTAATGCTTCCACCTACTGTCATTGACAATTCGACACTAGTCACTCACTCGACGAGTGATGCTCATTCAAAGAAAGGTCATCATTGGTCTTGGTACTACCACTGCAATAAAGTTGACCATGTTTGGGAAAAATACTGGAAGCTTTATGGCCGCCTTGCTGACTGGAAACCTTCCAAATCATCCTCCTAGCGTGATTCTCACAGAAATACTGCAGTAATCAACACTGGTAGCAGTTCGTTTAACCTTTATCAACTGGAAGAACTCAAGCAAATCTTCGATCAAATCCAGTCCTCTTCTGAGCTGAAACACACATATACTGTGAGTGAAGGTAGATCTAACTTTGCTTTATTCTCTAAGGGTTGTGTTTTTTGGATTGTTGATTCAGGGACAAGTGACCACACAACCGATGGTTCACTTTCTTCTATTATGGACAGTGGCTCAATTCAGATTAACAACCATTTCACTTTATCTAATGTTCTTTATATCCCAAATTCGGCTTGCAATCTGCTTTCGGTCAGTAAATTATTTACGGATTTGGGTTGTGCTTCCCAATTTAACTTTGATATTTATGAATTTCAGGATTTGAGCTCTGGATGGTGATTGGCAATGCTAAGTGTCGTGGTGGCTTATACATCCTTGAAGCACCTTCTTTGGTTTACAAAACAACACCCTCTACTATTGTGTCCTCATATGTTTCCATATCTCCATCTCCCAGTGATATGTATGCTGAAATTGTTTTATGACATTTTAGGTTAGGTCATCTGAGTTTTAGTTATCTTGCTAAATTGTTTCCCAAGTTGTTTGTTAATAAAAACCCTTTATCTTTTTCTTGTGATATATGCCATCTTACTAAACACATTCTCAATACATATTCTCCTTTTTCTTTTCGTTCTTCCAAACTATTTTTCACGATATATGTGACATTTGAGGTCTATCTCATGTCAAAGGCTTACATGGGGTTCGTTGGTTCACCTCTTTTATCAATGATCACTCTCGTACTACATGGGTTTTTCTCATGAAAGATAAATCCAAGGCTAGGGGAATTTTCAAACGTTTCCATAAAATGATTGAGACCCAATTTTAAAGTTATATCGGTATTCTCAAATCCGATAATGGTAGTGAATATTTTTCTAACTTGTTAGGGTCTTTCTTTCAGGAAAAAGGCATTTTCCATCTCACTTCTTGTGTTGATACAACACAACAAAATGGGTCTTCTTGAAGTAACCCAGACTCTTCTTCTTTTTCATTCACGTTCCTAAGTACCTTTGGGGTGAGGCTCTCTTAACTGCAACCTATCTCATTAATCGCATGCTCAGTAAAGTCCTTAAATTCCAATGTCTCCGAGATGTTCTTTCTCAAATTTTCCTTATTTTAAACCGTTCACTATTATTATTCCTCTTCGTGTCTTTGGTTGTACAGTTCTTGTCCATTATCATTCCCCCACTAAGTCCAAACTTGATCCACGGGCAGTTTGTTGTGTCTTTGTTGGGCACTCCTCTTTACAAAAGGGTTATCAATGCTAGTCTCCTTCTACCAAGAAAATGTTCACTTCCATGGATATTACCTTTCTTGAACATAAGCCTTTCTTCTCTAAAATTGAAATCCAAGGGGAGAGTGAGTGTGAATTTCAACTCTTTCTGATTCATACAGAGTTACTCATCAACTTATCTCCCACTGAACCTATATAACCTCAACCATCGCCTAAAACAATCACTCAAACACCACCTAATACCGAAACCCCACACCAAACTGATTCATCCAAAACACCTAATCCATCCGTGTCTTTATTTGCTCCCCAAACTAATATCCGTACTTATAAAAAGCGACCAAAATTTACCTCACGTGTCCCCATACCACCAACGCATTGTCAAGAGCCAGAACCAGACTCAAATTCCTTGGAAGGTGAAGAAGGTGATCAGAGTAAGTTAGATGTTTCGATTGATACTAGTGAACTACCCATTGCTCAAAGAAAAAGAGTAAGAAGGTGTACATCTCATCCTATTATTAAATTTATTACTTATGGTAAACTAATGTCTAGGTTTAAGTCATTTACATCCAAAGTTGACAGTATCTGCATTCCAGAGACCATATAAGTGTTATGTTTGGCTTGCAAATTGTCAAATTTGGCAAGTTGGCAAAGTTAACAAGTTGGTTGGTGGCCAACTTGTACACATGAGAAAATTCATCTTTGGTAGGTGGCCAACTTTGCACATGGGAATTTCATCTTTGGTCCCTAAAATATTAGGTTATTTATAAGTTTAGTCCTTAAAACTCAACTATAAATAGACCTAAGTATTTCATTAGAAATCGTAACAAAACAAGTTCGCTTTTCCTCTTGTTTTCTTCATTCTCTCACGTTGGGAATTATAAAGAATTCCATTTGTTGACATTGAAGTTATCATCCGGTGTCGTGCCTGAGGAGTAGACGATATTCTCGTCGAACCTCGTAAATTTGGTGTGTTCTTTCCTTTATTGTACTTTATTTGATTTTTTCATTGTGTTTCAATATTTAATAGTTTGACAGGTTTGTCCGCTGTGCAACCTTTGGTGGTTTTGATCTTGACATTTTAGGTCAATTTTGAAACTATGTTTGTGTGGGAAATAACTCGGTTTCCTGAACAATTGGCGTCAGAGCTTCGGTTGAGGTTATCCTAGCGGTCGTGTTGTTGAAAATATACAGTTCGCGCTATTGAATATTGTTCTTTAGAATTAAAATTCCAAAATACAGATCAGTTGAAACATCAAGCTCTTTATCTGGACCGGTGAAGAGGGTGATGGCAAATACAAACTTCTCGGTGGAGTTGTTTGATGGATCCGATTATTTTGGTATGTGGCAAGATGAGGTATTAGACACTTTATTCTAACAAGGTCTAGACGCTTTATTCTAACAAGGTCTAGACATCGCCATTGAGAAAGAAAAGCCCGTAGATATGGAGGAGAATGAATCGGGAACAATCAATCATTTGGCTACAAGAACGAGGCTTTTGTAAGTAAGATGTGGAAAGCATTGGAGGAAAAATTCCTAAAGAAAAGCTCTCAGAATCGTATCCACATGAAGAAAAGATTGTTCATATTTGATTTTTAACTAGAAACTAATATGAATGAACACATCAAAGCGTTTAATGAGCTAGTGGTAGACTTATTGGGCATGGATGAAACCTTCAAAGATGAAGATTTGGCTTTGATGTTGATGTCATCTCTTCCAGATGAATTTGAGCACCTTGAGACAAAGTTACTTCATGGCAAGGATAATGTTACCCTTAAAGATGTAACTGCACCTTTATATAGTTATGAGCTCAGAAAGAAAACCAAGAAGGAGAGCAAGTATGAAGCAGCGGAGACCATGGTGGCAAGAGGTGACTCGAAAAGTTAAAATCCAAAGTGGAGAGGGAGATCAAAGTCGAATTCCAGACTGGTAAAAGATAAATGTGCCTTTTGTCATGAAAAAGGCCATTAGAAGAAAGATTGTCCGAAACTGAAGAAGAAATGAAAAGTTGCTCCAGATGCATGTGTTGCAGAGCATGATGCAAATGACTCTGACATATCATGGGTTGCTTCATCAACAACATTTCATTCAGATGAGTGGATATTAGATTTGGGTTGCACCTATTATATGTCCCCTAATCGAGAGTGGTTCTCCAATTTAGCAGAACTAAATGCAGGAGTTGTTTATATGGGCAATGATAATGCTTGTAAAACTGTTGGGATATGTTCAATTCGATTGAAGAATCAAGATGGGTCAACCAGTGTTCTGAATGATATCCGATACGTGCCTATTTTGAAGAAAAATCTCATCTCGTTGGGAACCTTGGAATCTAAAGGCTCAATAGTCACTATGAGAGATGTAGTTTAAAAGTCACATTTGGCACACTTGTGATGATGAAGGTCACCAGGAAAAATACGTGCTTGTATCAAACAGAGAATGAATCAAAGCAAACACTCTCACATCATCACCAAAGCCAGATAACAGATGTTAATGGTCAAAAAAGTAAATTCAATAAAGGTGCCAATTTACAAATCAACACATTTCATGAGGCATCAAATGAATTTCAATGTCAGCAATAGTAGAAAACAAATAACCGAAATCAAGAATCGAAAGACTTACTTAACAGCTAAAGCTAATTGCTTGATAACAGATGTTGGATGAATATTATTGGTGAAGTCTAGTTTGGTAGCTAGAAAAGTGAAGGAAAACTAAATGACATACAAATGGCAAATCCTCCAATTCAATTACAACAAAAAATATAGAGATTTTCAAATTTACCTAGGTCGTATTTCAAATCAGTGAGAGCTATTGGTAACTGAGGACCGACGGTGCACGATATGGAATCACCAAATATATTAAAATAATGGAAATTTTAGACAAAAAAAAAAAAACAAATGAAGGAGCTAATTGTGGTAATTTGAATTAATCATTAGCTGCCAAAAGCATATAGTTAATTGGTAAAATGTTACTATTGGTCCTTATATTATATATAGATTTTAGATTTAATCTTATATTGTATTTTAGTCAATTTTAACCTTAAACTTGTTAAATCTAACCGTATTGATTCAATAAAGGAATGGACATCATTGCAAACAATATGTCAATTCTTATCATTAAAAAAATAACCTAATTCTTAAATTTGCTTCTGAGTGACACTACAGACTATTGAAATTTCAGTCATATAGATGAGTGTAAATTTTATAAATTGGACTGTAATTGCACACTTTTTTGTGTCGCCTCATCTCTAGAAATTTTTCATTCATCTAACTCAATGTTAATCAATACATCTACGAGATTGTCACGAAGAGGAGGATATAAGTTCTCACATTCATGTCAGGGTGCATCACACAATTCATAACATTCCCATTGGCATTAAATATTAGTTATAGTTATGTAGTTGTAAACAGACACGATAATATATTGTGTCCTTGAAAATTTACGTGTACTCCTGCTAAAGTTAACCATGAGAAGTTGGCTAGGCTCACTTAACTCATTACCCTTTATTTTTTGACGCTGAAGCGTATGCTGATAACCCATAAATTGATCAAACTTTATTTCTGGATGCTGAAGCGTATGTTGATAACCCATAAATGGATCAACAAACATGTAACAAAATACAAACAAAAGATAAAAAAGTCATTGAAGTTCTAAAAACCAAACAATGTTGAAGTTTGAGATTTTATGGATTTGAATTTGTTTGTGGATGTTGAAGCGTCTGCTAATAACTCATTAAATATTAGTTTTGTAGTTGTGAATAAACAATATGGGATATTGTGTCCTTTATTTCTGGATGTTGAAACGTTTGTTGATAACCCATAAATGGATCAACAAACATGCAACAAAATACAAACAAGAGATAAAAAATTACTGAAATTATGAAAATCAAACAATGTTATTGAAAATGTGAGATGATACAAATTTTTGTTTGTTTGTAGATATTGAAGGTCTGTTAATAACTCATAAATGGATGCAACTTATTTAAGCAATATCTTGGAGTTGATTCTTGTAAATCTAGAAATGAATTGTCATGAGGGTTTGTAAAACATTTGTAGTTATTGAATCTCATTCATTTCGGGAGCAAAGGAGTTTCTCATTGAACTCTCTTGATTCTTTTTTTTGAAAGGAACAAACAAATCTAATTATTGAATATTCCTTATATAGTATTCAAAGACTAACTTGATTAAGGCTTGAACTGAGCTTCCAACAATTCAAAAGGAGAATTTGTTAAGGTTAACTTAGATGCAAGTTTTGTTAAGGTAGTTTGAGATAGAAATAAACATATTTGTTACGAATAACATATTAAATCCCCCAATAGCCACCAGATTATTTAAGCCCGTTGGAAATTTCGATGAGTCCAATTCACCCTATTATAAAAGACTTATGATATATCACTAACACTACACCAACCTTTTTTACGTTGGTTAACCTTTTAACTTATAAATTTTTAGTACACAATATTACTTAAACGACAGGGTCAATCATATATCATTAAGGTTTTTCGCGATTTGTGAATACTAAATATGGTCGCGAAATATATGTGCAAGTATACACAATTGAACAAGTAGTACAATGATGAGTGAGTATCGTATCCATAGGGATTGGAGGAAATTTATAAGTTCAATCAAAGTAATTTTCTACTTCACCTAAGTATAGTTAGTGATGGTATGTACAAATGAGAATATTGTGGAAAAATGAAATGGATGTTGGTGGGAATGAAATGATGGTGTAATGTAATATGGAAAATATGGATGTCGTGGCAAAATAGATGAAAATGTCTTGGCAAAAATAAATTGAGTGTAGTGGAATCAATTGAAAATGAAAGGCAAAATGAAATGTAAACACTGGATTTGAATAAAATGACTTTAGAATCCTTACACAACAAACTACTATAGGAATGAATGATAGGAGTCACTTAGGAAACTTAAGTCTAACTTCTTAGGATGGTCTTACTTGCCCAATAGATATGTTAAGGATGCCATGGCAATACCTCTCGACGTTAGCAGGTGCATGGATCCTATTGGTTCAGATCAAAAAGAATATGTCACGATAATACCACTCACCGTCAACACAAGCATCTAACCTCTCGGTCGAGCACTACTCCTTTTATTCAATTGAAATCCTAGCCTTATGTCTAAGGTTGGATTATGTCTAGTTACTATCTAGAACCCCTTGCTTATGTGGATCCTCCCTAGTTTCTCTCGAACACTAAAGATATGATACTTAGTCATTCTCTCAAACACTAAGCACTCTCCTAATGAATGATTACTCTCATATCTCCTACAACCTTAAGGCATTAAGTATCATAAGTAAAACAAATAACAACATACAAAAAATAATCTATTAAAATAAAACTTAAGTATCCATAAGCAACTCCCACCAAACAAGACTAGTTCATGGTGGAGTTCGAATATTCCAAGTAACAAAGCGTGAAATTAATCCATTCCATGCAACCCAACTAAGATAAGTGAAAGCAAAAATACAAAGGGATGGAGAAAAAGCCTTCGACCTGCACTGCCTGAGCTCTCCTCAGCCACCAAGAACTACCCTAGCTCGCTAGCTCCTCTCGGACGCCTAGTTCCCCACTCCCTCTAGCTTGTTAATGGAGGAATGCCACGACAAAGACAATTGACGAAAAAAAAGAGAGACATTTTCTCTTTTGAATTTTTAAGCGTAACGACATGTAAAGGAGGTTTTTAATCTTATTCATAGTGGGAAATAAACCTAGGAATTTGTGTTAAAATTTCTAGGATGCCCCGAGCTGGTTCCTTCATTGAGGGGGTTAGGCAGATGTGGCAGTGGTTCCTTCCTAGGCAGCTGGATGTGGTTCATTTTGGGAGGCATGCAATTGGACGTACATGCTGACAGGATCAACCGACCCAGGTGGTAGATATTCCCTCCTAGGTGTCTGACAGCTGAAGACACGTGAAGACAGGGACAACTGGCTCTTGAAAATATCTTTTTTTTTTCTTTTTCACTTCTGAAATGCCTTTCAAGTTGGCATTTGCATTCTGCTCAACATTTCCATCATGTCATGACAATTCTCCTTGCTTATCCTTTCTCCCAAATCCTGCACATCATCAAACAAAGCACATTCCATAACGCAACACCATTTTCAAAATAAAATACAACGACAAAATATATTTCCACCACATGCAAATATATGCTCCTAAATGCGTTTATATAATCCTATATGATCTCTTAGACAGTCAATAACTTAAGTGAAAATGACCTAAATATGACCTTTTTACAGAGTTATCACACCCCAGGCATAAGCTATTGCTTGTCCTCAAGCAATTGATAGTAGTAAGCAAAATAAAAATACCATGGCAAGTTCAGTTTCAAGATAGTCATATGGGATAGAATTTTAGCCCTCAAAACAGTTGGTTTCAACACGCTAGACTGGTTTGAGAAATCAAGTACTATTCCCTAGGGTCAGATCCTTTGTGTGAGTATATTTGTACTTTATCAAGTCCATGTTTAACAAATCTAGAAAATTTCTAAGCATGTTTTCTTGTTTTGCCATGAGATTTACAAGTTTACTCCCACATTGTTTTCGTCTTCTTCTTTAACACCGCTACGAGGGGAGTTAGCCCATCACACCTACCATGCCACACTCTAGGTAAAAGGGAGTATACTTTCCACCCCTGAGCTAGTTAGGTAGAGTCATATAGTGACTGCTTTCATTCACTCATATGTCGTGGCTACCATTTATTTAAATGCAGTATCCAGACAATGTCATATTATAGGATAATGTCCCTCTACAGTTATGATGAAGCATTTATTCGTAATTTTTTTTCATTTTTTTCATTTTTTTCATTTTTTTGAACATGTGGGGTTTTCATCATTCAAGGAAATTATCAAGTTTTATGCCAAGACATGCAAAAGTTATCTTATAAAAAATTTCCATGTTCCTTAAGCATGGAAAACATATAATCGTGTATAAAAAATTTACAAATAAGCAAGTCCTAGAGTTGGTTCTATCATCCTCAATAGTCATGTATATTCAATTCTAACCATAAAGAGTTCATAATCTTTGGGCATCATTAATTTATTCCAGAAAACTATTCTGAAACACTTACTAATGTCATGGAATATTCATTCTACTAATACTATCATGCAATGACTTGAGAACCCTACCTCCCCAAAACTTGAGAGAAACATTTTCCTCGATGCTAAATAAAAACTAAGTTAAAACTAGAATACATGCTATGCAATGCAATGCAAGGTACCTTGACTTTTTATGCTGGTAGTGATGTGACAGCCGTACGACATAGGTGCTTACGCAATGGTGTGGGGGTGGAGTGTTAATAAGCTGATGATGGTATAGTAGAGGAGTCTTAAGGCCTTCAGGAATCGAGGTGAATTGAGGCTCCTTACGTTGAAACGCCTTCTTCAAACGACATCGACTTATTCGTAGAGGGGTTTACTATGGCATTTCTGATTGTACTGCTTCAAGTGGCTATGTGGGTTACGAGGGTGCTGGTAAGGTTGAGAACTGGAGCTCAGTCTCTTGGCGTTCGATATTTGGCACTGAGTGGATTGAATCAGGATCTTTTGGCTCCTCATTATCACCGGGTTGGGGAGCATCTTCTGATGCCATGACATCCGCAGAGAGGGACTCAAGAGTGTATCAGGGAAGACTGGGATATCAAGATTAAGGTGCTGGAGGATCTTCATGAAAGCATTCGCCACAAACTCATCCTAACACTTTACATAGGCAAAGAAGGTCATCATATTGCTGGTCAGCTATTCCACGTGATCATGGATTCACTTTGCGACTTCCTCTAGAGCATATAGTTTTGCCATGACGTCTTGGGTTGCATCAGCAAGGTAGGTGCTCTCTTATTTTTCCTTGCCCTTGTTTTCCTTGAATCCAATCAACATAGACAGCTTGGCCTTTGTAATACCAGACAACCCAGGTAATATTTCGTCAAACTGTTAGTTTGACACCTTCTTCTTACGGTAGAGTACCGTAATGAGGTTTGAAAATACCAAGACACTGGTAGGTCGCTTCAAAGAAGTATAAAATTGTTCCACGATTATTTTCCCTATGTCAATAGAGCACCCCACCAAAATAGAGTGCAACAGAAGCATCCTTTATAGTGAGACCGTGGTGTCATGGGCAATGGGGAGAAGCTTGTGCTTCATAAAATGATTCCATAACTTAGCCCTTGGTTGTAGCCTCTCGCGATCCACTGATTTTCGACTAGCTTGTTACCCATTCCACTTTGTGCTTAAAAAATAGAGGTACTTTAAAATGCCATGGTAAGTCTCATTATCAGCCTCATTCATGAATGTGGTGTGGCTATCAATAATGTCCTGCAAGTTAAAGTAACGATCAACAGTTGAAGGGGTAAAGCGAATAGAAATACCATGAACCACCATAATATAAAGATTTGAGTTGGTTAAGTTGGCATAAAACTAATTCACAATGAAGGCATTCTTGTTCTCTGGATGCCTAGCAAATTTTTTCCACTTGTGTTAGTGAACAATGTCCATGAAATCATTTCCAAGGTTGGCATCTTTAGCATCAGAGAAGATGAAACCTAAATCAAAGAAAACCCAGTGGTTTTTGAGCCCTTGAAACCGTTTTTATGCCGCTTCATCGATGAACTGTTTTGGAGATGATAGAGCCATGTTTGAAGGATGCGAGCACACCATTGTTTGGTTGAAAAAAGAAAGAAACGCTGAAAAAACTTGAAGCTTTTCGACTATGGAATGGGTTTGAAGGAGGGAAGAAGAAGATGAAGTAAGAGAGTAAAAAGATATAAATAAGATAAAAATGTAAAAAGGGGGTTATTTAACGAGTGGAAGAGGTATTGGTTGGGGAAAAAGACAAAAGCATTAAATGAAAAAGTAAACCCTACAAAATTCAAAAAGTCAAAAGTAAAATGTTTCATTCCTCTTTTTTTCTTGGTGCAACACGCTCCTATGCCATACAGTTCTCACATGCCTTCTGCGTAAGTTCCAAAAAATTCAAAATAACTTAATTAACTAAGAAATAATTGAATATAAAGTAAAATAAAATAAATAAACATTTATTTATGCACATGAGAAAATTCGATATGTCATGGCATCTTCAAAATGCTCTGCAGATTTCGACATCTTGCAAGAAGAGTGTCGATTTCTCACGCAAGGGAGGAGTTCCTTGATAAGCTTTCAGACACTGATTGTTAACTTTGAAAATGGTCTCATCATCTATATTCTTGATATCAACATCACGATGAGGGTAGACATGGTGTACTTCAAAGGGTCCGGACCATCGTGACTTTAGTTTGTCTGGAAAGAGCTTCAACCTCGAGTTGAAGAGGAACACTTGCTGACTAATATGAAAATGTCTTGGTAAAAGCATTCAATCATGCCACTTCTTGATTTTTTGTTTGTAAAGCTTGGCATTTTCATATGATTGTGCTCTAAATTGTTCTATTTCATTCAGATCGAGTAATCGTTGCTCCCCAGCTAGTTGCGCGTAAAAGTTAAGTTTCTTGATAGCCTAATATGCCTTATGCTCTAACTATACAGGTAGGTGGCATGCTTTCCCATATACCATCTTGAATGGTGACATTCCCAAAGGCGTTTTGAATGTCATTTGATAAGCCCAGAGCGCTTCGTCCAACTTCGGGGACCAGTCATTCCTTCTAGGATTCACCACTTTCTCTAGGATTTACTTAATCTCCCGGTTGGACACTTCAGCTTGCCCATTGGTTTATGGGTGATATGTGGCAATTTCGTGTCGTACTCCATATCTTTGTAATGCCTTGGTAATTAGCTTGTTATCAAAATGAGTTCCTTCATTTCTCAAAATAACTCTAGGCGCTCCAAATCGGGTGAAGATGTTCTTGTGAAGGAACTTGAGCACAGTTTTAGAGTCATTCCTTGGTGTGTAATTGCTTCAACCCACTTAGATACATAGTCTACAGCAAGTAAGATATATAAGTCTCCTAAAGAAGATGGAAACGGTCTCATGAAGTCAATGCCCCACACGTCAAAGAGTTCGATCTCCAGAATATTTTGCAATGTCATTTAGTTTCTCCTGGAAATGTTCACAGTGTGCTAGCATCTATCACACGCTTTGCAAAACTCATGTGCATCCTTGAATAGTGATGACCAATAAAAACCTGATTGGAAGACCTTATCAACAATCCTCGCACCTCTGAATTAACCTCCACAGGGGGCTGTATGACAATGGTGTAGAATGTCTGTTTGCTCATCTTCAGGGACACAACGTCGAATTATTTGATCGACGCATTGTTTGAACAAGCATGACTCATCCCAAAAGTAGACATTGGCATTATGTTTGAACTTCTTCCTGTCCTGGCTGTTTAATTCATAAGGCAAAATACCAATAACAAGAAAATTGACTAGGTCAGCGTACCATGGAATTACCGTGGCATATAAAACTTTCTTATCAGGGAATGCTTCTTGAATATCTAAAATGTCATGGCATTCAGAATTGCTCTCTAGCCTAGATAAATGATATGCAACTTGGTTCTCAATACCTTTTCTATCTATCACCTCTAAGTCAAATTCCTACAATCGTAATATCCACCTAATGAGTCTAGGCTTGACATCTTTCTTGTTCACTAAGTATTTTATAGCTGAGTGAACAGTGTGAACAATAACTTTGGTGCATATCAAGTATGACCTAAACTTGTCAAATGCAAATACCACGGCAAGTAATTCCTTCTCAATGGTTGTATAATTCATTTGTATTTCATTCAAGTTACGACTAGCATAATATATAACATGAAAAATTTTACCTTGGCGTTGCCCAAGCACAGCTCCTATAGAAAAATCACTTGCATCACACATTAGCTCAAATAGTTACATCGAAATGAGGGGAACCACTATAGGTGCAGAGATAAGTCTTTGTTTTAGTTCAGTGAATGCACCATGGCAATTTTTATCGAACACGAAGGGTCGATTTTGTTGAAGCAGGTGCATAAGGGCTTGGATATCATGGAGAAGTCCTTCATAAATCTTTTATAGAACCCAACATGTCCAAGGAAGCTCCTAATGCCCTTGAAAGATATTGGTGGGGTAGTTTTTTAATCACATCGATTTTAGCTTTGTCCACTTCAATGCCCTTATGAGAGATCTTATGGCCTAGCACAATGCCTTCGGTCACTATGAAGTGACACTTTTCCTAATTCAGCACGAGGTCGACCTTTTCACATCGCTTGAGTACCTTTTCCACATTGTCGAGGTATTTCTCAAAGTCATCTCCAGAAACAAAGAAGTCATCCATAAATATTCTAGAAAGTCCACAACCATGTCAGAAAATATAGCTTGCATGCAGCGTTGAAAAGTTACTGGGGCATTACAAAGTCCAAAAGGCATCCTCCGAAAAACATAAGTGCCATAGGGACACGTGAACGTAGTCTTCTCCTAGTCCTATGGTGCGATAAAAATTTTATTGTACCCTGAGTATACATCTAAGAAATAGTAAAAAGCCTTGTCTGCCAATCGATCCAACATTTGATCAATGAAGGTCAAAGAAAAGTGTCATTCTTGGTGGCCTTGTTTAACTTGCGATAGTCTTTGCATATCTGCCACCCGTGATAGTACGTGTTGGCAACAATTCATTGTCCTCACTAGTCACTACGATCGTGCCTCCCTTCTTTGGCACACATTGGCGGGACTCACCCAAGAACTATTAGATATGGGGTAAATCACTCCGGCATCAAGCCATTTGAGGATTTCTTCCATCACGACTTTCTTCATGATTGGGTTTAATTTTCTTTGTAGTTATATGGATTTTCCATGGTATTCTTCCAGCAGGATTTTGTGCATGCAAATAGTGTGATTTATCCCCTTCAGATCCACCATAGTACATCCTAACACTTTTTTCTACTGTGACAAAACACTTAACAAACTACATTCTTGGCTAGGGGTAAGGGCAGAGAAAATAATAACAGGTAAGTATATTTTAGATATTGTGGCAAATTCTTTAACTATAGGTTAGGTGCATGATGTAATGGGGGCTTAAGAGGAACAAACTCATCAAAATCAAGAGGTTCAAAGTGTGTACCTAGGCTAGCTATGAGAAAGATAGCATGCTGTTCCTTCAAAGAAAAGTCATTGAGCTCATCGACACTTTCTTCTTCAATAAGCCTCTCATAATTTTCCAGCTGAATGAAATTGTCATGGTAAAATTGACCAACTTCTCCTGCTATCAATGAATCTGTTTCGAAAATGCTAAGGCATTCTTCAGACTCATACATGTACTTGAGAGTACAAGAACATTAACGGTGACACATTGACCAGCCACTCTCATGGTGAGTTTACCCTTTTCACAGTTGATAAGAATACACCTGATAACTCCGTAAAAAGACTTAAATTCTAGTCTTTTCACTTATGTTATTGCTTGTCTAAACAAAGTATGCATTGTATTTTTAATTGCATTTAGTTACATATAGGTTGTGGTGGATAAGTTTTGCCTAAGCAAGATTTATTTGGCTTAACTTATACTGCTGAGGAGAAGGGGTTGTTTGAGTTGTGTTTGTGCAGGAATTCTACAAAGGAAGAACATTTTAGTCGTGACAATGAAAAGTTACAAAGGACAATAGAGCAGATGAGAACGTGAGGAGCAGATTTATCTCGCCGAGGCAAGATTTATTTGAAGAAGTCTAAAGCAAATGTGGTGAAACCGCCTATGTCACATGCCAGTTGGATGACCTGCTTCACGTGCAAGCAAGCCTTGAATATCCTGACAACCGCCAGCCACCAGTCGCCTTTCCTTTTTAAGTTTGGGAAATTAATAACGGCTAATTAAGGAAACTTCAAAAGCATGCAAAGCCCTGGGAGATTCTCCTTATAATTACCAGTCGTAGCCGTAAAAAGAAGGGGGCAAGGAAGAAGAGTTTTACTTTAGGCGTGAGCAAGCAACTGCAGTGCTTTCCCTCCGTCTACCCCCCAGTCTTCCCTGGTGTCCTCCATAGCCAGACGATAGTAGAGCGGTGATCAGGGCTTGAGAATGGGTGATCACCAAGGCAGGCGTGGTGCTGATTAGGATTGTCACGACAGAGCCCCCGGTTTTGGGAGTCGTATTCCTTTGTTCTTAAACTCTTATTTTATTTGGGGTTGTATTAAACAGTTTAATCTTGGATGATCTTTGATAACACCATGAATGCTTTACTTGGTATTAAAATTTGTTTTGCCTGAATAATATTTTATGTTTATGAATGATGAATTATGTTTGCTTATGACTGTTTTGCTCATAGTTTAAATCTTTTGCCTTAACACTGTAAGAGCATCGAGAGATCACCCGGGGTTTCAGTAAAACATGTTTGGGCATTGTAACAACATAGAGAGATAACCTTTTGTATAGAAAGTGATTCTTGAATTCAAGAGAATTAAGAGAGATCAACATGAGCAAATGAATGAATCCGGGATGGTAAAGTTCTAACTTGTCTACCTTAGAGATAAGGAGTGTGTTTCAAACGACTAAAAGGGATAAAGGTTAGAGTAGGTTAAGACAACTTCTATAGTTAACGCCGAGAGGTATTGCCATAGCAACCGTCTAGGAATACCTAGTAATCCTTTCGGGCAGTTTAGTGAGTCATAATAATTCATTTTGGGCTTAAAATAATTATTGCCGAGACAATGGTTTAGCATCAGTGCTCTGTGACACGTCTGACTATGTGAGGTTGTTTGCATTAAATCTAATCCAATACTTGTTTTGTCTTATCTGTCTACATATTTTCTTTGTCTCGACCACACTTGTCTGAAATCATTAAATCATTATTCTTAGCTCCTTAATACTAGTTCTTAGCTTTAATACTTGGTAGGATTAATTTGTGGCATTAGTTCTAGTTGTGGTGAAAAGATATTTTTAATCCAATCCATGTGGAGACGATACTCAATCACTACTATATTACTTGTATCGATTGTGTATACTTGCACAAATTAGCTTGCCTTAGCATATACATTCACAAGCGATCAAGTTTTTGGCACCGTTAGAAGGGATTGGCAACTGACGAAATTTCCAGCCATAACAAGTTCTTTGTGTCACTTTATAATTATTTAGTCTAACGTAGTTTATTATTTTCTTTTATAGGTTTTTATTATTGCATGACCTTGAGATCTGCTGGTAAGCCTTTGGAACCATTCGACCCCGAAGTTGAGCAATCGTTCAGACAAAGGTCGCGTGCCCAAAGAACCAGAGAACAATTGAATCAAATGCAAAACAACATGGGAGGTTTAGGAGATCAAGTTGCAAGACCAATACCGATACGAGACCATTTGAACCTAATTCTCGATGACCTCAATCCTGGCATAGTGGCACCTGAGATACAAGCCACTCATTTTGAACTCAAACCGGTGATGTTTAATATGCTGAACTCTATCAGCTAATTTGGTGGTACACCCAATGAAGATGCTAGACAGCATGTGCGTGCTTTCCTTGAAGTATGCAATTTATTTAGACAACAAGGAGTACATGAAGATGTGCTCAAACTGAAGCTTTTTCCTTACTCCTTACGTGATAGAGCAAGAGCTTGGCTCAGTGGTGTTCCTTCTGGATCAATGGAGTCATGGGCATATTTATGCAAGAGTTTCCTACTCCGATATAATCCGCCCAATATGAATACACAACTTCGGAAAGACACTGCGAGTTTTTGCCAAGGCGATGATGAATCAATGTATGAATGTTGGGATATGTATAAAAGTTTACTTCGCAAATGTGTTAATAATGGATTTCATGATTGGACGCAAGTGGTGATGTTTTACAATGGAGTCAACACACCAACTCGAATGATGTTAGATGCCTCAGCAAATGGCACCCTACTAGAAAAATCACCCGAGGAAGCTTTTGACATCATCGACAGGATATCAAATAATGACTATCAATTTCCAAGTGCAAGATTGGGAAGCGGTAGAAAAACCTCTGGAGCATATGAATTAGAAATCAAAGATTCGGTAGTAGCCCAACTTTCTACCATAACCAATATGTTGAAAAATTTGCAACGTCTTAATGAGATAAGAGAAGTCAAGGCGACCAATAATGTGTGCCTATTCTGTAAAGGCAACCATCATGAGAGTGAATATCCTGAAAAGCATGAGTCAACTAATTTTGTGGGCAACTACAATCGGAACAACAATAATCCCTATTCGAACACGTACAATCTTTGTTGGAGACAACGCCAAAAATTTTCGTGGAATAATCAAGGAAACAACAACAATCAAGCCACAAATTATAGGCCACAACAAAATAATTATGTCCATCAGCATTTTTAGAATCAACATCAGCAGCCTTAGCAGAACAATAAAGGTATAACTTCTTCCTCTAACACTCATTCCAATACTAACTCCTTGAAATTATCCTTGCAGGAATTCATGGCCTCGACAAAAGATTTCATGGCGTCTACAAAAACCTTGATGCATGAACATTCTGCAACAATAAAAAATCAAGGAAATTTGATACAAAGCCAGGCAACACTTTTGCAAAGCTATAGTTGATCTCTCAGAGCATTGGAGAATCAAGTGGGAGAGATTGTCACAACATTACATTCTCACCCACATGGAAATCTCCCTAGTGATACTGAAGTCACTAAGCATCATGTGAAGGAGCAATGCAATGTACTTACGCTAAGGAGTGGAAAACAAGTTGATCAAGATGACAAGTTTGGGGGAGAACAGCTGAACAATTCTCGCCAAGGCGTAACACAACCGGATAAGGAATCTGAGATGCTGAATAAGAGAAAGAGCATGAAGAGAAGGAAAGAAGTGAAGGCTCAGAAAAGCATCAACCGGATAACAAGAAATTCATGGTCAAGGCCAGCGATTTCCCTGCACCATCAGTAGTCGATGTGAGACCTCTACCACCGTTCCCTCAACGATTGAAGAAACATGATGATGACATCCAGTTCAAGAAATTCATCGATGTTCTGGACCAGTTGTGTATCAATGTGCCCCTACTCGAAGCCATCGAGAAAATGCCTTCTTATGCCAAGTATCTGAAGGAAATTGTTACAAAGAAAAGGAAGGTAGAACATGTTGCAATGGCAACATAAATCTGCTCGGCAGTGAGCAAACTCCCACCAAAGCAAAAAGACCCTGGCAGCTTTGTAATACCATGTTCCATTGGTAATGATTTCATCGAACGAGCTCTCATTGACTTGGGATCAAGTGTAAACTTGATACCAAAATCGATATTCATGAAACTAGATGGGTATCACGCCCATCCCACCTCAATTATTCTACAGTTGGTTGATCGGTCTTATGTGCGACCCGAGGGTAGAATTGAAGACGTCATAGTAAAGGTAGATAAATTCGTATTTGCAATGGATTTTCTCATTATGGATTGCGAAGCTGATGAAAACGCACCAGTAATTCTGGGAAGCCCATTCTTAGTCATAGGAAGAATCCTAATAGACTGTGAAAAGGGAGAATTCACCATAAAAGTTGGCGAGCAAAGTGTCATGATCAATGTATTCAACTCTATGAAATACGCAGACGATCTAGAGGAATTCCAATGCATTAATAATATTGAAGAAAAGGTAATCCTGTGACAAGGTGAATCCCTAATGCTCGATGAGTACAATAATTTGTACCATGAACCTACAACCGAAATACATGAGGCATAAAACTTTGGCCCTGACGAAATAATTTCAGAATACGGTTCTGACAATCATGGCCACGATAACGAAAATCTGCACACTGAACACCCTGAAAGCGATACCAAGGCAAGATTCGAAGGAAAGACAAATGACCAATTGAGATTTCTTCATAGGCCAGGTATGAAATTCAAACCTTTAGATTATGATGAAGTTAAATATCAAGAGTCATCTTCACAACATGCATCGAAATTAGAGCTTAAGACTTTACCATCACATTTAAAATATACTTATATAGGAGTTGATGAAACTTTACCAGTGATAATCTCTGCCAACCTAACCTCTAAATAGGAGAAGAGTTTGTTGAATGTTTTGTCACAGCACAAAAAAGCTATAGGATGGACGATGACAGACTTGAAAGGAATCAATCCAACCATATACATGCACAAAATCAATCTTGAAGATAGCCACAGTACCTCGGTGGAACCCCAAAGATGGCTCAACCCAAACATAAAGAAGGTAGTCATGAAGAAAATAATAAAATGGCTGGATGCGGGAGTGATTTATCCAATATCCGATAGTTCATGGGTTAGCCCAGTCCAATGCATGACAAATAAATGTGGTGTAACCGTGGTTAAAAGCGAGCATGATGAGTTACTCACCACGAGAACAATCACGTGCTGGCGTATATGCATGGATTATAGGAAGCTCAACAAAGCCACAAAGAAGGATAATTTTCTCCTCCCTTTCATCGATCAAATGTTGGATATATTAGCGGGAAAGGTATTTTATTGCTTCCTCGATGGATACTCGAGGTATAACCAAATTACCATAGCACCCGAAGACCAAGAGAAAATAACGTTCACATGCCCGTATGGTACCTATGCATTTAGGCGAATTCCGTTTGGAATGTGTAACGCTCCAGCTACATTCAAACGATGCATGATGACAATCTTTTCAGATATGGTGGAAGAGTGCATGGAAATATTTATTGATGACTTCTCCATTTCAGGTGATGACTTTGACCGATGCCTCGGCAATTTATCCAAGGTGTTGAAACGTTGTGAAGAAAACAACCTAGTACTGAATTGGGAAAAATGCCATTTTATGGTAACTAAAGGAATAGTGTTGGGACACAAAATTTCATGCCATGGCATCGAAGTCGACAAAGCCAAGGTGGATGTAATTGCAAATCTTCCCCCACCTACTAATGTGCGAGTTGTACGCAGTTTCCTTGGGCATGCAGGATTCTATAGGCGGTTCATAAAAGACTTTTCTCAAATCTCTAAACCCTTATATCTTTTGCTTCAACAAAATCATCCATTTGAGTTTACTAATGTTCGTTTGAATGCCTTCACATATTTGAAGAAAAGCTTTCAGCGCGCCAATAGTTATCCCGCCAGACTGGAACGAATCATTTGAGTTTATGTGCGACGCTAGTGACTATGCAGTCAGACCAGTGCTAGGGAAATGAAAAAGTAAAATTTTTCATGTTATCTACTATGCAAGCCGAACACTTAATGATGCTAAGTGAACTATACCACCACTGAAAAGGAACTCTTAGCAGTAGTATTTGCATACGATAAGTTTAGGCCATATCTAATAAGCACTACGTTAATTTTGCACACATATCACTCAGCTATTAAATATTTGATTAATAAAAAAGATGCAAAGCCTAGACTAATTATGTGGATATTATTACTGCAAGAATTTGATTTAGAGATCAAGGATAGAAAAAGTATAGAAAATCAAGTGGCGGACCATTTGTCTAGGCTAGATAACAAACCTGATTGTCCTGACATCACATATATTAAAGAGGATTTCCCTGATGAGAAAATATTATTTGTCACGGTTGCACCGTGGTATGCTGACATCGTTAATTTTCTTGTTAGTGGTATTGTTCCTCTTGATTTATCTAGCCAGGGCAAACAGAAATTTTGACATGATGTGCGACATTACTATTGGGACAAACTATTTCTATTCAAGCAGTGTGGAGACCAAATAATATGAAGGTGCATTCTAGAAGAAGAACAGCAAGATATCCTACTCTAATGCCACTCCTCACTATATGGAGGGCATTTTGGTGGGGTGAGAACAACAGCAAAAATGCTTCAGTCGGGATTTTATTGGCCAACCCTATTCAAAGACACGCGTGAATTCTACAAGTCATGTGATAGATATCAACGTACATGAAACATCGCGAAACGACATGAGATGTAATGGCAAAACATTCTGGAGATCGAACTTTTCGACGTATGAGGCATAAATTTCATGAGACCTTTTCCAACATCATTCGGAGATATGTTCATTCTCTTGGCAGTGGATTACATATCAAAATGAGTTGAAGCCATTGCAACACCTAAGAATGATTCCAAGACAGTGTTGAAGTTTTTCCACAAAAATATATACACCCTCATTGGAACACCACGAGCTCTCATTAGCGATGAATGGACACATTTTGATAATAAATTAATTGCCAAGGTACTGAAAAGATATGGAGTACGACATAGAATTGCTATGGCGTATCACCCTCAGATGAATGGACAAGCCGAAGTATCTAACCGAAAAATCAAGCAGATCCTCGAAAAAGTGGTCAACCCAAGTCGAAAAGATTGGTCGTCGAAGCTAGATGAAGCACTATGGGCTTATCACACAACATTCAAGACACTACTGGGAATGTTCCCGTTCAAGCTAGTCTATGAAAAGGAATGTCATCTACCAGTTGAACTCGAATACAAAGCTTATTGGGCCACCAAAAAGATAAACATGGATGCTCAGCTTGCTGGAGAAAGAAGACTATTGGAACTGAACGAGATAGATGAATTTAGAGCACATACATACGAGAATGTCTGCCTTTACAAGGAGAAAACAAAATGATGGCATGACAGAAAAATATTGCCGAGGCAATTTTATTCTGGACAACAAGTAATGCTCTACAATTCACGCCTTAAGTTATTCCCAGGCAAGCTAAAATCACGATGGTCAGGACCATTCATCGTACACCAAGTCCATGACAATGGAGCAATTAAAATTCAGAACCAAAAAAATGGTTCCATCTTCAAAGTGAACGGGCAGATACTCAAGGAGTACAAAAGAGCCACAATCATGCGCGATAAACTAGCATCGTTGGCACATGATGCCCAAGAGTTTACTTTTTTTAATTGAGCAAATATTAGTTGCCTAAGCAACGAAAATCTGAATTTTGTACATAAATAAGTTAAGTTATTTTAGCTTTAATCCGTTTTATTTTATTATTTTCTTCTTTCATATTGTAGGCAATCAAGGAACACGTGGCAGCATGGGGAGTTGAAGCATGCATGAAGAAAAAAAAGCCATAGGGTACATGTTTTGGCGGTAGAATAAAGAGGGAAAGAAATTATTTCTTCCCCTTTATGTCTTATCAAATATTTCTCATTTAATGAAAAATATTTTTCCCACCGTGTAAAGATAAAAATGCCTCGAAACCACCCATCACTTTCCAAGAAAAACTACCCATACTTCTTCATCTTCATCGTGTTTCCTTCTTTCTTTACAAACCAGAAAATTTTCTTTATTTCTCTCAAAATACCTCCCTATCACCACCACTAAAATCAGCCAAGAAAATGGTGAGATCGAGACCGGCCCCACCCCCAGACAGATTTTCGAACGTTTCCAAATAGCCAAAGCAGAGGCATGCTTCAAAACCATTCAGCAACGCCAAGTCTATTTGGAAGATGAATTCGTTTTTCCAGCCGAGGGAGAAGAGCATTTTGGCCCTGGGGTGATGGATGTCATAAAGAAACATAACTGGGAGAAGTTTTCTCGTAATCCTAACGTCGTAGCACCAGTAATGGTGAGGGAGTTCTATGCCCACCTCGCAGACAACTCCAACCACATGGTATATATTCGAGGAAAACTCATTCGCTTTTCCCCTTTTGCACTTAACAAATACTTTAAGTTGGGGAAAATGGATGACCAACACAAGATATTTGTGGCTGAGGTAGATCAAGAAACGTACAGTGGAGTTCTACAGGATTCATGTTTTGGGTGGGCCACGTTCGAAGGGAATGCCCCCACAAGAAAGCGAGTAGATCATCGAGCCCTCAAACCACACGTGAAACTATAGAACCATTTTCTTAAAGGCAAGTTGATGCCAACGTCCCACAACACCATTGTCCTTGTCAAGCGGCTGATGCTGTTGCACTCGATCATATACGGTAAGACGATCTATGTGGGGTGAAATCATCTTTGAACAGATCCATGACTATGCCAAGAAGAACCATGGTAACCTACTATTCCCAAACCTTATAACTGTGCTGTGCAGAAAGAAAAAGATTCCTGAGAAACCATTCGAAGACTTCATCAAACCCAAAGAGGGTATTACAAATAAAAAGGTCCCCGAGTTGATGAGTATCAATGATGACGACCCAAAGGAGGGTTTGGAGCGAGGAGCAAAATCGGTTGCCGCGGCTAGAATGGCCGTTGTGGTCATGCACACGCGTGAAAAGATCGGACGCCTAGAGGACCACATGAACATTTACTTTGAATACACCAAGGCAAGGGACATGCAACTCAACGCCTTCATCAAGGAGTTGCTCCCAAACACAATGATCAGACTGCCAACCTTCCCCAGTGTCATCCTCAACTACAATGCGGGCGGCAGCACATTCCATGCCTCGACATCTTATATCCCTCCATACGTTCCACTAGAGGTGCCCACCAATGTGCCACCAATGGCAACCCATGTCCCACCCGTACCAGAAGAAATCCACAGTAACATCGAGGAGTTCCTCATCCTTCTCCACCACCGAAAGCAACAATAATACTCCACCCCACTTCTTCACTGATGAAGATTTCACGCCAGAACCGAAGCAGCCTGAGCATGATCCTATTCCATCCCCAGTTTAATCAATACCTCCATCCCCAACAACAGCTCCTAGTCCACCACCAGTTCTAGCACAATCGACTCCCACGACCGAGCAGTCCACTCCAGCCCGAGCTTCGACCAGCAAGAAGCGATATAAGAGAACGACAGGGCGTATACTTCAACCGTCTCCTTATCATCTAGAAGCAGTAGACTCAGGATCCGAGGGCCCTTCCCCTCCCAAACGAGCGCGTCCAGTCAAGCCACACCACCAAAGTAAGTTTTTGTAGTTTTCATTTTTTTTTTGTATTTGCATTTAACAACATTTAGTGTAATTTTCATGCATTGAGGACAATGCATCCCTCAAGTTTGGGGGAGCTGTTATCTATTCTGTCATACTTTGTTAAATAGTAATTGATGTTAATTGGTTGAAATTTTTTGTTGTCATGACATAAGCATATTAGGATTATTGTTAGGAATGAATTAGGGATGCCCAATGATGAATGAAAAATTTTATTGCATAGGCCATAATTATTGTAAAGACTGTCTGAAAAAGATAACCAACCCTAGGTTTGATCATTTGAAACTTATAAACACGATTGTAGGTTGTCTTTGCTCTAGGTAATCTGTAAAATTTTTAGGAAAGAACTTTCTAATTGCCGAGACTTTAAAAATATTCTAAGGGTAAGGTAAAAACTCTCCAGTGTTTAAAAACTTGAAAACTCAAAAAATACGAAGGGACACTCCTCTGTGCAAAGGCATGAATAATAAAAACTCCAAAAGAAATTAAGAGTAGCCAAGGCATATGAGTGAATGAAAGTAGTCACATGATGACTCTGCCCAACTAGCTTAGGGGTGGAAGGTAAGATTATTTTCCCCTAGAGTGTGGAACGATAGTTATGATGAGCTAACTCCCCTATATAAAAAAAGTGTGAATAAAGAGAATAAAAGTTGATAAATAACTAGGAGTATAAACTATGCCTGATGAATAATTTATTGCCTTGAAAACCTAGAAGTGCTTACTTTAAGTTTTCTAATTACCTCTATGCATAGACTAGTTACAATCACGCACACACAATAGAAAATGATCCTGACTAGGGAAGGGACTTGACTAATATGACTGTCGAACATGTTGTGGTCACATATTTTTTTAGGGTTGAAATCTCAAACCTGATGATGTTCTTGATACTGCTTTACCATGACAATTTTGATTTTCTTCTAGCTATTATCCATTGCTTGAGGACAAGCAATAGCTTAAGTTTGGGGGTGTGATAACTCCATAAAAAGACTTAAATTCTAGTCTTTTCACTTAAGTTATTGCCCGTCTAAACAAAGTATGCACTGAATTTTTAGTTGCATTTAGTTACATATAGGTTGTGGTGGATAAGTTTTGCCTAGGCAAGATTTATTTGGCTTAACTGATGTTGTTGACGAGAAGGGGTTGTTTGAGTTGTGTTTGTACAGGAATTCTACAAATGAAGAACATTTCAGTCATGACAATGAAAAGTTGCAAAATCCAATGGAGCAGATGAGAACGTGATGAGCAGATTTATCTCGTCGAGGCAAGATTTATCTGAAGAAGTCTGAAGCAAATGTGAAACCGCCTATGTCACATGCCAGCTGGATGGCCTGCTTCACGTGCAAGCAAGCCTTGCTGCCAGTCGCCTTTCCTTTTTAAGTTTGGGAAATTAATAACGGCTAATTAAGGAAACTCCAAAAGCATGCAAAGCCCTAGAAGATTCTCTTTATAATTACCAGTCGTAGCCGCAAAAAGAAGGAGGCAAGGAAGAAGAAATAAGAGTTTTACCTTAGGCGTGAGTAAGCAACTGCAGTGCTTTCCCTCTGTCTACCCCCCCAGTCTTCCTTGGTGTCCTCCATAGCCAGACGATAGCAGAGCAATGATCAAGCATTGAGAGAGGGTGATCACCAAGGCAGGCGTGGTGCTGATCAAGATTGTCGCGACAGAGCCCCCAGTTTTGGGAGTTGTTCTTCATTTGTTCTTAAACTCTTATTTTATTTGGGGTTGTATTAAACGGTTTAATCTTGGATGATCTTTGATAACACCATGAATGCTTTACTTGGTGTTAAACTTTGTTTTGCCTGAACAATATTTTATGTTTATGAATGATGAATTTTGTTTGCTTATGTCTGTTTTGCTCATAGTTTAAATATTTTACCTTAACACTGTAAGAGCATCGAGAGATCGCCTGGGGTTTCGGTAAAACATGTTTGGGCATTGTAAGAGGATCGAGAGATCGCCTGGGGTTTTGGTAAAACATGTTTGGGCATCGTAAGAGCATCGAGAGATCGTCTGGGGTTTCGGTAATACATGTTTGGGCATTGTAAGAGCATCGAGAGATAGCCTTTTGTCTAGAAAGTGATTCTTGAATTCGAGAGAATTAAGAGAGATCAACGTGAGCAAAGGAATGAATCCGGGATGGTGAAGTTATAACCTGTCTACCATAGAGATAAGGAGTGAGTTTCAAACGACTAAAAGGGATAAAGGCTAGAGTAGGTTAAGACAACGTCTATAGTTAACGCCGAGAGGTATTGCCATAACAACCGTCTAAGAATACCTAATAATCTTGTCAGGTAGTTTAATGAGTCATAATAATTCATTCTGGGCTTAAAATAATTGTTGCCGAGATAATGGTTTAGCATCAGTGCTCTATGACATGTCTGAATATGTGAGGTTGTTTGTATTATATCTAATCCAATACTTGTTTTGTTTTGTTTTGTTTTGTTTTATATGTCTGCATATTTTCTTTGTCTCGACCACACTTGTCTGAAATCAATGAATCTTTATTCTTAGCTCCTTAATATTAGTTTTTAGCTTTAATACTTGGTAGGATTAATTTGTGGCATTTGTTCTAGTTGTGGTGAAAAGATATTTCTAATCCAATCCCTGTGGAGACGATACTCACTCACTACTATATTACTTGCATCGATTGTGTATACTTGCACAAATTAGCTTGCCTTAGCATATACATTCACAAGCGATCAACACCTAGTAGCTAGGAAAGGTCTCCCCAAGATTATGAGTGACGTGACATCAACCTCGCAATCCAGTATAAGGAAGTCTACTGGAAATACAAATTTGTTCACCTTTACAATGACATCCTCGACTCGCCCATCGAGATGAACATGGGAGAGGTCGGCTAGTTGCAAGATAACAGAGGTGGGTCTTGTATTTCTTATTCCAAGCTTCACAAAGATTGACTTAGGCATTGAGTTTACGCTTGAGCCAAGGTCACATAGTGCCTTCTCAACATAATTTTCTCCTATCGAACATGGAATGATAAAGCTGTCTGGATCTTGTCGCCTTGGCGATAACTTGCTTAAGGCATATCTGTATGTTTTTTCATGGCAATAATCTCGTATTTCTCAGCTTTTCTTTTCTTGGTAACAATATCTTTGAGGAATTTAGCATATATTGGCATTTGTTCTATAGCTTCAAGAAAATGAATATTGACGTGGAGTTGGTCCAGAATGTCGACAAACTTATTGAATTGAATTCATCATTATGCTTCTTCAGTCTTTGTGGGAAAGGAGGTGGGGGTCTGACTTCCTCTAATGAAGGGATGGGAACAACATTTGTCGCGACATTTTGTTTGTTTCCTCAGTTGCTTCACTGGATGAACACTCATCCTTATCCTCTTTCACTTGTGTCTCTTCTAGCATTTCACGCTCAGCTTGCACGGTTACAGGGGTTGAATCATTATTATTCCTTCCCCTAAACTTGTCTTGCACATTGATTTGGGTGCCACTCCGTAGAGTGAGTACACTATATTTCTCATTGTCATGAGGTTTAGTGACTTTAGTGTCACTCGGCTGATGACTTAGTTGGTGTTCTTGTAATACCGAGGCAATTTGACCAACATAACTCTCCATCTCCCTCAGAGATGAGTTGTGGCTTTGAAGCAAAGCTCCTTGTTTTTTATGGATGTTGCATGGTCTTGCAACATGATCTTCGTGGTTGCTATAAAATCTTGTATTGTTGCCTCCAAAGAACTTATGTTAGATGAAGATGATACTCCCTTGTTATAATTATGCCATGGCATATTCGTTTGAAAATGTTGGGAGTCATTGAAATTTTGTGGCCTAACGGGCTGACTAGTATTGCTGATTCCTTAATTTCCCCACGATAAGTTTGGATATTGATTCCATCAAGGATTATAGGTTTTATAATAGGGGTTATTTTTACCTCGATTATAGTTTCCTACATATTTGATGGATTCTTGATCGGTCGGGTACTCACTCTCGTGGTGATTACCATTGCATAATAAACATGCTGAATTGGTTGCATTCACTTCCTTCACCTCACTTAGTCTTTACAAATTCTTCAATATATTGGTGATAGCAACAAGTTGGGCAGACACAAAATCCTTAGTATCTAACTTGAATGCCCCATGTGATTTTCGCCCAATTCCAAGCCTTGTAGATGAGAATTGATAATCATTGTTGGCAATCCTATCTAGAATGTAAAATGCCTCTGTAAGTGATTTATCGAGCAATGTCCCATTTGCCGAGGCATCTAGCATCATCCTCGTGGGCGCATTTACTCCGTTATAGAACATTACCACTTGAGTCCAATCTTGAAAACCATGATTTGAGCATTCGCGAAGCAATCCTTTATATAGATCCCAAAATTTGTATATTTATTTTTGCTCAGATCAGTCCAAGACTCCATCAAACCCATTGGAACATTACTTAACCAAGCCCTTGCTCAGTCACGCAGAGAATATGGAAATATCTTTAACTTTAATACATCTTTATGTACTCCTTGTTGTTGGAAAGAATCACATACCTCCAAGAAGTTACGAATATGTTTCCTGGCATCTTCATTTGGCATGCCCCCAAATTTCCCTATAGAATTTTTCATATTGAACATGTTAGGTTTTAGCTCAAAATGGACTGCGTGAATCTCGGGTGCCACAATTCCTAGATTTAAATCATTCAAGATAGGATTTAAGTGATCTCAAATGGCACGAGGTATGGCTACATTCCGAGCATTTGGAATTACCTCGGCATTCTGATCTTTCTCGTGATACCTTGATTGCTAATTTGATACATGTTTGCACGTTAAGCACGACTTCTTTGCCTAAACAGCCTCTCAATCCCAGGTTTAATTGGTTATAATGGCTCGTAAGAGTGTCTTCTGGTCATAAACCAAGAAAAACCTGAAAAAGACAAGGAAAATAACAAGTAAAACTATAAAAAAATGAAGAAGTAAAATAAAAATGCTATGATAAAACTAATTAACTTCCAGTTGTCAATCCCCGACGACGGCACCAAAAAACTTATTCGTGATCTATGACTACTAAATATGGTTGCAAAATATGTGCAAGTATACACAATTGAAAAAGTAACACAGTGATGAGTGAGTATCATATCCATAGGGATTGAAGGTAATTTACAAGTTCAATCAAATCAATTATATATTTCACCTAAGTATAGTTAGTGATGGTATGTACAAATAAGAATGATGCGGCAAAATGAAATGGATGTTGGTGGGAATCGAATGATGGTGATAATGTGGCAAATATGGATGTCGTGGCAAAATGGATTAAATGTCTTAGCAAAAATAAATTGAGTGTAGTGAAATCAATTGAAAATACAAAGGCAAAACGAAATGTAAACACTGGATTTGAATAAAATGACTTTAGAATCCTCACACAACAAGCTACTATAGGAATGAATGATAGGAGTCATTTAGGAAACTTAAGTCTAACTTCTCAGGATGGTGACCGATAGAGTTTACAAAGGTGCTCTATGCTATCTTTAGTCAAGGGACTCGACAGGTTGAGGATGCCATGGCAATACCTTTCGGCGTTAGCAGGTGCAGGGATCCTATTGGTTTAGATCAACAAAATATGTCACGGTAATACCACTCAGCATCAGCACTAGCATCTAACCTCTCGACCGAGCTCTAATCCTTTTAGTCGATTGAAATCCCAGCCTTATGATAAGGTTGAATTAGGTCTAGTTACTATCTAGAACCCCTTGCTTATGTGAATTCTTCCTAGTTTCTCTCGAACACTAAAGATATACTACTTAGTCATTCTCTCGACCACTAAGCATTATCCTAAAGAATGGCTACTCTCATAGCTCCTACAACCATAAGGTATTAAGCATCATAAGCAAAACAAATAACAGCATACAAAAACAACCATCCATTAAAATAAAACTTAAGTATCCATAAGGAACTCCCACTAATTAAGACTAGTTCATGGTGGGGTTCGAATATTCCAAGCAACAAGCCATGAAATTAATCCGTTCCATACAACCCAACTAAGATAAATGAAAGCAAAAAACAAAATGAATGGAGGAAAAGCCTTCGACGTACGTTGTTTGAGCTCTCCTCAGCCACCACGAATTACCCTAGCTCGCTAGCTCCTCTCGGACGCCTAGCTCCCCACTCTCTCTATCTTGTTAATGGAGGAACGCTATGGCAAATACGATTGACGAGAAAAATGATAGACCTTTTCTCTTTTGAATATTTAAGCTCAACGGCGTGTAAAGGAGGTTTTTTAAATCTGGTGGCTTCATTTCCTATTTATAGTGGAGAATAAACCCAGGAATTTGTGTTAAAATTCATAGGATACCTCGAGCTGGTTCCTTCACGTGAGGGGGTAAGATAGATGTGGCAGTGGTCCATTATGGGAGGCTTGCAGCTGGGAGTACGTGCCGACAGAATTAGCAAACCCAAGTGGCAGATGTTCCCTCCTAGGTGTCTGGCAGCTGAAGGCACGTGAAGACATTGACAACTGGCTCTTGAAAATATATTTTTTCGTCTTTTTTTCTTCCGAAATGTCGTCCAAGTTGGCATTTGGATTCTGCTCAACATTCCCAGCACGTCACGATAATTCTCCTTGCTTATCCTTGCTCTCAAATCCTGCACGTCATCAAACAAAGCACTTTCCCCATAACGAGCACCGTTTTCAAAATAAAATGCCACAACAAAATATATTTCCACCACATGCAACTATATGCTCATAAATGCATCTATATGATCCTATATGAGCTCTTAGACAGTCAACAACTTAAGTGAAAAGGCCCTAAATATGGACTTTTTACAGAGTTATCACAGGTGAAGAGCCGACCAATTATTAATTATGTGGTATAACCGAATCATATATCAATCAATCGACAAAGTCGACCATATAATAAACTAACACAAGTGCACTAAGAACTTAAAACAACTAAGGCTTAATCGAGAAACTTAAAAGAAGTGAAAACTTTTTTAATACAAATATTACACTCTTATCCCACTATTTTTCTATTCTCTGCTTCTACGCTCTGTTTCTCTAACTCACACTTTTCACACTCTTTTTCCACTTTTCCACTCTTTCTGTAACGGTAAAATTCATCTCTTATTTATAGATTCTAGTGGTGTTAACACATGCCATCATATTAACCATTTAACATTACAAATATTTAAAATTTTCTAATAGATAATTCTATATATAATACTAAACATTACAAATATCTAAATATTTTATGAATATTTCAACACGTCTACTATTTTTATATTATTTTAGAGTATTCTTAATATATATATATATATATATATATAGATATATATATTTCTTTAGGATTTCCATTGAATTCTAATATTCTTTCTTTTTAAGAAAATCATCATAATCACTCTTGGACCCAAAGAAAGGATCCTTGCAAATAGTTATAATAATAAAATTGGAATAACATAATTTCATCTTATCATAAATGGGTCGATGTGTCATTATCTTGGTACGATTTATTTTTGGTTGTCATATCTTAATTTTGTCTCAATGATTCAAATTGGAATGAAGATGATTGAAGACAAATTTGAAGAGAAGCGTGTATTGATGCCAATTAATTTAAGTGACGTGGGTGGCATAATTGAAAATAGTTCGTGGAAATTTACATCAGATTAATGGACTTTGAGATTTCGGCCTTGAGTATTGAGTTTTAAATATTGGACTTTTTGGGCCGGGCGATCATGTCTTTGTGGTGGATTTTAAAATCCCAACTGTCAATAATTAGTATTTTAGTCTTTTAATTAGAGACTTTAGATTTAGAATTTCTTTAATTTGATCACAATTGAATCTTTTAGGTTTAGAATTAAACCTTGGATTTTATAACTTATTAATTAGTCACTAATTAGAAACAATTAGTTTAGATTTAAACCTATAATTTAAATTTCTTCTAATTTAGTCCTAGTTTCTTAAAACTAGCCCATTAATTAGAAACACATAATTAAATTCATAATTGAACTAAAATGTAGTCTTTGTTTATTTTCAAATATTAAAAAAATTGGTCTTAATATAACTAGACATTCGATTTCAATATTTTAAAATAAATGAATGTTCTATTAGTGAACACCTAAAAATTAAATTAGGTTCAAATTAATCAAAAACAAAAAGAAAAATGATATATTCTCCTATTTAAATTATCGAGGATACGTCGTTTGATTTATGCCAAGGATCTAGTCTCGACCTTTTAAATTGAATATCCTTTGTCTTTTTCAATAAAATGTGTAATTGATTAATTCGTTTATTTCCTTTGATTAGACTCTAATTTTGTTTTAATTTTTAAACCTTTAGAAGGAATGACAATATTCCTTTATTTCAACTGAAAAATTACAAATAATCATCTTAATGAAATTTAAGGGATTATTTCTTCCTCCATTGGTAATAATACAATAGTGTGCATTTCTCCTAAAACTCTTATTAATAAATTTTAATATTTCTTATATTAAAAAAATTAATATTCCTTACGAATAAAAGATTCATTAATTAAATCTATATTTGAATTCCTAGATTTTTAATATTAGAGTCAATGTATAATTGAAGATATCGATTTTGGACGATGTGGATGTGACTATTCTTTTTTACACATAATCGACTCCCAAACTCAAAATTTTTGTTCGTGTAGACCAATCTCGCCTTTTATAAGATTTTTATTAAAATTTCTTTAAAAAGACATTTTTTGAGCATTCGACCTATCTAAACTCAAAAGTCGATGATGGCTCCAAACTATTCCAAAACATTTCGAAACATTTCTAAATTTCTGTAAAATATGACTCTAAAAATTCGCCAGGCTAAAAAATGGTTATAAAAATGACATAATATTGTAACAATGGCTACTACAACAATTGTTTTTGATAAATGAGGATTACCTTAAAACGTATAGCTAACTCAATCCATAGATCCATGGAAGACAACATCACGGTACACGTTCGCAGCTAAAAACTGCAAGTGTCTTCAGCAAAAACTTTAAAAATGAAGTCGCGAAATCGTCTCGAGTACTGTTTCGGATCCACAGCTGATATCGAAGTTGGGTCATACTGAATAGATTTATAGGCATGCTCGAGCTTTTTGGTTATGTCGTAATCTTGAAGTATGTCGATGATGCCGAAGAACATTACGACTTCGTAACACTCCCCCGTCCGTTCTCCGACAAGCTGTAGTTCGAGCTCGGGTTTCCTTATCGTTCTTTCGACTCTTGCCTGCATGTTAGTGCCTAGCTTGATGCTGGCCCAACTGCAATGTTCATGAGCTACGATCAACACATGCCTTGAATGCTAAGAAATACAAAAACAATAACTAAATTTGAAGTTATTTTTTCACCTCTTAGGGTCTTGAAGAAGTTGATCCATATCTGTCCTGGGAAGATGATGAGTTGCATCATTCTTCGAATTGCCTGAAAGGATGAATAGGGTTTGGAAGAATGCAATTTGTAATTAATCTTACGGAAATCTTAAGAAGAGATGAAAGATAACCGGATGAATTACGTGTTTCACAAGGAATTAGCTCTCCATTAGGCGACATTTCTCTGAAGTGAAGACCTACTAAAAGGCTATAGTCCATTGTTCTTTCTTGTTCAAGAAACTCACAATCCCTGTCGATTTGCCTGTGAAGAGAAACGTATATAAATGTTGTATGTATAGTTTTCATGCTAGTTGTTAATCTAGTTAAGAGAAACTGTATTTACCAACAAAACTCTTGAAACCAAGATTTTTGTAGTTTGAATATGAAATTGAGATCAAGATCCTTAAGTATAGTAGTATTATCGAGCTCGGACTCAGGCTTATCTGTTATGCGTCCTAACGAAGACCCTTTCAAGTCGAATCGTCTATGGATTGTGTAGTTGGAGCGTAAGAGGTTCCCCATGATAATGAATCGAACCTGGATCGTTCAACCTATCATTTTCTGCAACTTTGTGTATTTAATCATCTTTTTTACTGATGTTTTACTAACCTTTTTTTGAGCAGGGCCAGTGAGCTTTACGCTGTGCAAGCCGTAATATTTTATTACCAAGGTGTTCTCAAATGATCGGCAATGGTTATAATAGGCTGAAAGCATCCTTAAAAACACCTATAAAACAAACCAATAGAGTTACCACTTTCGTTTCGGACTATAAACAGGTACAAGGAAATCAAAACTCACTTTCGTTTCGGATTTCTTCATTGTTTTGATCATGTATCGATCATCGTTCGTCAAATAAAAGAAGCTACCACTTTTACCAGGGGAGGATAGTTCCCTAAGTGCATCGTTCCCACAAATGGATATCATGTAATCTGCAGGGTCTACCTTGAACAATTTCCTCAAAGTCCTTTTACACAAATGTTAATGTGAAATTTACTTGGTGTTGGGAATTGCAAACTAATCATGCATGAAACTACAGAAATATGTCTAACCTGAACACTACTGGACAATAATCTTTCCATCTGAATTCGCAAGATTGATGTGGTGGAGTGTATTTACTTCCTTCAGGAGGAAATCTAGTCCAGATTTTCTCCTTCGGGTCGAATGCCGAAGCCTTAAGATCGAAACCTGTAGCTGGTGCTGGTCTTCCTACGGAATGCCTGATCCCCAGTTGCAAATTAAGCATAAGTTCATAGTTCCTGTGACCTTTGGATATTGTTTCCCCCTGTCTTTTGCCTAGTTTGGGTACTTTCAAAGCTAATCCAAGGTTGAACTTTGGGTTTGTATCATCATACAGCTCGTAATCGAAATCCCTTCTCGGTTCTCTTAAACTACTGCCATCACCATCATTCTCCCATAAGCTGGTTTTATCTAATGGTCGCTCTATACCTACGCTCGCCCTCCCATCGACCGACAGTCTTCTCGGCCTGTCCACACCCTTTGTTGAATACCACATTGCTAGTCTCTTTTGGGATGGCATGATCGAAACCCTTTCTCCATGGCAAATTTTGCAACTCGCCAAGTCGTTGTACACCGACGTGGGATCCCATTTGAGATCTGCGGTTGAAGAAGACTCGGAAGGGTAATATGTCCCGTTCTGTTCATCTGGATCTTTGCTCCAATTCCCTACGTAAAAACTACCACCAGGCCACTGATAAGTTCCGTTCCCTTTTGGCAGGCCATCTTCCCAAAATCCATCATACTTATTCCCATTGCTCCACACAAAAGTCCCCTTGCCGAAAATCACACCGTTCTTCCACTCTCCCACGTAATAGTTCCCGTTCTTCCATTGATATTTCCCATGGCCTTCTTGTAAACCGCGTCGCCATTCTCCATCGTACGCATCCCCATTAGAATAATGCATTAGGCCATGACCATGTTTCAAGTTCATCACCCATTGTCCCTTATAAGTATCCCCATTGGCACCTATATATACACCGGTTCCATCCATATATCCGGTCTTAAACTCCCCTTCATAACTAGCACCTGAGGGCCAAGTAAACCTTCCCCTCCCCATAGTTTTGCCTTTACGCCACTCTCCTATATAAATGCACCCATCTGTCCATAAATACTTCCCTTGTCCATCGGGGAAATTATCATGCCATTGCCCTGTATAATAATCCCCATTCGGAAGAATCTTCTCTGCAAAATATGGTTCTTCGGATGCTCTATCTTCTTCGACATCGTTGTGAGCTACATTCGCCATCGATGTTATCCCGAAAATGCTATTGGCGCGCTTCTTTGCCGCCTGTGTTTTGCGCATGGTGGCCTCCCATGCTTTCAGGACACTACTTTGCTCTTTGTTCATTTTCTCCAAACTCTTCAATCTTATTAACATGCAAGATCAAGGGATAAACTACAACCAACATGCATGAGATTTTGGACAAATCAAAATTAGTTGAAAATGTTTGGGGGTACATTTTGTATTGGGATCAAAAAGAGTCATATGGATGAACTATAACCAACGTGCATGAGATTTTCCGACAAATGAAGTGATGAAGTGGCAATTTGATATGTGCATTGTCATATTTAAGTGAAGATACGTGTTGAAATGCCCGCATTAGTCTTTAGTTGACAACTTTTTTCACTGAGTTTTTTGTTTATTGCCTAAACAAGGTTAGGGACAGGAACATAAATCTCTCCTATATTATTTCTCTTTGCGAGTCAAAAGGGTGACTTTTTCGTCTCCTAAAACATCTAAAGCCCCTACATTTGGACGGACACACGAAACTTGGATGTCTAATTTTTTTATGAAAATATGTCTGTTTTACTATTTTAAAGTTATGGTTCAACCAAAAGAAAAATGGTACTAGGAATTTCCATGTCCTCCAACATCCAATTTACACATTTGACGTTGAAATGAACACACGTGATTGATTTTTTTTCTTTCAAAACAATAATGTCTTGATAAATCTCTCACATTTGATTTTTAGTAATATTTTTTATTTGATTTCTTATTATGTTAATTATATTATTGATAAAATTAAAATATTTAAAATAATTAACATCAAAGGGAAAATATTAATCTTGATGTGTGGAACAATGAAATATACACTCAGGCTTTGCAAAAATTAAAATTAAAAATAGACTAAAATGAAGAAAAAAAAATTAAAGAAACAAAAGATCAAAGATTAAATTGGAAATTTTAATTAAATATCAAAACAATGGTTATTCAGGCTTTGCGAATTTCAAATCAAAAACCAACCCAAAAAAATTAAAATTCACTCAAATAATCCAACCAAACTCCAATAACATGAACTTTAAAAAAATGTCACACCCCAATTCCGGGGTTAAATTTTTCTTAATTTTATTTAGAGGACTAAATTAAAATTTAGTGAAATTTGAGGACCAAAGTTGCATTTTGATAAATTTTGGGTCCAAATCTGAAGAGTTTAAGCTTGAGGGACTTATGTCATAATTATTCCATCTTCTTTTAGATGGGGCATAAAATTCTCTTAAAACCCGGAATTTCCATTTATGGAAAACAAATGCTATCTCTCATTCTCTCCAACCTTCCATTTTTTTGAAAACTTAATCTAAGAATACTTAAAACGTCGTTTTACTTCCGACCGAAGCTCTGTTGTCGACACCATCCATAGCACTAGATTCCTTGTATCGTCATGAGTTCACTGGTATCAGTCTTGTCACCAACGTCGCCGGCGTGAGGAAGGGTGAGCGATAAAAAATTCAATGAAGCATAATCGGCCTATTCGCCGTTCATCGTTGTGAACCGAGCTAGGTAAGTGCCTTAAAATGCTTCAATATATTTTTAGAAATTTTTCTGTAATTTTTTCGATGATAGAACACTTTGCATGTGCCCCCACGCGTATTCGCTACACGTGGCAAATGGTTACCGTTTGGTGGGTTTCTAGAAACGGGTCAAATCGACCAGTGGGCCCGTCCGTTAACCCGTTAACCGCTTGCCTGATCCGACCCGCCTACTGACTTATCTAACCCGTTGATCTATCCGGCCCAAATACTGAATTGGTCCAGTTAGAGCGGTCCAGTGGAGCCGAACTGATCCATTCGCACCTCTACATCACACCATTCCGTTGACCGTCATTTGATTGTCGCAGTTGACTGTTGATTGACATTAACTTTTTCTAAAACCTCCCTCTTAATGTATTTTAGCATCCTGAGTCCGATTTAGCGGTCTGTTTTGTCAAATTCTGACATGAAATCCCTGAATCAAGCCCGTTAATCAGAAAACGCTTAGTATTTTTAGCATTTCTGTTTATTTATTTGGGATTTGATTATGAAATTGATATGGGATTAATTTTTCATTAAGGTACTGTTGAAAACATTTTGATGTTTCGATATAACAAATTAAGTATAAATGAATTTTAAGATTTTACAAAAGATTTTCTAAGTATATTCGATTTAATTACTCGAATATCCAAATATTACTCCAAGTCTTTCAAGATCAATTTTAATCCTTACTAAATGTGTAAAATTGTGTTTTATACTTAAACTATTTTTGAGACAATTTTCACAAAGTATTTTGAGCCAAAAACAAGCCTAAAATCAATTTTTCAAAGGTATGCACCGATGCACTAATCCATGCATCGATGAACCAACGAATAAATTGAACATCGAATGCAGTTTATGCATCGATGCACTCTCCATGCATCGATGCACTCGGGTTTTAATGAAAACATCGAATGCATTTGATGCATCGATGCGCATACCATGCATCGATGCACTCAGGCTTTTTCAAAACATCGAATGCATTTGATGCATCGATGCACACTTAGTGCACCGATGCACTAAGTGTTTCAACGGTCAAAATATTTGAATTTTACACTTGATGCACCGATGCACCCTGTGTATGCATCGATGCATACACTCTCCCAACCAGTTTTATTAATTATTTTCACACACTAACGGCTCTATTACCTCCATTAATGATCCCCAACGTTCAGAAGTGATCCAAGGAGTATTTAAACAAGCTTAGAAGCCATTGATCAAAAATAAGAATCAACAAGAAACAAGAATTGAGAGAGAATCAAAGAGAAAGCATCAAACCTCAAGTTTGAGCATTTCAAGCCTATTTTTCATTCAATATTCATTTTGCTTTCAAGAACACTACTTGTACTCAATTGTATTCATTCTTGAGTGTTTTTCCTTTGTTCTAGAATTGTGCAAACACATTTGCCTTGTGAGGTTTTTCTTGTAAGTTTGCAAATTTGTAATCTTCTCTTTGAGAAAGAGTGTTCTCAAGAATTGGAATATATTCTTGAGGGTGTTGTAAGGTTATCTCTTTGGCCTCAAAAGAAATAACAAATTAGTGAATTTGTTGGAAAATCCTTAGTGTGGATAGCTAAGGTAGTGGACGTAGACTTTGTTTGAGAAAGTCGAACCACTTTAAATCACTGTCCAATTACTTTCAATTTTCTGCAAAAGCTTCCACCGAAATTTTATTTGCCAATTCACCCCCCTCTTGGCTATATTCGTCGATCGATTAACTCAACAATTGGTATAAGAGCCTCACTCATTTGAAGGTTTAATCACCTCTTGAGTCGATTCGGGAAGAGTTACATCGATATTCAAGTCATCAATGGTCGGTGCTTCAAACTCCGACTTCGTTCTCGATTCAATGCCCGTCAACAAACCACATTTCTTCAATGGATCTAACTACTCTTATTGGAATAATAGAATGTTGTGTTTCATTCAAGCAAGTGACAAGGGAGCATGGAACGTCATAGAAGATGGATACATTAAACCTCTTACTCATCCAAGAATGTGGAGTGAAGGAGAGACAAGAATGTTCCAACTCAACTCCAAAGCCGTCCATATCATATTTTGTGCACTTGGACGGATGAATACGGAGGAGTTTCATCATGTACAACCGCCAAGGAGATATGGGATAAACTACAAGTCACTCATGAAGGCATGGACGAGGTAAAAGAATCTAAAATTAGTCTTCTAACACATAGCTATGAAAATTTCAAGATGAAACCAAATGAAGATATCAAAGCTATGACGGATAGATTTTCAACGATTTGCAATGGACTCAAATCTTATGGAGAGATCATTCCAAATGAAAAGCTTGTAAAGAAGTTAGTTTACTCCCTTCCAAAATCATGGCAATCAAAGAACATGGCAATCATCGAGGCTAAGAGCCTAAAGTCCTTAACCCTTGAAGAACTAATCGGTTCACTCCTCAATCATGAAATGATGCTTGAAGATGAGGTGGACCTCGATAAGATTGACGAAACACCAAAGGAAAAGGAAATGAAAAAGAACATTGGAGTTGCTCTCAAATCTACAAAAGATGAGAGTGATTCGGATGAAGATGACGAGGAAATGGAATTATTTGCCAAACGATTAAGAAAATTGATGAGGCCCAATTTGGGAAGAAAATTCAAACGGAATGAAGGCTTCAAAACTGAATCGAAGGAGAAAGACCCGATCATTTGCTACGAATGTAAAAAGTCAGATCATGTCAAATATGATTGCCTTCAATTGAAGAAAAATGATCAATCCAAGAAGAAACACAAGGCTCATGTAGTTACATGGAGCGATGAAGAAGGTTCCGATGAAGATGAACAAGAAGTAGCCAACTTGTGTTTGATGGCCATCGGGGAAAACTCTCAGGTAACCTCTAACTCATTTGATTCAGATGAATTATCTTATGATGAGTTATTAGAGGATTATAATTGGTTGGCTTCAGATGATAAGACTCTATTTTCAAAATATAAAAATGATGTTTCAATATTGAAAAACGAAAAATAGTCTTATGTCCAAAACCAACAATGACCTTGAAAGTAGGATTAAAAATTTGCAAATCAGAATTAATGATTTTGAAAAGAAAAATATTGATTTGCATAACTTACTTTCAAAAGTTCATGATGATTATCAAAAAGAAATTAATGATCTTAAAACTTCTTTTGATAAAGTTGGAACAAAAAGATTTGAAAAAGGTGAAAATTCAAAATCCAACTTTGTTAGAAAAAGTTTTAGAAACTACAATCATAGAGGTCCTCAAAGAACCTTAAATGGTAAAATCGTTAGAAGTATGTGGGTTCCTAAAGAACTCATTACTACTAAAGATAAGGTTATCCTACACAAATGGATACCTAAGGGGACTAAAATTTTATAAACTAATGAATATGGACCCAAAAGAATTTGGGTACCAAAAATTAGAAATTAATCTATGTTTGTAGGAGCATTGCTACAAGGCACGGGAAACAAATCCAAACTCATGGTACCTTGATAGTGGATGCTCAAGACACACGACCGGAGATAAAAGTTGGTTCATAGAGCTTAACGCCAAAAATGGAGGAGAAGTGACTTTTGGTGATAATTCAAAAGGTCACATGAAGGTATAGGTATACTAGGTAATACCTCTTCCATACAAATTAAAAATGTTTTATATGTAAATGGATTAAAGCATAATCTTTTGAGTATTAGTTAATTATGTGATAAGGGATTCAATTTCATGTTTGAAATTAATGGTTGTAAAGTTATTGAAATTGCATCTAATCAGATTATGCTTATTGGTCATAGAATAGGAAACATTTACATGGTACATTTAGACTCTATATAAATGACTAATTTGTGCCTAGTTGCTAAGGATGAGCATGATAGTTGGTTATGGCATAGGAGACTAGGACATGCTAGTATGAGTGTTTTGCAATGGCTAATTCAAGGAGATTTAGTTCGAGGTTTTCCTAAACTAAAATTTGAAAATGATAAAATATGTGATGCTTGTGCTAAAGGAAAACAACAACGAGTTTCTTTTAAATCCATTAATGACGTATCAACTAGTAGAGTATTACAATTGATCCATATAGATCTTTTTGGGCCAACTAAGACTATTAGCTTAGGTGGAAAACAATATGCATTTGTCTTGGTAGATGACTATTCTAGATATACTTGGGTTCTATTCTTAAGTACTAAAGATGAAGCATTAGAAAATTTCATCACATTTTCAAAAATAACCTAAAACGAAAAAGCTTACTCTATAACTAGTGTTAGGAGTGATAATGGCACTGAATTTGAAAATCTTAGATTTACTGAGTTTTGTAATTTTAATGGTATAAGCCATAATTTTTCAGCACCTAGAATTCCTCAACAAAATGGAGTTGTTGAGAGGAAAAATCGAACTTTAGAAGAAATGGCTAGAACCATGCTTTGTAAAATAATTTGCCAAAATATTTTTGGGCGGAAGCCAAAAATACCGCTTGTTATGTTATTAATCGAGTAATGATTAGGCATGTTTTGAAGAAAACTCCATATGAACTTTATAAAATAAAAAACCTAACATTAGCTATTTTCATCCTTTTGGATGTAAATGTTTTGTTTTAAACAACGGTAAAGAAAATCTTGGCAAATTTGATGCTAAAAGTGATGAAGGAATTTTTATGGGCTATTCCTTAAATTCTAAAGCTTATTGAGTATTTAATAAAAAAACTTTAGTTGTAGAAGAGTCTATACATGTTTTTTTCGATGATAATCTCCTTCCGATGAAGAATTCATGTGTGAATGATGATGTAGGCATTATAAATATAAATGACATTGGACATGACATTGGAGAACCATCATCAAAGGAAGAAACAAAAGATGAGGAAACTCAGGATCCCCTCGAGAATCCAACCATTGAAGAAAGGGAAGTATCTTATCCAAGAGAGTACAACTATGTCAAGGATGGTGAGATTATAGGTGATCCATCCAAAGGGGTAACAACTCGATCTTCTCTTAGAAATATTTGTAATTATGTTGCATTTATCTCATGCATAAAGGCTAAGAATATCAAAGAAGCATTAAAAGATGAACATTGGATTATGGCTATGCAAGAAGAGTTAAATCAATTTGAGAGAAGTAAAGTTTGGATATTAGTTGAAAGGCCTAGTAATAAATCTACTGTAGGTACTAGATGGGTATTTAGGAATAAGCTTGATGAAAGTGGTAATATAGTGAGAAACAAGGCTAGACTTGTTACTCAAGGGTATACTCAAGAAGAGGGCATAGACTATGATGAAACATACGCTCCCGTAGCTAGAATGGAAACAATTAGAATGTTATTAGCATTTGCATGTTTTCATGAATTTAAATTATATCAAATGGATGTTAAAAGTGCATTTTTAAATTGTTTTATAAAAGAAGAAGTGCATGTGGAACAACCTCCAGGTTTTGAAGATTCTAAATTTCCAGATCATGTTCTTAAATTGACAAAAGCGCTTTATGGTTTAAAACAAGCTCCTAAAGCTTGGTATGAAAGATTGTCAAACTTTTTAATTGAAAAAGGCTTTTCAAAAGGGAAGGTTGACACTACATTGTTTTTAAAGCATAAAGGTAAAGATTTATTAGTAGTTCAAATTTATGTTGATGATATAATATTTGGTTCTACTAATGATGTTCTTTGTCAAGAATTTTCTAAGCTAATGCAAAGTGAATTCGAGATGAGCATGTTGGGAGAGCTCTTATTTTTCTTGGGACTCCAAATCAAGAAAAGAAAAGATGGCATCTTCATCAATCAAGCTAAGTACGTCAAGGATATGCTCAAGAAATTTGGATTGGAAAATGGGAAACCTTATGCCACTCCAATGAGTTCTTCTACAAAGCTTGACTTGGATGAAAAAGGTAAATATGTGGATGTTAAATTATATAGGTCAATGATTGGCTCTTTGCTTTATCTAACTGCAAGTTGACTGGACATTATGTTTAGTGTTTGCTTATGTTCTAGATTTCAATCATGCCCTAAGGAATCACATTTACTAGTTGTTAAGAGAATCTTTAGATACCTTAAGGACACTCCTAGTTTAGGACTTTGGTATCCTAGAGACTCTAGTTTTAGCTTGCATGCCTTCTCTGATGCAGATTATGGAGGATGCAAATTAGATAGGAAAAGCACATCCGGTACTTGCCAATTCCTTGGAAATATGCTGGTTTCTTGGCTTTCAAAGAAACAAAATTGTGTTGCATTATCTACCACTGAAGCGGAATAAATTTCAGCCAGTAGTTGTTGTGCACAAGTTTTATAGATGAAACAACAACGTTTTTAATATGGAATTGAAGTAGGTACTATTCCTATCAAGTGTGACAATACTAGTGCTATTTGTCTCACTAAAAATCCCATCCAACACTCTAGAACTAAGCACATTGAAATTAGACATCACTTCATTAGAGACCATGTCGCTAAAGAAGATATAGTTCTAGAATTTGTTGATACTTTGCACCAATTAGCAGATATCTTTACAAAACCTTTAGATAAAGAAAGATTTTGGACACTTAGGAGAGAATTAGGTTTAACTGACCTATCTTCACTTAGTGTTTAAAATGTTTTTAACACTTTGAATTAATATTAAAAAATGTTTATAAAAATGACATTTTTGATTGCATTCTTGCTATTAGTTAGAGGGAGTTTATGATTCATAGTGAAAATTAATTTTTTGTTCAAATAATGTTTAAAGATAAATTTGATTGATTGGACATAATTAATTTTCAATATATGAGTTGCCAATATCACTAGAGCTAATTAATTTAGCATTTTGAGTGATTAACACAGATTTTTGACATTTTTGTGCTTAATGCATCGATACACTTGACAGTGCATCGATGCATCCGCTTTGAATGTGCATCGATTCATCATGACGATGCACTGATGAATGCCTTGAATGCACATCGATGCACAAGGCCATGTATCGATGCATCCATTGAGTTTTTGGTTAAAAACTCTATTTTCTCTTTATTTTCTCATACTCTCTTAAACTCTCTCAAATTGCCGCCGCTTTTATTCCTCTCCTCTCTCTCAAAATTGCTCCATAACCTTCGTTTTTGATCAAAATTCATTCATAATTCATCTCCATATTCTGTTTTTAATATCAAATCGTGCAAAACATCACTACATTCCTCTCAATCCAAAATTTTCAAGGTATTTTTTCTAAAAACCTATCTTTTATTGATTTTTGATCTTAGGACTAGTTTTAATTAGTTCTAGGATGAACATTATATCGGGCTTTGATTATATTATGATTCTAAACAAGATTTTATAATCAATTTCGTCAAAAATAAACAATTTTTCAAGATTTTTCTGAATTTTCGAAATTAAAAAAATGTTATTTTCGAAATTTATTGATGTTTTTTACTTAATTGTATTGTTTACATGAAAACTATACATATATTATAATATTTTCAATAGTTTTCAAAACCATGCCCATTAGGATTCGGTTTAGAGAACCTTGAATTATTGCGGACTCAATTGAGTTTTGAGATTGATTATTGCATACATGTGTTTCAAAATTGCAGGTTATATTCCTTATTCTATTCCTTAACCATATCAAACCCTAAATGCCCTAGGTCCTCTTCGAGTCATTCAAACCGTCCTCCCATTCCTCAACCTCAAAATCCAAACCCGAATGACCAAAACATGACCATTATTAGTACATGTTTTAATATGCCTGAGCTTCGTAGGAATGAACTCTACCATAGTTATATGGATTCCTTCCAATCTTATAAAATCCGGGAAGAGCGTATTCCTTCTATTCAAGCCATGATTGATATTGACTTCGAATACCTTTTGATTCTTAAAACATGGAAGTTTGATAAATTTTTTTCCCTAAAGCCTATCGTCTTTCATCAGTTAGTCCTCATTTTGTACTCTAATTGGTATGTATTCAAAATGAAACTCAATGCGGGACTATAGGAATTAGATCCTACCTTTTAGGTCAATATATTCATATTGACTCCAAATCTATAACTACACATTTGGGGTTAGATGATGAAGGTTTATATAATGAAAAAGAAAATGTGGCATATCCCTACATTCCTAATGCTAGTGTTAGTACTCTACGATCTCATCACGATCGTTTTCTCCATTTGATGATCTCTTGGTGGTTTAGACCATCCGGAGGTAGGTACCCCACTCTTCGAACTAGGGATTTGTGGTGGATGCACTGTATAAAGAATAACAACAAAATAAATTTGTCATACATTATATTTAGTGAGCTAGTGGATACCATAAACATTGTTCCTTTAAAACATGTCGAAACATTAGTTTATGGATGTCTTCTTAGTAACCTTTTTATCAAACTCGGTCTAAATGTCTCTCTCGATAATCCCATCCCTCTCCAAAATCAAATCAATCTCACCTTGTTGAATAAAGCGGATTGGAAAAAAGATGAGGAAACCGGCCTTTGGGTCTTTCGACCCGGTAAGCAAACTCCGGGAGCGAATTCTTCACGAGCTGCTCCTAGTTCCTCTCGTGCTCCTCCTCCTCCTCCGGCTCCGGCTACTGACGATGATCCCGAACTTCAACAGCTTATACAAGATATCGACAATCACGTACCAGATGATGAGTCTACACCGGAACCAGCTCCACAAGAGGATCAAGTGTCTCTATATTTTCGTTAGTTTTTGGAGACATTTGATCTACGGTATGCTTCCATTGAATCCCACTTGACTGCTACTAACGAAGCGGTAAATCATCACTTAGACACTTTGGAAGCTCGACAGATGGAGTTTCAAAGGGAGTTCCTTGCACGTATAGATACTCTTACTCTTGAGATGCAAGCACGATTTCCTCTTCCTCCTCCCGATCCTTCTATGGACGAGTAGACTTTGTTTGTTTTGGAACAACTTAGAACTTTAATTGTTAAAACATTTTGAATGCTTTGGGATTGTTTTCTTTAGTTTGACGTTTGTTTGGATTTATGATTTATATGTTTGGATATTTAAGCTTATTATCTATATTTGGTTTGGTTTTAACGTTCAATTTGAGCTTAATGTTTATTAATTTTTGCATCATTAGACATATATGACCAATTATCCTTTACATGTTTATGAATATTGTTTATGAAAACTAATGGCTAATCTCTCTTTTGATTGTGATCTTAGCACCTTAAACATTAAAATAATAACTCAATTGGCGTATATTTTTCAAGCATTGTTTAATAACGTTTTAGAGTCTTTTTGATTTAACAAAAAGGGGAAGAAAAGTGTTATAGTATGGGGGAGTAATTTTTCAAAATTGTTTCAAAAACAATTTTCTTAAACAAATCTTAAAATTACACAAATGTTTTGTTATATCAAAAAGGGGGAGATTATTGGAAACATTTTGATGTTTCGATATAACAAATTAAGTATAAATGAATTTTAAGATTTTACAAATGATTTTCTAAGTATATTCGATTTAATTACTCGAATATCCAAATATTACTCCAAGTCTTTCAAGATCAATTTTAATCCTTACTAAATGTGTAAAATTGTGGGTTATACTTAAACTATTTTTGACACAATTTTCATAAAGTATTTTGAGCCAAAAACGAACCTAAAATCAAATTTTCAAAGGTATGCACTGATGCACTAATCCATGCATCGATGCACCAACGAATAAATTGAACATCGAATGCAGTTTATGCATCGATGCACTTTCCATACATCTATGCACTCGGGTTTTAATGAAAACATCGAATGCATTTGATGCATCGATGCACATACCATGCATCGATGCACTCAGGCTTTTTCAAAACATCGAATGCATTTGATGCATCGATGTACGCTTAGTGCACCGATGCACTAAGTGTTCCAACGGTCAAAATATTTGAATTTTACACTTGATGCACCGATGTACCCTGTGTATGCATCAATGCATGCACGCTATTAATTGTTTTCACACACTAACGGCTCTATTACCTCCATTAATGATCCCCCAACGTTCAGAAGTGATCCAATGAGTATTTAAACAAGCTTATAAGCCATTGATAAAAAATAAGAATCAACAAGAAACAAAAATTGAGAGAGAATCAAAGAGAAAGCATCAAACCTCAAGTTTGATCATTTCAAGCCTATTTTTCATTCAATATTCATTTTGCTTTCAAGAACACTACTTGTACTCAATTGTATTCATTCTTGAGTATTCTTTTCTTAGTTCTAGAATTGTGCAAACACATTTGCCTTGTGAGGTTTTTCTTGTAAGTTTGCAAATTTGTAATCTTCTCTTTGAGAAAGAGTGTTCTCAAGAATTGGGGTATATTCTTGATGGTGTTGTAAGGTTATCTCTTTGGCCTCAAAAGAAATAACAAATTAGTGAATTTGTTGGAAAATCCTTAGTGTGGATAGCTAAGGTAGTGGACGTAGACTTTGTTTGAGAAAGTCGAACCACTGTAAATCAATGTGTAATTACTTTCAATTTTCTGCAAAAGCTTCCACCAAAATTTTATTTGCCAATTCACCCCCCTCTTGGCTATATTCGTCGATCGATTAACTCAACAGGTAACCATGACTCCCCTAACCGAGGGTCGACCAGATCCGATACTTCTCGTACGATAGATCAACAAGTTTTCATAAATTATTTAATTAAAGTTTATTATTTATTTTCTGTTAGGATTTTAAAATAGTTTTTTTGATTCGTAGGGTCTAGCACTGCTACTGATTGTGATATGCATACCCGAGGGTAAGCTACCGTCCCAGACTTCTCACATCAGTACAGGTGTGCTCCTATTTGGTATTACAATACTATTTTAAACTACATGTCTGAACTGTTTTGAAATATAAATATTATGACTGCATGACATCTGTTTTATCGCATACTCTAACTTCTGATCTTTGATTTACCATATATTCTGGCATGATCTCTGGTTACCGTATTTTTTTATCTGACTCTAAAAACTGATATATTTTAATGTTTTATTTAATTAAATTACTGTTTTCACTCAAATTCATGCATATTTACTATTGCTGAGGATATAATTGAAGGAAGTATCTCAGGCATAGTCTCTGACATGTAAGACCTTACCACAGAAACCTCTTTTTGTGCATTGGCTAAGACCTTACTACAGACCCTTATACTATTACAAAGGTCCTTACTGGGCGTATAGGTAGGTGTATGGTTCAGGGGAACCTATACATTTTGGTGTTCATATGGGGGTAGTGTTCATGTTTTAAAGAGTTGCTTTTGTAAAATAAATTTTACTGAAGTATTTATCTATATATTTTATACACTGTAAGGAGCACATTGGGATTTTTAGTTCATGCTTTAATTTTTTCTAACTTTTCAGATAGTATCAGATAGTAGTCAAACGGGCTTGGCATCAGAAAGACCGATCTTTCCTCACTTTTGTTTCACTGTATATTTATGTATGCCCTTTACTTTGATGACACATGTTTTTACTACTGTCCTCATACATTCTGTATATATTACTGCATGGACTTTTCTGATGACTATTTCCGTATTTTTATTGTTATTTGTATTTTATTTACTAAAATGGATCTTAAATGCATTTTTAATCTGAAAATGATCTCTAAATAAGGCATGTGACAGCCTAGATTCAAACGTATCGTGTAGGCCGGATCTAGGGATTACAAGAAAGGAAAAAAATTCTCAAATCAAATTTTGTTCTATAAAGGAATACATAGTAACATATGAGATGTCCACAATTTTCATAACCTTTAAATTACAAATAACTATTTTAAAATAAGAAAATCCATTATTAGCATTAGATGAAAATATTATTATCCAAATCGAATATATCTGCAAAGATAAAATGGATTTAAATATTCAAATATACTATTTGCTAAAGCATAATGGATTTCCAAATATTATTTTGTATATTTTATCCATCTTTGGTGTTGATGGCTATTAGATTGTGCGGAGTCAAATATCTGAACTTTCAGTGAGGTCTTTTAACTCCAGGAAATGCTCACCAATCTTTGAGGAACTAACAACCAACCACTACAATCATATATCGACTGTACGGAAGTGAGCACATACTCCATAAAAGAAAAAAAGAACATTTCTTAAATCGAACATAGAATGTCTAGAAGTAAACAACCTATCACGATCAGAGTAGAAGAGGTGACAATCGATGATAAAAAGGAGAAAAATAAGAAATCAAGGGCTAGGGATTGTATCTGAAGATTTGGGGATTTTTACTTACCCTGCACGTGAGGAGGCCAAATTTAATTACAAGAGGACTAGCATAGATCAGGTGGATTGTGAACAAGCCCAGAATGAGAAGCCAATATCAATGGTGAACGTTGAGGTTGTTAGCCAAGGATAACAGCTGGCATATCCATGGATTTGGTACCTGTAAACAAATAAATAGAGAGTACTGTCATAGAATGTTTATCTTATGCAATCAATGAATGAAAAGTTTCTTTCCTAAAATCTATTATTCTTTTCTTTAATATATATTTCCTCTATTTTCTTCGATTACTCTTCTTCTCACCATGATGATAATGCGATACCCCAAGCGTCGAGTTAGTGACCATGATGAAAGGATTTAAAATTTAGAGAATTAAATTGAATAAATAGTAAATTACATGAAATGAATTGGGGAAATTGTGTTTAAGACTAATTAGTAAGAATGGAATAATGGAAGAACAATTTAGTCTTTTAGAATGAATGAATTTAATATTCATTTTTTGGGAGATATTTAATAAGGTTGAAAGGGGAAAATGGTAAATAGCTGGAAAACGTTGGTTCTCTTCTCCTTCTTCCCGTTATCCCTATTCTCCCAATAGCAAAAGGAAAGATTTCTTTAAGTTGGTTTTTCCTTTATTTTATGGGTTGGTTTTGAAACCTTAAGTGATATAGAGGCTTAAGGAAAGTTCAAGGAGGATTAAAACTAAGTGAGTAGTGAATTATTTAAGATTTAAGAAAATGAGTTTTTGAGTGATATGATGAAATATGAGTTTTTATTGAGGTTTACAAGTAAATTTGACTTGTCAAAAAAGTAAATGAGAAATTAGAAGCCTTGGATGTGTTTAAAAACATGTATGAAAAAGTAGTGTGATTCTTGGGTTTGAGTGTTCTTTGAAGATTTTGGATGTTATAGGTAGATTAATGAAGGAAAGTTAGTTGAGTTTAGTGAGGATAAGTTTAATGGTATTGTTGGAGGTAAAAGTAAGAAAATTAAATGAAATTTGGGTAAAAATTGAAATGAAAAATGGAAAATATGGGTAAGGGTATCAGTACTAGAAGAACAGTACCGATACTATAGGTTTAAATTTGATGAAATTGGAGGAACAATATCGATACTGATGCAATTAGTATCGATACTGATGCAATTAGTATCGATACTGCTGTGGGTATCGATACTAAGAGGAAGGTATCGATATTATGGATTCCATAATGCAAAAATGGTATCGATACTGAAGGTGATATCGATACTGAAGGGAGTATCGGTACCATAGTATAGAAGTATCGATACCATAGTAGGGGTACTAATACTATTAAGCCTGAAATTTTAAGATAGGATGAGTTTTAATAGAAATTGAAAATAATAGTACGATTGAGTATTTTTAGAAGTATAAATGTTAGAAAGTATACTAACATTTGTATGGTATGTGTAATTAATATATGCTTGTATAGATCGTAACCAAACTCCAGAGTCAAGTAAGAAAAAGGGCAAGGATAAAATTGTCGAATAGTCGGACATCATTACAGCATACTAGTCAGGCATATCAGTTGAGTGCATTTACTGTACTTCTATGAAATGAGGGAGACTTGCGACGAGTCAACCTCGAATGTTTTGATAAAGCATGTTTTACAATACTTTGATATATTTACATAATGTTTATGGAAATGATATTACGAATAAATTTTAGAGTATGAATTGCTCTAAAATGAATAGATGAACGTTGATGTTGTTCAATTGTTATCGATATTGCAAAAATAAATGTTTAAATATGTGAATTTGACTTAAAAGCTCAATGTATGTGCATTGAGAGTCATAAGTGCATTTCAACATACTTTGTGTATGGTGTTATCGATCGATTTTGTTTAATGCATAACGGTGCATTTTCGTATCAATACTATGTGTACTTTTGGAACTATATATGCAATCATGATATTCATAATGAGTTTATAAATTACCATTTCGATATACAATTATGTGTATAAGTTATCGATCGATTTTGTTTAATGCATAACAGTGCATTTTCGGCACTAAATGTGCAACCCATGGTATTCATAATGTGTTTATGAATGACCATTTTGGCACCATATGTGTAATTCATGGAATTCATAATAAGTTTGTGAATTTCCATTTCGGCACTTCAGTGCAATGCATGTATCTTGTATTCTCATTTGACATACATTGGGTAAAATAAAGGATAAATTAGAAAATATTGATTTATAGGTATGCTGGGCATACTAAAGATATTTATCATTCTATTTGAATGAAGATTGGTTCGCCAAGCCAATTTGATGTATTGATATGAATTATACGATGTTCATTCATACTTTGATAATTTGTGATATGCTTATATTTAAGTATAATTCATTTTGTATTATTATGACTCACTAAGTAAATACTTAGCATGTGTTGATTTCACATATAGGAAATAGAAAAGACTAGTGGGGTAAGGAGTGCAGTGGACATCATCAATCCAAGGTTGCCTCATCAGTAACTATAGGACATTTATGTCTATTTTGATAATTAGCTGACATGTATTTGGACTTAAGAAAATGCTCTAGAATGTATTAAAGTTATAATTTTTGTAATATTTTACAACGAACGTTTTATTATTATGATGTTAAAAACAAAATTGTTTTGTTTTATTTTCGAAACAATTCTTATAGGTTTACAAATAAGGAAATATTTTTAAAAGTTATGTGACACATGTGACTTGTGTACGAAAACGTATCCAAGAAATGGGTGTTACAGATAAAGCATACAATGGCTAAATCAACTTCACCAAAATGGTGGGAAGCATACAATGCTCGCATAACTTCACAACAAGGTTGTCTACTTCATTCAACAATCTTGTAGTAATCTATAAGCAACAAGGAAACTATGTGGAAGATATATCTTGTTACAATGAGGTTTTGCAAATTGATTCCTTAGCAGCTGATGGGCTAGTAAACAAGGGTAACACTTATAAGGAGATTGGTAGAGTCAGATACAATTCAGGATTCTATTCATGCTATTAACATTCATTCAAATATAGCAGTAGCCCATGCAAATTTGGCTTCTGCTTATAAAGACAATGGACATGTGGAAACTACCGTCAAAAGTTATAAGAGGCACTATTTTTTTCGACCTGATTTTCCTGAAGCTACTTGTAACCCCCTACATGCATTACAGTGTGTGCAACTAGGATGAACGCTATAAAATTTTTACTGAAGTTGAAGGACTTATCCGAAGGCACATTACTATGTCAGTTCTTTCTAGTGTGCAATATTTCCATGCCATAGCATATCCTATTGATCCAATGCTTGCCCTTGATATAAGCCTTAAATATGATGTTCATTTGTTCATAATTGCATCACATTTTACTCTTCATCATTTCAATCATCTTGCACCAATTCTTATCAAGAGCAATAGTGGAAATAGGAGATTAAAGGTCGGTTATGTCAGTAGTGACTTTGGCAACCACCCATTGTCACACCTCATGGGATCAATATTTGGCATGCAAAACAGAGAGAATGTTGAGGTATTTTGCTATGCCTTGAGTCCAAATGATAGTACTGAATGGAGACAGCGTATCCAATCTGAAGCTGAGCATTTTATAGATGTCTCTGCTAGGTCATCAGATGTAATTGCCAAAATGATAAATGAGGATGGAGTACATATCCTTATCAACATGAATAGTTATTAGGGCACCTGTACAAGTCTCATATATGGGATTACCTGATATTATTAGGGCAGTTTACATTGATTACTTGGTCACTGATGAGTTTATTTTTCCTTTGCGCTATGCACACATTTATTCTGAGAAGCTTGTCCATCTCCCTCATTGCTATTTTGTGAATGATTATAAGCAGGAAAATCGTGATATGTTGGATCCAACTTTTCAGTACAAGTGATCTGATTATGTTCTTCCAAAAGATAAATTTATTTTTGCACTTTGGCTCATTAGATTTCCAGCTGCTGGAGAAATGAGACTGCGAGCGTATGCTGCTGCACAAGGTGTACAACCAGACCAAATTATTTTCACTGATGTGACCATGAAACAATAACATAGTATGCACAATGCTTTAATTGATCTTACAGAGAATGGTTTAGTTGGTTCATTGCACTTAAGATAACCACCATCACAAGAATCATCTCAAGGAAAGGGAAATGCCATCAATAAAAGGGAAATCAACATTAAATGCAGCTGAGATGAAATAAGAATTAGAGAGCATGAACTATTGGAGTTGTTAGCTTCAACCATAAGAAGGAAAAATCGTGGGCAGTCTATAGTTCACTTAATTCTCAAACCCAAGGAAAACATGAATCAAATGTTAAAGGCATGGGGTTTGAAGGCACAAAACATAATGTAAATTTATAGAAATTTGAAGGTTAGGGGCCGAGTTTACTTGAAATTACAGTCTTACAATTAAACCTCACTTGCTCTTCAAAATGGATTAAAGCTGCCAACAAGGTTCTATGGTGCTCGACAAACGTAGGGAGCAAGAGCATAATCAGATGCAGTGTATGAAATTAGGACTGGAAAATGTCACTATGGAATATTATATTGTACTTCAGCACAATTCTCAGATTTTGATCCCTGAGGACAAGGATTATTTCATGGGGAGGGTATTGTCACGATCAGAGTAGAAGAGGTGAGACTCGATGATAAAAAGGGGAAAATAAGAAATCAAAGGTTAGGAATTGTATCTGAAGATTTAGGGATTTTTACTTACCTTGCACGCGAGGAGGCAAGAAGTAATTAAAAGGGGACTAGCATGGATCAGGTGGATTGTGAACAGGCTCAGAATGAGAAGCCAATATCAGCAGTGAACGTTGAGGTTGTTAGCCAAGGACAACAGCCGACATATCCATGGATTCGGTACCTATAAACAAATAAATAGATAGTACTACCATAAAATGTTTATCTTCTGCAATCAATGAATGAAAAATTTATTTCCTAAAATCTATTATTCTCTTCTTTAATCTTTATTTCCTCTATTTTATTCGATCACTCTTCCTCTATTTTCTTCGATTACTCTTCTTCTCTCGCAGGGTCATAACACAACCAACATTTGATTACATGAAACAGATAACTGTGCATAGAAATAAAGGTTGCCATTACCTGAGGTTAACGTCAAAATCCTTACTTGAGCAAATCAGACAATGAAGTTCTTCTGAACACATCGACTTGAGCCAATTGAGCAACTAAGGACTTATTGGGGAATATGTTATCTGCAAGCATTCTCTCCCTGATACCATAAGTTAGAGCTTTGGCATTTCTATTTGCTTCGACTAGAGTTTGGAACTCTCGATGTCGAGCAACATATCCGGCATGTTTCATGCTATGGAAAATTTTTCTGTATTATGGACATCGCCCCTTTTAGCATACTGCTCCATCACAACCATGAAAGAAGTAAACATGGGCTTAGCTTCTTTTGCCCGGCATGCCTTTTGCAAGATCGAGTCAGCCTTTTCCACTTCCCCTGCTTCCACATAAAGCTTCACAAGTGCATCCCAAGTCAATGGGCCGATCTGACACCCATTATCGACCATTCGTTTAACGAGATCTTTCCCTTTTTGCATCATCTTATGGTATGAGTATACCTTCAACATCTTGGTATAATGTTTAGCGGGAAGCTTTTTTGACGTCTCTAACAGCCTATCAAAAACTGCCTCTGATTTTTCAACTTGACCCAACTTTCCCCAAGCTTCAACGGCAGCCAGATACTCTTCAAAACGGGGTTTTGATTCACAATCCTTCCAAATTCTTTCCACTTCATCAGCCTTTCTAAGTTCAGCATACAAAGGAAGCAAAAACCTGCAACCCCAACGATTCTGTTTTATGACTTCCCCTTCCAATGCCTTCAAAACTTCCTCAGCTTTTTTTCGTAAGGCCTGCTGAGGCATAGTATTTAGTTGTGTAATGATGTCTGGTTCAAAACTTTCAGCCTTCATTGTCTCAACAATTTGATCTATCCCGGCTATGTCATTACATAAACCTTTTGTGACAATTAAGATTTTATAAGTAAAGGGTGAAGGTTTGATATTTTCTTTCTCCATTAACAACAACACAACATCTATTTTCTTCTTGTTAAACTTCTTATAGAGGAGCAACAGCTGGTTGCAAGCAAATGCAGTAAATGGAAATTCTAAGTCCCTCATTTTGTCAAAGATCTACTCCGCTTTCTTCAAATTGTTGGAAAGAACACAGTTAGCCAACAACGTTCTGTAGTTACCTCTCCTCTGAAAGATATTGGGACAGTCTGAATGTAGTCTCCTGCCTTCTGGAGACCTTGTACTTTGACAATCAAATCAACTCGAGAAACATAATCTCTCTCATCAAATTCAAGCTGCTTCTTCATCTCCAACCACTCAGAGAGCTGCAAACAGAAATGAAAGAACAAAATGCAATCAAGTAAAACCGACAACTTCCACGACCAAAACCTTACACAATAGAATATCAGTTCAATTTAAGCATTTAAATAAATATCAAGTAATCTAACAAATTAGATTAAGGACAAAGATGCCTAAACATGGTTGTTTATATTCTAAGATTTGAACTAGTACACTGTCAGACTGCTAAATCTGCAGCGTAAATATTAGAAGCCAAAGCAAGTTGCAATCAAATTCTATTTAACCCTTGAGGTGATAACAAGCAAAATCCAAATCAGGGAAATGACTTTTCTATTAAGAGTATATCCATCTGTCTCCTAATTAAAAGGAGAAAAAAAGTGAGACAATTCCAAGGGGAAACCATACACTAAAGGCACAGTTTTCAGAACCTTTTTAGTGCCAAATTTGTGCAACCAAATTTCTGATCACAGTAGCTACAGGCTTAGCAGTATTATCACATGGATGTAAGATTGTTGCAAGAACACCTGCAACTAGACAACTAGATGAAGACCTAAAGATCCTAATGATCAGTTAGCACATATTTGATTGAGAGCAATTGATGAGTGCACAAGCAAACAATGCATCCAGAAGACATGATTGATGAATGCACAATAACTACTCCTTTGGAAAGGAGAATATACTAATACACTGGGTAAAATAAAAAGAAACCAAAGTTTCAACAACATTTCATCACAAAAGAGAGGTTGGTATAACCGTTTAGGTTACCAAAACTTTCCTTATTTGAAATGGTTTGTACTTCAGTTAAAATATCCAAACAAGAAGTTTTACACAAATACTTATAAAAAGCTGATGATGAATTGCTTCCACATTTGCAGCTTAGCATCAGCACAAAGTTGATTTATTGTTCAGCTTATTTTTTGACAAAAAATCAATTTATACGCTTAACTGTTTAACTTAATACCATGGACTGTAAACAATCAAGTAATGTTTACCGTCACAAATAAGGAACACAATTTAATGAAACAATAAAAATTTTCTTTGTTGCTATAGTGAAGAAAAGGAAAAACAGAGAAAACCAGAGAATCTTACATTTCCCTGTTAGCCTACCATGGAATGCAAATGGGAGTTTCTAATCTGTACTTACCCATAAATCTAAAAGCCCTCCGGAAAAAAAATTAAAGAGTAGAAAATTTTAAAATAAAACATTAGAGGGGGAAAATGATAAACGGAATTGCTTAAATCGTATTTAGTTTTACCCTCTACCACTTACAAGCAATACAAGCTTCGTGTTTACAAGTTATTTAACATTTCTTTATAAACTCTTATTCAAATCATATTTCTTTATAAAAAATTACCTGAACCCTAAAATCACATTGAATAAACACCTATATGCAGAGAAGGTAATTTCGTTCACAGCAAAGTGACCTTAGTTTAATAAAAAAATATACTCAAAAAAGATACAATGATAAGTCAAATCACCTGCAATGCCCTCCCATACATTCGGCACTTGCGAAGATTGAAATTTGTTGCTGAAACCTCATCTCTGCTAATACTTTTTGCCTTCCTCAACCCACTTATTAAGAACCTTATAAATAGAAATACTTGGAGTAGAAATAAAAGCTTTGAATAACTACGAGGTAGTTTTCCTTGAAGATGATTTTATTATGAGGCAGTTTCAACATCACCAGATAATTCTTCATCAGAATCTAATCCATCATCAATTTTATCCTTAACAATAGGATCTCCTTTGGTGTCTGTATTAGCAGGTGTTTCAAGTTCAGAAAAACCATCCTCCAAGTCATCTTCCTCCCCACTGCTTTCAGCACCAGCTTGGAAGAAAGATCACAACCACGGATAGGGAAATCAGAGGAAGCATGTTTTGGTAAATAAAAAATTTACCAAAATATTATCTTGTAATCACCCTTAAACTAATCAAAAATTTTGGTAAATCAAATTTTATCAATTAACTTATTAAATTAAATAAAAACAAAAGGTTGACGTGATTTTTCTTAAATTGATACTATTTCTCCATTTTTTTTTTTTTGCATTTTTGTTGTTGACACTAATTTTTTTTTTGGATGGGCTAAGTATCTTCACAATACTTATTTAAGGAGATTAACATTTTCTAAAACTAAAAATTAAACAAAATTAATTGGAATTCTAATAAATAGGTTTAAATATATTGTGACTTGGCACGAACAAAATTACCTAAGTGGTTAAAGAAATAGTTGTTATTCTTAGAGGTTCTAGATTTGAGCACCAAAGAATACAAGATATTTAAGCATTCATTGTCAAATAGTTGAGTATTTAAAACATATACTACAACTTGTAAGCATCCTAGATTAATATATATATATATATATATATATATATATATATGATAAAAAATAAATATTAATATTGATAAAAGTTTATTCTAATTTCTCAAAAATTTAGAGGAATACATTTAGAAAAATTTAATGAAGAAAAATGAAAGAAAATAAAATTTAAAAGCTTATAAGAATAAAACAGCTAAAATACAATTCATAGGTATAATATAAAAGGATATTGATTATTCAAAACTAAAAGCCTTCACACAGTAACGTACAAATAGTCAGTATACATAATTTAAAACAATATTTAAATTTATTAAGTAATTTCAAAAGTAGAAGGAAATATTGAATTTTTAAGATTTGGGGTTAAATAGTAACATCTGTAGGATGTGCGTGCAATATCAATAACTTAAAAAAGTTTTGAATATACAATACCTTATAATTACTCTAGATTATTCAAAAAAAATATTTAAATAAAAAATAATGATCTAATAAAATATATAAAGTCAAAAAAATTCAAAACGCTCATAAAACTAATTCCTTTCAAGTCAAAAATAGAATTCAAGATACTGGTTCATTTAGTAGTACCTCATATTAATGAAACTATTTTTCTTCACTTTAGGGTCACGCCAAAAATAATTTATAAACCATACAAATTTATTGAATATTAATAAAATCAATTACTCTTTTAATCTTTCCAAAAATATAATTTCTTTTTACATATTTAAAGATAAAAGATTATTTTATGAGGTAAGTTGATTTATACGAAGAAATGAGTTTGAAGCTTAATTTTTAAATGATATATGATGTTTTAGATTCTTAGACATCCTCTAATATGTTCAAAATAGTTGTTATGATCATAGAAACTGTAATACCCTCATACTTATGCAGTGACTCGATCCGATCTAAGGTGTCACATTAAGATCACCGGAGCGACCCACTCTGAAAATCAGATGAAAAATAAAACTTTAACAAATCAAGTTTTGAAAATCATAAATTAATCTTAATATATATATATATATATATAATTTCAGACATTAAAACAGAATTTAGTAATACACAGTGTAAAAACAAGTTTCAGACTGATATAAAAATAACTGTAATCTACATACCCCCTAATCACATGTGTCGTACTCCACAAGCAACTCTGGAGGAACTAGTCAATTGATGTCGATAAGAGCACAAAAATATTTCCTTTAACCTGAAATGGTAAGTGACAGAGTGAGCTTTGAGAAGTTCAGCAATACAGAATTACTAAATGATGCTAAAGGACAAGTAGTTATAAGTAGGGCTATAAATGAGACGAGAAATACCTTGAGCTACTCGAGATCGACTCAATCAAGGCTCGATAAATACTCGGATCGAATGGACTCGACTCGAGTTCTTAACGAGCTTAAACGAGCTACTTGATACTCGACTCGAAAAGCTCGTGAGCAGCTCGAAAATATATTATATTAAGATTTTAAAAAAATATATATATATTATTAAGAGAAAATAACTTCAGTGACTGAAAATGCCTTATAATATAAGATTTTAACCATTTTTTTTGGATTTACGAAATGACCAACAAATTTGCAACGCGAACTCTAATTTTGCAACTCAGTTTCCAAATTCGCAACGCGAATATGTAAATCGCATTGCGATTTCCGAATTTGCGTTGCAATTTTCCAAATTCGCAACACTGAATTTCAAATTCACAACTCAATTTCTGAATTCGCAATGCGAATTTTGTTTTCGCAACTCGATTTTCGAATTCGCAACACAAATTTTAATTTCGCAACAGGTTTTATTTTCGCAACACAAATGTTTTGGGTATATAACTACGCAGCAGCAACAACTCATAACCTAAATCCCTAAACTGCAACTCATTCCATCTCCATCTATCACTCTCTCCGGCGACATACGTTCCTATATCCAACGACATCCTTCCCCATCTCTAATTTTGTTTTACATAATTTTATTTCTCTATAATTTTCAATGATTTCTCTCCCAAATTATCAACTATCAACTTAATAAAGGTGTGTTTTTCTCTAAGTTAGTAATGATATGTAGTTTATAGCTCATTTATTTAGTAAATTAATTTACAATTTGTAGAATGAAATCATCTAATGTTGATCATGTTGGGATAGATTTGTGTTTTGGAGGGTCATGAGAGAATGTTCATGGTGTTTTACAATATATTCCTTTACCCATGAATCTTCAACTAAAACTGTCATTAAAAAAGTTAACTTATGAAACTCTAATGTTACGTGTTGTAAAGAAATTGAATTTAGAGCCTCTAAGAGGATTTAGGTTATCTTGTCAGAGAAAAGATAAAGTTTATTTGTTAACCGAAAATGAAGATGTTGAACGATTCATTGCTTACATTAATGTTTCACAAAAAGATGATGTTACATTGTATGTTGTTGAACCTAGAAGTAGTGAAGTTGGGTTAATAGCGGGTAGTAATCAACAAAGTTCTTCAACCCCAGTTTATGGTGCTCACAATATACAACGTTATTATCAACCTCAAAATTTAATGATTCCACCACAATTTCATCACAAAGAAAATTTTGTTTCACCACATTTCCAATACCAAACACAATATCAAACACAATCTCAAAACCCACAACCTTTTCCTAATCCAAATCCCAATCAATTTTCAGCACCAAATTCCGGTTTTTGTATTGACCAGTTAGACGATTATGAGCCAACATAAAAAATTATGAGTACTAGTCAGTATTCAAAATTTGATCTTGGTCAATACCCGGACTTCGATCTTGGTCAATACTTAGATTTTGATGATGTTTCAGAATAGGAAACAAACCCTGCGTGTAATGATTTTGATATTGGTGAATACCCGAATTTTGATGATGAAACAGCCGTTGCCGAGGAAGATGTTGTTGATAATAATAAGGAGGAAGTTACGACTGTGAATGAACATATTGAGCATCCATTATGTAATTCATATAACCCTGAAGAAGAAAAAGAAGAATAAGAAGTCCCCGAAGAAAAGAAAAAGAAGAAAATGCCACGGGAGTATAACTGGAATATGCCAGAATTACTTCAGATACCGGAAGAATAGTTGGTAAAGATAGCAGTTGATTGTTACACAAAAGTTATTCGTATCAAGAAAGATGATTGTTTTGATACAAAGGAAGACTTGAAGATAGCTTTGTATATGAAATGTGTGGAACATGGCTATCAACTAAAAGTTAACAAATCAAGCAAAGATCGTTTCGAAACAAAGTGTATGATTGACAAAAACTGTACGTAGCGTATGATTGCAAAGAGGATAAAAGATTGTGAAATGTTTCAAGTTAGGACTTTTATTGATAAACATACATGTTCAAGAACCCAAGTTTTTCCTCACCATAGATAGGCAAACAAAAAGGTGTTGGGTGGTTTTCTGGCTGAGTTAATGTTTTTGAATGGAAGGGTATATCGGGGACATGAAATTACGACTGACATGAATGCTCGGTTCAAGATTAGTATCTCATATTCTCAAGCTTGGAGAGCCAAATGTTATGCTTTGGAATTGTTGAGGGGGTCTCCAGAAGCATCGTTTGCCCAACTGCCAGCTTATTGTCACAATTTAAAGCTGAAAAATCATGGGTCGATAACTCATATCAAAATAGATAGAGATGGACGCTTTGAGTTGATGTTTATCGCCATTGGTGTTGCGGTTAGTAAATCAATATAATTTTGTTAGCTCAGTTTTGTTAGTTACATGCATTTCACATTTAAATGATTATATTTCTTGTATATATTATTTTGTAGATTCGTTCATTTATTACTTGCATGAGCCCAGTTATTATAGTTGATGGAGCACATTTAAAAGGTCGATACCTTGGAGTAAACTTATTAGAAGTAGCCATGGATGCTAACAATGGGATACTGCCAATAGCTTACGGGGTTGGCAAATATGAAACCTCTGATTCATGGACATGGTTTATGGGGCATCTTAGGGATTGCATAGGTCCTATTAGCAATCTGACAATCATATCCGATAGGTCAAACTCAATTGACAACACTGTTAGAAGGTGTTTCCCAGATGCTTTTCATGGACTTTGTGGTGTTCATTTGTACAGAAATCTAAAATCAAGGTCTACTGGTATAAAAAAATCACAAATGGACATATTGGAAGGTTGTAAAAGCTTATCGGGAAGTGGATTTTAATAAGAATATAAATTATTTAAGACGTGTTTTGCCTCAATGTGCTCAAACACTAGAAGATGTCGGGTTTGAAAGATGGTCAAGAGTACATCAACTTGCAGTAAGATATGGTTTCATGACATCTAATAGTGCAGAATCAATCAACGCTCTAAGTCGTCATTCCCGAAAATTACCCATTACTATGTTAATGGAGTTTTTTCGAGCCTCTATTCAACAGTGGTACTACAAGAAAAGAAACCATGCATGTATTATTTCTTTAAATTCATAATTTATCATATTTATATATTTTACTAAGTATTATTTATTTAAATTTATAGGAACATTGGAACGTCGTGTTACACCATGGACTGAAAAAAAGATAACGAAACGTGTTGTGAAGTCAACGTCATGGAGAGTTGAACCATGTTCAAACACTTTATTTGAAGTATTGGATAATAACTTAAATGGGCTTGTCGATTTAAATGCAAAGATGTGTAGTTGTATGAAATGGAAAACATCTAGTTATCCGTGTGGCCATGTTATAAAAGTTGCTCTTCATCTAAACCAAGATGATTCAAGCGTATACGCTATGGATTGCTACACTACAGAAGTATATCGACAGACTTATGTCGAGATTGTCTACCCTATTCCACATCCTTCTGAGTGGGACATACCAGATGACTTACAAACAGTTTTGCCACCATTCATGAACATAACACTACTTGGCCGACCAAAAAATCACGATCGTATACCGTCTAAGGGTGAAGAGAAGAGGATATCGACATGCAGTCAGTGCAAGGAAAGTGGTCATACAAGGTTGACCTGTGGATCACCAGTGCCATCACAATCATCTTTTCCTCTACCAAAATATGGATCCTCATCAAAATCCAAAGCTCATATGGTGTCAAGCAAAAGGAAATCAAAATTGCAATCAAAATCAAAATCAAAATCCCAATCACAACCGGCTTCACCTTTTGGGACTTATTAACATAGGTGATTTTTAAAAGTAAACGTTGTATTATGTGTATTTTATGTGTGAATGCATACATTTTCAGTTAGACATTCATTAGTAACTTGAGTTTGAATATTGCTATGATCTGTTCAGTTGTTATCACTTATCAGACTGTTGTCTGTTATCTTTTTGAAGGTGTTTTCCTTCAATTCACAACGCGAAAGTCAAATTCACGTTGCGATTTTTTGTTGCGATTGTTGCGAAAGTCAAATTCGCGTTGCGATTGTTGCGAAAGTCAAATTCGAAAAGCGAAAGTAAAATTTGCAACGCGAAAATCGCAACGCAAATTTGACTTTCGCGTTGCAAAAGTGTACCTTCAACAGGTCTTTTTGCCTTCAATATAATGCAGATTGAAATTTTATTAAACAATAAATCAACTTTTACAAATCAATTAAACAAGCAAAAAACAATTCTTATTTACACATCTAAAAAATATAAATCAACAACACATTTAACCCCAGACAGTACATCCAAATGCTCCTAACAATAGGGAGCTTACATCCAAATACATTCACGCATCTCACTTCAGGATTAACCTGCAGAAACCAAACATTTGCTCAAAAACAACACTTTCTACACATCTAAAACCAACAAACAACAAATTATCTAGGTACTTAACCAAACATTTTCAAACCAACAAAGAGTATATATGTTAACAGCACTTGCTCAAACTTACCAATTTCTGTTGTTTATGTACACTTTCAGCATACGGATGCAGGTAGGAAACGTCTCGCATATATCGCTCTAGCCATAAAATACCGAAACCACAACCCTACTGCACCTCTATCTCTATATGTGAGAGGTATAAAATGTTTACTTCCTGTCGTCAAACGTTCCAAGCACATGCATACAAGAGGACCACAATCCCTTCTGGCTCCCTCCGTTTGTTGTGGCGTTGTCTCGTCTCTGATCATTGTAACTTTGAATTTTTTTGGCTTTTTGTTTCTAGAATTAGTCAAATAATCAATCGCATCCAAGTATTTAGCCAAATGAGCGCTCCATCCCCTACAAATAATATCTCACAAATCATACAATGGTATTTAATTCAACATGCTGTCATATACTATCGTCTTCAGGGATGAGAGCTGAAGCTCGACGAGAAGCCAATGACGACATTCCAAAATAGGGATAAACACCTGCAATCATATTAATAATTCAATTGCGCACATCAAATAAAATTTATGAACACCTTTAAAATATTCAAAAATAAATACTAACCTTATCGACCTCTCACCACGCAGGATAAAGTTTAGTTTTTCCATTACCCAACACATATGAAGCACTTCTCTGATCCTTCAAGTGAGCTTCGTGAAAAGACGAAGGCATAATAGTCCATCGCGTATTTTTTATTTTCTTCAATTTTCTTATTATCAAAAGAAGTGACACCCATGCATCAATATGATGTTTTATTAAAAAAAATACATATATTAGTGAATTTAATAGATTTTAAAAAAATTAATCAAAATATAATATAAGAAGAATATAAGACTTACCCCCATTCGAAATAGCCATTCTCTTCAACCCCTAATAAAATACCCCACCAAGACCGATCAAGAAACAAATGCATATCATCGTCGATTTTGCATATGTCAACGTAACACCCCTGGCTCCGCTCATGTAGATAAAAATCAACTATGGTCTTAGCCCAAAGGGTATTATCCTTAATTGTGTCTGGTAGTTTTCTCCTATCCACTTCAGATACCTGAATGGTACTGACCGGTAACTGATACGAAAGTCAACTCTCATCCATCATATCGGGCACGTGAGGGGGTTTATCAATATGTCGACATAATATGCCATGTGAATTGGCTCTTGAACGGTGGGAGGGGCCTCTTGAACGATGAGATGGGCCTCTTGAACGGTGGGAGGGGCCTCTTGAACGGTGGGAGGGGCCTATTGAACGATAGGGGACCTCTTGAACGATGACATGTGAATCTGGCTTCTTCTTACGGAGTCTTGGAACTAATGGGGTGAAAGGAGACGTAATGGCACGTGCACGACGTCTGATGCGTGAACCCCGTTGTGCAAGAAAAACCCGACATAAAGCATCTACCTTATCGGGCCGCTAAAAATAAATTAATACATAAATTAGTAAATAAACAAATAAATAATGCCAAAAAAAGGTTATTTGCATTTTTAATATAGTATTAAACAAACTTACCTCATTGCAGAGTATGCTCATTTTTCAACGATGCAACAATCTCACGTAGAGCGGCTACCACATCATGTAAAGTAGATACCTCACTACGTAAAGTACCATTGTCATTGCATAAAACCTCTACCTCACCACGTAAAGACCTTACCTCATAACGCCATGCACCATTATTGTCACGTAAAGTACCGACCTCCTCACGCAAAGCACTGACCTCATCACGTAACTCTCCTAACTCATCCCGTAGAGGTGGAGAACAGGGAGATAAATGTCGTGGCATCTTTTCCGGTCGCCTATCATGAGGTGATGGTGGAGAAGAGGCTCGATGATATGATAGAATAGGTGATGGCTCTCGTTGTGGAGGTGTATAATCGGCTCGATCAGGTGATGGCTCTGGGTGTCTAGCTGTAGAATCGGCTCGATCAGGTGATGGCTCTCGAAGTGGGGGGTTCTCATCATTCGTGCCATCAAAAAAACACTTACTAGCTTCCCACCAATCAGTGGCAAGCTCAGCCTCTGTGGGTGTCAACCTCTGTTGTCGTAACCGGTTTTCGTCCGGGCACGAAATATTAAATTTGGCGGGGAAATTGATGTGAATAAATGGTTTTGAAAATAATTTAGGAGTCGCCATCGGCCTTTTGGGTCAGGTAGGTCGAATACCTAAAAAAAATATTTTTTTTAAAAGAGTTTTAAGAAAACATCAATTAAAAAATTAAACTGATCTGCGTTTATAACCAAAAATTCGTTCTTTTTAATAATAAAAAGGGATTCGTGGTCGGTTACGTTTAGGGAAGGATTAGCACCCCTACAACGCCCAAAATTGGTACTTTTTAATTATAAATTGTCTCTATTATTAAAATTTAAAAATTCAAAAATATATTTAATTTATAATCCTATTATTTTCAAAATTATATTTATTTAAAAATATCCGAAAAGAACTTCTAGGTGCCTTAAGACAGTTCTTTTCTTTGATATTGATAAATATTAATTTAAATAATATTATTTAATTTTTAATTTTAAAATATCAGAATAGGACATCCAGTTGTATTAAGACTGTCCTTTTCTTCGATATTAAAAATAAATATTTAAAAGTTACTATTTATTATATATATTTATGAATATATATCAAAATATTTAACAAGATAATAAAAGAAAAATTCTATTAAAACAATATATTTAAAAAAAATAAAATAAATTAAAACATATAAAATAAATGACTAAATTTCAGTAAAAATAAAATTAAAAATCTAATTCATAATTAATCAAAACTATAGGGATTAAATAGGTTATTTTTTTTATTTTATTTATTTAGTGATTAAAATAAAATTATCTAAAATTCGGATATTAGATTCAAATAAATTAAAAATATAAACTAGGGATTAAAAAATTATTATTAAAATTAAGGGATTAAATCTGTCATTTATCCTAAAATATTATTTTAATAAAAGGGACTAAAATGAATAAAATTAAAATTCAAAGACTGAATTAAAATTATTATAAATTCAGTTTAGTGATCAAAATAAAACATTTACAAGTTGGGAGGACTACGGAAGGGATTTAACTATTTCATAATTACGCGCATAGTCCTTCCCGAAACGACGTCGTTCGGGAAGGACTATAAATGGTCCAAACCGGCTGGCCCGAAGGGCCAGCCATTTCATTTCTTCTTTTTTTTTTCTTTAAGCAGAAAGAGAGAGAGAGAGAGAATTCTCTCTGGCCTCTCTCTAGATTCCCTCACCGGAGGGAATCCGGCAGCCGTCTGCCGCCGCGAGTGTCCCCGCCGGCCACCGCATCCGGTGGCCGGAAAATTTATTTTTATACTATTGGATAGATCGGACCGTCCTAAGGACGGTTCCGATGTTCTTTTTCCTTAAATGGCTCCCAATCGGAGCAGATCTATAAATATACCTTCGGTATTTTCGGTTCTCCGGCGATGTTCAGTGTTTCCGGCGACGGTCAAGGCTTCCTTGGTAAGCTTCTCTCCTCTCTTTTTCCTTCTGTTTTTTGTTTTTGCTCTGTTGGGATCGTTGGTAGTTTTATATCTCTCTCTATTTTCCTTCTTTTTTTTTCCTTTTTGGTTCTGTCTCTGTCCCTGGTTTCTGTCTCCTTTTTTTTTTTTTTTTCGCAGATGGGTGGTGGCTTTTATAGCCACCACCGGTGTTCGTCTCAGACCGGTCCGAAGAGGGGGCCTCGGTGAGTCACCGGACTACCAGTGGTGACTCACCCCGTAGCCTTGCATGGACGGCTGGCGTTGATCTTCTGGAGTCTTCATTCGGGACGTGGCAGCGGCGGAGGCGGTGAGGGCTGTCGGCAGCCGCGTGGAAGCTGGAGCGGCGCCGCGTGGCCCTAGGGTATCAAACCCTAGGGTTTCTCTCTGGAACCATGTGGACCGTTGGATCTTGCCAGATCCAACGGTTGTGATGAGGCGGCTGGTTTAGATTAGGGTTAGGAAACCCTAACTGGAAACCCAAATATTTAGGGTTTCTGGTTGGATTTGGACCGGCTCTGGTTGGTTTGTAACTGGGCCGGTCCAGTTGTAATTGGGCCTGTAATTATATTTTTTTTTATTTATTTATTTTTAATAATATTTATATGTATTTAATATATTTAATAATAATAGTAATAATAATAATAATAATAATAATAATAATATGGATAAAAAAAATTAATATCTTCAGCTGCCCCTCTTTGCTCATTCTTGTGTTAACAAGAATAGGGTAAAGATGAAAAGATAATAAAATTTTTTATCCATTTGACTTTACTTTGATCATCATGGAGATATTGAATAAATTCTTCTCTCTCTCCAAATAAGTTCTTCTTATTATGAACTTTCTACTGGGGATGATGATGACCTCCTTTCCGTGATAGAGTCATTCAAAAGGTTGAATAAGCTCTTGATGAGTTCTTCTCATTATGAACTTTCTCTAGAAAAGATGATCCATCAAATGATGAATTCAGGTAAAAGGTTGAACAAATTCTTCTCATTATGAACTTCTTCTTCCTTCTTCAGATGAGTTCTTCTCATTATGAACTTTTTCTGGAAAAAATGATCCATCAAGTGATGAATTCAGGTAAAAGGTTGAACAAATTCTTCTCATTATGAATTTCTTCTTCCTTCTTCAGATGAGTTCTTCTCATTATGAACTTTCTCTGGAAAAGATGATCCACCAAATGATGGATTCAGGTAAAAGGTTGAACAAATTCTTCTCATTATGAACTTCTTCTTCCTTCTTCAGATGAGTTCTTCTCATTATGAACTTTCTCTGGAAAAGATGATCCACCAAATGATGGATTTAGGTAAAAGGTTGAACAAATTCTTCTCATTATGAACTTCTTCTTCCTTCTTCGGATGAGTTCTTCTCATTATGAACTCTTTCTGGAAAAGCTGATCCATCAAATGATGGATTTGAATCTTTGCTAAAATCTTTGAAATTCCTGTTAAAATTTCAACAAGAATAAAAATGAATGAAAATGCATCTATTTTTGCAAATGCCTAAATATGATGCATGAATGTTAAGTTGTTTGATTTCAGATTGGTGAATTGAGTATTTCTTCAATTGTAAAAACCCAATAGATCTTTCTTCTTCGAATCAGAGAATCTATCATCTTTGACAAATGTAGATGTAGATATAATGTCACAAAACCTCTTGAGAATAAAACTCAATAGTATAGGCTCTTGAAAAGCTTGCATTCAGGCAACATGTTGAGTCTGATAACAATTCATCTGATTATGAAGTGACCTTTCAAGATGATTTCACAGATATCGATAGTTCTTCTAATACCAAGAAATCTTGAATTCTGATTCTGATGAAGAGAATAAACTGTTATACTTGACAAAAATGGGATTCTCAGATGCTGAAGCTTCAATAGCCATGTAGAGACGTGGTCCAGATTCATCAATTGCAGAACTGATAAATTTTATATGTGCTGTGCAAATGACTAAGGCTGCTGATGCCCTTCTTCTGGTAAAAGATAGTAAGTCATTATGCAATGATCCCCATTACAAGAAAAAGTGAAATTTGGGTTATGATTTTTGAGAAGGGAATAAGCAAAAGAAGCTTGAAAAGAAACTTCTTAATGAAGATGATCATGCAGTTCATCTTTTAATTCCAACGATTGGTTCTGAGGTTCCTACTGAATCAGATCAAATAACTCAAAGAACACTTCCAGAAGATGCTATGGACATTCATCTTCTAAATTCAATGATTGGTTTTATCAAACCAGATCAGATAACTCAAAGAACACTTCCAGAAGATGCTATTGACATTCATCTTCCTAATTCAATGATTGGTTCTGTCTAACCAGATTAGATAACTCAAAGAACACTTCCAGAAGATGCTATTGAGCCATTCATCTTATAAATTCAATGCTTGGTTCTGTCCAACCAGATCAGATAACTCAAAGAACACTTCCAGAAGATGCTATTGAGCCATTCATCTTATAAATTCAATGATTGGTTTTATCAAACCAGATCAGATAACTCAAAGAACACTTCCAGAAGATGTTATTGAGCCATTCATCTTATATATTCAATGATTGGTTCTGTCCAACCAGATCAGATAACTCAAAGAACACTTCCAGAAGATGCTATTGACATTCATCTTCCAAATTCAATGATTGGTTTTATCAAACCAGATCAGATAACTCAAAGAACACTTCCAGAAAATGCTATTGAGCCATTCATCTTATATATTCAATGATTGGTTCTGTCTAACCAGATCAGATAACTCAAAGAACACTTCCAGAAGATGCTATTGACATTCATCTTCCTAATTCAATGATTGGTTCTGTCTAACCAGATCAGATAACTCAAAGAACACTTCCAGAAGATGCTATGGACATTCATCTTCCAAATTCAATGCTTGGTTCTGTCTAACCAGATCAGATAACTCAAAGAACACTTCCAGAAAATGCTATTGAACCCATATAAAAGGTTGAATTGTTTATAAACATGTACAGGAAGTGCCAAATTGACAGAAAGGATCTGTAAGGCTTTTGAAGCTTATGACAATGAGACACCTTCGATTGTCCAGAAGTATGTTCTTAATGAGTGCTGAAAATGGAATCTAGTATAGGTTGGAAGGAACAAAGTTACTCCACTTGAACCTGATGAAGTGGAAATGCTTCTAGATTTCCTTAAAGACCATACACAAGGATCTGTATAGAAACGTATTTCCCAGTGATATCAACGTCTTGTTTCCTTTTGTTGGAATTAGTGCTGCAAAGATCACCTTCTATTGTCTTGGTATATTTTTGAAAACAGATGTGCAAGAACTGAATGGTGATCGGTTGGAGCAATTGATGAGTAGATTTGGCGGATTCAACCTGGTTGTCGGTAGCATCCCGTGTAACAATCTTGATGTTCATGGCTTTAAGATGGTGATGATTTGCCTACTTTGTATTCCATGTATTTAAAAGTATTAACATAAAGTGATATTCAGAAATCTTTAAATTATTTCAAAATTATGTTAAGTCAATAGAAAAGAAAAAATTGAATTTCCAAAAATAAATTGAATCTCCAATAAATTGAACTTGAAATAGATAGAATTGTATTCAAAGTTATGGCAAACATAAGAATAAAAATTCAAATGTCTCAACAAATTATAAGCATAAGTATTTCTAAATTAATCAAGTTGATACAATTTAGAGAAATGATGTAAGCTTTTGTCTGGAAGATCTCAAACGTTGTCGAAATGCTTGTAGATGTGAAGTTTCTTCCAAACTGTCAAAATCTTAAGAGGATTCAATTGCCAGATGCCTAATATCAACCTGTATTTGAGCCGCCTTTTCAGGTTTTCAACTCAAATCCTTCCTTTGGTTACAAGATGCCCTTTGCGGGTTTTCACCTTGACCCTCTTTTTTCTTTTTCTTTTTTCTTTTTTCCTTTTTTTTTTTTCTTCAAACATAATATTTCTTGACAGAATCTGAGTTTATTGAATTTCTCAGAATTTTTCCATCCATTTCTGCCAAGATCAACGCTCCTCCGGAAAAAGCCTTTTTCACAACGTATGGCCCTTCCCAATTAGGCATCCATTTCCCATGGAAATCTTTATGTATAGGCAAGATCTTTTTTAATACTAGATCACCCTCTTGGATGTACTTTTTTGTCATGAGACTTCATCATCCGTTTCTGATACATCTGTCCATGGCAAATAGCTTTCAATCTTTTCTCCTCAATAAGGTTCAATTGATCAACTCTAGATTGGATCCATTCAGATTCATCCAATTTTGTTTCTCTCAATATTCGAAGCGATGGAATCTCAACTTCAATTGGTAAGACTGCTTCCATCCCATAGACTAAAGAAAAAGGAGTTGCCCCAGTAGATGTTCGAACAGTAGTTCGGTATGCATATAGAGCAAAAGGTAACTTCTCGTGCCAATCTTTGTAAGTTTCAGTAGTCTTTGTAATGATTCTCTTGATGTTCTTATTTGCTGCTTTAACCGCCCCATTCATCTTTGGACGATATGCCACTGAGTTTGAATGTTTGATCTTAAACTGTGTACAAAGTTCGGTCATCATTTTATTGTTCAGGTTCAGAGCATTATCTGTAATGATCCTCTCTGGTAGACCATACCGGCAAACTATCTCTTTCTTTATGAATTTACAAACTGTGGACCTCTTAATATTGGTGTATGAAGCAGCTTCAACCCATTTGGTAAAATAATCAATTGCCACAAGGATGAAACAATGTCCATTCGATGCTTTTTGGTGTGATTACCCCAATGACATCTATTCCCCACATAGAAAATGGCCAGGGTGCTGTCATTGCATGTAAAGGAGATGGGGGTACATGAATCTTGTCTGCATATATCTGGCATTTATGACATTTCCTTGCGTAATCAATGCAATCTGTGTACATGGTAGCCCAATAGTATCCATATCTCATTATTTTTCTGGCCATAGAAAGACCATTTGCATGTGTTCCACATATTCCACTATGTACTTCTTCCATGACATTTTGAGCTTCGCTTGTATTTAAACATCTCAATAGCATTTGATCACTGCTTCTTCTATACATAATCTCGCCATCAAGAAAATATCCAGCAGCCATTCTTCTCAAGGTTCTTTTATCAATTTCTGATGCATTTGGTGGATAACTTTGATTTTTGATATATTGCAGGATATCATGATACCATGGTTTACCATCTATCTCTTCTTCCACACTATAACAATGTGCAGGAATTTCATATACTTGCATTTTGATTGGCATCATATCAACTTTCTTAGTTGCCTGAAACATAGCAGCTAATGTAGCCAAAGCATCTGCCATTTGATTTTCTTCCCGAGGGAGATAATTGAAGGTAATTTTCTCGAATTCTTTCACTAATTCGAGTGTAAAATTTCGGTATTCCAACAATTTGGGATCTTTTGTTTCCCATTCTCCTCGCAATTGATACACCACCAAAGATGAATCTCCATATATCTTGAGAAATTTGATTTTTCTTTCTATAGCTGCTTTCAACCCCATGATACAAGCTTCATATTCCACCATGTTATTGGTGCAAAAGAACTCCAGTCTACTTGTAAAGGGATAATAAACATTTTCTGGAGAAATTAACACTGCCCCGATTCCTCGTCCCAAAGCATTAGATGCTCCGTCAAAATAAAGCTTCCAAGTTGCAAATTCATCATTTGTTCTGACTTCTTCATTCATAGATATGCACAACAGATCTTCATCGGGAAAATTGAAGTTCAAAGGCTGATAATCATTTGATACACGACTGGCCAGAAAATCAGCTATGACACTTCCTTTTATTGCTTTTTGGTTGACATATACAATATCAAACTCAGATAATAACATCTGCCATCTAGCCATTCTGCCTGTCAAAGCTGGTGATTCCATTAAGAATTTCAAAGGATCAAGTTTTGATATCAACCAAGTAGTATGGTATAACATATATTGTCTGAGTCTTCGAGTAGTCCATACCAGGGCACAACATAATTTTTGTATTGGTGGATATCGAACTTCACAATCAGTAAATTTCTTGCTCAGATAATAAATAGCTTTTTCTTTCCTTCCTGATTCATCATGCTGTCCTAGTACACATCCCATCGAATTTTCGAAGACCGTCAAGTAGAGAATTAATGGTCTATCAGGCATTGGTGATACTAAAATGGGGGCATTGGATAAATATTTCTTAATAATATCCAAAGTTTCTTGACATTCTTCATTCCAAACTTCAGGATTGTTCTTTCGAAGTAATTTGAACACTGGATCACATTTGTCAGTTAATTGAGAAATGAACCGAGATATATAATTTAATCTTCCCAAAAAGCCTCGAACTTCTTTTTTTGTATTGGGTGGTGGAAGATCTTGAATTGCTTTGACTTTATCTGGATCAATCTCGATTCCTTTTTTGCTGACCACAAATCCCAAAAGTTTCCCAGAAGTTACCCCAAAAGTGCATTTTGCAGGGTTGATCTTTAATTGATATCTCCTCAATCTCTGGAAAAGCTTTCTCAGATTTTGAATATGTTCTTCTTCAGTTCGGGATTTGGCAATCATGTCATCTACATATACTTCAATCTCTTTGTGCATCATGTCATGAAACAAAGTTACCATGGCTCTTTGATATGTTGCCCCTGCATTTTTCAATCCAAATGGCATCACTTTATAACAGAATGTGCCCCACATGGTTATAAATGTTGTTTTTTCCATGTCTTCAGGATTCATTTTTATCTGATTATATCCTGAAAAGCCATCCATAAATGAAAACCATGCATGCCCTGCAGTATTGTCCACCAATGTGTCTATGTGGGGTAAGGGAAAGCTATCTTTCGGACTAGCTTTGTTGAGATCTCTGTAATCCATACACATTCTAACTTTCCCATTCTTCTTTGGTACGGGAACAATGTTGGCTACCCATTCTGGGTATTTAGATGTCTGTAGGAAACCTGCATTGATTTGTTTCATCACTTCTTCTTTGATTTGCAACAACATTTCTGGCCTCATTCTTCTGAGCTTTTGTTGTACCGGTTTATATTCTGGGTTGATAGGAAGCTTGTGTATTACTATATCTGTGCTCAAACCAGGCATATCTTGATAAGACCAGGCAAATATATCTTTGAACTCTTGAAGGAGATTTATCAATTCTTGTTTTATATGGACTGTCAGAATGGTACCGATTTTCACCTCTTTTATTTCTTCATCTGTTCCCAAATTCACAGTCTCAATCTCTTCTTTGTGGGGTAGAATTTGTTTGTCCTCTTTTTCTACCAATCTTAATAGTTCAATAGGAACATCACATTCCAGTTCATCCTCACAATCATTGATTTCTTCCAGACATATAGGATGCTCTAAATTTATCACTGGATTAAATTTAGGAATACACATGCTATTAACACGGTGACACCTGCAAATTTAAGTCGGACATATTTCCGAAAGAATATAGTAAATTTATGAAATGTAAAAATGTAATAAAATGTAAAGAATGATTGCCATCTGAAAATTTTAAAGAAAATTTCTTATATTTAACATAATTTTTTTTTACAAGATAACAAAAAGTTTTCATATTTTTGAGCTAAACATAAAGATTAGTTCTGAATATTACTCTGTATTAATATTAAAAACTATAGGAAGATCTTCAGTGGTCCAATTGGTGAGTGTTTCTCCAGGAAGACATGGTCGAATCCTATCCAAGTATTTTCCAGTCTTGTTGTCATTCATGATCATGTTGACAAATAATCCATTCATAGCTTCTTCAACTATGTCTTGATCTTTCGTCAACTTTTCTTCTTTAAAGGCTTCAACAAGCTGTTGTTCCACATTAATTGTTCCCCCTGATCTGAATATGGTCTTCAACTGTGGGAAAGACATGTGTTTCCAAAGGATTTCTCCCCCTTTCAATTTTGCCTTTCTGTCTTCACATCTTCTTTTCATCTCTTTGTTCTTTTTGCTGAAGATTGGGCTTAAACCCCAGCCCAAAACGGTCTTTTTTTCATCTTTATACTGATAGGAACTGAAATCCCTTGAAGATTCTTTCCTAGACCTCTCCCAGTTTTAGCTCCGATGCCTAAAGTTTGTTGTACCGTCATCTTGGTGCAATCAGACAATCTGGGATATGGAATTTTGCTTCCTTCTGCAATAAAGGTTGCATTTACAAATTCAAGAGCTCGAAAAGAGCATTCAAGAGCCTCATCATTGGTGTCGATATATGGAACATCGCTTGTTATAGACGCAATGATTTCTTCTTCAGCACTGACGCATATTATTTGTCCATCAACAACAAATTTCAATTTCTGATGTAATGAAGAAGGAACGGCTCCTGCTGAATGAATCCATGGCCTCCCTAATAGACAATTATATGTGGGGTGGATGTCCATCACCACAAAGTCAATATTGTACACGACTGGGCCGATTAGCAACGGTATTTCCATTTTCCCAAGCACTTCTTTTTGAGTACCATCAAATGCTCGTACCACATTCTGATAACTCTTCATGTGTGATTGATCCATAGGCATTCTTTGAAGTGTAACTAGAGGCATCAAGTTGAGAGCAGATCCATTGTCAATCAATACTCCTGGCAACACATGACCATGACAATGTGTCGTGATGTTCAAAGCTTTTACTGACCCCATTCCGCCTTCTGGTATTTCATCATCTGTGAACGTTATGTAATTGTCAGCGGCTATATGTCCCACAATTCTGTCAAGTTTATTGAGGGATATATCTTTGGGGATAAATGTTTGATTGAGAATTTTCATCAAAGCATTCCTATGCGCTTCTGAATTCATCAATAGATCAAGAATAGAAATTCTCGCTTGTTGTTTGTGTAGTTGTTCAACCACACTATACTCACTATGTTTCAGGAATTTCAAAAATTCTTGAGCTTGTTTTTCTGTCACAGGCTCATTGAATGCTGGAAGGGATTCATCTTCAAATACCTTCTGAGGTATTGCCATGGCTTTTCCTTTTGCTTTCATTTGTTCTGAAGCATTGGATGTCTCGGGAGAATAACATCTCCCACTTCTTGTAAAGAAACCGACCTCGCTCACTGCTTCAGACGTCGATGTGGTACCCAAACTCTGTATTTTCTCTTCTGTTTTATCTAGAGAAACAGATCCTCCTACCATTGAAACATTGGTAGTATAATTCCAAGGTACCCTGCGGGTATCTTTGTATGGAAATGGTAGAGGAGTGGTAATAACTACTTTTGGCTTTATTGGTGCATGAATCGTCGTAGATGATTTCACATTAATGATCACAGGATCATTTATTCTTTGACTTGGTTTAGAATCCTCTGATGAGCAAACAGCATCTTCTTTTTTCCCTGGTTCTTCTTCAAAGAATTCTATTTCTCTGTTGTTCATTAACTTTTGCACCAAATCCCTAAACTCAGGACATAGTTGAATTTTATGCCCTTGCTCCTGATGATATTCACAATAATTCTTGCCTTCATTCTGCTTTGGCCTGAATTGTTGTGGAATTATACCGGCTAAAGAGAATTGTTGGAATACCCAAACAAACGGAGATTTAATTTCAGAAATGTCAGTTTTTGCTTTCTTTCTGTTCTCTTCCTGAATTACATTCACGTTTTTATCTCCATGATTTGGCAATGGATGATTTGATACAGATGGTGTATTGAATTCCAACTTCCCAGTGTTGATTAAATTTTGAACCACCCTTTTGAATGCTAAACAGTTTTCAATGGAATGACCCGTAATTCCTTCATGGTAAACACAGTGTGCCTTTGTATCATACCAAGGAGGGAATGGTGGTTGCATGGGAACCAAGGGATAAGGCCGTATAACATCTGCTTTTAACAGCGAATCATAGATCTCCGCATATGGTACTGGTAAAGGTGTAAAAGACAACCTTTCATTTTCCTTTCGAGATCCTCTGGACTCTGCTCGATTAGTGTTTGTTTCCTCTTTCTTAACCCTTGGCTGGGTTATTGTAACACTTTTCGATGAATCTTTGCTGTAAGAATTGGCATTGTTGACCTCATTCTCCTTTTTCCGGTATGTAGGTCTTTTGGAACTAGACCCATCATTTGATTCAATCTTGCCGCTTTTTAAGACATTTTCAATTAATTCTCCAGAAATGACCAAATCTGCAAAATTCCTGGTTGCATTCCCCATTAGATGGTTTAAATAAGGAGCCTTTAATGTATGGACAAACATTACTGTGGCTTCTTTTTCTGACAAAGGTGGTTGAACTTGAGCCGCAGTGTCACGCCATCTCTGGGCATACTGTCTGAATGTTTCATTATTCTTTTTCTCCAAGTTTTGGAGAGTCCATCTATCAGGGACCATGTCTGTCACATGGCGGTACTGCTCTAAAAATGCTTTAGCCAAATCTTTCCAGGATCTAATGTTGGCTTTGGTCAATTGAGTATACCATTTTAAAGCCGGTCCTGTCAAACTATCCTGGAAGCAATGAATTAACAATTTCTCGTCCTTCACATATCCTGCCATTCTTCGACAAAACATAGTAATGTGGGATGAAGGGCATGTAGTACCATCATATTTATCAAATTCGGGAGCCTTGAACTTAATGGGAAGGATTAAGTCTGGAACCAAACTCAACTCACTAGCATCAAATCCATAGAACGATTCAGTTATTTCCACGGATTTCATTCGTTCTTCTAAGCTCTTGATCTGTCTGGTCAGTTCTTCATTTACTTTTTGTTTCTCATACAGCTCATTCAAATCTGGGATCAAATGCTCAGTATTAAGATCCCCTATTTTCACATCAGATATAAGCGGATTTTTGCTTGAAGATGCAGGATCCACTTGTTGATCCTCATGTGGTTTGACTTCTTGTAATGCAGATGTACGAGCATTGATTTGTATAGGTGGAGTACCAGAGTGATAAATTGGTTCTGGTGGAAAACCTAGAGGATATATGGGTTCTTGGTCAAAAGATACAGGATTTTCATGCATTTTTCCACTGATAGCCTGCCTTTTAAACATGTCCTCTATCTTCTTCATCATACTGTCTTGTGAATTTGCAATACTGGCTTCAATTTTTTCCAGCTTCATTCTCATTTCCTCTTGTTCTTTATGATGCTGTTCCTCAATACGCTGTATTTTATCCTCCATAATTCTCTTAGTGGCTTGTCTAGTACCGTAGTGATGTAGTATTTCTCTTTTGGCCAGAGTAACTGCGATTGAAAAATCTTTTAATATTATTTTTTCAAATTTTAATTAATGAATTTTAACTTAATAAATAAAATAATAATTCATAGCGAAAATTATGAAATGAATGATGAATGTATGCAAAATGCATGTTTGTAAAAATATTGATCCCAAAAAAGTTAACTGTCATAGAACAACTTTCATCGGCATACAAAAGTTTCTTTATAATAGTTCATAACTACAGATAAGGCGTAGCTTTCCTATTAAGCTCTATAATTTCCTTCATTAACCATGACACCTTCTTTCCCCACTTAGAAACTGGATCAACATGATGCTCAATTATTTTGGCTTCAACAGCTAGTTCTCCGACATATCTGGCAACTTCGCTCATTTGTACCATGGCCTCGAACACCATATTACTTCTTTCTTCACTTCTTTCAACATAGAACTCAGTTGACTTCTGCCATTGTTCATTTGTTCCTTCAAGAGTCTGCTCTAACTCAGTGATCCTGACTTGACAATTGTGCAGAATTTTTTCAAGATCTCTAATGCATCTTCGCAGTGAAGCATTTTCCTCATTACTTTCTTTGAGGTCATTAGGCCCTAGACGAACCTTTTCTTGAAACAATGATTCTTCAAGTTGCAAAATGTAAGCATTAAACTCTGAGTTTTTGTTTCTAGACTGATCCAGATCTTCTTCCAGTTTTGTTTGTGCTTCCTGCGTTCTTTGATTAAGCTTCTGGATCTGAACATCTTTGTTTCTGCATCTTTGCATCCAATTGCTAGCCACTTCTTGTTCTACCTCAAGTCTGGTGTTGAAATTTTTTCTTTCTAATTCCCATTTTTCTTTTTCAATATTGGATTCTTCCATCTTTTGGTCTCTGACTTCAAGCTCAGCAATCAACTGGTTCATTTCAGATTCAAATCCCTTGAACATGATATTTTTCTCGCCTTCAAATTTATCAAAGATTTCATTCTTCATCTTTTCTAAATCTTTGGCTCGATCCCTTTCTCTTTGCATTTCATTCATGATCTCGCGGTGTTCAGCCTTGTGTTTTATAATTCGCTCTCTCCTGTCAACCTCGAAATCTTCCATTTTTTGCTTTCCTTTTTCCAGGCTTTTGAGTAGACAGCTATTCTTTCCTTTCAAATCTTCAACTCGTCTTTTCTCGATATTCAATTCTCTGGTCATCTGTACCGTCGATTGGCTAGGTCCTGATGCTTTTCGGGATTTATATAACTCCTGATAATCTTTCTGTAAGGCTCTGTACTCATCCTCACCTTTTTCTTTATCTTTTCTCAACATTGCACATTGTGATGAATGAAAGTCAATGTCAACCCCCAACATAGCTTTATCTTGTCTCATTTGCTCTAATTCTTTCGACCAGCCTTCTCTTTCTGCTTCAAAATCAGCTCTCAGGATTTCAATCTCTGATGGAACCACCTTGATGCGATCTTCCATAGAAATATCCTCATTTTGATCTGGTAGAGGAATATTTTCGTTTTTCCTGACAGATCTCCATTCTTCATAATCAGGAGTTAACATTTCTTTTGCTGCTTTAGCTCGGATGCAAAAAGTTGTTTTCCAAGCTGTAACGGCTTCCATGATGTTTCTTTTATAATTTTTGCTGTGGAATGCAAACTCAGATGACTGTAGTCCAGCAGTGACAGGTACAAATTGACGACCTTCATACTGTCTTATAACCAGAAGTGGTGCATATCCAATTCCTCCCCATAATCCGAGCAACACTATCCAGTTGTAATCACCACATTTGTAAATGAATTCCCTTTGTATTTGCCACGGGGCTCGCCAAATAACGTCATTGCTTTGCATATTTCGAAAGGCATTAATCCACATATCTTTCTTAATTTCTTTAGGCCATTCCTGCTCCAGAAATTCCTTTAATGGTGAATAATCCGTATTAAAGCGTCGGTATGAAATCTTTTCTGTTCTCCAGAAATGACTACGGATCCAAACATATAACAACTGAGTACACCCTGAGAATCGTCCACCTCCTAGCCTTCTGCAAGCATTTAACGATCTGAAGGTTTCTGCTAGGATTGCAGAAACAGGATTAATCTTCTTCGGTAGCTGTTCAAACAAGTCTACCACTGCAGCTTCAATATATCCCAATACTTTTGGGAAGATGACCATACCATATATACCCAGAGCAAATAGATCGAATCGTACTTTAATATCTGGATGGCTCTGAATAAGTTCTCTGATGTTGGTCCAAGCAATGCCTTCGCTTTCGCCTTTTTGTTTTGTACGGGATGCTACCCATTCTTCTCGTACTCCGGCAATTTTTGCTAATTTAACTCGGAAGGGTTGAGTTTTAATTGACTTTGAATAGATTCGATTCTCCAAAGCCCCTTCGATATGTAGCAAAGTTGTGTATTCTTCAATAGTAGGGACCAAGTCCTCCTTATTGAAAGTGAAGCAATTGTACCCTGGATTCCAGAATTGAACTAGGGCTCGGAGTAATTCATCATCAACTTCTACATAGATCAGATATGGGATGTCTCCGTAAGTCTGATAAAACTGTAATTTTTTGTTTGAATCCCAACTTTCCCAAATGCTTCGCAAATCTTGCATATCATTTCTTTTTAGTGAAACTGAAGCATAACTGGCCAAGTCAGATACATAATCATCCTGCAAACTGTCTCCTTCTTGTCTTTGTAAATCCTCAGCCCACTGTCTTACTTCTGAGTTCAGAATTATTTGATTTGAACACTTTTTATCCATAGATGAAGGCTTTCCAATGAGACAATTAACACAAGGATCAATGTCTTTAATCATGTATGATGCAATGCAAACAGAAAAATAAAGAACACACAAAAAAGAAAATAAATTAGTTTACATAAAAAATTCAATAATAACATTTATTTAATTTAAACATGCTTTTCTAAATTTAAATAATTTAAATAAACGTGTAATTTAAACAATAAATAAATTAACAGGAAAGACAGAATTCATTTCTCCTGTGTGTACACCTATTTTGGACAAAATTTCGGCATGACTTCGGATTGGAAGAGTTTCTAAGGTTTTTTTTATATGCAGGGTTTCAGATCTAGGAGTAAAGGTACTTGAATTGTCCATGTTAGTGCCCCCTTAGGCTGCTAACCCTCAATCCTAGTCCATTACAGACTAAAGTGGATCGAGTTCAATTCGAGGGGATACATTTCTCTATGCCTGACACGGAGAATAAATTCTCACGAAGACATAGAGCATATGAACCCCGAAAGTTACTTGCTAGGTCTGACACGGAGAATAAATTCTCACGAAGACGTCGCTTTCACTCCCACTTAAAAGGGACAACTCAATTATAGAGTTTTATGTAATGCAATGCAAGTGTGGTGTGTGAGGAGAAATGTTCAAACCTATGACAAAATAAATAATGAAATAAAATACTTACAAATAAAATAAAACATGTAAATATTATGAAAATATAAAATAAAAAATTTGAAAAGAAAGAATTAAAAATTAAATATATAAATTTTAATTTTTAATTAATAGAGAAAATTTATAATTGATTTTTAAAAGTTTGACCAAGTCCCCAGCGGAGTTGCCAAGCTGTCGTAACCGGTTTTCGTCCGGGCACGAAATATTAAATTTGGCGGGAAAATTGATGTGAATAAATGGTTTTGAAAATAATTTAGGAGTCGCCATCGGCCTTTTGGGTCAGGTAGGTCGAATACCTAAAAAAAATATTTTTTTTAAAAGAGTTTTAAGAAAACATCAATTAAAAAATTAAACTGATCTGCGTTTATAACCAAAAATTCGTTCTTTTTAATAATAAAAAGGGATTCGTGGTCGGTTACGTTTAGGGAAGGATTAGCACCCCTACAACGCCCAAAATTGGTACTTTTTAATTATAAATTGTCTCTATTATTAAAATTTAAAAATTCAAAAATATATTTAATTTATAATCCTATTATTTTCAAAATTATATTTATTTAAAAATATCCGAAAAGAACTTCTAGGTGCCTTAAGACAGTTCTTTTCTTTGATATTGATAAATATTAATTTAAATAATATTATTTAATTTTTAATTTTAAAATATCAGAATAGGACATCCAGTTGTATTAAGACTGTCCTTTTCTTCGATATTAAAAATAAATATTTAAAAGTTACTATTTATTATATATATTTATGAATATATATCAAAATATTTAACAAGATAATAAAAGAAAAATTCTATTAAAACAATATATTTAAAAACAATAAAATAAATTAAAACATATAAAATAAATGACTAAATTTCAGTAAAAATAAAATTAAAAATCTAATTCATAATTAATCAAAACTATAGGGATTAAATAGGTTATTTTTTTTATTTTATTTATTTAGTGATTAAAATAAAATTATCTAAAATTCGGATATTAGATTCAAATAAATTAAAAATATAAACTAGGGATTAAAAAATTATTTATTAAAATTAAGGGATTAAATCTGTCATTTATCCTAAATATATTATTTTAATAAAAGGGACTAAAATGAATAAAATTAAAATTCAAAGACTGAATTAAAATTATTATAAATTCAGTTTAGTGATCAAAATAAAACATTTACAAGTTGGGAGGACTACGGAAGGGATTTAACTATTTCATAATTACGCGCATAGTCCTTCCCGAAACGACGTCGTTCGGGAAGGACTATAAATGGTCCAAACCGGCTGGCCCGAAGGGCCAGCCATTTCATTTCTTCTTTTTTTTTTCTTTAAGCAGAAAGAGAGAGAGAGAGAGAGAATTCTCTCTGGCCTCTCTCTAGATTCCCTCACCGGAGGGAATCCGGCAGCCGTCTGCCGCCGCGAGTGTCCCCGCCGGCCACCGCATACGGTGGCCGGAAAATTTATTTTTATACTATTGGATAGATCGGACCGTCCTAAGGACGGTTCCGATGTTCTTTTTCCTTAAATGGCTCCCAATCGGAGCAGATCTATAAATATACCTTCGGTATTTTCGGTTCTCCGGCGATGTTCAGTGTTTCCGGCGACGGTCAAGGCTTCCTTGGTAAGCTTCTCTCCTCTCTTTTTCCTTCTGTTTTTTGTTTTTGCTCTGTTGGGATCGTTGGTAGTTTTATATCTCTCTCTATTTTCCTTCTTTTTTTTTCCTTTTTGGTTCTGTCTCTATCCCTGGTTTCTGTCTCCTTTTTTTTTTTTTTCGCAGATGGGTGGTGGCTTTTATAGCCACCACCGGTGTTCGTCTCAGACCGGTCCGAAGAGGGGGCCTCGGTGAGTCACCGGACTACCAGTGGTGACTCACCCGTAGCCTTGCATGGACGGCTGGCGTTGATCTTCTGGAGTCTTCATTCGGGACGTGGCAGCGGCGGAGGCGGTGAGGGCTGTCGGCAGCCGCGTGGAAGCTGGAGCGGCGCCGCGTGGCCCTAGGGTATCAAACCCTAGGGTTTCTCTCTGGAACCATGTGGACCGTTGGATCTTGCCAGATCCAACGGTTGTGATGAGGCGGCTGGTTTAGATTAGGGTTAGGAAACCCTAACTGGAAACCCAAATATTTAGGGTTTCTGGTTGGATTTGGACCGGCTCTGGTTGGTTTGTAACTGGGCCGGTCCAGTTGTAATTGGGCCTGTAATTATATTTTTTTTTATTATTTATTTATTTTTAATAATATTTATATGTATTTAATATATTTAATAATAATAGTAATAATAATAATAATAATAATAATAATAATAATAATAATAATATGGATAAAAAAAATTAATATCTTCATCTGTAATGGATAGTTGGCCACCTAACAATATAAAAGCTCAAACAAAGTTAAACGTCCACTAGTAATAACTTGTTTTTATATGGTAGTATTTGTGTTAACTTACATCATTCATTGTCGTATATGGTAGTAACTCTTCCCAATACAACAGTCGGATCCTCATCCAGGAAATAGCCCTAGGAATATCATTTGAATTTTTGATTGCATATGTCTGCATGCCGGGAAAAGCCTCAAATATCCAAATCTACAAACAATATAATACACAAACATTAGTGATTGTTAAATAATTAATTATAATTTTGGAAACATTATATAGAAATTCTTACCTTAAAGGCCCAAATAAAGCCTGTCAAAGTGTATTTGGAACCATGGCCACGCAAACTTTTTTGGTCCTCAAAGGTAGACGACAACTTTTTCCAGGTAGCTTTCTATAGATATGAACCCCACAGAAACACGTTCCATGCATTTAAGTCTTCTACCAATAATATTAGGTCCTCATAAATAGATTGTCTGGCCTCTTTGACTAAAAAGCCGGCATGCAAAAGTAATAAAAGGCATACTCGGATAACATCGAGGTCATCCATCCGAGTAAAACCATCTTTAACAAGTAATATTTTCAAGTCGTCGACGTGTAAACTGGGCTTCGTCTTTACCAGCTCAGGAAAAACCCGAGATAACTATGATGGGCGGGCGATATGACTAGTGTACCGACCTACTTCATCGTGTCCGAAACGTAGACCAGTGATCAAGCAAAACTCCTCCCTCCCAAAACAAGTATACGCCGGTGGAAAATAAAACCATATCTCTTCATCACCACGTTGTATCCTCTCGGGTCGATCGTTAGTCATGGTCTGAGGAAACAAATGGGTCAACATAGCATCTCCACCTGGATGTTGTACTTTCAGCTATAGCCCGAAGCAAGTATCCTCAAACAATTTTCTTTGTACAGGTGCAAGTGTCGACGCAATTGTAGTGCCTAGGCTTAATTTATTCCTTAGAGTTAATGAAGCTGAAAAAAATTCCAAACAAAAACAATAAACATACCAAGTTAGATATACCAAAAACTACAAATTATACACAATAAACAAACATGATATTAAACAGGGAAAATATAGCCAAATATGTTTCAAACTAGCCCGATATTCACTCAAGTCATTATTCTATCATAGTTCACAAAATGCAGCAGATAACATTCTAGAAGTAAGCACTTATATAAACATTTAAAATGACAACATATAGGTTTAGTGCATGTTCAAGGACAACATAAAGAGTAGTAGTTTATTCTTGAAACTTAAATTCGCAACACTGTGAAGTTAGTATTTGTCTTTGTTTTTTGGTTGAAGTAATACAATTCATTCAAGTTTCAATTTGCAGAAGAAGAGTAGTTTCTGAAACTTAAATTCGCAACGCGAAAATGAAAATCACAACGCGAAACTAAAATCATATTGTAATTTTCATTTTCGCGTTGTGATTTTCATTTTCGTGTTACGAATTTAAGTTTCAAAAAACTATTCTTCTACAAATTAAAACTGGAATGAATTTACTAAGCAATCTTAGTGAAATAATTAATCTATTATTGAAATTACCAGTAAATTTATCATCAATTTAAATATGAAAAATCTAATAATAAAACAAAGACAAATACTAACTTCACAGGGTTAAAGACTAAACAATTTAGCAGTATTGGCAGCAACCGAATGAATTTACTAAGCAATCTAAGTGAAATAGTTAATCTATTATTGAAATTACCAGTAAATTTATCATCAATTTAAATATGAAAAATCTAATAATAATACAAAAATTTCAAAATAAAAATAATTAAAAAAACTAACCCTCGGTGGTTGATTTTCCATTTGTGGCCGTGAATGGTTGTGAGGGTGGCTCTGAGAGATGGAGATAGAGAGGGGTCGTCGGATATGGGGACGGATTTTGTCGGAGATGGGGACGGATGTCGCCGTAGAGAGTGAGGGATGGAGATGGGACTGAGTTGTGATTTAGGGTTTTAGGTTATGATTTACGATTATACTATTTACATTTGTGTTACGAAATTAATATTGTGTTTCGAATTCAAAAATAAACGCGCTTTGCGAATTTGACTTATGTGTTGTGAATTACAAATTCGCGTTGCGATTTACATATTCGCGTTTCGAATTTGGAAACTGAGTTGCGAAATTGGAGTTTGCGTTGCAAATTCGAGATCGCGTTGTGAATTTGTTGGTCATTTTTGCAAATCCAAAAAAAGTTGGTTAAAATCGTATTTTATAAGGCATTTTCGGTCACTGAAGTTATTTTCTCTATTATTAATAATATTATATTATTTTAAAATATAGTAAGATTTTCATGTATTTAAGGTTCAGGTTCGAGTTTGAGTTTGAGGCTTCAATTAAGTTAAGTTTAAGATTTCTTTTTTCATTTTAAGCATTTTCGAGCTGCTCACGAGCTTCAGTTCAAGATTTTGAGTTTGAATCGAGGTTGAAAATTTTAAGCTCGTGAGGTTTCGAGTCTAGTTGAGCTTTATTTTAAAGTTTTCGAGTCGAGCTCGACTCTACTCGTTTACATTCCTAGATATAAGTAATACATGAAAATTCTTTAGTGATTCCGATATTTATAGGTTCCAGAGAATAGTTGAAATTTATTAATCGATCTTCATAATAACTTTCGGGAATTATCTAGATCGGAAGATGTCAGACAGGAAAATATCTCAGAGGTTGGGTTGAAGAGTTTAGTGTGTCCTATTAGTACAAGAAAAGTACACATAATTTATTTCAGTAAAACGTACTTTTAAAGAGACGATAAATTTTAATTTAAAAATCATCTAACTGCCCTTCAACCGAACTCTAGAATGTGTAGGTTCCCCTAAACCATACACCCAATTGTACCCCAAGAAAAACCTTATATTGATAGCATAAGGATCTACGGTAAGATCTTAGCCTGAGCACAAAGCAGAGGAGCCTGCGGTAAGGTCTTAGCCTGAGCACAAAGCAGATGAGCATGCGGTAAGGACTTAGTAGTCATAGACTATGCCTGAGATATTTCCTTCAATATACCAACCCCATAACAGTAAAATGGTAATATCATAAACTCATGATTCAAATATATTTTGTATCAAAAAACATAAATAAGAGATTGTGTATTTATTCAGATAACATAACCATATGTTTAAAATCAGAGAAAACAAATTTATTTTTAAATCAGAGAAAATATTCAAAATGAATATAGAACACACTAGAGGTCCCAAATCATTTATAGGAAGTACTTAATAATTTTAAGAAAACGGGGATGCAAAACGTCAGATAGATTTCGAACTGATTTCAGAATTGAGATCCCTATTAAAAAGGAGTTCGGTAACTAATAGATCGATTTAGAATTTTTAGGTCGGATATATCAGGACCATTTAGGATTCAGATGATTCGAAAGGTTACTCAAGAACTACGACCCTAGAATTAGTCTAGATTCCAGTATTTAAGCCAGTAAGACATTTTAGTCACTTTGATTTTCAAAGAAATCTTGGTGAATCTATTTAGTTCCCAAGACGAATCGAACTAACAAATGTTATCACTGTAGTAATTACCATGAACTCTGATAGGAACTCTTCAGGGATGACAATTCCTTGATACCAACTGTACTATGAAGTTGAACATTTCACCTTTACACTTTTACCTTAAACGAATCACAAGGAGATACAAACTTTATTCATGTGATAATTATCTTTATCCTTTTAGTGCAAGAAATGAAAAAGAAGCCGATACATTCGGGTTGTACTCCATAATTTTTATGGTCGTTACAGAATTTTAAGCTTTATCGAAATTTTCATAACTTATCCAAAGTCATTCATTTAATCCAAGTCATGAGGGTATTTAGATCATTTCAAAACTTGAGGGTATTTAAGTTATTTTGATGTTTGGGGTATTTTGGTCATTTTTAATAAATTCCGTCATGTAGATTGTTTTTGGAAAAATAGTCTTAAGGAGTTGCTCAAAAATCAAAAATTTTAAAACATGTCTTCTCAGAGGTTAAAAAACTGTCTATTAGAAATTTCCCATATAGATCAGGAGTTTAATGGGTAAATCTGTAGGTCCTATCAAATCAAATCTTAATTATGAGGTTAATTCCACCAATAGAGACAATCCATGTCCTTTTTAACCCTTACATGTATTTTCATTAATTCCTATATGAATATTAATGGTATAAAGACTTATAACAGGAAAAATCAGAATTTATGGCTCAAAGATTAATTTTACTCAACTTAAAAATCTATACTGATCCAGGATCCCCTAATTCTTTATACATGTTATTCGAGTCTTAATTCCTAATTGTATACCGAAATCAGAGTAAGTTCATAATAACCAACCATAATACCTATCCAACTCATTTATTCAAGCACTAACCTATTACCAACATGTGCTGTAAAGCATGAAAAATGGTAGTAAATTATTACCTTAATTTTTTAGTTATATCGGTTGGTCATTTAATACCACTCAATCCCTCTTAAACTTATATTTGAATTCCCATAATAACTCATACACAATACAAAAAGAATTCTATTAGAAATGGAGAAAATCTGATCGAATGGGAAAATAAAATATCGAAAAATAACTTATTGGGTTCGAATTTGACAAAACAGACTGCAAAATCAGACTCAGGACGTTGAAAACCCTAGGATAAGTGGTCTCGAAAAAAGTTAACGCCCGGTGAACGGTTAGCTTGGCTCGGTTCGCAACTCAGCTCGATGGCTCGACTCGGCTCGGCTCGGGTCAACTTGACCAATAGGCTCGGACCGGTCCAGCCGGTTTAATAGACCCCCGAGGAGGCAAATGAAGCCCACGAGCAGGAGGCGGCGCGTGGGGCGCGTGCGGTGGTGGCGACCGTCGGAATTTCACCAAATTTTGCATAATTGAAATTTGAAGGCTCGGGAGTCACTTGCCGGTTTCGTTTTGCGACGAAGAATTGATTTCACAATAGGTTGAAACTTCCTTATGCTCACCCCTTCACACGTCGACGCTGACGAAACTAAAAGCACCAGTCGACTCGTCTCAACGTCAGGAACATCATGGCGTCGACGGTGTCGAAAATGGGGCTACAATCGGCGACAAAATGGAGTTTAAAGATTACTTGGAGAAGAGAGCTAAAAGAGGAAAGGAAGAGGAAAGAGAAAAAAAGAAAAAATGGGGTTTCCAAATGGAGTTGGCCTAGCTTTTTGGGATTTAAATTCCCATTTAAGGAAAATGGACAAATCATGCTATTGGACATTGATCTTTTGGGATTTCCATATATGGGTCCTCAACTAATAGAAATTTCATTTTAGTCCTCGAATTAGCCGAAAATCAGAATTAATGTCGAAATAAGAATTTGAAAAATCTTAATCCCTACTTTAGTGTGACAGAAACTGCGTGTACTGCTTTGAAATTGTCTACTAAGTTCAACCATTCCTTTAATGCTTTTAGGGTGCGTAAAACTTCCCTAATTCATCAAATTTATGAGGAATCCCTTTTTATGCTCAAAATCTACATATCTAATTATATATATATATATATATATATATATATATACACAAATTAATTCTACGTATATGTATTTATGCATGAAAGAAAATATATTAAATAATTGATACTACAATCAAATAATTGAATAAAATATTTAAAATATGTAATTCAACTAAGAAAGTTAAAATTTTGCCCCTACAAATATTCAAACATCATAAAATGTTTTAGGTATTATAATTTTTTTATAAGAGATGTATTCAGTTTCATTAGTGATTTAAGTTAAAGGTAGAATGGCTAATGTTAGAAAAATGAGTGATTTTGGAGATAAAAAAGTTAATTATGCATTAAATCGAGGCAAATTTAGCAGCAAGTTAATTTAAGTGGCAAGCAATTTAATATAACTTAAGTAAGTTTCAAGTTTAAATTTTTATATATGCAAAAATTCTTTAATATAAAATTCACTCATCAAAATTAAATGTGCGACTGATGTCGATTTTAATTAATGAGAGCAAATCCTTAGTAATGAGGAGGGAAAAAGGTTTTTTTCTTCAAATTTAACGGGTTTGGGCTGGACTCGAGCATTAGCAGGAGGCCATTATGCATATTGAAATGTCAGTCTTATTATTGTCCCTGTCATCTAAATCTGAGGTTCAGCGTCAACCAAATTTAGCAACGTAGTTGTCTTCTACTGGTGAATAGGCTTTTTTTTTTCCTAGACTTTTCTTAGGTGGTGTTTATTTTTACAAAGATAAAAGGTCTGCAGTCTGCGGATCACATCTACAGGTATCTGCAGCAGAAGAGGTGGACCTAAAGTCTACAATATGCAAGAATAATACTGTTTATTTTTAACGTCTGTAGACTGCTAAAATGAACTGAAATATAAATAAAATGATTTTTTAAACTTAAAATAATTTTGCAATACTGAGATTTAAATAATTTTAATTTTACAATACTGAAATTTAAATAATCCATACAACTACAATAATAAATTATTTAAAATAAATCAATCAATATTTTAAAATAAATCAATCCATACTAATAAATTATTTAAAATAAATCAATTCATACTAATAAATTATTTAAAATAAATCAATCCATACTAATAAATTATTTAAACTAAATCAATCCATACTAATAAATTATTTAAAATAAATTAATTTATACAAATACAATAATAAATCAATACATATCTTAAAATAAATCAATCCATACTAATAAATTATTTAAAATAAATCAATTCATACTAATAAATTATTTAAAATAAATAAATTCATATTTTAAAATAAATCAATCCATATTTTAAAATAAATCAATCCATATTTTAAAATAAATCAATCCATACTAATAAATTATTTAAAATAAATCAATCTATATTTTAAAATAAATCAATCCATACTAATAAATTATTTAAAATAAATCAATCCATACAACTACAATAATAAATCAATCCATATTTTAAAATAAATCAATCCATACTAATCAATATTTTAAAATAAATCAATCAATATTTTAAAATAAATCAATCCATACTAATAAATTATTTAAAATAAATCAATTCATACAACTATAATAATAAATCAATCCATATTTTAAAATAAATTAATCCATACTAATAAATTATTTAAAATAAATCAATACATACTAATAAAGTATTTAAAAGAAATCAATACATACAACTACAATAATAAATCAATCCATATTTTAAAATAAATCAATTCATACTAATAAATTATTTAAAATAAATCAATCCATATTTTAAAATAAATCAATCCATACTAATAAAGTATTTAAAAGAAATCAATACATACAACTACAATAATAAATCAATCCATATTTTAAAATAAATCAATCCATACTAATAAATTATTTAAAATAAATCAATCCATATTTTAAAATAAATCAATACATATTAATAAATTATTTAAAATAAATCAATCTATATTTTAAAATAAATCAATACATACTAATAAATTATTAAAAATAAATTATTTTAAAATAAATCAATCCATATTTTATAATAATTTATTTTAAAATAAATTATTTTATAATAAATTATTTTAAAATAAATTATTTTATAATAAATTATTTTAAAATAAATAACCTTATTAAATTATTTAAAATTATTTTAATAAATAATCATATTTTATAATTGTTCTTGAAGAGGTTTGAAGACATTTGAAGACATAAAATCATGTCTGCACCAAGAAGAGCTCACGCAGACGTTAGAAGAGATTATGTCTTCTAAAAAACAAACGGTCTGCGAAACCTAATGTCTGTGCGTAGTCTGCGCGGCGTAGACATAAGAGGTTTGAAGAGGTTGTACAGTGAAAACAAACTAAGCCTTAGTCAGCATCAGGTGAAAGCTGCTGATTATATCCCTGAAAGCTAATGACAGAATTCAAATTCAGAATTTTAATTAGATAAGTTGATAACAAATTATATATATAAAATCATAAAATAAATATAAAATATATGAAAAAGAATTGATAACTTCGTTTTTTTTAATTAAAGAACACAATTTACGCTTCATTTTTCCTAGATAAATGAGGAGGCAGGGAATAAGGGTTTTCTTTTTTGAGCTAAAGTGTGAATGTTGCATGCATGCGAAAAAACAACAATCATTAATAATGTACAAATCTACCAACGGTTGGTTCAAGTGATAAATAATTTGATAGTCTTTAAGCAAGGACTTGGGTTTGAGTTTTTGTGTATGCAGAAAATCTGAGAGAGTCACCCACTAAAACCAAGTATGGGGATCAAGTCAATCCAAATTAATCAGGATAAAACCTTGGAACTAGAGGGAAACCAAAGAAAAAAAATAATGTACAAATCTTACCAAAAAATGCTCAACACTTTGAACTCACTCCATAATTACAGTTCTTGTTTGCTTGCCTGCACAAAGAAACAAACTTGTTCCAAACTAAGTTCAAAACTGTTATGACAAGTTTTGGTCGAAACCATGACCCCTAAATTAAGGCCTTTCATCCCATGTGGTGCTCACATGTCCGAAGGAGACATGTCTAAATAGAATATCAGCGATTTTCATTGGACCAACAAGGCATGCTTTGATGCCCGAGTGTCATACCTCAATGGCGAGTACAATCTTCATTTTCATCTACTTGAAGTACCAAAAGCCAAATTAAGTAGAAGCTTTGGGCCCCCCTGCTCGACCCCAAAACTAAGCTAACCACAAGCAGATTATGTAAGAAGTAAGAACTTTTTCGCACCCACTAAATTGTTGCCATGTGTCAGTCCCTGGATTCTCTCCTCCCACTTGTGTTTCCCTACTTCTTGTCACACTCTGTTCACACTCTGTTCACACTCAGAGTTAGTCGAGTGTAGAGAGCTTGTGCTGTGTGAGAGATGTTGAAAGAGGAGAGTTGTGATGGTGGTAATGATGGAGGCAACAATTGGGCTCGTGTCTGCGACACGTGCCACTCCACGGCTTGCACGGTGTACTACCGAGAAGAGTCGGCCTACCTCTGTGCCGGATGTGATGCCCGTGTGCATGCTGCAAACCGGGTAGCCTCGCGCCATGAACGTCTGTGGGTGTGCCAGGCATGTGAGCGCGCACCTGCTGCCTTTTTGTGCAAGGCAGATGCTGCATCCTTGTGCACCACATGTGATGCCGATATCCACTCCGCCAATCCGCTCGCACGTCGCCACCAGCGTGTCCCAATCCTTCCAATTTCAGGGTGCCTATATGGCCCCTCTGCCGCTGATCCAGGCGGCCAAAAAATGGTAGCGGCAGCTGAAACCGAAGATGGTTTTATAGTAACGGAGTTAGACGAGACAATTGTCGAGGAAGATGAGGACGAGGCGGCTTCATGGTTATTGCTGAATCCTGGGAAAAGCAGTACCAACCAGAATACCGGGATCTTATTCGATGGCGAGGTTGATGAGTATCTGGACGTCGTGGAATACAATTCAAACGTTGAGAATCAATTCACTGATCAATATAACCAGCTTCAACAACGTTATGGTGTTCCACACAAGAGTTATGGGGGTGTCAGTGTGGTGCCAATTCTATCTACAGGTACCGAAAATTACTTGCAGCAGAAGCAACATCAGAATTTTCAGATCGGCCTGGATTATGATTACTCTAAAGCTGCATACAGCTACAATGGTTCCATCAGTCACAGCGTAAGTTGTCTTGGCAACAAACAACTGGCTAGAAAGTGCTCCAATCTAAAGAACATAATTTTTTTAAACATGCAATTCTCAATGGTCTTGCAAAATCTTGAATCTGAGTTTTAGCTCTTAATTCCGCAGGTAATTACAATAGTTAACTTACTTTTGAGCAATTAACATGGCAACATTCTCTGCAAAGTTTGTACATGCTTTTGTAGACTAGGCTAATTACATATCCTATTTTCGGCAATTAAAATCAAAGGGGAATATTCAATTTTTTCCACTGAACTTCATTCATTCTTTGTTACTTTACCTTTATTCCATAAAAGTGCATAGCCAAATGGAATGTAGATAGACACTTTTCCCTTTTGTTTACTTTAATGACGTTTCTGACTTTCCATGAACCATTCCAGGTATCAGTTTCTTCGGTCGATGGTGGGGTTGTACCGGAATCAAATATTAGTGACATTCCAACGTCGCACGTGTGGCCTTCTAAAGGTACAATTGACCTCTTCTCTGGACCTCCCATTCAGATGCCATCTCAACTTACACCAATGGACAGGGAGGCCAGGGTCCTTAGATATCGAGAGAAGAAGAAGACAAGAAAGTTTGAGAAGACAATAAGGTATGCTTCAAGGAAAGCATACGCAGAAACAAGACCTCGAATTAAGGGTCGGTTCGCAAAGAGAACGGATTCGGGAGTTGAAGTGGAACAGATGTTCTTCACAACACCGATGACGGAAACTGGATGTGGCATTGTCCCTCCATTCTGAAGGCATTGTGGAAAGGAAAGAGGAAAGGTCTGATGCTGATATTGTATGTATCTTTCTCAATCTGATTGATCTGAATCAATTGGTTTAGCTGTTTTGTTGATTGTCTAGATCATGCTCTACTCCTATGCTGTAAATGTATATCTATAATTTTGGAATTTACTTCTTTGCAATTACAAATATCCATTTCTTTCTGTTCCCTGTTTTCCTTAAACACCGAAAAGGAAATACAATTTGATCTATGTTAATATTTTAACGAAGTTATAATTAGATTATAAAATATTTAATTATAAAAATCAATTTTAATTTTAAATAAAAAATTTAATTATATTATATTATTAAAATTTTAATTTGGGTCTTTAGTTAAAAGATTTTGAACCTGCTATCTTGAATTACTTCAGGAAAGGGAATTGTAAGAAGAGGAAGATCACTCGAATTGATATATTCATTTGATAGATAGAAGCTATATAGGTGTCGCTTGAATTTTAAATTATCACATATTTTTATTTATTTTTTTTTTATATTTTTATCAATCTAAAATTTTATAAATTCATTAAACTCAAAATTTTAGAAATGCTAACAAATAATCATGCCTACATACATAAGTATATCGGTTATAACTTATATAAAAAGTTTTTTCCTCTAAATTATTGCCAACTTGTGTGTTTTCCAAGAACATGGTTAAAACATAGTTGCAGTTGCATGGCACACAAAACCAAAAGGTAAGCTGAAAAAAAAATAGAAAGAAACAAAGTTCAGAGGCCACTGGATCCTATCAACTTGGTTAAGCCAGTCTTGTTTCACTGCACCAACACCCATCATCAGTGATGCAGTGGAGACGAGTCCATCGTTGGCGCCTAGCACCGCTGCCCGAAGCCATTGAGATCGTTTTGAGTAGTCAAAATCATCGTTTGCTTCAGGTTCCATGTCTGTTTGTCGCTCAACATCATTCACTGCTGGGATTGTCAACTTCTGGTTGTTGAAAGATGATGCTCCGTTGGTGGTCTCCATGAGAACGGAATGGAAATTAGATTGCTAGAAATGAAGGAGATTATAGGAGGAAAAATGGAAGTGTGGAGGACTCACGCCCCTCTACAAGGCTATTTATTAAGGGAGAAGTTCACTGTGTAGAGGTAAATGTGGGGTATAAAGCACTCATGATGCTTATCCAAAATGAAAAAGTAGCATAAGGTAAGTAACCTATATATTAAAATATCTGTAAATTGAAAATTAAAAATTGTAGAGATGAAGAAAGTTCTTGTATGGAAGATTATTGATAGAATAAATATGGTTATATCATACGGTGGCTGTTTATTTTTCTTTTTATTTAGATGAAGAATCATAGTTGGTGACTGATCGATAATTGACTGATTATCGACAACAATATTATAGGTAATTAAGATTACATGATTTTTTCAATGTTGTAAAGGAAGGGAGAAGATTGGTGAAGAAGATCCCAGTCCGAGAGAGTCCTCTCTCTTGTCTTAGAAAGTTTTATAAATTGATTTTTAGAGTTAGCTTCAAAGGTATGATTATAATAGCTATTCATAGATTAAGAGGACAACTAGGCCTAAATGATGTCAATTAATTTTGATTCTAAAAGATCACGTGGAACTGTCAATCATCATGTTAACTAGTCGCGACTTCTTTAGAGATATTGAACATTCGAGATCTTTATTATGGAGGTGTTCTTTCTATGTCTAGAATACTAAGGGGCTAGAGGTTCCAAAGTGTTAGAGGAGAAAATAATATGCGCACAGGATATTTAGCGGGATACAAGAAAGATCATTGGCGGGGAGCGTAATAATTTGGTATCCATAACATATGTAGTGCAGCTACACTATTCAATTGCTGCTCCCCCCATTACTACTGTCTCCATGCAGGTATTGGGAAATCTTTAAAGGAAACCCTAATCAATCTGATTTTTGACCAAACAAATTAAGGGAAGTTTTGCCGATCTGTAAATCACTTCTTCAATGGGATTGAACTCGACTCTTCGAATATTGTATGGGCAACCGAATTGTTAGTATCTTTGGTAAAATTAGTAGTGATCGGTTCTCCACTTTGCTGCAAAAGTCAAAGTAGTAGGGAGACGTATAATGTTCTAATTAGAATAAAAAGTTGAAATTGGATTTATCTCATATATATATATATATATATATATATATATATATAAGAACATCAACTGAAAGCATTGCAGTACGAAAAAGTTGAAAATTTTTACAGTCTATGTCTGCATGAAATATCATCTACTTGACAAGACAAAAAGTACTAAGTGCTTCAAATCTATCACTTTTCTTGGGTTATACGACGTTGTTATGTGTCTTGTTGTCATGTATCGTTCAGAACTTTTTTTAGTGTATCCATTAGGTACATACATCTTGAAGACGTAACTTTTCGAATCTAAATCATCTAGAAAGAACAATGTAATGTTCTCTCTTACTACTGAGTTCAATACAATGGGTTCAAGTGTTTACACTCAATATACTTATATTATTCATTTAGGGTTGTAGATGTTCAGATTCAGGAAGCGCTGCATGCCATCTTTAAGGACTACAACATGAACTAAGAGAGCTACTATTATAACGTAAGGGGGCAATAAGGCTGTCAAATGAATGGATTGGTGAATTGGAGTGCACTTTTGTTGTGGTGGGGGAATGGAGTTAGAATGAGATAATGTTAAAAAAAAGAGTGTGCTATCCACGCGACTACCACCAACTCCAACTCTCCCATAACAAGATATTAAAATGTTGGGATGTTGCTGTATTACCCTTTCGTTTTCTACTTTACACTATGACTCGATGATTATCATTTTAATCTCTATCCTCTTACAAGATAATCTTCCAACCAATCATTTTTAAGGTGCGACTAGAACACTTAAAATAATGTAATTTTAATAAAACATTTTATTTTATAAAAAATATCAAGTTTTGGTATGCGAAAATCAAAAATCGAGTTCGGGAGTCAATTACATGTGAAAAATGATTAGTACCTCACAGTATTAGAATATCACAAAAGAAGGGAAGAGATTTTATTAACTTATTTTTTTCAGCTTACACTTCATGCTATTTATACAACACTTAAGAACCCTCGTGCAGTTACGTACTGACAACGCGTCATTTTCACTGTTAAATAAATTTATCCTTAATCTCATTAAAAATAAATATAATAGTATAGAGAGAGTAAGGGTCGATCAACATGGACTAAAGAAAATGTTGAAACTATTGTTCTTAATATCTGATCTAGGTGAAAAAATGCAAGTAAAGTAAAAAGGGGGTTTGTTGAGAAATTGAATAAGCAAATAACGATTCAAAGGAAGATAAAGAATCAAAGAAAGTAAAATTAAAAACCAATATAATGAAATTAGCTTCAGGCTTTTGCATGCCTCAAATTCCAATCGATCATTGAATAAGATTTTTCCTCCAATTAAATGTCGGTTTGAGTCTGCAAGGTTCAATCCTTGTAGGTCATTTTCCTCTTTGGTGATTGACTTTCCCAAATCTATTTTAGGAATCACAATCCTTCTCGGATTAACTTCGACTATAGTTTTTAACTTAAAAAGGTTTAAAAGCGCCTGGAAAAACCCGACTCGAATTATGGTTTCTCTATAAAAGTCAAACTCGATCCCAATTTCCCTTAGCGTACCATTCGTTAAATGTGTTCAAGGGAATTCAAATTAATTGATTCTATAATCCCAACGGTAAACCATAACGTCATCCAAGCCAAAATCTATTTTTGAAGTGAAAGCGTTTTGATTTTAAGAAAGACTATCCGCCAATCTATTTTCCAGAAAATTGAGAATTTAACCCGAAAGGGTATGAGGTGCTTTTCGATTCTCAAAATTCAGAATCGAGTCATCGCTTTAGCCTTTGGCTTATGGAAAACTTAGCTAAGTATGATAGAAATCATACTTAGCATTTTTAAAAAATAAAACTTTTAAAGAAAAATAAAATAAAAAGTAAAACTTTATAAAACTAAAGAAAGAAACAAGAGAATTCAAGGGTGAATGATCTCAATGATGCCAATGATGAATTGAAGCTTACCCCAATGGGGTATTTATAGTCCTAAAAAACCCTAAAAGAATACATGCAAACTAAAAAATAATTATGAAAGATAATTCCTAAAATTAAAAATAAATCCTAATTTAAATTTGAAAAATGCGGATGAGTCTCTTGTTCCAAGTAATCTGCTGACTGGACCTTCTAGAAGCTACTGACTGGACGCCATATCAACGAAGTCATGCCCATTAATTCAGTCATGATTCCAAAAAATAAAAAATTGCACATTTCATCAGTTTTTGTAACATTTCTGGAATCTACTCTCCTACATTGAAAATGAACGAAAATAATCAAGTTAGCAGCTTAAAATAGCTAATCAAGGAGTAACTAATCACAAAATAAAGCATAATTTAAGCACTAATCAAATTCCCCCTCACTTATTTGATGCTTGTCCTCAAGCATTTCTCAATTATCATGGTAAAAACCTCAAGTTCCCAATTTCTATTTCATAGAATTTCCAAGATTTATAAGCAAACTAAAGCAAGTAAATGTTGAAATTCAATATCAATCAAGCAAGGCATAATCAATTAAGTGTAAACACTAAAACAAATTTTTTTATTAGTGTCATCTAGGTTATTGCCACTAAAACTTACATTTTCATCACTAATTGCATTTTTTCACGTAAAAGTTAATGTCACGACAATCGTCATCCTAGGCGTGTCACTAAATGTCAAAAGTGACACTATATTTATTTCCGTCATGTGTTGTTAAACATATAGTGATGATAATGGATAACATCACCTTTTAATTTGTATTCTGCGACAATTAATTTTGTCACCAAATGATGTACATTTTCATCATTGACAAGTCATATCGTCATCAATGACACAATAATTTTATTATATATGCGACGAACAAAAATTGTCACATTGTTAGCGACGTAGTATATTGTCACCTAATAGTAATATGAGACAAAAGAGACATCATCACATTTTTAGTAACGTAACATAAATGTTAACTAATAATATTATGAATGACGCTTATGAGTAACATCACTTTTTCTGAAGTTAATAAAGTTTTCTAATAGATATACGTTGAATATCTCATGATGCATTAATGTAAATGATAGTAAAATTTTAGGGTTAAAGAGTCATGATTGTCATATCCTTTTTCAAAGATTGATTCCAGTTGTTATTAGGGATTTCACTTTGAAAGATTGTGTTACAAGTACTATATGAACTTGATTTTTTTTAAGATTATGGTGTAAGACATTAAAGAAGAATGAATTAGAAGACTTATAAAAGAATAATGCCATCATTTTGTGAAAGTTGAAAAACATTTCTTCTTTTGATGTTATGGTGAATTTGGTTGTACACTTACATCATGAAGTCATGCTTAAGGGACTTGTGCACTATCAATGGGTGTATCCAATTGAGAGACAATTGTTTTATTTTTATATTATAAATTAAATTATAATATTGTTATAGATTTATTTTTACATAATCATTATTTTGTATATTATAGGTTTTTAGGTAAACTCAAGGCATATACACGAAATTAGACTCGTTCAGAAGGGTGTATAGCAAAGTCATATATTTTAATCGAATGTCTGAACTTTTGTTCTATGTATCTCTCTGGGATTGAGACAAAATTTAATTGACGAGATAGAAATGGCGATGATGACGGGAGAAAGAATTTTATGATCCTAGTCTTCTCGTTTTTTCATAAAGTTTTCACCCTTTAGGAATTACAAAATATGAATTTTTGTCTGGCCAAGAGTTTAAAATGACGCAATGGTATATATTGACAAAATTTGATGGAATTGAACCATATATGGAGTAAGTATTTTACTTATTATTTATTCATTCAAGTAAGTTTTGTTTTTTATTGTCATTTGATTTATATCATGTTTATTGAAATAAACACATAAAATAAAAATTCAGTTGTAAAGTTCATTTTATATTAAAGAAAGATATAGAGAAACTTTTCTTATGGTTTAAAAATTATGTAAGTATATACTATTATAAATGTTTTCCAGATTGTGCAAAACATCGATTATAATTTATGCTTCTTTCATTCTGTGTAAATTGTAGGTTGTTAATCATGATTTAAAAAGAATATCCGATGAATTACTTACTTTCTTTAGCTTATGTTCCTGATAAACGTGCTCAAAAGTACACAATTTACGTTATTAATGGGGTTAGGTTCCATGTTAAAGAGCTTGATGAACATTTGAAAAGATAAAACAATGGAGTGACACTTGAATGTAATCACGATTTAGACCAAATTTTTTTACGGTGTTTTAGATAATATTATTCAGTTAAATTATATCAATAATTATGTTGTTGTGTTCAAATACAAATGATTTGACTTGGGTGATAAAAAGAGGAGAATTCACATAGACAATCATTTGCTAAGTATCAATATTAGTAAATGTTGTTATCAAAATGATCATTTTATCTTGGAGCTCAAGTAAAGTAACTTCTTTGTTTGGATGATACCAAGTTAGAGAAAGATTAGATAGTAGTTCAAAAGTTTCATCATAAATATTTATAAAATGTCCCAAATATGCAAACTATTGAAAAGATGAAGTTTCAGATGTAGATGAAGATTTTAAAATTTAGGACCACGATATAGAAATGTAATTTTTAGAAATATATCTTTGCATAGGGATGTCATTCCTACAAATGTTATTAACTATTATATATAATATGAATGTTTTGTCTGACACTGATCAAGAGAGAGAAAATGACAATAGAAGGGATAAAATTAGATGTGATGAATCTGATACTAATATAGAACCTACTTTGTAGCTATATTATTTCAAAATGAACGGTGTGATTATTATTTTTTGTACAAAGACTGTTGAAGTTATTTATATTGAAACTTGTGTTGATAATTTAAAAGTTTTATATATGACACTTGTTTTATAATATCATTTTTTTCTTTGATTTATTTTTTATTAAAATATTAATATTTTATATTTTAAAATAATTGATGTTACATGTATCTAAATATATTGAAGCTTCTAATTTTTTTCCTAAGCACTTTGATGTAACATCATAAAAATTATAGAAGTATAATAGTAAAACAAAAATCATATGATCATTTTTCATTTTTCATTTTATAATTTATTATTTTATGTTTTTCTCTAAAATAAAATCTTTGAATGTGAGATAATATACTATATAATAATGCCAATAAAATTAAAAACACTAAAAATTTTCGTCAAATAGTGTTGTTCATTGATGTTATTAGTGTAACACCCCAATTTAGGGGCTAAAATTTAAGAAATTATAAAGTATTGGATTTAATTGGTATTTTGGAGAAAATTGAGGATTAAATTGTAAAATTTCAAAGTTGGCATATTGTTTTATAAAGTGTAAGAAATTCAGTGGCTAAACTCATAGTTTAGCCATTTTTCTTTAAGAGAAAATTTATAAACCCCTTTCCCGTGCTCAGTTCCCATAAATGTTTCTCATTTTCCTCCTCTGACAAACTCACTTTCGTTTGTCGTTAATTTCAGTTGGAAGTATCGTCGGTTTTAACTCGATTTCCGTTGGTTTTTCATTGATTCACGTCGATCCGGCTACCCGTTTTTGACACCTCCCGCACCATCGTGTTCCTTGCATCGTTCCGAGTCCACCAGTGTCCTCCATGTCTCCGTCATCGCCGGCACGTGATGGGGTGAGAAAGTCAAAGTTTTCGGCATTTCGGAATCAAGCTCTCCACCGTTCAAAATTGTGAACCAAGATTGGTAAGTGTCTCAAAATGCCTTAAAATAATTTTTAAAAATTTTTCGGGAATATTTTCGACATTGTAGCACTATTCACGCGCCTCCTCTGCGAGTGGGGGAGCTTCAAAAACTGTTGGGACAGTTTAACCCTACCCGTTTGACCCAATCCGACCCGTTGACCTGACCTGTTGACTGTTGACTTTGATTGTTGACTTTGACCAAAAAAGTAAAAAGTTTCGAAAAGTCATATTTTATATTTTTCGACATCTTGAATCCGATTCCGAAGCTCGTTTTTCAAAATTCGAACCCGAAAGCCTCGAAATTGTTAGTCAAACCCATTGACTTTGACTTTGACTTTGACTTTGACAAAAAAGTCAAAATTTTCGAAAAGTTATATTTTATGTTTTTCGACGTCCTGAATTCGAATCCGAAGTCCGTTTCGTCAAATTCGAACCCGGTAAGTTGTTTTTTACTGATTAATCTCTCGATTCAATCCGTTTTTCTTAATTAAGCTCCATTTTTTTATGAAAATTTCTGTAGATATGTATCCGAGGAATTATGGGAAGTTGATTTCAAGATTGATGGCTTTTGAATAAAGTTTAAATGGTCGATCAGTATGGCACGAAAATCGAGGTAATACATTACTACCTCTTTATGCTATATGGAACATGTTGATAATGGATAAATGCATGAATGTATATGATTGGTCTATTATGCCTGTTTGATTATAGATTGATTCGAACTGAATAAGGTTTAAGTGATAAATTAGTTAATATTATATTGAATTACAAGTCCTGTGATTAAGTGATAATGGAATCAGTTCTTAATATATAATTTATCTCATCAAGGATACTTGTATGATAAATTATGAGAATACTTCGATTAGGTAAAATTACGAAAATACCCTTATATTGTAAAAAGACAAGAATTGATTCTGGAAGTTGGATAAGAAGTTTGTAAAGACATATTGATCTGATGAACCTACTGATGTGTATAGAAAATACTAGCTTTGCTTAGGAAATCTGGATAACTGATTTCTAAACCCAAGATGGCTTATACAAGATACTAGAAGTTTGATAAGGAATAATTTAAGGTTTAGAGATTATCCGGGAAAGAGATAAACCCTAGAATCTCTAAATTATAATTATCTTTGTTAAGAGTTTTAATACCAAAATTATATAGTTAAGAAATTACGAAATTACCCTTGAGAGGGAAAAGTAGCTGAATTGACCCTGAATGGAAAAATACTCAAGAAATCATGCCTAAATCGATGAATTACTAGTTTCATCGTTAAGTTATACGTTTATACAAAAAATTTCTGATAATCCGTAAATCTTCGAGTTATGAGTAAATACATGAAGAATAATTGGTGCTCTTTTGATAGAATTGTTCGAAATGACTGAAATAAATGGTAAGTTTGAATTCGATAATAAGATCAGATGGAAGGAAATGATTGTAATACATTGGATCTGTAAAATAATCAAAATACCCCTGGAATGGAAATGACCAAGAATATCACCAAACTCAGGAATGATTGGATATCCTCGAGCTATGGAATTAATGGAATAAAACTAAGCACTAGAATGACCAAAATACCCTTATGGCCTAGACTAAGTAGATGTTTTGGATTAATTAAGGAATCCAAGTAAATATGGGTGTTGTACTACCCTTAAAAGTTATAGAACACAACTTAAGTGATCCGATCAACCTTAATGATATATCAGTAACTGAACGACATAGATATTACTTGAATACATGATCGTCTTTTCAAGTTTGGCTCGATGATAATTCTGAAAGTATTCAGCTCAACTCAACTCTAGATCGCATTCGGTACCAAGAAGTTGATATTCGTTAGACAAATCAACTAAGAATACCAAATTGAACTGAACGAAAGTATAATATGTAAAGAAATTCAGAAACGTCCGAATTACTTTAGAAAACTCTGAAGTAACCGGGATAGACTTGACTACTAAGTGATCTAAGTAAGCTCAATGACTGAGGATTAAAATAGTGATTTGGATGAGTTTGGGAATGCCAATGAACTTACATGATGTACTGTTCTTCTGGGTCATGAACTACAAATCAAGCACGTCAGCATTTCATGATATTGTAGAAGCGTGAAAATGAAATAAATACATTGGAAGATCTATTCAGCGATGATTCTGAAGATTATCTATGGACAAGAATTTGTGGTATTAAAAAGTAAATACCCTGGAAGGGCAATGAATTGACCAGTCAACAAGAGTTAGTTCTGGGAGTTATTCATCTGGAGTTGTTCGATAATCCAATCAATTGGCAAAGATTATAAAGGATTCTGAATACCCTTATGATTACGTTACACTTCCGAAAAATGTCCGAATAAGATATGATCCTGATAAATCATATTTTGAATAACTGATGATTTTGTCAGTTAATGAACTCTTCTAACAGTGATTTTAACTTCCAACATTTTATCGATAAACTGAAGATTTGTGTTTCTCTGCCCGATAAGATTATCCAGTATCTCTAATAATATCTGTAAACACTAGTATGTTCCCTAATTACATGAATGTTTTATCTGATTTCCGATTTGAATTTTTTTTCTGATTTCTGATCTAAATTCTGTTCTGATTTCTGATCTGGATTCTGTTCTGATATATGATATGAATTCTGTGTTGATTTCTGATATCTCCGATTATTGACGGAAAAATGTTTTATTTGGGGGTATTATTGGAGGAAGAATATATACAGGCTCCTCGGCTTTGTGCTCAGGGCCTAACTGTTGTGCCAGGGTTGTATGGTTATGGGGAACCTACACGTCATGTTGTGTTCGGTTGAAGGGATTACTATGGTTTTTTATAAATAAAAATATGTTTTTAAAAAAGATTTGTATCTTTTCACTGGTTTTGAGGGAACACACTAGATAACCTATTCTGACCTTCTGAACCTAGACATCCGAAATATTTCCATCTGAGCTGAATACTATCTTTTAGTACCTAAGATATCAATGGGACCTCAACTCAGCCTAAAAATTCGTAGATATCTGAACCAATAAAGAAATATATGTTTATCTGTATATGCACGTTCTTCAGCATCATCTGGTAGTTCTGTATTACTGAGCTTTTCAAAGCTCACTCTGTTACTCACCTTTGCAGGTTAAAAGAATTGTACCAGTACAGCTATCGACTTCAGTAAGGGTGTTCTTTCGACGTTGTTTGCAGAGTATGGTGCATGTGATTAGGGGGCATGAAATTGTATTTTGTTTTATATATACGAGTATGAAAATTTGTTTTATTTCTGAATATTGATAAATGATTTTATGAGTTTACATGTTTTGATAAAAAGTTTTAAATTTTCCGCTATTTTTACGGTGGGTCGTTCCGGTGGCCCTAATGTGACAACCCAGATCGGATCGGGTTACCCGCATTGGTCTGAGGGGGTTACAATTAGAATTATCATATTTTTTAACAAATGAAACTTTAAGCTTAAAATCCAAAGCATTTGAAAATTTCAAATGTAACCCCTTAGACCCGAACTAGACGTTATGATTGAATCTAGACAGTCACATATCATATTCAGAAATCCTTTCATGTTTAAAACGTAGTCAAAATCATTAAAAGTGAATAAATACACAAAACATTGAATATTATTAAAATATCCACTGAGTAAAATTCATATCGATAAGCATACAAAGATACCAATGTTGGAAATTTGTATAAAACATGTTCAAAATAAAATATCGATTATACATATATATAAAGATAGTAGTAAAATCTATGTCACTAAAATATAACAAAAAGGGGACATATAGAGATCTATTGTGATACAAAAAAGAGAATGATCGATCCCTCTGAAGCCAAGTCTACTAGCTTACTGTCTGGTAATACCTGAAAATGTTAAAAATTAAAGAGTGAGCTAAAAAGCCAAGTGTGCTACTTGCGATGTATACATAGAGAAATATAGATAAAATGCTTCATTAAAAATTAATTTATAAATATGAACAATACTCCCATCTGAACACCAAAATGTATAGGTTTCTCCGAACCATACACCCACATGTACACCTAGTAAGGACATTATACTTATAGCATAAGGATTTGCTGTAGGGACATGTACTGTGTACAATGCAGAGGAGCCTACGGTATGGTCTTACAAGTCGTAAACTAAGCCTAAGATACTTCCTCCAATAATACCCCATGACAGTAATATGCATGTATTTAATTCAAAAAATAGTTTAATATCAAACATGGTAACAATCCATGATTTAAAATCATATTCATAAAATATGATAACCCGAGATCATGCCAGCAATATACAGTAAATTAGAAATCTAATCAACGATACATAATAGATTAGAAATCATGCCATTAAAATATTCAGTATCATCAAAAGTCTAGATCAATTCAGAAAAATAAATCAAAACGAACACACATATATCAAAGATTATGTGATATACAGTAAGTCATAAATTCAATCAACGATACCTAATAAATCAGAAATCATGCCATTAAAATATTCAAAATCATCAAAAGTCCAAATCATTTTAGACAAGTAAATCAAAACATTAATTTAACATCATCAGGAACACACATGTATCGATATGAGAAATTTGATAGGGTTGTCTACTATCGGGTTTGTCTACCTGGATATGCGACAATGCTAGATCATACGAATCGAAAGAAATTATATTACTAACCTAATATTATAAATAATTAACTTTATTTAAATAATTTACGAAAACTTACGAGTAACTCTCAAAGCACGCAAATCGCACAGATCTGCTAGATAAGAAACGTTGGATCTAGTCGACCATCGATCGGGAAAACATGAGTACTTTCATAGAAATACATTTCAAATCAATTCCATAATAAAAACCTAATAATCATGTAAAAACAAACTAAAAATACTAATGTTTTTTTGGGTTAGCAAACTTATTTCGGGGCTTTTGGATCAGAATTTAGCGAAACAACAAGGGTGTTCAAATGGTTAATTCAGCCACCGACTGAATCAAATTTCCATTACCCGAATTAACTGAATTTTTTTAACCGTTAACCGAATTGAATTTTTTTTGGAAATATTAACCGAACTGAATAAAGTTCGGTAAACCGAATTAGCCAAAACAATTATAATTTTTTAATTAGATTAATTTGAATATAATACAAGTATTTTTTATTTGGATTAAAATTTAATTAGGTATTAATAATTTAATGAGTCTAGTATGGTTAAAAATATAATTGGATCTTAATTCTTAATGAGTTTGTGTTTAAAATATGTATTTAATATATTTAATATATAATAATTTCAATTAATTCAGTTAATTAATCAATTTCGAACTGAATTAATCATTAATTGAATATTAAAAAATATTAACCATTCCCCGATGAAACTAATTCGGTGGTCGACCGAATTAACCGAACTAATTCGATTCTTAAAACTAAAAAATGAACACCCCTATGAAATAGACCATAAAATTAGACTCAATACGTCAAAAAATGTCAAGAGGAAGGTTTTCAGAAAAGTTGATATCGGTCAACGGTCAAAGTAAATGTCGGTCAACAAGGTCAACAGTGAATGGCTTAACTCGGCTTGACCAGACTTGGTTCAGTTCGGTCCAGTTCAGTTAAATCGGTTCGGTTCGATTCAACTGGACTGATTCGGTTGGGTCGGTTGGACTAGGCTAAAGTTTTGGGTAGAATGGGTTGAGTCAAAGTTGGTCTGGGTCGAGTACACGGACGAGTCGGGTTGACAGGTTCCAGAAGCTCCCTCAGAAGAACGAGAAGTCTCACGAGTAGGGGTAGCGCGTGGGGGCGCTTGTGGATACCTTAGTTGCTGGAAAATCTTTTAAAAATATATGAAAATTCATAAAATGAGGTTTTGAGTCACTTACCAAACTCGGTTCACGACGACGAACGATGGAAACTTCAATTTCGTAATGCCATAAACTTGTTCCTCCTCACCCCTTCACACGTCAACGACAATGACAACAAGGTGGACACCGATAAATTCGAAATTTCACCTAGAACACGATTGTATATGTGGTGGGATAAACGGAGGATTCAACGATGATAAAAATGAAGTTGAAAGCTTCTGGGAGGAAAACAAATTAAAGTGGAAAGGTGAAGAGAGAGATAAGATGTGTTGCTAAAAAAACGAAAAAGTGAATTGATTTGCCGGAAACATATTTTTAAATTCACTTTACGTACAAAAAGGTAAAATCACACCCTAAGTCTTCTAGTCTTTCATAATTTACAAAATTTGGTCAGAGTTTAATTAAACTACAATTTAGTCCTTTAAATTAAATTAAGAAAAAAAATTAGGCCCTAAATTAGGGTGTGACGGGTCACTAAAAATATTTTCAATTAGTCACAATAAGATAAAAAAAAATCTTAGTACAAAACATTAAGTGACATAATTTCAAGTCTTTTAAAATTGCTATATTAAAAAAGAGAGATAAAATGGGTGACAAATAATTGATTTCTTCATGTTAAGACCATTTTTTTGTGACAATAATAAAACGTCACTTTTAATGTCTTATAAAATATGTCGAATCGAATTGTCATGAATAAAATTTATTAGTGACAACTAATTCAAATTGAATTGTCATTATAGTAAAATGTCACTAATATTTTTTTTTCATTGGAGATGATTTGACAACGTATCATTTTATCTAAATGTCAGTAAAAAATTTCCAACCAAATCTTTTGGAGGGAAGATTTTGATGCCAAACATAGAGTGACGAAAATGAATAACCTTCTTTAAAATTGTTATAAAAAGATACAATTAATCACTAAATATGCCTAAAAAAACTCACGTTATAATATATTTTGTGAAGTTATATGCAACTTTATATAGAAAATTCGTTATAAGCTTTAAATACCACATTTTAAGATTTTTTATCATTCACTTTCTTTTTCTTTTCTCTTTCTCTTTAGTTTTCTTTTTCCACTCTCTTCCCTTTTCTTTCAATTCATTCTTTTATCATTATTATTTTTAGTTTGGTTACAGTTTGTAGATTTCCCTTCAAGTTTAGGACATACACGAGGGTTTGTTTATTAGTAAGGGTGTTGTTTAATTTTTGAGGTATAGGTTGTTTTGTTGGTTAGTTATATGGTTTAGGGTTGGTAAGGCAATGGTTGGATCATTGCTACGGGCAAGTGATGATAAGGGGACAGTGGGACAAATGTGAGACTTAGAGTCTGTTTTATTCTTTGTAATTAATTTTTTGGAAAATGTTTTACTCATATTTTAGTGTTTGATTGGCGGAAAACATATGGTAAATGTAATTAATTTCCTAGTCAACTGAATTTCCTTTGCATATTCTGGAAAATGACTTATCATCTGATTTTTCATAAATCATTTTATGAATCACTTCAAAAGAATAAACACACAAAATATTATTATTTTATATTTTTAATATTAATATATTATTTTAGTATCATTTAAATAAAAAATTAACTATTAAATTATATTTATTGATAATTTTAATAATATAATATAATATTTTTATTGTTATAACTATATTATTATAATATATAATATTATACTCATTAAAATAATAATATTGTTAAAAAATTAATAATAAATTATTTATAAAAAATATTTTTAAACTGTTGAATATTTAAAATATACTCCTTAAAATATAATATAATATTCTTATTTTAATATTTTAATTTTTAATATTTTAATAATATTAATATTTTAATAAGTAATTAATATATAGTTCTTATTTTAATAAATAATTAATATAATTTATAATAATTTTATTTTAATAAAAATTAATAATCTTAATACTTTTATTTATAAAATTGAAGATATAATATCTTAATAACAATATTGACATAAATAATATTAAATAAATTATTTTAATATTTTAAAATATTATTATTATTTTTTTTAATAAATAATATTATTTATTGTATTTGATGTTTATAAAATAAAATATTAAAAAATTTACCAAATACTGTAAAATGAATTACACATCATTTAAATACCGTAAAACGATTTTCAAAAAATCTTTTCTAAGAAATATAATTCATTTTACAAAATCTATTTTATGCGAAACAAACGGACCCTTAAAGGGGTTTGGTGGTGCTTTTGGTTTTGGTCATGTGAACGATGGGTTGTTACTGTTCGGTTATGGTAGTGGGTTTGCGGGTTCGATGATAGGTGTAAGGCGTTAATAGCGTACAATGTTTATTAAGAGTAAGTAAAATTCGATTTGACTCAATTCGAAAAAATAATTTTTTTGATTTGACTCGATGATAAAAAACTTAATTTGATTTGACTCGACTCATAATTTCATAAACTCCACTCATTTTGAAAAAATTTTAAATTCAAGTTTAGTTATAAAATAGAACTCAAGTAACTCGATATTTTTAGTAATTAGTAGATTGATTTTCAAGTTTGAGTCGAGTCTCTCAACTCTGCATGACATATTTATATCATATATGAAAAAAATATGAAGAATTATGTATGTATATCATATATGATTATAAAAAATAATTTAAATTTGCACCAAATAGTACCATAATATTATAAATATTTACAATTAAATTTAAATAAAAAGTCGAATAAATCGATTTGACTCGAAAAAACTTCAAATAAAGTTTGAGTTATAAAATAAGACCATCAACTCGAATAATTAAAATTTATTTACTCGAGTCAGTCGAATACTCACCCTAATGTTTAGTGAAATGTGATATTAGGGTTTGTGATTGAAATGGTTGGAGCTTTTTTTCCCCTTTTAACTCTCTCACTTTTTTTTAAAATTTTCTCCATGCCTTTTTCGATATATTCAGTTGGATCTAAAAGATAATTAGATTGTTTTATTACGTGGTGCTGGATATAATTAGATTGTTTGATAAATAATTTTTTTTGAAAGATAATGCACTCCAAAGAAATAAAAATAAATGGGACATGTTGAAAATATTAAATATTCATCAACTGATTATTAGGATTATTATGTATTGAATTTTAATTATAAAATTTACTTGATATTTTGTGGAGTTAAATATAATTAGATTATTTAATAAATAAAAAATTTAAAGAATAATATTCCAAAGGCAAAGATATAAAATAAAATGAAACATGTTAAAATTATTTTCATTAAATGATTAATAGATTATTTAATAAATAAAATTTTTAAAGAATAATATTCCAAAGGAAAAGATATAAAATAAAATGAAAATAATATAACAAATAGTTTTTATTTTAGGTTATCAAACACATTAAAAATTAAGTTGTCGAAAATATTAAATTTTAATTGATTTTTTTTATAATCACTGGTATCTGGTTTATTAATCCACTACTTCGGATCGGGTGCAGAGACGAAAAAAATCTTTTTAGTTTATGCGATATAAATTATATAATATAAAAATAAATAAAATATTATATTATTAAAAATGGGATGGACTTGCACAAACCAACCTACCTCAGTGGTTAAAAGAATTGTTGTTATTCTTAGAGCTCACGAGTTCAAACTGCCACAGCTGCAGTAGGGTGATTGAATATTCATTGTCAAATGGTTGAGAGTATTTAGAACAAATATTACTTTATTAATCATATTAGCTTAATAAAAGAAAAATAGGTTGGCCTTGAGCCTTAATATATTAGATTCCAATCAATCTATATTTTAAAGGAATCTAATTTTATTTTAATTCTTTTTTGTGTTAAACATTTTTGTTCAAAAATTTCAAAGTCTAGATTAAACTTCGAACACCAATGTTTCTTGGTTTGTACATAAATATTTTATACTAGAAAGCTAAACCGTAACATTTTACTGCTATGGGACTGGGAATGCACACACCGCAGATTTCAGATATTCCACGTGGCATAAGCAACGGACAGGTTTATCCCCCGCGTGGTCCTACGTATTTGAATTCAAATTTCTGCTCTAAAGTTTTTGTTACTAAAACTATTTATATGCATTTCTTTTAACATATGTATCATCCAAAGCAAACATTGTTTTAGAGAGAATAGTAATCAAATTCTTACTAATTTACGTTTTTGTAATGTGTTTGCAGGTACTATGGTGAAGTTACTTGCTGACTGCATGGTTGACACAAAGGAAAACATTGATGACAACATTTTGGGCGCTTTCCATAATAGAAATCCGGTAATATACGCATATATTTTTTGTATATTGACCTAATGAACTTGTTCTATTCAAGAAATCCTGTACTGAACTGTCTTGTGTAACAGGATTCAGTCAAAGTATTGTGCAAGATGATTTCAAGTTGCTTGGAGGAGCAACTTCAAAATAACGTCCCTGAGGTGGGCTCAGAGCAGACAAGAAACACTTCTCATTCTCTCTTATTGAAAATTCATCTAAGCTATACTTCTGAGAAATTACCCCATATGATTGCTTTATGTATTGTGGACTAAATTCTAAAATTATGGATATCTCGAAACTGTAGAAAGTCAAAAATAATAAATGGGTTGGCACCGAAAATTAGGTGCATAATTTTTTATTATTTTTATATGGTCAAATTACAAACTCTAGTCACTAAAATTTAGGGTATTTACAAGATTAAGTCCTTAAGATTTAGCTATAAATACACTATCTCATTTAGCTTCAAAACCATCCCAAAGCATTCTAGCTTTCTTCCAATACTAGAGAGAATTTAGAGAGTTTCTTGAGAGTTATTTTCTCCTTTTTATCAAGAGAGAATTATCATTATTTTCTCTTTGGTAGATCGAGAGAGGTTGTAATTCCTATTTTTTCTCATAGTGAAATTATTCTACCGTTGCACGTGGTTTTTACCCTATATTATTTAGGGGTTTTCCACGTAAATTTTGTGTCTCTTTTATCTTCATTTTTATTTTCTCAAATTATCAGTTGTGATTTTGCTCCATTCGATAGTCATCTTCCGCAACAATTGGTATCCGAGCCAGATTTGAGTGTGTAATATATGCTTATTGTCTTTGTGGTTGCCACCAAAAGATGGATCCTCTAACATAAGAAAATAAGAAGGTATTACCCATTCTTTGAGGTTCTAGAGACTATTCACGATAGTGAAATAGTGGGAGCTATCCGAAATAGAAGCTATGACAACGAAATTTGATATTGAAAAGTTCAATGGGAGAAATTTTTCATTGTGGAAATTAAAGATGAAGGCTATCCTGAGGAAAGACGGGTGTCTAGCGGCTATCAGTGAAAGGCCGGTGGATTTCGCAGATGACAACAAATGGAACGAGATGGACGGGAATGCTATGGAAAACTTTCATCTAGCATTAGCAGATGAAGTATTGTCAAGCATCGAAGAGAAGAAGACAGCTAAGGAGATATGGGATCATCTCACAAAACTGTACGAGGCCACATCGTTGCACAATAAAATTTTCCTTAAGAGGAAATTATACACTATCCGTATGCCAGAATCTACTTAAGTGACGGAGCACTTAAATACACTGAACACCTTATTTTCTCAGCTTACATCCTTAAGCTGTAAAATAGGAGAACAAGAACGTGCTGAACTTCTACTTCAAAGTCTACCGGATTCGTATGATCAACTCATCATCAACTTGACAAACAATAATGTCACCAGTCTAGTCTTCGATGACGTTGCTGCTGCTGTTCTACAATAAGAAAATCGGCGCAAGAACAAGGAAGACAGACAAGTAAATCTGCAACAAGCAGAAGCTTTGACAAAGATGAGAGGGAGATCAATAAAACATGGCCAAAGCAGCAGTCACAAACATGGTAGATCGAAGTCAAGAAGAAAAAGAATTTAAAGTGCTACCACTGTGGAAAGAAGGGTCACTTGAAGAAGGATTGTTGGAGTCTAAATAAAAACTCCAATCCACAAGGCAATATCGCAAACACTTCAGATGATGGAGATGCTCTATGATGTGAAGCGTCAACCACCGTGGAAGGTAGAAAACGATTTACATATATATGGCTCATTGATTCGGGAGCAACATATCACATGACCTCAAGAAGAGAATGGTTTCATCATTATGAACCTGTCTCAGGAGGATCTGTGTATAGTTGCAATGATCATGCCTTAGAGATCATTGGTGTGGGAACCATCAAATTGAAGATGTATGTTAGAACAATTAAAGTTGTTCGAGATGTGCGGCACGTGAAAGGCCTGAAGAAAAATTTATTATCCTACGGATTGTTGGATAATAATGCAAGTAAGATTGAAACACAGAAATGAATCATGAAGGTGTTCTGTGGAGCGCTTGTGGTCCTGAAAGGCGAAAAGATAGCAGCAAACTTGTACATGCTGAAGGGAGAGACTTTACTAGAAGCAGAAGCCTCTGTTGCCTCATGTAGTTCAGATTCTGCAATGTTATAGCATCAGAAACTTGGACACATGTCAGAACAAGGAATGAAAGTCCTTGTGGAGCAAAAACTAGTTCCAGGCTTAACAAAGGTAACACTTCCTTTGTGTGAGCATTGCGTAACAAGTAAGCAGCACCGGTTGAAATTCAACACGTCAAATTCTAGAGCCAAAAGTGTTCTAGAATTGGTTCACTCTGATGCATGGCAAGCACCAGTTACATCCCTAGGCAGAGCAAAATACTTTGTCTCATTTATTGATGACTACTCCAGGAGATGTTGGGTGTACCCTATTAAGAAGAAGTCAGATGTGTTTTTCACTTTCAAAAACTTCAAAGCGCGGGTGGAACTTGATTCTGGAAATAAGATCAAGTGTTTCAGAACAGATAACGGAGGAGAATACACAAGTGAAGAATTTGATGACTTTTGCAAGAAAGAAGGCATCAAAAGACAGTTCACAGTGGCAAACACTCCTCAACAAAATGGAGTGGCAGAGCGGATGAACATAACCTTGTTAGAAAGAACAAGAGCAATGTTGAGGGATGCAGGCCTAGAAAAATCATTCTGGGCAGAAGCAGTCAATACCACCTGTTATTTGGTTAATCAAGCTCCATCAACTGCAATAGAGCTGAAGGCACCAATGGAGATGTGGACTGGTAAACCAGCTGATTATTCAAACCTCCATGTATTTGGAAGTATTGTGTACGTGATGTACAACGCCCAAGAAATTTCAAAGTTGGATCCAAAATCCAAGAAATGCAAATTCTTGGGGTATGCTGATGGAGTCAAAGGGTATCGCTTGTGGGATCCCACTTCCCGCAAAGTTATCATCAACAGGGATGTTATCTTTGTAGAGGATAAACTACAAAGAAAAGAAGACGATGATAGCACTGAAAAGTCAGAGACTACTCAGATACATATGGAAAAAGAGGTTGAACAAGGAGATTCTTCTGAAGCAGAACCAGCACATGATGAACAAGAACCAGAGAATTCTGAAGCTCCAACAACTCGTCAATCAGATCGTGTGAGAAGACGTCCCAATTGGCACTCAGATTTTGTTATAGAAGGTAATATTGCATACTGTCTTTTAACAGAGGACGGTGAGCCATCAACATACCAGGAGGCAATAAACAGCTCAGATGCTTCACTATGGATGATGACGATGCAAGAAGAAATCGAAGCCCTTCATAAAAATAATACATGGGACCTTGTGCTACTACCACAAGGAAGGAAGCCAATTGGTAACAAATGGGTCTTCAAAATTAAGCGAAATGGTGACGATCAAGTTGAGAGGTATCGTGCAAGACTGGTGGTCAAAGGATATGCTCAAAAGGAAGGTATTGATTTCAATGAAATATTTTCTCCTATGGTTCGACTAACAACAGTTCGATTAGTTTTTGCAATGTGTTCTACATTGAACTTACATCTAGAGCAACTAGATGTTAAAACAGCTTTTCTTCATGGAAATCTTGAAGAAGAAATTTATATGCTCCAACCTTAAGGTTTTGAAGAAGACGAAAAGAAGAACTTGGTTTGCAGGTTGAACAAATATCTGTACGGTCTAAAGCAGGCACCGAGGTGTTGGTATAAGAGATTTGATTCCTTCATTATGTGCCTTGGATACAACAGACTTAATGCTGACCCTTGTGCTTATTTCAAGAGGTCTGGTGATAACGATTTTGTTATATTGCTGTTGTATGTGGATGACATGTTGGTTGCAGGACCCAACAAAGATCATATTGAAGAATTGAAGCCACAAATGGTTAGGGAATTTGAAATGAAGGACTTGGGATCAACAAACAAGATTCTAGGGATGCAAATTCACCGAGACAGAAGTAATAGGAAGATTTGGCTTTCATAAAAGAATTACTTGAAGAAAATCTTGTCACGATTTAGCATACAAGATTGTAAGCCAATTTCTACCCCTCTTCCTATTAACTTCAAATTATCCTCTAGTATGAGTCCTAGCAGTGAAGAAGAGAGGATGAAGATGTATCGAGTACCGTATGCATCAGCAGTGGGAAGCTTAATGTTCGCTATGATATGCACAAGACCAGACATTACACAAGCAGTGGGAGTGGTTAGTCGGTACATGGCGAATCCAGGCAAAGAGAATTGGAATACAGTAAAGAGGATCCTGAGATACATCAAAGGGACCTCAAATGTTGCATTATGTTACGGAGGATCAAACTTACTAATCAATGGGTATGTAGATTCTGACTATATAGGGGATTTGGATAAAAGCAAATCTACTACAGGATATGTGTTCAAAGTTGCTGGTGGAGATGTAAGCTGGGTTTCAAAATTACAGTCAGTTGTGGCTACATCCACAACATAGGCAGAATATGTAGTAGGTACACAAGCCAGTAAATAAGCAATTTGGTTGAAGATGCTATTGGAGGAGCTTGGGCACAATCAAGAGTATGTCTCTCTGTTTTGTGACAGTCAAAGCGCCTTGCATTTAGCAAGGAATCCAACATTTCATTCAAGGACAAAGCACATACGAGTTCAGTACCATTTCATTCGTGAAAAGATGGAAGAAGGGACGATAGATATGCAGAAAATCCATACCAAAGACAACATAGCAGATTTCATGACGAAGGCGATCAATATTGATAAATTTACTTGGTGTCGATCCTCCTGTGGCCTGTCAGAGACGTAAACAACATGATGGTACAAGGTAGAAAGAATGGTGTGAAGATATAATTGTTCCAATCAAATCTTCAAGTGGGAGATTGTAGAAAGTCAAAAATAATAAATGGGTTGGCACCGAAAATTAGGAGCATAATTTTTTATTATTTTGTATATGGTTAAATTACAAACTCTAGTCACTAAAATTTAGGGTATTTACAAGATTAAGTCCTTAAGATTTAGCTATAAATACCCTATCTCATTTAGCTTCAAAACTATCCCAAAGCATTCTAGCTTTCTTCCAATACTAGAGAGAATTTAGAGAGTTTCTTAAGAGTTGTTTTCTCCTTTTTATCAAGAGAGAATTATCATTATTTTCTCCTAGGTAGATCGAGAGAGGTTGTAATTCCTATTTTTTCTCATAGTGAAATTCTTCTACCGTTGCCCGTGGTTTTTACCCTATATTATTTAGGGGGTTTCCACGTAAATTTTGTGTCTCTTTTATCTTCATTTTTATTTTCTCAAATTATCAGTTGTGATTTTGTTCCATTCGATAGCCGTCTTCCGCAACAGAAACTTGTTATCCAGTACCAACTAGTTCCTTTCTATTTGTCACCTATATGTCTATATCTTGATTAAAAAACACTGATTTATCTAAATGAATCATTAGGGTAAATAGCATATTTCCCCACCCAGCTGCGATTTCTGGTCATATGAACTCAGTCTCATTGTGTCCTTGCTTAGAATACTGTGTTTTATGTGCTTTTACTCATTTTATTTTTTTCACTGCCCTTTCTTATGTTTTCAGTAAATCATTGATTGATTATAGTAATCTCCTTTGTTCTCCAAAACAGCTGAAATCAATGTTCAAAGATTTTGTAAAAGAAAGTAATGTCCCTACTGTTCACTCTACATTTGTGCCTCTAGAGGATATATCTTCATGTAGACAATTTCAGGTATACATTATCACTTCCTATAAAAAGCATTTTGCTGAATTAATGAAGTCTACATGTTTTAATGCCAGTCTGCCAGAATAATAACATATTGACCTTTGTTATCCATATTCAGGTCAGTGTAGGAAATAGATATATTCCTTTCATGTGTATACTCCACATTTTCTAGTTTTTCCACATATTTTGGAAGATCGTATCCATATCCATGTCTGAGTATGTGTTAGACATAGATGTTGGACATGAGTATTTTTAAGAAATATGAAGAATAGGAAATCATAGCATGTGACTTTTGTCACGGGGCCATTACCCTCTTCACGAAAGACATGTCAGGGGGCCTTTCTGATGTGGGATTCATGTCCCCCACCTTTCCAAGCCGTGACACTTTGCATAGCTTGTAATTAATTTTAGTTACTTCAATCTCAACATAGCTATCAATTTTAGCAATAAAATGCAAACTTCTGTGGTAAATAATGTTACGGAAGACGGCTATCAGATAGAGCAAAATCGCAACTGATAATTTGAGAAAATAAAAATGAAGATAAAAAGAGACACAAAATTTACGTGGAAAACCCCTAAATAAAATAGGGTAAAAACCACGGGCAACAGTAGAAGAATTTCACTATGAGAAAATAGGAATTACAACCTCTCTCGATCTACCAAGGAGAAAACAATGATAATTCTCTCTCGATAAAAAGGAGAAAACAACTCTCAAGAAACTCTCTAAATTCTCTCTAGTATTGGAAGAAAGCTAGAATGCTTTGGGATGGTTTTGAAGCTAAATGGGATAGGGTATTTATAGCTAAATCTTAAGGACTTAATCTTGTAAATACCCTAAAGTTTAGTGACTAGAGTTTGTAATTTATCCATACAAAAAATAATTATGCACCTACTTTTGGTGCCTTAATTGCACCGAAAGGTGCTTTGACATTCTACAATCTCCCACTTGAAGATTTGATTGGAACAATCATATCTTCACACCATTCTTTCTACCTTGTACCATATGTTGCTTACGTTTCTGACAGGCCACAGGAGGATCGACACCAAGTAAATTTATCAGTATTGATCGCTTTCGTCATGAAATCTGCTATGTTGTCTTTGGTATGGATCTTCTGCATATCTATCTTCCCTTCTTTCACCTTTTCACGAATGAAATGGTATTGAACTCGTATGTGTTTTGTCCTTGAATGAAATGCTGGATTCCTTGCTAAATACAAGGCGCTTTGACTGTCACAAAACAGAGAGACATACTCTTGATTGTGCCCAAGCTCCTCCAATATCATCTTCAACCAAATTGCTTCTTTACTGGCTTGTGTAGCTGCTACATATTTTGCCTCTGTTGTGGATGTAGCCACAACTGACTGCAATTTTGAAACCCAGCTTACAGCTCCACCAGCAACTTTGAACACATATCCTGTAGTAGATTTGCTTTTATCTAAATCCCCTACATAGTCAGAATCTACATACCCATTGATTAGTAAGTTTGATCCTCCGTAACATAATGCAACATTTGAGGTCCCTTCGATGTATCTTAGGATCCTCTTTACAATATTCCAATGATTTTTGCCTGGATTCGCCATGTACCGACTAACCACTCACACTACTTGTGCAATGTCTGGTCTTGTGCATATCATAACGAACATTAAACTTCCCACTACTGATGCATACGGTACTCGAGACATCTCCATCCTCTCTTCTTCACTGCTAGGACTCATTCTGGAGGATAATTTGAAGTTAATAGGAAGAGGGGTAGAAATTGGCTTACAATCTTGCATGCTAAATAGTGACAAGATTTTCTTCAAGTAATTCTTTTGTGAAAGCCAAATCTTCCTATTACTTATGTCTCGGTGAATTTGCATCCCTAGAATCTTGTTTGCTGATCCCAAGTCCTTCATTTCAAATTCCCTAGCCAGTTGTGCCTTCAATTCTTCAATATGATCTTTGTTGGGTCCTGCAACCAACATGTCATCCACATACAACAACAATATAACAAAATCGTTATCACCAGACCTCTTGAAATAAGCACAAGGGTCTGCATTAAGTCTGTTGTATCCAAGGCACATAATGAAGGAATCAAATCTCTTATACCAACACCTCGGCGCCTGCTTTAGACCGTACAGAGATTTGTTCAACCTGCAAACCAAGTTCTTCTTTTCGTCTTCTTCAAAACCTTCAGGTTGGAGCATATAAATCTCTTCTTCAAGATTTCCATGAAGAAAAGTTGTTTTAACATCTAGTTGCTCTAGATGTAAGTTCAATGTAGCACACATTGCCAAAACTACTCGAACTGTTGTTAATCGAACCACAGGAGAAAATATTTCATTGAAATTAATACCTTTTTTTGAGCATATCCTTTGAGCACCAGTCTTGCACGATACCTCTCAACTTGATCGTCACCATTTCGCTTGATTTTGAAGACCCATTTGTTACCAATTGGCTTCCTTCCTTGTGGTAGTGGCACAAGGTCCCATGTATTATTTTTATGAAGGGCTTCAATTTCTTCTTGCATCGCCATCATCCACAGTGAAACATCTGAGCTGTGTATTGCCTCCTGGTATGTTGATGGCTCACCGTCCTCTGCTAAAAGGCAGTATGCAATATTACCTTCTATAACATAATCTGAGTGCCAATTGGGACATCTTCTCACACGATCTGATTGACGAGTTGTTGGAGCTTCAGAACTCCCTGGTTCTTGTTCATCATGTGCTGGTTATGCTTCAAAAGAATCTCCTTGTTCAACCTCATTTTCCATATGTATCTGTGTAGTCTCTGACTTTTTAGCACTATCATCATCTTCTTTTTTTTTGTAGTTTATCCTCTACAAAGATAACATCCCTGCTGATGATCACTTTATGGGCAGTGAGATCCCACAAGCGATACCCCTTTACACCATCAGCATACCCCAAGAATTTGCATTTCCTGGATTTTGGATCCAACTTTGAAATTTCTTGGGCATTGTACATCACGTACACAATACTTCCAAATACATGGAGGTTTGAATAATCAGCTGGTTTACCAGTCCACATCTCCATTGGTGTCTTCAGCTCTATTGCAGTTGATAGAGCTCGATTCACCAAATAACAGGCGGTATTGACTGCTTCTGCCCATAATGATTTTTCTAGACCTGCATCCCTCAACATTGCTCTTGTTCTTTCTAACAAGGTTCTGTTCATCCGCTCTGCCACTCCATTTTGTTGAGGAGTGTTTGCCACTGTGAACTGTCTTTTGATGCCTTCTTTCTTGCAAAAGTCATCAAATTCTTCGCTTGTGTATTCACCTCCATTATCTGTTCTGAAACACTTGATCTTATTTCCAGAATCAAGTTCCACCCGCGCTTTGAAGATTTTGAAAGTTGAAAACACATCTGACTTCTTCTTAATAGGATACACCCAACATCTCCTAGAGTAGTCATCAATAAATGAGACAAAGTATTTTGCTCCACCTAGGGATGTAACTGGTGCTTGCCATACGTCAGAATGAACTAATTCTAGAATATTTTTGCCTCTAGAATTTGACGTGTTGAATTTTAACCGGTGTTGCTTACTTGTTATGCAATGCTCACACAAAGTAAGTGATACCTTTGTTAAGCCTGGAAGTAGCTTTTTCTCCACAAGAACTTTCATTTCTTGTTCTGACATGTGTCCAAGTTTCTGATGCCATAGCATTGAAGAATCTGAACTACATGAGGCAACAGAGGCTTCTGCTTCTAGCAAAGTCTCTCCCTTCAGCATGTACAAGTTTGCAGCTATCTTTTCGTCTTTCAGCACCACAAGTGCTCCAAGGAATACCTTCATGATTTCTTTTTGTGTTTCAATCTTGCTTGCATTATTATCCAGCAATCCGTAGGATAATAAATTTTTCTTCAGGCCTTTCACGTGTCGCACATCTCGAACAACTTTGATTGTTCCATCGTACATCTTCAATTTAATGGTCCCCACGCCAACGATCTCTAAGGCATGATCATTGCAACTATACACAGATCCTCCTGAGACAGGTTCATAATGATGGAACCATTCTCTTCTTGAGGTCATGTGATATGTTGCTCCCGAATCAATGAGCCATATATCTGCAAATCGTTTTCTTCCTTCCACGGTGGTTGACGCTTCACAGCATAGAGCATCTCCATCATCTGAAGTGTTTGCGGTATTGCCTTGTGGATTGGAGTTTTTATTTAGACTCCAACAATCCTTCTTCAAGTGACCCTTCTTTCCACAGTTATAACACTTTAAATTCTTCTTGCTTCTCGACTTCGATCTACCATGTATGTGACTGCTGCTTTGGCCACGTTCTGTTGATCTCCCTCTCATCGTTGTCATTGTTGTCAACGCTTCTGCTTGTTGCAGATTTACATGTCTGTCTTCCTTGTTCTTGCACCGATTTTCTTCTTATAGAACAACAGCTGCAACGTCATCGAAGACTAGACTGGTGACATTACTGTTTGTCAAGTTGATGATGAGTTGATCATACGAATCCGGTAGACTTTGAAGTAGAAGTTCAGCACGTTCTTGTTCTTCTATTTTACAACTTAAAGATGTAAGCTGAGAAAATAAAGTGTTCAGTGTATTTAAGTGCTCCGTCACTGAAGTAGATTCTGGCATACAGAGAGTGTACAATTTCCTCTTAAGAAAAATTTTATTGTGCAGCGATGTAGCCTCGTACAGTTTGGTGAGATGATCCCATATCTCCTTAGCTGTCTTCTTCTCCTCGATGCTTGACAATACTTAATCTGCTAATGCTAGATGAAAGTTTGTCATAGCATTCTCATCCATCTCGTTCCATTTGATGTCATCTGCGAAATCCACCAGCCTTTCATTGATAGCCGCTAGACACCCGTCTTTCCTTAGGATGGCCTTCATCTTCAATTTCCACAATGAGAAATTTCTCCCATTGAATTTTTCAATATCAAATTTTGTTGCCATAGCTTCTTCTACGGATAGCTCCCACTATTTCACTATCGTGAATAGTTCTCTGGAACCTTCAAAGAATGGGTAATAACTTCTTATTTTCTTATTTTGGAGGATCCACCTTTTGGTGGCAACCACAAAGACAATAAGCAGATATTACACACTCAAATCTGGTTCTGATACCAATTGTTGCAGAAGACGGCTATCGGATAGAGCAAAATCGCAACTGATAATTTGAGAAAATAAAAATAAAGATAAAAAGAGACACAAAATTTACATGAAAAACCTCTAAATAAAATAGGGTAAAAACCACGGGCAACGGTAGAAGAATTTCACTATGAGAAAATAGGAATTACAACCTCTCTCGATCTACCAAGGAGAAAACAATGATAATTCTCTCTCGATAAAAAGGAGAAAACAACTCTCAAGAAACTCTCTAAATTCTTTCTAGTATTGGAAGAAAGCTAGAATGCTTTGGGATGGTTTTGAAGCTAAATGGGATAGGGTATTTATAGCTAAATCTTAAGGACTTAATCTTGTAAATACCCTAAAGTTTAGTGACTAGAGTTTGTAATTTATCCATACAAAAAAAAATTATGCACCTACTTTCGGTGCCTTAATTGCACCGAAAGGTGCTTTGACATTCTACAAATAGTAAATTTTAGAAACCTTCATTTAAATATGAATGGCAAATAGTGCAGCTTCTAAGTTCAACATGTAAAATAAAAAACTTACAAGAATCTGAAATTATTCATTAAAAGATTGTTGGTAATTTTGCCTGAGTATCATTATTTGTATGTAACCATGGAGATACTTACCTCTCCTTAACAGGTTCTGTGTGAGCCTATACAGCAACCTTATCTGCCAGTTTTGCATTGATTACCATATTTGTCGCAAATCTGACAAGTGCTGCATCGTTTTTGCAGGGATCAAGAGCTCACATGAAAAAGGCAAACCAAAATCACTTGAGTTTATTGAATACGCAGGAAAAAGAACTTTCGGTATGCATTTCTTTTGCTTCGCCTACTCTGTCTTTGTTGCAAAAACATTATGGAAAATAACCACTTGGTGTTGAATACATGTATGTTTTATGCTCAACCTTTTAAATTTTGGTGCATTTAAAGGATCATACCCATATTTTATGTCCAAACGAATGCTTGGTCACGAGTTCTCTAGGAAAACGTAGAATCTGGTAACATGGATGGAAAATGTTGCATTCTAATAGTTCAGTATTCCTTAGTGCAAGGATTCATTCTCGTTTTTGGTTTATTCCAACATATGAGATGCAATAATTTCTGCCTGCTGGTTCATTATCATAGTGTTTTTAACTTTATTTTCAGGACCTCAAGGACTTGTTGTCTACAACAAAAAGAGAGTTTGAAGACTTACAATCACAACTGCAAAAGGATTTGAAAAATATAGGTATGTTACGTTAAAAATCATCTTGTACCTAAGTTGAGTAACCCTTGTTGAGAATATTTTGTAGCAAGTTAAATGTGTTTATTCTTGTGCACGGTCTCAGGAAGTCAAGTAGAAGAGATGTCCACTGCTGCAGTTCAATATCTCAAAGTGGCGGAAGAAACAGGAAGTTATATAATTTGATACAAGATCTGAAAGGTATAAAGTAATGGTTAACTAGGCATCATAGGTATGTTTTAATTTGGAATCTCTCAGTCAAGTTCTGTAAAATGTTTACCTCCAGGGAATATTCGAGTATTCTGTAGAATTAGACATACTTTCTGTGCTGAAGCAAGAAATGTAATAGATTTTATTGGAGAGGTTGGTTCACTTGTGATTTCGGACCCATTGAAATCCAAAAAGGATGGAAGAAAAGTCTTTCTGTTTAATCGTGTTTTTGGTCCAAGTGCAACACAAGGTAAATTATAAGAAATTCAGCCTAGTAGTTTTATGATGTCTTATCTTGTACATGGATTTGATTTCTTACACCATTGCTCTTATTTTTCAGATGATGTGTTTAATGACACTCAGCCTTTGATTCGATCTGTCATGGATGGTTATAATGTTTGCATCTTTGCATATGGTCAAACTGGATCAGGCAAAACTTATACTCTGGTAAGACCTTCAATTTACTTCCATATTTAAAAAAGTGGCAAACCGTAGTTGCTTTATCTGATTTAGACTTAGTTTGGTACAATTTTTCATAATCAATATATATATGATCTAGGCCTATGTTATCCTGACCTTAAAGTACCCATGTCTGGCATTTATATTCTAAATATATTCATACATGGATACGGAGTTAATGGTCCAATATATGAAAAAGAATTTTACATATATTGAACGTATACTTCGCCCTGAATCCGGATAACATAGGCCTTGGAATTCAGTGTGTTGCCAAAATTTAATTTTCATATTTCGTCTGTTGCTTATGGCACGGTATTGCATTATTTTTCCAAGTTTTTTCCCTTAATTGCAGGGTTTTTACCTTTTCATTAATCTGACTTGCCTTTATGGATTGGTGACAGAGTGGTCCATCAGGAGGATCAACCAAGGATTTGGGGATTAATTATCTGGCTCTCAATGATCTCTTTGAAATTTCTAATCAAAGAAAAGATATCATAAGTTACGAGATTAAGTTCAAATGGTGGAGATATATAATTAACAAATCAGAGACCTTTCAGAAGATTCATCATCCACCAAATATCCTTTCTGTCTGATTTCTGTCTTACAATTTTTAAAGAACTCATGTAAATGCTTTTTGGTAACCTTAACGTGCTCAAGTTAGAGATTCGTAGCTGCACTAATGATAATGGTTTAAGCCTTCCGGATGCTTCGTTGCTTACAGTGAAGTCCACAAGCGATGTACTAAATCTAATGAAATATGGAGAGGTGAACCGTGTTGTTTGTTCAACTGCAATCAATAATAGAAGTAGCCGCTCCCACAGGTGAGAAACGATGTCTTGATTTCATTAATAGAAGTGTGCTTTTCATTTAATAGAGCATGGAGGTAGAAATTAAAGGGCTGTTCAAGTTGTTTTGCAGATGATGATTGTGTGTTTTACTTTGCAGTGTCCTAACAGCACACGTGCATGGGAAAGATGCATATGGGAACATACTTCGTAGTTGCTTGCATTTGGTGGACCTAGCAGGAAGCGAGAGGGTGGACAAATCGGAAGTTACGGGAGATAGGCTAAAGGAGGCTCAACATATTAATGAGTCCCTTTCTTGCCTTGGAGATGTCAACACAGCTTTGGCTCAGAAGAATTCTCATATCCCTTACCGAAACAGCAAACTCACTCTTCTCTTGCAGGACTCATTAGGTTGTTAATGTTAACAAAATCTCCAACTTATTAGTTTCGTAATGGCACACACTTTCTCCATTTACACTTCAGTAACCAAATATTCCTGAGCAAAAGTACTAAGGTCTTTAAATGTACCGAAAAGTAGGAAGCTTGTTATAGTATTTTGCCTTTCTTGCTTAGTGTGATTGGAAGATGTACAAACTTGAGTTCCTTCCATGGTGAAAGTTAATTGTCTTCTATGATTTTTTATTTATTATTTTATTGATATTTTTCCTTTGGAAATCTCTAGGTGGACATGCAAAGACACTGATGTTTGCTCATGTGAGTCCGGAGGAAGACTCTTTCGGAGAAACAATTAGTACTTTGAAGTTTGCTCGGAGAGTTTCAACGGTGGAACTCGGTGCTGCTCGTTTGAATAAAGAGAGCAGTGAGGTTATGCAGCCCAAAGAGCAGATAAGCATACATTCAAATAATTAATTGCATCATTTCCTCCAAGTCGACACTTGAGAGAATTGGCTGTTATTTTGAGGGCTGCTCTTGTAACCATTGAATGATTTTGTTTTAGATTGAAAACCTCAAGAAGGCATTGACAAATAAGGAAGCACGTAGCACACCTTCCTACAACATAAAAGAACCTAAATCTCCATTTGGTAAACAAAGGGCAACAATTGAGAGAACTCCTCCATGTCTGCGAAGGTTGAGAATCGAGAATGGCAGCAGCACCATGAAGTCTGAGAAGGCAATGTATGTTGAAGACAGGAGAGGTCCAAAAACCCCAACTCAAACTCGGGTGAGGAGATTGATCTCGGAAGGGAAGGACAATAGTCAGATAAAACTATCCGCGGATGTTAGTAAGTCTTTACGTGTTAGCACAGTATCTGCACAGAAATACAGTCAGTTTCAAGATGCAGAACAGTTTGGGAATCTCAGCAATGGAAGCTCAATGATGGAGATTTACCATTCTAAAGCTCCTCGAAGTCCTACTAGTTACTCCGTTCAAAAGCAAGCGCTGAAGACAGATTGTCGAACGAAAATTCCTAGACTTTTGTTACCAAATACACCTGAGCCAAAAGTACAAGCTAGAAATGACATTCAGAATGGCATGCAAAGTGTATTATCCACCGAGCCCCGAACTGCAAATGGAAAAGGATTTCAAATAAGGAAATCTCTGCGCACAACGATAGGGAAGCTGATCAGTGGATCCGAAAAGAGTATGTGAAACTCAGTTCCTTACCAATATTGTATCCGAAGATGTGAACAATTATGCCTTCTTGACTGTACTTCAATCTGAACTCTGCGCAAAATTTAAGGAACCTACAGAACACAATAGAAGTGAAGTCACCTGTCACAAGGGACATCAATGATTTGAAGTCACCAGTCGTGGCTCATGCAAAAGCAGCACGTAGGGAATCACTTAGCGGTGTCCAAACAGCGGACAGGTCCTGCCGATCTTCTCTCGGGGGGAAGCCGATCGAGTCGAGTAAGTGTCATCTCATTCTTCTCATACTAGATTTCTTTGAACACTTACATTTTGTGTTGAGAATCAAAGCTTATTTTTCGGTATCTAGGTACACCTACGAGCAATAACAGGAATGCCAAGACACCACCTCCAGTTCATCCATCAACAAGGGCTACAAAGCGGTGGTTGTAGTAATGTATGTAATGGTTGAATGATAGGCCTCAATTGATGTAGCAATACTGAGTTGCTGACATTTTTAAAACGGCCAACACCAATTTGACTATTATACATAGGAAATAATAGAATGTCAACCGATCATTGTCCCAAAATCCTGTTATATTTCTAACGTGATTTTTCACATTTTCCACGTCCAACTTTGTCTTATTGCTTTTCGATCATCCGTCGTCTGTGTGTACAAGTGTGAGCTCCAAAAGTGTCAAAAGCGATATATCAAAAATACTTTTTTTTAAAAAATATTTAATTGTTTATATCTATAATTCTTTTAAAATACGGAGAATATATTATTAGTTTATATATATATATATATAAAGTCCTTGTACTAGCACGAACCAATTGGCATTCGTGATAAAGGAATGTGAGAATTCAATGTCAAAGAATTAAGAGTGTACTTATCATAGATTAATAAAAAAAAATCCTTGTACTATTTTTAAAATTAAATTAGTCCTCTAATTTTATTTTTAAAAATTTGAGTTTATGTATTAATTTTATTTGAAAATATTATTCTCAATCCTAATTGCTATTCTATTTTATTTTTAACTATTGGTCCTTTAAATTCTTATTTTTATCATGTTGACACTTTTTTTGATAATTCTGAAGCAAATATAATATAGTATTTGTTAAAAAAATCTTAACTATTTGACTATCAATAATAATACATTGACATTTAGGATACTAAAATCGAAGATCTAACGAGAAAATAATAATTTCTTAACCATTGATTCATGCTTATCAACTTGATACTTAAATAGTTATAATCGTAGATGATTTAAAATTTATGTCGCTCAATTAATAATAATATTTTATAACTTTTATCTTTTTAAAGTTTTCTTTCTATTTAATTTTTTGATTATGTGACTAAAAGAAAGCATCCAATAGTCGGAGGACATTTGGTTATATTTTATCCAAACTTTTATTATAATCCATGGTCAAAATGAACATTTAAAAGGTTGGATAGAATAAAAGACCGTCGCATCATCGCCCGCCCTGCCGACGTCTCTGACAAGCAGCTTTAACTCCCACCGAACCGTCAATTAAATTTTGTCAAAATCGACAATTTATTTCATTATTGTCCATTTGTTCTTCTTTTCTTATGACATCACATCACCTTATAATATTAGCGTATTAAAGACTACTTATTTAATAAAATGTTTTGACTATGGAAATTCAATCTTTAATAATTAAATCATAGAAATTTTAAATTCTTTCATGAGTTTAGGGCGATTTTCCTCAAAAAAAAAATCATCTTTTACTTTTATATTTCCCTTTCAGACATTCGTTTACATATATATATTTTACGATCTAACACCTTTTACATAAAATATGACACGTGATGTCACGTGTCGAAAGATGCGTTGCATGAACCGTACCTTTCTGCAACGGGTGTTAGATTCATAATTTTTTTAAAATGGTATTTAAAAGGTAATTAATTTTTGTATGATATTTGTGTAAAAATTCAACTTTCTTTATTTTTTTTTTGCAAAAATCTTTCTACGTTAAAATATTTAAATATGTTTTTACAAATTATTTTATAACTCGAATTTTTTTTATTTTTTCATAAAATTACACAATACAGTTATGTCTACCAATTATCATTTGACATTTTCTCATGTCTTTTTAACACATTCTCATAGTCTAATCTAGAAAAACTTTGAGGGTAAGTAATTTAAAATATGAATAATTTTATAAAAGTTTTATAACTAATATTTCTTTTCAAAATGATGATGATGATGATAATAATAATAATAATAAATGTTTTATAAATTTAAAAAATTATAAATTTCATATATTTTTTTTTAAAAAAAATCTTAACTTATAAAATTAATTGTTTAAAAATATAAAAAATACAAAAATAAAATTTTAATTACAATCGATGGATCAAATGAATTATTATTTATTAATTATTATTTTTAACAACAGTTAATAACGTGTATTCATTTTTAATAAAATTAAAATTTAATATTTATTTTATATTTTTAAAATTAATATTAAAAAGAATATTTTAAATATATAAGTGATATTTTTTAGCTTTACCTTTTTTTATTGAATTTTGGTACAAGTTTAGAGAGTAATACAAAACAAAGAAAAATCTTTAGATTTTCACGTATGTATTTATACTTTTCTTTTATAAACATTTTACCATAAATTTTCTTAATTAATTTGAAAAATAGAAAAATAAATGATTAATTTGAATTTATTTTATCAAAATTTATTATTGATTTTTAATATAATAATTGAAAATACATGAGTTATAATTATATCAAATATTTTAATATATTTTATTTTCATCATTGATTTTTTAAAAATTATTTTTTTATTATAATATTTTTTAATTCATTTTATTTTGATAATTGAATCATTATTTTAATAATTTATGGTCATAGTACTTAATTTTATTATAAAATAATTTATTAACTACTTCTTTAATATTTCGTGGCGTTTTTAGACAAATATCACTATAACAGAAATTAATTACCTATCAGACACTATTTCAAAAACTATTACAGAAATAACACCCGTTTTAGAAAGGCGCAGCCCATGCACCGCGCCTTTCTGCAAAGGGTGTTAGATCGAGAAATATATCTCAAAGGGTGTCTGAAAGGGAAATATAAAAGAAAAATGTGATTTTTGGGGAAAATCGTCTGAGTTTAGACTAGTAATTTTAAATATATTATTTAAAAGTTAAAAAGAACATGTTATTGTTCGTATATCAATATTGAAATCAAATACCGAAATTTGACAAAGAAATAAATATGTGTAGCTTAATTAAAAGTTACAAAATAATCATCTAACTATAAGAATGAGTTTGGAACATAATGAATAGTTGAGTAACAAGTGTCATTTTTCTGTCAATTAATTTCCTTAATCTCAAAAGAAATAAATAAAAATAATAGTTAGGTGAGTAAGGGTCGATCCGTAGAGACTATGAAGATTGATGTTGAAGTGGTCTTTAATTGTAAACTAGGCGATGTCGACACTCGTTTTGTCCCTGTTTTAGTTTCATAATATTATCATTATATTTTGTTATTATTATTATTATCTCTATTTGTGTTTTTAGGTTTTCCAACAACCCAACCGGGCCCAGAATAAACAACCCAAGGCCCAACAAACCTGGATCCAAAATACAAGTCATACCCAATACCCGAAGCCCAACTACTGCAGCCCGATCAAGTGGCCCAAACCCGACTAGGGTTTCTCCTCTCTAGCTTCCAACGCTGCGCCTTCACAGCCGTTGGATCTGAATTAGTTCCAACAGTCCAGATTAGTGCTGTAGGATTAGGGTTTTTACCCTAATATGTCAAGAAACGAGCCGCCACTCACCACTTATCAGCCACCGCCGATTCACCCACTCCCCAACCACCGCTGTGGTAGCCAATCGAAGGCCTTCCATGTCAGAGACAAGTCAACAAGTAACCGAATACCAAGATCAACACGCAAAGCTTGTAATCATTTTTAATGATTTCTTTACTTAAATAAAAAGAGAGAGAGATCTGTACACATGGTTATAAAAACCCGAGCAAGATGTATTTTTGGGGGTCCTGCTTTTCGACCTTCCAGAACAAAACAGAAACAATAAAAATAAAAGTCGCTCAAGGTATTTTTCATGTTGATTTTTCTAGTTTTGAATCAAAACAAATAACCAAACAACCCAAACACTACTTGCATGTAACCGAAACTAGAAAAATGTTGTTAGATCTAGAAAGATACCTTTAAGGGAAGTTCTATCAGGGTTGGTTCGTGGTCGTCGGAGTGCTTGAGAATCGAGGGGTCGGGGCTCGTTTTGGGGTGGTTTATGGTCGTTTTAGGTAGTTTAGGTCCTAGATCTAGGTTTAGGAGAGTGAGGTACTTTTGGGTTCGTTTCCGAGCTCCGACCGCCATGTGTGGCGGCCAATACGATGGCTGGAAGGTTTTCAGGACCGGAGAAGGGCGGCCGGCTGCTTGAGAGAAAACAAGAGAGAAGATTTTTTTAAGGAAAAATGGTTCAAATGAAAAAAAATATTAAAGTAGTATATATATGCAACGTTTCGGGGGAAATTATGTTTAGGTCCCCCGAACTTTGCCGTGTTTTTGCAAAGAGGTCACTGGAAGAGACCAATTTTTTTATTTTGCCAATTTTACATTGCTTTACAGTTTTTGGTTTAATCTCATTTTAGTTCCCCTACTATTAGCACATTTTTGCATGTTAGTCCCTTTAGGGACTGTTTATGTAATTTACCATTTTTATGCATGATATTTATTTTCAGGGATATTCTCTGTATAGCCCCCCTGTATTTTTGTATATTTGTATTTCGAACTTGAATACATGTTTTTATTTTTTTTAATTTAACCATGAAATTTTAATTTATTTAGATTTAGCCCCATGTTTTATTTATTTTTTCATTTCTTGTAATTTTAGAACTTAATATTATGAATGTCCATTTTAGTCCCTTGTATATTTTATTTTTATTTTTAATTTTTGCATGATAATTTGACTATTTATGTTTTAGTCCTACTTTTATTTCTATTTTTATTTTTTCATGTTTTTTGCATTTTTATTCATTTTAGTCCTAATTAATTTTGTATGATAACCTCATAAGCATCCCTTGACTCGATTCGAAATAAATTGACTAAGGATAATATTCGATCATTTTAATATTATCGTAAAGTGAATATCTTAACGTATAAGAAAGTTACTTTCGATAATTTTAAAATGAAAGTTTATCCCATTTAGTGACACAAATTAAACCGATTTCATTTTTAAAATTCAGGGATTGAGAAAAATACAATTTTCTTTTAATTAAATTCATTGAGAAAATATTGTTAGATCAAATCTAAGGTCTCTTCTCGAGATATTTAAATAATTGAACATCCTTATACTCATTAAATATCGATCAAATAATTACTTAATTTATTGTTTTTTATGTTTTTTATTTGTTTTATTTTTGCATGTGTTTTCCGATAGATTTTCAAAACAATAACATTCGAATCGACATTGAGAATAATAATATCCTTTCGTTTCGGTCTGAGTAATAAATGACTGCTTTAAGGTACGAGAGGTCATTTATTCTCGATTGGCAATCATTATATATTATTTTTTTTCATTCGAATCACTTTGTAATTTTAAGGTGAAATAGTAATAACCCTTTATTTCAATTGGGGTAATAAATGACTTTTTTAATGCACAAAAGGTCATTTATTCTCGATTGAAAATAATTAGATATTATCATTTTCACTTTAAAATTATTTTGGTTGTTATTATTTTGAATTAATAGAGAACTTTAGAATGAAATTTAATATTTCTTTATTTCGATTGGAGTAAGAATCGATTACTTTAAGGTATGAGAGATTGATTCTTCTCGATAGGAAATAATTAAATATTATTATCTTTCATCCAAAATTTCAAAGAATATTATTTTAGGGGATCTTAAATTAAAATAGACTCGAACTTGTAAATTTTATTGCAAAGACAATTAATTAATCTACTAGGTACTGATTTAGGGCATTGTGGGGGGGGGCTAATCCTTCCCCACACGTAACCGACTCCCGAACTCAAATTTTGGTAACGGAGACAACAAGTTTGTCGTTTTAATTAAAATTAATATTTTATTAAAATATTAAATTTATTTTTGGGTGCCCAATCACACCCTAATCAAAGATTGGTGGTGACTCCTCGAACCATGCTTTATCACTAACCGACCATCCAAAGAATATTTTAGAAACGGAACCCCCCATTTCCCCTCTGAGAAAAAACCGTTTCGATAGACAAGCGACTCCGCTAGGGATATTTTTAGAGAGTCATGCCATTAGTCGACTAATTAATTGTCTTTGCAAATGAAAATTACAGATTCGCTCTAATTTGATTTTTGATCCATTGTGTGGTTTGAATAAATTTTTCACTTGTAATCTGATTATCTACTAAATAGTTGTACTGATCTGTTTGCTAATGTTTTCAGAGTAAATATGTGTTCAGGGTTTTGAGTTTTATATTTGGTGTTGTTTGTTTTATTTTCGCTTTTCCTCGCATACTGCACAATTGCATTTGCATAACATGAGCTAAAACCCCGCTCCATCCTATTTAGGTAGGAGTGAGAAGCTACTCCCTCGTGTGGTTTTCACCTTCGTGCGGGATAGTGAATCGCTCCTGGGGCTCACACCTTATGGTCCTCGTGATGGTTTTCACCTCCATATGGACATAAGGAAGTGTGTCCCCTCGAATTGAACTCGATCCAAAAGCTTGTGATGGGCCAAGATTGAGGGTTTGATAGCCCAAGGGGGCACCGACAAGGATAATTTGAGGCAAAGCCCAAGGGGGCACCAATATGTAGTAAAATTAGAACCTAGATAGAGCCTTACCCAAACCATAAGAATCCTGTGAGGAGAGTACACAAGGAAAAGCCTTTTTAAGCCTTTTAATTTTTTGTAGTGTAATTTTAATTTCCCGAATAACTGTATGCGAACTAGAGATCATACGGTTAGGCTTAATTTTTCGAATAAGCATGCCAACTAGATGACATGAGGTTATGATTTTCTCTAAACAAAGCATGTGGGTAGAAATCCTGTTTGGGTAGGATCTACTAAAGCATAATTGGGTAGCCAGCATGTGAGGTAGGTTTTATCGACAAATTATATTCGATTAATTCATTTATGATTACTAACCAATTTTCTCTTGCCATTTTGCTTAATTTTGTTACCATTTTTGCATTGTATTATTCATTCCATGGTGTTGATCCTTGAACGATGTCCACATAGAAGGCTAGTAATATGGAAAGAATGATTCAAAAAGAAGTAGAAAACAATGCATACGTTCTTAGGTGGTCTGACCAGTCCCATCTAACAAATGGAGGTAATTTGCAGATTGGCTCGGATCTGATTGGGTACACACATCAATAGCCATCAAAATGACATGATCACTAGCTACCTTCAACATGCTCAAGCAGTGGCTCAGTACTTCGTTGACTTATCATATGAAGAGGATGTTGTAAGAAAATGATTGGTGCCTAACACTGAAGAAGCTCAGAAGATTTTAAATTTACTGGGGCACATCCAGCAATTAGGAGAGATAACTCAGATTTATCTGTGATATGTTGAAACCTTGTAACCAACTTCGTTTCTAATATAAAAAGTTGTTATAAGGAATAGTTCCAGATTCAACACCTTGCATTGCATTGCGTCCACATTGCATTTACCTTTTCACGTTGCATTTTATTCATTAATAGTCATGTTTTTACATTAATTAATTAAGTACCAATATTAATAAAAGGATGTTGTGAAAGAATTTCTGAAAGCCAATTGAAGTTCTCAGGGTGTGTTTATGGAAAGATCGAAAGCAATGAATGAGATATTAGCGTATGTTGGTATGATCAAGAGAATCCAGGGGCAACTCATAAGAACCTACTGCCGAACCATGCAGGGGCAGGTGTTAATACAATTATCGAGATATGAGGAGCAAGTGACGATAAAGACCCTAATCCAACTGGACACCCACCATTCTAGGAAAAATAGGGCATTATGGCTGAACAAGTGAGGGTCGTGCTCCACCACAATCACATTTTCCATTTGCATCATCTTGTTTGAACTCGTTTTTTTGTACTTTCTCATCTTTATTTGGTAAGGATTTAAATGAATTTATGCTACTTTAAAGATGGTGAACGTTGAATAAAAGTTTGAAATTTTGAAATTCTTTGAATATCAACTGAATTAAAAAATCTTTAAATGATTAGAGTTATAAATCTTGGACAAAGTGACAAGATTGAAAACTGATAAAACAAGGACCTTGGACCTTACCCCAGAAGATACACTCGAATACCATACCCTTCTCTTGCAGGGACCAAACTAGCATTCTCTCCATATGAAGAGACAATTAAGGGTTTGGCATTCAAGTATGTAAGGATGTGGACAAAATGGGGCATCTTGCACATGAGATTGCAAAGTTGATTGATTTCTACTTTTGTTGATGACGTTCAATGATGATCATGATCTTCACAGATGGAATAGTCGAGTAAGTGAATCTAGTTTAGGTCAGTTGCTTGGAAATTGAACTCTAAGGAGGAGATTTTATGAATTTCAACAACACTTGGACTATAACAGTTTATTCTTGACATGCTTACAAAATTGAATCTGTATACCCATAATATAATTATATATGTATACAATACAACTTGAGCTATCCCTCTAGAGCAATTGGTTAAATGCCCCGGCTTTATGGATAAGATTCAGCTAGCCCGATAAAGACGATTATAATATATATATATATATATATATATATATATATATATATACACACACACAATAAAGCTGAATTCAGCTAGACAAACAATGAAAAATTAAATCAGATTTACTAAATAAGAAGTTTTGGTAAAGATAGACTAAGGGAGTTAAGGAACACATGTTATAGTCAATTTCATACGATCACTCGAGAATTTCATTTTAGACTGATATTTCTGCACTGTCTTTATTAGAGAAGTTTACAAAGCTTGAACAAATGGAAGATTTCAGAGATCTAAAATGGAAGTGTTCCAAAAAGTCTAGCAATTGAACATGCTAGTTGCTTCATTTTGTCTGCATCCACTTAATATACCAAGCCAAGAAAGAAGAACATGTAACAAGGTGCACATGGGTATATAAAAAAATAAGGATGTCTCAATGGTTGAAATCTTATAAAATAGGAAAGCCAACCTGAAGCCAACCCATCAAATTTGATACTTGTCAAAGAGCTATAACTTTAAAAATATTAAAGAGTTGTTGATTCTTTTGATATTTTGTGAACCCAAGTTTATGGTTTGATTTATTTGTGAGCCTGAATTAAGGGGTAATATTTTACAAGATTATTTCATTCTTTGATTTCTAAAATAAAAGAAAGGAGAAAAACATTTTCAAACAAAATAGTCTAAAATGCAAAAAGTCCTTAAAACAGGTGAGGCCCATCTTGCCTCTATTGGAGAAAAAAGTAAGCAGTGCCAGGATAATGAAGCATTCTACAATCTTGATAGCAAATGATCCGAGAGATCAGAAGGAGTGGAGGATAAAACTTGTAACATTTCCTCTTGACTTTGTCGGTAATCCATCGAGAAGCAGATGATGGCCTTGTTTGAAAAGGGCACATATCCCAGCGTTTAGCAAAAATGCAAGAATGCGACCAGTCAAGGATGAATTTTGGCACCCAAGTAGGGAGGAGCCATGAAAGTACCCACATTGGGGCATGGCCAAAGACCCAGATCATGTTGAGATAACAAAGTTTAGAATGAAAAGACGTTGAGAATGAGTCTCACAATTTGGAGTGTCATAGGCATGACATGAATTTGAGCAGAGTTTACCTTGTAAAGCAAACTAGTTGAGCATCAATTAAGGGTAGAGTCCTAGATGAAAAAAATATGAAAGCGTATTTGAGCCAAGGACGGAAATGGGGAATTAAGATCATATTAATGACCTTAGTAAGAATTCGGGAGAGAAAACATTTCCTCCAAAATAAAGACAGAAAACAAAGACCACAAGATGATTGGGCATATCTTCAGAAGTTACAAGCTACTACACCGATATCTGCGTAAACCCTAGAGAAGAATAATCAAGAGGAAGAAGGCTTGGTTCCTCAATTTAGAGTCAAAGGAAAATTGAATCATCATTTATGCATGCATGAGAACATCATTTGCATAAAAAATGCATTACATTGCATTTGCATTTCACACATAAACGTTTGACTTTTACAGATCTTCCAAGAAAAGAAAAAGATTCATGATATCAAAATCCCAACAAGTGAAAGCTAGAATTCAAACCTCAAATATAGGGAATCACGTTTAAGGAGGCATGACCTAAAGAACAGGGTAGGCCCAATCCACAGAGGAAGCATTACTTTGAAGTGGGGCATGTTGCCCGACCATTAAGTCATTTTATAAGAAAAAATGAAATGAGAAAGGTTTCTCATTTAAATCTAAAAATTGAAATTTTTGAAAAGTAAGAAAGGTTTCTTACCTAGTAAATTATTTTCAAAATTTATAAGTCCTTCGGGCCATCAGTAAGTCTTTTGAGCATGATACTTAAATCCTTCAGGTCATTTGTGAGTCTTTCGACCAAGATGATAAGTCCTTCGGGCTATCCATAAGACCTTCGGGTAGGATGTTTTCATATGTCTCTCATAAAATGAAAAAAGTTTCTCATTCAAATTTTAAAATTGAAATTTTTGAAAAGTAAGAAAGGTTTCTTACCTAGTAAACTATTTCCAAAATTTATAAGTCCTTCGGGCCATTAGTAAGTCTTTCTAGCATGATGTTTAAATCATTCAGATCATCTTTAAGTCTTTCGAGCAAGATGATAAGTCATTCAGGCCATCCATAAGACCTTTGGGTAGGTTGTTTTCACATGTCTCTCAAAAAATGAGAAAGGTTCCTCATCTAAATTTGAAAATTGAAATTCTTGAAAAGTAAGAAAGGTTTCTTACCTAGTAAACTATTTCCAAAATTGGTAAGTCCTTCGGGCTATCAGTAAGTTTTTTGAGCATGATGTTTAAATCCTTTGTGTCATCTGTAAGTCTTTCAAGCAAGATGATAAGTCCTTCGGGCCATCCATAAGACCTTTGGCAAAATGTTTTCACATGTCTCTCAAAAAATGAGAAAGGTTTCTCATTCAAATTTGAATATTGAAATTTTTGAAAAGTAAGAAAGGTTTTTTACTTAGTAAACTATTTCCAAAATTTATAAGTCCTTCGGGCCATCAGTAAGTATTTCGAGCATGATTCTTAAATCCTTCGGGTAATCTGTAAGTCTTTCGAGCAAGATGATAAGTCATTCGGGCCATCCATAAGACCTTCGGGCATGATTTTTCACATGTCTCTCAAAAAATAAGAAAGATTTCTCATTTAAATCTAAAAATTGAAATTTTTGAAAAGTAATGAAGGTTTCTTACCTAGTAAACTATTTCCAAAATTTATAAGTCCTTTGAGCCATCAGTAAGTCTTTCGAGCATGATGCTTAAATCTTTCGGATCATCTGTGAGTCTTTCGAGCAAGACGATAAGTCCTTCGGGCCATCCATAAAACCTTTGGGTAGGATGTTCTCGCATGTCTCTCAAAAAATGAGAAAGGTTTCTCATTTAATTCTGAAAATTGAAAAATTTGAAAAGTTAGAAAGGTTTCTTACTTAGTAAACTATTTCCAAAATTTATAAGTTCTTCGGGCCATCAGTAAGTCTTTCGAGCATGATGCTTAAATCCTTTGGGTCATCTGTAAGTCTTTCGAGCAAGATGATAAGTTCTTTGGGCCATCCATAAGACATTTGGGCAAGATCTTTTCACATGTGTCTTGAAAAATGAGAAAATTTTCTCATTTAAATCTAAAAATTGAAATTTTTGAAAAGTAATAAAGGTTTCCTACCTAGTAAACTATTTCCAAAATTTATAAGTCCTTCGGGCCATCAATATATCTTTCGAGCATGATGCTTAAATCTTTCGGGTCATCTGTAAGTCTTTCGAGCAAGATGATAAGTCCTCGGGCCATCCTTACGACCTTAAGGCATAATGTTTTCACGTGATTTCAAATAAATGAGAAAGGCTTCTCATTTAAATATAAAATACGAAATTTTTGAAAAGTAAAAAAGGTTTCTTACCTAGTAAACTATTTCCAAAATTGGTAAGTCCTTCGGGCCATCAATAAGTCTTTCGAGCATGATGCTTAAATCCTTCGGGTCATCTGTAAGTCTTTCAAGCAAGATGATAAGTCCTTTGGGCTATCCATAAGACCTTTGGGTAGGATGTTTACACACATCTCTCGAGAAATTAGAAAGATTTCTCATTTAAATATGAAAATTGAAATTTTGGAAATGTAAGAAAAGTTTCTTACATAGTAAACTATTTCCAAAGTTGGTAAGTCCTTCGGGTCATCAGTAAGACTTTTGAACGTGATGTTTAAATCCTTCAGGTCATCTGTCAGTCTTACTTCAGACAACATCAAGATGGAACCAGACAAAAAAGCGTTATCTTTTTATCTTTGCCCTATTCTTGTTAACACAAGAATGAGCAAAAAGGGGCAACTGTCGACACTCATTTTGTCCCGGTTTTAGTTTCATATTATTATCATTATATTTTATTATTATTATTATTATCTCTATTTGTGTTTTTCAGGCTTTACAACAACCCAACCGGTCCCAGAACAAATAACCCAAGGCCCAACAAACTTGGATCCAAAATACAAGTCAGACCCAATACCCGAAGCCCAACTGCTGCAGCCCGATCAGGTGCCCCAAACCCGATTAGGGTTTCTCCTCTCTAGCTTATAACGTCGCGCTTTCACATTCGTTGTATCTGAATCAGTTTTAATAGTCCATATTAGTGCTGCATGATTAGGGTTCTTACCCTAATATGTTAAGGAGCGAGTCGTCGCTCACCACTCATCAGCCATCACCGATTCACCCACTCCCCGGCCACCGTTACGGTAGCAAATCGAAGGCGTTCCATATCAGAAACAAGTCAGCAAGCAACCAAATACCAAGATCAACACGCAAAGCTTGTAATCATTTTTTAATAATTTATTTACTTAAAGAGAGAGAGAGAGAGAGAGAGATCTGTAAACATGGTTATAAAAACTCGAGCAAGAAGTATTTTTGGGGTCTTGTTTTTTGGCCTTCCAGAAAAGAACAGAAGCAATAAAAATAAAAGCCGCTCAAAGTATTTTTCATGTTGGTTTTTCCAGTTTCGAATAAAAAAAATAACCAAACAACCCAAACACTGTTTGCATGTAACCGAAACTAGAAAAAAGTTGTTGGATATAGAAATATACCTTTAAGGGAAGTCGTGGTCGTCGGAGTTCTTGAGAACTGAGGAGGCGGGGCTCGTTTTGGGGCGGTTTAGGGCTGTTTTTGGTAGTTTATGTCCTAGATCTAGGTTTAGGAGAGTGGGGGGATGGTTTTCAGGATTGGAGAAGGGCGACCGACAGTGGGTCGGACGACTGCCTTGAGAGAAAACAAGAGAGAAGAATTTTTTTTAGAAAAAAAGGTTCAAATAAAAAAAACTTAAAGTAGTATATATAGGCAAAGTTTCGGGGGAAATTGTGTTTAGGTCCCCCGAATTTTACTGTGATTTTGCAAAGAGGTCACTGGAAGGGATCAATTTTGTTAATTTGCCATTTTTATGTTGCTTTACAGTTTTTTGTTTAATCTCATTTTAGTCTCCCTACTATTAGCGTGTTTTTGCATGTTAGTCCTTTAGGGATTAATTATGTAATTTTCCCTTTTTATGCCTGATATTTATTTTTAGGGATATTCTCTATATAGCCCCCTGTATTTTTATATGTGTGTATTTTGAACCTAAATATATGTTTTTATTTTAATTCGGCCATGAAATTTTAATTTATTTAGATTTATCCCCATGTTTTATTTATTTTTTCATTTCTTGTAATTTTAGCACTTAATATTGTGAATATTCATTTTAGTCCCTTGTATATTTTATTTTTATTTTAATGTTTGCATGATAATTTGATAATTTATGTTTTATTCCTACTTTTATTTTTATTTTAAGTTTTGCATGTTGTTTGCATTTTAATTCATTTTATTACTAATTAATTTTGTATGATAGCCTCATAAGCATCCCTTGACTCGATTCCAAATAAATTGACTAAGGGAAATATTCGATCATTTTAATATTGTCGTAAAGTGACTGTCTTAACGTATAAGAAAGTTACTTTTGATAATTTTAAAATGAAAGTTTATCCCATTTAGTGACACAAATTAAATCGATTTCATTTTTAAAATTTGGAGATTTAGAAAAAGACAATGTTCTTTTAATTAAATTAATCGAGAAAAAATTGTTAGATTTAATCTAAGGTCTCTTCTCGAGATATTTAATATAATTGAACATCTTTATTCTCATTAAATATCGGTCAAATAATTACTTAATTTCTTCTTTGTTATGCTTTTTATTTGTTTTATTTTTGCATGCGTTTTCCGATAGATTTTCAAAACAATAACAATCGAATCGACATTGAGAATAGTAATATCCTTTTGTTTCGGTCCGAGTAATAAATGACTGCTTTAAGGTAAGAGAGGTCATTTATTATCGATTGGAAATAATTAGATATAATTGTTTTCATTTGAATCGCTTTGTAATTTTAAACCGAAATAGTAATATCCCTTTATTTATATTGGGATAATAAATGACTGTTTTAATGAACAAAAGGTCATTTATTCTCGATTGGAAATAATTAGATATTATCGTTTTCACTCTAAAAATTATTTTGGGTGTTATTATTTTGAATTAATAGGGAAGTTTAGAATGAAATTTTAATATTTCTTTATTTCGATTGGAGTAAGAATCGATTACTTTAAGGTATGAGAGATCGATTTTTCTCGATAAGAAATAATTTAATATTATTATCTTTCATCCAAAATTTCAAAGAACGTTATTTTAGGGGATCTTAAATTAAAATAGATTTAAACTTGTAAATTTTATTTCGAAGACAATTAATTAATCGACTAGGTACCGATTTAGGGTGTTGTGGGGGTGCTAATCTTTCCCCATACGTAACCGACTCCCAAACTCAAATTTTGGTAACGCATGCCGTAATTTTGTCGTTTTAATTAAAATTAATATTTTATTAAAATGACAAATTTATTTTTGGGTACCCAATAACACCCTAATCAAAGATTGGTGGTGACTTCTTCAACCACGTTTTATCACTAACCGACCCACCTAAAATTATTTTCGAAACGGGACCCCTTTTCCCCACCGAAAAAAATGTTTCGACAGGCAAAAATTGTGAGTAAAGATAAAAAGAGGGTTTTGTTCAAAGTGAAGAGCAAATAAAGAAATAAATTAAAGAAGATAAACTGAGATGAAAATTATATAGTACAAGCATCCCCAGGCTTTCACTTTTCTTCAATTCTGTCAATCCTTGAATAAGATTTTACTCTGATTAAATGTCGGTTACAGTCCACAAGGTTCAATCCCTGTAGATTACTTTTCTCTTCAGTGATTGATTTTCCAAAAACTATTTTAGAAATCTCAATCCTTGTTCAAATTATTGCTACTATCGTTGTTAACTCAAAACAGTTTAAAAGCGTTGGAAAAGCCCGACTAGAATTATGTTTTCTCTATGAAAATCGAATTCGATCCCAATTTCTCTTAGCGTGCCGTCGCTAAGTGTGTTCAAGGGAATTCAAATAAAATGATTCTATAATTCCAACGATAAACCATAATAACATCCAAGTCAAAAGTTATTTTTGAAGTGAAAGCATTTTCAGTTTAAGAAAGACTGATCGCCAAATCTAATTGTTTCCAGAAAATTGAGAATTTTAACCCGAAGATATGAAGTGCTTTTCAATACTCACGACCGAAATTGAGTCATCGCTTAAGCCCTTGGCTTACGAGAAAATTAGTTAAGTATGATAGAAATGATACTTAGCATTTTAAAGAAAAATAAATAAAAACTTGAAAAGTAAAAACAGGAAAAAGAAAAGAAAAAAAATTATAAAAAGAAAACAAGAACAAAGAAGTTAGAAAATTTGAGGTGTGTTTGAACTCAACCCAAAGGGGTATTTATAGCTTCCTAAAAGCCCAAAAAATGCTAAAGATAATTCCTAAAAATACAAAAGATAATTCCTAAAAATTGTTTGAATTAAATACCCAAAAATAAATATAATTCCTTCTGTCTCCACAAAAATGCTGATTGGACCTTCTAGAAGATGCTAACTAGACACAACATCAGCTGAGTCATGCCCACTAGTCCAGCCTTGACTCCAAAAAAATAAAAACTTCAAAATTTTGTCTTTTTTAGTATAGTTTATGGAATCCAATGTCTTGCACAAAAAATAAGAGAAAACGCCCAAATTAGCAACATAAACTGATGAACAATGAGTAATTAACAAAAAAATAATATCTATTTAAATCACGCATCATTGAGTGAACATTTTGTAACTTTTAATAGTTGAGGGACTCAATAAAGCAACTCTCTATAGTCAAGGGATCATTTAGTAACTTTTAATAGTCGACTTAATAAAATAATATCATATAGTAAAATGACCATTTGTGTACTTTACCCTAAAATATAAGGAGGTCAAATTATTTAATTTTGAAATAAATAAAGTCTTTAAAATTGAACAAACCATAAAATTTAAAGAAATTATTATTAGTTTCACTAAATTTCTAGAAAGGAAATGATCATACTGTCAGGGAGCTCATGTAAATTGACATCAAATTTTCTCTTTGAAATTTAAAGGGAGTTGGGTTTAAAATGTTTTTTTTCGGAATATAGCTTGTAGTTTTGTAACACCCTCAGACCAATGTAGGTCACCCGATTAGATTCGAGGTGTCACATTAGAGCCACCAGAGCGACCCACCGTAAAAATCAAGGAAAAATTAAAATTTTTGTTAAAACATGTAAAATCATAAAACAATTTATAAATAAAATACAAGTTCAGAAAACCATTCATATATTACCAATATAAGTAAAATCATTCAAGTTCCAGACTCAGTATAAAACATCAAATGTGACATGCATGCCCCATAATTACACTTTTATCGTATTCTGCAAGAAAAACATAAGGAACTCCCATTACTAAAGTCGATAGTTACACTGGATCGATTCTTTTAACCTGAAATGGCGAGTAAAAGAGAGAGCTCTGGGAAGCTCGGTAATACAGAACTACCAAATGATGCTGAAAGACATGCAGATAATTGACAAGCATAAATTTCCTTATTGGTTCAGGCATCTACAGGTTTTCATGATGAGTTGAGGTTCCACTAATATTTCTTCAGGTAGTAGACATGAAGCTTATAGTTCAGAGGAAAAATTCAGAGGATCAGGTTTAGGAGATTGAAACAGACGTCTAGTGTGACCCCATAAAACCAGAATAAATGAAATCATAATTTAAAAAAACAGTAGTAATTTATTTCAGTAAAAACAAGTTTTTAAAATCATTATCATACCCTCTACCCGTACACCATATGAAATACCCTATAACATGCATCCATAAAGACTTACCCTAGACCAATAGGATCTAGGAGTCCAATATGGAAGATACATGCATCCATAAGGACTTATCCTATACCACTAGGATATAGGAGTCCAACATGGAAGATACATGCATCCATAAGGACTTACCCTCACTAAGATCTAGGAGTCCAATATGGAAGATCAGAACAAATAGGAATTACCAGCTTGATCAGAGTTGAACCTCCATACTCCAGCCTACCTAGATAGTACCCTAGTAAAACAATTTCAGATAACAGACAATAAAACAAAAAATCAGATATCAGAAGCCAGTAATCAGAAACCAGATATCAGAAATTGTACTTTATATAAATAAGAGAAAACCTTTTTGTCTATAGGGAACACACTAGAGGCTCCAAGTATTCTTCAAAGCGCTTGGAAATTATCATGAATAGAAAATATGAACTTACGCAAAATTGATCGAATTTCATAATCGAGATCCCTATTAAAAAGGTTTAATTATTAATTGAACTAATCAGACTTTTAAATATTGATATTTTAGGACCAAAAAGGGTTCGAGTACATTATAAAGGTATTTAGGAACCTTTCATAAGGGTAATTTAAGATTTCATATATAACCAACGCGATTCCATTATTTAGGCCATCAGGGGTATTTCGGACATGTTGATGTCTGATGGATTCTTAATAACTTAATCCAACATGATAATACATTGATTTACAATATCCATGATTCATATCGAATTATCCGAATTTGAGTCAGATCAGACTAATCAGATCCCAATAGTGGTATTAACCAATAATTCAGACCGAGATCTTTCATGAATATTCTCTTCTTAATACTGATTGTATTAGCTGAACTGATCACATATCAAATCATCATCGAATTGATTTTAGAGAAATGAACAGGTATTTCGATGATATTTATTTCATTTTTGAATTACAACGGTATCAAGAATGGCTGACATACTTGATTCATGGTTCATAAACTTTATAGATGATATAACATATAGGTTTATCAATATTTTCAGATTTTATCTGAAGGCAGTCACTTAAATCCAAGTCATAAGAGTATTTTGATTATCTCAATACTCGAGTTTATTTTAGTTATTTTGAGATCCAATGGCATATTAGTTATTTCAAAACTCCAGGATAATTCATCATTTAAATACTTCAGTGTCGTGTCGAACTTCCAGTAATCTAGCATTCAAACGTTTATTCTAGAATCAGAATTCAATGTCCTTTACCATCTCAGATGTTATAATCAGGTACCAGGGTTTCTTGGCAAAACAAGCCTTTAACGGGTGAAATAGTAGTTTTATCGGGCCAGATATAACTTTCAGTGTTATTACCAGATTTAAGAATAATCCTTGTCTTTTACATCCCAAAGGTAATTTCTTAATTTCTAATCCAAGTATATCTAACATTTAACCTTTAACGAAAATAATTAGAGTTTACAGATCTTGAGGTTAATTGATTTACTGATTATTTACTAAGTTTGAATTTATTTCTTATCGATCATTCAATTCCTTATACAAGTCATCTGGGTTTTATTCGGCTTACTAACTTTACACCAAAATCAATTCGGGTCATAACCAAATTAATATATTTTTACCATATTCGATATGAATTAAGAATGTTCATCGGGATTAACTTGACTAAAAATTAAATCATGTACCGTAATACATACATAGGGTAGTAAAGTATTACCTCGATACTCATACCATATCGATCGACCAATTAAACTCCATTTGATCACCCTTGAACTTAAATTTAAAGTTCCATAATATCTCGGATCCATGACAAAACAAATTACGTCAGAAATGAAATTTTATCGGGAAAACTATTCGAATCAAAAATTAAAATGATGAAAAATAGATTACTGGGTTCGAATTTAGTGAAACATACTTCAAATTCGGACTCAAGACATCGAAAAATATAAAATAGATATTTTTAAAAAAAATTAACTTTTTTGTCAAAGTCAACAGTCAACGAGTCAAAGCTAAAGTAAACGGTTTGGTCAACGATTCAGGTCAAAGGTTAATTGGTTGAATCGGTCTGAGTTAACTGATTTGACTTGGGAGAGTTGACTTAGTCAACCAGAAGACTCGGCATAACAATGCCCATGCACGGAGGTGACACATACAACGTTCAACGGGGACAGGGATGGTGACTGATTAATCTGGAGGCAACCAAACACAATAGTCAACCTAAATCATATCAGAATACAACCCAAAACGTGATGAAATAACCAAAAAATGAAATAGAGGCTTACCCCAACGGCGAACGGTGGAGGATGCGACAGAAGGGAGCAATCCTGGCACGATGGCGGCGATAGTGAGACCTATCGATGAAGGGATCGACAAAAAAATGACTAATCATGAGGGATAACCTTTGTTTTCTAATGAATATTCAACGTGATCTCCATGGCAAATAGTGGGGCCAACTGAAGCAAGGCTGATCAATTTTTGACTGGACTTAGATAACAAGTCGATCGGTGGCAGCGACACAACCTATGGTCACATGTAGCGGCCGAAATCGAATAGAAAACAAACTCGGGGTTTTAGATTTTCGACTAAGCTTCCCAGAGCTTTTCACGATGATCAGTAGTAGCTTTCGAGAAATTGACAGAGGGTTTTTGATCGGGGGATGGAGGGGAATAATGTAGCGGTGGAGGTGAACGCCACTGTCGACCAGATATCGGTGAACAGAGTTAAAATAGAGGGTTCAGTTTGGGAAATAACTTTTTCATGGGAAAACAAATTGAACCAAGAAAAGGGTTAAACCAACATTTTAACTTTGAAACAAAAGATATGTTTAGCTAAATATATCAGCTACAGTAACCTAGCCTAATGGCTAAGGCTTAGCTGGGTTAAGGCAGGTCACGAGTTCAAGCTAGGAGAACCGGGGAACTTTTTATCTATTTTAATAATTAAAAGGAAAAGAGAAAATCAAGAACCAAGTCATTGATGAACAAAGAGCTTACAAAATAGATCTCCACTTTCAAAATCTCACAAAATGATCCCTTAAAATTACTAGAAATTTAGGGTATGACAACTCTCCTCCCCTTAAAAGAATTTCGTACTTGAAATTCACCCAAGTCACAGAAACGCAGAAGTCAAGCTTTCATCAATTCTTCAATATCTCATGGTAGCTTTTACAGGATTACGGGTCCTCTACTAAACCTTAACCAATTGAATATGCGTTCTCGTCAGAACTCTCATTTATCGCAATTCAAGAGTCTAAACAGAATTATCCTTGTGGAAACAATCAGACCTTAGTTACGAAGTTAGGTTCATAGAGTGGGTAACATATTCCAATTTTATATCTAGAGGCGGGTCAAAATTTTCTCGGATAAGTACCTCTTACGTTACTCATGAGGCGCTTTACAAAATTTAGACGAACATTGATGGTATTCCCTTTTTGCACATATCAATCCCTAACAGACAAAAAACTTAGGTTAGCTTAATATAGAGAGGGGCTCAACCTTGGAGTTTCGGCTTAGAGAAGTACGATTATCAACTAGGGGCATGTACTGACCTGACATCCTATGACAGTCGACCGGTCGATCTACCCAAAAATGTCGACTCAACCTAAGCTTTGATACCACTAAATGTAACACCCTCAAATCAATGCGGATGACTCGATTCGATCTAAGGTGTCACATTAGGGCCACCATAGCGACCCACTATAAAAATCCAGGAATTTTTTTTTTGTTAAAACATATAAAATCTTAAAATAATTTAAAAATAAAATTCAAGTTCAGAAAACCATTCATATATTACCAACATAATTAAAATCATACAAGTTTCAAACTCAGTATAAAAAATAAAATGTGACTTACATGTCCTCTAGTTACACCTATACATTATTCTGCAAGAAAAGACGAAGGAACTCCCATTACTGAAGTCGATAGAAGCATTGGATCGATTCTTTTAACCTGAAATGGTGAGTAAAAGAATGTGATTTGGGAAGCTCATTAATACAAAACTACCAAATGATACTAAAGGACATGTAGATAAACGACAATCATAAAATTTCTATATTAGTTCAGACTTCTACAGGTTTTCCCTTATAAAGTTGTTCATTCATTTCATTAAACAACTTGTAAAACTTTGCCGCTTCTCCATTTGGCTCTTCAGCACATACACTTATTCCCATCTTAGTGAAATCATTAACATCATTGTCACAATCATTTTCTCTAACAGATTGATGATGACTGTGCATATTAAATGCATATCGCAACATACCTTCCATGTCATGTTCTCTAACAGATCGACGGTGAGAATTAGGAGGATAAGTCGAATTACTCATGGAAGAATATCTATATGGTGTAAACACTCCATGAAATATCCATTTTCTATAGCCCCGAACAAAGCCAAAATCAACTAGACTCTCGTAGACAACTTCATGAATTTTCCAATTAATGATAACACACTTCTTACAAGGGCAAAGAATCATATTCTCCTGGCTTGCATTCACAAAAGCTAAATTTAGAAAAATTTCGACTCCATTTCGATATTCGTCGCTTACCCTTGAGAAATTCATCCAACTCTTATCCATTTCGTATTTATGGTATATCAATTTCAAATGTTAATTGCTAATATTATAGAGAAAGTAAGCAACTAAACATAAGGATTACATTTAATTTCACAATTTAAATTATAAATTATAATACAAACAAATTCAAGGTTTATTTTATGAATTACATAAGCATCTAAACATAACCATTACATTCAATGACATAAGCTTATGGTATATATATTATTTGTTTCAAGATTATACTGTTGAATTCATAGTTTATTTTATTAACTGAAAATTTTAAATATGAAAATCAATGGTATATACATTTAATTACATATGCTTATGGTATATATATTAATTGTTAAGACTTGGATCTTAACTACACTACACCTTGGCCTATAGTTTTACCATGCTACAATTCAACCTCTTCTAGAAGTACATATTCCCCGCAACTTCCCATGCAACCAAACAATCATTCATCGATTACAAGGAAAAGATTTAACTATTTTTCAATCGAATCTTATAGCAAGTTTAATTTAACTTAAAAGAAAAAAATAACGCAAAACAACATATATTAAATGTTCTTTATAACGAGGTTGCCTCTTTCAAAACTTTTAGACATAAGTATAATAAAAATAAACATTTTAAATTTCCATATCACTTTTTAATAATAATGACACATATTTTAATCAATAAATTATACTTTTTGGCAATATTTTAGAATATACGTTTCCAAACAATTTTAACCCAAACAACAATAGAGAAGTAATTCTCTAAATACAAAGAATGAAGAAGTAAACCTAAATTAATAGAAGATCCAGAACAAAAGTGGATGTGGACATTTTGGACACACTTCTATGAACCAAAATATTTTTCCTTTCGAACCAACACCACTACTACTACAAAGACACTGAAATCCATTCCAATATCTAAAACTGTGTCCGTTTGTAATCAAACAGGCACTAGTTTGTCCAATCCAATGAGCATTTCTCGTAAATTTTTTATTAACTATAGGAATAATCTCTTACAGATTTATTCGAATGCTGAAGGGTAAATTAAAACACAATTAATAATAGTTTAAAGAAAGCAATATAATCACAGCAAAAGAAGCAACTCCAAAACTGATGGAAAATTCAATAAAATCATAATGCAACTTCTATTGGTGTATCTAAATTAATTAACAGCAACTTCCCCCGCAACCAGACAAAACAAGTGATACAAGTGAAAATCCTTACCTGACGCAAATATTTCAGTAAATTTTAAAAATTGTTACCTTTTTTTCTTTACCGCAACTTCCCCACAACCAAACGAGACAAGTGAAACAAAATAATAAAGTGACCTTTAGCAGCAGAGGGTTCTCCGTAGAAGTTGGATAATACTTCGACTTCTCTGTAATCTAGAGACAATTCCTCTAATCAATCAAAGCTGGATAATACAAACAAGGAAAGGAATGGAAAGGGGAGGGGAGAAAGCAATTTTGAGAAGAAACTGAATCACCTAAATTTGGGGTCTTCAAAAAATGCTTCCGATAATGAAGCTGTCCGAAAATGAAGAGAAAGTGAGATCAACGAAGAGAAATAGGTTAAGAACCAACAGATTCAGCAAAGAGAAAGTGAGATCGGCGAAGAAGCAGCAGATGGGTTTTGGGTAAACGGCAGGCGCATGAAATGCAAAACTTAGAAGCAACAAAAGGTCAAGGGAAAAAATGAAAAAGGTTAAGGGGTACGGGAGTTTGAGACGCAAAACTTACGGCACTAATGTACTGATAAATTGCGGCTTTTACTAAAAAATGCCACTAAAGTATGAATCTGTTGCAGTATTTTTAGCTGCGTTTCTTCAAAAATGTGGCATTTTAGCTTAAAACACAGCGATATGCATACAATTATTGGTGTTTCTATCAAAACGTCTCTACATGCTTGTTTCATTTTAGTGGTTTTTAGCGGTGCTATATATCAGTATATTACAAAACGCCACTATATATCAGTATATTACGACATTTTTATTAAAAACGCTACTATAGGTACATGACTATTGTAACGCTTCCCAGAAATACGGTGAAAGTTTGTTATTTTATGTCATTTGTTCTAAAAACGCCACGAGAGGTATACAATTACCAGCTTTTTTACTAAAACGCTACAAAAAATGCCCATATATATCAAGCAAACACCACTAAAATACGTTTTTAACGGCGTTTTACAAAAAACACCACTATATATCTGTCTATTGCGACGTTTTTTTTTTTGGAAAAACGCCACTATAGGTTAATGACTATTGCGGTGCTTTCCCACAAACGCCGTGAAAACTGTTATTTTGTGGCGTTTGTTTTAAAAAATTTCACGAGAGGTATAAAGTTGCCGGCGTTTGTTCAGAAAATGCCTCTATAAACTCATTTTGCTTTAATGTATGTTGTTTAGTGTATGATTATTTTTAATAGTTTGAAAGTGATTATAAAGTAGTATATGTTTAATTTTTTTTAGTCAATGACAATGTACATATAATTATAAATATAATTGTTTGGACTTCAAATCTTTATGAATAATAATTCTTTTTTATTAATAAACTACATGATGAGTTTAATGTTTGATTTTTTAAATTTACACGAAATCAAGGAAAGATTTTATTGTTTGGTTGCTACAAACCAGACAGTAGGATGATAGACATAAATCAAAGTAAAAAAGCAAAAGGAAAAAAGAATTTATTTTGACGTCGGCTAGATATTATCTCATGAATTAGAAAATTAAAATAGTGAAAAAAAGGAAAAAAAAAGTAAAAAGAAATTGTTCTCTAGATAGTTTACAAAGAATCGAAAACCATTTGTCCTTCACAAGAGTTCAGTTTTAATGAACTAAAATGCCATAATTTTTGCGACGGAGATTTACGAGTAAGGTTTTTGATGCATGTATAAAATAAAGTGAAAATAATATGTTTAGATGATTTAATAAAATTATATTTTTTAAAAATTGTAACATCAGTTTATTTACTATGCAATTTTCGCTGAGATTCATATTAACAAAATTATTTTCAATTATTTAAAATATTTTTTAAAAAGTACCTAGGAAAATTTAAAAAAAAATCTATAATCCGTCATAAACCCTATGTTAATTTTTCTTATTTTATGTTTGAGGTATGTTAAAAATAATTGATCTCATAAATTGATTTAAATTTATATCAAATTTGTTAAAAATAAAATTTAACAAATAATGTTCAATTTATCACACAGATTTAGGATCGTCATATGAATGAAAATATAAGGTTGATATTAATAATAAAAAATGAGAATATATTCACTAAAAAAACAAGGAGTAAATTTTATCCTTTTATTTCTACTCATCCAACAATATCAAATGTAAAACAAAAAATATTTTAATTTGTGTAAATTGATCGTAAGCCTTAATTTTTTTTGATTATATATATAATAGGTTAAATAAGAATTAATTTTGTGAAATTGGAGATAAAATCAATAAAATTTTCCATTGAATTGTAAATTTAAGATCTTAGTTTAAGAATTAAAGAATATAGCTTTTTAAGAAATTTTTATGTGCTTTTAAGATTTCTAATTTCTTCAATAAAAAAGAATTGATTACGATTTTACATCGTTCATGAAGGTGAGAATATATCTATATCTCGCGTACCCTTGCTTTTCGCTTTCTTCTTTTGGTTCGTATTACTGATCGCTTGAGCTAGGCTCAAGTGACATAGATGATTAGCTGTTTAATAAATTCATGGAAATTAAGATTTAAAATAATATTTTTAACATAATATATATATAAAAAATATATATTTAAATCATGATATATCTTAATCACAGTGGCAATATTGGTATGAGTCGAAATTGTAAAAGTTTACCTTAAGAATGGGTTGTCTGCATTCGATAACTTTTCCTGTATCCTTTTTTCTACTTAAGACTGCAATATGAAAAATAATTCAACAATAAAAATAGAAAGAAAATAATTCAGGCCTAGGAAATTAAGCTGTCGTTTTCATTACATGGAATTCACGCAGTTAATGGCTGACAAAAAAAAAATGAATTGTCACTTTCGGTTTATTTTTCCCTTCTTTATTTCTTCCTTTTCTAAGAACAAAATAAGCTCACGACATCACATGGTTGCTCATATATAACCCCAACACAAAGCCAGATTGATCCATATTTTCTTCCAAGGACTAGCTTTTGGAAGAGGCTTTGATCCTTTTTTTAAAATGTCGAACCAAGAAAACTCTGTGACTGTGGTGATTGTGCCATTACCTGCACAAGGTCATTTAAACCAGCTGCTTCACCTCTCTCGGATCATTCTCTCCTATGGCATTCCGGTCCATTATGTCGGTTCATCCATGCACAACCGTCAGGCGAATGTCAGAGTCCATGGTTGGGACCCCGTTGCCGTCGCCGGTTTCCATTTCCATGACTTTCAGGTCCCTCCGTTTTCTTCCCCTCCTCCGAACCCCGACGCCGGGATCAAGTTCCCTTCTCATCTCCAGCCATGTTTTGATGCCTGCTGGCACCTTCGTGAGCCCGTCAGTGAACTGTTGATCACGCTTTCTTCCAGGGCGAGGAGGGTCATCATCATCCACGACTCGATGATGGGATCCGTTGTTCAAGATGCTCCGTCGATCCCTAACTCAGAGTTGTACGCTTTCCATACCGTTTCCGCCTTAACTCTCTTTTTCTACATGTGGGAATCAATGGGGAAGCCACAGGTTAATGCAGAAATGCCTGACGTTCCTTCTCTCGACGGATGTTTCACTCAAGATTTCTCCGAGTTCATTTCCATGCAACACAAATATCTGAACGCCAACTGCGGGAGTATATATAACACAAGCAAAGTGATCGAAGGTACTTACCTCGAGTTGCTTGAAAATATCAGGGGAAAACAACATTGGGCTTTAGGACCATTGAATCCGTTGAGAGTACCGGAGAAAGACAGTTCCGGTGACCGACACCACTGTCTGGAATGGCTCGACAAACAGGCTATAAACTCTGTTCTTTACGTGTCTTTCGGGACGACGACCAGCATGGGAGATGAACAAATCCAAGAGCTGGCGATCGGTTTGAGAAGAAGCAATCAAACGTTCATTTGGGTATTGAGAGATGCGGACAAAGGCGATGTTTTCAAGGGAGAAGTTAGAAGCCCGGAGCTTCCAAACGGGTACGTTGATTCAGTGAAAGAGAAAGGATTGGTGGTTCGAGACTGGGCACCGCAGCTTGAGATTTTAGCCCACCCTGCCGTAGGTGGTTTTGTGAGCCACTGTGGATGGAATTCATGCATGGAAAGCATCACCATGGGAGTACCCATCGGAGCATGGCCTATGCACTCGGATCAACCGAGAAACGCGGTTCTAATTACAAAGCTGCTCAAAGTTGGTATTACCGTTAAGGACTGGACACACCGGGATGAGATAGTCATGGCGGCCGTAGTTGAAGACGCCGTGAGACGTTTGATGTCTTCAAAGGAAGGAGATGACGTAAGGAAGAGGGCGGCAGAAATACGCGATGGGGTGCGGCAGTCGGTGAGTGAAGGTGAAGTTTCCAAGGAGTGGGACTCCTTCATTACTCATATTATTAGGTAGGTTTATCATTATTATAACCAATGACGAAAGTACTGCCGCCGAATGAATGTTTCCTTCGACCATATCATGTTCTATGAACAAATTTTATTTCCTGCAAAGTCTATGATAATATTGAATGACGATTTCAATTGTGATTTTTTTTAAATAATTTGAGTTTTAATAATTGTATTTACAGTGTTTTGTAAACATTATCAAAAATTAAAAGAATTTTATATAATTTTATTTTTTAATTACTTCAAATTATTTAGAAATGATGAAATTAAACAAAAGTAAATCCAGGTTAGAGAGAACAATCATTGAAAAAATATAAATTAATTTAATTAAGTAAAAATTATTTTAGACGTCACTAATTTTTTTCCCTTGATTCTTGTATACTACTTTAGTTTTACATTCAATTATATTACTCCATCGTTAAGTCAATAACGAGATAATGACATGATCAACAGTTGTTAACATGACCTGTCACACTAAACGACATTGTTTAGGTGCAACTTTTTTAATAATTAAAACGACATTGTTTTGGACACTAAACTTTAGGGGTGTATTGATTTTGCCACTGAAATTCTAAACACCGCCTGTTATCGATCATATTTCATAGCAAGATCAATAGCAAAATGTTCGTGTTTCACTTCTCTTTCTTCATTTAGGATTAATTTTTTCACGAAACTCATTCAAAATTGATGAAAATTCATTTAAAAATTCAACGTACTAAATACTCTGGTCTCTTTTAATGATCATTCAATGAGACTAATTTTGATGTATATTGTTCGTCTTCTCAAAATCATACTCCTATTTCACTGTTCAGATTTTCGAATAAACACGTCAAGTCCATAAATCTAAGAAAATCTCCCAACACAAAAATAATATATATTTTTATTTAATTTCGTCGAGTTTGAGTGAGTTTCATGAAAAACTAATCATATGAGAATAATGAGGGGAGAAATACGAACATTTTAGTGCCAATTTTGCTATGAAAGATGATCATTGACTGACGATGATTGACTGTCGACAGCGATCATAAAGTGTAGTGCCAAAAAAGTAAAATATTTAAAATTTTAATGACAAAATCGATAGAAACCTAAAGTTTAGTATCTAAAATAACGTCGTTTTAGGTATAAAAACTGTCACACCAAAACGACTTCATTTTGGTGTGTCATACCTCGTCAACAACAGTCAGTCATATCACGTCTAGTTAATATTCAATAGTATCTTAAGTAGTTTTCCCTTTAATTAATATGGTATGCAGGGAAAATTTTCCTCTTTGGGAAAAATTTTGCTTATATTTCTAAATACATGCATGTAGCTAAAACCAATATTGTCTATGGGGAAAATGTATTTTTGGGACCAGACAAAAGATTTATTAATTATACATGTCGAATTTAAATTGCAACTCCCGGTTTCCTTATTTATAGGATATGAAAATATTTGTATTTAATGGAGAGATATTTGGCAAACTACCCTTTTTAATAATTAAATTATCATCTCTAATAACCTGCTACTAATAGATGGCAAACTTAATAATGCTTATCCTCAATTGTTTTTATTACTTACCTACCAATTGGAAACTTTACAGTATACTATGTATTTTTTGGTAAAAATGGTAAGAAAATATAAAACTAAAACCAAAATAATAATAAAAATATAATTAAACTAATTGAATTGCTGGAAAAATCTTCATCTCTCTCTCTATTTATATTACCCAATTGCTAATAGATTTCGATTCTAAAAGAATAGAATTAGTTAATATTTAGATTTAGGTTGAAATAGTCCGAATTCATAATTTTTTTTATTAAACTAAGGTGATTACAAAGTAGTTTCTATTCTAAATACTCTAAATCATTTGATAATAAATAATCAATCATGTTGTTGTAGTTGTTGGTATTCGAATTCATAATATCTAAGAATAATAACGATTCTTTTAATCGTTGAAGTAACTTAATTTATGTCCAAATTCACAATTACTAAGAAGAAAAAGGACAAAGAAAAATATCTGTATCTTTATGATAAATTATATGTAAACATCAGATTAATTATTTATTATTAATTTAAAAGAATTCACATTTTAGAAAGTAGTACTATTCAAGTTTGACAGGTGGCACAATGGATACGAAAAGTACTTCTTATTAAATGTGTTTTTATTTAAATATATATTCTCATATAATTATATAAATATAAAATTCAATTAAAATTATTCGCTTTTGTAATTTATATTTTAGATTTATCGCTCTCTTTTTTATTTATAAAATTTTTAAAACTTAAATATATATATATTATATAATACAGATAATAAAATATTATCTCGTGTATATTATATATTAAACATGTATGTGCATATTACGATTACCCTTTCTTTTGGTTGCTTTCACATTTGCAATTTGTTGTTCTAAGGTACCACAGTGAAAATGAATACGTTGTAACTGATGAATCTAAAAATATTTTTAAGTGGATATATATATATTAATAACATAAATTTTTTATATAGATTTTGTATAAATAAAATTTCAGGATGAACGCACCGTCTATAAAATAAGTCACTAATAGAAGAAAATTCAGATTTCAGAGTAGTTAATTTTTTTAAGATGTACATCTAGGGATGACAAACGGGCGGGTCGGGTGCGGATACCCCCTCCCTCATCCCCATATCCACGTAATATTTTTAAATTCACTACCCGCCCACCAACCACGATGGATAAATTTTTTTAAATATACACTTGCCTACGCGGATACATTATTAAATTTATCCCTACACCCACTACCCAACTCGTCTACGCGGGTGCATTCTCAAATTCATCCCTACACACACTACCCAACTGAAGACGTACCCGGCTAGACTCGCCTGACAACAACCTTAAGTTATACATAAGCAACAAACATAAAATAAACACGTCCATTAAGAAACATAATAAAATAAACCAAAGATTATCTGAGTTAAATGTTAACATAAATCTTAAAGTACATAAAACACCACAATTAAATACTATAAACATAAATGACAAACACATAATATTTTCTTTTGGCGTAATAAATGACAAACCCTAAAATTATAATAGTTCAAAATTTAATAAGTATTTAGTGGACGTGAGGATGTGGGGTAGACGGATGCGGGGCAGGTGGAGGCATGGTGGGTAAGGTCTCAAATTCATCACCCGCCCACTACCCGCGACGGGTACTACATTTTAAATCCACACGTACCACTACCCACTAAAATTATACTCATTACCGCTCTAATTAGAGCGAGTATCGTGTAAAATCTACAAAATTATATCTATTTATCATCTCTATGTATATCATTAATAAAATAAAAAATTAATAAAAAAATTAAATTTTAAGATAAACACATGTATACTCGTATTAAGCTGTTTCCGTTCTATGTACGTTGTTGGCCATCATTTTAAAAGTGGAAAAACCAAGAGTAGCTGTGCAACAGCTACACACTAGCGAGCATTTACCATAGCAATTAGCTAGTCCATTAATACATCCATCCACATGCCACCCACTTGTAAAGAATAAAGACCCAAAATAAATGACATTTTCAGGTTTAAAAAATCTTAAAATATATTTAATCGCCTTAAGGCAACCATCTACCCACCTTCATTGATTAATGAGCAACGTTTACGTTTGGTAGAAGCGTTAATTTTTTCCTCATATTTTAGTATATAAATTAATAATTAACTTCAATTGATTTTTTAATTATTTAAATGATTTAATTTGAAAGAGGATGAAAATCTTATTTTGCGATGTTTTATTGATATTTCTAAAATCATTTCATATTAATTTTTAGGATATGAAAAAATTATTTTAATTAATATAATAGTTAATTTGTTTTCTTATATTAATAATAATGTAAAAATCTTACCTAAATTTAAAAAAGTTGTGATAATGCACTAATTACACTTTATTTCATATATGTACTAAAATATTATTTCTTAGATCAGATCAACCCTTGACATAGTGGCGGATGCATTAAGTTCTTATAGGGATCAAGTGCATTTCCATTATTTTGAAAATGTTATTAAATGTAACTTAACGTGTTAAAACAAAAATTATAATTTTTACATACAAATTATTTATTAAAAAAATTAAAAATTTGGACCTATTATTAAAATTTTGTAATATTAAATATATATATATAATGATTGATTTGAAATTTTTGGAAGACGTGCAAGGGCATTAAATATCAAATGATATTAATTATCAGTTGCTCGACACAAAATAAGGAATTGATTATAATATCATAAATGGTCCCCAAAAATATATTGATAATAAATTTTCATAATATATAACTTGTATTAATCAATTAATGAATTTAATATAATTTTAAAAATGACGAGCGATTAAAACGAAACTAAAACTTAACGTTAAATATGATTTAAAAAATAATAAAAATTAAATGATCAAAATAAAATTAAAATAATAATTGAATGATTAAATACATAATTTAACTTAATTTATATATTTGAGTTATTGCATTCCAATCGTAAAATTATCCCACGTCCAATATTACTTATATAAAATAAAAATTATGTGGTATGTGATTAAGAAGTTTAAAGAAAGATGTATAATCAAATATAAATGATATTGGAATAAAAGAAAAAAATTAAAAGAGTATAATAATTATAACATTTTATAAAATATTAAACTTTGTCAATTTATTCGATCAATATTAGTTAATTATATTTGTCGAATAAATCGGCACAATGTTATGCCAAATAATAAGATCTTTTATGCCATTTTCATGACACACGTATTCCATACTTGAGGACCTCTAGTAGAAATATGAGTAGCATAATATTTAGACTGTGATGAATGAAACCAGACTAAGCCTTCGTGACAATTTTTTCCCAATTCATGAATAATCTCATCGCAACATTGCTTAGAAATATCGTAATCCAATAAGATCGCATTCACAAAACTTTCCCCACATACGGAACTAAGCTTTTTCGTGCATTCTTCTATGATTTTATAGAAACCTGATTCTGGCTTTCGAGGGGTTGTAAACTCTAATCCCGCTGCCATCACAACAAGAGTTACGATCATCAAAGGGAGAAAAATAATTAGAATGGATGAGTTGTTGAGTTTAGCCATGTTGTTTTGGGGTTTATTTGTCGATTTGATACTAAAAGATATCTATTGACCTGAATTTTGATGTCAGAATTTAAGAATGATTTATACTAGATTGTTTAATTTAATGATTCAACAAAACGTCTTCGTACGTTCTTAATTGTTTTTATTAGTATAGGAACTTAAACGATTTATGACCATTCAATTGACATTTATATTTTTTTTAAAGCTTTTGACAAGTAACGATGTATCTAGAGAGCAAAATGATTATCATGCATGAAAAATGATATGCATTACTCAGTTTCAAAGGTGAGCGTGGAAAATGGACGTACTTATTTCATGGTTCAGATCTAAAATGCTTGGTACAAGCAAAATTTTATTTTATTTTGTTTATCTTAATTAAATATTAATATAAAATATTGGATAAACTTAGATATCAATCAACTTTTACTAAAATTTTATTTTATATTTCTGAAATAGAGATCTTTCCTAATTAATTCAAAAAATAGTAGTTTTAAGTATAATTTTTATAAGTCGAATATATTTTTATTAAGAGAGAGGTGGAATATCTTGAATGGGATTACAGAACTAAATAACGTTGCACTAAAGACAAACATTCTCATAGAGCACATTCTACCAGATTAGATGGTCATCTAATCATGACATTGCCCTATAAGAAAATCATCTTAATCTTCTACCCCATGGCTCCTCTTGTTTGAATAAAAGAAGATAAAAAAATCTAAAAAAATGGCCATAATACTCTCAAATGAAACTTTTTTGGAAGATTAAAGATTATCAACAAAAAGAAATCCTTCCCTTTTAGTCGATTCTGAATTTTCACCAAATTCACTTCTCACCATAACATATACATATATGTATATATATATATATATTAGCTCTGCAGGGTAACAAAGGACGGGACCTAGTGTGTTTACTTACTCATGTTTTGATTTACTCATAGTTGCTGAAACTACAGGTCCCCTTGAAAAGGTGAGGGCATAAAGCAGGAAAGTGAATTGCTCAAATCGTCTATGGCGGATCCAAACATCGGCGATCAGCCTCAACAACAGACAAGACTAATGACGATGCCTCTTCAACCCCAAAATGATCCTCCATTTAATTTTGATCATTGGAAGCCATTGCATGAACACATCGATTGTCATTTCGGTCGACAAAAACAAAATGACGAATATGAATATAGTAAACTCGGTCGAGCATAAACTCAAATCCACTATTGTTGTTGTTATAATATCTAAAAGATAATGATTTTGAGTACAATTAAATGCATTTGCTCTTGATTTAGGGGTTGAAGATTAAAGTAATTGATGTGAGAAATTTTAATTTAGTGTCATTTTCTTAAATAAAATTTGAAAAAAATATTTTCAATATATTTTACAAATATTCAAAGAAAATATATATTAAATTTAGGTGATAATAGTTCAAAGTTGTTAACACGATAAAGAACAAATTTAACAGTTTGTATATATATATTTATTTATTTTAATATAACTATATTTCAAAATTATTCGTTCATATAAATTTTAATATTCCACGTATAAAATTACCGATATAAAATAAAAAGTTATGTAGTGTGTGGTTAAGAATTTTGAAGATGTATAATTATATTTAAATAATCTTGGAATAAAATAAAAGGAATAAACGATTATAATATAATATTAAAGAAAATATTAAGCTTTGACGGTTTATTCAATCTATATTAGTTAATTCCATTTGAAAAATAAATGGGCACAATGTTAAGCCAAATAATTAGATCTTTGATGCAATTTTCATGACACACATATTCCATACTTGAGGACCTCTAGCAGAAATGTGAGCAGCATGATTTGAAGACCGTGAGGAATAAAACCGAGTTAAACCGTCGTGGCATTTTCTACCCAATCCATGAATAAGCTCAACGCAACACTGCTTAGAAATATCGTAATCCAAAAAAACTGCATCAACGACACTTTCCCCACATACTGAACTGATCTTTTTGGTGCATTCTTCTAATGTTTTATAGAAGCCAAATTCTGACTCTGGAGGGATTGCAAACTCTGATTGCGCTGTAACTATCATAGAAGTTAAGATTACCAAATGGAGAACAACAATTAGAATGGATAAGTTGCGGAGTTTAGTCATCGTGTCTTGGGTTTATTTGATAGTAAAAGATGTTTATTGGAATGAATTTTGATGTCAGAATTTTAGAGATATTTATAATAGATTATTTTAATTTAATGGTTCAAGGAAACGTCTTTGTGTGTTCTTAATTGTTGTTACAGGTATAACAATTTATGACCATTCAATTAACATTAGATAATTTTTCCTAAATCTTTTGAGAAGTAACGACACTTGGTTTGGGAGAGCATAAATGTTTGTTTCACCGTCATGCATGTGTCGTAACCGTCTTTCGGTTGGACCCCGGAATTGGGCTTCGACTTGGATTAAACGATTTGGAGTCGCCACCGATCACTTTAAAAAATATTTAGGTGGATCGAACACCATCTTACCTGATCTGCGTTTTACCAGAAACGTGTCGAGTTCGGGAGTCGGTTACGGTCAAGGAAGGATTAGCACCCTTGAACCGCCTTTCGATACCAATTAATTTATCGGTTGCCTTGATTGCGAAAATTTGAAATTTAAATTAAAATTTAAAATTCTGATTCGAATTGCTTACCTCTGATTGGTTGAAATTCTTCCAAAAGAAAAATAAAAAATGTTAGATAAAAAAAAGTAAATAAATAAGAGAGGAAAAAAAGAGAAATATAAATGAGAAAAAAAAATAAAAAAGGATCAAATTGAGTGAAATTGGAATTTATGGACCGAAATGAATTTAAAAAGTGAACTGCAATTGAAAATAAACAAAATTAGGGGGTTAATTCATGAAATATAAAAAGTGTAAACGATGACCAAATTGAATAAATCGAAAATTCAAAGGCCAAATTGCATGTAGTGACCAGATCGTAAAGCGATTTAAACTCTTAGGGACAGTGAAGAGAGTTTAACAATTCTGTAATTGCACTATGGTCCTTGGTATATAAATACCTCAATAAGCCTAATCTCTCTTCATTCTCACCATTTTCCCTCAGAATGCTCTCTCTCTCTAAAACGAGAGAGAACTTGGTTCTCTCGCCTCTCTCTTGAGAGAGCACCACCGTCAAATCGAAACCTCGACGAATGTTCGTCTCAACGTCCCCAACTAAACACCGAAGTCCAAATAACCGAAAAATACTCCTATCCGCGTAGATCTAGCGTCAAAGCCTCGGCCTTTACCTTTCTCGTCGGTGACTTTTTACTTCCGGTGTCCGTCGGTTTGGTCTTGTGCTTGTGGGTTTTCTTGTGTAGAATATTTGCTTTCTTGGTTTTTCTGTTTTTGTTTTGTGATTGTTCTCGTTATTGGTTGTGGTTTTTGGTTCGTCGTTGATGTTTAAGGCCTTTCTCGATGTTGATGGTTTCTGTGGTTACTGTTGACTCGGTTTTTTTTGTGTACTCTCGCGGTTCTGGTGATCAGTACTGTGGTTGCCGTGGGATTTTGATGGTATTTTTGTGGCTTTATTTGTTGGCTGATATGGGTTCCTCCCCCTGTGATGGTTGGCCGTGGGTTTTTATAACCCCCACCGGCCGTTGTGAATCCCAGATATTGTGGAGTGCTCTGTTCGTGGTTGATCGGTCATCTCGGGATGGGTCAGTCCTGGGATAACGGCCGACCGTTTAGCCCATGACCCTTGGACTCCCGTGCGACGCGATGACTGAACATGTTTTAGGGTTCCCAAACCCTAAACTCCAACGAGCTGGATCAGGTCTATCCTGTGGGCTGGAACTGTGACTGTGTTGGACTAAAAAATGGATCCTGGACTTGGACCTGGAAAAGACCAAAAAAATAAATAAAATAAAAATAAAATAAAATAAATAATAATAATAATATATAATATATATATACATAAATATTTTCAAAAACATATAATATATAAATTTTCAAAATGTTTTTTTAAAAAAACTATATAATATACTAATGTTTTCAACATGTTTTCAAAAATATTATATAAGTTTTCAAAAACGTTTTAAAAACTATATAATATATAAATGTTTTTAAAATGTTTTCAAAACTATAATATATATGTTTTTAAAAATGTTTTCAAAAACTATATATATATAAGTTTTGAAAATGATTTTAAAAATTATATATTACATATATTTTCTAAAATGTTTTAAAAAAATTATATATTATATAGTTTTAAAAACTATATATTATATACGTAGTTTCAAAATATGTATATATATATATAAATATGTATGTACATATAAAGAAAAACAAAAATATGTCGACGAAAATTAGTGTCTACAGCATGAAAAAGAACATACGTTACTCAGGTTCAAAGGTGGGTGCAGAAAATCAACATTCTTGTTTTAAGATTGCGTATCGTATCTACGATGCTTGGTTTGTGCAAAAAGTTATTCAATTTTGTTCATCTTATTCACAAATAGTATTAATTTTAAGAAATATTAGTATAAAATAATTTTTTATTATTTTAAACTATAAAATAAATAGCAAATCTAGTTCAAATTTAATTTAAAAAAATTAAAATATTTAAGATTTCTCCTTGGAGATATACGGATAACTTTCATTAATTCAAAACATGAGTTGTTTTAAATATAATATTTTTTTGCATGATTCTTGTATAAAGTATGTTTAGGCATGTTTAGATTAAATAACTAAGCATGTTCCGTTGAAATGCATGAAATCACAAATTTCCCCCTATTTTATGTTTACTTGCCTGGTTTAGACTTAAAAGGATAGCTTGGGTTTTCTTGTCCACTATTAAGAATGTTTACTTTTATTCTTCCATTGTTGCATGAAACATATTTACTGTTGGGACCGTCGGCTCACCCCATGGCACAGCGGAAATGTCTCATCAGCGATCCAAGTACGATAAATCGAAATCGGGAGGAAAATATATAAATACTTACAACAAGTTCCTTGAAAACAGCAAGGACAACAACAGTTAATGGTGGTGACGATCGGTTCGAATCGTAAACCTCCACGAAACCACGTCTTGACCTCTACTAGACCTTACACCTCTTTTTATATCCACAACAACTGTTTTGAGAAAAACGGCTGAAAATGATGTAAAAAAACTAGACCTTACACCTCTTTTTATATCCAAGTTACCCTAACATATTAAGGATTTTATTATTTCGAATTAATTAAATATTTATTTAATTAATTCAAATTAAATATTCGGGATAATTAAAACATATGGATATCAAATATACATATATTAACTCTAGATATATTTTAGTAACGTGCAACAAATTGTACATCTTTGCTCATTTCAATCCTAGGGTGTGACCTTGTAGGTTCTTGTAACGTTAGCAGTAATTATTACACCAATTATAATATTAAATACAATGAGTGACATCTAGCAATATATCATTGTCACCTAAGTTACAAGAAAATATGATTCGACATATCATCTTCCTGATTAACTCTTTTATGTATTACATATTTTTATCCTTTATATCTAGAATAGACACAAGTCTTGGAATAGTCACACTTGTACATCCCATCCATTATTTCTTGATATCTAGAGTAGACTTTAATTAACAAATAATTTGTGATATCTCATATCAACTTATTCGAGCATGGCCAAGCATTTCTAGTCTCACTCAATCAAGTGGCTTGTGATATATTTCCTATTATGTAGGAAGGACAAATCTCATCTTAATTATACACACCCACTACATATATCAAGATATATTCAATAACAATCTTTATAGAGCAACCAGTTACGGAGCATGTTTAACTGCATCAAAACATACAACAATACATGTTGGGATAGCATTGATCTAAAGTCTGAGGATCATACATATTGTCATCACCATGAGTAATGTTATGACTGTCACATAATAATTTAAGACATATGCTCATGGTGGGTCAATCCAATATATTGTTCACTAACAATATAATCATGAATCAATTCTGAAATCTCTATGTCAATGACAACTCGTTGTCATCAATCAATACCATGTTAGTCTTAAGCGTATTATTATTGTCCATGCCCATAATAATACTTGAATAGGGATATTTTAATAATAACAATTATGTTATTCTATGGACTTTATTATCTTCCAGTTTATGTTAAACACAAATATATAACTGAAAATAATAGCGACAATGCATTTATTCAATAAAATCGGTAAATAAAATGTATCATTATAATCTTCATATGATTGGTCTTTGGGGATACTCTAACAATCACCCACTAGAACTAAGACAAATCACTCACATATCTAATACTGAGTGACTCAGCGTGACGATCATGCCTCTGCTGTGTAAAAGGCTTCGTCAAGGGATTAAAAATATTGTCATCCGTGTGTACTCTGCATATTTCCACATCTCCTCGATCTATAATCTCTCGAATGAGATGAAAGCGCCTAAGAATATGTTTGGACCGTTGATGAGATCTGGGTTCCTTTGCCTGTGAAATGGCTTCATTATTGTCACAACGGAGTTCTATAGCATCTGATATGCTAGGAACAATCCCTAGTTCTGATATGAACTTCTTGATCCAAACAAACTCTTTTGCTACATCCCTGGCTGCAATGTATTCAACCTATGTTGTAGAATTAGCTATTGTGTCTTGCTTCAAACTTTTCTAGCTCACAACACCTCCATTAAGACAAAATATGAAACCCGATTGCAATCGTGAGTCATCCTTGTCAGTTTGGAAGCTGGCATCAGTACTACCTTTAACACTAAGCTCTTCCTTACATCTATAGGCAAGAAATGTATCTTTAGTTCTTCTTAAGTACTTAAGGATATTTTTAACCGCAACCAGTGATTTTCAACAGGGTTTACCTGATACCGACTCGTCATGCTTAAAGCATACGATACATTTGGTCGAGTACATATCATGACATACATGATAGAACCAATAGTCGAAGCATATGGAATCTTATTCATCCGTTCTCTTTCTTGTTGAGTTGAAGGACACATTTCCTTCGAAAGAGAAATGTCATGTCTCATAGGCAAAAATCATTTCTTGGATTCTTCTATACTGAACCTTTTCAACACTTTGTCTATATATGTGCTTTGACTCAGACCTAGAAGTCGTATTGATATATCTCTATACATCTTAACTCCTAAGATATACGCTGCCTCATCCAAATCTTTCATAGAAAAGCAACTACCTAACCAAGTCTTAACAGACTGTAAAGTAGGTATATCATTTCCTATGATGAGTATGTCGTCTACATACAAAATTAGGAAAGAAACAATGATCCCACTAGACTTCTTATAAGTACAAGGCTCATCTTCATTTTTAATAAAACAAAATTCTTTGATTGCATCATTGAAACAAAGATTCCAGCTTCGAGAAGCTTACTTTAGTCCATAAATAGACCGATGTAGCTTACAAACATTTCCAGCATTTCCTGGAGTGACAAAACCTTCCGGTTGTGTCATATATATATCCTCTTAGAGTTTTCCACTAAGGAAAGCGGTTTTGACATGCATTTTCCATATTTTATAATCATGGAATGCAACTATTGTGAGCAAGATCCGAATGAACTTAATCATAGCTATAGGGAAGAATGTTTCGTCATAGTTTACACCATGAACTTGTCGAAAACCTTTAGCGACTACTCTCACCTTGTATGTTTGTACATTACCATCCATGTCAGTTTTATTCTTGAAAACCCATTTACACCATATAGGTTTGACCCCTTTAGGTGGTTCAACCAAAGTCCACACTTGGTTTACTGATATAGAATCCATCTAAGATCTCATGGCTTCAAGCCATTTCTCAGATTCTGGGCTAGACACTGCATCTTGATAAGTTCTAGGCTAATATTGATCCATAATAAGAATATCTCCATGTGTGGTAATGAGAAATCCAAATCTCTCAGGTGCATGGCGTTCTCTTGTGGATCCACACAGTGGTTGTGTTTTTAAATCTATTGATTGTTCCTCAATAACTTGTGAAACAAGCTAAACTTCAGGTTCATTGATTTGTTGTTCTTTAACTTCTCCAAGTTCAATATTTCTATCATTCCCTTTCTTTGAGAGAAATTCTCTTTCGAGAAAAACTCTCATTCGAGCAACAAACACTTTGTTCTCATTAGGGTTGAAGAAATAGTATCCCTTAGTTTCTTTAGGATATCTAACAAATATACACTTATGAGATTTTGGTTCGAGCTTTGTAGACATATGATGTTTTATATAAGTTTTACAACCCCAAATCTTCATAAAAGACATACTAGGATGTTTCCCAGTCCATATCTCGTATGGTGTCTTTTGAACAGATTTAGATAGAACACGATTTAGTGTGAAAGTGGTTGTTTCAAGTGCATGTCCCAAAAAGAAATCGGTAGATCACTATGACTCATCATCGATCGAACCATGTCTAATAGTGTTCGATTCTTTCTTTCAGAAACTCCATTCCATTATGGTGTACCAGGTGGTGTAAACAGTGAGACAGTCCCACATTCTTTCAAGAGTTTATCAAACTATATACTTAAGTATTCTCCACCTCAATCTGATCAAAGTGTCTTAATACTCTTGCCTAGTTGATTCTATACTTCATTTTTAATTTCCTTAAACTTTTCAAGGGCTTCAGATTTATGGCGTATAAGATAAATATACCCATTCCAACTAAAGTTATCGGTGAAAGTAATGAAGTAATGGAATCCACCTCTGACTTGTGTATTCATCGGTCCATAAACATCACTATGTATTAACCTCAATAAATCACTTGCTCGCTCACCTTTACTATTATAATGAGCTTTAGTCATTTTTCCAACAATCAAGATTCACATACATCATATTGTACGAAGTCAAATGAATCTAAGAATCCATATTTATGGAGCTTTGATATGTGTTTCTTACTTAAATGACCTACACGACAATGCCAAAGATAAGTTTGATTCTATTCATTTCTTTTTGATCTTTTAGTATTTATGTTATAAATGGTGTTTTCTTGATCCAAAATATAGAGACCATTAACTAATTGTGTCGAACCATAAAACAATTACCGAGATAAAAAGAACAACAATTAAATTTGATCGAAGAAAAGAGATTGAAAGCCATTTGTCATGGTCAGATGTACCAGAGGCGCATGATACCAACACATGATAAGAAAGTTCATCTCTGAGAGCTTCACGAGGGAGATATGGCTCTTAGAAGGATCCTACCTATTCAAAAGGATTTTCGAGGAAAATGGATGTCAAACTGGGAGGGACCTTATGTTATGAAGAAAGCATTTTCTGGACGGGCCTTGATCCTCACCGAAATGGATGGACCAGAGTTACCTAACCCAGTGAACTCCGATGAAGTCAAGAGATACGTTTCTTGGAAAAAAAAGAAAAAAGAAATGAAAAAATGGGGAAAAAAAGAAAATGAAAATAAATAAATAAAATAGGGTTCAAGATGAAAATCCGTAAAGGGCGCCTCGAAACCAAATGAGGCCTCAAGTTGAAAACATGTAATGGATGGCTTGAGTATCATTCAAATTCAGGATTCATGCATGTTGGAGGTTCTGAATTGATTATGAAGTTGAAAGGCTTTGGGTCTACACAATAACGTCAAATGATGATCAGAGTTGGGACTGAAGACTGAAAAGGTCCTGTTTGAAACAACTAGAAAATAAATTGAATGCAGACGAGATTCAATACTAGTTTATAGAATTTAGTATCTTGAGATTTGGTAGTCTAGAGGGAACTTCACAACCTTACGCCTTGTCACAATTCTCAAGATCCTTTTAACATAAGCTATGCTTGAGTCACTTGATGGCGTGCCAGTTTAAAAGAATTTGTATTATTGATATCTAAAGACACCTACTTCATTTTCTTCTATTTTCTTTTGCAGTTAAAAGTTTTCCATGTATTTACCCAAAAATTCTTTACATTTATATAAATAAAAAGAGGTATTTTCTGATTAACACCATGTTGCAAGCATATTACTTTGAAAATTAATAACACGTAATTTAACTTGAAAACATGAGATCATTGTGTATTATTGTGAAAAAAGTTTTGGAAAAGTACAGGTGTTCTGAAGCTGACAATGGTTTTAGCATGAGGCTTGCATAATGATGGGCTACATGAAATTAAAACCTTGGAGTACATAGAAAATTTTCGCAAGTTGGGGCTAATTTAAAACATTTTTCACTGATCAAATAGCTGGTCATGAATACAGTCGGGTTTTAAGAATTAAGAAAACCAAGGTCATGTCTAGCCATAGAGTATATGATCAAGATTGTCAGCTAGGGTGAATCGATCATGATTTTTGCACCCAATATTGGACCGCGTCACAAGATGACCAACTAGAAGGGGTTCTCCATTAAAAAAGGAAATACACTAAAATTACATTATTGCAAACATTTTAGGAATAAACATGATTATGACATTAATTCATGATAACAGATGTAAGTAAGAATCTACATGTAAACCGAAAGAAAGCTGAAGGTTGAAGATATTGAAATCTCAAGATAAAAGTAACCAATTCAAAGTCCCAAAAAGGGAAATGTTCAAATGACACTCGATCAAGGTAGATTCCATATCTGGTGGCTGCGAGACAAGTTCCCACTAGAGAAATGGATTTCCAAAGATTCTCTCAAATTCTAAACCTTCGAGTATGATGTTTTCAAATTCTCAAACATATACTAATGATTGGAGATGTTTGATTTTTATGTTCGATCTTCGTAAAGATAAAAGAAACAAAATGATCCTGGTTCAGTTCCTCCCAAAGAGTGGTGGAGTGAATCGAATTCCTTTAAAAGATTTGATTTTCCCTAAAGAATAGTGGATCAGATTCTTCTTCTTTCATATTTGGTCTTCTCGAAGAGCAATGAAACAAATCGACTTTGATTCAACCTTCCATGAAGAGCAGTGAAGTGAATCAAAATTTGTCAAGATCTGATTACCCGAAAAGTGGGGCAGATTTTCCTCTTTCAAATTTGGTCTTCCTGAATAGCAGCGAAAAAAATCAAGTTCGATTCAATCTTCCCTGAAGAGCAGCGAAGTGAATCAAATCTTTCAGATATGATTTCTTGAAAAAGTGGAGCAGATCAAGTCAGACCTACCCTAAAATTGTAGTGGAGTAGATTAACCTTTCAATTTTCTCATAATCGGACAAATATGACGATCATTTAATATTTGCTCTATTATCATTGCACGACAATGAGCAAAATCGAGCTTCGTTTGGGTTACATATATATATAATTATTTATATATGGTCATTTTATTATTATTATTAATTATATGGATTAATCATTTATATTAGTTATATGTGGTTGCATATATATATATATATATATATATATATATATATATATATATATATATATATATATATATATTATGGATGCATGTGATTATTATACGTATGCTTAATATATATTAAATAATTAAATTGAATCTATATAACGCATTAAATCATTTTTCTTTTTCTTTTTCTGTTACAGGCCCAAAACTAGAAACCCAATTAATAGCCCAAAACATAAGGCCCATGTCCAGCAGCCTGAAATACTAAGGTTTACTGAAAACCCTAGCTTTTCCCCTTTCCCAACCGTCACCAAGGATCTCAACAGTTGGATCAGATTTGATCCAACGATCCATATTAACCCAAGCTAGGGTTTCACCCTAATCAACAATAGCCTCCACACACTAAGATTGCCGCCAAGCTCCCGATGCTCCTTGCACGTCAGCCATATCGCCAAGTCGAGAGTCAACCGTGACTCCTTACCGTGTTTCGAGGACAGCCACCACCGTCGAAATGCCCATCGATCGCCTTAAAACTGATGAAAAGGCCCCGGGTAAACCATTTTACCCCATGTTTAACCCACGTCACCGCCGTTTGGGACAGGGCGTTGTCCCTGCTGAACTACTATCCTCAGTCAACACCCCTAGCACGAAAATAACAAACCAACAAGAAAGGGGTCAAACCCTTACCAGAAGCATGCAACACTGAAAATGAAAAATAAGAAAGAGGAAAAATCCTCCCTTTTCGATGATATATAACGATACAAATAAAATTGAGAGATCTTTATTCTTTTTTTTAACACAGTAGAAGAACCGAGAACCAAGAAAGAAAAATGATGGAGGACATTTTGAGAGACAAAAAAGAAGCAAGTTTTCGAAAACTAAAAAACCAAAAAAAAAAAAACAAAGGGAACAAAAAAAGAGAACAAGAAGAGAACGAAGGGATACTTACTCCCCGAAGTTGAACTTTTCACTATCAGAGAAAGGAGGGGCTGTCAAAAATGAAGGTAACCCATTCGTTTCTTTTAGATCTAGGATGATAGGTGTAGTTTTAGGTGGAGTGGTGTTTAGTTTTTGGTTTAGGGAAGGTCAAGCATCATTTTGAGTCAATTTTCTAGAGCTCTAACCGCCGTGTACGGTGGCAGAGCACTCCGATGAGCGGCGACCGGAAGCTTTCGGCCTACCCTGGCGAAGAGTGGGGAAGAGAGAGAATAAAGAAAAAGAGTTTTCCTCTTTTGGGGAAAGAGTAAATAATGAAAAAAAATGAAGAAGCATGGCCATTTTGGCCTGAGTTTGAGGTTCTATACCACATGCTACATGACGTCGTTTTGGGGAGGGAAGAGTGTGTGTTTCCGCGCATGGGTAAACCCCTTCCCGAGTCTTTCTATCTTCGTATAGTCATGATTTGGTCACTGAAATGAATTTTCATTTATTTTAATTTGCGTTTTAAGTTTCATCAATTTTCTATTTTAGTCACTGCCCACATTTATATATGCTTTGGCCGAATGCCTGATTCAATCCTAGAATTTTAATAATTTCCATTTTAGTCCTGAATGTTGATGATGATTTATTTATGATTCCAGTGCCTAGTTTGTATAATATTTTCAATGGTTGCCCTAGTCCTTGCTGGTTTTGCTATTTGATCTTTAAAGTTGTCACTTTTTTTTGCCACTTATTTGTTATGTCTTTTATTTTATGCACTTTGTATTCCGATTTCCCATGTAGTTACGTCGTAGTCCATATTAATTTGTGTCATATGTGTAAGTAGCATATTTTATATACGCTTATATTAAGAATTTAATCAGATATTATATATGTATGCTATGCGAGTATTTTATATGTTGTTTTGGCTCAGATATTATATGCATATTATATAATTATTATCCTTAAATATGTTTTGGTTAGATTAATATATGTATATTAGTATTTTTAAAAAATATTATTAAATATTATTTCATGCGGATAATTTATGGAGATACGCCTTAACTAGCAAGGAGTGTGTCTAAGCGAAATTGTTCTTACAAATGACATATTCTTATTCGAGTAAATGTTAAATATATGGCAATGTCATTTCGTGAGAGGAATTATGGAAATAAGCCTTAACTGGAAATGAGTGTGTTTCCAATGATTGTTAGTACGAAATGACATCCTTTTGTTACTCGATTATTTTTCGAACATACCAAATATATATCTAATTTATTACAAGGATCAAGGCAATGGTCTTTTATATGGGGAATCAATAGAAACACACCTTAACTTGTAAGGAGTGTGTTTCCGGGTATTGTTCATATAAAAGGATATCATTTTAAATATTTAAAGGAGAGGGTCATAATTTAAATATCATTCGATTTTATAATTTTCAATATCTAGATGACGTATAATCGCTTAGGTACCGATTTTGGGCGCTGTAGGGGTGCTCATCCTTCCCCACTCATAATCGACTCCCGAACCCTTTCCAAAATGAGTTTTTGATTAAACGTAGATCACTTTTTACCTTTTAAAATTATTTTTATTAAAATTATTTTAAGGATATTTTTTAGGTATTCGACTTACCTAATCCAAAGTCGATGGAAACTCCAAATAAATTTATTTATTTAAAAAGCTAATCTTTTCCAAAATTAAGTAGGATCGCTCCCCGCCATAGCCCAAAAAAACTTAAGGACAGTTCGGACAATATTAATTATGAGTTGCTCGACACAAAATAAGGAATTGATTATAATATCATAAATGGTCCCAAAAAAATATATTCATAATATATAACTTGTATTAATCAATTAATGAATTTAATATAATTTCAAAATGACGAGGGATTAAAATGGAATCAAAACTTAACGTTAAGTATGATTTAAAAAATAATAATAATTAAATGATCAAAATGAAAATAAAATGATAATTGAATGATTAAGTACATAATTTACCTTAATTTATATTTGTGTTATTGCATTCCAATCGTAAAATTATCCCACGTCCAATATTACTTATATAAAATAAAAATTATGTGGTATGTGATTAAGAGGTTTAAAGAAATATGTATAATCAAATATAAATGATATTGGAATAAAAGAAAAAATTAAACGAGTATAATAATGATAACATTGTATAGAATATTAAACTTTGTCAATTTATTCTATCAATATTAGTTAATTATATTTGTGGAATAAATCGGCACAATGTTAAGCCAAATAATAAGATCTTTTACGCAATTTTCATTACGCAATTTACATTAGTTAATCGATTCTGGCTTTCGAGGGGTTGTAAACTCTAATCCCGCTGCCATTACAGCAAGAGTTACGATCATCAAAGGGAGAAAAATAATTAGAATGGATGAGTTGTTGAGTTTAGCCATGATGTTTTGGGGTTTATTTGTCGATTTGATACTAAAAGATATCTATTGACCTGAATTTTGATCTCAGAATTTAAGAATTATTTATACTAGCTTGTTTAACTTAATGATTCAACAAAACGTCTTCGTACGTTCTTAATTGTTTTTTATTAGTATAGGAACTTAAACGATTTATGACCATTCAATTGACATTTATATTTTTTTTAAAGCTTTTGACAAGTAACGATGTATCTAGAGAGCAAAATGATTATCATGCATGAAAAATGATATGCATTACTCAGTTTCAAAGGTGAGCGTAGAAAATGGACGTACTTATTTCAAGGTTGAGATCTAAAATGCTTGGTACAAACAAATATTTTATTTAATTTTGTTTATCTTAATTAAATATTAATATAAAATATTAATATAACTATATTTCAAATTATATGTTCATATAAATTTTAATATGTTAATAATTTATATTTATATTCTTGCATTCGTATTTGGTATTATTCCACGTCTAAAATTACCGATATAAAATAAAACATTATGTAGGGTGTGGTTAATAATTTTGAAGATGTATAATTATATTTAAATAATCTTGGAATAAAAGAAAAAGAATAAACGTAATACAATATTAAAGAAAATATTAAGCTTTGACGGTTTATTCAATCATTATTAGTTAATTCCATTTGAAAAATAAATGGGCACAGTGTTAAGCCAAATAATTAGATCTTTGATGCAATTTTCATGACACACATATTCCATACTTGAGGACCTCTAGCAGAAATGTGAGCAGCATGATTTGAAGACCGTGAGGAATAAAACCGAGTTAAACCGTCGTGGCATTTTCTACCCAATCCATGAATAAGCTCAACGCAACACTGCTTAGAAATATCGTAATCCAAAAAAACTGCATCAACGACACTTTCCCCACATACTGAACTGATCTTTTTGGTGCATTCTTCTAATGTTTTATAGAAGCCAAATTCTGACTCTGGAGGGATTGCAAACTCTGATTGCGCTGTAACTATCATAGAAGTTAAGATTACCAAATGGAGAACAACAATTAGAATGGATAAGTTGCGGAGTTTAGTCATCGTGTCTTGGGTTTATTTGATAGTAAAAGATGTTCATTGGAATGAATTTTGATGTCAGAATTTTAGAGATATTTATAATAGATTATTTTAATTTAATGGTTCAAGGAAACGTCTTTGTGTGTTCTTAATTGTTGTTAGAGGTATAACAATTTATGACCATTCAATTAACATTTGATAATTTTTCCTAAATCTTTTGAGAAGTAACGACACTTGGTTTGGGAGCGCATAAATGTTTGTTTCACAGTCATGCATGAAAAAGAACATACGTTACTCAGGTTCAAAGGTGGGTGTAGAAAATCAACATTCTTGTTTTAAGATTGCGTATCGTATCTATGATGCTTGGTTTATGCAAAAAGTTATTCATTTTTTTTCATCTTATTCACAAATAGTATTAATTTTAAGAAATATTAATATAAAATAATTTTTATTATTTTAAACTATAAAATAAATAACAAATCTAGTTCAAATTTAATTTAAAAAATTAAAATATTTAAGATTTCTCCTTGCAGATATACGGATAACTTTCATTAATTCAAAACATGAGTTGTTTTAAATATAATCTTTTTTGCATGATTCTTGTATAAAGTATGTTTAGGCATGTTTAGATTAAATAACCAAGCATTTTCCGTTGAAATGCATGAAATGACAAATTTCCCCCTATTTTATGTTTACTTGCCTGGTTTAGACTTAAAAGCATTGCTTGGTTTTTCTTGTCCACTATTATGAATGTTTACTTTTATACTTCCATTGTTTCATGAAACATAGTTATTGTTGGGATCGTCAGCTCACCCCATGGCACAACAGAAACAAAATTTCGACGGTCTTACCAGCAATCCAAGTACGATAAACCGAAATCGGGAGGAAATGATGCAAATACTTACAGCAGGTTCCTTGAAAAACAGCAAGGACAACAACAGCTAATGGTGGTGACGATCGGTTCGAATCGTAAGCCTCCATGAAACTACGTCTTAACCTCTACTCAGTTCACCTGATTGAGAGCAATATTTGCTTTTCCTAAAACTGTTTTGAGAAAAACGGCTGAAGATGATGTAAAAAAAAGTTTCTAGACTTACACCTCCTTTTATATCCAAGTTACCCTAACATATTAAGGATTTTATTATTTCGGATTAATTAAATCTTTATATTTGGGGTAATTAAAACATATGTATATCAAATATACATATATTAACTCTAGATATATTTTAGTAAAGTGAAACAAATTGTACATCTTTGCTCATTTCAATCCTAGAGTGTGACCTTGTAGGTTCTTGTAATGTTACCAATAATTATTAGAACAATTTTAATATTATATACAATGAGTGATATCTAGCAATATATCATTGTCACCAAAGTTACAAGGAAATATGATTCGACATATAATCTTCGTGATTAACTCTTTTATGTATTACATACTTTTGTCCTTTATATCTAGAATAGGCACAAGTCTTGGAATAATCACACTTGTACAACCCATCCATTGTTTCTTGATATCTAGAGAAGACTTTAATTAACAAATAATTTGTAATATCTCATATCATACTTTTGTCCTTTATATAAAGATGTTCTACGTGCAAGTGATCTACGTGTATGTGTGATTTATATGGAAATGAACTACTTGACTACGTGTGATCTTATAAAAATGTAATAATAAGACTATGTGTATATACGAATGCATGATAACATAAATATTAATGCCCATATTATGTGTCATGAGAGCTAGAGGTATAGTTGGCATGCCAAGAGTCGAGGGTCTACGCGGTTCTTCGGGACATATATGTATTCCTTGGAACATGTGTGATGTCTTTTGAGACACATACTTGATCCTTTGCATATGTATATGATTCTTAAGGAATTTTCTACGTCGTCCTTAGTGACATTTTATATGGCACTTCGGTGCAATTCTACGCGGCACTTCGGTGTAATTCTACGTGGCACTTCGGTGCAATTCTACGTGGCACTTCGATGCATTTATACGAGCTGTGGTGACAGCATTAGTGCACAACCTCTAGAGACTCACATATCAATAGTTCTCACAAATGTACATGGGCTAATAAGGAGATAATAACAAATATATGCTGTTATGTGATAAATTTTATAGCAAGGACATGATGAGATATAGGTATAGTATATGATTAAGAAGGTTAAGTATATGTGCTATGTGATTAAATGATAAGTGACTAATGATGATTTATATGTATGCATGTATTTCTTAATAGATAATCTGATATGATTTATATGATGATGTCTGTATTGCTTGGTTAATTGAATAATATGTTGAGTAAAAGAATAGATATAAGAGGATATAATTATAAGATATAAATGATAAGAATATTGATAGTGAAATAAGGCTAGAGATTTAAAATAATGTGTGATATGTATATGTTATATATAATGTTATATTGTTTTAATGTGGCATTATAAGGTGATATGTTCATGTATGTGTAAATAGTTGGAGTTATTTTATAATATAATGTCTCACTAAGTCAAAGACTTAGCCTGTGATTGTTTCACATGTAGGTTACAGAAACGAGAAGAGATGTTATGAGGAGCAAGACAGGTTAGCACATTCCTTACGAATATCATATCAGAAACCTATGGAGTCTATGTATTTTGTGTTACAAAATTTAGTTGGCATGTAGCTACAAGATTTGGATTGAATATGCTCTAATTGGTTTGTAAAACGATTTAATTATAATTATTTCTATAAAGTACTCACTTTTTCAAATGATGAATTTAAGATTTTTGGTGGATTTATAAAGAAAAGAGTTTTGAAAAGTCAATGTGACATCTCAGACTCGGATACGGGTTGGGGGTGTTACATTTAATGGTATCAGAGCTAAGGTTAAGCCAATTCTAGGCTTAAACTGAAGGTAAAAGAGTTTTAAAATTTGTACATGCCAACGCAGAGTGAAAAAATTTCTGATATGATAGTGTAAGGGGTTGTTGTCTTGCTAATAGAATAAGATTAGTTTAATATAGTAGAAATCCGATCGTGATAATTTTAAAGTAAAGTGAAAGGCGATATTCCTGGCCAGGCAGCATGAAGAGCGGACACATCAGGAAATGCCTCGTAAGATCAAAGATTGATTTCAGGAAGTTGAAATCATATTAAAATAGTGATAGCAGGTTTTCACAGTTTCGAATCGAAAAAATGAGGTGAAGTATTCTTATTATTTCATGGATAAGATAGAATATGGTGAAAAAATATCACCATAAAAGCATTAAAAGATCAAATGATGCAGTGAGAATTGGTAGAAGAGTTCAAGAATAAGTGTATCAATGACAAGCGTATAAGATGTATAAAGATAGAGCTTATGAGTTTGAAATGAAGGAATAGTATTGAGTCTAAGCAAGAGTGTGTTTATGATTAGGGTTTGAAGCAGAGATGGAAATAATTAGCGTTGGCTAACCAGAGTATGTGATAAAAATGTACCGGAATTATAAGATTATAAGATATGGTCAGGTTAAGATAAATAAATATGAAGTGGATCTGGATACAGTTGTACAGTTGGATCTTAGTAATGTGAGATAATGAAGGAAGTGGGGATTTGTATATTTGAGTAAAGTTAAAGATTGATAAGAAGAGTTTAAGAATGGATACATCAATGATCATTTTATAAGACAAAGGAAGTCAGCATGTTGAGTTTGAACAGCGTAAATTACAGGATATATGAGAATAGAAGTGAATTTGATAAGCTAAGCAAACTAATTTTGAAATAATTTTGATGGGAAAAGATGTATATGATTGGTTGATTAGGACCTGTGCCATAGATTGAACAATTGTTATTGACTAGCTTTCAGAGAAAAGGAGATAGAGTTATAAGATTGAAAGAAAAGATAAAGTTGAGTTAATCAATTGTGATGTGGATCTGAATATAGTTGTTTATTCTGATCAGATAACTATGATGTAGATAAGGAGATAAGTAATTGTATGGAGCTTTAAGGAAGGAAAATATAAGTATAAGAGATGGTAAAGAATGAGGGTTGTATAAGTGAAATTGATTATCAAAGTTATGAAAAGGTTATAAAGATCGGTAATCAGAGATGAGTATAAGTGATAGGAAAATAGTAGGTGAACATGAAATGAAATATACGATTTATGTATAAGGAGATTTTGATTTTGAATGAATAAAGGAATAATGGAATAAGGAAATGAAAAGGATTGAGTTTAAAGGATCAGATATGATAAAGTTTATATAAAAGTGTAGATGATAAGTTTGATATAGAAGTAAGAGAAGTGTGTAAGGTGATGTGAAAAGATTGCTTAATTTTTTAAAGTGTATGTTTAATCATATTTAAAGAAGATTTAAGGTTATGTTCTTGGTCAAATGATGATGAAAAAAGAGTTTGGTTATAGTTATAAGGTAATTAGAGATGGATGTTACTGTCTACGTGATGAGTGCTATTATATGGAATTTTTGAAAGGTCAGAGGAAAATGCAGAATCGAAGGAGAGAAAAAACATGAATCGATTGAGGTTACTGGTTACTGTGTATATGATAATTGATAGTAAATGAATGTATAAAGGAAAAAGGAAGTTGAAGAACTAAAGGAATGAAAGGTTAAGTAAAGGAGGCAACATGAGAACATTAATTAGAAGGTATGTTCTTATTGGTATGTGCAATGAAAATTCGAGGACGAATTTTCTTAAAAGGAGGGTAGATTGTAATATCCCAAAATTAGGGTTAGTGACTAAAATAGAATTTTTGAAACTTTGAAGTATGATTTTAAAAGATTATAAAATATAGGAACTTATTTATAAATATTTTTGAGGGATTATTGGTAATTATTAAATGAAGTAAAGGGTAAAATGGTCATTTGACAAGGAAGATTTTTATTTTCCCTTATAAGATAAGGAAACCACGTGGGAAGAGGGAAAATGAAGTTCCAGAGTTCTCTTCATCTTTCTTCTTTCTCTCCATCGTGAACCAAGGTTGTAAAGGTAAGTCCTCTTGTTAGATAATATCTTGTTGAATTCAAGGTTTGTTTATGATCATTAGATGATAATTAAGCTTAAAGAAAGCTTAAATCATCTTCAAAGCAAAGGATGGTGGAGTTAGGAGAGATTAAAGATTAAGTGTTTTCAAATGAAATCTTGGAATAGAGTTCATTACTCAAATTGGAAGATAAATTTGACTTGACATCAACTTAATTAAGAGATATGAAGTGATAGAATTGAATTAAGAACATATTGAAAAATTGGTATGATTATTGATTTCCATATGGAGAAAGGAATTTTGAAATTTAAAGGGTGATAAAGGAGTAGAAATGAGTTTAAGTATGTATATGAGAGTTAAGAATATGGTAGAGGATGTAATATGAAGTGTTTAAGTAGAATTGGAGTGATTTTCGGGCTAAAAAAAGAATTCTGGGCTATGTGCATCGATGCACATTCAATGTGTACCGATGCATCAAGGGTATTTCCAGAAATTGTCCAGTGTGTATCGATGCACAGGAAGTGCATCGATGCACCCATTAAAAATTGAAACATCGAATGTAATTAGTGCATCGATGCATAAGGAGTGCGTCGATGCACCCCCTTAAAATTAAAACATCGAAGGTGATTTGTGTATCGATGCATGGGTAGTGTATCGATGCACATGTTAAAGAATGCATCGATACACTGTAGAATGTATCGATGAACTTCAAGGGAAAATAGAATTAGGTATTTCTTTTGGTCTAAGAAATGATAGATTAGAATACATCAATTAGATACTGATATGTATCAATGTATAAACATGTAAATATCGAGCACGAACAAGTTCCGGGATGACCATCAAGTTAAGATTCGATCGGAAGAAAGGAAATCATAAAAGGGGATTGGAACTTAGTGAGGCCAAGGTGAGTGCATACAAGTTAGTTTATGATGTTTAATGGAAATAAGACTTGTGACGAGTCTATTTCCTATATTAGAATGCATGAATTTATGATCATATGCATATGTTTGATTTGGGTATATGTGATATATATTACAATATGTATTAAATGATTTGTGTGAATACATGTATTGTGATAAGTTATAGAACTAATATGAATGATCTATATGATTACATGGGAATGTGAAATAGGTTATATGATAGGTGACCATACATGTTACATAGTATACGTGATTAATTATAAGAATCAATATAATAGATTTATATAACTACATAAGAAAGGTGATGAGTTAAATAAGATTAGACTATAGAGTAATATGAGAATAATATATTGAAGGGAATTGAGTATAAATGATGATACCAAACCATAAGATAAGTATTTACTTATAGGATAATATGATATTAAATGAATATATAGTATAACTTTATGAGGAAGAATTGGGTGTTATATGATTTAGGTATGGAAATGATCTATATGTTAGTAAATTACGTGATTATGTGACTATGTGTGAAATGGAGTAAACTAGGTAATTATAAGGTATGTGAATATATGGTTATATAACAAAGTATGTAATAATACAATGTTATTTGAGCTACTTAACAATAAGTCATAATATTACAGGCATATGTAACATAAGTTATAAGATAAGAAAATATGGGCTTACATGTATTTACGGATATATATATATATGAATAAGATATGATATATGTTTATGTAAAACCATGCAAAGTGATATGAGAAGGAAACTATATGATTATGTGATCATATGAGAATGAAATAAAGAACCATGTGATATATGCCATGAGATATATGAAAGAGAAAGTATATGTAATAAGTGAAAGTCAATCATATGATTATATGAAGATGTTCTACGTGCAAGTGATCTACGTGTATGTGTGATTTATATGGAAATGAACTACTTGACTACGTGTGATCTTATAAAAATGTAATAATAAGACTATATGTATATGGAATGTGTGATAACATAAATATTAATCCCCATGCTATGTGTCATGAGAGCTAGAGGTATAGTTGGCATGCCAAGAGTCGAGGGTCTACGCGGTCCTTCGGGACATATATGTATTCCTTGGAACATGTGTGATATCTTTTGAGACACATAATTGATCATTTGCATATGAATATGATTCTTAAGGAATTTTCTACGTGGTCCTTAGGGAAATTTTAGATGGCACTTCGGTGCAATTCTACGTGACACTTCGGTGCAATTCTACGCGGAACTTCAGTGCAATTCTACGTGGCACTTCGATGCATTTATACGAGCTGTGGTGACAGCATTAGTGCACGACCTCTATAGACTCACATATCAATAGTTCTCACATATGTACATGGGCTAATCAAGAGATAATAACAAATATATGTTGTGATATGATAAATTTTATAGCAAGGACATGATGAGGTATAGGTTAGTATATGATTAAGAAGGTTAAGTATATGTGCTATTTGATTAAATGATAAGTGACTAATGATGATTTATATGTATGCATGTATTTCTTAATAGATAATCTGATATGATTTATATGATGATGTTTGTATTGCTTGGTTAATTGAATAATATGTTGAGTAAAAGAATAGATATAAGAGGATATAATTATAAGATATAAATGATAAGAATATTGATAGTGGAATAAGGTTAGAGATTTAAAATAATTTGTGATAAGTATATGTTATATATAATGTTATATTGTTTTGATGTGGCATTATAAGATGATATGTTCATGCATGTGTAAATAGTTGGAGTTATTTTATAATTTAATGCCTCACTAAGTCAAAGACTTAGCGTGTGATTGTTTCACACGTAGGTTACAGAAACAAGAAGAGAAGTTAAGAGGAGCAAGAAAGGTTAGCACATTCCTTACGAATATCAGATCAGAAACCTATGGAGTATATGTATTTTGTGTTACAAAATTTAGTTGGCATGTAGCTACAAGATTTGGATTGAATATGCTCTGATTGGTTTGTAAAACGATTTAATTCTAATTATTTCTATAAAGTACTCACTTTTTCAAATGATGAATTTAAGATTTTTGGTGGATTTGTAAAAAAAAGAGTTTTGAAAAATCAATGTGACACCTCGGACTTGGATACGGGTTGGGGGTGTTACAATATACATGATAGAACCAATAGTCGAAGCATATGGAATCTTATTCATCCGTTCTCTTTCTTGTGGAGTTGAAGGACACATTTCCTTTAGAAGAGAAATTTCATGTCTCATAGGCAAAAATCCTTTCTTGGATTCTTCTATACTGAACCTTTTCAGCACTTTGTCTATATATGTGCTTTGACTCAGACCTAGAAGTCCTCTTGAGCTATCTCTGTAGATCTTAACTCCTAAGATATACGTTGCCTCATCCAAATATTTCATAGAAAATCAACTACCTAACAAAGTCTTAATAGACTGTAAAGTAGGTATATCATTTCCTATGATGAATATTTCATCTACATACAAAATTAGGAAAGAAACAATGCTCCAACTAGCCTTCTTATAAACACAAGGATCATCTTCATTTCTGATAAAACCAAATTCTTTGATTGCATCATTGAAACAAAGATTCTAGCTTCGACAAGCTTACTTTAGTCCATAAATACACCTCTGTAGCTTACAAACATTTCCAACATTTCCTGGAGTGACAAAACCTTCCGGTTGTGTCATAAACACATCCTCTTAGAGTTGTTTATTAAGGAAAGAGGTTTAGACATCCATTTTCCATATTTTATAATCATGGAATGCAACTATTGTGAGCAAGATCAGAATGAACTTAATCATAGCTACATGGGAGAATGTTTCGTCATAGGCTACACTATGAACTTGTCAAAAACCTTTAGCGACTACTCTCCCCTTGTATGTTTGTACATTACCATCCATGTCAGTTTTCTTCTTGAAAATCCATTACATCCTATAGGTTTGATCCTTCAGGTGGTTCAACCAATGTCCACACTTGGTTTATTGATATGGAATGCATCTCATATCTCATGGCTTCAAGCCATTTTTCATATTATGGGCTCGACACTGCCTCTTGATAAGTTATAGGCTCATATTGATCCATAAGAAGAACATCTCCATGTGTGGTAATGATAAATCCAAATCTCTCAGGTGCATGGCGTTCTCCTGTGGATCCACGCAGTGGTTGTGTTTCTAAATATGTTGATTGTTCCTCAATAACTTGTGAAACATGCTCAACTTCAGGTTTATTGGTTTGTTGCTCTTGAATTTCTCCAAGTTTCTTGATCTTTTAGTATTTATGTTATAAATGTTGTTTTCTTGATCCAAAATATAGAGACCATTAACCAATTGTGTCGAACCATAAAAAACATTATCGAGATAAAAAGAACAACAATTATTCTTAATAATAATCTGCTAACCAATCTTGTCCAAACAAGAGATACAAATAATGTTCTTAGTCAAACTAGGCACAAAATAACAATCCTCTAAATTTAAATCAAGTCCACTAGGAAAAGATAAAACATATGTCCCAATAACTAATGCAACAACTCTTTCTCCATTTCACACTCGTATGTCTACGTCTCATTTAACCAGATTCCTTCTCTTTTGCAGTCCCTATACAGAAGTAAAAATATGAGAACCATAATTGATATCTAATACCAAGGAAGTAGATGTTGACAAATTAACAACAATAGCATAAATACCTGAAACAAACGTTCTGTTTTCTTTTGTCGATATGGCTTACCATAGAGAATCATCTCCGAAATACTTTGAACCTAAACAATAAAATGATGAAGTCAGTCTGTGAGCAATTTAAGATAAAGCATCATAATTCCACTACTTACCTCCCAAAGATGAATGAGGCAGTGGAGGTAACTAATAAGAACATCAAGAGGCTTATAGAAAATATGACTGAGACATATAAAGACTGGTATGAGAAGTTACCATTCACTCTGTTTGCTTATCAAACTTCACTACGAACGTCAATTAAGACAACTCCATTTTCTTTAGCCTATGAGATGAAATTCATGTTACCCATTAAGGTAGAAATTCCCTCACTTCAAATTTTGTCAGAAGTGAAACTAGATGAGGCAGATTGGGTACAAGACATATACGACCAATTGAATTTGATCAAAGAAAAGAGATTGAAAGCCATTTTTCATGGTCAGATGTACGAGAGGCGTATGATACAAGCAACTATAAGAAAGTTCATCCCTGAGAGCTTCATGAGGGAGATATGGTGCTTAGAAGGATCCTACCTATTCAAAAGGATTTTCGAGGAAACTGGATGCCAAACTGAGAGGGACCTTCTGTTGTATAGAAAGCTTTTTTGGAGGGGCCTTGATCTTCACCAAAATGGATGGACCAGAGTTACCTAACCCAGTGAACTCCGATAAAGTCAAGAGATACTTTGCCTGGAAAAAAAAGGAAAAAGAAACAAAAAAATGGAAAAAAAAAGAAAATAAAAAAAATAAATAAAATGGGGTTCAAGATGAAAATCCGTAAAAGGCGTCTTGAAACCAAAGGAGGCCTCAAGTTGAAAACCTGTAATGGATGGCTTGAGTATCATTCAAATTCAGGATTCGTGCATGGTGGAGGTTCTGAATTGATTCTGAAGTTGAAAAGGCTTTGGGTCTACACAGTAACGTCAAATGATGATCAGAGTTGGGACTGAGGACTGAAAAGGTATTGTTTGAAACAACTAGAAAATAAATTGAATAGACGAGATTCAATACTAGTTTATAGAATTTAGTATCTTGAGATTTGGTAGTCTAGAGGGAACTTCACACCCTTACGCCTTGTCATAATTCTCGAGATCCTTTTAACAAATGCTACACTTGAGTCACTTGAAGACGTGCCAGTTTAAAAGAATTTGTATTATTGATATCTAAAGACACCTACTTCATTTTCCATGTATTTACCAAAAAAATTTACATTTATATAAATAAAAAGAGGTCTTTTCTGATTAACGCCCTGTTGCAAGCATCATACTTTGAAAAATTAAAAACACGTAGTTTAACTTGAAAAAATGAGATCATCATGTATTATTGTGAAAAAAGTTTTGGAAAAGTACAGGTGTTCTGAAGCTGACAATGGTTTTAGCACGAGGCTTGCATAATGATGAGCTACAGGAAATTAAAACCTTGGAGTACATAGAAAATTTTTGATAGTTGGGGCTAATCCAAAACGTTTTTCACTGATAAAATAGTTGGTCATGAATACAGTCGGGTTTCAAGAATGAAGAAAACCAAGGTCATGTCCAGCCATAGTGTATCTGATCAAGATTGTTAGCTAGGGTGAATCAATAATGATTTCTGTACCCAATATTAGTCCAATTCACAAGATAGCCAACGAGAGGGGGTTCTCCATTAAGAAATAAAATACACTAAAATTACATTATTGCAAATATTTTAGGAATAAACATGATCACGAAATTAATGCATTAAAATAGATGTAAGTAAGCATCTACAGGTAAACCGAAGGAAAGTTGAAGTTTGAAGATATTGAAATCTTAATATAAAAGTAACCAATTCAAAGTCCCAAAAAGGGAAAGGTTCAAATGACACTCAGAGTCCCATATTTGGTGGTTGCGAAACAAGTTCTCACAAGATAAATGGATTTCCAAAGACTCTCTCAAATTCTAAACCTTCGGGTATGATGTTTTTCAAATTCTCAAACATATACTAATGATTGGTAATGTTTGATTTTCATGTTCGATCTTTGTGAAGATAAAAGAAACAAATTGATCCTGGTTCAGTTCCTCCCAAAGTGAGGTGGAGTGAATCGAATTCCTTTAAAAGATCTGGTTTTCCTTAAAGAATAGTGGATCAGATTCTTCTTCTTTCATATTTGGTCTTCTTGAAGAGCAGTGAAGCAAAATGACTTTAATTCAACCTTCCCTAAAGAGCAGTGAAGTGAATCAAAATTTGTTAAAATCTGATTACCCGAAAAGTGGGGTAAATTTTTCCTCTTTCAAATTTTGTCTTCCTGAAGAGCAGCAAAGCAAATCAAGTTCGATTCAATCTTCCCTGAAGAGTAGAAAAGTGGATCAAAATTTTCTCGAGTCTGATCTCCCCTAAATAGTAGTGTACCAAATCCTCTTTCTTTTAGATTTAGTTTTCCTAAAGAGTATTGAAGCAAATCAAAATCGGTTCAACCTTCCCTGAAGAGCAGCGAAGTGAATCAAATCTTTCAGATCTGATTTCTTGAAAACGTGGAGCAGATTAACCTTTCAATTTTCTCATAATCGGACAAATATGATCATCATTTAATCTTTGCTCTATTATCGTTGCACGACAATGAGCAAAGCAGGGACCCTGTAGATGCTCATTTTGTCTCGGGTTTCAATCGAGCTTCGTTTGGGTTACATATATATATATATAATTATTTATATATGGTCCTATTATTATTATTAATTATACGAGTTAATAGTTTATATTAGTTATATGTGGTTGCATATTTATATATATATATTATGGATGTATGTGAGTATTATACGTATGATTAATATATATTAAATAAGTAACTTGAATATATAATATATATATATATATATATATATATATATATATATATAATGCATTAAATCATTTTATTTTTCTTTTTCTGTTACAGGCCCAAAACTAGAAACCCAATTAACAACCCAAAACATAAGACCCATGTTCAGTATCCCGATCTGCTAAGGTTTAGAGGAAACCCTAGCTTTTCCCTATGCCCAACCGTCACCAAGGATCTCAAAAGTTGGATCAGATTTGATCCAACGATCCATATTAACCCAAGTAGGGTTTCACCCTAATCAACAATAGCATCCACGTACTAAGACCACCGCCACGCTCTTGATGCTCCTTTCGCGTCAACCACATTACCCAGTCGAGAGCCACCCGTGACTCCTTGTCGTGTCTCGAGGACTGCCACCGCCGCCTAGATTCCCGTCGATCGCCTTAAAACTGATGAAAAGGCTTCAGGTAAACCATTTTACCCCATGTTTAACCCACCTCACCGTCGTTTGGGACAGGGCATTATCCCCGCTGAACTACTATTCTCGGTCAGCACCTCTAGCATGAAAATAGCAAACCAACAAGAAAGGGGTCAAACCCTTCCCATAAGCATGCAACACCGAAAATGAAAAAAAGAAGAAAGAGGAAAAATCCTCCCTTTTCGATGATATATAGCGATACAAATTTATTAAATATTATTTTGTGCGGATAATTTATGGAGATACGCCTTAACTAGCAAGGAGTGTGTCTAAGCGAAATGGTTCATAAAAAATGGCATATTCTTATTCGAGTAAGTGTTAAATATATGGCAATGTCATTTCGCGAGAGGAATTATGGAAATACGCTTTAACTGGCAAGGAGTGTGTTTCCAAGGATTGTTAGTACGAAATGACACCCTTTTGTTACTCGATTATTTTTCGAACATACCAAATATATATCTAATTTATTACAAAGATCAAGGCAATTGTCTTTTATATGAGGAATCAATAGAAACACGTCTTAACTTGTAAGGAGTGTGTTTCCGGTTATTGTTCATATAAAAGGATATCATTTTAAATATTTAAAGGAAAGGATCATACTTTAAATATCATTCGATTTTATAATTTTCAATATCTAGATGACGTATAATCGCTTAGGTACCTACTTTGGGTGCTGTGGGGGTGCTCATCCTTCCCCAAACGTAATCGACTCCCGAACCCTTTCCAAAATGAGTTTTTGGTTAAACGTATATCACTTTTACCTTTTAAAATTATTTTTCTTAAAACTATTTTGAAGGATATTTTTTTAGGTATTCGACCTATCTAATCCAAAGTCGATGGCAACTCTAAATTTATTTATTTAAAAAACTAATCTTTTCTAAAATTAAGTTGGATCGCTCCCCGCCATAACCCAAAAAAACTTAAGGACTATTCCAACAATATTAATTATCAGGTGCTCGACACAAAATAAGGAATTGATTATAATATCATAAATTGTCCCAAACAATATATTCATAATAAATTTTCATAATACATAACTTGTATTAATCAATTAATGAATTTAATATAATTTTATAATGGCGAGTGATTAAAATAGAATCAAAACTTAATGTTAAGTATGATTTAAACAATAATAATAATTAAATGATCAAAATAAAAATAAAATGATAATTGAATGATTAAATGCATAATTTACCTTAATTTATATTTGTGTTATTGCATTCCAATCGTAAAATTATCCCACGTCCAATATTACTTATATAAAATAAAAATTATGTGGTATGTGATTAAGAGGTTTAAAGAAATATGTATAATCAAATATAAATGATATTGGAATAAAAGAAAAAATTAAACGAGTATAATAATGATAACATTGTATAGAATATTAAACTTTGTCAATTTATTCTATCAATATTAGTTAATTATATTTGTGGAATAAATCGGCACAATGTTAAGCCAAATAATAAGATCTTTTACGCAATTTTCATTAGTTAATCGATTCTGGCTTTCGAGGGGTTGTAAACTCTAATCCCGCTGCCATTACAACAAGAGTTACGATCATCAAAGGGAGAAAAATAATTAGAATGGATGAGTTGTTGAGTTTAGCCATGGTGTTTTGGGGTTTATTTGTCGATTTGATACTAAAAGATATCTATTGACCTGAATTTTGATCTCAGAATTTAAGAATTATTTATACTAGCTTGTTTAACTTAATAATTAGAATTGGTGTTTTGGAATGAATTTTGATGTCAGAATTTTAGAGATATTTATAATAGATTATTTTAATTTAATGGTTCAAGGAAACGTCTTTGTGTGTTCTTAATTGTTGTTACAGGTATAACAATTTATGACCATTCAATTAACATTTGATAATTTTTCCTAAATCTTTTGAGAAGTAACGACACTTAATTTGGGAGAGCATAAATGTTTGTTTAACCGTCATGCATGAAAAAGAATATACGTTACTCAGGTTCAAAGGTGGGTGTAGAAAATCAACATTCTTGTTTTAAGATTGACGTATCGTATCTATAACGCTTGGTTTATGCTCAACAGGAGCAACAGGCATGTGTCCATCCGGATGCAATACACTTAAGCTGGAATGACTCAGAAGTTCATAAAATGCTCCTACTGCAGATATACCCTAGAACACACAATTCACATCATCATTTCATAAATTTGCTATCCAATTATAGAATCAAATCGATACTTGAAAATACAAGTCATCTGATACCAAAATCGATTTTGCAAGTTCATGCAAATTTTTACCAAGTTTACCTGAATTATGTTAAAAATTCAATATTAGCCTAAATAAGTTCACAACTAAATTAATTTGATGCCATTGCTTACATCAATTTAGCTTTGATGTCATTGCTTACATCAATTTAGTTAGGTGAAAATTAAGTATTTTTCTCATGTTTTAATTTCAATGGTTTAGATTATTTAGTGCTTATTTTAATGAGTGGTTTAGATTGTTTCTTGTAACCTATAAATACCGTACTTGTATTTGAGTTTTATCATCCAACAATCAAAGCTTAATTATAAGCATTTGAAAGCTTTCTTAAGAGTTCTTCCCTTTTGCAATTTTGTGAGATTATTCTAAAGAGTTTTTTTTTTCTTCTTCTCGATCAATTAGAGTTTTTACTCTATTTTGATTCAACAATTGGTATCCGAGCCACGTTTTTAAGGTCTCTTGAAATTCTGAGTATGCTATGTGGCTGCAGTTTTTAACTGATCTTCCACATCAGAAAATATTTCTTGAGTTATTGTCGGGGTTATTACAAACCTTGTGGAGCTTCTTTGTGTTTAGAGTAATTTAGTACTCTGCACGTTTGTTACTCAAGCTTGTTCGGTGTAGTCAAAGCCTTGCCGTTAAGATGGGTGATCTTCAAGTAGTTGGAGGGATCAAGAAGCTCAACAACAAAAACTACAACACGTGGGCAACATGTATGGAGTCATACTTACAAGGTCAAGACCTTTGGGAGGTTGTCGGTGGTGGTGAAGTTACACAACCGGCGACAGAAGATGCCAATGGAATCTTGCGAAAGTGGAAAATTAAAGCAAGGAAAGCAATGTTTGCTTTAAAGACCACAATTGAAGAAGAAATGTTGGAGCACATTCGGGAAGCTAAAACACCAAAGGAATCATGAGACACTTTTGTTACACTCTTTTCGAAGAGGAACGATACAAAATTGCAACTTCTCGAGAATGAACTTCTATCAATGGCGCAACGTGACATGGCGGTTGCCCAATACATTCACAAGGTGAAGTCGATATGTCACGAAATTTCAGAATTAGATCCGAAAGCTGCTATTGGGGAAACCAGGATAAAAAGAATAATTGTCCATGGTTTGAGACCCGAATATCGAGGGTTTGTTGTCGCTATACAGGGATGGCCGACACAACCATCGCTTGTTGAGTTCAAAAATTTGCTTGCAGGTCAAGAAGCCATGGTCAAGCAAATGGGAGGAGTCTCGCTGAAGGGTGAAGAGGAAGCGCTCTACACCAGCAAAAGCAGAGGCACTTTTCAGCGGTATACTGGCAGTGGATCTAAAAAGGATGGTGACAAGGCAAAAAATTACCAAGGAAAGGGAGGCCCTCATTCAGGGGGAGCATCCAAGAATCGGGGTAATAGTAGAAAGTTCGATGGCAAGTGTTATAACTGCAGGAAGATGGGTCACATGGCAAAAGACTGTTGGACCAAGAAAAAGCCTGTTGAAAGTAATACTGCTACTTCTTGTTCGAAGGAGAATAGTGAAGATGGTTGGGATGCTGAAGCGTTATTAGCTACGGAGGAAGAAGAATTAGCTCTCACGGCAACAACACCAGAACGGATTGACTACAAGAATGATTGGATCGTAGATTTTGGCTGCTCAAATCATATGACGGGTGACAAACAGAAGTTACAAAACCTTTATGAGTATAATGGAGGTCGTGTGGTGGTGACAGCTGACAACTCAAGGTTACCGATAACTCACATCGGTAAGCAATAGTTATGCCTCGATATAATACTAACCATGTGCAACTCCAAGATGTTTACCATGTCCCAGGAATGAAGAAAAATTTGCTATCTGTGGCTCAACTAACATCATCAGACCATTATGTCTTATTTGTTCCCCAAGACGTGAAGGTTTATCGTGACGTCAAAATCTCAGAAACACCAACAATGGAGGGACGACGTTTGGAATCAATTTACGTGATGTCAGCAGAGTCTGCATATGTAGACAGGACAAGGAAAAATGAGACATCAGATCTATGGCACATGTGGTTAGGTCACGTTAGCTATTCCAAGCTAAGTGTGATGGTGAAAAAGTCGATGCTTAAGGGGCTTCCTCAACTAGACGTGAGAACAGACACGATCTGTGCGGGATGCCAGTATGGTAAAGCACACCAATTACCATATGACGAGTCGAAGTTTAAAGCAAAAGAACCGTTGGAGTTGGTTCACTCTGATGTGTTCGGACCGGTTAAGCAACAATCAATTAGCGGTATGCGGTACATGGTAACATTCATTGATGACTTCTCCAGGTATGTGTGGGTTTTCTTTATGAAAGAAAAATCTGATACTTTCTCAAAGTTTAAAGAGTTCAGAGACTCAGCTGAAGGAGAAGTGAGAAAGAAGATATGTTGCTTGCGCACAGACAACGGAGGAGAATATAGATCAAACGAGTTCTCTCAATACCTAAGGGAATGCCGAATACATCATCAATACACTTGTGCCAACACGCCACAACAGAATGGTTTAGCGGAAAGAAAAAACCGGCATCTTGTAGAAATTTGTCGAAGTATGCTACATGCAAAGAATGTACCTGGAAGGTTTTGGGCTGAAGCAATGAGGACTGCAGCCTTTGTGATCAACAGACTTCCTCAACCAAGGTTAGGATTTGTTTCACCCTTTGAGAAACTATGGAACATAAAACCTACAGGTAGCTACTTTCGAGTATTTGGCTGTGTATGTTATGTGTTTGTTCCTGATCATTTACGGAGCAAATTTGACAAGAAAGCTGTTAGATGTATCTTTGTGGGATATGACAGCCAGAGAAATGGGTGGAAATGTTGTGATCCAATTGGAAGATGCTACACGCCACGAAATGTGGTATTTGATGAAACATCTTCTTGGTGGTCCTCAGAGAAGGAGGTGTTGCCAGATTCGAGAGAATTTGGAGACAAGCTACAAGAAAAGATGGAGGAGCATGTTGTTCAACTCCAAACAAGTTCAGATGAATCAGAAGATCCAAATGGCGATGATGTCGAACAAAGAGTGACTCAGAATCCTTGGCAAACTGGCGTGTATCAACAACCAAACGAAGAAGGTGGGCCTAGTGAAACAGAAGAATCAATTCCACAATCTCAACTCCAAAGGTCAACAAGAATACGAAGGCCAAATCCTAAATATGCCAATGCTTCCATAATTGAAGAAGCAACGAAGCCTAAGACGTTCGAAGAAGCAATGAAGAGTTCTGAGTGGATGACAGCTATTAAAGAAGAGATCGATGCACTTCAGCAAAATCAAACTTGGGATATTGTACCAAAGATAAAAGATGTGAAACCCATATCTTGCAAATGGGTTTACAAGATAAAGCGCCGTCCAGATGGGTCAATCGAGAGGTACAAAGCGCGATTGGTAGCTCGTGGTTTCTCTCAACGGTATGGACTAGACTATGATGAAACATTTAGTCCAGTGGCGAAACTTACAACCGTACGAGTCTTACTTGCACTTGCAGCCAACAAAGACTGGAACTTGTGGCAGATGGATGTGAAAAATGCTTTTCTTCATGGAGAACTAGATCGAGAGATCTACATGACCCAACCAATGGGTTTTCAAAGTCAAGATCATCCTGAATATATGTGTAAGCTGTGAAAAGCACTCTACGGATTGAAACAAGCACCTAGGGCGTGGTATGGTAAGATTGCTGAATTTCTAACGAAAAGTGGTTATTCAGTAACACCTGCAGATTCTAGCTTGTTTGTCAAAGCCAATGAAGGTAAGCTAGCTATCGTGCTAGTGTACGTGGATGACTTAATCATAACCGGTGATGATGAGGCAGAAATTCTTCAGACGAAGGAGAATTTATCAGTTCGTTTCCAGATGAAGGAACTTGGACAACTTAAGCACTTCCTTGGTCTAGAGGTTGATCGCACACACGAAGGAATATTTCTATGTCAACAGAAATATGCTAAAGATTTGTTGAAGAGGTTTGGAATGCTCGAATGCAAGTCAACTTCAATGCCAATGGAACCAAATATCAAAATGTGTGCATATGAAGGAAAAGATTTGGAAGATGCAACAATGTATCGACAATTGGTAGGTAGTCTGATCTACTTAACCTTGACCCGACCTGACATTTCTTATGCAGTTGGTGTGATGAGTCGGTATATGCAAAATCCAAAAAAGCCTCATTTGGAAGCAGTTCGACGAATACTGAGATATGTGAAGAATACAATTGACTATGGTCTTTTGTACAAGAAAGGTGAAGACTGCAAGTTAGTTGGTTATTGTGATGCTGATTATGCAGGAGATCATGACACCAGGAGATCAACAACTGGATATGTGTTTAAGCTTGGCTCTAGAACAATTTCTTGGTGTAGCAAAAGACAACCAACGGTATCATTGTCAACCACTGAAGCTGAGTATCGAGCAACAGCAATGGCAGCTCAAGAGAGTACATGGTTGATATAGTTGGTGAATAATCTACATCAACCAGTAGATTATGCAATTTCGTTGTATTGTGACAACCAATTGGCAATTCGACTGGCGGAGAATCCTGTCTTTCATGCAAGAACTAAACATGTGGAAGTACATTACCACTTTGTTAGGGAAAAAGTTTTGCAAGAAGAGATTGAGATGGGGAAAATCAAGACAGATGAGCAAATTGCTGACTTGTTTACAAAAAGCTTGAGTGTTGGAAAGTTTGAACATTTCCGTCGTCAGCATGGCGTGATTCAAAGAATGGAGGCTAACATTGAGGGGGAGTGTTGAAAATTCAATATTAGCCTAAATAAGTTCACACCTAAATTAATTTGATGTCATTGCTTACATCAATTTAGTTTTGATGTCATTGCTTACATCAATTTAGTTAGGTGAAAATTATGTATTTTTCTCATGTTTTAATTTCAATGGTTTAGATTATTTAGTGCTTATTTTAATGAGTGGTTTAAATTGTTTCTTGTAACCTATAAATACCCTACTTGTATTTGAGTTTTATCATCCAACAATCAAAGCTTAATTATAAGCATTTGAAAGTTTTTTTAAGAGTTCTTACCTTTTGCAATTTTGTGAGATTATTCTAAAGAGTTTTTTTTTCTTCTTCTTCTCGATCAATTAGAGTTTTTACTCTATTTTGATTCAACAAATTATTCCTTTTCCGGTAATGCTATCGCCCGTATCCCGGCTTAGTTCTCCTTTGGCTAACATTTGGCCGTACCATGCTACGACCTTTTAACAAAGTTACGTAAGTGTCGGCCAGCAAAGGGCCTGCGAGTTTCTCCGGTTCCTCGGCCAACAAATGAGTAATAAAAATCATTTCAGGTGTACAATGTGCAAAATATACTGATTTGCTGGTGGCACTCTCATTGGTCGGTGCTGCTACATTCCTAACAAATTCGAACTCAAAAGTCATTTCATTGTTCATCTTCACATATCAAGCAATAAGCTCCTATTTAGCTAAATGATGCAGAGGAACTCACCAGCTCCAATGGCATAGACATTCTTCAAGCCACCAATAACTTCATGAGTTACAAGGTCACTGTTGTCCCATACAATGAAATGGGGCAGCCTTACAAATTTAGCTAAGGGTTTCCTCCACTTTTTGGTTCCACATATTCGAGCATTAGCGTATTCCTTATTGTAGATCTCGGACGCAATATTCGGTCCCCCAAGATAGAGTATGTTCTCCGTAGATACTCCAGCTGACAGTCGAGTCAAATAAGCAAACATCAATTTGAGATTTTGTTTCTTGCAAGCAAAGAAAAGACGACGAAAGGGGAAGTGATGTTACTTGCTCGATTAATCATTTGTGTTGGAGTAATGATATGAGGAACAAGGTGCAGGCAGCCTCTATGCCCTTCGACAAAGTGATGATGGGGGGAACGGTAATCCTTACCTTCCAATAATTACGGATCTCTTCGAACACCTCCTCAATACATCTTCCCTTGAATTGATCACTTTGAATAGATGTTCTGCTGTGGCTCGATCAACGGCTTTTCCCGGCCTTCTCCATATCCCAATTTGGACCTTTTCACGAAGCTGACCATAAGTATCCTGCAACAAAGCAGCAAAAACACTGCCCCAAGCACCTGCTCCCAAACTGACGATCCTCAATGGATCACCATCAGTCTTGCCAACAGGGCACTGAAGCTCGTCAAGTTTCTCTTCCAAACCATTACTATTGTATAGAAATCCATTCGAGCATAAACTAGAGTCAGGGATTTAAATTGCGGTTGCGGCCGTATTTTCGGTCGCGTTGTGTTTATCGAGGTTGCGAATATAACGGATGCTATTGTGGTCATTGCGGATATCGCAGTCGATAATTTTTTCTAAATGAATTGATTTTTTAAAAAACTAATTGTTTCAACAACAAAAAAATGAAATAGCGCAAAAATAACGGAATAGCGGTCCGTTATTGCCGCGATTGGCCGCTATCCGCTAAATTACGACTACGATCTACCGTTATTGGTGTGATTCGTCTTTCACACCGCTATTTTCCACGATAGCGGTATCGAACGCTGCCGCGACCACGATATAACAGTCGTGATAACGCTATCCGACTGCTGTTTGAATCCCTGCTAGTAGTCCCTACCATCTTCCTTGAAGGTAACAAAGAAAGCTTGATGATCAAAAGTTAAAAAAAAGGAAAGCAGAAGAAACCAGAAATTTCTCAAATTCTAATGATCTTGAAATTTACCAAGTTCCCCAATGTTTTATATGGCATTTCATCAAAAGAAGAAAACTTTATTGGTGGATTCATTCACCAAAACCAAAACTAACTTTGACAACTCTCCATCTAGATTTTCATACCAAAATATTTTAAAGAACTGTTTTGTACAGACAGGATAAAAAAAACATTTTATAGACCTAACTTGCTAACTAAATAATCATGTTGCTGTGTGCTAAGAGCCTTGTTCATAAAGTCTGCAAGTTGCTTTGCTGAAGCTATATTCTTGATTTCAATCAACCCATCTTGTACCTTGTCCCTCACAAAGTGGCAATCTATCTCGATATGCTTCGTTAATTCGCTCATGAAAAAACAAGATGTGTAGCTATTTGCAAGACTGCTTTATTATCACAATGCAACTCAACTGGTTTGCTACTTTCAACTCCCAGCTGTACAAGCAAACCCTTCAACAAAACAATTTCAGCCACAGTTGATGCCATGCTCTTGTATTCCGCTTCTGCTAAAGATCTAGCTACAGTGTTTTTTCCCTAGGACACTAGAGCCTCTCCAATCTTGATGCAGAACCCTGTAACTGTTTTTCGTGTTATGGGACAAGACGCCCAATCTGACTCGCAGAAAGCAACCATTTGACAATTTCCTGAAGCTCGATAAAATAGGCCCTGTCCAGGATTTCTTTTAACATCTTACAATACGCAAATCAGCATCCATATGAGATTGTTTCGAACTCTGCATAAATTGACTCAAGTGATGCACAACAAAGGTTATATCCGGTCGCGTGAGTTAAATAAATCAATCTTCCAATTAACCTTCGAAAAACTGTTTTATCTTTAATTTCTATGTCTTCACTTTGATTCTCCAAAACCTTATCATATTCTGTTGAAGTCAACTTCAAATTTTGCTCCAAAGGAGTCATGACACATCCTGCATCTTTCAGCCCTGTGTAAAACAGATCGAATAGTAACCATCTTGATCACTGGTGAAAAAGTTTCCATAAAGTCAACCCCTCCTTTTGAATATAACCCTTCGCAACCAAACGTGCTTTATAGCGCTCAATTTCACCAGAAGCATCATATTTAATCTTGTATACCCATTTGCAACCAATAGGCACCTTCCCTAAAGGTAATGGAACAACTTTCCAAGTGTTATTAGATTCCAAGGCTTGAATTTCTTCTTTCATGGCTTGCACCCACAAAGGATTTTGAATGGCCTCGGAAAAAGAATGAGGTTCAATGGATGAAGAAACAGAAGACAAAAAAAGATTCGAGTATGTGATGGAAGATGAGAGTAAGACAAAGAAGGAAAGGACTGATAAGAACACACAAATTCTTTAAGCTATCCTGGAGGCTTAGGCACACGAGATGAACGACACGCAACCACTGTCGGTAAAGGAACAGGTTCAGACTGCTTACCACTAGTAGACACAGGTTCAAATTGATCACCACTACCCTGACCAGGAGAACTTGCAGAAATAGGAGAGAAATCAAGAATAACAGGGGATGAAGAGACACTAACCGGTGTGTGAGGGCCGGTGTGTGGCCGGGGGTGAGGAGTTTTGGAAGCTTGGTAAGCTTCGGCCGATTACGTGAAGAGGGGAAAATGTTTTCTGTTTTAATTAAAAGGGTAAATCACGTACAGCTACTTTCTGTTTAGCGTGTTTCACATTTGGTCACCTATTTTGTTGGTTAATCACCCTCAGGTCCTCCCTGTTTTGCGTCTTGTCACGTTTTGGTCATCATTTTAAGGGAAAATCATGCCCAGATCCCCCCTATCTTTGCCTTGTTAATCGATTTTGGTCACTGGATGATTTTTATTTTATTTTATTTTATCTGGACTCACTGTTTTGCTTTCATTTTTATTTGATCACTTATTTATGCATTTTTTATTTCGAATTAACCACTAACTTTTATTTTATTGCACTCTAACCATTTTTTATTTATTTATTGCACTAAATATTCGATATGACCTTGTGGTGACCCGATTCGGGGTTCAATCCACATTATTATGGTTCGGACTCTATTAACTCCTAACTGTTAATTTTATTTTTTATTAATTTGTTTGAATTATTATACGACCTTGTGTGACCTGATCCGAGGTATGACCCGCATTATTATGATCTGGACTATGCTAACATTTCTAACACTAACTGCTAATTACTAACATCTAACCACTAACCGCTAATTTTTATTTATTTATTTATTTTATGTTCAAACCATAGTACGATCTTGCGACAACCCGCCCCGAGATACGACTAGCATTATTCCTGGTCCGAGTGAAATATTAAAAAATAACACTAACATTTTATTTTTATTACTCTTTTATTTTTTTATTTAATTTTATGCACATTTAATTTTCTACCCTTTAATTTTTATTTATTTAATTTCAGTCCTTTAATTTCATTACTTTAACTTTCTATCTTTTGTCCTTCATTTCTCAGTACTATAATTTTGGTCCTTTGACTATTGCACTATATTTTCTGTTTATTTTATTTTAGTCCCATTAATATATATGCATGTTTTATATTTTTATCACATTGAATGCCTTATTTTGCTATATTGTATTTTGATCCTTATGTTATTTATGATTCTATTTTATTTAAGCACTTATATTTGTGTGATCCTTGTTTTTGGGTCTTTTCTTTTTATTGTGATTATATTTTTGTCATTCAAGTTTAAACTTTCATCATCTAGCATGATTAACTAAATTTGTTCAAATTGGCTTAATTTTTTTATTTTGGTCGAATCAAATTATTTTAATATTGAATTCTTGGGAGAAATTATTATATTCTTTTTATTTAAGTTGGAAAGAAAAATATTTGTCCTAAAGTATTTTAGGGATTATTTTCTCTTCGATTGGAAATATTAGAATATTTTCTATTTCTCCTTAGAATTTTCCGTTAAATAAAAATTGTACGGTTGAATTTGGAATAATAGGATCGTAACTTAATTTTATATTTGAATTCTTAGATTTCTATTATTAGAGACAATTTATGATAGGGTATCAATTTTTGGCGTTTTGGGGGGTGCTTATTCTTTCCCAGGCGTAATCGACCCCCGAACCCCTTTTTTATTACTAAAAAAGAGTGAATTTCTGGTTATACGTAAATTGGTCCATCTTTTAAAATGATGTTTTCTTAAAAACTCTTTTAAAAAGTAGTTTATGGGTATTCGACCTAACTAACTTAAAAGGTTGATGGTGACTCCAAAACATTTCTTTTACAAAATCAAAATTTTCACAAATAAGTCGAGACATTTCGTCTCACCGAAAACCGGTTACAAAAGCTTGGCGACTCCTTTGGGGACTTAGTGGATCAAGCCCTAAATTGATTATATATTATCTCTATAGTTGGAAATTGAGAATTCAGTTTTATTTAATTCATGATTCTTTTGGTTTCTTTCATTTTTTTATTCTTTTATTTTATTTTAATTTTATATCTTTATATACTAATGTTTGTATTTGTTTGATTTTCATATATTGAAAATTTGGATTCGTTTTAGCTCAATTTTAGTGTGGTTGTTTGTCAATGGTTTGAGAATTTCTCCTCACACACGACACTTGCACTGCATAACATAAGCTCTATACTCGAGGTCTTTCCCCTTTAAGTGGGAGCGAAAGCGACGCCTTCGTGAGAATTTATTCTCCATGTCAGACCTAGCAAGTAGCTTCCGGGTTTCATATGCCATATGTCTTCGTGAGGTTTTATTCTCCATGTCAGGCACAGAGAAATGTGTCCTCTTGAATTGAACTCGATCCGCTTAAGCCTATAATGGGTGAGGATCGAGGGTCTGGCTCACCTAAGGGGGCACCTGCAAGGACAATTTGAGTACCTTTACTCCTAGAATCAAAACTCTATATATAATGAACTGTAGAAGCCTACCCGATCTAAGACCACGCCGAAACTTTGTCCATAGGTACTCAAATAAGTGTACAAAGAGGAGAAATAAACTCTAACCTTCGTCTTTAAATTTATTCAATAAATTATTTTTTGAATAAATGTCTGTGAATTAGAAATTATGCGGTTAGGAATATAATATCCTCTGTGTGTTTTATTCACTGTATTTTATGGTTCATTTACCAGTTGAATTTAATCTTTTAATATTTCACTAACATACATTTCCTCTCTTTGATTATTATTTTCGCTAACATATTTTCCTTGTCATGTTGCTTTATTTTGTGTGCAAACATACTGCTAATACCTGAGTTATTTATCAAAATTAGAAGGCTTTTAAAATGATAATGCCATTCGAATGGGTAGATATTTTTTATCTGGTTTGAGATATTGGGACGTTGTGAGTTCTTTGAAAGTTGTTCTAGGATAATTACCTTGGAATTAACACATGTTTTGTACATATCATGTCATAGAAGGTATTTATTCCCGAGTTAACAGTCGCATTAGAAGGCTTTCAATATGGCAATGTCACTCGAAGAGGTAGAAATAGAACTGCAAAAACGTATCAATGGTCTAGAAGGGTGCTTTAGGAAACAGCTGAAGAGGTACATCAAGCTGGAATACATGAAGCTCAAATGATGCAATTGATCAAGTCGTTGATACATCTAGCAGAAAAGAAGTAATATATTTGAAGTCGTCAAGGAACAACGATAACCAACACGAGACAGTGGATGATGTCAGTCGCATATGGTCGCTCAACAAATGCATTTCTGGAAATAAAAGTCGAAGTGCTGGAATTTTCCATCAAGCCAAGGATAAAAGAAGATTGTTTCCTTGGATATTCGATCAAAATTGAAGAAGTCAAGCAATATGACGTGAGTTGTAGTTTCTATTTGCCTCATTGTATTCGCATCCGCATCCGCATTCGTATTCACATTCGCATCTTTGTATCGTTATGTTCGCAGTTTCATTCTGACATTATGCATTTGCATTTTGTTTTTTCTACAAGTATTCGATCATGAAAATTTAGCAGTAATTCATTGAATATCCCATGAAGAAATTCTATAAAAAAACCAAATTAGAGCCAATTTAGTCTTCCTAGAGAAGGATAAGTGCCATGAATGAGATTTTAGCACATGTTACTAGAATTGAGAAACTCCAAGAGCATCTAATCAAGACTCAACAAGAGATGATTGATCGAGCAAATAAATTCCAGGACGATTAAGAGAACAGATGTATAAATTGATGCATATGATGACTGTTTTTATTCATGGGGAAAGGCCACTAGAGGATCCCGCTATAAAGACGATGAATGAGAGTAATGGGGTCGAAATGACAACGATAGATGATCAAGAACTTGATAAAGAGAAGGGTATTTCAAGCCAGCTCTAGAAATCAGATGTGGTCCCAGAAGGCTCAGTTGAATTGATAGTAAGGGATAGGCCTAACTCAAAGAAAAGGGGCATAGAGGAAGCCCAAATAATTATCAAGGAAGTAAAAAAAAAGGTCAGATTTTTCCACAATGGTCTCCGAATGAGAAATGGTCCTGTAATGAGATTTCTTGGATAAACCAAGCTGAAACCTCAAAACGTTTAACTAAGGTTTCTAGTAATCTTGAAGGAAAATTTCAAGATCCTCTCGAGCGAGAAATTAAGAGATTCAAGGTAGAGAAGCACAAGGCCAAAATTCAATGCCCAAAAATTTCTTTATCAACAAAAATTAATGTAGTCAAGTCTTGTAAAGACAACATGGTGCACGAGAAAGAGAAGAGAAATCCAAGCAAGAAGGTTTTAGCGGATGTAATCCGAGATTGGCTATGAGTGGGAACAAATTGGTCAGATGCAAGTCTCAAAGGATCTCAGAAGCCTATATCAGATTTCTGATGACAAATGGGGCATTACACATTTTAAAGAACCTTCTAAATACTCTACCAATCACTGCAGAAAATGTTGCTCAAAACCCAACCAAGACTATCATACTCAAAGAAAATTGTTTTGGATCAAATTTGGGCCCAATTTCCAACCAGAGAAGAAAGAGTTGAACAAGCAAAAAAAGAGGAATATATCAGTCAGAATGAGGGTGATAGTCTTTTGAAACATTTGAAACATACTTTCCAGTTTGCAAAGGTCAATGTTGAACCATATTTGATGGAAAAAACTTATGCAAAAGAAAAGTTGAAGGATCAAGAGCTGCACATCACCATTTTGCCTGAAGATGGTGAGGTTAGAAAATTCACACTGAAATCTGATCTTTTTTCCTTGAAAAAGAACTAAACAAGTGGACTATAGAGGATCTCCTTTTAGTTTTTAGATGAAATTTAGATTAATACTCGGAATTAACCCTTATGCTTTTGCCCACGAACATTAATGAATCTTTTGTGAAGGGCTTCTATGTTAATTCTACTTTTTTTTGCAATTGAAGATGATTTCCTTCATTTCTCAAGTAACAAACATTTTTTATTTCATTTTTGACATTTTTTATTATTTCATTCATTCTATACGAATGTCTATTATGCTTCTAAATGTATATATTTGTTCCAATTTTTCTTTGCATGTGTCTTAATCATTAATAACATGAAAGTTTCGGAACTTTAATCATGAGATGAATTTCAAGCGACCAGTGTTTAGTATAAATCTATGAGTGCAAAAATGAGGTAGAATGTGATATTTTTAACAAACTATTGAGGCTGGTGAAAAAGGAGTATGAACAGATCTTATTTCACCATAAAGAAATCAAGATTTTGAATGAACAAAGAAAGAAGAGAGATAGAAATTGGCTCTAATTTTCACATGAAATGAATAAAGAGCTAATAGAGTTGCTTCAAGATTCCGAAGGCATCTTTTCTTGATCTTATCAAAACATGCCAGTATTAAATACAAATGAAATAGAGGTACAAGTTCTTGATATCCCAAACGTCTTTGAAAATTCATTGAGATATGCGTCGAGACTGCATGATGAGTCTGAAGGAATGGAAGAGTCATATATTATATTAGCAAGAAGCACATTGATTGTGAGATCTGACACCTACCAATCCAAGAGACATGATGTACTTTGGTATGGGCTACCTAAAGGCTCAGATAGTACATGTTATACCACACTATTGATCTCTAGAATCGATCCTCTAAAGTGCTTAACACAATCATCAGCATTAACTAGAAGAATTGCACAATAGCAAGGGTTGGTATCAGAATCTGACATTGTGTATACGAGCTAAAAGACTATAAAAAAGAAGTATTGTAGTAGATTTTCTGGCTAGTCATGCATCATATGATTATGAGTCCTTCAATTTTAATTTTCCAGATGAGGATTTATTGTGCATCTCTACTGAAGAAGAAATTAAATCAGTAGACGAATCCTGGAAAATTTAATGGTTCATTCAATGCTTTGAGGAGAGGAATTGGGGCAATGTTAATGTCTGTTACCCTTTCACAAACAGACCAGAGCTCTTTTTCACTTACAATGTGACAAAATGTGATAGGGAAGCAGTGGTGGGTTAATGAACATTTCTCTTGTTGAAGAATCAAACCTAGAAAGCTCTAGACTCGATGAAGAACAATGGGGAATGAATAGGGGAAGGTGGTGGTATCAATTAGGGTTCTTGGGATTTCTTTTAGGTACTAGAAACAAGGTAAGAAACAAGATTAAAACGAGATAAAAGAATTGCAAATAAAATAAGATAACCAAGAAATCAAAAGATCTCCCTTATGAAGGTGAACGGTAAAGATGATTGATGGCGTGGATGGATATATGGAAAATCGATGGATAATGTCCTATCGAGCCCTCCTAGTCGTAATGAAAAGGCAAACACGATAATATGGCTCTAACCAACCCTCCTAGTCGCAATGAAAAGGCAAATTGGAGTGTGAAGATTAATCTCCCTCACAAGAACTTGAAAGAACTCAAGGAGAAGAAGCTTCGAAGGCACAAGGCAATATACACTTGCAAAAATGAACTCTCGTTGTATTATTAATCAAAGAAATCTTAATTACAAGGTTGAATGAAGCCTCCTTTATATAGGGGCTGAGTTCTAAAAGTCCTAAATAACTAATGAATAAAATAATAATAAACTAAACATGTCTTAACTCTAATTCCTAATAAAATAATAATAACTAAAAATAATATTTTAACCCAACCTTAATTCCTAATAAAATAATAAATCTAATCCTAAAAGATAATACATCATCCTATATTAAATTATATTACAAATAATCAATAAAAATATTGAGAATTCGTAATATTTATAAAATCCCGTATAGGATTTTCTGTATGCACCGTCTTCAGTAAAATGACCATATCTTGAGTTCCCGATATCGGATTGATACGATTCAAGAACCGTTGGAAATATAAGAGAAATAAGGTCATATCTACAGAGGACATATTAACCAAATAAGATCAGGATCCCATTCAAAAAGTCGTTGCAAGTCTGCTTCTGTTATGATCTTCTTTTCCAATGCTTGGACAAGTGGATCATTTGGAAGAGTTATTACTTCTTCCTTTGATGTGAGCCTTGTGATGCACGTATCATCCTCCCTTTCTTCAAAAATATTCGACCCCGAATCTAAAACATTAAAGGGAGCAACATTAGAATCATTTAATGATTCATTCACATTATACTTACCGAATATATATGCTTTGAATCATCGAGACTTTGTTCTTCTAATAGGTTCGAGTAGAAACATTAGTCCAAAGAAGCATGTATTATGGACTCTGGTGCATGTATCATTCCCCCACTCCTCAAAAGGATTCGTCCTCGAATCTGAAAATCCAAGAGAAAGAGACTTAGATGTGTTTAAAGGAAAACTTGTGAAACATTTACCAAGATCAATGTGATGTGTCTTTATGCGTTTCAGTCGAGGTTTCTTCTTTGTAGGAACTGATTTCTTGTAGTCTTGAAATCCTCTTTTGCATACAAGTCTTGTAATATGATGTTTAGGTTGAAATTCAACATGGCGTCGACCACTGTTTTCTTTCTGTATGATTGCTTCAGATAATTTCTCCATGGTTTTATTCGTGTGTGATGAGAATGAGTGTTTAAAAACCATGTCAATTGGTTTGTTAAAGTAATCCCTTAAGTCTCCTAAGTATGGTTCATGAATTAATAATTCTCGACAGGAGATTTGTAGATTGTAGAACCTTTGTGGTAGTGCATCGTCTAATGTGTTTTGCTTACCTCGGTCAGCTACGCACTTAAAGGAGTTGTGTTTAGTATGGATGACAACTTCACGAGCCTTACCTTGTAAGAAGGAGAAGTATGTTACAATGTCATTAAAATGAGTAATAAAATACTTACCTTTAGACTCCCGTAAATCGTGACTCTTCATCGATATGGCATAGTAATTAGGGTCAGTCTCGTGTTTCTTTTACTATTTCATCATTTACATGGATTTCCTGTGCACGAACTATAAAGCCTGTAGAGTTGTTCAAATCATGTTTCGTCATTAAGATGGCGTCACGACTAAGGCTTTCCTGGATGTAGCCTTTTTGTAACAAATCCAACTCTTTGGTTTCTTAGAGATTGTATGTTTGACGAGGTATGATGGAACCTTAAATTAGATTGGTTTGGCGTTGTTTTCCTCTTTTCAATGGTAGTTCGTTAGGTAGATCACCTAACACTTCTCAAAAATCCTGTAAAAGAGATGAAAACACACTAGGCAAATTCTTGTTAATGTTAGAAAGCGAACAAGGATGCAAGGCTGTTTGTAAAGAAGGTTCTCTCTCAATTCTTTTGTGCTCATACATAGATTTTGGTTCACTCTTTTCTTCTCACATTTAGGTTCACTCACCTCCCATGGGTCATTATTATTTTGGCTTTTATAACTAATGACCTCTTTTGCTTTTGCCTTTTTCTCAACTTTTTCTTTTTTTGCTTTCCCTACCTCCTCAAAAATTATCATTTGATCTTTAGGGACTGGAAGTGTGTCATTCTTTGCTGGTCGTTCTTTCTCCTTGTCAGGTTTGTCATCTCTTGGATTTTTTAGAGAAGATGGAGTAGAAGATGAGGAAGGATTTGAAGGATTACCTTGGTAAGAGGATGAAGTACCTTGGTAATGTTCACTGAATCGAGATCTCCTTTGGATTTGTGCTTCGATTGTCATTGCTTTCTTTAGTGCATCTTCAAGGTTTTCGTACCCTTGTAGATCAAGAAGATCAATGATGTTTGAGTTTAAGCCGACGATGAATCTTGACACGATGACCTTTTCTTTTTCGGTTATGTTAGCCCTATTGAGTAAGGACTGCATCTCCTTATAGTACTCTTCAACTAAACTTCTACCTTGTCGAAGTCGGTCTAGTCGTAGTTTAAATTCTCGTGTATAATGTATCGGTAGGAATCGCTTCCTCATAGTTTGTTTGAGGTCAGTCCAAGAAGTGATTGTTGGAATTTGGAAGTTCTGAATCTTTTTCCTTGTTTGCATCCACCAAGTTCGAGCATATCCTTCGAATTGTATGGTGATGAGGTGAACTTGTTTAGCTTGGGGGCAGTCATGGTATGCGAACATGAGATCAACTTTTCCTTCCCATTCGATGTACCTATCTGGATCATTGTCTCCTTTGAAAGACGGGATCGTGAACTTTGGTTTTGCAAAGAGTTTGGGTGCTTGAAAACGTGGTTGTTCTCGCCCGGGTACCAAAAGTTCAGCATTGTTTGGCCTTGGATTCTGGTTTGTTAGATCCAGTTGTGATTTTTGTCGTTCTCTCACGATTTCATCAAATCTTTCAACTTGAGTCGTGAGTCAGGCAAGTGCGGCTAAGATAGCCGTAAGTGTCTTGTTGTTATTGTCGCCCATCCTGAAATCATAACACTCAAAAGAAAATTTTAAAGTAAAATAAAAATAAAAGGAAGAAAATTCAACAAAGCAAGAAACCTCACAAGTCACTCCAAGAAAGTAACACAACGAGAGGCAAGTAAGTCGATCTTGTACTCTTTAAAACTCACTTTACCAAGTAATCTTCCACAGTTCGTATCGAAGTTTGATTACTAGCAAAGGCGATAAGAAAACCTAAAAGTTCTAAGAGGCCAAACAAGGGTTAGACTCCAAGAGAACGAGAATGCAAGGGAGGAAGAAGTATGAAAACTCTTTAATCCTACTAAAACAAGAAAGATAATGTGTTAGATAATGCAAAAGAACAATAAAAAGGAAAAACAAAAGAACCTAAAGCACTAAGAGTCAAAGAAAAAAAAAGAATCAACCCATAAACCTAGAAAACGCTGGATCAACTTGAGCAACGTTTTTGAGGGGTTTACCGGTGTCAAAAAATTTTGGGAAAATTCTTGAATGTCTTTCGATGCGTCAAGAAACAATCTGTAAAATTTCATAACCAAATACCTTCAGTAGTATCCAGTGGACTCTGTTGAACGGTGAGTCCTCAAACAATCTGTTTTTTTTTATCGCTTTGTTCGAAGGTGTTATTGATCTCCAAATATTCTTATTTTTTGTGTAAATGATCTTCAATATATGATGTTACAATCTGAAAATTTTCACCATGAAATTACTCCTGTATAATTTTCAAGAAATTCGACAAGATCCTAGACCGAATCTGCCGATGAAACTTGAAGAATGTATTTGAAGGCTCTAATGAACTCCGATTTGGGTGAATTTCGGACTGGAGATTTATATTAGAATGAGTATGATATCTGGAGAAAATCAGCCCTAAATACCTTCGTTTTCATTTTTTTAAAATTTTGGCTTTCTTGTTTTTTTTTTGGCTTTTTTTTCCTTTTTTGTTTTTTTTAAAATAGCAAACTAACAAGAAGGATTTGAATCTTAATTAAAATTAAATAAAAAGAACCTGAAATGATGAATCTTCTCTGGACTAGCTCCGTTGGGATACCTTGACGGTTTTGTGTGCAAGAACAAGCAAGATTGCTTGCTTCTTTCCAAGAATCGGCCCAAATCTGATACCAATTGATAGAGAAGCGGTGGCGGGTTAATGAACGTTGCTCTTGTTGAAGAATCAAACCTAAAAAGCTCTAGACTCGATGACGAACAATGGGGAATGAATAGGGGAAGGTGGCGGTAGCAATTAGGGTTCTTGGGATTTCTTTTAGGTATTGGAAACAAGGTAAAAAATAAGATTAAAACAAGATAAAGAAAAGATAAAGGAATTGCAAATAAAATAAGATAATCAATAAATCAAAAGATCTCCCTTATGAAGGTGAACGGTAAAGATGATTGATGGCGTGGATGGATATGTGGAAAATCGATGGATAATGTCCTATCTAGCCCTCCTAGTCGCAATGAAAAGGCAAACACGATAATATGGCTCTAACCAGCCCTCCTAGTCGCAATGAAAAGACAAACACGATAATATGGCTCTAACCAGCCCTCCTAGTCACAATGAAAAGGCAAATTGGAGTGTGAAGATTAATCTCCCTCACAAAAACTTGAAAGAACTCAAGGAGATGAAGCTTCGAAGGCACAAGGCAATCAGCACTTGCAAAAAAAAAACTCTCGTTGTATTATTAATCAAAGAAATCTTAATTACAAGTTGAATGAAGCATCCTTTATATAGGGGTTGAGCTCTAAAAGTCCTAAATAACTAATGAATAAAATAATAATAAATTAAACATGTCTTAACTCTAATTCCTAATAAAATAATAATAACTAAAAATAATATTTTAACCCAACCTTAATTCCTAATAAATAATAAATATAATCCTAAAAGATAATACATCATCCTATATTAAATTATATTACAAATAATCAATAAAAATATTGAGAATTCGTAATATTTATAAAATCTCGTATTAATCCCGTATAGGATTTTCTGCATGCACCATCTTCAGTAAAATGAACATATCTTTAGTTCCCGATATCGGATTGATGCGATTAAAAAACCGTTGGAAAGATAAGAGACATACGGTTGCATCTCCAGAGGACATATTAACCAAATAAGATCAGGATCCCATTTAAAAAGTCGTCGCAAGTCTGCTTCTGTTATGATCTTCTTTTCCAATGCTTGGACGAGTGGATCATTTGGAAGAGTTATTACTTCTTCCTTTGATGTGATCCTTGTGATGCACGTATCAGAATGTGAGGCTTTCACTTTGAGGATAAGAGCAGTCATGGAAATAATATGTCAGTGCTTAAAGTATGGGGGAAGTTCTTCAATTAGAAGTATGTCAACTACGAAGATAGTGAGAATTGCCACATGAAATTGTCCTTCATCGTGTATACATGTCCAACTTCAGTATATACCCTGATGAGGTACAACACCATTTTCATTTGGTTCTGGAATAAAAATAGTTTTACTCATCGCATTCGAGATTTCGTTACTTCAAGTTTCAACAAAAGTAGAACTGAGACGAAGTTGAAGTACGATGTGATCAGTTGAACTCTGTTGAAAAAAAGAGGTTGAAAGTTATCTACCATGAACAAAGGTGTCAAAAGAAAATGACACGAGCTCATAATAAGAAAGTGCGTCCAATAGAAGTCTGAGAGAGGATCTAGTGATTGAAAAGATCTTGCCAATTCATAAAGATTTCCTTGGGAAATGGATGCTTAATGGAGAAATAACCAAATGTTATCAATAGGTCGTTTTTGGAGGAGTGTTGTTGAATTAAGTGATCTATAAAGTAAAATTCGGGTTAAGAAGTACTACACTCGAAGAAAAGAGAATGAAGAAAAGAATAAGGAAAATAAAAAGAAAAAAAGAAAGAGAAAAGAAAAATGAAATAAAAATGAAAATGAAAAGAAGAAAAAGAAGAAAAAGGAATAAAAAAAAGAGAAAAGAAAATTGAAATGAGGGTTCAAGATGAGAATCCACAAAGATCATCTTGAAACCAAAGGAAGGATTTGAGTTGAAAACCTAAATGAGCGGCTCAAATATGTTAATATTAGGCATCCGAAAAATAAAACCCTCTCAAGATTCAAGTACTTTGGGATGAATTTCGCGTCTGCAAACATTTTTGCTATTTTTGAAGTCCTTTAGACACAAGAACTTACATCTACGCGGGGATGTATCCAATTAATTAATTTAGAGAGCCTGATACTTTGAGAGGAGCTTCACATCTACAGATATTTTGGTAACATTTGAGATCTTTTGGATAGAGACTTACCTCAGTGCTCCAAATTATATCAAGTCAATTGGTTCTAGAACATTCATGCTAGTAATGTTTGAGACATCTTACTTTATTTCTCGATTTTTACCCTTTCAATGGGGACCATGACTTTATAAAATTCCAATTTTCTCATTTCGAGCCCCAATTTTGTTCATTTACAAGCATCTTATAAGTATATTAACATAGTTCAAAAGAAAATAAAAGATTTCTTGGTATTACTTTGAGCTAATTTTTTAAAGTGCATGGAATCTAAAGTAGCCTAAAACCTCGACTCTCGTGTTCATATGTAAAAGTGTGTATGTCAAGAAAAGATATATGAGATTAATTCATAAGGATAACTATTCAATCATCATCAAAGACATTTTTCAAGATGTTTTCATCTGGAAAAATAAATAAGATGATTGTTTAAGAATGATAGAGATCCTTGAAGCTGGTGAGAGTTATGCTGCCTCAAATAAAAATGCAAAGGCAAAGGAGACATTCTCCAATCCTTGGAACAATGAAGTCTAAAATATCAGAAAACTCAAGAATAACAATTTTCAAACTTCTTTGTGACGTCATCAAAAACTGACCAAGAAGCAAGCGACCACCTTAGTAAGAAAGGGACATATATTGTTTTAGGAATTTCTGTCATCTCAAGTCATAACAAATGTACAGGGCATTCCTGTGTTAGATGTATTAATCACTTGTTTGAGCAAGTTTGAAAATAAGAAGTTTTGATAATGATGATCAAGAGTGTCATAAGTACCCACATTGGGGCATGGCCAAAGACATAAATCATGTTTGGGATAACAAGATTCAAATCAAGAATATATTGAGAATAAACCTCGATGCTCGGAGTATCAATGGCAGAATATGAAAACAAAAAGGGCTTACCTTGAGAAATAGATCATTCATGCTTCAGTTGGCAAAGGATTCATGAGAAATAATTTTGATTGAATAGTCGAGTTAGGGATAGGTAAGGTGTCCAATCATCTACCTGATCGCAATAAGAATTCAACAGAGGAAACACTTCTTCCAAAATTATATTGAAGAAACAAGACAAAACATAGAATACATAAAGGACATGATTGTATAAGATGATTAGATTGACCATATTGATATTGAGGCAGGTACCATACAAAAGGGATCAAGTGAAAGAGGACTGAGATATCCACTTTGAAGTCAAAGGAGGATTAATGATAAACATTTTTGCATACAAAGAAGTCATGCATTATATTTAGAGATATTTAAGTACATTCATATCGTCATATATATACATAATTCTTACAGATTTTCCAGTGAAATAAGAGAAAGAAAAGAAAATTTAGAATTCAAGCTTCAAATAGAGGGAATTACATTAAGAGTGGCAGAACCTCAAGAATTGAGAAACTCAATACATAGAATAATCATCATTTTTAAAGTGGGGCATGTTACCGGCTAACACGATTTTTTAGAAACTAAGCCTAATTTTCAGGGGTTTCTTGATAATTGTAAGTGAATTTTAAAAGAATCTAGGTTTGATATTCGAAAGTTTCTTGATTATTTTTAAATGAATTTTGAAAGAAGCTAAGTCCGATTTTTGGAAGATTCTTGATGATTTTTAAATGAGTTTTAAAAAAAACTAAGTCTGATTTTTAGAAGTTTCTTGATGATTTTAAAATGAGTTTTTAAAGAAACTAAATCTGATTTTCATAAGTTTCTTGTTGATTTTCAAATGAGTTTTTAAAGAAATTAAGTCTGATTTTCAGAAGTTTCTTAACTATTTTTAAATGAGCTTTCAAAGAAACTGTCTGATTTTTCGAAGTTTCTTGATGATTTTTAAATGAGTTTTTAAAGAATCTAAGTCTGATTTTCAGAAGTTTCTTGACGATTTTCAAATGAGTTTTTAAAGAAACTAAGTCTCATTTTCAGAAGTTTCTTAATGATTTTTAAACGAGCTTTTAAAGAAACTAAGTCTCATTTTCAGAAGTTTCTTGATGATTTTTAAACGACCTTTCAAAGAAAGTAAGTATGATTTTCAAAGGTTTCTTGACATGATGAATTTTTAAAGAAGCAAAGCCTGATTTTTATTGGTTTCTAGATGATTATTTCCAATGAAATTTTAAAGAAACTAAGTTTGATTTTCAAGGGTTTCTTGATTAGTAAGTCCTTCGGGCCATCAGTAAGTTTTTCGAGCATGATGCTTATATCTTTCAAGCATGATGCTTAAATCTTTCGGGTAATCTATAAGTCTTTCGAGTAAGATGATAAGTCCTTTGGGCCATCCATAATACCTTCGGGCATGATGTTTTCACGTGATTTTCAAAAATGAGAAAGTGATTTCCAAAGTTTCTCATTTAAATCTTTTCTGAAAATTGATTCTTGAAAAGTAAGAAAATGATTTACAAAGCTTCTTACTTAGTAAGTCATTCAGGTCATCATTAAGTCTTTCGAGCATGGTGCTTAAATCCTTCGGGTCATCTATAAGTCTTTCGAGCAAGATGATAAGTCATTCGGTCCATCTATAAGAGCTTCGTGCAGGATGTTTTCACATGATTTTCAAAAAAAATAAGAAAGTGATTTCCAAAATTTCCCATTTAAATCTTTTCTGAAAATTGATTTTTGAAAAAAATAAGAAAACGATTTCTAAAGTTTCTTACTTAGTAAGTCCTTCGAGCCATCATTAAGTCTTTCAAGCATGATTCCTAAATCTTTCGGGCCATCTATAAGTCTTTCGAGCAAGATGATAAGTCATTCGGGTCATCCATAAGACCTTCTGGCAGGATGTTTTCACATGATTTTCAAAAAATGAAAAATCAATTTCCAAAGTTTCTCATTTAAACCTTTTATAAAAAATTGATTTTTGAAAAGTAAGAAAACGATTTTCAAAGTTTCTTACTTAGTTATTCTTTCGGGCCATTAATAAGTCTTTTGAGCATGATGCCCAGATCTTTCGGGTCATCTGTAAGACCTTCGAGCAGGATAAAAGAAGTAAAAAAGGAAAATAATAATAAATTCCTAGATTTGATAATTAATGGTAGATGTATTTTTCTCATGTTCGTCATTTGTGAGGCTGGAGCGAGCCAAATGAGAAGATTTTCAAATACTCATAGAGGCGATCCATTAAATTATGAGATGAGAGGACGATTCGGTGGAGGATCAAGAAAGAACGCTGTTGTGAGGTCAAGCTTGAAGAACTAGAGATGGAGACTCGACCAAGAGAACGAAGCAAAAATGACATCATTTGCAGCAAGAACTAGACGATTCCAGAAAGAGTTAGATTAGTATCACCTGGGCTCATCCATCACATAAGGAGTTGGATCAGCATCACCTTAGGTCAACAATCGCAAAAGAGTTGGGTCAACATTTTCGAAAGAAGAAGTTCATAATGAGAACTTCTTCAATCAGGTCAACCATTGCAGAAGAGAGTATATTAACATTCCCAGCGAAGAGTTCATAATGAGAAGAACTCGTCTGATAAGAAGAAATTGGAGCTCAAGATTTTAGCAGCTCAGGCCAGATAAAAAATGGTGCTTACTATCTTTGCTCTATTCCTATTCCACAACAATGAGCAAATAGGGGCAGCTGTAACCACCATTTATTATTATTATTATTTTATTATTAAGAAATAATTTAATATTGTATTAGTTGGGGTTATAATAACCCTAACCAACTTTGTAATAACCCTTTTCCCCGAAAATCTAGAAAATATAATGTGACCCTTTTTTTACTCCATTTTCTTTGGCTCCATTTTCTTTGGCTCCATTTCTCTATCTTTTTCTTTCCTTTTCTTAGGTGAACTGCAAGGCATAGGGAGTGGCCACCATTGAGCAGTAGCCGACGAGCAAGGGAGACCGACTTATGATCAAATAATGTTGGTGGTTAGTGACCAACATTGATCTCTGATGTCTTTGGGGGGCTTAGCTCGAAATAAGGAAGAATGGTGGTCTAATTTAGGGTCGGTTTGGTTTTCTTGGTCGGGGAAGTTCCTTGGTTTGTGGTGGCCAGAGACGTGGATGAGTCACTTACAAATGTCGCCGGCGTTGAGGTTAGTTTTAAGCTTTCTTGGTCGTATGTGTATATATATATATATATATATATATATATATATATATATATAAAGAGAGTGAGTTTTCCTCGGTCGGCCTTTCTTTGGTCGTGTCGGGGTCGCAAGTTGGTATAAGTTGGCCACTGGCCCGGTGGCCGATGTGTCAGGGCCGGTGTGGCCGGTGAGGAGTTTTGGAAGCTTGGTAAGCTTCGACTGATTACGTGAAGAGAGGGGGGATGTTTTCTGTTTTAAAGAAAAGGGTAAGTCACGCACAAGTTCTCTTTGTTTAACGTGTTTCATATTTTGGTCACCTATTTTGTGGGTTAATAACCCTCAGGTCCTCCCTGTTTAGCGTCCTATCATGTTTTGGTCATCATTTTAAGGGAAAACCATGCCCCAATCCCCTTATCTTTGCTGTGTTTTTCGATTTTGGTCACTAGATGATTTTTTTTTTATTTTGTTTTTTTTATTTGAACTCACTGTTTTGCTTTCCTTTTTATTTGATCACTGATTTATGCATTTTTTATTTCGAATTAACCACTAACTTTTATTTTATTGCACTCTAACCATTGCTTATTTATTTATTGTAATAAATATTCGATACGACCTTGTGGTGACTCGATCCGGAGTACGATCCACATTATTATGGTTCGGACTCTATTAACTCCTAACTGTAATTTTTTTTATTAATTTGTTTGAATTATTATATGACCTTGCGGTGACCCGATCTGGGGTACGATCCGCATTATTATGGTTCATACTTTGCTAACATTTCTATCATTAACTGCTACTAATATCTAACCACTACCGCTAATTTTTATTTATTTATTTATTTATGTATTTTATTTTATGTTCGAACTATAGTACGACCTTGCGACGACCTATCCCGGGGTACGACTCGCATTATTTCTGGTCCGGGTTAAATATTAAAAATTAACACTAACATTTTATTTTTATTGCTCTTTTATTTTTGTTATTTAATTTTATACACATTTAATTTTCTACCCTTTAATTTTTATTTATTTAATTTCAGTCCTTTAATTTCATTACTTTAACTTTCTGTCTTTTTATTTTTGTACTTCATTTCTCAGTACTTTAATTTTAGTCTTTTGATTATTGCACTTTATTTTCTGTTTATTTTATTTTAGTCCCATGAGTATATATGCATGTTTCATATTTTATCACATTGAATGCCTTATTTTTCTATCTTGTATTTTGATCCTTATGTTATTTATGATTTTATTTTATTTAAGCACTTATATTTGTTTGATACTTATTTTTGGGTCTTTGCTTTTTATTGTGTTTATATTTTTGTCATTCAAGTTTAAACTTTCATCATCTAGCATGATTAATTAAATTTGTTCAAATTGGCTTAATTTTTTTTACTTTGGTCGAATCAAATTATTTTAATATTGAGTTCTTGGGAGAAACTATTATATTCTTTTTATTTCATTTAGAAAGAGAAATATTTGTCCTAAAGTATTTTAGGGATTATTTTCTCTTCGATTGGAAATATTGGAATATTTTCTATTTTTCCTTAGAATTTTCCGTTAAATAAAAATTGTACGGTTGAATTTGGAATAATAGGATCGTAACTTATATTTATATTTAACTTCTTAGATTTACATTATTAGAGACAATTTATAATCGATGGGTACCAATTTTGGGCGTTGTGGGGATGTTTATCCTTCTCCACACGTAATCGACCCCTGAACCCCTTTTTGTGGCAAAAAAAAGTGAATTTCTGGTTACAAGTAGATTGATGCATCTTTTAAAATGATGTTTTCATAAAAATCTTTTAAAAGGTGGTTTATGGGTATTCAATTTATTTAACCCAAAAGATTGATGGCGACTCCAAAACATTTCTTTTACAAAATCAAATTTTTCACAAATAAGTCGAGACACATCGTATCACCGAAAATCGATTACGATACCCTGTTTCACCAATCAACTCCAGCGCATACTTTCGCTGATTTAAAACTATATCCTTCTCTGACCGTAGGACATCAATTCCCAAGGAAAACTTCAATTCACCCAAGTCATTAATCTTGAATTTGTCATTCAAAACTTCTTTAAATCTCTAATCATCTCATCACCGTTTCCCGTTATAAGGAGATACTCTACATAGACCAACAAAACTACAACACTGTTTCCACTTTTCTTTATGAACAACGAATAGTCAAACCAGCAAAGATCAAGGCCTTAGTTAGCTTTAAATTCCATTGCCAAGACGCTTGCTTCAAGCCATATAATGATTTTTGCAGCCGACATACCATACGCTCCCCTTGTTGCAAAAACCCTCCGAAAACGACATATAAACCTCTTCAAAAGGATTCCGTCAAAGAAAAGCATTAGAGACATCCATATAAAAAATCAGCCAATAAAAAATAGAGGCAATGGCTAAAACAGAACGAATAGTAACCATCTTGACCACCGTTGAAAAAGTTTCCATAAAGGTAACCCTCTCCTTTTTGAATATAACCCTTCGCAACCAAACGAGTTTTATAGCGCTCAATTTCACCAGAAGCATCATATTTAATCTTGTATACCCATTTGCAACCAATAGGGACATTAGCTAAAGGTAAAGGGACCACTTTTCCAAGTGTTATTAGATTCAAGGCTTTAATTTCTACAATTAAGCTCAAACTATATAATAAGGATGGGGAAGAATTAAACATAAAAAGATGTATATAATTACAACTTATCAATATTTTAAAAACAAAAAAAATTTATAAAATAGAGTAAACTACATTAGATACCATCGAACTATAGGCGTTTTATTGTTTATACCTTTGAGCTTTCAATTTCGTCAATTATAACATTGAATTTTGGTATTCGTTTCAATTGTACCACTGAATTGTTAAATCGTTAATGGCACAATGACTTGGCTGACAGCCGTCGACATGGCTGATTGCTGTCGATGTAGACATATCTCCAAAACGACGTTGTTTTGATCCAAATGTTAACGATTTAACGGTCAAGTGGTATAATTGAAAACAATTAAAGTTCAATGCTATAATTGATAAAATTAAAAGTTCAGTAGTATAAACAATACAATACCTAAAGTCCGATGGTATCTGATGTAGTTTACACTATAAAATAATACTACGTTGCTAAACAATATGTTCACTACTTTCTATACTCGTAGTTTAAATTTGATATACTAATAAAATTAGTCTCAATATTTGTATAAATGATCATTTTAATTAGTTATTTTTTCAGTATTTTAACCTTTAATATTTTAGCTTTTGTCAAAATAACATATATTGGATGAAGATCGTTAACTGACTATCGGTCAATATATGTTATCAATGTGATGTTCTTATATGTTTTTAGTTAATGATGTGACACGTATCACGTCACTAAAATGATATTATAGTATGTGCCATATCACTCAAAGTGATTGTGTGTCATGGGTCACAACATCAATTAAATACATGTGTTGGTCAACACTGTTTTCTATTTAATATTGGCTATTTTAACTGAAAATTGAACTTTGGGAACTATAATACTCCAAAAAATAAAGACAAAGTGATCAATCATACAAATTGTTTAATGTTAATTTTGTCATTATACTTTTTGGATTATGTTGAAGCTCTCTGTTCTAAGTTTTACTTCTTTCTTGCTTTCTTCGATCTGTAACAAATGATTATTCAAGTCGAATTGATTTTCCTTGCTTAAGGTATGAACGAAATTTTTTTTAGCTAGGGTTATTAAATTAGTTGGAATCAAAATTGCAACCTTTTTGATGAAATGCCAACGACCCATCGACCTTTTAAATAGCCGAAGTGCTTATTGTCTCCCTGACGATCAAAATTCCATCGGCCTCTCCATTTATACAGCGATACATGAATGTTTCTCAACCGTGATTATTAATCATCACGATGATTCTCCATAAGTTTGAATTTTACACTTAAATCGTCGACGGATGCTGACAAATTCAATGTAACTATGACAGTTGCAGGCAAGTTTCAATTGTAAGAAATTTCCTCACGTTGGGTACAGGTGACAATGACTTTAGTTAATATCTATGATAAATATTGACAACTTTAGTATAATTTGACATCGTTCACTCAATAATTTTCAATCTGACATGAAACACAAGCTTTATTTTTACAATACTTCCCTTCTATTTCACTTGAAAAAGGGTGAGCGGGAAATATCCCATTCTGTAAAATTACAGTGAACAGATTTATTTGTCTGTGTTTGCTTCTTCAGAACACCTATATCGTTTAGTTTACTGATTAATGCCTGAGAATAAGAAAAATGACTTTGCAGGTTTAATTGAAACTAATTGAGTATTTTTCCTGTTTGTTTGGGAAAAACAACCCCCAATGTTTCTCATGTTCCGGTTCTTTTTGGTTCTCATCAAACATGGCAAACAAGTAAGCTTCAATAGCTTTTCCGGGTTTCTTCGGAGTCCCCTGTCCCTGATTCACATGGCGAACCAAGTTCGTGTTATAAGTCCTTGCATTATCGGCACTCGTGGCTTGTCCACCGCTCGATGGCCAACCAGTTTCCGAAACAACAATGTCCAAAGCTCCCCCACCAGCCTTCTCCAAGGCGGAGTAAAATGCATCCAGCATTGCGTCAAAAAGGTTCTGGTACTGCAGCGGACCATCTGTCATTACTCCGGATGGAGCTGTAAAGAGAGCATAATCAAGAGGAACATCTCCAGGGTTTCCAATGTGGCTAAAGTATGTGTAAGTATTAACAAGTAATGGAGCTTGCTTGTCCCTCAAGAAACCTATGACCGGACCAAGAAGCTGCTGGTAATCGGGATGAAAACTGCCATCCGACGGAGGGAAAGACACTTGAAGAGCGGCGAAAAACGTAGCGGTCGAAACTTTGATCTGGTCCCCAAGACCTTGTCCAACTACCGCGTTAAGAATGTTCTGCATCGCCGGGTAAAGGTATTGAGCGAACGAATCCGAAGGCTTTACTTCATTCCCGACAGCAATGTATCGAAAACTAACAGTGCTGTATCGCTTGACGTTGTCTCGGACCCATTGATCTGCATTGGCTTGACTGGCAGCTACGTATCCAAGGTCCACGTTCGGAACATCTAACAGCAGCTTGATGTTGGAACCTCTGAGGGCTTGCAGAGCCTCTCGGTCGGGAGCATAGAGTCGCATTAGTCGGATGTCTTTTTGTGGATAAAGGTCTATGACTTCGGCTGTCGGCGGTAAGTTCTGAGCCACCATTCCATAACAAACACCAACTTCGGCTCCTGCATTGGATTAATTCTACTTTGGCTTAATATACAGAATACATTAACAAGGAGAATGTAATGGAATGAAAGAGAGACCTGCGGTTTTGAAGATAGCTAGTAGCAATCCAAAAAGAAGAAGCATAGTGGAAGGCATGGACGAAGAAAACAAGCTTTAGCTGCTTTTGAAACGTACTCTGTTTTAAGAACTGATGCGATGCTTGCTCCAACACAAATTCTCACAACAATTTTTATAGGGAAATATAGCTCGGGATTGTTTGGTGGCTGGCCTATTACTCTTTGGAAATTTATATTAGAGACGCAAAAACTCTTGGAATCATTCAACGTAACTTTGAGTTCGATTGACCTGGGTTTATGTATGAGAAAAAGGCCAAGTCAAATTATTTTTCTATCTTCATTCAGCTGTTTTGTACAAGTCAATTCCACACGCAATGATTTCTTGGAGTATCAGTAATAAAGAAATTAATAACATTAAGTTTCATTGAAGTTCTTTTAATTGCCTTTGAATGATTTTTAAAATTTCTAATCATTTGAGTGAAAAAAATGTTGTAATTGTTACTCCTTAGTTCGTGCATGTTGACAAAGCTTATAATGTGTAATAAAAAAAAATACACCAATTTTTATTATTATCGAGAATCGAACTAAAAAGTGATTTGGTTCGTGTCTCAATCTTAATTAACGATTAAAATTACGATAAATTGAGAGATAAATTAATACTACAATCTTATGTGTATAACACTAGTCCATGATAAACTAACCAAAGATTAAAATTATCAGGCATTGCTCTTTTCCTGTATTGGGGTATTTAGAATTCAAAGATTAGATAGGTATCTGCGACATATTTTAACAATACAAGTTATTAGATTTTGCCAATGGACCCATTAAACGGGAATGGTGGGCGGAAATCTTCCTAGTTGGGTGAAACTAACCAGTCGCGGACATATTACTTCTTCAATACACTAATTGTCGGTGATGCTTAGATTTAAAGTATTTTTAATGTTATTTCATTGTATAATATTTTTACCTTCATTATTCGGCTTATATGGATAATTCTTTTCATTTTTTTTATCATTTAAAGCAAAACATTTATTTTGAAACATTCTTTTTTTTTTTTGATTTCATAAATTTTTTTGATTTTTTTTCAATTTTGAAGTAAGAGTATTACCGTCAAAATTCGCTCCAAATTTCGAGTATATAAATTCTTAGAAAGATAGAATTAATCTTATGAGATGTTCATTTATTGTAACAATTACACACAAGAGAAATCCACTTCTAAAGCAATAATTTACAAACGACATGATAATTTGTTCTTGCACTTTATTATGTATTAAAATGATTCCTTGTAGCAATATACTTTCCAGCGTAATCAAGTAAGAGTTTAACAACGTTAGGCCCAAATCTACATCAATCTATAAATGTTACGACGATTAAAATCAACAGAATTTTTCAATTTAAATGATTAAATTATTTTGAATTAGAGTCAAATTGATATATATTATAAGTTTTTGAAATTAAAATTATGCCAATTAATTATCTCGTTTGACATTTAACGATCTTGTGACTTGTTTGTAACAATATTTTAAGTGAATGATTGAATTGTAATTTTTAGGAAAAAATGAACATCTGTAACTTAACTCATGTTTAATAACCCAGAATGCATTTTACTCATTTTAGTTTTGGGGTAAACTACATTACAAGCCATTATATTATGTGTAAGTTTACAATTGAGTCATTAAATTTTAAAAAGTCACTATTGAATCACTCTGTTTATCAATTATAAAAATCATTTTTCTTCATCGCCAAATGTGTAATGGAGATTAGCTTTTTAGTTATGTTTGAGTGATATAATTATTATAAATGATAAATAGAAAATTTGATTGTTACAATTGATAAATATAATGACATTGGTTGTAATTAAAAAGTTACTGTCCATTACACTCTTAACAACAAAGTGATTTAATTGTTAAAATCAATAAATAGAGTAACCTAATCGTAACATTTTGAAATATGATAGACTTAATTATAAAAATATTCATAAATATGCCGACCCATGATATATTTTACCCTTAATTTTATTAGTAGAATATTCAATCTCATTGGCAAAATATTTATTTAAATATAGTTCCACAAGAATGAACCAAACCACCTTGGTAAATGAATTTTATTATTTCTTAAATCTCGAGTTCGAGCGCTAAAGATACTAAGAGTACGAGTGCCAAGCGGTTGAGAGTTATCTTTGAATTTGATTTATGGATGATCAGTGAACTCATTGATTATTCCCACTGCTTAATTATATATACATTTACGTATGTGTTTTTCACTGCAAAAATTAACAAAGTGGAGCCGTTTTGGATTTGTTGCGGATGCTTCCGACGTCTTTGTTGCATAGTTTAGAAATTAAAGTACCGAAGCTAACAGAAAATTCAAAGCTTGAAACTTACGAGAACCTTACGCTAACAGCGCTGTTAATGAGATGAAGGCTTCCACTATCATTTTCAGTTTAAACTGGAACCTAAAATTTTCATGTTTTCTTCCTCTTTCCTCCGGCCTATCCGATTCTTGCTAAGTTCAGGTATTTTCGTCCTCTTTTCTTTTTGCAATTAAACTGGAATTATATACCTTAATAAATTGTTTTGGAAGCAATAAAAGTGAAGTTAGAAATCTTGCCCAGCAATTCCTGATGTTATGAGGGATTTGGATGTAGGGCTAAGTTGGTTAAGAGTAGAGGAATTTTGGGATTATCATGGGATTTGTGGATCTATTAATTGTGGCACTGATTCCAGTTATACAAGTGCTGTTCACTACTGGTGTTGGTTTATTCATGGCTGTGGATTCGGTGAACCTGTTGGGTCCTGTGGCCTCGCACTCCTTGAATAATGGAAGTAATTCACATTTTTCACCCTCTTTGCATATGATAAATCAAGCATAAAAGTTGTAAGCAAGGGCCAAGTATGGGATTTGCATTGGATCTTTATCAAAGTTATGAAGTTTTAAGAATTGAAGTTAAAATTTTTGTTAAAAATTGAATCATTAATTTTTTAGGACTGAATATTCAGTTTTTCATTTACAAAAAGAATAGAAAAAGTGGATTTGTCAAATGAATTTAAAAATTCAATCCATTAATTTGAATCTAAATTCAGTTTGACCATCAAAAGTTAACAATTCAATCTTTGAAATTTAAATACAAAATCGACTCAAATTTAAAAGGATTCATATCCGAAATGATTCGAACTTGAAATGACTTAAATATGAAATAATCTAAAATCTAAATGGCTCAAACATATAATCTAAATTATTTCATATTCTCTTCGGTATCTGAACAGCTTGTTTACTTTTTGTTCTGCCCCGCGCTTGTGATCAGCAGCCTCGCCGAGACTATCACTCTTGAAAGTTTGGTCAGCCCGTCAGTTAAAATTTCACTTATTATTAGAACAAATTTTACATAATTATCCAATTCATTGTGAACACTACAATTCATTAATTTCTATCAATCGGTTTAGCTGGTTCATGCCAGTGAATATCCTTCTTACTTTCATAATCGGTTCAGCACTTGCTTGGTTTCTCATCCAAGTCACTAGAACTCCCCCACATCTGCATGGCCTCGTCATCGGTTGCTGTTCTACCGGTAGGTGGTGGGACTGCTACCACTTGTTTGCGGCAGTGTGGCCAATTGCTAATGATCATAAAACCCTTTGTGGTTCCTAATATGAGTGCAGGAAATGTGGGAAACTTGCTTATTATCGTTGTGCCGGCTGTCTGTCAGGAAGCAAATAGTCCTTTTGGAGATTCATCTTCCTGCTCTACTTCTGCCGAGGCTTATGCTTCGCTTTCTATGGCTGTAGCAGCAATTTACATATGGTCTTATGTGTATATCATCATGAGAGAGTGTGCAAATAAGAGCATTGCCTCAATCGAAGACATTCAACATCGAACATAGATATTCTAAAATAGAGCTCGAAAACACGACGTGTGGAGAGTTGCAAAGAAAGTTTACTGCCTTCTTCGATGCATTGTGCTGAAACGCCTGGCAGCGGCTCTGTTAAAAGAATGCAGGTTATTCCAACTTTACTTTATTTATGAATTATAATCTAAAAGTTAATGAAGCACACACATGCTTTATATTGTCTGCAATTCAATTCTGAAACTTTATATGAACGAAGACATACATAAATATGTTATGCATTTTGACTTGGAACTTGTTTAGGTCCCAGTTATTGAAAAGATACTTCACTTGATCAATATGATTGCTGAGAAGGTCGAGTTCAAGATGATATTTGCACCATAAACAGTTGCAGCGGTACTCTGAAGTTTCTTTTGACGTCTTTTTTCTTTCTATATATTTGATTGCAAATCAATTACTTTTTCTATGATACTTATGTAAAAGGTAAAGAAAATTACAAAATTTTGCATTATTATAGCCAGGTATATGTTACCTGAATGTCATGTTGTTAGGAAATAAACGAGTCACAAGTAATTTTCCTATAACCAGATTAGTGGGAATGCGAAATAAAAGCGGAAAAATAATACCCGAAAATTGATAACGGAGTTCAGCCAATTGTACTTACGTCTCCGGGGTGCTGCAGATCTTTTACTAAGAGAGAAAATTTACAGGTGTTTACAAAACACTCACTACTCACAAGAAAGCTCTCTAGTATAGGAAGAAAGAAATGTTTTTGGATGATTTTGAAGCTAAATGAGCTAGGGTATTTATAGCTGAAACTTAGGGACTAATCTTGTAAATACCCTAAACTATGCAGTGGCTAAAATATAATTAAACCAAAAAACATTTTAATTAAAATATTGGGGCACCGAATTCGGTGCCCCTTTGTTGAAAAATGATACTGGCTTTGCAGAAAAAAATCATGCCCCCGCCTACCCTTTTTGACTTTACAATCTCCCACTTGAAGACTGATTTTAATCTGTCTTCACACCTCGATCGATGCAGCAGCATTTCTAGTCTTGTTATTCTAGCATGCCAACTGAAGTTGAACACAACTTCAGTTTGTCCGTGGTCACCGTCTTTGTCAACATGTCTGCCGGATTTTGAGCTCCACTGATCTTTTCAAGTTTTAAAATCCTATCTTCCAGAAGAGACCGAATAAAATGATATCGCAATTGTATATGCTTCGTTCTGGAATGAAAAGACGGATTCTTCGCTAGATGGATAGCACTTTGACTGTCGCAATACAAGACATTGTTTTCTTGTTTATTGCCTAACTCTTCCAAGAAACTTTGGAGCCAGACCATCTCCTTGCTGGCTTCCGTAACAGCGACATATTCTGCTTCAGTTGTGGAGAGAGCAACTATCTTCTGTAGTTGAGAAACCCAACTCACTGTAGTTCCTCCTAGAGTATAGACATACCCTGTAGTGCTTCTTCTGATGTCGACATTTCCGGCTAAGTCAGCATCTACATAGCCTGTCAGTATCGTATCTCCACCTTTGAAACAAAGTGCTTTGTTTGTGGTACCTCGCAGATATCTGAGGATCCATTTGACAGCTTCCCAGTGTACCTTGCCTGGATTATTCATGTACCTACTAACAGCTCCCACTACATGAGCAATATCTGGTCTGGTACAAACCATGTCATACATCAGACTTCCAATTGCTGAGGCATACGACACCTTCACCATGTGTGCACGTTCTTCCTCCGTCTTTGGTGACTGTTCTTTAGAGAGTCTAAAATGAACACCTAAAGGTGTACTTACTGGTTTAGCATCTTGTATGTTGAACCTGGAGAGTATTTTGTTGATGTACTCAGCCTGTGATAACATCAAAGTCCCCGACTTTGTGTCTCTTTTGATCCTCATCCCAAGAATCTGCTTTGCAGCGCCCAGATCCTTCATAGCAAACTGCTTCGACAATTTTTGCTTCAAGTGTATAATCTCTTGCATGTTTGAGCCTGCAACGAGCATGTCATCAACGTACAACAATAAAATAATGAAGCTATTGTCGAACCTCTTGATGTAACAATAATGATCTGCTTGGCATCTGGTAAAACCACTGCTACTCATGAAACTATCAAACTTCTTGTACCACTGTCTAGGAGCTTGTTTTAAACCATACAAGCTCTTCTTCAACCTGCATACCAGGTTTTTCTTGCTTGCCTCTATGAAACCTTCTGGCTGCCTCATATAGATTTCTTCCTCCAAATCACCATGAAGGAAAGCTGTCTTTACATGTAACTGCTCAAGATGTAAATTCTCTGTAGCTACAATTTTCAACACCAGTCTGATTGTAGACAGTTTTACGACTGGAGAGAAAATTTCATTGTAGTCAATACCTTCTTTTTGCTGAAAGCCTTTGACAACCAATCTTGCTTTGTAGCGTTTTCTCCCATCGTGCTCTTCTTTGATCCTGTAAATCCACTTGTTATGGAGCGCTTTCTTGCCTGGTGGTAATTCAGCTAATTCCCACGTCTGATTTGACATAAGCGAGTCCATCTCATCTTTCATGGAAGACTCCCACTTGACTGAATCATCCACCTGCATCGCTTCATCATAGCACTCTGGTTCACCATTGTCAGTCAGCAACAAGTAGTGCAAAGAAGGCGAATACCGTTGGGTTGGTTTAGGAATTCTGGAGGAGCGTCTCAGTTCTGGTGTGCCTGGTTCTTCCTCTTGAACTGCTTCAGGACTGATCTGAACATCATTTCCAGAAATCTCCTCGAACTCAACAAATTCCTTTGTTTCAGCTTCGGTATTACTTGATTCTGCGGTTGACCTGTCTTTGTACATCACATTTTCATTGAAAATGACGTCTCTGCTTCTGATGATCTTTCGATTTTCGTAGTCCTAAAACCGGTAACTGAACTCATCACCACCGTAACCAACAAAGACGCATTTGTTGGACTTGGCATCAAGTTTACTGCTTTCAGCAGAGTTTATGTGTATATAAGAAATACAACCAAACACTCTTAAGTGTGAAAGGTTTATTTCTTTCTTGCTCCAAGTTTCCTCTGGTATTTCGCCATCTAAAGGAACAGAGGGCCCACGGTTGATCAGGTAAGCTGCAGTGTTGATAGCTTCAGCCCATAGAAATTTGGGCAATCCGGCATGTATCCTCATGCTTCTGGCACGTTCATTTAGAGTTCTGTTCATGCGCTCTTCTACACCATTCTGTTGTGGTGTTATGGGAACTGTTGTCTCCATCTTGATTCCATTGTTTGCGCAGAAATCTCTGAATCTATTGTCTCTGTACTCTCCTCCATTGTCAGACCTCAATCGCTTGACTTTCAAACCAGTCTCATTTTCCACCATGGCCTTCCATTTTCTGAAGGTATCAAAGACTTCTGATTTCTTCTTCAGAAAATAAACCCACACCTTCCTTGTTGAATCATCGATGAAGGTGACATAATATAGTGAGCCTGCAAGAGATGGAACTGGGGATGGTCCCCATACATCAGTATGAACCAATTCTAACCTTTCTGCCTTGGGTGCCTTGCCAATCTTTGCAAAACTGACTTTCTTTTGTTTGCCAAAGATGCAATCCTCGCATAGTCCGACATCTACATTCTTTAGATCCGGCAGCTTCCCTTTTGACAAAAGTATCTTCATCCCTTTCTCGCTCATATGGCCAAGCCTTTGGTGCCATAGGTTTGATTTTCCATCAGCATCTGCTACTGCAATGATATTCTCTAAATTTGAGGTTACATAGAGAGTACCAGTCTTCTTACCACGAGCAATGACTAGTTCTCCTTTGGTAATCTTCCATTCACTGCCTGAAAAGGTTGTACTATATCCTTCTCCATCAAGCTATCCAACAGAAATCAGATTTCTTTTGAGGCCAGGAATATGTCTCACTCCTGTCAGCTTCCAGGTGGTCTGGTTTGGTAGTTTTAGTCGGATGTCTCCTTTTCCGACGATCTTCAAGGTTTCATCATAAGCTAGATGAACCTTCCCAAAATCACCACTGACATAGTTCTCCATGATTTCTCGGCATGGGGTGGAGTGGAAAGATGCCCCTGAATCCAAAATCCATGATTCAATCGGACTGTTGACGCTTAAAATCATGGCATCACCTGTCTCCTCGGTCATGTTGGCAGATTCCTGTGCGCCGATATTTTTCTTCGGTGCTCGGCAATCTCTTTTGAAGTGACCCTTCTTGCCGCAATTATAACAGGTAAAATCTTTATTTCCTGTTCTTGATTTTCCCCTTCTAGATTTTGATCTGCCACGATTTGAATTTCTTTCTGAAGTTCTCCCTCTAGACTCCGTGTGCAAGGCTGAGGAGGTTGATGCTTCACCCGATTCTCTCCGTCGAATTTCTTCGCTCAGTACCAGATCCCGAACATCGTCGAATTTCAATTTACTATTTCCCGACGAGCTGCTAACTGCTGTAACAGTAGCATTCCAACTATCTGGTAGAGATGATAAGAGAATTAAAGCTCGAACTTCATCATCGAATTCAATTTCCACTGAACTCAACTGAGTTGTGATTGTGTTGAGTTCATTTAGGTGTTGTGCCATTGATGCCCCTTCTGTCATCCGCAAATTGAATAATCGCCTCATCAAATGAACTTTGTTTGAGGCCGATGGCTTCTCATACATACTGGAGAGAGCCTCCATAAGACCCGCCGTGGTCTTTTCCTTTGCTATGTTGAAAGCAACATTGCGGGATAACGTCAATCGGATAACTCCGAGGGCTTGTCAGTCGAGAAGAGCCCAGTCTTCATTCTTCATGCCTTCTGGTTGCTTTCCTGAGAGAGGTTGATAAAGATTTTCCTGGTACAGAAAATCTTCAATCTGCATCTTCTAGAAGCCAAAGTCCGCACCATCGAACTTTTCAATTTTCACCTTCCCTTCGTCTGCAACCATCGCTTCCACTCGAATCTGGCTTCTTTTGCATCGTTTCTGACAATTCTTGCGAACCATCGTGTATTAGAACACCACCGTCAACAAACTCGTATCGTCGACCGATCTTTACTATTCACGAAAATTCACTATTCATGTGAATAGTAATGAATAGTAACCTCGCAGAAAAATTGATAAAATTCACAACCAAAAGCTCTGATACCAGTTGTTAGGAAATAAACGAGTCACAAGTAATTTCCCTATAACCAGATTAGTGGGAATGCGAAATAAAAGCGGAAAAATAATACCCGAAAATTGATAACGGAGTTCAGTCAATTGTGCTTACGTCTCCGGGCTGCTGCAGATCTTTTACTAAGAGAGAAAATTTACAGGTGTTTACAAAACACTCACTACTCACAAGAAAGATCTCTAGTATAGGAAGAAAGAAATGTTTTGGGATGATTTTGAAGCTAAATGAGCTAGAGTATTTATAGCTGAAACTTAGGGACTAATCTTGTAAATACCTTAAACTGTGCAGTGGCTAAAATGTAATTAAACCAAAAAATATTTTAATTAAAATATTGGGGCACCGAATTCGGTGCCCCTTTGTTGAAAAATGATACTGACTTTGCAGAAAAAAATCATGCCCCCGTCTACCCTTTTTGACTTTACACATATGGTACAGATGTTACTAATGTCAACAATGACATGAAATGAATTGTTTGCTTCTGAAATCGGATATTCTCTTCATTAGCTGCCCTTAGTTGATGCCCTGTTTCATTACAGATCCTTGGATTTATGATTGGATCGGTTTCTCATATCCGAAAGGCGCTGATTGGCGACAGTGCTCCTCTTCGTGCGCTGCACGGTTCTGCTTCCTTGCTTGGGTAAGCAACTTACTACATAGACTTTTGATGAATGAGTCTCCATATTATCTTGGTGGATTCGCAGTGGCATCTTACTTCCTAAGCAAACTAACATATTAACTGACATGTAGAAACCCTACAACTCCCTGCATTGACCTTGATAGTCGGAGCAAACCTTCTAAACGGTAACATTCCAACAAGTCAATTCTTGGAAACGCATATGTTTGGCATTTATTAGTAATTCGATTTGTAGGTCTGAAGAGATCCGGAGTAGGCCTGCATGTGATTGTAGGGGTGATCCTGGTTCAATATTTGTTCAGCCGCTGTTGGTCATAGGCGTCGTTAAAGCTGTTTGCAGTCTAGGCATGGTTGGGTAAGATATGTTATATCAGTTTGTACTTATGATCCAATATGCAGTTCCACCTGGAATGAGTGTAGGTATAATTGCAGAGCTGTTGAAGGTGGGTGAGAGAGATTGCTCGGTGATTATGCTGTGGAGTTATTTACTGGGTGTTATCCGTCACAATATGGTCTACCTTCTACATGTGGATTTTATCTTAATGACCCAGAAATCTGAGAATGATATTCTATGATCTTAGGTATCATCGCATACTTCTTGTATTGTATACGGCTAAACTTAACAACAAAATCAAATGCAGCCTGCAATTCTATTAGTAACATTTTCAGAGGTATCAAGCAAATCTAGAAAACAATGAAACAACAATGTGCGGTTTCTGAATATTGATTCACATGAGCAGCAATGTGTTTCCACTGCTATTAGCCTACGATTCCATATCTATATCAAGATGCAACAATAATCATCAAAACACCTATGCATTTCACTCTATATTCTACAATGACCTAAACTCGATGTACAGCAGCGCTTGGTTAATGATCGGGAATAACCCAACAAAGCCGATTATGGAAGTGCCTCATTGTACCTGCAAAACCAGCTTGTCTCACCTACTGTCAAGTAGATTCAAATCTCAATAACTCTTTGCAGAGACAGTAAGGCAGGCAGTAATCACTGTGAATTTAATCTCTCATTCATAGTATAAAATAGCGGTTGTGGTGTCGCGGTTGCGGATGCTGCGGACGTTATGTAACGTGTTGCGGTTGTCGCGGGCGTGATGTTTTAACGTGTTGCGGCTGTCGCGGGCGGTTGCGTAGTGTTAATATTGCGTCGCGGTGACCTTCAAAATCGTTACGATGTGGCCGTTACACTGCGTTGCAGCCGCAATTTAATACCATGCTCTCATTATATTCCAATGTCGAATCATCCGATACCGGAGGAGAAAGTGGCGGGATTTCTGAATCACCAGAAAATCATCTCCAAGATCTTTCTGACGAGTTGCTACTCTCAACTGATGACAACTGGTCCCGCAAGAGTATCGCCCGTGCCGACTGCACCACAGAATTAAAAACACCAGATTCCCCCAAGTCCTTGAACCTGTGAATAGAGAAGAAGGGACAATTGCTTCAAGTACAACTTTAAGCAAACTAATCCCAAATGAAGGGGAACATCATTGAAAGGCCATCGCCAAATTACCATTGAAAGTGCCATTGAGAATAGCTTCTTGATTTGACATTTGCTTTATATATTATGTAAACACGTTAATATCTAAACTTAGAGACACAAAATCAAGCTCAACATTCATCCATATCAGAAAATAAGAGGAGAAGCCTGATATAAACTAGCAATCTGCCTCTAAAATAACTTTGACGTCCATATCACTCTCTTTTAGCATCCTCCTTTGTAGGCTTGCAGGCTGCAGCCACATCGATCACGCCTTGAGCCTTGAGGTGAGACCAGAAATTTTGGTGTATGTATAATGCAGAACAGCAGCCTCATTGAATTTGATCTCACTATGGTATGTTACACAAAATCAAGCTAGTTATATAGCAGAACAACAAGACAACAACAAACAAGGCTTTCAGTTATTAGCTATTAATATTAAACCAGATCATGTACCAACCTTTTAGCTTGTTGTTCCTCTGATTCTTTTGTTCGGTATATCACTTTAACCCCGTGAGAAAGGATGCATTTTACAGATGGAAACAGAAAGGTAGTGAAATAGACAGTGAAACATAATGAAAAAGGTTTTTGCAAACGAAAATGAGGAACAAAGGATTTATTCTCAACTGGAATCAATTATAGGACTTTAGATACAAAGGTTTTTATTTTCTATTCATATTATTCTGGTCATTAATTTTAGAAAATTTAAATTTCAGTCATTTATATTATGAGTTTATTATATTTTGATTGTTGGTCTGTTAAATTATGTTAATATAATATATTAAGAAAACAATTAATATAATATTTTTAATAAAATAAATATCAAATTCGTGTTTAAAAAATTAGAACAACATTGTCGATGGTGGTCAATACCGAAGTAAGAATGATCATTTTATCTAGATCTGACACTCAATTAAGTCAAGTCATTCTTTATTTTAAAAATTCGTCTTGAGTCATGTATTTTACGTATCTTCGGGTCAAAAGGTGAAAAAATTTTATTCCGGTTTAACCCAACGTAATATTATAATTACTATTTATATAATCTCTTTTTATTTTATTTTATTTTATTTTATTTTTCAGTTAGTTCCTTATTTATGCTCCTATTGTGTATGTATGTACAAACCCATCAGTGTGGATAAATGCTCAATAAATTGAAGTGATGATTTGTGGAAACTGGAAACTAATGGGAAGCAAATTAAGTGGAATCTTAAAACATTATCTTCTAAAAAGTGGTACATGTATTACATCATCACCATTATATGAATGGTCATTAAGATGCTTACCATTTTCATTTGTTGGAATATAACAAAAAGGAAAAAGAAAATAAAGTTTGATTGGCTCAAACCTTATCTCCTCTATATTCAACTTTGAAGAATCCATCTTTCAATGATTTCCTAAACAAACCACTTGTGCCTCTCCCACTTTAAGCTACCACTACGTCGATTCACAAATGGAACTCTATTTTTTCCAACATGCATACATATATAATTTTCTTTTACCAATTATATATATATATATATATATATATATATATATATATATATATATATAAAGAATAAGATACTACTTAGATTTCGTATCTTTATTTTTTATTTTTAATTAAGTTAAGGCGATTATAAAGTAGTATATATTCTAAATATTCTCAATTATTTGACAATGAAAACTCAGTCATCCTGTTGCAGCCGCTAGTGTTCGTATCTTAAAAAAGAAAAGGAATTAGAGCAAAAAAATATCATTTAGATAAAAAAAACATTACTGAAAAAAATTATCCAAATAATACGAAACAATAACCATATACTATATAATTAATACAATATTTATGAAGCCAAAATAAAAGGGCGATTCACTCTTGAAACCAAATGTTTTCATAAATTCTGTATTTAAATATTCTTGAATTTCCGTGTTTATCATTGAGAATTTGAGATAGTGCTTCATCGATTCCTAAATGAAATGTCAAGACAAAAGGGAAAACGTGATGAATCAAGAGGAGAGCATTTATGACATTAGTTGTCCACTTGGTGTCGTGATGCTTCCACATTTTTGTAAGCTTACTAATGTCTCTATGTGCATGCTTGGTACGGCAACGTCCATTATCCATTAGATCTAGCTAGATACGATATACATACATATGCATATATATAGTATATGTTATGAATTATAAATTTATAATTAATATGCATTGTAATTATATTTGATTGTACCAAAAAATAAATTATAAATAATATATTATTTATTAAAAATAATAAAAATATGGCATGATTAATTAAATTATAATATATTATAAAATTATATATTTATAATATTATCAAAAATTAAATATATTAATTTTATTATGAATGATATAATATTATCAAATTCAATAGTATTATATAAAACTCAATATTGTGACTTATAAATATTAATATTTCAAAATATAATATTTTAAACACAATAACAATACTTGAAAGTATATAAATATAAATTATCATTTCTAGTGTTTAATGATGTAAACGTTACAAAAGGTGCATTAAGCCATACCTAAGACTAGCTAGTGTCCCATAAGTTATATGAAAGGCTAGAGACAATACTTGCAAGAAAAAGGTTAGAGACAATATATATTGGTTTTGCTTTTGGTTCCTCGCTTCCACTAGTGTTTGAACTTTAAAATTTCTACTTTTATTTTGTTTAAATAATTATTTTAATTCATATTATTTTTTAAAAATATTTAACTTAATATTTTTTTTATCAAAATAATTCATGATGAAGAATTGATTAACATTCAACTTATATTACTGATATTACATACTCACATGTGTTAAATTATTGACATATCACATGTTATGTTACCTTTACCTAATATAATGATGTGTTATGTCATCCAAAAGCGATTATATATATATATATATATATATCACAACATGTGACATCACTAATTAAATATATTTAAAAATAATATGATTTGATAGTTAATCGATTAATATTTTTTATATAATAAATATTATTTAAATAAAAATTTAAAAAAATTAAAATAAAGACCAACATTTTATTAAATATTAAAAACTAGATAAAGTGCACAAATGATCCCTAGACTATAAAATATTACTTTATTAAGTCATTCGACTATTAAAAGTTACAAAATGGTCCTCTAACTATAGAATGTTACTTTGTTAAGTCCCTCAACTATTAAAATGATCATCCGACTATTCATTATGTTCCAAACTCGTCATTTTTCGTTAAAAATTTAACAGTATTTTGAGCTGAATGTTAAGATGATGACTGAAATATGATAGTCGCTTGAGATGCTAAGATCAAATTTTATCATATCGCAGTCAACACGTTAACGTTCAACTCAAAATACCGTCAAATTTTTAACGAAAAAGGACGATTTTGGAATATAATGAATAGTTAGATTACCATTTTTTTAACTTTTAATAGTAGATGGACTTAACAAAACAATATTTTCTAGTCAGATGATCATTTTGTAACCTTTAATAGTCGATGACTTAAAAATGTAGTACCCTATAATCAGGGAACCATTTGTATACTTTACCCTATAAATTAATTTCATATTATGTCTTCCTAATTTGAAAAACAATATTCATATTAATGAACTTTTTCATATAAACAAATTGATAGGTCGTCACTTTACCCGTCAGAGGTGATATATACTGTTACATGCCTTAAATAACTTGATTTGATCAGTCTGATAGATAACATCAGTTAATTTTTATTTTTAACGGGGGCAATAGTTAAAAAATCATTACTCAAATAATTTAATTAATAAAGTTTTTAAATAAAATTAAAAAATAATAATTTTCTATTATTTAAAAAATAACATCGAAAAAGATAATATTTTTATGACAGACGGGATTGAAATATGTTATTACAGTTACGTTTTTACTTACGTAATATTATGATTATTAAGTTTCATAAAATAAGGGTAAAAAAAAAGAAAGAAGAAGTCAGAAATATAAAAGGGATATATGAAAATTTATTAGGAAAGAATAAATGTACATGACAGGTGTCAAAAGACATATTAAAACAAATATGAATCAATTAGAAGTAATGAAACATTATTTTTAACCACTCAGTGATTTTATGCTTAAAATGATATATTTAAGTGAAAAAAAGTATGAAGTTTGAAAATCTTACGTCAAAGTCATTGATATAAAGATGTTAAAGATAAGTTATGAATTTGATTAGCTCAGTGCAGTACGATAATTAAATGAAATTATAGATACTCTAATTTTTTTTATCAATTATTATCTTCTGAAATACTGGAGATTTAAGTATCAAAAATTTATTTCAATTATTGCATTGATACGAGTCTGATCAAGTTTATGATTTTTTTTACAGTTCAAAATCAACAATTTTACTTATATGATTCTCAAATTTTATATTGTTTAAATATTATTTTTTTAAAATTTAACTTTTTAAACATATATTTATTGAATGATTTAAAATAATATATATATATATATATATGTAATGTTGTTATCATGTTTAGGTTGTGCTTGTGCTAACATAGGTTGAAAACATGTATTGCCTATATTTCTCTTACCTGACGTGTAAAATAATTTCCATGAGATCTTGAAGATACTCGTTTTTTTTATTTGAATATTATTTATATTTTATTATTATTAATATTATAATTATAATTATAATTATTATATTATTAGTATTATTAAATAATTTTATTTATTTACTATTACAGACCTAACCCAAATACAGAGGCCCATATTCGATAGCCTAATAGTAACCCTAAATGTTTAGGGTTTATATCAACCCTAGCTCCCAGCCGCCTCAATCTTCCAGAAGGCCAGCCGCCTCCTTTGCTCAGCCACCACCTCCACGTTGACGCTTCAGCTGTTGCCACGCCGCCATCAGTGCCATACCTCATCGAAAGTTTCCAGAAGAGCCACTCCAGCCGCACACATGTCGCCCCAACGGTGAGTCACCACTGGAAGTTTGGTGACTCACCAAACTCTACTCTTTTACCCGATCCGAGACAAGTGCCGGTGATGGCTATAAAGCCATCAATCGAACCTGAAAAAAAAGAAAAGGGGACAGAGAGAACACAGCCACCAAAACCATCAAAAGATCGAAACAAAACATTAAGAGAAGCCTTACCGAAGAAGCTGCGACGCCACCGGAGTTCATAGTCCGCCGTAGAAACAAAATATCGAAGATATTTTTCTTAGATCTAGGCAAATACGGGACGTTTTAAGGAAAACTAAGGTCAAAGTTGAACTTAGATCACTCGGATCTATCGTTCGGGAGGTTTTTGTTTTTTCCGGCCACCGGAAGTGGTGGCCGGCGATGAGGTTATCGGCGACACAAGGCTGCCGGCCGGTGATCGACTTCCCTCCGATGAGGGAAGTTAGAGAGAGGCGAGAGAGTTTAAAAAACTCTCTCAGAAAGAGAGAGAAGAAGAAGAGAAGAATGAGGATAGGGAAATATATATCCCTTCCCGAACGACGTCGTTTTGGGAATGGGTATATGCGTAATTTAAATATGTGGACAAATCTCATCCGCAGTCCCTCAGATTTGTAATTTTATAATTTAGTCACTAAAACAATTTATGATTCTTTTAATCTAGTTTAATAATTTTAATTTTATTTATTTTAGTCATTTGCATAATAATAGATATTTTAAAGTAAATAACCGATTTAGTCCTCGTAACTTTATTAATTAATATTTTAAACCACGAATAACATGTTTTAATTTCTTTTTAATTTGATATACGAATTTGATATAATTTTAATCTAGTCACTAAATTAATAAAAGGTAGAATAACATATTTAGCCACTGAAATTTTAAATAATTAATTATGAATTAGGTATTTAATTCTATTAGGTTATAATTTAGTCACTAATTTTAATTTTTATTTATTTTTTTACAAGTTTTATTTATTTTAGATATATAGTTTTAATTTTGTTCATTGTTTAGTTATATGTTAATTTTATATGTTTACTTTTAATTATTATTACTATTATTATTATTATTTAGCCATAAATATACATATTTATTTTATTTATTAAAATCTTATTTAATTACTTTTAACTTATTTTAATCCTGTTTTAATATTTATTTATTTTTGAATATTAAGAAAGGGCAGTCTTAAAACAACTGGATGTCCATTTTCTGATATTTTTAAATAAATAAATATCCTATTTTATAAATTATATATTAATTATTTTAATTATTTATTTATTTTTTAATATCGAAGAAAAGAGCTGTCTTAAGGCACCTAGAAGTCTTTTTCTGATATTTCTAAATAAATAAATATTTTATTTATAAATATATATAAATTAATATATTTTTTTTCATAATTATAATTTTGAAATAATAGGATTATAAATTAAATATATTTTGAATTTTTAAATTTCTAATAATAGAGACAATTTATAATTAAAAAGTACCAATTTTGGGCGTTGTAGGGGTGCTAATCATTCCCTAAACGTAACCGACCACGAATCCCTTTTTTATTATTAAAAAGAACGAATTTTTTTGTTAAAACGCAGATCAGTTTATCTTTTAATCGATATTTTCTTAAAAACTCTTTTAAAGGATGATTTTTAGTTATTCGACCTACCTGACCCAAAAGGCCGATGACGACTCCCAAAACATTTTTTTAATTATTTTTTATCCACATTATTTTTCCCGCCAAGTAAAAAATTCGTGCCCGGGCGAAAATCGGTTACGACAGCTTGGCGACTTCGCTGGGGATTACAGTCAAGCTTTTAAAAATCAATTATAAATTGTCGCTATTAATTATAAATTAAAAATTCACATATTTAATTTATAATTCTTTGTTTTCAAAATTTTTGTATACTTATTATTTTCATAGTATTTATATATATTATTTTATTAATATTTCATTTGCAAGTATTTTATTTTGTTATTTATTTTTCTGTCAAAGGTTTGAACATTTCTCCTCACACACAACACTTGCATTGCATAACATAAAGCTCTATAATTGAGTTTGTCCCTTTTAAGTGGGAGTGAAAGCTACGTCTTCGTGAGAATTTATTCTCCGTGTCAGACCTAGCAAGTAACTTTCGGGGTTCATATGCTCTATTTCTTCGTGAGAATTTATTCTTCTTGTCAGGCATAGAGAATTGTATCCCCTCGAATTGAACTCGATCCACTTTAGTCTGTGATGGACTAGGATTGAGGGATAGCAGCCCAAGGGGGCACTAACAAGGACAATTCGGGTACCTTTATTCTTAGATATGAAACTCTGCATATAAACCCTAGAAATTCTTCCGATCTGAAGCCATGCCGAAATTTTGTCCAAAATAGGTGTACACACAGGAGAAATGAATTCTAACTTTTCCTTTTAATTTTTTTTCATTTATTTTCTTACTAAATAAATTGCATGTGAATTTAAATTATTTAAAGTATTAAGAAAGCATGTTTAAATAAAAATATTTAGGTAGACATTATTATTAAATTATTTTTTTCCTTTATTATGTAAACTAATTCATTTTTTTTTGTGTTCTTTATTTCTTCTGTTTGCATAGCATCATACAAGATAAAAGACATTGATCCTCGTGTTAATTGTCTCATTGGAAAACCTTCATCCATGGATAAAAATTGTTCAAATCAAATAGTTCTAAACTCAGAAGTAAGACAGCGGGCTGAGGACTTACAAAAACAAGGGGGAGACAGTCTGCAGGATGACTATGTATCTGAGTTAGCCAGTTATGCTCCAGTTTCTCTAAAAAAGAAATGATATGCAAGATTTGCGAGGCATTTGGGAGAGTTGGGACTCAAACAAAAAGTTGCAGTTTTATCAGACTTACGGAGACATCCCATATTTGCTCTATGTCGAAGTTGATGATGACTTACTTCGAGCCCTAATTCAATTATGGAATCCAGGGTACAATTGCTTCACTCTCAATAAGGAGGACTTGGTTCCTACTATTGAAGAGTACACAACTTTGCTACATATAGAAGGGGCTTTGGAGAATCGAATTTATTCAAGGTCAATTAAAACTCAACCTTTTCGAGTTAAATTAGCAAAGATTGCTGGAGTACGAGAGGAATGGGTGGTATCCCGTACAAAATAAAAGGACAAAAGCGAAGGCATTGCTTGGACCAACATTAAAGAACTTATTCAGAGTCATCCAGACACTAAAGTACGATTCGATCTCTTTGCTCAGGGTATGTATGGTATGGTCATCTTCCCAAAAGTATTGGGATATATTGAAGCTGCAGTAGTAGATTTGTTTGAACAGCTACCAAAAAGGATTAATCCTGCTTCTGCAATTCTAGCAGAGACTTTCAGATCGTTAAACGCTTGTAGAAAGCTAGGAGGTGGATGATTCTCAGGGTGTACCCAATTGTTATATGTCTGGATCCGTAGCCATTTCTGGAGGATATAAAAGGTTTCATACCGGTGCTTTAATACGGACTAATCACCATTAAAAGAATTTCTGGAGCAAGAATGGCCGAAAGAAATTACGAAAGATATGTGGATTAATGCCTTTCGAAATCTGCAAAGCGATGACATTGTTTGGCGAGCCCCGTGGCAAATCCAAAGGGAACTCTTTTACAAATGTGGTGATTACAACTGGGTAATGCTACTCGGATTGTGGGGAGGAATCGAATATGCACCACTTCTGGTCGTAAGACAGTATGAAGGTCGTCAATTTGTACATGTCACTGCTGGATTACATTCGTCTGAGTTCGCATTCCACATCAAAAATTATAAAAGATATATCATGGAGGCCTTTACAGCTTGGAAAAAAACTTTTTGTATCCGAGCTAAAGCAGCAAAAGAAATGTTAACTCCTGATTATGAGGAATGGAGATCTGTCAGGAAAAATGAAAATATATCTCTACCAGACCAAAATGAGGATATCTCTATGGAAGATCGCATTAAGGTGGTTCCATCAGAGATTGAAATCATGAGAGCTGAGTTTGAAGCAGAAAGAGAAGGTTGGTCGAGAGAATTAGAGCAAATGAGATGAGATAAAGCTATGTTGGGTGTTGACATTGACTTTCATTCATCACAATGTGCAATGTTGAGAGAAAACAAAGAAAAAGTTGATGGTGAATTCAGAACGTTAAAGAAGAATTACCATGAGCTATATAAATCTCGGAAAGCATCAGGACCGAGCCGATCAACAGTACAGATGACCAAAGAATTGAACATCGAGAAAAGTCGAGTTGAAAATTTGAAAGGAAAGAATAGCCGTCTACTCAAAAGCCTTGAGAAAGGAAAGCAAAAAATGGAAGATTTTGAGGTTGACAGAAGAGAGCAAATTATAAAACACAAAGCTGAACACCGCGAGATCATGAATGAAATACAGAGAGAAAGGGATTGAGCCAAAGATTTAGAAGAGACAAAGAACGACATGCTTGAGAAATTTGAAGATGAGAAAAATACAATGTTCAAGGGGTTTGAATATGAAATAAACCATCTGATTGCCGAACTTGAAGTTAGGGGCCAAAAGATTGAAGAGTTCAATGTTGAAAAAGAAAAATGGGAGCTGGAAAGGAAAAATTTCAACACCAAACTTGAGGTAGAGCAAGAAGTGGCTAACAATTGGATGCAAAGATGCAGAAACAAGAATGTTCAAATCCAGAAGCTTAATCAAAGGACGCAAGAAGCACAAACAAAACTTGAAGAAGATCTGGATCATTCTAGAAACAAAAACTCAGAGTTTAATGCGTACATTTTGCAACTTGAAGAGTCATTATTTCAAGAAAAGGTTCGTCTAGGACCTAGTGATCTTAAAGAAAGTAATGAGGAGAGTGCTTCACTGCGAAGACGTATTAGAGATCGTGAAAAAACTCTGCACAATTGTCAAGTCAGAATCACTGAGTTAGAGAAAACTCTCGAAGGAACTAATGAACAATGGCAAAAATCAACTGATTTCTATATAGAAAGAAGTGAAGAAAGAAGCAATATGGTATTCGAGGCCATGGTACAAATGAGCGAAGTTGCTAGATATGTTCGGGAACTAGCTGTTGAAACAAAAATAATTGAGCATCACGTTGATCCAATTTCTAAGTTAGGAAAGAAGATGTCATGGCTAATGAAAGAAATTATAGAGCTTAATAGGAAAGCTACGCCTTATCTGTAGTTATGAACTATTATAAAGAAACTTTTGTATGCCGATGAAAGTTGTTCTATGACAGTTAACTTTTTGGGATCAATACCTTTTGCATACATGCATTTTGCATACATTCATTATTCATTGCATTATTTTCTTTATGTAACATTCTTTAATTAAAATTTGAAAAAATAATATCAAAAGAATTTTCAATCGCAGTTATTCTGGCCAAAAGAGAAATACAACATCACTACGGTACTAGACAAGCTACTAAGAAATTTATGGAGGATAAAATACAACGTATTGAGGAACAACATAATAAAGAACAAGCAGAGATGAAAATGAAGCTAGAGAAAATTGAAGCCAGTATTGCAAACTCACAAGACAACATGATGCAGAAAATAGAAGACATGTTTAAAAAGCAGGCTATCATTGGGAAAATACATGAAAATCCTATATCTTTTGACCAAGAACCTATGTATCCTCTAGGTTTCCCACCAGAACCAATTTATCACTCTGGTACTACGCCTATACAAATCAATGCCCGCACATCAGCATTTCAAGAAGCAAAACCACATGAAAATCAACAAGTGGATCCTGTATCTTCAAGCAAAAATCCACTTATATCAGATGTGAAAATAGGTGATTTTAATGCTGAGCATCGAATCCCAGATTTGAATGAGCTGAATGAGAAAGAAAAAGTAAATGAAGAATTGAGTAGACAGATCAGGAGCTTAGAAGAACGAATGAAATCCGTGGAAATAACTGAATCATTCTATGGGTTTGACGCTAGTGAGTTGAGTTTGGTGCCAGACCTAATCCTCCCCATCAAGTTAAAAGTTCCCGAATTTGATAGATATGACGGTACCACATGCCCTTCATCCCACATTACTATGTTTTGTCGCAGAATGGCAGGATATGTGAAAGACGAGAAATTATTAATTCACTGCTTTTAAGATAGTTTGACAGGACCAGCCTTAAAATGGTATACTCAATTGACCAAAGCCAACAATAGATCCTGGAAGGATCTGGCTAAGGCATTCCTAGAGCAGTACCACCACGTAACAGACATGGTCCCTGATAGATGGACTCTCCAAAATTTGGAGAAAAAGAATAACGAAACATTCAAACAGTATGCTCAGAGATGGCGTGACACAGCAGCCCAAGTTCAGCCACCTCTATCAGAAAAAGAGGCCACAGTAATGTTTGTCCATACGTTAAAAGCTCCTTATTTAAATCATCTAATGGGGAATGCAACCAGAAATTTTGCAGATTTGGTCATTTCTGGAGAACTCATTGAAAATGTCTTGAAAAGTGGAAAAATTGAATCAAATGAGGGGTCTAGTTCCAAAAGACCTATGTACCGAAAAAAGGAGAACGAAGTCAACAATGCAAACTCTTACAACAAGGATTCTTCGAAAAGTGTTACAATAACCCAGCCAAGGGTTAAGAAAGAATAAAAAAACACTAATCAAGTAGAGTCCAGAGGATCTCGAAAGGAAAATGAAAGGTTGTCTTTTACACCTTTACCAGTACCCTATGCTGAGATCTATGATTCGCTGTTAAAAGCAGATGTCATACGGCCCTATCCTTTGGTTCCCATGCAACCACCATTCCCTCCATGGTATGATGTAAAGGTGCATTGTGTTTACCATGAAGGAATTACGGGTCATTCTATTGAAAACTGTTTGGCATTCAAAATGGTGGTTCATAATTTGATCAACACTGGAAAGTTGGAATTCAATTCACCATCTACATCAAATCATCCGCTGCAAAATCATGGAGATAAAAACGTGAATGCAATTCAGGAAGAGAACAGAAAGAAAGCAAAAACTGACGTTTATGAAATTAAATCTCCTTTTGTTTGGATATTTCAACAACTCTCCTTATCCGGTATAATTCCACAAGAATTCAGGCCAAAGCATAATGAAGGCAAGAATTATTGTGAATATCATCAAGAGAAGGGGCATGAAATTTAACTATGTCCTGAATTTAGGGATTTGGTGCAAAAATTGATGAATAACAGAGAGATAGAATTCTTTGAAGAAGAACCAGGGAAAAGAGAAGATGGTGTTTGCTCATCAGAAGATTCTAAACCTAATCAGAGAACAAGTGATCCCGTGATTATTAATGTGAAATCATCTACAGTGATTCCTGCACCAACAAAGCTGAAAGTAGTTATCACAACTCCTTTAACATTTCCATATAAGGATACCCACAGAGTACCTTGGAATTATACTACCAATGTTTCAATGGTAGGAGGATCTGTTTCTCTGGAAAAAACAGAAGAGAAAATACAGAGTTTGGATTCGACGTCTGAAGCAGTGAGTGAAGTTGGATTCTTTACAAGAAGTGGGAGATGTTACTCTCCCGAAACATCAAATGCATCAGAACAGGTGAAAGAAAAAGGAAAAGCCATGGTAATACCCCAAAAGGTATTTGATGATGAATCCCCTCCAGCATTCAGTGAGCCTGTAATAGAAAAACAAGCGCAAGAATTTTTGAAATTCCTGAAACATAGTGAATATAGTGTGGTTGAACAACTACATAAACAACAAGCACAAATTTTTATTCTTGATCTATTGATGAATTCAGAAGCACACAGAAATGCCTTGATGAGAATGCTTAATCAAACCTTTATCCCTGAAGATATATCCCTCAACAAGCTTGATAGAATTGTGGGACATATAGCCGCTGACAATTACATAACGTTCACGGATGATGAAATACCTGAAGGCGGAATGGGGTCAGTAAAAGCTTTGAATATTACCACACATTGTCATGGTCATGTTTTTCTAGGAGTATTAATTGACAATGGATCCGCTCTTAACTTGATGCCTCTAGTCACACTTCAAAGAATGCCTGTGGATAAATCGCACATGAAAAGTTATCAGAATGTAGTGCGAGCTTTTGATGGCACTCAAAAAGAGGTGCTTTGGAAAATGGAAATATCGTTGTTGGTCGGACTAGTCGTGTACAATATTGACTTTGTGGTGATGGAAATCCACCCTACATATAACTGTTTGTTAGGGAGGCCATGGATTTATTCTGCAGGAGCTGTTCCTTCTTCATTACATCAGAAATTGAAATTCGTTGTTGATGGACAACTAATATGCGTAGGAGTTGAAGAAGAAATCATTTCGTCTATAACAAGTGATGTTCCGTATATTGAAACCAATGGTGATGCTCTAAAATGCTCTTTCCGAGCTCTTGAATTTGTCAATGCAACCTTTATTATAGAGGGAAGCAAAATTCCACATCCCAGATTGTCTGATTGAACCAAGATGACTGTACGACAGACTTTAGGCATCGGAGCTAAAACTGGGAAAGGTTTAGGAAAGAATCTTCAAGGGAGTTCAGTTCCTGTAAGTATGAAGATGAAGAAAGATCGTTTTGGGCTTGGATTTAAGAGCAATTTTCAGCAAAAGAACAAAGAGATGAAAAGAAGATGTAAAGATAGAAAAGCAAGGTTGAAAGGAGAAGAAATCCCTTGGGAACACATGTTTTTCCCACAGTTGAAGACCACATTCAGATCAAGAGGAACAATTAATGTAAAACAACAGCTTGTTAAGGCCTTTAAAGAAGAAAAGTTGACGAAAGATCAAAGCATAATTTAAGAAGCTATGAAAGGATTATTTATCAACATGATCATGAATGACAACAAGACTGGCAAATACTTGGATAAGATTCGCCCTTGTTTTCCTGGAGAAACACTCAACAATTGGACTGCTGATGACCTCCCTTTAGTTTTTAATATTAACACAGAGTAATATTCAGAACTAATCTTTATGTTTAGCCCAAGAGTATGAAAACTTTTTGTTATCTTGTAAAAGAAATTATGTTAAGTTCACCTAATACAAATATAATAAATTTTCTTTAAAATTCTCAAATGGCAATCATTCTTTACATTCTTTACATTTTTACATTCATTATTTTTCATTTATTTCATAAATTTACTATATCCTTTCGGAAATATGTCCGATTTAAATTTGCAGGTCTCACAATGTTAATAGCATGTTTATTCCTAAATTTAATCTTGAGATAAATTTAGAGCAGCCCATATTTCTGGAGGAAATCAATTAGTGTGAAGATAAACTGGAATGTGATGTTCCTACTGAATTATTAAGACTGATAGAAAAAGAAGATAAACAAATTTTACCTCACAAAGAAGAGATTGAGACTGTAAATCTGGGAACAGATGAAGAAATGAAAGAGGTGAAAATTTGTACTACTCTGACAATCCAGATAAAACAAGAATTGATAAATCTCCTTCAAGAGTTCAAAGATATCTTCGCCTGGTCTTATCAAGATATGCCTGGTTTGAGTACAGATATAGTGATGCACAAACTTCAAATCAGTCCAGAATATAAACCGGTCCAACAAAAGCTCAGGCGAATGAGGCCAGAAATGTTGTTGCAGATCAAAGAGGAAGTGATGAAGCAGATTAATGCAGGTTTCCTACAGGCAGCAAAATACCCAGAATGGGTAGCCAACATTGTTCTAGTACCAAAGAAAAATGGGAAAGTTCGAATGTGTGTGGATTACAGAGATCTCAACAAAGCTAGTCCGAAAGATAGCTTTCCATTACCCCACATAGACACCTTGGTGGACAATACTGCAGGACATGCACGGTTTTCATTCATGGATGGCTTTTCAGGATATAATCAGATAAAAATAAACCCTGAAGACATGGAAAAAACAACATTTGTAACCATGTGGGGCACATTCTTCTATAAAGTAATGCCATTTGGATTGAAAAATGCAGGGGCAATGTATCAAAGAGCCATGGTAACTTTGTTTCATGACATGATGCACAAAGAGATTGAAGTATATGTGGATGACATGATTGCCAAATCCCGAACCGAAGAAGAACATATTAAAAATTTGAGAAAGCTTTTCCAGAGATTGAGGAAGTATCAATTAAAGCTCAACCCCGCTAAATGCACTTTTGGGGTAACTTTCGGGAAGCTTTTGGAATTTATGGTCAGCAAAAAAGGAATCGAGATTGATCCAGATAAAGTAAAAGCAATTCAAGATCTTCCACCACCCAATATAAAAAAAGAAGTTTGAGGCTTTTTGGGAAGATTAAATTATATATCTCGGTTCATTTCTCAATTAACTGACAAATGTGATCCAGTGTTCAAATTACTTCGAAAGAACAATCCTGAAGTCTGGAATGATGAATGTCAAGAAACTTTGGATATTATTAAGAAATATTTATCCAATGCCCCCATTTTAGTATCACCAATGCCTGATAGACCGTTAATTTTCTACTTGACAGTCTTTGAAAATTCGATGGGATGTGTACTAGGACAGCATGATGAATCTGGAAGAAAAGAAAAAGCCATTTATTATCTGAGTAAGAAATTTACTGATTTTGAAATTCGATATCCACCAATACAAAAATTATGTTGTGCCTTGGTGTGGGCTACTCGAAGACTCAGACAATACATGTTATATCATACTACTTGGTTGATATCCAAACTTGATCCTTTGAAATTCTTAATGGAATCACCAGCTTTGACAGGCAGAATGGCTAGATGCCAGATGTTATTATCCGAGTTTGATATTGTATATGTCAACCAAAAAGTGATAAAAGGAAGTGTCAGCTAATTTTCTGGCCAGTCGTGTATCGGATGATTATCAGCCTTTGAATTTTAATTTTCCAGATGAAGATTTGTTGTGCATATCCATGAATGAAGAAGTCGGAACAAATGATGAATCTTGGAAGCTTTACTTTGATGGAGCATCCAACGCCTTGGGACGAGGAATCGGGGCAGTGTTAATTTCTCCAAAAAATATTTATTATCCCTTTACAAGCAGACTGGAGTTCTTTTGCACCAATAACATGGCGGAATATGAAGCTTGTGTCATGGGATTGAAAACAACCATAGAAAGAAAAATTAAATGTCTCAAGATATATGGAGATTCATCGTTAGTGGTATTTCAATTACGAGGTGAATGGGAAACAAAAGATCCCAAATTATTGGAATACCGAAATTTTACCCTCGAATTAGTGAAAGAATTTGAGAGAGTCATCTTCAATTATCTCCCTCGAAAAGAAAATCAAATGACAGATGCTTTGGCTACATTAGCTGCTATGTTTCAGGCAACTAAGAAAGTTGATATGATGCCAATCAAAATGCAAGTACATGAAATTCCTGCACATTGTTATAGTGTGGAAGAAGAGGTAGATGGTAAACCATGGTATTATGATATCCTGCAATATATCAAAAATCAAAGTTATCCACAAAATGCATCTGAAATTGATAAAAGAACCTTGATAAGAATGGCTGTTGGATATTTTCTTGATGGCGAGACTATGTATAGAAGAAGCAATGATCAAATGCTATTGAGATGTTTAAATACCAGCGAAGCCAGAAGCATCATTGAGGAAGTACACAGTGGAATATGTGGAACACATGCAAATGGTCTTTCCATGGCTAGAAAAATAATGAGATATGGATATTATTGGGCTACCATGCACACAGATTGCATTGATTATGCAAGGAAATGTCATAAATGCCAAATATATGCAGATAAGATTCATGTACCCCCATCTCCTTTACATGTAATGACAGCACCCTGGCCATTTTCTATGTGGGGAATAGACGTCATTGGGGCATTCACACCAAAAGCATCGAATGGACATTGTTTCATCCTTGTGGCAATTGATTATTTTACCAAGTGGATTGAAGCTGCTTCATATGCCAATATTAAGAGGTCCACAGTCTGCAAATTCATAAAGAAAGAAATAATTTGCCGGTATGGCCTACTAGAAAGGATCATTATAGATAATGCTCTGAACCTGAACAACAAAATGATAACCGAACTTTGTGCACAGTTTAAGATCAAACATGCAAACTCAGTGGCATATCGTCCAAAGATGAATGGGGCAGTTGAAGCAGCAAATAAGAACATCAAGAGAATCATTACAAAGACCATTGAAACTTACAAAGATTGGCACGAGAAGTTACCTTTTGCTTTATATGCATACCGAACTACTGTTCGAACATCTACAGGGGCAACGCCTTTTTCTTTAGTCTATGGGATGAAAGCAGTCTTACCAATTGAAGTCGAGATTCCATCGCTTCAAATTTTGAATTGGACGAATCTGAATGGATCCAAGCTCGATTTGATCAATTGAACCTTATTGAGGAGAAAAGATTGAAAGCTATTTTCCATGGACAGATGTATCAAAAACGGATGATGAAGTCTCATGACAAGAAAGTATATCCAAGAGAATTCCAAGAGGGTGATCTAGTACTAAAAAAGATATTGCCTATACATAAAGATTTCCGTGGGAAATGGATGCCTAATTGGGAAGGGCCATACGTTGTAAAAAAGGCCTTTTCCGGAGGAGCGTTGATCTTGGCAGAAATGGATGGAAAAATTCTGAGAAACCCAGTAAACTCAGATTCTGTCAAGAAATATTATGCTTGAAGAAAAAATGAAATGAAAAAAGAAAAAAGAAGAAAGAAAAAAAAGAAAAAGAAAAAAAAAGAAAAGAAAAAAAAGGAGGGTCAAGATGAAAACCCGCAAAGGGCATCTTGCAACCAAAGGAAGGATTTGAGTTGAAAACCTGAAAGGGCGGCTCAAATGTATGTTGATATTAGGCATCTGGAAATTGAACCCTCTTAAGATTTTGATAGTTTGGGAGGAACTTCACATCTACAAGCATTCTGACAACGTTTGAGATCTTCCAGAGAAAAGCTTACATCAGTACTCTAAATTATATCAATTTGATTAATTTAGAAATACTTATGCTAATAATTTGTTGAGTCATTTGAATTTTTATCATTCCTATGAATACAATTATATCTATTTATTAATAAATTCTAAGTTTATTTCCTCTAAATTTAATTTATTTGAGATTCAATTTATTTTTGAAAATTCAATTTAATGGAATAACATAATTTTGAAATAAGTTAAAGATTTCTGAATATCACTTTATGTTAATACTTTTAAAGGCATGGAATACAAAGTAATCCTTATCAACGTTTACAATCATTGTTAAAAAACAAACAAATTATTACCATCATAGAGTTATTTGAAAGCGGAACAAGAAGAAATCTGTTCTCAATTGGCAGATTATGAATATAGCCTTTTTCCATACAGCAGTACAAAAATGCTTCGAATCTACAAATTCTGGCTCTACATCATATAAGTACTGTGATGTTTTGGTCCAAACACCAACTGAAGCAACAACCACGTTATCATAGTATAAATAATGAGACTCAATAGCATCTTCTGGAAGTGTTCTTTGAGTTATCTGATCTGGTTCGGTAAGAACTCCAAAACCAATCATTGGATTAGGAAGATGAACTGCATGATTGTCTTCATCAAGAAGCTTCTTTCCAAGTTACCTATGCTTCTTCTTTTTTAAGAAAATCATAGCCCAAGTTTCGCCTTTTCTTGTAATTAGGATCATTGCATAATGGCTTCCTAGCTTTTATCGGAAGAAGTGTGTCAGCAGCCTTAGCCATTTGAGCAGCACATATAAAATCTGTCAACTCTGCAATTGATGAATCAGGATTACATCTCTATGACTATTGAAGACTTAGCATTTGAGTATCCCATTTTTGTCAAGTATAATAGTTTACTCTCCTCATCAGAATCAGAATTCAGGATTTTCTTGGCATCAGAAGAACTATCAATATCTGTGAAATCATCTTGAAAGATCACTTCATGATCAAATAAGTAGTTATCAGAATCAACATGTTGCATGAGTGCGAGCTTTTCAAGAGCCTATACTATTGAGTTTTATTTTCAAGTAGTTTTGTGACATCATGCAAAAATTCAGGCATATCTACATCTACACTCTTCAAAGATGATAGATTCTCCATTCGAAGAGGAAAGATTTATTGGATTTCTACACAATTGAAGAAAGACCGAGTTCACCAATTTGAAATCAAATAAAAATGAACTTAATATTCAAGCATCATATTTAGGCATTTACAAAAATAGGTGCATTTCCATTCATTTTATACTTGTTAAATGTTAACAGGAATTTCAAAGATTTTAGCAAAGATTCAAATCCATCACTCGATGGATCAGCTTTTCCAGAGAAAGTTCATAATGAGAAGAACTCATTTGAAGAAGAAAGAAGAAGTTTATAATGAGAATAGCTTGTTCAACCTTTTACTCAAATCCATCACTCGATGGATCAACTTTTCCAGAGAAAGTTCATAATGAGAAGAACTCATCTGAAGAAGGAAGAAGAAGTTCATAATGAGAAGAATTTGTTCAACCTTTTGTTTGAATTCATCATTTGATGGATCAATATTGCCAGAAAGTTCATAATGAGAAGAACTCATCTGAAGAAGGAAGAAGAAGTTCATAATGAGAAGAGCTTGTTCAACCTTTTGCTCAAATCCATCACTTGATGGATCAACTTTTCCAGAGAAAGTTCATAATGAGAAGAACTCATCTGAAGAATGAAGAAGAAGTTCATAATGAGAAGAGCTTGTTCAACCTTTTGCTCAAATCCATCACCTGATGGATCAGCATTTCCAGAGAAAGTTCATAATGAGAAGAACTCATCTGAAGAAGGAAGAAGAAGTTCATAATAAGAAGAATTTGTTCAACCTTTTGTTTGAATTCATCATTTGATGGATCAGTATTGCCAGAAGTGTTCATAATGAGAAGAACTCATCTGAAGAAGGAAGAAGAAGTTCATAATGAAAAGAATTTGTTCAACCTTTTGCATAACTCTATCACAGAAAGAGATATATCATCATCAGCATTTCCAGAAGGAGTTCATAATGAGAAGAACTCATCTGAAGAAGAAGAAGTTCATAATGAGAAAAATTTGTTCAACTTTTTGCTAGATTACATCACAAAAGGAGATGATTTGTCATCCTCAGTGGAAAAGTTCATAATGAGAAGAACTAATCACAAAGAAGAATTAGTTCAACATTTCCATCATAATCAAGTGAAGTCAAATGAAAAAAAAACTTATTATCTTTTCGTCTTTTCCCTATTCTTGTTAATACAAGAATAAGCAAAGAGGGGCAGCTGAAGATACTCGTTTTCTTTTCATTTGAATATTATTTATATTTTATTATTATTATAATTATAATTATAATTATAATTATTATATTATTATTATTATTAAATAATTTTATTTATTTACTATTACAAACCTAACCCAAATACGGAGGCCCATATTCGGTAGCCCAATAGTAACCCTAAATGTTTAGGGTTTGTATCAACCCTAGCTCCCAGCCGCCTCAATCTTCCAGAAGGCCAGCCGCCGCCTCTGCTCAGCCACCACCTCCACGTTGACGCTTCAGCTGTTGCCACGCCGCCGTCAATTCCACGCCTCATCGAAAGTTTCCAGAAGAGCCACTCCAGCCGCACACATATCGCCCCAACGGTGAGTCACCACTGGAAGTTTGGTAACTCACCAAACTCTACTCTTTTACCCGGTCCGAGACAAGTGCCGGTGATGGCTATAAAGCCATCAATCGAACCTGAAAAAAAAAGAAAAGGGGACAGAGAGAATACAGCCACCAAAACCATCAAAAGATCGAAACAAAAAATTAAGAGAAGCCTTACCGAAGAAGCTGCGACGCCACCGGAGTTCATAGGCTGCCGTAGAAACAAAATACCGAAGGTATTTTTCTTAGATCTAGGCAAATACGGGACGTTTTAAGGAAAACTAAGGTCAAAGTTGAACGTAGATCACTCGGATCTATCGTTCGGGAGGTTTTTGTTTTTTCCAGCCACCGGAAGTGGTGGCCGGCGATGAGGTTATCGGCGGCACAAAGCTGTCGGCCGGTGATCGACTTCCCTCCGATGAGGGAAGTTAGAGAGAGGCGAGAGAGTTTAAAAACTCTCTCAGAAAGAGAGAGAAGAAGAAGAGAAGAATGAGGATGGGCCAGGGAAATATATATCCCTTCCCGAACGACGTCGTTTTGGGAATGGGTATATACGTAATTTACATATATGAACAAATCTCGTCCGCAGTCCCTCAGATTTGTAATTTTATAATTTAGTCACTAAATCAATTTATGATTCTTTTAATCTGGTTTAATAATTTTAATTTTATTTATTTTAGTCCTTTGCATAATAATAGATATTTTAAAGTAAATAACCGATTTAGTCCTCGTAACTTTATTAATTAATATTTTAAACCCCGAATAACATGTTTTAATTTCTTTTAATTTGATATACGAATTTGATATAATTTTAATCTAGTCACTAAATTAATAAAAGGTAGAATAACATATTTAGCCACTGAAATTTTAAATAATTAATTATGAATTAGGTATTTAATTCTATTAGGTTATAATTTAGTCACTAATTTCAATTTTTATTTATTTTTTTACAAGTTTTATTTATTTTAGATATATAGTTTTAATTTTGTTCATTGTTTAGTTATATGTTAATTTTATATGTTTACTTTTAATTATTATTACTATTATTATTATTATTATTTAGCCATAAATATACATATTTATTTTATTTATTGAAATCTTATTTAATTACTTTTAACTTATTTTAACCATGTTTTAATATTTATTTATTTTTCAATATTAAGAAAGGGCAGTCTTAAAACAACTGGATGCCCATTTTCTGATTTTTTTTAATAAATAAATATCCTATTTTATAAATTATATATTAATTGTTTTAATTATTTATTTATTTTTTAATATCGAAGAAAAGAGCTATCTTAAGGCACCTAGAAGTTTTTTTCTGATATTTCTAAATAAATAAATATTTTATTTATAAATATATATAAATTAATATATTTTTTTTCATAATTATAATTTTGAAATAATAGGATTATAAATTAAATATATTTTGAATTTTTAAATTTCTAATAATAGAGATAATTTATAATTAAAAAGTACCAATTTTGGGCGTTGTATGGGTGCTAATCATTCCCTAAACGTAACCGATCACAAATCCCTTTTTATTATTAAAAAGAACGAATTTTTGGTTAAAACGCAGATCAGTTTATCTTTTAATCGATGTTTTCTTAAAAACTCTTTTAAAGGATGATTTTTAGATATTCGACCTACCTGACCCAAAAGGCCGATGGCGACTCCCAAAATATATTTTTTAATTATTTTTTATCTACATTATTTTTCTCGCCAAATAAAAATTCGTGCCCGGACGAAAATCGGTTACGACATATTTAATTTGAATTTGAACCGTGGGCCAGTCCAAGAAATCTAAATCCCATGAGACGTCTGTATAACATGAAAATGCACGTGTAATGCTAGAACTTATTTCTCGTACCTGACGTGTAAAATAATTTCCATGCAACATCCCATCTAACAACACGTGCCCTATACACAAGGTCTCAACCTCAACAGCTAACACACCCCAACCTTAAAAAGCCAAAACTACAGGATCGTACCAAAACCAAAGGTCCAAAGCTAATAATCTCCGTGAGAAACCCCAAAGACAAAACTCCACCGCCGTGGGAGGCCCTTGTCCTGGTTGCACACTACCTTGATCCTCAGCTTTAGCCATCGCTTCATGTGTTTCCAAATCATGGTCTCAAGCGTTGTCCCTAGACCTCGTTTGGCACCCCCTTTGCGCCTCTCGTTTCCCTTCTCTGTCTAATCTCAAAATCTCTTATCCTTCCGTCCCATATCACCGCCTCTATGCTATCGGCCTCGCCTCCTTCAAACGCCTCCATAAACCGCCGTCGAAGCCACGCCTTTCCATCGAAAATCTCGTCTTCGCTATTGATTTCTCTTCCAAGGGAATCCCCATCTTGGTCGTAGGTGAAGCCGGGAGCAAGGTGAATAACATCAAAGGAAACCAAGTGTTCAAGTTCGATATTGACATTAACCATGGCAGTTTTTCGGGGATTGAGTCTTTGGAAGAGATAAATATAACGTGGAACGTGGTGTTACAATGATGGGAAGCAGTTTTTAAAATGATGGATCGGAAAGGAAAGTTGAGTTCCAGGTTAAGGGCGGCGGAAGGGTGGTTCTCGGAGGAGCTTCCTTGTCCGGGGTGTTGCTCCGGTGATGTGGGAAGTGGTATTGTTGCTGATGTGAAGCTGGGTATTGGTGGTGGCGCAGACATGAAAGTGGAGAAAGTGAGCGTAGGACTAATGAGGATTGTGGAATGGAGGTATTTGAGCATTGAAGATGGCCTTAGATATTTGCAGCATTTTCTTCTCCCTAGTGAATGTAATCAAAATTAATCCCACTTCTATGCTTCTTTTTGGATTATATTTCCTTTAAAAGAGAGAGGTTGTTTTTCAATCTTTCCTTCAAAAGAGGAAGGATGTTTTTCAATGGTGAAACAGCTTTGTTTAGGGGAGACTTGTTAATCTTGAATTGGGGCAAGCATCCACATGTATTTGATACAAAAATAATTAAAATGTCGTAATAAGTAAAATGTTTCTTCCTCGGCGTTCAATATGAAATAAAAATATGAAATAAAATGATTTAGAGTTATTTTTAAATCAATATTATTTATAAATAATTTAGTGTTATTTTTAAATCGGTATTACTTTATATTTATTCCGGAGATTTATTTTTAAATCGATATTATTTTTTAGTTATCTCAAATTAATAAGAAAAAACTTGAAATGTAATATAAATTGGATTAATAAAAAAAATTAAATTGAAATATAATATACAATGGGTAAAATATACAAATGGTATTTCGATTATAAAATATTATTTTATTAAGTCCTTTAATTATCAAAAGTGATAAGATGGTCTTTTAATTGTAGGGTGTTTTGTTAAGTTCTTTAACTATTAAATTTTACAAAATGGTCACATATTTTAAACTCGTCTTTGTTTGTTAAAATATTGACGGTATTTTAGATTGAACATTAATATGATTATAATGTGATAAAATATGATCTTAAGATCTCAAACAATTTTAGTTATCATGATGACGTTTAACTCAAATGATCGTCGATATTTTAATAAAAAAGACGAGACGAATTTAGAATATAATAAATAATCAAATAATTATTTTATAATTTTTAATAGTCAAAGATTCATAAAAGTAACACTCTATAACAATATAAAGAAAGGATTATTTTATAACATTTAATGGTTGAGGATGTAAAAAAGAAAAATATCATTTTATAATATTTAATAGTTTAAGACTTAACAAAGCAATATCTTATAGTAAGAAATTATTTGTATACCGTAACCTATGCAATAATAATAATAATAATGAGAATACACCTTGCTTTTATATATATATATATATATATATATATATAAAAGATCCGTTTACACTATATAAAATTAATAAATTTTATAATTTATAGTCACTAAATTTATATTAATAAATGGTTTAGATTTCAATGAAATTCATAGTCTAATTTTTAGGTGGTCTTAGTAAGAAAAACTTAATGAATTTATCACTTTGGTTGAATAACTACTCTTAAAAGTCTATAAGCCTATTGAGAAGGACCAAAATAGATTTACCTCTAGTAAAGATAAATTCAACCCCAAGAGTTTGGGTGATCCTATTTAAGAAGGGTTCATTGAATTCACCAATAAAAGAGACTGAGCTATTTATTCTTAATGAATTCTTATCCTAAGGTTGGGTGGTTCATTGTTATATGAACTTGAAGAATTCACCTATTTAATTGTGAGGTTGAGCTTAATATATAAGTTCTTAATAATTTCATAACCTTGACTAAGGTAGTTTATGAAATTACATACGTAAGTGGAAAGGATTAGCCACCTTCTATAAAAGACGTTGGGCCATCCTTTTAATACACTTCTTAGATTTTAATGAAATTCATAGTCTAATCTTTAGGCGGTTTTAGTGAGAAAAACTTGATGAATTTATCGTTCTGTTTGAATAACTACTCTTAATAAGTCTATAAGCCTACTGAGAAGGACCAAAATAGACTTACCGCTAGTAAGGATAAATTCAACCTCAAGAGTTTAGGTGATCCTATTTAAGAAGGGTTCATTGAATTCACCAATAAAAGAGGTTGAGGTATTTATTCTTAATGAATTCTTATCCTAAAGTTGGGTGGTTCATTGTTATATGAACTTGAAGAATTCACCTATTTAATTGTGAGGTTGAGCTTAATATATAAGTTCTTAATAATTTCATAACCCTGACTAAGGTAGTTTATGAAATTAGCTACGTAAGTGGGAAGGACTAGCCACCTTCTATAAAAGACGTTGGACCATCTTTTTAATTACACTTATTAGAATCCTGAGGTATTCTGGTTATATATATACACATTTTGTTCAGTCGAGTACTTTAATGGATGAATGAGAATAATAGAGTGTTATAAGTTCACCCAAATCCTAACAAGTTCAAGCTTTGTTCACTTATTAATAGAAGAGTTACTTATCTCACTATATACTAGTTCAAGATACGTTCACTTGTAATTAAGTTGTTAATCTCGTTATTACGTTATTGCTCTTCTCGTCTCTTAATTTATTTAAGTTTTTAAGGATATACTTTTGCATTAGTGGGGAATGTTAGTAATGCGTTAGTATGCATGGAATATACAATGGATATTTGATGTAAATTGGTCGATTAGCTATAAATTATAGCTAGGGATGGCAAAAAAACCCGAACCCGACGGGGAAAACCGAAAGCTGAATTAAACGGGATGGGGAAAAACCGTTTATGCTAAACGGGGACGATGATGGGGAAAACCGTTTATGTTAAACGGGGACGGGACGAGTTTAGTAATCCCTGCCACAATTACCCGATTACCCAGCCCGATACCCGGCCCAATACCCGGAACGATAAATATTAAAAATAATTATTTTATATATATATATATATATATATATATATATATATATATAATATTAATAAATTTAATTTAAATTAAAAAAATATATATAATATATATAATATTTAATTTAAATATATATACCCGGCCCGAAACCCGTTTAAATAACCGTTTATGCTAAACGGGGATACCCGTTTCCCCGCGGTTTTTCCCGATTACCCGATGGGGATCCCCGTTTAAATCCCCGTGGTTTTTTAAGCGGGGACGGGTACGGGTTTTTTAAACGGGGACGGGGATGGGGGACCAATACCCGGCCTGAACCCGGCCCATTGCCATCCCTAATTATAGCTTGATTCTTGGTGGTATAAAATCTGTTTTTAATCACGTTAAATCAGTGATTAAATAGATTTGTTATTGAATGTATATACACCACTTATCAAGCCAGGTTCATGGATGATACAACTTTCTTCCTACCTTAACTTTTACAGCTTTGAATCTTGTGTAATGCGACCGTTTTAGCCAAGATTTCAGCAATTATAATTGTTGAATTAATGACATTTTCCTTTTTAAATTGCTCCCTTCCTATATATATACCAACTCAGTTTCAGTAGTTTACACCAATAAAAAATTAACAAGCTTTTCCTAAAAGCAAAATTCATTTTTAGCTTTCACTCTCTCAGAGGTTTTTATTTCATTTTTTCTTTCGAGAAAAAGAGCAACACTACTGCTTGGTTCACTCTAGATTTCGGGTGTACGTTTTCTAGAGAGATTATTTTAACATCAGAAGCATCGTCCATTGTAGCGATTACACCAATCGGGACGAATTTATTTTTAAGGCAGTGGTTTACCGCTACACAGTTTGTACATAATTTCTTTCCTATTACTTTATATATTTTCTTGTCAGTGCTAACGTCCCATTTTTCAGTTATTACTTAAAAAAACAGTTGCATTCAAAAAGGAAAACACATGTAAAGTCAAAAAAAGGGGGCCGCCTAAATGGAATGGATTTCAACAAAGGGGACAACGAATTCGGTGCCCAATTTTGTTGAAAATGGAAATATGGTTAATTACATTTAGTCCATACACACTTTAGGGCATTTATAAGATTAGTCCTTAAGCTCCAACTATAAATACCCTAACCCATTTAGCTTCAAAATCATCCCAAATCATTCTAGCTCTCTCTCAAGTGTTTTTGTAAACACCTGTAAATTTTCTCCCTTTAGTAAAAGATCTGCAACAGTCCGGAGACGTAGGCATAATTGGTTGAACTCCATTATCAATTTCGGGTATTATTTTTCCGCTTTTATTTCGTATTCTCACTAATATAATTATAGGGAAATTAATCGTTTAATTTTCCAACAACTAGTATCATGAGCTTTTGGTTGTGAATTTTTTCAATTTTTCTGCGAGGTTACTATTCACATTAATAGTAAATTTCGTGAAAAGTGAAATTTGATCGGCAATACGAGTTTGTCGACGAAGGTGTTCTAATATACGGCGGTTCGCAGAAATTGTCAGAAACGATCCAAACGAAGCCAGATTCGAGTGGGAGCGATGACTGCAAACGAAGGGAATGTGAAAATTGAGAAGTTGGATGGTGCGCTCAAGAACTTCTTAGAAGGACTTAGACCAGGGGTAATGCTCGGGAGAGAGCAAGCTGACTGAGCGTGCATGTGTCAAGCCAAGTAGCGATGTGTCGTCCAGGCCCATGCCCAGAGATAGTGACAATAATGGGGGAGACCAGGAAAAGGTTCAGCGGAGAGATGGTAGAGGAAGCTCTTCGAATGGCCAATGTGAGCCATCGACTGTTAATAGCTAAGGAAAGCCATCGGGAAAGAATGACAAGGCTAAGTCTGGTGTGAAGAAGAAGGTGAGCAAAGAAAAGTTAAAGTGCTACTTCTGTGATGGTCTTTATTTGATTAGAGGATGTCCCGAAACGCGTCGCCTTACAACCATCATGAAGAGGATGGAAGAAGGAGAAGTATCGAGAATTAGAGCGGTTGCAAGTGATAAAGCTGCCAAGCCAGGGAAAAGACTTGGTTCGATTGAGGGGGTCAATGCAGCCAAGCAAGGATCTAGACGAGGCAAGGATGTTGATGTTGAGGCAGCCAAACCCAGAAGAAAGCCCGATGCGATTGCGAGTGTTCAAGCAATCAAGGAAAGGGCAATACTTAATGAGGCTACATGTTCCAAAGTAGCTGAATCAATGGACAAGGATGGTGTGACTACAAGTTCACAAGTAGTAAATCGAGGAACTAGGCTTGGCGAGACTGCAGGTGTCAAAGCAGTCGAGCACATGAAAGGACTTGGTGCGATAGCAAGAGATAAAGCCGTCAAGTCGAGGGTGCAAAGTGAGCAAGTCCGCTCACAATATGCCAGGATGGAGGCGTAGTCCAAGTTGAGGCGTCTCACGCATAAATGGACACTTAAGGAGTATGTGAGCCGATTCAGAAGACTCATGCTCAAAGTCCCAAGTTTGATAGAAGAAGATGGGCTCTTCACCTTCATGTTCAGATTGAAGCCATGGGCGAAGAAAGTGTTGGAGCGTAGATAAGTCAAGGAGTTGTCTAAAGCCTTGACAACCGTCAAGTCAATCAAAGAATTTGGAGTCAAGAAAAACAAGACTTCCAAAACAAAGCCAAAAATTGAGGGTATTGGCAAGAAAATCCATGATGAAGGCAAGTCAAAAGATGGGGAATGTTGTTCCTCGAGTGGCAGAGAAAGTCCACTCAATGATGAACCAGATGGTGAGTCTGGAGAAGAGGTGTGTAGTCTTGACATAAGTTCAAGTGTCAAAGATGCTAAGCTGAGGGTAAGAGTCGAGCAAATGAGGGGGTGCAACCTTAAGATGCCAGAAGTGTTGCAAGACTACCCAAGGGGAATCGAGCCATCCAATGTGATAGATGAGCCCAGGATCGAGTTATCCAGAGAAGATGAAGAACTCAGGATCGAGGGGGCATTGAGAGTTGGCTCAATACAGTTCATTTCTGCCAAGGCAAGTAGAAGCCAAGTGCAGGAGAAGTTAGCCATGTCCAACGAGTTTACCGAGCATGTTCGAGTAGAGAACATGGCTTCAGAGACCATCATAAGACAAGGGTCAAAGAAAGGGCTTACCGAGGATGTTCAAGTGAGGAACAATCCTTCAAAGACTAGTAGACAAGAGTCGAAGGGAGCCAAGACGTTGAGGGACAAGGCAACCATGGAGACACCACCCATTTGCAAGGTGGGAAGTGAGCTCCAACCTTCGTGTTAGAAGGGAGGAGGTAAGAAGGGACATCAAACTTTACCGTGAGAAAGTGCCGATGCATGGTTGCGCAAATAACTCCAATGAAAAAGGTTTCAATGCGAGGAGTGTCAGACTTCATGGAGTAAGAATGGCTGACGCAAATTTGAGTAAATGCCAACAAAACTAGAGGAGAAGGTGCATCTCAACACTATTCTAGTATTCTTTTGAGTCTGATTTGCTATTTTAAGTGAGTGCATGTCAAGCAAGACCTAACCTTTAGCGTGTAGGAAACAAAGTTTGGAGATGATCCAAGACTTTACCGCAGGACCGGGAGGGTCCAAACCGATGCAAATCAAGACTTGTAAGAAAGAGAGTTCCCACGGTAGAGATGCACTTGTGGGCGTGTTAGCCCATTTCATCACTTAGAGACAAGAGCCGAAGCAAGCACAACCGTTATGGGAGGCTGAGTCCTTATGGGGGGACATAAACAAGTAGTGGCGTCGAAAGGCAACCAAGTTGATGCAAAGTATAATGCGAAAGATCGTGAAGTTTACATGTGGCAAAAGCCAAGGCAAGCAAATCGAATGGGAGGACCAGAGTACTATGATGAAGCAATGCAGGTGGAGAATTCAATCAAGTGGGAGTCTTCCATGAAAGATGAGATGGACTCACTTATGTCATATCAGACGTGGGAATTAACTGTATTAACATCAGACAAGAAAACGCTTCATAACAAGTGGGTTTACAAGACAGTGACTACGGATAAACTAAAGTTTTGTTCAACTTCAGTTGGCATGCTAAAGTAACAAGACTAGAAATGTTGCTACATTGATCGAGGTGTGAAGATAGATTAAAATCAATCTTTAAGTGGGAGATTGTAAAGTAAAAAAAGGGGGTCGTCTAAATATAATGGATTTCAACAAGGGGCACCGAATTTGGTGCCCAATTTTGTTAAAAATGGAAATAGGGTTAATTATATTTTAGTCCCTATACACTTTAGGGTATTTACAAGATTAGTCCTTAAGCTTCAACTATAAATACCCTAACCCATTTAGCTTCAAAATCATCCCCAAATCATTATATCTCTCTCTCAAGTATTTTTGTAAACACCTATAAATTTTCTCCCTTTAGTAAAAGATCTGCAACAGTCTGGAGACGTAGGCATAATTAGCTGAACTCCGTTATCAATTTCGCGTATTATTTTTCCGCTTTTATTTTACATTCTCACTAATATAGTTATAGGGAAATTAATCGTTTAATTTCCCAACAACATAGTGGTGATGAATAAGGCTGTTGAAAACTCTGATTGTAAGGAATTTCATTCTTTGGAAGAGAAACAAGATAATTCTTCTACTAAGGATTTTCCTTCGTTGCAAGATTCAATGCTCCAAAAAAAGAAAGCTAAAGGGAAAACGAGGGATAAAAAGTTGATTCAGGTTATAGACACACGTTTTGTCTGGATTATATTTTTTTACATATTATTATTATTCTATTAATTTATAATTAATTTCTTTTTTGCAGGCCCAATGTTACATCAGTAGAACCAAAAAACCGGGACTAAACCAAAAAACACAAACTTTTGTAATCTACCTAACCCTAGTCCTAACCTTCCGCCGGCGCCTCCACTGCTAGCCGAAACATTCGTCGCTGCCGTCGCTACCTATCACCGATGAAGCCATTCTCGTCGCCATCAATTTATCATCATCATTCCTGCAACCAAATCAACCCAATCTACCAAATCAACATTAAAATAACAAAAAATAGTAAAAAATAATAAATAAAAAACAAAAAATCGATCCTGAAAAATCTGAGATCCCATTCCTGTATCGACCAACCCTAGCCTCAATCATCATTCCTCCTCTATCTTCACCATACTCCAACCACCATGAAGAAAGAAGAAGAAACCACAATAAAAGGGGATCCGATTTTGAGAAAAAGGGTGAGAGCTTTAAGAAAATAAAAACGGAGAGAAAAAAATAGAATCTATTAAAAAAAGGAGGAAGCCTCATCGTTCGGAGTTAAATACCCTTGTTTCACCGGCGTTCAGAGGAGGCTCACAAACCATTGAAGGTAGTTTTTTAATTTTGGGTCTATTTTGGTAGAAAACAAATGATTAAGTTGGATTTGGTGTTGGTGGTTTAGGGTTGAAGAGAGAGGATCATTGGCCCATAGTCAGGGACGTTTGTAAGGTGACAAGAGAGGATTTCACTCCCTCTCTCGGTTGAGAGAGATGAAAAAAAAGAAATAAAAACAAAGAATAGAGAAGAGAAACAACGCCTATTGAAAATGAGGAGAGCTAGGGTTTATTTTTTGTTATAATGGGGTATTTAAACCTCTCAAAAACTGCGTCGTTTTGGGTTATGGATTGCTGAAAGTTGTCGCATGGTCTAACTATGCGATTGCCACTTTGGTTTTTGTAATGTTTCTTTTTAGTCACTAAGTATAAGTTTATCATTTTTTCCATCAAGTTTATTATGGTTACATTTTGGTTATTTTATTGCTGCTTTTTTTAATTTGTGGTTATTTTATTTTAGTCCTTTCATTTGTATGTATTCGAAGTTTTTGTATTTATGCTTTGGGTCCTTATAGCATTGTTTCATATTCATTTTGATAATCATGTATGTTAGTTATTTCTTGAGATATAAAAGGCTAAATACACCAATAATATCATATACTTTGATAGTTGCTTTGATTTAGTCCTTGCACTATATATTTATATATAAATATATTTTTTCACTGTATATTTGTGGTATATTTTATTCTAATTAACATAAATACTCAATATTTCCTTAGGAGATATATTAATATATATGGTATGTGTGTGAATGAACATATTCTTGCTCTTTACTATGTATTTCCTATTTAAATTTTTTTGACTTCCTATTATTTATGTCTTTCATTTTAATGCCTAGATTTTAGGTAAAATATTTACGTATATAGTCGTATATACCTTTCCTTTCACATCTAGTTTCATGTAGCTATATTCTAGGTCTATTTGTTTGTGTGTGTGTGTGTATAATATGGTAATATATATATATATATTTAAAGTTGCATTTTAAATATTTATAGATATGTAGGATTAAATATGTAATATATTTATACATGTATTTTTGTGAAAATTTATGTATGTATTTATATAGGGGTAAAAAGGATATTTTTTAGTTTTGTATTGTGAAATTATTTTAATAAAATTTTGTTATTATTAATATTATAAAATGATATAATATTTTTGTTAATTATTCGACTAACTTATGAAAAATCTCCAAAAACTAGAGTGCCCTTCTGAGGGTTTTTCGAATAAAATTGATGGTTATTCAATATTTGTTTATCTTCTATAATTTTTAAAAGTACATGAGATGTGTTTCTTTTTAAATAAAGGTATTTCTTTATTTTTATATAGTGAAATTATTTAAAAAAAATAAATACCCAAGGTATTTTTATCTCTTTATTTTTAGTTTATTTATATATTTGTTATATTATGTTTGATATTTCATTTACCGTTTTCCACAATAGTGTATGTATGTATATTAAAAGTATGTTAGCATGTTAAAGTTATTAATTAGTGATTTTTTATATACTTTTTTGAATAAATTTGGTTACTTGGCATCATGTGAATGTGTAATTTGGTGTATATAGGTTTAAGGTTTAATTTGAGTTAATTTGCATGATACCCTCATAAGCTTTACTTGGATTCGAATCAAATAATGGGATTAAAAATAATATCTTTTTATTTTAAGTTCATCGTAAGTAATTGTCTTAACGAATAAGATGACACTTCCAATGGCTTAAAATAAAAAAGACACCCAATCAAGCGAAACAAATAAAATTGATTTCATTTAAAATTTGGGAATGATAAAAAGATTATGTTCTTTTAATTAAATTCACTGAGAAAAGATTGTTAGATCGGATCTAAGGTCCAGTCTTGATGTCTTTAAATAATTGAATATCCTTATTCTCATTAAAGGTTGGTAAAATAATTAACTAATCGTATATGTTTTATATATGTATTTAATTCATCTTATTTTGTATGTGTTTAAATGGTATTTCAAAATAAATTATATTTGAACGTATAAGTTTTATTGCAAGGACAACTAATTAATTAATTAGGTATTGATTTAGGGCGTTTTGAGGGTGTTAATCCTTTTCCATGCGTAACCGACTCTCGAACTCAAATTTTTGGTAACACAGATCATAAAATTTTTGATTTAATTAAAATTAACATTTTATTAAAATCAAAAAAATATTTTTGGGTGCCCAACCACACCCTAATCAAAGATTAGTGGTGACTTCACGAACCGATTTTATTATTTTTTAAACTCGATCCCCAAATTATTCAAGGCAAACATTTTTACAAAATCTTGATTTTTTTAATCGACACCCAGATTTTAAGATATCGTTTTGACAATTCGGTGACTCCGCTGGGGACATTCAGGAGTCAGTCCATTAATTAATGAATTAGTTGTCTTTGCAATAAAAATTGTAAATTCGTCGTAATTTAATTTGAGATCCCTTGGGTGTTTTGATTTGTTTTATGTTTATAATTTGATTAACCTCTAAATAGTTGTATTGATTTGTTTGCTAATGTTTTCATATTAAATAAATGTTCAAGAATTTGAGAACTATGTTTTGTGTTGTTTGTATTGTTTTCGCTTTTCTCACACACTGCACAACTATATTTGCATAATACGAGCTAAAACCCCACTATATCCCACTTAAGTGAGAGTGAGAAGCTACTCTCTCGTGATGGGTTTCACCTCCACATAGGATAGTTGATCACTCCTGGGGCACACTGATAACTCCGTAAAAAGGTCACATTTTGGGACATTTTCACTTAAGTTATTGAATGTTTAAGAGCTCATTTAAGACCATGTAGATGCATTTAGAAGCATTTAGTTACATGTGGTGAAATTCGATTTGCCGTGACATTTTAATTTGTCATCAGTGCTACGTTATGGGGAAGGTGTTTGTCTAATGATGTGCAGGAATGGAGAACAAGGAAAAATAAAGGAAAATATCATGACATCGGGATATTGTTGAGAAGAATGCAATTGCCAAGTTCTATTGGCATTTTGAAAGCGCTTAAAGTGCGAGAAGATATTTTTGAAGCCAGCTGTCTCCGACTTTCCGAGAGCTCTGCCCAAGGAATCCACCTCGAAGATTCGCCTGGAGGGATCGACACTACAACCACCGGTCCTGCTGATGACGCTGCCTGACCCTGCAGATCATGTCTTTCCTTGGGCGCCTGTAACGGGATTATGCCGGTCACTCAGCCAGCTACCCAGGATGTATCATAGCCTGTTCTGCCTGACTCCCAAGTAATTTAACCATGGTTTTTGGGGTTTCCTAGGAAAGTCAACACCAAGTCTTAGGATTAGTTTTCCCCTATAAATAGAGGATGAAACCACATTGTTGAAGACTTTTCGACCCAGATGTGAGCTTAAAAAGTTAGAGAGAGAAGGTCTCACTTTTCTCAGTCAATCTTACTTGCCGTGGTATTTCTCCTTGACAAGCCTGAGGGAGTGGCGTCCTGAGCATCCGAGAGGAGCCAGTTCGCTGGGAGCAGTTCTTGGTGGCCGAGGGAAGCATTGGGCAGTACACGTAGAAGGGTTTCTCTCCTACCCTTTGTTCTTTTCTTTCATATTTTATTATTGGGTTGTAAGGAACGAATGAAACTTGCTTTGTGCTTGTTTATTTCAAACCCCACCATGAACTAATCCTATTTGGTGGGAGTTCGCTTGGATGTTTAAGTTTTTATTTCAATGAATGGTTGTTTTTCTATGCTTTAACCTGTTTTGTTTATGAAACTTAATGCCTTAAGGTTGTAGGAGCTATGAGAGTAGCCTTTCCTTAGGAGGTCTTGAGGGTTCGAGAGAATGCCTTGACAATTTATCCTTAGTGTTCGAGAGAAACTAGGGAGGAACTATATAAACAAGAGGTTCTAGGTAGTAACTAGGCTTAATCCACCTTAGAGATAAGGTTAGGATTTCATTCGACTAAAAGGAGTTGTGCAAGAACGATAAGTTAGATGTTAATACTTCCGCAAAAAGGTATTGTCGAGACATATCCTGTTATCTGGACCAAAAGGATCATTACAGGGGTTTACGCCAATCGGTTTAGCCAGGGCATCTTTAATCTATCGAGTCCCTTACTAAAGATAGCATAGGGCACCTCAGTGGACTATGTCGGGCAGGCTAGGCATAAAAGAAATACCATTCAAAGAAATAGACTTAGATTTTCCCAGTGACTCCTATCACTCATTCCGATAGCAGCTTGTCGTGTGAGAAAGCTAAAGTCCTATAAATCAAATCGTATATTTACATTTTATTTTGACTTGACATTTCCATTTGTTTGCACTTATCACAATTGAAATTGCCACGACATTTCATCAAACTTGCCATGACATATTCAATTGCGACCACACTACCACCATTCCATTTTCACATCAGCATTCCATTTTGCCACAACATTCTTATTTGTACATACCATCACTACCTTTACTTAGGTGACAAAGTAAAGTGCCTTGACAAACCTATTTGATTTCCCCCATTCCCTGTGGAGAAGATACTCGACTTATCACTGTATTACTTGTTCGATTGTGTATACTTGCACATATATCCACACTCATTTATTGTAAGCATACCTAGCGGACAAGTTTTTGGCGCCGTTGCCGGGGACTTGGCAACTAGAAGTTAAATTGTTTTGTCATAGCATTTTTATTTTAATTGTTTATATTTCTTTTATATAGTTTTACCCTTTATTTTTCTTATATTCTTCAGGATTTCATGGTGTATGACCAGAAGTAACCCTGACAAGCCATTAAAACCAATTGAACCTGAGATCGAGAGGCTCTTTAGGAGAAGAAGATGAGCTCAACATGCAAATATGTACCAAATAGGAAATCCAAGCATTGGTCATGAGGAGGATCAGAATGCCGAGGTAAATCCATTTACTGGGAATGTACCTAGACCTCGTGTCATTCGTGATCACTTAAACCCGATTTTAGACGATTTAAATCCTGGAATTGTGGCACCAGAGTTTCAGGCAACCCACTTCAAGCTCAAACCTGTCATGTTCAATATGATAAACTCTATAGGGAAGTTTGGGGGCATGCCAAATGAAGATGCCAGACAACATATTCGTAACTTCTTGAGGTGTGTGATTTTTTTTGCCAACAAGAGGTGCACGAAGATGTTCTGAAATTAAATCTATTTTCATATTCTTTGCATAACCGAGCAAGGGCTTGGTTGAGTGGCGTTCCAAAGGGTTCAATGGAGTTGTGGACTGATCTGTGCAAAAATATTTTACTGCGGTATAATCCTCGGAACATAAACACCTACCTGAGGAATGAGACTACTTCCTTTTGTCAAGCTGATGACGAGTCTATGTATGAGTGCTGGGATCGATACAAGGCATTGCTTCGCAAATGCTCAAATCATGGTTTTCAAGATTGGATGCAAGTGGTGATGTTCTACAATGGAGTAAACACACCCACGAGGATGATGCTAGATGCCTCGGCAAATGGGACATTGCTTGACAAATCACCAGCGGAGGCATTTGACATTCTGGATAAGATTGCCACCAACGATTGTCAGTTTCCCTCCACAAGGCTTGGAGTTGGACGCAAATCTCATGGAGCTTTCGAGCTAGATTCTAAAGATTCGATGTCCGCCCAACTTGCTGCTATCACCAACATGTTGAAGAACTTAAAAAGGCCAAGTGAGGTGAGAGAAGTAAAGGTAGCCCATTCAGCATGTTTATTATGCCACGACAATCACAAAGAGAGTGACTGCCCGACCAATCAAGAATCCATCAACTTTGTAAGCAACTTCAATAGAGGCAACAACAACCCCTACTCCAACACATATAATCTTTTATGGCGTCAACATCAAAACTTTTCATGGGGAAATCAAGGAAACAACAATGCTCATCAACCAGCTCGGTAGTAGAATTTCAATGACTCCCAGGGATTTCAAACGAATATGCCATGGCATAATTATAACAAGGGAGGACCATCTTCATCAAATACCAGTTCTTTGGAAGCCACAATGCAAGAGTTCATAGAAACAACGAAGACAATGCTGGAAGACCATGCAACCTCCATAAAAAATCAAGGGGCCCTACTTCAGAGCCATAGTTCATCATTAAGGGCACTGGAGAGTCAGGTTGGTTAAATTGTCGTGGCATTACAAGAACGCAGACCATAACATTTGCCGAGTGACACTGAAGTCACCAAACCTCATGGCAAGGAGAACTGCAATGTGCTAACTCTCTGAAGTGGTACACAAATTAATGTTGAAGATAAGTTTGGGGGAAGACCAAAGGATGAATCACCCCCTGTAATCGTGCAAGATGATCACGAGGTGCTGGAAGAAGCACCAGAGGAAGAGGACAAGACTGAGGGTTCATCAAGTAAAGAAACTAAGGGGGCAAATAAAAATGCCAAGGCAACTTTTGTTCGCAACCCGTCAGTACAGGAAGCCAGACCCCCACCCCCTTTTCTGCAAAGACTAAAAAAACATAACGAGGATATTCAATTCAGAAAATTTGTTGACATTCTAAGTCAACTTCAAATCAATGTTCCTTTTCTAGAGGCTATGGAACAAATGTCAACATATGCTAAGTTCCTCAAGGAAATTGTTACTAATAAGAGAAAGGTTGAATAGTACGAATCAATTGCCACAACAAAAGAATTTTGCTCTTCCTTAAGCAAGATGCGATCGAAGAGACATTATCCAGGTAGTTTTATAATCCCATGTTCAATAGGTGACAAATTCGTTGGGAAGGCACTATGTGACCTTGGCTCAAGTGTGAACTTGATGCCTAAGTCAATTTTTGTGAAGCTTGGGATAGGAATTGCGAGACCCACATCTGTCATTTTGTAACTAGTTGATCATTCACACGTGCGTCCTGAATGGCGAATTGAAGATGTCATCGTGCGGGTTGACAAATTTGTTTTTCCTGTTGATTTTCTGATCCTGGATTGTGAGGTCGATGCCACTGTACCCATCATCTTAGGGAGACCCTTCTTATTTACCAGTCGCATTCTTATTGACTACGAGAGGGGTGAACTAACCATGCGAGTGGCATATCAACATGTCACTGTAAATGTCTTCCGATCTCTCAAGTACATGGATGATTCTAAAGAATGCCAGAGCATTTTTGAAGTAGATACACCAATTTTAAAGGAAGTAGATCAATTTTGCCAAGACATTTTCATTTAGTCGGACCCTGGTGAGAGGCTACTTGAAAACTTAAAGGCTGGAGAGCCTAATGTTTTTTCTACCGAAGAACAGCAGGCTAGATTCCTCAAAGTTAGCCCAGGTACGCATTTTGAACCTTTGAATTTTGAAGAGTTTGTTCCTCCCAAGCCCTCATTACAGCAAGCTCCTACCCTAGAACTTAAGAATTTGCCGCAACATCTTAAATATGCTTATTTGGGTAGTAATGAAACTTTGCCTATGATTATTTCCTCTTTCCTTACTCCTAACCAATAATCTAGTTTGTTAAGAGTTTTGTTACAGCATAAGAAAGCGTTGGGATGAACGATGGCAGATCTGAAGGGAATAAGTCCAACTATCTGCATGCACAAGATCTTGCTGGAAGAGTACCACGGCAAATCCATAGAGCCACAACGAAGATTGAACCCAATCATGAAGAAAGTTGTGATGAAGGAGATCTCAAATGGCTTGAAGCTGGAGTCATTTACCCTATTTCGGATATTTTGTGGGTTAGTCATGTTTAATGTGTGCCGAAGAAGGGAGGCACGACCTTGGTGACGAGTGAAGACAACGAGTTGTTACCTATACGCACAATCACCGGGTGGTGAATCTGCATGGACTATCGCAAGCTTAATAAGGCCACCAAGAAGGATCACTTCACCTTGTTGTTCATCGATCAAATACTGGATCGACTTGCTGGCAAGGCATTTTATTGTTTCTTGGACGGATACTCGGGGTATAATCAAATTGCCATTGCACCAGAGAACCAGGAGAATACAACATTCACGTGTCCCTATGGTACGTATGCTTTTCAAAGAATGCCTTTTGGACTCTGTAATGCCCCGACAACTTTTCAGCGCTGCATGCAAGCCATATTCTCAAACATGGTTGAGGATTTTCTGGAAATTTTTATGGACGATTTTTCTGTTTCCGGAGATGACTTTCAAAATTGCCTCGGTAATTTGGCAAAGGTACTGAAGCGATGTGAGGAGGTCGATCTTGTGCTGAACTGGGGAAAATGCCACTTCATGGTAACCAAGGGCATTGTTCTAGGCCATAAAACTTCTGCAAAGGGCATTGAGGTAGACAAGGCCAAGATCGAGGTGATCCAGAAGCTACCCCCACCAACTTCTGTCAAGGGCATTCAGAGTTTCCTTGGACGTGCTGGATTTTATAGACGATTCATCAAGGACTTCTCCACAATATCCAAGCCCTTGTGCACCCTGCTGGAATAGAACCAACCGTTCGTGTTTGACCAGAAATGCCATGGCGCATTCAAAGAGCTGAAGAAGAGACTTATCTCTGCACCGATCGTAGTTCCCCCATATTGGACGACACCGTTTGAACTAATGTGTGATGCAAGTGATTTTGCTACGGGAGTTGTGCTTGGGCATCGTAGAGGTAAAATCTTTCATGTTATATATTATGCTAGCCGTACCTTGAATGAGGCACAATTAAACTACACTGCCACTGAGAAAGAATTACTTACCGTGGTATTTGCATTTGACAAGTTTAGACCATACTTGATAGGCACCAAAGTCATAGTTCACACTGACCATTATGCTATAATATACTTAGTGAACAAGAAAAATGCCAAGCCTAGACTTATTAGGTGAATTTTACTGCTGCAAGAATTTGACTTAGAGGTCATTGATAGGAAAGGTACTGAAAACCAGGTTGAAGATCATTTATCTAGGCTAGAGAACATTTTAGAATGCGATGACATCTTTGATATTAAAGAAGAATTCCCTGACAAGAAAATTTTATCTGCCACGGTAATTTCGTGGTACACTGACATTGTTAATTTTCTTGTTAGTGGTGTTTTCCCTTATGAACTTAACAACCAGGGAAAAAAGAGTTTTTTGCATGATGCCAAATTCTATTTTTGGGATGAACCGTACTTGTTCAAGAAATGTGCCAATCAAATGATTCGACGGTGTGTCCCCGAAGAAGAGTAATGCGATATCTTACACCATTGCCACACAACACCCTGTAGAGGGTATTTTGGAGGTGCGAGGATTGATGCAAAGGTCCTCCAATCAGACTTCTATTGGCCATCACTATTTAAGGATGCCCACGAATTTTGCAAAGCGTGCGATAGATGCCAGCGAACTGGAAACATTTCCAGACGATACGAAATGCCGCTAAAAAATATTTTAGACATATAGCTCTTTGATGTTTGGGCATTGATTTCATGGGATCATTCCCATATTCCCTTAGAGATTTATACATCTTGCTCGTAGTGGACTATGTGTCTAAGTGGGTGGAAGCGATTGCCACACCGAGGAATGACTCGAAGACAGTGCTCAAGTTTCTTCACAAAAACATTTTCACTCGATTTGGAGTACCAAGGGCCATTATCAGTGACGAGGGCACCCACTTTGACAACAAGTTAATTGCCAGGGAATTGCAAAAATACGGAGTGCGACATAAGATTGCCACGGCATATCACCCATAAACAAATGGGCAAGCTAAAGTGTCTAACCGTGAAGTCAAGCAAATTCTCGAGAAGGTGGTGAACCCTCGAAGGAAAGACTGGTCCCCAAAACTCGATAAAGCACTATGGGCCTATAGGACGGCATTCAAAACACCTCTGGGAATGTCGCCTTTCAAGATGGTATATGGAAAAGCATGCCACCTCCCAGTTGAGTTAGAACACAAGGCATACTGGGCAATCAGAAAACTAAACTTTGACGCAAAAATTACTGGGGAAAAACGACTGCTCGATCTGAATGAAATGGAGGAGTTTCGAGCGCAAGTATATGAAAATACCAAGCTCTACAAGGAAAAGACTAAGAAGTGGCATGACAAAATTCTTTTGCCACAACATTTTCATGAGGGTCAGAAAGTGATGTTGTTTAACTCTAGGCTCAAACTCTTCCCGGGCAAATTAAAGTCACGGTGGTCGGGACCATTTGAAGTCCACCATGTTTACCCGTATGGCGATTTTAATATCAAGAACATGGATGATGGTTCCATCTTTAAAGTCAATGGCCAGCACCTAAAGGCTTACCAGGGAGTCCCACCATTGTATGACAAGTCGACACTTCTCTTGGATGACATCGATACTGGCCCATTATTTTAAGGATGCCGAGACATTTTAAATTTACTCCTGTGCATAAATAAATTTTACTTTGCCATTATTTTTGTCTTTCTTATTTTTAATTAATTATTTTATATTATTTTTGTTGTAAGGATTATCCCACATGGTGAGCACGTGAGGCGTACGATTATCACAAAGGAAATTTGGGCGGCAAACTTGAATAGTAAAAGGAGGGAAACTTTTTCACTTTTCACTTTTACTTTGGATTAAAAAATTTTAACTTTTGCTTTTTGTTTTCTTCCCGCCTAGACCCCACCATTTCACTTTTTATCCCCCACAAAATCTCCCTTTTGTTCTTATCTTCTTATTTTGTTTCACTTTAACTTTTTCTTCTTTCTCTTTCATCTTCTTCTTCCCTCCTTTGCCAAAACCACCATAACCGCCAAAAAACCTCCAAGCTTTTTCAACTTTCCTTTGTTTTCTCTTTGAACAATGGTCCGATCACGACCCTCTTCTTCTGCACCACCACAGTTTATGGATGATGTCGCCCAAGACTGATTCCAAACCATTAAAAACTGGTGAGTCTTTTTCGAGTTTGGATTTGTCTTCTCCGAGGAGGAGGATGCCTCATTTGGAAATGAAGTGCTCGATGTGGTTAACAAGCACAAGTGGCATAAATTTACCAAGCATCCGACAACTGTTAACGCATCAATAGTGAAGGAGTTTTACTCAAACATATCTGAGCCAAATCAGTATGTCGTCATGGTTCGCGACATTTTGATTCGATTCACTCCTACTACTATTAATCGTTACTTCAAATTGTAGGTGCTGGAAGACCGCCATACCACCTTTGCACAAGACGCAGACAACGAAACATACCAAGGTAATCTGGAAGACCTCTGTCTTCCCTACACCCAATGGAACGACCAGCAACTGAGTCATAGGACAGTGGGCCGGGAGAAGATGCTCTCGCAAGTAAAGTTGTGGAACCATTTTATGAAGCACAAACTTTTGCCCACTTCCCACAACACCACCGTGTCTTGCCAGCGGATGCTTTTATTGCACTCAATCATATTCGGGCACCACATTGATGTATGAAAAATCATTGTAGAGCAAGCCCATTTATGCATGAAGGGATCTGCAAGTTCCCTGATATTTCCTAATCTCATCACCGCTTTATGCCGTAAAAACAAAGTTCCTGAGGAGCAGTTCAATGAGATTTTACCGGGTATTGCTGAGATTACCACGACAAAAATCCCTATGATGTTGGGGCTGAAGAACACAAAAGGAAAAGAAAAGGAGGCGATCACATCTAGTGTTTCATCATCTCCACATACCAGGGCAAACTCAGATGCCCTGGGGCAGGCAATCCATCGCACTCAAGAGCACGTCGGGCGACTGTCCGACAAACTGATGACATATTTTGCCTACGCTAAGTGCCGAGATGAATTTTTCACCAATGCCTTCTTAGAGTTTCTCCCGCATATAAACTTCACCGTCCCAGACTTCTCTATAACACTAGTGCCACCAAATGAGGATGTCGAAGCATCTGTAGAAGTACCTCGTCCTGCCATTACCGACGCTCATCAATCGCACAGTGTAGAAAGTCCCCAGCCCGCTAAAGCCGAAGAGCTCACTGACCCTGATCCCGTTCATGCTGTGTTACCCGATGCAGATCGAGAAGCCAACCTCCAACTCGCTCATCGCTAGGAATCCCCACAATTTGTTGAACCTATGGCGACAGAACATCCTGATATGCCACAACCTGCTGTGCCAATGGAAAAAGAGCACCCTGAAGTACCGCAACCCACTGAGTCAACCGAAGAGTCCCAATCCGAGATGCCACGGCAAGCTCCTTTACGTAGGAGCCAACGCCGCCTAAAGAAGGCATTTAAGCGTGAGGAGCCCCAGTTCTCCAATATCCCAGAAGGTCCCAGTACTCCTCCGACTGCACCCACCTCTGACTCCGAACACTCCAGCCTGCCAAACTGAGAAAGCGCCCTCGCTGCGCGACCGCTGCACCACCACCCACATGACATCAAGGTACCTTGCATTGCATTGCATTCATAGCATGTAGTTTCATTTTCCTTAGTCTTAGTAAGCATTGGGGATAATGCTTCTCTCAAGTTTGGGGAAGTCGGGTTCTCGTATCATTGCATGATAGTAGTAGTAAAATAAATATGCCATGACATTAGTAAATATTTAAATAGTTTTATGGAATTATTTAAGGAAGCCCAATGATGATGAATTCTTGATGGCTAGGATAGAATGTACATGACTGGTTGAGGATGATAGAACCAACTCTATGACTTGTTTCTTTGAAATCCTTGAAAACACAAGTGTAAGTTTTCCATGCTTGAGAAACTTAGAAATTGTTTATAAGAGAATTCTTAAAATGTCGTGGCATAAAACTTTGAATTATGAAAACTCCTGTTAAAAAAAGAATGAATGATGATAAAGTTAGAATAAATGCCTCGGCATATCTGTAGAGGGGCACTCCTCTATGCCATGGCATATGAGTCAATGAAAGTAGTCACGGGATGATTCTACCTGACTAGCTCGGGGATGAAAGGTATGCTCCATTTCATCTAGAGTGTAGGAGGGTAGAGTGATAGGCTGACTCCCCTCATAACAGAATTAAAGAAAATAAAGTAAGTTGGGAGTAGATTTTGTAAATGTCATGGCAAATTAAGAAAGTTTGCTTAGAAAATTTTTAAGTTTGTTAAGCATTGACGGGATACAAACACGCACACACCCACACAAGGAATCTTGCCATAGGGGACAATACTAGATTTCTCAACCTAGTCTAGCATATTGAATCCATATGTGCCAAGGGCTGAAATTTTATCCCATAAACTATTCTGCTTCTGAACTTGTCATGGTATTTTTATTTTGCTTAATATTGTCCATTGCTTGAGGACAAGCAATAGCTTAAGTTTGGGGGTGTGATAACTCCGTAAAAAGGTCACATTTTGGGACCTTTTCACCTAAAATATTGAATGTTTAAGAGCTCATCTAGGACCATGTAGATTCATTTAGTTGCATGTGGTGGAATTCGGTTTGTCGCGGCATTTAATTTGTCATCAGTGCTACCTTATGGGGAAGGTGTTTGTCTAATGATGTGCAGGAATTGAGAACAAGGAAAAGAGAAAAGAAAATGTCGTGACATCGGGAGATTGCTGAGAAGAATGCAATTGCCAAGTTAGATTGGCATTTTGAAAGCTCTTAAAGTGCGAGATGATAGTTTTGAAGCCAGCTGTCTCCGACTTTCCAAGAGCTCTGCCCGAGGAATCCACCTCGAAGATCTGTCTAGAGGGATCGGCACTACAATTGGCGGTCCTGCTGATGATGCCGCTTGACCCTACAGATCATGTCTTTCCTTGGGCGCCTACAACGGGATTATGTCGGTCACTCAACCAACTACCCAGGCACTATCATAGCCTGTTCTGCCCAAATCCCAAGCAACTTAACTATGGTTTTTGGGGTTTCCTAGGAAAGTCAACACCAAGTCTTATGATTAGTTTTCCCCTATAAATAGAGGATAAAGCCACATTGTTGAAGACTTTGGTTCCACCCATATTTGAGCTTAAAAAGTTAGAGAGAAAATGTCTCACTTTTCTCAGTCAATCCTACTTGCCGTGGCATTTCTCCTTGACAAGCTTGAGGGAGTGGCGTCCTGAGCATCCGAGAGGAGCCAGTTTGCTGGTAGTAGTTCTTGGTGGCCAAGGAAAGCATTGGGTAGTGCACGTCGAAGGCTTTCTCTCCTCCCCTTTGTTCTTTGTTTTCATATTTTGTTATTGGGTTGTAAGGAACGGATAAAACTTGCTTTGTGCTTATTTATTTCGAACACCACCATGAACTAATCCTATTTGGTGGGATTTCGCTTGGATATTTAAGTTTTTATTTCAATGAATGGTTGTTTTCCTATGCTTTAACCTATTATTTTATGAAACTTAATGCCTTAAGGTTGTAGGAGCTATGAGAGTAGCCTTTCCTTAGGAGGTCTTGAGGGTTCGAGAGAATGCCTTGACAATTTATCCTTAGTGTTCGAGAGAAACTAGGGATGAACTACATAAACAATGGGTTCTAAGTAGTAACTAGGCCTAATCCACCTTAGAGATAAGGTTAGGATTTCATTCGACTAAAAGGAGTTGTGCAAAAACGATAAGTTAGATGTTAATGTTGCCGCAAAAAGGTATTACTGAGACATATCATGTTATCTGGACCAATAGGATCACTGCAGGGGTTTACGCCAATCGATTTAGCCAGGGCATCTTTAATCTGTCGAGTCCCTTACTAGAGATAGCATAGGGCACCTCAGTGGACTCTTTCGGGCAGGCTAGGCATAGAAGAAATATCATTCAGAGAAATAGACTTAAATTTTCCCAGTGACTCCTATCACTCATTCCTATAGCAGCTTGTCGTGTGAGAAAGCTAAAGTCCTATAAATCAAATCATATATTTAAATTTTATTTTGCCTTGACATTTCCATTTGTTTGCACTTATCACAATTGAAATTGCCACGACATTTCATCCAACTGGCCACGACATATTCAATTGCGACCACACTACCACCATTCCATTTTCACATCAGTTATTCCATTATGCCAAAACATTCTCATTTGTATATACCATCATTAACTTTACTTAGGTGACAAAGTAAAGTGCCTTGACAAACCTATTTGATTTCCTCAATTCCCTGTGGAGACGATACTCGACTTATCACTGAATTACTTGTCCGATTGTGTAAACTTTCACATATATCCGCACTCATTTATAGAACGCATACCTAGAGGACACACACGCCTTATTGTCCTCATGATGATTCTCATCTCTGTATGGACATAAGGAGGTGTGTCCCCTCGAATTGAACTCGATCTGAAAGTCTGTGATGGGCTGAGATTGAGGGTTTGACAGCTCAAGAGGGCACCGGCAAAGATAATTCAAAAACCTTTTACTTTAGAGTCGAACCCAGCATATAGTGAACCTTGAACCTAAGCCTAGGTAGAGCCTAACCCAAACCTTATGAATCCCGTAAGGAGAGTATACAAGGAAAAACTTTTTTTAGTCTTTTATTATTGTAGTATAATTTTGCTTTTCGAATAAATGCATGAGAACTAAAGATCATGTGGTTAGGTTTATTTTTTCCTGAATAAGCATGCGGACTAGATGACATGAGGTTAGGATTTTTATGTTAAACAAAGCATGGGGGTAGAATTCATGTTTGGGTAGGATCTGCTAAAGCATTGATTGGGTAGGCATCATGTGAGGGTAGGTTTTATTGACAAACTATATTATGCCCAATTGATTTCTTTATGATTAATAACTAATTTTCTTTTGCCTTTTTATTTTATTTTGTTTTTATTTTTACATTGCACTATTCATCCCATGGTGTTGATCCGTGATTGATGTCCATATAGAAGGCTAGTAATATGGAACGAAGGGTCCAAAGAAAGGTAGAAGATAATATAGATGTTCTGAGATGGTCCGAGAAGTCCCAACTTACCAATGAAGATAGCTTACAGCCTGGATATGTGTCAGATTTAATTGGTTACACTCACATTAATGTCCGTCAAAATGATCTGAGCGAACTAAAGGAGATCTAGGGAAAATGGGAAGAAGTTGATAAATATTTATTCTATTAGTTATATGGTGACTTCTCATATCTCCTAAACGTTTCGATTGACCAAAATTTGTTTAGAGCTCTTGCGTAATTCTGGAATCCTGCCTATAGTTTCTTTACTTTTGGCAGAGTGGATCTGACGCCTACCATAGAGGAATATCATGCTTTGATTTGTTGTCTTTGATTCCAAGTAGACAAGGTGTACACCAAACCGCCAAACACTTAATCTTTAAAAAAGAAACTACTTTTGACTACTGGAATGAGTGAAGAATGGGTTGTAAGAAGCATCAAGAAGAAATAATATAGTGAGTGCATTACATGAACTGCTCTTAGAGAAGTAATTCATCGTCATCTCAACAAGAGAAAAATATGGATATGTTTGCTCTGGGTATTTATGGGCTAGTCATATTCCTGAAGGTATTGGGCATGTTGATGTGTCAGTGGTTGATTTATTCGAGAGATTAGATAGACATGTAGACTATGTTCCAGATATATTGGCGCTTCATAGAATGTGCACCACTTTTGTTAGTATGGATCCTTAATCATTTCAAACACGTTGAAAGAGCACCTAGTCGAGTCTTTCTAGAAGGGTTTTCACCCTTGAAAGATTTCCTTTCTTGAGAATGGCCTGAGGGTTTCACTGAAGAGAAATGGATGGGCATTTTTAAAGATGTTCGAGATGGTGATATATTATGGAGCGCTTCGTGGAATATCTCTTTAGACATAATTTATAGGTGTGAAGAATGAGATTGGGTTCCTCTTTCAGGCATATGGGGTTCTATAGGATATGTTCATTTACTAGTTTCTAGGCAATATGGGTCAAGACAATTCATGCCTTCAACTTGGGATTTATCTAGGTCAGAGTTTGCATTCAAAGGGAACCAATACAAAAGTAAAGTCAAAGGGGTTACTGACGAATGGAAGCAGACTCGTCCAATAAATCTTCACTTTTGATTTGAAGCTTTCACAAGAATACGAGGAATGGAGAAGTAATCGAGTTAATGATAATATACCGATGGTTAATCCCAAAAATACTCAGCCTATGTAGGAATGTCTTAAAGTTGTACCATCCCCCCTAGAGCTAGTTAAGCCTGATTTTGAGGTTGGGAGAAAGCAATAGAAGGAAACATTACAATAGATAGAGTATGAGGTATACCAAAAATGAGTGAAAATCGATATACAAAAAGGTCGACCTGATCAAATTGAAAAACTAGAAAAGCAACTAGGATTGGATTTTGATGATCTCCAATTATCATACCAACAAATGGTAAAGGCTCAGATAGCCGCTAGCTCAAGTAGATCACTTGTTGAATAGAGGAAATAAGTGGATAGTATGAAGAGAGAAGCTGGAGAGAGTAAAGAAGAGCTCATGCAGAGTAGACATCAAGCCAAGATACTTTCAAAAGAAAAACGTGAATTAGAGCAAAATCTACAAGAGAGTCGAACCCAAAATGAGAAACTAAAAGACAAGATCTTGAGTTTATAGGCAGCATTGCGATGATACCGAAGCTGAGAAGACAGCTCCAGTCATGGGGAGGTTGAATGTCTAAGGAAGCATGTGAATGAACTTTAGATTATGGTCCAAGATTTTTAAAGGAATGCAAGTGAACTTCCTATAGTCCCCTATGAATGAGATATACAGTGGCGCTATCATTGGGAACAAGCTCAGTGGAGAGTTAAGAAAATGGATGACCTCATCGCAAGCTACCTAGAACATGTTCAAGGAGTGGCTCAGTACTTGGCCGACTTGCCATATGAAGCTGCCACAGTAAGCGGATGATTAGAACCCGAGACCGAAAAAGCTTATAGGATTTTGTAATTAATCGAGCACATGCAACAATTACGGGAGATATCACATATCTATCTATGATATGTTTAAGCCTTGTAATCGAACTTCGTTTCTAATATAAAACGTTTTTCTAAGGAATCGTTCTAGAATCAACACATTGCACTTTACATCTACATTTTACTTTCTGCATTGAATTTTACTTTTCGTATTGCATTCTATTCATCCATAGTCATATTTTTCATATTCATTAATAAAATATCAACATTAATAAAAAGTCTATATGACTGAATACTGGAAACTTCCAAGCACCTGAACAATACCAAGAAAAAAGGCAATGGATGATAGAATTGCCTAAATTGAGAAAACCCAACGAGAAATATAGGAGAATATAAGGAAAGCTTAAGAAAAGATGTGTGAACAAAAGCTGAAATCACAAAATAATATGATGGAAAAACTTGCAAGCATGTTATAGGGAAGAAATACAGATCGAGAAGAAACTCTAGCTGTCGATGCTACTGTCGAATAACCTTTGTACTCCCGGTCTTTGTACCACGTGCAGATCATGGAAAGGCTCCAACTGTTGGTGTTACCAACGAAGAACCCCTATACCCTCCAGGCTTTACACCACCTCATGTAAGAGCACAACAAGGAACAACTGCTCAGCTAGGAGGAGTGCACATAAACTTACCTGGCACATCCGTAAACCCACACCAAACTAAAGAAGTCCCAGATTTTGATGAGGAGGGTAGAAAAGAGCATAACAAACAACTAAAAGAGAAATAGAAAAAATTGGAAAATGAAATCAGGGCTATGAAAGAAGACACTAGCATGTATGGGATCGATTCCAAGGAGCTAAGTCTGATTTTTGATTTGGTCCTACCTCCCAAGTTCAAAGTTCTGTATTTTGAAAATTTAATGGCACAAGATGTCCCTCTGCTCACATCACTATGTTATATAGGAAAATGGCAAGCTACTTAGGGGATGATCAACTGTTGATCCATTGGTTCCAGGAGAGTTTAACAGGTTCAGCCATTTGTACTCACCATTTTTCTTGAGACCCAAACCGAACTCGACCCGGACCTAGTGTAGCCACCTTAAACCCCCAATCAGCTATTACTGCTCCTTGTACCAAACAGTTGAAGGCAGCTCCAGTACGCCGTCAAGCTCAAACAATCCACGAAAACATAGAGACAACAAGCAAAAAATAAAAAGGGAATATTTGTAAATGGGTTATAAAAACCCCATTAGATCAGTGTAAAAGGGGTTTCTTCTCCTCCGCTATTTCTTTTTTGAAAAAATTGTAAAGTTTTCCTGTATTTTTTTCCACTTCATTCGAGAACTAAGCAATACATTTTTTAAGAACGCATTTTATCTTATTTTTTCATTTTCAGTGGCGTTTTCTTTATTTTTGAATAAAAAAAGAGTAAAGGTGGGAAGGGTGATACTTGGGTCGTTTTAGAACCAAGATTAGAGTCTCGTGTTCTTTACCTTTGGTCGTTTGGAGATTCTCTCTATAGAGGCGGTGGAGACACGGAGGTGGTTCTCTTTGTTTCTCTGGGTTCTAAAGTAGAGAAGAAGAGGTGTGAGAAAGATGAACACGGGTGGGGTGTTTAATATTAGCATGTTTTAAGTTTAGGGTTAATTACCCCTAAGTCCTCTCACTTTTAGTATATTTTATGCTTTAGTAACCTTATTTGTGGGTTAATTGCACAATGGTCCTTCTTGCCCATTCTTCTTGCCTTCTGATCACTAGGCAAAAGGGGAAAGTCGCCTTTAAACTCCCCGTATTTTAGCTCATTTTGCACTCTAGTTATTTACTTTCTTATTTGTTTCGAATATGCATATTGATTTTATTAACTTTCGATTTGGTCATTATTTTTGCTATTTTATTCGTTATAATTTAGATGTTGTTTTATTATTTGTTGCACTATGGTCACTATTCCTATTATTATTTATTTGTTTCGAATATAATGTATTAATTCTATTATTTATTTATTGTTATTAGTTTTCGGATTATTATACGATCTTGTGGTGACCCGATCCGAGGTACGATCCACATTATTATGGTCTGGACTCTGTTAACATCTAATCGCTAACTTTTAACCAATAACTTTTATTTATGTATTTTATTTTATGTTTGAATTATTATACGATCTTGTGGTGACCCGATCCGGGGTACGATCCAAATTATTATGTTATGGACTCTGTTAACATCTAACCGTTAACTTTTAACTATTAACCTTTTATTTATGTATTTTATTTTATGTTCGAATTATTATACAACTTTGCGGTGACCCGATCCGGGTACAACCCGCATTGTTATAGTCCGAACTCTATTAACAACTAACTTTTCTAACTTCTAACCGATAACTACTAACCGCTAATTTTTATTTATTTTTTTCTTATTTATTTATTTTATGTTTGAAATATCGTACAACCTTGTAACGACCTGCCTCGGGATACGACTCGCATTATTTACTGTACGGATTAAATTTTAAAAATTAATGCAAACATTTTTATTTTTATTGCTCTTTTATTTTTGTTATTTAATTTTATGCACATTTAAATTCCTGCCCTTTACTTTTTATTTATATAATTTCAGTCTTTAATTTCATTACTTTAATTTATTATTTTCTTTATTTTTTATCTTTCATTTTTTGGTACTTTAATTTTAGTCCTTTTTATATATTTTAATTATCTTTTAATATTTGTATCCTTTTAATTTAGTTCTTGACGGATCACCTTTTTAGATTTAGTCCATAATCTTTTAATTATTCGATTCGTATTTAGTCATTAAATTAGGAGAATTCTTAATTTGGTTCTCGCTTTTGCTCGAGGTTCTAATTCAATTATTCAAATCTTAAAATTAATTTAAATTAATTTTAGAACCCCTATTTTAGTTAGCTTTCAATCTAGTCCTTTTAATTTAGGGAATAATTTGAATTGACCCTTGCCTGAATGCTCAAGGGACCATCTCGGTTATTCGATTCAATAACTAGTTAAAATCAAATAGGAATATATTAGAGCCTACGTTTCTAGGTTTGTGCCTATAGGTTCTTTAATTTTCATAATTTGACATTGTAAGCTAGAGAAGGCCTTAATCTATCCTTAGTTTAATTAGGATTAATAAAAAAAATTGTTTGATTGCATTTTATTTTAAACCTAAGGCAATGTTCACTTATTAGGGAATTAATGGTATATCTCCCGAAAGTATGCTCATGGGGCGACTACTGGTGATTCCTGAAATAGGTCGACATCATTTTCAAGATCGCATCATGATTTCTAAAATTAAGGCAATGTCCAGCTATTAGGTACAATAGTTGATCTCCCGCGTTTATGCTAGGGCGAATTCTATCGGCTTTAATAAACAAATACCCTTTTCAACTTTGCATCCATAATGATTTTAAAACTAAATAAAGTTTGAACTCAAAATTTCTGATTTTAAATATAGGGTAATCAACTAGGTACCAATTTTTGGGTGCTTGTGGGGTTGCTAATCCTTCCCCAAGCGTAACTGACTCCCGAACCTGGTTTCTAGATTTTCACAGACCTTAAAAATCGTTATTTTGATAAAAATAAAATGTTTTATTCAAATCACCTGATTTTTATGATGTTCCAATCACACCTTAAATGATTGGTGGCTACTCCTCACATTTTGAAACCCTTTTCAAAGTGAAAACCCCCGAGTCGGTATCGTTCTTTCCCCGCCTTGGCGAAAAATGATGTCAACACCATTCGATGGTAGAGTCAGTTCAGCAGAGTTCACATTCGGTCATGGAAGGATTTAGCTATAGATTTTCTAGAGCAATATAAGCATGTGAAAGATGTGAAGCATAATCGAATCATGCTGCAAAGCATGGAGAAAAGATCTAATGAGAGCTTTATACAGTATGCTCAGAGGTGGAGGGATTTAGCTGTACAAGTTCATCCGTCGCTTGAGGAAGAAAAACCAACATGCTCTTTTTAAACACTTTAAGAGCTCATTTCATTGGCCACCTCATAGGAAAATCATCTAAGAGTTTTGATGATTTGGTTACAGTAGGGGAGATGATCGAAATGGCAATCAAGAGTGGAAGGCTTGATGGATGTGAGTTTAACAAGACATCACTAGAGAAAAGGAAGGGTAACGAAGTTAATAACGTGAAGAAGTATGACTCTAATAACATCATTGTGTCTCGACCTCAAGCCACAAGATCATCAACATATAATTCTACCAATCAGGGGATAAGGGAGCCAAGTTAAGAAAGAGAAGCTCCAGTTTGACCCGATCCCCATGTCATATAAAAAATTATTTCAAATCTTATATGATAGACATGTGGTGCACCTTACCATATGTCACCTCTAAAACCTCCCTACCTTAAATGGTATGATGCTAATGTCCAATGCGAGTATCACGTAGGGGTTTCTTTGACATTCAATAGTGAACTGCACTACCTTTAAGAATATTGTCCAGAGATTGAGGGAAAAGAAAAACATAAACTTTGATGATAGTGAGCAACCAAATGTGGTTTAGAACCCACCATCGAATCATGCAGGTACAGGGGTTAATGTAATTATTGAGGAAAAAGGAAAGAATATCATAACAAGGGTGAGTGAGGTAAAATTACCCATGCACTAAATATAGGGTCAGATGATTAAAGCAAGCCTATTGGTATCTAATCTGTTTGTTAAACAAGTTGAGAACAAGTATGTATGTCAATATCACAATTGTGAGGGAAACACCATAATTCCGAGCTTTGGTGAAAAGAATGATAGATGCCAAATAAATAGAATTTTATAAAGAAACTGTTGAAGAAGAAGAAGAGACAAAGGTTTGTGCATCTAAGGGTTCTTCTAGGGGAGTTTACAATGTCAATTATCCTCTAGTGATTACACTTAAAACTCATTTCGTTGAAAAAGTAACTCCTAAGGTGAAAATCAAACCCCCATCTCCTTTCCCTTACAAGGATAATAAACAAGTCCCTTGGAGATACGAGTGCAAGATGGATAATATGGGTACTCCATAGATCGCCAAAGAAGAAGTGGATGAAGTAGGTAATTTACTAGGACTGGGAGATGTTACTCTCTTAATCAGACCAAAGAACCTAACAAAAAGAACTGCCAATAATAAAGGGAAGAAAGTTGACTTACTACTGAAGGATGACGAGCAAGTCGTTAACGAGCATGTGACAGAAAATGAGGCTGTGAAATTTCTAAAATTTTTGAAACATAATGAATATAGTTTTGTTAAATAGTTGCATAATCTAGATGCTCACATCTCGATACTTGCTCTTCTATTGAGCTCTGAGGCACACCGAGATGCTATGTTGAAAGTATTGAATCAGACTTTCATGTTGAAGGATTTACTCATAGACAAGCAAGATAGATTGGTTGCAAATATTCAAGATGATAATTTTATTCCATTTCCGATGAAAAGACCCCGTCTGGGATGATTGGTAGCCACAAAGTTGTACATATCACATCAAGTGCAAGTGGCATATCTTATCTCGAGTACTAGTTAATAATGGCTCTGTGCTAAATGTAATGCCACTAGTAACCCTGACGAAGTTGCATGTCGACAGTACACATATGAGGAGTTGTCAAAGGGTAATTTGAGCATTCGTTGGAACCAAAAGAGAAGTGTTGGGGAAAATTAATATTCCTTTTACTATCGGCCCATCTATCTACGAGGTTAAGTTCCTTGTCATGGATATCACGCCTACCTACAATTTCCTATTAGAAAGACCTTGGATCTATCAGGCAGGTGTATTTTCATATACACTGCACCAAAAGCTCAAATTCGTGATCGAGGGTAGATTGATATGCATCAATGTCAAAGAGGACATTACTTCTTCTGTTTCCACCACTTCCCCTTACGTTGAAGTAGATGAGGTAGTTATGGAGTGTTCCTTCAGATCTCTAGATTTTTTCAATACAACATTCATGGATGAGGAAAGGAAGATATCAAGCCAAAACTGTACAACTGCACCCGAATGGAACTCAAGCTGACTTTGAGAAGGGGAGCCAAGGTTGGAAAAGGGCTAGGGATCTGCCTATAGGAACCTATTAATCCCATTTTTCCCACCACAAAAATATATCACTTTGGCTTGGGATATCAACCAACCTTGAGGGAAAAATTAAAGGGAATCTAAAAGAGCCAGGAAAGGAGAAGAACAATGTTAGATGGAGATGATCTTAAGTGGGAGCCAATGAATTTCTCACCATTGCATAATACCTTTGTGTCTAGAGGTCATATGTTTCAAAGAAGCCAACAAGTCAAGAAACCAATTGTCGAGGATGCCTTGGAAGATATGAGCATTAATGTGATATTGGATGATAAGGCTGAGGAATGAATGGTTGTAGGAATTTACCCCACACTACCAAAATTCATGCCGGATAATTGGATTGTTGAAGAATTCCATGTGTTTTACAATTCTGTTTTAGAGTAATACACAAAAAACTTTCCCTGTTGTCTAAACTCGGGATAGTAGGTGATCTTGTACAAAGGGTTAATCAATTTGTTTTAATTTTCAATGAAAGATGCATTTCTATTAATTCACAAAGTGGCAAACATTCTCTCATCCATTTCTTCATTATTTATTATTTATGTATATATTCTTTCATTCTATTTATCTTGATATGGGATAGATTTCTCTTGTATGTGTATGTGTACATATATCCTTTCGTTTGTTATTCTCTATATACGTCAGATATTAATAGCATGAATGCTGATGACACTGAACCAAAGATTGATTTTGAGCTGCCCATATCTCAAGGGGAAATCAAGGGTTGTGATAATGATGAAGAATGTGACTTACCTTCTAAAATGCTAAAAATGATGGAAAGTGAGTGTTGAAAGTAGAGGAATACCTTTTTTTTTATTTTTCAATAATCAAACAGGTTACACGTTCCCTAAATATATATGCTGAAACACCTAATTTCTAGGGATATATACAACTTACCTAGAATAGGATCAAATCTATCTAAAACAGAAAGAAATAAATAGGAAATAAATATATAAGGATATGGTAACAAGCTACCAGAATCCCTTAATATATGGAACTGGATATTGATCTGTTTGACTCTAGATTTCCTTAATTTCGGCCCTCTAACATGCAGACAGATATGCATTCAAACTAAACTCCAAATAATTCTACACTCCCCCTCAAGCTGGATGGTAAATGTTAATTAACCTCAGCTTGGAACTTAGATCATCAAAAGTCTTTCTTGGTAGAGCCTTAGTAAGAATGTCGGCTGTTTGAAGACATGTGGGTACATATAGCATTTTGATCATCCCTTCCTCTATCTTCTCCTTTATGAAGTGCCGATCAATCTCCACATGCTTAGTTCTGTCATGATGGACTGGATTCTTGGCAATGCTGATTGCTGATTGGTTATCACAGAACATCTTCATATGTTCTCCACTAGAAATTCTTAATTCCTCTAGTACCCTTCTTAGCCATATTCCCTCACAAATACCATGGGCCATTACCCGAAATTCAACTTCTGCACTGCTCCTTGACACCACTGATTGCTTCTTACTTCTCCATGTGACTAGATTTCCCCACACATAAGTACAATACCCTGAAGTTGATCTTCGGTCTTGTATTGATCCTGCCCAATCTGCATCACTGAACACCTCTATGTCTCTTCTTTGATTCTTCTCAAAAAATAATCCTTTCCTTGGTGTTAGCTTCAGATACCTTAGGATTCTATACACCACCTCCATATGTTCTTCATTTGGATTGTTCATAAACTGACTTACCATGCTGACTGAAAAACCAATGTCTGGTCGTGTGTGAGAAAGGTAGATTAGTTTACCTACTAGCCTTTGGTATCTGCCTTTATCCACCGGTGCACAATTTTCTTTAGTGCCTAATTTTGTTGTTGAATCCATAGGTGTGTTCGCAGGCTTACATCCAAGCATCCCAGTTTCTTTTAAAAGATCCAGTACGTATTTTCTTTGGGAAACACAGATTCCCTTTCTTGACCTTGCAATTTCCATGCCTATGATGTATTTGAGCTGTCCAAGGTCCTTGATTTCAAATTCCTTAGCTAGAAGACCTTTGGTAGTGTTGATTTCTTCCTCATAATCTCCTGTTAGGATAATGTCATCCACATATACAATGAGGATAGCCAGTTTTCCTGCAAATGAGTGGTTGACAAACAAGGTGTGATCTGATTGACATTGAGAATAGCCATGATTCTTTATTACCTTGGTAAATTTCTCAAACCAAGCTCTTGGTGATTGCTTGAGCCTGTATAATGATCTTTTAAGTTTGCAAACTTTGTTATCAGTTTTCGGTGTCTCAAATCCTGGAGGGATTTCCATGTAAACTTCCTCAGCTAAGTCCCCATTTAGAAAAGCATTCTTGACATCTAGTCGGCGAAGGGGCCAATCAAGATTTGCAGCTAGTGATAGGAGAACCCGAACTGTGTTTAACTTGGCTACTGGGGTAAATGTTTCTTCATAGTCGATTCCATATGATTGAGTGAATCCCTTTGCCACTAGCCGTGCCTTGAATTTTGGTGACAGGCCTTCATATGATATAAAGGTGTATATAGGATGTTTTGTGCAAGTTCTAACCCCTTTCCTCACGGCAATAGGATAGTCACTGTCATCACCAGTTAGTTTACTCTGTGAGGGCTCAGGATTAGGATTACCTAAAGGATCTTCACAAGATCTTGGACCAGGATCAGATTCTTGGTTTTGCTGCAGATGTGCTGGATCTTCATAAGATCTTGGACTAGGATCAGATTCTTGGTTTTGCTGCAGAGGTGCTGGAGGTTCCATCTCCTTTTGGTTCTTTCTCCTCCGTGAATAGGTAATCAACTCATTATTAGTTGTTGATTTACTAATGTCCAGATTTTGGTATGAAGATTCTAGGGAGAGATGTTGTTGAGGAGAAATAGAGTTAGAATTTGGAGAGAGCTGAACTGATTCATCAATATCCCAAATTTGATATTCCTGGGTAAAATTGGTCTCCCCTTGAATATCAGATTTGGGGTAGTAGGGCTGGTGCTCAAAAAATGTAACATCCATGGAGTGGTAGTACTGTTTAGTGACCGGTGAGTAGCACTTATACCCCTTTTGAGTTGGAGAGTACCCAAGGAAGATACACTTAAGTGCTCTAGGATCAAATTTATCCCTTTTATGTTGATGGACATGAACAAAGGCTGAACACCCGAAAACCTTGAAGGGAATAGTGTTGATGAGACGTGTATTTGGGAAAAACTGAAGTAAGGTTTGACAAGGACTTTGAAAGTTGAGAATCCTAGATGGCATCCGGTTTATGAGGTATGCTGCAGTGAGAATAGCTTCACCCCAGAAATGTTTCGGTACATGAGTAGAAAACATAAGAGATCTTGCAACATCTAGAAGGTGCCGATTTTTCCTTTCAGCAATACCATTTTGCTGAGGGGTGTTGACACATGAGCTTTGATGAATGATGCCATGACTCAAGAGATAAACATTGAGTATGAATTTGAAGTATTCTTTGGCATTGTCAGTTTTCAGAATTTGGATTTTGGCTTGGAATTGAGTTTGTATCATGGTGTTGAAGTTTTTGAAAATCTGACCTGCCTCTGATTTTTCTTTCATGAGAAAGACCCATGTAAGCCGAGTGTGATCATCAATAAATGTAATGAACCAACGGGAACCAGTCACATTTTTTAGTTTAGATGGCCCCCAAACATCACTGTGAATCATTGAAAAATGATGGGATTCTTTGTAAGATTGGTTGGGATAAGAATTACGGACATGTTTAGAGAATTGACAAATTTCACACTTGAACTCATTTGGATTTTTATTATGAAATAGAGAAGGAAACAGCTTCTCAAGATACAAGAAATTTGGATGGCCTAATCTATAGTGCCATAACATGATTGCACTATCATTATTAGAACAACTGACAGAAAAAGAAGTAGGATTACCAGACACTAGACAATCGGACTGATAAGTTGTGCCTTGAGAAGGATTTGTAACCTCGAGAAGATAGAGTCCCGAGCACATTTTAGCACTGCCAATCGTCTTCCCCGAGTCCAAGACCTGAAATTCACACATGGTTGAACCAAATTTAGTTACACAATTCAGGTCTCGAGTAAGTTTACTAATGGACAGTAAATTGCAATTCAAATTTGGCACAAGAAGGACTGATTCAAGTGTAATATTCTCTGATACTTTAATAGAACCTGTACCAACCACTTTTGAGAGTGAACCATCGGCTATTCTGACCGTTAAGTGTTTATCACATGGACTGTAAGTAGAAAATAGGTCCTTATTTCCAGTCATATGGTCTGAAGCTCCAGAATATATAATCCATGGATTTGACGTCTCTTTTTTAACACTGAGAGCGCTTAAAAAATTACCTTTTTGGGCTAAGGACCCAGTACCAACCACTGTGGAGGTTTGGGCATGCAAAGACTGGTTGAACAGCTTCTGTAGAACCTCTAATTATTCCTTGCTGAATAGAGTGGGTTCAGGTGAAGGTTTTTCACCCATTGAGGCAAAATTGCCTCGCCCCTCTTTGTCGTTGGCAGACCGAGAAGACTTCCAATCTGCAGGCTTACCATGAATTTTCCAGTAAGTGTCTCTGGTGTGACCAGGTCGGCGACAGTGATCACACCAAGGGCGTCCTTTCTTTGGTTTGGTGTCATTGTTGTTGTAGGAGTTCCCTCTAACAGCAAGGGCTGAGCTCTCAAGACTTGTCATTGGTTCTTGAGAGCCCATCATGATTTTCTTTCGACTCTCCTCTCTCCGGACTTCAGAAAAAGCCTCACGAATATTAAGTAGAGGTTTGGATCCCAAGATTCTTCTTCTTACTTCATCTAGATTTTTATTTAATCCAATAAGAAACTTATATATTCTCTTCCGTTCAATGATCTGTCTATACCTGATTCCATCATCTAGGCAGCTCCAATTGTGCTCCTCGAACAAGTCCAGCTGTTGCCAATAGTGGTTGAGTGTATTGAAGTACTGGGTTACTGTTAAATCTCCTTGACGGAAGTCATGGAGAACACTCTCCACTTTAAACAACTCAGATGTATTCTCATTGTTGGAATACGTTTTCTTTGCAGCCTCCCAGATTTCCCTTACTGTTCTGTAGAGTAGAAAGTTCTCTCCGATTTCATTTGTCATGGAATTGATGAGCCATGACATGACCATATTATTCTCGGAATTCCAGATTTTGAACTTCTCATCATCCTGGCTTGGCTTGGCAGCCACTCCTTTGAGATAATCATCCTTTCCTCTTCCGCATATGAACATCATAACAGAGTGGGACCATTGGAGATAGTTGTTCCCATTCAGATTGTGTCTTGTAATGGGCATGGGATTATTATCTCCACTACTGTTACTGGAGGCCATGGCTACCTGGTTGGAGGAGATTTGGGACACGGAAGTAGTTGAGCCACTTCTCCCGTATTTGGTTATATGAGGGATTTAGGGTTCAGAGGATACTCTGATACCATGTTGAAAGTAGAGGAATACCTTTTCTTTTTTTTTTCAATAATCAAACAGGTTACACGTTCCCTAAATATATATGCTGAAACACCTAATTTCTAGGGATATATACAACTTACCTAGAATATGATCAAATCTATCTAAAACAGAAAGAAATAAATAGGAAATAAATATATAAGGATATGGTAACAAGCTACCAGAATCCCTTAATATATGGAACTGAATATTGATCTGTTTGACTCTAGATTTCCTTAATTTCGGCCCTCTAACATGCAGACAAATATGCATTCAAACTAAACTCCAAATAATTCTACAGTGAGGGCAAACAGATTATGCCTCATGAGGAGCCTACTGAAAATTTGAATCTAGGATCAAATGAAGGTAGAAAAGAAATAAAGACTGGCACTACTTTGTCCATCGATGGATGTGAAGTTTTGGTTGAACTTCTTCAAGAGTAAAAAGATGTGTTTGCTTGGTCATATGAAGACATGCCGAGTTTGGATAAAAAATTGATATTACATAAATTTTTGATTAAACTGGAATGTAAACCTATGCAGCAAAATATTAGAAGATTGAGACCTGAGATGCTGCTAAAAATTAAAGAATAAGTGAAGAAGCAATTCGATGTTGGATTCCTTAAAGTGGCTAAGTATCCTGAATGGGTGGAAAATATTGTCCCAATACCAAAGAAAGATGGGAAGGTTCATATGTGTGTTGACTACAGAGATCTCAATTAAGCCAGTTTGAAGGATAATTTTCCTTTGCCACATATAGACACGATGATGGACAATACTGCTGAAAATTCCCTATTTTCATTTATGGATGGGTTCTCTGGTTACAATCAAATAAAGATGTACCCTAAAGATATGGAAAAGACTATGTTTATCACCATGTGGGGCACATTTTGTTATAAGGTGATGTAGTTTAGGCTGAAGAATGTAGGGGCAATATACCAAAGAGCCATGGTAACACTAATTCATGACATGATGCATAAAGAAATAGAAGTTTATATCGATGATATGATTGTCAAGGCCAAGACAAAATAATAACACGTTGAGAATTTTAGGAAACTATTCCAGAGATTGAGGGAATGCCAACTAAAACTCAATCCAAGTAAGTGTACCTTCGGGGTGACGTCTGGGAAGCTCTTAGGGGTTGTAGTGAGCAAAAAGGGGGATTGAAATATATCCAAACAAAGTTAAAGCAATTCAAAATTTACCACCCCCAAAAACACGTTGATAGATTTTATTATCTGAGTTTGACATCCAATATGTGAGCTAAAAAGTAGTTAAAGGGAGTGTTATAGCAGATTTTATCGCAAGTAGGGCTTCTGAAGAATATGAATCATTGAGTTTTGATTTCCCAAATGAAGATTTGATGGATATTTCAGTTGAAGAGGCAATTACTTCTTCTAGTGAATATTGGAAATTAAAATTTGAAGGTGCTTCAAATACCCTGGGGCATGAAATTAGGGCAATTTTGGTCTTGTCTAATGGAGAACATTATCCTTTCACTAGTCGGTTGAATTTTAATTGCACAAACAATATAGTTGAGTATGAAGCTTATATTTTGAGCCTTAGAGCTGCCATTGAGCACAAAGTAAAAATACTCAAAGTATGTGGGGATTTAACTCTAATTATTTATCAACTCAGAGGTGAATAGGAAACAAAAGATCCCAAGTTGGTGGAATATCGTAAATTAGTCATGGAGCTTATCAAAGAATTTGAAGAATTGATATTTAATTACGTACCTAGAGAAAAAAAATCAAATGGCAGATGCCCTAGCCACTTTGGAAGCAGCCTTTAAAGTAAATGAGTATTCAAATATGATACTCATTGAGATGCAGGCTTATGAGTATCCAGTCTATTAATATATCATAAAAGAGGAAAAAGATGGAAATCCCTGGTATTATGATATCATGCAATACATCATATATCAAAGTTATCCTAAGCAAGCAACCGAGAATGATAAAAAGATTATTAGAATAATGGATATAGAGTATGTGCTTGATGGTGAAATCGTGTACAAAAATAGTCTGGATCAGGTTGTATTGAGGTGTGTGAATGCCAAAGAAGCCAAAACGATCATTGAATAAGTGCATGAGGGATTGTGTGGTACCCATGCCAATGGACATGCAATAACTAGACAAATAATGAGATTTGGGTATTATTGGTCAACCATGGACACTGATTGCATCAATTATGCCAGAAAATGCCACAAGTGCTAAATTTATAGAGATAAGATCCATACCATTCTTCATCTATTCGTTATGACTACTCTGTGGCCATTCTCTATGTGAGGCATGGATATCATTGGACAAATTATGCCCAAGGCTTCAAATGGTTATCATTTCATCTTGGTGGCAACATACTACTTCACCAAATGGGTAGAAGCGACTTCCTATTCAAATGTCACTCAATCAACAGTCTGTAAGTTCTTAAAGAAAGAAATAATTTTTCGATATATTTTACCGTAAATAATCATCTCTGACAATGCCTTGAACTTAAACAATAAGATTATGGAATCAGTCTGTTAGCAATTCAAGATAAAACATCATAATTCCACCACTTATCGCCCGAACATTAATGGGGCAGTAGAGGCAACTAATAATTGTAATACCCTAATTTTGTCTGGGCCTTTTAAATTCCCTGGAGATGACCGATAATTAATTTGAAGTTATTTGTGCTCGATGGGGAATGAATTCAAGTGATGAATCGTGGAAGCTTGCAGTTGGAAACTTTGGTGCTTAATTGGATTGATATCGTATACGTTTTCATTTTGGAAATCGAGATACAAATTCAAAGTCAATCCAAAATCCAAATTAAGTCTAAAGTCCACTTACAAGACCAAATTAGATTACAAATAATTACGACCTAATCCAAAGCCCAACAACAACATGAAACCCAATTACATCCGGAGCCCACAAAGCAGATCAGGCCCAAGTTTGGCCCAGTTTCATCAACCCGACCCGGTTGCACCAATCCGACCCGGTTGCAGCAACTGAGTTGCCCACGTGAATGCCAAGCGGTCCACGCTTGCCACCAGCTGGCTCCACAATGCCCCATGCTTCCCATGCTCCCATGTTCTGTCCCCCACGTGGAGTGCCCAGCAGCAGCTCGTGAACCACGTCCTGCCATCACTACAACCGAGCAGACGAGGCTCGGTTCCCAGCTGTAATCGAGCAGCATCCCACGTGAAGTCTGCTCCCCACGTACCCTGATCACGAGCCAACAGCATCCAGGATCCACGCCTGTCGAGCAGCGTGAGCACCCCACGGAAAGTCCCTCGAGGTCGTCACCCGTGACCTGCAACATCACGAACGAGGCAGAGAGAATCGAGGTACCTGGGAAAGCAAAACACGGGCATCAACAAAACCAGAAATACACCACGAAACAGAGGGGGGGAGGACGGAAAAAAAAAAAAAAAGGAAATCAACCACGAGACGGAACGAAATACACAGCAACCAGTGGCGATCATTAACAAAAGGAGGGGGGAGATCATATGAAAGAAAAACAGTTTGTAAAAAGAAAGGCTTCGACTTCCCTATTTGAAAAAAGCAAGGTGTAAACGAGGTCCCTTTTTGACCTCCTATTCGAAGAGTAATATAACGCAAGGTTTTTTCTTCATTATCATCTACAATCATGCTTTCCTTTATTTGTTTTAAATAGCTTTCCACGTAAATACAAAACTGAAAATAGTAGGGAGGAGAATGTTTACCTTAAGGGGTTTAGCCCCTTGTCGGGTTTAGCGGGTTCTCTCGTCGGCATCGGGATGCAAGCATTCGTGGCTTAGTTTCGAGAGGAGTGAGGTCTCGATTTGCTGCTAGAGTTAGAGAAGTGGTTTGGTCTGGTGTGATCTCGGCCTTGGTGGCCGTTGGGTGTGGTGGCCGTAGTTTCTAGGGCCGTCGGGGGTCTCGTCCTTAGGCCAACCAAGTGTGTGCATGTGGGTTTAGAAGTGTTTAAGAGCAGTAGAAAGAATAGAAGAGCCTTACCTGTCCGGGTCCTGCGGCGATGGAGTGGCGGCCGAGTTCCTTCTCTGGTGTCTGTTGTGTGTGATTGTGGAACAGAGGATGGGGGAGAGAAATGAGAGATGGGTAGATTTGAGAGAAACGGCGCAGATAGGGGGGAAGAAATTAGGCTTAGCAGAGTTTTGATCTGTTTTAGGTTAGATATTATTTAGGTTTTAGTCAAAACGTCGTCGTTTCAGCTGATGCTTTCCTAGTTTCTAATTCTGACTCTGTTTTCTGCGCGCATTCCATTTCGGTCCCCAAGTCAGGCATAATCAAGTTTTATTGTGTTTTTAATATTGTCTCCTAATTTTCGGATGTTGCATCTTGGTCCATAAATCATTGTTTGCATGTTTGTAATTTTGTTTCCATATTTTACCCGTATTTAATTTCAGTCCCAAATGTTGTGTCATTTAGCTTTTGTTACTTTAGACATTTAACTTCTGAATTGTTGCATGTTCGTTTTAGTCCATAAATCAACATTTGCATGTTTATAATTTTGTCTCTTTATTTTACCCGCATTTAATTTTAGTCCTAAGTAGTGTTGTAGTTGAATCTTTACTGTTTTAAACATTTGACCCTCGTGTTCTGCATGTTGCATTTTAGTCCTGAGTGGTAATATACTTAGTTTCTGTTTTCTTAGACTTTTGACTTTGAATGTTTTGCATGTTTCTTTTTAGTCCTATGTATGTTTAGGGTTTATTATAATTTTAGTCCATTATGGTGATGATTTGTTTTATTCTGGTTTCATTGTTTACTATGTGTACTACTCGTATGTTCATTTCAATGATTATTTGTTTATATTTTGGATATTAAATTCGGTTTAATGTGATTTGGTTTTTAGTGTAACATGTATAGTTTGGTATGTTATGTTTTTATTTTTTCGTATTTAAGTTCATTAGTATGTTACATATTAATATGTTAAGTAATGTTAGTGCATGTTAGTTTTTCATATATTATTTATTAATTAGATAATTTTTAATATCGTGTGTTAACCTCGTGTGCATAACTCGATGTATTTACATAATTTAATTAAGGGTAATATCTTTTTAATTTAAAATTGTTTTAAGTGGTTGTCTTAACTGATTAGATATCCGCTTTGACGATTTTAAATTAAAAGTATATCCCACCAGTAACGCCTAATTAAATTTGGATTAATCACTTTAAAATTTGGGAATGAAAGAAAAAGAAATATTCGGCTATTTAAATTATTTGAGAAAAGATCGTTAGAACTCACCTAAAGATCTGGTCTCAATATTTGTAAATAATCGAATATTCTTTATCTTTCTAATGGCTTGGTAATTTTAATTTAACCTATTTTGTTGCTTTTTGAATGTTATAAAATTTGCATTTATTATGGTTTTAAGGGATCATTAATCAAATTAAGCTCGAACTTGTGAAATTCGTTGCAAAGACAATAATTAATCGACTAGGTACCGATTTAGGGCGTTGTGGGGGTGCTAATCCTTCCCCACACGTAATCGACTCCCGAACTCAGATTTTGATAATGCATACCTCTACTTGTCGTTTTAATTAAAATTAATTTTTATTTAAAATGACAAAATGTTTTTGGGTGCCCAATCACACCCTAATCAAAGATTGGTGGCGACTCCTCGAACCTTATATTTTTACCGTAACGGAATTTCCAATTTTTCGAAACGAGAGGTTTTCTAAAATTGCATCGTTTTTAATTAAAAATTCAATTGAAAAGATAATAACTAAAGATGATGCGGTTTTCAAAAATCTCGCCCCCGCCCCGTTTAAAAATCGTTTCGACAGCTTGGCGACTCCGCTGGGGACTTTTAGAGAGTTAGGCCTATAGTCGATTAATTAATTGTCTTTGCAAACGAAAGTTGTAGGTTCACTTTAATTTGATTTTTGATCCCTGATTTGTTTTAAATTGTTGTTTGCATTTTAATTTGCGTTTTAATTAACAAATAAATAGTTGTACTAACGTGTGATTTACATGTTTCAGTTTTTTTACCTTCGCTTTAGTTTGTTGTGTTTCTTGGATCGAGGGAAAGGATTATAGGTTTCTCCTTTACAGTCGCAACAACCATTTTGATATTTAGAGCCTTCTAACTGTGCTCTGTCCCGTTAGGTAGGGGTGAACGCTACGCTTACGTGAGAAAAATTACTTTTCTCCGCATGGGCTTTAGCAAGTAACCTCTGGGGTACATGTCTTATGTTTACGAGTGAAACATTGAGTTTCCTCGCAGGGACATAGGGAAATGTATCCTCTCGAAATTGAACTTGATCCGTTTTAAGCCTATAATGGGCGAGGATCGAGGGTTTGGCAAGCCCAAGGGGGCACCAGCAAAGGACAATTCGAGGACCCTTTTAGAAATACTGAAACTCTGCCCGTCTTATGTTGAATTTCTGTCTGCAGACACGAAGGGGAAACTCATTCTAACCTTTTCCTCGAATTTATTTTTGCAATAAGTATGAGAACTAGAAAAGCATGCGGTTAGGTTTTATATTTTCGCACAAAACATGTGAATTAGATACCATGCAGTTAGGATCTTTTATGAATGACAAAACATGTGGGTAGATATCATGTCGGGTAGGATCTACTAAAGCATGATTGGGTAGCCAGCATGTGAGGGTAGGTTTTATGTGATGTTTACGGTATCCACTATCTTGTTGTTTATCTTATGTGTACTAACCCGTTTTCGTTCTATGTCTATTTTATTGTGATTTTATTGCATTTGCATCCTCATGTCATCGAGGGGTGTTAATTCACAAGTGATTGACTAACAAGAAGGCTGACCATATTGAGGCAAGAAATTCTCCACTATGTAGTCAAACCAGGAGATCCAGAGATGTTCAAACGATCCATGAAGGACACCCGATGAACGAAGAGATCTGAAGCTGATTGAAGAATTCCTTTAAAGCTGCAAAGGCCAAGATGTTGACTCAAGGGATAGATACAGTCATACCAAGGACGAGAAGACCCTTCATAACGACATGAAGACCACTTCACATTGGAGGTGAGAATGGAGATTTCAAGATTCAATTTAAAGACATTCGACGTCATCAAAGGTGATGAAATACGCCAACAACTTTGGAGGTGCGATACCAGATCCCATGAAGAGTACGACTCAAGGAAATGAAGAGATGAAAAATCGCAGTTGTATTTTGACTACATGGTGTACTTACGAAATTCTTGTTGTCTAAGTGAACGGTTGTTCTTAAGTGGTCACTTTTGGGATTAACACCTCGTGCATTTGCATTTGCATTTTGCATTTTCGCATTGCATGTATTAATTTAAGCATTTTTACATGCATCAATCATGAAAATATGAGAGTAACTCGTGAATGATGATGTGGCAGAAGCTCTGAAAGCAAATTAAAGTTATCCCGAGACGTGTTTCTGGAAAGATAGAGAGCAATGAATGAGATATTAGCACGAGTTAGTAGGATCGAGAGAATTCAAGAACGGCTCGTAAAGACCCAATAAGAAATGATTGATGAAGTAAAGAAGTTCCAAGTTGAATCTAGGGAACAAATGTCCAAGTTGAGGAGCATGATGATTACAGTGATATATGGGGAGAAATCATCAGATGACCCTGTTACACAAGAAAAGATGAAGACTTCGGGTGAGAATCTGAAGGTTAGCGCTGCAGCCAATGTGATGATAGCAAATGATCAAGAACCTGTTAGGGGATGTGGTAATTCAAGTCAACTCCAAAAATCAAGTAAGATTCCAGAAGATGCTACGGAGATCATACTGGGAAAAGCAGAAGTTAAGGGTGAAACTTCTAATACGAAAGTGGAGCCGGACTCAAAGAAGAGAGGCATAGAGGATGTTCAAATGCCAGTGAAGAAGGCCAAAAAGAATAGAAAGAAGAAGAAGGGGATGTCTCTGATTTCGATTCCGATCTCATATTCAGACTTGTTACCCTTTCTTTTTGAAAGTGGGCTCCTAAAGCCTTTTCCTCCGAGGTATAATACTTATTTGCGTCTAGACTGGAAAGGTGTCAAAAGATCATGCGGTTATCATTCTCAAGAGTTTAGTCACTCTACAGAAGATTGTATGATCCTGAGATATAAAGTTCAAAACCTCATCACGGAAGGGTTGTTATCCTTTGAAAATAGAAAACCTAAGCTCCCCGGAAGCTCAAAACTTGTCGATGAAGGGAGATATGCAAATCAATGTCTCTCCCAAGATGTTGGTCAAACGTTAAACCTTCAAAGTGAACGTTCCAGTGGTCAGTCACAGGGTCTTCAATATGATCATAATAACGGCAAGGAGAAAGTAGGGTCAAAAGAGCTTTCATATAGCCAGATATATCCCAAGTTGCTCCAAGCCCAGCTGATTGCTCCACGTCTGGCCAAGCCTTTGGTGCCCCCTTATCCGAGTTGGTATAATGAGAAAGTTTCCTGTGAATATCATGCGGGAGCCCGAGGACACTCCATCGATAATTGTAGCAACTTCAAACGACGAGTCCGAGATCTTTTGGCTCAAGGAGTTATAGAGGTGGATGCTAAACAGCTGAAAGTCAATCCCCAGAATAGAGTTGACGGGGTCAAAATAAGTGAAGTACATACGGAAGAGAATGTTGAAAAAGAGAAGAGCAAAGTCAAGGAAATCGAGGTATGTGAAGCAGAGATAAATTACCCAACTCTTGAGACCTCTCTGACACTAAAAAAGAAGATAGAAGTGGGAAGTGACAAGATAAAAGTCAAAGGAGAGGTAGTCCGAGACTGGCCGCAGAAGATGCCGTGGGAAAATACGACCCTCAAGGTTTTTCAAGTGCCCATTTCTGATTTGCTATCCCCTTTAATCAAAAATCAATACCTCACTCCAAGGCCATTAAGAATGAAGACTAGCCCATCCGCTTATGGCTATGACCCGAATAGTGCTTGCGATTTTCATCTAGGGGCATTGGGCCATCACACCGATAAGTGTATACCATTGATGGAAGAGATAGAAAGGCTCGTTGAAAAAGGAGTCCTGACAAGAGAAGTGATCGAGAAATGGGGAGTAAGTGAGGGTAAAAACCCTAATCCGACGGGGCACTCGCTATTCTAGGGAAAGTAGGGCCTTTTGGTTGAACAAGTGAAGGTTGTGCTCCACCACAATCGCATTTTTCATTTGCGGCATCTTGTTTGAACATGTTTTTTTTGTACTTTTTCATCTTTCTGTTTGTAAGGATATTTTAAATGAATTCATGTTACTTTAAGGATGGTGAGCATTGAATCGAATTTTCAACTTGAAATTCTTTGAATATCAATTGAATTAAAAGCTCTTTAATGATTAGAGTTATAAATCTTTGACAAAATGACAAGATTGAAACCCGATAAAACAAGGACCTTGACCTTACCCCCAGAAGATACAATCGAACACCATACCCTTTTCTTGCAGGAACCGATATAGCCTTCTCCTATCATAAGGGAATGAACCATAGGCTTGGTATTCAGGTATGCATAGGAGCGGACATCATGGGGCATCTTTTGCGTATGACATTACAAAATTGACTAGACCATTTTTGTTGACGACGTTCGATGATGATTATGATCTTTACGGATGAAATAGTCGAGTAGGTGAATCTAGTTTAGGTCAGTTGCTTGGAAATTGAACTCTAACGATGAGATTTTCTGACATTCAACAACACCTAGACTATGACAGGTTCTTCTTGACAAGCTTGAGAAATTGAATCCACATACTCATCAAAATATATAATATACATGTATACAATAAAGCTGAGCTATTCCACTAAGGCAATTGGTTATAGAGGAAACTCGAAAACCCTGGCTTTATGAATAGATTATACTCAAACCATGACCTTGATCGGGTACCTGGCAATTCGGTGTATGCTCCACTGTGATTGTCAAGTCAAAGACTTTGTGATGAGATGAACCCTTCAGCTAGCCTGATAAAGGCAAATTACAATAAAGCTGATTTCAGCTAGCCCGATAATGGCAAATTAAATCAAGTTTATCTAAATAAGGAGTTGCGATAAAAATGGACTAAGGGAGTTAAGGAACACCTGTCATAGTCAATTTCACACGAGCACTCAGAAATTTCATTTTTAGATCGATATTTCTGCACTACCTTGGTTAGAGGAGTCTACGAAGCTTGAACAAATGGAAGATTTCAGAGAACTGAAATGGTAGTGTTCTGGAAAGTCTAGTAATGGAGTATACTATTTGCGTCATTTTGTCCGCATCCGATTAAAATACCAAGCCAAGAAAGAAGGGCGTGTTGTGATGGTCACGACGATCAAGAAAGAGATGGTATTTTGGTGGTCGAAGCCTTAGAAAATAGGAAGCCAACCTAAAACCAACCCCTCAATTTTGACACTTGTCAAAGATTTATAACCCTGAAAACATTAAAGAGCTATTGATTCTTTTGATATTCTGTGAATTCATGTTTATGATTTGATTTGATTGTGAGTATGAATTAAGGGACAATGTTTTATAAGATTCTTTCATTCTTTACTCCCTAAAATAAGAGAAAGAGAAAAACATTTTCAAACAGGACAATTCAAATGTAAAAGGTCCTTGAAGCGGGTGAGGCTCATTGTGCCTCTATTGGAGAAAAAGAATAAGCGGCGCCATAACATGAAGCATTTCGCGACCTTGAAGTAGAAGGTCCAAGAGATCAGAATAGATGAAAGACAGAACTGGCAACATTTCTTTGTGACATTGTCAGTAACCCAGTAAGAAGAAGATTATCTCATCATTCAGAAGGGGCACATATCTCAGCCCGAATGAAAATGAAAGACATTGTGTTAGAAGGGTTGATCACTTCTTAAGTAGCATGAAGAAAATCCCTCAAACTATTTGACAACACTACTGTGTAGTGACACCAGAATGAGAACATTCGTATATGTTAGGGCACGACTGAACCCACATCATGTTGAGATGATAAGATTTAACCAAGGAGGCATTAAGAATGAGCCTTACAATTTGAGGCGTTGGGGCATTTGAAGGCCCGTACCAGTATAAGATAATGTTGGGGAAAGACTGAACCCACATCATGTTGGGATGACAAGATTCAGACCAAGAAATTATTGAGAATGAGTCTCACAACTTAAAGTGTCAGGGGCAGACCGGGAATTTGAGCTGAGCTTACCTTGTAAAGCAAATCAACTGCATCGATCAATGGCAGAGTCCTGAAAGAACAACTCTGAAAGCATAGTTGAGCTGAGGACGGAAATGGGGCAACACAGTCGTATTTCTGACTATAGCAAGATATTGAGAGAGAAAACACTTTCTCCGAAGTGAAGAAAGAAAGCAAAGATGACAAGAAGATAGAAGAATATCAAAGGGCTCGTAAAAAATGCAAGTTGGAAACTATGAGTTGCTACACGAGTATAGAAAACAGACCCTGGAAAGAATGATCAAGTAGAAGAAGACTGAGTTCGCCAATTTGAATGCAAACAAAGATTGATTCAACATTCATGCATTTATGAGAACATCATCTGCATAAAAGAAAATGCATGACACAGATACATTTAATTGCATTAATGATTTATGCATAAACACATGATTTTGACAGGTCTTCCATTGAAGAGAGAAGATGCAGAATGTTGAAATCCCGATGATTGAAAGGGAGATTTCAAACCTCAAATACAAAGAGTTGCATTTAAAAAGGCACACCCTGAAGAACAGAGAGGTCTAATCCACAGAAGAAGCATTGCTTTGAAGTGAAGACCATCAGATGTAGAAGAAAAACGAAGATTTTCGTGTATGAAGAAAGACTTGTACACATGAGATTGGAGAAAAGTCAATCCTAAGCCTTCACCGGAGAATAGTGAAGCAAACCATCTGAAGCCTTCACCGGAGAATAGTGAAGCAATCAATCTGAAGCCTTCACCGGAGAATAGTGAAGCAAACCATCTGAAGCCTTCATCGGAGAATAGGGAAGCAATCAATCTGAAGCCTTCACCGGAGAATAGTGAAGCAAACCATCATAAGTCTTCACCAGAGAGTAGTGAAGCAAACCATCTTAAGTCTTCACCAAAAAGTAGTGAAGCAGATCCATTTTAAGCCTTCTCAGAAGAGTGTTGGAACAAACCATCCGACCATCAGATGTACGAGAAAAAGAAAAAGTTTTCGAGTGCAAAGAAGCTGATCAAGTGATTAAAAGGAAACGCGCGCGAGGAGTCATTAACCGATTCAAGGTCTCAGAAAGGGAGAGGTTCAAATGGCAGTCAAGTCAAGGAAGACTCTCGTATTCAATTGCGGCGAGACAAGCTCTCACAAGAGAAATGATTTCGAAAAGATTCTCTTAAATTCTAAATTTTTGAGTATAATGTTTTTCGAATCTTCAAGCATACATTAATGATTGATAATGTTGGATTTTCAGGTTCGACCTTTGAAGCAAATCAAACTCAAGCCTTCACAATAGAGTGGTGAAGCAAATGAAGATTATTTGAGTTCCATACTCCCTAGAGAAAGAGGGAGCGAACCCGTTTGAAGATGTCCGAGTTCCATACTCCCTAGAGAAAGAATGAGCGAACCCGTGTGAAGATATGCGAGTTCTATACTCCTTAAAGAAAGAAGGAGCGAACCCGTTTAAAGATGTTCAAGTTCCATACTCCTTAAAGAAAGAAGGAGCGAACCCGTTTGAAGAGATGTCTGAGTTCCATACTCCCTAAAGAAAGAGGGAGCGAACCCATTTGAAGATGTTCGAGTTCTATACTCCTTAAAGAAAGAAGGAGCGAACCCGTTTGAAGATGTTCGAGTTCTATACTCCTTAAAGAAGGAAGGAGCGAACCCGTTTGAAGATGTTCGAGTTCTATACCCCTGAAAAGAATAAGGAGCGAACCCGTTTGAAGAAATGTTCGAGTTCTATACTCCCTAGAGAAATAGGGAGCGAACCCATTTGTTGAAGATTGTGGGTCTTATACTCCCTGAAGAAATAGGGGGCAGACGCGATCGTGGAAGATTGTTCGAGTCTTATACTCTCTGAAGAAATAGGGGGCAGACGCGATTGATGAAGATTGTGAGTCTTATACTCTCTGAAGAAATAGGGGGCAGACGCAATTGATGAAGATTGTGGGTCTTATACTCTCTGAAGAAATAGGGGGCAGACGCAATCGTTGAAGATTGTTCGAGTCTTATACTCTCTGAAGAAATAGGGGGCAGACGCAATCGTTGAAGATTGTGAGTCTTATACTCTCTGAAGAAATAGGGGGCAGGCGCAATTGATGAAGATTGTGGGTCTTATACTCTCTGAAGAAATAGGGGGCAGACGCAATCGTTGAAGATTGTTCGAGTCTTATACTCTCTGAAGAAATAGGGGGCAGACGCGATTGATGAAGATTGTGGGTCTTATACTCTCTGAAGATATAGGGGGCAGACACAATCGTTGAAGATCGTTCGAGTCTTATACTCTCTGAAGAAATAGGGGGCAGACGCGATTGATGAAGATTATGGTTCTTATACTCTCTGAAGAAATAGGGGGCAGACAAGTTTGTTGAAGATGATTCAAGTCTTATACCCTCTGAAGAAATAGGGAGCGAACCCATTTTTCTGAAGATTTATTGAATTCTATACTCCCTGAAAAGAATAAGGAGCAAGTACGCTGATTGAAGATTAATCGAGTCCTATACTCTCTGAAAGAATAGGGAGCAGACATTTTTTTCCAAAGATTTTCAAGTCTCACTTACCCCGAAGGAGGAGTGAAGGAGATCTCTTATCAAATTTTGAAGCAAGAAGATGGAATTGGACAAAAACGCCCAAATACAATATAAGTCGTCCGAGCCATTTTAAGCTTTCTCAGAAGAGTGTTGGAGCAAACCGTCAGATAAAAAAAAAAAAAAAAAAAGTCGAAGATTCTCGGGTTTGTGCACGTGAGATAGAGGCCAAAGTCAAGAAGAAGATTGAAGAAAGGAAAAGGCGTTACGATCAGACAAAATTAGGTCATTTTTTATCTTTGCTACGTTCTTGTGTTCACAACAACGGGCAAAGAGGGGCAGCTGTAATACCCTAATTTTGTCTGGGCCTTTTAAATTCCCTGGAGATGACCGATAATTAATTTGAAGTTATTTGTGCTCGATGGGGAATGAATTCAAGTGATGAATCGTGGAAGCTTGCAGTTGGAAACTTTGGTGCTTAATTGGATTGATATCGTATACGTTTTCATTTTGGAAATCGAGATACAAATTCAAAGTCAATCCAAAATCCAAATTAAGTCTAAAGTCCACTTACAAGACCAAATTAGATTAAAAATAATTACGACCTAATCCAAAGCCCAACAACAACATGAAACCCAATTACATCCGGAGCCCACAAAGCAGATCAGGCCCAAGTTTGGCCCAGTTTCATCAACCCGACCCGGTTGCACCAATCCGACCCGGTTGCAGCAACTGAGTTGCCCACGTGAATGCCAAGCGGTCCACGCTTGCCACCAGCTGGCTCCACAATGCCCCATGCTTCCCATGCTCCCATGTTCTGTCCCCCACGTGGAGTGCCCAGCAGCAGCTCGTGAACCACGTCCTGCCATCACTACAACCGAGCAGACGAGGCTCGGTTCCCAGCTGTAACCGAGCAGCATCCCACGTGAAGTCTGCTCCCCACGTACCCTGATCACGAGCCAACAGCATCCAGGATCCACGCCTCTCGAGCAGCGTGAGCACCCCACGGAAAGTCCCTCGAGGTCGTCACCCGTGACCTGCAACATCACGAACGAGGCAGAGAGAACCGAGGTACCTGGGAAAGCAAAACACGGGCATCAACAAAACCAGAAATACACCACGAAACAGAGGGGGGGAGGACGGAAAAAAAAAAAGGAAATCAACCATGAGACGGAACGAAATACACAGCAACCAGTGGCGATCATTAACAAAAGGAGGGGGGAGATCATATGAAAGAAAAACAGTTTGTAAAAAGAAAGGCTTCGACTTCCCTATTTGAAAAAAGCAAGGTGTAAACGAGGTCCCTTTTTGACCTCCTATTTGAAGAGTAATATAACGCAAGGTTTTTTCTTCATTATCATCTACAATCATGCTTTCCTTTATTTGTTTTAAATAGCTTTCCACGTAAATACAAAACTGAAAATAGTAGGGAGGAGAATGTTTACCTTAAGGGGTTTAGCCCCTTGTCGGGTTTAGCGGGTTCTCTCGTCGGCATCGGGATGCAAGCATTCGTGGCTTAGTTTCGAGAGGAGTGAGGTCTCGATTTGCTGCTAGAGTTAGAGAAGTGGTTTGGTCTGGTGTGATCTCGGCCTTGGTGGCCGTTGGGTGTGGTGGCCGTAGTTTCTAGGGCCGTCGGGGGTCTCGTCCTTAGGCCAACCAAGTGTGTGCATGTGGGTTTAGAAGTGTTTAAGAGCAGTAGAAAGAATAGAAGAGCCTTACCTGTCTGGGTCCTGCGGCGATGGAGTGGCGGCCGAGTTCCTTCTCTGGTGTCTGTTGTGTGTGATTGTGGAACAGAGGATGGGGGAGAGAAATGAGAGATGGGTAGAGTTGAGAGAAACGGCGCAGATAGGGGGAAGAAATTAGGCTTAGCAGAGTTTTGATCTGTTTTAGGTTAGATATTATTTAGGTTTTAGTCAAAACGTCGTCGTTTCAGCTGATGCTTTCCTAGTTTCTAATTCTGACTCTGTTTTCTGCGCGCATTCCATTTCGGTCCCCAAGTCAGGCATAATCAAGTTTTATTGTGTTTTTAATATTGTCTCCTAATTTTTGGATGTTGCATCTTGGTCCATAAATCATTGTTTGCATGTTTGTAATTTTGTTTCCATATTTTACCCGTATTTAATTTCAGTCCCAAATGTTGTGTCATTTAGCTTTTGTTACTTTAGACATTTAACTTCTGAATTGTTGCATGTTCGTTTTAGTCCATAAATCAACATTTGCATGTTTATAATTTTGTCTCTTTATTTTACCCGCATTTAATTTTAGTCCTAAGTAGTGTTGTAGTTGAATCTTTACTGTTTTAAACATTTGACCCTCGTGTTCTGCATGTTGCATTTTAGTCCTGAGTGGTAATATACTTAGTTTCTGTTTTCTTAGACTTTTGACTTTGAATGTTTTGCATGTTTCTTTTTAGTCCTATGTATGTTTAGGGTTTATTATAATTTTAGTCCATTATGGTGATGATTTGTTTTATTCTGGTTTCATTGTTTACTATGTGTACTACTCGTATGTTCATTTCAATGATTATTTTGTTTATTTTGGATATTAAAATTCGGTTTAATGTGATTTGGTTTTTAGTGTAACATGTATAGTTTGGTATGTTATGTTTTTATTTTTTCGTATTTAAGTTCATTAGTATGTTACATATTAATATGTTAAGTAATGTTAGTGCATGTTAGTTTTTCATATATTATTATTAATTAGATAATTTTTAATATCGTGTGTTAACCTCGTGTGCATAACTCGATGTATTTACATAATTTAATTAAGGGTAATATCTTTTTAATTTAAAATTGTTTTAAGTGGTTGTCTTAACTGATTAGATATCCGCTTTGACGATTTTAAATTAAAAGTATATCCCACCAGTAACGCCTAATTAAATTTGGATTAATCACTTTAAAATTTGGGAATGAAAGAAAAAGAAATATTCGGCTATTTAAATTATTTGAGAAAAGATCGTTAGAACTCACCTAAAGATCTGGTCTCAATATTTGTAAATAATCGAATATTCTTTATCTTTCTAATGGCTTGGTAATTTTAATTTAACCTATTTTGTTGCTTTTTTGAATGTTATAAAATTTGCATTTATTATGGTTTTAAGGGATCATTAATCAAATTAAGCTCGAACTTGTGAAATTCGTTGCAAAGACAATAATTAATCGACTAGGTACCGATTTAGGGCGTTGTGGGGGTGCTAATCCTTCCCCACACGTAATCGACTCCCGAACTCAGATTTTGATAACGCATACCTCTACTTGTCGTTTTAATTAAAATTAATTTTTATTTAAAATGACAAAATGTTTTTTGGGTGCCCAATCACACCCTAATCAAAGATTGGTGGCGACTCATCGAACCTTATATTTTTACCGTAACGGAATTTCCAATTTTTCGAAACGAGAGGTTTTCTAAAATTGCATCGTTTTTAATTAAAAATTCAATTGAAAAGATAATAACTAAAGATGATGCGGTTTTCAAAAATCTCGCCCCCGCCCCGTTTAAAAATCGTTTCGACAATAATAACGTCAAGAGGCTTATAGAGAAGATGACTGAGACTTATAAAGACTGCCATGAGAAGTTACCATTTGCTCTATTTGCTTAATGAACTACGGTACATATATCAACTGGGTTAACTCCATTTTCTTTAGCCTATGGATGGAAGCTGTATTACCTATTGAGGTAGAAATTATATCACTTCGAGTTCTATCAAAGGTAAAGCTAGATGAAGCAGAATGTGTAAAAACTAGGTATGACCAGCTGAATCTGATTTAGGAGAAAAGATTAAAAGTTATTTGTCATTATCATATGTACCATAAGCATATGATGAGGGCACATGATAAGAAGGTTCGCCCATAAGAGTTTCATGAAGGAGATCTGGTACTTAAAAAGATTCTGCCAATTCAAAAATAGTTCTAAGGTAAATGGATGCCAAATTAGGAGGGACCTTATACGGTAAAGAAAGCCTTTTTTGGATAAGCTCTGATCCTTACTGAAATGTATGGACCAGAATTGCCAAATACGGTTAATTCTGATGCTATAAAAAAATATTTCGCCTAAAAAAATAATTTAAAAAGGGAAAAAGGGAAAAAAGATAAAATATAAAAAGGGGGTTCAATATGAAAATCCGTAAAGGGCGCTTTGAAGCTAAAGGAGGTCTCAAGTTAAAAACCCGAAAAGGGCAGCTTGAGTTTTGGGAAGATTTAAGATTCATGCAAGGTGAAGGTCCTGAATTGATTTTGACTAGGCGATCAGTCATGAAAACGAAGAATATTAAAGCTAAAGAAGTTATATAGTTTAAATACATCATCTGATGGAAATCGGATTTGAGGACTCGTAATTGAAGAGATCCCAGTGGAAGAAACAAAAGGTTCAGCTGAATGCTAAAAAGATTCAGTGTTGGTTTTATTGTGTCTAGCTTTTGGAAATATGGTAGTCCATATGGAACTTTACAGCATCATACATTATCATAATTCTAGAGATATTATTCATAGACGCTACACTTGAGTTACTCTGCGGCGTGCCAGTTCAAAGGCATCTTACTATTGATATATGGGTGTACCTATTTTTATTTTATTTCGTTTCTTTCATTAAAAGTTTGCCTTGTATTTACCCAAAAACTCTTCACACGTATATAAATAAAAAAATATGTTCTTGGTTAGCTCTCCTTTGCAAGAATCTTATATTGAAATTAAACACATGTAGTTTAATTGGCTTGAAAACATGAGATCAATTTGTATTATTGTGCAAAATGCAGGTGTTCTAAAGCTTACAAAGGTTTTAGTATGGATCTTACCTGACAACTAGCCAGATGATTGGTACATTAAGGTGTCTTAGGGTTTCCAACCACTTAGAGGTGTTTCAAAAATATTTATCACTAGTATAGATGTAAGATTTATTTCATAATGAATTCTAAGGGAAAAGAGAACTTTGTTCTTTGTTGTTGGAAGTGTACAGATTCAAGCAACGTGCCTAAATTTTCCACTTGAAGAAGAGAACTCCTAGTAGTTAGTTGACCGGTGCAAAATGTTTGATTTCAAAAGAGAAAATCCTTTTAACTAGAGATCTAGCTAATCAATATTGTGAGTTGGGTGAATCAATAGTGGTGATAGAGTCTAAGACAAGAATTGAATTCAAGAAGCGATCAACAGAAGAAAGGCCTTCCCCTCCAATGATTAAAAATGTTAAAAATTGCATTATTGCATACATGTTAGGCATAAGTAGGAGCATAACAATTATTCATTGTATAAAAATAATTAACATTCTCAGGTTCTTCAAAGAAAGTCGAATACCAACATTGTTAAAAACTTCAAGGAAGAAGTAATTCGTTCCAAGTCCCAAGTTTGAGGGATTCAAAAATCACTAACTTTCCAGAGTTGATCTACCTTGGAATATAGTTGATCAAGTCTCTTTTCCTCATATTTGATATTCCCTAAAGAACAGTGAAGCAAATCAACCCCAATTTAATCTTTAACGAAGAGCGATGAAGTGAATCAAAGTTCTCAGATCTGATATACCCTGGAATGCAGCGAAGCAGATCAATTTTTTTCAATTTTGAAATTCCCTAAAGAGCAGTGGAACAAATCTTCCTCGATTCAATATTCCCGAATAGCATTAAAGTGAATCAAAGTTTCAAGATATGATCTACTCTGAAAAGCAACGGAGCATATACTTTTTTCAAATTTGATCTTCAAAAATCTCTCTTGAGATAATGATCGTTTTTCAGTCTCACTTGAGACAACATCAAGTTTCAAAGCAAAGATGAAGCCGAACAAAAATGTGTTGTTGTTTTTTTCTTTTCCTTATTCTTGTTAGCACAAGCATGGGCAAAGAGGGGTAGTTGTAGACACCCATTTTTTCCGGATTACAATATTTTTAACATATTATTATATTAATTTATATTTTATTTCTTTTTTTCAGGCCTAATGTTACAATCTAGTAGACCCATATAATCATGACCAAACCAAAAAACCCAAACTTTTGTAATCTACCTAAACCTAGACCTAGCCTTCCGCCATTGCTCCAGTGCTAACCGAAAAACTCGTAATTGTTGTCACTACCTGTCATCGATGAACTCTTTCTCATCGCCATCAATTTATCATCATCATACCTACAACCAAATCTACCAAATCAACATTAAAATAAAAAAAATAGTAAATAATAATAATAATAACAAACAATCAGTTGATCCCGAAAAATTCGAGATCTCCAATTCTCTACTGACCAACCCTAGCCTCAGCCATCATGCCTCTTCTGTCTTCACCAAACACCATAAAGAAAAAAGAAGCAACCACAATAAAAGGGGATACAGTTTTGAGAAAAAAAAGGAGAGCTTTAAGAAAAATATATAGAGAAACAAATATAATCTATTAAAAAATAGAAAAAGAAAGTTCAGAAAAAAGAGAAGAAAATTGAACTATTTAAAAAAAAAAAGAGAAAAGAGGAAGCCTCACCGTTCGGAGTTAAATACCATTGTTTCACCAGCATTCAAAGGAGGTGCATAAAGCATCGAAGGAAGTTTTTTAATTTCGAGTCTATTTTGGCAGAAAATGAAGGATTAAGTTGGATTTGGTGTTGGTGGTTTAGGGGTTGAAGAGAGAGGGTTATTGGCCCCTAGTCGGGGTCGTTTGTAAGGTGGCCGAAGAGGATTTCACTCCGTCTCTCGGTTGAGAGAGATGAAAAAAAAAGAAAAATAGAGAAGAGAAATGACGCCTGGTGAAAATGAGGAGATCTAGGGTTTATTTTTTTGTTATAATAAGGTATTTAAACCTCTCAAAATTGCGTCGTTTTGGGTTAGGGATTGTTGAAAGTTGGCGCATGGTCTAACTATGCGATGGGTTACTTTGGTTTTGTAAAGTTTTGTTTCAGTCACTAAGTATAAGTTTATCATTTTTCCAAGCTTTCCAATTTATTACGATTACATTTTGGTCCTTATTCGGTTTACTATTGAGTTATGGTTTAATTGCTGCTTTTTCTTTTTTAATTTGTGGTTGTTTTTATTTTAGTCTTTTCGTTTATGTATGTGAAGTTGTTGTATTTATGATTTGGGTCCTTACAACATTGTTTCATATTCATTTTGATAATCATGTATGTTAGTTATTTCATGAGATATAAAAGGGTAAATGCACCAATATTATTATATACTTTGATAGTTGCTTCGATTTAGTCCTTGCACTATATATTTATATATAAATATGTTTTTTCACAGTATATTTGTGGTATGTTTTATTCTTATTAACATAAATACTCAATATTTCCATATGAGATATATTAATATATATGGTATGTGTGTGAATGAACACATTCTGGCTCTTTAGTATGTATTTCCTATTTAAATTATTTTGACTTCCTATTAATTATGTCTTTCTATTTTAATGCCTAGATTTTAGGTTAAATATTTATCTATATAGTCGTATATACCTTTCCTTTCACATGTAGTTTCATGTAGCTATATTCTAGGTGTATTTTTTTTGTGTGTAATATATATATATATATATATATTATTTAAAGTGACATTTTAAATATTTATAGATATGTAGTATTAAATATGTAATATATTTATACATGTATCTTTCAGAAAATTTATGTATGTATTTATATATGGATAAAAAGGATATTTTTTAGTGTTGTATTGTGAAATTATTTTAATAAAATTTTATTATTATTAATATTATAAAATGATATAAGATTTTTGTTAATTATTCGACTAGCTTATGAAAAAACTCCAAAATCCTGGAGTGCCCTTCTGGGGATTTTTCGAATAAAATTGATGGTTATTCAATATTTGTTTATCTTCTATAATTTTTAAAAGTACATGAGATATGTTTCTTTTTATATAAAGGTATTTTTTTATATACTGAAATTATTTTAAAAAAATAAAATCAATGGTGTTTTTATCTCGTTATTTTTAGTTTATTTATTCATTTGTCATAATATGTTCGATATTTCATCCACCTTTTTCCATAATAGTGTGTGTATGTATATATTAAAAGTATGTTAGCATATTAAAGTTATTAATTAGTGATTTTTGTTTTTGGTTTTTTATACACTCTTGCTTGTTTATAAATTTGGTTACTTGGCATCATGTGAATGTTTAACTTGTTGCATATAGGTTTAGGGTTTAATTTGAATTAATTTGCATGATATTCTCATAAGCATTACTTGGATTCAAATCAAATAATGAGATTAAAGGTAATATCTTTTTATTTTAAGTTCATCGTAAGTGCTTGTCTTAACGAATAAGATGACACTTCCAATGGCTTAAAATAAAAGGTACCCTATCAAGCGAAACAAATAAAATTGATTTCATTTAAAATTTGGGATTGAGAAGAATATTATGTTCTTTTAATTAAATTCACCGAGAAAAGACTATTAGATCGGATCTAAGGTCCAGTCTCGATATCTTTAAATAATTGAATATCATTATTCTCATTAAAGGTGGTAAAATAATTAACTAATCATATTTGTTTGATATATGTATTTAATTTTCGTCTTATTTTGTATGTGTTTAAATGGGATTTCAAAATAAATTATATTCAAACGTAGAAATGTTATTGCAAGTACTACTAATTAATTAATTATGTACCGATTTAGGGCGTTATGGGGTGATAATCCTTCCCCACGCGTAACTCACTCTCAAACTCATTTTTTTGGTAACACAGATCGTCAAAATTTTTCTTTTAATTAAAATTAATATTTTATTAAAATGACAAATATATTTTTGGGTGCCCAATCACACCCTAATCAAAGATTTGTGGCAACTCCACGAATCAATTTTATTGTTTTTTAAAAATCGAGTCTCAAATTATTCGAGGCAAACGTTTTAACAAAATCCCGATTTTTTTAATCGACACCCAGATTTTAAGATATCGTTTAGACAAAGGTCATCTAGTAGGTTTTAATTTCTTATCAATGCAACAGGTTTGAAAGGACCTAGGAACATTCGTGCAGCTACTTTACGAGTTACTTCCCTTTTGAATGGAATGAAGGCAAAGAAGAAAGATAACGTTTAGAGGGCTAAATTATCTTCTGTTATGAATGGTGAGGTGGGGAAAGGGACCAATTATGTTCAATGATTGTGTTCTTCTAAAATATTAAGGGATTTAACAATACTTGTAAGCAAGTTAAAGTGATGAAATGGCTGGATAATTTAAAGATTGATGTCGTTTGCTTTATGGAGACAAGTATTAGGTATGATAATGTTGCAGTGTGTCTCTAAGTTATCATCAATGAGTGGAATTACGTTTTTAATTTTAATTTCATTAGTAATGGTAGATTGTGGATCTTATGGAGGAGACATTTGCATTTTACTATTTTGCATGAGGCATATCAATCTTTTTTTTATTATAGCTCAGAGATTTGGAGGTTGAGGTTGGCACTTAGTTGATTGGGGGAGATTTTAACATTTTTGCTAATGCTGAGGAGAGATCATATTTTGAGTTGGGCCTCATTCTATTACTAATATGGAGGACCTTAAGAATTGTCTTCATGGTTTGAATCTTCTGGACCATCCTTATACTGGGCATTTGTTTGCTAAGCGGAAACTGAGATCGGAATCAATTATTATTGAAATAGTTTCAATAATCCGAGTTGGTCTTTTACGAACATAAACGTTTGTGATCTACAACATTGTTGTTGATTAGATCTATTTTCAAAATTGATATCAAATGTTGCACTTGGGTTTTCGGTATACAAAGCATAATCACAATGATTGGTCCTTGTAGACAAGTAACCGACGTGAATCCCTAAGTAAATAATTCTTTCGATGATCCGAGGAAACTGAGTTAAAGAAAAAGCCAAGTCTGATTTTTATCAATTGAATTTTCAATCTTGTTTCCTTTAAATCTACTTTTTTATTCTTTACAATCTGCTTCATTTTCTTACTCTTATTTATTTTCATTATCTACAAATTCCCTACTTTTACTTAATAATACTCCACTCACTTCTTGACTCAGAGATTTAAAACAAGCATAAATCAGGAAGTTTCCTTAGTTTACGTGGGATCGATCATTACATCTCTTTTACTACATTTAATTTATTTTATTTATTATTTAAGAAGAATGAATTATTTTGACACGAAAATGATGTGTTGTCAAATTGGTGTCGTTACCAGGGATTAACAACAAGTTATTAATTTATTTCTTTTGTTTTTAATTTATGACCAGGAATAACTCTATAGAATTAGTAGATTTTAACCCGTAGATCGAAGCATGAACCTGAAGAATCCCTGCATAGATGCTTCGAGAGAAAAGAAAAAGACAAGAAGAATAAAAGCAGAGTTCAGAAATAGATCCAAATATAGAAACAGATTCTAAAATTGATGCATATACTGATACAAATAACGAATATCAGATCTTATGGCAGAAACACAAATGATTCGGGAGCTAGCTACAGCTCCTACCACTTAAACATCATTGTGTATAACTTGTCCTCAAGGCAGAACTCCGTTCCAATTGAAGACATGACTTATTCATCTTCTTCCCACTCTACAAGTAACCGACTTGAATCCCGAAGTAAATACCACTTTCAATGATCCGAGGAAGCTGAGTAAAAGCAAAAGCCTAAGGCTGATTTTTATCACTTGAATTTCCAATCTTATTTCCTTTAAATCTACTTCTTTTTATTCTTTACAATCTCCTTCATTTTCTTAATCTTATTTATTTTCATTATCTACAAATCCCCCAGTTTTACTTAATATTACTCCACTCAATTCTTGGCTCAAAGATTTAAAACAAGCATAAATTAGGAAGTTTCTTTAGTCTCTGTGGGATCGATCCTTACTCTCTTTTACTACATTTAATTTCCTTTATTTATGATTTGCGAAGAAGAAATTATTTTGACACGAAAATGATGCTTTGTCAAATTGGTGTCGTCGAGAGTTTGCTTTACCGAGAACTAGGCTTTTGCTTCATCAAATGCTATAGACGACACGTTGTCGGGCACTAATGGAAAGTTACTGATTTATTTCTTTTCTTTTTAATTTATGACCAGGAATAACTTAGGAGAATTAGTAGATTCTCGTATATCGAAGCATGAGCCCAAAGAATCCACGCACAGATGCTTCGAGAGAAAATAAAAAGACAATAAAAATAGGAGTAGAGTTCAAAAACAGATCCAAATATAGAAACAGATTCTGAAATTGATGCATATAATGTTACAAATAACGAAGATCAGATCCCAATGGCAAAAGTACAAATGATCCAGGAGCTAGCTGCAGCTTCTACCACTCAAACATTGATGTGTATAACATTTCCTCAAGGTGGAACTCTGTTCTAATTGAAGACATGAGTTATTCATCTTTTTCCCACTTTTCATGGTTTTCATAATGAAAATATGCACAAACACTTGATGGAATTAATGCTACTTCAATATTTTTTATGACTACTGGGAGCGATTTAAAAAGCTTATCACAAGTTGTTTTCTGCATGGATTAATCGAGTAAATGCTACTTTAATATTTTTATTAAGGTTTTCTTCCCATGGAAATGAAAATGGTCGATGTTGCTACCATAGGAGCTCTCGTCAAATGACACCAAATGCAACGAGAGAATTAATTTCGACAATGGCAGTCAATGCTCAACAGTTTTCAAGTGAACTCAACCGACGAATTCACGAGATAAATACATTTTCCATTAAAAATAAATTAGATAAATTAATTGAAATGGTTAACTAACTTGTTGTAGGAAAATCTAGAGTAACAAGAACCTGTGGGATATGCACGATGTCGGATCATATGATGGACTGTTGTCCGATCTTACAAGAGGGAGGTAATGCACAAGCCAATTCCATAGGGAGTTTTCCAGGACCTCCTCAAAGGCCATACAATTTGTATGGGAATACATACAACCCGGAATGGAGATACCATCTGAATTTTAGTTACGCACAGAACCGAAAGCTGAATTTTAATTAATGTTATGCCACTTTCTGTTTATAAAATGAATACTAACAAGCCTTTGAAAGAAACAAGAGTGACCATCCAATTAGCGGATCATTTTGTCATCTACCCAGAATGAGTACTTGAAATTTTTTTAGTGAAGGTCGATGTTCTCATCTTTCCTATCGATTTTTACATCATGGATATGGAAAATGATAGGATGAATACTTGTTCCGAAGTATTCTTCGGCCGATATTTCCTAAGCACCACACATATAAAGATCGATGTGAGAAGCGATATATTAATGATGGAGTTTGATATTGATATCGTTTAATTTAATGTTATAAGGCTATGAAATACCCAGATTGAGTTGAAAGAATTAATTTTGTCGATATGATTAATCCCTTAATTGATGAATTTATTGAATCTAATTTTTCTTATAATTTTTATAGGGATTTGAACTTTACCACAGAGAGGAAGAAATAGAGTTTGAAAATATTTTTTCTATCAATTATAACCTATTTTTACCTTCCTCAAACTAAAATGTTATATTCTGTTTTGAAGTCGCCTGATATAGAGTTAAAATAGTTGTCGGAGCACTTGAAATATGCCTTTTTTGGGCAAAAATGTGTAACCCCCTCAGACCGGTGCGGGTAACCCAATCCGATCTATAGTGTCACATTAGGGCCACCGGAGCGACCCACTGTAAAAATAGCGGAAAATTTAAAACATTTTATCAAAACATGTAAACTCATAAAATCATTAATCGGTATATAGAATCAAAACAGATTTTCAGACTCAAATATAAAACAAAATATAATTACATGCCCCCTAATCACAGGTACCATACTCTGCAAAACACCGTAAAAACTCGCTGACTGAAGTTGATAACTACACTGGTACAATTATTTTAACCTGAAAAGATGAGTAACAGAGTGAGCTTTGGAAAGCTCAGTAATACAGAACTACCAGATGATGTTGAAGAACGTGCAGATACAGATAAACATATATTTTCTTATTGGTTTCGAACATCCATAGATTTTTAGGCTGAGCTGAGATCCCATTGATATCTCAGGTAGTAACAGATAATATTCAGTTCAAATGGAAATATTTTGGATGTCTAGGTTCAGGAGATAAGAATAGGTTATCTAGTGTGTTCCCGTAAAACCAGTGAAAAGATACATATCTTTTAAAACAGTAGCAGTTTAAAACATATTTACCCTATGCATAAAGCAGAGGAGCATGCAAAAACGATAAAGTTTTGTCCTTGCACATAGCAAAAGAGCCTGGGGAAACTGTAAGGCTTACCCTTGCACACAGCAAAGGAACCTGGGAAACTGTAAGGCTTACCATTGCACACAGTAAAGGGACTTGGGGGAAACTATAAGGCTTACCCTTGCACACAGCAAAGGGACATGGGGGAAACTGTAACGCTTACCCTTGCACATAACAAAGGGACCTGGGGGAAACTGTAAGGCTTACCCTTGCACACAGCAAAGGCACCTGGGGGAAACTGTAAGGCTTACCCTTGCACACAGCAAATGGACCTGGGGAAACTATAAGGCTTACCCTTGCACACAGCAAAGGAACCTGCTGTAACGGTAATTAATCCATTAAAATATGAAAATGCTCCATATTTAGAAATCATGTACAAAAATACCGTAAAAAGAAACCATATCAAAATATGTGGTAAATCAGATATCAAAATAAACTGTATTCACAACATTGGGTATTGTCTCATAAAAATATTCAGTATGTGATTTATCAAGATCATATTTTCCAATGAAAATAGGAAACCTGATAACATATTTCAAGTAAACATAGTTCATAAAACCAGTAGATTCCATGATGTCATAAATCAGGAATAATTCATATTTTTCGATGAAACCCGTAATCGGAAAACATATAACATGTTACCATGGTTCATAAACCAGTAAATCAATAATTTCGATGAAACTCGTTTAAAAACATATAAAATCGTCATGTGGTACATGTGGAACACACTAGGATATCCAAGTATTTCTCAAAGACACTTAGTAGTTATCAGATTGGATAACATGAAACTGATGTAATTTGATCAGATTCCAAAAATGAGGTCCTATTGAAGGGATTCGATTGCTAACTAATCTAATCCAACATTTAAGGTTGATACTTTATAATTTCGCTATGATTCATGTGCATCAAGAAAGTTTTCAAAAACCTTTATACATAATATGTCGTTTGATCTGATTATCGAACAACTCTTAGATGAATAGTTCCTAGAACTAATGCTTGTCGATCGGTCAATTCATTGTTCTTCCAGGACATTTACTCTTTAATACCACAAATTCTTGTCCATAGATCATCTTCGAAATCATTGTTGAATAGATCTTCCAATGTCTTTATTTCATTTCCATGCTTCCAAAATATCATGAAATGCTGGCGTGCTTGATTTGTAGTTCGTGACCCAGAAGTACAATACATCATGTAAGTTCATTAGCATTCCCATACTCATCCAAAGAAATTATTTAATCCTTAGTCCTTGAGATTACTTAGTTCATTTAGCATTCAAGTCCATTCCGATTACTTTGGGATTTTCCAGAGTAATACAGACATTTCTGAATTTCATATACATATTGTACTTTCGTTCAATTCAATTTAATCTTCGTGGTTGATTTCTCTAACGAATATTCATTTCTTAGTACCGGATGTGATCTAGAGTTGAACTGAGCTGGTTACTTCCAAAATTATCATCGATCCATACTTAATGAGACAAACAAACATTCAAGTGGTACTTATATCATTCAGATAATGATATAGCACTAGCGTTGGTTGACCACTTAAGCTATGTTCCAAACTTTTAAGAGCAGTACAACATCCATATTTATTTGGACTTCTTAATTAATCCAAGACATTTACTTAGTCTAGGACATAAGGGTATTTTGGTCATTTTGGTGCTCAATTTTATTACATTCATTTCAGAGCTCGAGGATATCCAATCATTCCTAAGCTTAGTACTATTCTTGGGTCATTTCTATTTCAGGGTATTCTGGTCATTTTACAGATCCAATGTATTACAATCATTTTCTTCCATCCGATCTTATTATCGAATTCAAACTTATCATCTACTCCAATTCTTTCAAATAATTATGACAAAAGAGCACCCCCAATAAATTATTCTTCACTCGGAGATTCTCAGGTCAATTGTCTTCTCAGAAGTTACCAACATGTTATCAGGAATTTTCTGTACAAAGATAGGATCTTAACAATCAAATTCGTACTTAATCGAGTTAAGTATGAATCCTCAAAGTACTTTCTCATTCAGGGTCAACTCGGATTATTTTACCTCTTAAGGACATTTCTGTAATTTCTTAACTAGATAATTTCGGTATTAACTCTTAACAAAAATAATATAATTTACAGATCTTATGATTAATTGCTTTCTTGAACATTCTCTGATCTTGAAATGATTCCCTTAACAGACTTTTAGTATCTTGCACAAACCCTCTTGGGGTTAAAAACTGATTATCCAAATTTTCTAAGCAGACTAGCATTTCTTATACACATCTGTAGTTTTATCAGATCAATAAGTCTTTTCGGAGTTATTAATCAACTTCCATGAACAATTCTTATCATTTTACAACATAGGGGTATTTTTGTAATTTTACTTAATCGAAATATTCTCATAATTTATCATCCTAATAACTTTAATGAGATAAATTATAATCTACATATCCATTGTTGATTCATTTATCACTTAATTCTAGAACTTGCAATTTAATTCCAACTGTCCTCCAATTCTTATAATAGTCATATAAGCCATATTCAGTTACCTACTTTCTACCGCATTCGTATCGAGTGTAGAACTTCATTAATTACACATATGAGACCAAACATTTTCATTCATGCATTTACCAATACCAACATGTTCTACAAAGCATAAAGAGGTAGTAATGTATTACCTAGATTTTCGTGCCATACTGATCAACCATTAAATTCCATTTGAATGCCCTTGATCTTATAATCATCTTCCAATAAATCCTCAAATTCATATCAACAGAAATTACATAAAAAATGGGGTTTAATTCTGAAAAATAGATCGAATCGGATGATTAATCAGTGAAAACCAAGTAACCGTTTTCGAATTTGGTGAAACGGACCCCATAAATGGATTTAGGATGTCAAAAAACGTCAGAATAGGTATACCCGATCAAAGTCAAAGGTCGTTCAACACCCAGTCAACGCCGGTTAACAGTGGTCAACGGTGGTCAACAGTCAACCGTTTTACACAAATATCATCCTAACAGAACTTGTTTAAAAATTAGCCACCTTCTACAAATATTTACAAAACTAACACCCGAATTTTACATAAATATCACCCTAACAGAAATTAATTACAAAATTAACACCCCCTACACAGTGGCAAGGCGTGCGGCACGTGAAATGTGATACGGTGTCAAAATTTTTTTGAAAAAATTCCTAAAAATTATTTTAAGGCATTTTGAGAGACTTACCGAGCTCGGTTCATAATTTTGAACGATGGAGAGCTCGATTCTGAAACATCAAAAACTTTGATTTTCTCACCCCTCCACACGCCGGCTACGACGGAGAAACGGAGAACACTGGTGGACTTGGAACGATACAAGGAACACGATGGTGCGGGAGGTGTCGAAAACGGATGGACGGATCATCGTGAATCGACAAAAAACCAACTGAAATCGAGTTAAAACCGACGATACTTCCAATTGAAATTAACAACGAACGACGACGATTCATAACGAAAGGTTTAAGGGGTTTTGTTCTTCAGTCAACAACGAACATGATGGTGGTTTCGGTTCGTCGATCGAATGTCGGACGGCGAGTAGATCGGGGTTGAAAGGATGGTTGAAGGGGGGAAAATCTGGAAAATTTTCCAGAAAACATACAGGAATGGGGGTTTATATTTTCTCCTAAAGAAAAATGGTCAAATCATGAGTTTAGCCACTGAATTTCCTGCACTTCTTAAAATGGTCTGCCAACTTTACGATTTTACAATTTAATCCTCAATTTTCTTCCAAAATACCAATTAAAATTACCACTTTATAATTTCTAAAATTTAGCCCCTAAATTGGGGTGTTACAAAATGACACCTTATCGGTTATCATCTCAAACAAGTTGTTCAAAGAAGAAGAGGAAACATTGATGAAGGTGTTGCGCGCGCACAAGCAATCCGTATGATGGACTATTTCTGACATTAAGGGACTTAGTCCCTCGACTTGCATGCAAAAAATCAAGATTGAAGAAAGAGAAAAACCATCATGAGAAGGATGATGTCAGTTAAATTCACCAATAATGGAAGTGGTAAAGAAGGAAATTCAAAAACTTCTTGATGCCGACGTGATCTATCATATATTGGATAGTAATTTGGTAAGTCTGATTCATGTAGTTTCCGAGAAAATGGGAGGCAAAGTGATCGAAAATCAAGCAGGGGAATTAGTGTCGATAAGAGTCTAAAATGGATAGCGACTGTATTGACTACAGGAAGTAAAACTCTCTCACTAGAAAAGACCATTTTCCTCTTCCCTTATAGATCAAGTGATTGAGATATTAGCTGGGAAAACTCATTATTGTTGCCTTGATGGTTTTACAAGATCCTAGTGGCACTAGAAGACCAATAAAAACCAACTTTTACCTGTCCATTCGGTATATTTGCATATCATCGGATACCCTTCGGCCTTTGCAATGCACCAGCTACTTTCCAGAGATGCATGCTGAGTATTTTTTTCCAACTATGTAGAGAAGGCCATCAAAGTCTTCATGGATGACTTCACAGTGTATGATAATTCTTTTAGTGAATGTCTTGATAATTTGACTAATGTGCTTAAGATATGCTTATAATTTAATTTGTCTTAAACTATCAAAAATGTCATTTTATGGTTGATAAGGGATTTAATTCTCGGACATATTATTTCGTCTAATGCAATTGTCATTGATAAAGCCAAGATCGATATTATACGCTCATTACCTTACCCCACAACTGTGAGGGAGGCATGTTCTTTTCTTGGCCATGCAAGTTTCTATCGAAGATTTATTAAGGATTTTTCAAAGCTAGCACGACCGTTGTGTGAGCTGTTACGAAAAGATAAAGTCTTTAACTTTAATAGCGAGTGCAAAGAATCGTTTGATGTACTTAAAGAAAAGTTGATCACTTCACCAATCGTTAAAGCACTAAATTGGGAATATGATTTTGAGCTTATGTGTGATGCATCAGATATAAGCGTTGGGGTTGTTCTTGGACAAAAAATCAATAAAGAACCACATGTTATCGCCTAAGCTTCACAAATTTTGGATTCAGCTCCGAAAATTGCTCCACGACAGAAAAATAATTACTTTATATTGTCTTTACTTTAGATAAATTTAGATCTTATTTATTAGGAACTAAAGTAATTGTTTTTTATGATCATACAACTTTAAAGTACCCGATGAGAAAAAATGAGGAAAAACCAAGGCTTATCTGATAGATCCTGCTTTTACAATAATTTAATTTGAAAATTAAAGACAAGAAGGGATGTAAGAACTTATTTGAAGACCACTTGAGTCATATTCCCATTTTTTTAACCGATCTTCCGCTTCGAGAAAAGTTTCCACAGGAACATTTGATGTTGATGCAGAAGATGGTTCTGTGGTTCGCAGATATTGTAAATTATCTGGCCACAAGTAAATCACCCTTAGACTTTCCTAAATCTTAAATTAATCGACTAAAGAAGGAATCTTGATATTATATTTGGGATGATCCTTATTTATGGAAGCACTGCTCGGATCATGTAATAAGGCAATGCGTCACTAAACAAGAGGTAAATTCTATTTTAAATTTTTATCACTCATATTCATGTGGCTGTCACTTTGGACCGAAGTGAACTGCTTATAAAAGTCTAGAATGTGGTTTCTTTTGGCCCACTTTATTCCATGACACTATTTATTTTGTAAATCGTGTGAGAAGTGTCAATATATAGGGAATTTAAGCCGAAGGAATAAATTACCTCAAAACCTGATTTACGATTGTGAGATTTTTTATGTGTGGGGACTCGATTACATAGGCCCTTTTACTTCTTCATTTGGAAATGTTTACATCATAGTTGTTGTTGATTACGTTTCTAAGTGGGTAGAAGCTACGGCTACCTAAAATAATGATGTCAACCACTACTAACTTCTTGAAATATCTATCTTTTCCATGTTTGGCACATTACATATGATAAATAGCGATCGAGGAACTCACTTTATCAACAAGGTAATTGAGGTATCAAACCATGAGATTAAGACCATTTTCAAAAAAAAATGAGAGGTTGGATCGTAAAGATTGGAATCTCATGCTATTTGATGCATTGGGGGCATATTGGATTGCTTATAAGGGTGTGTTTTGTTCACGGAATGTAAGATTACCAGTGGGAATAAAAGATTACTAGGGAATAGGATTACTGGGAATGTTACATTACTGTGTTTGGTTGGTTTGGCAGGAATGTAAGATTACAGTGTTTGGTTGGAGGAATAAAAGATTACTGGAATGTATATTTTACCAAATTGTCCTTGTTCTATATTTGTTTTTTAACAAGTGAAATTCTAAATATTTAAATAAAAATTATTTATATAAAAATTCTATTTGTTGATAATATATTACTTGAGTATTTAAATATATCATGTATTATTTTTATTTTAATTAATATTAAATTTTACATAATTTATGTAAAAATATATTAAAATTTTACATCAACATTTAACTAAATGTTTACATTGTGGAAGTTCTTCATAGATATTCATAATAATAAAAAGATGTAAATTATTTTTTTATCTAAGATATAATATTTATTAATTCTTCTATATACAATAATTTATTTATTTATCTTTTATATTTATACTTAATTATGCATATTTTATCATTATTATTTATCTCATTAATTTATATTAAAAAAACATAATTCAAATAAGTAAGAAAATATAACACTAAAAATCATATTATCTATAATTTTATATTTCACCGTCATTCACCATTATCTTTGTTAATATTTTAATAAAATATTGTTGTCTTCTCATTGTGCTTTAAAGTCCATTATTTTTTTGCAATGCTTAAATAAAATAAAACATTACTTTTTCTGTTGTCTCAATGGATCATGTGTAAATCTTGCATACAGAACAAATACGGCTTAGAGCTATAGATGTTTTCTTCCTCTCATGAAATGAAACTAATGGCAAATATGGGTTATGCCATTTTGTAATGTAAATTTCGTTGTTTTTTTCTTGGGATGTTTGCCTTTTATTTGTTAGATATGGTTATTTTATCTTCCGTTCAAGTAGATTCGTCTAAAGATCTAACTATTCTCCCAGCCTGTATTAACCAAATCTTGGACAAAAGATTTACATATTGGATCCTGCCCCAACTTGAGTTTGTACATGGTAAAGAAAATTGTTTTTTTTTTTCAATTTAATTATAAAATTTTGAAATAGTTTACTATTTGGTGAATAATTGTTTAGGTACAAAAGCCACAACCAAATCCATGGACATATATGTTATCAGATGCAGGACATGGAAAAACAAATTATATTACACGGCTGGATTCGATTATTGGTTTCAACTCTCGAGGTGCATGTCGTTTTAATACATTCTATACAGAAAAGAAAAATTAAGTACCAAAACAAAGCTAGAAACATAATCTTTGGCCACCAGAATCACTTTGTATCGTGAAGTCTTCCTAAAGAAAACTGTTGTAAAATAAGAATTATGGCGATATGTGTCTTCTTTCGCATTGGTAAACAAGCCATAACTGTTATTATGAGCAAACATATTAATATTAGAAAATAATAATATTTAACAAGAACAATTGTTTGTCATCACAATAAAAATAATTGAACACTAATTTAACAGTTCCCTAACTCGCAACCATATTGTCCACTGTAGAAGATAGATCAATCCTATGAATGATAAAAAATTCAAGATTGATGTAATTGTAAGCAAAAAAGAAGATAAAAATCATATGAATACAAATGTTATATTGTTCCCCTGCTATCAGTCCAGATGCATTTTTATGTCCATGTTTTCGTTCGTGTATACAGGTAGGTGGCCTATTGTTTTAATCTAATTATTGAAGTAAAATGACACTATAACAAAATGATGATAGAAGAGCAACTATGTCAATACAGTTCAGCAAGTTACTGTAAAACAAGTAGGTAGCCACACATTTCTTTGTTTGCTTTTAAACCTCAGCCTATTTCACCCTTAAAAACAACCCTATTAACCATTTTACTCGCTTCCCAATTTTTTTAAGTAACTAAAACCTGAAAATCTATTTATTTTATATTATTTTTGTTTAAAAATAATTCAAAATTCAGTACAAAATAAGACCTAATTATATTCATAATTCTACAGAGTCTAAATAATTTTCGGCCAAAAGTATATTTGAATGTTTAAGACTTTCGTAAGCCATGTGTTTCACACTTTGTATTTTATGTTTATATTTTCATTCACTAAACTGAAACTTACTGAGCTCTTTGGATGTTGAGGTATGATTATTTACAGGCATTTGAATAATCATTTATATGGTATAAAACAAATCAAGTTTTTGATTCATACGATTCTAGTCTCTCAGATCAAATGTAGATATTTATCTTTGCAACAAAATTAGCACCATAACTGTCAAACTGTGAAGGAGAATAGCCATAAACAAAGTATGCTTAAACATCGATGACAGGTTTCATATTAATAGCTTAATTTTTTATTAAAACGATACAGCTGCATTATAAGGCATTGTCACTCTACCTAAGTGTTTCAAGTCTAAATCTTTTATTTTATCATAAATTATGCATTTTCCAGTTTATGCTTTGTCTGATTGTGAGTGAAACAGCTAGTTCATCTTATCATTCTGACTGTTTACCAGGTTACAAAAATTTGGACTCAATGAGCATCATCATACCTCTTTCAACTCTTTATGCACCATAAGAACATAAGCAAGGTTTAGCAAGCTTCAAAGACTAAATTAGTACCACAATTTGATCAAACAAGCAAAAATCACTGTAATAAAGACCTAATGCTAATTTAAGAGATTTGACCAAGATGATAAATTCAACTCTTTTCTATCTACTTAAGGTTAGAAATCACACAAAAACAAGCTCAGAATGCATGCTATGAGAAGTAAAATGCAGGATCAAAAGTGCAAATATAATCTGAAATAGTGTAACAACTTGCATTTTGAAGCAAACCCATTTTCAACACTTGAAAATCAAATTGAGAGATCTTTGATGGAGACTTACCAGAATCCGAATGATCCCAAACTAACAAACAGAGGACACTTTACTTTCTCTTAGAGAATTCCGGGAACGGTTGAGTTTCCGGGAAACTTCAACGAAGAAAACGAAAAAGGCTTTGACCTGAAGGACTAGAATCTTCGCGTGTTGGTGCAAAAATAAGATCGGATCTGGAAATGGAGAAGAAACACCACATATATAATAGAGTGTTCCTTAAAAAAGATTGTTTTAGAGAAATCAAAACTTTCATAGACATAGACATAAACACACAAGACACATAAACTGATAAATCTGAAAACCAAACAGATAAAAGTCAGATCCCATACCATGGAGTTCAATTTGTGCTGTGGAGTTCAGGAACAAAGAACGCTTGGGAAAAGAAGCAGAGGCAAACGGGAAATGAAGGTATTTTAGCCCTTAAAACAGGGAATAAAAGAATACCTAAGAAAAGTAAGGGATTAACATTCCCGATAAACAGAGAATTTTTTTTACTGTTTGGAATATATTATTACTTCCTATTGGGAATATTTCCCATCCAAACATGGGAATTTGAATCTGGAAAAACAATTCTCACCATGAATCTTGAATTTCATGATCCAATCACCCCCTAAGGGTTTATTAGAATATTGTCATATTGACTCATCTTCTGTAAGCCATGTCATTTGCCAATTAAATTGGAGCATTGAGCCTATTGGGCAGTTAAGCAATGTAACATGAACATGGAAGCAATCAGAAAAGCGCGAAAGTTGGACATTCAAGAGTTGGAAAAAGTTTGAAGGAACGCTTATGACAACGGCAAGATATTTAAAGAAAAATTAAAATATATCATGACCGAAAGATTTCTTTTAAATCATTTATTTTTGAGCAAAAAGTTCTTTTATTTAATTCCAAACTTAATTTTTTTGCAGGTAAATTGAAGTCAAAATGGCTCGGACCATTCACAGTGGTTCAAATATTCCCTCATGGTGTTATCGAAATTGTAGATGATTTCAGTGCTCAGTTTAAATGTAATAGCCAAAGATTGAAGTCGTATTATGCTAATGCTCCGGTCGGATTAATTGAAGATATCGAATTGGATGGGCCTGAGATCTAGCAAAACAGGTCGTCAAGCTAACGACGTTAAAAATAACGCTTTATGGGAGGCAACCTATATTTAATTTTATTGGTTTCAATTTTTCATTTTTATATAATTTCATTTGATATTTTATTTATTTTTATTTTTAATTTTAATTTTGTAGGTACCCGTTATTCTACCCTGAATTTTTAAGTAAGATGGAATTGAGAATTGTTCTAATCAAAAGCGAGAAAATGGCGAAAATTCAACCCCGAGGCATGAAGATATTCATGCGGTGAGCGTCCAACCAGATGTGCACGAGGAGATACAAGGTGTACAAGGTCGCCTTGCTTCCACCGAGATCCTTTCCTACCTTCGCTCGGGCTCGTCTCGATGCGGCCGCGGTCGTCACTAGAGAGGGAATATTCTTTTCCCTCTCTTTTAATTTAATTTTGAATTATGTTTTGAGACAAAATGATTTTAGTGAGGGGGAGGGACCGTGTTGAATTTCACCTCGCTTGTTGGATGTTTGAATTAAGTAATTTTGATTTTGATATGTCTGAATTATTTGTTGCCTATTTTTCTGTTCAGTTGATTACTTTAATTTTTTTCGATTAATTTTTAATCTCGCTTTGAATTGAACATTGGATGCATGATGGTTAGTTGTCATAACTAGTTATTTTTTCATGAAAATTGTTGACATTCCATGTTTTATTGGTTGATGATAGACTTGATACATTGAGCCTATTCATGTGATCTTCGAGCCTATTGAGCATAAACTTTTCATTCTTTCTCTTTGTTTCTTTGTGTCTGCCTAACTAGTTTTAGCATTCTAGAACTTTTGGTGTAATGCTTGTTGAGACTACATACATGAGTTTGATGTGTTTGAATGATGGAGGCACTTAGGATTAACCTTTTCACTACCCAAAAATGCCTACCCTTTTACCTCTTAGTGAACCATGTTAGAGTCAATTTTCCCTTTTGTTTGATTTTCACCCCATCAAATTAAATCAAAGCCTTTTCTTTCATCTCCCCTCTTTTTCATACTCTTGTCGAGACTCGAGATCATTCTTGTTCCATGAAAAGAAGAAAAGAAAAACAATTTTATTGTTGAAAACAACGGTTTGAACATAAAAAAAATCACTGCTGGAAAATTCTGCTCGGCGAGAAAAAAGAAAAAATAGTGAACAATGCACTGTTTCGAACAGCAGAGAAAAAAGAAAAAAAACAACCCTTTTGTTCGAATGAAAAGAAAAAAATAGAAGGGAAAATCGATTGTTTCAATTGTCTTTCATTTATTCTTTTTCCTTGTTTTGTTTTTCATTGTGCTTCATGTTAATTCGTGGATTGTTTCAAATCCTTTTGTTTCTAGTCTTGGCAATTAAACCATTTTTTCGGCTTTTTCCCTACCCATACCTTAGCCACGTTACAACCTTGTTTAAAGACCTCTTGACCTTTGCATCAAATTCATTTTTAAGTTGTGGAGATTGGATTTAATTACAAGCTTATGCTAATGTTTTAACTTGCTTTTGCTTGAGCGTTTCTTTGTCCTTAAACACTTTGAGTGGAATGAGTGAATCCCTTATGAGGGTGTTGAGTTTTGCATCAAGAGATTAGTGAGGTTATAGAATGTCTTGTTTTGCTTTAACTTATTTCCTAGCTTTGTCACTTGCTTGATTGTTTCCTAGTTTCAATTAATTGTTTAATTTTGGTTCATTGGGATGATTAGAGTATGATGTTAATTATAGAATGGCAACCTATAATTTTTGCATGTTGATTGAGAAATTATTGAGGACAAGCATTGGACAAATGAGGGGAATTTGACTAGTGTTTATTTTGTGCAACATTTTATGCTCATACTCCTTGGTTGTTCATTGTTATTACTAATTTTGGCATTTTACATTATTTCTGTGCAGGACAATGACTTCTAGAAAATTTATTTAAAAGGCCTGAAAATTGCATATTTTTGGTTCTGGAATCAAGGCTGGAATAGTGGGCATGAATTTGGGAATGGAATGGCTAACGTGGTCGTTCATCAACAATTTCTAGAAGGTACAGTCAGCAACTTCCAGAAGGTCCAGTAAGTAATTCTAAAAGATGGACGGATGGGTGGAGAATTTCAAGCATTTTAAAAACAAATTTAGGATTCTTTTTTTATTTTTAGATTTTAAATTCAAACAATTATCATTTGAATTTTTAGCCTATTTTAGGGTTTTTAGAAGGATATAAATACCCTTTGAGGGTGAGCCTAAGAACACGATTCACTTGTCTTTGAGATCATTGTGATCAAAACCCTTCTTTTCTTTGTTTTTTATAAAAAGTTATCTTTTAGTTTTTTTTCTTTGTTTGCTTTCAAGGCTTTTATTTTTAAAATAGTATGACTTCTGTCATGCCTAGCTAATTCTCTTTCAAGCCGAGGACTATTGATGACTCAATTCCAACGTGAGAATTGAAAAGAACTTAAACAACTTCGGATACATTTCTCAGTTTTCTAAGCTTACTTTCAAAATCAAAACGATTTCAAAACCAAAAATTAACGTTGGTCAGGATGTTGTTATGGTTAAATATGTGGGAGGAATGATCATCTTATTAAAAGCACATTCGACTTCCTGAGAACACACTTAGCAAAATTCTTTGCTAAGTGGAAACTGAGATCGGAATCAGTTATTATTGAAACAACATAATTCGAGTCGGTCTTTTACGAACATAAACGTTTGTGATCTACAATATTGTTGTTGATTAGATTCATTTCCAAAATCGATATCAAAGGTTGCGCTTGGGTATTCAATATACAAAGCATAGTCACAAGGATCGGTCCTTGTAGACAAGTAACCGACGTGAATCCCGAAGTAAATACTTCTTTCGATGATCCAAGGAAACTGAGTCAAAGCAAAAGCCTAAGGCTGATTTTTATCAATTGAATTTCCAATCTTTTTTCCATTAAATCTACTTCTTTTTATTCTTTACAATCTCTTTCATTTTCTTACTCTTATTTATTTTCATCATCTACAAATCCTCACTTTTACTTAATATTACTCCACTCACTTCTTGGCTCAAAGATTTGAAACAAGCATAAATCAGGAAGTTTTCTTAATTTTTGTAGGGTTAACCCTTACTTATGTTTTACTATATTTAATTTTCTTTATTTATTATTTGAGAAGAAGGGATTATTTTGACACGATAACGACGCGTTGTCAAGTCTGAATCGAATGAAAATTAGTACGAATGGAATTTGTGTGGAGTTTCAATGGAGACAAGGAATCATCTATTTCCAAATGTTCCTTCTCTTGCATAGTCTGGGAGTGAACTTTGCAGTTGTCTAGGTTACCGCCTCGACAACTGTGCTTGGAGAATGTTATCAGATGGGCTGTTGATAATTTGAGGGAAAAATCTTTGATGTTTGCTGTCTTAAACTTACTTAAATAGGGTTCCTTTACTATATTTGGGAAAAACAAAACTGTAAGCATTTTAAGGGGTTACTCGGTCGATTGATGACCGTATTAACTGCATTAAGGAGATTGTTAGTTTTCGTTTGTATGATTGTTGTTTTCGTTTGTATGATTGTTGTTTTCGTTTGTAAGATTGTTGTTTTCGTTTGTATGATTGTTGTATAGACAGGTCTGATAGGTGAATATTCAGTTATGCGTAGAGTGGGATCCATTGAGATCCTTTTGATTGTTCTTTTGTAGTAGCAGTTGCTGCTTTTTGGATTAATGTATTATATATGAGCATACAACACTTATCCCACACCAAAAATAAATATATACACATTTACGTGGCCTATTTGAAAACATGAAACATAGTGCTATAATAAACAAATATATAAGAAGATTCTAAAATTTTCAACAACCAGGTATTTCGGATCTAGTATTTTTGCTCGGTGGCACAATGAACAAATATATAAAAAGATTCTGCCAGATGAAAGAAGATGACTTTTTTTTCTTTTCTAAAATTTTACAGTTTTTTTACACTTGTTATTTCATTTTCTGTTAACTAGAAGAAACATAGACGTGATTGAACAAGGACTGATACAAGAACAGTTAAACTAACTGAAAATTGCACTACTGAGGTGCTTGAGAGATTGTAACCTGCGAATGGCTAACGAGATTCTTTCAGCAGCTGCTTTTAGGGTTCACGTTCTTGGCGGTCTGCCTATGACACATTCTTCATCAGGGTTTCACCATCCTCCTCGAAGCCTATTTGAATCAACGATATGGTCAAATATATGAACCACGATTCAATAAAATTTATTAACAATCTTCGATATTAAATACACATAGTTCTCAGTTTCCTAACTTGTAAGTAGGGATGGGCCTGGGACCCGAATCCGACATGTTCTGACCCGATCCGATCCTGATTTTTTAAAATAAAAATAGGGTTCGGATCAAGTCATGTCGGATTTGGATTTATGATGAAAAATATTCGACCCGACCCAAAAAATATAATTTTATTTTATATATTTAGAAATAATGACAATAATACCCTTCTATATATTATTTTCTTCAATTAAATCACTATTTTTATTAAATAAAAATAATATTTTTTATTATTTTAGGTGTGGTTGGATCGACTTCGAATTTTATCTCAAAAAGTCGGGTCATATTCAGGTCGAGTGAAGGGTGTATATTTTTTAGGTCGGATTGGCCAAAACCCAAACCATGTCCATCCCTACTTCTAAGCATTTTACCATTCTGAATGTAATAGGCAGAGATTATTCGTACCGGCATTAGATGGTAAAGGAGGTGATGTGCTTTCGATTTCGTAAGACTGTACCAACTCTTCAAACTGAAGATCGATACCGGAGAGATCCTCATCCGCAAAAAGGTCAAAGGTATCGGGAAGCAAATCGGCAATGTCAGTGCCATCAAAGCCATCATCCTCCGCGTTATTATAGAAACCATCCTCGTCCTGGTGCTGGCTCATCCAATAGTCCCGATACCACGTTGATGTTGTAACCAGTTGCCACCATTCTGGCGAGAAATCCTCCACTTGGCGATGAACAGCCGGGATAAAAAGAGGGGCATTGGGGTTCAATGTTGACCTTCCTTCACCAACTACAGTCATTCTATCAATTGCTTTTACTTATCACTTCACTCTGTACCACAATTATACAACAATTTAAACGAAATCAAAAAATAAACACACGAGTAATTGGGTGGGGGAGGGAATTCACGACAAGTCCAGCTTTCCTATTCAAGATCTAGACAATCCTGATAAATGCTCAACAGCTTTAGTAGTCAAGATTCAAGATGAAAACATTTTTCTCTTTTCTGACTTCACAACTTATTTCAACGATTGATTTTGAAAATCCTAATGGAATAACCGGCCGCTGAAAGTTAGAACCAAGAAATTTGAAATCCTTAAAATGAAAGTAAAAGGAATCCAATTATTATCGAACAGAGTAACCGAGCATGTTCCGAAAAAACTTATCTGAAGTCTTTACGATCATCAATCATGCAATCAAAGCATTTGAAGTCAACCTATGTGGACGACTAGAGCCGTTATCGTGTTTCTTGATTCTCATAACAAATCAACTGACACCATTCCCAGTCAAACTATTTTGAAATTCCACACAAATTTTGAAATTCTGAGAGATTACTAAATTCAGTTGAAATTTTAAAATCCTACATAAAAAAATTCTTCGTCCGAGTTCTTCATCCAAGCATAACCTTCTAGAATTCTGTGATCAAATCTCGTGATTTGTGAAAAATACAAAATCGTAAGCCAGGACATCAAAAAATGGAAAATAATTCCATCAATTCATTCTTCTTTAAAACAACCATAATTTCAAATCATCACAGCCAATTATTAATCTATCTAATCATGCCAATGAATAAAACTGCAAAAACACGATCATATAAGCTCAAAGATCTTTAAGATCACACACCGTAGGAAATTGGATGAACGAAGAACCCATTACTCCTATCTATAAACTTCATTCAGATTTTCAGTTTTATATCAACAGCAAAATTCAATTCCGTTTCCACTACTTTTTTCTAGCCACCAAAACAAAAGATCCAAACACACGAAAAAAAACTGTGAAAGAAAGATAGAAAACCAGAAATATTCAATTTAACGAGTACCTTCTGAGCAGCGTAATCGAAAATTCATCCAAAATTCTCCGTTCAACTTTATGGCAGGTGAACTATTGAAGATGAGACCTTATATATATATAGGGCGGGCGGGCGGGCGGAACGAACCTGTTTAGGCTCGGGTGTGAAAGGATAAGGTTCGGTGTGACCGAAGCAAGAACATCGAGAGAAAAAGAAACAAGGCCGCGCGCTGGGGGCTCTTGATAAACCTGTAAGCGTGTTTGCCTAATGGTGACTTTGACTTCCACTATTTATACATTTTAAAAAATTAGTTAAATTCTTAATCTTATAAATTTAACGGTAATTAGATACATTATCTAATCCTCTAAATTTAAAGGTAACTAGATAAATATTATATTTAATATTTAATATTTAATATATAATTTGGTAAGTTAATCAGTATTATCATCTATAAGTGTAGTTATTTTGACCCCCAAAAACATAACTTTTACCCAAAAAAATTAGCGGTACTTTACCTACCATTTTTTTTTTTGAAAAATGGTCAAAAAAAACATGGTAGGTACAAAAATTGAGTTAAATTAACTTAAAATGAAATTATTTGGTGGGTCCCGTTCACGTGGGTATTATAGACCTCATACGGAGGGAAGAGCCATTACATAATCATCAAAACAGGGGGAGGGGATATTTTAATAATATGAACGGTTGAGATTAAAGGATTAGATTAAGGCATGAGGGTAGGCCAGACAATCCGTGCAGCACATGGAATTGTAGGTCAGTCGGGTAAATACATGTTTGTTGATTGAGATACCACACCACATGTTGTTGTTTACGGAATCAAACGAATATTAAAATAATAAAAATTATATAAATGGATATACATGCATCTTTAACATGTGTCATTATTTTATTTATAGAAGATTTTATTTTATTAAATAGTTTATTATTTGAAATTGTTAATTATTCAAGAATATTTTTCGTAATATATTTATACTTCTTAATTTTTTATCCATTAATATGAAAATAATAAATATTTAAATATATATATATATATATATTATTGATCAAGATATTAATTAAACTGAATTTAATTAATATAATTATTTTTATTAGAAATATATATTACTAATTATCTGTACTGTTCTAATAGAACGAGATAGAGGATCAAAATTGTTTGTTTTTTTTAAATACAAGAGATATAAAATTGAAAGACTTAACTACAGTCGGTCGGGTTGATCATGGCCTGCTGCGAATGATTCCATCAGCAGCTCACGACAATTCGCTGGAGGTTCTTGCATCAGCAGCAGTTCAAACGAATGACTGCACGACATCTTCACAAGCTTATCCGCGACTAAGTTTCACTCCCGAGGCACATAACTACCGTAAACCTCCCAGTCTCTCAGGCAAAGATCACGCAAATGTGGAAGTAACGAAAAGGCTCCCCTTACTCCAGGAACATTATTTAACAGACCAGCAGCTTCCTTGCAGTCCGTCTCTACCAAAATCCTCCTAATTCCCTTGTTCCAATCATCTTGGAGTCCTTCAAACAAACCCCATAGCTCTGCATCCAAAGCTGAGCAACATCCGACAGTTCTCATGAAACCCGATACCCATCTTCCCATTTGATCTCGAAGAACACCTGCACAAGTTGCTAGCCCAGAGTTCGATCTGCGCGCGCCATCAGTATTAAGTTTGAACCATCCATTCGGTGGTCTCTCCCAGGTTGGGTGTCCACAGTCGAAGAGTGTCGTTTGACATCTTTCTTTTGGGTTTCCTTCACTCGCACAACCCCTATGGAAACAGCCTTAAAGGTGGTGAAATACATCAAGGGAGAGCCAGGGAAGGGTCTTTTCAACAAAGCATCATGCAAAGTTGAGTTGGCGGTTTATTATGACTCAGATTGGGAAGCTTGTCCAATGTCAAGAAGCTCAATAACTAGATTTTTTGTGAAGCTGGGAGAGAAATTAATTTCTTGGAAATCAAAAAAGCAACATACTGAGGCTAGGTCTTCTGCAGAGGCCGAATATAGAAGCATGGCTATGGCAACCTCTGAAATAATATGGTTAATTGGAGTTTTTGGAGAATTAAGTGTTAAAAATTTGCTTCATGTGAAACTTTAATGTGATAACAAGACATCACTTCAGATAGTTGCTAATCCTGTGTTTCACGAGAGAACAAAACATATCAAAATGGACTGTCACTTTGTGTGAGATAAAGTATAGAAAGGGTGAATCTCGATTGAGTATGTGACAACCTCGGAGCAACTGGAGGATATTTTGACAAAAAGCCTGGGGGTACAACAACAAAGATTTTTAGAATGTAAGTTAGGGTTCAAAGATGTACTTAAACCCCAACTTGAGGGGGTGTGTTGTAATAGTTGTTGTAGAACAGTTAGTTAGTTCATAATTTGTTAGACAATTACTTTATTAGTTTAATAGTTGAAATCTACTTGTAAATAATCCTCCTTTTGAGAGATTAATAAAGTGCAAGTTTTACATAATTTTTTTCTTAACAAAATCTTTGATGTGTATCTCTCATTTAAAAAAATATATATTGAAACAAAGTAAATTGTGAAATATAAGATATATTTAATTATATTATAAAATTGTGATAATTGTTGTCATGTTGAATAAAATAGATTTTTTATACTAATATTATTTTAAGTTTATTTATGTACAAATTATTATAGGATAAGGGTTAAGAGAATGTTTTGAGATATATCATATTTTTGGATATAAAAAAATTGACGATATGTGAAATTTTATGTATTTGCACTGTTTGTGATTTTTACATTTATTGTTTATTTGTGTTCTTTCATCTATAGAGATAACCAAGGTCGAACCACGTTAAATATCGTCTTTTACATGTATCTTATTCAATATTGTTCTTTCTTTTTCTTCTTTCTCTTCTGCTTACAAATTCCTAACAACGTTTAAATATGGGCATATTAACAACGTTAACCTTTTAATAAGGGTTGCTTTTTTATGAGGATTAGTATGACCAAAGACAAAATCAGGTTTGCATGTCCTCCCTACCGATATTGTCACCTTGCTATAGCTATTGGTTTGATTTAGTGAGCTCTTGGGAACTAAAGTTCTACAAACATTTTTTTTGAATAAATCAAATTTTATTATCCAGAAGAGCAGAGTTCTGCTACAAAAACAATCTACCAATCAGAACAAAACTAACAACAACCTACTATAAAAGGCAATGATTGGTTTAAGTAATACCCTAATTAATACAAAGGTTAGAGTTTATTCTATCAGCTCTATTAATATTTTTACCCTTTAGTTGAATTCACACAGCTTCAGTAATAACCTTGAGCAATTCATCAGGTGATCTGTGAAGACCTTGGAAGATTCTACGATTCCTTTCCTCCCACAATGTGTAGATATAGGCAGTCCAAGCAATCTTCAGGATTGTGGTGAGCAATGATTTCCCTTTCCATGATGAAGAAGCCCGAGTAACCATTTCTTCCCATGAAGATGAAGCATTCTTCAAGCCATTAAGCGAAAGGACAGAGCTCCAAAGGCGAACAACAAGAGCGCATTGACAGAAAATATGATTTCTTGTCTCCTGATCGTTACTGCAGTTAACACAGGTCCCTTTAGTGGAAATTCCCATTTTGAGAAGCCGATCTCTTGTTGGTAATCTGTTTAAAAAAGACATCCAAGCAATCAAACTGAATTTGTAACACCCCGATTTAAGGGCTAAATTTTAGAAATGATAAAGTATTGGATTTAATTGGTATTTTGAAAGAAACAGTGGATTAAATTTGTAAAATTTCAAAGTTGGCAGACCGTTTTAAGAAGTGCATGAAGTTCAGTGACTAAACTCATGATTTAGCCATTTTTTATATATGTTGAAATATAACTCCCCCACTCGTGCTCAGTTTCCAGATTTCCCCCATTTCCCTCCCCCGTTCACCCTACTTCGATCTCCGATCTACTCGTCGTCCGACCTCCGATCGATGAACCGAAACCACTATCGTGTTCGTTGTCAACCGAGGAACAAAACCCCTCAAACCTTTCATTGTGAATCATCACCTTTCGTTGTTAATTTCAGTCGGAAGTATCGTCGATAATAACTCGATTTCACTTGGTTTTTTGTCAATTCACGACGATTCGATCATCCGTTTACGACACCTCCCGCACCATCGTGTTCCTTGTTCCATTCCGAGTTAGCTGGTGTCATCCTTGGTCTCCGTAGACGGTGGCGAGTGAGGAGGTGAAGTGGTCAAAGTTTTTGATTTATTGAAATCGAGCTCTCTGCCGTTCAAAAATTTGAACCGAGCTTTGTAAGTATCTCGAAATCACTCAAAATAATTTTTAGAAATTTTTTCGTGATTTATAGGCTTCCAGAAGACGTCCCCACGCGCCGCCACTACGTGTGGGGAAGGGAAAAATGACCGATTTATACGGTTTTAGAGCTGTTTTGACCAGTTCCAACCAGACCTAACCCGTTTACCCAACCTGACCCGTTTACCCAACCTGACCCGTCCCGTTGATCCGACACGTTGACCGGTTGACCGTTGACCGTTGACCAAAGTTGACCAAAACTTTGACGGGCTATGACCGGGCATTAAACGACCTTTGACTTTGACCGAGTATACCTATCCTGACATTTTTCGACGTTCCAGATCCGATTCCGTAATCCGTTTTTTAAAATTCGAACTGGAAGGCCTCGAAATTGCCAATCAAACCTGTTGACTTTGATTTTGACCGAAAATTCCAAATTTTCGAAAAGTCATATTTTATGCTTTTGACGTCCTGAATCCGAATCCGAATCCGTTTCGCCAAATTCGAACCCGGTAAGCTGTTTTTCACTAATTTATCATCCGATTCGATCCGTTTTACAAAATTAAGCTCCGTTTTTTATGTAATTTCTGTTGGTATGGATCCGAGGAAATATTGGAAGATGATTTCAAGACCGAGAGCGTTCGAATGGAATTTAATGGTCGATCAGTATTACACAGAAATCGAGGTAATACTTTACTACTTCTTTATGCTTTATAGAACATGTTGGTATTGGTAAATGCATGAATGGAAATGTTTGGTCTCATATGTGTAATTAATGAAGATCTACACTCGATACGAATACGGTAGAAAGTAGGTAACTGAATATGGCTCAGATGACTATTATAAGAAGAGGACAATTGGAATTAAATTACAAGTTCTGGAATTAAGTGATAAAAGAATCAACCATGGATATGTAGATTTAAGTTATAAAAGAATCAGCCATGGATATATAGATTATAATTTATCTCAATAAAGGTACTTAGATGATAAATTATGAGAATATTTCGATTAGGTAAAATTACAAAATTACTTTTATGTTGGAAAATGACAAGAATTGTCCCTGGAAGTGGATTAATAAATCTGAAAAGAATTATTGATCTGATAAAACTATTGATGTGCATAAGAAATGTTAGTTTTACTTGAAAATTATGGATAACCGGTTTTTAACCCTAAGAGGGTTTATGATAGATACTAGAAGTCTTTTAAGGAATCATTTCAAGATCAAAGAATGTTCGAGGAAGCAATTAATCATAGGATCTCTATATTATATTATTTTTGTTAAGAGCTAATATCGAAATTATCTAGTTAAGAAATTACAAAAATGCCCTTGAGAGGTAAAATAGTCTGAGTTGACCCTAAATAAAAAAGTACTTTGAGGATTTGTACTTAACTCGATTAAGTACGAATTTAATTATTAAGATCATGTCTTTGTAAAGAAAAATTCATGATATTTCTTTTGTAAAATCTGAGAAGGCACTTGACCCGAAAATATCCGAGTAATGAGTAAATACCTGAAGAATAATTTATCGGGGTATTCTGCTGTCAGAATTGTTCGAAAGGTTTAAATAAATGATAAGATTGAATTTAATAGTAAGATCGGACAGAAGAAAAGGATTAAAATACATTGAATCTGTAAAATGACCAAAATACCCCTGTAATGAAAATAACCCGAGAATATCACCAAACTCAGGAATGATTAGATATCCTCGAGCTCTGAAATGAATAGAATAAAACTTAATACCAAAATTACCAAAATAACCTTACGGCCTAAACTAAGTAAATGTCTTGGATTAATTAAGGAATTCAAATAAGCATAGGTGTTGGACTACCTTTAAAAGTAATGGAACATAATTTAAGTGAGTAGATCAACCCTAAAGCTATGCCAATACCTAGATAGCATAGATATTACTTGAATGCGTGTTCGTCTTCTCAAGTTTGGCTCGATGATAAATTTTGGAAGTACTCAGCGCAGCTCAACTCTAGATCGCATTCGATGACAAATCGACCACAAAGACCAAATTGAATTGAACGGAAGTACAATATGTCTCCGAAATTCAGAAATGTCTGGATTACCCTAAAAACCCCGAAATAACGAGAATGGACATGACTGCTAAATGAATTAGGTAACCTCAATGACTGAGGATTTAGTAAGTGATTTGGATAAGTCTGGAAATTCTGATGAGTTTATATAGTGTACAATTATGATGGTTTATGATTAAAATAATCAAGTACGTTAGCATTTCATGATATTATGGAAGTGTGGAAATGAAATAAAGACATTGAAAGATCTATTCAACGATAATTCTGAAGATGATCTTTGGACAAGAATTTTTTTGTATTAAAGAGTAAATACCCTGGAAGGGTAATGAATTGACTATTCGATAAGTATCAGTTATGGGAGTTGTTTAGCTCGAGTTATTCAATATTCCGATAGATCGACACAACTCGTAAATGTTTCGAATCTTCGTTCCTTCCTTATCAGCTCAATTCACATTCTGAATAACTGATGATTTTGTCAGTTAATGAACTCTTCCAATAGTGATTCTAAATTCCAACATTCTATCGACATACTGAAGAAATGTTTTTCTCTGCCTGCTAAGATTATCCAGTACCTCTAAATAATATCTGTAAACTCTAGTGTGTTCCCTAATCATATAAATATTTTATCTGATTTTCGACTTGAATTCTGTTCTGATACATGACCTAAATTCTGTTTTGATTTCTGATATGGATTCTGTTCTGATATCTGTTCTGAATTCTGTTTTGATTTCTAATATCTCCGTTTACGGACGGAACATGTTTTAATTGGGGGGTATTGTTGATGGAAGTATTTTTGCAGGTTCCTCGGCTTTGTGCTCAAGGCCTTACAAGTTGTGTGGGTTGGGTGTATGGTTCTGGGGAACCTACACAAACAGATTGTGAAAGGATGGGGGTATATATATATATGTTTTAAAATATCTGTATCTTTTTACTGTTTTTACGGGAACACACTAGATAACCTATTCTGATCTCCTGAACATAGACATATGAAATATTTCCATCTGAACTGAATATTATTTGTTATTACCTGAAATATCAATGGGACCTCAACTCAACCTAAAAATCTATAGATATCTAAACCAATAAGGAAATATATGTTTATATGTATCTGCAAGTTCTTCAATATCATCTAGTAGTTCTGTATTACTGAGCTTTCCGAAGTTCACTCTATTACTCAACATTGCAGGTTAAAAGAATTGAACCAGTGCATCTATCGACTTCAATAAGGAAGTTTTTCTGGCGTTGCTGCAAAGTATGGTACATGTGATCAGGGGGCATGTAGTTGTATTTTGTTTTAATATTTGAGTCTAAAAATTTGTTTTATTCCTTTATACTGATAAATCATTTTATAAGTTACATGTTTTAATAAAAGTTTTAAATTTTCTGCTATTTTTACAGTGGGTCGCTCCGGTGACCCTAATGTGACACTCCAGATCGGATCGGGTTATCCGCATCGGTCTGAGGGAGTTACAGAATTTAGGAATGTGCATGGGAAACCATATCAGATTCTGCTAGGGAACTTTCACCCTTTTGATTCGAATAGATTCCCAAATATCATTAAGCCTAAGATAACCAGAAGAAGGTAAGACTGTGAGAGCAATAGAATGCAATTTTAAAATTCTAGTAACAGTCCAACTCACATTAGAACCTGTAACAAAATTCCAGAAATCTTGATCTTTGAAAACATAAGATTTTAACCATGCAACCCAAAGCGAGCCATCACCTGTTAATATTTTCCTAATAAGATCAATAGAACAAGCTTGGTTCCATATTTTAGTGTTCTTTAATCCAAGACCATCTTCGGCTTTAGAGAAGCATATAACATCCCATCTTACTCGAGCACCTGAAGCAGACTTGTCTTCACATTTCCAGAAAAATCTGGAACAGAGCTGGTCCACTTTGGCAAGGATCAAATTTGGAAGGATAAGTTGTCTGCACCAGTAATTCGAGACGTTGAAAAGAACAGAACGGATGAGTTCGAGTCTGCCAGCGTAGCTCAGATTTCTAGCAGACCAATGATGGAGCCTCTTTTTAATTTTTTCAATGAGCACAACACAATCCTTCTCAGTAAGTTTATGAGTAACAAGAGGGATACCTAAGTATCTCACATGAAGGCTGCCTTTTTTTAAACCAGTGATATGTTGAAAAAAATCCATTGATCTTGAAGAACAACCAGCAGAAAAAATTTCACATTTGGAGGAATTAAGATGAAGCCCAGAGATATCATAAAAATGATCCAGAACGCTTAAGACACCCATAATAGAATCAGCATTACCCTTACAGAAGATCATTAAATCAGCAGCGAAAGAAAGATGGGTAAGGCCAATCCTTTTGCATTTTGGGTGATAACCAAACACTCCTTTGGCAGCATCCAAATTAAGCATCTTAGATAAAACATGCATAGCAAGAACAAAAAGAGTATGAGAGAGTGGATCACCTTGTCTTAAACCTCTAGCGCCCTTGAAATAGCCAATAAGAGAACCATTGAAAGCGATGGAATACCTAGCTTGAGTGAAACAAGTCTCAATCCAAGCTATAAAACGAGTAGGAAGAAGGAGGGCTCTTAGGATAGAGGAAATAAAATCCCAATGGAGAGAGTCAAAAGCCTTATGGAGGTTAATCTTCATAGAACATCTAGGAGAAATAGTTTTCCTATCGTAACCTTTAACCAATTATTGGACGAGGAGGGTATTATCAATAATACTCCTACCATTGATGAAAGTAGTCTGGTTTAAAGAGATGAAATCAGGGAGAAATTCAGACAATATTTTAACTAAAATTTTTGTGATTGCTTTGTAAAAGATTGAACAACATGAGATGGGTCTGAAATCTTTAACAGCTTGAGGATTTGGAACTTTAGGAAGAAGAGCAATGACAGTGGAATTAAAACCATGATTCATATAGTTGCTATGGACAAAATGCTTTACAGCAGCCAAGACATCTTCTCCCACAATAGACCAAGCCTTCTTAATGAAACAAGGAGAATAACCATCTGGACCAGGGGCTTTATCATTACGTTGACTAAAAAAGGCATCTTGAATTTCGTTATTAGTAATATCCTGTTAGGATTTTCGAAAGCTCGAAATGACAACCGGAACGATTTGCAAAGAGGGGTCGGAACGATTTTGTGTTTAGGGAGTAAGGAGATTGAAAGATAGAGAATTGCACAGCGATTTATAGTGGTTCAACTTTCTCAATCAAAGTCTACGTCCACTACCTTAGCTCCTCACCAAGGATTTTCCAACAAATTCACTAATTTATTCTTTCTCTTGAGGACAAAGAGATAACCTTACAACTCCCTAGTTTTTCTGGGATAAATTAGAACCTTTCCCTAGCTTTTACACGGGCTAAGCTAGAACCTTTCCCCTTTACAAAAGGATAAAAGATGTAAACAATAAAACCTCTCTAAGGTAGGTGTTACAAGAATTAAGCTCACAAGAACAAAATATTTACAAGAGAAAGATGAAATAAGAATGAAAAACTCTTCTCTTGTGTTTGATTACTTGGATAGTTGTTCTCTTTCTTCTTCAAGTGTCCTTAGCTTGTATTTATAGCTTGGAATGTGTTTGAAGTCATATCTAGCCGTTGGGGATGTTTTGGAGCCGTTTGGGAATGAATTTTCTGCAAAAATAGGCTGCCCAGAATGGGGGGAATCGGTACCCCTTCATAGGGAATCGATACCCCTTCATAATATTCAAATATTATGACCGTTGGGCTGATGAACAGTGAGGGAATCGGTACCCCCTTGGGGGGAATCGGTTCCCCTTTTACATACTGGAATTTTTGAGCCTCGGGTTACTGTTCAAATAGTGATTTACTGTTCAAATAGTAACTTACTATTCATAAAAACATTTTTGTGCTCAATTTTAATTTAAAAGAACTTTGAATTATTTTTTTAAATTTTGAATAAATTCAATTAAGTCCAAATACATTTTGTAAATTCAATTCAAGTCCAAAAACTATTTTGCCTTAAATTGTTATATCGAAACATAGTTCAACAATCTCCCCCTTTTTGATATAACAAAACATTTGAAAAATTGTTTTTGGCAAAAACTCCCCCTTAATAAAATGTTTAATAAAAAAGATACTAGTTGTTGGAAAACATATGAAAATGTTAAGCTCCCCCTTTTTCATTAAGAAATTGAATTTTTCAAACTAAACTTCTCCCCCTTTTTGTTATATCAAAAATAATTCGATCTTTGAAGTTTAAAATAACTTTGGAGAGTAAGTAGTAAATTTTACATTTAAAAATCATTTGAAAAATCAAAGCTCCCCCTCAATAAATGTATTCCAAACAAAATTAAGCTTTTAAGATCTTGACACTTAAACAAAATATTGAATTTCTAAAAAGAATAACAAACATGTTTGTAGCACATGAAATTCAATATATCCAAGTCTAAAATACTTTATGCAATACCAATTGTTGGATTTTGATATTAATACCAATTGCTAAAATTAAGCTCATTTGCATAAAGTTTTCCAAAAATGTTATGCAATTTTAAAAATTTGATATCAATTGCTAGAGAGATATCATTTTCATTTAGACCACATGCATAAACATTCAAATTTAGGCCAAAAATTAAAATTTATAAAATCAAAGTATTTTGAAATTTGATATCAATTGTTAAAGAGGTATCATTAGCATTTAAAACCAATTTTGACCAAAATTCATTATGATGAACTAAAAATTCTCAAAAATAAATGTTCATCATAGTCATCTTTTCAACATACATGAGATTAAAACAATGATGCATAATCATTTAAAACCAAAACTCATGCATGCTTAAAATCAAATGAGCAACCAAATAACCTAAATTAAAAGCATTAAGCTTAGAGGTTACCCATTCCTTTTTCATGTGTGGCTAGAGCATCTTGAATATCATCACTCTTATCACTATTGCTCCCACACACCTACAAGAGACATTTAAGTAGATTTTGGTATCCAAATTGCTTTGGATCCTTGGACGTTAGTTTCAATGCCCCTTGTTCCTTTCGGAACCCATACTTGCCTAATTTTAAAACGTTTTCCTTTCTTCAAAGGACAAGTATGTTCCAAATGACCATGATAATGACAATGTGAGCATATTGTCATTATTGAACTAAATGAATTATTTAAAATGATTTCTTTTTCTTTTGTTAAGCATTCAAGCTTAACTTTTAAATCAAAATTTTGTTTTTCAAAACTATCAATTTTTATTTTTGAAAGCTCTAAATCCTTTTTCAACATTTCATTTTGGCTTTCAAAATCTATTTTTGTTTTCAAAAGAAAATCGTTTTCAATTTTAAATTTTGAAATCATTTTCTTATATTTGGAGTTCATGGTCTCAAACTCCGAATATAACCTATTAAAAGCATCTTGTAACTCATCAAATGTATATGAATTAAATTCATTTGAGTTAGAAGATACCTCGGGCTCTTCATAAGCCATTAGAGACACCACCTTTGTTGGTTCTTCTTTCTTGTTTCCATGGATTTCCTTGAGCTTATTCCAAAGCTCCTTGGCACTTGAACATGAAGAAACTCCTTCATAGATTTCAGGACCAAATGCACAAAACAACATGTGCATGGCCTTGGCATTAAGTTGAGCTTTCTTCCGTTCTTTGTCACTCCGCTTCTTCTCCTTCTTATTTGGAGAAGAGTAGTCATTCTCGATTATCTCTCATACATCAAGATCATTGGATTGGATGAATACCTTCATTAATTTCTTCCAATGATGATAGTTGTCTCCATTGAAGTATGGAGGCTTGTCCGTTGGTAGGGAGTCTTCCATGTGGAACGAGCCGGAGGTAGAAGCCATCTTCTCGGTTGTGTCGGGAATTGGTAGAGCTTCTTCTAGGATCGTCTCAAGGTGGTTAAACCTTCTTAACGAGTTAGGCTCTAATGCCAATTTTTAGGATTTTCGAAAGCTCGAAATGACAACTGGAACGATTTGTAAAGAGGGGTCGGAACGATTTTGTGTTTAGGGAGTAAGGAGATTGAAAGATAGAGAATTGCACAGCGATTTATAGTGGTTCAACTTTCTCAATCAAAGTCTACGTCCACTACCTTAGCTCCTCACCAAGGATTTTCCAACAAATTCACTAATTTGTTCTTTCTTTTAAGACAAAGAGATAACCTTACAACTCCCTAGTTTTTCCGGGATAAACTAGAACCTTTCCCTAGCTTTTACACGGGCTAAGCTAGAACCTTTCCCCTTTACAAAAGGATAAAAGATGTAAACAATAAAACCTCTCTAAGGTAGGTGTTTACAAGAATTAAGCTCACAAGAACAAAATATTTACAAGAGAAAGATGAAATAAGAATGAAAAACTCTTCTCTTGTGTTTGATTACTTGGATAGTTGTTCTATTTCTTCTTCAAGTGTCCTTAGCTTGTATTTATAGCTTGGAATGTGTTTGAAGTCATATCTAGCCGTTGGGGATGTTTTGGAGCCGTTTGGGAATGAATTTTCTGCAAAAATAGGCTGCCCAGAATGGGGGGAATCGATACCCCTTCATAGGGAATCGATACCCCTTCATAATATTCAAATATTATGATCGTTGGGCTGATGAACAGTGAGGGAATCGGTACCCCCTTGGGGGGAATCGGTTCCCCTTTTACATACTGGAATTTTTTAGCCTCGGGTTACTGTTCAAATAGTAATTTAAAAGAACTTTGAATTATTTTTGTAAATTTTGAATAAATTCAATTAAGTCCAAATACATTTTGTAAATTCAATTCAAGTCCAAAAACTATTTTGCCTTAAATTGTTATATCGAAATATAGTTCAACATATCCTTAACAAGAACAGAAGCTGCATCAAGAGGAATAGAATAATTTAGCAGCTCTTTAAGGGAAGAAAGATCAATGTTTTTAACACTGTTGTCAATAGATCCAAGAAAGTTGGAGAAAGAGGAAGTAAGTTCCTTAGACATAGCATCGAAAGAATCCAAGTGATTGCCATTTCCATCAATAAGCACACGAATGGTGTCTCTCTTGTTCTTAAAAACGAGCATATAGTGAAAGAATTTAGTGTTTTTATCACCATTTTTAATCCACTGAATTTTTGCCTTTTGTTTAAGGAACAAAATTTCAGCTTCTTCAAGAGTCTTCAGCTCATCTTGAATGAGAATCTCCTTTTCAATTCCATCCTCGCCATTTAAGGTACGGAGTTGTTGCAAATCCAACTCAGCTCTTTTAGTTTTCACTTGAGAAGGAAGATTATTGAAGTTTTCATTGTTAAACTCTTTGAGAGTAGATTTAAGCCTTTTAAGCTTAGTGAAGAGAACAGACATAAGATTACCACTAGCAAAAGGGAGCCAAGAGTTCCTCACAATATTCAAGAAGCAAGGATGATCAGACCAGAAATTAAAAAATTTGTAAGGTTTTGGTCTATTTATAGGGGACTCTTTTGCAAGGTTTAAAATAGCCATACAGTGGCCAGAGATACCAGGAGCAAGGAATTCCACAAAAGAAAGAGGAAAAGAAATAGACAGTAAGGATTTATAAGAACCCTATCAAGCTTCCTAGTAAGAAAATGATCAGTATGCTTGTTATTCCAAGTGAAAGAATGACCAAAAAAAGGGTGATCAAGAAGATCTAACTCATGAATAAGATCTTGAAAGTCTTTCATGTCAGCGGTGAGGTAATGGTCAAGAAAATCATGGTCAGAACTTTCATGAGAGTGCAAAAAAGTGTTAAAATCACCTCCAACTATCCAAGGGTAATGACCAACATAAGAATTTACAACTTTTAACTGATGCTATAATTGTCTCCTAATAATTCCATCATTGCTACCATAAATAGCAGAAAGGAAAAAAGGGGAACCATTGTATAAGCCCTTAACGATGATAGTTTGATCCGAAACAAAAATGACATTGAAATCAAGACCTTTCCTCCAAAGCAGCCAGATTCTGCCATTAATAGCAAAATCATAGTTTGAACTGACATTCCAATTAGAGAATTTAGAATTGAAAATTTTATCAGAATTTTCTGCTTTTACTCTAGTCTCCAATAAGCATAAAACATCGACTTTATTATGAGAAGCTCTTTGTATCACTCTATCTTGTTTGAGAGGATTGTTAAGTCCTCTAATGGTCCAAAAGCTTAATATCATTGAGGGGGAGTAGATCCCTTTTGACCTCCCACATTAAGACTTTTAAATTTTTCAACTTGGTCTTTCTTCTTTGACTTTATTTCATTCACAAGATTTTCTACTCCAAAAGAAGCAGTTCTGACTTTTCTTTGCTGATTTTCTAAGGGAGTAGAGATGTCATCAACAGAGTTTAGATTATCAAATCTGTTATTCGAACCAACAATAGGGACTTTAGAATTAACCTTTGGGGTCTACCTCTACCCTTTTTAATAGAGGCTGGTTGAGTAGAATCCTCTTCTAAAATTTCAAAAATTTCAGTTTGAGATTTGGCAGCATCAGAGGCATTAGAAACAAAAGAAGTGCAGTCATTGTCGGTTTTAACAGTTAATGTCTCAATTTTATAACTATTTAAATTGAGATATTGAGAGGGATTTAAAACTTTAACTCCATGAGACTGAATAGTATTATGGGAATTTACAACCGTAGGTTTAGAACAGAGCATGTTTTTTTCATTCTGAGCTGTTATGACATTAAGGACAGTAGCAACAGAACTGTTGGGATCAGAACTAGTTAAAATTTCCTGGGCTACTATTACATTAGGATCAGTAATTACCCCTATTTGAAGAGAAGAATTTGTACCAGTTGTGTCAATAAGAGTATCAACAGAAGTCAAAGGTTCAGTGTTAGTGTTAACAGGATCCTGTAAAGCTTTAATTCCTTCAACTATAGGGGCTAAAGAATTAGAGACAGTAGTTCATTTTCTTTTCCAGACTTGGCAAACAGAAGATGGAGGAATAGACTTTTCAACACACCTTTATCACTGTGACCAAAAATATTACACTTCTTACATGCTTGTGGGAGCCAAGGAACCTCAACTAAAATCGATGTAGTTTTACCATCTTTAAGCACAACATCTACATACCTAGGAATTGTATCATTAGCCCCAATTTCAACACATACTTTAGCAAACTCCAATCTAGATTTGGACGCAGTTATGGTGTCCATAGATACAGGAACGCCTATGGCACTGTCAACATAGCTAAGGCCAGCTCTAGAAAAAAGCTCAAGTGGGACATTGAACAGAAGAATCCAAACTGGAATTTTAGACAGATTAAAGCTTAGGGATTTAAGGTTTGGTTCCCATTTCCTAAGAATTAGGGGATTATTATGAATGTGCCAAGGACTGTTTTCAATCACCCAATTCAAAGCAGATTCTGAAGAGAAAGAGAAAATGAATAGGTTACTACCTGCAGTACTTACCTGCAGTCAGGAGCCCTTCAAAGCTTTGTTCCATAAACTATTGGCGATCCTTTGGATTGATGCAAAGCTAGGAGAAGTCCCGAGGAACTGTCCCACTAGAGATAGATTCCACTCAGAAATACCAGCTTCTAAGATCTCCGGAGGTGGGATGACGGTTAGTTTTCCTTTGAGAGACTTTGGTGGATAGTATTCAAGATCGTGGCCAGTAGAACAACCAAATAACTTTCTCCAGTCCATATTAAGAAGGGAAGATCAAAATGAAAGGAAGGAATAGTTTGAAAGAGAGAAATACGTAAACAAACGGAAATAAATCACCGGAAAAATGATCAGAAATCTCAGAGATCGTTAGTCCTGCTAACGTGCACCCAGAGAATCCTGTTATCGTGCGCCTCCTAACCGTTGAACTGATAGAACACTTTATGGATAAGTATTTACAAACATTTTTCTTTAGGTCATGTAGAAGAGTTTTCCCCCCTTGTTTCTATGTTAGTTCTACTAAAAGCATTTCCATCATTTCCCCTCCTCCATTTGCTCTCTTTTCAGTAATTTGCAATAAGATTTATCTTCCATTCTTACCAATGATACTCATTTTAACTTCAACAGACTAGCATGGTACCAATGTCTTCTGTTAAATAAACCTTATGCTCTCAAGCTTGCATTTTTTGTCGATCCAAAATTGGAAGCATATATAATCTTTAAGAAATATTTCTGGATTGAATAAGATTTCACAGTTGAAAGAAAATTAGCTAGATTTATACATTCTGTAATAGAAAATCAAATATAGATAATCTAATTGTGCATAGTTGTATCATATGTCTCTTGCCACAATGAAGAATAGTCATTTTCTGATGAAACTCCATAACAATTGAAAGCAAAATCATTTCCCCATTGAACCAACTCATCCATCGACATCTCTTCAACGTTCCAGTTGATGTCATTGCTCGGCCAAGAAGCCACCGTTTCCATTTCAACCGATCGTCTCCTTCAATAGTACTTGTGCATGGAGTATGGTTTGTCATTGTAATCTCAGCTTCTAGAGATTCCATTAAACTGTTTACTTCCTCCTCATTGTAATACACCTCACAATGTGATTCCTCTAATAACGACACCCCAATTGAAGCATCCATTTTTGGGATTTCCATCTTTTCACCCATATTTTCGATCTTTTTATGAGTGTATAATAGAAAAAAAATGAAAAACCCTAAGATAAGAGAGGCTTAAGAATTGCAAAGCCTTGGAATGAAAGTAGGCATTATATAGGCCAATAAATTGTCTGATAGTGAATGGTTGTGCTAGGCAAAGATGGAACGAAGAAATAAAATTATTTTATAAATTATGACAAATCAAAGCTAGACTATTTAATTTCTAATTTACACCACATGAACCTAAATATATCTCAAAGGAAGAATCTTAATATCTCTTTATACATAAATCAGAAGATAATGTATATTTAAATATGTTCGAATCCAAATCTCTTATATGTTATAATAACTTAAAACTCAAAGCGATATCTCTTAATGTGATATAAATACTTTTTATGTGGTTTTCCAAAAGAAATCGAACTGGAAGCATACAATCAACTAATAGTGATAAGGAAAGTGAATAGGCAATGGTGTATTATTTTGTTAAAGAACGAAAGATTCTCTAATTAGACAAGATCTAGCCTTTGTGCAGTGTGACCAAAGGCATAAAGGACGTCATACTCAAACATGAACACCATAACCCACCATTGACGAGTTCATTGTCAAGTTGTTAGACCCTTGAATAATTCATGAAATAAGTGAGTTTTTATCACGTGTGGATGTTAGGGGTTGAGGAGAAGATGGGCAGTCAAATAAACAGACTAAGCAAAAATTGCATTGGTCCGTAATTTCTTATCGTTCGACAAACACTTTGGTGCACGTGTGACATCATAAAGAACAGAAGTTGAGCCATCTGTTATAGGTTTAGTGCCAAAGATGCAACCACATAAAAGTTATTCCTTTGAATGGCAATAAGAAATGTCGGCTTAAGATTATAAAATAAAATCAATTTAATCACTCTTTTGGTTTTGTTAGAGTTTATAACTTAAATTTCGGTTGATATTCGAAAAGTTTGTGGCACGACCACTTAGTGAAAAAAATAAAATAATCGAAAAATAGAAATTTATGATAGATATGGACGCTTTCAAGTTAATATGGTACAACTTTATTCTACTGGAGTTACTATGCCCATGTAATTATATATATGTATCTATGATTTTGGGTTTTATGCAGTACTATAGTATAATTACCTTGTAATTTATCGTCAATTATAGTAAAATTCTTCTTTGTTGTCCTATGACTTTTTTAGTATTTTTCATGTATATTTGTCTATCTTTGTCTTTTCTATTATTATTTTGCAATCAATCATTCATTATTTTTCGTAATAAATTGGTACTAGAGCATTCAAATTGTTTAGTTCAATCACAATAACAATGATTATAAAGTACGAGATTATGTTGTTGGATCACAACATCATTCTCGTTGTGACAGGTAAAGATGCGAGAGACTCTTACGAGATGAATTTGGCACTACAGAAAAACTGTTCTACAGCGACATTTTTAGCGGCGTTTTAAGAGTAAACGTTACTAACTTTAAGCATATAGCGACGTTTACATTTGAAACGCCACAAAATGGTAACTATAGCGGCGTTTTTAAACAAATGCCGCTATAGACTCGTACTTTAATGGTGTTTTTATACAAAACGCCGCGATAGAGTAGTACTTTATCGACGTTTTTATATAAACGCCGCTATAGACTCGTACTTTAGTGGCGTTTATATATAAAACGCCGCGATAAAGTAGTACTTTAGTGGCATTTTATACAAACGCCGCTATAGACTCGTACTTTAGTGGCGGTTTGTTACAAACGCCGCTATAGACTTGTACTTTAGTGGCGTTTGTATTTACAAACGTCGCTATAGGCTTGTACTTTAGTGGCGTTTGTGTTTAGTGGCGTTTTTTATAAACGCCGCTAAAGAGTCATACTTTAGTGGCGTTTATGTTTACAAACGCCGCAAGTTTAAAGTTGCTAAATCCCGCGCCTCTTTAACCCTTTTTCATTTTCCCCTTCACCTATTTTTCCATTCCCGCTCCCCCTTTCTAAACAAATAAAATGTTTCATCTTCTCTCCTCCCTCTCGACTTTTTAACTCGTTTTCAGTTCTTTGATTTGTTTCTTGTAACCATGTTTCTTCTCTCCCCTTCACCTATTTTTCCATTCCCGCTCCATCTTTCTAAAAAATAAAAATGTTTTGGGGAATGGTCAGGAGCGTTTTTCAGAATGTGTTGCTGATTTTGAGCAATATGGATTGGTATCTCAGACAGCAACACAAATTTTTTGGAAGTCTATTAGAAATGGCAGGGGTAGTGAGAGCACCGGGTGCCTTTTCCATAACTCCACACAAAGTTTCAGTGTGCATTTTGGTTCATAGCTATACTTCTCCTTCTCAAATCTCCGTCCCTTTCTCCTCTGTTTCTCAGCACAGCCGCCTCGGGTTGTATTTGTTAGCTCTCACCAAGGTATTTTCCACCGCTTCCCCTCATTTTTTCTCTTTTGTATCTATATTTTGCTTTTGGGACCAAATGGATGCGCCGTGTTTGCGTATTGTAGTCATGTGATAACATTTTGGAGCCAAAATTAAATCAACTCATTAACCAATTGAGAGAGATTGGTGTTTTAATGGATGATTGGTTAACTGATCATGTAACTAGTTGGTTATCATCTTTATCATCGCCTGATGATCTGTTCAATTTCTTTAATGAGTTGCGAGGTTAGCGTTTATTTATTTGTTTGTTGTTTTACTCACTTTATCATCTTCCTTTCCGCTGTCATTATTGTTTTTTTTTTGTAGAAACACTTGGGGGCTGATTCAGGAGTTATAGACGATGACCAGGTTATTTTGGACCCAAACAGTAACCTGGGGATGTTTCTTCGACGTTGCATACTTGCTTTCAACCTCCTGACTTTTGAGGTATTTTTTTATTGCCTCGTAAACTATAAATATCATGTATTGAATTGTAATTATATGCTTTTGTTGGAATAATCATTTGTTTGCTATGCTTAAGATGTACATTAAATTGTGGGCAAGAATCATTATAGAGATAGAGCATTATTGTTGGTATCATCACCATATGGGCTTCATGTTGGACATTGAATTGAAGTATAAATCTGTCGTTCTTTACCCTGATATTGATGTTTGGATTCATATGTTTATAGAAGAATTTGGTAATTTAATTAACATTATACTCACTACTGGTCAAATGAAATGAAGTACATACATGTCATTCCATATCCTGATATTGATAGTTGGATGCATATTCTTAGTAAAGAATTGAACGGTTGGGAATTTAATCAACATTCTACTGCTGCTGTTCAAGTGGAATTTAATTAACATTCTACTGCTGCTGTTCAAGTGGAATTTAGTTACATTCCTCACTTATGTTATACTTAAATGTTAGAAGCCCTTGTTTTGTTATTTTCTTTTAAGTATCTATAATTTTTTTCCAGTTAATTTTGATTCTCTTTAGGTGTAAACGGAAGGTTGAATGTAGAGTATGACCAGCTTTTGTTTAAGCATAGATTATATTTATGGCACTAACCTTGTCATGTAATGCAGAGTGTCTGCCATCTTTTGACTAATATAGGGATGTATTGTAAATAAGGCATTTCGAGTTCATCTTATGATCGTCGATTAGACGACTCTGGAAATGACTTGGAATCTTTCCAAAATGGTCAGGAGCGATACTCTGAAAGTCATCGTCTCTTTCCAAAATCTTTTTGGTTCTTTGATTTTTTAGGAGAATCTGTGGGAGTACCCTTTTACTGATGCTGTAATTTTTGTGGACAATTTTTCAATGTAATATTTAAGTGTTACTGATTATTGCTTTTGGGTTGTCTCTGAATGGAAATAATCAAATCATTTTAGCTTCCTATACTTTGCTTTTCTGTATCTTGAACTCTTCTTAGGACTGTCTTATGGTTAGCTTTTTTAATCCTGTTGGATTTTAGGGTTGTATTCAACACTCTCTTTGGCCTTAGCACAACCTTTTGGATGGCACTGTCCATGAGATTTCTTCTTGGGTGATTCAATAGTCTGCTTGGCACGGTAAGGGTATGCACTCCATGTATGCATTTTTTTGACTCATATACATACACAAGTATTTCTGAAATATTTCTTAGTCAAGAGGGCTAATGGCTCAACTTTTGAACTACTTTTTACCACCTTGACTGACTTCTATACTTTACCATTTTGGTTGTTCCTTTTAGGCTTATGCTTCTGAAGTGTGTAGTGATGAGTATCGGGATTTGGCGCTTTCAGTTGTAAGATGACCAGTCTTGTAGTTTAAGTACATCATCTAGATTCTGCAGTATCATATTTATATCAGACTTCAAATTTCAGGTTACATCTCGAGGCATAGGACTGATTATTGGGCATGCCATTGGTGGATTCATTGCACAGGTAGAGACGTTCCATTGTCCCACTCTTTACACATGTTAAAGAAAATTTTCTTGCCTGCTAACCATATTTATTAATTCATGTTGGCCTCATAGCTTGTAGAGAAATACCCGAATCTATTCTCGAAAAGCTCCATCTTAGGGAGGTAGTATGGATTGCATTTTTTATCTGTATTTATTATCTTTTCTCTTTATGTGGTAGTGTTTTGATGTGGACACAATTGCAGATTTCCCTACTTCTTACCATGCCTCATAATATCAGTTTATTTTGTTGGAGTTCTTATTTCCTGCAAATGGCTTCCTGTAAGTTTCAAACTCATTTTGTCATCTTTGCATTTTCTTGTTACTTTCAAGAAATGGTATCAGCGTATCAGGTACTACTTGTCTACTCTGATTCATGATCAATTAAGACTTACGGTTTTGAACTTTGGGTATTTGAGTATTACTAAAACAGGTATTCGTCACTCACCCCTAAAACTGAGCAGCATAGCTTTGCAATAAGATTAAGTTGAATTTCTATTTCTTTCAGTCTTCAATATGTTTTTTCCTTTCATTTATGGTTGTTTACTGGTTTATATGCACCCATTTGCCTGCAGTTTTCATATTATGATTGATTCTCTCAAAAAAAGATTGCATTTTGCATCGAGACAAGTTTAATCCTTTTGTGGGACATGCTTCTTATATTAGCGGTTTATCACAAAAAATAACATCTCTATTTTTTTATTTCTCCCTCCTTTTTTGTGATGAAATTTTATGTAGGAAACATTACACAAGCATGCTGGAAAGGGAAATGAGACAGCTGATCCATATGATATTCCAGAAGCCGCGTTGTTTAGGATTCATCATGATTCATTTCCACATATTCTATATATGTATAGTTTGACTACTGGAGTTGTTTGTGTTCTATGTAAGACACTTCAACATTTCTTTGCAGATATTTTCACTTTGGGCAGTTAGTGATAAAAAATATGGAGAATTGAGCTTTTCGTCCCGAGATGTTGGTGAAGTTCTTGCTATATTCATTATTTGCAATTTGATTTTTTAGAAGAAAGCATTCGTCTAATAACATGATTTCTAACATTTCCAGGATTTGTCCTTTTACTGTTTCAACTATTGTTGTATCCACCAGTTGAAAAGCACCTTTAGCCGCACATGGTTACACGCTTTCAGTTGTAAAAAAACTTACCTCCACATCACTGTATTTCTTGACATTTCCTTGGGTTCATACATAAATACCATCTTTTAACTTTTAACAGTTTGGTGCCTAAGTAGAAAAACAAAATTCATAGTCAAGTTCCTATATTTTATTTGCATAAAGTAAATTAACACAATGGACCAACGGCACATCAGCAATTAGAAAATCTTACTGAATTTGGGTCACTTTGCCCTCTTCTTTACCAAGTTATGTTTTCTCTCAAGATTCTAATTTTCCATTATTTAATATCAGTTGGCATTTCAAGCTTTGAAATTTGCTCCACCAATCCTTGAACTTAGTAAGATCTAGTTCCAAGTTATGCAATGCTATGTGCTCCACTTGACACCCTATCATGTACTTAACATTCTTCTCTTGTATACTTCAGGCTGCTTAAAGCTTTGGGGGCTCTAAGGAGTGCAAAGATATTCTTTAAAGCTATGAAAGTTTAGTTTGTTAGCTTTGAACTTAATATTCTTTAAAGATATCATGTACGATGAATGATGATAAATTGTTTTCTTTAATAAATTACTTACCTTCATATTCTCTAGCTCCGAAAAGAATGTTTCTTTAATAATATTATATTAGCATTAATGAAGTTTAAGGATTAAGATAGTGATTATCAACAATTTACGGGTTCAACGAAGAGCAACCCAATCAAACATGCCTATGCCAACCTTTTGCAAATAGCGGTGTTTGTCGTAAAACTACAAATCATAATATATAGCGGCGTTTTGTATTACAAACGCCACTAAAAACAACAAAATTAGCGTCGTTTGTGGTAAAAACGCCACTAAAGATAAGAGAATTAGCGGCGTTGTGGCTAAAAGGCACTAAAAACAAGATAATTAGCGTCGTTTGTGACAAAAATGCCACTAAAAATAAGATAATTAACGGCGTTTGGAGCTAAAAACAAGAGAATTAGCGGCGTTTGATCTTTCAAACGTCGCAATATAAGTCGACCTTTTGCGGCGTTTTAGGTTCAAAAACACCACTAACTTTAGCGGCGCTCTTACTAGCGTCGGTAGTGTTTTTAGCGGCGCTTAAAAACGCCGCTAAAAACCTATTTTGCTGTAGTATGGATAATACCTTGTTAAGTATTGGTCAAATATCGTCGCCATGGATACTTAAAGAGAAATTATGCAAGGATCAAAAACCCCTATCGTGTATTCATTTACATCTATCAAATATGATACTACACAATATGTTGAATGAGAAGACTATAGTTGCTTTGTTATTGAAGTTGGAGCAATTGTGCATGAAAACCCCTCAGCTAACAAGTTGCATATGAAGCAACAATTTTATTCTCATAAGTTAATAGAAGGTTTGTTTATAGTAGACCACTTAACTATTTTTAAGGAAATTGTCTCGAATATAGACTATGGAGATTCTCGTATGAAGATATTACTAAGATTTGGCATATGCATTCGCGACATATAAGTAAAAATATTATGATTGAATTAAATAAAGGAGGATTTCATGTTGAACAAAGCTTTAGCAAGTCAAAAATGATGCTTAGAGAAATATAAAAAACTTCAATGCTACGTAGGAATTCATAACAATGAGGGTTCAAAATTATACCTTCATTAAAGTTCAATAAGATTAATTAAGTTGCTTATGCCTTATTTGTGGTGTAAGATATAAATGTCATTCATGTTCGGTATTGTGTAGTGTGTGATGTTAATGCTCATGATGATACTATTAAGAGTACAGTTGTTATTTATGATAATATTCTTGATATAAGGATTAAGTCCAAGGTTGAGCATTTTTTTAAAAATTGATTGGTGTTTATTGTTGATAAATATTTTTAAGGGGTCTTTTTAGAATATATGAAGAATCTATTTTCATCGAGATTGAGATTTTTTATCATTTTATCACATCTAAAATTTATGATAATTTATTCGTTTAACAAAGAAATTCCATCAAACTATTCGCTTGCTCCTGGTTGAAGTTATGGGTGTGCAAAAATATTCGATCCGAATAATTCAATTCGTTTATCTGGTGATCTGATTCGAATTTTTGGATATCCGACCCGAACTTTTTTCAGATAATTTAAATCGGATTTCAGATAAAATTTTAGATAATCGGATCAGATACAATTAAAAAAATCTTGATTTTGAATTATCCGAAAATTCGAAAAGTAATGGACCTTTAGCCCTAAGCCCAGTCGCATTCGATCGGGATGTCACAACTCACAAGTCTTGCATGAACCATTTTATCTTTCTGTTTTTTAATTTACTTTTTCATATAAAACATCCATTGTTTATTTGTAAATAAATAGAGGAAGTCTCAGGCAGCTTAATATATAGCTAAGGATGGCCCACCGTAAATTTGGTGTACTTAATATCTAGACAAACAAGATCAAAACGATTAAAAAAACAAATTGAAGAAAATGAAAGAAAAGCAATTGGAAACTAAACAGGTCATCGATCCAGAAGAGAGAGCAGTCGACACTCGATACAGGCTCTGACCGAGGAGTGATATTGCAATAAGTGATACAATATACCAAAGGGGAAGAAATAAGGGGTTACCTTAGCTTGAATTTGAGAATCCCCTTTAGGAACAGAATAAAAAATGGTCATGGAGGGCTAATCAATCCACGATCTTCATCTGTCATTTGGAGGGCTCTAGCAGATGCTTCCTCTATCTAGAAGCGGTCAGAGGAGCTAGTGAGGCCTTCAACTGCTATTGTATGTGCAACTTTTTTTTACCGGTTCTTCTAATGAAACCAAAGATACAAGATGAGAAGAAACTTGCCAGGTGTTTCACGTCTCTGATGAATAAAAATTATTATTTTAAATATAAATTTATGGTTTTATTTAGTGATATATTCGGATCAGATATTCGGATATCCTATCCAAAAATTTGAATATCCAATTTTTCTGGATCAAATTTGAATCATAAAAATAGTGATTCGAAATTTTAGATATCTGAATTTTCAAATCAAATCAGATCTGATATCCGAATTTGCACACTCTTAGTTTCAACGATCCCCACACTCCAATAACCACATTGGAAGAGCGGTATCCGTTTCGGGGACTTGCATGGCATTACTTCCACTCAACACGAGAGCCATAATTTACGACTTTTGTGGTTTGAAGTAACATAGAATGAAACAGGATTGAGATCTTTTAAGACTTGAGAAAGATGTTTTAAGAACTTCCATTTAACGGAAGCTGACTTTTTCATAACCCTAGTAATAATTATACTTAGGAGACCCCATCGAAGGTGCACACATGTGCTCAAACCAATAATTAAATAAACAACCAATTGGACAATAAAAGAAGAAAAAAAGAACATACGATTATTGTGTTAAGTGCCTGCAGAGAAATCAAAGTTCCATTAATTAATTTCCACAACAAGATTTGAAGTATATCTCGAGTGGAGGATTCCAAAGAAAGATCCCCAGCATCAAGCGCTTTACAGGCAGGCAATATCCCACACCATTGGTTGTATCTGACTCAAAAAAACACAGCTGACTGTATCTTCCAAGCACCATTGCCAACCTGGGGATTGCATTATTACTGTTATTTTATCTTTAAGTCTTTATTTTAAAGCATTAAATATGGATGGACCTAGGCAGGGTTGGTGGAGGCGGTTATTGTTCCTAAAAATATAAAATTATCATATATTTTAGTTTTATTCTATTGAAAATCTTTTTTGCTCTCTAAAATTTTATTAGTTCAAGTTCGTCCACTTTAAAATTTTATAAGTTTAAATTCATCCCCTAACTTATAATCATGTGTCCGTCCCGGATTGTAATCAAATATAATGGAAGTAGATTTGGACCACTTTAATTTGATTTTGATAGAAATGTTTATCATGGTTTTTGGTATGATGGAATAACATGCAAGATTATATCTTTCACCAAACTAATAAAAGGAGAATATAATCTTGTTTTTATATTGTTTTAATTATGCTTTTTTTATAATCATTCAAATAAAATTTCATTTTAACTATTCTAAGATAATTGTCGATCATTTAACATTAAACGCTCATACCCGACATTCCTGGTGTTCGAACCCGGAATCACTCAATAATATCAACAATTCATTTACTGCTGAGATCACTTGGTTCGTGTCATTTTATTTTATAAACAAATAATTCTATAAAATGGACATAAATATTCAAAATAAAATTATAGAAAAATTATAAATTTATAGTAATAAAAATATATAATATCATAAAAAGCCATCAGTCTTTCCTTGCCTTCTCAATTTCCTCCTTTAACGTTATTATGTTGCATTAATAAGTTGAACATTCAAAAAGAGCTTATTTGAAAAAAATAAATAAATAAAACATTAGAATTTAATTTGTCAAAGAAAAACTTTAAGTACGTGACTGAAAAATAAGAAAAATGCTGAGTTATTTGTTACTATTATGTCATTTATATATTCACTCCATGTTTATATTATTTTCTCAATTTTTGTATATTAATAATTTGTCTTATTTAAAGTTTCAAATGTTCATGTATTTATATTATATTTGTAAATTTTTTAGTTTCATGTCACAAATTAATTTCTTTTAAAGTTTGTGTGTTATATATTTAGTTATTTTATATCTTATTAAGATCGTCATAAATAATTAGATTTTAACTCTAATATTAATTTATTAAAAATAAAAATATCATATAAATAACTTATCGCAAAATTCAATTTAAAATTTGCATTTGATCAATTATGGAAATGTTTTAAAAATAACTTAATTATTTTAATTATAGATGATTCATTTAAAGAATTCCACCATACTTTCATAAAAAAAACCCAACCATATTGTTTATTTGGCATATATCCTATTTTAACATATTCTCATCAATTCGTTGTGTATTAGAAATAAATCTTAAAACTCTAAATAAATTTAATTAAGATTATAATATAGTAATACATGAGTTTTTTATCCTTGAAACTGTGTACATTTGTTCATGAAGGACATCATCAAAGGACAAATCTAAATAATCATCTCCAAACTCATTAAAATGTTCCACTTCCTTTCCTTCAATATCCATGTGCCAATTCGTGTCATTGCTCGATTCCTCTTGATTGTAAAGGCTTTCTAGATCCATAGTTAAGTCGCAGATATCAATTGGGTCCGGATTGATTTCAGCTTCTAACGATCTCATCAAGTTACCCAATTCTTCGTCGTCGTACTCTTCGTTAGATGATTCTTCAAGGAAGGACATAAGAAAAATATTGTCGAATGCCATAATAAGATAAGAAATGAGAAACGAAGTGAAATTGATAGAAGGATGAGAATTAGAGTTTGAAACACAACTTTATACAGGAAACTTGAAAAGGTGCCATCCGTGTCCAATGATTGTGCAACGTGAAAGGAAAAAAACATAAAATAGATGAAATAGTGATAAGATAAGGGAATAGAATAGTGTTGTGTTGTCCAAAAAATGGAGATATTGTCGAGGGACAAGATCTATCTTTTATTTAGTATGGACCAAAGACGTAAAAGATAGGAATCAGCAAAGGACGATAAGCCGACACTACTATGCACCATTGAAAAGTTTATGCACTCATTATTATTTTTTTAATTGTTGAATCTTTTTTGAAGTGGGTACTTAAATGATCGATGAAGTGGATAATCATTTATTACCAAAGAAGGTTAACCTAACTTAAAAATAATTTAATATATCTAATGTTAGACTTTGTTTAATGATCGGTAATCCACTCAAACATGAAGACTCCTCATAATATGAAAAGATTTGGATAAAAGAGTAATGGCATAATGATAAAAATATCCCCTCAACATTTGTTTAACTGGTCATCTTAGTCTCTATATTCCTTTTTAGATTATTTTAGTCCTGACATTTTGATTTTTGATTAAAACTGTCTATGTTGGATGAAAATTACTAGTTAGCTAGCAGTAAACAAATGTTGATTACGTGATATTTTTACATGAACTTAATTGATGACGTGATATATGTCATGACATCATTTTATCATATGTTCCCTAAATCTCTCAAAAATGAGACTTTTGTATAAAGTAAATAATCTTTAATGAATGATAATATAAGAAAAAAATTGAATGACCATGGCATTAACTATATTTACTTTAGCCATATAATGTACATAACCGGCCGAAGAAGTCATTCTTTGGATCTGTCAAACACATCAAGGTAGCTTTTAGCAGAGCATGTAAAATCATTAAAATAAATAAAGACTAATGCTTACTTATAACAAATTTAGTTAAAAGAAAAGAAAAAATGGGGATGATGATACAAACGCTTGAAACAAAGATGATGCATCCACTTAAATGTAAGTACATCATACAGTAATATTTTTACAACTAGAATTAAATCATAAATACAACAATTCAATGAGGCGTGATATTCAAAACGTTATTGTTTCTATGAAAATTCATTCTCTTCGTAATATTTTACTATTTAATTAAACAAAGCTCAGATTGCCTCTCTGCCATTATATCCTTATACATTACATGAAAACAACATCTATATGCTTCGTCATCCATATTTGAATATGAAAGTTTATTTGCCACCAATTACATTGTTGTTGGCATATATTGGTTGTAATGTAATCAACAATGAAATAAACATTATGTTCACGTTTAGAGGCAAAAAATAAGTAAATTAAAAAACTTTAGGGTCCAACGATCATTGACGATGGCGATTGATGGTAACTGACAATGGTTGTGAGCGATGCCCGTGATGGGGTCTGATTTAGGGATTAAATTGACATTTAAGGTTACATTAACCAAAACGTTATAAAATGATAATGTAAGTGATCAAAAACATTATAAAATGATAATATATGTGACCGAAATATTATTTTTCTTGAATTCCTTAGATAAAATGAACACTTGTAAAATGAAAATGACCATTACAACAGTTTACTCTTATTTCTAATTAAGTTACTCCGTTTTGCAACCCAAAATGATGTCCAAGATGCAAATAGTACTCAATAGTGTCTAAACCCAAGCTGGTGCTCAATTCAGTCAACCATGAAGCCCAAATTCCCACCAGCCTTAGATCTTATGTACAAGTCTATGGCAGATTTTCAAGTTGGATCAAGTGTTTAGAAATCCCAATTCACAATTTATTTATGTCGCTTAAACAATAAGGGTTTGCTTGACAATTCATTAAAAATTAATTTATTAAAATTAATAATTTGAATTTAATTATGTTTAATCACTTAAATTAAAATTATACTTTACTTTTCAATGAAAAATGTTAATTAGATAAGGATCTATTTTTTACTTAATGGATGGTGTTTTTATAAAAAAAAAGAAGTTATTACAATCCTTGTAATTATATACTTTGTGTTATATATAAAATTAAGGTTTAAGCGCTCAAATTATACTTTAAGTTAACTTTAGGCGTCTAAAAAAATTTTCGTTAAATATAGATGCATAATGTTTTCTCTGCTACAATTTAGGTGTCTAATATTTTATCAGTTACACTTTTAATTGCCTACGCAGAAAAGAACATTAAAAAACCGTTAAGTTTCACTTGTTACGTTTATATTTTGGGTTAAAAAAAATATGTGCTCAAACTATACCCTAAGTTAATTTTAGGTGCCTAAATTTTTTTGCTGATAATAAGTGTCTAACACTTTTTCCATTACACTTTTAAGTTCTAAGGTTGTAATGATTGTTAAATTTGACTATTATCACATGTATCACATTTATATATTTTTTGAAATTTTTATTTTTTTTAAAAGTTAAAATATTATTAATTTTAAAAAAAAACTATTATTCTAATATTACAAGAAAAATATATGCAACCTTAAAATCTCTCATTTCAATCCCATTATCAACTATCGTCGGCCATCATCGGTCTTCTTCGTCATCGTCGAACGACCACTCACCAGTCGTTGGATCTCCACTACTTACCATCCTTCTTATTGTCATCCCAATCCCCTTAAAGCCATAAATTTGAACTTAAATCTCTATACCTAATACCCAAATTCATAACTCTAATCTCAAAATTCTCATTCTCACTCTAAGTTAACTTTTATAATATCGGAATGATTATTGGTAAACTAAGAAACACAATTTGAAAAATGAAACCAAGATTTATATGGAAACCACAAAATAGAAAAGCCACAAATAGGGGAGAAGAATTTCTCTAATATGAATGAAGAAAATACAATAGAATATTAAGAAAGAAAAACTTGATATCTAACTCTTATCCTTTGTATCTATTTATAGGGATAAATATTTGATTAGAAAGGAAACTAAATAAAGTAAAAAAAACTACTTTAATAAAGTTTTCTACTTCAATAAAATTCTCTACTTTTAATCAAACTAGGTTTATTACTTGCCTAATAAATTGTGTCACTTTTAATTCAAGTCAAACTTTAACAAATCTTCACCTTAACACAAATTCTGAAAGTGAAAAGGGTATAAGATAAAAAAATACCCAAAAACTTAACAAAAAAACAATTATTCACTTCAACGAACAAGTTCTCCATCTCTTCCATAACACCCCTCAAATGGGTAATCTTCAGTAATGGACATCGACCGAATCCAAGCTTTTTCTAAGTTTGGATTTTGTCTTCACATTGACATAGTTATTATAAGTGTCAATTTTGCTCACAAAGGTATCACCACGAGTAATATCATGCACAACACGATTTCAATCATCAATGATAATTCTATCTTCAAATTCGTTATGCCCACAAAATCAAACTCTTTTTTGCTTCACATAATTGTTCAGCCCACGATTATCTTATTTAACAAAAAATCATCTTTTCCTTAATTTAGTCAAAACATTTTTACCACTAACAACATTATTTGACAAGGTGGAAGAAACATCAATTACATATATCTAAAATTGTTGAACCCTATAGAACACAAAACTTTGCATTATTTATTTGTCATTTCATCACAACAAGAAAATCCTTGTAAATTTTCATAGCTCCACATTCACTAATGAATTTCTACCCTTTTAAATCTATGTTATCTAAAGAAATTAGATTTATATTTAAATCTGAAACATATATCATATTATCAAGTGTTCAAACAATATCTTCAAACATTTTAATTTTGATTGTGTCAATATATACACTTTACAAGAGACGTTGTTTCCTAAAATAGATCGCATTTGGATACGACTTTATATGTCACAAATCAATCATGATTGGGACTTATATGAAAATTACTACCAGAGTCAAGTATCCACTCATCACTTGTTACAAAGTTGTCGTAAGTCACAACTAGGAGTTCTTCGTCATCTTACTTCTCCGTTACACTGGCCTCACCTGATTTTCCAAAGTTCTATTCTTCGGCTTCTCTTTTCATTTCATTCTATAACTTGTAACACTATACTTTAAAATGGCATTTCTTTTTACAAAAGTGACAAGTTTTCCTCAACTGGAAGATTTTTTATTTGCCCCTACCTTTACTACCATAAGAACGCTCGTCTTTTCTTCCACGACATGAACTAGTCGATCCATGCAGAACAAGACCTTATACCTAGGGCTCGAAACCATATACATATTTCATCTTGTCAAATGACTGCAGACCATTGCACACTTTTTTAAGAGTGGGTGTTTCGTGATTGTATAGAATTGTGTCTCTAAAAGATTAGTAAGAAGGAAACAATGAACATAGGAGGATTAATCCTAATTCTTGGTCATACTTCACTTTTAAAGTCTCTAGATCAGATACATTTTCCTTGAATGCGATCAGGTGCTCTTTAAGAGACGAACTTCACCAACTTGAGCTAATAAAGACATTGCTTTAAGCGCAACTTGCTAGTCAACAATTTTCGTATACATAGTTGCTCCAATTTGGCCCACAAAGAAGTAATATTTTTCAGTCAACATATCCTACAATATTTGATTTGAAAAGTGTAAATGAATATAAGATAGGGATTTACGATCCCTACGCTTTTCTTTTTTCGTCTAATATGATTGTGTCTCCTTTTCAAACTCTTTCAAATTGTCATTTAAATCTAACTGTGCGATGACATTCCAAATTTTCACCTGCCACGGCGAGAACATGGTGATTTGATCCAACAACTGTATATCATACTTCATTGTTGTCAAAATATTGAACCCAAAGCTACGGTATCAATTTGTTATAATATCAGAACAATTATCGGTAAACAAATAAATATGATCGAAGAAAAGAAAAGAACACCAAGATTTGCGTAAGAAACTCAAAAAGGAAAAACCACAAACAGAGGAGAATAATTTCACTAATATGATGGAAGAAAATACAAGAGGATATTAAAGAAAGTAAAACTTGATATATAACTCTTACCCTTAATATCTATCTATAGGGATAGATGTTTGATTACAAAGGAAACTAAAATAAAATAAAAAGATACTTTAATTAAATTCTCTTCTTTTAATCAAACTAAGTTTATTACTTTCGCGATTAAATTTTTAAATTCAAGTCAAACTTTAACAAATAACTAAATCAACGTAAAATAAGACCTACACAATATACAAGATTTAACGTGTTCGACTTTGCTTACCTCCAAGGGTGAGATAAACAATAATCCACTATAAACGTCGAGAACACAAATAGTAAAAATATATGATATCACATATATCCTAAAACCCGATATATATACAAAATTCGGTATATCCCAAAAGACTCTTCAACCATCTCTACAAAACTATCTTTGTAATAATACCCCAAAAGTTAAAAAATCCCAAAAAAATACATTTCCTAAAAAATTATCTCTTAAATAACGCTAAATACTAAAACATAATATTTGTTTATAAAATCGGATTCCATAGGAATTTTTCCTAAAATAAATATTTACTTTATTGAATAAGCTTAATTATCAAGTAATCTTTAACCACTATAATTATAATAAAATTTAATATAATTGTCAATTATAATTTGCGATTATAATATAATAAATCTCCTCCTTGACCCAAGTTTATCAAGAATTAGTCTTTGATACTTCAACAATTTCAATATTTATGTAAACCACATATTCGTTAAAGAACCACCACCAAGTCTTCAACAACTTCAATTCTTATGCAATATCTATTAAAGTATCACTGGATCAATCAAGAATTACTCTCATGCAATTGAAAACTCATTGCAACAAATTCATCTTGCATGTCTCCAAAATTACTAACAAAATCCGCAACAACAAATTCCTTCAAAACTCCACAAACTGAACCATATCACATGATACCACTTGTTAGGAATTTGAGACTGAAAAAAAAACCAAAGCGATATCAACATAAAATAAGAAATACACAAGATATAAGATTTAACGTGGTCCGGTGTTGCTTACCGCCATGGACAAAATGAATAATAATCCACTATAAATGGAGAGAACATGAATAGTACAAATACATGATATCACATGTATTCTAAAACTCGATATAGATACCAAAATCTAGTATATCCTAAAACATTATTCTAAATCCTACAAAATTATTTCTACAATATAAACCCAGAAAATTATAGAGATCCCAAAAAAGATTATGTCTCTCCAAAATAATTCTCTCTCGTATAACCCTAAAGGTTAAAACATAATATATATTTAAAGATCAAAATACTTGGTCACCATAAATTTTTCCTAAAGTACATATTTACTTTATTAAATCAACATAATTATCAGGTAATATTTAACCACTAGAATTACAATAAAATCCAAATTAATTACCAATTATAATTTGAGTTAAAATATAACATTAACTTTAGGGTTATGGGGACGACGAAAGGGGTTCTAAATGCAATTAGAGAGGGAGAATATTATGTGAAGGTGAGGGTATTTTTGTGAATGTGAGGAAAATCTTTTGTGTAACGGGAGTGAAAGATTTTTTTTCTTAGAAATGTTTTTTAAATAGTATTTTAACTTTTAAAAAATTATATATATATAAACATGTCATATAACGGTTAGATTTAATTGTCGTTATAACCTAGGAACTTAAAAGTGTAACGTCGAAAACTCTATTCACCTATTCTTAGCGAAAAATTATTTAGGTATCTAAAGTTAACTTGTTATAACCTAGGAACTTAAAAGTGTAACGTCGAAAACTCTATTCACCTATTCTTAGCGAAAAATTATTTAGGTATCTAAAGTTAACTTAGGGTATAGGATGGTCACTTATTTTTGTATTAAGTAAAAATATAAACATGATACGCGACACTTGGTTTTTTAACGGCCGTTACTAAATAAGCACCTAAAAATATAATGGAAAAAATGTTAAACACCTAAAAGTGTAATTGAAAAAATATTAGATATCTAATTTTAACGAAAAAATCTTTAAGCAACTAAAGTTAACTTAGGGTATAGTTTAAACATCTATTTTTTTACATTAAGCCCAAAATTAAAGAAAATATTATAAATTAAGAGATAAAAGGGAGATATAAAAAAATATGATAGAGTAACTGCATATTACCTTTGATTGTTTACAAGCTTTATAGATGTCTATGTTTAGTAGCATTTCAACATAATAGCATTTCAACATGATAGCATTTGTCAACTTATAGTGGCATATGTACGTAGAACTCAAGATGAGTACGTATCTATTTTAGAATTTAATTTTTTTATGTAAGTTACTTATTTTATTTAAGGCACCTATTTACGTCCAACTCATAATAAAATTTTATCACTGCCTACTTACAAAGAATAAAAAGAGACGTAATTGCATATATATATAATCTTAGCCTTCGATAATCATTTCAATGTTATTTTTTTATATTTTATGATATTAAATTCAATTTTTTAGTTTAAAAAATTATTTATAGTGCAAATCAATAATATAATAGTCTGAGATAATTATAAAGTAATAATTATTAGAATAAATATTTTTTTATTTATTGATAACGTACATGTTGCAAAAACAATAGTTCAAACTTAGATCTCCTAAAAGAATAAGATTTTTTTACCACTAAATTCACTTAGTAAAATGCAACAAAATAACTCTAACGTTTGACAATGTTATCAAATTTACCCGTATTGTTTTTTTGACACATTTGATCGTTCAACGTTTCATTTTAGGTCAAAAAATACCCTCGGTAGATGAAAACCGTTAATCAACTGACGCTCAAAGCTTGATGTTGACGTACACATGGACTAAATGTTGACGTAGCATGTCTGATGTCACATCAACAAATATTTTTTAAAACTAATTAATAATTATTTTTTATTAAATTATCAACAACCAATCATATATTTTTCACATGGCACATGTGACTTTTTTTTATTAAATTAAGAAAATAAGGAATAAACCTCCAAAATATGCATCCCGAGATTTGAACTTGAGTATAATGGATGAAAAGCACTTTATAAACATTTATTTTAAATTTATTTTTTATTAAATTTAAATTATATATTCTCTAATTAAATTTATATTTTAAATTTTAATTAATTTTAAATTTTTAAACTTTAAACAGAAAATAAAACGATTTAATCTTTAATTTTAAATTTATTTATGTTTTTAAATTACATACCCTAGTAATTGCAGCAAAACCAATCTGACATTAAGTGCCCTCCATGACTTGTACCAGGTCTAATTTTGATTTTAGTCCTTCTACTATGTTGACATTAGATATTTAACCATTATACTGTAATGTGATTCGATTTGATCATTTACATTTATGGTATTATTAGTAAATCTAAATTGGTGGAACCGTTAATTGATGTCATTAAAATCATGATATATATTTCTTTTTTTACTATTATTAAATCATACGATTAGGATTACACCACATGAAAATCTAGTTAATCATATTCAATTAATAAAAAAATTATATGCCAATTAAATGTTTAAATATTTTTCTTAATTTATATCGTCGATTTACCAGTGACATTATCAATGGATGTTAATTAATATTAGAGAGAATGTAATTTAATAAAAAGTAAATTTAAAATAAAAGATTAAATCTTTTTATTTTATGCTTAAAGTTTATAAATTTAAAATTAATTAAAATTTAAAATATAAATTTAATTAGAGAGTATGTAATTTAAATTTAATAAAATAAATTTAAAATAAAAGTTATTAGCATAATATTAACATCTAAGTGAGTTAGTTTGGTGGTTAGGCATTTAAGTTTCTCATCCATTAAACCTAAGTTAAATCCCATGAGATGTCTTTTTTTGAGGTTTAATCCCTCTTTTTCTAATTTAATAAAAAAATCATATGTGCCACGTGACGATATCTGATTGATTGTTAATAATTTAGTAAAAAAATAATTATTAATTAATTTTAAGAATTATTTGTTGTCGTTAGAGTTATTTTGTTACATTATGCCTAAATTTAAAGGCGGTTTTATCCAAAAAAAATCCAAAAATTTATTTATTAAGAAAATAAGCCCACCATGAATTATTTTGAAAAATATCTCTCACAGTGCTCACGTAGTACTACCTCGTGTCCTACAAAATGCGTAAAAAGACCTCACATTTTATAGGGTATGAGACATGTCCGAAGTGGAATCACTTTTCAGGTAACACAATTTAATATTTAGATAAACCACCTCACGTTCTACAAAACGCAAGGACCATGAGAAATTGAACCATATGACCAATTTATCGCGCTTCAAAATAAAATTTTAAAATTCAAATTAAATCCCTAGGATCTCGCATTCTACAAGGTGCGAGGTCCGTTTGAAAATTTACAGACGCATCTTTTCAACATACCTCCCATCTTACATATTGTGAGGTCCTATTATTTTCGTTTCGTAAAGGGTGTGAAGACTCTTATAAATAGGCCCCCGTAAACCCTTTTTCATCGTACCTTCAATTTTCTCTTTTTCTTATCTAAAATTTTGTCTAAGCAAAATCTGAATATTCGATATTATGGAGGGATTACTGAGGCTCGATTAAAGATATATGTGTTCAATTATTCACAGATAAATTTGGAGATAATTTTTTATTATTGAATTATTTGTTTTTAAAATTTTATTTTAAGGGGTATGAACATGCGTTGACGTATTATATCAACCGTTTTACACCACCTCATGATGATATTCTTCCATATTTGCACGAAGTCGGTTTTGGTTATGTTAGAAATATAATTGGTGGTCCCAAGTTGCATCATATTAATAAACGCATTGCTAGAAAGATAGGGGTTGGAGACGCACACGTTTCATTTTTCATGTATGAAGGCGACTATTACCCTTCAAGATGTTACATTCCATCTTGGGCTACCCATTGACAGAACGACTATTATCAGTCTTGTTGAAAACAACTAGTACGATGTGTGTTTTGAACTGCTTAGAATTCCTCCAAACAATTTGGATGGTGGTAATATAAAGATTAAATTTTTTGGATAACAATTTTACGCAGTTACCCCTAAATGTTACACGAGAAATTAATGAGGTTAAATCATCTTCACGTTTTGCGGGATTCTAAAAGTAAGAGTTAAGGATTGACGGTCTTGGCATTTATGTTCCAAGAGCTTTGTAAAACCGTTGATCCAGAAAAACATATTATTAGAGGATGTCTGATGTTATTGAAGTCGTGTGCTTGGTTCTAGTAGACACTCGTTTTTTGTCCGGGTCTACAAAAATATTTTATTATATTATATATTTATTTATTTATTATTATTATTATTATTATTATTATTATATTTTTATTTTATTATTTTTGCAAGCCCCGCACTCAACAACTCGATTTAGTGAGATTCAGAAAATAAACCAACGTATTTGAATCCTATTGAAACACTAAAACCAACGTATTTGAGTCCTATTGAAACACTAAAACCGAAGCATTCTGAGTCCAAGTAGGACTCTAAATCTGAGCTACAAATAAGTTTCTTTAGACTATAAATAGACTCAAGCATCAAGAAGAAAGGACACAGAGAAAAACGTGGAACCAAAATCAGAGGAAGGGGCAACGATTTGGAAAAACTGAGGGAAGAAAAGAACAAAAAATAAGCGTGGAGGATCCAAAACCAGTATCTAAAAGCACGAGGAGTGGCAGAGCATTTTCATTGCAAATCCAGTTTCTCTACACGCAAAACATGGAATATGTAACAACTTTTGACTTATTCTTTTTATTTCATTTTTATTTATTTACTTTATATATATTTTTCATTTTCTCCTAATTTTAATATTTTTTATTTCTTTTTACATTGTTTTATATTTATTTATTTATTTATTTCATTTTTTTATTAATATTATTATATTAATATTTTTTATTATTTTTTTCTCATGTTTATTTTCATTTCTACAATCCAACACTTTTGACTTTTTAGGGATACTTTCAATCGATCAAAGATAATTAATTCGAATTGAATTTTTAAATTTTGATTTAAATTTTGATTTTCACGATTAAGACAACCGATGAATTAATTGGTACCGAAAGGGCGGTTCAAGGGTGCTAATCCTTCCTTGACCGTAACTGACTCCCGAATCCGACACATCTTTGGAAAGATGTATATCAGGTAAGAAATAGGGTATCCGATCAACTAATTTGTTTTAAAATAAATTATCGGTGGCGATTCCAATTTGTTTAATCCAATCGAAGCCCAATTCCGGGGCCCAACCGAAAGACGGTTCCGATAGTTCTGAATGTTGTTTTTACTCTCCATTCTTAAAGAACCGACCACATTTGAATTTTAACTACTTTTGAGGTAATTAAAAATAAACCAAGTTTATATTTATATTATTATACTTTTTTATAATATGAGAAAAAATATTTTTTTGTTATGTGAATGATAAACTCTGTTTAACTTTAGATTGTTAATTAATAAGATGACATATGAGGTAGTTATTTTAATCAATTTTATTTTTTGATTTAAAATCATTTTTTAATTTGAGATTATCTAACTTAGATCAATTTTTTGTAGTTCATGTGGACGTCATGTAATGATCATGATATTACATCGTGTACTCCGAGTGAAATATATCTCAGTTTGGGCGTTAGGATACTGATGGTCTCAATTATACTCTATGAGATAGTTGAGTGGCATCCTACCGATTGCATGTTACGACAATTTAACTGTGTCCAAGTGAGTCCACCATCACCACTAGACTTAGACGAATTGCATCGCTTAACTCGATAAGGGAAGACAAATGTTAATTGGACGCTTCATCATTTGCTGTGGGTGTTCTAGTAGAATAGAATATTGGATAGGCGACTCGTTTCTAAACCCGAAAATACTCCCTAAACATGCCTATCAAGCTATTTTAGCCTCTTCTTCATGCACAAAACCAAGCTTTGGAATAATTTTGAACATGTTTTTTTTACCCCGCTTACAATGTCTCATATGTGTCGATATTACCCTCAATTGAAAGATAAGTACAAATACTACGCCTCTAATCTTAAAAATTACGAAAATTTTCATATTAACTACAAAACAAACCTTGAACATGTCTATCAAACCATTTTAGCTTTGTCTTAATGCACAAAACAAGCTTTGGAACTTTTTTAACACGATTTTTAACCCGCTTATAATATCTCGTATGTATTGATATTGACCTCAACTGAAATATAAATTTCAATATTATGCCTCTAATCTTATAAATTACGAAAAATTTTAGACTAACTACCCGAAAATACCCCCTTGAACATGCCTATAAACACTTGTTGTGCGGGCTGGAAATGTATATACCTCATGTTCTGTAGAAGGCGAGGTGGCTTAAATCATGAATGCGATAAATTGTTGAAACGATTCAATATCTCATGTACCAACTTGTGTTTTGTATGACGCGAGGACATTTACAGACATATTAAATTCTATTATCTGAAAAGTGTTTCCACGTTGAAGGAGTCTCACGCCCTATAGAACTCAAGGTCTTGACAAACGTTTTGTAAGAGGTAATCTTAAAATTTGGGAGAATTTTTCCAATTAATTCTGTTTCGGGGTTATTTATCTAAAAATGAATTTTAAAGATTTTTTTTAATAAAAACGCCATTTAATAATAGTGTAATAGTAAAACAAAGAAAGAGTTATCCAAATTACAAATAAGAAAAGAAAAGGGGGCAAAAAGTGCCCATATAAGGCATGTGGGAATGTTTATTTTCAAAACTAATGCAGTTAGTCTATTAATTTCCCAAATGAGATGATTTCTACAGGATTACATGCAATGTTTGGGATCTCTCGGCGTCTTTAGGATTGGATTAGATTTCTCGGCGTTTTTAGGGTGAATTCCATTGTTGAAATCTGGGCGTATTTAGCAGGAAAAAGAAGTTGACGTTTTACACAAATATCACCTTAACAGAAATTAATTACTTGTTAGGCACTATTTAAGAATATTTTACGGGTCTAACAAATTTTTAATATTTTCTATAAAATTATTCTTGCATTAAATTACACAATACAATTATGTCTACCAATTACCACTTGACACTTTCTGATGCGTTTTTTACTCTTTCATAATCCTATGCAGTGCATGTGCCGCGTCTTTCTGCAAAATTATTTTTCAAAATGATGATGATGATGATCCGTAATATTTTATAAAATTATTTATATTTTAAATTACTTACCCTCAAAGATTTCCTAGAATATACTATACGTATAAGATTTTGAAAGGGTCAAAAACGCATCAGAATGTGTTAAGTGGTAATTGATAGACATAATTGTATTGGGTAATTAATGTAAGAATAATTTTATAGAAAGTATTTAAAAATTTATTAAATCCATAAAATATTCTTAAATAGTGTCTAACAAGTAATTAATATCGATTAAGGTGATATTTGTGTAAAAACACCAATTTCTTTTTTAAACCCGGATGAATTCACCCTAAAAATATCGAGAAACTAATCCAACCCTAAAGACCACACTGCATGTATTCCTATAACAATCACCACATTTGGAGAATTAATCGTCTGCGTTAGTTTGAGAAATAAACATTCTCTTATACCTTATATGAGCACTTTTGCCAAGAGAAGGGCGTTGACTTTTGGTTTGATTGGAAGGTTGAATAGGGATAAGATTGGAAGGTTGAATAGGGATAAGATTGGAAGAGATGCATGCATTCACATCCTCCGATGCATTATTAATGAGAAGCAAACACATGCATGTGTTTCTCAGCTAAGCCAAACCCCAAAGCGAACAAAGAAAGCAGGGGCGCCATGGGTTTACTCCTCGACTTCTTCTCCGATGACCAAAACAAAATCGCCAATTCCACTCGCAGAACAAGCTCCGGTCTACTTCTCACCAAAGCTTTATCAATCATTTCATCTGTGCCCTTTTTCTTCTGCCCACCCTTCTCCTCTTCGCGCTCTCTACCTTTGAACCCTCCACTCGAACCCCACCAGCCATTAAAGCCGCCCCTCGTCGAATCTTGTCCCAAAACCCCCAACTTTCTTCTTCCCAATGGTTCTTTCCAATGTGGGGTCATAAACCCCTACAGCGCACTAAAAAACCCCGTGCTTCTTTCTCTTTACAAGGGATGGGAATTTTGTATAGACGCGGGACGAAAGCCATGAATGATCTTGTTGTCGGCCATGTTATTGAAGTTGTGAACGAAGATGATCTCAGGCTTTTCTTGATTGTCTTGCATAGGTCGGGCGTCACTTCGAGAGCCGACACTATTTTCCTTTTCGGATCTTCTTCCTTAGCTTCAAGATTCAGCTTTGTTATTGAGGAAGAGAACGAGTCCTTCTTCAAACTCATTCGACACTACGACGACTCGAGTGGTAGTAAGGGTTTACTTGACTCGGTCTTGAGTTTTGACTCGACCCGGTTTTGGAAATCTGGGAAGAAAGATGTAAAGGAGACTATTTGGGGAAAGAAGGGCCGAGGAAGTTAAACTAATTCAACTGAAGTTGAAGGTGGTGAGTCAACTCCGTTGACATATGGCTCGGTTGTGGGGTTTGATATGAATGAGTTGACTCCTGTGAACTCGCGAGCTGGGTACCTAGATCACGTTCCGATGAGTTTGAGAAGATGGGCTTGTTATCCGATGCTATTAGGGAGGCTTCGGCGAAATTTCAAGCATGGAATGTTATTGGATGTTAAAAGTTAAATGTTACTGAGTGACCCGCTTGGCCGTGTCAGGAATCGGAGCCCCGAGTCGTTTTACATATTAACGAAGGAAAGCAGCTCTGGTAAGCATAGCAAGCGGAACTCGGAGAAAACTCAGTCTCTCACCTTGTTAACCCGGGGATTTTGATGGGTGGGGCTAGGGGAATTCGAAGATTAAGCAATGCGATGTTGACCGAGATTGTCAGGGCTACAATGCAGCATAAGAAGAGAAGTTCCATCCCTGAGTCAGGAATTTTGAGAGAACTCGTCGACAACGGGCACATACTGAAGAATATAAATTTGATTACATCAACCGAGTCAATTCAGGAAGCTAGTTCAGTCATGGGATTGAGTCCCAACACAGCTTCAGATTATTCAATTATCCACCGTGGTAATAGTAATTCCGTTATTACGAAGCTAATATGTTTAATTGAAGTAGAATCTTCTGTTTATAGGGATCATGGTTTTCATAACCGGACCGGTTAGCGAACCGGTTATGCTATCGGTTCACTGGTTCAATCGGTCGAACCGATCCGACCGGTCGGAAGAACCGGACGACGTCATAATTATTTAAAAATTAAATAAAAATACTAAAAATATTTAATAAAAAATAATTTTTTATATCACAAGTCATATTCAAAGCAAGTCATAAATATATATAAGTTAAAAACCATAAAATCAAGTGAAACAAAATGATTCAAATTAACTACAACATAATATTTAAGGTAAAACATATTAAATAATAAATATAATTATATAACTATAATTAAAAAAATAAATTTGGGGTTAAAAAAATTATAACAAAATTATATAACTATAATTATATAACTATTCTTTCACTTCAATCAAGCTCGAATTTTAGGTTTCAATCGATCTTCTAATTTTTTTTTTGAGTTCAAGCCTTTTTGAGTTCAAGTTTCAATATTATAGTTTGAGTTGAGTTGAACTTGATAATTTTTAGCTTGTGAGTTTGAGTTGAGTTGAGCTTACTTTTAAAGTTTTCAAGTTCGAGTCGAGCTCAACAATACTCGAGTTCGACTTGGCTCGTTTAACAAACGACGTTGTTTGGTTTAATTTTTTTTTAAAAAAAACAAAAATCCCGGTTTTTTCCGGTTTTTACTGGTTTTCTGCCGGTCCGGTTCGAACGGTTCAGCAGTTCTGGCCGATTCACTAATAGCGGTTCAACCGGTTTAGATTGAACCGGACTAAGCAACGGTTCCCGGTTAAACCGGCCGGTCCGGTCCGGTTTTCAAAACAGAGATAGGGATTGCTAGCAAAATAAAATAATATTAGGGAAAATTTTAGAAAATGTATATTTTTTTGCTTTTCTTTTCTATTTGTAGAATTATATTTCTCTAGATTTTGTTAATTAGTTTTGCAATAATGAGAAGAAAAATATGGTGGGTGGTATTTTTAAATATATTTTATAAATATTTATATTAATTATATAAAAATGTTTAAATTTACAGTTTATATATCAAACTATTAATAATGAGTTATTTTTTTATATATTTATTTCGTATATTACAATATTAATATTTTCTTTAAATAAAATAACTAAAAAATTCAATTAAAATATGTATTTTTATATAAAATAATTTCATTCACAATTAAAGAACAGAAAAAATTCAATCAATTTATCATTCACATGACAATCTAAAATAAAAAGAATCAATAGGTTCTCAAACAATGAATTTTCATTACTTTTATTGGAGTTCAATACAAATGCAATATCTTATACATCACCTTCCTTTTAACAAATCAAAACAACGGAAAATAAAATAAATGAAAGTTGAATAAGAAACAAAGATTATGGAGATACATGGCAAACCAAGTGAAAGAATGCTGGCATGCCATGCCAAAGCTGTCCTTGTCTACCATGTGTGTGATCACCGTGAGAAGGTAGGAAAAAGAAAACCCCAAAAATATCTCTTTTAGACAACATCGTATGATCAAATCTTGGATGCTAAGACATACCAATCCAGGAACCATATACCATCGACAACACAATTTTCCGAACAGAATTCGAGATCAAAATAAATGACGGATTGCTAGTCAGAATGCAGATGAAGCACATAATCACTTGCTGGAATTCTTAGAATAGATCAACTTTCTTCTTCTTCAGGTCTTGCTTCCACTTTGGTAATCTATAGAATGATTCTTTATCCATACCGAAAACCATCTGGAACTCCTTATCCGACAGATAAGTCTGAGAAATCAAACAATAAGAGCAATATGTTCGGGGAAAGTAAATAAAGAGTTAACTTAGAAACATCGATACATTGATGTCAGAACAAACCTCTTTCCGTTTGAGATCGATTCCGGTTACAGCAGAACCAGATATGGCTTTCAGCTGCTCATAACTATATGTACCATTCTCATCCAGCTGTATCTTTTGCTTTGGTTCTGAATCCTCCCCATTGGTTTCAGGTGCTACACTTGTCTCCTTGGCTTTGGCAACCTCCTTAGAATTCTCAACTTCAGAAGGGTCTGCTTCACTTTTTGTTTCGGCTGTAGAATCTCAATGCCATCAGACAGTTTCACAATTATATGAAAAATATGAGGTCAAATTCAATAAAGATGCTGGCATCAGGAAGATTTAGCAACTACTTGCGGACCAGCTTAAAGCAACGGTTTCTGTTTTCTAGATATCTCCTAGTCCAAAGTACACGGGTTCTTACATGGTGGGGTAGATACAGCAGGAGTGCTGCTAGTGGATTTTGCAGGGGATCCATCCTGCAGTTGCGTCTTCTTTTCAGCAGTAAGAACTGCAGAAAGAGCAGCTACAGCTGCTGCCCTTTGTGAACCCTGACCCGTGCTGGAAGGCTTTGGAGCTGACTTTTTGCTTGCTGATGATGAATTGAATGCAGATGATAAGGCAGCTAGAGCTGATGCTCTTTGTGTAGGACCACCATTATTTCCATTGGATCGAGCCTGGGACTGCAACAATGGCACATATCAAATCCTTAACTCATAAGCAGTGTAACAAATGCCTTGAATTCTCAAAATACAGGCACAAATCAGCCATAATAATAATATACATCAAAGCAAATAATAGTATAATACATTAGACATGCGTCAAATTAGAGTATATCTCTAATTATCGTTAATGATAAATTAAGGGTTGTGATGGCTTTTGGTCTGCTCACCCCTTCGGATTTGGGCGAAGAGCAGTAGCCGGTGTAATTAACAGGTTGTACAAGAGGATTCACCCGTGTGTAGTGAGATCCTGGAAGAAGTCCCCTTCTCCGGCCAGTATGACGTAAACAACTAGATATCTTGCTTAGGCAATAAGGCTAATCAAAAGCCACGACTTTCTTTGTGGTTCCTGAAAGTACATTATAAAATGGTTCTCCTATGTTCCTGATAATATGGTGGATATCAATTTTCACCATTCTCTAGTGTCAATTTTCAAAACTAATGAATTAGTGTATGCAAAATAGGCAAAACTTAAATCAAATTGCAGCAAACAATCTTTTTCATAACTCACAAGATAAAAAGAAAAAGGAAAAAAAAACTAGTACAAGGGATAACTCAAAACACTACATTTTCTGCAGTGAAAACCTAATGTCAGATTGGGTTCAGGTAGCAGGTACATGAGCATATCAAAGAAGAGAGATACGCAAAATAAGGGCAGGTAAAGATGACATAACTGTGATAACTTTTGATAAAATTACCATTTGTAAAGTAGGGGCTTCAAGTGGAAGGTGCATAACCATATCAAAGAACTAAACATAAGAATAAAATTGACAGCATTTGAAGTTTTGAATGAAAGACAGCCATAAAGCAAAAATGCTTTTCCCGTATTAGACAGCGAATAGTCTTGTTCAACTTACTAGACAGCTAAAATAGAAGGAATTAACAGGTTCAACTTACTAGCTCCTTTTCAGTTTTTATTAATCGAGACTTCAAAGTAGATACAGTAGAAAGAAAAAAAAAGATATAGAAAAGAGCTCACGAAAAGTTAAGTCGCATAAGAAGTCTAAACTATACATACATATATAGAGAGAGAGAGAGAGAATTCAGCAAATTTAAGTGGCATATACAGTTCATTACCGATGGGGTTGGTTTGGCAGAAGATGGATTGAATGCAGAAGATAAGGCAGCTAAAGCTGAAGCCTTTTGAGTGGGACCCCCTTGGTTTCCATTGGACTTGACCTGTCTCAGCAGAGCATGGAATCCATCAGTCAGGGAACTAGTACATATAGTAAATATAATTGTTTTTCCTTTTGAGAAAAGAGAGACCAAGGAATTATCTACAAACTTGGCATAATATCACTTGTCCTTAATTTACCAATACAAATCGTCAACCTCAAGAAAGACTACAAGGTCGGGATCAAGGCTCCACCTTAGGAGCAAACACTACCAATTTTCATTCATCGTAAAATTTTGCTTAAAATAAAAAATGGTTACTGAAATCAACAAGGAATTAAAAACTAATGACTTTTTTTAACTTGTTAAAAGACCATAATAAGATAAACAGGAAGCCGAAAAGAATTGAAATTGAAAGGCAAAAGGTTTAACATTTATCACAATTCTATCCTAGCTCTTAATCCATCAAAATTTCATAGATTGATAATAAGTTATTTTCCATACAAGGAGCCTTGAAAATTAACCCTAGTTAGATTTTTTTTTATGATCCAAATTTCTCAGAACAGACAGAAACTTCAACCATTAAAATTTGTACTTCATGAGAACTAAGGAAAGAACTTGCCTCTACAGAATGACTAGCTCCAAAGAGCAATGCCACCTTTTTCTGGAATGAGTTTCCTTGCACCTGTGTCACGGAGCATATCTAAGCATAAATATCAAAAAGACAAAGTTGAATACGACATACATGAAAAGGATGAATCATGTCAGTCAAATCTCTGTTAATCCACCCTTGAAAACAAAAAAGGGTGTCACAAATTTCAGTGAGTACAGAAATAATAGCAACTGTATTTATTTCTTATTCGGGTCCATTGTGAGTGGCATCAACATTATAACGCTGATATCACTCAAGATGCAAGAAACTCGCATAAGTAAAATCCTTAAATTTCAAATTTTTGAAGAATTCAATGGTAGTTTCTTAAAACACATTACACTATTCTAGTCAACTCCATCTCTGGTCCATACAATATCAATACATCATCATAATGCATGGAATCCTACTTTCGATCATTGGGGCTCTATCAATTCAATCTGAATTTTATACCTTATGCATTGACTTTTTACTTCCTGAACCTCACAGCTGCTCTAAAGTTTTCTTATTTTTCCTCATTTTACTATTCTTATTTAGTGCAAAGGAAAATAAAACATGCGAAAACAGGTACATCTGATGGCTAAAGGTGTGATTAAATGGTTATTTAGTCTTATACAGACTCTACATTAAACTATTCAAACATTTCCTCGTTAGAAAATAATTGCGTTGGTTGAAACAATACAGATTCTAGATATTTTCCCACTTTGAATCAACAAGCTGAAAATAGGAATTCTCATAATTTCTTGTTGATGAAGATGAAAATGATACAAAAATGATTTAACATTAATTGAAGTGACAGTAAATCAAAAGAACAAGTATAAAAATCCAGTCATGGACACATACAATGGCTCGGGTGGAATCCCATGAAAAGAATGTTGTGAAGAAGCAGGGTTCGTTTCCTTCAGAAACTTTGTAAAGTGGAACATTCGGAGACAAACCATCTAGAGACACAGCGAAGTCTATATATTTCTGCAAATAACTTCTAAAATGAATAACGTGTGTATTGGAAAGATTATAGAATGAAGGAATCACTGTTTTATTTATACCTGGCAAATTTCAAAAACATTTTGCTTTTCTTTGGTGTCCGCGGATTGACCAACCCAAACAAACACTTCAGCATGTGTGTCAAGTATCAAAATGTCTTCTGTCAAGAGATCATCTTGAGTGAAATTGTAAACTTCCTCAACCTGCACAACGAAATGAAAGTTTATACATAGAAGAAACTTGGATGCCTGTAGGAATGAGAGTAAAATTACATCATTAAAAACTCACCTCAAACTTTCCTGAGGTGTCCATGTAGAAGAAGACAAAATCATGGAAATAACAATTAGAATGGTAATAAGCTTCATTAACAACTTAAGCAAATCACAATCATAAATAAGAAAAGACACCTTTATTTAGAGAGAAAGTGAACAAGTGGGGATCCCTGACAGTCTCTGTAGATGCCTTTTTGCTGGTATAACTTTGTTTCCCCCCAAGTGCAGACCAGAAGGCATTGCTCTCTGTTCCTTCTTTAGCATGTTTAAGAGAACCTCCAGGCTGAATGCAAAAGAAGATGAATATATGATTGATTGAAATGGGTGAAGGAGTTGCATGAAAGAAATAGATAGTGCTGAATTTTCAGTATATTTAGTAGAAAATCCTAACTAAAATGCCTTCTAGAAATATACAATGTACAAGAGATTAAATACAACAACTAAATATTTAATTTTCAGTATATTTTATCATGCCTCACAATGTATTCAGAATATATTCAGAAGGGAGAAAATTGCAAATACCTAAACAACTATGTCCCAAAAAGAAGAAAATAGGTACAATAAGCTGAATTGTGATCAAACAAAAACTTATCTAGAACACTAAAAAGAGTTCTGTTATCATTACAAGAATTAAATCTTACCATTTGATTAGTACATGATATATGGCATATATTCCTGTTATTACATTCTTTAGTATTAATTAATCAACTTGAATTGGTGGAATTTAGATTCTAGATTGTAACTTGTATAAGGAATATACCTTCAGAAACTCTGCAACTTTTGCAGCTAATTGCTGCTGTTCTAAAGTGCTTTGATTCCCATGCCAAGTAAAAATTGAAGATCCAGATTGCAAGAGGAAACACTCAGTTGAGTTTAATGATGTTGCCACCTAAATAAAAGTTTTTTTTAAAAAAAAAGAAAGCATTGATGTTAGGTTACGAAAGGAATAACCGTGTTGCACACAGCATGACAACAAACTGCTGGAATAAAATCATCCTGACAAATTTGATGTCAAATAAATTAGCTTGCATCGAATGGAGAAAGAATGAAGATTGCATTTGTCCCCTTCTCTGCTTTTCAACGTCTCATAAATGTATTGGCAAATAAGATATGTTAGCAGGGGAAAACAAATTTCTTTTATAGCATTAATGAACTAAAAGTCAAGGACATTATGAGTAAGCTTCGACTGGCTAAATAAATAATGTCACATTATAATTAGTAAAATCATAGCAAAAGGATTTTTCTTCATTGCTTGAGAGAATAGCAGAAGGGATGGAAACTTCAATAGACAAGATGAATACTATAATGCTTTTTGATGCATCAAATTATGAATAATATAATGCTTTTGGAAGTGTGATTGGAAGAGATTAATCACACTACTTCCAGAAATAAATGAAAAAAAAATCTCAAATTATTTGAGATAGGCAAGGTCATTAAAGCTAGAACAAAACAATGAGATATCTTTTCGATGCATCAAATCTTGTCGATGAAAGAAACAATTCCTCATTGGGAAAAGAAAATAGAAGCATTCAATTGTTTGCCTGTTAACTTGCCGAACTTAAAAAACTACTCAAAATCAAACAGAGGTTCAACTATCAACTTTTCAGTTCAAATTGAAAAACATGTTGCATCAAACAAGGTTCTACTTAATGGTGTCAACAGGAAATGTTAGGGTCTAAAATGTACTTACATGCAAAAAAAAAAACTGAACTAGTGGTTTGTATGTAAGTTTCAAGGGAAAAACATTCATGCACTGGAAATGCAAAACCCAGCAAACATGATATGACGGGGGGAAATTGACAAAATAACCAACTAATACATACAGCATCAACTTGCAGTGCTTTATTATTGTGCACAGCGGTTCCTGAAATTTGAAATAGAGCAACACAATCTGCAGTATAGGTTTCATCTGTCAAGCCTTTGTCTTCGATACTCTTTTTATAACCAGTGCTTTGACCACCCTAGATAGGAATCAATCATAGGAAAAATAGTCAATACCATCCAATTCTAAACCAAAGACCCTCAGGCAGTTAGAAATGAGATTCTAAATTTTGAGGTTAAATCGAATACCTTAAGGACCACCATAGGTTGGAAAAGTGCAATGAACTGTGGCGGCTCTTTACCTTCAAACACCCGACCCTGCAAGAAGCATATATTAGCAACACAAGCATTAGAATATTGTTATTCAGTCAAAGGTAATATGATACCTGAACCGGCCTCCCCTTAAGCGAGTTAAACATTGTATTAGCCAACCGAGCAGCCATCTTTTGGTCCTCCTGATTTAAGAAATATGTATACTTTTAGCAATAATATAGCAGGAATGGACATCACCAGAATAATGGTCCATCAATTTCAGATGTAACTACATTAGCATCTCTTTCTTCTATATAAAAACATGAGAGAATGGAAAAAAGAGGGGCCTCAGATCCGATGCAATTGGAAGTGCTTCAATCTTGAAAATAGACAAAAACTAATGATAAATGAATTGGCAGCTTAAGAATCCAAACTAGGTGGAAATCCAACTTTACAATGTGCATGAAATTATGAAGGCAACTCTTAAATTCCAGGAGTTGTAGGCACTCATATTATTTTAGTAATGACAAGCAGCTCATATTGGCGGCACTCTAGTCCATACTATTTTAACATCAAATTCCACTGTTTCACCTTGCTATGTGACTGTAAGTTCTATCATGAACAGAGAGTAGAAGGTGAATGACTGAATGGGGAAGGGCATATTGTGAAATTTCATACCAACTAAGAACAACAAAAATTACCTCAATGCTATCCTTTCCAATCCAACAGCATAGGAAGTAATCTTCTTTCCTCTCACCCCAGTGGTAGGTATAAAGCACAACGTAGCAGTCTCCACTGTAGAATTTACCAACATCCTCTTTTGGCAATGGTGTCTTGGCACTGCCATAGATGCACCATACCTGAAAAATAAGCAACACTGTATTTGAGCGAAGAGATTTGATCTTTTAAGTCAACTGGCAAAACCCAAGCAGACTATTAACTCGACCTCCATCTTTCCACTGCCTTCAAGCAAAGGAGGAACCTCTTCATTTACGGGAGCACTTTTGGTCATCCCCTTGACACCAGCTCCTTGTTGCTTCAGCAAAGCTAGATATAAAAAAACACCATTCACCAATATTAACCACAAAATATAAGTGTAATTTGTAACTTAGTAATTGATCCCTACCAGCTACTTTTCCTCTTCCCTCCTCAGCACCAACAGTTGTGGTCCCTACCGGCCAAGAATCAAAGTTGGACTTGAATGAATTATTTTCATACCCTTGGATAACACGGGTAATGCGGGTTGTTTTTGGTCTTTTCTGGCCACCAACAAAGTCCTGGAGATAAAAGGTTGAGAATGAGAATTCATGTTCTTAAAATACATGAATAAATCAATATCTTGCCTCAAGCTCTACCTCAGCAACTTGACAGGCAGCCTTTCTGTCCTCTACTTGTGTCACCCGTCCAATCCATACAAAAACCTCAGCACCACAGTCTAGTATATAGCACTTGTTGTTTCCCAGTAGGCCTTTTGATAATTCTCCTCCTACGATCTTCACCTCACCATCAGTTATGCTACAGAAACCAGTGATTCCAAATTGGCAATTGATAAGGGATATACCTCCAAATACAATAATAACAGAAATAATATTCAACCAAAAAGTTTTCAACAGCCTACTTAAAAAAGGCACCAAAAATATGCTCTGTATTAAAATAAGCATATGAAAAAAAATAGTTCAGTTCACCTACATTACATATAACAACGGTGACCATAAAAGTAGTATTAAAGCTGTCCGAAGAAACTCTAAGGTTAATAAGTTAATTTATTCTCTCCAGAGAAATTGTCTAAACACATAAAGGCTTTCTAAGGCCCACTCTAAATATCCTTGTCTCCTTTTCCTTTTTGAAAAAGAACAAAGGCAATTGACATAAGTGTATGAATAAAATAACGCTAATCTCAACCTACACAGTCTCGTGACTTCTCCTAATCACAACATTCTCGATAACACATTAAAAAACATGATTTTGGATTTCTTGCAGCATAAAGATAATTGCTTGGGATTCCAAAGCATATGAGAATCATAACATATTGAACAAATTGGATAAACTAAAAAGGAGGAGCTTAAAGGTTGAATTAATAGGTAATAGTTACCATAACTCCATTAAAAGAAGCTAGGGTTTATATTTGCTACATTAGAACAGCTTGAGTTTAAGAACTGTTATATGGAGGTAACAAATTAAATGTGATACATAAATATGTAAAAGCTTAAGTATTTCAAGTACATAAAAAAGTCTTTGATGTGTGCTCGCAACAACGAAAAAACAAGTTATAAGTCTTATTTTGGTCTTCCAAATTCATGAACAGTTGCTTAATTTTCTATTATGATCTAGTAATCTGATTGCAATCACTAAGAAACTAAATTATAGTTACCAACATATAAAAAGATGCATAGTATTTGCATCTAATTCTAGCAAAATTTTAAAGGCACAATCTTCATTTCGCAACCAGTAAAAAAAAAACATAAAAATACCTATAAAGTTTAGCGGGAGTAGTCTCGGGAATAGCATCATCTTCACTGTGAACTTTCTTTCCTAGTGGAGCAAAACCACCAAACAGAACCCAAAACTCACCAGAGTCGGACTCAGTGTCCAATTTGCCATCATCTGCAGGGTGATTACATTAATGCATATATTCAAAATGTACCGAACTCAGAGTAAAATAAATAAACCTTTCACGCAATTCAATTAGTATTCATAGATTAGTGGAAAAGTGGGGGGGGGGAACAGCATTGTTGATCCTTTATATGCATAAACCCTTACCAACAACTGCAACATTGCACGTTCCATCATGATACTTTTCCTTTAAGAACTGAATAACCTCTAATGCCTTTGCTCTTTCCTGAATATTAGAGTTTGCACCATTGAACTGATAAATCTTATTCTGAGTGTCCAGGATAAATACATCATCGTGATTCAATGAAGATCGAGCAAAAGGAACCTGCAGGGCATAACACAAAATGGTATTCAGTTGATCCTCAATAATCTCATTAAATGCTATATAATTAGTTCAAGGAACTTTTTGTTTCTTCCTTCTTTTTATCCATACTCATCAAACATATGTAGTGAACATCGGATACCTTCTTCAATCTGACAACTCGCTTTCCTTTGCAGACATATAACCGCTTTTCAAACTCTTCTCCTTCTGCCTTATTAAATCCAGAAGCAATGCCACCTTCTAATGGGATAATGCAAGGTTTAAAGTATGACAAAAATTTGTCAGATTCATGGCCTTGAAGTTCCCTGTGCTGCACTGCACGCCCTCCTAGTATTGAATCCAGCTCAATAGTTTTGATAGCAGCTGTTCCAGCCTCATCCTGCACGTGACGAAATGATCTCGAAAGATATCTTAATTCATTTGAAGGCACATTTAAAGCCTGAACAAATTAAGAAGAGTAAAAGTAGATGCAGTGAAAACTCACCTGACTAGTATCTTTACCAATCCAGAAGTGTATATCATATAGATATGAACCACCCTTGCTAGATGTTGTCTACAAAAATAGCATATAAAAGAAGTGACTGAGACATTACAAAAAAGTAGTAAATCACCTCGAATGATTTATCTTGGCCCAGAACAAGGTAAAAACGCATGTACAGCGGTGAGCGTCCACAAAAAATAGAGAAAACAAGAGAGAAACAGAATCTTCACCTGTAAGACAATATAAGAATCCCCCATAAAGAATTTTCCATAGTCAGACTTTGGCAACGGAACTGGCTGAAAATTCTCAATACGCCAGATTTCAGTCCCACTATAAGATGTCAAGTGCAACAGTCTTTGCAAAAAACTCGTAGCATATATATGTATATGGAACATAAGCACACATCAACAACAACAACAAAACCCTATTCCCATATGCAAATGGGTAAGGGGGAGGTGGGGTAGTAAGCTGCCCCCAACGCCAGATTGAGAGCAGCTTCCGTGGAAGACCTCCGGCAGTAAGATAATTAAAAATAAAGATAAAATACAATGCATGCATAAATAAATCAATAAATCAATAAGCACACATCTCAACAAGAAAACAAAAAGCATGTGTCATTTTTTATTTTTGAGGTGGTGTTGGAAAAATAATTGATTATGGTCTCTCTTATCAAAAGTTATGTTTAAATAAATATATATACTCTTATATAAAGAAAATGTTATAAAAATCTCAAGTACATGAATTCACAACTCATTATATGCCCCTTCATCTTAAGGATACGGTTTTTGACCCACTCCTTGAAATGCAGGATCCTGAACTTTTGCTGGGCTAGACATTTCTCAGAGTTATTTTTCGAAGTTTTATCAAGCAAAAATATAATAGATCAACTTGAGAATCCAACCTGCACGAGTCAGGAAATTGCACAAAACTTACTGGAGAAATACATGTATTTTATTATGCACTCAAAAATTAAGTCACAGTACAAAATATTAATAAAAAAACTTTGAATCAATGCATACAATAATTTTAGTTGATTAACATTATGTTCCTATTTCACATTGCACTAATAAGCAGAAAACAAAGTACAACAGTGTAACAATCTGAGCCATAGCAGAAAAAAGTGTTTCTTGTTATAACAGCACAATCAAAAAGGATTCGAATGTTGATGGCAGATAGATTTCCTACTAAATCCTATAAAAGTCAAAAAGGCTATCTACTGGTCTCCGCCTCCTACTGATTTCTTTAAATTCAATGTTGATGGAGCGGTGAGAGGTGATGGTAAAACAGCAGTTGATTGGATTCTACATGAAGAAATTTCAGAAAGTCTTTATGTGTCCAAGCAAGCAATGCAGCCAACTTGACATGTATTGCTTCTAAGTAAAACAATTCTAAACAACATTAACAATCTCAGTAGCTGAATCCTGTCTTACCCATGACCTTCTTTCAAGGTATATCTTCTTTTCTCCATAAATTAATGTCTGGAACTTGATCCACATCAGAAGGAAGAGACTAAAGTCTTAAGAATGTATATCTTCCTTTCAAAACCAGATCTACCGTTCCAGTCAAAATGCTTCATGAATTATTTAGTCTACCATAAAGTTAAATCTCATATAACACATTTTATATTCCACACCAGTATATGAAAGATTAAGAGCAAATTTTCAGCTTGTGTAAACATGAATGACGTGTTCTGCCTATGCATCACACCTTGCCGAATTCAAAACATCAAGATAAAGTTCAAATAATTGAAAGCAGATCTCAAACCAGCACCTCCTATATAAACTAAAAAAAAGGCATATTTCCATATGCACACATTTGACAACTTCACATAATATGGAATTTAATAATAAATAATCTCATATTATTCTGGCCAAAAAAAAAATTAAATAAGATAAACTGACATTCTTTAAACCAATTATCATTAATTTTAATTGTATTATAACAGAAGACCACTTATACTACAAACTAAGTTCCAAACGTTTGCTTGCAGTTGTCGCATGCTCTTAGGAGAATACCCTAATCAATCTTGCTCGAAACTTGGCACAAACATCAATCAAATGAGGACTTTGAGGAAAGCAAAGTTTTTTTTATTTGATCACACAAATAATCAGAAGGCAGCAACAGAATTTTAGAATTAGTGCCATTGATAGGCAATTCAAGCAGCAATTTACATGATCAATCACGGGATCAAAAAGCAATGATAAACTGAATATGAAGAACCCAACAACCTTTCAAAACTTAATTCAACTTAAGATCTGTTAATCTAAATTCTATAATGCTTGGTGACAAAAACAAATTAAACCATTTCTAAACCCCTGCAAAAAAAAACTGAATTCTTAACTTCTCTCAAACTCACTTTGTGAGAATAAAGCTTTAACAAGCAGACAATCAGATCAGAACAAGAGTTAAGGAAAAAAGAAAAAAAAAGGCATTAAAGTTTAGACAAGATCAAGCATACCCATATCAGCAGACATGAAAACATAAACCAAAAAATGGAGATCCAAATGAGTGATAACCCAACAAAGCAAAGAGTTTGATGATACCAAGAAGAGAAAAACAGAAACAGATGGTGATGAAGGCAAAAGGGTACCTTGAGAAATATCTCTCCCCCTCTTGGAGTAAGCAGAGTAGGCCAATAAAAATAAAAGGGAAGATGTTGGGAAAGAAAAAAAAAGGTGAATTATTGCAACGGTATCGTCATGTGTTCTGCTGATTGTTTATCTCTCCAACTTTATATATTCATTTTTCTCAGACTTCTCCGAGATTTGCAACTGAAATATGAATGAATGAATTGTGGTTGGAACTTAAAAGCCGAAAGAAGAAGCAATAGAGAGAAAATATTATGTTTAGAAGGAAAGGAAGGGTTTTTAGGTCAACAAAAATCGTTAACTTTGTTGTAAAAATATCCGGTGACCATAGCATTGATTGGATGGAACTTTTACTCAATTAGCATTACCTTCATTCTAATTCAGTCCCTAAACTTTTGAACAATCCAATAATGTCCATCAAAATCATTCAAAAGTTTTGGGTGAAATTGGAATATTCAAAATTTTAAGGACCAAATTACAATGGGGGTCCTAGTTTTGTCCTTAAAATTTTGAATATTCCAATTTCACCCAAAACTTTTGAATGATTTTGATGGACATTATTGGATTGTTCAAAAGTTTAGGGACTGAATTAGAATGAAGGTTATATCTTGAGGATGAATTTGAAATGTTGAGAAGTTTGAGGATCAATTTAAAGTGAAAATCAAAGTTTGGGGTGAAATTGGAATATTCAAAAGTTTGAGGACCAATTTAGATTGAGCTTTATATCTTGAGGATGTATAATACAATTAACTCTATTAACAAATAACAATATTTATTGAATGTATTCAGATTTTATTTATATTTTTAATAGTCAAGATTTTAATTATAATCATGATTAAATAAGTAATAATAATTTTACTATATCGTTTTAGTATTTATTAAATATATTGTTTTTATATGCTATTATTATTAGATTTATTTTTTTGGAAATATTTTTCATTCACTATTAATAAAATTAAAATATTTTTATTCATTATTCATTAACAGTTTTGAATAAATCGTTTATTAATACTTTGATATTATTATATTTTTTTTATTATTCTACTCTTAAAAATTTAATAATTCAAAAATATGGTTAAAGTGTTATGATTAGAATTTTATGTATTAAATAAAATTTAAAAAAATATTTATTATTACGATTTTTATGTCGATTAAGGACTTTCAAAAATAATATGTCAGGTTATAATTTTATATGATATTTACTATTGTTAAATATCGACTCGAATTTTAATTAATGATTAAGTTAAATCTTATTGTAATCAGGGCCGGTACAATGAGTTTTAATGTCCTGAGCGAGATAATAATTTTATGTTCATATACTTGTACCAAAACATAAATAATTTTTTAAACAAAAATGTAATAGAAATCTAATTTTTTGGGCTAATTTTTGGGCCAAATATATATATATATACTATAAGCACTAGAAAACTGATGTCTCCCTCAAACATGTTGTCCTGGGCTAAGGCTCATCTGACACATGTATTGGGTCGGGCCTGATTGTAATTCTAGTCGTTGGAGATTCTTTAATAATTGATTTTATTTAATGAGTCAATTTTTATTTTAGATAATGAAACCTTTATGGAATTAAGTTTTTTTATTGAACAACTATTTGACTCTATAAATATGGTGTAGGTACCCTTAGAATTGTAGAAAATAATTATTTTAGAGATATGTAATATTTTATAGTCTCTACAATATTTTGAGATTTATATTGTAGATGTTAATTTTATAGGGATATTAGGAGAGTCAAATTTTTCTTTGTCCCATTAATTTTTACCAATTGTTTTATTAGTCCTCTATCAAATTTATTTGTTCATATTTCTTCGATTATATCAAACGATTTAATTTTAATTATTAATTTATAAATATCGCATTAAATTAAGTTTTTAACAAAAAATTATACTTTTTTGAAATAAAGATAAATTTAAAATTTAATTATTAGTTTATAGATATCGCATTAAATTAAATTTGGAAACAAAAATGTATACTTTTTTAATAAAAAAATAAGATTGTAAAACTTAAGAAAAATCAAATATGGTATGGGACATTTTAAAAGAAAATGTCATAATAACACAAAAACAAAGAAGAAAAAAGTCACATGAGATGACGAGTTTGACCCCATTTTAAAAAACAAATAAATAGGAATAAGAAATGAGAAAAGCCAACTCATACAAGGACCATTTAAAAAGACAACAAAGACCATTAAACTTTTAGGTCATTTTCCTTTTTTTGAACCATTACACTTTTAGGCCATTATCACATGATATATCATGGAGACATAAGAGAGAGAGAGAGAGAGAAACAACTTTGGATGGATAGTAATAATGCACAGTTGGTATGTTGCATCCACTGTTTCCATATTCCAGATATCGGTAGGGAGCTCATAAATTGATTGAGAGTAAATTAATTGATCGGAATGAATTAATTCGATTAATTATTTGGTGTTTTTAATAAATCCAATTAATTATAAAAAATATATATTTTTGAATGTATTTAGATTCTCATTTAATTCATTTTCATGTTTAGTTATGATCAGTTTACATTCATTCAATCAAAATTTATACAAAAATTAATTTGTCTAACTATGGAATTTGGGCTTGCTTGATGTGGGCTTGAATTTGGGGATCGGTTTAAATATGAGCCCATTATGCTTTTGGCTGAATAACGTTTGATGTTGATAGTTGTCCCTCTATGTCGATTTTTGAATCTATTGTCTTTGTACGTACTAAAGATCTTACTGGTTAAAGAATTTATTATTATTTTTTGAGGTCTTAAACTTGAATACCTCGTTTATATGGGTATAAACATTTATTGTTAAATGATTAAGAATTTTTAAACAAATACTACATTATATTCATCCTAAATTTATCGAAAAAAATGATTTCATCTAGATATTTGCTTATGGACAAGAGGAGCCAATCCTTAAGATTCTTGCACAACCCTATTCGGATTTTATCAATTTCAATCAACAAAGCCTCACACCCAATGTTTTTTTAGATTGGTAATAGTGGCGAAATTTGATGACAGAGTTTGGTAAATCACTTAAAATTTTAAATTAAATTTTCAAAAATTTTGAAGGGTTAAGTTTACATTTTTTTAAAATTAGGATCTAACTAAAAATTTTGAAAATTTGAGAGGCTTAACGAAAAATTTAAAAATTATGGAAGGGATTTAATTAAGACTATTCAAAAAATTTAAAGATTAATATGAATTTCTAAAAATTTTGTGAATGACAAATTAAATATTTTGAAAATTTTAAAGGTCTAGATTATAATTTTTCAAATTTTATGAGGACCGTTACCCCTACTAATCTGCATTATATTCCGCCACTAATCAGAATGTGATGAAAATGACAAATCTTCCAACACTTGGAGAACCCTTGATGCAAGCTCACCTCACATTGCCAAGCCACGTACATGACTTTCTCATGCTATTATAGCCCTTCGACATTGCCATCTGCCTATGCACGCAAATGTGGTGCAATCGACCTACAATTTCGCTGCATGTTAGACCTCACCACCAAATATGATCCTTCATTACACCAAGCAGAGTCGCCATGTTCCATACCCAGTCCCCGCCTTTGAAATTTTTTATAAATATGTTTCCTCCTAACATAAAATCATACTTCGTCCCGATTGCATATTCTCGGACACAAAACATGGCACGACATGCGGCTGTTTAATGGAAAAAAAGGTCTTTTTAATAAATTTGATGGTCGAATTTCAACATAGTTTGCAGCTAAGGGGAAAAAAGAAGACTTTGCAACTATTTAAATGAGACCTTTAGAGGGAATCTCCAATCAGTAAAAGAATCATACAAAGGTAAACCATCTACAAAGAAGTCTCCTTCCCCATAAAAGAATCAAGGAAACCACCCCACCATCCCCAAAAACAAAAAACAAAAAACAGTGTTTGGTATTACAGTTACAAAAGTGGTCCTCATCCAACCATATTTCTTCGTTGTCAAACAAATTTGTCACCTTCAAACTAATTCCATTAGGAGGGGATCACCTTCCGCCATTATTCTTATTAGCTTTATGAACTCCTCTTCACTCGACACCTTCCATGGATGAACTGCCGGTGCTTGTGCCGAATAATGCGTTGAAGAAGAATTAGTTGAAGGTAGATCTTGCTTATACACCATTGTACTCAGCACCGAATCGAAGTTCCTGGGTGAATCCATCGACAGAAAGAACACGGGTACAGCAACCTTTTGATGGATATCTAATTTCCCGACCAGGTTAACGAGATCAACGAAGTCAGCCACAAAGTGCCGAGGAACATAGAATATCTCGGAACTGCAAATTATGAGGCTCTGCTCATTCTGCACTACTTCTTTATAGTTTACTTGGAAGTGAACTGGCATTGTACTAACAACTTTGTTGACCATGTCTGCTTGCTTTGAATACCAATCCGAATTTTCTTTGGTTGTCTCGGTTGACCAAGACATAGGTACCTAAATCACATCGAATTAAGAAGAAAAATAATAACGACGACTCATTAGTTATTCATGATCAGCAATTTTATGACAATGGAAACTGCTTCCTTCATTAAATGGCAAATCTATTGCAAATCACAAATACTTACCAGAACAATATATAATCATTTATAAATGGTTAAAAGAAATAGATAAAACCCAAAGTCCTAGGGACAAAAATTACTAATGAAAATTTGTTTTAAATATTTAAAAGAACATATCAAGAGTAGGCACCAAAGAAATAAAATACTAACCGAGAAGGCTTACGTACCTTATCTGTAATCCATAGCTTAGCCTTGTCTGCCTGTAGTAGATTCCAGTAATTAAGAACGGTATCATCTTCAACAAATAAAAAGCCGTCCGCACTAGGGAACCGATTAAATATCTTGGGCAGCTGCCTGTAAAATATATTATGAGATAATTAGTAAACATGACAGACACCGGGTAAAACAGGTATGGCCTCACTTCAGAGATAAGTTTCCATGATTATCAACTATTAATTGACCATTTAACAACAATTTGCTGCCTTTAAGAAGACTTAGTTCAGAAGAAAGGAACACACCAACCTAATTGACTTAATGCCAAACCTAACTTACATGTCAACATAATAGGAAAAGAAAAGACAATTATGGTGTAATTTATATTGGAAAAATCCATTTGCACTACAAGATAACTCCTTCAATGAGATGATTAATTATTAAGACAATTAATTCATTCTGAAAATAAAATGAATGTGCACTATCCCCCCCCCCCCAAAACAAAAGTGTTGTGCTTAAGAGGGAGGTTTAAACAGCAACAAAGAAAATTTTAAATTGAAAATTTATCACGAATCGACAGTCTTTGATTGAAAGAGATGTTTCCCCTCAATTCTTCCTACGAGGCAAAAACCTCACTGAATTCAGTGAGAAGAGAGAGCCTAGGTATGATGCAGCAACAAAATGCAGAGATACTAAAAAAAGAGAGAGGCTCGAGAAGAAAGGAACAAGTTGTCGAGGATGATGAATAAAATCAGAAAAGAGGACAATGTTTAAGATTTTAAAATATCTAATGATACTATCTAGAACCAGCAAATCAAAAGGTTGCAAAGCCCAGTTTCAAACACTATACTGTATCTACTTTATGCAAGGATTTATTAAAATACAACTTTTGCTGCTTAAGGCTTACAAAAGCCCTTTGCAAAAATAGCCGAGTCAAATATAACTCACAAAGTATAATCAAACAGCTAATCAAACAGGGGTAGCCCCAATTGGAGAAAAATTCTAATACCAGAAACATTCCAAGCACGTATAATCTACGTGTAAATGATTCCATCATGAAATTCTTGTGAAAGCATCTTAGAATCATGCTTCTCCCAACCAATGTTCAAATTTGTATGTTCCTTTCCATAGTTCACTCATTTTATATTTTATTTTGAGTTAAAATCAAATGATTACGAGTTTCTTTATACAACATGTCACCCTTCACAACCTAATATATTAGACTCCGCTATTTACTAGTTCTTAATCTCACTACCTCAAATTTTATAAAATAATTTAAAGCATGAAGATTAACATAAAATCGAAGGTTAAGATCATGACTGCCCAGATAAGGATGGAAAAGAAATAAGGCAAATCTACACTCTAATTGCTCAATGGAAAAGCTATCAGGTAAACCAGAATGTCACTTTATTCTCTTAAGAAAATTTTAAGAGAGAAGAAAGTAAATAAATTAAAAATCCAAGTTCTAAGCAAGATGCACCATAGACAAATAAACTGATAAACTAAAAGCATAATGTCTTAGTTAATGAAATGATTCTTACTTGTAAAGGTGATCTAATTGACCTTCTTCAACAGCAAGATCTGAATTCTTCTTTGCAGACAAAATAACCACAGTTTTAAATATCCGCCCATAAAGCAATCTCCACTCCAAGGCAGTACGTTCAACAGGACCATTGCAGAACATGATAAGTACAACATTTCCGAAATTCTTCCTCAAACGAATCAAATTCCCAATCTCAGAACTAACTGTTCCTGTTTCTTCCACTGCTAGATGGACGGACGGCAGTCTCTGAGGGATAAATTCTTTTCGATCCCCATGACCGATAGTTGCCCGTGGTCGGTCCAATTCTAATGTCATCAACCTTGGCTGCTGATAACCTACAGCAAGCAAGTCTTGAAGCCAAGCAGCAGTAAACTTGAGGTCCTGCTCGGTCCAAAAGCCCTCCTCTGCCATAGCATAACTCAATTCCAATATCTTCTCAAACAACCTATGCTTATTTGATCTCCATGACACCAGGAATTTGATCAAACGGCCTACATTCAGATGAAGATCCTTCTCATCTGAAAAGGGGTATGCCTCGATTCTGTCATACCGATGAACCGTAGGTGGATACACAGCTACATAACCACCAATCTCCCACAAAAGCCTCTGTCCCCAATAACCCCTCAATACATCTGAAGCCATTGTGCTAACAGAAACAGGGAGCATCAAGGCCCAAAATGCTGATGAATGGTAAATCGTATTAAACGAATTCACCGGCACCATCATACCTTGCGGCAGTGCCACTTTGGGTGCATGCTCATCAAACCTAATATCAAAGGCTTCCAAGCCCGACTTCCTAGTAAAATAGAACACCGAATCAACATCCGGTAACCCATTCGAACTTCCTTGCTGTATAAACTGTTTCCCACCAAAAACCTCAGTGTAAAACTCCTCATGTCCAATTTCACCTACATTCTCCAATGGTAACCCCCTAGGCCAAACCGACCGTTGCCCGAAATGAATATAAGGGTTGACTATTTTCCTGTCAGGGTTATCATGACTATACTGCAATATAACTTCTTGCCTAGCTCCTTCCCCCACCAATTCTACATCAAAATGCTTCCCTATATCATTATCAATCACTTCACCCCGATCATCGGCATCAAAGATCTTTTTAGCACCATGTTGAATCGCAAACAAATAACCAACACTTTTTCTAACATAAGAATCATAAGGCAAATGATCCACGACACGGAAACCCAAACTAGCCTGCGTATCTAAGGACAAAAAAATGGAACCTTTTAAGCTCCAGTCTCTGGGAGTCCTCGAGTTCCCGATTGCCAAAACCTGCCACCCTTTAATCTTCACCATCTTTTGCAACGCATCGGACGGGTAACTCGAAACGGAGACAACTATCCACTGCTCCGATCTGAAATTAGCGTACGGAGAAGTCTTGTCAGTAATGGGTTTGACCGAATTCCAGTTGATTTGAGGGAGAGATATGGAATTCATGGCGCGTTGGGTCTGGGATTGGAGGCAAATGAAGGAAGCCGTGTCGGTTGAACTGTAGAGGAAGAAAACGGCGGCCACGGTGGAGACTAAGACAAAGATTGCTATGATTCTGTAGAAATTCTCGGAAACCCATGTGGAAAAATCGAGGCTTTTGGACTCAGAGAACCTGTTGGGTTGAATTGTAGGGAGGGTTCTGATCTGGGAAGGCTTAGAAGATTTGGGAACTGCACGGTCTTGGACCAACATTTGATCTTTTGATTATAGAATTTACAAAGCTAAAATCACGTTAGACCTTCACTTGTGATCCTCAGCTTCACCCATTTAGCTTGACTCTATACTTTATGTTGAGTAAATGAAACAAAATTGATGGACAATCTTTCTTGTGGTTGCCGACAATTTAAGGGAAGAGAGGTGGTGGGTTCGGGCAGGCTTTAATGTAAAATTTGTATGTAAAGTAACTGCTAGTAGTTTGGCCTTTGGTGGGTCGTTGTGCTGTAGTCTAGGCCTCAATATGAACTTAACGTTTAGTTATCAGTTTAGGAGTGTGCAATAGAAAGTTCGTTTATGTTCGTTTATTTACGAATATGAATAAGATTTTACGTTCGTTTAATTAAATAAACAAACACAAACAAATGGTTTGTTCGTTCATTTATGTTCGTGAACGTTCGATTATATGTTCGTTTATGTTCGTTCATTTATGTTTATTTATGTCCGTTCATTTATGTTCATTTATATTCGAACAGAAGTCAAGTTGAATATGTTATGAAGATTATTGAAGTTGTTTGGATTTCAAGAAGATTGTTTTGTTGAACAAATTAACTTTAAGACTTTATTATGTTCATATAGCTTATTTATGATTTATGTATATTTTTTCGTATTCGAACAAATTAACTCTAAAGTTGCAGGTTATATTAATGAATTTTAAGTTGTTATTCTTGTTATTTACTTTTTTTATATTCATTTGTTGTGTTCAAATAAGTTTGTTTTTGTGTTGTTCATTTATGTTCATTTATTATGTTCGTTTATGTTCGTTCGTTTGTGTTCGTTTACGTTTGTTTATGTTCGTTTATCATTTAAATTATCATTTAAATGAACGAACATGAACAAAAAAAAATTATTCGTTTATGTTCGTGTACATTCGGTTCATTTACAGGACTACTATCGACTTCTAGAGAAACTTTTCTATTTATTTTTCTTTCGTTTTCCTAGTATACAAGTCTATTTTTCTTTGTGATTCTCCTAGTAACTCTGGCTTATCTTGTTTTATGGTTGGGCTAGAATGATTGAGCACTTGTGCTTAATAAGTGGCTAGTGATTAGTGAATTTAGAACCTGATAAATGCTACTATTCGGCATTTGCTTTTAAACAGTGACTGCTTTCGAGTTTGACAAAGCTTCTTTCTTAACTGCTTTCGAGTATAATTATTTTTTTAATAATCTGATTGAACCTATGACTCTTATAAAATGTTAGGCACTCAACCGTTAAGTTAAACTAGTCATTTAAGTTAATTTCACCATATCTTGTATTTAATTTATTTAATACTATCACCACAAAATCAATATTTTCTGATGATTATAAAATTCAAATATATAACACTTTAAACTAATAATCGAAAGTTTAGTCAAAGCTTCTTTCTTAACTGTTTTCGAGTATAATTATTTTTTTAATAATATGATTATATGGTAATGGATGGGTCTACAACATTCCACTAAAAAACACCTCAAACACACCATTAACTAAATCATTCTTATTGCTCTTAGCATAGACTGAACCTATGACTCTAATATAAAATGTTTATCAGTCAACCATTGAATTAAGCTAGTCATTTAAGTTAATTTCACCATATCTTGTATTTAACTTATGCAATATTATCACCACAAGATCAATATTTTTCATATGATTATAAAATTTGAATATGTGACACTTTAAACTAATGATCGAAAGCTTAATCATTCAACTATAATGAAAATCTATTTTTATTATATCAAACTTAATACTTATACCTTTATTAAATTAAAGCATAATTTTCACTTTGTTTGGAAATAAAAAATAAGTAAATAATTATTTATATTTAATTATAAAACTTATATTAAAGTATTCTAAAAGTATATTTATAATGATATGAAAATATTTTAAAATATTATTTATTTTTTTATTTTTTGAACAGGAATTGTCAATCTTATTACATGTAAAGGACGTGTCAAACACCCAGAAGAAGTTCATTAGACTAACAAACAAAAGCAAAACAGCTGACGAGCAAAAACAAAGCCAAAAGAAAAACTAAAACCCAATAACCAAAGGAAAAAACGATTGGCCCTTCAAATCCTTGCTGAAGAAGTAGAAAAAACAGTGATACGCTCAGCTGCAAGGAACCAAATAAAAAATTTGAGCCTTCAAGCACCTGACCTAGCCACGAGAGTCTGTCACTAAGGGGGATCCAGCCAACGATGGTCCTCCGATGCAGCAACTTCAATACATCTTGGAGATTCCTCCACCCAAATTAGGCCTCTTATTCCCAACGATGTCTCCGCTGCCAACGCATGCACCGCCGTATTCCCACTGTGATGTATGAAACGGAAATAGCACGAGCGAAGAAAAGTTGTATGACCCTTTATCTTATCCACTATAACACTAACTTTTGAGAGATCAGGCTCCGATGATCGTAATTTTTCAATGACCAATTTAGAATCACCTTCGACTATGATGTCCGCAAAACCCAAATCAACAGCAAACAAGACAGTGTGGAGAGCAGCGGTGGCTTATTCCAAGAAAAAAAAGGTAATTTCTTGCACTCATCCTCTGCTCGCTCCTAAAATAAACCCACAATCATCTAGAATAACAGTTGTCCATGCATGTTGTTGGACCTGTATAAACCAAGCATCGAAATTAATTTTGACTGCTGGAGCTGTTGGAGCTTTCCACAAGACCAGGATGGGTTGTTGTGGACTATAAACAATTCTATTTGCATTCTCAAAATCATTGCATTGGGTCTTAACAAGGGTAAGCACATTCTCCTTCCTGATTCTTTTTCCTTGATGATGTTGTAATTTCTCGCATAACATAAAGCCCGAATGGCTAAAAGAACCTTAGCATGCTTATTGACTGAATATTTAAAAAAAGAAACAATCAAACTAGTCTATAAAATCATATGCTAAATTAAGATCGGACCACGAATATTGTAAATCAGACCATACTAATTGCGCTATAACAAAATCACATACGATATGCAGTCCATTCTCGACATATGTATTGCATCACGGACAAATGAGATTATTAACAAATCACTTTTCGTACAAACATTGTAAGGATGTGATGTAGTTAAGAACGAATCACTAAATTTTTTAATATCCTCGATTATCTCCACCTCAAATTTTTTTAATCGTGTTAACTATAAACAAACAGAAAGTGAAATGTTCAATATCAGCTCCACTTCCACATCGTTGAAATTTTCTTTAATAAGTTGCTCCTTCCATTTCATACTGCTACCATCAATTAAATCAGAAACATTTTTACTACATCGTCCCTTGATGATTCAACAAATATCGGCTGACTTAGATGTTGAATCAAAAATAGAGTAAAAACTCTAATTGATAGAGAAGAAGAAAAAACTCTTTAGAATAATCTCACAAAATTACAAAAGGGAAGAACTCTTAAGAAAGCTTTCAAATGCTTATAATTAAGCTTTGATTGTTGGATGATAAAACTCAAATACAAGTAGGGTATTTATAGGTTACAAGAAACAATCTAAACCACTCATTAAAATAAGCACTAAATAATCTAAACCATTGAAATTAAAACATGAGAAAAATACTTAATTTTCACCTAACTAAATTGATGTAAGCAATGACATCAAAACTAAATTGATGTAAGCAATGACATCAAATTAATTTAGGTGTGAACTTATTTAGGCTAATATTGAATTTTTCAACACTCCCCCTCAATGTTAGCCTTCATTCTTTGAATCACGCCATGCTGATGACGGAAATGTTCAAACTTTCCAACACTCAAGCTTTTTGTAAACAAGTCAGCAATTTGCTCATCTGTCTTGATTTGCCTCATCTCAATCTCTTCTTGCAAAACTTTTTCCCTAACAAAGTGGTAATGTACTTCCACATGTTTAGTTCTTGCATGAAAGACAGGATTCTCCGCCAGCCGAATTGCCGATTGGTTGTCACAATACAACGAAATTGCATAATCTACTGGTTGATATAGATTATTCATCAACTGTATCAACCATGTACTCTCTTGAGCTGCCATTGCTGCTGCTCGATACTCAGCTTCAGTGGTTGACAATGATACCGTTGGTTGTCTTTTGCTACACCAAGAAATTGTTCTGGAGCCAAGCTTAAACACATATCCAGTTGTTGATCTCCTGGTGTCATGATCTCCTACATAATCAACATCACAATAACCAACTAACTTGCAGTCTTCACCTTTCTTGTACAAAAGACCATAGTCAATTGTATTCTTCACATATCTCAGTATTCGTCGATCTACTTCCAAATGAAGCTTCTTTGGATTTTGCATATACCGACTCATCACACCAACTGCATAAGAAATGTCAGGTCGGGTCAAGGTTAAGTAGATCAGACTACCTACCAATTGTCGATACATTGTTGCATCTTCCAAATCTTTTCCTTCATGTGCACACATTTTGATATTTGGTTCCATTGGCGTTGAAGTTGACTTGCATTCGAGCATTCCAAACCTCTTCAACAAATCTTTAGCATATTTCTGTTGACATAGAAATATTCCTTCGTGTGTGCGATCAACCTCTAGACCAAGGAAGTGCTTAAGTTGTCCAAGTTCCTTCATCTGGAAACGAACTGATAAATTCTCCTTTGTCTGAAGAATTTCTGCCTCATCATCATCGGTTATGATTAAGTCATCCACGTACACTAGCACAATAGCTAGCTTACCTTCATTGGCTTTGACAAACAAGCTAGAATCTGCAGGTGTTACTATATAACCACTTTTCGTTAGAAATTCAGCAATCTTACCATACCACGCCCTAGGTGCTTGTTTCAATCCGTAGAGTGCTTTTCACAGCTTACACCCATATTCAGGATGATCTTGACTCTGAAAACCCATTGGTTGGGTCATGTAGATCTCTCGATCTAGTTCTCCATGAAGAAAAGCATTCTTCACATCCACTGCCACAAGTTCCAGTCTTTGTTGGCTGCAAGTGCAAGTAAGACTCGTACGGTTGTAAGTTTCGCCACTGGACTAAATGTTTCATCATAGTCTAGTCCATACTGTTGAGAGAAACCATGAGCTACCAATCGCGCTTTATACCTCTTGATTGACCCATCTGGACGGCGCTTTATCTTGTAAACCCATTTGCAAGATATGGGTTTCACATCTTTTATCTTTGGTACAATATCCCAAGTTTGATTTTACTGAAGTGCATCGATCTTTTCTTTTATAGCTGTCATCCACTCAGAACTCTTCGATGCTTCTTCGAACGTCTCAGGCTCCATTGCTTCTTCAATTATGGTTGCATTAGCATATTTGGGATTTGGCCTTCATATTCTTGTTGACCTTCGGAGTTGAGATTGTGGAATTGATTCTTCTGTTTCATTATGCCCACCTTCTTCGTTTGGTTATTGATACACGCCAGTTTGCCAAGGATTCTGAGTCACTCTTTGTTCGATATCATCGCCATTTGGATATTCTGATTCATCTGAACTTGTTTGGAGTTGAACAGCATGCTCCCCCATCTTTTGTTGTAGCTTGTCTCCAAATTCTCTCGAATCTGGCAACACCTCCTTCTCTGAGGACCACCAAGAAGATGCTTCATCAAATACCACATTTCGTGACGTGTAGCATCTTCCACTAATTGGATCACAACATTTCCACCCCTTTCTCTGGCTGTCATATCCCACAAAGATACATCTAACAACTTTCTTGTCAAATTTGCTCCGTAAATGATCAGGAACAAACACATAACATACACAGCCAAATACTTGAAAGTAGCTAACTATAGGTTTTATGTTCCATAGTTTCTCAAAGGGTGAAACAAATCCTAACCTTGGTTGAGGAAGTCTGTTGATCACAAAGGCTGCAGTCCTCATTGCTTCAGCCCAAAATCTTCCAGGTACATTCTTTGCATGTAGCATACTTCGACAAATTTCTGCAAGATGCCTGTTTTTTCTTTCCGCTACACCATTCTGTTGTGGCGTGTTGGCATAAGTGTACTGATGAAGTATTCGATATTCCCTTAAGTATTGAGAGAACTCGTTTGATCTATATTCTCCTCCGTTGTCTGTGCGCAAGCAACATATCTTCTTTCCCACTTCTCCTTCAGCTGAGTCTCTGAACTCTTTAAACTTTGAGAAAGTATCAGATTTTTATTTCATAAAGAAAACCCACACATACCTGGAGAAGTCATCAATGAATGTTACCATGTACCACATACCGCTAATTGATTGTTGCTTAACCGGTCCGAACACATCAGAGTAAACCAACTCCAACGGTTCTTTTGCTTTAAACTTTGACTCGTCATATGGTAATTGATGTGCTTTACCATACTGGCATCCCGCACAGACCGTGTCTGTTCTCACGTCTAGTTGAGGAAGCCCCTTAAGCATCGACTTTTTCACCATCACACTTAGCTTGGAATAGCTAACGTGACCTAACCGCATGTGCCATAGATTTGATGTCTCATTTTTCCTTGTCCTGTCTACATATGCAGACTCTGCTGACATCACGTAAATTGATTCCAAACGTCGTCCCTCCATTGTTGGTGTTTCTGAGATTTTGACGTCACGATAAACCTTCACGTCTTGGGGACCAAATAAGACATAATGGCCTGATGATGTTAGTTGAGCCTTAGATAGCAAATTTTTCTTCATTCCTGGGACATGGTAAACATCTTGGAGTTGCACCTGGTTAGTATTATATCGAGGCGTAACTATTATCTTACCGATGTGAGTTATCGGTAACCTTGAGTTGTCAGTTGTCACCACCATACGACCTCCATTATACTCAGACAGGTTTTGCAACTTCTGTTTGTCACCCGTCATATGATTTGAACAGCCAGAATCTACGATCCAATCATTCTTGTAGTCAATCCGTTCTGGTGTTGTTACCGTGAGAGCTAATTCTTCTTCCTCCGTAGTAAATAACGCTTCAGCATCCCAACCATCTTCACTATTCTCCTTCGAACAAGAAGTAGCAGTATTACTTCCAACAAGCTTTTTCTTGGTCCAACAGTCTTTTGCCATGTGACCCATCTTCCCGCAGTTATAATACTTGCCATCGAACTTTCTACTATTACCGCGATTCTTGGATGCTCCCCCTGAATGAGGGCCTCCCTTTCCTTGGTAATTTTTCACCTTGTCACCATCCTTTTTAAATCCACTGTCAGTATACCGCTGAAAAGTGCCTCTGCTTTTGCTGGTGTAGAGCGCTTCCTCTTCACCTTTCAGCGAGACTCCTCCCATTTGCTTGGCCATGGCTTCTTAACATGCAAGTTAATTTTTGAACTCAACAAGCGATGGCTGTGTCGGCCATCCCTGTACAGCGGCAACAAACCCTCGATATTCGGGTCTCAAACCATGGACAATTATTCTTTTTATCCTGGCTTCCCCAATAGCAGCTGTCGGATCTAATTCTGAAATTTCGCGACATATTGACTTCACCTTGTGAAAGTATTGGGTAACCGCCATATCGCGTTGCGCCATTGATAGAAGTTCATTCTCGAGAAGTTGTAATTTTGTATCGTTCTTCTTCGAAAAGAGTGTAACAAAAGTGTCCCATGCTTCCTTTGGTGTTTTAGCATCCCGAATGTGCTCTAACATTTCTTCTTCAATTGTGGTTTTTAAAGCAAACATTGCTTTGCCTGCTTTAATTTTCCACTTTCGCAAGATTCCATTGGCATCTTCTGTCGCCGGTTGTGTAACTTCACCACCACCGACAACCTCCCAAAGGTCTTGACCTTGTAAGTATGACTCCATACATGTTGCCCACGTGTTGTAGTTTTTTTTGTTGAGCTTCTTTATCCCTCCAACTACTTGAAGATCACCTATCTTAATGGCAAAGCTTTGACTACACCGAACAAGCTTGAGTAACAAACGTGCAGAGTACTAAATTACTCTAAACACAAAGAAGCTCCACAAGGTTTGTAATAACCCCGACAGTAAATCAAGAAATATTTTCTGATGTGGAATATCAGTTAAAAACTGCAGCCACAGAGCATACTCAGAATTTCAAGAGACCTTAAAAAATTGGCTCTGATACCAATTGTTGAATCAAAATAGAGTAAAAACTCTAATTGATCGAGAAGAAGAAAAAACTCTTTATAATAATCTCACAAAATTACAAAAGGGAAGAACTCTTAAGAAAGCTTTCAAATGCTTATAATTAAGCTTTGATTGTTGGATAATAAAACTCAAATACAAGTAGGGTATTTATAGGTTACAAGAAACAATCTAAACCACTCATTAAAATAAGCACTAAATAATCTAAACCATTGAAATTAAAACATGAGAAAAATACTTAATTTTCACCTAACTAAATTGATGTAAGCAATGACATCAAAACTAAATTGATGTAAGTAATGACATCAAATTAATTTAGGTGTGAACTTATTTAGGCTAATATTGAATTTTCAACATTAGATGGAACAAAAAATCATTCCAGATAGAGATCGTCCTCCCTGATCCCATCTTCTAACGTAAATCTTTCTCAAGCATCCCTCTCGAGCTCTTGATACTCCTTTAAATGTATGAAGGAGCCAAGCCAATGTGAGATGATAAAAAATCACCTACCAAGAAATATTTTACCTTCAATAGTCTTGCAACCAGCGATGATGGATTTTGAAACAACCGCCAACATTGTTTTGCAAGTAGGGCGATATTAAATTTTGATAGATCACGAAACCCAAGTTCGTCATTCTACTTAAGTTGACATAAAACTTTCCATTGACACCAACATATTCCGTATTTTCCAACAGATTTTTACCACCAGAACCGAGCCATGATTCCTTCCATCTCTATACACAAACCTTTCGGCAACAAGAAACACGACATGGCATATAAAGGGATCACCTGAAGATCGAACTTAATAAACACTTCTTTACCTCCCTATAAAAGGGCTCGAATGCACCACCCCTAACTCTACTCTGAAATATGTCACAAATATAAGCAAAGGCCACTTTTTATTTCAGCCCACTATGGCCAGTAACCCTAGATATTTTTCTGGGTTCGAAGTACTCGAGACTCCTATTATACATCGAACATCCCCTCTAATTTCTTCAATTACATTTGAGCTCAAAAGGAGACCCGACTTATCAAAACTAATTGTCTCACCCGAACATTCTTCGTATACATGAAGAATCTCCTTGATTTGAACTACCATAGTTGCCACTGCCTCGCCAAAGATTAGATTATCATCTACAAAGAACATGTGAGAAATCGACGGTGCACATCTATTAATACGAACATCCTAAAACAAACCCATTTTAATATACGAACAAAGCAAGGAAGACAAACCTTCACTACAAATTACAAATAAATATGAACTGAAGGGATCTCCTTGTGTCAAAGCTCGTTGTGGACTAAAAGAAGCACCGACCACCCCATTTATAACAACTGAGTATGTAATAGAACATAAATATTTTTTATCATTTGCACCCAATGATCGGAAAAAACCCATTTTCTCCATTACTAGCCACAAGAAACACCACTCCAACTTGTCATAGGCATTGCTCATGTCAAGTTTCAAGGTGAAATAACCCTTTCTGCCATCCCTTTTATATATAAACGAATGAAGTAATTCATAAGATGTGACTATATTATCCGAAATCAAACGCCCCCACGCAAAAGCAGTTTAAGCTTCGTCAATACAAGAATGTAAAGAGCTCTGCATTCTCTGAACCAATCTTAGACACAATCTTGTAGAGGACATTACAGAGACTGATAGGCTGAAAATGGGCCATTTTTATTAGATTAGATATCTTCGGTAACAGTAAAATGTAAGTCATGTTTATAGTGTTTATATCAAAACATCCATCCATAAGACAAATGCAAAAGTCATCAACTTCACCACCTATCAAATGCCAAAATCGTTGATAAAATAACGCACCAAGTTTATCCTCACCCGCCGCCTTAAGTAGGCTCATCGATTTCACCGCTTACGAAACTTCATCAATTGTAAAATGTCGAAGCAATTTAGTATTCATGTCAGTTGTAATGCTAGTGGCTATGTCATTCATAATTCTATCATCCATCGGCCTCACATTGGGTGTGAATAAAGTCAAGAAATAATCTTTGGCAACATCTCCTATTTCCACCTCGGTATCAAAAATTAAACCACCACCCATTTCGAGGGCTGTTATTTTATTCTTACGTCGTCTATTGGAGACAAAATGATGAAAGAAAGCAGTGTTGTTATCACCAAACCTTTTCCAATTTTCCCTAGCACATTGTTCCCTGTACAATTCAGATTTGTCCAACTTGAGATTAAATTGCAACTTTGTTCTATTATTTCACCCAATACCTCGTCTGTTGGTTGTAATTCAACCAAATCCTCAAATTTCTTCTTAAGAAAACTAGCAGTGAATTCCTCTTTTTACATATCCCTTTCAACCACTCATCAAGACCATGGCTCACAAAATTGAGCCTCTCTGATAAACAACCAGTAGACTCATTCCATAACCAGTGCACTTCCTCTTCACAAGAGTTTTCCAACAGCCAAAAAGCCTCGAACCTGAAATGCCACCTTCAAATCATACCACCATGAACAACCGTTTATAGTAACAAAGGACATTGATCTGATAAAGAATGGTTAATGTGTCTTAATTCATAGCATGGGAAAAGAGTCTATCACGCACTATTCGCCAAACTACGAACCAAACGTTCTCTAATATTATTTTCTATCGTGCGACCTTTCTCCCAAACAAACCAAATACATGTGTACCTATATCCATCAGATTACAATAATCTAAAGCCTCTCGAAAATCAATCATTTGTCTTCCATTATGAACGAGTTCACTTTCATTTTTAAATGTGAACAAAATTTCATTAAAGTCCCCAATGATTAACCAAGGGGTATTTTGGTTATCATCGAGTTATCGTAGAATATCTCATGACTCTCGACGACGATTCTCCTCTGGTGCCTCGTAAAATACAGTACACCACCACTGGAATTCATCTGTATTAGTTAGAAAATATCAATATGTGAACAAATTTAGGAAGAAGAAAAGTCTCTTATTTCTTCGAATAGGAGTACACCCTTTTAAGCATAGCAGAAAAAAATAAAAAAGGAAATAATCTCTAATATTTACAAGGAAATAATCTCTAATAATAAGCCTATCCCTAAAAATCAGTAATTAGATTATGGATAATATTTACAAGGAAATTCCTATAACTAAGGTAGAGAATCTCCTTAATTTACGGATTTCCAACACTCCGCTTCAAGTTGGAGTGTAGATGTCAATCGAACCTAGCTTGCCCATAATTTCTTCGAACTTTTTCTACTCAAGCTCTTGGTTAACACATCTGCTACTTGTTGTCGAGTAGGTAGATATGAAACGCAAACTTCCCCTTTGTTAATTTTCTCTGTAAAAAAGTGGTGATCGATTTCCACATGCTTGGTGTGGTCATGGTGTACAAGGTTGTGAGCTATATTAACTACTTCCTGGTTGTCACAGTTCAATATTATAGGTGTTGTATATGATAATTTTAGTTCTCCCATGAGCCGTTGTAGCCACATTCCTTCACATATACCTTGGGACAAAGCTCGATATTGAGCTTTAGCACTGTTGCGTGCCACAACCGACTGCTTTTTACTCCTCCATATCACGAGATTACCCCAAACATAGCTGCAGTAACCACTTGTGGAGCGACTGTCATTAATAACACCTACCCAGTATGCATCAGTGTATACTTCTATGCTTCGATTTACATTTGTCTTGAAATGCAACCCCTTACCTGGAGTCCCTTTTAAGTATCTCAATATCCTGTATGCAACTTCCAAATGTTTCTCCCTAGGAGCATGCATAAATTGACTAGTAACACTTACTCCAAACGCTATGTCTGGACGAGTATGAGAAAGATAGATAAGTTTTCCCACTAACCTTTGATATCTTCCCCTGTCTACCTCTTTTTCATCCTTATCAATTCCTAATTTAAGGTTGGGTTCCATGGGAGTCTCGACTAGTTTGCAACCCAACAGTCCGACTTCAGAAAGTAGATCAAGAACATACTTTCTTTGAGAGATTGAAATACCTGCCTTTAACCTTGTTATCTCCATTCCAAGAAAATATCTAAGATTCTCCAAGTCTTTAAGTTGAAACTCAAGACTTAAGAATTCTTTAGTCTTTCAATTTCAATAGAGTCATCTCCTATCAATATTATGTCATCAACGTATACAATGAGAATACAACACTTCCTATTAGCCGAGTGTTTATAGAATAAGCTGTTATCAGCTTGACCTTGAATATACTGTCTACTCGTCATGGCTTTGGCAAAACGATTAAACCAAGCCCTGGGGGATTGCTTTAGTCCATACAAAGACTTCTTCAACTTGCATACTTGACCCTTTCTTTCTTCGAATCCGGGCGAAAAATCCATGTAGACTTCTTCGTTTAATTCTCCATTGAGAAAAGCATTCTTTACATCCAATTGGATCAAAGGCCAATCTAAATTGGCAGCAATTAAGAAGAGCACTCGAATAGTATTTAGTTTGGCCACTGGTAAATGTTTCCTCGTAGTGCAACCCATATGTTTGAGTGAAACCCCTGGCCACAAGTCTAGCCTTGTATCGATCAATACTCTCATTTGGTTTAACTTTAGTAGTGAAAATCCACTTACAACCCACGGTCTTCTTTCTAGTAGGTAGTTTAGATATTTCTCACGTTCCATTGTCTTTAAGAGCCTTTATTTCTTCCAACACGGCTTGCTTCCATTTTGTTGACTTAAAAGCCTCTTATATGTTCTTTGGAGTTTATACAGAGTCGATATTAGAAATAAATGCATTGTAGGATTTAGACAAGTTCCCATAGGATACAAACTGAGAAATGAGATGTTGAGTGCAACTTCTTGTTCCCTTTCTTATTGTAATTGGAAGATAGATGGAAGGTGAAGGATGTGAGACATCTTCCTCAGGACAGTCCTCAGGTAAAGATGGCATTGGCACTGCTGTTTCAGTTTCTGGCAGCTGATGTTTCCGAGAATATACATGAAGCTGCTGAGTTTTTTCTTGTTATTTTTCAGAAGGAGAAGGTTGTTTTTCTTCATTTGTATGATTAATAGCCCTTGTTTCTTGTTGTTGTATAGTGGAGTTGAGTAAAACAGGGTCCAAATCAGGAATTACAATTGATGTAGGAATTTCAGCAGTGGTTGTAGGATTTTCAGTAGGTTTTGTAGTGGTGGTAGGATTGATAGAATCTTGAGGTATAATGAGAAGGTTGTTCAAGGTCTCATCTTCACTAAATATCTCCCCTGAAGATGAGAGGCTGAAAAATATGGCTCGTTTTCGAAGAAAGTAACATCAAGGGATGCAAACATCTGGTGTAGGGTTGGAGAATAACACTTGTACCCCTTTTGTATAGGTGAGTATCCAAGAAAGACACAAGTGTGGGCTCTAGGATCAAGTTTAGATCGGTTAGGTTGATGATTGTGGACAAATTCTTTGCAACTGAAAGTTTTGGTTGGGAGATTAGGAACACGAAACAAGGGATTTTTTTTAAGAGTATGTAAAGGTGTTTGAAAGTTTAATACCTTTGATGAGAGTCAGTTTATAAGATAACAAATAGTGAGAACATCTTATCCCCATAAATACTTCAGTACACCCATAATAAACATAAGAGCAAGAGCCACGGCTACAATGTGTCTATTTTTCCTCTCAAAAACCCCATTTTGTTAAGGGGTATCGTGACAATAACTCTGATGAATTATTCCTTGCTCAAAAAGATAAGGGCTTAGAATAGAATTAAAGTACTCTCTCCCATTATCCGTTCTAAGGGTATGAATTTTAGAATTGAACTGAGTTCGAATCATTGAATGAAAACTTTGGAAGACTCTAGAGACTTTGGTTTTTTCTTTGAGAAGATAGATCCAACAAACTCTAGTGTGGTCATCAATGAATGTTATGAACCACCTAGCCCCTGTGACATTTTTTACTCGATTGGCTCCCCATAGATCATTGTGGATTAAAGAGAAAGGTTGAGACTGAACATAAGGTTTCAAAGGATAAGGTACACGAGTATGTTTAGACAGTTGGAAAACTTCACAATTCAAGGAACTTATTTTCTTATTTAGAAATAATAGAGGAAACAATTTCTTCAAGTACTTAAAATTAGGGTGTCTTAGTCTACGGTGCCATAGCATGATATATTCTTCTTTTGATATAGATAAGGCCATCCTTTCTTGTGAACTGTTTTTATTCCAAATATATAAACCATCATCAACTTTAGAAGTGCCAATCATCTTCCTCGATTCCTATTCCTGAACCACATAAACGAAAGCAGAAAATTCAACAAGTACTTTCTCATCCTTGGTAAGCTTGCTAATTGAGAGTAAATTACAAGAAAGATTTGGAATATATAGAACTTTATCAATGGAAAATTTTTTAGTAAGTCTGATCGTTCCAATTCCAGCCACCGGGGAGTAAGATTCATCAGCTATGCGAATCCGTGAGTGATCATGACAAAGTAAATATGTGTGAAACAAACTTAGATTACCTGTCATGTGGTTGGATACACCCGAATCTAGTATTCATATTGGTTCATGTCTAGTATTTAAGGCAATACCTTGAATAGCTAGTGATCCAATGGTTGTAGGAGTCCCGAGGAGTTTATGAAAAGCCTCAAGTTGAGTTTTGGTTAACCGAACATCCTGGGCATCTTCTTCAGTAGTAGATATCATTGCTTTCTTGTTTTCTTTCTGATTTTTTCCAGGATAACCATGGAGTTTAAAGCATTTCTCCTTGGTATGTCCAATCCGGTTACAGTGGCTACACCATGGCCTATTTGAAATGGAATTAGAAAGGGTTTCATTGATATCACCTATGAGAGAAGAAAAAAATGTTTAGAAAGAGAGATGAGAGACAAATGAGTAGGATCGAATGAATCCTATGTCTCTCGATACCATGAACAGATTTAGGAAGAATAAAAGTCTCTTATTTCTTCGAATAGGAGTACACCCTTTTTAACATAGCAGAAAAAAAAAATAAAAAAGGAAATAATCTCTAATATTTACAAGGAAATAATCTCTAATAATAAGTCTATCCCTAAAAATAAGTAATTAGATTATGGATAATATTCACAAGGAAATTCCTAGAACTAAGGTAGAGAATCTCTTTAATTTAAGGATTTCCAACAATATATGACCTATAAAAAGATCTCAAAACAACATCACAAGTGTGCTTCTACGCAAAACATTGCCCTCCAATACAGCCTTGTGAATCCACCTCTATTCCATTTATAAAACCCCATAACTTTCGTATCTTCTCCATTTATGAACCTTGTTACTTTATTTCCATAAAGAAAACAACTAGAGGATTAATGTCTCGTAGCTTCTGTCGGAGACATTGAACAGTCTGGGTCATCCCAACCCCCGGATGTTCCAACTCAACAGTTTCATTATGCCTGACTGATAATTCAGGCCTATCGATATAACTTCACATCTAGCATTTAATTCCCCAACACCAGACGAGACTGCCAGACCGCTCCTCTATCAATTTACATTGTCTTCCCTGTAAATAGGATTCTCCTCATCCACCACAACCATTGTGACATCCCCCAATCTGTTCTCATCTCCTACCATATTAGTTGCCGAGAAAGATCGAGACACCCAAGCTTTTGTTTGCTCTTTGGCATCCAAGCCATGATATAAAATCTGATTAGGATTAGCCGCCCTAGACACCCTGACTTCTCCATTCCCCTATTCTTCACGCTACCATGGGATCGTGATAATCCCCTCCTTCGTGGAGCAGCATGAATTGAATCATCCCACAACAGCGCCTGATCCTTCTTATCTTGTACAATTCGAAGTGGGCAATATTTTTCACCATATCTAAAAAATAATCTCAGTTTTTCTTTCTAAAATTGAGCATAAGTGAAGGACTCGTTTGGCAACGTAATATTTTTACTTCTCTTTAAAGGTTTCCGAGAATCCAATAGAATTCTCACACGAATGTTCCCTTTATAACCCAACGCAATAGTCAAAGAATCATACCCAATAAAATTCCCAAATTGTTGTGCAACCTATTCAAAAAAATACCCAACCGATATTGATTATAATCCAAAACGCAACCCAATTTAGCTCCACCATCATCGGATCTTACCTCTGTTTCATCCTGTGCATGACAAAGAGATAAAAATTAAAGTACCACAAACCGTTCGCTTTTATTCGATTTACGTCATCCTCATGGAATTACCAAAATAAAAATATACTAGCACCCAATTCAATGATAGAAATCTTCCAATTGGTTGCCAGATATTTGCTAAAGTTTATCTCATTGCCTGAAATTTCACCATGCTCGCCGACAAGAAACATCCCACAAAACAATGATCAAAAGAAATAAAAGTGAGAGATGACGATGAAACCAGGACCAGACTAACCTCCTCGTCTTCACCCAAGGTGAAATCCTCTAAATCACACAAAACTTCCCCCATGGCAAACCCACAAATGCAAAAAACATACTTAAAAAACTGAGAAATCTCATAAACTACAAAAAATAGAGAGACGACTATGTCTCGATAGAGAGAAACCCTAGCACAAAGGGTTTTGATAAATTAAAATAAAATATTATTTAATTTTTAAAATCATATTATTTATTTATTTTAAATAATATTAATTATTTACTTGAAATAATATTATTTTTAAATTATCTATTTAATTTTATATAATACTATACATAATTAAAGTGATAGTTGAATACTAAAAGTATAATTTACGCTAAAATTTAAATTACTTAAAATTAAATAGATATTTTAAAAATAATTTTATTTCAAATAAATAATTAATTTAATTTTAAAAAAATAAATAAATATTTTTATAATAGTATAATTATACTTTTTTAATTATTCTATATAATTTTTATAAAAATATATAAATTATTTAGCTATTTTTTATTTCTAAATAAAGTGAAAAGTTATTTTTTTAATTTAATAATGATATTATTATTAAGTTTAATACAATAAAAAAAATTAACACCATAGTTGGGTGACTAAGTTTTTGTAATTAATTTAAAGTGTCTTGTATATGAATCTTATAATAATAAAAAAAATATTTATTTTGTGGTGATATAGTTATAAGTTAAATACAAATGTCATGAAATTTAACCAAATGACTTGCTTAGTTCAATGGTTGAATAATTTGTTTCTCATATAAGAGACTTAAGTTTAATTCATATTAGGAGCAAGAATGATTTCTATTTTTTATCTCTGTAGGTGGCGACATGTCACCACTAATTAGTTGGATAAATTAATTAAAAATGGGAATAAAGAAATATATGATGTTGTAATTAAAAAATTGACATCTCATGTCACATAAGTATCAAGAGACTTAAGTTTAATTCATACTAGGAGCAAGAATGATTTCTATCTTTTTATCTCTATAGGTGGCGACATGTCACCTCCTAATTAGTTGGATAAATTAATTAAAAATGAGAATAAAGAGAAAGGTGATGTTGTAATTAAAAAATTGATATCTCATATCACATAAGTATTGTTCTTAATGGTTAAAAAAAGTTTAGTTAATAAGGACAATTTATTATGTCGTTTTAATATTTATTTAATAAGGACAATTTAATTAGTGATGTGTTTCAGTATGTCGTTTTAGTGGTGTGCGACATGTCCTGTAGAATTTTTCATACATTAATATTTTGTTTGAGATTTTTTTTTCCAGTTATATATGCATTTGACATATATAACTGCTCGAACTTAGATCTTATAATAAAAATATAATTTTCTCTTATTGTTGAGACTGTTCGATAAATTCAAATATAAATAGTTTTATAAAAAAACTTAAAAAATATAAAATATTCTATTAAGAAGCTGATAAATAAAATATCAACACAATTTTAAATTAAGGGGGATAAAGCATATAATTAGATGCTGTCTATAATGTTGCAACCACCCTTTTTTAAATTTGTTTTGAGTTGGCAAAGGATCGAGATTTGGCTCTGATGACGCAGATGGTTTGTCTAACTCTAATTTTAGGTTCATGGTTATGAATTGGTTGGCATTTCTTTTGCCTTCTTTAATTTTTGGTTAAATTTTCGCATTATATGAGATTATATAGCCAACAAATTTAAAATAATTATATAAATTTAGTAGATTAAAGAGAATTTTGCTGACAAATGTATTTGCGCAAATTAAATTCTAACTCAAATAACACTTAGCAATATTCACAATTAAACTCATTTGTGTTTTACTAAAATTGAGTTATACTATACTCTTAGATGTTAGTATATGATTTCAATAATTGTTTTTTTTTCTTTGTTATTGTTGAGATGCTTTGACCTTGTTTTTATATTCTTTCTATGTTTACTAGCTGTTAGGGATACAATAGAACCATTACATGCAGAGATACAAACATTTATCGCACGAGGGATCAATCCTTTTATGAAATAGATCAATCCTGAAGTGATTAGGGGTGCTTATCGAGCAAGTCGATCGCGAATTCGACAGTGTTCCTCGTGCTCGTTGAAAATTTTGTTGCTCGACTCGACTTGTTGCTCGTTAAAATTTTGCTCGACTCTTGCTCGTTAAGAAAACTTGTTGCTCGACTCGTTGCTCGTTAATCTTGTTGCTCGTTAAGTCCATTACTCGTTAAGCTCGATGCTCATTGCTCGGCTCATTGTTCGTTAAGCTACCGAAATTTTTACTTTATTTTCTTAACTATATGTAAATCTACTAGTACTATATAGAACTTAGGGTAAACTAAAAAGTTGGTCACTTTTGTTTCAATTTTATAAATGTATGGTCACTCGATTCAAAAAGTTTAATTCATAGTCACTTTTGTTTCGTTTTAATTATTTCGTTTCATTTTAATTAAGATGTGGTCACTCACCCTAAACGACCATTAAAGGTTTAACGATTTGATGAAGTGGCACATTAATAAAATGATTTAATTTTTGTTTTAACCCTTGAATTTTGGATAAAACTTAATTATGAACTTTTTTGTAAATCTAAAACAATTTAGGGATAAATTTGCAATTTACCATTTTTCTAATATGCTTTTCTTCTTCATTCCCTCCTTACAGCGCACACCCCATCTCCTCCTCCTCCAGCTAGCGGCAAAGCGAAGCATAATGATTGATAACACAAGCTTGTGCTGCTGTAAAAATGGCTCCAGAATCCATTGTTCGATAACATCAGCCAATACTTGGTACCTGTTCAGATAAAATAATCCTTTTGATTTGTCGTCACCTACTTCTTCCTTCATCTCTTCTGCTTCTGCAACTCTTCCTCACCAACTTCTTCCTTATCCCCATTCTGAAACTCCAGACCCGTACTATACTGTGAAAACTTCAAATTCGGAGCCCCTTCACTAGCAGTAACAACCTCGCTGATAAGATTCTGACAATAAAAAATTGAACTCCCTTCGTTTAAATTCTTATAAGTAAACTCTAAAAGCTCACTAACTGGAACTGTTTTGATAGAAGCATCCATGGAATCCTCTTCTACTCGGGTGAACACAATGAGCACAATCTGGGCTAGAACAAACTTAGCACAGATCTGATTGGTTCCGTTTAATCAGCTTAAAGACACATTATAGCAAGTTTTAAAGATGAGAAGCAAGCAATCGCCACGGACCAAAGCGCGAGAGCATCGAACGGCGGACAGCAAAACTCGGAGCATAGCAAGCTCTATCGATTCCTCGCCAATGCCACCGACCTTTTTGATGGCCTATTGTCTAAATTTCTCATTTAGATGATCTATTACATTGTATCCATATCTAAATTGATGGCCTTTTTGGTTTGAAGCATGAATCCAATATATAACTTTGGGGCCGTTTTAGTCCTCTTTCCTACCGAAGGATTCGACCTTCTATGCTATGAGTAAACGCCTCTTCTTGTCATTCTTCTTTCTGGGATTAACTGGGTTAGTATTGCCCTCTAACCACTCCTAATTGATATGTTAAACTTTGTTTGTGCTTAATAGAACAACCTGCTAACCAACTTATCTAGTTTCGATTACTTGGGATAGGATATTTGGCAACCAGTTTTTATTTCTCTTTGGTCTGAGCTACGCAAATCCAACTTATGCTGCTGCCATACAACCTTCAATTCCAGTGTTCACCTTTCTCTTGGCTGTGATGATGGGGTAATGGCAAAAGATTTTTTGCTTCTTGATATTGGTTCGTTTCTATATTTCTTATAAACTAAATGTATATATTTTGATGTCTGTTGCCTTTAGCCATATTTTGTATGAAACTGATCTACTTGCAGCACAGAAAGAGTGAATTTGCAGAAGACTGAAGGTCAAGCAAAGGTCGGAGGTACTCTAATCTGTGTTTCTGGTGCAATACTAATGGTTATGTTTCGAACAGGTACCAAGTGATGGCTGGTGTTATTGAACAACGGATTCTGGAGCCATTTTTATACCAACACAAGTTTGTGTTATCAAACGTTATGTTTCGCTTTGCCGGTAGCTGGAGGAGGAGGAGATGGGGGGTGCGCTGTAAGGGGGCTGAAGGAGAAAAGCATATTAAAAAAATGGTAAATTGTAAATCTCTAAATTTTTTTAGTTTTATAAAAAAGTCTATAATTAAAATTTATCTAAAGTTTAAGGGCTGAAACAAAAATTAAATCTTTTTATTAACGTGCCACATCATTAAATAGTTAAATTTTTAACGGTCGTTTAGGGTAAGTGACCACATCTTAATTAAAACGAAACGAATACATCTTAATTAAAACAAAACAAAAGTTACTATGAATTATATTTTTTGAATCGAGTGACCATACGTTTATAAAATTGAAATAAAAGTGATCAAATCTGTAGTAATTTTAAAGTCTAAATTGCAAAGTAACAATCTACAAATATATTAAAATAATAAATAAGATTTGGCTTTTGAGTGTATAAAAGGATTTTTTTAAGATAACTACTAAATAATTATATAAAAAAATTAACGAACTGCTTACGAACTTATCGAGTTACTCAACTCGTTAACATATCGAGTTGAACTCAATTTAAATCGAGTAAGCACCCCTAGAAGTGATGCTTCTCGGGAAGAGGTCAATCATTTTAGTTTTTCTTAGAAAGGAATTGATCTTTTTTAATAGTGGATCGATCCCATAACTATTGTGATCTCAAGATTCGATCCTTTTGTATAATGAATATGTCCAATAGCTATTGTGATTAGGATCGATCCTTATAGAATGAATTAATCTTTTTGTCAAGAGATTAATCCTTTTTAAAAAATCCCTGAAAAAGTGAACTTTTAAGCACAAAATTAATCGAGTGTGAATTTGAAAAAGTTCGATTAAGTTAAAAAACATTTTGCAAATATTTTTTTAAAATTTATTGAAATTTAAACTTATTTATAAATAATTTAAAAAATCAAATTAAATCTAAAATTATTCTAATAATTATTTATCGTATTAAAATATAAATTTAGCAATCTCCTCTTTTGTATAATAAAAACTTCTCTCCAATCATAACATGCTTCACTCAAACAAGAGCCCATTTACTCACTGACATATGAAATATACTTTCTAAAGTAGGGGAGAAATGATTGTGCAACCGTTTTAATATATAATTAAAAAAAGATGTTATCAATTTTGTTTAATTTAAATAATAAAATTAATAAAAATTATCGAAAATATTATTATTTTTATCGGTTTTGTTATTATTGGACGTTTGGTAAAACGTTACCGGTTTTGTTATTGTTTGGCACTTTAACAGAAATAAAAATAATAATGTTTTAGGTATTTTTTTATCGATTTTGTTATTTAAATAATAACAAAACCGATAACATATTTTTTTAACTGTATATTAAGGTGCGAGTGTAGAACTTCCCAAAGTATGGAAAATAACACCTTGTAAGTTTCAGATGTTTACTTGAAACACTTGCATGCAACATCTTTAGTAGGATGGACCAGGGTTTTCTATTGTTCATGAAAATTTAAACTCTAGTATGATTTAGAATAATTTTGTATTTCCATTTTTAAAGTTTTATAAATTTATCTTCTAAAATATTATTAGTTCATCATTAATGTAAAATCCTCCGTTGATAAAAGTTGCAAAACGTAATAATAATGAAGAAAGAATGATTAATTGCAAAGCCAAACAAAACAAAGTCTAGCACAAGACTTTATTCGGGGGTAACAGGAAAAAAAAACTCAACTCATTTGTGAAAACAGAAGCAAGCGTTAGGCCTTCAAGATCCACAACCAGATTTAACAATGAAATTCCGGTGGCTGATTGGATTCATCACCACCGGTGGACCAGCCGTGCGGGGCCATGCCTGAAGTTTCTTGTCTGTTTCTTCCCGCCATTTGTTGCATTTTACAGTGCGAGGTGTTGTCCCTGAGTTGAGGAGGAGATAAATCCATTCTTAAACCTTTGAAATACTCGATATGAAAAAGCTTCAAGGAAAAAAAAAACAGTGACTCACCTCCTAAAAGCTTATTATCAGAAACAAGCTGATCAGATACATAAGCAAAGGCAAAGGATGCTGCAACAGAAGCTATTATATAATTTGCTGCCATTTTCAAGCTGTAAGACAAGAAACCATGCTCGAGAGAAAAAACATACATAAAAATTGGGTGCAACAATAGTGAATTTCAAGATGCTAGTATGAAAAAACGATTACATGGAAGGCAACCTAGTAATTGCTTATTTGCAACAAAATTATCAAACGTACTGGAAATTCAAATGACCTGACATTTACATTCCTAGTTTGATCATGAATCAGTTAATTAATCGGGTCGGAGCTACCTGTGCAGCGGGGCTCGGGTCAATGAGAAACAGAAGACCAGCGATGAGGGAATGTGAAGGACCAGCCCTGTAGAGTATAAAATTAATAAGTTAGCTGCTGCATTGTGAAACGAGGTTTATTTTATAGCACTATAGATCCAACGGCCTAATTTCTTTCTCTCCATCCGACGGTTAGCAGTAGTTATAGTATATTTTAGAGAGAGAAAACTCCTGATTTGTTTTTTTTTGGTACGAAAAACCCTCCAGATTTAAGTGAACTAAAAGATGATCGTTTGATATTTAGTAACACGAATTTTTTCAATCGAATAGTAATATTAAATAATTTTTATTCTTATAATTTTTTAAATAATTTGATAATTATGAATATTACGAGAGTAAAAAAGTTTTTATGCTGTTGATAAAGAAAAAATGAATAAATAAAATTAGAAAGATGCATGAGAGGGATTGATAAAGATGCAAGTAACACATATATCAGTAAAAAAAGTTTATAATATAAAGATGGATAGTTACACATATTGTGTATATATAGATATCAAACATGGCTCTTAATGGAAGAACTATATCCGCTTTGATCATCATAGTACTTGGACCAAAGCATAACGCCCCCATACTTCGAGGAATTCTTTATAGCTGGGAGAACCCTGGATGTGAGATCATTCACCGGGATGAAACCGCTGCCCGCCGCATCCGGAGATGCCGGTAGGCCGAGGAAAATCTTCGTGGCCGGTATATCCGAAGTCCATTGTTTCCATGCATCTTCGAGGTTGACAATATCGGCAGATGAGTACTGGCAAGGAGGATTGTTGTAGAATTGGACCCAAACATAATCGAATAGACCTGTTTTGAGTGCATTTCCGACCCAAGCATCAGGGAAAGGGCATTGAGGAGCAGCCGTCAAGTACACTTTCTTCCCTTTCTTGCTATATCCCGAAAGGTACTTTGCGAGATCGTCCCAGTGTTCGCCCGTTCCTCCCTCGATATCGAAATCGATTCCATCGAGAACGGCGGGTCCGAGCGGTCGAGACGAAGATGTTCCCCCCAAGAAATTGTTCCAAAGATACATAGCAACTTGCCTAGCGTCATCGGACGAAGCAAGGGAGTAACTACCGGCGCCTCCGCCCAATGAAAGAATGACTCTAACACCTTTGGCTTGACACGATTTAATGTCGGAGCTTAATCCGGTACAGCCATCGCTATAGGGATCACAAAGACCGGCGAGGTTTATCATGGGAGTTTGGCCATTGCCAAATGTTGCCAGGAAGGCTATGTTCACGTATTCATACCTCCCCGTCGCACAAGTCTCGGCTAGGGTGCCTTCGTTGCCGTTTTGGCCCCAGTAGATGGAAATCCCACCACCATTTGAACCAGTTACTAGAGCCAAAACAATCAAGCAGATGAATGAAACTGATACTTTAAGCTTGAATGCCATGTTCTTTAGGGTTTCTTTATTACAAGATCGAGTTGTTTCTGTGCTGAAACTATGGTGTTGAAGGGCCACATTTATAGCACAAAAATGGCGCTTGTCGTTTGACAATTAATCTGAAATTTTGCAGCAGAGAACGTAGCGTCCCATTATTCTATCACGTCTCAATATTTTAATGCTTACCGTAAACTTCAGGCAAGCAGTATGCCAATTTAATGGAAATCCTACGGCATTCACCAATCACCATGTCATGTCCCAGAGCTCCATGTCCAGTTGATAAGTTAATCATATTGAAAATTGTCCAAATCATATTATATAAAAGATAGATTTCAGAGCACCGTTGCTATTCAACCATTCAATAAGTCAAAACTCGAAATGCATTTCTATACCACTTTCTTTTATCTTGTTAACAAATTTAATAAAAGGTGATATACGTTATGTTTTTTTTACTTTATAATATATATATAGTAATTTCTTATTTATATGAAAATATAGTTAATATTATACGAGTTTTGTTATATTTATCTATTATATATATTATATTAAAGTTTTTTTAAAGAAAAATATTTTTTTCGTAAAAGTAATCTGTGGAATAGTCTCTTAAATCATTGGAGTACAATTATGTAAGTCCTTTGAATGAATGGGTATCTAATGAACCATGTATTTTGATATAAATTGATAACATGTTTTTTTAGATTTGATTGAATTTAATCAAAGTTTTTAAAAATAATTCAAAGTTAATAAAATTAGAATTTAAACACAAAACAGTTTTCTAAGTAAGTAGTACTAATATTGTTCTTACATTGTCGATACAGTATGAACAATACTAGTACTATTCTTGAGGTATCGATGCTACATGTGTCGTAACCATCTTTCGGGTGGGCCCAAAATGGGGTTTCGACATAAATAAAATGTTAGAGCCGCCACCGATCATTTTTTTAAAAAAATTGGTTGATCGGACACCATCTTACATGATATGCGTTTAACAGAAATGCGTCAGATATGGGAGTCAGTTACAGTCAAGGAAGGATTAGCACCCTCGAACTACCCTTGAACTACCCTTTCGGTACCATTTTAATTTCTCAGTCGTCTTAATTGCGAAAATTATGTTGAGTTAATCGATCGACGAATTGGCCAAAAGGGGGGTGAATTGGCAATTAAAATTTTGGTGGAAGCTTTTGCAGAAAATAGAAAATATTTGCACAGCGATTTAGAGTGGTTCGACTTTCTCAACCGAAGTCTACGTCTACTACCTTAGCTATCCACACTAAGGGTGCGTTTGGTTCACGGAAATGTAAGATTACCAATGAGAATAAAAGATTACCAGGGAAGAGGATTACTGGAATGTTGTATTTTGTGTTTGGTTGGTTTAGAATGAATGTAAGATTACTGTGTTTGGTTAAAGGAATAAAAGATTATTGGAATGTATATTTGACCAAATTTTCCTTATTATATATTTGTTTTTTTTAACAAGTTGAAAAATATTTATATATTTTCTTTAAAAAAATTAAATTCATAAAATTTATATAATTTTTTTGACAAAATTGAAAATATAAAAAAGGTTTAATGAAATGATAAAATTTTATTTTAACCCCTGAACTTCATATAAAATTTTAATTGTAGACTTTTTTTTTGTAAATCTAAAATAGTTTAAGGATAAATTTGTAATTTAACCTTCGTAGAATTTTTATTATTCAATTACAGATTAAGGATATTTTTAAAAGAAGAAAAAATTAAGGGCATTTTAGTCCAAAACGTCGATAATCCAACAATACCTAAGGAAAGAGAGATAATGACATTCCCGGTAATATACCCCAAAAAATCCACTATTGTTAATATAAGATTACCGGGAATGACATTCCCGACCAACCAAATGGGAGAATGTGGATTCCATTCACATGGAAATCTCACATTCCCCCAACCAAACACACCCTAAGGATTTTCCAACAAATTCACTAATTTGTTCTTTCTTTTGAGGACAAAGAGTAACCTTACAACTTCCTCAAGAATTATACCCCAAATTCTTGAGAACACTTTCTCCCAAAGAGAAGAATACAAATTTCGCAAACTTACAGAAAAACCTCACAAGGTAAATTGTTTGCACAATTCTAGAACAAAGAAAGAACACTAAAGAATGAATACAATTGAGTACAAATGGTGTTCTTGAAAGAAAAATGAATATTGAATGAAAAATAGGCTTGAATAGCTCAAACTTGATGTTTAAGGCTTTCTCTTTGTTTCTCTCTTAATTCTTGTTGATCAATGGCTCCTGAGCTTATTTGAATACATCTTGGATCACTTCTGAACGTTGGGGGATCATTGGTGAAGTCAATAGAGCTGTTGTTGTGTAATTATCATTTAAAATATCACTTGGGAGCATGAGTGTATCGTTACACTCTCAAAGTGTATCGGTACACTCTGTAAAATTCAAATATTTCGACTGTTATAAGACTTAGTGTATCGGTACACTTGGGGTGTATCGGTACACTAATTGCATTCAATGTTTTAATAAAGACAGAGTGTATCGATGCATAGGATATGTATCGACACACAAAATGTATTCGATGTTTTAATAGAATATGAGTGTATCGATGCATGGTTGTGCATCGGTACATAAAATGACTTCGATGTTGGGTGTGCATCGATACACTAAAGAGTGTATCGGTACATCCCTTCCTAAAAATAATTTTTGGCTTGATTAAGGTTCGAAATACTTTGTAAAAATTGTTTCAAAAATACTTTAAGTTTCAAAACAATTTTACACTTAAGTAAGGATTGAAAATGACCTTTGAAAAACTTGGAGTAATATTTTTGATATTCGAATAATTTAATCGAATATACTTCAAAAATGATTATAAAATCTTAAAATTCAATAACACTTAATTTGTTATATCGAAACATCAAAATGTTTTCAACAATCTCCCATTTTTGATATAACAAAACCTTTAAGTAATTTTAAGATTTTCTTTGAAAGTCATTTTTTAAATCAATTTTGAAAAATTACTCCCCTTACTTTATTCTCCGCTTTTTGTTAAATAAAAAAGACTCTATTAAAACGTTTTCAAAAGAGACTTTGAAAATTAGCCAATTGATACTTAAATAAAGCTTAAGCTGCTAAGATCACAATCAAGAGAAAGATTAGCCATTAGTTCCAAAATCAATATTCAAAAATAATGTGAAATGGTAATTGGTCATAATATTTCTAAAATGTAAATGATGCAAAGTTAATAAACTAATATAATCATGAAGATCAAATTAAATATTCAAACCAAATATATATAAATAAGTATTTAAGTTCAAACATCCATACCATCCAAAACAATCCAAAAACATACAATATGTTTTAACAATAATAATAAGTTCTAAGTTCAATCAATCTAAGAAAATAAAGCAAGTAAGGTCTAATCATCTATAGGTGGATCGGGAGGAGGAGGATAATGTGCTATCATCTTGAGTGTAAGCGCATTAAAACATTCGTTCATAGCTTCATTGTTTGAGTGCATCTCCCGTTGAATTTCCAATTGTTGAGCCCCCATAGTGGTTAAATGGGACTCGATGGATGCAAACCTTAAGTCAAGATTCTCCATAAAAGATCGAAAGTATGGAGGCATCTGACTCTCTTGCTGTGCTGGCTCGTTGTCGGGTACGTGATCGTCAATATCGCGTATAAGTGCTTCAAGTTCTAGATCATCATCCGCAGCCGGTGCTGGAGGAGCTCGTGAAGAGCTAGCTCCCGATGTCTTCTCGACGGATCGAACCCAACGATCTTTGTCTCCGGTCCATCCCGATTTCTTTAAAGATGTGAAATTTATTTGGTTCTTGAGAGGGATGAGAATATCAAGAGAGACCCTAAGACCAGTTTTGATAAACAGATTACTAAGGAGACAACCGTAAACTAAAGTTTCTACATTTTTGGATGGGACAGTGCTTACGGTATCTACTAATTCACCGAAAATAATGTGACAATTTTATTTTCTTGTCATGTTGGATACAATGTATCCACAAAAGGTCTAGTACTCTAAGTGTAGAAAATATTTCTCTGGATGGTCTAAATCACCAAGAGATGATCAAGTGAAGGAACCGCTCGTGAAAAGTCGTTAAGGTACTAGCACTAGCTTTAGCTTTATAAGGCGTAGCCACCATCTCTTTCTCGTTATCTAAACCTTCATTATCTAGTCCAAATGTGTTAGCGATAGTGTCGGAGTCAATATAAATGAATTGACCTAGAAGATAGGATCGAATTCCTATGGTGTCGGTACGAGCTTCATTTTGGACACAAACCGCATTATAATAGAAAATGCGGACTAGTAGATGGTAGACACCCGATTTAAGGTGAAAGAGTTTATCAAATTTCCAGGATGTAAGGGTAGGAAGATATTGAAAATTCATATCAACCATTTCTTGCATAGAGGGAATAAACTCTTCCCAGATTTTATATAACTCAAAAGAATTATGGTACCTATAGTAGAGATCTTGTCTATGATCAGACACATTAAAACATGAGTTTAGAATGGTCATATTTGGGTCGTTAGGATTTGGATTTTGAGGTGGAGGTGGAATAGGAGTTCGGCTTTGGTTTGAACGACTAGATGACGTCCTAGGGCATTTTGGATTAGACATGGCTAAAAATCGGAAAGGGTAAGGTAACCTGTAAATTTGAAACACATGTATGCAATATAATCAATCCCTAAAACTCAATATGAGTCCACAATATTCAAGGTTCTCTAATTTAATCCTAATGGGCAATTTTTGAATTTTATTTTGAAAACAATGTTTGAACAATTATAATATGTATAGTTTTCATAAGAAAATAATAATTCAATAAAAAACAATACTTTTAAAATCAAAAATAATTTTTTTATTTCAAAAATTCCAAAATATTTTGAAAAATTGTGTTTTTTTATAAAATTAGTTGTAGATTATAGTTCTAAACTACAATCTAACAAATACCCGATATATATTTTAACCTAGAACTAATTAAAACTAGTCCTAAGTTCAAAATTAATAAAATAGTATTTTTTTAGGAAAATACCTTAAAGATTTTCGGATTTGAGAGGAATGTGATAATTTTTGCACGAATTTGATGAATTCAATAGGTTTAGAAGTTGAAGAACAATTGGATTCCGACTTAAAATTGTTGATTTGAAGCAATATGGAGATTGGGTTTGAGAGAGGGACGAAATGATGTGGTGTTTTTATGTTTGGGGTTTTGACAAAATAACAGATTTTAGGGATTTAAAGTTAAAAACCCGATGAGTGTATTCGGTACACTGCAAAGTATATCGATACACATTCAAGGAATGCATTGGTATACTATCATAGTGTATCGATACATAGCGAAGGTGTATCGATACATAGCGAAGGTGTATCGATACATATGTATCGATACACTGTGCACAAAAATGTCAAAATATGTATTTAAACACTTAAAATGCTAAATTAATTAGCTCTAGTAGTATTGGCAACTCATATTTTAAAAATTAACAATGTTCAATCAATCAATCAAATCTATCCTTGAATTTTATTTGAATATAATATTAATTTTCACCAAAGATCATAAACTTTCCCTAACTATTAGCAAAGAATGCAATCAAAAATATTATTTTTATAAGCATTTTTCAAAACTAATTAAAAGTGCTAAAATTATTTTAAACACTAAGTTAAGGTGGGGTTGTTAAACCTAATTCTCTCATAAGTGTCCAAAATCTTTCTTTATCTAAAGGTTTTGTAAAAATATCCACTAATTGATTCAAAGTATCAACATACTATAGAACTACATCTCCTGTAGTGATATGATCTCTAATGAAATGATGTCTAATTTCAATGTGCTTAGTTCTAGAGTGTTTGATGGGATTTTTAGCGAGACAAATAGCACTAGTATTGTCACACTTGATAGGAATGATACCAACTTCAATTCCATTATCTAAAATTTGTTGTTTCATCCATAAAACTTGTGCACAATAACTACCGGCTGAAATGTATTCTGCTTCAGTGGTAGATAATGCAACACAATTTTGTTTCTTTGAAAACCATGAAATCAACATATTTCCTAGGAATTGACAAGTACCAGATGTGCTTTTCCTATCTATTTTACATCTTCCATAATCCACATCAGAGAAGGCATGCAAGCTAAAGATAGAGTCTATAGGATTTCAAAGTCCTAAACTAGGAGTGTTCTTAAGGTATTTAAAGATTCTCCTAACGGCTAATAAATGTGATTCCTTAGGGCATGATTGAAACCTAGCACATAATAAAACATTAAACATAATGTCCAGTCTACTTGCGGTTAGATAAAGCAAGGAGGAAAATCATTGTCGTATACAATTTAACATCCATACATTTACCTCATTCTTCTTTGTCAAGCTTTGTAGATGAGCTCATTGGAGTGGCTTGGGGTTTTCCATTTTTCAGTCCAAACTTTATGAGCATATCTTTGACATGTTTTGATTGATTGATGAATATGCCATCTTTTCTTTGCTTGATTTGGAGTCCCAAGAAAAATGAGAGCTCCCCCATCATGCTCATCTCTAATTCTCTCTGCATTAGCTTAGAAAATTCTTGGCAAAAAGCATCATTAGTAGAACCAAATATTATATCATCAACATAAATTTGAAATACTAATATATCTTTACCTTTTCGCTTTAAAAACAATGTAGTGTCAACCTTCCCTTTTGAAAAACCTTTTTCAATTAAAAAAATTTGACAATCTTTCATACCAAGCTCTAGGAGCTTGTTTCAAACCGTATAATGCTTTTTTCAATTTAAAAACATGGTCTGGAATTTTTGAATCTTCAAAACCAGGAGGTTATTCCACATACACTTTTTTTTATAAAACCATTTAAAAATGCACTTTTAACTTCCATTTGATATAATTTAAATTCATTGAAACATGCAAATGCTAATAACATTCTTATTGCTTCCATCCTAGCTACAGGAGCATATGTTTCATCATAGTTTATGCCTTCTTCTTGAGTATAGCCTTGAGCAACAAGTCTAGCCTTGTTCCTCACTATATTACCACTTTCATCAAGCTTATTCCTAAATACCCATCTAGTACCTATAGTATATTTATACTAGGCCTTTCAACTAATGTCCATACTTTACTTCTCTCAAATTGATTTAACTCTTCTTGCATAGCCATAATCCAATGTTTATCATTTAATGATTCTTTAATATTCTCAGGCTCTATGCATGAGATAAATGCAACATAATTACATATATTTCTAAGAGAAGATCGAGTTGTTATCACTTTGGATGGATCACCTATTATCTCACCATCCTTGACATATTTGTATTCTCTTGGGTAAGAGACTTCCATTTCTTCAATGGTTGGATTCTGGATAACATCATGAGTTTCCTCTTCTTTCGTTTCTTCCTTTGATGATGGTTCTCCAACGTCATGTCTAACGTCATTTGCTTTTACAATACCTACGTCATCATCAACACAAGAATCCTTCCTCGGAAGGGGACTATCATCGAAAACAACATGTATAGACTCTTCTACCACTAAAGTTCTTTTATTAAATACCCGATAAGCTTTAAAATTTAAGGAATAACCCAGAAAACTTCCTTCATCACTTTTAGCATCAAATTTGCCAAGATTTTCTTTACCGTTGTTTAAAACAAAACATTTACATCCAAAAGGGTAAAAATAACTAATGTTAGACTTTTATTTTTGAAAAGTTCATATGGAGTTTTATTTAAAATTGGCCTAATCATTACTCGATTTATAACATAACAAGCGGTATTTGTGGCTTCCGCCCAAAAATATTTTGGCAAATTATTTTCACAAAGCATGGCTCTAGCCATTTCTTCTAAAGTTCGATTTTTTCTCTCAACAACTTCATTTTGTTGAGGGGTTCTAGGTGCTGAAAAATTATGGCTAATTCCTTAGAATTACAAAACTCAGTAAATTCAAGATTTTCAAATTCAGTACCATGATCACTCCTAACACTAGGAATGGAGTAAAATTTTCGTTTTGGATTACTTTTGAAAACGTGATGAATTTTTCTAATGCTTTATCTTTAGTACTTAAGAATATAACCCAAGTATATATAGAATAGTCATCTACCAATACAAAACAATATTGTTTTCCACCCAAGCTAATAGTCCTAATTGGCCCAAAAAGATATATATGGATAAATTATAATACTCTACTAGTTGATACATCATTAATGGATTAAAGGAGGCTCTTTTGTGTTTTCCATTAGCACATACATGACAGATTTTATCTTTGTCAAATTTTAGCTTTGGTAATCCTCTTACTAAATCTCCTTGAATTAGTCTTTGTAAAACACTCATGCTAGTCTGTCCTAGTCTTCTATGCCATAACCAACTATCATGTTCATCCTTAGTAACTAGGCATAAATTTGTCGTATTAATGGAATCTAGTTGCACCATGTAAATGTTTCTTATTCTTTGACCAACAAGCATAATCTGATTAGATGCAATGTCAATAATTTTACAACAATTTGTTTCAAATAAGACATTGTATCCTTTATCGCATAATTGATTAATACTCAATAGATTATGCTTTAACCCATTCACATATAATACTTTTTCTATTTGTATGGAAGAGGTATTACCTATAGTACCTATACCTTCGATGTAACCTTTTGAGTTGTCACCAAAGGTTACCACTCATCTATTTTTGTCGTTAAGCTCTATAAACTGGCTCTTGTCTCCGATCATGTGTCTTGAGTATCCACTATCAAGGAACCATGAATTTGAACTTGTATTTTGCACCTTGTAGTCATGCTCCTTTCCCTACAAACATAGTTTAATTTTTTATTTTTGTTACCCAATTTCTTTTGGGTCCATATTAATTAGTTTCTAAAATTTTAGTCCCATTGGGTATCCATTTGTGTAGGATATCCTTATCTTTAGTAGTAACGAGTTCTTTAGGAATCCATATACCTCTAATGATTTTACCATTAGAGATTCTTCGGGGACCTCTATGATTTTAGTTTTTACAACTTTTTCTAACAAAGTTGGATTTTGAACTTTCTCCATTTTCAAAACGTTTTGTTCCAACTTTATCAAAAGAAGCTTTAAGATCATCAATTTTCTTTTGATGATCGCCATGAACTCTTGAAAGTAAATTATGCAAATCATAATTTTTCTTTTCAAAATCTTCTATTTTGATTTGCAATTCTTTAATTTTACATTCAAGATCATTGTTGGTCTTCGTTATGAGATCATTTTCGTTTTTCAATTTTGAAATATCATTTTTGTATTTCAAAACTAATTTCTCGTAATCCGAAGCCAACCCATTATATTCCTCTACTAACTCATCAAAAGAATAATCTTTGAAATCAAATGAGTTAGAGGTTACCTCAGAATCCTCCCTGAAAGCCATCAAGCACAAGTTTGCTGCTTCTTGTTCCTCTTCATCGGAAGCTTCATCATCGCTCCATGTAGCCACGTGTGCCTTGTGCTTTTTCTTGGATTGACTCTTTTTCTTTAATTGTGGGAAATCATATTTGACATGCCCTGGCTTTTTGCATTCGTAGCAAATGATCGGGTCTTTTTCCTTCGATTCATTCTTGAAACCTTCATTTTGTTTGAATTTTCTTCCTCGGTTGGGCTTCATCAGTTTTCTAAACCGCTTAGCAAATAATGCCATTTCTTCTTCATCATCATCAGAATCACTCTCAACTTTTGTGGATTTGAGAGCAACTCCAACATTTTTATTCTTCTCCGTTTTCTTCTTTGGCTGATCCCTTTTCTCGAGGTCTACCTCATCTTGAAGCACCATTCATGCGTGAGGAGAGAACCATTAAGCTCATCGAGGGTTAAAGATTTTAAATTTTTAGCCTCGATGCCTTCTTTGATTGCCAAGCTTTTGGAAGAGAGTAAACTAACTTCCTCACAAGCTTCTCGTTTGGAATGATCTCTCCATATGATTTGAGACCATTGACAATCACGAAAAATCTATCTGTCATAGCTTTGATGTCTTCATCCGGTTTCATCCTGAAATTTTCATAGCTATGAGTTAGAGGACTAATTTTAGATTTATTTACCTCATTTGTGTCTTCATAAATGACTTGTAGTTTATCCCATATCTCTTTGGCGGTTGTACAAGATGAAACTCTCCCATATTCATCTGGTCCAAGAGCACAAAAAATAATATGGATAGCCTTTGAGTTGAGCTGGAACATTATTTTCCCTCATACACTCCACAATCTTGAATGAGTGGAAGGAATGATATATATGTCTTCTATGATATTCCATGCTCCCATGTCATTTGTTTGAATGAAGTATCTCATTCTATTCTTCCAATAAGCATAATTAGCTTCATTGAAGAAATGAGTCTTGTTGATAGGCAATAAATCAAGATCAATGTTGAAGTTTGAAGTAGAGGCCATTGATGACTTGAATATTGATATAACTCTTCCCGAATCGACTCAAGATGCGATTAAACCTTCAAATGAGTGAGGCTCTGATTCTAATTGTTGAGTTAATCGATCGACGAATCAGCCAAGAGGGGGTGAATTGGCAATTAAAATTTTGGTGGAAGCTATTGTAGAAAATATAAAATATTTGCATATCGATTTAGAGTGGTTCGACTTTCTCAACCAAAGTCTACGTCCACTACTTTAGCTATCCACACTAAGGATTTTCCAACAAATTCACTAATTTGTTCTTTCTTTTAAGAACAAGGAGTAACCTTTCAACTCCCTCAAGAATTATACCCCAAATTCTTGAGAACACTCTCTCCCAAAGAGAATAATACAAATTTCGCAAACTTACAGAAAAACCTCACAAGGTAAATTGTTTGCACAATTCTAGAACAAAGAAAGAACACTCAAGAATGAATACAATTGAGTACAAATGATGTTCTTGAAAGCAAAATGAATATTGAATGAAAAATAGGCTTGAATAGCTCAAACTTGATGTTTAAGGCTTTCTCTTTGATTCTCTCTTAATTCTTGTTGATCAATGGCTCCTGAGCTTGTTTAAATACACCTTGGATCAATTCTGAACGTTGGGAATCATTGGTGAAGTCAATAGAGTCGTTGTTGTGTAATTATCATTTAAAATATCACTTGGGAGCGTGAGTGTATCGTTACACTCTCAAGGTGTATCGGTACACTGTGTGTAAAATTCAAATATTTCGACCGTTATAAGACTTAGTGTATCGGTACACTTGGGGTGTATCGATACACTAATTGCATTTGATGTTTTAATAAAGCCAGAGTGTATCGATGAATAGAATGTGTATCGGTACACAAAATGCATTCGATGTTTCAATAAAATAGGAGTGTATCGATGCATGGTTGTGCATCGGTACATAAAATGGCTTCGATGTTGGGTGTGCATCGATACACTAAAGAGTGTATCGGTACATGCCTTCCTAAAAATAATTTTTGGCTCGATTAAGGTTCGAAATACTTTGTAAAAATTGTTTCAAAAATACTTTAAGTTTCAAACACAATTTTACACTTAAGTAAGGATTGAAAATGGCCTTTGAAAACTTGGAGTAATATTTTTTATATTCAAATAATTTAATCGAATATACTTCAAAAATGATTATAAAATCTTAAAATTCAATAACACTTAATTTGTTATATCGAAACATCAAAATGTTTTCAACAAATTTAAATTTAAATTTAAATTTAAAAACTTGATTCAAATTACTTACATTTGATTGGTTAAAATTGTGCCTAAAAAGTCAAAAAAACATATTAAATCGTGAAAAAAGGTTAAAATTAATAAAACGGTTAAATACAACAACATTAAAAGCGAAACAAAATAAAATAAAATAAGATTAGGAAAATATTAAAAAATGAATAAAAATAAAAAAGTTCAAATTTTAAAAGAAAAAAGGTAAAGAAAAAAATGTTAAAATGAAGTAAAATGTTAACGAAAAAATGCTAAAAAGAAAAAAATAAACAAATAAGAAATAAATAAATAAATAAAGGACTAAATTGAACTAAATTTATATTTATGGTTCTAATTAATATTAGCAAATGATCTGCCAAAAACATTTAGAGGATTAAATCGCGAAATATAATAAATATAACGAAGGATTAAATTGAAATAATTAAAAATTCGAAGGCAAAATTGAATGAGGTGACCAAAATGAATTAGCCATGAAAAGTACAAGGATTGCGGAAATAATTTAAGAATCTTATAATTACACAAGGGTCCTCCCTATAAATAGCCCTTTAAACCCAAAATATCATTTATTTCCCTCATTTCTCACATTCAACATGTTCTCTCCTCTCTCTAAACTCTCTCCCCTCATTCCTAAAGTCGATCGAAACCCGACCACCAACCGGTGACCACCTACCGTTCAGACCACCGCTGGCCACTGCTCCGGCCACCACCACCAGTGGCCAAAAAACCCAAACTTACCCACAAGCTTCCTCTCGACCCCTTGAAGGGAAATTTGAACCCCAAACCCCTAAAAATACCCCATCCGACGTAGATCTAAGCACAAAGTTTCGATTTTTTTACATTTTTTCGATGAGATTTCTTCGCTTTCTCAGCGATTGAGCTCCAGGCGATGCTACTACACTCCGATGATCTTCCACGAAACAAAGCATTAAGTTTTTGTTTTTTTATTTTTGGCTTGTATTTTGTATATATATTTGTTGTATATTGCTCGGTTTTTTGTGTTGGTTGTCTTGATGTTTTCTTGATGTTGTGCTCGATGGGTATTTTTTAGTATCTTGCTGCTCGTTTTTGTGTTGCTCTCTTGTTCTTCCCTCACGGCTTGGTCAGAGGCTTTTATAGCCTGGAATCCTATCGTTGTAGCTCTGAGATGGGCGGGGTCTCCGCCCGATTCTTTCACTGGACGTTCGACCGAGTGTTGTTCATGCAGACTATTACATTGACCTTGTGATAATCTCGCCCGGTTTACATACCGTGTTGGCGCTTGACCTCCACACGTGCTCCCATGCTTAGCCCTTCCTCATTATCAAACCCTAGTTTTTTGGGCTAAGTTAGACCGTCTAACCAGGATGGTTGGCTTGGTCAGTCATTCTGGCTCGGTTGGGCTTGTTTCGGACCATTGGATTTAGTCTTAGACAAAAAAATAAAATAATAATATATAACAAAAATAAAAAAATGATAATAAAATAAAATAATATTATATTATATGTTTTCGAAAATAAAAAAATACATATATATTGTATGTTCAAAACCATTAAGAAAACTATATATTATACGTTTTCAAAAATATTTTTTTAGAAAACTATATATTATATTTATTTTCAAAAATGTTTTCAAAACTATATATTCAAAAAAAAAAATTCAAAACTACATACTATATACAATTTCAAAAATGTTTTCAAAACTATATATTATATATGTTTTTTCAAAAATGTTTTCAAAACTATATACTATATATAATTTCAAAATGTTTTCAAAATTATATATTATATATATTTTAAAAAATGTTTTTAAAACTATATATTATATATAATTTCAAAAAAAATTTAAAATTATACAATATATATATTTTTTCAAATTTGTTTTAAAACTATATACTATATATAATTTAAAAAAATGTTTTCAAAACTATATATTATATATGCTATGTATATATTAAATAGAACCCCGGGTGAAAATGAGTGACTACACCTGCCCCTGTTTGCCTATTATCGTGTAACAAAAATAGGGCAAAGACAAAAAGGCACAAATTTTCGTTCGGTGCATATAGGTGACCTGCTTCTGTGAAAGTTGTTGACTTATAAGCTTGAAATTCAACTTAAGGTTGTCGTTGAATTCTTATCAACTATCCTCCGCTGTGGAATTGAGATTCAAAAAATAGAAGACACGGTTTCTTGTTGTTGAGCTATATTATGGGTGACTCCGGAGTTGCCTTTGAACATGATATCCTTCATTTTAAAGTTCAAATCATAATTCGAAATTTGAATCGAAAAGTGGATTCTTGTTGCCAAACCATAGTCAACCTTGGTTTTCTTCTATGTTTAAAGACCTTGGTGTGAAAATTTGACCGGAAAGTAGTTCCTTGATACTATCTTGCGGTTAATATGCTCTCGAGCTGAATGAAATCAAACTCGAAACTCCTCGTTGATAGATAACCCTTCTTGCCTTGAGTTATGTTGTACTAGGATGGGAGATAACCCCCTGTTGTTGCATATGAGTCATTTGCTGTGAAACTAAGTCGATCCATTGGGCACGATATCCTTCTTCGTGAAGTTGAAATCGTGAGTGGCTCTTCATTATGAAGTTGAGCTTTGAATTGGACATCTGTCATTGTCAAGTTGAAATCTAATCTTGTGTAAGTTGCATCGCTTCGAGTTCAGTATCTTTCATTGTGAAGTTGAAATTGACTCTAACAAGAATCTGTAAAATTATGCATATATGCAATGCTATGGATGTAATGCTCTTATACGTGCCTAAAATGCATATGTGAAATATGTTATTTTAGGATTTGAAGAGAAATCTCAATCTTTGGTTGTCAGTCTTGTTGACTTTTAATTTTGTAATCTTAAATTTCTGATTCTTGGTCTTGGATTACATGCTTACATCCGATGTACAAAATGTTATTTCTAGTCTTGATTTGGGCAATGCCTTTTAATTATCTTGAGTATGGCGCATAAGCCTTAATCGGCTTCCGAATATATGTATCTTTCAAAAAATATCTTTGTATAGTAATACGCAGTTATCTTTTCAAGAGTGAATAAATCATTTAAATTTAAATTCAGTCCAATATGCTTAAAAGGAATTGATTTTTAGAGAAATTACCATATTTATTTATGAGGGAAAATGACAAAGAATACATGAAAACTGTTCTGAAAAAACAATATAAAGGAATATAAGTATGTGCCCTAGATCTTGGTAATGCAGGCACCTTTGAACTGATATATCGTTAGATGATTTTTTAGTACAACTTTTGTTAAGGAAACTTCGAAAATGTGACAACATTCAGAAGAGTGCAAAGTTTTTCAGAATTGCTAAGGACTTGGATGCCGTGATTCTTTTTACCGCTTTGATCCGGGACCCTTCTCTTGTACGAGTCTCATCCTTACCCAAGCTGCTCTTTCAGGTTTTCAACTTGAATCCCTCCTTGGTTTCAAGATTCCCTTTGCGGGTTTTCATCATGGACCCACATTTTTATTTTTATTTTATTTTTATTATTTAGAGCATCTTTTCGAGTTTTCACCCTAAACCTTTTTTTTGCTTCAACTTAGGGTGCCCTTTCGAGTTTTAACCCTAAGCAAAATATTTCTTAACTGCATCCGAGTTAACAGGATTAGGTAGTTCTAGCCCGTCCATTTCAGTCAGAATCAGTGCTCATTCGGAGAAAGTCTTATTTACGGCATAAGGTCCTTCCCAATTTGGCATTCATTTTCCTCTGTAGTCTTTTTGTATTGGCTAGACCTTTTTCAGTATGAGATCTCCTTCTTGGAATACCCTTGGGCGCACTTTCTTGTTGTATGCTCGGATCATTCGTTTTTGGTAGAGCTGACCATGATGAATGACTTTCAACCTCTTTTCTTCAATTAAGTTCAATTGATCATATCATGATTTCATCCATTCTGTATCATCTAGTTTGACTTCTGATAATACTCGTAGTGATGGGATATCTACCTCAATGGGCAATACGACATCCATCCCATATGTCAGTGAAAATGGGGTTGCCACAGTCGAAGTTTATACCGAAGTTCGATAAGCAAACAAAGCAAAATGAAATATCTCGTGCCAATCCTTGTATGTCTCTATCGTTTTCTCCACTATTCTCTTGATGTTTTTGTTCGTTGCTTTTACTACTCTATTCATCTTTGGTTTATAAGCAGTAGAGTTGTGATGCTTTATGTTAAATTATTCACAAGCAGCGTCCATCATCTTATTGTTCAGGTTTGTATCATTATCGGTAATGATTCTTTCGGGAAAACCATACTGACATATGATCTCTTTTTTCAAGAACTTACAAATAGTGGACTGAGTGACACTGGCTTATGACGTGGCTTCTACCCACTTGGTAAAATAGTCGATTGCCACAAGAATGAACTGATGACCATTTGAAGCCTTTGGATAAATTTGTCCGATGACATCCATGCCCCACATAGAAAAAAAGCCATGGTGTCGTCATCACGTGAAGAGGTTGGGGAGGAACATTTATTTTATCACCATATATTTGGCATTTATGACATCTTCTAGCGTAATTGATTCAGTCACTTTCTAGTGTGGCCCAGAAGTACCCACATCTCATGATTTGTCTCAACACCATATGACTATTCGCTTGCGTTCCGCAAACTCCATCATGTACCTTTTCTAATATTGTCTTTTCCTCTTCTGCATCTACACATCTCAACAGGATTTGATCATGATTTTTCTTGTATAGGACTTCCCCATCAAGAATATATACGGTCGCCATTCTTCAAATGGTTCTTTTATCAGTTTTGGTGGCTTCCTTTGGATAACTTCGATTTTTGATGTATTGTAGAATGTCATGGTACCAAGGCTTAGTGTCATTTATTTATTTGATTTGGTAACAATGAGTCGGGTATTCATACGACTGCATGTCAATTGGTATCATATCAGAATCCCAACCAGTGTTGAATGTGGCTGCCAAGGTAGCTAAAACATCAGCCATTTGGTTCTCTTCTCTAGCACATAATGGAAGGTGACTTCATCAAACTCTTCGAGTAGATCCAATATTAGCTTTCTGTATTCTACCAGCTTTACATCCTTCATCTCCCATTCTCCTTGGAGCTGATAGATCACCAAGGCCGAATCTCCATATACCTACAAGGTTTTTATACTTTGTCCAATAACAGCTCAAATCCCTAAGACACAAGCTTCATACTTTGCCATGTTGTTAGTGCAATCAAAATTCAATCTGCTAGTGAACGGGTAGTGATTTCCTTCAGGGGAGACCAATATAGCCCCGATGTCATGCCCTAATGCATTTGATGCACCATTAAAATGCATTTTTCATGAATCACACGTGGAAATACTTGCTTCTTCTAAAGATATGGTCATCAAGTCTTTGTCTAGGAAGTCAAAATCCAGCGTCTCGTAATTTTCAACAGTTCTGCTCACCAAGAAATCAGATATGGCACTTCCCTTTATAGTTTTTTGACTCACGTACTCAATATCAAATTCAGATAACAACATTTACCATGTGGCTAACCTTCCAGAGAGAGCAGACACACCCATCATATACTTTAGTGAATCTAACTTGGAAATTAACCAAGTGGTGTGGTACATTATGTATTATCTGAGTCTACGCATAGCCCAAACTAAAGCGCAAAGAATCTTTTCAATGGGTGAATATCTAACTTCGCAATCAGTGAACTTCTTGCTCAGATAGTAAATATCTCTCTTCTTCCTCCCGAATTCATCATGTTGGCCCAGAACATACCCCATTCAATTCTCGAATATAGACAAATACAAGAATAGAGGTTTGCCCAGGATGGGGGACATTAAAATAGGAGTGCGAGATAAATACTCCTTTATTTTCTCAAATACATTTCCCATATTCCAGAGTTGTTCTTTCGAAGAAGGCGGAAAATTGGGTCACATTTATCGATCAGCTGAGATATGAACCGTGCTATGTAATTCAACTTGCCCTGAAAACCTCGAACTTCTTTTTGTGTTTATGGGGGAGGTAAATTCTAGATTGCTTTGACTTTATCTGGATTAGTTTCAATGCCTTTCTAGCTAACCATGAAACCTAGTAATTTTCCAGATGTTACCCCGAAGGTACACTTGTTAGGATTCAATCTCAACTGAAACTTTCTCAATCTTTGGAAGAGCTTTCTCAGATTCTCGAAATATTCATTTTCGGTTTGTTCCTTGACAATCATGTCGTCGACATAAACTTCAATTTCCTTGTGCATCATGTCATGAAATAACGTTACTATGGCTCTTTTGTATGTTACCCCAACATTCTTTAATCCGAAGGGAATCACCTTATAGTAAAATGTCCCCCACATCATGACAAATGTGGTTTTTTCCTTGTCATCATGATGCATCTTAATCTAGATATATCCTGAGAAACCATCCATGAATGAGAAGAATGTGTTCCCTGCTATATTATCCACCAAATTGTCTATGAGCGACAAGGGAAAGTTATCTTAAGGGCTTGTTTTGTTAAGGTCACTGTAGTCGACACACATGCGCACTTTACCATCATTTTTTGAAATTGGCATTATGTTAGCTACCCACTCTGGATGCTTAATCACTTGAAGGAATCCAGTATCGAACTGCTTCTTGACCTCTTCTTTGATTTTAAGGAGCATTTCTGGTCTCATTTTCCTTAGCTTTTGTTGCATGGGTTTGTATTCTGGTTTGATAGGTAGTTTATGGACGACCATATATGTATCTAGTTTAGGCATGTCTTGATACTACTATGCAAACACATCAGTGTATTCTTGAAGTAAGTTCATCAAGCTTTGTCTTTCTTCAGCCAAAATAGTTGTGCCAATTTTAACCTCGCTCATTTCCTCTTCTGTACCCAAATTCATGACTTCAATTTTCTCTTCATGTGGCAATATTTGTTTGTCTTCTCTTTCTACCATTCTTAACAACTCAGAAAGTAAGTCGCACTCTTATTTAGTGTCATATTTGTCAATTTCCCCAAGATAATTGAACTGTTCAAAATCCAATTTCGTGTCAGGATCATTAGTGCTTGCATTATTATTATCTTGGGACCTGAAGGAGAAATGAAATGTGTATGCGTGAGAGGAAAATATTCCATACGAAATGAAAAAAAATTAAATCAAAAAGTGAATGAAACGAAGTACAGAATGAAAGAAAAGTAAATTTAAAAGAAGATGAAATGAAGTAAGAAAAATGTTTGCCATGAAAGAAACTACATCTTTTATTGAATGAAAAAAATCATTTATTCACCCTTACAAAAAATACCTATTGCCCCGGGTATAGGCGAATAGAGATAGTTTGAGTATTACTCTGAAATAAATTTAAAAACCACAGGTAGTTCTTCAACCGTCTAGTTGCTAAACACTAACCTAGATGGCAAATGGCAGATTCCTGATCTATCCGTATTTTCAGCATTCTCTGTGATTTTGGCAATAATACTCCATTCTTTCAAAGCAACCTCCAAATTTGGTAAAGTGGTCTCAAACTCATAACTACCGGATTTAAATGTGTCATAAAAAGTGGAAAATCATGGGTTCCCATTACAATTCATTCCCGTTCAATCTGGCCAACCTTGTATCTCGACCCTTCTGGATTTATTTCCTCTTCTATTGTTGATTGGGCTAAAAATCAAGCTCGAACTGGTCTAAATTTGTTATAAGAAGAACGAGGTTGATCTTTCCTTACAACAGACTCCCAAATCCTCTTCCTACCTTGGCACATCTTCCCAAGGTCTGCTTGATATCCATTTTAGTGTATTTAGAGAGTCGAGGTTTGGAAATCTTTTCTCGTTCAACAAAAAATGTGGCATTCACAAATTCTAAAAAGCAGAACGAACACTCTATCGCTTCATCATTCACTTCTATGTAAGGGGCATCCGTGGTCACACTTGACACTATATCTTATTCAGCATTAATTATTATAAGAGCCCCGTCAATGACAAACTTGACTTTTTGGTGCAGTGTAAATGGTACTGCTCCAGCTTGATAGATCCAAGGCTTTCCCAAAAGGCATTTGTAGGAAGGCATAATGTCCATCACCAAGAATTAGTTGTTGTAAGTAGCAGGTCCAACGGTTAAAGGTATCTCAATCTTCCCGATTACCTCCCTCCAATTGCTTGATTTTCTCTTCCATTTTTTTTGCCTTGCCCTCTTCATCAAAATATGGTATATGATAATCGCCCAGATTATTCTTAGGGTTAGATACAAAAGTATGTACTTTTATGGCGGATGATGCCTTCTCTTTTGTAGCGTATGAGTCCCCTTGAAGCCCTGGTAAGATTCCAGGTGAGATAACCACTTGCGGGGTTGGTGGCATAGTTACCCCTTCAGATGTCCCTACCCTAGGTGCACTTGCCTGATTCAGGGCAGATAATTTTGCAATAATTTGGTCAACCAAAGACTTTTGGCTTTTTAGTGATCGATTCCAGAGTATTTTGATTATTCTGACTTATTTTCTCATTTAGCTCTTTTTGCAACCTTAACATGTTCTCCTCGAGTTGGGCTATCTTTGCTTCCATATTCTTCTTTTTTGAACGAGTGTTATATGGATGAGGTATGTCGAATGCTTGGGGTGGTACATCCAATTCTTGGGGTGGCATAGTTACCCCTTCAAATGTCCCTACCCTAGGTACACTTGCCTGATTCAAGCCAGATAATTTTGTAACAATTTGGTTAACCAAAGACTTTTGGATTTTAGTGATCGACTCCAAATTATTTTGATTATTTTGACTTATTTTATCATCTAGCTCTTTTTGCAACCTTAACATGTTCTCCTCAAGTTGGGCTATCTTTGCTTCCATCTTCTTCTTTTTTGAATGTGTGTTATATGGATGAGGTATGCCCAATGCTTGGGGTGGTACGTCCAATGTTTGTTCCTTTTTTATGAGACATTTTCTGTTAGTTAATGTGAATGTAAAGAAATGAAGAAAAAAAATAACAAAATGAAAAATCTGTATAAATGCATGATGTATGAAATGTTCAAGGCATTGATCCAAAAATACGTCTATTATTATAAATAATCTTTATTGGGACAAAAATGTTATTTCTTAAGAGACAAAAACATTTTAAAAGTACATTCTGACTAAGTCCTCTAGACCCCGAACATATTCTAACAGGTTAACTAGTCTTCTGCATTCGTCTGTCAATGGTTGAATACCCTGTCAAACCATTCCAGTTTATTTTGCTAATCCATGCAAGTGGCGAGCTACTTTTTGTACTTTTTCCAAGAAGTCTCGAATGACTGCATCTCTGGCTTTCACTCTTTGTAGAGCTTTTTCCCAACAAAAACGCCATTGGAAAACTCCATCGAAGGGAGCTATCTGAAGCTCACTTGTTTGTTTCTTGAACTCATCCACAATGACCTCCAACTCAGCTATGATTTTGCAATATCGTTCTTGTTGTTTTTGAAGAGATTTCTCTAAATCAGCTACATTGGTCTGTAGACGTTTGTTATGGTGTTGATTGTCTAACAAACATCTCTGAGAAGTCTTTAGTTGTTCTTTCAAGGACTCTTTTCATTTTGTCATTCGAATTTCCTTTTTAGGCTACCAGCTTCACTTTTCTAGTATTCAGAATACCTCTTTAGGTTGGAATTGTTCTGAACTTGTTCCTGATACCCCTTTCTTAAATATTCTAATTCGAAGCAGACTTTCTTTTATTCTTTTTCTAATTTGTCTACTCGATCTTTCTGAGTATCGACATCTAACTTCCACTAGAATCTTTCAGCCTCAAGTTTCCTTATCCTTCATTTCAGCTCATTCTTTTCAGCTTCGATTTCTTTCTTTTCTCTCTAGTTTGGAGGGAACTGGTTTAAGATGCTCTTCCATGGTCCAAGTATCTTCATGCTCTGGTAAAGGAATAATTTCATTCTTTATCACTTTTCGCCACTCCAAATAATCTGGAGTAAGCATGTCTTTAGCAGCTACGACATCCATACGTTATATTTTCTTCCATACCTCAGCTACATCTTTAACCATATTCTTGTTGTTATCCTCATGGTATACGAATTATGTTCTATATATCCCATGTGTAATTGGGACAAACTGGCGTGCCCCATATTGTCGAAGTGCCAACAGTGGAAAATATCTGACTCCTCCCCATAATCCAAGCAACGTTATGGTTTCTGAGTCTCTACACCGATAAAGGATGTCACTATGAGTCAACCAAGGGGCTCTCAAAACAATGTCTTTATCTTAGAGATGTGTGAAAACCTTCACCCATTTATCTTTTGGGACATATTCTTGCCATTTCAGTGTAAGGAGTTTCCCCAAAAGAGAGTAAGTGGTGTTGAATCGGCGATAGAAAACCCCGTTAGTCTTCCAGAAGTAAATATGGATCAAGACCTGAAGAAGTTGTGTGCATCCTATAAATCTTCCTCCGCTGGTCTTTCTACAATGATTGAGTGAACGAAAAGTTTCAGCTAATATCGCCGGTGTCGGGTTTACCCGCTTTGAAAGTTGTTCGAATAGCTCTGCCACAGCCACCTCAATATATCCCAAAGTCTTTGGGAAAATAACTAATTTGTAGATACCCAAAGTGAATAGATCAATCACCTTTAATTCGTCAAGATGATTCTTAATTAATTGCCTGATATAGGTCCACACAATTCCTTCTCCTTTACCATTGCATTGAGTCCGGTCAATTGCCCATTTTTCATCTACCCTAGCAATCTTTGTCAGCCCGTTCTTGAAAGGCTAACGGTTGATGAACTTGGTGTAAACCCAGTCTATTATGGTTCATTCGTAATGTAGTAAAGTAGTATATTCTTCAATTGTGGGTATCATATCTTCTTGGTTGAACGTGAAACAACTGTACCCTGGATTCCAGAATTGCACTAAGGCTAGAATTAGGGGTTCGTCTATCTTGATATAGAGTATAAGTGCGATATCACCATATCGCTGACGAAATTTATGTTTCTGGTCACCATTACAATTGTCCCAGATGCTTTGCAGTTATTGAACATCATTCTTCTTAAGGCTGACAGAAGCATAACCAACTAGTTCTAACACATATCTGTCTTGCAAACTGTCTCCATTTTCTTTCTGAGTCCTCTATGACCATAGTCAGACCTCTGTATTTTTCACCTCTAGCATTACAACCCCTTTGTCTATTAATGTAGATTATTTGAGTTTAACAAATACTTTTTGTGGATCAACACCTCTTTTTATGATGCAAATGATAAGTTAAAAGAAAAAAAGATAAAAGAAAAACAAGTCAGTAAAATAATAATCAAAATAATACTTGAAAATAAATATTCCTACCCCGCATGATATCTAACCAACATGCTTTAATTCTTACCCATACATACTTTCTACCCCGCATGCTAATTTTAAGCAAATCCTAATTGCATATTTTCTAGTTCGCATGCTTTGAACAGAAAGTAAAACATGAAATGATTCAAACATCCTAGGTTTTGAAATGGAGCTTCGGGGTGGGCTCTAATTCCCTATAGTCTCACAGTTTAAATTCTAAAGAAGGTACCCGAGTTCTCCTTGCTGGTGCCCCCTTGGGCTTTCCAGACCCTCAGTTCTATGACCATTACAAGTTTATGTGGACAAATTAAACTCGAGAGGATACATTCCCTTATGTCTATACAGAGAATAAATTCACACGAAGACATAAGGTATATGAATCCCGAAGGTTACTTGCTAAGCGTATACAGATAATAAATTCCCATTAAGGCATTGCTTTCACCTCCACTTATAAAACGGTTTGGAGCTCGGGTAAAGAGCGTGAGATGAAAATGTTAAAAATCTGAAATAATTGAAAAACCGTCAGTACAACTATTTATTTGAAAAAAAATAATCAAAGATAAGTAATAAGGATTCAAATAAATAAATTAAAATTTAAACTTATACTTTTTGCTTAAAAAGACAACCGGAAATTAATTTTAGCCTGACTTGCTTACCAGTCCCCAGCAGAGTGGCCAAGCAGTCGCAACCGTCTTTCGGGTGGGCCCGTAATTGGGCTTCGACTTAAATTAAATGTTAGAGACGCCACAAATCATTTTTTTAAAAAAAGTTTGGTTGATCGGACACCATCTTACCTGATATACGTTTACCATAAATGTGTCGGATTCAGGAGTCAATTATAGTCAAGGAATGATTAGCACCCTTGAATTGCCCTATCAGTACCATTTTAATTTTTCGGTAGTCTTAATTGCGAAAATTAAAATTAAAATTAAAATTTAAAGACTCAATTCAAATTACTTACCTTTGATTGATTAAAATTGTCCCTAAAAAAGTCAAAAGACATATTAAATCTTGAAAAAAAAAGAAGGTTAAAATTAATAAAAGAGTTAAAACGACAACATTAAAAGCGAAAAGAAATAAAATAAAATAAAATTAGGAAAATATTAAAAAAATGAATAAAAATAAATCAAATTTTAAAAGAAAAAAGGTAAAGAAAAAAACAAAATGTTAAAAGGGAGTAAAATGTTAACGAAAAAATGCTAAAAAGAAAACAAATAAATGAGAAATAAAAAAATAAAGGACCAAATTGTACTAAATTTATATTTATGGTTCTAATTAATATTAGAAAATGATCTACCAAAAAAAAAAGTTAGGGGATTAAATCATGAAATATAATAAATATAACGAAGGATTAAATTGAAATAATTGAAAATTCGGAGGCAAAATTGAAACTTGTAACTAAAATGAATTACACATCAAAAGTACAGGAACTGCGGAAATAATTTAAGAATCTCATAATTACACAAAGGTCCTCCCTATAAATAGCCCTTTAAACCCAAAATATCATTCATTTACCTAATTTCTCACATTTAACATTCTCTCCATTCTCTCTAAACTCTATACCCTCCTTCCTAAAACCGGTCGAAACCCGGCCACCCGTCGGTGACCACCCACTGTTCGGACCACCGCTGACCATCTTTTCGGCCACTACCACTAGTGGCCGAAAAACCCAAACTTACCCACAAGTTTCCTATCGACCATCTGAAGCGAAATCTGAACCCAAAACCCCCTAAAAACGCCCCCTCCTACGTAGATCTAAGCATAAAGTTTCGATTTTTTACCTTTTTCCGATGAGATTTCTTCACTTTCTTGGCGATTGTTCTCCCAACGATGCTTCTACTCTCCGATGATCTTCCACGAAACAAAGCTTTAAGCTTTTGTTTTCGATTTTTGGCTTGTATTTTGTATATATATTTGTTGTATATTGCTCAATTTTTTGTGTTTGTTGTCTTGATGTTTTCTTGATATTGTGCTCGATGGGTATTTTTGTGTATCTTGCTGCTCGTTTCTGTGTTTCTCTCTTGTTCTTCCATCTCTGCTTTGTCGGAGGCTTTTATAGCCTGAAATATGACCGTTGTAGCTCTGAGATTGGCGGGGTCTCCGCCCGATTCTTTCGTTGGACGTTCAGTCGAGTGATGTTTGTGTAGACTATTACACCGACCTTGCAAAAATCCAGGTCGGTTTACAAACCGTGCTGGCGCCTGACCTCCACACGCGCTCCCATGCGGCACCCTTCCTCATTACGAAACCCTAGTTTTTTGGGCTAGGTCAAACCCCCTAATAGGGCTTGTTGGCTGGGTAAGACCTGCTGGCTCGATTGGACTTGGACCTGGACCCAAAAAATAAAATAATAATATATAACAAAAATAAATAAATGATAATAAAATAAAATTGTATAATATTACATGTTTTCGAAAATAAAAAAATGCATATATATATATATATTATATGTTCAAAATCATTAAGAAAAGTATATATTATACGTTTTAAAAAAAATAGAAAACTATATATTATATATGTTTTCAAAACTATATTATATATATATATTCAAAAAAAATTCAAAACTATATACTATATACAATTTCAAAAATGTTTTCAAAACTATATATTATATATATTCTCAAAAAAATTCAAAACTATATATTATATATAATTTCAAAAATGTTTTCAAAATTATTATATATATATATATATATTTAAAAAAATGTTTTTAAAACTATATACTATATATAAGTTCAAAAATGTTTTCAAAACTATATATTATATATGTTATGTATATATTAAATAGAACCCCAGACGAAAATGAGTGACTACAACAGGTAAGAGAAATATCAATATTAATTGTTGTTTTTCAAGTTGTTCAAATTCCAGTGAGGAAAATTGGTACCAATACTCTAAGAGTATTGGTACTACTTTACATAGTAGTATCGATACCACAAACTCTAGTATCGATACTAGTCAAGCCCAACGGTCACTAACTACTAGTTTATTTAAATATTATAAAAGAAGTATTTATACTACCTAATGGCAGTACCAATACTCCTTGTTTGGGACAATTTTATTTTGCAGAAAATTGATTTCCCAACGGCTCCAAATTAACCATCCTCAACAGCTAAAAATGACTACTAACTCATTCAAAGTTATAAAAACAACACAAGATCACTTGAAGAAAGTTACAACACCTATCCAAGCAATAGAGATCAAGAGAAAAGCTGTGTCACTCTTTATTTCCCCCTTTCTCTTACATAAGTGTTTGAGCTCATTTCAAATCTTTTAATTGTTTTTGTTGTGAGATTAAATTTGTAAACACATATCTTGTGAGATTTTTCTTGTTTAGTTCTTCATCCTTTATCACAAGAGGAGTGGCTATGTCCTAGTCTTTGAAAAGATAAGATTTGTAAATGTAACTTTTGAGGTCAGAACAAGAAAAAAATAAATTAGTGAATTTGTTATAAATCCTTAGTATGGAGCTAAGGTAGTATATGTAAGCTTAGTTTAGAAGTCGAACCACCATAAATTACTGTGTAATTTTTCATATCTTTTCTCTTCCACACCTGAATTTTTCAAAATGTCAACTCACCCAAATTGTCAGTTTTTCGATTGATCGTACAACCTCAAAAATCTTAATAGTATCCTTCTCAAATTTTGATATCTTTTAATAGAAATTTAGACTAACTTTTGAAATTATAATTATAATTATTACTTAATTATTACTTAATTTCATGCATCATTAGCATTATTATTTATCACATGCATTTTTATATTTGTTTCAGATAGATAATAGTTTTGTTTGCATCATATATTTTAATTTGCTTAATATAAAAATAAGTATTTAAACTATATTCTTTTTTTTCTTTTGGGTGCTTACGTTTTTTAGTCAATCCAGTCACGTAACATTACAAACATTATCACTTTAAGTATCCCGAACATAACGACGATTAAAAAATTTCGTTAAGTAACACATTTCGTATTTATATTTTTAAAAAAATTATTTAATAAACTTAAAAATTAGAGAAAAAACCCAAATTTCTTTGAAATTAAAAGAGACTCAAAACCCTCAAATTGCTAATTCTAATTTCTATTTCCAATAATCCCCGACCATCTCCGGTCACCGCATCTATCTTCATCCATCAACTGACCGGTCGTCATTTTTGTTGTCATCCTAAACCTCTAAATATATAAATTCGTAATTTTTAACTCTAAATTTAATGGGTAAGATTTAGCTGGGATTTGATTGTTTCATACAGGGATTTAAGAGGGAAACGCCGAACTGATGTTGAATTAGTGTCGGGGGTTGAATTAGCACTACTAACAGGGGAAATTGGTGTCGCTGGAAAAATAGCGAAGGGGAAGGGGACGCGGGGAGGGGAGAGGGCAATTAAAATATTATTTTTTTAAAAATAGTTTTTAAATAATATTTTTATTTTTTTAAATAAAATTATACAAAATATATGTGACATGTGTCACTTAATATACTTATTTTATTAGACACTTATATGAAAAAAATGTATAGTATGAACATTTAATTTTATATTAAAATTTTTGACAAAATGTTAAGACAATAGGAGTATTATTTTATTAGAGAGTTAAGGAAAAAGTCTCTTAAATAGTTGGAATGTGATATCCTTTAAAAGTAAAAATAGAGTGAATTGTGTTGTTTATTTGAAAAAAATCAATTTAGATTTATTTTCAAATAAAGTTTATTTTGTTTAAATAAATTTACATTCATAAAGGATCATAATTCAAAATCACATTTGGACTCGTAAATTCTAATTTAAAGACAACATATAATCAATTAAATATCAAGTTTGAGATTTATAAGGGTGTTAAGTGTTTCCTACATATAATTAACTCTTGAATTTGCTTATTTTTTTAATCTCTAATAAAACAGAGATTTCAAATTTGTCCTTAAAATGAAATTTTTAAAAAATTATTTTAAAAGACAATTTTATAGGTATTTTTTCATATCCAACCCTAAATTATTGATATTTACTCCGATCTTATTTTCAAAATTAGGATTTTTAAATAATTATGAACACTTATATTTAAAAAAATCATCGAGCTTAAATATCTTTTCGATAGTTTAACTGTACAACGAAAAAAAGATTTCTAGAAAGTTTTAACTTATTCCCCTACTTAGTCTCTCACAAAGAACAATACATACAGTTGCCCCATTGATGAAGTTCAACATATGATATATTGAGAGCATTTCTAAGCAAAGTGAAAGTAATATAACGTTGATTGGATAAAACCAAATAATTTAGGAGAATAACATGATCGAATTTTAAAATATGATATAAGTTAGGTGTCGCAGCCGTCTTTCGGTGGACCCTAGAATTGGGTTACGATGTGAATGAATTGGGTTAGAGTCGCCACCGATCACTTTAAAAAATATTTAGGTGAATCGAACACCATCTTACCTGATCTGTATTTTACCAGAAATATGTCGGGTTCGGGAGTCGGTTACGGTCAAGGAAGGATTAGCACTCTTGAACCACCCTTTCGGTACCAATTAATTTACCGGTTGTCTTTAATTGAAAGAAATTAAAAATTTAAATTTAAATTTAAAAAATTTGATCTGAATTACTTACATTTGATGAATTTACTAAAATACCCTTAAAAGATCAAAACAATATGTTAAATAAATAAAATAAATAAAAAGTCTATAATAATAATAATGATAAAAAAATTTAAAAAACTAAAACAAACTAAAACAAAAGAAATAAATAAAAAAATAAGAATAAACATAAAAAACAAATACGAAGAATGCGAATAATAATAATAGTTATAATAAAAATGAATAAAATAAAAATAAAAATATACAAAAAAAAGTGTAAAAAAAGCTACCACCATCAATTCACCGAAAGTGAGGGGAAAATTTTGGTCAGAGAGAAGATAAAAAGGGCCCCCCCAGGAGACAAACATGACAGGTAATGTGTGTGTATATATATATAAAATATAGTATTTAATAAAAAAATTAAATAGTAAAAAATAGAATAAAGGAAAAAAAGGATAATAAGTAAGTAAATAAAATAAATATGCATATAAATAAGATGTCAAGGAAAAAAATAATAATAAAAAAAGAAACCGAAAATAAAAAATAAAAAATATAATAATAATATAATAATAATAATAATAATAGTGTTCTTCCTCACGAAGAACACGACCACCGTAAAAACCCAGAAACTGGTGCCACGTTTCGCCGGCTGTCGTACATCGACGTTGATCGTCGTTCATCGACGGTGGCCCTATAAAAAATTCACCTTTCGATAGATCGTCTCATCCTCTTTCCGAATACCAATATGGTTTTCAAAAATAGGCCTCGGGGGAGAGTAGATCTAAAAATAAAGTTTCGTTCAACCCCTCCCGAGTCCTCGGCCGAATTATTTTTGGGGATTTTGCGTGCACCAAAGACGAAGACAAAATCAACATGGATACATGCATACACAAGAACGAAAAGGTAAGAGCTTTTTACCTTTATTTCACTTCGAGAAAAAAATGCTTTGAATGCTTTTACAGTTCTTTAGTATTTTATGTGATTTTTGTGCGATATTCGTGTGTGTAAATAGTGTGGATTACATGCGTATTTATAATAAAAATACATACTATTTTTAGTTCAAAGGAATCCTAATGAAACTAAACTGTGCTTGGTTGTTGCTTGTTTGGTTGGCCTTGGAGTCATGTCGTCGGAAAAAATGGGGTTGACCGAGAGATGGGGAGGATATTTACTTTTGGCGCGGCGCTAGAAAATATATGGGAAACTAGGGTTTTGAAAACCCTAATCTACCGATTCGGGTCAGGCTTCAACAGGCCAATTCGGGTATGGCCCGGTTCGGGCCTGGACCACTGTTGTAACGGGCTTTTGAGTTTGTAAACATTGGGCCTCTGGTTGGACCTGTAAATGAAGAAAACATGTAATAATTATAGATATATATACAAGTATTATATAAAAATAATAAAATAATATTATATATATAATCAGACGAAAATTAGTGTCCACAGTTGCCCCTCTTTGTCCTTTTTCGTAGAACGAAAAATATGACAAAGATAAAATGACGTAAATTTTCATTCGGTGGAGTTGAAAATTGACTCTGATATTTCAATTAAGAATAACTCTCTGTCAAATTGAGTTGTGGATGGCTCCTCCATCGTGAAGTCGAGTCCATCTCGACGTGATATGGAATTGAAGTCGTAGTTCAGAATTTGAATCGGAATGTGACTTCTCGTTGCCAAATTGTAATCAACTTCGATCTTCTTCTCGGTTTAAAGACATTGGTTTAAAAAATTCGACTGGAAAATAGTTCCTTGACTCCACCATGTGGTTGATAATCTCTTGAAATTGAACTCAGAAATCTTTGTTGACATATAGCTTTTCTCGCCTTAAGCTATGCTACCGGAAAATGATTTCTTGTCATTAAGACACAGCTAACCCAGGTCTTCTTCTCGACTTAAAGACCTCAGTTTAAACTCTAGCCTGAGAGTAGTCGATACGTCATCGAGCTTAATGGAACCGAACTCAAAAAGTTTTCATTGAGCGATAACCCTTTTTGCCTTGAGTTATGCTGTAATGAGCTGAGAGATTTCCCCATATCTTCTTCTTAACTTGAAGACCTCAGCTTCAACCAGGAAGTAGTTTCTCGATGCTACCATGTGGTTGATGTGTCATCGAGCTGAATGGAATCAAACTCAAAAGTTTTTATTGACAGATAGCTTTTCTCGACTTTAGTTATGTTGTGAATTTGACATGCTCTTGAGCTGAATGTAATCAAACTTGAAGGTATTTGTTGACAGATAACCCTTCTTTCCTTGAGTTATGATGTAAATTTGATATGCCCTTGAGCTGAGTGCAATTGAACTTGAAGGTCTTTTGTTGGCAGATAACTCTTCTCTCCTTGGGTTATGCTGTAAATTAGAAGTGCCTTTGAGTTGAGTGTAATCGAACTCAAAGGTATTTTGTTGGTAGATAGCCCTTCTCACCTTGAGCTATGCTACAAATGATATGTCTTTGAGCTGAGTGTAATCGAACTCGAAAGTCTTTTGTTTGTAGATAACCCTTCTCTCCTTGAGCTATGCTGCAAATGTTGTGCCTTTGAGCTGAGTGTAATCGAACTCGAAGGTCTTTTGTTAGCAGATAACCCTTCTCGCCGCCTTGAGCTATGCTACAAATGATGTGCCTTTGAGCTGAGTGAAATCGAACTCGAAGGTCTTTTGTTGGCAGATAGCCCTTGATCTATGCTGCAAATGATATGCCTTTGAGCTGAGTGTAATTGAACTAGAAAGTCTTTTGTTGGCAGATAGCCGTTCTCGCCTTGAGCTATGTTGCAAATGATATGCCTTTGAGCTGAGTGTAATCGAACTCGAAAGTCTTTTGTTGGCAGATAGCCCTTCTCACCTTAAGTTATATTGCAAATGATGTAGATTTGAGCTGACTGTAATCGAACTTGAAGGTCTTTTGTTGGCAGATAGCCCTTCTCGCCTTGAGTTATGCTACAAATGATGCGCTTATGAGCTGAGTGTAATCGAACTAGAAGGTATTTTGTTGGCAGATAGCCCTTCTCGCCTTGAATTATGTTGCAAATGATGCACCTTTGAGCTGACTGTAATCGAACTCGGAGGACTTTTGTTGGCAGATAGCCCTTCTTGATGTAAGTTATGCTACAAATGATGTGCCTTTGAGCTGAGTGTAATCGAACTCGACGGCCTTTTTTGGCATATAGCCCTTCTCACCTTGAGCTATGCTACAAATGATGCACCTTTGAGCTGAGTATAATCGAACTTGAAGCTCTTTTGTTGGCAGATAACCCTTCTCACCTTGAGTTATTCTGTAAATGATGTGCCTTTGAGATGAGTGTAATTGAACTCAAAGGTCTTTTGTTGGCATATAGCCCTTATCACCTTGAGTTATGCTGCAAATGATGCTCCTTTGAGCTGAATATCATCGAGCTTGAAGGTCTTTTGTTGGTAGATAGCCCTTCTCACCTTGAGCTATGCTGCAAATGATGCACCTTCGAACTGAGTGTAATCAAACTCGAAGGTCTTTTGTTGGCAGATAGCCCTTCTCACCTTGAGATATGCTGCAAATGATGCGCCTTTGAGCTGAGTGTAATCAAACTCGAAGGTCTTTTTTTGACAAATAGCCCTTCTCACCTTGAGTTATGTTGCAAATTATGCGCCTTTGAGCTGAGCGTAATCGAACTCGAAGGTCTTTTCTTGGCAGATTGCCCTTCTCGCCTTGAGCTATGCTGCAACTGATGTGCCTTTGAGCTGAGTGTAATCGAAATCGAAGGTCTTTTGTTGGCAGATAGCCCTTCTCGCCTTGAGCTATGCTGCAAATGATGTGTCTTTGAGCTGAGTGTAATCAAACTCGAAGGTCTTTTGTTTGCAGATAGCCCTTCTCGCCTTGATCTATGCTGCAAATGATATGCCTCTGAGCTGAGTGTAAGTGAACTCAAAGGTCTTTTGTTGGCAGATAACCCTTCTCACCTTGAGCTATGTTGCAAATGATGTGTTTTCGAGCTGAGTGTAATCGAACTCGAAGGTCTTTTGTTGAAGGTGCTTTTGAATCAAGTATATTTCGTCTTGACGTTGAAACTTAACTCTAAAAGCTGCAAAAAAAATTATGTATGCTAAAAATAATGATAAATGTGATGCTCTTAAGTATTCCTAAGATGCATGTAACATGAATTGGTTATGTTTTATCTTCTGGATGGTACCTTATTTTGTCTATCGGTCTTGTACTTGGAACCGACCATGCCCCACTTTCTTCTCGGGTTGCAGCCTTTCATACTTGAGATTGTCCTGTTTGAAAATGTTTTTTATCCTTTCTCTTATTTTATGAGGGAAAAGGATATGAGTATATAAAAATTCTGTAAAACATTGCTCCTTAATTCAGGCTCGCAATCGAATCAAATCATAAGCATGAGTTCAAAGAATATCAAAAGAATCAATAGCTCTTTAATGCTTTCAGAGTTATATCTCTTTGACAAATATTCAAATGAATGAGTTGGCTTTGGGTTGGCCTCCTATTTTATAAAGTTTCAACCATAAAAAAATGTCATTTTTTTGTCATTGCAACGTGCCTCTTTCTTGGCTTGGCATTTTAATTGGATGCGAACAAAATGACGCAACTAACATGATCAATTACTAGACCTTCTATTTCGGTCCTCTGAAATCTTCCATTTCTTCAAGCTTTGTAAATTCCTCTAACAAAGGCAATGCAAAAATATCGGTCTAAAAATGAAATTCTTGAGTGCTCGTGTGAATTTGACTATAACAGGTGTTCCTTAACTCCCTTAGTCCATCAATACCGAAAATTTATTGTTTAGATATATTTGATTTAATCAGCCATTTTCTGGCTAGCCGAATCCATAAAGCCGGGGCGTTTAACCAATTGCTTTAGAGTGACAGCTTAATATTATAATCACTTTTAACAGGTTAACTGGAGGATTTAGTGGTGATCAAAATAGGTAAAGACAATAACAACCGTAGTTGTTTCGTGCATCAAACGTTGCTTGATACTCAAGAAAGATTGAACACGGCTGAGTTACTTGCTCGTTCGATTAGTCCTTCACCATGGAATTCGAACCAAAGACATTATAAAGTGACAAGCATGGGAGATGAATGCATTGACATTAGATACAAAGATGAACAATTTACAATTCAGCCGATAAGAAGGTATATGGGTTCATCGTCTGATCGTCGCCTACTTTTAGCAGTTCAAGAAGCCATAAGATCGAACCGGGACCTACAGCAAGACGGAGCTTAGTTCCATTGAAGGTTGTAGTAGCAATATAGTGAATAGACCTTTTTTCTCTTTTGGTCATAGCATAGGGTCCAAAAATGCACCTTTACCCGAATTTAATAAATGTCTTTTGTCAAAGGGTTTACTACTAATTTTCCATAACATGGATAATTTTAAACTTCAGCATCTCAATGTTTCAACATTTCTAGTATTGGAAAACAAATGTAAATATATTCATATCTATTTAAATATTTTCGGTGACAGAGATAAATCGAGTGGTGGGAATAATCGTACTCTCTAGAAATTTTAATTTTTTATATAATTTAAATATTTCTTTTATTTTTATATCAATAATCTAAGTTTATATTCTTCTACATTTTATAATTTCTTACCTCTTAATTTTTTTTAATATGAAATTTTACATACATCTTTATTTATAGAGATAAATTACATCGCCCATGTGCTTGTAGGTATGGGCAAAGATTGAGATAACTGAGGCCAACCCTTGGGGGATTGCGAGATGTTGGGATCCATTTGGTTGAATAAAATATATATGTATCTTTATAAGTGGGTAAATGAAAATGAATTAATTCTCAACTATCATTTAAAATAAATAAAATTGGTATGCCTATATAAATTCAAAGTTTACCACCGTCACTCTTGGTGAGCAATCTATAGATTCCTATATAAATCTCAATTGAGTCTTAGGTATGCATTGACTCTGAACTGGAGGAGTCACCGCTGACCAAATGAATTTTATAGTGAAATTTAAAGTTCATAATCCACTTTATATAATGACGGAAAATAATAGATTCTTACAATTTAATTAATTGTGTGACTCAATTGTAACTCTCTAAAATCTAATACTTTTCATGAATAAAAATATTCAAAGTCAAGAAGCCATCTAAATTTTAACAATCCAGTAATTTATTTATGATAATCGATTAATTAAGTGTTTCGTATATAAATTTGAAATCAAATGACTCAATTGTAATCTTGTTTTTTTAAAGGTGGTAATTTAAATTTATAAGATTGGAAACACAACGAAGGGAAACAAAAGACCTGAGCCTCATTAAAATACCTCTCTAACCCTATTAGGAGGAAAAAGAGTGCTCAAGTCAAATGCAACATCTCTCAAAGCCACTGTTTGTATGGATGTCGATCTCCATTGTGAGTTCGGGTTCAGGGCATGCCGGGGAGTAATGACCCATTACGTAGAGTCCCTCAGCTTAACCGATGCTCTTAAGGTGGTTCGGGTCTAGTCCAAGTGATTCAGATAACAATTCGAATAGGGTATGCCCCAAGTCTATTACATCATTTGTGTAGTGTAGCAATATGTCCCTGCAAGCTTCAGGGATTTCTTCGAGTGTAGGGTAGGGGGATTAGGGGCCATGACACAAGTGAGGGTGCCCCTCCAATAGGTAGCCAAAGCTTGGGACATGTCGATTTTAGTGTTGAATGTGACCTTCTTCGATTCTTCTCGAGAGTAAAGCTTTTCTTTGGCCTTGATATCCTGCTCGTTGAACCGACAGATCCTATTGATAATCTCTTCCAGGGTTGTAACAGGGATTATGTGGTTAACAAGTTGAAAGAGTCCCCATTTTTTACAAGCACTTCGAATTTCGTCGATTATCACCTCACGTCGAGTGGAATTAGTGTTGACATTTGCGAAATAATCAATGGGATCTTCACGTGTAGGAGGAGGCCCTGATTTAATCTGAAGATTCAAGTGGTTATGATCGAGAACTTGAGGGAGCTTAGCTAAGCTGGCATCAACGAGTCCTTTAATATCATATTTTGATCCGTCGATAGCCATTAACTCATTTTTTCGGTCATAGTTGAACTCAGCTGGTGTTGTATTTACTATGACAACAATTTTCTTTTGCCTTAAAACTCTATCTAATGCAATGAGAAAATGAACGTCACTCTCCTATGCAGAAAAGGCGTTGACTTTAATTTTGGAAGTGAATGATGCTTAGACTGAAATTTGTTCCCTTTTTATAGAGGTTTTTGATGATCGGATAAATTGCATCTTAATAACGGAAGTTAACGTCATAATGACCACATCTTATTTAAATACAAATGAAAGTTATCACATCTGAATTAAAACGAAACAAAAGTGATTACGAATTAAGTTTTTTGAATCGAGTGGCCATACATTTATAAAAATGAAACAAGAGTGACCAACTCTGTAGTTTACCCTTTAATAAAAAATTATAATTCTATTAAAAAAATAAAATTTTAATTAACAGTTAATATAAAATAAATCCTTATACTTTTAATTTTTTACATAATAAAGACAACTTAACTTATGATATATTTTCGATACATCGTTTTAGTGGTACATTACGATACACGATAAACGCGGTAGACTTTTCTGTTGAAAAGTCAAGTGGCCAACTTGGCCAAACTTTCGGTGCAATAAGTTGGTAGCAACAATGGTTGAAATTTGGCAGCAGGATTTGGCCGAAAAAATGGCATGGGAAAATTGATCATTTAGTTCATGTACTTTAAGGTATTTACAAGATTAGTCTTTAAGGTTCAATTATAAATACTCTAATCCATTTAGCTTCATGGTCATCCCATATCATATAACTTTCTCCCAATACTAGAGAAATTTGAGAGTTTTCTTGAGAATTATTTTCTCCTTTTTATCAAGAGAGAATTGTCATTGTTTTCTCCTTGTTAGATCAAGAGAAGTTGTAATTCCTATTTTCTCATAGTGAAGTTATTCTACCTTTGTATGTGGTTTTTACCCTATATTATTTAGGGTTTTTCACGTAAAATTTGTGTCTTCTTTATCTTTATTTTATTTTTTCAAATTATCAGTTACGATTTTGCTCTATCTGATAGCCGTATTTCGCAACAATTGGCATCAGAGCTAGATTTGAGTGTGTAATATATGCTTAATGTCTTTATGGTTGTCACCAAAAGATAGATCCTCCAACATAAGAAAGTAAGAAGGTATTACTCATTCTTTGAAATTCTCAGAGAACAATTCACGATAGTGAAATAGTGGGAGCTATCCGTAATAGAAGCTATGCAACAAAATTCAATATTGAAAAGTTCAATGGGAGAAATTTCTCATTGTGGAAATTGAAGATAAAGGTCATCCTGAAGAAAGACGGATGTATAGCGGCTATTAGTGAAATTTCGGTAGATTTCACAGATGACAGCAAATGGAACGAGATAGATGGGAATGCTATGGAAAACCTTCATCTAGCATTAGCAGATGAAGTATTGTCAAACATTGAGAAGAAGAAGACAGCTAAGGAGATATGAGATCATCTCACCAAACTATACAAGGCCACATCGTTGCACAATAAAATTTTCCTTAAGAAGAAATTGTAAACTATCAAGATGTCAGAATCTATTTCAGTGACGAAGCACTTAAACACACTGAACACTTTATTTTCTCATCTTACATCCTTAAGTTATACAACAGGAGAACAAAAACGTGATGAACTTCTACTTCAAAGACTATCGGATTCATATGATCAACTCATCATCAAGTTGACAAACAGTAATGTCACCAGTCTAGTCTTCGATGACGTTGCAGTTGTTATTCTACAAGAAGAAAATCGGCGTAAGAACAAGGAAGACAGACAAGTAAATCTGCAACAAGTAGAAGCGTTGACAACGATGAGAGGGAGATCAACAGAACGTGGCCAAAGCAGTAGTCACAAACATGGTAGATCAAAGAAGAGAAGCAAGAAGAATTTAAAGTGCTACAATTGTGGAAAGAATGGTCACTTGGAGAAGGATTGTTGGAGTCTAGGTAAAAACTTCAATCCATAAGGCAATATCGCAAACACTTCATATGATGGAGATGCTCTATATTGTGAAGCGCCAACCACCGTGGAAGATAGAAAGAGATTTACAGATATATGGCTCATTGATTCGGGAGCAACATAACACATGATCTCAGAAAGAGAATGGTTCCATTATTATGAACATTTCTCAGGAGGATTTGTGTATAGTTGCAATGATCATGCCTTAGAGATCGTTGGCGTTGGAACCATCAAATTGAAGATGTATGATGGAACAATTAAAATTGTTCGAGATGTGCGACAAGTGAAAGATCTGAAGAAAAATTTATTATCCTATAGATTGTTGGATAATAATGCAAGTAAGATTGAAATACTGAAAGGAATCATGAAGGTGTTCCATAGAGCACTTATGGTGATGAAATGCGAAAAGATAGTAGCAAACTTGTATATGTTAAAGGGAGAGACATTACTAGAAGCAGAAGCCTCTGTTGCCTTATGTAGTTCAGATTCTGCAATGCTATGGCATCAGAAACTTAGACACATGTCAGAACAATGAATGAAAGTCCTTGTGGAGCAAAAGCTACTTCCAGGCTTAACAAATGTATCACTTACTTTGTGAGATGATTGTATAACAAGTAAGCAACACTGATTAAAATTTAACACATCAAATTCTGGAGGAAAAAATGTTATAGAATTGGTTCATTCTGACGTATGGCAAGCACCAGTAACATCCCTAGGCGGAGCAAAATACTTTGTCTCATTTATTGATGACTACTCCATGAGATGTTGGGTGTACCCTATTAAGAAAAAGTCAGATGTGCTTCAAACTTTCAAAACTTCAAAGCACGGGTGGAACTTGATTCAGGAAATAAGATTAAGTGTTTCTGAAAAGATAATGAAGGAGAATACAAAAGTGAAGAATTTGATCACTTTTGCAGGAAAGAAGGCATCAAAAGACAATTCACAGTGGCGAACACTCCTCAACAAAACGAAGTGGTAGAGCGGATAAACAGAACCTTGTTAGAAAGAACAAGAGCAATGTTGAGGGCTGCAGGCCTAGAAAAACAATTTTGGGCAAAAGCAGTCAATATCGTTTGTTATTTGGTAAATCGAGCTCCATCAACTGCAATAGAGATGAAGACACCAATGGAGATATTGACTGGTAAACCAGTTGATTATTCAAACCTCCATGTATTTGGAAGTATTGCGTACGTGATGTACAACTCCCAAAAAATTTCAAAGTTGGATCCAAAATCCAGGAAATGCAAATTCTTGGGGTATGCTGATGGAGTAAAAGGGTATCGCTTGTGGGATCCCACTGCCCGCAAAGTGATCATTAGTAAGGATATTATCTTTGTAGAAGATAAACTACAAAGAAAAGAAGAATATGATAGCATTGAAAAGCCAGAGACTACACAGATACATGTGGAAAAGGAGTTTGAACAAGGAGATTCTTCTGAAGCAGAACCAGCACATGATGAACAAGAACCAGAGAGTTTTGAAGCTCCAACAACTCATCAATCAAATCATGTGAAAAAGACATCCCAATTGGCACTCAGATTATGTTATAGAAGAAAATATTGCATATTGTTTTTTAACAGAGGACGGTGAGCCATCAACATACCAGGAGGCAATAAACAGCTTAGATGCTTCACTGTGGATGATTGCAATGCAAGAAAAAATTGAAGCTCTTCATAAAAATAATAAATGAGACCTTGTTCCACCACCACTAGGAATGAAGCCAATTGGTAACAAATGGGTCTTCAAAATCAAGCGAAATAGTAACGATAAAGTTGAGAGGTATCGTGCATGACTGGTGGTAAAAGGATATGCTTAAAAAGAAGGTATTGATTTCAATGAAATCTTTTCTCCTATGGTTCGACTAACAACGGTTCGAGTAGTCTTGGCAATGTGTGCTACATTGAACTTACGTCTAGAGCAGTTAGATGTTAAAACAACTTTTCTTCATGGAGATTTTAAAGAAAAGATTTACATGCTCCAGCCTAAAGGTTTTTAGAAGAAGAAAAGAAGAACTTGGTTTGCAGGTTGAACAAATCTCTGTACAGTTTAAAGCAGGTGCCAAGGTGTTGGTATAAGAGATTTGATTCATTTATTATGTGTCTTGGATACAACATACTTAATGCATATCCTTGTGCTTATTTCAAAAGGTTTGGTGATAACGATTTTGTTATATTGTTGTTGTATGTGGATGACATGTTGGTTGCAGAACCCAACAAAGATCATATTGGAGAATTGAAGGAACAACTGGCTAGGGAATTTGAAATAAAGGACTTAGTATCAGTAAACAAGATTCTGGGATGCAAATTCACCGAGATAGAAGTAATAGGAAGATTTGGCTTTCACAAAAGAATTACTTGAAGAAGATCTTGTCACGATTCAACATGCAAGATTGTAAGCTAATTTCTACCTCTCTTCTTATTAACTTCAAATTATCCTCCAGTATGAGTCCTAACAGTGAAGAAGGGATGATGGAGATGTCTCAAGTACCATATGCATTGGCAATGAGAAGTTTAATGTTCGCTATGATATGCACAAGACCAGACATTACACAAGCAGTGGGAGTGGTTAGTCGGTACATGGCGAATCTAGTCAAAGTGCATTGGAATACAGTAAAGAGGACCTTGAGATACATCAAAGGGACCTTAAATGTTTCATTATGTTACGGAGGATCAAATTTACTTATCAATGGGTATGTTGATTCTGATTATGCATGGGATTTGGATAAAAGCAAATATACTACAGGATATGTGTTCAAAGTAGCTGGTGGAGCTGTAAACTGGGTTTCAAAATTGTAGGCATTTGTGGCTACGTCCACAACATAGGTAGAATATGTAGTAGCTACACAAGCAGTAAAGAAGCAATCTGGTTGAATATGCTATTAGAGGAGCTTGGGCACAATCAAGAGTTTGTCTCTCTATTTTGTGACAGTCAAAACGCCTTTCATCTAGCAAGGAATCCAACATTTCATTCAAAAACAAAACACATACAATTTCAGTACCACTTCATTCGTGAAAATGTAGAAGAAGGGACGGTAGACATGTAGAAAATCCATACCAAAGTCAACATAACAAATTCCATGACGAAGGCGGTCAATACCGATAAATTTACTTGGTGTCGATCCTCTTGTGGCCTCTCAAAAATGTAAGCAACATGAAGGTACAATGTAGAAAGAATGGTGTGAATATATGATTGTTTCAATCAAATCTTCAAGTGGGAGATTGTTGAAAAGTCAAGTGGCCAACTTGGCCAAACTTTCGGTGCAATAAGTTGACAACAACAATGGTTGAAATTTGGCAACATGATTTGGTTGAAAATGACATGAAAAAATTGCTCATTTAGTCTTTGTACTTTAGAGTATTTACAAGATTAGTCCTTAAGCTTCAACTATAAATACACTAACCCATTTAGCTTCAAAATCATCCCATATCATTCTAGCTTTCTCCCAATACTAGATAAATTAGAGAGTTTTCTTGATAATTGTTTTCTCTTTTTTATCAAGAGAGAATTGTCATTGTTTTCTCCTTGTTAGATCGAGAGAAGTTGTAATTCCTATTTTCTCATAGTGAAATTATTCTACCTTTGCCCGTGGGTTTTACTCTATATTATTTAGGGATTTTTAACGTAAAATTTGTGTCTTCTTTATCTTTATTTTATTTTCTCAAATTATCAATTACGATTTTTCTCTATCCGATAGTCGTATTCCGCAATATTTTCCTATATATATATATATATATATATATATATATATATATATATGAGAAACATTAAGTCCGATAAACGGGAGTTGATTACAATAAACATTTTTTTATAATTCGAGTTTAATCCAATTGACACTTTATTAATATTATACAATTAAATGTATTTACCTCATAACTTTTATTAATATTATACATTTAAATGTATTTATATCTAATAACTTTCTATTAAAAAGTTTAAGGACGAAGGCTTTAAGGGTTCGTTTGCTAATGTCTTCTCTAAAAGTAATTTTAATTAAAAAAAATTTGTTTTGACTATAAAACTAATGGTCAATGGGTGGAAAAAAGTTTACGAGGAAAACAACGATTTGAAACCAACAGTAAAAATTAAGATTTTTGGATTTTTTTTCATTTTTAACTTTATGTTTCAAAAATAAATTATAATTTGACCCTTACTAATGCATAGAATCCACTCAATTGTGTATTAATATTTTCTTTTAATAATCTAATACTAATACCTTAAAAAATAATTTATTTAGAAATAATTTATTATTTTGTTTTACCCTTACTAATGTAGAGATGGAAGTTATTAATACTTCACGTAGATTAGTGTTTACTAATAATATTACATTTCTTGTCGTCGTCGAATTTATTCGGAAATAATTAATTAAATTCTCATAAAAAATGATAAATAAAGGCTTTATACTGTAACCCACCGTAGGATTCATAATTTTATCAAAGGATCGAAAAGTAAAACGTGAAAAGAAAATGTGGTGTTAATTATTTAGAATGCCCCTAAACACTTTAAAATTCACAAAGTGTCCCAAGCACTTTACTTGCAACCACAAATTAGTATATTTGATATTTGTTCACAAAGTTTGTTTTATATTCATCTATGTTTTATTTTTTTACATGTAAATACGGAATTACTAAAAAACAAAAAGTTATATCGTCAAACTAATTAATTCCCTAAATAGGCATCGGATAATGAAAAATCAGACCACACTTTATGAATAAACACAACCTTTTAACTGAATAAACATAACAAATCCAATCCTTCACTTCATCACTTATAAAATGACTTACAAGTGAGACGTTAGTTATTATCTTCAAACACTTCTTACACACCACACTTTTTATTTTTGCAGACAATGAAAATAAAAAACACAATAAAACCAGCAATCAAATAGAAGTAATGCAACTCCATGTTTGAAACCAAGCTTTCTCATCCATATATGCAGTTGAACCTGCTTCTTTGATCCATCCCCATTGAACCTTACAGAAAATGGAACCAAGAAGAAAAAAGAATTAAGATGATTGATGAGCTATGATTGAATCTGCAGAGTTAAATCAAAGTAGAAAATATTTACAGAGGAGGAATTAGCAAATGAACATACCCTGTTTTTTATAATCATGTTTTCCTTCAGTTTTAGCAATCTGATTGAGTTTTGTAAAACGCAACTGGTTTGTCAGGATCGAAGTCAACGGGCTTTACACATCCCCAGTGGACAGTATAATTGCATGTAGAGTCTGCACATTGGAGAGCCAAATCTTGACAGAGATTACTGCATTTGCTACATCGAAGATAATAATGAGGCTTGCGTACAAAAGTAAGAGGATGCGGGTGGTGGCCTTCTGCTTTGTACGTGCTTCCAGGTTTGATCAACAGACGGCTTTGAGGAACACATTGGGGATGAGCAGAAAAATCACAAATTGCACAATGATAAAACCAGTGATTTTGATCTCTTCTTTTCTCACATATGTTACAGTGAAGATATTCTGAATAATCATTGTCCTCCAGATATGTGAGTGCGAGCGGATGTTCATCACACCTGTCTCGAAAGCGGTAATGATGTGCAAGCATCCAGATTGAAATCACAACGCTTGCATCTATATGCGCTTCTCGTCAAGCAACCGCAACCTTTGCAATTCCATTGGAACCCTTCTAAAAAGAAGAGAGAGTGTTCATGTGCTGGATGTTTGATTCTATAACCTCTATTAGCCACACATGGAAGGCAATAATGCTCATTACATCAGATTTATAGGCAAAGCCGCTACTCTCACAATCGCAAAATCGGCATTTGAAAATGTAGCCGATAACAAGGATGAGTCCTCGTATATGTGGATGAGACCATTCCATCTTCTTCCTGGGTGATCTAGCACAAGTTTTGTGGAGATAAAAGTCACAGTATGAGGAACAATAGTAAAATGAAGCCGAGATGAGTAGCATGCAACCATCACAAGTCTTATCATTATCCATGAAATTGTCACTTAATATCAGATCATGTGCATGACTGAAATGTTTTATTCTGGTCATTTCCCCAGCCTCATTTAGCTCAATGACACGAGTGATGGGATTAATGGATGCCAAATCATCATCAAGTTCCTCATCTAAATTTTTTGCCTCAATTACAACGTACCAGCCTTCTCTCATTGCACACTTCACATGGGCGATAAAATTGCAATCTGAGCAATAGTAACTCCCATGATCTATATTAACCTCAGTGTCACAAAACTCGCAAACCCGATTCTTGAACTCATTTCCTGAGAGGAAATAGTTGTGAAAAACGGCGTGATGATGTCGTCGGACTTAGATGATAGGCGGTATTGAAGCACATTTTGGATGGATTACAAAGTTGCATGCAGAACATATATAGGAAACAGAATTCCCTTCGAGGCCACATGCATCACAAATGAACGGGGTTTGTTTCCAAAACAGGGTGAATGGGTGCTCATGGTATTTTCCTTTAATGAAAGGTGGTGGTGTTGCGCACTCGGTATGAAGAGCAAACTTACAGGGTGAACAAGAATAAACAGATTTTGGGTTTTGGGTTTTTGGATATACCTTGCAAGGTATATTTTCATGGTTGGACTGTAAAACAAGAGGGTGCCTACGATGGGAGGGGCTACTGATTTTAGAAGGTAACTCCGCACATTTAATGTGAAGAGCAAACTTACACGGTGAACAACAATAAAGAAATCTCCTATCTCGTGTCTGTTGGCATATGTTACAGGAGGAACGTTCACCGTTAAACTGTAGAACAAGGTGGTGTTGTTTGTGAAAGGGATGGTTGATTTCATGGGGTAGTTGGGCACATTTCTTGTGTAGGTTGAACCCACAATCACTAGAAATGTAGGTAGACTCTCCTAATGGTTCCTGACACCCAAAAAAGACATAGTTTTCAGATGATTTGTTACCCTCTCCCGGGAGCACTGGTGGATCAATGGTGGCTATGTGTTTAAGCTCTTCAGGTTTCTTTCCGGCTATGCTTAGGGTAAATAAAGCACATTTGATATGCAAGTCTATTTGACAAGAGCAATGATAAACAAAGAACTCACAGTTTTCATCGCAAAAATCACAAGGACAGTCTCCCTTGTATGGGTGTTTTGATCGAAGAACAAGAGGGTGAAAATCCACATTCGGCACAGATGAAGCATGGACCGGACACCATCTCTACACATATGCCGCAATGAGCTTCTTTGGTTTCATTGCCCCTCTCCTCGTTGAACACCATTGTATGCATGTGCCCAAAGTTCTGAGACTCCATCTCTAACTCTTTCTTTTTCTTTATTTATGTTTCAACTCTCACTGAAATTATGTGTTTAAGATTATCATGGTTTTCAGAAACCACATTATATAGAGTTGCAAGTTTAGGATATGTGACATTTGTACTTGTTTGTGTTTCTTTGAAGTGTTGATTGGGAACCTTTTGACAATTTTATTTATATTAATAAAATTACATTTACTGTGTAAAAAGACATGACAAGAAAAAAAGACAAGGGCATAGATTATTTCCTTCAAATGTTCGAGTTCCCTTTACCTATTTTGAAAGATATGCAAACCATTTTACTTTTAGGGTCTTGTACTTGGGGTTGCCCATCCCTTCTTTAAGAGGTAGGGTTTAAGTTTAGAATCAAATATTGTTGCAGAAAGATACAGTTTGTGTGTGTCCCAAGGGAAAGAAATACTTTACCAGAGCAAATTAGTATATTAAGATGCAAATTTAGAATCAAAACTTTACCTTACATTAAGATGCAAGTTTGGAATCAATTCATGCACTCAATTATATGTATCCATAATAACTTTCTTTTCTTTATGTGCTAATATTATCAAAAAATTTTAGGAAAAATGAATTTGAGAATAAAAATGATTAAAAACAACCCAAATTTGAGAAGAAGTTCAATTTTATTTATGAATATACACAACTTTTTAACTGAATAAACATAACAAATCCAATCCTTCACTTCACTTATAAAATGACTTACAAGTGATATGTGAGTGCGAGCAGATGTTCATCATGTTGGTTTTTGGCAAATATCTCGCATTGGTTTTGTATAAGGAGGAGGGGAAATTCTTTTGTTATAAATAGAGCCCTTCTCCTCCTTAGTTTAGCATCCCACAAATATAAGCCTTCCTCACTATTAAAGGATATTTGTACTCTTTCTCTCTTTGTAATATTTCCTCTATTAGTGAAATATTATTTTAGTGGTGTTCGATGAGGTAGGCATAATTTTGGCCTAACCTCGTTAAATCTTGGTGTTCTCTTTATGTCTATTTAATAGCTAATGTCGGATATAATTGTTGTTAATTATTGTCCTATTAAAATTACTTGTCTTGGTAGTTCTGTCTAAGGAAAATGGGTTTTAAGAGGGACCATTGTGACCCCTCCTCTTTCCTGGGAATCTACCTTGGGGTGATTTTTAGTATAATCGTTTTTACACTAGTCACCTAGATAATAGTTTTCAAGGTGAATTTGTTATTATTGGTGAAAATTAATCCGAATTCCATAACAATTAGTATCAGAGCTCTTGGTTTATTTTAATATGATCTGTGGTTGCGGCTTAGGCTGATCTTCCACATCAAAAAAAATTTCCTTGGGATAATTAACATTCCGCATTGACAACTATTAAATAAAATTTGTAGTAGAAATGGCAGACGCAATAAAAACATCCACATCGTCGTTAACAGCTGTGACAAATGTTAGATTTGCAGTGGAGATTTTTGATGGCACCGGTCATTTCGGCATGTGGCAAAGTGAGGTTCTATATGCCCTATTTCAGCAGGGTCTATACATTGCTATTGAAGGAGAGAAACCAGATGATGTTGAGGAGAAAGAATGGAAGAGGATCAACAGATTGGCATGTGGTACTATTCGATCGTGTCTTTCTATAGAGCAGAAGTATGCATTTTCTAAGGAAACTTCTGCAAGTAAATTGTGGAAGGCACTGGAGGAGAAATTTTTGAAGAAAAGCGGTCAGAACAAGCTCTACATGAAAAAGAGATTGTTCCGCTTCAACTATGTACCAGGTACCACTATGAATGATCACATTACTAGCTTTAATCAGCTGGTAACTGATCTGATGAATATGGACGTGACTTTTGAAGACGAAGATCTGGCTCTGATGTTGATGGGATCACTTCCTGGTGAGTTTGAGTATCTTGAAACTACTCTACTTCATGGGAAAGTTGATGTGTCTCTCAGTGAAGTAACTGTTGCCTTGTATAATTATGAATTGAGAAAAAAAGACAAACAAGAAAACACAAGTGTCGAAGTAGAAGCTCTTGTTGTTAGAGGTCGTTCGAAGAGTCAGAATAAAGGAATGAGAGGGAGATCGAAGTCAAAGTCCAGATTGAGCAAAGATGAATGTGCCTTTTGTCGAGAAAAAAGGCACTGGAAGAAAGAATGTCCCAGGCTAAAGAACAAAGGCAAACCTGAAAGGGGAAAGGTTGTCTCATAATCAAATGTGGTCGAGTATGATGATGCAGATTTAGATTTCACATTCGTTGCTATGCCATCAACCAGCTGTTCCAGTTCATGGCTGTTAGATTCAGCTTGTAGCCACCATATGACCCCCAATTGAGAATGGTTCTTTGATTTTAAAGAACTAAAAGGTGGAATTATCTACACATCAAATAATTCCCCTCTTGACACACTTGGGATTGGTTCAATTCGCTTGAGGAATCAGGATGGATCAATCAGAACCTTAACAGGTGTCCATTATGTACCAGATTTAATGAGAAATCTCATCTCTGTGGGAACCTTAGAGTCAAAAGGTTTAGAAGTGAGAGAAAAAGATGAGATTATGAGGATATCTCTGGTTCACTGGTGATAATGAAAGGAATCCGAAAAAGAAACAATGTGTATTACTTTCTGGGTAGTACAATTGTTGGGACAGCAGCAGTGACAGTTTCTACTGATGAACAAGAATCAGAAGCCAGGTTATGCGCTTGGGGCATGTTGGTGAAAAATCCTTGAAATTGCTGATAGATCAAGGATTATTGAAGGGTGCTCGGGCTTGCAAATTAGCTTTTTGTGAGCATTGCATCAAAGGGAAGAAGACGAGGGTGAAATTTGGAACAGCAATCTATGATACTAAATGTATTTTGGATTATGTTCATTCAGATGTATAGGGGCCTTCCAAGACAACTTCATTGGGAGGAACACACTATTATGTCACATTTTTTGATGATTTTTCCCGAAGAGTTTGGGTGTATACAATGAAGACAAAGGATGAGGTGCTAGGATTTTTCCTTAAATGGAAAAAGATGGTGGAGACTCAAACAGGTAGAAAAATCAAATGTCTCTGTACAGACAATGGTGGAGAGTACAAAAATGATCCATTTCTGAAAGTCTGTGAAGAAGAAGGTATTGTCAGGAACTTCACTGTCAGAAGTACACCACAACAGAATGGGGTGGCAGAGCGTATGAACCGAACATTAGTGGATAAGGTTTGATGTATGTTGTCTAATGCTGGGTTAGGCAAAGAATTTGGGCTGAGGCTTTGGTCTATGCTTGTCACATTGTCAACCGCTTACCATCGACTGCTATTGGTGGTAAAACACCATTAGAGAAATGGTTTGGAGTACCTGCTACAGATTATGATTCCTTACATGTGTTTGGTTCCACTGCATACTACCATGTTAAGGAGTCAAAACTGGATCCAATAACAAAGAAGGCGATCTTTATGGGGATCACCTCTGGTGTGAAAGGCTATCGTCTTTGGTGTCCAGAAACAAAGAAAATAATCTTTAGCAGGGATGTTACCTTTGATGAATCTACCATGTTGAGAAAGGTGACTTCAGAAAAATTGGAGCAGACAGATGGAACTCCCAAACAGGTGGAGTTTGAAGGAAGCAGAATTGACCCAGCCAGTAAAGAAACTGATGTTGACTCTCCTATGGTAGAAGAAGAGTCAGATGAAGAAGAGGTTCAGACCCAAGAACCTCCACAGCAACATGAATCAATTGAACTCAGAAAGGGAAAGAGGACCTTTAGATAACCTGCTCGTTATGCTGATATGGTCTCTTTTGCATCACCAATTGCAATTGATGACGTTCCTGCCACTTTTAATGAAGCAGTCCAAAGTTCAGAACATAAAAAGTGGAGGATCGCCATGAATGAAGAAATGCAATCCCTTCAAAAGAATCAAACGTGGAAACTAGCTAGTCTTCCGAAGAGAAAGAAGGCATTTGGATGCAAGTGGGTATATGCAAAGAAAGATGGATTTCCTGACTAGAATAACATCCACCATAAAGCAAGATTGGTGGCTAAAGGCTACGCTCAAACGGAGGGAGTTGATTATAATGAAGTATTTTCTCCAGTTGTAAAACATTCATCTATCAGAATTTTGTTGGCTTTGGTAGCACAGTTGGATTTGGAACTAGTTCAGATGGATGTAAAAACTGCATTTTTACATGGAGACTTGGATGAGGAAATCTACATGACTCAGCCAGATGGATTCAAAGTTGCTGAAAAATAAGAGATGGTGTGCAAATTAGAAAAATCGCTATACGGATTGAAGCAATCTCCAAGGCAGTGGTACAAGCGATTTGACAAGTTTATGATAGGGAAGAAGTACACAAGAAGCAAAAATGATCATTGTGTGTATTTACGCAAGCTACAAGACGGATCCTATATATATCTTCATCTTTATGTTGATGATATGCTAATAGCTTCCAGGAGTCAGACAGAAATTGCGAAACTAAAGACTCAATTGAACAGTGAGTTTGAGATGAAGGATCTTGGTTAAGCAAAGAAGATTCTAGGCATGGAGATATCAAGGGATAAGAAATTGGGGAGGCTTTGTTTGTCTCAGAAAGAATATCTGAGGAAGGTACTAAAACGTTTTGGCATGAATGAGAAGTCAAAACCAGTTAGTACACCTCTTGCTTCTCATTTCAAGCTCGATGCATCCATGTCACCTAAGGATGATGCAGAACGGGAATACATGTCAAAGGTTCCATATGCAAGTGTTGTTGGTAGCTTAATGTATGCAATGGTGTATACGAGACCCGATATTTCACAGGCAGTTGGGGTTGTGAGCAGGTATATGCATGATCCTGGAAAGGAGCATTGGGAAGCTATGAAATGGATTCTGCGGTATATTCTGAACACCGTAGATATTGGTTTGGTCTTTCAGCAGGACAAACAAGATGGTCAGTGTGTAGTTGGGTATTGTGATTTAGACTATGCAGGTGATTTGGACAAGCGTCGATCAACTACTGGTTATGTGTTTACATTTGCAAAAGCACCAGTCAGTTGGAAGTCCACCTTACAGTCAACAGTGGCTTTGTCTACTATAGAGGCAGAGTATATGGCAGTTACAGAGGTTGTGAAGGAGGTAATTTGGCTTCAAGGGTTGTTTGGTGAATTGGGAATGGAACAAAAGCACATCAAAGTGCACTGTGACAGTCAGAGTGCTATTCATTTAGCAAAGAACCAAGTTTACCATGCAAGGACGAAGCACATCGATGTTCGATATCACTTTGTACGAGAGATTCTAGAAGAAGGTGGAGTCATAATCCAGAAGATTCTGACCACTGTAAAATCCTGCTGATTTGTTGACAAAAGTGGTAACTGCGGTCAAGTTTAAACATTGTTTAGACTTGGTCAATATTATTACAAATTGAAAGATGAATTTGCAGACACTACTGGAGATTGGATTTTTTGAGAGACGTGTGTGGAATTTGTTAAGGTGGAGATTTGTTGGTTTTTGGCAAATATCCCACATTGGTTTTGTATAAGGAGGAGGGGAAATTCTTTTGTTATAAATAGAGCCCTCCTCCTCCTTAGTTTAGCATCCCACAAATATAAGCCTTCCTCACTATTAAAGGCTATTTGTACTCTTTCTCTCTTTGTAATATTTCCTCTATTAGTGAAATATTATTTTATTAGTGTTCGAGGAGGTAGGCATAATTTTGGCCTAACCTCATTAAATCTTGGTGTTCTCTTTATGTCTATTTAATAGCTATTGTCGGGTATAGTTGTTGTTAATTATTGTCCTATTAAAATTACTTGTCTTGGTAGTTCTGTCTAAGGAAAGTAGGTTTTAAGAGGGACCATTGTGACCCCTCCTCTTTCCTGGGAATCTACCTTGGGGTGATTTTTAGTACAATCGTTTTCACACTAGTCACCTAGATAATAGTTTTCAAGGTGAATTTGTTATTATTGGTGGAAATTAATCCGAATTCCATAACACATCACACCTGTCTCGGATTGTAAGCGGCAATGATTGACAAAAACCATCCACATTGAAATCACAACGCTTGCATCTATGTAGGCTTATCAAGGATTTACCGCAAACGTTGCAAGACCATTCAAACCCATTTAAAAGAGGAGAGAATATTCATGACCCGGGTGTGTGATTTTATGACTTCTATTAACCACACATGAGAGACAATAATGGTCATTACATACTTCACATTTATAGGCAAAGCCGCTACTCTCACAATCGCAAAATCGGCATTTGAAAATGTAGCCGACAACGAGGATGAGTGGTTGTTGATGTCGATGAGACCAACGGAACTTCTTCAAGTGATTCAGCACAAGTTTTGTGAAGATAGAAGTCACAGTAACAGGAACAATAGTAAAATAAAGTTGAAATGAGTAGCATGCAACCATCACAAGTCTTATCATTATCAATGAAATTGTCACTTAATATTAGATCATGTGCATGACTGAAATGTTTTATTCTAGTCATTTCTGCAGCCTCATTTTGCTCAATGACATGAGTGATGGGATTAATAGATGACAAATCATCATCAAGTTTCTCATCTAAATCTTTTGCCTCAATTACAATGTGCCAAGCTTCCATTGCACATTTCACATGAGCAATAAAATTGCAATACAAGCAGTAGTAACTCCCATGTCTATATTAACTGGGGTGTCACAATACTCACAATCCTGATTCTTTAACTCATTTCCTGAGAGGCAATAGTTGTGGGAAACGGGGTGATGATGCCGTCCGACTGTGATGATAGGTGGTATTGAAGCGCAGTTTGGATGGATTACAAGGTTACATGCAGAGCATGTATAAGAAACAGAATTTCCTTTGAGACCACATGCATCGCAAATGAACGAAAAAGCTTGTTTACAGAACAAGGTAAATGTGTGTTGATGATATTTTCCCTTAATGAAAGGTGGTCGTGTTGCACACTCAGTATGAAGAGCAAACTTACAGGGTGAACAAGAATAAACAAATTTTGGATTTTGGGTTTCTGGATATGCCTTGCAAGGTATATTTTCATGGTTGGACTGTAAAACAAGAGGGTGTCTATGATGGGAGGGGTTACTGATTATAGGAGGTAACTCGGCACATTTGATGTGAAGAGCAAACTTACACGGTGAACAACAATAAAGAAATTACCTCTGTCGTGTCTGTTGGCATATGTTACAGGAGGAACGTTCACCATTAAACTGTAGAACAAGAGGGTGTTGTTTGTGAAAGGGATTGTTGATTTCATGAGGTATTTGGGCACATTTAATGTGAAGAGCAAGCTTACACGGTGAACAACAATAAAGAAATCCCCTATATCGTGTCTGCTGGCATATGTTGCAAGAGAAACGTTCACCATTAACTGTAGAACAAGGGGGTGTTGTTTGTGAAAGGGATGGTTGATTTCATGGGGTAGCTGGGCACATTTCTTGTGTAGGCTGAACCCACAACCAGTATAAAAGTGTGTGGACTCTCCTAATGGTTCCCGACACCCAAAACACACAGGGTTTTCAAGTGATTTGTTACCCACTCCCGGGACCACTGGTGGATCAGTGGTGGCTATGTGTTTAAGCCCTTCAGGTTTCTTTTCGGCTCTGCTTAGGGTAAATAAAGCACATTTGATATGCAAGTCTACTTGACAAGAGCAATGATAAACAAAGAACTCACAGTTTTCACCGCAAAAATCACAAGGATAGCATCCCTTGTATGGGTGTTTTGATCGAAGAACAATAGTATGTATATTGTTTTAATTGTGAACTTTGATAAAGCATTTAGCTATTTAGTGATGTAATCAGTAACTTGAGCATGCTTTCTTTCTAGCAGAAGGGCTTCCTCAATCTATGTAAATGTCTTCACTGGAGAAGCCATAGTTCATTTCCCATGTGCTAGGCAGATGGCAATAGGAGGAGTATGTTACTCTAATCCTTTTTTATTGGGTTGGTCCTCGCAATTATAGTATTTTTCGGCTCTAACTAGACAAGAATATTCGCAGATTCTAGCGGATGCAATGGGTCTCAGAAAGACTGTGATGACAATTGCTCTAATTCTTTCAAGGCTTGGTAAAGGAAATCCCGATAATGAAAAAACGGTTTCGAGAAAAGCTGATGATAGCAGGACCTCATACAAGAAAGATGCTTATGGAAATGTTCCACGCAGAGCAAAGGGAAACACTCTTATTATTTGTCCCATGGCTTTGTTAAGCCAGTGGAAGGTAATTTCTTATTCCCTCTCACATCGAGAGTTAAAGGATGATAGATTGTTACTTGCCTTGTGACAATAATTTTGATGTGGTATCTAATGAATTCTAGTGAAATTCTCAGGATGAACTCGAAACTCACTCAAGACCTGAAACCCTATCTATTTTTGTTCACGATGGTGGTGAAAGAACCAACAATCCCAGGGTGATTTCCGAGCATGATGTTGTCTTGACAACATATGGGGTCCTAACTGCTTCTTATAAAAGTGTAAGAGAATGCTGAATTCTGTTTAGCTATCATCTGCGCTGAGACGAGTTTTTACTCCAAAATATTCCTATGCATGTCTTAAATTGTAAGTTACTCTTCTTTAGACTGAATTATGTGGACATTCTGATATAGGATGCCGGAAACATCATTCACCACAGGGTTGACTGGTATAGGGTGGTTTTAGATGAAGCTCGTACAATTAAATCTTCAAAAACGATAGGAGCTAGAGCTTGCTTTGGATTGTCTGCACACTGTCGTTGGTGTCTCACTGGAACCCCACTTAGGTTTGCTTTAGCCCTTAATTCTTTCCTCTTCCATGATAGTCGTGTGCTTAATTTTTTTTTCTTCGTCATTGTTTCCTGCAGAACAATTTTGAAGATTTCTATAGCCTACTGTGCTTCTTGCATGTGGAACCATGGTGCAACTGGGCATGGTATAAACAAGTTCAAATAACTTTATGTATTTCTCTGTTCATGGTGTCATTTGCATTTATATAGGTGGAAGGCAAAGATTCAAGGGCCTTATGAGAATGGTAATCCAACAGGATTAAAATTGATCAAAGCTATATTACGGCTGCTGACGTAGAGAAGAACGAAGGAAACAAAGGATAAGGAAGGAAGGTGAGCACCTCTAAGCCCCATTCAACCTTTTCGGTTCTTAGTTTCCTCCGCCCTGAAAATCATCATTCAGGATCTTGATGTTTCATGTATTTGATGTCTTTAGGCCAATTCTTGTTCTTCCTCCAACTGATATTCAAACCATTGAGTGTGAGCAATCAGAAGCTGAACGCGATTTCTATGATCCTCTATTCAAAAGATCTAAAGTAGGTGTACCATGTATCTATACAATTTCTTGCTTTTTCGAGTTTCAAATAAGCTGGGATGAAAGCTAAAACATCTGTGTTTGATTTAAACAAGTTCAATTTGATCAATTTGTTGCACAAGGCAAGGTCCTTCACAATTATGCATCCATTCTTGAGTTATTACTTCGACTGAGGCAATGTTGCAACCACGCTTTTCTTTTTATGAGGTAAGTAATGTATTTCATGAACGTCGACCGAGGCAATGTTGCAACCACCTGTTCTAACCGTTCTTTTTTGAACCCGGGATGTATGCAGTCGAGCTGATTCACAGCAGTATTCAGACTTGAACAAACTTGCAAGAAGGTTCCTTGAAATTCACTCTGATTCCATTACTCCAACTCAAAATGCCCCAACCAAAGCGTACATCGAAGAAGTTGTTGACGGTATCCGGAGGGTTGAAAACACGGAATGTCCAATATGCATGGAGTCTGCGGATGATCCTGTCCTCACACCCTGTGCACACCGGATGTGCAGGGAATGTCTCCTCTCGAGTTGGCGGACACCAACAGTTGGATTATGTCCAATTTGTAGGACAGTGCTGAAGAAAACTGTAAGGTATGACTCATAAATATATCGGTAAAGAGGACAGGGATGGACCGGAGTGAGCGAAGCGAACATCAACTGTCCTTACAAAAAAAGTCTCTTAGCAGGGGTTACGATGTATGATACATGGTTAATTTTATAATTATGTACTAGGTTTTCTATTATAAATAGAGATACCTATGAGATATTGAATAAAATTTCTAGCGCCGCCTAGACACCGAGGACGTAAGCATATTGCCCGATTCTTCAACAAAAACTGATCTCATAACATGTCCAACCAAAAATTCTGAGAGAGTTCTATGACACGAGAGAAAACGGTAAAGCCCCCAACTCAAGAATTCTGATTAAATCATTGAATCAATTCTTTTTGTAAATCATTTTTCCTGTTTTTAGTTTTGCTGATGTCTTTAAGAGCTGGTGGGGTAGGCCTGAATCTAACTGCAGTATCTAATGTGTTCTTAATGGTAATATTACAAAACATATAGAAAACAAGAGAATCAAATTCTTATGCTTTGGTCTAAATTTATGATCATCCCTTTGTAGGATCCCTGGTGGAATCCTGCAGTTGAGGGCCAAGCAATCCTGCAGTTGAGGAACAAGCAATCATGCGAATCCATCGAATCGGACAAAAGAAAACAGTCACTGTTAGAAGGTTCATTGTTAAGGTGAGTTTCAGTCTCTCAAATATGTTATTTTCTGGGTTTCTTCCATTAATGAACACAAACTGAGATGAACAAATGATATGATCCCAAGAAACAGTTGAAGAAAGGATGCAACAAGTTCAGGCAAGGAAGCAGAAGACGATTGCAGGTGCTTTAACTGATGAAGAAGTCAGATCAGCTAGGATTGAAAAGCTCAAAATGCTCTTCAGATGATTATATATAACCCTCTAATTTTGTTAATGCCTAAGAGAGGGACTAAAATGCAAACATTGCTTTTACGGGGGACTTCTTAGTCTATAGTCCATTTGAAGCTCATTTTTGTAAATTCTGGTTATTATGAATGACAATTATTCTCTTTTTCGTTAAAAAGAAAGATTGACTATTCAATATCAACATTCAACAGTATCTTTTGACTGAATTAAAGTAGTCATAAAATCAAACTAATTTTCTTAATGCAAAAAGGAAATAATAAATAAAATATTTTTAACTTAAAAGGAAATATTTCTAAAAATATTAATTAAATAAAAGTCTATATTATATTTTTTTATTAAAAATAGCAAACTGCCGTTAGTTGTGAAATACGTGGAATCAAATAAAATCATAATGACACGGTGGACAAAAAAATAAAAACAAAAAAATATGGGCCAGAAACGTATCAGTAAGACAAGGCTTGCAATTGACCACGTAACTGATGTCCTAACCGTTAATTAACCCTAAATATTTTAAGTGCATATGTATATTTATAGGTTGTGACTGAAAATATTATAAAAATTATAAAATTTTTGTTGGATGCAGTATAAATTATTAATTTTTTTAATATTTTTAGTTGAATTGAAAATATTATAAAAGAGAATTTTAAATAAAAATTATTAAAAATATTAATATTTTAAATTACGCTCATATTATAATATTTAATACTTGAACTTGGCATTTTTTAATTTAGTTCCTAACATTTTTCATATTAATCTTTTAATTTGATTAAAAAATTCAATTTAGTCAAAATTTAAAGCCATAAAAAGAGTTATAAAAATAATATAAAATTTTAAATTTTGCATATCAATAAAATTTACTTTTTTAAAAAATAGTAAAAAAAATAGAAACACTTGAGGCCAAAAAGGAATGTTCCAGAAAAATTCAGTCAAAGTCAAAGAAAAAAAGTTGAACCAGCTAAGCTTATCCTTTTCACGTGTTATCCACTCCCCCCTCTTTTTCGTATAAAAGCCCTACCAAAGCAATGCATCGATTGAAACTCTATTCAACCAAAAAAAAAAAGAAATTATTAACTCTCGTCGGAAATCCTAAAATATCATCCATGTCAACATCGTCGAACAAAATCACCGCCGCCAACGGTGGCTCCATGCGGCGGTCCGGCCGACTTCAATATCGTGCTCCTGCTTCCTTAAAGATCAATCCTGCCTCCAGCTGGAAAATTGCGATCCCTCTCTTATCTCCGCTCGCATCTTCGCCTCCCTCGATTGATCGGAGGCAAGAGCCACCTCGTGAAGAACACCAGCCGCGACAGATCCAGAGAACGGAGCCCGAGAAGCTTGTGTTCAAGATGTGGCAGCATCCAGCAGCACCGTTATGTTGTGAGTCATTCGTGCCGGTTTAGTTTCATAGACGAAGACGAAAAGTAGTAGTTAGATCTAACGGCGTGTGTTCGTGTTTTGTTCCATTTTTGTATAATCTGTTCATATTATCATACTTTTTTTCAAAAAAAATGGACACAGTTGTGCATTTTCTCCATTTAAATTTGCTTTGCATAATTATTTTTATTCTGTTTGGGAAGTGAGAAAATGACGGAAAATGAAAGGTAACAAACGAAATTGATATTTCAATTCAAAGAGACAATAATAAAACGGAATGGATTAGGTGCCGGCTTGATTTGTTTTCTGGGTTTATTATTATTACTATGACCAGATCTGGTTTGAATGGTCAAGAAAGAAATGGGCAGCATAGATAGATTGATATTATAATCAAAACTATTGTTCTACAAATTATATATATAGAAATCGTTATCTTAATATTTGTATGACTTGTTTTGGAACTTGTAATCATTTGTTTATTTATATTTGTTTTGGATTCTACTGGCAATGAAAAACTTGCCTGCATCAAGCAAAAACATGGAATTGTGTGTATATTACAGAGGCTATATATGAAACATAAATTATTTACAAAAATGAAGTTGAGTAAAAAATTGATTTATTTAAGTTGATGAGTTGTATTATATGAATCAAATTTAATTTGAAATTTTTTCACGTCGACTTTAAAAAATTTGAGTCAAATTATTCAAATTTTTATACAATTTTTATTATAATTATTTGGCTTAAATGGAAAATAATTATACAAACTATATCGGTTTTTTCAAATAGGGGTTCAAATTTTTTCGATTCATCTAAGTATCTAACGTTGCAAAGGTTATCACTTTAGGTGTCCAATTATAATGTCCATTAAAAAATACCGTTAAGTGACATATGACACATTATGATAATTTTAAGAATTTTGTTTTTTTCTAATATTATTATATTTAAAAAGTAACTCTAATTTCTCTTAAACTACAAAAAGTTTTAAATTCCTAAAATTTTCAAATACTAACCCTAATATGCAGTCATACAACCACCACCGTCGACTTCGTCCTTGTGATCTTTCTAGTTAGGCATCGGCATTCTTGTTGTGAATTAAGCATCGAGATCACATGAGGTCATAATTTGTAGGGTCAGGATTCGTCGAGGTACATATGTCGATTGGCTCATGTTTTGGTGACTTCTTATGAGGTTATCGATAATCAGGTGCAAGTTCATCGACGGTAAAGAGCGGCGGTCGGTGTGAGTTTAGGGGTTGGAATTAGGATTTTTAAAGTTTTTGGATTTTTTAAACTTTTTTTAAAATTTGGGTTTTTTAATCTAATAATATTTTAAAATTTTAAATTTTAAATAAAATTTTGTTTGAGTACGTATTTGGAAAAAAGTGGTCAAAATTTAAAACTCATAAATAAATATTGCTTTAACTCACATTAAGATAGAATTTTTTCTTTTTAGGGTTAGGGTTTAAGCTTTTAAGATTTGGGATTTGAGGTTTAGAGTTTAAGATTTGAAATTGGGGTAAAAATAGATATTGTTTTGTTATGATTTAAAAGATATTTATTAATGAGTTATAAATTTTAATTAAATATAAGTCATTTATTTATTTAAATGTAATGGCTATAAATTAGTGAAGTTTTACATAGTGTAAGTGGATCCTATGCCTAGGGTTGACCAATGAAACCGAGAAAATCGAAAAATATATATACAATTCAGTTCGGTTTCGATTTTTTCATATGAAAACCGTTTTGAACATAATTAAATCAAATTAAAAAATAAAATAAGTATCCAAAATACATTCATTTTGAATTTATTATAATAAAAATTTAAATAAATAAAATATTAAAACTAATAATCTTTTTATAAATTTAAATTTATATATTTGCACTCGATTTAAGCTTTAAATTTGTTTTTTTGGAGGTTGAATTTGAAAAATAGTGAACTATCAAAAATCGTCGAACCGAAAATTGTAGTTTTTATACCATTCGGTTTCGGTTCCCATTTTTAAAAACCTGAAAAGTGTAGTTCGATTCATATTTTAATGAAAAACCGAACCGAATACACCCCTACTTATGCTATATATATATATATCTTCATATTTTTTTCACATTATAATATTATTTAGCGTATCAAATATAATCTAAAATTATAAAATATATTTACAATATTATATTTTAAAGAAAGTATTTTGAGGGTAAAATATTGATGAGAGTATAAAGGAGTCAAGGAATTGATGTAAAGAAAGACTTTGCAAATAATTGCAGTCAAAAGACCAAATTGAATCAAATTTAAAATTGAGGGACTAATTAAAAAGAGAGTATATTTTTAGTTAAAATAAGAATTGAAGTTAAATAGGTAGACTAAATCGTCAAAATGTTTAACCAAATTTTTTATTGTTTGAGTGACTTAAAATTTTTAAATTTCAAATCGATTGGAACTCAATTTTAATCGATAATTTTAATTAACTTGAATAACTCAAAATTAAAAGAATAATCGATCTTCGAGTCGTATCAAGATTTATTCACCTTATCTATAGTAACCCCATAAATTTTAAATATAATAGAAAAATATTTAACATACAGATCGTGTAAAATTTAAACTTCATTAAATATATTTATTTGAATGACTCTAAATCTTATTTTTTTTAAATGTGTAAATCCTAAATTCTAAAATTTAATCTATGACATCTTCAATTAAAATATTACAACAATAATGATACTAATTAAGACTAAAGTGTCATGGAATTAAAGTGTATAAGTTGTATTTATAATTTTATGCGGGGTATAATTATAAATATTTAATAGATTGATCTAATATTCATTCTATATAAAGAGGTAGTGATCTTAGAGAAATAAGTTAACTTGCATTACTCTTATCTGTGTCAGAGAATGTTTACGGTAAGAGAAAATTTATCTTCTTAGAAGACCACAACTAAAGAAAAATTCAAAGATTTAAACTCATCAATTACGTTATTAAATTTATTATTGATTACATACATATCTACCATAAAGATAAGTGAATAATGCACGATAAAATAAAATAAAAACATGTCACAAAAGTAGAGTAAAATATGTCATAAAACAAAATTAAAACGTGTTAAAAAGATAAACAAATATAATTAAAACAGAGCCCAGCTGTGAGAAACTTCATGGCCCGCCTTGAATTAGGATGCTAACACCCCTCCTTTGGTCCAATTAAGCAATTTAAAGTAATTAAAAGATTCACATAGTTTGGGCCAAAAATTATTGTGGATTATATGCTCATTTATAGGACGATGCTTTGTTGAGTTATTCGATTATTAAAAGTTATAAAATGGACATTTGATTATAAAATATTGTTTTATTGAGTCCTTCAACTATTAAAGTTACAAAATGGTCACCTAATTATTCATTATATTCCAAACTTCTCCTTTTCAGTTAAAAAACTAACAACAATCTGAGCTGAACGTTAACATGTTGATTGTGATATGTTAAAATCTGATCCTAGAATCTTAAACGACTATCATATCTTAGTCATCATGTTAATGTTCAGCTCAGACGACAGTTAATTTTTAGCATAAAAGGACAATTTTAGATCACAATGAAGTCGAATGACCATTTTGTAACTTAGTCAAGGGACTCGATAAAGTAACACTATATAGTTAGAGGACTATTTTATAACTTTTAATAGTCGAGGGACTTAATAAAATAGTAACCTATAGTCAATGGACTATTTATGTACTTTGCCCTAGTTTTTAATGAGGTTCTTTTACCTTAAGATCAAGTTTGGTTTTAGAACAAGTAAAATGTTCCAAACTCAAGTCTAATGGACCGAAAAATCAATTCACCCCGATCCATAATCATTTATACATTTGATAATTTAAAGTTAAATAATTTTAAATTGTTTAAATTTCGTCCTTACTTCGAATGGAATTATTTAAAATTAAATAAATGGTCTTAAATCATTAGGACTACTTAAACCACATACTAATGAGGGTAAATTACACCAATCATCACTAAATTTTACTCTTTCTACTCTTTCACTTACTTTACTTTAAACATGTTCAATTTCCTCACTGAATTTAACGCAATTAACATTTTTTCTCACTCAGCCGTTTTCTCACAAAACGGCATTATAAATGAGTTGTTATATAGATGTAAAACGATGTCGTTTGTTTTTCCAAAATGGCATCATTTTAACGCCATTAAATATTTAACCGCGGAGTGACCAAAAATGTTAATTGTATTAAAATCAGTGATGAAATTAAACAAATTTAAAGTATAGTAAATGAAATAGGAAAGAGAATAAAGTTAAGTGATAACTAGTGTAATCTACCCTTAATATACCCCCCAAAAAGAAAACTATGGGCAAATCCATGTTATTATTTTTCACGTTTTAACTAAAAATTAATAATTTAAAAGTTAAGAACTAATAATTTATTATCGCAAACATATCCCTAGATCCTAGCCGTGATGTTTGGTAATAAATAATAAGATTATGCCCACATGGAGACAGCAAACTCCAAATTTACTTTATAGATCGCTACTATGTACTAAGGGTGTGTTTGGTTTACGGAATATAAGATTACTAGTAGAAATAAAAGATTATCGGGGGATATGATTACTGAGAATGTTGTATTTTGTGTTTGGTTGGTTTAGTAGGAATGTAAGGTTTGGTTAAAAGAATAAAAGATTATTGGAATGTATATTTGACCAAATTATCCTTATTATATATTTGTTTTTTTAATAAGTTGTAAAATATTTATATATATTTTTAAAAAAAAATTAAATTCATAAAATTTATATATTTTTTTACAAAATTGAAAATATAAAAAGGTTTAATGAAATGGTAAAATTTTATTTTAACCCCTGAACTTCATATAAAAATTTAATTATAGACTTTTTTTGTAAATCTAAAATAGTTTAAGGATAAATTTGTAATTTAACTTTCGTAGAATTTTTATTATTCAATGATAGAATAATGATATTTTTGAAAGAAAAAAAAATTAAGGGCATTTTAGTACAAAACGCCGGTAATCCAACAATACCTAAGGAAAGAGAGATAATGACATTCCCGGTAATACATCCCAAAAAATCTATTATTGGTAATGTAAGATTACCTGGAATGACATTCCCGATCAACCAAACGGGAGAATGTGGATTATATTCCCATGGGAATCTCACATTCCCCAACCAAACACACTCTAAAAGCTAAACCCCATTGGAACAAGAGCTCATTCCGCATTTTATTTCTTTATAAATTCGAATTTTACATTAATCACTTATATCCGACCCATTATCATATTTTTCAACAATTTTAAGTTTATAAGTAAAATTTTATTATATTTATTTTAATTTATTTAATATCGTTAATAAATAAATGATAAAGTATACAAAAAGTCTCCAACTATAGAGTAATATTTTATTAAGTCATTCGACTATTAAAAGTTACAAAATTGTCACCTGACTTTTCACTATGTTTAAAACTATTCATTTTCTGTTAAAAAATGATGATTGTCTAAACTGGACGTTAACATGGTGACTGTGATATGATAGTCGTTTGAGATTATATGATCAAATTTTATCATATCACTGACAGCAAATTAACGTTTAACTCAGAATACATTCAATTTTTTTAACGAAAAATGATGAATTTGGAATAAAATAAATAGTCGAGTGATTATTTTGTAATATTTAATAGTCGATAAATTTAATAAAATTTTACCTTATAATCAAGAATCATTTGCGTACTTTACTAATAAATAAATACAAGTGCACGCATAAGATCTAAAAATTCCCAACTAGAAAATGGGGCGTTTTTCCCGAAAAATAACTGGTGACCGGTATATATACCGATCTAACACCGGTCAGATTATATTTCCTGATCTAACACCCGTAGCAGTAAAGCGCGCTCCCTGCCCCACGCTATATGCTGATTTGGCGTCACGTGGGGTATAGCGCGCCCTTTGTACCGCGCTATACGCTGACATGGCTTACACGTGGGTATAGCGCGGCTCCTGATCCACGCTATACGCCACGTAGGGGTATAGCACTGCCCCTGCTCAGCGATATACCTGGGTATGAATTATATTTAGCGCGGACCCTAGTCCGCGCTATACCTATGTACCGCGCCTTATATGGTTATAAATACCCTTCGCTCCCCGTTAAGTTTCTCACATCTCCTCACATCTCTCTCCTCTAACTTATAAATTAATACAACAATCCCGTCAACGAGTAATAATTATGGTAATTTTCTCATATTTGATATAGAAGTTCGTGCGATTTTTCGTTATAATTTTTTTTATTATACTTATTGTTTATTATGATTATTTGAAAAAAAATTATACTAATTATTTTCAATTAATTTTTGTGTTTGTAAAATTGAAAAGCAGGAGCATACGCCAAATTAGTTTTGCGGTACATGTAATAATATAAAATTATATTATTTAAATTATTTATGTTGATATGTAAAAAATTTATTGTGTTATATTTTCGTTCATATATAATTTATTTAATCAGGTTTGTTTCAGTTATTGTTTTTGCAGATATAATATTGCCACACTTTTAAACTCAAAGAATGGCGCGACTTTCAGCTATTGTTTATTATGATGGTGAAATTCGAGAAGATGAAACCGGCGTTGTTTTTGTATCAAATGAGTGTGTTAAAATATCATTCAAGAGAAACATAACTCTTGAGGAGCTGATAACGAAGATTTCGAGGAAGATTCATGTTGGAAGTAGTAGAAGAATGTCATCGTTGCAGTACAGATTTCCAACATCATTGTTTCCATTAACTTATACAGCGTTTGAACTTTCGAACAATGATGATGTTCAAATGATGGTTGAAGATCAAAGTAATTATTCAGACGCCGCTATTGAGATGTATGTACATTTTGTTCAAGTGCGTGCTGTTCGGGGTCAATCTTTAAGCTCCCACTATGGGTTGGCTGAACAAGTTGATCAAGTTGAAAGCCCGACTACAGTAATATGTAATGATTTTAATGCCATAATGGGGAGACATTCATCCGCAACTCCTTACGATATGTACCGAGGTGGGTCAACGAACAATCCATATGTCAACACCGCGTCCAGTTCAAGGGGAAGGCATTCATTTGCAAATTTCTTTGACCATATGGAGATGCCATCGACGCAACCATCTGTGCAGTTTCCATTTAACACGATGGCTTCAAGTTCCAGGGGGCATTCGATTGCGAACTTTTTCGATCTCAATGTCGATATGCCTTCCAGTTCAAGGGGAAGGCGTGCAAGTAGTAGGTTCTTCGACCTCAATGTGGAGAGCATGGAGGAACCATCATCTCCACCAGAAGAACCGCTTCGTGAGCCTGGTGCGGATGGTGCTGAGACTAGACTATTCATTCACCCAGAATCACCACAATTCAACTCCGATGATGATGAAGTTCCAGGAAATGTGGCACAAACTGACCCTCCTACATACATGTATGAAGCTGATTATGGTGCAATGTACGAGCTAGAATTTACGGATATGCCTCATCTCGGTGACTATGGATATTACTCATCAATAAATAATGACGAGTTATTTAGGCATGTAGTTTTCAAGCAAAAAAGAAGCGGTGATGGCTATAAAAAATTACAATATCCGTAATTTTGTTCAGTCTAGAGTCAATCGATCGACGATCGAAAAATATGTATGTTATTGTGCCCGACGCGAAAACGGATGCAATTGGATGGTCCGCGTATCAAAAATAAAGAGGAAAAACAACATATGGGAACTAACAGTATACAACGGTCCTCACACATGTTGTGCTGGAGGGGTCAACCAAGATTATCCCAACTTGGACTCTGAAATAATATGCCAAGCCATCATGCCCATGGTAAAAACAAGCTCTCATATAGCTATTGCAGTGTTGATTTCAGCTATACAATTACAGTATGGGTACATTGTCTCCTATAAAAAAGCTTGGCTGACAAAACAAAATGCCATTGTCAAACTTTATGGCGAATGGGATGCATCTTACAATGAACTTCCAGGTTGGTTTAGGCTGGTGCAGACGTTGAATCCTGGGACAATTGTGGACTTCAAAACCTCCTATGCACCATAATGATTGAGTTCTTTGCCAATTCTACAGGGTTTTTTGGAGTTACCCACAGTGCATTAATGCTGCCAAATACTGCAAGCCTGTGGTCCAGATCGACGGGACTTTCTTGTATGGAAAATACAAGCAAGTTTTATTATTGGCAGTTGTCCAAGATGGCAATCGCAACATTCTTCCAGTTGCTTTTACTCTTGTCTAATGAGATGATACAGATTCTTAGGATTTTTCCTCCAAAATTTACTTGCACATGTTATCACGAGGGAAAACATCTGTGTCATTTTAGATCGCGAGCTGGGATCAAAGCAGCAATGGAGTCTTTGGGTCCAATGTGGCAACCACCCTTTGTCCAACATAGGTATTGTCTCCGACACATTGCTGCGAACTATCATGGAAGGTACAAGAAGAATGATGAACGTCAATTAATTGTGTGTATGGGTAAGTGAAACTGGTGTAGTTTGTTTTCTTTCAATCGTTTTAATTTTGCAAAGAAAGCAAGTTAGTAAGTTATACATTTTTTGATCAGGTTATGAACTACTTCCTCGAACGTTTGAATCAATGCTTCAAGATTTGCGGGCGAAGAACGAGGAAGGATACGATTACATTAGCCTCATCGATAAATAAATGTGGACGAACGTATATGATGGTGGATATCGATATGGACACATGACGACCAACTTGGCAGAGGCAATTAATTCAACTTTAAAGGGTGCACGTCACTTACCAGTAGCGGCTTTGGTAAAGACTATATATTTTCGTTTGGGGGCGTTTTTTGTGAAGCTCGAAGGACAAGCTCAAACCTGGATGCAAGGCGATCATGTCTATCACCCTAGATTAGTTGCAGTTCTACAGAAAAAAAATTGTTGCATCAAATGAAATGTCTGTAACAAGCTTCTCTAGAAGGCATGAAATTTTTCGTGTCACAGAGTTGCCGCGACCTCTTCAAGGGATTGAAGCTGTGTCGTTAAGAGTAAATCTAAGGGACAAAACGTGCGACAGCGGGTTTTTTCAAGCTCTGAAGTATCCATGCTCTCATGTGATAGCAGCTTGCTCGCATACACGTCAAGACTATAACCATTTTGTGGATCCCGTATACCTACTATCTGAAGTTTTTAAGGTATACAAATTTGAGTTTCCCCCCATAGGTAATGACAAAGACCCTGATGAGGTTCAAGATTGGCTTCCGATTGTACCAAATCCGAGTTTATTGAGGGAGCGTGGTCTTCCAAAATCCAATCGAGTTCATTGCGATATGGATATTCGAGAAAGATCTAGACAAGACAGAAGATGTGGGCATTGTAGAAACCCAGGACACACTAGAAAAAACATGTCCACTTCTGTTGTCATCAAGTAACAATTGATGAGGAAATGATGTATTTGTTTATCAAATAATAATTCTTGTACTTTGATTTGCATTTAATTCAAGTTAATGTCATTCGATAATCGCTGATGAAGATTAAAAAATCGAACACAATCATTAAATTTTATCAAACTAATAACAATTTGGTATTTGAATATAATTTTAAATACAACAAACTTACAATAAGAATTAAATGGTAAATGATAACCAAATTACAATAACTGATATTAAATGGTAATAAACAAAATTAAGTGAAATACATTGAAAAACGTCCAACAAATTTAACAAAATAAAGTAAATACAAATATAATAAAAAAAATCTGTTAGGATTTTTGGAAGCTCGAATCGACAACCGGAACGGTTTGTAAAGAGGGGTCGGAACGGTTTTGTATTTAGGGAGTAAGGAGATTGAAATATAGAGAATTTGCACAACAATTTATAGTGGTTCAACTTTCTCAACCAAAGTCTACATCCACTACCTTAGCTCCTCACCAAGGATTTTCCAACAAATTCACTAATTTGTTATTTATTTTGAGGATAAAGAGTAACCTGACAAACTCCCTAGTTTTTCCGGGCTAAACTAGAACCTTTCCCTAGCTTTTACATGGGCTAAGCTAGAACATTTCCCCTTTACAAAAGGATAAAAAATGTAAACAAGAAAACCTCTCTAAGGTAGGTGTTTACAAGATTGAGCTCACAAGAACAAAATATTTACAAGAGAAAGATGAAATATGATTGAAAAACTCTTCTCTTGTGTTTGATTACTTGGATGGTTGTTCTCTTGCATCTTCAAGTGTCCTTAGGTTGTATTTATAGCTTGAAATGTGTTTGAAGTCGTATATAGCCGTTGGGGATGTTTTGGAGCCTTTTGGAGATGAGAAACAATTAATAAAATAGCTTGGAGCGTGGGGGGAATCGGTACCCCTTCATGGGGAATCGGTTCCCTAAGTGCAATATGTTTTTTACCGTTAGACAGGGGGAATCGGTACCCCCTGGGGAGGGAATCTGTACCCCATGGGCAATCTGATTTTTTTTTTTTTTTTGAAACGGTTCGAAATACTTTGTAAAATTATTTTAAAAATAGTTTAAGTATAAAACACAATTTTACACTTTAGTAAGGATTAAAATGAACTTTGAAATACTTGGAGTAATATTTTGATATTCGAATAATTACATCGAATATACTTAGAAAATCTTTTGTAAAATCTTAAAATTAATTTAACTTAATTTGTTATATCGAAACATCAAAATGTTTTCAACAATCTCCCTCTTTTTGATATAACAAAACATTTGAGTAATTTTAAGATTTTGAAATCAAGTTTGAAAAATTACTCCTCCTTACTTTAACATTTCTCCCCTTGAAAATACTTTAACACTTCTCCCCCTTTTTGTTAAATCAAAAAGACTATAATCTTTGAAGTTCAAAATAACTTTGGAGAGTAAGTAGTAAATTTGACATTTTAAAAAATCATTTGAAAAATCAAAGCTCTCCCTCAATAAATGCATTCCAAATAAAATTTTCTTTTAGTATCTTGATACTTAAACAAAATTGAATTTCAACAAAGAATAACAAACATGTTAGTAGCATATGAAATTCAATATATCCAAGACTAAAATACTTTATGCAATACCAATTGTTGAATTTAAGATCATATGCATAAAGTTTTCTAAAAATTTACATATTTGAAAAAAATTTATATCAATTATTAGAGAGATATCATTTTCATTTAAACCACATGCATAAACATTTAAATTTAGGTCAAAAATTTTAAAATTTATAAAATCAAAACATTTGAAAAGTTGATATCAATTGTTAGAGAGATATCCTTTGCATTAAAACCAAATTTGACCAAACTTTTATTATGACGAACTAAAAATTCTGAAAAATCATTACAACTTTAAAATGTTCATCATAATCATCTTTTCAACATACATGAGATTAAAACAATGATGCATAATCATTTAAAACCAAAACTCATGCATGTTTAAAATCAAATGAGCAACCAAATAACCAAAATTAAAAGTATTAAGCTTAGAGGTTACCCATTCTTTTTTCATGAATATCATCATTTTCAATGCCCCTTGGACGTTAGTTTCAATGCCCCTTGTTCCTTTCGGAACCCATACTTGTCTAATTTTAAAGCGTTTTCCTTTCTTCAAATGACAAGTATGTTCCTTATGACCATGATAATGACAATGTGAGCATATTGTCATTATTGAACTAAATGAATTATTTAAAATGATTTCTTTTTCTTTTGTTAAGCATTCAAGCTTAACTTTTAAATCAAGATTTTCTTTTTCAAAACTTTCAATTTTTATTTTTGAAAGCTCTAAATCATTTTTCAAAATTTCATTTTGGCTTTCAAAATCTATTTTTGTTTCCAAAAGAAAATCTTTTTCAATTTTAAATTTTGAAATCATTTTCTTATATTTGGAGTTCATGGTCTCAAACTTCAAATATAACCTATTAAAAGCATCTTGTAACTCATCAAACGTATATGAATTAAATTCATTTGAGTTAGAAGATACCTCGGGCTCTTCACGAGCCATTAGAGACACCACCTTTGTTGGTTCTTCTTTCTTGTTTCCATGGATTTCCTCAAACTTATTCCAAAGCTCCTTCGCACTTGAACATGAAGAAACCCCTTCACAGATTTCATGACCAAATGCACAAAACAACATGTGCATGGCCTTGGCATTAAGTTGAGCTTTCTTCCGTTTTTTGTCACTCATCTTCTTCTCCTTCTTCTTTGGAGAAGAGTAGCCATTCTTGATTATCTCCCATGCATCAAGATCATTGGATTGGATGAATACCTTCATTAATTTCTTCCAATGATGATAGTTGACTCCATTGAAGTATGGAGGCTTGTCCGTTAGTAGGGAGTCTTCCATGTGGAACGAGCCGGAGGTGGAAGCCATCTTCTTGGTTGTATCGGGAATTGGTAGAGCTTCTTCGAGGATCGTCTCAAGGTGGATAGACCTTCTTAACGAGTTAGGCTCTGATACCAATTGTTAGGATTTTTGGACAACTGGAACGGTTTGTAAAGAGGGGTCGGAACAGTTTTGTGTTTAGGGAGTAAGGAGATTGAAAGATAGAGAATTTGCACAGCGATTTATAGTGGTTCGACTTTCTCAACCAAAGTCTACATCCACTACCTTAGCTCCTCACCAAGGATTTTCCAACAAATTCACTAATTTGTTCTTTCTTTTGAGGATAAAGAGTAACCTTACAAACTCCCTAGTTTTTCCGGGCTAAACTAGAACCTTTCCCTAGCTTTTACACGGGCTAAGCTAGAACCTTTCTCCTTTACAAAAGGATAAGAAATGTAAACAAGAAAACCTCTCTAAGGTAGGTGTTTATAAGATTGAGCTCACAAGAACAAAATATTTACAAGAGAAAGATGAAATATGATTGAAAAACTCTTCTCTTGTGTTTGATTACTTGGATGGTTTTTCTCTTGCATCTTCAAGTGTCCTTAGGTTGTATTTATAGCGTGGAATGTGTTTGAAGTCGTATATAGCTGTTGGGGATGTTTTTGAGCCGTTTAGAGATGAGAAACAATTAATAAAATAGCTTGGAGCGTGGGGGGAATCGATACCCCCTCATGGGGAATCGGTTCCCTAAGTGCAATCTATTTTTGACCGTTAGACAGGGGGAATCGATACCCCTTGGGGGGAAATATGTTCCCCTTGGGCGGGAATCGGTACCCCCTGGGGGGGAATCTGTTCCCCCTGGGGGGAATTTGTACGCCCTGGGCAATCTGATTTTTCTTGTCTTTGAAACGGTTCGAAATACTTTGTAAAATTGTTTTAAAAGTAATTTAAGTATAAAACACAATTTTACACTTTAGTAAGGATTAAAATGAACTTTGAAAGACTTGGAGTAATATTTTGATATTCGAATAATTACATCGAATATACTTAGAAAATCTTTTATAAAATCTTAAAATTCATTTAACTTAATTTGTTATATCGAAACATCAAAATGTTTTCAACAAAATCTATCGATGTCTGCGACGCGAATGTGTTCTGCAGGGCGGTGGCTATCGGTCTCGAGGAAGATTTCTTCGTATCACTGGTTCTGACTCCTCGCTGTCATCATCATCACCATCGTCGTCATCGTCGTCGTCCTGAGCAGGTACATTAGGTTGATGAGGAGCTGATGACGATGAAGCACCTCCATAGAATAAGGACCCTAGAGGTGTATGACTGACTATCCCACCGGCCTGCGAAAACTGGGAAAACTCATAAAACCCAGACATCACTGAGTGTGAAAACTGTACAGGAGGTGTCTGTGTTGCGGCCATGGGTGATGAGGCTGAACCCGCCAGATATTCAGTGTATGAACCCCAAGTTGGATCTGCAAACATAGACCCATAATAGCCTTCAGGAGGGGTCATCTGTGATGGTGGTTGCGGTGGGGTCATAAAACCAGGTGAAGGCGGCGGCATCTGGTAATGGAAAGGCGGTGGCATCATATATGGCTGCAGCATCATAAATGGCTATGGTGGCTGTTGTGAAGGTCCTGCTGGTGCAGCTGAGGATGAACCGGAAGCATCTGCTCTCCGTCCACGAGTCGGGGGACGATGGTGCTGTGTCGGTGAACGTCTCTGTCAACGTCGTGGAAAGGTCTGCCCTCGTGCATCCTCGAGAAGTAGAAACAGTTTGCTGTTACTGTTGAACCACTCATAATAACCATCAGCAAACATCAAGAGGTCATAAAAAATGGGCTCTCTACGAGGAAGGCACCGATGTCGATCCTCCCACAACACGACCCACTCATGATGCCTCACCGCCAATCTATATCTGTCTTGCCGCGTCTATCTAAGCTATGTAACTTGACCATATTACGAGGTACTTCTGGAATTGGTTGAAAACAACCAAACTGCTGGAGCACGCGATCAGTAGAGTGCCACTAGACGGTCGCATAACAAATCAGAGGGACCATCGTCATCCAAACATCTGATAGGCCCCTCAACTCAGGTGGGATCACCGCCCTCACATCATCAGTACAATATGACACCCATTCAAACTAAAACAAATATTATATAATTTTTTATCAAAATAATAATCTAATTATATAACTATAATCTAAAATCGATTTTTAAATATTAAAATTCATACTTGTGTGCCACCCTTCTGATCGATTAGCGCCCTAATTTTTTCTAAATCATCAGGTAACTCCTGATGATTTTTCCTATTAGTAGACCACCTATTCAAGGAAAAAAATTATTATACGATGTATAAATTTATTAATATACAAAATCAGTTTTATAATTACCTCAGAAGTAGTGGAAATACGAATGGGTTCTTCACAACGGGACATAAAAAGGGGAATCGATACCATATCCAAGACTGCAGCAGTAGGAGACATACGCCGATAGCATTACGCCTGTAGTCAGTGGCTCCATACATCTCCCTGTACAGCAAGGCCAAAACTACCAAGCCCCAACTGAATGATCCAGCCAGACAAAAGTCGCTAAGATGTCGCAACCACATGCAGTGAACTAGGTTGCACGATTTGTCCAGCATCAGCAACCCTCCTATCAACTGTAGTATGCATGCTTGTGCATACTTCTTAACTTCATCCTCAGAGGCGTCTGCGCTCAACTCCCGAAAATTGGCATCTAACCAATTTAATGGTATCCTACCTTCGATAAAACTTTTTGGTACACGTCCTAGATTATCCAAGCACAAAGTATTCAAAGGAACCATGCGAGATCCCTGATATCACATCTCCATCCACCGGAAGCCCTAGGTGCATAGCAACATCCTCAAGTGTAATCGTGCACTCTCCGCACGGAAGATGGAATGTGTGGGTCTCCGGCCTCTACCGCTTTACTAAGGCAGAAATAAGGTCTGGTTCTATCTTACAGTGACCCTGATATCTACTTATGTAACCAAATCCAACCTCTACTAAATACGGCAAGACACGGCTAGGTATCACTAACTTAAGATTCCTAATAAAAGGATCTAATACACGGTCCTTCTCCTAAAATTAAATAATTACACAAATTAATTCTTAATATAATAATCATGCATTAAATAAATCAACAAATTATTAAAAATAATTTAAATTAAATTAAAACGTTAAAATGTTACCGTATCAGCAAAGTGTCGAGATATATGATTTACATCCAAGCGAAGTAGACCGCCTTCCATTATATATCTGCAAAAAAATTATATTAGTAAAATATTAAATAAAGAAAAATGCTTAAATAAATTAAATACATAATATTATAAATATTATAAAATATACCTTAAATAGAGAGAGTATTTGAGAGAATTTGAGATAATATGGTGTGATGAAAGTAATAGAGGATGGTGGTATTTATAGGGAGGATGGGGTAATTAAAAGTATAGCGCGCCCCCTGTACCGCGCTATACCCCACGTGTCAGATAAATAGCTATAGTGTGGATCAGGGGCCGCGCTATACCCACGTGTAAGCCATGTCAGCGTGTAGCGCGGTACAGGGGGCGCGCTATACCCCACGTGGCGCCAAATCAGCATATAGCGCGGGGCAGGGAGCGCGCTTTACTGCTACGGGTGTTAGATCGGGAAATATAATCTGACCGGTGTTAGATCGATAAATATACCAGTCACCGGTGTTTTTTTAGAAAAACGCCAGAAAATGGTGCCACCAAAATCTGAAAGTTGATTATTTAATTTATAGTACAGCTTTGCCCCATCATTAAGATGAATACCATTTCTCCTAGATTAACTGCTTCTATTCCATGAAAAAGAACAAAAAAAATACGAAAATTTAGGAGATTATAAAAATTTTATGAAATTATAAAAATTAGGGTTCTAATTATAAATATAAAAAATTAGGACCTTAATTACAAACACACAAAAATTAGGGGCCCCTGAGCGGTCGCTCAAGATGCTACTCTTAGAGCCGACCCTAGAAGGACGGATGAGATAGTTACATCATCTGAAAATTTAAAATTATCATATATTTTAAAAAAATTCTATGTATTTTTTAGTTTGCCCCCAAGTTTAAATTTATCTCCTCTAACATAAAATTATGTGTTCGTTCCTACATATATAGACCGAAGAGATTGATGTGAGTGATCTTCGCTAGAAAATTTTATAAGTTCACTTATAATATAAAATATTGTGTTTCCGAATAAAATTTTATTTTATATTTATGAAATGTTAAAATTGAACAAATCCCGAAATGATAAATTTTTTTATATTTAAATAGAAGTTATTTTTTATTTTATTGAGATACAAAATTTGATAAAATAGATGGGCATAGGTAAAAATCAAGTTGATGTTTGAAATGAAGCAACCCGACATATGTCTTGTACCTACTTGTCTTCGTCGGTAAAAGTGGTCAAAATGATTCCCAGGGTCAACTTGTTTCAAAATAAAATAATGATATTATTGTTCGAACACAAATTTTATAAATATATCATTATAATACGATTGATTTACGATTCGATGTTATCAATCAAATCGTACATCAATCGGTATCAGTATTAAATTCGATTCCCGATTCGAAACAAAAAAGGGAGCCCATGTCATACGTAGCGTAAGTGTGAGGGATCATGGATGAATTTGCAAACGAAAACAACACCAAAAGCTATAGCCATAAATGGCCTCATTTCTCTCCCACTTTCTCAAAGCACCCACGAATGGAAATATACACTTACGTATCAAATATATATTTATATCTGATCCGATTTTGTAACACCCCTAACCCGTATCCGACCCGAATATGAGATCGAGGTATCACATTGACTTTTCTACCTTTACACTTAAATAAAAACAGAGAAATTTTAAACTTTTATTAAACCAAAATACGTTAATTTACATAAAAGATATTACGAAATACAAAATCGACCAGATCATTCGTAATTAACAACTTATTACATGTCAACGCTCTATACACAACCCAAAATACATACTTTACCAATTACTTCTGATCTGATCTTTTAATATTGATGCTATTCTTGCCACTTCTAGTACTGCTCTTCTTATTTCCTGGTACTTACGTGTAAATCTCTTATACGCTAAGTCATAGACTTAGTGAGGCAATAAATAAACATGTAGCTATAGATTCATGAATATGCATTCTTACCATTTGATCATAATATTTCAATATGCATGTATATATTTCACTATAACCGATATAATCATGTCATGTACATATGAAACTTATTTTCTTGTATCACTTTCACCTTAATTTATCTTTCAATTGTCCATGTACATTATTGAGAACAGAGGTATTTGAGTACATTGAGGTTGTGCACTAATGCTGTCACCACAGCTCAATAAATTCCCTCATGGGGCACCGAACATATGTTCAGTATTTGTCCCGAAGGACCACTATATCCCAAAGGACCACTGGATACGTCCTGAAGGACCTCTGGATACGTCCCGAAGGACCACTGGATACTTCCCGAAGGACCACTATGTCCCGAAGGACCACTATGTCCCGAAGGACTAATATACCCTCAACTCTTGGCATTCCAACTATACCTATAGCTCTCGTATCATATAACATGGGCTTTAATATGAATACGTTTCTCATTTCATATCTCTTTCATCACTTTTCATGTAAACACATAATCTTTTCCAGTATTTCACATACTTGGATTATATTTTCTGGCAATGATATTCATTCATTCAATGTCATATGAACATATAATGAATTATGCATGCAATCACTATTACACTAGTATATATATGCATATACATGGGTATGGAATCATTAATTCAACTATCAGAGATAGACTTATCACAAGTCTTGTCTCTATACACTTTAACTATAAAATGCACTCACCTTAGCCTTGCTTGATTCGATTCTAATCCTTCGATTGTTCTGGAACAAGATTACGCTCTAAATCTACATAGTAATACATTGATACTTATCAGCATACGAATTGATATATTTCAAACTATTAATTATTAGGCTAAAAGAAAGCTATTTCAATCTCTTATTGAAGGTATGCATCGATGCACTACACCATGTATCGGTGCATAAATCATATTCGATGTTTGCATTTTAAGTAGGTGCATCGATGCACTCCTTATGCATCGATGCACTCCTTATGCATCGATGCATTAATGGCATTCGATGTTCATTACTTTAAATGAGTGCATCGATACACTCCATGTGCATCGATGCACCTTCAACAAATTCTGGGATTTTCTCTTGATGCATCGGTACACTTTGAATATGCACCGATGCACTCTGCCCAAAATTCATATCTTGAACCTGAAAACTCATCCATTTCAGCTTAAATCTTTCATGTTTCATCCCCTTTTATATTCTTAACTCCAGTACACATACTTAAACCAATCTATACTCATTTATTTCATCTTAAACCTCAGAATCCTATCCTTCTTGTGAATTCCAAGAATTATACCAACTTTGCAACATGATTTAATTCAACTTCTAACCCTTAATATATCTTAACTAGATTAATGACAAGTCACATTTAACTTCCAATTCTATATATAAACTCTATTCCAAAATTTCATTCAAGAACCTCTAATCTTTAATCTCTTCTAACTCCATCATCCTTTGATTTTAAGATAACCTAAGCTTTCCTTAAGCTTAGTTATCATCTAATAATCAACACCCAATCTTAAATTTAACAAGAAACTCAATAATCAGAAAACTCACCTTTGTTTTGCTTTACATGTACAAGGAAGAAAGAAGAAGAAGAGAACTCTGGAAGCCTTTGGTGTTCTCTCATTTTCAACCCACGTGTACTCATATGTATCCTTTCTTTAACTAATTTCCTTGCAAATGACTCTTTTGCCCTTCCATTCCTTATTCTTTTTAATTCAATCCTAAACAATCATTTACAAATAAATCTTTATACTATTCAATCATTCTATTTTAATTACCAAAATCTGAAACTTTCCAATTTAGTCACTAACCCGGTATTGAGGATGTTACAACTCTCCCCCCTAAAAATTTCATCCTCGAATTTTAATTATACAAAGAGGTAGGGGTACTTCATCCTCATGTCCTCTTCCCGTTCCCATGTTGCTTCCTCTACTTTGTGATTTCTCCACAAGACTTTAACCAATGGAATAGTCTTGTTCCTTAGTTGTTTGACTTCGTGAGCTAATATTTGAATAGGTTCTTCCTCATAAGTCAAATCTGGTCGAACCTCGATCTCTTCGGTAGTCACAATATGGGATGGATCAGATCGGTATTTCCTAAGCATTGAGACATGAAAGACATTGTGTATCCTTTCCATTTCAGATGGCAGGGCTAGTTGATATGCTACTGGTCCTACCCTCTTAGTAATCTCATAAGGTCCAATAAATCGAGGACTCAACTTTCCTTTACGTCCAAACCTCAATACTTTCTTCCATGGAGATACTTTCAAGAACACTTTATCTCCGACTTGAAATTCAATCTCTTTCCTTTTTAAATTAGCATACGATTTATGTCTATCAGCTGCAGCTTTCAGATTTTTCTGAATTACTTGAATTTTTTCTTCCGTATCCTGAATCAATTCAGGACCTATAACTTCTCAATCCTTAAGTTCATACAAGTTCAAGGGCGTACGACGTCTTCTCCCGTAAAGAGCTTCATAGGGAGCCATTTTGATACTTGACTGATAACTATTGTTGTATGTAAATTCAGCAAGTGGTAAATACTTTTCCCACGGTCCTTTGATTCGATTACGCAAGCTCTAAGCATATCCTCCAGAATTTGGATAGTTCGCTCGGATTGTCCATGGGTCTAAGGATGAAATGCTGTACTAAAGTTCAACCGAGTTCTCAATGCTCCATGTAATGACTTCCAAAATCGCAATGTGAATCTAGGATCCCGATCAAAAACTATGGAAATAGGTACACCATGCAAACGTATAATCTCTCTGATATACATCTCAGCATACTTATCCATGGAGAAATCAGTTTGCACCGGAATAAAATAGGCTGACTTAGTCAATCAATCTATAATTACCCAAATTGAATCCCTTTTGTTCGGAGTTAAAGGTAACCCCGACACAAAATCCATTGTTACGTTCTCTCATTTCCTCTAAGGAATCGAAATTGGTTGTAATAGTCCTGACGGAACCTGATGCTCAGCTTTGACCTGTTGACAAGTCAAACACTTTGATACAAACTCCGTAATGTCTTTCTTCATTCCCGGCTACCAATATCGACTCTTGAGATCCATATACATTTTGTTCCCTCCCAAATACATTGTCAATGGACTACAATGAGCTTCCATTACCAAATCATTCTTTAATTCATCATCATCCAGAATTACTAATCTCTCTCGATAATACAAGTTCTCATCAGACTTGATCTCAAAATCCGTACACTCTCCATTCTTTATCTGTTGTATCTTCTTTGAACACTTTTCATCTTTAGCTTGCAATTCTTTAATTCGATCTAGCCATGATGGTTTGATATGCACATATTGCACCATCTCCACTTAATGATAATCCAGCATCAAGAGCTCGTAAAGTTACAAACGTCTTTCGACTCAAAGCATCAGCTACCACATTTGCCTTTCCGGGATGGAAATCAATCACAACATCATAATCCTTAAGAAATTCCACCCATCTTCTCTGTCTTAAATTCAACTCTTTCTGAGTCATCAAATACTTTAAACTCTTGCGATCCGTATACAAGTAGCACTCTTCCCCATACAAGTAGTGACGCCAGATCTTAAGAGCGAACACTACTGCAACCATCTCCAGATCGTGTGTAGGATAATTCTTCTCATGCGACTTTAATTGTCTCGAAGCGTAGGCCACCACCTTGCCTTCTTGCATCAACATGCATCCCAAGCCATTATGAGACGCATCACTATACACTACAAAGTTCTTGTCAGACTCGGGTTGAACCAACACTGGAGCTTCTGTCAAAATCTTCTTTAACTTTTCAAAGCTCTCCTGGCATTCTTGAGTCCAAGCAAATTTTACTTCCTTTCTCAACAGTTTAGTTAGGGGCAATGGTATGATCGAAAAGTTTTTGACGAACCTTCGATAATAACCAGCTAACCCCAGAAAACTTCTAACTTCCGATATATTCTTTGGAACCTTCCACTCCAGGATAGCTTTAATCGTTTAGGGATCTACTCGAACTCCTTCTGCAGAAATTACATGTCCAAGGAACGTTACTTCACTCAACCAGAATTCACATTTAGAAAATTTTTCATAAAGCTTCTTATCTCGTAAAATTTGCAAGACAATTTTCAAATGCGAACTATACTCCTCTTCTGACTTTGAATATATTAAAATATCATCAATAAACACCACCGCAAACAGATCCAAATAAGGTTGAAATATTCTATTCATTAGATCCATGAAAGTAGCTGGTGCATTCGTAACTCCAAACGGTATCACGATAAACTCATAGTGACCATATCTTGTTCTAAACGTTGTTTTTGAAATGACTTTCTCTTGAATCTTTAATTGATGATTACCCGAACATAGATCAATTTTTGAGAACACTGAAGCTTCCTTTAATTGATTAAATAAATCATCGATTCGAGGGAGGGGATACTTGTTCTTGATGGTTACTTTATTGAGCTGTATGTAGTTGATGCAAAGATGTATTGATCCATCTTTCTTTTTAACAAATAGAACTGGAGCTCCCCATGGTGAGACACTCGGTCTGATAAAACCTTTATCCAGCAAATCTTGTAATTGAATCTTTAATTCTTGCAACTCTTTTGGAGCCATTCTGTATGGTTCTATTGCAATAGGTGAAGTTCCAGACATTATTTTAATATGGAATTCTACTTCTCTATCTGGAGGCAAACCCGATAACTCTGCAGGAAAAACGTCCGAAAACTCTCTGACTATAGGAATTTCGTGAACCCCTTTCTCATTGGTTCTAATATCCAATACATTAGTAATGAACCCTTGACATCCCTGTAACATTAACTTTTTCGCCGACATTACTGAAATTACATTTGCCAATGGATTACATCCTTCACTAAATACCACCACATCTACCCCTTCTGGACTTCTCGGCGTTACTCTTTTCAATCAACAATCGATATTAGCGTAATAACGATATAACCAATCCATTCCCAGTATCACTTCAAATTCGTCGAAAGGTAATTCCATCAGATTAGCAGGGAATTCAATTCCCTGAATCCGTATGGGACATCCTCGACTCACCATATTTATCCGAGCACTATGCCCTAATGGGTTCGTCACTATCACCTCATTGTTAGTAGTTTTTAACGGAATGTTCAATTCTTTCACTAACTTACTAGTAATGTATGAATATGTAGACCCCGTATCAATCAATATCATAACATGTTTATCAAACAATAGAAAGGTACCTATTACAATCTCTGGGTCATCCCGATCCTCATTGGTCTTGAGATTATACACTCGATCTGTGGAGTGTATCTCTTGTTGAGCAGAGGAATCTGACTGATTTTTTCCGCTGCCTCTACCTTCCCCTTTGGCCTGCCAAAATAGACCTCTCTAGTGGTGCAGAATCATCGGTTACCCTGGGACAATCCCGAACAAAATGTTCGGTCTCCCCACATTTAGACAAGCTCTAGAAATTCTCTTGCATATCCCTGAATGATTCTTTCCACAATGTGGGCATTGTCTGACTTGACTCTGATTAGCTCTCCCAGCTCCATATCCCACTGACTGAGTTTGTCTACCTCTCATCGGATTCGATCCTCTAGCGGAGGATGCCACTGACTCTGATCTCCCTTGGGGTCGAGAACTAGCATCTTTGCCCCTTTTTGATGGTACAGAACTTGAAGAAGCACCCGTTCTTTTGACTGTCTAAGCTCTTGAATTTTCAAATCTCTCATTCTAAGCTCTTTCCAAAGCTTTGGCACAATTGACTACCTCTTGAAACGAGGATAGATTCAATACAATCAACATTTCTTTCAACCGAGGACGTAACCCCTCTACGAACCATTCATAAGCATCCTTCTCTGTAGGAACAAGCTCGGCAGCAAAGCGACTCAACTTATTGAATTCACACTCATACTCATATACAGTGTGATTCCATTGCTTCAAATTCATGAACTCCTGTTTCATCTGTCGAAAAAATTAATCTCCGATGTACTTATGCTTGAATTCTTCTAAAAACAATGACCAATTTACTTGATTACTAGACATCCTCAAGGTAACATAGGTCCACCAAATCCTTGCTTGCCCTATTAACAAGGAAATTACTCCATCTAGATTCTCAGCATCTGAACAATGAAGTCCCTCAAGCATGACTTTCACGTCATTAAGCCAAAGGTCCGCAGTAACAGGACCTTCCTCAGCTTCCCCTCTAAACTCTGGAGATCCTAAACCCTTCAACTCTTTCGCAACATTCATTTTCGGAGTTGAAGTAGTAGGAGGTTGGAAATGCGTCAATATTGCGTCTAACGTTCTAAAAAATACATCTTGTTCATTCAAAGGCACTCCAGAGGGTGTCTGTTCTTCACTCTACCTGGCCAAGGCAGGTGAATTGCTACTTTCAGCAGGTCTATCATCTCCCACTTCATTTTTAGAACTACCATATCTGGACATCTATTAAGACACAATAATATCATTCTATTAGCAAAACAACATACTTACTATTCTATCATATAAGAAGTTTTCACTAATTTGTTGGCATATATACATCATAAGACACTCTAGACTTCAGTTTATGCCGAGAATCGACTAAACCGTAGCTCTGATACCATTAAATGTAACACCCTAACCCGTATCCGACCTGAATATGAGTCCGAGGTGTCACATTGACTTTTCTACCTTTGCCACTTAAAGAAAAACAGGGAAATTTTAAACTTTTATTAAACCAAAATACGTTAATTTACATAAAAGAGATTACGAAATACAAAATCGACCAGAGCATTCGTAATTAACAACTTATTAAATGCCAACGCTCTATACACAACAAAAAATACCTACTTTGCCAATTACTTCTGATCTGATCTTTTAGTATTGATGCTATTCTTGCCACTTCTAGTACTGCTCTTCTTATTTCCTGGTACCTACGTGTAAATCACTTGCACGCTAAGTCATAGACTTAGTGAGGCAATAAATAAACATGTAGCTATAGATTCATGAATATGCATTCTTACCATTTGATCATAACATTTCAATATGCATGTATATATTTCATTATAACCGATATAATCATGTCATGTACATATGAAACTTATTTTCTTGTATCACTTTCACCTTAATTTATCTTTCAATTGCCCATGTACATTATTGAGAACAGAGGTATTTGAGTACATTGAGGTTGTGCACTAATGCTGTCACCACAGCTCAATAAATTCCCTCATGGGGCACCGAACATATGTTCAGTATTTGTCCCGAAGGACCACTATGTCCCGAAGGGCCACTGGATACGTCCCGAAGGACCACTGGATACATCCCGAAGGACCACTAGATACATCCCGAAGGACCACTGGATACGTCCCGAAGGACCACTATATCCCGAAGGACCACTATCTCCCGAAGGACTAATATACCCTCGACTCTTGGCATGCCAACTATACTTATAGCTCTCGTATCATAAAACATGGGCTTTAATATGAATACGTTTCTCATTTCATATCTCTTTCATCACTTTTCATGTAAACACATAATCTTTTCCAGTATTTCACATACCTGGATTATATTTTCTGGCAATGATATTCGTTCATTCAATGTCATATGAACATATAATGATATTTCAAACTATTAATTCTTTGGTTAAAAGAAAGCTATTTCCATCTCTTATTAAAGGTATGCATCGATGCACTACACCATGTATCGATGCATCCCTTGACGAGTGCATCGATGCACTACCCATGCATTGGTGCATAAATCCTATTCGATGTTTGCATTTTAAGCATGTGCATCGATGCACTCCTTATGCATCGATGCATTAATGGCATTCGATGTTCATTACTTTAAATGAGTGCATCGATACACTCCATGTGCATCGATGCACCTTCAACAAATTCTGGGATTTTCTCTTAATGCATCGGTACACTTTGAATGTGCACCGAAGCACTCTGCCCAAAATTCATATATTGAACCCGAAAACTCATCCATTTCAGCTTAAAACTTTCATGTTTCATCCCCTTTATATTCTTAACTCCAATACACATACTTAAACCAATCTATACTCATTTATTTCATCTTAAACCTCAGAATCCTATCCTCCTTGTGAATTCCAAGAATTATACCAACTTTGCAACATGATTTAATTCAACTTCTAACCCTTAATATGTCTTAACTAGATTGATGACAAGTCAAATTTAACTTTCAAATCTATATATGAACTCTATTCCAAAATTTCATTCAAGAATCTCTAATCTTTAATCTCTTCTAACTCCATCATCCTTTGATTTTAAGATAACCTAAGCTTTCCTTAAGCTTAGTTATCATCTAATAATCAACACCCAATCTTAAATTTAACAAGAAACTCAATAATCAGAAAACTCACCTTTGTTTTGCTTTACACATACAAGGAAGAAAGAAGAAGAAGAGAACTCTGGAAGCCTTTGGTGTTCTCTCCTTTTCAACCCACGTGTACTAATATATATCCTTTCTTTAATTAATTTCCTTGCAAATGACTCTTTTGCCCTTTCATTCCTTCTTCTTTTTAATTCAATCCTAAACAATCATTTACAAATAAATCTTTATACTATTCAATCATTCTATTTTAATTACCAAAATTTGAAACTTTCCAATTTAGTCACTAACCCGGTATTGAGGATGTTACAGATTCCAATTCAAATAATCATAAAATGTCTGAAATATGTGTAAAACTAAAAAATAGTTATAATGTATAAGTAGATCCTAACCTTTATATATATATATATTCAGACATTGATACAATACATGAAAGCCAAATGCCGGTAAGATATGAAAACTGTTTTAAGATCTGCAATAACTTTAATCTTTAATATGGTTTTTTGCACTGTGCATGTAATCTATTTTTATTAGGAGTGTTATGTTGTAGAGAATTCTAACAAAATCTATTAATTCGATCATGAAATCGAGCACATTAAGCCGGAAAGAAGAGGTAAAAAGGGAGCTTTGTATACCATTTTGATCATGAATGATGTGTCTCGTAACATGTCGATCAAGTAAGCATGTCAAGGTTGTAGCTGTTCCGTGACTTAAACATGGTTGGCCTGCATCAGGATGTTGCGGAGTTCGATGGCAATTTCTTGTAACATAACTGGTTTTCGAATGACTCCGTTGATTCCGATCTGTGAGCATTTTTCCCATGTATCTTCTTCGGCGCTGGCAGTCATGGGAACAATCAAAAGCCAATTACGACTTCGGAATTTCCGGATTCCCATTGTAACTTCGTATCCATCTAAATCGGGCATCTGAACCTCCAAAAAGACGATCTGGAATGGAGATGAGGCTGACTCAATAGAACTGAGGCAATCAAATCCGGATGACACGGCTGAAACACTGCATCCCAACTTCTAGAGAAGTTTTCGAGTCACAGCGCGGTTCAAATCGTCGTCATCAGCAAGTAAGACTTGCAAGCCCTTGAAAAGAGAGTTAGAACACGGTTGGTCTGAAGATTCTCCAGACTCGTTTATTGTTATACTGATGGATGGTCGGACTTGAAACCGAATAACAAGCGCCATGTTTTGAGCAGAACCTCGAGGATTTTGTACCACCCATATGTTCCCATGCATGAGCTACACGTTTGTTCGAAATCACGAAAATAAATTAATCAACAATTAATATAAACAATTTTTCGTTTATCACCGAGTAAATTTTTCGTTTGCACTAATCGGATGTAGAAACAATTAACACCTCTAGCCTAGCAACTTCTTATAGAGACGTTCAACTTCGGTTAGGCATCAAAAGCCTTAGCATTGCATAGAAGAACAAGTATAACATAACAAACATACAATAATCTAATGATAGACGGATGCATAATTGGAAAACAATTTAGCATTCTTACCTATACTAGCTTTTGGCAAATGCTAAGCTCAACCGTTCCTCGGCTCTATGGCTGTTATACTTTCTCCCACTGAACTGTACTTCCGAAATCGAGCTGCCCTCCGACTGAGAGTTGCAATTGTCAATCCTAATCTCGAACCTGATATGTACATCTCCATCCAAAGAGCTGCTCCTTCATGCAGCCCGTCTCTGATCATTCCGTTCCTGACTACCATTCTCGGAGAACACCTGAAGCACTACAGTTCCACCTTCACCATTGCCATCTAATAGACTCCCAACCATATGCAGTATCACCTGAAAAACTCTCCTATCATCACCATAAACAAGATCGGGCAACGATTTGTCAATCTCAATTGAAAAACTGAAACCCCTATAAACAGACAAGCACTTCGCAAGAAAAGCGGATTCTTTTATCATGGAATGTAACCGAAGAGATCTCTTCACCAATGGGGATCTTCCACTATCCATTGTTGAAATATCCATCACATCGTTTATCAAGGTCGATAGCACACTACTGGTCTTCATCATTGAATCAACGATAATTCGTTGATCATTATTCAGATTTCCATCCTGCATCATCGAAAGCAAGCCTAAAATCGAGTGCATTGGCCTCCTCGTTCCATCACTCATTACCTTCTGAAATGCATTCCTAACTTGGCTTACCCTCGTAGCATTCTACTGTGCCTGTTGTAATGCTCGATTTTGCTCAACCAATTGGTCCCTCATGTGTTGAGACTCTTCAAGAACAGCAGCATGAGAGAGCGCAACGGCCACTTGATCTATAACGACCTTAACTATCTCTAGTTCCTGGTTGCTCCATGATCTATTTTTTTCACTCGGAAAGACACAAACCAATATCGCATAGCATGTCTGAACTAGTTGGGGAGTTCCCCCTTTAAAATTGGATACTCGAAGCATTGGCATCCGAATAGCAGCCACAGGTCCTGGCTCACCATACTCTCCATTGCTTGCAGTGGCAAGAGCCAAGTCGGAATCAAGAATGTTCACTCCATCACTTCCTTTAATCCTCACAACATCCGGATCAGAAATCGGAATGGTGAAATTATACGAATAGTTCCTCCCTTTGAGTTCATGAGTCAAATTCATCACGGTCTTGATCTCATTAGGCATCCATACAGCATAATTTTGCAAACCTAATGTCTTGGACAACTCCACCATTTCCGTGTACAAAATGGCATGCCTGTCCAACAATTTACGGATTTCTTGAGTAAGCATGCGGACGTGGGCACCGATCTCCTTCTGTTTCATTATAAGACCGACTTCTTGCCCGAGATTCCAAGCATTTTTCTTCAGCATAAGCTCCCTCACCTTGACCTTGAGAAGCAACGGAATGAACGTAATAGCGGTTGCACACGAGACCAACGCGTTGAGAATCTTGAACACGGTTAGAGCCAACATGAGCTGAAACGGATGCGGACCATAGGTCCAGCCATTGAGTGTTAGATGACTATCTGTTAGACTGCTGTTAATACAACACGTGCATGTATAGGTGGTTAGTCAGTTAGGTTGGTAAAGGTTGTTAGGTGGTTAGTGGTTAGCTAAACCATTGTTATAAAAGCAGTGTACCAGCTAATATGAAGGCATTGCAATTCTTTACTGTGTATATTCTCTGTCATTTACACTTTCTAACATGGTATCATTCGCCAAAGTCCTGGGAATTTTTGGTTTCACGCTTCTAAATTTTCTCTCTCTAGTTCTTCACTCATGTTGCACAATGGGTCTAGTCAGCAAACTAGTGACTCAGTTGCCATGGATACTACAACTTCCCCTTCATCTACCGCCCCCTTTCGTTTACACTCAATGCCAGTCCATCCATGCCCGCTCCATTTTCCCATACCAAGACACCCCCGCCGCCCGAATCCGTTACACCGCTCTGCTCAACATTCCTCAGGAGTTATCCGCCGTTATGTTTGCCAGCCATGTGGAAAGGCGGCCACCGGTTTCTGACGAAGGACATTAGCATATTTTACCGTATGGATTTAATTCGTTATGGAGTTCCGAAACGAGGGTAGTCGAGCAGTTTCACATGAACCATCTGATCCCGCCTTATTTGTTCGCTTTTGCGATTGGGGAGCTAGGATCAAGAGAAGTTGGGCCGTGGACTACGATTTATGCTGAGGTGGTGGATAGCCTTTTGGATGTTGCGGCGAAAGAGTTTTCTGGGACGGAGGAGATGATCATGTAAGGGGAGAAGTTATTTGGAAAATATCCTTGGGAGAGATTCGATTTGCTTATTCTGCCGCCGAGTTTCCCTTATGGAGGAATGGAGAATCCGATGATGGTGTTTTTAACCCCAACTGTGATTAAAGGAGACGCCAGTGGGGCGCAGGTGGTGGCTCATGAGCTCACTCATAGTTGGACCGGGAGCTTGATCACTAATCGGAACAACGAACACTTCTAGTTGAATGAAGGATTTACAACATATGCAGAAAGGATAATTGTTGAAGTTGTGTTCAACTTTGCGGTGATGCGGACCAAATGTTTCAATTATGTTGCTGGTGTTTGGTTTGTTTCACATTGTTGTTATAAAATAGGTTTTTCATTTTTTAGAATTTTTTTGTTGAATGTTGATTCACATCAAAAGTTTGCATCAATTCAAGTCGAACGAAGGGAAGCATCGGCACTTCCGATTCAAGTCGAACGGAGGGAAGCATCGGCACTTCCGATTCAAATCGAACGGAAGTAAGCATCAGCACTTCCGATTCAATTCGAACGGAAGAAAGCATCGGCACTTCCGATTCAAGTGAACGGAAGGAAGCATCGGCACTTCCGATTCAAGTCGAACGGGAGGAAGCATGGACACTTCCGATTCAAGTCGAACGGGAGGAAACATCAACACTTCCGATTCAAGTCGAACGGGAGGAAGCATGGACACTTCCGATTCAAGTCGAACGGAAGGAAGCATCAACACTTCCGATTCAAGTGTTCATCTTTTCATCAAGAAGGAAAAGTAGAGGGAATGTTAGATTGTTGTCAATAAGGAGAAAATGAAGAGTAGGAGGAATGTTAGATGACTATTTGTTAGACTGCTGTTAATACAACACGTGCATGTAAAAGTGGTTAGTCTGTTAGGTTGGTTAGCTAAGTCAATTAGTTTGTTAGGTGGTTAGTGGTTAGCTAAACCATGGTTATAAAAGCAGTGTACCAGTTAATATGAAGGCAATGCAATTCTTTACTGTGTATATTCTCTGTCATTTACACTTCCTAACATTGAGCAAATGAGTCAATCCACAGAGCACGATGAAAGCAATGAACTGAAAGAGGACCCATTTGAACGGCACATTCGAACAACTAAAAAAGTAAAGCAGTTCTATCGGGATCGAGAAATACGCCACGGCAATCAAGAAATCACTCACTCTTTGAGTCTCTAAGATGCTCTCGATGCTCCAAAAACTCCCCTCATCGTCGCAATTACACCTCGGAAAGCCGTCATCGGCGGCGGACAACGATATCAGAAGTGTAGAAAACAATAACCCGGGAGCTAATGCCTTTAACATTGCATCAATCCAAATGAACTGCTTCTACTCGTTCATTCAAACCGTTTATTGGTACAAATCACCAGATATTTCCAAACAATTTTTGCTGCACAGCTCCCTCGAGCTACAACATTATAATCCCAAACTTCAATCCTCATTGTCTGTAATGGAGAGACGACTTAGTATTGTCGAAAAACATTAATAATAATTCTCAAAAGAATAAAAACCAAACTATTAAATTTTACAACATTGAATTAAGATCTAACACACTATATATCGTAGAATTAACATATTAAGAATACAAAATATATCTAATCCAAACCCCAAATTTCATATTTTATTAATAATTTTATATCATATGAATTATGAAATAGTACAGTAATAAACAAGAACACGACATTTTCTCAGAGCAACCCCCACCGAGAAACCAAATAAAACAACAAAGAAGAAAAACAAAAACAACCCATTTGGTCTGATAATTCCCAGAAATGCAGGCTGAAAATCAAGACCAAAAAGGAACCAAAAAGAAGAAGAAAACCCCAGAAACTCACCAGAAACAAGATGAAGGGCAGTAAAAAGAAACCACCTTCAGATCTTTTGATTTTCTATGACATGCAAAGTCAAAAAAATGCACACTTTGATAACTTTCCAACGTTTTAGTATCATTAAACGTTGCAAATTCAATCACTTGAACAGGTTTCAAATAACCTAAACACACACAAAAAGAAAAAGAAATGTATATATAAATTCGAAAGCTTTTCCCGTTACAGCAACAACACCGCCAAATACAAGAAGGATAAAGAGAAAAAACACTGGTCTAGAGTTTTGTCTGTGTGTCTGGTATTGGTTTGGTTCCTATTTAAAAGGACAGACTCGCTGGTATAGTGTTTAGTTTTTATTTCATTCTAGTATCTCATCTTTAAAAACTTAACGGACAGACTTGCTGGTTGCCGCGTCAACAATTGTCTGTCGTCGTATCCATCAGTCAATGAAATCCAAACTTTCTAGCTTGCACCTTTTTGACCCCTTGAACGTGATTTCGACCTTCGTTTCATTGTAAAATGTCTCAATTTCCCTAAATCGACGATAGAATCTTTGACTTCTTCATCATCTGATCTCTGTCGTCAATCGTCCGATAGACCTAAAACTAGGACTATTTCAATAAACTCGTCATTCTCTTATTATTCACTGTTCATATCGGTCATCCGTCCATCGGAGCTATGCTCCGTCAGCCCATCCATTAAGTTTTTAACGGTGATATACTAAAATGAAACAAAAACAAAATGTTAGGTATAGTTTTGAAAAAAATGAAAGTTTTAGATACTAAAACAGACCAAAATTAATAGTTTAGATACTAAATGTGTAGTTTACCCTTTTTTATTAATCTAAGGTGATTATAAGTGGTGATATCTATTCTAGAAACCCTCAACTATTTGACAATAAACACTCAAATATTTTACAATTAGTGTTGATATTCGAACTCAAAATATCTAAAATTAACAACTATCTCTCTAACTACTAATAACTCTTGAATTACGCTAGTCATCTCTTTTTCTAAATTGCTAACATGCTTCAAATACATAATTACTAATTTATCATATAGCGTATTTTCTTACATATTAATTTTCTTTTATTGTCCTTCAGTTTTAAGGGTTTATCTTAAGTAATCTTAATCAATCCGGGTCGCATATCTGCTTTCGGTGGGTTAGTTTCCCAGCGAAGATTTTTTGCATACACGAGAACTCGAACCTAAAATTTTACTTTAAGTAATATCAAACTGCTTAACACTTGAACTAGCTTGTTGGTTATAAAATGCCGCTTGGAACTCACATTATAAATGACATGTTCAGTATCTAAACTATTTAGAAATTTTGGAATTAAAACATATTATAACTGATAATTTAGGTACTAAATATGTAATTAATCCTAGACAAAATTAAGGAGTTTAACTATTTAAGATTTAAATGACCTGTGTGCATAAGAAATTATACATAAAAATCATAAAAAAACCAATATAAATTTATAAATGTGACACAAATAAATTATTGTAAAAGTTGTGACATTACGATAAAATACACAAACATGCAACACATATATTGAAATATCAAAATCGAATTAAAATGGATTATTGATAAATAAAAAGTTATATAAATGAGATGTATTTGCTCAAGTGTATATACAATTAAGAGAATATGTTCATTGAATTACTAATAGTAAAGTTTTGATCTTCAAGAATTTATTTATTTATCCTCTAAAAGAAAGTATATGGGATGATTTCTCGTGTGAATATTTGAGTCATTCATTGCGCGAAAAAACAAATTAGCAACATTAGGTGTTGACAATATGTACTTCAAGTTGTGTTTCTTTATTCGGATGAATTAGAGATAAATGTTTGAAAATTATATTACGATAAACTACATAAATATGCAACACATTAAGTGATTAGTTTATTGTGTTGATGTTATAGTAAAATATTCTAGTTATGTGTTTTATTTACGTTTATGGTTATAAACTTTTATTATAATTTTAAATAGGGTAAATTACATTGATCATTACTGAACTTTACTCTATTTCCTATTCTACTCATTGTACTTTAAAACCTTTTAATTTCCTCACTAAACTTAATGTAATTAACGTCTTCGGTCACTCAACCGTTTTTTCCACTAACGGTGCTATGACGTGGCTGTCTGTGAGCTTCCATTTTCAATTATTTCTTTCAAGACCACCGGCGACGTTGGCGAAATGTAAGTCTCCATGTGTAGAAATAATTTTTTATTCAACTATGTACTATCTATAAATTATTTATTTGCGTGTAAAGAAAATTTTGGAGTTAATTGCACATTGAATTATATGAACTGGATTTGCATGTGCTTTTTGCAATTTGATGAGAGTAATGGTGGAGGGAAAGGAGTGGTAAGAAGAGGGTGGAGAAGAGGATATGGAAGGAGGCGGCGGAGGAAAAAAGTTGAGTGGTGTTGAAGAAAGGCATCTACCCTTTTTTTAAAATATTTTTTCTTTTTCTTTTGACTTGGGATATGATAATTAAAAATATAATAAAAAAATCCACGTCATAACACTGTTAGTGGAAAAAACGGTTGAGTGATCAAAAACACTAATTACATTAAGTTTAATGATGAAATTGAACGGATTTAAAGTACAATGAGTGAAATAGGAAATAGAGTAAAGTTCAGTGATGATCGATATAATTTACCCTTTTAAATATTTTTTTTAATAAAATTAATGGTTTCTATTTGCACGAAAACATTATATTATTGTAAGGATGTTTTTATCTTTTATACTTTAATATAATTCTAAAATAGAATAATAAAAAAATAGTATTTGAAAAGCAATTCGAGACAAATAGATTCGTAATAAATTCTATTATTATACCATCAATAATAATTTGTTGAAACAATATTTATATAATATTTTTGGTCTATTAAAAAAAGTTATGTTTTCACTAGTAAAATTAGAATAACAAATAGATTTAATCATAGCCTTTGAAATATCCATACCAAATCGTACGGATGACAAGGAAGTCAAGGTAATGTAATTTTCCACACTATTTACGGTCAAGATTAGTGGGAAAATGTCAAATATCTCTCCTTCAAATAAGCTACACGCGAGGCACGTGATTCACCGACCCCAAGGACTTCACATCACGCGCGTTTGAATATGGGAATATTTATAAAATGATGAGCCACACGGGGCTATCACGGTCCAGCAAGAGCCACCCATTATATATATATATATACACCAATTGATTGATTAATACAAATCGAATAGTGCAGAGTCGATTGTAGACATTGATTTTTTCATTTTATTTTTAAAAATTATTTATATATATATATATATATATATATATATATATATTACAAGCCCAATTTATAAAGAACCCAAAAATGAAGCCCATTTACAATCCCGGACCCAAACCAGTTCTAAACCCAACTTGTTCAGGCCCAAATGGAGACAACCCGTTTAGGGTTACTGCTAGGGTTTCTAACCCTAGCGCCGCAGCCGCCTCTCCAGCTGCCAGAAGCCACTGCCTCCACGCCTCTGCTGCCAGATGCTCGAACCCGCTACAGCCACGAAGCCGCCGCCTCGCCAAAAGCCTCCAGAAGCCAGCTGCCCCCCCACACGTCACGGCTATGGGGTGAGTCACCAGATAGCTCGGGGACTCACCGAACTTCCCCTCTGGACCGGTCCAAGCATGGCTCCGTGGTGGCTATAAAAGCCACCGAATCCTGCAAAACGAAAAACACAGAGGACAGAAGACAGAAGAAAAAAAAAGAAGAACGAAGAGAAGAACGGAAGACAGAACTACAACAACCACCAACCACAACAATACCAAACAGAAACGAGAGAAACCGAGAGCAACAGAAAGCAAGCAAGAAATAAAAAGGAAGAGAAAAAGAGTAACTTACCTTCGGAGTACTCCAAGCGTCACCAAAAACCTTCGGTAACCGAAGGTACTTTCGTAGATTTGCTCCGATTGGGAGCTTTTTAGGGAAAAAGAACACCGGAATCGGCATTAGCACGTTCCGATCTATATTATGGTGGGTTTTAAAATTTTTCGGCCACAGTCAACAGTGGCCGGCAGTGCCGGAGTACAGCTGCCGGCCGAAATTTATCTCCCTCCGGTGGAGAGTTTAGAGAGAAGACAGAGAGAAATTTTTTCTCTCTGTTAGAGAGAAAAGAAGAAAGGAAGAAGTGAGAAGGATGGCCCTTGGAGCCGGCTTAAATGGGTATAAATACCCACATCAAAACGACGCCGTTTTGGTGAGGGTATCTGTGTAATTTCACATATGGGTAAACCCCATCCGTAGTCCATCAGTTTTATAACTTTATATTTTAGTCACTAAATCAATTTTTAAATTCTTTTAATACGGTTTTCAAATTTCACATATATGTATTTTAGTCCTTAACCGTAATTATATATATTTTAGATAAATAACATATTTAGTCCTTTAATTTTAATAATTAATATTTTAATCTGAATAACATGTTTTAATTTATTTTAATTTGACATTCGAATTTAGTGTAATTTTATTTTAGTCCATAAATTAATAAATGAGTAAAATAACATGTTTAATCCCTGTAATTTTAAATAATTAATTATGAATTAGGTATTTAATTCTATTAGGTTATAATTTAGTCACTAATTTCAATTTTTATTTATTTTTTTACAAGTTTTATTTATTTTAAATATATAGTTTTAATTTTATTCATTGTTTAGTTATATGTTAATTTTTAATTATTATTATTATTTAGCCATAAATATATATTTATATAATAAATAATATTTATTTTATTTAATTACTTTTAACTTATTTTAATCCTGTTTTAATATTTATTTATTTTTCAATATTAAGAAAGGGCAGTCTTAAAACATCTGGATGTTCATTTTCTGATATTTTTAAATAAATAAATATCCTATTTTATAAATTATATTAATTGTTTTAATTATTTATTTTTAATATCAAATAAAAGAGTTTTCTTAAGTCACCTAGAAGTTCTTTTCTGATATTTCTGAATAAATAAATATTTTATTTATAAATATATATAAATTAATATGTTTTTTTCATAATTATAATTTTGAAATAATAGGATTATAAATTAAATATATCTTTGAATTTTTAATTTCTAATAATATAGATAATTTATAATTAAAAAGTACCAATTTTGGGCGTTGTAGGGGTGCTAATCCTTCCCTAAACGTAACCGACCACGAATCCCTTTTTATTATTAAAAAGAACGAATTTTTGGTTAAAATGCAAATCATTTTATCTTTTAATCGATGTTTTCTTAAAAACTCTTTTAAAGGATGATTTTTAGGTATTCGACCTACCTGACCCAAAAGGCCGATGGCGACTCCCAAATTATTTTAAAAAACCATTTATTCACATCACTTTTCCCGCCAAGTAAAAAATTCGTGCCCGGGCAAAAACCGGTTACGACAGCTTGGCGACTCCACTGGGGACCCTGTCAAACTTTAAAATTAATTATAAATTGTCTCTATCAATTAGAAATTAAAAATTTATATTTATTTAATTTTTAATTCTTTTATTTAAAAATTTTTATTACTTATTATTTTCATAATATTTATTATATTTATTATTATTTTATTTTCAAATATTAAATTTCATTATTTATTTGTTTGTCAGAGGTTTGAACATTTCTCCTCACACACAACACTTGCATTGCATAACATAAGCTTTCTAATCAAGCGTGTCCCTTTTAAGTGGGAGTGAAAGCGACGTCTTCGTGAGAATTTATTCTCCGTGTCAGACCTAGCAAGTAACTTTCAGGGTTTATATGCTCTATGTCTTCGTGAGAATTTATTCTCCGTGTCAGGTATAGAGAAATGTGTCCCCTCGAATTGAACTCGACCCGCTTAAGTTTGTAATGGACTAGGATTGAGGGTTGACAACCCAAGGGGGCATCAACAAGGACAGTTCGAGTACCTTTACTCTTAGAACCAAAACCCTGCATATAATGAACCCTAGAAATTCTCCTGATCTAAGACAGTACTGAACCTCTGTCTGTAGGTATACACAAAGGAGAAATAAGCTATAGCTTTTAATTTATTTTATTTCCTTTTCTTTTTCCTGAATAAATGCATGCGAACTAGAAATCATGCAGTTAGATTAAATTTTCCAAACAAAGCATGGAACTAGAAAGCATGAGATTAAGATTTATACCTTGATAGATATATTTTTTTTCATTAGTTGGTACTAACTATTCTATTTTTTCTTATTTTTTCATGCATGTTACTTTGCTCTAAACTTGTTTATATTGATTTCTTTTGTTTACATTGTATGATCATGGCATAACCAAAAGGTGTTTACTTGAAAGACTGTTCATCATATTGGAAAGAAATCGTAAATGGACAAAAAGTTTTATGATCAAACAAAATATGATGCGTCCAAGAAAAGACATCCTGAGGGAACTCTAAAGATAGAGGATAGCTATGCACCCAAAGATTATATGCCCATTGAAGAGCAAAAGGAGATATGAGAAATAAGAGAGCAGATGTCCAAGATGATGGATAAAATATATGTTTTGGCCAAAAGAGAAGAGATTCCTGCACAGAAAGAGAGAGAGCTCAATGAACTTAACCCTGCAATGTCAGATATGCAAGGGACTTCGGATCTTAACCAACTTGAGAAATTACAGACAGTCATCATTCGTATTCACAAATCGTCTGGAGATACCAAAGAAATGGTGACCACTGTAAAAGCTCCCAGAGAAAAGAAGAAATCATGTAACCTGAAATCATCGAAGTTTAGTCTGCTCCCGACGTCTAAAACTCAGGTTCAATCCAAGACAAAAGGCGGTTCTCATGTTGATGCTATACCTATATCATATAAAGAGTTGTATGAAAAGTTACTTGAAGCACGAGAAGTAGCTCCCTACTACATAAAACCGTTCCAACCTCCATATCCGAATTGGTATGACATCAACATTTATTGTGAATATCATGCCAGAGCTCAAGGACATACTATTGAGAATTGTCTTGCCTTCAAACGTCGAGTCCAAAGTCTTTTGGATCATGGAACCTTACAATTTATGGTAAATGATCGACCTAGTTTGGTAACCGAAGGTCCTGCTAGATTAATACCAAAAGTCTTTAAAGGTAAGAGTATCAGTAGGGGCGCCTAGAGAGAAGAAGATTTGCTGAGGTTTGAAGCTCAAATACGTCATTTGAAGATTGAAAACGATAAATTGAGCACCAAAATGGAAACCATACATGAAGATTTCCAGAAGATCAATCAAGCCTTTCAAAATGCTGGCATAGGAAATACCCCAGAAGAGTGGATAACATGGGTCACCAAACTGAAAAAGAATTGCAATATAAATGAAGGACGAGCCAAGAAGTTTTCTCATGATTTACGAGTTACAGAAGAAAGACTCAATACAACTGTCATGGAATCGAGAAAATATCAAGTCAACAATCAAAGGTTGAATAGTGCTATGACCAATAGGGAAACATCATATCAGATTCATCAGCTTGAGATCGATACTGAATTAAAAGCCACTATGGCCAAGAACAAAACATTGAATAAATGTGTAGATGATTATGGAGATCTTGTACGTGAACTTCTTGAACATAAAGATTCTCTCACAAGAAAAAATGAACAACATTGTTTACAACTTCGAGAATTGACACAAAGGATGAAGGAAAAAGACAATGTCATGAATGAAGCTGCTGCTCAAGCAAACAATGTGGCTCATAAGCTGGTGGACTTAGCTGGCTTCACAAGAGAATTAAAGCAAATGGATAACTCCACACCTGAGTATGAGTGGAAGTTAGTTTGGCTTTTAAGTGAAATAGAGAAATTAGGAGTGAAAGCTATTCCCTACATGTAAAAGTTTTGTTTGATGTACCGAAACTTTTGTGTTCAATGAAATATGTTCTAAGATGATCGCTCTTGAGTAAACACCTTTTCATATATGCATTTTCATTTTGCATCTTTGCATTTTTCATTTTGCATTCATACTTTTATGTTTGCCTTTGAATTGCACATTTTGCATTCTTATTTTTCTATTTATGCATTTTTCACATTTTTATTTAAGTACTGTTATGTACTTTAATTATAAAAACATGTAAATAATTCATGGAAGGTTCTGTAACAGTAAAAACCAAGACCATTCATTCATATTACTTTACTATCATCATGAAAACAATGGAGCAATCTTATAAGGGACTACAAGACCAGTGGCCAGAATAATTGACAGGGTTACCTCGGGATACAAGGAAATAAGCGTCAGATTCAGTACCAGATGGATCAGATCAAATTATTCAGGGAATGGAATCTGATAAAGAAGAGATAACTTCTAAAGAGAAATCATGCTATCAGATTGAAGAGTCGAGAAAGATAACATACCCTGGGGCATCCCACTCAAACCCAAAGAATAGCCTCATTAATTATTCACAATATGAGGAGAGAGTCAAGAAGACAGAGAAAGCAATCAGAAACATGAAAGATGTTAGTGCCCACCACAAAGAATTAGAAGCAAGAGAGCTCAGCTTGGTTCCAGATTTGATTATTCCCCATGAATTCAAAATGCCTGATTTTGAGAAATATGATGGCACCAGTTGTCCCTTAATCCATTTGAGAATGTTTTACAGAAAAATGGAAGGATATTTGAGTTCTGATGATCTATTAATTCACTCTTTCCATGATAGTCTTGTTGGCCCAACAGTAGTCTGGTACAATCAGTTGACCCAAGAACAGATCAAGAGATGGGTAGATCTAGCTCATGCATTTTTGGGACAATATCGGTATGTTAAAGGCTTAGCTCCAACACGTATGGATCTTCGAAGAGTAAAGAAGAAAACCAATGAAAGATTTCAAGAATATGCCTTAAGATGGAGAGGAGTGGCAGCACAAGTTCAACCTCCCATGTTAGAAGAAGAGATATCACATATGTTTCGAGATTCCATTCCCGCTCCTTTCTACGAGTTAATGCATGCAAATCCGACGAAGGAATTCAAGAATCTTATGACAAGTGGAGATTTAATTGAGAATGTAATCAGTGAAGGAAACTCAAAAGTCACATCCAATAGCCCGATTGATCAGAGAGCTAAAGTTGGTAATGTGAATGAGTATCACATCCAAAGTCCCCGCAATTGCAAAAGAAAAGGAGCAAATAGTTGTTCAGATTGACCAAAGAAAGTCATGCGATCAAGAAATACTTTGGAGGTGTTCCAAACCTCCATTTCAGGCTTGTACCCACATTTGATTAAAGGTCAATACATCACACCAAGACCAACGAAAGTGACACCAAACCCTTCTGCTCATAGCTATGATCAAGATAGTGTTTGTAATTTCCACTTGGGGGTATCTGGACACTCTACTGGCAATTGTAGGCCACTGTTGAAAGAAATTGAGATGCTTGTTGACAAAGGGGTTTTGACACAATAAATGATCAAGAAATGGGGGGCAAATGAGGACAAGAACTATGTTCCAATTGCACACCCAACATTAGAGAAGTAATGATGCATAAACAAGTAGAAGTGTTATATACCACTGTAGTACCTTTCTATTTTCAGCATCTTGTTTGAATTTGTTTTTTTCGTTCCTTTCTCTGCTTTTTGTGCAATAAATAAATTTGTGTTGCTTTTAAGGTTATGAGCATTGAATCAATTTTGTAATCTTGCAGTTCTTTGAATATCAACTGGATTAAAAATTCTACATGATTAGAGTTGTAATATTTGACAAAATATCAAGATTGAAAACCAGAAAAACAAGGACCCTTGTCCTTACCCCATAAGAAATACACCCAAACAATATCCTATTACAAATATGAGATAGCCTTCTCCAATTGAAAGACATTACAAAAGGCTTGGTATTTATATATAGGAGCGTACAACATGGGGCATCATTGGCGTATTACATTACAAAACCGACTAGAGTATTTTTCTATTGATGACATTCGATGATGAGCGTAATTTTTACAAATAGGTAAATCTAGTTTAAGTCAGTTGCTTGGGAATTGAACCCTAACGAAGAGATTTTCTGACTTCCACCAAAACACCTAGGCTATAACATGTTCTTCTTAACAAGCTTAAGAAATTGGATTTAGATACGCTTGTGATACAATAAAGCTTGAGTTGTCCCTCTAGAGCAATTGGTTAATCGCCCTGGCTTTATGGATAATATTCAGCTAGTCTATTATACTATTATATGCAATAAAACTGTCCCTCTAGAGCAATTGGTTAATCACCCCGGCTTTATGGATAAGTTTCAATTAACCTGATAAAGGTGATTATTATATACAATAAAGCTGAATTCAGCTAGCCAAAGTGGCAAATGTGTTAACAAATGGACTAAGGGAGTTACGAAACACCTGTTATAGTCAACTTCACACAAGCACTCAGAAATTTCATTTTTAGACCGATATTTTCGCACTACTTTGATTAGATGAGTCTAAATGAAAGATTCCAGAGAATTGAAATGGAAGGACTCTAGAAGGTCTAGTGATTGGAAATCCTAGTTGTGTCATTTTGTACACATCTGGTTAAAATACCAAGTCCTCAAAGTGAGACATGTGAAAAAGTTCACAAAGAGCGAGAGATGAGTGATATCTTAAATAGATGTAACCATAGAAAATAGGAAGGCTATCCTGAAACCCAAACCAAATCTTGATACTTGTCAAAGAATTATAATTCTCAAACATTACAGAGTTGTTGATTCTTTTGATATTCTTTGAATTCATGCTTATGATTTGATTTTATTGTGAACCTATGATAGGCAACATTCTACAAAATTCTTTCATTCTTCGATAAAAAAAGGAGGAAAAACATTTTCAAACAGGACAGTCTCAAATGGAGAAGGTCCTTGAAGCAAGTTGTTGCCTAATCTACCTCTATTGTAGAAAAAAATACCAGAATGATGAAACACTTCACTTTCTTGAAAGCAAGTGGTCCAAGAAGCCAGAAAGTATGGAGAATTGAACTTGTGACACTCTCCTATGACATCATTAGCAATCCATCAGGAAAGATTATCGTTTATCTCATGCTGAGGTCGATAAGCATCACCAGACAAATTATTTTCCCCAGCCATCAATCCATGTTCTCTAGAAGATTACATCATAGAGCCATGAACAAGTCACTACCTGCACTCTGGTTATACCGTGATGCTGGCTCAAATCTTGATACATTATTGCTACTTCTTCTATGCCAAGATGATATCCATTATGTCCTTCAGAAGATTTCTGAATTTGAATTTGAGGACTTATGGCACAGAATAAGACATTGGAACAAAATCTACCCTTATAGGCCTTTTATATAGGGTAACATTGGTTATAGGATTCCAAAAGTTGAAGATGACCAGTTTTACTGTCAACTAAATCGTTCCATGATTCGAAAAGAGTGGGATATATTGGAGCAGCAGAAGAGATAGCTGTCGTACCAGTCATTGTAAGAAAATGCACCAACAAAAATCTTCTAGTTCATCATGATGATGTTTATTTCTTCCAGTAAGGTTGTTACGCTGGATGCCACTGACAAAAAGGTCGAATTCAACAAATCTACTCATCAATTGCTCCAACCGATCATCATTCAGTTCTTGCACATCTGTTTTCAAAGGTATTCCAAGACAGTAAAAGTCAATCTCTGCATCACTGATTCCAGAGAAAAGAGACAGGACATTGATATCACTGGGGAACTTATCTCTAGTAGCTCCTCATGTATAGTTTTTAGGGAAACCTAGAAGTATTTTCACCTCATCAGATTCAAGTGGAGTAACTTTATTCATTCCAATTCATACCAGATTCCATTTTCAACACTCATCAAGAACATACTTCTGGACACTCGAGGGTGGCTCATCGTCATAAGCTTCAAGAGCCTTACAGATCCTTTCTGTCAATTTGGCACCTTCTGTACATGTTTGTAAATAGTTCAACTTTGTTCTTGGATCCCAGGAAGGCCATCATTTCTTTATCAATGGAAAAATATCATGTATAGTGCGTGGAGAAAACAAGATAAGAGGAAATCTGTTCTCAATTGGCATATTATGAATATAGCCCCTTTTCAGTGTAGCAGCATGAAAATGCTTCGAATCTACAAATTTTGGCTCTACATCGAATAAGTACTGTGATATTCCAGTCTAAACATTAACTGGAGCAAGTGCCACCTTCTCATAGTATAAATAAGGAGACCCAGTAGCATCTTCTGAAAGTGTTCTTTGAGTTATCTGATCTGGTTCGGTAGAAACCCCAGAACCAATCATTGGAATTAAAAGATGAACTGCATGATCTTCTTCATTAAGAAGCTTCTTTTCAAGCTTCTTCTGCTTATTCCTTTCCCAAAAATCATAGCTCGAGTTTTGCCTTTTCTTGTAATTAAGATCATTGCATAATGGATTCCTATCTTCTATCAGAAGAAGTGCGTCAGCAGCCTTTGATATTTGAACAACACATATAAAATCTGTCAACTCTGCAATTGATGAATTCAGACCACATCTCTTCATGGCTATTGAAGCCTCAGCTTCTGAGTACCCCATTTTCGTCAAGTATAACAGTTTATTCTCCTCATCAGAATCAGAATTCAGGATTTTCTCGATATCAGAAGAACTATCAATATCTGTGAAATCATCCTGAAAGATCGCTTCATAATCAGATGAGTTGTTATCAGAATTAACATGTTGCATGGGTGTGGATATTTCAAGAGCCTATACCACTGTATATATAGTCTTGCTATTACATCAGATTACTGTTCACATAAATTGGTTTCTCTTCTACAGAAAAGTATATTCCAGAAATAGCCTTCACTGAAAGATGATAAGCCACTGTATCGGCCTAAAATAGATTATCAAGCGATTTATACCACTCTGTCTGACTAGACTCCTCCATATCCAGAAGATGATCACCTCATTCACATATCTCAGACGTTTCTGTCAGAATGATTGAGCACTTCTTAAGTTTGTGACAACATGAAGAGAATTCCTCCAGTTACTGTTGTTTAGTGACACCATAATGAGAGTATTCAAGATAAACAGATTTGGGGTATCTCGAAAGCCATTTCAGACATAAATGATCCATGTAGGGCATTCTTGGAAGCTCATCTCAACAAGAAGTAATGTCGATCATACTTTTAGTATATGTATTAGCAAATGTTGGGGTATTTTAAAGGTTCTTTCAGACAGATCCATATGGGGAATTTTGAAGGCTCAAATTAACAAGAAGCAAATGTTGGGGCATGCTGAAAACCCTTTTCAATCAGAATCAGGAATATTAAAGTATTCTGAATATTTATATCAGCAAAATGTTGGGGCATACTGAAAGCCCCTTTCAATCAGAATCAGGACTGTTGATGCATTTTGAACACTTGTATTAGTCAATGTTGGGGTATGCTGAAGGCCCATATCATCCTATGTCAAGATCATTGACTTGAGAAAATATTTCCAAAGAGACGGAAAGATATGAAGAATGAAAATGGTGAAACAGTGATAGTCGAGCTGATTATACATAATTGCTTCGTTCATCATGCAGTTACATTATGATCATGTTGTTGAACAAATATCTACTCAGCAAGTATGGTTTCAAATACCCAATCTTCTTAAACCATGTGTCACATGACTGTGTGTTCTTTGTTAAGCTACATCATGGTTGCATGAATAAAGAATATGATCCCTTTTTAGACCATTCGATCAAAGGATCAATTCCTCGAGACCTCGAACTCTAAATTTGGCCTTTTGTGTGTCAGTGATGATTGAAAATATTTCTTTGAGATTCCTGTCAGTTAGTTTCAACCATACTGTTGAGGTTACGAAGCTGTTTTTTACATCAGTTTTGTTTAACTTAATGACATTGAAGAGAGAAGCTCATGTATATTGCTCTTTTCCAATGTTACTGGGGTTATCATTGCCAGCTAGACTGAACTGAATTTTTATCTATTTTGGGTTTTATCATGTACGTTTCATCCCCAGCATCAAGAATTTCATGGATATCTTTCTGTACATAGATCATATAGCTGAAGTATTTCTACTTTCTACAATGCTCATTACAGAAGAAAACGTGATCAGTATTACACTTGCCCTTGCCCGAGATGATATCGAGATCAATTAGTGTCTCCTATTCAATTTGACACCAGCACATTTTGTGAATTTGAACAACTTTTTTGTCATACCAATATTTCACTTGTATCCCCACTGAGTTTTGTTCTCAAGTGATCTTGTGACATCATACAAAAGTTTTGAACAAATATGCAAAGAGTTTCAATGATTGAGAAATCTGGATAGAAACCACAGGAAAAGATAAAGAAGGAGAGCTAAAAATTTTGACAACAAGAAACTAGTGGAGCCAACTAAGGTTGAACGACAAGTTGTTGTTAAGCATATCAACATGATATGGTCCAAGTTGCCTTATTCGAGATCTTATTTTATGTGGAGACATGAAAGGAATTGGAATAAATCTTCCTTGTGATGTGTTTCAAGAGTTAAATTAGAAAAGACTCTACTCCCCTAATTAATTCCCGCTGAGTCATACATATCTACATCTACACTCTTCAAAGATGATAGGTTCTCTTTTTAAAGATGATAGATTTTCTTTTCAAAGATGAAAGTTTTATGAGATTTATACACAAGTTCAAGCAAATAAAGTTGGTTTTATCCAAGGCAAAATGAAGCATCAGGATCATAATTTTGACTACGACAAGAGTTCCACAAATGAAACATTTCTTCTAAGACTTAAATGAAGCAAAGAAGGCACCAAGATACAAGTTGATCAGATGATTCTGCAGAAATGCAAGCTGGATAATATAAGTTTCTACACTGATATCCAGAGGTAACCCTGGCAATAAATGATGAAGTGAAGAAAGACCAAGTTCACCACTTTGAAGTCAAATGAAGATTGCATCAACATTCATGCATTCATAAGAATATCATTTACACAATAGACAATGCATTACATTGATACATCTGAGTGCATTCAAACATGAAGTTTTACAGATCTTCGGAAGAACAAGAAGATTCATGGTAAAAAATACCTTACACGAAGAAGGTATTCAAAACCACAAATACATGAATCATGCAAACATCTGAAGAAGAGATGGATGCAATCCACAAAAATGAGTATTATCTTGAGATTGGGGCATTTTACCCAATCAACATGTTATTTTGAAAAATAATGAGAAAACGATTTCCCTAGTTTCTCATTCAATCTTTTCTAAAAATGAAATTGTTGAAAAGTAAGAAAACGATTTCCTTAGTTTTTTTTTACTTAGTAAACTATTTCCCACATCTGTAAGTCCTGCAGTGCATGATGTTTCCAAAAAGCCTTCGGGAGCTTTTTGATGTTTTCAAAGCCTTCGGGTCATCTGTAAGTCCTACAGTGCATGATGTTTCCAAAAAGCCTTCGGGAGCTTTTTGATGTTTTTAAAGCCTTAGGGTCATCTGTAAGTCCTGCAGTGCATGATGTTTCCAAAAAGCCTTCGGGAGCTTTTTGATGTTTTCAAAGCCTTAGGGTCATCTGTAAGTCCTGCAGTGCATGATGTTTCCAAAAAGCCTTCGAGAGATTTTTGATGTTTTCAAAGCCTTAGGGTCATCTGTAAGTCCTGCAGTGCATTATGTTTCCAAAAAGCCTTCGGGAGCTTTTTGATGTTTTCAAAGCCTTAGGGTCATCTGTAAGTCCTGCAGTGCATTATGTTTCCAAAAAGCCTTCGGGAGCTTTTTGATGTTTTCAAAGCCTTAGGGTCATCTGTAAGTCCTACAGTGCATGATGTTTCCAAAAAGCCTTCGGGAGCTTTTTGATGTTTTCAAAGCCTTAGGGTCATCTGTAAGTCCTACAGTGCATGATGTTTTTAAAGCCTTAGGGTCATCTGTATGTCTTGCAGTGCATGATGTTTCCAAAAGGCCTTCGGGAGCTTTTTGATGTTTTCAAAGCCTTAGGGTCATCTGTAAGTCCTACAGTGCATGATGTTTCCAAAAAGCCTTCGGGAGCTTTTTGATGTTTTCAAAGCCTTAGGGTCATCTGTAAGTCCTACAGTGCATGATGTTTCCAAAAAGCCTTCGGGAGCTTTTTGATGTTTTCAAAGTCTTAGGGTTATCTGTAAGTCCTACAGTGCATGATGTTTCCAAAAAGCCTTCGGGAACTTTTTGATGTTTTCAAAGCCTTAGGGTCATCTGTAAGTCCTACAGTGTATGATGTTTCCAAAAAGCCTTCAGGAGCTTTTTTGATGTTTTCAAAACCTTCAGGTCGTCTATAAGCCCTTCAGTGCATGATGATTTCAATATTTCATCCTACTCAAAAGATATCAAATGAAAAAAATTATTGTCTTTTTTGTCTTTACTCTATTCTTGTTAACACAAGAATGAGCAAAGAGGGGCAGCTGTAGACATTGATTATTTTATTTTATTTTTAAAATTATTATATATATATATATATATATATATATATATATATATTACAAGCCCAATTTACAAAGAACCCAAAAATGAAGCCCATTTACAATCCCGGACCCAAACCAGTTCTAAACCCAACTTGTTCAGGCCCAAATGGAGATAACCCATTTAGGGTTACTACTAGGGTTTCTAACCCTAGCGCCACAACCGCCTCTCCAGCTGCCAGAAGCCACTGCCTCCACGCCTCTGCTGCCAGATGCTCGAACCCGCTACAGCCACGAAGCCGCCGCCTCGCCAGAAGCCAGCTGCCCCCCACACGTCGCGGCTATGGGGTGAGTCACCACATAGCTCGGGGACTCGCCGAACTTCCCCTCTGGACCGGTCTGAGCATGGCTCTGTGGTGGCTATAAAAGCCACCGAATCCTGCAAAACGAAAAACACAGAGGACAGAAGACAGAAAAAAAAAAAAGAAGAACGAAGAGAAGAACGGAAGATAGAACTACAACAACCACCAACCACAGCAATACCAAACAGAAACGAGAGAAACCGAGAGCAACAGAAAGCAAGCAAGAAATAAAAAGGAAGAGAAAAAGAGTAACTTACCTTCGGAGTACTCCAAGCGTCACCAAAAACCTTCGGTAACCGAAGGTACTTTCGTAGATTTGCTCCGATTGGGAGCTTTTTAGGGAAAAAGAACACCGGAATCGGCATTAGCACGTTCCGATCTATATTTTGGTGGGTTTTAAAATTTTTCGGCCACAGTCAACGGTGGCCGGCAGTGCCGGAGTACAGCTTCCGGCCGAAATTTATCTCCCTCCGGTGGAGAGTTTAGAGAGAAGACAGAGAGAAATTTTTTCTCTCTGTTAGAGAGAAAAGAAGAAAGGAAGAAGTGAGAAGGATGGCCCTTGGGGCCGGCTTAAATGGGTATAAATACCCACATCAAAACGACGCCGTTTTGGTGAGGGTATCTGTGTAATTTCACATATGGGTAAACCCCATCCGTAGTCCATCAGTTTTATAACTTTATATTTTAGTCACTAAATCAATTTTTAAATTCTTTTAATACGGTTTTCGAATTTCACATATATGTATTTTAGTCCTTAACCGTAATTATATATATTTTAGATAAATAACATATTTAGTCCTTTAATTTTAATAATTAATATTTTAATCTGAATAACATGTTTTAATTTATTTTAATTTGACATTCGAATTTAGTGTAATTTTATTTTAGTCCATAAATTAATAAATGAGTAAAATAACATGTTTAATCCCTGTAATTTTAAATAATTAATTATGAATTAGGTATTTAATTCTATTAGGTTATAATTTAGTCACTAATTTCAATTTTTATTTATTTTTTTACAAGTTTTATTTATTTTAAATATATAGTTTTAATTTTATTCATTGTTTAGTTATATGTTAATTTTTAATTATTATTATTATTTAGCCATAAATATATATTTATATAATAAATAATATTTATTTTATTTAATTACTTTTAACTTATTTTAATCCTGTTTTAATATTTATTTATTTTTCAATATTAAGAAAAGACAGTTTTAAAACAACTGGATGTCCATTTTCTGATATTTTTAAATAAATAAATATCCTATTTTATAAATTATATTAATTGTTTTAATTATTTATTTTTTTGAATATCAAAGAAAAGAGCTATCTTAAGGCACCTAGAAGTCCTTTTCTGATATTTCTAAATAAATAAATATTTTATTTATAAATATATATAAATTAATATATATTTTTTCATAATTATAATTTTGAAATAATAGGATTATAAATTAAATATATCTTCGAATTTTTAATTTCTAATAATAGAGACAATTTATAATTAAAAAGTACCAATTTTGGGCGTTGTAGGGGTGCTAATCCTTCTCTAAACGTAACCGACCACGAATCCCTTTTTATTATTAAAAAGAACGAATTTTTGGTTAAAACGCATATCATTTTATCTTTTAATCGATGTTTTCTTAAAAACTCTTTTAAAGGGTGATTTTTAGGTATTCGACCTACCTAACCCAAAAGGCCGATGGCGACTCCCAAATTATTTTAAAAAACCATTTATTCACATCACTTTTCCCGCCAAGTAAAAAAATCGTGCCCGGGCAAAAACCGGTTACGACATCGATAACGATCATTCCAACCCAGTTTACTTAATTCGCAATCATCAGAATTTGAACCACTATTATTGCTTAAGAAATCTAGTACATCATCCCATTAAACCAACCAGTTGTTGATATATTATTTTATATATTACATAAAAAGATGTAATGTCATATATATTTAAACGTTCAATATTCTCTTAATTATAGTTAATTGTAATATATTCCTCGAATAATGACCTAGATTTTAAATTGGTCTTTTTAACTTTAAAGGGTTATAAATCAATCCTTATAGTATTAGTATCTATCAAATATGTCTTTTTGTAAAATACGTGGGTCAAATAGTAAACAATGTTTTCTAAAAATGTTAGATTCAAATATCTATATAGTATGTGTACATTTGCTTAAGATTTTATCCACATATTTTAAACACGCTTCACCTTAGATATGAACTTGCATTTCACACCTAACATGATGGAAAATGTAGAACAAATATTTTGATATAACAGATAAAGACAAAAATGTTTTGGACCAAATTGAATTTTTTTAAACTCATATTTCTCCCCTCTTTTTGTTATATTAAAAATAATTCAAACTTTAAAGTACAAAATAACAATGGAGAGTAAGTAGAAATTTTAACATTAAAATCATTTGAAAAATCAAAGCCCCTCAACAAATGCATTCCAAACAAAAATTTAACTTTAAAAGATTGACACTTAAAAGACATTGAATTTAAATGCAATTGTTGTATTTAAATGCATGTACATAAAGCTATCAAAAAATATTATGCATTTGAAAAATTGATATCAATTGTTAGAGAGATATCATTTGCAATAAATCATATGCATAAACATTTAAATTAAGGTCAAAAATCAAAATTTGTAAAACAAAACATTAAAACCAAATTTTGACCAAAAACCATTATGATGAACTAAAAATTATGAAAAATCATTAAAATTTTAAAATGTCCATCATAATACAATTTTCAGCATACATGAGATGAGAAACAATGCATAATCATTTAAGATCAAAACTCATGCATGCTTAAAACAAATAGGCAACCAATTATATAAAAATTAATAACATTAAGCTTAGAGGTTACCCATTTCTTTTCAAGTGTGGCCAGAGCATCTCAATTTCTTTATTTTGTCACCATTGCTTCCATACACCTACAAGAGACATTTATTTGGAATTTGGTATTCAAATTGCTTTGGATCCTTGAACATTAGTTTCAATTACCCTTGTTCCTTTTGGAACAAATACTTGTTTAATTTTAAAACATTTTCCTTTCTTTAAAGAACAAGTATGTTCCAAATGACAATGTGAGCATTTTGCCATTTTTAAACATAATAAGTTGTTTTTAGAAATTAATGCTTTTTATTTTGTTAAGCTTTAAAGCTTAACTTTTAAATCAAAATTTTCTTTTTTTAAATCATTGGTTTTGATTAGGGCTCTAAATGAGATGAGACAGATCGCGAGCTACTCGAGATCGACTCGATCAAGGCTCGATAAATACTCGGATCGAATGGACTCGACTCGAGTTCTTAACGAGCCGAAACGAGCTACTCGATATTCGACTCGAAAAGCTCGTGAGCAGCTCGAAAAAAATGTTTTATTATAATTTTAGATTTTTTAAAATTACATTATTAAAAATACATTATTGATAATTATAAAATTTTAAAAATATATTAAAAATTCTATAATACAACTACCCTCAAATTTTAATTTTTTTATTTAATCAGCCCAAGTCCAATTGTTACATTGTATATTACTAAAAGAGAAATAAAAGCCCATTTAATTAAGCACATGTTAGATTACACGTGTTTGGTTGATTTTTTTCTTTCTTTTTTAACTTTTTACTGCACAAGTATTTGACAACGTAAAAAAATAAAATAAGAAATAAGAAAAATAGCCAAACAATAGAAAAATTGAAAATGGTTAAAACTTATTTTTGAATAAATATTCTTATATTTATTTTAAATTAATAAAAAAATTATTTATCTAATGACAAATATTTAATATATTTCTAATGATAATATTTTTAATAACTAATTTTTTAAATTGTTGTTATATTTTGAGGTTTCGGGTTCAAATATCATAAATATCAAGGGTTTGAGCATTTAATATCAAGATACTATATTGTACTTACCTCATAAATCGGTACCAAGTCGATTAATTAATGTATTTGTAATGAACCCTAAACCCTAAATTATAACACCCCAACCCGTACTCGACCCGAATACGAATCCGAGGTGTCACATTGACATTGCAAAACATTTACTTTTACAAAATAGTGAATAATTTTAAAACTTTTATTAACACACAACTATATTTACATAAATTACAATCATATGATTTTACAAAACCGATTAGAGCATATCAGATTCAAACCTTTATTTACATGCTAACTACAATCAATATTATAAAATACATAATATTCATTTCTCTTCTGATCTGACCTTCAGTAAGGAGAAACTGACTTGTCTTGCTCTTTATCATTCCATAAGCTCATCAAAACCTACGTGTGAAACACTCCCAAGGTAAGTCGTTGACTTAGTGAGACATATAAAACATATAATTTATACTCTTACTTATAACAATGCATGTACAATTAATACTATCATATCATGCAAAACCATATAACATTTCATATAATCCAATATATTCATATTCATAACTCATCTTTTCCATCTTTACCTCATTCCATTATCATTTATATCTTTTAGTCATTCCTAATTAAACAATACACACAAACCAACTTATATTCTATCATGCATAGCATCATATAATCCTTGTAATCCATTCCTCATAACCTATCACACATACACATATCACATATAATATATTTATATTATTGCTTGATTAGCCCATGTATATTGTTGAGAACTTAAGGTATGTGAGTACATTGAGGTTGTGCACAAATGTTATCACCACAACTCGTATAAATACACCGAAGTGCCATGTAGAATTTGCACCGAAGTGCCGCGTAGAAATGTACCGTAGTGCTATATAAGTTTGTCCATAAACACCACATAGAAATTCCTTAAGAATCATATACATATACCAAGGATCAAGTAGGTGTCCCAAAAGACCTCATACATGTTCCAAAGAATACAAATATGTCCCGAAGGACAACGTAGAATTGTCCCGAAGGACAACGTAGAATTGTCCCGAAGGACCGCGTATGTAACACTCTAATTTAGGGGCTAAATTTTACGAATTTTAAAGTATTAAATTTAAAGTGGTATTTTGGAAGAAATTGAGGATTAAATTGTAAAATCACAAAGTTAGAATACCATTTTAAGAAGTGAAGGAAATTCAGTGCCTAAACTCATGATTTGACCATTTTTCTTTAGGAGAAAATATAAACCCCCATTTCCCGTATGTTTCAGCAGAATGATTCCCATTTCCCTCCCCCATTGACCCTATTTTCCTCTCCGATCTACTCACCGTCCGACGTCCTTTCGACAAACTAAAACCACCATCATGTTTGTTGCCGACCGATGAACAAAAACCCTCAAACCTTTCATCGTAAATCATCGTCTTTCGTCATTAATTTCAGTCAAAATTATCGTCGGTTTTAACTCAATTTCCGTTGGTTTTCCGTCGATTCACGTCGATCCAGCCATCCGTTTTTTGACACCTCCCACACCATTGTGTTCCTTGCATAATTCCAAGTCCACCGGTGTTCTATGTTTCTCCGTTGTCGCCGGTGTGTGAAGGGGTGAGGAAGTCAAAGTTTTTGATGTTCCGGAATCGAGCTCTCCATCGTTCAAAATTATGAATCGAGCTTAGTAACTGTCTCTAAATGCCTTACAATAATTTTTAGGAATTTTTCCAGGAATTTTTGGACACTCCACGGCGTCGCACGCGCCCCACATGCCGCCCTCTACACGAGGGGAAATTATGGCCGCAGATAAAAAAACTCGGGTGCTAGTTTTGTAAATATTTTTTGAATGGTGCATAATTTGTAATTAATTTCTGTTAGGGTGATATTTGTGTAAAATCGTTGACCGTTGACTTTGACTGAAAAAGTCAAAATTTTTGGAAAGTCATATTTTATGATTTTTGATGTCCTGAATCCGTTTTTGGGGTTCGTTTCACCAAATTCGAACCCGCTAAGTTGTTTTTGACTGATTTATTACCCGATTCGATTCGTTTTTCAGAATTAAGCTATGTTTTTATGTAATTTATGTGGATATGCATCTAAGGAATTATTGGAAGATGATTTCAAGATCGAGGGAGTTCGAATGGAATTTATATGGTCGATCAGTATGGCACATAAATCGAGGTAATACATTACTACCTCATTATGCTTTATGTAATATGTTAGTAATGGATAAATGCATGGATATATATACGAATGGTTTATTATGCACATTTGATTATGGATGGATTCGAACCGAATAAGGTTTAAGTGATAAATTAGTTAAGACTCTATTGAATTATAAGTTCTGTGATTGAGTGATAAAGGAATCAGTCCTGAATATGAAAATTATAATTTATCTTGTTAAAGGTACTTGGATGATAAATTATATGAATACTTTGATTAGGTAAAATTACGAAAATACTCTTACGTTGTAAAAAAGACAAGAATTGATTCTGGAAGTTGAATAAGAAGTTTGTAAAGAGAAATTGATCCGATGAAACTACTGATGTGCATAAAAAAGGTAGTTTTGCTTAGGAAATTTGGATAACCGATTTTTAACCCCAAGAGGGTTTATGCAAGATACTAGAAGTCTGTTAAGAAATCATTTCGAGATAAGTGAATTTTCGGGAAATCAATTAACCATAGGATCTCTAAATTATAGTTATTTTCGTTGAGTTAATATCGAAATTATTTGGGTTAAGAAATTACAAAAATGCCCTTGAAAGGTAAAAATAGTCTAAGTTGACACTGAATGAGAAAATACTTTGAGGATTCGTATTTAACTCGATAAATTATGGATTTAAATGTTAAGATTATGTCTTTGTACAAAAAATTTCTGATAACCTGTTGGTAACTTTTGAGAAGACAATTGACCTGAAAATCTCCGAGTTAAGAATAAATTATCGAGGGTGCTCTTTTTGTTAGAATTGTTCGAAAGGTCTGGAAAAGATTATACGTTTGAATTAAATAATAAGATCTTATGGAAGGAAGGGATTGAAACACACCAGATCTGTAAAATGACCATAATACCCATGTAATAGAAATTACCCAAGAATATCACCAAGCTCATTAATGGTTGGATATCCTCGAGCTCTGTAATGCATGAAAAAAAACTGAACACCAAAATGACCAAAATACCCTTATGACCTATACTAAGTAAATGCCTTGGATTAATTAAGGAATCCAAATAAGCATAGGTGTTGGACTACCTTTAAAAGTTATGGAACACAGCTTAAGTGAGTCGATCAACCTTAATGACATGTCAGTACCTGAACGACATAGATATTAATTGAATATGTGTTCATCTTCTCAAGTTTGGCTCGATGATAATTTTGGAAGTATTCAGTTTTCAGTACTAAGAATTTGATATTTGTTCGACAAATCAACCACGAATAATGAACTGTATTGAATGAAAGTACAATATGAATCCGAAATTCAAAAAACGTCTGAATTACTCTGGAAAACTTTGAAGTAATCGGGATAGACTTGACTGTTAAATGAAATAAGTAACCTCAATGACTGAGGATTAAATAAGTGATTTTGATGAGTCTGTGAATGCTAATGAACTTACATGATGTACTGTCCTTATGGGTCATGAACTACAAATCAAGCACGTCAGCATTTCATGATATTGTGGAAGCATGGAAATGAAATAAAGACATTGGAAGATCTATTCAGCGATGATTCTGAAGATGATTTATGGATAAGAATTTTTTTTATTAAAAAGTAAATACCTTGGAAGGAAAATGAATTGACCAGTCGACAAGCATTAGTTCTGGGAGTTATTCATCTAGAGTTGTTCGATAATCCAATCAATCGACATAGATTGTAAAGGTTTTGAATCTTCGTTCTCCCTTATCAGCTCAAACCACTCTAGGCATATATGAAAACACATGTAACTCATATGTAAAGGATTCTGAATACCCTTATGATTACGTTGAGCTTCCAAAAAATGTCCGAATAAGATATGATCCTGATAAATCATATTTTGAATAACTGATGATTCTGTCAGTTAATGAACTCTTCTAATAGTGATTCTAACTTCCGACATTCTATCGGTAAACTAAAGATCCGTGTTTCTCTGCCCGATAAAATTATTCAGTATCTCTGAATAATATCTGTAAACACTAGTGTAATCCCTAATTACATGAATGTTATATCTGATTTTCGATTTGCATTCTATTCTATTTTTTGACCTGAATTCTGTTCTGATTTCTGATATGGATTCTGTTATGATATCTGATCTAAATTCTGTTTTGATTTCTGATATCTCCGTTTACTGACGAAGAAATATTTTATATGGGGGGTTTATTGTTAGAGGAAGTATATCTGCAGGCTTCTCGGCTGTGTGCTCAGTGCCTTACTGGTTCTGCGGGTGTATGGTTCTGGGGAACCTACACAAACAGATTGTGAAAGGATGGGGGTAGTGTTTATGTTTTAAATATATATATATATATATGTTTTAAAATATATATATCTTTTTACTGGTTTTACGGGAACACATTAGATAACTTATTATGATCTCCTGAACCTATACATCTGAAATATTTTCATCTGAAATGAATACTATTTGTTACTACCTGAGATATCAATAGGACCTCAGCTTAAAAATCTGTATATATCTGAACCAATAAGGAAATATATGTTTATCTGTATTTGCACGTTCTTCAGCATCATTTGGTAGTTCTGTATTACTAAGCTTTCCAAAGCTCACTCTATTACTCATCATTTCATGTTAAAAGAATTGTACCAGTGTAGCTATCAACTTCAGTAAAGGAGTTCTTCCGGCGTTGTTTCCAGAGTATGGTACATGTGATTATATGGCATGTAATTGTATTTTATTTTATATTTGAGTCTAAAAATCTATTTTAATTCTGCATACCGATTAATGATTTTATGAGTTTACATGTTTTGATAAAAAAGTTTTAAATTTTCCGCTATTTTTACAGTAGGTCGTTCCGGTGGCCCTAATATGACACTTTGGATCGGATCGGGTTACCCGCATCGGTCTGAGGGGTTACATTTAGTGGTATCAGAGCTATGGTTGAGTCAAATAGTTCAAGGTAGACCGACCGGTCAAATTTCAAAAGATTTCGGATCAGTACATGCCCCTAGACTACAATTGTACTTCTCTGAGCCGGAACTCCAAGGTTGAGTCCCTATCTATAATGAGCAAACCTAAGTTTTCATCCATTAGGACTCTATCATTTTATAAAGGAATACTAGTAATGTCTGTCTAAATTCTGTAAAGTACCACACGAGCCATGTGAGAGTTACTCATCTGAAAAACTCTGATCCGATTCCGCTCTATGAGCCTATTCTCGTAACCAAGGCTGAATTAATTTCACAAGGATAAATATGTTCTGATTCTTTTATTGAAATAAGGGAGAATTATGATGAAAATGTATACTCAGTTGGTTAATGATTAGTAAAGAACCCGAACTTTTGTAAAAGTTATTTGAAGGTATGATAGAACAGATGAAATTTTCATTTATGTATTTCAGTAAAATGAATGAATTTCGAAGACGAAATTCTTTTAAGGATGACAGAATTGTAACACCTCAATTTAGGGGCTAAATTTTAGGAATTTAAAAGTATTAAATTTAAAGTGGTATTTTAGAAGAAATTGAGAATTGTAAAATCGCAAAGTTAAAATACCATTTTAAGAAGTGAAGGAAATTCAGTGGCTAAATTCATGATTTGACCATTTTTCTTTAGGAGAAAATATAAACCCCCATTTCCCGTATGTTTCAGCAGAATGATTCCTATTTCCCTCCCCCATTGACCCTCTTTTCCTCTTCGATCTACTCACCGTCTGACGTCCGTTCGACGAACCGAAACCACATCCTATTTGTTGTCGACCAATGAACAAAAACCCTCAAACCTTTCGTCGTAAATCATCGTCGTTCATCGTTAATTTCAATCGAAAGTATGGTCGGTTTTAACTCAATTTCCGTTGGTTTTCCGTCGATTCACGTCGATCCGGCCATCCGTTTTTGACACCTCCCGCACCATCGTGTTCCTTGCATCGTTCCGAGTCCACCAGTGTTCTCCGTTTCTCCGTCGTCGCCGACGCGTGAAGGGGTGAGGAAGTCAAAGTTTTCGATGTTCCAGAATCGAGCTCTCCATCGTTCAAAATTGAAAATCGAGCTTAGTAAGTGTCTCAAAATGCCTTACATTACTTTTTAGGAATTTTTTCGGGAATTTTTGGACACTCTCCGGCGTCGCACGCGCCCCACGCGCCGCCCTCTGCGAGTGGGGAAGTTCTGGCCGCAGATTAAAAAACTCGAGTGCTAGTTTTGTAAATATTTTTTGAATGGTGCCTAATTTGTAATTAATTTCTGTTAGGGTGATATTTGTGTAAAATCGTTTACCATTGACTTTGATCGAAAAAGTCAAAATTTTTGGAAAGTCATATTTTATGATTTTGGTATCTGAATTCATTTTTGGGGTCTATTTTGCCAAATTCGAACCCGTTAAATTGTTTTTGACTAATTTATTACCCGATTCGATCCGTTTTTCGGAATTAAGCTCCGTTTTTTATGTAATTTATGTTGATATGCATCTGAGGAATTATTGGAGGATGATTTCAAGATCGAGGGCATTCGAATGGAATTTATATGGTCGATTAGTATGGCACGGAAATTGAGGTAATATATTACTACCTCTTTATGCTTTATGGAATATGTTGGTAATGGATAAATTCATAGATATATATATGAATGGTTTATTATGCACATTTGATTATGGATAGATTCAAACCGAATAAGGTTTAAGTGATAAATTAGTTAAGACTCTATTGAATTATAAGTTCTGTGATTGAGTGATAAAGGAATCAATCCTGAATATGAAAATTATAATTTATCTTGTTAAAAGTACTTGGATGATAAATTTTATGAATACTTCGATTAGGTAAAATTACGAAAATACTCTTATGTTGTAAAAAGACAAGAATTGATTCTGGAAGTTGGATAAGAAGTTTGTAAAGACATATTGATTCGATGAAACTACTGATGTGCGTAAGAAATGCTAGTTTTGCTTAGGAAATTTGGATAACCGGTTTTTAACCCCAAGAGGGATTATGCAAGATACTAGAAGTCTGTTAAGAAATCATTTCGAGATCAGAGAATGTTTGGGAAATCAATTAACCATAAGATCTCTAAATTATAGTTATTTCGTTAAGAGTTAATACCAAAATTATTTGGGTTAAGAAATTACAAAAATTCCCTTGAAAGGTAAAAATAGTCCAAGTTGACCCTGAATGAGAAAATACTTTAAGGATTTGTATTTAACTCGATAAATTATGGATTTAAATGTTAAGATTATGTCTTTGTACAGAAAATTTCTTATAACTTGTTGGTAACTTTTGAGAAGACAATTGACCAGAAAATCTCAGAGTTAAGAATAAATTATTGAGGGTGCTCTTTTGTCAGAATTGTTCGAAAGGTTTGGAAAAGATGACACGTTTGAATTAAATAATAAGATCTTATGGAAGGAAGGGATTGAAACACACTAGATCTGTAAAATGACCAAAATACCCCTATAATAGAAATTACCCAAGAATGTCACCAAGCTCAGGAATGGTTGGATATCCTCAAGCTCTGTAATGCATGGAATAAAACTGAACACCAAAATAACCAAAATACCCTTATGGCCTATACTAAGTAAATGTCTTGGATTAATTAAGGAATCCAAATAAGCATAGGTGTTGGACTACCTTTAAAAGTTATGGAACACAACTTAAGTGAGTCGATCAACCTTAATGATATATCAGTACCTGAACGACATAGATATTAATTAAATACGTGTTCGTCTTCTCAAGTTTGGCTCGATGATAATTTTGGAAGTATTCAGCTTTCAATACTAAGAATTTGATATTTGTTCGACAAATCAACCACGAATACCGAACTGTACTGAATGAAAGTACAATATGTATCCGAAATTCAGAAAACGTTCGAATTACTCTGGAAAACTCTGAAGTAGCCGGGATAGACTTGACTGTTAAATGAAATAAGTAACCTCAATGACTGAGGATTAAATAAGTGATTTTGATGAGTCTGATAATGCTAATTAACTTACATGATGTACTATACTTATGGGTCATGAACTACAAATCAAGCACGCCAGCATTTCATGATATTGTGGAAGCATGGAAATGAAATAAAGACATTGGAAGATCTATTCAGCGATGATTCTGAAGATGATCTATGGATAAGAATTTTTTGTATTAAAAAGTAAATACCCTGGAAGAACAATGAATTGACCAGTCGACAAGCATTAGTTCTGGGAGTTATTTATCTGGAGTTGTTCGATAATCCAATCAATCGACATAGATTGTAAAGGTTCTGAATCTTCGTTCTCTCTTATCAGCTCAAACAACTCTGGGCATATCTGAAAACACATGTAACTCATATGTAAAGGATTCTGAATACCCTTATGATTACGTTGAGCTTCCGAAAAATGTTCGAATAAGATATGATCCTGATAAATCATATTTTGAATAACTGATGATTATGTCTGTTAATGAACTCTTCTAATAGTGATTCTAACTTCCGATATTCTATCGGTAAACTGAAGATCCGTGTTTCTCTGCTCGATAAGATTATCCAGTATCTCTGAATAATATCTGTAAACACTAGTGTATTCCCTAATTACATGAATGTTTTATCTTATTTCTGATTTGAATTCTGTTTTAATTTCTAACCTGAATTCTGTTCTGATTTCTGATCTGGATTCTGTTATGATATCTGATATGAATTCTGTTTTGATTTCTAAAATCTCTGTTTACTGACAGAGAAATATTTTATATGGGGGTTTATTGTTAGAGGAAGTATATCTGCAGGCTTCTCGGCTGTGTGCTCAGTGCTTTACTGGTTGTGCGGGGTGTATGGTTCTGGGGAACCTACACAAATAGATTGTGAAAAGATGGGGGTAGTGTTCATGTTCTAAATATATATATATATGTTTTAAAATATCTGTATCGTTTTACTGGTTTTACGGGAACACACTAGATAACCTATTTTGATCTCATGAACCTATACATCCGAAATATTTCCATCTGAAACGAATACTATCTGTTACTACCTGAGATATCAATGGGACCTCATCTTAAAAATCTGTAGATATCTGAACCAATAAGGAAATATATGTTTATCTGTATGTGCACGTTCTTCAGCATCATTTGGTAGTTCTGTATTACTGAGCTTTCCAAAGCTCACTCTATTACTCATCATTTAAGGTTAAAAGAATTATACCAGTGTAGCTATCAACTTCAGTAAAGGAGTTCTTCCGGTGTTATTTCCAGAGTATGGTACATGTGATTATGGGGCATGTAATTGTATTTTATTTTATATTTGAGTCTAAAAATCTATTTTAATTCTGCATACCGATTAATGATTTTATGAGTTTACATGTTTTGATAAAAAAGTTTTAAAATTTCCGCTATTTTTACAGTAGGTCGTTCCGGTGGCCCTAATGTGACACTCCGGATCGGATCGGGTTACCCGCATCAGTTTGAGGGGTTACAGTGTAGACCCTTGACTCTTGGCATGCCAACTATACCTCTAGATCTTATGACACATAACATGGGCATTATCTTTATACTTATCATTTCACATAACACGTAGTTCACTTTCACAAATCACGTAGCTTATGTCACAAAACTTGGATCACATATACATATAATCACGTAGATCACTTTTCCATAGCTTATATTTTATTATTATGACTTCTCAAAGTCATACATTCATATGTTCATTTTCTTCTTCTCATAATCACATCCAGTCACGTAGTTCATTTCCATATAATTTACATATACCTATATTCTTTTTCATATAATCACGTAGTCGTATAATATTTCATATGCCCTCATATATCACATCACATAGATACATACTCTAATACTCATAGTCACGTATTACTTAAATTATTCATATTTAAATCATTCAAGGTCATATAGCTTCTATCACAAAGTCACTTATTTCATCTCTTGTTCTCATATGTTCATATTTATTATAAAACACATAAACTATGTCATATTTATAAACATATATCTTATATTATATGTGCATATCATCACTTTATATTCAAGTTCCCTAAGTGTTATATTATTCTCAGTTCATTCTATAATTGAATCTTATCTAGTTTTCTTCAATTCTCCATAAATTATATAACTCTAATGCACTAATTCTCATAATTGATCATACCACTATGTACTTATCTCATCCATGTTTCTATTATTCTCAGGAATTCACTTTCATCATATTCTCATATTATTACTCATTTTATTGTTGAATGATGTTTGTTATAACAAATTTAAGGAAAGAAATGTTTTTATGAGTAATACTATACAATAATGTACAATACTGTGAACAATAATGAACAGTACCGAATGCTAAAATTTTCCAGAATGTTACAAGGGTATCGATACCCTACTACAGTGTACCGATACCCTGCTATAGTAATTTCGGCAAAACATGTATAAAACTCATAAAATTTAAACTTTCATCACAATAAATTATCATTTACATAAATACGATTAAAACATTACGAAACTCCATCATATAATTTATAATTTTTCTCTTATAACTCTTCATACTCATATATTTCCATTTCTATATATCAAATAGATTTTATCACATGACTTATCTTTTATACTTACATAAAACACATAGCACATACCATAACCTATCAACTCATATAATCAAGCATACATACAAATCATGTCATTCACATACTTATAATCATAAATTCATGCATTCTAATATAGGAAATAGACTTATCGCAAGTCTTAATTCCATAGCATAACTTACCCTTATTATTATGTACTCACTTTAGCTTCTTGCCAATACCAATTCTTGTTCTCTCTTGAATCTTACTCTGATGACCCATCCAAACTTTACTGTCGTTTTAGAACTTACTTGTACTCGATATCTTTGACTGGCTTTCACAAGGAGGAGGAAGAAGAAGGGAGAAGAAGAAGGGAGAAGAAGAAGGGAGAAGAAGAAGGGAGAAGAAGAAGGGAGAAGAAGAAGAGAATTTTCCAGATTACTCTCCCCCTACGAGTTCTCTTCTATTAAAGGGGAAAAATATATTTTATGTCAAATGACCAATTTACCCTTTACTTCATTTAATAATTACTAACAACTTTCAGGAAATATTTTTAAATAAATCATTGAACTATTCAACTTTTCTACTTTAATCACTACTTTCTGAAATTTTTACAATTTAGTCACTAACCCAGTATTGAGGATGTTATATAAACCCTAAACCCTTAATCTGATTATATGATAGGGGTTAATTTATGCACATGAAGGTAACATACAAATTATGCAAAATGATGTTATGTGACTCCTAAATAAATCATTCACATACTTATACATAAACATATCAACATGCAAAATAAATATACACAACTTGCTGATTGAGACATCATTTTATCATATCTTAATGATGAATAGAAGAAAATCATCAGTAAGATGGATATAATATTTTCAGCAGAGGAAAACGTGAAAGGCAAATATCAATACATATAATATATAATCCAGGATGAGGGCATTAAACATAACCCAGATAACTGAGCTTAACTCCAGTTTTAACATGGAAATGTAGCAAAATGTAGTAAACAACAAGCAACAAAAGCACGTGGAGGCTGCTGAATATATAGTTCAAAAGAAGAAAAAGAATTAAACCCATAGACCTAAATCACCTTGGGGTATTTTCGAATGAAAAACTTGAGGCAATCGAGTCGCTCTTCATAGAACCGCCTTAGAGGATGATTCCAGGGGCTAGGCTGGAGATGCTTTTTAATTAATGAGTAGAGGCTTGTATCTTCATATACACTGGAAAACAGAGAGAGAGAGAGAGAGAATGCATCAGTTGTCCAATAAATGTTAAGTTGTCACCAAATTTTAACGAATATCAAACAACAGCTCACCCATGGTCAAGCAAAATAACGTATGTTGAATGAAACCGCCATTCGATGGTCCACGAAATGCACTTCTTCCTATAGACAGATCAAACTAGTAAGCAGGTGTTTACTTGGAAATTTAACTTAAAAAATATATCAACATACATGATTTGGGTTTTTTGAATGAATAAAAGGGGAAGAACCTGTTGTTATATAGAGTTTGTTTAGTTTCCCTACTAGACATCCCAGAAGGCAGAAACAAGAGCTTAGTTCTCTGAGAAGCAACAACAGTACGGAGAGATTGAAGGGGATGCGGTAGCTTAAAGTGACGATGAGAGCAACTAGTAGTGGTAGTATTACACAGTTTGGACCATATTCTTTCAGTAGTTTCAGCAACCCTTTTTGTTTCCTCCAACAGATTGTAATCTACAAAGCAATTCTGGGTTTAGCGAAGATGATATGACATATAGATAAACGACAGAAGAAAAACAACGTGAAACCTGAGAGGGATTTTACGCCATAATCTACAAACCCATTTCTTGAATCGTCCATTTTCTTTCCTTATTTACTTTACGAATAAGGAACATAGAAACATGGATTTTACGCCATAATCATGCTTTTATAGGGTTTTATTCTTTTGTGTAAACTCCCACATTGGTGGTTCTTGGGGAATAAAGGGTAACATCGAGTCTATAAAAGGGGGATGGGTTTGTACAAATGAAAATTAACCCGAATAGAGACGGCAGGTTGTGCTAACACCTGGTTCAATCGAGCTTGAATTGAGCTCAAAATCGATCTTCAATCGAGCTCCTGAATTTTTTTTTTGAGTTCGAGCTTAGCTTAATAATTCTAAGCTCGCGAGTTTTCGAGTCCAGTCGAGCTTACTCTTAATGGTTTCTAGTTCGAGTCGAGCTCAACAATACTCGAGCTCAACTCGCTCGTTTACACCTCTAGTTTAGATTTTTTAAAGCTCTAAATCATTTTTCAAAGTTTAATTTTGTTTTTCAAAATTAACTTTTGCTTTCAAAATCAAATCATTTTCAACTTTAAAATTTGAAATTAATTTCTTATATTTGGAATTCATACTCTCAAATTCCAAATACAACTCATCATAGGCGTCTTCTAAATCTTTAAATCAAAAACAATTTGAATCAAATGAGTTAGAAGTTACCTTGGGTTCTTCAAGAGCCATTAAGCAAACCACCTTTGTTGGTTCCTCTTTTTTTGTTTCGATGGATCTGTTTGAGCTTATTCCAAAGCTCCTTGGCATTTGAACAACAAGAAATGCCTTCATAGACATTGTGACCAAATGCACAGAACAATATATGCATGGCCTTGGCATTTTGTTGGGCGTTCTTTCGTTCTTGGTCATTCCACTTCTTCGTCTTCTTCGTTGGAGAAGAGTAGCCATCCTCGATCATCTTCCATGCCTCAAGATCATTGGATTGGATAAATAGCTTCATTAATTTCTTCCAATGACGATAGTTAGCTCCATTGAAGTATGGAGGCTTGTTGATCGATTCTGAGTCTTCCATGTAGAATGAGCTGGAGTTGGAAGTCATCTTCTCGGTTATGTCGAAAATGGATAGAGCTTCTTCAAGGATTATCTCAAGGTTGTTAGACCTTTTAATGAGTCAAGCTCTGATACCAATTGTTGGATTTGATGAAGCTCTATCGATCAACTGAAAATGAGCCAAAAGGGGGTGAATTGGCTTTTTGAAATTTAGGGAGTAAGGAATATAAAGATATAAAAATTTGTACAATGATTCATAGTGGTTCGACTTATCAACCAAGTCTATATACACTATCTAAGCTCATCACTTAGGATTTTTCAACAAATCCACTAATTTGTTCTATTTTTTACTTGGCTAAACTAGAACCAAAACTCATTTAAAAATGATAAGAAATGTGTAAACAAAAAGACCTCTCTAGGTTAGTGTTTACGAAGATTTAGCTCACAAAAACAAAACCTAAGGATATACAATTAAGCTCAAAATACAAATATTTACAAGAGCATGAAAATAAGGATTGAAAAACTTTTCTCTTGTGTATGAATGCTTGGATAGGTATTGATCTACTTCTTCAAGTGTCATCAAATTATTTTTATATGTTGGAATGAGTTACTCACCATTGGGGATGATTTGGAGTCGTTGGGAGCTGAAAAATCTATAATTTTGCGCAGGGGTTTCGAAACCTTTAGAGGGAGTTTCAAAACCTTCATTTAAATTTTTAATTGTTTGAGCAAGGGGTTTCGAAACCTTTGAGGGGTTTTGAAACCTGTAGGCTATATTTACATTCTACCTTAGGGCTTTCGAAACCAGGCCCCGAAATTGCTTGTTTTACATTTTAAAAACTTAAAAACTTAGAATTATTTTTGCAATGTTTGAATAAATTCAATTTGGTCCAAAAACATTTTTGCCCTTATTTGTTATATCAAAATATTGGTTTTACAATCTCCCCCTTTTTGATATAACAAAACCTTTGAAAAATAGTTTTTGGCGAAAGCTCCCCCTTAATAAAACGTTTAATGAAAAATAGCAATATTTGGAATATATTAAAGCACCCCCTTTTTCATTCTTGAAATTGAATTTTTCAAACCCATACTTCTCTCCCTTTTTGTTATATAAAAAATAATTCAAACTTTAAGGTACAAAATAACAATGGAGAGTAAGTAGAAATTTAACATTAAAATCATTTTTAAAAAAATCAAAAACTCCTCCTCAACAAATGCATTCCAGAAAAAAATTTGACTTTAAAAGCTTGACACTAAAAAGACATTGAATTTCAACAAAGATGAACAAACAAGTTAGTAGCACAAGAAATTCAATATATCCAAGTTTAATATATTTTATGCAATACCAATTATTGTATTTAAGTGCATGTACATAAAGCTATCAAAAAAATATTATACATTTGAAAAATTGATATCAATTGTTAGAGAGATATCATTTGCAATAAATCACATGCATAAACATTTAAATTAATGTCAAAAATTAAAATTTGTAAAAACAAAAAATTAAAACCAAATTTGACAAAAAATCATTATGATGAAAAAACATTTATGAAACATCATTAAAACTTTAGAAAATGTTCATCACAACACTTTTTAACATACATGATATAGAAAACATAAAATTATTTAAAATAAAAACTCATGCATGCTTAAACTAAATGAGCAACCAATTATGCAAGATAATCAAAATAAACTTAGAGGTTACCCATTCCTTTTCAAGTGTGGCTAGAGCATCTCATTTTCTTTACTTTGTCACCATTACTGCCAAACACCTACTAGAGACGTTTATTTGGGTTTTGGTATCCAAATTGCTATGGATCCTTTAACATTAGTTCGATGCCCCTTGTTCCTTTTAGAACTCATACTTGTTTAATTTTAAAATGCTTTTCTTTTTTTAAAGGACAAGCATGTTCCATATGAACATGATAATGACAATATGAACATTTTGTCATTATGAAATTAAATGAATTATTTGAAACGATTTCATTTTCTTTTGTTAAGCATTCAAGCTTAACTTTTAAATCAAATTGTTCTTTGTCAAAATTTTCAATTTTTACTTTTGAAAGCTCAAAATCATTTTTCAAAATTTCATTTTTGTTTTTCAAAAATCCAATTTTGCTTTTAAAAGAAAATCGTTTTCAATTTTAAATTTTGAAAATCATTTTATTATATTTGGAGTTCATGGTCTCAAACTCCAAAAATAATTCATCACATGCATCTTGTAATTCATCAAAAGAATATGAATCGAATTCATTAGAGTTAAAATATACATTAGGCTCTTCAAGTGCCATTAAACACATCGCCTTTGTTGGTTATTCTTTATTGTTTCCATGGATCTCTTCGAGCTTATTCCAAAGCTTCTTGGCATTTAAAAAAAAAAGAAGCTCCTTCATATACATCGGGACCAAATGCACAAAATAACATGTGCATGACCTTAGTATTTTGTTGAGTTTTCTTCCGTTCTTGGGCACTCAATTCCTTTGTCTTCTTCTTTGGAGAATAGTAGTCGTTGTCGATCATCTCCCATGTATCAAGATAATTGGATTGGATGAATAGATTCATTAATTTCTTCCAATGACAGTAGTTGGCTCCATCGAAGTATGGAGGCTTGTCGATCGATTGAGAGTCTTCCATGTAGAACGAGCCGAAAGTGGAAGCCATCTTCTCGGTTGCTTCAAAAATTGATAAAGCTTCTTCAAGGATCGTCTCAAGGTTGTTAGACTTTCTAATGAGTCAAGCTTTGATACCAATTGTTAGGTTTGATGAAGCTCGCTCGATCAACAAAATATGAGACAATAGTGGGTGAATTGACTCTTTGAAATTTAAGAGTAAGGAGAAGAAAAATTGGAATATTTGCACAATAATTTATAGTGGTTTGACTTATCAACCAAGTATACATCCACTACCTAAGCTCCTCACTTAGGATTTTTCAACAAATCTACTAATTTGTTCCTTCATTTTCAAGGATCAAGAGTAACCATTACAACTCCCTAGTTTTTCACTTAGCCAAATTAGAACCAAAACCCCTTTACAAAAGATAAAAGATGTAAACAAGAAAACCCCTCAAAAGGAAGGTATTTACAAAATTAAGCTCAATAAAACACACAATATTTACAAGAAAAATAAAAATGGAAAACTCTTCTCTTATGTTTGATTGCTTGGATAGGTTTTAGTTTTTCTTTCTTCTTCAAGTGTGCTCAACTTTTGTTTATATGTTGAAATGAGTTACTAGTTGTTTCTAGCCGTTGGGAGCTAAAAATTTTACAATTATGCGTAGAGGTTTTGAAACCTTTAAAGAGGGTTTTAAAACCTTCTTTTAAAATTTTGACCATTGGGCAAGAGGATTTCGAAACCTTTGGCAAGTTTTGCATTCAACCATAGGGGTTTCGAAACCTCTTGAAGGAGTTTCAAAACCAGGCCCAAAATTACCTGTTTTGCCTTTTAAAAACTTAAATAACTTTTGAGTTAGTATGGTTACAAGGTTTACTTGAAAAACTTGGTATAAAAGGCTCGAAACCAGTAGAGCTTTATTGTGACAATAGGGTTGCACTTCAAATAGCTGCCAATCCTGTGTATCATGAAAGGACAAAGCATATTGAAATTGACTATCATTTTGTGAGAGAAAAAATTCAGGAAGGAATGATTCAAACATAACATGTTTCAACACATGAGCAGCTTGCAGACATCATGACAAAAGCTTTGGGAAGCCAGTAGCATAGTTATCTTCTATCCAAGTTAGGAGTTGAAAATGTTTTTCAACATCCAACTTGAGGGGGAGTGTTAAGATTACAGTTAGTTTTCTGTTACTAATTAGTTAGAAGCAGTTTTGAGTTAGTTAGAAGTAGTTTTGAGTTAGTTAGGTTGTTAGAGTTGATACTAGGGCTGTAAATGAGACGAGACAGATCGCGAGCTATTCGAGATTGACTCGATCAATGCTCGATAAATACTCAGATCGAATGGACTCGAATCGAGTTCTTAACAAGCTGAAATGAGCTACTCGATATTTGACTCAAAAATCTCGTGAGCAGCTCGAAAATATAATATATTAAGATTTTATTAAAAAAATAAATTAATAATAATACTAATATTTTCATATTGATTTTTTTTAAAATACAGTAAGATTTCATGTATTTAAAGTTCATGTTCGAGTTCGAGTTTGAGGCTTCAATCGAGTTAAGTTTAAGAATTTTTTTTCATTTCGAGCCTTTTCGAGCTGCTCACGAGCTTCAGTTTAGGATTTCGAGTTCGAGTCGAGCTTGAAAATTTTAAGCTCGCGAGTTTTCGAGTCAAGTCGAGCTTCATTTCAGAGTTTTCGAGTGGAGTCGAGCTCAGCAATACTCGAGCTCGACTCGGCTCGTTTACACCCCTAGTTGATACTTGTATATATAGTGAACAAATTGTAAGTGTATGAATGTGGTGGATATGAAAAGTAATTTTTCATTTTTCTGGTTTTACATTTTAACAAAGTTCAACATATTATATATTGAGAGCATTTCTAAGCAAAGTGAAAGTAATATAACGTTTATGGGATAAAACCAAATAATTTAGGAGAATAACTTGGTCGAATTTTTAAATATGATATAAGTTAGGTTTATTGCATTATTTCCAAATTAATATCAAATTGTATAAATTTTAAGATTAAGATTGTTACTAAACCAGGCCTTGTTAGACGTCTGTTTGACTGGTTCAATTTTAATAGTAGAGTGATTTGTTTATAATATATTTTAATTTAATGATTAAATTATAAATTTAAAAGGAAAAAGGTTACTCATTTATAACCGAACTAATAATTGAGTGATATTTAAGGTGTGCTTTACCCTCTCTTATAACCAACAACGACTCATGTTTCTATTATAAGCTTTGAATGTTTTAATTTTGTTTAGCAAGTGGATAGGATAGACCAAAACCTGAATAATATATAAAGCATTGCCTCTCTGATATTTTTTTTTGGACTTCAGTAAGACATAAACTAGGAGATTTTGATGCTTCTATACGTAAAGAGATTCTATGGATATACGATGAAACGTTCAGCATTGATATGTGTCGACACTCATTTTTCATCTCATTCAATATTATTAATATTAATATTATATTATTATTAATATTAATTAATATTTTATTTTTCAGATCCAATTACAACAACCCAAGTTGGGCCCAATTACAAAGGGTCATCTGACCCAAACCCAGAGCCCAACAACAATTCAAGACCCAAAACTCGGAGCCAGATCCAACCCCGGTTCGACCAGACCTGAGACATGTTTTGAAGCCCATAACAAGTTACGGTTTTACCCTATCTTCCCAGCGCCACATCATCCAAGTCGTTGGATCTGGGAGATATCCAACAGCCCAGATCAACCATCAGTAAGGTTTTTCACTTCAGCAGTCGCCGCATCCAATATCAACCGTTTGATCTGGACCCATCCAACAATCCAAATCGAGTCCAGACCACCAATTTCTCCACCAACCGACAGCCACAGCTGGATCCACAAGGCAAACACAATGATTTCAATTTATTTTTTACTTTACTCATTTTGTTTCATAAAAAGCAAGAAAAAAAGCAAAAGTTGTAAAATCGGGCTTATATAACCTGAAGCAAAAAAATGTAAAAGGGAGAGGACTCTTCAGATTAAAAAAGCAATAAACAAGCAGAGTTTTTTAGGTATTATTTTTTTTACATTTTCGAATAAATATTAGTAAAAACTACTAGCATGTAATCGAAACCATAAAAAAAGATTGTGAGATCTAGAACTATACCTATTAGGAAAGTCATATCGGGGACAGTTTGTTTCGTTGGGCGGTAGCTATAGTAGTCGAAGAGTTGTGGAAGCCGAAAAGGTTGGAGGCTCGTTTTAGGGTGTTTAGGGTCGTTTTAGCCTAATATAGGAGTCTAGGGAGGTAAATCGATAGGTTTTGAGTGATTTGGGTCATTTTGGGAACTCCGACCGCCATATGCGACGGCCAGAACGACAGTCGGACGACGAATAGAGGCGGAGTAAGGCGGCCGGTGAATGACTGGCCGAAGAGAGAATCTCTCAATTTTTGTCTATGTTTGTTTAAAAATGAAAAAAAAAGACTAAAGTAGTATATATAGGGTGAATCTCAGGGGAAATTGAACATAAGTCCCCCGAGTTTTAGTGTGATTTTATAGAGAGGTCATTGGGGGACCATTTTTGTTATTTTCCCAGTTTATATTCGTGCTTTAAAATATTTTTTTTAATCACATTTTAGTCCTCACACTTTTAGCGCATTTTGCATGTTAATCCCTGTAGGGATTGTCTTTGTAATTTATCCTCTTTATGCCTGATATTGTTTTTAGGGATATTCTTTAAAATAGACCTTGTACTTGTGCATGTTTGTATTTCGAACATCAAATATGTTTTTATTTATTTTAATTCGATCATGTAGTTTTAATTTATATTAATTTAGTCCCCATGCTTTTCTTATTTTTATTTTAGCACTTAATATTGTAAATGTTCATTTTAGTCCCTTGTATATTTTATTTTATTTTAATTTTGGCATGATAGTTTGATTATTTATGTTTTAGCCCTACTTTTTTTATTTTAATTTTTGCATGTTGTTTGCATATTAATTCATTTTAGTTTTAATTGATTTTGTATAATAACCTCATAAGCATCCCTTGACTTGATTCAAAATAAATTGATTAAGGGTAATATTTGATCATTTTAATATTGTCGTAAAGTGACGTCTTAACGTATAAGAAAGTTACTTTCGATAATTTTAAATTGAAAGTCTATCCTATTTAGTGACACGAATTAAATCGATTTCATATTTAAAATTCGGGAATTGAGAAAAAGACAATGTTCTTTTAATTAAATTCATTAAGAAAAGACTATTAGATCAAATCTAAGGTCTCGTCTCGAGATATTTAAATAATTGAACATCCTTATTCTCATCAAATATCGGTAAATTAAATAATTAATTTCTTGTTTAGTATACTTATAATTTTCTTTATTTTTGCATGTGTTTTTTTGATAGACTTTCAAAACAATAAAATTCGAATCGATATTGAGAATAGTAATATCTTTTCATTTCAGTCTGAGTGATAAATGACTACTTTAAGGTATGAAATATCATTTATTCTCGATTGGAAATCATTAGATATTATTGTTTTCACTCGAATCACTATTGAATTCTAAGACGAAATATTAATACCTCTTTATTTCAATTGGAGTAATAAATGATTGTTTAATGAACAAAAGGTCATTTATTCCCGATTGGAAGTAATGAGATATTATCGTTTTCACTCTTAAAATTATTTTGAGTGTTATTATTTTGATAATGAAATTTAGAATGATATTTTAATATTTCTTCATTTCGATTGGAGTAAGAATCGATTGCTTCAAGGTATGAGAGATCGATTGTTCTCGATTGGAAATAATTAAATATTATTATCTTTCATCCAAAATTTCAAAAAATGTTTTTAGGGATCTTAAATTAAACTAGACTCGAACTCATAAATTTGATTGTAAAGACAATTAATTAATCGACTATGTACCGATTTAGGGCGCTGTGGGGGTGATAATCATTCCCCACATGTAACCGACTCCCGAACTCAAACTTTGGTAACGCAGACCACAAGTTTGTCGTTTTAATTAAAATTAATATTTTATTAAAATGATAAATTTATTTTTGGGTGTCCAATCACACCCTAATCAAAGATTGGTAGTGACTCCTCGAACTACACATTTTTTCATTAATCGGTCGTTACAAAAATTATTTTAAAAAGGAGACCCCTTTTCCCCCGGAAAAAAACCGTTTCGACAATCTGCTTGTCCATATGTTTTGTTTGCTCAGCCTGCCTGTTTCAAATAATTTTGGGCGTTCCTCATAGCAACTAATGGTTAAGATGTAAGGCATGATTTTAATGCTTTAAGACTTTTACATTAATATTAATTTAACTGTAATTTAAAACACACGATGATAACACGCTTTTAATACAGATTTATATTATGATTAAAGAGATCAATCGGTGTCCGACCAGTAGATATCCATGCCCCCCCAATCACTTTCAGGAACTCCAAGAGCCTTCCAAACTGCTTTGGAGGCATCAACGATGTTATTAGGGCAAGGAGGCTGATAATCATGGTCCGAATCGCATCCCATCGTAGAATCACATTCGTCGACGACTTTAGCCCTCACACTTCTTCCATTACCATAAATGTTAATATACTTCAAACACCTCTTTTTGTCGTTAAACCACCCGGTTGAAAGTGCCACCACAGGGTCATCATCCGAGTGGTATTGGTTGTCACATTCCGACGGGCCGCCGCCATCTCCACCGGCCTGAAAGCTGTTGAGTGTCAACGTTGCTTTCGTATGGCTCGACACGAGCGGTGAACATTTATATGTTGTGTAGAGCTTCCCAACTTTACAACAGTCAGAGTCGTTTTCAGTGTTGCATTGCCCAGGAGGAGGATTTTTCCCTCTTATTGTCCCACTAGGCCTGCAAGTTTGAGCTTTAACACTTGCGAATATATACACAACGCAAAGGAGAATTATGAAGACACTTGAACCAGCTTGCTTCTTCATTTTCTAATTCAGCTTTGTTTTAATGTTTTGGTTGTGCCAAACTACAACTGGGGAAAGGCAATATATAGAGATTATAGCTCCAAGTAATTTAAAATATCACTCTTTCAAACTTTAAATTAAGACAGATTTGTGGCACCTTCGGACTTCCAAGGATAATATATTCTTTTTTAACTTGCAGAAAATATAGACAAATATAGGTATAAATATTATGGTGGACCGCTAGAATGGAAGATTTGTGAGTTGAGTTAATGTATAAAAGTATATGCAATGAATCAAACATGTATTGTAATGATAAGGAATATTCTTTTAATAATGATTGTGTTGATCAAGTTAAAACAAATTTAGTTAAGTTAATGAATTGTATTTTATGATTCAAACTCACTTTAAATTTTTTTTAGTAGAGTTGAGTTTGTAAAGTTTGAGTCAAATCGAAGTGTTCGAATTTATATTTAAATTTAATTATAACTATTTTTAATATTACAATATTGATTCTATTTTTGTACTTTCTCTAACCATATAATATATATATATATATTCATATTCCTTTCCATTTTATAATGTTACTAAACAAATCAAATAGAATCGAATATCATTATAAATAAAAGGGTAAAATATATCATTGATCACCTAACTATTTAGCCCTTTTATTTTACCATCGATCTTTCAATTTTGTCAATCAGACCACTTAACTATATAATTTTTTCAATCAAGCCACTTGTTGTTAATATCTAACGGAAATACCGACATGGCAGTTAATAAAATTGGTATAATTATACATTTAATCCTCAATAATTAGGCATTTTATCAATTTGGTCCTACATCAAATTTAATTCAATAAATTTAATCCACCAATTAGATGGTGAAACATGTCACCATTAGATTAAATGTTTTTCTATAATTTAAATTTATTTAAGGGTAAATTACATAGTTCCTCATTGTACTATACTCTCTCTCCTATTTTCCTCACCCAACTTTCAATTTTTCTATTTTGTTCACTGAACCTTAAAAATTGAATCATTTTGCCCACTCCCCCGTTTTCTCTCTAACGGCTGATGATGTGGTTTTTTTATTATTATTTAATATAAAATAATTAAAAAATAAATTTAAAACGAAAAGGTGGTCGGATGCCACCTTCGGCCATCGTCGACAGCCATATATAGTGGTCGTTTGTGCCCAACATGGGATGGGTCGCTTTGCCTCGACGTCGTGAGATCGAATCCGACCTCCATTTTGTCGAAAGTTGCTTCGAAGCCCACGAATTTGAGATTGAAAGTGAGGAAATCGAAACGTTTCAGAAAAAATTCACGAGTTTTGGGACATTTTTCTGGTGAAACAACCACCAGATTCAGACTCAGGGGTCGAGACAAACCAACTCATCCCATTATGGGTCCGAACGACCACCATCTACGGCAGTCGGAATGAAAATGACTCATGTCATTTAACTTTACTCTCTCTTATATTTTACTCACCAAAACAACGTCATTTTAGAGTATATTTTAGTTTTTCAAAACCATGTCATTTTGATTCTTGTGCCACGTCATAGCGTCGTTAAAAAGTTAATGACAGAGTAAGCAAAATGATTCAATCTTTTTAGTTTAGTGAAAAAAATAGGAAAATTGAAAGTTGGGTGAGGAAAATAAGAGAGAGTATAGTACAATGAGCAACGGGTATAATTTATACACCTCACCAGTTGGTTAAATGAAAATTAAATAGCATATAGATGCATAAGAATACAGATTTGGGCGGAATTGAACCTGGGGAACTAGGATGAAATGCATGCACCTTACCACAACGCTAAGCTAAATGTTTTTTTATTACACAACACAATATATATTTTAGTTATTTCTAGAAGAAAAGAAGAAGAAAGATGTATGCCCATGGTGAGAATCGAACCTAGGCCACATGAAAAAGTTAAGAAATCTAAACCACTAGAACTAACCTTATGCTAATGTAATACAATTGTAGGTTATATATATATATATATATATATATATATATATATATATATATATATATGTATATTAAACAATGATTTATAAAATATTAAAATGAAAAATAAATTTAAATTTTATATATTTTTAAAATAAATCAATATTTAATATATTGTGTTTTTCATGTGCATACTTACATATTAACGACAAGTGGTAATTGAAAAATTATATAGTTAAGTAGTATGATTGACAAAATTGAAAGATCGGTGGTAAAAGTAAAAGGGTTAAAGAGTTAGGTGGTCAATGATAGTTTATCCTAAATAAAATAGACATCATAAATTATAGTATATATATATATATATATATATATATATATATATATATATATATAATAGAAGGGTAAAAAACAAAGAGTCACTAGACTATGGTTCTTCGACTATAGGGTGTTGCTTTGTTAAGTCCACTAAAGGGTTATTTGCCCATTCTTGTGTTAACAGGATTAGGGCAAAGATAAAAAGACAACACGTTTTTGTCTGGTTCCATCTCTGTGCTTTGAAATTTGATAAGGGATATGCTCCACTGTTTTTGTAGGGTAGATCATATCAAGAGACATTGATTCATTCCACTGTTCTTCAGGTAAGATTGAATCAGAATCAATTTGCTTCATTGCTCTTCAAGAAGACCAAATCTGAAGGAAGAAGAATTTGCTCCACTACTCTTTAGGGGGACCAGGCTCAAGGGAATTTTGATCCACTTCACTGCTCTTCAAGGAAGATTGAATAGAACGTGATTTGCTTCGTTTCTCTTCAGGAAGACCAAATTTTGAAAGAAGAATAATTTGCTCCACAACTCTTTAGAGTCGATCAAACTCGAGAAAATTTTGATCCACTTTGCTGCTCTTAAGAGAAGACTGAATCGGAATTGATTTGCTTCACTGCTCTTCAGAAAGACCAAATATGTAATTAGAAGAATATGCTCTACTACACTTTAAGGGAGATCAGACTCGAGAAAACTGTGATCCACTTCACTGCTCTTCAAGGAAGATTGAATTAGAATCGATTTGTTTATCTTGTCTTCAAGGGAATTTTGATCCACTTCACTGCTCTTCAAGGAAGATTGAATAGAACGTGATTTGGTTCGTTTCTCTTCAGGAAGACCAAATTTTGAAAGAAGAATAATTTTCTCCACAACTCTTTAGAGGAGATCAAACTCGAGAAAATTTCGATCCAATTTGCTGCTCTTAAGAGAAGACTGAATCGGAATTGATTTGCTTCACTGCTCTTCAGAAAGACCAAATCTGTAATAAGAAGAATATGCTCTACTACACTTTAAGGGAGATCAGACTCGAGAAAACTTTGATCCACTTCACTGCTCTTCAAGGACGATTGAATTAGAATCGATTTGTTTATCTTGTCTTCAAGAAGATCGGATATGAAAATCAAACATTACCAATCATTAGGGCATGTTTGAGAATTTGAAAACATCATACCCATAGGTTCATAATATGGGAGAATCTTTGAAAATCAATTTCTCTTTAGTGAACTTTCTAGAACACAAATCCTAAGAGAGTCAAGATTGAAGACAACATTATAGAAAGACTGACTCCTCTATACGAGAAAGCCAAGTTGAGGAAATATACTACTGAAATATTGACTCTTCTTTGTGAGAAAGTAAAAAAGGACAACACTAAACTATTAATTTCTCATCGCGAGAAAGTCAATAAGGACAACACCAAAATATTGACTCCTCTTCATGAGAAAGTCAAGGAAAACAATATCGAAAGATTGACTCCTCTTCACGAGAAAGTAAGAAGGACACCACCAAAATATTGACTCCTCTTCCCAAGAGTGTCAAGAAGGGTAACACTAAAAGATTGACTCCACTTCACGAGAAAGTCAATGAAGACAATACCGAAAGATTGGCTCCTATTCGTGAGAAAGTCAAGAACACCAAAATATTGACTCCTCTTCACGAGAAAGTCAAGAAAAACAATACCAAAAGATTGACTCCTCTTCGCGATAAATTCAAGAAGGATAACACTAAAAGATTGACTCCTCTTCACGACAAATTCAGGGAAGACAATACTGAAAGATTGAATCCTCTTCGCGATAAAGTCAATGAGGACAACACTAAAAGTTTGACTCATCTTCGTGAGAAAGTAAAGAAGGACAACACTAAAAGATGGACTCCTCTTCATGAGAAATTCAAGGAAGACAATACTGAAATATTGACTACTCTTCACGAGAAAGTCAAGAATGACAATATTGAAAGATGGACTCATCTTCACGAGAAAGTCAAGGAAAACAACACTGAGAGATTGACTTCTCTTCACGAGAAAGTCAGAAATAACAAAGTTTTACCTCTCTTCACGAGGAATTCAAGAATAACAAATATCAACTTCTCTTCACGAGAAAATAAAGAATAATAAAATTTGACTTCTCTTCACGGGGCAGTCAAGAATGAAAAAGATTAACTTCTCTTCACGAGGAAGTCAATAATAAAAAATATCAACTTCTCTTCACGAGGAAATCAAGAATAACAAAGATCAACTTCCCTTCATGAGGAAGTCAAGAATAACAAAGATCAAATTCTCTTCACGGGGAAGTTAAGAATAACAAAGATCGATGACAACTGTCGTTTTGGAAGTCAAAATAAATTCCTTATTCTCAATCAATAAATAAAGGAAATACGTAGTAAAGAGAAGTAAGAGTCGATTCCACAGGGACTTAGAAAATTATAAATTTCTATCTGATTTATTTATGTCAGGCGTGAAATAGTAAAAATGGGGGGAATTTTGATAAGAAAATATTAAAATAATAAAAATGATTAAATAAGTAAAAGTAATTAAATTAAAAATAAGAAGATGAAGATTGTGAATAAATACGGTAAAAGTAGCATCAAGCTTTGCTTTGACTCAATTTCCTTATGATCATCGAATAAGATTTTCTCTTCGGGATTCACGTCGGTTACTTTGTCTACAAGCGCTATCCCCGTGACTCTATCTTGTATACCGAATACCCAAGGCAATCTTTGATTCTGGCTTTGGTAATTGATTCTAACAACATAAATTGTCGTAGATCAATTATCGTTTAAGTTTGTGGCGACCGACTCGGATTGTTGCTTCAATAACCATCAATTCCGATCTCAATTCCCTCTTAGTGAATCTATCTCACCAAGTGTGTTCCCAGGAAGTCGAATTGCTTTCTATAAGTTGAATCTTCCTCCCACACATTTAATCATAACAACCTCTTGACCAAAGTCAATCTTTGATTTTGAAAAATAATCGCAGAGATTGAGAGAGATATTCCGAAGATATTAAGGGATCGTTTTAATTCTCCCGTTGGAGTTGAATCATCGCGATAGCTCTTGGCTTATGAAAAGTTTAGCTAAGCATGACAAAAGTCATACTTAGCATATGAAAACCAAAGCTTGAAAATAAAAGAAAAAGGGGAAAACTAGAAAAGTAAAAAAAAGAAAACTTTAATAAAACTAGAGAGAAAAGAAGAATGTAATTTGAGTAATGAGTTTAGGCTTACCCCAAGTGGGTATTTATAGCCTCTCAAAGCCTAAAGGATAAACAAAGAAAATAAATAAAATAATCCTAAAGATAATTGTTTTTTAAATTAAATTCAAACTTAAACTAGTCTCCTAATGCAACTCTGCTCGTCAATCTTCCAGAAGGTGTGCGGATAAAGTCTTCTAGAAACCGTCATTGATTGAACCTTCTAGAAACTGCCACGTCAGACCTCGTCGTGTCCAAAGTCGTACCCATGTCTCCAGCCGTGATCAAATAATAATAAAAATGCAGAATTCACCTGTTTTATCACAAAATCTGGAAAGCAAGGACCTGTACAAAAACAAGTATAACACGACCAATTCAGCAGCAATAATTCCACAAAATCGAAGAAATAACAAGCAACGATTAATGATTTTGAACACTCATCAAATTCCCCCTCACTTATCTCATGCTTGTCCTCAAGTATGATTAACCAAATCAGTCAAAAACTTCATTAAACGTTCTTTTGTCAAGTTTCACATTTAGGGAAGCAAGGTAGAGACCACAATAACTATTCAAGAAAGAAATCAATCAATTGAACATCACCAATCGGAACAAGTCAAGTGCAATTGTAATATCCATTCATTCATTAATCTCAATGCTCATAACTCAACACCTTATCGGGATTCACTCAAATCACTCAATGTGTTTGGGGTAAAGAAACGCTCAATGTCAGAATCGACACGATATTACCATAAGCTTGCAAGTAAATCAAATCTCCACTACTAATAAGAACAAGATACATAAAATCAAATGGTCTTTTATTGGTTGTAACGGGGCTTAGGTAAATATGGGGAAAAAGGCTAAAAATATGGCTAAAACTTCAAGGCAAGGAACTAACAAATAATAATCTCAACTCCATCGGAACATTAAGCACAACAAGATAAAAAGACGACAAATCAAACAATAAATTTCTTATCGAAATGCATTTTTTCACACTTTTGTTATTTTGTTTTCCATTTTTTTCTTTCATGTCTCTTATCTCTTTTTCTTTCAAACAACTTCTCTTTTTTTTCTTTTCGAATTGCTATTTTTTTCGATGGAGAAATACAATGGTAAAATTATTCACTTGCCCTGAAAAAGATAGAAAAGAGGGATAAAACAAAAAGGCTCGAGTTTATAAATGTGGTGAAAACAAAAAAATGGGAATAGGCTCAAACATATTTAACTAAAGGGAAAAAATGTATGGGTAGGCTATTTAGTGGGGAAACAGGATGGTTAATCCTAAGGTGCCCAAATCATTTTTAAGCATCATGTTCATGTGTAATCTCGACAGTATTCAACATGCAGGTTCTAGAATATCAATGCCAAATTCGACACACTCAATCAAACAAAATACGAGTGAAAATGATATGCTCGTAAAGGCTCAAATCTCACCAAATTGTTTCATGCATTGAGCTAATCACATTTCAACCAACAAAGTTATGGAATATCACAAAAACACCGACTTGATCACAATTTATGCTATTCGCTATCAAGAACATCCTAACCTAAACAATCATGTGTTCCCAAACAAGCATAACATTCCAAAAATATTCAACAAGACAACAAAATTAAATGAAATTTTTTACAAATCCAACCAACACATACTAGCATCGAAACATAAAGATAAGCAAGGTAAAATTCAATCCTACACTCTATTCCATCTCACTTAAAGTGTTTTGCCTCAAAACGTAAAACTAAAGTGTAAGAGAAGGGATAGAGTACTCCTCGGATTTCATGTCGATTTTACTAATGTGTGTCGGTCTCCATAGGAGTGTGCTAACGTGCGTGGGGCATTATTTTTTTCTACTTTGTTCGACTATTTATTACTCATTAGCACTGTTCGAATCATAATTTTGTAAATCTTCGTCGTTCAAGTTTGAATAAAAAATATCGGTTCCTACAAAATAAAAATTAAATAAAGCATGCTCGATCGGAAAAAAAATAAAAATAAATAAAAATATAGCAAAATCAAAAACAATGGGTTGCCTCCCATGAAACGCTTTTGTTTAACGTCATTAGCTCGACGACCTGATTCAGACTACAAGTTCTTCTAAGTCAAGATCTTCAATTAAGCAAACTTCACTATTCACATAATACAGTTTAATCTTGTGTCCATTTACTTTAAATCGAGTGCCTGAATTGTCTTCAATTTCGACTGCGCCATGAGAGAATATTTCAGTTACCGTATAAGGCCTGCTCTATTTTGATCGAAGTTTTCCTGCAAAAAGTTTTAATTTTGAATTAAAAAAAAAAGAACTTTTGCCCGATAGAAAAAGATTTAGAAACAATTTTTTGATCATTGAATTCTTTTGTTTTGTCCTTATATATTTTGGAGTTGTCGTAAGCATCTCTCCGGATTTCCTCAAGCTCCTGTATATGCAATTTCCGTGTTTTGCCAACCGCTTCTAACTCCATATTGCATTGTTTTCTCCCCAATATGCCTTGTGTTCCAAGGTACGAGATGCATAAGCGATAACGTGAGGTTCTTTCCCGATTTTTTGTCCGAGCATAGCCCCGACACTTCCATCTGAAGCATCACACATGACTTCGAAGGGGAAGTCCCAATTTGGTGGTTGGACTATGGGTCCGTAACCAACTTCTCCTTTAGTACGTCGAAAGATTCTTGGCATTATTGGTCCAAATTGAAGGCTTTATCCTTCTGTAATAGCTCGCACAATGGTTGCGCAACCTTAGAGAAATCCTTAATGAATCTACGGTAAAAACCTGCATGACTAAGGAAAGTGAATTTCCCTCACCGTAGTTGGGTAAGGAAGTGAACGTATTATATCGGTTTTTGCCTTATCTACCGTAATTACTTTAGATGAAACAATATGTCCTAGAATTAGACCTTTATCAACCATAAAGTGACACTTTTCATAATTCAGAACAAGGTTAAATTCTAGGCATCGACGCAACACATTTTTCAAGTTTAATAGACACTCATCGAATGAATTACCGTAAACAGTGAAGTCATCCATGAAGACGTCAATACCTTTCTCAATAAAATCAGAAAAAATACTAATCATAAACCTTTGGAATGTGGCAGGTGCATTGCAAAGTCTGAAAGGCATGTGTCAGTAAGCGAAGGTACCGAAAGGACATGTAAACGTCGTCTTTTCTTGATCTTCAAGTGCTACTGGAATCTGGAAGAAACCTGAAAATCCATCAAGAAAATAATAGTGAGATTTACCGGCTAATCGTTCTATCATTTGATCTATGAACGGAAGAGGAAAATGGTCTTTTTGAGTTAAAAAATTCAACTTCATGTAATCGATGCAGACTCTCCATCCTTTCTGAACTCGTGTTGGTACAAGTTTTCCTTCAGAATTTTCAATCACAGTAACTCATGTTTTTTAAGGAACTACATGCATCGGACTTACCCATTTGCTATCCGAAATTGAATATATAATATCTACATCAAGGAGTTTTTGTATCTCTTTTTTTACCACTTCCATCATTAGTGGATTTAGCCGGCGTTGACCTTCACGTGTTGGTTTTGCGCCTTCTTCGGTTTTAATTTTATGCATGCAAGTGGATGGACTCAACCCTTTTATATTAACGATGGTACATCCTATGGTCTCCTTGTATTAGCGCAAAATAGTGATTAAGTCCTTTTCCTCCTCATCGGATAATTTTTTGATATGATTACTGGTAGAGTGTTATTTTCTTCGAGGAATGAGTATTTCAAATGATCAGGCAATGGTTTCAGTTCAACTTCGAGTGCCTGCAAAACAGAAGGCAAGACTTTGGGCTTAGAAGAAATCAAATTCAACTCGGTATGATTGAAACTCATGTTTTCATGATGATCCTCCAGCTCCCTGCATATATCAAAGGAAAAATTAGTCCTTAAAATTTCATCAGCCAAAGGATCAATTAAATCGACAGAATTTAAACTTTCCACTTTATCAGGATATCGCATTTCCTTATATACGTCAAATTTAACGACCTCGCCGTCGAATTCCATAGTTAAAATTCCGCTCCTCAAGTCAATTCTTGTATTTGCAGTGCTTAGGAAATAGCGCCCCAAAAGGATATCAGATGATGTGCTCATGCGATCATTCTCCATCTCGATTATATAAAAATCGGCGGGAAATATCAAGTCGCTTACCTCCACCAATACATTCTCTAAAAGTCCTTCTGGATAGATCACTGACCTGTTGGCAAGTTGTATCAAAATCTTTGTATCCTTCAAAGGATCGTTAGTAACCATTTTATAAACAGATAGAGTCATTAAATTAATTGATGCACTAAGATCATACATTGCTCGTTTTATCTCAACTTTTCCAATTTTACAAGGGATTGCGAACATACATTGGTCCTTTAGTTTAGGTGGTAACTTTCGTTGGAAAACGGATGAGATGTTCGATCCTAAGTTCACTTTCTTGACTCTGGTAAGCTTTCTTTTGGTCGTGCAGAGATCCTTTAAAAATCGAGCATACCTTGGAACCTTCCGAATAACCTCAATGAGAGGTATATTAACTTCCACCTTCCGAAGTAAGTCTAATATTTCCTTTTCCTCAGCTTTTTTATCATTTTTAATTAACCTTAATGGAAAAGGCGGTGGCACGTCGTAAGGGGGTAGCGTCGGGTTGTCTATTTATTCTTTGTTATTCTCTTTCTAGGACCCTGAATCATCAATATTTTTCTCCTTTTGGGTTGCTTCGTTTGATGAAACAGGTGGTGCCACTACTGTACCGCTCCGAAGAGTGATGGCGCTGACGTTCTCCCTCGGGTTTACTTCAGTTTGAGATGGAAGTTTACCTCGTGATTCCAAGCGACCTACGGTTTGAGCCAGTTGGCTCATCTGCTTGTCTATCTCTTATAAGTGGGCTTCAGTATGATTCTGGAATTTTTCCTGGGATAGTGTTAACCTCTCGACAATCGACTTTAGTGATTTCTTTTGCGGCTGTTGTTGTGGTGGAGGTGGTCTCGCTTGACAGCCTTGATTTGGTCTTGAGTTCTTAACATAGCTGAAATTCAGATGATCCTCCATCTTGGGTTGTATGTATTGTCGTAGGGATTATAAGCTCTTTGGAGAGGTCCCGGAAAGTCCCCGATTACATTAACTTGAGCTGTTGCATCATCTTGAATCAGTGGACAACTGTCTATTGGATGATCAGGTAATGCACATATTCCACATAATTGGTTTTGTTCTATCTTTCCTGCAACAAGAGAGTTTACGACTTCAGTTAACTTGTCTATTATATTTTCTAAGGAATATGAACTTATCTCATGAACCCTTCGAGAAGGTTCATTATTTGCGTGGAACTGTTGGGAATTTGCAGTCATCGTCGATATTAAGTGCCTTGCCTCGGTGGGAGTCATATTCACTAAGGCTCCGCCGCTGGCAGCGTCCATCATCTTCATTTCCAGGGGAGATAATCCTTCATAAAAGTGTTGAAGGAGTTTTTGTTCAGTTAACCCATGTTGTGGGCAACTAGAACATAACTTCTTAAACCGCTCCCAGTAGTCGTAAAGTGACTCTCCATCAAGCTGCTGCTTGATTCCAAGTATTCTTCTTCGTAGTTCACTTACTTTTGCCGCAGGGAAAAACCTGTCAAGAAAAAGATGAGTCATATTAGCCCATGTAGTAATAGAATTAGGAGGAAGATAAAATAACCACTCTTTAGCCGAATCGGCTAAGGAAAAAGGAAAAGCTCTAAGTTTTATTTTGTCCTCGGTTACTCCCTGTGGTCTCATGCTGGTACAGACCATATAAAATTCCATGAGATGTTTGTGTGGATCCTTGTTTGGTAATCTGCGGAATGTAGGGAGGAGATGAATAAGGTCAATTTTTAATTAGTATGGAGTTTCTCCTTGGGGAAAATCAATGCACAAATGCCCTTGTTCAGTAGGTGCCGCGACTAACTCTCCCGGATAGTAGGTTCGACCATCATAATTGTATTACCTGAGTTTGATTCTTCTTCTGGATTTGATTGTTGTCTACTTCTTTCCCGAAGTGTCTGTGCGTGGAGTCTCCTAGCTTTGGCTTCGATCTCCGGGTCGTACTCCACTAATGCTCTCGGATTAGTCCTGGTCATATATCAAAAGCAAACAAATATTAGTAACTTTGGTGAAGTCCCCGACAACGGTGCCAATTTGACAATTTTCGTTTTAGATGTCAAAATAAATTCCTTATTCTCAATTAATAAATAAAGGAAATACGTAGTAAAGAGAAGTAAGAGTCGAATCCACAAGGACTTAGAAAATTATAAATTTTTGTCTGATTTATTTATGCCAGGCGTGAAATTGTAAAAATAGGGGGAATTTTGGTAAGAAAATATTAAAATAATAAAAATGATTAAATAAGTAAAAGCAATTAAAGTAAAAATAAGAAGATGAAGATTGTGAATAAATACGGTAAAAGTAGCCTCAAGCTTCGCTTTGACTCAATTTCCTTATGATCATCAAATAAGTTTTTCTCTTCGGGATTCACGTCGGTTACTTTGTCTACTAGGGTTATCCCCGTGACTCTATCTTGCATACCGAATACCCAAGGCAATCTTTGATTCTGGATTCGGTAATTGATTCTAACAACATCAATTATCGTAGATCAATTACCGTGTAAGTTCATGACGACCGACTCGGATTGTTGCTTCAATAACCGTCAATTCCGATCTCAATTCCCTCTTGGCGAAGCTATCTCGCCAAGTGTATTCCCAGGAAGTCGAATTGCTTTCTATAAGCCGAACCTTCCTCCCACACATTTAATCACAACAACCTCTTGATCAAAGTCAATATTTGATTTTTGAAAATTGTTTTGATTTTGAAAAATAAGCGCAGAGATTGAGGGAGATATTCCGAAGATATTAAGGGACCGTTTCAATTCTCCCGTTGGAATTGAATCATCGCGACAGCTCTCGGCTTATGAAAAGTTTAGCTAAGCATGACAAAAAGTCATACTTAGCATATTAAAAACAAAGCTTGAAAATAAAAGAAAAAGGGAAAAAACTTGAAAAGTAAAAAAAAGAAAACTTTAATAAAACTAGAGAGAAAAGAAGAATGTAATTTGAGTGATAAGTTTAGGGTTACCACAAGTGGGTATTTATAGCCTCTCAAAGCCTAATGGATAAACAAATAAAATAAATAAAATAATCCTAAAGAAAATTATTTTTTAATTTAAATTCAAACTTAAAATAGTCTCCTAATGCAACTCTGCTCGCCAATTTTCCAAAAGGCATGCGGATAAAGTCTTCTAGAAACCGCCGCTGACTGAACCTTCTACAAACTGCAACGTCAGACCGCGTCGTGTCCAGAGTCGTGCCCATATCTCCAGCCGTGACCAAATAATAATAAAAATGCAGAATTCACCCGTTTTGTCACAAATTCCGGAAAACAAGGACCTGTACAAAAATAAGTATAACACGACCAATTCAATAGCAATAATTCCACAAAATCGAAGAAATAAACAAGCAAAGATTAACGATTTTGAACACTCATCAATCGACTTCTATATAGGAGGAAGTCAAGAATAACATATATTGACTTCTCTTCACGAGGAAGTCGAGAATAACATTGAAAGATTAACTCCTCTTCGCGAGGGAGTCAGGAATAACAAAGATTGATTTCTCTTCATGAAGAAGTCAAGAGTAACAAAGATTGACTTCTCTTCACGAAGAAGTTAAGAATAACAAAGATTGACTTTTCTTCACGAGGAAGTCGAGAATAACATTGAAAGATTGATTTCTCTTCACGAGTGAGCCGGGAATAACAAAGATAGTATTCTTTTCAGAAAGAAGTCGAAATTAACAGATTTTGACTTCTCTTCACGAGGAAGTCAAGAATAACAAAGAACGAATTCTCTTCACGAGGAAGTCAAGAGGAACAAAGATTGACTTCTCTTCACGAGGAAGTCAAGAATAACAAAGATTGACTTCTCTCCACGATGAAGTCAAGAATAACGAAGATTTATTTCTCTTCGCGAGGAAGTTAAGAATAAAAAATATTGACTTATCTTCATGAGGAAGTCAAGAATAACAAAGATTAACTTCTCTTCATGAGGAAGTCAAGAATGATAATGAAAGATTGACTCTTCTTCACGAAGAAGTCAAGAATAACAAAGATTGAAGGTTCTAGGGAAATTATCTTAAGAGAATTATCGATACTAATTGTTCTTTTTCAAGTTGTTCAAATTTCAGTAAGCAAAATTGGTATCGATACTCTAAGAATATTGATCCTACTTTACATAGTTGTATCAATACCACAAACCCGAGTATCGATACTAGTCAAGCCCAACAATCACTAACTGCTAGTTTATTTAAATATTATAAAAGAAGTACTAATACTATCTGATGGCAGTGCCAATATTCCTTGTTTTGGACAATTTTATTTTGCAGAAAATTAATTTCCTAACGGCTCCAAATTAACCATCCTCAACAGCAAAAAATGACTACTAACTCATTCAAACTTATAAAAACAACAAAAGAACACTTAAAGAAGGTTAGAACAGTTGAAGAAGGTTAGAACACTCATCCAAGCAATAGAGATCAAGAGAAAAGCTCTGTCACTCTTTATTTCTTCCTTTCTCTTACATACGTTTTGAGTTCATTGCAAATCTTTTAATTGTTTTTGTTGTGAAATTAAATTTGTAAACAGATATCTTATGAGATTTTTCTTGTTTAGTTCTTCATCCTTTATCAAAAAAGGGTTGTCTATGTCAGTCTTTAAAAAGATAATGATTTGTAAAGGTTACTTTTGAGGTCAGAACAAGAAAAAAATAAATTAGTGAATTTGTTAGAAATCCTTAATGTGGAGCTAAGGTAGTAGATGTAGACTTAGTTTATAAGTCGAACCACTATAAATTATTGTGTAATTTTTTATATCCTTTCTCTTCCACTTCCGAATTTTTCAAAAGGTCAATTCACCCATCTTCCCATTCAAACGCAAAAAAGAAGCGAAACCCAGAAATATAAAGAAATGCAAAAGGATCTTGAATCCGTTAATTAATCGGGTCGGAGCTACCTGCGCAGCGGGGCCTCGGGTCAATGAGAAACAGAAGACCAGCGATGAGGGAATGTGAAGGACCAGCCCTGTAGAATATAAATTTAATAAGTTAGCTGCTGCATTGTGAAACGAGGTTTATTTTATAGCACTTTAAATCCAACGGCCTAATTTCTTTCTCTCCATCCGACGGTTAGCAGTAGTTATAGTATATTTTAGAGAGAGAAAACTCCTGATTTGTTTTTTTTAGGTACGAAAAACCCTCCTGATTTAAGTGAACTAAAAGATGATTGTTTGATATTTAATAACACGATTTTTTTCAATTGAATAGTAATATTAAATAATTTTTGTTCTTATAACATACTACGTGAATAAAAAAGTTTTAATGCTGTTCATAAAGAAGAAAAAAAATTAGAAAGATGCATGAGAGGGATTGATAAAGATGCAAGTAACACACATGTCAGTAAAAATAGTTTATAATACAAGTAAAGATGGATAGATACACATATGGAGTATATATAGATATCAAACATGGCTCTTAATGGAAGAGCTATATCCGCTTTGATCATCATAGTACTTGGACCAAAGCATAACGCCCCCATACTTGGAGGAATTCTTTATAGCTGGGAGAACCCTGGATGTGAGATCATTCACCGGGATGAAACCGCTGCCCGCGGCATCCAGAGATGCCGGTAGGCCGAGGAAAATCTTCGTCGCCGGTATATCCGAAGTCCATTGTTTCCATGCATCTTCGAGGTTGACAATATCGGCAGATGAGTACTGGCAAGGAGGATTGTTGTAGAATTGGACCCAAACATAATCGAATAGACCTGTTTTGAGTGCATTTCCGACCCAAGCATCAGGGAAAGGGCATTGAGGAGCAGCCGTCAAGTACACTTTCTTCCCTTTCTTGCTATATCCCGAGAGGTACTTTGCGAGATCATCCCAGTGTTCGCCCGTTCCTCCCTCGATATCGAAATCTATTCCGTCGAGAACGGCAGGTCCGAGCGGTCGAGACGAAGATGTTCCCCCCAAGAAATTGTTCCAGAGATACATTGCAACTTGCCTAGCGTCATCGGACGAAGCAAGGGAGTAACTACCGGCGCCTCCGCCCAATGAAAGAATGACTCTAACACCTTTGGCTTGACACGATTTAATGTCGGAGCTTAATCCGGTACAGCCATCGCTATAAGGATCACAATGACCGGCTAGGTTTATCATGGGAGTTTGGCCATTGCCAAATGTTGCCAGGAAGGCTATGTTCACGTATTCATACCTCCCCGTCGCACAAGTCTCGGCTAGGGTGCCTTCGTTGCCGTTTTGGCCCCAGTAGATGGAAATCCCACCACCATTTGAACCAGTTACTAGCGCCAAAACAATCAACCAGATGAATGAAACTGATACTTTAAGCTTGAATGCCATGTTCTTTAGGGTTTCTTTATTACAAGATCGAGTTGTTTCTGTGCTGAAACTATGGTGTTGAAGGGCCACATTTATAGCACAAAAATGGCGCTTGTCGTTTGACAATTAATCTGAAATTTTGCAGCAGAGAACGTAGCGTCCCATTATTCTATCACGTCTCAATATTTTAATGCTTACCGTAAACTTCAGGCAAGCAGTATGCCAGTTTAATGGAAATCCTACGGCATTCACCAATCACCATGTCATGTCCCAGAGCTCCATGTCCAGTTGATAAGTTAATCATATTGAAAATTGTCCAAATCATATTATATAAAAGATAGATTTCAGAGCACCGTTGCTATTCAACCATTCAATAAGTCAAAACTCGAAATGCATTTCTATACCACTTTCTTTTATCTTGTTAACAAATTTAATAAAAGGTGATATAAGTTATGTTTTTTTACTTTATAATATAAATATATATAGTAATTTCTTATTTATATGGAAATATAGTTAATATTATACGAGTTTTGTTATATTTCTCTATTATATATATTATATTAAATTTTTTTAAAGAAAAATATTTTTGTCGTAAAACTAATATGTGGAATAGTCTCTTAAATCATTGGAGTACAATTATGTAAGTCATTTGAATGAAAGGGCATCTAATGAACCATGTATGTTGATATAAATTGATAACCTGATTTTTAGATTTGATTGAATTTATTCAAAGTTTTCAAAAATAATTCAAAGTTCATAAAATTAGAATTTAAACACAACAATTTTTTGAGTAAGTAGTACCGATATTGTTCTTACATTATCAATACAGTATGAACAATACTAGTACTATTCTTGAGGTATCGATGCTACATGTAAGAGAAGTATCGATACTAATTGTTGTTTTTCAAGTTGTTCAAATTTCAATAAGCAAAATTGGTACCGATACTCTAAGAGTATTGATACTATTTTATATAGTAGTATCGATACCACAAACCCTAGTATCGATACTGGTCAAGCCCAACGATCACTAACTGCTAGTTTATTTAAATATTATAAAAGAAGTATCGATACTACCTAATGGCAGTACCAATACTTCCTGTTTTGGACAATTTTTATTTTGCAAAAAATTAATTTCCTAACGGCTCCAAATTAATCATCCTCAACAGCTAAAAATGACTACTAACTCATTCAAACTTATAAACACAACACAAGAACACTTGAAAAATGTTACAACACTCATCCAAGCAATGGAGATCAAGAGAAAAACTATGTCACTCTTTATTTCCCCCTTTCTGACATAAGTGTTTAACTCATTGCAAATCTTTTAATTATTTTTGTTGTGAGATTAAATTTGTAAACACATATCTTGTGACAACACAAGAACACTTGAAAAATGTTACAACACTCATCCAAGCAATGAAGATCAAGAGAAAAACTGTCACTCTTTATTTCCCCCTTTCTGACATAAGTGTTTAACTCATTGCAAATCTTTTAATTATTTTTGTTGTGAGATTAAATTTGTAAACACATATCTTGTGACAACACAAGAACACTTGAAAAATGTTACAACACTCATCCAAACAATGAAGATCAAGAGAAAAACTGTCACTCTTTATTTCCCCCTTTCTGACATAAGTGTTTAACTCATTGCAAATCTTTTAATTATTTTTGTTGTGAGATTAAATTTGTAAACACATATCTTGTGAGATTTTTCTTGTTTAGTTCTTCATCCTTTATCAAAAGGGGAGTGACTATGTCGTAGTCTTTGAAAATATAAAGATTTGTAAATGTTACTTTTGAGGTTAGAACAAGAAAAAAACAAATTAGTGAAATTGTTAAAAATCCTTAATGTGAAGCTAAGGTAGTAGATGTAGACTTAGTTTAAAAGTCGAACAATTATAAATCCTAATGTAAATTTTCATATCCTTTCTCTTCCACACCCGAATTTTTAAAAATGTCATTTCACCCCTCCTGGCACTTTTCGATTGATCATACAACCTCAAAAATCTTAATAATATCCTTCTCAAATTTTGATATCTTTTAATAAAAATTTAGACTAACTTTTGAAATTATAATTATAATATATACTTAATTATTACTTAAGTTCATGTATCATTAGCATTATTATTTATCACATGCATTTTTATATTTGTTTCAGATAGATAATAGTTTTGTTTGCATCGTATATTTTAATTTGGCTTAATATAAAAATAAAATATATTTTATTTTTTCTTTTGGGTGTCTAAGATTTTTTAGTCAATCCAGGAATATAAAATTACAAACGTTATCACTTTAAGTGTCTTGAGCATAAAGGCTATTAAAAAATTCCGTTAAATAACACGTGCCGCGTTTATATATTTTTTAAAAATATTAAAAAAATATTAAAAATTAGAGAAAATTTCCAAATTTCTTTGAAATTAAAAGAGACCCAAAACCCTCAAATTGCTAATTCAAATTTCTATTTGCAATAATCCCCGACCATCTCCGGCCCTGATCGATCATCACCTTTGTTGTCATTCTAAACCTTTAAATACATAAATTCCATATTTTTAACCCTAAATTGAATGGGAAAGGGATTTAATTGTTTCTTACAAGGATTTAAGAGGGAAAAGGCCGAACTGATGTTGAATTAGTGTCGGGGGGTTGAATTAGCACTACTAACAGGGGAAATTGGTGTCGCTGGAAAAAGAGCGAAGGGGACACGGGGAGGGAAGAGGGCAACTAAAATATTTTTTAAAAAATAGTTTTTTAAATGATATTTTTATTTTTTAAATAAAAAATTATATAAAAATAGATGTGACACTAGGGATGAGCATGGGTCGGGTTTTTGGTCCACCCGAAACCCGACCTGAGAAAAAGGAGTCCTCCACCCGAGACCCGACCCGACCCGACCGAAACAAGATTTCACCCGACCCGATATATAACTTAAAAACCCGACCTGTTCCGACCCGAAATAATATAAAAATATTATTTTTATTCAATAAAAACAGTAACTTAACTGAAAAAAATAATATATATATAGGGGTATTATTGTAATTATTCCTAAATATATAAGATAAAATTATATATTTTTCGGGTCGGGCGGGTATTTTTCACCCTAAATCCGAACTCGGCCCGAACATCACATTAAAAAAAACTAACTCAATCCGACCCGAACCCTATTTTTAAAAAAAACCTGACCCGATCAGGTTTAAAAAATAATTTTTTTAAATGATATTTTTATTTTTTAAAATAAAAAATATATAAAAATAGATGTGACACGTGTCACTTAATATACTTATTTTATTAGACACTTATGTGAAAAAAATGTATAGTACTTAATTTTATATTAAAAATTTTGACAAAATGTTGAGACAATAGGAGTATTATTTTATTAGAGGGTTAAGGAAAAAGTCTCTTAAATAGTTGGAATGTGATATCCTTTAAAAGTAAAAATCTAGCGAATTGTGTTGTTTATTTAAAAAAAAAATCAATTTAGATTTTATTTTCAAATAAAGCTTATTTTGTTTAAATAAATTTACATTCATAAAGAATCAGAATTCAAAATCACATTTGGACTCGTAAATTCTAATTTAAAGACAACATATAATCAATTAAGTATCAAGTTTGAGATTTGTAAGGGTGTTAAGTGTTTCCTACATATAACTAACTCTTGAATTTGCTTAATTTTTTAATCTCTAATTAAACAGAGATTTCAAATTTGTCCTTAAAAAGATATTTTAAAAAATTTCTTTTAAAAGGCAGTTTTATAGGTGTTTGTTCATATCCAACCCTAAATGATATATATCTACTCCCATCTTATTTTCAAAATTGGTATTTTTAAATAATTATGAACACAAATATTAAAAAAAAAATCAACGAGCTTAAAGATCTTTCTGATAGAGTAACTGTACAACGAAAAAAAAGTTTCTATAGGAAAGATTTGACCAACTCCCCTACTTAGTGTCTCACAAAGAACAACATACAGTTGCCCTATTTATGAAGTTCAACATATGATATATTGAGAGCATTTCTAAGCAAAGTGAAAGTAGTATAACGTTTATGGGGAAAAACCAAATAATTTAGGAGAATAACTTGATCGAATTTTTAAATATGATATTAGGTTTATTGCATTATTTCCAAATTAATATCAAATTGTATAAATTTTAAGATTAAGAGTGTTACTATACCAGGCGTTGTTAGTTGTTAGACGTCTGTTTGATCGTTTCAATTTTTAACAGTAGAATGATTTGTTATAATATATTTGAATTTAGTGATTAAATTATAAATTTAAAAGGAAAAAGGTTACTCATTTATAACCGACAACGACTCATGTTTCTATTATAAGCTTTGAATGTTTTACTTCCGTTAAGCAAGTGGATAGGATAGACTAAAATCTGAATAATATATAAAGCATTGCCTCTCTGATATTCTTTTGTGGACTTCAGTAGGACATAAACTAGGAGATTTTGATGTCTTTTATACGTAAAGGGATTCTATGAATAAACGACGATGCCACGTTGAGCATTGATATGCTTGTCCATATGTTTTGTTTGCTCAGCCTGCCTGTTTCAAATAATTTTGGGCGTTCCTCATAGCAACTAATGGTTAAGATGTAAGGCATGATTTTAATGCTTTAAGACTTTTACATTAATATTAATTTAACTGTAATTTAAAACACACGATGATAACACGCTTTTAATACAGATTTATATTATGATTAAAGAGATCAATCGGTGTCCGACCAGTAGATATCCATGCCCCCCCAATCACTTTCAGGAACTCCAAGAGCCTTCCAAACTGCTTTGGAGGCATCAACGATGTTATTAGGGCAAGGAGGCTGATAATCATGGTCCGAATCGCATCCCATCGTAGAATCACATTCGTCGACGACTTTAGCCCTCACACTTCTTCCATTACCATAAATGTTAATATACTTCAAACACCTCTTTTGTCGTTAAACCACCCGGTTGAAAGTGCCACCACAGGGTCATCATCCGAGTGGTATTGGTTGTCACATTCCGACGGGCCGCCGCCATCTCCACCGGCCTGAAAGCTGTTGAGTGTCAACGTTGCTTTCGTATGGCTCGACACGAGCGGTGAACATTTATATGTTGTGTAGAGCTTCCCAACTTTACAACAGTCAGAGTCGTTTTCAGTGTTGCATTGCCCAGGAGGAGGATTTTTCCCTCTTATTGTCCCACTAGGCCTGCAAGTTTGAGCTTTAACACTTGCGAATATATACACAACGCAAAGGAGAATTATGAAGACACTTGAACCAGCTTGCTTCTTCATTTTCTAATTCAGCTTTGTTTTAATGTTTTGGTTGTGCCAAACTACAACTGGGGAAAGGCAATATATAGAGATTATAGCTCCAAGTAATTTAAAATATCACTCTTTCAAACTTTAAATTAGGACAAATTTGTGGCACCTTCGGACTACCAAGGATAATATTCTTTTTAACTTGCAGAAAATATAGACAAATATAGGTATAAATATTATGGTGGACCGCTAGAATGGAAGATTTGTGAGTTGAGTTAATGTATAAAAGTATATGCAATGAATCAAACATGTATTGTACCGATAAGGAATATTCTTTTAATCACGATTGTGTTCATCAAGTTAAAAGAAATTTAGTTAGTTAAGATAATGAATTGTATTTTATGATTTAAACTCACTTTAATTTTTTTTTCAAGTAGAGTTGAGTTTATAAAGTTTGAGTCGAATCGAAGTGTTCGAATTTATATTCAAATTTAATTATAATTATTTTTAGTATTATAGTATTTATTCTATTTTTTTTTCACTTTCTCTAACCATAATATATATATATATATATTCATATTTCTTTCCTTTCCATTTTATAATGTTACTAAACAAATCAAATAGAATCGAATATCATTATAAATAAAAGGGTAAAATATATCATTGATCACCTAACTATTTAGCCCTTTTATTTTACCATCGATCTTTCAATTTTGTCAATCAGACCACTTAACTATATAATTTTTTCAATCAAGCCACTTGTTGTTAATATCTAACGGAAATACCGACATGGCAGTTAATAAAATTGGTATAATTATACATTTAATCCTCAATAATTAGGCATTTTATCAATTTGGTCCTACATCAAATTTAATTCAATAAATTTAATCCACCAATTAGATGGTGAAACATGTCACCATTAGATTAAATGTTTTTCTATAATTTAAATTTATTTAAGGGTAAATTACATAGTTCCTCATTGTACTATACTCTCTCTCCTATTTTCCTCACCCAACTTTCAATTTTTCTATTTTGTTCACTGAACCTTAAAAATTGAATCATTTTGCCCACTCCCCCGTTTTCTCTCTAACGGCTGATGATGTGGTTTTTTTATTATTATTTAATATAAAATAATTAAAAAATAAATTTAAAACGAAAAGGTGGTCGGATGCCACCTTCGGCCATCGTCGACAGCCATATATAGTGGTCGTTTGTGCCCAACATGGGATGGGTCGCTTTGCCTCGACGTCGTGAGATCGAATCCGACCTCCATTTTGTCGAAAGTTGCTTCGAAGCCCACGAATTTGAGATTGAAAGTGAGGAAATCGAAACGTTTCAGAAAAAATTCACGAGTTTTGGGACATTTTTCTGGTGAAACAACCACCAGATTCAGACTCAGGGGGTCGAGACAAACCAACTCATCCCATTATGGGTCCGAACGACCACCATCTACGGCAGTCGGAATGAAAATGACTCATGTCATTTAACTTTACTCTCTCTTATATTTTACTCACCAAAACAACGTCATTTTAGAGTATATTTTAGTTTTTCAAAACCATGTCATTTTAATTCTTGTGCCACGTCATAGCGTCGTTAAAAAGTTAATGACAGAGTAAGCAAAATGATTCAATCTTTTTAGTTTAGTGAAAAAAATAGGAAAATTGAAAGTTGGGTGAGGAAAATAAGAGAGAATATAGTACAATGAGCAACGGGTATAATTTATACACCTCACCAGTTGGTTAAATGAAAATTAAATAGCATATAGATGCATAAGAATACAGATTTGGGCGGAATTGAACCTGGGGAACTAGGATGAAATGCATGCACCTTACCACAACGCTAAGCTAAATGTTTTTTTTATTACACAACACAATATATATTTTAGTTATTTCTAGAAGAAAAGAAGAAGAAAGATGTATGCCCATGGTGAGAATCGAACCTAGGCCACATGAAAAAGTTAAGAAATCTAAACCACTAGAACTAACCTTATGCTAATGTAATACAATTGTAGGTTATTTATATATATATATATATATATATATATGTATATTAAACAATGATTTATAAAATATTAAAATCAAAAATAAATTTAAATTTTATATATTTTTAAAATAAAATCAATATTTAATATATATTGTGTTTTTCATGTGCATACTTACATATTAACGACAAGTGGTTAATTGAAAAAATTATATAGTTAAGTAGTATGATTGACAAAATTGAAAGATCGGTGGTAAAAGTAAAAGGGTTAAAGAATTAGGTGGTCAATGATATAGTTTATCCTAAATAAAATAGACATCATAAATTATAGTATATATATATATATAATAGAAGGGTAAAATAAACAAAGAGTCACTAGACTATGGTTCTTCGACTATAGGGTGTTGCTTTGTTAAGTCCACTAAAGGGTTATTTGCCCATTCTTGTGTTAACAGGATTAGGGCAAAGATAAAAAGACAACACGTTTTTGTCTGGTTCCATCTCTGTGCTTTGAAATTTGATAAGGGATATGCTCCACTGTTTTTGTAGGGTAGATCAGATCAAGAGACATTGATTCATTCCACTGTTCTTCAGGTAAGATTGAATCAGAATCAATTTGCTTCATTGCTATTCAAGAAGACCAAATCTGAAGGAAGAAGAATCTGCTCCACTACTCTTTAGGGGGGCCAGGCTCAAGGGAATTTTGATCCACTTCACTGCTCTTCAAGGAAGATTGAATAGAACGTGATTTGCTTCGTTTCTCTTCAGGAAGACCAAATTTTGAAAGAAGAATAATTTGCTCCACAACTCTTTAGAGTAGATCAAACTCGAGAAAATTTTGATCCACTTTGCTGCTCTTAAGAGAAGACTGAATCGGAATTGATTTGCTTCACTGCTCTTCAGAAAGACCAAATATGTAATTAGAAGAATATGCTCTACTACACTTTAAGGGATATCAGACTTGAGAAAACTGTGATCCACTTCACTGCTCTTCAAGGAAGATTGAATTAGAATCGATTTGTTTATCTTGTCTTCAAGGGAATTTTGATCCACTTCACTGCTCTTCAAGGAAGATTGAATAGAACGTGATTTGGTTCGTTTCTCTTCAGGAAGACCAAATTTTGAAAGAAGAATAATTTGCTCCACAACTCTTTAGAGGAGATCAAACTCGAGAAAATTTCGATCCAATTTGCTGCTCTTAAGAGAAGACTGAATCGGAATTGATTTGCTTCACTGCTCTTCAGAAAGACCAAATCTGTAATAAGAAGAATATGCTCTACTACACTTTAAGGGAGATCAGACTCGAGAAAACTTTGATCCACTTCACTGCTCTTCAAGGACGATTGAATTAGAATCGATTTGTTTATCTTGTCTTCAAGAAGATCGGATATGAAAATCAAACATTACCAATCATTAGTGCATGTTTGAGAATTTGAAAACATCATACCCATAGGTTCATAATCTGGGAGAATCTTTGAAAATCAATTTCTCTTTAGTGAACTTTCTAGGACACAAATCCTAAGAGAGTCAAGATTGAAGACAACATTATAGAAAGACTGACTCCTCTATACGAGAAAGCCAAGTTGAGGAAATATACTACTGAAATATTGACTCTTCTTTGTGAGAAAGTCAAAAAGGACAACACTAAACTATTAATTTCTCATCGCGAGAAAGTCAATAAGGACAACACCAAAATATTGACTCCTCTTAATGAGAAAGTCAAGGAAAACAATATCGAAAGATTGACTCCTCTTCACGAGAAAGTAAGAAGGACACCACCAAAATATTGACTCCTCTTCCCAAGAGTGTCAAGAAGGGTAACACTAAAAGATTGACTCCACTTCACGAGAAAGTCAATGAAGACAATACCGAAAGATTGGCTCCTATTCGTGAGAAAGTCAAGAACACCAAAATATTGACTCCTCTTCACGAGAAAGTCAAGAAAAACAATACCAAAAGATTGACTCCTCTTCGCGATAAATTCAAGAAGGATAACACTAAAAGATTGACTCCTCTTCACGACAAATTCAGGGAAGACAATACTGAAAGATTGAATCCTCTTCGCGATAAAGTCAATGAGGACAACACTAAAAGTTTGACTCATCTTCGTGAGAAAGTCAAGAAGGAAAACACTAAAAGATGGACTCCTCTTCATGAGAAATTCAAGGAAGACAATACTGAAATATTGACTACTCTTCACGAGAAAGTCAAGAATGAAAATATTGAAAGATGGACTCATCTTCACGAGAAAGTCAAGGAAAACAACACTGAGAGATTGACTTCTCTTCACGAGAAAGTCAGGAATAACAAAGTTTTACCTCTCTTCACGAGGAATTCAAGAATAACAAATATCAACTTCTCTTCACGAGAAAATAAAGAATAATAAAATTTGACTTCTCTTCACGAGGCAGTCAAGAATGAAAAAGATTAACTTCTCTTCACGAGGAAGTCAATAATAAAAAATATCAACTTCTCTTCACGAGGAAATCAAGAATAACAAAGATCAACTTCCCTTAATGAGGAAGTCAAGAATAACAAAGATCAAATTCTCTTCACGGGGAAGTTAAGAATAACAAAGATCGATGACAACTGTCGTTTTGAAAGTCAAAATAAATTCCTTATTCTCAATAAATAAATAAAGGAAATACGTAGTAAAGAGAAGTAAGAGTCGATTCCACAGGGACTTAGAAAATTATAAATTTCTATCTGATTTATTTATGTCAGGCGTGAAATAGTAAAAATGGGGGGAATTTTGATAAGAAAATATTAAAATAATAAAAATGATTAAATAAGTAAAAGTAATTAAATTAAAAATAAGAAGATGAAGATTGTGAATAAATACGGTAAAAGTAGCCTCAAGCTTTGCTTTGACTCAATTTCCTTATGATCATCGAATAAGATTTTCTCTTCGGGATTCACGTCGGTTACTTTGTCTACAAGGGCTATCCCCGTGACTCTATCTTGTATACCGAATACCCAAGGCAATCTTTGATTCCGGCTTTGGTAATTGATTCTAACAACATAAATTGTCGTAGATCAATTATCGTTTAAGTTTGTGGCGACCGACTCGGATTGTTGCTTCAATAACCGTCAATTCCGATCTCAATTCCCTCTTGGTGAATCTATCTCACCAAGTGTATTCCCAGGAAGTCGAATTGCTTTCTATAAGCTGAATATTCCTCCCACACATTTAATCACAACAACCTCTTGACCAAAGTCAATCTTTGATTTTGAAAAATAATCGCAGAGATTGAGAAAGATATTCCGAAGATATTAAGGGACCGTTTCAATTCTCCCGTTAGAGTTGAATCATCGCGATAGCTCTTGGCTTATGAAAAGTTTAGCTAAGCATGACAAAAGTCATACTTAGCATATTAAAACCAAAGCTTGAAAATAAAAGAAAAAGGGGAAAACTAGAAAAGTAAAAAAAAGAAAACTTTAATAAAACTAGAGAGAAAAGAAGAATGTAATTTGAGTAATGAGTTTAGGCTTACCCCAAGTGGGTATTTATAGCCTCTCAAAGCCTAAAGGATAAACAAAGAAAATAAATAAAATAATCCTAAAGATAATTGTTTTTTAAATTAAATTCAAACTTAAACTAGTCTCCTAATGCAACTCTGCTCGTCAATCTTCCAGAAGGTGTGCGGATAAAGTCTTCTAGAAATTGATTGAACCTTCTAGAAACTACCACGTCAGACCTCGTCGTGTCCAGAGTCGTGCCCATGTCTCCAGTCGTGATCAAATAATAATAAAAATGCAGAATTCACTTGTTTTGTCACAAATTCTGGAAAGCAAGGGCCTGTACAAAAACAAGTATAACACGACCAATTCAGTAGCAATAATTCCACAAAATCGAATAAATAACAAGCAACGATTAACGATTTTGAACACTCATCAAATTCCCCCTCACTTATCTCATGCTTGTCCTCAAGTATGATTAACCAAATCAGTCAAAAACTTCATTAAACGTTCTTTTGTCAAGTTTCACAATTAGGGAAGCAAGGTAGAGACCACAATAACTATTCAAGTAAAGAAATCAATCAATTGAACATCACCAATCGGAACAAGTCAAGTGCAATTGTAATATCCATTCATTCATTAATCTCAATGCTCATAACTCAACACCTTATCGGGATTCACTCAAATCACTCAATGTGTTTGGGGTAAAGAAACACTCAATGTCAGAATCGACACGATATTACCATAAGCTTGCAAGTAAATCAAATCTCCACTACTAATAAGAACAAGATACAATAATCAAATGGACTTTTATTGGTTGTAACGGGGCTTAGGTAAATGTGGGGAAAAAGGCTAAAAATATGGCTAAAACTTCAAGGAAAGGAACTAACAAATAATAATCTCAACTCCATCGGAACATTAAGCACAACAAGATAAAAAGACGACATATCAAACAACAAATTTCTTATCGAAATGCATTTTTTCACACTTTTGTTATTTTGTTTTCCATTTTTTCTTTCATGTCTCTTCTCTCTTTTTCTTTCGAACAACTTCTCTTTTTTTCTTTTCGAATTGCTATTTTTTTCGATGGAGAATACAATGGTAAAATTATTCACTTGCCCTGAAAAAGATAGAAAAGAGGGATAAAACAAAAAGGCTCGAGTTTATAAATTTGGTGAAAACAAAAAAATGGGAATAGGCTCAAACGTATTTAACTAAAGGGAAAAAATGTATGGGTAGGCTATTTAGTGGGGAAACGGGATGGTTAATCCTAAGGTTCCCAAATCATTTTTAAGCATCATGTTCATGTGTAATCTCGACAGTATTCAACATGCAGGTTCTAGAATATCAATGCCAAATTCGACACACTCAATCAAACAAAATACGAGCGAAAATGATATGCTCGTAAAGGCTCAAATCTCACCAAATTGTTTCATGCATTGAGCTAATCACATTTCAACCAACAAAGTTATGGAATATCACAAAAACACCGACTTGATCACAATTTATGCTATTCGCTATCAAGAACATCCTAACCTAAACAATCATGTGTTCCCAAACAAGCATAACATTCCAAAAATATTCAACAAGACAACGAAATTAAATGAAATTTTTGACAAATCCAACCAACACATACTAGCATCGAAACATAAAGATAAGCAAGGTAAAATTCAATCCTACACTCTATTCCATCTCACTTAAAGTGTTTTGCCTCAAAACGTAAAACTAAAGTGTAAGAGAAGGGATAGAGTACTCCTCGGATTTCATGTCGATTTTAATAATGTGTGTCGGTCTCCATAGGAGTGTGCTAACGTGCGTGGGGCATTATTTTTTTTCTGCTTTGTTCGACTATTTATTTCTCCTTAGCACTGTTCGAATCATAATTTTGTAAATCTTTGTCGTTTAAGTTTGAATAAAAAATATCGGTTCCTACAAAATAAAAATTAAATAAAGCATGCTCGATCGGGAAAAAAATAAAAAAATAAAAAAAATATATATATATATAGCAAAATCGAAAACAATGGGTTGCCTCCCATGAAACGCTTTTGCTTAACGTCATTAGCTCGACGACCTGATTCAGACTACAAGTTCTTCTAAGTCAAGATCTTCAATTAAGCAAACTTCACTATTCACATAATACAGTTTAATCTTGTGTCCATTTACTTTAAATCGAGTGCCTGAATTGTCTTCAATTTCGACTGCGCCATGAGAGAATATTTCAGTTACCGTATAAGGCCTGCTCCATTTTGATTGAAGTTTTCCTACAAAAAGTTTTAATTTTGAATTAAAAAAAAGAACTTTTTGCCTGATAGAAAAAGATTTAGAAACAATTTTTTGATCATTGAATTCTTTTGTTTTGTCCTTATATATTTTGTCGTTGTCGTAAGCATCTCTCCGAATTTCCTCAAGCTCCTGTATATGCAATTTCCGTGTTTTGCCAACCGCTTCTAACTCCATATTGCATTGTTTTCTGCCCAATATGCCTTGTGTTCCAGATCGACAGGTAAATGACATGGCTTACCGAATACAAGGCGATATGGCGACATGCCAATAGGTCTTTTATATGCAATTCGATAAGCCCACAAAGCGTCAATTAATTTCAAGCTCCAGTCTTTGCGATTTGGCTTGACTATTTTCTCAAGAATCATCTTTATGTCGCGGTTTGAAACTTCTGCTTGTCCGTTTGTCTGCGGATGATAAGCTGTGGCAATTCTGTGATTCACTCCATGTTTTTTCATAAGTACATCAATTACTCGATTAATGAAGTGTATGCCGCGGTCACTTATTATTGCCCTTGGTGTACCAAACCTGGAAAAAATACAATTCTTTAGAAATTAAACAGTAGTTTTTGCATCGTTATTTCAAGTGGCTTTAGCTTCTACCCACTTCGAAACATAATCAACCGCAAGGATTATATAACAATTACCAAAAGAAGAAACAAATGGACCCATATAATCAAGTCCTCAAACATCAAATATTTCACATATATGTATAGGATTAAGGGGCATTTCGTTTCTTTGACTCAAATTACATGCACGTTGAAAATTATCACAAGATTTGCAAACCAAGTAATCATCACGAAAAATATGAGGCCAAAAGAATTCGCATTCCAAAATTTTATGAGCGGTCCGCTTCGGTCCAAAGTGTCCACCACACGAATAAGAATGATAAAAATTTAAAATTGAGCTTACCCCGCTTTCAGGGACACATCGTCTAATTACCTGGTCTGAATAATGCTTCCAAAGATACAGATCATCCCAAATGAAGAAACAAGATTCTCTTTTAATACGGTTTACTTCAGCTCTCGTTAAATCAGATGGTAATTTACCTGTAGCTAAGTAATTGACTATATCTGCGAACCAAGGTATTGACGTTTGCTCCATCATCAAGCTCTCATATGGGAATTCTTCACAAATGGGAGGATCAACTTTAGTGATTGGAAGCCGGCTTAAGTGATCGGCCACTAAGTTCTCACATCCTTTCTTGTCCTTGATTTCCAAATCAAACTCTTGGATGAGTAAGATCCAATGGATTAGTTGTGGTTTCGCCTTTTTTTTGCTGAGCAAGTACTTCAAGGCTGCATGATCAGAGAAAATAACAACTTTAATGTCAAGAAGATATTATCTAAATTTATCTAATGCAAAAATAATAGCAAATAATTCTTTCTCGGTTGTTGAGTACTTTCGTTGTGCGGAATCCAAGGTACGAGATGCATAAACGATAACGTGAGGTTTTTTCCCGATTTTTTGTCAGAGCAAAGCCCCAACACTTCCATCTGAAGCATTACACATGACTTCGAAGGGGAAGTCCCAATTCGGTGGTTGGACTATGGGTCCGTAACCAACTTCTCCTTTAGTACGTCGAAAGATTCTTGGCATTATTTGTCGAAATTGAAGGCTTTATCCTTCTGTAATAGCTCGCACAATGGTTGCACAACCTTAGAGAAATCCTTAATGAATCTACGGTAAAAACCTGCATGACCAAGGAAAGTGAATTTCCCTCACCGTAGTGGGGTAAGGAAGTGAACGTATTATATCAGTTTTTGCCTTATCTACCGTAATTACTTTAGATGAAGCAATATGTCCTAGAATTAGACCTTTATCAACCATAAAGTGACACTTTTCATAATTCAGAACAAGGTTAAATTCTAGGCATCGACGCAACACATTTTTCAAGTTTAATAGACACTCATCGAATGAATTACCGTAAAAAGTGAAGTCATCCATGAAGACTTCAATACCTTTCTCAATAAAATCAGAAAAAATACTAATCATAAACCTTTGGAATGTGGCAGGTGCATTGCAAAGTCTGAAAGGCATGTGTCAGTAAGAGAAGGTGCCGAAAGGACATGTAAACGTCGTCTTTTCTTGATCTTCAAGTGCTACTAGAATCTGGAAGAAACCTGAAAATCCATCAAGACAACAATAGTGAGATTTATCGGCTAATCGTTCTATCATTTGATCTATGAACGGAAGAGGAAAATGGTCTTTTTGAGTTAAAGAATTCAACTTCATGTAATCGATGCAGACTCTCCATCTATTCTGAACTCGTGTTGGTACAAGTTTTCCTTCATAATTTTCAATCACAGTAACTCCTGTTTTTTAAGGAACTACATGTATCGGACTTACCCATTTGCTATCCGAAATTGGATATATAATATCTGTATCAAGGAGTTTTTGTATCTCCTTTTTTACCACTTCCATCATTAGTGGATTTAGCCGGCGTTGACCTTCACGTGTTGGTTTTGCGCCTTCTTCGGTTTTAATTTTATGCATGCAAGCGGATGGACTCAACCTTTTTATATCAACGATGGTACATCCTATGGTCTCCTTGTATTAGCGCAAAACAGTGATTAAGTCCTTTTCCTCCTCATCGGATAATTTTTTGATATGATTACTGGTAGAGTGTTATTTTCTCCGAGGAAGGAGTATTTCAAATGATCAGGCAATGGTTTCAGTTCAACTTTGGGTGCCTGCAAAACAGAAGGCAAGACTTTGGGCTTAGAAGAAATCAAATTCAACTCGGTATGATCGAAACTCATTTTTCATCATGATCCTCCAGCTCCCTGCATATATCAAAGGAAAAATTAGTCCTTAAAATTTCATCAGCCAAATGATCAATTAAATCGACAGAATTTAAACTTTCCACATTATCAGGATATCGCATTGCCTTATATACGTCAAATTTAACGACCTCGCCGTTGAATTCCATAGTTAAAATTACGCTCCTCAAGTCAATTCTTGTATTTGCAGTACTTAGGAAAGAGCGCCCCAAAAGGATATCAGATGATGTGCTCGTACGATCATTCTCCATCTCGATTATATAAAAATCGGCTGGAAATATCAAGTCGCTTACCTCCACCAATACATTCTCTAAAAGTCCTTCTGGATAGATCACTGACCTGTTGGCAAGTTGTATCAAAATCTTTGTATCCTTCAAAGGATCGTTAGTAACCATTTTATAAACAGATAGAGTCATTAAATTAATTGATGCACTAAGATCACACATTGCTCGTTTTATCTCAACTTTTCCAATTTTACAAGGGATTGCGAACATACATTGGTCCTTTAGTTTAGGTGGTAACTTTCGTTGGAAAACGGATGAGACGTTCGATCCTAAGTTCACTTTCTAGACTCTGGTAAGCTTTCTTTTGGTCGTGCAGAGATCCTTTAAAAATCAAGCATACCTTGGAACCTTCCGAATAACCTCAAGGAGAGGTATATTAACTTCCACCTTCCGAAGTAAGTCTAATATTTCTGTTTCCTCAGCTTTTTTATCATTTTTAACTAACCTTAATGGAAAAGGCGGTGGCACGTCGTAGGGGGGTGGCGTCGGGTTGTCTATTTGTTCTTCGTTATTCTCTTTCTAGGACCCTGAATCATCAGTATTTTTCTCCTTTTAAGTTGCTTCGTTTGATGAAACAGGTGGTGCCACTACTGTACCGCTCCGAAGAGTGATGGCGCTGACGTTCTCCCTTGGGTTTACTTCAGTTTGAGATGGAAGTTTACCTCGTGATTCCAAGCGACCTACAGTTTGAGCCAGTTGGCTCATCTGCTTGTCTATCTCTTATAAGTGGACTTCAGTATGATTCTGGAATTTTTCCTGGGATAGTGCTAACCTCTCGACAATCGACTTTAGTGATTTCTTTTGCGGCTGTTGGTTCGGTGGAGGTGGTCTCGCTTGACAGCCTTGATTTGGTCTTCAGTTCTTAACATAGTTGAAATTCAGATGTTCCCTCCATCTTGGGTTGTATGTATTGTCGTAGGGATTATAAGCTCTTTCGAGAGGTCCCGGAAAATCCCCGATTGCATTAACTTGAGCTGTTGCGTCATCTTGAATCAGTGGACAACCGTCTATTGGATGATCAGGTAATGCACATATTCCACATAATTGGTTTTGTTCTATCTTTCCTGCAACAAGAGAGTTTACGACTTCAGTTAACTTTTCTATTATATTTTCTAAGGAAGATGAACTTATCTCATGAACCCTTCGAGAAGGTTCATTATTTGCGTGGAACTGTTGGGAATTTGCAGTCATCGTCGATATTAAGTGCCTTGCCTCGGTGGGAGTCATATTCACTAAGGCTCCGCCGCTGGCAGCGTCGATCATCTTCATTTCCAGGGGAGATAATCCTTCATAAAAGTGTTGAATGAGTGTTTGTTCAGTTAACCCATGTTGTGGGCAACTAGAACATAACTTCTTAAACCGCTCCCAGTAGTCGTAAAGTGACTCTCCATCAAGCTGCTTGATTCCAAGTATTCTTCTTTGTAGTTCACTTACTTTTGCCGCAGGGAAAAACCTGTCAAGAAAAAGATGAGTCATATTAGCCCATGTAGTAATAGAATTAGGAGGAAGATAAAATAACCACTCTTTAGCCGAATCGGCTAAGGAAAAAGGAAAAGCTCTAAGTTTTATTTGGTCCTCGGTTATTCCCTGTGGTTTCATGCTGGTACAGACCATATAAAATTCCATGAGATGTTTGTGTGGATCCTTGTTTGGTAATCTGCGGAATGTAGGGAGGAGATGAATAAGGTCAGTTTTTAATTGGTATGGAGTTTCGCCTTGGGGAAAATCAATGCACAAAGGCCCTTATTCAGTAGGTGCCGCGACTAACTCTCGGATAGTAGGTTCGATCATCAGAATTGTATTACCTGAGTTTGATTCTTCTTCTGGATTTGATTGTTGTCTACTTCTTTCCCGAAGTGTCTGTGCGTGGAGTCTCCTAGCTTTGGCTTCGATCTCCGGGTCGTACTCCACTAATTCTGTCGGATTAGTCCTGGTCATATTTCAAAAGCAAACAAATATTAGTAACTTTGGTGAAGCCCCCGACAACGGCGCCAATTTGACAATTATCATTTTGGATGTCAAAATAAATTCCTTATTCTCAATCAATAAATAAAGGAAATACGAAGTAAAGAGAAGTAAGAGTCGAATCCATAGGGACTTAGAAAATTATAAATTTTTGTCTGATTTATTTATGCCAGGCGTGAAATTGTAAAAATGGGGGGAATTTTGGTAAGAAAATATTAAAATAATAAAAATGATTAAATAAGTAAAAGCAATTAAAGTAAAAATAATAAGATGAAGATTGTGAATAAATACGGTAAAAGTAGCCTCAAGCTTCGCTTTGACTCAATTTCCTTATGATCATCAAATAAGTTTTTCTCTTCGGGATTCACGTCGGTTACTTTGTCTACAAGGGTTATCCCGTGACTCTATCTTGTATACCGAATACCCAAGGCAATCTTTGATTCTGGATTCGGTAATTGATTCTAACAACATCAATTGTCGTAGATCAATTACCGTGTAAGTTCATGACGACCGACTCGGATTGTTGCTTCAATAACCGTCAATTCCGATCTCAATTCCCTCTTGGCGAAGCTATCTCGCCAAGTGTATTCCCAGGAAGTCGAATTGCTTTCTATAAGCCGAACCTTCCTCCCACACATTTAATCACAATAACCTCTTGATCAAAGTCAATCTTTGATTTTTGAAAACTGTTTTGATTTTGAAAAATAAGCGCAGAGATTGAGGGAGATATTCCGAAGATATTAAGGGACCGTTTCAATTCTCCCGTTGGAATTGAATCATCACGACAGCTCTCGGCTTATGAAAAGTTTAGCTAAGCATGACAAAAGTCATACTTAGCATATTAAAAACAAAGCTTGAAAATAAAAGAAAAAGGGAAAAAACTTGAAAAGTAAAAAAAAAAAGAAAACTTTAATAAAACTAGAGAGAAAAGAAGAATGTAATTTGAGTGATAAGTTTAGGGTTACCACAAGTGGGTATTTATAGCCTCTCAAAGCCTAATGGATAAACAAAGAAAATAAATAAAATAATCCTAAAGAAAATTATTTTTTAATTTAAATTCAAACTTAAAATAGTCTCCTAATGCAACTCTGCTCGCCAATTTTCCAAAAGGCGTGCGGATAAAGTCTTCTAGAAACCGTCGCTGACTGGACCTTCTAGAAACTGCAACGTCAGACCGCGTCGTGTCTAGAGTCGTGCCCATATCTCCAGCCGTGACCAAATAATAATAAAAATGCAGAATTCACCCGTTTTGTCACAAATTCCGGAAAGCAAGGACCTGTACAAAAATAAGTATAACATGACCAATTCAACAGCAATAATTCCACAAAATCGAAGAAATAACAAGCAAAGATTAACGATTTTGAACACTCATCAATCGACTTCTATATAGGAGGAAGTCAAGAATAACATATATTGACTTCTCTTCACGATGAAGTCGAGAATAACATTGAAAGATTAACTCCTCTTCGCGAGGGAGTCAGGAATAACAAAGATTGATTTTTCTTCATGAAGAAGTCAAGAGTAACAAAGATTGACTTCTCTTCACGAAGAAGTTAAGAATAACAAAGATTGACTTTTCTTCACGAGGAAGTCGAGAATAACATTGAAAGATTGACTTCTCTTCACGAGTGAGCCGGGAATAACAAAGATATTATTATTTTCACAAAGAAGTCGAAATTAACAGATTTTGACTTCTCTTCACGAGGAAGTCAAGAATAACAAAGATCGAATTCTCTTCACGAGGAAGTCAAGAGGAACAAAGATTGACTTCTCTTCACGAGGAAGTCAAGAATAACAAAGATTGACTTCTCTCCACGATGAAGTCAAGAATAACGAAGATTTATTTCTCTTCACGAGGAAGTCAAGAATAAAAAATATTGACTTATCTTCATGAGGAAGTCAAGAATAACAAAGATTAACTTCTCTTCATGAGGAAGTCAAGAATGACAATGAAAGATTGACTCTTCTTCACGAAGAAGTCAAGAATAACAAAGATTGAAGGTTCTAGGGAAATTATCTTAAGAGAATTATCGATACTAATTGTTCTTTTTCAAGTTGTTCAAATTTCAGTAAGCAAAATTGGTATCGATACTCTAAGAATATTGATCCTACTTTACATAGTTGTATCAATACCACAAACCCGAGTATCGATACTGGTCAAGCCCAACAATCACTAACTGCTAGTTTATTTAAATATTATAAAAGAAGTACTTATACTATCTAATGGCAGTGTCAATATTCCTTGTTTTGGACAATTTTATTTTGCAGAAAATTAATTTCCTAACGGCTCCAAATTAACCATCCTCAACAGCAAAAAATGACTACTAACTCATTCAAACTTATAAAAACAACAAAAGAACACTTAAAGAAGGTTAGAACAGTTGAAGAAGGTTAGAACACTCATCCAAGCAATAGAGATCAAGAGAAAAGCTCTGTCACTCTTTATTTCTTCCTTTCTCTTACATACGTTTTGAGTTCATTGCAAATCTTTTAATTGTTTTTGTTGTGAAATTAAATTTGTAAACAGATATCTTGTGAGATTTTTCTTGTTTAGTTCTTCATCCTTTATAAAAAAAAGGGTTGTCTATGTCATAGTCTTTAAAAAGATAATGATTTGTAAAGGTTACTTTTGAGGTCAGAACAAGAAAAAAATAAATTAGTGAATTTGTTAGAAATGCTTAATGTGGAGCTAAGGTAGTAGATGTAGACTTAGTTTATAAGTCGAACCACTATAAATTCTTGTGTAATTTTTTATATCCTTTCTCTTCCACATCCGAATTTTTCAAAAGGTCAATTCACCCATCTTGTGACTTTTTCGATTGATCATACAACCTCAAAAATCTTAATAGTATCCTTCTTAAATTTTGATATCTTTTAATAGAAATTTAGACTAACTTCTGAAATTATAATTATAATATATACTTAATTATTACTTAATTTCATGCATCATTAGCATTATTATTTATCACATGCATTTTTATATTTGTTTCAGAAAGATAATAGTTTTGTTTGCATCGTATATTTTAATTTGTTTAATATAAAAATAAGTGTCTAAACTATGCTCTCTTTTTTCTTTTGGGTGCCTAAGTTTTTTTTAGTCAATCCAGGTACTTAACATTACAAACGTTATCACTTTAAGTGTCCCAAGCATAACGACCATAAAAAAATTCTATTAAGTAACACGTGTCACATTTATATATATATTTTTTAAGTTTATTTAAAAAAAACTTAAAAATGAGATGAAAGACCCAAATTTCTTTGAAATTAAAAGAGACCCAAAACCCTAAAATTACTAATTCTAATTTCTATTTCCAATAATCCCCGACTGTCTCCGGTCATCACTTTTGATGTCATCATAAAACTCTAAATGCATAAATTCTTAATTTTTTAACCCTAAATTTAATGGGTAAGATTTAGCTGGGATTTAATTGTTTCGTACAGGGATTTAAGAGGGAAAACGCCGAATTGATGTTGAATTAGTCTCGCGGGTTGAATTAGCACCATTGTTTTGAAAACCGGACCGGATCGGCCGGTTCAACCGGTTCAATCAGGAACCGTGTGTTAGTCCGGTTTAATCTAAACCGGTTGAACCGTTACTAGTGAACCGACCAGAACTGCTAAACCGTTCGAATCGGACCGGCTGAAAACCGAAAAAACTGGAAATTTTGTTTTTTTTTAAAAAAAAATTAAACCAAACAACGTCGTTTGTTAAACGAGCCAAGTCGAACTCGAGTATTGCTGAGCTCGACTCGAACTTGAAAACTTTGAAAGTAAACTCAACTCGACTCAAACTCACAAGCTAAAAATTATCAAGTTCAACTCAAACTCGAAATATAATATTGAAACTTGAACTCAAAAAGGCTTGAACTAAAAAAAATTTAGAAGCTCGATTGAAGCCTAAAATTCGAGCTTGATTGAAGTGAAAGAATAGTTCACTCAATGCTCACCAAAAGGCTCCATGATTTTAAATGCCAAATTACCTCTATTATTTATAGAAGTTAGTTGTGATGCTCTTCTATGTTTCTTAACAATGTAAGATTGTTTTGTTCTCATATTTTTACTCTTTAGACTTTTGGGATGCTCTTCTATGTTTCTTAGCCATGTGGGATTGTTTTAAAAAAAAATTAAACCAAACAATATCATTTTGTTATGATTTTTTTAAACCCAAATTTATTTTTTAATTATAGTTATATAATTATATTTATTATTTAATATGTTTTACCTTAAATATTATGTTGTAGTTAATTTGAATCATTTTTTTCACTTGATTTTATGGTTTTTAACTTATATATGTTATGACTTGCTTTGAATATGACTTGTGATATAAAAAATTATTTTTTATTAAATATTTTTGGTATTTTTATTTAATTTTTTAAAAAATTATGACGTCGTCAGGTTCTTCCGACCAGTCGGATCGGTTCGACCGGTTGAACCAGTGAACCGGTAGCATGACCGGATTCTGAAAACCATGATTAGCACTACTCCCACGGGAAATTGGTATCGCTGGAAAAACAGAGAAGGGGAAGGGGACACGGGGAGGGGAGAGGGAAATTAAAATATTATTTTTTTTTAAAAAAAAATTTTTTAAATGATATTTTATTTTTTAAAATAAAAATATAAAAATAGATGTGACACGTGTCACTTAATATACTTATTTTATTAGACACTTATGTGAAAAAAATGTATAGTACTTAATTTTATATTAAAAATTTTGACAAAATGTTGAGACAATAGGAGTATTATTTTATTAGAGGGTTAAGGAAAATGTTGAGATGGTCGAGAAGCATTTCCCAGATCAAAGATAAAAAAACGAACATCAGATTGGAACATTTGAAGAATCCAAGATCATGGATTGAAACCTCATGACTCCATAATCAAGATTTCTAGACAGGCCTTAGCTAGAGTCAAAATCAACTTCGCAACGAAGGATATCTAGCTCGAAGCCAAACATCCACGATTTCAACTCCACGATGGAGGATATCGTGCCACTCAAGACAACACAAGTTCAACTTCACAACGAAGGGACGGCTGGTTGTCAACGAATAACTTTCCAATTTCAAAGCTGATTTTCCACGACGGAGGATATCATGCTACCTATGACAACACAAGTTCAACTTCACAACGAAGGGACGGCTGGTTGTCAACAACAATTTCCCAGTTTCAGGGCCAATTTCAACTTCACAGCGGAGGATATTGGACCCAAGACAGCACAAGCTCAACTTCACAGCGAAGGGGCGGCTGACTGTCAACAAACAATTTCGGAGCCAATCTCAACTTCACAACGAAGGATATTGGACTCGAGACAACACAAGTTCAACTTCACAACGAAGGGACGGCTGGTTGTCAACAAACAATTTTCCGTTTCCAGAGCCAATTTCAACTTCACGACGGAGGATATTGGACTTGGAACAATGCTACTTACTTGGATTTCAACTTCACGACGAAGGTTATCCAACTCAAAGAAGGATTATTTGCCATCAAAATTGTCGAGTTCGACTCCATTCAGCTCGATGACACATCAATCGCACTACTTTCCGGTTGCAGTCGAGGTTTTCAAGTCGAGGAGAGGACCTGGGTTAGCCGTGCCTTAGTGACAAGCAAACATTTTCAAACAGCATAGCTTAAGTCAAGAAAAAGCTATCTGTCAATAAAGATTTCTCAGTTCTATTCCGATCCAAGGTCTTTAAACCGAGAAGAAGACCGAAGGGTAACGGGAAGCCACGTGCTGATTCAAATTCTGAACTACGGCTTTAATTTCATATCATTTCAAGATGAACTCGACTTCACGATGGAGGAGTCATCCGTAACTCAATTCGACAGGGAGTTATTGAAACATCAGAGTTAATTTTCAACTCCACTGAACGAAAAGTGTGTCTTTTAATCTTTGCCCTATCCTCGTTACACGACTATGGGCAAAGAGGGGCAGCTGTCAACACACATTTTTCGTCCTAATAGGATTCAAACTCCTAAAAATAGGATAGAATTTTAGGATTCAAACTCCTAAAGATATGATAGAATTTTGCTAGGATTCAAAAAATAGGATAGAATTTTATGATTTAAACTCCTAAAGATAGGATCCACAAGCACTATAAATAGCCATTGTAACTCACCATTGTAAGACACGATTTACACACAAAACACATAGGAAAGCACGGGAAGATATAAAGGCAAAGCTATTGTAAAGGATTCGAAAAGGAAATAAAATGTAGCATTTTCTTTTTTCTTTCTTTTGAATGTGCACGTTATTTTTCTTGAAATTTGGTTCGAATAACCCAAAACATGGGTTGCGCCGATGACCAAAATGGGTGGGGTTTCGATGTTTCGAACCTAGATCTACCCCGAGGCTTATTTTTAAAAACCGATTTGATTTTCGGTTAAAGGAGGGGAAGAGTTTTTTAAAAATCTATATTAGTCTCTTTATTTATTATATGGATATTTTATTCATTTTTTTATTATTCATGTTATTATTATATGTATATATATATATTAAATTATTTTCATTTGATTTTTTACTATATTTTTTTATTATTATTATTATATATATATTTCTTTAATATTTTATTTATAAGTCTAATATTACTATATATATATTATAATTATCTTTATCTAGTCGTATGTATTTTTTATACTTTTAATAGTTTATTTATATACATATAATTAAATATATATATTCTTAATTATTTTTATTTGATTATTTCGTTATTTATGTAATATATCTTATAACTTTATATATTTATATTATTTTTTATTATTTTCATTTTTTTATTCATTATTATTATATTTTTTAAAAAAAAACCTTGTGTCTTTATCATTATTATTATTAAACATTATATTATATACTACTAACCTAGAGGATCCATTTTTTGTCTTATTTCTTACTAAAGCCCCCACTTTCGGTGAATTGAGAGGGTAACTTTTCTATTTTTAAGTATATATATATATTTATATTTCTTTTTCCTTTTTTCAAATATTACTATATATAATTATTACTTTACTATTTTTTTTCTTATCTTACTTATTATTTTATTTATTTTATTTTTCTCTTGTATCTTATTTGTTTTCTTTACCTTGTTTATCTAACACATTTCTCGATTTTTTTTTCAAATCAATCAAGGGTAAGTAATTAGGATCGAAACTTTACCTTTTAATTTAACTTGTTATTTTTCTTAATTAAGACAACTGGAAATTACGTAGTACCGAAAGGGCGGTTCAAGGGTGCTAATCCTTTCTTGACCGTAACCGACTCCCGAGCCCGACATATTTCTGGTAAGACGCAGATCAGGTAAGAAATAGGGTATCCGATCAACCCATTTATTTTTAAATAAATGATCGGTGGCGACTCCAATCCACATTTTTCAAGTCGAAGCCCAATTCCGGGGCCCAACCGAAAGACGGTTGCGACACATCGTACATTTTAATTTGGCTTAATATAAAAATAAAATATATTTTATTTTTTCTTTTGGGTGTCTAAGATTTTTTAGTCAATCCAGGAATATAAAATTACAAACGTTATCACTTTAAGTGTCTTGAGCATAAAGGCTATTAAAAAATTCTGTTAAATAACACGTGCCGCGTTTATATATTTTTTAAAAATATTTAAAAAATCTTAAAAATTAGAGAAAATACCCAAATTTCTTTGAAATTAAAAGAGACCCAAAACCCTCAAATTGCTAATTCAAATTTCTATTTGCAATAATCCCCGACCATCTCCGGCCCTGATCGATCATCACCTTTGTTGTCATTCTAAACCTTTAAATACATAAATTCCATATTTTTAACCCTAAATTGAATGGGAAAGGGATTTAATTGTTTCTTACAAGGATTTAAGAGGGAAAAGGCCGAACTGATGTTGAATTAGTGTCGGGGGGTTGAATTAGCACTACTAACAGGGGAAATTGGTGTCGCTGGAAAAAGAGCGAAGGGGACACGGGGAGGGAAGAGGGCAACTAAAATATTTTTTAAAAAATAGTTTTTTAAATGATATTTTTATTTTTTAAATAAAAAATTATATAAAAATAGATGTGACACTAGGGATGAGCATGGGTCGGGTTTTTGGTCCACCCAAAACCCGACCGGAGAAAAAGGAGTCCTCCACCCGAGACCCGACCCGACCCGACCGAAACAAGATTTCACCCGACCCGATATATAACTTAAAAACCCGACCTGTTCCGACCCGAAATAATATAAAAATATTATTTTTATTCAATAAAAACAGTAACTTAACTGAAAAAAATAATATATATAGGGGTATTATTGTAATTATTCCTAAATATATAAGATAAAATTATATATTTTTCGGGTCGGGCGGGTATTTTTCACCCTAAATCCGAACTCGACCCGAACATCACATTAAAAAAAACTAACTCAATCCGACCCGAACCCTATTTTTAAAAAAAACATGACCCGATCAGGTTTAAAAAATAATTTTTTTAAATGATATTTTATTTTTTAAAATAAAAAATATATAAAAATAGATGTGACACGTGTCACTTAATATACTTATTTTAATAGACACTTATGTGAAAAAAATGTATAGTACTTAATTTTATATTAAAAATTTTGACAAAATGTTGAGACAATAGGAGTATTATTTTATTAGAGGGTTAAGGAAAAAGTCTCTTAAATAGTTGGAATGTGATATCCTTTAAAAGTAAAAATCTAGCGAATTGTGTTGTTTATTTAAAAAAAAATCAATTTAGATTTTATTTTCAAATAAAGCTTATTTTGTTTAAATAAATTTACATTCATAAAGAATCAGAATTCAAAATCACATTTGGACTCGTAAATTCTAATTTAAAGACAACATATAATCAATTAAGTATCAAGTTTGAGATTTGTAAGGGTGTTAAGTGTTTCCTACATATAACTAACTCTTGAATTTGCTTAATTTTTTAATCTCTAATTAAACAGAGATTTCAAATTTGTCCTTAAAAAGATATTTTAAAAAATTTCTTTTAAAAGGCAGTTTTATAGGTGTTTGTTCATATCCAACCCTAAATGATATATATCTACTCCCATCTTATTTTCAAAATTGGTATTTTTAAATAATTATGAACACGAATATTAAAAAAAAATCAACGAGCTTAAAGATCTTTCTGATAGAGTAACTGTACAACGAAAAAAAGTTTCTATAGGAAAGATTTGACCAACTCCCCTACTTAGTGTCTCACAAAGAACAACATACAGTTGCCCTATTTATGAAGTTCAACATATGATATATTGAGAGCATTTCTAAGCAAAGTGAAAGTAGTATAACGTTTATGGGGAAAAACCAAATAATTTAGGAGAATAACTTGATCGAATTTTTAAATATGATATTAGGTTTATTGCATTATTTCCAAATTAATATCAAATTGTATAAATTTTAAGATTAAGAGTGTTACTATACCAGGCGTTGTTAGTTGTTAGACGTCTGTTTGATCGTTTCAATTTTAACAGTAGAATGATTTGTTATAATATATTTGAATTTAGTGATTAAATTATAAATTTAAAAGGAAAAAGGTTACTCATTTATAACCGACAACGACTCATGTTTCTATTATAAGCTTTGAATGTTTTACTTCCGTTAAGCAAGTGGATAGGATAGACTAAAATCTGAATAATATATAAAGCATTGCCTCTCTGATATTCTTTTGTGGACTTCAGTAGGACATAAACTAGGAGATTTTGATGTCTTTTATACGTAAAGGGATTCTATGAATAAACGACGATGCCACGTTGAGCATTGATATGCTTGTCCATATGTTTTGTTTGCTCAGCCTGCCTGTTTCAAATAATTTTGGGCGTTCCTCATAGCAACTAATGGTTAAGATGTAAGGCATGATTTTAATGCTTTAAGACTTTTACATTAATATTAATTTAACTGTAATTTAAAACACACGATGATAACACGCTTTTAATACAGATTTATATTATGATTAAAGAGATCAATCGGTGTCCGACCAGTAGATATCCATGCCCCCCCAATCACTTTCAGGAACTCCAAGAGCCTTCCAAACTGCTTTGGAGGCATCAACGATGTTATTAGGGCAAGGAGGCTGATAATCATGGTCCGAATCGCATCCCATCGTAGAATCACATTCGTCGACGACTTTAGCCCTCACACTTCTTCCATTACCATAAATGTTAATATACTTCAAACACCTCTTTTTGTCGTTAAACCACCCGGTTGAAAGTGCCACCACAGGGTCATCATCCGAGTGGTATTGGTTGTCACATTCCGACGGGCCGCCGCCATCTCCACCGGCCTGAAAGCTGTTGAGTGTCAACGTTGCTTTCGTATGGCTCGACACGAGCGGTGAACATTTATATGTTGTGTAGAGCTTCCCAACTTTACAACAGTCAGAGTCGTTTTCAGTGTTGCATTGCCCAGGAGGAGGATTTTTCCCTCTTATTGTCCCACTAGGCCTGCAAGTTTGAGCTTTAACACTTGCGAATATATACACAACGCAAAGGAGAATTATGAAGACACTTGAACCAGCTTGCTTCTTCATTTTCTAATTCAGCTTTGTTTTAATGTTTTGGTTGTGCCAAACTACAACTGGGGAAAGGCAATATATAGAGATTATAGCTCCAAGTAATTTAAAATATCACTCTTTCAAACTTTAAATTAGGACAAATTTGTGGCACCTTCGGACTACCAAGGATAATATATTCTTTTTTAACTTGCAGAAAATATAGACAAATATAGGTATAAATATTATGGTGGACCGCTAGAATGGAAGATTTGTGAGTTGAGTTAATGTATAAAAGTATATGCAATGAATCAAACATGTATTGTACCGATAAGGAATATTCTTTTAATCACGATTGTGTTCATCAAGTTAAAAGAAATTTAGTTAGTTAAGATAATGAATTGTATTTTATGATTTAAACTCACTTTAATTTTTTTTTTCAAGTAGAGTTGAGTTTATAAAGTTTGAGTCGAATCGAAGTGTTCGAATTTATATTCAAATTTAATTATAATTATTTTTAGTATTATAGTATTTATTCTATTTTTTTTCACTTTCTCTAACCATAATATATATATATATATATTCATATTTCTTTCCTTTCCATTTTATAATGTTACTAAACAAATCAAATAGAATCGAATATCATTATAAATAAAAGGGTAAAATATATCATTGATCACCTAACTATTTAGCCCTTTTATTTTACCATCGATCTTTCAATTTTGTCAATCAGACCACTTAACTATATAATTTTTTCAATCAAGCCACTTGTTGTTAATATCTAACGGAAATACCGACATGGTAGTTAATAAAATTGGTATAATTATACATTTAATCCTCAATAATTAGGCATTTTATCAATTTGGTCCTACATCAAATTTAATTCAATAAATTTAATCCACCAATTAGATGGTGAAACATGTCACCATTAGATTAAATGTTTTTCTATAATTTAAATTTATTTAAGGGTAAATTACATCGTTCCTCACTGTATTATACTCTCTCTCCTATTTTCCTCACCCAACTTTAACTTTTCTATTTTGCTCACTAAACTTTACAAATTGAATCATTTTGCTCACTCCCCCGTTTTCTCTCTAATGACTGATGATGTGGCTTTTTTATTATTTAATATAAAAAAATTTAAAAAATAAATTAAAAACGGAAATGTGGTCGGATGCCACATTCGACCATTGGCGACAACCATAGATAGTGGTCGTTTGTGCCCAAATTGGGATGGGTCGCATCGCCTCGATGTCACGAGATCAAATTCAACCTCCATTTTGTCAGAAGTTGCTCCGAAGCCCACGAATTTGAGATTGGAAGTGAGGAAACTGAAACGTTTCAATCCAAATTCACGGGTTTTGGGATATTTTCTGGTGAAACAACCACCAGGTTCAGACTCATGGGTCGAGACAAATCAACCCGTCCCATTTTGGGTTCGAACGGCCACCATCTACGGCGGTCGGAATGAAAATGACGTGGTGGTCGACGAAAAGAAAATGGAGAAGAGAAGGAAAAAGGGTAAATTACACCATGAGTCATTAAACTTTACTCTCTCTCATATTTTACTCACCAAAACGACATAGTTTTAGAGTATATTTGAGTTTTTCAAAACGGCATCATTTTGATTCCTGTGCCACATCATAATGCTGTTAAAAAGTTACGGTAGAGTAAGCAAAATGATTCAATCTGTAAAGTTCAGTGAGCAAAATAGAAAAATTGAAAGTTAGGTGAGGAAAATAAGAGAGAGAGTATAGTACAGTGAAGAATGGTGTCATTTACCCCTCACCATATGGTTAAATGAAAATCAAATAACATATAGATGCATAAGAATAAAGAAGGTTTGGGGGAAATTGAACCTGGGGCACTCGGTTGAAATTAGGGATGGGATGGTCGGGTTTGGTTTGGGTTAGGCCAACCCGACCTGACCTGAAAATTTTACATCCTTCACCGACCCTACCTGACCCGAAAAATATATACCCTTCACCCGATCCGAACCCGACCTAACTTTTTGAGATAAAATTCGAATCAGACCCGACTTGACCCGAAATAATAAAAGATGTTATTTTTATTCAATAAAAACAGTGATTTAATTGAAAAATAATAATATAAAGAGGGGTATTTTTTTAATTATATCTAAATATATAAAGTAAAATTATATTTTTTGGATCAGATCATATATTTTTTACTCTAAACTCGAATCTGACCTGACCCGAACCTAAATTTTAAAAAAAAAACCCGACCCGATATACTATTCCCCTCGTACCCCTTTTATTCTTATGCCTCTATATGCTATTTGATTTTCATTTAACCCGATGGTGACACTATCTACTTATCCATTTGGTTGGAAGATAAATATATAATTAAATAAAGCGAAGAATAATGTTTGACAACACAAGCTTGTGTTGCTGTAAAAATGGCTCCAGAATCAGTTGTTCGATAACATCAGCCAACACTTGGTACCTGTTTAGATAAAATAATCCTTTTGGTTTGTCACCTACTTCTTCCTTATCTCTTCTGCTTCTGCTTCTGCTTCTGCAACTCTTCCTCACCAACTTCTTCTCCCCATTCTGAAACTCCAGACCCGTACTATACTGTGAAAACTTCAAATCCGGAACCCCTTCACTAGCAGTAACAACCTCGCTGATAAGATTCTGACAATAAAAAATTGAACTCCCTTCGTTTAAATTCTTATAAGTAAACTCTAAAAGCTCACTAACTGGAACTGTTTTGATAGAAACATCCATGGAATCCCCTTCTACTCGGGTGACACAATGATTACAATCTGGGCTAGAACGGACTTAGCACAGATCTGATTGGTTCCGTTTAATCAGCTTAAGTACACATTATAGCAAGTTTTAAAGATGAGAAGCAAGCAATCGCCACGGACCAAAAAGTAAGAGCATCCAACGGCGGACAGCAAAACTCGGAGCATAGCAAACTCTATCGATCCGTCGCCAATGACACCGACCTTTTTGATGGCCTATTATCTAAATTTCTCATTAAGATCTATTACATTGTATCCATATCTAAATGATGGTCTTTTTGGTTTGAAGCATGAATCCAATATATAACTTTGAGGCCGTTTTAGTCCTCTTTCCTACAGAAGGATTCGACCTCCTATGACTAAACGCCTCTTCTTGTCATTCTTCTTTCTTGGGTCAACTGGGTTAGTATTGCTCTCTAACCGTTCCTAATTGATTTGTTAAACCTTGTTTACTACAATAAATTTGTCAATTTATGATAAAATTTATATATGACGTTACTTATATCATCACAAAATATATTATAATGTGATGTTTTTTTTATTTTCGTCATATTTATTGATTAATGGTATATCTTTTACGATAATTTTAAAAATTATCATTAATTTTTGTCACTGTATGTTTGGCGTCAAAATCTTTCCACCAAATTCTTTGGTGGAAAACCTTTTAATGACATTTAGATAAAATAATGACGGTGTAAAATCGTCTCCAATGAAAAACATGTATTAGTGACGATTTATTATAATGACGATTGAATTTGAAATAGTGGTATTGCACATTTGTCACTAATAAGTTTTATTCGTGACAATTTAATTTATCATATTTTATAAGACACTAAAAGTGACATTTTATTATTGTGACAAAAAATAGTTTTAGAACGACGAAATCAATTATTTGTCACTTGTTTTTATCTCTATTTTTTATATGACGATTTTAAAAGACGTCATAAAATTATGTCAGTTAATGTTAAAAAATAAGATAATCTAACAACCTTATTAAATTATATATTTTATAGATATTTTATATATTTTTTATTTTATTAACATTATTCTATATTAGATTATCTCTCATTCAAATATTTTTAAAGTAAAACATAAAATAATAAATCGTTAAATTTACTCATTTAAATTCGTCGCTCTACAATTCCGAGAACACAAGTCTTTTTTATTCATATTCTGCTTTCCCCAGTCCTACTCTTTCAATCGCTCCAGCACTTTTACAATTTACAAAGGTCTTTGGAAACCCTAAAACAATAAATTTACTCATCAAGGAAGGACGAATGGCGGTCCATTGCAATTCCGCTCCTCTGTGTTGTAAACCATTGAGAAACAGAGGCCCCAGACCCGTATCCGCTCTCTTACCCGCTCGTCTATCCTCAATTCCTCGAACCTATTCAGCTTCCGTTCAAATAGATTAAAGCTCTCAACCTGTAGGTATTCATTAACTTTTAAACCAAAATCTACGATTCATTCTGTATGGTTTAGTCTTTATATGTATATGTTTTCGTTTCGGGTTGGTTTCACAGGTGGGATAAGGGGGTTTCTGTTGTTGTTTCTGAAGAGAGTGCTGTTGGGTCCAGCTCTTCTGGGACTGATGTATTCAACCTCACTTACCTAGAGGTGGGTTTCTTTTTCTTTATGATTTAGTAGTTTCAGTTAATTTTCACCCTCTTTTTTGTTGTTGACATGGTTTAGTTTTTTGTTTTTAGGGGAATAGTTGGTTGTGGGATGTAAGTGGGGTTAAACTTTTGGTTGATCCAATTCTGGTTGGTAACTTGGACTTCGGCATTCCATTGCTCTATGATGCTGCCAAGAAATTTATTAAGAATTTCAAGGTTTCTTTTTGTATCCATGTTATATATATATATAATTTGCTTTGTTGTTTAATAAGTGTGTTTGTTGTAATTGGGGTGTAACTTCCTTTGTGCAGCTTTCTGATCTTCCTCAACTTGATTACTTACTGATTACACAAAACGTTGATGATCACTGCCATTTAAGGACCTTAAAACCGCTCTCGGAAATGTCCCCAAATCTTAAGAGTCGTCGCAACTCCAAATGCCAAGCCTTTGTTGGATCCACTTTTCAGAAATGTGAGTTAAATCGTTAATTTAGTTTTCAGGGGTTCTACTAGGAATCTGTTACTGTTTATGGTTCACGTTCCACTGTATTTTTTGTGGTTTGGTTCATTGAATATACCATCATAAATAGATGATAGTGTTAAATGTAAACAATTCAGGACAACTTGTCATTTTATTAATCTATTTAGTTGTAGAGCATTTGGTTTTAAACTAATTTTCAACCGAATCTGCTACTGTTTGATGTATCCATGCATATGGCTTTACTTCTGTTCACTGTTGCATTAGAATCTTTCAGGTCACATATCTAGAACCTGGTAAGGAGTCTGAAGTTGAATCAAGCAATGGTTCCAAAGTCAGAATTCAAGATACTCCTGGGCTAGTTCTCGGTCCTCCATGGCAACGACCTGCGAATGGGTAAGGCTCTCCGAGCTTCAACTTGAGAATGTGACTTTAAGTATAATGCTTGCACTCTCCGTTACTAATCATTGGTACCGTATGGTGTGCAATATTATTTTCTTATGACTGAACTTACATGTATGGTTTTTGCCACGACGGTCTTGGAATTATGTGTTTCAGGTATCTAGTCATTTCTCCACAGGGCCAATTAACTCTCTATTATGAACCTCATTGCGTATACAACAAAGATTTTCTTGAGAAGGAGCGTGGCTACATCGTTATCACCCCAGTCATCAAGCAGCTTCTTCAATGCTATTATTGTTCATTTTCACTTTCATCTCTGTAAATACCTTGGCAACATTAATGCTATTATTGTTTAAGAAAAATCCTATGGTAAGTTGGACACTTTTGATATTTATTATAAAGTTTATTTTTATTTTAAAGTCTAATTTTTATTTTTAAAATCATATAGTGCAAGGATGATGAAGAACCAAATAGGAAGGATTTCTTCAAGGCAACTCATTATTCAAATGAAAAAGGATGGACAACTTCTGAGGCACAAGCAAAATATGTAAGACCTTACAAAATTAAGTATTAAATTGTAATTTTCATCTAAGGATTATTTTATTTATGAATGACTTTTTTAGGAGAAAATGGTGGAGTTGCAATCAACTCCAACTGAAGAAGGAGCAGAACCTAAGAATATTGATGATATAATGGATGAGGTACTTGGTACTAGATCAGGATACATTCAGGGGCTTAGATATGGGCCAAAGCCTAAGAAAGCAAATTCAAGTGCAGATACAATCGAGTTAAAAAAGAGTTTGAAGAATAAAGAAGATGAACTTAATAACTATAAGTCAAATTTTGAATTGATTCAAACTCAAATGGAAGCTATGAGATCTGCTTTGTTAGCTGTTGGAATTCAAGTGCCATCAATTCAATTTTCAGGTAAACAATATGGTTAATCAAATAAAAATTATTATATAATATTAATTGTAGTAACTAGTGTTGATATTTTAATTTGTAGCATCAAATGATACCACGAACACAACATCAACAAAATCACAACCGACTCAAGGTTTGGATTGAGATTGCTACAATGAAATATTCCACAAGTCATATTATTATCATATTATTTTTATTTTATGCAAACATTTAAACATTTTTATATTTATAGAAATGAAATTATTATGTTTTTAGCGAAATATTTGTTTAAATCTTATTATTTTGCAATAAGTGAACTATTTTTTTATTTAGATTTGTATAAATAATTTTTTAATATATATTGTCATTAAAAATGTGACAATTTTTAGTTTTGCCACTATGACCTTATATATGGTGACGTTATGCATAATCATCATTCAAAATATTATTAGGTAACGATATATTATGTCATTAAAAATGTGATAATATCTCTTTCGTCACATATAAGTTGATTTTAATGCATTATTTTTTACGATATAAATCATCAATAACAAAATTTTTCATAATTTAATGACATAATAAGTTGTCATTGAATATTAATTATATAGTTATGTTATATATAAATATCATTCATGTTACTATTAGGTGACGATATATTATGTTACTAATAATGTGACAATTTTTTTTTCGTCACGTATACAATGAAATTATTGTGTTATTGGTGACGGTATGATTTATTAATAACGAAAATGTACATCATTTAGTGACAAAAGTAATTGTCACTGAATGCAAATTAAACTGTGACGTTAACCATTAACGTCACTATATATTTAACAATACATGACGATAACACATACATCGTCACTTTTGACATTTAGTGACACACCTAGGGTGACAATTATCGTGACATTGATTTTTACGTCACACAATACATCAACTGACATAAATTGAAGTTTTAGTGACAATAACCTAGATGCCACTAATAAGAAAATTTGTTGTAATGTAGAACAACCTGCTAACCAACTTATCTAGTTTCGATTACTTGGGATAGGATATTTGGCAACTAGCTTTTATTTCTCGTTGGTCTGAGCTACACAAATCCAACTTATGTTATTGCCATACAGCCTTCAATTCTAGTGTTCACCTTTCTCTTGGCTGTGATGATGAAAAAGATTTTTTGTTTTTTGATATCGGTTCATTTCTATATTTCTTATAAACTAAATGTATATATTTTGATGTCTGTTGCCTTTTGCCATATTTTGTATGAAACTGATCTACTTGCAGTACAGAAGAGTGAATTTGCAAAAGACTGAAGGTCAAGCAAAGGTTGGAGGTATTGTGGAATACGGCTATCGGATAGAGTAAAATCGTAACTGATAATTTGAGAAAATAAAAATAAAGATAAAGAAGACACAATATTTATGTGGAAAACCCCTAAATAATATAGGGTAAAAACCATGAGAAAATGTAGAAGAATTTCACTATGAGAAAATAGGAATTACAACTTCTCTCGATCTAACAAGGAGAAAACAATGACAATTCTCTCTTGATAAAAAGGAGAAAACAACTCTCAAGAAAACTCTCTAAATTCTCTAGTATTGGAAGAAAGCTAGAATGATTTGAGATGGTTTTAAAGCTAAATGTGTTAGGGTATTTATAGTTGAAGTTTAAGGACTAATCTTATAAATATCTTAAAGTGTAGGGACTAATAGAGAAATTTTACCATACCATTTTTTTAACAATTTCTGTGCAACTTTCTGTGCATATTGCTGCCAACTTACAATGCAACTTTCGGTGCATTATTCAAGACCAATTTTCAACAATCTCCCACTTGAAGATTTGATTGGAACAATCATATCTTCACACCATTCTTTCTACCTTGTACCATCATGTTGCTTACGTATCTGATAGGACACAAGAGGATCGACAGCAAGTAAATTTATTAGCATTGATCTCTTTCGTCATGAAATCTACTATGTTGTCTTTGGTATGGATCTTCTGCATATCTATCGTCCCTTCTTCCACATTTTCATGAATGAAATGGTACTAAACTTGTATATGTTTTGTCCTTGAATGAAATGTTGGATTCCTTGCTAGATGCAAGGTGCTTTGACTATCACAAAACAGAGAGACGTACTCTTGATTGTGCCCAAGCTCCTCCAATAGCATCTTTAACCAGATTGCTTCTTTACTGGCTTGTGTAGCTGCTACATATTATGCTATGTTGTGGATGTAGCCACTACTGACTGCAATTTTAAAAACCAACTTACAGCTTCACCAGCAACTTTGAACACATATCCTGTAGTAGATTTGCTTTTATCCAAATCTTCTGCATAGTCAGAATCAACATACCCATTGATAAGTAAATTTGATACTCCGTAACATAATGTAACATTTGAGGTCCCTTTGATGTATCTCAAGATCCTCTTTACTGTATTTCAATGCTCTTTTATTGGATTCGCCGTGTATCGACTAACCACTCCCACTTCTTGTGCAATATTTGGTCTTGTGCATATCATAGCGAACATTAAACTTCCCACTGCTGATGCATACGGTACTCAAGACATCTATATCCTCTTTTCTTCACTGTTAGGACTCATACTTGAGGATAATTTGAATTTAATAGGAAGAGGTAGAAATTGGCTTACAATCTTGCATGTTGAATCGTGACAAAATCTTCTTCAAGTAATTCTTTTGTGAAAGCCAAATCTTCCTATTATTTCTGTCTCGGTGAATTTGCATCCCCAAAATCTTGTTTGTTGATCCCAAGTCCTTTATTTCAAATTCCCTAGCCAGTTGTGTCTTCAATTCTTTAATATGATCTTCTACAAAGATAATATATCTGCTGATGATCACTTTGTGGACAGTGGGATCCTACAAGCGATACCCCTTTACACTATTATCATACCCCTAAAATTTGCATTTCCTGGATTTTGAATCCAGCTTTGAAATTTTTTGGGAGTTGTGCATCATGTACATAATACTTCCAAATACATGGAGGTTTGAATAATCAGTTAGTTTACCAGTTCACATGTCTATTGGTGTCTTCATCTCTATTGCAGCTGATGGAGCTCAATTCACCAAATAACATGTGGCATTGATTGCTTCTACCTAAAATGATTTTTCTAGGCCGCAGCCCTCAACATTGCTCTTGTTCTTTCTAATAAGGTTCTGTTCATCCGCTCTGCCACTCTATTTTGATAAGGAGTGTTCTCCACTATGAACTGTCTTTTGATGCATTCTTTCCTACAAAAGTCATCAAATTTTTCACTTGTGTATTCTCCTCCATTATTTGTTCTGAAACACTCGATCTTATTTCCAGAATCAAGTTCCACCAGCGCTTTAAAGTTTTTGAAAGTTGAAAACACATCTGACTTCTTCGTAATAGGGTACACCCAACATCTCTTGGAGTAGTTATCAATAAATGAAACAAAGTATTTTGCTCCGCCTAGGGATGTAACTGGTGCTTGCCATACGTTAGAATGAACCAATTCTAGAACACTTTTGCCTCTAGAATTTGACATGTTATGTAACACCCAATTTAGGGGCTAAAATTAAGAAATTATAAAGCGGTGGATTTAATTTGGTATTTTAAAAGAAATAGGGGATTAAATTGTAAATTTTTAAAGTTGGCAGACCGTTTTATGAAGTGCAGGAAGTTCAGTGACTAAACTCTTGGTTTAGCCAATTTCCTATAGGAGAGAATTATAAACTCTCCCCCGTGCGCAGAATCAGAAAATTTTCCAGTTTTCCCTCTCCAACAACCCAACTTCCAACTCCGATCTACTCGCCGTCCGACCTCCAAACGACGAGCCAAAACCACCATCGTGTTCGTTGTCAATCGAGGAACAAAACCCCTCAAACCTTTCGTCGTGAATCATCGCCGTTCGTCGTGAATTTCAGTCGGAAGTATCGTCGTGAATTTCAGTCGGAAGTATCGTCGGTAATAACTCGATTTTAATTGGTTTTTCATCGATTCACGACGATCGGGTCATCCGTTTACGACACCTCTCGCACCATCGTGTTCGTTGCATCGTTCCGAGTTCGCCGGAGTCATCCTTGGTCTCCGTCGACGGCGGAGCGTGAGAAGGTGAAGCGGTCAAAGTTTGCGATTTGTTGAAATCGAGCTCTCCGCCGTTCAAAATTGTGAACCGAACTTTGTAAGTATCTCAAAATCGCTCAAAATAATTTTTAGGAATTTTTTCGGGATTTTAGCACTGTTCACGCGCCCCCACGCGACGCCACTGCGCGTGGGGAAGAAAAAATGACCGGTTTGACCGGTTTTGGTGCATAGTTGACCGGTTTGGCCGGTCACAACCCGACCCGTTGACCGTTTACCCGACCCGACCCGTTGACCGTTGACTCATTGACCGTTGACCGGCGTTGACCACTGTTGACCAAAACTTTGACTGGCTTTGACCGGGCATTAAACGACCTTTGACTTCGACCGAGTATACCTATCCTGACATTTTTCGACGTTCCAAATCCGATTCCGCTGTCCGTTTTTTGAAATTCGAACCCGAAGGCCTCGAAATTGCCGGTCAAACCCGTTGACTTTGATTTTGACCAAAAATTCCAAATTTCCGAAAAGTCATATTTTATGCTTTCGACGTTCTGAATCCGAATCCGAAGTCCGTTTCGCCAAATTCAAAACCGGTAAGCCGTATTTCACTGATTTATCACCCGATTCGATCCGTTTATCGTAATTAAGCTCCGTTTCTGATATAATTTCTGTTTATATGGATCCGAGGAAATATTGGATGTTGAATTGAAGATCAAAGGTGTTCGAATGGAATTTTTACGGTCGATCAGTATTGCACAGAAATCGAGGTAATACTTTACTACCTCTTTATGCTTTATGGAACATGTTGATATTGGTAAATGCATGAATAAGATAATGTTGGTCACTTTTGTGGAGTTGAATAATTTATTCACTCGATATGAATGTGGTAGAAATTCTATAACTGAATACAGATCGAATGACTAATATAAGAGATTGAAAGATTGTTAGAATTAAATTACAAGTTTGTGAATAGTGATAAAGAAATCAGACATGGATTTGTAAATTATATTTTATATCATCAAAGGTTAAATGTTAAAGGTACTTGGATGGGAAATTATGAGAATACTTCGGTATGGTAAAAATACGAAATTACCCTTATATTGGAAAATGATAAGAATTGTCCCTAGAAGTGGATTAATAAATCTGAAAAGACATATTGATACGATAAATACATTGATGTGCATAAGAAATGATAGTTATACTTAGAAATTATGGATAACCGGTTTTTAACCCCAAGAGGGTTTATGCAAGATACTAGAAGTGTGTTAAGGGAATTATTTCAAGATCAGAGAGTGTTCAAGAAAGCAATTAATCATAGGATCTCTAAATTATATTATTTTCGTTAAGAGCTAATATCAAACTTATCTGGTTAAGAAATTACGGAAATGCCCTTAAGAGATAGAATAGTCTGAGATGACTCTGAATGAGAAAATACTTAGAGGATTCGTACTTAACTCGATTAAGTATGGATTTAATTGTTAAGATCCCGACTTAGTGCAGGAAAATTTCTGATATTCCGTTTGTAAAGTCTGAGAAGACACTTGACCTGAAAATATTCGAATAATGAGTAAATACTTGAAGAGTAATTTATCGGGGGTATTCTGCTGTCAGAATTGTTCGAAAGGACTGAAGTAAATGATAAGATTGAATTAAATAATAAGATCGGATGGAAGGAAAAGATTGAAATACCGTAGATCTATAAAATGACAAAAATACCCCTGTAATGGAAATGACCCAAGATTATCACCAAGCTCAGGAATGATTGGATATCCTCGAGCTCTGAAATGAATGGAATAAAACTAAATACCAAAATTACCAAAATACCCTCATGACCTATACCAAGTAAATGCCTTGGATTAATTAAGGAATCCAAATAAACATAGGTATTGGCATACCTTTAAAAGTAATGGGAAATAATTTAAGTTAGTAGATCAACCCTAAATCTATGTCAATACCTGAATAGCATAGATATTACTGGAATGCGTGTTCGTCTTCTTAAGTTTGGCTCGATGATAATTTTGGAAGTATTCAACTCAACTCAACTCTAGATCGTATTCAGTACTATGAATTAGACGTTTGTTAGTCAAATCAACCATGAAGACCAAATCGAATGGAATGGAAGTACAACATGTATCTAAAATTCAGTAACGTCTAAATTACTCTGAAAAACCCCGAAGTAACTGGAATGGATTTGACTGCTAAATAAGCTAAGTAACATCAATGATCGAGGATTAAGTAAGTGAATTGGATAAGTCTGGAAATTCTGATGAGTTTATAAGATGTACTGTCCTTATGGAACATGAACTACAAATCAAGCACGTCAGTATTTCATGATATCGTGGAAGCTTGGAAATGAAATAAAGATCATTGGAAGATCTATTCAGCGATGATTCTGAAGGTGATCTATGAACAAGAATTTGTGGTATTAAAAAGTATATACCCTGGAAGGGAAATGAATTGACCAGTGGATATAAATTGTTAAGGTTCTGAATCTTCGTTATCAAGTTGTTCGATTATCCGATCAATTGACATGGATACAAAGGATTCTGAATACCCTTCTGATTACGTACAACTTCTGAAAACTGTCCGAATAAGATATGATCCTGATAATTCACATTCTGAATAACTGATGATTCTGTCAGTTAATGAACTCTTCCAATAGTGATTCTAAATTTCAACATTCTATCGTTAAACTAAAGATTTGTGTTTCTCTGCCCGATAAGATTATCTTGTATCTCTAAATAATATTTGGAAACTCTAGTGTGTTCCTTACTTATATGAATATTTTATCTGATTTCTGATTTGAATTATGTTCTGACATCTGATCTGAAATCTGTTCTGATTCCTAACCTGGATTCTGTTCTGATATCTGATCTGAATTATGTTTTGATTTCTGATATCTCCGTTTACCGACGGAGAAATATTTTATCTGGGGGTTTATTGTTGGAGGAAGATTATCTGCAGACTCCTCGGCTTTGTGCTCAGGGTCTAAATGGCATGTGCGGTTGGGTGTATGGTTCTGGGGAACCTACACATTTATGATGTGAACGGATGGGGGTATATATATATGTTTTAAAAGATCTGTATCTTTTTACTGAATTTTTCGGGAACACACTAGAAAACCTATTCTGAACTCCTGAACTCAATCATCCGAATTATTTATCTGAACTGAAAGCTCATTGTCCGTTAGCACCTGAAATATCAGTAGGATCCCTGCTCAGTATAAAAATCTGTAAATATCTAAACCAATAAGGAAAATATGTTTATCTGTATCTGCACGTTTTTCAGCATCATCTGGTAGTTCTGTATTACTGAGCTTTTCGAAGCTCATTCTATTACTCACCTTTTCAGGTTAAAAGAATTGTATCAGTGCATCTATCGACTTCAGTAAGGGAGTTCTTTCGGCGTTGTTGCAGAGTATGGTACATGTGATTAGGGGGCATGTAATTGTATTTTGATTTATATATGAGTCTGAAAATCTATTTTATTTTTAAATAGCGACAAATGATTTTATAAGTTTGCATGTTCTGATAAAAAGTTTTAAATTTTCTGCTATTTTTACAGTGGGTCGCTCCGGTGGCCCTAATGTGACTTCCCGGATCGGATCGGTATACCCGCATAGGTCTGGGGGTTACATTTAGTGGTATCAGAGCTGTGGTTTGAGTCAAAAAAATTTCAAGTTAGACCGGCCGGTCGAATGTCAAAATATGTCTGATCAATACATGCCCCTAGACTACAATCGTACCTCTCTGAGCTGGAACTCCAGGGCTGAGTCCCTATCTGTAACGAACAAACCGAAGTTTTTATCTGTTAAGGTTATATTTGTACAAAAAGGAATTCCAGTAACATCTGTCTAATCGCTGTAAAGTACCTCACGAGCCGTGTGTGAGTTATTCATCTGAGAAATTCTGACTCGACTCTGGAAATAAAATTGGGATATGCTACTACTCTATGAGCCTATTCACGTAGCCAAGGCTGAATTAATTTCACAAGGATAAATTTGTTTTGATTATTTACTTGGACTGAGGGAGAATTCTGAAGAGATTGATTACTCGAGAAAATTTTCGTTCAGATTCTTTTATTGAAATGAGGAAAAGTTCTGATAAGAATGTATACTCAACTGGTTAAAGATTAGTGAAGGATCTGTGTTTCTATAAAAGCAACATGAAAGATATGAAAGAACTTATGGAAGTTTCATTTCTGCAATTATGTGACATTAATAAATTTCGAGGACGAAATTCTTTTAAGGAGGGGAGAATTGTAACACCCCAATTTAGGGGCTAAAATTAAGAAATTATAAAGCGGTGGATTTAATTTGGTATTTTAAAAGAAATAGGGGATTAAATTGTAAATTTTTAAAGTTGGCAGACCATTTTATGAAGTGTAGGAAGTTCAGTGACTAAACTCTTGGTTTAGCCAATTTCCTATAGGAGAGAATTATAAACTCTCCCCCGTGCGCAGAATCAGAAAATTTTTCAGTTTTCTCTCTCCAACAACCCAACTTCCAACTCCGATCTACTCGCCGTCCGACCTCCAAACGACGAGCCAAAACCACCATCGTGTTCGTTGCATCGTTCCGAGTTCGCCGGTGTCATCCTTGGTCTCCGTCGACGGCGGCGCGTGAGGAGGTGAAGCGGTCAAAGTTTCCGATTTGTTGAAATCGAGCTCTCCGCCGTTCAAAATTGTGAACCGAGCTTTGTAAGTATCTCGAAATCGCTCAAAATAATTTTTAGGAATTTTTCCGAGATTTTAGCACTGTTCACGTGCCCCCACGCGCCGCCACTGCGCGTGGGGAAGAAAAAAATGACCGGTTTGACCGGTTTTGGTGCATAGTTGACTGGTTTGACCGGTCACAACCCGACCCGACCCGTTGACCCGACCCGTTGACCCGACCCGACCCGTTGACTCGACCCATTGACCGTTGACCGTTGACCCATTGACCGTTGACCGGCGTTGACCACTGTTGACCAAAACTTTGACTGGCTTTGACCGGGCATTAAACGACCTTTGACTTCGACCAAGTATACCTATCCTGACATTTTTCGACGTTCCAAATCCGATTCCGCTGTCCGTTTTTCAAAATTCGAACCCGAAGGCCTCGAAATTACCGGTCAAACCCGTTGACTTTGATTTTGACCGAAAATTCCAAATTTCCGAAAAGTCATATTTTATGCTTTCGACGTCCTGAATCCGAATCCGAAGTCCGTTTCGCCAAATTCAAAACCGGTAAGCCGTATTTCACTGATTTATCACCCGATTCGATCCGTTTATCGTAATTAAGCTCCGTTTCTGATATAATTTATGTTTATATGGATCCGAGGAAATATTGGAAGTTGAATTGAAGATCAAAGGTGTTCGAATGGAATTTTTATGGTCGATCAGTATTGCACAGAAATCGAGGTAATACTTTACTACCTCTTTATGCTTTATGGAACATGTTGATATTGGTAAATGCATGAATAAGATAATGTTGGTCACTTTTGTGGAGTTGAATAATTTATTCACTCGATATGAATGTGGTAGAAATTCTATAACTGAATACGGATCGAATGACTAATATAAGAGATTGAAAGATTGTTAGAATTAAATTACAAGTTTGTGAATAGTGATAAAGAAATCAGACATGGATTTGTAAATTATATTTTATATCATCAAAGGTTAAATGTTAAAGGTACTTGGATGGGAAATTATGAGAATACTTCGGTATGGTAAAAATACGAAATTACCCTTATATTGGAAAATGATAAGAATTGTCCATAGAAGTGGATTAATAAATCTGAAAAGACATATTGATACGATAAATACATTGATGTGCATAAGAAATGATAGTTATACTTAGAAATTATGGATAACCGGTTTTTAACCCCAAGAGGGTTTATGCAAGATACTAGAAGTGTGTTAAGGGAATTATTTCAAGATCAGAGAGTGTTCAAGAAAGCAATTAATCATAGGATCTCTAAATTATATTATTTTCGTTAAGAGCTAATATCAAACTTATCTGGTTAAGAAATTACGGAAATGCCCTTAAGAGATAGAATAGTCTGAGATGACTCTGAATGAGAAAATACTTAGAGGATTCGTACTTAACTCGATTAAGTATGGATTTAATTGTTAAGATCCCGACTTAGTGCATGAAAATTTCTGATATTCCGTTTGTAAAGTCTGAGAAGACACTTGACCTGAAAATATTCGAATAATGAGTAAATACTTGAAGAGTAATTTATCGGGGGTATTCTGCTGTCAGAATTGTTCGAAAGGACTGAAGTAAATGATAAGATTGAATTAAATAATAAGATCGGATGGAAGGAAAAGATTGAAATACCGTAGATCTGTAAAATGACCAAAGTACCCCTGTAATGGAAATGACCCAAGATTATCACCAAGCTCAGGAATGATTGTATATCCTCGAGCTCTGAAATGAATGGAATAAAACTAAATACCAAAATTACCAAAATACCCTCATGACCTATACCAAGTAAATGCCTTGGATTAATTAAGGAATCCAAATAAACATAGGTATTGGCATACCTTTAAAAGTAATGGAAAATAATTTAAGTGAGTATATCAACCCTAAATCTATGTCAATACCTGAATGGCATAGATATTACTGGAATGCGTGTTCGTCTTCTTAAGTTTGGCTCGATGATAATTTTGGAAGTATTCAACTCAACTCAACTCTAGATCGCATTCAGTACTATGAATTAGACGTTTGTTAGTCAAATCAACCATGAAGACCAAATCGAATGGAATGGAAGTACAACATGTATCTAAAATTCAGTAACGTCTAAATTACTCTGAAAAACCCCGAAGTAACTGGAATGGATTTGACTGCTAAATAAGCTAAGTAACCTCAATGATCGAGGATTAAGTAAGTGAATTGGATAAGTCTGGAAATTCTGATGAGTTTATAAGATGTACTGTCCTTATAGAACATGAACTACAAATCAAGCACGTCAATATTTCATGATATCGTGGAAGCTTGGAAATGAAATAAAGATTATTGGAAGATCTATTCAGCGATGATTCTTAAGGTGATCTATGAACAAGAATTTGTGGTATTAAAAAGTAAATACCCTGGAAGGGAAATGAATTGACCAGTGGATATAAATTGTTAAGGTTCTGAATCTTCGTTATCAAGTTGTTCGATTATCCGATCAATTGACATGGATACAAAGGATTCTTAATACCCTTCTGATTACATACAACTTCTGAAAACTGTCCGAATAAGATATGATCCTGATAATTCACATTCTGAATAACTGATGATTTTGTCAGTTAATGAACTCTTCGAATAGTGATTCTAAATTTCAACATTCTATCGTTAAACTAAAGATTTGTGTTTCTCTGCCCGATAAGATTATCCTGTATCTCTAAATAATATTTGGAAACTCTAGTGTGTTCCTTACTTATATGAATATTTTATCTGATTTCTGATTTGAATTATGTTTTGACATCTGATCTGAAATCTGTTCTGATTCCTAACCTGGATTCTGTTCTGATATCTGATCTGAATTATGTTTTGATTTCTGATATCTCCGTTTACCGACGGAGAAATATTTTATCTGGGGGTTTATTGTTGGAGGAAGATTATCTGCAGACTCCTCGGCTTTGTGCTCAGGGTCTAAATGGCATGTGCGGTTGGGTGTATGGTTCTGGGGAACCTACACATTTATGATGTGAACGGATGGGGGTATATATATATATATATATATATATATATATATGTTTTAAAAGATCTGTATCTTTTTACTGAATTTTTCGGGAACACACTAGAAAACCTATTCTGAACTCCTGAACTCAATCATCCGAATTATTTATCTGAGCTGAAAGCTCATTGTCCGTTAGCACCTGAAATATCAGTAGGATCCATGCTCAGTATAAAAATCTGTAAATATCTGAACCAATAAGGAAAATATGTTGATCTGTATCTGCACGTTTTTCAGCATCATCTGGTAGTTCTGTATTACTGAGCTTTTCGAAGCTCATTCTATTACTCACCTTTTCAGGTTAAAAGAATTGTATCAGTGCATCTATCGACTTCAGTAAGGGAGTTCTTTCGGCGTTGTTGCAGAGTATGGTACATGTGATTAGGGGGCATGTAATTGTATTTTGATTTATATATGAGTCTGAAAATCTATTTTATTTTTAAATAGCGACAAATGATTTTATAAGTTTGCATGTTCTGATAAAAAGTTTTAAATTTTCTACTATTTTTACAGTGGGTTGCTCCGGTGGCCCTAATGTGACTTCCCGGATCGGATCGGTATACCCGCATAGGTCTGGGGGGTTACATGTTAAATTTTAACCGGTGTTGTTTACTTATGATACAATGCTCACACAAAATAAGTGATACATTTGTTAAGCCTGGAAGTAGCTTTTGCTCCACAAGGACTTTTATTCCTTGTTCTGACACGTGTCCAATTTTCTGATGTCATAGCATTGTAGAATTTGAACTACATGAGGCAACAGAGGCTTCCGCTTCTAGCAAAGTTTCTCTCTTCAGCATGTACAAGTTTGTTGCTATCTTTTCGCCTTTCATCACCACAAGCGCTCCACGAAACACCTTCATGATTTCTTTCTATGTTTCAATCTTGCTTGCATTATTATCCAATAATCCGTAGGATAATAAATTTTTCTTCAAGCCTTTCATGTGCTGTACATCTCGAACAACTTTAATTGTTCCATCATACATCTTCAATTTGATGGTTCCCACGCCAACGATCTCCAAGGCATGATCATTGCAACTATACATAGATCCCCCTGAGATGGGTTCATAATGATGGAACCATTCTCTTCTTGAGGTCATGTGATATGTTGCTCCCGAATCAATGAGTCATATATCTGTTAATCTTTTACTACCTTCCATGGTGGTTGACGCTTCACAACATACATTATCTCCATCATCTGAAGTGTTTGTTGTATAGTCTTGTGGATTGGAGTTTTTACCTAGACTCTAACAATCCTTCTTCAAGTGACCCTTCTTTCCACAGTTGTAGCACTTTAAATGCTTCTCAACTTTGATCTACCATATTTGTGACTGCTGCTTTGGCCACATTTTATTGATCTCCCACTCATCGTTGTCAACGCTTCTACTTGTTGCAGATTTACTTGTTTGTCTTTCTTGTTCTTTTGTTGATTTTCTTCTTGTAGAACAGCAGCTGCAAAGTCATCGAAGACTAGACTGGTGACATTACTATTTTTCAAGTTAATGATGAGTTAATCATACGAATCATGTAGACTTTGAAGTAGAAGTTCAACACGTTCTTATTCTCCTATTGTACATCTTAAGGATGTAAGCTGAGAAAATAAAAGTGTTCAGTGTGTTTAAGAGCTCCGTCACTGAAGTAGATTCTGGCATCCATAGAGTGTACAATTTCCTCTTAAGAAAAATTTTATTGTGCAACGATGTGGCCAAATACAGTTTGGTGAGATGATCCCATATCTCCTTAGTTGTCTTCTTCTCCTCGATTCTTGACAATACTTCATCTGCTATTGCTAGATGAAAGTTTGCCATAGCATTCCCGTTCATTTCGATCCATTTGTTGTTATATGTGAAATCTACATGCCTTTCACTGATAGCTGCTAGACAACCGTCTTTCCTCAGGATGACCTTCATCTTCAATTTCCATAATGAGAAATTTCTCTCATTGAACTTTTCAAAATCAAATTTCGTTGCCATAGCTTGTAATACGGATAACTCCCACTATTTCACTATCGTGAATAGTTCTCTGAAACCTTCAAAGAATGGGTAATACCTTCTTACTTTCTTATGTTGGAGGATCCACCTTTTGGTGGCAACCACAAAGATAATAAGTATGTATTACATACTCAAATCTGACTCTGATGCCAATTGTTGTGGAATACGGCTATCAGATAGAGTAAAATCGTAACTGATAATTTGAGAAAATAAAAATAAATATAAAGAAGACAAATTTTACGTGGAAACCCCCTAAATAATATAGGGTAAAAAACACGGGCAAAGGTAGAAGAATTTCACTATTAGAAAATAGGAATTACAACTTTTCTCGATCTAACAAGGAGAAAACAATGACAATTTTCTCTTGATAAAAAGGAGAAAACAAATCTCAAGAAAACTCTCTAAATTCTCTAGTATTGAGAGAAAGCTAGAATGATTTAGGATGGTTTTGGAGCTAAATGGGTTAGGGTATTTATAGTTGAAGCTTAAGTACTAATCTTATAAATATCCTAAAGTACAGAGACTAATTGAGAAATTTTACCATACCATTTTTTCAACAATTTCGGTGTAACTTTCAGTGTATATTGCTGCCAACTTACAATGCAATTTTCGGTGCATTATTCAAGACCAATTTTCAACAGGAGATACTCTAATATGTGTTTCTGGTGCAATGATAATGGTAATGTTTCGAACAGGTATCAAGTGTTGGCTGGTGTTATTGAACAACGGATTTTGGAGCCACTTTTACACCAACACAAGTTTGTGTTATCAAACGTTATGTTTCTCTTTGCCGCTAGCTGGAGGAGGAAATGGGGTGTGCGCTTTAAAGGGGATTGAAGAAGAAACACATATTAAAAAATGGTAAATTGCAAATTTGTCTCTAAATTGTTTTAGATTTATAAAAAAGTATATAATTAAATTTTATCTAAATTTCAACGGCTGAAACAAAAATTAAATCATTTTATTAACGTGCCACGTCATTAAATCGTTAAACTTTTAACGACCGTTCAAGGTAAGTGACCGCATCTTAATTAAAACGAAACAAAAGTGACCACATCTTAATTAAAATGAAACAAAAGTGACTACGCATTATATTTTTTTTGAATAGAGTGACCATAAATTTATAAAATTAAAACAAAAGTGACCAAATTTGTTGTAACATCCCGAAATCCGGGTCAGTGACAAAAATGAGAATTTTTGAAATTTGGGGATCATTTTAGGAAAAATTGAAAAGTTCAAGGATTTAAATAAGAATATTCCAGTATTAGATTAAATTATAATTATGGAAATAGAGAATGACATTATGGTAATTTTTGTTTTAAAGATATTTTTCCCTTATATAAGAGTGAAACACGTGGGAAGGGGAAGAGTTATCTGGAAGACCCTTCTTCTTCTTGTTTTCCTCTTCTTCACGTGGGCTTTATCTATAAGGTAAGTTGGATTTTAATTGTTGATTTCATGAATTTATAAGTAGGTTTTGATTCCTTGGGTGTTATATAAGCTTAAGTAAAACTTATATAAGCTTAAAACACTAAGAAGAGAGAATTAGAAAGGAATTTCTATTAAGAGTTTAGAAATGAACTTTTGATATAGAAAGGTTTTTGAAGTTCTAAGGATGAATTTGATTTGTCAAAGGGTTAATTAATAAGTTAGAGGTGATAGAATTGAATTTAGAACACATGGAAAATTTGATGAAATTCTTTGATTCAAGAATTATGGCGAGTTATGAGAGATGTTGAAGTGTTATATTGTTATAAGAAAGTTTACATATGTATAGATAAGTTTTAAGGCATAAGGAGGGGTTAACAAGTAGAATTTGGGGACAAAGTAAGAAATTTTTGGGCTTAAAAGTGAATTCTGGGCAAGGGTGTATCGGTACACATTCAATAGGTACCGATACATCAAGAGTAAAATCTGGGATGACGTTTAAAGTGTACCGATACATTAAAGAGTGTATCGATACCCCCTTGAATAGGGAAAACTTTCGAATGTAATTTGTGTATCGATACATAGATAGTTTATCGATACACACGTTATGGAATGTATCAATACACTATAGTGTATACCGATACACTTTAAAGGGAAAACAAAAATAAATCTTTCTTTTAGTCTAAGAAATGAAATATTAGAGTATATCAATTGGATACTGATAAGTATCAATACATGATTGTGTAGACATTGATCAAAAGCAAAGTTCAGATAGGTCGGCAGAGTAAGATACGCAAAGAAGAACAAGAGCTTAAGAGTGTTCATTGAGACTAGGTGAATACATGATAGTAAGTATAATTTATATTATGGAATTAAGACTTGTGATAAGTCTAATTCTGATATTAGGTTACATGAGTATGTGAATATAAATATATAGGGATATAATGCTTAAATGTGTTTGAGTTCATGCATATGTTTAGAAGTAAGTGTATTTCTATATATGATATATGTGAATACATGTCTGAGTGAATATGTCTTGTACATATTACATGTATGTGATTTATATAAATATAAATGGATAAAATATAAGATAAATTAAAAGATATGAACTATATGTGATACATGATTTATGTGTTAGGTGATATATGTGACCACGTGATAATATGATATAATTTATGAAATACTAAACTAATAAAATATGTGAAAATGAGGTATGAGTTATGTGATGATTATTTATGTGTTCATATGTTCATGAGAAGACATGAGAACAAGATATAAGCAATGTGACATGTGATATGAGATATGTGATAGGAAGTTATGAGACTCCAATTGCGTACTACAAGATATATGTGTTAAGAAACCATGAGCTTATATGTGTATATGATATGCATATGTGAAAATGTGATAATATAAATAATAATGTTCATATTATGTGTTATGAGATCTAGGGGTGTAGTTGGCATGCCAATAGTCAAGGGTTCTATGTGGTCCTTCAGGATATAGTGGTCCTTCGGGATATATGTGATATGTGGTCCTTCGGGATATAGTGGTCTTTTGGGATATATATGATATGTGGTCCTTCGGGAAAAATTTCTACGTTCCCCTAGTGGGATTTATACGAGTTGTGGTGACAGCATTGTGCACAACATCTATGTACTCACATACCTTCAGTTCTCAAAAGTATACATGGGCTTTAAAGAAAATAAATAATTTGTTATGATAATATGTGTGTTCTTTTGTGAAATGATATATGTTTTATGTGACGTGTATAAATGATAAGTTTGGAATTATATGATAATGGGAACGAGGATAATAACAATGAGTGTATATGTGTCTTTGTGATATGAAGTGATATATGTAATATATGATAGTAAGAAGGTTAAGTATAAGAATAGATAACTAAGAGGTAAGAATAAATATAATATAGATAATGATATGAGGTTATTGATCATAATAACAGGATCTGTATATGTGTACCTTTGAATATATGTAATGTTATATTGTTTTGTGTGATAGTATAATATTATATGTTAATGATGGTTTAAGTATGAATACGAGTATGATGTTGTATTACATGAGATATATATATATATATATATATATATATACATGCATTTGTTAGTTATATTGTGTATTTAAATGTCTCACTAAGTCTATGACTTAGCGTGTATGTGTCTTACACGTAGGTGTGGATAAGCTAGAAGATCAAGCTTCAGATCAGTAGAGCAGCATATCTCTACTCAAAGATCGAATCAGAAATATTTTGTAAAGTGTGTCTTGTTATGTAATTTAGTATGTTGGCATGTAACTAAGTCATTAAATATGTACGCTCTGATGGATTCTCTTAAGGTTTTTGAACATGTTTATGTAAAAGAATTTCTTTATCGAATATAAGTTTTAAATTTTCTATGGTTTTTATAAACGTACATGTTTTGAATAGTTAATGTGACACCTTGGATTCGTATCCGGGTCAGATACGGGTTGGGGTGTTACATTTAATGGTATTAGAGATAAGGTTTAGCCTATTCTAGACTTAAACCAAAGTCAAAAGTGTTTTGAAAAAGTATACATGCCAACAAAAAGTGAAAGTTTCTGATCTGATAGAGTCATGAGTATACTATTTTCTATTAAGGTTATATAGTTTTGTATTAGATGTCTGATCGTGAGAGTCCTCGAAGTGAAAGAAGAAGTAATTGAATTGAGGGTAGTAGCAATTCATCTGCCATGGCCAAGCAGGGTGAGGAGCGAACACCTCCAAAAGTACCAGTGAGAGATCAATGGTTATTTTTCGGAACGTTAAACGCTATTTTGTCTCGTTTTCAACCCTCTGCGCCCTCTGCTCATCAAATGAATATAGTTAAAGAATTGAAAGGTTTAGGAGCACCTGAGTTTAAGGGTGAAGCTGGGGAAAATCCAGTTGCTGCGGATCTTTGGTTGAACGATGTCAAGATAATGTTAGATAGGCTACACTGTTCTGATGTGAAGAAATTAGATAGAATAGTTTCCCTGTTAAGGGGTCAAGCTAGAATATGGTGGACAAATATCACCATGAGATTAAGAAGTGATCAAGTGACATGGTTATTCTTGTTGGAAGAATTCAAGCGTAAGTACCTTGGTGACCAATATATCAGGCAGATGAAACAAGAATTTCTGAATTTGAAACAAGAGAATTATACAGTGTATGAATATGAATGTGGATTTAATAAGTTAAGTCGTTTTGCTGCTAAGCTTATTCCAACTGAAAATGATGCATGTGGTTGGTTCGTGGAAGGTTTACGCCCTAGGCTAAGAGAGTTGTTGATAGTGTTGAATTTGTCATCGTTTCAAGAAGTGGTTAATCGAGCTAAAGCTCTAGAAAGAGCTTAGAGTGAGATATTTAAAGAACAGAAAGTTCAGAAGTCTAAGAGAATGGGTGTTTTGTCGAGTTCCACGCCATCAAATAAAAATAGAGAATTAGATTCTCCAACTCAGGATATGTTGGAATCAGTTGCTTTTACTAATAGAAGATCAAATCTCAGTCAAGTTAGGCAATGTTCATTTTGTGGGAAGAATCATACAAGAGTATGTAGAGTGATTTCAGTAGCATGTTTTAGATGAAGTGATGTTGGACCTTTTATTCAAGATTGTCTACTTATGACCGATGAGATGGTACAGAGAGAGAGGTATGTTTCGGTATCCCATAAAAGTAGTGGTAGAAGTCGTAGAAGAAATTAATATGAGTCATTCACTCCACATGATATGCAACCAACTGCCCTAGTTTATAATTTAATGACTAATAAAGATTTCGAGGACCCAGAGATTTTGGCAGGTAAATTTTGATATCGTGGTAAATAGTCTGGTTTTAATAGATTTGGGAATCAACATAGTATTTGTTAAAGGGAATTAGAAGGACAATTGTAAGATTTGATTTGAAACAATAAGTAGTGAATTGTTATGAATTAATAATACATGGTTTCCAAGTGAATAAGTTGTGTGGATGATGTTTATAGAATGAGTAAGAAAGATATGTATTGAGTATCGAAGGAGGACTGTATATGAGTATAAGGTTACTGGTAAGAATAAACCAGGATTTGTGAAGTATCATTAAAGGATTGCTTCATCTTGTTATTAAATGATAATTCGAGGACTAATTTTCTTAAATGGGGAGATTTATGACATTTCGAAATCCTTGTCAGTAACTAAAAATAGAATTTTTGAAATTTGGGGATTAATTTAGGAAAAAATGAAAAGTTCAAGGATTTAAATAGGAATATTTCAGTATTGGATTAAATTATAATTATGGAAACGGAGAAGGAAATTATGGTAATTTTGTTTTAAAGATATTTTCCCTTATATAAGAGTGAAACAAGTGGGAAGGGGAAGAGTTATCTGGAAGACCCTTCTTCTTCTTGCTTTCCTCTTCTTCACGTGGGCTTTATCTATAAGGTAAGTTGGATTTTAATTGTTGTTTTCTTGAATTTATAAGTATGTTTTGATTATTTGGGCGTTATATAAGCTTAAGTAAAGCTTAAAACACCAAGACGAGAGAATTAGAAAGGAATTTCTATTAAGAGTTTAGAAACGAACTTTTGATATAGATAGGTTTTTGAAGTTTTAAGGATGAATTTGACTTGTCAAAGGGTTAATTAAGAAGTTAGAGGTGATAGAAATGAATTTAAAACACATGGAAAATTTGATGAAATTCTTGGATTCAAGAATTATGGTGAGTTATGAGGATGGTGAAGTGTTATATTGTTATAAGAAGGTTTACATATGTATAGATAAGTTTTAAGGCATCAGGAGTGGTTAACAAGTAGAATTTGGGGACAAAGTAAGAAATTTTTTGGCTTAAAAGTGAATTTTGGGCAAGGGTGTATCGATATACATTCAATAGGTATCGATACATCAAGAGTAAAAGCTGGGAAGACGTTCAAAGTGTACTGATACATTAAGGAGTATATCGATACCCCCTTGAATAGGGAAAACTTTCGAATGTAATTTGTGTATCGATACATAGGTAGTGTATCGATACACACGTTAAGGAATGTACCGATGCACTATAGTGTGTACCGATACACTTCAAAGGGAAAATAGAAATAAATCTTTCTTTTAGTCTAAGAAATGAAAGATTAGAGTATATCAATTGGATACTGATAAGTATCAATACATGATTGTGTAGACATTGATCGAAAACAAAGTTCAGATAGGTGGGCAGAGTAAGGTACGCAAGGAAGAACAATAACTTAAGAGTGTTCATTGAGACCATGTGAGTACATGATAGTAAGTATAAGTTATATTATGGAATTAAGACTTGTGATAAGTCTAATTCCGATATTAGGTTACATGAGTATGTGAATATAAACATATAGGGATATAATGCTTAGATGTGTTTGAGTTCATGCATATGTTTAGAAGTAAATGTATTTTTATATATGATATGTGTGAATACATGTCTGAGTGAATATGTCTTGTATGTATTACATGTATGTGATTTATATGAATATAAATGGATAAAATATAAGATAAATGAAAATATATGAACTGTATGTATTAGGTGCTATATATGACCACGTGATAATATGATATAATTTATGAAATACTAAACTAATGAAATAAGTGAAAAGGAGGTATGAGTTATGTGATGAGTATCTATGTGTTCATATGTTCATGAGAAGACATGAGAACAAGATATAAGCAATGTGACATGTGATATGAGATATGTGATAGGAATTTATGAGACTCCAATTGAGTTCTACAATATATATCTGATAAGAAGCCATGAGCTTATATGTGTATATGATATGCATAAGTGAAAATGTGATAACATAAATAATAATGCCCATGTTATGTGTTATGATAGCTAGGGGTATAGTTGGCATTCCAAGAGTCGAGGGTTCTATGTTGTCATTCGGGACATAGTGGTCCTTCGGGACATATGTGATATGTGGTCCTCCGGGACATATGTGATATGTAGTCCTTCGGGATATAGTGGTCTTTTGGGTCAAATTTCTACGCACCCCTAGTGGGATTTATACGAGCTGTGGTGACAGCATTGTGCACAACCAATATATACTCACATACCTTCAGTTCTCAAAAGTATGCATGGGCTTTAAATAAAATAAATATTTTTTATGATAATATGTGTGTTCTTTTGTGAAATGATATATGTGTTTTGTGACGTGTATAAATGATAAGTTCGGAATCATATGATAATGGGAATGAGGATAATAATAATGAGTGTATATATGTCTTTGTGATATGAAGTGATATATGTGATATATGATAGTAAGAAGGTTAAGTATAAGAATAGATAACTAAGAGGTAAGAATGAATATAATATAGATAATGATATGAGGTTATTGATAATAATAACAGGATCCGTATATGTGTATCTTTGAATATATGTAATGTTATACTATTTTGTGTGATAGTATAGTATTATATATTAATGATGGTTTAAGTATGAATACGAGTATGATGTTGTATTACATGAGATATATATATATACATGCATTTGTTAGTTATATTGTGTATTTACATGTCTCACTAAGTCTATGACTTAACATGTAAGTGTCTTACACGTAGGTGTGGATAAGCTAGAAGATCAAGCTTCGGATCAGTAGAGCAGCATATCTCCACTCCAAGATCGGATCAGAAATATTTTGTAAAGTATGTCTTGTTATGTAATTTAGTATGTTGGCATGTAACTAAGTCATTAAATATGTACTCTCTGATGGAGTCTGTTAAGGTTTTTAAACATGTTTATGTAAAAGAATTTCTTTATAGAATAAATGTTTTAAATTTTCTATGGTTTTTATAAACGTACATGATTTGAATAGTTAATGTTACTCCTCGAATTCGTATCCGGGTCGGATATGGGTTGGGGTGTTCATTTGTAGTAATTTTAAAGTCTAAATTATAAAGTAACAATCTACAAATACATTAAAATAATAAATAATGATTGATTTTTGAGTGTATGAAATGATTTTTTAAGATACTATTGAGTGTATGAAATGATTTTTTAAGATAATTACTAAAAAATTATATAAAAAATTAACGAGTTGCTCGCGAACTTATCGAGCTCGAGTTGGACTTTGCTCGACTCAACTCGTTAAGATCTTGAGTCGAGCTCGAGTTTGAATCGAGTCAACCCGAGTCGAGTTCGAACTGCTCAAGAGATGCTCAACTTATTAATTACCCCCTAAAAGCGATTCTTCTTGGGAAGATGTCAATCATTTTAGTCTTTCTTAGAAAGGAATTGATCTTTTTTAATAGTGGATCCATCCCATAGCTATTGTGATCTCAAGATTCGATCCTTTTGTATAATGAAGTCCAATATCTATTGTGATTAGGATCGATGCTTATAGAATGAATTAATCTTTTTGTTAAGAGATTAATCCTTTTAAAAAAATTCCTAAAAAAGTGAACTTTTAAGCACAAATTGATTGAGTGTGAATTTGAAAAAGTTAGATTAAGTTAAAAAATCATTTTAAAAGTATTTTTAAAATTTATTGAAATTTAAACTTATTTTTAAATAATTTAAAAAATCAAATTAAATCTAAAATTATTCTAATAATTATTTATCGTATTAAAATATAAATTTAACAATCTCCTCTTTTGTAAAACAAAAACTTCTCTCCAATCATAACATGCTTCGCTCAAACAAGAGCCCATGTACTCACTAACATGAAATATACTTTCTAAAGTATTGACAATAGCACCTTGTAAGTTTTAGATGTTTACTTGAAACACTTGCATGCAGCATCGTTTGTAGGATGGACCAGGGTTTGCTATTGTTCATGAAAATTTAAACTCTAGTACGATTTAGAATAATTTTGTATTTCCATTTTTAAAGTTTTATAAATCTATCTTCTAAAATATTATTAGTTCATCCTTAATGTAAAATCGTGCCTCCGTTGATAAAATTTGCAAAAAGTAATAATAATGAAGGCACAAAGAAGAAAGAGTGATTATTTGCAAAGCCAAACAAAGCAAAGTCTAGCACAATACTCTATTCAGGGGGGAACAGAAAATAAAAAAACTCAACTCATTTGTGAAAACAGAAGAAAGCGTTAGGCCTTCAAGATCCAGAACTAGATTTAACAATGAAATTCCGGCGGCTGATGGGATTCATCACCACCGGTGGACCAGCCGTGCGAAGCCATGCCTGAAGTTTCTTGTCAGTTTCTTCCCACCATCTGTTGCATTTTTCAGTGCGAGGTGTTGTCCCTTAGTTGAGGAGGAGATAAATCCATTCTTAAACCTTTGAAATACTCGATATGAAAAAGCTCCAAGAAAAATAAACAGCGACTCACCTCCTAAAAGCTTATTATCAGAAACAAGCTGATCAGATACATAAGCAAAGGCAAAGGAGCTACAACAGAAGCTATTATATACTTTGCTGCCATTTTCAAGCTGTAAGACAAGAAACCATGCTCGAGAGAAAAACATACATTAAAAATTGGGTGCAACAATAGTGAATTTCAAGATGCTAGTATGAAAAAACGATTACATGGAAGGCAACCTAGTAATGGCTTATTTACAACAAAATTATCAAACGTACTGGAAATTCAAATGACCTGACATTTACATTCCTAGTTTGATATGCATCAAATCAGTGGAAATTTAAAACAATCATTTAGGAAGAAGTTCATAACAATCACTCTCTATAATGGTTAAGAACATGATGCATGGTTCCCTACAGGGATGGGATGATCTGAGGGACCGGTAGGATGGTCGTGCATTGAAAATTTTAAATTCTCATATAATTTTAATATATATTTTATTGATAATTTGATGAGCTCACCCGTAAGGTAAAATTATGTGTCCATCCTTACTCTATTCTATTGTCTTTCAAAATGAAATATGGAAATGGAAATATCAATCTCCTGATCTTATTCAATTCAATATTAATCAAATCCATTCAAACGCAAAAAAGAAGCGAAACCCAGAAATATAAAGAAATGCAAAAGGATCTTGAATCCGTTAATTAATCGGGTCGGAGCTACCTGCGCAGCGGGGCCTCGGGTCAATGAGAAACAGAAGACCAGCGATGAGGGAATGTGAAGGACCAGCCCTGTAGAGTATAAATTTAATAAGTTAGCTGCTGCATTGTGAAACGAGGTTTATTTTATAGCACTTTAAATCCAACGGCCTAATTTCTTTCTCTCCATCCGACGGTTAGCAGTAGTTATAGTATATTTTAGAGAGAGAAAACTCCTGATTTGTTTTTTTTAGGTACGAAAAACCCTCCTGATTTAAGTGAACTAAAAGATGATTGTTTGATATTTAATAACACGATTTTTTTCAATTGAATAGTAATATTAAATATTTTTGTTCTTATAACATACTACGTGAATAAAAAGTTTTAATGCTGTTCATAAAGAAGAAAAAATTAGAAAGATGCATGAGAGGGATTGATAAAGATGCAAGTAACACACATGTCAGTAAAAATAGTTTATAATACAAGTAAAGATGGATAGATACACATATGGAGTATATATAGATATCAAACATGGCTCTTAATGGAAGAGCTATATCCGCTTTGATCATCATAGTACTTGGACCAAAGCATAACGCCCCCATACTTGGAGGAATTCTTTATAGCTGGGAGAACCCTGGATGTGAGATCATTCACCGGATGAAACCGCTGCCCGCGGCATCCAGAGATGCCGGTAGGCCGAGGAAAATCTTCGTCGCCGGTATATCCGAAGTCCATTGTTTCCATGCATCTTCGAGGTTGACAATATCGGCAGATGAGTACTGGCAAGGAGGATTGTTAGAATTGGACCCAAACATAATCGAATAGACCTGTTTGAGTGCATTTCCGACCCAAGCATCAGGGAAAGGGCATTGAGGAGCAGCCGTCAAGTACACTTTCTTCCCTTTCTTGCTATATCCCGAGAGGTACTTTGCGAGATCATCCCAGTGTTCGCCCGTTCCTCCCTCGATATCGAAATCGATTCCGTCGAGAACGGCAGGTCCGAGCGGTCGAGACGAAGATTCCCCCAAGAATTGTTCCAGAGATACATTGCAACTTGCCTAGCGTCATCGGACGAAGCAAGGGAGTAACTACCGGCGCCTCCGCCCAATGAAAGAATGACTCTAACACCTTGGCTTGACACGATTTAATGTCGGAGCTTAATCCGGTACAGCCATCGCTATAGGGATCACAATGACCGGCTAGGTTTATCATGGGAGTTTGGCCATTGCCAAATGTTGCCAGGAAGGCTATGTTCACGTATTCATACCTCCCCGTCGCACAAGTCTCGGCTAGGGTGCCTTCGTTGCCGTTTTGGCCCAGTAGATGGAAATCCCACCACCATTTGAACCAGTTACTAGCGCCAAAACAATCAACCAGATGAAAAACTGATACTTTAAGCTTGAATGCCATGTTCTTTAGGGTTTCTTTATTACAATCGAGTTGTTTCTGTGCTGAAACTATGGTGTTGAAGGGCCACATTTATAGCACAAAAATGGCGCTTGTCGTTTGACAATTAATCTGAAATTTTGCAGCAGAGAACGTAGCGTCCCATTATTCTATCACGTCTCAATATTTTAATGCTTACCGTAAACTTCAGGCAAGCAGTATGCCAATTTAATGGAAATCCTACGGCATTCACCAATCACCATGTCATGTCCCAGAGCTCCATGTCCAGTTGATAAGTTAATCATATTGAAAATGTCCAAATCATATTATATAAAGATAGATTTCAGAGCACCGTTGCTATTCAACCATTCATAAGTCAAAACTCGAAATGCATTTCTATACCACTTTCTTTTATCTTGTTAACAAATTTAATAAAAGGTGATATAATTTTTTTTTTACTTTATAATAAAATATATAGTAATTTCTTATTTATATGGAAATATAGTTAATATTATACGAGTTTTGTTATATTCTCTATATATATTATATTAAATTTTTTTAAAGAAAATATTTTGTCGTAAAACTAATATGTGGAATAGTCTCTTAAATCATTGGAGTACAATTATGTAAGTCATTTGAATGAAAGGGCATCTAATGAACCATGTATGTTGATATAAATTGATAACCTGATTTTTAGATTTGATTGAATTTATTCAAAGTTTTCAAAAATAATTCAAAGTTCATAAAATTAGAATTTAAACACAATAATTTTCTGAGTAAGTAGTACCGATATTGTTCTTACATTATCAATACAGTATGAACAATACTAGTACTATTCTTGAGGTATCGATGCTACATGTAAGAGAAGTATCGATACTAATTGTTGTTTTTCAAGTTGTTCAAATTTCAGTAAGCAAAATTGGTACCGATACTCTAAGAGTATTGATACTATTTTATATAGTAGTATCGATACCACAAACCCTAGTATCGATACTGGTCAAGCCCAACGATCACTAACTGCTAGTTTATTTAAATATTATAAAAGAAGTATCGATACTACCTAATGGCAGTACCAATACTTCCTGTTTTGGACAATTTTTATTTTGCAAAAAATTAATTTCCTAACGGCTCCAAATTAATCATCCTCAACAGCTAAAAATGACTACTAACTCATTCAAACTTATAAACACAACACAAGAACACTTGAAAAATGTTACAACACTCATCCAAGCAATGGAGATCAAGAGAAAACTATGTCACTCTTATTCCCCCTTTCTGACATAAGTTTAACTCATTGCAAATCTTTTAATTATTTTTGTTGTGAGATTAAATTTGTAAACACATCTTGTGACAACACAAGAACACTTGAAAAATGTTACAACACTCATCCAAGCAATGAAGATCAAGAGAAAAACTGTCACTCTTTATTTCCCCCTTTCTGACATAAGTGTTTAACTCATTGCAAATCTTTTAATTATTTTTGTTGTGAGATTAAATTTGTAAACATATCTTGTGACAACACAAGAACACTTGAAAATGTTACAACACTCATCCAAACAATGAAGATCAAGAAAAAACTGTCACTCTTTATTTCCCCCTTTCTGACATAAGTGTTTACTCATTGCAAATCTTTTAATTATTTTTGTTGTGAGATTAAATTTGTAAACACATATCTTGTGAGATTTTTCTTGTTTAGTTCTTCATCCTTTATCAAAAGGGGAGTGACTATGTCGTAGTCTTTGAAAAGATAAAGATTTGTAAATGTTACTTTTGAGGTTAGAACAAGAAAAAACAAATTAGTGAAATTGTTAAAATCCTTAATGTGAAGCTAAGGTAGTAGATGTAGTTTTAAAAGTCGAACAATTATAAATCCTAATGTAAATTTTCATATCCTTTCTCTTCCACACCCGAATTTTTAAAAATGTCATTTCACCCCTCCTGGCACTTTTCGATTGATCATACAACCTCAAAAATCTTAATAATCCTTCTCAAATTTTGATATCTTTAATAAAAATTTAGACTAACTTTTGAATTATAATTATAATATACTTAATTATTACTTAAGTTCATGCATCATTAGCATTATTATTATCACATGCATTTTTATTTGTTTCAGATAGATAAAGTTTTGTTTGCATCGTGTCAACACATTTTGTCCTACTAGATTCAAACTCCTAAAAATAGGATAGAATTTTAGGATTCAAACTCCTAAAGATATGATAGAATTTTGCTAGGATTCAAAAAATAGGAGAATTTTATGATTTAAACTCCTAAAGATAGGATCCACAAGCACTATAAATAGCCATTGTAACTCCATTGTAAGACACGATTTACACACAAAACACATAGGAAAGCACGGGAAGATATAAAGGCAAAGCTATTGTAAGGATTCGAAAAGGAAATAAAGGTAGCATTTTCTTTTTCTTTCTTTTGAATGTGCACGTTATTTTCTTGAAATTGGTTCGAATAACCCAAAACATGGGTTGCGCCGATGACCAAAATGGGTGGGGTTTCGATGTTTCGAACCTAGATCTACCCGAGCTTATTTTTAAAAACGATTTGATTTTCGGTTAAAGGGGGAAGAGTTTTTTAAAATCTATATTAGTTCTTTATTATTATATGGATATTTTATTCATTTTTTAATTATTCATGCTATTATTATATGTATATATATATATTAAATTATTTTCATTGATTTTTTTACTATTTTTATTATATTATTATTATATATATTTATTTAATATTTTATTTATAATCTAATATTACTATATATATATTAATTATCTTTACTAGTCGTATGTATTTTTTATACTTTTAAGAGTTTATTTATACATATTAAATATATATATTTAATATTTTTATTTGATTTATCTTTATTTATGTAATATATCTTATAACTTTAATATATTATATTATTTTTTATTATTTTTCGCTTTTTTATTCATTATTATTATATTATTTTTTTTAAAAAAAAAACCTTGTGTCTTTATCATTATTATTATTAAACATTATATTATATACTACTAACCTAGAGGGTCTATTTTTTGTCTTATTTCTTACTAAAGCCCCACTTTCGGTGAATTGGGAGGTAACTTTTCTATTTTAAGTATTTGATGTACATATACATTATTTATTTTATTAATACTTTGATATATATATATATATTTATATTTCTTTTTCCTTTTTTCAAATATACTATATAATTATTTCTTTACTATTTTTTTCTTATCTTACTTATTATTTTATTTATTTTATTTTTCTCTGTATCTTATTTGTTTTCTTTACCTTGTTTATCTAACACATTTCTCGATTTTTTTTCAAATCAATCAAGGGTAAGTAATTAGGATCGAAACTTACCTTTTTTTAACTTGTTATTTTTCTTAATTAAGACAAACTGGAAATTACGTAGTACCGAAAGGGCGGTTCAAGGGTGCTAATCCTTCCTTGACCGTAACCGACTCCCGAGCCCGACATATTTCTGGTAAGACGCATATCAGGTAAGAAATAGGGTATCCGATCAACCCATTTATTTTTAAATAAATGATCGGTGGCGACTCCAATCCACATTTTTCAAGTCGAAGCCCAATTCCGGGGCCCAACCGAAAGACGGTTGCGACAGCTTGGCGACTCCGCTGGGGACAGGTAAGTGAGTCAGGCTAAGGTAATTTTCAGTTGTCTTTTTAACGAAAAGGGTAAGTTTGAATTTTAAGGTAATTTTTCGATCCTTATTACTTACTTTTGATTACATTTTCGAGTAAATAGTTGTACTGACTGTTTTCTAATGATTCAGCTTTCTAAACTTTTTCATCTAAAGGCTCTATACCCGAGCTCCAAACCCTATTTAAGTGGGGGTGAAAGCGACGCCTTCGTGTGAATTTATTCTCCGTATGGGCCTAGCAAGTAACCTTCGGGATTCATATACCTTATGCCTTCGTGGGAATTTATTCTCCGTATGGGCATAAGGGAATGTATCCTCCCGAGTTTAACTTAGTCCACATAAGCCTGTGATGGGTTTAGGACTAAGGGTCTGGCAAGCCCAATGGGGCACCGGCAAGGAGAAATCGGGTACCGTTTTTTAGAACCTAACCCGGGAGACTATGCCTACCCCGAAACCACATTCCGAAACCTATGACATTTTTTTACCTTGTTGTTTTTATATTATTTTACTAACCTTTTTGCCTTTGTGTTTGTTTTATAGCATTTTGCATCATAACAAGAGGTTACTGATCCTGAAAAGGTGTTTATTACACAAAATAATCTGAATAATGGACAAAGGTGTTGTAATACAAGAGACTAAGAACCCGAGGTACGACTATGGTCCGAGAAGACTCAGAAAGAAAAGGGAGATAACCTTCAAGGAAACTATGTGTCAGAGCTGGTTAGCTACGCATCGATCAGCCTAAAACATAACAACGTGCAGGAGCTTCGAGATATCTGGGACAGTTGGAATGATGATCGGAAACAGAAGTTCAGCCAACGGTACGGTGACATTGCATTTTACTTCATGTTAAGATTGATGCCCTTGATCAGAGCCATGGTCCAATTCTGGAACCCGGGATACAGTTGTTTCACTTTTAACTGGGAAGACATGGTGCCTACTATCGAAGAATACACCACATTGCTACACTGTGAAAACATCAAACTAGGGCGAGTCTACGTTAAACACACCAAAAGTCAGCCTTTCAAGAGTACATTGGCCAGAGTCGCGGGAGTAGACGAAATGGGTAACGGACTCAGCGCAGAGGCAGCGGGGAAGGAATTGAATGGATCCACTAAGGCAATTAATGAAGAACCACCCCGATGAGTGGAAGATATAGACCTTTTCGCACTGGGTCTGTACGGTTTGATTATTTTTCCGAAGGCTTTGGGGTGCATTGATGCAGCCGTGGTGGAATTATTTGAACAACTACCGAAACAAGTCAACCCAGCACCAGCCATTAGCAGAAACCTTTCGTTCTCTTAATCATTGCAGAAGAGTTGGTGGAGGAAGATTCATTGGGTGTGTTCAGCTCCTTCAAGTATGGATTCACAGCCACTTCTGGAAGACCAACGGGGTTGCCTATCGTCGATTTAGCACTACCTATTCACCTTTGGGAGAGTTTATCACTATGAAATGGCATGAGGGTGCTTCAAAAGAGAAGTGGATGAAAGTCTTCATCATCTTCAGGACCGAGATATTGCCTGGAGAGCCCCGGTTGTTCCTGATATTCTTTCCGGTGTGAGGGCTCTGACACGATGACCTACTACTTTGGGGTGCAGTTGGGTAGCTCCATTGTTAGCACTAACAGTATGGGGCACGTCAGTTTGTCCCAGCAACATGCGGACTATCTGGATCAGAGTTTGGGTATTACGGTAACAGCTATAAGAATGATCAAGGAAGCAGCCGATTCTTGGAAAAAATTCCGGATGGACATCGTAGCTGCCAAAAACATGCTTACCCCAGATTATGTGGAATGGCGAAGATTGAGGAAAAATGACAATATCCGGTGCCAGACTGTGAGGACACCCGAACTATGGAAGAACATCTCAGGCTTGTCCCTTCTAAACTTGAGATAGCAAGACTTAAGAAAGGGGTATCAAGATGCGTCAAGGATAACTCCAAGTTGAAAGTGTCCTCTGAGTACTGGAAAGACGAAGCTCACAGCTTGAAAAGAAGTTGAGGGGCCTGATGAGAGAACCTGGAAGGAAAAGATGAAGATTGCTCAGAGGCGCTTAGCAGACAGTCAACATCAAAACCAACGCTTGAGAATCCAGATGGCTGATCTGGAGAAACAGCATGAGAGAGATGGCAAAACAATAGGTAAGTTAGAAGCTATCGTAGATGGATTCAAAAAGCAAGCAGCCGAGCTTCAGATAGTGCCCTTTGATGGAGGTCTGCAATGGTGTTTCCGTTGGAGCAAGCAACAAAGGTGAAGGCCAAAGACACAATCATCCGAGATTCCTAGATCAAGTACAGAAGGCAGCTCGTCATCTTCATGGCCTGGCAAGGGAAGCCGGAGTGGTTCGACAAGGTATCAACCAGTGACGGATGAAGGCGAAGACTTGTCAATCTACTAGAAGCTATTCGGGGTTTAGAGGATTTAGTCCGAGTGTACCTTTGATTGTTTTTATGTCTCTTACAAGATAAGATATTTTTGTCTGAATACAGATTATTTATAATAATGAACACTTTTTTCTGGATCAGTGCCTCTAAGCTGCATACATCATGCATTGTATATTTTGCATTCTATATTTCATGTTTATTTCTATATTTTCCATGTTTTTACATTCGTATTAACAAACAGAACATGTCTCAGAAAGCGAAAGAGAAACACCAAGTCTACCACTACAGACATTAAATACGCATCATCCACATAATCCCGAGCAAAGAAGAGACAAATGGAGGCCAGAATGGAAAAACTCGGGAACATTACGAGACTGCAAAAAGAATTGGAAGACAGGATGGCTCAAAATAGTCAAAGCACCCTGGAGTCCATCAAGAAGAACCAGGAGTCATTGGTCGATCAAATTGTGGCCAAGTTATCTGGATTACAACAATCTAGTGTAGTAGAGGGAGGTTCCTCCGGAGGGGTGATCATATCACCAGCCCCACAGGTGGTTATCTCACCCGAGATCATACCACCACAAGAGAACTCTCTTGCTGTCAAAAGAAAAGCACCATCTGCTGTAAAGGTGCAAACTTCCACAACTAATCCTGATAATCGTCCAGATGATTACGGTATCCCGGATTTCGATGAAGATGACAAAGCGAAAAAGATAGAATAAAAGATCAGGATGTTAGAAGATCGAGTGAAGTTGGTCCAGGGGGACTATGACTTTTATGGAGTGGACGCAAGAGAGCTGAGCCTAGTTCCAGATTTGGTACTTCCGCCAAAATTTAAAATTCCTGAGTTTGAGAAGTTCGATGGGAACAGTTGCCCATCGGCCCATATCACTATGTTCTGTCGGAAGATGATAGGGTATGAAGGGAATGACCAACTCCTGATTCACTGTTTTCAGGAGAGTTTGTCCGGTTCGGCTGTCCGGTGGTACAACCAGCTCAGCCAAACTCATATCAAGACATGGAGAGACTTAGCTAAGTCTTTCCTGGAGCAGTACAAGTACATCAACGATATGAGACCAGACCGGGTTATGCTATAAGGACTAGAGAAGAAGCACAACGAGAGTTTCCGACAATATGCACAGCGGTGGAAGGATTTGTCTGTGCAGGTTCATCCACCCTTGGATGAAAAAGAGACTAGAAAGTTGTTTGTACAAACTCTGAAGACACCTTACTTCGGGCACCTGGTGGCAATTACATCAGGGGGTTTCTCAGATCTAGTTATGGCTGGCGAAATGATTTAGTTGGCCATTAAACAAGGGAAAATCGAGGAAGGAGACTCTAGTAAAAAGCCTCCCACGAAGAACAAAGACCGAGAGGTCAACAATGTCAACACCTATAACATCAACAAGGGCGTTACGGTCTCAAGCTCAAATACCACTGCAGCTGCACCATCTGGTACTTCTAATCAAGCTCAGAGAGAACCAAGGAAAGAAAGGGAAAGAGAGAAGTTCGATCCCATTCCCATGTCATATAAAGAGTTATATCAACAACTCTTTGATACTCATGCAGTGTCTCCTTACCCAATGGATCCAATGAAACCCCCATATCCGAGATGGTATGACGAGAATGCGAACTGTGAATACCATGGAGGTGTGCAAGGGCATTCGATCGAAGGTTGTCTCGCATTCAAGAGGCTTGTACAACGAATGCGGAACAAAAATTGGATCACTTTTAACTCTGAAACACCGAACGTTGCCCAGAATCCCTTGCCTAATCACCCAGAGACTGGAATTAATGCAATCACCACCAGGGACGGCAAGAGAGTCAAAACCAATGTTTCAGAAGTCAAAACTTCTTTGGCTTGGGTATGGAACCAAATGGTAAAGGCATGGCTTGTTATACCGCAGTCATGTCCAACAAGGAATGAAGGTGGTAATTATTGTTCCTACCACGACGAAGAGGGGCATAAAGTGCAAGGATGTTCCGAGTTCCGGACATTAGTCCAGCTCATGATGGACCATAAGGAGCTGGAGTTCTACGAAGAAGTTCAGGATTCCCCGGAAGCAAACATTTGTGCTACTGAAGGAGCATCAGACAAGAGATTCGGCAGGGGTAGTCCTTTGATCATTACCCCTAAGGAAACGATGTCAACAGTAGTTCCACAAGCAAAGGTGGTGATTACGGCCCCTCGACCTTTTCAGTACAAAGACAATCGGCAAGTGCCATGGAAGTACGGATGCCAGGTGAGTACTTCCGAAAGATGTGACAACAATGTAGGGAAAAGACAACTAGAGCCCTTCAAGGAAGATGTATTGACTATCAATGAACCTATCAAGGAGGAAGAAGCTAAAGAGTTCCTCAAATTTCTAAAGCATAGTGAGTACAGTGTTGTAGAACAGCTCCACAACTTGCCGACACGTACTTCAATGTTGGCACTGTTATTAAGCTCGGAAGCACATCGGGAGGCACTGTTGAAAGTCCTGAATCAAACATTCGTGCGACAGGATATACCAGTCAGTAAGATGGATCGACTGGTGAGTAATATTCAAGCTGATAATCTCATCTCGTTTTCAGATGATGAGATTCCATCCGGAGGAAGAGGCCGAACAAATGCATTGCACATCACTACCTACTGCAAGGGGCATGCTCTGCCAAGTGTGTTGATTGACAACGGCTCAGCTCTGAACGTAATGCCTTTAGCCACTTTGAAAAGGCTGCCAATAGATACCTCTCATATGAGGGCATGCCAGAACGTGGTCCGAGCATTTGACGGAACCAAGAGAGAGGTAATTGGAAAGATCGAGGTATCGCTGACTATCGGACCAGCCACCTACAACATTGAGTTTCTGGTGATGGATATTATGCCTTCTTACAACTGTCTTTTGGGAAGGCCATGGATTCATCAAGCTGGTGCAGTACCATCTACACTGCACCAGAAGGTTAAATTTGTTATTGACGGGGCCTTAGTAATTATTAACGCTGAGGAAGATATTGTGGCAAGTGTAACCACGGAGGTCCCATACATCGAGGTGGATGAGGAAGCGGTGGAGTGTTCATTCCGCTCCTTGGAATTTGTGAATGCCACCTTTGTGGCAGAAGGAAGAACGATTCCTAAACCCCGACTTTCCAAGTGTACCAGAATGGAGATCATGCAAACATTGGGACAAGGTGCCAAGACTGGAAGAGGTTTTGGGAAATTTCTGCAAGGGAGGATTGATCCAGTTCTTCCCATTTCAAAGCCAGACCGGTTTGGGCTCGGCTTTCAGCCCAGTTACCATGAAAGGAGGAAAGAAGTTCAGAAGAACCGAGAAAGAAGACTAGCCAGGTTGATTGGAAGTGAACTTCAATGGGAGCCCATGACATTCCCGCCTCTTTGCCACACATTCAAGACAGGTGGATATGTGTTTGAAACCACCCCGGCAGATTTAGAGGCGGATTTGGAAGAACTGAGCATCAATGTCGTAACCACTGGAAATGCTGACGACATCGTTGGATCTGGGATATGCCCTTTGTCACCTAGATTCGTGCCTAGCAGTTGGACGGTCGAAGAACTACCTGTGTTTTACAAGAATTTTTCAGAGCAATATTCGAACTATCCCTATTTGCCTATACCCGGGGCAATAGGTGATCTTTTGTGAGGGTGAATAAATATTAGGTTTAAGTTCAATAAAAGATGCATTTTTTTCTTCTTTTCATGGCAAACAAATTTTCCTTTATTTCATTTTGAATTCATTATATATCCTCTTTATTTCAATACTTCGTTTCCACTTTCCCTAAAAACTTAATTCTTGATTATTTCGTGTGGGATATTTTCCTATCACACATGCATATTTTCACATCTTTCAGATCCCCAGATAACGATAATGTAGGCACTAATGATCTTGATCCGGAGGTGGATTTTGAATCGGCCATTTGTCTTGGGGAATTTGATGAACACAACACTGAAGAGGAGTGCAACTTGCCTACTGAATTGTTGAGAATGGTAGAAAGAGAAGATAAACAGATACTGCCCCATAAAGAGACAATCGAAATCTTGAATCTGGGCACTGAGGAAGATCGAAAGGAGGTTAAAATCGGTATAACTCTTTCGACTGAAGCAAGACAAAACCTGATAAATTTACTTCAGGAGTACAAAGAGGTGTTCGCCTGGTCATATCAAGACATGCCTGGACTAGACACAGATATGGTAGTCCACAAACTTCCAATTAAACCAGAATACAAACCAGTGCAGCAGAAAATGAGAAGGATGCGGCCAGAAATGCTCTTCAAGATCAAGGAAGAAGTCAAGAAACAATTCGATGCTGGATTTCTTCAAGTGGCCAAATATCCGGAGTGGGTGGCCAACATAGTGCTTGTGCCGAAGAATGATGGAAAAATATGCATGTGTGTCGATTACCGGGACCTTAACAAGGCAAGTCCCAAAGACAACTTTCCTCTGCCACATATAGACACTCTTGTGGACAATACGGCCGGAAACAACTACTTTTCATTCATGGATGGATTTTCGGGATACAATCAGATCAAGATGCACCCTGAGGACATGGAGAAGACCACTTTTGTCACAATGTGGGGAACTTTCTGTTACAAAGTGATGCCTTTCGGATTAAAGAATGCTGGGGCAACATATCAGAGAGCCATGGTAACCCTGTTCCACGACATGATGCACAAAGAAATCGAGGTTTATGTCGACGACATGATTATCAAGGCACAAACCGAAAACGAACATGTCGAGCATTTGAGAAAGCTCTTCCAGAGACTAAGGAAGTTCTAGCTTCGACTGAACCCTAACAAGTGTACTTTTGGGGTAACATCCGGGAAACTGTTAGGTTTCGTGGTCAGCAGAGAAGGCATTGAGGTTGATCCTGACAAAGTTAAGGCTATACAAAATCTACCTCCACCTCGAACACAAAAGGAGGTCCGAGGTTTTCTGGGCAGATTGAATTACATAGCACGGTTCATATCTCAGTTAACCGATAAGTGTGATCCAATCTTCTGACTTCTCCGAAAGAACAGCCCTGGGGCATGGAATGAAAACTGTCCGATCGCATTCGAGAAGGTGAAAGAATACTTATCTCATACTCCTATTTTAATGTCCCCCATCCCAGGCAAACCTTTATTCCTGTACCTTTCCATATTCGAGAACTCAATGGGTTGTGTCTTGGGTCAACATGACGAGTCTAGAAGAAAAGAAAGAGCCATCTACTATCTGAGCAAGAAGTTCACGGATTACGAGGTCAGATATCCGCCTATCGAGAAAGTTTGTTGTGCTTTAGTTTGGGCTACAAAAAGACTCAGACAATACATGTTGTATCACACCACTTGGTTGATTTCCAAGTTAGATCCTTTAAAATACATGATGGGTGTACCCGCTCTGTCCGGAAGGTTAGCCCGATGGCAGATGTTATTGTCTGAATTCGACATTGAGTACGTGAGCCAGAAAGCCATAAAAGGAAGTGCCATATCAGATTTCTTAGCAAGCAGAACCGACGAGAATTATGAGCCACTAGATTTTGATTTCCCAGATGAGGACTTGATGGCTTTATCTTTAGAGAAAGCAGTTACTTCAACAGACAGTTCATGGAGAATGTATTTCGATGGGGCATCCAATGCATTAGGACATGGTATTGGGGCAATATTGATCTCTCCGGAAGGGAGTCACTACCCATTTACCAGCAGACTGAATTTCGATTGTACTAACAACATGGAAGAATACGAAGCTTGTGTCTTAGGAATTCGAGCTGCGCTGGGGCAAAGTATAAGGACCTTGCGGGTATACGGTGATTCAGCATTAGTAATCTATCAGCTCCGTGGAGAATGGGAAACCAAAGATACAAAATTGATAGAATACCGAAAGTTAATGTTAGATTTGCTCGAAGAATTCGATAAAGTCACTTTCCACTATGTGCCAAGAGAAGAAATCAAATGCTGATGCTCTGGCTACCTTGGCAGCCGCATTCAAACTCGGCGGGGAATCTGAAATGATGCCAATCGACATGCAGTCATATGAGTACCCGGCTTATTGCTACCAGATTGAAGAAACAAAAGACACTAAGCCTTGGTACTACGATATTTTGCAGTATATCAAGCATCGAAGTTATCCGGAGGAAGCCACTGAAATCGACAAAAGAACCATTAGAAGGATGGCAGCTGGGTACGTTCTTGATGGGGAGGTCTTGTACAAGAAAAGCCATAGTCAAGTTCTGTTAAGATGCGTCGATGCTGAAGAGGAGAAAATGATAATGGAAGAAGTACATGACGGAGTTTGTGGAGCACATGCAAATGGACATATGATGTCGAGACAAGTAATGAGATGCAGATATTTCTGGTCCACACTGGAAGGTGATTGCATCAACTATGCTAAAAAATGTCATAAATGTCAGATTTACGGAGATAAAATAAATGTTCCACCTCATCCGCTTCATGTCATGACATCACCATGGCCTTTCTCCATGTGGGGCATGGATGTTATTGGGCAAATCCATCCGAAGGCTTCGAATGGTCATCGTTTCATCCTTGTAGCCATCGATTATTTCACCAAGTGGGTAGAAGCTGCTTCCTATGTCAGTGTCACTCAATATGTTATTTGTAAGTTTTTGAAGAAAGAGATCATATGTTGGTATGGTTTACCTGAAAGAATCATTACCGATAATGCTACAAACTTGAACAACAACATGATGAAGGCTGCTTGTGAGCAATTCAACATAAAGCATAATAATTCTACTACCTACAGACCAAAGATGAATGGTGCAGTAGAAGCAGCAAACAAGAACATTAAAAAGATAGTGGAGAAAATGACTGAGACCTACAAAGACTGGCACGAGAAGCTGTCATTCGCTTTGTTTGCTTACCGAACCTCGGTACGAACCTCGACTGGGGCAACTCCATTTTCGCTGGCATATGGAATGGAAGCAATGCTGCCCATTGAAGTGGAAATCACATCATTACGGGTCTTGACAGAAGTCAAACTGGATGACGCGGAATGGGCTCAATCCAGATATGATCAGCTAAATTTAATAGATGAGAAGAGACTGAAGGCCATTCGTCATGGCCAAATCTATCAGAAACGAATGATTCGAGCACATGACAAGAAGGTACGCCCGAGAACATTCCGAGAAGGAGATCTGGTGCTAAAGAGAATTTTGCCAGTTCAGAAAGATTTCTGAGGAAAATAGATGCCAAATTGGGAAGGACCCTATGTTGTGAAAAAGGCCTTTTCTGGAGGAGCCCTTGTCCTGGCCGAAATGGACGGACCTGACCTACCACATCCCATCAATTCGGATGCAGTCAAGAAATACTTCGCTTAGGATGAAAACCCGAAGGGGCGTCCTAAGTAAAAAATGAAAAACGTTTAGGGTGAAAACCCGAAAGGGCGCCCTAAATTGAAAAAAATCGAAAAAAGAAAAAAAACAAGAGAAAAAAAAAGAACAAAAAGGTGGGTTCAAGATGAAAACCCGCAAGGGTGTCTTGCAACCAAGGATGGGTCCGAATTGAAAACCCAAAAGGGCAATTTGGATAATTCAAGAAATCCAGACAGTTGAAACTTCCCGGCATCTGAATTTTCTGCAGACTCAACGAGTCGGAGAAGGGTTGCACTCTCCTGAAGGTCGTCACATTTTTTACAGATCCTTTGGCAAAGGCTGTATTCAAGGTCACCCAACGGCTTTTCAGCTCAGAAGTGCCCACATTATTGAAATCTAAGACACTCGTTTATACCTCATTATGTCTTCACCCTCCAAAATGTTTGTCATGTATTATTTGTTCTTTTTCCCTTGTGAATAAAAGACAATTCTTTTCTCTACACCAATTCCTTTTGAGCATCTTGATTGAGCTTAAACTTAGTGATTTATTTATTTGTGCAAAAGATATCCGTATATTACTGTACAAAGGTTCATTGAAAAGTACAGGTACTCGGAAGCCGATCAAGGCTCATGCATTTAATTGAGATGGTCGAGAAGCATTTCCCAGATCAAAGATAAAAAAACGAACATCAGATTGGAACATTTGAAGAATCCAAGATCATGGATTGAAACCTCATGACTCCATAATCAAGATTTCTAGACAGGCCTTAGCTAGAGTCAAAATCAACTTCGCAACGAAGGATATCTAGCTCGAAGCCAAACATCCACGATTTCAACTCCACGATGGAGGATATCGTGCCACTCAAGACAACACAAGTTCAACTTCACAACGAATGGACGGCTGGTTGTCAACGAACAACTTTCCAATTTCAAAGCTGATTTTCCACGACGGAGGATATCATGCTACCTATGACAACACAAGTTCAACTTCACAACGAAGGGACGGCTGGTTGTCAACAACAATTTCCCAGTTTCATGGCCAATTTCAACTTCACAGCGGAGGATATTGGACCCAAGACAGCACAAGCTCAACTTCACAGCGAAGGGGCGGCTGACTGTCAACAAACAATTTCGGAGCCAATCTCAACTTCACAACGAAGGATATTGGACTCGAGACAACACAAGTTCAACTTCACAACGAAGGGACGGCTGGTTGTCAACAAACAATTTTCCGGTTCCAGAGCCAATTTCAACTTCACGACGGAGGATATTGGACTTGGAACAATGCTACTTACTTGGATTTCAACTTCACGACGAAGGATATCCAACTCAAAGAAGGATTATTTGCCATCAAAATTGTCGAGTTCGACTCCATTCAGCTCGATGACACATCAATCGCACTACTTTCCGGTTGCAGTCGAGGTTTTCAAGTCGAGGAGAGGACCTGGGTTAGCCGTGCCTTAGTGACAAGCAAACATTTTCAAACAGCATAGCTTAAGTCAAGAAAAAGCTATCTGTCAATAAAGATTTCTCAGTTCTATTCCGATCCAAGGTCTTTAAACCGAGAAGAAGACCGAAGGGTAACGGGAAGCCACGTGCTGATTCAAATTTCGAACTACGGCTTTAATTTCATATCATTTCAAGATGAACTCGACTTCACGATGGAGGAGTCATCCGTAACTCAATTCGACAGGGAGTTATTGAAACATCAGAGTTAATTTTCAACTCCACTGAACGAAAAGTGTGTCTTTTAATCTTTGCCCTATCCCCGTTACACGACTATGGGCAAAGAGGGGCAGCTGTCAACACACATTTTTCGTCCTACTAGGATTCAAACTCCTAAAAATAGGATAGAATTTTAAGATTCAAACTCTTAAAGATATGATAGAATTTTGCTAGGATTCAAAAAAATAGGATAAAATTTTATGATTTAAACTCCTAAAGATAGGATCCACAAGCACTATAAATAGCCATTGTAACTCACCATTGTAAGACACGATTTACACACAAAACACATAGGAAAGCACGGGAAGATATAAAGGCAAAGCTATTGTAAAGGATTCGAAAAGGAAATAAAATGTAGCATTTTATTTTTTCTTTCTTTTGAATGTGCACATTATTTTTCTTGAAATTTGGTTCGAATAACCCAAAACATGGGTTGCGCCGATGATCAAAATGGGTGAGGTTTCGATGTTTCGAACCTAGATCTACCCCGAGGCTTATTTTTAAAAACCGATTTGATTTTCGGTTAAAGGAGGGGAAGAGTTTTTTAAAAATCTATATTAGTCTCTTTATTTATTATATGGATATTTTATTCATTTTTTTATTATTCATGTTATTATTATTATATGTATATATATATATATATATTAAATTATTTTCATTTGATTTTTTTACTATATTTTATTATTATTATTATTATATATATATTTCTTTAATATTTTATTTATAAGTCTAATATTACTATATATATATTATAATTATCTTTATCTAGTCGTATGTATTTTTTATACTTTTAATAGTTTATTTATATACATATTATTAAATATATATATTCTTAATTATTTTTATTTGATTATTTCTTTATTTATGTATATATCTTATAACTTTATATATTTATATTATTTTTTATTTATTTTCGTTTTTTTATTTATTATTATTATATTATTTTTAAAAAAAAAACCTTGTGTCTTTATCATTATTATTATTAAACATATATATACTACTAACCTAGAGGGTCCATTTTTGTCTTATTTCTTACTAAAGCCCCCACTTTCGGTGAATTGGGAGGTAAACTTTTCTATTTTTAAGTATTTGATGTACATATACAGCTTATTTATTTTATTAATACTTTGATATATATATATATATATTTATATTTCTTTTTCCTTTTTTCAAATATTACTATATATAATTATTACTTTACTATTTTTTTTCTTATCTTACTTATTATTTATTTATTTTATTTTCTCTTGATCTTATTTGTTTTCTTTACCTTGTTTATCTAACACATTCTCGATTTTTTTTTCAAATCAATCAAGGGTAAGTAATTAGGATCGAAACTTTACCTTTTAATTTAACTTGTTATTTTTCTTAATTAAGACAACTGGAAATTACGTAGTACCGAAAGGGCGGTTCAAGGGTGTTAATCCTTCCTTGACCGTAACCGACTCCCGAGCCCGACATATTTCTGGTAAGACGCAGATCAGGTAAGAAATAGGGTATCCGATCAACCCATTTATTTTTAAATAAATGATCGGTGGCGACTCCAATCCACATTTTTCAAGTCGAAGCCCAATTCCGGGGCCCAACCGAAAAACGGTTGCGACACATCGTATATTTTAATTTGGCTTAATATAAAATTAAAATATATTTTATTTTTTCTTTTGGGTGTCTAAGATTTTTTAGTCAATCCAGGAATATAAAATTACAAACGTTATCACTTTAAGTGTCTTGAGCATAAAGGCTATTAAAAAATTCTGTTAAATAACACGTGCCGCGTTTATATATTTTTTATAAAAATATTTAAAAAAATCTTAAAAATTAGAGAAAATACCCAAATTTCTTTGAAATTAAAAGAAACCCAAAACCCTCAAATTGCTAATTCAAATTTCTATTTGCAATAATCCCCGACCATCTCCGGCCCTGATCGATCATCACCTTTGTTGTCATTCTAAACCTTTAAATACATAAATTCCATATTTTTAACCCTAAATTGAATGGGAAAGGTATTTAATTGTTTCTTACAAGGATTTAAGAGGGAAAAGGCCGAACTGATGTTGAATTAGTGTCGGGGGGTTGAATTAGCACTACTAACAGGGGAAATTGGTGTCGCTGGAAAAAGAGCGAAGGGGACACGGGGAGGGAAGAGGGCAACTAAAATATTTTTAAAAAAATAGTTTTTTAAATGATATTTTTATTTTTTAAATAAAAAATTATATAAAAATAGATGTGACACTAGGGATGAGCATGGGTCGGGTTTTTGGTCCACCCGAAACCCGACCTGAGAAAAAGGAGTCCTCCACCCTAGACCCGACCCGACCCGACCGAAACAAGATTTCACCCGACCCGTTATATAACTTAAAAACCCGACCTGTTCCGACCCGAAATAATATAAAAATATTATTTTTATTCAATAAAAACAGTAACTTAACTGAAAAAAATAATATATATAGGGGTATTATTGTAATTATTCCTAAATATATAAGATAAAATTATATATTTTTCGGGTCGGGCGGGTATTTTTCACCCTAAATCCGAACTCGGCCCGAACATCACATTAAAAAAAACTAACTCAATCCGACCCGAACCCTATTTTTAAAAAAAACCTGACCCGATCAGGTTTAAAAAATAAATTTTTTAAATGATATTTTATTTTTTTAAAATAAAAAATATATAAAAATAGATGTGACACGTGTCACTTAATATACTTATTTTATTAGACACTTATGTGAAAAAAATGTATAGTACTTAATTTTATATTAAAAATTTTGACAAAATGTTGAGACAATAGGAGTATTATTTTATTAGAGGGTTAAGGAAAAAGTCTCTTAAATAGTTGGAATGTGATATCCTTTAAAAGTAAAAATCTAGCGAATTGTGTTGTTTATTTAAAAAAAAATCAATTTAGATTTTATTTTCAAATAAAGCTTATTTTGTTTAAATAAATTTACATTCATAAAGAATCAGAATTCAAAATCACATTTGGACTCGTAAATTCTAATTTAAAGACAACATATAATCAATTAAGTATCAAGTTTGAGATTTGTAAGGGTGTTAAGTGTTTCCTACATATAACTAACTCTTGAATTTGCTTAATTTTTTAATCTCTAATTAAACAGAGATTTCAAATTTGTCCTTAAAAAGATATTTAAAAAATTTCTTTTAAAAGGCAGTTTTATAGGTGTTTGTTCATATCCAACCCTAAATGATATATATCTACTCCCATCTTATTTTCAAAATTGGTATTTTTAAATAATTATGAACACAAATATTAAAAAAAAATCAACGAGCTTAAAGATCTTTCTGATAGAGTAACTGTACAACGAAAAAAAGTTTCTATAGGAAAGATTTGACCAACTCCCCTACTTAGTGTCTCACAAAGAACAACATACAGTTGCCCTATTTGAAGTTCAACATATGATATATTGAGAGCATTTCTAAGCAAAGTGAAAGTAGTATAACGTTTATGGGGAAAAACCAAATAATTTAGGAGAATAACTTGATCGAATTTTTAAATATGATATTAGGTTTATTGCATTATTTCCAAATTAATATCAAATTGTATAAATTTTAAGATTAAGAGTGTTACTATACCAGGCGTTGTTAGTTGTTAGACGTCTGTTTGATCGTTTCAATTTTAACAGTAGAATGATTTGTTATAATATATTTGAATTTAGTGATTAAATTATAAATTTAAAAGGAAAAAGGTTACTCATTTATAACCGACAACGACTCATGTTTCTATTATAAGCTTTGAATGTTTTACTTCCGTTAAGCAAGTGGATAGGATAGACTAAAATCTGAATATATAAAGCATTGCCTCTCTGATATTCTTTTGTGGACTTCAGTAGGACATAAACTAGGAGATTTTGATGTCTTTTATACGTAAAGGGATTCTATGAATAAACGACGATGCCACGTTGAGCATTGATATGCTTGTCCATATGTTTTGTTTGCTCAGCCTGCCTGTTTCAAATAATTTTGGGCGTTCCTCATAGCAACTAATGGTTAAGATGTAAGGCATGATTTTAATGCTTTAAGACTTTTACATTAATATTAATTTAACTGTAATTTAAAACACACGATGATAACACGCTTTTAATACAGATTTATATTATGATTAAAGAGATCAATCGGTGTCCGACCAGTAGATATCCATGCCCCCCCAATCACTTTCAGGAACTCCAAGAGCCTTCCAAACTGCTTTGGAGGCATCAACGATGTTATTAGGGCAAGGAGGCTGATAATCATGGTCCGAATCGCATCCCATCGTAGAATCACATTCGTCGACGACTTTAGCCCTCACACTTCTTCCATTACCATAAATGTTAATATACTTCAAACACCTCTTTTGTCGTTAAACCACCCGGTTGAAAGTGCCACCACAGGGTCATCATCCGAGTGGTATTGGTTGTCACATTCCGACGGGCCGCCGCCATCTCCACCGGCCTGAAAGCTGTTGAGTGTCAACGTTGCTTTCGTATGGCTCGACACGAGCGGTGAACATTTATATGTTGTGTAGAGCTTCCCAACTTTACAACAGTCAGAGTCGTTTTCAGTGTTGCATTGCCCAGGAGGAGGATTTTTCCCTCTTATTGTCCCACTAGGCCTGCAAGTTTGAGCTTTAACACTTGCGAATATATACACAACGCAAAGGAGAATTATGAAGACACTTGAACCAGCTTGCTTCTTCATTTTCTAATTCAGCTTTGTTTTAATGTTTTGGTTGTGCCAAACTACAACTGGGAAAGGCAATATAGAGATTATAGCTCCAAGTAATTTAAAATATCACTCTTTCAAACTTTAAATTAAGACAGATTTGTGGCACCTTCGGACTTCCAAGGATAATATATTCTTTTTTAACTTGCAGAAAATATAGACAAATATAGGTATAAATATTATGGTGGACCGCTAGAATGGAAGATTTGTGAGTTGAGTTAATGTATAAAAGTATATGCAATGAATCAAACATGTATTGTAATGATAAGGAATATTCTTTTAATAATGATTGTGTTGATCAAGTTAAAACAAATTTAGTTAAGTTAATGAATTGTATTTTATGATTCAAACTCACTTTAAATTTTTTTTAGTAGAGTTGAGTTTGTAAGTTTGAGTCAAATCGAAGTGTTCGAATTTATATTTAAATTTAATTATAACTATTTTTAATATTACAATATTGATTCTATTTTTGTACTTTCTCTAACCATATAATATATATATATATATTCATATTCCTTTCCATTTTATAATGTTACTAAACAAATCAAATAGAATCGAATATCATTATAAATAAAAGGGTAAAATATATCATTGATCACCTAACTATTTAGCCCTTTTATTTTACCATCGATCTTTCAATTTTGTCAATCAGACCACTTAACTATATAATTTTTTCAATCAAGCCACTTGTTGTTAATATCTAACGGAAATACCGACATGGCAGTTAATAAAATTGGTATAATTATACATTTAATCCTCAATAATTAGGCATTTTATCAATTTGGTCCTACATCAAATTTAATTCAATAAATTTAATCCACCAATTAGATGGTGAAACATGTCACCATTAGATTAAATGTTTTTCTATAATTTAAATTTATTTAAGGGTAAATTACATCGTTCCTCACTGTATTATACTCTCTCTCCTATTTTCCTCACCCAACTTTAACTTTTCTATTTTGCTCACTAAACTTTACAAATTGAATCATTTTGCTCACTCCCCCGTTTTCTCTCTAATGACTGATGATGTGGCTTTTTTATTATTTAATATAAAAAAATTAAAAAAATAAATTAAAAACGGAAATGTGGTCGGATGCCACATTCGACCATTGGCGACAACCATAGATAGTGGTCGTTTGTGCCCAAACTGGGATGGGTCGCTTCGCCTCGATGTCACGAGATCAAATTCAACCTCCATTTTGTCAGAAGTTGCTCCGAAGCCCACGAATTTGAGATTAAAAGTGAGGAAACTGAAACGTTTCAGTCCAAATTCACGGGTTTTGGGATATTTTCCGGTGAAACAACCACCAGGTTCAGACTCATGGGTCGAGACAAATCAACCCATCCCATTTTGGGTTCGAACGGCCACCATCTATGGCGGTCGGAATGAAAATGACGTGGTGGTCGACGAAGAGAAAATGGAGAAGAGAAGGAAAAAGGGTAAATTACACCATGAGTCATTAAACTTTACTCTCTCTCATATTTTACTCACCAAAACGACATAGTTTTAGAGTATATTTGAGTTTTTCAAAACGGCGTCATTTTGATTCATGTGCCATGTCATAACGTCGTTAGAAAAAGTTAACGACAGAGTAAGCAAAATGATTCAATCTGTAAAGTTCAATGAGTAAAATAGAAAAATTAAAAGTTGGGTGAGGAAAATAAGAGAGAAAGTATAGTACAGTTATCTGGTTAAATGAAAATCAAATAGCATATGGATACATAAGAATAAAGAAGGTTTGGGGGGGGGGGGGGAATTGATCCCGGGGCACTGGGTTGAAATGCATGCACCTTACCACAACGCAAAGCTTCATGTTTTTATTACACAACACAATATATATTTTATTTATTTATAGAGGAAAAAAAGAAGTATGCCCATGGTGAGAATCGAAGCTAGGCCACATGAAAAAGTTAAGAAATCTAAACAACTAAATCAAACGTTATGTTTATGTAATAAAATGGTAGCGTATTTATATATATTAAAGACTTATTTATACAATATTAAAATGAAAATTAAATTTTAATATTTTTATTTTCACATCTATAATTGAATGATTATATATTTTCAAATTGAATCTTTTTAAGTTAATTAACGAATTTATTTTTTTATTAAAAATAATGTATGAAATTTAAAAAATTAATTAAAATATAGTTTCATAATTCAAATTGAATTTATTTTAAAAATATATAAATTTAAATTTATTTTTCATTTTAATATTTTATAAATTAGTGTTTAATATATATAAATAACCTATTTTTGTTTTACGTATGCATAAGGTTTAATCTAGTTGTTTAGATTTCTTAAGTTTTTCATGTGGCCTAGGTTCGATTCTCACTATGGGCACACTTCTTTTTTTTGTAGAAATAAATAAAATATTTGCAAACTCGTAGTTTAGCCTGGTCGTAAGATGCGTGCACTTCAACTCAATTCCCTAGGTTCAATTCCCCTCATACGCTTTTTGTTCTTATGCCTCTAATATGCTATTTGATTTTCATTTAAACAGTTGGTGACACCATCTATGTATCCACCTGGTTGGAAGATAAATATATAATTAAATAAATTTAAATTTTAAAAAACATTTTAATCTAATAGTAACATGTGTCACCATTTAATTGGTAAATTAAATTTATTGTATTAAATTTGATTTAGGATCGAATTGATAAAAATGTAAGTATTGAGATCTAAATGTATAATCATATCGATTTTATTAATTGTCACGTTAACATTTCCGTTATTTATTAACGACAAGTGGTTAATTGAAAAAATTATATAGTTAAGTGGTCTGATTGACAAATTTAAAATATCTGTGATAAAAGTAAAAGGGTTAAATAGTTAGGTATCAATGGTATAGTTTACCCTAAATAAAATAAACATCATAAATTATAAAAAATATATATATAAAATAGAAGGGTAAAATACACAAAGAGTCACTATGGTCCCTAGACTATAGGGTGTTGCTTTGTTGAGTCCACTAACTATTAAAAGTTACAAAATGATTATCTGACTATTCATATATTTCAAACTCGTTCTTTTTGTTAAAAAATTGATGATCATCTGAGCTGGACACTAACATGTTGATTAGGATATAGTAATCGTTTGAAATTTAGAGATCATATTTTATCATAACTCAGTCAGAATGTTAACGTAAGGTGTTCAAATCCGGATATCATATCTGCTCCGATCCAAAAATTATGTCATCCGAAATTTTTGGATACCTGAAATAGCCATCAGTGGCGGAACCACGTGCCCACCCTGAAATCCAAATTTTCTTTGGTTAGTTTCTTATTTTATTAATGGTGCTCACCTTGAAATTTTTATTTGTGCTCACCTTGAAATTTTAATTGTCCCGCCCATTTAAAAATTTTGTGTTACTAGCCTATGTGTGTCTACCTTAAAAAATATTTCTAGATCCACCACTAATAGTGACCCATATCCTATCCGAAAAAAATCGGATATCTGAATCCCAATATAAAATTTATTTTAAGAATTTTATATTTTATATTTTGTGATTTAATGAAACTTATTTGATATCTCTACTATATATTTAATTACTCATATACAATAAATTATTAAATATCGTAATTTTTAATGGGTTAAAGCTTTAAGTTAGTGTATTACTCATTTATTGGGCTAAAGGATATATAAAATCTAAAAGCCCAATGTTTTTAGATTTTCGGATGATCCAAACTTGGAATTTATCCGACTTGTATCTGATTCAATTATCCAAAAAAAAATTGAATGCCCGATCCAAATTATCCGAAAATAAAAATGGATCGGATATCTGAATTTTCAGATTGGAACATCGAATCGGTCGGATTGAATCTTTTTGCACACCGCTAGGTTGACATTCAACTCAGACTATCGTCAATTTTTTAACAGAAAATGAAGATTTGAGAACATATGAATAGTCGAGTGTCTATTTTGTAACTTTTACTAATTAGAGGACTCAATAAAATAATACCTTATAATTTAGGAATTATTTTATAATTTTTAATAGTTGAGAGACTCAATAAAATATCATCCTCAATTCGGTACTTCATTTGTGTACTTTACCCGAAATACAGTTAATACCAAAATTTGAAAAATACTAGCCTAATTCACATCGCTAAAAACCAAAATCATTGCTCTTTTTTTTTTTTTTTTTTTGTCAAAGGCCAAAAACCAGATTTCAACCCAAACCAAGAGGGTAAAAAAATTTAAGCTATTTCGTTTTAAATACTTGCAATTATATTTATTGTTTATGTTATACATAAAATGATCGAATTGTAAATATGTGGGCGTCGTAGTCTTGAAAAGAAAATTAAGGATGCTGAGATTTGAAACCTAGTGGATAACAAATTATGTAAAATTTGTGTTAATATGAGTTAGATGAATGTAGAGGGGAAAAACAATGAAACCAATAAGATGCATATGAATGAATGGATTAGATTATGAAAAAAGTTACAAATTCAACCAAATGCTGGCCATACTTCGTATACCTAGAAGAAAAGGTGGTAGCATTGGTTGCAGAAGAAAAATCTTTGAGCTTCTATATCAGCAGTTCCACTGCATTTTTCAATCTTGGCTAAATAGGAGATGGATATTTTTACTCCTACCTGAAAGATTGGCAGGCATTCCGCTTTTTTTATTATATAATCATCAGTATCCGATCCATTACGAGATCAACAACCAGCAGCTTTTAGAAAGTTATCATATGGGGTTGAGGTTGGTAAACTGAAAGGCTGGAGATGGTTCTGGTACTCTGTGCCGACTGGTTGTTTGAATGGGTTAGTACCATCTGTTTGTTCGAGGACAGGACCAGTCTGCATTTTTAAGTTGCAACAGATGTGGGATAACACCACTCAACACATGCATGATAAATATAAACATGCATAAATTTCACTGAATCAAGGGCCTACCTGTTTTGTGTCATCAAAAGGATTTTGAAAAGATCCGCAGCCATTCAAGCTTTCTTGACTCAGATGGACAAGATCAGACATCTTCTGCCGCTTCCCAGTCAAGAGTGTCTCGCAATATTGAGCCATATCCATGTAAGACATGTCAGGTCTGGTGGAGACAGATTCTCTTCCAAACTGATCTGAAGTCTCCATTACCTGTGTCGATAGAGTGAATAAATATGTGTTCGGTCGCTTGTACTGTAAAGACTAGAGTAAAAAGAATGACATACTGAATCTAAGAGTTGATTGACATCCAGGGGTTTTGGAATTCCCTGTGACAACCCTGAATCCTCTTTGGTTTCATCTATAGAGGGAAATGGAGCTTCCTGCTGAGCAAAAGAAATCACATGAGTTCACAGATAAATTTCAAGGGTAGTGCAAGAGAACTTACCTCCTTAAAAGGTTTATTTTCTTGTATGCTAGATCCATCTACTTTAAGTAGTGAATCCATAGGCAAGTGAGCACCTAGAGGGCACACATCATCCGGCAAGAATTTAGTTAACAGCTGTGCCCTTGTATTGGACAATTCAGGCTGCGTGTATATTCACAAGATATTAGTGGAGGGTTATTAAAACAGAAATTACTAGTTCTTTGATGAGATAAAAGAGCTTACTTCTGATGAAATTCCCAAGCCTTTTAAGATCTCTGAAACAAGGCTTTCCTTGCGTTGCTCTGGGGTAATCTCAATTTGTGAGAGCATCTTTAAAGCCAAATTATCATCTTCTTCAGATCCATAAACATTTTTTGGTAGGTCAGGCCTAGTGTCCACTGCCTTCAACTTGCATTCTTCCACCAAGTGCAAGAATGGATCATCCTATTAATCATAGAACGACGACATATGTTTAATTTACGGATGGAAAATGCCAGAAGTAAAAAGCAAGGAAAAGAAAGTAGCGAAGATCATGAATGATAAGTTTTCATACCATTCTTTCTGTTATAGTAGCCATGGCAATATAGGCAATAGGAAGAATATTGAATGCCTTTGATGAAAATAGAATCATTGAAGTTGCCAAGGTGAAAAGAGATCTACGGCGCGATGGTGGAAGTGGCCCTGCAGCAATAGTGAAAGTTCAGAATAAGGAGATGATACCCCAATAATAGATGTCAAGTTCGTTGTTTCATTTTCTTATTTGTTACTTCTTCCAAGGACTGGTGTCATAATCTAATTAAAAAGAACCATCTTCCCAAATCCTTCTTACCATATCATGTGCAGCATTCATGAAAAGAGTTTATAAGAGGTTCTTAGGAGATAAAGGTTAAAGAAAAAGAAACCTAGTTTAAGGTTAAAGAAAAAGAAAAAGAAAAATAGTTTAGTTCTACTTCTGTAATTCTCAGCCAATAAAAGTACTCTGGTTCTTTTATTTTTAAAGTAAGCAATAAGAACAGAGCAATAAGAACAGAGTCTCTCTTCTCTTTTCATTCGAAATCTCTCTTTCTTTCTTTCCTTTTGAAATCCCCTTCCGTTCTTAGAATATCAACACTAGCATCTTTTATGCCAATCATAATATGCTAATACTGTCTAGTGATTGTGTATGTGGCAAACTGGCACTTGGTTATAAAATGCTTCACTTAAAAGTAAGATTTGAGAGAACAACCAGGCTATATTTCCCATTGGATTTATGTCCTTAAGAGAGCTTCTTACATTTCCAATCCATCAAAATTATCGCTTCCCTTTCTTTCTGCAGGAAAACCTTGGTGACATCCATGTATGTGCTAAACATGTCTGATGACTACTATGATTACAGATTAAATAAATTGTATTTTTTTCGTTTCATGCAAGGCAGACTCTAGTCTTCTACTTTTATTCTTCTCTAAGTATTATTAATTTTTTTTATTATTATTTTGGTGTTGTTGAAGAGTAACACAAGGGAAGCAAACACCAGTCAAACCCATGTGATTGCAAAGACAGCTATAAATCTGGACACTCACCTCCATTAAGAGCGATGCTTCGCAAAGAAAAGGCTAGCTGGAAACTACGAACGAGAGACTCATTGCCAGAATTCTGCATTATATTAAAAATCAAAATACAGAAATTAAACCTCCAGAAAAGAATGAATATCATCATTTAGATGTTGCCGACAAGCCAATTAGACAATCAACTAAAATTTTCATATAACATGCAATTAAAAGACTTGACAAGTTCTCCCATAGTCTACTACACAAATGACTCGCAAAGTTAAAGGTTCCGTGTGGGCCTACAAGTGTTTCGTTATGGGACAAAAATGAGCCCTAATACTCTACGTAGAATTACTGTACTTCTTTCTGCCCAAATTCATTTTCAGGAAGCAACAGTTGAGCGATTACCTTGGCTCGAGCAAAGATCATCACAAGGCTGTATGTATGAGCAATGGCTTCGTAGTTTTGTGGTGTATTTTGAGGAGAGACAGACTGTGCCCAGATCGATGAAAGCAAGAGACTAATCTGGGTGCTACTAAGCCGTAGAGAATCAAACTCCTGAAGTTTGACAAATAAAAATAATTACACAAAAATAAGTTCAGAAAAAAACAATTTCAGACACAATTTAGTGCTAATCATTTCAAGATACCGTATTTGAATTGCCTGGGGAAATTTCATCTGTTTCCAATGATACAGGGAGATGTCTTGAACTGTATGCTCGACTATAAGATGATTTCAAACGATTCAGAACCGTATTATTGCTGTTTCTAACTTCACCGTCACTAGCATTGTTTTCATTTTGTATAGAAGAACTCTGCCTTAAGAAGGATTTCTCCTTCTTTAGCTTCTCAAAAAGGGCAGCTGATGAAGAAAAGACAGAGACGGTTCTTGAAAGCGATCTTTGAATAACTGCGGCTTTGTTTGCTACTGAAGTAACAAAGGATTGGCGAGGGCAAACTGAAGTTGGCACAAGAACAACAGAGAAAATACGGTGAGCTTCGATTCGCGTTTCATGGTCAGGGTGGACCATAGCCGGGAGTAATTGATGGAACAAAGACTCGGGAAATGCCTATGGGAACAATGAAACACCATATAATTAAAAATACTGCATACAACACCAAGAAATGTTAATCACCAAAAAATCATTAACAATTATGATTATTACCTTGTTTATATAGGATGGATTTGGAATTGAGGCAACAACTTGAGCAGTGCGATAAACAACACAGACGGTTGTTCTGGCTATAACTGTAATATTCGGGATGTTCTCCAACATCACAGCCATAGCATCAAGAATTGGACCTGCATCTCCGACCTGTTCACAATAGCTAGCTCAATTTCAAACTATCTAATCTAATCATAATAGAACTTAGGAGTGACAAGAGAGTGGCCCCACCTTTTTTGATAACTGTACAAGGCAATTATCCACAGTTTCTTTAAAGCTCCTATTCCATTGTATAATTTCGGGTCCCAAAGTTGCATCACCGAGCGAGCAGTGTATGCTCTTTCGCAGATGCCTCATAACATCACTAACTGCACCAAGTATTGCTATAGAAGGTTCAACTTTTGAAAGTTGAGCTAGAGAGGTTGCAACCTCTAGAACTTGAAGTTGCATGTCAGGTTGTTTGAGAACTGTTTTGTGGTCAAGATGCTTAATTAATAAGGATAGCAATAAATGTGTGTTCTGTCCTGCAAACAGAGAAAAATGAATAAATAGCATTAGTTTCTCACAGTTGTTACAAGTAAAAAAAAATTATAGGAAAAAATAGACATATTGAATGTTGAAAATGCATGATACCAGAGCTCTCCAGTAAAAGCTGCATATCCTTTAAGACTGGAAAGGCAAGACCAGTTTGAAGAGACCATGAGTCCTCATTATCCATGTAACGAAACAATGACTCGAGAACACGTCGTGCTGTGGTAGCTTCCTTGGCTAGGTTTGCCATGTTATGTAAACAAACCTTGGACCAGAAGGAGGGATTCTGGGCATCTTCCCTGTGATAAGAGAAAAGAAAAAAGAACTCATTGAAAGGTAATTATTTAAAATAAATGAAGTAAAATACAAAAATGAATCAGAAACATGAGTCATGTGATTACACTGAGACATTTAGTTCTCCTTTGTCATTCACAATTGTGTCCCAAGAAGGAAATATTATGGGGACATGCCCCTCATCTTTTTGCACGTCTTCTTCCAACTGACTTTGGGCACCATTAGGATTCTCTGAACTTTTCCTTGGGTCTCCATAATTTTCCAAGACTACTGAAACAATCTGTTTTGATAATTAAAAAAAAATCCTTCTAAGATAGAAAATTAATTTGCCAAAATAAATCACCAATGAAAATATTCTGCAATGGAACAAACATGGAAATAGGCAGAAGGTAAGTTCGAACAACGCATTTGCATCATAAGAAAACAAACTGATCATACTTATATCTAGCTGCTCTTCCCATATCAGAGTTGATGATTTTCAAATGAAATCTATCGCTATAACAGAAAACATGAAGATATAGGCAACCAAGATAATGAATAACATGGCAATGAACTTGAAATGGTATGTAAATAGGTCTGAATCTGCTTACATTGTCAAATTCCACCGAAATGTGAGAGTGTTTTCCCATAAACCAAATCTGCACAAGAGAACGGATATCAGAATACTTCCATATACAGTTAGAACAAGAAGAAAATATAAGCTGTAAGAAAGAAACAAAAATAATTAGTGAAAAAGAAAATAGTATCGCCATTAACACTGTTTCCAAATTTAGTCTTCTATGTTGTTATGAAAAGCCTGAGACACAGTAAGAAGCATTGATAAAGATTTGCATTTCGAATAGCTCAATATATCAACCTTAGAATTCCACCTTTCCTTCTCGGAAGGAAAGTATATAAATAGGTTAGCTTAGAATGTGAATAATAAGATTTCTTCTCTTCAGATAACTTCTTAAATTATTATTTTCGTGACAGATTGTAGAGACTTCGATTCGAATTTAGAATTTAGCTTTCGCTTAACTCAAAGAAGAAGAAAAAAGGATTTAGGTTCGCTAAATTTCATCGCGAAACATCGAGTTTTCTGAGGCATTTCTCGTGGGCTGCTGTGAGATGAGGCTTGTTGTTCTCACCGGCGGCACACGGAGGTGCGCCGGAGGTTTTCCAACGGTATTGCAGTTTATGATGACCGCAGGGGCAGCACGTGGGATTCACACGCCAATAAAATGTTTTGTTTCTTCTTTACAAGCTGGCGCGTGGCGGCCTCCTGCTCGAAGGGTTCTTTTTCAATTGGCGGTTCAAATTAATCTGATACGCCCCGTTTCGATATTAATGAAAGAATGTTGTTTCAGGAAATGATGTCGTTTCACGATGGGAGTAAAATGTGTGGAAATCTATTATCTTATGCTGCATATTAGTTCTGTTTCTTCTAGTTTACTTTCCCAAAGCTTATATAGCCATTACTGACTTAATTATATGATTTAAGGTTTCTTTTATCATCTGTATCCCAGAAAGAAGAAACCCTAGGAAAAAGTTAAGATCATGCATTCCAAAAGAAGAGAAGGCATTTGAATGTATACCATTGAAGAAAGTGCTTGCAGCCCAGCAGCACATAGATTTCTTTCCCTTTCACTTTCTCCACCTTCTCCAGTTAATTGACATAGTTGTGGAATAAAGCCTTCTAACTTAAACATGCAGGTCCCATCCTCCTGCAGAATTTCACAAGAATTTTAAGCATGTTGCCATAGACATGCCAACGTTTGAAAATAAATGCATGCGTGCACCAACCTGATTATTCAAAAAATCAAAAAGTGTATGGCATCCGATGATTCGCATCTCATCATGCCGTGTTTGGTCCAACAGAGTCTGTATTATGCTCAACAAGCTACTGGAAAATAGTGGCCTACAAAAACAAAAGATCTCATGATGCAAAAGTCTTCATATAACCAAAAGATAAGTTACAAACCCTTGAATTTCGCAAGGAAAAAGAAACTCACATTTGCTCCTTACAAGAGATCAACAGTTTCCTGTAAATGCACATAACAATTTTCACTGATTGAAACTTCTCATTTCTCAGCTCCTTGTAACACCTCTGCTCAAGGAGACTAGTGATCTGATTATAAGAATGATTTACACGATTCATTAGCTATAAACTGTGCATGTTGCAGTTGCAGGAATAAAAAAAATCTTCATTTCTAATCAATTGAGATATGCATTATCCTGAGGCTTGCAAATATATTGTACCTTCGGGATGCGCAAAGGATTTTTGGCAGCGTATTCACATAGTTTTCCTATATTACGTTCATTCGGTCCTTCCCCCTATCAGAAGAAAATGAATTAAATTATATGATTTTATGTGAGGGACAAAGGCACGTAAGATTTTATACCGAGAGATCACAGGAGGTTTGAAAACACGAACCTGTTTACGAGGGAATATCTGGGAAATCATCTTCTTGTACCTCTTAATAGGCTGCCTGGACCTTGTACGTAGTCCAGGGCAAAGGAAACACAGGCTGCCGCATGCAGGCATGACATGCCTGGAAATGGCTCCGGAGATGCTCATTGTTGTTGTATTTATGTTTTTCTTAAAATTATATAATACCTAGGAATATTTTAATATCCTTGTGCTTTCTTTCCCTTCTAAGCCATTAAAAAGTTGGACTTCAATGTCCAGAAGGGAAAGAAAAGCTTTACAAAAAAAATGGGTACCCCTAAATCCAATCACCAAACTATGAACAGAAATCCTGGTTTTAAAACCAAATTTTTAAAGTTAATCTCCAAATCAAAACCAAGCTAAATAACTTCTGACTCACAGCTACCGTAACCTGGATTAAAAATTCAAAAGAAGAAGAAGAAGATTTCAACAAAATGCAGTGTTGAATCGAAGTTCGATAAGAACCCAACAAAATTGGATTGATTTTGGAAAGGGAAAAAAATTAATAAGAAAACGGATGGCAAAAGGTGGGGTTTTCATCAAACAATTTTTTCTAAAAATTCGAAAGATGCCTAGAATCATGCCAAAAATGGCTGGAAATCTAAGGCATTGCAAACAATCCCCGATTTTCCAGCCTTTGCACAAACAGCGAAATCCAATTAACCTCCCCTTCTAAATATATATGCTAAATAGAAGTCTTGTTGTCGCATGAGTTTAACGTTTGAAGCTTCCCAAATAATTTATTCTTGAGTTAACTACATGATTTATTTATGTTGTTTATATATTCTCTCAATTTAATATTACTTTTAATAAATTAAAATAAATTTAATCATTCAATCGAATAAAATATATTTAATAATTAAAATATATATTTTATATTAAATTATTTTGAAGTTAGATAATAATGAAAATATATTTAATAATTTAAAGTAATAATATAATATATTTAATAAATTAACATAAAATATATACTTTGAAAAGTTAAAATAATAATAAAATAAGTGTTTGATGAATGGCTTTTTGAAGAGTTTTTAGTTTAGTTGAATATAAATAATTTATTGGTAGTCAAATCAACTATTTTTAGTGTTTAGTAAACACTTTTTTAAAATAATTTATTGTGCAAAATAAGTTGAAAATGAAAACGCTGTAAAATTCAACGGTTTGGGAGAGTTTATTGTAAAATAAGATATTAAAAGACATATTTAACTTTATTATTTCAATAATTACATCCTTGCTTTTAAGCCTAATCTAATGAAATGCCCTCCATCCAACTATATTTTAGTGAACTTTTATTTTATTATTCTATTTTTTAGTTGTAGATTCTCAAATATATTTTAGTTAAGAAAATATAGCAAAACAAGAAAGTAGAAAAAAATGTAGTGTTGATAATTTATAAAAGGTTTATAATATGTATCAATTTCACAAGGTTAAGATTTGTAAATATTAAATTTAAAAAATATATTCAAAATTTTCAAAAATATTCACTATTTTTCTTGAAGAATTTTTAATTTCTTGTTAAAAGCATTTTATCCAAATAATTTCACTCAAATAAAGACTAAAGTATTATAAAACATATATGCACTTAACAATTAAACGTATCATATCTTTATTTGTCATTTTACCCATATCAGCTATCTACTAAATTTTTCTAAACACGTCTATATAAACAGATAATCAAATCAGCTAATCAAATCAGTTGGTCAACCATCCACTGGAATGAGCTACCAACTATCAGCTATCAGTTGTTTGCCAAACAACCCCAACATATTTTTGAAAAGTTTAAATTAAGTTAAAATAAGATAATATGTAAATAATATGGATCAAATGTGTGATTATACCAAAATACCACGTCACTTAATCTGTAAACTATTAACGACAATTAACCCGTGGTAACTATATCTTAATTAAATAAAAACAAAAGTGATTATATCTTAATTAAGCAAAAATAAAAGTTATCATATTTATGTTTTTTGAAATCAGTTAGAAAAAGTGGATAAAACACAAACATAATTGATCAATTATGTAGTTAACCCTTTATATTTTGGACACAACTTAATGGTATTATTATTTTCTGGACCCCTATGTGTCATCATATTAAATAACACTTCTTATTTATATTTATTTTATCTTTATTATACACATTGATATATAAATTATATAAATTTAGCAGCATTTATCAAATTGGTATTTTAATTTTCTTTTATGTCGAATTCACATCTGAATTTAAAAAGAATTTTCAAATTGATACTTTAATTTTAATGGTGGGTACCAAATTGAAATCTAAGCTAAACATTAAATATGATTTTAAAAAAAATAAGGTTTAGATACCAAAACAGAAGAAAAATAAGTTTAAATACGAAATTTGTAGTTTACCCTATCAAATAACACTCCATTATATTTATTTTATTTCGAGATAAAATACAGGCTTATTATACAAATTGGTATATAAACTCAACATTTTTTTTCTTAAATTGATGCTGTAATTTTTTTTATCTGGAATTGGCAGCCAAGCATGATTTTTTTTTTTTTTTTTGAAATTGGTACTTAAATTTTTTTTAAACAAATCAGATGAATATATGGTTATGATCAGCCATGGATCCATCTTTACCCAATGCTTATCATAAAATTTAAATTTTCTTCGCTTAGCAATTCATTTTATTGATTGTGTTCCCCCTAAAAAAAATTTATATTATTAATGCATGTGTTCATCCTAAAAATAGTTTTAGATTTATTATTGATTTTAATATAATATTTTAACAACCAAATAAGTTGTGACGTATGACATTTAATGAAGTCATTGTTTTGATTGGTCAATGAACATCAACCACTAAATTGACTGTTGAGATGTCAAGCCAACAAATATATTAATTTGAGAAAATTGCTAACTTTAAATTTAGGTGTATAAAGAATTTTTTTGTCTAAAAATAAGTGTTTAATATTTACAGCGTTATATTTTTAGGTGTATACCATTAAATTTAGGTGTTAAGTGACATATGTCAGAATTATAAAATTTTTATTTTAAAATAAAAACTTAAAATTATAATTTATTTTACGAAATTCAAATCTCTTTAAAATCACCCAAAAAAAATCCCAAAACCCTAGAATAATTTTCAAACTCATTTTCAGTCGTCGTTTATTTTACCTCTTACCATTATCTATGTCATCAAAAGATCAACTACTTATCGACTTTTGATTATTGACCAGTTGTCATCTTTGTCACTATCTTAAATCCCTAAATTTTTAACCCTAAATTTCTAACTTTAATTTTAATGGGTATTTAGAATGAATGGGTGGTGGGGAATGAAATATAGGATTGGTAAGAGGGGGAGGGGGAAAGAAGGGGCCGAAGGAAGGGAAAAAGGAGAAAAGCAGGATCAGAGGTTGATATTTTTAATATATTTTGAGTAAATCATTTTCACTAATTGTTTGATAAACTATAATTAATTTTATAGAAAATGATTTACATAAATTAAAAAAAGATTGGTTCGGTTAATACTTTAAAAAAAATATAATTCGATTAACGATTAAAGAAAAAAGTTCGGTTAAGTCGGTTAATAGTAATTCAATTCGATAGATGACCGATTAACCATCTAAACACCCTTAGTTTTAATTATTAGTATTTTATTAATATAATACTAAATTATTATATTAATGTTAAATATATAAATTAATATTACTCATTATTAATAATTTAATAATATTATATTTATAAAAATAATATATAATATTAATTATATCAATAAATTATTACGTATCACTAAATTAACAATATAATGTCATATATTATTATAATATATTTGAGTACATATTAATAGAATATTATAAATATAATATTATTAAAATTATATTATATGTATATTAAATATTTTAATAATTAATATTTTAAATATTAAATAAATAAAATAAGATTTTTTGAGTTTTTATACTATGAAGTGAAAAGTTAGGAAAATGTTTTAACGGAAAATCAGATGGTAAAACATTTTACAGAAAATACAAAAAAACTAAGAAAACAAATTACATTGAGAAAATCAATTACAACTATTAAACATTGAAAAATATTTTCCGTAAAACCAATTACAACTATCAAACACCTAAAAACATTTGTTAGCAAGTCAAGGCTGAGGGTGAAATACCATACTGAAATATGGATCTCTATATAAAATAATTGAAGTTGGTACCCCATGTAACCTCACGATCTCGATAATATACAGTTAAGCTAATCTTTCCAGGAAAAATCCATTTGTATCAGTAGAAAATAAGCGGATTTTGTTAGTTGATGTACTATAACCCAAATTGAATTATGTTTTCATCATGTTATCGGTAACCATGTTACAAAATCTATAGTGGCTCCAAATTTTAAGGGTAAAGATTAGATGTGGTACCTATCTAGTGTTTTGTGGATTTTGGATGAGAATATATAGTGGGGAGGAGCTTGAAGAGGATAAAAGTGTATCTTATTTATTTATTTATTATTTAGTTTTCTTATATGTGCTATTTGATGATTCCAATTTAGTGAGGGAAGAAGAACCTTCTCAAGCTAAAGGGAATGAGAAAGCTTAAAGAATAGAGCAAGGAGCTTCCTTTTTAGTAACCAAAGCTAAGGTAATGTATTTTTATTCTTAGTGTATCCATATGAACTATAATATTTAGATTTATGAGTTGGAAGCATGCTTTTATGTAAATAGTGTCTTGGATTTGGTTAGGATATATATGACTATATTGAAGTTGTAAATAAGGAATTATGTATAGAATACCCTAATGGCCATTAGTAGTGATTAGAGAAGTGAACAAACTTGTTTGAAACCTTTAGAACAATATCGATACCGATTGAGATTTTAGAGAATTTTGGGATAGAAATTCCAATAGTTGGTTTAGGTATCAATGTCAAAGAATGATATCGATATTACTCAGAAATATAGATACTAGAATATCAATATGAGAATCGTTTTAGCGTACACACCTATCAGTGTGGGAATCGTTTGAGAGTATAGGTAATAGAATATCAGTATAAGAACCGTTTTAGCATATAGGTACCAAAATAGTGGTATGGGAACTATTCCAGGGTATAGGCACTAGGATAGGTGTATTGGTACAAATTACAATAAAAGTGATGTATTGCACAGGATAGACACGTAAATAAAAAAGTGGTGATGTATTGCATGGGATACACACCCAATTACATTAAAGGTGATGTATTGCACGAGATACACATCTAAATATGAGAGTTGTGATGTATTGTACGAGTTACACACCTAAATATGAGAGTTGTGGTGTATTGTACAAGATACACACCTACATATGAGAGTGATGATGTATTGCACATGATACACACCCAATTACAATAAAGATGATATATTACACGTGATACATACCTAAATATGATAGTGGTGATGTACTACACGGGATACACACCCAATTATAAGAAATGTGATTTATTGCACGGGATACACACATAAATACTAGAGTGGTGATGTATTGTACGAGATACATACCTAAATACAAAGAAATGTGATGTATTGTACATGATACACGCCTAACTATAAGAATGTTGCTTACTGACCATGAGTAAGTTCATAAGGTTTACTAAAGCTTAAGAATATGATACTCCTAAGTATGTGTCATAACCATTTTTTAGGTGGAACAATTAAATATTATTTTAAAAACGATTACGACGTTATTTTGGAAAAATTGGATGATTTTGAATTGATTTGAATAAAATTGAAAAGAGTCGCCATCGACCTTTAGATTAGGCAGGTCGAATACCTAAAAACGTCTTTCAAATAATTTTAAGAAAACCATTTTAAAGACAAAAGGGGTCTACGTTTACCAGAAAATCGATTTGATGGGTCGGGAGTCGGTTACGTGTGGGGAAGGATTAGCACCCCCACAGCGCCCAAATTGGTACGTATCGCTTACATATCGTCGTGATGATGGAAATTATAAATCGAATATAAAGTTAATTACGATCCATTTATTGAAATTTAATTAATTTGCTTCGAGTTAATTATTTACAGAAAATTCTTAACTCGAAAAGGATATCGAAATTAGTAATCCTCCATCGGGAAAGCTAACTCGACTATTTCTTATCCATAAAGAAATTTCCCTCTTGATAAAATGCGAATCGAATAAAAATGAAATTAACGTTTGCATTCAAATAAAAATGAAATAAATACTAATTAAAAAACACATTACATTATTAAATAAATTAATTAGTAACATATACTCGACTTGTTGCAAGTTCTTATGTCGTTAAAATGCCGTACTTTCCACGCCCATTTTATGCATACGTGTTCTTGAAAATATAGTCGAATATTTCATATATAGATAAAAATATAATGAACATAAATGTAATTGGAAATACAAAATAAGATATTTACATTAAAAGAAATTAAAAACATTATTTACAAAATCCAAATAATTACTAATGAGTAAAACACATCCATACATAAATGTCTAAAAATAAATTAGTAAATATTACAACCAAAATAATATAAAAACATTTAAGGGGCTAAAATAATATAAACAGAAACTTAGGAGGCTAAACAGCAAAAACAGAAAGTTAATGGACCAAAATAACACTAACCGAAATTTAAAGGACTAAACAAAAAATAAAAATAATTTAGAGCCCATATCACAAACATTAAACAGTCAATACTAGAAGTGAAAATAACCCAAAAGTAAGCTTATGACTAATCGAAATTTCAGAAACATGGAGGATCAAAAGTAATTAAATAAAATGTCAGACAGTGACCAAATAGAACATTTGCAAATATGATGGCTAAATTCAAACGTCTACAAAATATCACAACACAAGACTTAAGACTAAAATGAAACTATTACAAACATAATGGCCAAAGTAAAATATGAGTATAATAATGTAACATGTAATAATAGGACTAAAATAAAAATACATAAACATAATGGACTAAATTAGTAAAAGCAGAAATTAACAGGGCTAAAAAAATAATTACGAAATAAACAGGGCCCAAATCACAAACAACAACTAATACAAACATCAGAAATGTGAATAAGCCATAAACAATGCTTAGGACTAGATTGAAATTAAAACAAACATGAAGGCTGAATAATATTAAACCAAAAAGCAAAACAAGGATTAAAATAAAAGATTTATAAATATGGTGGCCAGATTCGAATACCACAGAAAAAATACTCAATGAGCTAAAACAGTGACTAAAATGAAATAATTACAACTATGAGCTCAAAACAAAGTATTTACCCAAAATACAATAATGAACAAATAGGGATCAAAATGAAAAGATATAAAATATCAGGCCACCATTATAATTTAAACAAACACCATAATAATAAGTAAATAAGGACTGGAATGAAATACATAAAATATACATTACTTAAATACAAATATACTAAAATAGTATGGCCAAATTGAAATAATATCATAAAAAAAAAAATTAAAACAGATAAGGACTAAATTGCAACGTTAAACAAGATACGAGCTCAAAATGAAAGGCCATTAAACTTCCATTCATGAAAGAAACCGAAGGTTTACAAACTACAAGGACCAAATATAACATTAACCCCTAAAGTCCAGGACACGGGTAAGAGTTTACAAAGGAGCGAGGACTAAATGGGATATTAACCCCAAAAAACCCAGGCGCTCGGCCTCCCTACGCGACGTCGTTTGACGTCTGATACATAACCCTTTTAAGGGTTATTTTGAAACCCTAAATCATTTGCCATATACCCATTTTCCTCAGCCGTTCGACCACCCCTCTCCCTTCTGTAATCTCTCCCTCCCTCGCTGCCGAAGCAGAGCACTCAACCCCGGCCACCGTAGAACGGTGGCCACGGGGTCTCACAAACTACACAGTTTTCCCCTAAAATCGACTTGAAACTAAACCCCCACTCACAATCAAACCCGAAACCCCCAAATCCGAAAGGGAAAAAAAATACCTCCAAAGATAGAGCCTAATCACCCCGATGAAGCAATGGTGGTCGGTTATGGGTAAGCTTCGGTCCCTCCCTTTTTCCTTTCTGGTTTTTTCTTTTTCTTATTTTTTTTTTTTGAAACCCGAATGCCCCCTTCACTTTGGTTCTATATCTTTCTTTTATCCTCTGCCCCTGATTGCTGATGGTTGTCCTTGCATGTTTTATATGATTTTCTTACTGCCATCGAGAAAGAAATAGGGTATGAATACCCTATTTCGGCTAGATTGATAACCCCCGATTGCCTCGGGATTTCTAGTCCTTGTTTGATTTTTGATTAATTTTTTACTGTTGAGAGCTTTGGTCACTGTTTGGTGCAGGTTTGAGAACGGCGGTGGCTTGGGATCGTCGGCGGCAGCTCACTCGGCTCGGGAGTGACTGGTGAAGACCACGCAAGGCTGGGGAAGCCAAATAGCCAGAGGCGGCTGGCTGGCTGGCTGATGAGTTAGGGTTAAAAACCCTAATTACTTGGGCTCGTGTTTGGGCCTTGGTTGGGCCTTGGTTGGACCTTGTTGTATTGGGCTTTGGCCTGCAAAATATGTAAAATGTAATATTAATAATATAATAATAAATAATAATAATAATAATAATAATAATAATAAAATAACGATAAAAAACCCGGACAAAAACGGGTGTCAGCTGCCCCTCTTTGCACATTCTTGTGTTAACAAGAATAGGGCAAAGATGATAAGACAACACGTTTTTGTCTGGTTCTTTTCCATTTATACATAGAAATTGGATAATATTGGTTGCTGGGGACGACACTGCTCATACGTGATGAAGATTTCTTGGCCATCTAAAGGTGATAACACGGTTCCTACGTGACGAGGACGGCTGGTTATCTAAGGGTGACACGGCTCCTACGTGATGAGGAGATCTGGTCACTGATGACACGGCTCATACGTATGAAGAGTTCTGGCCATCTAAAGGTGATAACACGGTTCCTACGTGATGAGGACGGCTGGTTATCTATGGTTGACACGGCTCCTACGTGATGAAGAGATCTGGTCGGGGAATGACACGGCTCATACGTGATGAAGAGTTCTGGCCATCTAAAGATAACACGGTTCCTACGTGATGAGGACGGCTGGTTATCTATGGTTGACACGGCTCCTACGATGAGGAGATCTGGTCTGGGGATGACACGGCTCATACGTGATGAAGTTCTGGCCATCTAAAGGTGATAACATGGTTCCTACGTGAGGACGGCTGGTTATCTCTAGGATAATGGTTTCAAAGGAGACCAACTCAAAGATGTGTTTCAATAGAAACAAACTCAAAGATTGGATTTTGATAAAAATTGTCTCAAGGGAGACGAATTCGTTTCAAAAGAAACGATCTCAAGATATTTGCTTTATTTCAAGTGAAATAAACTCAAAGATAAGTTTTTCCAAAGCAACTGTCTTGAAAGAGACAAAATTCGTTTCAAAGGAAACAACCCAAAGACGGCGTTTAAGGGAATTGTCTCAACCGAGACAAAATTTGTTTTTTTTTTTTTTTTTTTTTTAAGGGAAACGTTCTCAAAGATCGGTGTTTCATGAGAAATTGGCTCAAATGAGACAAATTCATTTCAAGAGAAACGATCTCAAGATGTTTATTTTGTTTCAAGGGAAACCGATTCAAAGATGGTGAATTTTGTTTCCAAAAATAAAATCAAAGATTTTTCTCAAAGACTGTCTCGAGAGACACAAAATTTTGTTTCCAAAAAGAGATTCAATGATTTTTTTTTTTTTTTTTTTTTTTAAAAGACATTGTCATAAGAGACAAAACTTGTTTTTCAGAAAATGGTATCTTAGTGAGACGAAATTTTGTTTCCAAAGAAATAGACTCAAAGATTTTTCTTCAAAACAAATTGTTTTAAGGGATAAAACATTGTTTCCAGAGAAACAAGCTCAAATGATCTTGTTTTAAGAAAATGCTTCAATAGAAAATGTTTCAAGTGAAACGACTCAAAAATGGTTTTATTTCAAGTGAAACAAACTCAAAGATTTTGTATTTCTAGAGAAACTGCCTCAAGAGAGTCAAAATTTGTTTTAATAAAAACAATCTCAAAGGTGGGTAATTTTAAAAGAAATTGTCTAAACGATCTCAAATATGGGTATTTTCAAAAGAAGTTGTCTCGAGAGACAAAATTTTGTTTCAAAGGAAACAAACTCAAAGATTTTTTCCAAAAGAAATTGTCTTTAAGAGATAAAATTTTGTTTCAAAAGAAACAGACTCAAAGATGGATCCCATCTTAAGTGAGACCAAATTTGTTTCAAATGAAACAATCTCAAAAGTTAGTTTTTTCATTAGAAACCGTCTCAAGAGAGACAACATTTGTTTTTAAAGAAATTGACTCAAAGATGATTTTGTTAAGAGAAACAAACTCAAAGATTTTCAAAATGAACATATTCAAAGATTTACTTCAAGAGAAACGGTCTCAAGAGATACAAAATTCATTTTAAGAGAAACAGATTCAAAGATTTTTTTCAAAAGGAATTATCTTAAGAGAGACAAAATTTTGTTTCAAAAGAAACAAACTCAAAGATTTTTGTTTCAAAAAATTGTCTCAAGAGAGACAAAACTTTGTTTCAGACTCAGAGATTTTTCACGAAATTGTCTCAAGAGAGACAAAACTTTGTTTCAAAATAAATAGACTCAAAGATTTTTTCAAAAGAAACAACTCAAAGATATTTATTCAAAAGGAACAAACTCCAAGATTTTATTCAAAAGGAAAAACTCCAAGATTTTTTTCAGAGAAACTGTCTCAAGAGAGACAAAAATCGTTTTAAAAGATTCAAATATTGTCGATTTGGAAATAATCTCAAAGGGTTTTCAAAAGTGTTTATTTGTTTCAATGAAACAATTTCAGGATTTGTTAAAAGGGGAAACTGTCTCGTGCGAGACAAATCAGCTTTGAAAATCTCAAGTGATATTAATTTTGCTTTAAGTACAACAACCTTGAAATTTGTATTATGAGAGAAAATGATGTCTCAAGCGAGACGAAATTTGCTTTAAGATATAGTCTCAAATGAGACAAAATTTGTTTTTAGAGAAATTGTCTCAAGCGAGACAAAGTTTGTTTTTGAGAAAACGATCTCAAAGTGAGATCAACTTTGTTTAATGTGAAACAAATTCGAAATTTGGATCTCAAAGGGAAAAGGTCTCAAGCGAGACGAAATTTGTTTTGAAAGAAACAACAATCTAAGGTGAGATTAATTTTGTTTTAAGTGAATCAAATTCACAATTTGTATCTCAAAGGAAAATTGTCTCAAGCGAGACGCAATTTGTTTTAATATTCTCAAAATTTGTGGAAAAATGTCTCAAGCGAGACGTAATTTGTTTTAAAGAGAATGTTGTCTCAAGCGAGACAAAATAAAATTTGTTTTTAAGAAAACTATCTCAAGTGAGACGACACTTTATTTTTTAAAAGAAAATAATCTCAATAACTCAAAGTTTATCTATTGATTCCTGCATGTTGAGGAACATCTTCAGAAGATCTGATTGTTGACTTCAGGAAGCCAAATATGTGGATTGCATTGTTCTTTCAGGTTGAAAACACCTGGTTATTTCCGAGCTCCAATTTCCTGAAAAGATCAGAATGATGCAATTTTGACTAACTATTTTGGAAGTTATGATAGATGTCAAGATGAAATTTATTTGATCTTCTTTTATTGAATTTGTCCTCCAGCGAGGAGAAAAATGTCTTTAATACACATGATGATAAATGTTTGATGCAAATTTATGTATCATGTATGTATGTGTGTGTATGTATGTATGTGGTATGTATACTTTTCTCGATCTAGAAGGAGAATGATCGCGAGAGCAGTCTTCACTCTATCATTGATTCCACTTGTCCGTATTTCCACCAATGTGTACTCCTACAAACCTTGACCTGAGACCATTTGTTTATTCCATCAAATTTTGCCCTAAAATTCAGCTTCTCTTGCCCCAGCTTCGATCTTGAGCTTCAGATAGATATTTTTTTGAATTCCAAGAATTGCCTCCAGAGAGATTATCTTGTTTGAAAATGTTTTTCTTCTTCTTTTATTTCCAAAAGTCTGAAAATATCAATAGTTTTGAAAAATGTTTAATCAAAAGTTTTGAAAATATTACTCCTTTCAAAGTTTCACAATTGACAAATCATAAAACAAGAGTTCATTGGATATCAAATAATTAATTACTCTTTTAATCCTTCAATAAATTATAGCTATTTGACAAGTGTCAAGATCAATGCTATCTTTGAGAGACGGTTAAGTAAGGAAGGATAAAAAAGTCTCAAGTGGTTATCTTTGATCAAAAGTATAGTGTTCTCATTTATTTGATGTTCTTTGATCTGATGGAGTAGCTTCTGTACTCAGTTATTGGAAGTGTTCTCTGACTCCCAACTCTCATGTTCTCATTCATGTAGTGATGCCTCATCAAGGGATTTAAGCAATCGTCTCCTATGTAATAATCTTCATATTCGAGCCGCCCCTTCAGGTTTTCAACTCGAATCCTCCTTTGGTTTCAAAACGTTACTCAGAATTTACGTCTTGAACCCCCCTTTGCTATTTTTTATCTATCATGCATTAAAGATTTTAGAAAACCTTTTGTAAATAAAAGATTAATCCTGATGAGCGGGATGAAAACTGTAGATAGTCTCTTCTGTTTAGAAATCCATGTATGATTAGAAGGGACTTGTAAGGCACGTAATGTAGGTCATGGTTCAGGGTTATGAAAGAAAGGGATAAAAGGCCCAAACATGTGTTTTAAGGGTATTTGAACCAAGGATCAATTAACTCTGATGCCTTCGATCTTGTTTTGCTCAATTTGAATCTACTCGCATGTCTTTCTCTTGATGTCTTATGATCTTCGAGTCAAATGATTCTAGAGTTATTGTGTTTGATTAATCTCACGGTTTGAAGCTCAATGCGTCATTTAAGTCAGGAGACTCTTTGTCTGTGTTCTTTGTCTTCTTTTGTTCTTTGCTTTTTCTTTGATTTTTGCTTTGATTTTTCTCTTTCTCTTTGTTTTTTTCTTTGGTTTGATCTTTGCACTCTGCGTCTGGTTCACCTTTCGGTATCTCATTTGGATCAATTCTCTTCACTCAGATTTCCTTCACATTGCCCCCCAGTGTGGAGGGTGATCCTTGGTTAGGGTTGAATCGAAAGAAAATATCATTCAGGCTCAAAGGGGACACAAGGGATATATTTTCTCCTTTTGTGAAGGGATAAAGAAAGAAAGCCGTTCATCATCTCATACACAGAAGTCCTTGCAGAAGAGGTATCCCCAGGGGGATAGATTTTCAGGATTAATTTTATTTAAATGAAAACAGTAATTAATGCATGATAGAATTATTTTGAATGAATTCTATTTTTTTCTCTTCGCTTCTTGCTCTCAACATGTCTCAATTGCTCATGCTCGTCTTCAGAAAATTGATGCGAGATGCCCCACACTGTGTCTTCTTTGTAGGAAGGTTTATGTTCAATTGAACATCTTGTACTCAATGTCTGTAAGTTTTATTGTAGAAAAGTTGGTTTTACATCTAAGAAGACGATGATGACTTTATTGGCTCAAAGAAAGGTACGTGTATGACTTTGTGTCTCAAAAAATAAATACAGTGTTTCAAGGTGGAAGAATATTTCAAAGTCTCAAAGAGAGGGAATGTTTCAAGGTCGAAAAGATATTTCAAGGTCTCAAAGAGATAGAATGTCAAAAATTGGTTATTTGGTAGTGACCAGGAATTATTTCAGGTAAAAAATCGAGAGATTTTATTTTGGGGTTTAGACGGATAAGATAGGTCTAATCTTGCCATATGTCAAAAATCTATAATTCTTGAGAATTAAAAGAATATGTAATTCATTCGATATTCAAAGACTAAGACTAAAATTTGTTCAATTATTTAACCTTAGAAGGTAGCATCATTTCAGTCATCAAAGATTAAAAATATTTAAGCAAATATTGAAGAAAGAACAAAAACGAGTTCAAACAATCAATCTCTATGGATGCAAGTGGTTGATGCAATGACTTCTCTGGCTTAGTATTAGGATACCCCTGAATAAATCATATTATGGATTTTGTGCTTTAGTGTCTTGCCGTTGTCATGGTATGCCCCGAGCTCCCAACATGATAGCTGCATATGGCGTTAATATCATGGCCTTCAGGATGGGGTCTCTTGGTTTGGATTGAACTGGAGTCACAATGTTCCTCTCAACTAGCATTGGGAGCAATTCTTTATATGTCCTTGGGAGTGGATTGATGCGACAGAATGCCTTATGAGGTTTGGTCCCCAGATTAGCTAGATAAGATCCTTCAATGCTACTATCATCTCTTTCCTCATTGTCGGAATGACTAGTGCCTCCTATCTGGCTATTTTTATTGCTCTTTCGATCATTTCTCCACACACATGATGTTAGAGAACTCTTGTTGGCAGCTCCTATCATGTACTCGATATATGGAGACTTCAACGTATCAATGAATAGAGTGATGAACTCTCTTCAGTCATTGGTGGATGCACTTGAGATGCGACATCTCTCCATCGTTGAGCATATTGTCGGAAGTTTTCACCATTCTTCATCTCCATATTCTGTAGTGTTGTTCGATCAGGGTCCATATCGATCATGTGCTTGTATTGGCTCAGAAAGCACTAGCCAAATCTTTCCAAGAGCAGACTTGAGAACGACTCAGTTGGTTATACCACCTAGAAGCAGGTCCAGTCAGACTGTTTTGGAAGCAGTGGACCAACATCCGATCATTTTTGGTGTATCCAGACATCCTTCGAATAAACATCGTGAGATGGACATTAGGGCAACTGTTCCATTGTACTTCTCAAAGTCGGGCATCTTGAATTTGGGCGGAAGCACCAGGTCAGAACTAGCACTAGTTCTGTTGCATCCATCCCGTTGTGAGAGCTTTGTCCTCTCATTCCATGGAATGTCCCTCTGCAACCACTGTTTCAAATTATCTGGGATCTCGTTCTTGGCTCTCTCTTCGCTAGGTGACTAGGAATCCGGTTGGGCGAGATAATTGGTTGTGAACTAGCCTGTGCCTTCACACATTTAACTGTTTCACGAGTCAATGAAATCTTCTCTTTGCCTTTTCCTTGGTTGAGCTCAGCCATCTTTACTACCATTTGGCCAACTAGGTCTTTTTGGTTTTGCAAGATACGATCCACGGTGGTCTTTTGCATTTGCTCCATTTTAACCTCCCACTCAGCTTGTATCTTCTGCAAACTCTCTTCCAACTCTTTCTTCAGTGCTCAAATTTTGCATCCATTCTCAGTACCATGTGAATGCAGTTGCATAGTTAGAGTGCTTCCTCAAAGTTTCCCGCAAGGTATATTAGCGTGTAAAAACACTTAAATGAATGTTATGCATAATGCAATGATGCAAATGCAAATGCGGAAATGTTGATCCAACGATGATATCGTAGAACAATTTCCACCAGAGATAAAAGTTTTCATATTACAAGACAATCCACTTTACAGACATGCCTTCGCTTAGATGCTGAGTCTGAAATAGATCACTGCTTCGTCTCGGATCTTCATCCTTGAAAACGATGCCCCTCAAGCGTTCTGTAATCTGACACCATTAATTCCCCGGCGGTGCTGAAGTCAGTGCGTCGCTCCTTGATGGTAACAATATTATAGATGAGAATATACTACTGGATATTCTTTGGCTCAATGGATCATCGTTTTAGTCTTGAATGATGCACAATATTCGAGCTCACTGCTTCGTCGTATCTTCGTATTTGGAACTAATGCCCCTCAATGCTTTGTAATCTGACTCCGTTAATGCCCCGATGATGCTGAGGTCAGTGCGTCGCTCCTTGATAACTAGTGATGACATGATTGTAGATGAGGCTATACTGTTGGATTACTCATGGATCAGGATCATCTCTCCAGTCTCGAATGTTGCACGATCTTCGAGCAGTCTCATTCTTGTACTCTGCGAATTTCTTTTTAGCCTTCGTGCATGTCTGTGTACTGACTGCTTGATTGAAAACTTTTATCTCTTCTTGTGAAGATTTTCTCATGGATATCCCCTTGCGGATCACACTTTTTGCATTATGATGATGCAATGCAATGCAATGCAAATGACAAAATGACACAAACAAAGAGAAGAAATAAGTTATATACACAAACAAAAAGAAATAAGTTAGTACATGTAAAATAATTGATACAAATAAAAATGTAATTCAGAGATGGATATAACACCTACCCCGTCATGATATCTACCCAAACATGCTTTCAATTAAATAACAATCCTACCCGACATGCTATCTACCCAAAATGATCTATTTTCAAGAAATTGGTCCTAACTGCATGGTATCTAGTTCGCATGCTTTATCGGAAAAAAATATTCTACAAATTTAAAAGGTTAAGGTTTAGAATCGTTCCTCCTTCGTGTACACCTATTTTGGGTACCTACTGACGGACAAAGGTTCAGTATGATTATACCTAGGGTGCGTTCGACGGTTCATTATATGCTTGGTTTGGCTCTAACGGGAAAAGGGTACTCGAATTGTCCTTGATGTCGGTGCCCCCTTGGGCTGCCAGACCCTCGATCCTCACCCATTACAGGTTTCAAACGGAACGAGTTCAATTCGAGGGGATTCACTGTCTTATACCCGTACGAGGAATAATCCCTAAGAAGTATAAGTATCCCATGGGTTATTTGCTAAAACTCATACGAAGAATAAATTCTTACGAGAGTGAAGCATTCACCCCAACTAATTTGGATCGAAGCTCGTGTCTAGAGCTTATGTTATGCCAATGCGAGTGATGTGAGGAGGAACATACTTACCTTCGACTCAAAAGGAAAACAAAACAAGGAAAATGATAAAATCCTGACAAAGCTGAAAGCCAAAATAAAATGTTAGTACGACAAAAAACGACAATTAAAATTCAATAAACGGGTCATAAATTAACTAAAACTAGAAATCATAATTTCCACCAAGATGACAATATGTAAACGACATACAGCCTGACTCTCTAAAAAAAGGTCCCCAGCGGAGTCGCCAAGCTGTCATAACCATTTTTTAGGTGGAACAATTAAATATTATTTTAAAAACGATTACGACGTTATTTTGGAAAAATTGGATGATTTTGAATTGATTTGAATAAAATTGAAAAGAGTCGCCATCGACCTTTAGATTAGGCAGGTCGAATACCTAAAAACGTCTTTCAAAATAATTTTAAGAAAAACCATTTTTAAAGACAAAAGGGGTCTACGTTTACCAGAAAATCGATTTGATGGGTTCGGGAGTCGGTTACGTGTGGGGAAGGATTAGCACCCCCACAGCGCCCAAAATTGGTACTGTATCGCTTACATATCGTCGTGATGATGGAAATTATAAATCGAATATAAAGTTAAATTACGATCCATTTATTGAAATTTAATTAATTTGCTTCGAGTTAATTATTTACAGAAAATTCTTTAACTCGAAAAGGAATATCGAAATTAGTAATCCTCCATCGGGAAAGCTAACTCGACTATTTCTTATCCATAAAGAATATTTCCCTCTTGATAAAATGCGAATCGAATAAAAATGAAATTAACGTTTGCATTCAAATAAAAATGAAATAAATACTAAATTAAAAAAACACACATTACATTATTAAAATAAATTAATTAGTAACATATACTCGACTTGTTGCAAGTTCTTATGTCGTTAAAATGCCGTATCGGATCGTACCACTTCGACCAAATGGTACTTTCCACGCCCATTTTATGCATACGTGTTCTTGAAAATATAGTCGAATATTTCATATATAGATAAAAATATAATGAACATAAATGTAATTGGAAATACAAAATAAGATATTTACATTAAAAGAAATTAAAAACATTATTTACAAAATCCAAATAATTAACTAATGAGTAAAATACACATCCATACATAAATGTCTAAAAATAAATTAGTAAATATTACAAACCAAAATAAATATAAAAACATTTAAGGGGCTAAAATAATATAAACAGAAACTTAGGAGGCTAAACAGCAAAAACAGAAAGTTAATGGACCAAAATAACACTAACCGAAATTTAAAGGACTAAACAAAAAATAAAAATAATTTAGAGCCCATATCACAAACATTAAACAGTCAAATACTAGAAGTGAAAATAACCCAAAAGTAAAGCTTATGACTAAATCGAAATTTCACAGAAACATGGAGGATCAAAAAGTAATTAAATAAAATGTCAGACAGTGACCAAAATAGAACATTTGCAAATATGATGGCTAAATTCAAACGTCTACAAAATATCACAACACAAGACTTAAGACTAAAATGAAACTATTACAAACATAATGGCCAAAGTAAAATATGAGTATAATAATGTAACATGTAATAATAGGACTAAAATAAAAATACATAAACATAATGGACTAAATTAGTAAAAGCAGAAATTAACAGGGCTAAAAAAATAATTACGAAATAAACAGGGCCCAAATCACAAACAACAACTAATACAAACATCAGAAATGTGAATAAGCCATAAACAATGCTTAGGACTAGATTGAAATTAAAACAGAAACATGAAGGCTGAATAATAATTAAACCAAAAAGCAAAACAAGGATTAAAATAAAAGATTTATAAATATGGTGGCCAGATTCGAATACCACAGAAAAAATACTCAATGAGCTAAAACAGTGACTAAAATGAAATAATTACAACTATGAGCTCAAAACAAAGTATTTACCCAAAATACAATAATGAACAAATAGGGATCAAAATGAAAAGATATAAAATATCAGGCCACCATTATAATTTAAACAAAAACACCATAATAATAAGTAAATAAGGACTGGAATGAAATACATAAAATATACATTACTTAAATACAAATATACTAAAATAGTATGGCCAAATTGAAATAATATCATAAAAAAAAAAATTAAAACAGATAAGGACTAAATTGCAACGTTAAACAAGATACGAGCTCAAAATGAAAGGCCATTAAACTTCCATTCATGAAAGAAACCGAAGGTTTACAAACTACAAGGACCAAATATAACATTAACCCCTAAAGTCCAGGACACGGGTAAGAGTTTACAAAGGAGCGAGGACTAAATGGGATATTAACCCCAAAAAACCCAGGCGCTCGGCCTCCCTACGCGACGTCGTTTGACGTCTGATACATAACCCTTTTAAGGGTTATTTTGAAACCCTAAATCATTTGCCATATACCCATTTTCCTCAGCCGTTCGACCACCCCTCTCCCTTCTGTAATCTCTCCCTCCCTCGCTGCCGAAGCAGAGCACTCAACCCCGGCCACCGTAGAACGGTGGCCACGGGGTCTCACAAACTACACAGTTTTCCCCTAAAATCGACTTGAAACTAAACCCCCACTCACAATCAAACCCGAAACCCCCAAATCCGAAAGGGAAAAAAAATACCTCCAAAGATAGAGCCTAATCACCCCGATGAAGCAATGGTGGTCGGTTATGGGTAAGCTTCGGTCCCTCCCTTTTTCCTTTCTGGTTTTTTCTTTTTCTTATTTTTTTTTTTTTTTGAAACCCGAATGCCCCCTTCACTTTGGTTCTATATCTTTCTTTTATCCTCTGCCCCTGATTGCTGATGGTTGTCCTTGCATGTTTTATATGATTTTCTTACTGCCATCGAGAAAGAAATAGGGTATGAATACCCTATTTCGGCTAGATTGATAACCCCCGATTGCCTCGGGATTTCTAGTCCTTGTTTTGATTTTTGATTAATTTTTTTACTGTTGAGAGCTTTTGGTCACTGTTTGGTGCAGGTTTGAGAACGGCGGTGGCTTGGGATCGTCGGCGGCAGCTCACTCGGCTCGGGAGTGACTGGTGAAGACCACGCAAGGCTGGGGAAGCCAATAGCCAGAGGCGGCTGGCTGGCTGGCTGATGAGTTAGGGTTAAAACCCTAATTACTTGGGCTCGTGTTTGGGCCTTGGTTGGGCCTTGGTTGGACCTTGTTGTATTGGGCTTGGCCTGCAAAATGTAAAATGTAATATTAATAATATAATAATAAATAATAATAATAATAATAATAATAATAATAAAATAACGATAAAAAACCCGGACAAAAACGGGTGTCTACAGTATGTTTAGAAATTATGATGTTCGTATAACGTATTTCGCTTACATTCTTAATTTATGGTTATGTGAGATTTCATTGAATAGTTATAGATTATTGGGTTCCTGTAGCTCATTCTTTAATTGTTTACCAGTTTAGGATATTGATAGATGATGATAGATATAGGGAACACATTCGCTAAGGAATTTCATCATCTTAATTATTAGAGTATAATTCTGAATTCTATTAGGGGCATGTACATTCCATGTGTACTTGTGCTATACATACATGCAATATATATATTTAGTCTTATGTCTAGTTTTATTTTGGAACTGCTACATATTTTACGGATTGTGAAAAAATTGGAGCTCCATATTTTGTATACCAACTACATCAGCTATCAAATGTTTTGTATTTAAATATATAAGATGGGTTTTGAGAATTTTTAAATTAACAAATTTTTATATTATTGATTTTGGGTCGGTCTCAGACCCGAATGTGAAACTTTAAGCTTAATATTGACTCATTCTAAGGTGTTACAAGTGTATTTAAGGGATTCCTTTTTTCTTTCTTATTGATTATGGTGAAACAACTCCCTCACACTTGTACACCACGACCGTCATTGTGGTCGTGAAGATATGTGTTTTAGACTCGTTTGTGCGTATTCTTTTTTTTTATATATATATATAGAAAATTTGCAAGAATATTTTTTAGTAAATTTTTTTTTATAAAATTAAAATTAAATGAAATTTTTAATTATATTTAGGCTTACTTGTAATCTGAAACGTTTTAATACATATAATATTTCATGTGGATTATTTTTTTAATGGAGTGAATTTCAAAATTATTTGTTATGATATAACAACTACTACAACTGTTATTTTTTGAAGATAAACTATTCGGTTTCCATAGAATGAATGTAAATTGTTTTGGGCAAGGTTCAATCCTTCAATCTGGCAAACATCAATATAAATTTTGATTTTGTATCAACTGTTATAGCTGCTACACTGTAGATTGATTGCAGCAATATTAACAGTTGCATAGTTCACGCCTGAAACTACGTTTTGTGTGTGAAAAGTAAGTCTATAAATACAAAATAATTGCAAAACATTTCAGTCATCCAAAAATATATTCAAAACATTCTTATCTTGAAAATATTCTTTATTCTGGTGCTAAGAAAATAGTAATATTGTGGTTAATTCATTCTGATTTTTGGATGTAAAAATTCACAGAGATATCATGTTAATTTCGAGAGACAACCGCCTATAACAATGATTACACATATCAAGACGAATATGCTTTTAAGACATTGATTAATATCACGACAAAATTATTTAATTATTTATTTATTTATTTTAAATTATTCAATCAATGTCAACGATTACATTTTACCGTTTCTATTTCAGATACGTCTTAGTTATTAAGAGATTTTTTGAATTAAATAGTGGAGAAAGACTATATATCGTAAAAACATTTTTAATGCCTTGTGATTAATTACTTGATAGTGAATAATCCATTAAGCTTTCTAAAATTCACTTCGTATAACAAATTTTGTAGGAAAGAGACTGTTCAAATAGATTGGACATCTGAGAATGTTTAAGGAAAGAAAGACTAATATAAGTTTAAAAATGTTTCAAAAAATAATATAAGGCTAAAAATGGTGCAACTGAAAATTTGAAAAAAAAACTTACTAAAACAGGTTTAGCGATACTGGAGATGTTGAATTATATGTAATTTATTAAGCTGTAAGTATTTAAAATAATTTAAAATGACATAACCGAGAAATTTATCTTATCGGTAAGTATTAATACTTCAAATCGAAATCTACTTTCCAAATAGCAACCTACTTTCTTAGTGAACCATAACATTATTGAGGGCAACCGAATTTCTTATAGATATTCATAACATATATGACTTTTAACTTATTTTGTTATCGTATAAACGATTAAGGCCATATCAACTTAAAATCTTGTAACAATTTAAGCGCAACCTAAAATTTTTATTATATTGATATTATTGATTGTTTATAACTTATTTTCTTACCGTTTACAAGGGTAACATTTTCAATTGCAACAATATTGTTATCAAAACCGATTACTTTTTCGGTTCCGAATTATAACATTTTGTGTTCTAAACCATTCATATCAATACTTTTCCCGAAAAGATCAATATTTTTGAATTTTAAAAAACAAGAAAAATGAGAAATTTGTAAAAGTATCAAACTTTTCTACAAATATTGATACATAGAAAAAACTATAGAGTAATTATAAATAGCATAACTGGTCATGTTATTTGAATTAGAAAAAGGGATTTTCTTCTCTAAAATTTATTTTCCATATGAGCAATAGATATCGTTACTGCAAAGAAAGGGTGTGAATGAAATTGAAATTACAATTTGAAGAACATAGGCGTATGTTCGTAAAGCCTTAGTTTGTAGCTTTTTAAATTAATTTTTTTATGAATTAGGGTTTAGGAAAAAATGTAATATTGTGGATGAATTATTGTTATAGGTTGAATGAATGAAAAATAATTGGTTGTCTAACACTATATGTTGGGTTAGTAAAACAAGTAGAACTTAATATTATTGGTTGAATAAAAAAGATTGAGTTGTAGATAACATTATAGGTTGTAAATGAAATTGTAATGAAATGAAGAAATTATACTTTTGTACATAATTAGTTACTACAATAAATCTTCATTGGTTTACTTCAATGTACATAATCAATTATGGGGGGAATTATATTCTTTCAATGGCTATTCTTTTGAACAAATATTTCTTTATCATAGTAAAAAATACATTATAGGTTGTAAATGAAACTGTAATGAAATGAAGAAATTATACTTTTGTACATAATTAGTTACTATAATAAATCTTCATTGGTTTACTTCAATGTACATAATCAATTATGAGGGGGAATTATATTCTTTCAATGGCTATTCTTTTGTACAAATATTTCTTTATCATAGTAAAATACATTATAGGTTGTAAATGAAACTGTAATGAAATGAAGAAATTATACTTTTGTACATAATTAGTTACTATAATAAATCTTCATTGGTTTACTTCAATGTACATAATCAATTATGAGGGGGGAATTATATTCTTTCAATGGCTATTCTTTTGTACAAATATTTCTTTATCATAGTAAAAAATACATTATAGGTTGTAAATGAAACTGTAATGAAATGAAGAAATTATACTTTTGTACATAATTAGTTACTATAATAAATCTTCATTGGTTTACTTCAATACATAATCAATTATGAGGGGGGAATTATATTCTTTCAATGGCTATTCTTTTGTACAAATATTTCTTTATCATAGTAAAAAATACATTATAGGTTGTAAATGAAACTGTAATGAAATGAAGAAATTATACTTTTGTACATAATTAGTTACTATAATAAATCTTCATTGGTTTACTTCAATGTACATAATCAATTATGAGGGGGGAACTATATTCTTTCAATGGCTATTCTTTTGTACAAATATTTCTTTATCATAGTAAAAAATACATTATAGGTTGTAAATGAAACTGTAATGAAATGAAGAATTATACTTTTGTACATAATTAGTTACTATAATAAATCTTCATTGGTTTACTTCAATGTACATAATCAATTATGAGGGGGGAATTATATTCTTTCAATGGCTATTCTTTTGTACAAATATTTCTTTATCATAGTAAAAAATACATTATAGGTTGTAAATGAAACTGTAATGAAATGAAGAAATTATACTTTTGTACATAATTAGTTACTATAATAAATCTTCATTGGTTTACTTCAATGTACATAATCAATTATGAGGGGGGAATTATATTCTTTCAATGGCTATTCTTTTGTACAAATATTTCTTTATCATAGTAAAAAATACATTATAGGTTGTAAATGAAATTGTAATGAAATGAAGAAATTATACTTTTGTACATAATTAGTTACTATAATAAATCTTCATTGGTTTACTTCAATGTACATAATCAATTATGAGGGGGGAATTATGTTCTTTCAATGGCTATTCTTTTGTACAAATATTTCTTTATCATAGTAAAAAATACATTTTTGGCTCAAACCCCAATAAACTTCAAAATTAAGTAATTTATTTATTTAAATCTAATTCTATAAATTGTGTAAAACTTTTAATATGTATTATTATAAATCTGAATTATTATTTTAATTTGAATTGTGTACAATTTTTTTCTAAACTTCATATTTATAGATATAATGTAACATCCTCAATACCGGGTTAGTGATCAAATTGTAAAGTTTCAGAATTTGGTGACTAGAGTAGAACCATGGATTAGTTAATGATTTATTTGGAAATAAATCATAAAAGTTGTTAGTAATTATAAGATGAATTGAAGGGCAAAAGGGTCATTTGACAAGGAAGATTTTTATTTTCCTTATAAGATAAGGAAATCACGTGGGAAGAGAGAAAAGGTTCCAGAGTTCTCTTCTCTTCTCTTCTTCCTTCTTCATACGTGAAAGCTTGACTCAAAGGTGAGTTTCTTTGTTTGTTGATTAATTATTGATTTTAAGGTTGGGTTATGATCATAAGATGATAATTAAGCTTAAGGAAAGCTTAATTTGTTCTAAAACAACAAGATGAAAGATATAGAAGAGATTAAAGAAAATGAGTTCTTAGATGAATTTCTGGAAAAGAGTTAATAAGTGAAATTTGAGAAGGTATTTGACTTATCATCACTAAGAATAAGAGATATATGAAGTTAGAAAGGATTAATAACAAAGTTGAAAGTTAAGTAAGATTCTTAAATCTTAAGAATCGTGATGAGATATGGAAGATAAAGATGGTTTACATGGATATAAGTTGGTTTAAGTAATGGTAATTGAATTTAATAACATAATAGGGGCTTAAAATAGAAGAATTAAATGAAGAATTGATGATTTTCGGGTTTAAAAAGATATTTCTGGGCAGAGTGCATCGGTGCACATTCAATGTGTATCGATGCATCAAGGTTAAATCCCAAAATTTGTTGAAGGTGCATCGATGCATAAGGAGTGCATCGATGCACTCATTTAAATTAATTGAACATCGAATGCCATTTATGCATCGATGCATAAGAAGTGCATCGATGTACCTGCTTAAAATACAAACATCAAATAGGATTTATGCACCAATGCATGGGTAGTGCATCGATGCACCCGTCAAGGGATGCATCGATACATGGTGTAGTGCATCGATGCATACCTTCAATAAGAGATGGAAATAGCTTTCTTTTAGCCTAAGGATTTATAGTTTGAAATATATCAATTCGTATGCTGATAAGTATCAATGTATTACTATGTAGATTTAGAGCGTAATCTCATTCCAGAACAATCGAAGGATTAGAATCGAATCAACGCAAGGCTAAGGTGAGTGCAATTTAAATTGTACTTATGTATCAAATAAACATTGGCTTGCGATGAGCCAGTGATGGAGTTACTATAGTAAGAAGAGACTTCTAAAATGTTATTTGAATTGTGATTCTTATGTTTGCATGAGTACATGAAAATGGGTACATATGTTATATGTATTCCATCTGTTACATGAATTGAGTGAATAAATGTTAGTGTGATGAGTTATGTGAACTGGTGTAAGTAGTGGATGTAATTATATACGTTATGTAAATAAATATGTGATTTAAGACATAAGTTAAAGAACTATATTATATGAGATAAGATATACACATGCTATAAGTAACTATAGGATCACGAGCTATGTAAAATAGCAATGATTTATATGATAACAAGAGAAAGGATATAAATTACATGAGTTAGATATATATATATATATATATATATATATATATATATATATATATATATATAGGAATTTGTATAACCAACTTATGAGATTAGATGAAAAGTGAGATAAGTTAAATAACATTGATTTATAGGACAATATAAGAATAATATATAAATGAGGAGACATTGATAGAAGTGATTATATGAACATGTAAAATAAGTTATACGGAGAGGATTTATGAGCTGAAATGAACATATAATATATGAGTCATATGGTAAAGAGATTTATGAAGCTATAGGAAAATGTTATGGGAACTATGTGATGATAAATGGTTATCCCTTGTTCCCATATATAATGGGGTAAGGGGGAGGTAAGATAGTAGGCTACCCCCAACACTAGGTTAAGAGCAACTTCCGTAGGAGACCTCCAAATTATAAAATGCCCTCCATGGGACTCGATCCCACGACCTCAAGGTTGAGAACCTTGTGCTCTACCAACTGAGCTGGATAAGTTATGAGAAAATATTTATATAGGTAACAAGCTACGTGAAATTGAATTAAGTAATATATGAAACTAGAATATAATTAATGTGAAATAAGTGAGTAGGTAAAACAGTGAGAAGTTATAGGGCATTGTTATTCGAAGTATATGAAAGTATGTATATGGATACCTGTATAAGTTTATATGTTATACTATGTGCTATGTGATGTATATATGAACATATGTGAACAAGATATGACATGCGAGTTTACATGAACAAATGAGGAATGATATAAGTCATATGAAATGATCTACGTGAATATATGCACTTGTGATACATGTGATATGATATGAAATATATGGTTACACATACATATGGTATGTGACAGAAGAGAAAGAACAGGTGATATGAAAGTATAAATGATAATGCCCATGTTATATGATATGAGAGCTAGTGGTATAGTTGGCATGCCAAGAGTCGAGGGTATATTAGTCCTTCGGGACGTATCCAGTGGTCCTTCGAGACATATCTAGTGGTCCTTCGGGACATAGTGGTCCTTCGAGACGAATATTGAACAAATGTTCGGTGCCCAATGAGGGAATTTATACGAGCTGTGGTGACAGCATTAGTGCACAACCTCAATGTACTCACATACCTTAAGTTCTCACAAGTGTATATGGGCTAATAAAAAGACAATAACAAATTTAATACATATGATGCATATGCTTTTGGTGATATGGAATATGTTCTATGAATTATATGATATTATGTATGTTTAGTTGTGAAATGATAAATGTGTTATATGATATACAGAAATGATAAATACAATATCATATGATAAATAGAGATTTCGATAATGATGGTATATGTACATGTATGTATTTTGATATATGAAATGAACTATGATTTCTATTATTTTTTATTCACTAAGTCAACGACTTAGCGTGTGATTGTTTCACACGTAGGTACCAAGAAGAGGAAGAATGATAAAAGTTAAGCAAGACAGATCAGTTCCTCCTTTCCAAAGATCAGATCAGAAAAGCATTGTATAATATGTATTTTATAATACGGATGGTAGTTGGCATGTAAATAAAGATTTGAATTTGATATGCTCTAATTAGTTTTTCTAAAATCATATGAATATCTTTTATGTAATTTAGTCAGCTGTTTTAAGAAAAGTTTTAAAATTATTCACTAGTTTGTACAAGTACCGGTTTTGAAAAGTCAATGTGACACCTCGGATTCGTATCTGGGTCGGGTACGGGTTGGGGGTGTTACATATAATGTGTAGATATTATGTTTGATTTTAATCCTAACATATATTAAAATTTTAATAATAAAATATATCAAAGTCGTCAACTACATTTACAAAGTGTAGATATTATTTTTGATTTTAATCCTAACATATATTAAAATTTTAATAATAAAATATATCAAAGTCGGTACCTTTATTTAGTGAACTTACATTTGCAAGCTGTTTTCTTTGTAGATGTTTTGTTATAACTTTGCCTACTTGTTGTGTGAGAATTTTTATCTTGTCTTGTGAGAAATAGATGTCGTAAAAGGTTATATATTGTCCTTAAAAGATAATTTTTTTGGGCTTAGCGAGTTACCTTAATGTAGTAAATCAACAAAGATATGTAAAGCAAATATATAATAAAAAAGTATGACACAAAGTGGTATATTTTTATTGATTGAATCTGTTGTCTTTCCTAAACAAAGAATGTGAATTCCATAGGCAATTTGAAATCAGCGCCAGCTGATATCAAATCCCATGGTTTAAACAAAAGACAGACAGGCCGATTGGCATCAAGTTCTATGCCTCTGTTTTTGTGAATGAAAAAAATAGGTGATGAGACAACCTTTTCCGATCTGGGATCCGACCTGGCTCAGTTTTAAAATCGCCATGCCCGAAGTTGTCACCAGCTATCAGGGTCTTGCACTAAAAACAAATGCAGGTCAAAAGGAGAGTGAAGTGATACATTTCCAGCGATCAGCTGCGGAGAAAGCTCCAAGGACCCATGCCGGATCCTACCCTAAAAAGACCGGCGAACACACGCAAACACATAAAGATGGTCAAAGCAATCCAGATGCCAACATAGCCATTGCTGGAGGCGAGTACGAACAAGCAAGAGAGGCTCATAATAGCCACCACAATCTAGGAAAATGACAAGAAAATTATAAAAGCTTTGAACATCGTTGGATAGTATGGTTTGATTAGTATTGATAGGAAGTTTTACTCAGCAAGGTGGGGTCGCGATTGAACTAACCATGGAGTAGGCTGAATATGCAAAATCTGAAGCTCCATAGTTAACTCCATCGAAAACGAAGGCTAAAGCATTGATTGGTTGAGTTACTGCAATGAACTAATTAACAAGAAAATGTCAATGATCGAACAAGTTAGTATTTGAAGAAAGAAACAATATTTGTAGGATTTTGATTGAAGGAAGGGGGCTATACTGGAAAGCTGATGTTCATGAGTTCCAAAACATCAAAATCATTTGTAAACAAAGTCGAAGCGAATGGTGATACAGCTGCTAGAATAAGTGATAGCATAAGCCCCAAAACAACACCAATCTGCAGATGGAAATCGTATGCCTAATTTAGAGCATGAAGCAAAGTGAAACAAGTGAAGTTTAATGTTAATGTAGCGTTAGTACCTGCAGCACCCGAGCAGCAACAGAAACTGTCTTCTCATAATCCTTCTTTGCAAATGCACTTGCAAGCATTGCCTGGAAAAGGTGCGAAATATGTCGAAGTTTATTCTTTTTTAGAAATAATGTAATTGCAGTTTGATTCTATTGCTAAAAGAGATGAAAGGAAAGGAAGGACACTTATGCTTCCTATTGGTTCTGAACAAAGCCAACTTCTAAGTGAAAAACTTACTTGTCCTGGAACAGCCAATCCATCAGCAAGCAACGAGGTTGCCAGCCAAATCTGGAAGCAAACCTGAAATGCAGCCATTGGTTTCAGTCCCAGCCTAGCCGCTAATGAAGCCGCCACGGTCATACAGGATGTCGCGGATATCACCTTTACCAATAGCATAAATCCTGAAGTGGGGACATCAAAGATATCAGAGTCCTGCAATTGTTCTGTATCATTTTCTTTCTACAGCAATTGAGGTAAATCAATTGGAAAGAAAGTTGAGAACAGAACTGGATTACAAAGTCCCTACTTTGAGGCTGTTAAGTACCATAATCAAAGCACTCACCACTTTTAAGAAATCGACCGAACTGTAGGTCTTTAAAGTTTGGTGGCAACAGAACGACATCTTCAACCAATCTCCAAAGGAGTATGAGAAAGATTAAATACCTACAAATACGATGCACTAAGTGATTAACTAGATGAAGACGTGCAATAAAAATACCAGATAGATGATGCAGCTGCAGCCAACGAACCAACAAAATGAAAATAACTTACTGAGAAACTACATGAGCAATGGCTGCACCATTGACGCCCAGACGAAGTGTGAACATAAGTATAGGGTCCAGAATGATGTTTGTGGAGTATCCGATGACTGCATAAGCAATGGCAAACAACTATGAGGGGCAGTTTACTGAAAAAACGTGATAAATAATGAGATTCCTGCGATTTTATAACAATGTTTCGCATTCATAACGCATGATTGAGAATCCAAAGTGAAAACTAGGATATGAAACTGGTTTGCAATGGCAGCATCTAACAGGTCCTACAAATCCAAAGTGCAATGTGCAAAATATCCATTGAATTATATGGAAAGGGTATTGTCAAATATTAGGAGTCCATTGTCAGAATAAGCCTCCACACCCTGCATCTGATTTCCAACAAAATTAACAGGATTATTAATTAAAAGGAAAGCTGACTTACTGATAGCATATAAGGGAGTTTTAGTGTCCTTTAATCCCCGGAAAACCCCTTGCGCAGATAACGAGAGAAGAATAGCTGGAGCACCGAGTGATCGTAACGTCAAGTATTGTGCTGCTATCTTGAGCATAGGAGAATCCTGACCAAAAGCAAAAGCAAAAGCATTATCCTTACTGTTAACAGAAAACGGACTACATAGGCATTAAAGGAGCAATTAGTCATTCCTATGCTCGAACACATGAAAAGAAATGAGAATCAATGCTTAAATTGCAACAAGGGAATTACAAAATGAACACTCACAGGTTTTACACCCATGTACAGTAAGAGAGGTTTAGCACTGAAAATGAGGAACAAAGTTTGAATTATTCCAAGCATGCAACCAACAATCAGAGCTGAAGTTGCTGATGGTACATGCCTTCTTTTACCCTCAGGTTTGGGTATTCTAATGTCACTGTTGCCTGCAAATGACATATTTATATTCTCAATGCTTAAATCACAGATAAGCCTAAACATGATAAAAGTAACAGATATAATCAAAGACGCCAAGCAAACCTTGTCTGAGAATGCAATTTATCAAAACTCAGATTAGCCTTTAAACAAAAGCAGGGAGAAAGAGTGTGGAAAGCATACCAGTTAGAGGCACCAGTTCCTGGTCGGCATCATAATCACTTCCGGCATTTTCCTCTATGTCAGTACTAGATTTACTAGCAGCTTCTTCCTCTGCAACAAAAGATGTAGTGATACTGACTAGTGGGAACATAGTAATCCTTGATACTTGATTGAAAATTGCAACTGATACTCCGACAGAAGCCAACTCCACGGCACCTATATAACAGTTCTATAATTAGAGAATGAAACCAAATCTTATAACTGATTAAGTATTTTCTCAGAAATCAATCATTAATGATTTATAAACGAAATCTCATGCATTCATAATCATGTAGATTAGCTAAATGGTCTGAGAATAAAAAATTTCAGCCACATATCAACAAGATAACTAGGACACTGATGATTCAGAAACTATAAGAACAGAACTTATCAATCAAAAAACCCTGTAGTGATGTCATCGTTACGATGCCTAGCTTCTATGTCCAAAATCACATTAAAAGCAAAATCTTTTCTTGTACATGAAATATTCAATATGTTTTATAACAAATTCATTTTCAGAACATAGAAAATCAACTTCATTTACGAGGATACGTAACATAGTTAGAAAGAGAGAAACAACTTTTTGTACCCATATCCGATACATATTAGAACATGGTTTAAGTGTTCAAGTCTCATACATGCGTTATAATGGTAAATATATCACACAATCAGGCCAGAAGAAAGAGAGAACAAACCCATTTGGCCTATAAATGCTGTGTCTATTAGAGAAGCAATAGGGTCTGCATCAAAGCAAGTGTTGCGGGCAATCCAATGTTTGCTATTTCCATGCCTAGTTCATCCGTCTTCAGAACATTCCTGCAAAATTATTGTGATCAGAGAGTAATAAAAGTTTCAACCATGGTCATCGTTTTAAACTTTGGTGAATTTTCTTTTGTAAAAAAATATTTCTGGAAAATGAAGAATACCTTGAATCTCTGAAAAACGCGAAAAGGGGCAACTTTCCCATATTGTTCCACACACTTGAAACGCCATCAACCGCCATGAATAGAGTGCGAATTGTCCAACAAGCAATTGGCGTGCACCAAGTTCAATGGCTAAGATTTCACCACCTTTTTATAATTGTGAAAATGTAAAAAAAAAAAAAAATAGGAATTCTTCCTGCATGCAAAGTTGAAGATCCTCCAAAGAAGAGGGTAAGAGAGAGAGATAAAAAGAATTTAAAGGAATGGAAATGGACTTACAGGAATTCAAAAGTTAAAGGGTTGATTAGAAAGTAACTTTGCTGGATTTTTCCTCAAAAAATGAGAAGTTCTGCAGGACCAGGTATTGCGTAAACCTCCCTTAGATAAACAAGGCCCAGAAATCCCCCACGAAAATGTTTAAAATAATAACAAGTTGTTCATCAACGTAGAGAAGTTCACAAATTTTTTTTTGTATTAAAAAAAGGTGGAAAGAACTTAAATTATTATCAAAATGAATTGCTCAAGAACCACGATTGGTGCAACAGACTCCTGTTCCAGTCGTCTTCACAGATAGGTGTCATACTCATTTTTTTTTAAACAATTATGACTTTTTTTTTTAATTTTGAGATTTTGAATTGATTGGAATTAGATTGGATAGGAGTATACATCGACCTTTGGGTTAAGTAGGTCGAGTACCTAAAAACGTCCTTTAAAACAATTTTAGGAAAAATCGTTTTTTAAGACAAAATTCGGTCTGCGTTATCAAAGATTCATTTTAACGGGTTCGAGAGTCGATTACGTGTGGGGAAGGATTAGCACCCCACAGCGCCCAAAATTGGTACTCAATCGCTTACACGTTGTCGTAGTGGTGAAAATCATGAATCGAATATAAAGTTAAAATATGACCTATTTATTGAGTTGCTTCGAATTATTTATATTGTTAGGGAAAATTCTTTAACTCGAGAAGAAATCTTGAAATTAGCAATCCTCTGTTGGGAAAGCTATCTCGCCTATTTCTTATCAGTAAAAAAATATTCTCTTCTCATTGATTTAAAAAAAACGAATTGAATATAAATGAAAAATCGACATTTTTTTATAAAATAAATTGTTATTTAGAAACATGCATTGCATTGTTCAACTTAAAATAAAAAGAATTGATTAGCAAAATAAAATCGATTTATTTCAAGTTCAAATTTTGATCGAATGTCATATCAGATCGCATTATTTCGATCAAGTAATGATTTCAACGCCCATTCTGCAAATACAGTTCTTGAAAAACATTCGAGTAAGTTACTAAAACATTTAATTGCATACGAGAGATTCCTTAAAATGCTGACACAAGATCAATTAATATGAATATAATATATACAGATAATCAATATACAAGCATACAAGAATTATGGAATACCAAACAAATATAGTTACATGTAATATAATAATAAACATAAAAATGAATAAGCAAAATATTACTTAAATGATTCATAATAATAATAATAAAAATAAAAATTTAAAGTAACCTAATAAGATTATTAAATAAAAAAAGACAAAGTAATAAAGTGTAAAAACCATGATCAAAATGAACTCATATTAAAATCTAGGATCCATAGTACACTAAATATTTATCTTTTAAAATATTAATTAAGGACTGAAATAATAAAATGCTAACAAGTTAAAGGGCTGGAAAATAAAATGCTGGAATTTAAAGTGCTGAAAAATAAATAACTAAAATAAAAATAGAAATAAATTGCATAAATTTAAAAGTTAGGGGGTTAGTTTGAATAATAAAATAAATGTTAGAGTGCTAATAAGTTAGTGACTAAAATAAAAGAAACAGAAAGTAAAATGTCAAAATTAAAATAAATAAACAGAGAATATAACATGTTAGTGACTAAATTGAAAGTAATAAAACTAAAGTGCCAAAAATGAAATAAATAAAATACAGAGATTCAGGGACTGAAATGAAAAATATGCATGAAATATACGGACCTCGAAGAAAATAAACTAAAAAATTAGTGATGAGAAGTAAAAAAGAGAAATCACTAAATTAGTCATTAAGTATTAAAAAAATTAAACAATCACCACACATGATCAAAATGAAAAACACGCCTAAAAGTAAAGGGACCAAACAGAAATTAAACCAAAAATATATAACATGCATAAGAAATGGGTAAACTACAAAAACGGTCTCTGTAGGTGACCATTTTGCAAAAATACGCCAAACTTAGGGGGACCTAAGTGCAATTTCCCCTAAAGTTTTCTATAAATATCATCTTATTTTTTCATTTTTTAAAAAATAGTTTTTAGAGAGAGAGACGGTCTCCCTTCTCTCTAGAAAATCGGTCGGTTGCTGGTGGGTTACCTTCGTCGGCCGTCGTGCCGTCCGCCGCTATCCGCTGCCCGTGGCCACCAAATTATACCGGGAGGTCTTTCTCGGCCTCCCCGTCTATGATCTGGGGTCAGTTTCGTGAGAATCGGCCCCAAGTTCAACGAAAAGCCATGAACATGTTTGGTCTTCCTCTCTCGGATTTGTCGCCGTCCGATCGTCGTCATTTTGGAGTATATAGTTCTTCTCATCCTCCTCCTTCATTTGACCGTTCGGATCTTCGAACGGAAGTCCCGGTCGCCGTTTTCTCCAGCTAGCCAAATGATAACCCCTCTTCTCTTCTCTTTTTTTCTTCGATTTTGTTTGGGATATTTACAGTGTATATTTTTTTTGTATGGTGATTGTGAGGACGAGATGCTAATGGAGGAGAGTGGCCGCCGAGAGGCCTTTGCTTTTTTTTTGGTTTTGCATTCGAATCTACCCTCCTCTTCAACGAGACCATGAATGGTCAGGTAACAAAACCAAAACTCTTTCTTTTCTCTTATTTAGATTCGAACACAAAGCAAAATAATAAAAAATAATAAAAAACTGGAAAAGAGATTGAGAAACCTTTTAAATTTTTTTTGTATTGTTTCTCGAATAGGGATCGAGAGACCCCTCTTACAAATGGTTTCTTCCTCTAACATTGTTACTGGAAAACCCCCATGCAAATTTTTGTCTGGGTTTTTTTTTCTTTCTCTTCCCACCGAATCCCCCTTGTTGAATCTGGTTGCTCTCCTTTAATCTTCCTTGCGTATGATTGGTGATGGTTTGTTGTTTGATTAGATGTTGACAGGGCATGGTGGGGTTGTTGCATCACGTGGGAGTCTGCTGGGATTGTCGAGAAACATGGTTGCACAGGGTATGGTGAGGCGTGACGGTGTTGTGGAGCAGGGTATGGTGACTGGCAGCAGGGTATGGTGGTGACTTGAATCGGATCGGGTCAGTTTCGGTTGTTGGGCTTTAACCGGGTCGGGTCCAGTTGCATCTAGGTTGGGTTGTTGAGTTGGGCTTTGAGTTGGCTGAGTGATTCGTAACTAGGCTTAGGGTAACTAGGCTTAGGGATTGGTCTTACAAAAAATGTAATTAAATAATATTAGTAAAACAATAATAATATTTTTGTAGACCCAGACAAAAATGGAAGTCTACAATATGCTAATGGTTTCCATGCACCGTGGCCTTTAGCAATAACTTGCTTTGTTATTAAAACGAGGTTAAAGCTAAATAAGTAAACGCTTGTTTAAATATACAATAAAAAAGGAAAAATCCGCTTGCCTTTCGTGGAGGATAAACAGCCATCTCTCTCGCTTCACCATAAAGATTATACCATGCATTCGTTCCTCTAAGAAAAGAAAAGAAAAAATTCTGCAACATCCTTAAAAACGATATCCAAAGGGTTTTTTCTTCTATATTTAGCAGTTGGAACAACTATACTTTTAATCAATGAAAACAAGAGTTGAATGATATTTTCTGAAATTCTCGTACAAATAAAAAGATAATAAACCAATGAAATTCATAAAAATGTAATCGTATATATGGAAGAGTCATTGATTTAATCAGAGCATCACACTGAAAACAACCCAAAGGAGATAAAAGAAAAAACTAAAGAACAATGTTAATTATAAAGTAATGGGTTGACATTTAAGGGAAGAAAAACAAACAACAGGCTTTGGCATCTGTCATTGGAAGTTGATGCACCCAACGCTGAAGCAAATTTTTGCATTCTCCCCTTGTTTATATCTAATGATATAAACATTCGAAAGTAATCAAGCAAACATATTCTCTAACAGTGTTTCTTTTTCAGGTTAGCACTTAGCAATAGCCTGTGAAATAAGAGAAAATCAGGAAATTAGCATTTCAATGTGCAGCAAAACTGCCCTTCGGAAGCCTTTCTTCTTGATACAGACTTTTCGATAGCCTCGATGATAAAACCTCAATTAATATGTGCAGAAATTAGGTAATTTCGGCCTACTATCTACTGAATAACACTTTATCAGTGCCACAGATAGTAAAGTGGCTGCTAAACTCTAGCATGCCTGCTTTACAGAGGTTTATGACTAGCAATTCTAACCTCAAAAGAAAGTGAAGTCCACAAATCCATGCAACAGATGTAATCAACCATTGAAGGTAAATAACATGGCATGATCAAACATTACACTTAAACATAGGATAGTAAGCACCAAAACAACACGTTACAAGCAAACATATTCAGAGTGCCTTGGTAATCCTTGAGCATCAAACATCGCATAAACAAAAATAGATTAACCATCAGAGAAGCAACATATAAAAAGGTTTTCATCAGTTTTATTTTCCCCTTCTAATTTCAAATTTTTGTTAAGGTACAATAAATAATATTTTACAACTTGTTCATCTATAGTCATCAGAGAAGTATTGTTGACATCCTCAAAATAGCTGGCTGCTTCTTTGTCTCACACTATGACACTATACTCTTTCTATGAATTTAATTCATTCACCAATAGTCACCACAAGAGCATTTTCCATCCTCAAAATGATGAAACCGGTTGTTATCCCTCACAATAATTACTCTTCCAGTACACTTGGACATAAACTTGATTGCTGTATGACAATCACCACAGATGCGTAAGTTCTTCATAACCCTGATTGGCCTATCTGGTGGAAAGGTAATGAGCCCAAATGCAACGGCTAGCCTTTCACTATGATATCTGATTGTCTGATTCTTTTCTTCACCATCGACGGCTCTCAGCACAAAACTTGTGTCTGCAATATAACCAGCTAGCTCCATTTCGTCTCCTAATTCCTCTAATTTTTGGTAGATATCTTTTGTTTTTGAATGGGACCTATCCCCAGCAGCAAATGTGTGAACCTTATTTCCCTCCTCAACCCAACTCAAACCTGTCTCTTTCTTAATTCCTCGGTCTCTAAGCATCTTCCTAGCTTTGGCGGCATCCTCATATCTACCAGCAGCGGCATAAGCATTAGACAGTAACACATGCAAACCTGAGCTCACAGGTCCCAACTCAAAGATCCTATCAGCAGCATAGGCCGCCAATTCAGTGTTCCCATGAATTCGACACCCTGTCAGAAAAGCAGACCAGACAGACTCTGTTGGCCGAATGGGCATTTCCCTGATGATTGAAAGTGCCTCCTGCAGTTTACCTGAGCGGCCAAATAAATCAACCAAAGAAGCATAATGTTGATCACCTGGCTCAATTCCATATTCCTTCATTAATTCAAAGTAATGCTGCCCCCTCTCAACAAGCCCCGCATGGCTACAAGCATAGAGCACACACAAAAAGGTAATAAAATTCGGTTTGACCCCAAGTCCTTCCATCTGTTTAAACAAATCAAAAGCTTTCTCAGTATGTGAATGCTGAGCACAAGCAATCAGCATTGCATTCCACATCCCAAGATTCTTAACAGAGGCTTCATCAAACACGCGGTAAGCCCCTCCTATCACTCCACACTTAGAATACAAAGATATCAAAGAACTCCCCACGAAACTTGACAGATCATAATTCGTTTTAAAGCACAACCCATGTATCTGCTTACCTAACTGAAGCAGAGTCGAGTTAGCACAAACCTGTACAACACTTGAAAAAGTAAAATCATTCACGTCCAAACGTTCATATAAAGCCTGTTTGAATAACCCCAAAGCTTCCTCGAATTCACCAAACTGAGCATACCCATATATCATCCCACTCCAAGAAACAACATTTCTCTCAGGCATTTCATCGAACAATTTCCTCGCATCCTTAATTTCCCTGCATTTACAATACATATCAACCAAAGAACTGGCTACAAACACATCGGTATCATACCCAGTTTTCAAAACCAGGCAATGCATCGATTTCCCGATATCAAACCTTCCCAGGATGGCACATGACTTAGTAGCGCTAGGGAAGATATGATCGTCGGGCCTGATGTTATCCGCAAGCATATCACGGAAGAACTGGAGCGCGACGCAAGGGAGCTCATTTTGGGCGAAACTGGAGATGACGGAGCTCCATGTAGTGGGACTTCTATGTGGGACTTCGAAGAAGACTAAGCGAGAAAAGAGAGGGAGTTGGGTCTTGGAGTAGAAGTTGATGAGGTGATGGGAAACTAGAGGGATAGTTTGGATCCCTGATTTGATGATGTGGGCATGGAGCTGGAGACCCTTTGAGAGGGACCTTTTGTGGGTTAAAGAGAGGAGAATGTTGCAGATGTTTCTGTAGTTTTGCTCCAAGGGGTGTTGGCTGAGGCTCAAAGGGTTTTTGGGAGGTTTTGCGTCCGGGGTATTTGCCGCTTCCAGGAATTGATGGAACATTAGATCCCTCACCGATTTGGGAGAATTGAAGTGGATCGGAAACTTGCAACTTATAGCCCTACCGCTCAGTTCCATCTTATTTTTGGGCTAATTCAAGTTGATTGTTATAAGTTATTTTTACCCTCAATATTATTGTTTTATTATGTTTGAATTTAATTTGATAATGAATAAATGTTCAAGACCAAAATAAATTATGAAAATTCAAGATTTAAAATTATTAAATTAATAAAATTAAGGGGGGAAGTTATCCTACCATTTTTAAATTCATTTATAATTGAAGAAGGTGGCACGTATTCTCTAATTAACATAGAATAGAAGCTACATCACAAAATCCATTACCGAGAAGTACTGATCAATAGGGCTGTAAACGAATCAAACGAACACGAACGGAGGTATGTTTATGTTCGTTCGTTTATCTTTAACCGAACAAATGAACGAACACGAATATAAACGAACTTCTTGTTCGTGTTCGTTCGTTAAGGAATGTAACTTGTTCGTGTTCGTTCATGTTCGTTAAACGAACATAAATGAACGGATGTAAACGAACACAAATGAACGGATGTAAACGAACACAAACGAACGAACACAATAAATTAACATAAACGAACGTAAACGGACATAAATGAAAAATAGATTTTTTTCTTTCCTAACAATTTTAGGATTATATTTTATTTAATTTTTTGGGAGGTTTTTTATTTGTATTTAAAATTAATTGAATTTTAAAATATTTATGTGTATCATATTAAAATTTATTGAACTTTAATATTTTAAATGGGTCTATAGATATTAGGCTAAACATAAATGAACACACATAAACGAACGAACATAAATGAACGAACATAAACGAATGAACATAAACGAACATATTATCGAACGTTCACGAACGTAAATGAACGAACGAGCCATTTGTTTGTGTTTGTTCATTTAATTAAACGAACATAAAATCTTATTCATGTTCATTCGTTTAATAAATAAACGAACATAAACGAATTTCCCGCCGAACGATTCACAGAACGTTCGGTTCGTTTACAGGACTATGGATAAAGAAAAAAAACATTTAGAAATCATGATTCAATTAAAATCCAAAGTAAGTGGCACTTTTAATAAATGATTGAATTTATTTCAAAATAATAATAAATGATTCACGTACCACGAATTAGACAATCTTAATAATTAAAAGATCATTGTTATTTTTTGAAATAAAACATCACATATATAAGGATAGAACGTTCATTGTTAAAATAGTTAAAACTAAATAAATATATATTACATTTTATTCACCCTAGATTTATAAAAAAAAAATACTTTTTCTAATATATATTGATGAGTTAAATTGTATTTTATTTTAAAGTTCTTTTTAACTCCAGCACCCTGATCTCATTAAATTTAAAAGATAGATCAAATATTACTTTTTTTTAGTAATGAATGATTAAAAAATAATATTTTATTGAGTATTTTTTAATTATCAATGAATGATTAAAAAATAATATTTATTGAGTATTTTTTAATTATTGATAATGCTTATACAATCTATAGATGTCGGTGTTTGAATTTGAGATCTCTAATTTTATCATTGAAATTGTTTAATGGGTTTAAAATTTTATATTTTTAGAAAGGAAAATATTTTCATATTAATTTCTTTATGTTTTCATAATGAAGTTCTATAACTTCATGAAATCCTGCAAAAAGTTGAGACCTATCTACCAATTTATTACTTTGAAATGTACCGGTCAATATTACAACTAAAATTATATTCCATTTGGTTTTCTAATAAGGATAAATTATATAAATTGTCATTGAACTTTATTCTTTTTCCTATTTTTCTCATTGAACTTTAAAACTTTTCAATTTACTCATTGAACATTGAAGATTGAATTTTTTGATCACTTTATCATTAGATAATTAACGACATTATAATACGGTAACTTACCTAAATGACAACGTTTTGAATATTTGAAAAAAAACTAAATTTAAATTCAAAACACCATCATTTTGATTTCTTATAAAAATCTTTTTTTTTCTTATTTCCTGCTCATTCATCATTTCTTCCTTTCCTCCCCCGTTTTCTCATCATTTCTCTCGGTTTGAATGCCCCCCATTTCTCTCCTCCGTTTGAAGCCTATTTCCCCCCTCTTTCCCCTTCTCTTTTATTCTTTTCATATCCATTTTTCTCCTTAATCTGAATAGATCGAGACTTCAACCATCACGCTTGTTTGTGCCAAAACGCCACGCGATTTTTACTTTTTGGGTAAGAGCGCAAGGCTATTAATCTTGTGGTCGTGGGATCGAGTCCCACTGAGGGCAATTTATATCGGAGGTCTTCCACGGAAGCTGTTCACAACCTGGTGTTAGGGCAACCTACTACTCTATCTCCCTTTACCCCATTACATATGGGAATAGGGTCAGCTAATTTATATTTTGGGATAATGGTTCTCCAATTGTAGTGCTCAAGGGCACTAGTTCGCATGCAAAGGCCTAGGTAGTGAGATGGCAGTGTTGCGCAGCTCTCATCTGGTCGGAGGAAGATTTGATTTTCTGTTGTTAGTTGTGGGACGATAGAGGAAAAAAATCTGTCATGTACGAGCATGCACCCTTCATCAGAGTGGTTGAATCGTCATCGATGTGAAATTGTTGATGTTATTCTGTTTGCATAATGATTGTGTATCTTCTTCATTCTTCCACTCCCATCCATTGGCTTCTATTTTCTATCGACAACCATGTCCAAAGTTGGACCCTTTCTCGTACCTTTTTCGTCACTGCATTTGGAGCAATCTTGTATGTAGTATTCACTTTGGTTCTTTGTATCGTAGGCGTGACTATGGTGAATAAATAATTGCGGGGAAGAAACGATGAGGGTATGATCAATGAAAGTTTTGGAGTTTGGCAGTGATCGATTGTAATTGGGGTTGTATTTTTGGGTTAAGCATGAAGATTAGAATTAGGGTTTGAATACTTTAATTTTATTTTTTTATTATAAATATTATATCCCATTAAATACTAAAAATATCCATGTCATAGTTAAAATTATTAAAATAATCCATGTAATTTAAATGACGGAGTGACCAAACTATGAGTAATTCCAAAGTTTAATGAGTAAATTGAAAAGTTTTAATTTAAAATGAATAACATAAGAGAGAGAAACAAGTTAAGGGTAATTTATGTAATTTACTCTTTTAATAAATAATTGACTTATAAAATCAGATCCAAATTAAATAAATAAAATAAAATTGTGCAGAGAGGTCTGCGCTGCCACCAATATTACAAAATTGGAGTTGGCATCCACGAATTTCCCCAGCAACCATTCAATTTCAAGCTCCCTCTACTTACCACATTTTTCCTTCTTCAAATTTGAAGTTTAATTTTCTTTTTCGTCTAAAGAAAACAAATCAAGGAAAAATCCAAAGCAGATGCCGCAGCTGTTCTTCACGGTGGCTTTCTCGGCGGTGCCGTTAACCCTTTATGTGCCGCCGATTCGGAGCCTAAGCCTATTCGTGGAGGCGATCGAAGATATGCTCCGAGAGACCATCTTGTATGCACTTAGGTTTTATCCTCGTTTCCGTCTAGGGTTTTCTTGGATCTTCCACTCCATTTTTCACTTGTCTAGGTAGATTTCTTCTTCTTCTTTTTCCCAATAAGAGTCTCCCCCGTCCCCAAATGTATATTTACTTTAGTTTTTTTTTCCTTTTTGATTTTGTTGGCTGATTTTTGTGAATTTGGGATGCTTCTGGAGATTATACGGTTTTAAATTAAGGATTTCTCTTTAAAAAAATCTGGAATTTTCTGATTCACCGATCTTTTCTTCTGCACAATTGAGGTTTGCGTTTGTTGTTTATGCATATGGTTCACGAATCAGGAATGAATCCTTCATTTATGTGTGGGTAAATTTCCATTTTGTTATTGATGCTGGTAATTTATAAGGTTTAAGGAAAGAGTATATAAATTCCAAGTTCTCATAATATAGATTCCAAATAATCTTATATTTGTCAGGTTAGTCATTGTTGTTTAGTATAAATAAATAAATATTGTCCTTTTGGGCTTTTTGTTTCTATGTATGGAGATTTGTAAAAGTTTTGCGAAATTAAATCTTATTAATTAATTTAATTTTGATTACGCTGTTGTACGCTAATACTGTAATACACCATTTTAAAATTGAACATTAATTTAGAAATTTAATTAATTTAGAAATAAATAAATGTTGTACGATAATTAATTTAATTATTTCAAGGCACATAAAATATTATGTTAACGAGTATTCACACAAGCGGTTACTATTTAGAAATTTGAATTTATAAGAATAAATTCAAATCTTATTATTATCACTCTTGATAAGTAATCTATAAATTCTTATATAAATCTTATTTTAAATATATTCTGACCCTTTATTGAGGAAGTCACCCATAACCTGCATTTTAATTTGAGGAAGTCACCCATTACTTGAACTTTTTGTTAAAAAAACATATAAAATATTCCGACCACTATTCTATGTTTATGGTTATTATTACATTATATATTTTTCAGACCCACAAAAAGCAAGAGGAAGAGAGCAAAAGAAAACAATTAATAAATTAATTTAAATGATAAGTAATTTGATATTATTTGAATATGTCTCAAATTTAAATTTTTATATATGTATAAAATTTCTACTGAGATAATCACCAACTAAAATCTTGTGCGAGAGTAATAAAAAAATTTAATAAAAAGAAAATTCTTTTAATTTTTTCAAATCAAGAAGGTCAAAGAAATATTGCATCTGCTAGTCACTCATCTCAGCACCTAAAATATTTTATCATTGCACCATAAATTTTGTTGACACATGAGATTAATGTTCTTAATTTTGTAATATCCATAATTATACATTATTTTTTTTAATATTTTAGAGTTATTATAATATAATATTTATTTTAAATTTTATTAATTTGCTGATAATATATACCTTACAGACGTAGTTGTTACTCAAACTTAAAATTTTTAAGAAATAAAAAATTTATTTTATTACATAAACCACTAAATTAGATTAAATACCGTCTTAATTGTACACATGGTATGTAAAGTTTAGTCTTATATAATTTTATATATGATATTTTAATTTTGCTTTAATTTAAAAAATTATTAATACCATGATGAATATAATAATATTTTAAATTTATTTATTATATATATGAATTATAATATTTATCCGACAGGAGTCATAAAAAACAATTTTTTTAACAAGTATACGATTTAATTAATATAAAATTATATATATAATTACACAAGCACATAAAATATAATATTATCAAATCTATTAAAACCAACTGCCCCGTAATGAAATCCCAATAGAGGAGAGGTGTGATACAAGAGTGGCTGACGTTTTTATTTTCAAATATAAACAATGAATTTTCAAATATATAAAAGGTTAAATTGCATAATTGGTTACTTTTGTTTAAATTTTATAATTTTTTTTCTCACTGAATTCTAAAAAAAATATAATATTTGATCACTTTCATTTGTTTTAATTAATATATAGTCATTGAAGATTAACCGACGTTAAACCTTTAATGGTTTATTGACTTGACACAATAAATACATAAATTTAAAATTACATCATTTTCACATAGATAATACGTAGATTAAGTTTTTGTCATTTTCCTTTCATATATGTACACTTTTGTTTATCCAATTCAAAAAAACAAAACAAAACAAAACAAAACAAAACAAAACAAAACAAAACAAAACAAAACAAAGGAGAAGATGAAGAAGAAGTTTTGGTCATTTAGGTGTTGAATGTGGTTAATTTGATGATGTGTCAAGTTAGTAAAATAATTTAATTTTTATTTTAACCCCTAAATTTTAGACAAAATACTTATTTCAAGAATAATGCAAAATTTTCATTTTCTGATAACAAATAATAACACCACAAGTTTGGAGAAAACTGAGAGGATGAGCATCTAGAGATAAAATGAAGCTGGCTAATCTCAGTTATACAAACTAAAATTTAATTTTCAAATATTGTATTGCAAAATGTCAAATCCAACAAGGAACAAGAAGACAAATCAATTGATCCAAATAACCGATAACCGGATATCACTCTTCGTGGCGATTTTTCCTTGAGAAAGCGTCTCCGGTGAACATAATAAATGAATCCAAACAACCTAATAAATGTTTCTAGGTCGGACCCGAGTCACAAAATGTTACTTAACCAGGTACCCGCTGACCCGATACCCGATTTATTTATATAATATATATATTTTTATTTTATTTTTATTTTTATATTAAATGTTTATTTATAATTTTTAAATTATTTCACTCTAACATTCTAAATTCTTAATTTCTTAAATTATAACATTCTAAATTTTAAATTTCTTAAATTATTTCAAATTAACATTCTAAATTTTTTTTAAATATTTATTTTAACTTCAAAACCCTTGAAAATTAATTATATTTTTTATTTTATTATTTAATAATTTTTTTTCTAATTATATAATTTAAATTTTTGAGTTTTATATGTTATAGAAATTTAAATTTTAGAATTATATATATATTTTAAAAATAATATAATTTAAAAACAATTATGAACAAGGTACTTTTGATCTGAAAATACGGGTACCTGAATTACCCGACTTACAATACCGGATGTCATGGGCCGGACCCGGTATTTCGGGTACATGAGGTAGGGGGTGTTCAAAACCGGGTACTTCATACTACAAACCCACCCTTCCGCTACGATTTCTCTAGAGCTGGAGTAGTGGTCCATGGCGACTGTAGCAGCAACTGTCATCGTTCCATTGGGCATTCTCTTCTTCATCTCCGGCCTCGTTGTCAATCTCATTCAGGTTTTTTTTCCTTTTAATTTTTGATAGATTCTTTTCTTTTGTTTTACTTCTCAAGGGTTTCTCTTCATCTTTTGATTTGATTAAGTGCACTCCCCTCCCTTTTTCTTTGGTAATTTTCGCCCTCTGTTTTTTTCTTTGTTGAATGCTGTTTTCTGCGTTCCCCCCCTTTTTTCTCATATGTGTTGTGGTTGGATTGAAAGGAAAATGTTGTTAAATTGGTTTTCCTTTTGAGCTGAATTATAAATGAGCTTGCATATGCAAATCTGGGTTTTGGAATCTACTTTACTTCCGAGCTAATAAAATTTAGGAAAAGAAAAAGAAAATTTAAGTTTGGATATATGATTTCAGCTTTTACAAGCTTCTGCTTTTATTTGATGGTAAAAATGCGATTTTAAAGTCCATTTTTTTACCTATGTATTTGTAGCAATCACAATTTATTAGGCTAGATAAGTTAGTTCAGTTTGTTTCATTGGCTGATGTATAAAATTGGTTTTTCTGACTCTATTGTTCAATGAACCTTTTCAATCTTCTACAATATGATGCTTTTTCAGGCAGTATGCTTTGTTCTCATCCGGCCACTGTCCAAGAAGACGTATAGAAAGATCAACCGTGTGGTGGCAGAGTTGTTGTGGCTAGAACTCGTATGGCTTGTTGATTGGTGGGCGGGAGTTAAGGTGATAATCAGCTCTTTTGTTTCATTGTTTAATTCTAAAATCCCGTTTGAAGATATTACTCCTTTTGGGCATTTTTGAAGATAGCATAGTTTAATTCTAAAATCATTCCATGGAATTGTATTGTTTTAATCCTGAAATATGAGACAGCATTTTATGATGATCAAATGCTTAAATTGTTTTGTATTTCCATTTCCAACTAGACTTCAAAAAGTAGGTCTCCAAAATAATCTTTGCATGCTAAGTATCAAGATGCAGAATCCAGGTAAAGATTATCACTGATTCGTTTGGGATTCTGAGTGTGGCAAGGTTTTCAGGGTAAGCTATATTTAGGTGAAGTCTGTTTGCTGAACTCATATTTTAGTGTCCAGAGGCATAAAGATCCGTGCATTGTCAATTCATCTAGATGTTAGGAAAATAATGAGTTGAACAGCTGTCGTGAAGTTTTCCATCTTCTCTAAGGGCTGATAGGTTTTGTATGAATAAATTATTAATTATTGACTGTTATTGAGCCAACCTTTTTTAATGTGGAAAAATAACTGGTACCATGGATGCCATTTCTTTAGCGATCTCCTGGAAACTGACTTTAGATCTTTGATACATTTTATTTGCAGATTAAAGTTTTTGCAGATCATGAAAGCTTCAGTTTAATGGGTGACGTCAATCTCCTCTACTAAGAAACTTAGGTCTTGGTCTTAGAGTTACACGGATAATGGCTGTTGTTCTATCGTAGATCTTTTGAATCGTTTATTTGTCATCTGATATCGTAGATTTTTTCAGGTAAGGAACATGCCCTTGTCTTATCCAATCACAGAAGTGATATTGATTGGTTAGTTGGATGGGTTTTGGCTCAGGTCTGTAATTAGTTTATTCCAGCTCATAATTTTTTACATACTGTTGAAGCATGCATTCTAAAACATATTGGCAGTGCTAGGAAATTTTCTTCTTGGCACTTTGGCTTCATCTTTCTCTCTTAAAATGCTTTCTGGGCTAAGATACAATTACACTTGTTTTTTGACAGCGATCAGGTTGTCTCGGTAGTACATTAGCTGTTATGAAGAAATCATCAAAATTCCTTCCGGTATGTGTTGGTGTTATTCTTTTGAAGTTTCAAATGTCTATAATGAGATTGTGTTTGTTACCAATTCTTTTAGTTTCATATGATATTCATATTTTGTCTTTAATATTAAATGGTAATAGCTAATGACAATGCCATGTGCTTGGTATTTTCATACATAGTTGTCTGTGCTTGAGCAAACTTGTTAATGTGTATGAAGTGTGAGATGTAATTAGTGCAATAGGTAGTTAATGAGATAATAAAGGATATTAAGATGACTAGTGTGACATTCTGGTCAATAGAAAGAATATTAAGATGACTAGTGTGACATTCTGGTCAATGTTCCTCAATTTTATTCTAATGTAATATTAGCTTCTACTTGTAAATTGGAATAGGATTGTTCACTTGAAAATCTAGTATTTAGTCATAGTTCAAAGTTTGGTTTGCTTATCACGTGCTAAGTGAGTTTGTCTGGAGTATGGAGGGATAACCTTAGTATTTTCATGAATATAGTCATACAAATTCATGAAATTTATCTTTATCTGGGTGAGGAAGAAGCAAGCTTCCTGTTAAAGAAGCAATTTATTCTTTTCCTTATCTACTTTTGTTCGACTGGTTCAATTTCTGATTGTTAACATTTTTGTCTTGATTTCCTTTCGCCTAAAGCAAAATGATGAGGCAAATGCTATTATGAGTTTGCTACACTTAATTTTGTTCTTTATATTGACAATTGGTGCTGGTCTTGTGAAGATGGGTAATGCAGTGAAGTGATTTAATTCTAGATTTTCTTTTGCTTTATTTGCCATCTGTGAATCTCACTGTATTAGTGGATGCAACATTTTATTTGAAAATTTTCTTTATAAAGAAGCAAGTTTGATTTGGGTGTGCTTAGTTATGAAGAATAAAATCATGTCTGATTCTGCAGGTCATTGGTTGGTCAATGTGGTTTTCTGAGTATCTGTTTCTGGAACGAAGCTGGGCAAAGGATGAAAACACATTAAAGGTAGAAAGTTTGCTTTTTGCTTTTTTTAATGCATGTTTATTAAGAGATACATATAGTGTTGTCAAGGGCGCTAGTTGCACTCAAGGCGCTAAGACCTCCATATAGCCTGAGGCACAAGGCGGGGAAAAAGTGCTCACCCTACTAAAATAAATCACTACGTATAATATATATTAAAATATATTATGTTATGTAATACATGTAAATAATAATAACTAGTAAGGTAAAATATTTGTTTCAAATACAGATTACAAAACTAATGGAAAAAATAAATTACAGTACAAACTAGGAACCCAAAAGCAGAGACAAAACGTACATTACCCTTGTTGGATTACAATGTTTTAAATTCTCAACACAATAAAGATGGTGGGTTGTACTAATTAATAAAATAAAGATGACATTTATGGTATTTTGGCTTTTAAATTAAAAAATGGAAACTGAAAAGTCCTAACGGTGAAGCTGGCTTTTTCTGTGCCTTGAATAAAGCGCAGCTCAATAAAGTACAAGAGAAGTGTTGCCTCTTTGAAAGAGCTTTTCCTGGGAGGTTTTGAGGTGCTTTTGATCCTTTTTGCTGTACCTGAGCCGCTAGGCGCACAACTTAACATCACTGGTTATAGATGTTACTTGGACTCATGTGTGTCGGACACGGATATGTATCCGACATGGGTATGGTTAAATTTTTACATATATTTGGAGGATCCTTGTAGGTTGTATCCCCATATCCAACTGTCGGACACAGGCACTTAATGAAAAATGAAGAGTCTGGGCTACATAGCTGGTTACATATGCCTCTATACAGTATACACATATACTGACCATACTATTTCTGTGCTGTGTGCTTGTGCATGCTTGATTTCAAACTACCTTATCTATCTTGTCAAAATCTTGTGGAATTGTATTTGCAGGCAGGCCTTCAACGATTAAGGGACTTTCCACAGCCGTTTTGGCTGGCACTTTTTGTTGAAGGAACTCGCTTTACGCAAGCAAAGCTTGTAGCAGCACAAGAATATGCGACCTCACAAGGATTGCCTGTACCTAGAAACGTTTTGATTCCTCGTACAAAGGTTGGATTTTTGCTGGGCTGGTTTCCTTGAATTTCTTATCATCTTTATCTAGGTATCATATATATGTATCATGTATGTCTGTGTGTGGGAAACTGTCAGTCGAGATTCATAATATCTCAACACTACCTTATTAGCATTTTGTTATTTTTCATTTTTTATTGCGTGTGTGTTTAGCACTCTTTCAGTTCAAGGTTCATCATATTTTTACCTTAAAGCATTAGTGGTAGATTTTGTTCTATACTCTTGCCAGACAAGGTTTCTGGCCTTGCAAGTTTGCTTCTTTTGCATATGTTCTATAGTTAGCCAGCCTCAGCCACGATATATCTGTGCATCGTCACATATGTTCCCGGTCCTAGTTCAGAGTTAATCATGTTGGCTGTAGTTTTACTTCTTTGTAATAATGAAGTTCTTTATTTTGTTAATAGCCACTCATCTTTTAGGTCCTTACTAATCATTATTCCATATGAAAAACATATGCCTGAAATATCAATATTACTTGTGTTGCTTCAGGGTTTTGTTTCAGCTGTATGTCATATGCGTTCATTTGTCCCAGCCATATATGACGTGACATTGGCTATTCCGAAAAGCTCACCTTCACCTACAATGCTTAGACTTTTCAAGGGGCAATCTTCTGTGGTAAGTCAGAATTCATCCTAATTGTAAAACAAGTCAAATATTTTTGCATAATTTTGCATGGATTTTGAGTATTTACATTGCTTTTGCGTTGTTTAATACTGATATATCCTTGGGAGAATTTATTGCACATCTCCTCAATGACTTCATTAAATTATGCATTATTATGAAATTGAGTCTTAAGTTTAAAGGTATACGAATGTCTCTGATGACAACACGATGTGAAGGGCATGCTTCTTATCTGATCTTTTAGAATCCAAGTGAAGGCCAAAAGGTGGTTGTTCTTGAGCATGTTAGGAACCAGTTAACTACTTTTGGTTTGTGGCAACATGGAATTGGTTGAGTGGCTAGGTTGAAGTATGGAAGCAACTCACTTAGAATAGTCGAGGTCATGCTGAAAGAGCATATGCTTTACCCATTTCTTTTCCTATGGTGTAAACATACATGTCCCTCCGAAGCTATGATGATTAAACCTACCAGTATCATTGATCTTTGTATTGGGTTTATTCATCTGTTAAGATATATTTTCTCCCATTTGCAGGTGCACGTACACATAAAAAGACACCTCATGAAGGAACTGCCTGAAACGGATGAGGCTGTTGCACAATGGTGTAAAGATCTGTTTGTGGAGAAGGTGATAATATTCATCTAATGTTGTACGAAGACCCTTTTCTAGGCAATCTCTAATGCATGTCTGAGATAAGTTTTATTCTCAAAAATGAAAAGAAGAATTACTCTAACCTTGACAAGGTTGTGTATTGTCGTGTTTTTATGTGCGACAATCAATCGTATATGTTCTTGTGCTTGCGGTAGTTCATGCATCAGTTTCCTACTTAATGTTTTGTTTCTTCTTTTTCTTTCGTACAGGACAAGCTGTTGGACAAGCACATAGCCGATGATACTTTCAGTGACCAACCATTGCAGGATATTGGTCTTCCAATCAAGTCTCTGTTGGTGAGGCTCTTTCTTTTTTATATGAACGAATCTTCATTTTGATTTTCTTCAGTTAATGTGGCATTGTGTATTTCAGTGTTACTAACATGACTTGGTCAGGTTGTATCCTCTTGGGCATGTCTCATGGCTTTCGGGGCTCTCAGATTTCTGCGAGTGTCTTCGCTTTTATCCTCATGGAAGGGCATTGCATTGTCAGCATTTGGGTTGGCCATTGTTACTGTTCTCATGCAAATCATGATTCGCTTCTCTCAGTCAGAGCGTTCAACTACTGCCAAGGCTGCAGCAGGAAAGCTCAAGAAGGATGGGGAGAATTCAACAGCAAGACGGGAGAAACAGCAGTAGATCGAGCTCCCTCCTTTGTATGGTGGGAACTTCATGTCTGTATCACATTCGCTTACATTAGTCCATTTTCATTTGACATGTTTCCAAACATATTTCTTTTGGTCATGAGATGACAGAAGTGTGTATGCATTATCAATTCTTTTCTTCATGTGGTAAATTTTGTATTAGACAGTTAAAATGACTGTAGCAGCAATGTTTGCATTAGGATAATATATGCTATACTGATTCGTAACATATTCAAATATTATGGTTGTGCTTGTGATTTAGGAGGGCATAAAAAAGACTCGAAATTTGATCTATATACTATAATGCAGCATGGCTAAGCCTAAGATGAGACATCTAATATATATATTCAAGCATAATTTCATACTTTACTTGCGGGGCTGAGATTTGCGTGTGATATGGGGTGGCCGGTTGTATTCGATGATGCTCGGTCATAAAATCACAAGGGACTCTATAGATATATTAACCCTTGGTCTGTTTGTGCAGGAGGCTCGATTGATTTTCGAGGCTCATCCCTGTTTGCATATTACGTTTGTTAATCGTGTTTGTAATCATTTTGCTCATAAGCTAGTTAATAGGGCCCTTAGAACTGGTAGCTTTTTGTTTTTTGAGTCGATTTGTCCCGATATATTTGCTGTTGATGTTCAGAACGATGTACCTTATATTTGATTTATGATATTTGGGTACTTTTTCCCCTTGTTTGGTTTATGAGGAGTTTTTAATGAGACCCACCCAAGTTTTTGTTAAAAAAAAGGCATAATCTCATAGAGATGGCAATCTTTATTCACATCAGTTCATAAACGTATTCTTTAGACATTTATAAGTGAAAAAAATAAATAAAGATGAACACGAAATTGTGTATAATTTTTTTCTTATAAAATTTTATCTCTACAACATATATCATAAAAAATTATAGAGAAATTAAATTAAAATTTTAATTAAAATTTAAGATTAAACCAGATATTAATATTTTAATTAAAAATTAAGATTAAATTAGACATGAGAGTGATCAGGACATAACAATTAAAAGTTAAATAAAAAAATCAGAAGAAAATAGAACAAGAAGCACCATTTAATATAATTTATCCCTCTTATACATGTTTTAGACGGTGATGTAGGCTTGCAAATGAACTGAACGTTCAACGAACCGTTCATGAACCGTACGGCGAGAAGTTCGTTTATTTATTAAATGAACGAACATGAACAAGATTTTGCGTTCGTTTTATTAAATGAACGAACACGAACAGAGGGCTTGTTCGTTCATTTACGTTCGTTGACGTTCAGTTATATGTTCGTTTATGTTCGTTCATTTATGTTCATTCATTTATGTTCATTTATATTCGTTCGGTTATGTTCGTTTATGTTCGTTCATTTATGTTTAACCCAATCTTCTTAAATCAATTTTGGTGAACAATTTGTAAGTATCTTAAAAATATTAATTAATATGATATTCTGATGACCAACTCCATAATTAACCCAATTTTATTTGGAGATTAATTCTAATATGTTAACCCGTGAGGCACCTAGCACCTATATTCATTCCCCTTATTTTCTCAAACCCTAGTGCCCACTGGAGACGATTGGTGAAAGCTTCAAAACAAGTTATTTTCTAGTGCAATCTGAAGTTTTACAGGTATGTTTTCATCTCTTTCTCTGTTTTATTTGGCTTAATAGTTGATCTGTAAAGTTCTTGCGGGTATCTTCACCTCTAAAACTCAAGAAAACATCATACTTCTTTCTAGAAATAGACGGGAAGATAAAGGTAACAATCGAAGTATATGAGCATCAGTAAAAAGAAAAGTATATAGAATTTGCCAGGAAACAAAACAAAGGCTTCTATGCAATTTCTGAAAAACGTGTAATATAGGAAGTAATGGGTATTTCTAGGAAGAACCGGAGAAGGTGAGAGTAGAAATTGTAGATTTGGTTGATTTGCATTGCTGACTATTCTTCATGAAAGAACAATGGAAGGTAGGGTCTCCAGCGTCAAGTTGACAAAACCTTTTTAAAGAACATTAAATTTTATATTTGTATCACTCTATCAATAGTTGAATAACTTTTTATAATTATATTTTTTTTTATAAATGTTTTCTTTTACCCACAGCGTGGGTGTGTTGAAATCTGGTTTTTAAATGGTTTCGATGAATATATTCAACATATGACAAGCAAGAGGTAGATAAAATATCAGTTCCATTAAAATTCAACACCATATAGGCCACGAGTAGAACACACAAGAATCACAGGTTCAATACATCATATCAAACCAGCTTAGAGATAAATATAACAGAAAAGGTAGACAACATAAATAAGTTCATCAGTATGTAGAATTATCAGCTAGTAAAAGGAAAGACTGTAACATCCTCAATATCGGGTTAGTGATTAAATTATAAAACTTCAGAATTTGGTGATTAGAGTATAATAATTGAATAGTTCAAGGACTTATATGAGAAATGTTATGTAGGACTGAATTACAAAGAAGGAGGAATTGAAGGATAAAATGGTCTTTTTGTAAGGAAATAATTAAATTTTGGTGGGGTTATATTAACCCACGTGGAAGGAAAGGAAGCAAAAATCTAAGCTTCCAGAGTTCTCTTATTCTCCTCTCTTCTTCATACGTGAAGGCCAAAGCAATGGTAAGATTTCTCATTAGCTGAATATTAGTTGAAATTTAAGTTTGATTTTGATCATTAGATGACACTTAAGCTTAAAGAAAGCTTAATTTGTCTTAAAATAACAAGATGAAGGGTGTAGGAAAGATTATAGATGAGGGGTTCTTAAATGAAATCTTGATAGGAAAGTATTAATTAGATTTCAAGGCTAAATTTGACTTGTCATTAGTGGAATTAAGGAGTATGAAGTGTTAGAATTGGATTTAGAACATGTTAGAAATTGAGTATGAATCTTGAATTCAATGTAGAGGATAGGATTTTGAAGTTATAGATGTGATAAATGAGTATAAATGGGTTTAAGCACGTGTATGTGAGTTAAGTATATGAAAGGGCATGAAATATGAAGCAATTGAGCTGAAATGAAGTAATTTTCGGGCTTAAAAAGTGATTTCTAGGCAAGGGATATCGGTATCCATTCATCGGGTACCGATACTTCAAGAGTAAAATAACGAAGACATTCAAAGGGTATCGATACTTGGGAAGGTGGTATCGATACCATAGGTACCGATACCATAAGGGAGGTATCGATACCAGGAAATATCGAATATATTTTTGATACCGATACCCGTCTTGATATCGATACCTTAGTTAAGGGATGTATCGATACCCTATATGGGGTACCGATATCCACTTTAGATAGAAAATGAATTTCGCTTTTCCTTTAGTTAAGAAATGAAAGATTAGAGATTGTCATTTAGAATACTGATATGTATCAATGTATTATTATGTAGATATATAACGTAATCCCATTCCGGATCAATCGAAGAATTAGAAAATGTTGAGAGAAAGATAAAGTGATAGAATTGATTTGAATCAAGCAAGGCTAAGGTGAGTGCATACTATAGATATAGTTTAATGGGAATAAGACCTATGATAAGTCTATTTCCTATATTTGATTTCATGCTTTCCTTTTTATATACATGTATATATTATGGTTATAATAAGTACTTGCATAATTTTTAAATGCTTTAACATGATATTATATGAATGTACATAATTATAAGATAATTAATCCATGTATGTGAAATAAGGAAAGTGATCATATGTGTGCATGTGAAGTGAATTATGTGTTTATATGAGAAGTGATAAAAGAGATATGAAAATGGGAAATGTACTCATATTTTAGCCCATGTTATATAATATGAGAACTGTAGGTATAATTGGCATGCCAAGAGTCGAGGGATTATCAGTGGTCCTTCGGGATATTTTCAGTACCCCTAGTGGGAATTTATTCGAGCTGTGGTGACAGCATTTATACACAACCTCAGTGTACTCACATACCTCTTGTTCTCAATAATGTACATGGGCATCCAAAGATAAATCACATGAAAATTCTTGTAAGAAGTTAAGGTTCATATGTACATGTCATAATCATATATGTTATAGTTTAGTAGATACATGTAAATTATAATGTCATGATTGATTTATAATAGTGCATGTTCATGAATTTATAGTTATATGTTCTGTTATGCCTCACTAAGTCTGTGACTTAGCGTGTAAGTGGTTTACACGTAGGTACCAAGCAACAAGAAGATCAGAATTAGGAGTTGCAAGGACAGCGTACCCTACTAGAAGATTAGATAAAAAGTAATTGACAATGTATGTATTTTGTTGTATCTAGAGTGTTGGCAATGTAAACAAGTTGTTAATTACACATGCTCTGATCGATTTTGTACTATTTTGGTCTAACTTATATAAATTAACAAATGTTATTTAATGAAAGTTTAGATTTTCATGATTTTTATAATAATATAGTTTTGAAAAGTCAAGTGTGACACCTCAGATTTGTATTTGGGTCGGGTACCGGTTGGGGGTGTTACAAAGGCTACTCTTCCAAAAAAACTTGGGAGCTGAAACTTATCGGTTTATAGTGTTATCTCAATTGCAGGTGTGATTGCTGGTATAGAAATGCATTGTTGATTCTTCATTATGTGGTTTAGGAGTGGTGGTTGTAGCAAGTGTTGAAGTTTGTTCCCGATTTAATCTGTTTGGTTGTTTGGATCATTATTTTGCGTTTTATTGCAAGTTTTGGTTTGTCCTAATTGTATGTACTCTGTTTGGTTTGTTCACTGAAAGCAGTTTCAGCTTTGGTAGCAATAATTAAGGGTTGAAGCTGAATTAGTTAAGGTCATACTGAGAATTTCTTTTATTTGCCAATGCTAACATTTACTCATTGTTGTACCACAAATGTCTGATGTTTCTTGTAGTTGTCCATTCCCCTTTCAGGACGACCAATATTTCGACAACTATTTACCACTTGAATCAACCGAATTTGAATCAAGTACCGACACTCCAACTATGGAAAGTAAACAAAATCCAGTTGTTTTTATTATAACTGATAGCAGAGAAGTAGATGCAGCAGCTACAGCTAGTGTAGAACACATTGATGCAACCAACAATAAAGAACCAACTCCATTCACTAGAAGGAAGAGAAAGAAGACTTCGGGAGTTTGAGAATATTTTCGGATGGTAAAATTGCATGATGGAACTAACTTGTATAAATGTATCCATTATGGAGAAAAAATTAAGAAAATGAAATATAAAACCACCACACCGTTGCATATTGGCGAGTGTCCAAAGTTGAAAGTGGTTAACAAAGGTAATTTAAGTTTAAAAGTGTTGCCTAGCAAATCAGATTCTTCATCTATGGTTCGAAATTGAAAGTTTGACAGTGCGAAGATGAGAGAGGTTATGTCCCACATTATCATGGTTCATGAATTGTCTTTTAATTTTGTGGAGTATGAACTGTTTAATGTGGTAATGAAAGAAGCAAATCCAGGATTTAACAAGATCTCACGTGCTTTTGTTAAATAATATTGTATTTCCAATTATGAGATTAGAAAGAAAAGAGTTAAAAAATTATTACATGTTGTCAAGCGTGTGAGCATCACTACAGTTATGTGGATATCGAATCAAAACATCCATTACATGGTAGTTACATGCCATTTTGTAAATTCTGATTTCAAGTTTCACAAACGCATATTAAGTTTTGTTGATATGCCTTCACCGTATTCTGAAGTCTGTATCTATGATTCACTTTTTAAGTGTCTAAGGGAGTGGAACATTGAGACAAAGGTGGTGACTTTGACAGTGGACAATGCTAAGACTAATGATGTGGTGGCTAGAAAATTAATGGAAAATTTGAATCTTCAGAAGAAACTTGATGTTTGTGGAAAATTATTTCATGTGCGATATTGTGCACATATTCTTAATTTGTTAGTTCAAAATGATCTTGGAGAAATTGAAGACATAATTCATAATGTTCGTGAGAGTGTGAAACATGTCAATGCCTCTCTAGGTCGATTGCATATCTTTAGTGAACTCCCCAAACAACTTTCAATGCCAAAAGAACACTTGGTTTTAGATGTTAGTACCAGGTGGAATGCTACATATGTTATGTTGTCTACTGCTTTGGATTTCAAAGAAGTGTTTGTGAATTATGCCGATCGAGAGTCTACATACACTATTTTACTGAGGGAGTCTGATGTTTCTTGTAGTCGTCCATTCCCCTTTCAGGACGACCAATATTTTGACAACTATTCGCCACTTGAATCAACCGAATTTGAATCAAGTACCGACACTCCAACCATGGAAAGTACACAAAATCCAGTTATTTTTATTACAACTGATAATGGAGAAGTAGATGCAGCAACTACAGCTGGTGTAGAATACGTTAATGCAACCAACAATAAAGAACCAACTCCATTCACTAGAAGGAAGAGAAAGAAGACTTCGGGAGTTTAGGAACATTTTCGGATGGTAAAATTGCATGATGGAACTAACTTGTGTGAATGTATCCATTATTGAGAAAAGATTAAGAAAATGAAATATAAAACCACCACATTGTTGCATATTGGCGATTGTCCAAAGTTGAAAGTGGTTAACAGAGGTAATTTAAGTTTAAAAGTGTTGCCTAGCAAATCAGATTCTTCATCTATGGTTCGAAATTGAAAGTTTGACAGTGCGAAGATGAGAGAGGTTATGTCCCACATTATCATGGTTCATGAATTGTCTTTTTAATTTTGTGGAGTATGAAATGTTTAATGTGGTAATGAAAGAAGCAAATCCAGGATTTAATAAGATCTCACGTGCTTCTGTTAAACAAGATTGTATTTCCAATTATGAGATTAGAAAGAAAAGAGTTCAAAAATTGTTACATGCTGTCAAGTGTGTGAGCATCACTACAGTTATGTGGACATCGAATCAAAACATCCATTACATGGTAGTTACATGCCATTTTGTAAATTCTGATTTCAAGCTTCACAAACACATATTAAGTTTTGTTGATGTGCCTTCATCGTATTCTGAAGTCTGTATCTATGATTCACTTTTTAAGTGTCTAAGGGAGTGGAACATTGAGACAAAGGTGGTGACTTTGACAGTGGACAATGCTAAGACTAACGATGTGGTGGCTAGAAAATTAATGGAAAATTTGAATCTTCAGAAGAAACTTGATGTTTGTGGAAAATTATTTCATGTGCGATATTGTGCACATATTCTTAATTTGTTAGTTCAAAATGATATTGGAGAAATTGAAGACATAATTCATAATGTTCGTGAGAGTGTGAAACATGTCAATGCCTCTCCGGGTCGATTGCATATCTTTAGTTAACTCGCCAAACAACTTTCAATGCCAAAAGAACACTTGATTTTAGATGTTAGTACCAGGTGGAATGCTACATATGCTATGTTGTATACTACTTTGGATTTCAAAGAAGTGTTTGTGAATTATGTCAATCGAGAGTCTACATACTCTACTTTACTGAGCGAGGAAGACTGGAAAAAAGTTGAAGAGGTTTGCTCATTCTTGACACTTTTTAATGAAGCTACAAAAATCATTTCAGGTATAACTTGATCCCTTTTTATTAATTTTTTAATACAAAGAATTTACTACTAATTATTTTTTAATATTATAGGTTCCAAATATCCTACGTCCAATTTATTTCTTAGCGAATTGTTTGGGATAAAAGAAGCATTGGATGCAATAGTTTTAGGAGGAAATGATTACATGGTAGCTATGGCTATGAAGATGAAGAAATTTTTTTGACAAATATTGGGGGGTATTTGTAATTTGTTAATGTCAATTGGTGTCGTTTTAGATCCCAGGTATAAATTTAAGTTGTTTGAACTTTCTTTTAATGAAATTATTTGAGTTCTAATTGATGTCATTCTCTTTATTAGGTATAAAATGAAATTGCTTGAGTTTTCTTTCAATGATATTTATTCACATTACGAGGCTCTGAGAGAAACGCACATAGTTCGAGATACTTTATATGAGTTGTACCAAGAATAAGTTGAGGCTCATAAAGCAACAAATGTTGTTTCATCTACTGGAAGTGATGGGAGTCAAGGTGTTAGTATTGGTGGTACTTCTAAGAGTAGTGTTAGCTCCTTAATCAGTCAGTTTAGTAAAGGTATTAAAACTGGCACAACTAAATATGACCAACATATTAGAAGTGTCGATATTTTTACATATGTCAAGTCGTAATTGGACACTTATTTGGAGGAAGGAGTTTTAATTGGTGAGCCTGGTGTATATTTTAATGCCCTGGGATGATGGAAGCAGAACAATCTTAAATTTAGCATTTTGTCAAAAATGGTTGTTGATATCTTGGTAATTCCAATCACTACTATTGCTTCTGAATTTGTTTTCTGTGCTGGTGGGAGGGTTATTGATCCTCTTTAGGAACTAAGATGGTATTTATGCTTGTTTTTGGAGTTGACTGGTATCGTCAATACTATGGGTTGAAGAAAAATAAAAACAAGGTATTTTTATGTTTTAAGTTTTATTGAATTTGTTTTTACAATGACTAATATATTTTTGGTTTTTTGATTTGTTGTAGCAAAACGAAGATATCATACATGTTAAGCTTCCTTGAAAATGAGGATGAATGAATTGGTATAACCTCGCTAATTTAGTATACTTTTCATCTTTTGTTATAACTCCTTTAATCTAATATAATTTTATTTGTATGATTCTGATCAGGATGGATGATGAATTAACTACTGATCATGAATGCAAGTTGAATATGTTACGAAGATTATTGAAGTTGTTTGGATTTCAAGAAGATTGTTTTGTTGAACAAATTAACTTTAAGACTTTATTATGTTCATATAGCTTTAGTTATGATTTATGTATGTTTTTGTCATATTCGAACAAATTAACTCTAAAGTTGCAGGTTATATTAATGAATTTTAAGTTGTTATTCTTGTTGTTTACTTTTTTTTACATTCATTTGTTGTGTTCGAATAAGTTTTATTTTTTGTGTTTGTGTTGTCGTTTATATTCATTTATTATGTTAGTTTATGTTCATTCTTTTGTGTTCGTTTATCGTTTAAATGAACGAACATGAACAATCTATATTCCTTAATGAATGAACATGAATAATTTTTTTTGTTCGTTTATGTTTGTGTTCGTTTATTTTTTCGATTAAAACTAAATGAACGAACATGAACATATCTCCGTTCGTGTGATTTCGGTTCGTTTACATGCCTACGGTGGTGGATTATTCCTTTCATAGATACTCCAAACACGTTTCGCAATAGGAATGACAAATGGGTATAATTTCGTAGATTCCGCACCGTACCTGCTCCAATTGGGACGGGGATGTGTATAACTTTAGTGGGTAGTGGGCAGGTGTGGATTTAGAAAGTGGTATCCGTCGCGAGTAGTGGGCGGGTGATGAGTTTGAGACCTTACCCGCCCCGCATCTGCCCGTCTACTAAATACCTATTAAATTTTGGACCATTATGAATTTATGTATAATTTTAGGGTTTGCCATTTATGTGTGCTAAAGAAAAAAAATATTATGTGTTTGTCATTTATGTTTCTAAGCTTTAATTATGTATTTTATTATGGTGTTTTATATACTTTAAGATCTATGTTAACACTTAACTCAAATAATCATTGGTTTATTTTATTATGTTTCTTAATGGACGTGTTTGTTTTATATTTATTGTTTATGTATAACTTAAGGTTGCTGTTAGACGAGTCTAGTCGGGTACGACTCCAGTTGAGTAGTGAGTATGAGGATGAATTTTAGAATATACCCGCGTGGGTGGATATGAATTTAAAAAATTTTACTCATCATAAATAGTAGACGAGTAATGAATTTAAAAATATTAAGTAAATATGAAGATAAGGAGGGATATGCACGCGATTCGCCCGTTTATCATCGCAACAGATCTCATTGCCACAAAAATAGAAAACAAATAAATATCACACCGTTAGATTCATGTGGGCCCGAATCCACCAGAATCCCGCCAGCAAAATATAGAAGGAAAATTCACTTTCAGCTTCTCACAAGCTTAAAGAATTTCCCACCATCCAAACATTATTATTCTTTCTTTCGAAAAACAACAGTCCACCGCTCATGACCTGATCAAGTCTCTAACATAAGTTTTTGTTGGTGTCGCGGCCGCCGCCACGGATCTGGCATCCGTTTGCAGTGATTCTCCGGCTTTTGCTGAGTCCCTCACCGTTGCTTTCCCTGTTTCCTGCGCTCAAGAGGTGTTTTGTTTTTCTGGTTTTTACAGTCCGACATGGTTTTAGACATTGAACTGAGTTCTTGGCGTGACCGTCGTGGAGGTTTTTGTGTTAGGTGAACACAGTTCAAAGAACTCTTGGGGAAGCTTGGGTGTTGATAAGAGAAACATTCGTTCACCCTACATTTAATCATCAAGGTAATTGAATTGTTTCCCATTCTCCTTTTTTTTTTTTTACTACATGAGGAATTGAGCTATTGTGTGTTTTTTCTTTTCTTTTCATTAAAAATGGAATATATAATAAGCACTAAAATTTTCTAGTTTTCTAGTTAGGCTCTTACATTTGTATTAAATAAGTCCTTATTCTAAATGGTATACTCACATTTGTTACAGTCAACGCTGACTTGGATTTTTTTTCTCCACATAGAAGCTGCTATGGTCTATGCTTGTGGCTGAAGTTGGAAAATTTAGATTTAAATTCCTTTTGGATAATTAGATTGTCACAGATGATTTGGAATGGAGCGGTATATATACATACAGTATTATGTTCTTTTTTGTCCTCTACTCCTGTTACTGAGGAACTAAGAAAGAACATATGGTGAATAAATAAATTATTGAGAACTACCCTATTGCAGACTGGGATTTGAAGTTGCAGCAAACCATGGTGGAAATGTTTCCTTTGAAGTCAGCTGATGCCGCATACGGTAAAATCAGAGGAATGCTTTCAACTCTTGGAGATCCCTTCACTAGGATTATCAGTCCAAAGGTATAACAATCTGTTTCTTATGACTTGTGCGAACTGTGCTTTGGTTTAGCTAGGATAATTTTGTGCCATACTGATGCTAAAAAAACAAGATGAATTATGATGTGGCTACTCATTTGTTATGTCATTTCATCTTGCCAAGTTACTAGTTGTTCTTAGGGTTACTTAATTCTTGCTGATTACAGTATTTTTATTTATTTTTTTATTGATGAATCTACATCAAAGGTTAACCATACCATTCTGTCACATTCTTTCAGGAGTACCAAAGTTTTAGAATTGGAAGCGATGGGAATTTGCAAGGAGTTAGCCTATTCGTAAGTGTTGAAACTGGTCACTTGATGAGTGCAAAAATCTTATCTTACAATGCCAACCTGCTGGAGGAGATCAGGAAAAATCTGAGTTGTAGTGACAATCAATTTAAATTTGTTTATTTCATAAATGATAAATGATTGGAGGTGACGAATTTTCCTTCTGGATTATTGAAAACTGATTAGTGTAAATTTCTTCCCAGAAAGTTTAACGATTTCTACCTTCTGCTCAAATTTGATATTCATTGTGTATGTTAAATTGTTTCCTATTTGACATTAATCATAAGTTCAAGCATTGTGATTATAATTTATTTAAACCATGCAGGTTGTTTTGTCATGTGTAGAGGGTAACCCAGCTGCTCGTGCTGGTATACACGATGGAGATGAGTTGATTGAGATTAATGGTATGTATGTTATTGGGCTTTTACCATGCCCCTCCTCAGTTACATATTACAATATTCATAATATATCATGGATGAATTTATTTAGGACTGTTTTTGCTTTATCAATTCAAATTCAGAAATGCATCACGTCCATATTTCTTTCTTGAAGATATGATTCGTGAGTGAAAATATCCTTTTTTCCTAATATTGTTCTTCTGTTAGAACATAACCCTGCTTAAGTTTTCATGCTGTTTTTGATGTTTCAGGGCAGAGACTTGATGGTTTTGACAGTGAATCAGCAGCTCAGAGGCTTAGAGGCCAAGCCGTAACATCGGTTAGAGTGAAGCTCCACAGAGTAATTATCCATTCCGATTCTCTGTAATCTAAATGAAGATTCAGTAATCTGCATAAAATATGATCATTTTTATCTTGACAGGACATGTAGTGATTTTAGATCTGGCTTTATTTAAATTCATTGCATTAAGATCAAATACAGACTCGTTAAACTTGTGCATCTATTTAAGACATTAACCGAAATAGAGTTGCAATGTTCTATCCCTCCCTTTATCACGAACTAGTAGGTATAATCTCTTTGCATTCATAGTGTATCTAAGGTAACCCTGCTTCAGAAGCCTGGTCCTAAAGAATTTCCTTAGCATTTGGAAGATGAAAATTTATCATATCTTTACTTGGTTGAACTTTACTGCATAACCTATGTCACAAAAGAAAGCAATATAGTATTGTGAAAGTGGCATTATCATGTTTCATTTTAACTCTTGAGTTCTTATTTTCGTTTGGATATTACTTGTTCTAGATAAAGAATTAGGCCAGGTGATCTAAATATATTATTGGTCTCGCATAATGCTTTTATGCTTAATAAAACTTATGTTTTGTTCTCCAGGGAAATGGTTCAGGAAGTGGTTCTGATATCAAAGAGGTAACAAACCGTTCAATATTCATTATGCAGCCATTGCTATGGTGTTTTTGAAGGCTCCTTTTGATTGTTGCTTTTCCTATGTTTGTATATATAAAATATCTTTTTCAGAAAAGTTCATTTATAAATGGCTACTTCTTTCAAAATATTGTTTGTTTCTTTTTGCTTCTAGAAGGGAAGTAACAATCACTTGCCACCTATCATTTTTTTGTTTAAAGTTTTACTGCTACTGATTTGCTCTTCTCAACAAATAGAAAGGAAAGTTGAAAACTGGCTATAGTAGTCGAGGAATTATGCATACATTAATAGATTATAACGGAATCTTTTAGTATATTTTTTTGTCTGTTAATTTTGAAACATGGCTGTTCTACTTGAAGGTCAAACTACCTCGTGAGTTAATCAGGCTTTCACCAATATCCAGTACTTTCATCCCTCATAGAACCCCAGATGGCCGCCTAACAAAAACTGGTTACGTGAAGCTATTGACATTCTCGCAGGTAATAACCAGTTAACTAGCCTTTTTTTGTCATGCAAAAGTGACTGAAAGTAATGATTCTGATCTATTTTACTACCAGATAGGTTAATGAAGATATTCCTCTTCTTCTTTGACAGACTGCTGCTACAGATATGAAGAATACAATTCATGAAATGGAGAGCAAAGGTGTACAATCGTACATACTGGATTTGAGGAACAACCCGGTGATTTTTTCAGTTCTATATTTGTTGATTGAAGATAATTTGATGGAATTTCTGTCCTTAAATTTCTCCTCCCAAATCATTGTGCAGGGAGGTCTAGTGAAAGTTGGACTGGATGTTGCTCATATATGGTTAGATGGGAATGAGACTCTCGTTAACACAATTGACCGTGATGGGCATATGTCCCCCATTAACATGGCCAATGGTCATGCTTTAACACACGATCCTCTTGTTGTTCTTGTGAGTATTGACACTTGATATTCAAAATTTTTCCTGACAGGAATAATTCAAGATCTTAATAAAAATTCAAGGGGTTAAATGTCGAAGTTTCATCACATATAATAATCACATGTAAAAATATTTGAAAATAAGTTTTAAAAAATTGATTGTTCTGGTTTTCTATTAATTCAACCGGTTCTTAGCCGGTATGTGAGTATTGGACCGCATGGACCACCAATTCCTGGTTCAACTAGCTGCTTCAGTCTAGTTTTGACAACATTGGAACAATTCTTATTTTTATGTTCTTCCTTTTTATGTCCATGTGTGTGTTGGCACATAAGTTTTCTGAACATTTTATTGCTTTTGTCTCTATCACGATTCACAGCTTAGCTGGATCATTGGGCAACCATTCTTGTTGTCATTATGCAAATTTTATCAGAACATGCATCCACTGTCGTCTAGAGTTTATATCTGGAAGTCCCTTTATTCTTGTTCAACCGTCTACTGTAACTAACTATGGAAAATGTAACCTAGAACACGATACCTTTTCTCAAACATAGAGTTTTGACTAGCTCATGTGTTAGTTGACAAGTCAGCCAGAATAAGTATTTTAATATTTAGCTTCTCAGTTCAGATCAACCTAAATTGAACTAGTTTACCTTTTTTCTTAGTTTAAGGATTTATAAGTGTACTGTTTTCTCAACATAGATAAGGATTGGGTTGCGTGGATGAACCGACACCAAAAAGTTAACCTCTGTTAGCCAAGAAATATGAATTTGAGAAATGCTTAAATGCATAAGAATGGTTGTAACTCATAACTATGTCATATCTTCACCAAATTTATATCTTCTAGAATGTATTTACTAACTTTTTAACTAGATTATTGCACTCTCCCTGAAACTTGTAGCTGAATCTCGGAAATTTTGTTGGAAATCTGAAAATGTTTGTTCTCTGTTTATTTTAATTGTCGTTACGACTTTAAAGCTCTTAAACAGATCATTTTACTATTTGTAATAGGTCAATGAGGTAATAGGTCAATGAGGGAAGTGCGAGTGCAAGTGAGATTTTGGCAGGTGCAATACATGATAATGGCCGAGCTATCCTTGTGGGCCACAAGACTTTTGGTGAAGGGAAAATTCAGGTAAGTTTAATGTTCAGTTGGTGTGATGGTAATTCATCTTTCCATACCATATTTAATTGCTCTGGATATTGATTAAAAACTGGTGGATAATCCCATCCAAAGCAATGGGACTGAGCACCAATGGTGCTTTTTTTTTTTTGGGCGGTGCTTGTTATGTAATTCGTCTTGGCACCACAAATGCTATTAATTTGAATGACTTAATATGATGTATGCCTTTGTCAATATCATCCAGTTTTGCTTTAATCCTACAACTGATGGACCACATTCCAATTGTTTTCCAGACTGAACTAGGCCACTTTATCGACTTTAATTGAAGCCTTAATCACTCGAACCTTATTCGACATAATTGTTGAATGAATTTCGCTGCAGAGTATCACAGAGCTACACGACGGATCTGCTCTTTTCGTAACGGTTGCAAAGTATCTATCACCTGCTCTTCATGACATGGATCAAGTCGGCATAATTCCTGATGTCTAATGCACAACTGACATGCTCAATCCACCCAAGGAAATATTGAAAGAGAAAATCCCGGCTTCATCTCTGGAAGCTGATTCATGCATCATGGTAGCAGAGCATGAACTGGACATCCAAAAACCTAAAGGTACAGCTTATTGAAAAGCCCGAGTCTGCAGTGTCGAACTTTCCGATCCCAGGAACCGGATAAACTGTATGCTTTACCCAACTCTTATCTAGTACAGTCAATCGTAAGTTGTATAACAGTAGGAATTGGACCAAACATTGTACCACTTATACCTCCTGCATAAGGCAGTACCATATGCTGGCGGAAAGTAACAAATCATTGCAGATGATTTGTAAAAACAATTCACTCTATTTATAGGGAAAAGATGAAAGAAGTTGTATTGCATTTTCTAAATGTTGTCTGTTCTTATTTTTCTACTTGCAAGAAGTTCAATCAATTCCACACGCATTGGGGTTCATCAATTTCATTTGCTTGGAATGCCTATTGGTGTGAGAATCATTGATAGATTGTGTTGCTAGAGCTCCTTTTGATGGTACAGAAATATTTGGATATGTAGTTTTCTGTACAGAAATATTTCATTGAGGCCAACTCAATATTAGCATCAAATCAAGGTTTCAAGCACCTTGCAGTGCCACATCTACTTCTTTATTATGTGGTTTTCGGTCTAAATATCTGTCGATTCCTTCTATTACAGGGATTGTCTTTTCATTATTAAACGTATTAACAAACTCTTTCTATTATATAAATTGATTCAAGATGATCTTTGATACAAACAATGACAAGTATAAAATAATAAAACAAAGAATTGAAAGATAAAAGTTACTGCATCGTGGTAAGTTTGATTTATCTTCAATTAGTTATTTATTTTATTGGTTGTGTTCATCTTGAATTTTTTTTAAAAGAGTTTGATTTTATTAATCGAACGTTTACAAGTCAGGACAATCGATGTGAACCTCGTTAAAAGACCTCCCTAAACCTCAATGGAGGAAAACGAGTGTGCCATATCGATGTCAGAAACATCGATGTTTTAAATGAAACCAACACTAAGACAGCAACGAATACAAAATCCAACAACCCTTGGGAACTTACCATACAATCCCAAGTGCAGCAGGAAGTAGACCACAACTTGCACTCAAATGCCCACTCAAAACATGAAGGGGTAATGCACTGCCATAGCTCATTCTCACAATTTTAGGTAATCTCAATCTGCTGCAAACCACAAAGCAAACTTTCTACAACTCATGTAATCCGCGAAGTGCACATAACTATTCCATGGAAAAGCATCAACAGGAGACACGTGCTTAAGTATTGAACACCAATACAATCCATTGATAAGCACATCAAAATATGAAGACACCAAGGGAACACCGAACCTCAAAATTAGTTGAAACCCAAACACGAACACTGCACAATGAACAAGCAGAGATCGCATCACCAGAGAAACAGCTCAGAAGGATAGGGGTTTTTCGAAAAGGTCAGCCATAACAATAACACCACCAGAAAATCCCATCTTCATTATTCTCTTCACACAGAACGAACAAAAGCAAACCTCGCAACCACAGGCAGTCCTTACGTATCCGCTCCTAAGCCATTCTGTAGTGATATTCAGCGAGAGAATGGTGAACCAGCAGTAGCTCTACTATGCATTTGTACAAAAATTAAACCCAATAACTATCCTCAAGCTTTCATCCATAAGAACGGATTGCCGCCTCAGACTCCTTTTTGAACCAACTGGTGTGCTTTAGAATTACTTTCCCTGTGCACAAAACATACCTTCCACTTATGGTTCGTACAGATCTTATTGCATTTGTCTACTAGTTCTACAAACGGCATTGGCACAGATTTCGGCTCCTCAATCCATTTCACAGCCTTCAAGCAGTCTGATTCTATTCTCAGAATGTTATCATCCATCCATCTTGATGAACTGAATAATTGGCATGCTTCTAGTATAGCGTATAATTCCGCCTCAATAGGGTCTGACTGGCCGATGAGTCTCGAAAAATGAATAAGAGTCTCGCCATTCTGGTTCCAAAGAATACCTCCAATACCGGCTTCACCCACATAGCCTTGCACTGCTGCGTCAACATTGAATTTTAATTTTCCTTGTTCAGGGGCAGTCCAGGAGCCTATAGCTGGTCTAGCCGGTTGCCTTGAATGTATTGATGTTGCCGTGGGGCATCTGATGAAATCATTAATATAAGGCACCACTTTTGGCCACTTGCTTTTCGCCCTTGTAACGCTAAGTCGAAAATGCTCTCAACATTGTAGATTTTGTTATTAAAAATTACCTCATTACGCACTAACCAAAAGGTCCAGACAATACCAAAAAAAGCAAGCTTCCACATGGTTTAAGCGATGAATTTGATGGCAAATGCTCCCACAAAATAAGTTTCTCAAAGTCCCCGGAACAACAAGGTTTGTATTCCAAGTGTAACTCCACTTCTGCTAAATTTTCCAAGACACCTCACAATAAGATGATCGACTGTTTCTTCTGATTTTTCACACAATGCACACCTACCCAAGTCTTGACTGATCTCTACTCGAAAAACTCCGCTTTTGGTGGAGCTAACCCCTCCCAGACAAGCTTCCACACAGAATCAGCAGAGCCGTTCCCACAAGCAGTTTGCACGCATTAATCTTTCGGTTTATAAGTGCCCGAGGAACTCCCCACCCATTTTAGGCAATCCTGGGTTGCAGTATTACCTGCACCGAGGTTGATGGCATCTATAAAGTTGCACCACCATTGGTCAATTTCCCAATCAAACAGTTTCCTTCGCAGTTTAATATTCCAAACCCATGATCCATTTGCTTTGTAGCCAAAATCGCAAACCTTTCCTTCCTTTTTCAACGCTAGCGCGTGAATTCTCGCGAACCTATCTTTCAAAGGCATTTTCCCCGCACACGGATCCTGCCAAAACTCAATACTTTTTCCATCCCCAAGAATAAACCGTATTTTCCCAATAAACACATCAATTATTTGGAAAGAGGTCGGGAAATGTTTCTCCAAATCCACGTGGAAGAACCCGGAAGAAGGTTTCCGGATTCGGTATGCATTCTCGCACCAATTGTTTTTCTCCACAAACTGTTTTGTTCGAAATTTTATAAATTGTTCACCCCCAGAAATTTTATTTATGCACGCCTTACACGAAAATATGTCATTAATACAAATATATATATATATATATATTAAAAAATATTTTTAGATCCGTCATAGTGATTTATATAATAAAAAAACAAACGTTAACTTCCAAAATCAACACAATATTTCTTATTTCGTACACCGAATTGCAACTCAGAGCTTCCTACTTCTAACTTATTGATGCTAGTAATTTTTTTTCTCATTGATATTATTTGATTGAAAATAATTAACTGATAGATGCTAGTTATAATGTTGGTATTAATTTTAATTTATATATAACAATAACACTTTATTGATATAAGAGTTTTGCTTACATGTATGTAGGGACGAAGCTGTACAATATTTTCAAGATCACTATCTTAATTTAACTAATCTTATTTTCCTTAGTTGATTAACATTCTCAAGGTAAAAAAGAATATTTATTTTGTAATTAAATATAAATAAAAACATTTTATTAATTAAATAGTTTATAAAAATCTTATTGAAAACCCCGTAATGAGCTGAGCTTGATAAGCCGATGACAAGTCTTGGTTTACATTATAAGTCCTTGACCTATCTACACAAAGGTGAACACCGTTCAATAATATTATTTATTATTACAAATCAAATAGACAATAATCAGAATAATACAATAAATCCAATGCATAAATCACTCAAAAAAAGAGGGAAAACGCTGCAAACTCACTGCTTCATAAGAGCAAAAAGAGAAACAACAAGAGAGAAGGTAACAGCAACACCGGAAATCGGCAGAGAGAAGGCGGCCCCGGTGTCCATTGTCGGGGAAGGCGCCGCTGCGCTGTCCTGAGCCGATACGGCGGTCGCCACTGAGAGGACGACCGCAACAACAAACATCATGATGGCCTTGGAGAAGCAAACTGCCGCCATTTCTAGAATGGAAACTGAGAAATATTACTAGAAGATTTTACTGTTGGTTAGCAATACAACATTTGTGTTTGGGGATGTATATATAGGGAAATGGGCAGGCTTTAAAAAAAAAAAAGAAAAAAGAAAAAAATCAAAGGGGTAGAAGGTTTGAACAGCTCAAATGGGAAGACACGTCGGTTGGAAGGTGATTGTCGGTTGGCATATTGCCTTGTAAGAATGGGAAACCTCACCCGTGTGCCCCCCAAGTAATTCAACCTTACACCCAAGGCTGCTTACCTAACTTAGCCATCATTTTTTTCCCTTTCTCATTTCTCTTTGCTCTAATTCTAAACCCATAATTTTGATCACGGATGGATGGAGAAAGTTATTAAAGTAATCGTTTTTCTTAAAAATTTTAAAATTTTATATAATTTAAATATTTTTTGGTGTTTTCTAATAGTTATTTTTATCTGTTAAAATTTTATAAATTTATTTCAACATAAAATCTTGTGATCATCCTTAATTTATATATTAATTTGATAAGTAGATTATATATATAGACTTTAATAGGGGTGAGCATTTGATCGAGTCGAGTCAAAAAAATTTGAGTTATTCGAGTTGACGAGTCATATTTTATAACTCAAAATTAACTTGGTTTTTTTTTCGAATTGAGTCAAATTTAAGAATTTCGAGTCAAGTTATTTGAATTTCTATACTAATCTTATTATAATTATTTATAGTATTATGACAAATATTTGTTATAATTTTTTGACTTTCTCTAATCATATAAAATATATATATTATATTCTTTTCACATTATAATGTTATTTAATATATCAAATATAATCTAAAATTATAAAATATATTCATAATTAAAAAAATTCTAAGGGTAAAATATTGATGAGAGTATAAAGGAGTTAAGAAATTGATGGAAAAAAGAATTTACAAACAATTGTAGTCAAAAGGCCAAATTGAGTAAAATGCAAAATTAATGGTCTAAATTAAAAAAGAGAGAATACATTTTTTAGTAAAAAAAGTAAGAATTGAAGTTATATAGGTATTGCATTGTGATATATGGACATGTGGTTCAAATTTGGTAAAAAAACATACATAAAATAGATGATGATTTGAATAAATAAGGAAATTATAAAAAAAATTGAGGGACTAAATTTAAAAATAAAAAATTTGTTATCAAAAAGACAAAAATCACCTTTTTTAAAAAAAAAGGATGAATTGAAAGTAAATATGTATTCTACGATAGTTTATGAGTATGTGTTTCAAATTCGGTAAAAATAGACTTAAAATAAAGGAGAAATTGAATAAATAATAAAATTAGAGATTAAATTGTAAAACTGTCAAAATATTTGGTCAAATTTTTAATTTTTCGAATAACTCGAAATTTCAAAATTTTAAATCAACTCGAAATCGAAAACTGAATTGATAATTCGAATTGACTCAAATAACTCCAAATTAAAAGAAATCATTTTTTAATCGAGTCGAGTCAAATTTTACCAACTCAGACTTTTATGCTATATCGCATTTAAAATTATATTAGAAGGGAACATTATTGAAAGAAGGAATGAGAAATGTGCAATTAAACACGGAATAACTAGAAGCCTTCAACAGATAGGCTAGAATTTTACGTTTCCTGATAGAAAAGTCTCAACTACAAAATCATGACATAATAAGAAAGAAAATCTTAATCTCCCCAAATGATAGTACAAATTTTGACATAACCTCGATATCTTTGTTGCTCGAACCCGTATCCTCAATGAATAACAATAATTCTTTTATCATTTTTGTCACTTACTTCGTATTACAAGATTGAATTTGTCTTAAATATTAGTTTATTTTTAAATTAATATAAAATTTTAATTTTAAGTAACATATACTCGGAAAAAATACGAGGTAAACTCAAACTTGAATATTCAGAGAAGTAAAACTTCAACCTTTTATCAATTTTACCAAGACTTCATTGACAATTCAAATATGACTTTTGATTTTAATTGATATTTGTTCCTCTGTATTATTCAAGTCCATTTTTTTCATTTTTAATATATATTTTTTAAAATTTAACTTTTAGTATTTTAATATTTCCTTTATTAAGTTTGAAGTTCTAGAACATATTTATAACTTTTATTCTTACTATAATATTTATACTGTACAAATAACCTAATCTATAAAAATAAAAATATTTGTATACTATATAAATATAAAATAATATATATTATATAATTAAAAAAATAAGTGGAATTGAATTGATGAGCTATAAACATCACATTAATAAAGAAATACTTTTAGTTAATTCTGCTTTCCTTGTACTCATTCCCTACGTGTGAGATAATAAGCAATTCCATTCCACCCATTATCGGAAGCTGCATATTTTCAAATATATATTTTTTAATAAATAGATAACAACTTTTAAACTAACTCATAAAAGAACTAAAAGTCTTCATTATTACTTTATCAAATATAATTTATTTTTCAAAATTTTAAGACCTCGAGTTCAAAAAGCATATACTTTTAATCTATAATTTCGATAAGTTTAATTTTTTTTTCATGTATCATATAAATTATTTTTAATTAACTTAATATAAATATACACTGTTTTACCCAATACTCTCAAGTAATCAACACAAGTTCATAAGGGGAGAAGTCCAAAGCGTTGTAGATGGATTATCTGTTCTCAGATCCTGTTCAATTAGCTGAAACATTATTAAAACTTATTTTCAAGATTAAGTTTAAAGGATTTTGAAGGGGATTCATTTATAATAAAAGTAACCATTAGTTTTCTTAATTATTTCTTGAAAGTTCACCTTTGATCAATCATCAATGGTCATTCTGCTTTCATTCAACCTTAAATCTTCGAAACCTATTGCTAGTCAAAAAAAAATTATAAGTGGGAATATTTACAGAAAATATATTTAAAGAGTTTATGTATTTATCACTTATCACTCTCAAGCGCTTCAATTTCCTCAATTTGTTCTTTTAAGATTGATACAGATGAAGATCTTATTCAATTTTGAGCACAAGTGAGACACCCAATAATTTTTAGAGTTAAAGAACTCTGGAATGGGTCAAGATCACGACCTTCAGTGCTTAAAGTAGATTAAAAAGTCATTGTAGGCACAAGAATGGTTAAAATATCTTGAGTCATTGTTGAAAATATTTTGATGTTTCGATATAACAAATTAAGTTAAATGAATTTTAAGATTTTACAAATGATTTTCTAAGTATATTCGATTTAATTACTCGAATATCAAAATATTAGTCCAAGTCTTTCAAAGATCAATTTCAATCCTTACTAAAGTGTAAAATTGTGTTTTAATCTTAAAATATTTTTGAAACAATTTTCACAAAGTATTTCAAACAAAAAACGAGCCTAAAATCAATCTTTCAAAAGAGTGTACCGATGCACCAATCCATGCATCGATGCACCATTGAATAAATTGAACATCGAATGCATTTTATGCATCGATGCACATACCATGCATCGATGCACTCCGGTTTTTATGAAAACATCGAATGCGTTTTATGCATGGATGCACAAGCCATGCATCGATGCACTTAAGCTATTTTAAAACATCGAATGCTTTTTATGCATCGATGCACCCTTAGTGCACCGATGCACTAAGTGTTCTAACGGTCGAAATATTTGAATTTTACACATAGTGTACCGATGCACTAGCCCTATGCATCGATGCACAAACGCTCCCAACTGATTTTATTAATTGTTTTCACACAATAACGGCTCTAATGACTTCATTAAAGATCCCCAACGTTCAGAAGTGATTCAAGGAGTATTTAAACAAGCTTAGAAGCCATTGATCAAAAAACAAGAAACAACAATCAAGAGAGAATCAAAGAGAAAACATCAAACCTCAAGTTTGAGCATTTTTCAAGCCTATTTCATTCAATATTCATTTTTGCTTTCAAGAACAAGAACACTTGTTGTGCTCAATTGTATTATTCTTGAGTGTTCTTTCTTTGTTCTGTAATTGTGCAAACACATTTGCCTTATGAGGCTTTTCATTAAGTTTGCGAATTTGTAATCTACTCTTTGAGAAAGAGTGTTCTCAAGAATTGGGGTATATTCTTGAGGAAATTGTAAGGTTATCTCTTTGGCCTCAAAAGAAAGAAAAAATTAGTGAATTTGTTGGAAAATCCTTAGTGTGGATAGTTAAGGTAGTGGACGTAGACTTTGGTTGAGAAAGTCGAACCACTCTAAATCGCTGTGTAATTACTTTCAATTTTCTGTAAAAGCTTCCACCAAAATTTTAATTACCAATTCACCCCCCTCTTGGCCGATTCCGTCGATCGATTAACTCAACAATTAGCATCAGAGCCTAACTCGTTAAGAAGGTTTAACCACCTTGAGATGATCCTAGAAGAAGCTCTACCAATTCCCGACACAACCGAAAAGATAGCTTCTACCTCCGGCTCGTTCCACATGGAATACTCCCTACCAAACGACAAGCCTCCATACTTCAATGGAGCCAACTATCATCATTGGAAGAAATTAATGAATGTATTCATCCAATCCAATGATCTTGATGCATGGGAGATAATCGAGAACGTCTACTCTTCTCCAAAGAAGAAGGAGAAGTGGAGTGACAAAGAACAGAAGAAAGCTCAACTTAATGCCAAGGCAATGCACATGATATTGTGTGCATTTGGTCCTGAAATCTATGAAGGAGTTTCTTCGTGTTCAAGTGCCAAGAAGCTTTGGAATAAGCTTGAGGAAATCCATGGAAACAAGAAAGAAGAACCAACAATGGTGGTGTCTCTAATGGCTCGTGAAGAGCCCGAGGTATCTTCTAACTCAAATGAATTTAATTCATATACGTTTGATGAGTTACGAGATGCTTTTAATAGGTTATATTCAGAGTTTGAGACCATGAACTCCAAATATAAGAAAATGATTTCAAAATTTAAAATCGAAAATGATTTTCTTTTGAAAACAAAAATAGATTTTGAAAGCCAAAATGAAATTTTGAAAAAGGATTTAGAGCTTTCAAAAATAAAAATTGAAAGTTTTGAAAAAGAAAATTTTGATTTAAAAGTTAAGCTTGAATGCTTAACAAAACAAAAAGAAATCATTTTAAATAATTCATTTAGTTCAATAATGACAATATGCTCACATTGTCATTATCATGGTCATAAGGAACATACTTGTCCTTTGAAGAAAGGAAAACGTTTTAAAATTAGACAAGTATGGATTCCGAAAGGAACAAGGGGCATTGAAACTAACGTTCAAGGATCCAAAGTCATTTGGATACCAAAATCGAAATAAATGTCCCTTGTAGGTGTGTGGGAGCAATGGTGATGAAAATGATGATATTCAAGATGCTCTAGCCACACTTGAAAAATGAATGGGTAACCTCTAAGCTTAATGCTTTTAATTTTGGTTATTTGGTTGCTCATTTGATTTTAAGCATGCATGAGTTTTGGTTTTAAATGATTATACATCATTGTTTTAATCTCATGTATGTTGAAAAGATGATTATGATGAACATTTTAAAGTTATATTAATTTTTAAGAATTTTTAGTTCATCATAATAAAATTTTGGTCAAAATTGGTTTTAATGCAAATGATATCTCTCTAACAATTGATATCAAATTTTCAAATACTTTGATTTTACAAATTTTAAATTTTTAACCTAAACTTGAATGTTTATGCATGTGGTTTAAATGAAAATGATATCTCTCTAACAATGGATATCAAAAATTTTCAAATGCATAACATTTTTATAAAACTTTATGCATATGTACTTAATTTTAACAATTGGTATCAGAGTCTCACTCATTTGAAGGTTTAATCACCTCTTGAGTCGATTCGGGAAGAGTTACATCGATAATCAAGTCTTCAATGGCCTCTACTTCAAACTCTGACTTCGGTCTTGATTCATTGCCCGTCAACAAGCCTCATTTCTTCAATGGAGCTAATTATGCTTATTGGAAGAATAGGATGATGTATTTCATTCAAGCAAGTGACATTGGAGCATGGAATATTATAGAAGACGAATACATCAAACCCTCTACTCATACAAGATTGTGGAGTGAATGAGAGACACGAATGTTCCAGCTCAACTCCAAAGCTATCCATATTATCTTTTGTGCTCTTGGACCGGATGAATACGGGAGAGTTTCATCTTGTACAACCGTCAAAGAGATATGAGACAACCTACAAGTCACTTATGAAGGCACAAACGAGGTAAAAGAATTTAAAATTAGTCTTCTAACTTATAGCTATGAAAATTTCAGGATGAAACCAGATGAAGATGTCAAAACTATGACGGATAGATTCTCCACAATTGTCAATAGTCTTAAGTCATATGGAGAAATCATTCCAAATGACAAGCTTGTAAGGAAGTTAGTTTACTCTCTTCCAAAAGCTTGGCAATCAAAGAAGACATCAATCATCGATGCTAAGAACTTAAAATCTTTAACTCTCGATGAGCTTATGGGCTCTCTCCTCACACATGAAATGATGCTTAAAGAAGAGGAAGACCTTGAGAAAAGAGACGAGCTAAAGAAGGAGACGGAGAAGAAGAAGAACGTAGGAGTTTCTCTCAAATCAACAAAAGATGAGAGTGATTCGGATGAAGATGATGATGATGAGGAGATGCATTGTTTTCCAAACGGTTCAGAAGAATGATGAGGCCAAATCGAGGAAGAAAATTCAAACGAAATAAAGGTTTCAAAAATGAACCAAAAGAGAAGGACTCGATCATTTGCTACGAATGCAAGAAACCGGGGCATGTCAAATATGATTGCTCACAATTAAAGAGAAAGGGTCAATCAAAGAATAAGCATAAGGCTCACATGGCTACATGGAGTGATGAAGAATGTTCCGATGAAGAGGAACAAGAAGTAGCAAACTGGTGCTTGATGATATTGGGGGAAGATTCTAAGGTAACCTCTAACTCATTTGATTTAGATGATTTATCTTATGATGAGTTATTAGAGGAGTATAATGGGTTGGCTTCGGATTATGAGAAATTGTTTTTAAAATATAAAAAAGATATTTCAAAATTGAAAAATGAAAATAATCTCATATCCAAGACCAACAATGATCTTGAAAGTAAAATCAAAGCTTTACAAATCAAACTAGAAGAGTTTGAAAAGAAAAATTATGATTTACTAAATTTGCTTTCAATAGTCAATGATAATCATCAAAAGGAAATTGATGATCTTAAAGCTTCTTTTGATAAAGTTGGATCAAAATGTTTTGAAAAAGGAGAAAATTTAAAAACCAACTTTGTTAGAAAAAGTTTTTGAAACTACAATCATAGAGGTCCCCAAAGAACCTCTAATGGAAAAATCGTTACAAGTATATAGGTTCCTAAAGAACTCATTACTACTAAAGATAAGGATATCCTACACAAATGGATACCTAAGGGGTCTAGGATTTTGGAAACTAATGAATATGGACCCAAAAGAATTTGGGTACCAAAAATAAAAAATTAATCTATGTTTGTAGGAAAATGAGCATTGCTACAAGGCACGAGAAACAAATTGAAACTCATGGTACCTTGATAGTGGATGCTCAAGACACATGACCGGTGACAAAAGCCGTTTCATATAGCTCAACGCCAAAAATGGAGGAGAGGTGACTTTTGGTGATAACTCAAAAGGTCACATTGAAGGTATAGGCACTATAGGTAATACCTCTTCCATACAAATTAAGAATATTTTATATGTGAATGGATTAAAGCATAATCTATTGAGTATTAGTCAATTGTGCGATAAAGGATTAAATATCATGTTTGATATTAATGGTTGTAAAGTCATTGACATTGCATCTAATCAGATTATGCTTGTTGGTCATAGAATAGGAAACATTTACATGGTGCATTTAGATTCCATAGATATGACTAATTTATGCCTAGTTGCTAAAGATGAGCATGATAGTTGGTTATGACATAGGAGACTAGGACATGCTAGTATGAGTGTTTTGCAACGGTTAATTCAAGGAGATTTAGTTCGAGGGTTGCCTAAACTAAAATTTGATAATGATAAAATATGTGATGCTTGTGCTAAAGGAAAACAAAAGTGAATTTCTTTTAAATCTATTAACGACGTATCTACTAGTAGAGTATTACAATTGATCCATTTAGATCTTTTTGGGCCATCTAGAACTACTAGCTTGGGTGGAAAACAATATGCATTTGTATTGGTAGATGACTATTCTTGATATACTTGGGTTCTATTCTTAAGTAGTAAAGATGAAGCATTAGAAAAATTTATCACGTTTTCAAAAGTAATCCAAAACGAAAAAGGTTACTCTATAACTAGTGTTAGGAGTGATCATGGAACTGAATTTGAAAATCTTGGATTTACTGAATTTTGTAATTCTAATTGTATTAGCCATAATTTTTCAGCACCTAGAACTCCTCAACAAAATGGAGTTGTTGAGAGGAAAAATCAAACTTTAGAGGAAATGGCTAGAACCATCTTTGTGAAAACAATTTGCCAAAATATTTTTGGGCGGAAGCCACAAATACCACTTGTTATGTTATTAATCGAGTAATGATTAGGCCTATTTTGAAGAAAACTCCATATGAACATTTTAAAAATAAAAAGCCTAATATTAGCTATTTTCATCCTTTTGGATGTAAATGTTTTGTTTTAAACAATGGTAAAGAAAACCTTGGCAAATTTGATGCTAAAAGTGATGAAGGAATTTTTCTGGGTTATTCCTTAAATTCTAATGCTTATCGAGTATTTAATAAAAGAACTTTAGTTGTAGAAGTGTCTATACATGTTGTTTTCGATGATAATCCCCTTCCGAGGAAGGATTCTTGTGTTGATGATGATGTAGGTATTATGCAAACAAATGACATTAGACATGACGTTGGAGAATCATCATCAAAGGAAGAAGCAAAAGATGAGGAAACTCATGATCCCCTTAAGAATCCAACCATTGATGAAAGGGAAGTATCATTCCCAAGAGAGTACAACTATATCAAGGATGGTGAGATTATAGGTGATCCATCAAAAGGGGTAACAACTTGATCTTCTCTTAGAAATATTTGTAATTATGTTGTATTTATCTCATGCATAGAGCCTAAGAATATTAAAGAAGCATTAAAAGATGAACATTGGATTATGGCTATGCAAGAAGAGTTAAATCAATTTGAGAGAAGTAAAGTATGGACATTAGTTGAAAGGCCTAGTAATAAATCTACTGTAGGTACTAGATGGGTATTTAGGAATAACCTTGATGAAAGTGGTAATATAGTGAGAAACAAGGCTAGACTTGTTGCTCAAGGGTATACTCAAGAAGAAAGAATAGACTATGATGAAACATACGCTCTCGTAGCTAGGATGGAAGCAATTAGAATGTTATTAGCATTTGCATGTTTCAATGAATTTAAATTATATCAAATGGATGTGAAAAGTACATTTTTAAATGGTTTTATAAAAGAAGAAGTGTATGTGGAACAACCTCCTGGTTTTGAAGATTCAAAATTTCCATATCATGTTCTTAAATTGACAAAAGAACTTTATGGTTTAAAACAAGTTCCTAGAGCTTGGTATGAAAGATTGTCAAACTTTTTAATTGAAAAAGGTTTTTCAAAAGGGAAGGTTGACACTATATTGTTTTTAAAGCATAAAGGTAAAGATTTATTAGTAGTTCAAATTTATGTTGATGATATAATATTTGGTTCTACTAATGATGTTCTTTGCCAAGAATTTTCTAAGCTAATGCAAAGTGAATTTGAGATGAGCATGATGGGGGAACTCTTATTTTTCTTGAGACTCCAAATCAAGCAAAGAAAATATGGTATCTTCATCAATCAAGCTAAGTACGTCAAAGATATGCTCAAGAAGTTTGGACTGGAAAATGGGAAACCTCATGACACTCCAATGAGCTCATCAACAAAACTTGACATAGATTAATGAGGTAAATGTGTTGATGTTAAATTATATAGGTCAATGATGAATGTGCTAGATTTCAATCATGTCCTAAAGAATCACATTTACTAGCCGTTAAGAGGATCTTTAGATACCTTAATGACACTCCTAGTTTAGGACTTTGGTATCCTAGAGACTCTAGTTTTAGCTTGCATGCCTTCTCTGATGCGGATTATGGAGGATGCAAATTAGATAGGAAAAACACCTCTGGTACTTGCCAATTCCTTGGAAATATGATGATTTTTTGGTTTTCAAAGAAACAAAATTGTGTTGCATTATCTACCACTGAAGCATAATATATTTCAGTCGATAGTTGTTGTGTACAAGTTTTATGGATGAAACAACAACTTTTTTATTATGGAATTGAAGTAAATACCATTCCTATCAAGTGTGACAATACTATTGCTATTTGTCTCACTAAAAATCCCATCTAACACTCTAGAACTAAACACATTGAAATTAGACATTACTTCATTAGAGACCATGTCGCTAAGGAAGATATAGTTCTAGAATTTGTTGATACTTTGCACCAATTAGTGGATATTTTTACAAAACCTTTAGACAAAGAAAGATTTTGGACACTTAGGAGAGAATTAGGTTTAACTGACCTATCTTCACTTAGTGTTTAAAATAATTTTAGCATTTTTAATTAGTTTTAAGAAAATGCTTATAAAAATGACTCTTTTGATCGCATTCTTTGTTAATAGTTAGGGGGAGTTTTTTATTCTTAGTGAAAATTTATTATATGTTCAAATAATGTTTAAGGATAAAATTGATTGATTGGACATAATTAATTTTCAATATATGAGTTGACAATACCACTAGAGCTAAATAATTTAGCATTTTAAGTGTTTAAATCGAATTTTTGACATTTTTGTGCTTAATGCACCGATACACTAGAGAGTGTATCGATGCATCCTCTTGAATATGCATTGATACACCCATCGATGAATCGATGCATCCCTTTGAATGTGCATCGATGTACATGGCCATGCATCGATGCATCCGTCGGGTTTTTGGTTAAAAACCCTATTTCTTCATCATTTTCTCAAAACCCTTCAAACTCTCTTAAGCCGCCGTTCGCCTCCTCTCTACCCTAAATTTCTCTTTTGCTTCAAATCAACAAAAATTAATCGGATTTCATTCACATTTCAACTCCCAAACTTGCTACTATAATTAATTCATGCAAAACAACTTCTCATTCTCTTCAATCCGAGATTTTTCAAGGTATTTTTCTAAAAACTCCTATTTTATCAAATTTTGATTTTAAAACTAGTTTAGATTAGTTATAGGTTGAACAAAATATTGTGCATTGCTTATATGATGTTTCTAAACTAGTTTTTACAACTAATTTCATCAAAATCTCATAAATTTTCAATGAAATTTTGTATTTTCGAAATAAAATAAAAATCGAAAATCCTAATTTAATTTTAAATTTGATGTTTTTTTAATTCAATTATGTTGATTTCATGAAAAACTATACATATTATAATTTTTAAACCTTGTTTTCGAGCTAGTTTTTCAAAAACTTTGCCCATTAGGACTCGATTTAGAGAACCTTGAATTATTGCGGACTCAATTGAGTTTTGAGATTTATATTTTGGTTGCTTTGGATATTAGATCTTAATATATACATGTTTGGTTTGCATTTTCTTTTTGATATTAATACTTATTTTTGCATCATTAGTCATATATGACCAATTATCCATTACATGTTTATGAATATTGATTATGAAAACTAATGGCTAATCTCTCTTTTGTTTATGATCTTAGCAGTTTAAGCTTTAATTTTATAAAGAACAATTGGCTTTTTTTTTTTAAAAAAAAAATCTTCTTTAAAAATGTTTTAGAGTCTTTTTGATTTAACAAAAAAGGGGAGAATATAGTAAGGGGGAGTAAATTAAATTTTCAAAATTGTTTACAAAAATTATGTTCAAAGAAAATCTTAAAATGACTCAAATGTTTAGTTATATCAAAAAGGGGGAGATTGTTGAAAACATTTTGATGTTTCGATATAACAAATTAAGTTAAATGAATTTTAAGATTTACAAATGATTTTCTAAGTATATTCGATTTAATTACTCGAATATCAAAATATTAGTCCAAGTCTTTCAAAGATCAATTTCAATCCTTACTAAAGTGTAAAATTGTGTTTTAATCTTAAAATATTTTTGAAACAATTTTCACAAAGTATTTCGAACCAAAAACGAGCCTAAAATCAATCTTTCAAAAGACTGTACCGATGCACCAATCTATGCATCGATGCACCATTGAATAAATTGAACATATAATGCATTTTATGCATCGATGCACATACCATGCATCGATGCACTCCGGTTTTTATGAAAACATTGAATGTATTTTATGCATCGATGCACAAGCCATGCATCGATGCACTCAGGCTATTTTAAAACATAGAATGCATTTTATGCATTGATGCACCCTTAGTGCACCGATGCACTAAGTGTTCCAACGGTCGAAATATTTGAATTTTACACATAGTGTACCGATGCACTAGCCCTATGCATCGATGCACACACACGCTCCCAACTGATTTTATTAATTGTTTTCACACAATAATGGCTCTAATGACTTCATTAAAGATCCCCAACATTCAGAAGTGATTCAAGGAGTATTTAAACAAGCTTAGAAGCCATTGATAAAAAACAAGAAACAACAATCAACAAGAATCAAGAGAGAATCAAAGAGAAAGCATCAAACCTCAAGTTTGAGCATTTTCAAGCCTATTTCATTCAATATTCATTTTTGCTTTCAAACTTGTTGTGCTCAATTGTATTATTCTTGAGTGTTCTTTCTTTGTTCTAGAATTGTGCAAACACATTTGCCTTGTGAGGTTTTTCATTAAGTTTGCGAATTTGTAATCTTCTCTTTGAGAAAGAGTGTTCTCAAGAATTGGGGTATATTCTTGAGGGAATTGTAAGGTTATCTCTTTGGCCTCAAAAGAAAGAACAAATTAGTGAATTTGTTGGAAAATCCTTAGTGTGGATAGCTAAGGTAGTGGACGTAGACTTTGGTTGAGAAAGTCGAACCACTCTAAATCGATGTGCAATTACTTTCAATTTTCTGCAAAAGCTTCCACCAAAATTTAAATTGCCAATTCACCCTCTCTTGACCATTAAAGAAATTATATGATAAGTCTTACTTTTGTTTTCCCACCAACTGAGCGCATCAAATTTATCATCATCGGGTTTCACTTTCTCATTCAATTTTTTTTTTCTGTTCAAATTTACCTTTACTAAACGCACTTTCAGCTCTCTTACTCTTATATTTGGACTTGGAATAAGCAAACAAATCAGGCTCATCATTAGAAAGACTATACTGAGAACTAGCATTAGTTCATCTTAAGATATACCACTTAACAAATTATAGTAATCAAACGACTCATTTACAGTTTGTTTTAAACCTTCACTCAATTGCTTAGCTTTCTTAACATCATAAAAATCTTCAATCACAAAGATTGCATACTCCATCTTATGTCTAGGATCTAAAATCATTGAAATGAATAAAAGTGGATTAAAATTTTCTACATTTCCCCTACTTTTCCCTCATATTTACAGCCATAAGTTTTATGTTGGATGACAGCTCTTCAAAAGATTTATTATTTAGAGTCTTTCTACTTAGTTTAAGCTTGCACTTTAGGATTTTTAGGATCATATTTAGATTATTTTAGCCTATTTTGTATGACTTGCATATTGTCACCAAGTTGGTAGTTCTTGGGTGAATTTTGATATTTTGTTGTGAAATTGTTGCTTTGATGTTGTGACATTCGTTAGTGCTGCAAATATTGCTGTAAGCAGATGATATACAGGATTGCATAACCGTTGCTATAACAATTGATGCATCATCAGACAACAAAAGAGAAATTTTTAGAATTAGATAACTATCTATAGTTGCGAAAAAAGTCTAGAATTTAAAGAGAAAAATAAATTTTCCTATTAGTGGAATGTTTGCGTAACACCCCTAAAATCGGAATAATATTTTTTTTTACTTTTAATTATAGAAAATTACTTTTTTAGTAATTGAAATTAAGCTTTCTAATTGTTAAGTTTAGAATAATTCTAATTCGGTTAGTTTATTCTTGAAGATTCCTGAAAAAAAAGACCAAAATATAAGAATTGAGATATTTGCATATTAACAATGTTTTGGGTACATCTGTATTTCTGGTATTTTGTTTCGGGTATATTTTTACACAATTTATGATGTTAGAACATTTATATGCATAACAAACGAACTTTTCTCATTAGATATTTTTATAAAATACTGTTATATGCATTTTTATTTACTAGTATTGCTTTTAACAATGTTTTTAAATATGAAAGATTTTCTAGAATATGATATGTGACCGCCTAGATTTGGCTGTAACGTATGGGTCGAGTCTAGGTGGTTAAAGATAATATATGTCAATGACAATTTGGTAAAACATATGTTTTTCTTATCTTATATTCCTTCAACCAAACACTGTAATCTTATATTCATATTAAATAAATCAAACAAAATAATATAACATTCTCAGTAATAAGTGAGGTAATGCAACACTCCAATAATTTCATTCTTAATAGTAATCTTACATTCCGTGAATCAAACCATCTCTAAAAGTAATGGAAATTAAAAGTGCTAGGAAAATAAACTTAATGCTTGGTTTGGCAATAGAAAACGAGAAAAGCAAATCAGGTATTAAAGTAATATAGTTTTAAAGAATTTTTATATAAGAAAAAAAATATTTTTAAGCTTAATTAGAAAATAAACGTCCAACAACAATCAGTTGGTATAGTGTGATGATGTATTAGGTCCTTTAAGCAAGGTCAGGGGTTCGAATTATGGCGTTTGCGAATAGAGCAAACTGGGTTGGGAAGCAAGGTCAGGGGTTCGAATTATGGCGTTTGCGAATAGAGCAAACTGGGTTGGGAGGGTCGCCCTCGTCTCTGCAATACCCGATCTTGATTAGTCGGTCAATAAACGGATACCAGTGATTAATTTAAAAAAAAAATAAAAGTCCAAATTATACTATATTTTAAATAGAGGTCTAATATTACAAACATATTTTTAGGCAACACCACTCGGATTTACCTAGTTATAACATCGATATACCCTTCTTTCCTATATTTCCTTATCACGCTAGAAGCCTGGAACAACGCTGGAAGCCTGAAACAAGGGGGAAAGGAAATTGGAACGGGAAGGACACATAGGGAATAAAATATTATTTTTTTAAAAAAAAGTTTTTTTGAATTATTTTTTAATTTTTTATTTAAATTAAAAATTTCATATATATATATATATATATATATATATATGCAACATGTATCATTTGATGGTGAAACTTAACTTCATTACGGGCAAAAACCTAAAATGATAACGTATATAATATTAGACACCTATAAAATAAATAAAAAAACACTTATTTGAATATATATATATATATATATGAACACTTACTTTTATAATAAATACCTTTTTTTAATAATAAATGTTGAAGAGTGCTATTTCACAGGTTGTATTTGAACTCATTAATAGGCCGAATTTCAAACGGGGCTGAGACATGACTTTTTGGCTCAGGTTAGAGCCAACTTGAGTTGAATATCTAATAATTATTTCTATTTAAATTTAAAGTTTTAAATATTTATTTATTTCAAAAAAAGTTTAAATTATATACTATTTATTAAATATATATATTAAATATAGCGGGAAATTAAATTAAAAATCTTTTCATAATAAAATATATAAAAAATTAAAATTAAGAGTGAATCAGTATAATGAATTTTGTTTTCATTATAGATAATAATCAATTAGGCAGGCTAAAATATTTTGAGTTATCTCAATCAGCAACTGAATCCAACTCAATAAATTTGCTATGATTAATTTATGATTCTAATTTATTTTTCAATAACGTACAACTTAAAATTTTCTGCAGCAGAACTCAAAATTCAAAGAATTTGTTAAAATTGCTCAAATGCTTCTGGAATATTGCTTTGGTAGCTAGAAAGAATATAATTGCACCCCAAAAGAAGAATCACACTCGAAATATTATATTCAATGAATCAAATTCATTACAATAATCATGTAATAAAGAATGAACTCAGAGAGAATGAGAATAAGAAACAGAGAAAACAGCCAAACAAGCCCTTAAATTTAACTCTTCAAGAAAACAAAAAGAGAAACAGTCAAAGAGAAGACAACAGCTGCGCTAGAAACGCCCAAAGATAACCCAGCACCAGCGTCCGGTGACGGAGACGGGGTCTCGCTAATCTGAGCCGACGCGGAGGTTAGAAATGCCATGACCGAAGCCACCAAAACTGCCTTCATCATGCTAGCTTGAGCCATTTCTAAAGAAAATTGATGAAGCTTAGACAGAGAGTTCTGTTCTATTTGGGAAATGGTTGGAATTGTGACAATCTTGATCGGGTTGGGTTTTAGGGTTTGGGGGAAGGTATTTATAAGGGAAGTGGGAGGCGCGTGGGGCCTTCGGAGGGAAAGTGACATCTGTGCAACGTTCACATAACAGCTAATTATTCTCGAGTGAGGAGAAAAAGGGGATGATATCGTGTGCGCTGTGAACTGGAAAGGTTTCAACGGTCATCCAATAGAAGCATCTATGTCGGTAAATGGCATTGGAAGCCATGTGGGGTTGCTACTGCCCCCCTATGTTACGTTGGGTTGGTTGAAGGTTGTGTATGGTCTCCCAAATAATTCATGTTATAATAATTACTTATTTAAAATTATTTATACAAATTTTAACATGGAAAATATATTCCTATATTTGTACATAATATTTTTAAATTATTTATGTAAGTAATTGACAACTCATTATTCTTACAAGTAAACATAATTACGTAAATGAAATTTAAATCTTGAAAAATTCAGATAAATGGTAAGATTACACAAGAAAAGGAGTCCGAATCTTGCACATAAGATTGTGTCACATTGACTTGGATGCGGGAGCCATGCTCGTCATGGCCAGCAAAAAGGCCATTGGGTGGTCACAACAAGGGCGATGGAGAAAGTGTCATCGTTTCAGACATTTCAATGTCTACTGGTAGCCTATTGATAGTGGTAGCACGGTAGTGAGAGAATTTCCTCTCCCTTCTCTCTAGAGGTCTTCCTGGTTGTTGGGTGTCCTCGATGGTTTTTCTCGGTTTTTCCATGATTATCCATGGAATCCAGGTCATTGAGGTCTATTGTTGGACCTCAAATCGATTGTGTTTAAACGGGTTTCTCCAGTTCTTCGGATTGGATCGAAAGTTTATTGTCCAATGTCAACTTTGTTCTTCATCCTTAGTGGTTGAAGTTGAAGGTAAGATATATTTTGATCACTATTGTCGTTACTTAATTGATCTATGTGTTATGCAGGACCTCCTCAAGGGCCGACGGCACCGAAAATCATTCGAGAGAGGAGATGTAGCTAATATGAACACTCGGAAATGTCTTCATGATGTTGGTGACTCCAAGGGAGGGAAGAAGATTTGTAAGAATGAAATGGTAGGCGGCCATAGGATGAATATTTCGGAAGGGTTGGTCACCGGTCAAGGGGTTAGATGGAGGTCGGGGTCGAAAAACTCAGGAGTTTTTGATAGAGGGAAGGAGGAAGACAATCAGAGCACATATACCGAGGGATGATTGGGAGAATTGGGATGGTACACAAGCTGGTACACATAAAAAGATAATATAATACGGATTGAAAAGTTGTCTCCTTTAGGTACAAAAAGTTGGGGCTGACCATCCTACATAGAAGAGCGAGAAATAACTATTTAGGGAAGATTTCTTTAAGTCGAAAAGTCCAAGGTAGAAAAGATTTTGGGATGATTTTCGGTAGGACAAGATATGAGAGAACTTTAGAAGAGATGTCGTGCTATTTTTGTGCAATTTCTTTGGAGTTCCAACGTTGTTCTGGATATTTGTCCTGAAAAGCGAGGAAGCAATGTTAGAGGCAGATACACATTCCTCGAGGGAAGATATAGTCAATCTCATAGGACATTTGGAGATGTGTTTTGGTTGCTTCACAGTACGGTAAAGTACGTCATATCGACTTTTCAAAGGGTTGTACAATATATATCTCAAGGCGGGAGAATCTTGGAAGCATCAAATCGAAGTAAACATAAAATTCAGCAGGCGAGTCTATATCACCGCAATACGATGTTGCACGGCTCAACATTGGCTGTTGGTGAACCCAGCTGGGACCGAGACAGAAGAGGTAATTTGAGATCTTGTCTACCACAACAGGTTTCCCAAGACAGTAGCATGCATACTATTTGGAGAGATGGCAAGCACAATTTCTGTAGCCGGGTAATAGGTAGTTTGCACAAAAAAATACCTCTCGGTAAAATGAAGGTTTTTATCTACTGGTTAAAAGGGCTCAGGGTGATTGGTAAGGAACATGGAAACACGGGAAAGTCAAAGGCAAAAAGAGTATGTCCTTTCGGTTTGAATCCGAGCCACGATGGAAAAAGAAGACTAAGGGGTGGAGAGCTTATTGGAATATCTCTCACAAACAAAGTACAATACTTTGCTATTGCTTTAGCTTTCGGTTGTTTCTCTCACCAAGTGCTATTCGGAAGATTACTTTGTTCGATTGCCTTTTATCAAATTCTTTTAACTGTCCTGATTGCTTTAACCATGTCGGAAGAAGTGGTGGATTTGATTAAGCATATAAGTTTTACTAAGGAAGAATCGGAGGACATCTCCCCGCCGAGGTTCATTTCTGAGGACGATCTCTTGAAGATGGACAAGTGGGTAGTAACAAAGACCATCGGCTACAAGAAGGTTGATTGCGAGGCGGTATTACGGGTATTCCAATCCATATGAGGCAACAGAAGGCTGATGGATTCCAGCATATTGAAAGATAACATGTTTCTGTTTAAGTTCAAGATTATAAGTGACAAGCAAGATATCCTCAAACGTACTCCTTGGAGCTTCAAAGGGACCCTTCTGGCTTTAGCGCATTTTGATCCCACGCTAAGTTTGGAAGAGTTCGACTTTCGTCCATTAGCAGTTTGGGTGAGGATCTATGTGCTTCCTTTAGGGCTAATGAGGATGGAGACAGCGGAAAAAATTGGAAATAAGATCGACAAAACCATTACTGTTGATATGCGATTTGGGGAGGGCAGAATATGAGACTATATGTGTGTTAGAGTTGAAATCGACTGTATGAAGATGTTATGTCAATGTGTCAAAATAGGACAGCTTATTAATGGTCAGCCGATAAAGTGCTTGTTGAAATATGAGCGATTGTCGTCATTCTGTCATAGGTGTGGGATTATCGGGAATGTGTTAACCGAATGCCCGGGCTTCTCGGAGCAACTCCAGCAACCCCTTCAATTTGGTGAATGGCTACGCATGTCGGCCAATAAACGGCCTGAGGAAGGAAGCCTAAAAAGAAGGGAGGGAATTGTTTATGTTGAAAGTGAAGCTCAAGGAAGATCGATTACGAGTTTGGGTAATATTTCACTCTAGGACCGGTCCGCTAGAGTTGCTCGTAGCAGACCGTGGGTCCCGGGGAGGGATCTCCTACACTCGTCTAGTACAAATCAAGAGGAAGACTCTGATCCTACTGATCCAACTGGCCCGGACAGCTTGCCACCAAATATGTACTTGGTTCATGATTCATCGAGGAAAGAGGACCAGTAGCAGAATCAAACCCTCAGTGTGCATGCTGAGGTGAGGTCTTCAAGCTCCGGAAAGAGAAAAGGCGAGAAGTCCAGTAAAGGCAAGAAAAAGTTTAAGAGAATGGTCCGACAGGAGGTGAACACCACAAATTCCACATTGAATTCTAGAGTTGGCACCAACGAAAAAGAGGACCCGAGCGAGGCTCCGACTGAGCAGTCGGGTGATGTGTTACTGACGACGGTGGTTAAGGCTCAGCCCTGCCAGTCACCGTGAGGGTTTTAAGCTGGAACTGTCGGGAGTTTGGGGACCCTTTGACAGTTCGAGAGCTGCGGAGAATTATCTCTGAAATGACCCACTACTCACCTTTATCTCGGAAATAAAGCTTAGGAAAAATAAAGTTGAGTCTATACGACTTACAACGCGGATGTTCGGTTATTTTTCTATTGATAGAGCGGAAGACTGTGTTGGGTTGCTGTTGCTTTGGAAGGAAGGACTTACTGTTACTCTGCAGAGCTTTTCGAGTCTTCATATTGATATGGAGGTTCGATGGAAAGAGCACATGTTCAGATTCACGGGGTTTTATGGTCGAAGCGCGTGGACTGATAAGAAACATAACTGAGAGATGATTTCACACTTGTCCTCCACCTCCTCACTCCCATGGTGTATGGGAGGAGATTTCAATGAGATTATCTATCCATCTGAGAAGAAAGGAGGTCGAAGACGGGTTAGGGTACACATGTACGATTTCCAAAGGTGTCTTCGAGATGCTGACCTGTGGGACATTCGACCCAAGAGTGGTTGGTTTACTTGGGCGAGTGGAACTTGGGCGCATTATTTTGTGCAAGAGCGTATTAATCGGTTTGTGGCAAAAAATGATTGGCGACTTATGTTTCTTGGTTGTTCAGTGTCTACGATCCCGACCGCTTTATCAGACAACTGTGCTCATCTCCTTAGCCTGGAGAGTGGTTCTCCAAATCGGCCTCACAGGGTTGATTATTTCAAATTCGACGCATGCTAGGCGAGTGAGGAATAGTATCGAAACATTGTTCGAGAGATTTGGGAGAACAAAGAGGATTCATTTTCTAGCAAAGTTAAGAAGGTATAAGACAGACTTGGCAAATAGAAAAGGGTGCGAAGAGGACAAGCAAAGCGTGATGAGAGGCGTCTCAGAGACCGAATCTTTCATCTTGATTCAGCTCAGATTTCGGATGGTGTCTGTGAACAACGAAGCAAGGCCTTGGCGGAGCTTAAGGATCTTATTGATAAGGATAAGGCATATTGACATTAGAGATCAAGGGTAGCGTGGCTTAAAGATGGAGACTGAAACTTAACCTTCTTCCATGCAAGAGCGAATGGTCGACGAAAGAAGAATTCGGTTGAGGGGTTGGAGAATGAGAGGGGTTTGGTGTGATCATATGGAAGACATTTTTTATGTCACTACTAGCTACTTCACCTCTCTTTTTTGGTCTTCAGGTGCAACAACCAACGAGGAGATCCTGCAAGCCATTGATCGTTGCGTGACGCCGATGGATAATGAGATGCTCTGCCGCAACTTCACCCCCGAGGAAGTCACCCAAGCTTTTTCGCAAGTCAACCCTTCGAAAGCACCAGGTTTTGATGGTCTATCCGGTCAATTTTCTTGATGTTTTTTGGAAGTTATTGGTTGTGATTTTGTTGAACTCTGTTTAAGTCTGTTGAATGGTTCATCGAGCTTTGATTTTGTTAACCAAACTATAATTGTGCTAGTTCCCAAAGTATCCAGTCCAATGTCAATGAAAAATTTTAGATCGATAAGCATTTGCTCGGTCATTTATAAGGTTGTGTTAAAAGCCATTGTTAATCAGTTAAAGCCTTTGATGTCTGTTTGCATTGCGGAAAACCAATGTGCATTTGTCCCCGGTAGACGCATTTCCGATAACTTTTTAGTTACCCATGAGCTTATCCTTTACCTAAAGGGCTCAAAAAATGGCCCTAATAAGTGGGCGGCTATTAAGTTAGATATGGAAAAAGCCTATGATAGAGTTGAGTGGGATTTCGTTCTTAATGTCATGCTTCGTATGGGATTTAATGTTTTGTTTGTTTGTATCATACGTAAGTGTATTAGCACTGTTTCCTTTCAAGTTCGTATTAATGGTGCATTGTTAGATCCTTTCACTCCTAAAAAAAGGGTCCAATAAGGGGACCCCTTGTCCCCGTATTTGTTTCTTTTTTGCGCACAGGGACTTTCAGCATTGCTTCTTGTGGCTCAAAGGAGAAATGAACTTAAGGGCATTCGTGCTAGCCTTCGAGGACCGAGGATCTCATACTTACTTTATGCCGATGATAGTATCATGTTTGTGAAGAATTCGATCGATTAGTTGCGAAGAATAAAGAGTATTTTGTCACAATACTAAAAGGCCTCAGGGGAGAAGGTGAACTTTGAGTAGTCCAACATCTCTTTTAGCCCCAATACACCAGTTGCGGATCTCTTGATCTTCTTGAATTTGCTGGGAGTTGTGGAGTCTCTTGATCCAGGGAATTATCTTGGGTTACCTCTTACTGTGGGAAAAGACAAACGAGCGGCATTCAATTTTATTGAAGACAAGACGGTGAAGAGAATTCAAGGTTGGACAAAGTAACTTATTTCTTTTGGAGGTCGAGAGGTATTCATCAAGTCGGTTGTTCAAGCACTTCCAGCTTACGCTATGTCTTGTTATCTGCTTCCGGAAGGGGTTATTGAGGATATCAAGTTTCAATCGAGGTCTTATTGGTGGTCATGGAAGCATGATACTAGAGGTTGGCCTATGATTGCTTGGGAAAATGTGTGCTGATCCAAAAAATTTGGTGGGATGGGTTTCAGGGATCTTAAATTGTTTAATATTGCCCTCTTAGGCAATCAGGTGTGGAGACTCATTCACGACGAGGAGTCTTTAGCCTTTAAGGTTCTTAAAGCTAAATACTTCCCATGCACGAATTTTCTCGATGCAAAACTTGGGGATATGCATTCTTATGCTTGGGCAAGTATTATGAAGGCCAATGATGCGCTTAAGGATGGCTTTTTCTGGAGGGTGGGGATTGATAGCAAGGCTAGACTGTTCTCGGATAACTGGGGGGATTCTGGACTAATTCGGTGGAAGGAGAGGTACTTGGACAGTGCAGACCAACCAGTAAGGGTGGCGGATTTCTTGCTTCCAGGATGCCCCAGATGGGACGAACTCAAAGTAAGAAGAGTACTTTCCAGTGAAGATGCATCACAGGTGCTCAACACGCTGATTGCACCGGTTCGTAGTGGTAAACTACTGTGGTGCCATCATAGTTCGAGTTCATACTCTGCTAAGTCGGGCTACAATTGGCTAAAAATTCAGAATAACCCAACTTTAATTGCAGAAGGCATTTGGAATATAGTGGCTAAGGAAAATGTCCTCCCAAAGATAAGAATTTTTTGATGGAGGCTTTGTCACGAAGCTATTCCAGCGGGGACAAAACTAAAACAAGCTAATCTTAGGGAAGGTCTTTGTCAACTTTGTAATATTGAGCTTGAGTCGGCGTTGCACGCGATTAAAGACTTCCCCAAATCGAAGATGATTCTTTTGATGTCGGGCTTCTCTCAAGAGCTTGTTGTCTGGGAAGGAAATTCATGCCTACAATGGATCACGCGTGTTCAATCCAAGTTAAACCGCGAAGGGTTTGATTTGTTCCTCACCTTGTTATGGAATATTTGGAACCATAAAAATAAATGGATTCATGGTGCGAAGCTTCAATCGGACAGAGACATTATTTCTAAAGCCTGGAACCTTATTGGGGAGTTTAAGCAGGTCTCTAAACCTCTTGACTGTACAACTGGTGAAAACCCTCCCCGCATACCTCGAAAGTAGAGCAAGCCAATGCAGGGACTGATCAAGATTAATGTGGATGCAACATTTAGTAAAGAATCACACTTAGCCGCCATTGGAGTTGTGGCCAGAGACGCACATGGCATGGTCCTTGGGGGATTGGCAAGGAAGATTGATCCTCCCTTTACGGCCGAATCATCTGAAGCTACGACATTCTCTCAAGGTATTCGCTTTGCTACTGAGAACGGGTGGAACAATGTTATTATTGAGGGCGATGCCATATCGATTGTGTACATGTTGTCTAACCAGACCCAGAACAAGACCTAGGACATTTCTACAGTTGTATTGTTGCTCAATGAGGCTAGATCGCTTCTTCTTGACTACCCGTCTTTCAAAGTGCACTATGTTAGTAGGGAAGCAAATAGAGTTGCTCACACGTTAGCACAATGGACATTATCGAACCACAATCCAGTCTGATTTTTCCTAAATGAACCTGATTGTATTAAACAACTTGTCATTGATGATGCTATTGGAATATAAGTTATTCTTCCTTAAAAAAAAAAGATCGTGTCACATTGATAATGCTACAACAATCACCTTAATCCATGTATATTATTATTATTTTTATTATTATTTGTTTTTAAAGCCCAATTCATCAATCATCAATATTTTTTCTTATTTTTAATCCTAAAAAACTCTCTATGACATTTCCTGGTCAAACTAATTGTAGGTCAATAGGAGCTCTTAGTTGAACTAACAGATCCTTCATTAGATCAAAATAAATTTGAAGTCGTAAAACGCACATCAAAATTAAGTTTGAATCTTTACTCCTTAATTATTTATAATTTTAACCCTATTTATTTAATTTTCTTTTAACTTTGTGATCAGTTAATGTAAGAATTCATAATTATATGTGCTACGTATGATTATGATCAGAGTTAATTCATATGATCACAAACGAAATCAACTAGTACAAATCATAAATGAACGCATTTTTAATAGAATAATAACGAATATATCTAAACTCAACTAGAATGATTATAGATATAAATAAAATTAAAATATTGATTGAGAAAAGATTAATAGTTATATTGTTTTGACAGAATAGTTTTTTTAATAAAGTCAGATAAGTTAGAATTTTTTAGTACACACGTCAGTTATTATTAAAATAACATGTATGTAACATTTGTTATGGGTATATATATTATTATTATATGTAACATTTTTTCGGATACTATTAAAAAGATATATGCTGAAAATATGTTTGTAAATAAATTATAAATATTAAGTGAATTATTCAAATCAAGAAACTGTGCAACGGTTATAAGGTTTTTAAAAAAAACCCTAGACGTTGAAAAATTATTACATGGTCTCAGCTCACCACGTCATTTGTGGTATTAGCCAATAATATTTGTTCAAATCATTTTTTAAGGTGAATCTTCATCACTTTCGTAAATGTAAATAAAAAGTGTAGTTATTTGGAAGTTATTTTAAAATTTGTGACTCTCATTCACTGAGACCATAAATGACGTGGTGACTCGGGTCCATCAAATAATTTTTCACAGATGTTGGTTGTTGCCGCCAATATTTCTTGATTTTCTTTACTTTCTTATTCTATATCTTTTTTCTCATGGTTGGAGGAAAACCTAAGAAATGATAGCCTAATTCAAGAATAAGGAACGACAAAGAATATGTGCAACAAAAAATGTTATAAAAAACATAACATTTTGAACACAACCTAAAATGTTAACTTTTTACTAACATTTCCGTTTGAACAAAAGATGTTATCTTCTTCAAAACGTTTTCGGTTGGTAAATGAAAACGTTACGTTCTTTATAACATTTTCAATTCAACTGAAAAATTAGAAAAAAATTAACATTTTAGCTTGCGCCGAACGGAAAATGCTATATTTTTTATATCATTTTAGGTTGCGTCCATTCCCTGTCGTTCATTAACCTTAAATTAGGCTATCGTACCGTAGAACTACCCCATGATTGGATTTGACATCTTAAAGACTAATCAAGATGGTGGTTATTTGTTTCTCTACTTTAGACCTTTGAATTATATTTGGATATGTTGTTTGCATTCGTTGATAGTTTTCTCATGTCATCCAACTCTAATTTGGGGTTTTAGGTAATGTTTTGGTAGCTTGATCACTTTTGTGATTCATTTGCAGATGTAGCAAAATTTGTTCATATCTATATTTTTTTCAAACTTTTTGGTTAAGTTTTTAACATTTTTCTTGTATAGTTGTATGATCTTAAGTGACTAATTTTTTTTTATGTTATTGGTTATAAAAAAATATTCTGATTATATATTTAGTTTACGATTATAATTATAAACATTTATTATAATTCTAAATATTTTCTTTTTCTTTAAGTTGAAAGTGGCATCTTCTATTAAAAAATAAATTCTAAATATTATTTTTTATAATATCAAAATTTTGAAAATTTTAAAAAAGAAGTGGAGTGAAGTACGAGAAATCCCCGTCCCTCTCCAATCATATCCTCAGAAAAGAACGCTTTACTCTTGATCTTAACTCATATGTCCAATTAATTTATAAACAATTTCTTCTTAACAAAGGGAAAAAAACATTTGGCAAAACGTCTTTAGCAGCATTTTCACGACGACGACAACAATAATAATCACAATCAGCATATAAACAAAACCAAACTACATATGCTACAAAAGAAATGGATCACAACCCATCATTTATTTATGTTTGAAAACCGACCACATATGTATATGTATATACATCCAAACATATACCACAACAAACATGTCTAAAACTTTGGAATCGGAAATTGAAAATCATTAATAGCCCATAAGTGGAAAGGGTGGTGCATGTCATAGTCTTCAAACATTAATATTCATTGCAACAACAATACTGCAAACAAAGATACCAGCATGGAAGAACACAGCAACACACCAGAAGCCGGAAAAGTAAGGCCAGACCCGGTGTCCATTGCCGGGGAGGGAGCTATATCCTGTGCCATGATCCTAGATACATAACACACCACTACAACAAACATTGCCACCATGATGTGATGATGAGTTGCAGATACTCCAAATCCTGCCATTGACGACTTAACCCTAAATTCACCTACGGAAACTAAGCGAATGAGGAGATTTGAGGTTGGGACTGTATTTGGCTTTTGGATTTATAGGCGTCTCTTTTGGTACGTCAAATTTCCTATCAAACTTAGGTTGAGAAAATGTGCAAAACTTACATTAGCAATTTCCCTTTATTGCCTTTTAGGTTACGGCTTGTGGGCACCTACGAAACCTTTTAGTCAACCAATAACCTAATACTATATCTTTTCTTTTATGCAAATTTCATTTGCAATATATATATTAGAGATTAAGATTAAACTAAGTCGGTAATTATAATTTTTTATAATTTTTATTCGATATTAATAAAAGTTTTTTTCATCCATAATTTTTCTTATTTAAAATTTTCATGAAAAATAAATATTATTTTTATATTAATTTTTATTCAATGATATTTAAATAAAAATTCTAAAACATATTAAATACTTCAATCGATCAATTCTCATATTTATGAGTGATATATATCACAGTAGAATCGTCAAAATTGACATAAATGTTGATTATTATTTTGAATAATAAATATAAGATTGTTGCACCAAAACTTGATTAATTAAATTAAACTAACAATAAATGTAATTTTGCTTTTTCCATAAGTTTCTTCTATAAAACGACAATGGGCGTTGGGTGTCCCTTTTCACTGACATTGTTTGATTGTTTATTATTATTAAAATTATTGTTATCAGTAAAAATAAGATGTTACTGGACATGGAGGAATTATTCCTAATATATTGAATTAGATTATCTTATGTATACCTATTATATTAAAATAATCCCTTAAGGGTTGGCTTAGTGACCGGTTTTTCTTTTCTTTCTCTCAAAACTTTGAACATTACAAGTTACTTCACAAAATTATTGACATTAAATTAGCAACTTAAGATCACGTAAGGACCATACAAGGAAAGATTAAAAAATGTAACCAAAAACTCGAACAAGGATCGATACAAACAGATCTGATTACATTGGCAAACGAACCACAAAAGGTGATTAAGCTATCGAAAGACCATCGACGAAACCACAAATCAGAATCGAACGATGTGAAAAAACTATCCACGAATGCAAGTCAAGTATCCAAATCCAACCCGATGGTCCAAAGTAGGGAATTTCAGCATAACAACAGATAAGCGTCATCTTGATCAGTCGTGGTGATAAAGGCAGATGAAAACGTGGCATAAAGGTAGACTTATTGAAAATTAAAAACAAACGAAAAATAAAGATGTGTTATAAATAAATAAAATGACAATAAAAAATATAAACGATCGACAACCAACGTCAAAGTAGGTGTCCGTGCCAATCAAAAAAGATGAAAAGAAGAAGTATGAATTGCACACCACAAATGAGAGAAACTAAAAAAATTAGGGTAATAAAAAAGGATTAATTATAAAGAAGTTTAATTTCTTAGTTATGTTTGATTGATATATTATAATTATATTATTATTGTTTATATCATATTTGGTACTACAAATTGCAATTACGCAATTATATAAGTTTTAAGTTTTAACATAATATTAAGAAAGTGTTTCGACACTCAAATATAATTGCATGAAAATATAACTACTACTATAATAATTACACACTTGTAATAAAAAATTTACACTAAAATTAAAATTTAATACTATAATTAAAAATTAAAAAGATAATGACATAAACAATACAACAAACAACAAAACCCTATTCCCATATGCTATGGGGTAAAGAGGAGGTAGGGTAGTAGATTGCCCTCAATACCAGGTTGAGAGCAGCTTCCGTGGAAGACCTCCGGCAGTCAGGAAATTAAAAATAATGCTAAAATGTAATGCATGTATAAATAAATAAATAAATACATCGTTGAACAATCTTCATATGTAGTCTTCATATGCGCATATGTATTGGGAAGTAATCCTTGCAAATAAATCACTGCGTAAAAATCTCTGCATATAGACAGAAACGTAAGACCCAGACAAATTTAAAAAGAAGACCTGAAGAGAATGATACACAGAAGTCAACGATAGCAAGCTATGAGAAGGTATAAAGTCAAATGGGTTAAAACCTAAACTAAGGCAACATAACTTCGCTACCATAGTTCTTAGCCCTCATAAATTCCAAAGACAGAAACGTATAAAAAAATAGAAGTCATGGAAATTACTACAAAGGCATTAGAAAGAAGACAAAAGATGTTACACCCTATGGTTGTGACCCGCACTACTCGGTTACCCTGGTCTTAAGTCTCCATACTTTCCTATCAGAGGTCATGTCCTCGGTAAGGGCTAGATCCTTCAAATCAGATCTCAAGCAGTCTTCCCACTTCCACCTTGGTCGTCATCTCTTTCTGGCACCGTCGACTGTAATTGACTCTACCCTCATGACCGTATCCGACAGTTTTCGCCTAAGGACATGCCCAAACCACCGTAGTCTTCCCTCCCTCAATTTTTCGGATACTAGCACCACCCCTAAGGACATCCTAATAGAAGAGTTTGGTGTCATGACCCACAGAGTCTTACCACATGCCCATCGAAACATTCTTATTTTTGTGGCCTCCATCCTCCTTACATGATCCTTCTTGACTGCCCAACATTTTGATCCATACAGCAGCGCTGTCCTTATTGTCATTCTATAAAAATTTTCCCTTAAGTTTTAGAGGCACTTTCTTGTCACACAAAACTCCAGTAGCAACCCTCCATTTTAGCCATCTCGTCTTTATACGGTGTGTAACGTCATCATCTACACCTTCATCTTTATGTATCATAGACCCTAGGTACTTAAAATTATCATTTGAGGGGAGAACGTGTCCTTCGATACATACTTCTACATCTTCATCATTTTGGTTCCCACTGAAGTTTGAACATAAATACTCTGTTTTTTCAATATTGATCCTTAGACCTTTTTCTTCCAAAGCAGTCTTTTAGGTAGCCAGTCTACTATTCAGCTCAGTTTTTGTTTCAGCAACTAGGACAATGTCGTCAGCGAAAAGTATACACCATAGGACACCGTCAGGTGTCGTACAATAGATGTTGTCCATAATCAATACGAAGATGTAAGGGCTAAGAGCCGACCCCTGGTGGAGTCTGATTTCTACCAGGAAAGCCTCGGTGTCGCTAACTGTAGTCCTAACATATGTAGTAGATCTACAGTACATATCACGAATCGCCCGGATAGAAGCAGTTGGAATCCGTCTCATTTCTAAGGTCTTCCATATCGTTTCGCGGGGAACACTATCATATGCCTTCTCAACGTCAATGAACGCTATGTGAAGATCTCTATTTTTTCCCTATATTTCTCCTTAAGCCGTCGAAGTAGATGAATCACCTCCATAGTCGACCTGCCTGGCATAAATCCAAATTGGTTTTCCGAAACCCTAGTAACCTGTCTCAACCTAGCCTCTATCACCCTTTCCCATAGCTTCATTGTATGGCTGAGTAGTTTAATACCTCTGTAGTTGCCACAACGTTGGGGATCTGCTTTATTCTTATAGATTGGAATCACCGTAGACTCTCTCTACTCCTCTGGCATCTTAGCAATCTCTAAAATAATATTAAAGATGTTGGTCAACCACTTAACTCCCTCATCTCCTAGTGCCAACCACACAGTGATAGGAATTTGATCTGTACTGATAACTTTGTCCCTCCCCATATTTCTAAGAGCCATTTTGACTTCCTCAAACCCAATCCTACTTGTAGGGCAGTCATTGGCCGTAGTATGATGGTCGGCTGACCCATCAACAGTACTTTCTCTACAGGGAGAGGAACCTTCATTAAACAAGCCAAAGAAGTAACTATCCCAAACCCTCTTAATATCATGATCTTTCACTAAAAGAACACCATTGTTGTCCTTAATAAACCTAATGTTACCTATATCATTTTTTCTATTTTCCCTGGATTTTGCAAGCCTGAAGATGTCGTTTTGTCCATCGTTGGTGTCTAATCTCTTGTACATTTCCTCGTATGCCTTATCCTTTGCTTTAGCCACTGTTTTCTTGGCTTCTCGCTTTGCATTCTTGTATCTTTGTTTAACTCTCGATCTTTCTTCGTCGTCATTGCATTGTAGAAACTCCTTGAAGCAAGTTTGCTTTGTCTTCACCTTAGTTTGTACTTCGTCGTTCCACCACCACGATTCTTTATGTTCCTTGACCTTCCATGTCGACAACCCAAGTGTGTTTTTGCCTACCTCTCTGATGGAATTTGCCATATTTTTCCATAATATATCTGCATTATTTGAGTTTGTAGTTCCAAAACCTATAATAGACAAAACCTTACTCCTAAAGTGATCAGCTGTTGCTCCATGGAAGTTCTTCCAAAGGATCCTAGGTTTACCAAGTTCAGCCCTTCTATGAGTGCTCCGTTCGTGGCGTACACAGAACACCAAAACCAACAATCTGTGTTGTGATGCACATGCCTCTTCAGGGAACACCTTACAGTCAATGCAAGCCCATCGATCTTGATTTCGAATCAGGATGTAGTCGATTTGGGTACAATGTCACCCGCTATGGAACGTAATCAAGTTTACATCTCTCTTGTTAAAGAAGAAGTTAGTGACCACTATATCGTGTGCAGTAGCAAATTCAAGCAACGTTCGACCCTCCTCGTTCCTACAACCAAAACCCCCATAAACACCGTCATACCCGTCAGTTGCACTACCTATATGGTCATTGAAGTCTCCCCCTATGAAAACTCTTTGGTTCTCCGGAATACTCCTAAGTACATAATCTAATTGATCCCAGAAGCAACGTTTCTCCCTCTCCCCTAGGCCAACGTGTGGGGCGTACACTGAAAGGATATTCACCACTTCCGCTTCTATAATAACCTTAATCATCATGATCCTATCCCGGTATCTACAAACTTCAACTACATTTTCCTTGAGCCTAGAAGATACCAAGATACCCACCCCATTTCTAGCGTTATCTACGCCTGAATACCACAATTTGTACCCATTACACTCTCTGGCGCGAGCCCCTTTCCACCTAGTCTCCTGAATACAAGCAAAATCTATTTTCCTATTACTAAGTACGTCGGTCAACTCCAGCAGCCTAGCATTTAATGTTCCTACATTCAACGAACAAACTCTAAGTTTATCATTTTGTTGATCATGGCCTTGTTGGGGATATTGTTGAGAATTTAAAAACCTTTTTCAGGACTATGTATAAGAAGGTAGCATCCTTTGTTGACTCCACTTCCCTTTGTGTTAACTAGAATTTTGGCTTTTAGTTCCATTTCATTCACTATGGTTTAATCAATCAACCCCAGGTCACTGAGGCTGATATTGAAGAGTTCGAAGCAAACTATAGAGGATTTGAATCTGAAAAGAAAGATATATTTGATCTTTATAAGAAGTGCAGGGGCAATATGAATAAGGCAGGCAGTGTATGTGTGTGTTTCCATTACGCCTTCCTGATTGTTTCTAATCTTTTTCGACAGGCTCTTCTGTTAGATGCTTTGTTTAGATCCTAAGCTTGACTCACACCGTTTCAAGGATTTGCTTGATGAGGCAATTGCTGCTAGTGAGTGAGTCTTTCTTCCAAGTTTTATTTACACAATCAAAGCATTGCTCCACTTCATAGCTATTTTAAAAATGGATGAGCTAGATTGACTATTAGGATGTGCATGATTCTGAGGCCTATTAAATTCTTACAGCTTCTAGTTGATGCTGATGTTTCAATGATTTTGCCCTTTCTTTTGGCTAATTAGGAGAATTGAAAGAAACCAAAGCCTATCAGAAATGGGCAAAGAAAGTATCTGAAATAAAGCCCCTTACCAGTCCCTTGAGAAGAAAAGAAAAGTGAGTACTCTTGTAATGCGTATTTTCCCTACACTTACGGATATTTAACTTTGTTGTGATGTAGAAATATTAGGGTTTTTCTTGGATGTTTAACAGGTCAGCTAAACAGTCAGAATCAGATCTGTTTGTGATTATATCTCAGCGCAGAAGTGAAAGGAAAGACCGGTTTGATTCCATGTTTTCATCACTGGTGTCTAAATATGGGGTAATGCAGATTCTGAACCTTCTGAAGAAGAATTCGAAGCTGCACAGAGGAAAGTTGAAAGCCGAAAGGCCTCCAACTAATCGAAGTGGAAATGACATCAGTACTTATACTATTTATGTGAAAAAGCCTTGTGTAGTAGGTTATAGAGTCTTTGTCTTGGGTTATCTTCTTTGTAATCCAAGGGAGTTGCATTATGTATGCTTTGTCCATAAAACACGACCCTGTGGATTCTGGATACCATAATTCCCTTTGCAGTTTAATTTGAGAGATGATGATGATTTCATCTTTGTCCAATGCTGGAAAATCTGTCCGTTGACTCATGTAAAAGAGCTTCAGAAATCTGAATAAATAATTGAAACAAAAAAAATTCAAAATCTACAGATGTCAGAAAATATTCGAGTAATCTACGCAAGAGATATACATATCGAATTAAAACAAAAAGTAAATAATAATTTAGAGTTTCGGATTGGAAAAATTATGGAGGATCCGGACCTCCATATATGTCGAGGAAGATGACTCTCTCTCTCTCTCTATATATATAGAAGATTCATGAAACTAAGGGATGAGAGTGATTTGGCTAGTGTCATACTATTGGACATCTGTATTATTTTTTGAATAATCTGAATTTGAATAGGTAAATCACTTTTGTTTATAAATTAGGGTAAAATATACAAATGTCCCAACGATACGATTCTACTTTGTTAAATCCAATAACTATTAAAAGTTTCAAAATGGTTTCTAAACTATAACATGTTATTCTGTTGAGCCCCCAGCTATTAAAAGTACAAAATAGTCACCCAACTATTTATATATTCAAAACTCTTCATTTTTCGTTAAAAAATTGGAGGACATCCGAGTTAAACGTTAACTTGTTGACTAGAAGATGATAAAATCTTATCCTAGAATCGTTTGAGTTGTATTTTGTTGATTGGCTCATCGTTTACATTATGTCTTCGAGCTAGTGCTTGAAATATTATGTTAGTGAGTCAATACTTGAAAGCAACGACGATGTCAACATATGTCATTAAAATATTATTTTATCATATCTCAATCAGAAGGTTAACGTCTAGCTCAGACGATCACCGTTTTTTTAACAGAAAATGACAAGTTTGGAACATATGGATAATCAAATGATCATTTTATAACGTTTAATAGTTCGTGGATTCAACAAAATAACGCCTTATAATCAAAGAATCATTTTGTAACTTTTAATAGTTGGAGACTCAACAAAGCAACATCCTATAGTCATGTGACCATTTGTATATGTAGACATCACTTTTTTCATTTTAAATTTAAAATTATTATTATTAAAATTATTATTATTATTATTATTATTATTATTATTACTATTATTAATAGTAATATTATTTATTATTTATTAAATATTACAAAGCCCAAATCACAGCCCAATTACATTCAAATCCCAGACCAACCAGAAACCCTAAACATTTGGGGTTTTAGCTAGGGTTTTCAAACCCTAGCCCCCAGCCGCCTCCAAGATTCCAGAAGGCCAGCCGCCGCCTCTGCTCAGCCGCCACCTCCACGTTGACGCTTTAGCTGTTGCCACGCCGCCGTCAGTGCCACGAAGCCACCCTCTACGAAGACTCCAGAAACACCACGCCTACCGTCCACGTCGCAGCTATGGGGTGAGTCACCACATAGTTTGGTGACTCACCAGAATTCATCTCTGGGACCGGTCCAACGAGAGCCTCGATAGTGGCTATAAAAGCCACCCCACCTGCAAGACAGAACACACACACAGCAAGCAAAGACACAAAGCAAGAACAACGACGGCAACACACAAAGAAAGAGAACCCACTACAAGCAGTGAACCAAAACAAAAAACAAAGAAAGAAGAAAGAAACTTACCCTTGGAGCCTTGACCATCGCCGGAAGCACTAAACATCGCCGGAGAACAGAAAATACCGAAGGTATTTTCATAGATCTACTCCGATCAGGAGCCATTTAAGGAAAAAAGACACCGGAACCGTCATTAGGACGGTCCGATCTACATTTTGGTGTAAAAATGATATTTTCCGGCCACCGGATGCGGTGGCCGGCGGTGAGGTTGGCGACAGTTTAAGGCTACCGGCCGGGATTGGCTTCCCTTCGATGAGGGAAGCTAGAGAGAAAGCAGAGAATTATGGTTCTCTCGTTAGAGAGAGAGAACCAGAAGAGAGACGAGAGAACCAGAAGAGAGAAAATGAGAAGGGCTGGGATTTTAAAACCCCTCCCCAAACGACGCTGTTTTGGGGAAGGGGTATATATGTAATTTCTCGCGTGGGTAAACCATACCCGCTGCCATCACAGTTTTGTAACTTTTCATTTTGGTCACTGAAATCAAATCTTGAACCTTTTAATTCGGTCTTTCGATTTTATTTAGTTTATAATTTAGTCCTAGCCTGTATACTTATATATATTTAGGGTAAATACCGTATTTAGTCCTTATAACTTTAATAACTTTTATTTTGACCTCTAATTAATTAATTAAGGATTAATTACATTAGTAACACCTAGTTTTTTATAATATTTCAAACTAGAGCATTTAATCTTGATATGTCATAATTTAGTCACTAATTTTAGTTATAAGTTTTATTACTTTTTATATTTAATTTTATTATTTATATTTTAATTTTATATGTTTAAATTATTTATTTTTATAATTATTTTATTATTATCTTATTCATATAAATATATAACTATATTCTTTTAAATAATAATGTTTATTTATTTTCAATATCAAAGAAAAAGGCAGTCTTAAAACAACTGGATGTCCTATTCTGGTATTTTAAATAATTAAACATTATAAAAATTATAATTTAGTTTCATTTAAATTATTAAAATTTTAAAATTTATTTTTATTTATTAATATTGAAGAAAAGAGTTGTCTTTAGGTACCTAGAAGCCCTTTTCTTATATTTTTGAATAAATAAATATCTTACTATATTAAAATAAATTTTTATTATCTTAAGAAAATGTTTTAGTCATTTATTTATTTTTTAATATCGAAGAAAAGAGCTGTCTTAAAGCACCTAGAAGTCCTTTTCTGATATTTCTAAATAAATAAATATTTTTATAAATATATTTAAATTAATATATTTTCTTAAAAATTATAGTAATAAAATTTGAAATAATATAATTAAATATATCTTTGAATTTTTAAATTTCTAATAATAGAGACAATTTATAATTAAAAAGTACCAATTTTGGGCGTTGTAGGGGTGCTAATCCTTCCCTAAACGTAACCGACCACGAATCCCTTTTTATTATTAAAAAGAAAGAATTTTTGGTTATAAACGCAGATCAGTTCATCTTTTAACTGATGTTTTCTTAAAAACTCTTTTTAAAGATAATTTTTAGGTATTCGACCTACCTGACCCAAAAGGCCGATGGCAACTCCCAAATTATTTTAAAAACCATTTATTCACATCACTTTTCCCACAAAGTAAAAAAAATTCGTGCCCAGACGAAAACCGGTTACGACAGCTTGGCGACTCCGCTGGAGATCCTTTCAAGCTTTTAAAATCAATTATAAATTGTCTCTATTAATTATAAATTAAAAATTCATATATTTAATTTATAATTATTTGTTTTCAATTTTTTTTTATATATACTTATTATTTTCATAGTATTTATATATATTATTTCATTTTATTTGCAAGCATTTTATTTCATTATTTATTTATCTGTTAGAGGTTTGAACATTTCTCCTCACACACAGCACTTGCATTGCATAACATAAGATTTCTAATCAAGCTTGTCCCTTTTAAGTGGGAGTGAAAGCGACGTCTTCGTGGGAATTTATTCTCCGTGTCAGACCTAGCAAGTAACTTTCGGGGTTTATATGCTCTATGTCTTCGTGAGAATTTATTCTCCGTGTCAGGCATAGATAAATGTGTCCCCTCGAATTGAACTCGATCCGCTTAAGTCTGTAATGGACTAGGATTGAGGGTTTGACAGCCCAAGGGGCATCAACAAGGACAATTCGAGTACCTTGACTCCTAGAACTGAAACTCTGCATATAATGAACCCTAGAAATTCTTCTAAGACAATACTGAACCTCTGTTCATAGGTATACACAAAGGAGAAATAAGCTCTAGCTTTTAATTTAATTTATTTCCTTTTCTTTTTCCTGAATAAATGCATGCGAACTAGAAATCATGCGGTTAGGATAAATTTTCCAAACAAAGCATGGAACTAGAAAGCATGAGGTTAAGATTTATACCTTGATAGATAGATTTTTTCCATTAGTTGGTACTGACTATTATATTTTTTCTTATTTTTTTATGCATATTACATTGCTCTAATCTGTTCATATTGATTTCTTTTGTTTACATTGCATGATCATGGCATAACTAAAAGGTGTTTACTTGAAAGACTGTTCATCATATTGGAAAGAAATCGTAAATGGACAAAAAGTTTTATGATCAAACAAAATATGATGCGACCAAGAAAAGACATCCCGAGGGAACTCCGAGGATAGAAGAGAGCTATGCACCTAGAGATCATGTGTCCATTAAGGAGCAAGAGGAGATACGAGAAATAAGAGAGCAGATGTCCAAGATGATGGATAGAATATCTGTTTTGGCCAAAAGAGAAGAGATTCCTGCACAGAAAGAGAGAAAGCTTAATAATCCTGCAATTTCAGATATGCAAAGGACTTCTGATCCTAACCAATTTGAGAAATTACAGACAGTCATCATTCGTATTCACAAGTCATCTGGAGATACCAAAGAAATGGTGACCACTGTAAAAGCTCCCAGAGAAGAGAAGAAATCATGTAACCTGAAATCATCGAAGTTTAGTCTGCTCCCGGCATCTAAAACTCAGGTTCAATCCAAGACAAAAGGCGGTTCTCATGTTGATGCTATACCTATATCATATAAAGAGTTGTATGAAAAGTTACTTGAAGCATGAGAAGTAGCTCCATATTACATAAAACCATTCCAACCTCCGTATCCAAATTGGTATAACATCAACGTTTATTGTAAATATCATGCCGGAGCTCAAGGACATACCATTGAGAATTGTCTTGCCTTCAAACGTCGAGTCCAAAGTCTTTTTGATCAGGGAATCTTGCAGTTTATGATAAATGATCAACCTAGTTTGGTAATTGAAGATCCTGCCAGATCAACACCAAATGTATTCAAAGGTAATAGCATCAGTAGGGACATCCAGAAGGAAGAAGATTTGCTGAGATTCGAAGCCCAAATATGTCATTTGAATGATCAAAACGATAAATTGAGCACCAAAATGGAAAGCATACAGGAAGATTTCCAGAAGGTCAGTCAAGCCTTTCAAAATACTGATATAGGGAACACCCTAGAAGAGTGGATAACAGGGGTCACCAAACTGAAGAAGAACTGTAACATATATGAAGGACAAGCCAATAAGTTTTCTCATGATTTACGAGTTACAGAAGAAAGATGCAATACGTTTGTTAGTGAATTGAAAAGATGTCAAGTCAAAAATCAAGTGTTGAATAGTGCTATGACCAATATGGAAGCATCATATCAGATCCATCAGCATGAGATTGATACTAAATTAGAAGCCACTATAGACAAGAACAAGACATTGAAGAAATGTTTAGATGATTATGGAGATCTTGTACGAGAACTTTTTGAACATAAAGATTCTCTCACAAAAAAAAAATGAACAACATTGTTTACAACTTCGAGAATTGACACAAAGGATGAAGGAAAAAGACAATGTCATGAATGAAGCTGCTGCTCAAGCAAACAATGTGGCTCATAAGCTGGTGGACTTAGCTGACTTCACGAGAGAATTAAAGCAGATGGATAACTCCACACCTAAGTATGAGTGGAAGTTAGTTTGGCTTTTAAGTGAAATAGAGAAATTAGGAGTGAAAGCTATTCCCTACATGTAAAAGTTTTGTTTGATGTACCGAAACTTTTGTGTTCAATGAAATCTGTTCTAAGATGATCACTCTTGAGTAACACCTTTTCATACATGCATTTACATTTTGTATATGTGCATTTTCATTTTGTATTCTTACTTTTTACATCTTTGCATTACACAGTTTGCATTCTTATTTTTGCATTTTCGCATTTACATTACATTGTTTTAGTATTGTTATATACATTAATTCTAAAAACATGTTAATAATTAATGAAAGGTTTTGTAACAGTAAAACCAAGGTCATTCATTCATTTTACTTTACCATCATCATGAAAACAATGGAGCAATCTTATGAGGGACTACAAGATCAGTGGCTAGAACAATTGATAGGGTTACCTCAGGATATAAGGAAATAAACATCAGATTCAGTACCAGATGGATCAAATCAAATTATTCAGTGTGTGGCATCTGATAAAAAAGCGATAACTGCTAAAGAGCAACCATGCTATCAGATTGAAGAGTTGAGAAAGATAATATACTCTGGGGCATCCCAATTGAACCCAAAGAATAGCCTTGTTCATTATTCACAGTATGAGGAAAGATTCAAGAAGATGGATGAAACAATCAAAAATATGAAAAGTGTTGATGCCTCCCACAAAGAATTAGAAGCAAGAGAGCTCAGTTTGGTTCTAGATTTGGTTATTCCCCATGATTTCAAAATGCCAAATTTTGAAAAATATGATGGAACCAGTTGTCCTTTAATCCATTTGAGAATGTTTTGCAGAAAAATGGAAGGATATTTAAGTTATGATGATATGTTAATTCACTCTTTCCATGATAGCCTTGTTGGCCCAGCAGTAGTCTGGTATAATCAGTTGACCCAAGAACAGATCAAGAGATGGGTAGATCTAGCTGATGCATTTTTGGGACAATATTAGTATGTTAAAGGCTTAGCTCCAACACGTATGGATCTTCGAAGAGTAAAGAAGAAAACTAATGAAAGATTTCAAGAATATGCCTTAAGATGGAGAGGAGTGGTAGCACAAGTTCAACCTCCCATATTAGAAGAAGAAATATCACGTATGTTTCGTGATTCCCTTCCATCGCCTTTCTTCGAGTTAATGCAGGCAAATCCGACAAAGGAATTCGAGAATCTTGTGACAAGTGGAGATTTAATTGAGAATGTAATCAAGGAAGAAAACTCAAAAGTCACATCCAGGAGCCCAACGGATCAAAAAGCAAAAGCTGATCATGTGAATGAGTGTCGCATCCAGAGTCCTCGCACTTGCAAAAGAAAAAGAGCAAGTAATTGTTCGGATCGACCAAAGAAAGTCATGCGATCAAGAAAAACTTTGAAAGTGTTCCAAACTTCCATTTCAGACTTGTATCCTCATTTGGTTAAAGGTCAATACATCACACCAAGACAAACTAAAGTGACATCAAACCCTTCTGCTCATAGCTATGATCAAGATAGTGTTTGTAATTTCCACCGGGGGTAAAGGGGCATTCTACAGGAAATTGTAGGCCACTGTTAAAAGAAATTGAGATGCTTGTTGACAAAGGGGTTTTGACACAAGAAATGATCAAGAAATGAGGGGCAAATGAAGAAAAGAACCCTGATCCTATTACATACCCAACACCATAGGAATAATGAGGCATGATGCATAAACAAGTGGAAGTTGATATCTACCACTGTAGTACCTTTCTACTTTCAGCATCCTGTTTGAATATGTTTTTTGTTCCTTTCTCCGCCTTTTGTGCAATAAATAAATATGTGTTTCTTTTATGGTTATGAGCAAGGAGTCAAATTTTAATCTTGAGATTATTGAGTATCAAGTAGATTAAATATTCTTTTAATTTTTCAAGAGTTATAGATCTATTGGCTAGTGGTAAAATTATATCTTCAATATCCCATCCAATGCCAATTACTCGACCCTTACCAAAACCAAATCCTGACACTACATTTATCTGAGATTATGAAGAAATGTCTCTACTTGTTTTTGAGGCATCAACTCTAGATGTTTACCTTCTCGGATAGAGTTGGTTGGTTTATGATATTACCCCTTTCACCATATACATGACTTTAAGAGTCACACATTTATCCTTCCAAACACAAAACCATCATAAACCAAAAGACCTCAAAAGAACCAAACTTTCAATTATCCGTGAATTTTACTGCAAGAAGAGACGAGATGAGGCATCATGGACCAACTCATTGATGATAATTTCGAGTGATTAGGACATACTCAAAGAAGAAGGGGAAAGTGATTGATTGAAATAAATATATCATGCATTAATTACATTTTTCATGTAAGTAAAATTAATCTTGAATATTCATCCCCCTGGAGATACCTCTTTTTACAAAGGTTTCTGTGTATGAGATGACGAACGGCATTGTTTCATTTATCCTTTAATATATATATATATATATATATCCTTTGTTGTCCCCACTTGAGCCTGAATAATTTTTCTTCTGATTCAACCCTAACCAAATATCACCCTCCACATTGGGGGGTAAAGTGAAGGATATTTGCCCACAAGAATAAAAATTGTCAATACAGTTTTATTACGAAGACAAGTTTCCATGAAGTCAAGAAAGTTTTGAACTACAAGGTACGTCAAATACAGAGTGCTTGAAGATCAATCCAATTAAGAATAATGGAAAACCTCCAAAATGCAAAAGGAAAAGGAGGTGCTCAAAGCAATTGAAGTATTATAGTCATCCAGCAAAGAAAGAAAAAAAAAGGAAAATTGAATCAAGATGGGTGACTTATTGAGCCTCAAGTTACAAGGTTGATCAAGTACAAACAAGAAGAGCAAGAAATGATGAAGATATGAGAAATTGGAAATGAATCCAAAATTTGGCAGTCTAGAGGGATCCAAATGATGGAAAAATCCCCAACAAAGCATATCCAAGTTAAGCAAGGCAAGATTGATGGCATCAGAATGAATTGATCCTTGGTTTGATTACCCTTAAACACTTATTTGGGCCTTTTTATCCATTTCTTTCGTAACCATAAGCCATGGCCTACGTTACGTACCTGAAAAAGTCCATTCTAATCATACATGGATTTCTAAGTAAAAGATGATATCTTTAGAATTCATTCCGCCTCCCAAGATTGATTTTTATTTGCAAAAATTGGTTTTTAAAATCTTTAATGCATGATATGAAAAATGATAAAGGGGGGGTTCAAGATGTAAATTTTTAAATAACATCTTGAAACCAAAGGAGGATTCGAGTTGAAAACCTAAAAAAGGTGGCTTGAATAATGAATGGTGCAACAATGACATAAGAGACGATCTTAATGAAACACCGCACATCCCAAAGACGTTCATGAGAGTCTGGAAACGAGAAACATATTTACAAGATGAGCATAACAACCATTTCTTCAAATTAATGGAAGCCCAAAGAGACATATATGTTGGACTAACCTGAGAACCTGAGAGACCTTACTTTACCAGAATCAACCTACACTTCAAATCAGTCAATAATTTTGACACTTGCTATAGGACTATGATTTTTGAATGATTTAAAAGTGTAGTTGATTTATTTGATATTTATTAAACTCATTGTTTATGATCTGATTCTATTGTGAACCTGAGAAGGGCAATAATTTGTAAAATTCTTTCATTCTTCAATAAACAAAGGAGGAAAAAACATTTTCAAACAGGGCAGTCTCAAATGAGAAAGGTCCTTGAAGCAAGTTGATGCTTATTCTACCTCTGTTGTAGAAAAAGAATGAACGAGGCCATAATAATGAAGCACTTCACATTTTTTAAGGCAAGTGGTCCAAAAAGCCAGAAAGTCTGGAGAATTGAACTTGTGACACTCTCCTATGGCATTATTAGTAGCTCATCAAGAAAGATTATCGTTTATCTCATGCTGAGGGAGATAAGCATCACCAGACATATTATTTTCCCCAACCATCAATTCATGTTCTCTAGAAGATTACATCATAGAGCCATGAACAAGTCACTACCTGCACTCTGGTTATACCGTGATACTGGCTCAAGTCTTATTGCTACTTCTTCTATGCCGATCATTTTCTTTGTCAAAATGATATCCACTATGTCCTTCAGAAGATTGCTGAATTTGAATTTGAGGACTTATGGCACAAAATAAGATATTGGAACAGAATCTACCCTTATAGGCCTTTTATATAGGGTAACATTGGTTACAGGATTCCAAAAATTGAAGATGACCAGTTTTACTGTCAATTAAACCTTTCCATGATTCGAAAAGAGTAGGATATTTTGGAGCAGCAGAAGAGACAGTCACTGTAGCAGTCATTGTAAGAAAATGCACCAACAAAAATATTCTAATTCATCACGATAATGTTTATTTCTTCCATTAAGGTTGTTACGCTGGATGCCATCGACAACAAGGTCGAATCCACCAAATCTACTCATCAATTGCTACAACCGATCATCATTCAGTTCTTGCATATCTGTTTTCAAAAGTATACCAAGACAGTAGAAGGTAACCTCTGCATCACTGATTCCAGAGAAAAGAGACAAGACATTGATATCACCGGGGAACATGTCTCTAGCAGATCCTCCTCCTCGTGTATAGTTTTTAGGGAAACCTAGAAGCATTTCCACCTCATCAAGTTCAAATGGAGTAACTTTATTCCTTCCAACCCATACCAGATTCCATTTTCAGCACTCATCAAGAACATACTTCTGGACACTCGAAGGTGGCTCATTGTCACAAGCTTCAAGAACCTTGCGGATCCTTTCTGTCAATTTGGCACTTCCTGTACATGTTTGTAAACAGTTCAACTTTGTTCTTGGATCCTAGGAAGGCCATCATTTCTTTGTCAATGGAAAAATATCATGTATAGTGCGTGGAGAAAACAAGATAAGAGAAAATCTGTTCTCAATTGGCAGATTATGAATATAGCCCCTTTTCAGTGTAGTAGAATGAAAATGCTTCGAATCTACAAATTCTGGCTCTACATCGAATAAGTACTGTGATATTCCAGTCCAAACATTAACTGGAGCAAGTTCTACGTTCTCGTAGTAGAAATAAGGAGACCCAATAGCATCTTCTGGAAGTGTTCTTTGAGTTATCTGATCTGGTTCGGTAGGAACCCCAGAACCAATCATTGGAATTAAAAGATGAACTGCATGATCGTCTTCATTAAGAAGCTTCTTTTCAAGCTTCTTCTGCTTATTCCTTTTCCAAAAATCATAGCTCGAGTTTTGCCTTTTCTTGTAATTAGGGTCATTGCATAATGGCTTCCTATCTTCTCCTGAAAGAAGTGCGTCAGCAGCCTTAGCCATTTGAGCAGCACATATAAAATCTATCAATTCTGCAATTGATGAATCTGGACCACATCTCTCCATGGCTATTGAAGCCTCAACCTCTGAGAATCTCATTTTTGTCAAGCATAACAGTTTACTCTCCTCATCAAAATCAGAATTCATGATTTCCTCGGTATCAGAAGAACTATCAATATCTGCGAAATCATCCTGAAAGATCACTTCATAATCAGATGAGTCGTTATCGGAATCAACATGTTGCATGGGTGTGGATTTTTCAAGAGCCTGTACCATTGTATATGTAGTCTTGCTATTGCATCAGATTACTGTTTGCATAAATTGGTTTCTCTCCCATAGAAAAGTATATTTCAGAGATGGCCTTCTCTAAAAGCTGATAAGCCACTGTTTCAGCCTGGAAACGATTACCAAGCTATTTTTACTATGTCTGATTAAATCCCTCCAGATACAGAAAATGGTCACTTCATTCAGAAGACACATATCTCAGACGTTTCTGTCAAAATGATTGATTGATTCTTAAGTCTGTGACAACGTGAAGAGAATTCTTCCAGTTACTTGACAACACTGCTGTTTAGTTACACCATAATGAGAGCATTCAAGATAAACAGATTTAGGGCACGAATAAAGCTACAAGTACTTACAACAATTCATTGTCAAAATTGGACCTTGTGGGGATCATGACATTTCAATCAAATAGACGTCGAGAGTAAACCAGAAACAGAAAATTGAGGCATCTCGAAAGCCCAATTCAGACAGATCTAGAGGGACATTTTGAGGGTCCATTTTCAACCAGAAATAGAATAGCGGGGCATTTTGGGTATTCTTGGAGGCTCATTTCAACCAGAAATAGAATGTTGGGACATTTTGAAAGTTACTTCAGACAGATCCATATGGGGCATTTTGAAGTCTCAGATTAACAAGAAGCAAATACTGGGGCATGCTGAAAGCCCCTTTCAAATAGAATCAGGAATATTGATGTATTTTGAACGTTTATATTAGCAAATGTTGGGGCATATCGAAAGCCTATTTCAGACAGAAATGATTCATGTGGGGCATTCTGAGGGCCCATGCCAGTATGAATATTTGGGCATTTTGAAAGCTCACATTAACAAGAAACCAATGCTAGGATATGCTGAAAGCCCCTTTCAATCAGAATCAGGATTGTTGATGCATTTTTCAGCAATGCTGGGACATGCTGAAGGCCCATATCATCACGTGTTAAAGATCATTGATTTAAGAAAATATTTCCAATGAGACAGAAAGATATGAAGAATGAAAATGATAAAACAGTGATAGTCGAGCTGACTATATTGCTTCGTTCATCAGGAAGTTACATTATGATCATGTTGTTGAACAAATATCTGCTCAACAAGTATATTTTCAAATACCCAATCTTCTTAAACCATGTGTCACATGACAGTGTGTTCTTTGATAAACTACATCATGATTGCATGAATAAAGATGGTCCCCAGGTAAATTACTCGATCCAGGGTTTAATTTTTCAAGATATCGGCTTTGAATTTTACATTTTGTGTGTCAGTGATAATTAAAAATATTTTTTTGAGGTTCCTGGCAGTTAGTTTCAACCATACTGTTGGGATTATGAAGCTGTTTTTGACATCAGGTTTTACTTGCTTGATGACATTGGAATGGAGACTCGACTCATTTACATTACTGTTATTCCTGTTGTTATTGGGATCATCATTACTAGCCAAGATGAATTGAGTTTCCATCTATTTTAGGTTTTATCATGTGCGTTTCATCCCCAGCAGCAAGAAATCCACGGATATCTTTCTGTACATTGATCCTATAGCTGAAGTATTTCTACTTTCTACAATGCTCATTATGAAAGAAAGCATGATCAGTATCACATTTGCCTTTTGCAGAGATGATATCAAGATTTGTTGGTATCTCCTATTCAATTCGACACCAGCATATTTTGTGAATTTGACCAACTTTTTGGTCATACCAACATTACACTTGAATCCCCACTAAGTTTTGTTCTCAAATGGTCTTGTGACATCATTCAAAAGCTTTGAACACTAGGCAAAGAGCTTCAATGATTGAAAAATCTTAGCAGAAGCCATAGAAAAGGATGAATGTGTTGTCAAACGCTTTACGAACGTCTGAGCAGAAACCACAAGAAAGGATGAATGTGTTGTCAAATGTTTTACGAACATCTGAGCAGAAGCCACAGGAAAGGATGAATGCGCTGTCAAATGTTTTAAGAACCTGCTATTTTGATATTGAACCAATGTTGCGATCATATGGTTTCCATTTATTGATCCAAGATGAAGTCTGTCTTCTTCAACTTCAAGATTAAAAGTGAGATATAATGAAGATTTCTTTCCACATAAGGAGAGCTGAAATTTTGACAACAAGAAACTAGTGGAGTCAACTAAAGTTGAATGACAGGTTGTTGTTAAACATCTCGACATGATATGGTCCTAGTTCCCTTATTCGAGATCTGATTTAAATGTGGGGACGTGAAAGGAATTGAGATAAATTTTCCTTATGATGTGCTTCAAGAGTCAAATCAGAACAGACTCTACTCCCCTAATTAATCCCCGCTGAGTCACATATCTACATCTACACTCTTCAAAGATGATAGATTCTCTTTTTAAAGATGATAGATTCTCTTTTCAAAAATGAAAGCTTTATAGGATTTCTACACAAAGTCCAAGCAAATAACGTTGGTTTTATCCAAGACAAAATAAAGCATCAGGGTCATAATTTTGACTACGACAAGAGTTCCACAAGTGAAACATTTCTTCTGAAACTTAAATGAAGCAAAGAAAATGCAAAGATACAAGTTGATCAGATGATTCTACAGAAATGCAAGCTTGATAGCATAAGTTTCTACACTGATATCCAGAGGTAACCCTAGCAATAAATGATGAAGTGAAGGAAGACCAATTTCACCACTTTGAAGTCAAATGAAGATTGCATCAACATTCATGCATTCATAAGAATATCATTTACACAATAGACAATGCATTACATTGATACATCTGAGTGCATTCAAACATAAAGTTTTATAGATCTTCAGAAGAACAAGAAGATTCATGGTAAAAAATACCTTACACAAAGAAGGTATTTAAAACCATAAATACAGGAATCATGCAAATATCTGAAGAAGAGATGGACGCAATCCACAAAAATGAGCATTATCTTGAGATTGGGGCATTTTACCCAATCAATATGTTATTTTGAAAAATAATGAGAAAACGATTTCCATAGTTTCTCATTCAATCTTTTCTAAAAATGAAATTGTTGAAAAGTAAGAAAACGATTTCCTTAGTTTTTTTACTTAATAAACTATTTCCCACATCTGTAAGTCTTGCAGTGCATGATGTTTCCAAAAAGCCTTCGGGAGCTTTTTGATGTTTTCAAAGCCTTAGGGTCATCTGTAAGTCCTGAAGTGCATGATGTTTCCAAAAAGCCTTCGGGAGCTTTTTGATGTTTTCAAGCCTTCGGGTCATCTGTAAGTCCTGCAGTGCATGATGTTTCCAAAAAGCCTTCGGGAGCTTTTTGATGTTTTCAAAGCCTTAGGGTCATCTGTAAGTCCTGCAGTGCATGATGTTTCCAAAAAGCCTTCGGGAGCTTTTTGATGTTTTCAAAGCCTTAGGGTCATCTGTAAGTCCTGCAGTGCATGATGTTTCCAAAAAGCCTTCGGGAGCTTTTTGATGTTTTCAAGCCTTCGGGTCATCTGTAAGTCCTGCAGTGCATGATGTTTCCAAAAAGCCTTCGGGAGCTTTTTGATGTTTTCAAGCCTTCGGGTCATCTGTAAGTCCTGCAGTGCATGATGTTTACAAAAAGCCTTCGGGAGCTTTTTGATGTTTTCAAAGCCTTAGGGTCATCTGTAAGTCCTGCAGTGCATGATGTTTCCAAAAAGCCTTCGGGAGCTTTTTGATGTTTTCAAAGCCTTAGGGTCATCTGTAAGTCCTGCAGTGCATGATGTTTCCAAAAAGCCTTCGGGAGCTTTTTGATGTTTTCAAGCCTTCGGGTCATCTGTAAGTCCTGCAGTGCATGATGTTTCCAAAAAGCCTTCGGGAGCTTTTTGATGTTTTCAAAGCCTTAGGGTCATCTGTAAGTCCTGCAGTGCATGATGTTTCCAAAAAGCCTTCGGGAGCTTTTTGATGTTTTCAAAGCCTTAGGGTCATCTGTAAGTTCTACAGTGCATGATGTTTCCAAAAAGCCTTCGGGAGCTTTTTGATGTTTTCAAAGCCTTAGGGTCATCTGTAAGTCCTGCAGTGCATGATGTTTCCAAAAAGCCTTCGGGAGCTTTTTGATGTTTTCAAAACCCTAGGGTCATCTGTAAGTCCTGCAGTGCATGATGTTTTTTAAGACCTCTGGAATGATGTTTTCAATATTTCAGTTTTACTCAAAAGAAGCCAAATGAAAAAATTATTGTCTTTTTCATCTTTGCTCTATTCTTGTTAACACAAGGATGAGCAAAGAGAGGCAGCTGTAGACTTCAATTTTTTCATTTTAAATTTAAAATTATTATTATTATTATTATTATTAATAGTAATATTATTTATTATTTATTAAATATTACAAAGCCCAAATCACAGCCCAATTACATTCAAATCGCAGACTAACTAGAAACCCTAAACATTTGGGGTTTCAGCTAGGGTTTTCAAACCCTAGCCCCCAGCCGCCTTCAAGATTCCAGAAGGCCAGCCGCCGCCTCTGCTCAGCCGCCACCTCCACGTTGACGCTTCAGCTGCTGCCACGCCGCCGTCAGTGCCACGAAGCCACCCTCTTTGAAGACTCCAGAAACACCACGCTTGCCGTCCACGTCGTAGCTATGGGGTGAGTCACCACATAGTTTGGTGACTCACCAGAATTCATCTCTGGGACCGGTCCAACGAGAGCCTCGGTGGTGGCTATAAAAGCCACCCCACCTGCAAGACAGAACACACACACAGCAAGCAAAGACACAGAGCAAGAACAACGACGGCAACACACAAAGAAAGAGAACCCACTACAAGCAGTGAACCAAAACAGAAAACAAAGAAAGAAGAAAGAAACTTACCCTTGGAGCCTTGACCATCGCCGAAAGCACTAAACATCGCCGGAGAACAGAAAATACCGAAGGTATTTTCATAGATCTACTCCGATCAGGAGCCATTTAAGGAAAAAAGACACCGGAACCGTCATTAGGACGGTCTGATCTACATTTTGGTGTAAAAATGATATTTTCCGGCCACCGGATGCGGTGGCCGGCGGTGAGGTTGGCGACAGTTCAAGGCTGCCGGCCGGGACTGGCTTCCCTCCGATGAGGGAAGCTAGAGAGAAGGCAGAGAATTATGGTTCTCTCGTCAGAGAGAGAACCAGAAGAGAGAAAATGAGAAGCCAGCCCTTAAGGGCCGGCCTTTTGGGATTTTAAAACCCCTCCCCAAAAGACGCCGTTTTGGGGGAGGGGTATATCTGTAATTTCTCGCGTGGGTAAACCATACCCGCTGCCATCACAGTTTTGTAACTTTTCATTTTGGTCACTGAAATCAAATCTTGAACCTTTTAATTCGGTCTTTCGATTTTATTTAGTTTATAATTTAGTCCTAGCATGTATACTTATATATATTTAGGGTAAATACTGTATTTAGTCCTTATAACTTTAATAACTTTTATTTTGACCTCTAATTAATTAATTAAGGATTAATTACATTAGTAACACCTAGTTTTTATAATATTTCAAACTAGAGCATTTAATCTTGATATGTCATAATTTTGTCACTAATTTTAATTATAAGTTTTATTACTTTTTATATTTAATTTTATTATTTATATTTTAATTTTATATGTTTAAATTATTTATTTTTATAATTATTTTATTATTATCTTATTCATATAAATATATACCTATATTCTTTTAAATAATAATGTTTATTTATTTTCAATATCAAAGAAAAGGACAGTCTTAAAACAACTGGATGTCCTATTCTGGTATTTTAAATAATTAAACATTATAAAAATTATAATTTAGTTTCATTTAAATTATTAAAATTTTAATATTTATTTTTATTTATTAATATTGAAGAAAAGAGTTGTCTTTAAGTACCTAGAAGCCCTTTTCTTATATTTTTGAATAAATAAATATCTTACTATATTAAAATAAATTTTTATTATCTTAAGAAAATGTTTTAGTCATTTATTTATTTTTTAATATCGAAGAAAAGAGCTGTCTTAAAGCACCTAGAAGTCATTTTCTGATATTTCTAAATAAATAAATATTTTTATAAATATATTTAAATTAATAGATTTTCTTAAAAATTATAGTAATAAAATTTGAAATAATATAATTAAATATATCTTTGAATTTTTAAATTTCCAATAATAAAGACAATTTATAATTAAAAAGTACCAATTTTGGGCGTTGTAGGGGTGCTAATCCTTCCCTAAACGTAACCGACTACGAATCCCTTTTTATTATTAAAAAGAAAGAATTTTTGGTTATAAACGCAGATCAGTTCATCTTTTAACTGATGTTTTCTTAAAAACTTTTTTAAAAGATAATTTTTAGGTATTCGACATACCTGACGCAAAAGGCCGATGGCGACTCCCAAATTATTTTAAAAACTATTTATTCACATCACTTTTCCCACCAAGTAAAAAAAATTTGTGCCCGGACGAAAACTGGTTACGACAGTATACTTTACCTTTTAAATTATTGGTTTAATGCAGTTTGAAACTGAATTGAATATTTGCCCGAAATCGGAGGGCGGCCTTGGTCTCAAAGATCTCCTTTGTTGGAGTTAGTCATGTTTCCTTCTCTTGATTAGGATGATTCTTTTGAAGGAAGGTTCGATATGATTGCTTGGATCATGCGTATGTTCTCAATTGGGTCTCCTTTTAGCAAGTGGAGGGTCCTAAAGGTTGCAGTTGGACTTGGAAATGCTTGTTGCATTTTAGCGTGTGTTTGGTTAAGAGAATGTGAGATTCTTATGGGAATAGAATCCACATTCCCCCGTTTAGTTGGCTGAGAATGTCATTCCCGGTAATCTTACATTACTAATAGTAGATTTTTGGGGGTATATTACCGAGAATGCATTACCTCACTTTCCTTAGGTATTGTTGGATTATCGGTGTTTTGGACTAAAATGCTCTTAAAAAAATATCAGTATTCTGTCATTGAATAATAAAAATTATACGAATGTTAAATTACAAATTTATCTTTAAACTATTTTAGATTTACAAAAAAAAATCTATAATTAAAATTTTATATGAAGTTCATGGGTTAAAATAAAATTTTACCATTTCATTAAACCTTTTTATATTTTCAATTTTGTAAAAAAATATATATAAATTTTATGAATTTAAATTTTTAAAGAAAATATATAAATATTTTCCAACTTGTTAAAAAAATAAATATATAATAGGACAATATAGTCAAATATACATTCTAATAATCTTTTATTCTTTTAACCAAACACGATAATCTTACATTCTTGCTAAACCAACCAAACACAAAATACAACATTCCCAGTAATCCTATTCTCTGGTAATATTTTATTCCTACTGGTAATCTTACATTCCGTGAACCAAATGCACCCTTAGGAGTAAGGCTGCCAGCATTAATGGGTTTCTTTAGTGTTTTGAAAACCGGACCGGACCGGTTTAACCGGGAACCGCTGCCTGGTCTGATTCATTCTACACCGGTTAAACCGCTACTAGTGAACCGAAAGGAACCGTTGAACCGACTGTGAACCGTTCGAACCGGACCGGACCGTGAACTGGTTGAAAACCGGTTTTGTTTTTTTTTCTAAAAAAAATTAAATCAAACGACGTGGTTTGTTAAACGAGCCGAGTCGAACTCGAGTATTGCTGAGCTTGACTCGAACTCAAAAACTTTAAAAGTAAGCTCAACTCGACTCAAAAGCTCACGAGCTAAAAATTATCAAATTTAACTCGAACTTGAAATATAATATTGAAACTTGAACTCAAAAAGACTCAAACTCAAAAAAAAAATTAAAAGCTCGATTGAAGCCTAAAATTCGAGCTCGATTGAAGCGAAAGAATAGTCTGCTCTATGCTTACTAAAAGGCTCCATGATTTTGAATGCCAAATTACCTCTATTATTTATAGAAGTCAGTTGGGATGTTCTTCTATGTTTCTTAGCCATGTGGGATTATTTTGTTTTCATATTTTTACTCTTTAGACTTTTGTGATGCTCTTATATGTTTCTTAGCTATGTGGGGTTTTTTAAAAAAAAATTAAGCCAAATGACATCGTTTGTTATGATTTTTTTAGCCCCAAATTTATTTTTTTGATTATAGTTATATAATTATATTTATTATTTAATATGTTTTACCTTAAATATTATGTTGTAGTTGATTTGAATCATTTTGTTTCACTTGATTTTATGGTTTTTAACTTATATATGTTAGTACTTGCTTTAAATATAACTTGTAATATAAAAAACTGTTTTTTATTAAATGTTTTGATATTTTTATTTAATTTTTTAAATAATTAATTAATTATGACATCGTCCGGTTCTTTCGATCGGTCTGACCGGTTCAACAGGTTGAACCAGTGAACCGGTAGCACGACCGGTACGTTGACCGGTCCGGTTCTGAAAACCATGGGTTTCTTTGTCCTTCTTGCCTTTCGATTGGTGAGATTTGGGGGGAGATCTGGGTTCGACAAGAGAAGGTTCTTTCGGAGCGTTTGGTGTGGCATACTGCCCATGTTTCCAAGCACTCCACTATAGCTTGGATGGCGGCTGTTGATCGTTTGCCAACAAAGGATAGGCTAACTTGTGTGTCCTTTGCAGGTGTGAGATGGAGACTCGTGACCACTTGTTCTTTCAGTGTATTTTTTCAAAGCACATATGGGAGAAGATTCTGCGCTTGTGTCATATGAGGAGGTCGATTATGAGCTGGGATTGGGAGCTTGCGTGGGCTTCTAGATTGCGGGTAAGTCCCTTTTGTCTCTTGTGTTAAGATTGGCTTGGAATGGTGCTATCTCTTTGATTTTGAGAGAGCGTAATTGTAGGATTTTTTGTAATGATGATTGTCTTGCTTCGAAATATTGTTGCTCGTATTAAAGAGATTGTAAGGATTCTGCTGGCTGCTGTGAGAATTAAAAAGTTGGGGGATGGGTATAGAAGACTTTGTGCTAGTTGGGAACTTGAGGGTTAGTTTTGTTCCCTGAAGGTCCTCCCTTGTACTGCTGTTTTTTTTTTTTTGAGTTTATGCTGTACAGATCATTCATCGGAAAAATATTGAATTGGAATATTATGATTTCTGGATATCAAAATTAAAAAAAAGATTATAAGACTCACAAATTATGATGGTTGTCCAAAAACACCATAACTATGTAACTACACATAACTACATTCAAAATCAATTGTATGGTAGACGTCTAAACGCAACCCTTTGGGTATTTCTTTGCTATTATTTGGAGTCTTTGAAAGTGCTGTAATAACAAGATTTTCAAATGAGTTTTGACATCAACATCTTAAGTTTTGGCTAATGTTAAGGCCTTTGCTAATGACATCGACAGAGCTACACCGAGGTTATTGGAGTTGTTCGAGGGTGACGTACATTGGCGAAAACCACTTTTTGGTGTAGGGGTTATTCAGTCAGTAGACACGATTGTTCCTATTGGTTGAATGATATGAGATGAACATGGACCGTGGATTTGAGGGTTTGTTGTTTCTATTGGTGGCATGACATCATTTTCTTAGTGGCATGACATCATTTTCTTAGTGGCAAAAGGGTCAACGTGAATAACTAGTGGGTTAGGAGAAGGAGCTTGATGGTCTAAAAAATTGGAGAGGATAAAAGTCTAATTTTATTTATATTTAAATTTAAATTAATAAAGACTTAAAATATTATTAGATCAAAAATTTAAACACTCTCTTTAACATTCGTCCCTTAATATAAATTTATTTTGTTTTTACATGTTTAGATTTATAGATTAATATTGTGAATAAAATGATATCATATGTTTAAATACATAGGGATACAATCCATACACTAATTTTTATTAAGTATGACAAAATTTGTATGTGATTTTATAATAATTTCTTATTCGAAAATAATTATTATATATAAAGCGTGAAAAAAAGAGGGACTTCTGGTAAACAACATTAACCTTGCATGATTATAAGTAGTCACCACTGATATCGAAAATAAATATTTTAAAATTTTTAATATCAAAAGGTTTAAGAGTAAAATACATAAATAGTCTCCTGACCATAGAGTATTATTTTATTGAGTTTCTGATTATTAAAAGCTACAAAATAGCCCTCTAACTATAGGACTTTGGTTTGTTGAGTCTTTTGACTATTAAAAGTTACAAAATAGTCACCTAACTGTTCATATGTTCCAATCTCGTCATTTTTTGTTAAAAAATTGATGATCGTCTGAGCTAGATGTTAACATCATAACTGAGATATGATAGTCGTTTGAGATTTTGGGATCAGATTTATCATATCTCAGACAGTAGGTTAATGTCTAGCACAAACTATCATCAAGTTTTAACTGAAAATGATGAGTTTGGAACATATGAATAGTCAGGTGTTCATTTTGTAACTTTTGATAGTTGATGACCCAACAAAATAATGTCATATAGTCAGGGGACCATTTTGTATCTTTTAATAATAGAGAGTCTCAAAAAACAACACCTAATAGTTGGTGGACAATATATGTACTTTGCCCTAGATTTAGTTGAAGTGTTTTATATCACCAAAAAATTATGGCCATTGAGTTTCCTCTTATTAGTGAAAGCGCAATTAATCAAACTACGAATATTTGAGATTTTTGTTGCTATTACAACGATTGAGTATTTTTAATTTTCCTTTCAACCGAATGATCATCACTAGTTAGATCTGTAATTAACTGAAAGTGTTTGACATTTTATGAATAAAAGATATAATAATTATTATGTGATTGGAATATTAACCATGTTCATAAGTGTACGGAATTAATGTATATTATTACATGTTATAATATAATTAATGTTCATAAAAGTTAATTAATGAGTGTTTTTATAGAGTGACATAATACCTCATTGTTTTGACACAGAAGCTAAGTTAATATAATTAATTCTTAAATGAAGCAACAAATTGAAGACAACAACAATGATTGAAGACAATAATGGCCGACGGTTAACGATAGAAACCTTAATTGGATTCAGACATTAAATTTATATTTTATTTCAAGTTTATAAGTTAAAATGGTATTTTATTTAACATTCATGGTTAAATTCATATTATATCTAAAATTTAAAGATCAAGTTAAAATTTATTTTTTACTAATATGACAAGACATTGATTTTTTGAAATAAAATTATGTTTTCATTAGATAAAAATGATAAGGTACAACAAAGACAATACAATCTTAACATGAAAACTCAACACACTGTTATGACCCTAGGAGATTAGAGAAGAAATTAGACGAAGAATTGAGAGAATTAAGATTAAGGAGAGAAAAGAAAAGATTCAAGAAGCTTAGAATTCATTCAATCAAAGCATACTTTCTCCTCCTCTAGTACATGGTTTATATAATTACAGTGTTCCCATAGTTACCCTACAGCTGGCAGTCCTTATTGTACTGAGTATAACCACCTGCACAACTAAACAAGATGTTTCTTATCCTTAGTGGGATGTAAAACATGTTAGGTCCAGTCCCAATTCCAAATCCCTAACCCTTTCTCTGATTTCCCCAATTCTCTTGCTCCGATTCTTATCGCTTCTCCTCTGATCGTGACAATACCCTCCCCGCGAAATGATCCTTGTCCCCAAGGATCAAAATCTGAGAATTGTGCTGGAAGTACAATATAATTTACCACACTGACGTTTTCCAGTCCTAATTTCATCCACTGCATCTGATTGTGCTCCTGCTCCCTACATTTGTCGAGAATTATAGAACCATAGAACCTTGCTGCCAGCTTTAATCCCTTTCGAAGAGCAAGTGAGGTTTGATGGTAAGACTGGAATTTCAAGTAAACTCGGGCCCCGACCTTCAAATTTCTATAAATTTCCATTTTGCTTTGTGCCTTCACACCCCATGCCTTTAACATTTGATCATGTTTTCCTTGGGTTTGAGAATTATAGTTGGAAGATGAACACATCCTATCATGCCCTCAATAATCGTTGTGAAGTATGCTCTCTCCAGATTTTGCACCCAGCGTGTTGTGTCGAAAAGCGACCAGGTAATACGAACTTCCTTGAGCTTGCTGGTGAGAGATTGGAGCCTTGGTCTATTTAATGCGAATTCAACCACCCTTTATTCTAAGGTGGTAGGTAATATAGATGTTAGAAGTGAAGCTGACAAACCAGCTGCTCCGAGTCCACCGAAAGTTCCCAAGAACGCTCCGCGAATTTCACGCTCAAATAGTTTGGAAGCAGCATTCGCACTGAAGTTCTCTATCACTCTCAAGCTGAATCGATCTATTTTTCTCAGCAGTTCATAGGTCTCCAAGGCATAATGTTTGTCTGAGAAGGTAACATATGGCCATCTTTTCTCAAACGATTCCTTGTATATATTTCCTTCACGTGCATTATTCGATTGCAACCATGCTGCATAGTCTCCGAGCAAGTTTCGTGCATCGGTAAGTGCAAGACCAAGTATATCATTTTGAACCCTTGAAGTGGCTGACAGTGAGGAGGCGGATGATTCCCCCTTGAGTAAAACTAAGGCGGCAATATCAAGATTTGATAACTATATGGTAGATTCTACAATCTCCAGAATCCGTGATTTTGTAGCATCAATCATTGATAGAGTTCATCTTCTCCAAAAGATGCTTTTACCTTCCATCTTTATTGCATACTCTTTCATGTTATTAACAATTTCATTTGTATAAGTCAAGTCCTGCTCTGTAGACTCGCAGTCTTTTCTATTAAGAGTCTCACAGGCAGAAAGCATTTGCTCGGCAATTGCAATTGGTGTTCCAAGTTTGAGCTTCATTCTCTCCATTCCTCTCCTAGTTGATTCATCTAAAAAACTATACAAGAAGTCTTCAAGCTTGTAAACGCTACTGGTTCTCCAATTTGAATCAGTGACTACTAGCTCCCTTAATTTTTTTCCAGCACCAGAAGTAGCGGAAAACTTTTCTTCAAGAACATATCGTGCAGCCACTGGAAATAACGGCACATCTTCTGTGTTTAGCAACTTTTGTGTATTCTCTTTGATGAATGAAATTGCTTCTTCTAGCTCTTGCACATTCTGATAATGATCAGCCTTGTTCAAAACAAACACAACTTTCTTCTTCCATTGCTGAGTATAACGAAGAAAGGTAACATCACTCTTTGTTAGAGGGCGATCTGTAGATATAACAAAAAAGAGCAAATTAGCACGAGGCACAAATTCCTCTGGCATGCTTTGTTTCCTTTAAAGAATCACATTTGTCCCTGGTGTATCGACAATATTCATCTGGCAGAATGTTATGACAGCCAATGTAGCCTTATAGTAAGAAGCAGCAGCAACCATGATCCATTCCATATATATGTTCCCCAGGTTGGTAAGATCTTGGGAATGATTAGGTTGCAAATTGAGACAGTGTTGGTAAAAGCATGCATCGATAGTTTTTTGAACCAACCCTGTTTCAGAGGCCGCCATCAATTCTTTCCCATTTTTGGCTTCCACTTCTGCATCTCTAATATTCCTCAATTGATAATAGTCTACCCTCCATCCCGTATCATAATAAGGGGTGATTATCTTTATTAGTGCATCTGTAATCTTTATTTGATTTTGAAGTTGATGTTCGTGTTCAAAATTTAACTCAGCCCTCATAACAGCCTTGTCATCTTTCGTGGTTTGTTTCTGTTGCAACCGTGAATCAACCTTCATAGAACCGATGATGGATGGGAATATTACATGATCTACTCTTGCTGACATTTTATCAAACACTTGCGAAACATCATATGTTTCGTCTATTGGCACTGATAATATATTTTTAGGAGTAAAAAAGAAGGGTTTAGATTCACCAAATGAAAACTGACCCATTTTTTTCTCTCCATGATTTTGTTCAGTTTTTGGGCTTAGTGGTTCCTGTTCATCTGTCATTCCTGTCAAGTTCCTTAGAATCTGCTCCAAACGACCCTTATTCATTGCAATCCTTGTCTCCAGGTACCGATCTTGCTTCACTAGCTTTGATAAGTCTTCAATCTGCTGTTGAATCGAAGAAAAAACAGAGTATGCAACCATTGCTTTGCCAGGAGTTGTGGCTCTGTATACCAATTGTTATGACCCTAGGAGATTAGAGAAGAAATTAGACGAAGAATTGAGAGAATTAAGACTAAGGAGAGAAAAGAAAAGGTTTAAGAAGCTTAGAATTCATTCAATCAAAGCGTACTTTCTCCTCCTCTAGTATATGGTTTATATAATTACAATGTTCCCATAGTTACCCTACAGCTGGCAATCCTTGTTGTACTAAGTATAACCACCTGCACAACTAAACAAGATGTTTCTTATCCTTAGTGGGCTGTAAAACGTGTTAGGTCCAGTCCCAATTCCAAATTACTAACCCTTTCTCTAATTTCCCCAATTCTCTTGCTCCGATTCTTATTGCTTCTCGAACATAAAACCAAAACCTTCTTTTGAATACATATTTCATCTTCTACAAAAGTCTAACAACTATCAATAATTTTACTGTCTCTATTTAAACCTATAAATAATATTAACGTAGATATAGAGATTATGAGAACCAATCAGTCAAAGTATTCATAAACTATTCAAAATATATCAACAAACTTTCACACACACAAAATAATCTAAACGTTAATTTTCAATTTTAAGTACAAATATAGCGATTCCTTAGTAAGCAAAGACCGTGCAAAGTTTTTCCAGTTTAGTATAGTTATAGGCTTATAGATTATATTGTATTTTACAATATTAAATCAAACATATATAATAAAATCTTGTGAAAATTTAAAACTTAAGTTCAAACATATAAAATAAATGAAAAATTGGAACTGAAACTGAAATCAAACATAGTATAGCATTAGCATCCCTCCAAAAAAAAAGGGCACATTATGAAACTCATTTTCCAAGTCTTTTGTCCAAAGAAACCTAAAAATCCAGGTGGCTATCACACATATACAAGAGCAAATGCCCAAAACACCCCCTTGCTTGAGCCATTCTGGAATATTCAACAACTCTAATATTACATTATTTTATTAATATTTTCGGCAATTTGACCAAAAAATCACCATATAAATAAAATATTACATGTCAGTCTCTGTTTCGTAAATATTTCTCGATCTAACACCTGAGAGAATGAGGCACTTTCGGTGAAACGTGCATTAGGAGTAAGGCGTGATTGGTAGGAAGCGCCTTAGTCGAAAATTGCTGACACCCGATAAAACCCCTGATACCCCTGGAAGACGCATCCCATAGGGCACACCTTCCCCCTCCCACCCCGATTTCTCGCCTATTTCTCCAACCAGCTGCATATATAAACTCATTCCCCAACTCACATAAATCACACCTAAATATCTCTCATTCCTATATATTTTCAATCTAGTAAGGTATAATTGTTTTTATAATTTATTATTTTATTTATTAAAATTTTTATTATTTAATTAATTAATTATTTTATTCTTATTTTATTTTAGTATTTTTTTATTTGATTATTTAATTTTAAACTTATTTAGTTAATATTTACTCATTTTAGTTAAAAAATGGAAGCTCGTCGTTGCGATTGGATGTTGATCATATTTCGAGTCATTTTTTTGTTGATACGGTAAGAATATAAAACTATATTCTTTTGAAAATTTATGAATATTATGAAAATATTATATATTATTTAAATTATTAAAATTTATTTAAATACTTTTGAAATAGTAGTTCAAATTTTAATGGTTAAAATTTATTTGTTTGTAAAATGATCGTATATTAGAAGTTTTTATTCGCAACAAGAAGATGGAAACACTGAGGTGTATCTGGACATATTTTTCTATGGTTGGATTCGGTTACTTAGCAAAAATTGAAGGAGGTTGTAAACTTGAACCCGCCCTTATTCTGGACTAATTGAGAGATGGAGGCCAGAGACACACACGTTCCATTTACCATGTGGGGAGTGTACCGTTACGTTAGAGGATGTTTCATTACAACTAGGGCTCTCGGTCGATGGAACTGTCATTTGTGGTGTGGCAGATGATGATTGAGGTGTTTATGCAGGGAATATCTTGGAAGTTGTCTGCCCAATTTCAATTGTGGTCGAATACATTAGGGTGGACGAAAAGTGAATTTAAAGAGTTGTGCGAAAATTGTTCAGAGGATGAGGCAAAAGCATTTACTCGGGCATATATACTACAACTCATTTGAGGTATATTGATGCCTGAAAAATCTCGGAACCAAGTTCATTGTATGTGGTTGAGACACCTGATCAATTTTGAAGTAGCCGACATATTGAGTTGGGGGTCTATAATGTTGGCATTTTTGTCTAGAGAAATGTGTCAGGCTACAAATTATAAGAAGACTGCTATTGACGATTCTCTCATGCTTCTCCAATCGTGGGCATGATACACGCCTTTTTTGTGCTCGATCGTGAATGAGTCATATGTCTTTCCGTTACTTGCAAGGTATCAATAGTAATTTTACTTTAAATAATGTTTATGATTATTATAGAATGACATATATATATATATATTTTTTGTATATTAAATAGGTGGTCAAGTAAAAAGGAAAAATCATCGTGATATCGTACAAGAATTACAAGAAACTTGATTACTCATTGACAATAAAAATGGTGTAGAGGTACGTTTTTTAATTTAATTTTTAATTTAATTGTATTTATATAATTTGAATCTCATTTTAATTTTGATAAGAAATATATATTTTTTAGTTCAAATGGTTGTCATATTTGGACGACGAATTAAGAGTTTACATCCCACCTAACTTTAGTGGGATATTGGATGTAGGGTGGCGTTTGTGCCCCTTATTTGTTATGCTATTGTTGAGTGGTATCCGACTGATCGTGTGCTTTATCAGTTAGAGTTTATACAATTTATTCCAAAAGCAACAAGGAACCTTGACAATATGCATAACATCGATAGATGGGGCAAGAAAGAGGTAAATTGTTTGGTGAAGCATAAAGACTAGTTGTCGATGTAGGAGAACCGACATCAACACTTGCCCCATCAATAATATATAAAATAAACTAGTTTGATGGTTTTAGATGGCTATATTGAATGGTTTAACACAAAAGGGAAGCCATTCTTACTTTTAGCGGAAGCACGAGGGGGTAATTCATCGTCGCGGACAAAAAAGTCCAACGTCACAACATCATTATACCCCCACTACTAAACGAAGAGTAGGTGCTTCCGGGTCATCCTCAGCTATGCCATTAGAACAATCACACCAGCAACCAACGACGCCGATTTACATCTCTAGCCCTCCAATTCACATGGGGACACCACCGTTCAGACACCACCACAACAGCTTCAGATGCCACATCTGCAAGTCCAGATGCCATATCCGTCGGTTCAGATGCCACCACCATTTAGTTAAGCACAAAACCCCCAAGTTTTATGATAGCCATTAGCAAATATTTTTTGACTATGCTTACAAATCCAACATTTAGTTCCTAAGCGAATTATGTTATGGGTAGTCTTCCACTACAAACACCTCAACCGCAGTATGCGTCACATACATCGATGTCCGATTTTTCATAATTTTCGCAGTTCTCAGCGAGTGGTGGGATCGTCAGTCATATACCTCCAAGGTCATTATTCTATAGAGGTCATATATCAATATTTAACCCTTATTGAGACATTGTTGTTGAAAGTGATGATGAAGATGAGGAGGATGAGGACGATAATAAAGAGGAGGAGGAGGATGACGACGATGGGGACGACGAGGAGCAACATATAAGAAGAAACCCTCCTAGAAGAATACGACCACCACCCTGTGGAACACATTCTAAGAGACATCGATGAATCTGACTCTTTCCGAGTAATCTTTTTTATTTATTGTGTGTTTACTATGATGTATTTTCCTCTTATTTTGTTTTTTATTATGTATTTATATGAAGTAAGATTTTTCCTCTTAATTGGTTTTTGCCTCTTATTTTGTTTCGTTATTCTCTATTTATATAAATTAAGTTTTTGTATGATGTTTAATGTCTTTTTGCGAAAAAGGACAAACAAGACACAATAATTTGGGTAGGCTCGTTTTATAGGACATCTTCCTAAGGCCTATATATATATGCGAGGTGAAAGCTAATTTTAATCTATTCAAGCAAAAGCATTAGTTGTTTAGCTAGGATGACTACTATTTAGGCAAATGTTTTTTATTGCAAATATTTAAGCATGTTTTTCAACAAAAAAATTTCATTTGAGGAGTTAAATCTTAAAATAGAAAGAAAGGTTAAATGCAAGAGGAAAAGAAGAATGTCTTTGTTATATTAGATATTGCCAGTATCATTTAAGAGGTTTTTTCTAAGCAACGATGTTGACCTTTGTGGTATGATTGAGACATACTACTCTCATTCTGTATCTCATGTGGATTTGTTTGTAGAGTTTGAGGATTTTAATAATGATGCTTCGAGTTTGACTACCCAAAAAATTAAGCAGAATGAGTTCGAGAACACATAGATATATGATGAACACCTGGAATCATGGTTCAAACGTAATTGAGCATCGTAACATCATTAAGAAAAGTCTATTTTAGGTGTATGTGTATGCTTTTATTTATTGTTTAAAGTTTGTGAAACATGTGTGGTATTTCTGGTTCGTTAGTTTGATATGCTTCATGTCATGTTTAATAGTTTGTTGTTTAATGTAATGTTTATGGCTTGTTGTTTTTATAGTTCACATCTATAATAAATATCATATTGAATTTAATCAGTCATACTAAGAACAAAATCCATTACAATATTGTTTTCACGATTCCAGAAACAATAAAAACAATCTCTAAACGTGTAATCACATGAGCAATATGTTTGTGGAATCTTTTCGATGTATGAAACTGAGAAAATTTGGAAATAGTTGAGATAGTCATGCTTATGCAGTGGAAAATCTCTTTCTACTTTATCTTTATATGCATTGGGTTTAGGCTTGACAATACTTGATATCCTTATTGCAGCCTCTCTTTTATGTGAAGCAATCGTATGTCTAAAACGTAAGTTGCTTTGATAACACCCTTGGTATAGGTTTGCTTCAAGATATGACAACCAATTTGAAAATTAACATAATATTTGGAAAAACACTGAACTATACATTCCCTAAACAATGCATCTGGATTTCTGAAAACATAAGCATTTCGTATGAGCAACCATTCAGAATGATCCAAGGGTTTCAAGGCATACCGATGAAGTCAAACATTTACAAATATGAATCTGTAATTTGATGTCAAGAAAAAGTCCCAGCAAGTTAAACGAATGTGGAGAAAATCCTCAATAGAATTAGAAGCAGCGCAATGTAAAATCTCAGCTAATATATCATTTGGGAGATAAGATAATGAATATTTAACTGCCATTAAAAACTATGGAAAAGTCTATGAAAATGATAGATAACATTATCATAAAGATACACATAAGGAAAAGTATTAAGGACCACTTGCTTAATCTCTCATATATATAGTGTCTGATGCTGGATAAGATAAAATTCGAAGAAAAAGAAATGTGTATTTTAATGGAAGCGCTTTCCCCATTGTCAGAGAATCTATCTCATGTCATAGTGTTTTCCATTATTATTAAGAGAATCTCTACCATGTCATAGTGCTTCATCCCATCTGAAATGAAAGGTGCATTCTAAGGGCATTTTCCATTATTATTCAGAGAATCTCTGGCATGTCATAATGTTCCATCCCATTCGAAATGAAAGGCGCATTCCAAGGGGAACATTTTCCATTATTATTCAAAGAATCTCTGCCATGTCATACTGTTCTATCCCATTCGAAATGAAAGGTGCATTCCAGGGGAACCGTTCTCCATTATTATTCAGAGAATCTCTGCCATGTCATAGTGTTCCATCCCATCTGAAATGAAAGGAGCATTCCAAGGGAAGTGTTTTTCATTATTATTTAGAGAATATCTACCATGTCATAGTGTTCCATCCCATCTGAAATGAAAGGCACGTTCTAGGGGAAGCTTTTTCCATTATTATTCAGAGAATCTCTGCCATGTCATAGTGTTCCATCCGATTCGAAATGATTGGCGTGTTCCAAATAAACCAGTTTTCAATATTATTCATAGAATCTCTACCATGTCATAGTGTTCTATCCCATCTGAAATTAAAGGCGCGTTCCATGTGAATCGTTTTCCATTATTATTCAGAGCATCTCTTCCATGTCATAGTGTTCCGTCCCATCCAAAATGAAAGGCACATGTTCCATTATTATTCTGTGAATCTCTGCCATTTCACACAATTGACATGATTTGTTCCTCAACCCTCAATCTCTTAAACTCTTCATCCTTAAAACTATGTATCTTTGAAATATCAAACTCTCAAATGTGTAAACTTTCAAACTTTGAAACTCTCAAACTCTCAACTAAGAAAATGATTCATATTTCAGTTGTTATTTACTATGATGGAGAAATTGGGAAAGATGAATACAAGGTTGTTTTTCAATCAGATCATTATATCTTTCCATCTTTAAAGAGAAACAACACTCTTCACGATTTAATCACAAAAATCTCAAGGAAGGCTTGTGTTGGAAACAATAGAAGACTGGATGCACTGCAGTACTTATTTCAGATTGAAATTTTTCGTTAACATATATATTATTCAAACTCTCAAATGACGACGTTGTTATTATGATGGTTGATGCTTCTAGTCAAAATTCAAACTCTATTATAGAAATGTATGCCACTTTTTTTTATGTGCATCCAGTTCGGGCTATGTCCTTATCCTCCCACTATGGCTTGCATAAACCAGTTGATCAAGTTGACAATCAAACTCAAACAATCTGTAATAATTTCACGTCATTAATAGCTAACCCACCTCCTGTTAGCATACCATCAAGTTCCTGGGGAAGACATTTATCTGCCACTTTTTTCGACCTCAATATGGAAATGCCTTCCAGTTCTACGCGAAAACATTCATCTGCCATCACCTTTGACCTCGATATGGTAGTGCATTCCACACAACCCTCAATTCATAACCTATATGATCATATTCCTTCAAGCTCTAGAGAAAGGCATTCATATGAGAACTTGTTCGAACTAAACATTAGAGTCACAAAAGAACCCTCATATCCTCTAACAGAATATCTTCGTGAGTCAGGAGCAGATGGTGCTAAAACTGGATTATTCTTTGAACCCGAGTCATCGTAATTCAACAAGGACTATGATAATGATGCGGATGAATTTCCTACAAATATGATACAATACGAAACTCCAGCACACATGTATGAAGCTGACTATAATGCGATGTAGGGCCAGAATTTCTTGATATGCCTCATCTTAAAGACTATGAGAAGCATTCATCAGTTAATGATGGTGATTTATACCATGGAATAAAGTTCACATCTAAAGAATAAACAATGATGTCAATTAAGAATTAATAAATTCATAATTCAGTTCAGTCTAGAGTCGATCGATTTACCATCGAAAAGTATGTCTATTATTGTGTCCAACGTTATAACGGCTGCAACTGGATCGTTTGTGTTCAAAGAGGAAGAAGAACATCAGATGCGAACTAACAAAATACAATAATCTGCATATATATTTTGCATAGTGGATTAACCAAGACTATCCAAATTTGGACTCCAACGTGATTTTCCAAGCCATCATGCCTTTGGTCAGAGCAAGCTTCCTTATACCTATTGCATTGCTGACTTTTGCAATACAATCCCAATATGGGTACACCGTCTCCTACAAATTAAAAAGCATGGAAGGCAAAACAAAATTCCATTATAAAACTACACGGTGAATGAGATTCATCTTACAACGAACTACCCAATTGGTTTAATGATAACTCCATAAAAATACTATATTTTAGGCCTTTTTACTTAAGTTATTGATTTTCTAAAAGCCATTTACATAGCATTTTAGCAGTATATAGTTGCATTTAGGAAATATTTGCATGTGGTGGATAAGTTTTACCAAGGCAAATTTTATTTGACTAAACTAATGTTGCTTAGGAGAAGGGTTGTCTATTGGTTGTGAAGATGCATGAAATGACTAAGGAAAAATTTATTTGCCGAGAAAAATTAATTTTCTAGGGCAGTGGAACAGAAGAAGATGACAATGAGGAACAAATTTTCTTTCCAAAGTGAGTTTTATCTCGCCAGTCTGACGTAGTACAAGATAAAATTGCTAACGCCACATGGCCAACTATCCAATGCATCTTATGTGAACCCCTGTTCCTGCTAAGAATTTGGGACCACTGCCTGCTGCCATTTTATTCACACAATGGGTATGAAACCAAGGGTATTTAGGGAATTTTCAAGGGCACTAAACCCTAGAAATTCCCACTATAAATATATCATTATACCTCTCTAAGAGAAAGAGGAGGAGAGAAAAATACCCTAAAGAAAGGATTATATAAAGGTGGTTGCAACACCTCTTTTCCACCGTCCCCTTCTAGTCTGTCCTTGGTGTCCTCTATAGCCAGGCTTCACCGGAGTAGCGACCATGCCCTCGAGAGAGGCTGGTTCCCTAGAGCAGTCATAATGGTGGTCTGATGTCACGACAGAGCTCTTTTTTAGGAGCTTTTCTTCCTTTGTTCTTTATTTCTTATTTTTCTAAGGGATTGTACTCAATGAATATTTTTGGGATGATGTTAACCACACCATAAAATGTTTTATTTGGTATTGGAAATGCTTGGATGAAATTTTATTTTACTGTTAATGGATGATTATGTATGTTTTTGTTAAGTGTTGTTTTATTCACTGATTTAATCTTTTGCCTTAACACTGTAAGAGCTTTTGAAAGATTATCTGGTGCCTTGGCAAAACATTCCTAGTCTTTGTAAGAGATTTTAAAAGATTTCCATTTTTCTAGGAGTTGATACCTATTATTCGAAAGAGTTAGGTTAGATCTACATGAACAATGGATCTAATTTGGGATAGTGAGGTTCTAATGCGCGTTAGAGATAAGAAGAGGATTTTATGCAACTAAAAAGGATAAATGGTTGAGTAGATAGGCTAGCGCTACTGTTTATGTTGAGGAGTATTGTTGTAGCAACAATTTGACAAACCAAGGGATGTAGTTTACGCTGAGTAGTATTGTTGTAGCAAAAGTTTATCAGGTTCCATGCAAGAGATACTCTTGGAACACTTTAGTAAATCCTGTCAGGCAACATAGACATAACATACTAGATCATCCTAGCCATAGAATAATTTCTCGTCCTAGCAAATCCAACCCAAGTGCTTTTGTTTACAGAGTTTTGACAACTTTAGCCTTAGCAACTTTTGTTTATTTACTATCGCATATTTTTCTTGCCACGACAAAATTTATCTTCTTACTTCACTTCACATTTTTCTTGCCTCAGCAAACGTTTTCCATCTATTCATACCAGTTGTCACTGCATATTTTGCTTGTTTATATAATTAAACTTAGATACTTAGGATTAGTCAGTGACACATATTCCTAGTTGTAACAATCTTTTAAAAGCCCTCAAATCCCTATGGAGATTATACTCACTCACTACTATATTACTTGCATCGATTGTGTATACTTGCATAGATTTACAAGCCACAACACACACATTAATATGTAATCATTTAACCTGGTTTAACGACTGAATCTTGGGATAATAGTTGAGTTTGAAACTCGTCATACCTACCATAATGATCGAGTTCTTCGAGATCGATACCAATTCTACCGTGTTTTTTGGACTTACCCATAATGCATTAATGTAGTGAAATACTGTAAAATTGTTGTCCAAATTCATGGTATATTATTTTATGTAAAATAAAAGCAAGTTTTATTATTGACAATCGTCCAAGATGGTAATCGTAACATTCTTCCTGTTGCTTTTGCCCTTGTTGAAGGAGAAGATATAAAGTCTTAGGCTTTTTTCTTGAAAAATCTACGGTTACATGTTATCGCGAGGGAACATATTTGTATCATTTCAGACCGAGAAGATGGGATCAAAGAAGCAATGAACTTTTCGGGTCCAATGTGAAAACCCCCACACATCAATATCATCTCTTTATCTAACATATTATTGCAAACTATCATGGCAGATATAAGAAGAATGATGAACGACAATTAATTATATGCATTGGTATGTTGCATTTTTCTCAATTTCATTTCTCACTTATTTTCATTTTTTTAGACTAACTACTTCATTTCGTTTAGGTTACGAACTCTCACCTCAAACGTTTGAAGTTATGCTTCAAGAATTGTGTGGAAAAAATGAACATGGATACAATTATATCAGTGAAACCAACAAAGAAAAGTGGACAAACGCATACGATGGTGGATATCGATATGGACATATGACAACCAACTTGGATGAGGCAATCAATTCAACTTTAAAGGGGGGCAGTCATTTACCGGTAATTATTTTGGCTAAAACGACGTATTTTCGTTTGGGTTAACTTTTTACCAAGCTTGGGGGACAAGCTCTTACTTGGATACAAAACGGTCATGTTTATCACACACGATTAGTAGCAGATTTGTAGTAAAAGGTTGCAGTATCAAACAACATGTCCGTAATAAGCTTTTTTTGCACCCAAGAATTATTTCGGGTCATAAAAATCCCACGACCTCTACAAGGGATTGAATCTAACTCTTTCAGAGTTAATCAACGAGATAGATATTGTGATTGTGGGGGTTTTCAAACTTTGAAATATTCATGCTTTTATGTCATAACAACTTGCTCATTTTCTTGTCAAGTCTATTAGCGTGTTATGTGGATTTCGTATACCAACTTTCACAAGTATTCAAGGTATATGAATATGAGTTTTCCCCCATAGGTAATGACAAAGACTAGTCGACAGTCATTTTTGTCCGAGTATTTATAATAATATATTATTATTATTATTATCTTACATATTTATTATATATAATATATTAATTATATATATTATTATATTTACAAATATTACAAAAATCAAGGCCCAAATACAAAATAACTCGGGGCCCAATATTACAAACATAACTCGGAACCCGTTTATAGATGTTGACCCGGTTCAGACCCATACTCAGCCCAGAACCAGTCCAAGCCCAATTCCAACAGGCCTGTGAGGAGGCCCGTGCACGCTAGAGTTTCACCAATTGTTTCAGCTCCGCCAATTGCTCACCACCGTTCAATCAGGATAGAAATTAAGGGACCATATCTTCAATCAGCTAGGGTTTTCTCCCTAGTAGTCGCCGCCTCTAGGGATTTTGAACCACTGCCGTTGTCAACATCAAATTCCACAGACTCAAATAGAATAACCTAGAAGAATAATATGAACCGCACACCTCACTACCCTAGGATGAGTCACCACCGTAGGTACGATGAATCACTGGGTAGGGTCATCATTACACTGAACTTGGAGGACTATAAATAGCCCCTATCACCTGCAAAGGAAACACAACAACAACATCAAGGGAGTGAGAACAACGAACAACAGAGGAAAAGAGCTATACGAAGCAAAAACAACAAACCAAAATGAGGTACGAGCAACCAATAGCCAACAACAAACCGAAAAGAAGAAAAAGAAGAACATACCCAAGAGTCTTCAACGTCGCCAGAAAGTTGAAAAGTCGAAGGTAAAATTGTAGATCTAGGTTGATTTACCAACTTTTAGTAAATGAGAGGCTTGAATTCGGGTAGGGGGTGCTACGATCTATGTTTTGGGAGAGTTTGTAAAATTTCTTCCACCGTGAGTGGTGGCCGGTAGCGGCGCAGGACGGTGGCTCTTGGTGGCCGGCTGGTGACCAGCCTCCCCTCCGATGGAGGATGTAGAGAGAAGGCAGAGAGAATGGATTCTCTCATCTAGATAGAGGGAAAAAATGAGAGAAATGAGAGATTTTGGCCCTTTTGGGCCGGTTAGGATCTTTAAATACCCTCCCTAAATGGTGTCGTTTTGGGAAGAGACCGTGTGTGTAATTTTACAAGCGGGAAAATTACACCCATGGTCCTTCAAGCCTTGTATTCTTCACTTTTGATCACCAAAATCAAGTTTTGCGTATTTCAATTTTAGTTTCGTATTTTAATTATTTTTATTTTAGTCCTTACTACATTTATATATATATATATATATATATATATTTAGGTTAAATTATATTTTAGCCTCGAATTTTAATTTAGGGTAAATTATATTTTTAGTATAATATTTTAATATTATTTCAAAATTAGATTAATTAATTTTGATATTTCATATTTTAATCAATACTTATTATTATAATATCAATTATAATATTAGTATATTTTATATATTAAGATAACTTTATATTAAATATTATTTAGTAATTATTTATTATTTGTAAGTTTAAGTTTAAATACAAATTTATCATTTACTACAAAGGCACTAATTAATAAATCCGGGTACCAATTTTTTGGGCGTTATTGGGGTGCTAATCCTTCCCTATACGTAACCGACTCCTGAACTCATTTTTCTGGTAAGCAGACCCGAGTTGTATTATTTTAATATTATTCCGAGGAATTTTTATTAGAATAATATGACACTTTGGTGACCAATCTCATCAAATTAAAAGATTGGTGGTGACTCTACAATTTGGTGTTTTATCTGATTCATAGAGGATAAGCACTTACTTTTTCGAGACAATTTACACCTTTTGGGGTGTACTATTTGCATTCTCCGTCACCAGGGCAGAGAAACGTCTCGACAACTTGGTGACTCTGCTGGGGAATTTTATTTAAAAAAACGAGAGTCCAACCACCAATTTATTAATTATTCATCTTTACAATAAATAATAAATTTATTTTAATTTTGTTTTAATTATTTTAATAACATTTTGTTTTTATGTGTACAAATTTAATTTTAGGTCATTAAAATAGAATAACAGGTTGTATATTATTTTTATTTTATGCTTTTCCTCACCCACTATGCACTGCATTCATGACATGAGCTAAACCCCCGCTCTTATCCTGTTAAGTGAATGAGAAACTACTCTCTCGTGTGGTTTTCACCTCCGTATGGGATAGGGGATCATTCTTTGAGCTCACACCTTATGTTCCTCGTGTGGTTTTCACCTCCGTATGGACAAAAGGAAGCGTGTTCCTTCGAATTGATCTTAATCCAAAAGTCTGTAATGGACCGTGATTGAGGGTTTGGTAGTCCAAATGGACACCAACAAAGGACAATTCGTTGACCCTTCTTACTCTAGAGCCAAAACCCAACATTTAATAAAACTTAGAACTGGAATCTAGGTGAGGCCTAGCCTGATTAAGTCTCATAAGATTAAGCACACAAGGAAAAGCAATATTGAGCCTTTTGATTTATTTAGTATTATCTTATTTTCTGAATAAAGGCATGTGAACTAGAAATTATGCGGTTAGGTTATTTTTCCAAACAAAGCATGGAACTTGGATATAATTTTTCCTTACTAATCAGTTTTTTCCATACATATTAATTCTTCTGTTTTCATTTTCTTAACATGACATGCTCAAGGGTGTTGATTCAAGAGTGATTATCAAAATCAAAGGCTTTTATTATAGACAAAGGGTTTCACGATCAAGTAATCTGTGAAGCAACCAAAAAAGGGTACCTGGAGGAAGCTTTTAAAATAATGGAGGGATATGTACATAAAAATCCTGTTATACTGGTACCAAAAGCATTTTATGGTAAGAGCATCAATAGAAGCAGTCACAAGGGAGATAATTTTTATGAAGCTCAAGCCCCTTTTTAGAAAGACGAAAACAAGAAATTGAGCACAGAGGTCGAAGTCATGCTTGATGATTTTCGAAAAGTCAGTCAGACCTTCAAAGATATTGGACTAGGAAATACCCCTGAAAAATGGATAACAAGAATTATTAAACTGAAGAGTGATACTGGCTATTGGAAAAAGAAGCATGAGGATCAAACAAAGAAATTCTCCTATGACTTTCAAATTGCTGAAAATATATACAATACAACCATCACCAATTTGGAGAAATGTCAAGCTGAAAGCCATATATTGAAGAGGGATATATGCAACCTGGAAACTTCATATCTGATCCATCAATGTGAGATTAATGCTTAATTAAAATCCACTAGAGCTCAGAACCACACATTGCTGAAAATAGTGGATAATTATGGAGATCTGGTACAAGAACTTCTTGAACATAAAGGTTCTCTGATAAAGGAAAATGAGCAACATTGTCTACAAATTCAGAAAATGGCAGGTAAGGTTCAAGAAAAAGAAGATGACATAAAGAAAGTTGTTGCTCAAGCAATGAAAGTGGCCCGCAAGCTAGTGGACTTAGTTGGTTTTATAAGGGAACTGAAGCAGGATGATGATCTGATTATGGAGCATAAATGGAAATTAACTTGGCTTTTTAAGGAGATAGAGAAATTAGGAGGAAAAGTTATCCCTTATATGTAATGATCTTTTGGATTGTACTAAAAAATCCCTTTTTTTGTTTTCAATGGAAGCTGTTTTAAGATAATTACTCTTGAATTACACCTTTTCATACATGCATTTACATATACATTTTTACATTCACAATCATGTTCTGCATAGCCTGATAACATGTATCAATCATGAAAGCATGGGAGTAATCAGTGAAAGATTTTGAAATCAGGAGTTCTGAAAATCAGGGGCAGGTCTTAAAAAAGATTGAAAGCAATGAATGAAATATTAGCTCGAGTTGGAAGGATTGAGAGAATCCAAGAACAAATTATGGAATTCCAACGAGAAATTCTTGATGAAACAAGAAGGTTTCGAGCTGAGTCCAGGAAACAAATGTCTGAAATGATGAGTATGATGGTTACTCTGTTGTATGGGGGGAAAATGTTAGAAGACTCTATGGAGCATAAAAAGATGAAGGTCTCAGGAAAAAGTCTGGATTTCAATAACATGATGATAAATGACCAAGAACCTGTTGTTGAATATAGAAATCCAACCCATTTTCACGAATCAGGAAATATGACAGATAGCATGAACATTGAAGCTGGTACAAAAAAGAGAAACATGGAACATGTCCCATTGAAAATGGATAAAAAATGCAAGAAGGAAAAAATGATGACACATGTCATTCCAATTCCAATTTCGTATTCAGAGTTGTTTCCCTTTCTATTTGAAAGTGATCTTGTAGCACCCATCCCTTATAGTACTTATTTGCATCCAAGTTGGAAAAATATCAAGAGTCCATGCAATTATCACTCTAGAGATTTTGGTCATTCTATAGAAAATTGCATAATGCTAAAATTAAAAGTCCAAGACCTAATGGCAGAAGGGTTATTATGTTTTGAAAATGGGAAACCTAAGCTCCTTAGGAAACCAAAGCTGGTTGAAAAGGAGAAATTTTCAAGTCAGCTCATCTCTCAAGATGATGGTTGAAAGTCAGACATTCAAAGCAAACATTTTCAGGAAAGCAATAGCAAAGAAATGATCATATAAAGGGAATCTCTACCCTGTTTTGCTTCAATCTCATATAACAAGTTATATGCTAAATTACATGAAGCCCAACTTATTGCCCCATGTCTAGCTAAACTTTTGGTACCACCTTACCCAGGATGGTATAATGAAAGGGTCTTTTGTGAGTATCATGCTGGAATCCGAGGACACTCCATTGAAAATTGTGGCAACTTCAAACGACTAGTTCAAGATCTTCTGACTCATGGAGTTATAGAAGTGGATGCTAACAGTCAATCCATTTTGATCAAACATTTGGGAGTCAACTACAGAAATGATGTTGATAGTGTCAAAACAAATAAAGGACATTACAAGGCCAAGGAAGATGAAGTATGTATGGCAGATTTAATAATCGATACTTCTCTCAAGATAAAAGAAGATACAAAAATGAGCAATGAAAGAGCAAAATGAAAGGTAATTCGAGACTGGACTACAGGTTTAAAAAGAAGCAAGGTAGATACAATCTTGGAGACATTTGTATCATATTTTAAAATCAAGAGAAACAGAGGGCAATTCAAAAAGAAAAGAAAATGCTACTCCAAGTACAGCTGCAAGAAATATCCGTAACCAGGATACAATAATCTTCGCTAAAGAGATTTATTATGAAATTCAAATTGAGCCCAATTACCAGTCAGAAAAGATAATAACAAGATTTAATCAAGATATAGCTCAGGAAAAAGCTGAGATTGTGTATCTAAAAGCTCATGCAAAGAAGCTACCCAAGAAATGATCAAGAAATGGGGTACAAATATAGACAAAGATCCTGGTCTGATTATACACCCAACATCTCACTATTGTACTTTTCATTTTGTAGCATCTTGTTTGAACATGTTTTTGTTCCTTTCTCCGCCACTTTTGTAATAAAAATGCGTTACTTTTAAGGTTATGAGCATTGAATCAATTTTACAATCTTGTGTTTCTTTGAATATCATTAGATTAAAAACTCTTTATAATTAGAGTTATATATTTTTGGCAAAGTATCAAGATTGAAAACAGAAAGAAAAGTATCCTGACCTTACCTTAGAGAAGAAAATGCATCCCCCAAATACTACCCTTTCCACAAAAATGAGAGAGCTTTCTCCAATGCAAGGAATTAGACAAAAGGTTTGGTATTGATATTTAGAAGCATACAACGTGGGGCATATTTTGTAACATTGCAAAATTGACTAGATTACTTTTTTATTGATGAGATTCGACGATGAAACTTTGACAAATCTAGTCTAAGTCAGTTGCTCGGGACTTGAAATTTGATAATGAGATTTTCTGAATTTCACCAAACACGTAGACTATAACAGGTTCTCATAAAAAGTAAGAGTTATATATAAATAGCCCAATGAAGGCTAATTTCGATAAAGATGAATTCAGCTTGCCAAAATGGCAAAAGAAAAAGTTGTTATAAAAAGTGAAATAAATACCTGTTATAGTCTATTTCACACACGTGCACACGAAAATCTCATTATTAGACTGATATTTTCACACTACTTTGGATAGAGTCAAGGATTTTAGAGAATTGAAATGGAGTATTCTAGAAGGTCTAGTAACTGTTATGCTAGATTGTGTCATTTTGTATGCATCCGGTTAAAGATACCAAGTCCAGAAAGTGAGGCATGTGACAATGTTTGCAAAAGAGTGAGAGATGAGTAACATCTTCACTAAGATATAACCATAGAAAATAGGGAAGCTAACCTGAAACTAACCTCTCAATCTTGATACTTAGCAAAGAACTATAACTCTGAAAAAGTAAAAGTTATTGATTCTTTTGATATTATTTGAATTCATGCTTATGATTTGATTCTATTGTGAACCTGTAAGGGGCGATATTTTACAAAATTCTTTCATTTTTTGATAAGAAAGGAGGAAGAACATTTTCAAACAGGATTGTCTCAAATGAGAAAGGACACTGAGTCAAATTTATGCCTATTCTACCCTTATTAAAAAGAATAAGCAAGGCCAGAATGATGAAACATTTCACATTCTTGAAAGTAAGTGGCCTGAGAAATAAAAAATTTGAAGAACCAAACTTATACCATTCCCTTTGGGGCAAACAATTAAGAAGAAGGTGATTACCTCATTTGGAAGAGGTACATATCTCAAGCATTTCTGTCAGAAGGATTAGTTATCTCTTACGTTTGTGACAACATGAAAAGAATCCCTTAAGTTACTTAAATAACATTGTTGTTTAGTAACACTGGAATGAGAGCATTCAAGATTATGATATTTAGCACCAAGGAAGCCACATGTGTACCTACAAGGGAGCATTATCAAAATTAGTCCTCATGAGAAACATGAATGGACATTAAGAGTAAACATTACAACTTGGAATATTGGGGCATGCTAAAGGCCTATTTAATTCAAAAATAATCCATGTGGGCATACTGAAGGCCCATTTTAGACAAAAATGATCTAACAGGGTATTTTGAAGGCTCGCATCAATAAAAAAGCAAATGATGGGGCATGCTAAACCCTGAACATCCTATGGAAAGATCATCGATTTGAGCAAACATTTCCTTTGAGGTAGAAAGGTATGAAGAATGAAAATGGTGAAACAATGACAATAGAGTTGACCATACATCACTATTCTGTCCACCATGTGATCGCATTATCCCCACAGAAGCCACAAGAAAAGATGAATGTGTTGTCAAATGTTCCCAAATATGATCTCAATTGTATTATTATTGGAATATCATTGTGACATCATATAAAATCTCTGAACATCATGAAAAGAGTTCCCTGGTTGAGAAATCTAAGTAGAAACCTCATGAAAGGATAAATGTATTGTCAAATGTGTTACGAACCAGTAATTATGGTGCTTAACCAATATTATGATCATGTGGTATTTTCAGATAAAATTTGTCTTTTTCAATCCCAAGGTCAGAGATAAGAAATGATGAAGATTTCTTTCCACGAATGAACGTTAGAACTTTAACAACAAGAAACTAGTGGAGCCAACTAAGATTGAACAATGGATTGTTGTTAAATATCTTGACATGATATGGTTTGAATAACCTTATTTGAGATCTGATTAGAGGAGGAGACGTGAAAGGAATTAGGATAAAATCCTTCTTGTGAATAGATTTGATTAGATGTGGAGACGTGAAAGGAATTAGGATAAATCCTTCTTGTAATGTGTTGCAAGAGTCAAATCAGAACAGACGTGGCTAATATCCTGATTGATCTCTGTTAAGTTTAACATATATATCGCTTTTCAAAAATGATAGATTCTCTTTTCAAAGACGGAAGCTTTATCAGATTTTTACACAAGTACAAATAAAGACAGTTGGTTTTATCAAGAAAAGTGGGGCAACAAGGTCATAGTTCTAAGTATGGCAAAAATCTTATAAATGAAACATTTCTTCTAAAGGTAAAAGGAGACACCAAGGTACAAGTTGATCAGATGATTCTTCAGAAATGCCAGTTTTATAGCATAAGTTGTTATACTGTTTGAATATAGTCCTGAAAAAAAAGAAGAAAAATATCAAAACTTCGGAGTTAAATGAAGATTGATACATTCATGCATTCATAGGAACATTATTTGCATTCATCATGCATTACATTGATACATTTGATTGCATTTACACGAAGATACAGTAACAAAATACCTTATAAATGTAAAATAGAATTCGAAACATGAAGCACATTTAGAGAAGCAAACATTTAAAGAATAGATGGATGCAATCCACAGAGGAACCATTACTTTTGGGGCATGCCCAACCAAAAATTTATTTTGAAAAATGAGAACACGATTTTCAACATTTCTCATTTAAACTTTGCTAAAAATGAAATTTTTGAAAAGTAAGAAAGTTTCTTACCCAGTAAATTATTTCCCACGAATTTGTAAATCCTTCGGGTCATCTGTAAGTCTTTCGAGCATGATTTTTAAATCCTTCGGGTCATCTGTCAGTCTTTCGAGCAAGATGATAAAGTCCTTAGGGCCATCCGCTAAACCTTTGGGTAGGATGTTTACATATGATTTTCACATGAAAATGAGATAGCGATTTTCAAAGTTTCTTATTTAATGTTCTAGAAAATCAAATTTTTGAAAAGTAAGAAGTCTCTTACTCAGTAAATTATTTATCACGAATTTTGTAAATCCTTCGGGTCATCTGTAAGTCCTTCGAGCATGATGTTTAAATCCTTCGGGTCATCTGTCAGTCTTTCGAACAATATGATAAAGTCCTTAGGGCCATCTGTCAAACCTTTGGGTAGGATGTTTACATATGATTTTCGCATGAAAATGAGATAGCGATTTTCAAAGTTTCTCATTTAATGTTCTAGAAAATCAAAATTTTGAAAAGTAAGAAGTCTATTACTCAGTAAATTATTTATCACGAATTTTGTAAATCCTTCGGGTCATCTGTTAGTCCTTCGAGCATGATGTTTAAATCCTTCGAGTCATTTGTCAGTCTTTCGAGCAAGATGATAAGTCCTTAGGGCCATCCGTCATACCTTTGGGGCAGGATGTTTACACTATTTAATTCCAGTCTCCACGGAAGAGTAGTGGAACAGATTTTTATCAAAATTTATAGTCAACTAGACAAAAACTTATTGTCTTTTTTATCTTTGTTTTATTCTTGTTAACACAAAAATAAGCAAAGAATGGCAGCTGTCGACAGTCATTTTTGTCTGAGTTTTTTATTATAATAATAATAATATATTATTATTATTATCTTACATATTTATTATATATAATATATTAATTATATATATTATTATATTTACAAATATTAAAAAAATCAAGGCCCAAATACAAAATAACCCGGGGCCCAATATTACAAATATAACCCGGAACCCGTTTACAGATGTTGACCCGGTTCAGACCCATACTCGGCCCAGAACCAGTCCAAACCCAATTCCAGCAGGCCTGTGAGGAGTCCCATACACTCTAGGGTTTCACCAATTGTTCCAGCGCCGCCAGTTACTCACAACCGTTCGATCAAGATAGAAATTGAGGGACCAGATCTTTCATCAGCTAGGGTTTTCACCCTAGCAACCGCCGCCTCCAAGGATTTTGAACCACTGCCGCTGTCAACATCAAATTCCACCGCCTCAAATAGAAGAACCCATAAGAACAATATGAACTGCACACCTCCCTACCCTAGGGTGAGTCACCACCGTAGCTCCGGTGACTCACCGGGTAGGGTCATCATTACACCGAACTTGGAGGACTATAAATAGCCCTCATCACCTGCAAAGGAAACACAACAGCAACAACAAGAGAGCGAGAACAACGAACAACAAAGGAAAAGAGCTATACGAGGCAATAATAACAAGCCAAAACGTGGTACGAGCAACCAATAGCCAGCAACAAACCGAAAAGAATAAAAAGAATAACTTACCGAAGAGTCCTCAACGTCATCGGAAAGTTGAAAAGTCGAAGGTAAAATTGTAGATCTAGGTTGATTTACCAACTTTTAGCAAATGAGAGGCTTGGATTCGGGTAGGGGGTACTACGATCTACGTTTTGGGAGAGTTTTTAAAATTCCGGCCACCGTGAGTGGTGGTCGTGAGTGGTGGTCGGTAGCGGCGTCGGACGGTGGCTCTGGGTGGCCGGCTGGTGACCGGCCTCCCCTCCGATGGAGGATGTAGAGGGAGGGCAGATAGAATGGACTCTCTCATCTAGAGAGAGAGAAGAAATGAGAGATTTTGGCCCTTTTGGGTCGGTTAGGGTCTTTAAATATCCTCCTCGAACGACATCATTTTGGGGAATGACTATGTGTGTAATTCTATAAACGGGTAAATTACACCTGTGGTCCTTCAAGCCTTGTATTCTTCATGTTTGATCACCAAAATCAGGTTTTGCGCATTTCAATTTTAGTTTCGTATTTTAATTATTTTATTTTAGTCCTTACTACATTTATATACATATATATATATATAGGTTAAATTATATTTTAGTCCCGAATTATAATTTAGGGTAAATTACATTTTTAGTATAATATTTTAATATTATTTCGAAATTAGATTAATTAATTTTGATATTTCATATTTTAATCAGTACTTATTATTATAATATCAATTATAATATTAGTATATTTTATATATTAAGATAACTTTATATTAAATATTTTTTAGTAATTATTTATTATTTGTAAGTTTAAGTTTAAATACAAATTTATCATTTACTGCAAAGATACTAATTAATAAATCTCGATACTAATTTTTGGGCGTTATGGGGTGTTAATCCTTCCTCATACGTAACCAACTCCCGAACTCATTTTTCTGGTAAGAAGACCCGAGTTGTATTATTTTAATATTATTCTAAGGAAATTTTATTAGAATAATATGACATTTTGGTGACCAATCTCATCGAATTAAAAGATTGGTGGTGATTCTACAATTTGATGTTTTATCTGATTCATGGAGGATAAACACTTACTTTTCTCGAGACTAGTTACACCATTTGAAGTGTACTATTTGCACTCTCCATCGCCAGAGCATAGAAACGTCTCGACAAGACCCTAATGAGGTTCAGACTTGGCTTTCAATTATACCAGATCAGAACTTATTAAAGGAGCCAGGTCGTCTAAAATCCACTTGAATTCATTGTGATATGGATATTCGAGAGACGTTAAGATAAAACTTAAGATGTGGCCATTGTAAAAATCCCGACCACAATAGGAGAAACTGTCCATCTCTTTCATCATCACGTAACCGTTGACCACCACTCATGTAATCATATTTTCTAATGTTTCAACTTATGTTATTTGATTTTCTTTTAGTTTTAAATAATGTGATTTCAACTTGTTTATTTTACAAGATGACTCTTTCGTCTATCTATATAATTTTTCAATTAAATGTTTAACATTTATTTCTTACAATCTAACATACAACCAACTTTAACATTACCCTACTTTAAAAACACAAACATTCTAGCATACAATCAATTTTAACCCTAAAATTCTTTAAAAACTTAAACCATACAAATATAACACCCTAAACCACTAAAAATACCTTAAAACTAATTACAAAACCCTAAAATCACTTTAACATAAAATCCTAAACTGGGCATGAGAGGCACATTCCGTACGACGCGCCATTCATAAAACCCATGGAATGTGTGTTTCATGAGACGCGTCTTCCCTCCCCCGATTAAGTCACATCTCCCCTCCCTCGATTAAGTCGCATCTCCTACCGTGCACCTCCTTCTCTCTCCTGAAAAAAAGGTGTTAGATCGGGAAATACTTAGGAAAGGTGTTTGATAGGTAATATGTTTTTAATAGGGTTATTTTTTGGTGAAATGACTTTTTTTTTCCTTTGGAAAGATGGCGACTTCACAACTACATGCTATAAAAACATTCCCTGGTGTTACTGATCTCCCATGAATCTGGATGTGCAAGCAAAGCTTTTTTGCCTTTCACTTTGATTTAATTCCCATTCTGTGTTTTCTTTTTCCATTTATATGGTACATTTTTAATTTTATTTCCAATTAAGCTGTTATTTTGGTAAGTCATCTCCCTTTTAACTAATTTATTTTTTTTAATTAAGGATGGCTGTTGCTTTTACTATTGTTTGTCCATCCACTTCTATCTCCGTCACTTATAATCCCACTCTGATATCGTCATTCTCATATTTTAGCTTTACTCAACCCTGGGTGTTTCTCTTTTCTTTCCTTTAAGATCATAGCATTTTTTTCTTGTAGAGCTTCAATAGTGTCAAAGGTTTCATCCTTTTCAAAAATTTTACTCAACTTCTCTAGTTCTCCCTTTTTTGCCTTTTTCTGCGAATTTCCTTGCTGCTACTTCTTTGCCTTGCAATCAAATTTCGGAGCTTTTTTTTCTCTTTGCTTATTAGGTTGTTTTAGGTGTGATTTCTGAAATTTGTTTCTGTCCTTGTTGAATAATAAAAGATTGGATTTTTATCTTTGGTCTTTTGAAGGTATCCATTGGAGATTGATAATGGTGATGGAAAGTCCAAGATGGAAGAATATGAAGTCGTAGAACAGATTGGAAGAGGAGCTTTTGGAGCAGCTTTCCTTGTTCTCCATAAACTTGAGAAAGTCAAGTACGTATTCTACCCATTTTGTTTTTTCTTGCTGTTTCCCCCCAATTGAAAACCTTTGAGGAAATCTTTGATATAAAATCTTATTCTTCCCAAAGAAACAATTATTCTAAACGAGAAATTCCCATGTGGTTGTTAATGTTTAGATTGTTCTTTGATTTTTCTGTTCTTACTCAAGAATTTCTGGAATGCAAAAATCAATATTTCTTGTGACTGTTTATGCAGCAAAGCTAATTATTGACTGGATATGTGGCCTTAATTTCATTATTGCAGCTGTCAACACTGTTTCCATGTCTTTTAGCAATTATTGACTGAAGCTAGCAGTTATGATATGTTTTTATTTTCCATATATGTTAGGTATGTGTTGAAGAAAATTCGCCTGGCTAAACAGCACACCAAGAGGTCACTTTCTTAACATATTTCCTCATCATTTTTGTTTAACATGTGAGTTGTGTGAAAGTAGCTGGGGTTATTCCTAATATTTTCATGTTGAATTATCCACATAACATTTTTTTGGATTTTCCTGTCTCATATGCTCATGGTCAAATTTCATTCATTAATCTTTCTTAGTGTTCAAATTCTCATGGTCAAATGAAATCCTGATTCTAGAATTTTGGGTTTGATTATGGTTGTCTATGTTTTTTTCAACAATCAAACTTTGTAATGTGATGACCCTTGGTTGTGAATCTTTATCTACTATGGGATTTTTGAATCCTTGAGTTCTCCTTTTACCAGTCCCATCCTTCTTGCCACTCTGAAGGCTCCGCCCGCCGCCTGCAATCTTTATTTTTTTTTCACTTTGATTGATTCAGAAAGGATTTATTTTGGTTGAGTAAAATATAACTTCACTTAATCCACAAAATCACTTGTGAAACGATGCCAAAGATGTCTGGATATCTCATTCTTTGGAATGTAGTAATTTTTTCATATCGCTAACCAAGAAACCTTAATTCATCTCTAGGCAGTCCATGTTTGATAATGTGTTTCTCATTATGTTCTTTATTTTTATTTTATTTGCATGGCAGATGGAACTGATTTCCAAATTGAACAGCCCATATATTGTGGAGTACAAAGATGCTTGGGTTGATAAGGTGGACTTTATGACTATTTTAGATTTTCTCTTTAGATGAAAGAGCTTCTACAAAATATTATAATTTATATTGCTGAGGACACGATTAACTCGTCAGTGATTTGTTAATTTGTCTTCATTCTTCTCAGGGAAACTGTATAAGCATTGTAACTAACTACTGTGAAGGAGGGGACATGTAAGTTACCTTTGAAACGGAGTCTTTTTTTATCATATTTTTGTAGGAATATGCAAGTTCTTTGACCATCTTATGCACATTCTAGGGAATTTTTATGCTCAGAGACTGCATTACTATAAATCAGACCTTTTATTGTGAGTTAAGAACTTCCATAATTTTTGAGTCGACATAATTTCTCATTGCTATTGTCAACTGTAGATGTAACATAAATTACTTTGGCAAATTGGCCAAAAACTGCAGATTCTTATCTTAATGTTTTTAACCTTTCAACAGAAGCAGTCTCGAATTGATGGGTGGGATTTATAGTTGGTTATATTGATATGTATCATTTTCCTCAACTTTGATTGGATTATAATGTAACTAAATAACAATTGGAATTCCACTAGGAGAAAAAAAATAGCAAATTCAATCTGATTCTTGTAAAGCACTAACTGGGGCACTTAAAATTTTTGTTGGAATAAGGGCTGAGCTTATTAAGAAGGCCAGAGGTATTCACTTTCCCGAGGAGGTAATAGAAATATTATTGCGGCTGAACTACTTACGTGCACCTGCTAGAGATTTTATTCACCTTTAATTGTTTTCTCTGGGTTTCTAGAAAATATGCAAATGGATGACTTAGTTGCTGTTGTCCGTGGACTACCTGCACTCAGATCGTGTTCTTCATTGGGATCTGAAGGTAATGCCTTTATCTTCATCCCTATAGCGAGGAAAGTTCATAAATGATGATGCTGTGCTCTAACTTCCATTTAATCCCAGTGTTCCAACATATTCCTCAATGAAGGAAAATGACATCCGGCTTGGTATGAAGGCAAACGGATTTCTAGAAAGGGACTGTGTTCTCTTTATTAGGTTTGGATGTCTTTTTTTGTCTTCTAAGATATGTATGTCTTATATGGAATTTACAGGTGACTTTGGACAAAATTACTTAACACGGAAGACCTTGCTTCCTCGGTATGCACTTGTGCTAATATTTTCCTTTTATGAAATTTCTTTGAAAGTTTTCTTTAAAAACCTGTCTTAGAAGTCATTCGATGCAATGAAATGTGTTTGAGTGCGGAAAAAACACTGTTGTTAATAAATGACAAAAAACTTTTGGTTATAGAATTTTTGAAAACCAGTTTTAAGGATTCATTCTGATGATCTTATATGGTCTGCATATTCTCAATAGGTTTTTGGCACACCCAACTATATGTGTCCTGAGCTCCTCGTAGATATACCTTATGGCTACAAATCGGATATATGGTCTCTTGGTAAGAATTTCGAAGCATAATTCTGAGATGCGGAATCCGTTGAACTTTTAATTAGGAGTGACAAAAAATTATTTTTTTAGGGTGCTGTATGTGATTGCTGCACATCAACCAGCATCTTATTTATCTATAAATGTGAGACTGGTTTGCTTGGAGAGAAGAAAACAAACAAATATAATTTGTGGATTGTTCTGAATAAGAAATGCTGATTTATGGATAGATAAAGCTTGCTATGTTTTGTATAACATGTGTTACTTGTATTTATTGCATTTTTTTTCTTGTTTATTATATTATTTTGTCATTATCATTTGGATAAATTATATGTTCATTATACATGTTGAAGTTTATCATTGGATAACTGCATTTTAAAAAGTTATAATATCGTTATTCTGTTCATGTTTTTCAGAAATGTACAAACAAAACGAAGTTCAAAAAGAATAATCAATGAATTATTAGGTACTCTATGGTTTCTGATATTTCTAGCTTACTGCAAATAGAAAGCAAAGAAAGAAACAAGGGAGGCTCCAACTCAGGACCCGAGAACAGGCAATATGGTGGGTGCGACGCAGCTATCTAGGCTCGGGGTAGGAGCTGAGGCAGGGGCAGAAACGGGCCGCCAGCGGCCACGAATGCGCTCATGGAGGTGGCGGTGACAATGACGGCACATGAGATCTTCTTCATGTCCATGATATTGAAGAATAAGCTTATCGAGTGGTGAGACGAGAACAAAACCTAAGGATTTTGTTTGTGATTTTGTATATATATATTTTTTATTTTCCTGGCTGGTCTGAAGAACAAGAATGAAGGTAAGGAGTATTTTAAAGGTAGAATTCATGTCTATTTTAAGCAAGAAAAATATTTACGTATGGTTTTGCATGTTCTGAGGACTGAGATTGATTGTACATGATTTTTTGGATAGTTAAATTTCACATTTTTGGTTGGGACATCCCATATGTCAATATCAAATGTCTCTCCCACCCTCGTGGCAGAATCTATCAAGGTTAGTGAATCATAACAGTTGAGAGGACGTGGCATTTGGAGAAAATATTTGCTCAACTTCCCATGGATGTGGCAAATCAAGTTTTGGGTTACCCGATCCCTCGATTCTCATCCATTCAAGACTCGTACTGCTAGAAATATTCTGTCAATGGGGTCTTCACAACCTGTTCGACATATATTAATCTCAGTTTTGGGAAAGATGGAAAGGAGAACTTATCTTGAATTTGGAAGGTGTCAATCCCATCTCGATGAAAATATTTTATTTGGTTGGTGTGGCGTGATAGATTGGTAACAAATGCTCGTCGGGTCTCATGGGGGATGATAAGTTCGGCGGGATGCATGTCACATATGAGGTTGTCCTTGGGAAAACTTAAGTCACATCTTGAGGGATTGCACCCAAGCGCAAAGTATTTGGAATCCATGCATCCCTAGTACTTTGCATGGGATCTTCTGTTCTTATGATATGAAAAGTTGGTTTTTAGACAACATTAATTTCACAAAGCAAACATAAGAGGCAGTGATTTAGTTTGTTACCATCATTTGGAGGTTGTGGACAGTACGATGCAAAAGGATTTTTGAACCAGATGAGTTCGTTTATGATGGTGTCGCCCTCTGGCGTAATATTAGCACCACTACTAAGGAGGTGATGATGGCAAACAAAAAACTGTTAGTTATGCTTTCATACATTGATCATAAACGCAACGGAAAAGATCGTTATAAATACCTCCAGCCATTGCCTACACCTTATGTTGAAATTCGAGATTTCAATGCACCACTATCAAATACATCGAATCACCGTCGACCATCACCAAACACCGTTGAGCACTTCGAACTTGACTACACGAAAGCTAGAACTGCCAAGTATCTTCTAAGAACTCGAAAACCTCACTAGATGGAATAAATTCCCAACTCTCTATATGTGGAAATGCTTTGAATGTTTTTGGTTTGATGTTTAGGGACCTTGGCTAGATGGATATTTATAGGTGTGGTTCCCCATAAAAAAACCACCATAAACTACCTCAACCCATATCTCACGTAAGTGAAATGGGAGAGTGGAAAATGGGAATTAACTCCCACGAACCATGAAACTACCAACATTCTCCCACTTGGTTCGTAATGACCATGAGCACTTAAAGTCAAAACACAATGCACTAATCATAGTGATATTTTCTCTTATAGTTGAGTAATATCTTCCATGTATCACAATGTATCATGTCTCAACACTTTGCCAAATTTCTTAATGAATAAATCCAATGTTTATTTTAAGTCCAAACTTTAGTGATATTTCTTGAAAAAATTAAAATTAATGCACACAAAACAAAATGAGAAGTATCAAACTGAATAGAATTTCATTCAAATCATTCTTACAATGAAAATTTACAAAGTGGAAACAAGTCCCATAGTGACAACCTGATCCTTAAATTTATGTGGTGGCATGCCTTTAGTTAAAGGATCAACTAACATTTGCTCAGTGTTAATGTACTCAATGACCACTTTCTTTTTTTAACACATTCCCTTATAGCTAGATACTTAATGTCGATGTGTTTACTTTGACTTCCACTTTTGTTATTCTTAGCCATAAAGACAATAGCAAAATTGTCACAATATATCATTAATGGTCTAGAAATTGAGTCCACAAGTCTAAGCCCAGATGTAACACCCTAAACCCGAATGGACCTAAAGTGCCACATTGGGCTACCGAGACAATTCCTGATTTTCAAAATATGATCATTTTCTTTTTTTACATACATCATGGTGTAAAATAGACATACAAGATAGTTATTAAAAACATTTTATAAACCAAAGCGCCATGATATATTTTTAAACCAAACTAATACAAACTCAAAGTTTAATAAACCATATACATGAGTAAGGTTCTATGAATATATGCCCAATAAAGTTACACTACAGTGCTCTGACGGAGATACTGGAAGTCATGCTGCAATGGTGCTCCACGATCGGATAAAGCTATTGAGATGTAGTATAATCGCTAATCTAGAACAGCGTTATGAGTCTCATAAACACAAGCATGCTAAAGACATGGTACTAAGTAGTAGGTACATACATGATCTTAATCAAGTGCTAAGGGTTTAACTGTTCTATGGCAAAAGTAGGAATCTCATACTTCCCTTAATCCTTTGTTAAGGGCCTCTCCATAGATATACCTCTAAAGGGCCTCTAACAACACTGACTGTAACTGTTGTGCATGATCTAAATATGACATTGACACTCTGAATGCAACACTAACTCTGTTATGCATTGACTGAATGCAACCCTGACTAGTAGTTGACCTCATATAGCCATCAAACACTAGTTAACTAAGGAAACTCGGTGTCATATAGTATCGCTGAAAATCCCACTAAGCTACAAAATGATCTCCTGGTCTCACATAACTATTAGGTAGATCATGGAGGGGGAACTCGGTGTCACATAGCATCAGTACAATTCCCGCTCAACTGAAGCATTGGCTCGGTCTCACACAGCCAAGCCAAGCTCTAAGGATATTTGTTATACTAGACTAATATAACTATACATACATATCTAAAAGCCCAAAGTCCATACAACATTGATATCACTAACCCACTCCTCGTGAGTGTTTGGGTCTCGTGCCCTAGTTGGCCATTGAAGTGCCCCGCGCACTGACAATGCCCCACTGGGGAAATTAAGGTAGCATGGCTATACCCTAGCATAGTTGGACATACTAAAGTGAGGTCATCCTCTTACTAGTTGTTATCTCGCTCGTTCCCTCACCTAGAATGTTATTTAAAGGTTTATTAGTCTGTTACTGTTGTTAGTTTATTAAACAACTCTATTATGGTCACTCATTACTTAAGGGAATTTTATTCTCTTATATATCTGAAAATGTATCTATGCATTTCGTGATTTTACAATGATTACTTTGTTTGTTGTTCACTGCTTGTAACACTAGCTAGCTCGATACTTGACTTGGGTTCATTACTGGGTAGCAACACTCTAATCGCTCTTATCGTACTTTTCCCAAATATCCCTTGGGTTGGAGGGACAACTTATACGTTCTTGGTTCACTGAAATTCTCGAAGAAAACAGTTTCCAATAATATTGAGTTTGACTTACTTATTGTACTGCTTGTCGATATATCCTCTATAACGATCTTCACTATTAACTATTCAATATGTGCTCGACTGAAGATACTTGACATATTACGTTTAGTTTGGTTACTTCAGTTGTAACCCACTTCTACGGGTGTTTCTAGGGCCTTATTGTAATACCCCAAATTTTGGTTAGTGACCAAAATATAAATTTTGAAAGTTTAATAGACAAAGTATAAATTTGTGAAAAACTTAGGGACCAAAGTGGTAATTTTACCAAAAAAAATTTGTATTCCACAAATGGATAGTTTACTCTTGAGAGTGGGGTTTTATGTAAAAAAAATTCTTGATCCAGAAATTGTGTAAACTAGAAAGGGTTAAAGTCCGGTAAAAATTTGGTAAATCGGATCGAATAGAAATTTTGAGAAAATTTGAAGGAAGATAAATTAAGCTTAAACATATTATTTCCACATTTTAAAATGATGGAAAATAATATACACCATTGGATTTGAGAGTTTATTTTCATGTTTAATTTGAACCGTTGGATCAAAGTGACAAGTTTAAAATTCTTCGAAAGTTGCATGGATAAAATGGTAAAGGGTAAGAAATGTTTTTCATCTTTGACTTTAGAAAGATGATAAGGGTTATATGGCTTGGTATAGTTGTAAATTATAAGGATTCATTAATGGTACAATAGACAATTCTCAATTAAATGAATTTAATATTCATTTAACTTAAATAAAGGATAAATTAACATGAAATTACACAAAAAATTCATGGAAGACTTGTTCATCTTCTATTTTAAAGTCGTGAACCTCAACCAAGGTAAGAGAATTTTTTTCTCATTTTTGTGCAATTTCCTTTGGGTTTTGGATCGAGCCGTGAAATAGAAAATTGTTTTATGCGAAAAACACTATCTTTTGGTACCATTTATGCATGTTAATCTTGCTTGGTTTCAAAGATCCTAAATTCTAGGGTTTATGTTCATATTAGGGTTTATGGAATTGATGATGAATCTTGATGTTTTTGAGGTTGTAGAATCATTTCCAAGCTTGTTTGATTATTAAATAATGATCAAACCTCCTAGAAATGCTTATATTATTTTTGGCCTAACCCTAAATTTAGGGGAACTTTTTATTTTGATGAAATTTGATTAGGAATTTGATTTTAGAGATTTTACAAGGTTGAATAGAGGTTGATTTCATGTTCGAATATAATCAAAATAGAGTAAAATCATAAAAACCCTAGTCTTGAGTTTTTAAAGCATTCGACCTAAGCTTGAATAAGGAAGAAAATTTTGGAAAAAAGTATATAGGGGTTGGAAATGATGTAGGATGTATTCAACAAGCCTTAGAAATATTTGGGGACTATTTTGTAATTTTATGAAAGTTAGGGGACCCATTTGCAAATTATGGAAAAGTTGTATGTGAATATGTAATTTTTTAAAAAAAGTTGTTGTACCTTTTTGGAAATTAATGTTTGAGTGTTGATATCGAAGTTAGGACGTGAAATTGGGTCATTTTGGAAAGTTGCTAAAAGTTGAGGTTCAAATCACAAATGTAGAAAGGTTGGGATGTTATGTGAAATTTGGATAAAAATGATTTTGATTGGTTAATTAGAAGAGCTAAGGTCAAGATTTATGTTGTGACATGGAATTTGTATCGAATAAGCATCGAAAGATTTGTAGGAATTTATTTTCTGATGTGTGCCTATTTTAGTAAGATTCTAACATATGGTTTGAATTTGTATATGTTTGGTAATGATGTTTATTTATATTGTGTGCTTGAAATCAAGATAAAACATTATTAAAGCTAGGGAGAGGCTTAAGGATAAAATGTAAATTTCTAAGGAAGGTTTACAAGCTAAATACACTAGGTGAGTGCAAATTTAATTTGTACTTATGTTATTGAACAAACATTGGCTTGCAATGAGCTAGTTACATAATTATTATGGTAAGAAGTGACTTTTAATTTCTATGTGTTTTATGGTTCATACATATTTGTTCCTTTGGTGAGCTAATAGAATTAGTGAATAAGCCAAAAATGCAAATTGGTGAAATCTGCCTGAATTTGTGATCGGAATGGTAAGTTTATAAAATCACCATAAATTCTACAGAAATTATTAGAGAATGATTTTTATAATGTTGGATTTTTATATCATTCTAGTTTTGTTTAAAACAAACGGATACTAATTTCAAGGAGTATACAAAAAGATATGAATTTCTAATCGAGGACAGTTCAGAAAACAGGGCAGCAGATTATGCTCAAAATAGTTTCTATATTTCAACTTTGAAAATTCGCTATAAATTGTACAAATTGAAATAGAAGAAGTACCTTATATGGTTAGATTTGTATTCGAGTCTAATTTCCATAGGTATAAACGAAATAATTTTTGAAGGTTTATATTAATATAAAATAATATTTCTTTAAAGGTAGTGCAACAACCAAAATATGAAATTGTGAAAAAATTGGAATAAAACCAAATCGAAAGCAAAGGATCAAGATAAAGCTTAGTGAGGCTTATATTTTGAATTGTATATAATGTCAAGTAAGTGCAATGCATGCATGAAATTATACATAGATGTGATATACATCATTAGAAAGAATTACAAAGAGTCTACCTTAATTATGTTGGCATGATATTTATGTCATTTATCTTATTATTGATATATTCTTAATATGTCAATATTGAAAATATAATGCATTGATCACTAATATACATAATGCTATGTCATGGTTAATATTTTGTGTATGAACTGCCCAATGCTAAATTATATTGGTATGCATTGCCTTTGCTATGGATGAGTTAATTAAAGATTTTATGCCCAAGTATGTTATTTAGGGTCAGTGGTATTAATGGCATACCATATAGTCTATCGGCTACACATTAAGTAGCACTAGAGTGTCTAGCGAAGGCACATAGTGCAGACCGTAGAGTGTCTAGTGAAGACATACAGTACAAAACACTAGAGTGTATATACAAGACACTTAATGTATAAGGTAGGCATAACCCGACCTAATGTAAAAGCACTACAGTGTTATATTTGGCTCCTATACTGGGTCCTCATATGTTTATATTTGTGCTATGGTTTATTGGTTAATTAATGATAAATAGGTGAATAAGCTTATGGAATAAATGGCAAGTATATTGTTAAGAAATCTTATATTCAGTTTATATCATGTTAGTATATGGTAACATGGTTTGAAATCAAGTAAAGCGAGCATAATGCATTGAATATTGTCACTCATTACATTTACGTGTTGCATTGCTTTAAATATTTCTATGATTGTCTCTGTAACACCCATTTTCCGTATATCTTTTCGTACACGAGATACAGATGTCACATCACTTTTTAAACATTTTGTCATTTAAAAACCCGTAAAATTTTGTTTCAAATTTTAAAACCACACAATAGTATAACATTCATAGAAGCATATTACTAGAACTATCACTTTAAATACATTACAAAATATTTTCTTAAGTTCAATTACATGCTAGCTAAGTTTTCAAAATGAATAAGATTGTCCCAATGTTACTGACGAGTCAACCTTTAATTGATGAAAGTTTTTGCGGCTGCACACCTTACTCAACAAATCTTTGATTGATACCTATGCGTGAAATCAACACACATTAAATATTTACTTAGTGATGCATAACCTTGTAAAAGAATTACAATTTATTCATAAGTATGTCATGACTATCAAAACCATGATAAATTATCTACTTTATGGGATTCCTTTACAATCCTTTTAGTCAAATCAATAAATGACACCGTTTATGTCAAAATGCATTGTTAAGCATTTAGTTTTTTACCCAAAGGCATTTAGCCTTTCATCTAAGTTGCATGATTGACACTTTTCTGCCAAATGCACAGGTAGGCATTTAATCTTTAACTCAAAGGCATTTAGCCTTTCATCTAACTGGCATAATTGACACCTTTCTATCAAATGCACAACTAGACAATTAATCTTTTACTCAAATGTATTTAACCTTTCATCTAACTGGCATAATTGACACCTTTCTGTCAAATGCACATGTAGGCAATTAATCTTTTACTCAAAGGTATTTAACCTTTCATCTAACTGGCATAATTGACACATTTCTGTCAAATATACATCTACGCAATTAATCTTTTATTTAAAACAGTTCTTCTCAAAAATTATTCATAATATCAGTTCCATACACATTATAAACATATATAATATAAAGTAAAACAAACATTAATTTAAACATTTGAGGTGGACTTATTGTGAGTCTCCGTCAACCCATATAACTACATTGTATGCACTCACCTGGTATGCCTCGTTAATATTCTTTAAGGATGTAAAACTATTCGACAACTTTATCTTTTCCCTTTTTCTTGCTTGAGTCGGGAGCTTGGTTACGATCTACACAAGTATCCAATAAGTACACATACCATACTAAATGTTAGTATACTTCTCTAACATTTATACTTTTAATAATACTTAAAAGTACTATTATATTCAATTTCTATCAAAATTCATCTTATATTAAAGTTTTCAGATTCAATAGTATCGATACTTATATAATATGGTATTGATACTCCTTTTCAGTATCAATACCATTTCTGCATTCTAGAATCCATGGTATCGATACTTTCCTTTTTGGTATTGATACCCTATCAGTATCGATACTAATTAAATTAGTACCAGAACTGTTCATCATATATTTCTACTTATTTAAACCTAGAGTATCGGTACAGTTCTATCAATACTGATATCCTTACCCAGATTTTCCATTTTTCAGCCCGATTCTTACCCAAATTTAATCAAATTTCCTTATGTTTAACCTCAACAATACCATTAAACTCTTCCTTACTTATCCCTACTAAATTTCCTTCATTTAGCTTCTTAAAACATATAAAATCTCCCAAGAACATTTCCATCTTAGAAGCATACACTTTTTTTAACATGTTTTTAATCTCATCCAATGCTTCTAATCTATTATTTACTTCTTTGACAAGTCAAATATACTCATAAACATCAATAAAAACTCATATTCAACATATCATTCAAAAACCCATTTTCTTAAATCTCAAATATTTCATCCATCTCCTAGTTTTAATCTTATTTAACCCTTCTTTAATCATCTATAATACTCAATGCTTCAAGAACAGACCAAAAACAAAAGGAAAAGCTAGCTAAATGAAGCCTTATCTTTGGCTATGGAGGAGAGCACTTACACGAGAAGAAAAAGAAAAAAAAGATAACTATTTTTAGCTTTCACTTTCCCCTTTTTCCCTTCTTAAATCCCTAATTTAAAATTTTGATTTTAAATTCATTTCCCCTTAAAGGAACAAAACGTCATCTTTATTCTTTCGTTGTTACTAATTGGTCTTAAACACTATTTCTAAATCATTTCATATCCTTTATCATTTATTCAATTTAATCCTCTAATTTTAAATCTTTTCAATAAAGTCACTGACTTGATATTTGGGGTATTACAGTATCAAAGTGTATGCTTAGCGTGTGATGATTTTCATACGTAGGTAAACGAAAGTGAGAGGAGTAAGGAGTTGAGTTTGACATCAATCACCAAGGGATAATTATAGGTAACAATAATGACATCCTATTGTGTTCTAAATTTTCTAGTTGGCATACATACGAGTAAGAAATCTTTGAAAATTTATAAATATGGTTAGTAATTAATATAATTAATAGTTTGAATAAATATTTTGATATTAAACTATGTCTTAAATATCAATTGATTCAATGTTAATCAGACAGATATAAACAGTTTTATTTATTATATGAAACAAAGAAGAATTGTCTGTTATTGCCTGAAACATTATTTAAAATAGAATTCGAAATGTTGTAATTTGATTTTCTCTGATTATCTATTTTAATATAAATGGTTACAAATATGGAATTTTTGAAGGAAACAAAATTTTACTTATTTTGGGTTGAAAAATGTTTTGAATATTTGATGTGACATCTTTAACTCGTAAGAATATAGTATATGGGTTAAGAGTGTTGCACTTATTATCCTTTTTGTCCCTCAAGAACTAAATTCGCTTATTACAGATCATTTTTAGCTCTTACGGGTCCTTAAAAGGTCAAACATAACCATTCAAAGTGAGTGGTATCGATACTCTACTTGTTCTATTGATACCCTAGTGTCAAGTATCGAAACCCATATGATACTCTCCCCAGAAATATTGATACTCCCAGTTGTTTTTCCTCAAAATTCATCCATGTTCATCCAATATCGATACTTGAACCCAAAAATGTTTTTTTATGCACATAAAACACCCAAAAATCATCCCAAATGTCTTAGTTTGGTTCTTAATCATGTGCTAAAGCTTTAAAAGGTTACTTAGGGTCTTAAAGTATCATAAAAACACCTTCTATACATCTAAAACATTGTTTAATCATAAAATCAAATATAAATCCTCAGATGCTTAAATACACAAATCCTAGAAATTCTTCATATTTATGAAAGCCTTAACACCCCAAAGGATTAGAAATACACTACCTTGGTTAAAAATTCCCGAAATGAAGCTCTTTGCTTAGCCACACTCCCTTCCTCTAGGACTTGGTTGATTTCTCACTCTTTTCTCTAACCAACAAAGATATAGGGATTTTTTAATAAAAGGATGTTGTAGGAAGTATAAAAAATGGATTTTGAAGCTTTAGGGAGTAAGGAGGAAACTCTAACACTTAAATTGGGTTAAACACTTGCTATGGAGAAAGAAGATGAAGAATAAATGAAGAAAGTAAGAAGACAAGACAAAGTAGGAGAGCCCCACACCCAAATCTGTTATAAAACCCCAAGAATCATCTTTGAATTTTATCAATGATCTAATTGCACTTTTGGTCATTCGTATTTTGACTAGTATTTAAAAATCATTTTTATGATCAATTAGGCCCAATTTCAACCCAATTAAGCCCAAACATGGCCCAACAACTTTAATTATCAACTCTATAAGGTCCACATACCTCTCGCGTAAACCCAAAACTACTAGCTCGAAATTTGGGGTGTTACACCAGAAATGAAACTCTTTAGTCATACTCCATGTGAGGTAGCCTCAAAGCATGAAATGAACTCAACCTCTATAATGAAAGTAGCTGTTAAGGTTTGCTTGACACTCCTCTAAGATATAGCTCTATTGGAAAACATAAATATGTAATACGATGTTGATTTACGTGGATTAACACAACCAGTAAAGTTTGAATTGGAGTAGCCAATAACCTCTAAACTATCTAATCGTTTGTACGTAAGCATAAAGTTTTTAGTCCCTTTCAGGTACCTCAAAACATTATTTATAGATTTCTAGTGGTCAATATCCGAATTACTCTAATATATTCCCAATATTCCAATAACAAATGCAATGTTAGGTGTCGACACCATTTTTTGCCCGGGCGGGGAAAGACTGATATCGACTCGGTGATTTTCTCTTTGAAAAGAATTTTTGAAATGTGAGGAATTGCCACCAATCATTTAAGGTGTGATTGGGACACCTTGAAAACCGGGTGATTTTAATAAAACATTTTATTTTTATCAAAATACCAAGTTTTAAGGTCTGCGAAAATCTAGAAACCGGGTTCAAGAGTCAGTTACGCGTGGAGAAGGATTAGCACCTCCACAAGCGCCCAAAAATTGGTACCTAGTTGGTTACCCTATATTTAGAATCGAAAATTTTGAGTTCGATCTTTATTTAATTTGAAAATCATTACAGATGTAAAGCTAAAAAAGGTATTTGTTTATTAAGGCCGATAGCATTCGGCCCTAGCATAAACACGGGAGATCAACTATTGTACCTAATAACCGGACATTGCCTTAATTTTAGAAATCATGATGTGGTCTTTGAAAATGATGTCAACCTATTTCAGGAATCACCAGTAGTCACCCCTGAGCATACTTGTGAGAGATATATTATTAATTCCCTAATAAATGAATATTGTCTTAGGTTTGAAAATAAAATGCAATCAAACAAATTTTTATTTAATCATAATTAAGCTAAGGTAAATTAAAGGTTTTTTCTAACTCAATGTGTCAAATTATGAAATTAAAGGAACTTATAAGCTCAAACCTAAAATTGTAGGGTCTAATATTAATTCTATTTGATTTTAATCAATTATCGAATCGAATAATCGAGATGGTCCCTCGAGCATTGACGCGAGGGTCGACTCGGATTATTCCCTAAATTAAGGGGACTATTTTGAAATCTAGCTAAAAGTGGAGGATCTATTTAACCTATTTAATTATGTCAATATTAAAGTTCTAATTGAAGTTCGGGGACTAAAAAGGTCAAGATCTAAATTTTTCTTTTCTAAAAGCCTAAAAGAACAGGGATATAAATTAATAATTTCTAAGGTTGAGGACTAATTAATAAATAAATAAAAACCTAATTATTATCTAAATTATTAAACCTAAAGTATTTTTTAGAAAATATTAATTACTAATAAATTTTAAAAGTTGAGCAATCGATTTGAGTAATCGAGCATCTTATATGAAAACTCAACTCGAATTGCTCTCTAATTAAACTAGAGTGTCATCCTAATTTCCAAGTTCGATTCGAGTGTTAATCTAATCTATGAACTAAGTCTAAAGGTTTAAAATATGAATAAGGAATTATTAAAAAACTAATTAAAATTAAAATAATAAAAAATAGAAAAATAACACAACATAAAATAAAATAAGCATGCATAAAGACCAAATTGCATAAATGTCAAATTACCAAGCTAAAAGAGAATAAATTAAACATATAATGGGGCAAAAATAAAACAAATCAAAATTAAATGGCTAAATCTAAACAAAATAAAAAAGTTTTAGGGATTAAAATATAAAAAATGCGAAAGTTACATGGACTAAAAGGTAATTTTCCAAATTATTTAAGCATAAAAAATATGTTAAATGAAAAGGAAAAATTGCATAATAAATCCACATAAATTGAAAAAGGTCACTATGCATGACCAAAGTGTAAAAACGCACCTAATTTATAGGGACTGAAAATAATTTTACCAAAAAATATATATAATGTGTTAAAATGGATAAATCACAAAATCAATCTATACATGTGACTAACATGTAAAAACGCTTGTGAATTCGGTGACTAAACAGTAAATATACCAAAAAATACATAGCAAATAAAAGTAGGAAAATCACGAAATTGATCCCTTCCGGTGACTATTTTGTAAAAACACGAGTAAGTTAGGGGGACCTAAGCATAATTTTCCCTTAACTTACCTCTATAAATACAACTTTAATTTTTTTTATTCATTTGAAAACATATTTTTTTAAAAAAGAATCTCATTTCTTTCTTTCTCTCTAATATCTCGGTTGGCCCACTGTTGGTCGCCTAAGCAGTCTCCAACTGGCGCACACGGTGGCCAAAATTTCTAAAACAACCCAAAACGCCCAAAATCTCCCGATCTATCTCCCTAAACACATATCCTAACCTAAAAACTACCCCCAAACACCCCAAGCACAAGCCATGAACCCTTCGGCCTTTGGGCTTCCTCGCAAAAACCGGTGACGAAGGAGAATTGGCCCTCTCCGATTCGACTCCTCACTCCAAGGTAATCTACTCCTTCCTTGACTCTCGATTTTTAGCACATGCAAAGCTTTTTTTCTTTTGTTTCGAATCTTTAAAAAACAAAAAGGGAAAATACCTTCAACTGTAAAAATTTTAGTGTTCTTTCTATTTCTTTCGAAAACAGAGGGTGAGAACTCTTTTTACAGCTTTGGTTCAGGTTTTATAAGCCCCAATTTTATTTTATTTTTCTTTTTTCTCTATGAAACCATTACAAAAATAGACTTTACGTGTGGATTTGGTTGTGGTCTACTTGCTTGTGTGTTGATCTACATTTCTGACATGACATGGCTTCGGATTAGTGGAGGTGTTGGTGGCCGCCGTCATGTGGAAACGGTCAATGGTAGGCTCTACTGTGGTTGGTGAGTAATGGAAGTGGCTAATATTTAGGGTTGAAACTCTAACATATTAAGGTTAGGATTAGGCCCAGTTTGAACCTCTGGTACCAGGCCGGGTTCAGGTTTAGTTGGGTCAGACTGAAAAATGGTAATTATAACTGCCCCTCTTTGCTTATTGCTGTGAAACGAGAATGAAGCAAAGATAATAAAGCATCATTTTCATCTTGGTCTCTTCTTGTCAAGCTGCGAATTCTTCGTTGGGAATGTCAATTCACCTCTTTCTGTGATCGAATCGAGCAGAGTGATAATGATGATCTTACCTCATACGTGATGGTTGACCTAAGGTGATGTCGATCTAACTCTTTATGTGGAATCGTCGAGTTCTTGCTAAAACTGATGTCATCTTTTCTTCGTTCTCTTGGCTGAGTCTCCATCTTTAGTTCTTCAAGCTACAGGTTCTTCACATCATGATCTTTCCACCGAAAATGTTGATCCCTAGATTGAGCGTTGTTGATTCGAAGTGTTGTGTGAATCGAGCAAAGGAAATGTTATACCCTCTGATAGGGCATTGCTAATTCAATGTGTTTTGAATCGAACAAAGGAAATGTTGAAAACATCCTACACGAAGGTCTTATGGATGGCCCGAAGAACTTATCATCTTGCTCGAAAGACTCATATATGACCCAAAGGATTTATGCATCATGCTCAAAAGACTTACTGATGGCCTGAAGGACTTAATCATCAAGAAACCCTTGAAAATCAAGCTTAGTTTATTAAAATCTTTTTTTTCAGTTATCGTCAAGAAACCCCTAAAAATTAGATTTAGCTTCTTTAAAAAATCTTTGGAAATAATCATCAAGAAACCCCTGAAATTTAGGCTTAGTTTCAAAAACTCGTTTAAAAACATCAAGAAACCTCTAAAAATTAGGCTTAGCTTCTTTTAAAAATTCATTGGAAATCATCATAAAAAACCCCTAAAATCATGCTTACTTTCTAAAAATCATTTGAAAACATCAAGAAACCCTTAAAATTAGGCTTAGATTCTTTTAAAAATTCATTTGAAAATATCATATCAAGGAGCCTCTGAAAATCAGACATGGTTTTGTTTGCTTGTTGTGAGTACTATAAAATATATGCAAATAATGTGCAAGTATACACAATCGCTCAAGTAATAAAGTGATGAGTGAGTATCGTCTCCACAGAGATTGGAAGGATATTGAGTAAAGTTTATGCACTATTCTATCTAAGTATAGTTAGTCTTGATATATACAAATGTCACGACAATGGATATGTGTATGTTGGTGAATGTGGATTGATGGTGTGATGGTGTAGCAAATGGAAATGTAGTGGCAAGAACATATATTCAATGTTGAAAATGGTGAAATGCCAAGGCAATGAAAAATGGTAAAAACAGTAAATAAACGATAAATAAAATGAAAAGAAGATAATTCTCTCGTGACAAGCTTTCAATGGAATGAATGGTAGGGATTGATCTAAGAATGCTAAACTGATCTCTTAGGCATATTTAACCTATCTGGTCTTTACTTACTCGACAGGGCTTTCCTAAAATGTTCTCACATGAACCTAATAGAATAGGATGCCAAGGCATCTGCTCTCACTCAACGATGTTAGGCAGCCTACCCTATTGATAAAGACACCCTTTTTAGTCGTTGAAATCCTATCCTAGTCTCTTCCGAGATCTAAGGGATTAGGTTATAATATTCCTAGGCCGGTTCAAAGCCCCTTGAAAATACTATAACACATTGCTTATGAGGATCTTGCCTTGCGTTTCTTCCGAATACTTACAAGTATTTTTAGCTTAGGATTCTTCCGAAAACCTAACCTTCATCTAAGAAATGGACATTTTCATCCCTCTTACAAGCCTAAATGGTGAAGCATTCATAAGCAAAGCAAATAAAGAACCAAAATAAACTTAAATATACCATTAAAATAAAGTTAAAACATCCATTAAACCAACCACCACCAAATAAGTTAGTTCATGGTGGGGTTCGAAATATCCATAAAAAATCCACAAAATATTTGTTCCAACAACCCACAAATAAAATAAATAAAATAACAGCAAAGGGAAGTGAGAAAGAGCCTTCGACGCGCGCCACCGGAGGTCTCCTCGACCACCACGAACCACCTTAGCTCGCTAGCTCCTCTCGGTGCCTAGCTCGCCACTCCTTGAAGCTTTATCAATGGAGGAAAACCTCAAGGAAGAAGAAAAGAAAAGGGAAAATAAAAATCTGATTTTTCTGCTACAATATACGTCTCCTTTCTTCTACCCACTCTCTCTCTTGTGAGGTGTAATATATAATAAAAATATCTAGGGGTAATGATGAGGTTGTTGGGATATTGTTGGGTGCAAAATACCCCTAGAATCACATGTTGTGCATGAACCTTATCCTCCAGGTGTCAGTGGTCCCCTAACAGGCTGTTACAGCCATCATTTCACGTGCAGAGCCAGCTGTCCACATACAACTGTATATTTTTATCGTTTTCTATGCCAGAAATGCCGAGGCATTTCAATCTGCTTCAGCAACGTGTGATGCCGCGGCATTACTTCCCAGCTCGCCTATTTTGCTTGTTATTTTCTGCACATCACTAAAAACCACACCTTCCTCCTCATATAGCACCTTAATAAAATAAAATGACACAACCACCAAAAATGCAATTATATGCAGCTACATACATCTAAAATGACCTATATATACCCTTAAACAAACAATAACTTAAGTCAAAAAGGCCTTAAAATTAGTCTTTTTACGGAGTTATCACACCCCCAAACTTAAGTTATTGCTTGTCCTCAAGCAATGGATAACAATTAACACAATCAAAATGTCATGGCAATTTCAACAGTAGGACAACAAGACAAGAATTGAATTTCAACCCTCAGAATAATTGGCTTCAACATGCTAGACATATCAAGAATTCAATTACTTTTCCCTAGGTCAAGATCCTTTATGGTGTTGTGTGTGATTGATTGTATCTAATTTATACTTAACGAATTTAGGCAATTTCTAATTGAGTTCCCTAGTTTCGCCACGACATTTACTCATTCATTAAGGATATTTATACTCCCTTTTCATTTAGTACACATTTTTTTTCTTTTTTTTCTTTTCTTTTTTTTTCTTTTTTTTTCACTTTTTTGCACTGCTACGAAGGGAGTCAGCTCATCACTCCTACCATCCCACACTCTAGGTGAAAGGGAGCATACCTTCCACCCCAAGCTAGTCAGGCAGAGTCATCCCGTGACTACTTTCATTCACTCGTATGCGTGTGGCTGCCATTTATTAAAGAGAGTTCCAGGCAATGCCACGGCAAAGAGGAATGTCCCTCTACAGCTATGCCGAAGCATTTATTCATGATCAAACAAAATTCAGAGATAAGGGAGTTCTTAAACATTGATTTATCATTTAAGCATAATACCATATTTTAATGACAAGGCTAACCAGAGTTCTTTCATAAAATCTTCCTAAGTTCTTTAAGTATAGAAAACATACAAATCGTGTAATAATAATTCACAAAGCATCAAGCCCTAGAGTCAGTTCTATCATTCTCAATAGTCATTTACATTCAATTTCTAGCCTAAAAAGTTCATCTTCATCATGTATCATCAAAACATTTCATCTAACTATCCTACCATTTACTGATGCCTTGGCATAACATTATGTTAATATTATCATGCACATGTTCTACAAAGAACACTACCTCCCCCAAACTTGAGAGAAGCATTGTCCTCAATGTTGAATAAAAACTAAGTTAAAACTAGACTACATATGATGCGATGTAATGCAATGCAAGGAACCTTGTCTTCCTAAGATGGTGGTGGAGTCGCGCTGGTAGTGCTAGTAGTATTGCGTCTGGTACACTTCCTCAGTGTTGTGGGGCTTTTGTCAGGATCAGAACTGGGTTCAGTAGGTGGTGTGCTAGGGCCTTCAGTGTTCTTAGATGTTGAGGTCTCCATACGCCCAACAAATGACTTCAGACGTCATCTAGTCCATGCTAACTGGGTTAACATCCTCTGACTTGGGTGTACTGTCTTGTTGAGTGACATTTGCAAATGTTGTGGCATCCTAAAATGATGGCAAGATCTTGTCCAGGATGACCAGAAGATTATAAGCCCAATGTGGGAGCATCTCCTTGTGAACAGGTGCAACGACTGCGTCTTGTTAGAGCCTCGATTGCATCTATCTTTGCCGTGACATATTGATTTACATCAGCCTGTGAAGTTCCCTCGTGAGATTTCATCATACTCATCCTTCAAAACACCCTTTGTCCTAAAACAAGTAATATTAAAATTAAAAATAAAGAAATAAAACAAATAAAAATAAACAAACAAACACTCATGACAAAATAAAACTTCTAAAACATAAATTAAAAAGGGTTCAAGGGATGCAAACTCCAAAATAACATGAATTGTTATGGCATTTTTTTTGCGTTTGATTGGAGCACCAGTATAGACCAAAATGCTCCACCTATATAACAGCGCCACCTTTAGTGTAAGTCGATAGAACCCGATTTGTAGGACCTTTACAGTAGTGCTCTCTTTTCTCTCCCCGTTGCCGTGGCATCTTTTAATTGCTTGGGCAGCAAAGTCTTTCAAGAAGTAGGGGTCATCATCCTGCATCAATTTGTTCTTGCCCTGGCTATTCAAGTACGGAAGCGAAACACCACTAACGAGAAAATTGACAATGTCAGCGTACCACGACAATGCCGTGGCAAATAATAATTTCTCATCAGGTAATTGTTTCTCCATTTTATTCCTTAGTGCTTGGAATCCATGGTTGGTACATTTGCGAAGCAATTCTTTGTAGCGGTCCCAACACTCATGCATTGACTCGTCATCAGCTTGGTGAAAAGATGCTATGGCATTCCTAAGATGGTTGTTCATATTCGGTGGATTATGCCGTAGCAAAAAAATTTTGCACAATTCAGCCCAAGACCTTATAGAGCCGGAAGGTAATCCATTGAGCCATGCTCTGGCATCATCTTTCAAAGAATATGGGAAAAACTTCAATTTCAGCATATCTTCATGCACACCTTCTTGTCAAAAGGAGTCACAGACCTCCAAAAATTCTCGAACATGTTGCCATGCATCCTCATGAGGAGCACCACCAAACTTTCCAATCAAGTCCAACATGTCGAACATAACCGGTTTGAGCTCGAATTGGGTTGCATGAATCTTGGGAGCTATAATAGTAGGTTTTAGGTCATCCAAGGTGGGAGCTAAGTAATCTCTAATAGTTTGTGGTCGTGCAGCATTCCTAGCATTTGGAATTGTCGTGGCATTTAGAACTGCAAGATCCTTCACTTGATTTTGAACAACATGAGCCTCAGGTTCTATATGAAATAATGGTTCTTTGGGTCTTTTACGTGTCATATGACAGCGTAACACCTGAAAAAGGTAAACATAAAAACAAGTAACTATGTACAAAGAAAATAAATAAAACGTTGAACAACTAAACTCAACATCGCCAATTGCCAATCCCCGGCAACAGCGCCAAAAACTTGTTTGCGTGTTGTGAGTACTATAAAATATACGCAAATAATGTACAGGTATACACAATCGCTCAAGTAATAAAGTGATGAGTGAGTATCGTCTCCACAGGGATTGGAAGGATAATGAGTAAAGTTTATGCATTATTCTATCTAAGTATAGTTAGTCTTGATATATACAAATGTCACGGCAATGGATATATATATGCTGGTGAATGTGGATTAATGGTGTGATGGTGTAGCAAATGGAAATGCAGTGGCAAGAACAGATATTCAATGTTGAAAATGGTGAAATGCCAAGGCAATGAAAAATGGTAAAAACAGTAAATAAAAGATAAATAAAATGAAAAGAAGATAATCCTCACGTGACAAGCTTTCAATCGAATGAATGGTATGGATTGATCTAAGAATGCTAAACTGATCTCTCAGGCATATTTAACCTATCTGGTCTTTACTTACTCGGCAGGGCTTTCCTAAAATGTTCTCACAGGAACCTAATAGAATAGGATGTCAAGGCATCTGCTCTCACTCAACGATGTTGGACAGCCTACCCTATTGATAAAGACACCCTTTTTAGTCGTTGAAATCATATCCTAGTCTCTTTCGAGATCTAAGGGATTGGGTTATAATATTCCTAGGCCGGTTCAAAGCCCCTTGAAAATACTATAACCCATTGCTTATGAGGATCTTGCCTTGTGTTTCTTCCGAATACTTACAAGTATTTTTAGCTTAGGATTCTTCCGAACACCTAACCTTCATCTAAGAAATTGACATTTTTATGCCTCTTACAAGCCTAGATGGTGAAGCATTCATAAGCAAAGCAAATAAAGAACCAAAATAAACTTAAATATACCATTAAAATAAAGTTAAAACATCCATTAAACCAACCACTACCAAATAAGTTAGTTCATGGTGGGGTTCGAAATATCCATAAAAATCCACAAAATATTCGTTCCAACAACCCATAAATAAAATAAATAAAATAACAGCAAATGGAAGTGAGAAAGAGCCTTCGACGCGCGCCACCGGAGGTCTCCTCAGCCACCACGAACCGCCTTAGCTCGCTAGCTCCTCTCGGCGCCTAGCTCGCCACTCCTTGAAGCTTTATCAATAGAGGAAAACCCCAAGGAAGAAGAAAGGAAAAGGGAAAATAAAAAAAAATCTGATTTTTCTGCTACAATATACGTCTCCTTTCTTCCACCCACACTCTCTCTTGTGAGGTGTAATATATAATAAAAATATCTAGGGGTAATGATGAGGTTGTTGGGATATTGTTGGGTGCAAAATACCCCTAGAATCACATGTTGTGCATGAACCTTATCCTCCAGGTGTCAGTGGTCCCCTAACAGGCTGTTACAGCCATCATTTCACGTGCAGAGCCAGCTTTCCACATACAGCTGTATATTTTTGTCGTTTTCTACGCCAGAAATGCCGAGGCATTTCAATCTGCTTCTGTAACGTGTGATGTCGCGGCATTACTTCCCAGCTCGCCTATTTTGCTTGTTATTTTCTGCACATCACTAAAAACCACACCTTCCTCCTCATATAGCACTTTAATAAAATAAAATGACACAACCAGCAAAAATGCAATTATATGCAACTACATACATCTAAAATGACCTATATGTACCCTTAAACAAACAATAACCTAAGTCAAAAAGGCCTTAAAAGTAGTCTTTTTTACGGAGTTATCATATTCTTTAAAAATTCTTTTGAAAACATCATGTCATTAGGGTAACGTGACCCCACATCAAATGTTCTCTTTCTTGGCTCCATTCGAGGCTGGAATTATGCTCTTTCTTCGTTCTTCTCTTTTCTTTGGACAATCGGTAAAACTGCCTTGATGCATGAAATGTGAATTCAATAAATATGTATATAATGCATGAAGTACTTATTGAATGTAGAACTGTTGATCATCAATTCTTCTTCTGGATCAAAGTGTAGACTTCAGTCTTCCTTCACTTGATTATATTTGCAGGGAACCTACCTCAATATCGTTGTAGCAACTTGCCAGCTTAGGTTTGCAATCTTTTGAGGATCAACTTGATCATCTTATGGTCTTTATTTTCTATCTTCGTTTTGGTGGAAATGTTTTCTCTCTCGAATTCTTTCTATGACCAAGCAAATGGCCTTGACGCCATTTTTTTCCCTGACTTGACTCCTCAATCAAATTTGTTTCTCAAAACTCATCTTCCAAGTGAAGCATGAATGATCTATTTCTCTAGGTAAGCTTTGTTTGTTTTCATTCTACCCTTGGCACTCCCAATGGCTAGGCTCATTCACCATGTCTGTTTGATTTGAATTTTGTGATATTTGCGAGGTCTGGTTTTGGTAATGCCCCAATGTGGGTACTCATGGCTCTCTTTGTGCCAAAATATTGATCTCGAATGGTTTCACTCTGGTGTCACTAATAAGCAATGTTATCGAATAACTTGAGAGCTTCTCTTCATGATGCCATAATCAGTTGGACACTTAAAAAGTGATCAATTCTTCCAACATAATTGTCTTTCATTTTTGCTATGATCTAAGATATATGCCACTTTCGACTAAGGAGATCATCTGCTTCTAACAACGTCACAAGGAAGTGTTAGAAGTTCTATCCTCCAGTCCTTCTGATCTCTCAGACTATTTATTTTCAAGAAATGTTTCATTATTCTGGCATTGTTTGTTCTTTTTCTCCGATAAAGACAGAATGAGCCTCACCATCTTCAAGGACATTTTTTACTTGAGATTATCCTGTTTGAAAACATTTTTCTTCCTATTTCAATTTTAGAAATGTGAGAATTTTTTTTGAATAAATATCAAAAATGATGTCATTTTCTTTAGGCTCACAATTAAAACAAATTATAAAAAAAAAAGTTAATTGAATATCAAATAAATCAACTTTTCTTTTAATCATTCAAAAATCATATACATTTGACAAGTGTAAAGATTAATGTTGATATAAAGCTTTGGAAGAATTGGGAAGATAATGTGTTTCAGGTTAATTTGGAGAGGTAATGTGTTTCATGTTGGCTTCTTGCATCCTTGATTCTGGTGTTCATTGATATGATGAAGCATATGTTATGATTTTCTTCTAGAAATGTTCACTGGTTCTCGGCCCTCGTAAGCACCTTTGGGTTGTGTACTACTTTATCAAGAAATATATAAGATCGTATTTTGTGCAATGGTTAACAATCTTCGTGTTCGAACTGCCTTTTCAGGTTTTCAACTCAAATTCTCCTTTGGTTTCAAGACATCATCTAAAATTTTACGTCTTGAACCCTCCTTTTATTATTTTTCCCTATCATGCATTAAAGATTTTAGAAACCATTTTTCCCAAACAAAATTAACCTTGAGAGACGAAATGAAATCTGAAGATAGTCTCTCCACTTAGAAAATCATGTATGATTAGAAGGGACTTTTCAGGCACATAATATAGGTCGGGGCTCATGGTTATGAAATAAATGGATAAATAGACCCAAACAAGTGTTTAAGGGTTAATGAACCAACGATCAATTCATCTTGTTGTCTTCAATCTTGTCTTGCTTGATTTGAATATGCTTGTGTGTCTTTTCTTTTATTTTCTTTTGGTGTTCTCTGATCTTCTGGCGAATTGATTCTAGATCTTTAAACCCTTCATCTTGAAGTGTTTGACCTTTTTCTTTCTTCTTTTTTTCGTCTCTCTTTTTTTTGTTTTTATTCTTTTTCTTATTTCTTTCTTTTTCTCTCTTTTTGTGTGTTTTTCTTGCTATATCTTTTCTTCTTTCTCTATGTTTTATCAACTCTATTTAATCTTTGAGTGCTTCGTATTTGGTCCACCTTGTGATATCTTATTATTTCTCACTTTATTTCATCATGACTTGCTTCTGTAACAAAATCTGGATTGATGATCTTCACTTATGTGAGCAGATGCCCTTCACTTTTACCTTCCAGTGTGAACGGTGATTCTTGGTTAGGGTTGAATCAGAAGAAAAAATAATATAGGCTTAAAAGGGGACAACAATGGATATATATATTTGAAAGGATAAATGAAAAAAAGTCGTTCATCATCTCATACAGAAAAGTCTTTATAAAAGAGGTATCTCCAAGGGGACGAGTATTCAGGATTAACCTTATTTACATGAAAACAATATAATTAATGCATGATAGAATTATTTAAATGATTCTCTTTATTTCTTCTTCTTCCATTCGCTCCTAGTATGCCCTAATTATTCGAATTCTCTTGCAAAAACTTGATCCACAACACTCCATTTTGTCTTTTTTGCAGGAAAGGTCCTCATTATGCCCGTAGGATTTATTGAGGTTGAGAAATGAATGTTGGTTCTGTGTCTAGAAAGGGAAATGTGTACTTTAAAGTCATAATTCTGGAAAATTTAATGTCATGAAAAGGTTAACTCTGTCTAGGACGGTAAGAGTACAGGTTTTGGTGCCTCGTGGGGGATAAGGGTATGAATTTATTGTTCCAAAGGGAGGTGATGTCAAAGTTTAGTCTTTTGGTAATGAGCACACGTCGTGTAAGGAAACGAGTAAGGGTGTTCGACTTTGGAGGGAACATGAAAGCTTTAATCTTGTCACTTGTCAAAGATCTATAATTAATGAAGTAGTAAAAAAACCTTTAATTCAATTGATATTAAAAAAGTTACAGTTTTAAAACTTGATTTATAGCTCATAACCTAAAAAACCATAAGTTAGATCAACAAAATATTTATTGAGTATGCAAAGAACAAAAACACATTCAAACATGACAAAGTCAGTGTCATAAGGCTTCACGGTGGGTGGAAGAACTTTTCTTGGTTCGCACCGGGATGCCTCGTTATTAAAGGTTTATGCTACAGGGTTGATTAAATTCTGGAATTTACTTTTTGGTGCCCCACAGACCTCTATAATGTACCCCTCGAACTTCAGACAGGGCTAACATTACGTCCACAACTCTCAATCCTTTTTGGGTACGGATAGAGTGATTTCATCTCACCTCTAAACTTTTATCACAAGATTCTCCGTGAGTTACTCTTGGGGTCTGTGATTAATGCATGTTGAGATGTAATGTATACCATGTAATGTACAATGTATATATGCTAAAGCAAAGATGCAAAGATGTATATGCAAATACAAAATGAGTGTGCAAAATGCGAGATGCAATTGCAGCAAGGAATTGATCCCAAAAATAATCATTCCTTGAACAATTCTTGAAAAACCGACAATGTCTCGGTATACTGGGGAAATGAAAATATGGTCCGTCTGCAATTTGTCCAGCTCATGTGAGCGTTTGGGTACTGCATCGTCTTCAAATTTTCTACTTCATCTCCTCCTTTCAGAAATCTTTTCGAGCTGGTTCGTGATCTTCAACTGTTGCCTTCGGCGTCGAATCTTCTTGAGTCCACCTTGTTATCTCAGCAAGTAGATGTTGGTCTTGTCTCCTTAGTAGGTAGACTCTCTCTTAACGCTACTTGATCTACGTAGAGCATCTTCAAAATTTTACTGATCCCAGTGAAAGGCATTGTTGTGGCATTATTTTTCAAGAACCTTCTAAACGATTAATTATTTTAGGGATCAATACCTTTGAAGGATATGTCATGTTCATGCAAAAATACAATAAGACCAGACAAAAGGAAATCAATGTTAGTAGAAACAAGACAAAAAATCAAGTTAGTTGAAATGATTAGTCAAAGAAATGTAATCTTAGCAACAATAATTAAATTCGACTCAAAGTTGAGAATAAAAAATAAAGCATACAAAGGAAATTAATAGTCCTAACCGTATACGTTCCAATTCTCCTAGGTTGTCTACATAGCTCTAGCGGGGTAGGTTTAGTAAATTTTCTACATGAAGCTGGGTTCTAGAAAAGGGTTCCCAAGCCATCTTTACAACCTGCTAAGGTTGACCTCAATTCTAGCTCATTACAGACTTGTGAATCGGGTTCAGCTCAGGGGATCACACCACTAAAAATATACCTCGAATCTGATATTCAGATAGGCATCTTAGGGTGCTTTCCAGAGATACTTTATCAGACCCACACAAGGAAGCCTAATGCTCCTCATGAGGTGTGATGTTTCTCCCTACTTAGATAAACCGGGATTAAGCTCAGGTTTAGAGATATGATATGCAACAATCTTAAATAATTTCACGGAAGTGTAAGCATTAACCAGAGAGAAAATCTATTTTTTTTCTTTTGAAAGAACATAATGAACTGTAAATTAAATAAGATCAAACTCATAATTTCCAAAATAATAAATATAGGTGAACCAACTTGTGGCTCGATGCTCAAATTGTTTTAAAAAAAAAAAGTCCTCAGCAGAGTCGCCAAGCTGTCGACATCGTTTTTAACCAGGTGGGGAAAGACTGATACCGACTCAGGGGTTTTCTTTTTTAAAAGAATTTTCAAAATGTGAGGAGTCGCCACTAATTATTTAAGGTGCGATTGGGACACCATAAAAACTAGGTGATTTTAATAAAATATTTTTTTTATCAAAATGCTAAGTTTTAAGGTCTGCAAAAATCCAGAAATCGGGTTCGGGAGTCATTTACGCGTAGGGAATGATTACCACCCCTACAAAGGCCCAAATATTGGTACCTAGTTGGTTACCCTATATTTAGAATCAGATATTTTGAGTTCGGTCTTTATTTAATTTGAAAATCATTACAAATGCAAAATTGAAAATGGTATTCGTTTATTAAGGTCGATAGCATTCGCCCCCTAGCATAAATGCAGGAGATCAATTATTGTGCCTAATAACCAGACATTGCTTTAATTTTAGAAATCATGATGTGGTCTTTGAAGAGAATATCTACCTATTTCGAGAATCACCAGTAGTCATCCCCTGAGCATACTTACGGGAGATATACTATTAATTCCCTAATAAATGAACATTGTCTTAGGTTTGAAAATAAAATGCAATCAAATAAATTTTTATTTAATCCTAATTAAGCTAAAGTAAATTAAAGGTTTTTTATAGCTCATTATGTCAAATAATGAAATTAAAGGAACCTAGAATCGCAAACCTAAAAATGTAGGCTCTAATATTAATCTTAATTGATTTTAATCAATTATCAAATCGAATAATCTAGATGCTCCCTCGAGAATTTACGCGAGGGTTGAATCGGATTATTCCCTAAATTAAGGGGACTATTTTGAAATCTAGCTAAAAATGGAGGCTCTATTTAACCTATTTAATTATGTCAATGTTAAAGTTCTAATTGAAGTTTTGGGGACTAAAAAAATCAAGGTCTAAAAAAAAAATTCTAAAAGCCTAAAAGAATAGGGACCTAAATTAAAATTTTCTAAGGTTGAGGACTAATTAATAAATAAAAAATCTAATTATTATCTAAATTATTAAACCTAAAGTATTTTTTTAGAAAATATTAATTATTAATAAATTTTAAAAGTCAAGTAATCAATTCGAGTAATCGGGCATCTTATGTGAAAACTCGACTTGAATTGCTCCCTAATTAAACTAGAGTGTTATCCTAATTTCTAAGTTCGATTCGAATGTTAATCTAGTCTAAAAAATAAGTCTAAAGGTTCAAAATACAAAATAAGGAATTATTAAAAAACTAATTAAAATTAAAATAAAAAATATATAACACAACATACAAAAAATAAAAATAAAATAAGCATGCATAAGGACCAAATTGCATAAATGTCAAATTACCAAGCTAAAAGAGAATAAATTAAACATATAATGGGGCTAAAATAAAACAAATCAAAATTAAATGGCTAAATCTAAACAAAATAAAAAATAGTTTTATGGATTAAAATGTATAAAAAAAAACGAAAGTTACAGTGACTAAAAGGTAATTTTTTTTTTAATTTATTTAAGCCTAAAAATCTGTTAAATGAAAAGGAAAAATTACATAATCAATCCACAAAAATTTTAAAAAAAATTAAAAGGTCGCTACGCATGACCAAAGTGTAAAAACACGCCTAATTTACAGGGACAGAAAAATAATTTTACCAAAAAATATATATCATGCGTAAAAATGGATAAATCACAAAAAAAATACCTACATGTGACTAACATGCAAAAATATACGTAAATTTGGGGGACTAAATAGTAAATATACCAAACAAAATACATAGCTAAAGAAGTGGGAAAATCATGAAATCGATCCAGTGACCATTTTGTAAAATCATGGGTAAGTTAGGGGGACCTAAGCATAATTTCCCTTTAACTTACCTTTATAAATACAATTTAAATTTTATTTATTCATTTGAAGAAAGATTGTTTTAAAAAATTATCCTTTCTTTCTCTCTCAAATATCTCGGCTGGCCCACTGTCGGCTGCCTCAAACAATCTCCGGTCATCGCTCGACCACTGCACACGGAGGTCGGAATTTCTAAAACAACCCAAAACACCCAAAATCTCCTGATCTGACTCCCTAAACACATATCCTAACCTAAAAACTACCCCAAGCACAAGCCTCGAACCCTTCGCCTTTGGGCTTCCTCGTAAAAACCGATGACGAAGGAGAACCGCCCCCTCTGGTTCGACTCCTCACTCCAAGGTAATTTACTCCTTCCTTGACTCTCAATTTTTAGTACATGCAAAGATTTTTTTTTTTTGCTTTTGTTTCGAATCTTTAAAAAAAGGGAAAATACCTTCAATTGTAATTTGTTTGGTGTTCTTTCTATTACTTTCAAAAATAGAGGGTGAGAACCCTTTTTATAGCTTTATTTTAGGGTTTATAGGCCCCATTTTTACATAATTTTTTTTATCTATGAATTCATTACAAAAAAACAAAATTTGCATGTGGATTTGGTTGTGATATGGTTGCTTGTGTGTTGATCTGCATGTCTGACATGGCAAGGCTTCGGATTGGTGGAGGTGTTGATGGTCGCCAACTGGTGGAAACGGGCAGTGGAAAGCTCTATTGTGGTTGGTGAGTAGCAGTGAATAACATTTAGGGTTGAAACCCTAATAAATTAAGGTTAGGATTAGGCCTCGGGTACCGGGCCAGGTTCGGGTTTAGTTGGGTTGGACTGAAAAATGGTGATTACATTAGGTCTTGTACATACTTGATCATATATATCAGGTTTCCAACAACTAAATCATATGGAATATTTTTCATTTACTCCTTCTCAAAATTGTTCTTTACTCCCTCTCAAAATCGTTTTTTGGGCATTGGTTCAAATGGAACTTATCGCCCTTAATGATAGGAGTAACACTAGGTGAACAATCTTTCATTTGAAATCTTTCTAAAACTTTGTTGATATAGGTTTCTTGAGATAGACCTAAGATACCTCGATGTCTATCACAATAAATCTTAATGAGAATGACATAAAATGTATCACCCATATCTTTCATATCAAAATTTTTTGAAAGAAATTGTTGCATCTCATATAGCATACCCTATCATTTGTTGCAAGTAAAATGTCATCCCCATATAAGATAAGGAAACAAATTTTACTCTCACTAACCTTCTGGTATATACATTGAACCATGATGTTCTCAACAAAACCAAATAAAGAGATAACTTCATGGAATTTTAAATACCACTATTGGGATGCTTTTTCAATCCATATACTGACTTTTTCAACTTACATACCAAGTGTTTACCATCACTAGAGAAGAATCCTTCTGGTTGTTTCATTTACAAATCTTACTTTAGGTCATTATTGAGAAAAAATAGTTTTCACATCCATTTGTTGTAAATCAAGGTCAAAATAAGCTACTATTGCTAACACAATATGTAAGGAATCTTTCTTAGATACTGGACTGAAAATATTAGTGTAATCGATTCATTCACATTGAGTGACACTTCACAACGAGTCTTGCTTTATATTTTTCAATGTTTCCCATTAAGTCTTTTTTTTTGGTTTTAAAAACCTATTTACATCTAACGAACTTTACACCATTATGCAACAGTACAAGATCCCAAACATCATTGTTTTTCAGGGAATTCATCTCATCTTTCATAACATTGTACCATAGTTTTGATTCATTACAGCTCCTAGCTTGTGAAAATGACTTAGGATCATTTTCAGCTCCAACATTAAAGTCAGACTCTTGTAGATACACAATGTAGTCACTAGAAATTTTTTATTTCCTTTCTCTAGTAGATCTCCTTAATGTTGAATCAACATTTTCTTGTGGATCATGTTGTTCAACTAGTTGTTCAATAATTTATGGAATTTCTTGAATAACTTAATCTACTATAATATTTTCAGCAACTTGTGGAATTTCATTGATTGGTTGTTCAACACCCGATTTTAGTTTAAGGGTATTCTGTATGATAACCAATCTCTCACTTGAAGTGGAAGCTTGATCTATATGAATTGAGTCCTGAGGTAGATCACTCACACTGATTGAGTTATACTCAAGAAAGTTTGCATTCTTGATTCAACAATTCTAGTGCTATGTAATGGACAATATAATATGTATCTTTTAGACCTTTCAACATATTCAATGAAATACCCACTAAAGGTCCTTGGATCCAATTTTGTTTTTGTGGGTTATAAAGTCTCACTTCATATGGGCATCCCCAAACATATAGATATCTAAAACTCAGTTTCCAACCTATAAACAACTCAAAATGTGTCTTTGGGACAACATTGGTTGGAACTCGGTTTAATATATACACAATCGTTTTGAGATCTTCAACGCATAAATACTTAGGTAGCTTAGAGTTACTAAGCATACTTTGCATTGTATCCATTAAAGTTTGATTTATTCTTTCTACAACACTATTTTGATCATGTGATCCTGGAATGGTGTATTGGGCAACTATACCATCATCTTGAAGAAACTTCACAAATGAACCAAGTGCTTGTTAATTTTAGGTATATCTACCATAATATTCACCACCTCTATCAGTTCTCGTGTTCTTAATTTGCTTATCACATTGTTTCTCTACTTCAGCCTTGAAATTTTTAAAGGCTTCTAATGATTCGCTCTTATGATGAAGCATGTAGAGATACATGTATCGTGAGTAATCATCGATAAAAGTGATAAAGTATTTATGACCTTGTACATCCATATCTGGGTAACAGATATCATAATAGATGATTTCCAATATGGTCGAACTTCTCTTGGCAACTTTCTTTGACTTGTCATACTGTTTACCCTTAATGCATTCTATATAAGTGTCAAAATCAAAAAAATCTAAGGTATTAAGTACCCCATCATTTACTAATCTCTTTATCCTTTCAATGGATATGTGTCCTAATTTGCGGTGCCATAAAATAGATGAATCTTCATTTATAACACAACGTTTAAAACCAATTTGAATATGCATACCATTATAAGTGGCATTATTTTATAAATTTAAAGAGTAAAGACCATCGGATAAAATTTTATTTCCAACAAATTCTGATTTATAAAATAAACTGAATTCATTGTTTGAAAAATTAAAACAATAGTCCAATGGTGCATGCCTTGAAATATAAATTAAATTTCTAGAAAAACTTGGAATATAAAAAGTATTTTCTAAAATTAAAACAAAACCACTACTAAGCAATAATTCGCATGTCCCAATAGATTCCAATACGGTTGAATCTTATTTCTTAAATAGATGTATCACTTAGCTCCCACTAGTTTCTTCAGGTTTCTTAATCCATGTAAGAAATTTGAGACATAGATTATAGAACCAGAATCAATCCACCATGTGTTATAATTAACATCAATCATATTTGACTCAAAACAAATGAGTGAGATTGATTTACCTTTCTTCTCAAGCTAGCTCATGAACTTGACACAGTCTTTATTTAGTGTCCCTTCTTTTTACAAAAAAAAAACACTTGGAATCTTTCTTAATTTTAGCTTGGGTTTGGATTTTAACCTTCCCCTTTGACTTGGCTTGGACTGATCTCTTTCCCTGAGTAACTGTCAATGCACTCTCTCCTATTTCTATTATGAGTCTAGCCTCCTCCTGATCACACATGATCAAAAGTTCATCAATAGACTATTTATCCTTATGTGTGTTATAGGAGATTTTAAATGACCCATACTGAGGTTTAAGAGTGTTCTGTATAAAGTGCACCAGAAAAGAATCAGACATTTCAACCTCCAATGCTCTATGTCGATATGCTAAATCTCGTATCTTATTGATGTGATCACGTAAGTCTTTCACAGTAGTGAGCCTCATGGACGTGAACCTCATAATTAGGGCGCTAGACAAGGAATTTTGAGAAGTTTTGAACTTCTTTTCAATGGCCATTAATAGCTCTTTTACATTCTCATAATGCTCAATTGAGCCACAAACATCAGCAGGAATCTTGCTCTTAATGAACATAATGTTGAGGTAATTAGATCGCTCCCACTTTTCATATAGAGAAAGATTAACTTGAGTGTTGGTTTTTGTGATATGTGGCTCATATTTCCATAAATGGTTAATATCCAAACACCCTAATTGAAGAAGAATGCTCTCCTTCTATATTATAAAGTTATTAATGGTTAATTCAGGGATATCTACATCTATTATAAGACATATTCACAAGTTCTAAAACTGCAAGATATAATTAACATACATGCTTAATCAAAATTTGAGGCAAACATAAATCATAATTTACCAATGCAAATTATGTAAACAATGAATCTAGCGACATAAAAAGTGTATGTGGACTAAATTTTTAATTCAATTAGATCCATCTTATGATAGAATTATTTTCTATCTTCTTTGATAAAATTATTAAATTCACTTTCATAATTCATGTGGGTAGTTATGTAAGGCATCGAATAATTTTACCTTAGTAAATTACTTAATAGGATTTAATACTTTAGCTTTATGTATGTGATTTTTAATTTTATTAATTTTATTTTACTAAAGATGATGTGGCTAGTCTTTAACAAAATAAAATTATGTAAATCACTTAGCCAGAAATTAACCCTAAACTTTATTCAAAATTATTGCTAATTCATCATGCAACATCATATATATATATAGTCTTGATGCATTACCATAATAAATAATTTTTTTAATCAAAGTTGTTGTGGCTAATTCTTTAATTAAATAAAAAAAATTATATCTCTAGACATATAATATAAAGTTTTATTACTAAATATTTTATGCAATAATACTAAAGTTTCATGAACCTAAAATGTATGTCATTAATAACCATATAATTCACTTACATTCAATCATAGTTTAGGCACATAAAATCATACAATATTTCTAATTTTTTTTATATATGATTATCATAAAAACATAATTAATATTAGAAATTATCATTTACAAAATCCAACAATTTTAGCAACAAGTTTGCAACACAAATTTTCTCAAACTTTAAAAATCAAGGCCTCAAAAATTCGAGAAACATACAAACTTTCAAAAATCAGGCAAGACAGAGATTTTACCATGCTCTTGATACCAAATGTTAGACATGTTTTCATACATTGAGCATAAACTAGCGAAAATGATCGTTATAAATACCTTCAGTCATTGCCTATACCTTGTGTCGAAATTCTAGATTTGAATGCACCATCGTTAAATACATCGAACCACCGTAGACCACCGTGAACCACTACGAAACACCGTCGAGCACTTCGAACTTGACTGCACGAAAGCTAGAACTACCAAGGATATTCAAGAACTTGAAAACCTCACTACATGGAATAAATTCTCAACTCTCTATATGTGGAAATACTTTGAATGTTTTTGGTTTTGTGCTTAGGGACCTTGACTAGATGAGTAATTATAGGTTTGGTTCCCATCAAAAACCACCCAAAACTACCTTATCCCATATCTCACGTACATAAAATGGGAGAGTGGAAAATAGTACTTAAATAATTTATGAATAAAAATAAATTCAAAGTTTTAGATAAAATTAAATATTTGGATTTGTGATAAAATTCAAAGATATAATGTCAAAACAATTTACTCAAATATTCACTTTAGTTCATATTTTATTAAAATATTTTAGCTACTAACGTTTCAATTGTTTTTTTTTATCAAAATGACTTGTGTTGGATGAAAACTATTAGTTGGCTAACTATTAACATATGTTCTTGACATGATATTTTTCTCTGTGCTTAATTGCTAATGTGGCATATGTCACATAGTCACTTTAGATTTGGTTCTAGACTGCATTCGGTTAAGGTTTGGTCCGGGTCGGATTGAACTTGATTTTGGTTTAGTTTGGATCAATGAAAATTCAGTTCGGGTTGAGTATCGGATCGGGACAAAATCAAATCGATTGATTTTTAGATTGGACTAATATCGGATCAATATATGATCGGTTCGGGTCGACCATTAAATTTTCAAGTCAATTCTGATAAGTTTTAATTCGAGCCAACCTGTAGATTTTCGGGTCAACCTTTAGATTTTCGGGTCAACTTTTAAAATTTTATGGTCAACCTTTAGATTTTCATATCAATTGTTGTCTCTCTTTGTCATTGTAACTTTCGGTGTTGCTCTTTATTACTTATAATTCAATAATTTTATTTAAATATATATTGTCACATCCTAAATTTAGAGTTAGAAGTTTTAATTTAAGTCAATCGAATCAATAAATCTTTAAAATCAAAAATTTTATGTTAATATATATTATCACAATCTAAATCCGGAGTTAAAATTTATCGCATCAGATATAGAGGTGATCTTTTAATTGATAAAATATTATATGGAACCATTAAACTATTATTAAAAGTGGTGGTTAACTAGTATTATAATATAAAATGAGTATAAAACATACATCATTTTAATATTTATCAATTCTAAAAATAAATAATAATAATAATAATAATAATAAATTACACACACTCAGACTCAATTATCGAGTTAAAATAGGGTCGAAATTTGATTTGGTTCGAATATGGATAAATTAAAATCGGTTTACTTTCAGTTCGAGTTTTTCAATTCGAGTTACTTTTCGATTTAGGTTGATTTTGGTTCTGCTTGCTTTCGGTCCAACTAATATTCGGGTTGGTTTCTGTTCCAGTTTGAATAGGGTTATTTATGATTTTGGTTCTGCTTGCTTTCGGTCCAACTAATATTCATGTCTATATAAAGAATCGACTTGGATAATTGAATACGGTTTAAATTTATCATGTATAATTTTAGATGACGAGATATATGTCACATTATTATCTTGTGTGATATGATATATATCACATCATCATTTTATGTGACGTATTATGTCTGTAATTTAACACATATTAAAATATTACATTAATAACATATTGATTTTTAGTTAAATAACGATTTATATTTAATAAGAATTATTTTAATCAAAAATTAAAATATTAATAATTAAAAAAATTAAAAAATCAAAATAATTAGAGTAAATATATTTGAGGAAGGGATCAAGTTACTCATCTTTGGTAACTCCTTCCTCCCCTGGAATTTTCATTTCCTTTTTCCTTCAAACAAAATTAAAACTAAAATTTATCAAAAACCCAAAATAACTATTCAAGAAATTTTGACATTAAATCGAATTCTAATAGAGAAATATTTGGGCTTAGATAGACCCAGAATAGAAAGCCGGGTAATTATCCAAAACCGGTTCTTGAACCAATAAATGAGAGGCACGTTAAATATAAGGAAGGGCATAACTGTAAACACAGGCTTCATGGAGGGCAGTCTGTCAGTGAAAAGCGTCCCATGGCAGCCAAAAAGTTGTCATCTTTCAAATAACAGGACGAAGGAAAGAGGAAAATTTTAAAATCCCAGTGAATAAATATTTATAAATCGACCCAAAATTTCTGTATCCTATCGATTTCGTTACATATCTCTTCGATTAAAGTAAGGGATTTTTTTCCTATTTTTTTGGTAAAGCTTTTTTTTTGTCTCTTTTGATCATATAAACTCTTAGCTTTTTCATCTTCTTTTTCTTCCTTTTAATTTTGTTTGGTTGAAATTAGTTGTAAAGGAAGGGATTATTTTTATATTAAAATTGAATTTTGTTTGTATTTATTTTGCACGAGACAGGAATCGCCGGGTTCGATTTTGTTTGACAAGATCGGCCTGATCAGAATTTCAGGTAAGGAGTTTTCTGCCTTTTTATTTTTTTCAAAAAAAAAAGTAAGTTAATTTCTTTGAGTTTTATTTTCATTTGATTGTGCTTGATTTGTGTCAATTGGGTGTTTAGGGTTTTCGCTTAAAGTTTTCAACTTTTTCTTTTGAATTTTGAAGAGAAACTGGAAACTAATTTGCCGTTGCTGTTTGCTTTCTGAGATTTTTTTTTAGTGTCAGTTAAGATCAATTTATATATTTTAATTATGAGCTAAAGGACACTGCTGATTATCTGCTTACTTCTGAGAATAATCATATTCATAAAAATGATGAAATTTTTTTTAGAAATGTTTAGTAGGGAAGATGTAGAGGAGTATCCTTAGCTTAATTCTGCATAATTGAACATTCCCGATTCCGGCACATACCCGTATCTGATACTCACGCACAAATCCGAGTAACATTTCCCCCTTGATTGTTATTGTAGTCCGCGTCATCTAAGATCACTGCAATTAGGAAGGAGAGGTGTCTGGTATAAGGTTGATTGATGAATCATGATGGAGGTAATTAGTCCTAAGTACTACTTCTTATCAAGTAAATTGATCATTTACATGCTTAATATGTGTTATTATCCTCTTGTTCCATAAACTGGCATACTTTTTTTTCCATCTGGCGATTTTTGATATCCAACTTTAGGACTTGAATGGCTTGTGGTTATTCCGCTTACTTTTCATATTTTCTTCTGTTCTACTTCATTTTGGGTTATTGACTGAAAGGTGGTTTTGGTGCAGGAGGGTAGGGAAGATGGACTCTCGTGATGAGACGGGCCGCCAAGCTCCAGAAGGCCCCATCCTGTGTGTCAATAACTGTGGTTTCTTTGGAAGTGAAGCTACCATGAATATGTGCTCCAAGTGTCACAAGGCAATGATCCTGAAGCAGGAGCAGGTGCAAGTGCAACTCGTAGGATCATCCATTGGAAGCATTGCCAATGGCAGCTCTAGTGGGAACAGTAAGGAACCATCTATGGCGGCGGCTGCTGCTTTGGCTGTACAATCCGGAAATTTTGGGTCAGAAATTGAATCGTCCATCAATCCATCCCTTATGACCTTTGGTGGGATGAAAACAAAAGAGGGTCCCAACAGGTGTACTGCATGTAACAAGCGTGTCGGTTTGACAGGATTTAACTGCAGGTGTGGAAACATCTTCTGTGCATCTCATCGATACTCCGACAGACACAACTGTCCTTTTGACTACAGGACTGCTGCTCAAGATGCTATTGCTAAAGCCAACCCTGTAGTCAGGGCAGAGAAGCTCGATAAAATCTAAAGAGGTGAGGATGAAGGCAAAGATTTGTGTAATGAAATATGATGTTTCTCCTTCCACCCGTTTGTGTCATCAGCTCAATCATAGTGAAGGTTAATGTTAAGTTGGGTTCTTTGTCTCAATGTGTGTCCCCTTGATTGATATAGAGTTGCAAAGTCCATGATAGGGAGGACATCGTTGCAGTGTAAGGAAAGTTTGTATTCCTTGTCCATTGGTTGGCAATAGTTCGCCACTGTTTGTAAGTCTTTATTTTGTGCTGGTTTGATTGTACATATACATGATTACCTTGTAATGCTTCTATCTTATATTCCTTTCTTCTACCGGTGTTGGGAAAATCAGATCACTTAGTGGTCGAGGTCGGGCTCTTGGTTCTCAGTTGAACTTGTTTACTTACAGTAGTTTAATATAGTTTGTTCTGCGATTATAATACATGAATCAATCAACCTTGTGATCGAAGACTCCGAGCTAGTAATAGAATTTTTGTAACACAAGTCAACAAGATATGTTGAATCAAATCATGAGAAATCAAAGGTTTCCATTTGACTCAGGTAAATAGATAATATTCGAAATATATATACAATACTAGCGACCATTAAAGCAATTTTCCATAAATCTAACCCTTGGAGCTTCTTCAGAGATTTCATAGCTCCATCTTCAGTTGATTTGCCTGCAATGTCGCTGCTCTAAAGTTGCAATAGAATTCTTGTTCAGTTTACTTGACATTAGAAGAAAGATATAACCTGACCGTTTGAAGGGAAACTTCGAAAGCAATCTACCTGAATTTGCAGAGGAGTCCTAAGTTAAAAGTGAGTTCTCTGGTGTAATGTAATTATTGCGGACTTCTTCTCTTCCCCAAACAGGCTGCTGAAGTACATCGAAATTCCATCGGTGCTGATACTGTTGTCTGTGTCCATCGCCTCGAACTTCAGGCCACATCACAGGCATAACCAAGCCGGGGAAGTTGCTGTCCATTAGAGATCCACTCTACACGTAAAAGATGGTCAGACATGTTAGTAGAAACTTTCAGGTAACAAAATCAACAGCTAATAATCCCGTCATCAGAAGAGAAACTAGATGGACAACCGTGTAAATGGAACATTTTTAGGTACTTATTCCCAACATTATCTACTACATGGTTAATTTATCATCTTCTCTGATTACCAATTTACATGAATGGAGAATGTAGTCATTTCACTACAAAAGGGTAATTTACTTTAACATGTTCTGCTAAGCAGAGCATTGCATGTCGTTTGAGACCCATGAATTTCAATAATTTCTTGCAATCAGATTCATTAGCTGACTAGCAGCCATTGTTTGTTCCCGTTCATATATTAATGAACGGGTAGATGGAACATGGTGGTCCAGACGATCAACTGTCCACTAAATATTAATGAGGAGCAGCCTTTTAAGAAAATGGTTGGAATCCAGTGGAGAAGCCATACAATGAAGTGTATACCACTAGGGGCTTTACCGTTCTAAATAACAAGATCATAACCAAAGTTGAAACATGAATAGGAGGAATCACCAAAGAAAAAATGTGCGCAAACTTACTTCTGATGTGAATACACTATCAAGGTTGAAGTCAGTTCTTGGGTTCACTGCTGCAAGCCTCATTGATAAGAACTGCAACCAAAGAAAAAAAATGTTGCAAGAATCAGACCACGGGAATGGAAGATGCTGCAAGTAAAACCATAGGAAAATGATACAACAAAACATGTCAACCTAGTGGGATCTTTGCCAATTTTTTATGTTATTTTTGGGAGGCAATGCAAATAATTCCATTTAACCAGCAAAGGATGTTAACAGTAATAGCCAATAGAAAAATCTACAGTGCAAGGGTTGCAGGACAGAAAAATACAACAACGAGGGCCCTCCTACATATCACTGAAACCCACATAAAACTCTTGGTAAATGTCCTATTGATTAATCCCAGGTCACCCAGACTTTATTGAACATTTGAAGGTAATTTTGTATAACACAAAGACATTAAAATATCTTAAAACCCATATGATGTTAAAAAAAATATCCAGTGGCCAAGTCCTGTGTCTTGAATTCATATTAAACCTTCTCTTGTAGAAGAGAGGGAAGGGAGAGGGGGGGGGGAAGATCAGATGCTTGAAAAGCGCAATTCTTACTTCCACTTGCCGTTGTAGAGATTGCACATGATTGATGATTTCATCCAACACCAAGGCTGTTCCTGAAATCTGCAGCACACGTATTCAATATAAAGGTATGTGTTCTGAAAAAAATTAAAACTATTTTCTTGAACCTAATGCTTTGGAAAACAACAGTGTAGTAATCAAAGCTCTTGATACAGGTTCCAGATTTAATATAAAGGCATCTCACCTAGAGTCTGATCGTTTGAAAATTAGGACTTAACTCCCACATGGCTTCCTCCTAAAACAGATTTAAAGCTAACTGAGATCCTATTGATGTCCATTCTCCCCAAGGATGCAATGTAAATGCATCAATTTAGAAGCAATAAAGTCAACAACTTTTCTCCAACAATTAAGCTTCTCCCACCCTAACCATGACTTCCGTTCCTGGAAAAGGAATCAGATACGGACTCGGAGCTGGTTTCCCTTATTAAAGTGATATTATGAATGTTAAGGGATAAATCAAGATTATATTTTCAACAATTAAACCAATGTGTCATGGACTATAACATCAAGCATGCAGATAGACCGAAAGGGGTTGACGAAGTGATTACCCTCTCAAAAATTCAAATTATCATAGAATTAAAGTATTTTTAATTATTTTTAACCTTTAAATTTTTATAAATTCACCCTTTATATAAAATCTTACACCGTTGTTGAAATTAAACAGGCATTTGGCATATGATAAGGCATTTTCTTTTGTCATCCTTCGCCTACTTATCCCATAGTGGATTGATAACTTGTACGAGAAGTTAGCAGCTACTCTACATCAATGAAATGGGACCCCATAATGACATTTAATCCAACAAGCCTTTAGACAAGTCTACTTGGTAATGTCCAGCTACCATTCCCACGACTAAAATTTTCTTCCACAGTCATCAAAGGCTACACTTGTGATTTTCTATTTTACTAGGTATTTAATGAGTTCAACAGTTCGTGAGCAATTCGAACTCGATTTAGTAAAAACTCAATTTGAATTCGAGCTCGACTCAAGACCTTAACGAGTTGAACCGAAAAAAGTCTAACTCAACTCAGTAAGTTCAAAAACAGCTCGTTAATTTTTTTATAATTTTTTAGTAGTTATCCTAAAAAAATTATTAATTTACTAATAAATAATAAAAAATGATAAATTGTTAATTTATTAATTTATTAATTTTCTAATAAACAATAAACATATTAAATTATTAATTAATATTTTATTACATCCAAAAATCAAACACTATTTATTATTCTAATATATTTATGGATTGTTACTTTGGAATTTATACTTTCAAATTGTTTCATACATTTTTTTGATAATTTTTTTGTTAAATTTATTAATTTATGTTTATATTAAGTTTCATATAGTATTAGTAAATTTCACCTATAGTTAAGAAAATAAGGTAAAAATTTCGGTGGACTTAACAAGAAACAAGTATTGAGCTTAATAAGCAACGAGTCAAGCAAAAAGTTATTTTAACGAGCACGAATAAAATAAAATTTTAATAAACTTAACGAATAAATCAAACTGAATAACAAAATTGTTTAATGATCTCGAATCAAATATTATTTAACTAGCGATAGACTTGCTTCATAATAGCCCCTATCTACAACCATGTACATTCCATAGATAATGCAAAGCGCAGACATCAATTCAAAATCTAGCTTTCACCAAAACAGAAATAAAATTGCGTTTGAAAAGACAAACTTGACCTAAAAAGGGACTTCTAACAAACCATCCATAATGGGAAAACAGCTAAAACGTTAAATCAACTTGGGATATAAAAAAGAGAATTTTTTTTTTGGTGCAAAAGGTGACACTGACAAACCGTTAACTAAAGAAAAATGATGTAAAGATGTAATCCCACTTTCTATGTCCCGTTAAGGGAGATATTCTTAATATAATCACAAATCATAATCAAATCATTAATCAACCAATAAAACTTACCTTATTACATCCAGGTACCAGCTCCTGTAGGAATTTCATTCGTGCATTAATCTTCTCTCTTCTTGCCTGTATTAAACGCCAAGATTATTAGATTAATAAAATATGTCATTATTCAAATTTTAACATTATGAATATAATATATATCAAAGTTCGAATTTTAAAATTATAAATGAAAAACTTTAAATTAAGAGGTCATCCCATAATAAAAGTTTTTATGATATTCGAATTGAATTAATTGATTAATAAATAAGAAAAAATCATTTAGTCAATCACGGATATTGGTGAATTACCCTCTCTGCTAAGCTATGGCTAACCGTTGCTTGTCCACGGCGTGCTCTAACGTGGACGTAGGCGTCCTCCGAGCTCTCATTCACAGCAGTTTTGCTTTTCTTCGTAGACCCTCTAACCTATGAAAGCTCAGAAAACAAATTAATCGAAATTTTACCAAAAAAGGGAACCCTCGATTGAAACTTTCTTTTGTTTTTGGTTTTTCCACCTTATTTTCTCTGTCATTTCTCTTCATATTCCGCTTCTCTACCGGTGGCTCGGAAACCAACGGCTGGGATGACTCGTTCTCCTCCAGCTCTCTCTTTACGGCCTTCTCAAGCTTCGAGTTTAATTTTTTCGACTCAGGCGAGTCCCTCTTCTCATTGCTGCTGTCAGCTTCTCCAGAAAACACGGAAAACCTCGCATCTGGTTCAATCAAACTAGTATTAGAAGGAAAACGGAAGCTTCCTTTGAAATCTTTAACGTTCGGAGGCGAAGCAGAGATAAGCTTCGTGGAGTCGGGAGAGTGAAGAAGCTCAACGGCATGTGGAGGCGGTAGTTCAAGCAGAGCCTTGAAGGAACTGGCGTTACTAGTCGTCGGAGCCAAAATCAAACGGTGGATTGCGTCGGAGAATTGGAGGGATTCGAATGCCGTAACTTGGCCCCCATCCGACGCCGTTAAAATAGATCTGGTCTCCGTCGTCCCTGGGTTTGACTCCATGGGTGAAAGATAAAATGTAGCCACTTGGTTAATTCAACCCAATTCAGACCTTCAAATAAGCTTTGGATTGTCTCTTCAATGGAAGCGAGGTCAAGCTTAGAAGAAGAAGAAAAGGAGCTTAAATGGGTACTTGACAGAGAGTTTGTTGCTCTGCAAAAGTCAAGTACAGGGAAAGCAACGTTGCAGTGGCCGTTTGGTTTATTATTTTAAGACGTCTTACAGTGAATTAAATTCTAGGGTTCTACTTTACGGTTCGTTGAAATTAAGAGAAACACTGTTTTTTGCGGTACGGTGACGGCCCCACCAGATTTTCTCTCCTTTTCCCATAAATTTTAATTTTATAATTAAATCCTAAAAAATTAAAATATCAATACATAAAATAAGACTACATGAACCACAATAGTAAATTTTAAAATTTATAACTTAGTAATGTTTATAATTTATAAATTAATATTTTAAAATTAAAATTTTAATTTTTTTGGTCTAATTAAACATACAAGCTATTGTTGTAGTCCTCCTGTAGCTTCGGTAGGATCATGCTAGGAGTCTTAGGGGTGTTTGGCAAACAACTGTTCCAGTAGTTGGTTTAACAAATTGATTTGATTATCTGATTTGAGAAATTTATTTGATTAATTGTTTATATAGAAGTATTTGATAAAATTTAGTTGATAGTTGATATGGGTAAAATAAAAAATAAGGATATAATACATTTAATTGTTAAGTACATATATGTTTTATAATACTTTAATCTTTTTTTTTGATGAAATTATTCGGATAAAATGTTTTTGAAAATGAATTAAAAATTCCTTACGAAAATTAATGAATATTTTTGAAAATTTTGAATATATATTTTTTTAAATTTAATATTTACAAGTATTAATCTTATGAGATTGATACATACTATTAACCTTGTATAAAATATCAATACTCCATTTTTTTACTTTCATGTTTTGCTATATTTTATTAACTAAAATATATTTGAAAATATATAACTAAAAAGTAAAATAATAAAATAACATTTCACTGATTCGTTATTAGACGTTGCATAAAATTCATTTTACACAACTTCATTGAAAATAAATTTAGATTACACAAATATTCAAGAAAGATATACATATCCAAACAAGTACTGAATTTTCTAACGTTCTCATTTTCAGCTTATTTTTTGCACAATCATTTCTTTTAAAAATGTGTTTACCAAATACTAAAAGTGAAGAGTTTGACTACCCATCATCTATTTATGCTTAAATAAATTAAAAGCGCTTCAAATGGTTATTTACCAAACACCCCCTTAAAATTTTAAATAGATACTTTTATAAAATTTAATTTATAAAATGTACTTGTAATTTTCAAGCATACTTTTAATGAATTTTATAATTGTGTTTTAGTTTTGACTTTTTTAAATGATTTTAATCTGTTAATTTCTACTTTATTTGATTTGGCAATGATTAAAGTAAAGCTGTTAACCATATAAATAAATATTATTATAAGCTTAAACCTGCAACGCACCTGCACTTTTTAGTTTTTACAATTCACTGTTTTCTAAAACCTAAAAAAATTGTCACCAATTGACACTTTTTTTTTTGTAAAAACTAATTATATAACAAATAAACATTTATGAATTTATAAATAATTTATACATAAATTTCTCAATTCTATATTTATTTTTTAAACTGAATATATACTTAATTAATCTATGGTATAAGTATAATTAAAATTCTAAAATATATCATATATTAAACATCATTTTAATTCCCTTTGTTTTAGTTTGGTTTTACTGGAGCGGGTCTGAGACGTAAATTTCTATTCATTTCACTCTATTTTCCTTGTGAATGTTGAGATTTCATAAACATAGACTATATGGTACTCGGATTGGATAACATTTATTATTACTTACTTTTGGGATATTCAATTATCATAATGAAATCATCAAGTAAGTTTTCATTTCTTTTACAACAATTCTTAATAATTACAATATGGAATGATTTGGTTGATTTAATTATCCTATTAGGATCCTTATGTGTTAATTGCTTCCACATGCAATTTTAATTGATTTTAACATTTGGTATCAGAGCCAGGTTTGATAGGAATTAAATCACCAATTTATGTTTCATAAGAAAATTAGATATTTTCTTATTAAAGATGAATTGAAGTTGCAAATTAACAATAGATTATGAAATTGATGTTAGATTGATTGTTAATTGATAAGGAATAATTTTGAATCATGATTTAAATCTTTAATATTTTTGTGAGTGTGTTAGTCACCAAAAGTGGCCTACTCAAAATTCATTAAACGATTTATATTATATCTATAAATATTTATTTGATGTAGCATCATAAATGACATTTAAAAATGATGAACATTTATAGTTATTAACATGTAGTTATACGGTTACCTAAATGTAGATCTTACTCATGGTTAAGAATAATTGAAGTAGGTTTTGAACTTTGTTTAATTAATATGTAATGTACATCCAAAGATGATTTGTATGTTAAAGTAAACTTAATGATTAACCTTATATATGTCATAAGAATGATTCATGTTTGATTATTGTTGGTTGTGTATAGATTTAGCCCAAATGTGAATTTAAATGCAATGTTTTAGTATATGTTATAGTCTGAATTGTGGCTTAAATTCAAAGCAAACAATATGTGAGATGTAAATGTTTGCATTGGTCTCTATTGTGTCAAATATGACTACCAAAGGTATCAAGTTTAATGGGCAGAACTATGATGATTGGATCGAATATGTTAAGCTAATGTTGGCCTTTTGGGACCGATTTAACTCTAGTTATGAATAAGCCCACTAAACCGACTGATACTAGTCCGAAGGCAGACAAGAAACTTTGGGAGACTGGGAGAGATTGAATAGGCTTATGATGAGCTTTCTTAAGCTTAGCATAGCACCTAATGTTAAGCCTTCCCAGCCTAAGACTGAAAATGTAAAGGAATTTATGGCTGAAATTAAAAAGTATACTACAATAGGCATTATGGATAAGTTTTTTGTTGATACTCTTATTAATGATTTATCTAATAAAGAGTGCACTATAGCTCAGTTAATAGATGGACACATTATTCACATGGTGAATAACTACAACCGGCTTAAAAGTTTAGATATGGATCTTGATGAAAGGTTGAGTTCATGCTGAAATCATGTAAGGGTGATCATTTCAAGTAATTTTGAAGAACATACAACCAATTTAAGGAAAAATGGTCTCTTTTAGATACTAATACCTTGCTCATGCAAGAGGAGGTAAAACAAAAGGAATAACTCAAGGTCAAACTTCCCCAAGTTAATTTTGCCTATTGTGGTAATTTAAAGCTGGTTCTAGTGGCAACAAAGATCCAAGTAACTAATAGAAGAACAAGGGAACACAATCATTTAAGGTGCAGCCTTGTAAAGGGCAAGGAAGGGTTGAAAAGATACTGAAATGTTTCTTTTGTAACAAACATGGGCACAAGAAGGTTGATTGCCCAAAGAGGAAAGCATGGTTTGAAAAAAGAAGTATACATTTTATTTTCGTATACTTTGAATCAAATTTGATTGAGGTACCTTATAATACTTGGTGGTTCTATACTGGTGCAACCACTCATGTTTCTAATGTTATGCAGGGTTACCTAATTCTCCACTAAATGCCAGAAAGTGAAAGCTTTCTATTTATGGGAAACAAGATGAAGGCTAGAATTGAAGGTGTAGTAACTTATAGAATTGTGTTAGATACGAGCTATTTTAGGATTTGATATGGTTGTTTTTCATTGTATCGTGGAACAAACCTTTGTGGTACTAGTTCATTGTCAGATACTTTGTATTGTTTCAATCTAAATTATACTTTCATTAATTCCATGTTAAATGTTGATGTTAAATGTGATGTTGGTATGAAAAGGAATACACTTATGGAATCTTCTGCTTACTTGTGGCATAAAAGACTCGGTCATATATCCAAAGAGGGGATTTTAAGGCTAATTAAAAGCGAAGGTTTGTCTCAATTGAATTTTACCGATTAGAATGCTACTTGTGTGGATTACATTAAGGTAAGAAACCTAAACATGTATCAAAGTTGCCACAAGGTGTCACGCCCCAAAAATATTGAGGTTAATTATTGGATTAAAGTAAGTTAATTTAAGGACTAATTTGTGAAATTTTGGTAATAATAAGGTATTACTCAAGTTTTCAAGAAAGTTTAGGGACTTGAACCCTGATTTTTACCCTTTTCTCTTGGCTAGTAAAAATAAAAAGAAGAGTTTTGTTTGTGGGATTTGAACCCACTTGCTTTATAAGCTTCACCCATAGTTTTACTATCTCAGCTATGCTACTGTAGCTAATTATATTGAGTGTCTACTTTACTACCTCTTTATGCTTTATAGAACATGTTGGTATTGGTAAATGCATGAATGGAAATGTTTGGTCTCATATGTGTAATTAATGAAGATCTACACTAGATACGAATACGGTAGAAAGTAGATAACTGAATATGGCTCAGATGACTATTATAAGAAATTGGAGGATAGTTGGAATTAAATTACAAGTTCTGGAATTAAGTAATAAAAGAATCAACCATGGATTGTAGATTATAATTTATCTCATTAAAGGTACTTAGATGATAAATTATGAGAATATTTTGATTAGGGAAAATTATGAAATTACCCTTATGTTGGAAAATGACAAGAATTGTCTCTGGAAGTGGATTAATAAATCTGAAAATAATTATTGATCTGCTAAAACTATTGATGTGCATAAGGAATGTTAGTTTTACTTGGAAATTATGGAGAATCGGTTTTTAAACCCAAGAAGGTTTATGCTAGATACTAGAAGTCTTTTAAGGAATCATCTCAAGATCAAAGAATGTTCAAGGAAGCAATTAATCATAGGATCCCTATATTATATTATTTTCCATTACCTTTAAATGTAACCCCCCAGACCGATGCGGGTAACCACTGATCCGATCCGGGAAGTCACATTAGGGCCACCGGAGCGACCCACTGTAAAAATAGCGAAAATTTTAAAACTTTTATTGAAACATGTAACTTATAAAATCAGTTGTCACTATTTAAAAATAAAACAGATTTCCAGACTCGTATATAAATCAAAATACAATTACATGCCCCCTAATCACATGTACCATACTCTGCAACAACACCGGAAGAACTCCCTTACTGAAGTCGATAGATGCACTGGTACAATTCTTTTAACCTGAAAAGGTGAGTAATAGAGTGAGCTTTGGAAAGCTCAGTAATACAGAACTACCAGATAATGCTGATGAACGTGCATATACAGATAAATATTTATTTCCTTATTGCTTCCGAACATTTACATATTTTTATGCTGAGCAGAGATCCTACTGATATTTCGGGTGATAACGGATAATGAGCTTTCAGTTCAGAGAAATATTTCGGATAACTGAGTTCAGGAGATCATAATAGGTTTTCTAGTGTGTTCCCAAAAACCATGTAACTTTTCAGATCTTTTTAAAACATATATATATATATACCCCCATCCGTCACGAACAAAATGTGTAGGTTCCCCAGAACCATACAACCCCGTCACGAACAGTAAGGCCCTGAGCACAAAGCCGAGGAGCCTGCAAGTAAGGCCCTGAGCACACAGCCGAGGAGCCTCCAAGTAATCTTCCTCAAACAATACCCCCCAATAAAACATGTTCCGTCCGTAAACGGATATAGCAAAAATCAAAACATAATTCAAGTCAAGTATCATATCATAATTCAGATCATGTATCAGATCAGAATCCATGTCAATATCAGATCAGAATCCAGGTCAATATCATAACAGAATTCAAATTTGAAATCAGATAAAATATTCATGTAATTAGGGAACACACCAGAGTTTACAGGTATTATTTAGAGGTATTGTATCAGGCAGAGAAACATAGTTCTTCAGTATGTCGATAGAATGTTGGAATTTAGAATCACTATTGGAAGAGTTCATTAACTGACAGAATCATCAGTTATTCAGAATGTGAATTATCAGGATCATATCTTATTCGGACAGTTTTTAGAAGTTGTACGTAATCAGAAGGGTATTCAGAATCCTTTACATCCATGTCAATTGATCGGATAATCGAACAACTTGAGAACGAAGATTCAGAACCTTAACAATCTATGTCGACTGGTCAATTCATTTTCCTTCTAGGGTATTTACTCTTTAATACCACACATTCTTGTCCATAGATCATCTTCAGAATCATCGCTGAATAGATATTCCAATGGTCTTTATTTCATTTCCAAGCTTCCACGATATCATGAAATACTGACGTGCTTGATTTGTAGTTCATGTTCCATAAGGACGATACATCATGTAAATTCATCCGAATTTCCAGGCTTATCCTAATCACTTACTTAATCCTCAGTCATTGAAGTTACTTAGTTCATTTAGCATTCAAGTCCATTCCAGTTACTTCGGGATTTTCTATAGTAATACAAACGTTCCTGAATTTCAGATATATATTGTACTTCAGATCCATTCAATTTGGTCTTCTTGGTTGATTTGTCGAACAAACGTCCAATTCTTAATACTGAATGCGATCTAGAGTTGAGTTGAGCTGAATACTTCTAAAATTATCATCGAGCTAAACTTGAGTAGACGAACACACATTCAAGTAATATCTATGTCGTTCAGGTACTGACATATCATTAAAGTTGATCGGCTTACTTAAGTTGTGCTCCATAACTTTTTAAAGGTAGTCCAACACCTATGCTTATTTGGATTCCTTAATTAATCCAATACATTTACTTAATATAGGTCATAAGGGTATTTTGGTAATTTTGGTGTTCAGTTTTATTCCATTCATTTCAGAGCTCGAGGATATCCAATCATTCCTGAGCTTGGTGACATTCTTGAGTCATTTACATTACAGGGGTATTTTGGTCATTTTACAGATCTACGGTATTTCAATCTTTTCCTGCCATCCGATCTTATTATTTAATTCAATCTTATCATTTACTTCAGTCCTTTCGAACAATTCTGACAGCAGAATACCCCCGATAAATTACTCTTCAAGTATTTACTCATTATTCGAATATTTTCGGGTCAAGTGTCTTCTCAGATTTTACAAACGGAATATCATGAATTTTTCTCTACAAAGACATGATCTTAACAATTAAATCCGTACTTAATCGAGTTAAGTACAAATCCTCAAGGTACTTTCTCATTCAGGGTCAATTCAGACTATTTTATCTCTCAAGGGCATTTTTGTAATTTCTTAACCATAAAATTTCGATATTAACTCTTAATGAAAATAATATAATATAGTGATCCTATGATTAATTGCTTCCTTGAACATTCTTTGATCTTGAGATGATTCCTTAAAAGACTTCTAGTATCTAGCATAAACCTTCTTGGGTTTAAAAACCGATTCTCCATAATTTCCAAGTAAAACTAACATTCCTTATGCACATCAATAGTTTTAGCAGATCAATAATTATTTTCAGATTTATTAATCCACTTCCAGAGACAATTCTTGTCATTTTCCAACATAAGGGTAATTTCATAATTTTCCCTAATCAAAATATTCTCATAATTTATCATCTAAGTACCTTTAATGAGATAAATTATAATCTACAATCCATGGTTGATTCTTTTATTACTTAATTCCAGAACTTGTAATTTAATTCCAACTATCCTCCAATTTCTTATAATAGTCATCTGAGCCATATTCAGTTATCTACTTTCTACCGTATTCGTATCTAGTGTAGATCTTCATTAATTACACATATGAGACCAAACATTTCCATTCATGCATTTACCAATACCAACATGTTCTATAAAGCATAAAGAGGTAGTAAAGTATTACCTCGATTTCCGTGCAATACTGATCGACCATAAAAATTCCATTCAAACGCCTTTGATCTTCAATTCAACTTCCAATAATTCCTCAGATACATATCAACATAAATTATATCAGAAACGAAGCTTAATTACGATAAACGGATCGAATCGGGTGATAAATCAGTGAAAGACGGCTTACCGGGTTCGAATTTAGCGAAACGGACTTCGGATTCGGATTCAGGACGTCGAAAGCATAAAATATGACTTTTCAGAAATTTGGAATATTCAGTCAAAATCAAAGTCAACGGGTTTGACCGGCAATTTCGAGGTCTTCGGGTTCGAATTTCGAAAAACGGACAGCGGAATCGGATTTGGAACGTCGAAAAATGTCAGGATATGTATACTCGGTCGAAGTCAAAGGTCGTTTAATGCTCGATCAAAGCCGGTCAAAGTTTTGGTCAACAGTGGTCAACGCGGGTCAACGGTCAACGGGTCAACGGGTCGGGTCGGGTCAACTGGTCGGGTAAACGGGTCGGGTCGGGTTATGACCGGTCAAACCGGTCAACTATCCACTAAAACCGGTCAAACCGGTCACTTTTGTCTTCCCCACGCGCAGTGGCGGCGCGTGAACAGTGCTTAAATCCCGGAAAAATTTCTAAAAATTATTTTGAGCGATTTCGAGATACTTACAAAGCTCGGTTCAGAATTTTGAACGGCGGAGAGCTCGATTTCAACGAATCGGAAACTTTGACCGCTTCACCTCCTCACGCGCCGCCGTCGACGGAGACCAAGGATGACACCGGCAAACTCCGAACGATGCAACGAACACGATGGTGCGGGAGGTGTCGTAAACGGATGACCCGATCGTCGTGAATCGATAAAAAACTAACTAAAACCGAGTTATTACCGACGATACTTCCGACTGAAATTCACGACGAACGGCGATGATTCACGACGAAAGGTTTGAGGGGTTTTGTTCCTCGATTGACAACGAACACGATGGTGGTTTCGGCTCGTCGTTTGGAGGTCGGACGGCGAGTTGATCGGAGTTGGAAGTTGGGTCAACGGAATAGAAAAACTGGAAAATTATACATTCTGCAGCACGGGGAGGGGGTTATAAATTCTCTCATAAAGGAAATTGGCTAAACCAAGAGTTTAGTCACTGAACTTCCTACACTTCTTAAAACGGTCTGCTAACTTTGAAATCTTACAATTTAATCCCCGATTCCTTCCAAAAAATACCAATTAAATCCACCACTTTATAATTTCTTAAATTTAGCCCCTAAATTGGGGTGTTACATTTTCGATCTCGACCACCGTTCACCGTTGAGTATCACCGCCGGCACCAGTCATTGTGTTGCCTCGTCCCGATCAAAACCTCGGAGCTCAATTTTAGAGACTCCACACCATTTAACATGAAAACAACATTTGAAACTCTGTCTGAAAATAAAGGGGTCATCGTTGTTTTGGTGATTTTCAGCCGATCCTGTTATTGTTTGACCACACCACCTATGCGACCGTGTTCCTCGTCCCTTTCCGAGCAAAACCCAACTGGTGGGTTATACCACCATCGCCGTTTTCATCGTCTGCCGTTGGGTTGTTTATTTTTAATTTTTCATCAATGTTGGAGCGTTATTTGGGATAATTTTTGTTAGATTTGGTGTTTTGGATGTTCTTTGATTAATCAACTATCATCCCTATCCCTATCGTCCTCCACAGGCGCCGCCATGCGCCACCAGTGCTCGTGAGCTTCATTTTCAGCCGAGTCAACTAAGTCTTCTAGAAGTTGAGTCAACTCCGACTGAGTTTATCGAGTTAACTCAAATCAAGTTAACCGAGTCAACTCAGACCGAGTCAACCTGGACTTGTTGACCGTTGACCAGACCCGTTGACTTTGATTTTGACTCGTTGACTTTGACCAAAAAGTTAAATTTTAAAAAAATAGTCTTATTCTATGTTTTTGTCGTCCTGAGTTGATTTTGTGGCTCGTTTTACCAAATTGTAACCCGAAAGCCTATGAATTGAACCTTGAACCAAAAATTGCATAGTTATTTTAATTAAATTGGTTAAGGAATTTTAAAGAAATGGAAAGGACTAATTTAAGAATTTGGTTATGATAGGTACCCGTGATTCTCTCAATCGTACGATTTCCCGACCTAGCTCCTCTCGGTTTGTCCAGCCGCGTGAGCTATGATATCTCGTATGGTTTTAAAACTCTATTAAATACTCTATTTAGTACATTATTTTGATAGTAACTATGTTCTAATCTGATTTAGGATCGCGTTATACTTTTGATTATAGCGAGACTGGTGTTCAATAGACCACTCTGATTGACCCGTTTCGTGAGATGTGTTCCTTGTGTGATATATTTATCTCTTTTAAATATATATATATCTAAACTACCATGTGCATATGACTGTTTTGACGGATTTTGAAAGCATGATTATGTTTTCCTAATTTTTCCTGAATTCTATTTTTACTTATCTAAAAATATATGATTGTCTAGTACATGTTCTTTGGATTATTGTGACTATAAATTGTTTGATTTCTATTTTCTGATTTTACTGGTGCTATCTGAAACTATTTTATTAGGGTACTTTCTGGGTAGGTTTCTGGAGACTCTGAGATTTAGCTAGCTGGTAATTTCTTCTTGTTCTGATATTTCATAATGGACTAGGGTCTAGGGTAAGTCCTTATGGATGCTTGATTCTTCCATAATGGACTCCTAGCTCCTAAGGGTCTAGGGTAAGTCCTTATAAATGCATGTATCTTCCATATTGGACTCCTAGATCCTAGGGACTAAGGTAAGTCCTTATAGATGTATGTTCGAGGGTATTTCATATGGTATACGGGTGGAGGGTAGTTATATGTTCTAAACAAAAATTTTACTGTTATTTTTATTCTATGATTTCTGAAATCATGTTTGAAATGTTTCAACTTTGTTTTATTCTGCACTTATTGGAACACACTGAGCTTCCTAGCTCATTCCCCCTTCATTTCCCCTTTTCAGATATTTTGATTAGGTGTTCAGACTCGACACTTGGAGGATCGACACATTCTTTACAATATATTTTGTTGTAATGTTTCAATCTTCTGAACTGTCTTTATTTAGTGACATGTGCCTATTATGTTGATATACTGGCTTATGGCTTATTTACTTTTACCTTTGATAGATGGAATTATTTTGTTACTGATTTATAGTATTTTATTTAACTTGTAATGTTTCATGTTTTCTATCACTTGATTTGGGTTTTAACATTATAACTATTTTTTAAATGATATGTGATTTTAAAGTGTGTAAATTATTTTTGTAAATATTTTTTATTGTAATCTGTTAGATATGGTCGTAAAGTATTGGCTGGGTCTAGGGGTTACAATTAGTTGGTATTAGAGCTTTTGGTTTTTAAACGTAAAACTGTAGTTGACTCCGAAATAAAAATATAGTTTTGAATTGTTTTATAAAACAAGTTCTGAAGGTTACAAGTTTTATTTGTATACGAGACTCCAAATATCGATTCTAATCCTAGGTTTCATATTATGTAGTGAACCTTAAGATCCTCCATGATGAGCACTAGATGAGACCTTCGACCTGGTCGTAGGCAAGGTCGAGCGACTAGGTTTGTTAACTCGATCCTTCTACTCATCAGGATCCTACGACTCTAATAGATCCGCCTCCTAATCCTGGTATATGTTTGACTACCTAGTTAAAAGAGCATCATATTTTAGGAATAAGCCTGTTAGTGTTGTTCTGGATGAGAATCTTGGTAGAAAATTTCTTTAGCTGATTCAAGATACGATTAGAGCTGCAGGCATTACACCTAAGGTGTCTATTTCTTATACTCTTATTACGAATGGAGTTAGGACCTTTGCAGGCCCTACTGGTGGAACTCCGACTGAGGCTGATGACTGGTTATGTGATATTGAGAGGCGTATGGATCAGCTAGGTTTAGATACGCAGAGGAGATATCTGGGAGACGTTTCGATGTTGGATGGGAATGCCTAAACCTGGTGGGAGTTTATGGTGAGTAGTGTTTTGGCCGACCGCCTGACATGGGACTTCTTTAGGGAGTGCTTCAGGAAATATTTCCTTGGAGAGTGTTATCTGGCTGAGAGACGACAACAGTTTCATGATTTGGTCTTGATAGATATGACATTCTCTGAGTACGAGATGGAGTTTTTGAAGCTAATGAAGTATACTGAAAATATGGTTCCTAGTGAAAGGGATAAGTGTCATAAGTTTGCTCAATGAATCAAATATAAGCTAAGTAGTCAGGTGGTGACCCATCAATATGAGGTGCTTGATGAGTTGGTGAATAAAGAAAAAGAAATTGAGGAGGTTGAGGTCATGGTTCATTATAGAGACTGAGTATATTGAGAGTGATCTAGGATGTCTTCTGGTCTGATTGAGTTTTTTGCATGCCTTGAGAAGATGACTCGTACTTCTACTCCCCCGAGGAGTAATTCTAGTTCCAGGCCTACAGCTCAACCCTCAACTGTTAAGCAGTATGATTCATCTGATGTTTCTTATATTCCCGTTTGTGATTATTGTGGTAATCGACATATGGGAAAATGTCGTACAAAAGATGGGTACATGTTATCATTATGGGTCCAGTGAGCATTACTTTAAGAACTGTCCCTACCCTGCCTCTTCTGAGCATACATCTACTTTGACCCCTACCCATTCTCAAGCTTCCGTTCAAACCCCAGCTAGGAGTCAGAATCAGGGTAGGACTTCTGGATCTACTTCTATGACTAACACTAGAGCCCGTTCACAACAGAGTGGAGGACCAGTTTTATCTAAGACGAGACAACCTACTCTGGTTTATGCTACTATACGTCTTGACGATCAGTATGAGCTCAAGACTGCTGCAGGTATATCTATTGTTAATTATGTTTCTTATTATGCATTTATGAATAATAATTTCATTTATTCTTATATTTCGAGTCCTTTATTCTGAGACCCTCAGACTCTGATTCGACTAATCGAAATAACCGTCACTGTTGCAAATTTCTTTATTTGTTCCACTCAGGTGAATTTTGAAGACAATTCTTTTAATAGGAGGAGAGTTGTCACACTCCAAAAATATTGAGGTTAATTATTGGATTAAAGTAAGTTACTTTGAGGACTAATTTACAAAAATTTGGTAATAATAGGGCATTACTCAAGTTTCCAAGAAAGTTAAGGGACTTGATCCTTAATTTTACCCTTTTCTCTTAGCTGGTAAAATTAAAAATAAGAGTGTAGTTTGTGGGATTTAAACCCATGTGCTCTAGATGTTTCACCCGTAGCCTTACCATCTCAGCTATGTTATTATAGCTGATTAGATTAAGTTAATAATTTATTTTAAACCATTTATGGGGTCTTAGAACCCATTTGAAAAAAATTGGAATCTAGTAACCGTGAAACTCATCTTTCTCTCCCTAACTTACCCTCTCCCTCCATCGTCCACCAGCTGACGGTGGCTTGCACCGTTGCCACCCTGATATTCTTCATCATTACCTGATCAAACTCCGACCCTCAAAACACCCGAACCACCCGTTATTCATCACAAGTTGATGAAAGAAATTTTGAAGACCTATTTTCGATCTGGGTCACCGTTCGCCAATGAGCGTCACCATCGGCGCAAGTCGATGCACCGTTTCATCCCGATCAAAACCCCGGTGGTCGATTTTCAAGACTCCACACTATTCGTCGTGAAACGACGTTTGAAACTCTGTCTAAAAACAAAGGGGTCGTGGTTGTTTCGGTGATTTTCGATCGATCCTATCACTGTTTGACCACATCACTACGCCATCGTGCTCCTCGTCCCTTTTAGAGAAAAACACAACCGATGGGTTGCGCCACTACAATTGTTTTTCAATCTACCGGTGGGTAAGCTTTCGATTATTTTTTTAATTTTTCATCAATGATGGCTGGTTATTTAGGCTAATCTGAGTTGGATTTGGTGTTTTGGATACTTTTCGATTAATCGTCTGTCATCCCCATTGTCCTCCGCACACATCACCACAAGCCACTAGTACATGTGGGCTTCATTTCTAGATGAGTTTGCCGAGCCTTCTAGAAGTCGAGTAAACTCAGACCGAGTTAACCTGGACCGAGTCAACCTGTTGATCGTTGACCTGGATCCATTGACCATTGACCCTGTCCGTTAACTTAGACCTAAAAGTTAAATTTTCCTAAAAAGTTATATTTTATGCTTTTCGACCTCTTAAGTCATTTTTGCGATCAGTTTTGCCAAATTGTAACCTGAAAGCCTCCAAATTGACCTTTGAACCCGAAATTGCATAGTTATTTCAATTAAATTGGTTAATGAATTTTAAAGAAATGGAAAGGACTGATGTACAACTTTGGTTATGATAGGTACCCGTGATTCTTCCAATCATACGATTGCCCAACCCAGCTCTTCTCGGTTCGTCTGGCCGTGTGAGCTGTGATTTCTCGTATGGTTCTGAAACTCTGTTAAATGCTCATTTTAGTACATTATTCCTAGAGTAAATTTGTTCCAATCTAATTTAGGATCGCGTTCTACTTTTGATCAAAGCGCGACTAGTGTTCAATAGACCACCCTGATGGACCCGTCTCACGAGGTGTGTTCCTTGTGTGCTATATTTATATGTTATATATATATATATATATATATCTAAACTACCATGTGCAAATGACTATTTTGACGGATTTTTAAAGCATGACTCTGGTTTTCTGGTTTTTCATGAATTCTATTTTTACTTATATGAAAATATATGATTGTCTAGTACCTGTTCTTTGGATTACTATTATTGTAAAGTATATGATTTCTAATTTCTGATTTTACTGGTGCTATCTAAAACTATTTTATTGGGGTACTGTTTGGGTAGGTGTCGTGAGACTTTAAGGTTCAGCTAGTTGGTAATTCCTGTATGTTATGATTTTTCATAATGGACTCCTAGATTCTAGGATCTAGGGTAAGTCCTTATGGATGCCCGATTCTTCTATAATAGACTCCTAGATCCTAAGGGTGTAAGGTAAATCCTTATGGATGCTTGTATCTTCCATAATGGAATCCTAGATCCTAGGGTCTAGGGTATTTCATATGGTGTACAAGTGAAGGGTAATTATATGTTATGTGGTATTCATATGTTGTACGGGTAAAGGGTAATTATTTATTCTAAAAAAATTTACTATTATTTTTATTCTGTGATTTCTGAAATCATATTTGAAATGTTTCAGTGTTGTTTTATTCTACACTTATTGGAACACACTGAGCTTTCTACCTCACTCCCCTTTTGTTTCCCCTTTTCATATATTTTGATTAGGCATTCGGATTTGGCACTTGGAGGATCGACACATTTCGTACAGTATATTTTGTTAATGTTTCAATTTTTTGAATTGTCTTTATTTGGTGACATGTGCCTATTATTTTGATATACTAGTTTATGGCTTATTTGCTTTCACCTTTGATGGATGGAATTATTTTGTTACTAATTCTGGTATTTTATTTAACTTGCGATGTTTCATGTTTTATATCACTTGATTTTGGATTTAACATTATAACTATGTTTTAAAAGGCAATGTGATTTTAAAGTGTGAAAATTATTTTTTTAAATATTTTTTTATTGTAATCCACTAGATCAAGTCGTAACGCATAGGCTCGGTCTAGGGGGTTACACAAGCAGTAGTGGATTACTTGATTTAATACACACAGATATTCGTGGTCCTTTCGATGTATCGTTTTGGAGCAGTGAGAGCTATTTTATCACCTTCATTGATGATTACTCAAGGTACTGTTACATATATTTACTATATGAAAGAACTCAATCGGTTGATTTCCTAGAGTCATTCATTACGGAGGTTGAGAGATAGTTAATAGAAAGGTTAAGGTAATATGTTATGATAGAGGTGGTGAATATTATGGAAAGACATTGGAAGTTAGACAAATTCGTGGATATCTAGAAAGCCTAGTTTAAGACATCTTCATATGTGGGGCTGCAAAGCTGAAGTGAGGATATATAATCTACATGAAAAGAAGTTGGATTCCAAGACCATTAGTGGTTATTTCATTGGATATCTAGAGAGCTCAAAAGGGTATAAATTATATTATCCTAACCATAGTACGAGAAATGTAGAGCCTGAGAATGCTCGCTTCATTGAAAATGACAAAGTTCATTAGAGTATGAGAGCACATGATTTAGAGATAAGAGAGTCATTGATGGAACAAAACCCATCAAGTGATCCATCTCAAGTTGATGTTCTTATTACTGTAGCACAACCACAAGGCATGAATATGGAACAATAACAAATTGATACTCCAAATCCAATTATGGATGTCATTGTTCAAGAAGAAGAGGAAAATGCTCAAGTTAATAAGCAAGTGCAACCTTAAGAAGAAATATCAATAAGGAGGTCTACTAGAGAGAAAATATCAACTATTTCAAATTAGTATATAGTTTATGTACTTGAGCATGGAAGTGACTTGAGCATGAAAGTCACTTGAGCATTGAAAATGGCTCGGACTCTTTTGACCAAGCCATGAGTGGTGAAAATTCTAATAAGTGGTTAATGGCCATGAAGGAAGAGTTGAAATCTATGGATGATAACAATGTTTAGGAAATGACGGAATTACCAAAAGATTCTAAAAGAGTCAGTTGTAAGTGGATTTATAAGACCAAACGAGACTCTAAGGTCAATGTCGAAAGGTACAAAGCCAGACTTATTGCCAAAGGTTACACTTAGAAGGATGTCATTGACTATAAATAGACTTTCTCTCTGATTTCTAGAAAGTACTCTTTAAGGGTTGTAATGGCTTTGGTGGCTCATTTTGATCTTGAGCTTCACCAAATGGATGTTAACACAATATTTCTCAATAAAGATTTGGAAGAAGAGGTATATATGGATTAACCTCAAGGTTTTGAGACCACAAGTTAAAAAAATATGGTATTTTGGTTGAAGAAATCAATCTATGGATTAAAACAAGCTTCCCAACAATGGTACTTGAAGTTTAATGATAATGTATTGTCATATGGCTTTGTAGAAATGACCGTTGACCGGTGTATCTACATGAACATTATGGGAAGCAAGTTTATAATCCTTGTGTTGTATGTAGATTATATTCTTCTTGCCGCTAGTGATCGTGGGTTATTGTCTGATGTTAAAGGCTACCTTTCTAACAATTTTGAGATAAACGATATGGGCGAGGCTTCCTATGTGATCATAATAGAAATATTTCGGGATAGATTACAAGGAATTTTGGGATTGTCTCAAAACGCTTATGTTGTAACCACTTTTTTCCGGACTAAAAATCAGATTGAAAACACTTGAATGGTAGATTGAAGGCATTGGTAGCACAAATGGAGAATTTAAAAAACGGTTTGGAAGGTGATTGAATTTGGGTCTTAACCATTGGATTATTCATGTTCACCCATTTTTATCAAAAATTAACCATTAAACCAATAAATGTCCACTTACATTTCCAACTTTGACCCATACCCGAATTGACCCATTTACATTGTCCACACCCAATACATGACATTATCCTAAACCATTTCCAATATCCATTTCACAATTAACTCTTCAACAACAAATCAAACCTAACAAGAGCCCAACATACTTGTAACCTTAAGCCCAGATCAGTTGAATGCTCTATCAAACAAATTGTTGTAAGTTTGCAAGAAACCCCAATGCTCCAATGTCCTCAAGTAACCACCAAGCTCAATCTTTCATCTTACATACATGCACAAGCCATGACCAGTGGTCCCAACTACCACCTCACACACATACGATCCCAGCAATAACAGAGCCACGTCAGCCGCCTGATGCCTCAACAACATTGTACGCATAACCGAAAGATTCCCTCTCCTCAGCAGTGACATGCACGGAAAAAACAAGAAATAATGAGTTGTATTTTTTTATTTGGAATGGGTTGTAACAAGAAATGGGTTTATAAAAACCCCATATCAAAATGTAATGGGGGTTTTCCTCTCTCTTTTTTTTCATTTTGATTACAAGCAATGTAAGTCTTCCCCCATTGTTCGAAATAAATCATTGTAAAGAGGGGTTCTTTCTCCCCTTCATTTGAGAGAAATACAAAGAATACAAGAGCAGGTTTCATCATTCAATTATCCTTTCTTTTTTGTAAAATAAAAATGAACCAAGGCAGCAAGTTTTTTTTCTTCTATTTTCCTTTCAAAATAGCAAGCAAAATAAACCACACAAAACCAAAACTAAAAGAGAAGGAAAGGGGGAAGTTTACCTCTCTGCCGGTGTTGTTTGCCGGTGTTCAAAGCCTCCGACTGTGAATCCCAACGATGAGAAGAGTCGCACGAGGGAGGCGAACAACATACCTAAAAAATGGCTCGATCCAACAGTGGATGACAGAGATCGGACCGTTGGAAGCCGAGAGATTCTCGGCCTATTTCGTGGAGTTGGGGGTTGTTTCTCACAAAACAGAGCCCAGATCTGGACTCTCGACGTCAAGGCGAGCCAAATGGTGTGTTTTAGATTTCAACGGCCACTGAAGACAGTGGCGGTTCAGTGGCTGGCATGGCGGTCAGCGACGACGCTCATCTCTAATTTCTAGGTTTGAAGAGAGAGGGCAAAGAGAATCGGAGGGAGTAGAGAGAGAACAAGTGAAAAAATGATGAAAAATATAAGAAAGAGGGGTTTTATAAACCGATCGAAACGGTGCCGTTTTGGCCCCTGCCTTTGCGTTTAAGACCCGAAGGGTCAAACCTTTTCCGTAGTCCTCACAAGTTCCTCTAGTTTGCAATCTGTCACTGCCATGTGATCTTTTCATTTTTATTTTAAATATAATGCCCTTATTTGTTATTTTCCATTTTATGTTGCAATATTAACTTTATGGTTTACTTTCTTTCAGGTCCCTTTAATTTTACCATGTTTTTGCATACTGATCACTGCTCATTCATATGATTTTATTTCGAATTTCAGACACTAATTTACATTTATTTCAATTTAGTCATTATTTTTCATCCTTTTCATTTATGTCCTTTTAAGTCTGTTAATTCTGTTAATTTTCAATTTAGTCCTTTATTTCTGTTATTTTATTTTATTTAAATTGTGGCACCTCATTCATTTTATTATAATCTAATCCTTACTCTAATTTATTTTGCTAACTTTTAATTTTAATTTTTTCAGCTTACTGGAATCAAGATTTTGACTTTGTATTTATTTAATTTAAGATTTTACATTTGTTATATTCATTCGATCCTTTATTCATCTTTTTTTTAATTTAGCTATTCTTTTCTTTTAAATTATTTATTTTAATTAAATTGTTTTAGTTAATATTATAATTTTCTTTTTTATTTCTTTTCATGTATGTCTATTAAGTTACATTTTCTTGATTAATTAAAATTTAATTTAATTTACTTTTTTTTATTCTAATACTAGCATGTTAATAGCTAGATTTCAAGTTTAATCCTTTAGGTTTAGATTCATCACATTTTAGTCTTTTAAAATTGGGGAATTTTCAATTTAGTCCTTACCTTCATGCTCAAGGATTCAAATTGACTTTCCGATTAAAATAATTAACTCGACGAATAACTAGAGCCTTAGTTTAGATTTAGTCCCTTGACTTTAGGTTTTTTACATTTTAGTCCCTAAAACAGGGTTAATATTCGAGACTTCATTAGTTCATTAGGTTTTTTAATTTCATAATTGACACTTTAGGTTAGGTAATCCTTTAATAAACTCACCTAGTATAATTAGGTTCTTAAACCTGTTGATTGATTGCATCTTTTTTTTAAACACAAGACAATGTTCACTTATTAAGGAATTAATAGTATAGTCCCTGCCATCATGCTCTGGGGATACGACTGGTGATTCCTGAAGTAGATTAACATCCTTTTAAAACCCCCCATTTTTTAAAATCTCGAGGCAATGTCTGGTTATTGGGCACAATAATTGATCTTCTATATTCATGCTAGAATAAACAAAATTAAATAAAATTTTGAACTCCAAATTTTAAAGTAGCATAATCAACTAGGTACCAATTTTTTAGGGCAGTGGGGGTGTTAACCATTTCCTACTCATAACCGACTCTCGAAAATATTTTTTGGTTTTTATAGACCTCAAAATTAGTATTTTGATAAAATAAAATATTTTGTAAATCACCCAGTTTTCATGGTGTTCCAATCGCACCTTAAAATGGTTGGTGACGACTACCAACATTTCCTAAAATCATTTCAAAAAAACTTTAAAACCCCCCATCATTGCAACTCGTCGGCCTCCCCCCCCCCCCCTGAGGGGTCGGTTGCGTACTTATATTAACAAAGTTCTAAAAAGATTTAAGATGGAGTCATGTACACCTAGTCCAGTTCCCATCCAGAAATGAGACAATTTCAGTATATCCTAATGTCCCAAGAACGATATGAAACATAAAGAAATGGATAATATCCCTTATGCTTCTCTAGTTGGGAGTTTGATGTATGCTCAGACTTGTACTAGGCCGGATATAAGCTTTATGATTGGTATGTTAGGTTGTTATAAAACAAATCCTAGACTGTTTTATTGGAAAGCTACAAAGAAAGTTTTAAGGTACTTGCAAGACATTAAGGATCACATGCTCACATGTAGAAAAAACTATTAACCTTGAAGTTATTGGTTACTCAGACTCAGACTATGTCAGGTGTTCGGATACCCAAAAGTCCACATTTGACTATTTGTTCCTTCTAGCTGATGAAGCTGTCTCATAGAAGAGTATTAAGTTGTCTATCATTGCTACATCAACTATGGAGGCTGAATTTGTAGCATGCTTTGAAGCTATAGTTCAATCGTTGTAGCTGCACAGTTTTGTCGATGGTTTAGGCCATCATTGGTACTATTGCTAAATCGATGAGGGTTTATCGTAATAATGTGGCAGTTGTATTCTTCTCTAAGAATGATAAATACTCCAAGGGTGCCAAACATATGGATTTAAAGTATCTATTTGTCATATAAGAGGTGCAAAATCAAAGAGTTCAAATAGTGCATATTGGTACCAATAATATGACTGCGGATTTGTTGACTAAAAAACTAGCTCTTAAGACATTTATTGGCAATGTTAGTGAAATGAGAGTAGTCACGAAGTCCTTATATAGCGGGTGATTAGTCATACATGTATGAATATGACTTACACATTTATGTTTATTTAATACTCTAGATATCGTTGTTTGTTTGGATTTTGCTTCTCTATGAATCATATTTCAATTATGCATATTTTATTATGATTATAGATGTTGGGTCTTATTTTAAGACATTGTCAGATAAGATATTTTCGAGTGTCTATCTTATTAAATTGTGATTGTTTGAATTGGATTGACCTGTAATACATGGAAAGAATCGGGATGTTTGCTAGGCCCATGACTGCCATGATTCGATTGGTTTAGTTCTTATGAAGTTGTGACTTGTATATTACATTATTTAAGTGAGCTCAAATTATATTAGTATGTTATATACTTATCATATATAAATCAAGTGGAAGAATGTTAGAAATTTTAATTTCTAATATTGATTCATATAATTTAAGTAATAGATAATTGTTATTGTTGTACACATGGTGATGATTAGTGTAGTATTGAGGAGGCAATTATCGGGTGAAAAATCCCTCCTTCCCATACCGTGAAAATATAAGTTTGAGTGGTTTATGTGTAACTGAAAAGTAGAGGGGTATCTCAGTTAATTTGTGATTTAAAAACATAATGGAATCAATTTTTTTAATTCGCATAACGGACAGGTTTACAGGTTTCCTTTTTCCTCTCTAAAAATACACTCTCTATTTTAGGGGTTTTGATTAGTTCATCAAGAATCAAACAGGTCTTGATATTATCAAAAGACAAATAGAGGATTATACAATATTGGAATTGGATAACATTTATTATTATTTGCTTTTGGGATATTCAATTATCATAATAGAATCATTAAATAAGTTTTCATTTCTTTTATTGTAATTTTTAATAATTACAACATGAAATGATTTGGTTGATTTAATTATCTATTAGGATCCTTATACGTCAATTGCTCCCACATGCAAGTTTAATTGATTTTAATAGTAAATAGGTCCCGCGGGATTGGGGAATGGCCACGAGCCAACAGCCAAGGTCCAAGCATCGACACATTTTATCGAATAAGATGAATCGTCATTTTCTGGAATTTACTTATGACTACTGTTGCAATAAATATAACAATAATATCAATTTATATTTATATCCCTCTTCCAAAATTTTGTGATTGTTAAAATGGATTTCTAACTTTTTTTTAATACAACTTATAGATTGGACGTAAATACTTTTAATACTACTAAATTTATATTTTTATTTAAATTATTAATATATTAATAGAACGAAAATTCAATTCAAATGGTTCATCATAATTATATACATTTTCATTAGACCGATAACTAACCACATTGCAGTTGGAATAGTGGATGGTTACATCCTGGGGTACCCATAAATTAAGGTATGACTATCCTTTAGGATGCGTTTGGTTCACGAAATGTAAGATTATTATTGGGAATAAAAGATTACCAGTGGGAATAAAAGATTATCAGGGAATATGATTACTAAGAATGTTGTGTTTTGTGTTTGGTTGGTTTAGCAGGAATGTAAGATTACCGTGTTTGGTTAAAGTAATAAAAGATTATTAGAATGTATATTTAATCAAATTGTCTTTATTATATATTTGTTTTTTTAAAATTGAAAATATAAAAAGGTTTAATGAAAGGGTAAAATTTTATTTTAACCCCTGAACTTCATATAAAATTTTAATTATATACTTTTTTTGTAAATCTAAAATAGTTTAAGGATAAATTTATCATTTAACATTCGTAGAATTTTTATTATTCAATGATAAAATAAAGATATTTTTTAAAGAAAAATAATTAAGGGCATTTTAGTCCAAAACGCCGGTAATCCAACAATACCTAAGGAAAGAGAGGTAATGACATTCCCGGTAATATACCCTAAAAAATATACTATTAGTAATATAAGATTCCCAGAAATGACATTTTCGACCAACTAAATGGAGAAATATGAATTCTATTCCCATGAAAATCTCGCATTTCCCCAACCAAACAAACCCTTAGATTCACTAAGAGACACATTGTCCTTCATATTTTGCTATCACCATTAAAGAGAATCATCGAACAGAGCAGACATTCATGTATCAGGCACCAAACACTTCCAAGTCAACCAATTGTATAGTACAATCCCTACCCTTTAGCACAGCTTTATTTATTTTCTTCTTTTTTTTTCTTTTTTCTTTAAATTTCAGATGTGCTTCTTATGACCAGTGATTGACATATGATTTTAAGTTAAGAAACGAATTAAAACTTCAGGGCGGCAAAAATAAAATTTTAATAGAAAATACGTAGAAAAAAATTTAAAATATATAATAATTTTAAAATTTTAGAAAAAACGACTGCTACCGTATGCCCTCTCGATGTATTCCTTTCTACAACTGTTTCTCTTTTTATTCTCATCACAATTGATCATGATTCCACACTGTAAATATATTAAAATTTCACTGATAGATCAAATATTTTTTGTTTTTATAACAATTGCATATTTAATTTCAGTAGCATGTCTATTATAATAATATTATAAAAAGTTTATTTACATTTGAATAGAGTATTAATCTATTTTCAATATTTTAATATTTTGTAAAAACATGCCATTTTCCATATATTTTAGTTCGAGTGGTTGCGTCTTTAAAGTGTGTATATGCTATCAATTGATTATGAAAGTCCTAAATAAATACTAAATTATAATCACCTTATAATATTTAAAATAGCATATTACCAAAATTAGTCTCTAACGTTTACCAAAAAGGTTATTTTGTTCCATATTCTTTTCTTTTTTTGAAGCATTTTGGCCTCCAACGTTTTATTTTATGGCAAAAAGGCCCCTAATATTTGAGAAAATAATAACTTTGGTCCTTATTCTTTTTCCCAGAGCATTTTAACCCTGAATGTTTCATTTTAGGTTAAAAATGCCCCTATTTTGGAGCATTAATTGTGTGTTAAATTTGATCTACAAAATTGTGTGTTAACCAATTATTTCCATATATATATATATATATGGGGCTTTTTGCCTCAAAGTGAAACGTTGAGCTAAAATGTTTTAAAAAAAAGAATAAGGGCCAAAATAACTATTTTGATAGATGTTAGGGGTTATTTTTAGCATTATGCCTAAAAAATAGATGTATAAACGTCTTTTTTAAACGAAGTGAGCTTTTCCAATGGTGAAGACGCAAGTGTCATTCTCAAGCCTTGGGTGGTGATTTGGGCTTTGTGTCTTTGGGTTTGCTATGGAGCATAATCTGGGGGTTTTTGGCCCAGTACCCCAGGTGGGGAAAAACTTTTGGGTATTGGACCTAACCAAATTTTATTTAGCAAACAATGGCATGTGCTACAGTCCACCTGGGTGTCATTCTCGAAGTGACGAGTTTTCTCGGATATTATTTTTTAATGGTCCCCGTGTAATGGGCCCAACGTGGACCATTATTTAATTGGGGTTATAATGACTCGTCACGCCAAGGTGACGAGTCCATTAAAAAATATTTTTTAATTTAAAAAAATTAAATTTATAAAATCAAAAAATTCAATGAAACTTGTCACCTCGATGTGACAAGTTCCATTGAATTCAAAAAAAAGTAGCCATTGGCTAGTCGTTTTTCAATGGGCAGAGGGGCAACAACAATCAATCGGCCGGGGATAATATAAAAATTAAAATTAAAAGAAAAATCAATTTATTTAAATTTTACGAAATACAAAGTAATTAAATAAATGTAAAAAATAATTTTTTACATGAAAAATTACAAAGTAAAAATCAATTTATATATGCCTTCTAAGTTCTTAACGATATTGCGGAGTGGTCGAATGATAATGCCACAGGGCTCATTGAGTACACCGTGGTCGTAGGCCTTGATCATCGTCGTCACCATCGTCGTCTTGCCGAGGAGGTGTACCCAACTCACTCTACAGTTCACCCTCGAAAGACGGTGATGGATTTATGACATTTGACGCCATCATCATCGTAAGTACTTTGACTTGGCTTTAGTGACCATCTAGGATATGGTCCCACTCGACTGCAACAACATGTTCTGTCGAAGATGCCTGAGTGCATTGTGGTGCATCCCATGAACCTCTAACCCAATTCAGTCGAATCTCAACTGAAGTAAGAAATGGAGGTTTGAAACTTAAACTAGCCTAAGATGCATAATAGTACTCTTCAGCTGCAGATGCTGAAGCGAAAGAAGACGACGACGACGACGATTTCTTCTTAGACTTGGCACGTGTGGCCTAATGATGTTGACATTCTGCCCTATCTTACGTTGTCGTGAGATATGGTTTTCCATTTCCTTCGTAAAGTCGGAGATAGGGAGACTGGCCAAAATTTAAGTCTAGCGGTGTAGTGTCCTGACTATGGAGGAGCGATAGTTCACGCTGATTCTATAGGTCGATATAGTAAGCATGTCGTTTCGGCCAATTTTCATTATGTTTCCCACTCGTATCGATTGTATGGAGCCCGTGCATATCAATCGTGATTTTTGTAAGAATCGACTGATACGCTACAAACTGACGCATCACTCTATTAGTCGTCTGCCACTCAACATTCGCTTGGTGCAATAACGGCGTCACGACACACCATAAGAGAACTGTAAATATTAAATATCAAATTTTGTATAAATAAAGTTAAAAAGATTCAAAAAAAATAATAAAAATAGTGTATGTCATATCGCGAATCGACCAACGATGTCGATCCTCATATGTATGTCTCACGCATCGGCAAGCGATACCAAGACCAGGATTGTAGCAGTAATAGAAAACCTGCTACATCAACTTTTTGACCACGCTGGACAGTTGTAGCCTTGTATACCTCATGGTAAAGAAAGACCAAAATCGTCGAGCCCCAACTGGTATTCCGGTACATAAAGAAAAAAAAATGGATGTCCCTTGTTCCCATATGTAATGGGGTAAGGGGGAGATAAGATAGTAGGCTGCCCCCAACACTAAGTTGAGAGCAGCTTCCGTAGAAGACCTCCGAATTATGAAATGCTCTCCATGGGACTCGATCTCACGACCTCAAGGTTAAGAACCTTGTGCTCTACCAACTGAGCTGGATGGTCATTCTGGTACATAAAGAAGTGGTCCAAATATCGTAGATACTAGGTGTGCACAAAATTACTGGATTTATGTGGTAATAATATCGCTCTGATCAGTTGGAGAATAAATGCTCGAGGCGTGAAAATAACCTCCACCTCGGTAGACTCATCCATGACTTGGAATTCGGACTACAACCAAGTTATCATTATTTGATAGTCTCTCATAAAATCGGATGGTGTCCATCTTACCGAGACTTGGTAAACCAACGTCGCAGGGTTGTAAATGTTTTGGCTCACCACGGGGGTCCATTCGCCGTAACACAGAGTTGGTAAGCGACGTCTTCCAGAGTAATCGTCGCTTCACCACTTGGGAAGCGGAACGTGTGAGTCTCGGGGCACCAACGTTCGATCAAAACCTCTATCAAGGATGGGTATACCTTGAAGCCATGTAAAAATATAGCCAACAATATATCGGATTTATGTAGATATACCATCATCCATTGATGTGGCTCTCTGGTTGTCATCCCCTGACTCCGAATACTCAATTCGTCGTCCGCTTCGCGTTGGATCGATGAAACTTGGACATTATCCAAGTGCAACATATATGCTTGGGTTGCCATTTTTTGATATTTTTGCACAACATATGTTTTTTCAAATTTTTTTAGATTCAAGGTTTGGTGAAATACCAAAACCCTAAACCCCTATTTATAGTATTACCCCCAATGTCTATAAACAACTAGTTTTTCAAAATGATTGGTCAAACTCATCACTCTGAGGTGACGAATTATATTGACTGGTGTTGCCTCTCTGCCCGTTGAAACGACTACTTTTTTAATTCGAAGAAACTCATCACGTAAAGGTGACGTGTTTCATCAATTTTTTTAATTTTTTTTTTAAATTTAAAAAATATTTTTAATGGACTCATCACCTCAGCGTGACGATTCATTATAACTTCAATTAAATAATAACCCATGAAGGACCCATTGCGCGGGGACCATTAAAAAATAATATCTGAGATAACTCGTCACCTCGAGGTGATTATAGGCAAACTGTAGCAAATGCCTTAGTTTGCCAAATAAAATTTGGGTAGGCCCAATACCCTAAAATTTTACCCATCTAGGGTATTAAAGGCCCCACATGGGCCATTATTTAATTGGGGTTATTGATCGCGTGTAAATATATAGTGTTGTGGCACGTAAATTTATGCAAGTATACACAATTGATGCAAGTAATATTGTAGTGAGTGAGTATCGTCTCCATAGTGGTTGGAAGTATTTTAAAAGCTAGTTATAGCAAATCAAAATTGTCACAAATTAAAACTAAAACTAACTAATCTAAGTGTAATGGTATAAACAAATGAAAGTATAGTTGTGGCATATGGTATGTATAAATGGTAATAGAATGTTGTGGCAATAATTAAGTGAAGAAGAGTGAAATTGTTGTGGTGAAAATTCTTGAAAATATAAAAAAGTGTGTTGGGACAAGAATTTAAGTAAAATGAAAAAGTATGCTAAACCAAGAAAATAATATGAATTTTGGAGAATGAGATAAGACTGACAACCTTACACAATCAAGCTTCTATGGAGGTAAATGATATGAATTTTCTATGGCAATAATATTCTATGCTAAGGATGATCTTTGTTTCTATGAGCATGCTGCCTGACAGGATTTGTTAAAAATGCTACACTCTCAAGAAAGGAACATGATAAAACTAAAACTACGGCAATGACTCTCAGCGTAAATTGCAACGCTTCCCTATCGACTAAATCCTATCCCTTATAGTCGAATGAAACCCTCTCATTATCTCTAAGGTGGGTTAGAACCTCCCCATCCTGATTTGGCTCCCTTGCTCACGTAGATCTAACTTAGCCTTCTTGATACTAGGTATCTATACTTAGAAAATGATAATCTCTTAAAAGCTTTTACAAGACTAAGCATATTACGCTACAATAAATGGCAAAATCTCTCAAAAGCTTTTACAATGCTACATCGCATAAAGATAAAAACAGTTAGCAAAACAACATTTAAAAAAATAAAAACATCCATTCTTCCATTAACACAAAATAAAATCATCCAACACAAATTCAACACCAAATAAGCAAGTTCATGGTGTGGCTAAGTTCATCCAAGAAAATGCAAGTTTAGTACAAACCCAATTAAGATAGAAAAATAAAGCACAAGGAGAAGAAGACTCCCAAAATGAGTTGTTGTCGTGACTTAGCTTAACCACCATGCAATGCCTTAGCAAGCTAGCCTCTCTCGAGGTCTAGCTGCTACCTCCTTTGAAGCTCGGCTATGGAGGACACCACGAAAAGAGAATGAAAAAGGAATAAGAAGATGGAAATGAGTAGCCGCCTTTCTCTAGGTCACTTCCCAAAGCTTTCTAAAAGTTTCTTTATAATGTATGGCACCTTAGGTATTTATAGAGGGAATATTTCTAGGGTTTTCGGCATAAAATTCCCTTTGTACCCTAGGTGACACCCTTCTCACGTGAATGGGCAATTCTTTGTGGTAGGTGGTCCAAAATTTATAGTAGGGGTGGTGAGTCGCATGTGGCCAGACAGCTAAGTAAAGATATTTTTGCAATTTTATCTTTTCTCTTCCATGTCTACTAGCCATCTTTTGTTGTGGCAAGTCTTTTAGCTTTTCATCTCTAAAACGCTACAGCAGTAATTTTTGTAGCATGCCTCAGCAACCACGTTTTCTCCTTAAGATTTTATTGGCTACAGAGCACCACAAAAACAAGACCTTTTCCTCAATAGTGCCAGTTTCCAATAAATTTTTACCATAGTAAGACGTTACCTCCAAATGCAACTATATGACCTAAATACACTCTAAATGCTATGACATGGTCTTTAAAACAAACAATAATCTAAGTAAAAAGGCACAAAATACAACCTTTTTAAAAGGTTATCACACCCCTAAACTTAAATTATTGTTTGTCCTCAAGCAACGGATAATAATTAGCATAAAATAATAATGTGGTAGAAGTTTAGCCAAGACAGTAATGTTGGATAAAATTTTAGCCTTCAGAAATAAATGACTTCAACATGCTAGACAAGTCAGGATGTCAAGAAATTTTCCCTAGAGTAAAACCATTTGCATTGTGTGTGTATGAATGTATTTAGTCCATACTTAACGAAGTTAAAAATCTAATCAAGTTCCCTATTCTGCTTTAGCATTTCTTTACCAATTAAGCACACATTTACTCCTATTAACATTAACTTAACATAAATTTAACTTAAATTTTCTAACACTGCTACGAGGGGAGTCAGCCGATCACAACTACCATCCTATACTCTAGATGAATGGAAGCATACCTTCCATCCCTGAGCTAGTCGGGCGGAGTCATCATGTGACTACTTTCATTCGATTGTATGCTATAGCTACGATTTATTGAAATGCAGTATCCAAGCATTACTATAGCAAAGAGGAGTGCCCCTCTATAGTTATTCTGAAGCATTTATTCACAATTCAACAATATTTAGGCACAAGAGAGTTTTATCAAGCATTTATCAATTAAGCACATTATTCATAAATTAATTCTACAGCATGTAAAGGTTCTTTCACAAAAATTTCTAAGTTCCTTAAGCAAAGAAAGCATACAATCGCGTATCAAATTTCACAAAGAATCAAGCTCTAAAGTTGGTCCTATTAATCCTAACAGTCATGTACATTCAATTCACAGTTATGACAAAAATTTCTCATTATCGGGCATCCTTAACTTATTTCAACAAAAACTAACTTAACCTAACTAAATGCCATAACATAATTGTGCTAATATTATCGATGCAAATGCTTAACTATGGATAATACTTCCCCCAAACTTGAAGATTTCTCAATATATGAAGAATAATTAACTAAACTACACTACATGAATACAAATGCTAAGAGAGATACCTCATTGTAGTGGTGTATTATCCCTATAACTCTTAGTGCATCTCTTCTTTAGGGTTGGTTCTTCAGGTTTAGGCTATTGGGTGGTCTTGGTTGGGGTTGCAGCCTCTGATGTTGCAGCAGAAGTTTCAGTTACACGCACGGCTGACCATTTTAAGCGATGTCTAATCATGGGCAAGTCTACATGTTGTGTCAGAATATGCGAGGGTGGGTTTTGTTTTATCTTTCAAGCTTTCTCAATATGCTACCACATGTCCTTGGATGAACTAGGAAACAAACTAGAGTTAAAATTGAACTGAAAAGGAAATAAAAGAAATGGTTAAGTTAAAATAATTATTTATATACAAACTACGAAAATTAATACTATAGCGAGAATTTAAAGAGTGGGTGGTGCGAATTCTGAAACATCATGGAGCAGAAGTGTTGACTTGTCTCATAGTATTGGATCCATTATACACCTGGAGGAGTTGGACATTCACCTTGAAGATCGAGCCATCGTCAAGGTTCTTGATGTCCATAGCTCCATACAGATACACATGATGTACTTGAAAAGGTCTAGACCATCGAGACTTCAATTTACCCAAAAAAAACTTCAACCTTGAGTTGTAAAAGAGGACTTGTTGGCCTTCATGAAATTGTTGTGGTATAATATTTTTGTCGTGCCATCGTTTGGTCTTTTTCTTGTATAGATGGGCATTTTCATAAGCATGAGCGCGAATTTCCTCCATTTTATTTAGCTCTAGCAAAATTTTCTCACCATCCAGTTGAGCGTCCATGTTGAGCTTCTTGGTCGCTCAGTAGCCTTTGTGTTCTAGCTCCACCTGTAGATGGCACGCCTTGCCATAGACTAACTTGAATGGGGGCATGCCCAGTTGTTCTATAATCTTAAAGTGTTTCATCAAGCTTCAGAGACCAGTCTTTCCTCTTCAAGTTTACCACCTTCTTGAGAATCTACTTTATTTCTTAGTTAGACAACTCAACCTACACATTGGTCTAGGGTAATATGTTGTAGCAATTTTATGCCACACCCCATACCTTTGCAATGTCTTTGCAAATAATTTATTACCGAAATAGGTACCTTCATCACTAATAATGGCTTTAGGTGTTCCAAATCGTGTGAATATGTTCTTGTGAAGGAACTTAAGCACTATCTTCGAGTCATTTATTGGTGTTGCTATGGATTCAACCCACTTAGACATATAGTCCACTTCTAAGAGTATATAAAGATTACCAAAGGATGATGAGAAAGGTCCCATAAAATATTCCCTATAAGTTGAAGAGATCTATCTCCAGAATGTTTTACCATGGCATTTCATGTCTCTTCAAAATGTTCCTAGTTCGCTGACATCGATCACATGACTTATAGAACTCCTATGCATCCTTAAAAGTGTTGGTCAATAAAATCCAAACTGTAAGACCTTTACAATAGTCCTAACACCTTCAAAGTGGCCTCCACAAGATGTGTTATGGCAATAAAATAGAATATCTTATTATTCTTCTTCAATGATGCACCTTGTAATTATCTGATCGACACATTGCTTGAACAGGTAAGGCTCGTCCCACTGATAGTGTCGTACATCATTTCTGAATTTTCTTCTGCCCTGACTATTTAAATCATGAGGTAAAACACCACTAACAAGAAAGTTAACTATGTTAGCATACCACAAACATGCCGTAACAGATCAAATTTTCTCGTCAGGGAATTCCTTCTTAATTTCTAGATTGTCATGGCATTCATTTAGATTATCTAGCCTAGATAAATAAAAAAACAACCTAATTTTTAGTTCATTTCCTATTCTTAACCTCTAAATTGAATTCTTGCAGCAAAAGTATCCACCTAATAGGTCTAGGTTTGCCATCTTTTTATTTACTAAGTATTTAACAACCGAGTGATCGGTATGGACAATAACCTTAGTTCCTATCAAGTATGCCCTAAACTTATCAAAATAAAATACCACAATAAGAAATTCTTTTTCAGTGGTTGTATAGTTTATCTATGATTCATTCAATGTGCGGCTAACATAATAAATGAAATGAAAAATTTTACCTTGTCTTTGCCTGAGCACTACTCCCACAGCGTAGTCACTTGCGTCACACATCAGTCCAAAGGGAGTCGTCCAGACAAGTGGGACAACTATTGGTGTTGTGACAAGTTTTTCCTTCAGCTCCCTAAACGCACTGTAACACTCTTTATCGAATAGAAATGAATGATTCTGCTGTAGTAGAAGAAAGAAATGCTTTAAAAAAAATTAAAAGACTTTGATGAAACACCTATAGAATCCTATATTCCCCAAAAAAACTCCTTATACCCTTTATGATGGAGGTAATTTCTCGATCGCCTCAACCTTGTCTTTGTCGACCTCGATTCCCTTCTATGAAATCTTATGCCCTAGCACAATTATGATTCCTTCTGTCCCTATGAAGTGGTATTTTTCTCAGTTGAACACTAGAATGGCCTCCTCACATCTCTTCAGTACCTTAGCCAAGTTGCTAAGGCATTTATTAAAATTATCATCCAAGACAAAAAAATCATCCATGAAAATTTTTAAGAAGCCTTCCACCATATCTGAAAAATGTTCAACATATACCTTTGAAATGTTGTTGGAGCATTACATAGTCCTAACAACATTCTTCTAAAGGCGTACGTGTAATAAGGGATGTTGAATGTAGTCTTCTCCTAGTCTTCTGGTGTTATGGCAATCTGACTATACCCTGAGTATCCATCGAGGAAGCAGTAAAAGGACTTGCTCGTTAATCGATATAACATTTGATCGATTAATGGAAGGTGGAAATGGTCTTTCTTTGTAACTTTGTTGAGTTTTTTATAGTCCATAAAAATCCTCCAACCCGTGACGATCCTCGTCGATAATAACTCGTTCTCCTTATTGCTCACCACGGTCACACCTCCTTTGTTTGGCACATATTGCACCAGGCTGACCCACGAACTATTGGAGATAGGGTAAATCACACCAGTATCAAGCCACTTGATGATTTCCTTCATTACCACTTTTTTAATTATCAGGTTGAGTCTTTTTTATGGTTCAACAAAATTGATTTGACAATCTTCTAACTGAACCTTGTGCATATAGATTGTAGGGCTTATTCCCTTCGGATCCACCATAGTCCAGCCTATGGCTTTCTTATGTTGTGCCAAAACATTTATCAAATTGCATTCTTGCTTAGGGTTAGACTAGTAGATATTATAATAGGTAAAGTATCATCACTACCTAGATAAACATACTTTAATTGTGATGGAAAGGGTTTGAGTTCCAAGGTAGGTGCATATTGTAGCGAAGGTTTTGGAGGAACAAATTCATCAAAATCTAAAGGTTCAAATCACATATCTGGTCTAGCTAAGAGCAAGCTAGACTGTTGCACCTCTTAAGAAAAATCCTCGTGCTCCTCAATGCCTTTAGTAAGTGTCTCATAGTCCTCCAGTTGTAAAAAGTTATTGCAGCAGAACTTTATAGCCTCATCCTCTGCTATTGAGTCCACGTCCAACACACATTGGTATTCTTATGAGTTATCCACATACTTAACTATGTTGAAGACATTGATCGTGACACTCTGATCCACTACTTGAATTTTAATTCTCCCTTTTCGCAATCTATGAGAATTTGACCGGTAGCTAGAAAATGACACCCTAAAATGATGGGCGCATTATCGTCAGCCTCACAGTCGAGAATGAGAAAATCAGCAGGAAATACAAACTTGTCAACTTTCACTATGACATCTTCAATTCTTCCCTAGGGACGAAAGTGATATTGGTCACGTAATTGTAGGATCATAGTGGTAGGTCGAGCATTACCCATTCCAAGCTTTAAGAATACGGACTTGGGCATTAAATTGAAACTTGACCCAAGGTTATATAATTCTCTCCTCACATATTTATCATCGATAGAACATGGAATAACAAATCTTCCAGATTTTTTCACTTCGACAGAAGTTTACTCAGCTTAGAACAATATTCTTTCGTTCTGGCGACAATTTCAAACCTTTCCATCTTTCTCTTCTTTGTGAAAATGTCCTTGAGAAACTTGGCATAAGTAGACATCTGATCAATGGCCTCCAACAGTGGGACATTGATATATAGCTGATCAAGGATGTCAACGAACTTCTTGAAATGGATGTCATCATTTTGCTTCTCCAGTCTTTGAGGGAATGGTGGTGGGGGTCTGACTTCTTCCACTGCAGGTGGAGGAACAACTTTCGTTGTGACATTTTTTTGTCCTCCATCAGCAAGTTTACTCGTGTAAACCTCATGATTATCCTTCTCCACAAGTGATTCTTCTTGCACTTCAGGTTCTTCCTGCACAATACTAGGGCTGGAATTTTCTTGCTTCTTCCCCACAAACTTATCTCCGTAATTAAGTTAGGTGTCACTCCTCAGTGTGAGCGCACTGTATTGCTCCTTTTTGTAAGTCTTAGTGACTTCAGTATCACTAGGGAGACTACCTTGTGGCCGAGCATGTAATGTTGTAGCAATTTGGCCCACTTAGTTCCCTAGTGCTCTCAAAGATGAGTTGTGACTTTGCAACAAAACAACTTGATTCTGTAAAAGTGTGCATTGGCTTTTAGTTGTGGATGAGTGCTCATGCAATAAAGCCTTTGTTGAATCCATAAAATATTAAAGAGTAGCTTCAAGAGAATTAGAATTTGAAGTAAAAGTTAAACCCTTGTTAACATTCTTCCATGACATTTGTTGATGTTGAAATCCTGAAGGTTCATAAATAGTTTGTTGTGGCATGTTCAAGTTGCCTGCAGTGTTGTTGTTTGCCCCTTAATTACCCCATGAGAAATTAGGATACTGACGCTATCATGGGTTATAAGTATTAGAATAGGGGTTGTTGCTGCTTCAATTAAAATTCCCCACATAATTAATCGACTCTTTATTTTTTGGGCATTCACTCTCGTGGTGATTGCCACAACATAAAAAACATGCAGAATTGATCATCTTTACTTCCTTCACCTCGCTGAAACGCTGTAGATTTTTCAACATATTTGTTATGGCAGAAAGTTGGGCAGAAAGTGAATCATTAGCATCTAATTCGAATGTCTCATGTACCTTCCTTCCTGTTCCAAGCCTTGAAGATGGAAATTGATAGTTAATGTTGGTTATCATGTCCAGTATGTCAAAGGCCTCTTCGGGTGATTTGTCAAGAAAAGTACCATTTGCTTAAGCATCTAACATCATATTAGTGGGTACATAAACTCCATTGTAGAACATCACAACTTGAGTCTATTTGTGGAATCCATGACTAGTGCACTTGCGAAGCAAACTTTTATATCGGTTACAACACTCATACATTGATTCATCACCTGCTTGACGAAAACTTGCTATGTCATTTCTTAATTGAGTGTTTATGTTGGGCATATTATACCGCAGCAAAAGCTTTTACAAAGATCTGCCCAGGATTACATCGATTTGGATGAAACTCCACTAAGCCAAGCTCGTTCGGTCATGCAAAGAATAAGGGAACAAATTAAGCTTTAGCAAATCTTCATGCACTCCTTTTTGCCTGAATGAGTCACAAACTTCCAAGAAGACATAGATGTGTTATCTTGCATCTTCGTTAGGCATGCCACCAAATTGGTCGATCAAGTTCAACATGTTGAACATGAAGGGTTTAAGCTTGAAGTGAGCTGCTTGAATCTTGGGCACTACGATATGTGGGTTGAGATAATCTAGAATAGGTGCTATGTTATCTTGAATATCTCTCAGTCTCGGTACAAGTCCTTCATTCCTAAATACTGCAACATTTGGATATGCAGGATCTTGAACTCGCTGAACACCTTGGTTTGGTGGATTGTTCATGACTTGATTAACATGTTGAATACATCGTCTTCGATGGAATAAATGCTCAATTTCTAGAACTAAAGGATAAAGTGGTTCCTCGATAGTTTTTTGGGTCATGCAACAGCAAAACTTGAAAAAGAATTAAACAAAAATAACAAGTAAAACTAAAAAAAACTAACTAAAAACCTTTTCTATAATGGAACTTTAAAAATAACCAGCTGACAATCCTCGATAACAGCATCAAAAACATGATAGCGTGTAAATATATAGTGTTGTGGCACGTAAATTTATGCGAGTATACACAATCGATACAAGTAATACAGCAGTGAATGAGTATCGTCTCCACAAGGATTGAAGGTATTTTAAAAGCTAGCTATAGCAAATAAAAATTTTCACAAATTAAAACTAAAACTAACTAATCTAAGTATAATAGTATAAACAATGAAAGTATAGTTGTAGCATATGGTATGTATAAATGGTAATGGAATGTTGTGGCAAGATTTAAGTGAATTAGAGTGAAATTGTTGTGATGAAAATTTTTTAAAGTATAAAAGTATGTTGAGACAAGAATGTAAGTAAAATGCAAAAGTATGCTAAAGCAGGAAAATAATCTGAACTTTGGAAAATGAGATAAGACTGACAACCTCACACAATCAAGCTTCTATAGAGGTAAATGGTATGGTTTTGCTATGGCAATAATATTTTATGCTAAGGATGATCATTGTTTCTATGAGGATGCTTCTCGACAGGATTTGCTAAAAATGCTTATACACTATCTCAAGCAAAGAACCTGATAAAACTAATGTTTCAGCAATACCTCTCAGCGTAAACTGCAGCACTAGCCTAACGACGAAGTCATGTTCCTTTTAGTTGAATAAAACCTTTCCTTATTTCGAATGTAGGTTAGAACCTCCCCATCCCAGTTTGGCTCCCTTGCTCACGTATATCTATCCTAGCTCTCTCGATATTAGGTATTCATACTTAGAAAATGGCAATCTCTCAAAAGCTTTTACAAGAATAAGGATATTACGCTACAACAAATGACACTTTCTCAAAAGCTCTTATAATGCTACATCGCATAAAGATAAAAACAGTGAGTAAAACAATATTTAAAACATAAAAAAATTAACTCATCCATTAACGCAACATAAAACTATCCAACAAAAATCCAACACCAAATAAGTAAGTTCATGGTGTGGCTAAGTTCATCCAAGAATATGCAAGTTTAGTACAAGCCTAAATAAGATAGAAAAATAAAGCACAAGGAGAAGAAGACTCCCAAAATGAGTTGCTGCCATGACTTAGCTCAACCATCATGCACCACATTAGCAAGCTAGCCTCTCTCGAAGTCTAATTGCTACATTCTTTGAAGCTCAACTATGGAGGACACCACGAAAAGGGGATAAAAAATAAAGAAGAATGTATAAATGAGCAGCCATCATTTTCTAGGTCACCTCCCAAAGCTCTCCAAAAGTCTCTTTAAAATGTAGGGCACCTTAGGTATTTATAAAGGGAATATTTCTAGGTTTTGGGCCCAAAATTCCCTTTATACCTTAGGTGACACCCTTCTAACGTGAATGGGCGATTATTTCTGGCATGTGGTCCCAAATTTGCAGTAGAGGTGGTGGGTCACGTGTGGCTAGACAACTAAGCAAAGATATTTTTGTTATTTTGTCTTTTCTACTCAAGGTCTGCTAGCCATCTTTAACTGCGGTAAATCTTTCAGCTTTTCATCTCCACAATGCTACAGCAGTAATTTCTCCAGCATGCCTCAGCAGCCATGTTTTCTCCTTAAGCTTCCATTGTCTACACAACACCACAAAAGCAAGACATTTCTCTCAACAACACCAGTTTTCAATAAATTTGTATCGTGGCAAGACTTTACCACCAAATGCAACTATATGACCAAAATACACTTTAAATGCTATGATATGGGCTTTAAAACAAACAGTAACATAAGTAAAAAAAGGCACAAAATACAGTCTTTTCACGGAGTTATCAGTTATAATGACTTGTCACGCCAAGGTGACAAGTCCATTAAAAAATATTTTTTAATTTTTAAAAAAATAAAATTAGAAAATAAAAAAAAATCAATGGAATTTGTCACCTCGACGTGATGAGTTCATTCGAATTCAAAAAAATAGTCATTAGCTAGTCGTTGTTCAACGGGTAGAGGGGCAGCAACGATCAATGGAACTCCTCACCTCAATGAGACGAGTTCGACCATGGATAATTTAAAAAAAAAATTAAATGAAAATTCAATTTATTTAAATTTTACGAAATACAAAGTAATTAAATAAATGTAAGAAATAAATTTTTACATGAAAATTACGAAATTAAAATCAATTTATAAATGTCTTCTAAATTCTTAATGATGACGCAGAGTGATCGAATGATAATACCCTGGGGTATTGGGCCAAAAAATCGTCTCTGAGTTTCTGATTCAATTTAAATTTAACATAATGAATTCTTTCAAATAAGAATAAATCCATGGGTCATTTTTCCTAATTTTTTGTTTGATATTATAACTTCGTTTGGTAAATACTTTTTGTTTTAAAAATTATAAATATATATATTTTTTTAAAAATTATTATTTAATATATTAAAAACATTCACAAAACTAATGTTTTTTAGATCTATATTCAAAGCATTATAAATGTTGTAATAGATTATATGCGAAAATATTTGAAGTATCTTCGGGTAGCATTTTTAATTGCATTTCATTTAACTATTGTTAGTTTAAATTTTCAAGAATTTATTAAGTGATATCAATTATTAAAGGAGATATCATTTTTTCCTAAAGATTTTGATATGAACAGGTATATCTGTAGGGTGTGTGTTTTTAATAATAAAGATATATTATAAATAGATTATTATATTGTAATCAGTTCAAATTATTAAAAAAATAAAGTACACAAATGGTCCCCTAACTATAGGGTACTACTTTATTAAAACCCTCAACTATTAAAAGTTACAAATTGATTCTTCGATTGTATAATGTTGTTTTATTAAGTCCCTCGACTATTAAAAGTTACAAAATAGTAACCTGACTATCCATTATGTTCCAAATCCGTCACTCTCCGTCAAAAAATTTACAGTTGTCTAAGTTAGACATTAACATGTTGACTGTGATATAATAGTCGTTTGAGATTATGGGATCATATTCTATCATATCACAGTCATCATATTAACGTTCTGATCAGAATATCATTAATTTTTTAACAGAAAATGACATGTTTGGAACATAATGAATAGTATGGTGACTATTTTGAAACTTTTAATAGTCAAGGGACTCAACAAAACAACACTCTATAGTCAGAGGATCATTTTGTAACTTTTAATAGTCGATGGACTTAATAAAGTAATATTATATAGGTGGATGACCATTTGTGTACTTTACCCCAAAAAATTAAAAGATAAGAAATTGACATTTAAAATCTTTCCATAAAGGCAAAGAAGAAATAAAGGCAATGAACACAAAAATTTCAAAATGATTAAACCCCAATTACATACTCTAGTAACTCTAATACATGAGTTTTTCAAGTAAAGATTTTCTCATATTCACTATACCTCTCAATCTTGAAACAAGATTTAATTTACTCAAATTTCATTAAGATTTCTATCCAAATCTTAAGAATCTCTCAACAAAGATTACTGTTAAAAAACTAGAAGAAACCTTATAAGATAGATAGAGAATCTCTCAAATTTCACTATATCGGTTTCTATAAATGGTTGGAAGCTAAATGATTGATTCTCTTAAAAGTGATATTTTGAATTTGATTTTTTTAAATTAGTTTTATCAAATATGTTTTTATTTTTCCCTCTAACGAAGGTGGGTCTTGAAAATGAGGAAGAGAAGGCAACTTTGAAGCCAAAAATGATCTGATAAACAAATTAGTTGACCCTATTTACATATGTAATGGGATAAGGGGGAGGTAGGGTACGGTAGTAGGTTGCTCCCAACGCCAGATTGAGAGCAGCTTTTGTGGAAGACATTCGGCAGTCAAAATTATGAATTGCCACAGTGGGACTCGATCTTACAACCACAAGATTAAGAGGCTTACGCTCTACCAACTGAGCTGGACAAACCATCATATTCACATATGGGTCCACCATATAACAATTGCTGCTGATTTCAGTTTCAGGTTCAACAATTTCATCTTTTATTATTCATAAAAGTATTTATTTTTTTGTTACAAATAAAAGGAAGCTGCTTTAGCAACAAGTGGTAATTTAAAGGTCGATATTGGAGAGGAGAGGATCTTGACTACTTCCTGACTATCCATCTCGACATCGATTCATCTGTAACCTCGATTCCAAGCGATGTTTAAACCGTCGAGAAGGGCACAAAGTTCTATATGGAAGAATGAGCATCGACCAATGCTGCGAGAATAGTTTGATAACCAAATGCCTTCAGAGTCCCGGAATATACCGCCACCCGCCGCTTCTATTGTGGACTGATTGACGGCTCCATCAGTGTTGAGCTTGACCACTCCTGGATTGGGAGGTCTCCAAATTTGTTCCCTGGATATGTCATTTGCTTTGGTGGCGACAGAGGAGGATTTAGCCTGGATGGAATGGGCCCATGAACACGCAGAGTGGATGATGGTAGGGGTAGACATACCTCGTCCTTGAAAACAAAACTGCATCGTTGTTTCCAAAGTCTCCATATCAGAATTCCAAATAGATATCTCCAGTAATAGACGATCTCCACCATACATGCAGGATTACTGAGATTAGATTCTAATCAATCAATCAGATTAAGAGAAAAGAAATTCTCTGTTAAGTGCGGAGGAGTGTAATCACGCATGATATGAATGATGGATTCTTCACTGGCTCCGCATATCGGATATTCGAAATCCATCGTCAGACCTTGTCTACTTCTTTCCATGTTTGTCATAAGACAATTCCGAAGCACTAACCAAATAAAATTTCTGATACGTTGGGGACTGTCAAAATTGCACTTTAAATTCTAAATCGAATCCTTTCCATCCCAGTGACCATGATTTAAAGCGTGGTAGGCCGACTTGACCGTACAGGTCCCATTTTGCTCCCAGCGTCAGACAGGGAGGTCGTAGGCCGCTTCAACACAAGGGGGAATGGCTATGATTTACTGGATCAAATCTTCGTCGACAAGGTTCCTTAACTTGGACAAGTCCCAGGTGTCGTTATTAGTGACGAGGTCACTGAGAGGACAATCAGGGTTTCAGGTTGGGTCAAAGGTCACCCATTTTGCCGACGGATCCTTCGCAGGAATCCATGCATCAGTCTAGAACTTTATGGTTTCCCTGTTACCGATCAACCAATAGACGTTATCTTCGACGAACTTAGAGACTTTGGCGAGGGATCTCCAAAACAAAGGAACAATTCTTGGTATCGAGCTGGGTAGGACACAAGTTCTTATATATATATATATATATATCCTAATATTCATTACAATTATGCTATAAAAAATAAAACATGCAAATAAATAAATTATATAAACAGTGTCCTGTAGAGATTTTGAATTTCAAAAATTACGAAAAGAATTTTATGTGAAGCACTTCATCATAATACATTTTAATTTTTAAATAAATCCAAACTGTATAAACGAAGTTTGGAGAAAATAAATTTCTACTTAAGGTCCATTTGTTTGGAGTAAAATATTTTACGGGAATATTTTTCATGTTTTCCATTGTTTGGCAATATAAAGTAAAATGGGTCAATATAAAAGGTTTAACGGTCAAAGACAAAAGAAGCGTATTTTTTTTTTTTGTATATCCAAATGTATCCCCAGGCTTTGTCTGAGACTAATCCCCCGAGGTATTGTCGGGCATTAAGGTAGGGACCTCTCTCAAGAAAATTTGCTGCATCCATAAGGGTTCGAGCCAAAGACCCCTTGCTTAAGCGATCAGAGCCCCTCTAACTCAGGTCAACCTTCGTTGGTAAAAAGAAACGTATTTTATAGTAAAAAAACTTATCTTAAAATTTTTAAAAGTCATTTTACGAAAATCTTACTTTCAGAAGAACATCTTCTTGTCTTCTCTTTCCCTCATTAGTGGTAATGTCAAGATTTTCTTTAATCAGCAGCACAATATGTAAGATTTAACTTTTGATTCATTATCTTTTTCTATTTTTCTTCTCTTTTGTTTTCTCTTATGCCATGATTTCAGTAGAAGCAAAACAGAAAACCTTCATTTTCCTTCTTTATTTTATATAAGTAAGAGGTGAGTGAAACTTGTTAATATTTCAATTTTTGATTTTTTACTTCAGCTTTTATAGTTTGCTTTATTCATGTGAAATAATCATAAATCAAAGAAGAGAAGAGGATAAAAATTATTATTTTTAATTCTATTCCTATTGATTCATAGAAAATAAATGTTAGATTTTTTTTGTTAATTTATTATTTGTTGAAATTTAGTTTCTAAATAAAAAAATTTATTGAAATTTCATGGCTATTAAGTTTTTTCTTTTCCTTCCTTGATAGATTTAAAAATAATTCCTTTATTTTCTATAGGCATGACTTTAAAACAATGAATGTTCTTATCTTTTGATATGCTTATAGAAATAAAACATTATACTTTATATTTGAGAATTTATAAAATATAATTTTATAATAATAAAATTAAAAAATAAAAATATGAAATATGTATGCATGCATGTTTATTTATTGAAAATATATTTAAAAAATTATTTTCAAAAAAAAAATCAAACAATAAAATTATTTTACACTGCAACATCCAAATAACGAAAAAAATATTCTCTTAAAAAATAGATATAATTTAATTTTCAGAATTTATTTCCGTCATTACTTTAAAATGGGTGGTGTGTTTTTGAATCACAAATGATTTCAAAATTACCTAAAACACCTTTTTTTTCAGGTGGAAACTGAAAAGCGAGACTCGAACTGCACGAGTACATGGAATGGTGTCCTGCCAGCCTCAATGATTTTCTGACCAAAACAAATGTCGGGAAACCTGAAACCCAAATTTAAATAAAGAGTTAATTTACATAAAATCCAGATACTATAACTCCAATTTTAAATTAGTACCTAAGTTTTAAATATTTTATATTTTAATCACTATAATAATCTATTGTTAAGAGTTTCAAAATTTTAATATATTTTTCGAGTGTATGGAAATTCCGAAGAATTTTCAACAAGTTACTGCCACAGGCAACATGTGTACTTATTATTTTTGACGATGAATTTATTTGTTATAATTTCAAAGTTATTTCATAAATATGAAAGTTGGAACTAAAGAATCAATAACTATTGATTAAATTTTTCGGAATTTAAAAAGTCTAACCTGTTAGGGATCCTACTCATATGCTTGTCACAACAAAATTGGACAATCATAATCCAAATTAAGAACGAAATAAACGGCTTAAAAAATTAAAATAATAAAAATAATAATAATCTTTTTAATCATATTTATTTTACCAACAAAAGGAGCCCATTTATATGCTAGAAAAATTCTAAAATTGAGGCAGAAATAAAGATAATATACATAGTAATTTCTTAAAACACTTAATAAAATAAATAATAAATGAATTATAACTTTATCTAAATCTCTTAATAAATCAAATAAATGATAAATATCATATTAAATGTTAACAATTATATATAATAAATAAAAATATTTAAAATTTATGATAAATGAATTTGTTAACTTGCTAATTCTGTGTAGATCAGTCTAAACAGACAACATGGGGAAATGGTTGAAATAATGCCTTTGAAAAAATATTTACCAAAGTAATCCACCTTCAACATTATTTTCTGGAATATACCAAATGATACAATATTTTAGAAGACTCTAAGAGTGCATGGAGTCTTTAAATGAAGACTCCATGCCTTGGCAAAATTGAAAACACATGGATTACTATGCATCTTCCACTCAAATAATTAAAGTAGCCCGATGTTCCTGGCGTCTATCCATTTACCCTAGATTAGAAAATAATATGAGGAGAGCCTTATATGGGGAATTTCCCCCACTACTCTACATGAGCAAGGAAGCGGAAAGAACATACATGTATATGCTACTATTACGAGAGGAGATTGAGGATGAGTAGGGCTATAAATTAGTCAAGTCGAGCTCAAGTATTATTGAGTTCGACTCGATTCAAAAACTCTAAAATAGAATTCAACTTGACTCGAAAACTCATGAGCCTAAAAAATTTTAAGCTTGACTCGAATTCGAAATCATGAACTAAAGCTCGTAAAAACTTAAAAATGCTCGAAAGGAAAAAATCTTAAACTTAATTTGATTAAAACCTCAAACTCGAACATGAACCATAAATACATGAAAACCTTATACTATATTTTTTAAAAAAAATCAACATATAAATGTTAATATTATTAATAATTTATTTAAAAAATAAAATCTTAATATGTTATATTTTCGAGCTACTCACGAGCTTTCCTAATCGACTATTAAGTAGCTCATTTTTACTCGTCAAGAATTCTAGTAGAATATTTATCGAGTTTTAACCGAATCGATTTCGAATAACCCGTGATCAGTTTGGTATCATTTACAAACCGTAGGATGAGGATGTGTTGATTAGCTCTTATAACTAGTTATTACATTTAACTATTTAATTCAAGTCAGAATTACAATTGAAACCTTTTATTTTAATTCATCGTGAATGAGTAGAAGTAACAAAATCTGGATCCAGCCTTGTCTGTTTGTATGTATGAATCAAAACAACAATTCAAATTGTTTTCAAACTATTCAATACAATGTATGTATATTTGAGAAGTGAGAACAGCTTTTTATGTAATCCATCATTTCATATTCCAATGTCTCACCCTATTAAATGATGTCTTTGTCAGTGCTTTCTGATGCAATGCGATTTATGCTCAGTAAACTAATAATATTTTGAATATCACTGTTCAAAGAAATTCAAACTTTTTTTATATGCGAAAAATCACTCTCTCTTCTTCCACATCAAACAACACTTGTTTCTCGTCTCTTCTTCTGCAACTTCTCGTTGCATGGAACCCAAGCTTTCGATTATGATCGAATGAAGCGTTAGAAGGAGTGGCATCAGCAAAAACAATGTTACCTTCTCTTCAAAAAGTTGTTTCTTTTCTGCTTCTCTTCACTTCACTGGTTTCGTCTCTCAATTCCGATGGTCTCTCTCTTCTTGCTCTCAAGGCAGCCGTGGAATCTGACCCAACTCGGTCCCTGCACAGTTGGTCCCAGTCTGACTCAACCCCATGCCACTGGCCGGGAATTGCTTGCACCCACGGACGAGTCACCTCAATCTTCCTTCCTGGAAAAGGGTTAACTGGTTACATCCCATCGGAACTCGGTCTCCTCGACTCGCTAACTCGCCTTAGTCTCTCTCAAAACAACTTTTCGAAACCAATCCCTTATCATCTCTTCAACGCTACGAACCTTATATACATTGACCTGTCTCATAACTCATTCTCCGGCTCAGTTCCTCTGCAAATACAATCCCTTAAAAACTTAACCCACCTCGACCTTTCCTCTAACTCACTCAACGGGTCACTCCCCGAGTCACTTGTTGAGCTTAAAAGCTTGAGAGGGACCCTCAACATGTCTTACAACCAGTTCTCAGGTGAAGTTCCGGCTTCTTACGGAGAATTTCCGGTTATGATAAGCTTGGATCTGAGGAACAATAATTTATCCGGGAAAGTGCCTCAAGTTGGTTCCCTGGTGAACCAAGGGCCCACTGCATTCACAGGAAACCCCAATCTCTGTGGGTTTCCGTTGGAGAATCTTTGCCCTGAAGCCCAAAACCCCAGAGATATTTTAAACCCCGAGGAAAACCCAGAAAATCCCAAGGGTTTAACTCCCAATTTTAATGATGGGAATGGAGGAAAAAACAAGGAGAAAACTGGGTCGGTGGCTGTTCCTTGGATCCCAGGCGTCTCTCTGGTGCTCGGGGCGGTTTCGATCCTTCTGTGGGTGTTCCGGAGAAAATGGAAATCCGGGGAGCGCAAAATGGGGAAGGAGGAAAAGAGGGAGGAGGTTGTCGAGGAGGTGCAGAATGATAAATTCGTGGCGGTGGATGAAGGGTTTACTTTGGAATTGGAGGATCTGTTGAGGGCATCGGCATATGTGGTGGGGAAGAGTAGGAGTGGGATATTGTATAAAGTGGTGACTGGGAGGGGATCCGGCACGGTGGGGGCTACGGTTGTTGCCGTGAGGAGGTTGAGCGAAGGTGATGCCCCATTGAAGAATAAGGAGTTTGAGGCTGAAGTTGAGGCTATTGGGAGAGTTAATCATCCCAATGTTGTGAGGTTGAGAGCATACTATTATGCCAATGATGAAAAGTTGCTGGTCACTGATTTCATCCGTAATGGAAGCTTGTATGCTGCATTGCATGGTAACATTCCTCTCCTAGGTTTTCATTTCATTTTATCATCCTTCTAAATTGTCATGCAATTCTTGAAGTAGTTGCAGTTTTTCAATGCCTTTATCATCATTTCATTTTATCATTCATTTTTTCTTTTGTTTTTTTATCAATATATACAATGCCTTTAGCATTGTATTAGATAAATAACAAGTAGACGTCATTGGAACTTACTTTGAGAACCTATCAAGCGATCTCAATGGTAGAAGAGAGTGATATTCTCGCTTTAAGATCCATTGTCAATTGATTAAGAAAATTCTGAACGAATATTACCTTGTAATGTGCAAGGTGTATTAAAGCACCTATATTCTTGAGGTACATAACTGAGTTTTCTAGGTTTCTAGTTTTTCCTGTTTGAGGCCTGTGAGCTGAAAACTACAAAGTGGCTAATTTTAGCAATTGGTGATAGGCAGTGTTGTTTCATTTCCTAACCTACACATACACACAAGTAACAATAAACAGAGAATATGATATAAGCCTTTCGTTACTACTTTCAAATGACTTGCTGGATCATTTTACAGTGTTTGTTGGTCCTCATTGGCCATGGTGTTAACTCAGCCTTTTGTTAATACAACAGAGATGTCTTGCTTTGCTTTTATTGGAATCATTTTACTTTTTCAAGTTCAAAACATTTGTGATTATAGTGGTGTGGTCGTGCTGGTATTATATGCTCGAACAAATTGAATGACCAAAATTTATTGAATGGACCCCATCAAGGTTGCTGTCAAGCTCATGTTTTTTATGCATTAGGTTTTTATTGTTGACATTTAAAAAATGTGGGTCACAGACAGAATAGTTGGCTTGTTATTATCTGAAATGCATTTGTATGTTTCAGGTTTTGTCCTTAGAAATTGCCTTGAAAATATCATTCTTCACTAGATTGTTTATATTTTATAATAACTCTGAAGTTGGTTTTTTGTTTTGAGTTAAAATTATAAGATTAACACTTCTGGGGTCCGATGTTGTTTTGGCACTCGAGTACTCGAGCATGATCGGGGAACCGCTGTCCACCGTTTTTCCAAAAGAAGCCTTGTGCATTTCGATTCTGTTTCATTGTTAAATCTCTGATAACCATTTTCATGCAATGCAGGACCGACTGAAAATTTTCCACCACTTTCCTGGGCTGCAAGGTTGAGAATTATTCAGGGAACTGCAAGGGGTTTAATGTACATTCATGAATACAACCCTCGAAAGTACGTTCATGGCAATTTGAAATCAACAAAAATCCTTCTTGACAATGAACTTCAGCCTTACATATCCGGTTTCGGACTCACTCGCCTTGTATCTGGGACTTCCAAATATGCAAGTTCAATAACCAAAAAGCTGAACTCATCCCAAAGCATTGCAGCCTCTGCGGTGAGTTCAAGAATTTCAACTCCTAATTCCTACCTGGCACCCGAGGCTCGAGTATACGGCAGCAAATTCACTCAGAAATGCGATGTGTATTCGTTCGGAATTATGCTTTTGGAGATTTTAACTGGTCGACTGCCTGATGCTGGCCCTGAAAACGATGAGAAGGGATTGGGAGGTCTTGTGAGGAAAGCATTCCGAGAGGAGCGTCCACTGTCTGAAATCGTTGACCCAGCACTGCTAACCGAAGTTTATGCGAAGAAGCAAGTGGTCGCAGCATTTCACATGGCACTCAATTGCACCGAACTTGATCCGGAGTTGCGGCCTAGGATGAGAACTGTGTCTGAGAGTCTTGACCGGATCAAATTGCACTGAGAATTCGTCGAGGAATGAATCTCCAAAAGCAGTATTTGTAAAGTTCCATCTCTGTTGCTAACTCTTGGCTCCTGCTGGAGCTGTTTCGCTGTATTCAATCTCTCTGGGTGCGCGATCACTTGTAGGACTTGTTCGATTACTGTTGTAATCAAATTCCGTAATCTTTAATTGTTTTGATCAGTCCATATTTGAATGTCGATCAAAGAAGACCCATGCATTTGCTTAAGGACATCGATTCTATAATCAATGCAAATAGTTGGGAAAACATCAATGATGTCAAAATTTTGGATCAAGACAGAAAAGCTATTTTTAATAGTGGTAGTAAGATACAAATTTACTAAATGCATATATAATATAATGTTTGTTTGCATTCATATATATAATATATTTGTTAGCTCTAACGAACAACCGAAATATGTGCCTTCTAAGAAATGTGGCTCTTACGAACAACCGAAATATGCGCCTTCTAAGAAATTTGGTGGAAGCAATCGAAAAATTAAAATGTTTGCACAAAGATTTAGAGTGGTCCGATTTTCTCAAACAAAGTCTACATCCACTATCTTAACATCTACACTAAAGATTTCTCAAATCCACTGGATTTGTTTACCTTTGAGGATAAGGTGTAACCTTACAACAACCCACAAGGTTTATACCCCAAAACCTTGTTTACACTCTTTCCACAAGATTAAATACAAATAAAGCAAATAAAGATAAAATCTCACAAGGCAAATGTGTTTGCACTAATTAAGTTCTCGCCTAAATCACACTTGAACAAAATAAACAATAAAGCTTACAAGTGTGTTTACAACAAAGAACTTACAAATTAAGCACACAAAAAAAAAACTTTTATGTTGGTAGGTTGTTCAATATGATTCTTGTTACCTTGGGAAACTTTGACTTCAATTTATACATTCTCCATTAATTCTAGCCATTTAGAGCTCTTGGGGATCATTATAATCGTTCCCTATAATCAAAAACAACATTTAATGCACAAGTGATCGATCCTTCGGTGAAAGGGATTGATCTTTTTTCAAAAAATTCGATCGTTGACACAAATGGATTGGTCCTTTAAGGGAATGGATCGATCCTTTTCGTCGAGAGATCGATCATTTTGGTGAAGGGATCGATTTTTTTCCTCAAGAGATAAAGGGATCGATCCCAAACTCACTGAAATCCGAGGATCGATTCTTTTTCAAGGGGATCAATCCTTTGAGCCAAAAATCTTTGGAAACTTAAATTTAAAATGCAAAAACGATCGAGTATGTTTTTGAAAAGGTTCGACGAAATTGGAAAACATTTAAAACATTTTTCAAGTTAATTTGGACTTTGAATTATTTTTAATAATATTTTGATAAATTTGATTAAGTACAAAATCAATTTTGCAATTTATTGTTATATCAAAATCTTAATTCAATATTATTTAATATTATTAATAGTCTGTAGAGTGTGTAGTGAAAAGCTCTTAGTTGACATCTCTTCTCTTCTTTCGAGTATGGGTTCAAGACTTATTAAAGGGCATTTGGATCAAGTAAAAGATCATTATAAAAAAAATAATTTTTACGAAATAATATACTCACATTTGGTTTAAGAGCATTTTCTCTCAAGAATAATAAAAATTACCTATAATAGTTTTCTTGGTTTGAATTCCTCATAATGTCATTCTTTTTAAGTTATTAAACAATTTCCTCCTTTTAAGACAAGAAAAGTATATACGTATAATCTTGTATATGTTATACTTTGACCTCGTTGAGATGTATGTTTTGCAATAGAAATAGTGAGAATATATAAGATAAATCTTAATCTTAGACACTCGCAAACAACAAAGCATATTCTCAAGTATCTATTAAAGATTATATGCTTATATATTTTGGATAGAACCCAACACCTCTTGGATATATATAATAACCGATCCAGAAATATTTTTTAGGGTGATCACATATATATTAATAACATAAATTTTTTAAATAGGACACGAGCACAAATAAAATTTCAAGGAGTACACTGTCCGTAAAATAAATAATTAATCGAAAAAAATTCAAATTTCATGATGAACATGAAAAATTTTAAAGTATACACAATCAATAAAATAAATAACAAATCGATGAGTTTTTTTAAAAGCGAGCAAAGTAGTGAGATCTCACGTGTCTTTGTTTCCTTCCGCACAAACAATGGGCTTTTATTTAATTTGGAGGCCTTCGATCTTCAATGCAACCCTCGCCTTCTTTCTTTTCTTTTCCTACTTTTCACCCTTTTCTATCACAAAAATCATGGAGATCGGACCCCATTCTTAAAATAATCATACTCCCATCACTTGTGTTATTTTTGTATGTTCTATTTTCAGATGAAATCTTTGGTAATTTAAAACAGGGTAAATTCTGTTGATGACACCTAAACTTTAGGATGCTTTTACTTCAGTCGTTGAACTTTTAAAAGTTGAATTAAAATCATTGAACTTTATGATCATTCTGATTTCGATGATTGTCGATAACCTCAACTGATTTAATATTATGTGTATCATTGTTATTAATAAAGTAATACTCTCAAATAAACCTCCTTTACATAAAGGCTTTGTCCTTTTATTTATTTATTTTTATTAAGCTAAGGTGATTACAAAATAATATCGGTTCTAAATACTCTCAATCATTTGATAATGAACACTCAATCACCCTGCTACAATTGTTGGTACTCGAACCCGTGACCTTTACGAACAACAAAATTTACTTTAACTACTGAGGTAAATTAGTTCGCGTGACTTTATCCTTTTAATTCATTAATAAAGTGATAACACACGCTATCATCTTATTAAAAAAAGAATATTAATTTATTAAAATTTAGTTTAATCAAAATTAAAAAAAAACCTAAAACTTAATGACTCCTATATAGTTTTTAAAAGTTTAATAATCAAAATAAAATATTTTAAAATGTCAAAGATTAAAATGAGTTCACTGCCATTATCTTAATGAGGCATGGGTGGCAATGATGTCAGAAAAAACTTGTACCAGAAAACATTTGGATATGTATTTTTTAATATTTACATAGAGTTTTTTTTTTATCAAAATGGATTTTTATAATATTTAATTTAAACTAATTAATTAACAAATTAAATATTAACGATTATAAGAAAATATTTTAATCTTACGTGAGGAAAAATAGTTTTATAGATGATAGAACCAAAACAACTTGTATAAATTGAAAAGTAAACATTATTAAATATTTTAAAATAATATTTTATAGTTTTAAAATAATATTTTATAGTGTCAAAATTAAACCTAATATTCTCAAAACGATCATTTTAATCTCTATTTTGGGTCGATATTTTATTTTAAGAGAAAATAATCTTTAATATTCGATGAAATAGCCACTTTAGCTTTTATATTTTAAAAAAATGGCTTTGAGAAACTGCTTAGGGTCCCTATTTTTTTTGTATTTATAATTAGGGTTCTTAATTTTTATAATTTGATAATTTTTTTATTTTGACCATCATTTTTCATTTCTCTTATTAATTATTTCAATTTCGAATTAAGTTTAACCAATTTTTTATATTTATACTATGGCTCCTAATTTTTATATTTTCATAAAATGTTTAGTTTTTTTTATCATATTTTTCAATTTCTGTTATTTATTCATTCAATTTTGAATTAAATCTAATTATTTTTTCCTTTTTTTTTCAAATCTTACTCTTCAATTATCAAACATTCTTTAATGTTTAGTCTTCTTCAATCTCAATCTAACAATAAAACAATATACACTTTTTTATTTATTATTCAAAATTAAGCTATGTATCATAAATACGTTCATTTTTTCTATTTATTCTCATTTAGTTATATTTAATATGTTTTCATAATAAAATAATAAAAAATATTTATTTAATCATTTTTCCTATGATTTATTTATGTAATATTAAATTGATTGTTCAAAGTAACAAAATATACTTTTATTTTATAAAGACATATTTTTTAATTTTCGCTTAGAGTATCGAAAATATATGAGACGTCTCCATTGTTAATTAACAATTTCCATCCCTAGATGAGTACAGTAAAATAACTATTTAATTAAACATTAAAAAAATCTTTTAATATTATATTTCGTTTTATTTCTTACCCTGGAAACAAATACAATAATTTTGGCCATTGGACTGTAGACTAGTTGTGGAGTAAGCACAACAACATAAATGGTCCACATGCAAACTAATAAATAAATATATATGTGTGGAAAATACGATCCAGACACCCCAAGTCTAATCCAGCTAAGCTACATGATATTTCTTCTACTCAAAATAAGAATGTAATAAAATATTTTGACTATATCAAGCTTAACAAATATTAATATTATAAAAATCAGATGGAAGACTAATTGATTATTCTATAACTTTTAATTTAATTGATTAAATTATAATATAATATAATATTAATGTAATAAATACATCTTGTAGATGTGTAATAATAAAACTTCTAAAATACTCAATAAGAGACTACGTTAAGAAAATAAAGTTCCAAATATTCTACTAACATTTTCAAAGATATTGATTAATTTTCTTGAAGTTACAATTATTATATAATTCAAATAAAAAAATTGATTATTATAAATATAATAATTAAAAATACCTATAAGTGGTCGTCCATATGGTTATAAAAACCTAATTGACCGGGATTCCTTCAGAGAGCTTCAAATTTTCTATGAGTAAATTATACATTTAATATCTAAACTATCAGCTTTAGTCTGTTTTAATATTTAATTTTTTGTTTTTTTTAAAATAATATCTAAAATTTAATTTTTGTTTCATTTTTAGTACAACTGTTCAAAATTTAATGTTAAAGTTTTGAAAATATTAAAAATTGAGCTACTAAAACGGATCAAAATTGATAGTTAGGTATTAAACGCATTAAAGTTTTTAATGTCATGTACTAAAATGAAATGAAAACTAAACGTTAAGTATGATTTTAAAAAAATTAAACGTTTAAGTACTAAAGTGAGTCAAAACTGATAATTTAGGTATTAAATGTATAATTGATTCAATTTCTGTTTCCCATCCATCATAATAGTAAAATCGAATCTTAATTTTGCCCGTCCTTTTAAAATTATTTTTTTCTGAGAAATAATTTTTCTCTTTATATGAATGAATGCTCCATTGTTTTGTAATAAATTTGTGTGGTACTTTAAAATAATCATATAAATAAATTAATACAGATAGTTATGCTAAGAAATAATCATCCGCTACGTATATAATAATTTTTAAAAAATTTGAGATTAAAATTTAAATTTTATATTAAATATCATATTATTAAAGTAAATATAAAATTTTAGTAACTATTTAATATTGAAAGAAACGTAGTATTTAATGTGGTTAAAGCGATGAATCCAAAATCTGATTGGTTTTGACTTCATGTAGAGTATGAACAAATGAGCGGTGAAGATGGAACGCTAAAAATGGAGAAAGGCGGCGCCTCTTTATGATTGAATTGATGGCTGAAAAGATGAAAAAGAAAGGAATCGAATACCGCAGAGATCAGGTGCAATCACGGGTTTTCCAACCGACCCATCTGTAAAAAATTCAAAAATAAATCTCAAATTAAAAATATATTTAAAAATGTATTAAAAATAAGTTTATTTCATTTTAGTGGGTGAAATGTTCGAATTTTATAACCCTTTTCAAATAAAAAATTATTTTATGAATTAAGTTTTGAAAATGAAATTAACAAAATTTAACCGTTCAAGCTAACAATTGCATTGTTTTCTTAGCTTTCAAAATGTATAAGAACCGATTTTTTTTTATATAAAAATAAAGGGCTTAACTTCCTAATATTCATAAAATAGAATGACGAACTTTAAAACTATACGTTTACATTTTATGTATATTAAATATCAATTTTAATTAATCAAAAAATATAAATTTTAAAAATATAACAAACGGTGGGTCGATTAGAAAGATAAGACATTGTTTTTGAGTGATAGAATAATAAAATAATACAAAGACTAAAATCTCAAAATAACACTATTTAAAAATTATAAATAATCATAATTACACTATATGTGATATTATTAATTATAGTCATTATAAATATCTCTCAATCAAGCTATAGAGAAGATTAAAACTTCTACTATCTACATATAATCTCTCTTCTTTAATCAAAGAATTCGATTGAACTTTTATTAAGGATTCGGAAAGCAAATAGTCGCTTAATGCAAAACGTCTTAAAAAACTTGAAAAGTAAAACTAAACAATTGACAAGATCAATTTATTTTTATCAATAATTAATAATCATGATAATTGATATAGTTAAAATTTAAATGGACATTTATATAGTTCAAATTTTTAAAAAATCAAATTAGTTAAAAAGTAAATTTTAAAATTAAATGATTAAATATAAAGTAGATGTTTTAATATTAAATAAATAAATTTTAAATGTTTATATTTATATTACTATCTATAGTAATAGCCTCCTCTCTTTCTCCTTTCCTTTTTTTATTCTATATTTGTATCGACACCGCTACCTTTCGCTTTCATTAGAACTTCCTTGATTTTGCTGCTCTGAAAACCAAATCTGAGGTTTTTCTCTCTTCCTTCCTTCATTAATCCGAATTTTTTTTCCTTTTATCTATATCTTCTAAATCCTTCAAGTTAAACTTTCATTTTCTCCATATTAGGTTATTTTTCTTCCTTCCCTAGTCAACTTATTATTGTTGGAGCTTTGGTCTTGCAGTTCTTAAAACGAAGCTATTCCTTTTAGTCGCTCCTTCTTCAAGATCTTATCTGACTGCTTGGAAACTATGCTGAAAATTTTCTTCCAGGAAATCGACGCTCAGATTCCTTCAGAATCTTCATCTTCGTTTTAAAGGATTCGTAGAATGGTTTTCTAGCTTAAAAGTTCTCAGCGCAACGTAGCAGAAAAAAAACAGGGTAGAATAGGGGAAATTTCAATGGATTCAAGTACCCATCAAAGCTATCAAAACCAAAACAACCAATCCAATCCTGGGCTATTGCGTTTTCGTTCTGCTCCAAGCTCTCTTCTCGCTAATTCCATCGATACAGTTGATTGCGGAGTCAGCAAAGGCGGTTTCGATATATCCAGATTCATGAATTCAAGCGGCGGCGGCGGCGGAAACGGTGAAATCGAGGATAAATCTGGTTCTGAGGCGGCTGTTAGCTATGCAAGTTCGACGCCGAGTTTTTCAGGGTTGCCGCCTCAGTACCCGAGGCAGAGCTCTGCTATGGATAGCTCATACGACTTAGTGGGTATGGATCAGCAGAGTCGAGGGAAGCCGGTTACTTCTGGCCTAGTGAGGCAAAGTAGCTCGCCGCCAGGGCTTTTTACCAACTTATCTGTTCAAAATGGTATTGTTCTTTTTCTCATTTGTGATATTATCACTTTATTTTGGCTATTGCTTTGATTGGTAAGTTGTTAAGACTTTGTCAGTGTCCTATTGCGGTAGATGGTTTCCCCTTGCATTTAAGTTTTGTTTGGTAAGATTGGAAAAGATTGAAAAGGATGGAAAAAAAATATATTTATTGGTGTATTTAATAAAAAAATTTGAAATCCATTACCTTAGGGGTACTAAAGTAAAGTGTGTTGCTCTCTCTACATGTTTTGGTTCAAGTAATTATATTTACAGCATATGGACGTTGTCAATGATTTAAAAGAACAAATATTGTCTTATTAGATAGAACAAACAATCACAAACCCTAAATATGAACTTTAAAACGAGCAAAGAAGATACATAAAATTTAGATGATGACCCATTCAAACAAGGAAGTTTTGATTGTGGCTTTGTGCTATTGCTGAACAGATTAGTGTTGGAAAATGGGATCTGAAAAGTTGATAATCTTTAAGATTTTTTTTAAATTAAACTACAGAACCTGAATGTTTAGGGGCTGTATGCTGAATCCATTGGGTTGGCCAAAGTTAGCTGAAATTGTGTTGATTGAATAAATTGCAGGCTATGGCAGCATGAAAGGTTTGGGAAACTACAGTGGGGTGAATGGTACGACTGGGGAATTAAGTCCATCTTCCAACAGAATGAAGAATCATATTAGCTTCACAGCAAGACAACCTTCTTCACTGAGCAGGTTGTCGCAGATATCCGAAACCGGTGATGACAGCATCGGGGCTAATAGCTTCGACCACGGTTCTTGGAACAATCCTACCGCACAACTAACGCAGAATTTCTCCGGCTTGAAAAGGTCACGAGGAAACGACCACGAGTTCTTTTCCAATAACCAGGTACAATTAAGTCCCATTTCGATGATCAAGATAACTCAACAAACATAGATTACATTCATGAGTGATTGTTTTGATCAATAGAATGGATACGGTGGAGGTGGTGTTCATGTATTATCGCACCATTTGAGTCTACCAAAGACTTCAAATGAGATGGCTGCGGTGGGGAAGTATCTACATTTTCAAGATTCAGTCCCTTGTAAGATTAGAGCGAAGCGTGGTTGTGCTACTCATCCTCGAAGCATTGCAGAAAGGGTAATATATTTTTGCAGCTTATAAATGTTGCTCATTTGTACATAATTCGGAGATTTCATAAAGGGTAAATTGCTTTCTTCAGGTGAGAAGAACCCGTATCAGTGAACGGATGAGAAAGCTTCAAGAGCTTGTCCCAAACATGGACACGGTAAGATGTTTATTTTCCTAAATGTGTGTACATTCAGTTCTGAAATCATCTAAGTCTGTTAAATTTGACATGGCATGTTTCGGGGTTTTCGTGGGGCAGCAAACAAACACAGCAGACATGTTAGATTTGGCTGTGGAGTACATTAAGCAGCTTCAAAAACAGTTCAAGGTACGTAATAGAGGACACCCTAAAGCACAGTTTTCTATAATTAATTGTATTTTGCCTCCCAAATAGAGCAATAAACGATTCTAGTCAAAAACTGAACTTGACTTGACTCGAAAAGTTTAAAGTTGAGCTTGACTCGAACTTGAATAAAAAATTGAAGCTTGACTCTACGAGCCTAAAATTTTCAAGCTCAAGTCAAAATAAAAAATTGAAGCTTGATTCGAGTTCAAAAAAAATTTGAACTTGGAACATGTTCAGACTTCTCTCAATTGAAGCTCAAATTCGAGTTTAGTTCAAATTTGAACTCGAATTTGAACTTGAACTTTAAGAATTTGAAAACCTTATATTGTATTAAAAATATATAAGTTAATATGGCTAATAATTTAATTTAAAAGTTATAAATTTAATATATTATCTTTTAGGTTATTTGTGAGTTTTTCGAGTCGGATATAATGTAACTCGTTTCGACTTGTTAAGAACTCGAATCGAGTTCGACCTTGAATAGAGCATATTCAATTTGAGTGTTGACAAAATTTTAACCGGTTTGAACTTAAATATCTCATGATCTGTCTCGTCTCATTTACAACTTTATTCTCAAAAAGGGTAATCTTTCACGTTATGTTAGAGGAGAAATTAGAAAAACAATAATCACCATTGGCTGAAGTCACAAATTCCAACTCCAAAATCATATTTGATTGTGCCTCAATTATATCTTGGTTTTGTCCTGTATCACCTCGAATCAAACACCATACTTTTGCTATTTGTCTTACACTCGCAATAATGATCGTTTGCAGACTCTGAGTGACAATCGCGCCAACTGCAAGTGCTTAAATGTTAAGAAGGCAGTGCCTAACCGAGTTCTATGATTTTGCTTCGTTTCTCTACGAATCAATGAAGAAAGCATGAGAAGGAAGAATTGTTGCTCTTTTTTTTTTCTCTGTAAAAAGTTGGGCCACGTTTTCTTTACAAAGTTTCCCACTTCGAAGGTTATGAAATAAAGAGCAAAATTGTATAGGTCGCGACATGTTTTTGAATCGCAATTTCACACTTTTTTCAATAAGAAAAGGTGGCAGTGCGTTTGAGATAGAGAGATTGTTGTATATGCTTAAATTCAGTTGTTATCAAATTTCATCTTATTTTAAACAGTTCAATTTAACTGGAGAGGATAATAAAATGTGAGGTTGATCATCCCATATTGGAATGGGCATTAATGAAACCTTGGTTTGTTCAATTGGTTTTGTCGGAATCTCTATTACGGGCCATGTGAAGTGTTCGTTCGGCGAGGCGCACAGGTAGATAATTTAGTCGACTCTTTTGAAGGGTCCAGTGGCGCGGGTGACACATTGTGCACATAACTACTCTGTCAGTTCTCCAATACATCCAAATCCACCGCCCTGCTAAAACTCCAAATCCCCTTTGCTAATTCGCCTAGTCCTTGGCTCATTATGGTAAGGCAAGACATCATCTATGTTCGAATTTGACAAATTAGCTCGTAATTCAACACAGAAATACATTTTTATACTCCTGCGTCTCGTGTAGGTATTTCAACATTTTCAGTTGGGTTCGTTATTTTCATTTGAATTACTGGGATTGTAATACTATTGAAGATGGTCTTTGGAAACCTCTACACTTTCACTAGATTAGATTCGTTGAAATTCTCAGCACATCATCAGTCAATGTCTTCATACAAGTCTCTCGCTTACTAGAGCTTTTAAAGAATTAGGGACTTTAATTTTAAAGGTAAAGAGTGAAATTAAAAAAAAATTAGGAGCTTCAATTTTAAAGATAAATAGTGAAATTGAAAAAAATTAGGGGTAAAAATGATATTGAAAAAGTTAGGGGCCTCAATTATAAAGGTAAAAAGTGGTTAAAAACTTAAGGGTCTCAATTATAAAAGTAGAAAGTGAAATTGAAAAAAATTAGGAGTTCAATTATAAAGATACAAAGTGAGGTTGGAAAGTTTAGTGTCATCAATTGTAAATGTAAAAAAGTGGGATTGAAAAAAATTAAGGGCCTCAATTATAAAGATATAAAGTAGGATTACACAAATTAGGGGCCCTAATTATAAAGATAGAAAGTAGGATTACAAAAATTAGGGGCATCAATTATAAAGATAAAAACAAATTAAAGAAAATTAAAGGACTCAATTATAAAAATAAAAAGTATAATAGAAAAATTAAAAACCATTAAAAGATCGGCCCCTGAGCTGTTGCTGAGGGTGCAACTTTAATAGCCGACTCTCCTGATTAAAATAAAAGAAAATGAAAAAGATGGACAAAAAATATAAAAAGATATATACAAATTTTGTTCAAAAAATATAAACGCGTACAATGTGTGTTAGATACTTAATTGCATGAACATAAATGAGCACAATTGACTAAAATAAAAGAAAATGAAAAATATGGGCAAAAAAATATAAAAAATATATACAAATTTTGTTCAAAAAATATAAACGCGTACAATGTGTGTTAGATACTTAATTGCATGAACATAAATGAGCACAAGTGGAAGTCTTCTAGTGTTTAAATATAATATTTTAAACATGTATTTATTAAGTAATTGAATATAAGACTAATATATGCGTGACGTCGTTTCTTGACTCGTATTCATATGCTTTTTAATATTTTTTATCTTTATTTTTTTCTTTTATCTCAATCAATTGTGCTCGTGTTATCATCACATTATGTCTAACAAAACATGTCTTTATTCTATATGACAAAAAATGGTACTAGATTGAAAAATAATCTATAATGAGTGCAGAATAAGAAATTTTTAAATAGAATATATTGTTGGAATGTAGTTACAAGTAACCATAACTAGTTGAAAATTTGTTAGTAGTAATTAGTTAGTATTTTATGGTAATTTGGGTTATATAAAACCCAATTGAGAAGAGGGTTTTCACATCAGAATTGTAATAATTTTTATTGATAATAAACTCATATTATATTTTCATTATGTGTTTGTAAACTAAATTCCAAATACAATCACAACATTTCTTCACTTCTTCACACACTCCGGCCACCGACCATTCTTTGTTCCATGCTATTAATGGCACCTTTCTCACATGGTATCATTCGATAAAGATCCTAAAGTTGTTTTCCTTATGTTTCGTTGCAATTTATTATTCCTAAAGATCTTGAATTTTTTTTCCTTCTGTTGTTATGTCATCAATTGACGATTTGGTTCATTTCTCTAATGTTGTTGATATTCCACCGTCATTGTGGCTGTTGTATAGTGTAGATCCTTTCGATTTGTCTTGTTTGAATCTAGTTCATTATTTTGGTATTGTTTTGCTATTCGTATCATGTTGAAGTTCTATTCTAGATTTGATCAGAATCTCGCTTGTGGCTTTCAATGTTGTCGTTCTATAACACCCTAAACCAGTTTCCAAAACCTATTTATTTTCCTTTCAAACGTACTGAATGGTATCATAAATAAAACATAAATAACTAATATAAAACATTTTACAAAATCGAAGCTTCGTGACACATAATTTAAAATCAAAATAATACAGACTCTGAGTTTAAATAGTTGAATACATGAGTAAAGTTCTATGAATACATATACCCACTAAAACTACGATACAATACTCTAAAGGAGATGTTGGAAGTCCTGCTGTGATGGTGCTCCACGAACTGCTCGAGCTACTGACCTGTAAACCGGAAAACATCCAAAGGTTGATCCAGCAGTATAATTGCTAATTTAGAGCAACATAAGAATTTCATTGTAACATCCTTAATATCGGGTTAGTGATCAAATTGTAAAGTTTCAAAATTTGGTGACTAGAGTAGAACCATGGATTAGTTCAATGATTTATTTGGAAATAAATCATAAAAGTTCTTAGTAATTATTAGATTAATTGAAGGGCAAAAGGGTCATTTGACAAGGAAGATTTTTTTTTATTTTCCTTATAAGATAAGGAAACCACGTGGGAAGAGAGAAAATGTTTCATAGTTCTCTTCTCTTCTCTTCTTCATTCTTCATACGTGAAGGCTTGACTCAAAGGTGAGTTTCTTTGTTTATTGATTAATTATTGATTTTAAGGTTGGGTTATGATCATTAGATGATAATTAAGCTTAAGGAAAGCTTAATTTGTTCTAAAACAACAAGATGAAAGATATAGAAGAGATTAAAGAAAATGAGTTTTTAGATGAATTTCTGGAAAAGAGTTAATAAATGAAATTTGAGAAGGAATTTGACTTGCCATCACTAAGAATAAGAGATATATGAAGTTAGAAAGGATTAATAACAAAGTTGAAAGTTTAGCAAGATTCTTAAATTTTAAGAATCATGATGAGATATGAAAGATAAATATGGTTTATATGGATATAAGTTGGTTTAAGTAATGGTAATTGAGTTTAATGACATGATAGGGGCTTAAAATAGAAGAATTGAGTGAAAAGTGGATGGTTTTCGGGCTTAAAATGCAAATTATGGGCAAGGTGTATCGATGCACATTCAATGTGTATCGATGCACTCTTTAAAGAAGAAACATCGAATGTAATTAGTGCATCGATGCACCCACTTAAAATGAAAATATCGAAGGTGATTGGTGTATCGATGCATGGGTAGTGCATCGATGCACATGTTAAAGAATGCATCGATGTACTGTAGAATGTATCGATGCACTTCAAGGGGAAATTGAAATAGACATTTCTTTTGGTCTAAGAAATGATAGATTAGAATATATCAATTGGATACTGATATGTATCAATGTGTGATTATATAGATATCGAGCACGAACAAGTTCCGAAACGATTATCAAGTTAAGATTTGATCGAAAGAAATGAAATCATAAAAGTGGATTGGAACTTAGTGAGGCCCAAGTGAGTGTATATTATTTAGTATATGATGTTTAATGGGAAATAAGACTTGCGATAAGTCTATTTCCAATAGTAAAATGTATGAATTCCTAGATAGAAGTATGTTTTTGCTATGGTTCATATGTGTGAATGAGTCGATGTGGTGACATATTATTGTATATGTTGCATGATTATATGGGTTAACATGTTTTTGTATGTAATGATATCAGAAGTATGTGCTATGTGATGTATATATATGAACATATGTGAAACTAAACTATGTGATTGCATGAGAAAGATATGAGCCATATGACATGATATATGTGAACATGGGAAAACAAATTATAAGATATGAACTATGTGATGATATGAAAAGAAGCTATGTGACTACATGTATATGTGAAAGAAGCTATGAGCTTATATGACATATGATATGAAAGTGCATATGTGGAATGATATAAGTGAAAATGCCTATGTTATATGATACGAGAGCTATAGGTATAGTTAGCTTGCCAAGAGTTGAGGGTTCTACGTGGTCCTTCGGGACTTATATGTATCATTTGGAACATTTACAGGGTCTTTTGAGATAGATTTGATCCACTGGAATATGTATATAGTTCTTAAGGAGTGGTCCTTTGGGACAAATACAATATATAGGTCATTCGGGACAAAATTTCATAGCCTCTAGTGGGACCCCTTACGAGCTGTGGTGATAGCATAGTGCACAACCTCAATAAACTCACATATCTACAGTTCTCACAGGTGTACATGAGCTAATAAGAGATAACATTGAATACAATGTATGCGATATATATATATATATATGTTTTGTGATATAAATTATATGATATGATATATATGTGTGTGTTAATGATTATTGTATATGTTATAAGATATATGATATGAACATAATAGATCATATAAACAAGAGAATAGAAATATGAATGATAATAATATGATAATGATGGGAAATAAGATAATTATATGCATGTGTGGATTTGATATATGAATGGATATATGTTTGGGTATGATGTGATAGCAGTAATTGTTCATGCATGATTACAAGTTATAGTTTACATTATATATTTATTGCCTCACTAAGTCATAGACTTAGCGTGTAGGTGATTTACACGTAGGTTTCAAGAGGAGTGAAGAGCAATGTGGAACAAGATAGGTCAGTTCTCCTTACTGAAAGTCAGATCAGAAGAGAGGTGAATAATATGTATTTTTATATATAAAGTTCTAGTTGGCATGTATACAAAAGAATATATTGTATAAGCTCTGAATAGTTTTGTAAACGTTTTGAATAAGTTATATGTTATAAAGTTTTAGATTACTCACTATTTTATACAAGTAAATGTTTTAAAAAGTCAATGTGACACATCAGACTCGTACTCGATTTTTAATATGGGTTGGGGGTGTTACATTCATAAACATAAGCATGCTAAAGGCATGGTACTAAGCAGTAAGTACATGCAAGATCTAGATCAAGCGTTACCTACTTAGGATTCGACAGTTCTATCACTATAGTTCGAGGTTGATGCTTCCTTTAGTCTTCTACTAAGAGCCTTGTCACGAGTATACAAATATTGGGTCTCTAACCGTAATACCAAACAATGACAGAATGCAATAAGCATGCTACATAACCAAACATCATATATATTTACATTTATTGACATTGGCATCAATTTACTGAAGTGCCTTAGCACTGATACAGAAGTGTTTTTGCACTGATACTAAAGTGCCTTAGCACTGCAGTATATATACCCTGATATTTCACACACACACACACACACAAACACACTCATATATATATATATATATATATATATATATATATATATATACTTTAGACGATTGTCATGCATAGTTTCTCGAGCAACAAACAAAGGCATAAGTCTTATGAAATCTTACCTCATAAGGATCTTATGGTTATCACCATATAGTATTATTATATCATTGTTATCTTGTCATTATTATCATTTACAAAACAATCAGGTGGGAATGCTCCATCACTTACTAGTATTTCGATCGTTCTCTCTCCTAGAACATTATGACTTACGCAAAAACATAACAATATTTTAGTGCCTTATGCCCTTGAGGCAATTCATAATCATTACTACCCATGCATACTTTAGGCCCAAAGGCTACAACATTGACTTTGTTAACCCACTCCTTGCGAGAGTTTTGGCCTCGCACCCTAGTTAGCTCCTGAAGTACCTCACGCACTGACAATGCCTCACTAGGGCAATTAAGGTAGCCTGACTATACCCTAGTATAGCTGGACTTTCTAAAGTGAGCTCATCCTCTCACTAGTTGATATCTCACTCATTCTCTCGTCTAAAACGTTATGCGAAGGCTTATTAATATATTATTATTGTTATTTATTAAGTTGCTTTATTCTGGTCGTTCGTTACCAAATACCCTTTAGCCACTTTAACTTAAGAGAAGCCTCTACACATTTCATGATTCAATGACGATTATTGAGTTTGTTGATCACTGTCTAAAGAACTAGCTAGCCTGATACCTAACTCGGGTTCATTTTTTAGTAACAACACTCAATTATTTCTTATCATACTTTCCTTCAAAACCTTTGAACTGAAAGGGACAGCTTGCACTTCTTGGGTTCACTGAAGTTCTCGAAGCTCTCACTTTTCGCTATAACTGAATCTGACTTATTTATTGTATCGCTTGTTAGTATATCCTCTCCGACGATCCTCGTCTTCAACAATATACATACATCCTCATTGAAGATATTTCGACGTATTATGCTTAGTAAGGTTACGCCTGTTGTAACTCACTCCTACGAGTGTTTCTAGGTATGTTTGGTCAATCATGTCCCTCATAGACTAATTCTTACCATTTTGAATCATCCTTAGCTCTTACATGCCTTAAACGGGTCAAATCTAACCATTCAAAGTGAGTAGTATCGATACCCTAGGGTCAAGTATCAATACCCCTATGAGTATCAGTATCAAAAATACATTATGTTGCCAAAAAAGGGCCCCAATATCAATACTATCACCCTGAGTATCGATACTTTCACTCTGAGTATCAATACTCCTAGATTAAAACCCTAATTTTTGCCCCAATTCATCCAATATCAACATTGTTCATCCCATTATCAATACTTGAACACAAAAATGGTTTATTTGGGCTCGAGAATCACCCAAAAATCATCTTAAATGACTTGGTTTGGTTTTGAATCTTGTTTTGAATCTTTAGTAAGTTATTTAGGGTCTTAAGGTGTATTAAAAATACATTATTAACACCTAGAACATGATTTTCTTAAGAATTCAAAAGTAAACCCTAAAATACTTAAACCACCAAATCTTAGCAAAATCTTTAAATTTATGAAACTTTAATACTCCAAAGGATTAGAAATACACTATCTTGATGTTTAAATCCTGAAATTGAGCTCATTGCTTATCTATATTCTTTTCCATGATGATTTGGATGAAAACCCTTACTTTTCTCTAACTAGGATTAAATCAAGACTTTGTTTCATTAAACTAAGGTTGCTAGATGAGTTTAGGACGAAAATGAAGAATAAAAATTGGTCAAGATCTTTCTAAAATGGAAGAATGAGAAATGAGAAAGAACCAAATGAAAAGAATATAGAGATGGAAGAGATAAAAAGTCTCCATCTTCCTAAAATGGGAAAATTGCACTGTAGGTCATTCCTCATTTTTCTGAAATTCAAAAATCTCCTTTGATGGCTAATTGGGCCAAAATCTAACCCAATTGAGCCCAACGACTTAAATTATGGTATCTAAAAGGTATATTTACTTTTCGAGTATGTAACATCCCAAACACTGGGTTAGTGACCAAATTATAAAAGTCTAAAATTTAGCGACTAAATTAGATAAATTGAAAAGTTCAATGACTTCAATGGAATATATTTGTGTAGGACTAAATGGAAAACAAGATTGAATGGAAAAGAAGGATGAATGGAATGGGAAATGGTCATTTGATAAGTAAATGAATAAACAAATTGGTTTTGGTTATTTTATATACCACGTGAAGCTTGAGGGAGGGAAAAACAAAGATTTCCAGAGAACTCTTCATCTTTATTCTTCACTTTAACCGTGAACCACATTTGTCAAGGTGAGTTTCATATCAGTTGATTATTGATTTAAATTAAGCTTGGTTTAGATTTTTTAGGTAATACTTTAAGGAAAGCTTAAGTTTTCTTAAAACTAAAAGATGAGGAAGTTATGGAGGATTTAATATAAGAGGTTGTTAAGTGAAATTGTGGGAAAGGGTTAGTAAGTGAAGTTTAAGATTAAATTTGACTTGTCATTAGTTAGAATAAGAAGTATAAAGTGTTAGAATTAAAATTAAAAAATGTTGAAAATTTAGTAAGATTCTTGATTACAAGAGTTATGATGAGATATTGAAGATGATGATGTGTTATAGGGATATAAGATGGTTTGAGTAAGTGTAGTTGGACTTAATGGTATGAAAGGAGTTCAAAATGAAAGGTTTAGATAGATCTTGGTAAATTTTCGGGTTAAAGGAAGGAATTATGGGCAAGGGGTATCGGTATTGTTCATACAGTATTGATACTTTCAAAGATAAATGTATGATATTTGGGGTAAGGGTACCGATACTGTATGAACAATATTGATACCATAAGCTAAAAATGGATAAGTTATTCAAGGGATATCAATACCGAAGGAGTAGTATCGATACCAATAGTACTTATACCATTTTTAAAAGGGAATTCCAGAATCGGAATAAGGTATCGATACTGCAGCATAGTATCGATACCATAGTAAGGGAAGTATTGGTACCATACCTTGGGGTACCGATACTATTCAAAGTAAAAATGTGAATTAAGTATTTTTAACTTAGGTTATTAACGATTGATTCAAAATGTCTAGAATTCTAATATTCGTATCAAATGTACATTTGTGTAGGTATTGAACATAAGCAAGTTCCGGAACAGTTAAAGAGTAAGATCGATCGAGAGAGAAAACAAGTTATAGCAGTTGATTGGACAATGTGAGGTTAAGGTGAGTGCATACTATATTATATAGTATTTTGTGGAAATCAGACTTGTGATAAGTCTATTTCCTATGTTGATTTCATGGTTCTATAGTTATAAACATATAGATTTCATGATTATTATGAGTACATGCATCAGTGTTATATGTTATGATATATGTTATGTGATCCATGTAAACATAAGAGAACAAAAAATAAGCTATATGATATTATATAAGTGATTATATGCACATATGATATGAGTTATATGAGTACATGTATATGTGATGATTTGGATGACTATGTGAACATGTGAAACATATAAGCGGTAAAGCCCATGTTATGTGATATGAGAGTTGTGGGTATAATTGGCATGCCAAGAGTCGAGGGTTTTACGAGGTCCTTCGGGACATATATAAGGTCATTCGGGACAATTTTATATGGCACTCAGTGCAAATTTATACGAGCTGTGGTGACAACATTTGTGCACAACCTCAATGTACTCACATATCTTAAGTTCTCAGTAATGTACTCGAGCACATAAAAGATATAAAAAGAATTAACTTTCTTATAAGATGATATATTATTATTTATTAATGCATGATCATATATGTTATAGTTGAGTAGATATATGAGGATTGTGATTATATACTGTGATTATTGGATTGCATGTTCATGACTTAAATATTGCATTATTGTATTATATGCCTCAATAAGTCTGTGACTTAGTGTGTGAGTGTTTCATACGTAGGTACCAAGAAACAGGAAGATTAGAGTCAGGATCTATCAAGGCAACATATCTTTTACAGAAGATTAGATCAGAAGTGATTCAAACAGTATGTCATTTTATATTAATATTATTGGCATGTAATCAAAGTTTAAATCACATATGCTCTGATCGATTTTGTAATTAATTTTGATTATACTTATGTAAATTATTTCACTTTTATTTTAATGGAAATTTAAATTTTCCACGACTTTCTAAGAGTAAACGTTTTGAAAAGTCAATGTAACACCTCGTATTCGTATCCGAGTCGGGTACGGGTTAGGGGTGTTATAGGGTAAACCCGAAACTACTAGCCCAAAATTTAAGATGTTACACGTTCGTTGCATTTAGTTACTGTGGTGAGATCTAGTTTATCTGTCGTTTTATTTTTTAATTTGCCTCGTCTCGATCAAGATCTTGAAAAATAATTCTCTTTGTTGTTTTTCTTTGGTCATCAAAGTGCTATAAATATGTTAACATTTTGCTTCCTTGGTTACTGTTGATTTACATTATACATTTTGATATGAAATTTCCGATTGTTGAACCTGTGCTGTTACTTCACTTTGATATGATATACCTATGCCGCTATTGGTTTTGTTGAAGTTCATTATCTTTTGTTGATATATTGGGGTTTCGTTCTCTGGTTTTGGTGCTATAAATCAGTGAATTTAAAGCTTATGCTATATGTTTCTTGATTTCGTCGGTTTTATTTTGTTCTACTCGTGGTACATTTGGTTGATGATGGTGATATATCAGATTTGTTCGCTAGTCTGTTACTTTTGAGGATAGTTTGCTATTGTTCATCGCCCTGGGTATGGTTAGTTTAATGGTTGTTGTTTGCTATTGTTTTGAATCTGTAATGGTTGCTAACCTCTGTTACATGGTGAATATTGGTTGACTTCAGCAAGAGTCGAAGGTTCACTTATTGCTTCTTATAGATTCGAATGAGGTTTTTTTTTTTTTTGGTTTGGTTTGTTCATTGGTTATTCTTGATGCAAATATTTGGATATTGTTGAGGTTTTATTAGTGGAAATGAGCCTCATGATGCAATGAACTATCATTTGGAGATATGCCAATTGCCAAGATTCCAAGATACTAGTTGTTCATCGCTTGCTGCTTTTATCACAAGGTATAATGCCAATGGAACTTGATAGCTTAACGACTAAATGTCCATGAAAGAAAATATTTGGGGAGAGTCGAGAGTTTAACAACCTTACTCTCCTTACCAGACAAATTAGGTTGTCTTCTTGTCTAAAAGAGGCTTCAGATTGTACTCGAGAGCTCTAAGCTTAACTACATTGCTCCCACCAAAAAGAAAGTCCCAATAAGTGGACAGAAATACAGTGATGATGAATAAAAGGAAATTGTATGAAAGATAAAAAAATGAAATGTTTTCATCTTTGTTTTGTTCGTTTTGCTCGTGAACCATCAAAGTTCTAGAGATCAAGTTTCGAAGATTAAGAAGGTTAAGAAAGTAGGAAGAAAGTCCAAATAATTAACAAAGAAGAATATTGAAGAAAGAAACTCTGAATGAATACTAAGGAAGTCTGAGTAATATTGAAGAATAAGCACAATGGAAAGAAAGAAGATGTAATTTTCTTGCCAAATCAAGTATGGGAGTTACTGTTTATGTTTGCATCGCTTTGTTGTCGTCATCTGTTGAGAATCAACTACAAAACAAGATCAATAACATGGGGAAGCAGGGAGAATGTTAGAAGATCAATAGTAATTAGTTTTCCAACTAATTAGTTTGTTGGTAATTTGTTAAGGATATGGGTTATATAAACCCAACAATTGTAATCGGGCTGCACAATTAGATTGTAAATTTGATCACAATCCTAATAATATCATAATCTCTTTTTTTTCTTAGCATTTCTTCATCATCACTAATCTTAGCCGCACTTCATTTCTTTTATCCACTTCGGCCATTGGCCATTCATCTCTTTAACCAGGTAAAATAGGGTGTCTTCTTGCCCAAGAGAGGCTTCGGATTGTACCTGGAAGTTTGAAGCTTAACCGCCTTGCTTCCACCTAAAAAGAAAGTCCCAATAAGTGAGAAGAAAGACAAATTTGATGAAGAAAATAAGTTTGAAAGATTTCTGTATAAACATTGTGTTGAAGAAGAAAGATAAAGTCTGCAAACCAACTTACTGTGGTATTCAATTAAGTAAAGAAGAACGACGATTTAATGAAATGTTTGTAATAAGTGCTTTGTGAAAGAAGTAGAAGGAAGAAAATGATTGGTCGTTCTTATATTTTCATCTTATATTTTCAGTCTCTGTTTGTAAACTAAATTCATCTTATATTTTCAGTCTCTGTTTGTAAACTAAATTCCAAATATAACCACCGCCTCTCTTCACTTCTTCCCACACTTCGACCATAGGTCGTTCTTCGTTCCATGTCATTAATGACACCTTTCTCACATATATTAGGGTAAAAAAGCCCGATAATTGAGCATATTTTGTCCCAAAGTTTTTGTGATTTCTATTATACTACTTTGGAAAACGAAATTTCTAAAATTATTACATGGTCCTTGCCGATTTGAATTATTGATTGGAAAACTTAAATGAAAACATTTAATTAATACATATAATATAGTACATAAATAATGGTCTTGATTAGGGAGTAAAAGCAGTTATATAATATGGTTTAAGGTTTTGATATATTCTAAATCTAATTCTAATCTTATTCTAGAGAGGAAGGAGAAGGAGAAACACTAGAGGAAAGAAATGAAGTTTTTCTGAAACTCATAATTTAAAAACATATAAGAAAATAAAGATGGATAACTTGATTATACAACCGAATGTAGTTGCTTAATATAATTTAAGGTCTTAAATAACAACATCAATATCCATTAAAATGCCACAGCAAAGTCCAAATATGAATATATTCCAGGTAAAGAATGCCAACGTTTCTATTTTAATTTATTTGCCACCAAATATGGACCATCCCCTGTGGTCCCCTGACCTCTCCTCAAGTCTCAATCCCATGTTTGTCTGTGCAGGAAGCAAAATCATGAGTGAAAGATTCTCTTAATTCTTTAAGCATTCAACAATACTATGTCACATCTTAAATTTCATGCATTAGAAATTAAAATAGTTAATAAAATATATTTAGAGATGAATTAAGGGATACTGGGTGTGATTCTACATCTAAATTTTTTAAATTCTTTTATAGTTTAAGTATTTTCTTTATTTTCTATTTATAATCTAATTTTACATTTCATAAAATTTTATTGAAATTTTATAATTTCACATCTTTAAATTTTAGGGTAAACTATAGAGTTGGTAACTTTTGTTTCATTTTTATAAAAGTATGCTAACTCATTTCAGAAAAAAAAAAGTTAATGCATGGTCACTTTTGTTTCATTTTAATTAATTTATGGTCACTTAATATATCCACCTTTAAATATTTAGTTATTAAGACTTTAACGGTCATTAAACCATTAATAGATTGATTACTTGGCACGTTAATAAAAGGATTAAATTTTATTTTAACCCTTGAACTTTAAGTAAAATATTAATTATGTCTTTTTTTAAATCAAAAATATTTTAGGGATAATTTTTCAATTACTCCTTTTTCTTCTTCTCTTTTCTTCAATTACTTCTTTGTTTCTTTTCTTCATCCTGCCAATTACTGGACATATATACAAATATATTATGTTTCTTTATGAATATATTTGTATATTTCTTATTAAAAGAAAGAAAAAAATGAGAGAAAGAATGTCTATAAAAGCATGTTAAAAGGCAACCATTTAGCATCCCCAAGTAAAGAGAAGCATCCCTTCTTCTCCAACTGGCCATGGCATCGGTTTCCCTAGACATTCACTACTTTCAGTATTTGATTTGGTTCATCACTGTTGTGATGGTCCATTCTTTCATAAAAAAAATTCTGAAGCCTGCTCGAACCACAATCCCCGAGCCACCGAGCCCACCCGCTCTCCCTTTCATAGGCCACCTCCATCTGGTCACCTCTGTCCTACCAAAATCTTTCCAGGACCTGGCTCGACGCTATGGCCCTCTCATGGGGATCCGCCTCGGTGCATCAGCCTGCCTCGTTGTATCCAACGCCGACGTTGCAAAAGAAATCTTCAGAACCCAAGAGCTCAATTTTTGTTCCAGGCCCGAATTCGGTTCCTCGGAGTACTTCATTTATAGAGGCTCGAGGTTCGTTTTGGCTCAATACGGTGACTACTGGCGTTTCATGAAGAAACTCTGCATGACAAGGCTGTTGGCGGTGCCTCAGCTGGACAAGTTCGCCGATATCCGAGACCAAGAGAAGCTCAATCTGGTTGAATCCGTGATGAACTGTTGCAAACAAGGAAAGAGCTGTGATTTGAGCAGCGAGTTCACGACTCTGACCAACAATACCATATGTAGAATGGCGATGAGTACACGATGTTCGGGAAACGATAACGATGCCGATGAGATTAAGGAGCTTATTCATACATGTTTGAAGCTTTCAGGGAAGATTAGCGTTGGAGATGTTATGGGTCCTCTGAAAGTACTTGATTTCTCTGGGAATGGGAAAAAGCTTAAGGCTGCTTTGTTGAAGTATGATAAGTTGGTGGAGAGGATAATTAAGGAACATCAAGAGAAGGTAAGTGAAGGTTTTGATGTGAATCAAAAGATGGATTTGTTGGATATTTTGTTGGAGGTTTACAGAGATCCAACTGCTGAAATCAAGATTTCCATGAAGGACATCAAGTCTTTCTTGCTGGTAAGTTGTAGTTTTCATCAGTTGCTATATGCTAGTTAGTTGGGGAAATCAATTTATTATCTAATTGATGTTTACTGTGGAATAAAAGGATATTTTCATGGCCGGTACCGATACATCGTCGTCGGCGATGCAATGGGCAATGGGTGAGCTCATCAACAAACCAAAAGCCTTGAAGAAGCTTAGAGAGGAGATCGATTCGGTTGTCAGGCCGGACAGGGTTGTCAAAGAATCCGACATCCCGAACCTTCCGTATCTCCGAGCTGTCATAAGAGAGACTCTAAGGCTTCATCCTTCAGCTCCATTGATCATTAGGGAATGTGGTGAAGATTGCAATGTAAATGGATTCTTGGTGAAGTCTAAGACCCGAGTAATAGTGAATGTGTACGCTGTCATGAGGGACCCTCATTCATGGGCCAACCCTAATGAATTCGACCCTGAAAGGTTCCTAGGAAGCTCCGACGAGAAGATCGGAGAGCATCAAATGGAGTTCAAGGGTCAGAACTTTCGGTTCCTTCCGTTCGGGAGCGGGCGAAGAGGTTGCCCCGGAGCCTCACTTGCCATGTTGGTGATGCATGCAGCAGTGGGGTCTTTGGTTCAATGTTTCGAGTGGGAAGTGAAGGGTGGTGAGAGGGTTGATCTGAGCCCAGGGCCAGGGTTCGCTACAGAAATGGCTCGTCCACTTGTTTGTCACCCTAGGCCACGTTTTAATCAATTCTAAGCACCACCACCATAAAATGTATTTGTGTGCTTTAAATAAGGACTAGTTGGTATGTATCTAGTTTCATCCTGCAAACTCTCTGCCTTGCTTTCATTTGAGTTTCATCTCGTATGTGATCAAAGTCGTACTCTTCCATATCAAATAAAATAAAATAATTTAGTTATGATTTAATACTTAGGGGCGGTTTAGTGATGTCAATTTTTTCAATTAGTTATTTATTTTATTGATACTATTTATCTTAAAATTTTTCGTGTCCATTATGAAATCTGATTTTTTTTTCAATTTATTACTTATTTTAAGGACGGTATTCACCTAAAATTTTATTTGTACATATCCCATTTAAAAATTTTATATTATTACCTATGTATCCACTATTTTTTTGGATCAGCCGTTGATTTATACTAATTCAATTAAAATAATATTTCACTTTTCCTTCAAAAGTCAATAAAGAATGTGGTTTTAAGCTTTTTTTTTTAAAAAAAACCCATTAAATATACTATCTGGATAGGGTAAATATTTTGCCGAAGAAAAGAAAAAGTAGTAATCGACTAACAAATGATTATATAAACTAATTCATTAAATTTCTTTTTTAAAAATTACAAATATTAAATCTATTTGCGTGAGATTGGATGTATAACGAGCCCATCGGGTACACTATATAAAATTTAAATAATTATTACTTAAATATTGTTCTCTAAATTTTGTTTCCTAGTTGCTTGAATTGGACCTGTAAACAGACATTGTTCAATGTGCGGACCGATCTATTTAAATATTATATTTTGAAATAAAATATTCCTCAATTTTAATTATTATGATGAAATAATATAAAAATATTTAATTGACAATTTTACTCAAATTATATTCTTAACTTGATAATTAAATTATTTTAACTTAAGAATACGAAAAATCTATGAACCTCTTTCTAAAAATATTATTAACCTCCATAATGTTTTTTACACTCAATTAAGTTATCAAACTCAAAAAATAATTTGAATAACTTTTAATTTTTAAATATTTTTTAGAATTTTGAAACAAATATTTTTAATATTTTAAAATAAAAAAAAACACTTTTTTTAAAATACCATGTGACATCATTATAGTATCACAATGATAATTATATACCATTAATATCATTATAGTATGCCACGTCAGGAATATAAGTTTTTTTCTCCCTAACTTAAATTTTCTCTTGATATTTTTGTCATCATTTTCTTTCTTTTTTTTTTATTTTTGTTTAGCTTGTGATGATATTAATCTTAATATTGATTATTGGTCACCGATGATTTTTTTTTGTTCTTTTTAATACTATGTCATATATTTTCTTTTCTTTTTTTCTTGAGTTTTTTTTTAATTTTAACTAAAAATTGTTATCTTTGTGACATGTTTTCTTTTTTTGATTTTATGTCACATTTTTCTTTGATCTTTTCGTATAACTTTACAGTCATGTTGGTGCTCGCACAAAGATCTTTACGAAATTTATTTTTTGATTGGTTTGTTGGTAGTCATGTATCGTCAGATCTTCTCTTTGGTAAAATTTTGTTTGCTTATATAATCATAATTGTGTAGCAAAATAGTCTGCCAAATTGTTTGGATCGCTCACCACTCATTTATCACTTTGTCAAATATCTCGTTCGACAGAGACAATAAATTTTATAATAGTTATTGGATTCTTTTGATGTTGGACGTCATTCTCAATGTAAGGTTATGTTTTTCTTCGTACTTTAAGTTTAATATTTTTGTTTTATGTATGCGTCTTTTGATGACTATCGTCTCCAATTTTCTTTTTGAATGTGTTATAATTTTGATTCATTCAATTATTTTTTATTAATGAAATCCATTTGTGAATGTATATATATATATATGGCTTCTTTGCTATGTAATTGTCAATGTTATGGACCATTGTAGTAGGTTGCTGACCATAAATTATGCTTAATATATATGATGTATGAATCACGGGAGAAAGTACAAAGGAATTATATAATGTTTCAAGATAAAAAGAAATTACACAAAATCGCATCATCAACCTTTTAAATCATAGGGTCTCTAAAAGCATTTTGGCCAAATTAGTTCGCTTTCATCGTACATAAAAAAGATAACATGAATCTTGAGGGAACATATGCACATCAATTTTGGTCCCCTGTTTGGGAGATTTGAAATATATATATATATATATACACCATTGTTTACATATTTGATTCATTTTACTTTAACAATTATGATTTTTTATTATTACCACGCAGTGTTCAAACATAAAAACCACTGTGTTCAGTCTGATATGTTCATTTCGACCTCAACTTAACTCGTACTCACGGATCCTCCTTTTCTTATTAGAGTTTCATTACGGATATGCAAATCTTACAGATACAGAAAAACTGTGTTCCTTATCCTATAGGCCATCAGTGATACTTGTGTTTCAAGACATCAAAATAGAATAAAGTTTTAATCAGATGTGTCGTAACCAGTTTTCGTCCGGGCACGAAATTTTACTTGGCGGGAAAAATAATGTGAATAAATTAATGGCTTGTTTAAAGAAATGTTTTGGAGTCGCCATTGACCTTTTGAATTAGGTAGATCGAATACCTGAAAATCATCTTTTAAAATAGTTTTAAGAAAATACCATTTTAAAAGAAAAACTGGTATACGTTTAACCAAAATTTGTTTTTTTCATAATAAAAAGGGATTCGTGGACGATTACGTTTGGGGAAGGATATTTATTTATTTAAGAATATTAGAAAATGACTTCTAGGTGCTTTAAGACAGCCCATTTCTTAATATTAAAAAAATAAATAAATATTAATAAAACATTTCTCTTAAAATAATAAATAAAAATAGGATATTTATTTATTTAAGAATATTAGAAAATGACTTCTAGGTGCTTTAAGACAACCCATTTCTTAATATTAAAAAAATAAATAAATATTAATAAAACATTTCTCTAAAAATAATTAAAATAAATTAGTATATAATTTATAAAAAAAAAGGATATTTATTTATTTAAGAATATCAGAAAAGGACTTCTAGGTGCTTTAAGGCAGTCTATTTCTTAATATTAAAATATGATTATTTTTCCTAAAAGTAATTTATATAAAATTAAATTTATAAATAGTATTTTTTTAAAAAAATAAATATTATTTATTATATATATTTATATGACTAATATGAATAATAATAAAATAATAATTAAAGTAATAATTTAAACATATTGAAAGTAATAAAAATAAAATAAAATTGTAATTAAATAATGATTAAAATAAAAAGAAATTGAAAATATAGTATCAACACACTTAATGTTATATTAATAATAAAATACCATGGATAAATATAAGAAAGGCAAACGAATTAATAGAATAAATACTAAAAGAAATTTATATTTAATTAATATCTATATAATAAAGTCAAATAGTATTAATTTCTATTATGTTTAAAAATGGATAGAATGGAAAGTAAATTTAATATACCAATTATAAATAAATGGAAAGAAAATTAAAATAAGAAATAAAGTCAAAGACACAAATATTAAGATTACAAGTAATTAAGGAAAATGAAACATTAAAGGCAAATTAATCATGAATAGCTAATTTACAATAAATTTGAGAAAATTTTTAAATAAAAAAATAATTGAAATTAAAGCAATTAAATCATATTCATAAATATATAAAATTCATAGTCAAAATTGAACATTATAAAAATTAGTGATTAATTTATAAAATATCAAAAATTAATTGACATAATTAATAATATCATAAAATATAAATATTAACACTGTAATTTAGCCATAAAAAATTAATATAGGATTACAATAAAAAAATACTAAAACTATAAGGGACTTAATAGGTTGTTTTACCCTAAATATTTATTAATACTAAATAGTGACTAAAATATAAATAAAACAAAATTACAAAAAAAATTAAAATGCACGAAAACATACTGTAATGACTAAAATAAAAGTTTGCAAAACTTCAATGGCTGCGCGTATGATTTACCCATTTTATGAAATTACAGATACACCCTTCCCAAAACGACGTCGTTTGGGAAGGGGTATAAATACCCTATAATGGCTGGCCTTAAGGTCATTTCCCTCATTTTTTTCCTTTCTTCTTCTCTCTCTAATTGAAAGAAGAATTTTTTTCTCTGCATTCTCTCTAAAACATCTCCGGCCGGTAGCCGTACTCCGGTGGTGATGGCCGACCGTCGACCACCACGCACGGTGGCCGGAAATTACCAAGTTACCCAAAATAACCCTCTTTTCAACGCGAATCCAAATCTAACATTGTTTTTACCAAAAACACCTCTTAATACCGTAGATCTACAATTTTTACCTTCGAACCAATTGTGGTTCGACGTCGATTTGGCTTCCGACGACGCTTGGTAAGTCTCTTCACTGTTCTCTCGGTTGTTTTTCGTTACTTTCTGTCGTCGGTGTTGTTATGGTTGTGCTTACTGCTTGTTTCTTGTTCGTATCTTCTTCCTGTTGTTCTTCGTTGGTTGCTGTCCGTGTTTTGCTGGGTTATGTCGTCATCTCTTCCCTTTTGCAGGTTCGGTGGCCATATTTATAGGCCACCACCGAGCTGTCTTTGGACTGGTCTCAGAGGGCTTTCTCGGTGAGTCACCATACTATAGTGGTGACTCACCTTGTAGCTGCGATGTGGGGGTGCAACTGGCTCTTCTGGAGTCTTCAACAACGAGGTGGCGTGGTACTGTAGTGTCGGTAGTAGGCGTTGGACCACCTGGCAGAGGCGTGGCGGTTAGAAGCTTGGAGATAGCTGAGACGGCGGCGGCGTAGAAGCTAGGGTTTAGAAATCCTAGCTGCATCATGCTGGACCTCCTGTAGACCGTTAGATCTCTCATATCCAACGGCTGTGATGCTGAGGCAGCTAGGGTATTGAGATGGGAACCCTAATCTAGTTTTAAGGTTTACCTAGGCCATCTGGATCTGGGCCACCATGTTTGGGTCACTGTTGGGCCTGATGTATCCGGGTTGGGCTTGTAATGTATTTGGGGCCTGTTTTGTAATAATTTATAAAATAATAATAATTATTATAATAATTATAATAATAATAATAAAATAATAAAATGAAAAAATTAGTATTTACAGCTTCCCCTCTTTGCTCATTCTTGTGTTAACAAGAATAGAGAAAAGATGAAAAAGACAATAATTTTTTTATTTGGTTTCTTTTGAGTAGGATTGAAATGTTGAAAACATTCTGCCCAGAGGTCTTATGAATGGCCCGAAGGTCTTATGAATGGCCCGGAGGTCTTATCATCTTGCACTGTAGGGCTTACAGATGACCTGAAGGTTTTAAAAACATCATGCACTGAAGGGCTTACAGATGACCAGAAGGTTTTGAAAACATCAAAAAGCTCCCGAAGGCTTTTTAAAAACATCCTGCATTGTAGGACTTATAGATGACCCGAAGGCTTTGAAAACATCATGCACTAAAGGGCTTACAGATGACCCGAAGGTTTTGAAAACATCAAAAAGCTCCCGAAGGCTTTTCGAAAATATCCTGCACTGTAGGACTTACAGATGGCCCGAAGGCTTTGAAAATATCAAAAAGCTCCCAAAGGCTTTTTGAAAATATCTTGCACTGTAGGACTTACAGATAACCCGAAGGCTTTGAATATATCAAAAAGCTCCTGAAGGCTTTTTGAAAACATCTTGCACTGTAGGACTTACAGATGACCCAAAGGCTTTGAAAACATCATGCACTGAAGGGCTTACAGCTGACCCGAAGGTTTTGAAAACATTAAAAAGCTCCCGAAGGCTTTTCGAAAACATCCTGTACTGTAGGACTTACAGATGACCCGAAGGCTTTGAAAACATCATGCACTGAAAGGCTTATAGATGACCTGAAGGTTTTGAAAACATCATGCACTGAAGGGCTTACAGATGTGAGAAATAGTTTACTAAGTAAGAAACTTTGAAAATCGTTTTCTTACTATTCAACAATTTCATTTTCAGAAAAGATTAAATGAGAAACTTTGGAAAGTGTTTTCTCATTGAAATAACTTGTTGATTGAGTAACATGCCCCGTTTTAAAATAATGCTTCTTTTGTGGATTTCGTCTATCTATTCCTCAGATGTTTGCGTGATTCTTGTATTCGAGGTTTTGAATTCTACCTTCTTCTTGTAAGGTATCATTAATCTTCCTTCCCATATGAAAATCTGAAAAAACCTTATGTTTGAATGGAATCACATGTATCAATGTAATACATTGTCTATTGTGCAAATGATATTCTTATGAATGTTGATACAATCTTCATTTGACTTCAAAGTGGTGAACTTGGTCTTCCTTCACTTCATCATTTATTTCTAGGGTTACCTCTGGATATCAGTGAAGCAACCTATGCCATAAAGCTAAAGAACCATTTGATCCCATTTTTGTCTTTGATAACATCGACTTTCTTTGCTTGGACTTGTGTAAAAATCCAATAAAGCTTTCATCTTTGAAAATAGAGTCTATCATCTTTGAAGAATGTAGATGTAGATATGTCTGACTCAGCAAATTAATTAGGAGATCAGTGTCTGTTCTGATTTGAAACACATCATAAGGTGGATTTATCCTAATTCCTTTCATGTCTCCACATCTAATTAGATCTCGAACAAGGCAACTTGGACCATATTATGTCAAGATGCTTAACAACAACATGTCGTTCAACATTAGTTGGCTCCACTAGTTTCTTGTTGTTAAAATTTTTGCTTCCCTTCTGTGGAAAGAAATCTTCATCATATCTCACTTCTGACCTTGGGTTTGAAGAAGAAAAACTTCATCTTAGATAAACAAATGGAAATACCATATGATCACAACATTGGTTCAACATCAGAATAACTGGTTCATAAAACATTTGATAACACATTCATCATTTCATATGGTTTCTGCTCAGATGTTCGTAAAATATTTGATAACACATTCATCCTTTTCTGTGGTTTCTACACAGATTTCTGGCCCATGAAGCTCTTTGCACAGTGTTCAAAGCTTTTGTATGATGTCACAAGACCACTTGAGAACAAAACTCAATGGGAATATAAGTGAGATGTTGGTGTGTTTCATGACTAAAAAGTTGGTCAAATTCACAAAATATGCTAGTGCTGAATTGAATAAGAGACACTAACTGATCTTGATATTATCTCGGGCAAGGCAAGTGTGATACCGATCACGTTTTCTTCCGTAATGAGTATTGTAGGAAGTAGAAACAAATCAGCTAAGGATCTATATACAGAAGGAGGTTCATGGAATTCTTGTTGCTGTAGATGAAACGCACATAATAAACCACATAGATAAAAACCCAATTCACCCTGGTTGGCAATGATAACCCCAGTAACAACGGGAATAAGAATAACATAAGCTGAGCCTCTTTATTCAATGTCATTAAGTAAGTGAGAACTGTTGTGAAAAATATCTTTGTAGCCCTAACAGTATGATTGAACCTAACTGTAATGAACCTCAAAGAAATATTTCTAATCATCACTGACACATAGAATACAAAATTCAAAGTCAATATTTTGATGAACTGAACCCTGGATCGAATAGTCTGCATGGGGATCAAATTCAAAGAACACGCTGTCATGCGACACATGGTTAAGAAGATTGGGTATTTAAAACCCACTTGTTGAGTAAATATTTGTTCAACACCAGGACCCTAATGCAACTGTCTGATGAACGAAGCAATTATGTATAGTCTACTCCACTGTCATTGTTTCACCATTTTCATTCTTCATATCTTTCTGTCTCATTAGAAATATTTTCTCAAGTCAATGATTTTTAACACATGATGATGTGGGCCTTCAGCATGCCCCAACATTTGTTGATACAAACGTTCAAAATGAGTTAATATTCCAATTTTTGATTGAAATGGGTTTTCAGCATTCTCCATCATTTGCTTCTTGTTAATCTGAGCCTTCAAAATGCCCCACATGGATCTGCTGAAGTAACCTTTAAAATGGCCCAACATTTACTGATACATATATTAAAAGTGTGCTCAACATTACTTCTTGCTGAGATGAGCCTCCAAGAATGCCCAAATATTCATATTACTATGAGCCTTCAAAATACCCCACCATCCTATTTCTGGTTGAAATGGGCTTTCAAGATGTCCCGCATAGATCTTTCTGAATTGGGCCTTCAAAATGCCCCCAACCTTATAAACTGTAAGGCTTACTTTCAATGCTTGTTTGATTTCAATATCATGATCCCCACGAGGTCCAATTTTGACAATGTACTGTTGTGGGTACTTGTGGCTTTATCTGTGCCCCAAATATGTTTATCTTGAATACTCTCATTCTAGTGTCACTAAACAGCAGTTGTCAAGTAACTTGAAGAATTATCTTCATGTTGTCACAAACTTAAGAAGTAATCAATCATTCTGACATAAATGTCTGAGATATGTTCCTCTTTTGTATGAGGTGCCCATTTTTTGGATCTGGAGGGATCTAGTCGGACGGATTGGTATAAATCGCTTGGTAATTCATTCTAGGCCGACACAGTGAACCTTATTTTCAGTGAAGGCTATTTCTGGAATATACTTTTCTCTGATTATAAAGCGATCTTTCAGGATGATTTCACAGATATTGATAGTTCTTCTGATATCGAGGAAATCCTGAATTATGATTATGATGAGGAGAATAAACTGTTATACTTGACGAAAATGGGGTACTCAGAGGCTAAGGCTTCAATAGCCATGGAGAGATGTGGTCCGGATTCATCAATTACAGAGTTGACAAATTTTATATGTGTTGTTCAAATGGCTAAGGCTGCTGACACACCTCTTTCGGTAGAAGGTAGGAAGCCATTATGCAATGACCCCGAAGAAAAGACGAAACTCGGGCTATGATTTTTGGAAAAGGAAGAAGCAAAGGAAGCTTGAAAAGAAGCTTCTTAATGAAGACTATCATACATTTCATCTTCTAAATCCAATGATTGGTTTTGGGGTTCCTATCGAACCAGATTAGATAACTCAAAGAACACTTCCAAAAGATGCTATTGGGCCTCCTTATTTCTATTACGAGAACATGAAACTTGCTTCAATTGGGGTTTGAACTGAAATGCCACGATACTTATACAATGTAGAGCCAGAATTTATAGATTCGAAGTATTTTGGTGTTGCTGCACGAAAAAGGGGCTATTCATAATATGTCAATTGAGAACAAATTTCCTCTTATTTCGCTTCCTCCATACACCATACATGATGATTTTCCATTGACAAAAAAATGGTGGCCTTCCTAAGACCCAAGAACAAAGTTGAACTATTTACAAACATGTACAAGAAGTGCCAAATTGACAGAAAGGATCCGTGAGGCTCTTGAAGCTTATGACGATGAGCCACCTTCGAGTGTCCAGAATTATGTTCTTGATGAGTGCCGAAAATGGAATCTGGTATGGGTTGGAAGGAATAAAGTTGTTCCACTTGAACCTGATGGGGTGGAAATGCTTCTAGGTTTTCCTAAAAACCATACACGAGGAGGAGGATCTGCAAGAGACATGTTCCTCGGTGGTATCAATATCCTGTCTCTTTTCTCTGGGATCAGTGATGCAAGGATTGCCTTATACTGTATTGGCATACCTTTGAAAATAGATGCGCAAGAACTGAATGATGATCGGTTGGAGGAATTAATTAGTAAATTTGGCGGATTCTACCTTGTTGTCAGTGGCATCCAGTGTAACAATCTTACCGAAAGAAATAAACATCACTGAGATGAACTAGAAGATTTTTGTTGGTGCATTTTCTTGTAATGACTGTTACAGTGACTGCCTCTTCTGCTGCTTCAAGATACACACCTACATATACCACTCTTCCTGAACCATGGAAAGGTTCTTGATAGTAAAACTGATTATCTTTACTTTTGGAATCCTGTAACCAATGTTACCCAATATGAAATGCATACAAGTGTAGAATTTGTTCCAATGTCTTATTCTGTGTCATAAGTCCTCAAATTCAAGTTCAACAATCTTCTGAAGGATATAATGAATAATCCTGACAAGGAAAATGATCGACATGGAAGAAGCAACAATAATATATCAAGACTTGAGCCAGCATCACGGTATAACCAGAGTGCAGATGGTGGACTTGTTTATTCCCATAATACACCTTAATGGGACTTATGGATCTGTGATTGTAGGATCTGCTAGAGACATGGATTGATGGCTGGGGAAAATAATTTGTCTGGTGATGCTTATAGCCCTCAGCATAAGATAAGTGATAATATTTCTTGATGGATTGCTAATGATGTCAAAGGAGAAAGTCACAAGTTCAATTATCCAAACCTTCTGGCTTCTTGGACCACTTACTTTCAAGAAATGTGAAATGCTTCATCATTCTGGCATCATTTTTCTACAATAAAGGTAGAATAAACAACAACTTGCTTCAAGGACTTTCTTCATTTGAGACTGTCCTGTTTGAAAATGTTTTTCTTCCTTTATTTATCAAATAATGAAAGAATTTTGTAAAGTGTTGCCTATCACAGATTCACAATAGAATCAAATCATAAGCATGAGTTCAAAGAATATCAAAAGAATTAACAGCTCTTTAATGTTTGAGAGTTATAGCTTTTTGACAAGTATCAAAATTTATGGGTTTGTTTTAGGATGGCTTTCCTATTTTTTATGGTTACATCTATTTAAGATGTCACTCCTCTCTCGCTCTTTGTGAGCTTTGTCACATTCCTCACTTTAAGAACTTGTTATTTTAACCAGATGCGTACAAAATGACACAACTAGGATTGCCAGTTACTAGACTATCTAGAATACCTCTATTTCGATTCTCTAGAATCCTTCATTTAGACTCATCTAACCAAAGTAGTGCAAAAATATCGGTCTAAAAATGAAATTTCTGAGTGCTTGTGTGTAGTTGACTATAACAGGTGTTTCACAACTCCCTTAGTCCATTTTTATTTAGTAACTTTTTTCTATTTTAGCTAGCTGAATTCAGCTTTATTGTATATAATAATATAATCACCTTTATCAGTCTAGTTGAAACTTATCCATAAAGCCGGGGCGATTAACCAATTGCTCTAGAGGGACAGTTTTATTGCATATAATAGTATAATAGGCTAGCTTAATATTATCCATAAAGCTAGGGCTATTAACCAATTGCTTTAGAGGGACAACTCAATCATAACAGGCTAGCTGAATATTATCCATAAAGTCGGGGCTATTAACCAATTACTTTAGGGGGATAACTCAAGCTTTATTGTATACATAATAATATAACATGGGTATCCAAATCCAATTTCTTAAGCTTGTTAAGAAGAACCTGTTATAGTCTAGGTGTTTTTGTGGAAGTCAGAAAATTTCTTCGTTAGAATTCAATTCCCAAGCGACTAACTTAAACTAGATTTACCTATTTGTGAAGATTACGTTCATCATCGAACGTCATCAATAGAAAAGTACTCTAGTTGGCTTTGCAATGTAATACACCAACGATGCCCCATGTTGTTCGCTCCTATATATAAATACCAAGCCTTTTTGTAATTCCTTTCAATAGGAGAAAGCTATCTCATATTTGTAATAGGATAGTGTTTGGGTATATTTCATCTGAGGTAAGGTCAAGGGTCCTTGTTTTTCTGGTTTTTAATCCTGATATTTTGTCAAAGATTATAACTCTAATCATGAAGAGTTTTTTAATCCAGTTGATATTCAAAGAACTGCAAGATTGCAAAATTGACTCAATGCTCATAACCTTACGAGCAACACAAATTTATTTATTGCACAAAAGGCGGAGAAATGAACAAAAAACAAGTTCAAACAAGATGCCGAAAATAGAAAGGTACTACAGTGGTAGATAACAACTTCCACTTGTTTATTTATCTTGTTTTATCATTCCTCGAATGTTGGGTGTGTAATAGGATCATGGTCATTGTCCTCATTTGTCCCTCATTTCTTGTGTCAAGACTCCCTTGTCAACAAGTGTCTCTATTTCTTTTAACAGTGGCCAACAACTCCCTGTTGAATGTCCCTTTACCCCAAGTGAAAATTACAAACACTACCTTGATCATAACTATGAGCAGAAGGACTTGGTGACATTTTCGTTGGTCTTGGTGTGATGTATTGACCTTTAATCAAATGAGGGTACAAGTCTGAAATGGAAGTTTGGAACACTTCCAAAGTTTTTCTTGATCGCATGACTTTCTTTGGTCGATCTGAACAACTACTTGCTCTTTTTCTTTTGCAATTGTGGGGACTCTGGATGCTATATTCATTCACGTCATCAGCTTTCGCTTTTTGATCCGTCGGGCTCTTAGATGTGACTTTTGAGATTCCTTCACTGATTACATTTTCAATTAATTCTCCATTTGCCATAAGGTTCTAGAATTTCTTCATCGGATTTGCCAGCATTAACTCAAATAAAGGAGCAGGAAGGGAATCCCGAAACATACGTGATATCTCTTCTTCTAACATGGGAGGTTGAACTTGTGCTGACATTCCTCTCCATCTTAAGGCATACTTCTGAAACCCTTGAAGATCCATACGTGTTGGAGCTAAGCTTTTAACATACAGATATTGTCCCAAAAATGCATCAGCTAGATCAACCCATCTCTTGATCTGTTCTTGGGTCAACTGATTGTACCATACTACTGTTGGTCCAATGAGGCTATGATGGAAGGAGTGAATTAACAAATCATCAGAATTTAAATATTCTTCCATTTTTCTGTAAAATATTCTTAGATGGATTAGGGGACAACTAGTGCCATCATATTTCTCAAAATCAGGCATTTTGAATTCATGGGGAATAACCAAATCTGGAACCAGGCTGAGCTCTCTTGCTTTTAATTCTTTGTGGGAGGCATTAACACCTTTCATATTTCTGATTACTTCATCTTCCCTCTTGAATCTCTCTTCATATTGTGAATAATTAATGAGGTTATTCTTTGGGTTCGATTGGGATACCCCAGGGTATGTTATCATTCTCGACTCTTCAATCTGATAGCATGTTTGCTCTTCATCAGTTATATCTTCTTTATCAGATGCCATCCTCTGACTAATTTGATTTGATCCATATGGTACTGAACTGATGCTTCTTTCCCTGTATCTTGAGGTAACACTATCAATTGTTCTGGCCACTGATCTTGTAGTCTTTCATAAGATTGCTCCATTGTTTTCATGATGATGGTACAGTAAAATAAATGAATGATCTTGGTTTTACTGTTACAAAAACTTATCATGAATTATTTACATGTTTTTATAATTTATGTATATAACAATACTTAAAACTGCAATGTAAATGCGAAAATGAATAAATGCAAAAATAAGAATGCAAACTGTACAATGCAAAGATGCAAATATAAAATAAAAATGAAAATGAAAATATAAAAATGCAAATGTAAACATGGAAAAAATACGAATGCAAAATGAAAATGCAACAAAGGTGTTACTCAAGAGTGATCATCTTAGAACATATTTCATTGAACATAAAAGTTTTGGTGCATCGAACAAAACTTTTACATGTAGGGGATAGCTTTCACTCCTAATTTCTCTATTTCTCTTAAAAGCCAAGTTAACTTCCACTTATGCTCAGGTGTGGAGTTATCAATATGCCTTAATTCTCTTGTAAAGTCAGCTAAGTCCACCATCTTATGAGCCACATTGTTTGCTTCAGCAGCAGCTTTCTTCATGATATTTTCTTTTTCCTTCATCTTCTGTGTCAATTCTCGGAGCTGTAGACAATGTTGTTCATTTTTTCTTGTGAAAGAATCTTTATGTTCAAGAAGTTCTTATACAAGATCTCCATAATCATCTAAACATTTCTTCAATGTCTTGTTCTTGGCTATAGTGGCTTTTAATTCAGTATCAATCTCATGTTGATGGATCGGATATGATGCTTCCATGTTGGTCATAGCACTATTCAACATTTGATTTTTGGCTTGACAATTTCCCAATTCAAAGACAGATGTATTGTGTCTTTCTTCTGCAACTCTTAAATTATGAGAAAACTTCTTGGCTCGACCTTCATGTATGTTACAGTTCTTTTCAGCTTAGTGACCCCTGTTATCCACTCTTCTGGGGTGTTTCATATGCCAACATTTTGAAAGGTTTGACTGACCTTCTGGAAATCTTCCTGCATGGTTTCTATTTTGGTGCTCAATTTATCGTTTTCAATCTTTAAATGACGTATTTGAGCCTCAGACCTTAGCAAATCTTCTTCCTTCCGGGTGCCTATATTGATATTCTTACCTTTGAATACTTTTTCTATTAATCTAGCAGGACATTCAGTTACCAAATTAGGTCGATCATTTACCATAAATTGTAAGGTTCCATGATCCAAAAGACTTTGGTCTTGACATTTGAAGGCAAGACAATTCTCGATGGTATGTCCTTAAGCTCCGGCATGATATTCACAATAAACGTTGATATCATACCAATTCGGATACGGAGGTTGGAACGGTTTTATGTAGTACGGAGCCACTTCTCGTGCTTCAAGTAGCTTTTCATACAACTCTTTATATGATATAGGGATAGCATCAAAATGAGAACCGTCTTTTTTCTTGGATTGAACCTGAATTTTAGATGTCGGAAGTAGACTAAACTTTGACGATTTCAGATTACATGATTTCTTCTCATCTCTGGGAGCTTTTACAGTTGTCACCATTTCTTTGGTATCTCCAGATAATTTTTGAATACGAATGATGAATGGCTGTAATTTCTCAAATTGGTTAAAATCCGAAGTTCCTTGTATATCTGAGATTGCAGGGTTATATTCATTGACCTCTCTCTCTTTTTGTGCATGAATCTTTTTTTCTTTGGCCAAAACATATATTCCACCCATCATCTTGGACATCTGCTCTCTTATTTCTCGTATCTCCTTTTGCTCTTTAATGGACATACGATCTTTGGGTGTATAGCTCTCCTCTATCTTCGGAGTTCCCTCCGGATGCCATTCCATGGTTGCGTAATATTTTGCTTGATCATAAAACTTTTTGTCCATTTATGAAAATTTCCCAATTTGATGAACAGTCTTTTAAGTCAACACCTTCTGGTCATGCCATGATCATGCAATGCAAGCACAAGAAATTAATATAAACAAATTAGAGCAAAATAAAATGGTTAGTACCAATTAATAGAAAGAAAAGATTCTTATTTATCATGGTATATAAATAAATTCTAACCTCATGCTTTCTAGTTCCATGCTTTGTTTGGAAAAATTAACCTAACCGCATGATTACTAGTTCACATGTATTTATTCAGAAATAAAAAAATAAAAGCAAATAAATTAAAAGCTAGAGCTTATTTCTCCTTTGTGTACACCTATGAATATGGTTTCAGCATTGTCTTAGATCAGGTGAAGTTCTACGGTTTATTAAATGCAGGGTTTTGGTTCTAAGAGTAAAGGTACTCGAACTGTCCTTGTTGGTGCCCCCTTGGACTGTCAAACCCTCAATCCTAGTCCACTACAAACTTTAAGCGGATCGAGTTCAATTCGAGGGGAGACATTTCCCTCTGCCTGACACGGAGAATAAATTCTCACGAATACATAGAGCATATGAACCCCGAAAGCTACTTGCTAGGTCTGACATGGAGAATAAATTCTCACGAAGACGTCGCTTTCACTCCCACTTAAAAGGGACAAGCTTGATTATAAAACTTATGCTATGCAATGCACGTGTTGTGTATGAGGAGAAACCTTCACACAAAAATTAATAAAAAGTAATTAAATATAAACATAAATATACAAGAAAAAATTGAAAGAAATCGAAAGAATTATAAATTAAATAAAATTGGATTCTCAATTTCTAACTTATAGAGACAATATATAATCGACTTAGGTTGACCAGTATCCCCAACGGAGTCGCCAAGCTGTCGTAACCAGTTTTCGTCCGGGCACGAAATTTTACTTGAAGGGAAAAATAATGTGAATAAATTAATGGTTTTTTTAAAGAAATGTTTCGGAGTCGCCATCGACCTTTTGAATTAGGTAGGTCGAATACCTGAAAATCATCTTTTAAAATAGTTTTAAGAAAATACCATTTTAAAAGAAAAACTGGTCTACGTTTAACCAAAAATTTATTTTTTCATAATAAAAAGGGATTCGTGGTCGATTACGTTTAGGGAATGATTAGCACCCCCACAACGCCCAAAATTGGTCCTTATCGATTATAAATTGTCTCTATTATTGAAAATTTAAGAATTCAAAAATATATTTAATTAATAATCTAGTTATTTCAATTTTATTAGAAAAATATATTAATTTATATATATATATATATATTTAAATGAGATATTTATTTACTTAGATATATCAGAAAATGACTTCTAGGTGCTTTAAGACAATCCATTTCTTAATATTAAAAAATAAATAAATATTAATAAAATATTTCTCTAAAAATAATAAATAAAAATAGGATATTTATTTATTTAATAATATCAGAAAATGACTTCTAGGTACTTTAAGACAACCCATTTCTTAATATTAATAAATAAATAAATATTAATAAAACATTTCTCTAAAAATAATTAAAATAAATTAGTATATAATTTATAAAAAAATAGGATATTTATTTATTTAAGAATATCAAAAAAGAACTTCTAGGTGCTTTAAGACAGTCCATTTCTTAATATTAAAATATGATTATTTTTCCTAAAAGTAATTTATATAAAATTAAATTTATAAATAGGATTTTGTTTTTTAAAAAATAAAAAAAATAAAAATTATTTATTATATATATTTATATGACTAATATGAATAATAATAAAATAATAATTAAAGTAATAATTTAAAAATATTGAAAGTAATAAAAACAAAATAAAATTGTAATTAAATAATGATCAAAATAAAAGAAATTGAAAATATAGTATCAACACACTTAATGTTATATTAATAATAAAATACCATGGATAAATATAAGAAAGGCAAACGAATTAATATAATAAATACTAAAAGAAATTTATATTTAATTAATATCTATATAATAAAGTCAAATAGTATTCATTTCTATTATGATTAAAAATGGATAGAATGGAAAGTAAATTTAAGATACCAATTATAAATAAATGAAAAGAAAATTAAAATAAGAAATAAAGTCAAAGACACAAATATTAAGATTAAAAGTAATTAAGGAAAATGAAACATTAAAGGCAAATTAATCGTGAATAGCTAATTTACAATAAATTTGAGAAAATTTTTAAATAAAAAAATAATTGAAATTAAAGCAATTAAATCATATTCATAAATATATAAAATTCATAGTCAAAATTGAACATTATAAAAATTAGTGATTGATTTATAAAATATCAAAATTAATTGACATAATTAATAATATCATAAAATATAAATATTAACACTGTAATTTAGCCATAAAAAATTAATACAGGATTAAAATAAAAAATACTAAAACTATAAGGGACTTAATAGGTTGTTTTACCCTAAATATTTATTAATACTAAATAGTGACTAAAATATAAATAAAACAAAATTACAAAACAAAATTAAAATGCACGAAAACATACTGTAATGACTAAAATAAAAGTTTGCAAAACTTTAATGGTTGCGCGTATGATTTACCCATTTTCCGAAATTACAGATACACCCTCCCAAAACGGCGTCGTTTGGGAAGGAGTATAAATACCCTATAATGGCTGGCCTTAAGGCCATTTCCCTCTCTTATTTTTCCATTCTTCTTCTCTCTCTAACTGAGGGAAGAATTTTTTTTCTCGACCTTCTCTCTAAAACATCTCCGGCAGGCAGTCGTGCTTCGGTGGTGATGGCCACCGCCGACCACCACTAACGGTAGTCAAAAATTACCAAGTTACCCAAAATAACCCTCTTTTCAACGCGAACCCAAATCTAACATTGTTTTTACCAAAAACACCTCCTAATATCGTAGATCTATAATTTTTACCTTCGAACCAACGGTGGTTCGACGTCGATTTAGCTTCCGACGATGCTTGGTAAGTCTCTTCACTCTTCTCTCGATTGTTTTTCGTTACTATCTGTCGTCGGTGTTGTTGTGGTTGTGCTTGCTGCTTGTTTCTTGTTCGTATCTTCTTATTGTTCTTCGTTGGTTGTTGTTCGTGTTTTGCTGGGTTCTGTCGTCGTCTCTTCCCTTTTGCAGGTTCGGTGGCCATATTTATAGGCCACCACTGAGCTGTCTTCGGACCGGTCATAGAGGGCTTTCTCGGTGAGTCACCATACTATAGTGGTGACTCACCTTGTAGCTGCGACGTGGGGGTGCAGCTGGCTCTTCTGGAGTCTTCAACGACGAGGTGGTGTGGCGCTGTAGTGTCGACAGTAGGCGTTGGACCACCTGGCAGAGGCGTGGCGGCTGGAAGCTTGGAGATAGCTGAGGCAGCGACGGCATAGAAGCTAGGGTTTAGAAACCCTAGCTGCATCATGTTGGACCTCCTGTGGACCGTTGGATCTCTCAGATCCAACGGCTGTGATGTTGAGGCAGCTAGGGTATTGAGATGGAAATCCTAATCTGGTTTTAGGGTTTAGCTGGGCCACCATATTTGGGTCACTGTTGGGCCTGATGCATCCGAGTTGGGTTTGTAATGTATTTGGGGCCTGTTTTGTGATAATTTATAAAATAATAATAATAATAATAATAATAATAATAATAATAATAATAAATGAAAAAATTAGTGTTTACAAGATGAGCACGCAACACAATCAAACAAGGAAACCTTTAAAGGTTCAAAATTTAGGTTTTCAACATATATCATTCGATAATAGAACCACAGATGATCTAAAACAAAAGAATACAAAAGTGGAGTACTTTAACATAACAAATACAAAATACCATCTAGAAGACGAGCTCGTGAGGTTTCATGCCAGACTTGAGAGAAAACCTTGCACCCAGGTAGGCCTTCAAGTCTGGGACTCCCTCAATGGACTTTATTAAAACGGTGTCAACAGCTGTCTGGTCTTCTTTCTTTTCTTCTGGCAGTTTCTTCTTATCCTACAAATTTTTTGATTAAAAGTTACAGAAAACACAATCAACACATTATGTTATAAAAACCCATTTGGTACAGCTTAAATTATAATGCTTGCAATAGAACAAACTTGCCCCTTTTTCGGCTTCGAAAAACTCTCCCTCACTCTTCTTCTTTTTCTTCTGTACTTCCTTGGAAAAGTACTTGTCATCAAACTTCTCAACATTCACTCCTGAAATGTCAACCTTGGTAGAAGTAGCAATGACATAGGACTGGTTCACTCGCCTTAGAGGAACACCGTTAATCTTGAACGGTCCTGCCATTACATGAAACACCCAAATTTGAGCAAAACACTAGCACATAATGGCAAGAATTTCAAACAAGAAAAATAACTAGAATACATTGACCAGACAACAAATAACGATAATCTAGCCCAGAAGAGGCAATTGCGAATAGCCAAATACTATATTACATCCAGAAGACAAATATAATAAAAGAAAAAGCATCAAATAAACCTCCTTCATGAATCATAATAGCGACACATGATCTCCGGCACGGGTTTGTTATGACAGCACATAATCAGTATGTAGAAGCAACACAACAATTGAAATACAACCTAGCGCTTCCAGAAACAACCCAACTACAAATTGAAATTTAGTAAATGATACTGGAGAAACCTATAACAAATGTTTTAACATCATTTTCATACATGATTATTACATCCAACTTGTATTTGATTAACATAAACCATAATTAATTTTTTAACTATGATCTGCAACTCCTATACAATTACACTTAAAGTCACTGATTTCATTTCATCAATAAAATTTCAACAAAAAGACACATTGAGGTAAAATGTGTTGTAGAAACTCACCAGTTACCAAAAGGAGACCAGAAGTCAGTTGTTTCAAGAAAACAACTCTCTTCCCCATAAACCTCCCAGCCAACAAAATCAACACCGTCCCCGGTGTAATGCTCGCTCTAAACAAAAGCAAAAACACAACACTAAGGAACATTTCCATGAAAAAATTAATAATAAACGAGTATTGAATTCAAAGAGAAGAACCTGAGCTTGGTGGGTCTAGACTTGCGCTTGTTAAGAAGCGGCTTCTTGATATCCTCGGCGGGATAAAACTTAGGTGGTTTCTCGGCGGCGGCGGGGGACTTAGGCTTGGAGTCATGGCGGGGGAAAACACCACCATTTTTGGCCTTGATTGCCCAGAGGCCACGCTTATGGTACATCTTGGACCTGGAATACTTTCCCACACCACGTATCAGATCTGGGTTTCTGGTCTTCACCGGAGTCTTCCTTTTCGCTGCCATTCTGCTCCTTTGCTGCTGCAGCTGCTATCCGTGCGGCGTCTACCAAATACAGTTCTACCACATCTATCGATTCTGTTATTAGGGTTTCTGTGGGTCGTGTGATTGGGTTTTGGGCTTTTTCTATTATATGGGTTTTGTTAGTTTAAGGTTTTAACCAGTCTTATTGAATATTCCTACTAGCATTTTTCACAAACAAAATGAACTAGTCCACGGAAGTTTATATATATATATATATATATATAAACTAACTAATTTAATATGCAAACTCATTATCCTTGCAAGAATTTAGAACCTCTAGAGATAACAATCATCTCTTTAACCTTTAATAATTTGGGATGTGCTATATATATGAGTTAAGATCTATTTACACTACGGGTATTCAAAGTTCGGTTTTAATCAGATTAATCGGTCGAACCAATTTTTTTTTGGTTAATCGATCATATATTTTTTGGTTTGGTCAGTTAAAGATTAAGAATATTTTTAAACTTCGATTATCGGTTAATTTGGTTCAAAATATATTAATTAACCGAATTAACCAAAATTTTAAATATTTAATATATTATATATATTATTTATATATTAAGAAATTTTAATTCCTGTTTAATCAAATTATCCAAAAATATTATATATATATATATATATATATTATTAATTCGGTTAACTAACTGATTAACAGAACTTTATTCGGTTCGGTTAAAAAATTTTGAAAAAAAATCTATTCAGGTAATGGTTAAGAGGAAAAAGAACTCAGTTAACAATTTTTTGGTAGTTCAGTTCGTTCGGTTAATCGAACTAAAAGATTGAACACCCCTGATTTACACAATGTAAATATTTTAGTTTTACATAAATTTAAAATTTTTAGATGAATAAAAATAAATGACTAAAATTAATTCTTTATTTTATTTTTCAATGAATATCTTTTTATTTCATATTGTTAATCTTATTTATCTATTTTCACTTATAAAATGGTTTCAAATATATATATATATATATTATTAAAAGAAAATTGTTAGGTCCAATATGAGAAAATCATTTCAAATTGTGATTTCCGAAGTCTTAAGGGAAAAATGAATGGACGGTTTACCTTTTCACGTCTGAACTTAGGCACTAGAGAACGCAAGGACCTATTATTTCTTCTTCTCCATAATCATCATTTATTCTTTATTTAATTTGGACCAACACAACACATAATGCGCACTAGCATTTCCAATTTAATTATCTAGGTAGGGAGGATTTAAGAAAGTTCCTTTGATAAATATCTTATTTTCCCAAAAATAAATACCTTCTAGAAAAATATCTTTTAAAATATTAAATAAATCTCTTTATGTACGAATCAACTTACCTTAGTGGTTAAAGAAATCATTGTTGTTTCTAAAAGTCATGAGTTTGAACACCAGTGGCTATAGTAGAGTGATTGAATATTCACTGTCAAATGATTGAGAATATTTAGAGTATATATTATTTTGTAATCACTTTAGTTTAATAAATAAATAAATCCCTTCATCCCTAAAGACACCAAGTTTTTTCAAGACAATTACAAATTTAATTAGTTTGATGAAATGATCTTCAATTATTGTCATTTAACATCTATAAATTAATATTCAATAAATTAATATTTTTTCTCGGTCACAACTTGAGTCCATGGTCTAAATTAATAATTTCAATAAATTAATAAGATAATAATTTTTTAAAATCCATATATAAATTTATGACCCCTTCAATATTATAAATTAAAAATTCTATATAATTAAAAATATAACTAGGATAATTTTGTGAAATATGATTCCATTATTGTTTGCTTCTTCTAAAAATTAAATCAATTTGTATTTCATATCTAACTTTCCTTACTACATTCAAAAGTTTTCAGTTTTATGTTCTCATATTGCAACCAAAAACTGTGAAGAGTTGTTGCTGCAATGATTGCTTTCTTCGTTTAAGAGGTTGCAAAGACGTTGTATCATCTTCAACTTAATCCTCAATAAGATTTTCAATAACATTAGCTACAATTTCTTTTAAATTTTGGACCTTTGAACATGTATCATTTTTATCCGGATAACAATAAGTGATTGACATCCAATAAAAGAACAATATAGGTTCGTTGAATTGAAAAAAATATCTTTAAATTAATAAATTATTAATTTATCAATTAATTGACACCTCTTTAAATTAATAAAATCACGTGATCTCGACATTATTAATTTATAAATATTTTAATGCAATTAGAATGAGATTTGAATATCAATATTTTGGATTTTATTTTATTTTCAATATTTAATTTAAAGTATAGCAAGGCCAATGTTACTCTTTTGCTGTGAAATCTAGAAAAATAATTTGACATTATATCGAATAATTTCTTACGCACATAAAAGTAAAAAAAATTAAGTTGGTTCATATAATATTTTTTTTTAATAATTTAGGATGATTATAAGATAATATTTTTTTTAAAAAAAATTAATCAATTAATAATATATCTTTTATAAATGCAGCTATTCGTCAAAACCTCTAAAAAACATTTTATATTAACACTAAAATCATTAGATGAGTTCATTTTCATATAGCAATTTTAAAACAATTAAAATATGATAAATTAAAACTTTAAACTTAGGTGAGATTCTTCAGTAATTCATGTACCGTGTGTAACTGTAAGCTAGAGACTTTCTATACTCGAATTTAGTAACTTTTAATCTTTATATTTTAAATTTTTTGATTTTTAATCAAATAATATTTATTAAATTAATTAAGTTAAATTATAATATTAGTCTATGTATTATATATAAATAGTAAATTTAATTTATGTTTTCTAATTTGATTGTTTAAAGTCAATATAATATAATCATAGTATATTTATATAATTTTAGTTAAGATTAAAAATTCAAAATACAAATATAAATTTATTTTTTCCTCCTAGACGATCACTCCTTTTTCTCATCATAGTTTGACCGTCGACGGGCGACATCAATTTTGGTTTTGGTCCTCGATTGTTTGTAATCTTTGTTTTTCTTTAATTTGTATTGTTGAGACGTTTCTTTTAAAAATTGGTCGATTAAAAAAATTGGGATTTTGTAAAAGTGTTCGCCTTGAATAATTTGAGATTTGAGTTTAAAAAACAAACAAAATCGGTTCATGGAGTCGCCACCGATCTTTGATTAGGGTGTGATTGGGAACCTAAAAACATATTTGTCATTTTGTTAAAATTTTAATTTTAATTAAAATGACAATTTTATGGTATGCATTATAAAAAATCCGAGTTCATGAGTCGGTTACGCATGGGGAATGATTAACACTCCCATGACACCCTAAATTGATACCTAATTAATTAATTAATTGTCCTTGTAATAAAACTTATACGTTCAAATATAATTTATTTTGAGATCCCTTTTTAAACGCATACTAAATAAGACAAAAATTAAAAAACATGTATCAAACAAATATGATTAATTAATTATTTTACCAACCTTTAATGAGAATAAAGATATTCAATTATTTAAAGACATTGAGACTAGATCTTAGATCCGATCTAACAGTATTTTCTCAATAAATTTAATTAAAAGAACATAATATTTTTCTCATGCCCAAATTTTAAATGAAATCAATTTTATTCGTTTCACTTGATAGGATACCCTTTTATTTTAAGCCATTGGAAGTGACCTCTTATTCGTTAAGACCATCGCTTACGATGAACTAAAATTAAAAAGGGATTACCTTTAATCCCATTATTGATTCGAATCCAAGTAATGATTATGAGGATATCATACAAATTAATTTAAATTAAAACATAAACATGTATGTCCATGCATCACATAAATATAATAATATATAAAATACTTAATAGTAAACCAATACATAAAAATATGTAATAAAAACTAATTCATATTTTACCTAAGTATATCATGTAAATAAAATAATAACTAAAAAATATAAATATAGATTTTATTATATACATGTAATTTATGTAAATTTAAAAATATATTATACATATATAAATTGGAAATATAAGGATTATAACATAGTATATATATTTTAGTATAAATATATGTATGTAGATATATAAGTATAAAAAACATTTTATACGAATATCATATAAATATACATAATATAATAAATTTATGAAATACTATACAAATCAAATGTATAATCTTATGATTAAATAAATAAAAAGAAACATAAATTTTAAAGGTAAAATAACAAACATGGCAAGGATAAGGTTTAAACGTAAAAAACATGTATAATCTTATGATTAAATAAATAAAAAGAAACATAAATTTTAAAGGTAAAATAACAAACATGGCAAGGATAAGGTTTAAACGTAAAAAACATAACATACAAATACTAGGAAATGGAAATAAACCATAAATATTTAGGACTAAAATAAAAGTATTTAAAAGAAATTAAAAGAAACAGAAGCATAATTAATAAGCTAATGTGACCAAAATGAAACATGGGAGAATTAAAGGAGCAATATTCAGAAATGTAAAAACCTCTAGAGAGGACTAAAATAAATTAATTCAAAAGATTGGAGTATTAAAAACATGAACTTCCCATGGCTAAAATGCAACTGCCACAGACGGACTCTAAGATCCTTCCCACATAAATAACCCCACACTCAAGGGTTCAAAAACCCTAACCCAAAACGACATAGTTTTGGGTTATATATATATATATATAGAGAGAGAGAGAGAGAGAGAAAGAGAGAGAAGGCTAAAATCCCTTAAGCCTTCTCATTTTAACCTTTGTCCCAAAACTAATTTGAGAGGAAAATCCCAAAAGCCTCCTTGGGTTAACTAGGGTCCTATTTGTTAGGCCCGGATATGTTGTAATGTTAGGGTTGGTTGGTCCCCTTATAATTGGTCCAATTTAGGTTTGCAAAGGCTTGTAAATAAAATAAAAATAAATAACATTAATAATAATATTGATAATAATAATAATAACCCGAACAAAACGTGTGTGTACATATGCTCCTCTTTGTCCATTCTTGTGTTAACAAAAATAGGACAACGACAAAAAGATAACGTGTTTTTGTCTGGTTCCATCTTGATGGTGTCTCAAGTGAGACTGAAAACGATATTTATCTCAAGGGAGATAGAAATTTGTTCTGAGTGAAGCAATCTCAAACTTTGTGTTTCAAGGAAAGATTGTCTAAAGTAAGACCAAATTTGTTTTAAGGGAAACTATTTCAAAGTTTATGTTTCGAAGGAAACAACCTCAAGGAGAGAGATAATGCTGATCAAAATCCTTAAAAGATATAATCGATCATAATGAAATTCTGTTTTAAGGAAAACAATATCAAGCGAGATAAAATTTTGTTTCGAGTGAGACACAAAATTTCAAGGGAAAGTATCTCAAGGGAGATGAATTTTTTTGTTTCAAGAGAAATTGTCTCTAGTGAGACAAAAAGTTTTCAAGGAAAAATATCTCAAGGGAGATGAATTTTGTTTCGAGAGAAAATAAATGAGAAACTTTTAAAATTACTTTCTCATTTTTTTCAAAATATAATGCAGAAAACATCATGCCTAGAGGTCTTATAGATGGTCCAGAAGACTTATTATCTTGCTCGGAAGAGTCACAGATAACCCGGAGGTTTTAATCATCATACTCGGAAGACTTACCGATGGCCTATAGGACTTAATCATCTTGGAAATATTCTGCTAAGTAAGAAACTTTGAAAATCACTTTCTTACTTTACAAAAAATTCCTTTTTTGAAAATCAGGTTAGAAACTTTAAATTAAATAAGAAACTTTGAAAATCATTTTCTCATTTTCACAAGAATCATATGAAAACATCATGCCCAGAGGATTTACCATCTTGCTTGGAAGACTCACAGATAACCCGAAAGATTTAATCATCATGCTTAGAAGACTTACTGTGGTCCAGAGGACTTAATCATCTTGGAAATATTCTACTAAGTAAGAAACTTTGAAAATCGCTTTCTGACTTGTTAGTGAAGAACTTGGTGTTCCTCTTCTTGATCGTCCTGGAAAAAGCTTGCCCCAATGTCAGTGTAGCAACTCCTCAGTTTAAGTTTGCAAATATGTTGGTCATCAATCTACTTCTGACTTCTTAGTGAAGAACTTGGTGTTCCTCTTCTTGATCATCCTGGAAAAAGCTTGCCCCAATGTCAGTGTAGCAACTCCTCAGTTTAAGTTTGCATCTTCTGGAAGACAATCTGATCATCTTGTGAAATCATATCCTTTTTATCTTCGATTTTGGCTTCTTCATTAAAATCTTAGAAGAAATGCTCTTTTGAATTCTTTCTCTAGTTAGGCATAAAGTCTTAACACCTTTTATGTTCCTAATTCAATTGCTCAATCAGAATTGCTTCTTATGACCCCTCTATCATCTGAATCATGAATGGTTTACCCTCCAAGGTATGTTTTTTTATATCCTACACCAGACACTCTAAGTGATGAAGCTTATTCTCAATGTCTTCTTGATTTGATTCATAACTTCTAAGCCTGAGCGACCTTTGCCAAATATCTATTCCCCAAAGAGAATATCTTGTTTGAAAAATGTTTTTCTTCCTCTTTCATTTTCCAAAATGTTAAAAAAGTTTCATGAAGAAGTTTTGAAAAAAATAATGCCACTTATTTCAGGCTCAATATTGAAGTATATTTTAAAAGAAAAGTTCATTGAATATCAAATAAGTCAGATACATTTTTAATCTTTCAAAAATCATAACCCTTTAGTAAGTGTCAAGATTGAGGCTAATTTTAAAGCTTAGGTCAAATTTGGGAACGTAGAGTGTTTCTGGTTGGCTTCTTTAGTTAAGGTATAACATTCTTGATTATGGTGTTCATTGATCTAATGAAGTACTCATTATGGTCATCTTCTGATGTTCACTGATTCCCATCTCTCGAGAGTATTTTGAGGTGGTACGACGCCTTATCAAGGGATGTATAAGACCATCTACTATACAATAACTGCACAATCTTCATATTCGAGCCACCCTTTCAGGTTTTCAACTCAAATCATTCTTTTTTTTTTTCAAGACGTCTTTAGAATTTTACGTCTTGAACCCCCTTTATTATTTTCCTATCATGCATTAAGGATTTTAGAAAACCAATTTTTTTATAAATAAAAATTAATCATGAGATGCATAATGAAATCTAAAGATAATATCTTCCACTTAAAAATCAATGTATGATTAAAAAGAACTTTTCACGTACATAACGTAGGTCGGGGCTCACGATTATAAAAGAAATGGATAAATAGGCCCAAACAAGTGTTAAGGGTGATCGAACCAAGGATCAATTCATTATGATGCCTTCAATCTTGCCTTATCTTATTTGAATCTGCTTGTTACTTGTCTTCTATTTTCTTTCTTTTTTATGGATCTCTCTAGACTGCCCATTTTTTTGGTTTTCACCCTATAGTTCATCTCCATTTTTCTATATCTTCGGTATTTTTTGTTCTTCTTGTTTAATCTGGATCTTTGAACCATTTGTACTTGATCAATCTTGTGGTTTGAGGATCATTGAGTCATTTTATTTATACTGACTCTTTACTTGTACTTCTTGTCCTCTTTATTATTGAATCTTGAACTTTACTTTGATTTGAACACATTACTTGTTCTCTTTACTTGGAGAATTCTTCATTTCCACTTGAACTTTATTTATTTCTTGTACTTGGAACATCTTTTATTATTCTCAACTTGATTTGGTTTTCGAGCACTTTGCACTTGATCTAACTTGTGGTACTTTATTAATTCTCTTTATTTCACGAAGACTTGTATTTGTGATAAAATCTAGACTGGTGGTCTTCATTCATGCGAGCATATTTCCTTCACCTTGCCTTCTAGTGTAAAGGGTGATCCTTGGTTAGGGTTAAATCAGAAAAATATTACAGGCTCAAATGGGGACAACATATAATATTTTTTTCCTGAAGGGATAAATAAAATAAGGTCGTTTATCATCTCAAACACAGAAGTCGTTGCGAAAGATGTATCCCCAAGGGATGAAAATTCAAGATTAAATTTTATTCACATGGAAAAAAGTGTAATTAATACATGATAGAATTATTTAAATCATTCCTTTTTTTCTTTTTCTTCTTGCTTCGAGCATGCCCCAATTATTCGAGCTCATCTTTAGAATATTGATCCATGATGCCCCATCTCGTCTCTTCTTGCAGGAAGATCCAAAGACAAATGAAAGTTTTGCACTTAAGGCCTTTCGGTTTTATTGGCTTAAAAAAATGAGGGTTTTGCGTCAGAGAAGATGATGATTTGACTTTATTACCTCAAATAGAGGCAATGGTATGAATTTTGGTGCCTCAAAGAGAGGTAATGTCAAAATTTAGTTTTGGTACTGACCATGAATTATTTAAGGTAAAGAATCGAATAATTATGCTTTTAGCTTTGGACATGATATGAAAGGTCAATTTTGCCACTTGCAAAAGATCTATAATTCTTGAAAAATTAAAAGAATCTTTAATTCATTTGTTACTCTAAGAACTAACAAATTAAAATTTTGATTCATTTCTCATAACCTTAAAAAGTAGCATAAGTTTAATCACCAAACATTTTTACAAAATATTTAGGTAAATAAAGAAAGAAAGAATAAAAACAAGATCAAACAAGACAATTCAAGTGAAATAAAGCTTCAAGATGGAATTATTTCTTCTTAATTCGCATCAAAATGTCCAATCACTCATTAAAGGACCATGTCGTTGAATTCATCAGATTCTGAAACTTTTTCTTCGATGTCCCACAGTTCTTAATGGCATGCCCCAAGCTTCATATCTATAGCTCTCAATTCTTCTTTAGTTACAAATGGGGTGGCTTCAATTTATCTTCAATATTTTTGTCATGGAGTCCTCCACAAATTACACCATACTCTAGGATTGATGCATGTAAAAATGCTTAAATTAATGCAGTGTGAATGAAAATGCAAAGGCAAAATGAAAAAGGTGTTAATTCCAAAAGTGACCACCATAGAACAACCTTCATTTAGACAACAAGGTTTCTTTACAACATGTAGTCAAAATAAACTTGTGATTATTCATTACTTTATTTCCTTAAATCATATTCTTCATGGGATCTAACATTGCACCCAAAGTTGTCGTTATACTTTATTACATTTGATGACGCTTGGTGTCCTTAAATTGTTGGTGATTGAATCGTGAAATCTTTATTTCTACTTCCAATGCAAAGTGGTCTTCATGTCTTCGTGAAGGGTCTTCTCGTCCTAGGTCTAACTGCATTTATCTCTTAAGGAAACATCTTGGCCTTTGCGCCTTCAAAGGAAATCTTCAATCAGCATCAAATTTCTTCATTCATCGGTTGTCCTTCTTCATCGATCATTAGAACATCTTTGGATCTCCTGGTTTTGACTACATGGCTAAGAGTTTTTTGTCTCATTATGAACATCCTTCTATTTAGTCAATCACTTGCGAATTAACATCTTTGGATGACATGAAGATGGAAATGCAAGAAAATAAAATAAAAATAATAATAAAATAAAAACAAAAAATGGGTTAGTACACATAAGATAAACAACAAGAGAGTAAGAACTATAAACATTGAATAAAACCTACCCTCAAAGGTGGACTACCCATACATGGTTTAATAGATCCTACCCTAACATGTTTTCTACCCATATGCTTTGTTTAAAAACCTAGACGCATGATATCTAATTCGCATGCTTATTTGAAATAAATAAACTTAACCACATGATATCTAATTTTCAGGCATTTATTTAAAGCATCGAATTATTCTACCAAAGACACATAGAAGCCTTTCCTTGTGTACACTCTTCACAGGATTTCTAAGAGTAGGTCAAGCTCTATAGTCCTGGGCTCACGATATGTTGGGTTTGTCTCTAAGGTAAGAGGAACTTGAATTGTCCTTGTCAGTGCCCCCATAGGCTACTAGACCCTCAAACTTGACCAATCACAGACTTATACAGATCGAGTTCGATTCGAGGAGGTACACTTCCTTATGTCCATACGGAGGAGATTACCATCATGAGGATCATAAGGCGTGTTCCTCAGGAACAATCAGCTATCTCATGCGAATGTGAAAACCATCACAAGAGAGTATCTTCTCACTCCTAATTAAGTGGGATGTAACGAGGTTTTAGCTCATGTTATGTAAATGCAACTGTTCAGAATGTGAGGAAAGACGATAAAAACAATATAAGCTGGCAACACAAAACAAAGTTCTCAATTCCTTTATACTTATTTAATTTGAAAACATTAGCAAACAAATCAGTACAACTATTTAGTGGTTAATCAAATTAACAACACAAATCAAATCAAAACGCCCAAGGGATCTCAAATTAAATTACGACGAATTTACAATTTTTATTGCAAACACAACTAATTAATTAATGGTATAACTCTCTAAATGTCCCCAGTGGAGTCACCAAGATGTCGAGACATTCCTTTTAAAATTTGGTAGATTAAAAAAATCAGAATTTTATAAAAATGTTCTCCTCGAATAATTTGGGACTTGAGTTTATAAAAACCAAAATCGGTTTTTGGAACCGCCACCAATATTTGATTTGAGTGTGATTGGGCACCCAAAAACATATTTTTCATTTTATTAAAATATTAATTTTAATTAAATCGATAATTTTATGGTATGTGTTATCAAAAATCTGAGTTCGGGAGTCGGTTGTGCTTGGGGAAGGATTAGCACCCCACGACGCCCTAAATTGGTACCTAATTAATTAATTAATTATCATTGCAAAAAAACTTATACTTTTGAATATAATTTATTTTGAGATTCCTTTTAAACGCATACAAATAAGATGAAAATTAAAAAAATACATCAAACAAATACGATTAATTAATTATTTTACCAACCTTTAATGAGAATAAGGATATTCAATTATTTAAAGATATCGAGACTAGACCTTAGATATGATCTAACAGTCTTTTCTCGGTGAATTTAATTAAAAGAACTTAATCTTTTTCTCAGTCCCAAATTTTAAATGAAATTAATTTTATTTGTTTAGCTTGATATGATACCCTTTTATTTTAAGCCATTGGAAGTGACATTTTATTCGTTAAGACAATCACTTATGATTAACTTAAAATAAAAAGGTATTACCTTTAATCCCATTATTGATTCGAATCCAAGTAATGCTTGTGAGGATATCATACAAATTAATTCAAATTAAAACCTAAACATGTATGTACAAGCATCACATAAATATAATATTATATAATACTTAAATGTAAACCGATACATAAAAAACATGTAAATTAATTCATACTTTACCGTAGTATATCATGTAAATAAAATAATAATTAAAAAAACATAAATATAGATTTTATTATATAAACGTAATTTATGTAAATTTAAAAATTTATTTTACATATATAAATTGAAAATATAATGATTATAACATAGTATATATATTTTAGTATAATATATATATATAAACATGTTATACGGAGATCATATAAATATACATAATATAACAGAAACTTTAAAGGTAAAATAACAAACATGGCAATGATAAGCATTTAAACATAAATAACATAACATACAAATACTAGGAAATGGAAATAAACCATAAATATTTAGGACTAAAATAAAAGTATTTAAAATAACAGACCAGAAATTAAAAGAAACAGAAGCATAATTAATAAGCTAATGTGACCAAAATGAAACTTGGGGAAAATAAAGAAACAATATTCAGAAATGCAAAAGCCTTAAGAAAGGACGAAAATAAATTAATTCAAAGATTGGAGTATTGAAAACATGAACTTCTCATGGCTAAAATGCAACTACCACAGACTCTGAGACCCTTCCCACATAAATAACCCCACACTCAAGGCTTCAGAAACCCTAACTTAAAATGTCATAACTTTAGGTTAGGGTTTAAGGTTTAGGGTGGTCTAAAGATAAGGCTAAAATCCCTTAAGCCTTCTCATTTTTACCTCTATCTCAAAACCAATTTGAGAGAGAAATCCTAATAGCCTCCCTTGGTCTCTCGGCGGCGCACATTCACCAATCTCTGATGCCGACAACCACCACCGACCATTATCACTGGTGGCAAAAAAATCTCAATCGAACCCAAAAAGTTTCCTTTTTTCTTTCCTAACTCAAATCCGAGACCACCCTTGCCTGAATCTGAACCCAAACACTTAGATATAGGATTATACTTTTTGGAATCTCCAAAATCCAGCGTCCCTTTGGCTTTCCAACAAACTCTGAATCAAAGTGAGAACTTTTATTTTCCTCTCTTGTTTTCCTTTCTTTTTTATTTTGAATCTGGTTGGTTCTTTTATTTTTATTTTTAAATGCTTTCTTATCTTTTTTTTAACCCAATGCTACCTTTTTGAAGTTGGTTCTTCTCTCCCTTTTATCTTTCATGCATGTTCTATCTTTTTGGGTTGGTAGCATTTAGTGAAGCTAAGGTTGAGGGATTAGGCTCGGTTGGTGGGGATCCCAGATTTTTCAGGATCAGTTTTTATTTAATTTTTTTACTGCTTTTGATTGGTTTTTTGGATTTGATTTATTTTTTGGTTGTTTGAACAATGATTTCTATCTGATGAGGTGACCGACGGCGAGGATGATGACGGTATAACTCTGGCTGATTGCGGTGGCGTGACTCTTCTTCTTCTTGGCGATAGTAGGAGAATTAGGGTTTATAAACCCTAATTGTTTTGGGTTAACTGGGCTCCTATTTGTTGGGATCGAATATGTTGTAATGCTAGGGTCGATTAACCCCCTTATAATTGGTCCAGTTTAGGTTTTAAAGGCCTATAAATAAAATAAAAATAAATAAATAATAATAATAATAATAATAATAATAATAATAATAATAATAATAAACTCAGACAAAATGGCTGTCTACATTTATATCACATCTTTGTTTTTCCTTTATTTCTTTTTTGTTCATGATAGCTTTGCTTTTATGACATGTTTTTTTATCTTTATGACATTTTTTTCTTTCTGTCATTGGCACATTTTCAATTTTCTTTATTAGTCGTTTGATCATTCTTTTTCTTTTAATTTTTTATGGGTGGATTTGGCTTTGCATCAACTTATCAATATATATCTTATTTGTTATCATGCTAATCTTTCATGCTTTGCACCATCGAATTAGATTTAGATACACGATTTGCATTCATATATATATTTGATGAGTGATTTATTTTGTTAGTATTTTGTCGTTAATTACTCCTTGTCGTCTATTTGATATTAATGATTTGGGGTGTTTTGATTTGTTTTCTATGCATGACTTTAATTTCCAGAAAACTATGTTTAAAGAGCAAGTTTTGTAGTTTTTTTTCTTGAAATCAAGGCTGCATTAGTGAGCATGATAGATTAGTGGGCATGACTTAGGGCATGATGATGTCTGACGTGACAGTATCTAAAAGGTTCAGTCAATAGCTTCTAGAAGGTAAACCAGTAAGCATTCTAGAAGTATAGGCTGATGACTATTTGAATTTGAATTTGGGAATTATCATTCGTTTATTTTTAAGATTTTATTATTTGAATATTTTTAAGATTTTATCTTTAGTTATTTTTAGGGTTATAGAAAGCATTAAATACCCTCACATGGTAAAGCTTGAAACATGCTTCAATTTAGTTTTGTTTTTTGCTTTTTATTTTATAAAAGTTTTCTTCTTTTCTTCTCTTTCGTTTTAATTTATGTTTTTATTTTACTTTTTAAAAATACTAAGTATGATCTCTATAATGCTTAGCTAATTTTCCAATAAGCCAAAGGCTTAAGCGATGACTCAATTTCGATAGTGAAAATTGAAAAGCTCGTAATATCTTCATATACTATTCTCAATTTTCTGCAAACTTGGCTTGGCAATCGACATTACCTTTAAAAATCAAAACACTTTCATTTTCAAAAAGTGCATGTTGGTTTGGATGTTGTTCTGATTTAAAGTTAGGAGGAAGGATTGACTTGTAGCATATTCGATTTCTTGTGAACACACTTAGCGGCTGTCCGCAAAGTGAAATTGAGATTGGATTCGATTCTCATTGAGACAACATGATCTGAGTCGGCCTTTTCTAGTGCTTAAACTAGAATAGAGCTAGCGATGATAATCATGGTTAGTCCAAATAAGACTAAATCTCAAATATTCACTTTGGTTTGTTGGTTTACCAGAGAGAAAAATAAGTTATAAGGGTTGAGTCTTGTAGACTGTAACCGACATATATCCGGAGTAAAATCCTCTTCGATTGTCAATTGGAATTAAGCCAAAGCAAGACCTGAAGCTATTTAATTAAATTGATTTTCTTCTCAAATTTTACTTTCATTAGTTCTTCTAAATCTATTTTCAATTTTCATTTTATTATTTTAGATTTATTTTCTACTTAACTAAAATCTCTCCATTTTCTTTATTTTCTTACCAAGTCAAAATCAGAACCTTTCAACATCACCGATTCCTTAGTCCCTGCAGAACGGCATTTGTTCTCTTTACTACGCTATTTAATTATCTATTTTGAGATTAAGGATAATTTATTTGACAATATACGATGCTTGTTAATATTTTAAAGACGCTCGACTCTGATTTGTAGTTGTTAATGATTTTTCAAAAGTTTGATCCCCTGTTCAGGTTCATTTGTTGATGTAGTCAGATCTGTTTGCATCTATCTATTGCTCTAGTTTTTGGATAAATTTTTAACTTTTTTCTTGTATTAACTCAAATGACTAATTTCTTGTATCAATAGTTATAGAAAAATATCATACTTTTGTGTTTAATTTACTATTATAGTTGTAAACCTTTATTATAGTTTTAAACATTCTTTTTTTTTAATAAAATCAATTGTTTCTATTCAATTTAAAAATATAAATATAAATAAACTAATTTCACAACCTAAATCTCAACAACTACATCTCATATTCTATGCTATGACAAATGACACCTATATGATTCAACACTGGGCATCCCTTTTCTATACAAAACCTAATAATTTGTCATTTCATGAAGAATCCAAACCAGATCCAAAAAGGATCAAACCTTGGTTTCCATTCTCAATGCCCATTTCTTTTTCTTAACCAGTCAGAAACAGCCGCAATCATTGCATTTCTTGTTTGATAAATTTCTTTGTCCAAAAGACGAAAAACAGGTATAACAAGAGAAACTTGAACTATAGTTACAAAGTTGTAATCTATTCTTAGTCTATATATAGAGAAAAACATAAAAGAAAACATAAATAATCAGAGTGAGACTTAAGCTAGGGTTCCTATTGTTCCTGTCGAGGCCGAGCCAACCAGAGTGAGCTGAGAGCTCTTAGGCGATGGAAGTACTCGGCAATGGCCAGCAAACAGCTTGCAGCTTGACGGGTCGTCAGGATCTGATGCAGCCGATGGATTGTTTGGTGCCTCAAATGATCTGCCTACAAGTTTTGAGAGCAAAATATTGATTTTATTATATACTAAAGTAAAGAAGAAGTATTGTTTTAATGATGTTGAAGAACAGCTAGTTAATTAGAGGAGATGGCCCTTTTAAGTCCAACGGTTACGACCATGACATCACAAACATATGGGACATAAAAGCATACTTTGGATGTCCAGTATTTAAGGAGGGCCCATTAGCATGTGCACTACTGAAAATGTAAATCTTAATCTTGCATTCTGAATATATATAGTACCTGTCTAACGAAACCTTCGAGGGTGGAAAGCTTTTTCATGGCGATAGCCATTTGGCCCACGTAGTTAGTCAAATTAGGAGGGCAGCTGAGTGAATCGGATGTTATGATATCAGAAAGTGAGTGATTCAAAGCTTCTAAGCCTTGGGATAGAGCCTCTTCGGCTTCTTGTGTCGATTGCTGCAACCCACATATTCCCATTATCTGCTGCTCCGTCAATGGCTCAATCTGATTCACTATGACCTGAAACAAACAATAAAAAAGAAAGGAAACCAGGCCTTTAAACATTATGTTGCTTCGTTTTAACTTCGTTGTGAACTGGTACTGAAGTGCTTTTTTGCCATGTTGCTTGGATATTTATGAACAAGAAACAAAAAAAGGAGATGAAAGTGAGAACAAGATCCTTGATTTCCGTGAAGGCCAAGACAAAGCAGAGAGAAGAGAAGCGTGCAGTTCATTATTTGCTCTACTTGCCCACAAATTGTAGTAAACAGACATAGCTTTATCAAAATAACAACTAGCCTGCTCCTTTTTCAGAAAGACTACCTTTCGTCATTCAATTTTATGCTTTTTTCATTTTTCATTATCCACATACGATATGAATCCCCACCGTCATACACATTTTAGGGTTAAAGAATACCTTGATAAGGTGAGAAGGCCGAAATCCACCGATCCACATGAAGCATCGTTCGGCTGGAGTCTTCCACATGCCGGACACCAGGTGAAACACATCGGTTTTCGCCACCATCCCTTTTAGGTTCACCATCTCGTCGAAGTGGGCTAAACAGTTGTCCACGAACATCTGCAAATCGTTCTCCGGTAGATGCTCTTGAACTGCCGCTCGAAGCTCGCACATCATTCGATGGTGCTCTTCTAGCCATCTCGCATATTCCATGTCAAACACTGCAGCGTCTGCAACATAAAAGATTTTTCTTTTTAATTATCCATTGAATGGTATTGAAAAAAAAATGTATATGAGAAGTAAAAACCTGAGCTTATGTTGTTAATACCAACAGGAAGGCCTTGCTCTCCTCCTAAGATATTACCACCGCCAAGAAACATGCCCTAACGTACAAACAGAATATCTTACGTATTCACAGACGGATGTTGTAAAAAAGGACCCATGGGTGTATTTTCTTTTAAGAAAGGAGATCAAGGAGAATGATCACCTGAGTTCTGACTCTTTGAAGTTCTTGTTCCAGTTGGGTAAGCCTAATCCTACTTGATTCTAATTGTTGAACATAGGCCTGTGATTAAAACCAAAAAGGTACATTAAACCTTGTTTAAGAAGAAAATGATTTGTAGGGGCTGACCTTTTTTCTCAGCCTGCTTTTCCTTGCTGCCTCTCTATTCTGAGCAAGTCTTCTCAGTGTCTGCTCCAAAATGATTCCAAAAAATGACATACAGATTCATTATCTCTTTCACTGAAAACGAGTAAGAAAACTGTGGCAGAAAAATGAAAGAGAGAAGAGTGAATGTCTATAAAAGAGAGTCAAAGAATTTCACCTTAGGGTCTGGTGTTATGGGTCCTTCCTGCTCTGATCTTGAAGTTGGCGCTTTTGTATTCCCCTCGCGCTGCTAAACTAACACATGCACTTGTAACTAAAGATTCCAAATTTAGACAAAAACAAATTCAAAACCATGGGATTCTCAGCTCTTTTTTCCCCAGTAAGATAATGCATGGGATCTCTCTTTATCCCACGATTTAAATATATTCAACGCAATAATACCTTGACAGCTTTAGCTGGCTGATTCTGGGCAGAAGTTGAGGCATCAGTTATGAGGTTGGCCAACTCCATGGACGGCTCTGATGGTCTTTTTGAACCACTAGTTGATGGAGAAACTAATCCTGTATTTGTCTACCAAATACAAAACAAATCCACTTAGAAAATTAGTATTTAAATAGAATTCTACTTACCAGATGAATATAAATAATTTTAGGGGTTTTACTTTTGTTGATGATGATGATGGTGGCTCAACGTGCATCGGCTGGGAAGGGAAAATGTTCAGCGTCGGAGGCCTCATTCCCGAGTTATCTGCATTTAATAAATCTCACAAACATTCATTTATTCAAACTTCGATTCCAATGAAAAGAGAGAGCAAAGGGGATTAAAGAAAGACCCTATCAAAGAAAGGGAAGACAGACAGTCCAAGAGATATAATATGGAAGAAAAAGCATAGGGATCGTCATGCTTCCATTTTTGTACCTTTATTCATCAAAGCAGAAGGGAGAACCCATACCCTCCCTAGACGTACACTTTTCGGTACATGTAAAGAGTATTTCTTTTTCAAGAAATTCATGATCATAGAGGTGTTTGTTACAAGTCATGGTGCAAAGCTTACTAATAACATAATTAATAAATAAAGAGAAAAAAAAAAGTAGTAATAGCTTTTTTGGGTTGTTTCTGCAAGGATCTGGTCAAAAATAAAGTTGTGACAGATTGTGTTGAAAACATGAACATGTTTTTTCTGTGATAAGAAAAAGGCAGGACCTGTCCGAATAAGAATCTTCATAACAGAAGATGCATGAGAAAAGAGAGAGCACTCACGTATTTGGTCTTGAACAGTGGAGGGGTCTTGTCCATCAAGGTAGAGAAAAAGGGCTTGATCTAATTCACCCAAATCATAAGCTCCAGTATCTTTGCTTCTGCTTATTTCCAAAATAAGAAAAAAATTAACATTCACAAGAAGACCAAAGAGAAGTTTTGGAAGTGTAAGAGCTAGAGTAGATAGAGGTGAAGAGGATGAATTCTGGGTTTTTTTTTTTTTTTTTTTGCTTTCTATGTAGTTGTTTTGATACTGTAAAAAAGGAAAGAAAAAAATTACATAAAGTTTCAAGGGATGGAAGATGAAGAAGATGATTACATCATTGCATAAGGAATCTGATTTTGATGATGTTGGTTATGATCTTGTATTTGATGCTGATGTTGTTGTTGTTGTTGCGGCTGATTTTGATGATGGTGTAGTTGGATGGAGTGGTTCATGTTGCCTCTATTGGTAGCCATGAAAATCACAAAGCCAACCTAAGCTTCTTCTTCTTCTTCTTCCTCTTGCTGTTTTTGTTCTACTTGAAAATTTCTTGAATTTCACCATTAATGGAGAAACCACCTTCCTTTTATTCCTTTGCAAATCTAATTTCCCTCCTCCATGAGCTCAATAGTCATCAAGAGAGAAAGAAAAAAAAATAGAGAGTCGGTTATAAATTGAAAGAAAAAGAAGAATTCTTTTCTATGAAAGAAACGAGAGTTGGAGAAAGAAAAATAAAATTGAATGCTTACACACAAAAGACAAAGCCCTTTTTATCTCTCTATAAATTAATTATTATTTTTTCCAAACCCCCATTTTCCAGATAAAGCGGTTTTAAGATATCCTTTTCGAAACCAGAGACGACCTGAACATTTTATTATTTATTTTATAAAAATATTCTGACAAATAATTGTAGGTTAATAACATATTTATAAAAAAAATTATTCCATACATGTTTGATCTTTTGATTAATGGTATTTTAATTATTTTCTTTGTATATAATAATATTAATGATTCATTTAAAATATATAGTTTTTACTTTTTTTCTAAATTAATACGCATTTAATTTGTGATATCAATCAAATTAAAAACAATATACTAGTATAGATAATAAAAAAACTTTATAATTTCACTTATTCGTTGATTTAGAATTTATAAAAAAATAATAATTAATATTTAATAAATAATTTAAAATATAATAAATTTTGCATCTTAATTATATAAAAATACTTTCACCCTTTCAAAAGTATTTTTTTCATTAGAAAAAAAACCTTGTTTAGTAATAACTTTCTAATGGAAAACCGTTTGAGGATTCCTTGATGGAGTTTCCTAGTGATTTATATTGAAAGACAATAGTGCCCTTATGGAAAAAGTGTATTTACTATTGACATTTCCATGCAAACTTACACGTAGGTGTCGTGGCGGCGGCTCTCCTCTCTTCAAACGACAACAACTGCCGTTTCATGCCTTTATTTTTATAGCTTTACCATTTTGCATTTTTCTCTCTCCCTTTCTAAGTTTTTCTTATAAAATCATTTCCGTTTGACTAATATAATGAAAGTTTTTAATCGTATAAATTAAAAAAAGGGTTTGGAGTACAGAATTATTTATTTTATTATTATTAAAATAATATCATATAATTATAAGATAATATTTATTTTAAAAAACTTTTAACTATTTGATAATAAATACTTAAATACTCTTATAACTTATAAGAATCATGTTTAAATCTGATATCTATAAAGATAACAACTACACCTTCAATTATTAAAGTGGTTTGGTATGTGTGATTATTAAAATAATAATTAAGATCCAAATCCATTTAATAGAATATAGAAAAATGTATATGATGGGTAATCATTGTCGGATCTTAAAATATTTTTTTAAGATGAACATATATATATTGATAATAAAAAGTTTTCGTATGATGAAGTAATTATAAGTAAAATTTTAAGGTGAGCGTTTTTAATAAAATAAATAATTAACATAAAAAAATTCGGATTTCATAATGAATACGTGCCCAACCTAAGTTCTACATACATCTACCGCTGTGTGTAATTGTGAAACATCTGAAACTAGGATCGTATTAAGAAAATGAAGCATATAAAAGATTTAATATGTTTAATTTTGAAAAATTAAATAAAGTAACACTTCATCAGGGAAGGTGTTGCATAAGAAATAGGAAGGATGCAAAGATAATATAATTATATTTCATTTATAAATTTGTTGGATAGTATCATTTATGAATACATACAATAATAGTTAAATTAATCTCTGACTTGATCAGGGCGGGAGCCATGTACACCCATTATTTTAAAAAAATGTTAAATTTAGTTTAATTTGTTAATAGGAATAAAAACAATAAGAACATTTGAATACCCAAATATTTTTAGAATATGATATTAAAATTTTAGACCCTCATTTTTTAATTTCTAAATCCGCCACTAAACTTGATAACCTGATGATATTATTCTTAAAACTTCTACCAAACCTGGATTTTTTAATGAAAAATACGCTACAATTAAATATAATATTTTATTGAGAAAAGAAATGATAGCAAAAGTGTTCATTTAATTCAATCCTGACGGAGATTTTCCAAGATGATGAAAGCTTTAAGATGTTGAATGTTGAAACTGATTTCTGGAATCAATGAGCGCGAAGAAAACTCCTTATTTTGAGTATCAAGGTTTATGTTGACATAAATATATACACAGGATGGAGTCAGAATTAAATATTGATAGAGTCAAAATATTATATTATTTAAAAAATATATAAAGATTTATTACGTATTTAAATTCGAAATTTAGCATGAATCAAACGACTTCAGTGATTAAGGGATTGTTGTTATCCTTGAAGTCTCGAGTTCAAGAACGAACGTAAGGGTATGAGCGTACATTATCAAACAGTTGAAAGTCTTTATTCAGATACTACCTTATATTTACCCTAAATTATATATATATAAAAACTCGAAACTCACAAGACAATTTCTAATTTATTTAATTTTTAATCTTACAATGACCTAAATTGTAATTAGACAAAAAATTTGAGAACACAAACTTATCATTCTTTAATTCGACTCTTACTTGATTAAATATTTAATAAATTTTTATATTTAAATATTTATATTCACATAAACTAAAATACTATTAAATCAAAATTATATGAAATATATAAATTTTAACATGTAAAGCTCCTTAAGCGCTAAGGGAGCTCCGTCCCTGTATATCTGGACAACATTTCTTCTACTCTTCTTCACGAGGGTCAACTTCCTTAAATTCAAAGTATCATTAATGACAAGTCAATGTTAGTTTATGAAGTTTTATTGAGTTCCAAATATGGATTTCACTGTGGATTTTTATATTACAAAATTATTATATATGTTTCTTTTCTTAAATAAACATTAAAAATATGTTAAACCCTAATATTTACATCTTAACATACAATTTGTGTACTCATTAATCATATTCAATAAATAAAAATTAACTTGAAAAACAAATCATTAATGATAAATAATGTTTTTGTTTGTGGACTGTCGGAGCCGTCTTTCGGTTGGGCCCGAAATTAGATTTCGACTTGAATAAAATGATTAGAGTCGCCACCGGTCATTTATTTTTTAAAAAAAAAGAAAAAATTGGTTGATCGGACACCATCTTACCTGATCTGCATTTTACCAGAAATGTGTCGGATTCGAGAGTCGGTTACAGTCAAGAAAGGATTAACACCCTTAAACTGCCCTTTCGGTACCATTTAATTTATCGGTTGTCTTAATTGCGAAAATTAAAATTTAAAAAATCGATCATAATTATTTACCTTTTGATCAATTAAAATTATCCTTAAAAAAGATAATAAATAAAGTTAAAAACAATAAGACAAACAAAAACAAAGAGTTAGTATTAAGATCGAAATAAAAAAATATGTAAATAAAAAGAATGAAAGAAAATTAAAATTAAAAAAGGATTACATTGGAAAGAATTAAAATTCATGGATCAAATTAATTCTAAGAATGAGATGCAAGAGAAAAAACAGAATATTAGGGACTTAAAATAGCAAAAACAGACATTTAAAGGACTGCACTGATATTAACAGAAACTAGAAGGATCTAATAAATAAATATGAATAAATTAGAGCCCCAATAATCAATTTAAAATAAATAAAGGGACCAGAAACAAAAGTAACCCATAAATAACGTTTGTAGACTAAAATAAAATAACCAAGAAATATGGAGGACTAAATAATAATTAATCCTAAACATTTATACCAAATCAATGACCAAAATAAAAAATGCACAAATATGATTGTCAAATTCGAATATTAACAAAAAACATAATATTAACAAAGAAACATTGGATGGACTATTCACCCGATGAGATGACAAATCAATATCATTAAAAGAGCAAAGATTACTTTGCCTTTTTTCGACAGGCTTCACCTGCAAACGCATTGGTCTTTGTTGCAATTTCTTCAGAATGCACATGTGGTGAGCATGAAGGAGCACGTGAGCAGCATGTCGTAGAATGAAGCTAGTGCCCTGTCTGGATCATCATTTTGCTCATAGGCAGCAATTATCGAGTTCCAAGAGACCACATCCCTTACTACCATGTTATCAAAAACCTTCTGCGCATTTGCCAACTTATAGAACCCTTCCAATCTCATCTCATTCAAAAGATCTAATGCCTCAGCAGCATTGCCATTTTGACAGTATCCAGAAAGCATTGCATTCCAACAACCCATATCTCGTACCGGCATATCATCGAACAATTTACGAGCATAGCTGAAAGCTCTGAACAAGCTTTTAGTACAGGAGCAAAAGTGATCGAATGTGTGAGGCCCGAATGAGACATCACCAATGTAAGCTTAAACATTAACAAGCTTGCCAGAGAAAAAAACACTTTGAGATTTCCCCGAAACAACAACAATGGCATGCAATAGCTTAGCAACGTGCACTCGATTGCAGGATTTGAATAAGCGGTCGAAATCGATCCCCTGGGCAGAGCCTCCATCTGATGTATGTTGCAAAAATTTCACTGATGCTGAAAACAAGGTGCAATGAGCTTGAAGCGACGACAAACTTCTGGATATATGTCTACTTCTGTAGGTAGGCACTAATCTGAACATACATGTAGATGTTAAGTAAAATGAGTGTAACTTCGAATGATGAATGAAAAGCTGAGTTGCGGGAAAGTCGGAATCATCAACAAGCTTCTCTGAATAGAAACTTCCTTTCACCATTGATGTAACCTTCCTTTTATGGCTATCACCCTTCTCTTTCCTTTTCAAAGAATCTAAGAATCTCCTCTGTCCTCAATGCTGAACTTTGGAGTATTCTCGAAGGTTTACGTCTTGCCTTCTTCAAGCCCTTGTTTTTCAGTCCCGCACTTGAAGAGTGAGCACGAAGTTTGAGAACAGAAACGCGTGAAAGAAGTTCATCGGGTTTAAGGGAGAAACCGATGGAGGAATAGAGGGAAGCTAAGTCGGAAAGAGCAGAGGCTAATAGGAGTACGGCGTCGTTTCGATATCGAAAATGAGGTATTCGAGGAAAGTGATAGAGGCCTCCACTTTCTCACTCCAACTCACTTCACCTGTTTTTTCCATTTGGTTGCTCTGTTCTCCTCCAAATCTCCCCCTTCACGTTATTTTGTTTTTTCCCCTCTAACGAAGACGGTGCTCAAAGGTTAAATAGAAGGCAGATCAACTGTTAATTCCCTTCCATTCCCCCTTATCCCCTTGATTTATGGTTGATATTTGGGTAGTGGTGTAGTGGGTTATGATTTGGATAGGTTTATCCCAAAACTTTAGGGATTTACGTGTTAGGCATGATCTGTTTTTTTTTTTACTTTGGCTTGATCTGGTGTTAATGGGTGTTGGATGCGGGGCCCAGATAAAAACTGGGATCTACAACTGTCTCTTTTTGTATATTTTTGTGTTAACAATAATACGGCAAAGATGAAAAAGATAACAAGTTTTTGTTCGGTTCTCTTTGTTTTGGGGGACAACACTGCTCATAGGTGATGAAGAGGTCTAGTCGTCTAAGGGTGATATAGCTCCTACATGATGAAGAGATCTGATCAGGGGATGACACAGTTGTTGTGACACTAAGTTGATCAATTAGGCACGATATCATTCTTCGTGAAGTTGAAATCGTGGGTGATTCATTTACTGTGAAGTTAAGTTGAACTGTAAAATCCTAAGCACGATATCCTTCGTCGTGAAATTGAAATCGTGGATCTCTTGAGCGTGATAACCCTCATTGTGACGTTGAAATCGAGTTCAAAGTATTGGGAAGTAGCTCATGGATTGTCTTCTAGCCCAATATACTTTGTTGTGAAACTAAAATTTGACCTTAATGAAATAGGTTTTTCATTTTTTGTGTCAGAGATGACTCATTCGTCGTGAAGTTGGGTCAATCTTTTGACTACGATATCCTTCGTTGTGAAGTCGAAATCGTAGGTGAATAGTAAAGTGTCTCTTTGTTACCAATCTTGGTCGACCTTGGTCTTCTTCTCGATTTAAAGACATGGGTATGAAAATCTCACTGGAAAGTAGTTTATTGTTGATGCAACACGGTTGATACGCCCTCGAGCTGAATGAAATCGAACTCGAAAGTCTTTATTGACAAATAACCCTTCTTTCCTTGAGCTATGTTGTACTAAGCTGAGAGATTTCCCCAAATCTTCCTCTTGACTTAAAGACCTTGGTTTAAACTTCAACCGGAAAGTAGTTCCTCGCTACTACCATGCGGTTGATACATCATCGAGCTGAATGGAATCAAACTTGACAGTTTTTTATTGACAGTTAGCCCTTCTCGCCTTGAGCTATGCTGTAAATTGGATATGCCCTTAAGCTGAATGTAATCAAACTCGAGGGTTTGTTGACAGATAACCCTTCTCGCCTTGAGTTAGGCTGTAAATTTGATATACCTTTGAGCTGAATGTAATCGAAATCGAAGGTCTTTGCTGACAGATAACCCTTCTCACTTTGAGTTATGATGTAATAGGTTGAGAGAAAACCCCCTAAAATTATAGATGACTAATTTGTGGTGAAACTAAGTCAATCCACTTGGGCACGATATCATTCATTGTGAAGTTGAAATCGTGGATGGCTCATTCGCTGTGAAGTTGAGCTTTGAATTGGATACCCTTCCTTGTGAAGTTGAAATCCAATATTGTGCATTATTTCGAGTCCAATATCATTCGTTGTGAAGTTGAAATTGACTCCAAATGAAACTGGAAAGTTGTTTGTTAACAAACGCTCATTCGTTGTGAAGTTGAGCTTTGAATTGGATAATCTTCATCGTGAAGTTGAAATCCAATCTTGTGTAAGTTGCGTTGTTTCGAGTACAATATCCTTCGCAGTGAAGTTGAAATTGACTCTGAATGAAATTGGAAAGTTGTTTGTTGTATCCAATATCCTTCGATGTGAAGTTGAAATTGACTCTGAATGAAACTGGAAAGTTGTTTGTTGAGTCCAATATCCTTCGCTGTGAAGTTAAAATTGACTCTGAATGAAACTGGAAAGTTGTTTGTTGATAGATAGCTTTTCTCGACTTAAGTTGTGCTGTAAATTTCCTCTAAATGAAAGATGACCCCCTTCGCTGGCCTAAGCCGATCATAAATCTTTGGATGACTCCTCTTCACGGGAAAACCCAATGATAAATTATGTCAGCCAAATATCATCTGTCATGGAGTTGAAATCTTGCTTAGAGATGCTAACTGAAAACTAGCCGCTCGTCATTGAGTTAAGCTAAATTGGATACATTCTGAAATTGACTCTCGAACCTTCCATAGATCAAGTTGGTTAAGGTGTAGCTCCTCGCCGCTGAGTTAAGCAACCACCATCAAATTTTTTTAAAAACTCTTTTGAATCAAGTATTTTTCGCCTTGAAGTTGAAACTTGACTCTAAAGCTGCAAAAATTATGTATGCGAAAAATGTTAAGTGTGATACTCTTAAGTATGTCTAAGATGTATGCAAAATGAATCAGTTCTTGTTTTATCTCTTAGATTGAGCCTTATTCTTTGTCGGCTCTTTCCTGCATGTGGAGGAAAAGCCTTCAGAAGATCTGATAATTCGCATCAGGATGTTGAATCCCCAAAGATGCCCCAATTGTTCCTCATTTCTTGCTTCAACATTGATTATAAGCATGAGCTTTGTGTCTGAGAGCCACATGTCATTTACCAAGATCCACTCTAGAGATATTGTCTTGTTTGAAAAATGTTTTTCTTTCTCTTTTATTTTCAAAGTTCTGAAAATAGCAAAAAAGAGTTTCGAAAAATGTTTAATCAAAAGTTTTGAAAATATTGCCCCTTTCTCGGTTTTACAATTGAGATAAATCATAAAACTAGAGTTCATTGGATATCAAAGAATTAATTACATTGTTAATCCTTCAATAAATTATAGCTATTTGACAAGTGTCAAGATCAAAGCTATCTTTGGGAAATAGTAAAGTAAGGAAAGGGTAAAAAGGTCTCATGTTATTGTGTTTGGTCAAAGGTTTGACATTTTTGTTTATTTGATGCTCAATGGTTTGATGTGGTAGCTTGTATGCTCATCTACGGGAAGTGTTCTCCGACTCCCAGCTTTCGTGGTCACTATCGGATTGTGCAATGCCTTATCAAGGAATTTGTACGATCGCCTCAGCTGTACAATTTTTATATTCGAGCTGCATTTTCAGATTTTCAACTCGAATCCTCCTTTGGTTTCAAGGTGTCATTCAGAATTTACGTCTTGAACCCTTTTTGTTATTTTTCTCTATCATGCATTAAAGATTTTAGAAAACTTTTGCAAATAAAGATTAATCCTGATGAGCGGGATAAAATATGAAGATAGTCTCTTCTGTTCAGAAATCCATGTATGATTAGAAGGGACTTTTAAGGCACGTAATGTAGGCCATGGTTCATGATTATGAAAAAAAGGGATAAAAGACCCAAACAAGTGTTTAAGGGTGATTGAACAAAGGATCAATTCATTCTGATGTCTTCAATCATATCTTGCTCAATTTGAATATGCTCGTATATGTCTCTCTCTTGATGCTCTATGATCTTCGAGTGAAGTGATTCTGGAATAATTGTGCTTGATCAATCTCATAATTTGAATCTCGATGCGTCATTTGAATCAAGAGAATCGTTGCATATGTGTGTTGTCTTATTTTTTCCACTTTTTCCTTTGTTTTTGTTTCTCTTTTATATTTTATCTTTGTTTTTTCTCTTTTTCTTTTCTCTTTTTTGTTCTGATTGGATCTTCGCACTTGGCATTTGGTTCACCTTTTGGTATCTCTTTTGGATGGATGTCTTCACTCATGTGAGCATATTTCTTCCACCTTGCCCTCCAGTATAGAGGGTGATCATTGGTTAGGGTTGAATCAGAAGAAAATACTATAGGCTCAAAAGGGGACAACAAGGGATATATATATAGATAGATAAATGAAACAAAACCATTCATCATCTCATACACAAAAGTCCTCGTAGAAGAGGTATCCCCAGGGGGATAGATTCTCAGGATTAATTTTATTCACATGAAAACAGTGTAATTAATGCATGATAGAATTATTTCGAATGAATTCTTTTTTCTGCTTCTTGCTCCCAACATGTCTCAATGTTCAGGCTCCCTTCGAAATACCCCAAGTTAGAAGAATGCTCATGTTCACATGAACAACTCAATGCCATAGGTTTTAATGGTATAAAAAAGTCAATTTTGAGTCTAAAAAGAAAATGTTGTGACTTTATTGACTCAAAGAAAGGTTCAAAAGTTTCAAAAGGTGGTAATGTCAAAATCCAGTCTTTTGGTAATGACCATGATTTATTTTGGGTAAAGAATTAAGGTATTTTATTTTGGGGTTTGAAGCAGGATAAGAAAGGTTTAATCTTGCCATATGTCAAAAATCTATAATTCTTGAAGAATTAAAAGAATCCTTAATTCATTTAATATTCAAAGAACTAAAGATTAAAATTTGTTCAATTATTCCACCTTAGAAAGTAGCATAAACCGTTTAAAAGATTAAGCAAACATGAAAGATCAAAGACGTGTTCAAACAAAAAATGCTCTAAGTGCATATGGTATATGCAATGCCCCCTTCTTCGATTGTCCATGCCCTGAATCCATCATGTGTTGGATCTTGCACTTCAGTACCTTACAGTTCTCAGAGGAATGTCTGGAGCTTTCTCTGTGGTAACTGCACACAGCTTCAACATCGTAGTCCTTAGGATATGGGGACTCTTTTCTCATATTATCCTGGCAGGCTTAGTCCTACAATCAGTTGATCAGGCTCCCACTGTACTGATTTCAGTTTGTTCTTTAATTGTTAAAATCTTGCTTCCATGTGGTGTCATGTGGTTAAGAACACTTCATCGAATCCTCCATGAAGAAATTTTATGTTTATGAAAAATGCTTACAAATGAAATGTAGATGCAAAAATGTAAAAATGCATGAAATGTTCGAGGCATTGATCCGAAAACATGTCTGTTATTATAAATAATCTTTATTATGACAAAAGTGTTATTTCTTAAGAGAAAAAAACATCCTAAAGATACATTTTGACTAAGTCTTCTAGAATCGAAACAAGTTGACTAGTCTTCTGCCTTCGTCTGTCACCAGTTGAATACCCTGCCAAACCACTCCGGATTCTCTGACTAAACCGTGCAAGTGTTGAGCTGCTCGAATGACTGCATTTATAACTTTCACCCTTTGTTGAACCTGTTCTCTAGCGGAAACGCCATTGGAACCCTCTATAGATAAGAACTATCTGAAGTTCACTTGCTTGCTTCTTGAATTCGTCAACAATGGCCTCCAATTTCAGCTATCGTTTTGTCATCCTGCTCTTGTTATCTTTGAAGGGACTCTCCAGGTCAATAGCCTTTTTCTCTTCTTGCCCCTGCACATTTTGCCAACTCAAAATGCCGACTTTTGATGTGCTCAGTATAAATCCTGGTATGTTCCGAGTCCTTTACAATACAACAGAGTGGTATATTTTCGATTGCGGGTACCACACCTTCTTGGTTGAATTGTCTTGCAGATTGTTTCCCTAACCATAGCTGGACCTCAGTGTTTTTCACCTCTTGTATTACAACCCTTTTGTCCATTAATGCAAATTATTTAGGTTTAACGAACACGTCTTAGTGGATCAACACCTCTTTTGAATGATGCAAATAATGAAAATAAAATGAAAGAGAACAAAAATGAAAAGAGTTAGTGAGGTAAGGATAATAATCAAAACAATAATGAAAATAAAAGTCATACTCCACATGTTAATTTTGAACAAGTCCTAACCACATATCTTTATAGTTCGCATGCTTTAAACAGAAAGTAAAGCAGGAAATAACTCAAGACAGCCTAGGGTTTGAAATGAAGTTTTGGGTGGGCTCTAACTCCTTGTAGTCTCCCAGTTTAGGTTCTAAAGAAGGTACCCGAGTTCTCCTTGCTGGTGCCCCCTTGGGCTTGCCAGACCCTTAGTCCTAAGCCCATGTGGACTAAGTTAAACTCGAGAGGATAAATTCCCTTATGTCTATGCGGTGAATAAATTCACACGAAGACATAAGGTATATGAATCCCGAAGGTTATTTGCTAGGCCTATGCGGAGAATAAATTCTTACGAAAGCGTCGTTTGTACCCTCACTTAAAAATAAGGTTTAGGGCTCAGATATAGAGTCTTAGATGAAAAACAAGTTTCACAAACTGAAATCATTGAAAGAAATCGTTAGTATAACTATTTATTTGAAAATATAATCAAAGATAAATAATTAGAACCAAATAAATAAATTAAAATTTAAACTTATAATTTTTGCTCAAAAAGATAACCGGAAATTAATTTCGGCCTGACTCACTTATCTTTCCCTAGTAGAGTCGTCAAGCAAGTCGAAACTCAATTTCGGGCCTAATCGAAAGACTGCTACGACATGAACTAAAAACATAAAGTATAACTAACAATCAATTGGTCTGATGAGATAATGCATTAGATATTTTAAATAAGATTAAATATTCAAATATTGACGATTTTGAATAAAGTAAAATAGATCGAAAAAATGGTCATTACATCTATAGAATCCGATTTAAATTAGTTAATTAATAGATTATATTCATATTGTTTTATTAAAAAAACATATTATAATAATTTTTTTTGTTACAAGTAGGCCTGTAAATGAACTGAACGTTCAGCGAACTGTTCGTGAACCGTGCGGCGGGAAGTTCGTTTATGTGCGTTTATTTATTAAATGAACGAACATGAACAATATTTTTTGTTCGTTTAATTAAATGAACGAACATGAACATAGGTCTCGTTCGTTCATTTACGTTCGTGAACGTTCGATTATGTTCGTTCGGTTATGTTTGTTTATGTTCGTTCGATTATGTTCGTTTATGTTCATTCATTTATGTTTAACTCAATCTTCTTAAATCAATTTTGGTGACCAATTTGTAAGTATCTTAAAAATATTAATTAATCTGATATTCTGATGACCAACTCCATAATTAACCCAATTTTATTTAGAGATTAAATCCAATATGTCAACCTGTGAGGCACATCGCACCTATATTCATTTCTCCCTTTTTTCCCAAACCCTAGTGTCCACTAGAGAGTGGAGACGATCGTTGAAAGCTTCAAAACAAGTTATATTATAGTGCAATATGAAGTTTTACAGGTCTGTTTTCATCTCTTTCTCTGTTTTATTTGGCTTAATAGTTGATATGTAAAGTTATTGCAGGTATCTTTACATCTAAAACTCAAGAAAACATCATACTTCTTTCTAGAAATAGATGGGAAGATAAAGGTAACAATCGGAAGTATATGAGCATCAATAAAGAGAAAAATATATAGAATTTGCCAGAAAACAAAACAAAAGTTTCTATGCAATTTCTGAAAAGAGTGTAATAGCGAAAAATGATTGTTCATATGTAATCATGGACCACTAAGATAAATGTTATAGCGTTAAATTAAAGTTGTGTGAATCATTTAATATCTTTAAAAGACCGATCAAAATATTTGATATCTTCAAACATTTCATCACTGCTAATAAACTCTTACGCTATTTATCATTGTAGATTTGGTTGATTTGCATTGTCGACTATTTTTCATGAAAGAACAATGGAAGGTAGGGTCTCCAACGTTTATGTTCGTTTATGTTCGTGTTCATTTATGTTCGTGTTCGTTTATGTTCGTGTTCGTTTATGTTCGTTTATTTATTAAATGAACGAACATGAACATATTATATTCCTTAATAAACGAACATGAACAAAAAAATTTTTGTTCGTTTATGTTCGTGTTCGTTTATGTTCGTCTATTTATTAAATGAACGAACATGAACATACCTCCGTTCATGTGCGTTCGGTTCGTTTACAGGCCTAGTTACAAGTGCACAACTCTAGAGGAAGAGTTATACAGATGGACAGGTGTCACTCAGATGAGAAAGGAATGTCTATTGACTATGAAACACGTGTCGGACTAGAGCTCCCAGTTTGATGTTTGGGAATTGGGATTTGGTAGGCGTTAAGAGAAAACAATGGAGGAAGTGGGGCCCAAAGCATCAAAGTAAAACTATAAAACAATCAAACGGCTGTCCTCACTTCAGGAATTGTGGGCCATATCTCTCACGCGAATTATTTTTAAGTCCATTTGTTTCCCCCAACAACTACGAACACAGGGGCTCCATCTCTTTTATCTCTCTCTGTTTGTTCTTTTTAATCATTTTTATTATTTAATTTGTAAATTTTAACTAAAAGGACTTTGCGTATTTATTTTAACCAATTAACTAATCGTGTTATAGGAGATAACTAATGCACTAATGACAATCGTGATCAGGGTTAAATTAAGGGGTGATCAGGGATAAATAATTATTTCTTTTAAAATATAAATTTTAATATAATTTAAGTATTTATTAATAATTTTATTGATAATTTAATTTTGTCTCTTAATTTTTTTTATAGAAAGTAGCTAGTTTGATTAGAAATAGAAAATATTCAAAATTACAATGAAGATTTACAATCATAACCATAAACCTGAAATATAATTATGTCATTTTCCTATTATCATTGAGACAAAAATTAGCCATCTAAATCACATAAAGACAAAAGAAGGAAAATGTTAAAAAATCTAATAAAAAAGCTCAAACAAATCTGACTGCATCGGCAAACGAATCTCAAAAAGAGATGGAGCTACTAAAAGACCACCAACAAATCGCAAATAAGAGTAGAGGGACGTGAGAAAACTATTAACGAATGCAAAATGCGTATCCAAATCAATCCAAGAGTCCAAAGCGAGAAAGATATTCATGATAACAAATAAGTGTCATCTTGATCAGTCGTGGCGATGTCAAATCTTAAGAAAAAATATAAACGAAAACAACGAAAAAAAATCGTAAGCTATCAAAGGCAGAGAAAAACGTGCCACAAAGACAAAAATAAATGTGTCATAAATATGGAGAACATGCCACGAAGACATAATTATTCTTATTAAAAATTAAAATAAAAAAAGATAACCGGTCGATGGCAACCAATATTAAAACCGGTGCCGCCGTCAAATAAACAAAATTAAAGAAGAAAAAATTAGATTGATCAATAAAATTGACACAAGTTGTAAAGAAGAAAACAAAGGAAGAGATTATCTCTTAAAATTTTATAAATTCACATTCTAACATACTGTTTTATTATCTTTCTTTGATTATGATTTATATCAAATTAATTTATTATTTTTCCACAACATGTTGTATTTTATTTGTTGATAAAGATTTAAATCTTTAATATCAATGCTGGATCAAGACTTTTCACTAATAAATATATATCCAATCTTACAATTAAAAGTTGAAAAAATGCCTGAAATTGATGTGTTTGTATATTCAATCATTTACATTTTATTTTTAAAAATTGATGTGTTTGTATATTTTATGAAATATATATTACCATGAGCAATCATTTCAATCAATATTAAATAGATATGTAGGTTTCAATATTTGCAAAGCCTAATCGTGAACTAGTGTTCTAAATTTATGGGTATATAAATGGAAATAGTTGGCCAAATGAATTAAATATGTTGCTAAATTTCATCTATAATTTAAACTGATAAAGAAATTATTAATATTATTTGAACCATATTATTATTATTATTATTATTATTATTATTATTATTATTATTATTATTATTAAAAGTGTTTACATTGATAACCACAAAGTTTAAATATGGGTAGTAAAACACACGTAGAGGATAAAAATTAATAAAATAATTCAATGGCATCTTTATATTCTTTCAACAATTAAGATTGATTTACCATATTGGACGAATTAAGTGGTAAAAGTGAGTGTCATTCTTTTTAGAAGTTTCATGTTTAAATAGTTACGTTTGTAATGTGTATGTATATTATCAAAGACTATAAAAATTTTGAATAAATATTATATTGTAATCACTCTGAACTATAAAAAAAACTTACTTGAATGACATGTATTTCTATCAACTGAGTATTAACTCGAATGACATCATTACTATTATAACATCTATGTGTCAATAATTCGAGTACGCTTAAATATAAATTGTCTTCGAACTAACGGTTAAGGCTTTTACCAATTTTTTTCAAAAAATAATACAAGCCTCGTTAAAATTTACTCTCTTAATTTCACTATACTAATGTTCTATCAAAATAACAAAAAGAGTAAAAGAACACCTAAAGACTTCAAATTCGAGTAAAAGAATTTATTGAACCGCATCAGTGGTAAATAGGAATGTTTTTCTTTTTAGATATTTTAAATTCGAGTAACTGTATCTGTAGGATATATGTGTATTATCAATGATTAAAAAAATCGTATCAACTTATTAAAAATCTACAAAATATAATAGAGGAAACTTATTTCAAATATATTATTATTATTATTATTATTATTATTATTATTAGATGATCATTAAGGCCATTCGAGTAGCTAGAATTCCCACCAACTCCTTACATTGGCTAAGTCCACATTGTCATCCTGAAAATGACAAATAAGATCACCATATGCTATACATAGAAAAAAAAGTTATATTTCAACATCTGAATCAATGAAAAACTTAGGTATTTTAATGTGTAATAAACCTAATTCAAACCTTTCCCCAATAAAAGAATATCGATTAGATAATAGTTCAGATCATATTCGGCCAATCCATATTACAAAATTTCCTTGAAACCAGTGTTAATAAACTTAGCAAATTACATAGATAACTCCAACAAGTCTAAGATAAATACTCCCCCATTTAGAAATTTTATTTTATAACTTACTAAAACCTCAATAAATATCTGTTAAAAAAATAAAATATCCTCAGAGAATTCTACTACTAATTGTATTTCTCTCCTTTTTCCCAAAAAGAAAAAAAATATCTCTTTAACTTCATTTGAGTCAATATTATAATAAAATTATTATTTGATACAGATACTTTAGGGGTGTTTTTTTAATAAACAACTTTAATCTACTGTCATTTTAAATAAATAATTAAGGATACATAATGATGAATTAAAATTTGTTCACAATGTTGATACTTAAGCTGCTGTTTAGAAGGTTGGAGAGCATGGAGAATGTTGATCTTCAATCAATCTGCTGTTTAGAAGCCGGGAAAGCGAATGTAATAGGTTTCCATTTGGTTATGAGTTAGTTAGCATTAGGTTGTTGAGCTTCAGTTATGAAGCTGTTAGGATTCTGTTATAGTTGGTTATATGTGTCCATAAAGCTATAAATAAGCTCAGTTATAACAGAAGAAGTATATTTCTCATTAACAAGGTTTAGAGAGCCTATTATCTCTTATCTCGTTTCTTTACTCTTGTGTTGTGTTTGTGAACCTTGACATGGTATCATTCGCCAATCCTGGTAGTTGTTTCTTCTGCTGTTAAATCGTTTCTTGCTTCATCTTGTTCATCATGGTTGATCTAACTGCAAATCTGGTTCGGGGTTCTAAAAATGTGTCACCGAATACCTCTCCCGTGAGCTCTATGTCAGTTTCGTTAGAGATTAATGGAATTCAGCATATTCCCGAGCATGATACTGTCAAGCTTACCAAGAGCACCTATCTCCTTTGGAAACATCAAGTTGCGTTGATATTCGATGGCTATGGATTAACAAGTTTTCTTTCCAGTGAAGCAGTTCTACTAGATGTGTATGTTGCAAGTGTGTCTGGTTAGACTGAGGTTTATCCGGCTTTCTTGATTCATAGGCATCAAGATAAATTACTAGCCTCTTGGTTGCTTACCACGATTGGGACTGAGGTTCTTCCTCATCTTATTGGCCTCACAACAACCTTCTCCATATGGTATGCTATTTCTCGGTTATTTGGTGCTTGGTCTACTGCCAAGATCTCAGCCCTTAGGCATAGTTTGCATACTTGAAGAAAAACTGGATTGACTATTAGTGAATATCTTGCAAAGATTAAGTCTATCTGTGATCTACTTAATGCATCTGGTAGTGTTGTTACTGAACAGGAACATGTAAGTGTTGTTCTTGTTGGTCTCTCGATGGAGTTTGAGTCGATCATTGCTATTGCGTCTCGTGAGAGTCTATCTTTAGACATTCTGACTGATATGTTAATGGATTGTGAGGCTCGATAGAAAGTGTTCTTGAATGAAGGTGCTGCGGCTAACTTGGCCTATTTACCAAAGAAGGTAAATAACGTTGAAGTGGATGCTAAAGAGAGTAATGCATCACAATTGCGTTCAAGTCAAAATCGGGATCAACAAGGTGGTGGTTATCGTGGTCGAGGCCGAGGACGGAGTTCAAACAAACCTCAATACCAATTGTGTGGCAAGTTTAGCCATGTGATGTAAAAGTTCTGTCACCGCTTTGATCGTGACTTTTCTAGTGTAACTAGAGGTGAAGAGGAAACTGGTGATGTTTAGAAACAGTTTGCTCGAATAAATCCAGTCAAATAGCAATCTGGAGGGAAAGTGTTCGCTCATACATTTTAGCCTTTCTCATTCATTCCTCATCCATTTGTTCCTAATTCACACTCACTGATGTTTTACTCGACTGGCCCTGGTATACCAGGAATGACTGGTATGCCTCATGCTCCAGGATACTATCAGTTTCTTGTACCTTCTGGGCAACCATCCTTTAATTTCATGACTCCTACAGTGTTCAACTCTTCTATTGCTCCTAGTTTAACTCGCTCCTCAATGCCTCCAGAAACTACTTGGTATCCCGATACAAGTACTACGTACCATGTCTCAAACGATCTATCAGTTTTGACTCAGGTACTGTTTATACTGGTGTGAATACCTTACTCATGGGAAATGGTGAGGAGGTTAAAATCGATCACGTTGGTCGAGGTTTCTTACCTACGAGATAGAAACCCTTAGTTTTACAAAACATGTTGCATGTTTCTAATATTAAGAAGAAACTATTATCTGTCTCACAGTTCACGCATGATAATAACATTTTTCTTGAGTTTCATGCTTCTGAGTGCTTCGTGAAGGATGCTCAGACCAGAACACTTCTTCTTCGAGGGAAGCACATGGATGAGGGGCTATAGCAGCTATTTCCATATGATGGTCAGCATTCTTGTGACAAGCAGGAGGTAGGGTTGTTCATTCGGTTCATTCGATGGCCGAACCGACCGAACTATCATTAACCGAATTAATCAAACTTTTTTTTAACCGTTAAACGAACTGAACTTTTTTCGAAAATATTAACCAAACCGAATAAATTTCGGTTAATTCGGTTAATTTTTGAATTAACCGAAATTTTTTAAAATTTTCTAATTTATATAAAAATTAAATATTTTATAATTAAAAAATAGTTTATAATTAATTTAAATAATATATAATTATAAAATATAAATTTTATATAAATTTTTTAATTAATTAATATTGATTTAGGTTTAAAAGTTATTGGATTTTAAATTATTAATTGGGTTTTAAATGGTTTGGGCTAAGCTCATATGTGATAAATAATATATTTAATATTTCTTAATTCAGAAAAACATTTTACAATTAATTTAAATAATACATAATTATAAAATAAAAATTTTATATAAATTTTTTAATTAATTAATATTGATTTAGGTTTAAAATTTATTGGATCTTAAATTATTAATTAGGTTTTAAATGGTTTGGGCTGAGCTCATATGTTATATATAATATATTTAATATTTAAAATTTTATTTCGCTTAATTCAGTTAATTCGGTTAATTAACCGATTTCGAACCGAATTAACCGTTAACCGAATATCCAAAAAAACCTTAACCGTTTCCCGACCGAACTAATTCGGTGACCGACCGAATTAACCGAATTAGTTCGGTCCGGTCGGTTAATTCGGTTAAAACCAAATTTTGAACACCCCTAGCAAGAGGCAGGATTTTAAGTCCACAATGTTTCTGGTTCGCAGGATGCGTTGGAGCTGTGACATAGGAGGCTAGGTTATCATTCTTTAGATGTGGTTCTGTTTGTTATGAAGTCTTGTAATATCCCTTCAAATAAATCTAAGTTCACTCATGTATGTACTACTTGCATACAAGGAAAAGCACATAAGTTGCCCTTTTGTAAGTCTTTTACTGAATACAATGAGCCTTTTCAATTGATCGTGCTTGATGTTTGGTACCTGCACCGGTTGTTTCTTCAGATGGCTTTGCTTACTATGTTTCATTCATCGATGTTTTTAGTCAATACACGTGGGTTTGTTTACTCAAACGTAAATCTGAAGTCATGCAATGTTTCCTTGATTTTGTTAAAATGGTTGAAGTACAATTCGAATATAAAATAAAGATGTTGCAGTCTGATAGAGGTGGAGAATATCAGGCCTTGAGGTCTTGGTTCAGAACGAATGGGGTTCTGCATCGTATATCCTACCCTGGTATTTCTGAACAGAATGGTAAAGCTGAGAGGAAGCATAGACATGTGGTTGAAATGGGCCTTGCTATGTTGTCTCAAGCCTCGTTGCCATTAAAGTTCTGGAGCTATGCTTTTGTGTCAGCAGTATACCTGATAAACAGATTTCCTACGAGTATTCTAAGTGGTCGATCTCCCTTTGAAGTTCTCTATAAACAATCTCCAGACTACTCCCTTATTCGTGTATTTGACAGTGCTTGTTTTTCTTGTTTACGTACCTTTAATCAGCATAAACTACAAGTTCGTTCTAAAAAATGTGTATTTCTTGGTTATAGTTCCTCATCTAAAGGTTACAGGTGCTTGGATGATTCAGGCAAGGTCATTCTCTCTCGGCATATTGTTTTTGACGAGGAAGAGTTTCCTTATAAGAAAGCGAGGTGTGTTGAATGCTCGTGTACTCGAGGTAAGTCTGATGTAACCACTGGTGTGCTGCATATTGTTGTTCCTCGTATTGCTAATGGCTCTACTCATGATGTTGGCCATAGTAAGGAAGTCATTGTTACATCGAACAATGAAAAAATAGTTCCCTGTAATGATGTTAGTTCTCCTGCAGCTTTTGTGATTCCAGAATGTGTAGAACCACCCAGTACAATTCTTCCTGCAGCTTTTAGGTCTTCAAAATATGTTGAACAACCATCTGCTATGCATGAGCCTGTTCCTTTAATTGTTGAGCCTGTTTGTTGAGCCTATTTCAAGGCTAGTACCTACTTCAGAGGATAGTATACCTATCTTAGGTGATCCTCAGCCTACTCCTCAAAATTTTCATCCCATGCTTACGAGAGGAAAAAATGGGATTCGAAAACCAAAGGCACTTCAGGTTGCCTGTCTAGACAAGGAACCCTATTCCATCAAGGAGGCTATGCAAAGTCCTCATTGGGCTAAAGCGGTGAAAGAAGAATACGAAGCTTTAATGAATAATGGAACTTGGTCACTAGTTCCTCTTCCAAAAGGATGACAAGTAGTTCACTGTAAGTGTATCTTCAAGGTGAAAAAAAATCCAGATGGGACTGTGTCTCATTACAAGGCTCGCCTCATAGCCAAAGGGTTCCTTCAGCAGGCTGGAGTTGATTTTCATGAAGTGTTTAGTCCAGTGGTTAAGCCAACCACTGTTCATATAATTATCTCGCTTTCCTTGTCCAAGGGATGTCAGCTTCGCCAAGTTGAAATTAACAATGCATTTTTGAATGGGGTGCTCACTGAAGAAGTTTACATGAAGCAGTCGCCTAGGTATGAACAAGGAAATGAAGAACTAGTGTGCAAACTTAATAAAGCTATTTATGGTCTGAAACAAGCTCCTCGAGTCTGGTTTGACAGTCTTTGAGTGTATTTGATTTCGGTGGGATTTGTTTTGGCACGATCGGATTCGTCATTGTTTGTTCGAAAGACTGCTGATAGCATAGTTTATATGCTAGTTTATGTTGATGACATAATCTTAACAGGGAGTAATGCAAATGAGGTTCAAAGGGTAATCAATGATTTGAACAAACAATTCTTCTTGAAAGATCTTGGTTCCCTTAGTTTTTTTTGGGCATTGAAGTGTGCTATGATATTGATGGATTAGTTTTGAGTCAGAAGAAATATATTTGTGAATTGTTAGAGAGATATGGTTTTGGTGATGCGAAAGAGCTCCCTGCTTCTATGGTTTCTACAAAAAGACTAGCAAATAGGGGTGAGCTCATTACAAACGTTGCTGAGTATCGCAACATAGTGGGTGCTCTTCAATATGTAGTAGTAACTCGTCCAGATATTGCTTACTCAGTAAATAGGGTCTGTCAATTTATGTAGACACCATGTGATATACACTTTTAGGCAGTCAAGAGGATATTGTGTTACCTTCAAGGCACTGCTGACTATGGGTTACGGTTTACTTCATCATCAAGACTGTCGTTAATTGGTTTTGCTGATGCCACATGGGCATCTGATGTCGATGATAGACGATCCACTTCGGAGTTCTGTATCTATTTTGGAGGGAATCTTATTGCATGGAGCTCTCGTAAGCAGTAAGTCATTGCAAGTTCTACTGCTGAGGCTGAATATAGGAGTGTTGCCTCTACTGCTGCTAATTTGATGTAGATTACGGCCTTGCTTAAGGAATTGCAAGTTGTCGTGCATGACCGAGCAACCTTGTGGTGTGATAATAGGAGTGATGTAGCTGTTTGGCTAATCTTGTGCTTCATTCAAAATTCAAGCATGTTGAGCTCGATTTATTTTTCGTTCGTGAAATGGTGGCTGCTGGAAAACTGCAAGTACATGAAGTTCCAGCCTATGAACAAGTTGCTGATGTGTTGACAAAGCAACTCTCAGCACCTATGTTTGTAAAACATCGTCAAAAACTCTTAGTCACTCGATTGTTTGGAATGTTGGATAGTATGGGGAATGTTGATCCTTTATCTGCTGTTTAGAAGGTTGGAGAGCATGGAGAATATTGATCTTCAATTAACCTGCTGTTTAGAAGCCTGGAAAGCATTGGGAATGTTGAGGCTTGATGGAAATGCAAAAGATGGGTGAATGTAATAGGTTTCCATTTGGTTATGAGTTTGTTAGCATTAGGTTGTTGAGATTTAGTTATGAAGCTGTTAGGCTTCTGTTATAGTTGGTTATATGTGTCCATAAAGCTATAAATAAGCTCAATTGTAACATCAGAAGTATCTTTCTCATTAACAAGGTTTAGAGTGCCTATTCTCTCTTATCTCCTTTCTTTACTCTTGTGTTGTGTTTGTGAACCTTGGCACACAGAGTGGGGAAATCGTAACCAACAATTTATCAAATAATTAATCTCACAAAAAGTAAAAGATTTCTATTTACTTTTTCTTTTGGATCTAAAAAATTATTAATTATAATCCCTATGCTATAAGAAAATTTGCACTTAAAAACTTGTACGTTCTTATTTAAACTATTTCTTAAAATATGCATCTAATTTTGTTTACCTAAATCAAACTAAAAAACATCTTCAAAAAAAGAAAGAAAATTTAGTACTGATATGGTTTTAATTGAGAACATTGATAATGATGAAACTTCTTGGAGCATTAAGTATTACATCCTTAATAAATAAATAAATAAATAATATTTTTTTAAAATGTTAACCGTCTATATCAGAAGATGTAAATTCTCACTTATCACTGTTAACTACTACAACACTCATTTGAACTTAGGTTGTGTGATACATCCATTCACAAGGCTAACATCAAGAGAAGATGAACTAAAGCTTCCAATTGATCCACACGACCAAGCCTTGAAAAGAAGAACAAAAGAGCAGCATACTTGCAATTGTTTTTTTAATGGGATCCTTATGTTATTTGGTCAACATATCTTCTGGAGTTACGACCAACTGTCTCTTAGATTTCTAACAGTTCTTGAATCGTATCAATATGATATTGGGAACTCAAGATACACTCATTTTAGTGAAGACAACGCATGCAAAAATTTCTATACAAGATTAATATAAGATTTTGTAAATATTATGAAATTTCATTATTTTTATTGATTATTTGTAATATAATTTAATATAGGATGATGCATTATATTTTAGGGTTAGATTTATTATTTTATTAAGAATTAGAATTAAAACATGTTTAATTTATTATTACTTTATTCATTAGCTATTAGGACTTTTAGAACTCATCTCTTATATAAATGAGGCTTTATTGAACTTTGTAAAACACATCATTTCTTGAGTACAATACATTGAGAGTTTATCTTTGCTACTATTGATTATTTGTGCCTTTGAAGCTTCTTTTCATTGAGTTCTTTTCAAGTTCTTTGTGAGAGAGATGTTCACACACCGGTTTGCCTCTTCATTGCGATTAGGAAAGCTGGTAAGAGCTGATTATCGAGTTTGCCTAATTAATCGTAACTAGGAGTGTTCATAGGACACTTATCCATCGATTTCCCTCATCTCCATTTTCTTCTTCATCATCATAATCATCATCATCATCAAATTACCATTCTCGCTCATAATCACCAAAACCCTAATTTTGGCTAAGTTATCTCTAACCTATTATATTCTTTATCTTTGTGTTTATTTCGTTCCCTTTATTCTATCTTATTTATCATCATCTTATCTCTCTTTTTCAATTTTCTAGCAACCTAAACTCCACAAAACCCTAGTTGTCGCACATTATCATCTTCTATCTTTTTCTCGTTCCTTGATCGAATCTAGAGCTTTCTAGGTTTGATTTTTCGACAAGAGCAACATTCATCATTTGCTGTCTCTTCTCTATCACTATGGGTAGAGGTCTAATTTGAATCTGGGTTTAGTTTAGACCTGGATTTGGGTAGATTTGAGTATGCTAGACAAAAGTCAATGTCTACACAATATAAGATCTTACATTTTTTTTAAAAGGATAAGATATTTCATTTTAATTAAATGAATCAAATAATATAATAGAATATTCTTAATAATTTTGTTAATTAATTTTGCATTTTGAGCACCTTATTACTAAATACAATCGGGGAGAAACAAAAGGGTTGAAAAAATTGTTCAATTTAGCATTTTTTATAGCGGGTAGAGATAATTAATGAGAATTTAATTAGATATAATTAATATTTATATATGGTGGTTGAAAAAGGAACGAGTAGTTGTAGATTAAATGCGCTGTCAAGTTGTTATTTTTTTTATTTTTTTATTTTCGACGGAATAATTCTTTCATCATAAATCATATTTATATATATTTTTAATTAAAATGAATAAAATTTCTTAAAAAATTATTGTTCTGTCATAAATTAAATTGATATTTTATTATTGAAATGAACAAAATTTGGGACGAAAAAATAATTTGGTCTGAAGCTGCAATCAGATGACAACTTTGTGAAGAAATATTTTATTTTCATCGGTAAATTATGACGGATTTTAAATTCATTGGAACTTTTTATCAATAATTTAATTTTTTGTAGTGTACGATCGTTTTTTAATAGTTTAGGTGATTATAATATAGTATATATTCATGATTTTATTAATTTATTGACAACACATGCATACATCTTGCAAACGCAATTATTAAAATCATAACCTCTTAAAAAAAAATTTTACTATTGAGATCACTTGATGAATTCATATATATATATATATATATATATACTATTTGAAAAGGTTTAATTAGAAAATAAGTACTCAAATTATATCGTTTTTTCCAAATAGTTGCTTAAACTTTTTTCTGATTCATCCATGTGCCTAACGTTACAAACATTACCAATTTAGGTGCTCTGACCGTAACGGTCATTAAATTATGTCGTTAAAGGACATGTGTTGCGTTCAGGTAGTTTTACAAATTTTATTTAAAATAAAAAACTTTAAATTATATTTTTTTAAAAACCTAAAATTTTTTAAAATATAAAAAACTCCAAACTTTGAAAATCCTAAATTTGATCCCTATACTCACATCGTCATTGCTATCAATTGAACCTAGACTCGATCGAGCCTCCACCCGACGATCACTCACGCGATGAACAACCAGTGATGGCATAGTTAAAATATCAACGACACGGCATTTGGGAAAAAATCGCAACATTTGTGTGACCCGACGGCGTGAGTGACGTCAAGGACGATGTCGACCGAAAAGAAAAACAGGGTAGGCATCATCAATGGTGGATGGGATTTGGGGATTTGAGGTTAAAGTTAGGGATTTGGTGTTGATTTTATGGATTTGAGGCTTTTTTTGTAGTTTTAGAAAAATTAGGGTTTTTTTATAAATATAATAATATTCTAAAGGTTTTTCTTAAATTTAAATAGAATTTTTAAAATTTTATAAAGGCTACACATGTCCTTTAACGACATAATTTAGCAGCAGTTACGATTTGGTTCCTTAAGTGATAACATTTATAACTTTAGACACTTGAATTAATAAAAAAAAGTTGGACACCTATTCAGAAAAAATGGTATAATATGAACACTGAATTTCTAATTAACCCATTTTAAAACGTATGATTTCTCCCCAATTTTATCCCTTTGACATCAAATACTTGTTATGCTTTCCGTTTTTGAAATTCCTTGACTCATACGTATATAATATGTGTTAAAAGTGTGAATATGAGACTGAATTAATTTCTCTTATGGAAATACAACATATATATATACAATCTAATCTAACTAATTAACTGATAATTAGTTACAACAGAAAAACAGAAATAACAAACTTAATTTCTCAACACTCCCCCTCAAGTTGGTGGATGAAAGATATTCTTCATCCCCAACTTGGATACAAGATATTCATGTTGTTGTACTCCCAAGGCTTTAGTAAAAATGTCTGCTAATTGTTCTGATGAAGATACAAACTCTGTCTTGATAAACCCCTCTTGTATTTTCTCCCTTATAAAATGACAATCAATTTCTATGTGCTTTGTGCGCTCATGATAAACTGGATTTGCTGCAATCTGAAGAGCAGCCTTGTTGTCACAATATAACTTGACTGGACATTTTCTTTCTAGACCAAGCTCATTGGCCAAACCATTCAACCATGTCAATTCTGCTGTTGTAACAGCCATGCTTCTATATTCGGCTTCAGCAGATGATCTGGCTACGACATTCTGCTTCTTAGATTTCCATGAAATCAATGAATTTCCAAGCTTAATGCAAAAACCAGAAACAGATCTCCTTGAAACAGGACATGCAGCCCAGTCTGAATCACAGTATGCTCTGATTTCACAGTTGCCATTTGAGTCCATTAGAATCCCTTGACCAGGATTCCCTTTAATATACCTCACTATTCTCAATGCAGAATGTAAATGGGACTCCTTGGGCTGTTGCATAAATTGACTCAAGTAATGCACAGCAAAGGTTATATCAGGTCTAGTATGTGTGAGATAAATGAGTCTTCCAACAAGTCTTTGATAAACGCTCTTATCAACCAACAACTTATCATCTTCATTACTCCCTTTTGTGCATAACTCATCATATTTTAATGTAGTAAGCCTAACATTTTTCTCAAAAGGAGTTCTTGCAGGCTTTGAACCACTCATTCCTGATTCCTCAATTAATTCAAGAGCATACTTGCGCTGATTAATTAGGATCCCTTCTTTTGACCTCATAATCTCAAATCCCAAAAAATACTTCAACTCACCAAGATCCTTCATTTTAAACCTTTTGTTTAACAAATTCTTCAAATCATTAATCAAACAACTATCATTGCCAGTAATCAACAAGTCATCAACATAAATCAACAAAACTACAATCTTCTTACCCTTTCTCATCGTGAACAGAGAATAATCAAACTTGCTCTGTTCATAACCAGCCCCTAAAAGAGCCTCAGTCAACTTTAAATTCCATTGCCTAGATGCTTGTTTTAGGCCATAGAGGGATTTTTGCAGTCTACACACCATATTCTCCCCCTGACTGCAAAAACCAGGAGGAAGTTCCATATATACCTCCTCAGACAAATCACCTTGTAAAAAGGCATTATATACATCAAGTTGAAACAGAGGCCAATCAAAAATAGAAGCAATGGCAAGAAGAAAACGAACAGTAACCAATTTAACTACTGGTGAGAAAGTATCCACATAATCCACACCTTCTCTCTGACTATAGCCCTTGGCCACCAAACGAGCTTTATATCTTTCTATTGTACCAGCAGCATTGTACTTAATCCGATAAACCCATTTACATCCAATGGGAACTTTTCCATAAGGTAAAGAAGCAACTGACCAAGTTTTATTTGTCTCAAGAGCAAGAATTTCATCCTTCATAGCCTGTACCCATTCTGGATGTTGAATGGCCTCATGATAGGATTTAGTTCAACAGAATTTGAAATGAAGGAAACAAAAGATTGTGTACGACAGGGAAGATGATTGTAAGAAATGAAATCTGAAATGGGATAGTTGGAGGTAGAAACAGAGTTGCAAATAAAATCATTTAACCATTGAGGTTGCTTAGGAACCCTAGTAGATTTTCTAACCAAGACTGGAGCTACTGGAACCATAGGAGTTTCTAACTGTTGTGATGATTGCCCAAGTTCAACACTAGAAGGAGAAATAATTGGGATAGCAGAAACAGGTTGCTGACCAAAAGAGAGGTTTAAAAAATCAGAATCAGGAACAGAAGGAGTGGAAGGAAAGAAAGAATCTGTTTGAACAGGAAAATGAAATGGAAACACTTGTTCATGAAAAATAACATCTCTATTGACAAGAAACTTTTTAGAAGTGAGATCAAACAAGAGATAACCTTTTTTAGTACTAGAATAACCCATGAAGACAGAAGGGAGGGCTCTAGGGGAAAATTTGTCAGTTGGTTTAGGGTCAGTAGCATAGCACAAACAACCAAAAACTTTCAGAATATTCATGTCAGGAGCTTTGTGATAAAGAAGTTCATAAGGAGTTTTCCATTGCAAAACAGAAGAAGGAAGTCTGTTGATAATGAAGCAAGATGTTAATACACATTCACCCCAGAATTTAATAGGTACTTTGGACTGAAAACGCAAAGCTCTAGCTACCTCTAAAAGATGTCTATGCTTTCTTTCAGCAACTCCATTTTGCTGTGGAGTCTGAACATATGAACTTTGGTGCAGAATACCAAGAGAAGAGAAAAAAGGAGAGCAATGAGAATTAAAAAATTCTGTACCATTGTCACTTCTAATAACTTTAGTGACAAAAGAAAATTGAGTAGAAGTAAAGGAAAGAAATTGTTTAAGGAACAAGACAGTATCAGTTTTAACTCTCAAGAGATAAACCCAAGTCATCCTTGTACAATCATCAACAATAGTCAGAAAATACCTATGACCACTATGAGTAGATATTCTATAAGGACCCCATAGATCTATGTGAATTAACTCAAAGGGTATTGAGGACCTAGTACAACTAAGAGGAAACGACAACCTAGTTTGTTTTGCTAAAGGACAAACATTACAAGTGTGAACAGACTGCACATCAAACTGATCAGAAACATAAGAAGAAAGTTTTCTCATAGTAGAAGCAGAAGCATGCCCAAATCTAGCATGCCAAGACTAGTTTTATTAGAAACAGAGATATCATGTACAGAATGAACACAAGATACATTCCCAGTACTAGCCAAAGAATTGGAAAACAAACCAGTAGCTCCTTTAGACTCAAAAATGTAAAGGCCATTAAACCTTCTACAAATCCCCTTGATCATGCCACTGTAGAGATCCTGCAGTATACAAATGTCAGGATGGAAAGAAAGTATACAACCATGATCTTTAACAAGGCGAGAAACAGAAAGTAAATTGTGAGAAAAGTTGGGAACAAACAGGACATTGGAAAGAACAATTTCAGAATTTAACCTATAAGAGCCTATGTGAGTAACAGTTTCAGTATGACCATTAGGCAAATGAACAAACCGATGGGAAGAACATGAAACAGGAAATTGAAAGCCCTTGAAAACCGACAAAATGTGATCAGTTGCACCAGTATCAATTATCCAATGTGCAGAAGAGTTACTGGAAGCAGGTAAATTACAAGCAACAGTACCTGCAAGATTCGCACTGGAATCTAAGTTTGAACTTTTGCTGAGCAAATTTAATATTTGATGATACTGCTCGGAGGTAAAGGAGGGCACTGCTGAAATAGTAGTGGACACGATCGAGCCATTCTCAGGTCCTCCATTAACAGCAGGCACAGAAGTAACAGCCATGGCAGCCTGAGGAACTTTTTTCTTGTTGAATTTAAAATCTGCTGGAAAGCCAATAAGCCTGTAACACCGATCACGGCTATGTCCCCGGACTTTACAGTAATCACATGTCCCGCTGAAACGTCTTCTGTCATTTCCTTTGGAAGCAGTTGTAAACATCACCGAAGCTTCAATGGGCGAGGCAGACAGTTGAGTTCGATGCAACTCCTCTTGAACAATCATGGAGTAAGCTTGGTTAACAGTAGGCAGGGGCTTCATGAGAAGTAGCTGACTTCGAATTGCAGAATAAGTCTCATTGAGACCCATGAGAAACTGGAATAACCGTTGTTGAGCCACATGAAACGTATTTTGCTGAGCAGCTTCGCAGTCACAAGTGGAGAAGGGAACAAGCGCCGTGTACTCGTCCCATAAAAGTTTGAGACGAGTGAAATATGCAGAAACAGATAAGTCACCTTGAACGAGCGAAGCAATGGATCGATGTAGGAAAAAAATCCTTGAGCCATCGATTTTATCAAATCGCTCTCTGAGATCTCTCCAAACAGCTTCAACATTCGAAGCAAATACTATACCAGCAGAAAGATCCTGACTAACAGAGTTCAGGATCCATGAGAGAACCAAAGCATTGCAACGCTCCCACTGAGTCTGCAGCAGTCCCTCATAATCGTCCCTTCGACAGGTTCCATCGACGAATCCGAGTTTATTCTTGGCCAGAAGCGCGATGCGCATAGACCTACTCCATAGATTGTAGGTCTCGACACCGGTAAGTTGTTGCGATACGAGGTGAACGCCCGGCGTGTCCGAAGGATGTAAGAAAAGAGGATGAGATGAATCGATTGTTTGAGCCATGAACCCTAAATGATATCAATTTGGGGAAAAACAGAAAGGCTTGAGGGAACGGGCCACAATCACTTTAGAGAGATTTGGGCCAAACAGGAAACCCAAGGAAAAATAACCTGGAGACTGATACCATGTTAAAAGTGTGAATATGAGACTGAATTAATTTCTCTTATGGAAATACAACATATATATATACAATCTAATCTAACTAATTAACTGATAATTAGTTACAACAGAAAAACAGAAATAACAAACTTAATTTCTCAACAATATGTTTTAATATGATAAAGGTTTCTGTATTATTTTAAAATTTAAAATTTAGTATATGTTTTTTATATTCTTATGAAATTGATTTTATTTATTATTTATTATTTTAAAATTTTGAAAGAAGAGGAAGGTCCTGATATATTTAAACACATTTATATTATATTATTCCTTTATAATGAAATAGGCCGTGAAGATATATTTGTTCAAATCCAATGTACTTAAGTCTCTTTTAACCAAAACATTATATTAATGTAATCTATACATACTTATTAGTTTACCCTCTTGATGCGATTTCATTGTTTTTTTATTGACCGAATTTTATATAATTTATTCGTAAGAAGAATCTATATGTATAAATTTTATTTATAAATTAAAAATTGGTTGACAAAATGAATCTTAATCCGGTCCGAAGTCCTTTTTTATTATTTAGTTGACTTTTTGATATTATTATTTTGGTCAACAAATTAGGACACCTTATTAGCCCCTAATATTTTCATTAGGACACTTCATCAATATTTCATGCTTGCAATGTTCCTAATGAAAAGGGACATGCCAATTTTAAAATAAGATATTTTAGTAGTTGCCTGAAGCACTCTTTTGCGAAAGTCAAATTTTGAAAATGATATATTTTAAAATCATATAAATATTTTGATTTAGCCTGCACTATATTATGAAACTTTAATTTAGAATAATTAACACGTAAAATTTTGGTTCTAGTTTAATTTTATTCACAAAATTTAGTTTCATATTTAACGTTGTTTTACAGTTAATGGTGTTAGTAACATGTATAATATGATTTTTAGAATATGTATAATATTGATGGATTTATTATAGTTCTAGTATCATTCATGCTATTATCCCTTTTATTATTTTATGTAATTTCCTTAATCAGCTTGTGCCGCAAAAGCTTCCTTAATCACTGAATGATCTTAGTGGTTAAAGAGAGTGTTGTTTTCTCTTAAGGTATTGAGTTCGAGTAGTTATGTCCACATGATATGTGCATTATTAATGGTTAAGAAAAATTATGAACATATGCTACATTGTAATTCGATGCTTCTAATTTTTTAAATCCATTAAATTGTATAATGAAAAAATTATCTACGATTTTTGGCATTCAAAACAAAAATCTCAACTTGCTTGAGGAATGAAAATCAAACGAAATTAATAGAGAGGTGTGTTTTTAGCTAAAAATGGCAAAAAAGGTTGGCCTTGGGAATGTGAAGCACTTGTAATATTAAAAGTGCATTGATTTCTCTTAGGGTTAGGTGGTGGTTAACTATTTTTGGCAATGCCTTGATTTCAATAGAAATGGGTCATTGAATTTTTATAGGAATGGGCCCTTCATGCTTCTAAATATAGAAAGTCTTGATGGGTTGATTGGGTGATGGAGATAAGGTTCTGCTCTTTTTGTCCACTAAGAAATCCTCGAGGGAAAAAGATGATGGGAGGCTGAATTTCAAGCAGAATGGCACCATCAACGGAGTTTATGAATGCCTGCAAACTCATTTTCTTTGAATATAACGAATATTTTTTATTTTCTATAATTAAATCAATTTAATAACTCCCATTATTTTATGTAAATAAAATTTAAAATAGGTTATACATCTGCTTTATAATTAACTTTTAATATATTATAAAATTACATGCCATCTTACTGATACTATTTTGACGACAACGACTATCGATTTTGATGCATAAGGGCTTAGTAAGGGAAGAAGAAATGATTTAGGGGGTGAGGTCATCGAGAGTGTAGTAGCTTGGGGGTTATGGTCTGGGATGAGACTGTCGATGAACCATCATCCATCGATATGAGGGTGAGATTGACCATGATGAACGTCGGATGGGGCTGAAATTTAGTGTTTAGGGTTTGAGTATAGGAATTGAGGTATGATTTGGGAATTTAAGATTCGGATTTAAAATTTAACGAATATGATCTAGGTTTTGTAATTTTATTTCTTATTATAATCTTATATGGTATTAAATATTAATAAAATATACATGTCATAGAAAATACTAATAAATTAATTCATATAGTCGTAAAATAATTGAAACAATAGTAATTAAATTAAAATTTTATAAATTTCAATGACTAAAGTAGAACTAAAATAATAATCGAATAATGAATGATTGGTTTATCAACCCCTATTTAAAATACAAATTTTAATAAATTCAGAGTTGAAACGAACCAACTTATCTTAGTGGTTAAAGGAATCGTTGTTGTTTTTAAAAGTCACGAGTTCAAACACCAACAACTGCAGTAGGATAATTGATCGTTCAATTTTTAAATTATTGATAATATTTAGAACATATACTAATTTATACTCACTTTAGCTTAATAAAAACATCGAAAAAGCCCAATCACTGTGAAATCAAATTTAAAAGGTCCTCACAAAATTAGGTGTTTATAAGTATGGTTGACTTGCATCACACCACAATATAATTATATAAAAGGCTTAAACTAAAAAAAATCCCAAAATTATACTCATTTTTTTGCTTTAAGCCCCTAAACTATTCTCGGTTAAAGTAAGTCCTTAAACAATCATATGTAGTCACTTTAAGTACCTAAACTATTTTTGGTCAAAATAAATCCCTAAACTATGTCTCTTTTTTGCTTCAAGCTCTTAAACTATTTTTTGGTCAAAAGAAGTATATAATTTTGTGTGACGTGTCAATATCTTATTGGCTGAAAAACATTTTTCTAATTGGAAAAATGATAGGACGTAAAATGATTTAATATAATAGTTTAAGTACTTAATTTGATCAAAATATAGTTGAGGTGCTTAAAACAAAAAGATGACATAATTTAAGTACTTATTTTTACTTTAAGCCTATATAAAAATATAATTATTATTTTAAAAGTGTATATTTTTGGTCATTCTAACCATAAACATATAACGTCTCTTAAAATTAAAGGAAAATTTTAAAATTATTTTGATTATAAAAGAAGTGAAATTCACTTGTATTATTTGAAATTAAGAAGAAAAAAGGAAATAAATTATTAGATAAAAATCAGAGAGAAAATTACATAATATGAGAACGATTTTATCACTCATTATGAGAAGTGAAATTTGTATAAAAGATTTTTTTGGATAATTTTTACCTAGGGTATAAGGGGAAGGGGAAGGGGAAGGGGAAGGGGAAGGGGAAGGGAAGGGAAATTCTACTCTTAATGTGATTGAATTCACAATTTAAGAGAAAGGAAAAGTGTCAAATAAGAGTTTTTAAATACTTATTTTTAGAAATTAAGTTAACAAAGATATATCTTTGATTATGTCAATGATATCTTATGTCACACCAACTTCATGCCATGACAAGGCACATGTGTCTTTGATCACATATGAGATTCATTATTCTTTTTTTATGAATTGGAGTAGGTTCAAAACTAAATGTTTTCCTTTAGTTTGCCTCTTCTTGGGGAGGCTTCATATTATTGTTTAGAAAAGATTGGAGGATCCTCCGATTTGCTTCGACTTCGTAAAAAAATTAGGTGTAAAGGGATTAGAGCAATGAACATTGTATGTCAGTGTTTTAATCAAAAAATCTCCTTCCATAAAAAATTCACCCTATCAGACACCTATTTCTAACTATTTCTTGATCCAGCATCCTTTTTCAGGAGAGAGAAAGAGACGTTGTGCACATATTGCGCCTTTGATGGGAGAGAGAGAGAAGGCGCGTCGCATGAAACGTGCCTCTCACCTAAGGCGTGTCCTAGGAAATGTGCCTCCATTGAATGGTGCATCCTAGGAAATGCGCATCCCTTGAATAGCGCATCCTACGGTACACGCCTCTTTTGATCGGTAGTTTTAGGTTTAAGGTTTTAGTTTAAGATGATTTTAGGGTTTGTTAGTGGTTTAGGTCATTTTCTTAGTGGTTTAGGTTATATTTGTATGGTTTAGGGTTTTTAAATAAGTTAAAATTTGGTTGTTAGGATGTTTGTATTTTTAGTTGTATGTTAGATTGTAAAAAATAAACGTTAAACATTTAATTGGAAAAATACATAGATATAAGAAATAAAAAAGTTGAAATCACATTAATCGAAACTAAAAGGAAATGGAATAACATAAGTTGAAACATAAGATGATATGATTACATGAGTGGTGGTCAACGGCTACGTGATGATAAAATAGATGAACAATTTTTCCTATTGTGGTAGGGGTTTCTGCAATGACCACATCTTAAGTTTTGTCTTGACGTCTCTCGAATATCAATATCACAATGAATTCGAGTGGATTTTGGATGACCTAACTCCCTTAATAAGTATAGATTCGATATAATTGGAAGCCAAGTCTGAACCTCATTTGGGTATTTGTTATTACATATGGGGGAAACTCATATTCATATGCCTTGAATACTTCATAAAGTTAGTATATGGGATCCACGTAACGCTTATAGTCTTGACGAGAAAATGAGCAAGTTGCTATGACATGGGAGCATGGATACTTGAAAGCTTGGAAAAACTCATAATCACAATATCTTTCCCGTAGATTAACTCTGAAAGAGTTAGATTCAATCCCTTGTAGGGGTCGTGGCATTTATGTGACCCGAAATAATTCTTGGGTGCGAGAAAAGCTTATTATGGACATGATGTTTGATGCTGCAACCTTTAGTTGTAGATCTACTACTAATCGTGGGTGATAAACATGATCGTTTTGTATCCAAATAAGAGCTTATCCCCGAGCTTGGCAAAAAGTTGACCCAAATAGAAATATGTCATTTTAGCCAAAACAGTCACTGATAAATGACGAGCGGCATTTAAGGTTGAATTGATTGCCTTAGTCAAGTTGGTTGTCATATACCCATATCGATATCCACCATCGTATGCGTTTTTCCACTTTTTTGTTGTTGATTTCATTGATGTAATTGTATCCATTTTCATTTTTCCCTCGTAATTCTTGAAGCATATCCTCAAATGTTTGAGGTGACAGTTCGTAACCTAAGCAAAATGAAGTAGTTAGTATAAAAAATGAAAATGAGTGAGAAATGAAATTGGGGAAAATGTAACATACCCATGTGTATAATTAATTGTCGTTCATCGTTCTTCTTATATCTACCATGATAGTTTGTAGCAATATGTCAGATATATAGATAATGTTGGGCGTTTGGGGGTTTCCACATTGGACCCAAAGAGTCCATTGATGCTTTGATCCTAACTCCTCAATCTGAAATGATACAAATACAATCCCAGGTGATATCATGTAGTCGTAGATTTCTTAGGATAAAAGCCAAAGACTATGTATCTTCTCATTCAACAAGGGCAAAGGCAACACGAAGAGTGTTGCGATTACCATCTTGAATAACTGCCAATAATAAAACTCACTTGTATTTCCCATACAAGAATGTACCATCAATTTGGACAACGAGTTTACATTATTTGACTGTATTAATGCATTGTGGGCAAGTCTACAAAATACGATGAAATTTACAGCAATATCGAAGAACTCGATCATTGTGGTAGGCATGGCGAGTTTCGAACTCAACTACTATCCCAGGATTAACTCATTGAATCAGGTTAAACCAACTGGGTAGTTAGTTGTAAGATGAATCCTATTCATCGTGTAGTTTTATAATGACACTCTGTTTTGCCTTCCACGTTTTTTAGGAGATATTGTACCCCTATTGAGATCGTATTACAGAAATCATCATTGCAATAGGTACGTGGGAGCTTGCTTTGACCAAGGGCATGATGGCTTGGAAAATGTTGTTGGAGTCCAAATTTTGATGGTCCTGGTTGATCCCTTATGCACAACATGTATGAGGGTCGTTGTATTTTGTTAGTTCCCATCTGTCAGTCTTCTTTCTCTTTGAAACACGAACCATCCAGTTGCATCTGTTATTGCGTTGGAAACAATAACAGACATACTTTTCAGTGGTTTGAATGCTATTGCGATGCCTAATTATGTTTGAACCATGCTTCCGGATCTTCATCATCTATCTCTGTGTTCCCAAACTCATTCAGTTTTATGTGTTCGGTAGTCAAACTCGAAGCATCATCATCAATATCATTAAAGTCTACAAACAAATCCACATGAGATACAGAAAGAGAGTAGTATGTCTCAATCATTTCACAAAGGTCAACATCATCGCTTAGAAGAAACCTCTTAAATGAAACATGCAACCTATAATATAGCAAAGAGATTCTTCTTTTCCTCCCGAGTTTAACCTTTCTTTCTATTTTACGCTTCAACTCCTCAAGTGAATTTTTGTTGTTGAAAGACATACTTAAATTTTTTTGTTGAAAGAAATACTTAAATTTTTGCAATAAAAAAATTTGTCTGAATAGTAGCCATTCTATCTAAACAACTCAAGCTTTTGCCTGAATAGATTAAAATTAGCTTTCACCTCGCACATATATATAGCCTTACAAAGTGTGTCCTATAAAACGAGTCTACCCAATTTATTGTATCCTCTTTGTCCTTTTTCGTAAAAAAAACATTAAACATCATTAAAAAACATACTTTATATAAATACAAAATAACGAATAAAGAAACATAACAAGATGAAAAAAAACCAAATAAGCGATAAAAACATAAAAATAAATAATAAATACATAAATACATAAAAAGAAACATAACAATTTGATACAAAATACATAAAAAAAACAAAATAATATTCAAATACATAATAAATAAATAATTAATAAATACATTACAATTTTATTATATCTATCGATATCTCCTAGAATGTTTTCTGTAAGGTAGTGGTCGTCTAGTTTGAGAAGGGTTTCTTCTTATCTATTGTTGTTGCTCCTCTTCATTCTCCTCCTCGTCATCATCCTTGTTGTCTTCATCATTATCATCAGTCTCAACAATATTATCTCAGTAAGGAGTGAATGCTGATGTATCAACTCGGTAGAATAAGGATCCTAGAGGTGTTTGACAGACTATCCCACCACTCCTGCAAAAAATGTGAAAAACTGGACATCGTTGTATGTGATGCATAGTACGGGTATAGTGTTTCTGGTGGAGGACCACCCGTAAGATAACTCGCATAGGAACTGAATGTCGGATTCGTAAGCATAGATGAAAAATACTCGCCAGGGGTGTCATAAAACTAGGGATGGAAAAAAACCCGAACCCGACGAGAAAAATCGAAAACCGAATTAAACGGGGATGGGGAAAAACCGTTTATGCTAAACGAGAATGGGGACAGATTTAGTAATCCCAGCCCCAATTACCCAGCCCGATAAATATTAAAAATAATTATTATATATATATATATATAATATTAATAAATTTAATTGAAATTAAAAAATATATATAGTATTTATAAATTTAATTTAAATATATATACCCGACCCGATACCCGTTTAAATAACCATTTATACTAAACGGGGATACCCGTTTCCCCGCGGTTTTTAAGGGAGAATGGGTACGAGTTTTTTAAACGGGGACGGGGATGGGGGGACCAATACCCTGCCCGAACCCGGCCCGTTGCCATCCCTACATAAAACTCTGTGGCCTCTGTACGTAGCTATACGGTTATGCCAAATGAACCGACGGATGTGGAATATCAACTGGTGAATATGGCATATGAACCGACAGTGAGGGCATCTTCTTTTTATCCAATAGTGGGGGGACGATGATGTTGCAATGTCAAACATCTTGGTCGTCCATAATGAATTGACCCCCTCGTGTTTCCTCCGAAAGTAAGAATGACTTTCTGTTTACATTGAATCATTCTATATAGCCAAGTGAAACCATGCAACCAGTTTCTAATATATATTATCGATAGGGCAAGCGTTGATGACAGATCTTCCATATCACCAACCAATCTCTGTGTTCCACCAACCAATTCACCTCTTTCTTGCCCAGCTTATCAACATTATGCATGTTTTCCATGTTTCTTTGTGCTTCGGGAATATATTGTGTAAAACCAAATTTATGAAGCACACGATTAATCGGATGCCACTCAACAATAACATAACAAATAAAAGCAACAATCGTTATCCATACATCCAATAGGCCACTCATGTTAGGTGGGATGCAAACCCTCAATTCATCATTCAAATACGACAACCATATGAACTAAAACAAAAAATAAAGATTTCTTATCAAAATTAAAATGAGATTCAAACTATATTAATACAATTAAATCAAAAATGATAATAAAAAACATTCATCTCCACCAACTTTCTGGTCAATCAATAATTGGATATCTTCTAATTCTTGTGGGATATCACAATGATTTTTCATTTTATTTGACCACCTAATTAATATAAAAAATATATATGTCATTCTATAATAATAAAGAAATATTATTTAAAAATAAATTTATTCTTGATACTTTGACAGTAATGGAAAGGCATATGGGTCATTCATGATCGGGCACAAAAAAGGCATGTGGTACCATGCCCACGATTGAAAAAAGCATGAGATACCCGCCAATAACAGTCTTACTATATTTTTTGACCAACACATTTCTCTAAATAAAAATGCCAACACCGTAGACCATTAACTCAATGTGTCAGCTTCTTCAAAATCAATCAGATACCACAACCACATACAATGCACCTGATTCCAAGATTTGTTGGGCATCAATATCCCTCCAATGAGTTGTAGAATATATGCCCAACAAAATGCTTTTGTGTCGTCCTCCGAACAATTTTCGGACAACTCTTTAAATTCACTTTTTAGTCACGATAATCTTATTTGATCACTGTTGAAACTGGGCGACGTCTTCCCAAGATACTCCATGCATAGACCCCCCCAATCATCATCTGCCACACCACATATGACAGTTCCATCTACCGGTAGCCCGAGTTGCATTGAAATATCCTCCAGTGTAATCGTGCACTCCCACATGATAGATGGAACATGTGAGTGTCTGGCCTCCATCTCTCAATGAGTGTAGAAATCAAGGCGGGTTCAAGTTTACAACCTCATTCAACTTTTGCTAAGTAATTGAATCCAACCATTGACAAATATGGCTAGATACGCCTCAGTGTTGTCATCTTCTGTTTGCAAATAAAAACTTCTAATATACGATCATTTTCCTAATAAATAAATTCTGAGCATTAAAATTTGAACTACTATTTATGTGTTCTTTAAATAAATTCTAACAATTTAAATCATATATAATTGATTCCATAATATTCGTAAATTTAAAATGAATATAGTTCAATATTCTTACCGTATCCGCAAAATGACTCGAAATATGTTTAACATCCAATCACAATAACTAATTATACCTTTGGTAAAAACTCTTTTTTTCTCTCTTTCGTATTCTTTAAAACTTCAATATCAAATGACATTCATTGTTTATAATTTTATTATGGATCACAAATTATGTTTTTTCTTTTAAATCAAAAAAGATAAATCGTTTGCGAAGGTCATAATTTGATCATTCCCCCTAACAAAAATATTAACACAGATACCGAGATGATTAGGATGGTTATAAGTCAATAAAGTGATGGACCAGTGAACTTCGCAATCATCAGGAGATATTAGTCGGAGCAAACCTAGTTTTGATGACAAGGAAATCTTGAATCCAGTACAGTTTGCCATGTCAATATTTGTGAACTAATAATTGGGGAACTGTTTAAATCATTGATTTCAGGTGTTCATGGTTCTTACACAAGTTGGACAATATATATACTCCATTTGTTTATATGGGTTGGAAAAGTTACATTGGTAGAAGTGTAATAACTCGATGACTTTAACAGATGATGAAGTTTCTGATCCCAAATTAACCTAATTTATTAATGAAAGTGGATTTTATAATTATTTTGGCTCTGTAACCTAGCCATAGCTACAGAATAGAACATTCATTTACCACCTGTCTCAAAGAAAGTGCTCACAAAAATCTGCAATTTTTTTTACTGAATTTGTTTCCTTGAACGTAACAAAAGAGGATTTGCCAATGCTGAAATTACTCCAACTAATATACATAACATTGGAAGTGGAGAGAGGAAACAAATTCACCACAACATAAGGGAAGAACAAAAAGGAAAAGTTTTACAAGGACATCAAAAGAACAAAAAAGAAAAAGAAAAACCCTCCCTCTCATTGACACTTTATCTACCCATCACGAATGTAAATATCGATTGTTATATAGTGATAAAGTTGTCGTCCCAAATCATTATTATACAACTACGATATTTATAATGACTACAGCTGTAACCGTAATTTAAATCTCTAACCCTATCAATATACGTTACATAAAAAAAAGCTTAGGCTAAGCAGAACAAAGAAGATTTATTTGCTAATAATTAAGAAGAAATAACATTCACAAGCTTCTAGCCATCATTTCCTGGAATCTCCTGTAAGACTCTTGCTTCTCCAACATAAACTTTTCATGACAATGGGCTATAAACAATTCTGCTAGCTTATCAATCTCATTAAGATCCGCCTCAGCCGTGGAATTCCCATTAGCCTTCTTTTCTTCTAGCCATTGAAGGTAACCCGAAAGCTCAGACTCCACAGTATCCTCCTCACATTGCTCAGCTGAAATCATTGAATCCCAGATCGAATCATAGTACGAATGAGTTGCGGTGCACCCTTCGAGTACCGGAGCCGGAACCGGTGTAACATGTGAAGAACGCCAATTATAGTGTAGCCTAAATGAACCAAAGACGAGCTTCTTGTGCTTGTACTTGTTTTTTGTGGTCTTTGAGTAGGAAATCAAGTATCTTATAGGCTTATTTTGCTTACAGATTCGAGTGAAAGTGGACTTTGCTTTTGAAAATGCTCGGATTAGACGGCAAGCCTGAGCATAGACAAGGGTGTGAATTTGGCTTTTGATTTTCGTGGAGCTTAAAGAAGAAGATGGCTTTGGTCTCAAAGAAAAGGGTGGAAGGAGGAGCATGGTCTTTAGGTAAGGACCAACCACCATTTTTAATTTGAACATTTTGTGTACGGGAATCCTGAACCATGTTCTCTAATGGAGTTATAAAGGGTCTTGATTACTAATTTGCCACTTGACTTTTATGTTATTTGAAGCTTTGCCACCCAATTTGTTGATTTATTAGGAATAGTGTTGCAGTGTTGCCTTTTGTCTCTTCCAAGGATTTTAGAGTTGGATAACACCCTGTTAGGGTACACTTGCACCAACCAAATGTGACTGATTAGGGATAATAAGTCACTCTTTCTCCAAAAACCCTTATATTTAACCTCCTTTATCTCAGTAAATGTCTAATTTCTTTCGATTTGCCCCATAACTAAATACGGGTTCGAATCCGGTAATCATAATTCTGCTGTGCAACGAGAAAATCTACGGTTAATTTATGACAGGTTTTTAATCTAAAATGTTATTTGTCTATTCTCAACAGTAATACAATTGATAATAATTTCAGTTACAATCGAGAATGTTACATTACAACAACAGATTTTCACCTAAAATGTTATCGTGTTTAATCTAAAAATTCAGACAATTTATAATAATTTCGGTTACAATAGAGAATGTTACATAAATTTTTTGACAACAATTTTTAAATTGTAATCAAAATAATTATGTAATTTATATAATTTATTATAAATAACTTAATATTTTCGATTTCAACCAACCTGAAATATTATCCAGTTTATTTAAAAAAGTTAGGCAATTGATAAATTTTTTTTGACCGGATGTATTTTGGAGTCCTTAAAATCTTAGGCCATGGCAGGGAATCTTTTGGACTTTGGAAGCAAGCAAATCTCAAGGATTCCCCCCCCCCCACATGACCGGCTTACATAGTTTGAACTCTGCAACATCTTTCACTATTTAAAAAGTGGAACCGGGGCCATTTATGGCAAAGTGACTTGGAGATGAGGTCTATGAATCAGCTATGGTAGGTTTTAACATCTAAAAATCATTAAAAATACAGTAAACAAGCCACTCGTGATCGGCTATTAAGGCTTAATATCCGCCAAAATTACCACTCCAAGGAATAAAATAATTTTCCTGCTGGGTTATCACCTATCTGACTGTGTTTTGGAGTTTAATACCTCTCGTCTTCAACAACTAAACAATTAATTTCTGTTTTTCTTTTGTTGCGATTCAAATGTCATTTCTTTAAAAAAATATCTCTCTGTGTTCACCAACTTGCAAATACTTATTTGGATACAGAAAGAGAAAAGGGGCACTGAAATTCCACATTTTAAAGTTAAACTAAGTACTGAAAGCGGTATTAAGAATAAAGAACGTGTCTTTTTCTACTGAGGTAGCCATGCATAATTTCCTCGCAACTTTGGCCTCGGACTGATATAAATCGCAGTTAATTAAGCTTGGAAAGTCTGCTTGTATTCCTGTAGATACGGGGGAGTAGTTGTAGACTTTTGGGAAAATACAGATATGCCATATGTGGTTGAAGACGACAGGGTTTTTGACCTATAAGTAATTAGTAAAACACATGGGACCAAGATCCCAACTTATCACTTTCCACCAAAATTTTGAAAAGGAAAACAAAACCAATTGTGATATGGAGTTTTGTAGACTTATTGTGGAAAAAAACAACTGATCGATCCATAATTATTATCTAAATGGAGGTTAAGGATCTAATCGAATTAAAAAAATTGGAAATCTGGAGTGAAAAGAACAGAAAGAAAATAAATTTTGAGTTCGTTTAGTAGGGAAAAAAAGTGAGAAAAAATGAGAAAGATATTAGGGAAAATGTGAAAGATGTGAGTTTGGTTCAAAATATATTTTTTGAAGAGTCGAATTTTATTTTCTCCTTTTTTTTACCTCTATCAAGTAATGGATTAATTGAGTGATTTCGGTGGTTAAAAAGAATGTTTTTTATTTAGATCTTAAGTTCAAACAGTTATGTATGTAGGGTGTGTTGTCAATAATTAAAAAATATTATAAATATATATTATCTTATAATCACATCATACTATTAAAAAAATTAATTAAATACTGAATAAAAGATTTAAATATACATATGGTACTTCAACTAGGAACCTACTCCCAAGTTGGTACATAAAGAACTTTTACTTCTAAGGTGATATATGAACTAAGCACTATTAAATTAGTAATGGATCAAACACTTAAAATAATAAAAAAAAAGTTAGACATTTACATTAGCCGAAAAAAATAGGCGCCTAAATGAAAAAAAGAGATATAATTTAGATTTTTTATATTAAGTCTTATATTTTAGCCTGAATATAAGAATCATAAGAAAGTGCAGTTGCTTATATATTTAATCAGATTATTGATTTATTACAGAAAACCAAGTCAGGAAAATATGTTAATTAACCCAAATTAGCAACATTATTTTATTTTACATTTTATTATAATTAACTTCTAACAGTTCAAGTTCAAGTGAAAGAAAGAAAAAAACAGTAATGTGTAGTGGTTCTATTAAAGTTCGTACATTGAAACAAATAAAGAAGTCTGTTCTTTTTCTTCTTCTTTTTTCTGACAGACAACAGATCATATGTACTGTAATTTCTTTGGAGGGTGTTGGGAATTAAATAAGGAAGTCTCCATATTTAAACAAGTCACCAGTTGGAATCCCTATAATGTCAGGATCCAATGTTCCATGTGTTTTTAATTAATGTTTGTTACAAGACCGACTTTGAAAAACAGTGGGATCTCCCTTCCCTTTACCATATTAATCTGGTGGGACTTCAATTATTTCTTTTGGGGAATCTAATCCATAAATAACTAACTGAGATGCCATTGCCATCCTTTGGAACCTTCCAACTAAGCTCTCACATTAAACATAATCTTGGTCAATAATCAAGATTTGCATCTCACAAACTACAAGCATGTTCGAGACAAAATCCCAAACATGCTTCTGAACAAAACAAGAAAACAGCTAAACCTCAGATGAAAATGGTCACATGATCCTTAAAGTTAATACACGGTAAGGTTTGAATTTGCTTCCCCCCCCCCCTTTAATCGGTTAGATAAAGGTAAATTAAGTGACATTGGAAGATTGGAATACATAATCTTTTATCTTTATTATATTCCTTGGGATAAGTTGTGACAATCATAGAAAGTGCCTTGTAATTCAATAGTTGAAGTTTCAACTTCCCCTACCCCCCATCTTGTCTAGTTCTTTTTTCAGTTTTTTTTCTTTGTACTCACTCTTTTAAGGTTTATTTTGACTAATCTGGATCGATTCACGTCGCACACATATCTTTGGTGGTTGAGTCTCCCATCGGAGATTTTTTTTGTATACACAATAATTCAAACTTGAAATCTTGCTTAAACGATATTAAGTTATCTATCACTTGAACAAATTATGTTGGTAAATAATGTCTTAAATTCATAAAAGAAAAGAAAAGCATGAATATTTGGGGGGAAAAGTATTTTATAGCTACATGTGCTACAACACGTAGTGTATTTTGGTTTATATACTTTAAAATTTAAAAAATAATTTATACATTATGCAGATCAACCAATTGTTAATTTTGAGAGGTTTAGTGATAGATTACATTTATCTGATTCATTAGGGTAAACTACACGGGTGACCATTTAACTATGGTTAAAAATCAATTTGACCACCGAAATTTTAATTTAATCAATCAGACCACCCAACTATTTAAATGGTTCAATCAAGCTACCCGCTGTTAGTTTTTAACAGAGATGGTGATGTGTCCGTTAATAAAAATGACATAATTATACATTTGGTCTTTAATATTTATAAATCCTATCAATTTGGATATAAATTATTTTAATTAAAATAAATTTAATATCCAATTAAATGGTGACACATATCATTACCTAGTTGGAGCATATTTTCTTAATTTTTTTATTTATGTAATATATTTATTTTTCTACCAACCACCTTATTAAAGTGAGAAAATAATGAGTGAAAGTGTGCCCGGATAGAATCAAACTTAGGTCACCCGGTTAACCAAGGTCACACCTAAACCACTGCACCAAGTCCCCTTTTAGTTCCAAATCACAACATGTTTTATATATTTATTTCATTTACTGACAGAAAAAAAGAAGAAATAAAAATGCAAATTGGGATAAAGGATTAAATTAAAGTTCAATCACATATTTGAATATAATTTACAATTTTTTATTGCTTTTAATTTTTATTAATGGAAGAAATAATTCTTAACTTTTATTAATAAAAAACTTTATTTTTTTTTATTAATTATAATTTAATATTGTATATAGCTATTAAATTATAATTAATAAATACAATCAATAATTATTTATTCAATTAAAAATTATAATTAATAAATAAAAGTCTATAATTATTTATTTGATTAAAATTTTAAAATATAAAAAACTGTAAATTAATAATTAATGATTTTCCTATTCAAAATAGAGATCGGTAATAGGTATTTGGTTCGAATAAAGGTTATGTCGGTACATCGAAGGCGACTGTCGGCGACGAGGGTGCACCGACAACAGCCTCCACGAGTCAGGGAGTCACAATCAACCTTATTGTAACACCAAGCGGCTGACCACCATACGACAACTGTGGTAGCACGTAACCTGAGCGATCAGGGGTGCTTTCCATGGCCGACAGTACTGTTCAGTCGCGACTTAGGTCGGCTGGACCTTCCCCGACAGTAACTCGACACTATCCTAATTTGATTTGGAACTAAAAGGGGATTTGGTGCAGTTGTTTAGACCTGACCTTGGCTAAACGGGTGACCTAAGTTTGATTCCATCTAGACACACTTTCACTTATTATTTTCTCACTTTAATAAGGTGGTAACACGTGTCACCACCTTACTGATAGAAAAATAAATATATTACATAAATAAAAAATTAAGAAAATATGCTCCAACTAGGTAATTACATGTGTCACCAATTAATTGGATATTAAATTTTATTTTAATTAAAATAAATTATATCTAAATTGACAGGATTTATAAATATTAAGGACCAAATGTATAATTATGCCATTTTTATTAACGGACATGTCACCATCTCTGTTAAAAACTAACGGTGGGTAGTTTGATTGAACTATTTAAATTATTGGGTAGTCTGATTGATTCAATTGAAACTTTGATTGTCAAATTGATTTTTGACCATAGTTGGGTGGTCACCCATGTAGTTTACCCGATTCATTATAACTTAGCTCGAGTTATCGCAATTTATCTGACCTGATTTCATATCTTATTAATCTATAATTCAAATTAAAGTATAATGAAAGTATTACAAACATTAATTTAATTTTTCTCTTAAAGTGATTCTCTGGTCTTTATTTCAAAATGTTGCCTTTGACAGTGATTTTTATACCGTTGCCTTTTTTTCTTATTTTTTTCTTTTTACTTAATTTTCTTTTAGTTTAGATCTAAACTAATTACTCTCTGTTTTGATTTCCTGCTTTTTACATATTAATGAAGCATTTGTTTTTTTCTTCTATTTTTATGCCACAATTTTATTTATTGTTATGATAGTTTGGTGTTTCGTGTTGCATTTATGTCTGCGCATCTCCTAATATGAAAAGATCAACATTCTCATATAATTAGATTCTCTTTTGCCACAGTTTATCGATGTATTCAAATTTGATCGTGGAGCAATTTTTCATATTGGTTCTCTAAACTCTTCACATCTAGGGTTGTAAACAAGACGAGATAGATCGAGAGTTACTTGAGTTGAACTCGATCAAAACTCACATCAAATGGACTCTAGTCGAGCTCGACTCAAGTATTTATCGAGTTGAAACGAGCTATTTGATATTGGACTTGTAAAGCTAGTGAGCAACTCAAAAAATAATATATTAAAATTTTAATTTTTAAAATTAAATTCTTAATAATATTAACATATTTATAAGTTATTTTTAAAATACATTATAAGATTTTTCATGTAATTAAGGTTCATGTTCGAATTCGAGTTTCAAAATCTTAACGAGTTTTAGAGTCGAGTAGAGTCGAGTTCAGCTTTAAACTTTTAGAGACGAACTCAATAATACTTGAGCTTAACTCGATTCGTTTACATCTCTATCCGCGCCTATATCAATATTGCTCTAGTTTTGAATAGATAAAAAAAGAATTCTTTATGACTGCCAAGTTTTTTTTTAGATAAAGGGTATATTTAAAAGAAGAAAAAAAGTAATATTATTTTCTTCATGTCTATTGGGTATATTTTTCATGCATTATGATCCGGTTATCTGCAACTATACTGACGAAAGGTAGTTGCAAGTTAAAGGCAGCTTTGGTTCATACACTCGTAATCAAGATTTCGATTCTCACTCTCTATTTCTATTCCGAAGCTAAATCTTATGTATTTGCATTATATAATTTTATGTTAAATTAATTAATAAAAATCATCAAAAGTTAATTCAAATGGATTTAGTTTAAAATTTTGATGATGTGTTAATATTTTTATTTTATTTTTTTGAATTCAGATGAGGCAAAGTACTTGAGCAATTACATCAAATTTCACATAAAGAGGGTCAGCAATGTCCCTATGAGCCAAAGGGAGAATGGATGTGTTGAAAATTAAACCAACTTTAGGTGGAAAGTTGGATTTAATTAATCCACCGAATACAATTGTCAAAAAGCAGTACACAATTGTTGATTTTTCAACAATGGTAGAACCTCAATTTTAACCAATTATAATTTAGGGTATTTACAAATTAGTTCTTAAGTTTCAACTATAAATAATCTAGCTCATTTAGCTTCAAAATCATCCCAAAGCATTCTAGCTTTCTTCCAATACTAGAGAGAATTTAGAGAGTTTCTTGAGAGTTGTTTTCTCCTTTTTATCAAGAGAGAATTATCATTGTTTTCTCCTTGGTAGATCGAGAGAGGTTGTAATTCCTATTTTCTCATAGTGAAATTCTTCTACCGTTGCCCGTGGTTTTTACCCTATATTATTTAGGGGTTTTCACGTAAATTTTGTGTCTTCTTTATCTTCATTTTTATTTTTTCAAATTATCAGTTGCGATTTTGCTCTATTCGATAGCCGTCTTCCGCAACAATTGGTATCCGAGCCAGATTAGAGTGTGTAATATCTGCTTATTGTCTTTGTGGTTGCCACCAAAAAGTGGATCCTCCAACATAAGAAAGTAAGAAGTTATTACCCATTCTTTGAAGGTTCCAGAGAACTATTCATGATAGTGAAATAGTGGGAGCTATCTGTAATAGAAGCTATGGCAACGAAATTTGATATTGAAAAATTTAATGGAAGAAATTTCTCATTGTGGAAATTGAAGATGAAGGCCATCCTGAGGAAAGACGGTTATCTAGCAACTATCAGTGAAAGGCCGGTAGATTTCACAGACGATAACAAATGGATCGAAATTGACGGGAATGCTATGGTAAACTTTCATCTAGCATTAGCAGATGAAGTATTGTCAAGCATCAAGGAGAAGAAGACAGCTAAGGAGATATGGGATCATCTCACCAAATTGTACGAGGCCACATCGCTGCACAATAAAATTTTCCTTAAGAGAAAATTGTACACTCTCCGTATGCCAGAATCTACTTCAGTGACGGAGCACTTAAATACAATGAATACCTTATTTTCTCAGCTTACATCCTTAAGCTGTAAAATAGGAGAACAAGAACGTGCTGAACTTCTACTTCAAAGTCTACCGGATTCGTATGATCAACTCATCATCAACTTGACAAACAGTAATGTCACCAGTCTAGTCTTCGATGACGTTGCAACTATTGTTCTATAAGAAGAAAATCGGCGCAAGAATAAGGAAGCCAGACAAGTAAATCTGCAATAAGCAGAAGCGTTGACAACGATGAGAGGGAGATCAACAGAACGTGGCCAAAGCAGCAGTCACAAACATGGTAGATCGAAGTCAAGAAGCAAGAAGAATTTAAAGTGTTACAACTGTGAAAAGAATGGTCATTTGAAGAAGGATTGTTGGAGTCTAAATAAAAACTCCAATCCACAAGGCAATACTACAAACACTTCAGATGATGGAGATGCTCTATGCTGTGAAGCGTCAACCACCGTGAAAGGTAGAAATAGATATGCAGACATATGGCTCATTGATTCGGGAGCAACATATCACATGACCTCAAGAAGAGAATGGTTCCATCATTATGAACCTGTCTCAGGAGGATATGTGTATAGTTGCAATGATCATGCCTCAGAGATCATTGGCGTGGGAACCATCAAATTGAAGATGTATGATGGAACAATTAAAGTTGTTCGAGATGTGCGGCACGTGAAAGGCCTGAAGAAAAATTTATTATCCTATGGATTGTTGGATAATAATGCAAGTAAGATTGAAACACGGAAAGGAATCATGAAGGTTTTCTGTGGAGCGCTTGTGGTGCTGAAAGGCGAAAAGATAGCAGCAAACTTGTACATGCTGAAGGGAGAGACATTGTTAGAAACAGAAGCCTTTGTTGCCTCATGTAGTTCAGATTCTGCAATGCTATGACATCAGAAACTTGGACACATGTCAAAACAAGGAATGAAAGTTCTTGTGGAGCAAAAGCTACTTCCAGGCTTAACAAAGGTAACACTTCCTTTGTGTGAGCATTGCATAACAAGTAAGCAGCACCGGTTGAAATTCAACACGTCAAATTCTAGAGGCAAAAGTGTTCTAGAATTGGTTCACTCTGACGTATGGCAAGCACCAGTTACATACCTAGGCGAAACAAAATACTTTGTCTCATTTATTGATGACTACTCTAGGAGATGTTGGGTGTACCCTATTAAGAAGAAGTCAGATGTGTTTTCCACTTTCAAAATCTTTAAAGCGCGGGTGGAACTTGATTCTAGAAAGAATATCAAGTGTTTCAGAACAGATAATGGAGGAGAATACACAAGCGAAGAATTTGATGACTTTTGCAGGAAAGAATGCATCAAAAGACAGTTCACAGTGGCGAACACTCCTCAACAAAATGGGGTGGCAGAGCGGATGAACAGAACTTTGTTAGAAAGAACAAGAGCAATGTTGAGGGATGCAGGCCTAGAAAAATCATTCTGGGCAGAAGCAATCAATATCGCCTGTTATTTGGTGAATCGAGCTCCATCAACTGCAATAGAGCTGAAGAGGCCAATGGAGATGTGGACTGGTAAACCAGCTGATTATTCAAACCTCCATGTATTTGGAAGTATTGTGTATGTGATGTACAACTCTCAAGAAATTTCGAAGTTAGATCAAAAAACCAGGAAATGCAAATTCTTGGGGTATGCTGATGGAGTAAACGGGTATAGCTTGTGGGATCCCACTGCCCGCAAAGTGATCATTAGCAGGGATGTTATCTTTGTAGAAGATAAGCTACAAAGAAAAGAAGACGATGATAGCGCTGAAAAGTCAGAGACTACTCAAATACATGTGGAAAATGAGGTTGAACAAGGAGATTCTTCTGAAGCAGAACCAGCACATGATGAACAAGAACCAGAGAGTTCTGAAGCTCCAACAACTCGTCAATCAGATTGTGTGAGAAGACGTCCCAATTGGTACTCAGATTATGTTATAGAAGGAAATATTGCATACTGCCTTTTAATAGAGGACGGTGAGCCATCAACATACCAGGAGGCAATAAACAGCTCAGATGCTTCACTGTGGATGATGGCGATGCAAAAAGAAATCGAAGCCCTTCATAAAAATAATACATGGGACCTTGTGCCACTACCAAGCCAATTGGTAACAAATGGGCCTTCAAAATGAAACGAAATGGTGACGATCAAGTTGAGAGGTATCGTGCAAGACTGGTGGTCAAAGGATATGCTCAAAAAGAAGGTATTGATTTCAATGAAATATTTTCTCTTGTGGTTCGACTAACAACAGTTCGAGTAGTTTTGGCAATGTGTGCTACATTGAACTTACATCTAGAGCAGCTAGATGTGAAAACAACTTTTCTTCATGGAAATCTTGAAGAAAAGATTTACATGCTCCAGCCTGAAGGTTTTGAAGAAAAAGAAAAGAAGAACTTGGTTTGCAGGTTGAACAAATCTTTGTACGGTCTAAATCAGGCGTCGATGTGTTGGTATAAGAGATTTGATTCCTTCATTATGTGCCTTGGATACAACAGACTTAATGTAGACCCTTGTGCTTATTTCAAGAGGTCTGGTGATAACAATTTTGTTATATTATTGTTGTATGTGGATGACATGTTGGTTGCAAGACCCAACAAAGATCATATTGAAGAATTGAATGCACAACTGGCTAGGGAATTTGAAATGAAAGACTTGGGATCAGCAAACAAGATTCTAGGGATGCAAATTCACCGAGACAGAAGTAATAGGAAGATTTGGCTTTCACAAAAGAATTACTTGAAGAAGATCTTGTCACGATTCAATATGCAAGATTATAAGCCAATTTCTACCCATCTTCCTATTAAATTCAAATTATCCTCCAGTATGAGTCCTACCAGTGAAGAAGAGAGGATGAAGATGTCTCGAGTACCATATGCATCAGCAGTGAGAAGTTTAATGTTTGCTATGATATGCACAAGACCAGACATTGCACAAGCACTGGGAGTGGTTAGTCGATACATAGCGAATCCAGGCAAAGAGCATTGGAATATGGTAAAGAGGATCCTGAGATACATCAAAAGGACCTCAAATGTTGCATTATGTTACGGAGGATCAAATTTATTAATCAATGAGTATGTAGATTCTGACTATGCAGGAGATTTGGATAAAAGCAAATCTACTACAGGATATGTGTTCAAAATTGCTGGTGGATCTGTAAACTGGGTTTCAAAATTACAGTCAGTTGTGGCTACGTCAACAACAGAAGCATAATATGTAGCAGCTACACAAGCCAGTAAAGAAGTAATTTGGTTGAAGATGCTATTGAAGGAGCTTGGGCACAATCAAGAGTATGTCTCTCTGTTTTGTGACTGTCAAAGCGCCTTGCATCTAGTAATGAATCCAGCATTTCATTCAAGGACAAAGCATATACGAGTTCAGTACCATTTCATTCGTGAAAAGGTGGAAGAAGGGACGGTAGATATGCAGAAGATCCATACCAAAGACAACATAGCAGATTTCATGACGAAGGCGATCAATACCGATAAATTTACTTGGTGTCGATCCTTTTGTGGCCTGTCAGAAACATAAGCAACATGATGGTACAAGGCAGAAAGAATGGTGTGAAGATATGATTGTTTCAATCAAATCTTCAAATGAGAGATTGTTGAAAATTAAACCAACTTTCGGTGGAAAGTTGGATTTAATTAATCCACCAAATACAATTGTCAAAAAGCAGTACACAATTGTTGATTTTTCAACAATGGTAGAACCTCAATTTTAGCCATTATAATTTAGGGTATTTACAAATTAGTCCTTAAGTTTCAACTATAAATACCCTAGCTCATTTAGCTTCAAAATCATCCCAAAACATTCTAGCTTTCTCATTGTTTTCTTGAGAGAATTTAGAGAGTTTAGAGAGAATTTAGAGAGTTTCTTGAGAGTTGTTTTATCCTTTTTATCAAGAGAGAATTATCATTGTTTTCTCCTTGGTAGATCGAGAGAGGTTGTAATTCCTATTTTCTCATAGTGAAATTATTCTATCGTTGCCCGTGGTTTTTACCCTATATTATTTAGGGTTTTTTCACGTAAATTTTGTATTTTCTTTATCTTCATTTTTATTTTTTTCAAATTATCAGTTGCGATTTTGCTCTATTCGATAACCGTCTTCCGCAATAGGATGTTGGTGCTTCGGAGAACCTGTGCATCTCGTAATCAAGGGGAAGGGCAAGTTTTGTCAAACTATCCGTAACCATATTATCTTCACGGGAGATTCAGAGGAACTCAACGTATCAGATAGCACGTACAAGGAGGATATAATCGCCACCAACATTTAGATTGTTGAGAAGATTAATGGTTTGAAGGTTGTTCGATTGAATCTGCAGTAACTCAACTCCATATTGCCAAGCTTCACATAAACCAAGATAAATACCCCATAGCTCGGCTTGAAGCGGGTTAGTCACACCGATTGCTTTATAGAAACCAAAGAGCCAAGTTCCATATGATTAACCATCAAAACCCCCCTTTGAACTGAAACCAGTGGCCATGCCGACCGTGTTAATACAACACCGCCCGCTTGGAGGAGGCTTCCATAAAATTGGCGCAGCTTGTCAAAGCTTGGGGGCTGGTGAGTGAGAGTTACCGTTGGCAAAATGCGAAGCGCATGAAGAACTTAAATAGAACACATCATCTATGGAGGGGCAGGAGTCGGTGAAAACAAAACAATTTCAGCCAAGTTCCATGTTTGCCAAATAATAGTAGAGAAAAGAATGTTCCATGTTCGGTAAAGAATGTTTGCCAAATATTTAATTAACTGATAACATGTGTAAATTTTAAGCCAATTAATGAGCCCAAAAAGATCTACTAATGATATTTGTCCAATTCCTTACAAAGAGTTTTACATGTCGGATTCCTACATAAAACATTTCGTAAAGATTAATGTTTGATATATTAATAATGTATAATTTTGTAAAATGTTAATAAATAAATGATAATATAATTTCAATTAAAAATACATTTAGTTTATAATTTATAACGATATACTAATGTATAATTCACTTATTATTGAACTTTTTATAATTATTTTTAACTCGGTTGATATTCTTACTATAAATAGTTTATAAAATCAAAAATGAGTCACAATTTTTAATAATATAATATAAATAATTGCTTAAAAAAACAAATTTTGATGCTTTCTGATTTTTTCTGGAAAAAAGATTGACAAATATCAACGGCCCACTTAGTAAGAACAGATAAGCCACCTTCGAGATTGGAGCTAGCAGCCCAGTTCTCCGAATTACAGTTTAAACAACAATAGGCTCAATTTCTTAACTTCAGCATGCATTGTCCATTGAGGGAGGTTTGTAAATGAGACAATATAATTAGTAAGTTATTTGAGTTTGATTCGATTAAATTCTAGTTAATATTTCAATTAAATAAATTTGATTCGAGCTCAAACTTTTTTTCTTGAGAAAGATTCGAGCTCAATCTTATTCTAGTTTTCAACGAATCGAAACAAGCTACTTCATATCTGACTCGGAAAGTTCGTAAGCAACTCGTAAAATATAATATATTAATTTTTTTAATTTTCAAATTAAGTTATTAATAATATTAATATTTATATCTTTTTTTAAATATAATATAAGGTTTTTATGTACTTAATGTTCATGTTCGAGTTCAAGTTTGAGCTTCAATCGAGTTTAGTCTGAGAATGTTTCGAACTCAAGCTTTTTTGAGCTCGAGTCAAGCATCAATTTTTTATTTCAAATTCATGGTCTAGTTTTAATTTTTGATTTCAAGTTCAAGTCGAGATTCGATTTTTTGTTTTGAGTTCGAGTCAAACTTGATAATTTTAAGCTTGTAAACTTTTGAGTCGAACTCAATTTTGGATTTTCCAAGTCGAGTCAAGCTCAAAAATACTCGAACTCGACTCTACTCGTTTACATTCCTACGTTGAGAGGCTAAACTATTATTTGATACTTAAAAAAACTATTATTTAATAATGTTATCCAAAACATTAAGAGCATGTCTTCCTAAAAATATATTTTAAATATATTTTTTATTAATAATTTATTTTTATCTTCCTAAAATTTTATAAATTCGTTGTTTTGAAATTATTATAAATTCATTTTTTAATATAAATTCATATATTTATCTTATATAAAATGTGACTCAAAAACATTATTTGATAATGTTATTCCACCAATTTGGCATCCCAACAGTCGTATCAGTTGTACTTCCCTTATTCCTTTAGTTATATAATTCTCCCACGCTTCGAATTTTTCCTTTTAATCATGGAGCACTATGTATGTATTATCATCAAGAAAAGAACATTATTATTATCAAATTTGTTCCATGAAGTGTGCAAATAATGCTACATAAGTATTATTATGGCCCAACAATTTCAGAATCTTTAATATTAAACATAAATAAATATACAAATATGGATGAATAATCCTTTTGACGGGGCTGAAAATGATGATATGCAGGAACACGTATGATTTTATGTTGACGGCTAATTTTTAAAATTTTAAAAGAATTCGAATTTATAAAATTTTTGAGAAATAAAATATTATTAATATATATATTAATTTAAATTTTTTAAAAGATAATGTCTCGATTATTCGGTCGATCGATCCCTATGACAGGCAGAAGCAGGTGTAAATTAAAGGATAGAAAAAGAAGGTAAGGGTGGCTAAATTGGTATAACGTCTCTCTAAAGCTTCAAGGGCCAATTTCCCTTTTTTAGTTAAAATAAAATTGAAAATAAACAAAGCCCTTTTGGATTCAATTTCAGATACAATGTTCATTTTTAATTGCTAACTCTTGTCTTCTTCATCCCATTTCTCCTAATGCTTATCTTTTATCTAGGGCACTAAAAATTACTTTTGCTCAAATGTAGAATGGCATATGTTACTTCTCATTTTATGTAATTTTGTATATATTTTGATTTTATTCAAATTTTTATAAATTATTTGAATTATTATTAATTTTTATGATCAAATAATATATATATATATATAATTATATTAATTTAATATGAAAAATATTTGATCAAAAAATATGAAAATTATTTAATATATATAATTTATTCAAAATAAATTTTTATGTATATAATTGAAGTATAATGAAAATCTCAAGTGTATAATTGTAACAATTTAAAGTTTATGTATTGTATTGTACATTTGACTGAAATTCATGTGGAATTTTAGGTGGTGTTTGTTTTTACTGTGTGAGGTCTGCAAATCTCTTATGTCTGCGCCGCGCAGACCACGCGCAGATATTAGACTTCGCAGACCGATTGTTTTTTTAGAAGACAAAAGCTCTTCTAACGTCTGCGCGAGGTCTTCTTAGTGCAGACATGGTTTTATATCTTCAAAGGTCTTCAAACATTTTCAAAGAAATTAAAATTATTTAAATCTATTTTAAAATTTATTTTAAAATACGAATTGATTTATTTTAAAATATGGATTGATTTATTTTAAAATATGGATTGATTTATTTTAAAATATGGATTGATTTATTTTAAAATATGAATTGATTTATTTTAAAATATGAATTGATTTATTTTAAAATATGGAAAAATTTATTTTAAAATATGGATTGATTTATTTTAAAATATGGATTGATTTATTTTAAAATATGGATTGATTTATTTTAAAATATGGAACAATTTATTTTAAAATATGGATTGATTTAATCTAAAATATGGAAAATTTTATTTTAAAATATGGATTGATTTATTTTAAAATATGGAAAATTTTATTTTAAAATATGGATTGGTTTATTTTAAAATATGGATTGATTTATTTTAAAATATGGAAAGATTTATTTTAAAATATGGATTGATTTATTTTAAAATATGGATTGATTTATTTTAAAATATGGATTGATTTATTTAAAAATATGGATTGGTTTATTTTAAAATATGTATTGATTTATTTTAAAATATGGATTGATTTATTATAAAATATGGATTGATTTATTTTAAAATATGGAAAAATTTATTTTAAAATATGGATTGATTTATTTTAAAATATGGATTGATTTATTTTAAAATATGGACAATTTTATTTTAAAATATGGATTGATTTATTTTAAAATATGGATTGATTTATTTTAAAATATGAATTGATTTATTTTAAAATATGGATTGATTTATTTTAAATATGGAAAAATTTGTTTTAAAATATATATTGATTTATTTTAAAATATGGATTGATTTATTTAAAAAAATTTATTATTGTAGTTGTATAGATTATTTAAATTTAAGTATTGCAAAACTTTTTTTAGTTTAAAAAATCAGTTTATTTATATTTCAGTTTATTTTAGCAGTCTGCAGACGTTAAAAAACAAATAGTCTTCTTCTTGCAGACTGCAGACTTTTGGCCCACCTCTTCTGCTGCAAATGCCTGCATATGTGATCCGCATACTGCAGACCTTTTACCTCTGTAAAAACAAACACTACCTTAGTATTTATCAATTTTATTTTTAACTATAATTTTTTTCAAAGATTCCATTTGATTGATAATTAAATTTATTCTGATTTAAATTAAAACTTCTAATCAGATTAATCCAAACCCAAACATGATTTGTCCATTAAAGGTCAATAATCTATACATATCTGATCAAAATTCAAATTAATTTAAACTAAAATTGATCCATTCGAAGTTAATTTAGACTCGAAATATTCTAAAATTGAAATGGTCTAAACAAGTGATTCAAACTTAAATTAAATATTTTTTAAAACTAAAATGTTGAGAATTGAGTCTCTATGAAACAACCGAAAAATATAGTAAATAGAGATTGAATTGACTTTTTGAGAAGTGTTGAGAATGGAGAAATAAAGATAAACAATAGACAAAATTTAGAGTGATTTAACTTCTTAATGAAGTCTACATCAACTATTTTATTTCCACACTAAGGATTTTTAACAAATTCACTAATTTATTCTTTATTTTTCTAGTCTCAAGAGTAACTTTTTTACAAATCTATATCTTTTCAAAAGCTAAGATAGAATCTCTCACCTTTTACAAAAGATAAAAAAATTGGGTAAACAAGAAATCTTTTAAAAAGTAAGTGTTTACAATTGGCTTAATACAAAATAAGTGTCTAAAAATATCTCAAAAAATATTTTAGTGCCTAAAGTATTTTTCGTTAAAAATAAGTGTCTAAAATTTTCTCCGTTATATTTTTAGGTGACTGTCGTTAAAAAAAACTGTTACGTGACACGTGTCACGTCTAGATTTTTTTAACAGTATGTACCTAAAAGTGTAATGGAGAAAACTTTTAGGCACCTATTTTTAGAGAAAAATTCTTTAAGCACCAAAAGTTAATTTTAAATATAATTTAGACATTTATTTTATATTAAACCTTTACAATTTAAGCTCACAAAAACACTATATATAAGAAAAAATGAAAAATAAAACTAATGTTGATTGCTTGGATATGTGTTGTAACCTTCTTCAAGTGTCATTAATAACTGTTAGGCTAGGTCAGTATCGATACTGGAGTTATGGTATCAATACTACTATTTAAAGTAGTATCGATGCTCCTTTGAGTATCGATACCAATTTTTCCTACTGTAATCTGAACACTTTTGAAAACAAAAAGCAATATCGGTACTGCCAGATGAGTATCTATACCTCTCTTACCTTATGTATCGATATTGTAAGAACAATATCGGTATTGTTCATATGATATAGATATTGTAAGAACATTATCGGTACTGGTTACCTAGAAAATTATTTTTGTGTTCAAATTCTTGTTTCATGGATTTTGAATTATTTTTTAAAATGTTGAATAAATTCAATAAAGTCCAAAAACATTTTACCCTTAATTTATTCTATCAAAACTTGTTCAACATAAAAAATTAATTTAATAAAAAACACTTATAACCTAAATTATTAATCTTTTTAAAGTTATTATTAACTTATAACTAGTAAATATATATATATATATATATATATTGAGTTAGTACATCTTTTTATGATGATTAGATTTAGAGAAATCAAAGATTATGATTAATTCCTTATTTTTTTAGTGAATATATTCTCATTTTCTACTATTAATATCAGTCTTTAATTTTTCTCATCCAATCGTCCTAAAAAGGTATAAAACTAAAATAATTTTACACAGTATAATTGAATCCTACCCCTATATATATATATATATATAATCTATACTTGAAAAAAAATAAAATCAAAATTTCTCTTGAATACATTTTTCATCTTCCACAAAAATTTATTAACTATCAATAATCTCTATGTTTCTCTATTCAAAACTAGACTCAATATTGACATAGAAATGAAGATTGAGAGAACCAATATGAGAGTTTGTTTCGTGAAAGATTCTAAATACATCTACAAATTATCTTTTGAAGGGCATTTTTAAAAATGGATTCTAACTATATCAGATCGTCGATCAGTGACAGAACTCAACATTATATTTTGAAAGGCATTTAAATTTTGTATATATTAACTATTTTAGTATTTTTTTTCAATGTAAATTATATATCGAGATATCATATTAATAAGATAAAATTTTATAAACCCTTAAAATTCATATGTTCACACAAAAATTCAAAGAAACAAAATTCATCTAGTTTTTTGTTTGCTCATGACACAACACAACTTATTACTTATAGCCATAAGAATATATCGATTTAATTTTATAATAAATTCACATAATATAAAAATTTAGTCAATAAATTATAAAATTTATATTTGTATAATCAAAATATTTAGAGACATTTTAATATATATATATATATATTTGTGCCTAAATTTTTATTTTTCGAGATACAAATTTATGAATTCATATAATGAATATATATTTAAAATAAAATAATTGATATAAATTGAATTAAAAAATATTTTAAAAATTACTTTCAACTGAAATGAAATACGTTCTTAATTAACATTTCTCATAATTTTTAAAAATTTTCATTAAGCCTCTAATTTTTTTAAAAAAAATTATTTAGACCCTAATTTTAAAAAAACTGAACTCTTCAAAATTTTAATTTAAACGTATAATTTTTTTTAAAATTTTAAATTCACCCTTTTAAGTTCTATTATCAAATTCCGCCACCTGACGTAATAACATAAGCATAATAAACCAGAGCAACAACAAAAATTTCAAATTTGTTAAGCAATATGCAAACGGGTGTTATCTCCACTTGGTCTCCATGTGAAAACACAACTCCTAGAAAGATCACTAATTCACAAGATAGAGAAAGTCTGTACAGACACACAAAGACAAAATAAAAGTGACAACGATATAAATTTCCTGCTTTTTGTCACAAACAAACAAGATTTTTTTTCATTTCAAAACTACCGTAACTTTCGTTATTTCATAATTATTGTATATTAGCTAAAAGACTATAAATTAGGACATGGCCCTATAAGGAAGGTACAATTTAATTTTTCATTTCAATTTCAAACTTAAAAAAATTCACCCTTATTTCAATTTTAAACTCGAATTTATTCCAAAGTTTTCGTAATTTTCTCTTCTATCTTTAAATTATATATATATTGAATGTAAAACTCTGAAAGGGATCTTATATGCAGATAATATCATAAACATTTTCAGATATCGTGTAATGCAACTAAATTAAGGGATAAAGTAAATAAATTGTCCTCGATAAGAGGGTATTGCTTTGTTAGTTCATCTGTCTATTAAAAGTTATAAACTGGTTCCCAAACTATAGGACATTTATTTTTTGAGTCACATGACTATTAAAAGTTACAAAATAATCACCTGACTATTGATATGTTTCAAACTTATTATTTTCTGTTAAAAATATGACGACAACCTAAGCTGAACGTTAATCTACCTATTGAGTTATGATAAAATTTGATATCAGAATCTCAAACGATTGTACAACGCAAATGGTTATGGACATCTTAGTTAACATGTTAACATTCAACTCAGACAATCGTCAAATTTTTTAATGGAAGAGTACAAAGTTTATAAATTATGAATAGTCATATAACCATTTTATAATTTTTAATAATCGAGGGACTCCACAAAATAATATCCTATAATCAAGGACCCATCCTTGGTGTACTTAAATTAAAATTAAGTTATAAGAGATATAAAACAATTAAACGGATGACTATAATGTATAAAATTAGAATATTTAATCGATAACAGATGAAAACCAACTCTATAGCTATTACATTTTTTAATAATCAAGAAACTATAAGTTATAGGAAGGAATCTGCTTTTTGGGCGTCAGATCTTGCGACCTTAACGTTTTGCATATATAATTTGGCCACGTCTGCTGATAATTAAACAGAACAATTAAATAATTAATCAATGCCAATACCATTTATGATTGTAATTACTAATAAATCCATATCCTAATGAGTTGTTCGGAAGTTACCATGCAGAATACATATCATAGTTTATAGAGCTGTGCTGCTTTGGATGCACTCTGTTGATAATGTCACCTTACCCTTTTCTTGTTTTCGTTTTTTGTCTACTCATAAGTATCTTATTGTATATGGTATTATCATATGATGTCCAACATCAAGTCGTTACACAAGTTGTGGTTAAATGTTTCTCTCTTTGAAGATTTTTTTTACATAATGTTTAGGTTAGGGTGACTCCCAATTTAGGGTCAGGCCATATTTAAAACCCAAATGAAATTTATATAAAGAATTTACATATTGTCCACCAAGAGTGACGATGGTAAGATTTGAACTTGAACTTACAAGCTCAAATTCTTGAATCTCAATCACTTGTGCCAACACTCGTTAGCCACTTTCAAGAATTCTCGTGTTAAAGAGATCAATTATTATTTTCGACTATGGATTTCTTGACTTGGGGAGAAAACATGATATATCAAAATTATTGTTTAAGTGATTGCCGTGCCAAACTTGCCTTAAAGTTGATTCTGTATACATTTTAAGAATGATTCTATATAACATATATATATAGACTAGATTCCTGCGTGTTAACTCTAGAGATTAACTAAATGGGGTTGTATATGCTTAAGACCTAAACCAATCGGCTTCGTATGATCCAAAGTCTCTTTTTTTTTTTGGGGGTGTGTGAAATTAAAGGTTATACTTGTACGGCCATGGGATTTTCAACGTGCTTTGGAATCTTACAGTTGAGAATCCACTGCGGGCATTGAAGATATTGCTATAATAGTGTACTCCATGAACTTTATTTCCCCTTTCTATTTTGGAATACTGATTGATGGGAAAATGAGTTTGAATGGTATTTTATTTCCTGTAATCTTTTCTATAGGTGACTAAAGTGTATAGTATCCATGGCAGGAACACTTGACAAGGTCTCCTAATCTTGAATTTATGCCGGTATCTTATTTTGGAATTATTAACGCCATAGATGCCTATGTTGAAACCTTCACTAGTCCCTTTGATTCTCATGTTCATAGACCTCTTTTCTTGGCTTCTGTTTCTTTTGTTCTTTTGGTTACTGAGAAAGTTGGAAACATAATTTTATATTTGTCAATTCTTTAATTTATTGTTCTTTTTTTAAATAAAAAATGAGCTTCGGTCGTGTCAAATTGTGAACAGATGAATGTTCATTCCAATCCATTCTGTTGCAACATATATTATATTAATATCTTAAACATCAAGCCTCTGAGGAATATAAATGAGAATTTTTCTACCATAAATCTTAATTCTTCACTGCTATGGTTCTCCTTATCTGCATCTTCTTTTCTTTGATTTTAGCGCCTACTCTGCGTGGCTTTTAATCTTATAATCGATTCATACTAATTTAGCTTCACCTTGAAGTACCAAATTCGGAGTTGTAAATGAACACTCAGAAGATTGGTTGCCAAGAACATGTAGAACAGAACCTTGGGTTCATTAGGGACTACAGTTTTGATCATGTTGGTTTCCAACAGCCTTGGATCACGGGATCACAGCAGCCGAATCTTGGAGCTTCTAAGTCGTTGTCGTCGTCATCGACGAATACGATCATGGGTGGTTTTCAGACGCCCGGTGCTGCCTTTTATGCAACTGAAAGATGTATGGGGTTTCCCCAGTACGGGTCGTCTCAAGGAGGAGATGCTTTCTGCTCTCAATACAACAACAAGATCTGTAGCAATTCACAGTTTCCTTCGTTTCATGGCTTGGACGAGAACTTTTCGATCCAATCGATTGCTCGAGGTGAACCGGACTATGAACCCAGAAACACGTTGCAGTCACTGGTGAAATCCCAGATTTTTTCATGCACCAACATACAAACGAGCCAGGTTCGGTCACATGATCCATGTAACTTGCTTGGAAATAATGCTGCCACCGTGGTGAATCACTTTTCGGTTCCTTTCCGAGGAAATCAGGAGCAGAGAGTAAGCTATTTGTTCATTTTAAAATGAATTCCGATTAATATCGTGGTGAAATAAGTTTGTCCTGACCATGTCTTAGCCGTTTCACTTTGCAGGTTTACTGTAATTCACATGGTTCTTCGCCTGCAAAGCTAGGCTTCTTTCAACAAGAGAAGCAATCTTCAAACTATTCATCTGGTTACAGTAACGCCGCTACGAGCGGCTCGGTGATCGCTAGTAAAACTCGAATAAGGTGGACGCAGGACCTCCATGACAAGTTCGTGGAGTGCGTTAAACGCCTCGGGGGTGCCGAGAGTAAGTGAACACTGCAATACCATCTAGGGAATTCACTGTTTGATTCTTAAAACAATTTAGTTACGTATTTCTTTTGATCAAACAGAAGCAACACCCAAGGCAATTCTGAAACTGATGGATACTGAAGGATTGACCATCTTTCATGTTAAAAGCCATCTGCAGGTACTAATTCAATTTCAACAACTTGGGATGATGATTAAGATATGATATCGTAACTAAATGCTAATATCAGATTCTGATTTCTTACAGAAATATCGAATAGCGAAATACATGCCAGACTCTGCTGAAGGTATAATTCACTATTATGACTTCAATCTCAAGCAACGATCTAATGGTATTACGAAAATTCATAGTCTCCTCTCATCAAATATCCTTCTCCAGTTGCAGGGAAATCGGAGAAAAGAACGAGTACAAGAGACGTAACTCAGATCAACGACAAAACGTAAATTTCCGAACCCCTTCTTATCCTCCAAATATGTTCTCCTAGTCAAATGCTATATGTTAGGTGCTGCAATTTCATCGAGATTCGCAATGTGTCCAGCAGTGGCTTGCACCTCACAGAGGCATTGAAACTTCAGTTAGATGTGCAGAGGCGTCTTCATGAACAATTAGAGGTATAACAATGCTCTTTGATTCTATTTCGTTTTCATGGTATGTCTTGTCCTGTTTCCATAACCGTGAAAATTGAATCCTGATTCCTTTTTGGTGTCTCAGATTCAGCGAAATCTGCAGTTGCGGATCGAAGAACAAGGAAGGGAGCTTAAGATGATGATTGATCAGCAACAAAAAACAAGCGAAAGCCTCTTGAAAAAACAAGATTCCAACATCACAGCATTCGATCACGATCCATCGTTTTGCTTCGAAGATGTCGAAGCCTTGATTGCTGAAAGTTCAGGAACTTCTCACCATCCATCCAAGATAAGTTAGAGCTTAGCAAGTTCATGTCCCATTTAAATACAGAAGGAAAAACTCAAGCTTTCATGGCGTGACACCCGAGGAACAAGACTGTCATACAAAATGTTAATGGAACTATTTATGCACATCAGGCTCTTATAACAATGACCAGTTTTAAGTACCACAGACTGGTGAATACAATTCTATTGCAAGACGTTGCATAGTTTCAGGAGAAACTGTTTTTGGCATATGGAACAACTTTATTTAGAAATTGTTTTTGTTTATTTAGTTTGATAATATTTTCTTTAATTATTGTAATAACCAATCTCTATTTAAGGACACGGTGAATAAAACAAGGTAATGTAGTCCATGACAATAGATGAAAGTGTTCACTTTTCCATCCATTTCTTCTCCTTATAATTTGGTATAATTATATATCTAACCCTCAATATTTATAGATTTTTTATTTGATATCAATTCTAAAAATATTGATAAAATTAACTCTCAATATTTACACATTTTGTCAATTTAATCAAGATTATAAAAAAAATAATACCAATCACAAGTAAGATAAATGGGTGAGTAGTAATCTATTATAATGTATTCATAATATAAAATTATCCATTTTGCTCATTATCACAAGTTTCTTCACTTCTTTCATAATAATGTATTCAATTTTTAAGTAAGATATTAAAATTAGAAGTGATAACGATCATGTTCGAATGAATTTAGATTAAAATTTATTTAAAATTAAATTGTTTTGAGTTTAGATTTTCTCATATTGGAATTAGGTGTATTCATTTTTTTAAAATCGGTTTTTCTTCAATTCAAGACTTTAAGTATTCAAAATTTTCGATACAAATAAATTAGGGCCAGACTTATATAAATTCTAATAATTTTGAAGTTTATAAATTATTATAAGATTAACTAGAAAATAAGTGTCCAAATTTTTTCTATTCATCAAGTGTCTAACATTATAAATGTGATCATTTTTAGGCGCCTCGACCGCAACGTCCGTTAAAAATTTCATTAAATGACCCGCATCATATTTTAGTATTTTGAGGATTTTATTTTCTAAAAAATTAAAAATATTATTATATTTAAAAATAACCCTAATATCTCTTAAATCACGAAACAATCCAAAATTCCTAAGAATCCTAAGTCTCTAATCCTAACCCGTCGACCTGCCAATGTCGTCCTTGTCGGCCATGACCACTGCCACTGACATTGTCCTTGCCATCTTCTTTGTCAAGTATCATCTTATCGTTGATTGGTCGTTGGGATCGCATGAATTGCGAGTTGTAGCATCGGGGTTCGTTAGGGTACACACGTCAGTTGGCCATTGATTGGCTCCTATTCTAATGGGTTTTCAAGGGGTTATTGGTCGCCGAGTGGAGTTTAATCGACGGCAAATGGCGACGGAAGATACGAGTTTAGGGGTTGAAGTTAGGGTTTCAAAATTTTGTTTTTTTTTAAATTTTGTAAAATTTGGTTTTTTAATTAATAATATTTTTAATTTTTAAATAAAATTTTTAAAATTATCAGAAATTGATTGTGCTCTTTATTGGCCATTACGGTCGAGGCATCAAAAGTGGTAACGTTTGTAACGTTAGGCACCTGAATGAATCAAAAAAAAAGTTTGGGCACCTATTTAGGAAATATTGTATAGTTTGGACATTTATTTTCTAATTAAGCCATTATAATATATCATATTTATAGCATATATGATTAATGAAAAATTGCAGTATTTATGTATTATATATTTCTAATAATATGTATACAAGTATTATTGTTTCAAATAAATCTGTACAAGATGAGCTTAATTTATCATTCTTATATTTTACAATTCTATATTACATCATTAGAACGTATAACTCAACAAGTAACTATGATATTATACTATATCATGAATCTTATTATAACGAATGACTAATCAAAATTATCTTTTATATGTATTACTTATAATTAATTATATGTATATCAATATTATAAACATGATTAATATAATATGAATTATTAAAACATCAATTTTATTATAGTTATATGCAGGATGATATTATTAATCATGTAGTTACTTTGATTTTTTTAAGGCAAAAGGGTACTTGAGGTCAGGAACGGATGCATAATTTTATGTTAGAGGAGGCAAACTTGAACTTATAAAATTTCGAGAGGGCGAATAAAATTTTAGGGGGCAAAAACAGATTTTAAATAAAAAATACATAAAAAATCTAAAATATATAGTAATTTCCCCCACCTAGGTCCATCCTTGCTTGAGGTCCTCGAACTTTTCAAAAAAAAATAATGTGGCCTTCCACTTTTTTTGCACCCAATCTGACCCTTAAAGTAAGAAAAAAAATTCAATGTGATCATTTAACAAACATTTTCTGTCATTAACTAACGACTTTGTTATTTTGTGTTGATGTGACTCGCTAAACATGCCAACATCCTATTTTTTTTCTCTTAATATGACCCTCTAACTCAAGAAAATAACTCAATTTAGCCCTCATATTTTTTATCTTATATTTTGGTCATAAATTTTAAAAGTTTTTAATTTAATCACTCAACTTTTGAATTGCTCATATTTAATCATCATGATTTATTTTATTAATATTTATATGTATGATGAGGCATAAAGTATGATGTGACATTTTTTTTTCAACCAAAGATTTCTTTTTTCCTCTTTCATTACCATATTCATGGAATCCAGATTGAACTTATAAAAAGAAAAAAGAAAAAATTGGGGATGAGCTACTTGACCAGGTAATGGAAGAAAAAAAAAAGAGATCTTTTGTTAAAAAAGAAGAAAAATGAAATGAGAGGATAAATGAGGAGAGTAGAGATTTGAAAATATAGAAAGTAGAGGGAATATTAAATATATAAAGCATACATGGAAATATAGAAAGTAGAGGGAATATTAAATATATAAAGCAAAAAAATTTCCTTTTAATTCCAGATTCAGCGAACACATATTGAACTTGTAAAAAAAGAAAAAAAATAGAGATGAGCTACTTGACGAGATAATGGAAGAAAAAAATGTGGTTGAAAGGGAAGAAAAATGAAATGAGAGGATAAAGGAGAATAGTGGAGAATTAGAAATATAGATATTAGAGGGAATATTAAATATATAAAATAGAGGAATTTTTTTTAATTTAATTATAATTTTAGGAGTATTTTTTTTGTTTAAATATAATTTTAAAATTTTAATTTAGCTAAAATTATTTTAATCATATATTAATAAAATAAGAATAATAAATGTTACATCAAACATAAATATTAATAAAATAAATCATAATGAATAAAATATGAACAATTCAAAAGTTGAGTGATTAAATTAAAAACTTTAAAATATAGTGACCAAAATAGAAGAGAAAAAAGAGAGTCAGATTGAGTAATTTTCTTGAGTTAGAGAGTACGATTAAGAGAAAAAAATAGGATGTTGGTCTGTTTGTAGGAATTTGTAAAACCTCATTGGGTCACTGCAACTGCTTCATGGCAGCCACTGTATCACTCGACAAATATTAAACAAACCTACTGCCGGAGGTGCTCTCAAAGTTACCAAATTTCAAGATAAAATACCAAAGCTTAAACCTTCTTCTTTTTTGCTTCAAACTTGAAAATTGAGTTGAAAAACATCATTCCTTTTCTGCTCTCTCTAGCTATTTAGCTTTTTAACAAAGATTCATATTCGATCAATTTAATAATAACCCATTTTCGAAACCTTAGAAAACCAGCTACTCTCAACTGGGTGTCTTCTCATTTTTTTGAAAACCAATTCAAACCCCCAATTTTGGAATTGGACTTGTTTCACATCGCACAAAGGCAAAACCCTAGTATTTATAGGATAAAAGGGTCAGTTGAAACTAAAAGGTGTGGTGGTTTAGACGTTGCCAAAATCTCTTGTGCTACTTTGAAAGAAGCTCAGGCTGCGTTGTTGGAATATTTGCATTGTATTAGGAATATTCTGTTTATGGATGCTGAACTTATGAGCAAAAACTCACATGAATTTTTAAAAAATCTTTTGAAAAGGGTTAACATTGTTAGTGATGTTGGAAGCTCTATGAAGCGGTTTTTGCGGTATCATCCCATTAATGAATTTGAACCTTTCTTTGAGAGTTTGGGACTGAAACCTTGCGAGTATACTCCTTTTCTTCTTAGGGATTTGATGTTTTTAAGTGATGATTCTTTGTTATTAGAGAACTATAGGGTCTTGTGCCAATTTGGGATTGAACGGAATAAGATAGGTCTGATATATAAGAATGCAGTTCAAGTTTTCCAACTTGAATTTGGAGTTTTACCATTAAAGCTTCAAGCTTATCAAGAACTGGGGCTCAGTGAGTCATTTATGGTCAAGATTATTGTTTGTAGTCCTTGTGTTCTTATTGGTGATGTATATATGAAATTCATCAATGTATTAGAGATTTTGAGGAGTATGGAATTCAATTATGCTTGGATTAAGGAGCATTTGTTCGAGCATGATTCATATAATTGAAGCATGATACTTTGTGTTCTGAACTTCTTTAGCGAGACATACTGCAACAGTGAGTTAGTAGGCTTAATCAACCAGCATCCGGGGTTTTTGTTTGAGAGCTCTGGGTATGCAGCATTTTAACTAAGAGAAAATAACCTCAGTGACCAAAAATGCCTTATAATATACGAATTTAACCAACTTTTTTTTTGGATTTGCCAAAATGACTAACAAATTCGCAACGCGAATTCCAATTTCGCAACCCAGTTTCCAATTTCGCAACGTGAATATGTAAATTGCATTGCGATTTTCCAAATTCGTAACGCGAATTTAATTTCGCAACACAAATGTTTTGGGTATATAACAACGCAGCAGCAGCAACTCATAACCTAAGTCCCTAAATCGCAACTCATTCCATCTCCATCTATCATTTTCTCCGGCGACATCCGTTCCTATATCCAACGACATCCTTCCACATCTCTATTTTTTTACATAATTTTATTTCTATATAATTTTTCAATGATTTCTCTCCCAAATTATCAACTATCAACTTAATAAAGGTATGTTTTTCTCTAAGTTAGTGATGATATCTAGTTTATAGCTCGTTTGTATAGTAAATTAATTTACAATATTTAGAATGAAATCATCTAATATTGATCATGTTTGAATAGATTTGTGTTTTGGAGGGTCATGGGAGAATATTCATAGTGTTTTACAATATGTGCCTTTACCCATGAATCTTCAACTAAAACTGTCATTAAAAAAGTTAACTTATGAAACTCTAATGTTATGTGTTGCAAAGAAATTGAATTTAGAGCCTCTAAGTGGATTTAGACTATCTTATCTGAGAAAATGTAAAGTTTATTTGTTAACCGACAATGAAGATGTTGAACGATTCATTGCTTACATTAGTGTTTCGCAAGAAGATGATGTTACATTGTATGTTGTTGAACCTAGAAGTAGTGAAGTTTGGTCAGTAGCGGGTAGTAATCAACTAAGTTCTTCAACCCAAAATTTAATGGTTCCACCACAATTTCATCACCAAGCAAATTTTGTTTCACCACATTTCCAATACCAAACACAATATCAAACACAATCTCAAAACCCACAACCTTTTCCTAATCCAAATCTCAATCAACTTTCAGCATCAAATTTCGGTTTTTCTATTGACCAGTTAGACGATTATGAGCCAACAGAAAAAATTGTGAGTACTAGTCAATATTTAAAATTTGATCTTGGTCAATACCCGAACTTTGATCTTAGTCAATACTCTGATTTTGATGATGTGATAGAAGAAGAAACATACCCTGCATGTAATGATTTTGATATTGGTCAATACCCGAATTTTGATGATGAAACAGCCGCTGCCGAGGAAGATGTTGTTTATGATAATGAGGAGGAAGTTACGACTGTGAATGAACATGTTGAACATCCATTCTGTAATTCATATAACCCTAAAGAAGAAAAAGAAGAAGTCTCTGAAGAAAGGAAAAAGAAGAAAATGCCACGGGAGTATAATTGTAATATGCCAGAATTACTTCAGATACCGGAAGAAGAGTTGGTAAAGATATCAGTTGATTGTTACACAAAAGTTATTTGTATCAAGAAAGATGATTGTTTTGATACAAAGGAAGACTTGAAGATAGCTTTGTATATGAAATGTGTGGAAGATGGCTATCAACTAAGAGTTAACAAATCAAGCAAAGATCATTTCGAAACAAGGTGTATGATTGACAAAAACTGTACATGGCGTATGATTGTAAAGAGGATAAAAGATTGTGAAATGTTTCAAGTTAGGACTTTTATTGATAAACATACATGTTCAAGAACCCAAGTTTTTCCTCACCATAGACAGGCAAACAAAAAGGTGTTGGGTGGTTTTCTGGCTGAGTTAATGTTTTTGAATAGAATGGTATATCGGGGACATGAAATTATGACTGACATGAATGCTCGGTTCAAGATTAGTATCTCATATTCTCAAGCTTTGAGAGCCAAATGTTATGCCTTGGAATTGTTGAGGGGGTCGCCAGAAGCATCGTTTACCCAACTGCCGGCTTATTGTCACAATTTAAAGCTGAAAAATCATGGGTCGGTAACTCATATCAAAACAGATAGAGATGGATGTTTTGAGTTGCTGTTTATCACCATTGGTGTTGCGGTTAGTAAATAATTATAATTTTTTTGACTCGTTTTTGTTAGTTGCATGCATTTCACATTTAAATGATTATATTTCTTGTATATATGATTTTGTAGATTCGTTCGTTTATTACTTGCATGCTCCCAGTTACTATAGTTGATGGAGCACATTTGAAAGGTCGATACCTTGGAGTAAACTTATTAGCGGTAGCCATGGATGCTAACAATGGGATACTGCCAATAGCTTACGGGGTTGGCAAATTTGAAACCTCTGATTCATGGATATAGTTTATGGGGCATCTTAGGGATTGCATAGGTCCTATTAGCAATCTGACAATCATATCCGATAGGGCAAACTCAATTGACAACACTGTTAGAAGGTGTTTCCCAGATGTTTTTCATGGACTTTGTGGTGTTCATTTGTACAGAAATCTAAAATCAAGGTCTGCTGGTATAAAAGATCACAAATGGACATACTGGAAGGTTGTAAAAGCTTATCGGGAAGTGGATTTTAATAAGCATATAAATTGTTTAAGACGTGTTTTGCCTCAATGTGCTCAAACACTAGAAGATATCGGGTTTCAAAGATGGTCAAGAGTATATTAACTTGGAGCAAGATATGGTTTCATGACGTCTAATAGTGCAGAATCAATCAACGCTCTAAGTAGTCATTCCCGGAAATTACCCATTACTATGTTAATGGAGTATTTTCGAGCCTCTATTCAACAGTGGTACTATAAGAAAAGAAACCATGCAGGTATTATTTCTTTAAATTCGTAACTTATCATACATTTTACTAAGTATTATTTATTTAAATTTACAGGAACATTGGAACGTCGTGTTACACCATGGACTGAAAAAAAGATAACGAAACGTGTTGTGAAGTCAACGTCCTGGAGAGTTGAACCATGTTCAAACACTTTGTTTGAAGTATTGGATAATAACTTAAATGAACTTGTCGATCTAAATGCAAAGACGTGTAGTTGTAAGAAATGACAAACATCTGGTTATCCGTGTGACCAAGTTATAAAAGTTGCTATTAATCTAAACCAAGATGATTCAAGCGCATACGCTATGGATTGCTACACTATAGAAGTATATCGACAGACTTATGCCGAGATTGTCTACCCATGTCCACATCCTTCTAAGTGAGACATACCAGATGACTTATAAACAGTTTTTCCACCAGTCATGGACAGCAGGCTACCTGGCCGACCAAAAAATCACGATCGTATATCGTCTAAGGGTGAAGAGAAGAGGATATCGACATGTAGTCGGTGCAAGGAAAGTGGTCATACAAGGTTAACCTGTGGATCACCAGTGCCATCACAATCATCTTTTCCTCTACCAAAAAATAGATGCTCATTAAAATCCAAAGCTCATATGGTGCCAAGCAAAAGGAAATCAAAATCGCAATCAAAATCCCAATCACAACCGGCTTCACCTTTTGGGACTTATTAACTTAGGTGATTTTTAAATGCAAACGTTGTATTATGTGTATTTTATGTGTGAATGCATACATTTTCAGTTAGACATTCATTAGTAACTTGAGTTTGAACATTGCTACGATCTGTTCAGTTGTTATCATGTTGGGATTTTCTCTTGTGTTTGATTGCTTGGATAGTTGTTCTCTTGCTTCTTCAAGTGTCCTTAGCTTGTATTTATAGCTTGGAATGTGTTTGTTGTTGTATATACCTTGATGTTGTATGTTACGATCAACGCGAAAGTCAAATTCGCAACGCAAAATAAGCGATGCGATAGTCAAATTCGCAACGCGAAATCGCAAACCGAATTTGACTTTCGCGTTGCGAATTTGACTATCGCAACGCTTATTTCGCGTTGCGAATTTACCTTCAACAGGTCTTTTTTACCTTCAACATAATGCAGATTGAAAATTAAACAACAAATCAATTAAACATTGTTGTGGGTACATTATTTGAACATTGTTATGGGTACATTATTTGGAAAAATAATGTTCCGGACTTCGTTAGAAATAACCATTTTTCATCGGATTAATTTCGTTTTTGTGGGTACATTATTTGAACATTATTATCTATAAATTTGTTGTGTATGTATGTTTTGGTTTGATTATATTGTATGTATAATTTTTTTTCAACTTTAAACGCGAGGGAAATCCCGACCATCGTATTTTTTGGTCAACTTTAAAGTGTCAAAAATGTTTCGGGCGTATGATCTGGGTGGTATACGAGAAATGCAATAAATGGCAACTAAAAATCCCGATAATTGAGGGCTACAACTTGTAATAATAATAAAAATAATAAGTCCGAAATGCTTCTAAGTACCACCCAAATCATAAGTCTGAAATGCTTCCGATGCTCATCAAAATCCAAAGCTCATATAGTGCCAAGCAAAAGGAAATCAAAATCCAAATCTCAGATGGTGCTAAGCAAAAGGAAATCAAAATCTACAACTTGAGTTTGAACATTGATATGATCTGTTCAGTTGATCATGTTGGGATTTTCTCTTGTGTTTGATTTTTTTGGATAGTTGTTCTCTTGCTTCTTCAAGTATCCTTAGCTTGTATTTATATCTTGGAATGTGTTTGATGTTGTATATACCTTGATGTTGTATGTTGCGATCAACGCGAAAGTCAAATTTTCAAACCGAAAATCGCGTTGCGAATTTGACTATCGCAACGCTTATTTCGCGTTGCGAATTTGTACCTTTAACAGGTCTTTTTTGCCTTCAAACATAATGCAAATTGAATTTTTTAGAAACAACAAATCAACTTTTACAAATCAATTAAACAAGCAAAAAAATAATTCTTATTTACAAATCAAATTAAACAAATCAACTTTTACAAATCAATTAATCAAAAAATAAATCTTATTTCCTCATCAATTAAACAAATCAACTTTCAATGTAAAATTCAATTAAACAAAGAAAAAAAGTGTACCCCAAACTGTTGTTTATACACAAATACATTTCACGCAGCTCACTTCAGGATTAACCTGCAGAAACCAAACATTTGCTCAAACAACACTTTCTACACATCTAAAACCAACAAACAGCAAATTACTGAATTCTAGGTACTTAACCAAATATTTTCAAACCAATTAAAGAGTATATATGTTAACAACACTTGCTCAAACTTACCAATTGTTTATGTACAACTTTCAGCATGCGGATACAGGTAGGCAGCGTCTCGTATATATCGATCTGGCCATATAATGCCGAAACCACAAGCCTACTACCACTCTATCTCTATCTGTGGGAGGTAGATACTGTATACTTCTTGTCGTCAAACGTTCCAAGCACAAGCATACGAGAGGACCACAATCCCCTCTGGCTCCCTGCGTTTGTTGTGGCGCAGTCTCATCTCTGATCATTGTAATTTTGAACTTTTTTGGCTTCTTGTTTCCAGAATTTATCCAATAATCAATCGTATTCAAGTATTTAGCCAAATGATCGCTCCATCCCTTTGTAATAATATCTCTCAAATCAGACAATGGTATGTAATTCAACATGCTGTCATATATAATTATCTTCAGGGATGGGAGCTGAAGCTCGACGAGAAGCCAATGACGACATTCCAAAATTTAGGGATAAACACCTGCAATCATAAATAATTGCGCACATCAAATAAAATTTATGAAAACCTTTAAAATATTCAAAAAAATAAATACTAACCTTATCGACCTCCCACCACGCAGGATAAAGTTTAGCTTTTCCATTAGCCAACTTATATGAAGCATCTCTCTGATCCTTCAAGTGAGCTGCGTGAAAAGACGTCGGCATAATAGTCCATCGAGCATCTCTTTTCTTCAATTTCCTTATTATTAAGAGACGTGACACCCATGTTTTAATATGTTGTTTTATAAAAAAATAAATATATTAGTGAATTTATTAATAATTTTTAAAAAATTAATCAAAATGCAATATAAGAAGAATATAATACTTACTACCCCTTCGAGGTAGCCATTATCTTCAACCCCTAATAAAATACCCCACCAAAATCGATCAAGAAACAAATGAATAGTATCGTCGATTTGGCATAGGTCAGAATAACACCCCTTGCTCCGCTCATGTAGATAAAAATCAACTGTGGTCTTAGCCCAAAGGGTATTATCCGTAATTGTGTCTGGTAGTGTTCCCATCTCCTACTGAGGAATGGTACTGGCCGGTAACTCATACGAAAGCCAACACGCATCCATCATATCGAGCACGGGAGGGGGTTTATCAATATGTCGACATATGATGCCATGTGAATCGGGCTCTTGAACGGCGGGCGGGACCACTTGAACGATGACAGGGGCCTCTTGAACGGTGGGAGGGGCTTCGTCGATGATGAGATGGGCCTCTTGAATGATAGAAGGCGCCTCTTGAATGATGATAGGTGCATCAAGCTTATTCTTACGGAGTCTTGGCACTAGTGGAGTGAACGGAGACGTAATGGCATGTGCACGAGTCTGATGCGTGAACCCCGTCGTGTAAGAAAAACCCGACGTAAAGCATCTACCTTATTGGGCCACTGAAAAAAGTTATTTGCATTTTTAGTATAGTATTAAACAAATTTACCTCATTGCGTAGAGTATTAACCTCATTCTGCAACAATGAAACAATCCCGTGTAGAGCGGCAACCTCATCACGTAAGGTAGATACCTTACTTCGTAACGCACCATTGTCATCGCATAAAAAATCCACCTCACCACGTAAAGATCAAACCTCATCACGCCATGCACCATTCTCTTCACGTAAAGTACCGACCTCATGACGCAAAGCACCGACCTCATCACGTAATTCCCCTAACTCATCCCGTGGAGGTAGAGAACAAGGAGATAAATGTCGTGGCCTCTTTGTCGGTCGCCTATCATGAGGTGATGGTGGAGAAGAGACTCGATGATGTGATGGAATAGGTGATGGTGGAGGTGGAGAAGAGGCTCGATCAGGTGATGGCTACGGGTGTCGAGCTGTAGAATTGGCCCGATCAGGTGATGGCTCCGGGTGTCGAGCTGTAGAATCGGCCCGATCAGGTGATGGCTCTCGAGGTGGGGGTGCTCATCATCCGTCCCATCAAAAAACTGCTTACTAGCTTGCCACCAATTAGTGGCAAGCTCAGACTCTGTGGGTGTCAGCCTCTGTAATGGATAGTTGGCCACCTAACAATATAAAAGCTCAAACAAAGTTAAACTTGTACTAGAAATCAACTTGTTTATATGGTATTATTTGTGTGTTAACTTATATCATTCATCGTCGTATATGTGAGTAACTCTTCCCAATCCAACATGCGGATCCTCTTCCAGGTAATATCCCTAGGAATATCATTTGATCTATTTATCGCATATGTCCGCATGCTAGGGAAAGCCTCAAATATCCAAATCTACAAACAATATAATACACAAACTTTAGTAATTGTTAAATAATTAATTATAATTTTGGAAACATTATAATATAGAAATTCTTACCTTAAAGGCCCAAGTAAAGCCTGTCAAAGTGTATTTAGAACCGTCGCCCCGCAAACTTTTTCGGTCCTCAAAGACAGATAACAACTTCTTCCAGGTAGCTTTCCATAGATATGAACCCTACGGAAACAGGTTCCATGCATTTAGGTCTTCTACCAATAATATTAGGTCCTCAGAGATTGGTTGTCTGCCCTCTTTGCCTAAAAAGATGGCATGCAAAAGTAATAAATGTCATACTCGGACAACATCAAGGTCATCCATCCGAGTAAAACCATCTTTATCAAATAATATCTTCAAGTCGTCGACGTGTATACTCGGCTTTGACTTTGTCAGCTTAGGAAAAACCCGATATAACCATGATGGGCGGGCGATATGACTAGTGTACCGACCTAAATCATCGTGTCCGAAGCGTAGACCAGTGATTAAGCAAAACTCCTCCCGCCCAAAACAAGTATACGCCGGTGCTGGAGGAAAATGAAACCATATCTCCTCATCACCACGTTGTACCCCCTCGGGTAGATCGTTAGTCATGGTCTAAAGAAACAAATGTGTCAACATAGCATCTCCACCCGTATGTTGCGCTTTCAGCCATGGCCCGAAGCAAGTATCCTCAAACAATTTTCTTTGTAGAGGTGTAAGCATCGACGCAATTTTAGTTGCTAGGCTTAATTTATTCCTTAAGGTCAATGCAGCCAAAAAAAAATTCTACAAAAAAAATAAACATACTAAGTTAGATATACCAAAAACTACAAATTATACACTATAAACATACATGATATTAAACAGTGAAAACAAAGCCAAATATGTTTCAAACTAGCACGGTATTCACCCAAGTCATTATTCCATCATAGTTCACAAAATGCATCAGATAACATTCCAGAAGTAAGCACTTATATAAACATTTAAAAGGACAACATATAGGTTTAGTGCAGGTTCAAGGACAACATAAAGAGTAGTAGTTTATTCTTGAAACTTAAATTAGCAACACTGTGAAGTTAGTATTTGTCTTTGTTTTTTTGTTGAAGTAATGCAATTCATTCAAGTTTCAATTAGCAGAATAAAAGAAGTTTCTGAAACTTAAATTCGCAACGGGAAAATGAAAATCGCAACGCGATTTTAGTTTCGCGTTGCGATTTTCACTTTTGCGTTGCGATTTTGGTGTTGCGATTTAGGGTTTCTTCAACAAAAAGACAAAACAAAGACAAATATTAACTTCACAAGGTTAAAGACTAAATAGTTTAGCAGTATTGGCAGCAACCGAATGAATTTAGCAATCTTAGTGAAATGGTTAATTTATAATAATACAAAAATTTTAAAATAAAAATAAGAGATTAAAAAAACTAACCCTCGGTGATTGATTTTCCATTTCTGACCGTGAATGGTTGTGAGGGTTGCTCTGAGAGATGGAGATAGACGGATTTCGTCAGAAATTGGGACGGATTTCGTCGGAAATGGGGATGGATTTCGTCGGAGATGGGGACAGATGTCGCCGTAGAGAGTGAGAGATGGAGATGGGACTGAGTTGTGCTTTAGGGTTTTAGGTTAGAGATGATTTGCGATAACACTGTTTACATTTGTGTTGTGAAATTAATATTGTGTTTCGCGTAAAAACATTTGACTTTCGCGTTGCGAATTTGACTTCTGTGTTGCGATTTACAAATTCGCAACGCGAATTTGACTTTCGCGTTGCGAAATTGAAAACTGGGTTGCGAAATTAGAATTCGCGTTGCGAATTTATTGGTCATTTTGACAAATTTAAAAAAAAGTTGGTTAAATTCGTATATTATAAGGCATTTTTTGTCACTGAGGTTATTTTCTCTTTAACTAATTACTTTCCTGTTGAAGTTTGGACTCTCAGATATCTTCTACGTTTCTGCTGTTTCCAAAAATCCAAGTTCGGCAATTTGTTTCAAACCTTATTAGATGTTTTCTGTTATTTCACGAGATTGAGATGGAGGTGGATGAGATTGGGAAAATTGTGCGTTTGTACCCCATATTACTTGGTTCACACAGGTTGAAGAAAGCTAATAGTTTACTCAGTGACTTAAATGTTGGAAAAAATAGTCTTTGTAAATACATCCAAGAGAACCCTCAAGAATTGAGTAAATGGGGTGTTGGATCATGAGTTGAGCAATTACCAAACTCAGGAGAGGATATGGAGTCACAAAGGTTGAAGATGAAGTTCATTTTAGACTTGGGATGTGGAGGAAAACTCTGATATGATGCAGAAAGCATTCAAGGTGTTTCAGGCAGGGGAAGGGAGCTCCAAGAGAGATTTGATTCCATCGTGAATGCCGGTTTGGATAAAGCAGCCGTGTCTGAAATGGGAGTGTATCCCCTCAAATCCTGAATCAATCAAAAGCTGTTATCCGAATCTAAGATTGATGTTCTAGTAAATGAGCTTGGTTACCCTTTATCCTCTTTAGTAACATTCCCCTCTTTTCTTTCCTATACAACACGGCGGGTTCGGCTTAGATTGGCAATGTATAACTGGCTCAAAGATCATAAAAAGGCAGACCCGACTTGGCCTTGAGCACTATTGTTGCATGTTCAGACTAAATATTCATGAATCAATATGTAAATCATCATCCCAGCGGCCCTTTAGTTTGGCAGGATTTAAAAGCAAAATTTAACATGGATGAATGATGCTATCTGCCTATTTATTGCACATTTTTGGGTTGTATCTTGGAATTTGTCACCACAATTTACGGATGATATACTTGGTTATGTTTCGTCTACAAAGTTAAAACTTGACCTTCCCTGCATTCATACATAGTAAAGAGGAGCCAGTTTTCTTCAACTACCATAAGACTATATGACCAGAGTTTCTTTGCATCAGATAATGAAGTTAAAGGTTTGGATTCTGGTTCCTATTTTATGGTTTTTTTTTAGATTCTACAATATAGACATCCATCCACATGCATTTCTTAGTGTAACCATTGACTTCAAAGTGAGGCCATCATGATACAACTCCTACGGTCGTACCAGCTGTAACTACTTATTTCAGTCTATATGCCTTTAAGATGAAAATTTATGTGAACTTTGTGTAGGACAAGCAAACTTGTGGTGCACATTAGAATTTGGACTATCAGTGTATTGTTGGGAATGATAAACCAGTAGTGCTGGATTACAAGTGCATGGCATCTTAGTACGAACCTCCCATTAGCTATCGGCACTACCGTGCCGGAATCAGAAAGACAAGACTGGCTAGGTAGTTATCTCGAAACTTTGTATCGATCAACCCCCGGAGCAGAACAGAGTGAGCTATGAAGAGCAGCTGATTAATTGCAGATAACATTTATCTTTAGTTGATTGTATTTATGTTTTCTCCACCAGATTTATCCGATAACTAACATAGAGTTTTGTTAACTGCAGATAACAATTATTATATTACTTTCTTTTTTTAATTATAAAATATGAAATGTTTTGGTAGTTTGCTTTACGGGCTTCAATAAGGTAACAATGTCCATTGTTGGAACTTGAGAAAATAAAACATAACTTCTCCAGCCCAAGTCTAATCCTTTTTTCATCCTCGATAATCAAAATGACACTTAATTTATTTTACTATTTTAGTAATAAATTAAAAAAAGGCTTCTTCATCTTTTGTAATGAATTACGAAAAAGAAAACCATTCAACTACAAAGAAAGACCCATTTCATCAGATACAGACATTTTTTATTTATCATTCCATGTGAAGAATTTTATTTTGGAAATTTCCAATGACGATTATAACCTAATTACAAACAATAAATTACGGTATAAAAAAGATAAGAGATTTTAGGTTATGTCAGAATTACCCGTCCAGCTCAGTTGATAGATCGCAACACTCTTAATATTGTGATCGTGGGATCGAGTCCCATGGTGGGCAATTCATAATTCTGACTGTAAGAGGTCTTCTACGAAAGTTGCTCACAACCTTACGTTAGGAACAACCTACTACCTTACCTCCCCTCACCCTATTACACATAAAAATAGGTCAGCTAATTTGGATTTTAGGTCATGTCAACAGATACTTTCCCCTACACTTACACTTGATTTGAATGAGCTGAAATGAATAAATAAGGATCCATTTTTCAAAATACAATAAATAAATAAATAAAGCCAATGTTTATTCGACGCGCCTTTATGTAATGTTTTAGCTTTGAAATTCACTCATGCTTGTATGGCTGAAATCAAGTCTCTCAGCACACAACACTACAATCTGTATCCAGCTATATGAAAAACAAAAAGAAAAATCTTAAAGTATCCTGTGTACAAAACAGACCCTGGCTATACTGAGGTTATGCCACGATCACCATACACGTGGCAGTCAACATTACCAGGGTCGATGTAGATTAATGATGATGATCTGAAAGAGTAGACAAATTGTTGTTGACAGTGGGGACTCAAGCAATGTCTGTTAACCTTTCTCTACTTTAGTTTTTACTTACCCTACAATATACTTTTTCTAACTCAAATACTAGAACTAGAACAACCCTTCTCGGACACCAAAGAGAAATAAAAAACCAATCTTCTTAACAGGTTCTCTCTTTCCCAACCTTGCATTCTGTGCTCCATGGCTTCAAACTCTGTTAAAATGGTTTCCATTTAACTTGCACCATATTATCTGATCTGGGTTTTCTTTATTTCTCATTCGGATCATATTTTTTTTCAAGAAAAAAGCTTTCTTTTCTTCTTTTGTTTGCTTCACTAACCTTTGAAAGAAACAAAGGCCCGGCCTTTCTTTTTCCCTTGCGGTTTTGGTAACTTCTTGGACTGGTATAATGAGATTCTGAAAAATGGGATTTTGTTTCAAGGAAGCAGGATATTGGTGTATGTTTCAAGATCAGCTTCATTTTCCTTGTTTCTTTCTATATTGATGGTGATAGAGTTGTTTATAGAAAGAAGAGGAAAAGCTAGGTATGTAAATGTTCCTTTCATGTTGTATTGATTTATCATTTACGAGAAGTTAATGCTATGTTTGGCGATGAAGAGATACATGTTTCTTTTGAGTCATAGATTTTATATCTTTTAGTATATCAGATATGAAAAACTTTTACTTTTCTGAACCTTGGATCAATATGTTGAAGATGATATGAGTTTATATTGGGAAGCAAATAACATGAAACTTTTGAAGTTACGGATTTTGTATGGACTGGGGAGATTTTCTCTGTTCTATATCTTTTAGTATATCAGATATGAAAAACTTTTACTTTTCTGAACCTTGGATCAATGAAGATGATATGAGCTTATATTGGAAAGCAAATAACATGAAACTTTTGAAGTTACGGATTTTGTATGGACTGGGGAGATTTTCTCTGTTCTTTCTTGGTTGCTCAAACTTGAAGATTGTATGGCTTGTGATTGTTTGGTTTTGGAATCTGTTTTCTTGTGAACTTTTTAGATTAAATTCAGGTTGAAATTAGATTGATTTGCCCTGAATCCTTTATTCCATTTACTCTATTTGTATACAATGATTTATCTCTTTAAGAAATGCATTTCTTATTAATTAAATAGGGGGAAACCAGCTGTTGGCTGAGCCCAAAGAAGAGTTTCAGTTTTGGTTTAGGTGGATTTACAAGGTTCCTTAGGAGACTGAACATACAATACATATACATATACGTATATATATATATATGTGTGTGTGTGTGTGTTTGTATTTATATATATATGGTGTTTCTTTTGTTGGATTTTTCTGATTGAAAGGCAGAAAGGGGGTGAATGTTTTTGTTGGAATAATGGAATGACTGCATGAATGTTTTAAGGCCTTGCATTTCTATTCGATTTATGTATGTCAACTGATGATATGCTCAATTATATTTGATGTCACTGGTTGAAGTCTGCTCTTTGTATTTTCATACTTAATTTGTTACTTAATGTTCTATTTTTTGCACTGAATCCATCTTTTTGTTTTTGCAGAAACCTTCTTCAGTGGTCTGAAATTGTTGTTTAAGTGGTTCTTTTACAATGAGAAGAGGTAGAGCAAAAGCAAAGAAGCAGAATGTTGTTTCTTCTCTCGATGACCCAGGAAGCGGTGAAGATGAAAAAATTCCGGCTTATAAGAGAAGAGGAAGGCCGCAAAAGCAAACGAGGGATGATATCGATGAAGATGAAGTGGAGAAGGCTGAAGAAGACGGTGAAGATATAAAAGGTTCGGTTCCTACCAAAGAGATGAAAAATCTGGCCGCCACGGAGAACGGGAGGAAGAGGAAAAGTTCTGTTCAAGCAAAAGAAAACATAGACTCGATCAAGAAAGGGAACGGCGTTACAACAAAGTCGAGCACTGATGATTTAACTAAAACGGCTGGATACCGGCAAAACAGTAGCAGGCGCAAAAACAAGCCTCGACGGGCTGCTGAAGCTGTTGTCGAGTGCAAGTGAGGTTACCAAGTTATGCTTGTCTACGCATTGTATGGATTCAGATGTTTCTTTTTGTCGCACGTTATTTGTTTTTGCAGTTTCTGTATTCCATTTCAGTAGCTTTTAATTTTGGTTGCATGTTATTTTGACAAGTAATATTCCATGGTTTCATTGCTGGTGAATTTTACCATGATAAATCTTGTTATCCACTTGATAATTTCCTCAGATTGATTCAACTCGGTAAACTAAAAGAATTTGAATTATTAATCAATAATTAATTACATAAGAGTTCATTAATATGTTTTAATTAAAATTAAAGCATTTGAGCTAAACTCTGACTCTCACTTCGTCTTCTCCAGTATCATCAAAAAGGTATTTTTTTTTTCTCCTTAATTGGCACTATTTGTTCCTTTAGGTTATCGTTGTCAATCTATTGGAATGTGTATTTGAATCAGCTGCATAGTCTAGGGTTCTCTTTTCACAAACCTAATCTAATCCTCTGGTTCGCTTGATTTGATCTATTCCTTTGTTGTCCTCTTTTCTTCCTTACTATATATGCTGCGATGGGATTTAAGCGATAATTAAGTTAGCATTTTGAAAAATTATTTTACTTATTTTCGATTGTTGGCAACGTAGGCATTGCTGGTTCGCAGCTGCGAAATAGTTTCAATTGCTCCTGGAAATTCTTTTTTCTTTTTTACATTAAAATGAAAAATCATTGAAAAATCATTAAAACGAAATAGTCCCCTTTTTGGCTGTTTTACTTTTAGAGCAAGGATGTTTGATTTGAATAAAAATGCATTATCATTTATCAAAACCATGGTATAGATGACAGTTTCCGAGCCTATTGAATCTAGGATGCTTGTTGATTAATGCTTTCATGATATTCTTTGTTCATGAGAGGAACTAGCATCAGGAAAATACTCGGTTCTTAATATTCTAGTTCAATGCATTTGCACTACACTTCTTATTAGTCAAAATACGTGTGTGTGTTTTTTATAGCCAATGTTGCTTTATTGTCTAAAGGCTCTACTTGCATCACAAGTATATAAAGTGAGATGAGCATGGCCCCACGAAAAATATATTCACAGATTGAAATCGTGTTCCCAAGGATGAACCGCAAGCTCCCTTGGGCGAATCGCGTCTTATTGATTAAGGGAGCATTTTGGAAGTTGGATCAAAGCTTAAGCCAGGCAAATATATATTTGGGTAAACCATACATTTAGGGTCCGTTTGTTCACGTAAAACGTTTTTCGGAAAATATTTTTTCTCATTTTCCAATGTTTGGGTTGAGTAAAACTGATTGGTCGATGTAAAACATTTTTCTGGTCAACAGAATTTCCCTTGTGTTTTTTGGAAAATGACTTACGATCTGATTTTTATATATACACGTGGCACAAACCCATTGCCCCTTCCAAATTCTTGGACCACTTCGTGACTATCCTCAATTTTAAGCTCTCCAGTTAACCACTCTGAAGAGAAACAGAGAGGACCAGCTGCAACAGAAGCTAGTAGATAATTCTTTCAATTCTCCAATGGCTGGAATTTCTACTACTTGTTACTTTTCCCTTTCTTCTACATGGTAAAGGTGCCTGTTTAGCCCGTGCTTTTGAAGTTCTATACTTTTTTGGTGAGATTCATGACGATCAGAAGCAAGTTTTAAGTTGAAATCGCTTCATTTCGAAGTCTAATTTGTGAGTTTGGCGTTTGGTTTCTGAGAAAATCAGAATGCTCGAAATATATATATATATAACATGGTAGATCCTCCGAGTTTCCATATGTGGAATTACGTGCATTCTCCCCAATCTTACATTTTTCTGTATAATTTGTTTGGAACTGTATAACATGAAAGACCATGAAGTTTTGTAGTTTGTTCAATGCCGTTTGATTTGCAGTATGCATGAACCTTTTGTTGGTATATTTGTTGTATTGAATTGGGACTTTTTTCCAGCAATTCAGGGAGAACCTTGTTGGAAATTAAAACCCACCATGGAAGAACCATCTCAGGGACACCTATCCGGAAAGAACTCTGAAGTATTAGAGCAGAAGTGAATTTTGTAAATGCTGAAGAAGCAAAAAAACTTGAAGCAGTTGAGGGTTATGCAGTTGTTGATATCCGTGATAAATCTCAGTTCGATCGTGCTCATATTGAATCATGTTATCACGTGCCTCTTTTCATTGAAAACAAAGACAATGATCCTGGTGAAACATTCTATCTTTATTCCATCTAAATTCAGCTCAAATTTTAAGTACCATATAATTGTGTAGAGGGACTTCACTCATTTCTATTTGAGTTGTTCTGTTTGTGCAGGCACAATAATAAAGAGGACCCTGCACAATAATTTTGCAGGCTTATTCTTTGGGTTGCCATTTACAAAACTCAACCCTGAATTTTTACAAACTGTGAAAAGTCAGTTTTCGCCCGAAAGTAAATTGCTTGTATGCCAGGAGGGGCTGAGGTTAGTTTTAAGCAACCTTTGGACATTTGACCAATGTTTTTCATTTAGTTTATACAGTATTTGGTACACTTAAAGCCAAAATTAATCTGAACAGCTTATAATATGTTGAATTTGATGTTTCCTCAGAGACGATATTGTTGAAAGTCTATCTGATTCGTATGATCAACTCATCATCAACTTGACAAACAGTAATGTCACCAGTCTAGTATTCGATGACATTACAGATGTTGTTCTACAAGAAGAAAATCGGCGCTAGAACAAGGAAGACAGACAAGTAAATATGCAACAAGCAGAAGCGTTGATAACGATATGAGGGAGATCAATAGAACGTGGCCAAAGCAGCAGTCACAAACATGGTAGACCGAAGTCGAGAAGCAAGAAGAATTTAAAGTGCTACAACTGTGAAAAGAAGGGTCACTTGAAGAAGGATTGTTGGAGTCTAAATAAAAACTCCAATCCACAAGGCAATACTGTAAACACTTCAGATGATGGAGATGCTCTATGCTGTGAAGCGTCAACCACCGTGGAAGGTAGAAAGAGATATGCATATATATTGCTCATTGATTCGGAAGCAACATATCACATGACCTCAAGAAGAGAATGGTTCCATCATTATGAACCTGTCTCAGGAGGATCTGTGTATAGTTGCAATGATCATGCCTTAGAGATCATTGGCGTGGGAACCATCAAATTGAAGATGTATGATGAAACAATTAAAGTTGTTCGAGATGTGCGGCACGTGAAAGGCCTGAAGAAAAATTTATTATCCTATGGATTGTTGGATAATAATGCAAGCAAAATTGAAACACGGAAAGGAATCATGAAGGTGTTCCGTGGAGCACTTGTAGTGATGAAAGGCAAAAAGATAGCAACAAAATTGTACATGCTGAAGGGAGAGACTTTGCAAGAAGCAGAAGCCTTTGTTGCCTCATGTAGTTCAGATTCTGCAATGCTATGGCATCAGATACTTGGACACGTGTCAGAACAAGGAATGAAAGTCGTTGTGGAGCAAAAGCTACTTCCAGGCTTAACAAAGGTATCATTTACTTTGTGTGAGTATTACATAACAAGTAAGCAGCACCGGTTGAAATTCAACACGTCAAATTCTAAAGGCAAAAGTGTTCTAGAATTGGTTCACTCTGACGTATGGCAAGCACCAGTTACATCCCTAGGTGGAGCAAAATATTTTGTCTCATTTATTGATGACTACTCCAGGAGATGTTGGGTGTACCCTATTAAGAAGAACTCAGACGTGTTTTCCACTTCAAAAACTTCAAAGCGCGGGTGGAACTTGATTCTGGAAATAAGATCAAGTGTTTCAAAACAGATAATGGGGGAGAATATACAAGTGAAGAATTTGCTGACTTTTGCAGGAAAGAAGACATCAAAAGACAGTTCACAGTGGCGAACACTTCTCAACAAAATGGAGTGGCAGAGCGGATAAACAAAACCTTGTTAGAGAGAACAAGAGCAATGTTGAGGGATGCAGGCCTAGAAAAAATCATTATGGGCAGAAGCAGTCAATACCGCCTGTTATTTGGTGAATCGAGCTCCATCAACTGCAATAAAGCTGAAGAGGCCAATGGAGATGTGGACTGGTAAACCAACTGATTATTCAAACCTCCATGTATTTGGAAGTATTGTGTACGTAATGTACAAATCCCAAGAAATCTCAAAGCTGGATCCAAAATCCAGGAAATGAAAATTCTTGGGGTATGCTGATGGAGTCAAGGGGTATCGCTTGTGGGATCCCACTGCCCGCAAAGTGATCATCAGTAGGGATGTTATCTTTGTAGAAGATAAACTACAAAGAAAAGAAGATGATGATAGCGCTGAAAAGTCAGAGACTACACAGATATATGTGGAAAAGGAGGTTGAACAAGGAGATTCTTCAGAAGCAGAACCAGCACATGATGAACAAGAACCAGAGAGTTCTGAAGCTCCAACAACTCGTCAATCAGATCGTGTGAGAAGACGTCCCAATTGGCACTCAGATTATGTTCAAAAAAGGTTTTGTTCTTCATTTCAAATTCCCTAGCCAGGTGTGCCTTCAATTCTTCAATATAATCTTTATCGGGTGCTGCAACCAACATGTCATTCACATACAACAGCAATATAACAAAATCGTTATCACCAGACCTCTTGAAATAAACACAAGGGTATGAATTAAGTCTGTTGTATCCAAGGCATATAATGAAGGAATCAAATCTCTTATACCAACACCTCGGCACTCTCTTTAGACTGTACATAGATTTGTTCAACCTGCAAACCAAGTTCTTCTTTTCTTTTTCTTCAAAACCTTCAAGCTGGAGCATGTAAATCTCTTCCTCAAGATTTCCATGAAGAAAAACTGTTTTAACATCTAGCTGCTCTAGATGTAAATTCAATGTAGCACACATTGCCAAGACTACTCGAATTGTTATTAGTCGAACCACATGAGAAAATATTTCATTGAAATCAATACCTTCTTTTTGAGCATATCCTTTGACCACCAGTCTTGCACGAGACCTCTCAACTTGATCGTCACCATTTCGCTTGATTTTGAAGAACCATTTGTTACCAATTGGCTTCCTTCCTTGTGGTAGTGGTACAAGGTCACATGTATTATTTTTATGAAGGGATTCGATTTCTTCTTGCATCGCCATCATCCATAATGAAGTATATGAGCTGTTTATTGCCTCCTGGTATGTTGATGGCTCACCGTCCTCTGTTAAAAACCCTTCATAAAAATAATACATGGGACCTTGTGCCACTACCATAAGGAAGGAAGCCAATTGGTAACAAATGAGTCTTCAAAATCAAACAAAATGGTGACGATCAAGTTGAGAGGTATCGTGCAAGACTGGTGGTCAAAGGATATGCTCAAAAAGAAGATATTGATTTCAATGAAATCTATTCTCCTGTGGTTCGACTAACAACAATTCGAGTAGTCTTGGTAATGTGTGCTACATTGAATTTATATCTAGAGTAGCTAGATATTAAAATAACTTTTCTTCATGGAAATCTTGAAGAAGAAATTTATATGCTCCAGCCTGAAGGTTTTGAAGAAGAAGAAAAGAAGAACTTGGTTTGCAGGTTGAACAAATCTCTGTACGGTCTAAAGCATGCGCCAAGGTGTTGGTATAAGAGATTTGATTCCTTCATTATGTGCGTGGGATACAACAGACTTAATGCAGACCCTTGTGCTTATTTCAAGAGGTCTGGTGATAATGATTTTGTTATATTATTATTGTATGTGGATGACATATTGGTTGCAGGACCCAACAAAGATCATATTGAAAAATTGAAGGCACAACTGGCTAGAGAATTTGAAATGAAGGACTTGGGATTAGCAAACAAGATTCTAAGGATGCAAATTCACCAAGATAGGAGTAATAGGAAGACTTGGCTTTCACAAAAAAATTACTTGAAGAAGATCTTGTCAAGATTCAACATGCAAGATTGTAAGCAAATTTCTACCCATCTTCCTATTAATTTCAAATTATCCTCCAGTATGAGTCCTAGCAGTGAAGAAGAAAGGATGAAGATGTCTCGAGTACCATATGCATCGGCAGTGAGAAGTTTAATGTTCGCTATGATATGCACAAGACCAGTCATTGCACAAGCAGTGGGAGTGGTTAGCCGGTACATGGCGAATCCAGGCAAAGAGCATTGGAATAAAGTAAAGAGGATCCTGAGATACATCAAAGGGACCTCAAATGTTGCATTATGTTATGGAGGATCAAACTTACTTATCAATGAGTATGTCGATTCTGACTATGTAGGGGATTTGGATAAAAACAAATCTACTACAGGATATGTGTTCAAAGTTGCTGGTGGAGCTATAAGTTGGGTTTCAAAATTGTAGTCAGTTGTGGCTACATCCACAACAGAGGCAGAATATGTAACAGCTACACAAGCCAGTAAAGAAGCAATCTGGTTGAAGATGTTATTGGAGGAGATTGAGCACAATCAAGAGTATGTCTCTTTGTTTTGTGACAGTCAAAGAGCCTTGCATTTAGCAAGGAATCCAACATTTCATTCAAGGACAAAGCACATATAAGTTCAGTACCATTTCATTCGTGAAAAGGTGGAAGAAATGACGGTAGATATGCAAAAGATCCATACCAAAGACAACATAGCATATTTCATGACGAAAGCGATCAATGCTGATAAATTTACATGGTGTCGATCCTCTTGTGGCCTGTCAGAGACGTAAGCAACATGAAGGTACAAGGTAGAAAGAATGATGTGAAGCTATGATTGTTCCAATCAAATCTTTAAGTTGGAGATTGTTGAAAGTCAAGAACGGAGCACATGGCACCGAAATGCACAATTAATGGCACCGAAAATTAGCTAGCATTTGTTGAATTTTTTGGAAAATGGTAAAATCATTTTTAGTCATAATAATTTATGGTATTTATAAATTAGTCCTTAAGCTTCAACTATAAATACCCTAGCTCATTTAGTTTCAAAACCATCCCAAATCATTCTAGCTTTCTCCCAATACTAAAGAATTTAGATAGTTTCTTGAGAGTTGTTTTCTCCTTTTTATCAAGAGAGAATTATCATTGTTTTCTCCTTGGTAGATTGAGAGAAGTTGTAATTCCTATTTTCTCATAGTGAAATTCATCGATCGTTGCCCGTGGTTTTTACCCTATACTATTTAGGGGTTTTCCACGTAAATTTTGTGTCTCTTTTATCTTCATTTTTATTTTATCAAATTATCAGTTGCAATTTTGCTCTATCCGATAGCCGTCTTCCGCAACAGATATATCAATCATCTTATCATTCTTCTGGTGCATCTTAATAGGTTTAAAAGTTTAAACCCCGAACATCGTGAATCAGTCTTATCTTGCCTTAGCATCTGGTTGCCATGGCATTATAAACATTTGACTTATAACATGGAACTAGTTAGTATAGAGGAACTAGTTAGTATAGAGGAACTTTATACTTGTTATTGTAAATAAGTTTGATGTGTGATATGATTAATTAGTATATCTCCAAATTCGATCCTTTCTAGATCCTGATTACTTGAAGATGTCCAGAACTTTTGTTCGTTCTCTTATCTTTATTTGGCCTTAATGTGAAAAACATTTATGGAATTCGAATGCTTTTTTAACATCAAGGTCTGCTGCTACTACCAATAAATTGGAGCAAGCCAGTTTCCAGAACATAACATGTATAACATTAGGGCTTCAAAATGTAAAACCAGGTTAAGCATCAATTGCTTGTTGTTTGCTGTTGTAAAGGCCTTGTTTGTGGGTTGTCTGCAAGGATAAAAGCATGAAACAGTTATTGTTTTTTTGCAGGAACATTTGTTTCCGTATATAAAACAGAGTTGCAAGATGCTGGCAAAGCTGGTTTGGTGACAGTTCATGGCAAGATCTCGGTCGTGTTCGGAACCGTACTCGTCTGTAAGTAATTCAATCGCCATCGAAAACTTATGTTGAAGTAATTATGACTCTTATCTCATGAAATGGTGCATGTGTATATCTGTTTATAACTTTATTTCTGGACCAAGCGAAGAAGCTACTTGAGATAAGTCCAGCAAGGTAGCCCTTGCAGGGGAGCCCTAAATTTTTGTAGTTTCCACAATGGCAATGCCAACAAGGACTTGTAAACATGAATTTATGTAATTCATGCATATTTTTTTAAATTCTTTACTTTAAACATAATTGATGAGACTCTCTTTGATATCAATCACTTCTCTAAAGAAAGTAGAAAAAATCGTAAGAGGTCCTTGTAAATGGGCAGAGCCAGGTGCTCTTATTTTATGATGGTAGGGACGATTGCTTCCATTACTGACCAAAAAGACACCAAATTCTCCTTTAGGTGCTTCAATCGCGGTATAGGTAGAAGAAGCTAGTACGGAAAAACGAAGATGGATCTCCAAGCATTCAAGTCGTTCGTCGTACTTCAATCTGTCCGCTCATATTCTTTGTCAAATCAATACGTGATGTGATATCTAAATTAGGGGTCTACTTTCTTTGAGTGGTCAGTTAGTGCGAAAGGTGGTCCAATGAATCACTGGAAAGCTAAAACGAAAGAACGCCTAAAAGTTATTACCGTTCTAAGCATAGAAAACTGAGAACTCGTCTTAGTGTTCGTTCCATGAGCGCACATATAAGCAAGGGAGAATTAGTGTTCTGTGAGCGCACCTACAACTACAAGCAAGGGAGAAATCATTGCAATATGTTACGTTGTATTTGATTCTATCGCACCCTCACTGTACCGTACCCCACGATGGGTTAAACGGATTATGATCTGGTAACGAACACCCCGCGAGCGTTTCCCACCCCAATTGCTTTATTATAAACTGCTAGTCTTAAGGGAAGCTTCCTATTACTTGTTTGGATCGGTTGGCTCATCTGGATGCCTCTCGGTCTTTTGGTCTTTAGTGACCCGAGTGAGAAGCTCTTAGGCGATTTGACATAACTGACACCTTTTCCCCGTAATATTCCCTTTCTAACACCATTTGACCAATATTTTCCGAAATAGCACCCTTTCGGCTGAGGTGGCACAAAGGCGCATCCCCGGGGACGCGCTTTACCTGGGTTTTTGCTGAGTCGGATGCCACGCGGGTAAGCCGCATCCCTGGGGATGCGCTTTCACGGGGTTTTGATGAGTCAGATGCCACGGGGGTAAGGCGCATCCGCGGGGACGCGCCTTTCATTAAATGTCATAAATACCCATCCGCTTTTCCTCAACTACCCCCTCCTTCTCCCCTATATAAACCCCTTCAACCCCCCTCATTCTTCACACCAAAATCATCTTCTCCTATCTTATATAACTCAAATTCTCAAACTATTTGAGTTTTAAATTTCTTATTAATAGTAAGAAATTTATTTTTAAGTTAGTATTTTTTTAATAGTTGTTATATTTTATATTAATATAATTATATAAATATTATTTTTTTATTAAAATAATATTTATATAATTATTATTTATTTAAATTTATTAATTAATTATTTTTTGTGCTAATTATATTTTTTTGTCTACAGTTATAATGGAAAGTGAAATGCTGCTGTGATTGGATGCATACTATATCTCCAGACATTTTAGTAATATGGTAATATTTTTTTATTTTTAATGTTAAAATTTATTATTATTTTTAATTTAAATTTATCATGAATTTATATTAATTATAAATTTTTATAATGCATATTATTTAGGAAACTGGTCGTATTTTAGAGACATTTATTAAAAACTCACGTATACCGACACCGTAACGTATTTTGCCATATTTTTCTTCTGTCGGGTTCTGGTATATTGAAATAATTATTGGCAGTTGCAAACTTGAACATGTCTTAATTTCTACATTGATTGAGATGTGGAGGCCCGAGACACACACATTTTATTTTCCATGTGGAGAGGCTACAATTACATTGGAGGATGTCTCTATGCATATGGGGCTTCCCGTCGATGGGAATATTAAGTGTGGTATGGTGGACGGTGATTGACAATTAATGTGCATGGAGTATCTTGGAGCTGCTCCGCCAGAGTTTAATGGAGGTAGAATAGCTTTATCATGGTTGAAAGCTAATTTTGAAGTTCTGAATGAAAATGCTTCAGATGATTAAGTAAAGGCATGTGCTCGGGTTTATATTCTATGAATCATTGGAGGAATATTGATGCCCTAAAAATCTCATAACCAGGTGCATTATATATGGTTACGTCATATGATTGATTTTGATGAAGCTGGAAGATATAGTTGTGGCGCTGCAGTTTTGACATTTCTCTTTAGAGAAATGTGTCGTGCGACGAATTATAAGAAAACTGCTATCGGTGGATGTCTCATGCTTCTGCAATCATGGGCGTGGTTTCGCATGCCTTTCTTATTCCCGATCGTCGATGAACCATACGTATTCCCCTTATTATTGAGGTAATTTTCGAACTAAATTTTAATTTAAATATTTTTAATTAAATAGGGTGATATTTAGTTTATATTATATTTCATAGGTGGTCGATGAAAAGAAAGAACCATAGAGATATACCTACTGGACTAGAGGAAATTCGTTTACTTATTGATACAAAAGCTGGGTCTGAGGTATGTTTTGAAATCTGTTTAAATTTGAATATTTTAATTTAAAATGCTAGATATAATTAGAATATTATATTTATTTGAATTGCATATTTATATTTCAGTTTCAGTGGATACCTTATGCGAGCGATGAAGTAAAGGCTTGCATCCCACCCCACCTTAGTGGGTCATTAGAGGTTTGGATGTCAATTGTATCTCTTATATGTTATGCTATTATTGAGTGGCATCCAATTGATTGCGTGCTCCGTCAGTTTGGTTGTACGTAATATATTCCTGGAGCACCTAGGAATTTAGACGACATGCATAACATAGATAGACGAGGAAAGAAAGAGGTTAATTGGGTGGTGAGACACAGAGATTGGATTGCGCTTTGGGAGAACCGATATGCACAGTTGGCACCTCAACAATTTTACGCTAAAACTGGTCATATGGTTACTGATAACTATATGGACTAGTTTAATGAAAATGGAAATCCGTTTCTATTTTCGACGGAAGCATGAGGGGTTAACATTCCTAGACGCCGAGAGAGACGTCCACCGTCTCAATATCATCGTCCCCTGACTCATGGATAGAGAGAAGGCGCTACCGGTTCTGCATCAGTCCCACCACAATATCCCTATCCACTAATGATGATGCCACATGGGTACATGCCCAGCCCTCCAGTTCAGATGACATCTCCTCATGGGTATATGCCAAGCCCACCAGTTCATATGCCATCTCCGTAGGGTTACATTCCTAGCCCTCAGGGTTACATTACTAGCCCGCCAGATTACATGCCTAGCCCGCAGGGTTTTATGACACCATATGGAGATGCATATACACCTATGTTTAATGATCCAACATGTGGTTCATATGCATCTTATTTGGCTGGTGGTCATTCTCCACAGACACCTCAATCTCCATCTGGATCACAAACATCGATGCCAATGTTTTCACAGTTTTCTCAATTTTCCATGAACGGTAGGATTATTAGTAACAGTCCTCTAGGGTCGTTATTTTATACAGGCCCTTCAGCGTCATTTATGCCAAATGAAGAAAATGCCGATGATGATGATAGTGAAGATGAGGAGACTGAAGAACAAGTTCCACGAAGAAATCCTCAGCGAAATAGACAATCACCGCCATGTGGAACTCATTCGAGAATACGACATCGGTGATCCAATTGTATTTTAATGTTATTTAAATAGTTATATTTCATAAATTTATGTAATTTTGCTATGTTATTTAAATGTTTCATGGTTGTTACAACAATATTTTTAATGTTATTTTAACATTAAATGTTTGTTAAATGTTTTTAAAATACAAATTATAGTATTCAAAATTTAAAATTAAAATACAAATTATAGTATTCAAAATTTAACATTAAATTCAACTTAATATTCCAATTGAAATTTAAAATTGTATTTGAAATTAAAAGTTATATTCCGATTATAGTTCATACTACTTAAATTGAAATTAAATTTATCCATACGTATGATCTTATCCTTAACATATACATTAAAACATATATATTAAAACCAACCTACCACTTCACATTTATTTGTAAAAACATGTCGATACTCATTCCATACAATTTCAATGTCACAACCAACTTATCACTTCACATTTATTCAATTTATCCATAACATTTTATTCATTTTATTCAATTTATTCAAACTTCACATAACGTTTTAATTTAAGTTATAACCTTAAATTTATCCTTATGTATGATTTTATCATTAACTTGTTGAACTTCCAAAAAGAACTTAAATTGTGGTTATAATTAACCTGATTTCACCATCCAGCTCTGCGTCTCTGGAGGACATGAGTGACATAATAGGGCAATTATAACATATTCTCTGACAAAATAATGGAAGGCGCGCCCCCGGGAACGCGCTTTCACCACTTTGCCAAGTCCCCTAAGAAATAATAGGTACTGACATAAATAGTTTCCCGGGGGACATAAGTGACATAATAGGGCAATGATAACATATTCATTGAAAAAATAATGGAAGGCGCACCCCCGGAAATGTGCTTTCACCACTTTGCCAAGTCCCCTCAGAAATAATAGGTACTGACATGAATAGTTCCCCGGGGGACATAAGTGACATAATAGGGCAATGATAACATATTCTCTGAAAAAATAATGGAAGGTGCGCCCCCGAAAACGTGCTTTCACCACTTTGTCAAGTCCCCTAAGAAATAATAGGTACTGACATGAATAGTTTCCCAGGGGACAAGAGTGACATAATAGAGCAATGATAACATATTCTCTGACAAAATAATGAAAGGCGCGCCCCCAAGAACGCACTTTCACCACTTTTTCAATCCCCTCAGAAATAATAGGTACTGACATGAATAGTTTCCTGGGGGACATGAGTGACATAATAGGGCAATGATAACATATTCTCTGACAAAATAATGAAAGACGCGTCCCCGGGAACGAGCTTTCACCACTTTGCCAAGTCCCCTCAGAAATAATAGGTACTTACATGAATAGTTTCCCGGGGGACATGAGTGACATATTAGGGCAATGATAACATATTCTCTGACAAAATAATGGAAGGCGCGCCCCCGGGAACGCGTTTTCACCACTTTGCCAAGTCCCCTAAAAAATAATAGGTACTGACATGAATAGTTTCCCGGGGGACATGAGTGACATAATAAGGCAATGATAATATATTATCTGACAAAATAATGAAAGGCACCCCCCAGGAACACGCTTTCACCACTTTTCCAAGTCCCCTCAGAAATAATAGGTACTGACATGAATAGTTTCCCGGGGGACATGAGTGACATAATAGGGCAATGATAACATATTCTCTGACAAAATAATGAAAGGCGCGCCCCCGAGAACGCGCTTTCACCACTTTGCCAAGTCCCCTCAGAAATAATAGGTAGCGATATGAATAGTTCTCCGGGGGACATAAGTGATATAATAGGGCAATGATAACATATTCTCTGACAAAATAATGGAAGGCGTGCCCCCGTAAACGCGCTTTCAACACTTTGCCAAGTCCCCTTAGAAATAATAGGTACTGACATGAATAGTTTCTCGGGGGACATGAGTGACATAATAGGGAAATGATAACATATTCTCTGACAAAATAATGAAAGACGCACCCCCACCCCCGGGAATACGCCTTCACATGAATAGTACCCCGGTTATAGAACTATTATATGCAACGTATTATATACTTTCAAAACAAACTTCATTTCACAAGCTTTCAAATTCTGAAACTCTAAATTTCTATAAAATCTCAATCCTCTATTCTCTGAAAATGAGTCATCTTTCTGTTGTTGTTTTATATGATGGAGAAATTAAGGAAGCTGAAGAGGGGGTTGTTTTTTAATCATATCATTATATCCCCTTAACCTTGAAGAGAAACATCACTATTAAGGAGTTAATCACAAATATTTCGTTAAAGATTCGTGTAGCAGGCCGGAGAAGACTATCTTCACTTCAGTATATATTTCCTACTGAACTTTTTCCACTCACATATACATCATTTCAGCTTTCCAATGATGATGATGTTTCTATGATGGTTGATGCTCATATGGGAAGTTCACAATCTCTTATTGAAATGTATGCCACTTTTATTGAGGTTCGTGCTTCTCATGGTCTCTCATATTCTTCTCACTTTGACATTGCATATCAAGGTGATCAAGTTAATAGCCCAACGCAACTGATCTGTAATGATTTCACATCATTAATGGCGAATCCAATGCCAGATGTCATGCCATCAAGTTCAATAGGAAGGCATTCATCAGCAACTGCTTATGATCTCAACCCACATGGCTTCACCAATAATCCATATGGCAACATATCTTCTACTTCAAGGGGCAGACATTCATCTGCCACTATTTTTGACTTACACATGAAAATGCCATTGAGACGGCAGTCTGTTCAAATCCCACATGATACAATGGCCTCAAGTTCAAGGGGAGGACACGCAAGTGATAACTTCTTTGACCTCAACATTGGATTATCTGAGGAACCCTCATCTCCACCAGAAGAACCTCTTTGGGAGCCAGGTGCAGATGGTACTGAAAAGGGATTATTCGTTGAACCTAACTCACCACAGTTTAACGTACATTCTGATGATGATGATGAGGATGACGTTCCGAGCCATACAACACCAGCCAAACTTCCTGCAAATATGTATGGGGCTGATTATGAAGCAATGTACGAGCCTGAATTTTCGGATCTCCCTGATGTTGGCAACTATAGACTTCAGTCATCAGTCAATGACGATGATTTACATATTGGAACGGAGTTCGCATCGAAAAAGGAAACAATGATGGCAATAAAGAGTTACAATATTCGTAACTCAGTTCAGTCTCGAGTTGATTGATCTACCATGGAAAAATATGTCGGCTACTGCGTCCAATATGACAACGGATGTCAATGAATGGTCCGTGTATCAAAGAGGAAGAACAACTTATGGGAACTAACCAGATACAATGGTCCTCATATGTGTTGTACAAGAGGTATAAACCAGGATCATCCCAACTTGGACTCCAACATTATTTGCCAAACAATCATGCCCATTGTGAAGTAAAACTCTCATATAGTTGTTGTAGTGTTGATTTCTGCTATACAGTCACAATATGGGTACACTGTCTCCTATAAAAAAGCTTGGTTGGCAAAACAGAATGTCATTTGCAAACTTCATGGTGAATGAGATTCCTCTTACAACGAGCTTCCCAGTTAGTTTCATGTTGTGCAAAGACTTAAATCCCGGGACAATTGTTGAGTTTGAAACTCAACTTCATTACGTGAATGATTGAGTGGTTCGCGATCACTGCCAATTCTATCGTGTCTTTTGGACTTACCTTCAGTGTATTAATACAGTGAAGTACTGGAAACCAGTTGTTCAAATTGATGGTACTTTCTTGTATGGGAAATACAAGCAAGTTTTATTATTGGCTGTGGTCCAGGATGGTAACCGCAATATTCTTCCTGTTGCATTTGCCCTCGTTCAGGGAGAAGACATTGAGTCTTGGGTTTTTTCCTTAAAATTTACGTTTACATGTTGTCACAAGGGAACGAGTATGCATTATTTCAAACCGAGGAGCTGGGATAAAAGCATCAATGGACTCTTTGGGTCCAATGTGGAGACCTCCACATGTTCAACATCGTTATTGTGTCCGTCATGTTGCTGCAAACTATTACGAAAAATACAAGAAGAACGATGAACGTCAGTTAGTCGTGCGCATGAGTATGTTACTTTTTCCAATTTTTTAATCATTTTCGTATTATTTATTTATACTTCATATTAACTATTATATATTTCTAATGGCTTAGGTTACGAACACTTACCTCAAAGGTTTGAGTCTATGCTACAAGAGTTGTTTACTAAAAATAAGAAGGGGTGCGAGTACATTATGGACATCAACAAAGAAATGTGGACAAATGCGTATGATGAGGGGTATCGCTATGGTCATATGACAACCAACTTGGCTAAAGCAATAAATTCAACCTTAAAGGGGGCGCGTCATTTACCAGTCACGGCGTTGGTCAAAACGATTTATTTTTGTTTGGGTCAACTCTTTGCAAAGCTCGGTGGACAAGCTATTACTTGGATGCAAAACGACCATATTTACCACCCAAGACTAGTAGTTGATTTACAGGAAAGAAGTGGTTGCATCAAATGATATGTTGGTTACAAATTTTTCTCGCACCCGTGAATTATTTCGTGTAACCGAAATGCCACGTCAGCTGTAAGGTATTGAAGCTAACTCTTTCAGAGTTAATCTGCGATAAAAGTTGTGTGATTGTGGTTTCTTTCAAGCACTCAAATATTCATGCTCTCATGTCATTGCTGCTTGTTCACATTCGCATTTAAACTACAAAAATTATGTTGATCCCGTATACCAACTTTCACAAGTTTTCAAGGTATATGAATTTGAGTTTCTGCCCATAGGTAACGAAAGAGACCTAGATGAGATTCAAACTTGGCTTACAATTGTACCAGATCCATTGCTATTGAGGGACTCAGGTCGTCCAAAATCTACTAGAATACATTGTGATATGGATATTCGGGAGAAGTCAATAGAACAAAAAAGATGTGGGCATTGCAGAAACATCGAGCACAATAAAAAAATGTACAACTTTGTTATCATCACATAACCGTTAACCCTTATGTAATTAATATTCTATTTAAATGAATGTTTTTGTTTCTAATATTTAAATGTAATTGCATTTTCTATAATTTCCAGTGTATGTACACCTAATATTTTTTTTATTTTTTTAACATTTAATCCTTTAAAAATTATTTTATGATATTTGGTTAATATTATATAAATTATTTTTTATTGGTAATTTTATAAAATGATTAACTATATTTATTTAATATAATAATTAATATTATTTATTAAAAAATTATTATTAATTTTAAAATAATAATTTTTTCAACCTTCTAATTAGAGAAAAATATTAAATTAAACAAATTAAAGGTTATAAAAAATATTTATGTATACCATGACACATTTCATGTTCTGATTGGAGGATTAAATTTATTAAATTAAATTAAAATTAAGATTAAATTGATAAAATATGTAAGTATTGAAGATTAAATGTGTAATTATACTAATTTTATTAACTTATGCATCAATATTTTCGTTAAATATTGACTATAGATGACTAGATTGATAAAATTTAATAATTAAGTGATAAAATTATTAGATCGATAATAAAAATAAAAATAATAATAGATATATAACCATACCTGTAATATTATAATTTTATACATTTTTCCTATAACTACAATAAGATTAAAGCTGGATTTCATTTATTGTTCCATCCGATTATTGTCGCGTGGAATGGGTGAATGCCAAAGTCCCTTAAACATATAACACTTTGACCTAATTTAACTCTACCTTTAACACACATTTAAAAAATACATTTGATAATTCTTAAATTATAACCGAAACACTTTACATAATATATTACTAATTTATAATAATAATAAAAATTAAATATTTATTAAAAAAATACCAGCGTGACATCTGACTCAGCAAAACCCAGATAAAGCACGTCCCCAGGGATGCGCCTTATACGCGTGGCATCCCAGTCAGCTAAAACCCATGTAAAGAACATCCCCGGGGATGCGCCTTTGTGCCACCTCAGCTGAACGGGTGCTACTTCGGGAAATATTGGTTAAGTGGTGTTAGAAAGGGAATATTACAGGGAAAATGTGTCAGTTATGTCAAATCGCCAAGCTCTTCTTTCTAGAGTCTTTAGCTCGGCAGTAGAATTAGCTTAGTAGTTAGCAGTGGGAAGAGTCAATTCTATAGAGAAGCCTTAGGCCTCAAGCGACAGGGACAGGGACATCATTCAAGAGGGAAAATACAAAGGGTGTCTACCCAGTTTAAATGCATTTTAGAAACAACTTTTAAGAATCAAAATAGCAATAGTGACTATTAAAATTAGTGGTAAGATGTGTTTAGATTTAAAGTAGCCCTAACTTTGCAATGAGAATGAAAAATGACCACTAGGCACATTGGTCTAGAAATGATCTTCAACGACATTGTGAGTGTTATAAAGTTTAAAGCTCGACCGAACCTAGTGTATGGGTTGTATCTCAGTCATTTGTTTGAGTTTCTCGATGTCAACACTTTATACTAGGTTGGTATGTTCCCTTTCGATGAGAGGATCATTGGTCGCTACACTATAAAAAAGTAGGCTATATTGAGGAGCCCAAGGGATCTATGCTTTGGGTCCGACCCGCCACAAATAGCATGAGGATGATAAAGATAGAGGCGAGCATATGGATGAGAATCATGATGATGATGATGGCGAGGAGCCCAAGAGAGCGACTCGTGTAGACCTGGCTTCACCCACGAATTTCTTTCGTGGCTTTGAGGAGAGGATGTTTCAGTTTATCGGTTATCTTCAAGCCCATGTTGACTCCTGCTTTGATGTGATTGAGCTTCGTTAGGATGCTATTGAGGTTTGTATGATTGAGGAGGTTTTATCGGTCTAGCGTTATCTTGATGGATTTTCTTTCCCTCCGTTATCTCCATCTTAGTGTGCATGCATATCATATTTATATTATTAGGCTTTGCTACATTTATGTCGTTTGGACCTTTGATGTTTTATTTGGTGTTTGGTACTTGAATGTTTTTATTTGGTTATTTTGATATTTATGACTTTTGTACTTTATATCTTGTATGAATTTATCTATTTATGTTAAAAATACCTTGATGCTTCATATATTATTTCTCCATATGTTTTTATTTGATTCTAACTTTATGTTTATTACTTTATCTCATTTTTCATATGATACTAAATTGTTGAATTATTTTTTATATAAAAAAAAAAGAAGGAGAAGTAAGCATAAAATGAAAAATGTTTTTTTTTTCAAAATTGAAAATTTGACCTTAAAAATTTTCACTAATTCTCAAATTGTTTTATTTTTTTTTCAAAGTGGAACATTTTTCAAAAACAAATTTTTTGAAGAGTTTTTTTATATAAAAACATTTTTTATGAAAAAGGATATTGTTTAATTAAGATTTTGATATAAAAATAATTTGTAAAATTGCTTTTGGACTTAATCGAATTTGTTAAAAATTATAAAAAATAATTAAAAGTTCAAATTAACTTGAAAAATATGTTTTGAATATTTTTCAACTTAGTCAACCCTTTTCAAAAACATATTTGATCATTTTTGTGCTTTAAAGTTGAGTTTCCAAAGATTCTTGACTCAAATGATCAATCCTCTTTGACCAAAGGATTGATCGTCTTTAACCGAATGATCGATCCTCTTTAACCGAATGATCGATCCACTTGAGAAAGGATAAATCCATTGGATTCTAGTAAGTTTTGGATCGATTCCTAGAGGAAAATGATTATTCCCTTCACCAAAATGATTGATCCCTCGATGGAAAAGATCAACTCTTTCACAAAAGGATCGATCTCTTATGCATTAAATGTTGTTTTTGGTTGTAGGTAACGACTATAATAATCCCCCAACGGCTAGAATTGATGCATAAGGTATAAATTTAAGGTCAAAGTATCCCAAGGTCAACTAGAACCATATTGAATATACCAACATCAAAGAAGTTTTTTGTGCTTAAGTTTTTTATCCTTTCATTGTAACACACTTGTGAGCTTTATTGTTTAATTTGCTAAAGTGTGATTTGGGTGAAAGCTAAATTATTGCAAACACATTTGTCTCGTGAGATTTTCTCTTTGTTCGCTTTATTTGTAATTTCTCTCGTGGAAAGAGTATAAACAAGGTTTTGAGGTATAAATCTTGTGAGTTGTTGTAAGGTTACACCTTGTCCTCAAAGGTTATCAAATCTAGTGGATTTGAGAAATCCTGAATGTGGATGCAAAGGTAATAGACGTAGACTTGATTTAGAAGTCGAATCACTCTAAATTCATTGTGTAAAATTTTTATTTTTTGATTTCTTCTACCATAAAATTTTAAAAGTCAATTAACTCCCTCTAAATCTATTTCAATTTTTCGTAAGAGCTAACATATATTTTCCTCAAAAACTTAGCTGACATAGTATAACCCATTTGTCCCTCCATTTCTCTACCCGAAAAAATAATTCAACTACCATTGTAATGTAAAAAAGTATTATTTAAATCTAACTAACTCCTAGATCTTTAGTTTGTATATGCTTATACCCATATTTAAAACACACACGCCTTTTTGAAAATACAGAGCTTGTCTTTCGGATTAATAGAAATTCTATTCTCATATATTTTCTTCATGATCTGACGGTCACACTTCCTTAGCTTTTATTAAGTCGCTTTTTATTAAATGGCCTTTCAATTCTTAAAGAATATTTATGCATTAATTACCTGTCAAAAAGAAATAAGTGAAAGTACGCCTCTTCAAGTTTTCATATTTTTAAACTTGTCAGGCACGCAATCAAAGCATCCCGTTCTCTAATTCTAGGGTTCTTTCTTTGGCGTTTAATCTCCTTGACAATGACAGAAAGTGAAAAACCTTCCACTCCCAAATTAAAAGTTGAAATCGATAGTGATAGCAATGGTAGTGAAACTATTGATCCCAATCATCAGCATGCCCGTTGCTTTACATCTCTCCGCTCTCGTTATCTCGCTGTTAAGAATCTTATTTTCGGTAACTTCGTTTCTTCTTTTTATTTACTCTTTTTCTTTGTTTTGGAGTTCTTGCTTCTGTTTGGTTTGAAAGAAAATAAGCGGGACATCTATTAAGTTCCTTTATATTTGTTTTACTGTATTTGTAAGCGTTTTAATTTTTTTCTCAACAGAAAACTAAGTACGGTTGTTTTATTACCAGAAAACGAATCTGCTTTCTATTTGATTGTTTTTAAAGCAACCGCCAAAAAGAACAAAAAAAAAAAACTCAATTTGTCTATACATTGCACCGGTTAAGCGTTTGGCTCAAATAATAAAAAAAAGTGTTTTGATCTGAACTTATTTTCTCTATTTAGTGACTGTTTTAATGTAATTTTTTTTTTGTTTAACTCTTTTGGCAGATGAAAGAGATGATATTTCTAGCACTGATTCTGCTAAGTTCAACTCCATTTTTAGTGCGGTAGAGAGCTTACATCAACATGGTATTGTGTTCTGGAATTTTTATTCTATGTAAAAAAGGTTTTCTTCTCTTTGGGTTAACGTATTTCGCTTGTTTTTCTGGGTTTTTTAATCTGAATTTCAGTTCAAAGACCAAGAGAGCAGATTGCTGACGCGGAGGCACTCTTGGACATTACAAACACATTGCTTACCTCTGTCAAAGCAACAAATGGTGATGGGATTACTGTTACCGATTTCATCAACTCTCTGCTTACGGACTTTGCAAAACAAAGCAGTAGGCAAGACGGCGGAACCTCAATAGACTGGAAGAAGATTGGGAATGAAGTCTCACATGTTTCCAGGATCAGTCGTGGATGTCGAACCATGTAATAGCATTCGACTGTAGTTTTCACCCTATAGTTTTACATGATCATGTATTTATCGGTTTTACTCCTCCAGGATTGGGCCTATGGATACACAAATCAAGCCAAGGAGAGCCAATGTTCGAAGAAAACGCATAAAACGATCCGAAGATGAGCAGCCTGAAGAGGTAAGAATTGCTGTTCCAGCTGTAGTCTTTCTTCAGCGATGATTTATGCTGTTAGGATTAGGAGGATTGTGTTCTGTTGTAGGTTGATGATAGTGATGCACAAAAGAGAACAAATACTGAAGCCAATATGTCAACCCTGTTTGACATTCTGAGGAAACATAGGATAGTGAAGCTTGAACATCTGGTATTGAATAGGAATTCTTTTGCACAAACAGTGGAGAATCTGTTTGCACTGTCATTTCTGGTTAAAGATGGGCGAGCTGATATAAAGGTGGATGATAAAGGCTTTCATCTAGTCTGTAAGTTCTGAATCTCTACATAAGCATTCATTTATTATTCGATATCTCTAACCGTTCTTCTCTGTTTTCTCCCTGTTTCCGTTAGCACCAAAGAATGCTCCGACTGCTACTGCAGTCGCGTCGAAAGAGGCTGTTTACAACCACTTTGTTTTCAGATTTGACTACAAGGATTGGAAGGTACCTGTGATTTACAATTGAATGGTTTCATCATTAACTTGCATTTGTCTGAATGTGTTCCATTGCGTATTTCACAGCTGATGAGAGATTATGTGGAGGTTGGACAGGAGCTTATGCCCCATAGGGATTAAATTGAAGCATCGAGCGATGTTTACTCGCTTACATGCAAGTCTACAATCTGAATCAACAATAGAATCTGCAACACCAGTATGGAAGCTATGGAGGAATCATGACATGATTTTTATGCATAGCATGTAGGTGAGTTTTTTTTTTTTTAGTTTTAGGAGTTACATTGAGGGCATATTTAGTTGAGTTCATAGGGTAATCATTGTCGATCTTGATGCCTTCTATAATGTTCCCTTTTCTTTTGTTTATACGTTTCACATCGTTTCTGATTTGAAACAACCGCATATATTGAAGGGAAGATCTGTAAATTCCCTCTATTTAGACCACCGAGATCAGCATGTGGTATTTAGAAATTTAAGCAAATCTTCATCTCTGGAATTTAAACTTATTCCTACTGAAAGCAAACATTTCTAATCTTGTTTCCTTTATCGCTAGTGGTTGTCAACAATGAAGTTTCAAGCAGGGTGAGTAAAACTCTACTCGACTCAAAAAACTGAATTTTTTTACTCGAATTGACTTCGAGTTGCAATTTCATTAACTTGACTCAACTCGAAAAAATTTAAGTTCAAATCGAGTTGTAAAATGCAACTCGAATAACTCAATATTTTTAGGAATTAGTGGATTTATTTTCAAGTTTGAATCGCGTACTTGAACTTTGTATGATATATGTATATCACATGTGAAAAAAATATGAAGAAATATATTTGTATTGTATATATGGTTATAGAAAATTACTTAAATTAGAATAAAATAATATTATAAATATTTACAATTAAATTTAAACATAAACTCAAAAAATCAACTCGACTCGAAAAAATTTTAAGTTAACTCCGAGTTGTAAAATATGATTTATCAACTTGAATAATTTAATTTTTTTTACTCGACTTGATTGAATGTTCAACCCTAGTTCCAAGTAGATTGAGTTATAATATAACTATATAACGATTGTTATTTATTTAAAAAGAATCATATGTGCTTTCTTTAATTCTATTAAATAACATGTATAATTCACAAAATAATTATTTGATAGAATTGTTGACGTGTAATTTTTGTTTATATACTTTATAGTATTTAAGTGAGCAAAAATATATAACTGATATGAACATTATATGTAAATAATCATATGAATTTAGATATAACATATATAATTCTTCAAATTAAATCATCAAAGATAAATTTTACAAAAAATGACACATGCAAAGTAGTACAAATATGACACACACATATGCAATTTGTTAAAATATATATATATATAATGAATAATTAACTTGTACAAAACATTTATGAATATATAATAATATATTATGGGTATATTGTATATTATTGGTGTACATTTTCGAATATTATGGGTGTACTATATATTATGAGTGTGCATTTTCGGATATTGGATATTATTTGATCCAAAATTTAAGATATTTAAAAATTCGGATCACTAAAATTATAATCGATATAAAAAAATTGGATATTTGAATTTTCAGATATCTAAAATTTTGATTGGATATTGTGTTATCCATATTTGAATAATAAAATTAAAATTAAATTTAATATTTTATTTCTTATACACATATTATATACATATACTATATATATTTATCAAACGTATGTGAAATAGGAGGTTGCAATCGACATAAGCTTGTTATCAATTGAAATTTTAAAGCTGCTTCGTAATTTGGAGAAGGCTCAAGGCAGGGGGTTGGACATTTCAGGCTAGGAGTGGGCTGACGGACTGAAACTATTGGGCTTAAAAAATCTTTTAAATTTAAAGGCCTAATTTTTATCTTATTTTCGAAAAATTAAATTTTATCCTATTCTAATCCATTCCGATTATTCGTTTTTTCTCGAATACCCGATCTGAATGATTCAAAAATTAAAAAATCAGATTAGATATATGAATTTTTGGATCGGATTAAATTGATCAAATCATATTTTTTTTGCACAACCCTATTGTAAATGGTATATGAGTTGGGATAACTGTTTTTGAGGAGTCAAGTTAACATTTTAATCGGAATAGTTAACAGTTTTAACTGTTTTGATAAATTACACAACCCAAACTATCTTAGTGGTTAAATGGATGGTTATTATCTTTAGAGGTCCCGGTTTGAGCACTAGAAACTACAAAAGGATGTTGAGCTTTCAATGACAAACGATGATAATCATTAAAACATATATTATCTGTCAACTTTTCTATCTTTTCAATTTTTCATCATTCCGATATTTTGAAATTTTAAAATTAATTTATTTTTTAGAAATGTATAATATTAAAATAGGAGAATAAATAAATATTTTGATACATGAACTTCTCTTCTTCGTTCTAAATTGAACTCACAAGTGAAGATGAAGTATTAAAATCTATATTTAACCATAATATGGAAGAGAAAACAAATGGGCTAGAATGGAAGTTGAGTTGAGTTCAAAATAAAAGCCCAAAAGAAGAAAGATTCTTCATGACGTAAAACAAAATCCAGGCCTTTAGATTTATGGCCTTGAATCATCATCAACCCTACCTACCAAAGAAATATCTCTATCTTTCAACCTCTTCTCCCCAAACCCCCCTTCCCCAAGATTGGGTTTCTCTTCTTTTTTCCTTCTCTCTGGGGTTTTACGTTCCTCTTCATTCTGTTTTTAGGCCTCAAATTCTTGCATTCATTTGATTTTTTTCTTCCCTTTTATCGGTTCGTTTTTAAATCTGAATCTGTGATTTTTTCATTAAAGTTCTCTAATGGATACTCGTAAAAGAGGAAGTCGTGAAGCTGGGTTCAAGGTTAATGGCGGAATCAAGAGATCTAGACCCGGTTTGTCACCTTTTTATTTTTCTCTCTAAAATTGAAATATGTGGTCTTTGTTTCTGCTAATATTTACAAGCATGGATTAGTGTCAGTATTGTAACTGATTAATCATGTAATTGTTAGTAACGAGATTTCATTAACAGCTAATATAATTAGTTAATAACTTGGATTTATTGGGGGGTAATTTGGATTAAAAGAAATTGAAACCGAGTAAAAGTAATTAATTAATGTTGTGCAACAGAATTGGAATCTTTATCTACTGGTGTAGCAAGCAAATCGAAGCCATGCACCAAGTTTTTCAGGTTAAAATTCTTATACCCACCTAAATGAATATTGATATTCTCCAATTTAAATTCCACTTAACTTCTGTGTTTATCACCTCTCCAATTCTTATACATTTAAGAAAAAAGTTAACTTTATAATTTGTTAATTTTAGTAGTTAAAAATTTGCAATTTTGCTAATTGGATGTGGATATTGAGTTATGGCAGGTACGATACTGTTATTTGATTATAATCAAGTTAAAGAAAAACAGAGATTGGCTTCATTTATAGCGATATTGCCGGTGTTAGTTGGTGAAAAGGGAAAATTATATCAAAGATTTAGTATTTGTTACAACTTGTAAACTGTGTCTAAGATTGAATTCGATGGTTTCAAATTTGGCACAGTTATTGAGTCCATTGCTAAGTTTTTCATGTTATAAATCAAAGAATGATGAAATCCACGTATGATATGTTCATGTTATTTTACCATTTTCTGGTTTGTATTGTTGACCGGCACATTAGTGCATGTTTGAGAATGTTTAAGATACTCGATGTAGGATGAAGCTTTAGTAGAGAAAGAAGCTTTTCTTGGCTTGTAAGTATCAACTCTTTTAGGGAACATAACAGGGGACTAGAGTCCTTGGGATCTTTTTGCTGTTATGGTTTTATGCTACATATTTGTTGTGTGCTGGCTTTGTCTTGGTTTTTGGTCTATTAGAATTTCCGGGTATTCTGGTGTTTTCAATTCGGAGAGAGAGAGAGCACCTTATACCAGTGAAGCGTATTTATGTCATCTTATACTGGTAGATTTGTATTTAGCTGTTCTCATGGACTCTTCTAAGCCTTATCTGATTTGCAATTGCAGCACTGCTGGTTGCCAATTTGGTGAGAGTTGCCATTTCCAACACTATGTTCCTGGAGGTTACAATGCAGTGGCCCAGATGATGAACCTTCCACCAGCTGTTCCACCAGCTTCGAGAAACATGGCATCAACAGCTGCCACACCACAGGGCTCTGCCTCAGCAGTCAAGTCTCGCTTGTGCAACAACTTTAGTAGCCCCGAAGGTTGTAAGTATGGTGAAAAATGCCACTTCGCACATGGAGAATGGGAACTTGGCAAACCTATTGTTCCACCTCATGATGATCCACGCTCCATGGGACCTAATCGTGGTCGTATGGGCGGTTGGATGGAGCCATCACCCCCATCCGGTCCTGTTGGTACATTTGGTGCTTCAGCAACTGCAAAAGTTAGTGTGGATGCTTCCCTTGCAGGAGCCATCATTGGGAAGGGTGGTGTGCACTCCAAGCAAATATGTCGTCAAACAGGAGCAAAACTTTCTATTTGGGAGCATGAGTCAGATCCCAGCCTTAGGAACATTGAGCTCGAAGGATCATTTGAACAAATACAAGAAGCCAGTTCAATGGTTAGAGAATTAATCAGCAGCCTAGGTCCGGTGTCAGGTCCTGCCAAAACATCTGGTGTGCAGGGTGGTCAAGGACATCCGAGAAGCAACTACAAGACCAAGTTGTGCGACAATTTTGCGAAGGGAAATTGCACTTTTGGAGAAAGATGTCACTTTGCACATGGTGCAGCCGAGTTGCGGAAGTCGGTAATGTGAGGGGTTACTAGTGTGCATTCCATGTAGTTGATGGTATGAGATATGCTGTCTTTTATGAGTTAGATCCATGCTAGCTGTGCAATACTATCTAGTTGAAGTGATATGAACGGAGTTTTTACTTTCTTTTAGTCTGAAATTTTGTGTGCCAGATTGCAATTTTCCTTTTCTCTCTGTCGCTAATGTAATGTGGTTTTGTAAGCTTAGAGGAGCTAATAGTTTCCCTTTTTGGTTGGGAGGGCAAATAATTAGGTCATTTTGTTACACATTGAGGTATTCTGGTCCTCCTTTTATTAGACATGTTTGATAATTTCATTACAGTAACAGTTTGTGGTTCTATATAGCTGTCTAAAATGAATTGCCCAAACCTAATTCTGCCATGTACATTCTCAAAAACTCCCAAACCTAATTCTGCCGAATACATTCTGAAAACTGTTTTCAATAGTTTAGGGACCTATCTATAAAACTTGGCTAATGTTGGTAATAACAATGATTTGTGCAATCTACCCATTAATCTGCTGCATATTTAGTTATTTAATTAATAATCTTTTATTATTTTTATGGCTTAATACTTCTCTTTGACCATGTATTATGCACAAGTTCAAAGTTTGGGGTATTGTATAATTGGCACTTCTTTTCTTTACGGCTAAATTACATGATTGGTTATTTTTGTTTAAGTTTTGTATATTTTTTCTCACAAAATTTAAAATACATAATATTAGGTCATATTCGTTTTTATATAATTTGGTCACATTTGTTTTTATGTAATCTTTTATGTAATTAAGATGTGATAACTGAAGGTTAATTATCATTAGACCTTTATTGAATTTCTAACATGACACGGTCAATGTATAAAATTAAAAAGGTAAATTACACATAATTAAATAAAATTTTGATTTTCCCCATAAATATCTTTCTCAGACCAATCACACTTAAAAACGTCAAGCTCTCTCTCCAAAGTGGATTTGCTCATTGGATCCAATACATCGAGAGTTATAACAAAAGAAAACCTAAGGGGCTGTTTGGTTTGGGCATGGGAATGAAATTTACATTTCTTTGTTTGGTTAGTCGGGAATTTTATTCTCGGTAATATTTTATTATTAATAGTGAATTTTTTGGGGTATATTAACGGGAATGTCATTACCTCCCTTCTCTTAAGTATTGTTAGATTACCAACGTTTTGGACTAAAATGCCCTTCAATTTCTCCCCCAAAAATATACTTCTTCTGTCATTGAATAATAAAAATTCTACGAAGGTTAAATTACAAATTTATCCTTAAAATATTTTAGATTTACAAAAAAAAAATCTATAATTAAAATTTTATATGAAGGTGTTAAAATAAAATTTTACTATTTCATTAAACCTTTTTATATTTTCAATTTTGTAAAAAAAATATATAAATTTTATGAATTTAATTTTTTTAAAGAAAATATATAAATATTTTCCAACTTGTTAAAAAAATATATAATAAGGACAATTTGGTCAAATATACATTCCAATAATCTTTTATTCCTTTAACCAAACACGATAATCTTACATTCCTGCTAAACCAACCAAACACAAAATGCAACATTCTCAGTAATCCTATTCCTTGGTAATCTTTTATTCCCACTGGTAATCTTACATTCCGTGAACTAAACGCGCCCTAAGTGAATATGTAAACCCATATTTTTTACATCGAGACATTCTTTGTTGCTCCACTGAGGTTTAAATATTTTGTTAGTTTAAATATACATTCCAATAATCTTTTATTCCTTTAATCAAACACGGTAATCTTACATTCCTGCTAAACCAACCAAACACAAAATACAACATTCCCAGTAATCCTATTCCCTGATAATTTTTTATTCCCATTGGTAATCTTACATTCCGTGAACCAAACGCACCATAAGTGAATATGTAAACCCATATTTTTTACATCAAGACATTCTTTGTTGCTCCACTGAGGTTTAAATATTCACTGAGGATCAATACAATTTCTTGCCGCAAATCAAACAACATATTTCAATTTCTATTTTTTATAAATTATCAAACTTTTTAGATAAAACAATATAACTATTTTCAAATTTAACATGAATTAAACAAAAAAACATGAATATATGGAATATTTAATTACGAAAATGAAGGTAATAAGGGCAGTGGGTGGGTAGTTGTTAAGTAGGTTTAAAATGCAGGTTGGGCACCGTGGGTAAGGAGAGTGAGGTGAGCCCAAACAACTTATAACGTCAACTACTGTGAGTGACCCTCAAATCTCCTCATGCAGCACTTATTTCGTGACTGAATAATAATAATAATCCCATTTGATTCTCACAATCTCAAATATTAAAAAAAAACCCATAATTCTTCAATCATTATAATTTCATTTAATTAGAGGAGGTTTAGATATTAGAGCACACACATCTTATTTTCTAACTTGTATTTATAAGCTTTGAAATAAAATCCCATACAAATTTTTAAATTCATTTCTCCATAAAATCAATAGGATATATAAGAATATTAGGGTTTTGTTTTTCGTTTCTTTTGCTACTCTAATTATATATTGAAAGCAACTTAGCACGGATTTCTTAATATTAAATAATAATAAAGAGATCGAGGCATGGATCTCGAAATTCTTCTTAATGTTCTTTTTTCATCATTGCCAAAGTTTGTACCCAATGATTGATATTGCTAGAAACTTAATTGTAAACGATTCATAGTAACTGTTAATTATGTGCCGAAACTACCAACATTCCTTAATATATTTTTCGTAAAGTTTTAAAATGTTATTAAATTATTTTAAAACGCATTTTTTTAGTATAAAATTTTAAAAATTTATAAAAACATATATTGGATTTTAGAATTTGTTACAAAATGAGTACTATGATGTTAATTGTTAAAAAATGTCTTCTTCTTTTTCTTTGATCTTTATTTAGCCGGCGGTGGTGACACCGATTTTAATGTTGGTTGCCGATCACCAACTTGTTAAGATAATGGAAAATCATAATGAATTCTTTATATCAAGAACGCTGTTTAGGAGAGTTGATACAAATGGTATTTTTACACAAGCAATAGCAGTTGAAAACTGCCTAACAGAAGGCCCTGGAAGTCTAACTACTCAACCGTTCGAGCAGGAGAGAGAAACTCTTAAGAAAGCCATCATGCACATGAGCCATGCAACGCCATGCAGTCAAGCAAGGTCTAACATTCACCCTGCTTTCTTCTTCACTTGACTTCTCCCAAACACACATATTTTGCTCCTTAGGGCTTCAAATCGGGTAACAACAAGGGGCTTGGTTAGAACATCTGCAATATGATCATCGGTGGGAATATAATTCACTTAAATTTCACCGACTCCAACCTTCTCTCGAAAGAAGTGTAGGTCTAGTTCAATATGCTTGCTCTTTGCATGTAAAATATGATTTGCAGCCATGGCTACTGCACTGGTGTTGTCACATTAGATTTTTGGACCTTCGATACAAGTCACAGATATTTCAGATAACGCAGCCTTCACCCACACAATCTCTGAGGTTGAATCCGCTAGACTTCTGTACTTGGCCTCCGCTGTGGATCTTGACACCGCCCGTTGCTTCCTCGAGCCCCAAGATATCAAGTGACTCTCGTTGAAGACGCAGTAGCCTGACACAGACCGTCTGTCGTCCACATTGCCACTCCAGTCTGAGTCAGCAAAAGCATTGAGAGTCATGCGCAGGGTTTTAAATAGCGTTCGCGGTCATGTTTTCGGTGTCGTCGCATTTATTGCGGTTGCGGACATAACGGATGCTATCGCGTTCACTACGGGTGTCGCGGTTATGAATTTTTTTAAATTTTGCACAACTTATCTTAAAATATAATAAAAATAATTATAATTATAAAGAATAATATTTAAAGATTTTTAAAATGATTAAATTAAATAGAATTAAAATAAAAGTGTAAAATTTAAATATTTTGAAATTTTGATTACTAAAATTAGGACTAAATTAAATGAAAATTAAATTTTACTATCTAAATTAAGAATTAAATTAAAGAATTAAAAAGAATTAAAAATTAAATTCTAAAATGCTAACTCATAAATCTTAAATAAAATATATGACAATATTATAAGTTTAGATTCTTTAGAACCTAACTTGTAAAACAAATTTTCTTCACTGGTGCAAGAAATAATTTTACCTATTTTCTTTTTTTAAATATAAGTAATGGACCAACCATTGTTCCCATTTCTCTCATCTTCTTCACCAGTTCACTTCAGTTCTTCATTTTTTCTTCCCATCGCCATTCCCGAGTTCAATCTTCTTCGTTTCACCCCCACCCATTTCACTCTTCTTCAACCTTCACTGAATGGAAGATTGCATATTCGAAACCCCAAATCCCCGAGTAAAGATTGCATCTTCAATCTTCCTAAGTTAAGCAAAAAAAACTTTTACAATTTTACCTTCTTAAATGGAAGCGATAAGCTTAATCTACTCCTTCAGCGGCAGCGAAGCTTGACGGACAAAAGACTTCCTAGTTTATACTAATGGACTTTGTTTTTCCGGCTCTTCCCCTTCCTGATTGGTTTTTGGTAAGATGTGTGGGTAATGGGTATTTGATTCTACCATTCACTAAATAGTTTTGTCTATATTCCATTCATTTTGATTTTTGTTTTTGAATTAGGTTGTTGAATGCTTGATTGTAGAGGGAATGTTTATTTTTGTTTGTCTTGGAATCATAGGTGAATAACGGTTGTTGCGTCCCGTTATCGGCACAATCGTCCGTTTCCCATTATTTCCTGGATGCAATTGACCGAAATTAGTGTGAATCGGTGACCCACCGCAAAAACCGTGAAAAGCGATTTCGGATGGTGGCGCGACCAAAATATAACGACCGCTATAGCGTTTTCGGAACGCTATTTGATACCCTGGTCATGCGTGCTTGAACTTGGGAGGAAAATCATAGACCATGATCGAGTGTGCCTCTAAGTTACCTTAGAATCGTTTTTACTACAAGCCAGTGTACCTCGGTAGGTGCTTGAAGGAACTTAGCGGTTTTGTTGACAGCAAACGCTATGTCAGGACGTGTGTGACATACGTATTACAGAGCACCAACCACCCGTCGATTTTGTTGAGGTTGGCTCAGCACCTGACCTTCGAATCTACTTAGCTTGGTCGTCGTGGCCATGGGAATAGTCGCAGGGTTGATGTCAAATAACTGATTTTTATTCAAGTGATCAGTAACGAACTTCTTTTGACTAAGAAACAAACCCTGTTCTGTTCGCTGAACTTCTATCCCAATAAAGAATTTTAGCTTACCGAGATCCTTGAGGGAGAACTTCTCATGAAGTCTTTGAACAACATGATCAACTTTTTCTTATGAGCTTCCGGTCACCAGAATGTCATCCACATATACTGCTATCTCTTAAACTGCCCTTGCCATGCAACGCCATGCATTCAAGCAAGGTCTAATACGGGGAATATTAGTTCTCTTATTTTTTATATTACGTATTTATATTTTTTTCTTGAGTTTTTTTAGTTTCGAATAAGCATCTTTATCCTTGTGACATGATTTTTCTCCTCTCTTGTGGCATGATCCTCATATTTTTTTTTGTATGTTTTTTTGCATACCTTTGCGGTCATTTTGGTTCTCTAACAAAAATCATCACGGCGTTTATTTTTTGATTGATTAGTCGGTGGTCACGTATAGTCAGATCCCCTCTTTTGGTAAAAGGTTGTTTGCCGATGTAGTCAGAATTGTGTAACGAAGCAGCCTGCCAGATTATTTGGTTCGCTCTCCACTCCTTTATCACTTCATTAAGCGTCTCATTCGACTGAGACAAAGAGTTTATATGAAGGTTATTGGGTTTTGATATTGGTCATCAAGGTTTTAATTTTCTTTGTATTTTTAGGTTTATTTATTTTTGTTTGAGTATTTTGGTGAACATTATCTCTAAATTTATCTCTTTATTCTGATGCGATGTAATTTTGATTCATCCATTATTAATAAAATTAAGTTGTCATTGTTAAAAAAATGTTGTGACATATTAAAATCAATGGATAATATCTTATTTGGTCCATCAATTTTAATTATAATTTTATTTAGATATTTTTTTTTATATTTTTAGATAATAATTCTAAACAATTAAATAAATCAAAAGAATTTAAAAATATAAAAAAAATCAAAATTCATTTAAAATTCTAAAAAATATTTTTGATGGGTCGATTTGCTTTGTTTTAAAAATTAAAATTATTTTTATACTTACTTGTATTGATCAAATGAAATATTATTTTTTATAGAAGCTATTAATTTTATTTAAAATAAGAAATATCTCAAATTAAAATGAAGATTTATAATTATATCTTGAATTAAATATATAATTAGGATAATTTTCAACCATTGTTGAAACAAAACTAGCAGCTTAAGATCACTTAAGAATCATAGAAGGAAAGATTAAAACTTAACCAAGAAACTCGAATAAAGATATATACAAATAGATCTGATCACATCGACAAATGAACCACAAAAGGAAATCATGCTAATGGTAGACCACCAGCAAATTACAAATCAGATTTAAGTGATATGAAAAGCTATTTACAAACACATAATAGATATCCAAATCCAATCCAAGGTTCAAAGCATGGAAGATCAACTATATACCAGATAAGTATCATCTTGATCAGTCGTGACAATATCAGATAAACTCTTAGAAAAAGATAAGTGAAAACAACGGTCAAACGACTGAAAGACGTGTCAAAAGGCAGAAGAAAACGTGTCATACAAGCACATTTATAAAAAAGGAAAATATAAAATACTGGCAATCGATAACCAACATTAAAACGATACCACCGCCAATTAATAAAGATAAAAATAACTTGAGAGAAAACTAAGAGAAAGAAGCTTGAGTAATTTCTTTTTTTTCAATGAAATGAAATATTATTTATTTATTTACATGTCTACTACCATAATATTTATTATATAATAAAATTAAAAAAAATTAATGTTTACTTTTTAAATTTTAACTTTAACATAAAAAAGTTAAGATAATTTAGTGACACTTTTGAGCTTTAGCTATATATATTTTTAAAATTTTTAAATTTTTGTGTGTGGATAATTCTGATTTTTATTACCCAAAATAGAAATGTTATGCTACAACCAATCAACCAATCAACAAAAGAAATAAAACAACTTAATTACAAAAGAACCAATGATTGGTTAGACTATACCCCAAGCATTACAAAGGTAAAAGTTAGTACTATCAAGTATGTTAATAGATTTACCCCTAAGGCGGATACTAACAGCTTCAACGATTTCTTTGAGCATGATGTCGACAGTTCGGAATCGACTCTGAAACATTATGCTATTTCGTTCTTGCCACAAGGTGTGGATAAAAGCATCCCACGAAATTTTCAAGATAATGGTGATAAGGGACTTCCCTTTCCAAGTTGAGCTAGCTCGAGAGACCATTTCTTCCCAAGTCAGAGCAGTAAAATTCATCCCATTCAGGTTTAAGATTGATTTCTAGAGTTCAACAGCCAAGGAACATTGGGAAAAAATGTGGTCCCTTGTTTCTTGGTAATTGTTGCAGTTTACACAGATTCCATCGTTGTTTATTCCCATTCTTTGTAACCGATCTCTGGTAGGTAACCTATCCAAAATGGCCATCCAAGCAATCAAGCTATGATTTGGTAAATGCATAGGATACTATATGAGTCTATGCCAATGAACTTTCTGCCCTTGCATCCGAATTTTATCCAGATTTCCTTTGTCTGCATAGAACCAGAAGAGATAAGAGGATAAACTATAGTCCTCGTTTTTAGGATTCTTCTGATGCTCCAGCTAACATTGGTTCCAGCTTCAAACTGCCAGAAATCATGCTCCAGCTAACATTGGTTCCAGCTTCAAACTGCCAGAAATCATGCTCCTTAAATACATAATTTTTGAGCCATGCAACCCAGAGCGATCCATCACCAGCAAAAATCTTCCTTATGAGACTTATAATGCAAGTTCTAATCCAAATAAATTTTTAAACTTTGAATTTAGTTTTTAATTGCTAAATTCCGTTTCTAATTATTAGTCAGGCCAAAAAATCACAGCTCTGATTATTCGGTTAGCCCAACAAGTCCACAACGCGCTTGACATTAGTATTCTCAAATTTGAGCTATCCGACCTTATAAAAAATATTTATATATTTAGCTATTGGAATTAGTATTTAATAAATAAAAATATTTAGTTAATTGATTTAAGGCTTAAAACCCTAGCCGTTTTCTCCTTTCACCTTTCTTTTCCTTTTTTTTATTATAATTTTGTCATTTTTTATAGATCGAATCAACTTTTTCTTCTTTGATTTTGTTTAGTCGCCGACGACATCAGTTTTAATACTGGTTGTTGATCGTCGATTGTCTTTTTTTCTTTGTTTCTTTTTTAGTTTTTTTTATGTTTCTTTTTTAGTTTTTTTTAATAAGAATAAGTATATCTTTGTTACAAGTTTATCTCTGTAGTTTTCGGTTTTTTTGTCATTGTTTTCATTTATCTTTTTTTCTCGGAGTTAGATTTGACATCACCATTATTTATCAAGATGTCGATTATTTATTATCATATTGATATTTACTGCTTTGGACCCTCAGATTGATTTGGATACGCGTTTTGCGTTCGTGGATAGTTTTCTCATATCGCTCGACTCTTATTTGCGATTTGTCAGTTGTCTTTCAGTAGCTTCATCTCTTTTTGTGGTTCGTTTTCCGATGCAGTCAGATTTGTTCGTCTCTTTATTTTGTTCGAACATTTTGGTTAGGTTTTTTAACATTTTCTTTTTTTGTCCTTATGTAATCCAGGTGACTAGTTTTTGTGTCAATCGTAATAGGAAAATGTCATAATTATATTTTAGGTTTATATGCTTGTAATTTTTTGATATTTTCTACTTTATTAAAATTAGTGACTTTCTATAAAAAAAAATTGTATGTAAAGCTAATTAGAAAATATAAAAATACTATGAATATAATGACTTGAATATATAACAAACAAAGATGCCTCGGTTATTATTAGCAAGCAGTACGGGTGTTAGTCCTTGCTGAAGTTGGCCTACGCTCCATGTGCCGCTCTGTCGTTGCCTGAAGGTGTGGGATTCGTGACTTTAGTTTAAGTATATTTGCAGTCCAGCTTTTGGGTTTATGAATCTCTCTTCTACCCTTTTTTTCTATTTTGCATGCAATACCCTCGTCATTTTATCAACTGTATGAGATTAATGAATTTCATTAGTGACCGATAATGTATCCATCCCGTAAACGTAAATGTTTGAATTTGAAATCTTTAGAAAGTTTAATACTTCTTTTTACTTTTAAAATTACTCTATGAATTCGTTATCTTAAATTTATATCATTCAATTCCGTTTGAAAGTGGTGAAAAAAATAGCAGCTGTAATTCAAATATAGGAAAGAGGATGACATTGTTTTGATTCCACTAACGCGGGCGGATTCGTGTGTAAAGTGAAGTAGTAAGTAGGGAGAATGCTCACTTTATTACGAAACCATGACTTTATTCTTTTACTACTCCTGCGCTTCCATGACCAGATCAACTGCCTTGGTGGATTACATATGTATAATTAATCACATTTAATTTCAAAAAGTAGATATACATAAGATTGTTTTTTACTCTAATAAAAAATAAAATAAGAAAGATGATTACCACCGAGGTTGGTTTAAGTGATAAGCAGTTTGATATCAGTCTTTACGTATGTAGAAAATCTATGCAATAAGATTCGCCTACTAAAACTAGGTGTGCGGCGCAGGTTGATCTGGACTAAATTTTAGAACTGGGAGAGAAAAAAATAGGGAAGATGATTTGGTTATCGCGAGCAGGGTATAAAAAGAACTTCTCTATAAATGTAGGAAAATAAAATTAATGCATAAGTTAATTCAAGTTTGTGAAATGGGGGGCCATTGAATATTAGTAGTTTAATGGATGTGTTCCATATGGTGAGACTGCAGTTGTTTGTCCCAAACTCTCCATCACTTTCTCTCCTTATATAAGCTCCCCCCACCCTCCCCCTCCCATGTCATTTTTCAACACAACCAGCTTTGTTCTTCCTTTCTTGTCAAAACATATTTCCATTGGAGAATTTGATGATGAGGAACCAAACCAGACTGTCTCCTTCACCACTGTCCATTCACAAAGACTCCCAAGCAATATCAAAGTCAAAGCCAAAGATACGGATCATTCACGTGTTTGCACCCGAGATCATCAAGACCGACGCCGCCAACTTCAGAGAACTGGTCCAAAGACTCACCGGTAAACCACCACAGGAAAAGGGTCGCCAAAGGAAACCAGCTATGGCGGCCGAGAAGAAGATGGAGCTCAGAACTGGGTTCCTCGCGGGCTTTGAAAGGGTTAAGGATGAAGAAGAAGGAGGGATATGGAGTATAAGTGGAGAGAATTCAGGTGGTTTCTTGAGTGGTTTTGGAGACTTTGATGGTTTGATTCAAGAGCTTGGTGAGCAATTCCCTTTGCTTCCTTTGGATGCTTCTCATCACACCCATGGATTCGAAGAAGCTCAACTAATTGCTTAATTTCATATTAACCTGTGGCCTTGTATGTTTCATCTTTCAAGATTTTGTTCTTGGTTTGGGTTTTTAGATATAGATTTCACTCAATTTCACCATGCATCTGCTCATCTTTCTTCTTACTATCTATCTCTGTAAATATAAGAGATTAACTTGATTTGGATGGAATGGAAATGAACATTTCATTTCAAAGCTTGTTTTCTGTCTTCTTCGTTTCTAAATCGATTAAACTCAATCAACTTTTAATTAAGGAGTTTTTTCTTCTTCTTAGCCGTGGGAGAAGAAAATAGCAGTTTGGCAGACCAAACATGAACTTCCCCAAAAAAAAAATCTTGTTGTTTGATTGGATAACTAAATGGCTTACTTTTCTTACAAGGCTGCCTTTAGTTTTACACAATTACTGCTAATAAGATATGTATACAATAAGATGATAGATGACTTTATCCCTTCAAGTCACCTTCTGTGAAAACCCTAATTTTAATTATTATTTTTTGAAATATCTTTTACTCTTTTTAACCACTGTAATGAATTTTCAAATCAGCTTTTAGAAAAATAAAATTAATTTTCTAGCATTTGAATTTTATATTTTTTTTTTGAAAGAAGGTACTTTGTATTAAGAAGGATAACAAAGTACACCACCTCAAGAACCTTATTAAAAAATTTCCCTAATCCTAAATAGAGGAAAATAGTGTACTTTAAGGTGGTAGAGATCAAATACACATAATACTATTACAAAATACATACCATACCCCGCCCTACCACAAGCCCCAAACCTACACATAATAAGACCAACACACAAACCGACAAATTAAAAGAGAACACATTGAGCAATCATACACAAACAACAAAGGTTATGGTATGAAACCAAGGCACTACTAAATAACCTGGTCAAAGCCCACTTTACTACACTTATATCAAACCATAAATTATAGAGATGTTTTTTTGCAAAAAGTAGAAACACCACCCATGCCTCCCACGCTAACACCACTACCAATAAAACTCCACCCATGCTGGCCCTAATCCAATAAAAGACCTTGAAGGTCGAAATAGATTTACAGCCACCCGACAACCTCCTTAATTCCACCAAAAAGAGCAGCATGCGAGAACCTCTAACGAAACACGATGATATCCGCAAGCACCAATCTTACTGCCAACGTTCCACTATCGAAAATATTCCTCTAACTCAACGCCCTGAACTGCACTTCCCCCAATCTACCTTTCATGGGCCAAGTTTCTTCTGCACATGCCTCTACGAAACCAGAAGCATTCGCCATAACATCAGCGACTGCATGCCACTCTCCGCCATCGACCAAGCATCCATCAATGAAAGCACAAATCCTCACAACATTGCTGAAACTCCAAAGGAAACAACTCCCAAATAACAAAAACTGCCATTAATCTCAGACTATGACTAAACGGCCCATCAATCGACACTATGGGCACAACGAATAGACTATTATCGACAGCCACCATATTTCCTACAACCGGAAAACGAAACCAGCATCTGCAGCAGAACCCTCCTGTAACCTAGGACACATCTCATCACCGACAACTCTGTATTCGTTGCTTCACCATCGGCCGGAATGCCATCAAGGAACACACAATGCAATACACAGACACATGAGCGGGCAGTGAACAACATCGAAAAGCAACACCAAAGAACATCTATCAAGGCAAAGAAACATAGGATAGCTGAAAGACGAAGGAGAGGTAAAGACTTTCGAACAAATCCACTCACTCAGTTCAAGCTAAGAGACAATGAGAGGAAACAACGGCGACGAACAACGAACCGCTTCTACAAATAGAATAAACTTGAGAAAATGAACCACTACACATAGACAATAGACAAACCTCCGTACAGTCAACCACTTTCGAAGACGAAAACAACCTCTTTCGCGAGACGGTGGCTGCCGCCACCACCGACCTTGCTGCTTAAAATCAAACTTAATATAAGGTAAAATAACAAAAGAAAGAAAAGGATCGGCGGCCAACAACCAGCCTTAAGGGCTGGTGCCTCCGCCTATACACCCTTAACCACCAAAACTAGTATGTTCTAAAATGGACTTTATCCCTTCAAGTCACCTTCTGTGAAAACCCTAATTGTTTTTTTTAATTATTATTTTTTGAAATATCTTTTACCCTTTTTAACCACTGTAATGAATTTTCAAATCAGCTTTTAGAAAAATAAAATTAATTTTCTAGCATTTGAATTTTATATTTTTTTTTGAAAGAAGGTACTTTGTATTAAGAAGGATAACAAAGTACACCACCTCAAGAACCTTATTAAAAAATCTCCCTAATCCTAAATAGAGGAAAATAGTGTACCTTAAGGTGGTAGAGATCAAATACACATAATACTATTACAAAATACATACCATACCCCGCCCTACCACAAGCCCCAAACCTACACATAATAAGACCAACACACAAACCGACAAATTAAAAGAGAACACATTGAGCAATCATACACAAACAACAAAGGTTATGGTATGAAACCAAGGCACTACTAAATAACCTGTTCAAACCCCACTTTACTACACTTATATCAAACCATAAATTATAGAGATGTTTTTTTGCAAAAAGTAGAAACACCACCCATGCCTCCCACGCTAACACCACTACCAATAAAACTCCACCCATACTGGCCCTAATCCAATAAAAGACCTTGAAGGTCGAAATAGATTTACAGCCACCCGACAACCTCCTTAATTCCACCAAAAAGAGCAGCATGCGAGAACCTCTAACGAAACACGATGATATCCGCAAGCACCAATCTTACTGCCAACGTTCCACTATCGAAAATATTCCTCTGACTCAACGCCCTGAACTGCACTTCCCCCAATCTACCTTTCACGGGCCAAGTTTCTTCTGCACATGCCTCTACGAAACCAGAAGCATCCGCCATAACATCAGCGACTGCATGCCACTCTCCGCCATCGACCAAGCATCCATCAATGAAAGCACAAATCCTCACAACATTGCTGAAACTCCAAAGGAAACAACTCCCAAATAACAAAAACTGCCATTAATCTCAGACTAGGACTAAACGGCCCATCAATCGACACTATGGGCACAACGAATAGACTATTATCGACAGCCACCATATTTCCTACAACCGGAAAACGAAACCAGCATCTGCAGCAGAACCCCCCTGTAACCTAGGACACATCTCATCACCGACAACTCTGTATTCGTTGCTTCACCATCGGCCGGAATGCCATCAAGGAACACACAATGCAATACACAGACACAGGAGCGGGCAGTGAACAACATCGAAAAGCAACACCAAAGAACATCTATCAAGGCAAAGAAACATAGGATAGCTGAAAGACGAAGGAGAGGTAAAGACTTTCGAACAAACCCACTCACTCAGTTCAAGCTAAGAGACGATGAGAGGAAACAACGGCGACGAACAACGAACCGCTTCTACAAATAGAATAAACTTGAGAAAATGAACCACTACATATAGACAAGAGAAAAACCTCCGTACAGTCAACCACTTTCGAAGACGAAAACAACCTCTTTCGCGATACGGTGGCTGCCGCCACCACCGACCTTGCTGCTTAAAATCAAACTTAATATAAGGTAAAATAACAAAAGAAAGAAAAGGATCGGCGGCCAACAACCAGCCTTAAGGGCTGGTGCCTCCGCCTATACACCCTTAACCACCAAAACTAGTATGTTCTAAAATGGACTTTATCCCTTCAAGTCACCTTCTGTGAAAACCCTAATTGTTTTTTTAATTATTATTTTTTGAAATATCTTTTACCCTTTTTAACCATTGTAATGAATTTCCAAATCAGCTTTTAGAAAAATAAAATTAATTTTCTAGCATTTGAATTTTATATTTTTTTTTGAAAGAAGATACTTTGTATTAAGAAGGATAACAAAGTACACCACCTCAAGAACCTTATTAAAAAATCTCCCTAATCCTAAATAGAGGAAAATAATGTACCTTAAGGTGGTAGAGATCAAATACACATAATACTATTACAAAATACATACCATACCCCGCCCTACCACAAGCCCCAAACCTACACATAATAAGACCAACACACAAACCGACAAATTAAAAGAGAACACATTGAGAAATCATACACAAACAACAAAGGTTATGGTATGAAACCAAGGCACTACTAAATAACCTGGTCAAACCCCACTTTACTACACTTATGTCAAACCATAAATTATAGAGATGTTTTTTTGCAAAAAGTGGAAACACCACCCATGCCTCCCACGCTAACACCACCAATAAAACTCCACCCATGCTGGCCTTAATCCAATAAAAGACCTTGAAGGTCAAAATAGATTTACAGCCACCCGACAACCTCCTTAATTCCACCAAAAAGAGCAGCATGCGAGAACCTCTAACGAAACACGATGATATCCGCAAGCACCAATCTTACTACCAACGTTCCACTATCGAAAATATTCCTCTGACTCAACGCCCTGAACTGCACTTCCCCCAATCTACCTTTCACGGGCCAAGTTTCTTCTGTACATGCCTCTACGAAACCAGAAGCATCCGCCATAACATCAGCGACTGCATGCCACTCTCCGCCATCGACCAAGGATCCATCAATGAAAGCACAAATCCTCACAACATTGCTGAAACTCCAAAGGAAACAACTCTCAAATAACAAAAACTGCCATTAATCTCAGACTAGGACTAAACGGCCCATCAATCGACACTATGGGCATAACGAATAGACTATTACCGACAGCCACCACATTTCCTACAACCGGAACAAGAAACCAGCATCTGCAGCAAAACCCTCCTGTAACCTAGGACACATCTCATCACCGACAACTTTGTATTCGTTGCTCCACCATTGGCCGGAATGCCATCAAGGAACACACAATGCAATACACAGACACAGGAGCGGGCAGTGAACAACATCGAAAAGCAACACCAAAGAACATCTATCAAGGCAAAGAAACATAGGATAGCTGAAAGACGAAGGAGAGGTAAAGACTTTCGAACAAACCCACTCACTCAGTTCAAGCTAAGAGACGATGAGAGGAAACAACGGCGACGAACACCGAACCGCTTCAACAAATAGAATAAACTTGAGAAAATGAACCACTACACATAGACAAGAGACAAACCTCCGTACAGTCAACCACTTTCGAAGATGAAAACAACTTCTTTCGCGAGACGGTGGCTGCCGCCACCACCGACCTTGCTGCTTAAAATCAAACTTAATATAAGGTAAAATAACAAAAGAAAGAAAAGGATCGGCGGCCAACAACCAGCCTTAAGGGCTGGTGCCTCCGCCTATACACCCTTAACCACGAAAACTAGTATGTTCTAAAATGGACTTTATTTTGAATTTCTGACTTTTATATTTTAAATATAAAATCATAAAAAACTCATTAGTTATCAACATTTTAATATTTCATAGTAATATTAAATACTTGAATTAACAGTGCATGTTATTTTATAATACGCTTTAAAAATATTTAAAAAAATAATAATTTTGGATTCTATAAGAATGGAGAAGTGACCATGACACAATATAATAAAGGTAGGAATATGACAGGAAGAAGGTTGATAATATTAGTTTGAAGGTTCATAAACTTATAACTTTATGTATGTGCAAAAGGGCAATCAAATTAGTCAATTTCAAAGACGAAGATTAATTTTCCCACTAATTAATCAACAGTTGTAAGGAGGAAGATTTAATTAATCATTTTATTTTATTGGCTAGTGTAAAATTAAAATTATATTTTACAAACTAAAATATCATTAGATTTAACAATATATTTGTGTGTGCGAAATTTTGAAGCAATTCTATATATTTATTATATTGATTGAAAATATTATGGTTAACCATATTTATTTTTTTAAACTCATAGTATGTAATTTATAAACTATAAAACATGGAATAGTTATTTATTAGAATTAATTAGTAAAATACACAGTTGCATTTATAATAAAATATATTTAGACTACATCTACACATAATAATATTAAATCAAAATTAATCTAGAAATTTTCACAAATGAGAGTCAAATTTGAGATCTTAAATCTACCAAGGTCTCAACTTACTATTAATCCAAGATCTCTGTATGGATAATTTGATTATACGGTGGATAAATCTTACACTTTTATTTAATTAAAATTTGATGTCACTTAAATTGATGATATCAACTTATTTAGAAATACGTAAAATTAAAGTAAAAAGTAAAAAAAAATTATAAGATTATATTAATTTTATTTTTATATTAATAATTAACTATCATCGAAATAAATTATTTTCTAAACGTTGTAAGTTTAATTAAACTAATTTAAAATATGATATAACTATTTATAAAAAATTAAATTAAAAAAGATTTTCCATTCGTGTGATAGAATTCTAATATTTATTATACTTATTGGGAAAAAACAAATTTTCAAATATATAATTGAAAATATTTTTTCATTAGCAAATAATTAAATGTTTTTAATTTATTTGAACTTGTAATAGGATATATATATGGATTATAAAACATTAAATATGAAGATTGAATTAAAAAATATAAATTATATAATATTTTTTTGTAAAAGTTATGAAGACAATTACAATTGAAATTATAATCCGGGACGGACAAAATATATTATTTGTTAGGGGTTGAACTTCAAGAATTTTAGGAGGGAGATAACCTATAAAATTCTAGAGGGAACGAACATAGTTTATTAATTAAAAATAAAAACAAAATATCTAAAATATATATTAATTTAATTTTTTAAAGGACAATAACTATTAACCGTACCCAGATCAGCAATACATAATTAGATTGATAGTTGAAATATATTTGGATAAGGTCTACGCATAATAAATTAAAATAAATACAAAAGAAATTAATACACAGTGCTTAATTAAAGATCTCAAAATTTTCTAATCCTCAACTTGTTAAAACATACATAAAATTAATTTAATTTTACATTGGTGTAACCAAAACCTTTTCATATTTATAATTTGTATGGTTTATAAAATTATAAATTTGTGTGCAAGATGGAAAAGATTTTTCTGAATACTATATGATTATTACGAAGTAGTATTTATTCAAATTTTTTAAATTTATTGACAAAACACATACATTTTACAGACGTAGTTGTTCAAATCGACCTATAAAGAAAATAACATTTTTTTTATCATTGAATTCATTTGATGATTTCGGAGGAAAAATTTCCTTAAGATAGGAATGAGCGAGAAAACTAAATAGAATACGGCGAATTTAGGATTATGTGTTAAACTTTAAGATATAAAAGAGAAAAATGAAAGGTAAAACGGTAGCCTTCATTTATGACTTTAGCCACATTATGTTTAAGTCAATAATTTTGGTAAACTTTATAAGCAATTTGCAATTAATTAATATTATAATGTACTTAATTTGGCCGGTATTATATATTACAACCGACTAGCTTTGGGTATTCTAACTATAAGACAATTGGAAATTAGCAGGATGACAACTGATGTCTGAACCACCGTCCTTTATACGTATAACTTCACAGATTATATACTTTTATTAATTAATTTTTTGAAATGATAATTAATTATTGTCTCAGATGGGCAAGGTAAGAAGGTCATTTCCCTCTCACCACTTGTGTATTTCAATTATTTTATGTTTTTACTATAATAAAACATATAAATTCTAATATGTTTATATATTTAAATGAAGTTTTTCTTATTATATTCATATTAATAAATATTATTAAAATCGTATATACCTAAATTATCGTATATACGTTGGGTATATAATTGTTTTTAATTTCAGAAAGAATTATTATTAGCAGAAAAGTAAGATATTTTTCCAATCCACACCATCCTAACTCAACTTGTTACTATTGACATTAATTAATATTATATAGTTGGTGTCTCTCTTTTTTATTTATTTTCCAATTAGTTAATTGTACTAAACTAATTACAGTTGGAGCGTTGACAAATCATTTTCTAAGTTAATTATCGCGTTAATATCAAGAACAAGAAGGATAGGGTATTATAATTATTAATTTTAGATATAAAAGGGAAAATATTTATTAGGGTATTTTTATGACGGTTGTCGATTATGAAATCAGGGAAGATGAAAAATTAATGGACAACAAGGACAAACTGCGGTGAAATTAAAATTAGATGTCTTTACCTATCACATATGGATGCATGATTTTGTATTAGGAGCAAACTTAAACTTAAGGAGAGATGAACTAAAATTTTAGAGGACAAACTAAATTTTCAATAGGAAATATATAGAAAAATTTAAAATATATGGTAATTTTAAATTTTTAGGGATGACTGTACTCACCCCTATTCATTCCTGGTTACAATGATATGTACAATGATTTTAGGACTATTATTTGACATATTATAAGTAAAAAAATAATTTTATAAAGGCTTAATGGAAAAATAAGTATACAAATTATATCAAAAATTAATTTTGGGTGTTTAAAGATTATTTCATTAAAAATATGTATCTAACTTTCTAACGTTACATTTTTAGGTGTCTAGACTATAACGACCGTTAAGTTTAACAGTTAAGTAACATGTGTAATGCTTATAAAAGTTTAAAAATTTTATTTTAAAATCCTTTAACCAATTTTCTTTTTTAATATTATTTATCTGTAGATTGCTAAATATTTATGTCCTTGAGGTTTGGGTATTAAAGAATTTCTACTTTCTTATAAAGATAAGTTAAAGTAGAGTCATATTTTATATTAAAAATTCATGTAATGGTTTTATTATTTTTCAAGTTTCAACTTCATATAATAATAATAATAATAATAATAATAATAATATATCAATATCGATTATTATAAATATTCACAAGTAATTATAAAATTACAAGAAGTATATATTAGAATCATTTTTTATAAATATTAATTAAATAATTGATAAATCAACAATCTATTCGTTTTAAATTAACCAATATATAAAATAAAGCTCATTAAAATATTAATCAATATCTCATTAGCAATAATTTTATTAATGAATATAAAAGGCTACGCGAGGCTCCATATCTTTTGTTTAGTTTTTCCCATGGTTTTCAGAACTAGACCGGTTAGCGAATCGGCCATGCTATCGGTTCATTGGTTCAATCGGTCGAATTGGTCCGACCGATCGAAAGAACCAGACGATGTCATAATTATTTAAAAAATTAAATAAAAATACCAAAAATATTTAATAAAAAATAATTTTTTATATCACAAATCATATTCAAAGCAAGTCATAACATATATAAGTTAAAAAACATAAAATCAAGTGAAACAAAATGATTCAAATTAACTACAACATAATATTTAAGGTAAAACATATTAAATAATAAATATAATTATATTACTATAATTAAAAAAATAAATTTGGGGCTAAAAAAATCATAACAAAATGATATTGTTTGGTTTAATTTTTTTTTTAAACAATCTCACATGGCTAAGAAACATAGAAGAGCATCCCAAAAGTCTAAAGAGTAAAAATATGAGAACAAAACAATCCCACATGGCTAAGAAACATAGAAGAGCCATCCCAACTGACTTCTATAAATAATAGAGGTAACTTGACATTCAAAATCATAGAGCATTTTGGTGAGCATTGAGTGAACTATTCTTTCACTTCAATCAAGCTCGAATTTTAGGCTTCAATCGAGCTTCTAATTTTTTTTGAGTTTAAGCATTTTCAAGTTCAAGTTTCAATATTATATTTTGAGTTCGAGTTGAACTTGATAATTTTTAGCTCGTGAGTTTGAGTTGAGTTGAGCTTACTTTTAAAGTTTTCAAGTTCGAGTCGAGCTCACCAATACTCGAGTTCGACTTGGCTCGTTTAACAAACGACGTCGTTTGGTTTATTTTTTTTAAAAAAAAAAACGAAATTGGCGGTTTTTTTCGGTTTTTTCCGATTTTCAGCCAGTCCGGTTCGAACGGTTCTGGCCGGTTCACTAGTAGCAGTTCAACCGATGTAGATTGAACCGGACTAGACAGCGATTCCCGGTTGAACTGACAGGTCCGGTCCGATTTTCAAAACACTGATTTTTCCCACCGAATCAGACTTGATGAATTGTATCATTTTCTCCGCACATCAATTGACACTGTTTCATTCTTTTGTTATGAATTTAATATTTAAGACGAGACTATCCTAATTTCTCAATATAATCTGAAATTAATTTAGGATGTGAAATATCACATAATAAAACTTAAATATGATAAATTATATATAATCTAACTATAGAGCACTTGAAAAACAATTAAAATATAATATAAATATTTGTAAATTAAAATTTATTATAACATAAATGATTGAGACTTGAACCAACAAGACCACGTATATATACATATTCAAAATCAATCATTAGTTTTGCAAGCATGTTGTTTGTTTCTAGTCAAGCATGTTCATATTTAGACAAGACAAATTAATAGCTTTCTTATATGAGATTTTAAATTAATCACTTGTATTGGACAATATAATATTGAATAATTTTATAGTTCATATGAATGTAAGACATTTGAAAATGCGAGCACTAGTACTTTAAATTAACTTCCGTTCACACATCACTTGCTCCAACATCTCTAATTAATTAAATTTCATGGTAATTAGTTGCAATCTACTGTATCCCTAATTTACCAGTGCAGCCAATGGGGAATTGTCAATGACTAGAATCACGTGTGAATTGGAATATCCTCAATACGCCCGCCCACGCCACTCTAAACATATTTTCAGGAGCGTTAGCATCGCATTTAGATTGCCGAAACGATTTTTTTTAGAAAAAATAAATTTACTTTTTAAAAGATCTTGTTTCGAATAATTTGATGATCATTTAATAATAAAGCATGACTCAAGGAGTCGCAAACAATCTTTGATTAAGGTGTGATTGTAAACCCAAAAATATGTTTGTCATTTTAATAAAAAATATTAATTTAATTAAAACAAAAAATTATGATTTGTGTTATAAAAAAATTGAATTCGGGAGTCGGTTACGCGTGGGGAAGGATTAGCACCTCACAACACCCTAAATCGGTACATAGTCGATTAATTAGTTGTCTCTGCAATGAAATTTACGAATTCGAGTTTAATTTAATTTAAGATCCCATATAAATAATATTCTTTGAATTTTAGGACGAAACACAATAATATTTAATTATTTCCTATTGAGAAGAATCGACCTCTTATGCCTTAAAGCAATCGATTTTTACACTAATTGAAATAAAGGAATATTACAATTACATCCTAAAGTTCATAATTAATTCCAAATTTAAATTCATAAATAACAATAAAATGAAACAAAATAAATTTAAGATTTTCTTTTTAAAACATACTCTTTGAATTTTCATAGGAAAAAAAATAATATTTAATTATTTCCAATCGAGAAGAAATGACCTCTCATGTCTTAAAGCAGTCATTTATTACCCCAATCGAAATAAATAAATATTACTATTTCATCCTAAAATTCAATATTGATTCGAGTGTTATTATTTTTGAAATCATATTAAAACATATACAAAAATAAAACAAAAGTTAAACACATATGTCAAACAAATACGGTTAATTAATTATTTTACCAACCTTTAATGAGAATAATGATGTTCAATTATTTAAATACATCGAGACGAGACCTTAAATTTGATCTAACAATATTTTCTCGGTGAATTTAATTAAAAGAACATATTCTTTTTCTCGGTCTCAAAATTTAAATGCAATCACTTTTTAGAATTTCACTTGAATGATACACTTTCTGTCTCAATATTTTGGAGCATACTTTAAGCAATACATTAATATTTTATCTTTAAATAAAATTAATATACACATTTACAAACATCTTAAAATAAACATTAACGGGCATTTCATATTAATGAATTAATCTATTATGTTAAGCTTAATGTAAGAGAGCTAAAGGCAAAGAAATATTTATAAAATTAATGCATTAAGAAAATATCAAGTCAAAATACAAGTCAAATAACAAATAAGGACTAAAGTGCATTAAAACACAAATTAAATGAGCATGATAGGTATTTAACCGAAATAACTGTAACAAATAGTGACACAAATATAAGATTTGTAAAGGTCAATGCCATAATCAAATATCAATAAAATATGACAATAAGATATATGGTGACTAACATATAAACGCGATAAAAATAAATACTCAAAATAAAATGGTGCAAAGTGTTATTCAAATGGCCAAACCGCGAAGCTACAAACTTCAAGGGACCTTTCATGATATTAACCCCTAAAGAATAAAAAAATATGAGTTATCTTAGGCCAAAACGACATCGTTTTGGAAAGGTTTAAATACCCTTTTTATCCCCTTTGGTCAAAACCCTCTTTCTTTCTTTTTTTGTTTTCGATTGCTCCCTTCTTTTCCCTATCCCCTCTCTTTTGTTTCTCTCAATCGAGAGGGGAGATGAGCCTCCTCTCCGGCCGCCTCTCAAACCGCCGCATAGGAGTGCCGACGATGGGATAACTCAACCCTTTTTGAAGCCCATTGAACCCCAAAGTTTTTTGAAGCCCCCTAAAATTCCTAAAAGTGTCATCTAAAATAGGAGACGTTTTACCTTCGACGAACGGCGGTTTTTCCTTGCTCCGGTGAAGAGGCCCTTTAGCGGTGTATTCGTGGCTAAACCATTAACAGAGGATTTAGGGAAGTATAAGACCCCTAGAACAGCTAAGCCTTTAGTAAGTAGCGCTTTATCTAGATCATGCATGTATCTACTGCTTAGTACCATGTCTTCAACATTCTTGTGTTTATGAAATTCTTATGTTGCTCTAGATTAGCAATTATACTGTTGGACTTTGTAAGCTCAGCCTTTGGATGTCTTCCATTGGCAGGTTAGTAGCATGAGCAGTCCACGGAGTACCGTCGCAGCAGGACTTTCCTCATCTCCTTCAGAGTATTGTATTCATAGTACTTTACTTATATATTCAGTTATTTAAACTCAGAGTTGTATTATTTTGATTTTAAATTATGTGTAATGGAACTCCGATTTTGTAAATTGATTTTTATAACAATATTTATAATACCATTTAGTACGTTTGAAAGGAAAATAAATGGTTTTTGAAAATCTAGGGTTGCCTTGGTTTCCCAGTGTGATACTTTCCTAATCAGGTTTAAGGTGTTACAAATAGTACTATTTTTGAATCAGTAATATAAGCGTTGGATTAAAAAATTTATAGGCAATGCCAAATACAATTACATTAGAAATTTATCGTTTGGATTATTAAAATATCAACTATACATAAATTAATACAAGTGTGTAGAATTTATTCAGTTATACACTAACCATTATTTATAACCCTATACAAGAAAATAAGGACGGAATAAATTATGAGAGAACAAACAAGAATTTAAATAGTGTTTCGTTATCAAAATAGTGGCTGTTATATAGCGATAAAGATGTCATCTGAAATCGTTATTGTTCAATCATGATACCCTAATAGCATCCGCTATTATCATAATCGTGATAAATGCAACACAATAAAAAAGGTTACCATAACCATAATTTAAATTTTTGGGACACGTTTAATTTTAAAATAAATAGGATATTAAAAAGTAATTAAATCATAAAAATTAAGAGAATGAAATACCTAGAAAACAACATCAAAGATAATTTCAAACTCAAAATTAACAGAGACCGGAAGTACAAATATAAACTTACAAGGATCTCTTCATCCACATAAGAAATCATGAATAGCCTCTGGAATGTCCCACCTTGAAACACTAAACTTCAGCTCAGACGTGAAAGTTTTTGTGTGTGGGTGTGTTTCAGACGTGAAAGAACTGAATATCAAACAGAAGGGCTATATAGTTTATCCTTAATCGTGAACTTTTGCTTCTTTCTACGTACCAAGTTACCATTAACACATTAATCATAAAATATATATGGAAACTGGCAAAATTGCTTTCCAAAGTCAGAGTGATCACTAACTGGAACAGCATCCTTTCATGCAACTGATTCTTAACCATCAATTTAGTCGATGATTCCAAGCAAATGCTTTGTTCTTCTACATTGATCTCATGGGAAGAAAAGAGAGAACAGAAGAAGAGAGATGTTTACTTTATGAGACCAGTTTTCTTTTCTATTTTTTCAAATAGTTGATAATGTTTTTCCACGTGGAAGTAACTAACCAATTGGATTCCATTTCTTGAAAATCAACAATAAACCATATCAATCATGTATAAATTATCAGCATATCTTGTATGTTGCCGCAAAAACAAAGCCAAACTAAATAGCCTCGTTAAGCGTTTACAAAAAGGTAAGTCATATGCATCCATTAACCGACCTCTAATAAGAATTACACTAGTGTGTAGTATAGATGAATGCCATCATTTTCAAATACATATTCTTATTGCTCTCCAAAGAAAGAATCCCATACAATATAGCAACCTCTACAAGGATTTCCAAATAATGATTAGTTTTCTCTTCAAAAGTAGATAAATAATAAAAGGCCCACAACGAATCATAATGGTAACGACTCCAGTGATACCCTTCAAACACACAATAGCCATGGGCTACAATGATCGTATCTAATAAAATAAGCATATATCAGCTTGGTCTTATGCATCATGCACATTAAGGGTCTATATTACTAACAGCTATATTATTTTAAGGAAAACTTGAATAACATTGGAATACTTACTCAGAGGAACTCAGTCCACTTGTCACTGCATCCTTAATAGGAATTGGAAGTTGCTGGATGGTAGTAAGAGCCTGATTATATGCACCTTTTAACTTCTCCGGTATTTTTTCTTCAACAACAGATGGTGATTCAAGTATCCCCTCGACATATTTTTCCTTCATTCTTAATGGTCCCTCAATAGATGCATTGGTGGAAAGAACGAATTTGCTTTCTATCTGCAGTCCACATGAGATAACCTTAAACCACTCAAAAATTACATAGTCTTTCCAAATCTCTCTTTTATTTTTATTGTGTGTGCGCGAGTGTGTGTGTGTTTTCTTTTTCTTTGGGGGGAGGGAGGAGCTATTCTGATCAACTCTAGTCCTTCAGAAAAGTTCAATCAAAGCAAGCACAACTCTCAACAGAAAACTCAAACCACACTTCAGAAAGAGAAAACTAAAATGCTAAATTATAAGAAAAAAAACTGTTTCCAATTTTCAATTAGAGAATTGTAAAGTTGTACACAATATAAGTCCATTATAGAATATAACTGAGAAACTAGAAAAGGGCATACTTCCATCGGGCAGTCGATGCAAATAATTGCATGATGTCCAGGGAGCGTAATGAAGCAATCTTACCACTGTAACAAGATTGACATGATCACAAGCGAAAAAAGAACAGAGGCAAGCAATGGTTCTAACCCCCTCCCCCCAAGTTGTTAAATTTGAGGGTAATAGGGATGAAAGAGAAAAACTATTAAAGAGGAATCGTTGGTAGATATTGTCATTCAAGTATCCATTAATTAGAGGCGCTAATAATTATGGTGCCAAATCTCACACAAATGGAAGCCCATCCAACCTTTCCGAACAGGAACATTTCAACCATAGAAAATGACTGAGTGAGAACAATTGTTCAAAACAGGTTAACACAAGTACATTTACGTGGAAGGGAAAAAAGTGTAATCTCAATTTATTCATCTCATTAATCCAATAATGATATGAAGCTTTAAGGTGTTCATCCATCCACTTAAAACTAGAGGAAATGTCCTTCAGTTAGTCAACAACAAAATATTAATATAGCAAAACTGTCCAGGATATTTCATAGCTTTTCCATGTGGTTTTATTATCATTTCGAAGCAAATAGTGGTCAACACCGCTTCCATTGCACAATAGAAAATTTTCAAGTTCTATCAAGAACTGATTTGTACTAGTTCTTGATAGAAAATTTTAATTAGAACTAATTTAAAGTAATTTAATTTACTTCAGATCCAAGTTATATGAGCAAGCAGAAAAATAGACAACGGCTTATAAAATAAAGGAAGATTATAGATGAACATCAATACAAAGTTCAAGGCAGAGCACTTCATATGGATATTGATGCTTTATGACATGCGGCATTCATTTGTGTAGGTGAGCATCATGCTGAGGGAACATTTACCGAGTTAAGCAGTTTCAAGTGTGCTGTAACTCTTGCCTTTCTGTCCTTAAGATGCAAATCCATTTTTGACAGTTTTGCCAATGTTGATGGGAATGTCCTGCAAATTACAAAGGAGTTACCAAGGAGATCAAATACAAGTCATTCGGGAAAATTGGAGATCATCAATTTTCTAATGAAACTGACTCAAATATGATTCTAGCGGCAGAAAATGCAGGGCTTCTAGATCCAAACCAAAGTTCCAACGACCATCCAGAAAGGGAGACCTGGAGAGCTATAAACAAATAAAAGTCTTATGTGAATGATGAACATGCAAAATTTGATCTTTGACTAAGCACCTACGTTGTTGGCCTTGGAGTTGGATTGAGCCTCTCAAGACCAATTATCCTCTCATTCACATCAATTCATAGCAAAATCTGTTACTTTCCCGATGACTAAAGCCTCAAAACCCCCAGCATCCTTAAACTGAAAAAACAATTAACAAAGAAAAGATGAAAGGGCAAGCTTGAAGGTGCATACAAATACATGCATACTTGATGGTACAAAATCAATCGACAGGTAGACTATTCAATTTGTGATTGACAAAATTCATTCGTTCATTTGTCAGACATCAAGAAATTGATAAAATTATTCACATAAATAACAAGTATTGGTGTAAGACTGCAAGCCAGATAAGCTTATATTTATTTTTAACTTGTAAATTTCACGCGTTTTTCATTATTATTTAATTAATATAATTGAGGTATTTCTTTATTAATAAGTTATATTATAAATGCTATTATTAACTTATGTAAATGAAGCCAACAGGATAAGTTTGCAAAAGAATTATAAAGTGTTATAAATTAAGCAACAAAACATGTTTCTAGTCATTGTATAATCAAAACAATCATTAACAACGCACAAAGGCTTGCATATTAAAGTCTCCATGATATGATTAATCTTATATGTTGAATAATACAAACTATTGTGAATAGTATAAAGGATATTTGATAGTTAAACAAATTCACTAAACATGACTGAGAGTTCCATTTGATATCTCACTCAAGTTTCATTGGAAATACTCTCATTTGTCAATAGTATAAAGGCTTAATTGAAATATCAAAACAAAAAAAAAATGCTCAAGGACTTAATTCAAAGTTTATTACATGGCCTTATGTGTGAGGAACAAAGTAAAGGCCTACAATTAACGTAGCTATATTTAAGCATGCTTAGCCACACACTTCCGAACATGGGAAGTGTGGATTTTGAAACCAAAGCTGATAGCATACCTGGTGATTAACCAAAATTGCCTTTTAGAATATTTCTAGTTCTCTGGTGTATATCAACATTAGAGGTTGGATACCCTTATGAAATTGAATTAAACAACTGGGTTTCCTGTGCAAAACTAACTTGACAAAGATATAATCTAATATTGTTTTCTATTGTTCTTAACTATTGATTCTGCTTCTTCTTTTTTTACCTTGTTTAAATTCAGATTTATATTTAATATTATTATATGTATGTTGAGGTTAAAAAATAAATAGCACCCCTTGTGACGAGTATAAAAGTGAAAAATGGGATAACTGAATTCATGATCTATGATTTATGCAATTATATCATCCTAATTGTAACATAATTCTTCAAGACATTTCATAAGGCTTTCACATTAGCATCTATTTGTTGCTGCTGGTAAAGGGTGAATTCTTTCACATAAATAGGCGAATAAGCATTGATGTGGCAGCTGCATAAGAACTCTGTCAGCCACATTATTAATCTTTCAATTTTTTTCCTTACTCCTTGATAACCCCGTAAAAAGGTTGTATTTTGTGCCTTTTTACTTGGGTTATTGGTTGTTTAAAAGCTCATGTCATAGCATTTAGATTGCGTTTAAGCCATGTAGTTGCATTTGGTGGTAATGTTTTGCTGCAACATTTATTTGTTGAAAACCGATGCTATTGAGGGAAAGATCTTGCTCTTGTGGTGTTGTGAAGGTGAGGAAAGCTTAAGGGGAAGATGTGGCCGCTGTAGCATTATGGGGATGGAGAGCTGAACGAAACGCCGCAGCAAATGTGGACTGCATAATCTGGAGCAGAAAAGACAAAATAGCAAAAATATCAATGTCAAGTTGTACAGCCACACGTGACACACTTCCCTTGCTGCCATTTTTGGGACCACCTGCCAGCCAATCGCCCATTCACTGCGCATATGGCACGAAAAGGAAATCCGATTTCAGTAAGACTTGAGAAGAATCGTAGTTCGATTTCAAGTTGGTTCAGTGAGGGCGACCCCAAAAGTCTCTAAATGGATCAGTCTTTTCCTTCAGTTTGTCCTATATTTAAAATAAAAAAGCGTGGGAGGACGTTGCAGATGTTCGGGACGGGCACGACTTCTTCTAACTCTAGAAGACCACTGAAAAACACCCAGAACCAGAGCATGTCGTGAAAGAAGCACATTGGGCGGGCAGGCTTTGACCGTGTTTCTAGGGCACAGTTGAATGTAGATATCATGAACGCGAGGTGCAGGATACCAGACCAAGAAAACCGGGCAACCACCCTCCCTCATGCGTCGATCACTAGTGCATCCAGGGGCCCAACACCTAGCTCAGCTGGAGAGGCCTAGCCTGATTTGACAAGTGCTAATTCGGTTCGTCGGATAGACTTCATTTAAGAACGCACAAAGGGAATTTAGGGCCCAAAACCCTAGAAAATTCTCCTCTATAATTACCGAAAGGTACCATACATTTTGAGGATCTTTGGGAGGTGACCTAAAAGAGAAAGGTGGTTGCAACCAACCTCCATTTCCCTTCCTTTTTCATCCATTTTTCGTGGTGTCCTCCATAGCCAGATTCAAAGGGATAGCAGCTAGGACCTTGAGAGAGGCTAGCTTGCTAAAGCAGTGCATGTCGGTGGAGCTAAGTGTCATGGCAACAACTCATTGGGAGTGTTATTCTCCTTGTGCTTCTATTTTCTTATCTTATTTGGGCTTGTACTTAACTCGAATGATCTTGGATAAACTTAGCCACGCCATGAACTAATTTATTTGGCATTTGATTTGTTTTGAATGATTTTTATTTTGTGTTAATGAATGGTTAGATATTTTTTGTTTAAATGTTGTTTTTCTCATTGTCTTTAACTTATACGCTTAGCATTGTAAGAGCTTTTGAGATATTGTCGTTTGCTATAGCATAGATACCTAGTATCGAGATAGCTAGGTTAGATCTACGTGAGCAAAGGAGCCAAATCGGGATGTTAGGTTCTAACACGCCTTAGAGATAAGGAGAGAGTTTCAAGCGACTAAAAGGGATAGGACTTATTCGATAGGCTAGTGTTGCAGTTCACGTTGAGAGGTATTGTCGTAGCATTAGTTTATCAGGTTCCTTGCTGGAGATAGTTTAGAAGCATTTTTAGCAAATTCTGTCGGGCAGCATACTCATAGGTGCAGAGACCATCCTAGACACAAAATATTAATTGCCATAGCAAATCCAACCAATTACCCCTATAGAAGCTTGATTGTGTGAGGTTGTCAGTCTTATCTCATTTTCTAGAGTTCAATTTAATTTTGCTTCAGCATACTTTTACAATTTACTTAAACTTTTGCCTCGGTATATTTTTACAATTTCATTAAACTTTCACCACAACAATTTCACATCATTTCACTCTATTACTTGCCACAACATTTCTATACACCTTTTACATACCATTTGCCACATCTTTTATTCATTTGTTTATACCATTATGTTGTTTATACCATTATGCATATATACTTAGATTTAGTTCGTGACACCTTTTTGCTACAACCTGCTTAAAAATTCCCCTTAATCACTGTGGAGACGATACTCACTTACTACTATATTACTTGCAACGATTGTGTATACTTACACAATTAAGTCACTTGTCGTTAATATTTAAAGAAGAAGCTGATGTGGCGGTTAAAGTATTTAGTATAATTACACAATTGGTTAACATTACTTATATATTATATCAATTTATTCTTAATTTTAATAAATTAAAATAAATTTAACCCTCAAGTTAAATGACGATATTTGCCACCTATATAAGGGAGAAAATTTTGAGTGCTTAAATAATGCTCAGGGAAGTTGAACTTGGGTTCCTAGGTTGAAGAAAAAAGGCTCAACTATTGAGCCAAAGTAGTTATTTTATATAAACTTGACTACATATATTATATACATATTGTATATTAGTGTAAGTTTAAATTTTTAATATTTTATATATATCTTAACTTAAATTCACATATCAAATTAATTTTACATCTTAATATTAAAAAAAATTATCTTTAACTTATTAAATATATTTTATTCTTTTTGTAACATAGAAAGATGTTTTATTTTTATTTAAAAATATATTTTAATTTTATCTCAAATTAAAAAAATATAATTTATTCTTATCTTAACTTAAATATTTATATTTTATTCTGATAATATTTTAAATTTAAGAAAAAATATAATATACTTTTTTAGTTATGATCAAAATAAAATATATTTTTTGTAATTAAAATAAAAATATATTTTTAAGTTAAGATAAGAATAAGATATATTTTTAAGTTAAAATAAGAATTAATTATATTTCATAATTTAAGTTAAGAATAGAATATATTTAATAATTTAAGTTAAGAATATAATTTATGTAATAAGTTAAGATAAAATAAAATATATTTTTTAAGTTAAGAGAAGGACTAAAATATATTTTTATGTTAAAATAAGAATAAAATATATTTTTATGTTAAGAAAAGAGTAAAATATATTTAATAAGTATATGAAAATAAAATATATTTTTAATGTTAAGATGTAAAATTAATTTAATATGTGAATTTAAGTTAAATTTAAGTTAAGATATATAAAATATTAAGAATTTAAGTTTACACTAATATATAACATAAATAACATATGTAGTCAAATTTTAACTAATTAACTACTTTTGTGTTACAAAAAATTTAGATCAGAGGTGGCTCCCCCAGTCCAAGGCCAGGACATACCTAAGACCTAATTGGGATTTACATATTACCCACCAAGAGAAACGGTGATAGGATTTGAACTTGGCTCAATAGTTGAGCTTTACTACTTCAACCCAGGAACTCCATGTTCGATTCCCTTGGGTATCATTTAAACATTCAATTTTTTTCCTTAAATTAAAAATAAATGTAATCGTCCAATCGGATAGTGAAACATGTCATTACACTTGGCACCAGTGACACATGTCATTACACTTGGCACCAGTGACACATGTCATTACACTTGGCACCAGTGACACATGACGCCATTTGATTTGAGGGTTAAGTTTATTTTTATTTATTAAAATTAGGACCAAATTAATAGAATATATGAGTAACAATGATCAAATGTGTAATTATACCAAATATTTTAACTACCACATCAGCTTCTATGTTAAATATTACGACAAGTGACTTAATTGAATGCATTTAAATACTTGAGTGACATGATTGATAATATTTTAAAAATGGTGATCAAAATAAAAAGAGACAATAGTTAGGTAGTCACTGGTATAGTTTACCTTTTATTTTGAATAATTTACATTTAAATTTTCAACTAATTTATAATTATACATTGAATCCTTTATAATTTTAAATTTTTATAAATTAAATAATGGTGCTCATCAATTATGTTCATTGGTGCTCATCGAGCGTGACAAACTCATCCTTTGAATAAAATTTGTTTTTGAAGGTTTCAATATTGATTTTAAAAAGTAGTATATGTTCAAATATTATAAACCATTTTACAATGAACGTTCAATCACCCTCCTATAGTCGTTGGTGTTCGAACTCGTAACTTCTAAAAACAACAACAATTCCTTTAACCACTTAGATAAGTAAATTTGTGCTACTCTAAAAGTTATTATGTTTTAATTAACTATTTTTTCAAAAAAAAATCTTTTGATTTATAGAGATTAAGATCATTTTTCACAATAATTGAACAAAATGAGATCTATAAGGTTTCGTTCGAGGATGAGTGTATTAAATCTTCTTCAAATTCTTTTTTAGATAATTTTTAATAATTATATATATATTTATTATTAAAATAGTCCTAGTAATATATTTGCAAAAATATCCAAAAATATTTAGATTATTTATAATAATTATATTATATTTAGAATTATCAATAGAATCATCTATATATTTATAAGGTTAATATGATTAGGATGTTGATAGGTGTCAACAATCCAATTACCACTAAATTATATAAATGGATGTGAGATTTTTCAATGTTGATAGACTACAAAAAAGAAAGTGAGTTATAGGTGAAGGAGAGCTTAGAGGTAAAGAAGACAAATATAGTAAGTAAATTAAGTGTATAATAATATAATTGTACTCCCTTTGTCAAATTAATAAAAAAATCACAATTTCATACTTACTTAAATTTGGATACCAAATGATCGTCCATTCTTTTTTTTTTCAAATAGATTCTGAGATATAATCATTTTATGTATACGTTTGTTGTTTTACATATAACATTTTTCCACTTTTCGTCTTTTTAACGTAATTAAAAACCCAATCAATAGATAAGAATGCATTTTGAACCTCAATAATAAATGAGTTGTACTCTTCTTTTTCCATATAGATTTCAAGATGTAATCATTTTACGTATTCCTTTATTATTACATATAATTTTTTTTTCAACTTTGGCCCTTTTAAAGTAATTAAAACCACAATCAATGGATAGGTATGTGTTTTAAACCTCAGCAGTAAATGACTTGCACTCTCTCAAATCAACCTTTAAATTAAAATATTGATACCGAATAATTTTTTCAATCGAACTTTGGAGTACGGCCCCACTGTATCATTTCCCTTCAAGTACCGAAGCATCGATTGATGCACAATAATACCTGAAAATATTTAATTAATTAATATTAAAGAAAACTTTGTAAATAGATTATATTAAAGAAAACTTGTTATTTGTGATGAAGATCAATGTTACATCCTCGAGAAAACTCCTCAAGAAATCTTATCTCAGCTAAATCGTGACATTCATGGTCCAGCCTTCATTTGCACTTTTTAATCTTTTGTAATGGCCTTGGCCTCTCTTTATATTCGGAAAAAATTATAATCCCTACACATCTTCAAGATCCGTTCAAAAGCGTTTAATCTTCGAAAGACTTCCTGAAGTTTGGTAATCCGAATAATCAACACCAAACGAATAATCAACTTTTGGTGTAAACGGTTCAATTTTCAAGAAAATATAATGGATATATTTTATCTGCGTATCCTTTGCCCACCTTACTAAACTACCTAGACTTCTAATTGATTTTTTAAGCCACCTTTTTTCTCAGCCTTGTCAATCTCCTTTTCATATTGTTTGTTGAAAACATTTTGATGTTTCGATATAACAAATTAAGTTAAATGAATTTTAAGATTTTACAAAAGATTTTCTAAGTATATTCAATATAATTATTCAAATATAAAAAATTACTCCAAGTCTTTCAAAGTTCATTTTAATCCTTACTAAAGCGTAAAAATATGTTTTAATCTTTTAAACAAATTTACAAAATATTTCGAGCCTTAATCGAGCCAAAAAGAATTTCTTAATTAAAATCAAACCAAAATGGACAGATTGCCCAGAGGGAACCGATTCCCCCCTAAATGGTTTGGCCCTGAGAAAATAACAGAATGCTCGGAGGGAACCTATTCCCCCCCAGGGGGTACCGATTCCCCCTATGTAACGGTCGAAATATTTGAATTTTACACTGCAGGAACCGATTCCCTATGAGGGGGTATCGATTCCCCCACGCTCCAAGCAGTTTTATTAATTATTTTCACTCTTAAACGGCTCTATTGACTCCATTAATCATCCCCAACGTTCAAAATCAATTGAAGGAGTATTTAAACAAGCTTAGAAGCCATTGATAAAATATAAGAAACAACAATCAACAAGAATCAAGAGAGAATCAAAGAGAAAGCATCAAACCTCAAGTTTGAGCACTTTCAAGCCTATTTCATTCAATATTCATTTTTGCTTCCAAGAACACTCATTGTGCTCAATTGTATTATTCTTGAGTATTCTTTCTTTGTTCTGGAATTGTGCGAACACATTTGCCTTGTGAGGTTTTTTCATTAAGTTTGCAAATTTGTAATCTTCTCTTTGAGAAAGAGTGTTCTCAAGAATTGGGGTATATTATTGAGGGAGTTGTAAGGTTATCTCTTTGGCCTCAAAAGAAAGAACAAATTAGTGAATTTGTTGGAAAACCTTAGTGTGGATAGCTAAGGTATTGGACGTAGACTTTGTTTGAGAAAGTCGAACCACTCTAAATCGTTGTGAAATTACTTTCAATTTTCTGCAAAAGCTTCCACCAAAATTTTTAATTGCCAATTCACCCCCTCTTGGCCAATTCCATCGATCGATTAACTCAACAATTGGCATAAGAGCTTGACTCATTTGAAGGTTTAATTGCCTCTTAAGTAGATCTGGGAAGAGTTACATCGATAATCAAGTCATCAATGGCCTCCACTTCAAACTCCGACTTCGGTCTTGATTCATTGCCCGTTAACAAGCCTCCTTTCTTCAATGGAGCTAATTATGCTTATTGGAAGAATAAGATGATGTATTTCATTCAAGAAAGTGACATGGGAGCATGAAATATTATAGAAGACAGATACATCAAACCTTCCACTCATCCAAGATTGTGGAGTGAATGAGAAACAAGAATGTTCTAGCTCAACTCCAAAGACATCCATATTATCTTTTGTGCTCTTGGACCGAATGAATATGGGAGAGTTTCATCTTGTACAACCGCCAAAGAGATATGGGACAAACTACAAGTCACTCATGAAGGCACCGACGAGGTAAAAGAATCTAAAATTAGTCTTCTAACTCATAGCTATGAAAATTTCAGGATGAAACCGGATGAAGACATCAAAGCTATGACGGATAGATTTTCCACGATTTTCAATGGTCTCACATCATATGGAGAGATCATTCCAAATGAAAAGCTTGTGAGGAAGTTGGTTTACTCACTTCCAAAATCGTGGCAATCAAAGAAGACGACAATCATCGAGGCTAAGAACTTAAAGTCCTTAACTCTTGAAGAACTAATCGGTTCACTCCTCACTCATGAAATGATGCTTCAAGATGAGGTAGACCTCGATAAGATTGATGAGACACCAAAGGAGAAGGAGAAGGAGAAGAAGAAGAACGTTGGAGTTGCTCTCAAATCCACAAAAGATGAGAGTGATTCAAATGAAGATGACGATGACGAGGAAATGACATTATTTGTCAAACGGTTCAGAAAATTAATGAGGCCCAACCGAGGAAGAAAATTCAAACGAAATGAAGGCTTCAAAACTGAACCAAAGGAGAAGGACCCGATCATTTGCTACGAATACAAAAAGCCGGGAATGTCAAATACGATTGCCTTCAATTGAAGAAAAAGGGTCAATCCAAGAAGAAGCACAAGGCTCATGTTGCTACATGGAGCGATGAAGAAGGCTCCGATGAAGAGGAACAAGAAGTAGCAAACTTGTGCTTGATGGCATTCGGGGAAGATTCTAAGGTAACCTTTAACTCATTCGATTCGAATGAATTATCTTATGATGAGTTATTAGAGGATTATAATGGGTTGGCTTCGGATTATAAGACTTTATTTTCAAAATACAAAAATGATATTTCAAAATTAAAGAGTGAAAATAGTCTTATGTCCAAAACCAACAATGATCTTGAAAGTAAAATAAAAAATTTGCAAATCAAACTAGAAGAGTTTGAAAAGAAAAAATTTGATTTGCAAAATTTACTTTCAAAGGTCAATGATGATCATCAAAAGAAAATTGATGATCATAAAACTTCTTTTGATAAAGTTGGAACAAAACGTTTTGAAAATGGAGAAAATTCAAAATCCAACTTTGTTAGAAAAGTTTTAAAAACTATAATCATAGAGGTCCCCAAAGAACCTTTGGAAAAATTGTTATAAGTATATGGGTTCCTAAAGAACTAATTACTACTAAAGATAAGGATATCCTACACAAATGGATTCCTAAGGGGACTAGGATTTTCGAAACTAATGAATATGGACCCAAAAGAATTTGGGTACCAAAAATCAAAAATTAATCTATGTTTGTAGGAAAATGAGCATTGCTACAAGGCACGATAAACAAATTCAAACTCATGGTACCTTGATAGTGGATGATCAAGACACATGACCGGAGACAAAAAACGGATCATAGAGCTCAACGCCAAAAATGGAGGAGAGGTGACTTTTGGAGATAACTCAAAAGGTCACATTGAAGGTATAAGCATTATAGGTAATATCTCTTCCATACAAATTAAGAATGTTTTATATGTGAATAGATTAAAGAATAATCTATTGTGTATTAGTCAATTGTGCGATAAGGGATTCAATGTCATTTTTGATATTAATGGTTGTAAAGTCATTGACATTGCATCTAATCAGATTATGCTTGTTGGTCATAGAATAGGAAACATTTACATGGTGCATTTAGATTCTATAAATATGACTAATTTATGCCTAGTTGCTAAAGATGAGCATGATAGTTGGTTATGGCATAGGAGACTAAGACATGCTAGTATGAGTGTTTTGCAATGACTAATTTAAGGAGACTTAGTTAGAGGGTTGCCAAAGCTAAAATTTGATAATGATAAAATCTGTGATGCTTGTGCTAAAGGAAAACAAAAGTGAGTTTCTTTTAAATCCATTAATGACGTATCCACTAGTAGAGTATTACAATTGATCCATTTAGATCTTTTTGGACCATCTAGAACTACTAGCTTGGGTGGAAAACAATATGCATTTGTATTGGTAGATGACTATTCTAGATATACTTGGGTTCTATTCTTAAGTACTAAAGATGAAGCATTAGAAAAATTCATCACATTTTCAAAAGTAATCCAAAACGAAAAAGGTTACTCTATAACTAGTGTTAGGAGTGATCATGGAAGTGAATTTGAAAATCTTGATTTACTAAATTTTGTAATTCTAATGGTATTAGCCATAATTTTTCAGCACCTAGAACCCCTCAACAAAATGGAGTTGGTGAGAGGAAAAATCAAACTTTAGAAGAAATGGCTAGAACCATGCTTTGTGAAAACAATTTGCCAAAATATTTTTGGGCGGAAGCCACAAATACCGCTTGTTATGTTATTAATCGAGTAATGATTAGGCCTATTTTGAAGAAAACTCCATATGAAATTTTTAAAAATAAAAAGCCTAAACATTAGTTATTTTCATCCTTTTGGATGTAAATGTTTTGTTTTAAACAACGGTAAAGACAATCTTGGCAAATTTGATGCTAAAAGTGATGGAGGAATTTTTCTGGGTTATTCCTTAAATTCTAAAGCTTATCGTGTATTTAATAAAAGAACTTCAGTTGTAGAAGAGTCTATACATGTTGTTTTCGATGATAATCCCCTTCCGAGGAAAGATTCTTGTGTGAATGATGATGTAGGTATTATAAACATAAATGACGTTGGACATGACGTTGGAGAACCATCATCAAAGGAAGAAACGAAAGATGAGGAAACTCAAGATCCCCTCGAGAATCCAACCATTGAAGAAAGGGAAGTCTCTTAACCAAGGGAATACAACTATGTCAAGGATGGTGAAATGATAGGTGATCCATCCAAAGAGGTAACAACTCGATCTTTTCTTATAAATATGTGTAATTATGTTGCATTTATCTCATGCATAGAGCCTAAGAATATTAAAGAAGCATTAAATGATTAACATTGGATTATGGCTATGCAAGAAGAGTTAAATCAATTTATGAGAAGTAAAGTATGTACATTAGTTGAAAGGCCTAATAATAAATCTATTGTATGTACTAGATGGGTATTTAGGAATAAGCTTGATGAAAGTGGTAATATAGTGAGAAACAAGGCTAGACTTGTTGCTCAAGGCTATACTCAAGAAGAAGGCATAGACTATGATGAAACATATGCTCTCGTAGCTAGGATAGAAGAAATTAGAATGTTATTAGCATTTGCATGTTTCAATGAATTTAAATTATACCAAATGGATATTAAAAGTGCATTTTTAAATGGTTTTATAAAAGAAGAAGTGTATGTGGAACAACCTCCTGGTTTTGAAGATTCAAAATTTCCAAATCATGTTCTTAAATTGAAAAAAACACTTAATGGTTTAAAACAAGCTCCTAGACCTTGGTATGAAAGATTGTCAAACTTTTTAATTGAAAAAGGTTTTTCAAAAGGGAAGGTTGGCACTACATTGTTTTTAAAGCATAAAGGTAAAGATTTATTAGTAGTTAAAATTTATATTGATGATATAATATTTGGTTCTACTAATGATATTCTTTGCCAAGAATTTTATAAGCTAATGCAAAGTGAATTCGAAATGAGCATGATGGAGGATCTCTCATTTTTCTTGGGACTCCAAATCAAGCAAAGAAAAGATGACATCTTCATAAATCAAGCTAAGTACGTCAAATATATGCTCAAGAAGTTTGGACTGGAAAATGGGAAACCTCATGACACTCCAATGAGCTCATCAACAAAGCTTGACAAAGATGAATGAGGTAAATGTGTGGATGTTAAATTATATAGGTCAATGATTGGCTCTTTGCTTTATCTAACTGCAAGTAGACAATACATTATGTTTAGTGTTTGCTTATGTGCTATATTTCAATCATGTCCTAAGGAATCACATTTACTAGTTGTTAAGATAATCTTTAGATACCTTAAAGATACTCCTAGTTTAGGACTTTGGTATCCTAGAGACACTAGCTTAGCTTGCATGCCTTCTCTGATGCAGATTATGGAGGATGCAAATTAGATAGGAAAAACACCTCTGGTACTTGCCAATTCCTTGGAAATATGTTGATTTCTTGGTTTTCAAAGAAACAAAATTATGTTGCATTATCTACCACTGAAGCGAAATACATTTCAGCTGGTAGTTGTTGTGCACAAGTTATATGGATGAAACAACAACTTTTTTTTATTATGGAATTGAAGTAGGTACCATTCCTATCAAGTGTGACAATACTAGTGTTATTCGTCTCACTAAAAAGCCCATCCAACACTCTAGAACTAAGCATATTGAAATTAGACATCACTTTATTAGAGACCATATCGCTAAAGAAGATGTAGTTCTAGAATTTGTTGATACTTTGCATCAATTAGCAGATATCTTTACAAAACCTTTAGACAAAGAAAGATTTTGGACACTTAGGAGAGAATTAGGTTTAACTGACCTATCTTTACTTAGTGTTTAAATTAATTTTAGCACTTTTAAGAATAAATGAAAAATGCTTATAATAATAATAATAATTTTTGATTGCATTCTTTGCTTTTAGTTAGGGGGAGTTTATGATTCTTAGTGAAAATTAATTTTATGTTCAAATGTAGTTTAAGGATAAAATTGATTGATTGAACATGATTAAATTTCAATATATGAGTTGCCAATACCGTTAGAACAAATTAATTTAGCATTTTGAGTGTTTAAAATCAGATTTTTTAGCATTTTGGTACAGGAGGAATCGATACCCCCTTGAAGGGGAACCGATTCCCTCTTTGAAGGGGAACTGATTCCCCCTGGAGGGAATCGATACCCCCACGGGGTCTGCTAGTAAACGCCCCAAATATCACTCTTTCTCTCAAAACCCTTTCTCTTTCTATTTCGTTGTTCACTCTCTCCATCTCCCTAAATCTCTACTTTGCTTCAAAACATCGATTTCTAGTCGGAATCAATTCATATTTCATATCCTAAACCTGCTAGAATCATTAAAATCGTGCAAACTTCATCCAATCTCGCTTAAATCCGAAAATATTCAAGGTATTTTTCTAAAACTTCTATTTTATCAATTTTTGATTTTAGGAATAGTTTTAATTAGTTCTAGATTGAACATTATATCAGGTATTGATTGTTTAGTGTTTAGAAACTAGATTTTACAACAAATTTCATCAAAAACGAACAATTTTTCAAAGTTTTCTGAGAATTTCAAAATAAAATAAAAAAAAATTATTTTCAAAAATTAATGATGTTTTTATTCAATTATGTTATCTTTCATGAAAACTATACGTATTAAGACTTTCAAACTTTATTTTTCAATAGTTTTTCAAAACTTTGCCCATTAGGATTGTTTTAGAGAACCTTGAAATATTGAGGACTCATTTGAGTTTTGGGATTGATATTTGTTGCATACATGTGTTTAAAATTGCAGGTTACTCTTTCCATTCCGATTATCTTACGTTATGTCTCACAAACGTTCTAGACCTTCCTCTAGTCGATCAAACCAACCTCCTAACTCACCTCCAAATCCTCCTCCTATCTAACAAATTCCTAATCCTAATCCCGATGATCCAAATATGACCATTTAGAATTCGTTCTTCAATGAACCTGGTCATAGACAAAATCTTTTCTTTAGGTATTCTCAATACTTTGAGTCTTACAAAATCTGGGAAGAAGTAATCCCATCTCTTCAAGCCATGTTAGACACAATTTTCGACATAGTCGTACCCTACAAGAGTGGAAATTTGATAAACTCTTCGAACTTGAACCAATAGTTTATCATCAACTCGTTCATATCCTCTACTCTAATGCCATTTGCGTTTAAAACCGAGCTAAAACCGCAACCATAGGAATACGATCCTATCTTCTAGGATAATTCTTTTACATTGACCCAGATTACATAGCCAACATATTAGGATTAGATAATGCAGGCTTAGATAATGAAAAACAAATGGTAGGTTCTCAGTATAAACGAAGGGATAATGCGAGTGTTTTAGATCTCCATGACTGTTTTCTTCATCTTATGATCTCTTGGTGGTTTCGACCATCCGAAGGCAGATACTCTACTCTTCGAACCTCGGATCTCTTTTGGCTACATTGCATCCAAAATAATCTTAAAATAAACCTACCTCATATTATCTTTGTCAAAATTATCGAAACTGTAAACCTTGTTCCTAACAAGAAACTCTGTTCATCTCTAGTTTAAGGTTGTATTCTGAGTAATATGTTTTCAAAAGCTGAGCTTAGGGTTGGTCTTGATGCCTCTTTTCCTTTCAAAACTCAAATCAACCTCTTTCTTTAACTAAATCAGGATGAAAGGTCAATGAAGAAACGTGTCTATGGGTTCGTACCAGTGAGCAACCTCCGGATGCTGACGAAGCCGACGGTAAGCCGGAGCAGCACGAGGAGCAAGCACAGCAAAAAGATCAAGTGCCTCCATACTTTCGATCATTTATGGAGAATCTTGATATGAGGTTTGCATCCATTGAATCATATCTGACTGCTACCAATGAAATGATAAATCATCGTTTCGACACTTTGGACGAGAGGGTCGATGCACTTTCACATGATGTGGCCAATATTTGGACACACTTATCTCCTCCTGATCCACCGATGGACGATTAGGCCCTGTTTTCTTGCTTAGCTTCGACCTTATTGTTTTCAACATTTTGAATGCTTTTGGATTGTTTTACTTTGGTTGTTGGATGTTTTAATTTGTTTGATATTGTTTTTGGATGATTTGAACTTATCTATATATGTGGATTTGCTTAAATTTTAATTTTGTGCACCATTTACATCATTTTAGATATATGACCAATTTTACCATTTCATTTTCCTTAATGAATATTTATTACGAAACTAATGGCTAATATCTTCTCTTGATTGTGATCTTAGCAGCTTAAGATTTAAATTTCTAAATATCAATTGGCTAAAGTTTTCAAAACCTTGTTTAAAAACGTTTTAGAGTCTTTTTGATTTAACAAAAAGGGGGAGAAGTGTTAAAGCAATGGAGAGTAATTTCAAAACTTGATTTCAAAATTTATTTTCAATTAGAAAATCTTAAAATTACTAAAATGTTTTGTTATATCAAAAAGAAGGAGATTGTTGAAAACATTTTGATGTTTCGATATAACAAATTAAGTTAAATGAATTTTAATATTTTACAAAAGATTTTCTAAGTATATTCAATATAATTATTCAAATATCAAAAACTACTCCAAGTCTTTCAAAGTTCATTTTAATCCTTACTAAAGTGTAAAAATATGTTTTAATCTTTTAAACAAATTTAAAAAATATTTCGAGCCTTAATCGAGCCAAAAATCATTTCTTAATTAAAATCAAACCAAAATAGGTAGATTACCCAGAGGGAACCGATTCCCCCCCAAGGGGGTACCGATTCCCCCTGAATGGTTTGGCTCCGAGAAAATAACAGAATGCTCGGAGGGAACCGATTCCCCCTAGGGGGTACCGATTTCCCCCTGTGTAACGGTCGAAATATTTGAATTTTACACTGCATGAACCGATTCCTTATGAGGGGGTACCGATTCCCCCCACACTCCAAGCAGTTTTATTAATTATTTTCACTCTTAAACGGCTCTATTGACTCCACTAATCATCTCCAACGTTCAGAATCAATTGAAGGAGTATTTAAACAAGCTTAGAAGCCATTGATAAAATATAAGAAACAACAATCAACAAGAATCAAGAGAGAATCAAAGAGAAAGCATCAAACCTCAAGTTTGAGCACTTTCAAACCTATTTCATTCAATATTCATTTTGCTTTCAAGAACACTCATTGTGCTCAATTGTATTATTCTTGAGTGTTCTTTCTTTGTTCTAGAATTGTGCAAACACATTTGCCTTGTGAGGTTTTTTCATTAAGTTTGCAAATTTGTAATCTTATCTTTGAGAAAGAGTGTTCTCAAGAATTGTGGTATATTCTTGAAGGAGTTGTAAGGTTATCTCTTTGGCCTCAAAAGAAAGAACAAATTAGTGAATTTGTTGGAAAATCCTTAGTGTGGATAGCTAAGGTAGTGGACGTAGACTTTGTTTGAGAAAGTCGAACAACTCTAAATCGTTGTGCAATTACTTTCAATTTTCAACAAAAGCTTCCACCAAATTTTTTAATTGCCAATTCACCCCCACTTGGTCAATTACATCGATCGATTAACTCAACATTATTGAAGGTAGAAATCAACTTTCTCTTTAGGCAATATAAACCCCTAGACCAGTCTATTCGTTACGATCAGATCTAACAGATTACAATAAAAAATTACAAAATAATTTTCTCAATTTTAAAAAATCATAACTTCTTTAAAAACATGGTTAATAATAATATTATCCAATCCAAATAAAATAAAATAAAATATAGGCAATGATAAGTAATAGAAAAAACCAATAACCAGTGTTGAAATAATACAGATATCAGTGATGAAAATAAAACATGACATAAAATCGATATTTCAAAATATATAAGCACATATCACCAAAATAAGAGTATTAAGTCATATCCATAACTATATGGAAACTAATAGGCATGATTAAGCTCTCACAAAACTTGAAGGACCCACCTTGTAATGTTTCCCTTCTCACTTTATCATAAATTCCCAATTCCACGTGCGCTTGAACCATTTCTGCATTTCTTAATTTTCTTTTCTTATCCTTTTCATTTCCCATTTCATTTCTGATGTGAGCTTTTACATCATAAGCTTGGTTTCTCCCATGACCAATCATCAACCACCTTTGAATGTCGGTGACCACTACACCAACCACCGTCATCGATCGTCGTTCAAGACCAAAAGCACACTATTTGATTCATCTTGTTTTTCCTTGTCATAAATCTAGTGATAGATTCCATAGGAACTCTCTCCATTGTTGTAGATCTAGTTGAAATCCATTTGTCTTCCCAAAACAAATCATGCCCGATCTCCTTTATACACCATCTGATGAGGATGAAATCATAGTATATCGTTCCTTGTCTCCAACTCGTCATTTACACCACACAGATCTCTTGGACAATACCTAAATCACCAGAAATCAAAGCCCCACTTCCATTGGTAGTTTCATCCTTTTTGTTTTCCTCATTTTGAATGTTTGGTTGCGGTTGAACGACTAATCCGAAGCTATGGTGATTGATTTTAAAAAGATGGGTTTGAGAAAATCAATGCTTTGGAGTCACTATCGACCTTTGAGTTAGGTGGGTCGAATACCTAAAAATGTCTTTTAAAATAATTTTAAGAAAAATCAACTTAAAAGACAAAAAAATGACTAGCTTGTGCTTAACTAGAAATTCATTTTGAAAAGGGTTCGAGAGTCGATTATGTGTGGGGAAGGATAAGCACCACCCACATCGCCCGAAATCGATATCTATTCGATTATACGTCATCTTTAAATTTGAAAATTATAAATTCGAGTGATATTTAAATTATAATCTAATTAAAAATAAATCTTTTATACAAACAATCCTTGGAAACACACATCCCTTGTATCTGAGAGAATTTTTCATAGATTATCCATATAAAATAATGTCTTTTCGTATGAACAATCCTCAAAAACACACTTCACTTGTATATGTGAGACTTTTCTATAGATTCCCCATACAAAAAGACATTGCCTCTATTTATTGAATGTATGCTAAGTAAATTACATGCACTAGAAGTGAAACAAAGCTAAAATATATCATGAAATGCGAAAAATGAAATAAAATGTCAAGTTCAAATTAACAAACAAACAAAAATAAACGCTGAAATTTAAAAAGAATAGAAATGTTAATACTAGAAATTTAAAGGGTTAAGCTTGGAATCTAATTATTAACATGTTAATACAAACTAAATTAAATTCAAATTAATTAAGAAAGTGTATCTGAACATACCTGGAAAAAGTAAATAAAAAAAGGAAATTGCAATAATTGTTAAATAATCTAATAATTTTAAAGAAAAGAATGAATAAATTAAGAAAATAAAATAAACAAAGCTAAAGAATTAAATGAGTAAAACAATTTAAAGTATAACATCGAAAATTTGATTCGAATGACCTGAAAAAAGGTAAAATTGAGAAATTAGTAAAATAATTTAAAATAAGGGCTAAATTGAAATAAAGTAAAAATCAGGGACTAAATTACAACTAAATGAATCAATTTCAAATTAGGAACTAAATTAAAATTTACAGAAATGATTAAGGATTAAATATTAAATAATTATGTGAATTAAACAAATGACTAAATTGAAATAAATGCAAAATTAAACATGCTATTGAAGAATTAAAACAAGGACTAAAATATAAAACACGATTAATGTCGAGGGGCCTAAAAAATAAACCAAACGTTAATATTGAAATATAAAAGAAAAAATAGCAAAATTAGGATATGTAAATTAAAAGAATAAAGAAATAAACCAAAATTGGGGATTAAATTGAACACAATAGAAAATAACGAGGGCTGCAAGCGTGAATAAATGCTTCAGTCCAAAACGCACAATATTTGATTTAAGAACGGCTTCGTTTGGCTAGGGTATAAAACCTTTCACCTACCTATTTTCTTCACTTTACTGTTTCTTCTCTCTTTAACTTCGAAAACTCTCTCCCCTCTTTCTTCATTTCACTGAAGTTGTTTATGAGTGTCATCGCCGACCGTCGCACCGACTGCCATCACATGTGGTCGTTGTAATATCCCAAACATCATGTTAATGACCAAAATATAAGGAATTAAAATTTAATGGTTTAAGTAGAATAATTAAATAGTTTAAGGACTACTTTTGGACATTGTGATTAGAACTTATTATTAAATATGAGATATTAGAGGGGAATTATGGTCTTTTTGAATGAAAGGAATTTTATATTTTTAAGGGGATATATATCACATGTGGTAAAGGAAGAAAAGAAAAATCTGGAATCCCTTTTGCTATCTTCTCTTCCCATGAGATCCATTTCAAAGGTAAGTGATTTCAAGCTATTTGTTCAAATTTGTAAAGTGGGTTTTCAAGGGAATTGTTGATATGGTTTAGTATTTGAATTCCTAAGGATAAAATTGACTTGTCAAGGGTATAACTAAGGAGTTATGAGTATTAGAAATGATTAAGAACATGTTTGAAAATATGGTATGATTTTTAGATTCAAGTGTTCTAGTGAGATTTTGGATATTTAGGAGTATTAAATTGAGATAAGTTGGTTTGGTTAAGTGAAGTGTAGTTTTAAGGCATGAAAAAAGATAAAATGGGACATTTGGGTAAGTTTTGGTTAAATTTCAAAATGAAAATGGTAATTTTTGGGCAAGGATATCAGTAATGGAATACCAGTACCGATACTTAAGATAAACTTAGTTGAATTCGAGGATCAGTATTTGTACTGATTTAAGGAGGTATCGATACTAAAATGAGGGTATCGATACCAAGGGTAAGGTATCGATACCATTATAAAGTTTGAAATTCTAGAATGCCAAAATGGTATCGGTACCGAATTGGGTATCGATACCAAAGAAGGGAAGTATCAGTACTATAACTAGTGTGCCTGAAATGATGAATTAGATGTTTCTTTCATCTTAAGTTATTAATGATTGGTTATAAGCAATGTGAACTTCGATATTCATTTTCGATTGTACTTATGTAGACATTGAACAAAGAAAACTTTTGGACGACTTGACGTTATAGATTATCGATCAAAAGTGATAAGGATTTTGTTTAGGACTTTAGTGAGACAAAGGTAAGTGCAACTCATTTATTTTGTATTAGATTTGAGGGTGGCTTGCGATAAGCCAACCTTAGAGTTTTCGATCGAAAACCTTTCAGATTATTTTATGTTATGTTTTTAAAATGTTTTATTCAAGTTATATTCTTTAAGATATGTTTTTATGTTTATGTGTACGTGATTATGAAAATGAGACATATGAATATGTGTATACGAAAATATTCGATGTGAAAGTGTCTATGTGAACAAGATACACTGTGAATAAGGAAATGATAAATAATTATGTGGTTAAAAGCCCAAGGTATATGTATGAGGATTAGAGGTATAACTCGTATTCCAAGAGTCAAGGGTTCTATGTGGTCCTTCAGGACAAAAATATGTGGTTCATCGAAACAAAACTATGTGGTCATTTGGGACAAGTATGTGGCACTTCGGTGCAAATTATGTGAGCTGCGGTGAGAGCATTAGTACACAACCTTAATGTACTCAAATACCTAGAGTTCTCAGTAGTATAGGTTGGGCATTTGAAAACAAAGTTATATAAATCAAAAAATGTATAAAATTATACATTCTTGTTTTGAAAAGCAATTTGAATCCCTTATGAAATGTTTATATGAAATGAATAAAGATTTCGTTTACAAAGTTTTATTTAGCTCGTACTTGTCTCACTAAGTCAACGACTTAGCATGTGATTGTTTCACAGTATGTTTGAAAAAAACAGAAGGTTGAAGCTAGTCGAGGACAACATACTCCCGAGAAGATTAGATTATAACAATTTAAATGTAGGTTTCTTGTTATTTTGTAAACTGTTGGCATGTACTTTAAGTTTAAATTGAAATACTCTAATCTATTTTGAAAACTCATACTTTTTGTACTTATGTGAATTATTAATTGTTTATTTAAATATTAATGCGAATTTTTATTATTTACTTTAATTCAAGGGTACCGCCATTGTATACAAATAAAAGTTCAAATTTTCCATATTTTTTTAAGAGTTAATGTTTTGAAACGTCAATGCGACACCTCATATTCGTATCTGGGTCGGGTACAGGTTAGGGGTGTTATATTTAATGGTATCAGAGATATGGTTTAATTGATTTTAGGTTCGAAATGAAGTCATTTTTTGTTTTAAAAAGTGTACATGCCAACTAAGAGTTTAGTCTCTCTGATCAGATAAAGTAATTAGTATGTTGTTAATAAAATAATAAATTAATTTTATTAGATGTCGGACTTGGAGGGCTCCCGAAGTGAAGCGGGAGATAAAAATAAACTTAGCAATAACTCACCTGCCCTGAGTAGGCAATGTGAGGGACAAGCACCTTAGGGAGTTCCTGTACAAGATCAAAGGACCTTTTTTCAGACGTTGGATGCGATTTTGATGCATTTTCAACCGTCTGCTACCTCAGCTCCTACGATGAACATGGCTAAGGAGCACCCAGATTTAAAGGAGAAGCTGAGGAATGTCTCGTTGCTTCTGATCTGTGGCTTAATGACCTTAAGATAATGCTAGAAAATCTCCATTATTCTGAAATGGAGAAGTTGGATGAGGTAGTTTCATTACTACGAGGTCAAGCCAAAATATGGTGGTCTAATGTAACAATGCGAGCTTTAAGGGACCAGGTGACATGGTCATTCTTTCTGATGAGTTTAAAAATAAGTAAATGGGGGATCAGTTCATTCGTCAGATGAAGTAAGATTTTATGAGTTTAAAGAAAGGGAATCGCACTGTGTATGAGTTCGAGTGTGATTTCAACAAGTTGTGTAGATTTGCAGCGAAGTTAGTCCCTACAGAAAAAGACCCATGTAATTGGTTTGTGGATGAGGGTTTACACCCTCGATTAAAAGAGTTTCTGTTAGCACTAAATATTTCTTCATTCCAAGAGGTAGTGAATCGAGCCAAAGCCCTAGAGCGAGCTGAAAATGAGAGATTTAGGGAGCAAAAGACTCAATGAAATAAGAGAGCTGGTGCCTCGTCAAGTGCATCATAATCGAAGAAAAGTCAAGGTTTGAGTTTTCGACCTCAGACTAGATCAGAGTCAGTTGCATCCTCATATAGAGGATCCAATCCTAAAAGAGCGAGACAAACTAAAAAAATGGAATCATGAGTCGAAAAGTCAAATCCATGTTAGCTTTGTGGGAAACATTATAGTGGAGTATATCAAAGACTCTCAGGAGCTTTTTTTAAGTGTGGAGAGGCAGGGCATTTTATTCGGGACTGCCCAATGATGATTGGAGAGCCTTCCTAAACGTAAAGATCTGCTGCTGCACCTCTAAGAGATAGAGGACGAGGCCGTGGAAGAAATTAGTCCGAGTCTACTGTTCAACCTGAAGTGCGCTCTACTGCTCGAGTGTACAACCTTAAGACCAGTAAAGATTGTGATGATCCTAAAATCATCACATGTACTTTTCAGATAGCTGGTAAGATCAGTGAAGATTGTGATGATCCTGGATCGAATTACTCTTATGTTAGTAGTAAGGTGGTGAAAAATTTTAAAAATTCAATTAGAACACATTAGTAATGAAGTGATTGTGACAAACCCATTAGGACATAGTGTTAAGGTGAAACAAATTTGTCGAGGGTGTCCTATAAGGATTCAGGGAATTGAATTCCCTGCTAATCTAATGGAATTACCCTTTGATGAGTTTGAGGTTATCTTAGGAATGGATTGGCTATATCATTATCATGCCAATGTGAATTGTCGATTAAAGCTAGTTGTTTTGAGAAGTTCTGATGGATCAGAAGTTAGTGTGGTTAGTGGGAGACTCAACCCCTTAGCTAATGTGATATCAGTAATATAAGCTAAGAATTTAATATTACAAGGATGTCAAGTTTTTATCGCCAATGCAATTGATACTCGAACTAAGTGAAGAAGATTGAAAGACATTCTAACTATCCAAGAATTCCAAGAAGTTATACTGAGGAATTACCAGGATTACCTCATGATAGGGAGATCGAGTTTCAAATTGAGCTTTTTCTAGGATCAATACCAATATCGATGACCCCTAACAAAATAACCTTAAAAGAACTGAGTGAGCTAAAAACTTAGTTTTAAGAGCTTTTGGATAAAGGATTCATTAGACCCAGTGTTTTGCTTTGGGGTGCGTCGATTCTATTTGTAAAGAAGAAAGATGGATATATGCGTCTCTGCATCGATTATCGACAACTCAATAAGGTGACCATCAAGAATAAGTATCATTTCCTAAGAATCGATGATTTGTTTGATAAACTAGAGGGAGCTTTGGTGTTTTCCAAGATTGATTTGCGTTCTGGTTATCACCAATTGAATATTCAAGAGAAGTACATTGCAAAGACAACTTTTAGGTCGTGGTATGGTCATTATGAATTTGTAGTTATGCGTTTGAATTAACGAATGCACATGATGCATTTATGGACCTCAAGAATAGAATGTTTCATCTCTATCTTGATCAGTTCGTAGTCATCGTCATTGATGATATCTTGATATATTCAAAGACAAATGAGGAGCACGACGCTCATCTGCGGGTTATTCTTCAAATACTGCGAGATAAGAGGCTTTATGCTAAACTATCTAAATGTGAGATTTTGTTATCAAAAATTTCTCGGACATGTGGTTTATACAAAGGGGATTCGAGTGGATCATCAGAAGGTAAAAGCTATTTTAGATTGGGAAATTTCGAAGAATGTGTAAGAAGTTCGGAGATTCCTAAGTCTTATAGGTTATTATCGAACGTTTGTTAAGAACTTCTCGATGATATCTTTGCCTTTGACCAAGCTGTTAAGGAAAGATGTATCCTTTACTTGGAACCCTAATTGTCAAAAGAGTTTTAATACGTTGAAGAAAGTTTTGACGGAAGCTCCAGTGTTAGTACAACCATAATCGAACAAGGATTTTACGATTTTTAGCAACACTTCCTATAATGGTCTAGGATGTGTTTTAATGCAAGATGGAAAAGTAGTCACCTATGCTTTGAGATAACTTAAACCCCATAAGAATAACTATCCGACATATGATCTTGAATTAGCAGCTGTGGTATTTGCATTGAAGATTTAACACCACTATTTATATGGTGAGCGTTGCTACAATTACACATACCATAAAAGTTTGAAGTATCTACTAACTCAAAAAGAGCTTAACCTGAGGTAAATAAGGTGGATTGAGATACTTAAAGACTACGGTGAGATAATATATTATTATCTCAGGAAAGCTAACGTGGTAGCGGATGCTCTGAGCCGAAAAACCTTTATAACTCTACGTGTATTAGATTCCCTACTCGCATTGAAGGAAAATGGTGCTCTAGTAGCTGAGTTGAAGTTAAAACCTTTACTCTGGGATCAAATTAGGGATTCTCAAAAGAATGATAATAAATGTTTGGCAATGATTGAACAAGTGGATAAAGGTAAAATTAAGGATTTTTTAAGTAAAGTCGTATATATGCTTATATTATAGAGATAAAGTTTGTATTCCGAATGATGAAGAACTAAAGAAGGAAATATTGTTAGAAGCTCATTATAGTCCTTTGACTATGCATCTATTAGGGAACAAGATGTATCAAGATCTAAGAGGGTGTTTTTGGTGGTCAGGCATGAAAAGAGAAATATCAGAGTCGGTTGTAAAATGTCTGATTTGTCAACAAGTGAAAGATGAACATCAAGTACCTTCCGGATTATTGCTACCGATCTCCATTACTCAATGAAAATGGGAAAGAGTTACGATGGATTTCCTAACAGGATTACCATTGTCACCAAACAAAAAGGATTCAATTTGGGTAATTGTGGATCACCTTACAAAGACTGTGCATTTAATTCATGTACGAACGTATTATGCAATTGAGAAGTATGATGAATTATACCTCAAGGAGATAGTTTGATTGCATGGAGTACCAGTCTTAATAGTTTCTAATATATATGCAAGATTTACTTCGAGATTTTGGAAATTGTTGAATGGGGCTATGGGTACTCGATTGAGTTTTAGCACTGTTTTTCATCCTTAAACCGATGGCCAATCAGAGCAAACGATTCAGATTTTGGAAGATATTTTAAGAGCATGCGTGATTGATTTTCTTGGATCGTGGGAAAAGTATTTTCCACTTGCGGAATTTACATATAATAACAATTACCAATCGAGCATTAAAATGGTACCGTATGAAGCATTGTATGGAAGGAAATACAAAACACTGCTTAATTGGTATGAACTAAAAGATTGGGACGTTCATAGTCCTGATTTGATTAGAGAAGTGGAAGAAAATGTTCAGGCGATTCAACATAATCTTAAAGTGACATCAGACAAACAAAAGTCATATGCAGATTTAAAGAGAAAGGAAATTGAATTTCAAGTAGGCGACAATTTTTTTCTTAAAATATCTCCTTGAAAGAAAGTACTTCGTTTTGGGTGTAAAGGAAAACTCAGTCCTAGGTTTATTGGACCCAATAAAATATTGAAAAAGAGTTGGATAAGTGGCATATCAGTTAGGATTGCCACCAGAGATGAAAAAGATTCACAATGTCTTTCATGTGTCTATGCTTCGGATATACCAATCAGATCATGCACACATCATCACACCATATGAAATAGAAGTTTAATTTTATTTGACCTACGAGGAAGAAACAGTTCAGATTTTAGCATATGAAATCAAGCAGCTAAGGAACAAGACAATACCATTAGTTAAAGTTCTATGGAGAAACTATAAAGTAGAAGAGGCAACATGGGAACGTGAAGATGATATGAGGCGACAATATCCTCACCTCTTTGTGCAATGAAAATTCAATGATGAATTTTCTTAAGGAGGAGAGATTTTTAACATCCCAAACATCAGGTCAGTGACCAAAATGTAAGGAATTGAAATTTAATGGTTTAAGTAGAATAATTAAATAGTTCTGTAACACCCCCAACCCGTATTAAAAACCGAATACGAGTCTGAAGTGTCACATTGACTTTTCAAAACATTTACTTGTATAAAATAGTGAGTAATTTAAAACTTTTATAACATATAACTTATTCAAAACGTTTACAAAACTATTCAGAGCTTATACAATATATTCTTTTGAATACATATCAACTAGAACTTTATATATTAAAATACATATTATTCACATCTCTTCTGATTTGACTTTCAGTAAGGAGAACTGGCCTGTCTTGTTGCACATTGCACTTCACTCTTCTTGAAACCTACGTGTAAATCACTTACACGCTACGTCTATGACTTAGTGAGGCAATAAATATATAATGTAAACTATAACTTGTAATCATGCATGAACAATTACTGCTATCACATCATACCCAAACATATATCCATTCATATATCAAATCCACACATGCATATAATTATCTTCTTTCCTATCATTATCATATTATTACCATTCATATTTCTATTCTCTTGTTTATATGATCTATTATGTTCATATCATATATCTTATAACATATACAATAATCATTAACACATACATATATCATATCATATAATTCATATCACAAAACATATATATATATATATATATATATATATCACATACATTGTATTCAATGTTATCTCTTATTAGCCCATGTACACCTGTGAGAACTGTAGATATGTGAGTCTATTGAGGTTGTGCACTATGCTGTCACCATAGCTCGTAAGGGGTCCCACTAAGGGCTATGAAATTTTATCCCGAATGACCACTATGAAATATCCTGAATGATTACTGTATGTCCCGAATGACTGTGTAGACCCTCGACTCTTGGCATGCCAACTATACCTATAGCTCTCATATCATATATCATGGGCATTTTCACTTATATCATTCCACATATACACTTTCATATCATATGTCATATAAGCTCATAGCTTCTTTCATATATACATGTAGTCACATAGCTTCTTTTCATATTATCACATAGTTCATATCTTATAATTTGTTTTCTCATGTTCACATATAGCATGTCATATGGCTCATATCTTTCTCATGCAATCACATAGTTCAGTTTCATATATATTCATATATATACATCACATAGCACATACTTCTTATATCATTACATAAAAAAGCATGTTAACACATATAATCATGCAACATATACAATAATATGTCACCACATCGACTCATGCACACATATGAACCATAGCAAAAACATACTTCTATCTAGAAATTCATGCATTTTACTATTGGAAATAGACTTGTCGCAAGTCTTATTTCCCATTAAACATCATATACTAAATAATATGCACTCACCTGTGCCTCACTAAGTTCCAATCCACTTTTATGATTTCCTTTCTTTCGATCTAATCTTAACTTGATAATCATTTTGGAACTTGTTCGTGCTCGATATCTATATAATCACACATTGATACATATCAGTATCCAATTGATACATTCTAATCTATCATTTCTTAGACTAAAAGAAATGTCTATTTCAATTTCCCTTTGAAGTGCATCGATACATTCTACAATGCATCGATGCATTCTTTAACATGTGCATCGATGCACTACCCATGCATCGATACACCAATCACCTTCGATGTTTTCATTTTAAGGGGGTGCATCGATGCACTCCTTATGCATCGATGCACTCCTTATGCATCAATGCACTAATTACATTCAATGTTTCTTCTTTAAAGAGTGCATTGATACACCTTGCCTAGAATTTGTATTTTAAGCCCAAAAACCATCAACTTTTCACTTAATTCTTCTATTTTAAGCCCCTATCATGTCATTAAACTCAACTACCATTACTTAAACCAACTTATATCCATATAAACCATCTTTATCTTCCATATCTCATCATGATTCTTAAAATTTAAGAATCTTGTTAAACTTTCAACTTTGTTATTAATCCTTTCTAACTTCATAAATCTCTTATTCTTATTGATGGCAAGTTAAATTCAACTTGCAATTCTTATTATAAACTCTATTTCAATATTTCACTCAAGAACTCCAAATCTTTAATCTTCCCTAACTCCTTTATCTTTTGGTTTTAAGATAACTTAAGCTTTCCTTAAGCTTAGTTATCATCTACTGATCATAACCCAACCTTAAATTTATCCAAAAATTATCTAAATAGAAGACTCACCTTTGATTCAAGCCTTCACGTATAAAGAAGGAAGAAGAGAAGAGAACTCTGGAACCTTTTCTCTCTTCCCACGTGATTTCCTTATCTAATAAGGAAAATAAAAATCTTCCTTGTCAAATGACCCTTTTGCCATTCAATTCATCTAATAATTACTAACAACTTTTATGATTTATTTCCAAATAAATCATTGAACTAATCCATGGTTCTACTCTAGTCACCAAATTCTAAAACTTTACAATTTGATCACTAACCCGGTATTAGAGGGGCATTATGGTCTTTTTGAATGAAAGTAATTTTATATTTTTTAAGGCGATATATATCACGTGTGGTAAAGGAAGAAAAGAAAATTTTGGAACCCTTTCGCTATCTTCTCTTCCCATGAGCTCCATTTCAAAGGTAAGTGATTTCAAGTTGTTTGTTTGTTCAAATTTCGCTTTGATTTTGAAGCCTTGGGTGATGTATAAGCTTAAGGAAAGATTACGAATGATTAAAACTTAAAGATAAGTGAATTAATGATGAATTTGTTAAATGGGTTTTTAAGAGAATTGTTGATATGATTTATTATTTGAATTCCTAAGGATAAAATTGACTTGTCAAGGGTATAACTAAGGAGTTAGGAGTATTAGAAATGATTGAGAACATTTTTGAAAATATGGTATGATTTTTAGATTCAAGTGTTATAGTGATATTTTGGATATTTATGAGTATTAAATTGAGATAAGTTGTTTTGGTTAAGTGAAGTTTCGTTTTAAGGAATGAAAGGAGATAAAATAGGATATTTGGGTAAGTTTTGGTTAAATTTCAAAATGAAAATAGTAATTTATAGGCAAGGGTATCGGTACTGGAAAAACAGTACTGATACTTCAAGACAAAATTAGTTGAATTTGAGGATCAGTATCGGTATTGATTGAAGGAGGTATCGATACTGAAATGGGGGTAATGATACCAAGGGTAAGGTATCGATACCATTAACAAGTTTGAAATTCTAGAATGCCAAAATGGTATCGGTACCGAAGTAGGTATCGATACCATAGAAGGGAAGTATCGGTACTATAGGAGGAGTACCAACACTAGTGTGTCTGAAATGATGAATTAGATGCTTCTTTCATCTTAAGTTATTAATAATTGGTTATAAGCAATGTGAATTGCGATATTCATTTTCGATTGTACCTGTGTAGACATTGAACAAAGATAAATTTTGGACGACTAAATGTTATAGATTATCGATCAAAAGTGATAAGCATTTCGTTTAGGACTTCAGTGAGGCAAATGTGAGTGCAACTCATTTATTTTGTATTAGATTTGAGGGCGGCTTGCGATAATCCAACCTCAGAGTTTTCGATCGAAAATATTTCAAATTCTTTTATGTTATATTTTTACAATGTTTTATTCAAGTTATATTATTTAAGATATGTTTTTATGTTTATGTGTATGTGATCATGAAAATGTGACATGTGAATATGTGTATACGAAAATTGTAACACCCTAATTTAGGGGCTAAATTTTAAGAAATTATAAAGTATTGGATTTAATTGGTATTTTGAAAGAAACGGTGGATTAAATTGTAAAATTTCAAAGTTGGCAGACCATTTTATGAAGTGCATAAAGTTTAGTGATTAAACTCTTGGTTTACCCAATTTTTATATAGGTTGAGTTATAAAACTCTTCCCCGTGCGCAGTTCAACAAAAATTTTCCAGTTTTCCCTCTCCGATCAACCAACTTTCAACTCCGATCTACTCACTGTCCGACCTCCGATCGACGAGCCAAAACCACCATCGTGTTCGTTGTCAACTGAGGAACAAAACCCTTCAAACTTTTCGTCATGAATCGTCGCCGTTCGTCGTTAATTTCAGTCGGAAGTATTGTCGGTAATAACTCGATTTCAGTTGTTTTTCATCGATTCACGATGATCCGAGCATCCGTTTACGACACCTCCCGCACCATCGTGTTCCTTGCATCGTTCCGAGTCTGCCGGTGTCATTCTTGTTCTCCGTCGACGACGGCGCGTGAGGAGGTGAAGCGGTCAAAGTTTCTGATTTGTTGAAATTGAGCTCTCCGCCGTTCAAAATTGTGAACCGAACTTTGTAAGTATCTCGAAATCGCTCAAAATAATTTTTAGAAATTTTTCCTGGAATTTAGCACTGTTCACGCACCGCCACTACGCGTGGGGAAGGAAAAATGACCGGTTTGACCGGTTTTGTAACCCATTTGACCGGTCACAACCCGACCCGACCCGTTGACCGTTGACTGTTGACCGACGTTGACCACTGTTGACCAAAACTTTGACTGGCTTTGACCGGGCATTAAACGACCTTTGACTTTGACCGAGTATACCTATCCTGACATTTTCCGATATTCCAAATCCGATTCCGCAATCCATTTTTCGAAATTCGAACCCGAAGGCCTTGAAATTGCCGGTCAAACCCGTTGACTTTGATTTTGACCGAAAATTCCAAATTTCTGTAAATTCATATTTTATGCTTTCGACGTCCTGAATCCGAATATGAATCTGAAGTCCGCTTCGCCAAATTCGAACCCGATAAGCTGTTTTTTCATTGATTTATCACCCAATTCGATCCGTTTATCGCAATTAAGCTCCGTTTCTGATATAATTTTTGTTGATATGGATCCGAGGATATATTGGAAGATAATTTCAAGATCGAGGGCGTTCGAATGGAATATTTATGGTTGATCAGTATTGCACGAAAATCGAGGTAATACTTTACTACCTTTTTATGCTTTATAGAACATGTTGGTATTGGTAAATGCATGAATGTAAATGTTTGGTCTCATATGTGTAATTAATGAAGATCTACACTAGATACGAATACGGTAGAAAGTAGGTAACTGAATATGGCTCAGATGACTATTATTAGAAATTGGAGGACAGTTGGAATTAAATTACAAGTTCTGGAATTAAGTGATAAAAGAATCAGCCATGGATATGTAGATTATAATTTATCTCATTAAAGGTACTTAGATGATAAATTATGAGAATATTTCGATTAGGTAAAATTACGAAATTACCCTTATGTTGGAAAATGACAAGAATTGTTCCTGGAAGTGGATTAATAAATCTGAAAAGAATTATTGATATGCTAAAACTATTGACGTGCATAAGAAATGTTAGTTTTACTTGGAAATTATGGATAACCGGTTTTTAACCCCAAGAAGGTTTATGCTAGATACTAGAAGTCTTTTAAGGAATCATTTTAAGATCAAAGAATGTTCGAGGAAGCAGTTAATCATAGGATCTCTATATTATATTATTTTCGTTAAGAGCTAATATCGAAATTGTCTGGTTAATAAATTATGAAAATGCCCTTTAGATGTAAAATAGTTTGAGTTGACCCTGAATGAGAAAATACTTTGAGGATTCGTACTTAACTCGATTAAGTACGGATTTGATTGTTAAGATCCTGACTTAGTTTAGGAAAATTCATGATTTTCCGTTTGTAAAATCTGAGAAGACACTTGACCCAAAAATATCCGAGTTATGAGAAAATACCTAAAGAATAATTTATCGGGGTGTTCTGTTGTCATAATTGTTCGAAAGAACTGAAGTAAATGATAAGTTTGAATTTAATAATAAGATTAGATAGAAGGAAATGATTGTAATACAATGGATATGTAAAATGACCAAAATGCCCCTGGTATGGAAATGACCCAAGAATATCACCAAGCTCAAGAATGATTGGATATCCTCGAACTCTAAAATGAATGGAATAAAACTGAACACCAAAATAACCTTATGGCCTAAATTAAGTAAATGTCTTGGATTAATTAAGGAATCCAAGATAGCATACGTATTGGACTACCTTTAAAGGTAATGTAAAACAATTTAAGTGAGTAGATCAACCCTAAAGCTATGTCAATACCTGAATGACATAGATATTACTGCAACATGTGTCCGTCTTCTCAAGTTTGGCTCGATGATAAATTTTGGAAGTATTCAGCTCAGCTCTAGATCGTATTCAGTACTAAGAATTGGATGTTTGTTCGACAAATCAACCACGAAGACCAAATTGAATGGAATGGAAGTACAACATGTATCCGAAATTCAGTAACGTTTGAATTACTCTGGAAAATCCTGAAGTAACTGGAATGGACATGACTGCTAAATGAACTAGGTAACCTCAATGACTGAGGATTTAGTAAGTGATTTGGATAAGTCTGGAAACTCTGATGAATTTACGTAGTGTACAATTATAATGGGTTATGAACAAATTAATCAAGTACGCCAGTATTTCATGATATTGTGGAAGCGTAGAAATGAAATAAAGACATTGGAAGATTTATTCAGCGATGATTTCGAAAATGGTCTATGGACAAGAATTTGTGGTATTAAAGAGTAAATACCCTGGAAGAACAATGAATTGACCAATCGACAGGCATTAGTTCTGGGATCTATTCATCTAAGAGTTTTCCGATAATCCGATCAATCAACCTAGAATATAAATGTCTTGAACTTTCATTTCTTCCTTAGCAGTTTAAGTCACATTCTGAATAACTGATGATTCTGTCAGTTATTGAACTCTTCCAATAGTGATTCTGAATTCCGATATTCTATCGGTATACTGAAGATTCATGTTTCTCTACCTGCGAAGATTATCCAGTACCTTTGAATAATATCTGTAAATTCTGGTGTGTTCCCCACTCACATGAAAATTTTATCTGATTTTCGATTTGAATTATGATCTGATACTTGACATGGATTCTGATCTGATATCTGACATGGATTCTGATCTGATACTTGACTTGGATTATGATCTGTTACTTGACCTGGATTTTGATATGATACTTGACGTGAATTATGATTTGATTTTTTGATATATCCGTTTACGGACGGAACATGTTTTATTTGGGGGGTTAATGTTGGAGGAAGAATACCTGGAGGTTCCTCGGCTGTGTGCTCAGGGCCTTACTTACTGGTTCATCGGCTGTGTGCTCAGGGCCTTACTGGACGTGACGAGGTTGTATGGTTCTGGGGAACCTACACATTTTGTAAGTGACGGATGGGTGTATATATATATATGTTTTAAAAGATCTGTATCTTTTTACTAGTTTTATGGGAACACACTAGATAACCTATTCTGATCTCCTGAACTCAGTCATTCGAAATATTTCTCTGAACTGAAAGCTCATTGCCCGTTACCACATGAAATATCAGTAGGATCTCTGCTCAGCATAAAAAAAATCTGTAAATGTTCGGAAACAATAAGGAAATATATATTTATCTGTATCTGCACGTTCATCAGCATCATCTGGTAGTTCTGTATTACTGAGCTTTCCAAAGCTCACTCTATTACTCACTTTTTTAGGTTAAAAGAATTGTACCAGTGCATCTATCGACTTCAGTAAGGGAGTTCTTCCGGCGTTGTTGCAGAGTATGATACATGTGATTAGGGGGCATGTAATTGTATTTTGATTTATATACGAGTCTGGAAATCTGTTTTATTTTTAAATAGTGACAACTGATTTTATAAGTTACACGTTTCAATAAAAGTTTTAGATTTTTTGCTATTTTTACAGTGGGTCGCTCCGGTGGCCCAAATGTGACACCTCAGATCGGATCTGATTACCCTTATCGGTCTGTGGGGGTTACAAAAATATTCGATGTGAAAGTGTCTATGTGAACAAGATACACTGTGAATAAGGAAATGATAAATAATTATGTGGTTAAAAGCCCAAGGTATATGTATGAGGATTAGAGGTATAGTTGGCATGCCAAGAGTCGAGAGTTCTATGTGGTCCTTCGGGACAAGTATGTAGCTCTTCGGTGTAAATTATGTGAGCTGTGGTGACAGCATTAATGCATAACCTCAATGTACCCAAATACCTAGAGTTCTCAGTAGTATACATTGGGCATTTGAAAACAAAGTTATATAAATCGAACAATGTATAAAAGTATACATTCTTGTTATGAAAAGCAATTTGAATCCCTTATGAAATATTTCTATGAAGCGATTAAAGATTTCGTTTACAAAGTTTTATTTAGCTTGTACTTACCTCACGTTGACTTAGCGTGTGATTGTTTCACACGTATATTTAAAGAAAACAGAAGGTTGAAGCTAGTTAAGGACATCATACTCCCGAGAAGATCATATCAAAATAATTTAAATGTAGGATTTTTGTTATTTTGTAAATAGTTGGCATGTACTACAAGTTTAAATTAAAATGCTCTAATCTATTTTGTAAACTCATACTTTTTGTACTTATGTGAATTATTAATTGTTTATTTAAAAATTAATGCGAATTTTTATTATTTACTTTAATTCAAGGTACCACCATTGTATACAAATAAAAGTTTAAATTTTTCCCTATTTTTTTTAAGAGTTAATGTTTTGAAACGTCAATATGACACATTAAATTCATATCCGGGTTAGGTACGGGTTAAGTGCCGATGAAACGCAAAATACACCAGTATGCTTACCTCGACGCCAGGACATCGATCTGGGCTTGGTTTCGTGAGATTCAGGTCGAGGCTTCTCAAAAGTGGTTGACGACCCTCTGACTTCCACTTCGTTGATCTCTGTCATCGATCGTTGGATCGGGGTGGCTTTGAGGTATATTGCTCCCACGGCACGACAAAGCTTCCCACAGTTTGGATTAACCATCCGAGGTCCCCTACACGGTAAAACTTCGGCCGAGAGGTAAAGTTGACCTTTTTCTCTCTTTCTTTTCTTTGCTTCTGTTTTCTTGTTCTATTTTTGCTCTAAATTGTTATTTTCTTGTAGGTTTTTTGGTTTCGTTCTACTGATGGTTTTTTTTAATGGCTTTGTGTTTTTTATTCGAATGAGAAAAAGGAAAATAAGAACACTATTAATAAAAATTGAAAAATGAAGAAACTTGAAAACTGTATATTGCTTGGTGTTCTTTGCTTGTAATGAAAAAAATGGGGAAGAACCTCTATTTCGATTGGGAGCAGGGGGAGAGACCCTGTTTTACAAAGCTTGGTTGGGGTTTTACAACCCTGTTTACAAATCGAATAAAAAATTGAAAATTACAAAAATTTTCTTCTTTGTTGGCATGTGAGTTGCTGAAGAGAATCCGTTTGATTTTGCTCGTGCGAGTCCGTTAGGAGGGTCTCTAATAAGGTTGTTTTCATAAAATGATGGAAAGACCCTCACTCTTTGACGTTTTAAAATTGTGGTTTTGAATAAGGGTACCACTGGTTTGCATGAGCTGGCTGCTCACGTGAAATGTGGAGGGACATTGGCAGCGTTGAAGCTGCTGGGAGCGATTTGGAAGGCCAAGGAACCACTGACTCGATTGCTGATGTGCATGGGAAGAACCATTTGCTATCGACGTGGTGGCATCATGAATCTATTGCGGAGATACATAAGCTGCTGGGAACACTGTTTAGGACCACCTCACGTGGCCATGGGAGACGGCGGCAGGAATGTTACTCTAGGGTTTCTTCACAAATCTCAAATGTGTGGGTTTGTTGGGCTAAGGTTTTGGTGTAATGGGTTAAGTTAATGGGTTATTTGGATTTAATTTGTTTGTAAAATGGACATTGGATTGTGGACATTTGTTTAATTTCAATTTGGGTTTGAGTTGCATGTTTGGTAAATGGACCTTGGGTATCTAATTTGGTTTTAAATAGGTAAAAATGGGTCACAATTTAATTTGAGCTTCAAAATCCCCAATGAACACTTATGGTCACCCAAATCCAAATAAGCCCATTTAAGCATGTTTCCAAATGTCCGAATGTCATCGTCGTGCGAGCGTCTTCAAATCGATCTTAATCGCCTCAAAATTCATTTTTGGCTACCCGGACAAAATTAGGGTACTTCACACATAAATCAATTAATGATTGCACGTGAACTCTAGAATATCCCAAACCAAAGAAGGGAAATTTACAATTAAGGTCCGTAACTTTTTCTCTAAATTTTTTCTAGTAAGCCCAACATTTTAATTAGGGAACTACTTGGATTCCATTTATAACAAAAGAAAACTAACCCCAGATTAGATGTGACATGCAGCCTCGTGAATTTAAACGTATGATACACCCTTACTTTACAATATAAAAAATGATTTAGCACACATTAATTTTAAATAATTTTTTACATTGTTATTTATAATTTTTAACAGAGAAAGTGACATGTCAATTAATAAAATTGACATAATTATATATTTGATCATTAATGTTTATATATTCTATCAATTTAGTCACTATTTTAACATAAATAAATAAATTTAACATAATAAATTAGTCATTCAATTAAGAGTGACACATGTCATGATCTGAAAGTTTTATTAATGAATTTTAATTTTATTTAATTAATTGAGTTTTCTATGCAATCATATTGAAGTGAAAATAAAAGTGTTATATTTGCACCGTAGAGAATAGAACCAACGTTATAATTGAATAGCTTGACGCCCAAACCAATAAGTCAGAGGTCTCATGTTGTTGGAACTTACAACAAATTATATTTGTCTTTTAAAAAAATTGAATAGCTTGACGCCCAAACCAATAAGTCAGAGGTCTCATGTTGTTGGAACTTACAACAAATTATATTTGTCTTTTAAAAGCTTGTTATTGATAAAAAAATGTAGAAATTAAAAAAAATTGAATTAGAATCTACACAAATTAGAAAATAAAAGACCTTATAAATAATTAAACAAATCTAATACTTTAAATTGTAATAAATAAATATTTACAATAAAAATAAATTTAAAAATATTATATTTTAAAATTAATTTTAAAATATGATTTTAAATATAAAAATTAATATAAAAATATTAAATAATAAAAATTAATATAAAAATATTAAATTTAATATTTTCAATAATATTTTTATATTTTAAGATTTACACGTGTCAAAACTTAATTGGTATGGAAAATATAAAATTATAAAAATAAATATATAAAATATTAATTTTAGTTCTAAAATATAAAAAAATTAAATTTGTTTTTATTGTAAATCTTTCATTAATTACAATTTCAAAAATATATAATCTATTTCATTAAAGATGGTTGGTTCAAGTGGTAAGCAGCTTAATATCGGTTAAATAAGATCTTATGTGGCGTTTGGTTGGCATGAATCCCTTGGAATTAGGGGGAATTGGAATCCAATTACACCACTTTCCCATGTTTGGTTCAAGTTTTCCAAGAGAATTAGAATCCCTCATGGCTTCAACTTTCTATCAAATGAGGGAAAATGAATTTCATCCATTCTATGATGGAATTCAATTCCCGTGTTGGAGGAAATTGAAATTTGATCATACTACCCTCATCAATCTTTTGGTAACTTATTCATATATTGAATAAAAATGTTTTTTTTATTATTTCGGGTCGGGTTTCTAATTCATATATTCGGGTCAGGTCGGGTCGAGTGAAACTTTATTTTGGTCGGGTCGGGTCAGTTTTTTTAAGTGTCATATTCTGTTCGGGTTTAGGGTGAAAAATACCCGACCCAAAAATATATATAAGTTTACCTTATATATTTAGGAATAATTACAATAATACCCCTATATATTTTTTTCCAATTAAGTCACTGTTTTTATTGAATAAAAATATTTTATTATTTCGGGTCAGGTTTCTAATTCATATATTCGGGTCGGGTCGGGTAAAACTTTATTTTGGTCGAGTCGGGTCTCGGATGGAGGTTCCCTTATTCTCGGGTTGGGTCGGGTGGACCAAAAACCCGACCCACCTATGGTCATCCCTAATTGGGATTATTTTAACTTATGATGTTTATTAGCATAATTTTTATAATTTATTGAAATGAATAATAAATCAATAAAATTAAAATTTAATTTTTTTAAATTTTTATAATATATTGCTACATGTATTTTATAAAACAAACTAAAATTAAGCAAAAAAAAAAAAAACAAGAAGGGCAACCATGTTATTTTACATTACTGAAATCAAATTCATTTGACATGTATGCGAACCAAACAGAATATGGAATTGGATTCCAATTCCTGATAGATTCCAATTCCTTCACAGATTCCAATTCCTTCAGAAATATTCCAGCGAACCAAACGCCACCTTAGGTTCAACTCCCGTGTATATGCAAAAAATCCCTGCTAGGAGACTCAGCCACCAAAGCTAGATAACAATCTGAGTCGGTCCAGATTAGTAAAGGCGAAGTCTTGGAATTACAGGGCAACAAAAAAATATATAACTTATTTAAATATAAATAAAATATTATATTTGTTTAATTGTTTATGTGTTCTTTTATTTTATAACTTGTGTAAATTATAAATTCTTTTTATTTAATTTTTTACCGTTAATAATGTTTTAAAGATCAATACAATTTGTAGTAATCTTTAAAACATTAGGGACCTTTGCCCCGATGGTTTACCGCTCAATTTTTCTCCCTAACATTGGTTCAATTCTTTCCTTCATTTTCGCTTCAATCGGATGGAGACATGTGTCACCACCATATTAGATAGAAAAATAATTTAATTAAATAAATCAAATTTCATAAATAAAACCTTCCAATTATTTATTGACACGTGTCATCTACTAACCGAATGCTTAATTTATTAAGTTAAATTTATTTAATTGAATTAAAATAGTGACTAAATTGATAGAATGTGCAAATATTAAGGACCAAATATATAATTCTATCAATTTTATTAGCTGACATGTCACCATCTCTGTTAAAAATTAACGATTGGTTGCTTGATTGAAGCATTTAAATAATTGGGTGCTCTGATTGATCAAATTGAAACGTCGGTGGTTAATATGAAAATAGGTAATAGTTTAGTGGTCACCCGCATAGTTTACCCTATTTATTATAGTGAGTATCAGGTAAACTATACCTTGGCCACTTAACTATTGAGAGATTCTAATTTGACAATCAATCTTTTAATTTTACCAATTGAACCACTAAATTATTTAAATAATGTCGATCAAGGAACACGTCGCTACACCCTTTTCCATTAGTTGGCGAAAATGAACATAGTTGATGAAGCTACAAGAGCCCGGGGGTCCAAAACAGAACTTCATGGATGCCAAGAGCTTCAATTATATCAAGAGCAAAGCTCATAACGTCATCCGAAACAATGCAAAAAATAGAAGTTGGATGTCGAAGAGGACTTGTTTAGGATACGGAGGAGTTATTTAAAGTATGGTAGGCATGTTTTATTGGTGGACTCACATAGGGAAGGAATGTCTTGGGTGGCATCAAGATCTGTCGACAGAAGATCATCGGAAATGGTATTAAAATGTAAAGAAAAGTGATAGTCAAGAGCATGAGGTCCTTGAGAAAAGTAAACGTTTGTGATTAAACTTAATATTCACAAAGGTGATATAGAAGCCCATGTGGTGAAGAATCTTAGCTAGTTGCATCATGGGATTGATATACCTTCAAACCTATATATATAATACTTCCTTTATTGCATTAAAGTTGTCCCTCTTGTGTTTTAAAATGATCCCAGTTAAATTGTATCATTGGAAAAAAAAATCAACTACTTTTACGAGTCATTTTTCTCATTCTACCCTTTTTTAGTTTCCCAATAAAATAAAATTTAACTTCTCTAGAATGAAATTGTCATTTTAATTTTTTTACCATACGTATCTTACACAAATTTTTTTCTTCATAAAATTAGGTAAAAAGTTAACAATAGACAATATAAATGGGATGGAGGGAGCATATGTTATATATAAAATATAAGTTAGTTTAGTGGTAGAGGTAAGTCATCTCCCCTTCGGGACCCATGTATGATTCCCACAACATCTACTTCAGCAATTTATTTTCGCCGGGATTCAATACAAAATACTCTATAATAATAATAATAATAATAATAATAATAATAATAATAATAATAATAATAATAATAATAATAATAAACAAAATAACTATTCAATCGAATTTTATGTGTTTATATGTATACCTATTTAATTGTAATACCCCAAAAATTTAGATAATGACCAAAATGAAAATTTTGAAAGTTTGATGGTCAAAGTAGAAAATTGGGAAAAGTTTAAGGAATTAAGTGGTGATTTTTCCCAAAAAGAATTTTATTCCATAAATAGATAGTTTACTCTTGAGAGTGAGGGTTTTATAGAAATCATATTTTGGATTTGGAATTTTAGTAAAAGAAAAATTAGAAAGGGTAGAAGCCGGTAAGGAATCGGTAATTCAGATCGAATTGGAATTTTATAAAAATTTGAAGGATGGTATAAAATGGTTGGAAATATTATTTTAATATTTTAGATCAGAGAAAATATGTTTGGAAATGTGCAATTTTTCAGATTTAATCGAAACAGTGGAATTTAGTGACTAAAATGCAATTTTTAAAAAGTTCAAGGGAAATTTTGGAAATTAAAGTCAAATTAATTCATCTTTGACTTTGAAATATGACAAGGATGAGTTTCCATGGTTTTATGGTGAATAAGATGATTCATTAAGGGTGATTTGGTCTTATCCCAATTAAATGAATATTATATTCATTTATAGTGGAATATAGTTTAAACAAAGATGAAATGCACTCAACATTTCATCCAAATTTCTCTCTTCTTCTCCAAAGCAGCGCGGGTTTTCTTCAAAGGTGAGAGAAAGATTCAACTCAATTTTCAAGCAATTTCCTTAGGATTTTGAGTATGATGTAAATAGAAAATTGTTGTATGCGGAAAACGCTATCATTTGGTACCAATACTGCTTGATAATCTTGCTAGTGTTCAAAGACCCCAAATTCTATAGTTTGTGTTCATATAAGATATCATGGAATTGATGATGAATATTGATGTTTGTGAGTGCATCTAATTATGCACGTACATGTGGTAATAGTTAAAATAGCATGATTTATTAATGTATGTATAGTGATTACCAAATGGCACTATATGTGCTAAAATGATAAGGAAATCATACTGAATGTATGAATTTCCATATGGAGCACTAAGTGTGCTAAAATGATAAGAAAATCATATTGAGTGTATGGATTTCCATATGGAGCACTGAGTGTGCTAAAATGATAAGGAAATCATATTGAATATATGAATTTCCAGATAGGGCATTATATGTGCTAAAATGATAAGGAAATTATACTGAGTGTATGGATTTCCATATGGAGCACTGAGTGTGCTAAAATGATAAGGAAATCATATTGAATATATGGATTTCCAGATAGGGCATTATATGTGCTAAAATGGTAAGGGAATCATACTGAGTGTATGGATTTCCAGAAAAAGCACTAAGGGTGCTACAAGGATAAGAAAATTATACTAATAGTATGGATTTTCATATGGGGCACTTCATGTGCTAAAAATGGTAAAGGGGTCATACTAATGGTATGGATTCTCGAATAGGGCACTTCATGTGCTAAAAAATGGTAAAGGAATCATACTAATGGTATGGATTCTTGAATAGGGCACTTCGTGTGCTAAAATGAGAAGGAAATCATATTAAGTATATGATATTCCAGGTAGAGCACTGAGAGTGCTAATATTATAAGGAAATTATACGAATTGTATAAATTCTTATGGAATGAATGGATTCCAATAACGATTAATAAATGAGGTTAATGGCATCAGTGATGCAAATAATAGTAAGTATATTGGTAAAATAAGCTTACGAGCTTATAAAATTATAGTAAATACTTATTGGTAAAATAAGCTTAAGAATTATAGTAAGTATATTGGTAAAATAAGCTTACGAGATTATGAAATTATAGTAAGAATATTGGTAAAATAAGCTTACGAGCTTATGGAATAATGATAAGTATATTGGTAAAATAAGCTTACGAGCTTATGAAATAATGGTAAGTATATTGGTAAAATAAGCTTACGAGCTTAGGGATTTAATGATAAGTATATTGGTAAAATAAGCTTACAAGCTTATGGATTAAATGACATGTATATTGATAAGAAATTTTATAGTATTTTGATCATGGTAAAATATTGGATATATTGTGTCGAAACGATTTTTACCGATGCGGGGCGAGATTTTAGAAACCATATCATTTTTAATTGTTATCTTTTCAATTGAATTTTAATTAAAACAATGCGATTTTAGAAAACCTCTCGTTTCGAAAAATTTGGGATTCCTTTTAAAAAATATAGGTTCGAGGAGTCGCCACCAATCTTTGATTAGGGTGTGATTGGACACCCAAAAACGTTGTCATTTTAAATAAAAATTAATTTTAATTAAAACAAAAAATTTGCAGTCTACGCTACCAAAGTCCAGATTCGGGAGTCGGTTACGCGTGGGGAAGGATTAGCACCCCCACAACGCCCTAAATCGGTACCTAGTCGATTAATTAACGTCTTTGCAACGAATTTTACGAGTTCAACTTTAATTTAATTTTTGATCCCTTAAAAATAACAAAAGCATGTATTTTACAGTGTACAAAAGCAACAAACTAAGTTAAATTAAAATTACCAAGCCATTAGAAAGATAAAGAATATTCGATTATTTAAAAATATCGAGACCAGATCTTTAGTTCAGTTCTAGCGACCTTTTCTCAACAAATTTAAATAACCGAGCATTTCCTTTTCTTTCACTCCCAAATTTTAATGTGAAGAATCAATTTTTTTGGTAGTGAAAATGACGGGATACACTTGTAATTTAAAATCGCCAAGAACAACTTTCCTGTAAGTTAAGAAAAGCCATTCCGACAATTTTAAATTAAAAGAGTATTACCCTTAATCCGATTATGTGATTAGGTCGAGTTATGCACGTGAGGTTATCATGCATTTCATATGAAATGATGTCATGTGATTTGCTACTAAATTAATTGCATACTCATACATGTGTAAACATATCATCATGCGAAGTAAATATAAACACTTAATTTAAGAAAACAACTCTAATAATGGACTAAGTTAAAATAGATTTAAATTTAAAGAATTAATCTAAAAATCTAAATTATGACTAAAACATAAAAGCAACACAATTACATACCAAATATAAAAATACGGAAATCTTACTTGAATAAAGAAAGGGGGTCAAAATAAAAATTTTTAAAGTAATGAGCCAGAAGTACAATCAATGAAAAATTTGATTAAACACACAGAATGCACTAAAATAGAACATGCGAAACATAAAGCTCAAATGTCTAAAAAGCAGCAAAAATTAAATATACTAACATTTGGGACCAATATTAAATAAATGCAAAACAAGGTTACAAAATCAGAAACGCGGAAGCATGATTCATGGACCAAAATTAGACGCACGTAAAATATAAAGACTAAATTAAAAATATAAAAGGCTCGATTCTAGGACTAAAAGGAATTATAAGCAAAAAAAAAATGGCTCGTACAACAAATAAAACAAACGCCAACGGATGCCCTAAACTGCTTAAACTACGTCGTTCTAGCTGAACCTTAAATAATATCTAACCTAAAGAAGAAACCCTAACAACTAAACCAAACAAATTCCCCCTTTCTCTGCGCCGTTTCTCAACTCTCCAAACTCTCCCCATCTTTTCTCCTTCACCGAGAAAACCCACAAAACCAACGCGCTCCCTCTCCCCGACGAACACCATCGAGAGCTTCAAAGCTCTACAACGCCTCTCGCACCACTGGTCACCGACGAGTCAAACGGGGAACGAAACCTAAACCAAACCCCGAATCTAAAAACAACAACTTTACCCTAAAACCCACGACCACACCAGGCCGCCGTGGCCTCCGCCCTATAGCCGTAAATCGGCGATGTTCAGACCCCGATCTCCCTCTAAAGCGACCTAAGATCGACAACAACACAAACGAAGGAAGGTAAGAACTCACCTCACTCTTTACCTTTACTTGCTTTGAAGAGCCCATAATACGTTTGTTGTATTGCTTCTGCTTGGGTTCCCCTGTCAACTGAGGTTCCAGCTATTCAAAGAGAATGGCGCTCCAACGGACCCGATATGAGGTCGAAGAGAACCGAGCCACCCAGGTAAGTCCACTTCTTCCTTTTGGTTTCGTTTTGATTTAGAAATGTTCTTTTGAAAATATGTTCTTGTATGTTTCTTCGAATGATTAGAAATAAAAGTAATGCTTGATGATTTTCTGTGTTGCTGTTTTTTTTTAAAAATGGATGCAAGAAAAATTGTTTTTATTTCTTTTGGAACTCTATGCTTACACGAACGAAGGGGAGCCCCCTGTTTTTACAATGTTTTCCCAACAGAAAATTCAAGATGGCCAGCAGAAACCCCCTTTTGTTACCATTTTTGTTCTCCTCTCCACCCCCCCCCACTCGGTTTCATTTTCACTCCCCTCTCTAGTTGATTTTTGCTTTCTGTTTTATGTGTCTTTTGTCCTGCTCCTTGCTTGGTGTGCTTGCAGGTCACGGGTGCGAGCTGGTCACGGGGCTTCAGCTGCCTGGGCACGGGTGATGGGGAACAACCCCGAGGGACTTCACGTGGGTAGCACTTGGTTGGTTCGCGCACTGTCTTGGAGTTCTGAGTGCGTTGGGAGCCATTGGCACAGGGTCTTCACACGTGGAACGTGGGCAGCACGGGCTGCTGGGGTCTCGTGCATCGTGGAGAAGTAAGTTCATGTGTGCTCGGTTTTCTTGGTGACTGAGCGTGGCATTGCTTTGGGCTTGCTGTTTGGTGGGTTGTGGGGCATGCTGCTCGGTTGGAGTGCTGTTGATAACCTTGAGGACTTCACGTGGGAGACACTTGGGTGTTGTGGAGCATAGGCACGGGAATGTGGGGAGCTGAGCTGGAGCTGGAGCTGCTGCACATCCTGGGGCTTCACGTGAGGAGTATCTCTAATAGAGTACTAGATCGAGTCTTGATGTAATTATTGATGGGCTTTGTTTGTTGGGCCTCAGGTATATTGATTCTTGTAATTTTGAGTCTAGTTTGGGCTCAATGGACTTTGGACACTTAATTTGTATTTGTGATTGAATTTCAATTTGTGTCCCGATTTCCATATACGATTCCAATCCCAATAGAGCACCTAAAGCCTTCAAACGCAAAATTCCACGCTCCATTATTTGAATTAAATCTTCATCGAGCACAAACATCTCTAAATTAATTCTCATTAATCATCAAGTGAATTTAAATGGCCCGGACAAAATTAGGGTATTACAGCTACCCCTCTTTGCTCGTTGTTGTGACCACAAGAATGTAGCAAAGACAAAAATAATGACCTAATTTTGCTTGATTGCAACGTCATTTCCCTTTCTTCAGTCTTCTTCTTGACTTTCGCTTCCGTCACTTGCACGAACCCTTTTAATGGATTATTCCGCTTCTTCATATCCGAGAATCTTCGGTTTCTTCCCACATCTGACGATCTGATGGTTTTCTCCAACACTCTTCTGAAATGGCTAAAAATGGCTCGGATGACTTATATTGTACTCGGGCGTTTTTGTCCAGTCCCATCTTCTTGCTTTAAAATTTGATAAGAGATTTGCTCCACTCCATCTCCGGGGTAAGTGAGACTTGAAAAATCTTCGGATAACATGTCTGCTCCCTATTCTTTCAATGGGTATAGGACTTGATCAATCTTAGATCAGCGGGTTCGCTCCTATTTTTCAGGATGCATGAAACTCGCACAATCTTCAACAAACGCCTCTGCTCTCTATGCTTCAGAGAGTATAAGACTCGAACAATCTTCAACAATCGTGTCTGCTCCCTATTTCTTCAGGGAGTAGAACTCCAACAATAATCTTCCTACGGGTCCGCTCTCTTTTTCTTCAGGGAGTAAGAACTCGAACAATAATCTTCCTACGGGTCCGCTCTCTATTTCTTCAGGGAGTAGAACTCGAACAATAATCTTCCTACGGGTCCGCTCTCTTTTTCTTCAGGGAGTAAGAACTCGAACAATAATCTTCCTACGGGTCCGCTCTCTATTTCTTCAGGGAGTAGAACTCGAACAATAATCTTCCTACGGGTCCGCTCTCTTTTTCTTCAGGGAGTAAGAACTCGAACAATAATCTTCCTACGGGTCTGCTCTCTCTTCCTTCAAGGAGTAGAACTCGAACAATCATCTTCCTACAGGTCCGCTCTCTCTTTCTTCAGGGAGTAGAACTCGAACAATAATCTTCCTACGGGTCCGCTCTCTATTTCTTCAGGGAGTAGAACTCAAACAATAATCTTCCTACGGGTCCGCTCTCTTTTTCTTCAGGGAGTAAGAACTCAAACAATAATCTTCCTATGGGTCTGCTCTCTATTTCTTCAGGGAGTAGAACTCGAACAATAATCTTCCTACGGGTCCACTCTCTATTTCTTCAGGGAGTAGAACTCGAACAATAATCTTCCTACGGGTCCGCTCTCTTTTTCTTAAGGGAGTAAGAACTCGAACAATAATCTTCCTCCGGGTCCACCCTATTTCTTCAGGGAGTAGAAATCGAACAATAATCTTCCTACGGGTCCGCTCTCTATTTCTTCAGGGAGTAGAATTCGAACAATAATCTTCCTATGGGTCCGCTCTCTTTTTCTTCAGGGAGTAGAACTCGAACAATAATCTTCCTATGGGTCCGCTCTCTTTTTCTTCAGGGAGTAAGAACTCGAACAATAATCTTCCTACGGGTCCGCTCTCTTTTTCTTCAGGGAGTAGAACTCGAACAATATTCTTCCTACGGGCTCGCTCTCTATTTCTTCAGGGAGTTGAACTCGAACAATATTCTTCCTACGGGATCGCTCTCTATTTCTTCAGGGAGTAAGAACTCGAACAATAATCTTCCTACGGGTCCACTCTCTTTTTCTTCAGGGAGTAGAACTCGAACAATATTCTTCCTACGGGCTCGCTCTCTATTTCTTCAGGGAGTAAGAACTCGAACAATAATCTTCCTACGGGTCCACCCTATTTCTTCAGGGAGTAGAACTCGAACAATCTTCTGTTGCTTCATTACCTCCTTGTGAAGGCTTATAGATGATTTACTTCACTACTCTTTCGTGAAGGCTTGAGTTTGATTCGCTTCAAAGGTTGAACCTGAAAATCAAACATTATCAATCATTAATGTATGCTCGAAAATATCCAACTCAAAAATTCTGAGTTCGAGAAATTTTCTGAAAATTCATCTTCATCGTGAAAACTTGTCTGGAAGCCCTTAGATATGTGAATCTACTTTGGCTCAATTGTTGTCATCATTCTTTTTAGGATTTCAAAACTAGTCATCCTCATCTTGATGCTTCAATATATTAAATTTTCCACTATCATGGGGAAACCTGTAGGCATTTAAGTCATCATGCAATGTCATGATCCTATTCATGCCTAAAATGTATGCAATTATTCAATTCAACACATTTTCTTCTTCAAAAGAACATCGTCTCCTTTGATTTTGATGGACCTCGATTTCGTCTTGGGCACCAAACATTTGACCAGCTCACCCCAGTTAACAATCTCAAAATCATATCTCTCTTGACATAACTTTGACTTCTCTCATTCTTGAAGCCTGCCATTACCCATGACCAACTTCTTGATGAATGACATTCTCTTTGGGCCACCTATTAATGGCTGGAATTTTCTATGAATCCCAAGGTTTCTACTTCCCATAACCATACAAAGATACATGCTAAAACCAATGTTAGCTTCAGAATACTTGTTTTTTCAACATCTTTTGCATAACAATACAAAATGATCTCATGTACCACAAGCTAAGCTATATGTTTTAATCTTTTCAAAATCAAATGCTTGTAAAGGGGAATTGAAAAGGAAAAATATTACTTTATTTATAAATGCAAAGAGTTTTTAGCAACTATATGGCAAACTTTTAATTGGAAAAAGAACAAAAGGATAGGCGTATTCAAATATCAATAACACAAATGCCTTTGAACTGGCACGCCGTTAGAATAACCTGAGCGTAGCTTCTGAACCCCAAAATCTCCCATTATTGGATGCCGTAAACCAATATTGAATCTCATGTGCATTCAATTTCTCCTCTGGTTGCTTTCATAGAGACTCATTAATCTTTAGTCTCAATCCTGATCACCAACTGTCGTTGTTACTACTCGCATCATAAGCTCTTTCCTCTTCCAAAAATAATTCAGAACCTCCACCGTGCACGAATTCTGAATTTAAAACTCAAGCCGCCCTCTACGGGTTTTCAACTTGACCTCCTTTGGTTTCAAGATGTCTTTTTCAAGTTTGCATCTTGAACCCCCCTTTTATTTGTTTTTGTTTTGTTATTTTTTTTCATTTTTTTTCATTTTTTCATTTTTCATTTTTCATTTTTTTTTCTTTTTTTCATCTTCAAGCAAAACCCTTCTTAGCTGCGTTCGGAGTTCACTAAATAAGGTAATTCGAACTCATCCATCAATCAAGACTAGAGCTCCCCAAAAAAGGTTTTCTTGACAACATAGGGTATTTTCCACTTGGGCATCCAATTCCCTCGGAAATCTTTTGGAACGAGCAATATCCTCCTGAGCATCAGATCCCTTTCGTGGACTTCTCGAGGGCGAACTTTCTTACCATGTGCTCGTATCATCCGCTTCTGGTACATCTGACTATGGCAAATAGCTTTCAATCTCTTTTCTTCAATCAAATCCAATTGGTCATATCTGGCCTGTACCCACTCTGCCTCATTTAGCTTCACTTCTGACAAAACCCAAAGTGAGGGAGTTTCCACTTCAAATAGTGAGGACAACTTCTATCCCATAAACTAGAGAAAAAAACGGAGTTGCCCCAGTTGACGTCCGTACAGAAGTCCGATAGACAAACAGAGCAAATGGCAACTTCTCATGCCAATCTTTATAAGTTTCAGTCATATTCTCTATAAGCCTCTTAATGTTCATATTAGCCGCCTCCACTGCCCCATTCATCTTTAGGCGATAGATAGTGGAATTATGATGCTTTATCTTGAATTGCTCACAGACATAGTCCATCCTCTTGTTGTTTAAGTTCAAGGCATTGTCAGAGTCCATCATCCATGCTCCACATAGCCAACAACCACAAAATTGTCATTATATGCAACTGATGAGGAGGGGTGTGCATTTTATCTCCATAAATTCATTAGCGTGGGTCCCACATACTCCTTCATGAATTTCTTCAAGAATGGTCTTAGCTTCTTTAGAGTCCACACACCTTAATAGGATCTGATCCATGCTTTTCTTATATAAGGTCTCACCATTAAGCACATACCCTGCTGTCATTCTTCTAATGGTCCTTTTGTCATTCTCAGTTGCCTGTTCGGGGTAACTTTGATATCTTATATATTGGAAGCTATCATAGTACCAAGGTCTTCCATCATCTTATTCTTCAATGTTAAAGCAGTGGGCTGGATACTCATAAGCCTTCATCTCAATAGGCATCATATTTGAATGCTCGTTCATCTTAAAGGCCGCTGCCAAAGTAGCCAAGGCGTCCGCCATTTGATTTTCTTCTCTGGGGAGGTAATTGAAAGTCACTTCTTCAAATTCTTTAATAAGTCCCAGAACTAATTTACGATATTCCACAAGTTTGGGATCTTTAGTTTCCCATTCTTCTCTGAGCTGGTAAATTACCAAAGCTGAATCCCCATATACCCTCAGCATTTTTGCTTTGAGTTCAATAGCTGCTCTAAGACCCATAACACAAGCCTCATATTCAGCCATATTGTTTGTACAATCAAAATTGAGCCGACTGGTAAAAGGATAATGCTCTTCACTTGGTGAGACCAAGATTGCCCCAATCTCATGCCCCAAGGCGTTTTAAGCACCATCAAAGTTCATCTTCCAGTATTTACCGGTGAGCGCAATTGTTTCTTTCTCCGAGATAACCATTAAATCCTCATCCGGAAAATCGAAGTTCAACTGTTCATATTCTTCTGAAGCCCTACTCGCAATGAATTCTGCCATGGCGCTCCCTTTAACTGCCTTCTGGCTTACATACTGGATATCAAATTCGGACAACAGGATTTGCCAACGGGCTAATCTTCCAGACAATGCAGGTATCCCCATTAGATACTTTAAAGGGTCCAGCTTAGATATGAGCCAGGTAGTATGATACAACATCTATTGTCTAAGTCTTCTGGTAGCCCATACTAAAGCGCAACACAATTTTTCAATTGGTGAGTATCTGGCCTCACACTCAGTGAACTTCTTACTGAGATAGTAGATAGCCCTCTCCCTCTTCTCAGTTTGATCATGTTGCCCCAACACACATCCCATTGAATTGTCATAAACGGACAAGTAAAGAATTAAAGGCTTTCCTGGGATAGGTGGCGCTAGGATCGGAGTATTCGAAAGATATCTCTTTACTGCCTCAAAAGCCTCTTGACAATCCTCACTCCATTCTCCTAAATCATTCTTACGAAGAAGGCGGAATATGGGATCACATTTTTCGGTCAGCTGCGAGATAAACCGAGCGATGTAATTTAATCTCCCCAAAAATCCTCGAACCTCTTTATGTGTTCTTGGGGCTGGCAAATCTTGAATGGCTTTTACTTTATCGGGATCTATTTCAATTCCCTTTCGGCTCACTACGAATCCCAACAGTTTTCCCGATGTCACCCCAAAAGTACACTTATTTGGGTTAAGTTTTAGTTGGCACTTCTTTAATCTTTGAAAGAGCTTCCTCAAATTCTCGATATGTTCCTCCTCTGTCTTGGCTTTTACAATCATATCATCGACATAGACTTCAATTTCTTTATGCATCATGTCATGAAACAACGTCACCATGGCCATCTGATAGGTTGCCCCTGCATTCTTTAATCCAAACGGCATGACTTTATAACAGAACGTCCCCCACATAGTGACAAACGTTGTTTTCTCCATATCTTCAGGGTACATTTTAATTTGATTATAGCCGGAGAAACCATCCATAAATGAGAATAAGGAATTTCCAGCAGTATTGTCCACTAACGTATCTATATGTGGCAAGGGAAAATTATCCTTTGGACTAGCTCTATTCAGATCTCTATAGTCGACACACATTCGTACTTTCCCATCCTTCTTTGGCACTGGGACAATATTTGCTACCCACTCAGGATATTTGGCCACTGTGAGAAACCCAGCATCAAATTGTTTCTTTACTTCTTCTTTAATCTTGAGCAGCATCTCTGGTCTCATTTGTCTCAGCTTCCATTGTACAGGCTTGCAATCAGGCTTTATCGTAGTTTATGGACCACCAATTTTGTGTCCAGACATGGCATATCCGTGTACGACTAAGCAAATACATCCTTGAATTCTGGAAGTAATTCTATCAAGCTCTGCCTTCATTCTGCACACAGGGTGGTACCAATCTTTACTTCTTTTATCCTCATCCGTACCCAAATTCCAGATCTCTGTAAGCTCTTCGTGAGGCAAAATCTGTTTATCTTCTTGTTCCACCCTCTTCAGTAATTCCGAAGGTAGTTCACATCACTCATCGTCATCACAACCTTCGATTTCTCTTTGACACATGGGCATCTCGAAATCAATCTCCGGGTCAGAGTCATTAGCATTTGTATCATTGATATCTGAGTTCCTGAAAGAATAACGGAAGCGGAGATATATATACATATATATATGGAAGAATCTTTTCCCATACAAATAAATAGAAAGAAATAATACATACATTATACAACCAAAAATGAAATGCATGGGAGAGTGTTTGCCATTTTGGACCAATGAAATGCATCCTTTATTGAAAGCAAATAAAAACACACAGCTTAACCCTTTACATCAGATCCCCTATTGCCCCAAGGTACGAACAATAGGGAAAAGTTCTAGTGCGCTACTCTGCAAAAGATTTGTAAACTAAGGGCGATTCCTCCATAGTCCAGTTGTTCAACACAAAGCCTGGGGGTGCAGGATAGACACCTGTAGCTCTCATTCCTTCAAACTCCTCATTGGTTACAACATCAATGCCAAAATCCTCCAAGGCATTCTCAATCATCACTTTACCACTTCTTGAAGTCCTTTGAAACACATGCCCTGCTGATGTGAAAATGCTGCTCAATGGCGGGAAGGTCCTGGGTCCCCAACTTGGGTCTTCACCAGTCAATCTTGCTTCTCCCAATTCCCGATTCCTCTTGATGCCCCTCTGTTTTTCCTTTAAAGTTGGTTGATACCCTAAACCAAACCTGTCTCTTTTAGCAATAGGGTAATTTGGCCCAACTGGTCCTTGCAACTGACGTCCTAGCCCTTGGCTACCTTTGGTCCCTCTTCCAAGGGTCAGTTTGTGCCCCGTTTTGGTGTAGTATGACGATCTAGGCTCTGAGATTTTCTTGCCTTCGGCCACAAACGTGGCATTATCAAACGATCTGAAAGGACATTCAACAGCTTGTTCTTCCACTTCAACATATGGGGCTGCAAGAACTGAAGCAATAATGTCTTCTTCCGCATGAATGTATATCAGCCTTCCATCAAATACGAACTTTAGCCTCTGGTGTAAAGTTGATGAAACTGCCCCAGCCTGATGAATCCAATGTCTTCCCAATAAGCAGTTGTATGTAGGCTTGATGTCCATCACAAGAAACTCCACTTCAAATGTCGCTGGACCAATAGTCAAAAGAATATCAATCTTGCCTAACACTTCTCTTTCTGTTCCATCAAAAGATCGAACCATACTTTGACAATTCCTCATCAGGGTACTGTCCACTGGCAGCTTTTTTAGAGTCACCAAGGGGATTACATTTAACGCTGAACCATTGCTTATAAGTACTCTGGATAAAACGTGCCCTTTGCACCTAACTGTAATGTGTAGAGCCTTATGATTGTCAATCATCCCCGAAGGGATCTCATCCTTTGAAAAAGATACAATGTTATCAGCCTACATTTTGGCAACTAGTCGCTCCAGCTTTTCTGTGGGTAACTCCTTCGAGACAAAGGTCTGGTCCAAAACTTTTATCAAGACGTTGCGATGAGCCTCTGAACTCAAAAGAAGTGATAGGATATAAATACTGGCAGGCAGCTTGTGCAATTTTTCCACAACACCGAACTCACTATGTTTCAAAAATTTTAAGAATTCCACTGTTTCATCCTTCGACCCCAGTTCATTGATAATGAGTTCGTCTTCTTTTATCTGAACATCGACATTCTTTCCTTTTTCAGCAGCAATCTTCTTCTCTGGCTCTTTGAATAAAAACCTACCACTTCTGGTCAAGTGCCCTACTTCATTTATTTCTTCTTGTTGTTTTGCCCCCTCTCTCATTTGACAATCATACCTCCAGGGCACTTGTTTATTATCTTTGTATGGGAACGGAGTTGAAGGAGCTACCCTTTCATTCACTTGATTCTTGGGAGTAATGACGATGGGACAACCAACACTGTGTATCCCTTTGGATGATCCTTTAGAAGCGCAAATCTCTGCTTTTTCTTTTTTAGTCACTTCTTTGAAGAATTCGATTTCTTTCTTGTCCATCATCCCTTGTACCAATTTTAAGAAATCAGGACACTGTTGTATATTGTGTCCTGCGCAATTATGGTAGTGGCACACCTCTTCACTGCTATACTGGTCACATGATAGACTAGGCTTCAACAATCCCACTTTAACCATTTGGCACCATACCCAAAGCATGGGTGATTCCACCTCACTAACATCCATAACAATCCTCTTTCCTTTCTCTTCAGCGACTGCGTTAATCCCGGCTCCAGCATGGTTTGGCAATGGATTTTGGGCTACTTTTGGTTGTTCACTGTCACCAAAATTGATAACATTCCTCCTTCTCAAAGCTTGAACGACCTTTTTGAATGCAGTGCAATTTTCAATGGAATGTCCAGGATTCCCACCATGGTAATCACACTTAACATTAGCATCATACCATTTGGGATAAGGAGGTTGTATAGGTACCACATGATAAGGAGAGACTAGATGTCGATCGTATAAATCGCGAAATAATTCCTTATAGGTTACAGGAATTGGATCAAATTGAGGCCTCCCTCTCCTCGGGTCCCTTGCCCCTTGTCTATTGTCATTTTGAGGTGGTGCCACCGTTCCCTGAGATCGGGACATTGTGATGTTACTGGAATCGTACTGGCTCACCTGGGTGACTTCGTTTTCCTTTTTCTTTATCGGCGGTTTTTTGCTGGACTCTCCTCCCTCGAGCTTCCCGCTTTTAATCGCCATTTCGATCATTTCTCCTGTCGTAACTATATCAGCGAAACTTCGGGAAGGAATACCGATAAGTTGTGAGAGAAAAGGAGCCTTCAAAGTACTAATGAAAAGCATATTTGTTTCCCCCTCTTCCAATGGTGGATGCACTTGCACTGCTACCTCCCTCCATCTCTGAGCATATTGTCTGAAACTTTCACTGTGCTTCTTCTCCATTCCTTGCAACACCAATCTGTTAGGCCTGACATCTTTCACATGTTCATACTGGTCGAGAAAGGATTTAGCAAGGTCTTTCCATGACCTAATATCAGCCTTTTTTAGTTGGTTATACCATCGCAATGTTGAGCCTGTCAAGCTTTCTTGGAAACAATGGATCAACAGCTGATCGTCCCTTATGTACCTAGTCATTTTCCTGCAGAACATTATAATATGGGCGAAAGGGCATCTAGTACCATCGAATTTCTCGAAGTCGGGAGTTTTGAATTTTGGAGGCAGGACCAAATCAGGAACTAGACTAAATTCTTTAGCGTCCAGTCGATATATACTGGTGTCTTCCTTCATAACCTGGACTTCACTTGCTAATTGTTCGAATTGTTCCCGAAAGTGTTTGTTTTTATTCTTTTTGGCCACTTCATCAAGGTCCGGGACTTGGTGACAGAGACTTTCTTCGGGGTGCGAACTAGGTCCTGGTTGAAGATTCACAGCAACGTCGACAGGATCTATGTGCACTTTGGTAGGAACAGACGTTCCTTGGACATTTTGAGACTGTACCGAGGTAAACCCTGGAGGATAAAGTGGTTCTCCAGTCATTTGCTCAGGGGCCTTTCCATGTTCTGGGTTTCTCCCTTCCAACAAACTTGCCAACTTAGACAGCATATCTTCTTGAGCCTTAAGCATTGAATTTTTTCAATTTGAGTAATCCTATCTTCCATGGTTCTCTCCATTGTATTATAATGATGCTTGGACTTCCCCAGTATTTCTCTGTCACAGTTCCTTTGCGAGTTACTCTCATGTTTTCATGATTGATGCATGTAAAAAATGCTTAAATTAAAGCGATGCAAATGCAAATGCAAAAGGTGTTAATTCAAAAGTGACCACTTATATAACAACCGTTCACTTAGACAACAAGAATTCAGTAAGTACACCATGTAGTCAAAATACAAATGTGATTCTTCATCTCTTCATTTTCTCGAGTCGTACTCTTCCTGGGATCTGGAATTGCACCTCCAAAATTGCCGGCGTATTTCATCACCTTTGATGATGTCAGATGTCTTTAAATTGAATCTTGGGATCTCCATCTTCACTTTAACGCAAAATAGTCTTCATGTCTTTGTGAAAGATCTTCTCGTCCTTGGTATGATTGTATCTATCTCTTGAGTCAACATCTCGTCCTTTGCAGCTTTAAAGGAATTCTTCAATCAGCTTCAGATATCGTCATTCATCGGGTGTCATTCTTCATGGATCACTTGAACATCTCTGGATCTCCCGATTTTGACTACATAGTGGAGAATTTATTGCCTCAATATGGTCAGCCTTCTTGTTAGTTAATCACTTGCGAATTAACACCCCTTGATGACATGAGGATGCAAATACAATAAAAGCACAATAAAATCGACATAGAACAAAAACGGGTTAGTACGCATAAGATAAACAACAAGATAGTAAGTACCGTGAACATCGAATAAAACCTACCCTCACATGCTGAATACTCAATCATGTTTTAGTAGATCCTACCCGACATGATATCTACCCACATGCTTTGTTGTTCACAAAAAATCCTAACCGCATGGTATCTAATTCACATGATTGCTCAAAAAATAAACCTAACCACATGATCTCTAGTTCGCATACTTTTTTCAAAAATAAATTCGAGGAAAAGGTTAGAATGAGTTTCCCCCTCTGCGACTTTCGAAGAAAAATGGGCAGAGGTTCGATATAAAACAGGCAGAATTCTAACAGGGCCCTCGAATTGTCCTTTGCTGGTGCCCCCTTTTCTCAACTCTCCAAACTCTCCCCATTTTTTCTCCTTCACCGAGAAAACCCACAAAACCAACGCGCTCCCTCTCCCCGACGAACACCATCGAGAGCTTCAAAGCTCTACAACGCCTCTCGCACCACTGGTCACCGGCGAGTCAAACGGGGAACGAAACCTAAACTAAACCCCAAATCTAAAAACAACAACTTTACCCTAAAACCCACGACCACACCAGGCCGTCGTGGCCTCCGCCCTATAGCCGTAAATCGGTGACGTTCAGACCCCGATCTCCCTCTAAAGCGACCTAAGATCGACAACAACACAAACGAAGGAAGGTAAGAACTCACCTCACTCTTTACCTTTACTTGCTTTGAAGAGCCCTTAATACGTTTATTGTATTGCTTCTGCTTGGGTTCCCCTGTCAACTGAGGGTCCAGCTATTCAAAGAGAAGGGCGCTCCAACGGACCCGATATGAGGTCGAAGAGAACCGAGCCACCCAGGTAAGTCCACTTCTTCCTTTTGGTTTCATTTTGATTTAGAAATGTTCTTTTGAAAATATGTTGTTCTTGTATGTTTCTTCGAATGATTAGAAATGAAAGTAATGCTTGATGATTTTCTGTGTTGTTGTTTTTTTTTTAAAAATGGATGCAAGAAAAATCGTTTTTATTTCTTTTGGAACTCTATGCTTACACGAACGAAGGGGAGCCCCCTGTGTTTTTACAATGTTTTCCCAACAGAAAATTCAAGATGGCCAGCAGAAACCCCCTTATGTTACCATTTTTGTTCTCCTCTCCGTCCCCCCACTCGGTTTCATTTTCAGTCCCCTCTCTAGTTGATTTTTGCTTTCTGTTTTATGTGTCTTTCGTCCTGCTCCTTGCTTGGTGTGCTTGCAGGTCACGGGTGCGAGCTGGTCACGGGGCTTCAGCTGCCTGGGCACGGGTGATGGGGAACAACCCCGAGGGACTTCACGTGGGTAGCACTTGGTTGGTTCGCGCACTGTCTTGGAGTTCTGAGTGCGTTGGGAGCCATTGGCACAGGGTCTTCACGCGTGGAACGTGGGCAGCACGGGCTGCTGGGGTCTCGTGCATCGTGGAGAAGTGAGTTCATGTGTGCTCGGTTGTCTTGGTGACTGAGCGTGGCATTGCTTTGGGCTTGCTGTTTGGTGGGTTGTGGGGCATGCTGCTCGGTTGGAGTGCTGTTGATAACCTTGAGGACTTCACGTGGGAGACACTTGGGTGTTGTGGAGCATGGGCACGGGAATGTGGGGAGCTGAGCTGGAGCTGGAGCTGCTGCACATCCTGGGGCTTCACGTGAGGAGTATCTCTAATAGAGTACTAGATCGGGTCTTGATGTAATTATTGATGGGCTTTGTTTGTTGGGCCTCGGGTATATTGAGTCTTGTAATTTTGAGTCTAGTTTGGGCTCAATGGACTTTGGACACTTAATTTGTATTTGTGATTGAATTTCAATTTGTGTCCCGATTTCCATATATGATTCCAATCCCAATCGAGCACCTGAAGCCTTCAAATGCAAAATTCCACGCTCCATTATTTGAATTAAATCTTCATCGAGCACAAACATCTCCAAATTAATTCTCGTTAATCATCAAGTGAATTTAAATGGCCCGGACAAAATTAGGGTATTACATATTGATAACATGGTTTTATGGCATTTTGATTTTGACATTGAAATGCATGAATTGTATTGCACTGTTTATTGTTTTAATTGCCTCACTAAGTATATACTTAGTGTGTGATGATTTTCACGCGTGGGTAAAAAGCCAATAGTGGAATAAAGAGTTCAAGTTGACATCAAGCATCGAGGAGTATATTTTAATATCAGTAAGACATCCTATGATGAAATTTTGACTTAGATAGTGGCATGTAATTAATAATGTTCAATTTATTTTGTTGAACTAATTTTGCAAACAAAATGGTAAATTTATAGTGATGAAAGGTTAAGTTTTTATGAGTTTTATGTATTTTTTGGAAATTACTGTAGCAGTGCATTGATGCATTGTAGCAGTGCATCAATACACATTTTAAGTTCGAATTTTTGGTCCATCGGTACACTGTTCATTGTTCACGGGGTACTGTTCATACGTATATTACTGTTCATGAAAAAGTATTTTTTTCAAATTTGTTATAACAAACATAATTCATCAATATATACTTGTATTTTATTAATATAAGTTCAAATGTGTTGTGATTTAGTAAGAACGTTGTTTTAAAAAGTTAATGTGATATCTCGGATTCGTATCCGGGTCGGGTACGGGTTGGGGTGTTACATTAATACTATCAACTACATTTCTTTAATTTAAACAAACAATTTTATTAAAATATTCTAAGTAATTTTCTTATGTTTTTATACTTCAAATAATTAATCTAAAATTTAATAGAGCAATCATATTTGATCAGTTGGCTATTCGTTCCATCATATTCTCCTATATCATAAATTATAAACTCATTAGTAGCTCTCCCCATCTTCTCCTTGGGTAGGATTAAGATTAGACTTACAATTTAAAGGGAAAAAGCCTACTTTTATTGTGTTTTAAAAGGTATTAAATATTTAATTCAGTATAAAAATCCATTATTAAATAAACTCATCTTACTCGTGCGTATGTATGTATATTGTTCTCTTTACAATTGATGTATAATAAAATGATAGTACGAAGGAAACGAAATGAGTATATAAATGCACTGAATAAATGTATGGCATAAACTTCATGACAAATACTAGAATTTTCAAGTATTAACGCTATTCTTGGAAAAATAAAATAATAACTTAATTCTTTAAAATATATGTAATAGACAAACACAAAGTCAAGGCATCAAAATCATGTTGAACGACAGAGGCTTGGCGTCCAACAATATTTTAATTCAAGGAAACCCTGCTACTCAGATAAGTAGATGTACTTATTTTGCAGGAAACATATAAGTAGAGGTACTTGTAATAATGCATGGACGGATCCATTTAAGCTGGTGGAGGACCTGGCACAAAGGCAATGTCATTGAACTTCCAGTGCCCATCGTCCGCCTGAACCATGTTTTTGAACAATTCTTTAGTCCACCAGTTATCTGGTATTTTGTATTCGTCCAGTAAACCATCAGTGTATTTGTTTATGACGGCATTATCAAATCCAACTTCTTCTTCCAGTTTGAATTCTCCATTTTCTTGCTGCCCTGCAATTGCATGCTGGTAAGCCTCCAAATTGTGAGCACTAATATTCCATTTCAAATAGGGTGACTTGGTCGCGTCAAGCCCTAACTCTTTTCCCACATGGAAGTAGATTCCTGGTAAGAACGGGAGCTTTGGAACGTGGTCCGTCGAATTTACAATCCGGAGGATACGAAAATTCTCGAGTTTATCACAGACGCCACTGAAGAACATGTTCCCGATGCGGGGGCTCGCGATCGGAAAAGCAGTCACCATGAAGGCCTTATTCGGATTGCCTGCAGGCTTATTGAACCCATTGTGAGCAATGTCCATAGCGTTTAGGGTTGCAAGTGCAGCGCCCAGACTATGGCCTGTCACAGTTATGCTCACCTCCTCATTCTGATACATAGTTATCAGCTGCTGCAACACTTTACAAACCTGACGGACCATTAATAGCAAATTAATGAACTGTTAAGTCATCATATACGTACGTATACGTAAATGTGTATGTACATGGATACATGTAAAGATTTACCTGTTCCCTGGCGCTGGTTTTGGCATAAGGGGAATTTGCAATTGACTTTGTATAGATGTTGTAAAAACCAGCATGCACCTGAACAATGTCGTGTCCGAACAATTCTTTAGCCGATGTTTGAAAAATATTAGCATCGTTAGCCCACTCGGTGTGTGTTATGGTTCCCCTCCACGAAACGAGAATATCCCTCCTTCCCAGAGCAGTTTTTCCTTGGTCGGTGGCCACCGCGACATATCCGAAATAGGCAACTTCATCGGCAGCTGTAGCAGCATATATAAAGCTCACCACTTTATAATGGTAAGAGTTACCGGTTTCGAGACCAACCCTAGCGAAAAACTCATCAGCAGGGTATAGGCTATGGGCATAACCCTTGGATGCCCTAGTCCCATTGAAAGCATCACCGGCGGCTCCGGCCCTTTGACAATAGTGAATGAGATAGCGGCGGAGATCGATATCCAGAAGGCGCAACAGACCCTCCCAGTTATTCTCTCCGCTAAGTTCTCTCCATCGAGAAGCTATTGCCATAGTTCTCTCGTAGCTTTGTTGTGCATGCTTTATATACACTGGGCAGCGGATATCAACGTCCTGTAATGAATAATACAGTAGAAAAACAGGTAATGTATCCATATTTTTAACATGTCAAATAAACATTTCCTTAAAGCTTGATGGACCCATGAGCCTTGATGAGTAGGTAGCATCGTCCAATCAAATCCAGCCCTTCACATTGTACCAATGCCAGATATATGCATTAACTATATCCATTATGAAATCTAAATTTTATTTGATTAATTATCTATTTCATTAGTAATTTTTCATACAAAAATTTTATATTATTAACAAATGTATATATATATATATATTCTCTTTAAAAATTTATATTTATAAATATATTCTTATTTTTATCAGTTGATTTATTGATTTTTTACACGTCATGTTTCTTTTTGAATACATGTTTAAAATTAATAAATGTTTATTTGTCAAAAAAAATTGATAAGAGTTTTTTCAAACACTATTTATTAAGATTTATTTATTTTATTAAAAATAAGTATTTGTTAGTTGTTTATATACGCGACGAATGTAAATGAGAAAATAATATTTAAAAATAAATGTATATTATAGTATATTATCATTTAATTGACTAATTGTCATCGTCAAAATTATGTAGGTTTGACCCTTCAATTTGCATTAATTAACCGCGGTCTACTACAACTGATTCATGCACCACTGGAAAGAGTAGGTGATCTAGACTCGGATTAATGAAAATCAGTACAAACCAATTTAGTTTAGTGATTAAAGAAGTCGATGTTGTTTTTAGATGTTACAGATTTAAACACCAACAACTGTAACAAGATGATTGAACGTTCATTGTCAAATGAATAAGAGTATTTAAAACAAACATTGTTTTATAATCGCTTAACTTAATAAAAAAAATTAATAACAACCGACCAAGACTCGAGGAATAGGATCGGCGTGTATGAAATCTAACCCTAGGTAGTTTTGATATAATTTTCTCAGGTTAATGTTTCAATGGAATTTAATTTCTACGGATGTGACTATATACTGGAACGATTGTACACAAAAGTGTGATTCAGATTTTGAGACAAAAAGTTTTAGATATTTAATGTGTATTTAAATTAAAATATATATATTATATTTAAAATAAATTCAAATGAGTTACGTTTGTGTGATTTTATAATTAAAAATTAATCACATCAAATGTTTCTAAATTATTTTGTTAGTTTTAAATCAATCTTAAAATTTTAAAAACACTTTAATTTCATCTTAAACTATCAAATCATGCTAACAAATTATACTTTTTTAACTAAAATTATTTACTTGATTGTTAAATATCACGGCTCCTACAATATAATCGACGTGGCATGAATTTATGCCAAAGTGAATAGTCCCAACGACAGGCTGGCCGGTGTAGATTCATCGAACAACGTTAATGCCAATTTATCGGTTTGATTATCACTCAACTTTGCTTCTCCACTAATCTCAAAATCTGATTTGGATTCTCATAATAACATGCTCGTTGCAGTGACTCATGAATGGAGATTGGCTGGTTTGTATAAACCATGTTCGTCGTATGCCTTGACTTCTTTGACCAGGGAGTTTCCATTGCAGGTTTTAGCTTTCGATGACCCTCCAGACCATGTTCTCCAACTAAACTCAATAAATTACTCTGTTGTTGAACAACAATAGCCACCGGCGTTTTCAGAAAATTAAAAATGAAGTGCTAAATTTTAATTTTTTTAAAAAAAAACCGAGCATAAAATTTTCTTATTTTTTTATTTTTTAATATATTAAATTAAAATTAATAATTTTTAATATATTAAATTAAACTTAATTAACCGCGATCTACTACAACTGATTCAGACACCTCGGGAAAGAGTAGGTGCTCTAACCTCTGATTAATGAATATCGGTACAAACCAACTTATCTTAATAGTTAAAGGAATCGTTGCTTTTTTTTAAGAGATTACAAGTTTAAGCACCACCTACTGCAGCAGGACGATGAGAATTTATTATCAAATTGATGAAAATATTTAAAACAAATACTATTTTATAATCGTTTTAACTTAATAAAAGAAATTAATGACAACCGACCAAGACTCGAGGAATAGGATCGGCGTGTATGAAATCAACCTTAGGTAGTTTTGATATAATTTTCTTAGGTTAATGTTTCAAGGAAATTTAATTTCTACGGTTGTGACTATATAATGGAACGATTGTACACAAAAATGCGATCAAATTTTGAGACAAAAAGTTTTAGATATTTAATATGTATTTAAATTAAAATATAATTGTCGAAAAGATTTCTTAAAAAATAAATTTATTTTTCAAATGATTTTTAAAAAATATCGTCTTGATTAATTTGGGGTCTCCTTTTAAAATAAAATAAAACGCGGTTTGAAGAGTCGCCACCAATATTTGATTAGGGTGTAATTGGACACTCAAAATGTTTTGTCATTTTAATAAAATTTAATTTAAAAATTATTAAAACAATATTTTTACGGTCCACGTTACAAAAAAATTTAATTCGGGAGTCGGTTATACGTGGGAAAGGATTAACACCCCACAGCGCCCTAAATCGGTACCTAGTCGATTAATTAGTTATATTTGCAATGAAATTTACGAATTCGAGTTTAATTTAGTTTAAGATCCATGCCAATAATATTCTTTGAATTTTATAACGAAACAAAATAATATTTAATTATTTCCTATCGGGAAGAAACAACCTCTCATGCCTTAAAGCAATCATTTCCCACTCCAATCGAAATAAAAAAATATTACAATTCCATTTCTAAAGTTCATTAACTCTAAATTCAAATGCATAAATACCAATAAAATAAAACAAATTAAATTTAAGATTTCTTTTTAAACATATTCCTTGAATTTTAGGATGAAAAACGGCAATATTTTATTATTTGCTATCGAGAAGAGAAGACCCCTCATGCCTTAAAGCAGTTATTTCTTACTCCATTCGAAATAAAGGAATATTACAATTCCATTCTAAAATTTGTTATTAATTCGAATGCATGAGTAATGATAAAAGTAAAATTAATTAAATACAAATTACTAATCATTTAAGAAAGAAGAAGGATGCTCGATTATTTAAAGATATCGAGATCAGGCCTTTTATAAGTTCTAAAGATCTATTCTCGATAAATTTAAATATATGAACATTTCTTTTTCTCTCGTTTTCAAATTTTACGGGTAATAAAATTTTAGGGTTTTACTTGACGAGATACACTTTCATTTTAAAATTATCGAAAGTAATTTTCTTACATGTTAAGATAGTGACTTCACAACAATCCTAAAATGAAAGATTATTACCCTTAATTCAATTTTTTAGTCGAATAAAGATATACTTATGAGGATAACATACATTTTACATGCAAAAAAATGTTTACACCTATATGTATAAATAAACATATTTACACAACATTCATTATTTTTTCTTTTTTTTAATAAATATATATATAATAAATATAATAATAAAATAATATATTTATGAAAACAAATATATTGATAAAAACACCAATACACTAATATATTCATTAGATATTATCGTTTTCACTCGAATCAATATTGAATTTTAAGACGAAATAGTGATATCTCTTTATTTCAATTGGGGTAATAAAGTATTGTTTTAAGGCATGAAAGGTCATTTATTCTCGATTGGAAATAATTAGATATTATCGTTTTCTATCTTAAAATTATTTTGGTTGTTGTTATTTTGAATTATTAATGAACTTTAGAATGAAATTTTAATATTTCCTTATTTCGATTGGAGTAAGAATCGACTACTCTAAAGTATAGAAGGTCGATCATTCTCAATAGGAAATAATTAAATATTATTGTGTTTCATCTTGAAATTCAAAAGAATATTACTTGTAGGGGATCTTAAATTAAATTAGACTTGAATTCTTAAATTTCATTGCAAAGACAACTAATTAATCGTCTAGGTATCGCTTTAGGGCGTTGTGGGGGTGCTAATCCTTCCCACACGTAACCGACTCCTAAACTCAAATTTTGGTAACGTAGACCGCAAATTTGTTGTTTTAATTAAAATTAATATTTTTTAAAATGGAAAATATTTTTTTGGGTGCCCAATCACACCTTAATCAAAGGTTGGTGGCAACTCCTCGAACCACGTTTTATTATTTCAAAAAATCATTTTGACATATACTAAAGTGTAAAGTAGTATAGGTACCCCATTGGGTATCGGTATCTATTTTGCATTATGGAATTTGAGCAATTTGGAAAACAACTGGCAGTATCGATACTACCTAGAGGGTATCAATATTTCTCTTACCTTTGGTACCAGTACCACATGAACAATATTGATATTGTTCATGTAGTATGGATACTATAAAAACAGTATCGGTTCTACGTACCCAGAAAACCTTTTTTGTGCTCAAATTCTAGTTCAATGGACTTTGAATTATTTTTGAAAACTTTGAACAAATTCAATCAAGTCCAAAAACATTTTGGCTTAATTTGTTATATCAAAATATTATAAAACATAGTTCAACAATCTCCTCCTTTTTGATATAACAAAACATTTGAAAATTTGTTTTTGGCAAAACTCCCCCTTAATAAAATATTTCATGAAAATATAAATATTTGGAAAATATTAAAGCTCCCCCTTTTCATTCTTTAAATTGAAAATTTCAAACTCATACTTCTCCCCCTTTTTGTTATATCAAAAATAATTCAACTTTAAAGTTCAAGAATAACAATGGAGAGTAAGTGATCAAATTTTAGCATAAAATCATTTGAAAAATCAAAGCTCCCCCTCAATAAATGCATTCCAAACAAAAAAAAATTGACTTTAAAGGCATGACACTTAAAAGACATTGAATTTCAACAAAGATGAACAAACATGTTATTAGCACATGAAATTCAATATATCCAAGTCTAATATACTTCATGCAATATTAATTGTTGTATTTAAGTTCATGTGCATAAAGCTATCAAAAGATGTTATGCATTTGAAAAATTGATATCAATTGTTAGATATATATCATTTGCAACAAATCACATGCATCAACATTTAAATTAATGTCAAAAACTAAAAATTTATACAAACAAACCATTAAAATTAATTTTGACCAAAATTAATTATGATGAACAAATATTTATGAAAAATCATTAAAACTTTAGAAAATGATCATCACAATACACTTTTCAACATACATGAGATGAAAAACATAAAATTATTTAAAATCAAAACTCATGCATGCATACAACAAATAGACAACCAATTAATCAAAACAAAAACATTAAGCTTAGAGGTTACCCATTCATTTTCAAGTGTGGCTAGAGCATTTGAATGTCTTCACTTTCATCACCATTGCTCCCACACACCTACAAGAGACATTTAATTGGATTTTGGTATCCAAATTGCTTTGGATCCTAGTTTCAATGCCTCTTGTTCCCTTAGGAACCCATACTTGTCTAATTCTAAAACATTTTCCTTTCTTTATAGGACAAGCAGTCACCATGAAGGCCTTATTCGGATTGCCTGCAGGCTTATTGAACCCATTGTGAGCAATGTCCATAGCGTTTAGGGATGCAAGTGCAGCGCCCAGACTATGGCCTGTCACAGTTATGCTCACCTCCTCATTCTGATACATAGTTATCAGCTGCTGCAACACTTTACAAACCTGACGGACCATTAATAGCAAATTAATGAACTGTTAAGTCATCATATACGTACGTATACGTAAATGTGTATGTACATGGATACATGTAAAGATTTACCTGTTCCCTGGCGCTGGTTTTGGCATAAGGCGAATTTGCAATTGACTTTGTATAGATGTTGAAAACCGGCATGCACCTGAACAATGTCGTGTCCGAAAATGTCGTGTCCGAACAATTCTTTAGCCGATGTTTGAAAAATATTAGCATCGTTAGCCCACTCGGTGTGTGTTATGGTTCCCCTCCACGAAACGAGAATATCCCTCCTTCCCAGAGCAGCTTTTCCTTGGTCGGTGGCCACCGCGACATATCCGAAATAGGCAACTTCATCGGCAGCTGTAGCAGCATATATAAAGCTCACCACTTTATAATGGTAAGAGTTACCGGTTTCGAGACCAACCCTAGCGAAAAACTCATCAGCAGGGTATATAGGCTATGGGCATAACCCTTGGATGCCCTAGTCCCATTGAAAGCATCACCGGCGGCTCCGGCCCTTTGACAATAGTGAATGAGATAGCGGCGGAGATCGATATCCAGAGGGCGCAACAGACCCTCCCAGTAATTTTCTCCGCTAAGTTCTCTCCATCGAGAAGCTATTGCCATAGTTGTTTTATCTTCTTTGGTTTATAAACTCTAAACTTTCTTTGTAAGGATGCTCTCGTAGCTTTGTTGATCATGCTTTATATACACTGGGCAGCGGATATCAACGTCCTGTAATGAATAATACAGTAGAAAAACAGGTAATGTATCCATATTTTTAACATGTCAAATAAACTTTTCCTTAAAGCTTGATGGACCCATGAGCCTTGATGAGTAGGTAGCATCGTCCAATCAAATCCAGCCCTTCACATAGTACCAATGCCAGATATATGCATTAACTATATCCATTATGAAATCTAAATTTTATTTGATTAATTATCTATTTCATTAGTAATTTTTCATACAAAAATTTTATATTATTAACAATATATATATATATATATATATATATATATATATATATATATATTCTCTTTAAAAATTTATATTTCTAAATATATTCTTATTTTTACCAGTTGATTTATTGATTTTTTGCACGTCATGTTTCTTTTTGCATACATGTTTAAAATTAATAAATGTTTATTTGTCAAAAAAATTGATAAGAGTTTTTTCAAACACTATTTATTAAGATTATTTATTTTATTAAAAATAAGTATTTGTTAGTTGTTTATATATGCGATGAATGTAAATGAGAAAATAATATTTAAAAATAAATGTATATTATAGTATATTATCATTTAATTGACTAACTGTCATCATTAAAATTATGTAGGTTTGACCCTTCAATTTGCATTAATTAACCGCGGTCTACTACAACTGATTCATGCACCACTGAAAAGAGTAGGTGATCTAGACTCGGATTAATGAAAATCAGTACAAACCAATTTATCTTAGTGATTAAAGAAGTCGATGTTGTTTTTAGAGGTTACAGATTTGAACACCAACAACTGTAACAAGATGATTAAACGTTCATTGTCAAATGAATAAGAGTATTTAAAACAAACATTGTTTTATAATCGCTTAACTTAATAAAAAAATTAATAACAACCGACCAAGACTCGAGGAATAGGATCGGCGTGTATGAAATCTAACCCTAGGTAGTTTTGATATAATTTTCTCAGGTTAATGTTTCAATGGAATTTAATTTCTACGTATGTGACTATATACTGGAACGATTGTACACAAAAATGTGATTCAGATTTTGAGACAAAAAGTTTTAGATATTTAATGTGTATTTAAATTAAAATATATATATATTATATTTAAAATAAATTCAAATGAGTTACGTTTGTGTGATTTTATAATTAAAAATTAATCACATCAAATGTTTCTAAAATATTTTGTTAGTTTTAAATCAATCTTAAAATTTTAAAAACACTTTAATTTCATCTTAAACTATCAAATCATGCTAACAAATTATACTTTTTTAACTAAAATTATTTACTTGATTGTTAAATATCACGGCTCCTACAATATAATCGACGTGGCATGAATTTATGCCAAAGTGAATAGTCCCAACGACAGGCTGGCCGGTGTAGATTCATCGAACAACGTTAATGCCAATTTATCGGTTTGATTATCACTCAACTTTGCTTCTCCACTAATCTCAAAATCTGATTTGGATTCTCATAATAACATGCTCGTTGCAGTGACTCATGAATGGAGATTGGCTGGTTTGTATAAACCATGTTCGTCGTATGCCTTGACTTCTTTGACCAGGGAGTTTCCATTGCAGGTTTTAGCTTTCGATGACACTCCAGACCATGTTCTCCAACTAAACTCAATAAATTACTCTGTTGTTGAACAACAATAGCCACCGGCGTTTTCAGAAAATTAAAAATGAAGTGTTAAATTTTAATTTTTTTAAAAAAACCCGAGCATAAAAATTTTCTTATTTTTTTTTATTTTTAAAATATTAAATTAAACTTAATAATTTATCTAAAATAATAAAATGTACTCGACTCTTAGAGAACTTAATACATCCGTCCTGATAATAATTTCCGAGTCTTTATTTTTATCTTTCTTCTCTCAAAGGTATTCAAAGAGATTTTTTTAGCCGGTGGTAATGCTTTAATGGTGTTAATATATGTTGGTAAATTTATTGTCATAAAATAAAAAATATGAACAATGATTATTACAAATAATAAAGATAAAGATAATATAATTATTGTGTTAAAATAATTTATTGATATGACCTCGGACGGTGGAAGAGACCTCGCTGATGGTCGGTGGTTACTCGGGTTTTAGAAATTTATTGGGGTTTGCTCGGTCGTTGAAGCAGAGTTATGGGGAATTTATGTGGGGCTTTCATGTGCATGGGATCGTGTTTTTCACATGGTGATGGTTGAGTCGGATTGTTTGCAAGCCATTCATTTGTCGCAAGGGCAAAGAATTGACAATAGCTTAATACCTATGGAACACCATATCCATGAGATTCTAACGCGTAGGCGGTCGACGAGGTTTTCTCATATTTCTCGGCATGCCAATCGTGTCGCTGATTGCCTGGTAAAGACAAGTCGTTATGTGGACCTTATGACGCATCTTTTGGAGAGTTCGCCAATTTAAGTTGTGGACTTATTGCGGGATGATGTGATAAATTCGGGTTGATTTCTGTCTTGAATCTTCTTGGTTTTTGTATTACCTTAAGGCTACTGTTTTTCCGGATATTTTAGGAGTTAGGTGTGTACTTTTTTCCTCCATTTAAGATTAGGAAGGTTTTTAACGAGGTACACTTAGCTTTCACTTTGTAGTTCTTTCTTTGTATAATTCCCTCTTGATCATACATTCTTTATCAAAAAAATAATAATTTATTGGTATAAAAATAAATTTGTTTATATTGATATAATTAAAAATGAATATTATATCCAAAGTGAATGCAATATTTTTAAATTGAGAAAATAACCTCAGTGACCGAAAATTCCTTATAATATACGATTTTAACCAACTTTTTTACGATTTTCCAAAATGACCAACAAAATCGCAATGCAATCTCTAAATCGCAACGCGATCTCCATTATCGCAATTCAGTTTCCAGATTCGCAACGCGATTTTGACCATCGCATTGCGATTTTCGAAATCCGCGTTGCGATTTTAGATAACACGTGATCGCAACGCGATTCGGACTATCGCAACGCGATAATACGTGATCGCAACGCGATTCTGACTATCGCAACGAGATTCTGACTAACGCATCACTGAATTTAAAATTCGCAACAGGTTTTAGTTTCGCAACACAAATGGGTATATAACTACTACGCAGCAGCATCAACTCATAACCTAAATCCCTAAATCGTAACTCATTCCATCTCCATCTATCACTCTCTCCGGCGACATCCGTTCTTATATCCAACGACATCCTTCCCCATCCGGCAACATGTTTTAGTTTCGCAGCTCGTTTGTTTAGTAAATTAATTTACAATAATGAAATCATCTAATGTTGATCATGTTTGGATAGATTTGTGTTTTGGAGGGTCATGGGAGAATGTTCATGGTGTTTTACAATATATGCCTTTACCCATGAATCTTCAACTAAAATTGTCATTAAAAAAGTTAACTTATGAAACTCTAATGTTACGTGTTGCAAATAAATTGAATTTAGAGCCCTTAAGTGGATTTAGGCTATTTTATCAGAGAAAAGGTAAAGTTTATTTGTTAACCGACAATGAAGATGTTGAACGATTCATTGCTTACATTAGTGTTTCGCAAGATGATGTTACATTGTATGTTGTTGAACCTAGAAGTAGTGAAGTTGGGTCAGTAGCGGGTAGTAATCAACTAAGTTTTTCAACCCCAGTTTATGGTGCTCAAAATTTAATGGTTCCACCACAATTTCATCACCAAGCAAATTTTGTTTCACCACATTTCCAATACCAAACACAATCTCAAAACCCATAACCTTTCCCTAATACAAATCCCAATCAACTTTCAGCACCAAATTCCGGTTTTTGTATTAACCAGTTAGACGATGATGAGCCAACAGAAAAAATTGTGAGTGCTAGTCGGTATTCGAAATTTGATCTTGGTCAATACCCGGACTTTGATCTTGATCAATACTCAGATTTTGATGATGTTTCAGAAGAAGAAACAGACCCTACGTGTAATGATTTTGATATTGGTCAATACCCGAATTTTGATGATGAAACAGCCGCTGTCGAGGAAGATGTTGTTGATGATAATGAGGAGGAAGTTACGACTGTGAATGAACATGTTGAACATCCATTCTGTAATTCATATAACCCTGAAGAAGAAAAAGAAGAAGAAGAAATCCCCGAAGAAAATGCCACGAGAGTATAACTGGAATTTGCCAGAATTACTTCAGATACCGGAAGAAGAGTTGGTAAAAATAGCAGTTGATTGTTACACAAAAATTATTCGTATCAAGAAAGATGATTGTTTTGATACAAAGGAAGACTTGAAGATAGCTTTGTATACGAAATGTGTGGAAGATGGCTATCAACTAAAAGTTAACAAATCAAGCAAATATCGTTTCGAAACAAGGTGTATCATTAACAAAAACTGTACGTGGCGTATGATTGCAAAGAGGATAAAAGATTGCGAAATATTTCAAGTTATGCCTTTTTTTGATAAACATACATGTTCAAGAACCCAAGTTTTTCCTCACCATAGACAGGCAAACAAAAAGGTGTTGGGTAGTTTTCTGGCTGAGTTAATGTTCTTGAATGGCAGGGTATATCGGGGACATGAAATTATGACTGACATGAATGCTCGGTTCAAGATTAGTATCTCATATTCTTAAGCTTGGAGAGCCAAATGTTATGCCTTGGAATTGTTGAGGGGGTTTCCAGAAGCATCGTTTGCCCAACTGCCGACTTATTGTCACAATTTAAAGCTAAAAAATCCTTGGTCGGTAACTCATATCAAAACAGATAGAGATTGACGCTTTGAGTTGATGTTTATCGCCATTGGTGCTGCGGTTAGTAAATCAATATAACTTTGTTGACTCATTTTTGTTAGTTACATGCATTTCACATTTAAATGATTATATTTCTTGTGTATATGATTTTGTAGATTCATTCGTTTATTACTTGCATGCACCCAGTTATTATAGTTGACGGAGCACATTTAAAAGGTTGATACCTTGGAGTAAACTTATTAGCAGTAGCCATGGATGCTAACAATAGGATACTACCAATAGCTTACGGGGTTGGCAAATCTGAAACCTCTGATTCATGGACATGGTTTATGGGGCATCTTAGGGATTGCATAAGTCCTATTAGCAATCTGACAATCATATCCGATAGGGAAAACTCAATTGACAACGCTGTTAGAAGGTGTTTCTCAGATGCTTTTCATGGACTTTGTGGTGTTCATTTATATAGAAATCTAAAATCAAGGTCTACTGGTATAAAAAATCACAAATGGACATATTGGAAGGCTGTAAAAGCTTATCGGGAAGTGGATTTTAATAAGCATATAAATTGTTTAAGACGTGTTTTGCCTCAGTGTGCTCAAACACTAGAAGATTTCGGGTTTGAAAGATGGTCAAGAGTACACCAACTTGGAGCAAGATATGGTTTCATGACGTCTAATAGTGCAGAATCAATCAACGCTCTAAGTCATCATTCCCGGAAATTACCCATTACTATGTTAATGGAGTTTTTTCGAGCCTCTATTCAACAGTGGTACTATAAGAAAAGAAACCATGCATATATTATTTCTTTAAATTCGTAAATTATCATATAATTTACTAAGTATTATTTATTTAAATTTACAGGAACATTGGAACATCGTGTTACACCATGGACTGAAAAAAAGATAACAAAACGTGTTGTGAAGTCAACGTCATGGAGAGTTGAACCATGTTCAAACACTTTGTTTGAAGTACTGGATAATAACTTAAATGGGCTTGTCGATCTAAATGCAAAGACGTGTAGTTGTATGAAATGGCAAACATCTGGTTATCCGTGTGGCCATGTTATAAAAGTTGCTCTTCATCTAAACCAAGATGATTCAAGTGCATATGCTATGGATTGCTACACTACAGAAGTATATCCACAGACTTATGCCGAGATTATCTACCCTATTCCACATCCTTCTGAGTGGGACATACCAGATGACTTACAAACAGTTTTGCCACCAGCCATGGATAGAAGGCTACCTGGCCGACCAAAAAGTCACGATCGTATACCGTCTAAGGGTGAAGAGAAGAAGAGATCGACATGTAGTCGGTGCAAGGAAAGTGGTCATACAAGGTTGACATATGGATCACCAGTGACATCACAATCATCTTTTCCTCTACCAAAATATGGATCATCATCAAAATCCAAAGCTCATATGGTGTCAAGCAAAAGGCAATCAAAATCAAAATCCCAATCACAACCGGCTTCTCCTTTTGGGACTATTAACTTAGGTGATTTTTAAATGCAAACGTTGTATTATGTGTATTTTATGTGTAAACTTTTAACATTTTCAGTTAGGCCCATGTATATTAGTAACTTGAGTTTGAACATTGCTATGATTTGTTCAGTTGTTATCACTTATTACACATTCATTTGACTATCGCAACGCGAATATGACTATCGCAACGCGAATATGACTATCGCAACGCGAATATGACTATCGCAACGTGAATTTGAATATCGCAACGGGATAATCGCAATGCGAAAATGACTATCGCAATGCGAATTTGACTATCGCAATGCGAAAATGACTATCGCAACGCGAAAATGACTATCGCAACGCGAATTTGACTATCGCAACGAGATAATCGCAACGCGAAATGACTATCGCAACGCAAATTTGATTATCGCAACGGGAATTTGACTATCGCAACGAGAAAATCGCAAAGTGTATTAGACTATCGCAACGCGAATATGATGCAGATTGAAATCAACAAATCAACTTTTACATTTCAATCAATTAAACAAGCACAAATAAGAATTATTTACACATCAATAATCAACTTTTAATCAATTAAACAAGCACAAATAATAATTATTTACACATCAATTAAACAAATAAGAATTATTTACACATCAATTAAACAAATCAACTCTTATTATATTATTTTTCTCATCAATTAAACAAGTAAGACTTTTAAGAATCAATTACAATAAAAATAGTGTACCCCAGACAGTTATTTATGCACATCAATTTCACGCAGCTCACTTCAGGATTAACCTGCAAAAACCAAACATTTGCTCAAACAACACTTTCTACACATCTAAAACCAACAAACAACAAATTATATTGAATTCTAGGTACTTAACAACACTTGAATTTGACTTATCAATTGTTTATAGACACTTTCATAACGCGGATACAGGTAGGCAGCGTCTCGCATATATCATTCTAGCCATAAAATGTCGAAACCACAAGCCTACTGCACCTCTATTTCTATCGGTGGGAGGTAGAAACTCTGTACTTCCTGTCGTCAAACGCTCCAAGCACATGCATACGAGAGGACCATAATCCCCTCTGACTTCTTGCGTTTGTTGTGACGCGGTCTCATCTCTGATAACTGTAATATTGAACTTCTTTAGCTTCTTGTTTCCAGAATAAGTCCAATAATTAATCGCATCCAAGAATTTAGCCAAATGAGAGATCCATCCCTTAATAATATCTCTCAAATCAGACAATGATATGTAATTTATCATGCTGTCATATACTATTGTCTTCAGGGATAGAAGCTGAAGCTCGACGAGAAGTCAATGAGTACGTTCCAAAACAGGGATAAACACCTACAATCATAAGTAATATTTTAATTATGCACTTATTTATAAACACCTTTAAAATATTTTAAAAAATAAATACTAACCTTATCGACCTCCCACCATGCAGGATAAAGTTTAGCTTGTCCATTAGCCAAACATATGATTCCTATCGTTGATTCTTCATGTGAACTACGTGAAAAGACGTCGGCATAATTGTATATCGCGTGTTTTTTTTATTTTTCTTGATTTTCCTTATTATTAGAAGACGTGACACCCATGCATCAATATGCTGTTTACAAAAAAAGACATATATTAGTGAATTACATAAATTAAAAAAAATTAATCAAAATGAAATATAAGAAGAAAAATATAAGACTTACCCCCCATCGAAATAGCCATTGTCTTCAACCCCTAATAACACACCCCACAAAGACCGATCAATCAATAAATGCATATCATCGTTAAGTTTGTATATGTCAACGTAACACCCCTGGCTCCGCTCATGTAGATAAAAATCAACTGCGGTCTCAGCCCAAAGGGTATTATCCAGAATTGTTTCCGGTAGTTTTTTCCTCTCCACTTCATCTGTCGGAATGGTACTGGCCGATAACTTATACGAAAGCCAACAGTCATCCATTGTGTCTGGCACGGGATGGGGTTTCTCAATAATTCGATATAATATGTCGTGTGAATCGGGCTCTAGAATGTTGGGAGGGACATCTTCAACGATGACAGGGGCCTCTTGAACGGTGGGAGGGGACTCTTGAGGGAAGATAGGGGCCTCTTGAACGATAGGAGAGGCCTCTTGAATAATGATAGGTGAGTCGGGCTTCTTCTTACGGAGTCTTCACACTATTGGGGTGAACGGAGACTTAATGGCACGTGCACGCCGTCTGATGCGTGAACCCCGTCGTGCAAGAAAAACCCGACGTAAAGCATCCACCTTATCGGGCCGCTAAAAATAAATTAATACATAAAATCAGTAAATAAACAGACATGATATTACACAGTGAAAACAAAGACAAATATGTTTCAAACTTGCACGGTATTCACCCAAGTCATTATTCTATCATAGTTCACAAAATGCATCAGATAACATTCCGGAAGTAAGCACTTATATAAACATTTAAAAGGATAACATATAGGTTTAGTGCATGTTCAAGGACAACATAAAGGGTAGTAGTTTATTCTTCAAACTTAAATTTGCAACACTATGAAGTTAGTATTTGACTTTGTCTTTTGGTTGAAGTAATGCAATCCATTCAAGTTTCAATTTGTAGAAGAAGAATAGTTTCTGAAACTTAAAATCGTAACACGAAACTTAAAATCGCAACATGAAAATGATTATCGCAACACGAATTTGACTATCGCAACGCGAAATGACTATCGCAACAAGAAAATCGCAACGCGAAACCAAAATCGCAACGCGAAACTAAATTCGCGTTGCGATAGTCATTTTCTCATTGCGATTTTCCTGTTGCGATAGTCAAATTCTCGTTGCGATAGTCATTTTCGCGTTGCGATAATCGTTTTCGCATTGCGATTGTCTCATTGCGATAGTCAAATTCGCGTTGCGATAGCCAAATTCGCGTTGCGATAATCATTTTCGTGTTGCGACTATTCTTCTTCTGCAAATTGAAACTTGAATGGATTGCATTACTTCAACCAAAAGACAAAGACAAATACTAACTTCACAGTGTTGCAAATTTAAGCTTGAAGAATAAACTACTACCGAATGAATTTACTAAGCAATCCAAAAGACAAATATGAATTTACTGACTTCAACTTAAAAGACAAAACAAAGACAAATACTAAGTTATTTTAGAACTATTTAGCAGTATTGGCAGCAACCGAATGAATTTACTAAGCAATCCAAGTGAAATGGTTAATCTAAGTGAAATTACGAGTAAATCAAGTTAAATGAAAAATCTTAAACTTACCTCGTTGCGTAGAGTATGAACCTCATTCTGCAACAATGCTACCATCTCACGTAGAGCCGCTACCTCACCACGTAAAGTAGATACCTCCTCACGCCATTCACCATTGTCATCGCGTAAAGTACTGACCTCCTAACGCAAGGCATTAACCTCATCACGTAACTCCCCTAACTCATCCCGTGGAGGTGAAGGTGGAGAACAGGGAGATAAATGTCGTGGCATCTTTGTCGGTCGCCTATCATGAGGTGATGGTGGAGAAGAGGCTCGATGATGTGACAAAATAGGTGATGGCTCTCTCGTTGTAGAGGTGTATAGTGTGGTCGATCAGGTGCTGGCTTTGGGTCAGGTGCTGGCTCTGGGTGAGGTGATGGCTCTCGAAGTGGAGGTTGCTCATCATCCGTGCCATCAAAAAAATGTTTACTAGCTTGCCACCAATCAGTGGCAAGCTCAGCCTCCGTGGGTGTCAGCCTCTGTAATGGAGTGTTGGCCTCCTAACAATATAAAAGCTCAAATAAAGTTAAACGTGTACTGGTAATAACTTGTTTATATATGGTAGTATTTGTGTTAACTTACATTATTTATTGTCGTATACCGTAGTAACTCTTCCCAAATCAACAGCCGTCGTTTCCTCTTCCAGGAAATAGCCCTAGGAATATCATTTGAAGTTTTGAATGCATATGTCTGGATGTCGGGAAAAGCCTCAAATATCCAAATCTATAAACAATATAATACACAAACATTAGTAATTGTTAAAATAATTAATTATAATTTTGGAAACATTATATAGAAATTCTTACCTTAAAGGCCCAAATAAAACCTGACAAAGTGTATTTGGAACCATCGCCACGCAAACTTTTACGGTCATCAAAGGCAGACGACAACTTATTCCAGGTAGCTTTCCATAGATACGAACCCCACGGAAATAGGTTCCATGCATTTAGGCCCTCTACCAATAATATTAGGTCCTTAGGAATAGGTTGTCTGCCCTCTCTACCTAAAAAGCCAGCATGCAAAAGTATTAAAAGGCATACTCGGACAACATCGACGTCATCCATCCGAGTAAAACCATCTTTCTTATTAAATAATCTCGTCAAGTCGTCGACGTGTAAATTCGGATTCTCCATTGACAGCTCAGGAAAAACCCGGAATAACCATGATGGGCGGGTAATATGACTAGTGTATCGACCTACATCATCGTGTCCGAAGCGTATACCAGTGATTAAGCAAAACTCCTCCCGCCTAAAACACGTATACGCCGGTGGAAAATGAAACCATATCTCTTCATTACCACGTTCTATACTCTCGGGTAGATTGCGTGTCATGGTCTGAAGCCACAAATGGGTCAACATAGCATCTCCACCCGGATGTTGTACTTTCAGCCATGGCCCGAAGTAAGTATCCTCAAACAATTGTCTTTGTACAGGTGAAAGCTTTGACGCAATTGTAGTGACTAGGCTTATTTTATTCCTTAAGGTCAATTGAGCCGAAAAAAAGTTCTACAAAAACAATAAACATACCAAGTTAGATATACCAAAAACTACACTGTGAAGATATACCAAAAACAATAATAAATATAAAGCGTAGTAGTTTATTCTTCAAACTTAATTTTGCAACACTGTGAATTTCGTATTTGTCTTTGTTTTTTGGTTGAAGTAATGCAATTCATTCAAATTTCAATTTGCAGAAGAAGAATAGTTTCTGAAACTTAAAATCGCAACACGAAAATGAAAATCGCAACGCGAATTTGACTATCGCAACACGAAATGGCTATCGCAACGCGAATTTTGTCGTTGTGATTTTCATTTCGCGTTGCGATTCTCGGTTTCAAATGGTCATTGTCTAAAATTGAAACTTGAATGAATTGCATTACTTCAACCAAAAGACAAAACAAAGACAAATACTAACTTCACAGGGTTAAAGACTAAACAGTAGCAGTATTGGCAGCAATCTATTATTGAAATTACTAGTAAACTTATCATTAATTTCAATATGAAAAACCTAATAATAATGCAAAAATTTCAAAATAAAAATAATTAAAAAAACTAACCCTCGGTGGTTGATTTGGTTGATTTTCCATTTCTGATCGTGAATGATTGTGAGGGTGGCTCTGAGAGAAGGAGATAGACAGATTTTGCCAGAGATGGGGACAGAATTCGCCGGAAATGGGGATGGATTTCGTCGGAGATGGGGACGGATGTCGCCGTAGAGAGTGAGAGATGGAGATGGGACTGAGTTGTGATTTAGGGTTTTAGGTTAAGAGTTGCGATTACGGGTAAATATTCATGTTTGGAATTCGAAAATAAAATACGCGTTGCGATACTAATGGCGCTTTGAAAATCGCATTGTGATTTTATATTATCGCGTTGCGATAGTCAGAATCTCGTTGTGATAGTCAGAATCGCGTTGCGATCACGTATTATTGCGTTGCGATAGTCCGAATCGCGTTGCGATAGTCAGAATCGCGTTGTGATCACGTGTTATCGCATTGCGATTAACATATTCGCATTGCGATTATCTAAAATCGCAACGCGGATTTCAAAAATCGCAATGCGATGGTCAAAATCGCATTGCGAATCTGGAAACTGAATTGCGATAATGGAGATCGCGCTGCGATTTTGTTGGTCATTTTGGCAAATCGTAAAAAAGTTGGTTAAAATCGTATATTATAAGGAATTTTCAGTCACTGAGATTATTTCTCTTTTAAATTTATATATTTGAATTGAAAGTTTTATATTATAGTGCAGTATCATTTAATTGAAAAACTGTCCTCATCAAAATTTTGTAGGTTTGATCCTTCAATTTCCATTAATTAACCGCGATCTACTACAACTGATTCATACACCTCTGTAAAGAGTAGGTGCTCTAACCTCTGATTAATGAATATCGGTACAAACCAACTTATCTTAATAGTTAAAGGAATCGTTGTTTTTTTAAGAGACTACAAGTTTAAGCACCACCTACTGCAGCAGGACGATGAGAATTTATTATCAAATTGATGAAAATATTTAAAACAAATACTATTTTATAATCGTTTTAACTTAATAAAAAAAATTAATGACAGCCGACCAAGACTCGAGGAATAGGATCGGCGTGTATGAAATCAACCTTAGGTAGTTTTGATATAATTTTCTTAGGTTAATGTTTCAAGGAAATTTAATTTATATGGATGTGACTATATAATGGAACGATTGTACACAAAAATGCGATTTAAATTTTGAGACAAAAAGTTTTAGATATTTAATATGTATTTAAATTAAAATGTAATTATCGAAAAGATTTCTTAAAAAATAAATTTATTTTTCAAATGATTTTTAAAAAAATATCGTCTTGATTAATTTGGGGTCTCCTTTTAAAATAAAATAAAACGCAGTTTGAAGAGTCACCACTAATCTTTGATCAGGGTGTAATTGGACACTCAAAATGTTTTGTCATTTTAATAAAATTTAATTTAAAAATTATTGAAACAACATTTTTACGGTCCACATTACAAAAAAATTTAATTTGGGAGTCGGTTACACGTGAGAAAGGATTAACACCCCACAACGCCCTAAATCGGTACCTAGTCGATTAATTAGTTATCTTTGCAATGAAATTTACGAATTCGAGTTTAATTTAGTTTAAGATCCATGCCAATAATATTCTTTGAATTTTAGAACGAAACATAATAATATTTAATTATTTCCTATCGGGAAGAAACAACATCTCATGCCTTAAAGTAATCATTTCCCACTCCAATCGAAATAAAAAAAATATTACAATTCCATTTCTAAAGTTCATTAACTCTAAATTCAAATGCATAAATACAAATAAAATAAAACAAATTAAATTTAATATTTCTTTTTAAACATATTCCTTGAATTTTAGGATGAAAAACCACAATATTTAATTATTTGCTATCGAGAAGAGAAGACCCCTCATGCCTTAAAGCAGTCATTTCTTACTCTATTCGAAATAAAGGAATATTACAATTCCATTCTAAAATTTGTTATTAATTCGAATGCATGAGTAATGATAAAAGTTAAATTAATTAAATACAAATTACTAATCATTTAAGAAAGAAGAAGGATGCTCGATTATTTAAAGATATCGAGATCAGACCTTTTATAAGTTCTAAAGATCTATTCTCGAAAAATTTAAATATATGAATATTTATTTTTCTCTCGTTTTCAAATTTTACGGGTAATAAAATTTTAGGGTTTTACTTGACGGGATACACTTTCATTTTAAAATTATCGGAAGTAATTTTCTTATATGTTAAGATAGTGACTTCACAACAATCTTAAAATGAAAGATTATTACCCTTAATCAAATTATTTGGTCGAATAAAGATATACTTATGAGGATAACATACATTTTACATGCAAAAAAATGTTTAGACCTATATGTATGAATAAACATATTTACACAACATTCATTATTTTTTTCTTTTTTTTAATAAATATATATATAATAAATATAATAATAAAATAGTATATTTATGAAAACAAATATATTAATAAAAACACCAATACACTAATATATTCATTAGATATTATCATTTTCACTCGAATCATTATTGAATTTTAAGACGAAATAGTGATATCTCTTTATTTCAATTGGGGTAATAAATTATTGTTTTAAGGCATGAAAGGTCATTTATTCTCGATTGGAAATAATTAGATATTATCGTTTTCTATCTTAAAATTATTTTGGTTGTTGTTATTTTGAATTATTAATGAACTTTAGAATGAAATTTTAATATTTCCTTATTTCGATTAGAGTAAGAATCGACTACTCTAAAGTATAGAAGGTCGATCATTCTCAATAGGAAATAATTAAATATTATTGTGTTTCATCTTGAAATTCAAAAGAATATTACTTGTAGGGGATCTTAAATTAAATTAGACTTGAATTCTTAAATTTCATTGCAAAGACAACTAATTAATTGACTAGGTATCGCTTTAGGGCGTTGTGGGGGTGTTAATCATTCCCACATGTAACCGACTCCTAAACACAAATTTTGGTAACACAGACCGCAAATTTGTTGTTTTAATTAAAATTAATATTTTTTAAAATGGAAAATATTTTTTTGGGTGCCAAATCACACCCTAATTAAAGGTTGGTGGCAATTCCTCGAATCATGTTTTATTATTTTGAAAAATCGTTTCGACATATACTAAAGTGTAAAGTAGTATCGGTACTCCATTGGGTATCGGTACCTATTTTGCATTATGGAATTTGAGCAATTTGGAAAACAACTGGCAGTATCGATACTACCTAGAGGGTATCAAAATTTCTCTTACCTTTGGTATCGGTACCACATGAACAATATTGATATTGTTCATGTAGTATGGATACTATAAAAATAGTATCGGTTCTACGTACCCAGAAAACCTATTTTGTGCTCAAATTCTAGTTCAATGGACTTTGAATTATTTTTGAAAATTTTGAACAAATTCAATCAAGTCCAAAAACATTTTGGCTTAATTTGTTATATCAAAATATTATAAAACATAGTTCAACAATCTCCTCATTTTTGATATAACAAAACATTTGAAAATTTGTTTTTGACAAAACTCCCCCTTAATAAAATATTTCATGAAAATATAAATATTTGGAAAATATTAAAGCTCCCCCTTTTTCATTCTTTAAATTGAAACTTTCAAACTCATACTTCTCCCCCTTTTTGTTATATCAAAAATAATTCAACTTTAAAGTTCAAGAATAACAATGTAGAGTAAGTGATAAATTTTAGCATAAAATCATTTGAAAAATCAAAGCTCCCCCTCAATAAATGCATTCCAAACAAAAGAAAATTGACTTTAAAGGCATGACACTTAAAAGACATTGAATTTCAACAAAGATGAACAAACATGTTATTAGCACATGAAGTTCAATATATCCAAGTCTAATATACTTCATGCAATATTAATTGTTGTATTTAAGTGCATGTGCATAAAGCTATCAAAAGATGTTATGCATTTGAAAAATTGATATCAATTGTTAGATATATATCATTTGCAACAAATTACATGCATCAACATTTAAATTAATGTCAAAAACTAAAAATTTGTACAAACAAACCATTAAAATTAATTTTGACCAAAATTAATTATGATGAACAAACATTTATGAAAAATCATTAAAACTTTAGAAAATGATCATCATAATACACTTTTCAACATACATGAGATGAAAAACATAAAATTATTTAAAATCAAAACTCATGCATGCATACAACAAATAGACAACCAATTAATCAAAACAAAAACATTAAGCTTAGAGGTTACCCATTCATTTTCAAGTGTGGCTAGAACATTTGAATGTCTTCACTTTCATCACCATTGCTCCCACACACCTACAAGAGACATTTAATTGGATTTTGATATCCAAATTGCTTTGGATCCTAGTTTCAATGCCTCTTGTTCCCTTAGGTACCCATACTTGTCTAATTCTAAAACATTTTCCTTTCTTTATAGGACAAGTACGGTCCATATGACCATGAAAATGGCAATGTGAACATTTTTCCATTTTTAACATAAATGAATTGTTTTTAGAAATGATTTGTTTTTCTTTTGTTAATCATTCAAGCTTAACTTTCAATTTAGGATTTTCTTTTTCCAAATCTTCAATTTTGGTTTTTGAAATCTCAGAATCATTTTTCAAAGTTTCATTTTGCTTTTTAAAATCCAATTTAGCTTTCAAGAGAAAATTATTTTCAACTTTGAATTTTGAAATCAATTTCTTATATTTGTAATTCATGGTCTCAAAATCCAAATACAATTCATCATAAGCATCTTGTAACTCATCAAAAGAATATGAATTTTATTCATTTGAGTTAGAAGTTACCTTAGGCTCTTCAAGAGCCATTAAACACGCTACCTTTGGTGGTTCTTTTTTGTCACCGTGAAGTTCTTCGAGCTTATTCCAAAGCTCCTTGTTATTTGAACAAGAATAAATGCCTTCATAGATATAGGGACCAAATGCACAAAACAATATGTGCATGACCTTGGCATTTTATTGAGCTTTCTTCCGTTCTTGGGCACTCCACTCCTTCGTCTTCTTCTTTAGAGAATAGTAGTCGTTCTCGATCATCTCCCAAGTATCAAGATCATTAGATTGGATGAATGGCTTCATTAATTTCTTCTAATGACGGTTGTTGGCTCCATTGAAGTATGGAGGCTTGTCGATCGGTTGGGAGTCTTTCATGTGGAATGAGCCGGAGGTAAAAGTCAACTTCTTGGTTGCAGCAAAAATAGAAAAAGCTTCTTCAAGGATCGTCTCAAGGTTGTTAGACCTTCTAATGAGTCAAGCTCTTATATCAATTATTGGGATTATCGATGAAGCTCAAATGATCAACCGACTAATTTGCCAATAGAGGGTGAATTGGTTTTTTAAGATTAAGGAATAAGAAGTATAAAGATGAGACAATTTGCACAATGATTTATAGTGGTTCGACTTCTCAACCAAGTCTACATCCACTACCTTACCTCCTCACTAAGGATTTTCTAACAAATTCATTAATTTGTTCTTTCTTTTTCCAAGATAAAGAGATAACCTTTACAACTCCCTAGCTTTTCAAAGGCTAAGCTAGAACCAATCCCCTTTACGAAAGGTTAAAAGATGTAAACAAGAAAAACCTCTCAAAAGGAAGGTGTTTACACAAATTAAGCTCACAAGAAAACAAATAAAAGATTTGCAATGAGCTCAAAACACAAATATTTACAAGAGAAAAGAAAATAAGAACGAAAAATTATTCTCTTGTGTTTGATTGCTTGTATAGGTGTTGTCCAACCTTCTTCAAGTGTCGTCAACTTGTTTTTATATGTTGGAATGAGTTTGTGGTCGTTTCTAGCCATTGAGGATGTTTTGGAGCCGTTGGGGATTAATTTTCTATAAAATAAAGCTACCCAGGACAGGGAGTATCGGTACTCCTTTAATGAGTATCGATACTACCTTTGTAATTTTTAAATAAACTAGCCGTTAAAGACTGTTGGGCTTGACCAGTATCAATATTGTGCTTCATGGTATCGATACTACTGTGTAAAGTAGTATTGGTACCCGCTTGGGTATCGATACCTATTTTGCATTATGGAATTTTAGCAATTTGGAAAACAACTGGTAGTATCGATACTACCTAAAGAGTATTGATACTTCTCTTACCTTTGGTATCGGTACCACATGAACAATATCAACATTGTTCATGTAGTATCGATACTGCAAGAACAATATCGGTACTATGTACCTAGAAAACATGTTTTGTGCTCAAATTCTAGTTTAATAGACTTTGAATAATTTTTGAAAACTTTTAACAAATTCAATCAAGTCCAAAAACATTTTGCCTTAATTTGTTATATCAATATATTATAAAACATAGTTCAACAATCTCCCTTTTTTTGATATAACAAAACATTTGAAAATTTATTTTTAACAAAACTCCCCCTTAATAAAATATTTCTTGAAAAAGGTAAATATTTGGAAAATATTAAAGCTCCATCTTTTTCATTATTGAAATTAAAATTTCCAAACTCATACTTGTCATTACACTTGTCACTAATGACACATGACACCATTTGATTTGATTGTTAAATTTATTTTAATTTATTAAAATTATGACTAAATTAATTGAATATATAAGTAACAATGATAAAATGTGTAATTATACCAAATATTTTAAATGTCACATCAGCTTCTCTGTTAAATATTAATGACAAGTGGTTTAATTGAATTCATTTAAATACTTGAGTGACATGATTGATAAAATTTCAAAAATAGTGATCAAAATAAAAATAGGCAATAGTTAGGTAATCATTGGTATAGTTTACATTTTATTTTAAATAATTTACCTTTAAAATTTTAACTAATTTATAATTATACGTTGAATCCTTTATAATTTTAAACTTTTATAAATTAAATAATGGTGTTCATCATTAATGATGTTCATCGGTTCTCATCGAGTGTGGCAGACTCATTCTTTGAATAAAATTTGTTTTTGAAGGTTTCAATATTGAGTTTACAAAGTAGTATATGTTCAAATAATATTGGCATTACTGGGCGATCATCTAGCAGAATTCAAAAGGTGGTGCAATTTCTTAGAGATAGGTTCTCGCTCAAGGATTTAGGTATGCTTAGTTTTTTCTTGGGGATTGAATTGCATAGTTCACGTGATTCTGTTGTGTTAAGCCAAAAGAAATTTGTGTTGGAGTTACTAAAGAAGACTGAAATGAAAGGTGTAGTAGGTTGTGCCATGCCAATGATTTTGGCTTCCAAGTTGTCAACAGATGAGGGGGAGTTCTTATCAGATGTTAGTGAATATCGTAGCATAGTTGGCTCTTTACTTTATGTATGTCATACATGTCCCGACTTAGCCTATAGTGTTGGAAATGATACACAATTGATGCATGCACCGCGTGAAACTCATATGTTGCAGTCAAGAGAATACTTCGATATTTGGCTGGAACTGTTGATTATAGTCTGTTGTTCCAACTGTTTGATGATGGGTTGATTGTTGTTGCATTTGCTGATGCTAATTAGGGTACAAATATAGATGACTGACGATCCATCTCTGGCTATGGGGTGTTTGTTGGTAAGTGTCTAGTTGTATGAAGCTATAAAAAGCAGAAAACTGTGTCGAGATCGACGATGGAAGTTGAGTACAAGTGTGTTGCAGATACTGCAGCGAAGTTACCTGGTGAGTGTTTTACTTGCTAGTCTCGGGTTGTATCAGCGTCAGGAACCGATGGTTTGGTGTGATAATACAGGTGTAATGGTGATGAGTGTAAACCCTGTTTATCATGTTCAATCTAAACATATTGACCTGGATGTTCACTTTGTTCGAGAGAATGTTGTTGATGGTCAGTTCAAGGTGAAGTACATACTAGTTGCACACCATGTTGCAGATGGTTTCACAAAAGCCTTGTCTAAGGCTGCGTTTGAGGAATTTCACAGGAAAGTGTGCGTGGTGTATGCTGTCTAAGCCAAGAACAAGATGGGAATGAGTAGGGGGAATGTTAGACTATTATTAGAAGAGAGTACACGTGTGTTGAGTGGTTAGCTAGTTTGTTAGGCAATTAGTTAGAGGTTAATGTACTTGGCAACCTCTATAAATGATGTATTTGTTGATGAATGAAAGTATCTAACCTTTCTGTGAATTCTCTATTCATTGTGTTTCTTAATAAACCGATATATAATATTTCCTTTATCCTATTAAAGTTGCCCCTTTTGTGTTTTAAAATTATCCCATTTAAATTGTACCATTGGAAAAAAAATCAACAACTTTTACAAGTCATTTTTCTCTTTCTACCCTTATTTTAGTTTCCCAATAAAATAAAATTTAACTTTTCTAGAATAAAATTATCATTTTAATATTTTTACAATACATATCTTACACAAACTTTTTCTTCCTAAAATTACGTAAAAAGTTAACAACAGACAACATAAATGGGACAAAGGGAACATGTGTTATATATAAAATATAAGTTAGTTTAGTGGTAGAGGCAAGTCCTCTCCCCTTCAGGACCGAGGTATGATTCCCACAACCTCTACTTCATCAATTTATTTTCACCGGGATTCGGTACAAAATACTCTATAATAATAATAATAATAAACAAAATCACTATTCAATTGAATTTCATGTGTTTATTATGTATACCTATTTAATACTATCAACTACATTTCTTTTATTTAAACAAACAATTTTATTAAAATATTCTAAGTAATTTTCTTATGTTTTATACTTCAAATAATTAATCTAAAATTTAATAGAGTAATCATATTTGGTCAGTTGGCTATTCGTTCCATCATATTCTCTTATATTGTGAATTATAAACTCATTAGGAGCCCTCCCCATCTCCTTCTTGGGTAGGATTAAGATTAGACTTACAATTTAAAGGGAAAAAAGCCTACTTTTATTGTGTTTTTCAAGGTATTAAATATTTAATACAGTATAAAAATCCATTATTAAATAAACTCATCTTACTCGTCGTATGTATGTATATTGTTCTCTTTACAATTAATGTATAATAAAATGATAGTACGAAGGAAACGAAATGAGTATATAAATGCACTGAATAAATGTATAGCATAAACTTCATGACAAATACTAGAATTTTCAAGTATTAACGCTATTCTTGGAAAAATAAAATAATAACTTAATTCTTTAAAATATATGTAATAGACAAACACAAAGTCAAGACATCACAATCATGTTGAACGACAGAGGCTTGGCGTCCAACAATATTTTAATTCAAGGAAACCCTGCTACTCAGATAAGTAGAGGTACTTATTTTGCAGGAAACATATAAGTAGAGGTACTTATAATAATGCATGGACGGATCCATTTAAGCTGGTGGAGGACCTGGCACAAAGGCAATGTCATTGAACTTCCAGTGCCCATCGTCCGCCTGAACCATGTTTTTGAACAATTCCTTAGTCCACCAGTTATCTGGTATTTTGTATTCGTCCAGTAAACCATCAGTGTATTTGTTTATGACGGCATTATCAAATCCAACTTCTTCTTCCAGTTTGAATTCTCCATTTTCTTGCTGCCCTGCAATTGCATGCTGGTAAGCCTCCAAATTGTGAGCACTAATATTCCATTTCAAATAGGGTGACTTGGTCGCGTCAAGCCCTAACTCTTTTCCCACATGGAAGTAGATTCCTGGTAAGAACGGGAGCTTTGGAACGTGGTCCGTCGAATTTACAATCCGGAGGATACGAAAATTCTCGAGTTTATCACAGACGCCACTGAAGAACATGTTCCCGATGCGGGGGCTCGCGATCGGAAAAGCAGTCACCACGAAGGCCTTATTCGGATTGCCTGCAGGCTTATTGAACCCATTGTGAGCAATGTCCATAGCGTTTAGGGTTGCAAGTGCAGCGCCCAGACTATGGCCTGTCACAGTTATGCTCACCTCCTCATTCTGATACATAGTTATCAGCTGCTGCAACACTTTACAAACCTGACGGACCATTAATAGCAAATTAATGAACTGTTAAGTCATCATATACGTACGTATACGTAAATGTGTATGTACATGGATACATGTAAAGATTTACCTGTTCCCTGGCGCTGGTTTCGGCATAAGGGGAATTTGCAATTGACTTTGTATAGATGTTGTAAAAACCAGCATGCACCTGAACAATGTCGTGTCCGAACAATTCTTTAGCCGATGTTTGAAAAATATTAGCATCGTTAGCCCACTCGGTGTGTGTTATGGTTCCCCTCCACGAAACGAGAATATCCCTCCTTCCCAGAGCAGCTTTTCCTTGGTCGGTGGCCACCGCGACATATCCGAAATAGGCAACTTCATCGGCAGCTGTAGCAGCATATATAAAGCTCACCACTTTATAATGGTAAGAGTTACCGGTTTCGTGACCAACCCTAGCGAAAAACTCATCAGCAGGGTATAGGCTATGGGCATAACCCTTGGATGCCCTAATCCCATTGAAAGCATCACCGGCGGCTCCGGCCCTTTGACAATAGTGAATGAGATAGCGGCGGAGATCGATATCCAGAGGGCGCAACAGACCCTCCCAGTTATTCTCTCCGCTAAGTTCTCTCCATCGAGAAGCTATTGCCATAGTTGTTTTATCTTCTTTGGTTTATAAACTCTAAACTTTCTTTGTAAGGATGCTCTCGTAGCTTTGTTGTGCATGCTTTATATACACTGGGCAGCGGACATCAACGTCCTGTAATGAATAATACAGTAGAAAAACAGGTAATGTATCCATATTTTTAACATGTCAAATAAACTTTTCCTTAAAGCTTGATGGACCCATGAGCCTTGATGAGTAGGTAGCATCGTCCAATCAAATCCAGCCCTTCACATAGTACCAATGCCAGATATATGCATTAACTATATCCATTATGAAATCTAAATTTTATTTGATTAATTATCTATTTCATTAGTAATTTTTCATACAAAAAATTTATATTATTAACAAATATATATATATATATATATATATATATATATATATATATATATTCTCTTTAAAAATTTATATTTATAAATATATTCTTATTTTTACCAGTTGATTTATTGATTTTTACACGTCATGTTTCTTTTTGCATACATGTTTAAAATTAATAAATGTTTATTTGTCAAAAAAATTGATAAGAGTTTTTTCAAACACTATTTATTAAGATTTATTTATTTTATTAAAAATAAGTATTTGTTAGTTGTTTATATACGCGACGAATGTAAATGAGAAAATAATATTTAAAAATAAATGTATATTATAGTATATTATCATTTAATTGACTAACTGTCATCGTCAAAATTATGTAGGTTTGACCCTTCAATTTGCATTAATTAACCGCGGTCTACTACAACTGATTCATGCACCACTGAAAAGAGTAGGTGATCTAGACTCGGATTAATGAAAATCAGTACAAATCAATTTATCTTAGTGATTAAAGAAGTCGATGTTGTTTTTAGAGGTCACAGATTTAAACACCAACAACTGTAACATGATGATTGAACGTTCATTGTCAAATGAATAAGAGTATTTAAAACAAATATTATTTTATAATCGCTTAACTTAATTAAAAAAATTAATAACAACCGACCAAGACTCGAGGAATAGGATCGGCGTGTATGAAATCTAACCCTAGGTAGTTTTGATATAATTTTCTCAGGTTAATGTTTCAATGGAATTTAATTTCTACGGATGTGACTATATACTGGAACGATTGTACACAAAAATGTGATTCAGATTTTGAGACAAAATGTTTTAGATATTTAATATGTATTTAAATTAAAATATATATATTATATTTAAAATAAATTCAAATGAGTTACGTTTGTGTGATTTTATAATTAAAAATTAATCACATCAAATGTTTCTAAATTATTTTGTTAGTTTTAAATCAATACTACCTAGAGCGTATCAATATTTCTCTTACCTTTGGTATCAGTACCACATGACAATATTGATATTGTTCATGTAGTATAGATACTATAAAAACAGTATCGGTTCTACGTACCCAGAAAACCTATTTTGTGCTCAAATTCTAGTTCAATGGACTTTGAATTATTTTTGAAAACTTTGAACAAATTCAATCAAGTCCAAAAACATTTTGGCTTAATTTGTTATATCAAAATATTATAAAACATAGTTCAACAATCTCCTCCTTTTTGATATAACAAAACATTTGAAAATTTGTTTTTGGCAAAACTCCCCCTTAATAAAATATTTCATGAAAATATAAATATTTGGAAAATATTAAAGCTCCCCCTTTTTCATTCTTTAAATTGAAAATTTCAAACTCATACTTCTCCCTCTTTTTGTTATATCAAAAATAATTCAACTTTAAAGTTCAAGAATAACAATGAAGAGTAAGTGATAAATTTTATCATAAAATCATTTGAAAAATCAAAGCTCCCCCTCAATAAATGCATTCCAAACAAAAAAAAATTGACTTTAAAGGCATGACACTTAAAAGACATTGAATTTCAACAAAGATGAACAAACATGTTATTAGCACATGAAATTCAATATATCCAAGTCTAATATACTTCATGCAATATTAATTGTTGTATTTAAGTGCATGTGCATAAAGCTATCAAAAGATGTTATGCATTTGAAAAATTGATATCAATTGTTAGATATATATCATTTGCAACAAATCACATGCATCAACATTTAAATTAATGTCAAAAACTAAAAATTTGTACAAACAAACCATTAAAATTAATTTTGACCAAAATTAATTATGATGAACAAACATTTATGAAAAATCATTTAAACTTTAGAAAATGATCATCACGATACACTTTTCAACAGACAAGAGATGAAAAACATAAAATTATTTAAAATCAAAACTCATGCATGCATACAACAAATAGACAACCAATTAATCAAAACAAAAACATTAAGCTTAGAGGTTACCCATTCATTTTCAAGTGTGGCTAGAGCATTTGAATGTCTTCACTTTCATCACCATTGCTCCCACAGTCCTACAAGAGACATTTAATTGGATTTTGGTATCCAAATTGCTTTGGATCCTAGTTTCAATGCCTCTTGTTCCCTTAGGAACCCATACTTGTCTAATTCTAAAACATTTTCCTTTCTTTATAGGACAAGTACGTTCCATATGACCATGAAAATGGCAATGTGAACATTTTTCCATTTTTAACATAAATGAATTGTTTTTAGAAATGATTTGTTTTTCTTTTGTTAATCATTCAAGCTTAACTTTCAATTTAGGATTTTCTTTTTCCAAATCTTCAATTTTGGTTTTTGAAATCTCAAAATCATTTTTCAAAGTTTCATTTTGCTTTTCAAAATCCAATTTAGCTTTCAAGAGAAAATCATTTTCAACTTTGAATTTTGAAATCAATTTCTTATATTTGTAATTCATGGTCTCAAAATCCAAATACAATTCATCATAAGCATCTTGTAACTCATCAAAAGAATATGAATTTAATTCATTTGAGTTAGAAGATACCTTGGGCTCTTCAAGAGCCATTAAACACGCTACCTTTGGTAGTTCTTTTTTGTCACCGTGAAGTTCTTCGAGCTTATTCCAAAGCTCCTTGTTATTTGAACAAGAATAAATGCCTTCATAGATATAGGGACCAAATGCACAAAACAAGATGTGCATGACCTTGGCATTTTATTGAGCTTTCTTCATTTCTTGGGCACTCCACTCCTTCGTCTTCTTCTTTAGAGAATAGTAGACGTTCTCGATCATCTCCCATGTATCAAGATCATCAGATTGGATGAATGGCTTCATTAATTTCTTCTAATGACGGTTGTTAGCTCCATTGAAGTATGGAGGCTTGTCAATCGGTTGGGAGTCTTCCAAGTGGAATGAGCCGGAGGTAAAAGTCAACTTCTCGGTTGCAACAAAAATAGAAAAAGCTTCTTCAAGGATCGTCTCAAGGTTGTTAGACCTTATAATGAGTCAAGCTCTTATATCAATTGTTGGGATTATTGATGAAGCTCAAATGATCAAGCGACTAATTTGCAAATAGGGGTGAATTGGTTTTTTAAGATTAGGGAATAAAAAGTATAAAGATGAGATAATTTGCACAATGATTTATAGTGGTTCGACTTCTCAACCAAGTCTACATCTACTACCTTACCTCCTCACTAAGGATTTTCTAACAAATTCACTAATTTGTTCTTTCTTTTTCCAAGATAAAGAGATAACCTTTACAACTCCCTAGCTTTTCAAAGGCTAAACTAGAACGAATCCCCTTTACAAAAGGTTAAAAGATGTAAACAAGAAAAACCTCTCAAGTGTCTAGTTGCATGAAGCTATAAAAAGCAGAAAACTGTGTCGAGATCGATGATGGAAGTTGAGTACAAGTGTGTTGCAGATACTGCAGCGGAAGTTACATGGGTGAGTGTTTTACTTGCTGGTCTCGGGTTGTATCAGCGTCAGGAACCGGTGGTTTGGTGTGATAATACAGGTGTAGTGGCGATGAGTGTAAACCCTGTTTATCATGCTCAGTCTAAACATATTGACCTGGATGTTCACTTTGTTCGAGAGAATGTTATTGCTGGTCAGTTCAAGGTGAAGTACATACTAGTTGCACATCATGTTGCAGATAGTTTCACAAAAGCCTTGTCTAAGGCTGCGTTTGAGGAATTTCACAGGAAAGTGTGTGTGGTGTCTGTTGTCTAAGCCAAGAACAAGATGGGAATGAGTATGGGGAATGTTAGATTGTTATTAGAAGAGAGTACACGTGTGTTGAGTGGTTAGCCATTTTGTTAGTGGTTAGCTAGTTTGTTAGGCAATTAGTTAGAGGTTAATGTACTTGGCAACCTCTATAAATGATGTATCTGTTGATGAATGAAAGTATCTAACCTTTCTGTGAATTCTCTATTCATTGTGTTTCCTAATAAACCGATATATAATACTTCCTTTATCCTATTAAAGTTGCCCCTTTTGTGTTTTAAAATTATCCCATTTAAATTGTACCATTGGAAAAAAAATCAACAACTTTTACGAGTCATTTTTCTCTTTCTACCCTTTTTTAGTTTCCCAATAAAATAAAATTTAATTTTTCTAGAATAAAATTGTCATTTTAATATTTTTACAATACATATCTTACACAAACTTTTTCTTCCTAAAATTACGTAAAAAGTTAACAATAGACAACATAAATGGGACAAAGGGAACATGTGTTATATCTAAAATATAAGTTAGTTTAGTGGTAGAGGCAAGTCCTCTCCCCTTCAGGACCCAGGTATGATTCCCACAACCTCTACTTTATCAATTTATTTTCACCGGGATTCGGTACAAAATACTCTATAATAATAATAATAATAAACAAAATCACTATTCAATCGAATTTTATGTGTTTATTAAGTATACCTATTTAATACTATCAACTACATTTCTTTTATTTAAACAAACAATTTTATTAAAATATTCTAAGTAATTTTCTTATATTTTATACTTCAAATAATTAATCTAAAATTTAATAGAGCAATCATATTTGGTCAATTGGCTATTCGTTCCATCATATTCTCTTATATCGTGAATTATAAACTCATTAGGAGCCCTCCCCATCTCCTTCTTAGGTAGGATTAAGATTAGACTTACAATTTAAAGGGAAAAAAGCCTACTTTTATTGTGTTTTTCAAGGTATTAAATATTTAATACAGTATAAAAATCCATTATCAAATAAACTCATCTTACATGCGTATGTATGTATATTGTTCTCTTTACAATTAATGTAAGAAAATGATAGTACGAAGGAAACGAAATGAGTATATAAATGCACTGAATAAATGTATAGCATAAACTTCATGACAAATACTAGAATTTTCAAGTATTAACGCTATTCTTGGAAAAATAAAATAATAACTTAATTCTTTAAATATATGTAATAGACAAACACAAAGTCAGACATCACAATCATGTTGAACGACAGAGGCTTGGCGTCCAACAATATTTAATTCAAGGAAACCCTGCTACTCAGATAAGTAGATGTACTTATTTTGCAGGAAACATATAAGTAGAGGTACTTATATAATGCATGGACGGATCCATTTAAGCTGGTGGAGGACCTGGCACAAAGGCAATGTCATTGAACTTCCAGTGCCCATCGTCCGCCTGAACCATGTTTTTGAACAATTCTTTAGTCCACCAGTTATCTGGTATTTTGTATTCGTCCAGTAAACCATCAGTGTATTTGTTTATGACGGCATTATCAAATCCAACTTCTTCTTCCAGTTTGAATTCTCCATTTTCTTGCTGCCCTGCAATTGCATGCTGGTAAGCCTCCAAATTGTGAGCACTAATATTCCATTTCAAATAGGGTGACTTGGTCGTGTCAAGCCCTAACTCTTTTCCCACATGGAAGTAGATTCCTGGTAAGAACGGGAGCTTTGGAACGAGGTCCGTCGAATTTACAATCCGGAGGATACGAAAATTCTCGAGTTTATCACAGACGCCACTGAAGAACTTGTTCCCGATGCGGGGGCTCGCGATCGGAAAAGCAGTCACCACGAAGGCCTTATTCGGATTGCCTGCAGGCTTATTGAACCCATTGTGAGCAATGTCCATAGCGTTTAGGGATGCAAGTGCAGCGCCCAGACTATGGCCTGTCACAGTTATGCTCACCTCCTCATTCTGATACATAGTTATCAGCTGCTGCAACACTTTACAAACCTGACGGACCATTAATAGCAAATTAATGAACTGTTAAGTCATCATATACGTACGTATACGTAAATGTGTATGTACATGGATGCATGTAAAGATTTACCTGTTCCCTGGCGCTGGTTTTGGCATAAGGCGAATTTGCAATTGACTTTGTATAGATGTTGAAAAACCGGCATGCACCTGAACAATGTCGTGTCCGAAAATGTCGTGTCCGAACAATTCTTTAGCCGATGTTTGAAAAATATTAGCATCGTTAGCCCACTCGGTGTGTGTTATGGTTCCCCTCCACGAAACGAGAATATCCCTCCTTCCCAGAGCAGCTTTTCCTTGGTCGGTGGCCACCGCGACATATCCGAATAGGCAACTTCATCGGCAGCTGTAGCAGCATATAAAGCTCACCACTTTATAATGGTAAGAGTTACCGGTTTCGAGACCAACCCTAGCGAAAAACTCATCAGCAGGGTATATAGGCTATGGGCATAACCCTTGGATGCCCTAGTCCCATTGAAAGCATCACCGGCGGCTCCGGCCCTTTGACAATAGTGAATGAGATAGCGGCGGAGATCGATATCCAGAGGGCGCAACAGACCCTCCCAGTAATTTTCTCCGCTAAGTTCTCTCCATCGAGAAGCTATTGCCATAGTTGTTTTATCTTCTTTGGTTTATAAACTCTAAACTTTCTTTGTAAGGATGCTCTCGTAGCTTTGTTGTGCATGCTTTATATACACTGGGCAGCGGACATCAACGTCCTGTAATGAATAATACAGTAGAAAAACAGGTAATGTATCCATATTTTTAACATGTCAAATAAACATTTCCTTAAAGCTTGATGGACCCATGAGCCTTGATGAGTAGGTAGCATCGTCCAATCAAATCCAGCCCTTCACATTGTACCAATGCCAGATATATGCATTAACTATATCCATTATGAAATCTAAATTTTATTTGATTAATTATCTATTTCATTAGTAATTTTTCATACAAAAATTTTATATTATTAACAAATGTATATATATATATATTCTCTTTAAAAATTTATATTTATAAATATATTCTTATTTTTACCAGTTGATTTATTGATTTTTTACACGTCATGTTTCTTTTTGAATACATGTTTAAAATTAATAAATGTTTATTTGTCAAAAAAATTGATAAGAGTTTTTTCAAACACTATTTATTAAGATTTATTTATTTTATTAAAAATAAGTATTTGTTAGTTGTTTATATACGCGACGAATGTAAATGAGAAAATAATATTTAAAAATAAATGTATATTATAGTATATTATCATTTAATTGACTAATTGTCATCGTCAAAATTATGTAGGTTTGACCCTTCAATTTGCATTAATTAACCGCGGTCTACTACAACTGATTCATGCACCACTGAAAAGAGTAGGTGATCTAGACTCGGATTAATGAAAATCAGTACAAATCAATTTATTTTAGTGATTAAAGAAGTCGATGTTATTTTTAGATGTTACAGATTTAAACACCAACAACTGTAACAAGATGATTGAACGTTCATTGTCAAATGAATAAGAGTATTTAAAACAAACATTGTTTTATAATCGCTTAACTTAATAAAAAAAATTAATAACAACCGACCAAGACTCGAGGAATAGGATCGGCGTGTATGAAATCTAACCCTAGGTAGTTTTGATATAATTTTCTCAGGTTAATGTTTCAATGGAATTTAATTTCTACGGATGTGACTATATACTGGAACGATTGTACACAAAAGTGTGATTCAGATTTTGAGACAAAAAGTTTTAGATATTTAATGTGTATTTAAATTAAAATATATATATTATATTTAAAATAAAATCAAATGAGTTACGTTTGTGTGATTTTATAATTAAAAATTAATCACATCAAATGTTTCTAAATTATTTTGTTAGTTTTAAATCAATCTTAAAATTTTAAAAACACTTTAATTTCATCTTAAACTATCAAATCATGCTAACAAATTATACTTTTTTAACTAAAATTATTTACTTGATTGTTAAAATTATACTTTTTTGATCCCTTAAAAATAACAAAAGCATGGATTTTACAGTGTACAAAAGCAACAAACTAAGTTAAATTAAAATTACCAAGCCATTAGAAAGATAAAGAATATTCAATTATTTAAAAATATCGAGACCAAATCTTTAGTTCAGTTCTAACGACCTTTTCTCAACAAATTTAAATAACCGAGCATTTCCTTTTCTTTCACTCCCAAATTTTAATGTGAAGAATCAATTTTTTTGGTAGTGAAAATGACGGGATACACTTGTAATTTAAAATCGTCAAGAACAACTTTCCTGTAAGTTAAGAAAAGCCATTCCGATAATTTTAAATTAAAAGAGTATTACCCTTAATCCGATTATGTGATTAGGTCGAGTTATGCACGTGAGGTTATCATACATTTCATATGAAATGATGTAATGTGATTTGCTACTAAATTAATTGCATACTCATACATGTGTAAACATATCATCATGCGAAGTAAATATAAACACTTAATTTAAGAAAACAACTCTAATAATGGACTAAGTTAAAATAGATTTAAATTTAAAGAATTAATCTAAAAATCTAAATTATGACTAAAACATAAAAGCAACACAATTACATACCAAATATAAAAATACGAAAATCTTACTTGAATAAAGAAAGGGGGTCAAAATAAAATTTTTAAAGTAATGAGCCAGAAGTACAATCAATGAAAAATTCGATTAAACACACAGAATGGACTAAAATAGAACATGCGAAACATAAAGCTCAAATGTCTAAAAAGCAGCAAAAATTAAATATACTAACATTTGGGACCAATATTAAATAAATGCAAAACAAGGTTACAAAATCAGAAACGCAGAAGCATGATTCATGGACCAAAATTAGACGCGCGTAAAATATAAAGACTAAATTAAAAATATAAAAGGCTTGATTCTAGGACTAAAAGGAATTATAAGCAAAAAACAAATGGCTCGTACAACAAATAAACCAAACGCCAATGGATGCCCTAAACTGCTTAAACTACGTTGTTCTAGCTGAACCTTAAATAATATCTAACCTAAAGACAAAACCCTAACAACTAAACCAAACAAATTCCCCCTTTCTCTGCGCCGTTTCTCAACTCTCCAAACTCTCCCCATTTTTTCTCCTTCACCGAGAAAACCCACAAAACCAACGCGCTCCCTCTCCCCGACGAACACCATCGAGAGCTTCAAAGCTCTACAACGCCTCTCGCACCACTGGTCACCGGCGAGTCAAACGGGGAACGAAACCTAAACTAAACCCCAAATCTAAAAACAACAACTTTACCCTAAAACCCACGACCACACCAGGCCGTCGTGGCCTCCGCCCTATAGCCGTAAATCGGTGACGTTCAGACCCCGATCTCCCTCTAAAATGACCTAAGATCGACAACAACACAAACGAAGGAAGGTAAGAACTCACCTCACTCTTTACCTTTACTTGCTTTGAAGAGCCCTTAATACGTTTATTGTATTGCTTCTGCTTGGGTTCCCCTGTCAACTGAGGGTCCAGCTATTCAAAGAGAAGGGCGCTCCAACGGACCCGATATGAGGTCGAAGAGAACCGAGCCACCCAGGTAAGTCCACTTCTTCCTTTTGGTTTCATTTTGATTTAGAAATGTTCTTTTGAAAATATGTTGTTCTTGTATGTTTCTTCGAATGATTAGAAATGAAAGTAATGCTTGATGATTTTCTGTGTTGTTGTTTTTTTTAAAAATGGATGCAAGAAAAATCGTTTTTATTTCTTTTGGAACTCTATGCTTACACGAACGAAGGGGAGCCCCCTGTTTTTACAATGTTTTCCCAACAGAAAATTCAAGATGGCCAGCAGAAACCCCCTTCTGTTACCATTTTTGTTCTCCTCTCCGTCCCCCCACTCGGTTTCATTTTCAGTCCCCTCTCTAGTTGATTTTTGCTTTCTGTTTTATGTGTCTTTCGTCCTGCTCCTTGCTTGGTGTGCTTGCAGGTCACGGGTGCGAGCTGGTCACGGGGCTTCAGCTGCCTGGGCACGGGTGATGGGGAACAACCCCGAGGGACTTCACATGGGTAGCACTTGGTTGGTTCGCGCACTGTCTTGGAGTTCTGAGTGCGTTGGGAGCCATTGGCACAGGGTCTTCACGCGTGGAACGTGGGCAGCACGGGCTGCTGGGGTCTCGTGCATCGTGGAGAAGTGAGTTCATGTGTGCTCGGTTGTCTTGGTGACTGAGCGTGGCATTGCTTTGGGCTTGCTGTTTGGTGGGTTGTGGGGCATGCTGCTCGGTTGGAGTGCTGTTGATAACCTTGAGGACTTCACGTGGGAGACACTTGGGTGTTGTGGAGGATGGGCACGGGAATGTGGGGAGCTGAGCTGGAGCTGGAGCTGCTGCACATCCTGGGGCTTCACGTGAGGAGTATCTCTAATAGAGTACTAGATCGGGTCTTGATGTAATTATTGATGGGCTTTGTTTGTTGGGCCTCGGGTATATTGAGTCTTGTAATTTGAGTCTAGTTTGGGCTCAATGGACTTTGGACACTTAATTTGTATTTGTGATTGAATTTCAATTTGTGTCCCGATTTCCATATATGATTCCAATCCCAATCGAGCACCTGAAGCCTTCAAATGCAAAATTCCACGCTCCATTATTTGAATTAAATCTTCATCGAGCACAAACATCTCCAAATTAATTCTCGTTAATCATCAAGTGAATTTAAATGGCCCGGACAAAATTAGGGTATTACATATTGATAACATGGTTTTATGGCATTTTGATTTTGACATTGAAATGCATGAATTGTATTGCACTGTTTATTGTTTTAATTGCCTCACTAAGTATATACTTAGTGTGTGATGATTTTCACGCGTGGGTAAAAAGCCAATAGTGGAATAAAGAGTTCAAGTTGACATCAAGCATCGAGGAGTATATTTTAATATCAGTAAGACATCCTATGATGAAATTTTGACTTAGATAGTGGCATGTAATTAATAATGTTCAATTTATTTTGTTGAACTAATTTTGCAAACAAAATGGTAAATTTATAGTGATGAAAGGTTAAGTTTTTATGAGTTTTATGTATTTTTTGGAAATTACTGTAGCAGTGCATTGATGCATTGTAGCAGTGCATCAATACACATTTTAAGTTCGAATTTTTGGTCCATCGGTACACTGTTCATTGTTCACGGGGTACTGTTCATACGTATATTACTGTTCATGAAAAAGTATTTTTTTCAAATTTGTTATAACAAACATAATTCATCAATATATACTTGTATTTTATTAATATAAGTTCAAATGTGTTGATTTAGTAAGAACGTTGTTTTAAAAAGTTAATGTGATATCTCGGATTCGTATCCGGGTCGGGTACGGGTTGGGGTGTTACATTAATACTATCAACTACATTTCTTTAATTTAAACAAACAATTTTATTAAAATATTCTAAGTAATTTTCTTATGTTTTTATACTTCAAATAATTAATCTAAAATTTAATAGAGCAATCATATTTGATCAGTTGGCTATTCGTTCCATCATATTCTCCTATATCATAAATTATAAACTCATTAGTAGCTCTCCCCATCTTCTCCTTGGGTAGGATTAAGATTAGACTTACAATTTAAAGGGAAAAAGCCTACTTTTATTGTGTTTTAAAAGGTATTAAATATTTAATTCAGTATAAAAATCCATTATTAAATAAACTCATCTTACTCGTGCGTATGTATGTATATTGTTCTCTTTACAATTGATGTATAATAAAATGATAGTACGAAGGAAACGAAATGAGTATATAAATGCACTGAATAAATGTATGGCATAAACTTCATGACAAATACTAGAATTTTCAAGTATTAACGCTATTCTTGGAAAAATAAAATAATAACTTAATTCTTTAAAATATATGTAATAGACAAACACAAAGTCAAGGCATCAAAATCATGTTGAACGACAGAGGCTTGGCGTCCAACAATATTTTAATTCAAGGAAACCCTGCTACTCAGATAAGTAGATGTACTTATTTTGCAGGAAACATATAAGTAGAGGTACTTATAATAATGCATGGACGGATCCATTTAAGCTGGTGGAGGACCTGGCACAAAGGCAATGTCATTGAACTTCCAGTGCCCATCGTCCGCCTGAACCATGTTTTTGAACAATTCTTTAGTCCACCAGTTATCTGGTATTTTGTATTCGTCCAGTAAACCATCAGTGTATTTGTTTATGACGGCATTATCAAATCCAACTTCTTCTTCCAGTTTGAATTCTCCATTTTCTTGCTGCCCTGCAATTGCATGCTGGTAAGCCTCCAAATTGTGAGCACTAATATTCCATTTCAAATAGGGTGACTTGGTCGCGTCAAGCCCTAACTCTTTTCCCACATGGAAGTAGATTCCTGGTAAGAACGGGAGCTTTGGAACGTGGTCCGTCGAATTTACAATCCGGAGGATACGAAAATTCTCGAGTTTATCACAGACGCCACTGAAGAACATGTTCCCGATGCGGGGGCTCGCGATCGGAAAAGCAGTCACCATGAAGGCCTTATTCGGATTGCCTGCAGGCTTATTGAACCCATTGTGAGCAATGTCCATAGCGTTTAGGGTTGCAAGTGCAGCGCCCAGACTATGGCCTGTCACAGTTATGCTCACCTCCTCATTCTGATACATAGTTATCAGCTGCTGCAACACTTTACAAACCTGACGGACCATTAATAGCAAATTAATGAACTGTTAAGTCATCATATACGTACGTATACGTAAATGTGTATGTACATGGATACATGTAAAGATTTACCTGTTCCCTGGCGCTGGTTTTGGCATAAGGGGAATTTGCAATTGACTTTGTATAGATGTTGTAAAAACCAGCATGCACCTGAACAATGTCGTGTCCGAACAATTCTTTAGCCGATGTTTGAAAAATATTAGCATCGTTAGCCCACTCGGTGTGTGTTATGGTTCCCCTCCACGAAACGAGAATATCCCTCCTTCCCAGAGCAGTTTTTCCTTGGTCGGTGGCCACCGCGACATATCCGAAATAGGCAACTTCATCGGCAGCTGTAGCAGCATATATAAAGCTCACCACTTTATAATGGTAAGAGTTACCGGTTTCGAGACCAACCCTAGCGAAAAACTCATCAGCAGGGTATAGGCTATGGGCATAACCCTTGGATGCCCTAGTCCCATTGAAAGCATCACCGGCGGCTCCGGCCCTTTGACAATAGTGAATGAGATAGCGGCGGAGATCGATATCCAGAAGGCGCAACAGACCCTCCCAGTTATTCTCTCCGCTAAGTTCTCTCCATCGAGAAGCTATTGCCATAGTTCTCTCGTAGCTTTGTTGTGCATGCTTTATATACACTGGGCAGCGGATATCAACGTCCTGTAATGAATAATACAGTAGAAAAACAGGTAATGTATCCATATTTTTAACATGTCAAATAAACATTTCCTTAAAGCTTGATGGACCCATGAGCCTTGATGAGTAGGTAGCATCGTCCAATCAAATCCAGCCCTTCACATTGTACCAATGCCAGATATATGCATTAACTATATCCATTATGAAATCTAAATTTTATTTGATTAATTATCTATTTCATTAGTAATTTTTCATACAAAAATTTTATATTATTAACAAATGTATATATATATATATATATTCTCTTTAAAAATTTATATTTATAAATATATTCTTATTTTTATCAGTTGATTTATTGATTTTTTACATGTCATGTTTCTTTTTGAATACATGTTTAAAATTAATAAATGTTTATTTGTCAAAAAAAATTGATAAGAGTTTTTTCAAACACTATTTATTAAGATTTATTTATTTTATTAAAAATAAGTATTTGTTAGTTGTTATATACGCGACGAATGTAAATGAGAAAATAATATTTAAAAATAAATGTATATTATAGTATATTATCATTTAATTGACTAATTGTCATCGTCAAAATTATGTAGGTTTGACCCTTCAATTTGCATTAATTAACCGCGGTCTACTACAACTGATTCATGCACCACTGGAAAGAGTAGGTGATCTAGACTCGGATTAATGAAAATCAGTACAAACCAATTTAGTTTAGTGATTAAAGAAGTCGATGTTGTTTTTAGATGTTACAGATTTAAACACCAACAACTGTAACAAGATGATTGAACGTTCATTGTCAAATGAATAAGAGTATTTAAAACAAACATTGTTTTATAATCGCTTAACTTAATAAAAAAAATTAATAACAACCGACCAAGACTCGAGGAATAGGATCGGCGTGTATGAAATCTAACCCTAGGTAGTTTTGATATAATTTTCTCAGGTTAATGTTTCAATGGAATTTAATTTCTACGGATGTGACTATATACTGGAACGATTGTACACAAAAGTGTGATTCAGATTTTGAGACAAAAAGTTTTAGATATTTAATGTGTATTTAAATTAAAATATATATATTATATTTAAAATAAATTCAAATGAGTTACGTTTGTGTGATTTTATAATTAAAAATTAATCACATCAAATGTTTCTAAATTATTTTGTTAGTTTTAAATCAATCTTAAAATTTTAAAAACACTTTAATTTCATCTTAAACTATCAAATCATGCTAACAAATTATACTTTTTTAACTAAAATTATTTACTTGATTGTTAAATATCACGGCTCCTACAATATAATCGACGTGGCATGAATTTATGCCAAAGTGAATAGTCCCAACGACAGGCTGGCCGGTGTAGATTCATCGAACAACGTTAATGCCAATTTATCGGTTTGATTATCACTCAACTTTGCTTCTCCACTAATCTCAAAATCTGATTTGGATTCTCATAATAACATGCTCGTTGCAGTGACTCATGAATGGAGATTGGCTGGTTTGTATAAACCATGTTCGTCGTATGCCTTGACTTCTTTGACCAGGGAGTTTCCATTGCAGGTTTTAGCTTTCGATGACCCTCCAGACCATGTTCTCCAACTAAACTCAATAAATTACTCTGTTGTTGAACAACAATAGCCACCGGCGTTTTCAGAAAATTAAAAATGAAGTGCTAAATTTTAATTTTTTTAAAAAAAAACCGAGCATAAAATTTTCTTATTTTTTTATTTTTTAATATATTAAATTAAAATTAATAATTTTTAATATATTAAATTAAACTTAATTAACCGCGATCTACTACAACTGATTCAGACACCTCGGGAAAGAGTAGGTGCTCTAACCTCTGATTAATGAATATCGGTACAAACCAACTTATCTTAATAGTTAAAGGAATCGTTGCTTTTTTTTAAGAGATTACAAGTTTAAGCACCACCTACTGCAGCAGGACGATGAGAATTTATTATCAAATTGATGAAAATATTTAAAACAAATACTATTTTATAATCGTTTTAACTTAATAAAAGAAATTAATGACAACCGACCAAGACTCGAGGAATAGGATCGGCGTGTATGAAATCAACCTTAGGTAGTTTTGATATAATTTTCTTAGGTTAATGTTTCAAGGAAATTTAATTTCTACGGTTGTGACTATATAATGGAACGATTGTACACAAAAATGCGATCAAATTTTGAGACAAAAAGTTTTAGATATTTAATATGTATTTAAATTAAAATATAATTGTCGAAAAGATTTCTTAAAAAATAAATTTATTTTTCAAATGATTTTTAAAAAAATATCGTCTTGATTAATTTGGGGTCTCCTTTTAAAATAAAATAAAACGCGGTTTGAAGAGTCGCCACCAATATTTGATTAGGGTGTAATTGGACACTCAAAATGTTTTGTCATTTTAATAAAATTTAATTTAAAAATTATTAAAACAATATTTTTACGGTCCACGTTACAAAAAAATTTAATTCGGGAGTCGGTTATACGTGGGAAAGGATTAACACCCCACAGCGCCCTAAATCGGTACCTAGTCGATTAATTAGTTATATTTGCAATGAAATTTACGAATTCGAGTTTAATTTAGTTTAAGATCCATGCCAATAATATTCTTTGAATTTTATAACGAAACAAAATAATATTTAATTATTTCCTATCGGGAAGAAACAACCTCTCATGCCTTAAAGCAATCATTTCCCACTCCAATCGAAATAAAAAAAATATTACAATTCCATTTCTAAAGTTCATTAACTCTAAATTCAAATGCATAAATACCAATAAAATAAAACAAATTAAATTTAAGATTTCTTTTTAAACATATTCCTTGAATTTTAGGATGAAAAACGGCAATATTTAATTATTTGCTATCGAGAAGAGAAGACCCCTCATGCCTTAAAGCAGTTATTTCTTACTCCATTCGAAATAAAGGAATATTACAATTCCATTCTAAAATTTGTTATTAATTCGAATGCATGAGTAATGATAAAAGTAAAATTAATTAAATACAAATTACTAATCATTTAAGAAAGAAGAAGGATGCTCGATTATTTAAAGATATCGAGATCAGGCCTTTTATAAGTTCTAAAGATCTATTCTCGATAAATTTAAATATATGAACATTTCTTTTTCTCTCGTTTTCAAATTTTACGGGTAATAAAATTTTAGGGTTTTACTTGACGAGATACACTTTCATTTTAAAATTATCGAAAGTAATTTTCTTACATGTTAAGATAGTGACTTCACAACAATCCTAAAATGAAAGATTATTACCCTTAATTCAATTTTTTAGTCGAATAAAGATATACTTATGAGGATAACATACATTTTACATGCAAAAAAATGTTTACACCTATATGTATAAATAAACATATTTACACAACATTCATTATTTTTTCTTTTTTTTAATAAATATATATAATAAATATAATAATAAAAATATATTTATGAAAACAAATATATTGATAAAAACACCAATACACTAATATATTCATTAGATATTATCGTTTTCACTCGAATCAATATTGAATTTTAAGACGAAATAGTGATATCTCTTTATTTCAATTGGGGTAATAAAGTATTGTTTTAAGGCATGAAAGGTCATTTATTCTCGATTGGAAATAATTAGATATTATCGTTTTCTATCTTAAAATTATTTTGGTTGTTGTTATTTTGAATTATTAATGAACTTTAGAATGAAATTTTAATATTTCCTTATTTCGATTGGAGTAAGAATCGACTACTCTAAAGTATAGAAGGTCGATCATTCTCAATAGGAAATAATTAAATATTATTGTGTTTCATCTTGAAATTCAAAAGAATATTACTTGTAGGGGATCTTAAATTAAATTAGACTTGAATTCTTAAATTTCATTGCAAAGACAACTAATTAATCGTCTAGGTATCGCTTTAGGGCGTTGTGGGGGTGCTAATCCTTCCCACACGTAACCGACTCCTAAACTCAAATTTTGGTAACGTAGACCGCAAATTTGTTGTTTTAATTAAAATTAATATTTTTTAAAATGGAAAATATTTTTTTGGGTGCCCAATCACACCTTAATCAAAGGTTGGTGGCAACTCCTCGAACCACGTTTTATTATTTCAAAAAATCATTTTGACATATACTAAAGTGTAAAGTAGTATAGGTACCCCATTGGGTATCGGTATCTATTTTGCATTATGGAATTTGAGCAATTTGGAAAACAACTGGCAGTATCGATACTACCTAGAGGGTATCAATATTTCTCTTACCTTTGGTACCAGTACCACATGAACAATATTGATATTGTTCATGTAGTATGGATACTATAAAAACAGTATCGGTTCTACGTACCCAGAAAACCTTTTTTGTGCTCAAATTCTAGTTCAATGGACTTTGAATTATTTTTGAAAACTTTGAACAAATTCAATCAAGTCCAAAAACATTTTGGCTTAATTTGTTATATCAAAATATTATAAAACATAGTTCAACAATCTCCTCCTTTTTGATATAACAAAACATTTGAAAATTTGTTTTTGGCAAAACTCCCCCTTAATAAAATATTTCATGAAAATATAAATATTTGGAAAATATTAAAGCTCCCCCCTTTTCATTCTTTAAATTGAAAATTTCAAACTCATACTTCTCCCCCTTTTTGTTATATCAAAAATAATTCAACTTTAAAGTTCAAGAATAACAATGGAGAGTAAGTGATCAAATTTTAGCATAAAATCATTTGAAAAATCAAAGCTCCCCCTCAATAAATGCATTCCAAACAAAAAAAAATTGACTTTAAAGGCATGACACTTAAAAGACATTGAATTTCAACAAAGATGAACAAACATGTTATTAGCACATGAAATTCAATATATCCAAGTCTAATATACTTCATGCAATATTAATTGTTGTATTTAAGTTCATGTGCATAAAGCTATCAAAAGATGTTATGCATTTGAAAAATTGATATCAATTGTTAGATATATATCATTTGCAACAAATCACATGCATCAACATTTAAATTAATGTCAAAAACTAAAAATTTATACAAACAAACCATTAAAATTAATTTTGACCAAAATTAATTATGATGAACAAATATTTATGAAAAATCATTAAAACTTTAGAAAATGATCATCACAATACACTTTTCAACATACATGAGATGAAAAACATAAAATTATTTAAAATCAAAACTCATGCATGCATACAACAAATAGACAACCAATTAATCAAAACAAAAACATTAAGCTTAGAGGTTACCCATTCATTTTCAAGTGTGGCTAGAGCATTTGAATGTCTTCACTTTCATCACCATTGCTCCCACACACCTACAAGAGACATTTAATTGGATTTTGGTATCCAAATTGCTTTGGATCCTAGTTTCAATGCCTCTTGTTCCCTTAGGAACCCATACTTGTCTAATTCTAAAACATTTTCCTTTCTTTATAGGACAAGCAGTCACCATGAAGGCCTTATTCGGATTGCCTGCAGGCTTATTGAACCCATTGTGAGCAATGTCCATAGCGTTTAGGGATGCAAGTGCAGCGCCCAGACTATGGCCTGTCACAGTTATGCTCACCTCCTCATTCTGATACATAGTTATCAGCTGCTGCAACACTTTACAAACCTGACGGACCATTAATAGCAAATTAATGAACTGTTAAGTCATCATATACGTACGTATACGTAAATGTGTATGTACATGGATACATGTAAAGATTTACCTGTTCCCTGGCGCTGGTTTTGGCATAAGGCGAATTTGCAATTGACTTTGTATAGATGTTGAAAACCGGCATGCACCTGAACAATGTCGTGTCCGAAAATGTCGTGTCCGAACAATTCTTTAGCCGATGTTTGAAAAATATTAGCATCGTTAGCCCACTCGGTGTGTGTTATGGTTCCCCTCCACGAAACGAGAATATCCCTCCTTCCCAGAGCAGCTTTTCCTTGGTCGGTGGCCACCGCGACATATCCGAAATAGGCAACTTCATCGGCAGCTGTAGCAGCATATATAAAGCTCACCACTTTATAATGGTAAGAGTTACCGGTTTCGAGACCAACCCTAGCGAAAAACTCATCAGCAGGGTATATAGGCTATGGGCATAACCCTTGGATGCCCTAGTCCCATTGAAAGCATCACCGGCGGCTCCGGCCCTTTGACAATAGTGAATGAGATAGCGGCGGAGATCGATATCCAGAGGGCGCAACAGACCCTCCCAGTAATTTTCTCCGCTAAGTTCTCTCCATCGAGAAGCTATTGCCATAGTTGTTTTATCTTCTTTGGTTTATAAACTCTAAACTTTCTTTGTAAGGATGCTCTCGTAGCTTTGTTGATCATGCTTTATATACACTGGGCAGCGGATATCAACGTCCTGTAATGAATAATACAGTAGAAAAACAGGTAATGTATCCATATTTTTAACATGTCAAATAAACTTTTCCTTAAAGCTTGATGGACCCATGAGCCTTGATGAGTAGGTAGCATCGTCCAATCAAATCCAGCCCTTCACATAGTACCAATGCCAGATATATGCATTAACTATATCCATTATGAAATCTAAATTTTATTTGATTAATTATCTATTTCATTAGTAATTTTTCATACAAAAATTTTATATTATTAACAAATATATATATATATATATATATATATATATATATATATATATATATATTCTCTTTAAAAATTTATATTTCTAAATATATTCTTATTTTTACCAGTTGATTTATTGATTTTTTGCACGTCATGTTTCTTTTTGCATACATGTTTAAAATTAATAAATGTTTATTTGTCAAAAAAATTGATAAGAGTTTTTTCAAACACTATTTATTAAGATTTATTTATTTTATTAAAAATAAGTATTTGTTAGTTGTTTATATATGCGATGAATGTAAATGAGAAAATAATATTTAAAAATAAATGTATATTATAGTATATTATCATTTAATTGACTAACTGTCATCATTAAAATTATGTAGGTTTGACCCTTCAATTTGCATTAATTAACCGCGGTCTACTACAACTGATTCATGCACCACTGAAAAGAGTAGGTGATCTAGACTCGGATTAATGAAAATCAGTACAAACCAATTTATCTTAGTGATTAAAGAAGTCGATGTTGTTTTTAGAGGTTACAGATTTGAACACCAACAACTGTAACAAGATGATTAAACGTTCATTGTCAAATGAATAAGAGTATTTAAAACAAACATTGTTTTATAATCGCTTAACTTAATAAAAAAATTAATAACAACCGACCAAGACTCGAGGAATAGGATCGGCGTGTATGAAATCTAACCCTAGGTAGTTTTGATATAATTTTCTCAGGTTAATGTTTCAATGGAATTTAATTTCTACGTATTTGACTATATACTGGAACGATTGTACACAAAAATGTGATTCAGATTTTGAGACAAAAAGTTTTAGATATTTAATGTGTATTTAAATTAAAATATATATATTATATTTAAAATAAATTCAAATGAGTTACGTTTGTGTGATTTTATAATTAAAAATTAATCACATCAAATGTTTCTAAAATATTTTGTTAGTTTTAAATCAATCTTAAAATTTTAAAAACACTTTAATTTCATCTTAAACTATCAAATCATGCTAACAAATTATACTTTTTTAACTAAAATTATTTACTTGATTGTTAAATATCACGGCTCCTACAATATAATCGACGTGGCATGAATTTATGCCAAAGTGAATAGTCCCAACGACAGGCTGGCCGGTGTAGATTCATCGAACAACGTTAATGCCAATTTATCGGTTTGATTATCACTCAACTTTGCTTCTCCACTAATCTCAAAATCTGATTTGGATTCTCATAATAACATGCTCGTTGCAGTGACTCATGAATGGAGATTGGCTGGTTTGTATAAACCATGTTCGTCGTATGCCTTGACTTCTTTGACCAGGGAGTTTCCATTGCAGGTTTTAGCTTTCGATGACACTCCAGACCATGTTCTCCAACTAAACTCAATAAATTACTCTGTTGTTGAACAACAATAGCCACCGGCGTTTTCAGAAAATTAAAAATGAAGTGTTAAATTTTAATTTTTTTAAAAAAACCCGAGCATAAAAATTTTCTTATTTTTTTTTATTTTTAAAATATTAAATTAAACTTAATAATTTATCTAAAATAATAAAATGTACTCGACTCTTAGAGAACTTAATACATCCGTCCTGATAATAATTTCCGAGTCTTTATTTTTATCTTTCTTCTCTCAAAGGTATTCAAAGAGATTTTTTTAGCCGGTGGTAATGCTTTAATGGTGTTAATATATGTTGGTAAATTTATTGTCATAAAATAAAAAATATGAACAATGATTATTACAAATAATAAAGATAAAGATAATATAATTATTGTGTTAAAATAATTTATTGATATGACCTCGGACGGTGGAAGAGACCTCGCTGATGGTCGGTGGTTACTCGGGTTTTAGAAATTTATTGGGGTTTGCTCGGTCGTTGAAGCAGAGTTATGGGGAATTTATGTGGGGCTTTCATGTGCATGGGATCGTGTCTTTCACATGGTGATGGTTGAGTCGGATTGTTTGCAAGCCATTCATTTGTCGCAAGGGCAAAGAATTGACAATAGCTTAATACCTATGGAACACCATATCCATGAGATTCTAACGCGTAGGCGGTCGACGAGGTTTTCTCATATTTCTCGGCATGCCAATCGTGTCGCTGATTGCCTGGTAAAGACAAGTCGTTATGTGGACCTTATGACGCATCTTTTGGAGAGTTCGCCAATTTAAGTTGTGGACTTATTGCGGGATGATGTGATAAATTCGGGTTGATTTCTGTCTTGAATCTTCTTGGTTTTTGTATTACCTTAAGGCTACTGTTTTTCCGGATATTTTAGGAGTTAGGTGTGTACTTTTTTCCTCCATTTAAGATTAGGAAGGTTTTTAACGAGGTACACTTAGCTTTCACTTTGTAGTTCTTTCTTTGTATAATTCCCTCTTGATCATACATTCTTTATCAAAAAAATAATAATTTATTGGTATAAAAATAAATTTGTTTATATTGATATAATTAAAAATGAATATTATATCCAAAGTGAATGCAATATTTTTAAATTGAGAAAATAACCTCAGTGACCGAAAATTCCTTATAATATACGATTTTAACCAACTTTTTTACGATTTTCCAAAATGACCAACAAAATCGCAATGCAATCTCTAAATCGCAATGCGATCTCCATTATCGCAATTCAGTTTCCAGATTCGCAATGCGATTTTGACCATCGCATTGCGATTTTCGAAATCCGCGTTGCGATTTTAGATAACACGTAATCGCAACGCGATTCGGACTATCGCAACGCGATAATACGTGATCGCAACGCGATTCTGACTATCGCAACGAGATTCTGACTAACGCATCACTGAATTTAAAATTCGCAACAGGTTTTAGTTTCGCAACACAAATGGGTATATAACTACTACGCAGCAGCATCAACTCATAACCTAAATCCCTAAATCGTAACTCATTCCATCTCCATCTATCACTCTCTCCGGCGACATCCGTTCTTATATCCAACGACATCCTTCCCCATCCGGCAACATGTTTTAGTTTCGCAGCTCGTTTGTTTAGTAAATTAATTTACAATAATGAAATCATCTAATGTTGATCATGTTTGGATAGATTTGTGTTTTGGAGGGTCATGGGAGAATGTTCATGGTGTTTTACAATATATGCCTTTACCCATGAATCTTCAACTAAAATTGTCATTAAAAAAGTTAACTTATGAAACTCTAATGTTACATGTTGCAAATAAATTGAATTTAGAGCCCTTAAGTGGATTTAGGCTATTTTATCAGAGAAAAGGTAAAGTTTATTTGTTAACCGACAATGAAGATGTTGAACGATTCATTGCTTACATTAGTGTTTCGCAAGATGATGTTACATTGTATGTTGTTGAACCTAGAAGTAGTGAAGTTGGGTCAGTAGCGGGTAGTAATCAACTAAGTTTTTCAACCCCAGTTTATGGTGCTCAAAATTTAATGGTTCCACCACAATTTCATCACCAAGCAAATTTTGTTTCACCACATTTCCAATACCAAACACAATCTCAAAACCCATAACCTTTCCCTAATACAAATCCCAATCAACTTTCAGCACCAAATTCCGGTTTTTGTATTAACCAGTTAGACGATGATGAGCCAACAGAAAAAATTGTGAGTACTAGTCGGTATTCGAAATTTGATCTTGGTCAATACCCGGACTTTGATCTTGGTCAATACTCAGATTTTGATGATGTTTCAGAAGAAGAAACAGACCCTACGTGTAATGATTTTGATATTGGTCAATACCTGAATTTTGATGATGAAACAGCCGCTGTCGAGGAAGATGTTGTTGATGATAATGAGGAGGAAGTTACGACTGTGAATGAACATGTTGAACATCCATTCTGTAATTCATATAACCCTGAAGAAGAAAAAGAAGAAGAAGAAATCCCCGAAGAAAATGCCACGAGAGTATAACTGGAATATGCCAGAATTACTTCAGATACCGGAAGAAGAGTTGGTAAAAATAGCAGTTGATTGTTACATAAAAATTATTCGTATCAAGAAAGATGATTGTTTTGATACAAAGGAAGACTTGAAGATAGCTTTGTATACGAAATGTGTGGAAGATGGCTATCAACTAAAAGTTAACAAATCAAGCAAATATCGTTTCGAAACAAGGTGTATCATTAACAAAAACTGTACGTGGCGTATGATTGCAAAGAGGATAAAAGATTGCGAAATATTTCAAGTTATGACTTTTTTTGATAAACATACATGTTCAAGAACCCAAGTTTTTCCTCACCATAGACAGGCAAACAAAAAGGTGTTGGGTAGTTTTCTGGCTGAGTTAATGTTCTTGAATGGCAGGGTATATCGGGGACATGAAATTATGACTGACATGAATGCTCGGTTCAAGATTAGTATCTCATATTCTTAAGCTTGGAGAGCCAAATGTTATGCCTTGGAATTGTTGAGGGGGTTTCCAGAAGCATCGTTTGCCCAACTGCCGACTTATTGTCACAATTTAAAGCTAAAAAATCCTTGGTCGGTAACTCATGTCAAAACAGATAGAGATTGACGCTTTGAGTTGATGTTTATCGCCATTGGTGCTGCGGTTAGTAAATCAATATAATTTTGTTGACTCATTTTTGTTAGTTACATGCATTTCACATTTAAATGATTATATTTCTTGTGTATATGATTTTGTAGATTCGTTCGTTTATTACTTGCATGCGCCCAGTTATTATAGTTGACGGAGCACATTTAAAAGGTTGATACCTTGGAGTAAACTTATTAGCAGTAGCCATGGATGCTAACAATAGGATACTACCAATAGCTTACGGGGTTGGCAAATCTGAAACCTCTGATTCATGGACATGGTTTATGGGGCATCTTAGGGATTGCATAAGTCCTATTAGCAATCTGACAATCATATCCGATAGGGAAAACTCAATTGACAACGCTGTTAGAAGGTGTTTCTCAGATGCTTTTCATGGACTTTGTGGTGTTTATTTATATAGAAATCTAAAATCAAGGTCTACTGGTATAAAAAATCACAAATGGACATATTGGAAGGCTGTAAAAGCTTATCGGGAAGTGGATTTTAATAAGCATATAAATTGTTTAAGACGTGTTTTGCCTCAGTGTGCTCAAACACTAGAAGATTTCGGGTTTGAAAGATGGTCAAGAGTACACCAACTTGGAGCAAGATATGGTTTCATGACGTCTAATAGTGCAGAATCAATCAACGCTCTAAGTCATCATTCCCGGAAATTACCCATTACTATGTTAATGGAGTTTTTTCGAGCCTCTATTCAACAGTGGTACTATAAGAAAAGAAACCATGCATATATTATTTCTTTAAATTCGTAAATTATCATATAATTTACTAAGTATTATTTATTTAAATTTACAGGAACATTGGAACATCGTGTTACACCATGGACTGAAAAAAAGATAACAAAACGTGTTGTGAAGTCAACGTCATGGAGAGTTGAACCATGTTCAAACACTTTGTTTGAAGTACTGGATAATAACTTAAATGGGCTTGTCGATCTAAATGCAAAGACGTGTAGTTGTATGAAATAGCAAACATCTGGTTATCCGTGTGGCCATGTTATAAAAGTTGCTCTTCATCTAAACCAAGATGATTCAAGTGCATATGCTATGGATTGCTACACTACAGAAGTATATCCACAGACTTATGCCGAGATTATCTACCCTATTCCACATCCTTCTGAGTGGGACATACCAGATGACTTACAAACAGTTTTGCCACCAGCCATGGACAGAAGGCTACCTGGCCGACCAAAAAGTCACGATCGTATACCGTCTAAGGGTGAAAAGAAGAAGAGATCGACATGTAGTCGGTGCAAGGAAAGTGGTCATACAAGGTTGACATATGGATCACCAGTGACATCACAATCATCTTTTCCTCTACCAAAATATGGATCATCATCAAAATCCAAAGCTCATATGGTGTCAAGCAAAAGGCAATCAAAATCAAAATCCCAATCACAACCGGCTTCTCCTTTTGGGACTATTAACTTAGGTGATTTTTAAATGCAAACGTTGTATTATGTGTATTTTATGTGTAAACTTTTAACATTTTCAGTTAGGCCCATGTATATTAGTAACTTGAGTTTGAACATTGCTATGATTTGTTCAGTTGTTATCACTTATTACACATTCATTTGACTATCGCAACGCGAATATGACTATCGCAACGCGAATATGACTATCGCAACGTGAATTTGAATATCGCAACGGGATAATCGCAATGCGAAAATGACTATCGCAATGCGAATTTGACTATCGCAATGCGAAAATGACTATCGCAACGCGAAAATGACTATCGCAACGCGAATTTGACTATCGCAACGAGATAATCGCAACGCGAAATGACTATCGCAACGCAAATTTGATTATCGCAACGGGAATTTGACTATCGCAACGAGAAAATCGCAAAGTGTATTAGACTATCGCAACGCGAATATGATGCAGATTGAAATCAACAAATCAACTTTTACATTTCAATCAATTAAACAAGCACAAATAAGAATTATTTACACATCAATAATCAACTTTTAATCAATTAAACAAGCACAAATAATAATTATTTACACATCAATTAAACAAATAAGAATTATTTACACATCAATTAAACAAATCAACTCTTATTATATTATTTTTCTCATCAATTAAACAAGTAAGACTTTTAAGAATCAATTACAATAAAAATAGTGTACCCCAGACAGTTATTTATGCACATCAATTTCACGCAGCTCACTTCAGGATTAACCTGCAAAATCCAAACATTTGCTCAAACAACACTTTCTACACATCTAAAACCAACAAACAACAAATTATATTGAATTCTAGGTACTTAACAACACTTGAATTTGACTTATCAATTGTTTATAGACACTTTCATAACGCGGATGCAGGTAGGCAGCGTCTCGCATATATCATTCTAGCCATAAAATGTCGAAACCACAAGCCTAATGCACCTCTATTTCTATCGGTGGGAGGTAGAAACTCTGTACTTCCTGTCGTCAAACGCTCCAAGCACATGCATACGAGAGGACCATAATCCCCTCTGACTTCTTGCGTTTGTTGTGACGCGGTCTCGTCTCTGATAACTGTAATATTGAACTTCTTTAGCTTCTTGTTTCCAGAATAAGTCCAATAATTAATCGCATCCAAGAATTTAGCCAAATGAGAGATCCATCCCTTAATAATATCTCTCAAATCAGACAATGATATGTAATTTATCATGCTGTCATATACTATTGTCTTCAGGGATAGAAGCTGAAGCTCGACGAGAAGCCAATGAGTACGTTCCAAAACAGGGATAAACACCTACAATCATAAGTAATATTTTAATTATGCACTTATTTATAAACACCTTTAAAATATTTAAAAAATAAATACTAACCTTATCGACCTCCCACCATGCAGGATAAAGTTTAGCTTGTCCATTAGCCAAACATATGATTCCTATCGTTGATTCTTCATGTGAACTACGTGAAAAGACGTCGGCATAATTGTATATCGCGTGTTTTTTTTTTATTTTTCTTGATTTTCCTTATTATTAGAAGACGTGACACCCATGCATCAATATGCTATTTACAAAAAAAGACATATATTAGTGAATTACATAAATTAAAAAAAATTAATCAAAATGAAATATAAGAAGAAAAATATAAGACTTACCCCCCATCGAAATAGCCATTGTCTTCAACCCCTAATAACACACCCCACAAAGACCGATCAATCAATAAATGCATATCATCGTTAAGTTTGTATATGTCAACGTAACACCCCTGGCTCCGCTCATGTAGATAAAAATCAACTGCGGTCTCAGCCCAAAGGGTATTATCCAGAATTGTTTCCGGTAGTTTTTTCCTCTCCACTTCATCTGTCGGAATGGTACTGGCCGATAACTTATACGAAAGCCAACAGTCATCCATCGTGTCTGGCACGGGATGGGGTTTCTCAATAATTCGATATAATATGTCGTGTGAATCGGGCTCTAGAATGTTGGGAGGGACATCTTCAACGATGACAGGGGCCTCTTGAACGGTGGGAGGGGACTCTTGAGGGAAGATAGGGGCCTCTTGAACGATAGGAGAGGCCTCTTGAATAATGATAGGTGAGTCGGGCTTCTTCTTACGGAGTCTTCACACTATTGGGGTGAACGGAGACTTAATGGCACGTGCACGCCGTCTGATGCGTGAACCCCGTCGTGCAAGAAAAACCCGACGTAAAGCATCCACCTTATCGGGCCGCTAAAAATAAATTAATACATAAAATCAGTAAATAAACAGACATGATATTACACAGTGAAAACAAAGACAAATATGTTTCAAACTTGCACGGTATTCACCCAAGTCATTATTCTATCATAGTTCACAAAATGCATCAGATAACATTCCGGAAGTAAGCACTTATATAAACATTTAAAAGGATAACATATAGGTTTAGTGCATGTTCAAGGACAACATAAAGGGTAGTATTTTATTCTTCAAACTTAAATTTGCAACACTGTGAAGTTAGTATTTGACTTTGTCTTTTGGTTGAAGTAATGCAATCCATTCAAGTTTCAATTTGTAGAAGAAGAATAGTTTCTGAAACTTAAAATCGTAACACGAAACTTAAAATCGCAACATGAAAATGATTATCGCAACACGAATTTGACTATCGCAACGCGAAATGACTATCGCAATAAGAAAATCGCAACGCGAAACCAAAATCGCAACGCGAAACTAAATTCGCGTTGCGATAGTCATTTTCTCATTGCGATTTTCCTGTTGCGATAGTCAAATTCTCGTTGCGATAGTCATTTTCGCGTTGCGATAATCGTTTTCGCATTGCGATTGTCTCGTTGCGATAGTCAAATTCGCGTTGCGATAGCCAAATTCGCGTTGCGATAATCATTTTCGTGTTGCGACTATTCTTCTTCTGCAAATTGAAACTTGAATGGATTGCATTACTTCAACCAAAAGACAAAGACAAATACTAACTTCACAGTGTTGCAAATTTAAGCTTGAAGAATAAACTACTACCGAATGAATTTACTAAGCAATCCAAAAGACAAATATGAATTTACTGACTTCAACCAAAAGACAAAACAAAGACAAATACTAAGTTATTTTAGAACTGTTTAGCAGTATTGGCAGCAACCGAATGAATTTACTAAGCAATCCAAGTGAAATGGTTAATCTAAGTGAAATTACGAGTAAATCAAGTTAAATGAAAAATCTTAAACTTACCTCGTTGCGTAGAGTATGAACCTCATTCTGCAACAATGCTACCATCTCACGTAGAGCCGCTACCTCACCACGTAAAGTAGATACCTCCTCACGCCATTCACCATTGTCATCGCGTAAAGTACTGACCTCCTAACGCAAGGCATTAACCTCATCACGTAACTCCCCTAACTCATCCCGTGGAGGTGAAGGTGGAGAACAGGGAGATAAATGTCGTGGCATCTTTGCCGGTCGCCTATCATGAGGTGATGGCTCTCGTTGTAGAGGTGTATAGTGTGGTCGATCAGGTGCTGGCTCTGGGTCAGGTGCTGGCTCTGGGTGAGGTGATGGCTCTCGAAGTGGAGGTTGCTCATCATCCGTGCCATCAAAAAAACGTTTACTAGCTTGCCACCAATCAGTGGCAAGCTCAGCCTCCGTGGGTGTCAGCCTCTGTAATGGAGTGTTGGCCTCCTAACAATATAAAAGCTCAAATAAAGTTAAACGTGTACTAGTAATAACTTGTTTATATATGGTAGTATTTGTGTTAACTTACATTATTTATTGTCGTATACCGTAGTAACTCTTCCCAAATCAACAGCCGTCGTTTCCTCTTCCAGGAAATAGCCCTAGGAATATCATTTGAAGTTTTGAATGCATATGTCTGGATGTCGGGAAAAGCCTCAAATATCCAAATCTATAAACAATATAATACACAAACATTAGTAATTGTTAAAATAATTAATTATAATTTTGAAAACATTATATAGAAATTCTTACCTTAAAGGCCCAAATAAAACCTGACAAAGTGTATTTGGAACCATCGCCACGCAAACTTTTACGGTCATCAAAGGCAGACGACAACTTATTCCAGGTAGCTTTCCATAGATACGAACCCCACGGAAATAGGTTCCATGCATTTAGGTCCTCTACCAATACTATTAGGTCCTTAGGAATAGGTTGTCTGCCCTCTCTACCTAAAAAGCCAGCATGCAAAAGTATTAAAAGGCATACTCGGACAACATCGACGTCATCCATCCGAGTAAAACCATCTTTCTTATTAAATAATCTCGTCAAGTCGTCGACGTGTAAATTCGGATTCTCCATTGACAGCTCAGGAAAAACCCGGAATAACCATGATGGGCGGGTAATATGACTAGTGTATCGACCTACATCATCGTGTCCGAAGCGTATACCAGTGATTAAGCAAAACTCCTCCCGCCTAAAACACGTATACGCCGGTGGAAAATGAAACCATATCTCTTCATTACCACGTTCTATACTCTCGGGTAGATTGCGTGTCATGGTCTGAAGCCACAAATGGGTCAACATAGCATCTCCACCCGGATGTTGTACTTTCAGCCATGGCCCGAAGTAAGTATCCTCAAACAATTGTCTTTGTATAGGTGAAAGCTTTGACGCAATTGTAGTGACTAGGCTTATTTTATTCCTTAAGGTCAATTGAGCCGAAAAAAAGTTCTACAAAAACAATAAACATACCAAGTTAGATATACCAAAAACTACATTGTGAAGATATACCAAAAACAATAATAAATATAAAGCGTAGTAGTTTATTCTTCAAACTTAATTTTGCAACACTGTGAATTTCGTATTTGTCTTTGTTTTTTGGTTGAAGTAATGCAATTCATTCAAATTTCAATTTGCAGAAGAAGAATAGTTTCTGAAACTTAAAATCGCAACACGAAAATGAAAATCGCAACACGAAAATGATTATCGCAACGCGAATTTGACTATCGCAACACGAAATGGCTATCGCAACGCGAATTTTGTCGTTGTGATTTTCATTTCGCGTTGCGATTCTCGGTTTCAAATGGTCATTGTCTAAAATTGAAACTTGAATGAATTGCATTACTTCAACCAAAAGACAAAACAAAGACAAATACTAACTTCACAGGGTTAAAGACTAAACAGTAGCAGTATTGGCAGCAATCTATTATTGAAATTACTAGTAAACTTATCATTAATTTCAATATGAAAAACCTAATAATAATGCAAAAATTTCAAAATAAAAATAATTAAAAAAACTAACCCTCGGTGGTTGATTTGGTTGATTTTCCATTTCTGATCGTGAATGATTGTGAGGGTGGCTCTGAGAGAAGGAGATAGACAGATTTTGCCAGAGATGGGGACAGAATTCACCGGAAATGGGGATGGATTTCGTCGGAGATGGGGACGGATGTCGCCGTAGAGAGTGAGAGATGGAGATGGGACTGAGTTGTGATTTAGGGTTTTAGGTTAAGAGTTGCGATTACGGGTAAATATTCATGTTTGGAATTCGAAAATAAAATACGCGTTGCGATACTAATGGCGCTTTGAAAATCGCATTGTGATTTTATATTATCGCGTTGCGATAGTCAGAATCTCGTTGCGATAGTCAGAATCGCGTTGCGATCACGTATTATTGCGTTGCGATAGTCCGAATCGCGTTGCGATAGTCAGAATCGCGTTGTGATCACGTGTTATCGCATTGCGATTAACATATTCGCATTGCGATTATCTAAAATCGCAACGCGGATTTCGAAAATCGCAATGCGATGGTCAAAATCGCATTGCGAATCTGGAAACTGAATTGCGATAATGGAGATCGCGTTGCGATTTAGAGATCGCGCTGCGATTTTGTTGGTCATTTTGGCAAATCGTAAAAAAGTTGGTTAAAATCGTATATTATAAGGAATTTTCAGTCACTGAGATTATTTCTCTTTTAAATTTATATATTTGAATTGAAAGTTTTATATTATAGTGCAGTATCATTTAATTGACGAACTGTCCTCATCAAAATTTTGTAGGTTTGATCCTTCAATTTCCATTAATTAACCGCGATCTACTACAACTGATTCATACACCTCTGTAAAGAGTAGGTGCTCTAACCTCTGATTAATGAATATCGGTACAAACCAACTTATCTTAATAGTTAAAGGAATCGTTGTTTTTTTAAGAGACTACAAGTTTAAGCACCACCTACTGCAGCAGGACGATGAGAATTTATTATCAAATTGATGAAAATATTTAAAACAAATACTATTTTATAATCGTTTTAACTTAATAAAAAAAATTAATGACAGCCGACCAAGACTCGAGGAATAGGATCGGCGTGTATGAAATCAACCTTAGGTAGTTTTGATATAATTTTCTTAGGTTAATGTTTCAAGGAAATTTAATTTATATGGATGTGACTATATAATGGAACGATTGTACACAAAAATGCGATTTAAATTTTGAGACAAAAAGTTTTAGATATTTAATATGTATTTAAATTAAAATGTAATTATCGAAAAGATTTCTTAAAAAATAAATTTATTTTTCAAATGATTTTTAAAAAAATATCGTCTTGATTAATTTGGGGTCTCCTTTTAAAATAAAATAAAACGCAGTTTGAAGAGTCACCACTAATCTTTGATCAGGGTGTAATTGGACACTCAAAATGTTTTGTCATTTTAATAAAATTTAATTTAAAAATTATTGAAACAACATTTTTACGGTCCACGTTACAAAAAAATTTAATTTGGGAGTCGGTTACACGTGAGAAAGGATTAACACCCCACAACGCCCTAAATCGGTACCTAGTCGATTAATTAGTTATCTTTGCAATGAAATTTACGAATTCGAGTTTAATTTAGTTTAAGATCCATGCCAATAATATTCTTTGAATTTTCGAACGAAACATAATAATATTTAATTATTTCCTATCGGGAAGAAACAACATCTCATGCCTTAAAGTAATCATTTCCCACTCCAATCGAAATAAAAAAAATATTACAATTCCATTTCTAAAGTTCATTAACTTTAAATTCAAATGCATAAATACAAATAAAATAAAACAAATTAAATTTAATATTTCTTTTTAAACATATTCCTTGAATTTTAGGATGAAAAACCACAATATTTAATTATTTGCTATCGAGAAGAGAAGACCCCTCATGCCTTAAAGCAGTCATTTCTTACTCTATTCGAAATAAAGGAATATTACAATTCCATTCTAAAATTTGTTATTAATTCGAATGCATGAGTAATGATAAAAGTTAAATTAATTAAATACAAATTACTAATCATTTAAGAAAGAAGAAGGATGCTCGATTATTTAAAGATATCGAGATCAGACCTTTTATAAGTTCTAAAGATCTATTCTCGAAAAATTTAAATATATGAATAATTATTTTTCTCTCGTTTTCAAATTTTACGGGTAATAAAATTTTAGGGTTTTACTTGACGGGATACACTTTCATTTTAAAATTATCGGAAGTAATTTTCTTATATGTTAAGATAGTGACTTCACAACAATCTTAAAATGAAAGATTATTACCCTTAATCAAATTATTTGGTCGAATAAAGATATACTTATGAGGATAACATACATTTTACATGCAAAAAAATGTTTAGACCTATATGTATGAATAAACATATTTACACAACATTCATTATTTTTTCTTTTTTTTAATAAATATATATATAATAAATATAATAATAAAATAGTATATTTATGAAAACAAATATATTAATAAAAACACCAATACACTAATATATTCATTAGATATTATCATTTTCACTCGAATCATTATTGAATTTTAAGACGAAATAGTGATATCTCTTTATTTCAATTGGGGTAATAAAATATTGTTTTAAGGCATGAAAGGTCATTTATTCTCGATTGGAAATAATTAGATATTATCGTTTTCTATCTTAAAATTATTTTGGTTGTTGTTATTTTTGAATTATTAATGAACTTTAGAATGAAATTTTAATATTTCCTTATTTCGATTAGAGTAAGAATCGACTACTCTAAAGTATAGAAGGTCGATCATTCTCAATAGGAAATAATTAAATATTATTGTGTTTCATCTTGAAATTCAAAAGAATATTACTTGTAGGGGATCTTAAATTAAATTAGACTTGAATTCTTAAATTTCATTGCAAAGACAACTAATTAATTGACTAGGTATCGCTTTAGGGCGTTGTGGGGGTGTTAATCATTCCCAAATGTAACCGACTCCTAAACACAAATTTTGGTAACACAGACCGCAAATTTGTTGTTTTAATTAAAATTAATATTTTTTAAAATGGAAAATATTTTTTTGGGTGCCAAATCACACCCTAATTAAAGGTTGGTGGCAATTCCTCGAATCATGTTTTATTATTTTGAAAAATCGTTTCGACATATACTAAAGTGTAAAGTAGTATCGGTACTCCATTGGGTATCGGTACCTATTTTGCATTATGGAATTTGAGCAATTTGGAAAACAACTGGCAGTATCGATACTACGTAGAGGGTATCAAAATTTCTCTTACCTTTGGTATCGGTACCACATGAACAATATTGATATTGTTCATGTAGTATGGATACTATAAAAATAGTATCGGTTCTACGTACCCAGAAAACCTATTTTGTGCTCAAATTCTAGTTCAATGGACTTTGAATTATTTTTGAAAATTTTGAACAAATTCAATCAAGTCCAAAAACATTTTGGCTTAATTTGTTATATCAAAATATTATAAAACATAGTTCAACAATCTCCTCATTTTTGATATAACAAAACATTTGAAAATTTGTTTTTGACAAAACTCCCCCTTAATAAAATATTTCATGAAAATATAAATATTTGGAAAATATTAAAGCTCCCCCTTTTTCATTCTTTAAATTGAAACTTTCAAACTCATACTTCTCCCCCTTTTTGTTATATCAAAAATAATTCAACTTTAAAGTTCAAGAATAACAATGTAGAGTAAGTGATAAATTTTAGCATAAAATCATTTGAAAAATCAAAGCTCCCCCTCAATAAATGCATTCCAAACAAAAGAAAATTGACTTTAAAGGCATGACACTTAAAAGACATTGAATTTCAACAAAGATGAACAAACATGTTATTAGCACATGAAGTTCAATATATCCAAGTCTAATATACTTCATGCAATATTAATTGTTGTATTTAAGTGCATGTGCATAAAGCTATCAAAAGATGTTATGCATTTGAAAAATTGATATCAATTGTTAGATATATATCATTTGCAACAAATCACATGCATCAACATTTAAATTAATGTCAAAAACTAAAAATTTGTACAAATAAACCATTAAAATTAATTTTGACCAAAATTAATTATGATGAACAAACATTTATGAAAAATCATTAAAACTTTAGAAAATGATCATCATAATACACTTTTCAACATACATGAGATGAAAAACATAAAATTATTTAAAATCAAAACTCATGCATGCATACAACAAATAGACAACCAATTAATCAAAACAAAAACATTAAGCTTAGAGGTTACCCATTCATTTTCAAGTGTGGCTAGAACATTTGAATGTCTTCACTTTCATCACCATTGCTCCCACACACCTACAAGAGACATTTAATTGGATTTTGATATCCAAATTGCTTTGGATCCTAGTTTCAATGCCTCTTGTTCCCTTAGGTACCCATACTTGTCTAATTCTAAAACATTTTCCTTTCTTTATAGGACAAGTACGGTCCATATGACCATGAAAATGGCAATGTGAACATTTTTCCATTTTTAACATAAATGAATTGTTTTTAGAAATGATTTGTTTTTCTTTTGTTAATCATTCAAGCTTAACTTTCAATTTAGGATTTTCTTTTTCCAAATCTTCAATTTTGGTTTTTGAAATCTCAGAATCATTTTTCAAAGTTTCATTTTGCTTTTTAAAATCCAATTTAGCTTTCAAGAGAAAATTATTTTCAACTTTGAATTTTGAAATCAATTTCTTATATTTGTAATTCATGGTCTCAAAATCCAAATACAATTCATCATAAGCATCTTGTAACTCATCAAAAGAATATGAATTTTATTCATTTGAGTTAGAAGTTACCTTAGGCTCTTCAAGAGCCATTAAACACGCTACCTTTGGTGGTTCTTTTTTGTCACCGTGAAGTTCTTCGAGCTTATTCCAAAGCTCCTTGTTATTTGAACAAGAATAAATGCCTTCATAGATATAGGGACCAAATGCACAAAACAATATGTGCATGACCTTGGCATTTTATTGAGCTTTCTTCCGTTCTTGGGCACTCCACTCCTTCGTCTTCTTCTTTAGAGAATAGTAGTCGTTCTCGATCATCTCCCAAGTATCAAGATCATTAGATTGGATGAATGGCTTCATTAATTTCTTCTAATGACGGTTGTTGGCTCCATTGAAGTATGGAGGCTTGTCGATCGGTTGGGAGTCTTTCATGTGGAATGAGCCGGAGGTAAAAGTCAACTTCTTGGTTGCAGCAAAAATAGAAAAAGCTTCTTCAAGGATCGTCTCAAGGTTGTTAGACCTTCTAATGAGTCAAGCTCTTATATCAATTATTGGGATTATCGATGAAGCTCAAATGATCAACCGACTAATTTGCCAATAGAGGGTGAATTGGTTTTTTAAGATTAGGGAATAAGAAGTATAAAGATGAGACAATTTGCACAATGATTTATAGTGGTTCGACTTCTCAACCAAGTCTACATCCACTACCTTACCTCCTCACTAAGGATTTTCTAACAAATTCATTAATTTGTTCTTTCTTTTTCCAAGATAAAGAGATAACCTTTACAACTCCCTAGCTTTTCAAAGGCTAAGCTAGAACCAATCCCCTTTACGAAAGGTTAAAAGATGTAAACAAGAAAAACCTCTCAAAAGGAAGGTGTTTACACAAATTAAGCTCACAAGAAAACAAATAAAAGATTTGCAATGAGCTCAAAACACAAATATTTACAAGAGAAAAGAAAATAAGAACGAAAAATTATTCTCTTGTGTTTGATTGCTTGTATAGGTGTTGTCGAACCTTCTTCAAGTGTCGTCAACTTGTTTTTATATGTTGGAATGAGTTTGTGGTCGTTTCTAGCCATTGAGGATGTTTTGGAGCCGTTGGGGATTAATTTTCTATAAAATAAAGCTACCCAGGACAGGGAGTATCGGTACTCCTTTAATGAGTATCGATACTACCTTTGTAATTTTTAAATAAACTAGCCGTTAAAGACTGTTGGGCTTGACCAGTATCAATATTGTGCTTCATGGTATCGATACTACTGTGTAAAGTAGTATTGGTACCCGCTTGGGTATCGATACCTATTTTGCATTATGGAATTTTAGCAATTTGGAAAACAACTGGTAGTATCGATACTACCTAAAGAGTATTGATACTTCTCTTACCTTTGGTATCGGTACCACATGAACAATATCAACATTGTTCATGTAGTATCGATACTGCAAGAACAATATCGGTACTATGTACCTAGAAAACATGTTTTGTGCTCAAATTCTAGTTTAATAGACTTTGAATAATTTTTGAAAACTTTTAACAAATTCAATCAAGTCCAAAAACATTTTGCCTTAATTTGTTATATCAATATATTATAAAACATAGTTCAACAATCTCCCTTTTTTTGATATAACAAAACATTTGAAAAATTATTTTTAACAAAACTCCCCCTTAATAAAATATTTCTTGAAAAAGGTAAATATTTGGAAAATATTAAAGCTCCATCTTTTTCATTATTGAAATTAAAATTTCCAAACTCATACTTGTCATTACACTTGTCACTAATGACACATGACACCATTTGATTTGATTGTTAAATTTATTTTAATTTATTAAAATTATGACTAAATTAATTGAATATATAAGTAACAATGATAAAATGTGTAATTATACCAAATATTTTAAATGTCACATCAGCTTCTCTGTTAAATATTAATGACAAGTGGTTTAATTGAATTCATTTAAATACTTGAGTGACATGATTGATAAAATTTCAAAAATAGTGATCAAAATAAAAATAGGCAATAGTTAGGTAATCATTGGTATAGTTTACATTTTATTTTAAATAATTTACCTTTAAAATTTTAACTAATTTATAATTATACGTTGAATCCTTTATAATTTTAAACTTTTATAAATTAAATAATGGTGTTCATCATTAATGATGTTCATCGGTTCTCATCGAGTGTGGCAGACTCATTCTTTGAATAAAATTTGTTTTTGAAGGTTTCAATATTGAGTTTACAAAGTAGTATATGTTCAAATAATATTGTCATTACTGGGCGATCATCTAGCAGAATTCAAAAGGTGGTGCAATTTCTTAGAGATAGGTTCTCGCTCAAGGATTTAGGTATGCTTAGTTTTTTCTTGGGGATTGAATTGCATAGTTCACGTGATTCTGTTGTGTTAAGCCAAAAGAAATTTGTGTTGGAGTTACTAAAGAAGACTGAAATGAAAGGTGTAGTAGGTTGTGCCATGCCAATGATTTTGGCTTCCAAGTTGTCAACAGATGAGGGGGAGTTCTTATCAGATGTTAGTGAATATCGTAGCATAGTTGGCTCTTTACTTTATGTATGTCATACATGTCCCGACTTAGCCTATAGTGTTGGAAATGATGCACAATTGATGCATGCACCGCGTGAAACTCATATGTTGCAGTCAAGAGAATACTTCGATATTTGGCTGGAACTGTTGATTATAGTCTGTTGTTCCAACTGTTTGATGATGGGTTGATTGTTGTTGCATTTGCTGATGCTAATTAGGGTACAAATATAGATGACTGACGATCCATCTCTGGCTATGGGGTGTTTGTTGGTAAGTGTCTAGTTGTATGAAGCTATAAAAAGCAGAAAACTGTGTCGAGATCGACGATGGAAGTTGAGTACAAGTGTGTTGCAGATACTGCAGCGGAAGTTACCTAGGTGAGTGTTTTACTTGCTAGTCTCGGGTTGTATCAGCGTCAGGAACCGATGGTTTGGTGTGATAATACAGGTGTAATGGTGATGAGTGTAAACCCTGTTTATCATGTTCAATCTAAACATATTGACCTGGATGTTCACTTTGTTCGAGAGAATGTTGTTGATGGTCAGTTCAAGGTGAAGTACATACTAGTTGCACACCATGTTGCAGATGGTTTCACAAAAGCCTTGTCTAAGGCTGCGTTTGAGGAATTTCACAGGAAAGTGTGCGTGGTGTATGCTGTCTAAGCCAAGAACAAGATGGGAATGAGTAGGGGGAATGTTAGACTATTATTAGAAGAGAGTACACGTGTGTTGAGTGGTTAGCTAGTTTGTTAGGCAATTAGTTAGAGGTTAATGTACTTGGCAACCTCTATAAATGATGTATTTGTTGATGAATGAAAGTATCTAACCTTTCTGTGAATTCTCTATTCATTGTGTTTCTTAATAAACCGATATATAATATTTCCTTTATCCTATTAAAGTTGCCCCTTTTGTGTTTTAAAATTATCCCATTTAAATTGTACCATTGGAAAAAAAATCAACAACTTTTACAAGTCATTTTTCTCTTTCTACCCTTATTTTAGTTTCCCAATAAAATAAAATTTAACTTTTCTAGAATAAAATTATCATTTTAATATTTTTACAATACATATCTTACACAAACTTTTTCTTCCTAAAATTACGTAAAAAGTTAACAACAGACAACATAAATGGGACAAAGGGAACATGTGTTATATATAAAATATAAGTTAGTTTAGTGGTAGAGGCAAGTCCTCTCCCCTTCAGGACCGAGGTATGATTCCCACAACCTCTACTTCATCAATTTATTTTCACCGGGATTCGGTACAAAATACTCTATAATAATAATAATAATAAACAAAATCACTATTCAATTGAATTTCATGTGTTTATTATGTATACCTATTTAATACTATCAACTACATTTCTTTTATTTAAACAAACAATTTTATTAAAATATTCTAAGTAATTTTCTTATGTTTTATACTTCAAATAATTAATCTAAAATTTAATAGAGTAATCATATTTGGTCAATTGGCTATTCGTTCCATCATATTCTCTTATATCGTGAATTATAAACTCATTAGGAGCCCTCCCCATCTCCTTCTTAGGTAGGATTAAGATTAGACTTACAATTTAAAGGGAAAAAAGCCTACTTTTATTGTGTTTTTCAAGGTATTAAATATTTAATACAGTATAAAAATCCATTATCAAATAAACTCATCTTACATGTGCGTATGTATGTATATTGTTCTCTTTACAATTAATGTATAAGAAAATGATAGTACGAAGGAAACGAAATGAGTATATAAATGCACTGAATAAATGTATAGCATAAACTTCATGACAAATACTAGAATTTTCAAGTATTAACGCTATTCTTGGAAAAATAAAATAATAACTTAATTCTTTAAAATATATGTAATAGACAAACACAAAGTCAAGACATCACAATCATGTTGAACGACAGAGGCTTGGCGTCCAACAATATTTTAATTCAAGGAAACCCTGCTACTCAGATAAGTAGATGTACTTATTTTGCAGGAAACATATAAGTAGAGGTACTTATAATAATGCATGGACGGATCCATTTAAGCTGGTGGAGGACCTGGCACAAAGGCAATGTCATTGAACTTCCAGTGCCCATCGTCCGCCTGAACCATGTTTTTGAACAATTCTTTAGTCCACCAGTTATCTGGTATTTTGTATTCGTCCAGTAAACCATCAGTGTATTTGTTTATGACGGCATTATCAAATCCAACTTCTTCTTCCAGTTTGAATTCTCCATTTTCTTGCTGCCCTGCAATTGCATGCTGGTAAGCCTCCAAATTGTGAGCACTAATATTCCATTTCAAATAGGGTGACTTGGTCGCGTCAAGCCCTAACTCTTTTCCCACATGGAAGTAGATTCCTGGTAAGAACGGGAGCTTTGGAACGTGGTCCGTCGAATTTACAATCCGGAGGATACGAAAATTCTCGAGTTTATCACAGACGCCACTGAAGAACATGTTCCCGATGCGGGGGCTCGCGATCGGAAAAGCAGTCACCATGAAGGCCTTATTCGGATTGCCTGCAGGCTTATTGAACCCATTGTGAGCAATGTCCATAGCGTTTAGGGTTGCAAGTGCAGCGCCCAGACTATGGCCTGTCACAGTTATGCTCACCTCCTCATTCTGATACATAGTTATCAGCTGCTGCAACACTTTACAAACCTGACGGACCATTAATAGCAAATTAATGAACTGTTAAGTCATCATATACGTACGTATACGTAAATGTGTATGTACATGGATACATGTAAAGATTTACCTGTTCCCTGGCGCTGGTTTTGGCATAAGGGGAATTTGCAATTGACTTTGTATAGATGTTGTAAAAACCAGCATGCACCTGAACAATGTCGTGTCCGAACAATTCTTTAGCCGATGTTTGAAAAATATTAGCATCGTTAGCCCACTCGGTGTGTGTTATGGTTCCCCTCCACGAAACGAGAATATCCCTCCTTCCCAGAGCAGTTTTTCCTTGGTCGGTGGCCACCGCGACATATCCGAAATAGGCAACTTCATCGGCAGCTGTAGCAGCATATATAAAGCTCACCACTTTATAATGGTAAGAGTTACCGGTTTCGAGACCAACCCTAGCGAAAAACTCATCAGCAGGGTATAGGCTATGGGCATAACCCTTGGATGCCCTAGTCCCATTGAAAGCATCACCGGCGGCTCCGGCCCTTTGACAATAGTGAATGAGATAGCGGCGGAGATCGATATCCAGAGGGCGCAACAGACCCTCCCAGTTATTCTCTCCGCTAAGTTCTCTCCATCGAGAAGCTATTGCCATAGTTCTCTCGTAGCTTTGTTGTGCATGCTTTATATACACTGGGCAGCGGATATCAACGTCCTGTAATGAATAATACAGTAGAAAAACAGGTAATGTATCCATATTTTTAACATGTCAAATAAACATTTCCTTAAAGCTTGATGGACCCATGAGCCTTGATGAGTAGGTAGCATCGTCCAATCAAATCCAGCCCTTCACATTGTACCAATGCCAGATATATGCATTAACAATATCCATTATGAAATCTAAATTTTATTTGATTAATTATCTATTTCATTAGTAATTTTTCATACAAAAATTTTATATTATTAACAAATGTATATATATATATATATTCTCTTTAAAAATTTATATTTATAAATATATTCTTATTTTTACCAGTTGATTTATTGATTTTTTACACGTCATGTTTCTTTTTGAATACATGTTTAAAATTAATAAATGTTTATTTGTCAAAAAAAATTGATAAGAGTTTTTTCAAACACTATTTATTAAGATTTATTTATTTTATTAAAAATAAGTATTTGTTAGTTGTTTATATACGCGACGAATGTAAATGAGAAAATAATATTTAAAAATAAATGTATATTATAGTATATTATCATTTAATTGACTAATTGTCATCGTCAAAATTATGTAGGTTTGACCCTTCAATTTGCATTAATTAACCGCGGTCTACTACAACTGATTCATGCACCACTGGAAAGAGTAGGTGATCTAGACTCGGATTAATGAAAATCAGTACAAACCAATTTATTTTAGTGATTAAAGAAGTCGATGTTGTTTTTAGATGTTACAGATTTAAACACCAACAACTGTAACAAGATGATTGAACGTTCATTGTCAAATGAATAAGAGTATTTAAAACAAACATTGTTTTATAATCGCTTAACTTAATAAAAATAATTAATAACAACCGACCAAGACTCGAGGAATAGGATCGGCGTGTATGAAATCTAACCCTAGGTAGTTTTGATATAATTTTCTCAGGTTAATGTTTCAATGGAATTTAATTTCTACGGATGTGACTATATACTGGAACGATTGTACACAAAAGTGTGATTCAGATTTTGAGACAAAAAGTTTTAGATATTTAATGTGTATTTAAATTAAAATATATATATTATATTTAAAATAAATTCAAATGAGTTACGTTTGTGTGATTTTATAATTAAAAATTAATCACATCAAATGTTTCTAAATTATTTTGTTAGTTTTAAATCAATCTTAAAATTTTAAAAACACTTTAATTTCATCTTAAACTATCAAATCATGCTAACAAATTATACTTTTTTAACTAAAATTATTTACTTGATTGTTAAATATCACGGCTCCTACAATATAATCGACGTGGCATGAATTTATGCCAAAGTGAATAGTCCCAACGACAGGCTGGCCGGTGTAGATTCATCGAACAACGTTAATGCCAATTTATCGGTTTGATTATCACTCAACTTTGCTTCTCCACTAATCTCAAAATCTGATTTGGATTCTCATAATAACATGCTCGTTGCAGTGACTCATGAATGGAGATTGGCTGGTTTGTATAAACCATGTTCGTCGTATGCCTTGACTTCTTTGACCAGGGAGTTTCCATTGCAGGTTTTAGCTTTCGATGACCCTCCAGACCATGTTCTCCAACTAAACTCAATAAATTACTCTGTTGTTGAACAACAATAGCCACCGGCGTTTTCAGAAAATTAAAAATGAAGTGCTAAATTTTAATTTTTTTAAAAAAAAACCGAGCATAAAATTTTCTTATTTTTTTATTTTTTAATATATTAAATTAAACTTAATAATTTATCTAAAATAATAAAGTGTACTCGACTCTTAGAGAACTTAATACATCCGTCCTGATAATAATTTCCGAGTCTTTATTTTTATCTTTCTTCTCCCGAAGGTATTCAAAGAGATTTTTTTAGCCGGTGGTAATGCTTTAATGGTGTTAATATATGTTGGTTAATTTATTGTCATAAAATAAAAAATATGAACAATGATTATTACAAATAATAAAGATAAAGATAATATAATTATTGTGTTAAAATAATTTATTGATATGACCTCGGACGGTGGAAGAGACCTCGCTGATGGCCGGTGGTTACTCGGGTTTTAGAAATTTATTGGGGTTTGCTCGATCGTTGAAGCAGAGTTATGGGGAATTTATGTGGGGCTTTAATGTGCATGGGATCGCGCCTTTCACATGGTGATGGTTGAGTCGGATTGTTTGCAAGCCATTCATTTGTCGCAAGGGCAAAGAATTGACAATAGCTTAATACCTATGGAACACCATATCCATGAGATTCTAACGGTCAAGCGGTCGACGAGGTTTTCTCATATTTCTCGACATGTCAATCATGTCGCTGATTGCCTGATAAAGACAAGTCGTTCTGTGGACCTTATGACGCATCTTTTGGAGAGTTCACCAATTTAAGTTGTGGACTTATTACGGGAGGATGTGATAAATTCGGGTTGATTTCTGTCTTGAATCTTCTTGGTTCTTGTATTACTTTAAGGCTACTGTTTTTTCGGATATTTTAGGAGTTAGGTGTGTACTTTTTTCCTCCATTTAAGATTAGGAAGGTTTTTAACGAGGTACGCTTAGCTTTTACTTTGTAGTTCTTTCTTTGTATAATTCCCTCTTGATCATACCTTCTTTGAATTGAAAATTTTATATTATAATGTAGTATCATTTAATTGACAAACTGTCCTCATCAAAATTTTGTAGGTTTGATCCTACAATTTGCATTAATTAACCGCGATCTACTACAACTGATTCAGACACCTCAGGAAAGAGTAGGTGCTCTAACCTCTGATTAATGAATATCGGTACAAACCAACTTATCTTAATAGTTAAAGGAATCGTTGCTTTTTTTTTAAGAGATTACAAGTTTAAGCACCACCTACTGCAGCAGGACGATGAGAATTTATTATCAAATTGATGAAAATATTTAAAACAAATACTATTTTATAATCGTTTTAACTTAATAAAAGAAATTAATGACAACCGACCAAGACTCGAGGAATAGGATCGGCGTGTATGAAATCAACCTTAGGTAGTTTTGATATAATTTTCTTAGGTTAATGTTTCAAGGAAATTTAATTTCTACGGTTGTGACTATATAATGGAACGATTGTACACAAAAATGCGATCAAATTTTGAGACAAAAAGTTTTAGATATTTAATATGTATTTAAATTAAAATATAATTGTCGAAAAGATTTCTTAAAAAATAAATTTATTTTTCAAATGATTTTTAAAAAAATATCGTCTTGATTAATTTGGGGTCTCCTTTTAAAATAAAATAAAACGTGGTTTGAAGAGTCGCCACCAATATTTGATTAGGGTGTAATTGGACACTCAAAATGTTTTGTCATTTTAATAAAATTTAATTTAAAAATTATTAAAACAACATTTTTACGGTCCATGTTACAAAAAAATTTAATTCGGGAGTCGGTTATACGTGGGAAAGGATTAACACCCCACAGCGCCCTAAATCGGTACCTAGTCGATTAATTAGTTATATTTGCAATGAAATTTACGAATTCGAGTTTAATTTAGTTTAAGATCCATGCCAATAATATTCTTTGAATTTTATAACGAAACAAAATAATATTTAATTATTTCCTATCGGGAAGAAACAACCTCTCATGCCTTAAAGCAATCATTTCCCACTCCAATCGAAATAAAAAAATATTACAATTCCATTTCTAAAGTTCATTAACTCTAAATTCAAATGCATAAATACCAATAAAATAAAACAAATTAAATTTAAGATTTCTTTTTAAACATATTCCTTGAATTTTAGGATGAAAAACGGCAATATTTAATTATTTGCTATCGAGAAGAGAAGACCCCTCATGCCTTAAAGCAGTTATTTCTTACTCCATTCGAAATAAAGGAATATTACAATTCCATTCTAAAATTTGTTATTAATTCGAATGCATGAGTAATGATAAAAGTAAAATTAATTAAATACAAATTACTAATCATTTAAGAAAGAAGAAGGATGCTCGATTATTTAAAGATATCGAGATCAGGCCTTTTATAAGTTCTAAAGATCTATTCTCGATAAATTTAAATATATGAACATTTCTTTTTCTCTCGTTTTCAAATTTTACGGGTAATAAAATTTTAGGGTTTTACTTGACGAGATACACTTTCATTTTAAAATTATCGAAAGTAATTTTCTTACATGTTAAGATAGTGACTTCACAACAATCCTAAAATGAAAGATTATTACCCTTAATTCAATTTTTTAGTCGAATAAAGATATACTTATGAGGATAACATACATTTTACATGCAAAAAAATGTTTACACCTATATGTATAAATAAACATATTTACACAACATTCATTATTTTTTTCTTTTTTTTAATAAATATATATATAATAAATATAATAATAAAATAATATATTTATGAAAACAAATATATTGATAAAAACACCAATACACTAATATATTCATTAGATATTATCGTTTTCACTCGAATCAATATTAAATTTTAAGACGAAATAGTGATATCTCTTTATTTCAATTGGGGTAATAAAGTATTGTTTTAAGGCATGAAAGGTCATTTATTCTCGATTGGAAATAATTAGATATTATCGTTTTCTATCTTAAAATTATTTTGGTTGTTGTTATTTTGAATTATTAATGAACTTTAGAATGAAATTTTAATATTTCCTTATTTCGATTGGAGTAAGAATCGACTACTCTAAAGTATAGAAGGTCGATCATTCTCAATAGGAAATAATTAAATATTATTGTGTTTCATCTTGAAATTCAAAAGAATATCACTTGTAGGGGATCTTAAATTAAATTAGACTTGAATTCTTAAATTTCATTGCAAAGACAACTAATTAATCGTCTAGGTATCGCTTTAGGGCGTTGTGGGGGTGCTAATCCTTCCCACACGTAACCGACTCCTAAACTCAAATTTTGGTAACGTAGACCGCAAATTTGTTGTTTTAATTAAAATTAATATTTTTTAAAATGGAAAATATTTTTTTGGGTGCCCAATCACACCTTAATCAAAGGTTGGTGGCAACTCCTCGAACCACGTTTTATTATTTCAAAAAATCATTTTGACATATACTAAAGTGTAAAGTAGTATAGGTACCCCATTGGGTATCGGTATCTATTTTGCATTATGGAATTTGAGCAATTTGGAAAACAACTGGCAGTATCGATACTACCTAGAGGGTATCAATATTTCTCTTACCTTTGGTACCAGTACCACATGAACAATATTGATATTGTTCATGTAGTATGGATACTATAAAAACAGTATCGGTTCTACGTACCCAGAAAACCTTTTTTGTGCTCAAATTCTAGTTCAATGGACTTTGAATTATTTTTGAAAACTTTGAACAAATTCAATCAAGTCCAAAAACATTTTGGCTTAATTTGTTATATCAAAATATTATAAAACATAGTTCAACAATCTCCTCCTTTTTGATATAACAAAACATTTGAAAATTTGTTTTTGGCAAAACTCCCCCTTAATAAAATATTTCATGAAAATATAAATATTTGGAAAATATTAAAGCTCCCCCCTTTTCATTCTTTAAATTGAAAATTTCAAACTCATACTTCTCCCCCTTTTTGTTATATCAAAAATAATTCAACTTTAAAGTTCAAGAATAACAATGGAGAGTAAGTGATCAAATTTTAGCATAAAATCATTTGAAAAATCAAAGCTCCCCCTCAATAAATGCATTCCAAACAAAAAAAAATTGACTTTAAAGGCATGACACTTAAAAGACATTGAATTTCAACAAAGATGAACAAACATGTTATTAGCACATGAAATTCAATATATCCAAGTCTAATATACTTCATGCAATATTAATTGTTGTATTTAAGTGCATGTGCATAAAGCTATCAAAAGATGTTATGCATTTGAAAAATTGATATCAATTGTTAGATATATATCATTTGCAACAAATCACATGCATCAACATTTAAATTAATGTCAAAAAATAAAAATTTGTACAAACAAACCATTAAAATTAATTTTGACCAAAATTAATTATGATGAACAAACATTTATGAAAAATCATTTAAACTTTAGAAAATGATCATCACGATACACTTTTCAACAGACAAGAGATGAAAAACATAAAATTATTTAAAATCAAAACTCATGCATGCATACAACAAATAGACAACCAATTAATCAAAACAAAAACATTAAGCTTAGAGGTTACCCATTCATTTTCAAGTGTGGCTAGAGCATTTGAATGTCTTCACTTTCATCACCATTGCTCCCACACACCTACAAGAGACATTTAATTGGATTTTGGTATCCAAATTGCTTTGGATCATAGTTTCAATGCCTCTTGTTCCCTTAGGAACCCATACTTGTCTAATTCTAAAACATTTTCCTTTCTTTATAGGACAAGTACGTTCCATATGACCATGAAAATGGCAATGTGAACATTTTTCCATTTTTAACATAAATGAATTGTTTTTAGAAATGATTTGTTTTTCTTTTGTTAATCATTCAAGCTTAACTTTCAATTTCGGATTTTCTTTTTCCAAATCTTTAATTTTGGTTTTTGAAATCTCAAAATCATTTTTCAAAGTTTCATTTTGCTTTTCAAAATCCAATTTAGCTTTCAAGAGAAAATCATTTTCAACTTTGAATTTTGAAATCAATTTCTTATATTTGTAATTCATGGTCTCAAAATCCAAATACAATTCATCATAAGCATCTTGTAACTCATCAAAAGAATATGAATTTAATTCATTTGAGTTAGAAGATACCTTTAGCTTATTCCAAAGCTCCTTGTTATTTGAACAAGCATAAACGCCTTCATAGATATAGGGACCAAATGCACAAAACAAGATGTGCATGACCTTGGCAGTTTATTGAGCTTTCTTCCGTTCTTGGGCACACCACTCCTTCGTCTTCTTCTTTAGAGAATAGTAGCCGTTCTCGATTATCTCCCATGTATCAAGATCATTAGATTGGATTAATGGCTTCATTAATTTCTTCTAATGACAGTTGTTGGCTCCATTGAAGTATGGAGGCTTGTCGATCGGTTGGGAGTCTTCCATGTGGAATGAGCCGGAGGTAAAAGTCAACTTCTCGGTTGCAACAAAAATAGAAAAAACTTCTTCAAGGATCGTCTCAGTGTTGTTAGACCTTCTAATGAGTCAAGCTATTATATCAATTGTTGGGATTATTGATGAAACTCAAATGATCAACCGACTAATTTGCCAATAGAGGGTGAATTGGTTTTTTAAGATTAGGGGATAAGAAGTATAAAGATGAGACAATTTGCACAATGATTTATAGTGGTTCGACTTCTCAACCAAGTCTACATCCACTACCTTACCTCCTCACTATGGATTTTCTAACAAATTCACTAATTTGTTCCTTCTTTTTCCAAGATAAAGAGATAACATTTACAACTCCCTAGCTTTTCAAAGGCTAAGCTAGAACCAATCCCCTTTACAAAAGGTTAAAAGATGTAAACAAGAAAAACCTCTCAAAAGGAAGGTGTTTACACAAATTAAGCTCACAAGAAAACAAATAAAAGATTTGCAATGAGCTCAAAACACAAATATTTATAGGAGAAAAGAAAATAAGAATGAAAAATTATTCTCTTGTGTTTGATTGCTTGTATAGGTGTTGTCCAACCTTCTTCAAGTGTCATCAACTTGTTTTTATATGTTGGAATGAGTTTGTGGTCGTTTATAGTAATTGGGGATGTTTTGGAGCCGTTGGGGATTAATTTTCTATAAAATAATACTTCCCAGGACAGGGAGTATCGGTACTCCTTTAATGAGTATCGATACTAGCTTTGTAATTTTTAAATAAATTAGCCGTTAAAGACTATTGGGCTTGACCAGTATCAATATTGTGCTTCATGGTATCGATACTACTGTGTAAAGTAGTATTGGTACCCGCTTGGGTATCGATACCTATTTTGCATTATGGAAATTTAGCAATTTGGAAAACAACTGGTAGTATCGATACTACCTAGAGAGTATTGATACTTCTCTTACCTTTGGTATCGGTACCACATGAACAATATCAACACTGTTCATGTAGTATCGATACTGCAAGAACAATATCGGTACTATGTACCTAGAAAACCTGTTTTGTGCTCAAATTGTAGTTTAATGGACTTTGAATAATTTTTGAAAACTTTTAACAAATTCAATCAAGTCCAAAAACATTTTGCCTTAATTTGTTATATCAATATATTATAAAACATAGTTCAACAATCTCAGTTTTTTTTTATATAACAAAACATTTGAAAAATTATTTTTAACAAAACTCCCCCTTAATAAAATATTTCTTGAAAAAGGTAAATATTTGAAAAGTATTAAAGCTCCATTTTTTTCATTATTGAAATTAAAATTTCCAAACTCATACTTGTCATTACACTTGTCACTAATGACACATGACACCATTTGATTTGATGGTTAAATTTATTTTAATTTATTAAAATTATGACTAAATTATTTGAATATATAAGTAACAATGATAAAATGTGTAATTATACCAAATATTTTAAATGTCACATCAGCTTCTCTGTTAAAATATTAATGACAAGTGGTTTAATTGAATTCATTTAAATACTTGAGTGATCTGATTGATAAAATTTCAAAAATAGTGATCAAAATAAAAATAGGCAATAGTTAGGTAATCATTGGTATAGTTTACATTTTATTTTAAATAATTTACCTTTAAAATTTTAACTAATTTATAATTATACGTTGAATCCTTTATAATTTTAAACTTTTATAAATTAAATAATGGTGTTCATCATTAATGATGTTCATCGGTGCTCATCGAGTGTGGCAGACTCATCCTTTAAATAAAATTTGTTTTTGAAGGTTTCAATATTGAATTTACAAAGTAGTATATGTTCAAATAATATTGTCATTACTGGGCGATCATCTAGCAAAATTCAAGAGGTGGTGCAATTTCTTAGAGATAGGTTCTCGCTCAAGGATTTAGGTATGCTTAGTTTTTTCTTGGGGATTAAAGTGCATAGTTCACGTGATTCTGTTGTGTTAAGCCAAAAGAAATTTGTGTTGGAATTACTAAAGAAGACTGAAATGAAAGGTGTAGTAGGTTGTGCCATGCCAATGATTTTGGCTTCCAAGTTGTCAACAGATGAGGGGGAGTTCTTATCAGATGTTAGTGAATATCGTAGCATAGTTGGCTCTTTACTTTATGTATGTCATACATGTCCCGACTTAGCCTATAGTTTTGGAAAGGATGCACAATTGATGCATGCACCGCGTGAAACTCATATGATTGCAGTCAAGAGAATACTTCGATATTTGGCTGGAACTATTGATTATGGTCTGTTGTTCCAACAGTTTGATGATGGGTTGATTGTTGTTGCATTTGCTGATGCTGATTAGGGTACAAATATAGATGACCGACGATCCATCTTTGGCTATGGGGTGTTTGTTGGTAAGTGTCTAGTTGCATGAAGCTATAAAAAGTAGAAAACTGTGTCGAGATCGACGATGGAAGCTGAGTACAAGTGTGTTGCAGAAACTGCAACGGAAGTTACATGGGTGAGTGTTTTACTTGCTGGTCTCGGGTTGTATCAGCGTCAGGAACCGGTGGTTTGGTGTGATAATACAGGTGTAGTGGCGATGAGTGTAAACCCTGTTTATCATGCTCAATCTAAACATATTGACCTGGATGTTTACTTTGTTCGAGAGAATGTTGTTGCTGGTCAGTTCAAGGTGAAGTACATACTAGTTGCACACCATGTTGCAGATGGTTTCACAAAAGCCTTGTCTAAGGCTGCGTTTGAGGAATTTCACATACTAGTTACGTTTGTGTGATATTATAATTAAAAATTAATCACATCAAATGTTTCTAAATTATTTTGTTAATTTTAAATTAATCTTTAAATTTTAAAACACTTTAATTTCATCTTAAACTATCAAATCACAGTAACAAATTATACTTTTTAACTAAAATTATTTACTTTTTTTTACTGAAACTAAAATTATTTACTTGATTGTTAAATATCACGACTCATATAATATAATCAACGTGGCATGAATTTATGCCAAATAACCCCAACAACTGGCTGGCGGGTAGATTCATCGAACAACGTTAATGCCAATTTATCGTCATGATTATAACTCAACTTTGCATTCTCCACTAAAAAGAAAACTAAAAATGAAGTACTAAATTTTAATATTTTTTTAATAAAACGAGTATATATATTTTTTAAATATATTAAATTAGATTTAATAATTTATCTAAAATAATAAAATATATCTAACCCTAGAAAACTTAATTCACCCGTCCTAACCTGTCGTAACCGGTTTTCGTCCAGGCACGAATTTTTACTTGGCGGGAAAAACAATGCGATTAAAAAATGATTTTGATTTAAAAACTGTTTTGTGAGTCGCCATTGACCTTTTTGAGTTAGGTAGGTCAAATATCTAAAAACAATCTTTTAAAATAGTTTGGAATAAAATATAATTTAAAAGATAAAATTGATCTGCGTATAACTAAAAATTTTAGTAAAAAATGATTCGTGGTCGATTACGTTTAGGGAAGTATTAGCACCCCTATAACGCCCCAAATTGGTACTCATTAATTATAAATTATCTCTATTATTGGAAATTTAAGAATTCAACAATATAATTAATTTATAATCCTATTATTTCAAATTTATTAGTATAATTTTGAAGAAAATATTTATTAATTTTTATATTTTATAAATAAGATATTTATTTACTTAGAAATATCAGAAAATGACTTCCAGGTGTTTTAAGACAGCTCTTTTCTTAATGTTAAAAAATAAATAAATATTAATAAAACATTTATCTAAAAATAATTAGAAAGTAAATTAATATATAAAAGTAGAATATTTATTTATTTAAAAATATCAGAAAATGAACATCCAATTATTTTAAGACTATCCTTTCTTAATATTGAAAAATAAATAAATATTAAAACATAATGAAAATAATTTATATTAAATTAAATATATATATTATATGTTTTAATATTTATTTATTTTTTAAATGCCAGAATAGGGCATCTAGTTATATTAAGACTGCCCTTTTCTTAATATTTTAAAAATAAACAAATATTATTAATTTATAAAATTAATCAAATAATATATATTGATAAAAATAAAATAATAATAATAATTAAAATATTAAACATATAAAATTAAAATATATTTAAACAATAATTAAAATAAAATTAAAACTAAATATAAAAAGTAATAAAACTTGTAATTAAATAAAAGTACTAAAACTAGTGACTAAATTATAACATATTAAAATTTAAATACCTAATTCGTAATTATTTAAAGTTACAGTGGCTAAACATGCTATTTTACCTATTTATTAATTTAGTGACTAAAATAAAATTATATAAAATTCAAACATCAAATTAAAATAAATTAAAACATGTTGTTCGGGATTAAAATATTAATTAACAAAATTATAAGGACTAAATCTATTATTTATCCTAAAATATATAAATATTGGTATGGACTAAATTATAAATTAATAAAGTTAGAAGATCGAATTAAAACTTATTAAAATTGATTTCAGTGACTAATTTGTAATGTTACAAAACAGAGGGTACTACATAAAGGGTTTACCCAATGGTGAAATTACGCACATACCCCTCCCCAAAACGTCGCCATTCGGGGAGGGGTATAAATGGCCAAAATCCGGCCATTTAGGCCATCTTCCTCATTTTTCCTATTTTGCTTCTCTCTCTAAGAGAGAAAAGCTCTGTTTTCTCTCTACAAATTCCCTCGTCGGAAGGAGTCGGCTACCAGCCGGCAGCCATGCTCTGACTCTGATCACCGCCGCTAGCCACCGTTAACGGTGGCCAAAAAATCCTAAAATACACCAAAATAAAGTTGTGAACACCCTAAGACCGATTCCAACCTCATTTTCCCCTAAAAAGCTCTGAAATTACCTAGATCTACAGAAATACGTTCAGTATTTCGATTTCCTTCGGTGGTGAGTGAAGGAACATAAGAGCTCCGGTTGTTGTTGCTTCCTCGGTAAGCCTCTTTTTTTTTGTGGTTGTTGTGTTACTGTGGATCTTCCTCGTTTTCTCCGTTGGTGTTGATTTGGCTTGCTGGATTGATGTTGTGGTTTCTGTCTTGTGTGGCTCTCTTTTTTTTATATATTTTCTCTCTGTTGGTGTCTCTCGGTGGCTGTCGTGTTCTTTTTCATCTCGCAGGTGAGGTGAGGCTTTATAACTACCCCGGTGATGGCCTCGGACTAGTCCAAAAGGGGATCTTTAATGAGTCACCGGACTATGGTGGTAACTCACCATAGAGTTGCAACGTGGAGGGGCAGCTAGATCTTCTAGAGCGTTCTGGCAAAGCGGTGGCAGCGGCTTCCTGAGGCGGCGGGGTGGTGGCAGTAATGGAAGCGGCGACATGGCCCTAGGGTGATGATACCCTAGGGTTTCCTCTAGAGGCTTCTGGACCGTTGGATCTTTCCAGATCCAACGGTTGAGAATGAGGCGGCTGGTTGCTGAGATGATGAAATCCTTGTTGGGTTTAGGGTTTCCTACTATTAGGCCAAAACTGGGCTCCGGGATTTTGGGCCTGTAATATGTAATAATAATATTTATTAATAATAAAAAATATAATGATAATAATAATTATTATTATTATTATTATAACAATTATAATTATAAAAATAAAAATAAAACAGTCCAAAAAATTAATGTCTACAGTTGCCCCTCTTTGTACATTCTTGTGTTAACAAGAATAAGACAAAGACGAAAAGATAATAAATTTTTGTTCAGTTGACATCTCTTGATTAAGATGGAAATGTTGAATAAGTTCTTCTTCTTTGGGATTAGTTCTTCTCATTATGAACTTTTCCACTGGGGATGATAATATATCTCCTTCTGTGATGTAATCTAGCAAAAAGTTGAACAAGTTCTCATTATGAACTTCTTCTGGAAATGTTGATCCTTGAAAGAGTTGTTATTAATTCAACTTCATATGTGATGAATTAATGCAAGGTTTAAACAAGTTCTTCTCATTATTCAGATGAGTTATTCTCATTATGAACACTTCTGGAAATGTTGATGTTGATCTATCTCCTTCTAAGATAGAGTTATGCAAGGGTTGAACAAGTTCTTCTCATTACGAACTTCTTTTTCCTCTTCAGATGAGTTCTTCTCATTATGAACTTCCTCTGGAAAAGTTGATCCATCGAGTGATGAATTCAAAAGGTTGGAACAAATTCTTCTTATTATGAATTTCTTCTTCCTTCTTCAGATGAGTTCTTCTCATTATGAACTCTACCTGGCAATGATGATCCATCAAGTGATGAATTCAAGCAAAAGGTTGAACAAATTCTTCTCATTATGAATTTCTTCTTCCTTCTTCAGATGAGTTCTTCTTATTATGAACTCTACCCGGCAATACTGATCTATCAAGTGATGAATTCAAGCAAAAGGTTGAACAAGTTCTTCTCATTATGAACTTCTTCTGCCTTCTTCAGATGAGTTCTTCTCATTATGAACTCTACCTGGCATGTTGATCCATTGAGTGATGGATTCGAATCTTTTCTAAAATATTTGAAATTCCTATCAAATATTCAACATGGATAAAATGAAGGAAAATGCCCCTATTTCGCAAATATCTAAATATGATGCATGAATGTTAAGTTCCTCTTTATTTGATTTCAAAGTGGTGAACTCAGTCTTCCTTCACTTGGTCAAAATGTCATTTCAAGCTGGCATTTCTGATTTGGAAGAGCAATATTTGTGTCTTCTTTTCTTCATTTAAGTCACATAAGAAATGTTTCATTTATGGAACTCTGGCTGTAATCAGAATTATGACTTTGATGCCCTATTTTGTTCTTTGATAAAACTGGCTTTCTTTGCCTGGACTTGTGTAGAAATCCAATAAAGCTTTAATCTTTGAAAAGAGAATCTATCATCTTTGAAGAGAAAATCTATCATCTTTGAAGAGTGTAGATGTAGATATGTCAAACTCAGCAAATTAATTAGGAGAGTAGAGTCTGTTCTGATTTGACTCTTGAAACATATCACAAGGAGGATTTATCCTAATTCCTATCATGTCTCCACATCTAATCAAATCTCGAATAAGGCAATTTGAAGCATATCATGTGTAGATGTTTAACAACCTATTGTTCAATCTTAGTTGGCTCCACTAATTTCTTGTTAAAATTTCAACTTCCCTTCTGTGGAAAGAAATCTTCATCATATTTAACTTCTAACCTTGGGGTCGAAGAAGTCAAACTTCATTTTGGGTCCATAAATGGAAATGCCATATGATTGCAACATTGGTTCAACATCATAACTGGTTCGTAAAACATTTGACAACATATTCATCATTTCTTGTGGTTTTTACACAGATGTTTCTGCACATTCATCATTAACTAACAAAAGTATAAGGACTAAATCTATTATTTATCCTAAAATATATAAATACTGGTATGGACTAATTTATAAATTAATAAAGTTAGAAGACCGAATTAAAACTTATTAAAATTGATTTCAGTGACTAATTTGTAATGTTACAAAATAGAGGGTACTGCGGAAAGGGTTTAGCCAGTGGTGAAATTACGCACATATCCCTCCCCAAAATGACGTCGTTCAGGGAGGGGTATAAATGGCCCAAAATCCGGCCATTTAGGCCATCTCCCTCATTTTTCCTATTTTGCTTCTCTCTCTAAGAGAGAGAAACTCTGCCTTCTCTCTACAAATTCCCTCGCCGGAGGGAGTCGGCTAAAATACACCAAAATAAAACTGTGAACACTCTAATACCGATTCCAACCTCATTTTCCCCTAAAAAGCTCCAAAATTACCTAGATCTACGGAAATACGTTCAGTATTTCGGTTTCCTTCGGTGGTGAGTGAAGGCACGTAGGAGCTCTGGTTGCTGTTGCTTCCTCTTTAAGCCTCTTTCTTATTTTTTTTATTTTGTGGTTGTTGTGCTATTGTGGATCTTTCTCGTTTTCTCCGTTGGTGTTAGTCTGGCTTGCTGGATTGCTGTTGTGGTTTCTGTCTTGTGTGGCTCTTTTTTTTATATTTTCTCTCTGTTGGTGTCTCTCGGTGGCTGTCGTGTTTTTTTTCATCTCGCAGTTGGGGTAAGGCTTTATAACTACCCTGGTGATGGCCTCAGGCTAGTCCAAAAGGGGCTCTTTAATGAGTCACCGGACTATGGTGGTGACTCACCATAGAGTTGCAACGTGGAGGGGCAGCTGGATCTTCTGGTGCGTTTTGGCGAAGCGGTGGCAGCAGCTTCCTGAGGCGGCGGGGTGGTGGCAGTAAGGGAAGCGACGACGTGGCCCTAGGGTGATGATATCCTAGGGTTTCCTCTGGAGGCTTATGGACCGTTGGATATTGTCAGATCCAACGATTGAGATTGAGGCGGCTAGTTGCTGAGATGATGAAACCCTTGTTGGGTTTAGGGTTTCCTGCTATTGGGCCAGAACTGGGCTCTGGGATTTTGGGCCTGTAATATGTAATAATAATATTTAGTAATAATAAAAATATAATGATAATAATAATAATAATAATAATAACAATTATAATTATAATAATAAAAATAAAACAGGCCAAAAATTTAGTGTCTACAGCTCCCTTATGGGGCGTTTGGTTCAGGTCATATTGGATTACTGGATATAATGAAATGTCATTCCCTTGTTTAGTTGGCAAACATTCTCAACCCCTTCCCTTAAGTATTGTTACATTCCTGGCGTTTTGGATTAAAATGCTCTTAGTTTTTTTTTCAAAAAATATCCTTCTTCTGTCGTTGAATAATTTTTTTTACAAATGTTAAATTATAAATTTATCCTTAAACTATTTTAGATTTACAAAAAAAAATCAATAATTAGAATTTTATATGAAGTTCAAGGATTAAAATAAAATTTTACCCTTTTATTAAACTTATTTATCTTTTCAATTTTGTAAAAATATTATATAAATTTTATAAATTTAAATTTTTTAAAGAAAATATATAAATTAATTATAGTAAAATTCAACTTGTTAAAAAACAAATATATAATAATAAAAATTTGGTAAAATATACATTCCAATAATCTTTTATTCATTTAATCAAACACTGTAATCTTACACTCATGCTAAACGAACCAAAGACAACAATGCAACATTCTCAGTAATCTTATTTCCGTCGATTTTTCTATCATCGTCGATAATCTTACATTCTATGAACCAAACACACCCTTAAATAACTTAGTACACCCACTCCTGATAGTAATTTTCAGGTCTTTATTTTTATCTTTCTTTCTCTCGAACTTATTCAAAGAGATTTTTTTAGGCGGTGGTATTGCTTTAATGGCGTTAATATATGTTGGTAAATTTATTGTCATAAAATAAAAAAGAAATGTGAACAATGATTATTACAGATAATAAAGACAAAAATAATATAATTATCGTGTTAAAATAATTTATTGATATAAAATAAATTTGTTCATATTTATATAATTAAAAGTGAATATTATATCCCAAGTGATGCATTATTTTTAAATTTATATATTTGAATTAAAAAATTAAAGTTCAAAGAGCATTGCTTGCTCTTTCCAAAAGAAAGAAATTATGAAAGCATATAGAAAAAAACTCGAGAGCGCAGAAAAAAATTGAAGTGGAGAGGAATAAGAAAATTGTGCTGTATATAAAATAGTGAGGAGACTTTTTTCATAAAGAAATGGAAGGTCAAAAGTAGTTAAAAAATAATTTCTTTAAAATAATAATAAAATAATTTTTATTTAATTTTTAACTATTAATAACACATCCATATCATACCTATTATCATTCATCATGCGTATAGCATATAATCATACCAAGAGTTAATATGGTTTATTAAAAAGGCTTATTACTAACATAAGTATTAAAATTATATTGTTTTTTTATGAATATGTGTCTAAACTATTTTTTTGACTTATCTAAGTGTCTAACGTTACAAACGTTATCATTTTAAGTACATCAGGCATAACGACTGTTATAAAATCCCGTTAAATGAAATGTGTCACATTTTTAAAATTTTAAAATTTTTATTTTTCTTAAAAAATATTATTAAAAAAAACTCACGTGCATGCCCCCTCCCTTTCCTTGCATGATTTCAGTTTCCCATGGCCAAACGGCAAAAAGTTCAAACGACCGATTAAATGGCAGACCAAATAGTTAAGGGGTTGCTGCCACAACCGGATAAATAGTCAGTAATCACGATCGACCAAAGGAATTTAAGGGATTGGTTATTTTGTATTTTAGGGTTTATGGATTAAAGTTAAGGGATTTGGAAGTTTTGGATTTTGTGATGATAGCAAGGGTTATGACCGATCACTGGGTGGTCGGCGATGTATGGGTGGCCAGTCGCCAGCGAATAGGTGGCCGGAGATGACCGACAGTTCGAGTAAAGGGGACTAAGATAAGAGATTTATGGAGTTTGGTTTTTTTTTGGTTTTTTTTTATATTTTAAAAAACATTGAGGCTTTTTCAAAAATAAATTTTTTTAAGTTTTTTTTTTTAAAAAAAAAATCTAAAATGATCATGTTTGGGCATATGTCACTTAATAGATCTTTTTAACGGTCATTAAAACTGAGACACCTAAAGTGATAAAGTTTGGAACGTTAGGTACCATGGATGTAAGGTATTCAAATTCATATACCCACATATTTTTGTACCCAAGACTCTCAGGTCACAAAAATTCGGCTCATGACTCAGCCCATAAGAGGCGGGTACCCGTAAGTCAGGAACCAATAAAATTTGTGTACCATCATTTTTGGGTAACGACAGTTAATATTTATTTTATTTGTTAAATTTATAGTAATTTTTTTAAAAAAAAAAATCCATGTTGAAAAAACATAAAAATTAAAAGTTTATAATACTTATCATAAACATAAAATTTATAAATTCAAATTATATAATTTAAAATAAAATTTAAAAGTATAAAAATATAAAACAAAATTATAAAATTACATCTAAATTTAAAATAATTTAAGATTAAAATAAATAATTTAAGAAATAATTTAAATATTATGGTTAAATGATTTGAAAAAAATAGAAAATTTTAAGGGTGATTTGAAATCTAATTTGAAATAAAAATAGTACTAAAATAAAAAGGGAAATTGGGTTGGCAGATACTCAATTAAGGGTAATTTTGTGATCCAGGCTCGACATGAAAACTCGCAAAAAATAACAAGTTGGGTACCTGGCCAGCAAAACGAGGTAATTTTATATTGGACACCTATGTGAAAAATAGTATAGTTTAGACACTTATTTTGATATTAGGCCTTATTAAAAAGAATAATATGTTATCGACAATGGGTTAATTCAATGAGACAGTGTACTAGAATTTAGATTTTTTTAAGTAAGGTTAAAAGTTTGAATCCTAATGTTTACGAGTAGAATAAACAAATTTGAAAGGGTCGCATTAGTCTCGATGGTACTCAATCTTAGTTGATTAATAAATTAAATATTGATGATTATAAAAAAAGTAATTAATGTGATTATATAATTATGTATCATCACATCACTTAAACTTATTAATAATGACCAATAAAAAGTTATCACATCATCGTACAATTATATGTTTTTAGATTATATTATGAAATTGAAAATAAAATCTTAATTAAAATATAAGAATTGTCAAGGGTTAAGCATAACTTGAAGTTCTATACAACACACAACATATGTAGCAATAATGACAAGGACACATAATAAATAAAATAAAGGCCGTTTGATCTGAATGAGATGTGATCCGGTTTTGTCTGCCAAACTAACATGGGGGGAGAGCTTTTTTTCAGACAAATCCCCAATCCCAGACATCATCTTCTTCTTTCCCCCTAACCTAACCTAACCTAACCTAACCTAACCTAACCTAACCTAACCTAACGGCTACATTGTATAAACTATTCAAACCCAACGGTTCATTTCCATTCTCCCCCGCATAATTTTTTGGATGTTTCTCTGTAAACCTACAAAAACAAAGGCAGCCCTGCTTCCCCTTTCACCATTCATATTTAATATTCTCCATCCATTTCTCCCCATCTAAACCCAAAAACTCTTGCTTCTAACAATGGAAACTGCTACAGCTAATGATAATGGGGATCCCAGTGATGTTCAAGTTCAACATGTAACTAAGAAGTCATCCGATGAGTTGCTGAGGAAGTTCGCGGAACTCGAAGAAGACGGCGACGGTGATAAGGGGGCGGCGTTGAGAAGAGAGTTAAGGCTAATGGCGGCGAAACGAAGGAAGAGGAGTGGATCGGCCAGGTCCAGAAGGGAATCGTCGGACAGTCCTTCCAACAATGGGTTAGTTGAGCGGAAATGGCTACTTCCTCCGGCGGCGGCGACACGGCGCTCCACCTTGCTTAAACAGCTGAGGTCGCAGTTAAGAGGCAGGGAGATTGGGAACAGGTCCATCTTTGGCACCATTGAGAAGGTAGTTTTTATAAATTTGATCTGGATAAAATCTGTTAACCCCTTGCTGACGAAAATTCCATGATTGTGATGCAGACATGGCGTAAAACTATAGAAGGAGCATCCAGAGTTTTCATGGACAAACATTATAACAGGCATAGGCGATTGATTAATGATGTTGTCTAGGCCTCTGCAATGCAATTTGTATATTGCCAATCATCAAAACCATATGTATTTCTATTTATTCTCGTTCAATTCATTTATTTATGTTATCAAAGAATTCAATGATTTAAGGATGGTCATTTTACTTGGATTTTTAGTTAAACTTGGATGGATCGATTTTTTATTTAGAAAATTTGGGTTCAATTTGAACTGATTCGAGTTTAAGTTGAAAAAAAAAATCTTATCCAAACTAAACAGATATAATATTGTAGGTATCATTTATGTATTTATAAATAATTATAACAATATCTATTTTTATTTTATTTTTTAATTAAATTCTTTTTTGCCAAAAATGAGTATGTATACAAGTTGGGTCAAGTAGAAATTTTAACTTAAAATATCAAGTCAAGTTTTAAATCGGGTTGGATCCGTCTTGACCCAAGTTGGATCGAGTCCTTAGAAAAACTTTTAAATTTTAAATTAAATTTAAATAGACCAAAATTTTAACAGAATTTGATTCAACTCATTACGATCTCTATACTCATTTCTCAACAAGGTCGGCCTTGAATTTTTAAATATACTATACTCGTAAAAAATTGGTTTTATATCAATTACATGGTCTAATTATTTTTAATACTTGTTATTAAGGGTTTACTATTTTTAATATTTATTATTATAAGCTCAATTTTTTCTAATATTTATTATTACGGGTCTACTCTTATAATTTATTTATTTTTCTAATATTTATATAATTGTACAATTTTTCCAATATTTTTTCTAACATTTATTATTAAGGGTCCAATTTTTTCAATACTTATTATTAGTGGCCTAATTTTTCAATATTTATTATTAATGGCGTAATTTTAAAATTTAATTTCTTTTATAATATTTATTGTTATTATAAGTCCAATTTTCGTACTTTATTAGATGCCTATTTTTTTCCCAATATTGGTTATTATAAACATACTCTTAATTTTTTTTAATATTTGTTATTAGGTACCTGTTTTTTTAAATACTTGTCATTATGGAACTATCCTTACAAAAATTTAACACTTCTAATTAGGAATAATTATTTAAATAATGGTTTGTAACCACAACAATGGCCATTATATAGTGGTAATAATATTGTTTGAAACCACGATATCCACAATCGTTATGTCTACAATAACGGATGTTATAAAAATTTCACAACTAATATTATATATTATGTCTACGATACTTGCAATGACAGTAATATTATATATTATGTCCATAATAACATTAAACACAATACGATCGAATATACAAATACAAATTATAATTTAAAATCTTAATGAACATCTAATTTTTTATTCTCCTAATGCCACCACAGTCTCTACATTCTTGCATCACGGTAAAGTATCTTAAAATCATTGAATTGCATAATTAAATTGGATATATATCAAAATTATTACTATTGAGAGTGATCCCTATAATTTATTGCAAAAGTTGAACGATTGATTGAGACAATTGGGATGATTTTATAGGTAAACCTAAAACACATTGATAAGCTTGTGCCAAGTCACAATAGCATGATTTTGGGTCCTTTTTAGTTTATGGAAAATAACATAATTTTACTCCCACAACTACTTATACCCAAATTTAGTTTAATTTTGAAAACGATACAATCTTCTAAATGTGCCCATGTCCATTTAACTTTTAGGCACATTTATCAAATATGAAAATAAATAAACTTAGTTTTTCTCTCTAAATACGTACACTCAAATAATAGATAAATTATAATAAATTTTATCATTTAAGTTTCTTCTCACTTCTATTTTGATCATTAGATTCTATTTTTTAAAATTTATTCACCAACTTTTTTTTCTTAATTTGGTTGCTGAAATTTAATTTTTTTTATTTACTCATTGAACTTTCGATTTACTACCTTTTTATTTCTGAAAACTAATTTTTTAATTTATTCACTGAACTTTAGATTTACTACTATTTTAGTCACTCAAATGTTAAATCATAAATGAAATGATGACATGGCAACCACATGTACCTATATAGACTATCTTTTATTAAAATGGAATCCATGTGTCATTCATTTGCTTTCTTTTTAATTTTATTTATCCTTTTTCTAAAGATGAAACTTTTATAGTTTCATTCATGTGTCACGTTGATGCTGCAATTATCATTTTCTGAAGTCTTCTCCGACCACTCAAGATATCGATGAATTTGTCTCATTGTCTCTTATTATTTTACCAGTTTTAGATTTCACTTAAATCACTTTAAAACTCATAAAACTCAACTCTAAACCTAAAATTCATAAAACTCTAAAATACTCTGATCTATAATATCTATCATTCAATCAACATGGAATTAAGATATACAACTCCCTTCCTCCTTTTTCACCTCAGCACCTTTGAGTTTTGGAAGAAGATGATTTTTTTTGTCACAAGAAGAAGAAGATGATGATGTTTCACCATCAAAAACCAAAAGAAATTTGAAGTCAAGAGTTTTTTTCATATAAATAAATAAAGTTTTGGGGTCATTTCATAAATTTTAAAAGAAAAATGTCCAGCGATTAAGTATTTAAGAGAGAAGTGACGAAAATACAAGCAAGTTGAAAGATCAATGAGTGAACTCAAAATTTTTAAAATTCATACACTAAACACACTCAAAATACTTTAATTATTCATTTTTAAAATTTTATTTTACTTTTTAACTTGAAAAGGATATAATGATAAAGTGTGTATATACATTAATTTCTTTTGCCACTGCATATTAATAAAAAGTATTTATTTTCATTATCTACGATTAATGAATTATTTTACGCACACCCCTAAAAAATAATTACTTAATGTAGCAAACCTAGAGAAGCATTAGGGTAGGGGTGAACATTTGATCGAGTCGAGTCAAAAAAATTCGAGTTATTCAAGTTGACGAGTCGTATTTTACAACTCAAACTTAACTTGATTTTTTTCGAGTCGAGTTTAAGAAATTCGAGTCGAGTAATTTGAGTTGACTTATTCGAGTTTCTATACTAATTTTATTAGAATAATTTATAGTTTTAGGACAATGATTTGTTCCATTTTTTTTTACTTTCTCTAACCATATAAGATTTATATATATATATATATATATATATATAATACTTTTTTGCATTATAATGTTATTTGATATATCAAATACAATCTAAAATTATGAAATATATTCATAATATTATATTTTAAAGAAATTATTTTGAGGGTAAAATATTGATGAGAGTATAAAGGAGTCAAAGAATTGATGGGAAAAAGAATGTGCAAACAATTGTAGTCAAATGACCAAATTGAATAAAATATAAAGTTAAGGGACTAAATAAAAAATAGAGTACAATTTTAGCAAAAAGGTAATAATTGAATTTACATAGGTATTCTATTGTGGTATATGAGCATATAGTTCAAATTTGGTAAAAAAAACTTAAAATAAAAGATGAATTGAAGAAATAAAGAAAATATAAAAAATTAAGGTACTATATTGAAAAATAAAAAAGTGTTATAGAAAAGAGGAATTGAAAGTAAAAATGTATTATATAATGATTTATAAGCACGTGGTTCAAATTTGGTAAAAAATGGACTTAAAATGAAAGAAAAATTGAAGGAATACTTGAATTAGATATTAAATTGTAAAACTATCAAAATAATAATTTAAATTTTTGATTTTTCGAGTAACTCGAGATTTCAAAATTTTAACTCACTCGAACTCGAAAACCGAATTTATATTTCTGATTTTTCGAATCGAGTCGAATTTTACTCGACTTACGGGAAAGATAGAAAAGCAGGGTAGGCTTTGTTTCACAGAGATGTAATTTAATGATATTTAAAAACGGTAATGGAAATGTATTCTATTAGCATCACATGTTCATATTTATTTATGGATCTATATAGTCCATGTTACGCAATTCTAAAACTTAAGATTTTATAACGAGAAGATTTAGATTCAAATTAAAAAATTAAATTTATAAATAAGATAAGATTTATATTCCCAGAATTGGTTGTTTTCCTTCCTAATAGAACTTGGAGGGAAGGAAAGAGAAGAGGGTCCCAGATCTGATCTGATATTGAAGATTAATGGCATTATCGTAATTCATGCTCCAAAATTTTACAAAGAAAGAAAAAAAAAGAACAATTGAAAAAGACAACTTTCTGTTTTATTTATTTAAAAAAGAAAAATGAAAAAGCATTGCTATTTGCTTATAGGCTTCGTCAACTCTCCTCCCACTGTTTCTCTGTCTCTCTGATCCATCATCATCGTCTTCTTCTTCTTCTTTGATCCATCTCTCTAACAGCCACCCCTTTAAAACTCATCAATTCTTGGGACTTCCGTCGCTTTTTCAAGAAACCCAAATCGGAATTCACTTCCTTTGATAGCAAACCATAGTGGGATTCTAAAAAAAATTCACTATCCGGACCTTGAAAAGCCCCTTTTTCAATTGAAGCTTCGACCTTTTGTGAGTCCGAAGTGATTTTTTTAATAAAGGGTATTGTTTTTAAAGGAAATGAGGGATGTTTTCATGGTTGGCAAGGATAGCTTTCGCTTGTTGGGGACCAGTGAGTCGATATGCCCGTATGAACAAGGATAATAACAACAGCAGTAATAATGAGCTTGAAGAAGATTCTTCATCTTTACGTGATTCACTTCTTTGGTGTAGAGACCTTGAGAAACACTCTTATGGTGATTTCTCATTTGCTGTTGTTCAAGCCAATGAGATCATTGAAGATCATAGTCAAGTTGAGACCGGCAAAGATGCTACTTTTGTTGGTGTCTACGATGGACATGGCGGCCCTGATGCTTCTCGCTTTATCTCCGATCATCTCTTTCAAAACATAATTAGTAACTTCTCTTCTTCTTCTTCTTCTTCTTCGCTTGTCAATTTTCTTATTTCCTCTCTTCTTTCTATCTTTTAATTTTGCAAACGGTTTTTACTTTAGAGGACTGGTTTTTTTTTCCCTGTTGAATTTTTAATTGGTGCTAATTAATTATGTTGTGATTTCTGTGACTGGTGCGTTGGACTTTTGTGCTTTTTCTCTTCTTTTTTTTTTTTAAAAAAAAAATTGGATATTTTTCTTGTAATTTATATGAATTTTAAGCCATCTTGAAGCATTTTTTGTTTAGAATTTTCTTGATTGTTGTGTTTGTAGTAAATATATTTGCTTGTTTCCTTTTTCATATTTGTTCGAGCCTCACCGAGTTTAATATTTGTCTGATTGTCTGTTTTTCTTGGACTTTACTGATAAAATGATGCGATGCCACATTTGAGTTGGATATTATTTGGAATTCCAACTTGGTAAATGAAAATTTTGTTTCTAATATAAAATTGTTGTGGCTTCAAGTTGCAACAAACAAAGCAACTGAAAGTCGACTCTGAAAGCTCAATATCTGCTTAAATCAAGAGTATCAAATTTGATTCATCAGAATATACCTGGGACCGGATTTTCGTCATCAAAATGTCATAGGAGAAGCCTGATTTTCATTTTATTTTTCTAATTTCCTTTGATTGTGGACCTTGGTTTTTTATGATAACCAAAGAGAAAAGCGATAATGGAATAAGATTCCTTAGAATATGCTCATGTTTCTATAGTTGCTAGTTCTCTTTACTGCCTGGTGGACTGTTTGGATACGATTTGAACGTGATGATCGTGGCCTTCCTTTGGAATTACATGAACCATCTAGTTTGCATTGGATGCTTTTGTTGCTATGTAATTCATTTGATGTATCATTCAACAGGGTTTGCTCGAGCAGATGGAACCATCTCTGAAGATACACTTAAAAGTGCTTTCTCTGCCACCGAGGATGAGTTTCTGAATCTTGTACGTAGGTCGTGCGGAATAAAACCATTAATTGCAGCAATAGGATCTTGTTGTCTGGTTGGAGTTATATGGAGGGGAACGTTATACGTTGCTAATTTGGGCGATTCTCGAGTTGTAATCGGGTATTTAGGCAGATCGAACAAGATAGTTGCTGAGCAGTTGACTAGAGATCATAATGCAAGTATAGAGGAGGTGAGACAGGAACTCAGGTCATTGCATCCAGATGATTCTCATATTGTTGTTATGAAGCATGGAGTATGGCGTATTAAGGGCATCATTCAGGTATGGTTACTTTTCTTCATTATCATCTGATTTCCATGTTTTCTGCTATGATGTATGTGCTGTTATTTATGGGGACCACAATTAGGACACACAAACAAAAGAAGGTGTACTTTCTCTTTCTTTTTAATTGAATCTCTTTACATAAGCAAACTGAAGCATAATTTGCTTACTTAGTTTTAAGATTGTTTGCGATGATTACATCCATGAACAAGTAAGTTCAAGCTTTTTTTTTGTTTGCTCCTCTGATGGCGGCCTGCTTTTGTCCGAGAACAATGCACACACCCTACAGACACAACTCCGGAACCTCTAGGGAGAATGATACTCCCTTTTACCACTTAGATCACTTAATGGGTTCAGCTCAAGCTATCTTTATAATGTAACCCATTTGGGAAATACTCCACTTTTCTAGAACTCATTGTTTTGACTGCTATGGTACACTAAGCACATTCAGCAAGCTGCGTGCATTGTAGTTGATTTTTAATATGAACATTTATCTTCGAAAAGTCTGATTTCTCTTGATCCTCACTTGAAGGTCGATTTGATGTCAGTTTGCTTGCAACACATTTTGTGTTTTGACTTTTCTATGTTCTTTGTGTTTACATGTGAATTACTATGAACTGAGATCAGGTATCTAGATCTATAGGAGATGCATACTTGAAGCGGCCAGAGTTTTCTCTTGATCCTTCTTTCCCACGATTTCACCTTTCCGAGCCCATTCGTCGACCCGTGTTAACAGCTGAACCATCCTTGTGCACCAGAGTGTTACAATCAAGTGATAAGTTCCTCATTTTTGCGTCCGACGGACTTTGGGAACATTTGACAAATCAGCAGGCAGTCGAGATAGTTTATAAATATCCACGAGCAGTAAGTTCCATTTTCAGTGCATTGGCTTTTTACTATCGAACTTTTAAGTCCCTTATCTCGCTCTCCTGTTTCCTCCCCAAAAAATTATAGGGAATTGCAAGAAGGCTTGTTAAAACAGCATTAAGTGAGGCAGCAAGGAAAAGAGAGATGAGGTATGATGATCTTAAGAAGGTCGATAAAGGTATTCGACGGTTTTTCCATGATGATATTACGGTGGTTGTCATCTTCATAGACCATGAATTGTCTGGCACAAATATGTCTGTACCTGAGCTATCTATACGGGGATTCGTCGACACTATTGGACCATCAAACTTCAACATTCTTTGAGGTTTGATGATGAATATCAGCAAATACACGGGCCTTATCATTTGAATTAATATTGTCACTTGAAATAATTCCCCCCCCCCCAAAAAAAAACCTCCCAAACAACTGGTAGCTTTTTCTGAAGTTTTTTTTTTCCCAATTACCAAGCAACAATAAACTGAGCTGATTTTCATTATTGTCATTTACTTTTATATGCAACTTATGATGATAAACCTATAAGAGAAGCTCCTTGTTTTTCATGTTCTTTCAAGTAATACATTATTGGTATTAGGAATTAAGGATCCTCATACGATCTTAATTACTGTAACAAGAAACCAAACAGAATTCACAAGCTTTACTTTAACCAGCATGAAAGGCACATAATTATGGGACCAAATCCATATTGTTGATCCAATCAATCGCGGTAAATAAGCCAGGAATCTATTTTTTATTCAAAAATGAAAAAAAATCAAATTACCAAGACAACTGCAACTTTATTGAATGTCACTCAGTTGTAGTAGTAGACCTAACCCAAGATGTTCCCCTAATAAAAGTACACTTGGCTGATATCAAATGATCAACTATTCAAAACTTCTTGCCTCTGGATTCCAGAATTTGAAGTTTTACTATGGATTTTGGACTTTGAGTTCTCGGTTTTTCCTCTGATGTTTAGAGCACCCGAAAACCAGAACAGGGGTGTTGAGATCAGGATTGACAAGTAGCTACAATATCCGGTTAAACAAACATAAACACGAATGCACCTCGTAGTGATCGTCTGAGAGTACTAACAACTTAATTAACCGATGCTACATGTGTTAATCTATACATACTGCATCTCGTTTTGATCTAAAGATAAATTAAAGAAATTGCAATAGGAATGGTGTTTCAGATACGCGAGCAAGCAAACTATGGTAAATACAACATCAAGAAAATGCATGAACAGAAGCCAAAAGACTTAAAGGGCTAACAATGAAAGCAACTGCAGACACTTGATGAGCTTATTCCTGGATGATTAAAATTGAAATTCTTGTTCTTCTTTTCCTTCAAAGTTACACATCACCACAGTATATGCTATTTCACACCAAGAAAGTGTTATGGTAGAAGAAGAAGAGAGAAGAGGAAGCATCGAAGAAGAGAGACGAGGAAGCAGGAGCAATTGGGAAAGGGGGATCGAGGGTTAGGGATTGAAGATAGGATTGGGAATTAAATCACACGTGAGATGCACAGGAAACTTACACAGCAGAGGAGCAGGCCTGGAAGGGAATGGCGTGATGGAGCAGCCCAACACGAAGGCCCAGTATCTGATAAAAAATAGAAAGAGAAGAATCATTCTGTTAGATGGTTGTTATGACAATGGACAGCTGGCAGGAATTCTATGGCTTATGTAATTAAATAATACTAGGCTTGATTGTAAAAAGTTTTCTTAGAAAATGAATGATGCAAACTTCTTCTGAAATCTCTCAATTCTTCTTCTAAAACCTATTTTCTTTCGACATTCTTCTCTACAAAAATCCAGTCTATAACAAATTGGTATTCAGAGCCTCGATTCTGGCATGCCAAAGAAGAATCAAACTATGGCTGAAGCTGATTTATCAGGGTTGCAAAAGCAGATTGAAGAATTAACTGCTTTAGTTAAACAAGGACGGGATGAAACCAATCCACCCAAATGGTGGGAAAATCAAGAGAATCGAATCAATGCATTGGAGTCTAGAATGGAAACGAATCAGGGCTATGTGGAAGAGCTATTGAAGATATTGACAGGTAGAACTGGTAACCAAGTGCAATCTGTGGGTGAGCAGGTACAATCTCCTGATACTTCTAAAAATAAGGAAAAGACTCCTGTTATGGTGACTGTGCTGAATGACAAATCTAGGTTTACTTATAAAACTGATGAACCTGGGATATTAAAGTCTAAACCTGATGATTGTCTAGCCATTAAGAACAGTTATAGGCCTGAGAATCAAATGGGTGAAAATAGTGATTCTAGACCTATTATAGTGGGACTAGAAGCTGAAAAAAAGGGGCCAGGGAGTTCATTTAGTTCTGGGGTTATGTGGAATAGACCTAAAATAGAACTTCCTTTCTTTGAAGGGGTTAATCCGAGAGGGTGGGTGCAGAAGTGCCTGAAATACTTTTCTATTTGTGGGGTTCCTGTTGAGCAGAGAGTGGAACTAGCTACAATGTATTTAACAGGCAAGGCAGAAGTTTGGTTTGATGGTTACATTATGCAAAAACACCATGTGACATGGCATGAATTTGAAGCTGATCTTTGTCATAGATTCAGTGATAGAACTTTTTCTGATATTGTTGAGGAGTTCACTAAATTGACTCAGAAAGGGTCTGTGGAAGATTATCAAGAGAAGTTTGAGGAGTTACAACCTCATATGTTGTTGCAGAATCCTACTTTGACTGAGGAATTTTTGTGTCACTTTTTATTAGTGGACTTAGAGATGATATCAAGCATAGGGTCAAGGCTTTAGATCCTAAAAACTTATCTGAAGCATCTAAACAGGCCAAACTGTATGAACTGTCTGTGGAGTTTGAGAACAGAAGAGTGAGGTCTTCTTTTAAAAACCCACCCTACCCAAACCCCTTATATATATCTAAACCTACACTGCCAGTACCTACAAACCTACAGTAGTACCAAATCCAAAGCAAAATCTTATGGATTACAGAAGGCAAAATAACCTCTGCTTTAAATGTGGTGAAAAGTATTTGCCGGGCCATCAGTGTAAAACCAGGCAATTGAATATGATTACTGAAGAAGTTGATCCTTCTCTATTAGAGGTATGTCCTACTGATGCTGAGCATATTCAACAACAAGAAGAGGAAAATCTGGAAATTTCTATGAATGCTATTACTGGCTGCATTGGTCATAATACATTGAGAATACAGGGCAATATTCAGGGAAAACCATTGAATATCCTAATTGACAGTGGCAGTACACACAGTTTTTTAACTCCTACATGGGCTGATGCTGGCATACAGATTAATACTGCTTATCCTTTGGCTATTACTGTGGCTAATGGCCAACAGTTGTTCAGTTCTGCTAGATGCAACAAGGTTAAATGGGAAATGCAAGGACATACTTTTTCCCATGATTTTAGATTACTTAAATTGGGAGGCAGTGACATGGTATTGGGAGTTGATTGGATGAAGTTATTCAGTCCAATTTTGATGGACTTTAATAATATGACACTAAGTTTTGATCATGAAGGGGAACAGATTTGTATTCAGGGTCAACAAACCTCTACTGAATTATATCAAATATCAGGAGCTACTTTGCTTAAAATGAGTGCAAGGGATTCTGATATTATTGGTCATATTATCCTATTGACTATGACAGGACACTCTTCTTCTGTTCCTATAGAATTGCAACCTATATTGGATAAATACAGCAAGGTTTTGCTGAACCAGAAGGCCTACCTCCTCAGAGGTCACATGACCATGCAATTCCACTAATACCTACTGCCACACCTGTTAATCTACGGCCTTATAGATTTCCTCATAATCAGAAGACTGAAGTTGAAAAACAGATAGCTGCTATGCTTTCTTCTTCTGTCATTCAGCCAAGCAGGAGCCCTTTTGCCTCTCCCTGCCTTCTTATTAAAAAGAAGGATGGCACTTGGAGGTTTTGTGTTGACTACAGACAACTAAACAGTTTGACCATCAAAGATAAGTTTCCTATTCCTATAGTGGAAGACTTATTGGATGAGTTAAATGGGGCAGTTTACTTTTCTAAGATTGATTTGAGATCAGGTTATTGGCAGATCAGAATTAAACCAGAAGATATTTACAAAACTGCCTTTAGAACTCATCAAGGGCATTATGAGTTTAAGGTAATGCCTTTTGGCCTTACTAATGCACCTGCTACATTTCAGGCTCTCATGAATGAGTTGTTCAGTTCTTTTCTTAGAAAATTTGTTTTAGTCTTCTTTGATGATATTTTGATTTATAGCAGCAGTATGCAACAACATGTTGAACATTTGAGGCTTGTTTTGGAAGTTTTAAAGGTGAACCAATTATTTGCAAAGTTATCTAAGTGTTTTTTTGGCCAGACTACAGTGGAATATCTTGGTCATATTATCTCTGCTGCAGGAGTGTCTACTGATCCTAGCAAAGTGGAAGTTATGCAGAATTGGCCTCAGCCTAAAACCCTTAAATCTCTCAGAGGGTTTCTAGGTCTAACTGGATATTACAGAAGATTTATTAGGCACTATGGTATTATTAGCAAACCATTAACACAGATGTTAAAAAAGGATGGTTTTCACTGGAATTCTGCTGCTTACAGTGCTTTGAAGATCTTAAGAAGGCTATGTGTTCTGCTCCAGTTTTAGCATTGCCTGATTTTTCTAAAACATTTTATTTAGAAACAGATGCTAGCTCAGGAGGTGTAGGGGCTGTTTTATCTCAGGAAGGAAGACCTCTTGCTTATTTGAGTAAAGCTCTAAGCCCTAGACACTCAGCATTATCTATTTATGAAAGAGAATATCTTGCTATTCTCTTGGCTGTGTCTAAATGGAGGCATTATTTGGAGAGTGCAACATTTATTATTAAGACTGATCATGAGCCCCTAAAGTTTCTATTGGAGCAAAAGTTAACTACAACTATCCAAAAGAAAGGGTTGACAAAGTTATTGGGATTAGATTATACAATTCAGTATAGAAAGGGGAAATCAAATGTAGTTGCTGATGCTTTATCTAGAAGATGGGAGGATCAAGCTCAATGCTTGACTATGGGAGTGACAGTTTTGATACCTAGTTGGGTTCAGGAGATTGAAGAAAGCTATAAGAGTGACTCTTTAGCTCAGAATTGGATTTCAATTCTGACTATTACTCCTATGGCTGACAGTAAGTGGAAGTTTTCTAAGGCTGTTCTTAGATATGATGGGAGAGTTTATTGGATCTACTGGAAGCCTTAGATTACAGATTATACAATCTTTACATGACTCCTCAAGGGGGACACTCCGGGGCTCAGGCTACATATTATAAGATTAGGTCTAATTTTTATTGGCCAAATCTTAAATCTATGGTTGCTGCTTATGTTAGATGTTGCCAGACTTGCCAGCAAACTAAAGTGGAGCATTTAGCAAAGCCTGGTTTATTACAGCCACTACCTATTCCTAACCAGGCTTGGGAAATAATTTCTATGGATTTCATTGAAGGGTTGCCTACTTCACTAAAGAAAAATTGTATTTTGGTAATAGTAGATAAATTTACCAAATACAGTCATTTTCTCCCTTTAGCTCACCCTTATTCTGCAGCAGAGGTGGCTAAGCTCTACTTAGACAATGTGTACAAGCTACATGGCCAACCTAAAATGGCCATTTCTGATAGGGATAAGACCTTCACAAGTTTATTTTGGAAGGAATTTATGAAACAGTTAGGCACCAAGACAGTGTTCAGCACTGCTTACCATCCAGAAACAGATGGTCAAACAGAGAGAGTTAACCAGTGTTTGGAGCAGTATTTGAGAGGATTTTGTTTTTATAAACCTAAGCAATGGACTAAGTGGCTATCACATGCTGAATGGTGGTACAATACCACTTATCATACTGCCCTCAAGTTAACTCCTTTTCAGGCTTTATATGGCTACAAACCACCTATTATGGTTTGGCCTACAGAGTCTACAGTACATACTATTGCAGAAATCATGAACAACAGAGAAGTTACTAGACAGTTAATTCAAACTCAATTGCAGATGGCAAGTAATCGCATGAAGCAGCAACAAGATAAAAACAGAACTGAAAGGGTTTTTGAAGTAGGAGATATGGTCTACCTGAAATTGCAACCCTATCGACAGACATCTATTGCCCTGAGAAAGAATTTGAAATTAGCAGCAAAATATTATGGACCTTATAAAATTATTGAAAAGATTGGAAAAGTCGCTTATCGATTGGACTTACCGAAATCCTCTCGCTTGCATCCAGTCTTCCATGTGAGCCTTTTGAAGAAGTTCATCGGTGATTCATTGATTGCTGTCACTGAACCTCCTACAGTAGATGAAGAAGGAGGGTTACAAATCAAACCCTTGAAGATTATGGCAAGACGAATCGTAAATCGAAAGGGAAAACCTGTCACTCAGCTTTTGGTTCGTTGGGAGAATCTGACTGAAGAAAATGATACTTGGGAGGATTATACGACTCTCAAAGGCCAGTTTCCTGCGTTCGATCCTTGGGGACAAGGCTCGTCTCGAGGGATGGGTATTGTTATGGTAGAAGAAGAAGAGAGAAGAGGAAGCATCGAAGAAGAGAGACGAGGAAGCAGGAGCAATTGGGAAAGGGGGATCGAGGGTTAGGGATTGAAGATAGGATTGGGAATTAAATCACACGTGAGATGCACAGGAAACTTACACAGCAGAGGAGCAGGCCTGGAAGGGAATGGCGTGATGGAGCAGCCCAACACGAAGGCCCAGTATCTGATAAAAAATAGAAAGAGAAGAATCATTCTGTTAGATGGTTGTTATGACAATGGACAGCTGGCAGGAATTCTATGGCTTATGTAATTAAATAATACTAGGCTTGATTGTAAAAAGTTTTCTTAGAAAATGAATGATGCAAACTTCTTCTGAAATCTCTCAATTCTTCTTCTAAAACCTATTTTCTTTCGACATTCTTCTCTACAAAAATCCAGTCTATAACAGAAAGCATCATTGATATTCAATATAACATTAACATTCCCTTTGGTAGGGGTCATGGAGACAAGAAAAGAAAGGAAACAAGCTCGAGCTACAAATTAATGAATGTTGTTATGAAATTTCAGCAGGAATGGCCAGTACGCTACATCTATTGAAAGAATTTGGCAACTGGTTCAAAATTCCTGCCTGATACACCTAATCTTCATTACTAAACAAGGATTTCCTTTTTTATTAATTTGAGTAAGTACAAAGTAGAATCTGTTCAAAAATAACCCTCAACCATTTAACAATAAACGCTCACACCCCTGACATTCTTGGTGTTTGAACCCATGACCTCAAGAAATAAAAAATTGTTAACCACCGAGGTCACTTGGTTTGTGCTTTTGAAAACAATATCCATGTATACTGCTGTGTTAAAATCACTACCAGTAAACGATTAAAATCATTCTAAATCCTAAATATGGAAACTGCTGTCTGCTGCATTATTTTTCCATTTGGTACAATCCTTAAACTGCTCAACTCCTGAACCTCTAACTAATTAATGGGAGGATAAGCGCATTATGACACCGAACTATAACTCATTCGCAAATCTACTACAAACTTAAGGCAAGCATAAACTAATGTTATTGATGCAATAATAAACCAGAAGAAGAAAAAACCAAACCTTTTACCTTGAAAATTTTCAGCAGGTCAGGAGCTTTTAATCGAATCAACAAAACCACTGCCAAGAAGCCTCTCTACATACTTGCCAAGAATATCAACCTCCAAATTCACCTTTTGCATCACTTCCTTCAAAGGGATCACCACATTGAGTTGAGTATAATCCACCAACATTAAATTGAAACAGAGCTCCTCTTCAAACACATCCACCGCAGTCAAACTAGTCCCATCCACAGCAATAAACCCTTTGGGCACCACATATTTCAACAGTTTCTTATCAGCCTTGACTTTAATCCAACAACGAATCCTTTTCCACTTCTTTCCTCACTATCATCCCAGTCCCATCAACGTGGCCCTGCACGAAATGACCCCCCATTCGACCCGTGGGCTGGATGGCCCGCTCCAAATTCACCAATGACTCAGGTTTCAGTTCACTCAATGAGGTCTTCCTCAGAGTTTCAGGAGCCAACCCAACCGTGAACTCTCCCAAATGGGTATCGAAATCCGTCACGGTCAGGCAAGTTCCATTAACGGCGATGCTGTTGCCGAGGTGGGCATCTTGTAAAACTGTTTTGGCGAGTATTTTCAGATCGAACCCACCATGATCAGCCTTACCCAATTGCTTGACTTCGCCCATTTCCTCGAAGATGCCGGTGAAAAGGGATCGGATCTTGGGGGTTTGGAAAGATTGGGTCTTGGGTGCGAGTCTGGATGGTTGGGTGAAAAGAGAAAGAGAGGATGGTTTGAAAATAGGGTTGAGTTTGAGGTGAGTTCTGGACGATGGTATTTGAAGGAGGTTGAAGATTACTGGGTGTTTAGAAGGAGAGGCTTTGGGGAGTATGGAGATCGAATTCAGAGATGTCGAGATCGTCATCTTGTTTGCTTTTCTCCTCCTTTTCTTCTCTACCAAAAAATGGAATCAGAACAAAGTAAGTTCAGTTTGTCTGAATTCCAAACTGCTCAATCTTAAAACCTTGTATGTTGCATCTGCAGATTGATCTCAGCCAACGGGAGAAGAGAACCACCTACAATCTTGATACATGGACGACGGTCCCTTTTATTTTTGGACTGTTCTGTTTTAGTTACTGATTTAAAAAAAAAATTGATTTTGATACTTTCTCAAGTTATAATATTTTGGTCATTCTGATTTGGACTACGCGGTTTTAGGTAGGGGGTGTTAATCTCATATTAACCTGTGATGGTTTAATCGATATAATCGTTATATTTTATATATCAATTAATCGAATCATCAAAATTAATTGATTTTGATTAATCAAATTGTTAAAAATAACTATTAACTATAACATTTACAAATTTTAACAAATAATTAATTATCAATTAATCGTTAAAAAATATAATTATATTTTTTAGTGTCGGAACCGTCTTTCCGTTGGGTCCCGGAATCGGGCTTCGACTTGAAAAATGTGGATTGGAGTCGCCACCGATCTTTTGTTTTTAAAAAATGGGTAGATCAGATACCTTATTTCTTAGCTGATCTGCGTTTTACCAGAGACGTGTCGGATTCGGGAGCCGGCTACAGTCAAGGAAGGGTTAGCACCCTTGAACTGCCCTTTCGGTACTACGTAATTTCCAGTTATCTTTAATTAAGAAAATTGAAAGTTTAACTTAAAAGGTAGAAACAACGATCCGATTACTTACCTTTGATTGATTTAAACACCCCTCAGAGAAATAAAGACATTAAAAAACGAAAATGAATAAAATAAAACGAACAAAGGAAATAATAATGAATATAAAATAAAGAAATAATAAAAAAAATTAAAAGTGAAATAAATGAATGAAAGTAACAATAAATAAAGAATAAAAAAACGAATAAATATATACATAATAACCAAATATTGAATAATAAAATAATAAGTAAAAATATATAATAAAAATATACATAAGAAAGATATAATAATAAAAATAATATATATATATATATGTAATGAGAAAATAACAAAAAATATAATATAATATAACATAAAAGATAAAAGATCAATAATAGAGAAATATAATAAATAGATAAAAAAAATTAAATATATATATAATATATAATAATAAAATATAATATTTAAAAAAAGAATCAAATAAAAAATAAAGAAGTATACGTATATAATAGAAATGTATATGAAACCAAATAAATGACACAAAATAAAAAATACAAGGATTAAATTGAAGTAAAAGCTAGTTGAGTGTCAAAATTGAGAGTAAATAAAAAAATTAGATGCCAAATTAAGATGGATTCTAGGTCAAAAAAGCCTTTAAAAACATAGGGGGGCCAAAACTGGGATTAACCCACTTCGAAGCAAAAATGCGCGGGTCAGAAAAGACCCATCGGGTCGACTCGCGGATCTCAAATGACCCATGGGTCATGTATATAAGCCAATATATTTACCAAATGCTTCATTTTCTCTTTAGCTTAAAACCGAGCCCTCCCCTATCTCTAAAGTTTCTCTCGTTTATTCAACCGTGTTCTTCATTTGAAGAACATGGCCACCGCTGAAATCCAGAAAACGACCAATGGCCACCCCGCGCCGCCTCGCCGGCCGCCGTTGAACGGTGCCGACCGTCGTTCATCGGCGGTAAACCCTAAAAAAATTTTATTTTTTCCGAAAGCCCTTCACCTCCTCGTTTCAAAAAACCAAAATCGTTTCTTTAAAAAGTAAGCCTTGGGGGCTAGATCTGGGTTCGAAAATCTCGACCTATACCCCTGTTCATCAGCTTTTTTAGCGTATTTGAGGTTTGGAACGAGCACAAAACGGAAACAAAACACAAACAACTCCCACATGCAAGCGTATCAAACAAAAAAAAGGTAAGGTTTTTACCTCTGTAGCCTTCGAAGTTTTCAATAAAACTACTTGGATTGCTTTGAATATTGGTATAACTTTGCTCGAAAATTTTTTGCCTTTGTTTCGTGTAATCCCCTTGTATTCTTTGGTATTCGTAGGATCCCCTCAATGGGTTCTGATTACATATATTTATAGGAATAAAAATCCTATTTTTAGGTATTTACAACCGAATAAAACTCTAATGCAATCTTGTTTGTGTTTGTTGGTGATGACCGAGACTCTAGCGCCGGATGGTTCGGTAGGTTGAAGCGTGTTGGTTGGAGTCCCACACGTCCACGATCTTGGCTTGGTTTGTTTTTGGGTGTTTCATGTGACCACGACGCCGAGAAAACTGGTGTTGTTAAGAGGCGTACGGCTGTGGGGGCTCTCGTTGAAGCTTGCGGCGCTGAGGATGAATCTGCTAGGGTTCTGGAAACCCTAGCCCGAGCATGGTTCGTGGGTCCAGTTCAAGGCTTCATTGGATGCGGGTTCTAGACTGGGTTGGGTCACGTGCAACTGGATCGCCCCTTGTAATAATTCCAGGCCCCGTTTTTAGGCCTGAAACAAAAATAAAATGGATGTAAATGTGATGCTTCAATAAAATAATAAAACTTATAATATATATAATATATATATGTTTATTTCGGTCAACAAAAGTGTGTCTGCAGCTGCCCCTCTTTACCCATAGTCGTGTAACGGGGATAGGGCAAAGATTAAAAGACACATTTTTCATATGTATCGAATGCCCTCTGTCGTAGAGTTGAAACCCGATATTTGGATTAAATCAAGAAATGACTCCCTCGTCGTGAGGTTGAGTTGAACTGGAAACTTCTAAGAATGATATCATTCGCCGTGAAGTTGAAATCGAACTCAAAGCTTTTGGCAAGTGACTCATGGATCGTCTTCTGGCTCAAGATACTTCGTCGTGAAGGTGAAACTTGATCTGAAGACTTTGGTGTCGCTGTGTTACAGATGACTCTCTCGTCGTGAAGTCGAGTCAATCTGTTTGGAATCGTATATGGCTCATTTGTCGTGAAGTTGAGCCTGAGAATTGGATATCCCCCGTCGTGAGGTTGAAATCCAATACAAGCTGTGTTGTTTCAAGGCCGATATCATTCGGTGTGAAGTTGAAATTGACTCTGAAACTTGGAAAGTGTTTGTTGACAACCAGCGGCCCCTTCGTTGTGAAGTTGAACTTGCGTTGTCTCGAGTCTAACATCCTTCGTTGTGAAGTTAAAATTGGCTCTAAAATTGAGAAATATTTGTTGACAACCAGCGGTCCCTTCGTCGTGAAGTTGAACTTGTGTTGTCTGGAGTCCAATATCCTTTGTTGTGAAGCAGAAATTGTTTCTGAAATTGAGAAATGTTTGTTGACAACCAGCGGTCCCTTCGTCGTGAAGTTGAACTTGCGTTGTCTGGAGTCCAATATCCTTCGTTGTGAAGTTGAAATTGGCTCTGAAATTGAGAAATGTTTGTTGACAACCAGCGGTCCCTTTGTCGTGAAGTTGAACTTGCGTTGTCTGGAGTCCAATATCCTTCGTTGTGAAGTTGAAATTGGCTCTGAAATTGAGAAATGTTTGTTGACAACCAGCGGTCCCTTCGTCGTGAAGTTGAACTTGCGTTGTCTGGAGTCCAATATCCTTCGTTGTGAAGCAGAAATTGGCTCTGAAATTGAGAAATGTTCGTTGACAACCAGCGGTCCCTTCGTCGTGAAGTTGAACTTGCGTTGTCTGGAGTCTAATATCCTTCGTTGTGAAGTTGAAATTGGCTCTGAAATTGAGAAATGTTTGTTGACAACCAGCGGTCCCTTCGTCGTGAAGTTGAACTTGCGTTGTCTGGAGTCCAATATCCTTCGTTGTGAAGTTGAAATTGGCTTTGGGTAAAACCTGCAAAGATATGCATATATGTGATGTTATGGATGTCATGCTCTTAGGTATGCCTAAAATGCATATGCAACATATGTTATTTTGAGCTCTGGAGAGTAATCTCGATCTCCGGTGGCCTGTCGTTGTTGACTCTTGAGCTTGAAGTTCCGATCTCTGATCTTGAATTCTTCAAATGTTTGATGATTTTTTTTTGAAGATGCTTCTCAACTATCTCAAGCATGTACATGAGCCTTGATCGGCTTTTGGGTACCTGTACTTTTCAATGAATCTTTGTACAGTAATATGCGATTATCTTTCATAAAAATAAATAAATCATTAGGTTTAAATCTAATTCAAGATGCTCAAAAGGAATTAGAGGAAAGATGGTCTTTATTCATAAGGGAGGAGAGGAACAAACAATACATGGCAAACATTCTAGAAAACGAATACACGGTGATGTGTAAATGAACGTCTTAGATCTCGATAATGTGGGCACTTCTGAGCTGAAAAGTCGTTTGGTGACCTTGAATGCAGCCTTTGCCAAAGGATTTTTGAAAATGCGACAACGTTTTGGGAGAATGCAACATTTCTCCGTTTTGTTGAGTTCGTAGAAGATTCATGTGCCGGGATGTTTCCACTGTTAATATCCAAATCGCCCTTTCTGGGTTTTCAACTTGGACCCATCCTTGGTTGCAAGACGCCCTTTTGCGGGTTTTCATCTTGAACTCACCTTATTTTCTCTTCTTTTGTTCTTTTTTCCTCTTTTTCTTTTCTCAATTTAGGGCGCCCTTTCAGGTTTTCACCCTAAACGTTTTTTTTTTTCAATTTAGGACGCCCTCTCGGGTTTTCATCCTAAGCGAAGTATTTCTTGACTGCGTCTGAGTTAATGGGATGTGGTAGTTCAGGTCCGTCCATTTCAGCCAGGATGAGGGCTCCTCCGGAGAAAGCCTTTTTCACGACATAAGGTCCTTCCCAATTTGGCGTCCATTTTCCTCGGAAATCTTTCTGGACTGGCCAAATTCTTTTTAGCACTAGATCCCCTTTGCGGAATATTCTCGGGCGCACCTTTTTGTCATGTGCTCGGATCATTCGTTTCTGATAGATTTGACCATGATGAATGGCTTTCAGTCTTTTTTCATCTATCAGATTAAGTTGATCATATCTGGATTGTGCCCACTCTGCATCCTCCAGTTTGACTTCTGACAAGACCCTGAGAGACGGAATCTCGACTTCAATGGGTAGCACTGCTTCCATTCCATAGGCTAGTGAAAATGGAGTTGCCCCAGTCGAAGTTCGTACCGAGGTTCGATAAGCGAACAAAGCAAAAGGCAACTTCTCATGCCAATCTTTGTAAGTTTCAGTTGTTTTTTCCACTATCTTCTTAATATTTTTGTTTGCTGCTTCTACTGCTCCGTTCATCTTTGGTCTGTAAGCAGTGGAATTGTGATGTTTTATGTTGAACTGTTCGCAAGCAGCACTCATCATCTTGTTGTTCAAGTTTGTTGCGTTATCGGTGATAATCCTTTCGGGTAGACCATACCGACATATAATTTCTTTCTTCAGAAACTTGCAAATAGTGGATTGAGTGACACTGGCGTATGACGCAGCCTCTACCCATTTCGTGAAATAGTCAATTGCTACGAGAATGAAACGGTGACCATTCGAAGCCTTCGGATGGATTTGCCCGATAACGTCCATGCCCCACACAGAGAAAGGCCATGGTGACATCATTACATGAAGCGGATGGGGTGGAACATTTATCTTGTCTCCATAAATCTGACATTTATGACATCTCCTAGCATAGTTGATGCAATCACTTTCCAGTGTGGACCAAAAATATCCGCATCTCATTATTTGTCTTGACATCATATGCCCATTTGCATGTGCTCCACAAACCCCATCATGTACTTCTTCCACTATCATTTTTGCCTCCTCAGCATCGGCGCACCTTAACAGAACTTGGTTATGGCTTTTCTTGTATAAAACCTCTCTGTCAAGGACATATCCAGCTGCCAACCTTCTAAGGGTTCTCTTCTCGATTTCAGTGGTTTTTTCTGGATAACTCCGATGCTTGATATACTGCAGAATGTCGTAGTACCAAGGCTTAGTGTCTTTCACTTCTTCAATTTGGTAACAATGAGCTGGGTACTCATACGACTGCATGTTAATTGGCATCATTTCAGACTCCCCGCCAGCCTTGAATGTGGCTGCCAAGGTAGCTAAAGCGTCAGCCATTTGATTTTCTTCTCTAGGCACGTAGTGGAAGGTGACTTCGTCGAACTCTTCGAGCAGATCCAACACTAGTTTTCGGTACTCTAATAGCTTTATATCCTTGGTTTCCCACTCTCCTCGGAGCTGATAGATTACTAAGGCTGAGTCTCCATACACTCGCAAAGTCTTTATATTTTGCCCCAGTGCAGCCTGAATTCCCAAGACACAGGCTTCATATTCTGCCATGTTATTGGTATAATCAAAGTTCAGTCTGCTGGTAAATGGGTAGTGACTCCCTTCTGGGGAGACTAGGACTGCCCCGATGCCATGTCCTAGTGCATTTGATGCCCCATCGAAGTGCATTCTCCAGGAACTGTCCGCTGAAATGCTTGCTTCCTCTAAAGATATGGCCATTAAGTCTTCGTCTGGGAAATCAAAGTCCAGCGGCTCATAGCTCTCATCAGTTCTTCTTGCCAAAAAATCGGATATGGCGCTGCCTTTTACCGCTTTTGGCTCACGTATTCGATGTCAAATTCAGACAAAAGCATCTGCCATCGGGCTAACCTTCCGGATAGAGCAGGTACACCCATCATGTATTTTAGAGGGTCTAACTTGGAAATCAGCCAAGTGGTGTGATACAACATGTATTGTCGAAGTCTTTTTGTATCCCAGACCAGGGCACAACAAACCTTCTCAATAGGAGGATATCGGACCTCGCAATCGGTGAACTTCTTGCTTAAGTAGTAGATGGCTCTTTCCTTCTTCCCAGACTCGTCGTGTTGACCCAGGACACACCCCATGGAGCTCTCGAATATGGAGAGATACAAGAACAGAGGTTTTCCTGGGATAGGGGACATCAGGACAGGAGTGCGAGATAAGTACTCTTTTACCTTCTCGAATGCAATCTGACAGTTTTCATCCCATGCCCCAGGGCTATTTTTTCGAAGAAGGCGAAAGATTGGATCACACTTGTCGGTTAACTGAGATATAAACCGAGCTATGTAATTCAATCTTCCTAAAAAACCTCGGAGCTCCTTTTGTGTTTGTGGTGGAGGTAGACTCTGGATAGCCTTGACTTTATCAGGATCAACCTCAATGCCTTTTCTACTGACTACAAAGCCTAATAGCTTCCCGGATGTCACCCCGAAGGTGCACTTGCTAGGATTCAGCCGTAACTGAAATTTTCTCAATCTCTGGAAGAGCTTTCTCAAATTCTCGACATGTTCATTCTCAGTCTGTGCCTTGACAATCATGTCGTCGACATAAACCTCGATTTCTTTGTGCTTCATGTCGTGGAACAGGGTCACCATAGCTCTCTGATATGTTGCCCCAGCATTCTTTAATCCGAAAGGCATCACTTTGTAACAGAAAGTTCCCCACATTGTGACGAAAGTGGTCTTCTCCATATCTTCAGGATGCATCTTGATCTGATTGTACCCCGAAAATCCATCCATGAATGAAAAGTAAGCATTCCCGGCCGTATTGTCCACCAGAGTGTCTATGTGTGGCAGAGGAAAGTTGTCCTTGGGACTTGCCTTGTTAAGGTCCCGGTAATCAACACACATGCGTACCTTCCCGTCCTTCTTCGGCACAGACACTATGTTGGCCACCCACTCCGGGTATTTGGCTACTTGGAGAAAACCGGCATCGAATTGCTTCTTGACTTCTTCCTTGATCTTAAGGAGCATTTCTGGTCGCATTCTTATCAATTTTTGCTGCACAGGTTTGAATTCTGGTTTGATTGGCAGTTTGTGAACTACCATATCAGTGTCTAGTCCCGGCATGTCTTGATACGACCAAGCGAACACATCTCCGTACTCCTGAAGTAAGACTATCAGGTTTTTTCTTGCTTTAGTCGAAAGAGTTGTGCCGATTTTAACCTCCTTTCGATCTTCCTCAGTGCCCAAATTTAAGATTTCGATCGCCTCCTCATGTGGCAGTATTTTCTTTTCTTCTTTTTCTATCATTCTCAACAATTCGGTAGGCAAGTTGTACTCCTCTTGATTATCGCATTCATCAAATTCCCCAAGACAAATGGTTGATTCAAAATCCACTTCTGGATCAGTGCCCACATTATCGTTATCTGGGAACCTGAAAGGAAGAAGATATACATGTGTGAGAGGATAATATCCCACACGGAACGGTCAAGAACTAACTTTGAGAGTAACTAGAAATGAAGTACTGGAATGAAGGAGATAGAGAATGAATTCAAAAATAAAAGAAAAGTTTGTTTGCCATGGAAAAGAAAAATGCATCTTTTATTAAACTTAAACCAAATGTTTATTTACCCTTACAAAAGATCACCTATTGCCCCGGGTATAGGCAAATAGGGATAGTTCGAATATTACTCTGAAAGATTTCTGTAAACCACAGGTAGTTCTTCCACCGACCAACTGCTAGGTACGAACCCATGTGGCAGAAGGCATATCCCGGATCTATCTCCGTTGTCAACATCTTCTGTGGTCACGGCATTAACATTCAGATCTTCCAGAGTCGTTTCTAACTCGGATATGGTGGTCTCAAATACATAACCACCTGACTTGAATGTTCTGAAGAGCGGCGGGAATGTCATAGGCTTCCATTGGAGTTCGTTCCCATTTAATCTGGCCAATCTTCTCTCCCGGTTCTTTCGGATCTCTTTTCTCTTTTCATGATAACTGGGCTGAAAACCGAGCCCAAATTGGTCTAATTTTGGGATAGGAAAGACAGGATTGATCATTCCTTGCAAATATTTACCAAAACCTCTCCCGGTTCTGGCGCCTTGACCCAGGGTTTGCTTGATCTCCATCCTTGTGCATTTGGAGAGTCGAGGTCTTGGGGTTCTCTTTCCTTCCGCCACGAATGTGGCATTCACAAACTCCAAGGAGCGAAACGAACATTCTATCGCTTCCTCATCTACCTCGATGTATGGAGCCTCCGTGGTCACGCTTGCCACGATATCTTCCTCAGCTTTGATAATTACTAAGGCCCCGTCAATGATAAATTTAATTTTCTGGTGCAACGTGGAGGGTACTGCACCTGCTTGATGAATCCACGGCCTTCCTAAAAGACAGCTATAGGACGGCATGATATCCATCACAAGGAACTCAACATCGTAGGTGGCTGGTCCGATGGTCAATGGTACCTCGATCTTTCCGATTACCTCTCTTTTGGTCCCATCAAAGGCTCGGACCACATTCTGACAAGCTCTCATATGAGAGGTATCTATTGGTAGCCTCTTCAGTGTAACCAAAGGCATCACGTTCAAGGCCGAGCCATTATCGATTAAGACGCTTGGTAAAGCGTGCCCCCTACAGTAGGTAGTAATGTGTAACGCCTTTGTTCGGCCTCTTCCTCCGGATGGAATCTCATCATCTGAAAATGAGATGAGATTATCAGCTTGAATATTGTTCACCAGTCGGTCCATCTTACTGACTGGTATGTCTTGTGGCACGAACATTTGATTAAGGACATTCAACAACGCTTCTCGGTGTGCTTCCGAGCTTAAAAATAGTGCTAGCATTGAAGTACGTGTAGGTAAGTTATGGAGCTGTTCTACAATGTTGTACTCGCTGTGCTTCAAGATCTTGAGGAACTCTTTGGCTTCTTTATCCTTTATAGGTTCATTGATAACTAGCACATCTTCTTTGAATGGCTCCAGTGGTCTTTGCCCCACTTTACTATTACTTCCTCCGGAAGTACTCACTTGACACTCGTACTTCCATGGCACTTGCCGATTGTCCTTATATTGAAAAGGCCGAGGTGTGGAGATTACCACTTTGGCTGGTGTTGTCACTGTCATACTTGCCTTAGGGGTAATTATCAAAGGACTACCCCTACCAAATTTTCTATCTGATGATTCTCCAGTGGCACAAACATCTGCCTCTAAGGACTCTTGAATTTCTTCATAAAACTCCAGCTCCTTTCGATCCATCATGAGCTGGACTAACAATCTGAACTCTGGGCAATCTTGTACTTTATGTCCTTCTTCGTTGTGGTAACAACAATGGTTACCATCTTCATTTTCTGTCGTATCTGGATATGGTGCAAGAAGCCCTGCCTTCACCATTTGGCTCCATACCCAAGCCAAAGGAGATTTGATCTCTGAAACACTCGATTTAACTTTCCTGCCCCCTTCGGTAGTAACGGCATTGATTCCTGTCTCCTGATGATTGGGCAAGGGATTCTGGGCGACGTTTGGTGCTCCGGAGTTGAAAGTGATCCAATTTTTGTTTCGTATTCGTTGCACAAGTCTTTTGAATGCGAGACAACTTTCAATCGAATGCCCCTGCACACCGCCATGGTATTCACAGTGAGCGCTCTCGTCATACCATTTCGGGTAAGGGGGATTTATTGGATTCATAGGATAAGGCGACACTGCATGAGTGTCGAAGAGCTGTTGGTATAATTCTTTATACGTCATGGGAATGGGGTCAAACTGTTCCCTTTCCCTTTCTCTTCTTGGTTCTCTCTGGTTCTGTCTAGAAGTACCAGATGGTACAGCTGCTGTGGAATTTGAGCTTGAGATCGTAACCCCTTTGCTGACACTGTAGGTGTTTACATTGTTGATCTCTCGCTCTTTTTTCTTCATGGGAGGTTTTTTAGTGGAGTCTCCTCCCTCAATCTTTCCTTGTTTAATGGCCAACTCGATCATTTCACCGGCCATGACTAAGTCTGAGAAACTTCCCAACGTGATTGCTACCAAGTGCCCGAAGTAAGGTGCCTTCAAGGTCTGTACAAACAGCTTTCTTGTTTCCTTTTCATCCAAGGGTGGATGAACTTGCACAGATAAATCCCTCCATCTCTGTGCGTACTGTCGGAAACTCTCATTGTGTTTCTTCTCTAGGCTTTGTAACATGACCCGGTCTGGTCTCATATCGTTTATATGCTTATACTGCTCCAAGAAAGACTTGGCTAAGTCTTTCCACGTCTTGGTATGAGTTCGGCTAAGCTGGTTGTACCACCGAATAGCTGAACCGGACAGGCTCTCCTGAAAACAATGGATCAGGAGTTGGTCATTCCCGCCATATCCTGTCATCTTTCGACAGAACATAGTGATATGGGCTGAAGGGCAACTGTTCCCGTCGAACTTCTCAAACTCAGGAACTTTAAACTTTGGTGGAAGCACCAAGTCTGGAACTAGGCTCAGCTCCATTGCGTCCACTCCATAATAATCATGGTCTCCCTGGACCATCTTTATTTGATCTTCTAATATTTTTATCTTTTCTTCCATCTTTTTGGCTTTATCTTCCTCATCGAAGTCTGGGACATGATTATCATCCGGATGATCATCAGGGATGATTGTAGGAGTTTGTATCTTCACAGCAGGTGCAACTTTCGCTTTGGTAACGAATGAGTCCCCGGGTAGTGCTGCTTTCCCTTTAGTAGCAGATGCGTCCCCGGGTAATATTCCGAGTGAGATAACCACTTGCGGGGTTGGTGATATGGCCACCCCCTCGGAAGAGATGCCCCCTGATGCACTAGTTTGCTGTAGACCCGACAACTTGGCTACGATTTGGTCGACCAAGGACTCCTGATTTTTCTTGATGGACTCAAGAGTACTTTAACTGTTCTGAGTCATCTTATCTTCTAGTTCCTTTTGAAGTCTTACCATGTGCTCTTCGATATTCTCCATTCTGGCTTCCATTTGTCTCTTTTTTGCTCGAGTATTATGCGGGTGATGTGTATCTGATGCTTGTGGTGGTAAGCTCGGTGTCTGAGACATGTTCTGTTAGTTAATACGAATGTAAAAACATGGAAAAAAAATATAAAATAAACAGACATGAAATATAAAATGCAAGAAATGCAATGCATGATGTATGCAATTGGAGGCATTGATCCAGAAAAGTGTTCATTATTATAAATAACCCTTGTTCAGAAAAAAATATCTTATCTTTTAAGAGACATAAAAACAGATTAAAGGTACATTTGGACTAAGTCCTCTAGACCCCGAACAGCTTCCAGTAGGTTGACAAGTCTTCTGCCTTCATCTGTCAATGGTTGAATGCCTTGTCAAACCACACCAGCTTCCCTTGCTAGGCCGTGAAGATGACGGGCTGCTTTTTGCACTTGATCCAGGAAATCTCGTATGGTTGTGTCTCGGGCCCTCACCCTTCGTTGTGCTTGTTCCCAACGGAAACGCCATTGTAATCCTCCGTCGAAAGGCACTATCTGAAGCTCGTTTGCTTGCCTCTTGAACCCATCTACAATAGCTTCTAACTCAGCTATTGTCTTGCCATCTTTCTCATGTCGTTTTTCTAAGTCAGCTATCCGAACTCTCAAGCGCTGGTTCTGATATTGACTATCTGCCAAGCGTCTTTGGGCAGTCTTCATCTGTTCCTTCCAAGCTTTCTCATCAGGCCCCTCAAACTTCCTTTTCAGGCTATGAGCTTCGTCTTTCTAGTATTCAGAGGTTACCTTCAACTTGGAGTTATCCTTGACCTTATCTTGATACCCCTTTCTCAAGTCTTCGAGCTCAAAACGGACTCTTTTTTGTTCTTTTTCCAATTTTTCTGCCCGATCTTTCTGAGAGTCAGCATCAAGCTTCCACTGATAACGTTCAGCTTCAAGTTCCTTTATCCTTTGCTTCAGCTCATTATTCACGGCTTCAAACTCGGTCTTGGCTATCTCGAGTTCAGAAGGGACATGCCTGAGATGTTCTTCCATGGTCCGGGGTGTCATCACAGTCTGGCACAGGGATGTTGTCATTCTTTCTTAATCTTCGCCACTCCACATAATCCGGAGTGAGCATGCTTCTGGCAGCTACAACATCCATCTGGAATACTTTCCTCCACGAATCGGCTGCTTCTTTGATCATCTTCTTATAGCTGTCGCCGTGATACTCAAACTCTGACCTAGCCAACCCGCACGTTGCTGGGACAAACTGACGTGCTCCATATTGTCTAAGTGCTAATAGCGGAGCATACCCGACTGCTCCCCAAAGTCCAAGTAAGGTCACAGTGTCGGAGTCACCACATCGAAAAAGAACATCACTGAGGAATAACCAAGGGGCTCTCCAGACAATATCTCGGTCTTGAAGATGCGTAAAGACCTTCATCCATTTTTCTTTCGAAACGCCTTCATGCCATTTTTAAGATAATAAATTCACCTAGAGGTGAATAGGTGGTGCTGAAACGGCGGTAGGCAACCCCGTCAGTCTTCCAGAAGTGGCTGTGAATCCAGACCTGAAGGAGCTGAATGCACCCGGTGAATCTTCCTCCGCCAGTTCTTCGGCAATGGTTGAGCGATCGAAAGGTCTCGGCCAAGATGGCTGGTGCTGGGTTAACTCGTTTAGAAAGTTGCTCAAATAGTTCCACCACAGCAGCGTCAATGCACCCCAAAGCCTTCGGAAATATGATCAAGCCGTACAGACCCAGTGCAAAAAGGTCTATAGTCTTCCACTCATCAGGGTGGTTTTTCATTAGTTGCTTTATATGGATCCACTCGATTCCTTCCCCGCTACCTTTGTGCCGGAGTCGATCAGTCACCCACTTTTCATCAACCCCTGCAATCTTGGCCAGTCCGTTCTTGAAGGGCTGACTCTTGATATGTTTAATATATGCCCTCTCTAGTTTGATGCTTTCGCAGTGCAGTAGAGTAGTATACTCTTCGATAGTAGGCACCATGTCTTCTTGGTTAAAGGTGAAACAACTATATCCCGGGTTCCAGAATTGAATTAATGCTCGGAGTAAGGGCTCATCAGTCTTGACATGGAGCAAGAGGGCGATATCACCATATCGTTGGCTGAACTTCTGCTTTCTGTCATTCTTCCAACTGTCCCAAATGTTTCGCAGCTCTTGGACATTATTCTGTTTCAGGCTGACAGCGGCATAACTAACCAGTTCTGACACATAGTTTCCCTGAAGACTGTCTCCCTTCTCTTTCTGAGCCTTCTCGGACCATAGTCGTGCCTCAGCGTTTTCAATCTCTTGTATTACAACACCTTTGTCCATTAATTCGAATTATTTTGTGTATAACAAACGCTTTTTAGGGATCGATAGCCTCTTGTAATGATGCAAATGCTAGAAAACAAACACAAAGGCAAAAACGTTAGTAAAATAAAAATACAAATAAAAAAATGACGGAAGGAAAAAGCGCAAAAAAAACATGGTTAGGGTAAAAATATCTTAGGTTTTGGAATGTGGTTTTGGGGTAGGCTCTAATTCTTCATGGTCTCCCGGTTTAGGTTTTTTAAAAAACGGTACCCGAGTTCTCCTTGTCGGTGCCCCCTTGGGCTTGCCAGACCCTTAGTCCTAAACCCATCACAGGCTTGTGTGGACTAAGTTAAACTCGAGGGGACACATTCCCTTATGCCCGCACGGTGAATAAATTCACACGAAGACATAAGGTATATGAATCCCGAAGGCTACTTGCTAGGCCCGCACGGTGAATAAATTCACACGAAGGCGTCGCTTTCACCCCCACTTAAGATAGGAATTGGAGCTCGGGTATAGAGCCTTAGATGAAAAAAAAAACTTTGAAGTCTGAAATCATGAGAAAACGATTAGTCCAACTATTTACTCGAAAATATAATCAAAAGTAAGTAAAAAGGATCGAAATATTACCTTGAAATTTAAACTTACCATTTTCGTTAAAAAGACAACTGGAAATTACCTTAGCCTGACTCACTTACCTGTCCCCAGCAGAGTCGCCAAGCTGTCGGAACCGTCTTTCCGTTGGGCCCCGGAATCGGGCTTCGACTTGAAAAATGTGGATTGGAGTCGCCACCGATCTTTTGTTTTTAAAAAATGGGTAGATCAGATACCTTATTTCTTACCTGATCTGCGTTTTACCAGAGACGTGTCGGATTCGGGAGCCGGTTACAGTCAAGGAAGGGTTAGCACCCTTGAACTGCCCTTTCGGTACTACGTAATTTCCAGTTATCTTTAATTAAGAAAATTGAAAGTTTAACTTAAAAGGTAGAAACAACGATCCGATTACTTACCTTTGATTGATTTAAACACCCCTCAGAGAAATAAAGACATTAAAAAACGAAAATGAATAAAATAAAACGAACAAAGGAAATAATAATGAATATAAAATAAAGAAATAATAAAAAAAATTAAAAGTGAAATAAATAAATGAGATGAAAGTAACAATAAATAAAGGATAAAAAACGAATAAATATATACATAATAACCAAATATTGAATAATAAAATAATAAGTAAAAATATATAATAAAAATATACATAAGAAAGATATAATAATAAAAATAATATATATATATGTAATGAAAATAACAAAAATATAATATAATATAACATAAAAGATAAAAGATCAATAATAGAGAAATATAATAAATAGATAAAAAAATTAAATATATATAATATATAATAAAATATAATATTTAAAAAAAGAATCAATAAAAAATAAAGAAGTATACGTATAATAGAAATGTATATGAAACCAAATAAATGACACAAAATAAAAAATACAAGGATTAAATTGAAGTAAAAGCTAGTTGAGTGTCAAAATTGAGAGAAAATAAAAAAATTAGATGCCAAATTAAGATGGATTCTAGGTCAAAAAAGCCTTTAAAAACATAGGGGGGCCAAAACTGGGATTAACCCACTTCGAAGCAAAAATGCGCGGGTCAGAAAAGACCCATCGGGTCGACTCGCGGATCTCAAATGACCCATGGGTCATGTATATAAGCCAATATATTTACCAAATGCTTCATTTTCTCTTTAGCTTAAAACCGAGCCCTCCCCTATCTCTAAAGTTTCTCTCGTTTATTCAACCGTGTCCTTCATTTGAAGAACACAGCCACCGCTGAAATCCAGAAAACGACCAATGGCCACCCCGCGCCGCCTCGCCGGCCGCCGTTGAACGGTGCCGGCCGTCGTTCATCGGCGGTAAACCCTAAATTTTTTTTATTTTTCCGAAAGCCCTTCACCTCCTCGTTTCAAAAAACCAAAATCGTTTCTTTAAAAAGTAAGCCTCGGGGGCTAGATCTGGGTTCGAAAATCTCGACCTATACCCTTGTTCATCGGCTTTTTTAGCGTATTTGAGGTTTGGAACGAGCACAAAACGGAAACAAAACACGAACAACTCCCACATGCAAGCGTATCAAACAAAAAAAAAGGTAAGGTTTTTACCTCTGTAGCCTTCGAAGTTTTCAATAAAACTACTTGGATTGCTTTGAATATTGGTATAACTTTGCTCGAAATTTTTTTGCCTTTGTTTCGTGTAATCCCCTTGTAATCTTTGGTATTCGTAGGATCCCCTCAATGGGTTCTGATTACATATATTTATAGGAATAAAAATCCTATTTTTAGGTATTTACAACCGAATAAAACTCTAATGCAATCTTGTTTGTGTTTGTTGGTGATGACCGAGACTCTAGCGCCGGATGGTTCGGTAGGTTGAAGCGTGTTGGTTGGAGTCCCACACGTCCACGATCTTGGCTTGGTTTGTTTTTGGGTGTTTCATGTGACCACGACGCCGAGAAAACTGGTGTTGTTGAGAGGTGTACGGCTGTGGGGGCTCTCGTTGAAGCTTGCGGCGCTGAGGATGAATCTGCTAGGGTTCTGGAAACCCTAGCCCGAGCATGGTTCGTGGGTCCAGTTCAAGGCTTCATTGGATGCGGGTTCTAGACTGGGTTGGGTCACGTGCAACTGGATCGCCCCTTGTAATAATTCCAGGCCCCGTTTTTAGGCCTGAAACAAAAATAAAATGGATGTAAATGTGATGCTTCAATAAAATAATAAAACTTATAATATATATAATATATATATGTTTATTTCGGTCAACAAAAGTGTGTCTACATTTAGAAAAGTAAAATCAAAAGGTTTAAAGTAAAGAAGTCCCCAAGTTATATTCTTTTTTGTTTTAAACCTCTAAATTATTAAACATCGAAATAAATTCTTAAAATATTATTTATAACTATTTAAATTTTATAGTTAAGGGGATAAGAATAATAAATTAGGAAGACAATGGTTAGGATGCTCATTTTTCTAATCTTGATGAGTTCCAATATGATATCATCATGATTATTTTGATCAGATATCGATAATTTTGATTAAAATATAGAATTGAATTGAGATCAATTGAAGTCTCAAATATTTTTATTTTATAATTATTGTTATAAAATTTTTGTATTGAATTAAACTTAATATTTATTATTATTTTTTAATGATAATGAATAGAAGCCTAACAACTAATTCGCTTACAAAATATTGGACCCAAAACGGTGTCGCTCAAGCAGATGAATGAGATAAGCAAGTGGTTCATCCAATATTGATAAAACACCAATGTGGGCGTTGCGGAATTTGGCAATAGCATCAGCGAGGCAGTTCCCCCCCGCTTTAGGAATTCCATTTAACCTCTGTAAACCAAGCTTTATATCGAACACTAACGATTGCGCACATCATAGAGTGAGACGAGGTATCAACAGTAGGGTCATTAACCTTTTTGACAATCCGATTGAACTTGGATCACTTCAAAGCCTTGTTGCCAAGAAAAATTGTAAGCCATCATGATTTGCCCAGAGCTCGGCTTGGAGAGCTTCAAGAACTCTCACCGTTTTGTGGAAACCAATGATCCAATTCCCTTCATTGTCACGGATGAGACCTCCGATAGCACCTTTGCCTCATGATCTCGAAACAGCTCCATCAACATTGATGCAACAGCTTCTCGAATCCGAAGCCTTCCAGTGTTTAAAGTCCTGTTGTAAACCAAAACTAGAGGGTTGAGCACTTAGAACACCATAAAAAATACCTGGCCCAGTTGAAGCTCGAGCGTATGATATTTGAATCAGAGGGGTGGCTGCGTTGAAAATAACATCATTTCTTTTCTTCCAAATGTTCCAAACTAAAGATGCAAAACGAAATTTCCAAGGAATCCCCCAGGTTGGATGGATAATGTTGGTAGAAATATTAGAGTGAAGCAAAGTTTGAATGTCCAAATTAAAGAAAAAAATATTCATATTAGCAGGTAAAAAATGGTTCTAAAGAGCGAAGGAACAAGACAATCGCGAAGCACATGAAGGCAAGTTTCCACCACACAAGAACATTGGTCACAACAATCAGAATATGAAATACCTCTATTACACCTCTCGACATTCGTTAGTAATTTTTTACGATAAGAAAGTCAAATAAAGCATCAGATTCGCTACGAAATCGGGATGCTCCAAATATCTTTCCAAATCAAGGATTTAGGCTCCCAACTAGAAGCTCTGAGGATGTGGTAGGCAGACTTAACATTGAAAGAATAAGTAGGATTGGGCTTCCAGACACAAGTGTCGTTGATATTATTTGGATCCGAACATCTAATTCTCATAATGCGATGGACAACCCAGCTAGGAAAAAAAGAATGAAGAGCGGTGTTGTCCTAATGGCCTGCATCATTTATAAAATCAGTAAAATTTAGATTAGCAACCATAGAGAGTTCAGGGAGATAATGTCTAACGGTGCCGAGAGATCGGATCCAACGTTGTCAAGGAACTGGGCAGTGCTACCAGCCTACCATTCCCAGTAGACCAGATAATGCTATCCTTAAAATTCTCCCAATTATTCGAGTGTGCTCTTCATAAAGGAGAACAGTTGCTTCAATCAATAGAAGTGGGACAAATAGTACCGATCTTATACTTTTGGCGGAGAAGGCGAACCCAAAGGGCCTTAATATCATTCAAGAGTTTGAAAGCAATCTTGTAAAGGAAGACGATATTAAAATCATGAATGTTACGAAAACCCAAACCTCCATGATCCAAAGGTTGACAAAGGGCTTCCCAGTGGATAAGATACACTTTCTGGAAGTAGGATTAGCTCTCCAAATAAATTGACTCGATCTTACGATAGACGTCGATTGATAAAAGAGATTATTGCATAAAGTAGATAGGGATGGCTGAAAGGACGGACGGACTTGGCTAACTTCATGCGACCGGAAAAAGAAAGAGAGATCTAGCGGCCCCACAACTCCTCATCTTAGCCGAAATGAAATTGTAGTCGGAAGATTTCACTTTATTATGATTAACCTGAACACCAAGGTAAGAAACCAAAGAATCGAATGAAGGAAAACCCAAGTGATCACTGATGGTAAGCTTCAAGTCTTCATTAGTATTAGGCGACAAATAACTTTAGGTTTTCAATTTGTTGACTCGATGACCCGAGTGATTGCTGAAAGTGCTTAAAATGTCTTTAATGACCTTGGCTTGCTGCAAGTTAGCTTTAGAATAAAGAATAAGATCATCGATAAAGGAAATATGAGAAAGAGGGATGTCGTTAAGAACAAAACGAAAAGGATTCCAATTGCCATGACGGACTACATCATGGATAAGGTGACCGAGATATTCCATAGCGAGAACAAATAAATATGGGGAAAGGGAGTCCCCTTTCCGAATACCTCGATGGGGAGTAAAGGACTGAGAATATGAGTCATTCCATTGGACTTACATATTGGAAGTTGTCGCACAATCCATAATGATTTGCCTTAATCCACTCGAGAAACCTGCATCAGTTAGAGAATCGTGAATAAAGATCCAATGAAGACGATCTTCTCTAGATCAATTTTTATCGCCATCCAGTTGTCTTTAGTTTTAGAGGAACGCATGGAGTGCACAACTTCTTAATTAGTGATGATATTGTCAATAACCGATCTACCATATATGAAGCTCGTTTGGTTCCGTTGAATTAGAATAGGGAAAATTGACTTAAGGTGCTCAACAATAATCTTGGTAAGAAGCTTGTAGGAAACCGTGCATAAACTTATAGGACGAAGATCCTTAAAAGTCTTGGGGTGATCAGATTTGGGAATAAGAACCAGGATGGTCTTATTTAAATCAGGATCAATCATACCCCCATTGAAGATATCTTAGATGAACTTGCAGATAGAAGGCCCCATGATGTCCCAATGTTTTTGGTAGAAATCCATGCATAAGCCGTCCCAACCAGGGGCTTAAACAGAGCCATTTTCAAAAGAGTTTCATGGATCTCTTCAGTTGAAGGAGGGATATCCAAAGATTGCAAGAGAGAATCCATAATAGTCGGGAAGTGACCTTTCAAAGGCGGGCTACCAATAATAGGATCATCATTAGTGAAGAGAGATTAAAAATAAGTACCAACGTCCTCACGAAGGACATTGTTGTCAGAGCACCATTCATCATTAGGCAATTTAAGATTGATAATTTTGTTTTTGTCTTCGACAGGGAGCTTTTTTGGTGGAAATACCGAGTGTTTCCTGATCCAATTCGATCTAGATTTTTTTGTCTTCATAAAAGTTCCTCTCGGTCAAGGATATTCTCAAGCTTAATTAAAAGTTCAGCTTATAGATCAATAAAGGAAGTGAGATTTGTGTTGATAAAGAGACTTCTGGATACCCCTGAGACGAGCCATAATGATGCCTTTTTTGTGCCAATAAAGCCAAAGACCGTTTTGTTCCAAGTATCAGTAGATTTGTTGAAATTGGTAATAATCATTGATAAACTTTCAGAGGGGTCCAATTATCGTGGACCAAACTAGAGAAATCATCATAGGAGTTCCACCCAGAGAAGTAACGGAAAGGACAATTAGAACTAAAAGAGGCTGAATTACCCACATGAAGAAGAATGGACCTGTGATCAGATCGTATCCTGAGAAGGTGATTAACTTGAGATTCGGGAAAAACTTCATCCCAAAGGTCATTGCAGATAAATCAATCAAGACGACGTTAGCATTTCCACGAGACCAAATGAAGTTAGGTCCTTGGAAGCCCATGTTGCGACCAAGGTCGGCCTTGGGCCGAGGCAGGTGGGTCGCCTGCCCAGGGCCCATAAATTTTAATTCCCATAAAATGTATTTTAGCCATAAAACTCTAATAACTCTTAAGCCCATAAATTCTAATTCCCACAAAATGTTTTTTAGCCATAAACTCTACTAACTGTCAAACGTTAATAAAATTTAATGAAATCCAATAAACATTAATTATCATAAATTATCATTATTAGAATATAATATCACTGTTCAAAATTTATCTTTTCAACTTTTATTAATGGTGATTTTCAAATTTTACTTTTTCAAATTTAAAAACAAAATCAAATTAAACCTCTTCAACTTCTATCTTTTCAAATTTCCAAAAATTTATCAACTTTTATTTTTTTATAAAACTCGATGAGGAGAATTTTTTTTAAATATAATCAAGTTTTGTCATAAAATTTAAAATGAACTAGTCTCTCTCTTGGCTCATAGTATTAGAACTTCTATTTTAAAGATCTTTCAAAATGCAAAGTATTTTTATGTTATTTTTTGCTACACTCCTGATGTAAGCCATCAAGAACAAATGACTCTAATAGTGTGATGCGTAAACATGTCAAACAATAAAATAAAAATAGAAGAATACTTTTTAGAGTTCTTGAAAGTAGATGATACATCTGGATTGAAGTTTTTTTTTTAATGAAATAGTAAATATACTGCAATCACTTGAGTTGAATGTTGATTATGTGAGGGGCCAAGGATATGATAATGACTCTAATATGAAAGGAAAACACCAAGGAGTTCAAAAGCGATTGCTTAAAATAAATCCTAGAGCGTTATATATGTCATGTGCTTGACATATCTTAATCTTTCTATTTCTAATATGGCACATTTTTGTGTTAAAGCTATTTCATTTTTTGGGATTATGCAACATATATATTCATTGTTCGCAAGTTCTACCAAAAAGGAGGAAAATTTTATGTGATAATGTTCCAGAAATTGTGAAATAGTTATCTGATACTCGATGGGAAAGTCAAATTAAAAATGTCAATGCTATTAAATGTCATGCTCCTAAAATAAAATTAGCTTTGTTATAATTATATGAATCTTGTGGTAATGATGCTAAAGTAAAAAATGAAGCAGAAAGTTTAGCTAGCACCTTGAATGTTTTTAATTCTTACTTGGAACGATTATCTGTTATAATATTTTATTTGCTATGAATATGACGAGTAAGAAATTAAAATCTAAATCAATGTACATTGATATTACCATAAAGGAGTTGGAAGGTGTAATGTCATATTTTGAAAACTATAGAAATAATGGGTTCGAACCTAGTATAAATATTGCCAAAAGTCTTGAATTGGATATGAACATTGTAACACCCTGAAAAATGAGTTAGTAGTTTCAGGTATTGATGTTGGGCTTAGAGTGCTTATATGAAGGTAAATTGATAATTGGGTCAAAATAAAGAGGATTGAGCTTGTATAAAAGCCCATAAAGTAATAAAAATGATATTTTTGATTTGGGGGCAAAAGAGGAGGGAGTAAGGATGCAATTAGACCTTTATTTGAAATAAGGCTGAAAATCATTAAAAATTAATGGTGTATATGGGAATAAAAGCTGAAAACTCCTTTCTCTCATTTTTCTCACCATTTGTCTTATTCTCCTCTCACAATTCTTCATCTTCATTCTCTTTTAAGTTTCAAAGTTGCAAGCTTTATTGTTCTACAAAGTTTGTTTGGGATTTTGAAGGTAAGAAAAACAACCACCTTCCTTAGAGCTTCAATTCAAGCTCACCATTGTAAGCTTTGATTATGGTGGTCAAATGGTGGTTTTAGAGGGTTTTAAGGTTTTATGGTTCTAGGTTGTTTCCAATCCATTTTTAAGGACTTGAGAACATGCTCCTCTTAAGTTTTAAAACAAGTTTTAATAATTTTTCTTTCTTTCTTTTAGTGAAAGAGGTGGGGGAGAGCTCCAAGAGCAAGAACAAGGAGAAGCTTGTGTTAGGGTACCCTTTGTGGATTATTTTATCAGATAGAGCTAAGGTAACATATAAATAACTTCTCTCTACCATATGTAGGTCATAAAACCATGTTTTGCTTGTTGTGTTCATGGGTGTAAAAATAAGTCTTAGTGTGTTTTAATGGTAATATGCCTATTTGGTTGTTTTGTTCTATTAAAATGACTCATTATGATGCTAATAAACCTCATAAGATTTAACAAACATTTGGTAGACTTTAAGGGGCTTGTAAGGGACCTTAGAAATAAGTAGGGCATTTTCGAGCAAAGGTATCAGTACCCGAAGAACATTATTGATACTTCTCTTTTGTATAGGGTAAAAACGTGGGGTTTGTGAATGAGGTATCGATACTCTTTCAAGGGGTATCTGTACTCGGGGTCCAATACCAATACTCAAAGGGTAGTTTCGATACTGGTGATAATTTGAGGATTCTAATATACCATTTTGGTACCGATACTCATGGGAGTATTGATACTAGGTGATGAGTATTGATACTCTCCATCGGGGTATCGATACTGGGGTATCGATACTGGGAAAGTATCGATACTGGGAATTAATTTGAAACATCGAAGCTAAATTTGGTATCGATACTAGAGTCACTATTGATACCCTAAGGCTAATATCGATATTGACAACCGAGTATTGGTACTGACGTCCTGTTTTGGGTAGAAATTTTTGCTAAGTTTGTAAGTTTGGAAAGAGGGTTATGAGGGCATCGAGACTACTTAAATAAGACTACAAGTGAGAATATTATTTGAAACCCTTATGAACAACAACATTAAATTATATGGCATAAAATTGGCCTTTGTTTGAAATTCGGGAAACGACGAGGACACCCGAGTTATTTGAGCGTATGCATGTACTATTCGAATATGTAAATAGAGATATCCAGATTTTCTCCCTAGTGTTATAGCACTTTTGTATCAGTGCGAATGCACTTTAGTATCAGTGTTGAGGCACTTTAGTATTAACGCTAAGGCACTTCCGTGATTAAGTAGCAAGTCCATATTATGCTTTCATATGATGTATCACTTCATGATATTATGTTGTGATCTATGCTTGATGTATTCTGTTACAACATTATTTAATTTTCTAAGCATTCGTAGTTAATGAATGCATGTAGTATAGTAGAGTATTGATACCCCTACTTGAGTATTGATACTAACATCTTAAAATAAACCTTGAGAAAATGGATAGTATTGATATATCTATGGGGAGTATCGATACTCCCATGAGTATCGGTGCCAAAATGGTATTGTGGAATTTCAGTATCAAGACCTTTTCCTCAGGTATCGAGACCATGCCTAAAGTATCGATACTCTAGGCATGAGTATTGATACTTCTACTTAAAGTTTCTTCAGATTTTTGCCTCACTTATGAACAGTATAGATACTGACACCCAGAAATATCCTATTTGGGCATTTTTCAAACCTTCCTAACTCATTCTAAGGCCTTAGAGAGGTCCTCAAACATTGTTAGTTTCTTATTTAAGTTGTTTAGGGTCATAAGAAAACATCATATAACTTAAAAACACATAAACTTGAGATTTGCCATGAACATATCCTTAAACCTTCAAATCTAATGCAAGTTACATAAATGCATGGTAAGGCTTACACATGGTATAAGAAGGCTAGAAGAGTGTTACCTTAATGATTTAGCTTAGAAAACTCTCCAATATCACCAACTTCTCTTTCCCCTTGCTTTGGACCATTTTCCAATTTCTTTCACTAATGCATAAAAAAATGATGTTACTAACTTATTTATGAGGCTATTGGGATTTTAAAACACTTCTTAAAGTTCATCCTTCGCTAACCATAAATAAAAATCCTTAGATTTCATAACCCTCACAAAGACCCATTTTTTTGTTTAAAACTTAAAACTTAACATATGGGGCTTGAAATGAAGCTTTTGAATTGGAGAATGATTTCCTTACCTTAGGCAAACTCAACTAAATGTTGAATCCTCTAAATCTTTACTTGAAGGATAGGAAGATGAAGAGAGAAATGAGAGCAAATAAGAAAGAATTTTGGTGAGTGAAATGGGAGTGGTTCACGTTATTACCAGATAAAATAAGGCAGTTTACCCATTGATTTGAAAAGGAGAAAAGTACACTTTAGGTCCTCATCCTTTTAATTCTTTATAAGTTTATCCTAAACTCTTAACACTTGGGCCTAATTCAAGTCCAAATCTAACTTAATTTAGGTCCAACTGTCTTATAAGTTCTTTGGCCCCTAATAACGGGTATCGGGTCAACCTAAAATTTGGGGTATTACACAGAGTATGTCTTGACTATCTTAGTGGGCATCTATTTCATAGACCTTTTTGTATTCGAGACATAACTCTTGGATTATTGTATTTTGAGATTTATTTGGGAGTTCCTCGGTTTTGTAAACCTAACTATTATTATCTCATTTTGTTAAAACGTGATGATTTATGATTTGAAAAATGGAATGTTTAAGAAAAATTTTGGGTTAGCCACTTCGTTGGTCCTGTGTAATGCTCAAACCCACCGGGTTTCGTTTTAATCGAATTTGGGTGTTACAAACATAGAGCCAATTTTTTCGAATAAGCATTGTATTTTTAGTAAAATACAATTTGATAAGAATGACCATGATGAAGAAATGCAATCAGCAAATGAGTCTTTTAGAGTTAATTATTTTATGGTTGTTGTTGATATGCCAATTGCTTCTTTAAAAGATATATTTGATCAATTAAAGATTTTTGATTTTTTTTTGGATTTTTAATTGATTCTATAAAGTTGAAGTCATTAGATGATGATAAATTAAGAGAATGTTGTAATAATTTTAAGATTATTTTTTCTCATAATAGTTTGTTGGATGTTGATGCATATGACTTTTTTTCTGAAATTAAAATGTTGCAAATGACTTTGCCAAATGTGTTTATGGCAACGCTTGAAATTCTTGAGTTTGTTAAAGTTTTAGATTGTTATCATAATGTTACAATTGCTTTCCGAATCCTATTAACAATGTCGGTGACGATAGCATCTGCGGAAAGAAGTTTTTCAAAGCTGAAATTATTGAAAAATTACTTGAGGTCAACAATGTTACAAGAAAGATTGAATGAGCTAGCTATGTTATGTATTGAGAAAATATGTTGGAAAGCATTGACGTTGACACTATCATCAATGATTTTGCTTCAAGAAATACTTGAAAATAATGTTTTCTATAAGTTTTTGTATGCTTAAATATGTTTTTGACATTTTTTGAGATAGTAATAAATTACTATTTGTTTACTTCAATAAAAAAATAATATAAATTTTATATTATATATTTTTCAATTTCTTCTAAATTAGGGGCTCATTTCTTTTACTTTACCCGAGATAAAAAAATAGTCAAGACTGATCCTGGTTGCGAAGACCATAATCCAAGACAAGATAATCCTGTTAAGGTAGAATTGGCACACCTAAGCCTGTCTGAACCAGTTAAGCTAGCATTAAAATCTCTGAAGATAATCCAAGAGCTTCGAATGGAATCGACAATATGACGCAGGTGATTCTAAAGAGTAGATCTTTTGGTAGCATTCGGACTAGCGTAGACAGTGGTAGCAAGGAAAGACTTGCTGACTTTAATGTTGGTGATGCAAAGATGAAGTAACTGGAAATGATTAAGAATAATCTCAATATTAAGAGAGTTATATCGATCAAGCCAAAGACCTCCCAAGAAGCCCAAGAAGCCTAATACAGCTTCTGTAGACACCCGTTTTTGTCCGGGTTTTTTTATCGTTATTTTATTATTATTATTATTATTATCGTTATCTTATTATTTTATTATTAATTTATTATTACATATTTTTTTTGCAGGCCAAAGCCCAATACAACAAGGCCCAACCAAGGCCCAAACACGAGCCCAAGTAATTAGGGTTTTAAACCCTAAACCTATCATCATTCAGCCGCCGCCGCCGCTTCTGTTGGACTTCCAGCCGCGCCGCCGTCACTGTTCCGGCCCACTCCGATGGTCCAGCCGCCGTTCCCGCGCCACCATCGTCATCTACAGTGAAAAATCAGAAAACAAATCAACCCCAAGTTATCATCTACAGTGCACCAACTCCCCAAATTTAAAAACCCCAAATAAAATATAACCTAAATCCCGATATTTACGGGATTTAATCCTGCAAAATCAGTGAGACTCATACCCCTATTCTAGATATCATCATCATCTCACCCAACAAACAAGATTAAAGTACATGCAGCAACAAAAAGGAGGCCATTCGGGTTTTTAAAAAAAAAAAAGATTTTGAGCAGAAGAAAACCATAAAATAGAGAGACATTCGGCTTAAACAGAAAAAAATCTGAAAATAAAAGAGAGATAGAGTGAGAATCTTACCCTTTTTCGACCACCACCGTTGCTTCATCGGAATAGAGGTCCATTTGCTTCGAAGGTAAGGGTTTTGTTTAAAGCTTTGAGGGATAAAGGGATCGGTTCTTAGGTTGGATTTAGGAAAAGGAAAGAGGAGGGATAAGTGGGGGCTTTGCGGTGGTTGTTTTAAGCGCCGATTGCCTCTTGGCCGTTGGAAGCGCCGTGGATCGGCGGCTGTTTGGAGAGTCTGGGAGAGTTCTCCTTTCTTTTTTTTCGGGCAGAGGGAAATGGAGAAGAGAGGGTTTCTAAACCCTTAAAAGTGATATGTAACCCATGCAACGAACGACGCCGTTTTGGGCCTTAGGGTTTCTTGTCATCGGCGCATGGGTGAATCACTTAGGGAGGGTCTCTTGTTTGTACAAGTTGCATTCTGGTCACTTAATGGAAATGTTATATTATTATTTCGAGCTTATTATTTATTTTATGTTCTGTTTAGTCCTATCTGTTTATTATTGTGTATGTTTATTTGTTTAGCTTTTTTATTGTTGATTTTGTACTCTTTTCATTTTAGTCATCAGATGGAACATTTGCATAATTTATTTAAGCTTTGAATTTTGTTACATTTATGTTTTTGGTCATTTTTTAGTTTATTTATTTTTGTATTTCATGCACCATGTTTATAAAGTTTGCATCTCGGTCACTGGGCTATTTATGGTTACTATTTTGTAAATTTATACATTGTACTCAGTATTTATGAAATTTTTATTTTGATCACTACTGTTGTATTTTGGTTTAAATATTGATTGTGGCCTACTTATTTTAATTTCATTATATCTTAGTCCTTAACTTTAATTTCGGGTTATTCTTGTTTCTGGTACCTATATTATTTACTGTATTTGATTATGGATATGTTTATTTGTTTGTTATTTAGCTCTACAAGTTTCTGTTATTACAAATTTGGTCCTTAAATTTTCAAATGTGTTTATATGGTTATTTATATTTTGATGTGTAATGTTTTATTGTTTCATTTTAGTCCTTTAGGCATATATATATATTTCGAATATTATATATTTGCATGTAGTACATTAAATAAATATTATTTGACTTATGTGTTGTAAATATCTTATTTTACATTTACAATTGTATTTATTCTCATATTATCTTCGTATTTAGTAATATGTTATTCAAATATTTTTTTAGAGCGCGAATTTGTAGAACGGGCGTAGAGAGTATCACTTGATCGAAGTGGTACAATCTAATACGACGTTCAAATTAAATGGAACTTGAAATAAATCAATCTTAGTTTGTTCATTTTTATTTTATATTGATCAATGCAAGTTATGTATTTTATTTTTCGTACTGTCAATATTCATTTTTACATTTGACTCGTATTTTATCGACGAGGGAATATTCTTTTATGGATGAGAAATAGTCGAGTTAGCTTTCCCGATGGAGGATTGCTAATTTCGAGATTTCTTTTCGAGTTAAGGAATTTTCTCTAATTATTTAATTCGAAGCAAATTAATCAACGTTCGATAAATAGATCACATTTTAACTTTATATTCGACTCATAAATTCCACCATTTACAATGATGTGTAAGCGACACAGTACCAATTTTGGGCGTTGCGGGGGTGCTTACCTTTCCTCGCACGTAACCGACTCCCGAATCCATTTAAATGAATCTTTGGTAACGCAGACCGAATCTTGTCTAAAAATGATTTTTCTTAAAATTGTTTTAAAAGACGTTTTTAGGTATTCGACCTACCTAACCCAAAGGTTGATGGCGACTCCATTTTTAATTTAATTCAAATCAATTCAAAATCACTCATTTTTTCCAATTTAAAGTCATAATTGTTTTTAAAAATAATATTTAATTGTTTTACAAAAAAATGGTTATGACAGCTTGGCGACTCCGCTGGGGAAAAACATTTAGAGAGTCAAGCTGTATGTCGCTTACACATTGTCGTTATGGTCGAAATTATGAGTTCGAGTCTTTGGTTAGCTTATGATCCGTTTATTGAAGTTTTTAATTGCTTCATTTTTTTTATTTGACATACTAACCTTTGATTTTTTTTCTTTCTTTTCAGATCGGTCCCAATTTTTGTCGTTTTTTTTTCTTTTCTGTTTTGAGTCACAGGTAGGTACGTTCCTCCTCACACACATCACGTGCATTCGCATAACATGAGCTCTAGACACGAGCTTCGATCCAAGTTAGTCGGGGTGAATGCTTTACTCTCGTAAGAATTTATTCTTCGTATGAGTTTTAGCAAATAACCCATAGGATACATACTTTATACCTTCGTAGGAATTTATTCCTCGTATGGGTATAAGGCAGTGGATCCCCTCGAATTGAACTCGTTCCGTTTGAAACCTGTAATGGGTGAGGATCGAGGGTTTGGCAGCCCAAGGGGGCACCGACATCAAGGACAATTCGAGTCCCTTTCCTGTTAGAACCGAAACCATGCATATAGTGAACCGTAAAATGGTCACCCTAGGTATAGCTATATCGAATCTCTGTCCGTCAGCAGGTACCTAAAATAGGTGTACACAAAGGAGGAATATTTCTAAACCCTTACCTTTTGTTTTAAGTTTGTAGAATATATTTATTCTTTTAGAATAAAAGCATGCTAACTAGATACCATGCGGTTAGGATTTTCTTGAAATTAAATCAATTTTGGGTAGATAGCATGTCCGGGTATGATTGTTATCTATTGAAAGCATGTTTGGGTAGATATCATGATGGGGTAGGTGTTATATTCATCTCTAAATGATATTTTTATGTATACTAATTTCTTTTCTTTTCTTTGTGTGCACTAACTTATTTATTTTCTGTTGTTTTTGTTTTTTTTCATTCTTCTTTACATTGCATCATCATAACATAATGCGAAAATGTTGATCAGCAAGGGGATATTCGAAAGAAAATTTTCACAAGAAGAGATAAAAGTTTTCAACCAAGCAGTCGCGTACACAGACATGCACCGAAGGCTAAAAAGAAATGCACAGAGTACAAGAAGGAGACTTGCTCAAGACGATCGTGCAACGTTCGAGACTAAAATGATGAGCCACTGATCCGATGAGTGATCCAGCAGTCGATTTTTCTACGATCATTTCATCGCTATTTATCAAGGAGCGATACACTGACTTCCGCACCACTGGGGCATTAACAGAGTTAGGTTACAGAATGCTTTAGGGGCATCAGTTCCAAATACAAAGATCCGAGACAAAGCAGTGAGCTCGAAGATCGTGTAACCTTTAAGACTGAAGTCTGGGGATTGATCCAGCAGTAGATTATTATTTACGATCGTTCCGACGTTATTCATCAAAGAGTGATGCACTGACTTCAGCATCGCCGGGGCGTTAAAAGAGTCTGTTTACAAAACGCTTGAGGGGCATCATTTTCAAGGATGAAGATCCCAGACGAAGCAGCGACCCATTTCAGATTCAACATCTAAGAGAAGTCAAGTCTGTAAAGTGGACTGTCTTGTAATGTGAAAACTTTTATTTCTGGTGAAAATTGTTCTAAAATATTCATTGTTGGGATCCACATTTCTGCATTTGCATTTGCATCGTTGCATTTTGCATAACATTCATTTAAGCATGTTTACATGCATTAATCATACCTTGCTGGAAACTTTGAGGAAGCACTTCTAACTGTGCAATTGCATTCACACAGTACTGAGAATGGATGCAAAGTTTGAGGAATTAAAGAAAGAGCTGAACGAGAGTTTGCAAAAGATGCAAGTTGAGTGGGAGGTTAAAATGGAGCAGATGCAAAAGACCACCGTGGATCGTATCTTGCAAAACCAAAAGGATCTAGTTGACCAAATGGTAGCAAAAATGGCTGAGCTTAACCAAGGAAAAGGCAGAGAGAAAATTCCCTTGACCCGTGAAACAGTTAAATGTGTGAAAGCACAGGCTAATTCACAACCACTTATCTCGTCCAACAGGATTCCTAGTCACCAAGCGACGAGAAGAGCCAAGAATGAGATCCCAGAGAATCTGAAACAGTGGTGCAGAGAGACGTTTCAGGGAATGAGAGGACAAACCTCTCACAACGGGATGGATGCAACAGAACTAGTACTAGTTCCCGACTTGGTGCTCCCGCCCAAATTCAAGATGCCCGAGTTTGAAAAGTACAGGGGAACCAGTTGCCCCAATGCCCACCTCACGATGTTTATTCGAAGAATGACTGGATACACTAACAATGATCAGATGTTGATCCATTGTTTTCAAGACAGTTTGATTGGACCTACTTCAAGGTGGTACCACCAACTGAGTCGTTCTCAAGTCCGCTCCTGGAGGGATTTGGTTAGTGCTTTTCTGGGCCAATACAAGCACATAATTGATATGGCCCCCGATCGAACAATGCTTCAGAATATGGGGATGAAGAATTATGAGAGTTTTCGACAGTACGCACAACGATGGAGGGATATTGCATCTCAAGTGCATCCACCAATGACTGAAAGAGAGTTCATCACTATATTCATAGATACATTACAGTCTCCTTATATCGACTACATGATAGGGGTTGCCACTAAGAGTTTCTCTGATATTGTCATGTGTGGAGAAATGATTGAAAGAGCTATTAATAATGGCCAGATATGTGGTACTAGCCATACTGACATTGAGGAAAGAGCTGAGGTCAGTCTAGTGGATTTAACTAATCTGGGGATCGTGTCTCATAATGTTTTTCGTAAAAAGACATGCATCAATCCAATTCCAATGACATATGAGGAATTGCTCCCAGCTCTAATTGAGCACAACCTGGTGATTCCAGTTCAATCCAAACCAAGAACTGACCCATATCCTGAAGGCCATGATATTAATGCCATATGCAGCTATCACATTGGGATCTCAGGGCATACCACTGAGAATTGTAGGGCATTAAAGTGCAAGGTCCAAGATCTGATCGATTCAGGGACATTAACGTTCAATGTGTAATGGGGCATTCTGATCGGAAGTCGGTCGGGGCATCCATCAGGAGATTTTGTTGCATTCTCATGCATGACATCTTGTTTGAATTTGTTTTTCTTTTGTTCTTCTTATGTTTAAATTTTTGTAAGTCACTTGACGTCCGAACATTGTAAATAAAATACTTCCTTTTTAAAAAAAAATGACAATGAGCGAATTTTAATCTTGAATTCTTTGAATATCATTTTAATTAAAAGCATTTTAATAATTGAGGTTGTAAATCTTTGACAAATGACAAGATTGAACCCTGCAAAACAATGACCCCTTGATCCTAATCCAGAGGTACACCAGAATACATACCATTTTCTTGTAGGGACCGAGCTAGTTTTCTGTTCACATAAAGAGTCAATCAAAGGGTTTGGCATTCAGGTATGTGTTAGGAGCAGATAAAATGGGGCAACTAGCACATAAGATTGCAAAACCAATTGGTTATTATTTCTGTTTATGACGTTCAATGATGATCATAATCTTCTTAGATGGAATGGTCAAGTAGATGAATCTAGTTTAGGTCAGTTGCTTGGGAATTGAACTCTAACGATGAGATTTTCTGACCTTCAACAAACACCGAGACTATAACAGGTTCTCCTCAGTGAGCTTAAGAAATGGAATACGTAAACAAACAAACAAAAACATATATATGTATACAATAAAGCTGAGCTATTCCGCTAAAGCAATTGGTAATAGAGGAAACTCGAAAGCCCTGGCTTTATGAATAGAGTACATTCAAACCATGACATTGATCGGGTATTTGGCAATCCGGTGTATGCTCCACTGTGGTTGTCAAGTCGAAGACTTTGTGACGACATGAATAATTCAGCTAGCCGAACAAAGGCAATTATAAAATATATGTATAATAAAGCTGAATTCAGCTAGCCAAACAATGGCAAATCAAATCAAATTTACTAAAATAAGGAGTTTCGGTGAATATGGACTAAGGGAGTTAAGGAACACCTGTTATAGTCAAACTCACACGAACACTCAGAAATCTCATTTTTAGACCGATATTTTTGCACTACCTTGACTAGGAAAGTCTACGAGGCTTGAACAAATTGAAGATTTCAGAGAACTGAAACAAAAGTGTTCTAAAGAGTTTAGCAAGTGACTATGCTAGTTGTGTCATTTTGTTCGCCTCTGATTAAAGTGCCAAATCAAGAAAGAGGGGTATGTCATTACCTTCACGAGGACCAATGGATGAAACACACCTTAGAATTTAGGTAGCCAACCTCTAAACCCACCTATCGATCTTGGTATTTGCCAAAGATTTGTAACTATCAATGATTAAAAGAGCATTTGATTCTTTTGATATCCAATGAATTCATGTTTTATGATTGGCTTCAATTGTGAAACTTAGAAGGAGGCAATATTTTTCAAAATTTTGAAAATTCAAGAAGAAGAAAAACATTTTCAAACAAGATAATCTCTCCGGCGGAAATATCTTGGAATTCAACAAATATATCTCCGAAGCTCAGAGTCGAAGTTGGGCAAGAGAAGCTATTTTGGGGCAAAATTTGATGAGGCAAAGAAAACAAATTGTCTCAGGTCAAGGTTTGCAAGAGTACACCTTGGTGGAAATGAAGACAAACTGAGTCAATGATAGAGTGAAGAATACTCTCGCAACTATTCTCCTTCCAGATCGAGAAAACATACATACATACATACATAAATACACATACATACATAATACATAAAATTTGTATCAAACATTTATCATCATATTTATTAAAGACATTTTTCTCCTCACTTGGGGACAAATTGGACAAAAAATCAAATAAATTTCATATTGACATCTATCATAACATCCAAGATAGTTAGTCAAAAATGCATCATTCTGATCTTTTCAGGAAATAAGAGCTCGGAAATAACCAGGTGTTTTCAACCTGAAAGAACAATGCAATCCCCATATTTGGCTTCCTGAAGTCAACAATCAGATCTTCTGAAGATGTTTCCTCAACATGCAGGAATCAATAGACAAACTTTGAGCTATGAGATTATTTTCTTTAAAAAATAATATAAAGTGTCGTTTCACTTGAGATAGTTTTCTTAAAAACAAATTTTATTTTGTCTCGCTTGAGACAACTTTCTCTTTAAAACAAATTATGTCTCGCTTGAGACATTTTCCCATAAATTTTGAGAATTTTAAAACAAATTGCGTCTCGCTTGAGACATTTTTCCTTTGAGATAAAAATTTTGAATTTGATTCACTTAAAACAAAATTAATCTCACCTTAGATTGTTGTTTCTTTCAAAATAAATTTTGTCTCGCTTGAGACCTTTTCCCTTGGAGATCCAAATTTCGAATTTGTTTCACATTAAACAAAGTTGATCTCACTTGAGATCGTTTCTCAAAAACAAACTTTGTCTCGCTTGAGACAATTTCTCTAAAAACAAATGTTGTCTCATTTGAGACTATATCTTAAAGCAAATTTCGTCTCGCTTGAGACATCATTTTCTCTCATAATACAAATTTCAAGGTTGTTGTATTTAAAGCAAAATTAATATCACTTGAGATTTTCAAAGCTGATTTGTCTCGCACGAGACAGTTTCCCCTTTTAACAAATCCTGAAATTGTTTCATTGGAAACAAAATAAACACTTTTGAAAACACCCTTGAGATTATTTCCACATAAACAAAATTGACAATATTTGAATCTTCTAAAACAAAGTTTTGTCTCTCTTGAGACAGTTTCTCTTGAAAAAATCTTTGAGTTAGTTCCTTTTAAATAAAATCTTGGAGTTTGTTCCTTTTGAATAAATATCTTTGAGTTGTTTCTTTTGAAAAATCTTTGAGTCTATTTATTTTGAAACAAAGTTTTGTCTCTCTTGAGACAGTTTTCTTTTGAAAAATCTTTGAGTCTGAAACAAAGTTTTGTCTCTCTTTAGACAATTTTGTGAAAAAATCTTTGAGATTGTTTCTTTTGGAAAAAAATCTTTGAGTTTGTTTCTTTGGGAACAAAATTTTGTCTCTCTTAAGATAGTTTCTTTTGAAACAAAAATCTTTGAGTCTGTTTCTTTGGAAACAAAATTTTGTCTCTCTTAAGATAATTTCTTTTGAAAAAAATCTTTGAATCTGTTTTTCTTAAAATAAATTTTGTATCTCTTGAGACAGTTTCTCTTGAAGTAAATCTTTGAATATGTTCATTTTGAAAATCTTTGAGTTTGTTTCTTTGGGAACAAAATTCACCATCTTTGAGTCTGTTTCCTTTGAAACAAAACAAACATCTTTGAGATCATTTCCCTTTAAACGAATTTTGTCTTATTCGAGACAGTTTTCCTTTAAACAATCTTTGAGTCATTTCCTTTGAAACAAAATTTTGTCTCTTTTGAGACAGTTGCTTTTGAAACATAACATCTTTGGGTTTGTTTCTTTTGAAACAAATCTTTAATTTGGTTTCTCTTGAAACCATAACTCCTTTAGATGACCAGATCTCCTCATCACGTATGAGCCGTGTCATTCCCCAGACCAGATCTCCTCATCACGTAGGAGCCGTGTCAACCATAGATAACCAGCCGTCCTCATCACGTAGGAACCGTGTTATCACCTTTAGATGGCCAGCCGTCCTCATCATGTAGGAACCGTGTCATCCCCAGACCAGATCTCTTCATCACGTATGAGTCGTGTCACCCTAGATAACCAGCCGTCCTCATCACGTAGGAACCGTGTTATCACCTTTAGATAGCCAGAACTCTTCATTGCGTATGAGTCGTGTCATTCCCCGACCAGATCTCTTCATCACGTATGAGCCGTGTCACCCTTAGATGACCAGACCTCTTCATTGCGTATGAGCAGTGTCGTCCCCACCAACAGAACTATCCATTTTTTTCAAACCAAAAAGAGGAGAACCAGACAAAAACGTGTTGTCTTATCATCTTTGCCCTATTCTTGTTAACACAAGAATGTGCAAAGAGGGGCAGCTGTAGACACCCGTTTTTGTCCGGGTTTTTTTATCGTTATTTTATTATTATTATTATTATTATCGTTATCTTATTATTTTATTATTATTTATTATTACATATTTTTTTTGCAGGCCAAAGCCCAATACAACAAGGCCCAACCAAGGCCCAAACACGAGCCCAAGTAATTAGGGTTTTAAACCCTAAACCTATCATCATTCAGCCGCCGCCGCCGCTTCTGTTGGACTTCCAGCCGCGCCGCCGTCACTGTTCCGGCCCACTCCGATGGTCCAGCCGCCGTTCCCACGCCACCATCGTCATCTACAGTGAAAAATCAGAAAACAAATCAACCCCAAGTTATCATCTACAGTGCACCAACTCCCCAAATTTAAAAACCCCAAATAAAATATAACCTAAATCCCGATATTTACGGGATTTAATCCTGCAAAATCAGTGAGACTCATACCCCTATTCTAGATATCATCATCATCTCACCCAACAAACAAGATTAAAGTACATGCAGCAACAAAAAGGAGGCCATTCGGGTTTTTAAAAAAAAAAAGATTTTGAGCAGAAGAAAACCATAAAATAGAGAGACATTCGGCTTAAACAGAAAAAAATCTGAAAATAAAAGAGAGATAGAGTGAGAATCTTACCCTTTTTCGACCACCACCGTTGCTTCATCGGAATAGAGGTCCATTTGCTTCGAAGGTAAGGGTTTTGTTTAAAGCTTTGAGGGATAAAGGGCTCGGTTCTTAGGTTGGATTTAGGAAAAGGAAAGAGGAGGGATAAGTGGGGCTTTGCGGTGGTTGTTTTAAGCGCCGATTGCCTCTTGGCCGTTGGAAGCGCCGTGGATCGGCGGCTGTTTGGAGAGTCTGGGAGAGTTCTCCTTTCTTTTTTTTTCGGGCAGAGGGAAATGGAGAAGAGAGGGTTTCTAAACCCTTAAAAGTGATATGTAACCCATGCAACGAACGACGCCGTTTTGGGCCTTAGGGTTTCTTGTCATCGGCGCATGGGTGAATCACTTAGGGAGGGTCTCTTGTTTGTACAAGTTGCATTCTGGTCACTTAATGGAAATGTTATATTATTATTTCGAGCTTATTATTTATTTTATGTTCTGTTTTAGTCCTATCTGTTTATTATTGTGTATGTTTATTTGTTTAGCTTTTTTATTGTTGATTTTGTACTCTTTTCATTTTAGTCATCAGATGGAACATTTGCATAATTTATTTAAGCTTTGAATTTTGTTACATTTATGTTTTTGGTCATTTTTTAGTTTATTTATTTTTGTATTTCATGCACCATGTTTATAAAGTTTGCATCTCGGTCACTGGGCTATTTATGGTTACTATTTTGTAAATTTATACATTGTACTCAGTATTTATGAAATTTTTATTTTGATCACTACTGTTGTATTTTGGTTTAAATATTGATTGTGGCCTACTTATTTTAATTTCATTATATCTTAGTCCTTAACTTTAATTTCGGGTTATTCTTGTTTCTGGTACCTATATTATTTACTGTATTTGATTATGGATATGTTTATTTGTTTGTTATTTAGCTCTACAAGTTTCTGTTATTACAAATTTGGTCCTTAAATTTTCAAATGTGTTTATATGGTTATTTATATTTTGATGTGTAATGTTTTATTGTTTCATTTTAGTCCTTTAGGCATATATATATATTTCGAATATTATATATTTGCATGTAGTACATTAAATAAATATTATTTGACTTATGTGTTGTAAATATCTTATTTTACATTTACAATTGTATTTATTCTCATATTATCTTCGTATTTAGTAATATGTTATTCAAATATTTTTTTAGAGCGCGAATTTGTAGAACGGGCGTAGAGAGTATCACTTGATCGAAGTGGTACAATCTAATACGACGTTCAAATTAAATGGAACTTGAAATAAATCAATCTTAGTTTGTTCATTTTTATTTTATATTGATCAATGCAAGTTATGTATTTTATTTTTCGTACTGTCAATATTCATTTTTACATTTGACTCGTATTTTATCGACGAGGGAATATTCTTTTATGGATGAGAAATAGTCGAGTTAGCTTTCCCGATGGAGGATTGCTAATTTCGAGATTTCTTTTCGAGTTAAGGAATTTTCTCTAATTATTTAATTCGAAGCAAATTAATCAACGTTCGATAAATAGATCACATTTTAACTTTATATTCGACTCATAAATTCCACCATTTACAATGATGTGTAAGCGACACAGTACCAATTTTGGGCGTTGCGGGGGTGCTTACCTTTCCTCGCACGTAACCGACTCCCGAATCCATTTAAATGAATCTTTGGTAACGCAGACCGAATCTTGTCTAAAAATGATTTTTCTTAAAATTGTTTTAAAAGACGTTTTTAGGTATTCGACCTACCTAACCCAAAGGTTGATGGCGACTCCATTTTTAATTTAATTCAAATCAATTCAAAATCACTCATTTTTTCCAATTTAAAGTCATAATTGTTTTTAAAAATAATATTTAATTGTTTTACAAAAAAATGGTTATGACAGCTTCAATACGATAAGAATGGGAAACCCAAGAGAGCGAATAACACATCAACTTTTTTACCACTAACGCGGGGTTCAACAAAGACCAAAAGACCCAGACGGCTGTCACGTAGATACTGTTTAGCTGTGGTAATAAATTTGGGATGGCCGCATCCCTGTATTTTCCAATAAAAAGCTTTAAAATTAGTAATAAAAAATATTAAAAAAATAATAGGAATTACCGCCAAATTAAGCAACATCATTCGCAATATGCATGGCTCTTGAGAGGGCCAAGTTCCCTATTAGGAACATAAATACCAGTGGCTGCTGGATTATCATGGCCATGTTGTCATCCTACTCCAAATTTAAGTTATCAGCCTGCTCCAAATTTAAGTCATAACGAGGATCATGAGGGTCGGTAGTATGAGAGGCTGATTGAAGGCAATGATTGCTCTCATTATCAACTATCGAATTTTGGATATTAAGATTATCATTCTCATTTAAAACGATGGCAGTATGATGAGCTTTGTCAAGAGTGGTGCTGGATATGAGCCGAGAGCTGTTAGCCTTGTTAGGATTTTTGGATAAAATTGGATAATCAGCGAGGGAAGTAGTGAGGGATCTTCTAAGCACAACCGGATTGGGTAGCTTTGACTGTAGTAGGAGTTTGCCCTTTGATTTGGAGATCGTCTTCGAGTTAGCTCGCTCTTTGTTTGGTGGAGAAGGAACTGGATGGATAGCCTTATTAGCATCTTGAGTATTAGTATCCGAATAACCATTAGATGGTTCAAAAATGGGATTAAATCGCGATTCCGAAATCGCAATACCAGAAGTATTCTTCGGTTGAGTTTGAGGTTTCTTTGATGTTTGAAGCTATCGTTTTTCAACGAACACCCAGGAACCAAACATTGGGGAATCTTTGTTTATTCAGCCTGTGGGGTTTCAGATTTCTCCATATCCTGATCGGCAACGGGAGTGAAACATGAAGTTTGAAGGTGACCATATTTCCCACAATTAAAACCTACTGACGGGAGAGACTCATATTCGACAATCTGAACTCTTCCGTTAATCACCAGTTTTGAAATCAAAAGTTTGTTCAAATCAATGTTGATTGCCATCCATGTAAAACGACCACGCCTTCCACTCTCAGTATGGTGATCTAGGCGAATGACTTTTCTGATTCATTCCCCAATATCTGTAATAATGTTGCGTTTATAGAGAGTTGCTGGGAGCTCAGACAATCGGATCCACGCCATGATCCTTTTCGTATAGAGGTTTGAAAAAGAAAACTCCTCCGTCCATGGCTCAACAATGAGGTAATGTACAAATATCGTCCAAGGTTCATCTGCAAGAAAATTCGTCTAAATCATCACTAGAATGAAAAGGCAAGGAAATAATCTGAAAATTCATTAATTAGATTGCTAATTTTAGTTTTCATAGTTTGTAGATCTTCGACTATAGGGTATTGTATCCAATACGATGCACTTTTAATCACCACAGTTTGATCTAGAGATTTAACAGCCATCGAAATGATGCGACCTGAGAAAGTAATCGAAATTAATCCATCGACTATGCTTCGGACAACATCGTCTTCTTGGATTTCGATGTCTTCATCGTCTAGGATCTGATCGTCAAATCTGTACCCCGATCCAATGTTATTCATTAAGGAGGCTTTGTATGACATTGGCTTTCCCAAATCATCCGCTTGTGGCATCGCTTTATCAAGGTTAGAAGCATCGTTGGGGAGTGATTCTGTGGAAGCAGAGAGGGGAGGGATCTCCATCGGTGCAACTTCAATGAAGGAAGAAGGGGATCAACCCTTGTCTGACGGTTTGTCATCTTGTTGTTTGGGTTTTTTAAGGTTACAGGGTTCGTCAGAATTTTCAGAAAAATAAAGCGTTGACATTCTCTATGTTTATTAAAATATTTACTAAAATATTTTATTATATAACCTATGAAATTTTATGTCATGATATCTTTGAAAAATAATTTTATGATAAATTATATATTAACTTATAATAGAGCCGTTGTTAATTATTAATTTACAATTAATAAGATTTAATATTCGTTACAATTAATCGACTATTTAAGTTGAGCGATATAATCAACCGAGCACTCTAACTACTCTATTTATATAGCGGCCTACCAAAAACTCACGCTAGCTACTCTAGACATCAATGTACTGTAACCCAATCCCTCCGTTTACTTCGACTCCTAAGTCTTGTTTTCGAAAGGAACGAACTTTCCCTTCCATTTTTTTACGAACAATCAATCGCATGAACTCATTGCCTAAATCTGCCGTCTTTCAAAACCTTAGTAATTGCCCATTTTAGAAAACAAATTCGCGTATTTTTTATTCAGAAGAAAAAGAAATGGAGAAAAACAAAACATTCAAACACTACTCTCAAGAGCCCGATTCGCCTCATCCATGGAACGCCGATTTGGGATTCAACAACGCGACCGATCGGCGTTACGTGTTTTCGCGGCAACATTCGTTTAAACAGCCAATTAGAGATCTCCAAACCCCCAACTTTTCCAACGATTCCACGAAGCCTTTTCTATCGAGGAATGTCTCCAGCATCGATATACCCCCAGGGTCTTACTCTTTTGACCATGTCAAGGAAGGAGCTTTCGAAGCCAAAGAACCGGAATCGGCGGATAAATTATCGGTTTTGTGGGTTTTTCGGGTTATGAGAACAGGTAATCGGCAAATGAAGAGGCTGCTGATTATGATTTCGCTTAATGTGGCGTATTCTACTGCTGAATTGACGATTGGGCTCTTTACCGGCCGTGTTGGTGAGATTCTAATGTGTTTTATGTTTGGTTTTGCATTTATATGCATAAATTGCTTAGCTTTGTATGTTTAATTTTATATTTCTGTTATAGTTATTGTAGTTTATCAGTTTGTGATTAAATTAGGTAATTATTTTGCTCAATTATTGAGGTATGTATTTGAAAGAATTTTGGCTTATCAATTTGGATAAAGAAAATCTAAAGCGTGCATTGGACTTGTTATTTCTATGTAATAACGGTTTCTGCTAGCAAATTAACTGCTTTTGATCATTCTCCATATAGTTTTTGTTTTTAGTTATAATATTTGCAATTTAACTGGGCTTCTCCTTGTATTGATGCAAGCAAGCCTTTTGTTTTTCGCCTTTTCAATGTTAAGTTTTATGGGAGTGTGCTTATATGCACATATTCTAAGTGATATTAAGGACTATGCATTTCTTTGTGACTGTAAAAGTCTATTATTCTGACAACTTTTTGGCCCTATGTATCAGTGTTTAGTTGTTCTTTATTACTTTTTCAACAATTTTCTTTGAATTTCGATGTCCTTAATTATGTACATGAAAGGGAGTGCGATTGTCTATGCTATCACCCTTGTATGAATCAAATTCCTTGTTGATTTAATTTCCATCAAGTCTTTTGGGTTCCTTGTTTTATAGGTAAATTTTTCTCTGTTCTTTATTTTGTTGTAATGTTTGTCTTTTCAGGTTTGGTATCTGATGCATTTCATTTGACGTTTGGCTGTGGTCTCCTGACATTTTCATTGTTTGCAATGGCTGCTTCTCGAAGAAAGCCTAACAGCATTTATACTTACGGGTGAGATCATACAGCTTCAAATATGTCATGGAATAAAATTGGTGCAGTTTATTGGTATTTCTTGGAGTTATTAAAGCTGGTTAAAGTTTTCCAGAAAGTATTTATTTCCTTGGTACTATTTAGATTTAATTTTTCTGAAACATACGTTTTACATGAAGATATGCCTCTGATTAAGATAGTGTCTTTTATCAAGCACGCAAAAAACCTTAACTCCACACAGTTACCTCCATCATTATTCACGGGTCCAACAGATTCATGTGTTGTTTATAGTTGTCTATTATTTTCCAATTTTCAGTTATTTTGTGGAAAAATGGCAGCCATTAATCTCTTCTCTACAAAGGAGATCTCAATTGCATATCCTTCATCCTCTGAAATCCCTATGAAATGACAGAAATTTTTTACTTTAAAGTTATCTTGTGCATGTTATATCGATGGTTCAGTATGACTGCTAATAATTTTAAAAATTTCATTATCAGGTACCAAAGACTTGAAGTATTGTCAGCATTCACCAATGCTGTAAGTCTTTATTTTCAACATTATTTATGTCAAAATGTTGGGTTCAAGTTGTATTCTGAAAGAAGCAGGGATAAGTGTATGTCGGAACTGTAGGTTAAGGAATTAAAAGGAAATCATTATTGGATAAATTCACTAAGAAAATAAATCTTACGGAGAGGACCAAACTCATAATACAAAGCTGATAAACAAATTTAAGATGAAAAGCAAAGCTAAGACTCATTAGCATTATTACAACCGGATAGCTTTTAGGCAGTACAACAGGGTCTAAAAGTATGCTAGTAATGTAGTTGGATGTAGTAGTGGGATGCATGACTTTGGGAAGGGAAGATCAAAGTGTGAAGCTCCGTATATTTCTTCGAACACATTCTCATATTGTTCTTGGAACAAGTCAATCCCCAATTGGATTTAGCTGTAAGTTTATTCACTCCACATGGCTTCATAAATATGTGCTCACAGTTGGCAATGCATCATAGTCTCTCAGTCTGTATCATATTCATGTTATGATTTCATTCTAGTTAAGTTTGATGTGCAATGAACTTAAGGATGAGATAATTTCTCTCTCTAAATGCCAGATGCTGTCTGATAGAAGTCACTTGTCTTTAATCATGTTGGAAGAGAATGCTAGTGGGATTAGATATATGTTGTTTTTTTTATTCCATCTTAAAGTTTGATGATATATACTCGTATTTTCTCAAAGCTTAGCTTTACTTTTCTTGATGTAATAGAAAAAGTGAATTATATTTAGATTCAATGTGCAAAATTAGATTCTCAAAAAAGAAAAAAAAGGAAAATAGTGTAGGAAATTATAACTGCTGGCTTGCTCTGTTCTTCTCCGCTGCTTTCAAGTGCATGCAACTATTATAATGAATATGTGTTTTGTGTTCTCTTGGCTTTACCAATTTTCCTAGGTCTTTGAAATGTTTCAGCAATTCTATTTTGTTTCTTGCGTCTTACCTGCTAAAAATGGGTTAACATCTTGATATTCTTGATTTTGCTGCCTGTGTAGACAGCTATTTCTATTGTTCTTGTCGTTCTCCTTAGCTGTGGAAGCACTTCACGCTTTCATCCAAGATGAATCAGAGCACAAGTAAGTGATTGTGCCCTTGATTTGTAGTACAGTGGTAAATATTAGTAATACAGCCATTTAATATATATATATTTACTAGAAAAAAATTGAAAATATTTACTGACCTTTTTTTGTTGCTTATAGGCATTATTTGATTGTTTCAGCAGTGGCAAATCTGTTGGTGAATTTATTGGGCGTTTGGTTCTTTAGAAATTATGCTCGAATCAATCTTGGTAAGTCAGATATCGTGGCTCTTAATGCCTTACATTTGAAATAAAATAAGAATGCTTATGCATTTATGAGGTTCAGAAACAAGCAATTTATTTTTATCTGCCTATATTTGTACTATATTTTTTCACATTTTTTTAAGTTCCCTATGCTGTGGGCTTATATTATATACATTGTGATCAGCTTTATTGTGATATGAGAACCATAAGCTTAATAAGGTTTATGATTGCCACAATTTGAAACATGAGCTTGGGATAATTTGGTAATTTTATATGTATATTTTTCTTGCAGCATACAGGAAACCTGAAGATATGAATTACCATTCGGTTTGCTTGCATGTTCTTGCAGATTCCATTCGCAGGTGTGACAGCTGTTCTCTCTCTATTCATGCATAATTTCTTCTTTTATTTACCACTGTCTTGATCATCTCTACATTTTTCCCCCTCAGTGCAGGTTTGATATTGGCATCCTGGTTTCTCTCTCTTGGGTAATTTCTTGCTTCAACTTTAATCAACTGCTGAAGGAACAAAAACATGGAATGTTACTCCAATTTCTCCCTTGTTCTTTATTCATTGTCTTAACTTTTCTTTCCATTCATGCAGGGTTAATAATGCAGAAGTTTTGTGCTTGGGATTAGTTTCAGTTGCGGTCTTTATGCTTGTTATGCCTCTATTTAAAGCTACTGGTGGTATCTTGCTTCAGACGGCACCACCGAATATTTCATCTTCAGCCTTGCACAAATGCTGGCGACAGGTGGTTGTCTTTACCTTATGCAAATTTCTTTGTCGAATTTATGCATCTTTCTTTTCTGAATTATAATTTAATTGTCAATCTTGTTTAGATTGTTTCTCATGAAGATGTTACACAAGTATCTCAAGCTCGGTTTTGGGAACTAGTGCCTGGTCATGTTGTTGGATCCCTTTCACTTGAGGTATTTTACTGTAACATTCATCCCGTGCGCTTTGAAAATGTTTTTTCATCCATTGTTGTATGTTTAATGCTGCATTTGGTACCGACAGGTGAAGAAAGAGATGGATGATCGGCGTACACTAGAGTATGTGCATGGTTTATACCATGAGTTGGGGGTACATGATTTGACGGTGCAAACATATTATGTATGAACATCATCATCATCATCCTCTTTGCTCTTTTGTTTCGATTGTATTTATGGGAAAAGAACCTTACGTTGTAGTCATTTTGTCATCTCAAATGGATATATTATGACGAGACTAGGGGTGAATTTTGAAACTACTGCTTCGGTCAAATTGACCACCATTCAAAGAATTGATATAATATTTATCCATATTATCAAACCAGCCCTGTCATTAGCATCCATCCCAGTTTTTATTACCTATCATGCCTCGAGTCACATATGATTGATAAACTAATTAGGAGACGTTTGGTTTGCGGAAAAGTTCATCATCAAGGAATACCTTATTACCAATAGTAGCATTTTTAGGTTAAAATGGTAATGATCTTTTCCATAATTGTTTTTTCATGTTTGGTTCATGGAAAATGTCATTACCAAGTAATATCTTATTACCAATAGTAGTAAGTTTTAGGTTAAATTAGTAAGAATGTCATTACCTTCAAATTCTTAGGTAATGAACAATTTTCACAACTTTTTTCATATGGATTATTCTCAATTCTTTTTCTTTATGTTTTACTCAAAATTATATACGTAATAATAATAATATACAAAGAGTTTAATTTAAAAAATATTAATAACTTTGAGTAGTTAAAATGATTTTATATTTTCAGTATTTAGTATATTAATTATTTTATAATTTTATGAGGTGAAAATATTATTATTGTAAAAATACGATTATTTAAAATAATATTTAATTTTGAGTTATTTAAAAAATAAATTTTATACATTAAAAAATAATATATTTGTCCACATGATATCACAATATTATTTTTCATAATATATTATATTTTATATAAATAAATATAATACTTATGAAAATTATTTAAAATTATAAGTTTGATATACTAATTATATTAATTATATGTTAAATTTATTTTTTTCTTTAAACTTAGATAGTATAATAATTAAAATATTTTTATGAGTTTTCATTCAAATATTTAAAATTTAATATTAAAGTTTTACTTGTTAAAGATATATATATGACACAAATAATTTAATAAAATATGCATCAAAACAATCTTATATTTCATGAACCAAACATAATCTTATTCCGTGAACCAAACAAGGTAATACAACATTCTCAGAGTAATGTTACATTCCGGTAATTTTATTCTCAAAAGTAATCTTACATTCTGTAAACTAAACGTAACAAAAGAAAGCTTGGCAATTTTTTATTAAAAACCCCAAATAAATAATTATTTAAAAAAACAGGACCCTCCAGAAATTACTTGGAAGAATAATTCCCAAATCATCCACATTAGATGACCTCGAGGCTTGCAAACTGCGTGTTAAATCCTCGCACCCTTCAATACGTGAGATACATCCGATGTGGGCGCACTTTCCAGGTAAGCCAATAAAATAATTGGATAAAATGACCTCGCGAATTGCGAAGCGCGCAAGGTAGCCTTTATGATCCAAAATATCGCGAGATTTATAGGGGACCTTACTGCCTGCAAAGTGTGAGGACAATAGACTCCCTACCCTCTCTTTAGTGTCCATAGCCTTGTTCGGATACTATTTTTGAGTAGGAAGCTAATTTTTTTTAAAATTTAATTATAAACGCGTAGTGTTGCAATTTACTTTAAGGTGACTATACTGTGTGGGGAGGAAACTATTACCCGCAAGATGATGCATTTCATCTGGGAGGTGCCTATTGATGGAGTAGCTATTATTGGTGTTGCCAGAGCCCCTAGAAATGTATGCGAGGCATTACTCAGAATTGATCTGCCAGATGATACACGAGATGGTGAAAAAATAAAAATTAAATTTTTGGATGAAAATTTAACGAACCTACCCCAAAATGTGGAGTATGAAGTGAAAGATGTAAATATAAATGTTTTTATCTATGAATATTTATTAATATTTCAATTTATTTATTTGGAAATTAAGTAGTTATATTATTTTATTAATTTTCGAAGCAATTTACTCGTGCGCATATACTATGAGTTATTGAGGGATTTTAATGTCAGACTAATCGTGAAATAAGGTGCATCTGATGTGGTTGAATCATTTGCAAAATTTGAGTGATTCAAGAAATATAAGTTGGGGATCGACAGTTTTGACATCTTTCTTCTGGCAGCTTTGTAGAGCCGTAGATCCGACGGAAATGTCATTAGAGGGTGTTTTTTGTTGTTGCAGTCGTGTGCCTGGATCCGTATGTCATTTTTATGCCCGATCCTTAAAACCATTGTCCCATATGAATTTATGTTACTTAAGAGGTAAAAAATATATCTTTTATCTATTTTTTTATAATATTACTAACAAATAATACAATTATATTGTATTAATGATAGGTGAACTGATGAAACCTCTCACGCCCACTTACCAACACAACAATGAGACTTCAAACTCTTGATCGATAAGTTTGTACATCATGTAATAAAATATTTTCCTTCAGTTTTTATCTTATAATTTTAGAATAATTTGATTTATTTGAGGTTTTTATCTAATAAAGTTGTGTAATTTTAATTTTATAGTTCTTGTAGACGCCTTACTTCGATGCTGCTATTGCAGATTGTATATCGCATGATATTCGGGTGAATAATACACCTGTGTACATCGTGTCAGTCCCACTGATCTTGTATGAGATAGTCGAGTGACATCCTACCGAATACGTCTTTCGACAATTTAAATGTGTTCAATCAATTTCGCCATATCCACCTTGTTTGGATGAGTTGCATCGATTGACGTGATAAGGGAAGACATAAATTAATTGGACGAACCATAATGTGGTGTATCTGAACAACTAGGTTTGAAGATTCGAGAGGACGCCCATGACTCAACATATCTTCGACCACAGCGTGACATACAATTATATGCGGTGGCACTAAGAATATGGGATGTCACATATATTGACATTGAGGAGCGATCGAGAGAATTATATGTTCCTCCATAGAGTCGCCCATGGACGAGGAGACAACGTGGGGGGAGTTAAGGCAGAGAAGAAAAAGACAACAAGGTGCATCATCCTCATCAGAAACAACATAGGGACCTCCTCAGACATCGTTGACACATCTTGACCATGTCTTCACCGACTCGACTCAATCAACATTTCAGCAAATAGGGCAATTCTCAGAAGGTTTCTTCACCGACGTCTTTGACCAGTTGAATTCACCACCGACACAATTGGCGGCTAACTTTCGATTCGGTATTGTTGATCAGACACTACCGCAGAGCATATTTTACATCGGTCTCAGTTCCAGTTCTAGTAGTGGATCGATTCCATATACAACTACTGATCCTGATGATGATGATGATATTACTAAAGAGGAAGAGGAACCGCAATTATGATAGCAAAATGATTGGTGATGCATCTCTCGGTGTCGTGTTTCAATCCACACACACTGTGACAATAACGCTACCAACAAAGTTAACGTATAACAAGTTGATGAAGGAAGTGAAGAAAAATGTCCCACATGCTCGCTTTACAAAATTGTTACCCTTGCAGTATCGACTATCAATGTCGTTAAAACCATTAACGTACACAATATACACCGTTGAGGACAATATTGATGTGCATATAATGGTTGATGATGGTACCAATGTGTTAAGTTGGAGACGAGTGAAGTTTGAATTTGATCCAACTGTTGACAGCCCGACGGCAAATTTGACAAACGACTTCAATTTGTTAAGCACACACGGTACACAGAACGATTGGGTGCATCATCGTTTTCAATTTCAAGGCATTCTTGTGTTGCTAGATTCGAGTTTGACTTGAACATGCAACCAATGCAATAATCCACGTTTAACCCATTCAATGATTTTTCATCTGGATGATATTTAGAGTATATTTCTTATGCGGATAACGTCTCAACACATATGGGGAGACATTCTTTTACTGGTATGTGTGACGTTGATATTGGGTAACGGTTTGTGAGCGGTCTCGTGATCGAAAAACACATGCAGTTACGGCTAACTTTGATTTAAATGAGGTTGAACTATTCCACTTTGAGGGGATCATTCTGACGAAGAACCAGAAGACCTTGGCATTCAACCAGAAGCAGAAGACAATGAAGAATACGGCGCGACTACAATGGTTCCACATGCTGCAACGTCTATTTTTTGTTATCAGCCACCATCACACTTTACAATTGATATAGAAACATGCAACGCTCCGTAATTTTCCCAATTCCCACACATTGAGCAATACAATCAACGTAGTACTGGTGATCTCTATGTTAGAATCGTTTTCAGGTTAATATAATGTTTTAATTTTTTATTATTTATTTTGATTTGTTAATTGGTAAGTTGGCAATTTTATTTACTCTTTTTACGAATGAGTTTTAAGATAAAAGAACAAGTTGTAGCTGCAATCATGAACTACAACATACGTCGCTCTATCACGTCAAATGTGAAAAAAAAACTGATGCGGATAAGTACATCGCTGAATATCTCCACAAGAAGCAGGGATGTAATTGAAGGGTACGTGTACCACGGTTGAAGACGATGAATAACTTTTGGAAACTCACAAAATACGTCCAACCACATACATGCACCGCCAACATCCTGAATTAAAATCATTGTAACTTGGATGTGTACGTACTTTCTGATGCCTTCATTCAAGTTACATCGCTATACCAGTACACAGATGACTACCACAAAGCATGATATACAAGGTATCAGGCCCAATAAAAATTATTCGGCCAATGGGAGGAATCATACAATGAATTGTGGCCATAGATTAAATTGATGCAGAAATACATTTCGGGAATAGTTGTGAAATTGGAAACAATCCCGGCGTACAAAAATGATCGTCTTGTACAAGGTTTCTTCCAATTCTATCAGCTCTTTTGGACTTTTTCGCAATGTATTAATGCATTTTGACACTGTAAGCTAATTGTTCAAATCGACTGTACTTGGTTATATGGTCTAATAACTCAAATAATGTTATTGACGGTTGCACAAGATGATAACAGAAAAACTATTTCCATCGTCTTCATAATTGTTGAAAGAGGCGCTAGTATCAAATACACACTCCAGCGTATGGACCCGTCTTGCCAACCCCTAATATTTATCATCGGTACTGTTTACGACATATTACCGTAAACTATTTGCAGAAGTTTAAGAATCAAGATGAGCGTCTAATGGTTCTTTGAATGGGTACATCTTTCACCCTTTTTGGTTTACCATATCTTTACAAGAATTAGTTCAAATTAATTGTTCCACTTTTTATAGATAGTTTACACGCAGTTCATACGTGAGTTTGAGGACCTGATGCAGAAAATGAGACACATGAATTCTCATAGCTTTAATTACCTTACTAGAACCCCAAAGAAGAAATAACTTTGATCATTTGATGGGGGTAGACGATATGGTCACATGACAACGAACTTGGCTGAGGTAATAAATTCATCACTAAAGGGAGTGTGTCATTTGCTTATCACGTCCGTTGTCAATGCGACATATTATCGAATAGAAACCCTTTTCACAACCTTGGGAAGACAAGTAGCTGGCTGGATGACAGGAGGCCACCAATCCATCCAGACCTCTTTAGTAAATTTTAAACATTCCAACGCAATGAGTGTCATATACTTCTCTCACGAAATGTCATTATTATGTGTATCAGAATTTGTGAGGTCATTGGAAGGCATACAACACAACACATACGTGATTAATTTACGAGAAAAAATATTCGAATGCAGATTCTTCTAAACTTTCAAATACCTGTGTGTGCACACCATTATTGCTACTTCTTCTGTTCGAATACCCTACATGAGATTCGTTGATCGGGTTTACTTACTTGAAACTATTTTCAAGGTTTATGAATACTAGTTCCCTCCCATTGGAAATGAATAGGATCCGAATGAAGCTGACGATGAACCTACAATATGGCCAAATTATGCACTACGATGAAAAAAATCGGTCGTCCACGGTCAACTCGAATTTTTTGTGACGAGGATTTAGTTGAACATCAAGAAAGAATCGGACAACTGAAATTATGCTCTATATGTAAGAATCACGTACGCACGAAGAACAAATGTCCCAATCGTTCATACCCACGTATCAATTAAATGGGTTTTTTACATTATTTCTTTTTTAATTGACAACACATATTACTTAGTTTTCAATTTCTTTTGATTTATTCATGCATTCCAACCTTTTCCAACACGATGTTTACCCCATTAAAATATCTCGTATGTGGCCAAATTAGCCTTAACATAAATATACGTTGCAATACTATACCTCTAAGCATATAAATTCTTAAATCACTCATATTTACAAGCCATAAGTAACACTCTAATATGTCTATCAAACAATTTTTTTCTTATTCCTTCACAAAACCATGATTTCTAAACATTTTCAATGTCATTTTTACCCTGCTTAAAATGTCTTATATATGATGATATTATAGTCAACTTAAAGATAAATTGTAACACTAAGCGTTTATAATTAAAAATTTAAAAACAAATTCAGTTTCCTACTCGAAAATAGTATTCGAACAAGGCTATGAACACTAAAGGGGGTAGAGAATCTATTTTTCTCGCTCTTTGTAGGCCGCGAGGTCCCCATAAATCTCACGATATTTTGTATTATAAAGGCTACCTCGCGTTTCGCAATGCGCGAGGTCATTTTCTCCAACTGTTTTATTGGCTTATCTGGAAAATGCACCCACATCAGACGTATCTCGCGTGTTGGAGGATACGGGGATTTAACACACTGTTTGCAGGCTGCGAGGTCGTTCGATGTGGACAATTTGGGGGTTATTCTTTAAAATAATTTATGGAGGATCATATTTTTTTAAATAATTATTTATTTGAATTTTTTAATATAAAATTGCCAGAAAACTTCATATGATAAATTAGGCATCAGGAAAGGGGATGTCTTATGTACGACAACCTTAATACATCTAAGGAAAGACGTTACCGAAAACATTATTATTTTTTTAACATTTTTCAATAAAGCACTACCTAAAACATTATTTTTTCTACCGAAAATGTTAATATTAGGCGCTGCCTAAAATATTTAACATTTCAGGTAAAGCGATATCTAAAATATTTTTTTTTTACCAAAAATATTAATATTAGATTTTACCGAAAATTAGTTATCAAAAATAATATTTTCAATAAAAAAATAATATTTTAGATAACGTTTTATTAAAAATATTAAAAAATTAATAATATTTTTAATACGATATTTCTTAACCATATATTAAAACCGACATACAACGCAACTACACTAAAGGTGAAGACCAAGACCAACATCAACAACGCGTGAATAAAGAAAACAAATCCATTGAAGACACGGTGCTGAAGAATGCCAGCTTCTTCGGGGTGAAACCAAAATAGGAAAGTGTAGTCTAACAGGAAGGAGTGCACAATTGTCAAGTCTGGAGTATTGATAATTTGATAGCCAACATAAATCGTTAAATCACATCAGTAGACTGTGGTATATGACAATGATAACACTAAATCATTAAGACCAAACACTTCAAATCAATTAATTAAAATGCTTAACTTATTTAATTTTTAATATAAAAATATTTTTTTTTTGAAAAATATAATAAAAATTACAAAAATATTTTCAATTTTTATGTCTTAAAATCAATTATTTGTTGAAATAATATTATTTTTAAATATTTTTAGATCTTTTTACATTATTTACATATTTTTATAAAATAATGTGATTTTTTTTCATAATTACTTAAAATAATTTTCATATTTCAATGTAGAAGAAGGTAGAATGGATAATTTTCCAGAATGACCAAACAATTCACTCCCAATTAAACATTATAATCAAATTTTGGACATGCATAATACTTCTTCCGAAGCCAAAACTAAGAAAAAGAAAAGAAAATAAATGAGCATGTGCATAAATTACAAGGAGATTCATATTTGACATAATCCAATTACAACAACAAACATGAAAAACATTTATATTCACACGATCACCCTCAACAACAACAAAAAGTGAATTGAATTGAACAACATTATTATATGTATAATCTTGTACTCGAATTTAACTTGATTCGGAACACAATTTAAATTAACTCAGAAGATCCAATGCTTCATCTTCCATCGACCTCAGAGAAAGTACTAAATTGAGTACTTGTGCTAGAGTAATCAGAGTGGCTGAAAGCAGGGGGCAGTGCAGGCCACACAAATGAAGGCCTTTCTAATGGCACCTGTGGTGGATCAGCTTCCCCTGTAAGAACCACCAAAACATTCTTCATCGAAGGCCTGAAATGTGGGTTCGGATGACAACAAGCTAAACCCAGAATAAGTGCAGATTCCACTTCTTTTTCCACAAAATCTCCCTCCAAATTTGAATCCACAGCGTATGTAATCTTTTCTTTCCTGTGATATTCCCATAACCAATTCACAATACTGTTGTTATAGTTATTCAACTCACTCTGATTACCAAGCTTTCTTCCACATACAACTTCGAGGAGGAGGACACCATATGAATAAACATCAGTTTCGACCGTTGCCCGACTGATTAGAAACGTCTCCGGTGCCATATATCCCGGTGTGCCGGCGATCTCGATGGTCGAGTGATGTGTTTTCTCTCTTTGTTGGATCGTTCTTGCCAATCCGAAATCTCCCAATCTGGCATTGAACTCCGAATCCAGCATTATGTTGCTACACTTGACGTCCCTATGAAGCACCCTTCTCTCACATCCGTTGTGAAGATAATCGAGTGCCTCGGCCACACCTTGTATGATGATGAGCCTAGTTTCCCAGCTTAGGTTTGGTTGATTCGGTTCATCGTTTTTGACCGTTTTCTCGTCGTAGAATATGAACTTATCGAGGCTTCCGTTCATCATGTACTCGTACACGAGGAGGAGCTCTTTGTTCTCGTAGCACCATCCGATTAGTTTGACGAGGTTTTTGTGGTTCAAGCTGCCGATGGTTGTGACTTCGGCTATGAATTCTTGGCTCCCTTGATGTGATTTCTTCGACACTCTTTTGACAGCGATCTCTTGTTCTTTCCAAATCCCTTTATAAACCGTGCCGAATCCGCCTTTTCCAAGCTTGTTTTTGTGGTTAAAATTGTTTGTTTCTCTCTTCAGTTCTCTGAGTTTGAATCTTCTTGGAGCAGTGGAGCTCTTAATATGATCTTCTATATTTTGAAACGCTTTTTCTGGATCATCCTTTCTGGATCTTCTACTTCTCCAATGGATGTAAAAACCCAGTCCCAGAACCATACCCAGAGCGAGAATCGGGATAAAAATCCAAACCCACAACAGATTTGAATCTTCACCCATATCTTCACCATGAAATTCCCAAGCTCTCACACAGTTCAGCTCTTGGAATTCTCCAGTCGAAGCTGAGAATCCCACATGGACAGTTTCTGGAAGAAACAGGGAGAGATTGATAGGCACTGAGAGTACCGGAACTTGACTCCGTTTCTGGTTTCTGTTGGAAACGAAAACGGTCATGTTTTTTCCGTCGTATTGAACAACGGCCAACACATCGACGCCCACGGAAAGATTAACGCCGTAGCCACTCAACGATCGTTGCTCGATGGAATAACAGCTATTGATATCCAAGCCGAGATGGTTGCCGTCAGGGTCTTGTTCATAACTCTTCCTGGTGTCGAACTCCACGCCGACGATCCCTGCTCGAGAGGTTCCGTTGGTGGTGGCATTGACAAGGCCGAGCCATTGGCCGAAGCTGCCATTCGGGACATCGGAATCTGCACTGAGCACAAAAGCTAAACCTTCCCCGACTTCCGGTGAGTTCTTGTTACTGATATTAATGACGAAGGTTGTATTGAAAGACGCTAATCTTCTTTTCTTTCTATCCCATAGCTTGAATTTCTTGGCGTAATATGCCCTTCCCGGTGTGTATTTAACGTCTCCGCTGAGATCGGGTGTGATTTGGAGGGCATCTCTGAAAATAGTGGAGTTCTCAGTCAGCAACAGATCTTTTCTGTTTTCTTCCTGGAAATCTGTGAAGTTGAAATCAAAACACTCAGCCTTGATGTTGATGCAAGAAAGGAGGATTAAGATGGGTAAAAGGCAGAGCACAGTCAAAGATGCCATATACCGAATGAGCGCAGCAAAGAAGAAAGATTATGTGTCGGGAGGCGGTGAGAATTAATGGAGGGTTTTGGTTAATCTGAGGGATTAAGGTGTTCTCATACAACACAACACAAGACAAGAAAAGACAAGACAGTGTGTTCTCAGAAATGTAATGCAAAGTTTGGGATTCTGCAACTGCGAGGAACTTACTCGGTATGTATGCTGTACTCGTCCAGTAATACAAAGTATACTCTCTATTTCTTTTCTTTTTTGGTTTAAACATCTTTTATTATTATAATTATTTATTAGATTTACTAGATTAACACATTTAACATGTAAATAATACATGTTCCATCAATAAGTCAAAATATGTCATTAACTTTTTTAAAATTGTCACTTATGTTAGTTATATGATATTTTCATGCTCTTGTAAAAAGCAACCATCTGGTCTCTGGTAGACTTAAACATATAATAATTCTTTAAGTGATTGTAAAAATTTAAGATAGATCCAAATTAATAAAAATATGATATATATATTTTATAAGGTATACAAATATTATTTTAAGAAATAATTTGAAATACATATTATTTTGATAATTGATTTTTAAAAAATATATATTTTAATAGTTTAATCATAGAATACAAGGTAAAAATCCAATATTTAGATTGTTACCAAATAAATTTATAATCAGAGAATCAATCATTCATTTTGGTTAAATCCAGATGAATTTAATAATTAAATTGTTACCACATGATTGATTCTTTGATTATAAATTTATTTAGTAACAATCTACATATTAAATTCATTTGAATTTTTACCTTGTATTATATGATTAAACTATTTAAATATATTTTTCTAAAAAAAATCAATTATCAATTATCAAAGATAAGTTTCAATCAAACTGATTTATGTATTTAGGTCTACGTTATGGGTTTGGAATGATTTATGATTTAGAAAGATTAATTACTTTTAGATCTAACGAAATCAGTGATATGGATATGGATATGGAGATGGAGAGAATGACAATTTTTTGGTTTTTTCTCTCTCTCGAATGTTGACTAAATAAGTTTTTAATGTTTAAATAATAATATAATATATTAAATTAAATAATAAAATATATTTAACACAGCCCACATGTTCAAATTTAATTGGCTTGAACAAAGTAATAGGTTAAAGGGCCGCCATTAAACACGGTTTCAAAATTTGGGAATTTTTGACTTTTTTTATTTTCCAAATTCATAATTATTTATTTATAAATGAAGACGACTAATCTTCTTCCTTTTAGAAATATTGGTACCAACGTCGAAGTTGCATTGCTAGAGACAATTTTTTTTACTTAAAGAATCACAAATAGAAAGGAAAAATTTTCATTAATACCAATAATAAGAATACAAAAGATTTCAGCTATAACTTCTGGGGTTTACCATAGACTTAATATAAAAAAAAGCGCCTAAATATATTTAAAATTAATTTTTATTAATTAAAGAATTTTTCGTTAGAATATGCGTTTAATTTTTCATTAAATTTGAGTATTAAGTGGCACATGTCACTCTCATATTTTTTTGAAGTTTTTATTTTTTAAAAGAGAATTTAAAAATATTATTAATTTAAAAAACTCAATTTTTTAAGAAAATATAAAAAAGACCCCAAAACCTTAAAATATATTATTTTAACTCAAGTTGCCAACCGCCGTCAGCCATCACCTGTCACCTTCACCATCATCGAATGATTATCCACATATTATCGGACTTTCACTGTCAATTATCCCTCTTACTATTGTCAAAATCCCCCTAAATCTATAAATTTCAAAATTTAAATCTCTAAGCTCTAAATCTCAAATCTCCTACCCTATCTCAAATACCCATCATCAATCGTGTAATCTACAGATGATTTGCACCCATTTAAACCGTTCGACGTCTTGTAAGAGGTGATTTAAAGAATTGTAGGAGATTGCACAGTGAGAGGGGAACCAGGGACAATGACGGGAGAGGGGATGGAAACAAGGGAACAATAATGGGGAGGGAAAGTTTTTTTAATATTATTTTTATTTTTTAAAAAAATATATAAATATGATATGTGTCAATTAACGGCAGAATATACAGTAGTTACGATGTAAACATTTAAAAGGGTAACACATAAAACGTTAGACACATATTTTTAACAAAATATTCTTTATGTCTCAAAAGTACTTTTATATTAAACCTTTACGTTATAGAAATAAATTTTTTGAGAATGATGAAAAATTGTTTTGAGATATATTGGGTTGTGTGTGTGATTTTAAAGAGTAAGACGTATACTATATTTATATGGAAAACAAATTTAGTCACCAATAATTATTACATAACAACTTAATCAATTTAACTTTTAATCCTGATTTCAAAGGTCTATTTATAGGTTAATTATTTAATTAATAAAAATCGTAACAAAAAGTTTAACAAAAAAATCTATTCAAATTAGATTTTCTATTCTTAATCAAAACCTAACAGTAGAAAATCTATTGCCGTACATATTTGATACGTGTGACAAAGTTCATATTATGGGGACTCTATCCCACACCTTCGATTGAGATTAGTGACCGATGAATATCAATCGCGGGATATAAGCTTTTTACTACCAACTTACCCTAATTTGTCTCGCAATTTTATTTCTTCAATAAATAAATTATATTTTTTTTCAACTCATAAAACTTGAATACATATAGGTTAAAACATATTTTTAATACTAAATCAAACCACTTCAAAAGTGCTTGAACTAACCAAATTTAAATAATTAAATTTGATTCTTTTTATAAAATTTTCTATATATATTCCCCCACTGTCGCAACCGTCTTTCGGTTGAGCCCCGGGATTGGGCTTCGACGTGAAAAATGTGGATTAGAGTCGGCACCGACCATTTTAAAATGAATTTAAGTGAGTCGGACACCATCTTACCTGATCTGCGTTGTACCAGAAATGTGTCGGGTTCGGGAGTCGGTTACGGTCAAGGAAGGATTAGCACCCTTGAACCGCCCTTTCGGTACCAATTAATTTGTCGGTTGTCTTAGTTGCGAAAATTTGAAATTTAAATTAAAATTTAAACTATGCGATTCGAATTGTTTACCTTTGATCGATTGAAGTTACCACTGAAAATGTCGAAAAATGTTAAATGATAAAATAATAATTAAACATTAAATAAATAAATAACAAAACAATAGAATAATAAAATAAAAAAAGACGAAATTGAATAAATAAAAAAAGGGTTAAAAATAATAATAAAAAATGATGTTAATTAGTGACCAAAATAAAATTTGCATAAAACCTTGGGCCAGATTCGGAAATATATAACTTGGGGACTAAAATATAAGCATAACAAATTAAAATTCCAAATTAAAATACTGAAAAATAAAATTTAGTGACCAAATTACAAATATGACAAAACCTGATGGCCGAGGACCGAGTTTACCCGTGAGAAAAATACATAAATGCCCCCCAACTGAAACTACGTCGTTTCATCAGCAGTATAAAAGGCCCATGTGAGAGTAAAATAACGTCAAACCCTCTCATTTGCTCCTGGGCTCCCTCTCTCTTCAAATGAGAGAACAGAGATTCTCTCTGCGTTCTCTCTACCCTACCCCACCGGTGTAGCTCCGGCCGCCGCTCTCAGTCGCTCTGGCCGCCGCTCTCAGTTGCTCCGGCGGCCGGACCAACCCAAATCCTCACCAAACACTCTCTAACCACTCTAAACACAAATCCGAGCCCCAATCACCCAAAATCGGGTCCCCTCGGCGTAGATCTGGTAAAAAGCTTCGGCCTTTTTACCTTTTCGTAAAAAAACCTTTCGTTTTTCCGATGCTTCGACGATCTGGGTCTTTTGGCCTTGGTCGTTGCTTTGATGCTTGTGTTGTCTGATGATTTACTATTAGTGTTTTTGGTTTTCTGTTCAGTATTTGCGATTTGATGGTGTCGTTTGTGTGATGGCTGTTGTGTGTATGACTTGGGTTTGTTTGGTTTTGTGTTTGGTTATTTTGTGTTGTTTTCAGGTTTTTGATGTGCTGTTGACTCGATGGAGTCTTGTTTGGTTACTATGCTGGTTGGTTCTCTCGTGAGTTCAGTGATGGTTGATGTTTTTGACCGTGTTGGTCATGTGGTTTGATGATTCTGGTTTTCTGTGGATGATCTGTTGTGGTACCGATGATGGTCCCCCTGTACTGTGTTGGTCGTGGGTTTTTATAAACCCCACCGGCCGTTGTGAGTCCCGACGATCTTGGGATCGTGGTTGTTGTGGCCGGTCATCCCGGGATGGGTCAGTCCCGGGGATCTCGGCCGGCCGTTGGCACTGTTGACCGTTTGGCTCCCTGACTGTTCGGTGACTGAAAACTGGGAACCCTAATCCCTTGCTGGCTAGTTCAGGCCCAAACTTGGACTGGATTCTTGAACATGGACCTTGCACAAAAATAAATGAGAAATAAATAAATTAAAAATAAAAATAAATAATAATAATATTATATATATAAACGTTTTCAAAAACATATAATATATAAATTTTTAAAATGTTTTAAAAAAACTATATATTATATATATTTTCAAAATGGTTTTTAAAAATTATATATTATATAAATGTTTTCATAACGTTTTCAAAAGTATATATTATATATATTTTAAAAACATTTTCAAAAACTATATATTATATAATTTTCAAAAAATATATTTTCAAAATGGTTTTTAAAAATTATATATTATATAAATGTTTTCATAACGTTTTCAAAAGTATATATTATATATATTTTAAAAACGTTTTCAAAAACTATATATTATATAATTTTCAAAAATATTTTAAAAACTATATGATATACATATTTTCAAAAAATGTTTTAAACTATATATTATATATGTATTTTCAAAAACAATTTGCAAACTATATAATATATATGTGTATATATGTATAAAATAAAAAAAAATATGGACGGAAATTAGTGTCTACAGCTGCCCCTCTTTGTCCTTTTTCGTGGAACGAAAACTAGGACAAAGACAAAAAGACACAAATTTTCGTTCGGTGGAGTTGAAGAATAACTCCCTGTCGAATTGAGTTGCAGATGGCTCCTCCGTCGCGAAGTCGAGTCCACCTTGAAATGATATGTAATTGAAGCTGCAATTCAGAATTTGAATCTGGATGTAGCTTTTCGTTTCCAAATTGTAGTCAACTTCGGTCTTCTTCTCGGTTTAAAGACCTTTGTTAAAATTTGACTGGAAAGTAGTTCTTTGATTCCACCATGCCCTTGAGCTGAACGAAAATGAACTCGAAAGGTCTTCACTGACATATAGTTTTTCTCGATTTAAACTATGCTGCTGGAAAACGATTGATTGTCACTAAGTCACGGCTGACCCATGTCTTCTTCTCGATTTGAAAACCTTGATTGCAGCCGAACAGTAGTGTGATTGAGGTATCGTCGAGCTGAATAGAGTCGAACTCGACAATTTTATTGACAAATAACCTTTCTTGCCATGAGTTATGTTGTAAATGATATGACCTCGAAGTTGAGTGTAATCGAACTCGGGAGTCTTTGGCAGATAGCCCTTCTCGACTTAAGCTATGCTGCATATGATGTGCCTTGGAGCTGAGCGTAGTCGAACTCAAAGGTCTTTTGGTCACAGATAACCCTTCTAGCCTTGAGTTATGCTGTAAATGATGTGCCCTCGAAGCTGAGTGTAATCGAACTCGGGGGTCTTTGGCAGATAGCCCTTCTCGACTTAAGCTATGCTGCATATGATGTGCCTTGGAGCTGAGCGTAGTCGAACTCAAAGGTCTTTTGGTCACAGATAACCCTTCTAGCCTTGAGTTATGCTGTAAATGATGTGCCCTCAAAGCTGAGTGTAATCGAACTCGGGGGTCTTTGGCTGATAGCCCTTCTCGACTTAAGCTATGCTGCATATGATGTACCTTGGAGCTGAGCGTAGTCGAACTCAAAGGTCTTTTGGTCACAGATAACCCTTCTAGCCTTGAGTTATGCTGTAAATGATGTGCCCTCGAAGCTGAGTGTAATCGAAATCGGGGGTCTTTGGCAGATAGCCCTTCTCGACTTAAGCTATACTACAAATGATGTGACGTTGAGCTGAGCGTAGTCAAACTCAAAGGTCTTTTGTTGGCAGACAACCCTTCTAGACTTAAGTTGTGCTGCAAATGATATGCCTTGGAGCTGAGCGTAGTCGAACTCGAAGGTCTTTGGTTGGCAGATAACCCTTCTCGACTTAAGTTATGCTGCAAATGATGTTCCCTCGAAGTTGAGTGTAATCGAACTCGGGGGTCTTTGGCAGATAGCCCTTCTCGACTTAAGCTATGTTGCAAATGATTGTTTAAAAAAATGGCTTCCCTTAACGGGTCGAAGCCGGTCATGATTCTTCAGGTGGTTCCTCTGAGCGAGAACCAAGTAAGACAATCTTTGGATGACTCCCATTTTATGGGAAAGCCCGTTGATGAATTCTGACAGCCAAATATCTTCCGTTGTGGAATTGAAATCTGGCTTGAATACATAAACTGGAAACATGTTGCTCATTGTTGAGTTGATCTGAACTGAATTTGATCTGAATTGGTTCTCGAACCCATCTGAAATTGGTTCTGAGATCTGTAGATATGTAAAGTCGGTTGAGGTGTAGCTTCTTGCTGCTGAGTTACACCATCGTTCTTTAAAGGTGCTTGCAAGTCGAGTAGCCTTCATCTTGAAGTCGAAGCTTGACTCTGAAAGCTGCAAAATTATGCATGCTAAAATGATGGATGTGATGCACCTAAGTATGTCTAAGATGCATGCAACATGAATAAATTATGTGTTATTTCTTGGATGGAGTCTCGTGCTTTGTCTGCCAATCTGGTCCATGGAATCGATCGTGCCCCATTTGCTTCTCGAGCTTGGGCTTTACAGACATTTCATATCCGAGATTGTTCTGTTTGAAAATGTTTTTCTCATTTTTCTTGTTTCAGGAGAGAAAATGATAAAAATGTTGTAAAATATTATTCGCAATTGAATCAAATTATAAATGTGAGTTCAAAGAATATCAAAGGAATCAATAGCTCTCTTAACGTTTTTAGAGTTACAGCTCTTTGACAAATGTTCAAATGGATGGGTTGGCTTTAGTCTGGCCTCCTTTCTAAGGTTTTGGTAAAAAAAAATGTCATTTTTGAAATATCAAACCATGCTTTGGCATTTCGATTAGGCGCGGACAAAATGATGCAACTAACTTAATCAATTACTAGGCCTTCTATTTCGGTTCTCCGAAATATTTCATTTGTTCAAGTTTTGTAGGCTCCTCTAACAAAGGTAGTGCAGAAACATCGGTCTAAAAATGAAATTCTTGAGTGCTCGTGTGTAGTTGACAATAACAGGTGTTCCTCAACTCCCTTAGTCCATTTTACCGAAAATTTCTTGCTTAGATAAATTTGATTTAACTTGTCATTATCTGGCTAGTTGAATCCATAAAGCCGGGGCATTTAACCAATTGCTTTAGAGGGACAGCTTAATATTATAATCACTCTTATCAAGTTAACTGAAGGGTTCATCTCATCACAGCGTCTTCGGCCTGACAAGAGCAGTGGAGCAAACAACGAATTGCCAAGTGTCCGAGCAATGTCATGGTTTGAACGTAATCTACTCATAAGGCCAGGGCTTTCAAGTTTCATCTATAACCAATTGCCTTAGTGGAATAGCTCAGCTTTACAGATTTAATTTCTTAAGATTGTCAAGAAGAACCTGTTATAGCCTAGGTATTTGTTGAAAGTCAAAAATTTCATCTTTAGAGTTCAATTTTCAAGCAACTGACCTAAACTAGATTCCCTTACTCGACTATTCCGTCTGTGAAGATCATTATCATCACTGAACGTCTTAAATAAAAAGTATAGTAATCGTCATATGCAAACGATGCCCCATGTTGTCCGCACCTTATGAAAGGAAAAGGTTATATTGGTTAATTGTAAGAGCATGGTACGACGTTTGAGTGTATATTCTGGATAAGGTCAAAGTCCTTTGTTTTAAATCATGTTACTCCGTCAAATATCTGTAACTTTGAATCGTTTACGGAGTTTCTTAATTCAAATGATATTCAAAGAATTGTAAGTTTGCAAATGTGATTCGTTGCTTAACATCATTAAAGTAATATAAATTTATTCAAATGTTCTTAAAAATTTGAAAAAGTGAAGAAGAAAAAAAAAACAAGTTCAAACAGAATGCCTCAAATGATGAAATGATCTCCCTCACTTGGATGCCCCCAAGTTGTTGAAGTCGATCCAGTTCTGGTTACGCATCTTTTGTACGACCCTCTTGAATGTGTAACAGTTCTCAATTGTGTGCCCTGGGACTCCGCCGTGATATTCACAATACGCATTCTCATCATACCACTTGGGGTATGGGGGCTTCATGGGTTCTACTGGATATGGTGACACTACATGGGTGTCAAGGAGTTGCTGATAAAGCTCTTTGTAGGTCATGGGAATAGGGTCAAAATGTTCCCTTTCCCTCCTGGAATCTTGTTTAGAAGTACCTGACGATACAGCTGCAGTTGATTTTGGGCTAGAGATTGTAACACCTTTCCTGAAGTGTTTGATGTTGTTAACCTCTCCATCCCTCTCCCTCATAGGAGGTTTCCTACTGGTCTCACCATCCTTAATTTTGCCTTGCTTTATGGCTGACTCAATCATTTCTCCGGCCATAACCAAGTCTGAAAAGCTTCCTGATGTGATCGCAACCAGGTGCCCAAAGTATGGAGCCTTCAGGGTCTGCACGAAGAGCTTTCGGGTTTCTTTTTCATCTAACGGTGGATGAACTTGCACAGCCAAATCCCTCCATTTTTGTGCGTACTGCCTGAAACTCTCGTTATGCTTCTTTTCCATGCTTTGTAGCATAACTCGATCTGGCCTTATGTCATTGATATGCTTGTATTGTTCCAGAAATGACTTGGCCAGGTCCTCCCAGGTCTTGATATTTGATCGGCTTAGCTGGTTGTACCACCGAATGGCTGATCCCGACAGACTATCCTGAAAGCAGTGGATCAGGAGTTGGTCGTTTCCTCCATATCCTGTCATCTTTCGGCAGAACATGGTGATGTGAGCGGATGGACAACTGTTTCCGTCAAACTTCTCGAACTCCGGGGACTTAAATTTCGGGGGAAGAACCAAGTCCGGGACTAGACTAAGTTCCGCTGCATCGATTTCATGGTAGCCACGGTCTCCTTTGACTATATTCATTTGGTCCTCCAATTGTTTGATTTTTTCCTCCATCTTCCTCGCTTTTTCCTCTTCGTCCAAATCCGGTACATGGTAATAACCCGGATTGTTCTTAGGGTTAAATACAGAGGACGAGGGCTTTGCTTTTGCAGCAGATGAGTCCCCTCGAAGTTCTGGTAAGATTTCAGGTGAGATAACCACTTGTGGGGTAGGTTGTATAGTTACCCCTTCCGATGAACCTGCCCCAGGCACACTGGTCTGTTGTAGGCCAATTAACTTGGCAACGATCTGATCAACCAAGGACTCTTGGTTCTTTGTGATTGTTTCTAGAGTATTTCGACTGTTCTGGTTTATCTTGTCTTCTAGCTCCTTCTGTAGTTTTAACATATTCTCCTCGATTTGTGTAATTCTGGCTTCCATCCTCTTCTTCTTCAAACGAGTGTTATGTGGATGGGGTGTGTCCAATGCTTGAGGCGGTGTATCCAGTATTTGCTCCCTTTGATGAGACATGTTTATGTTAGTTAATGTGAATGCAATGAAAATAACAAAATGCAAAGAAAATAAAAAATTCAAAATGTCTAAATATATGATGCATGAAATGTCCGAGGCATTGATCCAAAAAAATGTGCCTGTTATTCTGAATAACCCTTATTGGTGACAAAAATGTTACGTCTGAAGAGACAAAAAACTTTTTTGGGTGGTACAAATCCTGTACAGCTTCTGACAAGTTGATTCATCTTTTTCACTGGTTGAATATCCTGTCGAACCATTCCGGCTCCTTTGGCTAAACTTGTGCAGGTGATGGGCTGCTTGCCCCAAAAGGGGTCTCGAAGGACTGCATCTCCGACTTTCACCCTATGTCGAGCTTGATCCAAACGAAAGTGCCATTGGAGCCCTCTATCCGAAGTTTATCGACTTGTTTCTAGAATTTGTCAATAATGGTCTGCGGCTTAGCTGGGGTTTCGCCACTTGTTATCGTAGTTTTCAAAAAGAGCGTCTGGGTCAACAACATTTTCCTCGTCTTGCCCCTGCAACCTTTGCCTCTGAGTATTCTTTGACTACGACTGGACTTCTGAGCTTTTTATCTCTTTGTATTATAACCCCTTTGTCCATTAATACAAATTATTCATGTTTAACAAACACATTTTTGGTGGATCAACACATCGTTTTAAATGATGCAAACGATGAACACAAAATAAAAGAGAACAAAAAATAAAAGGGTTAGTGAGGTAAATCAAAACAATAAAAAAAATGAAAAATCCTACCCCACATGATATCTACCCCTCATGCTTTAATTCCTACCCGGACATGATCTCTATTCCGCATGCTAATTTCAAACAAATCCTAACAGCATATTTGTCTAGTTCGCATGCTTTGAACAGAAAATAAAGCAGGAAACAAAGCATCCTAGGGTTTGGAATGAGGTCTTGGGGTGGGCTCTAATTCCCTGTACTCTCCCGATTTAGGTTCTAAAAAACGGTACTCGAGTTCTCCTTGCCGGTGCCATCTTGGGCTTACCAGACCCTTAGTCCTAAGCCTATTACAAGCTCATATGGACTAAGTTAAACTCGAGAGGACACATTCCCTTATGCCTGCACGGTGAATAAATTCACACGAAGACATAAGGTATATGAATCCCGAAGGCTACTTGCTAGGCATATGCGGTGAATAAATTCACACGAATGCGTCGCTTTCACCCCAACTTAAAACGGGTTCGGAGCTCGGGTTTAGAGCTAGAGATAGAAACTTTTAAAAAATCTGAAACCATTGAAAAAAATGTCAGTACAACTATTTATTTGAAAAAATAATCAAAGGTAACTAATTCGAATCGAATAAATAAATTAAAATTTAAATTTACCATTTTCGCATAAAAAGACAACCGAAAATTAATTCTGGCCTGACTCACTTACCTTTCCCCAGCAGAGTCGCCAAGCTGTCGCAACCGTCTTTCGGTTGAGCCCCGGGATTGGGCTTCGACGTGAAAAATGTGGATTAGAGTCGCCACCGACCATTTTAAAATGAATTTAAGTGAGTCGGACACCATCTTACCTGATCTGCGTTGTACCAGAAATGTGTCGGGTTCGGGAGTCGGTTACGGTCAAGGAAGGATTAGCACCCTTGAACCGCCCTTTCGGTACCAATTAATTTGTCGGTTGTCTTAGTTGCGAAAATTTGAAATTAAAATTAAAATTTAAACTATGCGATTCGAATTGTTTACCTTTGATCGATTGAAGTTACCACTGAAAATTTCGAAAAATGTTAAATGATAAAATAATAATTAAACATTAAATAAATAAATAACAAAACAATAGAATAATAAAATAAAAAAAAAGACGAAATTGAATAAATAAAAAAAGGGTTAAAAATAATAATAAAAAAATGATGTTAATTAGTGACCAAAATAAAATTTGCATAAAACCTTGGGCCAGATTCGGAAATATATAACTTGGGGACTAAAATATAAGCATAACAAATTAAAATTCCAAATTAAAATACTGAAAAATAAAATTTAGTGACCAAATTACAAATATGACAAAACCTGATGGCCGAGGACCGAGTTTACCCGTGAGAAAAATACATAAATGCCCCCCAACTGAAACTACGTCATTTCATCAGCAGTATAAAAGGCCCATGTGAGAGTAAAATAACGTCAAACCCTCTCATTTGCTCCTGGGCTCCCTCTCTCTTCAAATGAGAGAACATAGATTCTCTCTGCGTTCTCTCTACCCTACCCCACCGGTGTAGCTCCGGCCGCCGCTCTCAGTCGCTCTGGCCGCCGCTCTCAGTCGCTCCGGCGGCCGGACCAACCCAAATCCTCACCAAACACTCTCTAACCACTCTAAACACAAATCCGAGCCCCAATCACCCAAAATTGGGTCCCCTCGGCGTAGATCTGGTAAAAAGCTTCGGCCTTTTTACCTTTTCGTAAAAAAACCTTTCGTTTTTCCGATGCTTCGACGATCTGGGTCTTTTGGCCTTGGTCGTTGCTTTGATGCTTGTGTTGTCTGATGATTTACTATTAGTGTTTTTGGTTTTCTGTTCGGTATTTGCGATTTGATGGTGTCGTTTGTGTGATGGTTGTTGTGTGTATGACTTGGGTTTGGTTGGTTTTGTGTTTGGTTATTTTGGGTTGTTTTCAGGTTTTTGATGTGCTGTTGACTCGATGGAGTCTTGTTTGGTTACTATGCTGGTTGGTTCTCTCGTGAGTTCAGTGATGGTTGATGTTTTTGATCGTGTTGGTCATGTGGTTTGATGATTCTGGTTTTCTGTGGATGATCTGTTGTGGTACCGATGATGGTCCCCCTGTACTGTGTTGGTCGTGGGTTTTTATAAACCCCACCGGCCGTTGTGAGTCCCGACGATCTCGGGATCGTGGTTGTTGTGGTCGGTCATCCCGGGATGGGTCAGTCCCGGGGATCTCGGCCGGCCGTTGGCACTGTTGACCGTTTGGCTCCCTGACTGCTCGGTGACTGAAAACTGGGAACCCTAATCCCTTGCTGGGCTAGTTCAGGCCCAAACTTGGACTGGATTCTTGAACATGGACCCTGCACAAAAATAAATGAGAAATAAATAAATTAAAAATAAAAATAAATAATAATAATATTATATATATAAACGTTTTCAAAAACATATAATATATAAATTTTTAAAATGTTTTAAAAAAACTATATATTATATATATTTTCAAAATGGTTTTTAAAAATTATATATTATATAAATGTTTTCATAACGTTTTCAAAAGTATATATTATATATATTTTAAAAACATTTTCAAAAACTATATATTATATAATTTTCAAAAAATATATTTTCAAAATGGTTTTTAAAAATTATATATTATATAAATGTTTTCATAACGTTTTCAAAAGTATATATTATATATATTTTAAAAACGTTTTCAAAAACTATATATTATATAATTTTCAAAAATATTTTAAAAACTATATGATATACATATTTTCAAAAAATGTTTTAAACTATATATTATATATGTATTTTCAAAAACAATTTGCAAACTATATAATATATATATGTGTATATATGTATAAAATAAAAAAATATGGACGGAAATTAGTGTCTACAACCACCTACTTACTTTTCCCACCTACTTACTTTTCCAAAGGAATCAAAGAGGAAAATAAGTTGGTTTTGATTTCGTTCACACGTTATAAACGGTAGAGGATTGATATGGTCAAAATTGGAATGCCCCGTTGATTTTTGAAGTCTTGTAGCGAAAATTCGTTTTCTTAATTATATGGGGCAAACATAGGCTCTCCTTTAGACCCATTTTCAAATCACTTACCGAATAAGTAACATCTCAGACATTCATATATTTATTTTATTATATTATAATCGTGATTTCAAGACATTTTATATGTTTACACATTTTCATTTATTGGTAATTTGTATTGAATTTATGAATTCATTTCATATTTTTATGTAATATTTTATTAGTGTATTATTTTTGAAATAGTGGTTAAACCTCTGTTGTTGGTACCTTATACTATTCCACCCTCAATGTTTATAACATTTATTTTTATGACACGTCCATTAAAATGGGGCATATGCCAACCACTACATTAGACCACATTGAATAGCTTGGGCATTGCATCACTGAAATTGTTCATTTGATTAATTAATTTAATTATTATTTTTATTATTCCTGAAGCATGAGCTTCTATTGAATCTCAATTGACTGGCTTCGGATCCTTCTTCGAAAGATTGACAAAGAGTCTTCTAATCTGGTTTTTTTTCCTAGGTGATTCATGTGCCATGAGAGGGTCGTTTGACATTTTTTTATAGTAGATTGTTTTAGGCTTAATTAAAAAATAAGTGTTAAAACTATATCATTTATTTATTTTAGATATTTAATATTTTTAAAGTTATCATTTTAACATCTATTATGTTGCCATCATTAAAAAAAAGTTAAAAATAAGTCAATCAATCAGCGTTTAATATAGTCAAATTTTTTCTTTCATTTATAAAATTAAAAAATCAAAAAGAAAATACCTAAAATCTTCTATTTTCATAAAATACCCTAAATTCCTATTCTCAGATATTTAAATGCTTAAATCTCCTATCTTTAATCTTCAGAGAAAAAGAGGTTTTTTGAAACCTTTTTTGTTTCTTTCTTTTTTTCTTCTTCTCCTTTTCTTTGAGGCTTCCCCCATAGTAAGCATTCTCTCTTCTTCCTTCTGTCATCTATTCCTTTTTACCGTCATTAAACAACAACCTTTCATCCCTAAGAAAAGAGATGAACCGTTATCATGGTTAGAATGTAATTAGAATTGATTAATATTTGTTGGACTGTTATTGGGTAGTGGCACTTGAATTAGTTTGTTAGGAGATATTAATGGGTTATATAAGCCTACTGTTGTAATGGGCTAAATGAGCCTTAATTACAACTCGCATCCCCACCACAAAATTAAATTTTTCACCGAGTCCCTTTAACGTGGGGCACCTCCTCCCTACCCCTAAGCCAATAGTCCCTAAGAGGAACATTCATTCCATTTGTTATCCAAGACAAATTCTCTGGTCATTATTAAATAATTGAATGTCTTCACCACCCAGTTATTCAGTCTAAACTAAAAAAAAAAAGGAAAAAGAAAAAGCAATGATAATTAAAGCCAGCTTGACCTCAATTATTGCTATGATCCCTAAAGCATCACCTCCTCTCATCCTCTACTCGTGTTTCCTTTTATTACCCCCTTCCCCTTCCCCTTCGTAACCTCCTTTTATTACCCCCTTCCCCTTCGTAACCTACCTCTCGCGCGTGGGACCACTCCCACCCCTCCTCTCCTTTAAGATATTTTTTTCTTGAAATAAAAACATTTATTCGATCTATCTTATTTTATTTTAATTCAACTTAATTTGGATAAATTTATTGAGTGTCTCGCTAGTTAAAGAGAGTGTCTTCTCTTTGAAAGTTTTAGGTTCGAATGTCGGTGTGTATTATCAGTGACAAATAAAAATCTTGAATAAATACTATCTTATCATTATCTCAAAAATAATTTAATTTGGAAAATATTTTAAGAATATTAAGAATATTTTTAGAATATTATAATATTATAAATTTATTAAAAATAAAAATATATAAAATCTAAAATTTAATTTTTATAGGTTGAAGGTTGAGTTTTAGAACGTTTTCTCCCCTCTTTGGATACCCAATTTGGGTTTTATTTATTTTTTGCTTAAAGGACACAAAAAGAAAGAACAGTGGCCCTTGGTTTTCATTATCATTCTTACTGTTACACAAATATTTTATGTGGAATAGTGAAAGATGGTCTCCTTGTCTGCTGGGATTGAGTATAATAGAAAGTTGTTCTCTTTTTGGGTCAAAATCTCATCCTACTCTCTAACGTTTCTAAAATTTAATGTTTATCTTCTTGTCCCATGTCTCGACACATTTTTATATCATTGTCTATATTCATTTAATAAATAAAATCTACGATGAAATCACACATATATCTATACCTAAATAATTATAAACTATTATCTTATTCTCAAACAAACCTTTTAATTACGAAAGTAAAATTCACAAAATAAAAATATTTTATTTTTTAAAAGTCTATAATGGTTATAGAAAAATATTTATTTAAATTTTTAGTTTAACCTATTTAAGTCCTTTAGATAAAACATCATTCTTTTATCACTAAAATTATTTAATAAATTTTAAATTTATGTGATATTTGAGCTTTGCTGAAAAGCAAGGGTTTTGTGATAATTGTATTAAACTCAAGTGGTCAAAGCCACCTTGGATTGGAAGAAGCCGGTAAGAAATGATTATGATTGGTGAGTCAGCGGTTTAAAGCTTCCGGTTCATGGGCGTGACCCACCCACTTTTATTTTCAATTTCGTCATTGGAAGAAATGCTAATTGACTACTCGGAAACTACAAAATCTGGGATTAAATTAATCGGCTATCATTTGAAAACCGACAAGCACTGCCATTCCCATATAATTGTAATCGGTGAACAACTCATTTTAATCATTATATCTCTCTCTCACATCATGATCACTATAATAATATTATTCTTCTTTCATTAGATTTAAATTTATGAATTTATTAAATAATTTCAGACATGAGTATTATTTTTTAAAAAAATTATTAAATTTGAGTTGTTACGCCTATATAATATAAACGTATTAATAATTAAAAAAAATTGATAATAAAAATCTCATATTATTAGAAAATTTAATTGATAAATTTGTAGAATTATCATTTATTGATTACATAAATCAATAAATGATAATTTTCTAGAGAAAGAAGGTTAGTAGAGGGGATAGAAACAAACGAATTGATCCAAGGGGTATAGATAAAGGAAGAATTGATGATCGCATTGCCGTCGGATGAAAAATCATTTTCTCATGGTGGGATGATGATGAAGATGAGTCCCCCTTGTTTGGTGAGGAGACAATAATTCATTAACATCGTGAAGTTTATAGTCGCGTTAATTAACAAAATCTTCCCCACATAACATTTGATAATAGATTGGGCTATGCATGCCATGGATTAAATTAGATACATACATTCTTAATTGAAAACACAATAACAAAAGAAGCTTGTCGTCGTCTGCTTTGTATTGTATCCATAAAACCAGAAGATTTGGGCGAAAAGCCGTGTGTTTTCTCGTCACTCATCCTCCTCCTTTCACTTTCCTTTTTCATTTCTCTAAAAAGAAATCAAATTCCCTCGTTTCTAATACAAAGATCTTTGCTTTATCGTTTACAAAAACAGGATCTCTCTCTTTCTTGTGTATATATTTAAATAGGTTCACGTGCGTTTGTCAACCTGGATTTGTCGGTCAATCTCTCCCAAGAAGCCAAAAGCAAATAAAAAGGAGTGTTGTGGAGGAAGAAGAGGGTCGTGGATTGTGAGTTTACATTAAAACAAGAGGAAAAAAAGGTTGATGGAGTTAGCTCTGAGCTTGGGTGATCCATCAAAGCCATTCCCGTTCATAGAGAAAACCCCAAAGCTGTCAAGCAATGATCTAGGGTTTTGCACTGAAGCTACTACTAGAGATGGAGACCACGAAAGGGTTTCTTTAGATCTTCATCTTCTTCCTTTCTCTCCTCTTCGTCGTACGCCACCTTCTTCTCAGCTTCGTCTCCCTTGGCTCACTGATAATCGTTAGTACTCTATATTTTATTTATATTCTCATTAGTATATTCCAAACTTCATGCTTTCTTCCCTGTTCTTGATAAGGTGTAGGACAAAGAGCATTGAACCATGCTTTTCTTTTACTTCTTTCTTCAACCATTAATGCTACTTTCTGGGAAATTAACTTTTTTGTATGTAACACTAGTGCACGAAACGGGTTCATCAGAAGGACCGGCAAGAGGGTTAGAAGTGTACCGGATACCGCTGGTGGCGTTGGGGGATGAAACTGAGGAAGGGGCGGCACAGTCGTCTCCGAACAGCGCGGTGTCGTCTTTTCAGGTGGATTTTGGGATTGCACACGGAGGCAGAAGACGCAAGAGAGACAATATGGAAGGTGAAACCGAATGGGGTAACTCAAGAGCCAGTGAAGATGACGACAACGGTTCAACCCGGAAGAAACTGCGGCTCTCTAAAGAACAGTCTGCTTTTCTGGAAGAAAGTTTCAAAGAACACAACACCATAAATCCCGTGAGTCAAAACAAAAAAACCGAACCACTCGTTTTAATTCATTTGCCTAGTTTTAGGGTTCATGTAATAAATATTTTGATGTCAGAAACAAAAGCTTGCTTTGGCGAAGCAGTTAAATCTCCGCCCTCGACAAGTGGAAGTCTGGTTTCAGAATAGGAGAGCAAGGTACAAATATTAATTATTATCATGGCTGTTAGGTTAAAGAACTGCCCAAATATGTGAGTTTTTTGTTGTTAATTTATTGATTTCGAATAAAATGGTACGAAAACAGGACGAAATTAAAGCAGACGGAGGTAGACTGTGAGTATTTAAAGCGATGGTGCGAAAAACTGAGAGATGAAAATAGAAGGTTACAAAAAGAACTGCAGGAGTTAAGAGCTTTAAAGACTTCTGAACCATTTTACACGCACTTACCTGCCACTACCCTAACTATGTGTCCTTCATGTGAGCGTGTTGCCACCGCCGAAGGCTGTTCCAAAAATGGAGGGAACCCGTTTTCGCCACCGCAAACACATGTGACCCACAGCCAGTCCCCCGCCGACCAGGCCGCTTCGTGAAATCATTGGATGTGGCCAGTCAAAAAGATGCTATCACCTCTTTTTGGTCGATTTTTGTACGTATTTTTGGCTTCAAGGAATGTTTTTTTTTCGTTTGTTGATTTTTTTTTTAATTTGTTTCTTCTATCTTGCAATTTTCTTACTGATAGAAAGGGTTAAGGAAAACGATATTTGAGTTTTTCGATAGATTTGATTTTGTTTAGAGTGGAACTCTTGATACGGGAGATGTTGAAAAAATGTCATTAGAAAGGCTGCCTGTTTTGTTTGACAAGGGAAATAAAAAATTAATGGATCAACTACAGGTATAGTCACTGAATTATAAGTGTATTTCTAATTTAATCAATTTTTCCTCATGAAGATGGTGGGTGGGTCTGCTATGGTATTGTAGGGCTGGAAATCGATTTCGAATTAGACTAAAATCCAACGCAATACCCAATTCTTCACATATTCTTACTTATCATAAACAAGGGCATCAACAACACCACTTGCAAAGAGAGAGAAAACAAATGCTGCAATTACCTCAACATCATCAGCAACTCCGTGCTTAGTTAGCATGGTAGTTTGATGGAACACCAATGAATTTTCTCCTTTGCAACTCTTGTTGCAAATAAATCTTGAATAATGGATTATGGAACTGATACCATATGATGGGTGATATTAGTGTTTTTCAAAGTTTCAATCCTTAATTTTGTCATTTATCTTTTGGTAAAAGACGAATGCATAAATTTATGTTAGGAGATAAACTTTTAAAATTTTAAGAATTAACGAATTTATAAAATTTTATAAGAACGAAAACATATTTCTAATAAAAATATATAAAAATTTAAAATATATAATAATTTTAAATTTTTAAAATGACAAATGTAATTCACCAGTCCTTAGACCATCTGTCTGTCAGATCAACATATAATGGGATTGTCTAAGGAAAAGCGACTAATATACGGCTAATATACGGCATTACCGGATATATTAAAAGATATTTAACAAATTCGGTATAGCGCTACCTATTATGTTGACAGACTAATAATGTTTTAGGTAGAAAGCATGAAAAACTATTAAAAATTTTGATAACCGGTAAACTTTGGTTATCTGCAAGTATCGATACATATATATAAGTGTCCATACTTATTTCACTGTAGAAAATATTAATTTAAAGTTATCTTTTGAGTGAGTTTTAAGATATTAATTTAGTAATTATACGCGTCTAATGGTTTATTTTTATGTTATGGTATATATTATTATTAAATTAAAAATAATAAACATAGATATTACATATTTATTATTATCTTTAGTTAAAATTATTAAATTTAAATTCTAAATAATATTTTATAAAATATCAAAACAATCACATAATGTTTTTGTGTAAATGAAATTATTAAATTAATATTGTATATGGAAAACATGAAGCACTATTAAAAATTTTTGAAACATAAATTACATAACTTTCAACAAAATATTGATACATTTTTATAAAAAGTATATATACTTTCAACATATTAGGTAAATTTTACCGGTTTTGTCATAATGAAACTGGTTTTGTCATATTTTTGCGTGTTATATTGTAAAATATCGATCATTTTTATAAAAAGGATCGATACTTTCAACATATCAGGTAAATTTTACCGTTTTTGTCATAATGAAACTGATTTTTTCATATTTTTACCTGTTATATTGTAAAGTATCGATCCTTTTTATAAAAAGGATCGATACTTTCAACATATCAGGTAAAATTTACCGGTTTTGTCATAATAAAACTGGTTTTGTCATATTTTTACCTGTTATATTGTAAAGTATCGATACATTTTTATAAAAATGATCGATACTTTCAACATATCCGGTAAATTTTACCGATTTTGTCATAATGAAACTGGTTTTGTCATAATTTTACTTGTTATATTGTAAAGTATCGATACATTTTTATAAAGTATCGATACATTATAGGCGCTATTACTGCTTTTCTTTTAAATTCCAAAAGTGTCGATACTTTCAACATATCTGGTAGGTAGTTTAATGTAATAGGTAGCACCTATTTTTTTTACCATTTACATTATTATACTTGATAATGTTTCCAGTAAATAATCGGTTATGCTATCATTGGTAATATTTTAGGCGTTTACCTAATATATTGTAATAACAAATTAAATAATTATCATATTTTATTATATAAGCGCTACCTAATATGTTATTATGCTTGATAATGTTTCCAGTAATTAACCTATTTTATTATATAAGCGCTACATATTACATTATATAACCGGTACCTAATATATTATTGTACTTGATAATGTTTCTAGTAATTAATCTATTTTATTATATAAGTGCTACCTCTGTGGAAAACATTAATTTAAGGTTATCTTTTGAGTGATTTTTAAGATATTAATTTAGTAATTATACGCATCTAATGATTTATTTTTATGTTACGGTATATATTATTATTAAATTAAAAATAATAAACATAGATATTACATATTTATTATTATCTTCGGTTAAAATTGTTAAATTTAAATTTAAATTCTAAATAATATTTTATAAAATATCAAAACAATCAAATAATTTTTTGTGTAAATGAAATTATTAAATTAATATTGTAGGTGGAAAACATGAAGCACTATTAAAATTTTTTGAAACATAAATTACATAACTTTTAACAAAGTATCGATACATTTTTATAAAAAGTATCTATACTCTCAACATATCAGGTAAATTTTACTGGTTTTATCATAATGAAACTGATTTTGTCATATTTTTACATGTTATATTATAAATTATTGATTCTTTTTATAAAAAAGGATCAATACTTTCAACATATCAGGTAAATTTTACCGGTTTTGTCATAATAAAACTAGTTTTGTCATATTTTTACCTGTTATATTTTAAAGTATCGATCCTTTTTATAAAAAAGGATCGATACTTTCAACATATTAGGTAAATTTTACCGGTTTTTTCATAATGAAACTGGTTTTGTCATATTTTTACATATTATATTGTAAAGTGTCGATCCTTTTTATAAAAGGATCGATACTTTCAACATATCAGGTAAATTTTACCGGTTTTGTCATAATGAAACTGATTTTGTCATATTTTTACATGTTATATTGTAAAATATCGATCCTTTTTATAAAAATGATCGATACTTTCAACATATCAGGTAAATTTTACGGGTTTTGTCATAATGAAACTGGTTTTGTCATATTTTTACCTGTTATATTGTAAAGTATCGATGCATTTTTATAAAAAGGATCGATACTTTCAACATATCAGGTAAATTTTACCGGTTTTGTCATAATGAAACTAGTTTTGTCATATTTTTACCTGTTATATTTTAAAGTATCAGGTAAATTTTACCGGTTTTGTCAAAATGAAACTGATTTTGTCATATTTTTACCTGTTATATTGTAAAGTATCGATCCTTTTTATAAAAGAATCGATACTTTCAACATATCAGGTAAATTTTACCGGTTTTGTCATAATGAAACTGATTTTGTCATATTTTTACATGTTATATTGTAAAATATCGATCCTTTTTATAAAAATGATCGATACTTTCAACATATCAGGTAAATTTTACGGGTTTTGTCATAATGAAACTGGTTTTGTCATATTTTTACCTGTTATATTGTAAAGTATCAATGCATTTTTATAAAAAAGATCGATACTTTCAACCTATCCGGTAAATTTTACCGGTTTTGTCATATTTTTACCTGTTATATTGTAAAGTATCGATACATTTTTATAAAGTATTGATACTTTATAGGCGTTATTACTGTTTTTCTTTTAAATTCCAAAAGTGTCGATACTTATTTAAATGGAATCGATACTTTCAACATATCCGATAAGTAGTTTAATGTAATAGGTAGTACCTATTTTTTTTACCGTTTACATTATTATACTTGATAATGTTTCTAGTAAATAACCGGTTATGTTATCATTGATAATATTTTAGGCGTTTACCTAATATATTGTAATAACAAATTAAATAATTAATATATTTTATTATATAAGCGCTACCTATTACGTTATATAAGCGCTACCTAATATGTTATTGTGCTTGATAATGTTTCCAGTGATTAACATTTATTATATAAGCGCTACCTACTACATTATATAAGCGGTACCTAATATGTTATTGTGCTTGATAATGTTTCCAGTAATTAACCTATTTTATTATATAAGTGTTACATATTACATTATATAAGCGGTACCTAATATGTTATTGTGCTTGATAATATTTTCGGTTAAATGATATAACATAACCGATCTAAATTTTAACCTATCACTTATTTAACCGATCATACTATTTTTTTAACCGTTTTTTAAACGCCGTATTGCAGAACTTCCCACATATAATATGTATCCAGAGCGGAAGGTATAGGCCACATCAAGGACCCACTCTCATGTATATTAAATGTCCCTAAATTAGCTTAGAGTCTCGTATATATTGAGTGATTCTACGTATAACCACTTAATATAAGATTAATAGAAGATGCGGTCTAAAATAATATAAATAATATAATATTTTAAGTTACACGTAACTTAAAATGTTAATTTTTATTTTTATTTTTTTCATTGCAAACTTTTTTCATAATATTTTATGTTGCAATCGAAAATATTAACTTTTTTTTATAATATTTTAAGTTGAATCAAAAATATTAAAAAATAGGATCTTTTAGGTTACTCACAACCTAAAATATTATGATGTATAACATTTTAGGTTGTATATTTCCTTAACCTTAAATTATGCTGCCTCACCACATAACTCCTCCTATTTGTAAGATTTGCGCTGAATTAAACTGTGCTAATCCAATTAATTACAATCTTTCTGAATTTTAAACACTGGACTCAGGAAAAATGATTAACGGTGCTAAACTATATTGTGATCTCTACAAACTCAAAAGGGAAACCTCCTCCTCCAAAACAAATTCGCTCAAGTTGCGGTTCTTAATTTGTTTACGTTCCCTTTCACTTCTAAATTTCTTTTTAATGATATTCCATTATGGCATTTTAAGCTCAGACATCATGATTTTTATTATCTTATAAACTTGCTTCCCAAAGTATTAATAAATACTTAATTTTTTGTGACATCCAAGGCCAGTCCTGACTAATTTTTGACTCGGGACGAAAAAATGGACCCCTAATTCAAAAAATTAAGAAATATGTAATATAAATTTTTTATTAGATTTTTATTAAATTAAACAAATAGTAATTCATTACAATATCAACAATGTCAAAAATATATTTAAGCATACAAACACTTATAAATGTCATTGCCTTAGCATTTCTTAATGTAAAATCATTGATGATGCATGGTGTCAATGTCAATGTTTTTCAATATATTTTTCTCAATACATAACATAGCATTTGAAAATAAAAGAATGATCTTATCTAGAATTTAGAAATATAAAAATCAAAAGAAATAATTTGAAAACATGATCCTACCTAGAATCTTAATAACAATCTTCATTATTATTCAAGCACCAAAATTGATGATAAACAATTGTTGTAACACCCCAAATTCTAGGCTAGTAGTTTTAGGTTTACCTAAGATGTAAGTGGACCCCGTAGATTTCATAATTTAAGTTGTTGGGTTTAATTGGGTTGGATTTGGGCCCAATTAGCCACAAAAATGGGATATTTAAATAAGGGACAAAATGCAAAGGACCAAAAGTGTAAGTATACCTTTGAATGAATTTGAAGCTAAAATTGGGGTTTTATATCAAATTTCACGTGGACTTCTCATTTCTCCTCCATCGTCTCCATTTTCTCTTCTTCCTCATTTCCCTCTCAAAGTTCTTTAGTAAGGTAAGATCTTGAGCTCTTTTATACTTCATTTCGTCCCAATAAACCCCCAACAATCTCATCTTGAAGATTTAATCTTTGATATTTATTTTGCATGAAAAAAAGAAGTTTTTATCATCCAAGCCTTTAGAAGAATGATTGCTAGATAAAGGAGGCTTATTTCGAGTTTTACTTTTTATTCATGCCATAAACCATGAATTTGATGTTTAGTATGTGTTTGAAGAAACCTTCTGACCTTAAATAACTACCCATAACTTTGGTACATGATTTACAATTAAACTATGGCCTTTAGGATAAATTTTGAGTGTTTTCCGAGCCTAAAATACTCAATTTTGGGTTCGAGTATCGATATTGGTTATATTGGGGCAAAAATTAGGGTTTCTAGGTTAGAGTATCGATATTGCTAAGGGAAGTATCGATACCTTTCCTGCAGTATCAATACTCTGTCAGTACAGATATTGGGGCCCTAATTTCACAACCTAATGCATTTTTCGTACCCATACTCATAGGGGTAACGATACTTGACCCTAGGGTATCGATACTACAAGTAGAGTATCGATACTACAAGTAGAGTATCGATACTACTCACTTTGAAAGGCCATATTTGACCCGTTTAAGGTCCGTAAGAGCTAAGGATGATCCGTAATAATAAGACTTAATTCGTGAGTGACATAAATAACCAAGAGTGCCTAGAAATACCCGTAAGAGCAGGTTTCATAAGGAGTAACCATATTAAGCATAATACACCAAAGTATTTTCGAACGAAGATGAATACGAATATTTAGGATCAAGGATCGTTACAAGAGACATCTGATAAGCGGTACGATGATTATGTCAGATTCAGTGGTCGTAGAAAATATGAGCTTCGAGAATGTTAGTGAACTCAAGAAAAGTAAGCTATCCTTTCAGTTCAAGAAGTTCTGAAAGGAAGTACAATAAGATTGATTAGAGTGCCACTACTCTGAAGCGAACCCGAGCTAGATATCAACTAGCCAGTTCCTCAGATAATAAGTAAGCCTTCGCCTAACGTTCTAGATGAGAGAATGAGCGGTGTAACAACCAGTATGACATTGACTTCACTTTAGTGAGTTCATCTATGTTAAGGTATACCCACGTTTCTTAGTTATGTAATAACCCAAATTTTGGTTAGTGACCAAAATGTAAAATTTAAAAGTTTAGTAACCAAAGTAGAAAATTAGAAAAGTTTAAGGACCAAAAGAGTAATTTTTAAAATTTAGGTATTTTGACCCGTAAATGAATAGTTTAAACCAAGAATGACATTTTCTTTGGAATCAAAATTTTAATCCAGAATTTGTGTTGAAAACTATAAAGTAATAAAGTCCGAAAGAAAATTGAATAGTCGAATCAAATCGGAATTTTAAGAAAATTTGAAAGATGATTGAAAAAGGTTGAAAATATTATTTCCAAATTTTGGAATAGTTAAATTTAATTTGGATCAGTGGAATCGAAGTCGATTTTACATATTTAGCTAAAATTGGAAAATTCAATGACTAAATTACAATTTTTGAAAATTTGCAAGGGCAAAGGCGGAAAATGGATTTTTATTTATTCATATTTGACTTTCAGATATTAAAAGGGATGATAATGCATGGCAAGTTGAAATTATCATGTTTCATTAAGGGTAAAAATGATAATTTCACATTAAAAGAATTTTAAAATCATTTATATTAGATTAAGCCAAGTGTGATGATTTTCACGCGTAGATAAAGAAGGGCAAGTGAAGTAAGGAGTCGAGTTGGCATCAATCAAAAAAGGACAACTACATGTATTAGTAATGACATCCTACTATTTTAAATTTTCTAGATGGCATGTATACGAATAAGAAATGTCTAAGATATATTATTAGGGTTATAAATATGAATCGAAGTTTTATATGTTAGATAAAAAATATATTTTATGAGAACAAAGAAATATTTTAAAATTAGACAATTTTTAAATAGTATTGTTTACTATTGAACTATCAAACTTTTATCTAAAATTAAGTTTGATTTATATAATAATTATTATTTTATATTTTACATGAATAATGGAATAATTGTAAAGTTAATAATGAAATATTTTATAATGGAACAAAAGTTTAAGCATTTATGATCAGTGAATGTTTGTAAAGTTAATGTAACATATTTAGCTCATATTTTGAGACATATAAGGCTATGAGTGTTACATTTTATGGTATCAGAACAACAGGTTTAGCCGATTCTAGGCCTAAACTGAACTTATTTCGAACTGAAAAGTGTATACATGCCACTAGGATGTCATTGTTACTTATCTGTTATGTATATGATTTGATTGATGTCACTCCTTACTAATGAAAGTGAATAAGTATAGTATATGTAGAAAATGTTTGAAATAGAAGGTCTAAGGTAAATGATCGGACAAGAGGTTTGAGAATAAGAAGATAGTGATAATAATATAGTTAATTATAATCCTCCTGATTAATATGATTTTGATGGTGCACTGATACCATAGGAAGTGTCAGTGTAAGATTAAGAAACATTTGTTCATATACAAGTATTGCATTGATCAAATAGAGGGAGATTATGATAGAATAGACCTTAAATAACATGTGCATGACTAACCCTTTAGGCCAGAGTGCGAGGGTGAGTTGTATTAGCAGACAATATTGTATGTTAAAAATTCAAAGTGATGAGTCTTGACGGACTTGACATAATTATATTTCGATGGTAATTTTTGGTATGGATTGATTGCCTCCTACCATGCCATAATGAATTGTCGCTTAAAGTGATGGATTTAAAAGAACTCGAAAGGTTCTTAGATTATAGTGGTAAGTAAATCCGTTATCTGATGTGATTTTAGCAGTAACTGCTAATAAGTTGTTGTTACAAGGTTGTTAAGTCTTCTTAATCAATGTGAATGATATGTAAAATTTTAAGGTTAGGTTGAGAGATATTCCTACTGTTTGAGAGAATTCATATATGTTTCTAGAAGAGTTACATGGATTACCTTCAGATTAAGGTATATATAATATAAAATATAGATGTTAGCAGGTACTGCGTTTATTTCTATAGCCTTGTATTGAATGGCTCTGATTGAGCCAAGAAAATTAAAGGTGTAGTTATTAAAATTGTTAAGATCGGGTACTTACAGAACCAAGCGTGCCATCTGGGATGTACTAGTGTTAATTATGAAAAAGAAAGATGAGTTTATGCAAATATGAATGGATTATTATCAGTCAAAATAAGGTAAAGAATAAGTATATCTTTTCGAGGATTAATGATATTTTGATCAGTTAAAAAGTGCATTGATGTTTTCCAAGATTTAATCTCTGATATGGAATTATCAGCTAAAGATTAAGGAAGAATATAATCCTAAGAAAGCTTTCAGGACTCAATATGAATGCTACAAGTTTATGGTAAAGCCGTTTGGTTTAAAGAATGTTCCTGCGACATTTATGATTTTGATAAACTGTGTATTTCAGTTATACTAGGACTAATTGATGGTAGTGGTCATCGATGATAATATGGTCTATTTTAAGACTAAAGAAGAATACGATGCACACTTTTGCATGATTTTCCCAACTCTTAGAGAGAAAGAATTGTATGTTAAGTTGATAAAATGTGAGTTTTAGTTGTCTAAAATTATATTTCTTAGCCATGTGGTTTTAGCTGAGGGGATAAGAATAGACTTTAGGAAAGTACAAACCATACTCGAGAGTGATTATGAGATTTGAAGTTCTTTGGGCTTGCTGGTTATTATTGACGATTTGTAAAAAAAACTTTTCAATGATTATCTCCCCTCTGATCAAGCTATTGAGAAAAGATGTGTTATTCTATTAGATTGATATGCGACAATAAAATTTCAAGATATTAAAGAGAACACTGATAGAAGCCTAATGTTAGTGTAATCCAATATGGAAAAGACTATGTGGTCTATAGTGATGTGTTTCATAATGATTTGGGATGTATGTTTATGCAAAATGACAAGTTATGGATTATGATTTTATAGAAATTAAGAATCAGAGAAGAAATTATCTAACTCACGATCTTTAGTTAGCATGAGTATTGTTCATTTCATAGATATACCGCTGGTGAGTGATGTTATATTTATATTGATATCAAAAGATAAAAGTATGTGTTAACTTGAAGGAGTGAAATTAAAGGAAATTGATAGAATCCCTTAAAGAGTGATGATGTGCTTATCGACTATCACCAGGAAAGGCTAATGTGGTAAATGATGCGATAAACTGAAAGACATTTATGTTCTGAGAGTTTGAATACGTGATTATCTTTAAAGAAAGATGGTGCTTTGATTGCAGAATTAAAGTTAAAATCTATGTTGTTAGATCGAGTAAAGGATCTTCAAAGAAAATATGGAAAATGCTTGTCAAAGATAGATCAAGTAGGAAAAAATGAAAGTAAAGACCAATCTAATGGATGATTATATTATCGAGGAAAGAGTCGATATTAGTAGTAGATATGAAAAAATTAGCATCGAATATGTGTTGAGTTAATCGATCGACGAAATAGCCAAGAGGGGGTGAATTGGAAATAAAAATTTTGGTGGAAGCTTTTGTAGAAAATAAAAAATAATTGCACATCGATTTAGAGTGGTTCGACTTTCTCAACCAAAGTCTATTCACACTAAGTATTTTTCACAAATTCACTAATTTATCTTTCTTTTGAGGAAAAAGAGTAACCTTACAAATCCCTCAAGAATTATACCACAATTTCTTGAGAACTCTCTCCCAAAGAGAACAATACAAATTTCGCAAACTTACAGAAAAACCTCACAAGGCAAGATGTTTGCACAATTCTAGAACAAAGAAAGAACATTCAAGAATAATACAATTGAGCACAATAAGTGTTCTTGAAAGAAAAAATGAATATTGAATGAAATAGGCTTGAAAATGCTCAAACTTAAGGTTTGATGCTTTCTCTTTGATTCTCTCTCAATTCTTGTTGATTGTTATTGATCAATGGCTTCTAAGCTTGTTTAAATACTCATTGGATCAATTCTGAACGTTGGGGATCATTAGTGGAGTCAATAGAGCCGTTATTGTGTGAAAACAATTAATAAAACAGCTTGGAGCGTGGGGGGTATCGGTACCCCTTAATAGGGTATCTGTACCTGTAATGTAAAATTCAAATATTTCGACCGTTATAAGACTGGGGGTATCAGTACATCCGGGGGGTATCGGTACCCTCTGAGCAATCTGTTAATTCTCAGAGCCAAATCTTACATAGGGGTATCGGTACCCTCTGGGGGGTATCGGTACCCTCTGGGCAATCTACCTTTTTCAGTTTGAGATTTATTAAGAATAAATTTTGGCTCTATTAAGGTTTGAAATACTTTATAAATTTGTTTAAAAATGTTTTAAGATTAAAACACAACTTTATACTTAAGTAAGGATTAAAATTATCATTTGAAAACTTGTAGTAATATTTTTGATATTCGAATAATTTAATCGAATATATATTTGAAAATGATTAGAAAATCTTAAAATCGAATATCATTTAATTTGTTATATCGAAACATCAAAATGTTTTCAACAATCTCCCCCTTTTTGATATAACAAAACAATTAGTAATTTTAAGATTTTCTTATTGAAAATCATTTTAGAAAATCATTTTGAGAAAATTATTACTCCCTCTTACTATAACACTTCTCCCCCTTTTTAATATATAAAAAAGAAGACTCTAAAAAGTTAAAAACAAGTTTTTTTCCAAATGATTATAATTAGATATAGCTTAAGCTGCTTAGATCACAATCAAGAGAAATGTTAGCCATTAGTTCCATAATTCAATATTAAAAAATAATGTGAAATGGTAATTTGGTCATATTTACTAATATGTAAATGATGTAAATGATTCAAAACATAAATCAAACATATATATAAATAAGCATTTAAGTTCAAACATCCTAAACAAATTCAAACATTCATAAACATCCAAAATGTTAAAACAATAAATTCTAAGTCCCATCCAAGAAAACTAAAGCAATGCAAGTTTCAAGCATCAGTAGGAGGATCGGCAGGAGGAAAATGAGCTCGGATAGCGGCCATTCAAGTGTAAGCGCATTGATTCTTTCGTTTGTTATTTCATTGTTCATGCGCATCTCCCGTAAAATATCCAATTGTTGAGCCCCCATAGTTGTTAGGTGGGACTTTATGGATGTAAACCGTGAATCCATGGATGCAAATTGGAAGTCAAATGTCTCCATAAAAGATTAAAAATATTAAGGCATTTGATCTTCTTGCAGTTCTTGTTCCTAGTGCTGCTCCGGCTCATCGTCGGGGACGTCGACAATGTCTTACATAAGCTGTTGAAATTCTGGATCATCGTCCGCAGCCAGTGCCTATGGAGGTGGAGCTCTTGAAGAACTAGCTCCCGGAGTTTACTCAGCAGATCGAACCCATTTCCCAGTTTTCTTATCCTTTGTCCATCCCGATTTTGTTAAGGAAATAAGATTAATTTGATTTTTGAGAGGAAATTCTACATCAAGCTGTACCCTAAGCCCGACTTTGACAAACAGATTACTTAAAAGACAACCGTAAACTAGATATGCACATACTTTATTATTAGGAACAAGGTTTACAGTTTCTACGAGTTCAATAAAGATAATTTGAAGTAGGTTAATTTTCCTATTATTTTGGATACAATGTATCCACCAAAGGTCTAAGGCTCTAAAAGTGGAGTATTTGCCTCCAGATGGTCTCAACCACCAAGAGATCATCAGATGAAGAAAATGATATTGGTGATCTAATACACTCGCACTAGACTTGACCTTGTAAGGAAAACCTATTGTTTCTTTTTCATTATATAAGCCGTCATTGTCTAAACCAAATGCGTTTGCTATATACTGAGCATCAATATGGATGAATCGACCTAAAAGATAGGATCGTATTCCTATTGTTTCGGTTTTAGCTCGATTTTGAATACAAACGACATTTGAGTAGAAATAATTAGTTCAAGGTGAAAAAGTTTATCAAATTTCCAAGCTTCTAGAGTAGGAAGATATCTAAAGTTTATTTCTAGCATAGCTTGAAGAGATGGAATTCGTTCTTTTCGGATTTTGTATGACTCAAAATATTGAGAATACCTAAAGAATAGATTTTATCTACGACCAAGTTCATTGAAGCACGAATCATGAATAGTCATAACAGGATCATCAGGATTAGGAATTTGTTGGATAAGAGGTGGGTTAGGAGGTTGGTTTGTTCGACTAGTAGACGTCCTAGGGTGTTTGTGAGACATGATTAAGAAATCGGAAGAATAACCTGCAAATTTAAAAACATATGTATGTAATATAATCAATCCCCAAAACTCAAATGAGTCATCAATACTTCAAGGTTCTCTAATAATTTTAACGGGAAAATTTTGAAAACTATGTTTAGTTTTCAAAAATAATGATTAGTAGTTTTCAAAAACAATTAAATAAAAAACACAACAATTTGAAAATAAAAAAATTAATATATTTTTTTATTTCGAAAATTAATTTTTTTTGATCAAATCTTGTGTTCTTGATGAAATTAGTTGTAAAATCTAGTTTATAAGTATAATATAATCAAAGTCTGGTCACTATTTCGACCTAGAACTAATCAAAACTAGTCTTAAGTTCAAAAATCAATAAAATAGAGTTTTTAGAAAAATTACCTTGAAAGATGAAGATTGGGTGGACTTTGATGATGTATGCACGAAATTAAAGATGCTAGCATGTTTAGGAGTTAAAAAACTGAGTGAAATCCGACTTGAAATCGTTGTTTTTAGGCAATGTAAAGATTAGGGGTGATATAGAGAGTGAACGGCGAGAAAGAGAGGGAGATGAGGGTTTTGAAAAATAAAGAGATTTGGGCGTATAATAACCAGAACCCGTGGAGGGTATCAGTACCCTCACATGGGGGTATCGATACCCATTCAAAGGGGTATCGATACCCATTCAAAAGGCGTATCGATACCTCCTGCACTAAAACGTCAAAAATCTGATTTTAAACACTTATAATGCTAAATTAATCCACTCTAATGGTATTGGCAACTCATATTACGAAAATTAACAATGTTCAATCAATGTAAATCTATCCTTAAACATTATTTGAACATATAATTAATTTTTACTAGAAATCATAAACTCCCCCTAACTAATAGCAAAGAATGCAATCAAAAGAGTTATTTTCATAAGCATTTTTATTAAAAGTGCTAAAATTAATTTAAACACTAAGTGAAGATAGGTCGGTTAAATCTAATTCTCTCCTAAGTGTCCAAAATTTTTCTTTATCTAAAGGTTTTGTAAAAATATCCGCTAATTGGTGCAAAGTGTCAACATATTCTAGAACTATATCTTCTTTTATGACATGATCTCTAATGAAATGATGTCTAATTTCAATGTGCTTAGTTCTAGAGTGTTGGATGGGATTTTTAGTGAGAAAAATAGAACTAGTATTGTCACACTTGATAGGTATGATACTTACTTAAAATCCATAATCTAAAAGTTGTTGTTTCATTCATAAAACTTGTGCACAACAACTACCAACTGAAATGTATTCTGCTTTAGTGGTAGATAATGCAACACAATTTTGTTTCTTTGAAAACCAAGAAATCAACATATTTCCTAGGAATTGTCAAGTACCAGAGGTGATTTTCCTATATATTTTGCATCCTCCATAATCCGCATCAGAGAAGACATGCAAGCTAAAGCTAGAGTCTCTAGGATACCATAATACTAAACTAGGAGTGTCCTTAAGGTATCTAAAGATTCTCTTAACAGCTAGTAAATGTGATTCCTTAGGGCATTATTGAAATCTAGCACATAAGTAAACACTAAACATAATGTCCGGTCTACTTGCAATTAGATAAAGCAAAGAGCCAATCATTGACCTATATAATTTAACATCCATATATTTACCTCCTTCATCTTTGTCAAGCTTTGTAGAAGAGCTCAGTGGAGTGGCATGAGGTTTCCCATTTTCCAGTCCAAACTTCTTGAGCATATCATTGACGTATTTAGCTTGATTAATGAAGATGTCATCTTTTCTTTGCTTTATTTGGAGTCCCAAGAAAAATGAGAGCTCCCTCATCATGCTTATCTCGAATTCACTTTGCATTAGCTTAGAAAATTCTTGGCAAAGAGCATCATTAGTAGAACCAAATATTATATCATCAACATAAATTTGAACTACTAATAAATCTTTACCTTTATGCTTTAAAAACAATGTAGTGTTAACCTTCCCTTTTTAAAAACATTTTTCAATTAAAAAGTTTGACAATCTTTCATACCAAGCTCTAGGAGCTTATTTTAAACCATAAAGCGCTTTTGTCAATTTAAAAACATGACTTGGAAATTTTGAATCTTCAAAACCAGGAGGTTGTTCCACATACACTTCTTCTTTTATAAAACTATTTAAAAATGCACTTTAACATCCATTTGATATAATTTAAATTCATTGAAACATGAAAATGCTAATAACATTCTAATTGTTTCCATCCTAGCTACGGGAGCGTATGTTTCATCATAGTCTATGCCCTCTTATTGAGTATAGCCTTGAGTAACAAGTCTAGCCTTGTTTCTCATTATATTACCACTTTCATCAAGCTTATTCCTAAATACCCATCTAGTACCTACAGTAGATTTATTACTAGGCCTTTTAACTAATGTCTATACTTTACTTCTCTCAAATTGATTTAACTCTTCTTGCATAGCCATAATCCAATGTTCATCATTTAATGCTTATTTAATATTCTTAGGCTCTATGCATGAGATAAATTCTACATAATTACAAATATTTCTAAGAAAAGATCGAGTTGTTACCCCTTTGGATGGATCACCTATTATCTCACCATCCTTGACATAGTTGTACTCTCTTGGGTAAGAGACTTCCCTTTCTTCAATGGTTGGATTCTCTAGAGGATCTTGAGATTCCTCATCTTTCGTTTCTTCCTTTGATGATAGTTCTCCAACGTCATGTCTAACATCATTTGTGTTTATAATACATACATCATCATTCACATAAGAATTCTTCCTCGGAATAGGATTATCGTTGAAAACAACATGTATAGACTCTTCTACAACTAAAGTTCTTTTATTAAAAACTCGATAAGCTTTAGAATTTAAGGAATAACCCAGAAAAATTCCTTCATCACTTTTAACATCAAATTTGCCAAGATTTTCTTTACCGTTATTTAAAACAAAACATTTACATCCAAAATGATGAAAATAGCTAATGTTAGGCTTTTTATTTTTGAAAAGTTCATATGGAGTTTGCTTCAAAATAGGCCTAATCATTACTCGATTAATAATATAACAAGCGGTATTTGTGGCTTCCGCCCAAAAATATTTTGGCAAATTATTTTGACAAAGCATGGTTCTAGCCATTTCTTCTAAAGTTCAATTTTTCCTCTCAATAACTCTATTTTATTGAGGGGTTCTAGGTGCTGAAAAATTATGACTAATACCATTAGAGTTACAAAACTCAATAAATCCAGGATTTTCAAATTCAGTGCCATGATCACTCATAACACTAGTTATGGAGTATCCTTTGTCATTTTGGATTACTTTTGAAAACGTGATGAATTTTTCTAATGCTTCATCTTTAGTACATAAGAATAGAACCCAAGTATATCTAGAATAATTATCTACCAAGACAAATTCATATTGTTTTCCACCCAAGCTAGTTGTTCTAGATGACCCAAAAAGATCTATATGGATCAATTGTAATACTCTACTAGTGGATACGTCATTAATGGATTTAAAAGAAACTCGCTTTTGTTTTCCTTTAGCACAAGCAACACAGATTTTATTATTATCAAATTTTAGTTTAGGCAACCCTCTTACTAAGTCTCCTTGAATTAACCGTTGCAAAACACTCATTCTAGGATGTCCTAGTCTCCTATGCCATAACCAACTATCATGCTCATCCTAAGCAACTAGGCATAAATTAGTCATATCTATAGAATCTAAATGCACCATGTATATGTTCTCTATTCTATGACCAACAAGCATAATCTGATTAGATGCAATGTCAATGACTTTACAACCATTAGTTTCAAACATGGAATTGAATCCCTTATCGTATAATTGACTAATACTCAATAGATTATGCTTTAATCCATTCACATATAAAACATTCTTAATTTGTATAGAAGAGGTATTATTTATAGTGCCTATACCTTCAATGTAACCTTTTGAATTATCACCAAAAGTCACCTCTCCTTTATTTTTGGCGTTAAGCTCTAGGAACAGGCTCTTGTCTTTGGTCATGTGTCTTGAGCATCCACTATCAATGTACCATGATTTTGAATTTGTTTTCTGTGCCTTGTAGTAATGCTTCTTTTCCTACAAACATAGATTAAATTTTGATTTTTGTTACCCAAGTTCTTTTGGGTCCATATTCATTAGTTTCCAAAATCCTAGTTCCCTTAGGTATCCATTTGTATAGGATATCCTTATCTTTAGTAGTAATGAGTCCTTTAGGAACCCATATACTTCTAATGATTTTACCATTTGAGATTTTTTGGGACCTTTATGATTGTAGCTTTTAAAACTTTTTCTAACAAAGTTGATTTTTGAACTTTCTCTATTTTCAAAACGTTTTGGATCAACTTTATTAAAAAAACTTTGAGATCATCAATTTTATTTTGATGATCATCATTTACTCTTGAAAGTAAGATATGCAAATCTGTATTTTTCTTTTCAAATTCATCTAATTTGATTTGCAATTCTTTGATCTTACTTTCAAGATCATTGTTGGTTTTGGACATAAGACTATTTTCATTTTTCAATTTTAAAATATCATTTTTGTATTTTGAAAATAAAGTCTTATAATCCGAAGCCAACCCATTATAATCCTCTAATAACTCATCATAAAATAAATCATCTAAGTCAAATGAGTTAGAGGTTACATTAGAGTTTTCCCCGATGGCCATTAAGGACAAGTTTGCAACTTCTTGTTCCTCTTCATCGGAACCTTCTTTATCACTCCATGTAGCCACACGAGGCTTGTGCTTATTCTTTGATTGAACATTCTTATTCAATTGTGGGCAATCATATTTGACATGCCCCGAGTTTTTACATTCGTAGCAAATGATGGAGTCCTTCTCTTTTGGTTCATTCTTGAAGCCTTCATTTCGTTTGATTTTTCTTTCTCGGTTGGGCCTCATTAATTTTCTGAATCGTTTGGCAAATAATGCCATCTCCTCATCATCGTCATCTTCATCCGAATCACTCTCATCTCTTGTGGATTTGAGAGCAACTCCCACGTTATACTTCTTTTCCGTCTCCTTCTTTGGTTCGTCTCTTTTCTCGAGGTCCTCTTCTTCTTTAAGCATTATTTCATGCGTAAGGAGAGAACCAATAAGCTCATCGAGTGTTAAAGATTTTAAATTTTTAGCCTCGATCATCGCCGTCTTCTTTGATTGCCAAGATTTTGAAAGAGAGTAAACTAACTTCCTCACAAGCTTCTCATTTAGAATGATCTCTCCAAATGATTTGAGACCATTGACAATCGTGGAGAATCTATCCGTCATAGCTTTGATACCTTCATCATGTTTCATCCAAAAAATTTCATAGCTATGAGTTAGAAGACTAATTTTAGATTCTTTTACCTCGTTTGTGCCTTCATGAGTGACTTGTAGTTTATCCCATATCTCCTTGGCAGTTGTACAAGATGATACTCTCCTATATTCATCTGGTCCAAGAGCACAAAATATAATATGAATATCTTTAGAGTTGAGCTGGAACATTTTTGTCTCTCCTTCACTCCACAATCTTGGATGAGTGGAATGTTTGATATATTCGTCTTCTATGATATTCCATGCTCCCATGATACTTTCTTGAATGAAGTACATCATTCTATTATTCCAATAAGCATAATTAGCTCCACTGAAGAAAAGAGGCTTATTGGCAGGCAATGAATCAAGACCAAAGTCGGAGTTTGAAGTGAAGGTCATTGATGACTTGATTATCGATATAACTCTTCCCGAATCAACTCAAGAGGTGATTAAACCTTTAAATGAGTGAGGCTCTGATACTAATTTTTGAGTTAATCGATCGACGAAATAGCCAAGAGGGGGTGAATTGGCAATAAAAATTTTGGTGGAAGCTTTTGCAGAAAATAGAAAATAATTGTATAGCGATTTTGAGTGGTTCGACTTTCTCAAACAAAGTCTACGTCCACTACCTTAGCTATCCACACTAAGGATTTTCTAAAAATTCACTAATTTGTCTTTCTTTTGAGGATAAAGGGTACCCTTACAAATCTCTCAAGAATTATACCCCAAATTCTTGAGAACACTCTCTCTTAAAGAGAACAATACAAATTTCACAAACTTACAGAAAAACCTCACAAGGCAAGATGATTGCACAATTCTAGAACAAAGAAAGAACACTTAAGAATAATACAATTGAGCACAATAAGTGTTCTTGAAAGCAAAAATGAATATTGAATGAAATAGGCTTGAAAATGCTCAAAATTAAGGTTTGATGCTTTCTCTTTGATTCTCTCTCAATTCTTGTTGATTGTTATTGATCAATGGCTTCTAAGCTTGTTTAAATACTCCTTGGATCAATTTTGAACGTTGGGGATCATTGGTGGAGTCAATAGAGTCGTTATTGTGTGAAAACAATTAATAAAACAGCTTGGAGCGTGGGGGTATCGGTACCCCTTCATAGGGTATCAGTACCTATAGTGTAAAATTCAAATATTCGATCGTTATAAGACTGGGGGTATCGGTACCTCCGGGGGGTATCGGTAGCCTCTGAGCAATCTGTTATTTCTCGGAGCCAAATCTTACATAGGGGTATCGGTACCCTCAGGGGGTATCGGTACCCTCTGGGGGGTATCGGTACCCTCTGGGCAATCTGCCTTTTTCGATTTGAGATTTATTAAGAATAGATTTTGGCTCGATTAAGGCCCGAAATACTTTATAAATTTGTTTCAAAAATGTTTTAAGATTAAAGCACAACTTTATACTTAAGTAAGGGTTAAAATTATCATTTGAAAACTTGGAGTAATATTTTTTATATTCGAATAATTTAATCAAATATATATTTGAAAATGATTAGAAAATCTTAAAATTGAATATCATTTAATTTTTTATATCGAAACATCAAAATGTTTTCAACAGTATGTTTCTAAATATCTGCCATGTCAACAAGTTAAACTAGAACATCAAGTGCCATATGAATTGTTGTAACATGTTTCCATCACTTAGTGGGAATTGGAACGAATTACATTGGACTTTGAAATAGGTAAATATTATTTAAGTTAGTTTCAAGATAGTTGTCGATCGACAAAAGTCTTATTCAGACTTGTAAAAAAAAATCTTTTATCAAGTTGATGATAAGTATTTCTTAATGTATCGATTAAATCCTTCTCATGTTATCATACTGAAGGATATTAAGATTCAATCAGAATTTAACTTGTGAAAAAGGATAATACTTATTAAAGTACGTTAGAGAAATCAAAGGTTGAGGAAGCTGATTGAAAAAAAGAATAAGATACAAAAAAATATCTTCATCTTTTTACATCCAATACATATTGAAAATTCAAGGATGATTTTTTCTTAAGGGGGGAGAATTGTAATACCATAAATTTTGGTTAGTGACCAAAACATAAATTTTGAAAGTTTAGTTGCCAAAGAAGAAAGTTGGAAAAGTTTAGGGACTAAAAGGGTAATTTTTAAAAGTTAGATATTTTGACATTGTAAATGAATAGTTCAATCCCAAGAATGGTTTTTTTTCTTGGGAAGTATAATTTTGATCTGGAGTTTGTGTTAAAAGCTATAAAACCGTAAAGTCCGATAGAAAATCAAACAATCGGATCGAACCGAAATTTTACAAAAATTTGTAGGATGATAGATAAAGGTTGAAAATATTATTTCCAAATTTTATAATAGTGAAATTTAATGTGGATAAGTGGAATTGAAGTTGATTTTACGTATTTAGCTGAAATTGGAAAATTTAGTGACTAAATTGTAGTTTTTGAAACTTTGCAAGGGCAAAGGTGGAAAGTGAATTTTTATTTGTTCATATTTGACTTTGTAATATTAAAAGGGATGATAATACAATGTAAAGTTGAAATTATCATGTTTCGTTAAGGGTAAAAATGATAATTTCACATTAAATGAATTTTAAATTCATTTATATTAGATTAAGCCAAGTGTATTATGTTTTAATTGAAGAAAAATAAGAAATTTTTATTTTCTTCCAGACCCAAAATGTGCACCATCATAGCTACAAGGTAAGAATTTTATTTTTTATTTTAAGCTTATTCGATTGATTTTTGGATTAAACTATTAGATAGAGAGTTAATCCCCTTGAAATTCTCTATCAATTGGTGTAAATATTACATGGAGATCATGCTTATATGTTGAGTTTTAAAATTAGGGTTTATGTAGGATTTGTTGATTTTGAGGATTTGATGAAATATTTTTATGTTTTTTGATGTTGGAGATTATTTCTAAGGCTTGTATGATGATTAAAACTATCTGAAATTGGGTGAAATTTCATTTGGCCATGACCTAGGGTTTTTGAGAAAATTACGATTTGGTTAAATTATGTTAGGGCTTTGATTATAGAAGCCTTGAATTGTTGTTTAGTGGTGGAATCCATGCTTGAATCAAGTGAAAGTCAAGAACCCTAACCACTATGATATTTGGCCTTAAGGAATTAATTGTGGAAAAATTGTGAAAATTTTCCCTAGGCTTAGAAATGATGTTAGAAAGGTTCTACAAGCTTTAGAAAGTTATTTGGGATATTTAGTAATTTTATTAAAGTTGAGTGACTTATTCTACAATTATTGAAAATTATGGGGTTTATATGCAAATGATAGAAAGATGATGTACTATGCTGGAATTGAAAGTTAGAATATTAAATTTGATGTTAGAATGTGAAATTTGACTATTTTGGAAAGTTGGCAAAGTTTGAGTACTAAATGACAAATATTGAGAAAGTTAGTGACTTAAGTGGTAATAGTGGAGTTGTTGAGGTATTGAGCTGAAAATTAGATTCCATAAATTTAATTAAGTTGTTTGAAACTTGAACTAAAGCTAAAAGAAAAAAGACTATTTGGAATAAAATGGAAAGTTGATATGAATTCTAAAAGAATTCATAAATGGTAGTTAAAATGGAAAGTTGGAAAAATGTTATGTGAAGTGCGGGTGAATTTCAATAAAAAGGTATTTATTGGTAAATGTGAAGTATTAAGGTTAACAATGATGATGTGATATGAAATTCGTATCAAATGAGCATCGAAAGATGTTTAGGAATTTATTTTCTGTTGTGTGCCTATGTTTGTAAGATTTTAACATATGATTTGAAATGTATATGTTATGCAAATGGTGTTCATTTAGATATGGTTGAAATCAAGATCAAGCAATGTTAAAGCTAAGGAGAAGCTTATGGACGTAATATGAAGTTCTAGGAAGGTTTACAAGCTAAGGACACCAGGCGAGTGCATATTTAATTTGTATTTGTGTTATTGAGCAAACATTGACTTACGATGAGCCAATGATGGAATTAATATGGTAAGAAGTAACTTCTATCTATTATGTGAATTGTGATTCATACATATATGTTCAGTTAATATGCTAATAGAATTAGTGAATAAGCTGAAAATATAAGTTAGTGAAACCTGCCCAGATTTGTGTTCTAAACAGTACATTTAGAAAATCATCATAAATTATATAGAAATGATTAGAGGATGATTTTTACACCGTTGGATTTGTATGCCAATATAGTTTCATTTAAAACAAACAGATACTGATTTTGATATGTATACAAAAAATATGAATTTTTAATTGATGACAGGTCAGAAAGCAAGACATCAGATTCTGCTCAAAACAGCTTCTGTAGGTCAACTTCGAAAATCAACTATGAATTGTATAAGATGAACTAGAAAAAATGCCTTATAAAGTTAGATTCTTATTCAAGTCTAGTTTATTGTTATAAACAGAATTATTTTTAAGTGTGTAGATTAATACATAATAATATTTCTTTACAAGTAGTGCACACTGCTAGCATATAAAACTTGTCATAAATTATGTTTTCATGTTACTCCTATGTTATAGGTTATTATAAATTCTCGAAATAAGTCAACTTTATTACATTTGTTATGATAGTTATGATATTTATTACATGATGAATATAATGTTTATATGTTAAATAATGATAATTGACGATGATTATGATATATAAATGTTATGTGGAAATGAAATGTTTATGGTATGAACTACCCATTATGTTATGATATGAAGAGTTGAATATGTTGATATATTGATATCTTTGATAATTGAATAATATATAATAATTAATGCAAACTCCCATTGTATGTTGCATTGAGAGTCGTAGATTAAGTTGAGTACTTTCTAGTTAAGTTATGGTACATTCGTGTACATTATGATCTGCACAGTTGGTGCTCATGTTATGATTGCACTTGGAGTGCATTATATGTTTCAGTTAAGATTGGCACCGTGATGTGCCCTGTGCGCACCTTATGTTCTACTCACGTACCTTGCATTCTTATAAATATGTATTGGGTTATGAATTTAAAAATAAACTATGAATTTGAAAATAAGCTATGAATATAACAGTAAGCTATGAGTCTGAAAATAAGTTATGAATCTGGAAATAAGTTCTGATTCAGAAAATAAATTTTGAAATGTGAAAGTATTTATTATGAACATGGAATATGAAAATGAATATGTGAATGAATATGTGAATGAATATGTGAATGAATATGAAAGTGGGAAATGAGAATAAAATAAGAAAGTTCGGAAAAGTATTTCAATGAAATAGAGTATGACATGATTGTTATGTTTATTATTGATTATCTTGGTTTTTACAAAATCATAAGATTATTTTCAGGTCTCTGATGAGGAAAGAGAGCTTCAATAAATCAATTTGGATATTTAATGAGTTTATTTGAATTTAAGTTTACTGTTTTGAATGTTATGATATTTTAAATTAAGTTTTATATAAAGAAAAATAATGTTATGATTTTGTTAAGTTGTTTAATATTTTATGTCACCTTAGTTTATTTATAATGCCTTACTAAGTGAAAATTGTAACACCCATGACCCATATATGTCTCGATATACGAGCCACAGTTGTCACTCAAACTTGAAAAACATTTACTGAGCATAAAGACTTAAAATCTCATTTCCTTTTTAAACTTTCTCTGTTTCAATTTAAAAACATTAATCTTATTCGTATGAAATTGTAAAATAAATTTAATCACTGAACACAAGACCAATTTCAATCAATAAGCAGTAAGTTCAGAACTGTTCATAATTATATATATCACTGCCTAAATGCTGTTTAATTTAAAAACAATTTAAAACCAGTCAAAATATTCATTTATAAATATGACTATAACTAAAATTAACCAAGCATTAAAACGGTTCTAAAATTGCTATTTCAAACCCCTTTTAATATAAATATGATAAAGTAAGCCAACGAATATAATGTACATGCAACTAAGAAGCCAAAGCTAGGATGTCTTATTGATACTCTCAGTAGGTTTGATTTGCACAAGATGATGGCAAGTTCCTCACTTCAAGTCCTCTACTATATTTGAACCTATGCATGAAAATCATTACACGCTAAGTAAAACGTAGTGAGGCAAAAATATAGCTAAAACATAAATTCCAAAAAAATATAGGCAATAAACTGTAATTTAAATAAAAACATTAAAACTTCAAACCGGGCTAGTCAAGCAGTTTCCTTTATGAAAACCTAAAAATCATCATCTCATGATTTTGTCAAAAATCATGTAAGTCATCATTAAATATCATAAATAACTTTTATTTTTTCATTCAAACATATTTCAGAACTTTCTTTTCAATTTTATATTCCTTTCTTTCATATACTATCATAACTTTAACATTTACTATTATAACCTAGTGTATATGTAAGAGAATACAAGGTACGCAAGTATAAGGTGCGCACTAGGTACAACACGGTGGTGAATCATAACTGAAACTGAGATATGATGTACTTCAGTGTAATCATAACATGTGCACCAACGGTGCTGATCATAGTGTACACGAATGTACCATAGTTGAACTGAAACTGAGATATGATGCACTTTAGTAAAATCATAACCTGAAAAGTACTCAACTTAATGGCATACCAAATGTACCTATGGCTCTCAATGCAACATACAATGGGCTTATATTTATCATCATAATATCATTTATTAATCTAAATCTCATAACTAAAAAATGTTTGATAACTATAAAATGTCTGATAATTGTAAACATTTAGAATTCATCATCATAAATATCGTGCTTGGGCAGTTCATACCCAAAATCATTCATAAAACTTGATGAAAAATATTATGAAAATATTCCATCATAAGAACTTATAAATCGTATTAGAAAAATAAAATGAGATTGACCTATCACAAGTCATCCTCGATCATAATAATCAAATAAATAAATAATTTGCACTAACTTTAACACTTTACTTATCAAAATAGCTTTAGGTTTAATCCTTTACTTTAAATTGCTTCCACTACACAATTTATCAAAATATTATATTCTGGCAGTTTGCACTACCTTTAAAGAAATATTATTCTGTATTAATATATATATATATATATATATATATATATATATATTGAAAAATTGTTCCATTTGCACCAATGAAAAATAGGCTCGAATATGAATCTAACCATATAAGGCACCCTGTCTAGTTCCACTTGTACAATTTATAGCAAATTTTCAAAGTTGACTGACAGAAGTTGCTTTGGGCATAATCCGCTGCCATGTTTTCTGACCTATGACTGATTAAAATTTCATATATTTTTTATACTCCTCATAATCAATTTCCATTTGTTCTAAACGAAACTAAACTGATATATGAATCCAATGATATAAGATTCATCCTTCAATCATTTTCATAGAATTTCTGCTAATTTTTAAACTTACTGTTCAGAATATAATTTCTAGACATATTTTACTAGATTGGATCCTTAACTTATTCATTAATTTATTAGTTTACTAAATGAACATGTAGGCTCAAATCACTCTTCCTATTACATTATGAGTCATTTCTTAACGTAACTCCGACACTGACTCATCGCAAGTCAATGTTTGTTCGATAACATAAATACAAATTAAATGCACTCACTTTTGCCTCATTATCGAACCTTCTTCACAATAATCTTCTAAATTCCGCATCCTTTCCTTCTCTTTAGATTTACTTAGATCACTAAATCTACCGTAGTCTGACAACGTCATATAACATCATAAAATATTCAAGCTATATGTTAGTATCGAACTAACATAATTTAATTTAAATATAAAATTCGATAAAAATAAAATTGATACTTAAATCGATATAAAACTAAATTGTACTTCTATTATAATTTTCAAACTTCTTAAAATATTCCTTAAATTCCCTGAAAGTTTAGTTTCATTATCAACTCTTCAACTTTTACTAATTTCATAATCCAACCACTAATTATGAATTCTTTTTAGAATTCATATTAACTTTCCTATTTAATCCATAATGGCCCTTCACCATTATGATCATTACACATTAATCACATAAAATTTCCAGCACTTCAATAACATATTCAAATCAACACTTAAACATTCAAAAGCTTGCAATTTCATCCTAAACTTTCTTAGACTTTCCAAATTCAACCACATAATTTGATAAACTTGAAATTAAATCTCAACTTAAGAATTAAACTAAAAAATCAGCATTGAATCCTCCAAACATTACATGCTTGCAATAATATCCCACAATTCTCAAAACTTGCATATTAACCTTTTTTCTAACTCAAGGCTCCAAATTGACCTAAATTGGTCTCCAAATCACATAGAACAATTATAATATCAATTATAGACCATAGGAATATTTTCAATATTTTCCCTAATTTTTCCCTAATGGCTAAATATAACTATGGTCATATGGCTAGCTTTTCATTCAATTTCAAGCATAAATTCAACTTCCTTACTTCAAATTCATGCTATTCTAATCAACACAACATCAAATTGAACCAAAATCCAATCAATCACCAAAACCCTAATTAGGTCAAATACTTTAAATCATCATACACTTGATTTTAAACATCATACATGCTTGAAAATTTATCTCCAACATCAATGATATAATAATCTTTCATTAATTCTTCAAAATTCAAAAGCCCTACAGAAACCCTAATTCTCAATCTAAACACAAAATCATTTCCTTACTTCAAATTCATGCTATTCTAATCAACACAACATCAAATTGAACCAAAATCCAATCAATCACCAAAACCCTAATTAGGCCAAATACTTTAAATCATCCTACACTTGATTTTAAACATCATACATGCTTGAAAATTAATCTCCAAAATCAACGATATAATAATCTTTCATTAATTCTTCAAAATTCAAAAGCCCTACATAAACCTTAATTCTCAATCTAAAAACAAAAGCATTTTCACCATAAAATATTGGTACCAAATGATAGATAATTTCATGTATATTAATTCTTTATTTCACAACTTAATCAAAAAATAATCATATAAGCTTAAAAATAAAAAATAAAATATTTACCTATAAGCAAGAGTAGTTTCTGCCTAAGGATAAGAAGTAGTTGAAAAATGATGCTTAATCTTGATAATTCTAGTATTTAATATCTAATACACTTGCCATAAAATTAATTTAATTGAATTTAAAATTCAATTAATGAGAAATTCCAAAAATACCATTAATGAAACTTGTAAATTACCAAATACCATTGCATTATCTTCCATTAAAATATTCCTTGGTCAAAGATGAATCAACTTGGCTTTGAAATTTCACTTTGGCCATGCAATTTTCAAAAATTGCACTTTAGTCACTAAAATTCCACTGTTCAACCAAATCTAAAAAATTACACTGTTCTGAGCCAAATATCTTTGATCTAAAATATGGAAATAATATTTCCAAACATTTTCTAAAATCCTTCAAATTTTCATAAAATTCTGGTTCGATTCGATTATTCAATTTCAATATCGAACTTTATCTCTTTATATCTTTTAACACAAATCCCGTACTAAAAATCTGATTCCCAAAAAAATCCTTATTTTAGTCCAAAATGTTCAGTTAAGGCTAAAATATATAACTTTTCAAATTTATATTTTTGGTCCCTAAACTCTTACAAAGTTTATACTTTAGCCCTTAAACTTTCAAAACTTACATTTTAGTCACTAATCAAAATTTGGGGTATTAAAAATACTTAGCATGTGATGATTTTCATGCATAGTTAAAGAAGGGCAAGTGAAGTAAGGAGTCGAGTTGGCGTCAATCAACAAAGAACAACTACAAGTATCAGTAATGGCATCCTACTTTTTAAATTTTCTAGATGACATGTATACGAATAAGAAATGTCTAAGATATATTATTAGGGTTATAAATATTAATCGAAGTTTTATATTTTAGATAAAAAATATATTTTATGAGAACAAAGAAATATTTTAAAATTGGGCATTTTAAGCAGTATTGTTTACTATTGAACAACTAAACTTCTACTAAAAATTAAGCTTTATTTATATGATGATTATTATTTTATGATTTTACACAATTAATGGAATAATTGTAAAGTTAATAATGGAATGTTTTATAATGGTACAAAATTTTAAGCATTTATGATCAATGAATGTTTGTAAAGTTGATGTGACATCTTTAGCTCGTATTTTAAGACGTATAAGGGCTATGGGTGTTACAAGTTGCCCTAGTAGGCCATTATCACTATGCAAGGAACTTCAGGGGCTAAGTAGGGTGCGAGACCCGAACACTCCCGAGGAGTAGGTTAACAATGTCAGTATTATGTGGTCTATGGGCCTTAGATATGTATGATTAGTTATGTTAGCTCGGTAGGGTAAACTTTCAATGTAAGTAAATTATGGTTCTTACCTTTAGGCTATTCCGTATTCAAGGTAGGTTGGGGTGTTACTCCGAGATACACATAAATTCCTCCGACCACACCACTAGACTTATCCCATGTCTGTTTGTGTCAGTCATGCATGTATAGTCCCATTAGTTCAGTATGTCAGATATGTTAAAGCTTGGCTTGAAGGCTATGTGAGACTGAGCCAATGTTTCAGTATGTGCGGGAATTGTACCGATGCTATGTGACACTAGGTTCCCTTCAGTGATCTACCTGATGGCTATGTGAGGACTAGGAGATCATTTAGTTTGTTTGTGGGAATTACGCGGATACTATGGGACACCGGGGTTCCCTTAGTAACTAGTTTCTGAGAGCTATGTGAGACCAGATACTAGTCATGTATACATTCAAATAATGCACAGTATGTCATATATGCTTTCAGATAATGCACATGATTACCAGTATCACATTTAGATAATGCGTAGCATGTTCATTCGTTAGGGTTAGAGACTCTTTTAGAGGTGTACTCATGGCGAGACCCTTAGCATAGGATTAAGAGAAGCGTGAGACCCCTACTTCAGTGATAGAGCAATAATGCCTTAAGTAGGTAGCACTTGATCTAGGTCATGCATGCACCTACTGCTTAGTGTCATGTCTTCAGTATGCTTGTGTTTATGAAATTCTTATACAACTCTAGATTAGCAATTATACTGCTGGGCTTTGTAAGCACAGCCTTCGGATGTTTTCCGTTGGTAGGTTTCTAGTTTGAGTCGTTCGTGAAGCACCATCGTTGTAGGACTTCCAGAATCTCCAACAGAGTAATGTATTGTAGCTTTAGTGGACATGTGTATTCATAGAACCTTACTTATGTATTTGAGTTGTAATCTTTAAGATGTATTATTTTGTTTTAAATTATGTGTCACATAGCTCCGATTTTGTAAAATGTTTTTATAATTGTTTTTTATGTTTTATTTATGATACCATTCAGTACGCTTGAAAAGAAAAGGAATATGTTTTGAAATTCAGGGATTGCCTCGATAGCCGAGTGTGACACTTTAGGCCCAATCGGGTTTAGGGTGTTACAATTGTGACTTTGTGTTTGTGAGAAATAAGAGAAATTAAAAGTGAGTAATAATTTTCATAGGAATTGTGAAATATGAAAGAGCAAAGAAACATGCTAATAATACTTGAATTTTTCCTCCCATTGAGTTTGGAAGAGAAAAGAATAGTGTTAATAAAAATTTTCATATTGACATGAAAAATGGGGAAAGAGATTTGGTGAATTTATGGTGGGAATTTAGAAAGACCAAAATTAAAGAGATTCAATTGATGTTTTTTAATTTTAGAACAGTTTATTAACGTTAATATAAAAATTCAATAATGAAAAGTGATACTTTAATAAACTCATAGGCCTACAATTTTATTTTACATGTTTTTTAAAATTTATTAAAAAAAATAAAAAAATATTATACTAAGGTTTTTCAACAGAACATCAATTTTCCTATTTTAAGACGGTTTCTTCTGATCTTCGTTTCATAATACTTGGTTGTTCAATATTTTATCATGTTCACAAACAATTTAAAATCAAACTTGGACTCGAATCTATAAAACATGTCTTTTTAATTTACTCCTTTACTAAGAAGGACAACCAATGCTAGTATTCCATAACTCAAGATATGTATACTCTTATATATGTTTTCTTCGAATATAATTTCAGGAGGAGAATTTAGATGAATTTCATATTTGGCACAATCTTCTTCACATTTCTATGTAAAAGAACTCGAATCTACTGACACAAATCCATATTCTTCACACATACAAAAATAACATCTCAAAAAAAAAACTCCTCAACCACCATTCCAAACTCAACTAGAAACAGAACAACTTTGTGTCTATCCAAGAAGGGAGTGACCTAACGGCAGGAACGGAGCCACCTTATGGATGGGAGGGGCAGTTGCCCCCCTAACATTGACGGGCTAACTACATTTTTGGCCATTGAACATTTTAAAACTATTACAATTAAGTCATTGCCCCCTAATTTCTTAGTATAATTATTTTTGGGATACTATCAGTTTTAAAATTAATATAATTAAGTCTTGACCCAAGATTTATATGATTTAATTATTTTTTAAGACATTTAAATTTTGAAATTACTAGAATTAAACCCTCAATCTCTTAATTTTTTCATGATTTAATTATTTTTTAATATCCTATTTATTTTAAAATTAAGCAACTTATCCCAAGAATTTAAATTACGGTTATGGTAATCTATTTGGTTGGGTCGCGTTTATCACGATTATGAGAATAGCGGATGCTATTAAGGTATCACGATTGCGCAATAACTATTTCAAATTATATTTTTACCACTATATAATGACCGCTAATTTAAAAACGAACCATTATTTAGATTCATGTATGCCCCCTCATAATTTAATCTTGGCTCCATGCCTGCCTAATGGGAATCTAGATAATACTACACTCAAAGTATGTCAAGAATTGGAACTGGATCCCACTGCGTTATAAATTGACACAGGTATAAAGTCTTCACCCAATGAAAAATAACTACAAGTTATAAAAATTGAATAGCCAATTTTATTAAAAAAACATTATTAATTTATTGATAATTGTGATCTTCCTATTGCTCACTATCCGTCATATTTAGATGTACACTCTAACAACCACAAGTTATAAAAATTGAATAGCCAATTTTATTAAAAAAACATTATTAATTTATTACAAAAATAACTACATCCAGAATTATTTAGAAAAATAACCTTCAATGGCCCACGTAGGAATACCTCGTGTTTTGCAAGAAGCGTTTAATGACCTCGCGTTCTATAGAGATCGAGATCCTTTCGACGTGGAATAACTTTTCAGATAACCTAATTTAATATTTGTATTAAGAACCTTGTGTTCTACAAAACACGAAGAACCCGATTAATTGAATTTATCACAAAATTTATTATATGGACCTCGCGTTCTACATAAAGTGATGTCCTAAATTTAAAAAAATGAAAATTAAACAAAAATCATAATTAAAAAAGATAATTAATAAACATATCCTAGAAAATGGTAATTAAAAAATCATAAAGCGAGGTTCTAAATTAAAAAATGAAATTAAAAAATACTTAATAAAATATCCTAAATTAGAATAATTTAAAAAACTTAATTTAAAAAATATAATTATTACATTTTATTAGTATTTTAAAAATGGAAAAATGATTATTAAAAAAAGGATGATAATTAAAAAATAATATTAAAATATCCTAAATCATTTAGCTATAAAAGAGAAGCCAAGATTAGAGCTTGATGACAATAAATCCAAGAATAACCAATAATAATCAAAAGGATCCATAAATATAATAATCAAATGTCCTAGAAAATATCCAAAATAAAATACTAAACAATGTGATAAAAATCTAAAATAGAAATATCCAAAGTATAAATGCATCCTAAAAGTTCAATATACTATGCAAATGATCAATCCTCATATGGACCCGAAGGAGAACCCCGAAAAACGAGTCTCCAAAGCATCAATACAAGCTCCTATGGCATCAAAGCGGGTATCAACATGATGAAGAACCTAATCAAAGAGACTGCCCTATAGTCATAAAGAGACTCTAAAATGACGGGAGGGCAAATAGGAAAAACATTAGTAGGTGCATCAAATCCATGAGCGACAAGATCATCGTCGGGAGCAATGCCATCATGTTTTTTTACCTAATTTTCTTTTCAAACCTAAAGCCCATTTTGTTAACTGAGGTGTAATCAAATTACTAGATACAGGCACGAGAGGATCAAAAGAAATCTTAACAGAATAGGTACAAAAAATGTGACTAAGAACACATACATAAGGTAAAAAGTGAGTAACATTGGTTCCTTTGGTGATTGTGTTCACTGAGTCAAGAAAGATAATTTTGGCAATGTTTGGACAATTATTTGGGCGAAAATGATAAAGCCACCAATAGTTCAAGTGACACATACGAGTGGTGCGACCACCTGAATGATGGAGGAACCAAGTAATGAAAAAGTGTGATGTGATCCTAACTAACCCAAATTTTCTCTTTTGTTTTATCACATCATTGAAGTTCACCAAGGCTGATACAAAGGGAATTCTTCCTTTCTTCATCCTTTACACCAAGGCTGATACAAAGGGAGTTATTCCTTTCTTCATCTTTTACTTGATTATCTATGCACTATATTTTCATTGTCATTTGCATGATTCTACTTTTGCATGAACATTACTTAGTTTCCATGTTTAATTGTGCATGGTAGTTGATTTAATTCATTATAATAAATATGCACGGCAATTCATTAAAGCATGTTTAGTTCAATAAGTGTGTTGTTCATTTAAAACATGCATTGCATTTAAGCTTCTAGTTCATTTAGGGAAGTAGTTCATTTATGAATTTAATTCGTTTATGAATTTAATTCATTTAGTAAGCTACTTCATTCATGCACCTTAGTTTATTCAATAAAGTTAGTTTATTAATTAAACTAGTTAATTCATTTAATTAGTTCATTAATCTAATTAACTCTTTAATTGTTTACATACATATTTCATTTAAAGTTTGAATAAATTCTATGTGTGTGTCTAAGTGCATAAGTGTGGATAGATTCAAGCTAAGGGAGATACCTTTCAACTTTAACATGGAGACAAGCAATTGATGACCATCTTTATTCATATAATCAAGGCTATTCGAGGCTGAATTATCACCTAATTACAAGGGTTGTTCATATTCTTCTTGAAACAATGCATTCAAGCCTTCATAATTCACCTATTCAAGGCTATTTTATCATCCTTTGGAGGCTATTCACGTTCTAGCAAGAAGAAAAGAAATAACATGCATTGAAAACCATGAATTTAAGGCCTTATTAACATCCTTTGAAGGTTATTCACTTGCAAGCAATGAAGGCTGGTTTTATTTCATTTAATCACCAAATTAAGTGATTAAATCAACATAAAATTTGAAGAGACAAGCTGATTTGGATGTTTAGGATGTCCACATTCATCCTATGTTTTCATTCATCATATTTTCATTCATTTGTAAGCAAAGCTAGGCAGCCCAAGAGTCGCCCCTCATTTTGGACAAAATTAAGGCTACATTCATCCTAAATTAAGTCCAAATTCATCCCAAGAACACTATATTAACCCCAAGCATTCAAGTGAAATCAAGTGCATTTAGATAATTGTTTTAATGCTTTTATAAACCTTTTCAAATGTTGCCTTTTCTCATTATAAATAGGCACCTTATATTCATTTGTAAACACAACTTTTTGCATATAGAAAACCTTTGAGAGTTTTGGTTTCATTCTTGTTCTTTATAGAACTTTATCGGCTTCAAGACTTGTTTTGCAGTCTTTATCCATTCCACTTGAATATAACGTTGGTTCCTAGCTCATCTATAGCTAATAGGTCATGTTCCACCCTCTTTCACTTCAAATCCATATGTTTAGATTGTTGGTTCCTAGCTCCAATAGCTAGTGGGTTACAATCCACAGTCCTTCAAACCTACAAGTCCACGCCTACACCACTTCTCCTATCTTACCATATCTTACTCCTTCATTCAACCACAATTATCATCTCTTTTTCCACCACCCTTAAACCACTTCAACATATTTCATAACCTTCCATTTTTTAGTCTTACTTATATCATTTTCTTTCTTACAATGTTGTTGTGCAATTTTAGACTTCAAGTAAAGCACTGAGGAGTTTCTTACTAGAATCACTATCGAGCAAACGCGTATATGGCTCGGAACATACAACCAGGATCATATCAAAGTGTAAAAGACGTTCTTCAAATTCAAGCGTAGTGGGATTATCACCTATAATAGGTTTAAAAGGAATATAAACTTATTTTTTATCAGGACCATCATAAAGAATGCCTAAATTTTTAGTAATAGATTTTGTTGTAAGTTCAAGTTCAATACCCATAAGAAAAGAGTGAATGTCAAAAATCATATCGAAATAAATTTCCTTAAGAAAAGTAGCATTGTAAAAGAATGCTCGAACAAGCTGAAGGGATTATTAGCTCAAGTTTATACATTATACTCATAATTATTAAATTGAATATTTTTATAATAAGAATGATATTATTTTTTTATACTTTTAAACTAGATTTATCTTTTATTATTATAATTTAATATATATATATATAATTATTAAATAAAAATTGTTAATTAATTAGTAATTTTAAATTTTTATTAAAATAAAATCTTAAAATTTAATAATTAATTACGTTGAATAAATTTTATAAAAGAAGATTTCATTTTAAATACTAATGACCATTTAACTATTTTTAGTAAAGATTAAATGAAATCCTTTTAACTTAATAAATTATTAAGTTTGAACACTTTATTTTAAGAAAACTAAAATTATTTGGTTTAGTAATTATATATATATATATATTAAATTATAAAAATAAAATAATAAATCTAGTTTAAAAATATAAAAATTAATCTCAATTTTATTATAAAAGATTCAATCCAATGATAATAATAATAATTATTATTATATAATGTATAAACTTTAATAATATATTTGCTTCGCTTGGTGGATAATTTAAGCAAAATTTACCTTAATTTTTTGGGTTCGAAACTAGTCCTAAGCATTGTAGTTCCAATTTTTTCTCCCGTTAGTTACAATGGATTTAGTAAATAATGTTTCAAAATATTTCCAGTAAAGTGTTTGGCCCAGTTGTTTTATGTGCATTCAGTCCTTCCTTTAACCTGGTTGAAATCCCTATAATTGTACTCTTATCCTTTTCTCTTCTTCAACTTATTTTTCAAACGTGTCATCATCTAATTGGATAAAAATAAATTAATTAATTAATTTAAAAATAACTTTCAATCAATGACATGTATTACTATTTAATTGAGAAATTAAATATATAAAATTGAATTAAAATTATGATTAAATTAAGTGGTAGAAATTTTAAATTTTAAATAGTCCTATCGAATCAAGGTTTAAAAAGTTTAAAATATAAAAGTAAATAAAATTTTAAAAAACAAGATATTAAGATAAGAGAGTTTTTTTTTGGGTTAATATTGTTGACTAGCACCGAAAGGTGCCTAAATTAATGCACCGAAAGGTGCATGGCCCCTTTTGTTGAAAATATAAAAAATGAGATAATTCAATTTAGTCACTAAATTTTAGGGTATTTACAAATTAGTCCTTAGGTTTCAACTATAAATATCCTAGCTCATTTAGCTTCAAAACCATCCCAAAGCATTCTAGCTTTCTTCCAATACTAGACAGATTAGAGAGTTTCTTGAGAGTTGTTTTCTCCTTTTTATCTAGAGAGAATTATCATTGTTTTCTCCTTGGTAGATCGAGAGAGGTTGTAATTCATATTTTCTCATAGTGAAATTCTTCTACCGTTGCCCGTGGTTTTTACCCTAAATATTTTAGGGGTTTTCCACGTAAATTTTGTATCTCTTTTATCTTCATTTTTATTTTCTCAAATTATCAGTTGCGATTTTGCTCTATCCGATAGCCGTCTTCCGCAACAATTGATATCAGAGCCAGATTAGAGTGTGTAATATCTACTTATTGTCTTTGTGGTTGCCACCAAAAGGTGGATCCTCCAACATAAGAAAGTAAGAAGTTATTACCCATTCTTTGAAGGTTCCAGAGAACTATTCACGATAGTGAAATAGTGGGAGCTATCCGAAACTATGGCAACGAAATTTGATATTGAAAAATTCAATGGGAGAAATTTCTCACTGTGGAAATTGAAGATGAAGGCCATCCTGAGGAAAGACGGGTGTCTAGCGGCTATCAATGAAAGGCCGGTGGATTTCGCAGATGACAACAAATGGAACGAGATGGACGGAAATGCTATGGCAAACTTTCATCTAGCATTAGCAGATGAAGTATTGTCAAGCATCGAGGAGAAGAAGACAGCTAAGGAGATATGGGATCATCTCACCAAATTGTACGAGGCCACATCGTTGCACAATAAAATTTTCCTTAAAATGAAATTGTACACTCTCCGTATGCCAGAATCTACTTCAGTGACAGAGCACTTAAATACACTGAACACCTTATTTTCTCAGCTTACATCCTTAAGCTGTAAAATAGGAGAACAAGAACGTGTTGAACTTCTACTTCAAAGTCTACTGGATTCGTATGATCAACTCATCATCAACTTGACAAATAGTAATGTCACCAGTCTAGTCTTCGATGACGTTGCAGCTGCTGTTCTACAAGAAGAAAATCGGCGTAAGAACAAGGAAGACAGACAAGTAAATCTGCAACAAGCAGAAGCGTTGACAACGACGATAGGGAGATCAACAGAACATGGCCAAAGCAGTAGTCACAAACATGGTAGATCGAAGTCCAGAAGCAAAAAGAATTTAAAGTGCTACCACTGTGGAAAGAAGGGTCACTTGAAGAAGGATTGTTGGAGTCTCAATAAAAACTCCAATCCACAAGGCAATACCGCAAACACTTCAGATGATGGAGATGCTCTATGCTGTGAAGCGTCAACTACCGTGGAAGGCAGAAAAAGATTTGCAGATATATGGCTCATTGATTCAGGAGCAACATATCACATGACCTCAAGAAGAGAATGGTTCCATCATTATGAACCTGTCTCAGGAGGATCTGTCTATAGTTGCAATGATCATGCCTTAGATATCGTTGGCGTGGGAACCATCAAATTGAAGATGTATGATGGAACAATTAAAGTTGTTCGAGATGTGCGGCACGTGAAAGGCCTGAAGAAAAATTTATTATCCTACGGATTGTTGGATAATAATGCAATCAAGATTGAAACACAGAAAGGAATCATGAAGGTATTCCGTGGAGCGCTTGTGGTGCTGAAAGGCGAAAAGATAGCTGCAAACTTGTACATATTGAAGGGAGAGACTTTGCTAGAAGCAGAAGCCTCTGTTGCCTCATGTAGTTCAGATTCTGCAATGCTATGGCATCAGAAACTTGGACACATGTCAGAACAAGGAATGAAAGTCCTTGTGGAGCAAAAATTACTTCCAGGCTTAACAAAGGTATCACTTACTTTGTGTGAGCACTGCATAACAAGTAAGCAGCACCGGTTGAAATTCCACACATCAAATTCTAGAGGCAAAAGTGTTCTAGAATTGGTTCACTCTGACGTATGGCAAGCACCAGTCACATCCCTAGGCGGAGCAAAATACTTTGTCTCATTTATTGACGACTACTCCAGGAGATGTTGGGTGTACCCTATTAAGAAGAAGTCAGATGTGTTTGCAACTTTCAAAAACTTCAAAGCGCGGGTGGAACTTGATTCTGGAAATAAGATCAAGTTTTTCAGAACAGATAATGGAGGAGAATACACAAGCGAAGAATTTGATGACTTTTGCAAGAGAGAATGCATCAAAAGACAGTTCACAGTGGCGAACACTCCTCAACAAAATGGAGTGGAAGAGCGGATGAACAGAACCTTGTTAGAAAGAACACGAGCAATGTTGAGGGATGCAGGCCTAGAAAAATCATTCTGGGCAGAAGCAGTCAATACCGCTTGTTATTTGGTGAATCGAGCTCCATTAACTGCAATAGAGCTGAAGACACCAATGGAGGCGTTGACTGGTAAACCAGCTGATTATTCAAACCTCCATGTATTTGGAAGTATTGTGTACGTGATGTACAACTCCCAAGAAATCTCAAAGCTGGATCCAAAATCCAGGAAATACAAATTCTTGGGGTATGCTGATGGAGTCAAGGGGTATCGCTTGTGGGATCCCACTGCCCGCAAAGTGATCATCAGCAGGGATGTTATCTTTGTAGAAGATAAACTACAAAGAAAATAAGACAATGATAGCACTGAAAAGTCAGAGACTACACAGATACATGTGGAAAAGGAGGTTGAACAAGGAGACTCTTCTGAAGCAGAACCAGCACATGATGAACAAGAACCAGAGAGTTCTGAAGCTCCAACAACTCGTCAATCAGATCGTATGAGAAGGCGTCCCAATTGGCACTCAGATTATGTTATAGAAGGTAATATTGCATACTGCCTTTTAACAGAGGACGGTGAGCCATCAACATACCAGGAGGCAATAAACAGCTCAGATGCTTCATTGTGGATGATGGCGATGCAAGAAGAAATCGAAGTCCTTCATAAAAATAATACATGGGACCTTGTGCCACTACCACAAGGAAGGAAGCCAATTGGTAACAAATGGGTCTTCAAAATCAAGCGAAATGGTGACGATCAAGTTGAGAGGTATCGTGCAAGACTGGTGGTCAAAGGATATGCTCAAAAAGAAGGTATTGATTTCAATGAAATATTTTCTCCTGTGGTTCGACTAACAACAGTTCGAGTAGTTTTGGCAATGTGTGCTACATTGAACTTACATCTAGAGCAACTAGATGTTAAAACAGCTTTTCTTCATGGAAATCTTGAAGAAGAGATTTACATGCTCCAGCCTAAAGGTTTTGAAGAAAAAGAAAAGAAGAACTTGGTTTGCAGGTTGAACAAATCTCTGTACGGTCTAAAGCAGGCGCCGAGGTGTTGGTATAAGAGATTTGATTCCTTCATTATGTGCCTTGGATACAACAGACTTAATGCAGACCCTTGTGCTTATTTTAAGATGTCTGGTGATAATGATTTTGTTATATTGCTGTTGTATGTGGATGACAAGTTGGTTGTAGGACCCAACAAAGATCATATTGAAGAATTGAAGGCACAACTGGCTAGGGAATTTGAAATGAAGGACTTGGGATCAACAAACAAGATTCTAGGGATGCAAATTCACAGAGACAAAAGTAATAGGAAGATTTGGCTTTCACAAAAGAATTACTTGAAGAAGATCTTGTCACGATTCAACATGCAAGATTGTAAGCCAATTTCTACCCCTCTTCCTATTAACTTCAAATTATCCTCCAGTATGAGTCCTAGCAGTGAAGAAGAGAGGATGGAGATGTCTCGAGTACCGTATGCATCAGCAGTGGGAAGTTTAATGTTCGCTATGATATGCACAAGACCAGACATTGCACAAGCAGTGGGAGTGATTAGTCGATACATGGCGAATCCAGGCAAAGAGCATTGGAATACAGTAAAGAGGATCCTGAGATACATCAAAGGGACCTCAAATGTTGCATTATGTTACGGAGGATCAAACTTACTAATCAATGGGTATGTAGATTCTGACTATGCAGGGGATTTGGATAAAAGCAAATCTACTACAGGATATGTGTTCAAAATTGCTGGTGGAGCTGTAAGCTGGGTTTCAAAATTGCAGTCAGTTGTGGCTACGTCAACAACAGAGGCAGAATATGTAGCAGCTACACAAGCCAGTAAAGAAGCAATTTGGTTGAAAATGCTATTGGAGGAGCTTGGGCACAATCAAGAGTTTGTCTCTTTGTTTTGTGACAGTCAAAGTGCCTTGCATCTAGCAAGGAATCCAGCATTTCATTCAAGGACAAAGCACATACGAGTTCAATACCATTTCATTCGTGAAAAGGTGGAAGAAGGGACGGTAGATATGCAGAAGATCCATACCAAAGACAATATAGCAGATTTCATGACGAAGGCAATCAACGCTGATAAATTTAGCTGGTGTCGATCCTCTTGTGGCCTGACAGAAACGTAAGCAACATGATGGTACAAGGTAGAAAGAATGGTGTGAAGATATGATTGTTCCAATCAAATCTTCAAGTGGGAGATTGTTGACTAGCACCGAAAGGTGCCTAAATTAATGCACCGAAAGGTGCATGGCCCCTTTTGTTGAAAATATAAAAAATGGGATAATTCAATTTAGTCACTAAATTTTAGGGTATTTACAAATTAGTCCTTAGGTTTCAACTATAAATATCCTAGCTCATTTAGCTTCAAAACCATCCCAAAGCATTCTAGCTTTCTTCCAATACTAGACAGATTAGAGAGTTTCTTGAGAGTTGTTTTCTCCTTTTTATCTAGAGAGAATTATCATTGTTTTCTCCTTGGTAGATCGAGAGAGGTTGTAATTCCTATTTTCTCATAGTGAAATTCTTCTACCGTTGCTCGTGGTTTTTACCCTAAATATTTTAGGGGTTTTCCACGTAAATTTTGTATCTCTTTTATCTTCATTTTTATTTTCTCAAATTATCAGTTGCGATTTTGCTCTATCCGATAGCCGTCTTCCGCAACAAATATTGACAAGTATAAGACAATATATGTTTAAAGATAACTCAATGCTCACACTCTCAATTTTTTTGTATTCGAACCCGAGACCTCAAAGAATAATAACAATTCATTTACGCTTTACTACTAAAATTGTTTGATTCATGTATTAAGATAAGGGAAGTGATTGAATTTAAATTTCATTTTAAAACAATTTACTTTTCCAAACGTAAAGACATTATACATTTATCAAACATAAATATGTTGAATGTATTTTAGAATTTAATTTTTCAACTTTAATATCCTGGTTTTGTGATATAATAAAAAATAATTAAATAAAAATCTCTAAATTATGATTTTATTTTAAATTGAATTTTAAATTTTTAAGAAAATAAACAAATCTAAGTTATTAGTAGATTCTAAATTAATCTTAACCCTTAAAATATTTTTTATATAATAAATCATCCTAATTCTATTGATCTTTGAAAGTTTTGGAAATTAGTTCTTTATAAATTCAACTCGCAACGTTTTAAAGTATATATGAATTATTTCTAACATGTTAAAATTGAATTTATGACCCAAAAAATTAATGTATTTTATAAAATCTGAATTTTCTAAAAGATGACAAATTTACTTTTCAAAAGTTTATCAGACTAATTTTTTTAATCTATGAAATTAAGAATACATAATAATATTAATTTTTTAATCTATACAATTATTAATGTATAATAAGATTAATTCTTAAATCTATAAAATTAGTAATATATAATAAAATGATCGGAATAAAATGATAGTGATAATCTACAAAATGATATAGACTGTTTTGACTTTTAAAATGACAGTAATATATACTATCATTGAGAGGAAATAAAGTAATGTAGTAAATGACAAGAAAAAAGAATTATTATAAAGAGTAAAAGGCTTAGTGACTTGAAATCTTAGTTCTTAAATGTTACAAGAATTTACATTTTATAGGTTAAATATTTTTCTTAATAAATTAAGTCATTATATTTCTAAAATTATAATTATTGCATTTGTTTTAAAACTATTTCTATAAACTGGAATGGTATATAATAAGTGTATCAAATACAAACCAGAGTTATACTGAAAAACAGAATCCATCCACTATATTTATTTTCCTAAAATAAAAAAGAAGATATAATTACAATCCTCAAAGAAATTTTGAGGCTTTAGAGAGTGTTTGGTTCATCTCCAAATCTTACCAATCAAAATCACATTCTCAATTTTCTATTATACTATAAACAAGGAAAATTTATTACCATGAAAAGAGCTAAGTGTAATCTACTATCTTTCCCTTTTTTCCAGAATTTAATCTTCTCTTTCTTTGTTTCTACAATTTCAAAGTGGAAGGGAAACAATAAATAAAATAACCTAAGTTCGTAAGATTTAATTTTTACCTAGCTCTCCTTTGATGTTGTCGCATCTTGTTTTCTTTTACGAGGAGCTCGGCATAGAGAAGCTCGTTCCAGGAATCCGGGACGCCAGGAAGGCACCAATGGCTGCAGTCCTGGTATTTTAGAGGCGCTTTTTTTTCGTCCTCACTCAGTTGCTGCTTTGGGTGCTTCCGGTAAACTGAAGGGTGGCCATCCTTTCGGAAATCAGTCAACCGAGTAATGTTAAGGTAGGTGACGTGCGTTTTCATCCCCTTCAGCACCGACTCTAACACCAACATCTTTAACGGATATGCCGTTAAGTATGTCTCGTTCTTGATCGGCTCGGTTTCGCTATCACATGCTCCTCCTGAATTCCACTGCCCCCCACTGAAGAAAGATTCAAGCAACCATAAAACAATTAGTAAATGCCTGCATAATTCTCAATGTGCTACAAGGTAGAAACTTGTTATCCTGCTGGCTTATTCAATCTCAAAACTGGATGGCATATGAAGGAATAAATAGTATCGGCAAAATCTTTCCCTTTTACCTGAAATGAGAAGCAGAATAACCACGGAAGAACACCATGGTCTTCGTTGGATTTACACTGGCATCAATCCATCTAGCCCACGTTGTTAACGCTTTCCTAAACGCCTTTAGAACATTGAGTTCATCATAAACATGACTGCCTTCTTGGTAATAATCTTTCCTGTTGTTTATCACGGAAATAATTGTTAAAACCAACTGGTTACAATAACAGCAATAAAAGTGAAAAGGAAAAAAAAATATAATCAACCAACCCTTTGGAAGTTTTCTCATGAGTCCACCAATGCCCAGTATTGAAGATGAGGATATCAGCCGATTTATATTGATCAGACGATTTTCCAACAAGATCAAGCCGCAATGTCTCCTTCTTCGCTCCGTTTTTGTCCAGCATTTCCCATTCTCGGACCAAGAACGGAGATACAAAGAACTCCAAAGTGCAGTTATAATCCTATTAATCATCAAAACCACAGTCCCGAAAAGGTAAATAAGTAATGTTTCATCAAGTTTCAAGGATAGAATTGAGCAATCTTATTGAATTTCATCAATAGGAAATATGAAAACCTACTTTGAATATGAACGAATACGAAGCTTCCCCTCGAAAGTAGCTTCTTCCATGAGCTTCATAAACATTTTTTGGTGTTTTCGCTGCATTTCTCAGAATGCAAACTAGAGATACCCACATGTTCCTATTCAGTGAGTCACCGACAAAAACGAGACGCTTGCCTCTCAATAACTCCAACATGTGACCACCATTCAATCTTCAAAAACAACCAGTTCTTTTGTGTTAGCTTAATTAAAAAAGTAAACAAATTCCATGTAGCTTCTAAGTGCAGGATCAATTGCATGTAAATTCCCAATAAGCTAAATTCAAAGATCAAGATATACCCAGAAATTGATAAATTAATCTAATCAATAGTTGAACTGAAGAGAAGTTGAAAAATACCTTGGCAAGGTGCAGCCTTTAGGCTTCCATTTCAGTTTCTGATAATCTTTATCAGGCCTTCCATTGATAATACAACTAAACTGTTCATCAATAAACGAACAAGACCCTGGTTTGTAAAGCGGATACGAATTATCCTTCACCCATCCTCCATCAAACAAATCGCAATTCATCAAAGATTCAATCAAACTTTCAATCCCCTGTTTAGCTGACAGCCCTGAAGCGGTGTAGTTTGATGCCACTACTTTTTGAGCTGCACTTTTCTCAGATTTGGCCGGAGAATTACGGCTCATATTAGCGAGCACCGGAGTTTTTTCAGTCACTGTTGCAGTCTGATTAACCTTGTCGGAAGAATCAGATTTGGCCGGAGAATTTCTACTCAGGTTAGATACCGCTACCGCCAGAGTTGTTTCAGTGACTGTTGTAGTCTGATTAACCTGCTGGTCTTCATCGGAATTCTCTTTCTTCTCGGTCTGATGGCTTGTGATGGGTGGATTTCCATTAACATTTGGAGAAGAAGCTTTGGTCTGATTTGCATGCAAAACTGAACTTTGGGTTTTGTTTGTACTTGTATTGGGAGGCAAAAAAGTTGTGCTTCTCGAACTAGGGAGTAGATTGGTTTCGTTCAAAGATCTGGTACGATTAATAGAGGTGAAGTTAATGCTTTGTTGTTGAAGTGGAGAAGAAGTGTTGGGAAAAAAGAAATTAAAGAGGGAAGGGAATTGAGATCTTTGAGAGCTGGCAGTTGTGGAAGTGGATGAACTAGCAGAAAAGATGCTGGAAACCCAGGGAGAAGAAGAGTTTGAAGACGGGCAAAAGGCTAAGAAGACAGTGAAACCGACGAAGGCAAACACGAAGAAAGCCACGGTTCTTCTGGTTTTGATGATCGAAAAGAGGTTCTTAAAGTCTGTAGCGACGGTTGTTCCGCCATTGATAGGCATGTACTTTGCTATATCCGCCATGGGATTGAAAGGCCAATGCGTGACGGAAAAATTCAGGAAAGTGAAGGGGGAAATGGTGTTTGGGGAGAGAGAAAATGTGGGAAATGGGGTATGAGTTTTCAAAAGTGAAAAACACTGTACAGTTCAGGAGGAAGGGAAAGTTGTGAATATAGAGAGTGAGAGGACATTTATGAGAGACAGAAGCGGAAGCCCATAGACACAGAAAAAGAAAAATGAAAAAACAAAAGCTAAAAGAAAAGGAAGAATATATTGTTAAAAGGGCTCCGTTTTTGCATACAATTAACGGTTCTGCCATTGAAGAAGTTATTTTTGTCAATGACCTATCTTTTTATCTTGGATAAACTACTTAAATGGTCCCTTTAATTTCACAAATATTCATTTTTATCATTAAATTTAGAAAATTAATATTTTGACATCTGTGTGGGATGTTAAATGACATTAAATTAATTATGTGGTATGGTAATTCAAGGAATAATTTTTTAATTTGAAGCATCAAATTTAAATAAATATTAATTTTATCTTTAAATTTTCAATAAAATATTAATTTACTAAAAGCATACTCATTTGTTAATGATTTTAAAATTATTTTAAAATTCATTGAATTTTTCTAAATAATTATCTTAATCTATATTTCTTTAATTTTTTTCTTAATCATAATTTTTCTTAATTTAATGATATTTGACTAAGTCTAGTATCATATAATATTATAAAATTAAATAATTAGATGTTAAATGATAATATAATAAAATTCATTAAGCTACTTAATCATCTTAAACTATTATAGTTTAAAAGAATGATTACAATAAAAAAATATTTAAATCTTTCGATTTTTTTAATTTTACACCGTACTTTTAAGTTTGTTTTTCTTGTAAGATACAATGTCCAATCCTAAACATGTCCTCCTTTTACTCTTACCATAAAAATAATATTTTTTTATTTAATAAAAAATATTATGTTTTAAAATAAATATTCTAAATTTAAATTTACATAAAACAAAATAATATAAATATATTTAATGCGATTTTGGAAAAAGAAAACGATTTTAATGCGATTTTCCAACTCTTATCCGTTCTTTTTAAAATAAGCACCAAATTGGGGCCCACTATAACTGTTTTCCTTTATTTATTTATCTTTTATGTTATTTTTGAAGATCATTTATTTTTGAGTAAACTAACAATTTAATCATTGATATAATTTATAAATATTAAGAGATTGAATTTATTAAATAATTTAGAATTAAGACCAGATTAAAATAATGCAAAAATATTGAGGACCATAATGTGTTATTATACCAATTAAGAAAATTATCTTCCCGTCAAAGTGAGTAAAATGAAAATTTTAGTAATTGGGTAGCTAAAACAAAATTACAGCAGTAGTTAGATGAGTAGAGCTCCTTTTTCTGTTGAAAATTTAGTGAGAAGAATAATGTCTTCTACCGTATGTGTCAACATGTACGGCCGCTTGATAAGAAAAAAACATTAATACGTACAAAGTGTTGAAATGGAAAGCAGGACCGACAGCCGAAGCTAAGCTGAGCAGATGAGGGCGTGACGCGTTTTTCATTGGCGGGCCCATGTCACAGACAAGGAGGCTCTTTGTCTTACAAATAAATAATAATGGTCACCGCCCAAAACCAGCTGTGCTTGCACCTGCGCCTTTGTCGTTTTGAGGGGTTGAACTTCAAGGATGTAAGTGTTTTAGAGCCAAGTGTCTTACGCTTTTGCATTTGATAAGCCGGCCGGATCTATGTCTCAGCTTTCCTATTTGCCTTTCTTCTACCTGAAAAACAAATTTCAAATTTATCACAAATGCATTATAATTAATTTTATATTAGATTTAAATAAAATAATATGTTTCAAGTCAGAGCCACTGAAACCAATTAAGCAATTATTAAATTTGAATTGAATGAAAGTGATTTATTTATTTATTTTTATGTTAATTGTGAATAGGGATGGCAACGGGTCGGGTTTGGGCCGGGTATTGGTCCCCCGTCCCCGTTTAAAAAATTCATACTCGTCCCCGCTTAAAAAATCGCGGGGATTTAAACGGGGATCCCCATCGGGTAATCAGGGAAACGGGTATTCCCGTTTAGCATAAACAGTTATTTAAACGGGTATCGGGCCGGGTATCGGGCCGAGTATATATATTTTTAAATTAAATATATAAATATTATATATATTTTTTAATTTAAATTAAATTTATTAATATTATATATATAATAATTATTATTTTTTATATTTATCGGGCCGAGTATCGGGCTGGGTAATCGGGGCGAGGATTATCAAATCCGTCCCCGTTTAGCATAAACGATTTTTTCCCATCCCCGTTTAATTCGATTTTCAAATTTCTCCGTCGGGTTCGAGTTTTTTTGCCATCCCTAATTGTGAAAGCTTCTCATGAAATGCTTCCACCATCAGGGATATGCGTGAAGGGTGTAACAGATGATGAATGAAACGTTTAGGTTTAGTGATGGATCAAAAAATATTTTTTTAGGTATATATGTTAACGATATAAATTTTTTAAATAGGATGAATACAAATAAAATTTCAGAGTAAGTATCCTACGTAAAATAAGTAACTAATTGAAGAAAAACTACTAGATACGTAAAATTTCAAGATAAATACTATCAATTAAATAATTAATTAATTAAAAAATTTTCTAAGTGTGCATATATCAACCCTCACTAATATGTGGCTCCGTGGGTAAATGGAAAAGTGAATCAATTGGTGGGAGAGTGCACACAACTCTTAACATGAAAAAACCAATAGAAGCGAGGAAACAGACGAAAGAATTGTTTTCATCGCCCATCGATTATTAATAAATTACTGCTATTTCTTACTCTTACTGAACCAAATCAAATCATTAAACAAACACATATAATAATTGAACGTTTAAAACATAAATGCGAGAAAATATAAAGCATCAAATAAATAGTTTACCAAAAATTTACCTAACTGTCCTATTTTTTAATTCTTTAAATTTTAAAAATATATCTTAAAAAACACGCCATAATTCTGAAGTTATTTGCTAAAATTTCAATCTTGCCCGAACAGTTTAAATATTTCATTTTTAGTAGATATCTTGATGTTGAGAGTTTGGAATTTTAATTTTCATATATTCAATTTGAGTTTGGAGATAAAAGGAATAAATTTCTAAGATGGAGTGTTTTTTTTATTAAACTAAGGTGATTATAAAATAGTATGTGTTTTAAATACTCTCAACCATTTGACAATGAACGTTCAATCACCCTGTTGTAGTAATTGGTGCTCGAATCCGTGACCTCTAGGAACAACTACGATTCTTTTAACCATTGAGGTAAGATAATTATGATAAAATGTTAATTCAAATCTTTTAGTTTTAGATTATCTTTTTAAAGAAATACGTTCTCCTTATTATGTACTTATGAAAAAAAATAAGGATAAATTACACCATCCATCACTAAACTATACACTATCTCCTATTTTCCTCACCCAACTTTCGATTTTTCTATTTTGCTCACTTAACTTTGCACATTGAATCATTTTGCTCACTCTGCCATTAACTATTTAAAGGCGTTATGACGTGGAACGAGCATCAAAACAACTTCAATTTGAAAAATTCAAATATACACCAAAATGACGTCGTTTCGAATCCTATATTGAAAGTTCGGTGAGTAAAATAGGAGAGGGAGTAAACTTCAGTGAGAAATTTTGCAACTTACCCTTTTTCCTTTTCTTCTTCATTTTCTATCCGCCGGCCACCATGTCATTTTCATTCCGGCCACCATCCCAAATTTCATGGGTCGATTCATCTCGACCACCTGAGTCCGAATATTGTGGTTATTTCACCGAAAAATTCCCAAAACCTGTGAATCTCGACTAAAATGTTTCGACTTCCTCAATTTCAATATCAAATTCGTGGACTTCAGAGAAACTTCTGACAAAATGGAGGTCGGATTTGAAATCACGATGTCGAGGTGAAGCGACCCATAAAATTTGGGACTGAACGACTGTCATCTACAACGGTCGACGGTGGCCGGCCACCTTTTGTTTTTTTTATTTTCTCAATTATTTTATATTAAAAATAATAATAAAAGTGACATATCATCAAGTCATTAAAGAGAAAACGAGAGAGAGAGCAAAATGATTCAATCCGTAAGTTCAGTGAGCTAAATAGAAAAATTGAAAGTTGGGGGAAAAAATAAGGGAGAGAGTATAGTTCGGTGAGGAACGGTGTAATGTTTATAGTATACCAATACAAGTAAATTATTCTAAAATCTAAGTTCTCAATCATGCTTTTTAATATGACATAATTATTAATTTATTTTAAATGTAAATTAAATGTGGATTCGGCTACAATCCGAGCGTGGAGTGGGTGCTATACTTTCTATTTTGTTTTAAGATTTTATTATTTCCAATCACCAAATAATTATCCATTTTACTCCTTTCAGAATATTAATTCATGTTTTGATGCTCTATTCATTAAGTAATGTTTTAACTAACATTAAATTAGTATTTATGAAGGATGTAGATTAAAATGATAAAATTCGCATAATATACACACCTTAGTAAATAATATTTTTCTTCCTATAAATTTTGAATTCGAACAATTAATCTATAAAATGTATATATTATCAATAAGCTAAGAACATATTTAATCGAAGAATACTACATTATAATTATTTTAATCTATTCAAAAAATTATTTTATATTATTTTTTATATATTCATATATTTATATTATATTTACATTATTTTTAGTTGAATAATAATTTATTATAAATGATATAAGGTCTAACCATAATAATTGAAAAGGTTGTAGTAAAAATCATAATTTTTTATGACGGCCTCAAAATAATTAGGGTAAACTATTGGTCCCTTTCCTTTCATATTTGTACAATTTTGAACATTAAGTTCAAAAAATTTAAATTTTGATAAGTTACATTATCGATTTATTAGGTGTTGGTCACATACGTTATTGGTTGTTACATTTTGGTTATTGAGGTGTTAACTCCCGCTAGTTTAATAATGTGATACATTAGTCAAAATGTGTTAAAGTTTAGTTTTACCCATCCATAAACTTTAGATAGAATACTAATTTGCCCTTAAACTTTAGATAGAGTATCATTCTGACCTAAAACTATAGATAAAATATCAAATTGATCTTTAAATTCGACCAAAGTCTCCTATTGTACCACCACTCACCATTGTCGTTGGTCACCATCAATCAACATCGACCACTGTCATACCCAAAAATTTTATATGAAATTTATTTATTTGTTTTCTAGACTAAACTGTAAATTTTTAAAAACCTCTGTGCTAAATTTGAAAGTTTTGGAAATTCAAGGACCAACCCTATAATTAACCTATTTTTTCTAATCAACTTAAAAAAAATTAAAAGCGATTAAGTTAGTGGTTAAGGGGATTTGAACCCCTGCCCCCATGCCCTAGCCACTAGGCTAGGGCACTGTTTGTGTTTGAATTTAATAATTATATGTTATAAAGTTTATTAGTCAACCCGTTTTACCCATTTTTTCTGCAAAACCCATCCCCGTGTTTTAACCCAGTTCTCTCCCCCTCGCCAAATGAATATTCTATCGCTCTTCCGCCCAGATTCTGATCGGTGGTAGCATGCGCAACCCGGCCCAAACGAAAGTCCAGTAGCCGACGACCGAGACCCCTCTGCCAATTTGTCGAGAGAAGCCGTCATTTTCCATAGAACAGTTGATGAAGTTCGGTCGAAATCCCTAGCCTGTCGTTCGGTTTTTCGTGAAATCCGGCCACCGTGTTCATCCGTTCGACTCACCGCCACCATAGGAAGACTTGGCGACCCCGTGCGACCAAAACTCGACTGTAGCTGTCGTCCACCGTCGCCATATTCGTTATCGTCGGCATGGGTAAGCTATTATTGTTATTCCGGTTGTTTAATATAGTTTTTGGTTGATTGTTGAGTTGATGTGGGTTGTTTTAGTTGTTTGGATGCTTTGGGAGTAATCAGTCGTCCACCCCGGACCCTGCCTCCGTCTCACACGCCCCCACACACAGCCGCGTGCGTGTGGGGCTTGTTCCAGCTCTAGTTTCTTCTATAAATTGGTCTAGCCAGTCTGGACCGGCCTGAACCGGCCCAACTCGACCCAAACCACCGACCTGACCCGACCCGATCCGACCCGTTGACTTTGACCAGAGTTGACTTTGACTCAAAAAGTCAATTTTTTCGAAAGTCATATTTAAGTTTTTTGACGTCCTATGTCCGATTCCAAAGTCCATTTTACCTAATTCAAACCTGAAAGCCTCCGAATTGACTCGTAAACTCGAAAAATACATATTTATTTTAGTGTTTTTATTCAGTTAATTTAATCAAATGGTCAAGGATTAATTAATGTTATCGTGTGTTAAATGTACTCGGGGATCTCTTGACCGTTTCACTGCTCAACTCGGTTCCTCCCGATCTGCTCGTCCTCGAGAGGCCGTGAATACCCGTATAGTTCTATAACCTTGTTAGTTATTCTATTTATAATATTATTCTGAATATGACCTTGTTCTGATATGGCTTAGGTTCATGTTCAGTCGAAGAGCCTAGTAAAGTCGGTGCTAGATAAATCTTCCGGACTGACCCGTTTTGCGAGGTGTGTTCCTTGTGTGCAATATAAATGTTTTAAATATCTGTTTGAAATCTCATGTGCACATGAATGTTTTCTCTGATTTGAAATATAATGTTTGATCTGATTTGACTACTGTATAAAATACATGTTTTGAAACCTCATTTCTGATTTACTGAAATGTAAAGCATGATTGCCTGAATTATGATTTATGGTTACTGTCTTACTGAACTGATTATCTGTATGAACTCTGATTTACTGCTAATACTGGTTACCGTCTGAAAAATATTTTCTACACGGTACTCTGGCATCTGGTATGAAGACTCTTGCAGGTTCAGTCGCTGTTGGTAATTCCTTGGATAGATTCAGCACCGACTGGTAATTCTTTATGGACCTAAGGCAACCCTTGGGTAGGCTCTGCGGCCCCGAGATTATTACTGGGTAAGCCTACGTCCAAGGCACTCTCTTAGGTTATGCAGTTCTGGGGAACTGCACATGGCGTTCGGTTGGAGGACGATTCAGAGTTTTAAAATTAAAAACTCTTATGATGTTTTAATTATTGTGATATGTACTGATTTTAAAAAAACATAATTGTATGTTTATATTTATGCACTGTTGGGACACACTGAGCCTCTAGTTCACTTTTCAAATTGTTTTACCCCATTTCAGATATTCTCGAATAGACACTCTGTATCAGACACTTGGAGGATTGGCATATTTAGTACAAATCTTTTTGTTGTAATGTTTCTATCTTCCGAACTGCTTTTAATTATGGTGACGTGTGCCTTATTTTTGAAGTACTTATCTTTTTATGATGTTTACTGCTTTTGATACTCATATTTGATTTACTGTGCTTCAGATTTATTATCTGTCTTATTTTACCTAATCGCTTTTAGTTTTATACGAGTTGAGTTTTTATTGTTATTTATTATACTTTTATAAATGTCATTTGTAATATGATATAAATTATCAAATAACATTTTTGGAAAATGTATTTAAAAATCATTAATGTAATCCGCTAGACTTAGTCGAAACGCATAGGCTGGGTCTAGGGGGTTACAACCACTTTCATCGTTGACTGTTAGACCCTAAAATTTATAGTAGTGTCATTTCTAACATTATGAATACGAATCTTGTATCTATTTCACCAGAATATCTGAAACTTAACAAATCTAGCCTATAACCATTCGACTTCCTTTACAATTAAATTATAATAATAAATTTATTACTAATATATTTTTATTTTTGAAAATCTAAACCTATATCATAATGAAATATATAAAAATTTATTTATGATATTGTTATATTATTCTTTTGTTACGTTTATAATAATAATTATAATTCTTTAATATATATAAATTTTTATTATATCACATCTTTAATATTTATAAATATTTAAAATTTATAATTAATATTATGAATATAATAGAAAATTATAACATAACAATACTACAAACAAAATTTATGGATTTAATTATTATATAAATTTAGATTTTTGATGTAATTTTTGTAAAAGAATATTAATGATAAATCTATTTTTATAATTTAATTTTAAAGGAAGTCGAAGGGTTATAGGTTAGAGGTTAGATTTGTTGAGTTTTAGGCATTTTTGGTGAAAAGGATACCAAATTCACGTTCAAAATATATAAAAAAAAAATGAGTGAACAATAAATCTTGGGGTCTAACAGTTAACGGCGATGACAATCGATGACAACTGGTAGTGGTCGACAACGATGATGGTAAGTGATGACAGTAACAAGAGGCTATTGTATTCAGGGTAAAATTGATATTTTTATCTAAATTTTAGATGATAAATGGATACTTCATCTAAAAGTCAAGGTCTAATGATCAATCTAAAATTCAGAGGGAAAAAAGTTAACCTTTTTAACTAATTGATCAAAACTTAATTAAATAAGTGACCAAAACTTAAGTTGTTTTGAATTTGATGAGTAAAAGTGTACAAATATAAAAGGAAAGCTATCCATCCAATAATTTACCCAAATAATTAAGGAGGGAAAAAGGAGGAAAATAACAAATAAGGACTAAGGGTGATTAGATCCTCTCTCAGCATCCAACTGAACTACCAAAGAAATGCAACTCGCCACCGACACTCATAACAATTAACACACATTTTTGAAGACTGCAACCACACAAATATGGTTCCACATTTCGATTTATCTCTCCTTAACCTCTAGGGTTCAAAAATCTAAACCCAAATCCCAATATTTGGTGGGATTTTCTCTCTAAATCATTTTCCAGACCCTTATTTTGATTTGTAGGCTGCACCTACATCTACAACACTGGTTTTGCCACATGAGACTTGTTTACTGCCAGCAATACATGATTTGTCAATTGTCTTTTTCATTGGAACCAATACTATTTAACATTTGTTTGATAACAATTACAATAAAAAGGAAGATGAATTGGAATATTTCTCTTATTATTATTCTAGGAACTCATCTAGATCCAAGCATTGGCTTACTATATATATATATATATATATATATATATATCATCGTCATTGTATGCAAGGATAGGGATAAATATATGAAGAAGGAATAACATTGGTAAAAAGTACTCCACACCCTAAACAAAACCCACCAATCTTATTTCATTATTTTTTAAGTGCAATAATTTCCTTATTTTGACTTGTAATATATATATATATATATATATATATATTAATAGTTAGTAAAGTATATTTATATGGATAATTCAAAATCAATATGAGTAATTATATCGACATTATATATTCTAAGCAATTATCAATAGAGCCAATCGATGATAGACGGAGAAATCTAACTTAATAGGATGTCACAAGCAATAAAATATGTAATTGCTTTGAAATACCATAACTAAAGAAGTATTTACGTGCCTCAAAAATCTATTAATACGAGTAAAACATTTATATTAAACATATATTTTTTAAAATTTATTTAATAACGATCGTAGATAGAGTAGTAAACAAATTATATAGAAAGTTATTGAATATGTTTGACTTTTATTAAGAAATAAATAATTCTATATATCAACTATGAACGGCATGATTTAATACATTACATCAATTGTAATACAAAATGGGTGTTGTTGATGAGTGTTGGCACAAGTGGTTAAAATTCAGAAGTTTGAGTTTATAAGGGCAAGTTAAAAACCTACCACTATCACTTTTGATGGACAATTTATAAATCTCTATGTAAATCCCGATTGAATCATAGCTATACCCTAAATCTAACGGGAGAACCACCCTTAACATAAACTTTTTTTCTACCAAAAAAAATACAACATGGGTTCTCAAAATCAAACCAAACAGAAAAATATCACACTAAAACCCAATGGGTTAAGCTATGTGCCACTCCATTAGCACTTAGCTGATCCATTACCTCTCTCAGATGTAAGCCCACTACTGACACAGAGAATACAATTTTAACCCCCAAAAATCAATTTAAATAGTAACAACCACGTGGTTTAAGATTCTAGATGATTCATAAAGTTTCTAGCACTAATAACACATATATCAGTTTTAAAATTTTCTAACAAAAAATGTCACTCAAATCACCAAAATATGCATTTCAACCAAAGCACTGTTAAATACATTCATTGTACATGCAAGGGAGCATATTTATGATTTTCATCAAATATTTCAAAGTTAAAGGTTTACTTTCTTAGTACAAAACACTCGAGGAATCTCTTTACTAACTTCTAATTTTTTCCTTTTTTTTTCTTTAGATAACTCACCAAAATCTTTTACTAATCAAGCAAGTATAAACGCGATTTTTTTAATCAACCCAAGACTAAAAGAAGTAAAAATACAAATATAAAACCATAAAAATACAATGAATAAAGAATGAAACAACTTTCATAACTTAAATCCTCTCAACACACGGAAACATCTTTGCATATGAAGGAGATGAACTTATCTTAAAGCCTTCGAGATGATGGAGATGATTCTTACCCTTTTCAATTTCGGATGGTTGTTAAGGCTCAACAAGTTTGGTCCTTTCTCACACAAAACCTTCATATTTTAATAGAGAAGATAGAATGAATGGAGAATAGCGATAGGGGAAAGACTAGGGAAATGAACTCACCCTTCAGTTTTTGAGTTTTTTTTTACTGAAATTTCATTTAAAAAGACTAATTATTAAAATAACACACACTGCTAATTAATTCGTGGGTGAACACTCATTTCTATTACGTGACGAAAATGTATTTTATGAAAAGCATTTTAACGAGATAACATTACCAAGTGAAAATGTTTTCTGTAGAACACGCCATCTACTTATGTGAATATAAACATAATATATATTTTCTAATTAAATTAAAAAAAATTAATCTTCACAATAGAATCTGAAAAAACACACACCAAATCTACACCGTACACGCTTGCTGCGTGCCTTATCCTGTGTCGCGTCCTTTTGCCTGCAAACCAATCCCTCTCAGTGCCATTTTCACAAATCTGACCCATTTATTAATTATTATAACCAAAAACCCCCCTCCCTTTCCGCATTCCTTTTGTCTTCTTACAAAAACACTCCCAGTCAAGATATGAGGATCAGAAACAGTCGAATTCACCTTCAACGCTCCCTTTCACCTCCGCCACCGTCGTCCTCTCCTCAGCCATCTAACCCACCTTCTGATCAACAGCCGCCGCAGCATATCATGGTCAGTCGAATCAACGCTCGACTTTCCTCCATTGACAATGGGTCGGATTCCAAAGATACCATCGATAGTTGGTCCATGTCAACTAATGATAGGTAAAAAAAAATTTAATAATACTATCTTTTTAGGTTCTTTTCTGTCATATGAATCGTTATGGTGGGATTGTTTTTTGGCGTGTTTCACAGTTTTGGGCATACCGTTTTTGTACAGACATCATCCTCAAGCAGCTCCGTTTCGTCTTCCCTATCCTTGAATGGTATGTAAAAATTCCAACTTTTAAATGAAAATAATACCCTTATTTTCCTGCAAATACGGGTTTTATTTGAAATGAATATTAGGGCGGTGGTGCGAGGAAGAAAAGGCAAAGCCATTGAAGAAAAGGAGAGTAGTGATGGATGCATTAATGGAGGAGAGGAATCAAAACCAGAGGTGCAATAGGGAGAACGGGAAAGGATGGAGGTGTAACAAAATGAGGGTCAAAGGCCGTAGCTTGTGCAATCACCATTTGGAAATGCAAAGGACGAGAAATACCCACTGCGCCACCACCGGAAATGAGGAGGAAGAAGAAGCAGAAGAAGAAGAAGGGACGACGTCGTTTGCTGTTAGTGGAAACCAGAAGGGGGAAAAGAAAAGGGTTAAGGTGGTGAAGAAGGCTCGTTGCATTAGTAGCTTGCTTAGGGACACTGTTCCATTGTTTTAGCATCGATGGATCTCAACTCTAATAGAAAACTAGTAGGGAAGAAAATGGTGTATAGAGTGACAAAAATGGCATCTTCTTTTCTTCTTGTTTTAACAAATGGAAATGATTACATGTTTGACAGAAAACCGCAATGACAAAGACATACTTGTTATTTCTTTGAACGTCCTTTAGAAATTCCGCGTATCAATCCGTCTGATTTCTGTAACAATTTTCCATTTTTCCCTCTTTTAACTAATTAGTGTTTAAATTATACATTATTTTATGATTAATTAATCATTGATTAGATAATTGTAGTTGCTAACTTGGACATTTTCATTCATTTTCGATGTAAGATATTGAATTCCAGAAATTATGCTAAGAACAACGAAATTGTGTAATTTTTTATTTTTTTGGATTTATGATCGGGTTAGTGAGCACGACTTAGGACATGACACACCCGACATGACATATAATCAACGACAGATGTGGCAGTTGATGCGGTGATGATATGGTAGCTGACGTGAATATGACGTGGTAGTTGATGTGGTGCCTAGTCAACAGCTTCTAGAAGATCCAGTTAGCAGTGGCATGGAGAATGAGACTTAGCCGAATTTTAATTCTAAATTAAGATTTATCTTAATTTTATTTTTAGGAATTATCTTTAGTAATTATCTTTTGTTTTGAATATTATTTTCTATGTTTTTTTAGGACTATAAATGCCTATTGGGGGTAAGCTTCAAGGCATCATTCAACTCATTACTTAGCATTCAATCATTTTCAAACTCTCTTGTTTCTTTCCTTTACATTTATAAAAGCTTTTCTTTCTTTTTACTTTTCAAGTTACTTTATTTTTCTTTCAAAATGCTAAGTATGGTTTCTACAATGCTTAGCTAAGTTTTCTATAGCCAAGGGCTAAAGCAATGGCTCGATTCTAAGTCGTGAGAATCGAAAAGCGCTTCATACCCTCAAGGGTTACGTTTTCAATTTTTGGGAATCAAGGATCGATAATCAACCATCCTTTTATAATCAAAGTGATTTAGTTCCAAAAAGTGCACGTTGGAATTAAACTTCAGTTTCGATTAATAGTTGGGAGGAAGGATCGGCTATGGTGAACTGAAATCGAGTTAGATTCTCAGTTGAGACGATAGAATCCGAGTCGGGTTTTTCCAGATTTTAAAAACATTGAATTAATATGCGATAAACGCTATTAACTCACAAAGAGTTGAGATCTAAAAATAGATTTTATATTCTTGATTCATTGGAGAGAAAAACAAGTTATAGGGGTTGAACCATATATATTATAACCGGCGTGAGGCCAGAGGTAAAATCCTTTTCAAGGATCGATTTAAAATCGAGGCAAAAGCTTTAGCCAAGGCTAGCTTTTACAATTGAATTTCACTATCTCAATTTACTTTCTTCATTTTAATCTGTTTCAATCAATTGAACTTTCTACTTGTATTTCTCGTTTTCTTTGTAATTTCTTTCAATTCATCTTTCAATCTTTTTATTTTTCTTTTCACTACGTTTCAATTATCCAAAAGCCCCCTTAAATTCTCTTCACAAGCCATATCCCAAGAAATTTCACAAGCTAGAAGATTATTATACTCATAGTCCTTATGGATTGACACTTACTCTCAATATTCTACTATTTTTTTTCATTGAGATTAAGGCTATTTTATTTTGACATCATAACGAAGAAAGTCAAAATTGGCGTCATTGCTGAGGACTATGACAATTACTGATTTAGTTTTCTTGTTTTTATGACCATGAAAAATTCAGGCATTTTAGAAGAATGTGATCTAAAAATCAAAGCGCAAGCGAGACGAATTCACGGTCAAACACTTTGTGAGAAAAGAAAGAAACGAAAAGAAAAAAACACCGAAGATTCATTAGATTCCATGCAGTCCACCAATCTAATAGACGCTGATTTCATATCCTTTGCAAATCCGACATATGACGCAGAACATCCAGAACCAATAGGGGATCAAACCATCTGTAAACTAGCCGTAGCTTATGTGATACAACAACCACTTTGCATTGTCTTTCCTCAAGGTGATATGTCGTTTCAACTCAAGATGGACTTGATACATTTACTTCTGACCTTTAACGGCCTTTCTAACGAAAGGCCGCACAAGACTTAGCCAAATTTCATTTGGTCTGTTCAAGCATGAAACCTCAGGGAGTATCCGAAGACCAAATTAAATTACGAGCATTTTCATTTTCTCTTTATGGCATTGCAAAAGAATGGTTATTTTACTTACCACCAAATTCAATAAATACTTGAGCTGATTTAATTCATATTTTTCTTGAAAGGTTTTTCCTAGCAGTGAAGGAAAGCGAACTGAGGTGAAACATCTTAAGAATTAAACAAAAGAATGAGGAGTCACTTTATGACTACTAGGAGCAATTCAAGAAGCTATGTACGAGCTGTCCGTAATAAGGATTAACTGAACATACACTTCTACAACATTTCTATGAAGGTTTTCTTACCATGAAGATGAAAATAATTGACACTGCTAGTGGAGGAGCTCTTGTCAACATGACACCAAACAAAGAGAGGGAATTAATTTTAACGATGGCAACCAACTCTCAGCAGTTTGGCGCATCGAGTGAATCTAACACGACGAGTTCATGAGTTAAGCACCATTTCACTTGAAAGTAAAATCGATAAATTAACTAATATTGTTAATTCCCTTATTACAAGAAAGAAATGATCAACCAGAGTATGTGGGATTTGTACGATGCTAGACCGCCCAACCGATTGTTGCCCAACATTATAAGAAGAAGGGAGCACACAAGTGAATGTCGTGGGTAATTTTTTGGGACCTCCCCAAAGGCCCTATAATCCCCATAGCAATACATACAGTACAGGGTGGCGAGATCATCCTAATTTCAGCTATGCATAAAACCAGAGGTCGAATCAAGTTTATTAACCGAGGCCACCGCAATCATATCAACCGTCGAAGGCTTCACTTGAGACCCTTATGGAATGATTGACACAATCCCATGAAAAATTTTAGAATCGCACGAAGTCACACTTACAAGCAATTGAAAAATTATCAGTCAATTGGCACAAACCGTGGCCCACTTATAATCATACGTCAAGTTTTCCTGGCAAACCGAAGCGAACCCACGGGAGAATGTGGGCGCAATCACTCTCAGAATCGGAACAATTGTCGACCTACCAATCCGAGAGAAGATTGACGCCAAAACTCAGAAAAAGATGAAGAAGCAATTGACTTGGAGAACTATGAAGCAAGTGACGCCAAATCCCAAAAGGAGGATGACATCATAATTCAAAAGAAGAAGAATCCGATACCTGAATCCGCACTATCCCCATATTCATACCATCTCCTTGCCCATCAAGATTCATAAAGAAAGACAATCAAGCCAAGGAGAAGGAGATCCTAGATGTCTTCTGGAAAGTTGAGATCAACATCCCACTCTTAGTAATCCGAAAGGTCCCAATGCATGTCGTTTCCTTAAAGAGTTTTGTAATACTAAAAGAAGACTTACAGAGTAAGAGAAAGTAAACATTGGAGAACAAGTTTCTACAGTTTTGACCCAACGGCTTCCATCAAAGTTGAAGGACCAAGGCATGTTCGCCATACCTTGTAAAATCGACAAAGTGGGTATTAAGAGGGCGATGTGTGATTTGGGATCCTTAATAAATGTGATGCCTTTATCTGTTTACAGCACTCTTTCAGCTGAACCATTGAAAGACACAATAGTTACCATTCAATTAGTGGATCACCCAGTTATCTACCTAGAATGACTCTTGGAGAATACCTTAGTAAATGTAAATGTTCTAATCTTTCCAGTAAATTTCTATGTCGTCGACATAGAAAAAGACCGCTCAAATACTTCATATGATATTTTCCTTGGGCGACCTTTGCTTAGCACTACCAATACAAAAATCGACATGAGGAACGATATTCTCACAATGGAATTCGATGGTGAAATCATTAAATTTAATGTTTATAAAGTGACGTGGTATCTTGAAAAGATTCAAAGTATTACTTTTGTTGATGTGATTGAGCATGCGGTTGATGAATTTATTAAAATTAACTTTGTCAATAAGTTTTGCAGGGAATTATATGACTTTGATGGTGAATTTAGGGAGTTTGAATAAACTTTTTCCATTAATTCTATTTGTTCTGATGAAATTACTACACCTTTGAAATCTAAACTTTTACCTTATGTTTTGTAGGCTCCTCAGATCGAATTGAAGGAACTATCAGATCACTTGAAGTACGTATTTTTTGGCGATACCGATATTTTACCAGTGATTGTGTTGAATAAATTAACCAAGGAAGAGGAAGAAGATCTTGTAAAGATATTGTGTGCGTATAAAGAAGCTATTGGTTGGACCATAGCCGGTATTGAGGGGTTGAGTCCCTCAACTTGTATACGCAAGATTAATATCGAAGAAAGTGCTAAATCATCATGAGAAGGACAATTTCGACTAAATTCACTGATGATGGAAGTGGTAAAGAAGGAAATTCAGAAGCTTCTCGACACCGATGTCATCTATCCGATCTTGATAGTAGTTGGGTAAGTTTGGTTCATGTTGTACCTAAGAATACCGATGTTACGGTAATCAAAAAACCCGAAAGGTGAGTTAGTTCTAACTAGAGCACAATATGGGTGGTGGGTCTACATAGATTACAAGAAGTTAAACTCTCTAACTCGTAAAGATCACTTTCTTTTACCTTTTATTGATCAATTAATAGAAAGATTAGCCGATAAAACTCATTATTGTTGTCTCGATGGATTTTCAGGTTTCTTCCAAATCCCAGTGGCGCCTGAAGATCAAGAAAAGATAACATTCACATGCCTTTTCAGAATGTTCGCTTATAGGCAAATGCCCTTCAAACTGTGCAATGCACCTGCCACATTTCAACGTTGCATACTCAACATTTTTTCTGATTTTGTCGAGAAAGGTAAATAGGTATTCATGGACGACTTCATGATATATGGTAATACTTTTTCCTAATGTCTTTTTAATTTATCAAATATTTTAAAGCGGTGTCTAGAATGCAACCTTATTCTAAACTACGAAAAAGCCATTTTATGATCGATAAAGGGTTGATTCTAGGACACATTATTTCTTCTAACGATATTGCGATCGACAAGCCAAGACCAATGTTATTCGCTCGCTCCCTTACCCCAATAAGGTAAGGAAAGTATGTTTTTTTCTTTGCCATGCAGGATTTTATTGACGGTTTATCAAGGACTTTTCGAAGGTAACGCAGTCGTTGTGTAATCTTCTCCAAAAGACCAAGCTTTTGAATTTAATCCGGAGTACCAAAAATCGTGGAACACATTGAAGAAAAAGCTAATAATGGTACCAATTGTGCAACCACCAAACTGGGAATATCCATTCGAGATGATGAACGATGCCTCCGACACTAGCGTTGGCGCGGTTATTAGCCAAAAAATTGGCAAGGAGTCACACGTCATTGCTTATGCGTCACACACCTTAGACTCGACTCAAATAAACTACTCTACAACCAAAAAATAACTTCTTTCCATAGCATTTACTTTAGAAAAATTTCAATCATATTTACTTAGTACTAACATTATCGTTTTTCCTGATAATGCAGTATTACGGTACTTGATGAGCAAGAAGGAAGCAAAACCGAGGCTAATTTGTTGGATTATACTCCTTCAAGAATTCAACTTGGAAATAAAAGACAAGAAGGGGCGAGAAAACTTAGTAGTCAATCACTTGAACCGAATTCATATCATCTCATCCGACCCACTAATTAAAGAAGAATTTCCAGAATAACACTTAATGTTGGCGCAACAAAAGGATTTTCCATGGTTTACCGACATGGTAAATTACATAGCCATGGGTAAAATTCTTATGCAATTACAAAGAGCAGAAATTAATAGAATCAAGAGGGAATCCCTATCTTACATTTGGGATGACCCTTATCTTTGGAAGCACTACTCCGATCATGTAATCCGTCGTTGTGACGTCAAAGAAGAGGTGAACTCGATCATTAATTTCTATAATTCATACTCGTGTGGCGGTTATTTTGGACTAAAACACATTACTCACAAGATCTTAGAATGCAGTTTATTTTGGCAAAATATTTTTAGAGATGCTTATTTTCATTGCAAATCATGTGAAAAGTGTCAACGAGCAGGTAATCTAAGTCGTATAAATGAAATGACTTTAAATCCAATCCATATATGCAAAAGTTTTGACTTATGAGGTCTTGATTATATGGGTCCTTTTCTTTCGTCTTTTGGTAACACTTATATTATTCTCGATGTTGACTATATTTTGAAATAGGTTGAAGCGAAAACAACCCGCAATAATGATGTGAGAACAATTGTGAATTTTCTGAAAATTTTTATTTTTTTCCAAGTTTGGCACACCAAGGGCGATTATTAACGATAGAGGAACCCATTTCATTAATCGCATTATCGAAGAGCTTATGAAGAAGTTTGGCGCGGCACAAAGAATCGCCACGTCTTATCATCCACAAACAAATTGGTAAACGAAAGTGTCGAATTGCGAAACAAAGGTGATTTTACAAAAGATTGTCAAGCCAGATCAGAAGGATTAAAGCTTAAAGTTACCCAATGCGCTTTGGGCATATCGAAAGGCTTATAAAGGGCCGATTGGGATATCTCCATGCAACATTGGTTTTTGTAAACCGTGCCATGTGCCGGTTGAACTAGAACATCGAGCCTATTGGGTAATGAGGCAATGCAATATGGAAATAGAATCAATCGAAGAAGCACGTAATCTATACATTCAAGAGTTAAAAGAAATCCGACGAAACGTTTACGATAGCACCCAAAATTTTAAAGAAAAGACGAGAGAGTTCCATGATCGAAGGATATCCTTTAAATCATTTAATGTTAATCAAAAGGTTTTTTTTATTTAATTCTAAACTTAATCTTTTTACATGTAAACTTCGATCGAAATGGCTCAGACCATTTACGGTAACTCAAATTTTCCCTCATGGCGCAGTAGAAATAAAAGATAATTCGGGAACCCGATTTAAATTAAATGGCCAAAGGTTAAAGTTGTATTATGAAAATGTTCTGGTTGGATTAGACGAGGAGATTGAATTGGAATAAAGAACGCTTTAAATTGAGTTATCGACCTAACGACGTTAAACAATAGCGTTTGATGGGAGGCAACTTATTTCGTTTTCTTTTAATTCGTTTCTTTTAATTTATTTTCAATTTTTAGTTTTCAATTTTCATTTGTTATTTTCGTTCATTTATTTTATGTTTTTAATTCTTGATTTGAATTTTGTAGGTACCCTAAACATTTTAGTTGAAGATCGGACAAAGTCGAAGCGAAGACTTGGTTCAATTGAAGTTGAATTTGGCCGCATTCAAGGAAAAAATGGAGTTAAAATCGTGAATGGCAACAACAAAATCCCCCAACCATTGAACGCGCCATTTCATTAAAGCAAGAGAGGGGATCAACGCACATTAGCACCTAAATTATGAGGATGGCACATGTTAGCTTAACCCAATCAAACCCTTGTTCCCTTACCGCCAACATTCCCCCCAAATTCTCCCCCCCATTTTATGAAATTCAGCCGACCCTAGTAACCAATCGCCATCAAATTATGAGGATGGCAATGTCCTCAATGCCGCATTCTCATTCGATGTCGGATGTCGCTCATTCAGTACATTCGACATTACCTGAACAAACCAAACAACTCGAGGTAAATTCTATTCTTATTAATGTCGAATCATTGCTAACGTGACATCCTATTTTTGGTTTTTCAGATGACTTCACTTCCAGATTTCTGAGTCTGCCACCACAACCAAGCCCCGAGACGACGTATTCCTCTAGTCGAAACTGCGACCAGTAATAACATTCACTATCATTTGTCGTGAGTTACGAAGATATGCCCACCCACGATGATCATGCACCCGATCATGACCATTATCGCGAGCGTCATTGAAAAGGGCACACCTTCTCTGTATCGATTGAGGAAGTACTTCAAGGTTATCTCAACTTTGATGATGAAGAGGCTTGGCGATTCGACAATATCCGACACCGTAAATTCCAAGTTTGTAACTATATTCCTAATCACACTTTTGATTCCTTACATTTGCGTGATTCTGTCATGAATTATTTTGATGCAATTGGCGTTCTTATTTTGAAATTTGATATGCTACCTATTACAAATTGGTTTTTGAGTTTTATACGACTTTTACATTTTTTCCAAATCGTATAGCATCTAATACAACGCCGGGTGTGATTTAATTTAGATGACTTGGATAACATTTCGTTCAATCATTAGCAGATTTTAATTTTTATGGGGTTCATGACGAATTTCACGGACCATGATTTTCTAATCACTTTACATGAGATTCCGCAGGACTTCGACCTGGATGTAACCTACGAAGGACTTATCGGTTTGCCCGATTCTACCTACAATGCGCATGTAGACACCTGTTTTTGTCCGGGTTTTAAAAAATATTTATTATTATTATTATTATTATTATTTAATATTTTTTTTAGGCCCAATGTTTACCTACCCACTATCCACCACTACAGACAACTCCTTCACCTCGCTTACACTTTCTTCCCTCACCACCCACCTCTGCATGATTCTCGACCTCACCCCCTCTTTCTCTCTTTCAATTCCATCAACAAAAGCTATAAAACGCCACTCAACCTCCCTCTATCTCACGGGCGCCACTCTCTCCAATGAACCAAGGCTAATGTTCCTCACCGACGACACTCAACGCCGTAAACGACGGTCGATAACGACCCAAAGCAAACCTAAGCTAGCCCTTGCTTCTCAATTCACTCTCTAGCCTTCGAATACGAGCTAAAACCTACTGAAACAACCCTCTAAACAACCAAAAGGCCACTGATGAGAAAAAGGTTGCTGACCTGGAAAGTCCATTCAAAGACAACGAGAACAAGATGGTAAAATGATAGCTAAAATTGGAGGCCATTGTTAACGAATTCAAGAAGCAAACAAGTGAGTTTCATATAGTTCCCTTGAATGGAGGCTTCCAAAGGCGCTTTCATTGAGGGCATACTCACCAGAGAGTGAAAACTAGAGATGCAACCATTCGAGATTTCTTGGGACAAATACAAAAAACAACTCAGAGAGGCCGGAACGGTTCGATATAGTATTCAATCGGTGACAGAAAAAGGCGGAAGACAAATTAACCTGTCAGAAGATGTTCGGGGTCTAAAAGAATATACTTTTAAAATGTTTTTTGTCTCTTAAGAAATAACACTTTTGTCCCCAATAAGGATTATTTATAATAATAGACACATTTTTGGATCAATGCCTCGAACATTGCATGTATCATGCATTCATGCATATTTCACATTTTTTTTCTTTTTTGTTACATTCACATGTCTCATAAAAAATGGGAACATTTTGATCCTATTCCCATGACTTACAAGGAACTTTACCAATAACGTTTTGACACTCACGTAGTGTTGCCATACCCATTGGAACCCATGAAGCCCCCATACCCCAAGTGGTATGATGAGAATTCTTATTGTGAATATCATGGCGGTGTCCCAGGGCACACTATTGAAAACTGTTACGCATTCAAGAAAATCGTGCAGAAGATGCGTAACAAGAACTGGATCGACTTCAACAACTTAGGGGCATTAAAGTGAGGAAAATCATTTCATCATTTGAGGAATTTTGTTTGAATTTGTTTTTTTCCCCATATTTTCTCAAGTTTTTGTAAGAACATTTATATAAATTTATGTTACTTTAAAGACGAGGAGCAATGAATCAAATTTGCATAATTGAAATTCTTTGATTATCAACTGAATTAAAAATTCTGTAAATGATTAGATTTATAGATCTTTGACAAATTATCATGATTTAAAAGTGGTAAAACAAGGCTTTGATATTACCCAAGAAGATACGCTCAAACATCATACCCTTCTCTTGCAAATAACCAATATAGCCTTCTCCACTCATAAGGGAATGAAAAAGAGGCTTGGTATTTAGGTGTGTATAGGTACGGACAACACGGGGCATCTTTTGCATATGACATTACTATACTTTTTGTTTAAGATGTTTAATGATGATCATGATCTTTACAGATGGAATAATCGAGTAGGTGAATCTAGTCTAGGTTAGTTGCTTGGGAATTGAACTCTAAAGATGAAATTTTTGACCTTCAACAAACACCTAGACTATAACAGGTTCTTCTTGACAATCTTAAGAAACTAAATCCGTAAAAACTGAGCTATTATGTTAAGGCAATTGGTTATAGAGGAAACCTGATAAAAGTGATTATAATATTAAGCTTTCCCTCTAAAGCAATTGGTTAAACGCCCTGACTTTATGGATTTGGCTAGCCAAACAATGACAAATTAAATCAAATTTATCTAAACAAGAAATATTTGATAATGACAAACTAAGGGAGTTAAGGAACACCTGTTATAGTTAATTTCACATGAACACTCAGGAATTTCATTTATAGACCGATATTTTCGCACTACCTTTGTTAGAGGAGTCTACAAAGCTTGAACAAATGGAAGATTTTAGAGGACCGAAATAGAAGGTCTAGTAATTGACTATGCTAGTTACGTCATTTTTTCCGCATCCGATTAAAATGCCAAGCCAAGAAATAGGGGCATGTTGCGATATTCAAAATCATCGAGAAAGAAACAACATTTTGGTGGCCAAAACCTTAGAAGATAGGAAGCCAACCTAAAACCAACTCATCAATTTTGGACATTTGTCAAAGAGCTATAACTCTGAAAGTGATAAAGAGTTATTGATTATTTTGATATTCTTTGAACTCATTTTATGATTTGATTCATTTACGAGCATGGATTAAGGGACAATGTTTTATAGAATTCTTACACTTTTATATCTTTTTTTTTCTCTTCCCGCTAAAATAAGAGAAAGGAGAAAAACATTTTCAAACAGGACAATCTCAAATGTGAAAGGTCCTGGAAACTGTTAAGGCTCATTTTGCCTATATTGAAGAAAGAACGAACAATGCTCTTGAAAACAATCAGTTCGAGAGACCAGATAGAACTTGTGACATTGTCAACAATCTGAGAAGAAAATGGGGCATGGTCGATCTCAAATACAAGACTGACAGACAAAAATGAGACTCCATCCCGAAGATAAAATAACCAATTCATGTTGCATGCATCTTAGACGTACTTAAGAGCATCACATTCATCATTTTTTTTGCATACATAATTTTTTGCATCTTTTAGAGTTAATTTCAACTTTACAGCGAAGGATATTGGACTCAACAAACAACTTTCTAGTTTCATTCAGATTCAATTTCATCTTCACAACGAATGATATTGGACTCGAAGCGACACAAGCAATTTACTCAAGATTGGATTTCAACTTCACGACGAAGGATATCCAATTCAAGGCTCAACTTCACAACGAACGAGCCATTCACGATTTCAACTTTACGACGAAGAATATCGTGTCCACTAGCAACATTCATCTTTAGATTGGATTTCAACTTCACAATGAAGGATATCCAATTCAAGGCTTAACTTCGTAACGAAGGGGCCATCCATAATTTCAACTTCATAATGAAGGATATCCAATTCAAAGCTCAACTTCAACACAAAGGGGTTATCCATGATTTCAACTTCACAACGAATGATATTGTGCCCACCATCATCCTTCATCTTTAGATTGGATTTCAACTTCATGACGAAGGATATCCAATTCAAGGCTCAACTTCACAACGAAGGGGCCATCCACGATTTCAACTTCACGAAGAAGGATATCGTGCCCACCAGTAACATTCATCTTTAGATTGGATTTCAACTTCACAACGAAGGATATCCAATTCAAGGCTTAACTTCACAACGAAGGGGCCATCCACGATTTCAACTTCATGACGAAGGATATCGTGCCCACAAACAGAAATATAACTCTAGATTAGGTTTCAACTTCACAACGAATGATATCCAATTAAAAGCTCAACTTCACAATGAATGAGCCATCTACAATTTCAACTTCACGACGAAGGATATCGTGCCCACAAGAAACATCCATCTCTAGATTGGAATTCACATCAAAGCCAATTTGGTGAAACTCACTCAAGATTTGATTTAAACTTCACGATGAAGGATATCCAACTCAAAACCAATTTGGTGAGACAATCCTTGGATTTTAACTTCACGACGCAGGATATCCAACTCTAAGCTCAACTTCACAACGAATGAGCCATCCATGATTTCAACTTCACGACGAAGGATATCATGCCCAACAGTTCGACCTAATTTCACAGCAAATGAGTCATCTGCAAAAGGGATTTATTCTCCAGCCAAGTACAACATAACTCAAAGGCGAGATAGGTTATATGTCAACAAACCCTCGAATTCGATTACATTCAACTCAAGGGCATATCAAATTTACATCATAGCTCAAGGCGAGAAAGGCTATCTGTTAGCAAAAACTATCGAGTTCGATTCCATTCAGCTTGATGACATATCAACCGTATGGTAGTAGCGAGCAACTACTTTCCGGTTGAAGTTTAAACCAAGGTCTTTAAGTCAAGAGGAAGATCTGGGTCAATCTCTCAGCTTAGTACAACATAGCTCAAGGCAAGAAGGGTTATCTATCAATGAAGACTTTTGAGTTTGATTCCATTCAGCTCGAGGGCATATCAACCGCGTTGTATCAACAATGAACTACTTTTCGGTCAAATTTTCACACCCAGATCCTTAAATCTAGAAGAAGACCAAGGTCGACCAAGATTGGTAACAAAGAGACACTTTACTATTCACCTACGATTTCAACTTCTTAATGAAGGATATCGTACCCAAAAGATTGATCCAATTTCACGACTAAAAAGTCATCTCTGACACAACAATGAAAAACCTGTTTCATTCAGGTCAAATTTTAGCTTCACAACAAAATATATTGGGCTAGAAGACAATCCAAAAGCTACTTCCCAATACTTTAAACTCGGTTTCAATGTCACAACGAGGGTTATCGCGCTCAAGAAACCAACGATTTCAACTTCACGAAGAAGGATATCTTGCCCAATGGATCGACTTAGTGTCACAGGAACCGTGTTATCACCCATAGACGACCATGCCTCTTCATCACCTATGAGCAGTGTCGTCCCCCAAATCAAATCAAAAAAAGAGAACCGGAAAAAAACAAGTTGTCTTTTTTTCGTCTTTGCCCTATCCTTATTAACACAAGAATGTTCAAAAAGGGGCAATTGTAGACACCCGTTTTTGTCCGGATTTTAAAAAATATTTATTTATTTATTATTATTATTATTAATTATTTAATATTTTTTCAGGCCCCATGTTTACCTACCCACTATCCACCACTACAGACAACTCCTTCACCTCGCTTACACTTTCTTCCCTCACCACCCACATCTCCACGATTCTCAGCCTCACACCCTCTTTTCTCTCTTTCAATTTCATCAACAAAAGCTATAAAATGCCACTCAACCTCCCTCTTTCTCATGGGAGCCGCTCTCTCCAACGAACCAAGGCCAATGTTCCTCACCGACGATACTCAACGCCATAAACGATGGCCGATAACGACCCCCAAAGCAAACCTAAGCTAACCCTTACTTCTCAATTCACTCTCTAGCCCTCGAATACGGGCTAAAACCTACTGAAGCATCCCTCTAAACAGCTAAAAAACCCCTAACGTTTCCTGCTTCCACCTCACAACACATCAATTTACCAAATTCATAACTTCTGTTTGGTTTCAAGAAAGGGAAAGAAGAAGAAGAGTAAAAATGACAAGACTATTAAGTAACGTAGCGTCAAAGATCATGGGTAGAAACGACATCGTTTCACGCTCATCTTCTTCCTCTCTCCGCATTCATTCCGGCATGGGTCTCCCTGTTGGCAAACGCATCGTGCCCGAAAAGCCTCTTCCTGTTAATGACGAGCTAATTTGGGACAATGGAACCACCTTCCCAGAACCTTGCATAGATCGAATTGCTGATATTGTCGGGAAGTACAAGGCATTGGCTTGGATGTGCGGAGGTTTGAGCTTCTTTACATCGTTGGGAATATTAGCTTGGTGGAATGATAAAGCCTATAAAATTCTATTTGCACCTAAGGTTTATCCATATGACAACCTACGGTGGAGCTTGGTGGAGAACCAGTGCAAAGGTTTAGTTCATTTGGGTAGCCTTAATGTTACGGGTTACACTTTGGGCTTAGGGAAACAATCGTTGGGTTAAGGTTGTATGGAAATGGATTTAGTGGTAAATGGTAAAGTAAATGGGTTTCTTCTTTTTATTTCATTTATTTTATTGCTTTTAAAATTTTATTTTTTTATTTTTTCCATTTGATTTTTTAATATTTATTTATTATTTTTATCTAACATTTTTTGATTTTTTAGGGGAATTTTTTAATCGATCAGAGGTAAGTAATTTAAATCGAATGTTTTAAATTTTAATTTAAATTTTAATTTTCGTAACTAAGATAACCGGCAAATTAAATGGTACCGAGAGGGCAGTTCAAGGGTGCTAATCCTTCCTTGACTGTAACTGACTTCCGAACCCGACACATTTTTGGTAAAACATAGATCAGGTAAGATGATGTCCGATCTACCTAAATATTTTAAAATGATCAGTGGCGGCTCCAATTCATTTTCCCTAAGTCGAAACCCAATTCCGGGTCAACCGAAAGACGGTTCCGACAGCGCGCAACACTAAATGATGGTATATTTACGATCTCGCTCTCTACTACATACACTGATTCCTTGCATATAATTATTTCGGGCATAATGACACTACATCCTCGCTAAGTAAGGTTGAATTATTTTTCCTATGGTGTATGCAAACCGGTGTGAAGGTAAATTTGGGTTTTTGGTTCGCGCATGCCTTTGAGCGTGTTGTGCGTTCCGATCGCCCACTAATTCTCATACCCTACATTACTCGCCTTGCATCTCATTTATTTCTGTTTACATTTTATTCTAATCAATTTACTTATGCTTTTGAAATTGATCCTTTGGATTCTAGGTGTTTGGACTCGATCAGACTGCTCGCCGGAACTCCCAGTGAAACATACGTTGTCCCTCTTGGCTCGATTACACCATGCCTTTGAGTGTGTTATGTGTTTCGATCGCCCACTAATTCTCATACCCTACATTACTCGCCTTGCATCTCGTTTATTTCCGTTTACATTTTATTCTAATCAATTTACTTATACTTTTGAAATTGATCCTTTTGATTCTAGGTGTTTGGACTCGATCAGACTGCTTGCCAGAACTCCCAGTGCACCATACATTGTCCCTCTCGGTTCGATTACACCATACAATGAGCGCGTATTTCTTTAGAGGACTACTCAACCCACGTCACCAGAGGAGCATGCACCATCGAACGTGTATAGTGAAATCCATGAGATGCATGGTCGGCTAGACTCCATAGAAACCAACATTGTCGAGATACTTTCGTACCTTCGTTTGGGACCTTCTATACGTGGCCACGACCGCAATCGACATTGATCGGGGTGTATTTTCACCCTCTCTCTTTTGCATTTTACTTTTTATTATTCATATTGGGGCAATATGATTTTAAGTGAGGTATGGAATTAGAAATCAAATTAGCCTTTGCTTATTCTTTGATTGAAATTGAGTTATTTCTTGATTTGAATCATTGATAATCTTGGTTGTCGATCTTTATTTTGATTTAATTTCTTTGTGTTTATTTGTGAATTCAAGCATGTTCTTATTAAATTTAGGATTCAAGATAACATGGCACGACTAGTTGATGTAAATTTTTCTTAGTAATTTCATGAATTTGTTGATTGAATTGGAGCATGACTTAGTTCAATAAGCCTTTCGTGTGAGTTTTGAGCCTAATGAGCATATATTTTATTCTTTCTATTTGTTTCGATTGAGTGTGTCGAACCAATTGATTGCATTATAAAACATGTAACTCGATGCTTGTTGAGACTACACTTTTGATTATGATGCTATGATATGATAGAGGCATTAGTATTAAACCCATTTCCCTTCTTAAACAAATAACATGCCCTTTTTATTTTCACCCAGTGAACCACTTTGAGCCTTATATCATTTTCTTTGATTCACCACATTTTTAAACTCGAGCCTATTTTATTTTTCCTCTTTTCAAGACAAGGTGAGATTATTTCCGAAAAAAAGACTAGAAAAAACTGTTCAAAAAATACAGTGCAAAATCGAACAAAACACTCCAGAAATTTATCTTGTTCAAACAATAGAAAAACCAATTCAGTTTGCTTCGAATAGTGCAGAAATTAAGTGTAGATTTTTTTTGGTTCGAGAAGAAAAAAGAAAAAACAGAAAGAAAAAAATAGAATGTTTTGAAAAAGAAAAAGAAAAAAATAGAAAAAATAGAAAAAAGAAGTAAATAAAGCTTTGTTTTTCTTGTTTCGCCTTCCTTTCATTTTTACCTTCATTTGAATAAATTTTCAGAATAGTCTCTACTTTGTCTTGAATTTTAAAACCCTATTTCTTGGCCTTTATCCTACCTGAACCTTAGCCCCGTTACAATCCGTTTTGAAGTCTTCTTGATTGTTGAATCATTTCATACTAAGTAATGGATATTAGATTTAGTTAGCGGCTGATGTGGTGATGATATGGTAGTTGACATGGAAGTTGATGTGGTAGGTGACATGGCGTCCAATCAGCAGTTTCTAGAAGATCATGTCATCAGTGGTGTGGAGAAAGAGACTTAGCCGAATTTTAATTCTAAATTAGGATTTATCTTAATGTTATTTTTAGGAATTATCTTTAGGAATTATCATTTGTTTTGAATATTATTTTCTAGGTTTTTTTAGGACTGTAAATACTCATTGGGGTAAACCTCAAGGCATCATTCAACTCATCACTTGAGCATTCAATCATTTTCAAGCTCTCTTGTTTCTTTTCTTCTTTACATTTATAAAAGTTTTTCTTTCTTTTTAGTTTTCAAGTTACTTTATTTTTCTTTCAAAATGCTAAGTATAGTTTCTACATGTTTAGCTAAGTTTTCTATAGCCAAGGGCTAAACCAATGACTCGGTCTAAGTCGTGATAATTGAAAAGCGCTTCATACCCTCAAGGGTTACATTTTCAGTTTTTTGGGAATCAAGGATTGATAATCGACCATCCTTTTATAATCAAAGCGATTTAGTTTCAAAAAGTGCATGTTGGAATTAAACTTCAGTTTCGATTAATAGTTAGGAGGAAGGATAGGTATGTGGCACATTCGACTTCCTGAGAACAACTTAGCGGCGAGTTGCTATAGGGAACTGAAATCGAGTTAGATTCTCAGTTGAGACGATAGAATCTGAGTCAGGTTTTTATAGATTTTAAAAGTGATGAATTATATGCGATAGACACTATTTACTCACAAATAGTTGAGATCTAAAAATAGATTTTTTATTCATTGGAGAGAAAAACAAGTTATAGGAGTTGGTCCCTATAGACTGTAACTGTCGTGAGCCCTGAGGTAAAATCCTTTTCAAGGACTGTTTTAAAATCGATACAAAAGCTTTAGCCAATGCTAGTTTTACAATTAAATTTCACTCTCTTAATTTACTTTTTTCATTTTAATCTGTTTCAATCAATTGAACTTTCCACTTTTCTTTCTTGTTTTCTTTTCAATTTCTTTCAATTCATCTTTCAATATTTTTATTTTTCTTTTCACTACGTTTCGATTCTCCAAAATCCCCCTTAAATTGTCTTCACAAGTCAGGTCCCAAGCAAGGTCACAAGCAAGAAGATTATCATACTCCTAGTCCCTGTGGATGGACTCTTACTCTCACTATTCTATTCTTTTTCTTTTATTGAGATTAAAGATATTTTATTTTGACATCATAACGACGCGTGTCATTAACCTATAAGAAAACACACACATATATTTTACAATACTTGTTATTTCGTCTTATGTATGTATTTTAGACGATGAATTCAGTTGTATAAAATATGTGATTGAATTTAAATTCATAAGCCCATCAAATTAATAAAATTAGAAAATAAAGCTAATAAATTCACAATAAATGGTTATTCATGTCTATATTTTTATATGATATCTTATTCTAAGGAAATATCAACTTCTTAAAGGCTATCTAATAATGAAGCCTAACTTACCTATAGGGGCATGTGATTTCAACAGAAAATGATTGTTATGCGTTTTTATTTTTGTTCTATTTCTTCGATTTTCTCGGAAATTACTTACTTTTTCGTCATTTTTTCATCTTTCAATATTCAAGTTTTCTCAATTCTTCAAAAGCTTTTAGAATTTTATGTTCTTTGAGTAATTGACATACCACATTTGAGAAATTGACATGAATTGTAATAATCAAATATGTTATCAGATAATTAAATATATTTAATCTGTCAACTTGTAAATAATTATCACCCCTAAGTTTATCACCAACACTGAAGGTCAATATATAAATAATTATATAATATTCATAATTTCCTCTCTCTCCCCGACCTCTCTTCCTCTTATATGCTTAACCGGTCTACTATTCTTTATCTTCTTTGGATCATACAATTGTCGAATGCAACTCTTCGTTTCAAACTTGAAAAAGTGAATCGCCTACAACTTTCGCAACCCATAATTTATCCGTCAATAGTATAATATGCATGTGACTTCTTTTTAAATAATAAATGGTTTTTTCTTTTCATTTAATGGTTTTAGGGAAAATGCATTTATAACTTAATTAACTCATTCATTCATATTTACAAATAGTGTCTTAAGCATGTTGAAATAATTGGTAAACCCCAGTGAATTTCATAAAATATTTTTTTTAAAATATTTGTTGATACATTATATTGTGAATTTTAATATTTTTTAGAAAAGAAATCAAACATCGTTTGATTAATATTTTTCATATTATTGTTCCCGTGATATTTATATTGAGTGATGTTTTGATGGCACGAACCAAATGATTTTGGTGGTAAATAAATTGTTGTTATTCTTTAAGGTCCTGAGTTTGAATGCCAAGAATACCAGGAGTGTGAGCACTCAATATCAAATTTTTGAAAATTATCTTTAAACATATATTACGTTGAATTTTTTTAAGATTAATAAAAAAATTGATGTTTTGATGTTGGTTTGGAAAGAAGATGAGATCAAAAAATAATATGACATTTGTACATTGTAACTAATAAATGTTTGGATATTAGAATCCAATCATATTAATGACAATGACAGTGAAATCAATTAAAATCTAAACAATAAACGAAATTATTATTAAATAATAATAAAATTATTATTAAATAATAATAAAATTATTTATCTATTGATTTGTAGCAAATTTAGAATTTTATATGAATTTTTAGTAATTACATTTAATGATTGGTCAGTCACTCATCTTTATTTTATTATATTCTCTTTAGTTATAGGTTCCAGACCTATTACGAGTACTCCCCTTCCTTGTCTCTCAGGGATGGATCAAGGGGGAGTGGGCTTTAAATTTTATAATTACATTTTATTTTAGATTTTTTATGTATTTTTTATTAAAAATTTATTTTCACCCTCATGGGATTTTCCTTATATAAAATCATGTGTTTGTCATGTTCCTATATAATCTCGTTCCTATATAATCTCATTTTCTCCTTCTCTCTTGATTGGATTATAATTAGATTTAGAATTTTTAAAAAAATTATATGGATTTTAAAAATTTATATATTATATTAAAATTTAATTAATGTATTCATAATATATACATTTTAACTAATTTAATAATAATATATAGAACAGGAACTAATCGTTCTCATTGGTTAAAAGATTAATGTTATTCCTTGTTCTTTTAGGGGTCGTTGAAAACTCGTTGAAAATTCGAAAGATTAGATTAGTTAAACTCTTGCTTGAATATATATGATGATCTGAATAAAAACACAAGTTAGAATTCAAAAATTTCCCCAAATGACTCTATAAAAGAAAAGACACGAATTTAAAAGAAAGAAACAAGAGAAAGAAAAAGAAGTAAATGATTGACTTTGATGCTGTGTTGAAGCTGTAAATCTTAACTTTCACCGACTCGAATATGGAAATTTGCAAATAGAATAATCAAGAACAAATTGAAAGAAGAAATTAAAGGATTGAATATGATGATACTTCATATTAAGAACGTACGATTGGGTGGATTAACCTTCATCCTTAAGAATATTTCACCTTAGTAACTTAGACATGGGCTTAGAATTAATAAAGATAGACGTCCAACCTTTTAAGAATAATTAGTTCTTGAAAATTAAGATGGTAAAGAAGAACACCTCAATACATAGCAACACAATTGGATCTTCGTACTTCGAAGTAAGAACACAATTAAAATTTTAAAGAAAAAAATTCTCTCAATAGACTTTGGAACTAATTTATAAATTGATGAAGAATGCAAAGAAAAAGTGTCTACTTATAGACTACAAAAGTCCATAAAAAGTAGAGGGAAAACCATAAAAGCTAAATATACTTGGAGAGCAAATATTACCTTTAATTAATTACGAAGTAACTTTGCTTGATTACAAAAAATCATACTTTTTGATTAAATCTTCTTATTTGACGTATCATAGGGTTCTTGGGATGATCTAGAGATTCTTAGCGGGGGTGTTCAATTTTCGATTAAAACTGATTAAACATTCGAACTAAATTGTTTGGTTAATTGATATGTTAATTTTAGGTTCCACCAGGTAATTGTTAATGTTTTTTTTCAAATTTCAGTTATCGATTAATTCGGTTTAAAATTGGCTAATTAAACGAATTAACTGAAATTATTAGATATTAAATATTATATATATTATCTATATATTTTTAACCTAATTGGCCTTAGAACCCAATTTGTTTAAACCAAGAGAAAGACCCAATTAACTTAAACCCCTAAAATATAAATAAAATATTAAAATTAGTTAGACAGAAAACTTGTCTAATAGAAGGAACCCTAAACGACCGTTACTTTTCTAAAGTCTAAAATTTTACGATTTCTTCTCAGTTTTCACTTCTCAATCCTACGGTGTTGGATTTTTTAAACTTGTGCCTTTTCGAGCCACCAAGATGAAGTGTTGGTAACTTATCAAACCTTTGTTACATTTAATTTTTACGTATTTATTTCCTCCAAAATTTTTCAGACGTAGTAATTTGTAGGTGAAGCGAGGGGAACTACTTCAATCATTCAAAGCGTCATAACAGAGATGAAAACTACTACAGATCTATTAAGGTAGTTCAAAACAAAAAAAAAGTTTTATTTTTTTATTTTTTGCATATATTAATGTACCCACATTATCATGTTTTATATACTTTGAGTTTTGACTTTGGGTTTTCAGTTTAAGTTTTTAAAAAACACTACAGTAAAACAAAGTCTTAGCGGCGTTTTTTAGTCATATAGTGGCGTTTTTAAGCGTCGCTAAAATCACTTGCGGCGATAGGAAAAACTCCGTAAGAAGCGCTGGCCATACCAATGCCGCTAAAGTTAGCGGCGTTTGAGAACAAAAAATGCCGCAATAGGTCAAGATCTATAGCGGCGTTTTTGGAACAAACGACGCAAAAGGTCGATATCTATAGTGGCGTTTTTAGAACAAATGCAGAAAAAGGTCGATATCTATAGCGGTGTTTCGGAACAAACGCCGCAAAAGGTCGAGATCTATAGCGGCGTTTTTGGAACAAACACCGCAAAAGGTCATATCTATAGAGGCATTTTTGGAACAAACGAAGCAAAACGTCAGATCTATAGCGGCGTTTTTGGAACAAATGCCGCAAAAGGTCAGATCTATAGCGACGTTTTTAGATACAAATGCCGCTAATTACCTTTCTTTAGCTAAGATTAATTGATTTTGCATATTTCATTTATGCTCTACATCACCTAAATTTAATATCATGTAGCTTTATCTAATTAACAACAAAAATACATTTTAAATAAGACACAAATTATGCAGAAAAATACTTAACAACAAAATAAATTAAAATTTATAAACATTAAAATTAAATGTAATGTAGTTTAACATTGTTCTCTAGAATTTACTCTAGGTTCTTCCACTTTCAGTTAAAAAAATATTGTTCACTAGAATTTAGTCTTCATTGCTTCTTAATGGGGAAAGGAAGTAAAAAAACAGTTTTCTTTGTTTGATGAAGCATCGTTAAGTTTTTCCTCTGTGTTAACTATATATGGAGAAGCTCTTCATCCATTTCACCAAATAAATCCCCTAGGTCCGGTTCACCAAGAAGACTCCTTGCGCGCTCCAGTGCTTCACTTGAAACAGATAACGACCTTCCACCTACAGTATGAAACTTGATTGGAGGTGGCTTGGGAACTGAACAAACATTAAACAAAAAATAAAAATAAAAGATAGAAGCATTTACTTGGAGTAACAATAGAGGCAGCGTTGTCTTCATCGAGGATAGATAATGCTTTTGCAATTGAAGATTCTTTCAACGCCATAGATTTCCCCAATTCAGTTCTGAACATCGGGTATTTATCCGCTCCTCTACCATCGTTCTCAATAATCTTCGAACGTCCTGCATGTGTACGATCTATGAAAATTGAGAGTATAAAATAAAAATTCAGCGGCAGAAAGATTCAGAGATTATTACCTTGAAGTAGGAGATCGGCCATGGAAGGATATGGAGCAATGGGAGTTCCTTTTGGGTCATCATCGAGTTTCGACGGCAAGAACGGACAGAAAGTCTCCCAACGATAATTTGATTCGTCTTCAGAGCAAATACGCCACGTGGACATTCCGACGGTAATTTCTCTTACTCTATCTTTTTGTAAACTAGTTCGAGTGTCCTCAATCTATTACATGAGAACTAGTACACGTGACTTCCTAAGGAGCAAAGAGCATAATAACACTTTCACATGAACACAGAGTATATGAAGAATGAACCGAGAAACAATCTACTAAAAATGAAAAGGCATATTAAGGAAGTTAGCACCATTATAACAGTTCTTGAATAAATGGGTTAAAGACTATTGAGCAGCAATATAATAGAGATAATATAAATGTGATATACAGGATGTGAAGTTGACAGCACTAGAGCACCTCAGGAAGAAACAGAGAAAGACAACAAGGACACAATTTCAAGGAATAAACAGGTAAGGTAAAGACAACTGGGACACCATATCAAGGAAAAAAAACAATAATTGCATTAGAATGTTGCGAGATGATTGGATTATATAGAACTTCATAAGCAAGAAGGCTTTGAATGAAAGAGAAAATATTATATTTCGGTAACACTTTCTAAGTTCCAACCGTGTGAACTAAAACTACATGAAGAAGTTGTGGCATCGACTAACAAGGCAATTCCAACATAGTCACTAACCTAAAGCTACAACAATATGGCATAAATGATACATCTTTCATGATCAAAATCAACTAAAAAGAGAGCAGCATAACTCTTCACATGCCAAAATTGCAACTTAAAATTGAAAGGAAAACAATATTTAAACAAGGAACAAAAAAATGATAACATAACAGCAGTAGTGCAGTACCACAGTTTTGAGGGCAATGACAACTAATTCAACTTCAATTCCTAAAATTTTCAATTCATGAAAGAGGATTAGCCCTCTTAAATCATTAGTTAAAATACAAAATAGCTATATTCTCCATCCGTGATCAGGCATTGGCTCGTAATCTTTCGAGATTTCAGGAAAAATTCATAAGTAAAATAGTAGTACAATCAAATTTCAGGAAAACGTCACAAGCAACCAAATGACTGGTCAGCTTCAAAACTATCAAGTACCATCAAAATATGTATAATGAGAATCATGCACACAACCTGCCTAAACATCCTCAAATACACTACATCATGAATGCAAATAATCTGCTTGTCAAATGCTATTCATTTCAACTAACCCTCATCATATTCAATCAATTAGCTCATATCTGCTTTTTAAAAACAAACTTAACCCAGCTACAAATTAAACACATTTCAACTAACCCTCATCATATTCAATCAGTTAGCATTTCATTAAGTTTGGCAAGACAACGGGAATAAGATGATGATATTAAGTGGGGATTCTCTAAGGATGAAGCTTTCACTATCAAGTCAGCTTTCAGAGATATCATAAATAATGTTTCGGTGGATCAGCAAAAGGAGAAGATTGAATAGATTTAGCGAATTAAAACCACGGAAAGAATTATAATGTTTGTGTGGTTAAGCTTCCTCAACAGATTAAACACAAATGAAATAAGAGAGAAAAAACAGATGACACAGAACCCAAATTGTAGCATTTGTCAGAGTGAAGTCGAAACCATTAAACACATCTTAAGGAAATGTTCAATTGCTAAATCGATTTGGGAGGAAGTAGAAGCAAACTGAATGGATACCCAATTTGAGGCAAGAAATTTCAAATGTAGGTAAACTATTTCTTTAAGAAAATAGGTATCGAAGGTATTTCATGGGGAACTCTATTCTCGACGATAATATAGGGATTATGGAAGGAAAAAAATGCTCAAACTTTCAGAAATATAGATAGAAACCCAATCCAAATAAAAAATTACAGCATCAATTTAGCGACGGATACAAAGACAACGTTAGAAAACTCGCATTCAAGGATTACAAAGGAAACTCAGTTGATTTTCTACAATACTGAATGAATGAGGGGGAAAATGGGGTTAGATTAAGGAAACACAACACTAAAAGAGTACTTGAATATTGAGCCTTGAGGAGAGACGATGGTGATCGGAGGAGCGATGATGGTGAGCGGAGGAGCGACGTTGGTGACCAGGCGCCGAGTTGGAGAAGATGTTGTATACCAAAATGAGGAAGAAGTTATAAAGATGTTGAAATGAATTTAGGGATCGGGGAAGACTTTGTCATATATTAATCCTATTGCAGTGTTTCTCCAAAAAAACCACTAAAGTACGTGTTTTTACGACGGTTATCTACAAAACGCCACTATAGCATGAGTTCGTTGCGATGTTTCTTTAAAAACGCCACTAAAATACGCGTTTTTGCGGCGTTTGTTGAAAAAACATCACTATAGATGAACCCTATTACGACATTTTTATACAAACACCGCTAAGTAATAACTTTTGCGGCGTTTGTTGAAAAACCACAACTATAGTCAAAACCTATTACGACTGTTTTATATAAACGTCGCTAAAGTAATACTCTGTCACGACGGTTATTGAGAAATACCACTATGGATGAACCTATTGCGGCTTTTGTATAAAAACGCCGCTAAAGTACAACTCTCTTGCGGCATTGTTTTGAAAAAAATGCCACTATAGATGACCCTATGGCGACGTTTTTATACAAACGCTGCTAAACTACAACTCTGTCGCGGTGTTTGAATAAAAACGCCACTAAAGTTACAATTTTGTGGCTTTTGGAATGTAAATGTTGCTATATGTTTAAATTTAGTGGCGTTTGCACTAAAAATGCCATTGAAGAACAGTTTTATTGTATTGAATGCCAAATTCTTAGTGTATTTGTGGACAGAGAAAGTGATTCATCTTTCACTATCTATGTCTGTGTTGGGGGGCAAGTTTGATGATTTTCTGTAGCTATCTTTTTGGTAAAGGCAAGTGCACGTTGTCACATTTTAATTTCAGAATCAAATCAATAGATATAATCTTATTATTAATCAAATATTTTAATCATTCTAATATATCTAGATTTAATTTGATATTTTATTCAATAAATACACACATAAATTTGAGATTGTTTCTTTATCAATATGTACATAGATTTAGATATATGTGGAGAGAAAAAATCATGACATAACTTCATTTTGCAAGTGTCCATAAAGACTCGCATTGCATGTATAGTTAGGAATTTTGAATGTTTTTATCTAAATACTAATTGAGGATCAAAAGTAAAATCAATGGAGTATACAATTAAAAACCTCAACTTGAATCCATTTGATACAATCCAAACTAGCTCCAACTTTCTCCATGACTTGATCACACCATGGATGTTTTTCATTGCTGTTTCTAAGGGAGTTCTTCCTAACCCTATCTTATATTATATCATTCATACATTCTATTCTATCATAAGCATGCATTCACATGTTAGTATAAATTATCATAATAATTTCATCCTATGCCTAGTTGATCATGTCCTTCATATCATTCAAATATATGCTATGATTACATATCATTTCTTAGGATATTATTATTACATGTTTTCATTTATCATTTATTATGAATACCATGTTAAATGATATTCATGCATACAACATATATACACAATGTTAGTATAAATTAGTCTTGCATTCATTTAAGCATGATTATCACATATACATCAAGGCAGCATAATTATCATTCATTTTATTAGCTCCTATGCATTCATTTTAGCACTTAGGCTTTATGCATTAGTTAATACATATTATAAGATGATATATTTAGCTCATGACCTTCAATCATAGCTCACATTGCCATATTCATGCATGACAGCAAGGTATTTAGCTCATATCAGCTCAATGCCATGGACTTACCTTGTTTCCTTGCACATGTAGGTACATTGGATCATGGCACACGTTGGGGTAGCTTGTTGGATTTTTTGGACATCAAATGCAGCTCACAAACAGCTCACAAGGAACATGGAAGCTCATGGAACACTAAGGAAAGCTCAATTCAGCTGGAGGAGCTCATGGCTAGCTAAACTCAGCTAGTTGGACTATTTGGAGCTGAGTTGTCAAAAATGATATCAATGGTAGCTGAATGTAGCTGAACATGCTGTTATTGAGCTCACAAGGACTCGGCTAGGAAGCTTGTTCACAAGCAGCCCCATGCTTGCTAAGCTAGCTCCACATTCAAGCTAGCTAGGAGGAGACACATGCACGCCCAAGATGGTGCACATGACCAGCCATCATCCCATGCACAAGGCTACACCACAAGGCTCCCTAGATCACCCATGTGCATTCAAATAGGCTGCCATGTGCATCATTCAAGCATGTACACTCATATGACATCAAATTGGTGCCAAAACACTGAGGGATGCTTCCTATTCGGCCAAAGACTCTTTCCTCTTCATTTTGGCTCCCAAATAACTTCCAAATGCATTCAAATCATCCTTAGGGCCGAACCAACACATAACCATTCGGCCAAGAGTATGTATTTTCATTAAAGTCTTGTTTTTTCATTAAAAATCATGTCATTTTAGGAAGGTACAAGGGCTGGCCGAACCAACATGTACCTATTCGGCCAAGTCCCTTCAAAAACTATAAATAGGCCATTATATTTCATTTGTAATCAGACTTTTTGATTAATATAAGTGAGATTATTCTCTTCCTTAAGTCCTGGTGACTTTTATCGACTTATCAAGTATTTTATACTTTTGGTGTCAACCCTTTTTTCACCTTGATACTTCTGGTTCCTAGTTCATATAACTAGTGGGTCAAAGTACTTAACACCACCCCTTGAAGAAGCAATATAAAGTCTGGGTCTTTGCTCTCTATATCATTGGTTCTTCTTTGAGACTTCTTCAAGATACTATCCTCACTTCCATCCCTTTGTTTCATCGCCATAACCATAGCCAAATTAACCATCTTCCGCTTCCATCATTTATTATTTAAATAGCCTACCTATTTCACCTATACGTTTACCACCTTAACCATCTCTTTTGAGCCATTCACTTGTGTAAGTTGTTTGCTTCCTTCCTAAATCCACAATCAATTTGTTAAGGTACAAATGCCTTACTTCACCATTGTACTTACATATTCGTATGTCATTGAAATTAGGACCTATGTTACTTCTAATATTTATACACACTTTATTTAGTGTTCGTTTTTTGTTTTAACTAATCATCATGGTACACACTTTACTTTAAGTTAGTATTTAAAATTATATAAAAATATATAAGCTTTTTTATTAGATGTCCAGTACAAAAGCATCTATTGAGGGCAATGTTTCACTGTCTTTGACAAGTTTTGAAAATTCAAATAATAATGCTAAAGCTTCAAGTCAAATCAACAAAACAAAAGGACTGCTGCTAAACTAAAATCCATCACTCCAAGATCAGAAGTATGATCTCATTTTATTAAATTTGTTAGCAACAAGGTGTCAAAGTAAGTGTAGATGCAAAGTGAAAACAATTATGTTGTGATGGAAAAAAAATATAACTGGATCATTGAAGTATCACATGAAACAATGTAAGAAAAAACCTACTAATATTGTTAACAATAATCAAGGCCAATTAGTTTACCTAATAAGGTCTTGAAGGGGAATTAAGACATATTACAACATGGAAATTTGATCAAGAAGTAATTAGAAATGTTTTAGTCCAAATGATTGTAATTGGTGAATTGTCTTTCAAGTTTCTTGAGAGTGAAAGTTTTAGAAAATTTATGTCTCTTACATGTCCTATGTTTTGGATTTCTTCTAGATTTACTATAACTAGGGATGTTTATGATTAAGCTAAAATAATATTTGAAAAGTTCTTGTTCTAGAGTTTGTTTGACTAATGATACATGGACTTCTTTGTAAAGAATCAATTATATGTGTCTTATTGTCTACTTCATTGACAATGAATTGAATAAAAAATTATAAATTTTTATTCAATTTCTAGTCATAAGGGGATATTATTGAAATGATGATTGAGAATTTCTAGTTGAATTGAGAGATTGATAAATTATTCAATGTCACTGTTATTAATACAAGTTCCAACGATGTTGTTATTGATTATTTATGAAAACAATTACTCCTTAAAAGGAGTTGTATTGCAAATTATAAATATCTTCATATGAGATGCATGACACATATTATGTATTTAATTATTGTTGAAGATTTAAAAGAAATGAATAAATTTGTTGCACGTGTTAGGGGCTCTAAGATGTGTGAGATAATCTCCAACTAGATTGAAAAGATTTATTGAGTGTGTTGAGGTGAAAAAGATACACAACAAATAAATGTTGTGTCTTAATGTTTGTATTAGGTGAAACTCAACATACTTAATGTTAGACGCCACTCAGAATTTTGAAAGAGCTTTTAAAAGATTTAAGGAACAAGATAAAAAATTTAGTATTAAACTTGGGTTAAGAGACAATTGGCTAACTACAAAAGATTGGAATAGTCTTAGAAACTTGGGAGATTTTTTGAGATACTTCTATGAAGTTTATGTGCGAGTTTCATGAACTTTTTATGTTACATCTAATAATTTTTTTGATGAGTACACTGAAATGGATTCATATTAGGAGATGTTTAATCAAGAGTTGATATTGATTTTAGTGCTATGGCCATGAAAATGAAAGATAAATATAATATCGGGGTGACATTAATAATATGAATATGCTTATATTTGTTGTTTGTGTTTTAGATTCTAGACAAAAAATTGAATTATCTAGAATTTGCACTTAATGAAATGTATAATTCTGAAATATCTTCTAAAATGATGTAAAAGTTAAATAATACTTTGTTTGAATTGTAAAATGAGTAAAAACCTCGAGTTTCTATTGATTGTGGCCAATCAAATGAGAGAAATTCTACTTCTTTAAGTGATCCACAACAAAAAAGTGAAAAGACGCATTAAGAATTTGCATAAAAGATGTATTATTGAAATGAAAAGCAAACATCTTAATTGGATAAATATTTAGGAGATGTTATTGAAAATCATGATGATGTATTTGATATTTTATTATGGTAAAAAGTCAATAATCCTTGATTTCCAACTCTTTCAAAGATGGTCAAAGATGTGTTAGCTATACCGTTCTCTACCGTAGTTTTATAATCTGCATTTAGTATTAGAGGATTTATACTTGATCAATTTAGGTGTTCTTTAACTCCAACATGGTACAAATCCTTGTGTGTATCCAAGATTATATTCGAAATCCATCAATAAAAGATGAGACTAACAAGATTGAAATCCAAGAGTTTGATAAGATTGATAATGGTATGGTGATATCTTTATTTATTAATTTTAATTTAATATGTAGATTTATTTTTTTTGGTTGCCCTCCCGGTTCCAAGGCTTCGTCCTGACTTATTCGAATCAGCCCGTGTTGTAATTGGATAGTTCAAGAAATAAGAAAGGTTTAAGAAAACAGAGAGAATAGATTGAAGAAAAAGGAATTCATAAAATTTTCATTGATAATTTTCTCTGCTAGTTACAACTGAATATAATTGAGAATAGCTCCATAACAAATTGCCAGTTGTACTCTTCTTCTAACAACTTAGAATCCTTAACCATTTTATTTTATGTTGAGTGATTTTAGACTATTGGGCTTGTCTCATTCCCTGGCCCATAATCCATTTGGTCCTTTGCTCCATTAACTATTTCCTACGCCTGGTCCATCTGCCCATCAGGTATGTTCTTCACCCAATCCTTCTGCCCATCATCTACTTTGCCAATTGCAATTCCCTTTTCATTTGAAATCCTTAATTTCACCGTTTTTCCCTTTTCTCCTCATCAGCTTCTAATTTCGCTTCGTGGATCAAGACAATACCTCAAGCTGTAGTCGATGCTTTTCCACAAGGATCGAAATAAGGAAATTGAGAGCGCAGTACTGTAAAATCTTCCTAGGTTGCATTTTCGACTCCCAGATTCAACCATTGGATTAATAGTTTAGTAATTGCCTTGTTGTTTCTTTTAATAACTCGTTTATTCAAAAAAATCGCAGGATAAATGCAAAGTTGGCCATCAGAAATGAGTTCAGGTGTGTCTCTGGTAGCAACACTGTTATCCCCGATTTTTCGTTTCAAAAGACTAAAATGAAATACAAGATGGAGTCGAGAATGATCTAGTAAATCCAGTTCGTATGCCACTGATCTGATTCACTTTTTGATTTTGTAGGGACCATAATAATGAGTAGATAACTTCAAGTTTCTTCGTAAAGCCAAAGAGGTATGCTTATAAGGCTGAAGCTTAAGGTAAACCTAATCCCCTTCTATAAACTCCCTATCACTGCATTTCTGATCTACATAATATTTCATTCGATGTTGTGCTTTAGTAAGTTGATCAAGTAGTAGACCGTTGATATTGTCTTTGTCTTTTATAAATTGTTGCACATCATCCACCTGTGAGTCAGTTGTCCAAGTCATTATTTGTAGTTTATAACCATATAAGGCAGTAAAGGGAGTAGTACCCAATGTTGTATGAAAACTTGTGTTATACCACCATTCAACATGAGATAACCACTTAGACCATGAATTAGGCTTTAAAAAACAAAGTCCTCGTAGGTATTGTTCCAGACATTGGTTAAGCCTCTCAGTATGACCATCCATTTAAGGATGATAGGAAATTGTAAATAGGGTGTTAGTCCCTAATAATTTCAATAACTCCTTCAAAAAAATACTGGTAAAAATCTTGTCTCGATCAGAAAGAGCAACCTTAGGTTGACCATGAAGTTTGTAAACCTGAACTAAATAGACTTTAGAAATATCAGAGGCTGTAAAAGGATGAACCAGAGGTAAAAAAATGCCCATATTTAGTGAACTTGTCAATTATCACCAAAATAGAATTGTATCTATTAGAATGAGGCACCCTTCAATAACCATGGTAATAAACTCCCGAGCTTGTTGTGGAATAGGTAAAGGCTGTAGTAGCCCAGGTTGCAGGACATGTTCCTGTTTAATTCTTTGACAAACATCACACTGTTGAATATACTACTTAACCAATGCCTTTATTCCTTTCCAATAAAAATACAATTTTAGTCGATGATAAGTAGCTTGTATTCCAGAGTGGCCACCTTGTGGGAAATCATGAAGTGTAGAAAGTACTTGATTCCTTAATCCTCCTGTGTCACCAATATACACTCTTCCTTTGTATCGTAGAACACCTTTAGTGTAAGATCAATCAGTCATGCTATTATTATCAAGTAGCAACTTAGGAATTAAATCATTTGCCAAAGAATCATTTTTATAACTGTTTTCTACCTCATTTACCCAAGCAAGAATAACTACTGTAGCAGATAACTGTTTGAATTCAGAATTTTCTTCAAGCTGTCTTGATAAGGCATCAACAGCTCTATTATGTTTTCATTTGCGAAACTAAATGGAGTAATCCAATCCCAACAATTTTGTTAGAACCTTCTTCTGAATTGTAGTAGTGAGCTTCTGTTCTAGCAAATGCTTCAAGGATTCATGATCTGTTTTAATTATAAAAGGATTATCTTCAAAATAATGCCTCTATTTAGAAATAGCCATTAAAATAGCTAAATACTCTTTCTCATAAATAGATAAGTCAAGATGTTTTGTTCCCAAAGCTTTACTGAGGTAAGCAATTGGTCTACCCTCCTAAGATAGGACTGCCCCTATACCTTTGGAACTAGCATCAGTTTTCAAACAAAACTGTTTTGTGAAATCTGGTAGAGCTAGCACTGGAGCAGTACACATAGTGTTTTTCAGGTTGATAAATGCCTTCTTAGCCTCCTCAGTCCGAACAAATTGATCCTTCTTCAAAATTGTTGTGAGGGGTTTACTAATTTCACCATACCCCTGAATAAACTTTCTATAATAACCAGTGAGGCCCAAAAACCCTCGAAAGATTTCAGATTCTTTAAAATAGACCACTCTTGAATAGCTTGAATTTTTGAGGAATCTGTAGCTACTCCATGTTGAGAAATAGTTTGACCAAGATACTCTACTTAAGATTGGCCAAAAAACATTTATTTCTCTTAGAAAAAAGCTGGTTTTTCCTTAAAATCTCCAAAACAATTCTTAATTGTTGCACATGACTATGCAAATCAGGACTGTAGATTAAAATATCATCAAAGAAAACTAGAACAAATTTTCTGAGGTATGCTCCGAATAAATAATTCATAAGAGCTTGAAAAGTAGCTGGTGTATTAGTTAAACCAAATGGCATTACCTTGAATTCAAAATGGCCATGATGTGTCCTGAAGGTTGTTTTAGGAATGTCTTCAAGTTTAATATGGATTTGCCAATATCCAAATCTGAAATCCAGTTTAGAAATTTTTTTAGCTCTAGCTAATTCATCCAAGAGATCATGCACCACAGGAATAGGAAACTTGTTTTTAACAGTTAATGCATTTAACTATCTATAATCAATGCACATTCTCCAGCTTCCATCTTTCTTTTTAACTAACATGCAAAGTAAAGGAAAAGGGCTTTTGCTAGTTTGAATATTTGAGGCAGTTAACATCTCAACCACTTGCTTTTCAACCTATATTTTCTGATGATAAGGAATCTTATAGGGTCTGACATTGACTATTTTAGTACTTGATTTAAGGGTAATAGAATGATCATGCTTTCTTATTGGAGGCATTCCAGTAGGTACTTCAAACACATCCTTATAGTCAGCTATTACGTCTTGTATTGTAGGAGGAATTGCATTGTCACCAACTTCTGCATTTAACATATACATTTCCCCTACCAAATCAGGATTTCTGGTAATCAACTTTTGCATTTTGTTGCCTGAAATTTTCTTTATTGCAACATTGTTTAACCTTCCTTTCAATACAATGTCTTGATCACCCATTTTAAAACTAAGAGTCATGCTGTTGAAATCCATCAAAACTAGACTGTATTTCTTCATCCAGTCAATTCCTATGACCATATCACTACCTCCAAGGTGTAACACCTGAAATCATGGACAAAAGTGAAGTCTTGCATCTCCCAACTCAATTGTTTACTCTTTGTTGTGCTATAAAGTTTATCACCATTAGCAATTGTAATGCCTAATGGATTAGTTTCCTCTAATTCCAGTCCTTATTTAGCCCACTTGTTAGTGACAAAACTATGAGTACTGCCACTGTCAATCAGAATATTGAGTGGTTTCCCTTTGATGAATCCTTGGATTCTCAAGGTGCTTCCTCTTGAACTGCCAGTTATAGCATTCACAAAAATTTCAGGATCCTTTTCCTCTATTGTCATTCTATCACAAGAATTTTGTGCTGCCTGTAATTCTTCTGGTTCCTCTTTCTTATCAACTTCCTCCATGGAATTAAATTGCTTCAATTTGTAGTGATGACCAGGAGTAAATTTATCACCACATTTATAACACAAATTATTTTCCCTCCTATACTCCAGTAACTGTTGTCTGGTTTGAGTCAATCCTGGATTAGTTTTCAAGGGTGAAGTCATTGAGGAATTAGATGTTCTGTAACTGGTAGTAGATCCAAGCACCATTGGTCTGGAAATACTTTTAAATTTTTTGTTTTCCACTTCCAAATATAGTTCATAAAGCTTTGTTTTCTAGCAGCTTCAGCTACAGTTTTTGGCTCCAAAACTTTTACTTTATCCCAATTCAAGATTAATTTGAAGAAGGAAGCGTTGAAGTTCCTCAAATTGAGCTTCATAATCCTCCACAGAAGATAATTGAGTTAATTTGTTAAACTCATCAATGACATCAATATATCCCTTATCAGCAAATCGATGACACATGTCAGAGACAAATTCATGCCAAGTAAATCGACTCTTTTTCATAATATACCCATCAAACCATACTTCACCCTTACCAGTGAAGTACATAGCAGCTATTTCTAACTTCTGAAATTCAGGAATAGCAAAAATAGAAAAATACTTCTCACATTTTCTGATCCAACTCCTAGGATTACTACCATCAAAGAACTAGAGCTCTATTTTTGGTTTTGGAAGAAACATACCAGTATTGTTGTTGTTGGAATATTTTTCCATGAATGAATGGCCTTTAATGATAGATTGTTCCCTTGATTCAGTGTTATTGGATATTGCTTTCATTTTTAAAGCATCATGGATTTGTTGATTAGCATCCTATGGCAAACTAGGTTTTGATGCTATAATCCCCGGTTGTCCTGGATTAAATGAATACTTTTCACGATCATCAATAATTGTGACTTGTAAAGGCAGTTCACTTGGTTCCTTAGTCTGAGATGTGGGCAATGGTTGTCGTTCTGCAGGAGAAGAATGTCCCAATTCAGTCCCAACTTTCTGCATCAATCCCAAAAGTTGTTGGAGCATATTTTTCGTTTCACTTGTTGTTATCTCCAAAGCCTGCATCCTCTTCTCCAAAGCACTTTGTTGATTAAGCCACCAAGTAGGAATTGCTTCTACTTCAGAGGACTCTGCTGGATCAGCAGGAATGACCGGTGGCTAATCATTGTGAGTCATTTGCTGTGTTTTCCGTGTTTTATCCAGTTTGAAAAAAAAAATGCACTTTTGGATCAAAATAACCTTGCTCTCGATACCAATTGCAATGGATAGATCAAGAAATAAGAAAGGTTTAAGAAAACAGAGAGAATAGATTGAAGAAAAAGGAATTCATAACATTTTCATTGATAATTTTCTCTGCTAGTTACTATTGAATATAATTGAGAATAGCTCCATAACAAATTGCCAGCTGTACTCTTCTTCTAACAACTTAGATTCCTTAACCGTTTTATTTTCTGTTGGGTGATTTCAGACTATTGGGCTTGTCTAATTCCCTAGCCCATAATCCATTTGGTCCTTTGCTCCATTAACCATTTCTCACGCCTGGTTTATCTGCCCATCAGGTATGTTCTTCACCCAATCCTTCTGCCCATCATCTACTTCGCCAATTGCAATTCCCCTTTCATTTGAAATCCCTAATTTTACCCTTTTTTCCATTTTCTCCTCATCAGCTTCCAATTTCGCTTCGTGGGTCATGACATATGACTTATCCGAATCGACCCGCATCACACACCTAGCTTTGGTGGGTGAGTCTCCCAATGGGGATTTTCTGCATACATAATTACTAGAACTTGAGACCTTGCTTAGGCTCATTCCAAGATACAAACTAGTTTTTTTTAATGAAATTGCTAATGTTATTTTAAACATAGAAAACTATAATAAATTTCAGTTAATCAATTAATAGATTCTTGGACCAATCTTGAATATTTTAAGTTGTTCGATAATGTTATTGTGTTTTTGGACATTGTCTTGGCTTGAACTTATTGGGCTTGACACCTTATTTTTGGATTGTAATTCTTAAAAGGCATGCTTATCTCATGGATCAAGCATCTTCTTATAGCCTACAATAAGAAAATTTAAAAATATCAATAAAATGTAGGGTAATTTATTTCAATAACCATATAATTATTGTACCTTTTTATTTTTACTATTATTTTTGAAATTTTATCAACCATATCACCTAACTATTTAAATGCATTCAGTCAAACCACACGCCGTTAACATTTGACGAAAGTGATAGTTTATAAAATTGATATAATTATACATTTGATTACTATTTCTTATATATTCTATCAAATTGTTCCTAAATTTAATAAATTAAAATAAATTTAATCCTCGAATCAGATAGTGTCATGTGACATTGGTGCTAAGTATCATGACATGTGTCACCATCTGGTGGAAGAAAAATTAAAGGCTCTAAAAAATAAAGCCATATAAGTGGAACCTATGTCGTTTGGGTAAGAAAGGAGAATCTCAACCACTAGGCCAAGTTAATTGTTTGATTTGAAGTAAACTATATTGTATCTTAGTCTAATCCTAAATTCTTAATATTATATATATTTTATCTTAAATTCACATCTTAATATTAAAAATATATTTTATTCTTATATTAGCTAAAGTAAAAAATATATATTTTTGTATTATATTAACTTAAAAAAATATATTTTATTTTTTTGGTTGCACTCCCGGTTCCAGTGTTTCGTCCTGACTATTGTAGACCGATCCGCGCCGCAAACCTGACTTTGGTGAGGAATCTCCCAACAGAATTTTTTACAATACATAAGGATTCGAAGTTAAGACATGTTTGAACAATATCAAATTACTTAATACTTAAACCAACCCCAGTTGATGAAACATATTTTATTTTTACCTTAACTTAAATATTTATATTTTGTTCTTATAATATTTTAAAAGTTAAGAGATGAATATATATATATATATATTTGAAATAGCTGGTTCATATAATATTGGAATGAAAAAAACAAAGTACAACAAACAGAAAACCCAAGAACGTTCTAACAGAAAGTCCCATGCAGGGAAAAGCCTCATTCCTAGGAAAAGCACAAGACCGGCTATCAAACAACTAGAAAACTCAGAGTGCACTAGCTTGCAGATAAAAAGAGATCCGAGATGCAAAACAAAAGGAAAAAAACCAGAAGGGATCCGACATGGCAGCAGTCAACCCAACCAGCCCTAGAGTAGTGCTAATAGAGTTGCATCATAGTATCAAATTGCGGTTGTAGATTTTGTTGCGGATGTGGTTACGGTGTCACGGTTGCGGATACTGTGGACGTTTGCAACGTGTCGCGAGTGTGATCTCTTCTTCAAAAATCACAATACGTCTAAAATATTATACTTTTACATTTTACAGTTATCTTTTAATATCCTAATATTAATATATTCTTTTAATATTTTATTTTTGAAAATAAAAATTTATTATAAATAAATATAAACCATAAAAGTGCTATCGTACTGGATAATGAGTAATAACACTTATAATATTAATGAATAACATATAAACAATATCACTAAAATCATATCAATTTTTTTATATTTTAATATAAAAATGTTCATTTTACATAACTTAGAAATAAAAAAAAAATACATAACTACAAACATAAAATTTAAGTAACTAAATTACGATATTCTTAATGATATATATTTATAATCCAGTTTTAAGAATTAAGTTAAAACAATTCATCTATGTAATTTTATATTTCAGATAATTTAAAGTTTGTTGCAGCATAATTTATAGTGTGTAGTGGTGTTACGTAACGGTTTTTGACAGCAACAATCGTGATGCGATTCCCTTATCGCGTTGCGTCGATAGTGCATCGGGGTAACCTTAAAAAATGTTACGATGAAGGTATTACGTTGCGTTTCGGCCGCAATTTAGTACTATGAGTTGCATACGTTCTTGGTCCACCTTTGCAGCCAAAGTCGCTTCTGGAGGAGCTGCTTCAATCCAACATCGCAATTGTCCCTGTTCCCTCCCTTCTCGAGCAAGGACATGGGCAGCATTGTTGGCTTCATGACTCTCAAAATTGAAAGTAATTTCTTAAAAAATCTTGAACACCTCCTTAATGTCGCGAATAATGGGACTAATCCGCGAACCATTTAAATTCGGAACACAAAGCTTCTTGATAACAGTGAGAGAGTCTCCTTTCACAATAACTCTTCGAAAACTCAAATCACTAGCAAACATTACAGCTTGAAAACTAGAAAGCGCTTCAGCTGCAAATGCATCCGCCACACCCCAATAGGGAGAAATAGAAGCTGCCATTATGAAAACAGAACTATCTCGACATATAACTCCTGAATCTGCCTCCTTATTTCGAGCGTTATACGCTATATAAAAATTTAGTTTAACTAACCCCTCTGACGGTGCACTCCAACGAACATGATTCACCATGGATGTGGAAGCAGTAGCAATACTAAGCACATCCTTCTAGATCAGGAAAGCCTGGATAAAAGAGAGTTGCCGGGAACCACACAACGAAGCCTTCATGAACAACCCTATTGCGAATGCTCCATACTGTCCAGAGTGTCACCATCAGCATACATGTGTGTTTACCATGCAGGTTGTTGAAGAAGGTAATCACCTAATCCTCCCATTGCACACCGTCGTCTTTATTAGACAGTCTAATTCCCTGAGCATCACAAAGCCTTCTCACTAACTATCAACCCAATCCTCCCATTGCACACCGTCATCTTTATTAGACAGTCTAATACCCTGAGCATCACAAAGCCTTCTTACTAGCTATCAACCCTCATAATATGGCTCACAGTTTCACTCGAAGAATGGCAAAGAGGACACACATTATGGACATCAGGTCTCTTATTTTGGAGATTTGCAAAAGTTGACAGGAAGCTATGGACGATCCTCCACATTGAGATTTTCACTTTCGCAGGCAACCCAATACTCCACATGTCCCTATAAAATTGCGATCGATCTACCGAAAAGGCATGTTGAATGCCTTGCAACAGCCTGTACCCACTGTTCACAGAATAAGCCCAGAGCCATCCGGTCTCCAAATATTCTCATCTTGTATACATGTTCCGAAGATACTAATTTTTTATCCATTTGCTTTTATTTTTAATATTATTAATATTATTATTATAATTTTATTTATACTATTATTATCATTTTTTTATTATATTATTATTATTATTAATATTATTATTATTATTAATATTATTATTATTACAAACAAGCCAAAAAAACAGAGCCCAATACCCGGAGACCCGTTTTACACCCAGACTGGCCCAAACCCACCAGAAACCCTAAAACCCAACTAGGGCTTACATCTAAGCTTCCAGCCGCCTCTCCTTGTCAGCCGTTGGATCTAACTTAGATCCAACGGTCCAGATGATTCCAGCACAAACCCTAGGGTATAATAACCCTAGGGACACGCGGCCGCCACCTCTGTTGTCGCCGATCTACGTCGTTCCACGCCACTCTACACACTGCCACGACGCCAACAAGAGCCTCCAGAGGAAACAAGGAACGCCGTCCATGTTGTGGGCTATGGTGAGTCACCACTATAGTTTGGTGACTCACCAAACTGCCACCCTTTTACCCGGTTCGAGACGAGCGCAGGTGATGGTTATAAAGCCATCAACCGAACCTACGAAGAAGACACGGACAGAGAGAAACAACGAACACCAACAGCAAGCAACCAAAACACAACCAACAGAAAAAAAGAGAAGAAAGAGAACTTACCCTTGAAGCCTCGATCATCGCCGGAAGCACCAAACATCGCCGGAGAACAGAAAATACCGAAGGTATTTTCTTATATCTACTCTGATTAGGAGTCTTTTAGGGGAAACTAAGGCCAAATTCGGCCTTAGGAAGATCGGGGTGTTATTTTCGTGTAAACTAATATTTTCCAGCCACCAGAGGTGGTGGCCGGCGTAGGAGTTTACGGAGGTAGACGGTTGCGGACTGGTGACCATCCTTCCTCTGTTTGGAGAATCTAGAGAGAGACGAGAGAGTTTTGAAACTCTCTCAGTAAGAGAGAGAAGTAAAACAAATGATAGAATGGCCCTTAAGGGTCGGCCATATTCAGGTTTAAATACCCCTTCCCAAACGACGTCGTTTTGGGGAGGGGTATTTGCGTAATTTTAAATGGGTAAATTATACCCGTTGTCATCCTATGTTTGAAAATTGCTATTTTAGTCACCGAAATCAAATCTTGGGACTTTTAATTCGGTTTCTTAATTTTAATTTTATTTATTTTAGTAATTTACATAATATAATAGATAATTTTAGGTAAAATAATATATTTAGTCCTCTAATTTTAATAATTAATATTTTAATCCTGAATAGCATGTTTTAATTTAATTTAATTTGATGTCTGAATTTTATATAAGTTTATTTTAGTCACTAAATTAACAAAAAGGTAAAATAGCATGTTTAGCTCATGTGATTTTAAATAATTAATTACAAATTAAGGTATTTAATTTTAATAAGTTATAATTTAGCCATTAATTTTAACATTTTCATTTATTTTTAATTACAAGTTTTATTGCTTTTTATATTTTAATACTATAGTTTTAATTTTACTTATTTTAGTAATTTTTTAGTTATATTTTAATTTTATATGTTTTTAATATATTTAATTATTATTATTATTATTATTATTATTATTATTATTATGTAGTCATATAAATATATATATAATAAATAATATTAATTTTTTTATTTTTTTATTCTATTTATAAATTTAATTTTATATAAATTACTTTTAGAAAAAAAAATCATATTTTAATATATATTTTTAATATTAAGAAAATGGATGTCTTAAAGCACATATAAGTCATTTTCTGATATTTTTAATAAATATCCTTTTTTATATTAATCTAATTTTTAGATAAATGTTTTATTAATATTTATTTTTTTATATTAAGAAAGGGGTTGTCTTAAAGCACCTAGAAGTCATTTTCTGATATTTCTAAGTAAATAAATATCTTATTTATAAAAATATAAATATTTTCTTAAAATTATACTAATAAATTTGAAATAATAGAATTATGAATTAAGTATATTTTTGAATTCTTAAATTTCCAATAATAAAGACAATTTATAATTAATGAGTACCAATTTTGGGCGTTATAGGGGTGTTAATCCTTCCCTAAACGTAATCGACCACGAATCCTTTTTTATTAAAATTTTTTGGTTATACGCATATCAGTTTATCTTTTAAATTATGTTTTCTTAAAAACTATTTTAAAAGATTGTTTTCAGGTATTTGACCTACCTAACCCAAAAAGGTCAATGGCGACTCCCAAAACATTTTTTAAATCAAAATCATTTATTTATTCATTTTATTTTTCCCGCCGAGTAAAAAAATTCGTGCCCGGGAAAAAACTGGTTTCGACAGCTTGGCGACTCCTCTGGGGAACCAGTCAAGCTTTAAAATCAATTATAAATTGTCTCTATTAATTAGAAATTAAAAATTCATATATTTAATTTATAATTCTTTCTTTTCAAAATTTGTATATATACTTATTATTTTCATAATATTTATATATATATATATATATATTATTTTTTATTAATGTTTTTATTTTATTTTCAAGTATTAAATTTCATTATTTATTTGTTTGTCAGAGGTTTGAATATTTCTCCTCACACACAACACGTACATTGCATAACATAAGCTTTATAATCAAGCTTGTCCCTTTTAAGTGGGAGTGAAAGCGACGTCTTCGTGAGAATTTATTCTCCGTGTCAGACCTAGCAAGTAGCTTTCGGGGTTCATATGCTCTATGTCTTCATGAGAATTTATTCTCCGTGTCAGGCATAGAGAAATGTATCCCCTCGAATTAAACTCGATCCATTTAAGTCTGTAGTGGACTAGGATTAAAGGTTGGCAGCCCAAGGGGGCACTAACAAGGACAATTCGGGTACCTTTACTCTTAGAACTGAAACTCTGCATATAGTAAACCCTAGAAACTCTTCTGATCTGAAGCCATGCCGGAATTTCATCTAAAATAGGCGTACACGAAGGAGAAATGAATTCTAACTTTTTTATTTTAATTAATTTATTTACTTCGCTGCTAAATAAATTGCATGTGAATTTAGATTATTTAAAGTATGCTATGTAGAAAGCATGTTTAAAATAGAAATATTTGGGTAGACATTATTATTAAATTAGATTTTTCCTTTATTATGTGAACTAATTCATTTCTTTTTATGTTTTCTTTTATTTTTGCTGTTTGCATAGCATCATACATGATTAAAGGTATTGATCTTCGAGTTAATCGTCTCATTGGAAAACCTTCATCTATGGATAAAAAGTGTTCAAATCAAATAGTTCCAAACTCAGAAGTAAGACAGTAGTTTGAGGACTTACAAAGACAAGGGGGAGACAATCTACAGGATGATTATGTACCGGAGTTAGCAAGTTATGCTCTGATTTCTCTAAAAGGAAATGATATGCAAGATTTACGAAGCATTTTGGAGAATTGGGACTTAAACAAGAAGTTGCAATTCTATCAGTCTTACGGGGACATCCCATATTTGCTCTATGTCAAAGTTGATGATGAATTGCTTCGAGCCCTAATTCAATTCTGGAATCCTTATTATAATTGCTTCACTTTCAATAAGGAGGATTTGGTTCCTACTATTGAAGAGTATAAAACTTTGCTACATATAGAAAGGGCTTTGGAGAATCAAATTTATTCAAGGTCATTTAAAACTCAACCTTTCCGAGTTAAATTAGCAAAGATTGCAGGAGTACGAGAGGAATGGGTAGTGGCCCGTACGAAACAAAAGGGCGAAGGCGAAGGCATTGCCTGGACCAACATCAAAGAAATTATTCAGAGTCATCCAGATGATAAAGTACGATTTGATCTCATTGCTCTGGGTATATATGGTATGGTCGTCTTCCAGAAAGCATTGGGATACATTGAGGCTGCAGTAGTAGATTTGTTCGAATAATTACAAAAAAGGGTCAATCATACTTCTAGAATTCTAGCAGAGACTTTTCGATTGTTAAGCGCTTTTAGGAGACTAGGAGGTGGACGATTTTTCGGATATGTACAATTATTATATGTCTGGATCCGTAGCCATTTTTGGAGGACATAAAAGGTTTCATACCGTGGCTTTAGTACATACTACTCAGCGTTGAAAGAGTTTCTGGAGCAAGAATGGCCAAAAGAAGTCACGAAAGATATGTGGATAAATGCCCTTCGAAATCTACAAAGCAATGACATCGTTTGGCGCTCCCCGTGGCAAATACAAAGGGAGTTCTTCTACAAATGTGGTGACTACAACTGGGTGATGATGCTCAGTTTGTGGGGAGGAATTTGATATGCACCACTTCTGGTTATAAGGCAGTACGAGGGTCGTCAATTTGTTCCTGTTACTGCTACGTTACATTCATCTGAGTTCGTATTTCATAGCAAAAATTACAAAAGAAACATCATGGATGTCGTTAAAGCTTGGAAAATAACTTTCTGTATTCGGTCCAAAACAGCAAAAGTAATGTTAACTCCTGATTATGAGGAATGGAGGTTTGTCAGGAAAAATGAAAATATTCCTCTACCAGATCAAAATGAGGATATCTCTATGGAAGATCGCATTCGGGTAGTCCCATCACAGATAACCAAAATGAGGAATGGATGATGTTGACTTTCATTCAGCACAATGTGCAATGTTGAGGGAAAACAAAGAAAAAGTTGATGGCGAGTTCAGAACGTTAAAGAAGAATTACCATAAGCTGCAAAAATCCCGGAGAGCATCAGGATCGAGCAGAGCAACATTACAGATAACCAAAGAGTTGAATATCGAGAAATGTCGAGTTGAAGATTTAAAAGGAAAAAATAACCGTTTACTTAAAAGCCCTGAGAAAGGGAAGCAGAAAATGGAAGATCTTGAGGTTGACAAAAGGGAGCGAATTATAAAACACAAAGCCGAAAATTACGAGATTATGAATGAAATGCAGAAAGAAAGGGATCGAGCCAAATAATTAGAAGATATGAAGAATGACATGCTTGAGGGATTTGAGGTTGAGAAAAACACCATGTTCAAGGGATTTGAAACTAAAATGAATAATATGATTGTCGAACTTGAAGTTAGGGGACAAAGGATTCAAGAGTTCGATGTTGAAAAGGAAAAATGGGATTTGGAGAGAAAGAACGTTAGTACCAGACTCGAAGTAGAACAAGAAGTGGCCAACAATTGGATGCAACGATGTAGAAACAAGAATGTGCAAATCCAGAAGCTTAATTAAAGGACACAAGAAGTACGAACAAAACTTGAAGAGGATCTGGATCAGTCTAGAAACAAAAACACAGAGTTTAATGCTTATATCTTGTAACTTGAAGAATCATTATTCCAAGAAAAGGTTCGTATATGACCTAGTGACCTTAAGGAGAGTTATGAGGAGAATGCTTCACTACGAAGATGAATCCGAGATCTTGAAAATACTCTGCATAGTTGTCAAGACAGAATCACTGAATTAGAGCAAACTCTCGATGAAACTAATGAACAATGTCAAAAATCGACTGATTTCTATGAAGAAAGAAGTAAAGAAAGAAGTAGTATGGTATTCGAGGTCATGGTACAAATGAGCGAAGTTGCCAGATTTATTGGGGAGTTAGCTGCTGAAGCAAAGATTATTGAGCATCACGTTGATCCAGTTTCTAAGTTTGGAAAGAAGATGTCATGGCTGATGAAGGAAATCATAGAGCTTAATAGGAAAACTATGTTGTATCTGTAGTTATGAACTATTATATAGAAACTTTTGTATGCCGATGAAAGTTGTTCTATGACAGTTAACTTTTTGGGATCAATACCTTTTGCATAAATTCATTTTTCATACATTCATTATTCATGGCATTATTTTCTTTATGTATAATTTTATTTTACATTAAGATAAAATTCATTAAGTAAAATTTGAAAAATAATATGAAAAGGATTTTCAATCGCAGTTACCCTAGCCAAAAAGAAATTCAACATCACTATGGTACTAGAAAAGCTACTAAGAAAATGGAGGATAAAATACAACGTCTCGAAGAACAGCATAATAAAGAACAAGCAGAGATGAGAATAAAGTTAGAAAAAATTGAAGCCAGCATTGCAAACTCACAAAAAAGTATGTTGCAGAAAATAGAGGACATGCTTAGGACGCAGGCTACCATTGGAAAAATTCATAAAAATCCTGTATCTTTCGATCAAGAACCTATGTATCCTTTAGGTTTCACGCCGGAACCGGTTTATCATTCTGGTATCACACCTGTGCAAATCCATGCTCGCACTTCAGCACTTCAAGAGACCAAACCTAATGAAAATCAACAAGTGGATCCTGCATCTTCAAGCAAAAGTCCGCTTATGTTAGAGGTGAAGATAGAAAGGCAAGATTGAAAGGAGAAGAAATTCCCTGGGAACGCATGTCTTTCCCTCCTTTGAAGTCCACATTCAAATCCGGTGGAATGGTTAATGTAGAACAACAGCTTGTTAATGCTCTTAAAGAAGAAAAGTTGACAAAAGATCAAAACATGGTTGAGGAGGCTATGGGAGGATTATTTATCAACATGATCACAAATGACCACAAGACTAGCAAATACTTGTCTGGAATTCACCCTTGTCTTCCTGGAGAAACACTTAACAATTGGACAGCTGAAGATCTCCCTGTAGTTTTTAGTATTAACTCAGAGTAATACTCGGAACCAACTTTCATGCTTTAGCCCAATAATATAAAAAGTTTTTGTTATCTTGTAAGGGCAATTATGTTAAGTTCACTTAATATCAAATATAAGAAGTTTTCTTAAAATTCTCAAATGGCAATCATTCTTTATACCTTACATTTTTACATTCATTATTTCTCATTCTTTATATTTATTTCATAAATTTACTATATCATTTCAGAAATATGTTCGATTTAAATTTGCAGGTGTCACAATGTTAATAGCATGATTATTCCTAAATTTAATCATGAGATAAATTTAGAGCGACCCATATGTTTGGAGGAAATCAATGAGTGTGAGGATGAAGTAGAATGTGACGTTCCTACCGAATTATTAAGACTGGTAGGAAAAGAAGATAAACAAATCTTACCTCACAAAGAAGAGATTGAGACTGTAAATCTGGGAACCAATGAAGAAATGAAAGAAGTGAAAATTGGTACTACTTTGTCAACCCAGATAAAACGAGAATTGATAAATCTCCTCCAAGAGTTCAAAGATATCTTCGCCTGGTCTTATCAAGATATGTCTGGTTTAAGTACAAATATAGTGGTCCATAAACTTCCGATCAGTCCAAAATATAAACCTGTTCAACAAAAGCTCAGACAAATGAGGCCCGAAATGTTGTTGCAGATTAAAGCGGAAGTGATGAAGCAGATTAATGCAGGTTTCTTACAGGCAGCCAAATACCCAGAATGGGTAGCCAACATAGTTCCAGTACCAAAGAAGAATGGGAAAGTCCGAATGTGTGTGGATTACAGAGATCTTAACAAAGCTAGTCCGAAAGATAGCTTTCCATTACCTCACATAGACACATTGGTGGACAATACTGCAGGACATGTATGGTTTTTTATGGATTGGCTTTTCAGGGTATAATCAGATAAAAATGAACCTTGAGGACATGGAAAAACAACATTTGTAACCATGTGGGGCACATTCTGTTACAGAGTAATGCCGTTTGGACTGAAAAATGCAGGGGCAATATATCAGAGAGCAATGGTAACTCTATTTCATAACATGATGCATAAAGATATTGAAGTATATGTGGATAACATGATTGCCAAGTCCCGAACCAAAGAAGAACATATTCAAAATTTAAGAAAGCTTTTCCAGAGATTGAGAAAGTATCAATTAAAGCTCAACCCCGCTAAATGCACTTTTGGGGTAACATCAGGGAAGCTTTTAGGATTTGTAGTCAGCCAAAAAGGAATTGAGATTGATCTAGATAAAGTACAACCAATTCAAGATCTTCCACCACCCAATACAAAAAAAGAAGTTTGAGGTTTTTTTAGAAGATTAAATTATATATCTCGATTCATTTCTCAATTAACTGACAAATATGATCCAGTGTTCAAGTTACTTCGAAAGAACAATCCTGAAGTCTGGAATGATGAATGTCAAGAAACGTTGGATATTATTAAGAAATATTTATCCAATGCCCCCATTTTAGTATCACCAGTGCCTGATAGACCGTTAATTCTCTACTTGACAGTTTTTGAAAATTCGATGGGATGTGTACTGAGACAACATGATGAATCTGGAATAAAAGAGAAAGCCGTTTATTATCTGAGTAAGAAATTTGCCGATTGTGAAGTTCGATACCCACCAATACAAAAATTATGTTTTGCCTTGGTGTGGGCTACTCAAAGACTCATACAATACATGCTATATCATACCACTTGGCTGATATCTAAACTTGATCCGTTAAAGTTCTTAATGGAATCACCAGCTTTGACAAGCAAAATGGCTAGATGGCAGATGTTATTATTCGAGTTTGATATTATATATGTCAACCAAAAAGTGATAAAAGGAAGTGTCATAGCTGATTTTCTGGCCAGTCGTGTATCAGGTGATTATCAATCTCTAAGTTTTAGTTTTTCAGATGAAGATTTGTTGTTCATAACCATGAACGAAGAAATCAGAACAAATGATGAATCTTGGAAGCTTTATTTTGATGGAGCATCCAACGCCTTGGGATGAGGAATTGAGGAAATATTAATTTCTCCAAAAAATATTTATTATCCTTTTACAAACAGATTGGAGTTCTTTTGCACCAATAACATGGCGGAATATGAAACTTGTGTCATGGGATTAAAGGCTGCCATAGAAAGAAAAATTAAATTTCTCAAGATATATGGAGATTCATCATTAGTGGTGTATCAAAAACGAAGAGAATGGGAAACGAAAGATCCCAAATTACTGGAATACCGAGATTTTACCCTTGAATTAGTGAAAGAATTTGAGAGAGGAAAATCAAATGGCAGATGCTTTGGCTACATTAGCTGCTATGTTTCAGGCAAATAAAAAAGTTGATATGATGCCGATCAAAATACAAGTATATGAAATTCCTGCACATTGCTACAGTGTGGAAGAAGAGGCAGATTGAAAGCCATGGTATTATGATATCTTGCAATATATCAAGTATCAAAGTTATCCACAAAATGCATCTGAGATTGATAAAAGAACATTGAGAAGAATGGTTGCTGGATACTTTCTTGATGGTGAGACTTTGTATAGAAGAAGCAATGATCAAATGCTATTGAGATGTGTAAATACTAGTAAAGCTAGAATCATCATTGAGGAAGTACACAGTGGGATATGTGGAACACATACAAATGGTCTTTCCATAGCTAGAAAAATAATGAGATATGGATATTATTGGGCTACTATGCATATAGATTGCATTGATTATGCAAGGAGATATCATAAATGTCAGGTATATACGGATAAGATTCATGTACCTCCATCACCTTTACATGTAATGACTGCACCTTAGCCATTTTCTATGTGGAAAATAGACGTCATTGTGGCAATCACACCAAAAGCATCAAATGGACATTGTTTCATCCTAGTGGCAATTGACTACTTTACCAAGTGGGTTGAAGCTGCTTCATATGCCAATATTAAGAGGTCTACAGTTTGCAAATTTATAAAGAAAAAAATAATCTGCCGGTATGGGCTACCAGAGAGAATCATTACAGATAATGCTCTGAACTTGAACAACAAAATGATGACTGAACTTTGTGCACAGTTTAAGATCAAGCATGCAAACTCAGTGGCGTATCGCCCAAAGATGAATGGAGCAGTTGAAGCAGCAAACAATAACATCAAGAGAATCATTACAAAGACTACTAAAACTTACAAAGATTGGCACGAGAAGTTACCTTTTGCTTTATATGCATATCGAACTACTCTGCGAACATCTACTGGGGCAACGCCTTTTTCTTTAGTCTATGGGATGGAAGCAGTCTTACCGATTGAAATTGAGATCCCATCACTTCGAATCTTGAGAGAGGTAAAATTGGATGAGTCTGAGTGGATCCAAGATCGATTTGATCAATTGAACATTATTGATGAGAAGAGATTGAAATCTATTAGTCATGGACAGATGTATCAGAAACGGATGATGAAGTCTCATGACAAGAAAGTACATCCAAGAGAATTCCAAGAGGGTGATCTAGTGCTGAAAAAAATCTTGCCTATATATAAAGATTTTTGTGGGAAATGGATGCCTAATTGGGAAGGGCCATATGTTGTAAAAAAGGCCTTTTCCGGAGGAGCGTTGATCTTGGCAGAAATGGATGGAAAAGTTATGAGAAACCCAATAAACTCATATTCTGTCAAGAAATATTATGCTTAAAGAAGAAAAAGAAAAATAACAAATGAAATGAAAAAAAGGAAAAGAAAAAAAATGAAAATAAATATATATATATATAGAAAATGAGGGTCAAGATGAAAACCCGCAAAGGGCGTCTTGCAACCAAAGAAAGGATTTGAGTTGAAAACCTGAAAGGGCTGCTCAAATGCAAGTTGATATTAGGCATCTGGCAATTAAACCCTCTTAAGAGTTTGATATTTTGGGAGGAACTTTACATCTACAAGCATTCTGGCAACGTTTGAGATCTTCCATACATAAGCTTACCTCAGTGCTCTAAATTATATCAAGTTGATTAATTTAGAAATACTTATGCTAATAATTTGTTGAGTCATTTAAATTTTTATCATTCCTATGTTTGCCATGACTTTGAATACATTTCTATATATTTTTTATTTATTCCAAGTTTATCTTTTTGAAATTCAATTTATTTTCGAAATTAAATTTATTCTTTCATATAAACATCTTGTAAATGGATTAACATAATCTTGAAACAAACAAAATATTTTTGGCTATCACTTTATGTTAATACTTTCAAGTGCATGGAATCCAAAGTAAGTCTTATCAGCATTTGCAATCATTGTTGAAAACAAAACAAGTTATTACTATCACAGAGTCATTTGGAAGCAAGTAAAACAGAAAAGCAGAAAAAAATTCTGGGCAGAAGCCACATGAAAGGATGAATGTGTTGTCAAATGTTTTACGAACCAGTAATTATGGTGCTGAACCAATGTTGCGATCATATGGTATTTCCATTTATTGATCTGAAATGAAATTTGTCTTCTTCAACACCAAGTTTTGAAGTGAGATATGATGAAGATTTTTCCACAAGAAGGGGAGTTGAAATTTTAACAACAAGAAACTAGTGGAGCCAACTAAGATTGAACAACAGATTGTTGTTAAGCATCTCGACATGATATGGTCTGAATGGCTTTGTTGGAGATCTGATTAGATGTGGAGACATGAAATGAATTAGGATAAATCCTCCTTATGATGTGTTTCAAGAGTCAAATCAGAATATACTGCTTTCTTAATTTATCTCTACTAAGTTTGGCCTATCTACATCTCTCTTCAAAGATGATAGATTTTTTCTTCAAAGATGACAGATTCTCTCTTCAAAGATGATAGATTCTCTTTTCAAAGAAGAAAGATTTATTGGATTTCTACTCAAGTTCAGAAAAAGAAAGCTAGTTTTATCAAAGACCAAATGGAGCATCAAGGTCATAGTTCTAACTACGACGAGAGTTCCAGTTTGAAATAATTATGACTAAGTGAAAGAAGACCGAGTTGGCTACTTTGAAATCAAATAAAGATGAAATTAACATTCATGCATCATATTTAGACATACCAAAATAGGGACATTTGCATTCATTTTATCCATGTTGAATATTTGACAGGAATTTCAAAGATTTTAGCAAAGATTTAAATCCATCACACAATGGATCAACATTTCCAGAAGAGTTCATAATGAGAAGAACTCATCTGAAGAAGGAAGAAGAAGTTTATAATGAGAAGAACTTGTTCAACCTTTTGCTCGAATTCATCACTTGATGGATCAACATTGCCAGGTAGAGTTCATAATGAGAAGAACTCATCTGAAGAGGAAGAAGAAGTTCATAATGAGAAGAACTTGTTCAACCTTTTGCATGACTCTATCACAGAAGGAGATAGATCAGCATTAATTTTTCCAGAAGAGTTCATAATGAGAAGAGCTCATCTGAAGAGGAAGAAGAAGTTCATAATGAGAAGAACTTGTTCAACCTTTTGCTCGATGCTATCACAGAAGGAGATATATCAACATCAACATTTCCAGAAGAGTTCATAATGAGAAGAACTCATATGAAGAAAGAGAAGAAGTTAATAATGAGAAGAATTTGTTCAACCTTGCCTTAATTCATCACATATGAAGCCAAATTAACAACCCCTCTTTTGAATATCAACATTTCCAAAAGGAGTTCATAATGAGAAGAACTCATCTGAAAAAGAAGAAGAAGTTCATAATGAGAAGGGCTTGTTCAACCTTTTGCTAAATCTTATCACAGAAGAAGATAAATTATCATCCCTAGTGGAAAAATGGAAAAGTTCATAATAAGAATAACTAATCCCAAAGAAGAATTTGTTTAACATTGCCATCATAATCAAGTGAAGTCAAATGGATAAAAAAACTTATTATCTTTTCGTCTTTGCCCTATTCTTGTTAACACAAGAATGAGCAAAGAGGGGTAGCTGAAGATACTAATTTTTTATCCATTTGTTTTTATTTTTAATATTTTTATTATTATTATTATTTTATTTATACTATTATTATTATATTATTATTAATATTATTATTATTATTATTACAAATAGGACAAAAAAATGCGGCCCAATACCCGAAGACCCATTTTACACCCAGACTGGTCCAAACAGACGGCCCAAACCCACCAGAAACCCTAAAACCCAACTAGGGCTTACATCTAAGCTTTCAGCCGTCTCTTCTTGTCAGCCATTGGATTTAACTTAGATCCAACGTTCCAGATGATTCCAGCAACAAACCCTAGGGTATCATAACCCTAGGGACACGTGGTCGCCACCTCTGTTGCCACCGATCTACGCCGTTCCACGACACTCTACACACTGCCACGACGCCAACAAGAGCCTCCAGAGGAAACAAGGAACGCCGTCCACATTGAGGGCTATGGTGAGTCACCACTATAGTTTGGTGACTCACCAAACTGCCACCCTTTTACCCGGTCCGAGACGAGCGCCGGTGATGGTTATAAAACCATCAACCGAACCTGCGAAGAAGACACAGACAGAGAGAAACAACGAACACCAACATCAAGCAACCAAAACACAACCAACAGAAAAAAAAGAGAAGAAACAGAACTTACTCTTGAAGCCTCAATCATCGCCGGAAGCACCAAACGTCGCCAGAGAACAGAAAATACCGAAGGTATTTTCTTAGATCTACTCCGATTAGGAGTCTTTTAGGGGAAACTAAGGCCAGATTCGGCCTTGGGAAGATCGAGGTGTTATTTTCGTGTAAAATAATATTTTCCGGCCACCGGAGGCGGTGGCCGGCGGAGGAGTTTACGGCGATAGACTGTGACCAGCCTTCCTCCGTTTGGAGAATCTAGAGAGAGACGAGAGAGTTTTGAAACTCTCTTAGTTAGAGAGAGAAGTAAGAAAATGAGATAATGACCCTTAAGGGTCGACCATATTCGGGTTTAAATACCCCTTCCCAAAAGATGCCATTTTGGGGATGGGTATTTGCGTAATTTTAAATGGGTAAATTATAACCGTTGTCATCCTATGTTTGAAAATTGCTATTTTAGTCACCGAAATCAAATCTTGGGACTTTTAATTCAGTTTCTTAATTTTAATTTTATTTATTTTAGTCATTTACATAAAATAATAGATAATTTTAGGTTAAATAATAGATTTAGTCCTCTAATTTTAATAATTAATATTTTAATCCCAAATAGCATGTTTTAATTTAATTTAATTTGATGTCCGAATTTTATATATGTTTATTTTAGTCACTAAATTAACAAAAATGTAAAATAGCATGTTTAGCCCCTGTGATTTTAAATAATTAATTATGAATTAAGGTATTTAATTTTAATAAGTTATAATTTAGCCATTAATTTTAACATTTTCATTTATTTTTAATTACAAGTTTTATTGCTTTTTATATTTTAATACTATAGTTTTAATTTTACTTATTTTAGTCACTGTTTAGTTTTATTTTAATTTTATATGTTTATTTTTAATATATTTAATTATTATTATTATTATTATGTAGTCATATAAATATATATATAATAAATAATTTTTATTTTTTTATTTTTTTATTTTTTATTCTATTTATAAATTTAATTTTATATAAATTACTTTTAAAAAAAAATCATATTTTAATATATTTTTTAATATTAAGAAAATGGTTGTCTTAAAGCACCTAGAAGTCATTTTCTGATATTTTTAATAAATATCATATTTTTATATTAATATATTTTTTAAGAGAAATATTTTATTAATATTTATTTATTTTTTTATTTTAAGAAATGGATGTCTTAAAGCACCTAGAATTTGTTTTCTGATATTTCTAAGTAAATAAATATCTTATTTATAAAAATATAAATATTTTCTAAAAATTATATTAATAAATTTGAAATAATAGAATTATGAATTAAGTATATTCTTGAATTCTTAAATTTCTAATAATAGAGACAATTTATAATTAATGAGTACCAATTTTGGGCGTTATAGGGGTGCTAATCCTTCCCTAAACGTAACCGACAATGAATTCTTTTTTATTAAATTTTTTTAGTTATACACATATCATTTTATCTTTTAAATTATGTTTTCTTAAAAACTATTTTAAAAGATTGTTTTTAGGTATTTGACCTACCTAACCCAAAAAGGTTAATGGCGACTCCCAAAACATTTTTTAAATCAAAATCATTTATTTATTCATTTTATTTTTCCCACCGAGTAAAAAAATTCGTGCCCAGGCAAAAACTGGTTACAACATGTTCTACACAGTGGGATAGAATGAATCACAACCACCTGATCAACATCAAATAACTTCGACAAAACATCACACTTCTAATTAATTGTATGAGGATCGATGAGATCAGCCACAGTTATGTAATTAATGTCAATATATCTGCTTTTTATTCAGCCATCTCCAAACCCTAACAACCACGGATTATTCCAAATATTTACCCGCTCCCAGAACTAATTCACTATCCAAAGCCTTTCTCGATTAAACCACAGCTATATAAACTTCTCCAAATGTAAGATGGATTAGACCCTAACTCAAAGCTAAAAATGTAACCCCCTCAGACCGATACGGGTAACCTGATCTAATCTGGAGTGTCACATTAGGGCCACCGGAGCGATCCACTGTAAAAATAGCGGAAAATTTAAATTTTTTATTAAAACATGTAACTTATAAAATGATTTATTAGTATGCAGAAATAAAATAGATTTTCAGACTCGTATATAAATAAAAATACAATTACATGCCCCCTAATCACATGTACCATACTCTGTAAGCAACGCCGGAAAAACTCCCTTACTGAATCGATAGTTGCGCTGGTATAATTCTTTTAGCCTGCATTGATGAGTAATAGACTGAGCTTCGGAAAGCTCAGTAATACAGAACTACCAGATGATGCTGAAGAACGTGCAGAGACAGATAAACATATATTTTCTTATCAGTTCAGACATCTACAGATATTTATGTTGAGCAGAGATCATACGGATATTTTAGGTAGTAACAGATATCAAATGTTTAGTTCAGGGAAGCATTTCAGATGTCTAGGTTCAGGAGATCAAAATAGGTTATCTAATGTGTTCCCGTAAAACCAGTAAAAAGATACAGATCTTTTAAAAACATATATATATACACCCCCATCCTTTCACAATCTGTTTGTGTAGGTTCCCCAGAACCATACACCCAATCCACTCAACCAATAAGGCCCTGAGCACAAAGCCGAGGAACCTGCAGAAATACTTCCTTAAAAAATACTCCCCAATTAAAATGGTTTTCCGTCAGTAAACAGAGATATCAGAAATCAAAACAGAATTCAGAACAAATATCAGAACATAATCCAAATCAGAAATCAGAAATCAGAACATAATTCAGGTCATATATCAGAACAAAATTCAAGTCGGAAATCAGATAAAATATTTATATAATTAGGGAACACACCAGAGTTTACAGATATTATTCAGAGGTACATGATAATCTTAACAGGCAGAGACATACGGATTTTCAGTATACCGATAGAATGTCAGAATTTAGAATCACTATTGGAAGAGTTCAATAAATGACAGAATCATCAGTTATTCAGAATATGATTTATCGGGATCATCTTATTCAGACAATTTTTGGAAGCTCTACGAAATCTGAAGGGTATTCAGAATCTTTACAATCTATGACAATTAATCCGATTATCGAATAACTCCAGATAAATAGCTTTCAGAACCAATACTTATCAATTTATGAATTCATTAACCTTACAAGGTATTCACTCTTTAGTACCAAATATTCTTATCCATAAATCATCTTCTGAGTAATCACTGAACAGATCTTAAGGAGACAAACAAGTATTCTAAAGGTTTTTATTTCATTTCCATGTTTCAACTATACCAGAAAATGTTGGTGTACTTGATTTATGGTTCATAATCCATAAAGATGTTACATCACATAAGTTCATCCGAGATTCCAAACGTATTCCAATCACTTACTTAAACCTCATTCCTTGAGGTTACTTAGTTTATTTAGCAGTCAAGTCTATTATAGTTATTTTAGGGTTTCTTATAGTAATTCAGACGTTTTTGAATTTCAGATACATATTGTACTTCCGTTCAATTCAATTTGGTAGTCGTAGTTGATTTGTCTATTGAATGTGATCTAGAGTTTAGCTGAGCTGAATACTTCCACAATTATCATCAAGCCACACTTGAGAAGACGAACACACATTCAAGTAATATCTATGTCGTCCAGGTACTGACATATCATTACGATTGATCAACTCACTTAAGTTGTATTCCATAACTTCTGAAGGTAGTCCAACACCTATGCTTATTTGGATTCCTTAATTAATCGAAGACATTTACTTAGTATAGGTCATAAGGGTATTTTGGTGTTCAATTTTATTCCATTCATTTCAGAGCTCGAGGATATCCACTCATTCCTGAGCTTGGTGATATTCATGGTCATTTGCATTCTAAGGGTATTCTGGTCATTTTACAGATCTATTGTAGTCCAATAATTCATTCCGTCTGATCTTATTATTAAATTTAAACTTATCATTTATGTCAGTCCCATCGAACTATTCTGACAGGTCCGATGTATTTCAATCATTTCTATAAATTTGATCTTATTATTTAATTCAAACGTATCATATTTTCCAGACCTTTCGAACAATTCTGACAAAAAAGTACCATCGATAATTAATTCTTAACTCGAAGATTTTCAGGTCAATTGTCTTCTCAAAAGTTACCAACAGGTTATTAGGAATTTTCTATACAGAGACAGGATCTTAACAATTAAATCTGTACTTTATCGAGTTAAGTACGAACCCTCAAAGTACTTTGTCATTCATGGTCAACTTGGACTATTTTTACCTTTTAAGGGCATTTTCGTAATTTCTTAACCAAATAATTTCGATTGTAATTCTTAATGAAAATAATTATAATCTAGAGATCCTATGATTAATTACTTTTCCGAACATTCTCTGGTCTTGAAATGATTCCTCAACAAACTTGTATATTGCATAAACCCTCTTGGGGTTAAAAATCGGTTATCCAAATTTTCTAAGCAAAACTAGCATTTTTTAAGCACATCTGTATTTTTATCAGATCAATAAGTCTTTTCAGAGTTATTAATAAATTTCCAGAGATAATTCTTGTCATTTTACAACATAGGGGTATTTTCATAATTTTTTCTAATCGAAGTATACTCATAATTTATCATCCAAGTACCTTTAACGAAATAAATTATAATCTACATATTCATGGTCGATTCCTTTATCACTTAATTCCAAAACTTGTAATTTAATTCCAACTGTCCTCCAATTCTTATAATAGTCATTTGAGCCATATTTAGTTACCTACTTTCTACCGTATTCGTATCGAGTGTAGAACTTCATTAATTACACATATGAGACCAAACATTTCCATTCATGCATTTACCAATACCAACATGTTCTATAAAACATAAAGATGTAGTAATATATTACCTCGATTTCTGTGCAATACTGATCGACTATTAAATTCCATTTAAACGCCCTTGATCTTGAAATCATCTTCCAATAATTCTTCGGATACATATCAACAGAAATTACATCAAAATGGACCTTAATTCCGAAAAACGGATCGAATCGAGTGATAAATCAATCAAAAATAGATTACCGGATTCGAGTTTGGTGAAACGGCCCCCAAAAATGAATTCGGGACGTCGAAAACATAAAATATGACTTTTCAAAAATTTTAACTTTTCAGTTAAAGTCAAAGTCAACGGGTTTGACTGGTAATTTCGAGGTCTTCAGGTCCGAATTTCAAAAAACGGACTGCGGAATTGGACTCATAACGTCGAAAAATGTCAGGATAGGTATATCCGAACAAAGTCAAAGGTCGTTTGATGCCCGGTCAACACCAGTCAAAGTTATGGTCAACAGTGGTCAACGCCGGTAAACGGTCAACGCAGGTCAACGGTCAACAGTCAACCGTTTTACACAAATATCACCCTAACATAAATTAATTACAAAATTAGCCACCTTCTACAAATATTTACAAAACTAACACCCGAATTTTACACAAATATCACCCTAACAGAAATTAATTACAAAACTAACACCCCCTACGCGCAGTGGCGGCGCGTGAACATTGATACGGTGTCGGACAATTCCCAGAAAAATTCCTAATAATTATTTTAAGGCATTTTGAGACATTTACCGAGCTCGGTTCACAATTTTGAACGACGGAGAGCTCGATTCCGAAATATCGAAAGCTTTGACTTTCTCACCCCTCCACTCGCCGGCGACGACGGAGAAACGGAGGACACTGGCGGACTTAGAACGATGCAAGGGACACGATGGTGCGAGAGGTGTCGAAAACGGATGGTCGGATCGTCGTGAATCGACGAAAAACCAACTGAAATCGAGTTAATACCGACGATACTTCCGACTGAAATTAACGACGAACGACGACGATTTAGAGCGAAAGGTTTGAGGGGTTTTGTTCAACGGTCAACAACGAACACGATGGTGGTTTCGGTTCGTCGATCGGAGGTCGGACAACGAGTAGATCAGAATTCAAAGGAGGGTTAAAGAGAAGAAAAATGGGTTATAATTCATACCAAAAGAAAAATGAGTAAACCATGAGTTTAGCCGTTGAATTTCTTGCACTTCTTAAAACGGTCTACCAACTTTGAAATTTTACAATTTAATCTACCGTTTTCTCCCAAAATACCAATTAAAAGCACCACTTTATAATTTTTAAAATTTTTGCCCTAAATTGGGGTGTTATAAAAAAAATTGAGTTATGTATTCCGGCCGATTAACCTTAGGAATAAGTACGATATGAGTTGTATTGATTAGCCCCACGTTAACGCTTTCATTCAGAATGGACAAAAAAATGAGGTAACATCATCTCCTATCACATGCCAGTACTTTTGATAAAATAAAGCCGAAAATCGATCAACAACTGAGACTTTCAAAGGAGACGTACCTTTCACAGCTTGCCATATTTCCTCGGCCTGGAACGGAGAAGTCGAGATCGTTCATCGCATCACTAACACATGGTTGGATTTCATCAAAAATAGGAGACGCTGTGGCAGTGGATGAAGACTGAAAAAGCTCCTGGAAATAATCAGTGGCCAGATGCAGCAATCCAGGGTTATCAGCTATCCAATACCCACATGAATCATACAACCCCTTTAAACTATTATTCTTCCTCCTGTAATTCGCATAATTATGGAAAAACGGGGTATTTTTATCCTCACGGTGAAGCCAATTAATCCATGCCCTTTGCTCCCAGTACAATTCTTCTCTATCTGCTTCCATATTAAGACCCAATTTTACCTCAACTAGCCCCTGCAAACTATCTTCATCTGGATTGGCATTAGACAATTCCTGAAGCCGTACTTGAAGAGATTTTTTTCAGTGCTTAGCATGATGCTTTCGACTGCGATTCTACGCTAAAAATGAACGATCCAGCCTATCCAGGCGATCTAGAACAGCCTTTGCAGAATTCTCCCAAAAGGATTTTATAACATGCTCAGTTTCCTCCTATAGTATTCAGTTCGCGTCAAACATAAAGAAAGCAGGTTGCTGAGCCACACCATTAAACTGATACTGCCCCGTTTCATTGAGAAGAGGACAGTGATCGAAAATCGAATGGCTTAGGTGTGTGACCGAATACCCCCGAGAACATAGCCCACCAGCTTGGATTTGCCACCGCCCTGTCAAGACGCTCACGGATATTATTCCCCGGCAACCGACCCTTTTCCTACGTGTACCAGTTTCCTTTGAAACCCAAGTCAGCAAGGTCACAATCACTCAAAGCATCCCGAAAACTTGCCATGTTTTGCTCTGATCATAACCGAGCACGCTACTTCTCAAAAGAGTAACCCAACCATTAACCACGACATTGATTGATCAGAGCCTAAGCGTCGCAACAAATTCCATGATTTAGATCGATTACATTCAACCGAGTTTCCATAGAAGCCATTAAAACGCCTGACTACACCATCGTTTTCCTTAATCACAACATCAATATGCGATTGAGAGTAACTCCGAAGCTCAACATCCCAATCTGTCTTCCACCTTAAAGAAAATATTTTTAAAGTTAAGATAATATTAAAATATATATTTTAGTTAAAAATAAAATATATTTAATAAGTTAAGAAAAAAATAAAATATATTTTTTAATGTTAAGATATGAATTTAATTTAATACATGAATTTAATATTAAAAATTTAAGATTACATTAAGATAAAAACATATATACTACGTGTAGTCTACTTCAAACCAAACAATCAACTTGGCTCCTGCCCTATGGACATAGGTTTGACTCCCATGGTCCTCATTCTTCAATGCCGATTTTCTTTCCGTCAGAGTGTGACGTGTTGTGACCGTTGCACTAATGACACATGACATCATTCTTTTAGAATTTAAATTTTTTAAAATTAGGATCATTTAATAGTTTATATAAGCAAGAATGACTAAATGCACAATTATAACAATTTTATTAACTGTCACATCAACACTTCCATTAAATGTTAACGACAAGTGGTTTGATTGAATACATTTAAATAGTTGGGTGACTTGATTACAAAATTTCAAAAATAGTAGTTAAAATGACAAGGAGCAATAATTAGGTGTTACTTATATAGTTTACCTTAAGGGTACGTTTGGTTCACGGAATGTAAGATTACCTTTGGGAATAAAATTATTGGAATATAACATTACTCTGTGAATGACGTATTACCTTGTTTGGTTTGTTCAGCAAGGATATAAAATTACATTGTTTGGATAGAAGAATATAAGATTATTTGGATGCATGTTTTATCAAATTATCCTTCTGATATATGTTTTTTTAACAAGTTAAACTTTAATACTAATTATAAATTTTTGAATGAAAATATATAAAAATATTTTAATTGTTACACTATCCAAGTTTAAAGGAAAAAAAATACATTTAACATATAATTAATATAATTAGTATATCAAACTTATATTTAAAAATAATTTTCGTAAGTATAATATTCATTTATATAAAACATAATATAATATAAAAATAATACTATGGTCTCAAGTGGACAAATATATTATTTTTCAATGTGAAATATCTACTTTTTAATAACTCAAAATTAAATATAATTTTAAATAATTAATTTATAATAATAACATTTTCACCTCATAAAATTATAAAATGATTAATATACATGTATTAAAAATATAAATAATTCTAACTACTCAAATTTATTAATATTTTGCTAAATTAAACTCTTTGTATATTATTATTATTATTAAGTTTGTAATTTTGAGTAAAACACGAAGAACAAAAACTAAGAAGGATCCATATAAAAAGAATTCATTATTTTAGGGGTATTTGTGTCCAAAGTGATGAGAATTGTTCTTTACCTAAGAATTTGAAGGTAGGATATTTTTTATAGACTGTAATTGATTTTCTAGAAAATAGTTTGTGTAAAACGAATTACCTAAAAACTGTATTACGTAAAAATGAATTACATGAAAACTGTTTTACGTAAAATGAATTACCTAAAACTGTTTTATGTAAAATTAATTACATTTTCTAAGAAATAGTTTTCGAAAACTATTTTACGGTGTTTTGATGATATTGTGTAAATCATTTCACTAATTGTTTGATACACTATAATTAATTTTATAGAAAATGATTTACATGAAATGAATAAAGTTCGGTACAATTAATATTTTCAAAAAAGTTGATTCAATTAATGATTAAAGAAAAAAATTTGATTTATTCGGTTAATGGTAATTCAATTAGCTAGGTGGTTGAATTAACCATTTGAACATCCTTAATTTTAATTATTAGTATTTTATTAACATAATACTAAATTATTATATTAATATAAAATATATAAATTAATATTACTCAATATTAATAATTTAAAAATATTATATTTATAAAAATAATAGATAAATATTAACAATTTATTACATATTACTAAATTAAAAATATAATATCATATATTATTATAATATATCTTAGTATATATTAGTATAATATTATTAAAATTATATTTATAATTAATATTTTAATAATAATTTTTTTATTAAAATAATATTAAAATATTAATTTCATATTAAAAGTATAAAATAATATTTTTTTTGAGTGTTTATACTCTGAAGTGAAAAGTTAGGAAAATATTTTACGGAAAATCATGTTAGGATTTTTGATGAAGCTCAAAGATCAACTTAAATTATTGCCAAGAAGGGGTGAATTGTCTTTTTGATAATTTTAAGAGTAAGGAGATTTAAGCTGATATAAAAATGATGCACAAGGATTTATAGTGGTTCGACTTTCTCAACCAAAGTCTACATCCACTACGTAATCTCCTCACTTATGATTTTTTTAAAAATTCCACTAATTTGTTTTTTCTTTTTCAATGATCAAAAGTAACTTTTACAAACTCCCTAGCTTTTCAAAGGCTTAGCTAGAACCAATACCCCTTTACAAAAAGAAAGGAAATGTAAACAAGAAAACCATTACAAGGTATGTGTTTACAAATTAAAGCTCACAAAACACTAATATTTACAAGAGAAAGCAAATGAAGAGTGAAAAATGTTTCTTTTGTGTTTGAATGCTTGGATAGGGGTTCTCTAATCTTCTTCATGTGTCTTGAACTTATATTTATATGTTGGAATGTGTTTGTGGTCGTTTCTAGCCGTTGGGAGTGATTTGGAGCCGTTGGAGATGTTTTATATGCAAAATAAAACTGCCCAGTACATGGAGTATCGATACTCCTTTAATGAGTATCGATACTTCCTTTATTATTTTTAAATAAAACTAGCCGTTACTAACCGTTGGGCCTGACGGTATCGATATTGTACTCATAGTAAAGTAGTATCGGTACCCCCATGGATATTGATACCTATTTTGCATTCTGGAATTTGAGCAATACTGGTAGTATCGATACTACATTGAGAGTATCAATAGTTCCCTTACCTTTAGTATCATTACCACGTGAACAATATCGATATTGTTCATGCAATATCAATATTGTAATAACAGTATCAGTATTACTTACTCAGAAAAGCATTTTGTGCTCAAATTCACTTTCAATGGACTTTAAATTATTTTTGAAACCTTTTGAAACCTTTGAACAAATTCAATTCAAGTCTAAAAATATTTTGCCTTAATTTCTTATATCAAAATATTATAAAACATGGTTCAATAATCTCCCCTTTTCGATATAACAAAACATTTGAAAAATTATTTTTGGCAAAACCCCCTTAAAAAACATTTAATGAAAAAAGAGCAAAATTTGGAAAACATTAAAGCTCCCCCTTTTTCATTCTATAAATTGATTTTTTTCAAAGTCATACTTCTCCCCTTTTTTATATAAAAAATAATTCAACTTTAAATTTCAAAAATAACAATGGAGAGTAAATGGTAAATTTAGTGAAAAATCAAAATGCTCACCCTCAATAAAAGCATTCCAAACAAAAGGTTTTACTTTTGAATCTTGACACTTAAACAAAATTGAATTTCAACAAAGATGAACAAACATGTTAGTAACACAAGAAATTCAATATTATCCAAGTCTAAAATACTTTATGCATTACCAATTGTTGAATTTAAGTGCATGTGCATAAAGTTATCTAAAAATGTTATGCATTTAAAAAATTAATATCAATTGTTAGAGATATATCATTTGAAATAAGTCACATGCATAAATATTTAAATTAAGGTAAAAAATTTTAAAAATATTTGTAAAAACAAATCATTTGAGAAATTGATATCGATTGTTAGATAGATATCATTTGCATTTAAAACCAATTTTGACCAAAATTCATTATGATGAACTAAAAATTATGAAAAATCATTAAAACTTTAAAATATTCATCATAGTACACTTTTCAACATACATGAGAGGAAAAACAAAGCATAATCATTTAAGATCAAAACTCATGCATACTTAAAACTAAATGAGCAACCAATTGTGCAAAATTAAAAAGCTTTAAGCTTAGAGGTTACTCATTCCTTTTTAAGTGTAGCTAGAGCATTTGAATATCTTCATTTTCATCACCATTGCTCCCACACACCACAAGGGACATTCAATTGGATTTTGGTATCCAAATTGCTTTGGATCATTTAACGTTAGTTTATATTCCCCTGGTTTCTTTTGGAACCCATATTTGTTTAATTTTAAAACGTTCTCCTTTCTTTAAAGGACAAGTATGTTCCAAATGACCATGAAAATGACAATGTGAGCATTTTGCCATTTTTAAGCATAATGAGTTATTTTTAGAAATTAGTTATTTTTCTTTTATTAAGCTTTCAAGCTTAACTTTTAAATCAATTTTTCTTTTCTAAATCATTGATTTTGATCTTTGAAAGCTCTAAATCATTTTTCAAAGTTCCATTTTGTTTTTCAAAATCAACTTTTGCTTTCAAAATCAAATCATTTTCAACTTTAAAATTCAAAATTAATTTCTTATATTTGGAATTCATGGTCTCAAATTCCAAATACAACTCATTATAAGCATCTTGTAACTCATCAAAATAATATGAATTTAATTCATTTGAGTTAGAAGATACCCTTGAATATTCTTAGATGGCCATGAGGCATAGGTTGACTACTTCATCTTCATCATTGGAGTCATCTTCATCACTCCAAGCCGCCACAAATGCCTTATTTTTACTTGATCCATTCTTCTTTAAGAGGGAAGAATCATACTTTACATGCCCCGTTCTTTGACAGTTGAAGCACACCGGGTGACTCTTCTTTTTGTTTGATTTATGCTTCACTTCATTAGAGTTTATGAATCTCTTGAATCTTTTTGAAGAGTTTGGCCATCTCTTCTTTTTCATCATCATCTTCATCCACCTCTTCATTTGTATCTTGATTGCTTTCATTGGTGGATTTGAAGGCATTGTCTATCTCTTTCTTCTTGTTCTTATTTTCTTCATCATCTTCTTCACCATCAACTCATAAGTGAGAAGAGAACCGATAAGCACATTAAGAGTGAGTGGCTTGAGGTTCTTAGCTTCGATAATCATTTTCGTCTTTGATTGGCAAGACTTTGGAAGAGAGTAGATCATCTTCCTCATAAGCTTATCATTAGGGATTACTTCTCCAAATCCCTTAAGATCGTTGACAATCACGGAAAATCTATATGTCATAGCTTTGATGACTTCATTAGTTTCATCTTGAAATTCTCATAGCTATGGTTGAGAAGACTAATCTTGGTTCCCTTCACTTCATCGGTTCCTTCATGAGTGGCTTGGAGCTTGTCCCAAATCTCCTTGGCATTTGAACAAAAGAAGACTCTTCCATATTCATTTGGGCCTAATGCACAAAATAGAATGTGCATAACTTTTGCATTGAGTTGGAACTTTTTCTTCTTTCCATCACTCCAATTATTTATCTCACTGGTTGGAATGAAGTATCCTCTAATGATTGAGTTCCAAGCTTCTAGATCGTTAGCTTGAATAAAGAGCATCATCATTTTCTTCCAATAGACATAATTTGCTCCATTGAAATAAAGTGGCTTGTTGACCGGTTGAGAGTCTTCAATGTAGTAAGAGCTGGAGGTCCAAGCCATCTTTTCGTCGGTTGCATCGGAAATTGATAGAGCTTCTTCTAGGATCGTCTCAAGGTTGTTAAATCTTCCAATGAGTCAATCTCTGATACCAATTGTTGTGATTTATAATGAAGCTCAAAGATCAACTAAAAATATTGCCAAGAGGGGTTGAATAGACTTTTTGATAATTTTAGGGAGTAAGAAGATTTAAAGGGATATAAAAGTGATGCACAAAGATTAATAATAGTTCGACTTTCTCAACCAAAGTCTACATCCACTACGTAAGCTCCTCACTTAGGATTTTCCAACAAATCCACTAATTTGTTCTTTCTTTTTCAAGGATCAAGAGTAACTTTTACAAACGCCATAGCTTTTCAAAGCTTAGCTAGAAACAAAACCCCTTTACAAAAAGAAAGGAAATGTAAACAAGAAAACTCTTACAAGGTAGGTGTTTACAAATTAAAGCTCACAAAACACTAATATTTACAAGAGAAAGAAATTTAAGAGTGAAAATCGTTTCTCTTGTGTTTGAATGCTTGGATAGGTGTTCTCTAACCTTCGTCAAGTGTATTGAACTTGTATTTATATGTTGGAATGTGTTTGTGGCTGTTTCTAGCCGTTGGGAGTGATTTGGAGCTGTTGGAGATGTTTTTTCTACAAAATAAAACTGCTAGTACAAGGAGTGTCGATACTCCTTTAATGAGTATCGACACTTTCTTTATTATTTTAAAATAAAAGACTAGCCGTTGGGCCTGACAATATCGATACAATGCTCATGGTATCGATACTACTATATAAAGTAGTATCGATACCCCCATGGGTATCAATACCTATTTTACATTCTGGAATTTGAGCAATACTGGTAGTATCGATACTACATCGAGAGTATCGATACTTTTCTTACCTTTGATATCGGTACCACATGAACAATATCGGTACTGTTCATGCAATATCGATATTGTAAGAACAATATCAGTACTACTTACCCAGAAAAGCATTTTGTGCTCAAATTCACTTTTAATGGACTTTGAATTATTTTTGAAACCTTTTGAAAACTTTGAACAAATTCAATTCAAGTCCAAAAACATTTTGACTTAATTTATTATGTCAAAATATTATAAACCATAGTTCAACAAATCAGATGGTAAAACAATTTACAGAAAATACAAAGGAACAATGAAAATGAATTAAATTGAAAAAATCAATTACAACTATGAAATGCTCGAAAATGTTTTCCATTAAACCAGTTACAACTATCAAACACCGCTACGCTAAAATATATCATATCGGCGTTTCAGGCTTTTTCTAAACTAAGGGTACTTTTGTCAAAATTGATTAATATATCGGATTTGACTTTGGACTACACCAATGGCTAGAATGCGCTGAGAGCTTCCAAATAGAATTTTTGACTAGTGAAATTAAGAGCCTGGTTGCCATAAAATGTATTTAAATTTTTTTCAAGCAACTCGTTCTTTACCTTGAAAATGGAAATTATCTAGAGAAGAGAAATGCAATGAATATGAAAATAGAAAGACTGTAAAAATAAAAATAAATGCATGTGAAAATATCTCAAAAAATAAAATGACATGAAATACAAATACTAAATCTGAAATTCCTAGCTTTACACATAATACAATTAGATAAGAATGTGGTTTAATTGTACACTTTCATGAATGTTTTAAATCTATAAGTGCAGCCACACATTCAGATGCTGAACCCAATGCATTTAAATCATGTAACCAAAACTACTAGAGAAGGTGCAGAGCCAATATTGTTTTTAGAGGGTCAAAATAAATTTACATTTTTTAAAATTTTAAGGGACCGAAGGAGGAATTTTCCTTGCAAGGTCTTTTAATGGCAATATGTAAGGAGTAAACTGTAAGATGAAATTTGAATTATTTATACGTTTTTTTTATCGTTAAAATAGTTGTAGTCAACGTCAACTGTGAAAATGAAAAGGGAAGACCTAAGCTTAATGATATACAAAAAAGGGAACAAATCGAATTTTCAAATGTTGCGTGCGCCTAAGGCGTCGGTCCACTTGCAACATCCGAAGAACTCCATAAAGAAGAAGCCAAAATTCTCAAAATATTTTTGTATGCATGCGTGTTTGGCGTTGCGTTTGCATTTGCAAAGAAAAACATGGTCACCATTTGATGGAAAACAAATCTCCTATTTTTTCTATGTATTTGGTTTAAAACCCGTAAGTTTCGCTGCTCCTTTGGCATTCTGTCTTTTTTGGTTTTCTTTTCTCTCCTCTGTTATTTTTATTTATTTCGTCGTTTAGAGCGCGACCCAGATTTTATTGTGGCTGTTTTAATGAGGTGTTAAGATTCTTAGCTTGGAAATCTCAACTGGGTATTTCTTTTTTCTCCTTCTCTTTCGATTGGTAATATTTTACACTTGGAAAAATTATGTGTTTTTTCTTTTGTTCCATTGGTGATTTATGTTTTGATTAATCCGAGTGGGAAAGTTGGTTTTTGTTCAAACTTAGTTTGATGTTGCATCGAAAATGGAGGAAAATTTGTTGGTATTTGACATTGGGCGTGGATGGGTCGTTTTCTTTCACTTTTCGCTGTCTCATTCTCTGGTTTATTTCCACGATACAAAATTTGAAGATATTGTTTTTTTTTCTTGATGTGTAATATCAAATTCAAACTTGTGGATTTGATTGTAATTGGAGGAAGTTTTGTTCTTTATACCATTCTTGTCTCACATTTTGGTTGCTTTTGATGTTCTTTCCTGCATTATTCATCTTTATATTTTATTGAAACTGGTAGTATTTTCATTAAAAATCTGGGAATGTTTCTTGCTTTCTTAGATGATCGTGTGATGAGATAAGGTAGTTTTAAGCAAACCTGGGTTCTATTTGATTGATGGCCTTCCTTTTGTTTGCTTAAAGATAACAAATTTCTGTTATAATAGCATTCATACAAGGAATTATCAAATTGTGTTGTAAGAGCATTCATCAAAGGAATTCGATTTTCAATGCATGTATGTTCTTGCTGTCTGTGGTGTCTGAATTTATTGTTTGGAGGAAGAATGATCCCTTTTATTATGCATTTGCTTTCTTCTTCTTCTTCTTCTTCTTCTTCTTCTTTTCCTACTGTGTGAACATCTCCAACATGGAAAACATTTAATCTTATTTTCATAGAACATAATTCCACATGTTGGAATCCCGAACGAGAAAGATTGAAAACGTTTTCCGTATTAGGATGTTGCTTTTCACCGGTTCTATCTGTTTATATATTGGTTTCACTGATCACAGTTTTGGAAGATTTTTATTTCATCTTTTAGAAATTTGAAGAACAAGAGATAATGAATAGGAAAAAGTCTTCTTACATGAACATTGAAGTGTTCCAGGCGGAACATTTATGAACAATCATCGCCATGGATATTGAGTTGCCCTGACAGAATGTAATACGATTGTAATTTGTAGCCAGATTTTTCGTTAAAAAGGTCAAGCACATTTGGAAATGCTACCTAGTAAATTTTTTGTTTTTATTGCTAAATCAATGAACGATGTTAGGAACTCTTCATAAAGTTTAGCCACTGAATAAAGAATCTGATTACCAAAGCAGTCTCGTTTTAATGATGTTCTGCATATGATTGAGTAAAATGCTTTCAGAGTGGTATGTTTATAATATGTTGTTCTTCCCGTTGACAACTAACCTTTATCCTCTATTGTAGGGAAATAGAGAGCGAAGCCTCTCAAAAGTAGATAAATATACAATAATTGCAGTAGTTGACAAGTAGCAATGGCTCCCGGAGGCAGTGCTTGCAAAGAAGTTGTTGAATCTCATTCCCCTGTTGCAGATTATGACAGTCCTTCAACAAAAACTGAGAGTAATACTACAAAGATGAAAAACGCTGTTAATTTTGTTGGAAAACATGGAATTCATTCAAACAACGGTGTTTACGAGCTCCTCGAGTGTCCTGTATGTACAAATCTGATGTATCCACCAATTCACCAGGTGTGTTCTGCATGCATACACTTCATTCCGTTTTTTTAGTGTGAAAGTGACTCAATTACTTAAAATTTTGATACTTTGCATTCAATCTTCTGTTTCAGTGCCCTAATGGACACACTTTGTGTTCCAACTGCAAGATTAGAGTGCAAAACTGTTGCCCAACATGCCGCTACGATCTTGGAAATATAAGGTGTTTAGCTTTGGAGAAAGTTGCAGAATCGTTGGAACTCCCTTGTAAATACCAGAACCTAGGTTGCCACGATATCTTCCCCTATTACAGCAAGCTTAAGCATGAGCAACACTGTCGCTTCCGTCCCTACAACTGCCCTTATGCTGGCTCTGAGTGCTCCATCACAGGTGACATACCTACCCTAGTTGCTCATCTCAAGGATGATCACAAGGTTGACATGCATGATGGATGTACCTTCAACCATCGATATGTCAAATCAAATCCACATGAAGTTGAAAACGCCACATGGATGCTTACTGTAAGTTCATTTTATGCAGGTTTCTTGAAACTGCAAATCTTGTGCTTAAAAAGGGTTTCTTTGACATTTTGGGCAGGTTTTCAATTGTTTTGGAAGACAGTTCTGCCTGCATTTCGAGGCTTTCCAGCTTGGGATGGCACCTGTGTACATGGCCTTTTTACGTTTCATGGGCGATGACAATGAAGCAAAGAAGTTCAGTTATAGTCTGGAAGTTGGTGCAAACGGCCGTAAGCTAATATGGCAGGGGATTCCGAGGAGCATCCGCGACAGTCATAGGAAAGTTCGTGACAGTCAGGATGGATTAGTGATCCAAAGGAACCTAGCTCTATACTTTTCAGGTGGCGATAGGCAAGAGCTGAAGTTGAGGGTAACTGGCCGTATATGGAGAGAAGAGTGAGAAAAAAAGCATGGCGAATCGAGGCAATTTCTTGTACAGTTTCAGAAAAATGTGATTTTGGCTAACAAATGAAAGCCTCCGTTTACATGGGGGTTTTCTTTCTTGCTGTATTTGTTACTGGTATATGTCGTCTGCTGACCGCCCGGCCACTGCTTTCTGCTGAAGTTTTAGTGTAGGAAATGATGAGTCTACCTGGAATTTGAGTCCTTAGAACTCCATTTTTGGCATCGTATCGATGCAATCGCCGTTGGCTTCATGTGAATCCATGTTCATTATTATCTATTTTATTCATTTTGTCTCAAATGTCGTTCAACTTTTTAAAACGGAGAACACACTGATAGGGTGAGGTATTATTTGGTTCATCTCACAACTGGAACACCAACATTTGACACATATCATTTTCATTTTCAGATTAATTGGAAATCATCACAAGGGGACACAAATTTTAGGAGACCTAAAATTATGGGTAAATTACAAATATCATCAATCAACTTTACCTCACTCCCATTTTAATTATTAAAATTTAATCACTCAACTTTTAATTATTCCTATTTTAGTCATTCCACTATTAAATCAAATGACATGGTTTATTTTATTAATATTTATGCTAGGACTAGAATAAAAAGTGAAAATCTAAAATTACAAATCATATCATCATAACATAATAGACTCAAACACTACACCTTAACTCTCAAGCACTTATTTATACACTCATCCTCGACGACCTCACCCACTTATTGATCTTTAAAATGTTAGAATTAATGCCCTAGATATATTGTATGGACATGAGATTTTGATTATTTTTTTTATCATTATCATTTACGTGTAATTTTATTATTAATATGTTAATATTGTTAATTATTCAAAATACCCGTAATCGATTATTATTGTGGGAACAATAATAAAATAAGATTGGTATGAAATTTGATAGATATTCATGAGATGAATATGTGAATGAAATTCAAATCAAATCCATATGTATTTGTTGAGAAGAAATATTGGATCGACTCGTTTTGATATTAATACATGGATTAAAGTTATATATTAATTTCAAACAATTATGTCATTAAATCCATAGACCTGAAATTATTATAGTTCTCAGCATGATGATTATTATGTTTTAACATAATCAAACGTTGTCTTTAATCGGACAATTATAAAGGTTATGTTGGAACATGACATGAATAATGTAGTGAGATGTGAGTTATTAAGATGAAATTTATCCTTCTTATCATAAGAGAGATATCTCAAGGCCCCTCGATGATTGAGACTGAGAAATGCATGATCGTTCTCAAATGAATTGATAGAGATCAATGTCATCGTTTAGTCAGTTCAATTAGGTATCTAGAAGCGGAAGATAGAGTGATATAAGGTTGACATTTTCCACACGTTATATTCTATCAAGATATCATGAGATAAAAGGATTATGACATGAGTTGTGTTAAGGTTGTACTGGATCATGAGGTTTTCATTTAACTTAGGTAATCATAATGTCTTGCTAGAGGCCACTTATGACTTGTTGGATCAAATTTTATTTTATCTACTGTGAACGTTAATTGAACCTATAGGATTGCACATTAAGAATGAATAAGAAGTTTGTTGTTATTATTCTTAATAATAATTTAAGATAATGAGATTATTTTAAATTATATTTTAAAAGAGTTATTTATTATTTGAATTTAAGAAGTTAAATTTATATTCTTTGACATAATATTTTATTTATTATTATTTCTTTATTTGATTAAAAAATAATATTAAATAACAAAAACTATTTTTGTGCACGAGAGTTTAACCTAACCCTAATCAAGTCATACATATATATATTATATGCACGAGAGTAAGGTTAATCACTCTTTACAACTGTCCAAATCCAAAACTACAAAAACTATTTTTGTGCATTCTATAACCATTAGTCATTCTTTCGTGTGTGGATACTTGTAGAGGGTGATCTTCTTTCAGAGAGACAACAATTTTAAATATTTAAAGAAGATTAGAGACATCACAGAAGGATTTTTGGAACCAAAGATTAAGGTGATCTCATGAATTTATTTTATCGTAGTTAGTATGTTATGCATGAGATTCTAGGATTAATCGAATTTATTTAAATTTTCGTTGTGTTTTCCGTGTCTCGATTTCCAACAAAAATCTTAGGTTCTACGGTGACTTCATTTCCCCTAGATCCACATACGTTCAAATCATCTTCTTCATTATTCGACGCCCTACCCCTCTTTGCCTTCTACAATGTGAAACTCAAAACTCAATCCTAGCAATCTATGCTCTCCTTTGGGCATCACAACCCTCTACTTTTTCCATTAGAGTCACACTTCATTTTACTAGAAGACCATCGACGATAACCCATACCTTCATCATTCTAAGTCCTAATACCTTTATTCGACTGAGACTCAACTCTGAGCACCTCATCACTCATTACCTTGTATCGCACACCACTATCACTCATCTTCTTGACACTCGTAAACACTATTGTGTTGAAAATTCAATATTAGCCTAAATAAGTTCTCACCTAAATTAATTTGATGTCATTGCTACATCAATTTAGTTTTGATGTCATTGCTTACATCAATTTGGTTAGGTGAAAATTAAGTATTTTTCTCATGTTTTAATTTCAATGGTTTAGATTATTTAGTGCTTATTTTAATGAGTGGTTTAGATTGTTTCTTGTAACCTATAAATACCCTACTTGTATTTGAGTTTTATCATCCAACAATCAAAGCTTAATTATAAGCATTTGAAAGCTTTCTTAAGAGTTCTTCCCTTTTGCAATTTTGTGAGATTATTCTAAAGAGAGTTTTTCTTCTTCTTAATCAATTAGAGTTTTTACTCTATTTTGATTCAACAATTGGTATCAGAACCACGTTTTTAAGGTCTCTTAAAATTTCAAGTATGCTCTGTGGCTGCAGTTTTTAACTGATCTTCCACATCAGAAAATATTTCTTGAGTTATTGTCGGGGTTATTACAAACCTTATGGAGCTTCTTTGTGTTTAGAGTAATTTAGTACTCTGCACGTTTGTTACTCAAGCTTGTTCGGTGTAGTCAAAGCCTTGCCGTTAAGATGGGTGATCTTCAAGTAGTTGGAGGAATCAAGAAGCTCAACAACGAAAACTACAACACGTGGGCAACATGTATGGAGTCATACTTACAAGGTCAAGACCTTTGGGAGGTTGTCGGTGGTGGTGAAGTTACACAACCGGTGGCAGAAGATGCCAATGGCATCTTGTGAAAGTGGAAAATTAAAGCATGCAAAACAATGTTTGCTTTAAAGACCACAATTGAAGAATAAATATTGGAGCACATCCGGGATGCTAAAACACCAAAGGAAGCATGAGACACTTTTGTTATACTCTTTTCGAAGAGGAACGATACAAAATTGTAACTTCTCGAGAATGAACTTTTATCAATGGCGCAACGCGACATGGTGGTTGCCCAATACTTTCACAAGGTGAAGTCGATATGCCGCGAAATTTCAGAATTAGATCCGACAGCTGCTATTGGGGAAGCCAGGATAAAAAGAATAATTATCCATGGGTTGAGACCCGAATATCGAGGGTTTATTACCGCTGTACAGGGATGGCCAACACAACCATCGCTTGTTGAGTTTGAAAATTTGCTTGCAGGTCAAGAAGCCATGGCCAAGCAAATGGGACGAGTCTTGTTGAAGGGTGAAGAGGAAGCGCTCTACACCAGCAAAAGCAGAGGCACTTTTCAGCGGTATACTGGCAGTGGATCTAAAAAGGATAGTGACAAGGTGAAAAATTACCAAGGAAATGGAGCCCCCCATTCAGGTGGAGCATCCAAGAATCGTTGTAATGGTAGAAAGTTCGATGGCAAGTGTTACAATTGTGGGAAGATGGGCCACATGGAAAAAGACTATTGGACCAAGAAAAAGCCTGTTGAAAGTAATACTGGTACTTCTAGTTTGAAGGAGAATAGTGAAGGTGGTTGGGATGCTGAAGCGTTATTTGCTATGAAAGAAGAAGAATTAGCTCTCACGGTAACAACACCAGAACGGATTGACTACAAGAATGATTGGATCGTAGATTCTGGCTGCTCAAATCATATAACGGGTGACAAACAGAAGTTGCAAAACCTGTCTGAGTACAATAGAGGTTGTGTGGTGGTAACAACTGACAACTCAAGGTTACCGATAACTCACATCGGTAAGACAATAGTTACGCCTCGATATAACACTAACCAGGTGCAACTCTAAGATGTTTATCATGTCCCATGAATGAAGAAAAATTTGCTATCTGTGGCTCAACTAACATCATCAGGCCATTATGTCTTATTTGGTCCCCAAGACGTGAAGGTTTATCGTAACGTCAACATCTTAGAAACACCAACAATGGAGGGACAACGTTTGGAGTCAATTTACGTGATGTCAGCAGAGTCTGCATATGTAGATAGGATAAGGAAAAATGAGACATCAGATCTATCTCACATGCGGTTAGGTCACGTTAGCTATTCCAAGCTAAGTGTGATGGTGAAGAAGTCGATGCTTAAGGGGTTTCCTCAACTAGACGTGAGAACAGACACGGTCTGTGCGGGATGCCAGTATGGTAAAGCACACCAATTACCATATGACGAGTCGAAGTTTAATGCAAAAGAACCGTTGGAGTTGATTCATTCTGATGTGTTCGGACCGGTTAAGCAACAGTCAATTAGTGGTATGCGGTACATGGTAACATTCATTGATGATTTCTCCAGGTATTTGTGGGTTTTCTTTATAAAAGAAAAATCTGACACTTTCTCTAAGTTTAAAGAGTTCAGAGACTCAGCTGAAGGAGAAGTGGGAAAGAAGATATGTTGCTTGCGCATAGATAACAGAGGAGAATATAGATCAAACGAGTTCTCTCAATACCTAAAGGAATGTCGAATATGTCATCAGTACACTTGTGCCAACACGCCACAACAGAATGGTGTAGGAGAAGGAAAAAACTGACATCTTGCAGAAATTTGTTGAAGTATGCTACATGCAAAGAATGTACCTGGAATGTTTTTGGCTGAAGCAATGAGGACTGCATCCTTTGTGATCAACAGACTTCCTCAACCAAGGTTAGGATTTGTTTCACCCTATGAGAAACTATGGAACATAAAACCTACAGTTAGCTACTTTCGAGTATTTGGCTGTGTATGTTATGTTTTTGTTCCTGATCATTTACGGAGCAAATTTGACAAGAAAGTTGTTAGATGTATCTTTGTGGGATATGACAACCAGAGAAAGGGGTGGAAATATTGTGATCCAATTAGTGGAAGATGCTACACGTCACGAAATGTGGTATTTGATGAAACATCTTCTTGGTGGTCCTCAGAGAAGGAGGTGTTGCCAGATTCGAGAGAATTTGGAGACAAGCTACTACAAAAGATAGGGGAGCATACTGTTCAACTCCAAATAAGTTCAGATGAATCAGAAGATCCAAATGGTAATGATGTCGAACAAAGAGTCACTCAGAATCCTTGGCAAACTGGCGTGTATCAACAACCAAATGAAGAAGGTGGGCCTAGTGAAACAGAAGAATCAATTCCATAATCTCAACTCCGAAGGTCAACAAGAATACGAAGGCCAAATCCTAAATATGCCAATGTAGCTATAATTGAAGAAGTAATAGAGCCTGACACGTTCGAAGAAGCATCGCAAAGTTCTGAGTGGATGACAGCTATGAAAGAAGAGATCGATATACTTCAGCAAAATCAAACTTGGGATCTTGTGCCAAAGATAAAAGATGTGAAATCCATATCTTGCAAATGGGTTTACAAGATAAAGCACCGTCTAGATGGGTGAATCGAGAGGTACAAGGCACGATTGGTAGCTCATGGTTTCTCTCAACAATATGGACTAGACTATGATGAAACATTTATTCCAGTGGCAAAACTTATATCCATACGAGTCCTACTTGCACTTGCAGCCAACAAAGACTAGAATTTGTGGCAGATGGATGTGAAGAATGATTTTCTTCATGGAGAACTAGATCGAGAGATCTACATGACCCAACCAATTGGTTTTCAGAGTCAAGATCATCCTGAGTATGTGTGTACACTGCGAAAAGCACTGTACGGATTGAAACAAGCACCTAGGACGTGGTATGGTAAGATTGCTGAATTTCTAACAAAAAGTGGCTATTCAGTAACACCTGCAGATTCTAGCTTGTTTGCCAAAGTCAATGAAGGTAAGCTAGCTATCGTGCTAGTGTACGTGGATGACTTAATCATAACTGGTGATGATGAGGAAGAAATTCTTCAGACAAAGGAGAATTTATCAGTTCGTTTCTAGATGAAGGAACTTGGACAACTTAAGCACTTTCTTGGTCTAGAGGTTGATCGCACACACGAAGGAATATTTCTGTGTCAACAGAAATATGCTAAAGATTTGTTGAAGAGGTTTGGAATGCTCGAATGCAAGTCAACTTCAACGCCAATGGAACCAAATGTCAAAATGTGTACACATGAAAGAAAAGATTTGAAAGATGCAATAATGTATCGACAATTGGTAGGTAGTCTAATATACTTAACTTAGACCCGACCTGACATTTCTTATACAGTTGGTGTGATGAGTCGATATATGTAAAATCCAAAGAAGCCTTATTTGAAAGCAGTTCGATGAATACTGAGATATGTGAAGACTACAATTGACTATGGTCTTTTGTACAAGAAAGGTGAAGACTGCAAGTTAGTTGGTTATTGTGATGCTGATTATGCAGGAGATCATGGCACCAGGAGATCAACAACTGGGTATGTGTTTAAGCTTGGCTCCGGAACAATTCCTTAGTGTAGCAAGAGACAACCAACAATATCATTGTCAACCACTGAAGTTGAGTATCGAGTAGCAGCAATGGCAGCTCAAGAGAGTATATGGTTGATATAGTTGCTGAATAATATACATCAACTAGTAGATTATGCAATTCCTTTGTACTATGACAACCAATCGACAATTCGACTGGCGGAAAATCCTGTTTTTCATGCAAGAACTAAACATGTGGAAGTACATTACCACTTTGTTAGGGAAAACGTTTTGCAAGAAGAGATTGAGATAAGGCAAATCAAGACAGATGAGCAAATTGTTGACTTGTTTACAAAAAAGCTTGAGTGTTGGAAAGTTTGAACATTTCCGTCGTCAGCATGGCGTGATTCAAAGAATGGAGGCTAACATTGAGGGGGAGTGTTGAAAATTCAATATTAGCCTAAATAAGTTCACACATAAATTAATTTGATGCCATTGCTTACATCAATTTAGTTTTAATGTCATTGCTTACATCAATTTGGTTAGGTGAAAATTAAGTATTTTTCTCATGTTTTAATTTCAATGGTTTAGATTATTTAGTGCTTATTTTAATGAGTGGTTTAGATTGTTTCTTGTAACCTATAAATACCCTACTTGTATTTGAGTTTTATCATCCAACAATCAAAGCTTAATTATAAGCATTTGAAAGCTTTCTTAAGAGTTCTTCCTTTTGCAATTTTGTGAGATTATTCTAAAGAGAGTTTTTATTCTTCTCAATCAATTAGAGTTTTTACTCTATTTTGATTCAACATATTGTTCCCTCCATTGTCTTTGCATCCCGCATCATATCCACACTACAAAATTACTCCCTACCAATTTTATTGTATGCCTATTTTTTCCAAACCCAAGTCATCATCGTTAATCATCCTTAACCCGAGCATTCGAAACTCATTCAACTAACTTACTTAAACCACATTTGTTTCAATGGAAGTTGATGGAAATGATACGATGAAGGAGAATAGTGGGTGATTGAGGGGGGTCGATAAGTGGGTAAATTCGGTAAGGGTAAGGCCTTCAAGGATGGATAAAGAAGTAGGACGTTTATGATTTTGGATTTAGAGTTTAAGATTATGTGGTATGCTTTTGGTTTTTTTTAATTTCCCTGTTTATTCTAATCTTATGTTGCACAAATAATAATAAAATATGATACATCATAGAAAAATATTAATAAAATAAGTCATGTAATCTTATTGAGGAATAATTAAAATAAGAACAATTTGAAAGTTGATTGATTAAATTAAAAAAATTAAACTTAAATGACTAAAATAAAAGTGAGTAAAATCGAGTGATAAAATTTTAGAATTTACCCTAAAATTTAAAATATATACGTATTGAAACGTTAATGAAACCAATATCATTTTAGATTGAAATACTTAACATTTTCCTTTTTGGCATTTTTATTTAACCCCCCAAAAAAATAGTTATTAGGAAAGTAACCCCAAACAACACTAATTGGAAAAATACCCCCAAACTACCCATGTCAGGTTACCTCGTGTTCTACAAAACGAGTTTAAAGACCTCACGTACTACGCAGCACAAGACTCATCCGACCTGGAAGCGCTTTTCAGATAACCTAATTTAATATTAGGATAAAAGACCTTGCATTCTTTGTAACACAAGGTCCCAAGAATTTGAATTTATCGTGGGTAGTATTTAACAAACCTCGAGTCCTACAAAGTGTGAGGTACATGCATTTCTAACCCACAATGCAAGTCTTTATAGGCATGCTCGATGGGTATTTTTGGGTAGTTAATCTAATTTTTTTTTCGTAATTTATAAGATTAGAGACGTAGTATTGAAATTTATCTTTTAGTTGAGGCTAATATCGACACATACGAGATATTATTAGCGGGTTAAAAATCATATTGAAAAGGGTTCCAAAGCTAGTTTTATGCATAAAAAAAGCTAAATTGGTTTGATAGGCATATTCGAGGGGTTTTTTCAGGCAGTTAATATGAAAATTTTCATAACTAATAAGACTGGAGGCGTAGTATTGTAACTTATCTTTCAATTGAGGCTAGTATCGGCACATACTAGACATTCTAAGTGATGTAAAAATAAGATTGAAAATGGATCAAAACCAAAAGAAATTGAAAACTAACGAATCTATTTTGTTAATTACAAAAGTAATATAATAAAAAAACATAATTAATCAATACGAGGGCGTGATCGATCATGACATTTGTTCTTCATGTGTCCGGGATTCCTACAGATAGTGCATAGTTTCGGTTGTCTGATTCATTATTGATGTTCGACCAAATACTCGTCATAGTAAATCCGCGTTGACCGCAGACGACATTTTTTTACGCAGCATAATGCAAATTCTGACCGTATTGTAGGTTTATCATTAACTTCATCCGAATCTCATTTATTTCCAATGGAAGGACACTCGTATTGATAAACATTGAATACGGTTTCATGTAAGTATACCAGATTAACAAATTGTTTGTAGTGAATTTATACTGAAGAACAAGCATGTTGAAAACATTTTGATATTTCGATATAACAAATTAAGTTAAATGAATTTTAAGATTTTCCAAATGATTTTCTAAGTATATTCGATATAACTATTCGAATATCAAAACATTACTCCAAATCTTTTAAAGATCATTTTTAATCCTTACTCAAGTGTAAAATTAAGTTTTAATCTTAAAACAATTTCAACATAATTTTACAAAGTATTTCGAATCATTTCAAAGCTAAAAATTCCAGATTGCTCAGAAGGAACCGATTCCCCCCCCAATGGGGTACCGATTCCCCCCTGAATGGATTGGCTCCAAGAATTCCAGTATGCTCGGAGGGAACCGATTCCCCCCCAGGGGGTACCGATTCCCCCCTTGTATAACGGTAGAAATATTTGAATTTTACACTTAGGGAACCGATTCCCCATAGGGGGTACCGATTCCCCCACGCTCCAAACTGTTTTATTAATTGTTTTCACACTAAAACGGCTATATTATTTTCTCTAATCATCCCCAACGTTCAGAAGTGATTCAAGGTGTATTTAAGCAAGCTTAGAAGCCATTGATCAAGAACAAGAAACATCAAGCAACTAGAATCAAGAGAGAATCAAAGAGAAAGTATCAAACCTCAAGTTTGAGCATTTCAAGCCTATTTTTCATTCAATATTCATTTTTCTTTCAAGAACACTTATTGCGCTCAATTGCATTTATTCTTGAGTGTTCTTTATTTGTTCTAGAATTGTGCAAACATCTTACCTTGTGAGGTTTTCCTTGTAAGTTTGCAAATTTGTGTATTTCTCTTTGAAAAAGAGTGTGCTCAAGAATTTGGGGTATAATTCTTGAGGGAGCTATAACGTTACTCTTTGTCCTCAAAAGAAAGAACAAATTAGTGAATTTGTTGGAAAATCCTTAGTGTGGATAGCTAAGGTAGTGGACGTAGACTTTGGTTGATAAAGTCGAACCACTCTAAATCTTAGCAATTACTTTCAATTTCTGCAAAAGCTTCCACCAAAATTTTAATTGCCAATTCACCCCCCTCTTGGCCGATTCCGTCAATCGATTAACTCAACAATTGGTATCAGAGCCTCACTCATTTGAAGGTTTAATCGCCTCTTGAGTCGATCCGGGAAGAGTTAAATCGATAAAGATGGCGTCTACTTCCGGTTCATTCTCTATGGAAGAATCCAGACCTATTGACGTATTTCCACACTTCAATGGAACAAATTATCGTCATTGGAAGAGGTGTATAATGATATTCATCAAAGCATTTGATATGGAAGCTTGGATGATAATCAAGAAAGGATATTCCTCTCCTACTAAGAAGGCAAAGAAGTGGAGTGTTCAAGAACGGAAGGAAGCTCAACAAAATTCAAAGGCTATGCACATGTTGTGTTGTGCAATTGATCCTAATATTTATAAAGGAGTTTCTTCTTGTTCAAGTGCCAAGGAAATGTGGGGTAAGCTTGAGGAGATCTATAGAGACAAGGAAGATGAAGAACCAATAAAAGTGATGTCTCTATTAGCTCTCACAGAGCCAAAGGTATCTTCTAACTCAAATATATCAAATTCAAAATCTTTTAATGAGTTACAAGATGCTTATGATAAATTATTTTCGGAGTTTGAGACCATGAACTCCAAATAAAATAAATTGATTTCTAAATTTATTGCTAAAAATGATCTTCTTTTAAAAGCTAAAACAGACTTGGAAAATCAAAATGAAATATTGAGAAAGGAGTTACAGCTTTCAAAAATAAAATCTGAAAACTTTGAAAAAGAAATTTTCAAATTAAACAAACTTCTTCTAGAAATGAAAATGGATTTTGAAAATCAAAATGAAATCTTGAATAAGGATTTAGAACTCTCAAAAATGAAATTTGAAAGTATTGAAAAAGAAAATTTCAATTTGAAAGATAAGCTTGAATGTTTAACAAGAGAAAAAGAGATCATTCTAAATAATTCATCTAGTTCAATAATGATAATATGTTCACATTGTCATTATCATGGTCATAAGGAACATACTTTTCCTTTAAAGAAAGGAAAAGGATTTAAAATTAGACAAGTATGGGTTCCAAAAGGAACAAGAGGCATTGAAACTAATGTTCAAGGATCCAAAGCAATTTGGATACCAAAATCTATTTAAATGTCTCTTGTAGGTGTGTGAGAGCAATGGTGATAAAGATGATGATATTCAAGATGCTATAGCCACACATAAAAAGGGAATGGGTAACCTCTAAACTTAATGTTTTTATTATTTGGTTGCTCATTTAGTTTATGCATGCATGAGTTTTTAAAATGTTGAATTATGTTTTATCTCATGTATGTTAAAAAAAATATTGTATGATGAACATGGTAATTTTTTTTGGTAATGTTTTATACACTCTATTTCATCATATTATTTTTTGGTCAAAATTGTTTTTAAATGTAATTGATATCTCTTTAACAATTGATATCGATTTTTCAAAAACTTTGGTTTTGCAAAATTTTGACCTGAAATTTTTCTTAATGTTTATGCATAGATTTTTGTTTAAATATTATAAAGTTTGAATGCATAACATTTTCAAAAACTTTATGCATGTGCTCTTAATCTCTATAATCAACATTGCATAATGTTTTATATGTGAATGGGTTAAAAGCATAATCTTTTGAAAAGTAAATTTGATAAAAGATACAATGTTTTATTTTAAATGATTGCAAAATTGATTGACATTGCATCTATTTTCGATTATGCTTGTTGGTCATAAAATAGGGATATATACATGATGCATTTAGATTTTATTGATATGACTATTTTGTGCCTAGTTGCTAGGGATGAGCATGATAGTTGGTTATGGCATAGGAGACTAGGACATGTTAGCATGAGTGTTTTGCAACGGTTAGTTCAAGGAGAATTGGTTCGAGGGCTGCCTAAACTAAAATTTGATAATGATAAAATATGTGATGTTTGTGCTAAAGGAAAAATTGAGTTTCTTTTAAATCCATTAATGACGTATCAACTAGTAGAGTATTACAATTGATTCATATAGATCTTTTCAGGCCAATTAGGACTACTAGCTTGGGTGGAAAACAATATGCATTTGTCTTGGTAGATGACTATTCTGGATATACTTGGGTTCTATTTTTAAGTACTAAAGATGAAGCATTAGAACAATTCATCACGTTTTCAAAAGTAATCCAAAATGAAAAAGGTTACTCTATAACTAGTGTTAGGAGTGATCATGGAACTGAATTTGAAAATCTTGGATTTACTGAATTTTGTAACTCTAACGGTATTAGCCATAATTTTTCAGCACCTAGAACCCCTCAACAAAATGGAGTTGTTGAAAGGAAAAATCGAACTTTAGAAGAAATGGCTAGAACCATGCTTTGTGAAAATAATTTGCCAAAATATTTTTGGGCGGAAGCCACAAATACCGCTTGTTATGTTATAAATCGAGTAATGATTAGGCCAATTTTAAAGAAAACTCCATATGAAATTTTCAAAAATAAAAAGCCTAACATTAGTTATTTTCATCCTTTTGGATGTAAATGTTTTGTTTTAAACAACGGAAAAGAGAATCTTGGCAAATTTGATGCCAAAAGTGATGAAGGAATTTTTCTGGGTCATTCCTTAAATTCTAAAGCTTATCGTGTATTTAATAAAAGAACTTTAGTTGTAGAGGAGTCTATACATGTTGTTTTCGATGATAATCCCCTTCCAAGGAAGGATTCTTGTGTGAATGATGATGTAGGTGTTATAAATACAAATGACGTTAGACATGACGTTGGAGAACCATCATCAAAGGAAGAAACGAAGAATGAGGAAACTCATGATCCCCTCGAGAATCCAACCATTGAAGAAAGGGAAGTATCTTATCCAAGAGAGTACAACTATGTCAAGGATGGTGAAATTATAGGTAATCCATATAAAGGGGTAACTACTCGATCTTCTCTTAGAAATATTTGTAATTATGTTGCATTTATTTCATGCATAGAGCCTAAGAACATCAAAGAAGCATTAAAATATGAACATTGGATTATGGCTATGCAAGATGAATTAAATCAATTTGAGAGAAGTAAAGTATGGACATTAATTGAAAGGCCCAGTAATAAATCTACTGTAGGTAGTAGATGAGTATTTAGGAATAAGCTTGATGAGAGTGGTAATATAGTGAGAAACAAGGCTAGACTTGTTGCTCAAGGGTATACTCAAGAAGAGGGCATAGACTATGATGAAACATACGCTCCCGTAGCTAGGATGGAAGCAATTAGAATGTTATTAGCATTTGCATGTTTTCATGAATTTAAATTATATCGAATGGATGTTAAAAGTGCATTTTTAAATGGTTTTATAAAGTAAGAAGTGTATGTGGAACAACCTCCAGGTTTTGAAGATTTAAAATTTCCGGACCATGTTCTTAAATTGACAAAAGCTCTTTATGGTTTAAAACAAGCTCCTAGAGATTGGTATGAAAGATTGTCAAATTTTTTAATTGAAAAAGGTTTTTCAAAAGGGAAGGTTGACACTACATTGTTTTTGAAGCATAAAGGTAAAGATTTATTAGTAGTTCAAATTTATGTTGATGATATAATATTTAGTTCTACTAATGATGTTCTTTGCCAAGAATTTTCTAAGCTAATGCAAAGTGAGTTTGAGATGAGCATGATGGGGGAGCTCTCATTTTTCTTGGGACTCCAAATCAAGCAAAGAAAAGATGGCATCTTCATCAATCAAGCTAAGTACGTCAAAGATATGCTCAAGAAGTTTGGACTGGAAAATAGCAAACCGCATGACACTCCAATGAGCTCTTCAACAAAGATTGACTTAGATGAAGAAGGTAAATGTGTAGATGTTAAATTATATAGGTCAATGATTGGATCTCTACTTTATCTAACTGCAAGTAGACCGAACATTATGTTTAGTGTTTGCTTATGTGCTAGATTTCAATCATGTCCTAAGGAATCACATTTACTAGCTGTTAAGAGAATCTTTAGATACCTTAAGGACACTCCTAGTTTAGGACTTTGGTATCCTAGAGACTCTAGCTTTATCTTGCATGCTTTTTCTGATGCGGATTATGGAGGATGCAAATTAGATAGGAAAAGCACCTCCGGTACTTGCAAATTCCTTGGAAATATGCTAATTTCTTGGTTTTAAAAGAAACAAAATTGTGTTGAATTATCTACTACTGAAGCCGAATACATTTCAGCTGGTAGTTGCTGTGCACAAGTTTTATGGATGAAACAACAACTTTTTGATTATGGAATTGAAGTAGGAACCATTCCTATCAAGTGTGACAATACTAGTGCTATTTGTCTCACTAAAAATCCCATCCAACACTCTATAACTATGCACATTGAAATAAGACATCACTTCATTAGAGACCATGTCACTAAGGAAGATGTAGTTCTAGAATTTGTTGATACTTTGCACCAATTAGCGGATATCTTTACAAAACTCTTAGACAAGGAAAGATTTTGGACACTTAGGAGAGAATTAGGTTTGACCAACCTATCTTCACTTAGTGTTTAAAAATAATTTTAAAATTTTTAAGAATAAATGAAAAATGCTTATAATAGTAATTTTTGATTGCATTCATTGCTATTAGTTAGAGGGAGTTTATGATTCTTGATGAAAAATTAATTTTATGTTCAAATATTGTTTAAAGATTAATTTAATTCTTTGAACATGATTAATTTTCAATATATGAGTTGCCAATACCACTAGAGGAAATTAATTTAGCATTTTGGGTGTTTAAAATCGGATTTTAGAATTTTGGTGCAGAGGGAATCGATCCCCCCATGAGGGAACTGATTCCCCCTTTGAAGGGGAATCGATTCCCCCCACAGGGGAATCGATACCCCCTGGGGTTCTGGTTATACACGGGCAGAACCCTTCAAAATCCTCAAAAACCCTCTATTTTCTTCCTTGCCACCAAACTCTCTCCCTATCTCCATTCTTGCCTCAAATCAACGTTCTTAATCGGAATTCACTTCAAATATCATCTTCTAAACCTGTTGGAATCATCAAAAACGTGCAAACTTCATCTACTCTCACTCAAATCCGAAATCCTTCAAGGTATTTTTCCAAAACTTCTATTTCATCAATTTATAAACATAGAACTAGTTTTAATTAGTTCTAGGATGAACTTTAGATCGGGCATTAATTGTGTTTTGATTGAATTATGTTGTTGTTATGAAAACTATATTGTTTCTCAAAACCGTATTTTTCAAAAGTTTTCAAAAACTTTGCCCATTAGGATTGATTTAGAGAACCTTGAAATATTGAGGACTCAATTGAGTTTTGGGATTGATTGAATTGCATACATGTGTTTTTTAAATTTGCAGGTTACATATTCTATTCCGATTCTTAAACTATGTCAAATCCTAAACGACCTAGGACATTGTCTAGTTGCTCAAGTCAAAACCAACCTCTTATTCCTCCACCCAATCCAAATAACCCAAATATGACCATTATGAACTCTTGTTTCAACATACCTGGTTATGGACAAGATCTATACCATATGTACCATACTTGTTTTGAGTCATATAAAATCTGGGAAGAGTGTATCCGTTCGATCCAAGCTATAGAAGATATGGACTTCCAATATCTTCCTACTCTTAAATCCTAGAAGTTTGATAAACTCTTTAAACTCAAACCTTTGGTTTATCATCAATTAGTCCGCATTTTTCTATTCCAATGTGGTATGTGTCCAAAACGAGCTCCGATATGAAACTATAGGAATTTGATCCTATCTTTTAGGACAATTCATTTTTATTGACTCCGGCACAATCGCTACCAATTTTGGACTAGATAACTCAGGTTTAATGAAAAAGAGACTGTAGATTCACCCTATAAGTCTAAGGATTGTGAGAGTACCCTAAGAATTCATCGTGATAGATTCATTCATTATTTGATCTCTTAGTGGTTTAGACCATCCGGAAGTAGGTACTCCTCCCTTAGGAACATAGATATATGGTGGATATATTGTATCCAACATAAAAAGAAGATTAATCTGCCACAGATCATTTTTAGTGAGTTTCCATAAACATTGTTCCTTCCAAGAATATAGAAACCTTGGTTTATGGTTGTCTCCTTAGTAATTTGTTTATCAAACTCGGTCTTTGGGTCAATGGGCTTATCATCCCAAACTCAGAACTTTTAATTGTGAAACATTTTGATATTCATGGATTGTTTTATTTTGGGTGTTTGAATTTGTTGGATAATTGGATATTTGAACTTATATGCTTATATATTTGGTTTGATTTTCATTTTCATTTTGAGCTTAATGTTTATTTTTGCATCATTTACATATTAGTTGCATTATGACCAATTTTTTCCATGTCACATTAATTATGAATATTGATTATGAAACTAATGGCTAACGTTTCTCTTGCTTGTGATCTTAGTAGCTTAAAATATAATCAATTGGCTAAATGATTTCAAAACCTTGTTTAAATTCTTTAAAATGTCTTTTTGATTTAACAAAAAGGGGGAGAAGTGTTAAATGTTTTTTTTAAATGATAAATGGGAGAAGTGTTAAAGTAAGGGGGAGTAATTTCAAAACTTGATTTCAAAATCTCAAAATCTTAAAATTAGTAAAATGTTTTGTTATATCAAAAAGGGGGATATTGTTGAAAACATTTTGATATTTCGATATAACAAATTAAGTTAAATGAATTTTAAGATTTTCCAAATGATTTTCTAAGTATATTCGATATAACTATTCGAATATCAAAACATTACTCCAAATCTTTTAAAGATCATTTTTAATCCTTACACAAGTGTAAAATTAAGTTTTAATCTTAAAACAATTTCAAAATAATTTTACAAAGTATTTCGAATCATTTCAAAGCCAAAAATTCCAGATTGCTCAGAGGGAATCGATTCCCCCCCCCAATGGGGTACCGATTCCCCCCTGAATGGTTTGGCTCCGAGAATTCCAGTATGCTCGGAGGGAACCGATTCCCCCCTTGTATAACGGTCGAAATATTTGAATTTTACACTTAGGGAACCGATTCCCCATAGGGGGTACCGATTCCCCCCACGCTCCAAACTATTTTATTAATTGTTTTCACACTAAAACGACTATATTATTTTCTCTAATCATCCCCAATGTTCAGAAGTGATTCAAGGTGTATTTACGCAATCTTAGAAAGCCATTGATCAAGAACAAGAAACATCAAGCAACTAGAATCAAGAGAGAATCAAAGAGAAAGCATTAAACCTCAAGTTTGAGCATTTCAAGCCTATTTTTCATTCAATATTCATTTTGCTTTCAAGAACACTTATTTTGCTCAATTGTATTTATTCTTGAGTGTTCTTTCTTTGTTCTAGAATTGTGCAAACATCTTACCTTGTGAGGTTTTCCTTGTAAGTTTGCAAATTTGTGTATTTCTCTTTGAAAAAGAGTGTGCTCAAGAATTTGGGGTATAATTCTTGAGGGAGCTGTAAGGTTACTCTTTGTCCTCAAAAGAAAGAACAAACTAGTGAATTTGTTGGAAAATCCTTAGTGTTGATAGCTAAGGTAGTGGGTGTAGACTTTGGTTGATAAAGTCGAACCACTCTAAATCGTTGTGCAATTACTTTCAATTTTCTGCAAAAGCTTCCACCAAAATTTTAATTGCCAATTCACCCCCTCTTGGCCGATTCTGTCAATCGATTAACTCAACAAAGCAGCAATGACATGTGCACTCGAGTATTTGAGTGTTTGGAATACTCTGCAGTCGCAGGTTCTTTCTCATAGATTGACCACGTATGTGATGTGTTTTATGCCTTCCAATGACACTGAAACATGAAATTTATTTTGTTTTCAAGATACACATGTCACATTTATTGTGTTTGAATGTTACATGAAAGTTTGCAATTTTGTGTAGAGGTCTGGGTGGACTATGTTTCCACCTGCCATCTTGTAAACATGGTTGCCAACCGATAATATATCAATTTAACAACATAAGTAATAAGAAAATGTCGCATTCTCTTCAATGATGAATTGATTACCTCAACCAAGTTTGTTGTCATGTCACCATATCGTTTACCTCTATCAAATAATTGAAGCCATTTCTTCCTCGATATTTTAGCAAGGCAGTTGTAGTATTGTTTATTCCTATCTCTCAATTTTTAAAGCAGCTCTTCAACCTCACATACGAAATATGTATGGTCTATCAATTAAAAATGCAACAGTTAATAATAAATAATAAATAAACATGTATATTAAACCCAAAAGAGTAAAAGACGTACCTATTTGAAGCACCATTACACGAGCATATTCAATCTTCAACTTTACCAAATAATTAGCAGTAATATGGAGTAAACAGTACCAGTGATAAAGATAGGGAGGTTTACAAGACTGTCCTATATGCTGGATTGCGTATTTGATCCTTGTGCCTCTGTTAGAAATAAGATATATCACATCAACTCTATTATTTAAAACATGTGATAGAACATGCCTTTGTAAGTTCTTAATGAAGAATTATCAAGAGTTTATATATTCTTTTTCAACTATTGAGAAGGCAATGAGAATAAATTTCCTATTATCGTCTTGTAAAACGACTAACAATAGTATTTGTGTATATTTGTTGTACTACCAAGTACTATCGACTTGAACTGGCGGAATGGATTACCACACTACGGAAATGTCCAAAATATCCACTAGAATTGGTACATACCTTATACAACATGATCATTTTGGTATACCAATATAGTTTCCAGTTTTACAACCGTTACCGATATGTATTTCTACATCAATTTTAGCCATAGCCGCAACTCTTTGTATGATTCCTACCATTTGTTATACATTTTTGTTGAGCCCAAGATCTTACATATCATGATTTATGGTAGTCAATTGTGTATCCGTATTGAGATGTAATTGTAGCAATATAACTGCCAACTCTTATGCGCGGATTTGCTTTGACCAGTGGAATAAAAGCATCACAAAGCACGTGCACATATAAGTTACAATGATCCTAACTGGGCTTGCTGATGGTGAATGTATGTGGTTTTTCATATTTTGTCATCTTCTATATACTCTTTATCTTCTTCAAGCGTGATACACGAACCTTTCAATTATATCCCTGGTTCTTGAGGACGTATTCAACAATGTACTTGTCTGCGTCTATTTTTTCACAGTTGACGTAACTGATCGACGTATATTATAACTTTAATAGAAACCACAATTAGTTATTTTATTCAGAATGTCATTCCAATGTAGAGCTTACCATCAACACGTTGGTTGTAATGTTCAATCTATGGGAATTATGAAAATTATGTATTGTTAAAAGCTTTTATATCGATCATTGTGAAGTGAGATAGTAGCTGATAATAAGAAATATGAGTGATGACATGTTGAATGTAATCATCATCCGCTCTCACCGGTATGTCAAGGTTTTTTGGTTCTTCATTAAAAGGGCCTACATCGTCATCATCAGGGTTGATCTACCTTATTGGTTCATTTTCAGAATTATCCCCCTCAAATTAGAATATTTTTATGTCGTCATATATAGACATAACAAGTGTAGTAGTTATGCGTCAATCACAAGATCACTTACAAAATGTATTACCAAGATCAAAGTCGACAGTACCAGTACAAAAATATCGTCTAAATGAGAAATCAATGAACCAGTTAAATGCTTCATGGTCTTGCCACCTGATGTCCTGCTGAGAAGATGACGCTGCCACACTAATACTATATGGATTATACATTGAATCTTGCGTTGATGGCAGGTTCAGGTCAAAGTCAAAGCTAGCTTTGCAAGAATACCTTGACATCAAATTTGATGATACTCCTAAGTCATTGTGTGTACTATGTGTATTTAATAAGTTGAGGTCGCTACATAAATTAGTTTTCAGACTATGAACATTAAGATCGAAATCAAAATCTACCCGTCTCTAATTTGGGACACTGGTAGAATCATTATCATAAAAAAATTGAATATAATTCAAGAGACCCTCCTAATGAATATTGCAAGTGGGAATCGACCATCATGTCCACATCACCATCATCTTCAGTGTTTTATATTGGGTTGGTTAATGGTTCTAACGATATCGGTAGTTGGTACTTCAATGGTCTAATTTTTTTTCGTGATCAAGTTAAACATTGTTCTTCACTTCATTCATCAACCTCTTCTACGTTAGTTTTCTCAACAACTTTATCGTTATAGTATGTGCAGACTGAAAGATGAATCCGACAGATGCATCGGGGATCATTTTGCCATCATAGTATACCAAAGCAATAAAACTTCCTCTTCTCAACATATTTTAAAAATATCTACGACCGTGAAAATAAAAGAAAAAATATTATAAATATTATAATGAATTTAAACTATGCAATAAACGAGAGATGTCACATAAACTTATGATTAAAACAATTTTCGATCATTTCCCTTGTCGTTGCCTTCTCTAGTTTGTTAACCTTCACTTTTGTATGGTATGGTATGGTATGTTTTTTTGTCTTCACTTGCTTAAAATAAGAATTCAAATGGAAGTTACGTTCTTCAATAAATGAGATCTAAAGAGATTCTTGACTTGACGTGGTAGGAAATAGGCCTGCAGATATTCTTGATTGATGTGACATGGCATGAACATTGCATTATATAGGATTTAAGTTCCTTAGAGATTCTTGATGTGGAAACAACCAACGTATACCGTTGATTTGATGTGGAAATTTGATGTGAAATGGAATGGACCTCATTTTATGCAAGGCACGAGTTCCCTACCATGTCAAGCCCAAAAGAATCTCTATAGAATGACGTGATATTTTTGCCTATTTAAATTCCTATTATTCTAGCAAACCTAACTTTGTATGAAACTTTCTTCTTCCTTTATATTTATCCCTTCTCGAAAAACTTTTCATTTATAAAATGCGTCCTCTTTTGGTGGCATCTTCTTCTTCTCTTTTACTTCTTGAGAAACTTCTCGTTCCATCAATTTGGATCAAGAAAATACTATTTGAGTTTCTTTAGCGTGTTGGTACTGAGCTTTTTCCTTGCATTTTGTATCGACGATACCAAGGACACAAGTCTAAGACGAAGTTTTTCTCACTTGTGACGTTGATTTCACTAACGTGTAGGTATCTATTTATACAATGCATCATCTTCTACTGACATCATTTTCTTATTTGTGCTAAGATATGAATTGATAAGTGCTTCAATAGCTTTAGATATTATTTGGAGTTTTTATGCCACATTAATGCAAGTTATTTACAAAATATGTTCGTTAGTTTTCAATTTTTTTTTTGTAACCATTTTGAACGCGATTTTTACCCCGCTTTCAATGTCTCCTATATGTCGATATCAGTTTCAATTGAAAGATAAGTTGCAATACTGCACCTCTAAGCTAAAAAAATTACATAAAATTTTCTATTAACTTCCCAGAAATACTCTACGAACATGCCTATCAAGCCATTTTAGCTTGTTCTTCATGCACAAACCAAGCTTTGGAACCATTTTTAATGTGATTTTTACCCAGCTTATACTACCTCATATGTGCCGATATTAGACTCAACAGAAAGGTAAGTTCAAATACTACACCACTAATCTTATAAATTAATTTTTTCTCTAATTTACAACCATGGAAAATGCCTCAAACATGAGTACATATAAACAAATGAATTGTGCCTTGGAGATGGACGGACCTCGCGTTCTATAGGATGCGTGATCCTAGGAAAAGACTACCTCGCATTCTGTAGAACATGAGGTCATTCTGACACGATAGATTTTATTCGAATTAAAATTCGTAACTTTTCAACGAATCTCGCGTCATGTACAACATGAGGTCAATCGATTCCTCTCTTCGAAAAGGGTGATAATACTGACATAAATAGGGACCAATATGTAGGGTTTTCTTAATATATTTCAAAATAATGGCAAAACAATTATTAGTAATATTGTGGAGTTATTCCCAAATGAGGCGTTATAAAAAAATCTTATGCTTATGGCATCTAATTTTATCATCGATTTCACCAATACGCGGTTGAGTTGTAAGACATTTTATGAATCCTCGAAGCACAATTACATATATCAAAACGTTCCAATGAAGAATATTTACATAATTCCATGGACTCAAAACGAGATAAGTTTTGAAAAAAAAATGCAAAACTAGTAATAATCACAAAGTGTTATATAGAGGAGGCATGTATAATTATTTTAGTGGAACAAATTTGGAGTCCGGTCCGCATTGTTTGAATATAGTAGCCTATAAAGTTAATATTAAGGCCATAGATGTCTATTAAATTATTCTAATTTGTTTTGGCGTTGAATTAAGAGATGAAGGACTTGAAATCATAAAATGCTATTGATCTCGCCAATTTAAAAAAAATAAATTTAGAAGTTATTCGTTCAGAGATTACTGTGTTTGTAGCCTTAATGTCGTGGAGTCATAACAACCTTGCCTTTTTAGAACTAATCGAAGACTGCAATTGTGATAACAATTGTCCGCGTACTTCAATCGACCAAGTTTGACAACCGAGGAACAACTTATGCACTTGCTATGATTCTTGTTTTTTGAACCATGAAGCAACTTTGTTTTGTAAGATGTTACAATAGAATGAATTTTAATGAGTATTATATTTATTACAATATAATTTTTTGTTATTTTATTCTATACTTTACAATACAATAGAAATATAATGATTAATTTAACCTAATTCATAAAATAGTATGATATTTTTATTATTATAGTACGAACCTCGCATTACGCATATCGCGATGTCCGTTCAAAACACGTGATATATGATGTTTCAAAAACTCAAGGATGCTTTAAATTCTCAGGGACCTCGCGTTACACAAAATGCAAGTTCTTTTATCCTAATATTAAATTAGGTTATCTGAATAGTGCTTTCAAGTCGGACGAGTCTTGTGCTCCGTAGTACGCGAGGTCTTTATACGCATTTTGTAGAATGTGAAGTAGTTTTATGTGGGCAGTTTGAGAGGTATTTTTCAATTAATGTTGTTTGAGAGTTAATTTCTGAATAAATGACTTTTTGGGTTAAATAAACCTTTTTACTCTTACTGTTTAGGTAAAAAAAGAAAACATAAATCAAATGTCTAAAAAAGGAAAGATGAGTAATTAGCTCATGTACTATTTGTGGCTCAGCCCTCTTCAACAGTATGCGAAAATACAAGTAGGAGTGTAAATGAATAGTGTTTAGTAAAATGTTCATTAATTGCTCTTATAATGTTAGTTGGTTAAACTAAATAAATTAGTATAAACAAATTTTTTAAATTTATTTAATAAACAAGTGAATATAAATAGATGTGTGTTATATTCTTTTATATTCACGAACAAGCTCCTTTATAGACTAATTTATTTATGTTAATGAACAAGTTAGTTTACCCGATTCTTTTTTTTTTACATTTTAAATATTGGTTAAGGTAATGACTTAATTAAGTACATTTTGAAATTTGAAGTTTAAATTGTAAATCTTAAGGAGTTTAAACACCATTGGCGTAATTTAAGCAATTTCTAACTTGCAAATGAAAGGACAAAAACTAAAAATTTAACATACAAACAAAGTATCAACCGATTGACCTCAGTGGTAAATGAATTGTTGTTATTTATTGATGTTCCAGTTTTAAGCACCAAGAATGCCAGAGGTGTTAGCGTTCAATGTCAAATGGTTGAGAGTTATCTTTGAACAAATACTATCTTATACTTACCACATATTAATAATAAAAAATATATATAAATGAACCATAAACGAACATATTCTCGAACTTTAAATGGACATATTCATGAGCGATAAATAAAAAACACAAACACCATAAAAATGTAAATAAACAAATATGATATTAAAAATTTAAGTAAACACGAATCAAGCATGAACACATTCAAAAATAAATAAATAAATATAATCATAATCTTATTTATCCGAACTCCGATTCATTTACATCCAATAATCACAACATCATCGACGTTTACAATACAAATATGCTCAAAATTATTTATTGCATGATTTTGGAGGGCGTTTCCATCGGAAATATCCAACGGGAATCTACATCTCATCAATTTTACTTTTCTTTTCCCCCTTTTCTATAATTCTGTTAGACTTTGAAGTTTGATTTTTATACATAAAAATAAAACAAGTAGCTTAACTCAATTTTGCCATTGCAATTATCTGATGTAATCTGAAATCACATTTTGGGTCCTCTAAAATGAAGCTACCATTAGAGTATATCATGTACAAAATCACATTTATTTTATAATTATATAGAATTATACATTCGTGTAATTATTTTACTACCTCAAAAAGCGTTTATTATAAAGAGCATATCATTTACAAAATTACATTTATTTTATTAACCGTGGATTGTATTCAATAATTGTTTATGTTAAATTAATATTTAATATAACTATAATATTTAATATAACTATGTAATGAAATTTACACTTTAAACCTCATGTTTTTTTTATAACACAGATCATATCAATTAAACAATCACAATTTCCCTTTTTGTTGTTGTTCTTAATTATCAATATCTAAAATTTAATTTATATTAGATCAATACAATTTTTTTATTAGATGTCACCCATTAGATTTTAATTTGATGGACATCTTTTTAGAGATCGTAGATTCAAATACAATAATTATAACAAATGATAAAGTAAAATTAAATCTACGTGGTCTCCTACTCTAATTTTGAGAAAAGAAAGAGACATGGTTACTTGATCAAATTCATCACCCTCGTAATCATAATGTATCTCTTTGCTTCTCAACTTCTTGTAACTTTACAAAATTCACCTTCTTATTATATGCATCAAATTTCTTACCGTAACTTCAGTTAATCCTTAACACAACTTCCATATATATATTTATATGTATTGCTTTCCCGTACTTGATTTGAAATTTGTTCTCTCGATTAACTTCACATTCTTATTGATTTGTGTAACATTTCACTTTCTCGACGACTAAAAACCTTGTTAGACAAATTTGAGTTTGCTGAGGCGTCAAATCCAATAACTCAGCTAATTTACACTACAACAAAGCAGATTTCTCGAGACATTTTTTTAGGCTTATAGCGTCCGCTAAAAACTATCCCGACGCTAGTAAGAGCGTCGCAAGTAAGAGCGTCGCAAGAAGTGTCTCTAAAGCAACTTCCACAGCAGGTTACAGCGTTTGTGAGCATAAAACGCCGTGAAAAGTCGAGATCTTTAGCATTGTTTTTTTTACACAAACACCACTAATAGTCATAATATATAGTGGCATTTTGTGCACAAACGTTGCTAATAGTCATGATATATAGTGACGTTTTACCAAATGTCGCTATTGGGCATGTATATAGTGTCATGTTTCGTCAGAAAAACCACAAATATATAGTCCATTAGTGACTTATATTGGCCTTTTTTCACAAAACATTGCTAAGGTTAATTGACTTGACTAATTTTATCTTTGGTTCTGTGCTACTCGAATTTAACATCCTGTACGATTATCCAATCATAACAAACTTCAAATTTAATTACGACACTAACTAAGTTGAAATACTTAACAACAAAAATATATTGGGATTGTTTGGCAAACAACTGATAGTTGGTACTTCCAGTAGCTGGTTTTACCAACTGATTTGATTAGCTAATTTGAGAAATTGATTTAATTAATTGTTTATATAGAAGTGTTTGGTAAAATTTAGCTGATAGCTAGAGGTGCTTATCGAGCGAGTCGATCACGAGTTGGACAGTGCTCAACTTGTGCTCGTTAAAAAAATTTGTTGCTCGACTCGACTCATTGCTCATTAACCTCGTTACATTTTTGGTCAACTCTTGCTCATTAAAAGATCTTGTTGCTCGACTCATAGCTCGTTAAGCTCACCGAAATTTTTACCTTATTTTCTTAATTATAGGTAAAATCTACTAATACTATACAAAGGTTAATATAAACATAAATTAATAAATTTAACCAAAAATATTATCAAAAGAGTGTAAGAAATAATTTTAAAGTCTAAACTCCAAAGCAACAATCCACAAATACATTAAAATAATAAAAATGATTTAATTTTTGAGTGTAGTAAAATACTAATTAATAATTTTGTATTTTGTATTGTTTATTAGAAAATTAATAGATTAATAATTTATCATATTTTCTATTATCTATTAGTAAATCAATTTTTTTTGAATGAAACAATTTTTTAAGATAACTACTGAAAAAATAATATAAAAAATTAACGAGCTGCTCACGAACTTAGCTAGTCGAGTTGGACTTTGCTCGAATCAACTTGTTAAGGTTTCGAGTCGAGTCATCCCGACTCGAGTTTTTATCGAGATTTGACCGACTCAATTTCGAGCTGCTCACGAGTTGATCAACTCATTAAGCACTCCTACTTATAGTTGATAGCTGATTTGGGTAAAATGACAAATAATGTTATGATACATTTAGTTGTTAAGTACATATATGTTTTATAATACTTTAGTCTTTAATATGGTGAAATTATTTGGATAAAATGATCTTGACAAAGAATTAAAATTTCCTTAAGAAAATTAGTGAATATTTTTGAAAATTTTGAATATATTTTTTTAAATTTAATATTTACAAATATTAACCTTGTGAGATTGATGCATACTATTAACCCTGTATAAATATTTTTTTTACATTCATATTTTGCTATATTTTCTTAACTAAAATATATTTGAGAATCTACAACTAAAAAATAGAATAATAAAATAAAATTTCACTAATTCATTATTAGACGTTGCATAAAATTCATTTTACACAACTTCAATGAAAATAAAATGGAGACTATTTCATTAGATTAGGTTTTATGACAAGGTTGTAATTATGGGAATAATAAGGTCAAATATGTTATTTAATATATACAAATATTAACATTGTGAGATTGATGCATACTATTAACCTTGTATAAATATTTTTTTACTTTCATGTTTTGCTATATTTTCTTAACTAAAATATATTTGAGAATCTACAACTAAAAAAATAGAATAATAAAATAAAATTTCACTAATTCATCATTAGACGTTGCATAAAATTCATTTTACACAACTTCATTGAAAATAAAATGGAGGCTATTTCATTATATTAGGTTTTATGGCAAGGTTGTAATTATGAAAATAATAAGGTCAAATATGTCATTTAACATCTTATTTTGCAGTCAGCTCTCCCAAACCGCCGGATTTTCCAGCGTTTTTGTTTTCAACTTATTTTGCACAATCAGTTCTTGTGTTTACCAAGCACTAAAAATGGAGAGTTTTACTATCAATCAACTATTTATACTCACATAAGCTAGCTAAAAGCTATTCAAAAAGTTGTTTACCAAACACCCCCATTAAAAAAATTATCCAATAACAATAAACAATAAAGTGAAATGTAATGTAATTCAATATTATTCACTAGAATAAACAAAATGAACCTAAGAAATAACCTAAGATTGTGGATTTTGTGCTAAGTTCTACTATATCATCTTCTTCATAGCTTGAAGTTGATTTTGGAAGTCTCTATGTTTTTCCTAATATGTTGCTCCACTCGCTTATGCTTCGACTTTCTTAAAAGCTGCAAGATCATGCCAACACTTAATGAACGCATATATTGTGCATCTCATAAAACAAGCCAATTCGGAAATGGCTCATAAGTAAAAAAGTGGAAACTGAAAAATATGATTACCCCATAACATCATAGATTGCAGGAGCCACAGTCCATAACTCAGCTTCTCACCACCCTAAAAAATGTGAAAATCCTATTAGTAACGATAGAAAAAGGGGAGCAAATAAATGCGACAATTTATTATCTTAATAAAGCAAAAGAAAATCTAAACATAAGTTGATTTTTTTTTTTTTGCAAAACGAGCTCACACCAGATTATCAAGAAGAGTTTTTGCTTCAATCTAGACAAAAGAAAACTAACATATAAAATGCTATGTTCATTCTAATGCAGTTGTATGGCACGGCATACAAAAGTCAATAAGAAAAAACAAAAACGCATTACATGAATAATGCCTAAAACACATTTTTTTTATAAATCTGGGGTGAATATAAGGTATTATATGTTATAAACTCAACCATTGACATTAAACGCTCATACTCCTGTATATACAGTGCTCGAACCCAAGACCTCAAGCGATAACAACAAATCTTTTAACCAATGAGACCGCTTGGTTCGTGCCATAAAATGCACTTAGTTAGCTAAAAAAAGGATATAACAAATTGAATGTGTGAAAAACAAAATAAAAAAAAGGACCTAAGATGACAAGAGAGATTAAAGTTGAATGCTCATGTCTATCTTATTTGCTCATTAAATTGATCTTAATAATTGAGGTGGAAAGAACCTCTATTTATACTAGAGTCTCTTTACAACCAATAATGTCCTAATTAGACATAAACTCTATTTACGACTAGGATTAAAACATTTATGCACAAGGTCAAGTCCTAATACAACTCGAAGTCTTATTTTATTTTAGAATCTTAATCTCTCTACGTTTCTATTTACTTAATTAATTGACTTTGTCAAATGTGGGCCTTCTGGATGACAGTAAGTGCAATTTAACTTTGGAGGGCATTTTGGTTTTGATGTGTTACTTTAAACTCCTTCAGTGCCTATGTTTTCATAAGTATTGAGCCTTAATTCGTGGCACGTGGCATTATCGCCCACTAAATTTGATGATGTTCTAGTTACTTCTCTGGAATTAACTTGGACTCAATAATCACAAACCTCCATCAAGGACTTAGATTGCTTCTAATGACTTGCTTGGCCTATGCCACCATGTAGCTTTGCTTTTCTTCCTCGAAAAATCCTTGGTATAGTGGACGATTGTCAGTTTCTCAATTCTTTTCCTTGCATCTAGATGGATTGACAAAATATATTGTTTGCAACCATCCAAGATGCAAACAGAGTCGGCACAAGGGATAATAAGGGCATTAATGCGGTTAAGGAAGCTTAAACTAAAGATAAAGTCATAGTCATCCAAAGGAATTACGTTAAAATCTTCCAAAGTGATACTTTAAAGTCTTCTTGGTCTCTCCATTCACCAATCTTTAGTTGGACCATTCGTGCCACTTCCATAACCGAGACTTCTTTAAAACTGAAAATTATGATCCACCTTATTGAACCTTTAATCTTAAGAAAAAGCTTGTTGGCAGTATTTTCATACATAAAAAGGTTAATTGCTCTCTTGTCGAGTGGAGTACTCCTCAGTTAATCTTCAATATTGATGTCTACAAGTGTTTATTCTTCTTGCTTTCGGTCTTTTCTTGCCTTGATAGAATTGAAAATCATCAAATCCAGCTTTTTATCGGTACTACTCTAGGATTTGTTATTCTTTTGGGACTATTTGACTTGATTTTGACATTCATGCCTCTTTTATGACCCCTTATATTGATGGTACTGTTGAGATAAACAGATATTAGTTAGTCTGTTAGATAGGTTGTTAGAGGCAGTTAGTAGCAGTTATATTTTAGTTATTGTGTAGTTACTTGAGCTGTGTACTATAAATTGAAGTTTAGATGGATAATAAAATTATTGAGGTATTATTTTTAACATGGTATTAATCTCCAGGCCTTTCCTTGTTGGATTTCTCTAATTGGCCCATTTCTAAAACGTGTAGTTTGGCTCGGTTTCGTTCCCATAGCAGTCCTCATCTCTATTGTCTTTCCCCAAATTACTTTCTTAGGGATTTCATTCGACGATCGCCTCTACTATGCCTCCGATGAACGAATCAACCGTGGTTGATTTGAATCATCCTCTTTTCTTGCATCCATCCGACACTCCAGGCACACCGCTAATCGCTCATCAGCTAGTCGGATTGGAGAACTACAGTGTTTGGAGTAGATCAATGCGAATAACACTGTTAGCGAAGAACAAGCTCGGCTTCGTTGATGGTACTTGTTAGAAAGAAAACTATGATCCTAACTTGCATCCTCAGTGGGAGAGATGTAATGCTATCGTGTTGTCCTGGATTCTCAACACCGTGAGTAAGGAGCTCTCGGCTGGCATCGTTTTTGCCTCAAATGCAACTTCAGATCTAAAGGAGTGTTTTGACAAGGTGAATGGCTCCAGAATATTTTTTCTTCATCGTGAAATAGCTACGATTTCTCAAGATGAGTTGAGCGTCTCAACTTACTTCACTAAACTGAAGATGTTATGGGATGAGTATGTTACGCTTGTGCCAGTTGCATCATGTAAATGTACTAGTTCACAGCAATACTCTAGACATATTGCCCAGCAACAGCTTCTTCAATTTCTCATGGGCTTGAATGAGACTTATTCATCGATTCGAAGCCAAATCCTACTGATGCAGCCTATTCCTTCAGTAAACCAGGCATATTCTATGATCGCTCAGGAAGAGTCTCAACGAATCCAGCTCTCTGCTATGCCTTTAAGTCCTGATTCATCGGTATTCTATTCCAAAAGTTTTGGGATTCCTGATCGTCGCCGGTGTCAAGACATTTGTGACTATTGCAAGGTAAAAGGACATAAAAGGGACAACTGTTATCGCCTCATAGGGTTTTCACAAGACTTTAAGTTCTCTAAACGAAGGAATGCTCAAGCTGCTGTGGCTATTTCTGAACCTTCTGTTGTATCCGAGTCTGCTGCTGCATCTGATCTTGCTAGTGCTCCTGGAAATTTGAGTTCTTCGAATCACCTAGCACCCGCATTCACTCAGGAGCATTACAACCAGATCCTCAACCTGTTGTCATCCGCTTCATCTGTTGATTCCGTTGTGAATCTGGCAGGTATTGTTGATAGCTGTGTACCTGCTTCTAGTAAATCACTGACTTGGATCTTAGTTACAGGGGCCACATATCATATATTATCTGATTTTCAATGCTTGCAATCCCCTGTCTCATGTTCTTCACGTTCCATTCAACTACCAAACGGTAACATATGTTGGTTTTTGTTTCCTAAATTCGTCTACAAACCTGTCCAATGTGCTATATGTACCAAATTTCACACATAATTTACTTTCTATGTCAAAACTTACCCGTGACCTTCACTGTTTTGTCAGCTTTTATCCTGACTTTTGCATTTTGCAGGACCTCTCAAGTGGAAGGATGAAGGGGATTGGTAAAGAGTATAGGGGGCTTTATTTTTTTCAGTCATCAAATTCACCTACTGGTTTGTCATCTACCTATTCAAGTGTGATGTCTTCCAGTATTTCCTCTAGTCCATGTGATTCAAATTTTTTTGATTGTAGTCATGTGTCATCTGAATATATGATAATTGTTCTAGCAATAATACAAGCATTTGGCATTCTCGTTTGGGACATGCAACTATCTGGACCATGAATAAATTACCCTTGTTGCATTCTTTTAACTTGGATTCCAAGTTATTGCATTCTTGTCCTATATGTCCTTTAGCAAAACAAACTAGACTTCCATTTCCTGTTAGTCTTACCTCTTCACAAGCTCCTTTTAGCCTAATTCATATAGACTTATGGGGTCCTTATCGAATTGCTACACATAGTGGTCATAGGTACTTTTTAACTATAGTAGATGACTTTACTCGTATGACTTGGGTGCTCTTGTTGAAATTGAAGAGTGACACTATTCTATCACTTAAAAAATTCATTACTTTTGTTAAAACCCAATTTTCAGCCACTATTCAGATCATTCGCAGTGACAATGGCACTGAATTCTTTAATTCTCATTGTTCTGACCTTTTTAGCTCTCTTGGTATTCTTCATCAAAGCTCCTGCGTTCAGACTGCCCAATAAAATAGGGTTGTTGAACGCAAACATAGACATATCCTTGATATAGCAAGAGCACTTAGGTTTCACTCAAAAGTTCCTATTAAATTTTGGGGGGAATTTGTTACTACAGCCTGTTATATAATAAATCACTTGCCTTCTTCTGTTTTGAATTTCAAGTCACCTTTTGAAGTTCTTCATCACAAAGCTCTTGATCTTTCTCATTTAAGAGTCTTTGGGTGTCTATGTTATGCTACCAAACTTAACTATCTTGAAAAATTCTCTCCTAAGGCTATTCCTTGTGTTTTCATGGGATATTCTTCAACTCAAAAGGGATACATTTTACTTAATCTTCAATCAAAACAACTTCTTGTAAGTCGAGATGTTGTCTTTCATGAAATTATCTTTCCTTTTCATTTTCCTATTTCAGAATCTTCTCATTTTTTCCTTCACATTCTCATATTCCTGATTCTGATTTCTTAATTTTTGATTCTTCAGTACCAACTACCACATCTAATATTGATTCCTCAAATGAAACCCCTACTATCTCACCTATTCCCTCCATTTCTCAATCAGATTTTTCAACAGGTGCATATGATAATCCTTCTGTTCAAGAATCATCTCCAGATGGCATTCATTCTTTAGCTCAGGATTCTCTTGTGTCTAGAAGGTCCACACGTGTCTCCAAACCTCCAAATTGGTTAAATGACTATATATGTACTTGCCAATCCACTTTATCCTCTACTACTTATCCCATTTCCAAATACATCTCTTATTCTCATTTACCTACACATACTCAACATTTTTTGGCTTCCATTTCTCATCTTTATGAACCCACCACTTATCAAGAAGCATGTGAAAATCCACAATGGCAGCAGGCCATGAGAGAAGAGATTCACGCATTGGAATTGAATAATACTTGGATTGTGGTGCCTTTGCCAACTGGTAAAATTCCCATTGGTTGCAAATGGGTTTATAGAATTAAGTATCATGCTTCGGGTGAGGTAGAGAGATTCAAGGCTCGGTTGGTGGCCAAAGGGTACAATCAAAATGAGGGTATTGACTATGTGGAGACTTTCTCTCCTGTTGCTAAGCTCACCACTGTGAGATTGATTTTGACTCTTGCTTCTATCTTTGACTGGCCATTATGGCAAATGGATGTTCATAATGCATTCTTGCAAGGAGATTTTGTTGAAGAGGTCTATATGCAGTTGCCTGAAGGCTTTTCCAGCCAGTGGGAGCATATGGTTTGTAGGCTGCAAAAGTCTTTGTATGGACTCAAGCAGGCTTCTAGACAATGGAATAAGAAGCTGTCTGAAGCACTTATATCAGCAGGATTTCAACAGAGTAGGCATGATTACTTGATGTTTACAAGGCGAGTAGTAAGCAAGTTGGTCATTGTGCTTGTGTATGTAGACGATTTGCTGATTACTGGCAGTGATAGTGTTATAATAGAAGAACTCAAGTGTATACTGAATTCTAAGTTTAAGATGAAAGACTTGGGTGAATTTTAGATATTTTCTTGGACTTGAAGTGTTAAGATCAAAAAAAAAATTGTTCTAAATCAGCGCAAGTATGCTCTAGAATTAATAAAAGATATCAAGGCAGGGGGAGCAAGGCCTGCTTTGACCCCTTTGAAGCAGAATAACAATTTATTGGTTGTTTCGGACACTAAGAGCTTGAATCAAAGTGAACAAGATATGGTTAACAAAACACAGTTTCAAAGACTGGTAGGCAGGCTTATTTACTTAACCCATACCAGGCCTGACATAGCCTATTCGGTACAACATCTAAGCCAATTTATGCATCAGCCTGGAAAGATGCATATGGAAGAAACCCTGAGAATTATGCGGTATGTTAAGAAGAATTCAGGGAAGGGAATTTTGTTTGATTCCTCTAGTGCATGTGGCTTGGTTGCCTACTGTGATTCTGATTGGGCAACTTGTCCAATATCAAGGAAATCTATAACAGTTTATTGTATACAACTTGACAATTCTTTGATCTCATGGAAGTCAAAAAAGCAGAACACAGTGGTTCGTTCTTCAGCAGAAACTGACTATAGAATTATGGCTATGACAACAAAAGAGTTAGTTTGGCTATATGGGTTGCTAAATGAGATGGAAGTAAAACAGAATCAACCAGTCAAGCTATTATATGACAGCAAAGTAGCGTTACAAATAGCCTCTAATCCTGTTTTTCATGAAAGGACGAAGCATATTGAGATTGATTGTCATTTTGTTAGAGACAAGATTCAAGAAGGGTTTATTGCAGCTGAACATGTATCTTCGAGGGAACAACCTGCAGACATCTTGACCAAAGCGCTTGGTACTCAACAACACGAATATTTGATAGCCAAGTTGGGGGTTTCAAATGTTTTTTACCCATCAACTTGAGGGGGAGTGTTGAGATAAAAAGATATTAGTTAGTCTGTTAGATATGTTGTTAGAGGCAGTTAGTAGCAGTTATATTTTAGTTATTGTGTAGTTACTTGAGTTGTGTACTATAAATTGAAGTTTAGATGGATAATAAAATTATTGAGGTATTATTTTTAACAGGTACTTTGACTGTTCTACCCTGATCCTCAATTTGACAACTTTAATCTTTTTAATTACTTTCTTCTCCTCATAACTTGTTATCACTATTGATGATAACGATAAGGTGATTTTTTTTCCAGGATAAACTCTCATAACATGAGGATCATCATAAAAGTAGTACTTCAATGGTTGTCTTTCCTTTTTTTCCCCAATGTTGGGGTTTGGTTTTTTCATTACTATTTCAGGATCTTTCTTCACCATCACTTGATTGCTTTTCATTATCTTCCTTATATCTTTGGGGCTTGAAATATTTGGCCTTGGGAAATTTATCCCTAGCAAACTTTATTAGCGACTTGGTGGTAGCTAAGTCTTTAAAAAGCTCCTTGACACCTACCTCTTTGTTTTAGCCAAGTCTTAGCCCAATGTTGTAAATCATCCACGAAGGTGAAGAGGGTGTCTTTGTCACTCATGTTCGGGCTTGTAGCACGAGCTTATTGAATTGACACACATACTCATAAAAATTGACCCATCATATTTATGACACCTTAGCTTTGATCAATCTTCATCTTAAGTTATTTCAAAAACAGAAATTGTTTAAATTTCGCTTGAAATTCTTCTCATGTCCTAATGAAAGTGCCTTCATGCTTCTTCTCAAAGCATCTACGTCACCATCATGATAGTATATTATCAATTAAATACATGTTAATAATATGTACCTTATCGACATCTTCCTTTATACCAATGGCCCATAAATATTGGTCAATGCCCTATAAAAGCCATTCCATATCTAGGGCTAAAATAGTCCTTTTGAACTCTTTCGATCTTGGGGCGTCCACCTTGGGCTTGTATGCAACAACAAACATTCCACTAATCATGAATGCATTGTACAAAATTAGTTCTCCCTTAGGTTCTCATGCCTCTTTCCTAAGGATTAATATATTAACTTCTAGAATATCGCTCTTTTGGCCCACCTTGTCCACCATCTTGCTAAACAAACCTTGCATATTGATAACTCCCTAAAAAGTCTATATTTTAGGTCTTTTTAATTAAGTTATTGATTGTCTAAAAGCCTTTGCATATCATTTTAGCTGCATATAGTTGCATTTAGGACATATTTTCATGTGTTGGATAAGTTTTGCCGATACAAAGTTTATTTGATTAAACTGAAACTGCTGATGAGAAAGGTTTTTTTGTTGATTATGATGATGCAGGAAATGAGTGAGGAAGAATTTATTTTCCGAAACAAATTAATTTTCTAGGGCCAGTGGAACACAAAAGATGAAGACAGTGAGGAACATATTTTCCTTGCCAAGGCAAGTTTATCTTGCAAGTATGACGCGGATCTGACAAACTACTGACGTCACATGGCTAGCTGTCCAATCTACCTCACGTGCAATCAAGGCCCCAAGATTCTGACAACAACCAACCGCCTTTCCATTTATAGCTTGGACAAGAAAATATGGGTATTTAGGGAATATTTAATGATGTGAAATCCTAGGAAAATTCCCTTCATAATTACCCAATCACAGCCGCCAAAAAGAGGAGGCAGAGGGGAGAATATTACAGAGAAAATACCCTATGTTTGGAACAAGGCGGTCGCGGCGTCCTTTTTTTCCACCATCCCCACTCATCCGTCCTTTGTGTACTCCATAGCCAGGCTTCGCCGAGGCGATGACCAGGCCCTCGATAGAGGTTGGTGAGCTAGAGCAGTCATGGTGGTGGTCTGATGTCACTATAAAGCTCTATTCTGGGAGTTTTTCTTCCTCTTGTTCTTCATGTAATTATTTTTCTATGGGATTGTAGTTAATGAATATTTTTGGGATGATGTTAACCACACCATAAATTGTTTTATTTGGTGTTGGGAATGCTTGGATGATATTTTATTTTACCGTTAATGAATGATTAAGTATGTTTTTGTTAAGTGTTGTTTTGTTCAATGTTTTAACATTTTTCCTTGACACTATAAGAGCTTCGAGAGATTTCCTGGTGCCTAGACAAAATATTTCTAGACCTCGTAAGAGCTTTCGAGAGATTGCCATTTTTCTAGAAATAGATTCGTAGATTCGAGAGAATTAAGATAGTTGTACGTGAATAATGTAATAGATCTGTGATGGTGATGTTCTAACCTGCCTACCTTAGAGATAAGGAGAGGGTTTCAATCGACTAAAAGGGATAGACACTTGAGTAGGATAGACAACGCCTATAGTTCACGCTGAGGGGTATTACCACAATAATAATCTGACAAATCAAGGGTTGTAGCTCACGCCGAGTAGTATTTCCATAGCAACCGTCTAAGAATACTCAGTAATTCTATCGGGCAGCCTAAGCATAGCATACCAAATCATTCTTAGCATGAAATAAACTTCTCGCCATAGCGAAACCAACCTAAGTTCCCCATTAGAAGTCTGATTGTGTGAGGTTTCCATATTTGTTTTATAGAGTTTTGATAACTTTAGCCTTGACAACTTTTATTTGTTTACCTTTGCATATTTTTCTTGCCTCGACAAAACTTTTCTGCCCACTTCACAATTTTTCTTGCCTCGACCAATATTTTTTCCGTCTGTTCATATCATTTGTCATTGCATTTTTTCCTTGTTTATATCATTATACTTATATACTTAGGATTAGTTAGTGACACTTATTCCTAGCTATAGCAATCTTTTATAATCCTTCCAATCCCTGTGGAGACGATACTCACTCACTACTATATTACTTGCATCGATTATGTACACTTGCACAGATTTACTTGCCTTAGCATATACATTTACAAGCGATCACATATCTTCTTTGAGCTCTTTTCCCTTTGAGTTTAGCTCATCAAGACATGTTCCATGCCTGTCAAGGGTCTCCTTTGTATCATCAGTAAATTTTTCAAGTACGATGACCCCCACTTCCAATGATGACAAATTTTTCCTCGAGTGTTCCCATTTTTCTTACTAGGATGAGTCTTTATACCCTTGTGTATGATGATCTCAATTTCTTTGTTTGACATTGTAAATTGGTTTCACTCGTAAACTTGAGTTTGATACCACTTTTCACGAGACTAGGTTTGAAACTACCAAAGCGTGCAATCTTAGGCATAAAAATATGAGTTGTGTGCCTAATTTAACCTTTAACATGGATGGATAATACCTAAAACGCACTTAATCGACTTAAAAGGGTATAAAAATGAGTAGACAAAAAACTTAATATGAGAAAGCTTAAGATGAGAAGATGATAAGAGAGATTTGAGTCGATGTTTATCATTTTTTCATTAAATTAATCATGACAATTGAGGTGAGGAGAGCCTCTATTTATACTTGGGTCCTCTTAAAATCGATGATGTCCTAATAAGAAATAAATTCTATGTACTTTATTGACTATGATTAATAAGGCCAAGTCATAACACAACTCGAAGTTTATATTTTATTCTTCAGAACTGGATAGGTTTCTATTTATTTGATGAATTATTTCTCTCGGATGTGGTCCTTTTGGATGGCTACGAGTATAACTTGACTTTGAATGGCTTTTTGGCTCGAAACTCCTCGGGCGCTTATATTTACATGGGTCTTGAACCTTGACTCACTTCCTGTGACATTGAGAATGCACACAAGAAATAAAGGAATGAAGATCTTATGTGCTATAAGGAGCAATGCCTCAACACCGTTGAGGCAGTCGAGTGTTTTCGTAAATGGTATTCAGTTATCAATACCTGATTTGATACCTGATGATTGTGCAAAAACACAACCATTAGTGCTTAGTCATTGTCCTATGGTGCAGTTGCTACCCATGTTTCCTGGATTTATATACATATATTTGTCACATTAGTATTGTCCTCTTCTTGACTTTTAAATATCAAGTCCCCCACCTATTGGAGCAATTTTTTGTCAAGGACTATTATCCTCTTCACCGCTTTTAAACTTCATGATTTTTCTCTTCCTTTTGATGTAGGATTAATTTTCCCTTCTCAAAACATGACATATGGTACAACAAGGGTTGGAGAGGTCCGTATGGGAACTTTTATCAAGAAAATCCAGATTATCATCATTATAGAACGCCTCTCTATATGAAACCAATGGCGTTGAAGCTGCATTCGCATGAAGAAAGGGATTTTTGGCCTAATGTTGAAGAAGATGTTGACGATGAGAGTTCAAAAGTGGAGGGATTGGACTTGAATTTGAGGATGTTAGGAAACATGTTGGAAGAGTAGATGGGAACTCAATAAATTATACAACTCGAAATATTATTTGTACGAGGTAAAATATGTTACAATAACGTTACCCCAATATTACAATATTACAACACTACGACACTAGCTATGGCTAGTTTACAAACACAATCACCATATTCTAAGCTTTGCTAAGCTCTCTCAAATTCTCTCTAGCTTTTCTAAGCTTTTCCTCATATTCCTAAGCTTTTCTAAGCTTCACCCTCTCTCTTTAATAGATTTGCTAAGCTATTTTTCATTTTTTCTTTTCTTAGCCTTTATTTTTCTCACTTGTGTTGCATATTAAACTAAACTAGAACACCCGCATATATAGATGTAATAAACCGTCTTGAACTACTATGGATGCTTCTCAACTTCTCTCTGCCGTCATTCTTCTTTCTTGCCGTGATGGAATTTTGTTTGCCAATTATTACTTAATTAATAAGTATTATACGTGTTGCTTCCATTATTGATTTTCTTAATTGAAAAGCAAGTTGCTCTATTTGGCACATTTAATATGCTTAATAGTTAAGCATAAACAATGTCAACTTGCTTCCATTTCTTTTTCTTTATAGCCACCATGTTTGACCGTGGAAAAGTAAGTTTGATTTCTAACACTCCCCTTCAAACTTGATTTTCCATTCCAAGCTTTTCTTCTCCACTTGTCTTCTCCAATTGATTTTGTTATGAGATCACTCTTTGCAAAGAGATTAAATAGTGAAATATTATTTAATTCATAATCGTTGTACCTTTCTGACATTCTTCTCTCTCTTGTTGATCTTCGAACTTCTGTATGAGGTACTTCAGGATCTTCTATTATGTTGCTGGCATCACTGCTGCTGTTTGACGACGATGGTACATTTTGTTGAGGACCTTGATCATCAGCTTGTTCATCTTGATTGATAAGATCATCATCTTTTAAAAAATAGTCCTTCAAATTTATTTTCCTCTTTGCTCCACCTCCAATAGTCTGCTTCATCGAACTCAACATCTCTTGAAATTATTACCTTCTTGGTAAGAGGATTATACAATCCGTAAGCTTTGCTTCTTTCATCATAGCCAATAAAAATACATTTTTCTCCTCTGTCATCAAGCTTCTTTCTGGTTTGTTCAGGAACGTGGGCATATGCGATGCATCCAAAAATCTTGAGGTGTCCAACTCCTGGTTTCTGACCACTCCATGCTTCATTTGGTGTCATGTACTTCACGCTTTTTGTTGGACATCTGTTCAATAGGTAAACTGCACATCGAACTGCTTCAGCCCAGAAATTTCTCGGTAGTTACTTGCCTTTTATCATGCTTCTTGCCATGTCCAGGATTGTGCGGTTCTTTCTTTCTGCAACTCCATTTTGTTGTGGCGTGTATCTGGCTGTCAGCTGATGGATGATGACATGCTCTTTGCAGAATTCTTCAAATAACTTTGATGTATATTCGCCTCCTCTATCTGATCTGAGTATCTTCAAATATTGACCGCTTTGTTTTTCCGCCATTACTTTAAATTATTTCAATTTTTCCAACGCTTCTGACTTTTCTTTCAAGATATAAATCCAACATTTTCTACTAAAATCATCAATAAAAGTTAGGTAGTATATGTTACCGTCAAGCGATGATATATCAAAAGGACCGGCTATATCTTTGTGTACTATCTCCAGCGGTCTTTGGGCACGCCAGGATCTACCAATTCCAAAGCATTGTCTATGTTGTTTTCCTTTGATGCAAGCCTCACATAATTGATTTGGAGGGTTGATCTCTGGTAGTACTTTTACCATATTTATTTTTGATAACAACTTCAAACCAGAAAATCCAAGATGTCCATATCTTAGATGCCACAACCATGAATCATCTTTGATTGCGGTCTTCATGCACTTGACTTCTCCCGACTCGATATCAATTGTAAAGAGATGATTTCGAGTCATATCAGCTTGGGCTATCAATTCTCCTTCTTTATTTTTGATGGCAAGCGAGCGGTTCTTCATCTGCACTTCATATCCTTTTTCCAGGAGTTGACCAAGACTGATGATATTGCTTTTCAAAGCATGTACATAATAAACATCTGAAATATATTTATTTTCTCCATTTCTCTGAGTAATCATGACTTCGCCTTTTCCTTTTATTTCTGTGTGCGAGTCATCTCCAAACGTTACTCGCCAATAGACTGTTTCATCTAATTTCACAAACAGCTCCCTTTGACCACACATATGGTTACTGGCACAATTATCAAGATACCAAATATTTTTCTTGAATTCTTCATTTCCTTTATAAGTGAGGAATACATGAGATTTTCCAATTTTCTCTTCTTCAGCTGCTGCTACGTTATTTCTTTCTTCTTGTTTAGGAGCAGATCTACAATCATAACTGTAACGACCATACTTATTGCAATTATAACATTGTACCTGGAATTTATTTCCTTGCAGATATCTGTCTCGTCCTCGGCCTCTGAATCCTCATCCACGTCCTGATATTGGATTGTTTCCACTTATTTGATAGATGCCATATGATCAACCACCACGTCTATGAGTTTCTCGACCTCTTCTGTATCTTCCACAATAACCGCCACGATTTCCTCGTCCTCGCTTGTAGCTGCTACTAGCTTCTCCTTTGTTGACATTCATCTTGCTTTGTAGAGCTTGCTCCAAATTTTCAGAATCTTCATTTTGTTTTATTTTCTGCTCATGAGCTTGAAGTGAACCCACAAGCTCATCGATCGATATCTGAGATAAATCTTTTGATTCTTTGATTGCCACCACCACGTAATCGAATTTTCTTTTCAATGACCGCAAATTTTTTTCCATCACTCTAACATTGTCGAGTGATTCGCTATTTCTTTTCATTTCATTCACGACCACTTTCACATGACTAATATAATCATCGATGGATTTTGTATTTTTCATTTTTAACATCTCAAACTCAGCTCTGAGAGTTTGTAAGCGTACATTTTTTGCTTTTTCGGCACCTTGTAGAGATTTTTGCAGAATTTCCCACGCCTGTTTTGCGGTCTTCGCATCAGAAATTTTTTCAATGGTAGATTCGTCTACTCTTTGAAAAATAAAGAACAACGCTCTTTTGTCTTTTTTTTCGGGATTCCTTCAATATCTTCTTTTATTCATTGGACATGGCTGCTTCTGTTGCTGCATTTTCAGGCTCGGTGTAACCATCCTCGATGATATCCCAACAATCTTGGGAGCCTAGTAACGCCTTCATTTGAATGCTCCAATTTCCGCAATTCATCTTTGTCAATCTCGGAATTTGAGGTTGAATCATGTTGGCCATGTTCTCCACCACGTTGAACTCGAACCAAGCTCTGAAGCCACTTGTTGGAAGCGTAGATGGGCACTCAATAAATTATACAACTCGAAATATTATTTGTACAAGGTAAAATACGTTACAATGACGTTACAATTACGTTACCCCAATATTACAATATTACAACACTACGACACTAGCTATGGCTAGTTTACAAACACAATCATGTTATTCTAAGCTTTGCTAAGCTCTCTCAAATTCTCTCTAGCTTTTCCTCATATTCTTAAGTTTTTCTAAGTTTCACCCTCTCTCTTTAATAGCTTTGCTAAGCTATTTTTCATTTTTGCTTTTCTTAGCCTTTATTTTCCCACTTGTGTTGCATATTAAACTAAACTAGAACACCCGTATATATAGATGTAATAGACCGTCTTGAACTACTATGGATGCTTCTCAACTTCTCTCTGCCGCCATTCTTCTTTCTTGCCATGATGGAATTTTGCTTGCCAATTATTACTTAATTAATAAGTATTATACGTGTTGCTTCCATTATTGATTTTCTTAATTGAAAAGTAAGTTGCTCTATTTCGAACATTTAATATGCTTAATAGTTAAGCATAAACAATGTCAACTTGCTTCCATATCCTTTTCTTTATAGCCACCATGTTTGACCATGGAAAAGTAAGTTTGATTTCTAACAAAACACAGTAAAAAGTCAAGATGTTTAAGGACATCATAAATGAGAATTTACTGTGTATATAAAAAACAAATAAAACTTATTGAGGGTGTTATTATGGATTAGAGAGATGAATGAGTTATTTCCCCTTGTTAAAGAAAGCTGGTGGAAGAATCCTCTAGAGTGCCTTGATTCAAGCATATTGCAAGTGGACTGGGTTCCACCATCTGTTGGAAATCTAAAATTTAATGCGGATAGAGCTTTTAAAAATTCATTTGCTGGTTGCGGGGGAGTCTTAAGGGATGATAGGGGCTTTATTAAGGTAATAATCTCAGGTCTGATTGAAGCTGAAAACCCAGAGATGGTTAAACTTGCAGCCATTAGAGTTGCGTTGGAGTTGTTTGTGGAAGCTGGTTGGCATTCTCATTGGAACTTGATTATTGAATCCGATTCAAAAATTGTTTTAAATTGGGTAAATTCAGCTGTCTCAAGATCTTGGAGGGGATGGTTTTGGTTTGAGGAGATAGATAATTTAAGAAGAAAGCTGGCTCATTCATCATTTGCATATAGTTTGAGACAAATTAATGGTATGGCTGATCAACACGGAAAATTAGGTTTGTCTCGTCCTAAGATGTTCAAGGCTTGGTGGGATTAAATTTTGCATGTTCATAGAGGCTTGTTGGCTTTCTCTTCGAAGTAAAAAGGGGTATCTAAAGTGGCATTTCTAGTCGACTTGTTCTGTGGTTGGATGGGTGAGTGTGCTTATTATTGTTGAGTTTTATGTGTAAGGTACTATTCTGTTTTGTTGGTGTAGGCAGAATTTTTTAATTGGAAAGGGGGTTTAGATTGGGTGTTGTTGGAAGGGTGGAGGTTTATTAGTGAGAGTTTAGTCTTTTGGTTGGTGTGTTTTTCCTTATTGGCTGGTTGGTTTCTGTTTGAACATGGTGTAGTTTTAGCTGGGTTAATCTAGCCAGTTGTATTTCTTCCCAAATAGAGGTACTATTTTCTTCTATTTAGGTTTAGGGAGGCTTTTAATAAGGCCCCTAACTTAGGTCTTCATTAATAAAAATTTTTTTGCTGAGAAAAAAAATTAAGTTCTTAATTTTCTATGTTTGTACTAAAATGTTTTGCAGACGTAATACCATCCGGTCGTTATTATATTTTGTTATGATTAATTTCTACCATGTTTTTTTGTTTAAGTTTTTCTTTAAAAATTTGGTTTTAATCTTTTTAATAATTTGGAATGATTATAAGATAACATTGTTTATAATTTTTTTAACCAATTGACAATGAACACACCTTGATTGTGACAACTATTAAAAAAATAACATTTCCATTTATCACTAAGCTCACTTGATGAGTTTAACATTAAGTTTTAGTTGGATTAGTAGTAAATACTTTTAAATAGATGGAAAACAAAAAAGAACATATTTTCGTTTACTGGATTAGTAGTAAATGCTTTTAAAGGAACATTCAGAGGATCCCATTGTCGGTTTTGTTGATGAGGATAAGCTCTTACCTCTTAGAGATAGCTTGGTAAGTTGGTGCAGAAAATTTATAAAAATGAAAGAGTTAGCTGCTATTATGCACCAGGCATATTAGGTCCGAAAATTATGAGGTTAAGCGGGTTAGCAATTTTAATCATATTTCAAGATGAGGAGAGTAGAGATTATACTCTAAATAATCAGATTGGGGCGTTAAAAAACTGCTTTAACAAAGTGGAAGTGTGGTCGGAAAATTTTCTGTGTAGCAGCCGTCAGGCATGGCTATCGTGCAAAGGGATCCCACCATTTGTGTGGAGTCATTCCACCTTCAGAAATATTGCAGAAAAATGGGGAGAACTTATCTCCATTGAGGAAGGGACCTTAAATCCCGGCTCGTTTGATAGGGCTTTGTTTCAGGTTATTACAAATTGCCAAGCTCAAGTGGAAGAAACTTTTGATTTGAAAGTCGGGGAATCGATTTTTACAGTATATGTTTCTGAGTTTGAACCTTGTTTTAGCCCAGGATCTGTCTGGGATGATTTATCTTTGATGGAAAAGGCAGTTGCTTACCCGTTATCCACGGAGGGGGAGCTCATTGGTGTCTATCCAGTAAAGTGTCCCGAGATGGAAGAGACTCGAATGTTCATAGACAGCTCACTGGAAGGGGGCGGAGCGTGGTGCAAAGATACTGTCGAAGAGGCTAAAGTTCCATTTATTGAAGAAGAACATGCTGTTGGTATAGGTCTCGAGGCAGATTTTAATATGACAGCTTCGCATGCTTCGCTCTGCCAGAGAAACGCTAATGTCAATGAAATTGAGACAGTTAGTATGGGGATAGTGGAAAGGAGGGTTGTTGTCGAAGAGATTATCCACAATATACCAAATTTTGATTATGTTGGACCTAAGATCCAGTTTGTTAATGAAAGTGTTGGGCTTCTGGTACTAAATAGAGACTTGGGTCTAATTTGGCAGACCCGATCACCATTCAACAGTTCTAGGCTCTTGGATACTCCTATTGAAGAGGTATCCTCAATTAGAGTAGTGGACGAGGACCTTTCAGCAAATACTCACATGGTGGAAATGGCTCAATCCTAGAAGCCTAACCAGGTTATTCCCAATTCACAAGATAATATTTTTCTATCAAAAGCTGTCAAAGGGTCGATCGTGAATGAAAATAGAATTGTATGCACTAGCATCGCTTTGAAAAGAAATAAGAAGATTATGAGGAGGTGAAAGTTAAGTCAAGCTGACAGAATGGGTGTGGCTGATCGAGGTATTTCTGCGAGGGAGAACTCTACTGATCGGACGAAGCTAGAAAATGAAGTGGTGGCAATGTTTTGTGTGAGTGAGGCATTAGGCATTATTTTCTCAGCTTCGAAATAGGTTGTGATTTAAAGATTAGAGCAGAATGAGCTCTCGGGAATAAAAACTAGCTATGGTTCTTATAGGTGTTTGGGCTAGTTCGCTTTGACCCTCGATGTATCCGAGTGTTCAAGATTTTATTTGTAGCCCTGTATCTTTACTGATTGGTTGGTGCTGATAGGGTTTAGATCAAACCGTATACATCATTGTTATTTACTCCTTAGATTTTGTTTGCTATTTCTTCTTTTTATTGCGGGTGGTCTAGCTTGAAGTTTCTGTTTCTTTGTCTGGAATCTGTTTTCCAGTAGCTTTGGTGGTTGCCAACGTTTATCTTTGGTGGATCTTCCTTATTTCATTGGGTCAGTTTCAGATAGTTAGTTTCTCCATGTCTCAGTGCTTGTCTTCGTTCATGTTCTGGCTTCTGTTGATGTTATGTTAGATGTGTTGGTTCATTCCATTGTTTATGATGTCTGTGTTTGGTCCCTGTTTAGCTCTAAATTTATTTTACTAGTTTAGGGATTATTGTAGGGCTGGGGTATGGATTGTATGTTGTAAGAGTTTTTGTGTATTAGAACCCTACCACCTCAAGGTGCACTCTTTTTCCTCCATTTAGGATTAGGGAAGTTTTTTAATGAGGTCCTTGAGGTGGTGTACTTTGTAATCCTTTATAATACAAAGTACCCTCTTTAAAAAAACATTATAGAAGTGAGTGGTAAAGTAGTCTTTGAAAGAGATAGTTAATTACCCAAATTTGGTTTTTATTGAACTACTACTCTTTGGACTAATGCAACTAATAAGATACCGAGGATGGAGTTATTAGCTATTAGCTGGACGAGTGTGCGAACATGATGCATTTGCTTTATGCTGGATGGTTTTATTTACATGATTTATATACCGTATCTTAAATTTGAGTTTGAGTTTATTAGACTCGAAAGAAAAATACTTTGAGTTTGTACAAATTATTATATTAAAATTAGAGTTGAAAGTGAATTCGGTTTAAAATATGTTACTAATTTGAAATGAATTGTGTATACACAGATTCGAGCTCTTATTGAAGTAGAGTTAAATTATTCAACTTGATTTGATTAAAACTCATTTACATCTTTTATATACATGATATTAAATTTTATTTTGAGTTTGTTTATATGTGTATATATTATTATATTTAACTACAAAAGTTCTATTAGAGTTAATAATATCTAGAGTAGATGGTTAAAATGATTTTAGTTGACATTTTTCTTCTCTCTTAAGTTGTTTAATACTGATTAGAAGTAAAAAAATTTCCTCTCCCTGTGTAGAAATTGTTTAAAAAAATTATATTGCAATAAATAACAATATGAATTGTTCAAATTATTATTTTTAATTACACAACTTACTTAAAGAAAAACCCTTGATTGTAATCAACGTGGTTGGTTCAAGTGGTAATTAGTTTGATATCACTTAAGCAATGTTTTAGGTTCGAGTTCTTGTGTATGTAGAAAATCCCCGTTGAGAGACTCACCCACCAAAACTAGATGTGCTACCTGGATCGATCGAAATTAATCAAGACAAAGCCTTAGAACTCGAAGAAAGAAAAAAAAACCCTTTGTGTTTCCCCTTTGTTTTATTTTCACTCATTTCAAAGCCTAATTTTTTCAGCGGTTTCTTAGTGTTTTGATAAAGAGCACAAAAGGAAGCAGTTGGCTAAAGCAATAATAAAATCATAACGCCTAAAGTAGAGTCTAAACCAAAAACCAATTGAAAATGAGAGAATGGCAGACAACATATACCTCAAGAAATGTTAATAATTCATCCAGTTTGTTTGACTCTTAAAATTTATCGTTTTACCGATATCCATTAATAAGTGATCAAAGATACATATATTATTTCATCTTAAATAAATTTAAATTTTAATATTTATCTTAAAATATAAACTTTTCTACTTAATTTAAAAAAATTATTGCTTCACTGCTCAAAATTTTAAACCTTTCAATGTACCATCATCTAGCCTTCACCTTGATTTCCCATCTCTAATTAATGATTTGTGTTTCTATAACGCATAAATCATTAACTTTTATAGAGGGTCCATCACATTCTTCTATCTATATATTCCTTGTCTCTTTCTCTCTGCATTGCACCATCTACAGTAAACACCACCATTGCCAAGCATGGTGCAACTGGGAGAGCTTCCAGAATCCAAAGGGAAGTTTGGCATCGATGATGATTCATCGGAGCCGAGGATGGAGTACCAATGCCATACATGTTCCAAAACCATTTGCTCCGTATCTTCCTTTTGTGGCCACCAAAACGCCCATCATATCGTCAAAGAACCCATGAAAATATCACCGATGCTAGCTGCAGTGCTGAATAACCCTCTGCCTCCTTTTCATAAGCAGTTTTTATTCCCCCAAGGGTGAAACCAAGTCCCGGAGAAGCCAATAAAGCTGCCAAGGAGCCACTTTCAAAGCAGCCCAGGGTAAATCAGTCTTCTCGTTTCCATCTATATAGCAGGATCGATGAGGTGCCTAACCCTAACCAAATCACCCTAGAAGGTGATGGTTTTCTGAGGAAGCTTCTTGGAAATAAGTGTTGAAGAATCGGGTAAAGAAAATGAAAGAACATAAGAATTTTAACGAGGTTCGGCAACGTGCTTATGTCCTCGGTGCCTAGACGACACTAGAAGTTTTATTCAATGTCTCATAGGTTTAGGTTACATCTCTATTTATAATATAAAAATTGGCACATAATTACATAATTAACCCTGTATCGTATCGCGGGGGTTGCGCCCCACACCCCTAACCCACATAATCGTAACCCCCTCTACGAGACTTTCTTTGTAAGGACAGTTGATGTTTACTTCGCTCACTCTGCTCCATCCCATGTCCTCTTTACTGGTATATTTATGAGCCATACCTAATAAATCTCCACCTTGGCGAATATCCTACCTCTTGGAAACTTCAATGTGGGTTGGGTTACCTTACTTCTTTAACAACTCAAAACATTCAACAAGTCCAAGCAATGCTTGAACTTGTCTGTCGTAACTGGCTTGGTGAACATATCAGCGGCATTCTCATCAGTATGTACCTTCTGAAACAAAACCTCTCCAGATCCAACCAACTTTCTGATCTTGTAGAACCTTACATCAATATGTTTAGTTCTAGCACGATACCCCTGATTCTTAGCTAAGTGAATAGCACTTTGATTATCACAAAGCAACTGAACTCCACCTTGCTGAACACCCAACTCCTTCACTAAACCAGTAAGCAATAAAGCTTCTTTTGCAGCTTCAGCCGCTACCATGTATTCTGCTTCAGTTATAGATAGTGCCACAACAAATTGAACAGTAGACTTCTAACAAATAGGCCCTCCACCAAGAGTAAACACATACCCTTTCGTTCGTAGATCTTCTATTATCCAAGTCCCCTGCATAGTCAGAATCTATATATCCTACAACAAAAGGATTATCCCGCTGACTACCAAAAATAATTCCATGTCCCACAATACCCTTTAAGTACCGAAAGATCCACTTGACTTCTTCCCAATATTGCTTACCAGGTTTATACATGTACTTACAAACTTGACTAACATCATGAGCTAAATCAGGACGAGTACATACCATTGCATACATCAAGCAACCAACAACATTAGAATACAGAACCTTTTCCATATTTTAAGCTTCCTTATCTATCTTAGGGAAATGTTCTGATGAGAGTTTAAAGTGATTCGCCAATGGAGTGCTCACTAGTTTTGTGCTGCTCATCGCAAACCTTTCTAGCATTTTCTCAACATAACCCCGTTGAGATAACCACAATTTCCTTGAGTCTCTGTCCCTGTAAATTTCCATTCCAAGAATTTTCTTTGTAGCATCTAAATCTTTCATATCAAATTCCTGACTTAATAAAGTTTTCAAACCGATAACATCATCCATGTTCTTCGCAGCAATTAACATATCATCAATATACAGTAACAAAAAAATAAAAGAACCGTCATCAAGGCTCTTAACATAGACACAACAATCATACTCACACGGTTGTAGCCAATCTTTATCATATAGGAGTCAAACCGTTTATACCATTGTCTCGGAGACTGTTTCAACCCGTATAAAGATTTCTTCAATCTGCAAACTAAATGCTCATTTCCAGGTTGAGTGAAACCTTCAGGTTGCCGCATTTAGATCTTCTCCTCTAAATCACCATGCAAAAAAGTAGTTTTAACATCCATCTGCTCTAAATGCAAATCCCAACTAGCCACCAATGCAAGTACTGCTCGGATAGAAGTGTGCCTGACCACAGGAGAAAAAATTTCATCATAATCAACTCCTTTCTGCTGTGAAAAACCTTTTGCTACCAAATGAGCCTTGAACTTCTCCCTCTCTTTTTCTGTTACTACTAGTTTCTTCTTATACACCCATTTGCAACCAATCGGCTTCTTACCCTCAGGAAGGCGAACCAACTCCCATGTACGATTGTGATTCAAAGACTCCATCTCCTCAACCATGGCAGCCATCCACTTGTCGTTTTCCTGACTAGTAATGGCATCATGAAAAGTAACCGGATCATCACTGCTAACAGTAAGTGCAAAAGAGACCAAGTCTTCAAAACCCAATATGTTCGGGGGCTTTATATTTGTCTGTCTCACCCTGTCTCTGGCGAGACTATAATCCTACAAATCATGCGTAGCGAAACCACCAGAAGTCGGTGGAGAAGTTTCTGGTTTCTCAACTGGAAACTGCTCGAAATCCACCACTGTCGTGTCTTTCTTCTGCTGCAACATGGAATGTTCATCAAAAACAACATCTCCACTGATCAAAATTTTCTTCGCAACTGGATCCCAGAACTTGAATCCTTTGACACCTTTCTTGTAACCCATAAAAATACACTCCTTCAATTTTGCATCAAGTTTGGATCTTTCATCAGCAGGTACACGCACATAAACAGGACAACCAAAAATCTGTAAGTGATCAAAACTAACATCATGACTAGTCCATATCTCTTCTGGATCTTTCATTCAACGACCTGTTCATCCGTTCCGTAACACCATTTTGTTGTGGTGTCTTGCGCACTGTAAAATGTCTCTTAATCCCATGCGCCTTACAGAAGTGTAGAAATTATGAATCTGTGTACTCTGTACCATTTTCAGACCGCAAACACATGATTTTTCATCATGTTTAGTTTTCTACCTCAGCTTTCCACAACTTGAACTTCTCAAAAACGTCAGACTTCTGTTTCAAAAAATACACCCAAACTTTATGTGAAAATCATCAATAAAAGTAACATAATACCTAGATCCACCCAAAGACGGTGTCTTAGAAGGCCCCCATACATCAGAATGCACATAATCAAGAATCCCTTGAGTTGTGTGCTTCGCAGTCTTGAAACGGACTTTAGTCTATTTACTAAGAACACAATACTTGCAAAAATCGAGTTTACAGCTTTTGACACCATGCAAAAAATTTCATTTGTGTAATTCTGCCATACCACGTTCACTAAGATGAGCAAGACGTATATGCCACAGTTTTGTAGTATCATCACAGGACTCAACAGAATGAACTCCACCTACAACGGTACTCCCTAACAATCTGTAAATATTCCCTGCAATCATCTTTCCTTTCATAACAGTCAAAGCTCATTTAGCAATCAGCCTTAGGGATAAAACCATTCTTGTGCAAAGTGCCCAAAGAAATCAAATTCTTCTTCAAATATGGGATATGTCGAACACCACTCAACGTTCGAACAGAGCCATCATACATCTTAATTCTGACATCACCAATACCAACAATATTGCAACATCGATCATCACCCAAATAAACAGAACCATAATTAACCGACCTATATGTCGAAAACCATTCCCTGTTTGGCGTGATGTGATAAGAACATCCAAAATCAAGAATCCAAATATCTGTCAATTGAGTCATTGAAATAGAGAGTATATCACCCTCACTGTAATCAGAGTTGTCATCCTTGACCACATTCACAGACTTGGATGAATCATCACGCTTCTTATCAGTCTGCTTTTTCAACTTCGGACAATCTCGCTTCATATGTCCCGCCTCCTTGCACTTGTAACAGTGAATTGTCTTCTTGTCCCTAGATTTGGATCTGGAGTTCCGCTTGCCAGACCCTATCTTCTCTGGCTTCCGTCCACAGTCTCGATTACCCTTGACATATAAGCTATCGGCTTGAGAGATTTCCCATGCATTCTGCTTCCGCTGGTTATGAGCCAACAAGGCTGCAGTAATCTCCTCAACGTTGATAGTCTCTTTCCTATATGTAAGAGTAGTCACCATGTGTTCGTAAAAGGGAGGTAACGAACACAACAGAATCATCGCTCTGTCTTCATCCTCAATTTTCACATCAAGCCAAGCCAAATAAAAAAAGATTTGATTGAAGATATTCACGTGTTGTGCCAAATCATGATCGTCCTGCATCTTCAGCCCATACAGTCACTGCTTTAGATACAGTTTTTTCTTTAAGGATTTGGACATAAACTGACTTTCCAACTTCCTCCAAATTTCGTCTAGAGATGACAGATGCATGACATGATACATGACCTCGTCCGCCAAGCATAATCGTATGGTTTCTGCCGCTCGCTGTTGCAATTCTTCCCAATCTTCCTCCTCCATCGACGTCGGCTTTGTAGGCCGCAAAGCCTTCAGGATCCCTTACCGCGCCAACAGATCCTTCACCCTCATTTGCCATAATCCGAAGTTACCCTGACCATCGAATTTCGTAAATTCAAATTTTACTCCTGACATCTGATACCAATTGTTGAAGAATCATGTAAAGAAAACGAAAGAAAACAAGAATTTTAACGAGGTTCGGTAATGTGCTTATGTCCTCGGTGCCTAGACGGCGCTAGAAGTTTTATTCAATGTCTCATAGGTTTAGGTTACATCTCTATTTATAATAAAAAAAAAACTTGTACATAATTACATAATTAACCATGTTCCGCCCCCACACCCCAACCCACATAATCATAACCCCTTTACGAGACTTTCTTTGTAAGGACAGTTAATGTTCGCTTTGCTCACTCCGCTCCATCCCCTGTCCTCTTTACCGGTATATTTATGAGTCATACCTAACAATAAGCCTCAATGTTCTCAGCCTACCGAAATGGTGGCGACGGAGTATGAGAAGGAGGAGGAGCCCGACACCCAGAGTCTCACCAAGGATCTGCTAGGCGAGTGGATGCCAGTACCTAGTTTTGTAGACCATGTTCAACTGGGAGCATCCTCGGGACAAATCTTATCTCTTGTCGTTACAAGGGAAAGGGTAATTGCTGTTAAGCCTAAGCCTGAGATTGACCTTGAGCTCAAGCTCGGTTCAAGGAGGACAAGCAAAACCGCTAAGGTTGTGGACTTGGAGTTGAAGTTAGGTTATTGAGGGAAGAAGAACATGTAACTGTAATAGTTTGTCAGTGTCCTCTCCATGGGTGTGCCATGGATTCTGTTTTTATGTGTCAGATAATATGTTGTCAGTTCTAATTAGTAAAAAGAAAAAAAGCGAGTGCCGTAACCAATCTACATAAGGTCGGCTGGTGCTGTATATGTAAGTCTAGGGTTTCTATTGTTGTGTCCTTTGTGATGAATATATCAACTGAAATAAACCAAAACTGTTTTCCCAACTTCTATTCCAGATTTTTACTCTTTCAGAGAAAACACGTGAGCTGTGAATTTCTTCTTCATCACTTGCTTAAAATTGTTTTTTATGACACTGAACTTATTATTATAAGATATGGTAGTCTCAATGGTAAAATAGAATGATTGTTTCAAACAGTTGAGTTTGCATGTTGCCTACATTGTCAAAAAAATAAATAAATATAGATTATTTTGTAATCACTCAAATCTAATTAAAAAGAAAAACAAACTAAATACCATGATTACACTTGGTTTAATTAAATCATGTAATCGCTCCAATCTAGGTTCTAATTTTGATATATGAATCATCTTGTTTTAATTTCGTCCTTATATAGAAAGATTAGCATCTAAGATTTCTCATTATGAAATGAGGAGGTTGTTCAAAAGGATATATATTATAGTATAAAAGTTGATAAACTCCTTCAAATTTTCAGTATTTTTTATTTTATATATTTAGAAAATATAACAGACAAAGAATTATGTAAACTTCATACATAATAAAATAATTGGTTATGTAATTGACAAATACATAAAAGGGAAAATTAATCTAGTATCATATGATGAAAACATGCTGGTCAATCAACTTATTATAATTTTAAAACTATTGAATGACTTAAATAGTAAAAATATAATGTTGTTTTCTTTAAACAATTTCAGTTTGAGCATCTGTATCTACACGATACATATGTGTTATCAATAATAACTGAAAAATATTACAAATAGATATTAAATTGTAATCATTTTAGACTATTTGAAAATAAAACTCATTATAATTTTCAATAATCACAAAATTTTATTCAAACAAATATATATATTAGAATAAGTATGGCTCTATAAGCATGAGTCGACTAAGTTTTCTAATAAGATTTTTAATGAGATAACATGTTATGTATATTAAATATATGTGTACTATTTATTTTACGAAGATTTTTTTACATGGTTTTTATCTTAATAAGATTTTAACGAGACACATTATTTTTACATACATTCAGAATGAGTGCTATAAATATTTATCTATGTGAGTGCTAATTCAAGTAGAATTTTATATATAAGATATAATAAAATCTTCTTTATTACAGAGTCTTTAATATTCATTTGTATTAGATTTATATATAACATCTACTAATTATGACTGGAATTATAGAGGTTATGATAAGATTTTCTTTTCTTATACATTTCGTTGTTCTTTGGTTACTTTCTTTGATTAACAACACTATTTAAATTGAATAATAAGATAAATCAACCCATTTGATAGTTCTAGTTATTCGATCTCAATTTGACAATAATTGAATCAAATTGGATTTTTTAATCACATTTGAAGTAGTTTGTGAACAAAAATGTGTTGTCTACATCTTGCTTTAAACCCCCCCCCCTTGATTGTGTGTTTCCCCCTTTGTTTTATTTTCACTCATTTCAAAGCCTAATTTTTCATCGGTTTCTTAATATTTTGAGAAAGAATCGCAAAAGGAAGCAATTGGCTAAAGCAATAATAAAAACATAACGCCTAAGGAGAGTCTGAACCAAAAACCAATTGAAGATGAGAGAATGGCAAAACTACAGAGACCTCAAAAGAAATGTTAATAATTCATCCAATTTGTTTGACTCTAAAGCTTATTGCTTCACCGCTCAAAATTTTAAACCTTTCAATGTATCATCATCTTCTCTTCACATTGATTTCCACATTTCTAATTAATGATTTGTGTTTCTATAACGCACAAATCATTAATTTTTACAGAGGTTCCATCACTCTCTTCTGTCTATGTATTCCTTGTCTCTTTCGCTCTACATTGCACTATCTACAGTAAACACCACGATTGCCAAGCATGGTGTAACCGGGAGAGCTGTCAGAATCGAATGGGATGTCTGTCCCCGAAAATGATTCATCGGGGCGGAGGATCGAGTACGAGTGCCCTACATGTTTCTAAACCTTTTACTTCGTATCTGCCTTTTGTGGCCACCAAAACGCCCATCGTATCGTCAAAGAACCCATGAAAATGTCACCGGTCCTCGCTGCGGTGCTGAATAACCCACCGCCTCCTTTTCATAAGCCATTTTTTATTCCCCCAAGGTTGAAATCCAGTCCCGGAGGAGCTAATAGAGCTGCCAAGGAACCTCTTTCTAAGCAGGCTACGACAAATCAGTCTCCTCGTTTTCATCCTTATAGCAGGATCGACGAGAAGCCTAACCCAAATCAGCTTCAGGACAAAGTCATGAAAGAAACCACTCCAGAAGGTGATGGTTTTCTGATGCGGCTTCTTGGAAAGAAGCCTCAAAGTTCTCAGCCTACCGAAAGGGTGGTGCTGGAGTATGAGAAGGAGGAGCAGCCCGACACCAAGGATCTACCGGGCGAGTGGATGCCGGTAACTTGTTTCGGAGACCATGTTCAGATGGGAGCATCCTCGGGACAAATCCTATCTCATGCCACCAGGGAAAGAGAAGCTGCTGTTGAGCCTGAGCCTGAGCTTGACCTTTAGCTCAAGCTCGGTTCGAGGAGGACAAGCACAAACGCTAAGCGTGTGGACTAGGAGCTGAAGCTAGGTTATTGAGGGAAGAAACCTGTAACTGTAATAGTTTTTCAGTGTTCCCTCCATGGGTGTTCCATGGATTCTGTTTTTAAGTGTCAGATAAAATGTTTTCAGTTCAGTTCTACTTAGGAAAAAAAACTCCAGTGCAGTAACCAATCAACACAAGGTCGGCTGGTGCTGATATGTAAGTTTAGGGTTTCTATTGTTTTTTTTCCTTTGTGCCGAATATATCAAGTGAAATAAACCATGTTTTCTCCATCTCTATCCAAGATCTTTTTAGAGAAACCTCGTGAGCTGTGAATTTCTTCTTCTTCACTCGCATAAAATTGTTCCTATAAGAATCAATCATTAAACTTACACTTGGTTTGATTAAATCATTTAATCATTATGATCGAAGTTCACTTTTGATACACGAATTCATTAAAATAATCAACATGATAAGATGAAAAATTGTTCTTCATAAATACTTGAGTTCGAGCATCGTATACATTATCAATAACTAAAAATTATTTCGAATAAGTGTTATCTTGTAATCAATCCAAATAATAAAAAAAAAGCCTTTTTCTTTGTAAAAAAAATGTTATATATAATAAAATGAGGGTGTCCAAAAGGATATATATATATATATATATATATATATATATATATTATTTTTAGTATAATAATTAATAAACTCCTTAAAATTCTTACTAATTTTTATTATATAATATTAAGAAAATGTAATAGACCAATAAATAATATATAATATAGGATTAGAATCCACATACACCTAGTGTAAAACTTTTTTAAGGTTGTTGTATAAGTAGAAATCAAAGGCTGAGATTAATTCTTTTTGTTCCCAGTGAATATCTTCTCATTTCCTACTATTAATTTCAATCTTTGATTTCTCCTCATCTAATGATCATAAAAAGATGTAAAATTTTTCAGTTTTACATAGTGTAAGCGGATCATGTACCATACATATATATGTATGGTTAGGATCCACTTACACTTGTAAAACTTGTAATTTTATACCTTTTTAGGATCATTGGATTGATAAAAATCAAAGGATGAAATTAACTAATTTTTTCCAATGAATATCTTCTCATTTTATACTATTAATCTCAACTTTTAATTACTCTTATCCAGCGGTCCTAAAAAATATAAAACTAAAAGAATCTTACAATGTCATATGCTATATAAATATGTATGAGTTTTTTTTTTTTTGGATAATCAAATGTGTATAAGTTAATAAACTTAGTACAAAAAAAACTTACGATGAGTCTGCTAGGGTTTACACGGGAAAAACAATCGACGAAGACAGAACTCCCAAGAAACCTCGCCGACTCGATGAAGAACCATCAGACACAGGAGGCTGCACTCGGAACGACATGGAAATCGATGCTGAGAAAGTACCCACCATGGGACAGGCTGCTGCTACGACGTGGACCTCCACAAATCTTGAATTAACTTCAAGCGATGCAACGAAACTATCACCGCCCATGTCTTATAAAGAAACTCTCGTGGGCAAGGTTAACACCCCTCCAACTATGGAGGATGGCCCCTTTGAAGAAGAAGATATTGAAATACTAGAAGATGATGTAACCAGAACTATCATTGATAGCATAATCTCCATCAACTTTACAAGCAGAATACAAACACTAATAGAAAAAAGTTTAGACCAAACAATTGTTGTCAAGCAGAAGAATTGGCTACGCTACTCTCTACAATCGCCTTTACAACTTGTGGAAACCATCACAACCCATCAAACTCATGGACTTCGAGAACGATTACTTCCTCGTCACCTTCCGTGCCCATATAGATTACCTTAAGGCACTAGCCGATGGCCCTTGGGTCATCTTCGGACACTATCTTACAGTGGAGTCATGGACTCCTGACTTCTCGGCAACACAACCGTTCCCAAGCCGCATCATTGCATGGATTCAGCTCCCAGGTTTGCCTGTAACCTACTACAAACGTAGCGTTATTACAGAGATCGGTGAATCCATCAGCAAAGTGCTCCGTATAGACTACCAAAAGGAAAGTGGACGCCGTGGAAGATTTGCAAGGATGACCCTCAGCGTTGATCTTAAAAAACCTCTAATCTTTAAGTTGTTAATCAATGATCGGATTCGACACGTAGAATACGAGTCTCTCCCCACCATATTCTTCTCATGTGGGAGATACGGACACGTCAAAGATATATGCCGCGACAAACCAAAGGACGTTACACCTAGTGAATCTACGGATGATCCAATGCTGGAAACCAACCAACATGAACCAAACAAAGAAACTGCTCCATCAAACGACGCCATGTTTGGCCCCTGGATGGTAGTAGAAAGAAGAGCTCGTAAGAACCCCAAAAAGGACTCTACACTGGCGTCAATAACAAAGCAAAAAACAGCTACCCTTTTAAGTACCCGCTTTGATCGTATTGCCAACATATCAAATGATGAAACTTCAGAAGACCATGCACCGGCCCCAACCGTAAACATTGAAGCCTATTGACGCCAGACAGAATAGTGATTATCCTACAAGCGCTCTAACAGATGATTCACAAGAGAAAATTCGCTAAAATAAATCCAGAGAAAAAATCTCTAGGGTTTAATAAAATATTATTAAATCAAACAATGCCAAAATCAATCCACAAGCCGAACTGTTATAGTCAAAAATCGTCTTTATTCGAATTTTGCCAAAAATAGCAAAATCCCGAAAATCACTCTAAATTGAAATTCGAAATAAAATAAGCAATCTCCAAAAAATCCAGCCTAAATCGGATTTAAATTGACTTCCTAATTGACAATCGAAATATTACCATAAATAGTAAAAAATATCTAATTCTAGGGATTCGGAAGGGAAAACGGTAGAATTTGTGGTTGAAGAAAAAGCCACATGGAGCGTAGCTCATGTACACATGGAGCGTAGCTCATGTACACATGGAGCGTAGCTCATGTACACATGGAGCGTAGCTCATGTGGAGAGCGTGCGCGTCGAAAAGAACTTTTCGAATTGGGGTTTTATGCGTGATTCTGACACCTGTAGCCAAAGTTATGACCAAAAGATTGAAACATACTTAAAACGACCACAATGAGGAACATGTCACAATCAATTCCCGCATTTGCGCTGATCTGCCAATTTATGATATCTCAACGTCATCAAGGTACAATCTGACAGCTCAGCATCATCTGTCTCAGATACCCCTGCATCACCTATCCGGTTCCAACTTCTGCAAACATTGAAACTCAATATGTGGCTCCCACTTCTGGAAAAGGTGACAAGTTCATTCAAACTTCCAAGCCCGCCAAAGGAAAAAACACAATATCTCAACGCAGACCACTAGCAGTATCCAAGCTTAAAGTTCGGAAAAACCTACCCCATACCAGCAATTCAGGACATAAAACACCCAGTCCACTCCATGCTATCTCACTCGATAGACAGAAACACTCAGTTGTTGTAATCCCTGAAAATTCAAGCCCTCGTCAGCCTGAACCAGCCATGGAAACTTCAAGTGATAAGGAACTTAAACTAGGACACCCGACACAAAGGAAGGACATTGAAACATCTGACAAGCTGGCCACGGCCATGCTAGAATAACCTAACACCACCCCTCACGTAACCAACATGGATATTAAAATCATGTGTTGGAATGTGCAGGGATGTGGCCACCCTAAATTCCTTTTGGCTGCCAGACAATACCTACGTGACAATAAGCCCAACGTAGTATGCATGGTTGAACCCCGAATAAGCCGACAAGCCGCTGATGTCTTCATCTCCAAACTAGGCTTCCCTAACTCCCATCGAGTAGAAGCGGAAGGTTTTTCTGGAGGAATATGGATATGCTGGTCGATCAACGTTCAAGTTAGATTCCTCCTAAACTATTCCAATTCGTTCATTGCCGAATATACAAAACACAAGTCGAACACTCATTCCCAGTAACATTCATTTACGCCAGTCCGAACGCTACCAAAAGAAAAGATCTTTGGCCTTTACTACGTTCTCTAGCAACCTCCAGCCAAACTCCATGGTTGCTCCTTGGTGATTTTAACGCAACAATAAGCAGCACGGAACGCAGCGGCTACGTTACCTCTACCAAGCCATGCAACCGATTCCGCCAGTTTATCTTTGACTCAGGCTTAGGCCTGTAAACGAACCGAACGCACACGAACGAAGGTATGTTCATGTTCGTTCATTTAAAAAATAAACGAACATAAACGAACACGAACATAAACGAACAAATTTTTTTTTGTTCATATTCGTTTATTAAGGAATATAACTTGTTCATGTTCGTTCATTTAATAAATAAACGAATATAAACGAACACGAACATAAACGAACACGAACATAAATGAACACGAACATAAACGTTGGAGACCCTACCTTCCATTGTTCTTTCATGAAAAATAGTCGACAATGCAAATCAACAAAATCTACAGTGATAAATAGCGTAAGAGCTTATTAGCAGTGATGAAATGTTTGAAGATATCAAATATTTCGATCTATCTTTTAAAGATATTAAATGATTCACACGACTTTAATTTAACGCTATAACATTTATCTTAGTGTTCCATGACTACATATGAACAATCATTTTCCGCTATTACACTCTTTTTCAGAAATTGCATAGAAACCTTTGTTTTGTTTTCTGGCAAATTCTATATATTTTTCTTATTACTGATGCTCATATACTTCCGATTTTTACCTTTATCTTCCCATCTATTTCTAGAAAGAAGTATTATGTTTTCTTGAGTTTTAGATGTGAAGATACCCACAATAACTTTACATATCAACTATTAAGTCAAATAAAACAGAGAAAGAGATGAAAACAGACATGTAAAACTTCATATTGCACTATAATATAACTTGTTTTGAATCTTTCAGAGATCGTCTCCACTCTCCAGTGAACAATAAGGTTTGGGAAAAAAAGGGGAAAATGAATATAAGTGCGAGGTGCCTCACAGGTTAACATATTGGATTTAATTTCCAAATAAAATTGGGCTAATTATGGAGTTGGTCATCAAAATATCAGATTAATATTTTTAAGATACTTACAAATTGGTCACCAAAATTGATTTAAGAAGATTGTGTTAAACATAAATGAATGAACATAAACGAACATAATCGAACGAACATAAGCGAACATAACCAAACGAACATAACCGAACGTTCACAAACGTAAATGAACGAACGAGACCTATGTTCATGTTTGTTCATTTAATTAAACGAACAAAAAATCTTGTTCATGTTCGTTCATTTAATAAATAAACGCACATAAACGAACTTCCCGCCGCACGGTTCATGAACGGTTCGTTGAACGTTCAGTTCATTTACAGGCCTACTCAGGGTTACGCGACATGAGGTATCAAAGTCCGAATTTTACCTGGTCAAGAAGTAAAACTCATGCGTTCTTAGATCACGCCCTCTGCAATCAAGCATGGGACTCTCAATATCCAGAAACAGTAGTCCACCACCTCCTTCATATGAGGTCAGATCATTGACCACTATTACTCCAGGTAGGAAATCTCAACTCACGCCAACGCACCTCGCAATTTCGCTACTTCTCTGGATGGCTCCAACACAAAGACTTTCCGTGCATGGTCCTTGATAACTGGGACCTTACGGCACCTCTCTCAGAAGCCATCTCAAAATTCAAAAATCCTGCGGATATATGGAACAAAACTGTATTCGGATACATAGGCACCAAAAAGAGAATAACAATGTCAAGACAAAGAGGAGTCCAAAAAGCTTTAGCTCGCTGATCATTATCAACCTTCCTGATCAACCTGGAATCCAAACTACAACTTGAAATAGAACAACTACTCTATCAAGAGAAACTCCTATGGCACCAAAGATCACGTGTTGACTGGGTTAACTTAGGCGATCGAAATACCAAATACTTTCACCGCAAGGTGAAACAACGAAAACAAAGAAATTGCATAACAATCCTCAAACTTCCTGATGAGGAGTGGTGCAACGACACAGCCAATCTAAAAGAGAAAGCCGTTAATTTTTTTCAAGTCTATCTTGTTGAGAAATAAACCGTGTACGAGTAATTTCCCTATAACCAGATTAGTGAGAATACGAAATAAAAGCAGAAAAATAATACTCGAAATTGATAACGGAGTTTAGCCAATTATGCTTACGTCTCCGGACTGCTGTAGATCTTTTACTGAAGAGAGAAAATTTAGAGGTGTTTACAAAATACTCACAACTCAGAAGAAAACTCTCTAGTATTGGGAGAAAGAAATGATTTGGGATGATTTTGAAGCTACATGAGTTAGAGTATTTATAGTTGAAGCTTAAGGACTAATCTTGTAAATACTCTAAAGTTCAAGAACTCAATTTTATAATTATTCCTGGCTAATTTCAACAAAGTTGGCTGCCTAAATTTTGACAATTTTGGCCGCCCATGTTGCCACAATTAGCCGCCCATGTGCTGCAAAATAAGACAATTAATGTAGCTGTGATTTTTTTACTTTCAACAATCTCTCATTTGAAGACTGATTTTAATCTGTTTGTTCGTAGTTGCCGTCTTTGTTAACATGTCTGCAGGATTTTGAGTTCCACTAATCTTTTCAAGTTTCAAAATCCCATCTTCCAGAAGAGACCGTATAAAATGATATCGCAATTGTATGTGCTTCATCCTGGAATGAAAAGATGGATTCTTTGCTAGATGGATAGCACTTTGACTATCGCAATACAAGACATTATTTTCTTATTTCTTGCCTAACTTTTCCAAGAAATTTTGGAGCCAAACCATATCCTTGCTGGCTTCCGTAATAGTGACATATTCTGCTTCAGTTGTGGAGAGAGCAACTATCTTCTGTAGTTGAGAAACCCAACTCACTAATGTTACTCTTAAAGTATAGACATACCCTGTAGTGCTCCTTCTGATATCAATATTTCCGGCTAAGTCAACATCTACATAGCCAGTCAGTATCGTATCTCTACCTTTGAAACTATTATGCCATGGACACACCTCCACTAGGGTCATACACATCACCAAACTATTATCTGGGCCTTCAATCATCCATGACCAATCTTGGAGACGTTCCAACACCTGTTGAAATTCATGAAGCATTACTAGAAATGGCACCTCTTAAAGCACCAGGACACGACGAACTCCGCCCCGAATTCTTTCAACGCCAGTAGCCAGCTGTCAAAAACTCCGTCTGCCACAGGATTAAGCAAGTCTTTGAAGGACAACCGATTGATATAATAACCAATAAAACGGTAATTGTATTAATCCCAAAGAATGAAGTGCCACAAACCTTCGCAAACTTTCGACCCATCAGTCTCTGCACAATAATGTACAAATTGATCACAAAAATTATTGTAAGCAGACTAAAGCACCTTATGTCAAAGCTCAACCACCCATACCAAACAAACTTTATTCCTGGAAGATCTATCATCGAAAATATCATCATAAATCAAGAGGTTGTGCACTCTATGAGATCATCAAAATATAAATAAGGATGGATGACCATCAAAATTAACTTAGAAAAAGCTTTTGATCACATTTGATGGGACTTCATTCGAGAGACTCTCCACTTGGTAGGCTTCTCTCCAAACCTAATTTCCATCATCATGAGCTGCATCTCATCTCTACCATGGTAATCCAATGGGAAGGGGAACACACCGAAGCTTTTACTCCAAAAAGAGGAATAAGGAAAGGCCACCCCCTTTCACCTTATATCTTTTTCCTAGCCATTGATCGCTTAGGCCACCAAATCTGAAATATTGTTGATAACAAGAACTAGACTCCTGTCAAATCTGCTTGAAACGGCTTCCCTATCTCTTATCGTTTCTTCGCAGATGATCTCATCTTCTATGCCAAAGCAAACGTTAATCAAGCAGAGCTTCTCAAATCTACCCTCTCAGAATTCGGCGCTTACTCCGGACACCGAATAAGTGCGCAAAAGTCACTGATATACTACTCCTCAAACACACCTCCTGAAGCAAGACAATCTATCAATGCCCTACTCAACTTCACAGAGGTTGACACATTAGGTAAATACTTAGGAACCTCAGTCTTACAAAAGAAAACAAAATACCAAGACTACAGATTCATTCTTGACATGATGAAATCCAAATTGAACGGGTGGGAAACAAAAACTCTTTCAATGGCAGGCCACATAACCCTCGCCAAATCAGTTTTAGGCACCATACCGACATTCTTTATGTAGACAATGTCATTCCCGAAGCGAATATGTGACGACATGGAATGAATAATCCGACAATTCATATGGGGAGCATCACCCAAGAGTAATAAACCTTTACTAGTAAACTAGGCATCGATCACCCAGCCACTGAATCGAGGAGGACTTGGCTTAACTAAACTCAATGAAAGTAACTTGACTTTTCTCATTAAGATAGGATTTGCACTCGTAACTAAATTGGAGGATTACTGGATAGAGCTCTTATGACAGAAATACAAAATCCAGAAGACTTGACCTACATCAATCAAGCACACAGTTTGTAGCCTACTTTGGAGAGGATTAAAAAAGATTTAAGACTCAATTAATGCCTGCATAGCATGGTCACTTGGAGCTGGTTCCACTATCAATTTTTGGGAGGACAATTGGATACTGTTGAGAAATTAAGAAACAATGAATAACATCTGATAGTTTTATTATGCTTAACGTGCAACTACATCACAACCAGCTTATATAGCAACTATGACTTCAAGCTTACTCAACCTCTTAACTTCTTATAACAACTTCATAACAGAATCCAACATCCCTTAATAGTCATAACAACTCACACACACACTCAGTGCACATATTAGGAGTGCATGCACACACTACTGCATATTCTAGAATAAAAACACATATTCCAGAATGCATTTCCAATATTCTCCTCGCTTTGTTATCTTCTTTCGTTTACACTAACAAGGTAGAACACACATCTTCTCTCGAAACAGTTCAAATGCTACTTTTGTTAGTGGTTTTGTAAGACTATCTGCTATTTGGTGAATTGTAGGATAAACTTGAATTTGTTTAGCTGCTACTTTTTCACGCACAAAATGAACATCCATATCAACATGTTTGGATTATGCATGATAAACAAGATTAGTGCTTAAGGCAACAGTACTTGTGTTATCACAACACACAACAGGCATGCTTCGATATTCAACACCAAGTTCACACAACAATGAACATATCCATGTGACTTATACAACAACATCAGCTACACTTCTGTACTCACCCTCCATTGTAGATCTTGATACTGTTTTCTACTTCCTAGATTACCAAATCACATGACATGAACCTAGAAAAATCGTATGACCAGAAACTGACCTCCTATCATCCAAACTGTCACCCCCAATCAGCAACTAAATGTCAAACCATAGTTTAGTGTACCATCCAAATATCTAAGTATCCTTTTAACAGCAACTAAATGTAATTCACGTGGACCATGCATGAACTTTGCTGCTTTATTAACACTAAATGTTATATTCGGCCTTGTATGACATATATACAGAAGGGCACCAACAATACTGCAGTATTCTTGAGCATCAATCAATAGCTCACTAGCTTTCTAAGACCTTTTTGAAGCTCCAACCATTGGTACAACTGTAGGTGTAGCATTCAACATACTTGTCTCCTCCAAAAGCTCAAGAATGTATTTATGTTGAGACAATAGCAACACCTTCTCTGTACGTTTAACCTCAATTCCCAAAAAATAAGCCAAGCTTCCTAGATCCTTCAAAGAGAAATCATGACTCACAACATGAACAATAGTATCAATACTAAGAGAAGAGTCACCAGTGATGATATATCATCCACATAAATAAGTATATATATATATGACAACCTGCATCATTTTTGACAAACAAGGAGACATCAGCTCTGGACTCAGTAAACCCCAACCGAATCAAACTTGCTTTGAGCTGATCATGCCAGTTTCTTGGTGTTTGTCTAAGGCTATATAATGCCTTATTAAGTTTACACAAGAGGACTTCCATCAACACCATATTCCTCAAATCCAAGTGGTTTTTGCATAAAAACATCCTCAGGTAAATCACCATTTAAAAAAATATTATTCACATCAACATGTCTTAAAGAACACTTTCTTGCTACAACAATAGAGAGCACAACATTTAAAGTAGGAATTTGATGACAGGACTGTATGTATCCTTGAAGTCATAACCTGGAACTTATGAATAACCCTTTGCAACTAGTCGGGTTTTATACCTTTGAACAGAACCATCAGAATTCTTTTTGACTCGAAACAACCACTAACAGCCAATAACTGCACGATCTTTAGGAAACTTGACAAGAGTCTAAGTGTTATTTGGTTGTAGTGCATTAAATTCTTCTTGAACAACTTCTTTCCACCTTGGTGACTTAAAAGCAGTATAAATATCAGGTGGCACTTCATCAACAAGTGAATTGACATACACCTTTGGTTTAAACACACCACATTTACTCATAGTCATCATCAATTGTGTGTTCATTGATATACCAGAACCATCACCTGTACTTGGAACACAATCAGTAGTAGATTGTGGTATGTTGGTCTCCTCATGAACAGCATCATCCTGTGCACTACTCGGGATAACATCTATATCTTCTTGTGCTTTATTCTGATTATTATTTCTTGCTCCTGACAAACTAGGACTGGAACCATTACTGGGTACCATTTCCTGATTGTTGTTTGCCATTGAACCATGAGCAGATTCCTCAGCAGACTTATGTTGAAATTTATTGACATCAGTCACAATCTGTAAAGAGCTAGATGAACTATAAGTATTAGATTCATTAGAAACCTTCTCATGCAATTTCGTAAAAGGAAATTGCAGTTAATCAAAAACCACATGTCTAGTTATATACACTCGACCAGTAGCATCAAGACATTGAAAATCTTTATGTTGAGGACTATACCCTAAAAAAGTACAGGGTTTAGATAAAAACTCTAACTTGTGCTTTAGATAGGGTCTCAAATAAGGGAAACACAAACACCCAAACACCCTTAGTTGTCCATAATCAGGTTTCTTCTTAAACAGTTTTTCAAAGGGAGACATTCCTTCTAAAACCCGTGTAGGTAGCATGTTGATTAACTGCACAGCTATAACAACAACATAGCCCAGAACCTGATTGGAAAAGAAGCTTGTGCAAGCAGTACAAGAGCAAGTTCAATCACATGACGATGCTTGCGTTCAACTACTATGTTCTGCTCGGAGGTGTGTGGTCATGTTAAACGATGAAAGATGCCACAATTAAGCAAATACCTCGACAAACTATGATATTCTCCTCCCCAGTCACTTTGTATTGCTTTTATAGGTACATTGAATTGTATCTTGATCATTTGTTGAAATATCTTAAACTTAACAATGGCTTGAGACTTATCATGCAACAAGTATAACCAATAATGTCTTGTGCATGCATCCACAAATGTCACATAATACTTGTAGCCATTTGAGACAACATGAGTGGGTCCCCACAGATATGTAAAGACTAGTTGAAATGGAGTGTCATACACATATGTAGATTCAGGAAAAGGTAACTTATGACTTTTTCCCATATGGCATGCAACACAGGTTGTATTATTATTTCTTGAAGGAAGTTTTACATTCAACTCTTGGGACACTTTAACTAACCTATCATGCGACGGATGAACCGCTGATGCCATAGATCATACACGTTCTTAGACAACTGTGTTGAATTAATTTCTGCCCTAGAACAATTACCAACTGAAGAATTCACACCAAAAACATATAGACCACTATCTTCTCTGCCACGAAGTAGGACTGCATCGGACTTCTCAACACGAACAAAGCACTCATGAGCATAAAACTCGAGAAAAACATTATTATCCCTAGCAAGCTTTGACACCAAAAGTAGATTCTTGGTTATTTGTGGTACATGCAACAAATCAGTTAGCAGTAAAAGACGAGAGAATGAATTCAAAGATGCATAGCCAACATATTCAACTTATAAAGCAACTTCATTAGCAACAATAAGTTTACTTGGATTATCAAGGTTAACTGATTGATTAATATTCACACCACCAGAAGTAACATGATGCGTAGCACCTGAATACATGACCCATTGTTCACGAGAAAAAGATGGTTTAGAGTGAACTGATGACTTGGATTCAGTTCTCTTAGCAAAACAACATTCACATCCAATACTCTTACTGTTATTCACAGAAAAATAAGCAGCACTAGAGTTATCCTTTGAATATGATTTGGTATTGGCAGTAACACCAGGAAAGTTTTCATCAAATCGATGCCAACATTGATAGACCAGATGCCTATTTTTTCCACACAGTTAACACTACAGCCTAGTTCGTCCCCTTCCTCGACCAAAAAACCTTCCATGAGAGTACGAATAATAAGAAGATGACCTCGATTCAGATTGATCTTCAAATCCTCCTGACACATTCCCTTGAGCCATATGAGCACTCATTGGAAAAGGCTCAAGTTACTCGCCAAATCCTGCCAATTACGTTTCAACATCCATCAACATATATAACATCGAGAGTAATTGATTCTAGCATAGTTGTTATAACAACCACAAACGATTGATAGTCACGACGTAACCCTTTAAGAATGCTAGCTACATGCACAACTTGAGACACAATACTCCCACAAGAGGCCAAGACATCACATACTTCCTTTACTTTTGTAAGGTAAGCTCGCACTGAATCATCACCTTTCTTAAGGGATTGTAGTTTATAGTGCAAATTAATCACATCAGTAGTATATCAATTGGAAAAGAATTGCAGCACCTTAGTCCACATAGCAAGTGTCGTCTCATCACTTACAAATTGAGGAAGAAATGGTGGACTAATCATTGAAAGTAACTAGGACGCAAGAGCACTGTCCCTACAAAGTCCTCATACAACTCATTCGGTACTGCCTCACCTGATCTATCAAGCACCGTCAGCGGCGGAACAGGTAGAGATCCCATCATTAACCGCTCCAAATGATGACTGCGAACCATTAGTAGGATCTGTTGCTTCCATAAAAGAAAGTTAGTTTCATCAAGGACAACATTAACTTTATTGTTTGAGAAGACTTTAGGGCTTCTCAAAAGAGCCTCCATCGGCAAGGAAGAACCGTCACCGTTCTGCATAATGACTACTTAAGCAGCGCGAAAGAACACAAAAACCTCCCAAGTCAGTAGCGAAAGATACCATGTTTGGAAATTAAGAAACAATGAATAACATCTGATAGTTTTATTATGCTTAACGTGCAACTACATCACAACCAGCTTATATAGCAGCTATGACTTCAAGCTTACTCAACCTCTTAATTTCCTATATCAACTTCATAACAGAATCCAACATCCCTTAACAGTCATAACAACTCACACACACACTCAATGCATATATTAGGAGTGCATGCACACGCTATTGCATATTCTAGAATACAAATGCATATTCCAGAATGCATTTCTAATAGGTACCCATGCTCGGTCCACTACACCCTTATGCTCTCCCAGGTCAAACCATAGATACCTCACTAAGGCCAAGTCACCTAACCACACCCAATGGCACGTGGAACATTGGAGCCATTGCAAGCTTAGTCCAACCTTCAACGATTTCACACATTCTTGCAATCAAACCGCCTGAACCTACAGACGTGGCCGACAAATGCATTTGGGGGAAGAGTGAAACCAACCTCTTTACCGTAAGCTCAGCCTACACGGGACTATCTGAACATAACTGGGAATCTGCGAACCCGCACTGGAAGTTTATATGGCGCCTTCAATTTCCTCAACGTATCTGCCTCTTTCCTTGGATATCACTCAGAGGACAGCTTATGACAAATTTAGAAAGAAAAAACAGACGCATTACCAATGATCCCTCATGCCAAGCTCTTCCAAGCGTGCGGAGCTCCGTATGAAAGCATCCTCCACATCCTACGTGATTGCAACGAAACCAAAAATCTATAGCTCCAGATACTGCCCATGCATTTACGCCGCAGATTTTTCACCATGGATCTCACTGACTGGCTGCTCCATAATAGCCTGAAAAATGAACGTTTAGCCAATGAAACACAGTGGCTACTCTTTTTTGCCTCACTAACTTGGCAAATATGGAAAAAGCGAAATGAGAAAGTCTTCAACGGCACTAGAACGTTTTTCCAAAAGACCCTAAAACTCGCCATTACCTGGGCACACCACTTCGAAAACTCAAAACTTACGCCACAGAAAACGAGTTCAGAATCAAACCAAACTGCATGGCAACCTCCCACGCAAGGATCTTATTGCATTAACACAGATGGAGCAGTTTCACTGCAGACTCGACACGGCACAGCAGTAGGTTTAATCCGAAACTCCAATGGACAATGGGAAGGAGGCTTCAACAAAAACATCGGCAACTGCTCAGCATTACAAGCTGAACTCTGGGGAATCTTTGAAGGTCTTCGATTAGCACAAAATCTTGGAATGGAGAACATGATAATACAAACAGACAGTGTGCAAGCAATTAAATCACTTGAGGATCCAAGCGCTGCAAACAGCTCACTCGCGTTAGTACGAGCAATCACCAAGTTGAGGAACAACACAAGGACAACGAAACTAGAATGGATACCACGCAAGAGCAACTATGCTTCTGACAAATTGGCTAAACTAGCCCCGACTGGTCACTTCCAACTCCTAGTCTATGAAAGCCCACCAACAGACCTGCTTCAAGATCTATTAGTAGATGAACATGCTGCAAACCTGCACTCAACGCAGCCCTAGACTAGTTTAGCCATGCATCTTTCAATTGAAAAAAAAAAAACTGCTTACAAAGTAAAATAATTGCGTATGTATATTGACAAATACAACAAAAGGCAAAGTAATCTAATGAAAACATACAAGTCAACCAACTGACTATAATTTTCAATAATCAGAAAATTATATTCCAACAAATGTAAAAAAATTACAGTAACAGAGTTAATGAAACGCTATGATTTTGCTTGGTAAAAAGGTTTAATTAATAAAATTTCAATTCTTCTTATTAAATAAAGTTTATGCATTGTTAAACTCGTTAATTTATAGTAACATTTAATATTTATAATACTATAGAACTCGTATAAATTCTTACAAAGTATGATATAAAAATAAAGATCAAGAAATAGAAATTATAAATTAATTCAATAATTAGAATGGAACATGTTTAAGTCAGCAAAACTCATTACAATTTATGTTATTCATATATACAAAAAATGATAAATTATATTAATTATATAATGAAACACATATGAGTCGATAAACTCGTTATAAGATATTCTCTAAGATATATAAAAAGATCAAATATTACCTTATTGAATCATATATAATGAATCGATAAACTCGTAACAACTTATGGTATTCACATATACAGGAGATGGTAAATTAATTTAATTATATAATAGAACATATATAAGATGATAAACTCATTACAAGATACTCCTAAAATAAAATATATGTTAGCTTATTTAATCATATATATAGTGAAAAACTTGTAAGTCGATAAATTCGTTACGGTTTATAATATTCATAAATATGGAAAGTGACAAATACGAGACACGACAAATTGATTCAATAATATCTAATAAAATATACATAATCCATTAAACTCGTTACAATTTATGATGTTTGTATATACAAGAAACGATAAATTAATTTAATTATATAATAGAACAAGTATGAGTATGAGTTTACAAACTCATAAAATATTCATGAATAGAATAAACATTAAGTACTAGTATGCTTCTAGGGATGATTGGAATATTCACTTTGCTGTCTATTGTTAGATTCTTTGGAAGCACCGATGCAGTATCCTTCTTGACCTTGAGTATGTTTAAAGGGAGGAGCTCTTAGCTCGTTGCAAGCGGATCGCTAATGAAGTACTTACTGGCCAAGTTCCTGATACACAGAGATCATTTAATGGTTATTAGTACTCCAAAATGGTCGAGACTTCCTCTAGGCTGGATCAAAGACAATTCGAATGGTGCAGTGCGAACTGATGATAAGATGGCAGCAGCAGGGTGTTTGATAAGGAACTCCGACGGAAATTGGATTTCTGGGTTTATACGTGTTTAGGAAGATGCTCTGTTCTTACAGCCGAGCTTTGGGCAATTCACGACACTCTGGTTCAGACATGAAATCTTAGTTTTAGAAAGGTGATCGTGGAAACAGACAACATGGAGGTAACCAAGATATGGAATAGCACTTCAAAGGCTCTTGTTGGAACTGCTTTGGTTGATGCCATCCGTGAGTTTCACAACCGTTGGGGAGGTATCGGAGCTTCGTCCTCATCGTCGCTAGTGGACACCTGAGCGAACCTTCGGTTTCCCATTTCAGACCATCTCTTTGAGTCTCTAATTCCATACGCTGAGGAATTCTTTGAAACCATCTCCATCACGCCATTTTCCAGATCTGAAAATTCAAGATTTATTGCTTTATTTACTTTAAAAATTCAACTGCATCTTCTTTTAAATTGCTTTCTGTTCCTTCTTATTAATCATTATTGTTATATTCTTCTTAAGTTTCCTGATTTTAAACGCCATTATCAACTACATAGGTGTATTCTTCTGTTGACAAAAGGCGAAGAAGAGAAAACACGCTCGCACTCCTTCAGTTCAAATTCCATTCAAATTGTTGAAGCTTTTATCCGATCTCTTTCAGTTCTGTTTCTGGTAACTTTAATTTTCTTTGTTTGTCATAGATCTAGTTGGATTTCACTCCTTTCTTTCGTTCGTTACTTCCAAGGCACTGTTTTGACTAGATCCAACTGCTTCTGGCGGTAAATTTGGAAATATCTAGTTACATGCTTCGTAGTGTAGTTTCTACATACTATTGTTTTTTTATTAATCTTTCAGATCTTATTTTGGCGTCTTTTTTAAACGATTCATTATATTACTTGATATCAAATTAAAAATCTTTTTAGGGATATTATAGTGTTTTACGCAATTTACCTTATAATTGTTAATAAACTTACTTATTATCATTATTATCCTAATTACGCAATTTACCTTAAAATTGTTAATAAACTTACTAGCAATAAATTAAAATCCTACTTAGTAACCAACTAGGCTTCTTAGTACCCATCAATTCTCTAGCGTTTTATTGGTGCATCTTCTGTCTTCTTTGGTTTCTTTTTTCATAGTTGATCATAGCTTCGGCTATAGATGATTACTTGAGGTCATGTCATTCTTTTAGAGCCCATAGGGCGTTTAGGGGGAGGGCTCAACAGAGTGGTGTCAAGGAGACTAGACTTAGAGTTTCTACATTGAATGTAGGCACATTAAATGCTAGGCTGCTGGAGCTGACCGACGTACTAAGTAATAGGAAAATAGATTTTTCATGTATTAAAGAGACTAGGTGGAAAGGGGCTCGCGCCAAAGAGTGTAATGGGTACAAGTTGTGGTATTCAGGCGTAGATAACGCTAGAAATGGGGTGGGTATCTTGGTATCCTCTAGGCTCAAGGAAAATGTAGTTGAAGTCTGTAGATACCGTGATAGGATGATGATGATTAAGGTTATTATAAAGCAGAAGGGGTGAATTTCCTTTCAGTGTATGTCCTACACGTTGGCTTGGGGGAGGGGGAGAAACGTTGCTTCTGGGATTCGTTAGATGCTTTACTTAGGAGCATTCCGGAGGTCCAAAGAGTTTTCATAGGGTGAGACTTCAATGGTCATATAGGTAGTGCAATCGATAGGTATGACGGTGTTCATGGGGGTTTCAGTTTTGGTAGTAGGAACGAGGAGGGGCATACGTTGCTTGAATTTACTACTGCACACGATATGGTGGTCACTATCTCCTTCTTTAACAAGAGATATGTGAACTAGATTACGTTCCATAGCGGGGGACATTGTACCTAAATCAACTATATTCTGGTTCAAAATCGGGATCGATGGGCTTGCATTGACTGTAAGGTGTTTCTTGAAGAAGCATGTGCATCACAACACAGATTGTTGGTTTTGGTGTTCCGCGTACGCCACGGGCGGAGCACTCATAGGAGGGCTAAATTTTGTAAACCTGGGATTCTTTAGAAGAACTTACATGGAGCGACAGCTGATGACTTTAGGAGTAAGGTTTTGTCTCATACAGGTTTTGGAACTACAAACTCAAATAATGCAGATACGTTATGGAAAAATATGAAAAATTCCATCAGGGAGGTGGGAAAAAACTCCCTTGGGTTGTCGACAGGGAAGGTCAAGGAACATAAAGAATTGTGGTGGTGGAACGACGAAGTTCAAACTAAGGTGAAGACAAAGCAAACTTGCTTCAAGGAGTTTCTACAATGCAATAACGACGAAGAAAGATCGAGAGCTAAACAAAGGTATAAGGAGGCAAAGCAGGAAGCCAAGAAAACAGTGGCTAAAGCAAAGGATAAGGCATACGAGGAAATGTACAAGATATTAGACACCAAGGAAGGACAAAACGACATCTTCAGGCTCGCAAAATCCAGGGAGAATAGGAAAAATGATCTAGGTAGCATTATGTTTATTAAGGACAACAACGGTGTTCTTTTAGTGAAAGATCATGATATTAAGAGGGCTTAGGGTAGTTACTTCTTTAGCTTATTTAATGACGGTGCCTCTCCCTGTAGAGATAGTATCGTTGATGGGTCAACCAACCATCATACTACGGCCAATGACTGCCCTACAAGTAGGATTGGGATTCAGGAAGTCAAAATGGCTCTTAGAATGATGGGGAGGGACAAAGCTGTCGGTCCAGATCCAATTCCTATCACTGTGTGGTTGGCCCTAGGAGAAGAGGGACTTAAGTGGTTAACCAATATCTTTAATATTATTTTAGAGACTGCCAAGATGTCAGAGGAGTGGAGACAGTCTACGGTGATACAATCTATAAGAATAAAGGAGATCCCGAATGTTGTGGTAACTATAGAGGTATTAAACTACTCAGTCATACCATGAAGCTATGGGAAAGGGTGATAGAGGCTAGGTTGAGACATGTTACTAGGGTTTCGAAAAACCAATTTGGCTTTATGCTAGGCAGGTCTACTACGGAGGTGATTCATCTACTCCGACGGCTTATGGAGAAATATAGGGAAAAAATAGAGATCTCCATATGGAGTTCATTGACCTTGAGAAGACGTATGATAGCATTCCCCGCGATACGATCTGGAAGAGCTTGGAAATGAGACGGATCCTAACTGCTTATATCCGGGCGATTCGTGATATGTATTGTAAATCTACTACATATATTAGGACTAGAGTTGGTGACACCGAGACATTCCCGGTAGAAATCGGACCCCTCCAGGGGTCATCTCTTAGCCCTTACATCTTTGCCTTGATTATGGACGACATTTATTGTATGACACTAGACGATGTTCCATGGTGTATGCTTTTCGCGGACGACATTGTCCTAGTTGCTGAAACAAAAACTGAGTTGAATAGTAGACTGGCTACCTGGAAGACTGCTTTGGAAGAAAAAGGTCTACGGATCAATATTGAAAAGACAGAGTATTTATGTTCAAACTTCAGTGGGAACCGAAACGATAAAGATGTAGAAGTATGCATAGAAGGACACGTTTTCCCCTCAAAGGATTGTTTTAAGTACTTAGGGTCTATGATACATAAAGATGGGGTAAAGACGATACGTTACACACCGTATAAAGGCGGGATGGTTAAAGTGGAGGGCTGCTATTGGAGTTTTGTGTGACAAGAAGGTGCCTCTAAAACTTAAGGGAAAATTTTATAGAATGACAATAAGACTAGCATTGCTGTGTGGATCAGAATGTTGGCCAATCAAGAATGATCACGTAAGGAGGATGGAGGCCAAAGAAATGAATATGTTTTGATGGGCATGTGGTAGGACTCTGTGGGATATGACGCCAAACTCTACAATTAGGGTGTCATCGGGGGTGGTGCCTGTATCCGAAAAATTGAGGCAGAGAAGTCTACGGTGGTTTGGGCATGTCCTTAGGCGATAACCACCGGATACGATCAGGAGGGTAGAGTCGATTACAGTTGACGGTGCTAGAAGGAGAGGACAACCAAGGGGGAAGTGGGTAGACTGCTTGAGATCTGATTTGAAGGATTTAGCCCTTACCAAGTACATAACCTCTGATGGGAAAGTATGGAGACTTAAAACTAGGGTAGCCGAGTAATGTGGGTCACAACCATAGGGTGTAGCATTTTTGTTTTCTTTTTAATGCCTTTGTAGTAATTTCCATGACTTCTACTTTTTATACGTTTCTGTCATTGGAATTTATGAAGGCTTAGAATTAGGGTAGCGTAGTAGTGTTGCCTTAGTTTAGGTTTTAACCCATTTGACTATATTACTTCTCGTAGCTTGCTATCGCTGACTTCTGTGTATCCTTCTCTTCATGTTTCCTCCTTTTAAATTTAGTCGGGTCTTACGTTTCTGTCTATATGCAGAGAATTTTACACAAGGATTTATTTGCAGGGATTACTTCCCATTTAGACGCGCATATGAAGACTATTCAACTATGTATTTATTTATTTATTTATACATGCATTGTATTTTATCTTTATTTTTAATTGTTTGACTGCCGGAGGTCTTCCATGGAAGCTGTTCCCAACCTGGCGTTGGGGGCAGCCTACTACCCTACCTCTTTCTTACCCTATTACATATGGAAATAGGGTTTTGTTGTTGTTGTTGTTGTAGAAAACAAAATTATTTCGTGGACTGCCTTGTTGTCATAAGTCGTGGAGCCCCTATCGATGTCACTATTTTTTTCAGAACACCCGCTGGAGCTCTTACCAATTCTATAGAAAGATTCTTTGGAATCTAGTTGTTAATTTTCATTTTTGTTATCAACATATATATATATATATATATATATTCAAGCATATATAATCAAACATATGTAAATAAATAAACTCATTATAACTTATAATATTTATAAATATAAAAATAATAGATAAATTAACTGACGAGTTATCTAAATAGTTATTATTTTGTTGTTATTTACTCATTGTTCGTCGATTTATGTTGTTAATTCGGGTGTTTTCTCTTACTTTTGTGTAGGACATTGGGTTCTAGAAACTATGCTAAAAATGATGAAATTCTTCAGTTTTTATTTTTCTAGTAAAGGCTGAACTAGTGGGCATGACTTGGGGCATGACGCGTTTGACGTGAAGTCCAGTCAACATTTTATAGAATGTCCAATCAACTTTTTTGTGAAGACGAGAGACTTAGCCGCAAATTTGAATTTCAAATTAGGAATTTTCTTTATTTTTAGGATTTAATTCAAACAATTTCCAAGGATTATCTTTTCTCATTTCTGATACATTTTTAGGGTTTTAGAAAGCTAAACATATCCTATTGGGGTAAGCTTCAAAACATAAATCATCTCGAATTATTTTTTTTCTTTCTTTAGTTATATAAAATTATTCTTTTATATTATTTTGCTTTCTTTCTTTATGTTTTCTTTAAGCTTTATTTTAAAAATTCTAAGTATGGTTTCTATCAAGATTAGCTAAGTTTTTTCATAGCCAAAGGCTGAAGTGATGACTCAATTTCGATCGTGAGAATTGAAAAGCACTTAATACCCTTCGGGTTACATTCTCAGTTTTCTGGAATCAACGATCGATAATCGACCATCTTTTTATAATAAAAAACACTTTCTTTTAAAAAAAAATGCACGTTGGATTGATTGTGGCTTGGATTAATAGTTGGGAGGAATGATCATCTTGTAGCACATTCGACTTCCCGTGAACACACTTAGCCACAACCCACTAAGGGAAACTGAGATCAGATTCGATTCTCATCGAGACACTATAATCTAAGTCTGGTTTTTCCAAATCTTTTAATTGGGTTGAAGCTAGTAATGATTGTCGCAATTAGTCTGCAAAAGGACTGATAATTGAAGATTGATTTGGATTGTCGATTCACCTGAGAGAAAAAAAGTTACAAGGGTTACGTCCTGTAGACTGTAACCGGCATGAATTCGAAATCAAAATCTTATTCAATGATCGACGAAATTTGAGTAAATAGCGGAAGCCTTAGGCTGACTTCTATTATTAGATTTTCATTTTAAATTTACTTTCTTTAAATCTTTATTTTCTTTAGCTCTTAATAAAACCCCCTTTTTTATTTTACTTATCAAGCCTGCATCAAAGTAAAAAATAGTCTGCATTATCAACTTCCTGATTCCATGCAGATTGACCCTTATTCTCATTATAATTCTTTATTTTATTTCTTTTAAGTTTAAGAAAATTTATTTGATAGTAAGATGACGTGTGTCAAATTGACGTCATTTCCAAGGAATACGAAAATTTTTTGATTTAGCTTTCGATTTTGATTTATGACCAGGCGAAACCAGGCGAACTAGAAGAATTTGACCTGGAGATCGAAGCGCGAGCTAGAAGAATTCACGGACAAATGCTTCAAGAGAAAAGAAGAAAGCGACAAAAACAATCAAATCCCAAAGAATCTAACGCCACCTCCCATTCAGAACTAACACACTCCACAGAAGCATCATCATAAGCTGAATCGCACCACGTACCTGAAAGACCAATAGTCATCCTCATTTTTAACATAAAAATACTAGAACCAATAGCTGATCAAACGATCCAGGAGTTAGCCGTAGCACCTGCCATTCAACAACCCCTTTGCATCACCTTATTTCAAGGCGAAACTCCCAGGCTTATTCATCTTCTTCCTACCTTCCACAGGATTCCTAGTGAGAATTTCCATAAGCATCTAACAGAATTCCATATGGTATGTTCGAGCATGAAACTACAAGGAGTTATGAGGACCAAATTAAATTACGAGCTTTCCATTTTTCTTTATCTAACAAAGAAAAAGAATGGTTATTTTACGTACAATCGAATTCTATCAATACTTGGAATGATTTAACCCAAGTTTTTCTTGACAGGTTTTTCCAGTAGAAAAGATAAGCGAATTGAGAAGAAATATTCTATGAATCAGATAAAAAGACGGGGAATCGATCTACGATTATTGACACTGACTTAAAAAGCTTTGCAAAGTTGTCCTCAACACGGATTAACCGAGAAAACATTTCTTCAGTATTTTTACCAATGACTTCTTCCTCTAGAGATGAAAATGGTTGATGCTGCCAATGGAGGAGCTATCATCAATATGACCCCAAATGCATCCAGAGTGCTAATTTATACAATGGTTGTAAATTCTCAATAGTTTTCAAGTGAACCCAGCTGACGGGTTCACCAGATAAGTTTTATTTCTCTTGAAAATAAAATTGATAAATTAGTTGACGTAGTAAATTCTCTTATTGTAGGAAAAAGGACAACAAGATTATACAGAATATGCACGATGTTGGATCACCCGACGGATTTCTACCCAATGCTACAAGAAGAAGAGAGAGCTTAAGTTAACATCGTGGGTAACATCTCGGGACCACCCAAGAGGCCTTACAACCCTCATGATAATACATACAATCTTATATGAAGAGACCTTCCAAATTTTAGTTACATATAGAATGCGGCGTAATCAAGCCTATCAATTGAGGCCACATCCACAGCAACCTTATTAGTTGTAAAAGTCATCATTCGAATGCATCATCGAGCGGTTTGCTATTCCCAAGAGAAATTCCAAAATCGCTCTGAAGCGTACGTACAAGAGATAGACAAGTATATCAGTTAATTGGCTCAAACCGTCGGGCGATTAGAGTCACAAGGCAAGCTTCTATCGCTTACCGAGACAAACCTACGGGAGAAGGTTAGCGCCATCACCCTCCAAAGCGATACCATTATCGCACTTGAGATCCTAGAGAGAAGTGTGGCACAATCCCATAGAAAGAAAGAAGAGTCGAAATCCCGAGAATAAGAGAAGTTGATGTAGAATCCTGAAAAAAAAAAGAATAATGAATTGCAAATCAATTATGTGCCATCTCCTTATGTCGTACCACCATCTTTTCCGTCAATATTGGTAAAAAGAGACAAACAAGATGAAGAAAAAGAAATCTTGGAAGTATTTCAATGGGTGGAAATCAATATACATCTCCTTGAGGTAATCTGAAAGATTTCGAGGTATGCCCACTTTCTTAAATAACTCTGCACAATAAAGAGATGACTTATCGGGAACGAGAAGGTGAATTTGGGAGAACACGTTTCAGTCGTACTCCAATGAAAGCTTCTGCCAAAGTTGAAAGACCAAGGTAAATTTGTTATTCCTTGTAAAATCAGTAAGGTTGGAATAAAATGTGCAATGTGTGATTTAAGCGCCTATATTAATGTAATGCCTCTTTTCTTCTATAATTTAATTTCTGTTGAGCCCCTTAAGGGTACCAGAGTTACGATACATGTGGAAGACCAATCTGTAATATAATTTGAAGGACTCTTGGAGAATGTCCTAGTAAATGTAAATGAGCTCATCTTTCCGGTGGATTTCTATGTCATTTACATAGAAAACGACCGAAAAAATACTGCTTCTGAAATTCTTCTTGTGTTTCCATTCTTTAGTACGACACATACGAAGATCGATATGAGAATTGAAATTATTATGATGGAATTTGACGATGAGGTCGTGAAATTCGACGTATACAAGACGATGCGACATCCTGATAATTTTGTCAATTTAAATTTTGTTTATATTATTGAGCCTACAGTTGATGAATTTACGTAATCTAATTTTTTTGATGATTTATGCAAAGAATTAGAGGAATACCATGAGGTAATCAAAGAGTTTGAGAAAAAAATTTCTATTTATTTCGATTCATGTTTAATTCATTCAAATTCTAAAATTTTACCTTCTGTTTTGCAGGAACCTCAAATTGAATTAAAGCAGTTATCGAAAAACTTGAAGTATGCATTTTTGGGCGAAAATAAGATTTTTCAGTGATAATTTTGAATAAATAATCAAAAGAAGAAGATAAGGCCCTGGTGATACTGTTATACACGCATAAAGAGGCCATTGGGTGGACTATCACCGATATTATGGGTCTTAGTCCCTCAAATTGTATGCAAAAAATAAAAATCGAAGAAGGAACAAAGCCATCATAAGAAGAACAACGTTGGGTAAACCTATTAATGATTAAAGTAGTGAAAAAAGAGATACAAAAACTTCTTGATGCAGATGTAATTTAACCAATTTTAGATAGTAATTGGGTAAGTCCGGTCCATGTGGTCCAAAAAAAACCTGTGTTTGGTAATTGAAACTTCGAAAGGTGAGTTAGTTCCAACACAAATACATAATGGATGAAGGGAGTGCATTGACTACAGGAAGTTGAACTCATTAACTTTCAAAAAGTATTTTATTCTTCCCTTTATAGATCAAATGATAGAAAGATTAGTTGGTAAAACTCATTATTGTTGTCTTGATGGATTTTCAGATTCTTTCCCGATCCCGGTAGTGCTAGAAGATCAAGAAAAAATGAATTTCACTTGTCCTTTCAACACATTTGCTTACTGATAGATATTTTTTAGACTTTGTAATGCACCCTCCATATTCTAGAGATGCATGCTTAGCATCTTTTCAGATTATGTCGAGAAAGGTATCAAAGTCTTTATGGATTATTTCACCATGTATGGTAATTCCTTTGAAGAATGCCTTTTAAATTTAACTAATTTTCTTAAGTGATGCCTAGAATTTAACCTTATTTTAAATTATGAAAATTTCCATTTTATGGTTGTGGTTGACAAAGTAAAAACCGACATTATACACTAACTACTTTACCATACAATTGTGAGGAAAGTGCGTTCCTTTCTTGGTCATGTAGGATTTTACCACAGGTTCGTCAAAGACTTTTCGAGGATAATACATCCGTTGTGATATTTACTCCAAAAAGATCAATCTTTTGATTTTAATCCTGAATGTAAAGAATCATTCAATATCTTGAAAGAAAAGCTTGTATCAGCTCCGATTGTATAATTGCAAAATTGAGACTACCCCTTCGAGCTTATGTGTGACGCATTGAACACAAGAGTTGACCCCATTCTTGGTCAAAATATCGATAAAGTGCCACACGTCATCGCCTACGCATCTCAAACTTTGGATTCGATGCAAAAAAAAATATTCTACAACTGAAAAAGAATTATTCGTTATAATTTTTTCTTTAGAAAAATTTAGATCTTATTTGCTTGGTACTAAAATTACTATTTTTTCCGATCATGCATCCTTGTGATATTTGATGAGAAAAAACGAAGATAAATGAGATTGTAATCACCTTTTTTTATAAACCTAAACCTAAAAAATCCTAAACCCCTTTAGACCCAAACCACCCCAAGTAAAATCAAACCCAAACCCAAAAAACCAACAAACCCAACCCGACTTGATTGGAACCCAGATTCGACCTGACAACTTGACATGACCCGGTTCAAGTCATCACCATGCCCTGCCATCTCTAGTACCCCATGTGAAGCACCACCAACTAAGAAAAACATCATGCCTTGCTCCACCATGTTGTGCCAGCTCCATGCTGACCCACACTGTGACCTTACACTGGCACCACCGAACGATCAATCAAGGAAAAGCAATCATACATTTGATTTTCAATTTATTATTGATGTAATCGAGTTATATAAAACGAACAACAAGAAATGTAATGGCACATATGGGCAATACAAATACAGAAAAAAAAACATTTTCTCAGCAATCCAAAACTAAGAACTGAAAGCAAATATTCAAAGTTATTTCTAGTTTTTATCCTTATTTGATTTGTTAGATTTTAGAATGTAACAAGGTTAGATTAAATCTTGTAATCTGATTTTTTCTCTTTTACGTAAAGTTTCATAGCTTCTAAAGAAAAAATAAGTAAGAGATGTAGTTTACCTTGCAGCCGTGAGTTTGTCGGGGTAGCTGTGTCGTCGGGGAGAAGGTAGATTAGTTGGTGTGGAGTTGAGGTTGAAGAACCACCGTGCATGGTGATCAGATACTTGGTTCTTACTCGAGGAATGAAACATCATAGGGGTGATGTTTGGGTTCGTAGTATTTCCAACGCCGTGTGTAGGTCTCAGCGGGAGGAGAATGGCCATCCATATAGGGTGGCTGAGACGTTTCTTGCACCGGCTCCTCAGAGTGTCGGCTTCAATGGCCACCGTGTGCTGAAAGGGGAAGAGAGGAAATAAAGCAAGGGATTAAGGGAATATCGGGCATATTAGAAATTGGGGGAAGGAAATAATTTTTATTTTGATATTTTTGGGCAAATCACGTTAAGGTCCCTATAACGTTAGCTTGATTTGCATTTTAATCACCAATTCAAGGGATAATTAGCCATAGGTCCTTAAACTTTAGGAATCTATTTGTATTTTAGTCACTAGTTTATGGGTAAATTCCTTCTTGGGTTCTCTTCTTTAGCAAATGTAGCTTTTGGGTGAATGTTAGTGGGTAAATCACCTTTAACACCCTATATCTTTCCCTTGTTTTAGTGTTTTGGTCACCCGTACCTCATTTTGCTATTTTTCCTGAATTTGACATTATAGCTCATTTTGTTACAGTTTAGTCATTATTTGCTTTGTTATTTCATTAAACTTGGCCACTGTTTTTATGTCCTTTGATTTTAGTCCTATATATTTATGTTTTATTACAATTTTGGGTTCATATTATCTGATTTTTCTGTTTTATACCTTGATACTTGATTAATTTATATTTATGATCTCAACTTTACTATGCATTTATTTTTGTCACTATATTACGAATGAATACACATGTATATTGTTTTATGTTGTACCATTAAATATGTTTTATGTATTATATATTTATTTTACATACATTATTATATATTACTTTATTATCAATGATTATATAATACAACATCTATGGCATTGTGTATATGAATGTTGTAGACATCAATTTTTTTATTTAAAATTATTATTATTAAAATTATTATTATTAGTATTATTATTAGTATTAGTATTATTATTATTATAATAATAATTATTATTTATTATTATTATATATTATTATTATTTAATAAATAATTACAAAAATGGAAGCCCATTTACAAGCCCAAATACCAGCCCCAGCCAGAACCGACCCATACCCAAAGAGTTCCAGATGGGAAACCCTAGGGTTTCTAACCCTAGCAGCCAGCCGTTTCTAGATGCTTCCAGCCACCTCCGATGAGTCCAGGTGGTCCAACAGCTGCTGCCGACACTCCAGAACGTCACGAAGCTACCCACGTTGAGCCCTATGGTGAGTCACCACCATAGCTATGGTGACTCACCGGGCCTTTCATCTCTGGAACCGGTCCAACGAGAGCCTCGGTGGTGGCTATAAAAGCCACCCCACCTGCAAGAAAGAGAACGGACAGCCACAGAGAGCAACGGAGAACAACAGAAAAACAGACGAAGAGAGAACAAAAAAGAAAGAGATACGAACAGCAACCAACAACCAGAGAAAACAGAAACCAAGAAAGAAAGGAAAGCTTACCAAGGAAGCCACCGGTGATCGAAGATGCTACAGGCCGACCAAACTATTTGAAATACCCGAAGGTATTTCTTCAGATCTACTCCGATCGGGAGTTTTTTAGGGGAAACTAACGCCGGATTCGGCCTAATAGGGTTTAGGAGGTTATTTGGGGTATTTAGGAAAAATCCGGCCACCGCTTGTGGTGGCTGGCGGTGGAGACCGACACCGGAGTACGGTGTCCGGCGACTGCCGGAAACTCTCTCGGTTAGAGAGAGGTGAGAGAGTTTTATAAACTCTCTCGGTTAGAGAGAGACGAAGCAGAGAGGAAATGAGGGATGCTGGCCCTACGGGCCAGCCATTTGGTCTTATATACCCCTCCCAAACGACGCCGTTTTGGGAAGGGGTATATCTGTAATTTCGCGCACGGGTCAAACCTCTCGCGTAGTCATCCTAGATTTGTAAATTTCTATTTTTGTCACTAAAATCAATTCTTATACGTTTTAATTTCGTCTCATAATTTTATTTTATTTCATTTTAGTCCTAACATGTATGATAAATATTTAGGATAAATAATATATTTAGTCCCTTAACTCTAATAAATAATATTTTAATCCCTAGTTTATATTTTAATTTATTTTAATCTTATATTCGAATTTTAGATAAGTTATTTTAGTCACTAAATTATTAAATAAGAAAATAGCATGTTTAATCCCTGTAATTTTGAGTAATTATGAATTAGGTTTTTAATTTTAATTTTACTATAATTTAGTCATTTATTTTAAATGTTTTCATTTATTTTATTGCTTTTAAACATATAGCTCCAATTGTATTTTTATTTTAATTTTATTTGTTTATATTTTTATTATATAGTCATAAATATATATATAATAATAAATATTTATTTCAAATAAATTATTTTAAAATTTATTTTTCAATATCGAAGAAAAGGACAGTCTTAATACAACTGGATGTCCTATTCTGGTATTTTAAAATTTAATAATTAATTTTTTAAAATATTATTTAATTTAAATTAACATTTATCAATATCAAAGAAAAGAGCTGTCTTAAGGCACCTAGAAGTTCTTTTCTGATATTTTTAAATAAATAAATATTTTTTTATATAATTTTGAAATAATAGAATTATAAATTAAATATATTTTTGAATTTTAAAAATTTTTTTAATAATAGAGACAATTTATAATTAAAAAGTACCAATTTTGGGCGTTGTAGGGGTGCTAATCCTTCCCTAAACGTAACCGACCACGAATCCCTTTTTATTATTAAAAAGAGCGAATTTTTTGTTAAAACGCAGATCAGTTTATCTTTTAATTGATGTTTTCTTAAAAACTCTTTTAAAAGATATTTTTTAGGTATTCGACCTACCTGATCCAAAAGGTCGATGGCGACTCACAAATTATTTTCAAAAACATTTATTCACATCAATTTCCCCGCCAAAAGAAATATTTCGTGCCCGGACGAAAACCGGTTACGACAGCTTGGCGACTCCGCTGGGGACTCAGTTGTCAAACTTTTAAAATCAATTATAAATTGTCTCTACTAATTAGAAATTAAAAAAAATCATTTATTTAATTTTTTCTTTTATTTCAATTTTTTTTATTATTTATTATTTTCATAATATTTATTATATTTATTATTTTATTTTCAAGTATTAAATTTCATTATTTATTTGTTTGGTATAGATTTGAATATTTCTCATCACACACAACACTTGCATTGCATAACATAAAGCTCTATAATTGAGTTTGTCCTTTTTAAGTGGGAGTGAAAGCGACGTCTTCGTGAGAATTTATTCTCCGTGTCAGACCTAGCAAGTAACTTTCAGGGTTCATATGCTCTATGTCTTCGTGAGAATTTATTCTCCGTGTCAGGCATAGAGAAATGTGTCCTCTCGACTTGAACTCGATCCGTTTAAGTCTGTGATGGACTAGGATTGAGGGTTGGCAGCCCAAGGGGGCATCAACAAGGACAATTCGAGTACCTTTACTCCTAGAACTGAAACTCTGCATATAATAAACCCTAGAAATTCACCTAATCTAAGACAGTACTGAACCTTTATTCATAAGTGTACACCAAGGATAAATAAGCTCTAGCTTTTAATTTATTTAATTTATTATTATTTTTTCTCCCTGAATAAATGCATGCGAACTAGAAATCATGCGGTTAGGTTAATTTTTCCAAACAAAGCATGGAACTAGAAAGCATGAGGTTAGGATTTATTATATACCATGATAAATAAATTTTTCTTTCAATTAGTTGGTATTAACCATTTTATTTTTTTTTATTTTCCCATGTATGTTATTTTTGCTCTAATTTGTTTAAATTATTTTCTTTTGTTTGCATTGCATGATCATGACCAAAAGGGGTTAACTGAAAAGACTGTTCATCAAATTAGAAAGAAATCATAAATGGACAAAAAGTTCTATGGTCAAACAAAATATGATGCGGCCAAGAAAAGACATCCTAAGGGAACTCTGAAGATAAAGAAGAGCTATGCACCCAAAGATTGTATGCCCATTAAAGAGAAAAAGGAGATACGAGAAATAAGAGAGCAGATGTCCAAAATGATGGATAGAATATATGTTTTGGCCAAAAGAGAAGAGATTCCTACACAGAAAGAGAGAAAGCTTAATGAAGATAATCCTGCAATTTCAGATACGCAAGGGATTTCAATTCCTAACCAATTAGAGAAATTACAGACAGTCATCATTCGTATTCACAAATCGTATGGAGATACCAAAGAAATGGTGACAACCGTACAAGCTCCCAGAGAAGAGAAGAAATCATGTAATCAGAAATCATCAAAGTTTGGTCTGCTCCCGATGTCTAAAACTCAGGTTCAATCCAAGACAAAAGGCGGTTCTCATATTGATGCTATACCTATATCATATAAAGATTTGTATGAAAAGTTACTTGAAGCACGAGAAATAGCTCCATATTACATAAAACCATTCCAACCTCCGTATCCAAATTGGTATGACATCAACGTTCATTGTGAATATCATGCCGGAGCTCAAGGACATACCATCGAGAATTGTCTTGCCTTCAAACGCCGAGTCCAAAGTCTTTTGGATCATGGAACCTTACAATTTATGGTAAATGATCGACCTAGTTTGATAACCAAGGGTCCTGATAGATTAATACCAAAAGTCTTCAAAGGTAAGAATATCAGTAGGGGCGCCCAGAGAGAAGAAGATTTGCTGAGGTTTGAAGCTCAAATACGTCATTTGAAGATTGAAAACGATAAATTGAGCACCAAAATGGAAACCATACATGAAGACTTCCAGAAGGTCAGTCAAGCCTTTCAAAATGCTGGTATAGGAAACACCCCAGAAGAGTGGATAGTAGGGGTCACCAAATTGAAAAAGAGTTGCAACCTATATGAAGATCTTGTCCAAAAACTTTTTGAACACAAATGTTCTTTCACAAAGGAAAATAATCAACTCCAAGAATTGACATAGGAGATGAAAGAACACCAGAATGTCATGGAAGAAGTTGCAGTCCAGACAAGCAATATGGCCCAAAAGCTGATAAACTAACTTGGTTTTAGAGAAGAAAATGGGAAAGTTATTCCCTATATGTAAAGTTTTGTTGAAGTTAAAACTGAAAGTTGTCCCATACATATAAAAGTTTTGATTGATGTACTGAAGCTTTTGTGTTCAATGAAATCTGTTCTAAGATGATCACTCTTAAGTAACACCTTTTCATACATGCATTTACATTTTGTATCTGTGCATTTTCATTTTGTATTTTTACTTTCTATATCTTTGAATTGTACATTTTGCATTCTTATTTTTCCATTTATGCATTTTTCACATTTTTATTTAAGTACTGTCATGTACTTTAATTATAAAAACATGTTAATAATTAATGAAAGGTTTTGTAACAGTAAAACCAAGGTCATTCATTCATATTACTTTACTGTCATCATGAAAACAATGGAGCAATCTTATAAGGGACTACAAGATCAGTGGCCAGAACAATTGACAGGGTTACCTCCGGATATAAGGAAAGAAACATCAGATTTAATACCAGATGGATCAAATCAAATTATCCAGTATGTGACATCTGATAAAGAAGAGATAATTGATAAAGAGCAACCATGCTGTCAGATTGAAGAGTCGAAAATGGTAAAACCCTCTGGGGTATCCCAATTGAATCCAAAGAATAGCCTTGTTCATTATTCGCAATATGAGGAGAAAGTCAAGAGGACAGAGAAAGCAATCAGAAACATGAAAGATGTTAGTGCCTACCACAAAGAATTAGAAGCAAGAGAGCTTAGCTTGGTTCCAGATTTGATTATTCCCCATGAATTCAAAATGCCTGATTTTGAGAAATATGATGGCACAAGTTGTCCTCTAATCCACCTAAGAATGTTTTGCAGAAAAATGGGAGGATATTTAAATTCTGATAACCTGTTAATTCACTCTTTCCATGATAGCCTTGTTAACCCAGCAGTAATCTGGTACAATCAGTTGACCCAAGAACAGATCAAGAAATGGGTAGATTTAGCTGATGCATTTTTGAGACAATATCGGTATATTAAAGGCCCAGCTCCAACACGTATGGATCTTCGAAGAGTAAAGAAGAAAACCAATGAAAGATTTCAAGAATATGCCCTAAGATGGAGAGGAGTGGCAGCACAAGTTCAACCTCCCATGATAGAAGAAGAGATATCACGTATGTTTCGTGATTCCCTTCCCGCTCCTTTCCGCGAGTTGATGCATGCAAATCCGACAAAGGAATTCGAGAATCTTGTGACAAGTGGAGATTTAATTGAGAATGTAATCAATGAAGAAAACTCAAAAGTCATATCTAAGAGCCCAATTGATCAGAAAACAAAAGTTGATGCTGTAAATGTATGTCGCATCCAAAATCCCCACAACTGCAAAACAAAAAGAGAAAGTAACTGTTCGGATCGACCAAAGAAAGTCATGCGATCAAGAAAAACTTTGGAAGTGTTCCAAACTTCCATTTCAGATTTGTATCCTCATTTGGTTAAAGATCAATACATCACACCAAGACCAACTAAAGTGATATCAAACCCTTTTGATCATAGCTATGATCAAGATAGTGTTTGTAATTTCCACTTGGGGGTAAAAGGGCATTCTACAGGCAATTGTAGGCCATTGTTAAAAGAAATTGAGATGCTTGTTGACAAAGGGGTTTTGACACAAGAAATGATCAAGAAATGGGGGGCAAATAAAGACAATGACTCTGATCTTATTACACAACCGACATTAAAGGAGTGATGATACATGAACAAGTGGAAGTGTTATCTATCACTGTAGTACCTTTCTATTTTCAGCATCTTGTTTGAACTTGTTTTTTGTTCCTTTCTCCGCTTTTTGTGCAATAAATAAATGTGTGTTGCTTATTAAGGTTATGAGCAAGGAATCAAATTTTAATCTTGAGATTATTGAGTATCAAGTAGATTAAATATTATTTTAATTTATCAAGAGTTATAGATCTATTGGCAAGTGATAAAATTATATCTTCCATATCCCATCCAACACCAATTACTCGACCTTTACCAAAACCAAATCCTGACACTACATTTATCTGAGACTCTGAAGTAATGTCTCCACCTATTTTTGAGACACCTACTACAGATGTTTACCTTTTTGGGTAGAGTTGATTGATGATACTACCTTTCACCATATACATGACTTTAAGAGTCACACTTTTATCCTTTCAAACACAAAACCATCATAAACCAAAAGACCTCAAAAGAACCAAACTTTCAATTATCCGTGAATCTTACTGCAAGAAGAGACGAGATGAGGCATCATGGACCAACTCATTGATGATAATTTCGAGTGATTAGGGCATACTCAAAGAAGAAGGGGAAAGTGATTGATTGAAATAAATATATCATGCATTAATTATATTTTTTTCATGTAAATAAAGTTAATCTTGAATATTCATCCCCAGTGGATACCTCTTTTTACAAAGGTTTCTGTGTATGAGATGATGAACGGCATTGTTTCATTTATCCCTTAATATATATATATATATCCTTTGTTGTCCCCATTTGAGCCTGAATAATTTTTCTTCTAATTCAACCCTAACCAAGGATCACCCTCTACATTGGGGGGCAAGGTAAAGGATATTGGCTCACAAGAATAAAGATTGTCAATACAGTTTTATTACGAAGACAAGTTTCCATGAAGTCATGAAAGTTTTGAACTACAAAGTATGACAAATACAAAGTGCTTAAAGATCAATCCAATCAAGAATAATGGAAAACCTCCAAAATGCAAAAGGAAAAGGAGGTGCTCAAAGCAATTGAAGTATTATACTCATCCAACAAAGAAAGAAGACAAAAAAAGAAGAAGAAAAAGGAAAATTGAATCAAGATGGGTGAATTATTGAGCCTCAAGTTACAAGGTTGATCAAGTACGAACAAGAAGAGTAAGAAATGCTGGAGATATGAGAAAATGGAAATAAATCCAAAATTTGGCAGTCTAGAAGGATCCAGTTGATGGAAAATTCCCCAGCAAAGCAGATCCAAGTTAAGCAAGGCAAGATTGATGGCATCAGAATGAATTGATCCTTGGTTTGATTACCCTTAAACACTTATTTGGGCCTTTTTATCCCTTTCTTTCGTAACCATAAGCCATGGCCTACGTTACATACCTGAAAAGTCCATTTTAATCATACATGGATTTCTAAGTAAAAGATGATATCTTTAGAATTCATTCCGCCTTCCAAGATTGATTTTTACAAAAATTAGTTTTTAAAATCTTTAATGCATGATATGAAAAATAATAAAGGTGGGTTCAAGATATAAATTTTTAAATAACATCTTGAAACCAAAGGAGGATTCGAGTTGAAAACCTGAAAAGGTGGCTCGAATATTGAATGGTGCAACAACGACATAAGAGACGATCTTAAGCTCTTAATGAAGAACCACACATCTCAAAAACGTTCCTGAGATTCTGGAAACGAGAAGCATCTCTACAAGATGAACATAACAACCATTTCTTCAAGTTAGTGTAAGCCGAAGCGACATACTGAACCAACTTGAAAGAACCTACTTTACCAAAATCAACCTACACCTCAAATCAGTCAATAATTTTGACACTTGCCATAGGATTATGATTTTTGAATGATTTAAAAGTGTAGTTGATTTATTTGATAGTCACTAAACTCATTGTTTATGATCCGATTATATTGTGAACCTGAAAGGGGTAATACTTTGCAAAATTCTTTCATTCTTCAATAAACAAAGGAGGAAAAAACATTTTCAAACAGGACAGTCTCAAATGAGGAAAGTCCTTAAAGCAATTGTTGCTTATTCTACCTCTGTTGTAGAAAAAGAATGAACGAAGCCAGAAGAATGAAGCGCTTCATATTTTTGAAGGCAAGTGGTCCAAGAAGCCAGAAAGTCTGGAGATTTGAACTTGTGACACTCTCCTATGACATTAGCAATTCATCAAGAAACATTATCGTTTATCTCATGCTGAGGGCGATAAGCATCACCAGACAGATTATTTTCCCCAACCATCAAATCATGTTCTCTAGAAGATTACATCATAAAGCCATGAACAAGTCACTACCTGCACTCTGGTTATACCGTGATACTGGCTCAAGTCTTGATACAGCATTGCTGCCTTTTTCCATGCTGATCAATTTCCTTGACAAGATTATATCCATTATGTCCTTCAGAAGATTGCTGAATTTGAATTGGAGGACTTATGGCACAGAATAAGACGTTGGAACAAATTCTACATTTGTATGCCGTACAGGATTCTAAAAGTTGAGATAACCAGTTTTACCATCAACTAAACCTTTCCATGGTTAGGGAAGAGTGGGATATGGCAGTGTGTATTTTGGAGCAGCAGAATAGACAGTCACTGTGGCAGTCATTGTAAGAAAATGCACTAAGAAAAATCTTCTAGTTTATCCTGATGATGTTTATTTCTTCCAGTAAGGTTGTTACACTGGATGTCACCGACAACAAGGTCGAATTCGACAAATCTACTCATCAATTGCTCCAACCGATCATCATTCAGTTCTTGCACATCTGTTTTCAAAAGTATGCCAAGACAGTAAAAGGCAACTTCTGCATCATTGATCCCAGAGAAAAGAGACAGGACATTGATACCACCATGGAACATGTCTCTATAACAGATCCTCATGTATGGTTTTTAGGGAAACCTAGAAGCATTTCCACCTCATCAAGTTCAAGTGGAACAATTTTATTCTTTTCAACCCATACCAGATTCCATTTTCAGCACTCATCAAGAACATACTTCTGGACACTCGAAGGAAGGCCATCTTTTCTTTATCAATGGAAAAGCATCATGTATGGCATATGGAGGAAGCAGAATAAGAGGAAATCTGTTATCAATTGGTAGATTATGAATATAGCCTATTTTCAGTGTAATAGCTTGAGAATGCTTCGAATCTACAAATTCTGGCTTTACATCGAATAAGTACTGTGATATTCCAGTCCAAACATTAACTGGAGCAAGTTCCACGTTCTCGTAGTAGAAATAAGGAGACATAATAGCATCTTCTGGAAGTGTTCTTTGAGTTATCTGATTTGATTTGGTAAGAACCCCAGAACCAATCATTGGAATTGAAAGATGAACTGCATGATCGTCTTCATTAAGAAGCTTCTTTTCAAGCTTCCTCTGCTTCTTCCTTTTCAAAAAAATCATAGCCAGAGTTTCGTCTTTGCTTGTTATTAGGGTCATTGTATAATGAATTCTTACCTTCTACTGGAAGAAGTACGTCAGCAGTCTTAGCCATTTGATCAGCACATATAAAGTCTGTCAATTCTGCAATTGATGAATATGAACCACATTTTTTCATGGCTATTGAAGCCTCAGCCTCTGAGAATCTCATTTTTGTCAAGTATAACAGTTTACTCTCCTCATCAGAATCAGAATACAGGATTTCCTCGGTATCATAAGATTTATCAATATCTGTGAAATCATCCTGAAAAATCACTTCATAATCAGATGAGTTGTTATCAGAATCAACATGTTGCATGGGTGCAGATTTTTGATGAGCCTACACCACTGTATATATAATCTTGCCATTGCATCAGATTACTATTCGCATAAATTGGTTTCTCTCCCACAGAAAAGTATATTTTAGAAATGACCTTCACTGAAAGATGATAAGCTACTGTGTCAACCTGGAATGAATGATTGAATACATCTTAAGTTTATGACAACATGAAGAGAATTTCAGTTACTTGATAACACTACTGTTTAGTGACACCAGAATGAGAGTATTCAAGATAAATAGATTTGGGGCACGAATAAAGCTACAAGTACCTACAACAATTCATTGTCAAAATTGGACCTCGTGGGGATCATGACATTCCATTCAAACAAAGATTGAGAGTGAATCAGATAAATCTAGGGGGACATCTTGAGGGCCCATTTCAACCAGAAATAGAATATTGGGGCATTTTGAAGGCTCACAGCAATATGAATATTTGGGCATTCTTGGAGGCTCATCTCAACAAGAAGTAATGTTGAGCACACTTTTAACATCTGTATCAGTAAAATGTTGGGGAATGTTAAAGGTTCCTTCAGACAGATCCATGTGGGGTATTTTGAAGACTCAGATTAACAAGAAGCAAATATTGGGGCATGCTGAAAACCCATTTCAATCAGAATTAGGACTGTTGATGCATTTTTGAACGATCGTATCAGCAATTGTTGGGGCATGCTGAAGGCCCACATCATCATCTGTCAAGATCATTGACTTGAAAAAATATTTCCTATGAGACAGAAAGATATGAAGAATGAAAATGGTGCAACAGTGACAGTCGAACTGACTATACATAATTGCTTCGTTCATCAGGCAGTTACATTATGATCATATTGTTGAACAAAAATTTTTACTCAACAAGTATGGTTTCAAATACCTAATCTTCTTAAACCATGTGTCACATGATAATTTGTTCTTTGATAAACTACATTATGATTACATGAATAAAGATGATCCCCAGATAGACCATTCAATCCAAGGATCAGTTCTTCGAGACCTCAAAATCTGAATTTGGCCTTTTATGTGTCGGTGATAATTGAAAACATTTCTTTGAGATTCATGTCAGTTAGTTTCAACCATACTGTTGAGGTTACGAAGCTATTTTTCACATCAGTTTTGTTTAATTGATGACATTGAAGAGAGAATCTCATGTATATTGCTCTTTCCCGATTGTTACTGGGGTTATCATTGCCAGCTAGACTAAACCGAGTTTTCATCTATTTGGTTTATCAAATGCGTTTCATCCCCAGCATCAAGAATTCTACGGATATCGTTCTGTACATGGATCCTATAGCTGAAGTGTTTATATTTTCTACCATGCTCATTACGAAAGAAAGCATGATCAGTATCACATTTGCCTTTTCCAGAGATGATATCAAGATTTGTCGGTATTTCCTATTCAATTTGATACCAGCACATTTTGTGAATTTGACCAACTTTTTGGTCATACCAACATTACACTTGAATCCCCACTGAGTTTTGTTCTCAAGTGGTCTTGTGACGTTATTCAAAGGCTTTGAACATTAGGCAAAGAGCTTAAATGATTGAGAAATCTTGGCAGAAGCCACAGTAAAGGATGAATGTGTTGTCAAATGTTTTACGAACATCTGAACAGAAACCACAGGAAAGGATGAATGTGTTGTCAAATGTTTTACGAACATCTGAACAGAAGCCACAGGAAAGGATGAATGTGTTGTCAAATGCTACTTGACCAATAATCCAAGCAGAAACCACAGGAAAAGATGAATGTATTGTCAAATGTTTTACGAACCAGTGATTATGGTGCTGAACCAATGTTGCAATCATATGGTTTCTATTTATTGATCCAAGATGAAGTTTTTCTTCTTCAACCCCAATATTAGAAGTGAGATATAATGAAGATTTCTTTCCAAGGAAAGTTGAAATTTTAACAATAAGAAACTATTGGGGTCAACTAAGGTTGAATTACAGGTTGTTGTTAAGCATCTCAACATGATATTGGTCCAAGTTGCCTTATTCGAGATCTGATTATATGTGGAGACATGAAAGGAATTGGAATAAATCTTCCTTGTGATGTGTTTCAAGAGTCAAATTAGAACAAACTCTACTCTCCTAATTAATCCCCGCTGAGTCAGATGATAGATTCTCTTTTCAAAGATGAAAGCTTTATGGGATTTTTACACAAGTCCAAGCAAAGAAAGTTGGTTTTATCCAAGACAAGATGGGGCATCAAAGTCATAGCTTTGACTACAACAAGAGTTCCACAGGTGAAACATTTCTTCTAAGACTTTTATGAAGCAAAGAAGACCGCAAAGATACAAGTTGATCAGATAATTCTGCATGAATGCAAGCTTGATAGCATAAGTTTCTACACTCATATCTAGAGGTAATCCTGGCAATAAATGATGAAGTGAAGGAAGACCAAGTTCACCACTTTAAAGTCAAATAAAGATTGCATCAACATTCATGCATTCATAAGAACATCATTTGCACAATAGACAATGCATTACATTGATACATCTGAGTGCATTCAAAAATGAAGTTACAGATCTTCGGAAGAACAAGAAGATTCATGGTAAGAAATACCTTACAAGAAGAAGGTATTCAAAACCGTAAATACAGGAATCATACAAATATCTGAAGAATAGATGGACGTAATCCACAAAAATGAGCATTATTTTGAGATTGGGGCATGTTACCCAATCAACATGTTATTTTGAAAAATAATGAGAAAACGATTTCCATAGTTTCTCATTCAATCTTTTCTAAAAAATGAAATTGTTGAAAAGTAAAAAAACGATTTCCTTAGTTTTTTTACTTAGTAAACTATTTCCCCCATCTGTAAGTCCTTCAATGCATGATGTTTCCAAAAAGCCTTCGGGAGCTTTTTGATGTTTACAAAAGCCTTAGGGTCATCTGTAAGTCCTTCAGTACATGATGTTTCCAAAAAGCCTTCGGGAGCTTTTTGATGTTTACAAAAGCCTTAGGGTCATCTGTAAGTCCTTCAGTGTATGATGTTTCCAAAAAAGCCTTCGGGAACTTTTTGATGTTTTCAAAGCCTTCGGGTCATCTGTAAGTCCTTCAGTGCATGATGTTTCCAAAAAGCCTTCGGGAGATTTTTGATGTTTTCAAAGCCTTAGGGTCATCTGTAAGTCCTTCAGTGCATGATGTTTCCAAAAAGCCTTCGGGAGCTTTTTGATGTTTACAAAAGCCTTAGGGTCATCTGTAAGTCCTTCAGTGCATGATGTTTCCAAAAAGCCTTCGGGAGCTTTTTGATGTTTTCAAAGCCTTCGGGTCATCTGTAAGTCCTTTAGTGCATGATGTTTCCAAAAAGCCTTCGGGAGCTTTTTGATGTTTTCAAAGCCTTAGGGTCATCTGTAAGTCCTTCAGTGCATGATGTTTCCAAAAAGCCTTCGGGAGCTTTTTGATGTTTACAAAAGCCTTAGGGTCATCTGTAAGTCCTTCAGTGCATGATGTTTCCAAAAAGCCTTCGGGAGCTTTTTGATGTTTTCAAAGCCTTAGGGTCATCTGTAAGTCCTTCAGTGCATGATGTTTCCAAAAAGCCTTCGGGAGCTTTTTGATGTTTTCAAAGCCTTCGGGTCATCTGTAAGTCCTTCAGTGCATGATGTTTCCAAAAAGCCTTCGGGAGCTTTTTGATGTTTTCAAAGCCTTCGGGTCATCTGTAAGTCCTTCAGTGCATGATGTTTCCAAAAAGCCTTCGGGAGCTTTTTGATGTTTTCAAAGCCTTCGGGTCATCTGTAAGTCCTTCAGTGCATGATGTTTCCAAAAAGCCTTCGGGAGCTTTTTGATGTTTTCAAAGCCTTCGGGTCATCTGTAAGTCCTTCAGTGCATGATGTTTCCAAAAAGCCTTCGGGAGCTTTTTGATGTTTTCAAAGCCTTAGGGTCATCTGTAAGTCCTTCAGTGCATGATGTTTCCAAAAAGCCTTCGGGAGCTTTTTGATGTTTACAAAAGCCTTAGGGTCATCTGTAAGTCCTTCAGTGCATGATGTTTCCAAAAAGCCTTCGGGAGCTTTTTGATGTTTTCAAAGCCTTCGGGTCATCTGTAAGTCCTTCAGTGCATGATGTTTCCAAAAAGCCTTCGGGAGCTTTTTGATGTTTTCAAAGCCTTCGGGTCATCTGTAAGTCCTTCAGTGCATGATGTTTCCAAAAAGCCTTCGGGAGCTTTTTGATGTTTTCAAAGCATTCGGGTCATCTGTAAGTCCTTCAGTGCATGATGTTTCCAAAAAGCATTCGGGAGCTTTTTGATGTTTACAAAAGCCTTAGGGTCATCTGTAAGTCCTTCAGTGCATGATGTTTCCAAAAAGCCTTCGGGAGCTTTTTGATGTTTTCAAAGCCTTCGGGTCATCTGTAAGTCCTTCAGTGCATGATGTTTTCAACATTTCCATCCTGCTCAAACAAAAGCCAAATGAAAAAATTATTGTCTTTTTCGTCTTTGCTCTATTCTTGTTAACACAAGGATGAGCAAAGAGGGGCAGCTGTAGACATCAATTTTTTTATTTAAAATTATTATTATTAAAATTATTATTATTAGTATTATTATTAGTATTAGTATTATTATTATTATAATAATTATTATTATTTATTATTATTATATATTATTATTATTTAATAAATAATTACAAAACTGGAAGCCCATTTACAAGCCCAAATACCAGGCCCAGCCAGAACCGACCCATACCCAAATGGAAACCCTAAACTGATTTAGGGTTTTAGCTAGGGTTTTCAAACCCTAGCCCCCAGCCGCCGTCAACATCATCAGCCGTTGGATCTGGCAAGATCCAACGGCCCAAAAGAGTTCCAGATGGGAAACCCTAGGGTTTCTAACCCTAGCAGCCAGCCGTTTCTAGATGCTTCCAGCCGCCTCCGATGAGTCCAGGTGGTCCAACAGCTGCTGCCGACACTCCAGAACGTCACGAAGCTACCCACGTTGAGCCTTATGGTGAGTCACCACCATAGCTATGGTGACTCACAGGGCCTTTCATCTCTGGAACCGGTCCAACGAGAGCCTCGGTGGTGGCTATAAAAGCCACCCCACCTGCAAGAAAGAGAACGGACAGCCACAGAGAGCAACGGAGAACAACAGAAAAACAGACGAAGAGAGAACAAAAAAGAAAGAGATACGAACAGCAACCAACAACCAGAGAAAACAGAAACCAAGAAAGAAAGGAAAGCTTACCAAGGAAGCCACCGGTGATCGAAGATGCTACAGGCCGACCAAACTATTTGAAATACCCGAAGGTATTTCTTCAGATCTACTCCGATCGGGAGTTTTTTAGGGGAAACTAACGCCGGATTCGGCCTAATAGGGTTTAGGAGGTTATTTGGGGTATTTAGGAAAAATCCGGCCACCGCTTGTGGTGGCCGGCGGTGGAGACCGACACCGGAGTACGGTGTCCGGCGACTGCCGGAAACTCTCTCGGTTAGAGAGAGGCGAGAGAGTTTTATAAACTCTCTCGGTTAGAGAGAGACGAAGCAGAGAGGAAATGAGGGATGCTGGCCCTACGGGCCAGCCATTTGGTCTTATATACCCCTCCCAAACGACGCCGTTTTGGGCAGGGGTATATCTGTAATTTCGCGCACGGGTCAAACCTCTCGCGTAGTCATCCTAGATTTGTAAATTTCTATTTTTGTCACTAAAATCAATTCTTATACGTTTTAATTTCGTCTCATAATTTTATTTTATTTCATTTTAGTCCTAACCTGTATGTTAAATATTTAGGATAAATAATATATTTAGTCCCTTAACTCTAATAAATAATATTTTAATCCCTAGTTTATATTTTTAATTTATTTTAATCTTATATTCGAATTTTAGATAAGTTTATTTTAGTCACTAAATTATTAAATAAGAAAATAGCATGTTTAATCCCTGTAATTTTGAGTAATTATGAATTAGGTTTTTAATTTTAATTTTACTATAATTTAGTCATTTATTTTAAATGTTTTCATTTATTTTATTGCTTTTAAACATATAGTTCCAATTGTATTTTTATTTTAATTTTATTTGTTTATATATTTTTATTATATAGTCATAAATATATATATAATAAATAAATATTTATTTCAAATAAATTATTTTAAAATTTATTTTTCAATATCGAAGAAAAGGACAGTCTTAATACAACTGGATGTCCTATTCTGGTATTTTAAAATTTAATAATTAATTTTTTAAAATATTATTTAATTTAAATTAACATTTATCAATATCAAAGAAAAGAGCTGTCTTAAGGCACCTAGAAGTTCTTTTCTGATATTTTTAAATAAATAAATATTTTTTTATATAATTTTGAAATAATATAATTATAAATTAAATATATTTTTGAATTTTAAAAAAAAATTTAATAATAGAGACAATTTATAATTAAAAAGTACCAATTTTGGGCGTTGTAGGGGTGCTAATCCTTCCCTAAACGTAACCGACCACGAATCCCTTTTTATTATTAAAAAGAACGAATTTTTGGTTAAAACGCAGATCAGTTTATCTTTTAATTGATGTTTTCTTAAAAACTCTTTTAAAAGATATTTTTTAGGTATTCGACCTACCTGATCCAAAAGGTCGATGGCGACTCACAAATTATTTTCAAAAACATTTATTCACATCAATTTCCCCGCCAAAAGAAATATTTCGTGCCCGGACGAAAACCGGTTACGACAAATGTTATATTTTACATCTTAGTACATTTATAATGATTATTATGTTCTATAAATATATATATTATATTATTAAAAATAAAGTTAAAACACCTTAAATTGTTTATATTCCATATTTATATTTATAATTTTTCTGTAAATGCTTTAATTTACCATTTTAATTTAATTATATTTTATTTAAGCATTCTTATTTAATCATGACATTTTTATTTCACCTAAAAGCCTCATAAACATAACTCAACCGATTGCATAACTAGATTAAGGGTAGTATTTATTTATTTTAAAATATTAAGAAGGGACGATCTTAAAGTAACTGGATGTCCTTTTTCGATGTTTTAAAATAAATAAATACCCTACTAGAATAACCTAAAAAATAGAGTATGCTTAATTTAATCAAGATTTAAGGGAAAAGGAAATGTTCTTTTATTTAAACTTATCGAGACAATTCACCTAATTTTATTAGGGATTATGTCTCGATATTTTTAATTAATTGAACATCCCTTATCTTTTCGAATTAAATATGTAATTTGGATTAATTGATTTATTTAGTCGAATCAAATCATTTTAATCTTGAATTCTTGGGAAAAATTATTATATTCTTTTTATTTCAGTTGGAAAGAGAAATATTCGTCCTAAAGTATTTTAGGGATATTTTCTCTTCGATTGGAAATATTGGAATATTTTCTATTTCTCCTTAGAATTTCCCGTTAAAATAAAAGTTGTATGGTTGAATATAGAATAATAGAATCGTAATTTAAATTTATATTTGAATTCTTAGATTTCCACTATTAGAGACAATTTATAATCGATGGGATATCAATTTTGGGCGTTGTGGTGGTGCTTATCCTTCCCCACACGAAATCGATCCCCGAACCCCATTTTATTACAAAAAAGAATGAATCTATGGTTACGCGTAGACTGGTTTATCTTTTAAAATGATGTTTTCTTAAAAACTCTTTTGAAAGACATTTTTAGGTATTTGACCCACCTAACCCAAAAGGTCGATGGTGACTCCAAAACATTCAAAATATTTTCAAAGAAAACTTCCAAGTCGTATAAAGTTTCCCCCGCCCGGGCGAAAAATGGTGTCGACAGCTTGGCAACTCCGCTGGGGACTTAGTGGATCAAGCCCTAAATCGATTATATATTGCCTCTATAGTTCGAAATTGAGAATTCAGTTTTATTTAATTTATAATTCCTTTTATTCATTTCAATTTTTTTATTTAATTTTATATCCTTATATACTGATGTTAGTATTTGATTGATTTTCATATATTGAAATTTTGGATTCATTTTAGCTCGATTTTAGTGTGGTTGTTTTCCAAAGGTTTGAGAATTTCTCCTCACGCATGACACTTGCATTGCATAACATAAGCTCTATATTCAAGCTCTTTCCCCTTTAAGTGGGAGTGAAAGCGACATCTTCGTGAGAATTTATTCTTTGTGCCAAACCTAGCAAGTAGCTTTTGGGGTTTATAAACCCTATGTCTTCATGAGGATTTATTCTCTATTTCGGGCATAGGGAAATGTGCCCTCTCAAATTGAACTCGATCCGCTTAAGTCTTTAATGGGTGGGGATTAAGGGTCTGGCTTGCCTAAGGGGGCACCAACAAGGACAATTTAAGTACCTTTACTCCTAGAACCAAATCTCTTCATATAGTAAACTGTAGAAACCCACCCGATCTAAGACTATGTTGGAACTCTGTCCATAGGTACCCAATTTAGTATACACAAAGGATAAATGAATTCTAACCTTCGTCTTATAATATATTATTTTTTTGAATAAATGCATGTGAACTAGAAATTATGCGGTTAGGGTTTTATTTTCTTATATGTGTTTTATTCACTGTATTTTATGGTTCATCTACCAGTTGAATTTAATCTTTTCATATTTCACTAAGACACATTTTCTCTCTTTGATTATTATTTTTGCTAACATCTTTTCCTTGTTCCGTTGCTTTATTTTGTGCATAAACATGCTGTTAATATCTGAGTTATTTATCAAAATTAGAAGACTTTTAAAACGACAATGCCACACGAATGGGTAAATATATTTTATATGCTTTGACATATTGGGACGTTGTGAGTTCTTTGAAAGTTGTTCTAGGATAACTACCTTGAAATTAACACATGTTTCATACATGTAATATCATAGAAGGTATTGATTCCCGAGTTAATAGTCGCGTAAGAAGGTTTTCAATACGAAAATGTCACTTGAAGAGGTAGAATAGAAATGCAAACACACATCAATGGTCCAGAAGGGTGCTTCAGGAAACAACTCAAGAGGTACATCAAGTTGGAATACATGAAGCTCAAATAATGCAGTAAAACAAGTTTTTCAAGGGTGCTACTTCAACGTTGATACAACTAAAAAGAAATAATATGTTTGAAGTCATCAAGAAACAATGATAACCAAAGCGAGACAGTGGATGATGTTAGTCGAATATAGTAGCTCAACAAATGCATTTTTGGAAATGAAGTCGAAGTGTTGGAGTTTTCCATCAAGCCAAGAATAAAAGAATATTGTTTCATTGCATGTTCGATCAAAATTGAAGAAGTCGAGTAGTATGACATGATTTGTAGTTTCCATCTGCCTCGGTGGATTGAGACATTGTGTGTTATTTGGAAGTTGTTTTATGATAATTTTTTGGGGATTAATTCCTTTGTTGCATTTACATTTTGCATTTTGTATCTTTGCATTTGCATGAGCATATTTTCATCTTTGCATTAACATCTATACATCGTACATTGCATGATATACATTGCATATCAATGTGCATTAATCATGGATCTTGGGATTAACTCGTGGAATCTTTTGAGGTAAATTGAATTCACACAATCATACTTAGAAAATAATTGAGAACTAAAAATGTGATATTAGCACCGCCTGAAGTTTGAGACACATCATTGAGATATGTGTGGGGCACCGAAGAGTAGGGTCTAGAATTTGTTTGACCCAGGAGTATTGAATTTTAAGGTGTCATGAGACATTCTGGTGTCGATCAGGAAAAAGTTATTTCATTCACCGTGAAACCATATTGCACTGGCAATGTTTTGTTTGAACGTGTTTTTGTTCTTTTTTTGTATACTCAATAAATATTTTGTTGATTGAAATTATGTCATTTTCCATGGTTATCAGCAATAAATTGAGTTTTAATCTTACAATTCTTTGAATATCGAATGAATTAAAGGTTCTTTTAGTACTTCATTAGTTATATGCTTTTGACAAGTGGTAATATTAGACCTTCCATACCCCATCCAATGTAGAAAGAATCATTACTTGGTTTCTTACCTAAAATAACAAAGACCGAAACTTGACATCACTTCCCTCTAAAACAATAAAGTCATGCCCTTATCCTCCTTGAGGCCCCCAAATCCGTACTTTTACCCAGACAGAGCTAACCTTTCCATAATATTACCATTTTTCATAATCATGTTTTTAAAGTCATACATTTCCCTTCATAGACACAAAACTAGCATTCTTTTCCCAACATCAATAAATCCTGGGTTCATGACAAGAACCTTTCATGCAAGAAAGACAAGATGTAGTATTGCAGATCAAGTTATTGTAAGAGAATTTGAATAATTGGGGCATACTGGGAGCAAAGTGAAGAAAAAATAAAGGTAATCATTGAAATAATTCTATCATGCATTAATTACATTGTTTTCATTATAAATAAGATTAATCCTTAAAACTCGTCCCCCTGGGGATACATCTTTTACAAAGACATCCATGTATGAGATGATGAACGGTTTTGTTTCATTTATCCTTTCAAAAATATGCATATATATATATCCCTTGTTGTCCTCATTTGAGCCTATAATATTGTTTCTTCTGATTCAACCATAACCAAGGATCATCCTCTACACTGGGGGGCAAAGGTGAAAGACATCTTCTCGCATGAGTGAAGATCATTAATCCATATTTCTCTACAGAAGGAAGTCATGATGAAATAAAGTGAGAAATAACAAGATACCGAGAGGTAGACCAAATACAAGAGCTCAAAGATCAAATCAATTTGATAACACAGAGAGAAAGAAGAAAAGATATAGCCAAAAAAAGAAAGAAAAAATATAGAAAAGAAAGAAAGAAAAAAAGGAGAAAAAACAAAAAAAAAGGAAAAAAGAAAGAAAAAAGAAGAAAAAAAGAGAGACAAAAGAAAAAGAGAAGAAATAAGAAAGAAAACCGATCAAATACATCAAGACAGGCGGTTCAAAGATCTAGAATCAATTCACCAGAAGATCAGAAAACACCAAGGGAAAATAAGAGAATAAAAGAAGAACGATGAGATTCAAATCGAGCAAGACAAGATTGAAAACAACATAACGAATTGATCCTTGGTTCAATAACCCTTAAACACTTATTTAGGCCTATTTATCTCTTTATTTCATAACCATGAGCCCTAACCTATGTTACGTGCCTGAAAAGTCCCTTCTAATCATACATGGATTTCTAAGTGGAGAGACTATCTTCAGATTTCAGTCCGCCCCTCAGGGTTAATTTTATTTGCAAAAATTAGTTTTCTAAAATTTTAATACATGATAGGGGGAAAAATAAAAGGAGGGTTTAAGACGTAAAATTTTAGACGACGTCTTGAAACTAAAGGAGAATTCGAGTTGAAAACCTGAAAAGGCGGCTCGAATATGAAGATTGTCAACTACTGCATAGAATATGATCTTATACATTTTTTGATAAAGCGTTGCACAGTCGAAAGGTGCTCACGAGAGCTGAGAACTTGTAAAAATTTCCAAAGGAGAAGCATGATGGTTGGTTTGTCAGATCAATGAACACCATCGAGGACGCAAAAAGCCAACCTGAAACCCATTACATCCCCAGCTTAACTTGAAACACATTACCTTCCCAAGTCAGCCTAAGCTTTATATCAGCATTAATCTTTACACTTTACAAATGTATATAATTTTTGAATGATTAAAATAAAATTTGACTTATTTGATATTTAGTGAACTATTGTTTTACAATTTGTTTTGATTGTGAACCGGAAGAAAATTACAACACTTTTAAATTTTATTCAACATTTTTTTCACATTTCTAAAATAAAAGAAAATAAACATTTTCAAACAGGACAATCTCAAGTGAAAAAGGTCCTTGAAGCTGGTGAGGCTCATTCTGCCTCAATTAGAGAAAAAGACAAGCGATGTCAGAACAATAAAGCATTTCTTAAAAGCAAAAAATCTGAGAGATCCGAAGGACCAGAAGACAAAACTTCTAACATTGTCAGAAGTAGATGATCACCTTCAAGCTATTCGTTAACATTGCTAATTAGTGACACAAAAGTGAGGCCATTTGAGATTAAGATTTTGGCACAAGGAGAGCCATGAGTACCCACATTGGGGCATTACCAATGCCAGATGTCGTTAAGATCACAAGGTTCAAACCAAACAGACATGGTGAATGACCCCCGTCGCTTGGAGTGCCAGGGTCGAAAGATGAACACAAAAAGAGCTAACCTTGAGTTGAACCATTCACACCGAAGTTAGCAAAGGACTCTTGAGAAACAATTCTAATTTAAAAATTGAGTCAGAGATGTGTAAGGTGCCCAGTCATCTACCTGATCGCAACGAGATTTCGAGGAGGAATCACTTCTTCTAGAATCATGTTAAAGAAGCAAGACAAAAGATAAAAGATGGGAGGGATATAATTGTTCTAGATGATTAGTTTGATCATGCTGATGCTGGGGGAAGACTCCATACAAGAGTGATCAAGTGAAGGAGGATCGATATCTCCCATTTTGAAGTCTAAAAAGGATTACTGATAAACATTTCTGCATACAAGGAAGTCATGCATTATATTTAGGTTTATTTAAGTGCACACACACACACACACTTACTTACTTACTTCTATATTTTCCAAGGAATTAATAGAAAGAGAATAAAAAATCAGAATTCAAGCCTCAAATGGAGGGAATTACATTAATAGTAGCAGAACCTCAAGAATTGAGGAACCTAATACACAGAACAATAATCAATTTTGAAGTGAGGCATGTTACCCAGATAATGTGTTTTTTTAGAAACTAAGTCTAATTTTCAGAGGTTCTTTGGTTATTTTTAAATGAGCTTTCAAATAAACTAAATTTGATTTTCAGAAGTTTCTTGACAATTTTCAAATGAGTTTTTTTTTTATAAAAAAATTAAGTTTGATTTTCAGAAGTTTCTTAATTATTTTTTAAATGAACTTTTAAAGAAACTAAGTCTGATTTTCAGAAGTTTCCTGATGATTTTTAAATGAGCTTTCAAAGAAACTAAGTCTGATTTTTAGAAGTTTCTTGATGATTTTCAAATAAGTATTTTATAAATAAAAAAAATAAAAAAACTAAAAACTAAGTCCGATTTTCGGAAGTTTCTTGATTATTTTTTAAATGAGCTTTTTTAGAAACTAAGTCTAATTTTTAGGGGTTTCTTGATGTTTTTAAATGAACTTTTAGAAGCTAAGCCTAATTTTAGGGGTTACTTGATAACTATAAATGAATCTTTTTGAAGAAGCTAAATTTATCAAAGGTAATTGGGGGCAAGGTGCGCCCATTCACAAGTCAAGATTAGCAAGAATACACACAGGATAGACCCAAAAAAGATAAAAACTCAGCAATTTGCAACATTAAGGAATTCAAAGAGTCAACAAAGATTTCATTTCACGACTTGAGCAAAGAATCAATCCATATTTTTCCCCATTGAAAGAAATGGATCTCAGCAAAATTCGAAGACCTTTGGGTCAATACCTTCGGGTACTTCAAACACAATTATTACTAACACATGGTAATCTTTTGCAGGTTTAAAACTTTTCAAAGAGAGGGAAAATCAATCATGATTTCCAATGGAGAGTTCATAATGAGAAGAACTCATCCGACAGAGGGAGAAGAAGTTCATAATGAGAAGAGCTTCTTCGACCTATCATTTGATTCACGATATTTTGAATCAGTGACGCCTCGCTTGAGGGATCAATATTTCAGATGGAGAGTTCATAATGAGAAGAATTCATTCAATGAGGGAGAAGAAGTTCATAATGAGAAGAACTTGTTCAACCTTAGCTCAATTCATCACATATGGAGTTGAATCAGCAACACCTCTCTCGAGGGATCAATATTTCAAATGGAGAGTTCATAATGAGAATAACTCATCCGATAGAGGGAGAAGAAGTTCATAATGAGAAGAACTCATCCAATGGGGGAGAAAAAGTTCATAATGAGAAGAACTTGTTCAACCTTAGCTCAATTCATCATATATGGAGCTAGTCACTAGTTTATGGGTAAATTCCTGCTTGGGTCCTCGTCTTTAGCAAATGTAGCTTTTGGGTTGAATGTTAGTTGGTAAATCACCTTTAGCTCCCTATATCTTTCCCTTGTTTTAGTGTTTTGGTCACAGTGTACATCATTTTGCTATTTTTCCTGAATTTGACATTATGGTTCATTTTGTTACAGTTTAGTCATTATTTGCTTTGTTATTTCATTCAACTTGGCCACTATTTTTATGTCCTTTCATTTTAGTCCTATATATTTATGTTTTATTGTGATTTTGGGTTCATATTATCTAATTTTCCCATTTCAAACCTTGATACTTGATTTATTTATATTTATGATCTCAACTTTACTATGCATTTATTTTTGTCACTAAGTTACGAATGAATACACATGTATATTGTTTTATGTTGTACCATTAAATATGTTTTATGTTTTATGTATTATATATTTATTTTACATACATTATTATATATTACTTTATTATAAATATTTATATAATACGACATGTATGGCATTGTGTATATGAATGTTATATTTTACATCTTAGTACATTTATAATAAATATTATGTTATATATATATATATATTATTAAGTAAAATAAAGTTAAAACACCTTAAATTGTTTTTATTCCATATTTATATTTATAATTTTTCTGTAAATGCTTTAATTTGCCATTTTAATTTAATTATATTTTATTTAAGCATTCATATTTAATCATGACATTTTATTTTGCCTAAAAGCCTCATAAGCATAATTCAACCGATTGCATAACTGGATTAAGTGTAGTATTTATTTATTTTAAAATATTAAGAAGGGACGGTCTTAAAGTAACTAGATGTCATTTTCCGATGTTTTAAAATAAATAAATACCCCACTAGAATAACCTAAAAAAATAGAGTATGCTTAATAACCAAGATTAAAGGGAAAAGGAAATGTTCTTTTATTTAAACTTATTGAGAGAATTCACCTAATTTTATTAAGGATTATGTCTCGATATTTTTAATTAATTGAACATCCCTTATCTTTTCGAATTAAATCTGTAATTTAGATTAATTGATTTATTTGGTCGAATCAAATTATTTTAATCTCAAATTTTCGGGGAAAATTATTATATTCTTTTAATTTCAGTTGGAAAAAGAAATATTCGTCCTAAAGTATTTTACGGATAATTTTCTCTTTGATTGGAAATATTGGAATATTTTCTATTTCTCCTTAGAATTTCCCGTTAAATAAAAGTTGTATGGTTGAATTTGGAATAATAGAATAGTAATTTATATTTATATTTGAATTCTTAGATTTCCACTATTAGATACAATTTATAATCGATGAGGTATCAATTTTGGGCGATGTGGGGTGCTTATCCTTCTCCACGCGTAATCGATCCCCAAACCCCTTTTTTATTACAAAAAAGAATGAATCTCTGTTTACACGTAGACTGATTTATCTTTTAAAATGATGTTTTCTTAAAAACTCTTTTAAAAGACATTTTTATGTATTCGACCTACCTAACCCAAAAGTTTGATGGCGACTCCAAAACATTTCAAAACCTTTTCAAAGAAAACCCCCAAGTCGTACAAAGTTTTCCCCCGCTCGGGCGAAAAACGGTGTCGACAGAGACTTATTCGATGGATCTTGCTTCTTCAAGAATTCAATTTGGAGATTAAAGACAAGAAAGGATGCATGAACTTGTTAGCTGATCATCTGAGTCGTATACCTCTCTCTACATCTAATCCACCGATTAGGGAATAATTTACCGAATAAAATATGATGTTGGTGCATAAAGTCACTTATTGGTTCGCGGATATGGTCAATTATTTGGCTATATGTAAATTACCATTAGATTTTCCAAGATTTGAAGTTAATCGAATAAAGCGAGAATCCCAATTTTTTATTTGCGATGATCCTTTGGAAGCATTAATTTGATTAGTAATCCGATGATGTATCATCGAAGAAGAGATAATTTCGATCCTAAATTTCTGTCATTCTTACTCTTGTGGCAGTCATTTTGGACCAAAATGAATTGCCCATAGAATTTTAGAATATGGTTTCTTTTGGCCTAATATGAATTGCCCAAATTTGTTTCACTCTGCCGCACACTTCTATGCTTTCCCCCCACTTCCAACATTCTCAATTTTCAGCCGCCCACCACTCCCAATACCTTTCTTTCTTTTTATCCATGGACCTCATAAACCTTACTACTCTTTGTTTCAAATTATGAGACATTCCCACAAATCCAATTAGTCATGAATTTGAAAAAGAGTCAAACTTCATCATCTTTCTTTAATATGCCCACTTGAGAATAGAAAAATAGAAAAAATTACCCTATCCTACTTTGTTTTCATCCAACCTCACAAATCCTCTCACCATCTTCTTTATTTTCTTTGCAGCTAAACACCAAACCGTCTACCACCTCGTCGGTTCCTTTGTGCCACTGTTGTTGCTCTGATCGACTCTCTCTCACCGAACGCCCTATCGCTGCTAGCAACTCCTCTCTAACCCAAGCTGCAATGATGGGAACAAGAAATCAATCCGATTACTTTGTTTATTCCCCCACCCGTCGTCGAAGTGCTGAGCAGCTCTGACTCACTGCCACAGCCAGCACCACCTGCTCGTCCACTTTCGCTGCTCGCCGTGGTGGTCAATGTGCGCGCAACCGCGGACGATTCACTTTCCTTCGTCATCTCCTCCTTCGGCCACTTACTCTGCCGATTATCTTGTCCAGCCATACGAGTTCTGCCTATTCATCCAGACCACAATAGAACCATCCTTCCTCACCGCCGACACCCATATTTAATTCCATGTCATCAGGATAATTCCCTCATTTAATGTCAGATGCCACTCCATCATTCTCCGTTCACTCGGCAGTGCCCAATCAACCCGACGAGGTAAACTTTGAACTCGTTGAAACTGAACTTTTATTAATGTGGCATCTTGTATTTGATTTTTCAGAAGATTTTAGGAACAGTTTCACAACTGAATCACCTCCATCGCCTGATGTCTATCGCGCGTTACCCTCTCAACAACACTCCGGCAAGCCGCACGCTTCACAATCATTCACTACAAGCTCGAGGTGATAGCTCACTCAAACACGCCCACTACTCCGAGCGTCATTGCCGTGGCCGAACTTATTCAGTTCCAATTGAAGAAGTATTGCAATACTACTTGCAATTTGATGATGATGAAGCTTGGAGATTTGATAGCATCTGACATCGTAGTTTCAGGTTTGCAAATACATTCCTGATCGTACTATTGATTTTTTGCATTTACGCGATTCAATTATGCTTTATTTCGATACGATTGGATGGATATTATATTTTGAGATTAGATGTAGTACATATTATGAGTTGGTCTTTGAATTTACGCTACATTTACATTTTACCAAATAGTATCGTAACTAATGACTCGCCAGATGTTATCTCTTTTTTATTATTGGGACAACATTTTACTATGTCGTTATCGGATTTTAATTTTTCAATGGGGTTGAAAGTTATGGAGCCTATGGTTGGCGAGGAATGATCTAGTTTTTAAGAGTAAAAACACGAAACTCAAAGAACTGCTTGTATATGTGAAGATGAGAGCTTATGCTTGGTGTAAGGCATTGAAGGTTTTTAGTGTTTTAGACGAGAAACGTTGGTGGGATTGGCCAGGGGAGTCAGCGCGTCTAAGCGTACAGTAACGTCCCAAGTCTGTTTGGAAGCCGCCAGTGTCGGGCCAGATGAAGTTCAATGTGGATGGCTCAGCAACGAATAAATCAACAGGGTGTGGGGGAGTCTTGAGGACTGCAGAAGGTTATGTAATAGCAATGTTTTTTGGGTCGGTAACAGAGGTTAATCCATATTTTGCGGAGCTTGTAGCTATCAAAATTGCATTAGACATGTTTGTTGAATCTTGCTGGTGTGGGAAGACTGGTTTGATCGTCGAATCTGATTCTAAGGTAGTACTGAACTGGATACAAAATGCCTTAGCTCGACCATGGAGGTGGGGGGTAATTTTTCAAGGAATTGATGTTAATGCACTGAAGATATCTGAGATGAAGTTTGCGTTCTCGCCTAGGAATACTAATAATATGGCAGATTACCTGGCAAAGATGGGCTCGAAGAGAAAAGTTTTGTTCAAGGCAAGCTGGTGATATATAGAAAGGGAGTTATCCTAGCAGTTTTATTGTGTACCTGGTTTGAATGTTAATTTGATCGAAATGGAGGTTATTAGGATTTTTTCTAATGTTGGTTAGGGTTGGTTATTGTGGAGACTGTTTTTTCTTTGGTAGGGTGGGGTAGTTTTGGTTTAAGTTGTGCTTCGTCTACATTTCGTGTTATTCATTTTATGATCTTTGGTGTTTTTCTCAATTTTGAGCACTCTTTTCCCCCATTTAGAATTAGGGGGTTTTTAATGAGGCTCAAGTTGGGGATATCCTATGAATTTTAAATAAAAACTTCTGTTTGCTGAGCAAAAAAAATGGGGTTTGGATAGATGTCACAAACCATGATTATCTAACCGCTTTACGTGAGATTCCTCAAGACTTTGACACGGATATGGCTTACGAGGCACTCACGGGTTCGACCAATATTACTTACAACGCCATAATGACTAAGGGATGGCATATTCATGATTCAGTTGTCATTTACATACATTAGTTCCTCGCATATTTACATACATTAGTTCCTCGCATATAACTACTCCGGACTTAACAATACTATATCTTGTTTAAGTAAGGTTGAATTATTTTTCTTGTGGTGTATGCAAAACGGTACGAAGGTAAACTTGGGCTATTGGTTTGCTCGTGCTTTCGAGCGTGTTGTGTGCTCTGACTGCCCACTAATTCTCAGCCCTTATATCACTCACCTTGTATCTCGCTTATTTCCATTAACTTTTGATTCTAATCAATTTACTTACACTTTTGCAATGGATCATTTAGATGCATGGTGTTTGGATACGATGGGTATTCTTGCCGACACTCACGATTAACCTTATATCATTCTTCCCAACACTATTACACTTGGTAATACGCGAGTATTTCTCCAGAGGACTACACCACAACCGGAACAGGTAGAGTATCCGCAGTCGGACATACACAATGAGATTTATGAAGTGCAAGATCGACTTACTTCCATCAAGACCAACCTTGTTGAGGTCCTCTCTTACCTTCTTTCGGGCACATCTCGACGCGGCCGCGACCGTCATTAGAATGGGGAGTATTTCTACCACCTCTCTTATGCATTAATTATTGGGACATTATGATTTAAGTGAAGGGGTGGAAATTGTATCAAATTTTACCTTGCTTATTTGCTTGATTGGAATTGAACTTTCTTGAATCGATGTGTTGAAATTTCTTGTTACCTGTCTCATGTTTCACCTAGTTTCTTTGATTACTTTGTGAATTTTAATCTTGCTTTTATTGTAATTTTGGATGCATGATAGCACTTGGCATGACTAATTGGCTTTTTTTTTAATTTTAATTGACATTCCATGCATTTGTTAGTTGAATTGATAACACGACTTAGTACAATTTGAACCTTTCATATGACTTTTTGAGCCTAATGAACATATTTTTGCATTCTTGGTCTTTGTTTGATTTGAGTGTGCCAACTAATTCTTTATATTCTAGAACTTGTAGAGTAATGCTTTTCGAGACTACGCAATTGAATATGATGCTTTAGTGTGATAGAGGCATTAAGATTTAACCTTTTTCTCTTCCCAAAAAATAGCCTACCTTATGTTTATTTTCCCCTATTTAGCCAATTTTGAGCCTAATATCATTTTCTTTGTTTATCACATTTTAACCCAAACCAATTTTATTGTTTTCCCTATTTTTGTCATCCTTTTCCGAACAAAGGTAAGATTGCTTCGTGAAAAGCAAAAAAAATAAAAGAAGAAGAAGAAGAATTTGAAATAAAAGAAAAAACCACCAAATACAATGTTAGAACAATGTAGAAAAAATTGAACAATATAGAAAAACAATGAAAAAAAAAAGATGTGAATAAGAGCAGAAAAAAAAAGGAAAAAAGAAAAAAAATATAAGCCTTCATCATTTGATTTCTTGTTTCCTTTGTTTCATTTTTACTTCCTTTTGAATAACTCTATGGAATGATCTTCTCTTTGTCTTGATTTTTTAACCCGATTTTTTGCCTTTATCCTACCCAAACCTTAGCCTCGTTACATCCCTTTTAAAGACCTCTTGATTCTTGCATCATGTTCATGCTTAGTAGTGGAGATTGGATTTAGTTACAAGCTTATGGTAATGTTTTGATTAGTTAGGCTTGAGCCATTTTTCACCCGAAACACTCTGAGCGGAATGAGTGAACCACTATGAGGTACTAAGTCTTGCTTCTTTGAGATTAACGAATAGTTGGAATGTCATGCTTTGTTTATCTTATTTTTAGTTATGTCTTTGCTTGATTACTCTTGGATTTCAACATTTTGTTTTGATTTTACTTGGAAGTCTTGCAAATTTTGTGAAATAGAGATGGCAACTTGAGACTTTTGATACATTGATTGAGAATGCTTAAGGACAAGCATTGAATAAGTGAGGGGAAATTTGATGAGTGGTCTAAATAGTTATTATTTTTTGTTAATTACTCCTTGTTCGATGGTTTATGTTGTTGATTTGGCAACATTTTTTTGAAGACGGGAGACTCAATCGTAAATTCGAATTTCAAACTAGGAATTATCTTTATTTTCAGATTTAATTAAAACAATTCCCAAAGATTATCTTTTTTTCATTTCTGCTACATTTTAGGGTTTTAGGAAGCTATAAATACCCTATCGGGGTAAGCTTCAAATCATATCTCATCTTTCGTATTATTTTGTTTCATTATTTAGTTTATAAAATTATTCTTTCCTTTTATTTCGCTTTCTTTATTTAAGTTTTCTTTAACCTTTATTTTAAAATGCTAAGTATGATTTTTATAATGCTTAGCTAAGTTTTTCATAGCCAAAGGTTGAAACGATGACTCAATTCCGATAGTGAGAATTGAAAAGTATTTAATATCCTTCGGGTTACATTCTCAGTTTTCTGGAATCAAGGATCGACAATCGGCCATCCTTTTATAATAAAAACAGTTTTCTTTTCAAAAAGTGCACATTGGATCAATTGTGGTTTCGATTAACAATTGGGATGAAGGATCAACTTATAGCACATTCTAGTTCATGTGAACACACTCACCGGTGGTCCGCTAAGGAAATCTAAGATTGAATTCGATTCTCATCGAGACACTATAATCTGAGTCGAGTTTTTCCAAATCTTTTAATTGAGTTGGCTCTAGTAACGATCGTCGCGATTAATCCACAAAAGGATTGGTAATTGAAGATTGATTTTGATTATCGGTTCACCTGAAAGAAAAACCAGTTACAGGGGTTAGGAACTATAGACTATAACAGACATGAATTCGAAGCTAAAATCTTATTCAATAATCGACGAAATTTAAGGCAAAAGCGAAAGCTTGAGGCTGATTTCTATTATGAAATTTTCATTTTAAATTCACTTTCTTTCAATCTTTATTTTCTTTACCTCTAGCAAAACCCCCTTTTTATTTACTTGAAATTCACGCCTACATCAGAGTCAAAAACAATCTACATCAGCAACTTCCTGAGTCCCTGTAGATCGATCCTTATTGAAACTATACTTCTTTATTTTATTTCTTTTGAGTTTAAGGAAATTTATTTAACAGTAAAACGACATGTGTCATGAACATACGCAAGTCAATAGACTCTTTACCGCCGATGATATTTTTTTTGCTCATCAATAGCATTTTATTAGGGAAAAAAGCCTAAACTATATGCCTCATAAAAATCTCCCTAACCTTAAATAGAGTACATATAGTCAAGCAAATTGAGCACACAACAGAACATAAAAGTCACTAACAACGAACCAAAGAGTCCGCTAGACTCAAACTAAAAATTCTCGAATGCCAACAAGAAGAAAGAGAAAAATAGCGTCACTTGAATCGTTCGAACAAAAATATAGAGATTTATAATGAAGTCAAATTCCACCAAACCTTGAAAAGAAAATAAACTCGACATTCCAACGAATCAACAACACAATCAATAATTTGAAAGCCTTATCAAGGGAGAAAAACATCCATTCCAAATGAATGAACCAAGTTTCACACTACCATTAAACGCACAAAAAGACGATATTAGAATAAACAAGCTTTAAACAGCAAGCAAACTCAGAATATTCACGCTCCAGACTGATTAATCACTGTAGCGAACTTCAAATAGAAGCCACACCCTCGAAAAGATAGATTATGGAACTGCTTTCATCATCACTCTTTGAACATAGATTGCCTCTGCATTTTTGAGTTAACGAGAGAAGCTGCCATTAAATTGCAGCTTCTATATGCGTGGATAAATTAGATCTTGACGATCTTACGAATCAGTCGGTTCCTTTTTATGCATAGAACCTGTCACATTCTGCATTTCCAATGTTATCCACACCACCAACGATAAACATCACGACACCAATCAACGAGAGAAGTTTCAATGAACACTTTTTCATTTCGTGTCATCTAAAAGCTATATATGGCCGTTGCTACTGAGATTAAACACAAGCAGCTTCACTTGTTTTGAGCATCAAGCACTGAAATACACATTCCTTGTCATCGACAAATCAATGAGATTTGCACTTGAAAAAGTGTTGAGTTCATTCATGCTTGTCAATTCTTTCGATCAATCGTTTTTTTCACTTTTTATTCTTAATGAATTGAAGTCTCCCCTATAATCATATTAGATCAAATTCGATCTTTAACCTCTAACAATTATTTCCACGATTCAAAACTTGTATTGGAGCTACACATGGGGCTTAAACATCTGACCCATGTGCCATCCATTTGTCATTGAATATAAAACATTTGTTCCTTATTATAACACTTTCATCTTTGAACTTGATCCTGACTAGGGCTGTAAATGAGACGAGACAGATCGCGAGCTACTCGAGATCGATTCGATCAAGGCTCGATAAATATTCGGATCGAATAGATTCGACTCGAGCTCGAGTTCTTAACGAGCCGAAACGAGCTACTCGATATTCGACTCGAAAATCTCGTGAGCAGCTCGAAAAAATGTTATATTATAATTTTAGATTTTTTAAAATTACATTATTAAAAATATATTAAAAATACATTATTGATAATTATAAAATTTAAAAAATATATTAAAAATTCTACAATACAACTAAACCATATTGTAATGCAATTAATATCAAAATATTATATTGTACTTACCTCATAAATCGATACCAAGTTGATTAATTAATGTATTTGTAATGAATCCTAAACCCTAAATCCTAAATCTAATTATGTGATAGGAGTTAAGTTATGCACATGAAACATACAAATTATGCAAAATGATGTTATGTGACTCATAAATAAATCATTCGCATACTTATACAAACATATCAACATGCAAAATAAATATACACAACTTGCCTCTGCTTAAGAAGATAAGCGGATATGTTAACCATCACAACCTTAGAGTCCGAGCTAAATCGGCTGTTTCCGTTTCAAACTTTGTTTCCACAATGGTAATGAACAATTTATAAAATGTTTTGTGAACATAATCTCCCTCATTTGACATTATAATCACATATGATTATTTATTTGCAGGGTGTGGAAGAAATGAAAGAGTTCGGGTTCATTACAATGCTTCAACTTGCTGCAGATTTGTTGCAGATTTGTTGAACGATAGACTCCCCGAGGCCAGAGAAGCAGCAAGAAACATAAAATGAAATTTACGAATTTCATCCACTTTTTAGAGCTTATTCTCAGATTCGGAGATCAATATCGAGCATAAAGATGAGAATAGGGAACTTCAGACATCCCCAAGTTATCAGAGCATAAAAATCTGAAAATTGATGAAGAATTAATTAATCGAATAATTGAATAATAAATGGTAACAAAATTTTCGATACAGTATTTCACGACCACTACAACAGTCCGAGCGATTGTTCATGTGGTAATTCGATCACTCTGGTTTGACACTTCTCATCAAGACGTGCTTTGTAAGCTCGAAGAGAACCAACCGGAAGTGGCATCACATGTTCAACTTCGGTCTTCAACTCCTGGAAATACGTTTGTAACTGATTTACATCCTTACATGGCCAGCCTACTCCGAGTTTGAAATAGACAGCAAAGCCATCTCAACCTGGGAAAATGGTTGACCTGCATAAAGCTTAAGCTGCCCCTTCTTAACAACAATACATCCTTGGCATGAGATTTTTCAACTTCACGAAGTTCCTGTAAATTTCAGTTCTCGTATCAGTCATACGGATTAAGGAAAATGTATGGCATTAAATTTCAGTTCTCGTATCTCTCGACTCCGTTGATTCCATAATTTCAGGAGACAATCTTCCTTCACTGCTCTCTGAACCAACACTAGAAATTTAACAAATAATCAATGATTGCAAGGACCTCATTAAAACTATAAACTCGAATTCAACAGATCACAGAAGGTAACAAATTTAAATAGAGCATCATTCTTAACAGTCCTATATTTTTCGGTTTATAAACTGTATCAATTTGTTTGCTATCATGAAACTTGATTTCACATTTCGAAATTCCATTCTCATAGCTCGATTTGCTACCGTTCGTTAAACCAGAAAAACCCTTTGCACCATTGCTAGAAATCTTTTCAGGCCCTCTGAATTTAAACTTCTTCACACCTTTTGCATCTTCACCATCCTTATCCAATAAACCTATAAACGACCCAGGAAAGCTTTCTCTCTTGGAATTCAATTTCTTCTCTAACATATTCAATCTAGCACCAATCTCCTTTTCGATCCTGATTTTCGACGTAGAATTCAAAGCTTCATCAAGCATGTCGCCTTCTTCATCGTGGTTTTTTGATTCTTTTTTCTCGATTTCTCGTGCTTCCCTAGCCATGTCTCTAATTTCTTTAACCTTTTTCATTCAATTCAAATTCATCAAAATAAAAAGACGTACTAGAACTTGATCCAACTTTCTCATTGTTCAAAAATTTACCATTTTTACTCCTATTATCCCTCTGGAAACTATTCAAGTTCCCATCTTTATCCTGAGGATTCCGATTTCCCATCATCCAAACAGCAATTAATGTTTGAAACACAAAAACCCCAACATAACCAAACCCAAATTTCAAAACGGAAAGAGCTGAAAATTTACCAAAAACGCCACTGTTTTCTCCAGTAACAGTATACGATATTTAGCTTGAAAGATAAAAAGCCTTTCCTTCAGATGCTCCAAAGCGTTGAACTTGGTTTGAAACTCGGTTGCGCTCCCCGATTGAAAGATTCATGGAAAAAAAAAACCCCTTGAGGCGGAGGATTGTACCTGGAAATGGAAGCTCTGCCTCCCTAAAACTATATTTAAAATTAGAGGCTGACCTCTCTACCGCCCGTGGAGTTGGTCATGTGAGTTATATCCCACATCGGTGGTTATTGAGGAATAAGGGGTAAAATGGAGTATATAAAAGGGTATGGGTTTCAACAAATAAAAAATAAAACCCGTCGAGCTTGAATCAAGCTCAAAATTGAGCTTCAATCGAGCTCAAAATCGAGCTTCAATCGAGCTCAAAATCGAGCTTCAATCGAGCTCAAAATCGAGCTTCAATCGAGCTTGAGTCTTGAGCTCGAGTCTTGAGCTCGAGTCTCGAGTTTCAATCGAGCTCGAGTCTCGAGTTTCAATCGAGCTCTTGAAATTTTTTTGAGTTTGAGCTTTTTCGAGTTCGAGTCGAGTTTCAATAATATATTTCAAGTTCGAGCTGAGTTTGATAATTTTTAGTTCGCGAGTTTTCGAGTCGAGTTTACTCTTACAATGTTCGAGTTCGAGTCGAGCTCAGCAATACTCGAGCTCGACTCGACTCGTTTACACGCCTAATCCTAACCCAAAATGACACTAGACTTTGAATTCAACGTACTCTTCAAACCAAGTTATGCTAATATCAGCTTCTTTGTTAGAAAGAGATCACATTAATTCGAGAATAATAAAGAAATATAATGATGATAATAAAATCATTATAAAAATTAAAGAGAATGAACGAGTTTACTTTATTAAAATTGTTGACTGAAGTAATAATCTGAGACGAAATCAAACCTGAGAAAATCAAACAAAGAAGTTAATCTTCATAAAGTAAATCAAAATTAAATAAAAAGAAAAATACTCTTTATTTTGATCAGTTGAGATCGGAATCGGTTGAGACCTGTCGCTATATAGTTTTCTTAAGATAGATTTTCGGTCACTCCATTGGTGCTTGAGTTCGTTGGTCGTTTTTCTCCCAAAATACAACAACTAATGATCAACTACAGTAGCACATCTGTAGAGATCACGAACTCAACTTGCCTTCGACTATCAATAGAAAACTAGTGGAAGAGAACTTTTTCAATATAAGAGAAGTTCTTGAAAACTCGTGAAAAACTTGTAATTTGTAATTAACCTTGTAGTTTAAATCACTAATTATAGGATATTTTCAAGAGAGATTTAATTTAATAAGATATATTTTAATATCTAACTTTAAACAGATAATAATATTTTTTAGTTTAAAATATTCAAAAGATAAAACTTCTTTTACCATTTAAACTTAAATAGATATTATTTTAATTTGAAATATACAAAAATATATAATTATCTTTAATATTCAAAGTTAAAAAGATAACAAATACTTTTTTAAATGACATACTCAAAGAGTAATTATCCTACTAATTTTCAAATTAAATTAAATATTTAATTTGAAGTAGTAAAAAGGAATATGAATTTAATATAAATATTAAATCCATCAATTAAATTCACCATTTTCGCAACAACTTTATGGCTCTGATAATTCATAAACGAGTCTGTGAATACAATCTTCACTACTCAAATTACATACACAAGACCACCCATTTCGACTTCAATTCATTAATTTTTTTGTTTTGATTCGTTGACACCAAATTTTTTTCCTTTCTCATAGTCTATCACTTGAAAAACATTTTCTCCAAATGCTTCAAAGGAGCCCCACATTCCTGCCATCTTTTTTAGTGCACTATGATCCAACAATATAGCGGTAACCCTAAAACTTCTAATGTTACAACTCATTCCAACTGTTTTATATATTTTAACCAAAGACTTTGTAACACCCCAAATTTCGGGCTAGTAGTTTCGTGTTTACCCGAGAGGTAAGTGGACCTCGTGAAATTCATAAGTAAAGTCGTTGGGCTTAATTAGGTTTGGTCTTGGGCCTAATTAGCCATAAAAAGAGGGTTTTTAAATAGTGGAAAGATGGGGAATGACCAAAAGCATAATTTCCCCATTTTTTAAAGATGAGAGCTTTTATCTCTTTCATCTCCATTCTCTCTTTTCTTTATCTTTTCATTTTCTCATTTCTCCTCCAAGAGCCATAGCCAAATATGAGTCTTTTGAACCATTTCATACTTTATCTAAACTCCATTTTAATCCTAAATTCATCTAGCAACCTTAGTTTAATGAATAAAAGTTTTGGTTTAATCCTAGCAAATGAAAAGTGGGGCTTTTCATCCAAATCAACAAGGAAAAGAGTGTGGCTAAGCAATGAGCTCAATTTTGGTATTCAAACAACAAGGTGGTGTATTTCTAATCCTTAGGATTATTAATGTAATGCCCCGAATCTCGGGTTAGAAGTATTGGTCTAACCTCAGATGAGACTTGGTTTAATTCCTTAGCTTGTAGGAATCCTTGACCCAAAATAATGAGGACTTGGGCTTGAGTTAAGCCCAATAGAGATTGAAAAGAGTATTTTTAGTTTACAATCAAAATTAGGAGGACCAAAAGAGCAATTACACCATTAAGGATTTCAAAAGCTAAAAACCATTTATCAATAGTGATCTCACGTCTGATTTCTTTGCATTCCTCTTTGTCTTCTCCCCTAAACTCCCTATCTCATCTTCATCTTCTTCCTCAACTCTCTAACTGAATGTGAGAGATTTAGTTCTCTTCAGGCATTTTCCAGCAACATCAAGGTAAGAAATGAATTCAACACTTCCTGGTTTTTCTTTTAAGCTCTCAAAGCACTCATTTCACCATAGTTCTAAAAAATGAGTTTTATAAGGGTTGAAGAAATTAGATGGTTTCAATCTATTTTTCAGTTATTTCTAGCCTTAGGAAGTATTTTAATACCCTCCTTAACCCCTAACAATAGTTAGCAATCCTTGTAATTGGTTTTTTTAGTGCAAGAGGTTGGAGAAGGCTCCAAATCTAAGGGAAGGAAAAGCTCACTTCGGGTGAGTCTTTGATGTTTACAACCACTTAACATCAAAGGTAACTCACTTTTGACTCAACTATACCATGTGTATGTCATTTAGATGAAATGTAAAAGGTTACATGAGCTTAAAGCACTCTCATGGTAGATTTCTTGTTTTAGAGTTATAAATATGTTTAAAGCCCTATTTATGCTTCTTTATATCTTCATAAAACATTAATAATGTTTGGGGACCTCACCAAGGTCTTTGGGATAGTAGAATATGAGTTTTTGCACCTATTTTACGCTTTGTACAGGTTGAGTTTCAATACTAGAGGGATAATATCGAAATTTGTTCTTCTTCTTTGGCAAAATCGTGAGGTACTGGCAAGAGTATCAATATTCTTTCAAGAGTATCCATACTTTGGGTCATAGTTTCTAAACTTCCAGAAAGTATCGAAACTGGGCATAATAGACTGCTTTAAATATCCATACTTACATAAATTATCGTGTTCTTATTATTAGTGGATATTTGATTTACTTGCAGACCTATGGTAATATCGCGTCGGTTCTGCCATTGAGCGTTTCTATACCCCAAACACATTGAGTGATTTGAGTGAATCCCGGTAAGGTGTTGAGTTTTGGGCATTGAGATTAATGAATGAATGGTGTTACAATTGCATTTGACTTGTTCCAATTGGTGATGTTCAATTGATTGATTTCTTGACTTGAATAATTATTTGGTCTCTACCTTGCTTCCTTGAATGTGAAACTTGACAAAGAAAGGTAAATGGATTTTTTGACTTATCTGATTATATCATACTTGAGGACAAGCATGAGATAAGTGAGGGGGAATTTGATGAGTGTTTAGAATCGGTAGTATTTGCTCGTTAATTCTTTGATTTTATTGATTTATTGCTGCTGATTTGGTTGTGTTATGCTTGTTTTCGCGCAGGGTCTTACTATCCAGACTTAATGGTAAACGGGTGTATTCTGCATTCTTTTATTATTTGGTCACAGATGAAGACATGGGAACGACTATGGGCATGGCACGGTTTAACGAGGCAGCTTCTAGAAGGTCCAGTCAGTGGTAGTTTCTAGAAGATCTAGTCAGCACGCCTTCTAGAATATGGACGAGCAGAGTTGCATTAGGAGACTTGTTTAAAGTTTGAATTTAGGAAAAACAATTATCTTTAGGATTATTTTATTTTAATTTCTTTGTTTATCTCTAGGTTTTTAGAGGCTATAAATACCCTCTTGGGGTAAGCGTAAATTGACAACTCAGATTACAATCTTCTTCTTCTTTTTAGTTCTATAAAAGTTCTCTCCTTTATTTTGTTTTTCAAGTTTTTGGTTTTTACTTTGTTTTTAAATATGCTAAGTATGAATTTTGTCATGCTTAGCTAAATTTTCTCATAAGCCGAGAGCTAAACCGATAACTCAATTCTAACGGGAGAATTAAAAAAGGCCCTTAATATCTTCGAAATATCTCTCTCAATCTCTGCGCTTATTTTCAAAATCAAAGATTGAGTTTGGTTAAGAGGTTGTTGCGATTAAATGTGTGGGAGGAAAGATCGGCTTATTGAAAGCACGTTCGACTTCCTGGGAACACACTTGGCGAGATAGTCTTGCCAGGAGGAATTGAGATCAGAATTAGCGATTATTGAAGCAACAATCCGAGTTGGTCACCATGAACTTAAATGGTAATTGATATGACAATTGATGTTGATTAGATCAGTTTCCAATGTTGGAATCAAAGATTTCCTTGGGTATTTGGTAAACAAAATAGAGTCACAGGGATTTCCCTTGTAGACAAAGTAACCGACGTGAATCCTGAAGGGAAAATCTTATTCGATGATCTTAAGAATTGAGTCAAAGCGAGGCTATTTTTACCATATCCAATTTCAACTTTAAAATCTTTTTTTTATTTTACTTTAAATCATTTTTATTATTATTTAAATATATTTTTACCAAAATCCCCCCATTTTACTGTTTCACGCCTAGTTTAAAAAATTCAGACAGAAAGTTAGAATTTTACCAAGTACCTAAGGATCAACCCTTACTTCTCTTTGCTATGAATTTCCTTATTTATTAACTGAGAGGAAGGAATTTTATTTGACATCAAAACGATAGTTTTCATATCCATACTTATATAAAATATCAAAAAGTTTGTAGGAGTACCGATACTCTTGAGTCAGTATCGATACTTTTAGTCTGTTTTGGACAAAAAGGCTAGTTTTGAAGGGAATTTTACTCAAGGTACCCCAACACTTCATTATATCCTCAACTAAGACTCCAAAAGAGAATAATAATTAATATCATAACAATATAAACAAAAATAGATAGGTTTACATAAAACTAGCCTTGTTTGACGCTCTGAAAATAATTAGAACACCCGAGTTCCTTTTAGTAGAAATACAACAGTAACTGGATCTAAGTCAGTTCCATGGTACTACAGTAGCCGAATATGTTCCAGATGCCCCAAGACTCGATGGAGTAACTCGGTGGGTTTACGTTCCGATGTAGAATTCTAGTTCTCATCCTAGAGTACTCACTGGTGCTTCAATGGTGCAAGAGGGGTACATAAGCTCGGAGATACAGAATCCCTCAGCCGCACCATGATGCCAGCCACATATTAGCAGTCCAGTAGTTGTATACTTAGACTTGTTCCACTTTCCATTTCATTTAGTGAATGCATAGAGATAATATATTTTTTAGTGAGACACTAAGCTCGTAAGCTCAACGTTTAGAATGTGTTTCGTTCCCAGGTTCTTTGGGTACATGTCGTGGGTAGCTATCATCATTAGATATTCCAGTGCAACAGAGAAGATTTCCAAAGACCTTTCATAGTACGTCTTGAGTCATTTTTAGAGGGCATGTTCTATTATAGACCTTGTTATGTATTCATTCGTAACTCTTGTTGAAACTCAGTATTTATATTATTTTGCGGATGCATTTTTGGGAGCTACCCATAAATTGTAAACTCATATTTTATTATGTTTTTATATTATATCATGGATGATTAAATTTTAGAACTTTACAAGCAGTTTAAAAAATGGGTTGTAGTCCAGTGTATCATTGTCATCCATGGATCTTCGGGTAGAACTGGATCAGAGTGTTACATTTAGTGGTATTAGAGCGTCCAGGTTTAGTCATTTCTAGGACCCGTAGGTTAGAGTCAGTCTGTGTCTGTATATGTACATGCCTCTACAGAGTCTAGAGTACTTAAATGACTGAAATAATGATAACAAACCTCTTCCTTTTTTAATTTCAGATAGACACTAAGGCAAACAACCTAGATTATAGCTAGGATAGTAGAGACGAGAGTCATGCCTCACCATCACCCATTATCAGTGAGGGTTTTATCTCGGATACCTACGACCGTCTGGAGCTAGCAGATGCGGGGGTCGAGGAGGTTACCTTCTTTAGGGACCTCACCTCTGTACTTAGCCAGATAGCTAGGTCACTCCCTAGTTCTTCAGATGCACCACCTTCCCTACCAGTATCCCCAACTCAGCCAGTACCCATTCCGCAGGAGTCCACAGTAGAGCGACTTCACCGATATAAGACCACCATGTTCTTCAGTTCTGAGGATGATGATCCTTTTACAGTGGATCAATGGCTTAGAGAGACATTATGTACCCTCAGAAAGTTGTATCTCACCACATTGGGTAACTTAGAGTGTATCACCTCCTTGCTTAAATGTGGCACGATAGAATGGTGGGAGACTGTAGAGTTGGCGATAGAGCCAGAGATGACTATTTGGGAGCAAATTTTCACCTATTTCATATAGAAGTACATCGGGTAAATTCATACCGATGACTCAGGAGAATGAGCAAGAGTTTCTTCGACTTAGTAAGTATGCTACGGAGTTGATCCTAACTTAGGAGGGTTGTTGTTATTAATTCAATGAGGGCCTTCAGGGTGATATTTTGACCCACCTTGCAGCACATCCTCTTAGAGTATTTTCTCAACTGTCCCACTAGGCGAAGATAGTTTAAAGAGCCTTAGATAGACAGACTAGGTAGTCTAGTGAGGCTGTAGGATAGGTCATGAGAACCACTGAATTAGTGAGGCCATCATAGGTCTTAACTAAGAGGGCCATAGAAAGCCAGGGTTTGTTGAGACCCCAACAACACAGTCTCGAAAGACTGGGCAGAGTTTGAGTCATAGAGGCAAGTTCAATTTGAGGAGGAGGCCATTAAACTTAGTTTCTAGGGGTGTTGCTAGTGAGCCGACTGGAGGATTCACTTTTACCCTATGCTCTAGGTGCAAAAAAAAGACACCCAGAGACATGCTGACTGGGGTATGGAGGTTTTTATAGTTGCGGCTCCATAGGCCATTTCGCTATAGACTTCCTATGAGCGCAGGGCACAGCATCAGGGGTGACTCAGCGATTAACACCACCAGTGTAGAGAGGCTGAGGGCCAGCTAGAGGAGGTATCACTATGTCTGGGCACTAGAGTCGTGGTACGACTTGATCTAAGATTGAGGTCAATCCTAGAATGGCCTTTAGATAGTATGTGATACGAGATAGAGAGAAGGTTGATGTGACAGATGTGATTTCAGGTACTTTTATAGTTTTTTCCTTCTAGTTACCGTATTGATAGACCCTAGTCTTCCCATTCTTACATCTGCTCTGATCTAGTTTAAGAAATATAAATTCCTGCAGAGAATCTAGGGATAAGTGTATGAGTCTCGATCCCACTAGGTTTAGATATCATTGTGGACAAAATCTTTAAACGTTATCCAGTGGGAATTCAGGATCAGACTTTTCCAGCGGACTTGATGGAGTTACCCATCAGGGAGTTTGACTTGATCTTAGGGATGGATTGGCTAATCGAACACAATGTTAGTTTGAGGTACAACACCAGACGACTTAAGCTTAGAGCCATTGACAAAACCAAGTTAGTAATGAACAGTGAGAAATCATGCTAGACGAGGATTGTATCAATTTGACTAACCCAAATGATGATCGATAGTGGGTGTGAAGCCTTCTTGGCTCACATAGTCGACACCTTAATCTCAATACCTTCACTCAAGGATATTTGTGTAGTATGAGATTTCCCCGATGTGTTCCCAGAGGAGTTGTCAGTTTTACCGCATGAGCATGAGTTGGAGTTCGACATTAAAGTAATGCCAAGTTCACTCCCGGTGTCCATTTCTCCCTATCACATGGCACCTACTGAGTTAAATGAGTTAAAGGAGTTAAAGGATCATATTCATGAGTTTCTAGAGAAATGTTTCATTCGATCGAGCATTTCTCCTTTGGGAGCACTAGTCCTATTCATTAAGAAGAAAGAAGAGCCAATGATGTTTTGCATTAACTACAAGCAATTAAATAAGTTGACCATCAAGAACCATTACCCATTCCCCAGGATAGGATACCTCTTCGACCAGCTTAGAGAAGCATACATCTTCTCAAATATTAATTTTCGATCAAGCTACTATCAGGTGAAAGTCAAGGATGAGGATGTTGTGAAGACAACTTTCAGAACGAGGTAATGTCATTATGAGTTCTTAGTTATGTCGTTTGGACTCATCAACGCACCAAAAAGATTCATGGACCTAATAAATCACGTCTTCCACCCATTTTTAGACCAGTTCATGGTGGTGTTTATAGACAACATATTGGTGTACTTTCAATCGGAGGACGAGCATCAACATCTCCGTATCGTAATTTGAACCCTCAAAGACAGGTAATTGTATGACAAGTTTGGGAAGTAAAAATTTTGGCTATCATAGGTATCATTCTTGGGATATGTTGTTTCAATTGACGACATCATAGTCGACCCTCATAAAATTTGGGTTATAGTTGAATGTGAGCCCCCTAAGAATGTGTCCGAGGTGCGTAATTTTATCGGTTTAGTCGGTACTATCGTCAGTTTTTTAGGGTTTCTTGATGATAGCAACCTCGTTAACCAAATTACTTCTTAAAGGAGTTCCCTTTGTTTGGGATGAGAGGCACCATGAGAGCTTTGATCAGTTAAATGTCATCTTGACCCAAGCCCAGCGTTATAAAGATGTTTAAAGCCCTATTTATGCTCCTTTGTATCTTTATAAAACATTAATAATGTTTGGTGATCTTACTATGGTCTTTGGGTAGTAGAATAGGAGTTTTTGCACCTATTTTATACTCTTTGTAAGTTAAGTTTTGGTAAAAGAGGGATAGTATCGAAACTTGTTCTTTCCCTTGGGCAAAATCATGAGTTTCTGGGCAAGAATATCAATACTCTTTCAAGAGTATCGATACTTTAGGTCATAGTTTCAAAACTCCCAGAAAGTATCAAAATTGGGCATAACAGATAACTTTAAAGTATCGATTCTTACATAGGAACTTTTACAGGAGTGTCGATACTCTTGAGCTAGTATTGATACTTCAGTATGTTTTTGACAAAAAGGCCAGTTTTTAAGGGAATTATATTTGAGGTACCCCAACACTTCTGTATATCTTCAACTAAGACTTCAAACAAGAATAATAATTAATATCAGAAAAGTAGAAACATAAATAAGTAGGTTTACATAAAACTAGCCTTGTTTGATGCTTAGAAAACAATCAGGACACCCAAGTTCCTTTTAGCATAAATACGACAGTCAGTGGATCCAATTTAGTGCCACGAAACTACTGTAGCTGAATGGATGCCAGATACTCTAAGACTCAATGGAGTAAGTCGGTGGGTGTACGTTTTGATGAAGAATTATAGATGTCACCCAAGAGTACCTGATGGTGCTTAGACAATGCTAGAAGGGTGCGTGAGCTCTGAGATGCAGAATCCCTCAACTACACCATGATGCCAGCCATAAATTAGCAGTCAAGTAGTTGTATACTAAGACCTTTTCCACTTTCCATTTTATTTAGCGAATATATATAGTATAATACATTTTTTATTGAGGTATTGGACTCGTAAGCTCAGCGTTTGGAATGTGTTTCCGTATACAAGTTCTTAGGGAGCAAGTCGTGGGGAGCTATTGTCATATGATGATCCAGTGTTGTAGAGAAGATTTCCAGAGACCTTTCAAAGTACGTCTTAAGTCATCTTTAGAGGGCATGTACTGTTATAGACCTTGTTATGTATTCAATTGTAACTCTTGTTGAAACGTAGTATTCATATTATTTTACAAACGTATTTTGGGAGCTCCTTAACAACTGTCATTTTGATGTCAAAATAAATTCCTTCTTCTCAATTAATAAATAAAGGAAATTCGTAGTAATGAGAAGTAAGGGTCGATCCTCAGGGACTTGGTAAAATTCCAAATTTCTATTTGAATGGTTTTAACCATGCGAAAAGTAGTAAGGGGTTTGGTAAAATACGATTAAGTAAAGAAAATAGATTAAATAAAAGGCAATTTTAAGTGAAAATAAGAAAATAAAGAGTGTAATGCTGAAATTGAATATGGTAAAAAAAAAGCCTCAAGCCTCCATTTGACTCAATTTCCATAAGATCATCAAATTATATTTTCCCTTTGGGATTCACGTCGGTTACTTTATCTACAAGGGCAATCCTTGTGACTCTATTTTGTATACCGAATACCCAAGGAAATCTTTGATTCTGGCATCGAAAACTTATTTGATCAACATCAATTATCGTAGATGAGTTATCGTTTAAGTTCGTGAAACCCACTCAGAGTTTTACTTCAATAACCACTAATTCCGATCTCAATTCCCTCTTGGCAAGACTATCATGCCAAGTGTGTTCCCAGGAAGTCGAATGTGATTTCTAGAAGCCAAATCTTCCTCCCACACATTTAATCACAACAACCTTTCACCAATGTCAATCTTTGATTTTGAAAACTGTTTTGATGTGAAAAAATAAGCGTAGAGATTGAGAGAGATATTTCGAAGTTATTAAGGGCCTTTTCCAATTCTCCTATTGGAATCTAGTCATCGCTTCAGCTCTCGGCTTATGAGAAAATTAACTAAGCATGACAAAAGTCATACTTAGCGTATTAAAAAACAAAGATTAAAAATAAAAGGAAAAACCGAAAACTTGAAAAATAAAATAAAAGAGAGAGTTTCAATAAAACTAGAAAAAAAAGAATATTGTAATTTTAGTTGTTTGTTTAGGCTTACCCCAAGATGGTATCTATAGCCTCTAAAAACCTAGAGATAAAAAAAACTAAAATGAAATAATCAAAAATATAATTGTTTTTCCAAAATTCAAACTTTAAATAAATCTCCTAATGTAACTCTTCCCATTGTCCATCTTCCAGAAGGCGCGCTGACTAGATCTTATAGAAACTTTCGCTGACTGAACCTTTTAGAAACTGCCATGTCAGACTGTGTCATGCCCAAAGTCGTGCCCATGTCTCCAGCCGTGACAAAAAAATAAAAATATTGCAGAATGCGCATGTTTTACCACTAAGTCTGGAAAGTAAGATCCTGCACGAAAACAAGCATAACACAACCAAATCAGCAACAATAAATCCATAAGATCGAAGAATTGACGAGAAAATACTACCGATTCTGAACACTCATCAAATTCCCCTCACTTATCTCATGTTTGTCCTCAAGTATGATATAATCGAATTGGTCAAAATTTTCATTGACATTTTTTTGTCAAGTTTCACATTCAAGGAACCAAAGTAGAGACCACAATAATTATTCAAGTCAAGACATCAATCAATTGAATATCACCAATTGGAACATAGTCATATGCAATTGTAACATCTATTCATTCATCAATCTCAATTCTCAGAACTCAACACCTTACCGGGATTCACTCAAATCACTCAATGTGTTTGGGGTATATAAACACTCAATGTCAGAACCGACACGATATTACCATAGGCCTACAAGTAAATCAAATCTCCACTACTAATAAGAACACGATGCATAAATCAAAGGGTCTTTGATTGGTTATAACGGGGCTTAGGTAAAGGTGGGGAAAAAGTTGAATAATATGGCTAAAATTAAAGGCTAGGAACTAACAAATAACAAGTTTTATTCCATCAAAACATTAAGCGCAACAAGATAAAAACACAAACCATCAAACAACAACTTTCTTTTTTAAATGAATTTGATTTTTTTCTTTTTGTTGTTTTGTTTTTCTCATGTCTTTTCATTTTCATCGAACAACTTTTTTTTCGATGGAGCACACATTGATTAAATTATTCACTTTCACTGAAAAGGGTATAAAAGATGGATAAAATAAAAAGGCTTGGGTTTATAAATGTGGTGAGAACAAAGAAATGAGAATATGCTCAAAAGTGGTTAACTAGGGGAAAATGCATGGGTAGGTAATTTTACTGGGGGAAAAGGAATGTTTACTCCTAAAGTGCCCAAATCATTTATAAGTATCATGTTCATGTGTAATCTCGACAGTATTTAAAATGCAGGTTCTAGAATACCAATGTCAAATTCGACACACTCAATCTAACAAAATGAGAGCAAAAATGATATGCTCGTAAAGGCTCAAATCTCACCAAATTGTTTTCATGCATTGAGCTAAGCACATTTCAACTAACAAAATCATGGAGTATCACAAGAAATCTAACTTGATCACAATTCATGTTATTCGCTATCAAGAACATCCTAACTTAAACAATTATGTGTTCCTAAACAAGCATGACATTCCAAAAATATTCAACAAGACAAATGAATTCAATGAAATTTCCGCAAATCCAATCAACACATACTAGCATCAAAATATAAAGATAAGCAAAGGAAAATTAAACCTACACTCTACTCCCCCTCACTTAAAGTGTTTTGGCTCAAAACATAAAATTAAAGTACTAGAGAATGAATAGAGTACTCCCGGGATTTAATGTCGACCATGTCCATGGTCGCGGTGAGAGGCACTAGGACGCATGTATTAAAGAATTTTGGTAATGTTCATCTCAATGGTGTGGAGACGACTGTGGACTTCATCCATTTGAGTTTGCATGTCCGACCGAGGTGTTGCAGGTGGCGGTTGTGGTGTATTATGGCGAACAAAAACTTGCTCGCTGCGAGGAATGAGGACACTAGGTAGAACAAAGTAGGTGCGCTCTAGGTTCCAGCAAGTAAGCCCATCGAGTCCAAGCATCGCTCATCCAAAGCATATGTAGAAAAAGAATAAGTCAACTTTATAATGTCAAAATTAGTGATGCAAGAGGCTAAATGAGTAATGTAAGAGCCAAGGATAAGTGAGCGATTAGATCGAATAACGATCTCAAAGTCCCTAGCAAACCAAAATCCCAAGTTCACCCGCTAGCCAGCTAACATGCACCATAAAAAGAAAAGTTCAACTCGGCTCAAGGAGGAAGATGAGTCATTTCAGCCGGAATAATTGTAGGTGAGGAAACGATGTATGTAACGCAAGGCTAGGTCGAGGATAAGATGAGCTCGAGTCCAGCAAGCGTTGAACGTATAGCCAGCCAAGCCGGTAAGTGTATTATAGGCCATATCGGCATGGAAGTCCTAAAGAATCTCAAGCAAAGCAGTCAGATATACAGGATTCGTGACATTCATCACGAACCCCATAACAAGATTAAATTCAAAAATAGATATTAAAAAATAGTGTCCACATAATCGAAATGTAACGACATCGGGCGAATTAATATTAATAAGACTATTCGGCGAGAAATTAAAAGTGACATGAAATTCAAAGACAAGTTCATAAAACGTGCCATAATTATTCATCAGATATAAAGTCCAACCAATGGCAGCAAAATAAGTATGGACAGTTTCACGTAAATGCAAGGTTTCTAAAGTTCGATTCGGAATAATTACCTACACGAAACGGACAATATCTTACCGAATCAAAATGTACCAATTCCTTATCTGAGAACTGCAAGTAACCGTGCAGAGTTTCTTCAGCAGGGATAATATACGACTGACCCCGTCGGTTATGCTCAGGATTCTCGTGGGTAGGCGGTAGACTGTCAGGAGCAGGGAAATAAACCGAGATAGAGGAACGGGTTGGTGAAGCATGCTTCCTAGGTTGTTACCAAGAGCTTGATGTCAGAGGAGAAGGATCCGATGGTGGAAAACCAGCGCTGAAATCCTCTGTAAAATGATAAATCGGATGGTATATTAGCAAAGGTTGAACCGAAATAGAAGTAGAGTTTACCTCTGAAGTATCGTCTGATGCCGCCAAATGCATTGAACACGATGAGAAGCTTGTTAGTCACGGATGAGATGATATCGTTCCTACAGTTGACATTGATTGGAACGATGGAAATGGGGAGCGCGACGGTGACGGACTGCGAGAGGTGTTCGGCATGGGGCGTACCGAGGCAATCGCTGCAAACACCGAGTGATACGACGAAGATGGAGCACTTAGTGCATGGTCCCGGCCTCCTGTCAGGTGAATAGGAGGTGGTGGTGGAACGGAGTCGGAGTCACTTTGTTTGGCGACAAAAGTCAGCGCATTGAGGCGGTAGCTTCACCCGATTGATTTCTTGTGCACACCATTGTGGAGTAGAGAGGAGTGGACTATTTGAAACATGTTAGCACGAGCAGAGTAATTCGGTAAGGCTGATGAACGTGATGAGAGGAAAAGATGGTGGATGCGTGTTTTTGGGGAGAGGTAATTGGTTTTCAAGAAGAAGAAAGGGAGTTGGGTTTAATTTGTTGTTGCCATGCGTAAGGGTGTTTGAATTTGAGTGAAATTATTTTTTATTATAATAAGGGGAGTTAAAATTAAAATGGGAAGTGATAGAGATATGGATGAGAGTGGGGTCCATGATCAAAGTAAAAGAAAGAGGGGATAGGGTAGTGGGGGAGGATGAATATTAACAAAAAGGGGGGAAATTTCATGCGGGTTTTGCTAACATGTGCCGACACCTTCAAAGGGTTACGCTAATGTGCGCCGTTTAATGAAACAATATGCATAGGTGTTTTCCTTGTTCCTCTATTCTACGTTATTTACACTGCTCCTGGGGTTCCAAAATTGGCACTATTTGAATGATAATTTCTTAAATCTCCATCATTAAAGTTTGATTAAAAATATTTGGTTCCTACAAGATAATAATAAAAATTAAATAAAACTTGCTCAATCAAAATTAAAATAAAAAATAAAAAAAGAATTAAAAATAATCAATGGGTTGCCTCCCACAAAGCACTGTTGTTTAACGTCATTAGCTCGATGACCTAATTCAGACTACAGGTTCTTCTAAGTCGAGATCTTCATTTAAGCAAGCCTGGCTATTTACATAATACGGTTTTACTCTGGGTCCATTGACTTTAAATCGAGTACTCGAATCATCTTCAAGTTTGATTACGCCATGTGAAAAAAATTTCAGTTACCGTATAAGGTCCACTCTATTTCGATTGAAGTTTACCTGTAAAAACTTTTAACTTTGAATTAAAAAAATAACTTTTTCCTAATAGAAAAATATTTAAAAGCAATTTTTCGATCATGGAATTCTTTTTTTTTCTTTATATATCCTGGCATTATCGTAAGCATCTCTCCAGATTTCCTCAAGTTCCTGTATATGAAACTTTCGTGTTTCACCAACTGCTTCCATTTCCATATTGCATTGCTTTACAACCAAATATGCTTTGTGTTCCAGCTCGACTGGAAAATGACATGGCTTATCGAATACAAGGCGATATGGGGACATGCCGATAGGTCCTTTACATGCAGTTCAATAAGCCCATAAAGCATCCATCAATTTCAAGCTTCAATCCTTGCGATTTGGCTTGACTATTTTTTCAAGAATTGTCTTTACTTCACGGTTTGATATTTCTACTTGTCCATTCGTTTGCGGATGATAAGCCGTGGTAATCCTGTGATTTACTCCATGTTTTTTCATAAGTGCATCAATTACCCAATTGATGAAGTGTGTGTTGCGGTCGCTTATTATCGCTCTCGGTATGCCAAACCTGGAAAAAATATAATTTTTTAGAAATTGAACAGTAGTTTTGGCATTGCTGTTTCAAGTGGCTTTTGCTTCTACCCACTTCGAAACATAGTCAACCGCAAGAATTATATAACAATTTCCAAAGGAATAAACAAAAGACACATATAGTCGAGTCCCAAAACATCAAATATTTTGCATATATGAATAGGATTAAGAGACATTTCGTTTCTTCGAGTCAAATTACCTGCACGTTGGTAATTATCACAAGATTTGTAAAATAAGTAAGCATCACAGAAAATATGAGGCCAAAAGAAACCGCTTTCCAAAATTTTATGAGCAGTTTGCTTTGGTCTGAAATGTCCTCCACACGAATAAGAATGAAAGAAATTTAAAATTGAGTTTACCTCACTTTCAACACACACATCATTGAATTACCTGGTCTGAATAATGCTTCCAAAGATACGAATCATCTCAAATGAAAAAAATGAGATTATCTTTTAATACAATTTACTTTGACTCTCATCAGATCAGATGGTAATTTACCTGTGGCGAAGTAATTAACTATATCTGCAAACCAAGGCATTGACTTTTGTGCCATCTTCAAGCTTTCCTCCTGGAATTCCTCACGAACGGGAGGATCAACTGTAGAGATTAAAAGCCGACTTAAGTGATCGGCCACCAAATTCTCGCATTATTTCTTATCCTTGATTTCCAAATCAAATTCTTGAATGAGTAAGATCTAATGGATTAGTCGTGGTTTTGCCTCTTTTTTGCTAAACAAGTACTTCAAGGCTGCATAATCAGAGAAAACAATAACTTTAGTGCCAAGAATATATGATCTAAACTTATCTAATGCAAAAATGATAGCAAATAATTCTTTTTCGATTGTTGAATAATTTTGTTGGGCAGAATCTAAGGTACGTGACACATAGGTGATAACGTGAGGCTCTTTCCCGATCCTTTGTTCGAGCACGGTTCCAAAACTTCCATCCGAAGCATCACACATGACATCGAAGAGAAAATCCCAATTTTAGGGGTTGAACTATAGGTGTCGAAACCAACTTTTCCTTTAAAACGTCAAATGATTCTTTGTATTGTTTATCGAAATTGAATGTTTTATCCTTCTGTAACAAGTCGCATAATGATTGCGCCACCTTGGAAAAGTCCTAAATGAATGTGCGGTAAAAACTTGTATGACCATTGAAAGAACGAATTTCTCTCACCGTAGTGGGGTAAGGAAGTGAACGTATTATATCGATTTTTGCCTTGTCTACCGCAATTCATTTAGAAGAAACAATATGGCCTAGAATTAAACCTTTATATCCATAAAATGAAACTTTTCATAATTCAAAAAAGGGTTAAATTCTAGGCACCGACGCAACACATTTGCCAAGTTTAATAGACACTCATTAAATGAATTATCGTAAATAGTAAAGTCATCCATGAAAACTTCAATACATTTCTCTATATAATTAGAAAAAAATAATAATCATACACCTTTAGAACGTGGAAGATGAATTGCAAAGTCTGAAAGGCATCCATCGGTAAGCGAATTTGTCGAAGGGGCACGTGTATCGATACTCAGGGTGACAGTATCGATATTAGACCTCAATTGTAGAAGCAAAAAACATTTTTGGTATCGATTTTGATAGGGTATCGATACTTGACCCTATGGTATCGATACTGAAAGTAGAGTATTGATACTACTCACTTTGGATGGTCAATTTTGACTTATTAAAGGCTTGTATAAGCTAAGAACGATCCGTAATAGTAAGACTTACTCTGTGAGGACATAAATGACCTAACATACCGAAATACTCATAAGAGTGAGTTTTAACAAATGTAACCATATTAAGCGTATTAAGCTGAAATATCTTTTGTCGATGACATATACAAATTATTGAGGAAGAGGATTATTGCAGAGGATATACCGACAAGCGATACAAGGAATAAGGTAGAATCAATAATAACAGAAAGCGTGAACTTTAAGAATGTGAGTGAACTCAAGAGGGGTAAGTCATCCCTTTTAGTTCAAGGGACATTGAAATGAAGTTTGATAAGAGCGACTATAGCGTCTCTACTTAAAAATGAACTCAAGTCAAGTATTGGACTAACGAATAGTACAACCAACAATCAGCAAACTCAGTAATCATCATAGAATCATGAAACACATAGAGATTTCTATTGACTCAAATTGAATAAAGCATCCTTATGTAACGAAAGACCAGAATATTCAGCTTAATATATAATAGTAGTAACAGACTAATAAGCCTTCACATAATGTACTAGATGAGAGAACGAGTAAGATAGCAGTTAGTGAGAGGAGAACCTCACTTTAGTGTGTCCAGCTATGCTAAGATATACTTAGGTTGCCTTAGTTGCCTTAGTGGGGCATTGTCAGTGCACGAGGCACTTCAAGTGATAACTAGGGCGTGAGGCCCAAACACTCGTGAGGAATGGGTTAGCGATGTCAGTATTGTGTGGCCTTCAGGCCTTAGATATGCATGTGTAGTTATGTCAGTTTAGCACATTAGATATGTTAAAGCTTGGCTTGAGGATATGTGATACCAATTCAACACTTCAATTGAGTGGGAATATTTTTTCTATGTGATACCAGAATTCTCCTTCGATGGTCTACCTGATGCTATGTGATACCAAGATATCATTCAACAGGTAGAGGGGACTTTAACGATGATATGTAATACCGTTACTCTCTTTCTACAGTTTAGTATCTGATGTTATGTGATACCATATACTATCATAGCAGAGTCATTGTTGCATTCAAATGATGTATACTATAGTAAAGTTTTCATTTAGATAATGCACATGAATATTAGAGTTGTATTTAAATAATGTGTAGCAGTTACAATTATTAGGGCTAGAAACCCTTTATTGGTGTACTCTTGGGGAGGCCCTTAGTAGAGGACTAAGGGAAGCATGAGACTCATACTTCAGTGATAGAATAGTATAGCCTTAAGTAGGTAGTACTTGATCTAGATCATGCATGTACCTACTACTTAGTACCATGTCTTCAGTATGTTTATGTTTATGAAATTCTTATGTTGCTCTCGATTAGCGATTATATTATTGAGCTTTGTAAGTTCAGCCTTCAAGTGTTTTCTGTTGGTAGGTCAATAGCTTGGGCAACTCGTGGAGTATTATTGCAGCAGGACTTCCAACATCTTCAATAGAGTATTTTACTGTAGCTTTAGTGGGCATATGTATTCATAGAACCTTACTCATGTACTAAATTTATTAAACTCAATTTTGATTTTAAATTATGTGTTACAGATCTCCAATTTTTTATGTTTTATTTATGATACCATATAGTAAATTTTAAAGGGAAATGAATAGGTTTTGAAAGTCATGGGTTGCCTCGGTAGGACAGTGTGGCACTTTAGGCCTAATCGAGTTTAGGGTGTTTCATTTAGTGGTATCAAAGTGTTAGGTTGATTCAGTCCTAGGACCAAGTGGCTGGTTTTAGTAATTTGTCAGAGAATACAAGTTCCTATGTACTTAAAGTACTTGTATAAGTCTAGAATCCTTATGTTGCTTCCTTTCTAAATCAGTGTTGTAAAGCGTTACGATGGCTAACAGTTCTAAGCATGGTCTCGATGATAGGATGGAGAGGCAAACCTCTTATCCAGGATCGACTCTCAAGTAGTTCTGTCCTAGAGAAGAGGGCCATGGGGTCCCATTAGGCATAGGAGTCGTAAAGGATACATTCTTCAGAGGTTTGACCTCCACTCTCAGGGAGATAGTGAACGTTATTCCTAGAGCGTAGATTATACGGTCAGCTACCCAGAGTATGTCAGTGCTGATAGAGTTCCTAGTAGAGAGACCAAAGAGGTATAAGACAGTTGACTTCTACAGTTCAGGCGATGATGATCCAATTTCAGTTGATCAATGGTTGAGAGAGACCATGAGGACCTTGACACAACTTCATCTTACCTGAGAGGGTAAGTTAGAGTGCGCCTCCACTTTGTTTAAGGGTAGATTGATTAGTGGGAGACTATAGAGATTGGACTACAACCAGAGGTGTGGGATCAGTTCTTGAGTGAGTCCAGAGGCAAGTACATCAGCGAGGCACACATAGATGGGTTGAGGATGCAGTTCTCTTAGTTAGTTTAGGGAGATCATTCGGTGTACGAGTACGAGAGAAATTTCCTCCGTTTGATTCATTACGTTCTAGATTTAGTTGTAACTAAATCCTTAAGATGTAAGAGATTCCTAGAGGGGTTTCATCTCAACATCTTTTCGTAGTTTACGGTAAACTCGTCTAGAGTGTTTTTATATCTGACACGGTAGGCTAAGGCCATGGAGAGAGTGATGAACATGATGAAGAGCTTGTTGGGCGAAGTATGGGGGACTTGTGTATCAATGAATATGCCTTAGTCGATGGCCAAAAGAGCCAAAGATTCACGTGAATAGAGGAGAGTGATGTCAGCTTTACCGCTCCAACCGAGTCAAAGTTTAGAAATAAGGTCTCATAGGAGACCATCAGCTTCGCAGTTCGTTCCGGGTGTTGGGAACTCCAATAGAGTTTTAGAGTTTTTATAGTATGAGTATTATGGCAAGAAGTATTGAGAAAGGTGCTTTAAACTCTCTAATGAGTGCTACAAATGCGGATATTTGGCGCATGTGGTGAGAGATCATCCTAGTTCAGATGGCGATGCCTCAGCTCGTCCTAGAGAAGCGGTCCCGATTGTTCAGCATGGCCGAAAACCCACCCAAAGGAGGGTTATTTTTATGCTTGGGCAAGAGAGCAGGGTGACAGATCGACCATTTCCTGGTTCGATAATGCGTGTTCTCGAGTTTTAGATCACATAGAGACATGGTCAAGATATTGATAACGCATATGAGATGACATGTATGTTTTCAGATATCTCACCTTTTTTACATTGCTTCAGTAGTCATAAGTGCATGCATATTTTGTTGTTGTTGAATAAACTAGATAGGAAGAATCTTCATGTGAGGATCTAAGTGTCGAGTTTGTAAACCCTAGCAGAATAAGAGAAGTTCATCTTAGATATTCTTCGAGGGTTAATGTGATCGACTCGTAGAATCCCAAGTTCAACATTAGAGATGAGTATCTCCACGAGAGTGTTAAGAATACTCAAATCGTCCTAGCTAGTTTGTTAAACATCTTGTTACCAGGAAAATCAAGATATATCTCAGTTAGTGCAAAGGCACTTCAGTTTCTAACTGGGCACATATGCCCTAAGTACTCACTAGGAGTAAGTTAGCAGGGTGTGTGTTCCGATGTAATAGTTTCGAAATTACACCCCAAGTACTAAGGGTACTATAAATGTATAATGAGTTGTGAGTCTCGAGGCACAAAAAAATACCTTTTTTTTATTAGCATGACTTCTTGCACAATCAGTGGTGTATTCGTGTTGATATATAAGTGTGAACTATATACAACACATAGCAGTAGTCAACGTTATGTAGTATCGAGGATTTTAGTGTTCAAACTAAAGGAAATCAAGTGTGTTAAGCTACGCTCGACTAGCATTAGCTATCATCGAATAGCTTGGTAGTACTAGGCAATAGTGAGTGTCAGACGCAGAATCTCATAACCCTTAGTTAGAGTACGATTGTTATAGGTCTCCATTTGTAGGATGTGCTCTCCCATGAGAGACATATGTTGCTAGTTTAACAAACAAGTGGTCGATTTTCAGTGATGAATACCTTAGATGTGTGATCAAATTAGTAAAACATAAGTAATCCGATGGGTAAGTAAGAAGCTGACAAGTAGTGTGGACTAAATCAGAGTTGCACAATAGAAGCTTAGAGATCAATATTAGTCGAGGACTGCCATCATATTTTTAGTAGTCGATATCGAGATAGTTTGGAAAGTGTCGTAAGATCTCAGAGTTAACTATGTTCAGCAAATAAAAAGTGTTATTGGGATTATATAATAAGCTAACTCGATTGAGTAAGGTTAACTAGAGAATGCGTTAGTGATGGAAATTGAGTAGTGGAGTAAGACTCAACAGTTTTACGCTTCTTGAAAATTGTTGCCTAGGGTTCGATGAAGATAATACTCTATAGGAATAAAGAGTCATGGATTAGTTGTGAGTTGTTAAATTGCAAGTCATGTTTCAGGGGCTTCTTTAATGAGAAGCAGTTTGATATGAGTTTATGTGCTTCGAGGTTTCTAAGTGTTTAACCCAAGGATAAGTCGTTGTTTGGACTGAATAAATTTTGAGGAAAAAAATTTCAGGATTCAAACAACAAAGGAGTGTATTTCAAATCCATTGAGTATTAAGTTTCCATGAATTTAAGATTTGGTGGTTTGAGCATATTAGGGTTTACTTTTAAATTCTTAGGTAAATCACGTTTTAGGTGTTAATAATTCTGACACCTTAAGACCCTAAACAACTTACTAAAGCTTCAGAACAAGTTTAAAAGCCAACCCAAATCATTTAGGATGATTTTGAGAATTTTTTTTCAAGCCTAAATAAGTTATTTTTGGGTTTGAGTATTGATACTAGGATGAACAACATAATTGGGGCCAAAATTAAGGATTGAGAGGTGACAATATCGACGTTGGACCTCAATTTTGAAAACATAATGCAATTTTGGTACCGATACTCATAGGGGTATCGATACTTGACCCTAGGGTATCGATACTACTCACTTTAGATGGTCAATTTTGACCTGTGAAAGGCCCGTAAGAACTAAAGATGATTCGTAATAGTAGGACTTAGTCCTTGTGGAACATAAATGACCTAACATAACTAGAAACACTCATAAGATTGGGTTACAACAAATGTAACCATATTAAGCATATTACACTGAAATATCTTCAGTCGAAGACGTATACGAATTGTTGAGAACGAGGATCTTTATAGAGGATATATTGACAAGTGGTGCAAGGAATAAGGCAGAATCAGTAATAGTGGAAAGCGTGAGCTTTGAGAATATTAGTGAACTCATGAAGGGTATACCATCCCTTTTCAGTTCAAGGGGCATGAAAAGAAGTTTGATAAGAGAGACTAGAGCGTCTCTACTCAGAGTTAAAATCGAGTTAGGTATCAAGCTAACGAATAGTACAACTAACAATCGAAAAACTCAGTACTCTTCGTAGAACATTTAGATATTGCATAGTACAATCAAGTTTGCATTCAGATAATGCGCATAAGTATTAGAGTCGCATTTAGATAATGCATAGCAGTTACTGTTGTTAGGGTTAGAAACACTTTAGTGGTGTACTCATGGAGAGGCCATTAACATAGGACTAAGGAAGCATGAGACTCCTACTTTAGTGATAGAATAATATAGCCTTAAGTAGGAGGAACTTGATCTAGATCATGCATGTACCTACTACTTAGTACTGTGTCTTCAGCATGCTTATGTTTATGAAATTCTTATGTTGTTGTAGATTAGCGATTATACTGTTGGGCTTTGTAAGCTCAACCTTCAGATGTTTTCTATTGGCATGTTAATAGGTTGGGCAGCTCGTAGAACACAGTTGTAGCAGGACTTCTAGCATCTTCGACAAAGTACTGTACTGTACTGTAGCTTTAGTGGGCATATGTATTCATAGAACTTTATTCACGTATTCAATTTATTAAAGGCTTAATACCAAAATAAGTTCCTAAACTATACTTCTTTTCCCAAATAGGTGCCTAAACTATTTTTTTACTCATCCTAGTTCCTAACGTTACAAACGTTACCCATTTAGGTGCTCAGGCTGTCAACACTATTAAGTCCTCTATTAAGTGACATGTGTCACAACTTGGTAATTTTAAAAAATTTATTTCAAATTTAAAATTTAAAATTATATATATATTTAAAAAGAAAGCACAAATTTTGAAATAAACCCAAAACTTTGAAAACCTTCATTTCAACCCCTAAATCTACGTCGATCACCGTCTTTTTCCGTCGATGAATCTCTATCCGACCTCCCCATCCCCCAACAACCAAAACTCCTATGAATTCATGACAGACCAACGAGAAATCAACGTTTTATACCCCGTGAACCTTAGATAAAAATTGTGAACCCATGCAATTCCGATGACCAATCGACATAAACTACAGTGATGTATGAGTAGGAGGATGGTAGGGACTATGTCGGTGGCAGTGGTCATGGCTGGAAAGGGAGGCGGAGGCAGATTAAGGTTAGGATTTAGGATTTTTCGGGTTTTTTTACAATATAAGAAACGTTATTTTTTTTGTAAATATCATAATATTTTTAATATTTTTAAAAAATAAATTTCAAAATCACTAGATTGTGACACGTTTCACTTAACGGGGAACTTAACGTCATTGACGGCTCGGGCACCTACATAGGTAACGTTTGTAACGTCAAGCACCTCGATGAGTCAAAAAATAATTTAGCCATCTATTTGGGAAAAGTGGTATAGTTTGGGCACTTATTTTAATATTAAGCCTTTATTAAACTCAAAATATGTATTATTTTGGTTTAAAATTATATGTAACGGAGCTTCGGTTTTGTAAAATGTTTGTATAACGATTATTTATGTTTAATTTATGATACCATGCAGTACGTTTTAAAGGGAAATGAACAAGTTTTGAAAATCAGGGGTTGTTTCGGTAACCTAGTGTGACACTTTAGGCCCAATCAGATTTAAGGTGTTACAGACTTACATCCACAAATATTTCCTTCATATATGACCATTCTAAATTTCCAAAATCAAAAATAGATCTTCATCTTCTATTGAAAGTAAGAACGTTTTGTCTCCCATCTTTTTAAGTTTGACATCCTCCAATCACCCGCTTTGCAGTTTGTCCATAATACTCCTTACACTACGAATTGTGGAGGTAACTCTAACCAGTTTTCTCTTTAATTTTCAAAGAACCTCCATCTCTACGTGACCAGTGATTCTTTTGGTTTTCCTGCCATCACTACTGCTTGACTCACCTTTTAAATTTTCTTCAATATTAATCATTTTCATCTGATCTATGCTAACTATTGGGTTCTTTTTCAATATTAGTCTTTTCTGTTATTGGATTAAACCAAGATCGAGTTTTCCTCCAATACTTTGTTTTTCCATTGAATCTAGCAAACTCGGCCGAGATTTTATATCCATATAAGTAGAATTTGCTCATTATTTTCATTAATCTTGTTGCGTCTACCTTCTTTGAAAATCTCACAAAACCAAATCACTTACCCATTCTGCTCGACTTACTTGCTATGAAGACATCAACAACATTATCATGATACTCAAAGGTTTGCCAAAGTCCTTTCCCATGCATCTTCTTTGGTATATTGTTCACGAAGAGAGTAAAGATCCTGTTGGTCATATTTGAGAACTGGATCGAAACTAATAAACCAAACGTTGATGCTCTTGGTTTTCTTGTCATCACTATTTCTTGACTCACCTCTTCAATATTAATCTTTTTTATCTGGTCTATGCTAATCATTGGGTTCTTTAGCTTGGTTTTCACGGTTAACTTACCGATAATAGTACTAGTCTTTTTTGTTACTTGATTCAACAACAATCGAGTTTTCCTCCAATACTTTGTTTTTCCATTGAATCTAGCAAACTCGACCTATATTTTATATCCATATAAGTAGAATTTGTTCATGTTGAGAATTCAATATTAGCCTAAATAAGTCCACACCTAAATTAATTTGATGTCATTGCTTACATCAATTTAGTTTTGGTGTCATTGGTTACATCAATTTAGTTAGGCGAAAATTAGGTATTTTTCTCATTTTTAATTTTAATGGTTCAAATTATTTTGTGGTCATTTTAATGAGTGGTTTAGATTGGTTCTTGTAACCTATAAATACCCCATTTGTATTTGAGTTTTATCATCCAGCAATCAAAGCTTAATTATAAGCATTTGAAAGCTTTCTTAAGAGTTCTTCCCTTTTGCAATTTTGTGAGATTATTCTAAATAGAGTTTTTCTTCTTCTCAATCAATTAGAGTTTTTACTCTATTTTGATACAATAATTGGTATCCGAGCCACGTTTTTATGGTCTCTTGAAATTCCAAGTATGCTCTGTGGTTACAGTTTTAACTGATCTTCCACATCAGAAAATATTTCTTGAGATTATTGTCAGGGTTATTACAAACCTTGTGGAGCTTCTTTGTGTTTAGAGTAATTTAGTACTCTGCACGTTTGTTACTCAAGCTTGTTCGGTGTAGTCAAAGTCTTGTCATTCGATGGGTGACCTTCAAGTAGTTGGAGGAATCAAGAAGCTCAACAACCAAAACTATAACACGTGGGCAACATGTATAGAGTCTTACCTTCAAGGTTAAGACTTGTGGGAGGTTGTCGGTGGTAGTGAAGTTACACAACCGGCAGCGGAAGATGCTAACGGTGTCTTGCGAAAGTGGAAAATTAAAGCAGGCAAAGCAATGTTTTCTTTAAAAACCACAATAAAAGAAAAAATGTTGGAGCATATTCAGGATGCTAAATCACCGAAAGAAGCGTGGGACACCTTCGCTACACTCTTTTCGAAGAGGAACGATACAAAATTGTAACTTCTCTAGAATGAACTTCTATCAATGGCGCAACGCGACATGGCGGTTGCCCAATACTTTCACAAGGTGAAGTCGATATGCCACGAAATTTTAGAATTAGATCCGACAGCCGCTATTGAGGAAGCCAGGATAAAAAGAATAATTTTCCATGGTTTGAGACCCAAATATCAAGGGTTTGTTACCGTTGTACATGGATGGCCGACACAACCATCGCTTGTTGAGTTTGAAAATTTGCTTGCAGGTCAAGAAGCCATGGCCAAGAAAATGGGAGGAGTCTCGCTGAAGGGTGAAGAGGAAGCGCTCTACACCAGCAAAGTAGAGGCACTTTTCAGCGGTATACTGGCAGTTGATCTAAAAAGGATGGTGACAAGGTGAAAAATTACCAAGGAAATGGAGGCTCTCATTCAGGGGGAGCTTCCAAGAATCGCTATAATAGTATAAAGCTCGATGGCAAGTGTTACAACTACGGGAAGATAGGTCACATGGCAAAAGACTGTTAGACCAAGAAAAAGCCTGTTGAAAGTAATATTGTTACTTCCAGCTCGAAGGAGAATAATGAAGATGGTTGGGATGCTGAAGCGTTATTTGCTATGAAGGAAGAAGAATTAGCTCTTACGGTAACAACACCATAATGGATTGACTAAAAGAGTTAATGGATCATAGATTCGGGCTGCTCAAATCATATGACATGTGACAAACAGAAGTTACAAAACCTGTCTGAGTACAATGGAGGTCATGTGGTGGTGACAGTTGATAACTCAAGGTTACCGATAACTCACATCGGTAAGACGATAGTTACGCCTCGATATAATTCTAACCAGGTGCAACTTCAAGATGTTTACCATGTCTCAGAAATGAAGAAAATTTGCTATCTGTGGCTCAATTGACTTAATCAGGCTATTATGTCTTATTTGTGGTCCCCAATACATGAAGGTTTATCGTGACCACAAAATCTCAGAAACACCAATAATAGAGGGACGACGTTTGGAGTCAATCTACGTGATGTCAGCAGAGTCTGCATATGTAGACAGGACAAGAAAAAATAAGACATCAGTTCTATGGCACATGCAGTTAGGTCACGTTAGCTATTCCAACCTAAGTGTGATGGTGAAGAAGTCGATTCTTAAGGGGCTTCCTCAACTAGACATGAGAACAGACACATCCTGTGCGGGATGCCAGTATGGTAAAGCACACCAATTACCATATGACGAGTCGAATTTTAAAGCAAAATAACCGTTGGAGTTGGTTCACTCTAATGTGTTCGGACTGGTTAAGCAACAATCAATTAGCGGTATGCAGTACATGGTAACATTTATTGATGACTTCTCCAGGTATGTGTGGGTTTTCTTTATGAAAGAAAAATCTGACACGTTCTCAAAGTTTAAAGAGTTCAAAGACTCAGCTGAATGAGAAGTGGGAAATAAGATATGTTGCTTGCGCACAGATAACGGAGGAGAATATAGATCAAACGAGTTCTCTCAATACCTAAGGGAATGTCGAATACATCATCACTACACTTGTGCTAACACGCCACAATAGAATGGTGTAGCGGAAAGAAAAAATCGACATCTTGCAGAAATTTGTTGAAGTATGCTACATGCAAAGAATGTACCAGAAATGTTTTGGGCTGAAGCAATGAGGACTGCAGCCTTTGTGATCAAAAGACTTCCTCAACCAAGGTTAGGATTTGTTTCACCCTTTGAGAAACTATGGAACATGAAACCTACAGTTAGCGACTTTCAAGTATTTGGCTGTGTATGTTATGTGTTTGTTCCTGATCATTTACGAAGTAAGTTTGACAAGAAAACTGTTAGATGTATCTTTGTGGGATACGACAGCCAGAGAAAGGGGTGGAAATGTTGTGATCCAATGAGTGGAAGATGCTACACGTCACGAAATGTGGTATTTGATGAAGCATCTTCTTAGTGGTTCTCAGAGAAGAAGGTGTTGCCAGACTCAAAAGAATTTGGAGACAAGCTACAACAAAAGATGGGGGAGTATACTGTTCAACTTCAAACAAGTTTAGATGAATCAGGAGATTCAAATGGCGATAATATCGAACAAATAGTGACTTAGAATCCTTGGCAAATTGGCATGTATCAACAACCAAACGAAGAATGTGGGCCTAGTGAAACAGAAGAATCAATTCCACAATCTCAACTCTGAAGGTCAATAAGAATACGAAGGACAAATCCCAAATATACCAATGCAACCATAATTGAATAAGCAACAGAGCCTGAGACGTTTGAAGAATCATCACAGATTTCTGAGTGGATGGCAGCTATGAAAGAAGAGATCAATGCACTTCAGCAAAATCAAACTTGGGATCTTGTGCCAAAGACAAAAGATGTGAAACCCATATCTTACAAATGGGTTTACAAAATAAAGCGACGTCCAGATGGATCAACCAAGAGGTACAAGGCACGTTTGGTAGCTCATGGTTTCTCTTAATAGTTTGGACTAGACTATGATGAAACATTTAGTCCTGTGGTAAAACTTACAACCGTACGAGTCCTACTTGCATTTGCAACCAACAAAGACTGGAATTTGTGGCAGATGGATGTGAAGAATGCTTTTCTTCATGGAGAGCTAGATCAAGAGATCTACATGACCCAACCAATGGGCTTTCAGAGCCAAGATCATCATGAATATGTGTGTAAGTTGTGAAAAGAACTCTACGGATTGAAACAAACACCTAGGGCGTGTTATGGTTAGATTGTTGAATTTCTAATGAAAAGTGGCTATTCAGTAACACTTGCATATTCTAGTTTGTTTGTCAAAGTCAATGAAGGTAAGCTAGCTATCGTGCTAGTGTACGTGGATGACTTAATCATAACCGGCGATGATGAGGTAGAAATTCTTCAAACGAAGGATAATTTATCAGTTCGTTTCTAGATGAAGGAACTTGGACAACTTAAGCACTTCCTTGGTCTAGAGTTTGATTGTGCACACAAAGGAATATTTCTGTGTCAATAAAAATATGCTAAAGATTTATTGAAGAGGTTTGGAATGCTCGAATGCAAGTCAACTTCGACGCCAATGGAACCAAATGCCAAAATGTGTACACATGAAGGAAAAGATTTGGAAGATGCAACAATGTATCGACAATTGGTAGGTAGTCTGATCTACTTAACCTTGACCTAGCCTGACATTTCTTATACAGTTGGTGTGATGAGTCGGTATATGCAAAATCCAAAGAAACCTCATTTGGAAGAAGTTCGAAGAATACTAAGATATGTGAAGAGTACAATTGACTATGGTCTTTTGTACAAGAAAAGTAAAGACTGCAAGTTAGTAGGTTATTGTGATGCTGATTAAGCAGGAGATCATGACACCAGGAGATCAACAACTGGATATGTGTTTAAGCTTGGCTCCGGAACAATTTCTTGGTGTAGCAAGAGACAACCGACTATGTCCTTGTCAACTACGAAAGCAGAGTATCGAGCAGCAACAATGGCAGCTCAAGAAAGCATGTAGTTGATACAACTAATGAATGATCTACATCAACCAGTAGATTATGCAGTTTTGTTGTACTGTGACAACCAATCGGCAATTCGGCTGGCGGAGAATCCTGTTTTTCATGCAAGAACTAAACATGTGGAAGTAAATTATCACTTTGTTAGGGAAAAAGTTTTGCAATAAGAGATTGAGATGAGGCAAGTCAAGACAGATGAGAAAATTGCTGACTTGTTTACAAAAAGCTTGAGTGTTGGAAAGTTTGAACATTTTCGTTGTCATCTTGGCGTGATTCAAAGAATGAGGGCTAACATTGAGGGAGAGTGTTGAGAATTCAATATTAGCCTAAATAAGTCCACACCTAAATTAATTTGATGGCATTGCTTACATCAATTTAGTTTTGATGTCATTGGTTACATCAATTTAGTTAGGTGAAAATTAGGTATTTTTCTTATTTTTAATTTCAATGGTTTAAATTATTTTGTGGTTATTTTAATGAGTGGTTTAGATTGGTTCTTGTAACCTATAAATACCCCATTTGTATTTGAGTTTTATCATCCAACAATCAAAGCTTAATTATAAGCAATTGAAAGCTTTCTTAAGAGTTATTCCCTTTTGCAACTTTGTTAGATTATTCTAAAGAGAGATTTTCTTCTTCTTGATCAATTAGAGTTTTTACTCTATTTTGATTCAACGTTCATTCTTTTCATTACTCTTGTTGCGTCTACCTTCTTTTAAAATCTCACAAAACCAAATCACTTACCCCTTCTGCTCGGCTTACTTGCTATGAAGACATCAACAACATCATCATGATACTCAAAGGTTTGCCAAAGTCCTTTCCCATGGATCTTCTTTGGTATATTGTTCACGAAGAGAGTAAAGATCCTGCTTGTCATATTTGAGAACCGGATCGAAACTAATAAACCAAACTTTGGTGCTCTTGGTTTTGTTGTCATCACTATTGCTTGACTCGCCTCTTCAATATTAATATTTTTCATCTGGTCTATGGTAATCATTGGGTTCTTTAGCTTGGTTTTCGCGGTTAACTTACCTATAATAATACTAGTCCTTTCTGTTACTTGATTCAACAACGATCGAGTTTTCCTCCAATACTTTGTTTTTTCCATTGAATGTAGCAAACTCGACCGAGATTTTATGTCCATATAAGACATCAACAACATCATGATACCCAAAGGTTTGCCAAAGTACTTTCCAATGCATCTTCTTTGGTATATTGTTCAGAAATAGAGTAACGATCCTGCTGGTCATATTTGAGAACCAGATCGGAACTAATAAACCATTAAACTTTGATTTAAAATAAGGCTAATCTTGAGTCCCATTGACCCCACGAGGCCTAATAATAGAGCACAAGGTGAAGATCCAACGAACAAATTATATTCTATGAAAATGTAAGTGTGGATTGCCGGAATACTGTTCGGAGAAGGATATGGTTGAGGTGCAAAGGTTTATTACACAATTTGCCCCTATGTTTTAATTCATTGAATGTAAGTTGGGGTATTTGAATTGTTTGAAGTTACCACCGATGATACTTACAAATATGAAGAGATTAATAAATATGATATACAACAATTTATTCATTCATATAAAATAGAGCACAAGTATGTGGTTTACTTTTTTATATTACAATGAAAATTTACAAGTATAATGTGAATGTAAACAAAATTATAATTAGGATATTTTCCTATAACCATTGGCAAAAAAACTAGCCACCTAGATCACAATAGGACCAAATAAAGAAAAGGTTAAAAAACATAACCAAAAAGCTCGAACAAAATAAATATACAAACAAATCTGACTGCATCGGCAAACGAACCACAAAAGGGTATGAAGCTACTGAAGGCCACCGACAAATCACATATCAGAGTCAAGCTACGTGAAAAAACTATTCACGAACGCAAAATGCATATCCAAATCAATCTAAGGGTCCAAAGTAGGGGAAATCATCATGATAACAAATAAAACACCATCTTGATTAGTAATTGAGAAGTCAAATCTAACCCTGAGAAAAAAGATAAACCAAAATAACGGCAAAAAATCATAAGCTACCAAAAGGCAGAGAAAAACATGTCACAATGGCAAAGATAAACGTGACATAAAGATAGAGAATATTTCACAAAGACATAATTATTCTTATTAAAAAGAAAAAGAAAAAAGATAACCGGCGGGAGACAACCAGCATCAAAAATCGATGTCGTCGCCGGTTGAACAAAATTAAAGAAGAAAAAAGTTAGATTGATCAATAAAATTAACACAAGTTGTAAAGGAAAAAAAAAAGAAAGACAGAAGAGGATGAAAAAAACGGCTACGGTTTAGAAGTAGAGTAATTAGTAATAATGAAGTGATTATGTTGTTCATAAAATATTATTTGTTTAGAGTAATCATAAAATAGTATTTGTTCATAATTTTTATTAACCATTAATAATACACATATTTTGCAGACGCAGTTGTTTTAACATAAGACCTCAATGGAGAACAACATTCTCTTTAATCGTTAAAGTCACTCAATAAATTCTAAAATATGTTGTTAAAATCCTTACAACTTTTTTTTATATAAAATCCTTACAAATTAAAACATTCATAAATATGTAAATCAAAATATATAGAATAATAAATTACTTTCTTATTTTTATATTTTATTTTCTTAGTAATAGTTTTGTCGTCATTCATTAACTTGATAGATACTCAATTCTTTTGTATCATATTTATTTTTTCAAGTAAAACACTAATAAGACGACTTATTATCTTGCTAGAGTAATTTTATTTCAAGCAAATTGTTTTTAATGTAAATTTATTCTTATAGTCTTTTAATTGTTATCAACAATGTAAATAGTTTAAATAATGTTAATTTTTCACAATGATTTAGAACATTTAAGTATATTGAATATGTTTGTTAACTTAAAATTATCGATCATTTGAATTTTAGTTGTTATGTCATTATTTCCTTTTATTAAGAATTAAATTCTAAATTTTAAAATAATAATATAAATTAATGTGAAGATGTAAAAGAAATACTTATGAGTCGATAAACTCATTAAAATTTATCATAACTATACGTAGGAAAACACGAGTAAGTATATTTAAAGAAAATGCACAATTTTAATTAAAGTATATAAAACTCAAAGCTAGTGAAGCTCTCTTTTTATACAAAAGCAGTAACATATTAACATATGTCTATATTATTAGATAATTGAACTTTAAACTAAGCCGATTGCCGCATCATTTCAGCAGTATAGTTTATTATAGAAGGTCCATTATAAATTAAGGGTTTGATATTTATTTCAAAGCTATATCCTATTTTTTTAAGTAGCTAATTAAATAGTGTTCCAAAACAACATAAATAGTATTATAATGTACTCAACTATTATAATAAAATATCGGATACAATATAAATAGTAATATTCTACTTAATGCATTAGTTTCATTAAATTTCAAAATCCATTATTACATTGTTCTTTTTTAAAAGAACTCTTAGCCGATAATTAGCACCCGATGACACCTATTAGTATTATTCAAAGGATAGATGCATGTTATTCATGTTTTAGATTGATTAGATAATAGGAATTCTTTTTATTGAATATAAATGTATACATAAAATTAAAATTTCCAGAACGTTTCGATAATTCAAAACTGTATAATAAATAATATTTAACAAAAAGGACATATAGTTAACATCGATGAAATCAACGAGTAAATATAAAACCATTGAGTAAAATAAAATACATTATAAATCCACATCGCAATGAAAATCATAAAAACAAGTATTTCAGAATAAAGACACATGTCACCATAAATGAAATCAGTCCGAAAAATAGAAACATTACAAAAAAATGCTCTGTAATAATGTGTATATCATCCAAGTGCCTGGTTCAAGGTGCCTATCCAAAAAAATACACCTCGCAAAATGGGGTTAGTCAGGGTATCTGCTGAGCACCTGCTTCACCACGCTCTGCAGCAATGCTCGAATTTAATTCATAATAAAATTGGGTTAATATCGAAGTAAGATTTCACAAGGTCGAACGGATCGAGAGGAGTTGGGTCAAGCTTTCGAGCAATTGGGAGAGTCTCGTGTACCTTCAAATAACAATATATGATCACTCTCTAACCTTAATTTAATTATTTGTAACTAAATTACTTAAGTACATAAGAATGCTCGAGTTTGACAGTCAATTCGGAGGCTTTCGAGTTCGAATTTGGCAAAAAAGACTTCAGAATCGAACTCAAGACGTCGACGAGGAGTGAAATCGACTGGGTTTCGATCGCACACTGTCGAAAGAGATGATGGGAGCGGTGGTGAGATGGAACGGTCATCGGATCGGCTGAAAATCAAAGAAAATCGTGAAAGGTTTCGTCCTTTTTGGTGATGCTTCGAACGACGATTCGCAATGTTTCGTGGCATTGTTCGGTGCGGGGAGGCTCAAGTTTTGGTTGCCGGTCGAAAGAGAACACAATGGTGACAGTGGCGAGCTGAATGGTGTGCGGATTTGAAGAGGGCCGACAGGGTTTCAGTTGGGGGGTTAAGGATTTGGGGTTTTAGATTTGAGGATTATTGGATATGATTATGTTTAAGACCTTATATAAAATTTTATTAATAAACTAACATGAATTAGCCTAGATGGTAGGGGCATGGGTGACCTTATTGGGTGGCAACTACTCTATTTCTTTATTTTACTTCTCTGCTGACAGAAAATACATTAATTCAGGGCTAGGTTCCCAAACTTCCTATAGCTTTCTAAAACTAGCTGCAATTTCCTAAAACTTGCAATTTGGTCCCTAAATTAACTAAATTGATTTTAAATTTTTATTATTTTATTTAAATGGGGTTATTACAAGACCATTATAAAATTTTAGTATATACCTGATTTATTTCAATACATCTTCTTTGAGTTATTTTACTTTTATTAATATGACTTAATTTCCATCTATAGAGAACATATCTATTGAGTGATCGTAATGATAAAAAAGAATATTATTTTTCTCTAAAAAAATTAAATTTTATATTTATAATATGTATGTATGCTTTCAATACAAATCATGTATTGTAAGGTCACAAGACTTATATACCCATGAATGATGATGATGATAAACAGATAATTAACAAAGCCCACAAGATTAGTGGATCAGAACTACTGGGGCTGATTTGCTCAAATTGGGCTGGTTTGATGGTTTGTCTGTTAAACCAGTTTAGAGCAGTCGGAGGCTTATAATCCGAGTGGGTGAGCTGAAAAAAAAATTCTTCCTTTTTAAAAAAAGATTCTTTTCATTTATTATAAAAAAACATTAGATTTCCCCTTTTATTTCTATTTTTTTCATTTTTATAATTTTTATAATTTTTTGTTTCAAATTTTTATTTGCATAATTTTTTTTATTAATATGGGGTAAGTATAAAGAAATATCTTTTCAAAGATATCTCTTAACCATTTAAAATTTAACATTCACACCCTTGATATTCCTAGTGCTTAAACTTGGGACCCAAGAAATAACAACGGTTATTTTACCACTCAATCACTTGATTGATGCTTATTTTTGAAATTTTGACATATTTGGGTGTGTATAATAGTTCATTTTATCTGGTCCGCTTCCCATTAGATTTAATCCGTTTATTTGACTTATTTTTGAACGTTTTTTAGCTTTTTTTTTTGTCCCATCCGAAAATTCAAAAACAAAACGCCAAAAAATAAAAAAATGTTTAATTAATTTATTTTAATTTGGAATACAAATACATTTAACCCAAATCAAACCTAAGTCCATCTATCCAATCAAGCCATTCACAAGACATCCCAATACACCCACGACCCAATTAGCCCAAAATATTTGCGATTACATAAACGCAAAACTTTTTTTTTATAATTATGCTTTTGTTTATTTATTGCTTGCGTGTTGCCCTGCTGATAGATCTCTGTGTGTTTTATTGGAATAATCCCTTGATTGGGAGTAACACGAAGAATGGAGAAGGGGAGATGCTTCCTCTCCACCATCGAGATTTAGCTTTTTTGAGGTTTTAATAAAATATGATTCTAGATTTGTAAATGATAAAGAAAGAGGAGGGGAGATGCTTCCTCTCCACCATCGATAATGATATTAACGCTATTTCCATGATTATGGACATGTTGAATATTATGTTTTGACACAGTCGAAGGTTATCTTTAATTGAATAATTATAAAGGTTATGTTTGAATATGAAAAGAATCATGTAGTCAGATATAAGTAACTATTAAGATGAAATTTATCCCTCTTATTATAAAAAAAGATATATTAAGGCCCCTCGATAATTGAGATTAAAAAATGCATGGCCTTGCTCAAATGAATTGATAGAGACCAATGTCATGTATTTAGTCAAATTCAATTCAGCATCAAGAAACTGAAGATTGAAAGATATAAGGTTGACATTTTCTGTGTCTTATATTCTATTAAGATATCGTGAGATAAAAGGATTATGACATGAAACATGTTAAAGTTATCTCAGATAATGAGTTTTTTATTTAACTTGGGTAGTCATAATATTGCTATAAATCATTTGTGACTTGTAAGATTAAATGTGATTTTATCTACTGTCAACATTAATTTAACCTATATGGCCGCACATGAAGAATAAATAAGAATAATTATAGTTATTATTCTCAATAATAATTTAAGATTACGAGGTCATTAAATTATATTGTAAAAGATTATTTATTATTTGAATTCAAAGAAATTAAATTCGTATTCTTTTGAATGAATTTTATATTATTTCTTTATTTAATTAAAAATAATATTAAATAAACTTTATTATTAATAATATGTTATTTGGATTTCGTTGAATTTGAATTCCTTATCAGATTTGTCTAAATTACTATTTATTTTAAAAGAATTTTAAATAAATAATAATTAAATTATTATTTAAATTAAAAAGTAATCTAAATTAATAATAATTAAATTTAATTAAAAACAGTGGGCTTAAAATAACTTATTCAAATCATGTATATGTACGATATATGAATATGGTTTAAGGAAAATCAGTTTTACGGTCGTTAAAAAATAAAAAATAAATTGTTTTGAAAAAATAGAAAAAATTATGGATTTGGTTCTAGAAAATATAGGTTATTTTGATTTTCCTAAAAATAGAAAATGTTTAAAAAACGTGTTTAGTTGTAAAATTAGAAAATGATTTCTAGAAAATGAAAACAAAAAAATAAATGAAAATACGAAAACATAAAAAATATTTTCAATGTTTTCATTAAAATTATTTTGAAAAATTAGAAATAGAAGAATATGAGATCTAGATTTTTAACTTAACTTACATAAGTTCGAATCCTTCTAACATTTTCTTTAAATTAATGATATCTTAATTCCTCAAATTTTATATAAAAAATCAAAATGGTCCCTGAATTTTTTTACACTTAATATGGTTCTTAAATTGATCTTTTTTAATACTTTAATTTTGAAGTATTTTTATATTTAATGTATTAAATATATTAATAATTATTTATATTTTAAAATTAAATAATTTCTTAATTTTTTAAAAGTTAAATAAGTACTCAAATTTAAAAAAAAAATTATGTCCTCAAACTTAATCAAAAAAGCAATTAACCTCATCTATCACATAATCGTCCATCATGTACTATCATAACAATATCGTGAACTATGACATTAAAATATTGTAGATTGTCATGTAAGTTTCATAAATTGTCATGTAAGTATCGTGACGGTTAACTTCCGTTGGTTAAAAGGTTACATTGATTTTTTTTTTCAGTTTAAGGGTCTCATTAAGTGCAAAAAGTGTGTAGGGATTGAACTAGTTTTTCTCAAAAAAGTTTGAGGGCTTCAATTACCACTAAGAAATTTTTTTATGACACTTTTGTGTGATATTACTTACAACAAATTTTTCTTATTTTTTTTTAAATTTAATTGATGTCCAGACACATTAACATCTTATTATAAATTAAAATATTTTGTGTTATGAAATTTCTTATCAACTTTATTGTTTTATATTTGCATAACTCATATGTTAACTTTATGTAATAATTTTTTTATCAAATATCTGGTTTATTTTTATTTTAAAAAATTAGATATCAAATATATTTTTATTATTTTTAATTATGACTTAAAGTTTTCATTATATTAACCAAGCATGTTTTTTAATTTTCAATAAACTGAAAATAGAAAAAAATTTCTAAAACAAAAATTAAAAATAAAAACAGAAAATATTTTCTAAAACCAAATAAACCCTAATTTTCTGATAATTATTCTTTATTATTCTTGTGCGATTATTTATATAGGGCCGTCATCTTCTAGAAAGATACCACTTTAAAAATTGAAATTGAGTCAAAGATATTGAAAGGATTGCAGAAAAAAATGTTACTAAGGTAATATATCGTACGTCTTCCTCGTAGTTATTATGATATGTATGAAATTCTAAGAGTTTTAGAAGAGACATTAAATTTTTTTTATTACATACCCTTCCGATAATGATTAAATCTTTCTCTCAAAATCTAATTAAAAGTGAAGAATTAATAGAATTTAATGACACTTCAATAAACCTTTTAAATTTAAAAGGGGAATGGTGGTGTCGAAGATTGAAGACCAATTTTATAAAATTTATGTAAACGGAAAGAAATTGAACCAATTGCTACTTACAAGATTTATATAGGTTTTGATCTATTTGTTGAATATTTCTTAACAATAAAAATATTTAGACCGCACTTAGACATCTATCATGTAATTGAAATTGAGTTTTGATCTATCATTTTGGAAGTGATTGAAAATCTCTAATTTTACTCTTTAAGTTTTATGAATAATTTAAAATTCATAATATGAAAAAATATGTATAACATTTGATTAAATAACTATTTTGAATTTTATTCTATTTTTAGCATTTTCACCCCAACGATTTCATTTTGAGGTAAATTATTATTGTTGAATGAAAATCATTAATCAACTAACAACCAACGCTTATTATTGTGACGCCAGACAGAATAGTGATTATCCTGTAGGCTAGCTCCGACAGACGATTCACAAGAGAAAATTCGCCCAAAAACCAGAGAAAAAGTCTCTAGGGTTTAATAAAATATTATAAAATCAAAACTATCCAAAAGCAGTCCACAAGCCGGACTGTTATAGCAAAAAAATCGTCTTTATTCGAAATTTGCCAAAAATAGAAAAATCCCGAAAATCACTCTAAATTGAAATTCGAAATAAAATAAGCAATCTCCCAAAAATCCGGCCTAAATCGGATTTAAATTGACTTCCTAATTAAAAATCGAAATATTACCATAAATAGTAAAAAATAACTAAATCTAGTGATTCGGATGGGAAAACGGCAGAATTTGAGGTTGAAAAAAAGGCCACATGGAGCATAGCTATATGTGGAGAGCGTGCGCGTCGAAAAGAGCTTTCCGGATTGGGGTCTTATGCGCGATTCTGACACCTGTAGCCAAAGTTATGGCCAAAAGACTGAAACATACTCAAAACGACCCCAATGAGGAACATGTCACAATCAATTCCCGCCTTTGCGCTGATCTGCCAACTCATGGTATCTCAGCGCCATCAACGTGCAATCTGACAGCTCAGCATCATCTGTCTCGGATCCCCCTGCATCACATTGATATGAAAAATATTATATATCTACAATAATGACATGATATATATCTTGCGTTTAAAACCACGTTGTATATACTATATGTCCAAAGCAGTGGTTGACCCCCTATGCAATTTTTTTTTTTTGTTTTGCTAATATTGAAATGAAACAGCAGCTCTAATGTATGTAAGTTGTTTCCTGCGTAACAAAATTAATCAAATTTATTGGAGGATCTTGAAGCCTAATCTTTCCCACAGGTAAGCCATGAGACAATGCAACAAGGTGACCAGCTACTGAGTTTACTTCCCTTCGGACAAGTTGAAGTCTAATTTCTCATTCTCGATCCAAAATCATTCTAATCACCTCAAGAAGTTTTGTTCCAGACAAAGTACTTGATGCTCTTTCGAAAGATAGCAACGTGAGCAGTTATTTTGTAAACTGCTCCTTAATGGTTGGTTCATGTCCACGCTGAAGCACGTTCCCATTCCGGGTTTTGGAGTTATACATGGATGTGCATAAAAGGTAAGGTATAATGGTTAGTTTTTGGGTGATTTTTTATGGATAACCACACCTATAAATACCCATTTAATCAAGGTCCCTAAGCATCAAATCATTCATTCCAAAGCATTCCATTTGACAACATTTGGAAATCTATTCCATCTAAGTGGGGTTTTGAGTGTTTAAAAGATCTTTGACGTTCTAGCTTTTGTGCAGCCAAATTTGAAGTGCTCGATGGTGGTTTGTGGAGGTTCACGGAGGTCTAACGTACTTGACAGTGGTGCAATCAAATCTCGGATTTCGACATAAGGTATAGGCAATGGCTGGAGCTATTTATGACGATCTTTTCCGCTACGTTTAGGCTCGATGCATGTCTAATATTTGGTATCATGAGTGTGGTTAAATCTTTACCTTGTTGTTTTAAAGTTGTGAAATTCTCGAAATATGATGTCATGTTTTTTTTTTTGATTTTAAGATTTTGTTGCAAACTTGTTGCTAAAATCATTGGATTTTGTAAATGGTAATTTCTAAAATTTATTATATTTATAATAATTATATAAAAAATTTAGAAATATTGTATAAATTTTATGTGTCTAATTTATGATTAAATGTATGCAAATTATATGGTTATTAATAACATACATTTTAAGTGCATGAAAATTTAGTATTATTTCATAAAGTGTTTAGCAATGAAAATTTACTAAGGTAAAATTATTATATGCCTTACATAGTTACCTACATAAATTATGAAAGTGAATTTAATAATTTTATTAAGGGGTAGAAAATAATTCTATCATAAGATGAATTTAATCTATAACACCCTAACCCTGATTTTCAAAACATGTTCATTTTATTTTCAAACATATTTAATGGTATTATAGTAGACGTAAATAATAGTTATAAAAACACTTTGGAAAAATCAGAGCTCCGTGACACATAATTTAAAATCAAAATATTACAAACTTAGTGTTATAAATCTGAATACAAGTAAGGATCCATGAATACATATGCCCACTAAAGCTAAAGCACAGTACTCTGGAGGTGATGTTGGAAGTCCTACTGTGACGTTGCTCCACGATCGACTCCACTAAAGGCATATTGTCACTATGGAACTTGTTTCCACTTAAATTTGTAAATTTTCGTTGTAAGAATAATTTTAATGAAACTCTATTAAGTTTGGTGTTTCTCATTTTGTTGTGTACAAATTAATTTAATTATTTCGAGAAATATCACTAAAGTTTGGACCTAGAATAAACATTGGGTTTATTCATCAAGAGATTTGGCTAAAGTGTTAAGACATTATACATCGTGATACATAGAAGATATTACTCAACTACAAGAGGAAATATCGCCATGATTTATGTATTATGTTTTGACTTATAGTTCTCTTGGACAATATGAATCAAGTGGGAGAATATGAGTAGTTTTTTGTTAACTGCTCCTCAATGGTTGGTTCATGTCCACGCTGAAGCATGCTCCCACTCCTGGTTTTGGAGTTATCCATAGATGTGCGCTAAAGGTAAGGTATAATAGGTAGTTTTTGGGTGGTTTATGATAGGGAACCACGCCTATAAATACACATCTAGCCAAGGTTCCTAAGCATCAAATCATTCATTCCAAAGTATTCCATTTGAGAGCATTTGAAAATTTAGTTCATCTAAGTGAGGTTTGAGTGTTTAGAAGATCTTTGGAGGTTCTAGCTTTTTTGCAGCCAAGTTCAAAGTGCTCGATGATGCTTTGTGGTGGTTCAAGGTGGTCGACAGTGATCCAACGTATTTGACGTTGGTGTTATCAAATCCCAGATTTTGACATAAAGTGCAGATAATGGAAGAAGGTATTTATAACGATTCTTTTTCTGTTCATTAATGCTCGATGCATATCTAACAAGCAAAGCTTTAAGATAACTTGTCTCAATTTCAAGGTGACGGTATTCAAGTCTCCAATCGTGTTGCAAGACTTCATAAATCACTAGTAGCTCTGCTTGCAAAGTCAAATAATCACCTAGACTTCTTAAAAATCGAAGAGTCGCTCCCCTTGATCATTACTAATTAGGGTTGAGCGTTCAATCAAGTCGAGTCGAGTCAAAAAATTTTGAGTTATCCAAGTTGATGAGTCTTATTTAACAACTCAAATTTGATTTAAATTTTTTTTAGTCGAGTCGATTTTTGAGTTATTGTTTAAATTTAATTGTAAATATTTCTAATATTATAATATTTTTTTATTCCAATTAAGTGACTTTCTATAACCATATATACAATACAAATATATTTCTTCATATTTTTTTTCATATGTGATATATATATATATATATATATATATATATATATATCATACAAAGTCTAAGGACTGTTGAAAACATTTTGATGTTTCGATATAACAAATTAAATGTTATTGGATTTCAAGATTTTATAATCATTTTTTAATATTATTCGATTAAACTATTCGAATGTCAAAATATTACTCCAAGTTTTTCAAATGTCAATTTCAATCCTTACTCAAGTTTAAAAGTGTGTTTTAATCTTTTAAACAAATTTACAAAGTATTTCGAGCCTTAATTGAGCCAAAAATCTTTTCTTAATAAATCTCAAAACAAAAAAGACAGATTACTCAGAGGGTACCGATTCCCCCCAATGAGGGAATCGATTCCCCTTGAATGGTTTTGGCTCCGAGAAATAACATATTACTCGGAGGGTACCGATTCCTCCCCGGGGGTATCAATTCCCCCCATCTCATAACGGTCGAAATATTTGATTTTTACACTGCAAGAACCGATCCCCTATGAGGGGGTACCGATTCCCCCCACGTTCCAAACTGGTTTATTAAGTGTTTTCACACAAAAACGACTCTATTAACTTCACTAATGATCCCCAACGTTCATAATCAATTGAATGAGTATTTAAACAAGCTTTGGAGCCTTTGATCAATAACAAGAAACAAGAATCAAGACAGAATAAAAGAGAAAGCATCAAACCTCAAGTTTGAGCATTTTCAAGCCTATTTCATTCAATATTCATTTTTACTTTCAAGAACACTTGTTGTGCTCAATTGTATTATTCTTGATTGTTCTTTCTTTGTTCTAGAATTTTGCAAACATCTTTCCTTGTGAGGAGTTTCTTGTAAGTTTGTAAAATTTGTATTGTTCTCTTTGGGAGAGAGTGTTCTCAAGAATTTGGGGTATAATTCTTGAGGGAGTTGTAAGGTTACTCTTTGTCCTCAAACGAAAGACAAATTAGTGAATTTGTGGAAAATCCTTAGTGTGGATAGCTAAGGTAGTGGACGTAGACTTTGGTTGAGAAAGTCGAACCACTCTAAATTGTTGTGCAAATATTTTTCAATTTTCTGTAAAAGCTTTCACCAAAATTTTTATTGCCAATTCACCCCCCTCTTGGCCTATTCCGTCAATCAATTAACTCAACAATTGGTATCAGAGCCTCACTCATTTGAAGGTTTAATCACTTCTTGAATCGATTCGAGAAGAGTTACATCGATATTCAAGTCATCAATGGATGGCGCTTCAAATTCTGACTTCGTTCTTGATTCAATTCCCGTCAACAAGCCTCCTTTCTTCAATGGATCTAACTATGCTTATTGGAAAAATAGAATGATGTACTTCATTCAAGCAAGTGACATAGGAGCATGGAATGCCATAGAAGATGGATACATCAAACCTTCCACTCACCCGAGATTGGGGAGTGAATGAGAGACAAGAATATTCCAGCTCAACTCCAAAGCCATCCATATTATTTTTTTTTGCTCTTAGACCAGATGAATATGGAAGAGTTTCATCTTGTACAACCACCAAAGAAATATGGGACAAACTACAAGTCACTCATAAAGGCACCGACGAGGTAAAAGAATCTAAAATCAGTCTTCTAACTCATAGCTATGAAAATTTAAGGATGAAACTGGATGAAGATATCAAAGCTATGACGGATAGATTTTCCATGATTGTCAATGGTCTCAAATCATATGGAGATATTATCCGAATGAAAAGCTTTGTGAGGAAGTTGGTTTACTCACTTCCAAAATCGTGGCAATCAAAGAAGACGACATTCATCGAGGCTAAGAACTTAAAGTCCTTAACCCTTGAAGAACTAATCGGTTCACTCCTCACTCATGAAATGATGCTTCAAGATGAGGTAGACCTCGATAAGATTGATGAGACACCAAAAGAGAAGGAGAAGAAGAAGAACGTTGGAGTTGCTCTCAAATCCACAAAAGATGAGAGTGATTCGGATGAAGATGACGATGACGAGGAAATGGCATTATTTGACTAACAGTTCAGAAAATTAATGAGGCCCAACTGAGGAAGAAAATTCAAACGAAATGAAGGCTTCAAAACTGAACCAAAGGAGAAGGACCCCATTATTTTGCTATGAATGCAAAATGCCGGGGAATGTCAAATATGATTGCCCTCAATCCAAGAAAAAGGGTCAATCCAAGAATAAGCACAAGGCTCATGTGGCTACATAGAGAGATGAGGAAGGTTCCGATGAAGAGGAACAAGAAGTTGTAAACTTGTGCTTGATGGCCATCGGGGATAGCTCTAAGGTAACCTCTAACTCATTTGATTCAGATGATTTATCTTATGATGAGTTATTAGAGGATTATAATGGTTTGGCTTCGGATTATAAGACTTTATTTTCAAAATAAAAAATGATATTTCAAAATTGAAAAACGAAAATAGTCTTATGTCCAATACCAACAATGAGCTTGAAAGTAAGATCAAAGAATTGCAAATCAAATTAAATGAATTTGAAAAGAAAAATATTGATTTGCATAATTTACTTTCAAGAGTCAATGATGATCATTAAAAGAAAATTGATGATCTTAAAGCTTCTTTTGATAAAGTTGGATCAAAACATTTTGAAAATGAGAAAATTCAAAATCCAACTTTGTTAGAAAAAAATTTAGAAACTACAATCATAGAGGTCCACGAAGAACTTCTAATGGAAAAATCATTAGAAGTATATGGGTTCCTAAAGAACTCATTACTACTAAAGATAAGGATATCCTATACAAATGGATACCTAAGGGGACTAGAATTTTGGAGACTAATGAATATGGACCCAAAAGAATTTGGGTACCAAAAATCAAAAATCAATTTATGTTTGTAGGAAAATGAGCATTGCTATAAAGCATGGGAAACAAATTCAAACTCATGGTACCTTGATAGTTGATGCTCAAGACACATGACCGGAGACAAAAGCCGGTTCATAGAGCTTAACGCCAAAAATGGAGGAGAAGTGACTTTTGGTGATAATTCAAAAGGTCACATTGAAGGTATAGGTACTATAGGTAATACCTCTTCCATACAAATTAAGAATGCTTTATATGTGAATGGATTGAAGCATAATCTATTGAGTATTAGTCAATTATGCGATAAGGGATTCAATGTCAAGTTTGAAACTAATGGTTGTAAAGTCATAGACATTGCATCTAATCGGATTATGTTTGTTGGTCATAGAATATGAAACATATACATGGTGCATTTAGATTCTATAGATATGACTAATTTATGCCTAGTTGCTAAGGATGAGCATGATAGTTGGTCATGGCATAGGAGACTAGGACATGCTAGTATGAGTGTTTTGCAACGGTTAATTCAAGGAGACTTAGTAAGAGGGTTGCCAAAACTGAAATTTGATATTGATAAAATCTGTGATGCTTGTGCTAAAGGAAAACAAAAGCGAGTTTCTTTTAAATCCATTAATGACGTATCAACTAGTAGAGTGTTACAATTGATCCATATAGATCTTTTTGGGCCAACTAGGACTACTAGCTTAGGTGGAAAACAATATGCATTTGTCTTGGTAGATGACTATTCTAGATATACTTGGGTTTTATTCTTAAGTACTAAAAATGGTGCATTAGAACATTTCATCACATTTTCAAAAATAATCCAAAACGAAAAAGGTTACTTTATCACTAGTGTTAGGAGTGATCATGGAACTGAATTTGAAAATCTTGGATTTACTGAGTTTTGTAATTCTAATAGTAATAGTCATAATTTTTAGCACCTAGAACCCCTCAAAAAAATGGAGTTGTTGAGAGGAAAAATCAAACTGTAGAAATGGCTAGAACCATGCTTTGTGAAAATAATTTACCAAAATATTTTTGGGCGGAAGCCACAAATACCGCTTGTTATATTGTAAATCGAGTAATGATTAGGCCAATTTAAAGAAAACTCCATATGAAATTTTCAAAAATAAAAAGCCTAACATTAGCTATTTTTATCCTTTTGGATGTAAATGTTTGTTTTAAACAACGGTAAAGAAAACCTTGGCAAATTTGATGCTTAACGTGATGAAGAGATTTTTTGGGTTATTCCTTAAATTCTAAAGCTTATCGAGTATTTAATAAAAGAACTTTAGTTGTAGAATAGTCTATACATGTTGTTTTCGATGATAATCCCCTTCTGGGGAAGGATTCTTGTGTGAATGATGATGTAGGTATTATAAACATAAATGACGTTGGACATGACGTTGGAGAACCATCATCAAAGGAAGCAACGAAAGATGAGGAAACTCAAGATCCTCTCGAGAATCCAACCATTGAAGAAAGAGAAGTATCTTACCCAAGAGAGTACAACTATGTCAAGGATGGTGAAATTATAGGTGATTCATCCAAAGGGGTAAAAACTCGATCTTCTCTTAGAAATATTTGTAATTATGTTGCATTTATTTCATGTATAGAGCCTAAGAATATTAAAGAAGCATTAAATGATGAACATTAGATTATGGCTATACAAGAAGAGTTAAATCAATTTGAGAGAAGTAAAGTATGGACATTAGTTGAAAGGCCTAGTAATAAATCTACTGTAGGTACTAGATGGGTATTTGGGAATAAGCTTGATGAAATTGGTAATATAGTGAGAAACAAGGCTAGACTTGTTGCTCAAGGCTATACTTAAGAAGAATGATTAGATTATGATGAAACATATGCTCCCGTAGCTAGGATGAAAGCAATTATAATGTTATTAGCATTTGCATGTTTCAATGAATTTAAACTGTATCAAATGGATGTTAAAAGTGCATTTTTAAATGGTTTTATAAAAGAAGAAGTGTATGTGGAATAACCTCCTGGTTTTGAAGATTCAAAATTTCCAGATCATGTTTTTAAATTGACAAAAGCTCTTTATGGTTAAAACAAGCTCCTAGAGCTTGGTATGAAAGATTGTCAAACTTTTTAATTGAAAAAGGTTTTTCAAAAGGGAAGGTTGACACTACATTGTTTTTAAAGCATAAAGGTAAAGATTTATTAGTAGTTCAAATTTATGTTGATGATATAATATTTGGTTCTACTAATAATGTTCTTTGCTAATAATTTTCTAAGCTAATGCAAAGTGATTTCGAGATGAGCATGATGGGGGAGCTCTCATTTTTCTTGGGACTCCAAATTAAGCAAAGAAAAGATGGAATCTTCATCAATCAAGCTAAATATGTCAAGCATATGCTTAAGAAGTTTGGATTGGAAAATGGGAAACCACATGCCACTCCAATGAGCACTTCTACAAAGCTTGACATAGATGAAGAAGGTAAATGTGTGGATATTAAATTATATAGGTCAATGATTGGTTCTTTGCTTTATCTAACCGCAAGTAGACCGGACATTATGTTTAGTGTTTGCTTATGTGCTAGATTTCAATCATGCCCTAAGGAATCACATTTACTAGCCGTTAAGAGGATTTTTATATACCTTAAGGACACTCCTAGTTTAGGACTTTGGTATCCTAGAGACTCTACTTTTAGCTTGCATGCTTTATCTGATGCAAATTATGGAGGATGAAAAATAGATAGGAAAATCACCTCTGGTACTTGCTAATTCCTAGGAAATATGTTGATTTCTTGGTTTTCAAAGAAACAAAATTGTGTTGCATTATCTACCACTGAAGCGGAATACATTTTTGCGGGTAGTTGTTGTGCACAAGTTTTATGGATGAAACAACAACTTTTTGATTATGGAATTGAAGTAGGTATCATACCTATCAAGTGTGACAATACTAGTGCTATTTGTCTCACTAAAAATCTCATCCAACACTCTAGAACTAAACACATTGAAATTAGACATCACTTCATTAGAGACCATGTCGCTAAGGAAGATGGAGTTCTAGAATTTGTTGATATTTTGCATCAATTAGCAGATATTTTTACAAAACCTTTAGACAAAGAAAGATTTTGGACACTTAGGTGAGAATTAGGTTTAACTGACCTATCTTCACTTAGTATTTAAATTAATTTTAGCATTTTTAAGGATAAATGAAAAATGTTTTTAATAATAACTATTTTGATTGCATTATTTGCTATTAGTTAGGGGTAGTTTATGATTCTTAGTGAAAATTAATTATATGTTCAAATAATGCTTAATGATAGATTTGATTGATTGAACATGATTAACTTTCAATATATGAGTTGCCAATAGCACTAAAGCTAATTAATTTAGCATCTTGAGTGTCTATACACAAATTTTTGAATTTTAGTGCAGGAGGAATCGATACCCCCTTGCAGGGGAACCGATTCCCCCTTTGAATGGGAACTGATTCCCCTCTTGAGGGAACTGATACCCTCCATGGGGTCTGGTTTATTATGCCCAAATAAACCATTTTCTCTCAAAACCCTTCCTCGTCTTCTCTCTCGCCGTTCACTCCCTTTCTCTCCTCAAATCTCTACATTAATTCAAAACAACATTTTCTAGTCAGAATTACTTCAATTATCATCTCCTAAACCTGCTATCATCATTAATTAAGTGCAAACAACATCAAAATCTACTCAATCTTCAATTTTTAAGGTAATTTTTCTAAACCCAATATTTTATTGATTTTGAACATATGACTATTTTAATTAGTTCTAGGTTGAAATAAGTATTGGACATTGCTTATATATTGATTTAGAACTATAATCTACAACTAATTTCATCAAAAACACAAAATTGATCAAAATTTTGAGATTTTCGAAATTAAAAAAAAAATTGATTTTTTTTTCTTCAAATTGTTGTGTTTTGAATTAATTATGTTGTTATTATGAAAACTATACGTATATTGATTTTCAAACCTTGTTTTTAAACTTAGTTTTCAAAATTGCCCATTAGGATTATTTTAGAGAACCTTGAAATATTGCGGACTCAATTGAGTTTTGGGATTGATTGAATTGCATACATGTGTTTAAAATTGTAGGTTACTCTTTATATTTCGATTTCCTTAAGTCATGTCTCACAAACGCCCTAGGTCATCCTCTAGTCGATCAAACCAACCACCAAACTCACCTCCAAATCCTCCTCCTATCCAATAAATTCCTAATCCTAATCCCGATGATCCAAATATGACCATTTGTAATTCGTGCTTCAATGAACCAGGTCGTAGACAAAATCACTTCTTTAGGTATTCTCAATATTTTGTATCCTACAAAATTCGGGAAGAAAGAATCCCATCTCTTCAAGCTATGTTCGATATAAATTTTCGATATCTTCCTACCCTACAAGAGTGGAAATTTGATAAACTATTTGAACTTGAACCAATAGTTTATCATTAACTCGTTCGAATCTTCTATTCTAATGCCATTTGCGTTCAAAACCGGGCTAAAATCGTAACCATAGGAATTCGATCCTATCTTCTAGGAAAATTCTTTTATATTAACCCGGGATACATATCCAACGCATTAGGATTAGATAATGACGGCTTAGAAAATGAAAAACAAACGGTAGGTTCTATTTATAAAAGAAGGGATAGTGCGAGTGTATTAGATCTCCATGATCGTTTCCTTCATCTAATGATCTATTGGTGGTTTCGACCATCCGAAGGTAGATACTCCACTCTTCGAGCCTTGGATCTTTGGTGGATACATTGTATCCAAAATAATCTTAAAATAAACCTACCCAGATTATCTTTGCCGATATTGTCAAAACCGTAAACCTTGTTCCTAATAAGAAACTTTGTTCATATCTAGTTTATGGTTGTATTCTAAGTAATCTATTTTCTAAAGCCAAGCTTAGGGTTGGCCTTGATGCCTCTTTTTCTCTCAAAAATCAAATCAATCTCTTTTCCTTAACAAAATCGGGATGAAAGATAAGTGAAGAAACTGGTCAATGGGTTCATACACAAACTCTAGGAGCTAGTTCGTCACGAAATATTGACGAAGCCGACGATGAGCCAGAGCAGCACGATGAACAAGAACATCAAGAAGATCAAGTACCTCCATACTTCCGGTCATTTATGGAGAATCTTGATATGAGGTTTACATCCATCGAATCACATCTAACTGCTAACAACAAAACGATGAATCGTCGTTTCGACATTTTGGACGAGAGGGTCGATGCACTTTCACGTGATGTGGCCAACATTGGACACATTTATCTCCTCCTAATCCACCGATGGACGATTAGGCCTTGTTTCTTGCTTAGCTTTATTGGATAAAACTTCGAACTTATTGTTTTCAACATTTTGAATGCTTTTGGATTGTTTTACTTTGGTTATTGGATGTTTGAATTTGTTTGATGTTTTATGGATGTTTGAACTTATATATATTTGGTTTGATTAAATTTATTCATTATTGCATTATTTATAATTAGTTAAATATGAATAATTTTACCATTTCACATTTGATTATGAATATTGTTAATGAAACTAATGGCTAACGTCTTCTCTTGATTGTGACCTTAGCAGCTTACGCTTTATTTATTTATATCAATTGGCTTAAATTTTAAAAAAACTTATTATAAACCATTTTTAGAGTCTTTTTGATTTAACAAAAAGGGGGAAAAGTGTTAGAGTAAGTGTTAGAGTAAGGGGGAGTAGTTAGAGTAAGTGTTAGACTAAGGGGGAGTAGTTTTTTTCAAAACTTAATTTCAATTATAAAATCTTAAAATTACTAAAATGTTTTGTTATATCAAAAAGGGGGAGATTGTTGAAAACATTTTGATGTTTCGATATAACAAATTAAATGTTATCGGATTTCAAGATTTTATAATAGTTTTTTAATATTATTCGATTAAACTATTCGACTATCAAAATATTACTCCAAGTTTTCAAATGTCAATTTTAATCCTTACTCAAGTTTAAAAGTGTGTTTTAATCTTTTAAAAAAAATTACAAAGTGTTTCGAGCCTTAATCGAGCCAAAAATCTTTTCTTAATAAATCTCAAAACAAAGAAGACAGATTACTCAGAGGGTATCGATTCCCCCTGAATGGTTTTGGCTTCAAGAAATAACAGATTACTCGGAGGGTACTGATTCCCCCATCTCATAACGATCGAAATATTTGAATTTTACACTGCAGGAATCGATCCCCTATGAGGGGGTACCGATTCCCCCCACGCTCCAAGATGGTTTATTAAGTGTTTTCACACAACAACGACTCTATTGACTTCACTAATGATCCCCAACGTTCATGATCAATTGAAGGAGTATTTAAACAAGCTTTGGAGCCATTAATCAATAACAAGAAACAAGAATCAAGATAGAATAAAAGAAAAAGCATCAAACTTCAAGTTTGAGCATTTTCAAGCCTATTTCTTTCAATATTCATTTTTTCTTTCAAGAACACTTGTTTTTCTAAATTGTATTATTCTTTAGTGTTCTTTATTTGTTCTAGAATTGTGCCAACATCTTTCCTTGTGAGGATTTTCTTGTAAGTTTGAAAATTTTGTATTGTTCTCTTTGGGAGAGAGTGTTCTCAAGTATTTGGGGTATAATTCTTGAGGGAGTTGTAAGGTTACTCTTTGTCCTAAAAAGAAAGACAAATTAGTGAATTTGTGGAAAATCCTTAGTGTGGATAGCTAAGGTAGTGGACGTAGACTTTGGTTGAGAAAGTTGAATCACTCTAAATTGTTGTTCAAATATTTTCAATTTTCTGTAAAAGCTTCCACCAAAATTTTTATTGCCAATTTACCCCTCCACTTGGCCTATTTCGTCAATCGATTAACTCAACAGACGCGAGTCAAACTTGAAAATAAATCCACTAGTTACTAAAAATTTTGAGTTATTCAAGTTGCATTTTACAACTCAATTTGAATTTGAATTTGTTTTAGTCGAGTCAAGTTTATGAAATTGTAATTCGAACTCAATTTGAGTCGACTTTTTTTTAGTCGAATCAAGTTGAAAAAATCATTTTTTCGAATCGAGTCGAGTTTTGCTCACCCTTATTACTAATAATTCGCCCACTGCAACCGCATTATCACTAAAACAAACAGCTCCATCAATGTTCACTTTAACTCAACTTTCTAGAGGTCTCTGCCATAAATTACGGTTAACATCATGAGAAACATCCTTATGACGATGTCGACACCATTTTTGGCTCAGGCAGGGAAAAACTTAGAATGACTTAGGGGTTTTTCTTTGAAAAGGTTTTGAAAGGTGAGGAGTCGCAACCAATTATTTTAAAGTATGATTGAGACACCATAAATATTGGATAATTTTAATAAAACATTTTATTTTTTTATTAAAATACCAAGGTTTAGGGTCTGTAAAAACTAAAAAATAGGTTCAGGAGTTGATTATGCATGGGGAATGATTAGCACCCCCATAATGCCCAAAAATTGGTACCTAATTGATTAACCTATATTTAGAATAAAAAATTTTAGTTCAAATTTTATCAAATTTAAAAATCGTTATAGATGCAAAGTTGAAAAGGGTATTTGTTTATTGAAGCCAATAGCATTCTCCCCCTAGCATGAATACTCGATCAGCTATTTTGCCCAATAACTGAACATTGCCTCAATTTTAGAAATCATGATGTAGTCTTAAAAAGGATGTCGACCTATTTCGGGAATCACCAAGAGTCACCCCTGAGCATACTTGCGGGGATATACTATTGACTCCCTAATACGTGAACATTGTCTTAGGTTTTAAAATAAGATGCAATCAAACAATTTATTATTAATCCTAATTAAACTAGAAATAGATTAAGACTTCCTCTATCTTAAAGTGTCAAATTATGAAAATTAAGAAGCTAAAGGCATAAACCTAAAAATTGTAGGCTTTAATGTTAATCATACATGATTTTAATCAGTTATTAAATCGAATAATCGATATGGTCCCTTGAGTATTTAGGCAAGGGCCAACTCAGATTACTCCTTAAATTAAAATGACTAGATTGAAATCTAACTAAAAGTGGGACTCTTTTTAACCTATTTAATTATATTAATTTAAAATTCTAATTAAAGGTTTAAGGACTAAAATGCAAGTAAACTATAATTTAGATACCTAAGTGCAACTGGATTAAAGCAGAAGGTCTAATTCTACAAGACCTAAGTGCAACTAGAATTCTAAAACGACCCAAGAAAAAAAACTCTGCAACCTATTTTTGACCTCCTAAACTCAGATCTAGGGTCTAAATCACCTAACACAGCTCCTAGATACCACAAAACTCCCCTAAACGCTTCAACTTCTTCCTCTCCAACTACCCCGACGATGAGCTACCTCATCTCAGGTAACTATTCGGCTTCCTTACTTTTGTATATTTTTTTTTTCGAAACTAAAAAGAAAAGAAAATACCTTGAATTTTTTTTTGCTCTTTATTGCTCCGAAAATGAAGGGAAAGGTCCTCTTTTTACACTGGTTTTCGGGTTATTATACCTAAATATTATGGGGATAAAAAAATAAAAAAAGCTAAACCTAATTCATGATATTCATTGTTTCTTATCATTTGAGTTTTAAATGCTCCGAATTTTCTGGGTTTTGGTGAGATATTTGATGATCTGACTTGGCTAGGCTTGACGGTGACGATGATCGACGCAGTTTGACACAGGGCGAACTGGTCAGGGATTGGAATTTTTTCTGGCGACGACGGCGGCTGATAAAGAGCGGTTAGGGTTAGGTCAGGTTAGAGTTTTTTTGGCTTGTAATTGTGTCCGAATTTGGGCTTTGTAATTGGGCTGGAATGTTTGGGTAATGGGTTTGGGTTTGATTTGGGTATTTTGTAATAATAATAATATTAATAATAATAATAATAATAGGTAAGAGTTGAAAATGGTGATTACAGACGATGTGTCCTACCCATCACAATATCCTCTACAAATATTTTGCTCCATACTAGAATATTATCATGCTTAATAAAATTTTTGTCGAAGAGTATCAAGTTCCTCAGTTTCCAAAGATTCTAACAGATGACAAGGAAAAATAAATCTCAATTTTAATATTGTTGGTGTGGCTTCCATCACTGGGTAAAGTGTCACATATCCATACATTGAACGGTTTTTCCATGAAAGTGGTTACCTTCCACAATTCATTTATTCGATTGCTTAATATAAAAATAAATACACAAATTATAGTCAAAATTAATAATAAGTGTCTAAAGAATTTTTTGCTCAAAATATGTGTCTAACGTTTTTTCTGTTACACTTTTAAGTGCTTTTGACATAACAACTGTTAAATTTTTCTTTTAACAGACAAGTGTCACCCTCATAGTTTTTTAAAATTTTATTTAAAAAATAATTATTTTTATTTTAAAAAGATCCTATGTTTTTATAATCACCAATTTTATCCCAAAAAAATTAATTTAAAATGCAAAAAAAATCATTATGGCCATACCCTCTTGCCACCATATCCCAGTAATCCCATGGTACATCTCAAACACTCCATGTCGCTTTCAACTCCATGGCCTCATCACCAAACACAAAAAAAAACAAAGCAATTTTTTTTTCTTATAATGGGTTCTATAAAAACCCCAAAACAGAGTGTTAAAGGGGTGGCTCCCCCGATTTAAGCCTCCTCGTTTTTTCTTCTCTCTCGATAAAAAAAGAGAGCATTGTAAACAAACTTTTTCCCATTCGAAATATAAAACAAAAAGGCATTCAAGATATTTATTCATTTTTCAGCAACTTTCTCTCTTTCTTGGAATTATTTTTTCAAAATAAAAAGAGGGAAGGGAAGATAGCATTTGTCTTAGTCGAATAGGGCCTTGCCGGAGTCAGGTCGTCATCGATGTCGTGTCTCTGGGGTAGTCAAAGAGTCGTGTCATTTTACCGCCGCGTTTTTTTTTGCTTGTGGGTTTTGAGTTTTTTTGTTGTTTGTGTGATCTATGTTAGAGAGAGAGGGAGTATGTGGGTTTGGTTCGTTGGCTACCCTGGTCGCGGTCGGTGGTCGAAGATTTGAGCAATGTCGAGTTTCGACCGCCAATTATGTGGTGAAGAGAGAGAGAATTCGAGAGAGTATATGAAAGATGGGGAGTTAGTTTAGTTTTTTATTTTAGGTTGTTTAGATTGATATATTAGGTTAATATTAGACTTTTTGGGCTAATTCATGTTTAATCCCCCAACTTTAGCCCCATATTTGCATATTTGTCATTGATTTTGGACTATTTTGAATTTTATTATGAATTGTAGGGTCTGATCATTATAATTTACCTTATTGTTTTGTTAGGTGTTTTGTTAATCCTTATTAGGTCCAGGACACTTAGGCGCCTTTTTACGAAATAGTCACCCATTCCTCATTTTTTTTAATTATTTTGAATATGATACTCTAGTTTCATTAGTTTTATTTTAATCATTCATTTCTATTTTTTTGAAATTAGCTGTTGTATTTTTATTTTCTTTTATTTTGATCCCTATTTTAATTTCATTCATATTCGAATGTTTAATTCGACCTTGTGGTGACCCGATCCGTGGTATGATCCACATTATTATGGTTCGAACTCTATTAACATCTAACCACTAACCGTTAACTTTTTATTTATTTATTTTATGTTCGAATCATGTACGGCCTTGCAACGACTCGCTCCGGAGTACGACTCGCATTATTTGCGGTATGGGTTAAAAATTAAAATTAACAATAACATTTTATTTTTATTACACTTTTTATTTCTGTTATTTAATTTTATGCCCCTTTAAATTTATTCTTTTTTATTTTTCTTTATTTAATTTTATTCCTTAAATTTTATTTGCTTTAATTTTCTGATATTTTATTTATGTCCCTTATTTTTCAGCAATTTAATTGTAGTCCTTTAATTATTGCACTTTAGTTTATGTTTATTTTATTTTAGTCACATATATATATGCATGTTTCATTTTTTAATCATATTGAGTGCCTTATTTTGCTATCTTGCATTTTGGTCGTTATGTTATTTATGATTTTATTTCATTTAAGCACCCGTAATGTGTGATATTTACATTGTTCATTGCTTTTCTCATGTTTATATTTTTGCCACTAAAATTGAAATTTTTATCATTGAGCATGATTAATTAATTTGTTTAAATATTTTTTTTCACATTGCTTAGCATATTTAGATTTTTAAAATTGTTAAATGTATTTCTATGCCTATTTTGATTAATTTCACATTAAATGGATTACAACATTTCTCTCAATTTATTAAGATTTATTTTTTCTCCTTTTCCATGTAAATTTGTTTGTGCATTTATATCTAAATGTTTGACTATATATGAAAGCCTCATAAACATAACTTGACCGATTTCATAATTGGATTAAAGGTAGTATTTATTTATTTTAAAATATTAAGAAAGGAATATCTTAAAGTAACTAGATGTTCTATTCTGATATTTTTAAAATAAGTAAATACCATACTAGAAGAATCTAAAAAATCGAGTATTTTTTAAATTAATCAAGATTAAAGGGAAAATGAAATGTTCTTTTTTTTAAACTTGTCGAGACAATTTGCCTACTTTTTATTAGGGATTTGGTCTTGATCTTTTTAAATAATTGAACATCCTTTCTCTTTTCTAATTAAATTTGTAATTTGGATAAATTAGCTTTTCTCATTTTGGTCTAATAAAATTATGTAATCTCTAATTTTTGGGAGAAATTATTATATTTTTTTGTATTTTAGTTGGAAAGATAAATATTCGTCCTAAAGTATTTTAGGGATTATCTTCTCTTCAATTGGAAATATTTGAATATTTTTTATTTCTCATTAGAATTTTCCGTTAAATAAAAATTGTATGGTTGAATTTGGAGTAATAGGATCGTAACTTAAATTTATATTCGAATTCTTTGATTTCCACTTTTAAAGACAATTTATAATCGATTGGTACCAATTTTGGATGTTGTGGGGGTGCTTATCATTCCCCACGCGTAATCGCCCATGAACCCTTTTTTCTTTTATTCAAAAAATGAATTTCTGGTTACACGTAGACTTGTGCATCTTTTAAAATTATATTTTCTTAGAAACTGTTTTAAAAAATAATTTTTAGGTATTCGACCTACCTAATCCAAAAAGTCGATGGCAACTCCAAAACATTTCTTTTTGCAAAAATCGAATTTTTCACAAATAAATCAAGACTCGTTCCGAGCTTAAGGGACGGTTACAACCGTTTTTCTTTATTTCACAAAACAACCCAAAATCATTTTTTTTTTGAAAAGGGATTTTGTTGGATTAAAAAGGTAAAATCATATAAATAAAATATTGACAGTACTTGATTAAAAACCATCTATAAATCTAGATGGAGAAAAAAGAGTGCACCTGCCGGTATCAAAACAACAAGTAATTGACTACACTATAAGCACTAACACTACAAATAAGCAATGAAAACAGAACTTGTAACAGAAAGAAAAGAAAATTGCCGATTAGAGAAGGACCACTCGACTTTCAACACGACGGACCTTAAGATGAGCTTATATCTGACCACACGAGTAGCCATGAATAATGAAACCTTCGACGAGCAGCAACCATCCAAAATAATGCAAAATCGTAACACAAAGGCAAACATTGCAATTCTAAACCACAACTAACCTCAACAATTCACCAATGCAGTTATCTCTGCAACATCAGTTCATTAGTGATTCTGAAAAAGTCTGAAATAGAGAAAAAAGAATCCAAGCTAGAGCATTTGCTCCAAAAATCTGTCAATCCAATAGCCGAATCAACAATGGAGTCTATTTTACAACTCTTCTTTTTTAAAACAACCACGTTCTTATGCAACCAAATAGACCAAAGAAAGGTAACTTCCATATTAAAAAACATCCATACCGAACAGGAATACCGAACCAGGACAGTAAGAGAGACTTAACATTACCAGGGTAAGTAAACTGAAAGTTCCACCTTGAGAACCATTTTTTCCAAACAACCCATATCTTCTCGCAATGACAAAAAAGATGATTAACCGTTTTTTCCAATTCTTTTTGACAAAAAAGCAAAAGCAAGCATCTATCGACAAAATCCCCCTCCTAGCTAACTCGGCACGTACAGGAATCCTATTCAGAATAAATTTCCAAGTGAAGGCAGCAACTTTATGATGAACATTTACCTCCCAAACAAACTTCCAAACTTCATCCTTCGGCGCATCAGAAGCAATCTCAGCACGACAAAACATTCTAGGGGAATAAATATGTTAGGAGAACCCTTCCCAACCAGCGTATCCAAGGAATTACTACTAAGAGTTGCTCGATTTAGAGTTCCAATAAAATCTTCCCAACACGAAATTTTGGCGTCCATTACAGGTCTGAGGATTTCGATGGACCAAAATCATACACAATGAAGCTTGCTACTAAACTCATTAACGAAACCGGCTTTGTTTAAGGCCAAATCATAAATCAGCGAAAAAGAATGTCTCAACGTTGGAACTTCTGTCCAGTGATCATTCCAGAAGTCTACCCCTGATCCGTCCCCCACTAGTAACCGGAATCTGCTTACAGATGAAGTGTTAAGGTCGCCCTCCAAACTAACTATATCCTCCTCAACCAAGACATCTTTCTTGCCGAGATCTGCGGAGGAAACACTGCATTCTGTTGATAATCATTTTTAGCACTCCCGACCCTTCTTCACAAATTATTTGGTTCTTTCTTGTACCTCCACACCTTATGTCGAAATCTGGGATTTGATAGCACCATTTTTTTACAACTTTAAAAAGACAATGTATAGATTTAATCATACTCATGATACCAAATGTTAGACATGCATAGCCTAAACGGAGCGGAAAAGATGGTTATAAATAGCTTCCCCTTTTGTGCAGCCAAAAGTAAATTTTGGATATAATTTAGACATTAATTTTATATATTTATAATAAATTTTCTTCCATATTTTCTTTTTTCTCCTCTTTCTTTGGCTCAGAAACTCATCGTCGTCTTCTTAATATTTAGCTCGTCTGCCTCTCACCTCCTCAGGCGCCATTTCAAGTAAACCTGGATAATCTGTGGCCTCACTTCTAGATTTACCTCTCTCCTTTTTTCCCCTTTATAATTATAGTTTCAACAGTAATTCATCTCAATGAAACATTTTTTATTGTTTTCTTGGGAAACTCACCTTAGGGCATTTTTCCATCTTCAGTACTCTTTTGAGTTTTTATATTCTCTATATCGTCTTTGTTTCTCAATCGTTTATCACCAGGACCTTGAGGGTTCTTTTAACTGTTTATCCAATTAAATAGTTATTATGTCTATGTTTCTTTCTCTTCAAATTAAGCACGGAAACTAACCTGCTTATTTGCTTGGTTAATCATGTAAATTCATTTAATTAGACTTGTAAAGGAATCCATATGCGAAGTAACCTAAAATATTTACTTTTGACACTGTTTAGAATTTTCTTGAAGGAAATAAAGTATGTATGTAGACGGAGTATATAAATATGTGGATCCAAACAAAGCCCTAGAAATAATGATTAGGATGTTGATGAAGCAAAGAAGGCTTTAGTTTGAAAAGCATGGAGTCTCTACATCTAAGAGTTGGTCCACATATTTTATGGGAACATGTTAGATTTTGCAGGAGAAAGAGGTCTCTCAAAGACAGGTTTCATTCGAGCCACCTAATGGGAAAGAGAGAGATGAGGGAACTAGGAGATAGCGACCTTTCCCTATTGTGCCCACTCCCACCCAAATCAACGCACCTCTACACTTCATCCGAGACCAGCCCCCCAACCCTAATCCCAAATGATAAAATTGAAATACCTTATTCTTTACTACATGTAGAGAATTAGGGTTTCCTTGGATGGCGACCCTTTTGTTTTTGACTTATTCTTGTCACCCTTCCCATTGCATGTGGTCTCACATGTCATTTGCTTCCCACATCAATATTTTCCTAAAAAAATCTACACATTTACATTTCAATTTTGGCGTATCTAGGATGTAATATACTTTGAACATTGTTCAAATCTTACTTATTAATCATTCTAATTCATGTAATTGTATTTTGAAAATAACAATACAAAGGGCTCTATTAAATGGCCTCATTAAATAAAAAGGATATTGTTTTACTTTAAGAACCATGAGTTTGAGCTATGATTGTAGAATGTTTACACCTTAAATACAACAAAACAATAAATGACAGTCATTATTTTATGAAGAAGGAAGATGGACCACGAGCGGAAGCTCCAGGTAACCCTTCTCAGTGGATTGTGTAAGGTAGTATATATTTAGAATATTTTTTAATAATTAACAGCCCATATACACCCTTTGTAGGTGTTAGAACTTGAATCCTCTAGAAAGAGCAATGTCATCGTTTACTATTGAGACCACTTAATAAGTTCTATTATATTAAATTTAAAAAAAAATAAAGAGAGATTATAAATTGACACTATTTTTTTATAACTTTCCTATTATACTTGAAATTTTTCCAATAATTTTTTTATAGAAATTTTGGTTAATGGAGGTGGAGGGGTGAGAAAATGAATTTTCAAGATCTTAGGAGGTGGTGTGGAGAACAACTTTCCAAAAGAAACAAAAAATTGAAGTGAAAGGAAGCAAAGGTAGTACTTTGACAACCCAAACTGCCAAAGCCACTGACCAGAAACTTGTGGCCTTCCTTGTCAGCCCTCACTCTCAGATAATTGCATGCCCATAGCCATTGCCATGGTCACTCCCTTTGTGTATTTGCTCCTTTCTTTATAGGCCCCACCCTCTCCCCTTTGCCTTAGCTACCTTCTTCCCTTCCCTTCCTTTCCCTTCTCTCTCCCCTCAATCATTCCAGCTCTCCCCCAAAGAAATTAAAGCCCACCCACCGCCCCTCTCCTTTCTTTCTCTCTTCTCCATGGAGAAGAATGAAAGGGAAACTCATGACTTTATGAACGTTGAATCCTTCTCTCAGCTTCCCTTTATCCGTCCTGCCTCTACCAAAGAAAAGGGTACCCTTCGTTTGTTCGGGAAAGAATTCGGTGGTGCCGACTCGGCCAGCAACGAGTCAGACTCAGCTGGGAACAACGAAGATACAAGCAAGGAGAACGAGAATGGAGAAAACAGCAGAAGGTTTGAGTGTCACTATTGCTGTAGAAACTTCCCGACTTCCCAAGCTTTGGGTGGTCACCAAAACGCCCACAAAAGGGAACGCCAACACGCCAAACGAGCTCATCTTCAGTCAGCAATGGTGCAAAGCTCTTTATCAGATGCTCATATGTACGGTCTCGTTAACTACAGGCTAGGCTCAGCTCCAAACCCGGCTATGGCGACTTACCCTTCTTGGAACAATAGCATTAGCAGTAGTAGCAGTAGATTTTATGGGAGCAAAAGCTCTTTTTCTCACCCACCCATCAATGGCAGCCCACTAGGGTTATGGAGAATCCCTGCTACGGTTCAAAGTAACTCATCTAATTTCTATCGCGACCTTTCATCATCATCATCGTCGCATCCGTCGCCATTTTTTGCTGGTGATGAATTGAACCCATCGCAGGCTGTTGTTGTTGTTGGTGGTGGTGGTTCAAGTTCCCAGAGTCGGTACGTTTATGAATCAAAGCCTAGCGTACAAGATCATGTGAGTTTGGATCTACATCTGTAATAATTAATTTCCTAATAACCTTTGATTTAAACGGAGAAAAAACAACAAAATCTTTGTTGTGCAAAATGAGACGATTATATTATAACTTGTAGCACACCAAATCTTCACTTGTTCTCTCTCTACTTTTCCTTTTAGTTTTTAACATCCTGATTTCACTCTTTTTAGCATGATTTCATATGTAAATATGATCATTGCTCTCAAAGCCATGAGTTAGCTGATAAGTGAGCCTTCTTCAATAAAAAAAAAACTCTTTCTCTTTCAGTATCTTCATTTGGGCATTTCATTTGGTTTAGTAAATGTACTGTCATCCTTTAAGCTAAAAGCTCATGTTTACAGTTGCGATCTATCTTCTTCCCCGTTTCTGAAACTTTCACACGTGTGATGAATATTGTTTTCGAGGTGGCTATCAGTGAGAGGAGCACATGAACAAACACTGTAGCTACAGTGATACACACGTGTACGTAAATCTATATGTTGTCTGTGAAAACAGAGGTTGATGGAAAGAGAAAGTGAAGGGTAAACTGTTAATAACAAAAACAAGGGCCTTCCCTTGCATGAAAACGAGTCATATCTTTGTGTTCTTCATGGCATTTTCAGGTGTAGAATAGCCATAGGACATTTGTTGGCGAAAATTTATTACGATGTTCATTTCCTTTCTGGTCCTGCTGATCGTATTTAATCAGAATACAATATAATATTCATATGAACAGGAAAAGAAGAGGTTTTTTTGGGTGGGTTATGTTTAATGTATGTTTACCAATCAAACTTTAAATGATATCTGACAATCGGCATGAATATTTGCGGTGGAACAATGGTGGCAATTTTAAGGCCACAGTTCAATTCACATATCTGTATGTTTGAAAGCAGCAAGTAATAAATAAAAATTATAAATATGAAAAAGAAATTGTTGTGATTTGAAATCATATGAAATCTTCTTGGGATGGGACCATTAATTTTGAAATACAAAAAAAAAAAAAAAAAAAAACAAGAGCGTCACAGAAGGAAGAGAGGAGGATGAGTATATGGCGATGGGGGACATAACATTCTTAAATAAAGTAGATTGAGGATGGATTAATTGTCTGTTGGTTAGAAGGGGATGGGTCAGTTCATCTTTTTGGCCTTAAAATCTGCAAAAACAAATTATACATTTTCTTTTCCCTTTTGATTTCTGAGAGCAGTATTGTAGAGGAGGACAAGAGTATCACTTACATCCAAAGCTTTCAGGGTATCAAAATGGTAAAACCCAAAGCTTTCCCTTCAAAAAAGGTTAGGTGTCCTTTTTTTATTTTGTTTTTGCAGAAGGGAAGGTAACAAAGGAACATGGCAGTTAAGTCTCTGCCATCATAATAATATCTAACCTTGTGCTTTGTACCTTGGTTGGCTGGCTGCCTGGCTTTTGCCTGCAATTACACACAGAAAGAGACTTAGGTGGGTTAGGTTTTTCATTTTTTTTATTTTTATGTATAGGCTAAATTTTCTCTAACGTTATGAAATAATGACATCAAGCTGCGCTATTTCAAATAAAATACACATTTCCGTAGGTTGTAGTATTTTGCGTCTTCTTCTGCTTCATGTTGGGTTTGTGTGTTGTCAAGAGAAGAAGTGTGGTGGATTTTATTTATTTTTTAAAAGTTTTTCGATGAGATTTATTTGTGTGATTTTCTGTTTGTATTATGGATTTATAATGCATATTGATTTCATTCCAGCTAGCTGGTGTTTTGAACCGCAGAGACATGTTGTTCAATAACAGTAACCCAACTAGGTTTAAATGCTAAAACAAAGATTTCAATTGGAGGTGGTAATAGGATGATTCGGATTGAATTTGTGCCGAATCAATTTAGATTTTATTTAAATTTAGTTTGAGTTTATAAAGGTAGATCAGATTAAGTCAAATATCGGATAGGATCATTGTCAATCCGAAGCAATATTGAATTAGATCCTTATCTAATTGAATGGTTTTCAGATCAGATGGATCTTTGAATCCTGGAATTACTTCAGATTAAATTGAATATAAATCCAATTGAATATATATAAAATTATTGATATATTTTATAAGGATGTGTTTTTTTATTTATTAATTTAATCATTCATATTCAATTTCAATTCCCACCCATTTAGTCATTCAATGTTTCCAGTTCAACATCATCGATAAGGAAGTCAATGTAACTTAGTTTGAAATGCTAAAATAGTTGACTTTAGATATTTGACTTGGATTATAGTTATATATAATCTTTTTTAGGAACAATTCCTATCTATGGGAGGGGAAAGAAAATTTTTGCTCATAATGAGTATTGAACCCACAGCCTAAGAAAGAAGAGAAATGTCAACAGAGAGCTTTTTAATCACTTATCCTAGAGATTATCACTAGTTATATATCACTTTTGAATGAGAATTCTTTATTTGAGACTTATGATTAATGTTAATTTTTATTTATAAAATGATTTTTTTAAATTAATTACAATTTATCGTTTAAGTGGTGTCGATTAAAGTTAATCATATAAACTAAAATTCTTGCTAGTGATTAATTTTATTTAATACTCCATCAAATCAAATATTTTGAAAAAATAAATTATCATATCAAATATAAATATAGTTTTTTTTTTCAAATGAGGAAGGCTGGTATTGAACCATTGAACTATTAGTAGTATAATACAAAAAAAAAGTAAAACATAAAATATTTTAATATTTATCATATTGCTAAAAATAGATAATAAATTATTCATTCACTTTGATTCGACTTTCAAGTTAAAATTTAAATAATAGTATTTGGTTCCGATCAAATTTTAATAAATTATATTATTTTTGGTTTGGGTTCAGAATTTTTTAGTTTAGGATAAAATCGATTCGAATCAAATTGAATATGAGTCAACGTCTATCCAACTAAAAGTCGAATTAATTTCAATGTAGTTCAATTTGTTCTGAAATAATGCCTAAATCATCATATTCATATTAAATTTCAAACCAAATAAATTGATTTGAATAATTTGAATTCGAATCAAATTTATCAATATCTAACTTCAATCAACATCTCATGCTAGAACCAAACAATATTTATTAAAATTTCAAATCTTTTCGTTTCATTTGGAACTCTTCTAGAAGGCAGGATTAACTGCAATACCAACAACATTTATGTTTATATTATATGTGTGTGTGTGAATTTCATTTTATAGATTAAAAATTGTTAATAAATATTTCTTTTAAAAATAGTGTTATATAATTATTTTAGACTAATAAAAATGTTAAATTCATAGATGATGAATTTTACCTTATACCAAATATTAATAAAATTACAGTTTAGGTTTTTTTAAGAATAACAAAATTTCCAATTTTCGTACAATTATTTTATTTTATCCGTAAATAAACTGGAACTTAAAATTAACTATATAGCTTACCAATAAGAATAAGATTACACTTTTGAGGGACTCGATCTAATTTAATAATAATGATGACGATATTAATCATATTTATTATGAGAAATGCACAACATTAGCATCTGGCTAATAAAATAGCAAATATATTGAGCAAAATAACAAGGGATTAGTGAGGGTGGATCACTTCAGAATGGCAGCAATGAGGCTTTCTTTGCTTTGAGTTACGATTCAAAGATTGCGTGTCACCCTCAACCAATTCCATTGTTGAAGCAATTCCTAAAGTTGTGCTATGAACCAAGTGTTTTTTTTTACATTAAAGTTTAGATTACGAGTGGTTCTCTTAGTCTAAGGTTAGTGTATATCTAAGATTAAGTTGATACTTATATAAGTATTTACAGATTGTCCACAAATAGTGAATGTGGTAGGATTCAAACTTGACATTATAAGTTCAAATTTCTAAATTACAACCACTTATGTCAGCCCTCGTTGCATGAACCAAGTCTTTATTTATCCATGAAATCCTAGTTCAATTTCAAGCTAAACAAATAGATCTTAATGTTTTTGTTTTTATTTTAAATTGACAGATTAATAATTATACTATGACCATTATTTTGTTCTTATTTATATTTTTTTTATCTCTTGAAGTTACCTAGTGAACTATATTATTATATGTTAATGGCAGCTACTAGAAGCTATAAAGCTATAATTGCAAGCAGAATTTAGTGAGGACGTACATCCTTTTCAAAGATTTGGTGGAAAGATCTCCAAAATAATGTGATTTAACCGATCTTCAAATACATAAGAAAATGGTAATATTGAAAAGAAAGCATGGAATAAAAATGGCTAGTGCGACATGATCAATTTCAATTTCACTTGACAAATTTAGCACCTGTTAGGTGGAAGATCAGTTGCCAGATAAAAAGAGAAATTCTTTATCTACTAATCAAGTCATATAATAAGACAATTATGAGATGGTAACCACTGTTTTCTTTAACCTATGCTTTTGTTTTTAATTCCAATCTAACTAACCTATGTACTATATATATATGTGAACCAATATTAGATTTTCATCTATATATGCCAGGAAAATGCATTTTTACATAATCCCATTTTGGAAAGGAGAAAATGTAACAATATCATTTTCACTATTTTTCTTATAAGCATAATTATGGTATCTTCTGAATTTTCTTTGTACTTTAGGATTTTTGGAGAATCCAAGAAGAGCATCTCTGAATATAGAGCTTTTGAAGATTAACACTCATTAAAAAAATCATGACCTCTTGACATAACCGTTGACATGCTAAAGTGATTTATCAAAGTTAAATCTATTATCAGTTAATCAATTCTATTTGGCATGCTAACCTATAAGCAGCTTTAGTTATCCTACGTTTGACACCAACATTGAGACAAACCATAAAATCTCTAAGCTCTATCAAGAGAGGGATCCAGAACCTATTCTCTCATCTATTCCTCGTTTACATCTTAATGAAGGTAGAAGAATTTAACACTTGTCAGTAATCATCTAACCACTGACCGTGACTCTCTATCCAAATTAGAATATATGAATCATCTAAGTTTATAAGACATAAAATTTTACCACCGACTATGACTCTTTGTTCAAATCAAAATAGATGATCGCCTATAGTTGTTATAACTCATTTATTCCAGCAACAATAATGATTACATAGCATTCCAGTCATCTCCGGTAGATAAAAACTGTAAATTTATAGTATACATATTTTTGACATTTATCTCAGTAAGTTGGCCAGGGTAAACACAGTGTGGCGCAAGGAATCAAAGGGGAGGGGCATTGAAAACAGTGTTAACATCAACCCCAACTATCAAGTGACCCACAAGTAAATGCAAAAGATGGAAACATGTGATGAAGGAAGAATTGATGTACATAAAAAGGCATATTCAATAATAAAGACAATTGAGAGTACACACATTATCATTTGGACCACCCCTTTTTTTATTTATTTATTTTTTTGAATGAAATTGCTCAATTTTGATAGCAGTGGAATTTAAGAAACATCGGCCCACACCCCTATAAAGAGTTGGGAACGAGGTTGACAGTGTATTGCAATAGCCCCCACCTTATGCTAACCTGCGCCTCGTAGGTGCCAAATCGCCAAAAGCCAACATCTCCCACCCCTACTTTCATAGTCTGTATCCATTGGGAGGGTTAGCATTTTGCTGTAAATGCCACCAAACTTTATACGCCATGTGGGAGAATACTAAGACTTTGTTTGGCACATTCAATTATCCAATAGAATACTCAATTCATAATCAAATCAATTGTTTATGCTGCTCGCATTAATTCAATCAGATATTATGTGTGTTTCTAGTTAATAGCATGCGGGTGTGGGGTTAAAATCTGTAATTAGATTCAATCTTGATTCATTATAAAATGATATTCAAAGTTCAAACAACTCAATTTTTTGTCAATAATATTTTAAGCTAAATTTTAGAACTAACAAAATATATTTTTAAATCCATCAAGTGATCTTAGTGGTTAAAGAGAATGTTATGGGTTCGAGTAACTGCGTCTGTAGGATGTGTGTATTATCAATGATTAAGAAAGATTTTAAACATATGCTACCTTATAATCACTTACAAACTATTAAAAAAATAAAAATATTTAATTTAAATATACATTGATATACTATTTAATTTTATATGATTCAAGTAAAATGCAAACAATGTTTACTAGGAGTGAACAAAACAAGATTCAATTAGAAAAACAAATTGGGAAAAATTTAAGTTTTTGGAGTTATTTAACTAAATTTTGGGTTTGAATTTCAATTTCAAGTCGAGTTCAGAGTTTTAAAGTTCAAATAAATAAAAATAAAAATTTGAAACAATGTCATTTTGATCTTTGTCTAAGTAATTTGATTGTTTTGTAATTTGGTTCATAATTTTATTGTTTCTTCAATTCCTCATTTATTTTAAGTCTATTTTTTTTATCAAATTTGAACTACATGATCCTTAAACCAATGTACAGTACCTATGTAGCGCCAATTCCTTTTTGACATAAAATTTTCTCTTCTTGCAATTTAATTCCTCAATTTTGTATGTTTTCTTTGTTTCCTCAATTCCTCCTTCATTTTAAGCCCATTTTCCCCAAATTTAAAACAAATCCTCATCTATCAATGTATAATACCTATGTAACTATAATTTCTCTTTTTGAATAAATTTTTCTATTTTTTAATTTAATCCCTCAAGTACCTTCAATACTTTTTGAATATCATGGTGGTGTGTCGGGGCATACTATTGAGAATTACCTCGCATTCAAGAGGGTTGTGCAAAGAATGATTTACAAGAATTGGATCCACTTCGACTCAGGAGCACAAAATGTTGCACAAAATCCTTTGCCTAACAATCAAGAGACTGGGATTAATGCAGTCACTACAGATAAAGACTGGCTTTTATGAATTAAAGTCTCATTTGGCTTGGGTATGGAGACAAATGGAAAAAGCAGGGTTTCTTGCACCACATTTTGAAACATCAAGGAGCAGAGAGGGTAACTATTGTTGTTACCACAGTGAAGAAGGGTATGAAGTGCAAGATTACCCGGAGTTTAAGGATTTAATCCAACTCATGATGGATGGGAAGGAGTTGGAATTCTATGACGAAATCCAAGACTCTCCAAAAGCAGATGTTTATGCAATTGAAGAATCATCCGAAAGAGGATATGGTAGGGGATGTCCTTTGGTAATTACCCCTAAAGTGACAACGGAGAAAACACAAGCAAATGTGGTGATCACAGTATCCCGACCTTTTTCCTATAAGGACAACGAGCAAGTACCTTGGAAGTATGAATGCCAAATAGGCACCCTGAAGGAAGATGATAACGAAGTGGGGCATGTTGTAGGGAAACACTACTTCCAAGAGGCTAAGTCCCCCCCAGAGACCGCTTGAACCCTTTAAAGGGGAGTGATGACAATAAACGAGCCAATAAAGGAGGAAGAAGCTATAGAGTTTCTGAAATTTTTAAAGCACAGTGAGTATAGAATCGTAGACCAATTATATAGCATGTTGACACGTGTTTCAATATTGGCACAACCACTAAGTTCAGAGGCACACAGGGAAGCACTTTTAAATATCCTAAATCAGACGTTTGTGCCACAAGACATACCTGTCAACAAGATGGATCGACCAATTAACAATATACAAGCGATAATCTCTTCTCATTTTCTGATAATGAGATTCTGTCTGGAGGAAGAGGTCGAGCTAAGGCATTACACATCACCATTCATTATAGAGGGCACTCCTTACAGAGTGTGTTAATTGATAATGGTTCCGCCCTTAATGTAATACCTTTGGTTACATTGAAAAAGCTTCCAATAGATGTTTCCCATATGAGAACATGCCAGAGTGTAGTCCGCTCATTTGATGAAACCAAAAGAGAGGTAATTGGCAAGATTGAGGTGCCTTTAACCATCAGACATGCTACTTACAATATTGAATTCTTGATAATGGACATCATGCCTTCCTACAATTGCCTTTTGGGAAGGCACTGGATCCATCAAGATGGAGCAGTACCATCTATAGTGCACCAGAAAGTCAAGTTTGTCATCGACGGGACTATTGTAATTGTTAATGCTGAAAAAGATATTGAAGAAAGTGTGACTACTGATGCCCCGTACATAGAAGTAACTGATTAAGCAGTAGAATGCTCATTATGTTCCTTAGAGTTTGTGAATGTCACATTTTTAACTGAAGAAGGAGGAATTTCCAAACCACGGCTCTCCGAATGCACTAAAATGGAGATCAAGCAGACTTTGGGAAAAAGTGCCAAGATAGGAAGAAGATTTGAGAATCTGTTGCAAAGAAGGATCAACCCTGCTCTTCCTATAACAAAACTAGACCAGTTTGGGCTTGGTTTTCAGCCCAGTCAACAACAAAAGAGGAAGGAAATCTAGAAAGGCCAAGACAGAAGGTTGGCCATATTAAACGGGAAAGATTTTCAATGTGGGTTTTCTACCGCTTTATAAAAAATTTAAATTCGGTGGTTATGAGTTTGGGATGACCTCACCAGAGTTGGAGGATGCTTTGAAAGATTGGAGTATTAACGCTATAACCACAGAAAATGCCAAAAATACGGACAAGTCGGGAATCTGCCCTTTACCACCTGGATCAGTGCTTAACAACTGGAAGATTGAAGAATTACTTGTGGTTTTCAAATTTCTTTCAGAGTAATACTCAAACTATCCCTATTCGCTTACACACTGGGCAATAGGTGATCTTTTGAAAGTGTGAATAAATGTTTTTTTAAGTTCAATAAAAGATGCAGTTTCTTTCACGACAAACATTTTTCTTATTTCTTTTGAACTCAATTTTATTTCATTGAGTACTTTTCTTTTGAATTCAAGTTTCTTTCTTTCAATACTTCGTTTTATCCTCTTTGAAATTTAATCTTTGGCCATTCCATGTGGGATATTTTCCTCTCTCATATACACATTTCGTTTCTCCTTCAGGTCCCAAGATAATCATAATGTTGGATCTGATGATACTGACCCAGAAGTGGGTTTTAAATAGTTTGTTTGTCTTGTGGAAGTTGAGGAATGTGACAATGAAGATGAGTGTAATCTACCCTTCGAATTGTTAAAGATGGTAAAAAGAGAAGACAAGCAAATATCGCCACATGAAGAGAAAATTGAAGTCATGAATCTAGGTACAGAAGATGAAAGAAAGGAAGTCAAAATTGGCATAACTCTCTCGACTAAAGGAAGACAAAACTTAATATTCTTACTTCAAGAATACAGAGATGTGTTTATATTGTCATATCAAGACATGCTGGGGCTAGATACAGATATGGTATTCCACAAACTGCCTATCAAGAGAGAATACAAACTTGTCCAAAAAAAGCTAAGAAGAGTGAGGCCTGAAACGCTCCTTAAGATCAAAGAAGAAGTCAAGAAACAATTCGATGATGGCTTCCTTCAAGTGGCCAAGTATCCGGAATGGGTAGCTAACATAGTGTCGGTTCCAAATAAAGACAGGAAAGTACACATGTGTGTCGATTATCGAGACCTTAACTAGGCGAGCCCCAAAGATAATTTTCCTCTACCGCACATAGACACTCTGGTGGATAATACTACTGGGAACGCTTTCTTCTCGTTTATAAATGGATTCTCAGGATATAAACAGATTAAGATGCATCCTGAGGACATGGAAAAGACTACATTCATCACAATGTGGAGAACTTTATGCTACAAGGTGATGCCCTACGGATTAAAGAATGCCGGTGAAACATATCAAATAACTATGGTAACCTTGTTTCATGATATGATGCACAAAGAAATCAAGGTTTATGTCGATGACATGATTGTCAAATCATAAACCAAAAATAAACATGTCAAGAATCTGAGAAAGCTCCTTCATAGATTAAGAAAGTTCCAGCTAAAATTGAACCCCAACAAATGTACCTTCGGGGTAATATCTGGAAAGTTGTTAGGTTTAGTGGTCAGAATGAGAGGTATCAAAGTCGATCCATCTAAAGTAAAAGCCATCCAGAATTTACCTCCTCCACAAACATAGAAAGAGGTTCGAGGTTTTCTGGGCAGGTTAAATTACATAGCACGGTTCATATCTCAACTAACAGACTAGTCAGACCCAATTTTCCACCTTCTTCGAAAAAATAACTCCGGAACATGGGATGAGAATTTCCAGACTGAATTCAAGAAAATAAAAGAATACTTATCTCACACTTCTATCTTAATGTCCCCCATCTAGGGCAAACCTTTGTTCCTATTTTTATCCTTATTCAAGAATTCAATGGGGTATGTTCTAGGTCAACATGATGAATCCAGAATGAAGGAAAGGCCTATTTACTACCTGAGCAAGAAGTTCTTTGATTGTGAGGTCAGATATCCTCTCATCGAACAGGTTTGTTGTGCTTTAGTCTGGGCTACACGTAGACTCAGACAATACATGTTGTACCACACCACTTGGTTGATTTCCAAGTTAGATCCACTAAAGTATATGATGGGTTTGCCCGCTCTCTCTAGAAGGTTAGCTCGATGGCAGATGCTGTTATCTGAATTTGGCATCCAGTACGTGACCCAAAAAGCTATAAAGGGAATACCATATCAGATTTATTGGCAAGCAGAACTACTGAAAATTACGAGCCGCTGGACTTTGACTTCCAAGACAAACACTTGATGGCCATATCCTTAGAAGAAGCAAGTACTTCCACATGAGATTCCTAGAAAATGCATTTTGATGGTGCATCAAATGCATTAGGACATGGAATTGGGGCAATACTGATCTCCCCTGAAGGAAATCATTACCCATTTACTAGCAGGCTGAATTTTGATTGCACCAACAATATGATAGAGTATGAGGCTTGTGTTTTGGGGATTAGAGCTGCTATTGGACAAAATATAAAGACCTTACGGGTTTTTGGAGATTCGGATTTAGTGATCTATCAGCTCCACGGAGAATGGGAAATGAAGGATGTAAAGCTTATGGAGTACCAAAAACTAATATTGAATCTACTCGAAGAATTTGATGAAGTATCCTTCCATTATGTGTCAAGAGAAGAAAACCAAATGGTCGATGCTTTAGCTACCCTGGTAGTCGCATTCAAGGTTGGCAATAAGTCTGATATGATGCCAATTGACATGCAGTCATATGAGTATCCCACTCATTGTTACCAAATCGAGGTAGTAAAAGACATTAAGCCCTGGTATCATGACATTCTGCAATATATCAAAAACCAAAGTTATCCAGAGGAAGCCACCGAAACTGATAAAATAACTATTAGAAGAATGTCGACTGGATATGTTCTTGATGGAGACATCTTGTACAAGAAAAGCCATGATCAGATCCTATTGAGATGTGTAGATGTAGAAGAGGCAAATATGATATTAGAAGAGGTACATAACAGAGTTTGCAAAACACATGCAAATGGACATATGATGTCAAGGCAAATTATGTGATGCAGATATTTCTGGTCCACATTGGAAAGCGACTGCATCAATTATACTAGAAGATGTTACAAATGTCAAATTCATGGGGATAAAATCAATGTTCCACCTCAACCTCTTCATGTAATGACAGCACCATGGCCATTCTCTATGTGGGGTATGGATCTTATCGGGCAAATTCATCCAAAGGCTTCAAATGGTCATCGTTTCATTCTTGTGGCAATTGACTATTTCACAAAATGGGTAGAGGTTGCATCATATGCCAGGGTCACTCAGTCCACTATTTGTGAGTTTTTGAAAAAAAATTCATATGTCGATATGGTTTACTGAAAGAATCATTACCGATAATTCCACGAACCTGAACAATAAGATGATGGACTTTGCTTGTTAACAATTAACATAAAGCATCACAACTCTACTGTTTACAGACCAAAGATGAATGAATCAGTAGAAACAACAAACAAAAATATCAAGAAAATAATGGAGAAAATAACTGAATTGTATAAGGATTGGCACGAGAAATTACCTTTTGCTTTGTTTACTTACCGAACCTCGGTACGAACTTCGACTGGGGCAACCCCGTTCTCATTAGCATATGGGATAGAGCCAGTACTACCTATTGAGGTAGAGATTCTGTCACTCCGGGTCTTGTCAAAAGTTAAACTAGATGATATAAAATGGGTCCAAACTCGATATGATCAGTTGAACCTAATAGAGGAAATGAGGTTGAAAGTCATTCATCATGGTCAACTTTACCAAAAACGAATGATCCGAGCACATAATAAAAAGGTGCACCCAAGAGTATTCCACGAAGGAGATTTTGTACTAAAGAGAATTTGGCCAATTCAAAAAGATTTCAGAGGAAAATGGATGACAAATTGAGAAGGACCTTATGTCGTAAAGAGGGCTTTTTTGGAGGAGCACTGATTCTGGCTGAAATGGACAGGCTGGAATTACCAAATCCCATTAATTCAGATGCAGTCAAAAAATATTTCGCTTAGCGTGAAAACCTGAAAGGGCGCCTTAAGTTGAAAAAAAATTAAGGGTGAAAAGCTAAAAAGGTGCCTTAAATTAAAAAAAAAGGGTTGGTCCAAGATGAAAACTATCAAAGGGCGTATTGAGACTAAGGATGGATTCAAGTTAAAAACTCGAAAGGGCAATTTGGATGAGGATTCAGGAAAGGTTCTGCATCACGAATTCCAAATCTTCTGCAGACTTAACAATTCGAGGAAATATGGCACTTCCGAACATTGTCACATTTTCAAGGTCCCCTTGACAAAGGCTGCACTCAAAATTCATCTAACGGCGTATCAGTTGGAAACTCAAACTGTTGGAATATCATCTAATCTCGCTTCAGTTATTTGAGTGTCTATCACATTAGCCAGAAAAGCTATACACTCTTTCGACATCATTTTCTTTGCAGTCATTGCTGATATCACATTGGATGGTGTTTTCGTTTTTTCACCGATTATTATGATTTATGAGCCTTCCGCATCCTTTAAAAATAGTCACTTATTATGACAATCAACCCATCCATGATGTGGAGACAATCAATCCATGTCCAAAATAATTTCGAACTTGTCGAAAGGCAATTTATTAAGTTTGCCGAGAACACAACCCCTTGAATCATTATTGGGCATTCTACATATCCAAGTTACCCTTGCACTATGACCCATAGGGTTTACCGCTATCATCTCACTAAAGATTGGTTCTAACGGGATTCCTCTAGCTCTAATCAACTTTGTAGTAATATAAGAGTGCGTACAACTAGGGTCAACCAAAACAAATACAGGTTCATAAAAAATATGGAATATACCTGTTAAAATCTCTGGGTCATCCTGATCCTCATTAGTCTTAATATTATAAATTCTGGCTACTCCTTGCGTCTCTGCTCGCTAGATTGACTCAAATTATCTTACGGATCTACCTCTCACTCTGCCTCTATGATATCTGTTACTGATCTCTCAGTTTGCACTGATTTATCCCCGTATATCTTAGGACAATTTCGAGCATAGTGACCAGTCTCACTACACTAGAAACAAGCTCCATTGAGCAATCTACATACTCCATGGTGAAATTTACCAGAAGTCTGCATGGAGTAGTTCGTTCTCCATATGCTCTACCCGAGCTAGCAGCAAAAGATTGTGATTGTTTATTCTTTTGCGAAGCTGCAGCTGAACCATCTCTATTATTGTATTGGGAACTCAAACCCTTGCCTCTTTTAGCATGATAGGAAGCTGAAGACGTTCCAACTCTTTTTAACGTCTTCATACCCAGCTCTGCTGTTAAAGTCTCCTCTTGAGCTCTTTCGATGGCCTTAGCTCGGTTTATGACTTCTTACAGGGTAGGCAAGTTTAAAGCCAACATCATCTCTTTCAATTTAAGCCTCAATCCCTCGATGAACCAATCACATCGAGCTTATCATTGGGATCTTCTTCTGTAGAAAAATGACTTAGTTTGTTATACTGAGCCTCATATTCATGTATTGCTCGATCACCTTGTTTTAGATTAAGAAACTTCAGCAGCATCACTCATATAAACTGCTCACCGATGTACTTGTTCTTAAATTCATCCTGAAAGAACTGACATGTCACTTGCCCAGGTTGTGCATACATCGTAGTGTTTGTCCACCACACTCGAGCTGATCCTCAAAGTAAAGATATAACTCCTCCCAGCTTTTCAAAATCTAAGCATTGAAGATTTTCAAGCATCACCTTAATGTTGTTTAACCATAAGTCGGCGTCTATAGGACCTTCATCCTCTTCTCCCCTGAACTCAGGTGCTCCCAAACTTTTCAGCTGTTTTGGGATTAACATCCGAGGTGCTGGAGAAGTAGGGGGAGGTGGAGGAGGTTGAAATCGAGTCAAGATCGCATCGAGAGCCTGCATAAAAGCTTCATACTCTAGCACTGGCATACCCTGATGTACCGACGCGTTAGCATTTTCAGACTGGATCGAATGCTCACTAATACCTTCATTGCTCTCACTACCCGACCCTTTTCGAACTTCTTATTTAGTTTCTCTCCATGAATTTGCAGATTCTGACATCTAATACGACATACATAATAATAACTACTGAAATTAGTAAGGAGTGACATCAATCATATCCTAATGACACCATATCAATAACTTTGACATCTTAGTGGCCTATAAACCCTTTTTAAAGTAAAATACACTCGGTTTTAGCCAATAATCGGTTAAACCCATAGTTGTGATACCAATGAATGTAACACCCATTTACCATATATGTTCCCGTACACAAGTCACATATGTCACATGACTTTTAAAACATTTCTGTATTTAAAAACCAATAAAATTTTGTTTCTATAAATAAAATATTTTACTGTAATAATAATAAAAATGTTCATTAACTAATATTATGCAAAATAACTTTAAAGTTATAACATAATAAATACTACCACATCATAAGTCAAATACATTCCAGAGCATAATCATAAATCTATTACATTCCATCTAGTAAAATCAAAAGTAGACATAAATGTCATACAATTACTGATGAGGTAACCTTTGATTTAAGATGTCAGCTGCAGTCCTTACTCCGTTCGTATGTTATTACTTACGTGTGAAATCATCATACGCTAAGTATTCACTAAGTGAGGCATAATAATATAAAAGAGGCAAAACTAGAACATAAGCAGATCATAAAATATCAAAATATGAATTTAATCGTATAAATAATAGTAATACATAAAAATGACTTTGTAAACAAAATTTCTTTCACATAACCTGCGAAACAATATTTAGTATGCCCATCATATCTATCAATAAATATTTTTTTCAAAGTATCCATTTATTTTCTCAATGTATGTCGAATGAGAATACAAGGTACATGAGTTACACATAAGTGCTAAACGAAAGCATATGTTCTGTAGTGACAACAACACTATAATAAGGTGACAAAATGGTAATTCAGAAACTCATTATGAATACCATGGATGCACACATAGTGTCGAAAGTACACATAGTACTGATACAAAAATACAACATATGCATTAAACAAAATCGATTGATAAGCATCATACACAAAGTATGTCGAAATGCACCTATGACTCTTAATGCATATACAATAGGCCTTTAAATCAAATTCGCAGACTAAACATTTATTCTGAAACATCGTTAGTTGTTAAAATAATATAAAAGTACATCCATCTATTTTAGATCCATTCATACTCTAAAATATTTTGTAAAATCATTTTCATAAATTTTATGAAAATATTTTAAAATACAGTAAAACATACTTTTATCAAAACATTCGAGGTTGACTTATCGCAAGTCATCCTCATATCATATAAGTACATAATAAATGCACTCACCTGGTATGCCACAATATTATGCCTTAATGTAGTTCGACTATTCTGTAACTTTATCCTTTTCTTTTTGTTTGCTTGTCTCAGGAATTTGATTACAATCTACACAAGCATCCATAATCACATACAATATAAACTAAAATGTTACTATACCTTCTAACATTTATACAAAATAATAATACTCAAAAGTACTATTATTTTTTAATTCTTTTCAAATTCATCCTAAATTTTCCTTTTTATTCATAATGGTCCATTGTCATAAATTCTTTGATTAAAGCCTAAATAAGCCCAAACATTTTCCAGCATTAAACTTACAGCCCAAAATCTCAACAATACCAAATTAAACCATCGACTTAAAATTTCAGACTGAATAGTATCGATACCTTACTACAATATCAATACTTCTCTCATATGGTACCGATACCCGCTTCAGTATCGATACCATCTGTGCATTCTGGAAATCCAATTTTCAACTATAGTATCGATACCTTCCTCTTGGTATCGATACCTCCACATTAGTACCAATACTACTTTAATCAGTATCGATACTGTTCATCATATTCATACTCTTTCCTTCAATTTAACCTTATAGTATCCGTACTGTTCTTCCAGTACCGATACCCTTACCTTGATTTTACCTATTTCACTTCAATTTTTACCCAAATTTCACCTAAATCTCTTACTCGTATCTTCAACCATGCCATCAAACTCATTATCATTTATCCCAATTAACTTACATTCATAAATTTCCTTATAACATCCAAATTCTCCATAGAACACTTAAAACTAAAATCACACCAAATATTCAAACATGTTTTCAATCATTTATAAGGCTCCAAGTTTCTTATTTACATCTTTGACAAGTTATTATGTTTTTAAAATCCAATTACTAACCAAATTTCATCAATTCACTAAAAAATCCATTTTACTAATTCACTAACAATTCACTAATCTCTTTGTTTAATTCATCCTTAAACTTTCCTTAAGCTTTTATATCACTCAAGGCTTCAAAACCAACCCAAAAATGAAAGGAATAACCAACTTGAAACATATCTTACCTTAGCAATGGAGTTACAAGAAAGAGAAGAAGAATAAGAGTAGAGAACCAAAGTTCCAGCCCTTTTTTCTTTTTCCCCTATTCATCACTTAATAAATATCTCTAAATATGAATATTAAATTCATTTCCTACTAAAAGTACATAATTCCCCTCCATTCTTCTATCCTTAATAATAAGTCTTAGTCATAATTTCCAAAATGAGTCATTGTACTTTTTAATTAATTCAAATTAAACACCAACTTTTAAATCATTACATTTTAGTCACTGACTCGATGTTTGGGATATTACAATAATCATTTAAATTTAGGATTCGTGCGTGGTGGAGGTTCTGAATTAATTTTGAAGATTTGAGTAGTAACATCAAATGGTGATCGGGGATAGGTTTAAAGATTGAAAAAGGCTTGAATAACCAGAAAAGGAATGGATAACATATGAGATTCAAATATTGATTTACAACATCCAACATTTGGGGAATTTGAAAGTACATGGGGAAATTCACACCCTTGCACATTGTCACAATTCTCAAGATCCCTTTAACATAAGCTACACTTGAGTCATTCTGCGGCGTGCCAATTCAAAAGCATTTGTACTATTGATGTCTAAGTAAGCCTACTTTATTTTTTTAATCTTTTTGAGTTAAAAGTTTGTTGTGTAAAAACTTTTTACATTTATATAAATAAAAAGAGGTCTTTTTATTGTTAAAACCATGTTGCAAGCATCCTAATTTGAAAATAAAAACATGTAGATTAACTTGGGAAACATGAGATTGGTGTGTATTATTGTACAAAATGTTTTGGAAAAGTGCAGGTGTTCCGAAGCCAAAAATGGTTTTAGCATGAGGCTTACATGATGATGGGCTACAGAAAATTAAAGCCTTTGGCTACGTATAAAATCTCATCAGGTTGGGATAATCTAAGATGTTTGTCACTGATCAAGTAGCTGGTCATGAATACTATCTGGACTCAAGAAAGAAAAGAATCAAAGTCATGTCCAGCCAAAGAGTTTCTGATCACGATTGTCAGTCAGGGTAAACTGCTGGTGATTTTTGGACCCAAGATTTGACTAAATTACGAGGCGGTCAACAAAATAGAGTTCTTATTTGAAAAAAAACCCTAAAAGTGCATCATTGCACACATTTTAGACATAAATAGGATCATGACATTCATAAAATGCACAAAGGTGATAAATGCAATTGAGTACTTATAGCTTTTCCAAAATGAAAGGTTGAAGATGTCAAGATCCAATATAAAAGTAACCAATTCAGAGTCCCAAAAAAGGAAAGGTTCAACTGAAACTGAAGTCGAGGTAGATTCCCATATATGGTGGCAGTGAGATAAGCTTCCACAAGAAAAATTAATTTCCAAATATTATCTTGAGTTCTAAAACTTTCAGGTATGGTGTTTTCAAAATTCTTAAACATATACTAACAAGTGGTAATGCTTAATTTTCAGATTTAATATTCTTGAAGTTAAGAGAAGCAAAATAAACTCAATTCAATCTTCCATGAAGAATAGTGGAATGAATCAATGTTTCCGGATCTGATTTACCCTGAAGAAGTAGCAGGGCAGATCCCCTTTCTTTTTCCAGATTTGATATTCCCTGAATAAGTAGTGGAACAAGCTTGCCTCGATTTAATTTTTCAGAAGAATAGTGAAATGAATCAACATTTCCAGATCTATTCCACCCTAAAAAAGTAGTGGAGTAGATCCCCTTTTTCCAGATTTGATCTTCCGTGAGTAGCAGTGGAACAAGTCTACCTCGATTCAATCTTTCCTGAAGAACAGTGGAGTGAATCAAAGTTTCTAGATCTGATCTACACTGAAGAAGCAGCGGAGTAGATCCTCTTTTTCCATATTTGATCTTCCCTGAGTAGCATGGAATAAGTCTACCTCGATTCAATCTTCCTTGAAGAATAGTGGAATGAATCAACACTTGCAGATATAATCTACCCTAAAGAGAAGTAGAGCAGACCCTTTTTCAGATTTGATATTTAAAAATCTCTCTTGAGATATTGTTCACTTCCAGTCTCAATCGAGACTATATCATATTTCAAAAGCACAGATTCGGTCGTATGAAAACTCATTGTCTCTTCGTCTTTGCCCTATTATGGTTAACACAATAATGGGCAATAATAGGGAAAAGAGGGGCAGTTGTCGATGCCCGTTTTTGTCTGGAGACTGTTATTATTATGTTTTATATTTTATTTTATTTACAAACCCATTTACAAAACCGGACCCAAATCAAACCCATTTACAGAGCCGAGCCCTAACCAAACCCAGACCCGAGTCCAAACCAAACCCAAACCCGGGTCCAAATTGAAATCTAACCAAAACCTAACCCTAGCCCTGCCACAGTAGACCTGTAATGCTCTGCTCCAAACAAGGAGATTGCTGCTCCAACATGCCACTCCACACCAAATCGGCAAGCAACTACAAGTTACAAGGCATTGTAATGATTTTGTTTTATTTTTTTATTTTTTTTGTAAAGATAGGTATAAAACCCGAAACATTTGTAAGCAAAAGGGACCCCTTTTTTTGTCTATTTTTTCGAAAGCAATACAAGCAAAGGTTTAAGGTAAAAATATATTTTTTCTTTTTTTAGTTTCAAAAATAAAAATACACATTTATTTATGAAAAACGAGATAAAAGGAAGAGATCTAGAAAGATACGGAGGAAGGTGTTGAACCGTACGACCGGTTCATATTTCGCGGTGGTCGGAGAAGGTGAAAACCTAAAGCTTCGAAGGGCCTTTTTGAGTTTTTTAGGCACATCGTTTGGTGGTTTCAGACTTAGATCTAGGCTTAGGTGGGTAGATATGGAAGTATATGATTTTTTGGGTCGGTTTAGGAGTTCCGACCGTCGTGTGTGGCAGCCAGAATGGCGGTCGGAGAGGTAGCATAGGGTGGCTGGAAGGGAATAACTCGAGGAAGAAAGGGGACAGTTTTAGATTTTTTTAGTTTCGGTTGAAAATGAAAAAAATAATAATGAGAAAAGTAGGTTTTATAGGAAAACTTTAGGATAAAATCATGCATAGGTCCCCCTAAGTTAGTCGTGTTTTTGCATGTTGGTCACCTGCAAGGACCAAAGTTGTTATTTACCCGTTTTTATGCATGTTATATATTTTATGGGATATTTGTTCTTTAGTCCCCCTATAGTTTAGCGTGCTTTTGCATATTGGTCACATATAGGGACCAAAGTTGTTATTTACCTGTTTTCATGTATTTTATGTATTTTTTGGAATATTTGTTGTTTAGTCCCCTTATTTAGGTGTGTTTTTGCATTTTGGTCATGTGAAGTATTTTTTTATTTTAATATTTCTAGATTGATTTAGTGATCTATGAATTTTTCTTTAAAAGTAAGTTTTAAGCTTGTAAAGAAAGGAATAATTATTAAAAGGTCCCAGGAGTTTCAACATATTTTATATTTTGGTCTTTGATATGTTTTTTATTTAATTTAATTTAAACACGTAATTTTATTTTATTTTAATTTGGTCCCCATATCTTTCTTATTTTTATTAATTACAATTTTGGCACTTAATGTTAAATATGTTCATTTTGGTCACTTTTGCACTTTATTTTATTTTAATTTTTAATAAGATGATTTATTTGTTTACTTTCTAGTCAAATTTTCATTTTGTTTTATTTTAATTTTGCATGCTGCTTTTATGTTATTTTATTTTAGTCATTAATTAGTTATGTTATCTCTTTTAAACTAATTTGCATGGTACCCTCATAAGCATTTCTTGACTCGAATCAAAATAATTTGACAAAGGGTAATGTTGTTCATTTTAAGATTGTCATAAAGTGACAGTCTTAACGTATAAAAAGTTACTTTCTATAATTTTAAAATGAAGTCTATCCCATTAAGTGACATGAATTGAATTAATTCCATTTTAAAATTTGGGGTTTGGTAAAAAATCATGTTCTTTTAATTAAGTTCACCGAGAAAAGACTCTTAGATCGAATCTAAGGTATCGCCTCGTCCTTATTCTCATTAAAGGTTGGTGAAATAAATAAATAATTGTACTTGCTTGACGTATGTTTTTAATTTGTTTTATTTTTGCATGTACTTTCAATGGAATTTCAAAAATAAATAACACTCGAATTAATATTGAATTTTAGGACGAAATAGTAATATCTCTTCATTTTGATTGAAGTAATAAATGATTGCTTTAAGACATGAGAAGTCATTTATTCTCGATTGGAAATAATTAGATATTATCGTTTTCTCTCGAATCAATATTAAATTTTAGGACGAAATGTTAATATCTCTTTATTTCAATTGGAGTAATAAATGACTGCTTTAAAGCATGAGAGGTCATTTATTCTCAATTGGAAATAATTAGATATTATCGTTCTCTCTCTTAAAATTCAAAGAATATGTTTAAGAAAAAGGTCTTAGAGTTATTTTGTTTTTATTGTATTGTTATGTATACGCTTAAATTTTGAATTAGTAATGAACTTTAGGATGTAATTATAATATTTTCTTATTTGATTAGAGTAAGAATCGACTGATTTAAGGTATGAGAGGTCGATTCTTCTCGATATGAAGTAATTAAATATTATTTTGTTTCATCCTAAAATTCAAATAACATTATTTGTATGAGATCTTAAATTAAATTAAACTCAAACTCCTAATTTTCATTGCAAAGACAATTAATTAATTGACTAGGTATCGATTTAGGGCGTTGTGGGGGTGCTAATCCTTCCCCGCACTTAACCGACACTCGAACTCAAATTTTGGTAACGCAGACAGCAAATTTTTTCTTTTAATTAAAAGTAATATTTAAAAAAAATAACAAATACGTTTTGGGTGCCCATTCACACATTAACCAAAGATTGGTGGCGACCCCTCGAATCACATTTTATTATTAACTGGGCACTAAATTATTCAAAACGAGATCTTTTAAAAACCAAATTTTAAAAATTAATTTTTTTAAGAAAAATTGTTTCGACAAGGACAACACTATAGATCATCGCAATAAAAACATAACAAACAATCACCAAAGCCAATGGCATAACGATCTCTAAGCCAGTCCCGATTCCACAACTTTTGAATAAGTTACCACCATGCTTTAAACATAATACTCCGATACATTCCTTCCATTTCCGGATGATGAGCCAAAGAAGAAAGTTGCCAGCCGGAACTGGAGAAATGAACATCTTCAATTGAACTCACCAACCTGCCGATCTCTATTAAGCATTGCCACCGATTCTACAACCTTGATTCCACTAACCACTTCCACACCTTTTTTGAGGGCATAAAAAACTTTAGCTTACCCTTCCCCGACCACTTGGCCTCGATGAAAATCTACAAAGCTCTTTTAATCGCTGTCAGCAATGCTAATTCTATGTTATCGCCTACGACCGGTCCAGAAAAGATTGCTCTCATAACATTATCCTTTGAGAGGACTCCCCCGCAACCCGACGCTGCTTCGGCCTCGTTTTCAACTACAGAATTTGACAAAAATCTACTGTAGGAGTACATCTTGCGTGTACCTTGCAAGAACACCTGAGACGTTTTTCGGCTCACAATGCGGATTAATCCACCAATCATCTAGGTTTGGAGACCAATCATCTTTCGATGCCTTAAGCCAATATAACGCACGAAGCTTTGTAAAAAAGATAAACCTCATCAATTATTAGGACGTGCCAAAGAGGTCATAGTTCCTGGTTGAACCATTTTGACCAGCAATTCCAGTCGGACTTCTTCAACACTAGTTTCAACAAACTAACATTGAGTGCAACATAAATGAGCTATACATGGCCAAAGTAATCAAAATCAAAATGAAATAAACACAAAAATCTAAGATATTTATAGGAATCATTTTACTTATAAAAAGAAACAAAAAATTAAAAAAAAAAACACACAAGAGAAGACCTAGTTTTTTTTTTCTCGGCAAAATATTTTTATTAATGAAACCTTAGTTAAGAGCCATGTTAAAAACCTCTCTAAGCGTAGGTGGAGGAAAAGAGTACTCTTAACTAGGTGCAAAGCACAACTGTGAGAGGAAAAGAGTAAAATAATACTCTTAAGAGAAGACCTAGTTAATTGCCATCACTATTCACTCAGAAACAGGTTGCTTAAATGCATGAACTTTATAAGAAAAACTAAGTCCAGACAAGTCATTGAACCTTATCTGATGCACTGCCGGAAACCAGTTGCCTGGACATCAATTCTTCTGCTGATAAGAGCAACTCTAAGTTTAATTAGATGCATTTATAAGATGGCGATTATGAACATAAAGTAACGCCAATGGCTTTCACTCTCATTTATTATACACTCATGACTATTTGTAACCCTTCCTGCATTTAACTGTGATAGTACTGCTTGATTCAATGCACAAAGTCAACTGGCAGCATATATTATTGATTCCACTTTCATTTTTTTTTAAAGTATTCGTGTTAAGTATTCATATCTTATTCATATCCGGATCAGTACCTTTTATAGTGGTTCCTATAGTGAAAAAAAAGCAATTTCAGTCTACAAGAAGTTTTAGGGCTTTTACATGTAGACCACTAGAGATTTGAACATAAGAACAGTATTGGTATCATATATATATTCTATTAGCACAAAATTTCACAAAAAGAATCGACCATGAAAACGATGAAAGTTTTTAAGAATGATAAGGAAATTCTAGTGGTATACAACTCGCGAAAACTGAACCCTACATTGCATTTTCATCTCTCCACTATGAAATTTCCCACCATCATGGCAACATAACTAATTTTTATCATCACTGAAAAGTCTAGTCAAAAGTGAGTTTGGCAATATATACTAGAAATTGTGACTTAAATCCAGTTAGATTCGATCTTAAAACTTTATGATATCATCTGCTTAATGTTTCTTTTATTTTGTTATGCGATCCGTTGTCAGTACCTATAGTAATTTTGTAACAACGAATCAATGATGATGTGAAATTCTATTGTGTTGTTATTCAATCAAATATCATTTTTATACGAAATTCCATTTAATCTTAAATATTTAAAACTTTTCTGTATGTGCATTTTTTTTTAATTGAAAACTTTTCTGTATATTATTTTTTTATCACTTTAATGACCATAAGTAAAGGCATTATGAATTTGGACCTGTTAAAAGCATTATAAAAACTTATGCATTAAATCTTAAATTGCAACACGGTATAAGGGCTAAAACAAAATTTGACCCTAAGTAATTAATTCTCACCAGAGCCTGCAACCGAGGCCTCACTTCCATTGCAAATGAAATGTTTTAAAACTTCGTGTCGGTACTTATCTCTCTCTCGACACTCGGTTTTCGTCCCGCTTTACAAAAAGCCCAAATTAGGCCCCAATCACATTACACCCCAAGACCCGAAGGCCCAGAATGAAACAGACCCAATTCAAGCAACCCGTACCCGGTCCAACAAGCAATCCGGCCCAAAACCAGATTCTGCCAACCCCATACACTGCCATGCCCACGTGAAACACTCTCCACCATGCTTGCTCAGCCGCTGCCATACCCAAGAGGATGTCATACACGCCACTCTCCTGTATGTTTATGTGTGTTTTATATTTTGGTCATGTGTAGTGGCTTTTTTATTTTTTGTTAAACTATTTAAGGGCTGGTTTAGTAATTTACCCTTTTTATTTTGAATGTATATTTTAGGCTAAAATAAATAGAATATTTAGGAAATAGTCCCTATAGTTTCTGCATGTGTATATTTCAAACCTCAAATATGCTTTTTATTTATTTAATTTGGCCATGCAATTGCAATTTCTTTTAATTTAGTCCCATGTTTTATTTATTTTTTTATTTTTTTGTAATTTTAGCACTTAATATTGAAAATGCTCATTTTAGTCACTTGTATACTTTATTTCATTCTAATTTTGGCATGATAGTTTGATTGTTTACGTTTTAGTCATGTTTTTATTTTTTATTTTAATTTTTTCATGTTTCTTGCATATTAGTTCATTTTAATCATAATTAATTTTGTATGATACCTTCATAAGCATCACTTGACTCGACTAGAAATAAAATGACTAAGGATAATATTCGATCATTTTAATATTGTCGTAAAGTGAATGTATTTAAGTATAATAAAGTTACTTTCGATAATTTTAAAATGAAAGTCTATCTCATTTAGTGACATGAATTAAATCAAATTCATTTTAAAATTTGGGTATCAGGAAAAATCATGTTCTTTTAATTAAATTCATCGAGAAAGACTGTTAGATCGAATCTAAGGTCTCGTCTTGAGATGTTTAAATAATTGAACATCCTTATTCTCGTTAAATATTGGTAAAGTAAATAATTAATTACACGTTTGTTATGCTTTTTATTTGTTTTATTTTTGCATGTGTTTCCTGATAGATTTTCAAAACAATAACATTTGAATCGATATTGAAAATAATAATATACTTTCATTTTGGTCTGAGTACAAAATGACTGCTTTAAGGTGAAAGAGGTCATTTATTCTCGATTGAAAATCATTAGATATTATCGTTTTCACTCAAATCACTATTGGATTTTAAGACGAAATAGTAATATCTCTTTATTTCAGTTGGTGTAATAAATTACTGTTTTAATGCACGAAAGTTCATTTATTCTCGATTGGAAATAATTAGATATTATCGTTTTCACTCTTAAAATTATTTTGGGTGTTGTTATTTTGAATTAATAGTGAACTTTAGAATGGAATTTTAATATTTCTTTATTTCGATTGGGGTAAGAATCGATTGCTTCAAGGTGTGAGATATTGATTCTTCTCGATATGAAATAATTAAATATTATTATGTTTCATCCAAGAATTCAAAGAATGTTATTTTTAGGGGATATTAAATTAAGTTAGACTCGAACTTGTTAATTTCATTGCAAAAACAATTAATCGACTAGGTATTGATTTAGGGGGATATAGGGCTGCTAATCCTTCCCCACACGTAACTGACTCCCAAACTCGAATTTTGGTAACGCAGACCGCAAGTTTGTTATTTTAATTAAAATTAATATTTTATAAAAATAACAAATGCATTTTTGGGTGATCAATCACACCCTAATCAAAGATTGGTGGTGACTCCTCAAATCACGTTGTATCATTAACTAATCATCAAAATTATTTCGAAACGAGACGCTCTTTTCCCCATCCGAAAAAATCGTTTCGACCTCTTGGCGACTCCGCTTGGGAAATTTTATAGAGAGTTAGTCCATTAGTTGACTAATTAATTGTCTATGCAAATGAAAATTACCAGTTTGATCTAATTTAGTTTTTGATCCCTTGTTTGGTTTGAATAATTTTTTTTGCCTGTAATCTAATTAATCACTAAATAGTTTTATTGATCTGTTTGCTAATGCTTTCAGAATAAATAATTGTTCAGGATTTTGAGTTTTCTATTTAGTGTTGTTTGATTTATTTTCGCTTTTCCTCACACACTGCACAACTGCATTTGCATACAATGAGCTAAAACCTCGCTCTGTCGTATTTAGGTAGGAGTGAGAAACTACTCCCTCGTATGGTTTTCACCTCCATATGGGATAATAGATTACTCTTGGGGCTCACGCTTTATGGTCCTCGTGATGGTTTTCAGCTTCGTATGGACATAAGGAAGTGTGTCCCCTCAAATTAAACTCGATTTGAAAGCCTGTGATGGGTCAGGATTGAGGGTTCGACAGCTCAATGAGGCACTAACAAGGACAATTCGAGGACCTCTTACTTTAGAACCGAACCCAACATGTAGTAAACTTAGAACCCAGTTAGAGCCTTACCCAGATCATCATAATCCCGTGAGGAGAGTACACAAGGAAAAGCATGTTTGATCCATTTAATTGTTGTAGTGTAATTTTAGTTCCCAAATAAATGTATGCAAACTAGATATCATGCGGATATGTTTATATTTTCGAATAAGCATGTGAACTAGATGGTATAAGGTTAGGACTTTGTATAAACGAAATATGTGGGTAGAAATCCTATTTGGGGTAGGATCTACCAAAGCATGATTGGGTAGCCAGCATGTGAGGTAGGTTCTATCGATAAATTACATTATGTCTGATTAATTTATTTATGACTACTGACAAATCTTCCCTTGTCATTTTGTTTTATTTTGTTCTCATTTTTCATTGCATTTTTCTTCTCATTGGTGTTGATCCATGACTGATGTCCATATAGAAGACTAGTAATATTGAACGAATGATTCAAAAAGAGGTAGAAAATAATGCAGATGTTCTGAGATGGTCCGAGCAGTCCCAGCTAACAAATGGAGGCAGTTTGTAGACTAGGTCAAATCTAATTGGGTACACACACATCAATGACAGTCAAAATGACATGATCACTAACTACCATCAATATGCTCAAAGAGTGGCTCAGTGCTTGGTTAACCTATCGCATGAAGTTGATGTTGTAAGTGAAGGATTGGAACCCGAGACTAAAGAAGCTCGGAGGATTTTAGATTTACTAGGGCACATGCAACAATTAGGAGAAATAGCTCAGATTTATATGTGATATGCTTAAGCCTTGTAACTGAACTTCATTTATAATAAAAAGTTGTTCTAAGGAATCGTTCCAGAATCAACACCTTGCATTGCATTTACATTGCATCCACATTGTATTTACCTTTTCGCATTGAATTTTATTCATTAATAGTCATATTTTTCACATTCATTAATAAAATATTAATAAAAGGATATTGTGGCAGAGTTTCTGAAAGCCAATTAAAGTTCCAGGGGTGTGTTTCTGGAAAGATAGAAAGTAATTAATGAAATATTAGCATGTGTTAGTAGGATCAAGAGAATACAGGAGCAACTCATAAAGACCCAACAAGAAATGATTGATGAAGCAAGAAATTTCCAAGTTGAGACCAAAGAACAAATGTCCAAGTTAATGGGTATGATGGTTACAGTAATATATGGGGAGAAATCATTAGAGGACCCTATTATGGAATAAAATATGAAAACTTCGAGTGAGAATCTGAATATTAGTGGTGCAGCCAATGCGATGACAGCAAGTGATCAACAACCTGTTGGGGAATATGGTAATCCAAGTAAACTCCAAAAATCGGGTATGATTCCACAAAAAGTGACAGAGATCATGTTGGGAAAAGCAAAAATTGAGGGTGAAACTCCTAACATGAAAGTTAAGACTGACTGAAAGAAGAGAGGGATAGAGGAAGTTCAAATGCCAGTAAAGATGACTAAAAAAAACAGAAAGAAAAAGAAGAAGATACCTCTCGTTCCGATTCCAATCTCATATTCAAATTTGTTACCCTTTATCTTCGAAAGTGGCCTCCTAACGCCTATTCCTCCAAGGCCTAATACTTATTTTCGTCTAGATTGGCAAGATGTCAAAAATTCATGAGGCCATCTTAGAGAATTTAGCCACTCTACGAAAAGTTGTGCAGTTATTAGATTAAAAGTTCAAAACCTCATCATGGAAGGGTTGTTATGCTTTGAAAATGGAAAACCTAAGCTCCCCAGAAGCTCAAAACTTGTTGACGAAGGGAGATCTGCAAACAAATGTCTCTCCAAAGATGTTAAGTTAAACCTTCAAAATGAACATCTAAATGATCAGTCACAAGGTCTTTAAGATGGCCATAATAATGACAATGAGAAAGTGAGATCAAAAGAGCTTCTACTAAATTTTCCTTCATTTTCGCTCAACAAGTTATATTCCAAGTTGCTTCAAGACCAACTGATTGCTCCACGTCTTTCTCTACTATCCTTTTATCCGAGTTGGTATAATGAGAAGTTTCTTGTGAATATCCCGCTGGAGCCCAAAGACACTCCATCGAGAATTGTAGCAACTTCAAGCAACAAGTCCAAGATCTTTTGGCTCATGGAGTTATAGAGTTGGATGTTAACAATCGATCTGTTTTGGTCAGAAAATTTGGAGTCAGCCCCCATAATGGAGTTGATGGGGTTGAAATATGAAAGAGAGCTTTAAAAGGAAAAATAGAAAAATCAAAGAAAACAAGGTATGTAAGGTAGATTATTAAACTCTCGAGACCTCTCTGATGCTATAAAAGGATAAAGAAATGGAAAATAATGAGAAAGAAGTTAAATGAGGTCTTGGAAAAATACGACCCTCAAGGTTTTTCAAGTGCCCATTTCTGACTTGTTATCTCCTTTAATCAAGAGTCAGTACCTCACTCCAAGGCCTTTGACCATGAAGACTAAACCATCTGATTATGGCTATGACTCGAGTAGTGCTTGTGATTTTCATCTGGGGGCATTGGGCCATCACACTGACAAGTGCATACCATTGATGGAAGAGATAGAAAAGCTCGTTAACAAAAGAGTCCTGACAAGAGAAATAATCGAGAAATGGGGAGCAAGTTAGGGTAAAGACCTTAATCCAATTGGACACCCATCATTCTAGGAGAAATAGAGCTTTTTGGCTAAACAAGTAGAGGTCTTGGTCTACCACAGTCGCACTTTATGTTTGTAGCATCTTGCTTGAACTTGTTATTTGTATTTTCTCAGTTTTTTTGTAAGGATACTTTAAATGAACTTGTGCTACTTTAAAATGGTGAGCATTGAATTAAATTTGCAATCTTGAAATTCTTTGAATATCAACTGAATTAAAAATGCTTTAAAACAATTAGAGTTATGGATCTTTGACAAAATGATAAGATTGTAAACTGATAAAACAAGGACCCTTGACCTTACCCTAGAAGATACACTCGAACACCATACCCCTCTCTTGCAAGGACCAAACTAGCCTTCTCTCCGTATTTAGGTACATAAGGATGTAGACAAAATGGGGCATCTTGCACATGAGATTGCAAAGATGATTGGTTTCTACTTTTTTTGATGACGTTCAATGATGATCATGATATTCGTATATGGAATAATTGAGTAGGTGAATCTAGTTTAGGTCAATCGCTTGGAAATTGAACTCTAAGGATGAGGTTTTGTTTTTACTTTCAACAACACCTAGACTATAACAGGTTCTTCTTAACAAGCTTAAGAAACTGAATCTGTATACCCAGAATGCAATTATATATGTATACAATAAAACTTGAGCTATCCCTCTAGAGCAATTGGTTAAACGCCCTAACTTTATGGATAGATTCAACTAGCCCGATAAAGGCGATTATAGTATATATATACAATAAAGTTGAATTCAGCTAGCAAAACAATGGACTAAGGGAGTTAAGGAACACATGTTATAGTCAAGTTCACACGAGCACTCAGGAATTTCATTTTTAGACCGATATTTTTACACTGCCTTTGTAGAGGGGTCTACAAAACTTGAACAAATGAAAGATTTCAGAGAACTGAAATAGAAGTGTTCTAAAAGATTTAACAATTGATTATGTTAGTTGCAACATTTTGTTTGCACCCAATTAAATGCCAAGGCAGAAATAAGGGGTATCTATAACATTCCAAAGAGCATAGACAAGAAGAATGAATTGATGGCTGAAACCTTAGAAAATAGGAAGCCAAACAAAAAATAACCCATAAATTTTAACACTTGTCAAAGAGATATAACTTTGAAAATATTAAAGAGTTGTTGATTCTTTTGATATTCTGTGAACTCATGTTTATGATTTGATCTAATTGTGAACATGAATTAAGGGGCTTCCTTGTGAGAGATGCCAAAAAGAATAAGCGATGCCAAGTATTCCGCAAACTCCAAAGTAAATAGTCTGAGAGATTATAAAAACTGAAGGATAGAACTTGGAACACTTCCTTGTGATGTTTTCAGTAACTTGCCAAGAAGCAGAGGATCGCCTTATTTGAAAGGGGCACTTATCCCAGCACATAGCAAAAATGAAAAAGTGCGACCAGTCAATGATAAATTTTGGCACCCAAATAGGGACGAATCATGAAAGTACCCACATTGGGGCATCACCAAAGACCTAGATCGTGTTGAAATAACAAGGTTCAGACCGAAAAGACATTAAGAATGAGCCTCAAAACTTGGAGTGTCATAGGAATAACATTAATTTGAGCAGAGTCTACCTTGTAAAGCAAACCAGCCGAACATCAATTAACTGTAGTTCAAAAAAAAATAACTCTAAAAGTGTAATTGAGCCAAGGACGGAAAGGGGGCATCAAGATCATAATACTGACCACAACAAGAATTTGAGAGAGAAAACATTTCCTCTGAAATGAAGACAGGAAAAAAGAGCACAAGATGATTGGGCAGATATTCAGAAGTTGCAAGTTGCTACACTGATATTTGAGTGAACCCTAGAGAAGAGTGATCAAGAGGGAGAAGGCATGGTTCCCCACCTTGGAGTCAAAGGAAAATTGAATCAGTATTTATGCATGCATGAGAACATCATTTGGATAAAAGAGAATTCATTACATTACATTACATTCACATTTCACACATAAACGTTTAGTTTTTACAGATCTTCCAAGGAAAAATAGATTCATGGTATTAAAATTCCATCAAGTGGAAGCTAGAATTCAAACCTCAAATATAAGGAATCACATTTAAGGAGGCAGAATCTAAAGAACAGAGTGGGCCCAATCCATAGAGGAAGCATTACTTTGAAGTGGGGCATGTTGCCCGACCAATAAGTCATTTTATAAGTCGAAAAATAAGAAAATTTTCTCTTTTAAATCTAAAAATTGAAATTTTTGAAAAGTAAGCAAAGTTTTTTACCTAGTAAACTATTTCCAAAATTGGTAAGTCCTTCAGGCCATTAGTAAGTCTTTCGAGCATGATGCTTAAATCCTTCGTATCACCTGTAAGTCTTTCAAGCAAGATGATAAGTCCTTCGGGCCATCCATAAGACCTTCGGGCAAGATGTTTTCACATGTCTCTCAAAAAATGAGAAATTTTCTCATTTAAATATGAAAATTGAAATTTTTGAAAAGTAAGAAAAGTTTCTTACCTAGTAAGTTATTTCAAAATTCGGTAAGTCCTTTGGGCCATCAGTAAGTCTTTCGAGCATGATTCTTAAATCCTTCGGGTCATCTGTAAGTATTTTGAGCAAGATGATAAGTCCTTTGGGCAGTCCATAAGACCTTCGGGTAGGATGTTTTCACATGTCTGTTGAAAAATGAGAAAGGTCTCTCATTTAAATATAAAAATTGAAATTTTTGAAAAGTAAGAAAAGTTTCTTACCTAGTAAACTATTTTCAAATTTGGTAAGTCCTTTGGGCCATCAGTAATTCTTTTGAGCATGATGCTTAAATATTTCGGGTCAACTATAAGCCTCTCAAGCAAGATGATAAGTCCTTCGGGCGGGATATTTTTGCATGATTTTTTGAAAAATGAGAAAATCATTTCCAAAGTTTATCAGTTAAATCTTTTATCAAAATAAAATTTTTGAAAAAAGTAACTTATTCAGAATTCCAAAAAGTGAGAGATTCAACTGATACTCAAGTCGAGACAGACTCTCATATTTGGTGGCTGTGAGATAAGTTTCTACAAGAAATCGATTTTCAAAGATTATCTTTAAATCCAAATCTTCATGTATGATTTTTCAAATTTTCAAACATGTACTAACAAGTGGTAATGTTTAATTTGCAGATTTGATATTCTCGAAGACTAGAGAATCGAATCGAACTCATTTCAATCTTCCTTGAAGAACAGTGGAATGAATCAATGCCCCCATATCTGATTTCCCTTGGAGAGAAAGTAGAATAGATATCTCTCTTTCAAGATTTGATATTTCCTAAGTAATAGTGGAACAAGTCTACCTCAATTCAATCTTCCCTGGGTGACAGTGGAATGAAATCCCTCTCTTTCCAGATTTAGTCTTCCCTGAGTAATAGTGGAATAAGTCTGCCTCGAGTCAATCTTCCTTAAAGAATAGTGGAATGAGTCAACGTTTCTCTATCTGATCTACCCTAAAGAAACAGTGGAGAAGATCCCTCATCATATTTCAGAGCATAGAATCGAACGGACGAAAACTCATTTTCTCTTCATCTTTTCGCTATTCTTGTTGACATAAGAATGGGAAAAGTGGGGTAGCTTTTGACACTCGATTTTTGTTCCACTTTACAACAAGCCTAAATTGGGCCCCAATCACATTACACCCCAAGACCCGAAGGCCCAGCAAGGAACACACCCAATTCAAGCAACCCGTACCCAGCCCAACAAGCAATCCGTTCCAAACTTCCAACACCCATACACTGCCATGCCCACGTGAAGCACTCCCCACCATGCTTGCTCAGCAGCTGCCAGACCCAAGATGATGTCATACACGCCACCAACCTGCAACAGTCATCACCCCTTCACCAAAATACCAAGCAAAGTAAAAAGTTTTTTCAAACTAATATATACTGTAAAAACAGATATAAAACCCAAATAAACCAATGTAAAAATAGTTCCCCCTCTTTGATTTTCCAGAAAATAAAGAAATAATATCAAAAAAGTTTGAGGTATGTTTTCGATTTTATTTTTTTCCCTTTGTATTTTTTGTAGATTTCGAAATAAAAAAAATGAAATCAAAGCATGCATGAAACCTAAGTAGGGGAAAGGGGTTAGATGTATTACCTTAGGAGGAGCTCAAAACGGGGTCGGTTCGTCGTCACAGGAGTTAGAGGGAGCCGAACAGTCGAGGTTGTTGTAGAGTCTTTAGGGAAATTTTAGGTGGGTTCTAGGCTATATTAGTTGTCTAGGGGTGCGGATCTAGACATTTTGGGTGTTTTGGGATAATTTGGGAATTTCGGCCACCATGTGCGATGGCCAGAGTGGTGGCCGATCGATGGTCTGACGGAGGGCGGGCAACAGTGGGCCGTACGAAATAAATTTAGAGAGATGAGACTCTCTCTCCTTTTTTCTTGTTTTTGGTTCAAATGAAAAAAAAAGAGTAAGTTGTATTTATAAAACAAGTTTCAGGTAAAATTGCTCTTAAGTCCTTCAACTTTAGGCATATTTTTATAAAATGGTCACTTGTAGGGACCGAACTTGCTATTTTTCCTTTTTTATGCATATGATAAAATTTTCAGATTAATTGTTGTTTAGTCCTCCTAGTTTAGCCGTGTTTTTGCATGTTAGTCACATGTAGGGAATTTGTTTTGTGATTTACCCATTTTTATACATGATATTTGTTTTTAGGGTTATTTGCCTTTTAGTCCCTGTATGTTTATGCGTGTTTTGCATTTTGGTCAGGTATAGTGGCTTTATTAATTTATGTTAAAATATTTAGGGACTGATTTAGTAGTTTATCTTTTTTATTTCGAATGTATATTTTAAGCTAAAATAAATGGAATATTTAGGAAATAGTCCTTGAAGTTTCTGCATATGTATATTTTGAACCTCAAATATGTTTTTTTATTTAAGTTAATTTGGCCATGCAATTTTAATTTTTTTAATTTAGTCTCATGTTTTATTTATTCTTTATATTTTATAATTTTAGTACTTAATATTGAAAATGCTCATTTTAGTCACTTGTATACTTTATTTCGTTCTAATTTTGGCATGATAGTTTGATTGTTTACGTTTTAGTCCTGCTTTAATTTTTATTTTTGAATGTTACTTGCATATTAGTTCATTTTAGTACTAATTAATTTTGTTTGATACCTTCATAAGCATCACTTGTCTCGAATCGAAATAAATTGACTAAGGGTAATATTCATTTTAATATTGTAGTAAAGTGACTATCTTAACGTATAATAAAGTTACTTTCGGTAATTTTAAAATGAAAGGCTATCCCATTTAGTGACATGAATTAAATCGAATTCATTTTAAAATTTGGGGATCGGGAAAAAGATCATGTTCTTTTAATTAAATTCATCGAGAAAAGACTGTTAGATCGAATCTAAGGTCTCGTCTCGAGATATTTAAATAATTGAACATCCTTATTCTCGTTAAATATTGGTAAAGTAAATAGTTAATTACTTGTTTGTTATGCTTTTTATTTGTTTTATTTTTGCATGTGTTTTCTGATAGATCTTCAAAACAATAACATTTGAATCGATATTGAGAATAATAATATATTTTCATTTCGATATGAGTAATAAATGATTGCTTTAAGATATGAGAGGTCATTTATTCTCGATTGGAAATCATTAGATATTATCGTTTTCACTCAAATCACTATTGGATTTTAAGACGAAATAGTAATATATCTTTATTTCAATTGGAGTAATAAATGATTGTTTTATGCACGAAAGGTCATTTATTCTCGATTGGAAATAATTAGATATTATCCTTTTCACTCTTAAAATTATTTTGGGTGTTGTTATTTTGAATTAATAGTGAACTTTAGAATGAAATTTTAATATTTCTTTATTTCGATTGAAGTAATAATCGATTGCTTCAAGGTATGAGAGATCGATTCTTCTCGATAGGAAATAATTAAATATTATTATGTTTCATTCAAGAATTCAAAGAATGTTATTTTTAGGGGATCTTAAATTAAACTAGACTCGAACTTGTTAATTTCATTGCAAAGATAATTAATTAATCGACTAGATACTCATTTAGGGCGTTGTGGGCGTGGTAATCCTTCCCCACACGTAACCGTATTTTGGTAATGCAGACTGCAAGTTTGTTGTTTTAATTAAAATTAATATTTTATTAAAATGACAAATATGTTTTTGGGTGTCCAATCACACCCTAATCAAATATTGGCGATGACTCCTCAAATCACGTTTTATCATTAACCGGTCATCAAAAATTATTTGAAACGAGACCCCTTTTCCCCTGCGGAAAAAAACCGTTTTGAAACTCTCAATATGTACTTTTGGTGCACCTTGTAAACATTGGAATCTTTCTTCTTAACAACAGTTTCGTCTGCAGGCAAGATTGTCATCGGTGCAGCTGATGGTTCCCATGCTTTCTCTCAATGGCTTGCCACCTTTTTCTCCGACTTTATAGTTGTTTTATTACATGTAATTGGTGACAAAAAAAAAAAAAAAAAACTAGACCGGGGGATGACGACAAGTATCTGTAAATATGATTTGATTTGTTTGCCATCCCACGTTTATCACTCATTTCATTTCTTTTATTATTTTGTTTTGTTTTGTAGTGATAAACAAAGTTTGGGGCATATCCAAAGAGTTGCGACGAAATTAAAGAAGTTTGAGTCTTAAAATGTCACGAATAATGCTCAATTTTGTCTCACTCAAAACTCATCAATCCAATTGAAACACAGAGTATAAGTGGCATATTTAATTCAAAATAAAAAATAGTATTTAATAAGACAAACAAAACATGATGTTAGAATTTTAATTTATTCTCTTTTAAAATTGTAGAACCTCTCAATTTGGTAGTGTGCAAGAACGTCACAAACAATGTTCAATTTTGCCTTACTCGAAACTCATCGATCAAACGAGTTGGAATTTGTAATTCTTTCTTGTTATCGGCATCCCTTTTTCATTATTGTAAACTTCAATTTCTTAAAAGGAAATTAAAAAAAATAAACCCACCGAAAAATAATTGAAGTGGAATTGATGGTTCAAAGCTTATGGAGGAATTTTTAACAGAAATTATGGGAGATGAAGATGAGAAATAAAGTTGATGTTCAATAAATTTATTTTCTGGACAGATCCTGAAATTTTTGGATTGATAAAATTGTATTGAAAATTAATTTCTTTAATAAAATTGTTTGACTAAAAATTGGAAGTGAGTATAACTCGCGTATTTTTTTTATAAAACTCACGTGTTTACTTCACACTAAAGAAGAAATTATTTAATAGGACAAGAAAAATATAATGTCATATTTTTAGGTTTCTTTTGATTTTTGAAAATATTTTATATCTCTGTTTTTTTAGAAAATTAATTTTTATTTTTTAAAAAATAAAAAGTACTTTTGTCAATAGAAATAAAAATTGTGAGAAAATACTTTATATCTAATTTCTTAAAATAAAAATGAATACATAAATATGAAATAATTAAATTAAAATATAATTATTAAAAAATGTCATTAAAATAATAAAAAATTAAGAAAATTTTTTAAAATCAATAAAAATGTTGCAAGAAGTATTTGAATCTATAAGTTGATTTAAAAACTCAAATCCTGTATTGTTTCTATTTTTCAAAATTTTAAAATGATTTTACTAAAATGTTAAAAAAATCTTTCAATATTTTTAAATTATAATTTATTTTATGAAAATTATTTTTTAATTTTAATATCAAACATATTTTTTAATATTTTTACTTTTCAAAAAATTAAAAAATAAAAATATTTATTTTTCAATACCAAACAAATCCTTATTTTTCTTCTCTTTTAAATTGAAGAATTAAGTCCACTCATTTTGGCCCAACTCATTTATTTTCTTTTCAACTTTGTAGTGTATTAGAACGTATAAAACAATGTTCAATTTTGTGTCCCTCAAAATTCATTAATCAAATTAATTAGATTTTATTTACTATCTTATTATCGTAATTAAGATATCATCCTTGTAAACTTCAATTTCTTAAAAAAAATTGACCCAAAAGTTGAAATGTAGAGTATAATTCACACATGATTTGAAATAAAAATATTATTTATTAATATAAGTTGATTCAAGTAGTAGGTAGTTTAATATCGTTTAAACATGATCTCGTGTTTTATTCTGTGTATGCAGAATATTTATTATCGACGAATGAAAGAGTCCTATTTAACAGAGGAGAGCCTCGGTGCACAGAACAAGTTCCATAGAATGCTTCCTCATAAGGTTCATGTCTCCAATTTCATTGCCAGCATGAACGATGAAAGGAATAATAAGTGCAGTCCTTATTACAAAGGACTCACTGATTCCTCCCTCTCTATAAACCACGAAAAGAACATTTCTGGAGCCGACATCAGTCCCGGTAGAGAGAGTCAAGCAACAACTGCGGCCAGTTCATCTAGCTCTTTTTCGAGTTTGTTCGGTAAAGTTCAAGAATTTGGTTCTAGTTGTTTTACTTGTAGGACAAGTGGTGATCGTTACAGGGACCCCTCTACGCCTTCTGATGTTCTGAAACCTGTTAAAGCAACTAGTTTTTCGTCTTCAACGTGTAATAAAACGACTACAGAGATGGAGAGAAAGGAGATCCACGATCCCTATGTTCAGTTAGTGGTTGAGGAGAAGCCATTGAGGGAGAGAGTATGGGAACGGGCGACTACACCGGTGACGGCGCCGGTAATCTTGTCAGCAGAAGGAACTGCTGTTGGGAAGAAAGATGCCGATGTTTGCAAGGTGCACCAAAAGTACGTGTTGGCAGACAAGTACCGGCCCAAAACTTTGAAAGATTGATTTCATCTGCAATAGAAGTAAGGTCACTCGGTTGCAGGCTCTGGTGAGAATATCTACTTATGGTCTATTTTTTATTTTAGCACTTATATATCATGTTGAAATTTGAGATCAATTGCATAAATTTTTATAATGTTATTAATAAGTCTAAATCGATAATAGTCTTAAATATTTTTATTAACATGTAAATTTATTATCAATTGAAAATTATTAATGATAATGTAATCACATTATATTTGAAATCATTAATGAGAATGTAAATTATAGACTTCGTTAGTTTCTGATTGACGACAGTTATTTTCGTCCAGACTTATATAATAATATTATTATATTCATTATATATTATATTATATTATATTATTATTACAAAACCCGAAGGCCCAATTACAACAAAAACCCGAAAGCCCATTTTACAAGTCCAACCCACATTAGGCCCAGAATCGATCCAGATTCAAACCCAGTCCATGCCCAGATGACCAAATTGGCCCGAATTCAGCTAGGGTTTCCCTTGCTTATCCAGCGACGCCAACAACCATCATTTTAGATCTGGAGAGATCCAACGGCCACAGATGATCCAACAGAAACCCCAGGGTTTCATTACAACCATAGGGGCTATTTCGGCTGCCGCCTCCATATGGCCCACTCCGACATTGCCACACCATCACCGCCTCACCAGAAGACTCCAGAAATAGTAGGATGACTACACACTTCATTGCCCTATGGTAAATCACCACCGTAGGTCCAGTGACTCACCGGGTTAATCTCATCATTTCAGCCGAGTCTCCGAGGCCTATAAAAGACCGATCCTGTAAGAAAAGAGGGAGACACGAAAAAACATAGAACAATAGGAGAGACACGGAAAGACAAAGCAAGCAATAAGGAATACCCAGCAACCAATCCACGGAAAAAAAACTAGGAAAATATAGATAAGAGATCGGGAGAGCCTTACCGTCGTCAGAGCTTCCAAGCGTCGTCGGAGAAGACAAAACACCGAAGGTAAATCATTCGATCTACTTCGATTGAGAGCTTTTTAGGGAAAAAGATCACCGGATTCGACTTTAGGATTCGGCATATGACTGCCGGCCAGTGGACGGTTTTCCTCCGATGAGGGAAACCTAGAGAGAGGGGAGAGTTTCTATCTAAGAGAGGGAAGCCAAATGAGAGAAATGGCCCTTAAGGGCCGGTTTTGGGTTATTTATACCCTCTATAATTGATGTCATTTTGGGGATGGGGTTTCTTTGTAAATAGTGAATGGGTAAACCTCGTATGTAGTCCCTCTAATTTTGTAAGCCTTCCATTTTGGTCACTTAATCAAGTTTTTACACATTTTAATTTCGTTTTCAAGTTTTATTTTATTCTGTTTTAGTCCATGCCAGTATGTTTATATATTTTCGGGTAAATAACATGTTTAGTCCCTTGTATTTTAATAATTTATACTTAAACCCGTATAATTAATTATAAATTTTTAATTTTAAATATTATTATTAGTTTATTTACACTTTTAAGTACCATAAATAGGATTTATTTACAATATTGATTTTTATCTTTTATATTTTCATGATTTAATCATTAAAATTATTATATGTAATATGGTTGTTTTATTTTATTCAATAAGTCATAAAATTATTTTCTTAACTTATTAGGAATATATTTTTTAAATGATTATTGGTGTAAAATAATATTCCAATTGCTTTTTATGGGATCAAAAATTAAAATTAAATACAAATTATTAGTTTACTGCAAAGACAATTAATTAATAAACAAAGGTACCAATTTTGGGTGTTGTGGGGGTGCTAATCATTCCCCACACGTAACCGACTCCCAAACTCATTTTCTGGTAAGCAGACCCTTGTTATGTTATTTTAATATTATTTTACTAAAATAACATATCATTTTGGTGACCAATCACACCTCGACAAAGGATTGTGTTTTATCTTATACCAGAAGATAAACACTTATTTTTTCGAGACAATGACACTTGTGTGTACACTTTGTTTTTTTCGCCGGGTAAATACCGTCTCTTGACGACTCAACTGTGGATATTTTTAAAAAAACAGTCAAGCCACCAATTTACTAATCAATTGTCTTTGCAATAAAATGATAAATTTGTTTTAATTTTGTTTTAATCCATTGATTATTTTTTTAGTTGTACTAACTTCTTTTTTTTATGTTTTCAGATTTAATTATGGGTCTTTAGAATAAATTAGTATGGTGTATATTGTTTTTCTTTTTATGTTTTTCCTCACACACTGTGCATTGCATTTCATGAAATGAGCTAAAACCCCGCTCTATACCATTTAGCTTGAATGAGAAACTACTCCCTCATGTGGTTTTTGCCTCCGTATGGGATAGGGGACCATTCATTGAGCTCACACCTTATGTTCCTCGTGTGGATTTCATCTCTGTATGGACATAAGGAAGTGTGTTCCTTCAAATTGAACTCGATCCGAAAGTCTGTGATGGACCAGGATTGAGGGCTTGGTAGTCAAAGGGGCACCAAACAAAGGACAATTTGATGACCCTTTTCACCTTAGAGCCATAACTCAGCATATAGTAAACCTAGAATTTGAGTCTAGGCATAGCCTAACACAAAAGAGTCTTGTAAGGTTAGCACACAAGGAAAAATATGTTGAGTCTTTTAATTTACTTAGTATTGCTTTATTTTCCTAATAAATGCATGCGAAATAAAAATCATGCGGTTAGGTTTATTTTTCCAAACAAAACATGGAACTAGAAAGCATGAGGTTAGGATGGATATATAGATAGGATCTTTTCTTTTCATTAATTGGTACTAATCATTTTTTCTTATCTTTATCTATTAAGTAGTTACATTTTATTTTACTCGTTGATATTAATTTCTTTTACTTGCATTGTATAATCGTGACATAATCAAAGGTGTTCGAGAGTGGTCATCAAAATAAAAGATTTTCATTATGGACAAAGGGTTTCAGGATCAAGTGAACTATGACACAATCAAGGAATGACATCTTGAGGAAGCTTTTAAAATAATGGAAAGCTATGTACCCAAAGATCCTGTTAGATTGGTATCAAAAGCATTCTATGGTAAGAGTATCAATAAAAGCATTCAGAAGGAAGGAAGTTTTTATGAAGCTCAAACACGTTTTTGGAAGAATGAAAACAAGAAATTGAACGCAAAGATTGAAGCCATACATAATGATTTAAAAAAATCATTCAATCCTTTAAAAATGTTGGTATAGGAAATACCCCAGAAGAATGGATAACAGGGATTAGTAAACTGAAAAATGATGTTGAGCAATGGAGAATGAATGAAAAGATACATGAAGATTGAGCAAAGAAATTATCTTATGACATACAGATTGCAGAAGAAATACGCAATACAACCATCATTAATTTGGGAAAATGTCAAGCTAAAAATTAGATATTGAAGAAGGCTATAGCCAATATGGAAGCTTTATATCAGTTCTACCAGTTTGAGATTGATACTGAATTAAAAGCCACTAGAGCCTAGAACCACACATTGATGAAAATGGTAGATGATTATGGAGATCTTGTACAAGAACTTCTTAAACATAAAGGCTCTCTTATAAGGGAAAATGAGTAACATTGTCTACAACTCCGAGAGATGACATGTAAGATTCAAGAAAAAGATGATGTCATGAAGAAAGTTGCTACCCAATAAAGCAATGTAGCCCACAAGCTAGTAGACTTAGCTGGCTTTACAAGGGAATTGAAGCAGATTGACAACTTAACTCTTGAGCATGAATGGAAATTGTTAATATAGTTCAACAGAAATTAACTTGGCTTTTTAAAGAGATAGAAAAGTTAGAAGTGAAATCTATCCCTTATATATAAAGTTTTGTTTGATGTATCAGAACTTTTGTGTTCAATGAAAGTTGTTTTAAGATTATCACTCTTGAATGACACCTCTTTCATGTATATATGCATTTGCATTGCATAGTTTGCATTTTTGTTTTGCATTTACATTCATGTTCTGCATATCATGTTAACATGCATCAATCATGAAAACGTGGGAGTAATTTGTGAAGGATTTTATAATCAGCAGATCTGAAACTAAATTCAAGTCATTAAGGGCAGGTCTCCAAAAGATTGAAAGTGATTAATGGAATATCAGCACGAGTTGGAAGGATTGAAAGAATTCAAGATCAACTTGTAGAGACTCATCGAGAAATGTTTAATGAAACAAGAAAGTTCCAAGTTGACTCCAAGGAACAGATGTCTAAACTGATAAGTATGATGGTTACTATATTGTATGGGGAGAAAATGTTATAAGACCCTATTGATCATGAAAAGATGAAAGCCTTGGGAAAAAGTTTGAATGTTAATGATACAATTAATGTCATGATGAGAATTGACCAAGAACCTGTTGTGGAACTTAGAAATCCAACTAAACTCCAAAAATCGAAGAATGTGATAGAAATCAAGTTAGAGGAAGTGGAAATTATGGGTGAAACCTCTAACATGAAAATTGAAGTTGATTCAAAGAAAAGAAGCATGGAAGAGGATCAAATGTCATTCAAGAAGGCTAAAAAGAGCATAAAGAAAAAGAGGAGGACACATCTCAATCCAATTTTAATCTCATATTCAGACTTGTTACCTTTTCTCTTTGAAAGTGGTCTCATAACGCCCATTCCCCCTAGTACTTATTTGCGTCTAGATTGGCAAGATATCAAAAATTCATGCAATTATCATTCTGGATATTTTAGCCACTCTACGAAAAATTGTATAATTTTGAGATTAAAGGTTCAAAACCTCATCACAGAGGGGTTGCTATGTTTTGAATATGGGAAACCTAAGCTCCTCAGAAGCTCAAAACTGGTCAAGGAAGAGAGATCTTCAAATCACTGTCTCTCTCATGATGTTGGTCAAGAGTTAAACATTCGAAGCAAATATTTTGGTCATTAGTCACAAGGTCTTTAAGATAGAAATAACAATTGCAAAAAGACAATGAGATCAAAAGAGCTTATACCTAATTTTTCTTCAGTTTCGTGCAGCGAGTTATATCCCAAGTTACTCCATGCCCAGATTATTGCTCCATGTCTGAATAAGCCTTTGTTGCCTCCATACCCTAGTTGATATAACGAGAAAGTGTCTTGTGAATATCATGTGGGAACCTAAGGGCACTCCATTGAGAATTGTGGTAACTTCAAACGACGAGTCCAAGATCTTTTGACTCATTGATTTATAGAATTGGATGTTAGTAATCAGTTCATTATGGTCAGATATTTGGGAGTCAACCCCCAAAATGAAGTTAATAGGGTCAAAGCAAGTGAAGTTCATACAACATAAGATATTGAAAAGAAAAAAGGTAAAATTAAAGAAGGTGAGGAATGTATGGCAGACTCAACTTTCAATACCTCTCTCATGCTAAAGAATGAGAAAGAAATGAGAAATGAATAAGTAAAGGGAAAGGTAATTCGAGATTAACCCATATGTTTAAGAAGGAATAGGGCAAAAGATATTAGATTCTCTGAAAACAAGTGAGGCAGGGGGCAATTTAAGGAGTTTGGTGAATACTACCCCAATCATAGCTGCAGTGAGCATCCAGAACCAGGACAAAACTGTTATCACCAAGGAAAATTGTTATGGAACTAAATTTGAGCATAGTTTTCATTCATGGAAGAAGAGGATGATGATCGGATTTTTACCAAGAAACTACTCATAATAAACAAAAGATTAGAGCGTCTGAATGAGTTACCCAAGAAATGATCAAGAAATAGGGGAAAATGAGGACAAAGATCATGGTCCGATTACACACCCAACATTCTAGGAGTAATAGGGAAGTTAGATAAATAAGTGGAAGTTGTTATCTACCACTATAGTTCCTTTTATTTTCAGCATCTTGTTTGAACAAGTTTTTTGTTCCTTTCTCCACCTTTTTTTAATAAATAAATTTATATTGCTTTTAAGGTTATGAATATTGAATTAATTTTATAATATTGCAATTCTTTGAATATCAATGGATTAAAAAATCTTTATGATTAGAGTTATACATCTTTGACAAAGTATAAAGATTAAAAACTGATAAAACAAGGACCCTTGACCTTACCTCAGAAGAAATACACCCAAACACCATACCATCCTCCTACAAATATGAGATAACCTTCTCTTATTGCAAGGAATTAGACAAAAGGCTTAGTATTTATATATAGGAGCGCACATCATGGGGCATCTTTTTTGTATGACATTGCAAAACTGACTAGAATAATGTGATGAACGTAATCTTCACAAATAGGTAAATCTAGTTTAAGTCAGTTGCTTGGGAATTGAACTCTAACGATGAGATTTTCTGACTTCCCCCAAAACACCTATACTATAATAGGTTATTCTTAACAAGCTTAAGAAGTTCGACCCGTATACCCATATTATATTATTATATACAATAAAGCTTGAGTTGTCCCTCTAGAGCAATTGGTTAATTGCCCCGGCTTTATGGATAATATTCAGCTAGCCTATTATATTATTATTCTATGCAATAAAGTTATCCATCTAGAGCAATTGTTTAATAGCCCGTGCTTTATGGATGTGTTTCAATTAGCTCAAATAAAGGCTAATTTCAATAAAGCTGAATTCAACTAGCCAAAATGGAAAAAGGTTACTAAATAAGAAGTTGTTGTAAAGATGGACTAACGGAGTCAAGGAACACGTGTTATAGTCAACCTCACATGAGCACACAAAAATTTCATCTTTAGACCGATATTTTTGCACTGCCTTGGTTAGAGGAGTCTAAATGGAAGATTTCATATAACTGAAAGAGAAGTATTCTAGAAAGTCTAGTAATTGGCTATGCTAGTTGCGTTATTTTGTCCGCATCCGGTTAAAATACCAAGTTAAGAAATGGAGGCATGTGTTAATGTTCACAGAGAGTGAAAGAGGAGTGACATCTTTAATAGATGAAACCATAGAAAATATGAAAACCAGCCTGAAACTGACTCATCAATATTGATACTTGCCAAAGAAATATAACTCTCAAACATTAAAGAGTTGTTGATTCTTTTAATATTCTTTGAACTTTGATCCAATTGTGAACCTGTAAGGGGCAATCTTTTACAAAATTCTTTCATTCTTTGATAAAGAAAGAAGGAAAAACATTTTTAAACAGGACAGTCTCAAATGAGAAAATTCTTGAAGCAGGTGATGCATATTCTACTTTTATTGGATAAAAAGATTAAGCGATGCCAGAATGATGAAGTATTTCACATTTTTTAAAGCAAGTGGTCCGAGAAACCAAAACGTCTGAAGAACAGAACTTATAATATTCCCTTTATGACAACTCGTCAAGAAGAAGATGATCACCTCATTCGAAAAAGGGGGACATATCTCAATGCATATAAAAAAAAGGCAAGAATGCAACTAGTCAAGAAGAAGATGATCACCTCATTCGGAAGAGGCACATATCTCAGGCATTTTTATATCACTTTTTAAGTTTGTGACAACATGAAGAGAATCCCTTACTTAACAACATTACTGTTTAGTAACAATAGAGTGAGAGTATTTAGGATAAAGAGATCTAGGCACGAATAGAGCCACGAGAACCCACAATGGGGCATTATCAAAATTAAACCTTGTGGGGATCATAAAATTCAAAATCCAATAGACATTGAGAGTGAACCTTACGACTTGAAGGTTGGAGGTATTTTTGAAGGTCCATATTATTCATGTTGGGCATTTTGAAGGCTCACATCAATATGAAAATGTTGGGACATTTTAAATGCTCATTTTAACTAGAAATAGAATGTTAGGCCATTTTGAAGGCCCATTTCAGAAAGAAATGATCCATGTGGGGCATTTGGAATGCTCACATCAGTATAAAAATGTTGGGGCATTTCGGGGACCCGTTTCAACAAAAACCAAATGCTGGGGCATGCTAAAAGCCCATATCATCCTTCAGAAAGATCATTGATTTGAGAAAATATTTCCAATGAGATATAAAGATGTGAAGAATGAAAATGGTGAAATATTGACAGTAGAACTGATTATACATAATTGCTTTGTTCATCATACAGTTGCATTATTCCGACGATTAGATGCTGACAAGCCAAAACCTTCCACTTGTATTTCCAGAGAGCTTGGTCCTTTGGTATCCCTATAACACCATACCTCTAAATATCATGCAAAGAGTTCCCTGGTAGAGAAATCTAGGCAGAAGCCACATGAAAGGATGAATGTTTTGTCAAATGTTTTACGAACTAGTTATTATGATACTGCACCAATGTTGTGATCATATGGTCAATTTATTGACCCAAGATGAAGATTGTATTCCAAAACCCCAAGGTTCAAAATGAGAAATTTTGAAGATTTATTTCCACAGAGGAGCAATAAATTTTCAAGAAACTAGTCAAGCCAACTAATATTGACCGATAAGCTTTTGCTAAATATCTCGACATGATATGGTCTAAATAACCTTGTTCGAGATCTGATTAGATGTGAAGACATCAAATGAATTAGGATAGATTCTCCCTTAGAGGTGTTTCAAGAGTCAAATCAGAACAGACGATGCTCTTCCAAGATGATAGATTATCCTTTCAAATATAAGAGCTTTATTGGATTTTTACACAAGTACAGATAAAGAAAGCCAATCTTATCAGGGAACTGACATAGATCAATACTTACAAGAGTGTACGTTGATGAAAATTTCTTTTGGCAACCATCCTTTCAAAGATCAAGAAAACACCCATTTGTACATGCCATTGCATCATTTCATACATACATGAAAAATATGTTAGGAGAACTTTTTATCACTCTTAGATTTGTTTTCTAAAAACTTCAATTATAGTTTTTTGGGGAACACTTTTATAGGAAATTCAATCTTGTTTCCTTGAGTCAATCCATGACTTCCTCGTAAAGAGAAGACAAGCTTTGTCATTCTAGGCTCCTCAGTGGAGTCAATCCTTGACTTCCTCGTAAAGACAAGTCAAACTTTGTCATTCTCGACTCCTCAGTATAGTCAATCTTTGACTTCATCGTGAAGAGAAATCAACTTTTGGTATTTTTGACTCCCCAGTTGAGTCAATCTTTTACTTCCTCATAAAGAGAAGTCAACTTTGTTATTTCTGACTCCTCAGTAGAGTTAATCTTTGACTTCCTCATGAAGAGAAGTCAACCTTTGTTATTTCTGACTCCTCAGTATAGTAAATTTTTGACTTCCTCGTGAAGAGAAGTCACCCTTTATTATTTCTGACTCCCCAGTAGAGTCAATCTTTGACTTCCTCATGAAGAGAAGTCAATTTTTGTTATTTCTGACTCCCCAGTAGAGTCAATCTTTGACTTCCTCGTGAAGAGAAGTCAACTTTTTTTCTGACTTCCTAGTAGAGCCAATCCTTGACTTCCTTGTGAAGAGAAGTCAACATTGCATATTTGTTCTTCCTGGCAAAGTAGCGATGCAAGTCAACTTTGAGTTTGAGCTCTCTTGAATGAATAGTGGAGCAGATACTTCTTCAAAAATTGATTTGAATACCCGAAAAGGTAGCACAGATCCAGTCTGATCTTCTCTGAATGAATTGTGGGGCATATTCTTCTTATTTGTAAATAATTATTATCGTTCGTGAAAGAGTAGTGAAGCAATGCAATCCAGCCTTCATGGAAGAGTAGTGAAGCAATGTAATTCAGCCTTCACGGAAGAGTAGTGAAGTAAATCATTCTTAGCCTTCCTGGAAGAGTAGTTAAGTAAAACAACCCAACCTTCATGGAATAGTAATGAAGTAAATCATTCTCAGCATTCATGGAAGAGTAGTGAAACAATATAATTTAGCCTTCACGGAAGAGTAGTGAAGTAAATCATTCTTAGCCTTCACGGAAGAGTAGTGAAGTAATGCAATCCAGCCTTCATGAAAGAGTAGTGAAGAAGGAACAGATCAAAGTTCGATCTCCACAAAAGAGTAGTGGAATGGATTACCCATCAAAGTATGAAGTCCACTGGACGAAAATTCCTTTGTCTTTTTAACTTTTCTAGATTATTGTTAACACAAAAATAAGCAAAGAGGGGCAACTATCGACAATTATTTTCATATGGACTTATATAATAATATTATTATATTATTATATTCATTATATTATATAATAATAATAATTATTATTATTATTACAAAACCCAAAAGCCCAATTACAACAAAAACCCGAAAGCCCATTTTACAAGTCCAACCCATACCAAGCCTAGAACCGATCCAGGTCCACACCCAGTCCAGGCCCAGATGACCAAATTGGCCGAAATTCATATAGGGTTTCTCCTTCTTATCCAGTGCTGCCAGCAACCATCACCGTTGGATCTGGAGAGATCCAACGACCACATATGATCCAACAGAAATCCTAGGGTTTCATTACAACCCTAGGGGCTATTCCGGGCGTCGCCTCTAAATGGCCCACTCCGACGTTGCCACGCCATCACTGCCTCACCAGAATACTCGAGAAACAACATGATGATCGCACACTTCACTTCCCTATGATGAGTCACCACCGTAGATTTGGTGACTTACCGGGTATATCTCATCATTTCAGTCGAGTCTCCTAGGCCTATAAAAGACCGATCCTGCAAGCAAAGAGGGAGACACAAAAAAATAGAGAGCAATAGGAGAGACACAGAAAGACAAAGTAAGCAACAAAGAATTCCAATCAACCAATCCACGAAAAAATAGGAAAATATAGATAAGAGATCGGGAGAGCCTTACTGTCGTCGGAGCTTCCAAGCGTCGCCGGAAAAGATGAAACACTGAAGGTAAATCATTAGATCTACTTCGATTGAGAGCTTTTTAGGGAAAAATGTCACATGAATTCGGCTTTAGGACGGGCAGAGGATTGATTAGGTGTATTTTATAATTTTCGGCCACCGTGGCCGATGGCCGGCAGTAACGATCGACGACGACATATGGCTACCGGTCGGTGGACGGTTTCCCTCCGGTGAGGGAAACCTAGAGAGAGGGAAGAGCTTCTCTCTAAAAGAGATAAGCCAAATGAGAGAAATGACCCTTAAGGGCCGGTTTTGGGCTATTTATACCCTCCCCGAATGACGTCATTTTGGGGAGGGGTTTCTGTGTAAATAATGAAGAGGTAAACCCCGTCTGTAGTCCCTTTAATTTTGTAAGCCGTCCATTTTGGTCACTTAATCAGGTTTATACGCATTTTAATTTGGTTTTCAAGTTTTATTTTATGATGTTTTAGTCCATGCAGTATGTTTATACATTTTCGGGTAAATAACATATTTAGTCCCTTGTATTTTAATAATTTATATTTAAACTCATATAATTAATTATATTTAAATTACTCTAATAGTATCTAGATTTTGTAATATTTTGAATTAGGCCCATTATTTTTTTATTTTACAATTTAACCATTGAACTTTAATATTTTTAATTTTTAATATTACTATTAGTTTATTTACACTTTGAAGTACCATAAATAGGATTTATTTATAATATTGACCTAGATCTTTTATATTTTCATGATTTAATCATTAAAATTATTATATGTAATATGGTTATTTTATTTTATACCATAAGTCATAAAAATATTTCCTTAACTTTTTAGGAATATATTTTTTAAATGATTATTGGTATAAAATAATATTCCAACTGTTTTGGGCGTTGTGGGGTGTTAATCTTTCCCCACATGTAACTGACTCCCAAACTTATTTTCTGGTAAGGAGGCCCTTGTTATGTTATTTTAATATTATTTTATTAAAATAACATATCGTTTTGGTGACCAATCACACCTCGACAAAGGATTGGTGGCGACTCTTCAAATTCGTATTTTATCTTTCAAATTCGTATTTTATCTTATACGAGAAGATAAACACTTATTTTTTTCGTGACAATGACACTTGTGTGTACACTTTGTTTTTTTCGCCGGGCACATACCGTCTCGACACCGATACTTGGTATCCCTGTTGTATGGCTTATATTAGGGTGAAAAGTGGAGAATGTAATCACATCATATTTGAAGGACCTCCTAGTGTTGGTAAAAGAACCATGATTTTGGCCATGCTTCGAGAAGTTTTTGGACCCAATCGAGTTTAGGTACCTTACTATTAAATATATTGTAATAATATTGGGTAACCATTGTAGACATTATTTTTCCCATTTTATTTTAATATTAATATTATTATTATTATTTTATTAATATTATCAATATTATTATTATTATCACTATTATTAAATAATAAATATTTTTTATATTATAGGCCCATTATAACTCAAACCCTAAAGACCAATCCCGAAGGCCCAAACAGCAGATTCAGACTTGGTCCAGACCCTATCCAGCCTTCTAGGGTTTTCATCATCAGCTCCCAGCAGCCAGCTCATTTCTACCGTTGGATTTGGCCTTGATCCAACGGCCACAGATGAGCCTGAAGAAACCATAGGGTTATGATACCCTAGAGACTACGGTTGCCGCCTCTGACACTGTCGACGTCCCGCTGTCACGCCACCCCTCCTTCGAAGCCTCCAGAAGTCCCAACGGCAGCCGCACACGTCGCCCCTACAGTGAGTCACCACTAAAGGTTCGGTGACTCACCAAAATTCACCAATTAGACCAATCTGAGGCAAGCACCGTGGTGGCCTATAAAGGCCACCGAACCTGCAACGCCAAAGAGACACAGAAGGAAAAGAACCCACAACAGCAAAATATCACACAAAAAATGAGAGAAACTTATCGAAGACCGCACGTTGACCGGAGCCTCCACGCGCATTCACTCGCCGCTAAAGAAACCAAAATACTGAAGGTATTTCTCTATATCTAGGGAAATTTTGGGCTATTTAGGGGAAACAGACACCGAAATTGGCCTTTGGGCATTCCGATCTTTAATTTAAGGTATTTTATAATTTTTGACCACCGATGGTGGTGTTGGCGGCGGCGTACGGCTGCTGACCGACAATCGGATTCCCTCTGGCGAGGGAATCCTAGAGAAAAAGGGAGAGAAATTTTTATCTCTCTCTTTTAGAGAGAGAATAAGAAATGAAGAAATGTGAAAAATGGCCTAAGGGTCGGATTTTAAAGGGTATTTATACCCTCCCTTGAACGACGTCATTTAAGGGATGGACCTTATGCATAATCTTTGCGCATAGGTAAATTATACCCTCGGTCCCTGTAATTTGTGTACTTTGTAATTTAATCCCAAAAAGCATGTTTTTGTTATTTTAATTTGGTATTCGAATTTATTATATTTTAGTCACTTCCATGCTTTAACATAATTTAGGTAAAATAACATGTTTAGCCCCTATAATTTTAATAACTTTTATTTTAACCCCGAATAATTGGTTATGGTCAAATTACACGGTTAATACTTATATTTTATGATATTACTAATTATATCCATTAATTTTTATATTTTATAATTTAATCACTGTTTTATATATAATTTTCATTTTGACTTTAAGTTTTATTACTTTTTAATTTAATCTTATAATTTTAATTTCTTTTATTTTGGTCATTGTTTAATTATAATTTTATTTTATTTTTATCCTTTATTTTTCAAATACTTTAATTATTTCTTCTTATGTTTTAGTCACTAATATTTATATAAAATGTAAGCATTATTTGATTAATTTCACAAAAATGAATTAAATAATATTATTTATTTTAAATATTAAGAAAGGATTGTCTTAAAATAACTAGATGTCCTATTTTGGTATTTTAAAAATGAATAAATGTCCTGCTTACATATATATATATATATATATATATACTTCATTAGTGTTTAAATTATTTTTTATGAAGAATTATCATACTCTTATTAATATTTATTTATTTTTTAATATAAAGAAAATGGTTGTCTTAAAGTAACTAGATGTTATTTTCTGATATTTTTAAATAAATAAATGCCCTATTTATAAAACCCTAAATATATATATACTTTAATTTTATAAAAATTATTTTAATATATTTTTAGAATTATTCGATTGAATCTGGAATAACAGGATCGTAAATTAAATTCATATTTGAATTCTTAAATTTCTATTATTAGAGACAATTTATAATCGACAGATACCAATCTTTGGGCGTTTGGGGGTGTTAATCCTTCCCCAAACGTAACCGACCATGAATCCCTTTTTATTATTAAAAATAATGAATTTTTGGTTATATGCAGACCAATTTAACTTTTAAAATGGTGTTTTCTTAAAAACTATTTTAAAAGGTGATTTTTAGCTATTCGACCTACCTAACCCAAAAAGGTCGATGGCGACTCCAAATATTTCTTTAAAAAACCATTTATTCATCCACATAACATTTCCGCCAAGGAAATTCGTGACTGGACGAAAACCGGTTATGACAACTTGGTGACTCTGCTGGGGACCCTGGTCAAACCTAAATCGATTATATATTATCTCTATAGTAAGAAATTGAGAATTCGAATATTAATTTAATTTATGATTCTTTGATTTCTTTTAATTTATTATATTTCCTTATATACTAATGTTTATATTTGATTAATTTTCAGATATTAGGATTCATTTTTTATTGGTTGTTTGTGAAAGGTTTGAGAATTTCTCCTCACACACAACACTTACATTGCATAAACATAAGCTCTATACTAGAGCTATTTTCCCTTTTTAGTGGGAGTGAAAAGGACGTCTTCGTGAGAATTTATTCTCTGTATCAGACTTAGCAAGTGACTTTCAGGGTTTATATGATCTACGTCTTAATGAGAATTTATTCTTCGTGTCAGGCATAGGGAAATGTGCCCTCTCGAATTGAACTCGATCTGCTTTAAGCCTATAATTTATTTGATCTAAGACAATGTCGATACTCTGTCCGTAGGTGTACACAAAGGAGAAATAAGTTCAAACTTTTTTTTTAATTTATTTGATTTTTTATGCATACGAACTAGTAATCGTGCGGTTAGGTTTATTTTTCCAAACAAAGCATGAAACTAGAAAGCATGAGGTTTGAATTTATATATAGATACTATGATATATAAAATCTTTTCTTTCCATTAATTGGTACTAACCATTTTATTTTTTCTTATTTTTATCTATTTCGAGGATACATTTTATTTTGCTCTAATTTGTTTCTATTGATTTATTTTGCTTGCATTACATGATCATGGCATAACCAGAAGATGTTGATTCGAGAGAGTGGTCATCAAATTGAAAAGTTTTTATAAATGTACAAAAAGTTTTATGATCAAGCGAACTATAAAGCAGCCAATGAATGTCATCCCAAGGGAATTCAGAGGATAGAGGATAATTATGCACCCAAAGATCGTATGCTCGTTGAAGAGCAAAAGGAGATACGAGAAATAAGAGAACAAATGTCCAAGATGATGGGTAGAATATCTGTTTTGGCCAAAGGAAAAGAGATTCCTACACAAAAAGAGAGAGAGCTCAATGAATATAATCATGCAATCTCATATATACAAGGGGCTTCTGATCCTAACCAACTTGAGAAATTGTATACAATCATCTTTCGTATTCACAAGTTGTCTAGAGATACCAAGGAAATGGTGACAACTGTAAAAGTTCCCAGAAATGAGAATATATCATGTAATATGAAATTGTCGAGGTTTAGTCTGCTCCCGACGTCTGAACTCAGGTTTAATCCAAGATAAAAGGTGGTTCTCATTTTGATGCTATCCCTATATCATATGAGGAGTTGTACGAGAAGTTACTTGAAGCGCAAGAAGCGGCTCCGCATTATGTGAAACCGTTGCAGCCTCCGTATCCGAATTGGTATGACATCAACTTTTATTATGAATATCATGCCGGAGCTCAAGGACATGCCATTGAGAATTGCCTAGCCTTCAAGTATCGAGACCAAAGTCTTTTGGATCATGGAATCTTAGAGTTTATGATAAATGATCGACCTAGTTTGGTAATTGAATATCCTGCTAGATTAATACCAAAAATGGTCAAAGGAAAGAGTATTAATAAAGACGTCCAGAAGAAAGAAGATTTGCCGGTGTACGAGGCTCAATTAAGTCATTTAAAGATTGAAAACGATAAATTGAGAACAAAAATGGAAACCATGCATGAAGATTTCCAAAAGGTCAATCAAGCCTTTCAAAATGCTGGCATAGGAAATACCCCAGAATAGTGGATAGCAGGGGTCACTAAACTGAAAAAGAACTGCAAAATACACGGAAATCAAGCGAAGAAGTTCTCTCATGACTTACGAATTGTAGAAGAAAGACGCAATACATCTGTCATTAAATTGGGAAGATGTCAAGCCAAAAATCAAATGTTGAATAGTGCTAAAATCAACATGGAATATTCATATCAGATTCATCGAAGTGAGATTAATGTTGAAATAGAATTCACTAAGACCAGAAACAAGACATTGATGAAATGTTTAGATGATTATGGAGATCTTGTACGAAAACTTCTTGAACACAAAGATTCTCTTACAATGGATAATAAGAAACATTGTCTACAACTCCGAGAGATGGCATGTAAGATGAAGGAAAAAGACAATGTCATGAAGGAAGCTGTTGCTCAAGCAAACAGTACGGCTCATAAACTGGTTGATTTAGTTGGCTTCACGAGAGAGTTAAAGCAGATTGACAACTCCACACCTAAGCATGAGTGGAAGTTAATTTGGCTTTTAAGAGAAATAGAGAATTTAAGAGTGAAAGCTATCCCCTATATGTAAAGTTTTGTTTGATGTATCGAAACTTTTGTATTTAATGAAATCTGTTTTAAGATGATCACTCTTGATTGATACTTTTTTCATGCATTTGCATTGCATAGTTTGCATTCCCATTTTTACATTTTCGCATTTACATTATAGTTTTATTTAAATATTGTTATATGCATTAGTTATTAAAATATATAAATAATTCCTAAAAGGTTTTGTAACAGTAAAAACAAGATCATTCATTCATATTATTGTACCATCATCATGAAAACAATGGAGCAATCTTGTGAGGGATTACAAGATCAGTGGCCAGAATAATTAACAAGGTTACATATAGATACGAGGAATGAAGCATCAGATTCTCTAGAAGATGGATCAAATCAAATTATTCAAGTGATAGCAACTAATAAAGAAGAGATAACTGCTAAAGAGCAACACTGCTATCAGATTAATGAGTCGAGAAGGATAACATACCCTGGGTCATCCCACTTGAACCCAAAGAATAGCCTCATTAATTATTCACAATATGAGGAGAGATTCAAAAGGGTGGATGGAGAAATCAGAAATATAAAAGGTTTTAATGCCTCCCACAAAGAACTAGAAGCCGAGAACTCAGTTTGGTTCCAGATTTGGTTATTCCCCAGGAATTTAGGATGCATGATTTTGAGAAATATGATTACACCAGTTGTATCCTAATCCATTTGAGAATGTTTTACAGAAAAATGGAAGGATATTTAAATTTTGATGATTTGTTAATTCACTTCTTCCATGATAGCCTTGTTGGGCTAGCAGTAATATGGTACAATCATTTGAACCAATAGCATATTAAGAGATGGGTTGATATAGCTGATACTTTTTTGGGACAATATTGGTATGTTAAAGGTAAAGCTCCCAAACGTAAGGATCTTCAAGGAGTAAAGATGAAATCCAATGAAGGATTTAAGGAGTATGCCTTAAGATGAAGATGAATGGCAGCACAAGTTCAACCTCCCATGTTAGAAGAAGAGATATCACATATGTTTCACGATTCCCTTCCTGCTCCTTTCTTTGAGTTAATGCTGGCAAATCCGACGAAGGAATTCGATAATTTTGTGACAAATGGAGAATTAATTGAAAATATAATCAGCGAAGGAAACTTAAAAGTCACATCCAAAAGCCCGATTTATCAAAAGTGAAAGCTGATGATGTAAATGAATGCCGCATCCAGAGTCCCCACAACTGTAAAAGAAAAGGAGCAAGTAGTTGTTCAGATTGACCAAAGAAAGTCACACGATTAAGAAATACTTTGGAGGTGTTCCAAACTTCCATTTCAGACTTGTACCCTCATTTGATTAAAGGTCAATACATCACACCAAGACCAACGAAAGTGCCACTAAACCCTTCTGCTCATAGCTATGATCAAAATAGTGTTTATGAGTTCCACTTGGGGCTATCTGGGCACTCTACAGGAAATTGTAGGCCACTATTAAAAGAAATTGAGATGCTTGTTAACAATGAGACATTGACACGAGAGTTGGTGGAACAGTGGATGATGAACTCAAGTAGGGCATCAAAGCATGATTGAATCAAGTGTTGTCGCACTAGATAAGTAAAAGGGCATCATGATCAAAGAAGATATCATTTCATCAGTCATAGTACTTTTCATTTTCAGCATCTTGTTTGAACATGTTTTTTGTTCCTTTCTCCGCCTTTTTGTGATAAATAAATTTGTGTTGCTTTTATGATTATGAGCAAGGAATCAAAATTTAATCTTGAAATTTTTTAGTATCAAGTAAAGTAAATATTCTTTTAACTTTTCAAGACTTATAGATCTTTGGCAAGTGGTAAAATTAAACCTTTCATATCCCATACAATGCCATAAATACAATTACGTGATCTATTTTTGACCCTTACCAAAACTAAATCTGGGCACTATATTTATATGAGACTCTGAAGTATTACCTCTACCTATTTTTGAGACATCAAATCCATATGTTTATCTTCTTGGTTAAAGTTGATTTGTTTATAACACTACCTTTCACCATATACTTGACTTCAAAAGTCACACCTTTGGCCTTCCAAATACAAAACTGTCATACCGATGAAATCAAAAGACCTCAAAAGAAGCAAACTTTCATTTATCCATGAATCTTCCTGCAAGAATAAACGAGATGGGGCATAATGGATCAACTTATCGAAGAGAATTTTGAGTAATTGGGCCATGCCTGAAGAAGAAAAAAAATAGGGAATGATTTAAATATTTATATCATGCATCAATTACATTGTTTTCATGTAAATAAAGTTAATCCTGACTATTCATCCCCCTAGAGATACCTCTTTTACAAAGATTTCTATGTATGAAATGATGAACGACCATCTTTCATTTATCTCTTCGTAAAAGGAGAAAAATATATCCTTTGTTGTCCCAATTTGAGCTTGAATGATTTTTCTTCTGATTTAACCTTAACCACCCTCCACATTGGGGGGCAAGGTGAAGGATATTTGCTCACAGGAATAAAGATCGTCAATACAGTTTTATCACGAAAGCAAATCTCCATGAAGTAAAGAGAGTTTTGAACTACAAGATAGGTCAAATACAAAGTGCTTAAAGATCAATCCAGTCAAGAATAATGAAAGAATTTTTGAAATGCAAGAGAAAAATGAGGTTCTCAAAACAATTGAAGTCCAATACTCATCTATCAGGAAAAAAAAAGAGAAAAGAAAAAAATGAAAAAAGAAAAGAAAAAAAGAAAAAAATTGAATCAAGTATTTCAAGATAGGTGACTCATTGAGCCTCAAGCTACAAGGTTGATCAAGTGCAATTAGTTCAAAGATTCATATTCAACAAGAAGCGCAAGAATTGCTGGAGATATAAGAAAATGGAAATAAACCCAAAAATTGGCAGTCTAGAGGGATTAAAAAAAATAAATGATGAAAGACGAGTAGCAAAGAAGATCCAATGTCAAGCAAGGCAAGATTGAAGGCGTCAGAATGAATTGATCCTTGGTTCACTTGTTTGGGCCTTTTTTATCCATTTCTTTCATAACCATGAGCTCTGACCTACGTTATGTACCTGAAAAGTCCATTCTAATCATATATGGATTTCTAATAAAAGCGACTATCTTCAGTTTTCATTCTGCTTCTCAGGATTGATTTTTATTTGCAAAAATTGGTTTTTTAAATCTTTAATGCATGATGAAAAATAATGAAGTAGGGTTCAAGACGTAAAATTTTGAATAACATCTTGAAACCAAAGGAGGATTCGAGTTAAAAACCTGAAAAAGTGGCTCGAATATTGAATGGTGCAACAACGACATTGGAGACGATTTTAAGCTCTTGATAAAGCACCGCACATCCCAAAGATGTTCATGAGATTCTGGAATTAAGAAGTATATCTATGAGATGAGCATAACAACCATTTCTCCAAGATAATGGACGCTCAAAGAGACATGTATACTAAACCAACCTGAAAGACCTTACCTTACCAAAATCAACCTACACCTTAAATCAGTCAATAATTTTGGCCTTTGCCATTTGTCTATGATTTTTTTATTTAAAAGTGTAGTTGATTTATTTGATATTCATTAAACTCATGTTTTATGATTTGATTCAATTGTAAGCCTATAAGGGACAATACTTTACAAAGTTATTTCATTCTTTGATAAAGAAAAGAGGAAAAACATTTTCAAACAGGACAGTCTCAAATGAGGAGGGTCCTTGAAGCAAGTTATTGCCTATTCTACCTCTATTGGAGAAAAAGAATAAACGATGACAGAATGATGAAGCATTTCACATTCTTGAAAGCAAGTGGTCCAAGAAGCCAGAAAGTCTGGAGAATTGAACTTGTAACGCTCTCTTATGACATTATCAACAACTCATCAAGAATGATTACCTTGTTCTAAAAGGGGCATGCTGAAAGCCCGTTTCAATTAGAAATGACCCATGTGAAGCATTTTGAAGGCTCACGTCAAAAATAGAATGTTCAACGCATTGTGAACGTTCGTATCCGTAAATGTTGGGGCATGCTGAGGGCCCATATCATCCTTTGTCAAGATCATTGAATTGACCAAATATTTCCAATAAGATAGAAATGTATGAAGAATGAAAATGATGAAACAATGATAGTCGAGATTGCTATACATAATTGTTTTGTTCATCATACAGTTGCATTATTCTGATAATTTGATACTGGCAGTTAAAGTGTCTCACTTGTAATCCCACTGAGTTTTGTTCTTAAGTGTCATTGTGACGTCCTACAAAAGCCCTGAAAACTTTGCAAAGAGCTACACTGATTGAGAAATCTCGACAAAAGCCACAGGAAATGATGATTGTGTTGTCAAATGTTTTACGAACCAGTGATTATGGTGTTGAACTAATGTTGTGATCATATGGTGTTTCCATTTATTGACCCAAGATGAAGTTTGTCTTCTTCAATCCCAAGGTAAAAGTGAGAAATGATGAAGATTTCTTTCCACGGAAGAGGAGTTGAAATTTTAACAACAGGAAACTAGTGGAGCCAACTAAGGTTGAACAATAGGTTGTTGTTAAGCATCTCGACATGATATGGCCTAAATGGCTTTGTTCGAAATTCAGTTAGATGTGGAGACAAGAAAGGAATTAGGATAAATCCTCATTGTGATGTGTTTCGAGAGTCAAATTAGAACAGACACTGTTGTCCTAATTAATCTCTGCTAAGTTAGGCATATCTACATCTATATTCTTCAAAGATGATAGATTCTCCTTTCAAAGATAAAAGCTTTATTGGATTTCTACACAAGTCCAGGCGAAGAAAGTCGGTGTTATCAAAGACAAAATGAGGCAACAAGATCATAATTCTGAATGCAGCAAGAGTTCCATGAATGAAACATTTTTCTGAGACTTTAATGCAAATGAAGCAAAGAAAACACAAGATTGCTCTTCCAAAAAAGATAATGCCAACTTGAAATGATATTTTGACTAAGTAAAGGAAGACCGAGGTTCACCACTTTGAAGTCAAATGAAGATTGCATCAATATTTTTGCATTCATAAGAACATCATTTGCATAATAGAAAATGCATTACATTGATACATTTGATTGCATTGAAACATGAGGTTTTTACAGATCTTCATATGAAAAAAGAAGATTCATGATGGCAAATACCTTACAAGTGGAAGGTAGAATTCAAACCTCAAATATATTAATCAAATAGATAGATGCAATCCATAAATGAAGCATTATTTTGAAGTTGGGGCATGTTACCCAATCAACAAGTTATTTCTCATTTAATCTTTTCTGAAAATGAAATTGTTAAATAGTAAGAAAACGATTTCCAAAGTTTCTTACTTAGTAAACTATTTCTCGAATTTGTAAGTTCTTCGGGCCATCACTAAGTCTTTCGAGCATGATGTTTAAATCCTTCGGGTCATCTGTAAGTCTTTCGAGCAAGTTGATAAAACCTTTGGGTCATCCATAAGACCTTTAGTGCTGGATGTTTTCAAATGAGATTTTAGAAACTAAGCCTTTGGGGGTTTCCTAATTATCTCAAAAGAGATGTTAAAGGAAGCTAAGCCTAACAAAGGGGTTCCTTGACAACTAAGAAACTAAGCTTTCAAGTGTTTCTTGATTCATAAGTCCTTCGGGCCATCTGTAAGTCTTTCGAGCATGATGTTTAAATCTTTCGAGTCATCTATAAGTCTTTCGAGAAAGATGATAAAACCTTCGGGTCATCCATAAGACCTTCAGTGCTGGATGTTTTCAAATGAGATTTTAGAAACTAAACCTTTGGGGGTTTCTTAATTATCTCAAAAGAGTTGTTAAAGGAAGCTAAGCCTAACAAAGGGGTTCCTTGACAACTAAGAAACTAATCTTTCGAGGGTTTCTTGATTCATAAGTCCTTCGGGCCATCTATAAGTCTTTCGAGCGTGATGTTTAAATCCTTCGGGTCATCTATAAGCCTTTCGAGCAAGATGATAAGACTTAGGGCCATCCATAAGACCTTCAGTGTAGGATGTTTTCAAATGAGGTTTTTAAAACTAAGTTTAATTTTAAGGGGTTTCCTAATTATCTCAAAAGAGTGGTTAAAGGAAGCTAAGCCTAACAAAGGGGTTCCTTGATAACTAAGAAACTAAGCTTTCGAGGGTTTCTTGATTCGTCAGTCCTTCGGGCCATCTGTAAGCCTTTCGAGCAAGATGATAAGTCCTTCGGGCCATTTATAAGTCCTTCGGGCCATTCATAAGACCTTCGGGCAGAATGTTTTCAACATTTCCGTTGTTTGATTCACGACATTTCGAGTCAACGACGTCTCTCAAAACAAATTTTATCTTACCTTAGATAGTTCCTTTTCGAACAAATTTCTTTGCATTTATTTTACATTTTTATCCAGATGTTGAATAATTTACGGGAATTCCAGAATTCAGCAAAGATTTCAGCAAAAAATTACCATACTTTTCAAAGCTTTGAAAATATGGATTTCAACAAAGATTTGAATCCATCACTTAAGGGTTTAACAACTCCGTCTTAAACAAGAGAAGTAAATTCACAAAAAAATTATTGTCTTTTCGTCTTTGCTCTATTCTTGTTAACACAAGAATGAGCAAAGAGGGGTAGTTGTAAGCACTAATTTTTCCCATTTTATTTTAATATTATTATTAATATTATTATTTTATTAATATTATTAATATTATTATTTTATTAATATTATTATTATTATTATCATTATTAAATAATAACTATTTTTTATATTACAGGCCTATTACAAATCAAACCCTAAAGCACAATCCCGAAGACCCAAACAGCAGACCCGATCCAGCCTTCTAGGGTTTTCATCATCAGCTCCCGGCCACCAGCTCCTTTCCACCGTTGGATCTGGCCTTGATCCAACGACCACAGATGAGCCTGAAGAAACCCTAGGGTTATGATACCCTAAAGACTACGGTCGCCGCCTCTGACACTATCGACACCCCGCTGCCACGCCACCCCTCCGTCGAAGCCTCCATAAGGCCCAATGCTAGCCGCACACATCGCCCCTACGGTGAGTCGCCACTAGAGGTTCGGTGACTCACCGAAATTCACCCATAAGACTAGTCCGAGGCAAGCACCGTGGTGGCCTATAAAGGTCACCGAACCTGCAAAGCCAAACAGACACAAAAGGAAAAGAACCCACAGCAGCCAAATATCACACAAAAAAATGAGAGACACTTACCGAAGATCGCACGGTGACCAGAGCCTCCACGCGCCTTCACGCGCCGCTAAAGAAACCGAAATACCGAAGGTACTTCTGTAGATCTAGGGAATTTTAGTGCTATTTAGGGGAAACGGACACGGAATCGGCCTTTGGGCATTCCAATCTTTTTTTTAAGGTATTTTGTAATTTTTCGACCACCGATGGTGGTGTTGGCAACGGCGTACAGTTGTTGGCCGGCGACCGGATACCCTCTGGCGAGAGAATCCTAGAGAGAAGGGAGAGATATTTTTATCTCTCTTTTAGAGAGAGAATGAGAAAGGAAAAAAATGTGAAAATGGCCTAAGGGTCGGATTTTAAAGGGTATTTATACCCTCCCTTGAACGACGTTGTTTAAGGGAGGGACCTCATGCGTAATTTTTGTGTATGGGTAAATTATACTTGCGGTCCTTGTAATTTGTATAATTTGCAATTTAATCCCGAAATGCAGTTTCTGTTATTTTAATTTGGTATTCGAATCTTAATTTATTATATTTTAGTCCCTACCATGCTTTTACATAATTTAGGTAAAATAGCATGTTTAGCCCCTATAATTTTAATAACTTTTATTTTAACCCCGAATAATTGATTATGGTCAAATTACATTGTTAATACTTATATTTTATGATAATACTAATTATGTCCATTAAATTTTATATTTTATAATTTAATAACTGATTTTTATATAATTTTCATTTTAACTTTTTAATTTAATCTTATATTTTTAATTTCTTTTATTTTGGTCATTGTTTAATTATAATTTTATTATTTTCCTTTGTTTTTCAAATACTTTAATTATTTCTTCTTATGTTTTAGTCACTAATGTTTATATAAAATATAAGTATTATTTGATTAATTTCACACATTAATTAAATAATAATATTTATTTTTTAAAATATTAAGAAAGTACTGTCTTAAAATAACTAGATGTCTTATTCTGGTATTTTAAAAATTAATAAATATCCTGCTTACATATATATATATATATATACTTCATTTTTATTTAAATTATTTTTTATGAAGAATTATCATATTCTTATTAATATTTATTTTTTAATATAAAGAAAAGGATTGTCTTAAAGTAACTAAATGTTCTTTTCTGATATTTTTAAATAAATAAATAAATGCCCTATTTATAAAACCCTAAATATATATATATAAACTTTAGTTTTATAAAAATTATTTTAATATATTTTTAGAATTATTCGATTGAATCTGCAATAACAGAATCATAAATTAAATTCATATTCGAATTCTTAAATTTCTATTATTAGAGACAATTTATAATCGACGGGTACCAATACTTGGGCGTTATGGGGTGTTAATCCTTCCACAAACGTAACTGACCACGAATCCTTTTTTATTATTAAAAAAAATGAATTTTTTGTTATATGCAGACCGATTTATCTTTTAAAATGATGCTTTCTTAAAAACTATTTTAAAAGATGGTTTTTAAGTATTCGACCTACCTAACCCAAAAAGGTCGATGGTGACTCTAAATATTTTCTTAAAAAAACCATTTATTCATCCACATAACATTTCCGCCAAAGAAATTCATGTCCGGACGAAAACCGATTACGATAACCATATTATTAAGAGGGAACTTGACCTTTTATGGGAACCATGATTTTGGCTGTGTCCAGTCGTTAGACGGAATTGTATCTTTCTCGTCGCCAAACTAACAAAAAAATATTATATAAATCATAATTCTTTAATTTAATCAAATGATATTAATAAATTTTTATTATGTTAATTTCATTGAATGTTTTTAGTTTAAGTTAATAATAAAATGTTCGATAATGTAATTTGATAAAGTTAAAGATTTCTTACTTAAATGAAAATTGATGCTATATTATGTGACTTCCAAGGTAAATTGCCTATTTTTAGAGGACCCTTTAACTTCACTTCCTGAAAATTGTTACTTGTAATAACAATCTGGTCTCTGGTGTGGGTATATTCGTTTGCAAAGATAATTTATGGTCAAATTCTGATTTTGTACCCTTTATTATGCTCATATAAAAATAAGTGTCCAAGGTATACTCAAAATTAATTGTTAATGACTAACGATTTTTCATTAAAAATATGTGTATAATGTTTTCTCGGTTACACTTTTAAGTGTTTATCGTTAAAAAATCGCCTAGTGGCTTATTTCACCTTTAGATTTTTTTAATATTTTTAAAAAATATTTTATTTTTGGCAAAAGGGTACCTAAGCCCTCGAACTTTTCAAAAAAACCAATGTGACCCTCCCTTTTTTTTGCACTCAATGTGATCCTCCAAGTAAGAAAAAAAAACTCAACGTGGTCCTTTGACCAATGGGTCGTTTTGTGCTGACGTGCCACGTTAAATAGGCCAATATCCTATTTTTCTCTCAATTTGGCCCTCCAACTCAGAAAATAAATAAATCTGACACTTCTATTTTTTTATCTTCAATTTTGGTCACTAAACTTTAAAAGTTTTCAAATTGATCACTCAACTTTTGAATTACTCCTATTTTAATCATCATGATTTATTTTATTAATATTTATGTATGATGTGGAATTTATTATTTTTATTTATTAATATATGATTAAAATAATATTAATTAAATTAAAATTTTAAAATTATATTGAAACAAAAAAAATATTCCCAAAATTATAATTAAATTAAAAAATATATTCCTTATGCTTTATATATTTCCAAATATCCACTCTCCTTTATCGTCTCATTTCATTTTTCTTCCTTTTCAACCAAAGATTTTTTTTTTCTTTCATTACCCGGTCAAGTAGCTCATCCCCAATTTTTTTACAAGTTCAATCTGAGGTCACTGAATCTGGTAATGAAAGGGAAAAAAGTAATCTTTGGTTGAAAATAAAAAAATGACACATCACACATAAATATTAATAAAATAAATCATAATAATTAAAACATGAGTAATTCAAAAGTTGAGTGATTAAATTGAAAACTTTTAAAGTTTAATGACCAAAATAAAAGAGAAAAAATAGGATGTCAGATTGAGTTATTTTCTTGAGTTTGGAGGGTTAGATTGAGAGAAAAAAATATATGATGTTGGAGTGCTTAACGTTCCACGTCGTCAAAAACTAAAGGCCCCGTCAGTCAAAGACGAAAAATGTTGGTCAAAGGACCACATTGAGTATTTTTTCTGACTTGAAGGGTCACATTGAATGCAAAAAAATAATGGAGGGCCACTTTGATTTTTACGGACTATTTAATTTAAACGGACTATTTAGATTGATTAATGGTATTATTGGACAAAAGAGATCAAATTTGAAGGACGACCCAATCCATAGTTTGTCCTAAATTTGTAGCTAACTTACTAAAGGGTTCGTGTTTTACAGACAAGAGACGAGCGCAAGGCTTTTCACTTGAAGGTAATTGATAATCCTCCGTATTAATAAACGGTAACGACTTATTTCCCTACAGCATTGTAATGAAAAATGTATAATCAACGACAGGGGGAATCAATAAGAAGAATCAAAGTAACCGTGAAGGAATCTTCCAAACACGTAGAAGTCAATCTGTCGGATCTAAGAGGGTACGAGAAGCATGTGATCGTGGAACTAATGAAGGAAACACAAACAAAGAACTCTAAATCTAACAAAGTTTTGTCCAGCGACCCCGAAAACTGTAGAAGTAATCGACCTACTACCCTATGAAAACAATATCACACATCATTTAGCCGTGTATGCTTTTTTAAAGGTTGAATTTTTGTGCAGCCATTATTTTATGTGAAGCAGACAAACTAAGCCCGATGCTCTGTTACAGGGTTTTAAATCGTGGTCGCGGTCGCGTTTTCGATTATTTCAGATTTACCATGATTGCGTATGTCGAGGGCACTATTGCAGCCGTCACGAGTAACTCGGACAACGGCGAAACCGCTATATCGCGGCCGAAATAACGGTCGCGGACCGTTTTTTAAAACCCTGATCTGTTGTACATCCGGCGGCTGTTAGAAAGGTATAAAGCTGGGAACAAGGTTTTCTTCTGCTGCTCCAACGTGTCTAAGCTTCAGCCGATTATGTCACTTTGCACACTAATCAACCTATTACCGCCTTCCAAACAAGAGGTGGCTGCCCTTGCTATTTAGTTCCTACTGCAACATAAAATGATGTGTTTTTCTTTTCTTATCAAGTTTTTGTTTTTGTGACTTCAGACTGTTCAAGTGATGGAATTTATAGCTAAACAAGAAGTCCTTTCTTTGCCCCATAAGTTGGCTGAAAGGATTGCTGAAAGTTAGAAAAATAATCTGCGTCAATCCATTCGTTCATTCGAAGCCTGCCGGTATTCAAGGTCAGCTTCATATCTTCCTTCTTAGTAAGCTTTTCCCAAAGAACTTGTTTCCCCTTTTTTGTAAAACTATATTATTATTGTTCAACTTCAGTTATCCTTTCAAGGAAGACCAAAAAATTCTAACCGGATGGGAAGAAGACATTGCCAATATTGCCAAAAAAAATGGTAGAGGAGCGAAGCCCAAAACAGTGAGTTGTTATTCTTTTTCTAAGTTCTAATATAATTATAAGATAATATTTATGTTGGATTTTAAATCTTGATAAATTTATTTATATTTACTCAAAAAAGTATTTAAATTCTAATCATATTTTCTTATTGTTGAAAAATCGAGTTTATTGCTCAATTATTGTTTTTTTTTAAGTTTTAAAAAGTATCATCATTTAAACTTTGTTTGAGAGGATATTAACGTCACTTTATCATGTTATGACATTAAGATTATCTATAATTGCTCAACCATTTGAACTTGGTGAATTACAGGTTATATAAATTCCGTAGAAAGAGTCAAAATCTGGTAGAGCATGATGTCTCTCCCGACTTCATATTCGTGGTAAGTAGGGCTAAAAAAAACCAAGACAAAGCCCCAAGAAAAATATTTCACCTACTCACAATATGTTGTAATTCTCAAAATCATTCTTATTAAGTAAAATACGGTAAATATCATCCTTATTAAATAAAATTCGGTAAATGTTATTATTTATAACTTCTCGTGATGATATTTATTATTAATAAATGTTGGGCTGACATGTAAATCATTCTATTTATTATTGATAATATTTATTTTAAATAAAACTTAATACATCCATCATAAAATTAGTAGCATAATGTTAAAATTCACCTCTAACATTTGCCTGAATAATCATTTTTATTATTTTTTTGGAAACACTTTAATCTTATCATTTTATGTTGTATCAAAATAACCCTTGGTAAATGAAAATTGTTAATTAACTAATGACCAACACTTTTTGTTGACGTGACAAATCTTATATGTCCAAAGAACTAATATCGCATTGTCATGTGTACATAGGTGATTATATGACACATATCATGTATCCAGAGTGATTATGTGACATATATTATGTCTAAAGTGATGGCATATTATTTTCATATGCACATAAGTGCAAATGTGGAACGTATCACGTGTCTAAAGTGATGACATGACATATTACACATCAGTCTTTTACACATGCAGAACTTGACATGTCAATGATAAGTGTTTACTCAAGTTAACTAACGATTTTCATTCAATCATGAGTCATTTTGACCTAAAATAAAATGTTAGGAGCTAATGTACTTAAAAAAGAATAAGAGTTAAAATAATTATTCAATCCAACATTAGAGATGATTTTTTTTCATCTTGCCAAAATTAGTAAACGAATACATTTAAAGTATATTTAAATTAAAATAAAATAAAATTTAAATTGGGTAGATAAATAGAATAATTTTATCTGATAGTTATTTTTTCAGTTTCTAACTTCATGAAATTCCCACATTTATTCAATTAAATCATTTGATCATGATTAAGTTAGAATGATTCCCAAAAGAAATTCCATTCGTAGAAAACTTTTATGTTCTAAATTATCAAATATACAAATCACTCCCCCACTAATTCAATTTCCATTGAATTTCTTCCCAATTTCTCTTTCCCTTTGCAGTTTAGGTATCCAATCCCAGGTTCAAATGGATGGGGATTACACTGATTAGCTAAAATATTGAATAAAAAAATACACTAGTTTAATTTTTTTTTTTAAATGGTAAAAAGCTAAAAGTAAAATTAAAAAGAGATGGATATTAAAAAATAAAAATTAGATGAATTACCAACCGATCAGAATCGACTAAATTTTGCTTTATTTTCATATTCAAGTTAATTTAATAAATCTTAATAATTTCGAGTCATTGGTGGAAGAAGTGAAGAAGCACTTGCAGGATAGCCTGCACCTACAAGTAGATTGTTTATATGAAGAATACAATGTATGGATCAACCTTTTGATTAATCTTTGCATATGGATTATCTTAATTGAAGTTAAATGCTATTAATTAAGAGGGATGATGAAAATATGATCGACAGTGAAGACGATATGGAAACAAATGACAGTAGGATTTTCTCAAGAATCGAAGGTATGAATTTAATTATATGGAGATTTTGCAATCGCTTGTTTCCCTATTTAACACGAATTTATATTGAAATTGTTGAGCACAGAATTTATAGCCAGATTCATGAGCTGGTACAATAAACAATCAAAGATGGCAAGTGCAGCCTTGCCCGACGTTGGACTTGAACTTTCTTCAAAATAAAAACAAGGTATATTGAAATACTGATGTTTAGTGATATACATGCTTATACATTGATCAAGGAGATTACGATGCATCTACATGCTCTTTATACACTGCTTATCAAGCAGTTACTGCCAACCTGTACAAGCTAACAACCAACAGCCTTTAACAGACTAATTAACAGCTAACAACTAACCACCTGCTAACCGTTGCTAACTCAGCTGACTAACAGCTGACTACACGCATGCATACAACGTATATACTCCTAATATTCCCCCTGCATCTTCATCTTCCTTCCTTCATCTCAGCACAACACATACTTTGTCTCGAAATTCGTCAAATGCTTCTTTTGACAGAGGTTTAGTGAGACCATATGCCACTTGATGTGCAGCAGGCACGTAATTAACACAGATATGCCCAGTAGCAACCTTTTCCCTTACAAAATGCACATCCAACTCAAAATGCTTGGACTGTGCGTGATAGATAGGATTGGTACTCATGGCCACTACGCTCGTGTTGTCACACCAAATCACCGACTTTCCTTGCTTTTGAACACCAAGATCAGCTAACAAGGTACTGATCCATGTGACTTCGGCTGCAGCATCAGCAACACTTTTGTATTCAGCCTCCATGGTCGATCTCGACACCGACCGTTGCTTCTTAGAGCTCCATGTAACAAGGCACTTGCCTATGAACACTCCATAGCCCGATACTGACCTTCGATCATCCAGATTGGCACCCCAGTTAGCATCAGCAAAGGCTGAGACCAATGCTTTGTTCAGTTGGTGAAAATAACAAACCATAGTTTACCGTACCTGCTAGGTAGCTAAAGATTCTCTTTACAGCCGTAAAGTGTGTCACTCGAGGTGCATGCATGAATTGTGCAACTTTTCCTACACTTAACGACAAATCTGGTCGAGTATGGCAGAGGTAAAGCAGTGATCCAACAATGCTTCTGTACTCACTTGCATCTTCAATCAGTTCACCTTCTTCACGAGACAGCTTGCACGCTAAGGTCATGGGTGTAGAACACGGAGCCGCTATTTTCATACCGGCCTTTTCTAGCAATTCTAAGGCAAACTTCCTTTGACTGAGAACAAGTGACGTACTGCTTCTTAACACTTCGATCCCTAGAAAGTAACTCAATGTTCCCAGGTCCTTAAGGGAGAACTTCCCTTGCAACATATCAACCACTGCTTTAATATCGTGCGAGGACCCTCCCGTGATTAGTATGTCATCCATATACACTAAGAGATACACCCGATCGTTGCCACTGTCTTTAAAGAATAAAGATGGGTCTGCTCGGGAAACTTGAAAACCTATTTCCAGCAAAGCTTCCTTCAGCTTGGAGTGCCAATTCTTGGGTGCTTGTTTTAACCCATACAATGCCTTCTGTAACTTGCATACCAAGGGCGAGCCATCATCAGCTACCTGCTCGAAACCTGGGGGTTGCTCCATGAAGACGTCATCTTTAAGATCGCCATTAAGGAAGGCATTATTTATATCTATATGCCTCAACTCCCATCTATTAGATACTGCCAAGGTAAGGATAACATTGACTGTGGAGAACCTGACCACTGGGTTGAAAGTGTCACAAAAATCATGACCAGGGACTTGAGTGAAGCCCTTGGCCACTAATCGGGCCTTGTATCGATGAATGGAGCCATCGGGCTTGAGACAGTAGAACCAGTGCCAATTCTACTAGATGACGATGCATTCTTTCAACCTTACCGTTTTGCTCAGATGTATATGGGCAGATTAATCTATGAGTAATACCTGCCTTGGCCAAAACGTCAGCAAAGGGTCGAAATTCCCCACCCCAGTCACTTTGGACTGCCTTGATGGGCATTCCAAACTGCGTATGCACCATTTTCTGAAACAATTGGAAGGCTATGGTAGCTTGATCCTTCGTGCGAAGTAAATAAAGCCATGTATGGCGTGTAAAGGCATCAACAAAGGATATGTAGTATCGAAATCCATTAGAAGCAACGTGAGGAGGCGCCATAAATCAGTGTGAACTAGCTGAAATGGAGAATTGTATTCAGTATTAGATTGAATAAATGGTTGTTTACGACTCTTGCCTACATGACAGGCAGAGCACACTTTGTTTACATCAAAGGAGATCTTTACTTCAACTAACTTTGCTATTTTATTCAAAGTGTCAAAGGATGCGTGGCCCAACCGTCGATGCCATACTTCATCATCTTGCACAGGCTTTGAAGCTACATTAATGTCACATTTTACTTCTGCACAAGTTTTCTGAATGCAGTATAGACCATCTATCTCTTCCCCACTCAACAAGACTTTTTTAGTTGCTTCATCACACACATAGCATTTCTTGGCATGGAACTCAAGGAATACACAGTTGTCTCTAGCAAACTTGGAGACCGAGAGAAGATTTTTGGTTATTTGAGGAACATGTAGCAAATCATTTAGTAAAAGCACACGAGAAGCATAAGGCATAACAACTTTTCCTATCTTATCAATGTCAAGAGCTATACCATTTCCTACCGTAAGCTTACCTAGTCCAAGAAAATCTATTTGGTTAGCCATGTTTGACGCATCAGGGGTAACATGATGAGTAGCCCCAGAGTCCACTACCCATCGATCAGTAGTAGCAGTGACCACGTTGGCTTGTGGTTGCAGGCTAGTAGAGGGTGCACCCAAGCATCCTTTAGAACAACAGTCACAGTTTGAATTACTTTTCCCAAAGACATAACATGCATTTCCTGTACTTTCTTTTGCTGGGCCATAACTATCAGTTGTTACACAGGTAAATTCTTCATCATATCGATGCCAACATCGATCGACTAAGTGACCAAGTTTTCCACAGAGTTGGCACTGCAACTTGGTTCGCCCACGCCCCCTGCCTTGGTTTCTAATACCAGGTCCATTAGCAGAGCGATTCAGCCTGGAATCTTGATGATTAGAGTAATTAACAGACCCACGACCCATACTGCCTTGAGCTATATTCGCACTGGCAGGGAGTAACTCAACCTGTTCATCAAACCCCGCCAATTGAGACTCGGCATCCATCAGCATTGTGTAGATGCTATCTAGTGATAACGATTTTTTCATGGTCGTTATAATGGCCATGAATGGCTGGTATTCGCGTGGCAAGCCTTTCAAGATCATAACGATGTGTTCTACATGAGGAATAGCATTCCCACAGGAAGCAAGAGCGTCACACACCTCTTTGACTCGTGTGAGGTACGTACGCATGCTGTCACCGCCTTTCTTCAACGAGTGGAGTTTATAATGGAGATTCATTAATGTTGTTGTGGACCTGTTTGCAAAGAACTACAGGACTTTTCGCCAAACCGCTGCAGCTGTTTCTGCTCCTACGAACTAAGGAAGAAGATGGGGCTGATAGTTGATAGCAACCAAGAGGCAACAGCACTATCCTGTGCAATGAACTCTTCATAGCTTTCATTGATACGTTCCTCGCCGTCCTCATCAAGTATGGTTTCTGGTGGGGGCAGTAAAGCTCCAGTTAAGAGACGTTCCAGACGGTGGCTTCTGATGGTTAAAATAACCTACTGCTTCCATAACAGGAAATTGGTCTCATCCAGAACGATGTTGACCTTCTTGTTCGAGAAGTTCTTGGCAGCACCAAGTTGAAGATCCATTTCACGAACGAGACACAAGGATTTGTGCGAGCAGCAGAGAGAAAAGATTCCTCAAAATCACCCAGAACCGCCAGCGATTGATACCATATTGAAATACTGATGTTTAGTGATATACATGCTTATACATTGATCAAGGAGATTACATAGGTGATGCATCTACATGCTCTTTATACACTGCTTATCAAGCAGTTACTGCCAACTTGTACAAGCTAACAACCAACAGCCTTTAACAGACTAACTAACAGCTAACAACTAACCACCTGCTAATCATTGCTAACTCAGCTGACTAACAGCTGACTACACGCATGCATACAGCGTATATACTCCTAATAAGGTAGAGAAAATAAGCAAGACTGGCTTTCATTGCTTTAATTAAGATCTACTATAACCTTCTTCGTTTTTGTATAAGCTACTTATTTGAAGTCTCATATGTCGAGTATTTCACTTCAAAATTACTTTTTATATAACATGATTCTTGCTATTATAAATAAATCAAATTAATTTTAACATACAAACAATGTAGCATTAAAACATATAATCTTACGACGGCAAAGAAAGCTTCCGTTATTTATTTTATTTTTAGAATTTTTGCCTTTTAAATCTTATTAAATACTCTGAAGTATTTTATTAGGCAAAGTTATATATTTTAGAGAGTAAATGAGATAAAAAAATATTATAAGAGATGTTAGGATTAAATGATAGAATCAATTGCAAATATTTAACATAGTGAATTTATATACAAGAATGGATGGGTTAGAGGAGTCGTTCGCCCTTTCTATAAAATTTTAAATTTCTATATATTTTAGATATTTTTTTATATTTTATTGATAATCTATTTTCATCATCTAAAATTTTATAAGATTGCCCCTAAACTATTAAAATTTATCTCATAACATAAAATTTTACTCCCGTCCTTATTTATATATGTGTATAAATATTCACACACAAGATTTTATGTTTCTCTTCATTTAATAAAAATCTAAGACGACATAATTTAACTTGAGTTACAACAGTATATTATGACTGATAAACCTCAAAAATTACATATAAACTCTTTTCTTCCTCATCATCATGCTTTGAAACTTCCTCACTATAACCTCAAAAATTTCATATCAACTCGTTTCACCTGAATCCATATCAAACAAATCAAAAATATTCCTCGACTTTGAAACTTCCTCACGCCCTATTTCTATTTTCAATTGTTTATTTGGCCTAGGGTGAGTGAAGATATATACTCTATCCATTGCCCTATTGTAAGAAATCCAAAGAAACGATGAGTTATTCTCTCCTTTCTGACACGTTCGTGTCTTGCTTCTTGTTTCTTTTCTGATTGTTTGATTTGAACTTGTCTGCAGGTTTTTATTATTTGAGGATGAGTCTTGATTCAAAATTCGGGTTCTACTCGAGATAAAAATAACAGTGTATCGTTGGTATAATTACTGTTGTTTTCTATGTATTTGTGCATACAAAAGCCAATATTAAAAACAAGTATACATTTCAATAAAAGAACAAGTATACATATTTAATTTTGTATTTAAAACTAAATTTGAATTGTCTTATTTGAACAATTCAATATTTGTAACTTTTTGGGCGGCGGGTGGACTACTCTTCACAAGCAAGGGCTGAAAAATAATGGATTTCAATGGATTAGTAAATTGCAATAACCACAAACAACATGAATTTGATGTGTTTAAGATTTGGATGGATAGAACAACTTTGAAGTGAAGATGATCAGGTATTTTATGTTTTCATTCTTTCGATATTGTCTATAATAAGTCGATAAGTTTATATTCTTTGTGGGGCTGGGATGAGTGAGCTATCATCGTTAGTATCTTTGTTTGTTGACAACCTACCATTGGAGTTGCATTGGAAGGGGCTTCAGTAAATTTCCAGTAGACAAGGTGAAGTCAAGAACGTTTACATAGGTAGCAAGAGGAGTAGAAGGGAAACCAGATTCGCTTTCATCAGAACGAGATGTAAAGTAAAAAAAGGTGTGCCACTGCCTAAATGGATTTCAACAAAGAGGGCACCAAATTCGATGCCCAATTTTATTGAAAATGATAATAGGGATAATTATAATTTAATCCCTACACTTTAGGGTATTTTAAAAGATTAGTCCTTAAGTTTCAACTATAAATACCCTTACCCATTTAGCTTCAAAATCATCCCAAATCATTTCTTTCTCCCAATACTAGAGAGCTTTCTTGTGAGTTGTGAGTAACACCTGTAAATTTTCTCTCTTTAGTAAAAGATCTGCAGCAGTCCGGAGACGTAGGCATAATTGGCTGAACTCCGTTATCAATTTCGGGTATTATTTTTCCGTTTTTATTTCGCATTCTCACTAATCTGGTTATAGGAAAATTACTCATTTTATTTCCCAACAACTGGTATCAGGAGGTTTTGGTGGTTAACTTTATCAGTTTTACTGTGATGTTACTATTCACATGAATAGTGAATTTCGTTAATAGTAAAATTTTGTCGGCAATACGAGTTTGTCGATGGAGGTGTTCTAATATATGGTGGTTCACAAGAATTGTCATAAACGATCCAAAAGAAGTCAGATTCGAGTGGGAGCGATGGTTGCAGACGAAGGGAATGTGAAAATTGAGAAGTTCGATGGTGCGAACTTTGGCTTTTGGAAGATGCATATTGAAGATTTTCTGTACCAGAAAAATCTATATCAACATCTCTCAGGAAAGCAACCATAGGGCATGAAGAATGAAGACTGGGCTCTTCTCGACAGACAAGCCCTTAGAGTTTTCCGACTGACGTTATCCCGCAATGTTGCTTTCAACATAGAAAAGGAAAAGACCACGACGAGTCTTATGGCGGCTCTCCCCAGTATGTATGAGAAGCCATCGGCCTCAAACAAAGTTCACTTGATGAGGTGATTATTCAATTTGCGGATGGCGGAAAGGGTATTAGTGGCTCAACACCTAAATGAACTCAACACAATCACAACCCAGTTGAGTTCCGTGGAAATCGAATTCGATGATGAAGTTCGAGCTTTAATTCTCTTACCATCTCTACCAGACAATTGGAATGCTACTGTTACAGCAGTCAGCAGCTCGTCGGGAAATAGTAAATTGAAATTCGATGATGTTCGGGATCTGGTATTGAGTGAAGAAATTCGACGGAAAGAATCGGGTGAAGCATTAAGCTCCTCAGCCTTGCACACGGAGTCTACAGGGAGAACTTCAGAAAAAAATTCAAATCGTGGCAGATCAAAATCCAGAAGGGGAAAATCAAGAACGGGAAAGAAAGATTTTAACTATTATAATTGTGGCAAGAAGGGTCACTTTAAAAGAGATTACCGAGCACCGAAGAAAGATACTTGCGCACAGGAATCTGCCAACATGACAGAGGAGACAGGTGATGCCATGATTCTAAGCATCAACAGTCTGATTGAATCATGGATCTTGGATTCAGGGGCATCTTTCCACTCCATCCCATGCCAAGAAATCATAGAGAACTATGTCAGTGGTGATTTTGGGAAGGTTCTTCTAGTTAATGATGAAACCTTGAAGATCGTCGGAAAAGAAGACATCCGATTAAAGTTGCCAAACTAGACCACATGGAAGCTGAAAGGAGTGAGACATATTCCTGGCCTCAAAAGAAATTTGATTTCTGTAGGACAGCTTGATGGAGAAGGATATAGTACAACCTTTTCAGGTTGTGAATGGAAGATTACCAAAGTAGCACTCGTCATTGCTTGTGGTAAGAAGACTGGTACTCTCTATATAACCTCAAATTTAAAGAATATCATTACAGTAGCAGATGCTGATGGAAAATCAAACCTATGGCACCAAAGGCTTGGCCATATGAGCGAGAAAGGGATGAAGACACTTTTGTCAAAAGGGAAGTTGTCGGATCTAAAGAATATAGATGTCAGACCATGTGAAGATTGTATCTTTGGCAAACAAAAGAAAGTCGGTTTTGCAAAGATTGGTAAGACACCCAAGGAAGAAAAGTTAGAGTTGGTTCATACTGATGTATGCGGACCATATCCAGTTCCATCTCTTGCATGCTCACTATATTATGTCACATTCATCTATGATTCTACAAGGAAGGTGTGGGTCTATTTTCTGAAGAAGAAATCAGAAGTCTTTGATACCTTCATAAAATAGAAGGCAATGGTGGAAAATGAGACTGGTTTGAAAGTCAAGCGGTTGAGGTTTGATAATATAGGAGAGTATAGAAACAGTAGATTCAGAGATATTTGCGCAAACAATGGGATCAAGATAGAGACAAAAGGTCCAATAACATCGCAACAGAATGACATAGCAGAGCGCATGAACAGAACTCTGAATGAATGTGCCAGAAGAATGAGGATACATGTTGGCTTACCCAAATTGCTATGGGCTGAAGCTATCAACACTACATCTTACCTGATCAACTGTGGACCCTCAGTTCCCTTAGATGGTGGAATACCAGAGGAATCAAGGAGCAAGAGTTGTGCAACTACAAGTTCTCAAGTAGTCAACCCAAGATCAAAACATGACGAGACTGCGGGTGTCAACGTAGTCGAGCACAAGAAGGGACCCAGTGCGATAACAAGAGATAAAGCCATCAAGCCGAGGGTGCAATGTGAACATGTCTTCTCACAGTATGCCAGGATGGAGGCATTTTCCAAGTTGAGGCATCTCAGGCATAAAGGAACACTTAAGGAGTATGTGAGTCGATTAAAAAAACTCATACTCAAAGTCCTAAGTTTAACTGAAGAAGATGGATTCATCACCTTCATATTCGGATTGAAGCCATGGACGAAGAGAGTGTTGGATCAAAGGAAAGTCAAGGAGTTGCCTAAAGCCTTGATAACCGTTGAGTCCATCAAAGAATTTGGAGTCAAGGAGAACAAGACCTCTAAAGCAAAGCCGAAAGTCGAGGATAGCAGCAAGAGATTCTGTTATAAAGACATGTCAGAGGATGAAGAATGTTGTTCCTCGAGTGGCAGAGAAAATCCACTCAATGATGAACCAGATGGTGAGTCTGGGAAGATGAGTGTAGTCTTGGCACAAGTTTGAGTGTCAAATATGCTAAGCCGAGGGTAAGAGTAGAGCAAACGAGGGGGCGTAGACTTAAGATGCCAGAAGTGTTGTAAAATTAACCAAGGGGAGTCGAGTCATCCAAGGTGATGTGTGAGCCCAAGATCGAGTTGTACAGCGAAGAGGACGAACCCAAGATCGAAGAGGCATTGAGAGTTGGCTCAATAAAGTTCATTTCTGCCAAGGTGAGTAAAATTCAAGTGCAAGAAGAGTTGTCCGTGTCCAAGGAGTTTACCGAGCATGTTCGTGTAGAGAACATGACTTCAGAGACCACCTTAAGAGAAGGGTCGAAGCAGGGGCTTGCCGAGGATGTTCAAGTGAGGAACAATCCTTCAAAGACTAGTAGATAAGAGTCGAAAGGAGTCAAGACGTTAAGGGACAAGGCAACCACGGAGAAACTACCCATTTACAAGGTGGAAAATGAACTTCAACCTTCGTGTTAGAATGAAGGAGACAAAAAGAGGCATCAAACTTTGCCTTATGAAAGTATCAATGCATGATGGCGTAAAGAACTCCAATGACAAGGGTTCAATGCGATGAGTGTCAAACTTCAGGGGTAAGAAGGGTTGACACAAATTTTGAGTAAATGCCAATGAAATCATAGGGGAAGGTATATCTCAACACTACTCTAGTGTTCTTTTGAGTTTGATTTGTTGTTTTAAGTGAGTATAGGTCGAGCAAGACCTACTTTTAAGGCGAAGGAAACAAATTTTGGAGGGGATCCAAGACTTTACCGCAGGACCGAGAGGGTCCAAACCGGGGTAAATCAAGACTTGTTGGAAAGACAGTTCCTATGGTAGAGATGCACTTGTGGGAGTGTTAGCCCATTTCATCACTTGGCGGCAAGAGCCGAAGCAAGCACAGCCGTTATGGGAGGTTGAGTCCTTATGGGGGACATGAGCAAGTGGTGGCATCGAAAGGAAACCAAGTTGATGCAAAGTATGGCGCGAAAGATCATGAAGTTACATGCGGGAAAAGCCAATGCAAGTAGTTTGTATGGGAGGACCAAAGTGCTATGATGAAGCAATGCAGGTGGAGAATTCAGTCAAGTGGGAGTCTACCATGAAAGATGAGATGGACTCGCTTATGTCAAATCAGACGTGGGAATTAGCTGTATTAACACCAAACAAGAAAGTGCTCCATAACAAGTGGATTTACAGGACAGTGACTACGGACAAACTAAAGTTGTGTTCAGCTTCAGTTGGCATGCTAGAGTAACAAGACCAGAAAGGTTGTTGCATATATCGAGGTGTGAAGACAGATTAAAATCAGGCTTCAAGTGGGATATTGTAAACTTAAAAAAGGTGTGTCATCGCGTAAATGGATTTCAACAAAGAGGGCAACGAATTCGGTGCCCAATTTTGTTAAAAATGATAATAGGGATAATTGTAATTTAGTCCCTACACTTTAGGGTATTTTCAAAGATTAGTCCTTAAGCTTTAACTATAAATACCCTTACCCATTTAGCTTCAAAGTCATCCCAAATCATTTCTTTCTCTCAATACTAGAGAGCTTTCTTGTGAGTTGTGAGTGTTTTGTAAACACCTGTAAATTTTCTCTCTTTAGTAAAAGATCTGCTGCAGTCCTGAGACGTAGGTCTAATTTACTGAACTCCATTATCAATTTTGGGTATTATTTTTCCGCTTTTATTTTGCATTCTCACTAATCTGGTTATAGGGAAATTACTCGTTTTATTTCCCAAGAGAAACAACAATGAGGTGTTAAGGATGATTCAAAGATTAAACAGATTGAAGGTATATGGTAATAGAATATCGGTAATGCTAGCCAAAACTACAAATAAATCGTTGAGCTGGAAAACGCAAACTTGAAAGCTGGTTTGAAGACCTAAGAAGGTGGATGCAGCAAAAGGGGCAACAGGGGAGGAAGAGCCCATTATAAATAAGGGAAAAAAGAAAGAGTATAATAGGCTATGTCGAAGATTCAGACTTATGAAAGGCGAGAAGATGTTATCGGAACGGTCTTTAAGTTTTTTTAGGCTATTTTGGGGAGTGATCAAACTAAATCCTGGAAAAAGATTGCGTTTTAAAATAAAGAACAAAAAATAGATTTGGAATCACCATCGACCTTTGGGTTAGGTAGATCGAATACCTAAAAATACCTTTTAAAATAATTTTAAGAAAAATAATTTTAAAAGATTAAAAAATGATTTGCGTTTAACCATAATTTTATTTTGAAAAAGGGTTCAAGAGTCGATTACACGCGGGGAAGGATTAGCACCGCCACAATGCCCGAAATCGGTAACTAAGCGATTATACGTCATCTAAATATTGAAATTGGCACGAACATACATTTAAATTATAATCTCTTTTTAGAAAAAATATAAGGGTTGTTATTTTGCATGAACAATTCTCGAAATACTTTCCTTGTCAGTTAAGGGGGAATTTCCATGGATTCCCCATACCAAATAATATTGCCCAAATTTTTAGATAAAACACGTATATTAAATATATTTAAAAAAATCATTTGAATATATAAAAGATATTATTTTGTTCGAATAATTCTTGGAAACACACTCCTTGTCAGTTAAGGCATGTTTCTATAAATTCCTCAAGTAAAATAATATTTGAAAATATTACAACTAGCGGGAAATTAACAAATATATAAATGATGGATCAAAATTATAAAGATGGTGATTTTAGGGATTAAACTATACAACCAACAAGAAATCAAAGAAACCATTGCAAATATTTTACAAACTAGGCACTGCAATTGTAAATAAACCAACTTCAATCATTCAGGACTAAAATGGAAATTATTAAAGTAAGGAACTCAAATTAAAATAATCGTAAAGATAAGATAACAAGCAAAAATTGACAAAAACAAAATAAAATAAATAAAATAAAAACAATAGCCAAATCATAATCAATCGTTGACTAAAATGCATAAATTGAAGATATTGTACCCAAATTATAATAAAATAATAAATAGAATCCAAACAGTGGCCAAAATGAAAATAATGTAAAATATTGTGACTAATTTCGAATAAACTAGAATAATAAAATGATTAAATTAAAACATGAACAAATTATAGCACAAAATTAAAGAAATAAAATAAATAGAGAACCAGTGACAGAAATGGAAAAATGCTCGTAAAGTAGAGGGATCTGGAAGAAAATAAACCAAAAAGTTAATTTTGAGAAATAAAAAAGAAAAATCACTAAATCAGTCCCTAAGTATTTTTAAAAAATTAAACAGACACTACACATGACCAAAATGTAAAACAAGCATAAATATATAGGGACTAAATAGTAAATAACCCTAAAAATATATAACATGCATAAAAGAGGGTAAATTACAAAAACAATCCCTATAGGTGACCATTTTACAAAAGCATGCATAACTTAGGGGACCTAAGTGTAATTTCCCTTAAATTTTATATAAATACAAACTTTTTCTCTTTTTTATAATTTTCATTTTTTAAAAAAACTTCTAGAGAGAGGGTATCCCTTCTCTTTAGAAAACCAGCCATCGTTGGTTGTTGGCTTGTCCGCTGTGGGTCGCCTCCGGCCATCGTCTTCGGTGGCCGTTGGCCACCAAATTTTACCCAAAGATCCGTCTCGACACCCTCATATCATATCTGAGGTCTGTTTTCTGTGAAGGGAACTCCATCGTCGTCAAAATGGTCGAGACCCTTTGGTTTTCTTGGGCTCCTATCTCCACCGTCGGATCGTCGCGATTTCTTAGTATATTGGTCTTCTTGTCAATATGCAGCTTTTCACCATTTGGATGTTGGAAGAGAGACTCTGGTCTCTAAGAAACACCAATGGCCAAAAACAAGGTTGATTTCGTTTTCCTTCTCTCTCTCTCACTTTTTTTTGCTTTGTTTGATGTATGCTGTTGATGGATACTAGTTATTGGTTGTTGTTTGGTTTAGTGAGTGTTGATTAAGTTTGGTCAAGTGGTATGATAGTGAGGGTTTACAATGGTGGTGATGAGGATTGTAACACCCTCAACTCATACCCGACCCGGATACGAGTCCAGGATGTCACATTGACTAAACAAAACCATACTAAAAAACGATAAAACATTCAAACTTATTTATTAAAATACAATACTATACATATATTAATACAAGTTTATCAAAATAATCAGAGTATACATCACTTGACACTTTGATTACATGCCAATATTAATTTACATAATAAAAGGACCTACTGCTCAAGTTGCCTCTGATCTGATAGTTGCAGGAGTAATGTTGTATAGCTGCTTAACTTGTCTCGTCTACTTTCTTGGATCCTACGTGTGAAACATTCACACGCTAAGTCATCGACTTAGTGGGGCAATATAATAATGATAACAAAGAAATGTAATGGAAATGCCATAATTAAATGGAATGAGATAAAATCAAATGCTTAACCATGCAGTTTATATCACCATGTTATTTACCTGTAAGCATAATATATTGACATTCATGAATTCATATTAATAAGATTATTAGCCCATGATACCATACTAAGAACCTAAGGTATGTGAGTACTGTGAGTTGTGCATTATGCTGTCACCACAGCTCGTATAAATGCACCGAAGTGCCACGTAGAATCGCACCGAAGAGCCGCGTAGAATTGCACCGTAGTGCCATATAAGATTATCCCTAAGGACCACATAGAAAATTTCCTTAAGAATCATATATATATGCCAAGGATCAAGTATGTGTCTTAAAAGACCTCACACATGTTCCAAAGAATACATATATGTCCCGAAGGACCGCGTAGACCCTCTACTTTTGGCATGCCAACTATACCTATAGTTCTCATCTACATAACATGGGCTTTCACCATTCCCATAATTTATATTGTATAGACATATAATTTCCATACCTTTATCACATAAACATATCATTTTCCATCACTTTATCACATAGCTTATATAACCTTTCTTGCATATTCATGTCACTTAATGCATATAATATGAATTCGTGTCATGTATCATAATATAAAATGCGATCATGTATCAAAATATTGAATCTAGACTTATCACAAGTCTAGAACTGAATAGAATAATATATTCATGCTATGCATATGAACTCACCTATATTTCTTTGTTTTTTCCTCGATCGATCTTACGAGGCAATTGTTCTAGAACTTGTTTAGGCTCGGTATCTACAGAGTAATTCATTGATGCTAATCAGTATACTAATTAATGTATTCTAAACTATCATTTCTTGGGCTAAAAGAAAAGTCATTTTCATCTTTTAATGAAGGTAAGCATCGATGCACCACACCATGCATCGATGCATAAATCCTATTCGATGTTTATATTTAAGGGGGTGCATCGATGCACTGATGGCATTCGATGTTTGTATTTTAAAAGAGTGCATCGATGAACTTCATGTGCATCGATACACCTTGAACAATTTCTGGGATTTATCCTTGATGCATCGGTGCACATTGAATGTGCACCGATGCACATAGCCCATAAATGTCATTTTAAGCACGAAAATCTCCTTATAATATTCTCTACACTTTATATTTCACCTCCTTTTATATCCCTAACTTGCATACTCTTATCTAAACTAATTATTATCCATTCCATACTTCTAAAACTTAGAAATCCAATCTTCCATATGGAATCTAAGAATCTCACTCAAATTCCAACATGTTCAAATTTTAATTCTAACACTTCCTATTCCTTAATTAGCTTGATGACAAGTCAAATCCCACTTCTAATTCTTATTATGAACTCTATTACAAGATTTCACTTTTCTACTTCCTTTCTTTAATCCTTCATGTACTCATCATCTTATTGTTTTAAGATAATCTAAGTTTTCCTTAAGCTTATTTATCATCTAAGGATCAATAAGCAACTTTAAATTCATCAAGAATTTGATTAACAAGAAAACTCACCTTTAGCTTTGTCTTCACGGTGAAGAAGAAGAAGAGAAATCTGGAAACTTTTGCCTTCTCTACTAACTTCCACATGGTTTATTAAATAACCTTAAGTAATATTTAATTATTTCTCTTGCTAAAAGATTCATTTACCCTCTTAATTTCTCTTCTTTGCTTATCCATCCTACATGAAACATTCCCATTAAATCTTTCAACTATTCAATTTATCTACTTTGGTCACTAAATTTTAAAATTTCACAATTTGATCACTAACCCGGTATGGAGGATGTTACAAGGATGGTGATGGAAGGGCTCGATGGTTTATGTTGGGGAATGGCTAGAGGATAGTGGTCGAGAGTCTCTTTCTCACTTCTCCTCTTTTTCTTTTTTACTCTATTATTGTGAAAAAAGTGTGTATATATATATCGAATTAAAAAGAAAGAATCCGGAAAAAAAAAATTGCTTCAAACGTTTTTTTATTCTTGTTTGAAATGGGGGAGTCTTCTTCTCTTTATAATATGTCTTGGGGTTCTTTTATAACCCATTATATTTTTTGTTCTGTAATCTGTTGATTTGGAGATGTTCATAGGGCATGGTAGGGCTGCTACTTCACTTGGGAGTCTGCTAGGGTTGTTGAGATTTGGTGCAGTTACCCTGGAGTGTTGGAGATGGCAAGGCATGGTGGTGGCATGCGTGGAGTGTTGCAGTGATCAAGCTATGTCTTCAGTGGGTGACCAAACCGGGGGTGGCTCACCAATGGGCTTGTTGTAATTTGGGTTGTTGGGCCTTGAGTTGAAATTGGGTCGGCTGGGTTATAGTTCTAGGCCCAGTTGGGCATGTAATTCTGATGTGTAAGAAATAAATAAAAATAATAATAATAATAATAATAATAATGGTCCGGGCAAAAATGGGTGTCGACAACTACCCCTATTTGTCCATTCTTGTGTTAACAAGGATAGGGAAAAAATGAAGAGATAATGAGTTTTCGTACGGACGAATATGTACTTTGGAATCTAATAAGGGATATGTTCCACTGTTTCTTCAAGGTAGATCAAATTTAGAAACATTGATTCATTCCACTGTTCTTCAGGGAAGATTGAATCAATGTAGACTTGTTCCACTGTTACCCAGGGAATATCAAATCTTGAAATAGAGGTATATGTTATGCTACTTCTTGACGAAAAATCAGATGTGGGGACGTTGATTCATTCCACTATTACTCAGGGAAGATTGACTTAAGTCAGACTTGTTCCACTGTTACTCAGGGAATATCAAATCTTGAAAGAGAGATTTGTTCCACTTTTTCTTGAGGGAAAATCAGATCTGGGGACGTTGATTCATTCCACTGTTCTTTAGGAAATATTGAATTGAGACAGATTTGTTCCACTATTACTCAGGAAATATCAAATCTTGAAAGAGACGGATATGTTCCGCTTCTTCTTGAGGGAATATCATATTTGTGGACGTTGATTCATTCCACTGTTACCCAGGGAAGATTAAACATTAACCCTTGTTAGTATGGGTTTGAGAATTCAAAAACACCATACTTGAAAGTATTGGGAGGATAATATTTGGAAAGTGATTTTTCTTGTGGGAACTTGTCTTGGCACCACCAAACATGGAAATCTGGATTAGTTACTTATTCGAAAATCATTTTTTAGGAGATACTTGAATGAGAAACTTTGGAAATTGTCTTCTCATTTTTCAGAAAACCATGCGAAAACATCTTGCCCGAAGGACTTATGGATGACCCGAAGGACTTATCATCTTGCTCGAAAGGCTTATAGATGACCCAAATGATTTAAGCATCATGCTCGAAAGACTTACTGATGGCCCGAAGGACTTACCAATTTTGGAAATAGTTTACTAGGTAAGAAACTTTTTACTTTCCAAAAATTTCAATTTCGAGATTTAAATGAGAAAATTTTCTCATTTTTTGAAAAACACATGAAAACATCATGTCCGAAGGTCTTATGGATTGCCTAAAGAACTTATCATCTTGCTCGAAAGTCTTATAGATAACCCGAAGGATTTAAGAATTATGCTCGAAAGACTTACTGGCGGCCCGAAGGAATTACTAAGTAAGAAAACGTTTGCAAATCAAGCCTAGTTTTTCAAAAAATCTATCATGTTCAGAAACCTCTGAAAAAGGAGAATTAGTTTCTTTGAAAACTCATTTAAAAATACCATGTCAAGAAACCTCTGGAAATCAGACTTAGTTTCTAAAAAAAACATTAGCTGGGTAACATGCCCCACTTCAAAAATGATGATTATTATGTGAATTGGGCTCCTTAGTTCCAACTTTTCTTTCTCTTCTTTTCTTGAAAAATCTGTAAGAATTGTGTGTGTGTATGTGTATGTGTGTGTGTGTGTGTGTGTGTGTGTGTGTGTATGTATGTATGTATAAAATAATGTATGATGGAATGATATAGATCCATGAAAAATACATGTTTTCTCTATCTGTGATGGGAATGGCTACAAAAGCAATCTTCCTTCCCTTTATAATTATGTTGTCTTCACTTTTTTTGTTTTCACCAACGTGCACTCTTGAAATTCTTGACTTGTGTCAATTTCTTCTTACCCTTGCAAACCTTTTTCCTTGATAATATTGTCTTTCTCTGCTTGAACTTGTGTTAATTTTTGTTTTCATCTTTGAAAAGATGATCCACTATTTTAACCTTTGGAGACTATGTATGTCTTGTCTCCCTGTAGCGGGAAATCAAAGGTCACTGTCTGGAGCTGACTATCATAACAATTGATGGAATATCAGACTGCCTAGGAGAGCCATGAGACACATCCATGCCAAGGATGATGGTTGGAACCTTAGAAACAACTAGAATTGAAGGTGTTTGCTTAATTGTTATCCTCAAACTTAGTCCTCTAAGCTTTGCATTTATTTTTAGAAGCAAATCTGTAAGGTACTGTCATACACTTTTGTGACTATACTAAACTATAAATATCATAATTTTTCTTATCAGGTACACACAAAGGAGGAACTGTAGAGCTCCAGGAAGTTTAGATTGGATGTCCTTAAACATTTTATCCACTATATCATAGGAGAGCAGCGTCTATTCTGATTTGAATCTTGAAACACATCAAAGGGAGGGTCTATCTTAATTCCTTTCATGCCTTCATATCTAATCAAATCTTGATCAGGGCTATTTGTAACACATCATGCCAAGAAGTTTAATAATAACCCATCGTTCAATCTTAGTTGGCTCCACTAGGTTTTTTCTATTAAAATTCCATCGCCCATTCTATGGAAAGAAATCTTCACCATTATTCACTTTTAAGCTCGGGGTTATAGAAGACAACCTTCATCTCGAGTAAATTTAGAATTTATGGAAACACCACATGATTGTAACATTGGTTCAGTGCCATAATTATTGGTTCGTAAAACATTCGACAATTTATTCATCCTTTCATGTGGCTTCTGCCTAGATTTTTCAACCAGTGAAGCTTTTTGCATGGTGTTCAGAGATTTTGTATGGAGTTGCAAGGACACCGAAAAAAAAATCCCAGTGGGAATAAAAGTGGGACACTTTGGCTTACCAACATTAATGCATATGCAATCACCAGAACAATGCAATTGTATGTTGTGACAAAGGACAAAACAGTCATAGATAGTAAGCTCTGTTGTCTTGTTGAAAGTAAATGTATGCTCAATTCAATGATCTTCTATTCCTAGATAATATGGGCCTTCAAAATGCCCAAACATTTATCATTTCTTTGCTCCAACACTTATTCTAAGCATGAACTCTGTGTATGAGAGACATGTGTCGACTGCCAAGATCTACTCCAAAGAGATTGTCTTGTTTGAAAATGTTTCTCTTCTTCATTTTATTTTCAAAATTTGAAAATGTTTGATGAAGAATTTTTGAAAAATGGTGTCTCATATAATGGGCTCGCAATTGAAGCAAATTTTAAGACAAGAGTTTAGTGAATATCAAACAAGTCAACTACTCTTTTAATCTTTTAAAAAAAAATCATAGCCTATTGGAAAATGTCAAAATTACTAACAAATTTAAGGTATAAGTTGATTCTGAAAAAGGTAAGGTCTCTCAGGTTGGCCTTTTTATTATAGCATATATGGCTCTTTGGGCGTCCACTGACTTGAGGAAGTGGTTGTTATGCTCATCTTCTAGAGATACTCACTGGTTTCAAACTCTCGGGGACATATTTGGGATGTACAGAGCTTCATCAAGAGATTTGTAAGACCGCCTCTTATGTCATCGTTGCACAATTTAATATTCAAGTTGCCCTTTTAGGTTTTCAACTCGAATCTTCCTTTGGCTTCAAGACGTCATTCAAAATTTTACATCTTGAACCACCCTTTATTATTTTTTCCTATCACGCATTAAAGATTTTAGAAAAACCAATTTTTGCAAATAAAAAATTAATCCTGAGAAGCGGAATGAAATCTGAAGATAGTCTCTTTCACTTAGAAATCCATGTATGATTAGAATAGACTTTTCAGGCACGTAACATAGGCCATGGCTCACGGTTATGAAAGAAATGGATAAATAGGCCTAAAAAGTGTTTAAGAGTAATTGAATCAAGGATCAATTCATTCTGATGCTTTCAATTTTTCCTTGCTTGGCTTGGATCTTCTTGCTACCCGTCTTTTATTTTCTTTGCTTTTTATGGATCCCTCTAGACTGCCCATTTATGGGTTTTCACCCTAGATTTCATCTACATTTTCTTATTTCTTCAGCATCTCTCTCTTCTTGTTGAATCTCAATCTTTGAAATGATTGCACTTGATCAACCTTATGGCTTGAAGCTCAATGAGTCACACATCTTGAAATACTTGATTTATTTTCCTTCTCATTTTTCTTTTTCCTCTTTTTCTTTTCTTCTTATATCTTTTCTTCTTATATCTTTTCTCTTTTCTTTCTTCTTTTTCTATCTTTTTTCTTTTCTTTTTACTCTTTTTCCTTCTTCTTTTTCTATCTTTTCTTTCTCCCTTCTTTTATATATTTTTATGAATTTATTGGATGAGTATAGGACTCCAATTGCTTTGAGCACCTCATTGTCCTTTTTGTTTATTGTATTTGGAACTTCTTTTGTTGTTCTCGATTGGATTTGATATCCAAGAACTTTTCATTTGATCTTCTTTATGGTTCCTTGTTATTCATCTTTATTTCATAGAGACTTGCCCCTATAATAAAACTTAGATTGACGATCTTTACTCCTACGAGCAGATATCCTTCATCTTCCCCCCCCCCCAATGTGAATGGTGATCCTTGGTTAGGGTTAAATTGAAAGAAAAATAGTTTAAACTCAAATGGAGATAACAAGGGATATATTTCTCTTTTTGTGAAGGGATAAATGAAAAAATGTCATTCCTCATTTCATACACAGAAGTCCTTGCAAAAAGAGGTATCCCCAGGGGGATGAATATTCAGGATTAACTTTTATTTACTTGAAAACAATGTAATTAATGCATGATAGAATTATTTAAATTATTCCTTTTATTTCTTCTTCTTCTCGCTTCGAGCATGCCCTAATTATTCGAGTTTCTCTTCAAAAAAATTGATCCATGATGCCCCATCTCGTCTCTTCTTGCAGAAAGAGACAAAAGAAAATTTTATACTTGAGGCATTCTGATTTTACTGGTATAAAGAAAAATGATGTTTTTGTGTCTGAAAAGATAAATGTGTAACTTTGAAGTCATGTATATGGGGAAATGAAGTGTTATAACCAGATCGGCTCTACCCAAGAAGGTAAAAGTATGAAATTGGTGTCTCGAAAAAGATAAAGGTATGACTTTGGAGTCTCAGATAAATGTAGTATCAAAATTTGGTTTTGGTAATAACCATGAATTATTTATAAAAAAAACAATTGTGCTTTTGGCTTTGAAGGGATATGAAAGGTTTAATTTTGCCACTTGCCAAAGATCTATAATTCTTGAAAAATTAAAAGAATCTTTAATTCATTTGATACTCAAAGAACTAACGGATAAATTTTGATTTATTACTCATAGCCTTAAAAGTAGTATAAGTTCAATCACCAAACATTTTTACAAAAAATTTAGGTAAATAAAGAAAGGAATAACAAAAACAAACTTGAACAAGACAATGCAAGTGAAGTAATGCTTCATGATGGATGAAATTATCTATTCCTAATTAAGAAGCCCCATTACTAATCAGACATGTGGGTTCTTGCTTGGATCTTCAGGGTTATTACAATCTAATGCCCCACTTGCTCATTAAAAAAACCATGACCCCGAATCAATTATATTATGTAACTTACTCTTCGACGCCCTATAGTTCTTAATGGCATTCCCCAAACTTCATATCTAGATCTCAAATCTTCTCTAGGCATGAACGGGGTGGACTCTATTTACTTTTAATATTTCTTGTCACAAGATTCTCTGCGATTTACCATCAGGATTCTGATTAATGCATGTTGAGATGCAATGTATATTGTGCAATGTATGATGTATATATGTGAATGTAAAGATGCAAAAATGAACATATGAATGTGAAAATACAGAAGTAGGAATACAAAATATGCGATGCAAATGTATGTATGTAAGAGGTTCCATTCTAAATTGACCATCTTAAAATAATTTTCATTGAACACAAGGGTTTAGGTATGTCAAACAAACTTTACATATAAGGGATATCCTTAACTTCTAATGTCTCTATTTCCTTCAGAAGCCAAGTTAACTTCCTCTCATATTAGGATATTGAGTTGTCGATCTGCTTCAATTCTCTTACAAACCCAGCTAAATCAATCAACTTGTGAGCCACATTTCATACTTGGATCATAGCTTCTTTCATGACGACGTCTTTTCCTCAATCTTATGTGTCAATTCTTGAAGTTGTAGATATTGTTGTTTATTTTTCTTTGCATAAAAATCTTTGTGGTCATGAAGTTCTCGTACAATATCTCTATAATCATCTATTAGTCTCATAAATCTCTTATTCTTGGCTCTAGCGATTTCTAGCTCGGTACCTTTCTCATGCTTATGAAGCTTTCATATTGGCTATGGACACATTCAACATCTGATTTTTGACTTGGCATCTTTGAAAATCATCCATGAATGTATTGTGTCTTTTTTTTGTAACCTGTAAATCATGAGAGGACTTATTGGCTTGACCTTCATGTGTCTTGCAATTCTTTCTCCAGTGTTCAACATCATTTTTTGGTTTAGTGGCTCATGTTGTCCACTCCTCTAGGGTATTTCCTATGCCAACATTTTTAAAGGCTTGACTGATCCATTAAAAACCATCAAGCCTAGCTTTCATCTCTCTGTTTACTTTATCATTTCAAATCCTTAAATGACAAACTTAAGCTTCGTAATTTAACAAATCTTCTTCCTCATGGATACCCCCATTGATATCCTTACCTTTGAACACTTTTGGATCTAACCTAAAAGGATAATCAGTTACAAAATTAGGTCGACCACTCATCTCGAACTCCAATACTCCATGATTCAAAAGATGTTGAACTCGATGCTTGAATGCAGTGCAATTCTCAGTGGGATGTCCTTGAGCTCCAGCATGATATTCACAATGAACATTGATATCATACCAATTTAGATATGGAAGCTTCCAAGGTTTCACATAATGCGGGGCCACCTCCCGGGCTTCTAAAAGCTTATCATACAACTCCTTATATGATAAGGGATAGGATTAAAATGTGAGCCACCTCTCAGCTTGGATTGAACTGGAGTCTTCAGATTTACTTCTCCTGATGTTGGGAGTATACTCTTAAATACCCACGATTTCTGATTGCATGGTTTCTTTTCATCTTTCTAAACTTCTATAGTTGTCAACATTTCCTTGGTATCTCCAGACAACATGTTGATGTGAATAGTGAATGTGTGTGATTCCTCAAATTGGCTAGGATTAGCTTGTTCTAAAGCAGTCATTTGTGTACTTGACATCGTAGGATTATTTTCATCTAGCTCTTTCCTTTCTCTTGAAGAAGTCTCTTTCCCCTTGGCCAAAACAATTATTATATCCATCATCTTGGACATTTGCTCTTTCATTTCTCTGATCTCCTTTTTCTCTTCATCAGACATTCAATCTTTGGGTGCATAACTCTCCAATATTCTCAGAGTCTCCTCAAGATGCCCTTCTCAAGCTGTGTTGTAGTTTACTTGATCATAAAACCATTTGTCTATCATGAAAACCTTTTACTCTGATGGCCACTCACAAATCAACACCTTTTGATTATGTCATTATCATACGATGCAAGCAAAAAGAAAAGTGGCATAAAGCCATGTTAGTACGAATAAGATAAAAATGACAAGAATTACTATAAAATCAATAATAATAAAATGAAAAAAAAAGAATGCAAATGCAAATACAAAGGTACAAGGTGTTGATTCCAAAACCAACCACTATAGGACAACCTTCACCAAACTATAAGTGTTCTTTACTCTATAGCGACGAGCTCTATTTTCTTCATTTAATTGATCTAGGCCTACAACAAGATTTGGTGTTTATCTTTATAGTTGTTGGACTTCTCAAAGTGTTGACCTACCTTTCTTCATTTTAATTCACCCATTGTGATTATGGGATCTCTAGACTTCCATTTCTGTGGGATTCTCCAAGAGGAAAGCAACCTTGATATCTCGCGAAGGATCTTCTCACTCTTGACTGAACTATCATTTGGCTATTTGATGCCATCTTGATCTTTTTTTAATGGGAATCTTCGATCAATCTTTGAGCACTTCTCTCGTCTATCAATTTATTTGTAATTCCTCACCCTTACGGAGTTGACTATCTAGTTATGGAACTCTTATGTCGATATAAAAGTCTTCTGATTTGATCAATCACTTGTGAATTAACACCTTGTTTGGTTATGATGTGAAAATGAAAATGCAAACATAAGGCAGGTAAAAATAAGATAAAACAAAAGAAATTGTTAGTATCATTTAACGAAAAAGCAGAAGAAATATTTACAAAAGGAAAATATCCTACCCAACATGGTATCTACCCTGACATGTTTTTATAATAGTTCTACCTAGGCATGTTTTCTACCCCTCATGCTTTGTTCAACATATAAATCTTAAACTCATGACATCTAGTTCGCATGCTTGTTTTAAAAAAATGAACCTAACCACATACTCTTCTAATTCTCATGTTTTTTGTAAAATAAAAAAAATAATTCGAGGAAAAGGTTAGAGTGAGTTTCCCTTTTGTTACTTTTGAAGAACAACGGAAAAAAATTTAGTATGAAATGAGTAAAGTTTCGGTATTACTAACAAGATCCTCGAATTGTCCTTTATTGGTGCCCCTTTGGGCTTGTCAAACCCTCAATCCATTTCCCCATGTCCATGCGAGGAAACTCAATGTTTCGCTTGTAAACATGAGGCATACGCACCCCACAGGTTACTTGCTAAAGCCCATATGGAGAAAAATAATTTTTCTCACGTAAGCGTAGCGTTCACCCTTACCTAACGGGATATAACACAGTTAGAAGGCTCTAAATATTTGAACGGTTATAGCGCAAGTGGGGGAAACTCACAATCCTTTGCCTCGATCCAAAAACCAACAGACTAAAACAAAAGTCAGAAATCTAAAACATGCAAATCACACATTAGTACAACTAATAAATAAAAGATGTATAATGCGATACAACAAAAACATGAGGATCAAAATTTAAATATCATTCGAATTTACCATTTTCTACTAAAAATATGATGTATAATCTATTACAACCTGACTCTCTAATGTCCCCAGTGGAGTCGCCAACCTGTCGGAACGGTCCTTAAGCTTTTTGGGGCTGTTTCGGGAGCGATCCAACTAAATCATGGAAAAGATTGGGTTTTAAAATAAAGAACAAATAAATAGATTTGGAGTTGTCATCGACCTTTGGGTTAGGTAGGTCGAATACCTAATAATACCTTTTAAAATAACTTTAAGAAAAATAATTTTAAAAGATAAAAAAATGATTTGCGTTTAACCAGAAATTCGTATTGAAAAAGGGTTCGAGAGTCGATTACACATGGGGAAGGATTAACACCCCCACAACGCCCGAAATTGGTACCTAAGCGATTATACATATCTAAATATTGAAATCGGCAAATTCAAATATACATTTAAATTATGATACTTTTTATAAAAAAAATATAAGGGTTGTTATTTTGCACAAACAATTCTAGAAATACCTTTCTTGTCAGTTAAGGGGCATTTCCATGGATTCCCCATACAAAATAACATTGCTCAAATTTTTAGATAAAACACATATATTAAATATATTAAAAAATTCATTCAAATATATAAAATGCGTTACTTTGTTCGGATAATTCTTGGAAACACACTCCTTGTCAGTTAAGGTGTGTTTCTATAAATTCCTCAAGTAAAATAATATTTGAAAATATTACAACTAGCGAGAAATTAACAAATATATAAACGATGGATCAAAACAATAAAGATGGTGATTTTAGGAATTAAACTATACAACCAATAAGAAATCAATGCAACCATTGCAAATATTTTACAAACTAGGCACTACAATCATAAATAAACCAACTTCAATCATTCAAGACTAAAATAGAAATTATTAAAGTAAGGCACTCAAATTAAAATAATCGTAAAGATAAGATAACAAGTAGAAAGGGACTAAATTGAAATAAAATAAAACAATAGCCAAATCATAATCAATCAGTGACTAAAATGCATAAATTGAAGATATCTTATCCAAATTATAATAAAATAATAAATAGAATCCAAATAGTGGCCAAAATAAAAATAATGTAAAAAAACAGTGACTAATTTCGAATAAACCAGAATAATAAGAATGACTAAATTAAAACAAGCACAAATTATAGCACAAAATTAAAGAAATAAAATAAATAGAGGACCAGTGGCTGAAATAGAAAAATGCACGTAAAGTAGAGGGACCTGGAAGAAAATAAACCAAAAAGTTAATGTTGAGAAATAAAAAGAAAAAATCATTAAATCAATCCCTAAGTATTTTTTAAAAATTAAACAATCACTACACATGACCAAAATGTAAAACACGTAAAAATTATACAGTGACTAAATAGCAAATAACCTTTAAAATATATAACATGCATAAAAGTGGTAAATTACAAAAGTAGTCCCTACATGTGATCATTTTGTAAAAACATGTATAACTTAGGGGGGCTAAGTGTAATTTCCCCTAAAGTTTTCTATAAATTCAAACTTTTTTTTCTTTTTATTATTTTCATTTCTTTTTTAATTTCTAGAGAGAGGATTTCTCTTCTCTCTAGAAAATCGACCATCGTCGGCCACTTACCCTTGTCGGCTGCCACCATCGCCGTTGGCTGTTGGCCACCAAATTTTACTAGGAGATTCATCTCGATCCTTTCGTCTCAAATCTGGGGTCCATTTTCCGTGAAGGGGACTCCATTATCGTGAAAATGGTCGATACTCTTCGGCTTTCCCAGGCTCTAATCTTCGCAGTCGGATCGTCACGATTTGGAGTATGTTGATCTTCTCATCAATATGCAGCTTTTCACTGTTCGGATGTTTGAAAGGAGGCTCCATTCTCTTGGAAACACCAATAGCCGAAAGCAAGATTGATTTCGTTTCATTCTCTCATTTTTTTCCTTTGTTTATCATATGTTGTTGATGGATATTGGTTATTGGTTGTTGTTTGGTTTAGTGAGTGTTTATTAAGGTTGGCTGAGAGGTATGAAAGTGATGGTTTGCAATGTTGGTGATGAGGATGGTGATGAAAGGGCTTAATGGTTGATGTTGGGGAATGGCTAGAGGAGAGTGGTCGATTGTCTGTTTTCTCACTTCTTCTCTCTTTTTTTTTACTCTATTATTGCAAATATATATATATATATCGAATGAAAAAGAAAGAATCCGAAAAAAAAATTTGCTCCAATCGTTCTTTTTTATTCCAGTTCGAAATGGGGGAGTCTTTTTCCCTTTACAATTTGTTTTGGGGTTTTTTTATAACCCATTATATTTGTTGTTCTGTAATCTGCTGATTTGGAGATGTTGACAGGGCATAGTGGGGCTGTTGCTTCACATGGGAGTCTGCTGGGGTTGTTGAGATTTGGTGCAGTTGCCTTGGAGTGTTGGAGATGGCCAGGCATGGTGGTGGCAGGCGTGGAGTGTTGCAGTGGTCAAGCTATGTCTGCAGTGGGTGACCAAACTGGGTTGGGCTTACCAATGGGCTTTGAGTCATATAATTCTGACTTGTAAGAAATAAAATAAAAATTATAAATATAAATATAAATAATGGTCCAGGCAAAAATGGGTGTCGACAAATGCATAATAGGTGAATCGTCTACAATGACCAGCGTAAGCAACATTGAAAGAAGACTTAATGAGTGGGGCTTGGGTGAAATCAAAGTTCATTGGCTTGGTGGAAAGGTGTTCTTACTTACCATTGAGGAAGAATATATCTTCTTATTACTGTAGGTCCTTCAATGGTCATATCTTAAATAAATCTCTACAGAGGTAAAACCTTGGTCATAAGAGTTAAAGATAGAAGAGAGGTCATCTGGGCTAGAAGTTTCTAGAGTGTCGTTGCATTGTTGGAATAGTACTACTTTGATAAGGATAGCAGAATTATGGGGGAAATTAGAAGCTTTTGGTGAGAACTTACACCATCAGTTGAATTGAAAAAAAATAATGTTGTTAGTGTTGACCAAACTAGAATAGCGTATCGATGAGGTCATGGATATAGTGTTAGGCAGCAAGACATTCCTAAGGTTTGTCGTTTTGCACGTTAAAATATTTTTTTCTTTTTGAATAAAATAAAGGAAGTTAAATATAGTATAGGGGAAGTAAGGTTCGATCCCATAGAGACTTATGAAGTTGATGAAATTCTTGGCTTTTTATTCTAACCTTTGGCTTGATTTAAGTAAAATAAATAAAATGGGGGTTTGGTTGAAGAGAAATAATAAAATTGAATTATAAAGTAAAAATATTTGAAAGAAGATTAAAGAAAACAAAGAATATAAAAAGGAAAATAAAACATGAAAAATCGATTGATTAAATTAGCCTCGTGTAATAGCTCTGACTTAAATTCTTAAGGTCATCAAAATAGATTTACCCTACGGGATTCATATCGGTTATTTTTTCTGTGATGGCAATCCATGCTACTGAAATTGTATACCGAATACCCAAGATTATCTTTGATTCCAGTTTTGGAAATTAATTTAGTCAACTTTAATTGTTGTAGATCAAGAATTGCTAAGCGCATAAATAAACCAACTCAGATTAGTTATTTCAAAAAAACCATCTCTGATCCCAATTCCCTCTATAGCAATCAATTTGCTTGTTGTGTTCCCATGAAGTCTAATGTGTTTTCCATAGGTCGATCATTCCTCCCACATATATATATATCGCGACAATAATCCAAGATCGAAGTCTATCTTTGGTTTTGAAAAATTGTTTTGATTCTATAAAAATAGGTGCAGAGAATGAAAGACAATTTTCAAAGTTACTGAACTGCTACTCAATTCTCTCATTAGAATTGAGTCGTCACTTTTACCCATGGCTTAAAAGAGAAATTAGCTAAGCATGACAAAACTCATACTTAGCATTTAAAAAAAGCTTAAAAGTAAAAATAACAAAGAAACTAAAAGAAAGAAATTTTATAAAACTAAAAAGAAAGAAATAACAAGAAAGAATTGTTTCTGAATTCAAGATATGAAAGTGGCTTACCTGAGGTGGGTATTTATACCCTTCTAAAACCCTAGAAATACTAAATATAATCCTAAGAAAATACAAAAGATAATTATTTAAATTTAAATCCTAAAACATAAATTTTAAATTGCTTGAAATGCTCAGCCGCCCGTCCACCTTCTGGAAACTGCTGACTGGACGCTGCTGATTGGGTCTTCTAGAAGTTGTTGAATCACTGCCACATCAACATTTCATGCCTACTTTTCATACCCACTATTCCAGCCTTGATTCCAGAAAAAAAAGATGTAGTTTTCGTCCCTTTTAAGCACATTTTGCAGAAGTCATTTCCCTACATAGAAAACACATAAAAACGTCTAAATCAGTAATAAAGATGAACAAACAAAAAAACATTTAAGCACAAAATGTACCACAAAATAAACACTAGTCAAATTCCCCCTCACTTATCTAATGCTTGTCATCAAGCATTTCTCAATCTACATGCTAAGAACATAGGTTGCCATTCCCTAACTCATTTCATAATTCAATTCCAACAAACCACAATTAAGCAAAGAATTGAAACTTAGAAAGCAATAAAGGCAGTTGCAAAGCTAGGAAATAATCAAAACAAGACATTCCATTGACTACTATTCTCATGATGAACAACTTGATTACATACAAAGGATTTGCTCATTCGCTCAAAGTGTTTAAGGACAAAAAAGGCTCAAGCTAAAGCAAGTCAATGCATAACCATATGCTTGTAATGTGATCTATTCTCCACCACTTAAAAACAAATTCAATGTAATAGTCAAGAGTTCTTTAATCGGGTTATAATTTGGCTAAGGTTTGGGTAGGGAAATAGGCCGAAAAGAAAGGTTTAAAATTGTTGAGACAAAGAGTCATAAAAATTGAAACAAACCACGAATAAGAATGAAGCACAAGGAAGATAATTAAAATAAAACAACCAAGGGATAATCGTTTGAATCAAGGGTCATTTTTTCTTCTTTTCTCTCTTTTTCTCTACTGTTCAAACAAAAGGGCTATTGTTTTTCTCTTTTTTTCTAAAACTTTGTTCTTTTTTCGACAGAATTTATAGAAACATTTTTCACTGTTTTGGTTGCTAGTTTTTTTTTTGGTAATTTTGGTGGTGAAAGTAAATGATCAAGGTCTCGACAAGGGTATGAAAAGAGGGATATGAATGAAAAGGCTTCGGGTTTAATTTGATGAGGTGAAAATCAAAGAAAAGGGAAAGTCGGCTCAAACTTGGTTCACTAAGGGATAAATTAAAGGGTAGGCTTTTTTATTGGGGTGGAGAAAATAGCTAATCCTAATACCTCTATCATTAAAAAACATCGAATTTATTATACATATAACCTCAAAAAGAATCGAATTCATTATACATGTAGCCTCAAAAATAATACTCGACACACACGAAGAAACAAAGAGCAAGAATGAAAAATGAATTCCCATTAGCCTCGAGTCTCACCAAAATAGGTTCAATGAATCAAGTGAATGCATCAATTCAACTAATATACCATGAAATTTCAAACATTTCGAGAAACTAGCTAGCTAAACCATTGAACCATCATGCATTCAACATTAATTCAAAGAAAAATTAGAGAATTCATCGGAAAGCAACCAAATTACTCAATAAGTCAAAGCAATCAGAAACCAATTATCCAATCATTTCAATTTCAAGCATGCAACAAGCTAGGAAAAATCTAACACACTATCCTCCCCCTCACTTAAGTCGTTTTGTCCCAAAACATAATTCGAAGTAAAAATGAAAATGAGAGGAAAAATGAATACTCCTCGATTTAGTTGAGGCTTTGTTTGATGTGATGAGCTTTTTGTAGAGCATAATGTTCGATATAAAAGCTGCCATAAGATATTGAAATTTTCTAAAAAAATTCAAGACAAAGAAAATTCTATTCCACAATTTTAATCTAAAGAAAGTAAAATTAAAGAAAGGAAAACAAGAAATCTGATGATGAAGGATTGAATTTTTTCCTCTCTTCTCTTTTTTTATTGTTCAAACCAAAACTGTACTGCAATTTTTGTTCGAACCAAACTATTTTTTTGCATAGTTTGAATCTATTTTTCTGCACAATTCAAATTTTTTACACTATTTCAAATTTGCACTGCAGTATATTTTTCTACACTGTTCGAACCAAATCCACACTGTATTTTTTGCATTGTTCAAACAGTGAAAATTTTACTTCATTTTTTCTGAATGATTCCTTGTCTGCTACCGCACGATCTCTTCACGTCTCGAAATCAGATTTTTTTGGTTTCTCGCTTTATGTTCAAGTAGAAACCTACAAAATTAAAAATGAAAATAAAATTGTTGAATAAAATTGCAAAACTAAAAAATGATTAAAAATATGGGTTGCCTCCCATAAAGAGCTATTTTTAACGTTGTTAGCTTGACGACATGTTTCAGACTACTGGTTCCGCGACAAACATTTCCACTTTGTTCATTTCCTCCATCTAAGAAATTCCTTAAGAAAAATTTAAATATTCTCATAAAGATTTCTTCGAATCTTTTCTGGAATACTGGTCACCAATGCATCTCATTTACCAAAAATTAGTTTCTTCAAACGATTCCATGATGGTTCGACTTTATCTTTGAGTAGTAAGAGCTACGGATAACTCCTGAATCACTTGTTCTTCTGCCATTATGATCTAATCTTCGTTGTTTGATTCGGTGTAGGCATCAATTTCGAACTCTATTTCAAGATCTGGATTGGTTTTCGAACTCTATTCTTGTTCTTCTTTTCTTTTTCTTTTTTTCTCGAAGTGTTTGTGCATGGAGTCTTTGGGATCTGGCTTCGATCTCTGGGTCAAAATCTAGTAATTCTCCCGAGTTTTTTCTGGTCATAAATAAAAAACTAAAGAAAAATAATCAGTAACTGTCGTTATTCCCCATATCGACGCCAATTTGACGAGTGGAATTTTCCACGTTAAAATAAATTCCTTCTTATCAAATAAAATAAAGGAAATTAAATAGATTATAGGAGAAGTAAAGGTCGACCCCACAGAGACTAAGGAAACTGATGAAATTCTTGGCTTTGGACTTTGACCTTTGGAGTGAATTTAAGTAAAATAAATAAAATGGGGGGTTGGTTTGTTGAAGAGAAATAATAAAATAGAAGTATAAAGTAAAAAATATTTGAAAGAGGATTAAAGAAAATAAAACAAAAAATAAAACCTGAAAAATCGATTAAATAAATCAGCCTCGGGTACTATCTCTGACTTAAATAATTCAGATCATCGAAAGAGATTTACCCTTCGGGATTTACATCGGTTACTTTATCAGTGACGACAATCCATGCTACTGAAATTGTATACCGAATACCCAAGACTATCTTTAATTCCGATTTTGGAAATTAATCTAGTCAACATTAATTCTTTTAGATCAAGAACCGCTAAGCGCATAAATAAACCAACTCGTATTAGTTATTTCAATAAAAACCGTCTCCTCAATTCCATCTTTAGCAATCAATTTGCTAGTTGTGTTCCCAGGAAGTCGAATGTGATTTCCATAAGTCGATCCTTCCTCCCACATATGTAACGGTGATAATAAAATGAGACAGAATTCTATCTTTGGTTTTGAAAAATTGTTTTGATTTTATAAAAATAAGTACAGAGAATGAGAGAAAAATTCCAAAGTTATTGAAGTACTAAAATCCAAAGTTATTGAAGTGTTATTCAACTCTCTCGTTAGAATTGAGTCATCACTTTTACCCGCGGCTTAAAAGAGAAATTAGCTAAGCACGATGAAAGTCATACTTAGTATTTTAAAAATAAAAGCTTGAAAGTAAAAATAACAAAAAGAAAGTAAAAGAAAGAAATTTTATAAAACTAAAAAGAAAGAAAAGACAAGAAAGAATTGTTTCTGAATTCGAGATATGAAAAAGACTTACCCGATGTGGGTATTTATAGGCATCTAAAGCCCTAGAAATACTAAAGATAATCCTAAGAAAATACAAAAGATAATTATTTAAATTTAAATCCTAAAAATAAAAAGATAAATCCTAAAACTTGAATTTTAAATTGCTTGAAATACTCAGCCTCCCATGTAACATCCCAAACTATGGGCTTGTGACTAAATTGTAAAACTTTAGAATTTGGTGATTAAAGTAAAATAGTTGAATAGTTCAAGGATTTATTTAGAGATATTTTATGAATTATTGTTAGAAATTATTAAATGAAATAAAGGGCAAAATGGTTATTTGGCATGAAAGATTGTTATTTCCCTTTATAAGATAAGGGAACCACGTGGAAAATGAAAGATTTCTCCAGAGCTTTGTTCTTCTCCAGCCGTGAGTTTCAAGAGCAAAGGTGAGTTTCTTAATTAGTTGATTATTTGTTGAATTAAGGGTTGGTTTATGATCCTTAGGTGACACTTATGCTTAAAGAAAACTTAAGTTATCTTAAAATCAAAAGATGATGGAGTTAGGAGGGATTAAAGATTAGGAGTTCTAGAATGAAATCTTGAAATAGAGTTCATAATTAGAATTAGAAGTTGGATTTGACTTGTCATCAATCTAATTAAAGAATATGAAGTGCTAGAATTGGATTTAAAACATGTTGAAATTAGAGTATAATTATTGAATGTTATGTGGAGGATTGGATTTTGATGTTAAAGAGGTATTTAATGAGTATTAATTAGTTTAAGTAGGTGTATATAAGTTAATGATATGAAAGGGGTTGAGATAAGAGATAATTGAGCTAGAATGAAGTGATTTTCGTGCATAAAATGTGAATTCTAGCTGGTGTGTGTCGGTACACATTCAACATGTACCGATACATCAAGGGTAAATTTCCAGAAAATGTTCAAAGTGTACCGATACATAGGAAGTGTATCGATACACCCCTTAAAATGAAAACATCGAATGTAATTTGTGTATCAATACATAGGTAGTGTATCGATACACATGTTAAGGAATGTACCGATGCACTATAGAGTGTACCGATACCTACCTTAATTAAAAGATGAAAGTAGCCTTTCTTTTAGTTAAGGAATGAAATATTAGAGTATACCAATTAGCATACTGATATGAAACAATGTATTATTATTTATATATAGAACGTAATTATGTTCCGAAACAATCAAAGAATTAGGATCGAATCAAAGCAAGCAAGGCTAAGGTGAGTGCATGTTAGTTATTACATGATGTTTCATGGAAATAAGACTTGCGATAAGTCTATTTCAAATAATAGGATGTATGAATTCATAATAGGAGCATATGTTTGACATGATGTTTGTGTATTAATGGTTATTGCATATGTTATATGATATACATGAGTACAGGTTAGTATAATAGTGAATGAGTATAAATGATATATGTGGTTATATATGTTACATGATTGTGTGAATACATGTCAGTGTGTTAAATCTATATGATATGATATATATATATATATATATATATATATATATATATATATTATATATATATATATATATATATATATACGACAATAGAGATATAAGGAATTGAATGACATATGTTAATATAAGAGGAAAAAGTATAAATTATATGATATAAATGATTTCATAAGAAAGTGCAATAAACTATGAGAGTATATGAAAGTGTTATATGAGTTATGTGACAATAAGCTATGAACCTACATGGTATGAATATATGCATATGTGAAATGATAAAAGAGAATGCCCATGTTATATTATATGAGAGCCATAGGTATAGTTGGCATGCCAAGAGTCAAGGGTTACCTATTTCTTTCGAGACATATGGACAGTTTACCTATGTCCTTTGGAAATATAGACAGGTTACCTATGTTCTTAAGAACATATGGATAGGTCCTTCGGGACACAGATTTCATATGCCACTTAGTGGATTTTATATGAGTTGTGGTGACAGCAGATGTGTGCACAACCTCATAGTAATCGAATACCTTAAGTTTTCAATAATGTACATGGGTTTATAAAAGATATGAAAGGATTTGTATGATTGTATGTTATCATGTTACTATTGTTTGTATTAAATCACATATGCACATGAACTAATAAATAGATAATGATAAATATATGTGGGGATATTAAATATGTTATAGAAAGGATAAGAATATGTGGTTAATAGATGAGAAGGTTAATGATTATCCATGCATATGTATTTATTTCTTGATATGTAATTTGAGATGATTGTATACGATGTGTAAAATGAAGTGAGTTGGGATAACATGATATAAAATAGTATGCATACATTGTTACATGTTATAAAGTGTATTATATGTTTTATTATGCCTCATTAAGTCTATGACTTAGAGTGTAAGCGTATTTACACGTAGGTTCCGAAGAGAAAGATGATCAAATTTAGGAGTGTGCATAGCGGCATATCTTCACTCAAAGATCATATTATAAGTAAATTCACAGTATGTATTTTATTGGGTCAAAAGTGTTGGCATATAGAAATGTGTAATCTACAAATCTCTGATCAATTTTGTAATGTTTTAAACTTAACTATGTAAATATAGCTTTTGTGTTAATAAAAGTTTAAATTTCATATAGTTTTTACGAATGTATATGCTTTGAAAAGTCAATGTGATACCTCGGACTCGTATTCGGGTCGGGTATGAGTTGGGTGATATATTTAATGGTATCAGAGCCACAGTTTAGTCGATTCTCAACATAAAACAATGTCCATAGTGTCTTAAAAAGTGTACACACCAACATAGTAGTAAGAACTTCTAATCTGATAAGAGTAATGAGTATGTTGTTTAGCTAATAAAGACATTTGGTTATTTTTTATTAGATGTTCGGACAAGATAGCTTCCGAAGTGAAGCGGAAGATGATAGATTAGCTGAGAGTGATAATTCACCTGTCCTGGCCAGGCAAGGTGAAGAACAGGCACCCTCTGGAGTGCCTGTGCAAGATCAAGAAGTCTTCTTCAGGACGTTTGACGCAATCTTGACGCGTTTCCAACCTCCTGCCTCCTCAACGCTGAGGATGAATGTTGCAAAGGAACTGAAGGGATTAGGAGCTCCAGAGTTCAAAGCTGAAGCCAAGGAAGGTCCTGTTTCTGCGGACCTTTGGCTCAACGATGTAAAGATCATGCTAGATGGACTCCACTGCTCGGATGTAGAGAAGTTAGAGGGAGTGGTCTCCTTGCTCCGTGGGCAAGCGAGAATTTGGTGAACGAATGTCACCTTTAGAATGACCAGTAATCAGGTGACATAGTCTTTATTTCTTGAAGAGTTTAAACATAAGTATATAGGAGATCAATTCATCAAACAAATGAAGCAAGAATTCTTGAGCTTGAAGCAAATGAACCACGCAGTGTATGAATATAAGTTCGAGTTTAACAAGATAAGTCGTTTCATGGCTGAATTGATTTCGACAGAGAAAGAAGTATGTGAGTGGTTTGTTGAAGGATTACGACCAAGGCTAAAAGAGATGTTGATTGTATTAAACATGTCCTCGTTTCAAGAGGTAGTAAACCGTGCTAAAGCTCTAGAGAGAGCTTAGAATGAATGGTTTGGGGAGCAAAGAGCCCAACTGTCTAAAAGAACTAGGGCTTCATCAAGGTTTACACCATCTAAGAGAGGTAGAGATACTGGTTTTGGATCTCATACAATGTCTGAATTGGTGGCATCCTCCACTAGAGAATCAAATCAGATGAGAGATAGACAGACTCAATCAGTAAGGTATGGTGATGGAAGAGCACAATAAATGCATTGTCAGACTTGTGGAATATATCATGGTGGGACGTGTAGAGTAAAATCTGGAGCTTGTTTCCGATGTGGGGAAACATGACATTTCATGAGAGATTATCTATTGGGGATAGAAGAACCTGCACAGTTAAAACAATCTGTTTCAATGTCACAAAGAGGAAGAGGCAGAAGTCAACCAGAATCTTCTACTCAATAGGAAATACGCTCCCCTACTCGAGTGTATAATCTCAAGACCATAGAAGATGGGGATGATCCAGAAATAATCACAGGTATTTGTCTATTGTATTATAAATATGTTATGATGTTGATTCATATGGGGTCTAAATACTTATATACTAGTAGTAATTGGTGAAAGAATTGGAAATTATAGTGTTAAGGGAATCCCCATCGTTCTAAGGCAGAGTAGTTCCTTTTCTACACTGACAAAATAAAGATAGAGTATGGATGTTATCAGGAAAAATATTGAAAGGGCAAGTGATGGGGACAATGTTCTGAAAGCGTTTAAGAATGTATACATCAGTAATTAGCTTATAAGACAAAGGTAGATGAAATGTTTGAATTCGAATTAAGGAAATTGTATTATGTATAAGTAAGATTAAAGGTTTGAGATGAGGAGTAATCGAGAATGAGTCATTTTGACTGGAAAGAATATATATGAAGAATTTGACAAAGGTTTAGGCTCTAGTTTGACAAAGTAATGTGATAGTGGGAATATTAGAATTAAAGGATTGGTATGTTGATGAAAATTGATGAGAGATAGAAAAGTTTAAGATGATGGAAAGGGAAAAGTGAATTGTGATTTGAGTGAGGATTTCACAAAGAATAAAGTTTGTGTATATAGTGTTAACTATCATAGTTATGAAAATACGACGAAGAGCATTGTTTAAGGATAAGTGTAAATGATAAAAAAGGGAGTTGGGAGCATAAGGAAAAGATATGATCTATGATATAAGGAGATATTGATTTATGAAGGATTAAATGGATAAGGAATTAAATGAAAAAGGGAATTTAAAAGAAAAAAAATGACAAGGGTTATATATAAGGGTGGATTATAAGAAAATGGTATAAAATGTTGTGGAAAATTGTTGATTTTGGAAAGTGTATGTCTTGATCATCTATGATAAAGAAGTAAAATTGTGTTTCATACTCAAGTAGATATAGTCAGGGAGATAAGGATTTAGTTGTATGTATTAAAGAATTTCAAATATAGTGAAAGAATTATTTTCTCTCGGTTTAAGTAGTAAAGGACAAGTATGTTATTTTTAAATGTGATGATCAAATAAAAGAAAAAGGTAAGGGAAGAATTAAAGTAACGAAAGTTAAGTTTATGATAATGCGAGAAACTAATGAAAGCGGTAATAGGAATAGGAGATGTGTGGATGATATCTTCATCTATTAGTATAGTGAAAATTCGAGGATGACTTTTCTTAAAGGAGGGGAGATTTGTAACATCTCAAACTATGGGCTAGTGACTAAATTGTAAAACTTTAGAATTTGGTGATTAAAGTAAAATAGTTGAATAGTTCAAGGATTTATTTAGAGATATTTTATGAATTATTATTAGTAATTATTAAATGAAGTAAAGGGCAAAATGGTCATTTGGCATGAAAGATTTTTATTTCCCTTTATAAGATGAGGGAACCACGTGGAAAAAGAGAGATTTCTCCATAGCTTTCTTCTTCTCTAGCTGTGAGCTTCAAGAGCAAAGGTGAGTTTCTTAATTAGTTGATTATTTGTTGAATCAAGGGTTGGTTTATGATCCTTAGGTGATACTTAAGCTTAAGGAAAGCTTAAGTTATCTTAAAATCAAAATATGATAGAGTTAGAAGGGATTAAAGATTAGGAGTTCTATAATGAAATCTTGAAATAGAGTTCATAATTAGAATTGGAAGTTGGATTTGACATGTCATCAATCTAATTAAAGAATATGAAGTGCTAGAATTGGATTTAAAACATGTTGAAATTTGAGTATAATTATTGAATGTTATGTGGAGGATTGGATTTTGATGTTAAAGAGGTATTTAATGAGTATTAATTAGTTTAATCAGGTGTATATAAGTTAATGATATAAAAAGGGTTGAGATAAGAGACAATTGAGCTAGAATGAAGTGATTTTCGTGCATAAAATGTGAAGTCTGGGCTGGTGTGTATCGGTACACATTCAACATGTATCGATACATCAAGGGTAGATTTCCAGAAAACGTTCAAAGTGTACTGACACATAGGAAGTGTATCGATACACCCCTTAAAATAAAAATATTGAATGTAATTTGTGTATCGATACACACGTTAAGGAATGTACCGATACACTATAGAGTGTACCGATACCTACCTTAAATAAAAGATGAAAGTAACCTTTATTTTAGTTAAGGAATGAAAGATTAGAGTATACCAATTAGCATACTGATATGAACCAATGTATTATTATGTAGATATAGAATGTAATTTCGTTCCGAAACAATCGAAGAATTATGATCGAATCAAAGCAAGCAAGGTTAGTATGTGTATTAATGGTTATTGCATATGTTTGACATGATGTATGTGTATTAATGGTTATTGCATATGTTATATGATATACATTAGTACAGGTTAGTATAATAGTGAATGAGTATAAATGATATATGTGGTTATATATGTTATATGATTGTGTGAATACATGTCAATGTGTTGAATCTATGTGATATGATATATATATATATATATATGACAATAGAGATATGAGAAATTGAATAACATATGTGAATATAAGAGGACAAATTATAAACTATATGATATAAATGATTTCATAAGAAAATGCAATAAACTATGAGAGTATATAAAAGTGTTATATGAGTTATGTGACAAGAAGCTATGAACCTACGTGATATGAATATATGCATATGTGAAATAATAAAAGAGAATGCCCATGTTATATGATATAAGAGCCATAGGTATGGTTGGCATGCCAAGAGTCGAGGGTTACCTATGTCTTTCGAGACTTATGGACAGTTTACCTATGTTCTTCGGGACATATGGACAGGTTACCTATGTTCTTCAGAACATATGGATAGGTCCTTCGAGACACAGATTTCATATGCCACTTAATGGATTTTATACGAGCTGTGGTGACAGCATATGTGTGCACAACCTCATAATACTTGAATACCTTGAGTTCTCAGTAGTGTACATGGGCTTATAAAAGATATGAAAGGATTTGTATGATTGTATGTTATCATGTTACTATTGTTTGTATTGAATCACATATGCACATGAACTAATAAAGAGATAATGATAAATATTTGTTGGGATATTAAATATGTTATAGAAAGGATAAGAATATGTGGTTAATAGATGAGAAGGTTAATAATGATCCATGCATATGTATTAATTTCTTGATATGTAATTTGAGATGATTGTATATGATGTGGTAAAATGAAGTGAGTTGGGATAACATGATAGAAAATAGTATGCATACATTGTTACATGTTATAAAGTGTATTATATGTTTTATTATGTCTCACTAAGTCTATGACTTAGCGTGTTAGCGTATTTACACGTAGGTTCCGAAGAGCAAGAGGATCAAATTTAGGAGTGTGCACAGTGGTGTATCTTCACTCAAAGATCAGATCATAAGTAAATTTACAGTATGTATTTTGTTGGGTCAAAAGTGTTGGCATGTAGAAATATGTAATCTACAAACGCTCTGATCAATTTTGTAATGTTTTGAACTTAACTATGTAAATATAGCTTTTGTGTTAATAAAAGTTTAAATTTCAAATAGTTTTTACAAATGTATATGCTTTGAAAATTTAATGTGACACCTCGGAATCGTATCTGGGTCGGATACGGGTTGGGGGTGTTATAGCCCATCCACCTTCTGGAAATTGTTGAGATGAAGCTACTGATTGAGTCCTCTAGAAGTTGTTAACTCATTGCCTATAACACCCCCAACCCGTACTTGACACTGATACGAATCTGAGGTGTCACATTGACATTTCAAAACATTTACTTGTATAAAATAGTGAGTAATTTAAAACTTTTATAACATATAACTTATTCAAAACATTTAGAAAACTATTCAGAGCTTATACAATGTATTCGTTTGAATACATGCCAACTAGAACTTTATATATTCAAATACATATTATTCACCTCTCTTCTGATCTGACCTTCAGTAAGGAGAACTGACCTGTCTTGCTCTACATTGCTCTTTACTCTTCTTGAAACCTACGTGTAAATCACTTACATGCTAAGTCTATGACTTAGTGAGGCAATAAACATATAATGTAAACTATAACTTGTAATCATGCATGAACAATTACTTCTATCACATCATACCCAAACATATATTCATTCATATATCAAATCCACACATGCATATAATTATCTTCTTTCCTATCATTATCATATTATTACCATTCATATTTTTATTCTCTTGTTTATATGATTCATTATGTTCATATCATATATCTTATAACATATACAATAATCACTAACACACATATATCATATCATATAATTCATATCACAAAACACATATATACATCACATACATTATATTCAATGTTATCTCTTACTAGCCCAATTACACATGTGAGAACTTAAAGTATGTGAGTAAATTGAGGTTGTGCACCACTATTTTGTCACCACAGCTCGTATAAATGTCCCGAAGGACCTATCCAGAGGTCATAAAGAATCTCGGCAACTATCCATAGGTCCCGAAGAACCTAGGTAAACTGTCTATATGTTCCTTATAACATAGGTATACTGTCCATATGTCCCGAAAGACATAGGTAATTCTGTCCATATGTTCTGTAAAACATAGGTAAACCCTCAACTCTTGGCATGCCAACTATACCACTAGCTCTCATATTACATAACATGGGCATTATCATTTATAACATTTCATATCCATTGTTCTTTCTCTTCTGTCACATACCACATGTATGTGTAACCATATATCTCATATCATATCACATGTCATATGGCTCATATCTTTCTCATGCAGTCCCATAGTTCAGTTTCATATATGTTCATATATATACATCACATAGCAAATACTTCTCATATCATTACATACAAAACCATGTTAACACATATAATCATATATACATACAATTCATGTCATTCATATATGTATAATCATATATTCATATATTCTAACATAGGAAATAGACTTGTCGCAAGTCTTGTTTTCATTTAGCACCATAAACTAACTAATATGCACTCACATGTGCCTCACTTGCTATCAATTACTCCTATGGCTTACTTTCTCTTCTTGATCAATTATAACCTTTCAATTATTACGGAACTTGCTCTCGATCGATATCTACACAATCATGTATACATATTAGCATTCTAAATACTATGATTTGATCCTTGATTTCTTAAGCTATAAGAAAGATCTACTTCTATTTTTCCTTTGAAGTGCATCGGTACACTCTGTAGTGTATCGATGCACTAATTACATTTGATATTTCAATTTCAAGGGGGGTGCATCGATGCACTAACTGTGTATCGATACACTCATGGCATTCGATGTTTCAATTTTTAAGGGGTGTATCGATGCACTTCCTGTGCATCGATGCACATTGAATTATTTCTGGAATTTGCCCTTGATACATCGGTACATATTGAATGTATATCGATGCACACTAGCCTAGAATTCCATTTCGTGCACGAAAATGCACTCAAATAAACTCAAATGCTTCATCTTTCATCCTCTTTCATGTTCTTAACTCATATGCACATGCTTAAACCAATTTATATCCATATAATCCATCTTTATCCTCAAAATTCTATCCCTCATATGTAACTCAAGAATTATACCAACTTTGCAACATGTTTTAATTCCAATTCTATTGCTTCTAACTTTTTAATTAGACCCTTGACAAGTCAAATTCAACTTCAAAATCTATTAATTCCTATTTCAATAATTCACTTAAAATCTCCTTTTACTTAATCTCTTATAACTTGTTTATTTTGGAGTTTTAAGTCACCGTAAATCTTCCCTTACTCTTTCTTATCACTCAAGAATCAAAAGAAATCATAAAATTGAAGAAACAAGCAAATTAAATCCAACTCACCTTATACATGAAGACACGGGAAGAAGAAGAAACTGAACCCCATCTCTCTAGACTTTTCTTTCCCATTTACACATGGTTATCTCTTTTATAAAGAGATAATCAAAATCTTTCTTTACAAAGACCAATTTACCCTAATCTCCTTACATATTTACCAAATAATCCTCAAAATAGTCCTAATTAAGTCTCTGAACTTTCCAATTTTTCGAAATTAGGCTTCAAATTTCCAAAACTTACATTTAAGTCACTAGTCCTTATTTTGGGATGTTACAAATCTCCCCTCCTTTAAGAAAAATTCATCCTCAAATTTTCACTGCACACATCGATAAGTACGCTACCTATACATATCTTCTAATGCTCTTTATACACATTCGTTACTTTATACATTCATCTACTGTCTCTTATCATATAAACAGTAACCATAAATTTCAATCCATTTTTGTCTTTTCTCTCCTTCTATTCTGCATTTTCCTTTGACCATTTCTAAAATTTTATCTATTGCCACTCATCACGTAGACAGTAACATCCATTTTTATCACTCAACCTCATAAATCCATCTCTAATTACCTTATAACAATTACCAAACTTGTTTTCCATCATCATTTGACCAAGAAAACAACCTTAAATCTTCTTTAAATATGATTAAACATACACTTTAAAGAATCTTTTCACATCACCTTGCACACTTTTCTTACTTCTATATCGAAATTATCATTTACACTTCCATATAACCTTTATCGTATCTGATCCTTTAAACTCAATCCTTTTCATTTCTTTATTCCATTATTCCTTTATTTGCTCAAAATTGAAATCTCCTATACACAAATCATATCTTTCCTTTTGATGTTCACATACTCTTGTCCTATCACCTATACTCATCTCTATGTACTAATCTTCATTGCATCCTCATAACTTTGATAATCCAATTTACTTATACAGAACTTCATCTTTACCATCTCTTATACTTGTATTTTCCTTCCTTAAAGCTCCATACAATTACTTTTCTCTTTATCTACATCATAGTTATCTGATCAGAATACACAACTATATTCAGATCCACATCATAATTGATTAATTTTGGTACATTTTTTATCACATACTCTGGTTAGCCAACGCTAAATCTTTCCATCTTAACTGCAAACCCTTATCATATACACACTCCTTCTTATACTCAATATTATCCCTTCCTTTCAAACTCATAAACTCTAACTTTATACATCTTATACGCTTGTCACTAATACACTTATTCTTGAACTCTTCTACCAATTCTTACTACATTATTTGATCTTTTAACGCTCTTATGGTGACACTTGTTCACCATATTCTATCTTATCCATAAAATAACAAAACGACTCCATATCACCTTTCCGATTCAAAACAGTGAAAACTTTCTATCATTATTCAGATATGATTTCAACATTCTGAAATCAACCTTTAATCTTATAAGACACTTTCTGAGATTTTCGCTCTTTATCCTGCCTGGCCAGGGCAGGTGAATTGCTATCACCATCAGATTTTTCAACCATTGATTCACTTCGACAATTTCTATAATCAAATTCTACTATATCATACAAATCTTATTCTATTAACAAGACAGCATACTCCTTACACTATCAAATCATAAATTTTTCACTTTGAGTTGGCATATACACATTTTTAAACTTCATTTGACTTAGGTTTAAGCCTAGAATCGGCTAAACCTTAGCTCTGATACCATTAAATGTAACACCCACAACCTGTACCTGACCCGGATACGAATCCGATGTGTCACATTGACATTTCAAAACATTTACTTGTATAAAATAGTGAGTAATTTAAAACTTTTATAACATATAACTTATTCAAAACGTTTATAGAACTATTCAGAGCTTATACAATATATTCTTTTGAATACATGTTAACTAGAACTTTATATATTAAAATACATATTATTCACCTCTCTTCTGATCTGACCTTCAGTAAGGAGAACTGACATGTCTTGCTCCACATTGCTCTTTACTCTTCTTGAAACCTACGTGTAAATCACTTACACGCTAAGTCTGTGACTTAGTGAGGCAATAAACATATAATGTAAACTATAACTTGTAATCATGCATGAACAATTACTGCTATCACATCATACCCAAACATATATCCATTCATATATCAAATCCATACATGCATATAATTATCTTATTTCTTATCTTTATCATTATCATATTATTACCATTCATATTTCTATTCTCTAGTTTATATGATCCATTATGTTCATATCATATATCTTATAACATATACAATAATCACTAACACACATATATCATATTATATAATTCATATCACAAAACACATATATACATCACATACATTATATTCAATGTTATCTCTTATTAGCCCATGTACACATGTGAGAACTTAAGGTGTGTGAGTACATTGAGGTTGTGCACCACATGTTGTCACCACAACTCGTATAAATGTCCCGAAGGACCTATCCAGAGGTCATAAAGAACCTCGGCAACTGTCCATAAATCCCGAAGAACCTAGGTAAACTGTCCATATGTTCCTTAGAACATAGGTATATTGTCCATATGTCCCGAAAGACATAGGTAATTATGTCCATATATTCCGTAGAACATAGGTAAACCCTCGAATCTTGGATGCCAACTATACTACTAGCTCTCATATTACATAACATGGGCATTATCATTTATAACATTTCATATCCATTGTTCTTTCGCTTCTGTCACATACCACATGTATGTGTAACCATATATCTCATATCATATCACATGTCATGTGGCTCATATCTTTCTCATGCAGTCTCATAGTTCAGTTTCATATATGTTCATATATATACATCACATAGCACATACTTCTCATATCATTACATACAAAACCATGTTAACACATATAATCATGTATACATACAATTCATGTCATTCATATACGTATAATCATATATTCATATATTCTAACATAGGAAATAGACTTGTCGCAAGTCTTGTTTCCATTTAGCACCATAAACTAACTAATATGCACTCATCTGTGCCTCACTTGCTATCAATTACTCCTATGGCTTACTTTCTCTTCTTGATCAATTATAACCTTTCAATCATTACGGAACTTGCTCTCGATCGATATCTACACAATCATGTATACATATTAGCATTCTAAATGCTATGATTCGATCCTTGATTTCTTAAACTATAAGAAAGATCTACTTCTATTTTTCCTTTGAAGTGTATCGGTACACTCTGTAGTGTATCGATGCACTAATTACATTCGATATTTCAATTTCAAGGGGGTGCATCAATGCACTAACTGTGCATCGGTACACTCATGGCATTCGATGTTTTCATTTTTAAGGGGTGTATCGATGCACTTCCTGTGCATCAATGCACATTGAATTATTTCTAGAATTTGCCCTTGATGCATCGGTACATATTGAATGTGTATCGATTCACACTAGCCCAGAATTCCATTTTGTGCACGAAAATCCACTCAAATCAACTCAAATGTTTCATCTTTCATCCCCTTTCATGTTCTTAACTCATAAACACATGCTTAAACCAATTTATATCCATATAAACCATCTTTAACCTCAAAATTCTATCCCTCATATGTAACTCAAGAATTATACCAACTTTGCAACATGTTTTAATTCCAATTCTATTGCTTCTAACTTCTTAATTAGACCATTGATAAGTCAAATTTAACTTCAAAATATATTAACTCCTTCTATTTCAATAATTCACTTAAAATCTCCTTTTACTTAATCTCTTATAACTTGTTCATTTTGGAGTTTTAAGTCACCGTAAATCTTCCCTTACTCTTTCTTATCACTCAAGAATCAAAAGAAACCATAAAATTAAAGAAACAAGCAAATTAAATCCAACTCACCTTATACATGAAGAAACAGGAAGAAGAATAATTTGAACCATATCTCTCCAGACTTTTCTTTCCCATTTACACATGGTTATCTCTTTTATAAAGAGATAATAAAAATCTTTCTTTACAAAGACCAATTTACCCTTACCTCCTTACATATTTACCAAATAATCCTCAAAATATTCCTAATTAAGTCTTTGAACTTTCCAATCTTTCAAAATTAGACTTCAAATTTCCAAAACTTACTTTTAAGTCACTAGTCCTTATTTTGGGATGTTACACTGCCACGTCAACATTTCATGCATACTTTTACACCCATTATTCCAGCCTTGATTCCATAATAAAAAAAATGCATTTTCGACCTTTTTAAGCATATTTTTCAAAAGTCATTGCCTTGCACAGAAATCACATAAAAACGTCCAAATCGGTAATAAATATGAACAAACAAAGAGAAAAATGATGTTGCTGCTAGGAAAGGGAAAAATAGGACAAATTAAATTATAGCCTTGTGGACATAACAGTAACAGTATACCCAATTCTCGAAAACCCATATACTGAAAGAGTTGCAAAATGTTGAAGAACAAATAATGGTGAAATGTGAATAGTGAGAAATTCAAAGCATCTGTGTCCATGCATTTAATTTGATATTGAAACCAACTCATCACAATTATTGACTGAATTGATGGCTATTAAAGCAAGATTGAGATTTTACTTTGGGAGGGGCTGGGGATCTCAAGGAAGACTGATTCTGGAAACAGACTGTTTGAAGGTTTTAGAGTGGATTAAAAACCCTGGTTCTTGCCTAGCCTTGTTCGATTCTATGATGAAGGAAATTTGTGCAGTGGTGGCAAATAAAAATGTTATCCTTAGGAACACTCAGAGATGTTGTAATTAGAAGGCGGATGAGCTTGCAAAGTTGGGTATGGGGTAATTATGTGTAGTTTATGTTTCTTTTTGGTTTGATTAGGAAGCTTAAGTTGTTTTAATGGTAAGCTTGTTCCAATAGAGAGTAGGTTTTTGATAAGCTGTGAATGTAGAGTGAGTTGTTCTTGAGGTTGTATTTTGGTTATGTATGGGTGTATTGGAATTTGGATGTATTTGGTTTTACAGGAATAAAATCTTGAGGTATTCTTTTCCTCCTTTCAATGTCCATCGAGCTATTTTAGTAACTTGATGGTTATAATGGGGTTTTAATGAGACCTCCCATTTTTATCCAAAAATAAATAAATAAGCAAGATATATTGCATTCCACGTGCCAACAACCTTCCAGCTGGCCACACATAGCAAGTAAAACCACATCTGCAAGCAAGCTAAAGAAATAGAAAGAAATGTAGGCTAAAAGTTAATCTAGCCCTTAACCATTAAGCACATTAATATAGCCCAAGTTTAGTCTAATGGGTTAACACTTTTAGTTTCACCCAGGTGTAACTAAACTGGCAAAACCACCTTAACAACCTGCACCAGAAACAAACTACTAGAAAACAACTTTCAGCAAGCAGCAACAATACTCAGTATTTGACATTCACCCCATTTTCAACTTCTTCCTACTAAAAGAACCTTAATCCCGATCATTCAAAGAGCACAACTGATGAAAAGAAACCACCTTTAGACGACTCTGTAGCTCTTAAAACCGTACAGTAGTCAGAGGTTTGTTAAACACATCAGTAGTCTGAAATCTAGCTGGCATATAGGAAACTCATAACACCTGATCCACCACTTTCTCCCCTATAAAATGAACTTAAAGGTCTACATGCTTGACTTTAGCTTGTAGAACGGGCTTAGCATCCATAGCAACTGTATTAGTATTATCATATCAGACAGTTGACACATGAGTAGATTAAATTCCCATATCAGCAAGCACAGCTTTGATCCAAACCAGTTCAGTCTTGGCATCAGCCAGGCTACGATATTCTACCTCTGCATTTGATCTTGAAATCGAGTGTTGCTTCTTGGAGTTCCATGACAACAAGTGATTGTCGAAAAACACGCAATGTCCCGAGACTGATCGCCTATCATCAGGATCACTACTTCGGTCAGCATACATCAATACACTATGCATACATACATACATTATATAGTAATAAATTATTCATACATTATGCATATACATCAATTCATAAATTATACATTAACTAATTATACATACATTATACATTAATTATATATAGATACATACATTATACGTTATACATACATACATACATATCAATTCAAAATATATATATATATATGTATATACGTACATACGTACGTATGTACATACATACATACATTTATTTAGTTGGTTTGATTATAATTTTATTGTAATTTTAATAAATTTAATTTTTATATTTATAATTTTTGTTAGTTTGAGTATTTGTTTAGTCACTAAATTTTTCAATCTCATGTTTCGATATTATCACAAGTAAAATCATGTTTAAATATATATTAAAATATTAAGTTAAATTATATTTAAATTGTTAATTAATTATTACACTAAAATAATAAAATAAGCTAAGATAAATAAAATAAAATAAGCTTATTGATATTTAAAGTCATTTATATAATCTAATTTGTAATCAAATAAAGTTAATAATCAATAAATGAATTAATTTTTATATTTTTCTCTCATGAGGTTTTTGCCTAGTTTTCTTTCTCATCCATCTAGTTGTTTACTAAGGTTTTGCCTTTATAATTTTCAATCTTTTTTCTTTAATCTTCTTCTGGTGTCCACGTGATTTGCAGAATAAAACTTTTCAAACATCAACAATCAAAACAAGGTATCTTTTGATTGGTGACTTTGAAGAAAGATGTCAGAATTGGAACAACCGATGGAAGAACTCAACATAGGAGATAATGAGGAAGAAACAATTTTGATCGAACAACAGGAGGACGACGCGGGGTTATCTTTTGAAAATTGTTTAGTGGGGAAACTTTTAATGACTAGTATGGTCAATTTCAGCACTATAAAAACAATGCTTGCAAACGTATGAAGACCGATTGGGGGAATCTCTATAACAGAATTGGGGGAAAGGCGTTACCTGTTCAGACTTTATCATGCAATTGATGTCGACAGAATTGAAAATGAAGGACCATGGTATTTTTATTCACATATCCTGTTAACTCATATATTACAACATAGAAACGATCCAATGCAGGTTCCGCTTCACACTGTTGATTTTTGGGTACACGTGAACGACCTACCGACAGGATTCATCTCAGAACATACGGCTCGACAACTGGGGAATTTTCTAGGCAAATTCTTAGAATATGATGCAGAGGCAGTTACATTAGGGCATAGAGGAAGCATAAGTGCAAGGGTTCGATAGGATGTTCAATTTCCTCTCAAGAGAAGGAAAAAACTAGCGCTCCCTAATGGTAAACATGTTTATGCGTCGTTTCAATATGAGAAATTACTGTTGTTTTGCTACCTGTGTGGAAAGTTAGGACAAGGTGAAGGGTTTTGTCCTACAAGATTGTTACAGAACCAAAGATCTAAGTCCACACTGGGACGCGTCTTTAAAGGCCCCACCAAGGCAAAGAGTAGTTCTGACAAGCCCTTGGTTGAGATAGGAAGGTCAATTGATCAAGTCACCTGAGGTCACGGTAAAACATAATATAAATGAGAACAGAGAGGAGACTGATGAAACACGGAATGCTGGGACACTAGGGAATGAAGGAATAAAAAATGCAGGAGAGAAACATGAGATCACATGTTGGATAAATCCCATAATCAGACGATTTAATCATAATCAGGTTTTAAAAAACGGTCCGCGACCGTGATTTCGGCTGTGATATAACGGTTTCGTCGCCGTCCGAGTTACCCGCGACGGCCGCAATAACGTTCGCGACAACTACAATAGCACCCACGACGGCCGCAATCATAATAAATCCAAAATAACTAAAAACGTGAACGCGACCGCGATTTGAAACCCTACTCATAACAAGGATGGAAAGGAAGCAGTAGCACAGTTTTGTGATGTAGATATGGTAAGCGCAGAGGAAGAAATACCGATGGAGAGGGGAAAGGGATTGAAAAGATAACGAAATGCACACCCAACAGTTTCAAGTTCACCAAGACAAGATTCCGAGGGTGTTAATGAAACGATATCGGCAGGCCTGAGAACCCAAGCCAGCCAGGAGCAATGAAACTACTTAGTTGGAACGTTCGGGGTCTGAGTTACCAACGGGCGGTCAGGCGTCTTTGACACCTGATAAAAGAAATTAACCCACTTGTAGTTTTTTTGTCTGAAACAAAACTACAGGGAACAAGGATGGCTACAATTAGGAGGGCGATGGGTTTTCTAATTGAGATTGAGGTGGAAGTGAGAGGCAGAATTGAGGGCTATGCTTAGGTTGGAGGGGTGATTATGATGTACTTCTTCGATCTTTCTCAATATCTCACCTTGATGTAGAGATTTCAGATTTGAGTGACAATACAAAATGGAGATGCATTAGATTCTATAGAGCTCTAGAGAAAAATAGAAGAGTGAGGAGAGAGTGAGGAGGGCGATCGTTTAGGGCCTAGGTTTGTAGAGGTCTATTCTTAAAAATTATGATTTTTAGAATCGGATCAGTTAGCGAATCGGTCATGCTATCGGTTCATTGGTTCGATCGGTTGAATCGGTCCGACCGGTCGAAAGAACCGGACGACGTCATAATTATTTAAAAAATTAAATAAAAATACCAAAAATATTTAATAAAAATAATTTTTTATATCACAATTCATATTCAAAGCAAGTCATAACATATATAAGTTAAAAATCATAAAATCAAGTGAAACAAAATGATTCAAATTAACTACAACATAATATTTAAGGTAAAACATATTAAATAATAAATATAATTATATAACTATAATTAAAAAATAAATTTAGGGTTAAAAAATCATAACAAAATTATATTGTTTGATTTAATTTTTTTTTAAAACAATCTCATATGACTAAGAAACATAGAAGAGCATCCCAAAAGTCTAAAGAGAAAATATGAGAACAAAACAATCTCACATTGCTAAGAAACATAGAAGCGCATCACAACTAACTTCTATAAATAATAGAGGTAATTTGGCATTCAAAATCATGGAGCCTTTTGGTGAGCATTGAGTGAACTATTCTTTCACTTCAATCAAGCTCGAATTTTAGGCTTCAATCGAGCTTCTAATTTTTTTTTAGTTCAAGCCTTTTTGAGTTCAAGTTTCAATATTATATTTCGAGTTTGAGTTGAACTTGATAATTTTTAGCTTGTGAGTTTGATTTGAGTTGAGCTTACTTTTAAAGTTTTCAAGTTCGAGTCGAGCTCAGCAATACTCAAGTTCGACTTGGCTCGTTTAACAAACGACGTTGTTTGGTTTAATTTTTTTCTAAAAAAAACAAAAATCCCGGTTTTCTCCGATTTTTTCCGGTTTTCAGCCGGTCCGGTTCGAACGGTTCAGTAGTTCTGACCAGTTCACTAATAGCGGTTCAACCGGTTTAGATTGAACCGGACTAAGCAACGGTTCCCGGTTGAACCGGTTGAACCGGCCGATCCGGTCCTATTTTCAAAACAGAGTTAAAAATATTTTTAAGTTTAATAATTTTAAAAAAAAATTAAACATCATTTTTTTTATTTCAAACACTCGGAAACATGGTAAATGTCCTTGATTTTTATAATAAACTGTAATATTGACTACTTTTGTCTTACATTACGCGTGTAATGTTCGGTGTTCACTGACACAATATAAGGGGTTCATTCTTGAGAATATTTTTAAGTTTAATAATTAAAAAAATATTTTTAAACATCATTTTTTTATTTCAAACACTCACATGATAATCCAGTGGGTCCTATTTTGATGATTGGGAAAATAATTAATTATGAACCCCACTTATCTTCTTATCATGATGTCTTGATCTAGGACCCTTAAAATGTTAGGACTGACTTGTCTTGACTGGTCATAGGAGACTTCAATGAGAACATTTATTTTCATGAAAAGCAAAGTGGATTATAAAGGAACAAAAGACAAATGAACGAGTTTCGACAGGCTTTAGAGGACTGCTCACTTGAGGACGTGGGTTATGAGGGGAGCTGGTTTACGTGGGAATAAGAATGATTGACAGAGAATAATATTAGAGAGTAGGGTTGTAAATGAGACGAGATAGATTGTGAGTTATTTGAGATTGACTCGATCAAGGCTCGATAAAAATTCGGATCAAATGGACTCGAGTCGAGCTCAACTCGAGTTTTTAACGAGTTTAAACAAGCTACTCGATGTTCGACTCGAAAAGCTCGTGAGCATCTCGAAAATATAATATATTAAGATTTTATTTTTAAAAAATAAATTAATAATAATATTAATATTTATGTATTGATTTTTTTTTTTAAATACAGTAAGATTTTATGTATTTAAGGTTTATGTTCGAGTTTAAGTTTGAGGCTTCAATCGAGTTAAGTTTAAGAAATTTTTTATTCATTTCGAGCTGTTCACGAGCTTCAGTTCAAGATTTCGAGTTCGAGTCGAGCTTGAAAATTTTAAGTTCGCGAGTTTTCGAGTTGAGTCGAGCTCCATTTCAGAGTTTTCGAATTAAGTCGAGCTCAACAATACTCGAACTCGACTCGGTTCGTTTATACCCCTATTAGAGAGAGGCTTGATAGAGCGGTAGCAAACAGTGTTTGGCTCATAAATTTTTCATTTTACAAGTCATATTTATCGCACTCAATATCGGACCATTGTCCGTTACTAATGGATACCCATGGAGATAAGAGGGAGGAGAGACATTGGCACTTCAGGTTCGAAGCTTCATGGCTCTTGGAAGAAACTTGTAAGGAAGAGGTGAATCGGTTATGGAATTTTAGTCCAGGTCCGGTGCTTGAAAAACTCCGCAGAGTGAAAGATGGTTTGGAGATATTCGAAAGACAAGAGGCTTAGTGGAAAGAGAATTCAAGCGAAGACTACAGGATTTGATTGATAGAGAACCAACTTATGGAACACTTGGAGAAATAACTAATACGAAGCTACTGTTGAACATAGAGGCATATGAATAGGAAATATACTGGGAGTAGAGAACGAGGGTGTCGTAACCGGTTTTCGTCCGGGCACGAAATATTAAAATTTGGCGGGGAAATTAATGTTTAATAAATAATTTTGAAAATAATTTAGGAGTCGCCATCGGCCTTTTGGGTCAGGTAGGTCGAATACCTAAAAATTATCTTTTAAAAGAGCTTTTAAGAAAACCATTTTTAAAAGATGAACTGATCTGCGTTTTATAACCAAAAATTCGTTCTTTTTAATAAAAAGGGATTCGTGGTCGGTTACGTTTAGGGAAGGATTAGCACCCCTACAACGCCCAAAAATTGGTACTTTTTAAATTATAAATTGTCTCTATTATTAAAATTTTAAAAAAAATTAATTTATAACCTTATTATTTCAAAATTATATATAAAAAAATATTTAAAAATATCGGAAAAGAACTTCTAGGTACCTTAAGACAGCTCTTTTCTTTGATATTGATAAGTATTAATTTAAATAATATTGTTTAATTTTTAATTTTAAAATATCAGAATAGAACATCCAGTTGTATTAAGACTGTCCTTTTCTTCGATATGGAAAATAAATAAACATTGTTAAATAAATAATGTATATATTTATAATATAGTAAAACAATAATTAAAGTAATGATTGAAAATATATTAAAATAATAAAAATTAAGTTAAAACATAACTAAACAATGATTAAAAATAAATAAAATAATAAATGTAAAATTATGAACATAACCTGAATCATCATAAAATAAAATTACTAATAGTGTAATTAATCCTTAATTAATTAATCAGTGATTAAAATAAAATTTATCAAAGTTTAAAGGCTCTATCTCGAATAAATAAAACTTTAAGTGCTAAAATGTAATTTAGCCTTATTTAATTAATCGGATTAAAATAAACGTTAATAAAATTATAAGGTACTAAATCAGTTATTTACCCTAAATATATATATAAACTGATAATGACTAAAATGTAATAAAATAAAATTGAATGATATGATTAAAAGAATTAAAACTTGCTTTTAATGACTAATTTGTAATGTTACAAACTAGGAGTGACTGCGGAAAGGGTTTACCCATGATGGAAATTACACAGATACCCTCCCCCTTAAACGACGTCGCACGGATGAGGGTTTATAACCCTGAATGCCTGGCCCGAAGGGCCAAGCTTCTCATTTGCCTCATTTCTTTCTTTCTCAAGACGAGAGAACCAGAGTTCTCTCTGGTTTCTCTCTAGTTTCCCTCGCCGGAGGGAAACCGGCGGCCATGGGCCACCGTATTCCGCCGCCGGCCACCGTAACGGTGGTCGGAATTCACAAAAAACACCCCCAAAACGTAGATCTAAATGCCCTAAGACCGATTCCGGTCTTTGTTTTCCATAAAAGACTCCTAATCGGAGTAAATCTACAAAAATACCTTCGGTATTTTCTGTTCTCCGGCGATGTTTAGTGCTTCCGACGGTGGTCAAGGCTCCAAGGGTAAGTTTCTTTTCTTCTTTCTTTGTTTTCTATTTTTTTTTCTGGTTGTTGGTTGCTGTTCGTTTGTGTTCTTTTCCTCCTCTGTTTTTTTTCGTTCTGTTTTTTTTCGTTCTCTGCCGTCTGTGGCTGTCTCCTCTTGCTTCTTTCGCAGGTATGGTGGCTTTTATAGCCACCACGAGGTTCTGTTTGGACCGGTCCCGAGAGGGATGTCTAGGTGAGTCACCATAGCTATGCTGGTGACTCACCATGGAGCTCGATTTGGGCTGCCATCTGGTGTTCTGGAATCTACGGCGGCGAGGTGGCGTGGCAAAAGCAGCGTCGGCAGCGACTGGTTGGACCATCTGGCAGTGGAGGCGTCGGCAGCAGCGTCTGGAAGCTGGAGAGGCAGCTTGAGCCCTCTGGAAGTGGCGGCTGGGAGCTAGGGTTTGAAAACCCTAGCTGAAATCTTACATATTGTTTAGGGTTTCTGGTTGGCTGGACCGGTTCTGGTTGGCTTGTAATTGGGCCGGTCCAGTTGTAATTATTTATTAAATAATAATAATATATAATAATAATAATATATAATATTAATAATAATAATAATAATAATAAATAATTATAATTATAATAATAATAATAATACTAATAATAATAATAATAATTTTAAATGAAAAAAATGATGTCTACAGCTGCCCCTCTTTGCTCATCCTTGTGTTAACAAGAATAGAGCAAAGACGAAAAAGACAATAATTTTTTCATTTGGCTTCTTTCGAGCAGGATGGAAATGTTTGAAAACATCATGCACTGAAGGACTTACAGATGACCCGAAGGTTTTGAAAACATCAAAAAGCTCCCGAAGGCTTTTTGAAAACATCATGCACTGAAGGACTTACAGATGACCCGAAAGCTTTGAAAACATCAAAAAGCTCCCGAAGGCTTTTTGGAAACATCATGCACTGAAGGACTTACAGATGACCCGAAAGCTTTGAAAACATCAAAAAGCTCCCGAAGGCTTTTTGGAAACATCATGCACTGAAGGACTTACAGATGACCCGAAGGCTTTGAAAACATCAAAAAAGCTCCCGAATGCTTTTTGGAAACATCATGCACTGAAGGACTTACAGATGACCCGAAGGCTTTGAAACATCAAAAAGCTCCCGAAGGCTTTTTGGAAACATCATGCACTGAAGGACTTACAGATGACCCGAAGGCTTTGAAAACATCAAAAAGCTCCCGAAGGCTTTTTGGAAACATCATGCACTGAAGGACTTACAGATGACCCGAAGGCTTTGAAAACATCAAAAAAGCTCCCGAATGCTTTTTGGAAACATCATGCACTGAAGGACTTACAGATGACCCGAAGGCTTTGAAACATCAAAAAGCTCCCGAAGGCTTTTTGGAAACATCATGCACTGAAGGACTTACAGATGACCCTAAGGCTTTGAAAACATCAAAAAGCTCCCGAATGCTTTTTGGAAACATCATGCACTGAAGGACTTACAGATGACCCGAAGGCTTTGAAACATCAAAAAGCTCCCGAAGGCTTTTTGGAAACATCATGCACTGAAGGACTTACAGATGACCCGAAGGCTTTGAAAACATCAAAAAGCTCCCGAAGGCTTTTTGGAAACATCATGCACTGAAGGACTTACAGATGACCCGAAGGCTTTGAAAACATCAAAAAAGCTCCCGAATGCTTTTTGGAAACATCATGCACTGAAGGACTTACAGATGACCCGAAGGCTTTGAAACATCAAAAAGCTCCCGAAGGCTTTTTGGAAACATCATGCACTGAAGGACTTACAGATGTGGGAAATAGTTTACTAAGTAAGAAACTATGGAAATCGTTTTCTTACTATTCAACAATTTTTTTAAAAAAGATTGAATGAAAAACTATGGAAATCGTTTTCTCATTATTTTTCAAGATAACATGTTGATTGGGTAACATGCCCTAATCTCAAGATAATGCTCATTTTTTTGTGGATTGCGTCCATCTCTTCTTCAGATGTTTGCATGATTCCTGCATTTTTGGTTTTGAATACCTTCTTCTTATAAGGTATTTTTTTTTTCTTCGTTCTTCTGAAGATCTGTAAAACTTCATGTTTGAATGCACTCAGATGTATCAATGTAATGCATTGTCTATTGTGCAAATGATGTTCTTATGAATGCATGAATGTTGATGCAATCTTCATTTGACTTCAAAGTGGTGAACTTGGTCTTCCTTCACTTCATCATTTATTGCCAGGGTTACCTCTGGATATCAGTGTAGCAACTTATGTTATCAAGCTTGCATTCATGCAGAATCATCTGATCAACTTGTATCTTTGCTGTCTTCTTTGCTTCATGAAAGTCTTAGAAGAAATGTTTCACTTGTGGAACTCTTGTTGTAGTCAAAATTATGACCCTGATGCCCGATTTTGTCTTGGATAAAACCAACTTTATTTGCTTGGACTTGTGTGTAAATCCCATAAAGCTTTCATCTTTAAAAAGAGAATCTGTCATCTTTAAAAAGAGAATCTATCATCTTTGAAGAGTGTAGATGTAGATATGCCTGACTCAGCAGGGATTAATTAGGAGAGTAGAGTCTGTTCTAATTTAACTCTTGAAACATCACAAGGAAAATTTATTCCAATTCCTTTCATGTCTCCACATATAATCAGATTTCGAACTAAACAACTCAAACCATATCATGTAAAGATGTTTAACAACAACCTATGATCTCCACTAGTTTCTTGTTGTCAAAATTTTCAGCTTTCATTGGAAAGAAATCTTCATTATATCTCACTTTTAATCTTGGGGTTGAAGAATACAAACTTCATCTTGGATCAATAAATGGAAACCATATGATAGTAACATTGGTTCAGCATCAGAATAGCAGGTTCGTAAAACATTTGACAGTGCATTCATCCTTTCCTGTAGCTTCTGCTCAGATGTTCTCAAACATTGAATCTCTTTGCCTAGTGTCCAAAGCTTTTGAATGATGTCACAAGACCATTTGAGAACAAAAACTCAGTGGGGATTCAAGTGTAATGTTGGTATGACCAAAAAGTTGGTCAAATTCACAAGATATGCTGGTGTCGAATTGAATAGGAGACACTAACTAATCTTGATATCATCTCGGGCAAAGACAAATGTAATACTGATCACATTTTCTTCTATAATGATCTTTGTAGGAAGTAGAAACACATCAGCTGTAGGATCAATGTACAGAAAGATATCCGTGGAATTTTTGCAGCTGGGGATGAAATATAAATGATAAAACCAAAATAGATGAAAACTCAGTTCATCTTGGCTAGCAATTATGATCCCAAATAACAACGGGAATAACAGTAATATAAGTGAGAGTCGAGTCTCCCTTTTCAATGTCATCAAGGAAGCAAAAAAATGATGTGAAAAACAGCTTCATAATCTCAATAGTATGGTTGAAACTATTTGCTAGGAATCTCAAAGAAATATTTTCAATTATCACCGACACACCGAAGGCCAAATTCAATGCTGAGATCTTAAGGAACTGAACCCTGGATCAAGTAGTCTACCTGAGGATCATCTTTATTCATGCAACCGAAATGTAGTTTATCAAAGAACACACTTTCTGTCTCATTGGAAATATATGTTCAAGTCAATGATCTTGACAGATGATGATGTGGGCCTTCAGCATGCCTCAACATGGGTAATACAAGCGTGCATAATGCATCGACATTCTTGATTCTGATTGAAATGGGCTTTCAGCATGCCCCAACATTTGCTTCTGATTTACTCTTAATATCTGTTTGATTGGAATATCATGATCCTCATGAGGTCTAATTTTGACAATACACTGTTGTAGGTACTTGTGGATTTATTCGTGCCCTAAATCTGTTTATCCTGAATACTCCCATTCTGGTATCACTAAACAATAATATTGTCAAGTAACTGGAGAAATTCTCTTGATATTGTCACAAACTTAAGAAGTACTCAATCATTCTGACAGAAACGTCTGAGATATATATCTTCTGAATGAGGTGACCATTTTCTGTATCTGGAGGGATTTAGTCGGATATAGTAGTAAAAATAGCTTGGTAATCCGTTCCAGGCTGACATAGTGGCTTATCATCTTTCAGTGAAGGCCATCTTTGAAATATATTTTTCTGTGGGAGAAACCAATTTATGCAAACAGTAATCTGATGCAATGGCAAGACTACATATACAATGGTACAAGCTCATCAAAAATCCGCATCCATGCAACATGTTGATCCTGATAACAACTCATCTGATTATGAAGCGATTTTTCAGGATGATTTCACAGATATTGATAGTTCTTCTGATATCGAGGAAATCATGAATTCTGATTCTGATGAGGAGAGTAAACTGTTATACTTGACAAAAATGGGACTCTCAGAGGCTGAAACTTTAAATAACCATGGAGAGATGTGGTTCAGATTCATCAATTGCAGAATTGACAGATTTTATATGTGCTGATCAAATGGCTAAGGTTACTGATGCACTTCTTATGGTAGAAGATAGGAAGCCATTATGCAATGATTCCAATTACAAGCAAAGGCGAAACTTGGGCTATGATTTGTGAAAAATGAAGAAGTAGAGGAAGCTTGAAAATAAGCTTCTTAATGAAGATGATCATGCAGTTCATCTTTCAATTCCAATGATCGGTTCTGGGGTTCCTACCGAATCAGATCAGATAACTCAAAGAACACTTCCAGAAGATGCTATTGAGTCTCCTTATTTCTACTATGAGCAAATTCATCTTCCAAATTCAATGACTGGTTCTGTCCAACCAGATTAGATAACTCAAAGAACACTTCCAGAAGATGCTATGAACAAATTCATCTTCTAAATTCAATGATTGGTTTTGCCAAACCAGATCAGATAACTCAAAGAACACTTCCAGAAGATGCTATGATCACATTAATCTTCCAAATTCAATGATTTGTTTTGCCAAACCAGATCAGATAACTCAAAGAACACTTCCAGAAGATGCTATGAACAAATTCATCTTCTAAATTCAATGATTGGTTTTGCCAAACCAGATCAGATAACTCAAAGAACACTTCCAGAAGATGCTATGAACAAATTAATCTTCCAAATTCAATGATTGGTTTTGCCAAACCAGATTAGATAACTCAAAGAACACTTCCAGAAGATGCTATGATCAAATTCATTTGTTCCATTTAATGTTTGGACTGGGATATCACAGTACTTATTCGATGTAAAGCCAGAATTTGTAGATTCGAAGCATTTTCATGCTGTCACACTGAAAATAGGCTATATTCATAATCTGCCAATTAAGAACAGAGTTTCTCTTATTCTGCTTCCTCCATGTGCTGATGCTTTTCCATTGACAAAGAAATGATGGCCTTCTTGGAATCCAAAAATAAAGTTGAACTGTTTATAAACATGTACAGGAAGTACCAAATTGACAGAAAGGATCTGTAAGGTTCTTGAAGCTTATGACAATGAACCACCTTAGAGTGTCCAGAAGTATGTTCTTAATGAGTGCTGAAAATAGAATCTAGTATGGGTTGGAAGGAATAAAGTTGCTCCACTTGAACCTGATGAGGTGGAAATACTTCTAGGTTTCCTTAAAAACCATACACAAGGATCTGTATAGAGATATGTTCCATGGTGGTACCAATGTCCTGTCTCTTTTCTCTGGGATCAATGATGCAGAAGTTGCCTTTTACTGTCTTGGCATACTTTTGAAAACAGATGTGCAAGAGCTGAATGATGATCGGTTTGGAGCAATTGATGAGTAGATTTGTCGAATTCGACCTTGTTGTCGGTGGCATCCAGCGTAACAACCTTACTTATATAAAAGGCCTATAAGGGTAGATTCTGTTCCAATGTCTTGTTCTGTGCCCTAAGTCCTCAAATTCAAATTTAGCAATCTTCTGAAGGACATAATGGATATCATCTTGTTCATGGTTTTATGATGTAATCTTCTAGAGAACATGAATTGATGGTTGGGGAAAATAATCTGTCTGGTGATGCTTATTGCCCTCAGCATGAGATAAACGATAATCTTTCTTGATGAGATGCTAATAATGTCATAGGGAGTGTCACAAGTTCAATTCTCCTGACTTTCTGGCTTCTTGGACCACTTGTCTTCAAAAATGTGAAGTGCTTCATTATTCTGGCCTCGTTCATTCTTTTCTACAACAGAGGTAGAATAAGCAACAATTGCTTCAAGGACCTTCCTCATTTGAGACTGTCCTGTTTGAAAAGGTTTTTTCCTCCTTTGTTTATTGAAGAATGAAAGACTTTTACAAAGTATTGCCCTTCTTAGGTTCACAATAGAATCAGATCATAAACAATGAGTTTAATAAATATCAAATAAATCAACTACACTTTTAAATCATTCAAAAATAATAGTCCTATGGCAAGTGTCAAAATTATTGACTGATTTGAGGTGTAGGTTGATTTTGGTAAAGTAGGTTCTTTCAAGTTGGTTCAGTATGTCGCTTCGGGCTTCCACTAACTTGAAGAAATGGTTGTTATGCTCATCTTGTAGAGATGCTTCTCGTTTCCAGAATCTCAGGAACGTTTTTGAGATGTGTGGTGCTTTATTAAGAGCTTAAGATCGTCTCTTATGTCGTTGTTGCACCATTCAATATTCGAGTCACCTTTTCAGGTTTTCAACTCGAATCCTCCTTTGGTTCTAAGATGTTATTTAAAAATTTATATCTTGAACCCTCCTTTTATCATTTTTCATATCATGCATTAAAGATTTTAAAAACCAATTTTTGCAAATAAAAATCAATCCTGAGAGGCGGATTGAATTTTGAAGATATTCTCTTTTACTTAGAAATCTATGTATGATTAAAATGGACTTTTCAGGTACGTAACGTAGGCCATGGCTTATGGTTACGAAAGAAATGGATAAAAAGGCCCAAATAAGTGTTTAAGGGTAATCAAACCAAGGATCAATTCATTCTGATGCCATCAATCTTGCTTTGCTTGACTCGGATATGCTTTGTTGGGGATTTTTCCATCATTTGGATCCCTCTAGACTGCCAAATTTTGGATTCGTTTCCAATTTCTCATATCTTCAGCATTTCTTGCTCTTCTTGTTCGTACTTGATCAACCTTGTAACTTGAGGCTCAATAAGTCACCCATCTTGATTCAATTTTCCTCTTTTTTTTTTTTTTTCTTTGCTGGATGAGTATAATACTTCAATTGCTTTGAGCACCTCCTTTTCCTTTTTCATTTTGGAGGTTTTCCATTATTCTTGATTGGATTAATCTTCAAGCACTCTGTATTTGACATACTTTGTAGTTCAAAACTTTCATGATTCCATGGAAACTTGTAAAATGTATTAACAATCTTTATTCTTGTGAGCAAATATCCTTCACCTTGCCCCCTAATGTGGAGGGTGATCCTTGGTTAGGGTTGAATCAGAAGAAAAATTATTCAGGCTCAAGTGGGGACAACAAATGATATATTTATATATATTAAAGGATAAATGAAACAATGCCGTTCATCATCTCATACACAAAAACCTTTGTAAAAAGAGGTATCCACAGGGGGATGAATATTCAAGATTAACTTTATTTACATGAAAAAATGCATGATATATTTATTTCAATCAATCACTTTCCCCTTCTTCTTTGAGTATGCCCTAATCACTCGAAATTATCATCAATGAGTTGGTCCATGATGCCTCATCTCGTCTCTTCTTGCAGTAAAATTCACGAATAGTTGAAATTTTGGTTCTTTTGAGGTCTTTTGAATTATGATGGTTTTGTATTTGGATAGACAAATGTGTGACTTATAAAGTCATGTATATGGTGAAAGGTAGTATCATCAATCAAATATACCCGAAAAGGTAAACATCTGGAGTAGGTGTAAAAACAGGTGGAGACATTTCTTCAGAATCTTTGTAATGTCAGGTTTTAGTTTTGGTAATTGGCATTGGATGGGATATTAAAGATATAATTTTACCACTTGCCAATAGATCTATAACTCTTGAAAAATTAAAAGAACATTTAATCTACTTGATACTCAATAATCTCAAGATTAAAATTTGATTCCTTGCTCATTTATTTATTGCACAAAAAGCGGAGAAAGGAACAAAAACAAGTTCAAACAAGATGCTGAAAATAGAAAGTACTACAGTGGTATATAACACTTCCACTTGTTTATTTTATGATGCCTTATTACTCCTATAATGGTATGTAATAGGATCATGATTCTTTTCTTCATTTGCCCCCCCATTTCCTGATCATTTCTTGTGTCAAAACCCCTTTGTCAACAAGTATCTCAATTTCTTTTAACAATGGCCTACAATTGCCTGTAGAATGCCCTTTTACCCCCAAGTGGAAATTACAAACACTATATTGATCATAGCTATGAGCAGAAGGGTTTGATATCACTTTAGTTGATCTTGGTGTAATGTATTGACCTTTAACCAAATGAGGATACAAGTCTGAAATGGAAGTTTGGAATACTTCCAAAGTTTGTCTTGATCGCATGACTTTCTTTGGTCGATCCGAACAGTTACTTGCTCTTTTTCTTTTGCAATTGCGAGGACTCTGGATGCAACATTCATTCACATGATCAGCTTTTGCTTTTTGATCCGTCGGGCTCTTGGATGTGACTTTTGAGTTTTCTTCATTGACTACATTCTCAATTAAATCTCCACTTGTCATAAGATTCTCGAATTCAGTTGTCGGATTTGCCTGCATTAACTCGAAGAAAGGCGCTGGAAGGGAATCACGAAACATACGTGATATCTCTTCTTCTAACATGGGAGGTTGAATTTGTGCTACCACTCCTCTCCATCTTAAGGCATATTCTTGAAATCTTTCATTGGTTTTCCTTTTTACTCTTCGAAGATCCATACGTGTTGGAGCTAAGCCTTTAACATACCGATATTGTCCCAAAAATGCATCAGCTAAATCTACCCATTTCTTGATCTGTTCTTGGGTCAACTGATTGTACCAGACTACTGTTGGGCCAACAAGACTATCATGGAAAGAGTGAATTAATAGATCATCAGAACTCAAATATCCTTCCATTTTTCTGCAAAACATTCTCAAATGGATTAAGGGACAACTTGTGCCATCATATTTCTCAAAATCAGGCATTTTGAATTCATGGGGAATAATCAAATCTGGAACCAAGCTAAGCTCTCTTGCTTCTAATTCTTTGTGGTAGGCCCTAACATCTTTCATGTTTCTGATTGCTTTCTCTGTCCTCTTGACTTTCTCCTCATATTGTGAATAATTAATGAGGCTATTCTTTGGGTTCAAGTGGAATGCCCCAGGGTATATTATCTATCTCGACTCTTCAATCTGATAGCACGATTTCTCTTTAGCAATTATCTTTTCTTTATCAGATTCCATTATCTGAATAATTTGATTTGATCCATCTGATACTGAATCTGATGTTTCTTTCCTTATATCCTGAGGTAACCTTGTCAATTGTTCTAGCCACTGATCTTGTAGTCACTCATAGGATTGCTCCATTGTTTTCATGATGATAGTAAAGTAATATGAATGAATGACCTTGGTTTTACTGTTACAAAACCTTTCATTAATTATTAACATGTTTTTATAATTAAAGTACATGACAGTATAAAAATATGAAAATGCATATATGGAAAAATAAGAATGCAAAATGTGCAATTCAAAGATATAAAAAGTAAAAATACAAAATGAAAATGCACAGATACAAAATGTAAATGCATGTATGAAAAGGTGTTACTTAAGAGTGATCATCTTAGAACAGATTTTATTGAACACAAAAGCTTCAGTACATCAAACAAAACTTTTACATGTAGGGGACAACTTTCAGTCCTAACAAAACTTTACATATAGGGAATAACTTTCCCATTTTCTTCTATAAAACCAAGTTAGTTTATCAGCTTATGGGCCATATTGCTTGTATGGACTGCAGCTTCTTCCATGACATTCTGGTGTTCTTTCATCTCCTATATCAATTCTCGGAGTTGCTCATTTTCCCTTGTGAGAGAACATTTGTGTTCAAAAAGTTTTTGGACAAGATCTTCATGTATGTTGCAACTCTTTTTCAGTTTGGTGACCCCTGCTATCCACTCTTCTGGGGTGTTTCCTATACCAGCATTTTGAAAGGCTTGACTGACCTTCTGGAAGTCTTCATGTATGGTTTCCATTTTGGTGCTCAATTTATCGTTTTCAATCTTCAAATGACGTATTTGAGCTTCAAACCTCAGCAAATCTTCTTCTCTCTGGGTGCCTCTACTGATATTCTTACCTTTGAAGACTTTTGGTATTAATCTATCAGGACCCTCGGTTACTAAACTAGGTCGATCATTTACCATAAATTGTAAGGTTCCATGATCTAAAAGACTTTGGACTCGGCGTTTGAAAGCAAGACAATTCTCGATGGTATGTCCTTGAGCTCCGGAATGATATTCACAATGAACGTTGATGTCATACCAATTTGGATACGGAGGTTGGAACGGTTTTATATAATATGGATCCACTTCTCGTGCTTCAAGTAGCTTCTCATACAACTCTTTATATGATATGGGGATATTATCAAGATGAGAACCACCTTTTGTCTTGGATTGAACCTGAGTTTTAGACATCGGGAGCAGACCAAACTTTGATGATTTTTATTACATGATTTCTTCTCTTGTCTGAGAGCTTGTACAGTCGTCACCATTTCTTTGGTATCTCCAGACAATTTGTGAATACGAATAATGACTGTCTGTAATTTCTCAAATTGGTTAAGAATCGAAATCTCTTGCGTATCTGAAACTGCAGAGTTAAGTTTATTGAGCTCTCTCTCTTTCTGTGCTGGAATCTCTTTTCCTTTGGCCAAAACAGATATTTTATCCATCATCTTGGTCATCTGCTCTCTTATTTCTCGTATCTCCTTTTGCTCTTCAATGGTCATACGATCTTTGGGTGCATAACTCGCTTCTATCCTCAGAGTTTCCTTAGGATGTCTTTCTTTGGCCGCATCATATTTTATTTGATCATAAAACTTTTTGTCCATTTACAATTTCTTTCCAATATGATGAACAGTCTTTCAAGTAAACACCTTTTGGTTATGCTATGATCATGCAATGCAAACAAAGAAATGAAAAAATAAAATAGTTAGTACCAACTAATGAAAAATCTATCTATCAAGGTATAAATCTTTAACCTCATGCTTTCTAGTTCCATGCTTTGTTTGGAAAATTTAACCTAACCGCATGATTTTTAGTTCGCAGGCATTTATTCATAAAAAATAATAAAATAAAGCTAAAGCTTATTTCTCCTTTGTGTACACCTAAGGACAGAGGTTCAGTACTGTCTTATATCAGGAGGAGTTCTAAGTTTTATTACATGTAGGGTTTTAGTTCTAGGAGTAAGGTACTCGAATTGTCCTTGTTAGTGCCCCCTTGGACTGTTAACCCTCAATCCTAGTCCATTACAGACTTAAACGGACCGAGTTCAATTCGAGGGGATACATTTCTCTATGACTAACACGGAGAATAAATTCTCACGAAGACATAGAGCATATGAACCCCGAAAGTTACTTGCTAGGTCTGACACGGAGAATAAATTCTCACGAAGACGTCGCTTTCACTCCCACTTAAAAGGGACAAGCTCAATTATAGAGCTTTATGTTATGCAATGCAAGTGTTGTGTGTGAGGAGAAATGTTTAAACTTCTAACAGAAAAATAAATAACGAAATAAAATACTTACAAGTAAAATGAAACATATAAATATTATGAAAATAATAAGTAAATATAAAAATTTTGAAAAGAAAGAATTAAAAATTAAATATATGAACTTTAAATTTTTAATTAATAGAGACAATTTATAATTAATTTTAAAGTTTGACCAGGTCCCAGTGGAGTCGCCAAGCTGTCGTAACCGGTTTTCGTCCGGGCACGAAATATTAAAATTTGGCGGGGAAATTAATGTTTAATAAATAATTTTGAAAATAATTTAGGAGTCGCCATCGGCCTTTTGGGTCAGGTAGGTCGAATACCTAAAAATTATCTTTTAAAAGAGCTTTTAAGAAAACCATTTTTAAAAGATGAACTGATCTGCGTTTTATAACCAAAAATTCGTTCTTTTTAATAAAAAGGGATTCGTGGTCGGTTACGTTTAGGGAAGGATTAGCACCCCTACAACGCCCAAAAATTGGTACTTTTTAAATTATAAATTGTCTCTATTATTAAAATTTTAAAAAAATTAATTTATAACCTTATTATTTCAAAATTATATATAAAAAAATATTTAAAAATATCGGAAAAGAACTTCTAGGTACCTTAAGACAGCTCTTTTCTTTGATATTGATAAGTATTAATTTAAATAATATTGTTTAATTTTTAATTTTAAAATATCAGAATAGAACATCCAGTTGTATTAAGACTGTCCTTTTCTTCGATATGGAAAATAAATAAACATTGTTAAATAAATAATGTATATATTTATAATATAGTAAAACAATAATTAAAGTAATGATTGAAAATATATTAAAATAATAAAAATTAAGTTAAAACATAACTAAACAATGATTAAAAATAAATAAAATAATAAATGTAAAATTATGAACATAACCTGAATCATCATAAAATAAAATTACTAATAGTGTAATTAATCCTTAATTAATTAATCAGTGATTAAAATAAAATTTATCAAAGTTTAAAGGCTCTATCTCGAATAAATAAAACTTTAAGTGCTAAAATGTAATTTAGCCTTATTTAATTAATCGGATTAAAATAAACGTTAATAAAATTATAAGGTACTAAATCAGTTATTTACCCTAAATATATATAAACTGATAATGACTAAAATGTAATAAAAAAAATTGAATGATATGATTAAAAGAATTAAAACTTGCTTTTAATGACTAATTTGTAATGTTACAAACTAGGAGTGACTGCGGAAAGGGTTTACCCATGATGGAAATTACACAGATACCCTCCCCCTTAAACGACGTCGCACGGATGAGGGTTTATAACCCTGAATGCCTGGCCCGAAGGGCCAAGCTTCTCATTTGCCTCATTTCTTCTTTCTCAAGACGAGAGAACCAGAGTTCTCTCTGGTTTCTCTCTAGTTTCCCTCGCCGGAGGGAAACCGGCGGCCATGGGCCACCGTATTCCGCCGCCGGCCACCGCCGCCGGCCACCGTAACGGTGGTCGGAATTCACAAAAAACACCCCCAAAACGTAGATCTAAATGCCCTAAGACCGATTCCGGTCTTTGTTTTCCATAAAAGACTCCTAATCGGAGTAAATCTACAAAAATACCTTCGGTATTTTCTGTTCTCCGGCGATGTTTAGTGCTTCCGACGGTGGTCAAGGCTCCAAGGGTAAGTTTCTTTTCTTCTTTCTTTGTTTTCTATTTTTTTTTCTGGTTGTTGGTTGCTGTTCGTTTGTGTTCTTTTCCTCCTCTGTTTTTTTTTTCGTTCTGTTTTTTTCGTTCTCTGCCGTCTGTGGCTGTCTCCTCTTGCTTCTTTCGCAGGTATGGTGGCTTTTATAGCCACCACGAGGTTCTGTTTGGACCGGTCCCGAGAGGGATGTCTAGGTGAGTCACCATAGCTATGCTGGTGACTCACCATGGAGCTCGATTTGGGCTGCCATCTGGTGTTCTGGAATCTACGGCGGCGAGGTGGCGTGGCAAAAGCAGCGTCGGCAGCGACTGGTTGGACCATCTGGCAGTGGAGGCGTCGGCAGCAGCGTCTGGAAGCTGGAGAGGCAGCTTGAGCCCTCTGGAAGTGGCGGCTGGGAGCTAGGGTTTGAAAACCCTAGCTGAAATCTTACATATTGTTTAGGGTTTCTTGTTGGCTGGACCGGTTCTGGTTGGCTTGTAATTGGGCCGGTCCAGTTGTAATTATTTATTAAATAATAATAATATATAATAATAATAATATATAATATTAATAATAATAATAATAATAAATAATTATAATTATAATAATAATAATAATACTAATAATAATAATAATAATTTTAAATGAAAAAAATGATGTCTACAGAGGGCAAATTGGTTAAAGAGTGGGGACCAAAACACTTCTTTTTTTCACAGATTCATTTCACAATGAAAGAGACAAAACAAGATTCAATATTTAGAAAACGAGGAGGGGGTTCAAGGTAACGATGAGAGTTTCATCCAGAATTCAGCAAAGTCTTATTTCGAGAAGTTATTCACAAGTGAAACAGATGAGATAGATGATAGAATCACAATGGCTATCATATCGAGTATCACTTCGAGAATGAACGAGGTCCTGGAGATGAGTTTTAATTACAATGAGGTTACGAAAGCAGTAAACTCAATGAGCCCGTTAAAAGCATCCAGAGAAGATGGTTTAGAAGCATTTTTCTATCAACATTTTTGGCATATGGTGGGGAAAGAAGTAGCTGAGTATTGCACTGGGTTACTCGATGGCACTTATGATTTTGAGGCAATAAACCGAACACAGAGTGTTAATTCCTTCAAGAAATCTGACACAGTTTCGGCCAATAAGCCTATACAATGTAATCTATAAGATCACATCCAAAATGATGGTACATCGAATACAAGAATTCCTTCATCTTTGTATTGACGAGGCCTAGAGCCCATTTGTACCTGTAACACTCTGAATTACATGTTAGAAGTTTTAGATTTATTCGATTAGGCTTTAGAATAAAATTCCTATAGTATATGAACCATTAGATCCAAATAGATTTGATTTGGGCTTTGGATGATCCCAACGAGCTTAAAAGGGGATGATTTTAATCATGCATCAAATTAGAAAGGACTAGGTGGGTAATTAACCCATTTATTTGAATCAAAGTCAGTTCTTCATTAAGGGTTACAACTTCACCTCTGAAACACCATCTCTTTCACACCCTAACTTTGTCTCTTCTTTCTCATCTTCTTCCTCTTCAAGGTAAGTTAAAGGTCTAAGCTTTTATAGTTTTGCAAGCTTGAATCAGAATTCCAAGGTAAGATTCGTAAACTACACCTCCTAAGCTTCGAATTAAGCCCTTGCAAGGTTTGAGTGGGTTAACCAAAAATAGGTTTTAGTAGGGTTTATGAAATCTTGAGGCTTTAATCCGCTTTGGGGAAGTTTTGAATTGTAGGAATTATTTCTAGTGTTTCCTTAAGTTTTAAAATGATTTAACAACTCATTTTCAAGGGTTTGATTAGTGCAAAAGCAAGGGGAGAGCTCAAAGGATAGAGATAAGGAAAAGCCAGTCCTTGGGTGATTTAAGGACGTTATTCAGTCATTTAAGCTCAAAGTAACACGATTATAACTTGACGATACTACATATAGATCACTGTATGTGCATTTTGGTATGTTTTGCTCATGAAGACGTTAGAGTAAATCCATGGTAAAATTTGCATTTGATGCTTGCAAGTATGAAAGTTGGTACCTTTTAACCTCTAAGACACCAAAAAAGACTAAAAATGTTTTCTAGTCTTAGGGGAGTGAAAGGATAGGATTTGTAGGTGTTTTCATGCCCAAAACAGGGCCTTCTGGTTCATCGGTATTGGTACTGGAAGAACAATACCGATAATGTTCTTCGTAAGAGGCAAAAACTAAGCATGTTATAAGGGCAGTATCGATACCCCTTCAAGAAGTATCAATACTCGCGGTCCAACATCGATACTCAGAGGATACGTATCGATATTAAGACATTTTTGAAAATATCGAAGTCGTATTTGGTATCGATACTCACGAGAGTAACGATACCTAGCGTTGGGTATGGATACTCCCCATAGGAGTATCGATACCAAGAAAATTTTGAAAACATCGAAGCTATTTTTGGTATCGATACTAAGGGTATCGATACCCAAGGGTCAGTATCGATACTGTGCCACAGTGATTTTTTGGGTGTTTTGAGTTCGTATATGTTAAAAGCATTTAATCCAAGTGAAAACAAACAAGTTAACCGAAATCACACCTAGCAATCAAGCAAGTTAGGATGACATAACATTTACCTTTGTATGATGCTCAAGAAACGGCTAGGACACCCGAGTTACTCTAGCATTATGAAGATCGTCCTTTGTTTGTTAGTATCTGGATATTGTCTGTTTGGTACACATCGGATGCACGTAAATTCAAGGTCGTACCGATACGAATTCCAATACACGTAATTTTTTACCTTACCCCGACTTCTCGAGGATCCAAGGTAGACTAAGGGTTATTATTTTCGATGCACGTAAATTTCGATTCTTACCCCAAAGCTATCACGTTCTAGATAGGCTAGTGTGTTGTCTGAGATAAACGTAAATTCCTCTTACCACACTACTCGACTTATCTCATGTTTGTTATGTACTTTTTTATACTTATGACTTTGCACACCGGAATGTTCATGTAATGAATGCATGTATTATTGCATAGTTATTCTCATAGTACTGAGCTTGTGAGCTCAGCATACGGAATGTATTTCCGTACGCAGGTTAGTAGAGGGATCGTTGAGAAGTCTAACACATCAGAAAATTCCAAACCGGACGATGTGCAAAGTATGTCTTGAGTTTATTTTAGAGGGCATTTATTCTATATGAACTCTGTATTATTCGAGTTATAACTCTATTTTTATTTTTATTTAAACTTTATGGTTGTGTTATACATATTTTAGGAGACTCTCACAGTTTGTAAACTTTGATTTAAATTCTTCTACTATGATGAATAAATGATTTAGATGTTTACCAATGTTTTTAAAAATAAATTTTTGGGTTGACCATTTTGATGGTTCTGTTTGACATCGTAATCCATGGATCTTCGGGTCAGATTGGATTAGGATGTTGTATTTAATGATATAAGAACGTTCAGGTTTAGTCATTCCTTGGACACGCGGGTCAGAGTTAGTGTCTATGTGAGTGCATGCCCCTAGAGTGTCAAGAATACATAAGATTTTGGAATGACAATAGTGACCTATCTTTTCTTTCTAATTTAAGGATTCGATTATGGTTGACGATACAATTTTGGATCATGAGGTCCAAGATGAGAGTCGTGCCTCCTTAGCCGGAGATTTTGGTGACGAGTACGCCCCAAGTTCTAAGCATGAGGTGCCTATAGACGCAAGAATGGATGAGGTAAATTTCTTTTGCGGTCTGACCTCGACGCTAAGGTAGATAGTCTGTGCCATACCGAATTCGTCTGTTATGCCTCCTCCCCCACTCGTACCCCCAACTCAACCCATTATGGAACCTCAAGAGTCTTTGGTCGAGAGGCTCCATTGATATATGATGATCGAATTTTATGGATTGAGAGACGACGACCCCATCTCTGTAGATCAGTGGCTTCGGGAGATGTTTCGTACCCTTTGTCAGTTATACATGTCTCGAGCGTAAATTGGAGTGTGTCGCCACCCTTTTAAAATGTGACAAGATTGACTGGTGGGAGAACGTAGAGTTGGCGATGGAGCTAGAGCTGCCCACTTTGGATCACTTTCTGATAGAGTTCAAGGAAAAGTACATCGGTGAGGCCTACACTAACGATCTGCGTGACCAGTTTATGCACCTTACCCAAGGTAACCGGAAAGTACTTGATTATGAGAAAGAGTTCCTCAGGTTGAGCAAGTACACAGTAAAGCTCATTTTGACTGAGGCTCACCGTTGTAGGAGGTTTAAGGAGGGCCTCCACTTGGACATCCAGACTCATCTAGTAGTTTATCTTGCTCGTATCTTTACAAAGTTAACCCAACAAGCCAAAGCTGTAAAGAGGATTCTAAACAATAAAGCTCAGGTGGTGAGCGACTCAATGGGTTAGAGCCGGAGGGCTACAGAGATTGCTAAGCCATCTCAGTCATCAGCTAAGTAGGCCAGGGGCCTCTAGAGTTCAGGGAGACTGTCATCGAAGTCATCTGGATGAGCAGTTCAGAGATTGAATCATGGAGGTAAGTCTGACTCTCACAGGATAACCTTATTGTCAGCTTACAGATCTAGCACTGGAATATCAAATAGAGCACCAGATCATCTGGTGTGCCAGACTTGTGGCAAGAGGCACCCGAGGAGTTTTATCGAGCAATTAAAGGTTGCTTTAACCATAGGTCTTTGGACCACATTGTTAGAGACTACCCCTAAGCTCAGAGTTCAACTCTCATATTGTAACACCTCGAATCTTGGGTTAGTAGTTCGGGTCAACCTGAAACCTAAAGTTGAGCCCAATTAGACCTTATAAAATAGTTAGACCTGGTTTAGTGTTTTTGGGATTAAGTTGGGCCTAAGAGTTAATTGGTAAAAGATGAATATCTTATGAATTAGAAAATAGAGGGACTAAAAGTGCAATTTACCCAATTTTTAATTCAAAAACTGAAATCTTTTCTATTTTATGAGATATATGGGAACAACTCCGTATTTTTCCCACCAAACACTCATCTTCTACTTTCATCTTTTCTCTTTTCTTTTCACATCTTCAAGTTAAAGGATTTAGGACTTTAAGTTTAGTTTGGGTTAAGAAAATGTAAGATTATTAACCCTTGCCCTTCAAGCTTTATTTTAAGCTCCATTTCACTAGTTTTTATCCATAGAGGAAGAAAATGGGCATTTTAGAGTGCAGTAAGAATCTATTGATTCTAGCTACGTTTTGGATTATAAGGAGTTATTTAGAATGTATCCAACCTATAGATGGATTAGTAATCCATTTTCTTACCTTGTTTAGTGAAGGAAGTAGGAGAGACTTCCAAATCAAAAGACAAAGAAAAGTTTAGCATTGGTTGAGTTGAGAAGAGTTCTAGCCACCAAAGAAGGAATGTAACACTTTTACAACTCTTCTATACTCTTACTGAGTCATTAGAAGTTCAAAATAGTTTAAATTGTTGAGTTCAACATGATAAGAATTTTCATGGTAAAATTCTTGTTTTAGAATTATAAATGTGTTTAAAGCCTCTATTATGACCCTTGTTGATTTAATAAAACTTTAAGCATGTTTGGGGACCTCACTAAGGTCTTTGGGTTTAAAATATAGCAGTTTTAGCTAGTATGTGTCTTATGAATTATGCAAATAGAGTATCGATACTATTGGGATAGTATCGATACTTATTTTTCGTTTTGGGCAAATTCATGTATTTTTGGGCAAAAGTATCGATGCTCTTTCAAGAGTATCAAAACTTTGAGTCATAGTTTCAAAATTTCTATAAAGTTTCAAAACTTGGCAGAATAAAATGTTTAAAAGTATCGATACATATATAAAGTATTGAAACTTTTGCAGGAATCGATACTCTTAGGGGATTATCGATACTTTCAGTCTGTTTTTGGGCAAAAATGTCAGTTTTTAAGGTAATTAGATTCGAGGTACCCCAACACTTAATTTTATCATGAAATAAGACTTCAAGTTAGAATATTAATGATATTAATTACCTTTTGAAACAAGATTTATTAGGATGACATAAAAATAGCCTTGGATAATACTCAAGAAACGACCAGGACACCCAAGTTCCTTTAGAAAATGCTAGCATTATCGAAAGTATAGATTCAATCTGAATATATCCTTAAGTAAGGTTGAGGCCCTTCTGGCTAACTATGTTTGTCGATGCCTTAACACTCTTTAGAAGAAAGGGTGGGGTAATCAGGGGTATGGTTTTTGATGTAGAGAATTCTGGGGGCTATATCCAGGTTAGACTAGAGGGGTGTGTGAGCTCTAAGATGTAGAACCCTCAGCCGAATTATGATGTCTACCATAGCGTAGAGAGTGAGTATTCAAGAATACTCAGTAAAGCATTCTAAAGCACACTAGCTTGGGCGCAAGGTCCAACACTCAAGGATTGGGCTAGTAGAACATAATAGATAGTAGAACAAATATCAATAGACTTAATAGCTTGAGCATGTCATGAACACTTTTAGTATGGCTTAGTTGTTAGTGTAGTACTAGGCTAGTTAGATCAGTATTTGGAATTTGTTTCCTTACGTAGGTTAGACAAGGAGCAATCCGAGGACTTTTTGGGACCAGCAATGATCCAGACCCAGTTAGTGCAGAGTACGTCTCAGGTCATCTTTATAAAGGGCGTATATACCTGTGAACCCTTTTTATATTTTTATATGGGTCATTTTTTAGTGATGGTTTGTATGATTTGAAATAATATTTTTGTGAGCTTATGATGTAAATTATTTTTATTTAAATTATGGTTGATTCATTTTAGTGTGATTATTTACAATGGTCATTTTTTTAAAGAGAAAAAATTTAAAAGAAATTTTGGTTAACCACTCCAGTGGTTCCATGTAGCATTTTGATCTATCAATTGTGTGTTGTATTGGTTTAGGTGTTACACACATCGTCTCAGAGATATGCACCATCTGTTCAGCGAGGGTGAGGGTTCTCCAGAGGTGGCAAAGACGCGTCAGGATAGTATAGCAGAGGCACCGCCAGATCTGATACTATTCAGGAGCCCAGAGTAGCCTCGCGCCAGTATGTCATCAGAGCCCAAGAGGAGTGTGATTCTGAGGATGTGATCTCAGATATATTCATAGTATTCTCCATTCATATTACTACATCGGTAAATATGGGTTCCACCCACTCTTATGGTTGTTATGATTTCGTCTGAGAGAGGAATATTCCCACTGAAGAATTAGCAATAAGGGTTATAGTGTCTACTCCTCTAAGATTAGACATTTTGGTTGACAAGATTCATCGTTGTTTCTCTGTAGAGCTTCAGGGTGAGGTATTCTTAGTCGATTTGATGGAACTACCATTTTGGGAGTTCGATGTAATCTTAGGCATGGATTGGCTCTCCAAGCATAACGCAAGTTTGAGGTACAAGGCGAGACAACTTAAACTCTGCAAGGATGATGGGACCAAGGTAGTGATAACCAGTGGGAGTCCGGGTTGCATTACTAAAATTGTTTTAACGATCAGAGCTTAGAGGTTGTTGAGTTAGGGGAGTGAAGCCTTCTTGGCCCATGTTGTGGATACATGAGTTTATGATGATTGAAGATATTTGTACCATGTGAGAATTCTCTAACATATTTCCAGAAGATTTGCCAGGGTTACCGTCTGACCGTGAGGTCAAATTCTGCATAGAGGTCTTACTAGGTTCGACTCTGATGTCCATTGCACCTTATCGCATGGCACTAATAGAGTTGAAAGTGTTAAAGAACCAGGTTCAAGAGTTGCTTAAAAAGAGATTCATTCGATCGAGTGTTTTACCTTGGGGAGCATCATTCTTTTTTGTCAAGAAATATGATGGGTCGACAACTGAATAAGTTGACCATCAAGAATTACTACCCTCTCCCTTGAATTTATAATTCTTTCTACCAACTTAAGGGCGTATGTGTTCTCCAAGATAGTTCTGAGGTCGGGGTATTATCAGTTGAAAGCAAGAATGCCGACATTGCCAAGACCGCTTTTAGGATAATGTACAACCATTACAAGTTTCTCATAATGCAGTTCGGACTCACCAATTCCCCGACAGCATTCATGGATTTAATGAATTAGGTTTTTCATCCCTACTTGGATCAGCTTGTGGTGGTCTTCATCGATGACATTATGGTGTACTCTCAGTCCAAGGAGGAGCATGATCAGTATCTCTGTATTATTTTGTAGACGCTTAGAGAGCGTCAGTTATATGCCAAGTTTGGGAAATACGAATTTTGGTTAACCAAAGTGGAATTTTTAGGTCATGTGGTAGCAACCAATAGCATCCGGGTGGATCTCTAGAAGATTAACACAGTGTTAAAGTGGGAACCACCTAAGAATGTCACTGAGGTTCGTAGTTTCTTGGGTTTAGTAGGGTATTATCGTCGTTTCATTAAATGTTTCTCTATGATTAGGTACCTTTGAACAAATTACTTCAAAAAGTTTTTTTTATGAAACGAGAAGCACCAAGAGAGTTTTGATCAGTTGAAAGAAATCCTCACGCAAGCTCTCATTTTTATATAACCAAAATTGGGTAATGACTTCATCGTATTTAGTGATGCGTCACTAAATGGTTTGGGTTGTGTTTTGATGGAAGAAGGGAAATGGTGGCATATGCGTCTCGTCAGCTCAAACCTCACGAACAAAACTACCCACCTACGATTTAGAGCTTGTTGCAGTAGTTTTTTACATTGAAGATTTGGAGACACTATTTATTTAGGGAAAAGTATCACATCTTCATGGATCACAAGAGCCTTAAGTATCTGCTCACTCAGAAAGAGTTGAACTTGAGGCAGTGTAGATGGATAAAGTTTTTGAAGGACTACGACTATTTGATCGATTATCATCTAGGAAAAGCGAATGTCATTGCAAATACTTTAGCAGGAAGACTGTAGTGGAGTTACGAGATTTGCTAGCACATCTAAGTTTGATGGATTCGGGTTATCTTTTAGCCGAGTTGAGAGTTGAGCCCGAGCTAGTGAGCGAGGATAAGAGGTTGCAAGGTTCAGACGACTGATTAAAGGCCCAAGTAGAGCAAGTCCTCCGAGGTAAAGCCCCAGGTTTTGAGTTACGCAATGGAAGTGTAATGTACTTCCGAGGGCGTTTATGTGTGTCATCTGACAGAAAGCGTCATGACAAAATCCTTCATGAGACGCATTTTAGTCCCCTCTCCATTCATCTAGGTAGCAACAAAATGTACCAAGAGCTCTGACCATTGTATTGGTGGTCGGGCATGAAGAGAAAAGTGTCCAAATTTGTTGCCAAGTGCTTAGTGTACCAGCAAATCAAGGCGGAACGTCAGGTTCCCTCGGGTTTACTACAGTCAGTTCAGATTCAGTAATGGAATTGGGAGAGAGTGACAATGGACTTTCTAACTGATTTACCAATGACAATATGTAGGCATGATATTGTGTAGGTTATAGTGGATCGATTGACCAAATCTACTCACTTTCTTCTGGTTTGTATAGACTACCCATTAGAGAGATTAACACAGGTATACATTCGCGAGATTGTGTGATAACATAGAGTCTTTATCTCGATTATTTCTAACAGAGCTCCACGGTTCACTTCTCGATTCTGGAAAGCGTTGTATGGAGCTTTATGTACTAAATTGTATTATAGCACCACCTTTCATCCTCAAACAGACAAGCAGTTCGAGCAAGTTATTCAAATTTTATAGGATATACTTAGATACACCATTTTGGATCTCGAGGGTATTTAGGAGGATCATCTACCCTTGGTGGAAAGTACAACAACAGTTTTCAGGCAAGTATTCAGATGGCTCCGTATTAAGCCTTGTATAGAGGCAAGTGCAGAACTCCATTGTGTTAGACGGAGCTCAGTGAGGGCAAGATAGTAGGCTCTGACTTGATATGAGAAATCAAAGAGAAAGTTCAGTTGATTCAGAGTTGTTTAAAGAAGGATTCGGACTGACAGACGTTTTAATGCCAATATGAAATGCAAGGATATAGAGTTCGTAGTATGACACAAAGTATTTCTTAAGGTTTCCCCATAGAAAAAGGAACTTCGGTTTGGACGCCAAGGCCAATGGCGTGTCGTTTGGCGTTGTCCCTAGATCTTGAGCGCATCCACAATGTGTCTCACAACTCTATACTTCGAAGGTACCAATCTAATTCATCCCATGTTATTCCCCTTGAGCAAGTGGAAGTGAGACAAGACGTGACTTTCAAGGAAGAACCGATCTGAATTCTTGCTAGAGACGTTAAGGAGCTGAGGAATAAGATGATATCATTTGTGAAAATTTTGTGGATGAATCATGACATAGAGGAGGTGACATGGGAACCCGAAGAGGATATGTAGATTCAGTATCTATATCTCTTCTATTCAAGTAAATTTCAAGGATAAAAATTTTACTTAGGATGTAAGAGTTGTAACGTCCCGAATTAAGAGTTAGAAGTTTTGGAATTATTTGATTGGGCTTTAGAATAAAATTCCCATAGTATATGAAGCATTGGACCTAAATAGATTTGATTTGGGCTTTGGATGAGCCCAACAAACTTAAAAGGGATGGTTTTAATCATGCATCAAATAAGGAAGAACAAGGTGGGTAATTAACCCATTTATTTGAATCAAAATTGATTTTTTATTAAGGGTGATGACTTCACGTCTAAAACACCATCTCTTTTTCACCCTTCTTCCTCTCTTCTTTCTTATCTTCTTCCTCTCCAAGGCAAGTTAAAGGTCCAAGCTTTTTTAGTTTTGCAAGCTTGAATCAAAATTCCAAGGTAAGATTTGTAAACTACATCACCTAAACTTCAAATTGAGCCCTTATTTCCAATGTTTAAATGAGTTAACTAAAAACGGGTTTCAGTGGGTTTATGAAATATTGATTCTCTAATCTGTTTTGGGGAAGTTTTGAGTTGTCTAAATTATTTCTACTTTTTTCTAAAGTTTTAAAAAAGGGTTAACAACTTATTTTCATGGCTTTGATTAGTGCAATAACAAGGGGAGAGCTCAAAAGCTAGTCCTTAGGACATTTGAGGACATTATTCAGTCATATATGCTCAAGGTAACCGATTCTAACTTGACAATTCTGCATGTAGATCATTGTATGTGCATTTTGCTATGTTTTGCTCATGAAAGCATGCTAGAGTAAATCTATAGTAAAATTCGCATTTGATGTTTGCAAGCATGAAAGTTGGTACCTTTTAACCTCTAAAACACCAAAAAAGACTTGAAAATGTTTGCTAGTCTTAGGGGAGTGAAATAATAGGATTGTTGGGTGTTTTCATACCCAAAACAGGACATTATGGTCCGTCGGTATTGGTACTAAAAGAACAATATAGATATTGTTCTTCGTGAGAGGCAAAAACAAAGCATGTTATAAGGGCAGTATTGATACCCCTTCAAGAAGTATCGATACTCAGGATCCAACTTTGATACTCAGAGAGAGTAAGTATCGGTATTGAGATATTTTTGAAAACATCGAAGCCAAATTTGGTATCGATACTCCTATTCCAATACATTTTTCAAAAACATCGAAGTTATTTTTGGTATCGATACTCTCCCTGAGTATCGATACCTACTATGATTGTTAGGGCAATTCGACTCGTTTGGTTCAGAGGTTCGGGTATGGGTGTTTTGAGTTTGTATATGCTACAAGTATTCAATGCAAGTGAAAACAAACAAGTTAATTGAAATAACACCTAGAAATCAGCAAGTTTGGATGACATAAGATCTACCTTTGTATAATGCTCAGAAAATTGCTAGGATACCCGAGTTACTCTATAGCATTATGACGATCATCATTTGTTTATGAATATTCAGATATTTTCTGTTTGGTACACATTCGATGCATGTAAATTCTGGGTCATACCGGTACGAATTTTGATGCGTGTAAATTTTGGAAGCGTACCTTATGTTCAACTAGGTTCAGAATGTGAACTTCCAATACACGCAAATTATGGACCTTACCCTAACCTCTTGAGGATCTGAGGTAAACTAAGGGTTATAAGTTACGATGTATGTAAATTATGGTTCTTACCCCGAAGCTATCACATTCTACATAAGCTAGTTTGTTATCCGAGATGCATGTAAATCCTTCCGACCACACCACTCGGCCTATCTCATGTTTTTTATGTACTTTTGCATGTTTATGACTTTGCACACCGACATGTTCATGTAATAAATGCATATAGTTTTGCATAGTTATTCTCATGGCATTGAGTTGAGAGCTCAGCGTATGCAATGTGTTTCAATGTGCATGTTAGTAAAAGGATCGTTGAGGAGTCTTTTGCATCAATACATTTCAGATCGGACAATCTGCAGAGTATGTCTTGAGTCTATTTTAGAGGGCATGTATTCTATAGGGACCCTGTATTATTCGAGTCATAACTCTATTTCTATTTTGATTTAAACTTTATGGTCGTATTGTACTTATTTTGGGAGACTCCCATTGTAATACCTCAAATTTTGACTAGTGACTAAAATCTAAGTTCTAAAAGTTTAGTGGCTAAAGTATAAACTTTAAAAAGTTTAGGGACTGAAATTATAATTTTTAAAGTTATATATTTTAGCCTGTAAATAAATAGTTTGGATTAAAACAGAGATTTTAGTGGGAAATAAATTTTTGGTACGGGATTTGTGTTAAAAGCTATAAAGCGGTAAAGTTCGGTATTGAAATCAGATAATCGAATCGAGCTGAAATTTTACGAAAATTTGAAGGATGTTAGAAAATAGTTGAAATATTATTTTCATATTGCATATCAGAGAAAATTGGCTCCGAACAGTGCAATGTTTTAGATTTGACCGAACAGTAGAATTTTAGTGACTAAAATGCAATTTTTAAAAATTGCATGGCCAAATTCAAAATTCAAAGCCAAGTTGATTCATCTTTGACAAAGGAATATTTTAATGGAAGATAATACAATGGCATTTGATAATTTTCAAGATTTATTAAGGGTAATTTTGAGATTTTTTATTAATTGAATATTAAAGTCAATTAATTAGAAATTGACATATGTTTTATCTTTTAAATGCTAGAATATTCAAGACAATTCATCCATTTTTCAGCATTCAACGTCTTCAAGATTGAAACTCCAAGTTCTCCAAGGTAAGAATTTTTATTTGGATTTTTGAAGCTATATACTTGATTTTTGAGTTTAGCTATTAGATAGAGAACTAATCTACATGAAATTCTCTATCATTTGGTACCAAAATTTCATGGTGAAGATGATTATGTGGTGAGATTTTATGATTTGGGTTATGAAGAGTTAAGTGATTTTAAAGAATTGGTTGTAAGAATTGATGAAGAACTTAAGGATGACGTTAATGAAAACAGTTTAGATTTAGTGAGTTTGAAAATTCACCAGAAATTCTATAAAAATGATTTTTAGGTTGTTTTTATTTATTTGTGTTCGTATATCAATCTATTTTTTTAAACAAACGATGATCAATTTCAAGGTGTATATAAAAAGATATGAATTTTTAACAGAGGAAATGTCAGAAAAACGGGCAGCAGATTTTGTACAAAACAGATTTTATCAGTCAATTTTGAAAATTCACCATACATTTTACAGAATGAATTAGAAGGATTTCTTTATATGGATAGATTCGTATTCGGGTATAGTTTTCAAAGGAAGAAACGGAATTATATTCCAGTGTGTATATCAATACAGAATATTGATTCTTTAAAGGTAGTGCAAGTTGTCTGAATATGGAAAATTTAGAATTTAAGTTGAAATGGATTAGAAGAAGAAGAGTAATGTTTAAATGTTTGAGTATATTTTTGGATGTTTGGAATTGAAGTTAAATGGCAAGAGACCATTTTGAATAAATTGGAAATGTTGAGAAGAATTATAAAAGAATTCATTTTATTGGTTAGATGGTGGAATTCGAAAGGTTCCAAAACCTTGTGAATTTGTTTGCAAGTTCTTAAATGTAGAAGTATTATTTGAGTAAATTATTGAATGTTGGAAAATTTTTAGTATGCTAAATTTTGAATTAAATATTGAGTTGAGGTTGAATTATAATTTTATAAAGTTAAGTGTTGAAAATCGGAAGTTTAGGAAAGTTTGGGTTGAAATTTATAACGTTTTGAATATTGAAGAATTGATTTTAGTATTTTATTCAAGTGCTGGAATTTTAGTAATTAATGTACAACTATCATAATGGTGAAGGACCATTATGAATTAAAGGAAAAGTTGAGTTGAATTCTAGAAAGAATTTAAAATGTGTGGTTTGATTTTATAATTGGTAAAAGTTGAATAATCATGTTGGGAATAATTATTTATGGAATTAAATAAGTGTTTCGATAAGTTTGAAGTTATAATGGAGTTATGAGTTTGGTTGATATCGATTTAGTTATCGATTTTATTTTATAGATTTTCAAATGTTAAAATGAGTTTATATTAGTAAGATGATAATATATAGTTTGAACAATTTTATGTTATAATTTGGTATTTTCAGACTACGATAAATCTAGCAATTCAAACGATTCGAAAGGAAAGGAAAAAGATCGTGACTAGGATTATTTTATACAAGTTCTGTAGTGAGACAAAGGTGAGTGCAGTTTATTTATTTAATTATTTTGATCGATGATGACTTGCAATAAGTCAACCTCACATTATTTATTTCAAAGATATGAATTATGTTTTGATTATGGAATTATGTTTTGATTATGGAATTATATCTATAATATTTTTAATAAGTTTTATGATTTATTTTTGGTATGAATTGCTCATGTCACATTTTACGAATGTGAATTAAATATATTTCTGATTCTGATATGGTTTTTATCAAATGATTATGAAATGAACTAAAAAGTCCACTATATGTTATATGGAGAGTTAAAGGTACAATTGGCGTGCCATGAGGTGGAGTGATTATCTGTTCTGATTCTGATATATTGTGGTGTACCGGAGTGTACACTAGTATATATATTCTTATTTGAATGCACTTTGTGTGCATATTTTTATTTCTGATATGATAGCACTGTGTGTGTTTATATGTTCCGATTCTGATGATGGCACTGAGATCTGTATTGCGCACATTCGTCTGACTCGTGTACCTTATATTCTCTTAAAATATACTTTGGGCTATAAAAATGAAAAAAGAAAGTTCTAAAAAGTGTCTGATTACAAAAGAATATATATTTTATGTTTGATCTGATTTATTATGATTTTGTGAAAATCATCAGATGATTCTTTTCATGTTTCTGATAAAGTACAGCATGAGATATCCGGTTTGAACATTCTGAAAATTTAGTCTGCTTTATTTTTAATGATTTTATATATATTTCGATATTTTATTTATTTGTTCTCACCTTTAATATTACTGCCTCACTAAGTTATACTTAGCGCGTGATGATTTTCATGCGTAGGGTCCGATTGAGATACAGACGTTTTATGAGGAGCCTTCCAAGCATCATGTGCAGATCATCTATAATACCAGTATCAGTAAGACATCGTTGAATATTTTTTTTGACTAGTAGTGGTATGTATATTTATGTTATCAATCTACTTTATCAGTTTTGACTAAATGGTTGGTAATAGTAAATTATGACCGTTTAATTTGACTATATTAGCTTATCAGTATTTTAATATGCCTAAAATTTTATAGGAAAAAATAGTATGTTTTTAAATGGTATGGAAATTCAAGTAGATAAAAATAGTTGATAAAAAGTTGAAACTATGAATGTTTAAAAAAATTAAGTAACTGTAAATAGTAACCGTTAGTCAGATTGATGTGATATCTATGACTCGTATTCTTAAATGTTTACGGGCTATGGGTGTTACTCCCAAAGTTTGTAAACTTTAATTTAAATTCAGCTACTATGATGAATGAATGATTTTGATGTTTACTAATGTTTTTAAAAAGAAACTTTTTGGTTGACCATTTCGGTGGTTTCGTATGGTATCGTAATCCATGGATCTTCGGATCGGACTAGATTATAATGTTACAGTACCAGGGAGATTAATTTCAGGCAACATTATCATTGCTTATGAACTTTTACACTCCTTAATATAGATAATATATGGAAGAAAAAGATATTTTGCGCTAAAATTATGAGTAAAGCTTATGATATGGTTGAGTGGGGTTTTGTTTGGGGAATGATGGAAAAAGTATGTTTCTTGAGAGAATGGTTAAGCAAGATTGAACGATGTGTTTTAACGGTGTCGTATGCAATGATTATGAATGGATTAATCGGTGAAACGTTTAAACCGCAAAGAGGGTTAAGGCAGGAAGATCCACTGAATCTGTACATGTTCTTATTTTGCAATAAAAATCTATAAACTTTATTTTGAATAGCTGAAGTGGAAGGAAAGCTAAAAGGGGTTAAGATTAATAGGTACGCGCCCACGGTCACTCATCTTTTATTTGCGGATGATTGTTTAATTTTTAGAGAATCAGCGGCAGGGGCAGCGAATGAATTAAAAAATTTGATTTGCACTTATGGAAAGAATTCGGGACAATCAATAAATTTTGAAAAATCAGGGGTTGGTTTTAGAACCAACATTATGACGATTTTTCTGAAAAATCATCTTTTTTTTATTATTTGTGTTAGACACAGTTAAAAAAAAATATTATGGATCTAACACTCTTTGCAGAAAGTATATGCCTATGCATCGCGCCTTACGCTGATGTGGTGCCACACCAAGTAAGGCGCGGCATATGCATCTCTCCTTCTGTTACATGTAAAGATCGAGTGTTAGTTTCGTAATTTTTTTAAAAATGGTGCCTAATATGTATTAATTTTTGTTAGCGTGATTTTTGTGTACAAACGTTAATTTTTTTATTTATTTTTTGTGTGTGCAAAAAAAATTTATGCAGTAAAATCTTTAAATCTTCTTTTGTAAATTATTTTATAACTCGGAAATTTTTTTATTTTTGTATGAAAAAATTATTGAATTTTAAAATTAATTGTTTAAAAATATAAAAAATATTAAAATAAAATTTTAATTACAATTGAGAGATCAAATGAATTATTAATCATTAATTATTATTTTTTAACAACAGTTAATAATGTTTATTTATTTTTAATAAAATTAGAATTTAATATTTATTTTATATTTTTAAAAATTAATATTAGAAAAATATTTTAAATATATAGGTGATATTTTTAGCTTTACATTATTTTTTATTGAATTTTATTCACTTTTAATTTTTTTTATTGTATTTTTATTGAATTTTAAATATATGAGTTATAATTCAAATTAATCATTTATTTTGTTATTATTCAAATTAATTAAGAAAAATTATGGTCAAATGTTTTTAAAAGAAAAGTATAAATACATACATGAAAATCTAAAGATTTTCCTTTCTTTTGTGTTACTCTCTAAACTTGTAAAAAATCAATAAAAAAAAGAATGCAAAATTAAAAAAATTCACATATATATTTAAAATATTCTTTCTAATATTAATTTTTTTTAAAATATTAAATAAATATTAAATTCTAATTTTATTAAAAATGAATAAACATTATTAACTGTTATTAAAAAATAATCATTAATGACTAATAATTCATTTGATTCTTCCATTGAAATTAAAAGTTTATTTTAATATTTTATATAATTTTAAATAATTAATTTTAAAAGTCAATATTTTTTTAAAAAATATATAAAATTTATAATTTTTTTAAATTATAAAATATTTCTTATCATCATCATCATCATTTTGTAAAAGAAATATTAGTTATACAACTTTTATAAAATTATTCATATTTTAAATTAATTACCCTCAAAATTTTTGTATACTAGATTATACGTATTATATAATTTCATACAAAAATAAAAAATTATCAAGGTATAAAATAATTTACAAAAAATATTTAAAGATTTTAATACAGAATTTTTCACGCACAAAAATTAAATAAAAAAAGGCATAATGTAAAGTCCATATTTTCTTTAACGGTAAATAATTAAAAAAAAAGTAATTTTTCTAAAAAATCGGTAACATTATCGACTCCAATAGAGATGATGTCAGACGTATTTTGGAGGTAACGAACACGACAAATCTAGAGAAGTATCTCGGTCTTCCGGCTATAGTCAGACGAAACAAAAAAACAAGCTTTTGTGCCATTGAAAGAGAACTTTCAAGAAAGAATCAACAAGTGGAGCACTTGGCTTCTTTCTCAAGGGGGAACCGAAGTTTATATAAAATCAGAGCTACAATCTCTTCTTTACGTGATGAATTGTTTCTTAATACCAAAGTCTTTGTGCAAGGAGCTATAACAAATAATATCAAGATTTTGGTGGCAAAGTCGGAGAAGAAAAGAGGCATTCACTTGGTGTACATGGGGAAAACTCAGCATGCTTAAGGACGGAGGAGGAATGGGGTTTCATGATCTAGGAAAATTCAATACCGCTATATTGGTGAAACAAGGTTGAAGAATTTTAAATCAACTGACCACATTAGTAAGCAGAGTTCTTCGGGCAAAGTACTTTTTCACAATACCAAGTTCATGAAATCCAGGTTGGGATCGCAACCATCCTACATCTGGCGAAGCATTTGGAGGGCTAAGGGCTTATTAGAGAAGGGTGTTCGTTAGAAAGTAGGCAATGGGAAATCAATCTTGATTTGGAGAGAGTTTTGGCTACCGGAGATGTTTCCAAGGGTTGAATCCGAAAGGAAGGAAGGAACAGAGTGGGTATCAGATTTAATTGATACCGACACAAAAACATGGAAAGAGGATCTAATTGTCAGAGTATTCTCAAGAGTGGATGTTGAGAAAATCAAAACTATTCCACTGTCAGGTTTCGAAGAAGAAGACACGCAAGTGTGGAGTGATGAACATGCAGGTTGCTATACAGTGAGAAGTGGGTATCGATTGTTGTTATACTCGGGGAATCCTATGGAGAATAATGTCAAGATGCTATGAAAGATATGGGATGGTAATTGTCAAAGAAAAATCAGAATTCAAATCTAGAAACATTATCAAGATTACATCCCAACCAACCAAGTCCTATACAGCCGATACATGATAAATGATCCATATTGTTCATTATGTCCTAACATAGCAGAAATGATGCAGGGGGATCCGAGACAGATGATGCTGAGCTGTTAGATTGCACGTTGATGGCGCTGAGATACCATGAGTTGGCAGATCAGCGCAAAGGCGGGAATTGATTGTGACATGTTCCTCATTGGGGTCGTTTTGAGTATGTTTCAGTCTTTTGGCCATAACTTTGGCTACAGGTATCAGAATCGCGCATAAGACCCCAATCCGGAAAGTTCTTTTCGACGCGCACGCTCTCCACATGGCCTTTTTTTCAACCTCAAATTCTGCCGTTTTCCCCTCCGAATCACTAGATTTAGTTATTTTTTTACTATTTATGGTAATATTTCGATTGTTAATTAGGAAGTCAATTTAAATCCGATTTAGGCCGGATTTTTGGGAGATTGCTTATTTTATTTCGAATTTCAATTTAGAGTGATTTTCGGGATTTTGCTATTTTTGGCAAAATTCGAATAAAGACGATTTTTTTGCTATAACAGTCCGGCTTGTGGACTGCTTTTTGCATTGTTTTGATTTTATAATATTTTATTAAACCCTAGAGACTTTTTTTCTCTGGTTTTTGGACGAATTTTCTCTTGTGAATCGTCTGTCGGAACTAGCCTACAGGATAATCACTATTCTGTCCGGCGTCAGTTGGTATCAGAGCTTCAACATCTTCTTGGGAAATTTCACCAGTTTCAATGGCTGGAGGTCGTGGTCGTGGTCGTCGTGAGCAGGTTCCGAATGAGGAAGCCCAACGCCGTGATCGCAGCGTTCAGGATGTGATGATTGCGGATTTGCAGAGGCAAGTCGCAGAATTAACCCAGCGCCTAGCGGCGCAGGATTTCGAGGATCGTGAGGCCTCTGATCACGATACCAATTCCACTTTCGAAAACCCATATCACAATCGCGCAGGATTCCGGGACGCAGGATTCCGGGAGCACCGTGGTCGGGAGGAGCGTCATGGAGACCTCGGTTTTCGGGTCGATCTCCCTGAGTTTTCTGGTACATTACAGGCCGAGGGATTCGTGGATTGGATTAATGAAGTGGAGCGTATTTTTGAATATAAGGAAGTCCCCGATCGTGTGAAAGTGAAACTGATCGCCATCAAACTCAAGGGCAGAGCATCTGCGTGGTGGGAACAGTTACGACGTTCACGAGAAAGACAGGGCAAAGCCAAGATCACTGATTGGGAGAAGATGAAAAAGAAGATGAAGGGCCACTTCCTTCCCTTCGGCTACACGCAAACCTTATTTCAGCGACTTCATGCGTTGAGGCAGGGCGCGCGATCAGTTGATGATTACACGGAGGAGTTTTACCAATTGGTCGCCCGGAACGATTTATCTGAGACGGAGGAGCAGATGGTGGCGCGATATTTGGGGGGTTTACGTCAGCCCTTGCAAGATGTCCTCAGCCTTCATTCATTGTGGAGTGTTTCGGAAGCATACCAGCGTGCACTTGCTGTTGAAAAACAGCAAAACAGGAGACCAGTGATTAGGAGCGATCACAACAGTCGACCAGTTCGCCCTCAAGAGTCCCGTCCTGCTCAGCAGCCACCTCAGGGTAATTCTAACCCTACTATTAGATGTTTTCGTTGTGGTGAACAAGGGCATAGGGCGACTGATTGCAGGAAGCCTGCTAGTCAAAAGGGCAAAAATTTGTTGATTGAGGAAAACGTGGAAGACGAGACTGAGGAGATTGGCGAACCCGTGTATGACGATGATGAGACTGATGATGTGCTGTATGGAGATGGTCATGAGACTCTGGTCGTTCGCAAGAGTCTACTTACCCCCAAGGGCGATTCAGGGGACGATTGGTTGAGAACCAATATTTTCCACACGACTTGCACAGTTGCAGCTAAAGTCTGCAAAATGATCATTGACAGCGGCAGTTGTGAGAATGTAGTGTCCGAGGAGGTTGTCCAGAAATTGCAGTTGAAGACGGACCGTCATCTTAAGCCATACAAGTTGTCATGGCTAAATAAAGACAGTGAGGTAACAGTTGATAGGCGATGCCTCGTGTCTTTTTCAATTGGTAGAAAATATTTTGATAATGCCTGGTGTGATGTTGTGTCTATGGATGCGTGTCATATATTGTTGGGTCGACCTTGGCAGTATGATCGCAGTGTCATTCATGATGGACGGAAGAATACATATTCCCTTAGCATCAAGGGAAAAAAGATTGTGTTGGCACCCCGGCGAGAAGGACTTACTCCTACCCCAGTAACCCATAATACTAATCTGCTTTCTATGTCCAAGTTTTTAGATGAGATTGAGCATGGCGGCGTGGTCTATGCCTTGCTACCTTGCGAGAACAATGCAGTAGACGTGGATACAGATTTACCAGTAGAGGTGCAGCGGCTGCTAGCAGAATTCTCTAACTTGATGCCAGAGGATCTTCCTCCTGGACTACCACCTATGAGGGATATTCAGCATCAAATTGACCTTGTTCCTGGGTCAAGTTTGTCAAATCGACCAGCATATCGCCTCAGTCCCAAGGAGGCCGAAGAGTTGCAGCGACAGGTGGAAGAGTTGTTGGAGAGGGGCTATATCCGAGAGAGTATGAGCCCATGTGCAGTCCCTGCTCTGTTAGTGCCAAAGAAAGATGGTTCTTGGCGTATGTGTGTTGACAGCCGAGCGATCAACAGAATTACAGTGAAGTACCGGTTTCCAATTCCCCGTCTAGATGATATGTTGGATCAGCTATCTGGTTCTAAGATCTTCTCAAAAATTGACCTTAAGAGCGGTTACCACCAAATCAGAATAAGGCCTGGAGATGAGTGGAAGACGGCGTTTAAAACGCCACAAGGGTTGTATGAGTGGATGGTCATGCCTTTTGGGTTATCCAATGCGCCCAGTACATTCATGAGATTTATGCATCAGGTCTTGCGGCCTTTTATGGGGAAATTTGTTGTAGTTTACTTCGATGATATCCTCGTTTATAGTCCGACATGGACTTCACACTTCGATCACCTCCGTGCTGTTTTTGAGATGCTGAAAACGGAGTGCTTGTTTGTCAATCAAAAGAAGTGTTCTTTCACTACTTCTGTGACTTTTCTTGGTTTTGTTGTGTCTACTGATGGTGCTCATGCAGATCAGTCAAAGATAGATGCAGTCTTGGAGTGGCCCAGACCAAGAACCTTACATGACATCCGAAGTTTCCATGTTGGCGTCTTTTTACCGTCGATTCATTAGAAATTTCAGTACTCTGATCGCCCCTATCACAGAGTGCCTCAAGGGGCGTGATTTCCAGTGGTCTGAGGAGGCAGAGGCCAGTTTTCAACTGGTCAAGCAGAAGATGACCGAGGCTCCAGTTTTGGCACTTCCAGATTTTGACAAAGTGTTCGAGGTAAATTGTGATGCATCTAGCGTTGGCATTGGTGGTGTTCTGAGTCAGGCAGGTCATCCGGTTGCTTTTTTCAGTGAAAAGCTATCGGGATCAAAGAAAAATTATTCCACTTATGATCTGGAGTTCTATGCCATAGTTCAGTCCCTGAAGCATTGGCGTCACTACCTAGTACAGAAAGAGTTTATTCTGTTTACCGATCATGAGGCCTTGAAGTACATCAATGGCCAACACAAGCTGAGTAGACATCATGCCAAGTGGGTAGCATACTTGCAAGAATTCACTTTTACGCTGAGGCACCAAGCAGGGAGTTTGAACCGCGTCGCAGATGCCCTGAGCCGTCGTACCTTACTTCTCACCACCATGAGTACTAAAGTTGCAGGATTTGAGACGTTCACAAATATGTATGCAGCTGATCCTTCCTTTGGAAGGATATTTCAGGAGGTAATTGAGGGTCACCGTCATGATTTTGTTTTGCATAATGGGCATCTGTTTCGTGGATTACAATTGTGCATTCCAGATTGTTCATTGAGGCAGCAAATTATAAGTGAACTCCATAATGAGGGACACTTTGGCCGAGATAAGACATTGGCCCTTATCTCTTCTGAATTTTATTGGCCCAAGTTGACTAGTGATGTGGCCCATTATGTGGACCGTTGTTATGTGTGCCAGCGGTCTAAGGGAGTTCTCACCAATGCGGGATTGTACACTCCCTTACCTGTTCCTGAAGCTCCTTGGTTCGATGTCAGCATGGATTTTGTACTAGGCTTACCCCGCACCCAAAGGGCCTCTGATTCTATCTTTGTTGTGGTTGACAGGTTTTCCAAGATGGCTCATTTTGTAGCTTGCAGAAAGACTATGGATGCTGACCGGATTGCCCATCTCTATTTCAAGGAGATTGTGCGTTTACATGGTGTTCCTCGATCCATCACTTCAGATCGTGATACTAAGTTCATCAGTCATTTCTGGAAGAGCCTGTGGGGGAAACTGGGAACGCAGTTGAATTTCAGTAGCGCCTACCACCCCCAGACGGATGGCCAGACTGAGGTGGTGAACCAAAGTTTGGGAAACCTTTTAAGGTGTTTGGCAGGAACGAAGCTGAAGCAGTGGGATTTGGCATTGCCTCAGGCAGAATTTGCCTACAACAGATCAAAAAACATAACCACAGGTTTAAGCCCATTTGAGATTGTCTATGGTCAGAACCCATCCAGGGTGTTGGAATTAGCCCCTATTCCACGTATAGGACGTTTCAGTCCTAAAGCAGATAAGATGGCAAAGTATCTTCGGGGTATCCATGAGCAGGTGAAACAGACCATTCATGAGAGCAATACCAAGTACAAGACTCGGGTCGACAATCATCATCGTCAGGTACTTTTTGATGTTGGTGATTTTGTTTGGGTTGTATTAACTCGTGATCGTTTTCCTGTTGGTGAGTATAATAAGCTTAAGGATCGGAAGATTGGACCTTGTGAGGTCGTGCAGAAGATCAATGATAATGCTTACAGGTTGCGACTTCCCAGTCACTTGAAGACTTCTGATGTCTTTAATGTGAAGCACCTGAGTCATTGTTTTGTGGATCCTGATGACACTACTCTGAACTCGAGGACGAGTTCTTTCCAACCCGGGGTGACTGATGCAGGGGGATCTGAGACAGATGATGCTGAGATGTCAGATTGTACGTTGATGGCGCTGAGATACCATGAGTTGGCAGATCAGCGCAAAGGCGGGAATTGATTGTGACATGTTCCTCATTGGGGTCGTTTTGAGTATGTTTCAGTCTTTTTGCCATAACTTTGGCTACAGGTGTCAGAATCGCGCATAAGACCCCAATCCGGAAAGTTCTTTTCGACGCGCACGCTCTCCACATGGCCTTTTTTTCAATCTCAAATTCTGCCATTTTCCCCTCCGAATCACTAGATTTAGTTATTTTTTTACTATTTATGGTAATATTTCGATTGTTAATTAGGAAGTCAATTTAAATCCGATTTAGGCCGGATTTTTGGGATATTGCTTATTTTATTTCGAATTTCAATTTAGAGTGATTTTCGGGATTTTGCTATTTTTGGCAAAATTCGAATAAAGACGATTTTTTGCTATAACAGTCCGGCTTGTGGACTGCTTTTTGCATTGTTTTGATTTTATAATATTTTATTAAACCCTAGAGACTTTTTTTCTCTGGTTTTTGGACGAATTTTCTCTTGTGAATCGTCTGTCGGAACTAGCCTATAGGATAATCACTATTCTGTCCGACGTCAGTTGGTATCAGAGCTTCAACATCTTCTTGGGAAATTTCACCAGTTTCAATGGCTGGAGGTCGTGGTCGTGGTCGTCGTGAGCAGGTTCCGAATGAGGAAGCCCAACGCCGTGATCGCAGCGTTCAGGATGTGATGATTGCGGATTTGCAGAGGTAAGTCGCAGAATTAACCCAGCGCCTGGCGGCGCAGGATTTCGAGGATCGTGAGGCCTCTGATCACGATACCAATTCCACTTTCGAAAACCCATATCACAATCGCGCAGGATTCCGGGACGCAGGATTCCGGGAGCACCGTGGTCGGGAGGAGCGTCATGGAGACCTCGGTTTTCAGGTCGATCTCCCTGAGTTTTCTGGTACATTACAGGCCGAGGGATTCGTGGATTGGATTAATGAAGTGGAGCGTATTTTTGAATATAAGGAAGTCCCCGATCGTGTGAAAGTGAAACTGATCGCCATCAAACTCAAGGGCAGAGCATCTGCGTGGTGGGAACAGTTACGACGTTCACGAGAAAGACAGGGCAAAGCCAAGATCACTGATTGGGAGAAGATGAAAAAGAAGATGAAGGGCCACTTCCTTCCCTTCGGCTACACGCAAACCTTATTTCAGCAACTTCATGCGTTGAGGCAGGGCGCGCGATCAGTTGATGATTACACGGAGGAGTTTTACCAATTGGTCGCCCGGAACGATTTATCTGAGACGGAGGAGCAGATGGTGGCGCGATATTTGGGGGGTTTACGTCAGCCCTTGCAAGATGTCCTCAGCCTTCATTCATTGTGGAGTGTTTCGGAAGCATACCAGCGTGCACTTGCTGTTGAAAAACAGCAAAACAGGAGACCAGTGATTAGGAGCGATCACAACAGTCGACCAGTTCGCCCTCAAGAGTCCCGTCCTGCTCAGCAGCCACCGCAGGGTAATTCTAACCCTACTATTAGATGTTTTCGTTGTGGTGAACAAGGGCATAGGGCGACTGATTGCAGGAAGCCTGCTAGTCAAAAGGGCAAAAATTTGTTGATTGAGGAAAACGTGGAAGACGAGACTGAGGAGATTGGCCATAACTTTTTTTCAGTATGTTTTGAGTATGTTTCAGTCTTTTGGCCATAACTTTGGCTACAGGTGTCAGAATCGCGCATAAGACCCCAATCTAGAAAGCTCTTTTCGACGCGCACGCTCTCCACATGGCCTTTTTTCAACCTCAAATTCTGCCGTTTTCCCCTCCGAATCACTAGATTTAGTTATTTTTTACTATTTATGGTAATATTTCGATTGTTAATTAGGAAGTCAATTTAAATCCGATTTAGGCCGGATTTTTGGGAGATTGCTTATTTTATTTCGAATTAAAATTTAGAGTGATTTTCGGGATTTTGCTATTTTTGGCAAAATTCGAATAAAGACGATTTTTTTGCTATAACAGTCCGGCTTGTGGACTGCTTTTTGCATTGTTTTGATTTTATAATATTTTATTAAACCCTAGAGACTTTTTTTCTCTGGTTTTTGGACGAATTTTCTCTTGTGAATCGTCTGTCGGAACTAACCTACAGGATAATCACTATTCTGTCTGGCGTCAAGAAACTAGCAAACGCATCATCACTGAATGCAATTTGGCTCAACAAGCATGGAGAGGGTTTAATTACCTTTGGCCTGGACAACACCTACAGTGGACCTTCAAGGAATGGCTTAGTTGGATGATGGACAACAACCCTCGCGAAAGACACAGTGAAATTTTAGTACGTATTTGGGCTTTGTTATTTAATAAAAAATAATGATGGCCAGACTTTTTCTTTCTTTTCCAAAATGGGACACAGCTGTACATATTTTTTTATTTGGTAATAAATTCTCCGGCAGTTTCAATTCCAAAAACAAATCAATAAATGAATTATTTAATAAAACTAATTTAGTAAAATTAATTTAAAAATTATAATTAAAGTTTTTGATAATTTGATCATAATTAATATAAAAATAATTATTAATTTATTAACATAATTTATTTTACATTTTAAAGAATTAGTTTTATTAATTTTATCAAACTCAAATTATTAATTTAACAAAAAATTTAAATATATTTACATACTATAATTTATAAATATAAAAAATGAATATATTAGTTTAATGATCATAATAAATTATCGGCGATTTTCTTGTTAAATCACCCTTTAAATGTTTATTTTCCTGTCAAGCATTATTCAGATTATATTTCTCGATCTAACACCCTTTGCAGTAAGATGTACTCAAAGCTGCGCTTTACGCTGATTTGACGTCACGTGGGGTAAGACGTGCCTCCTGAAACGTGCCTTACACTAACATGGATACACGCCGGTTAAAGCGCAGACCCTGAGACGCGGCTTACGCCACGTAGGGTAAAGCGTGACCCCTAGGGCGCGCCTTTACTTTTTTACATTTTTAAATCAGTAACTTATCTATTATCAAAAGAAATTATTTCATATGTACCCGCCAATCTCCTTATCTAATACCAAAGCACAGGCATAGAATGAAAATGCCAAAACACCCCCTCACCAAAAATGTGCTCCTCTCAACTTCAAAGACCGACCCTTAATTTAGCCATTCTTTACGTATATAATAATATTTCTATCTGACATGGTCAACACAGCTATGGAAACTTAAAATTAGATTAAAAGTGGCTCCATCAACTCCAACGACGTCAATAAACACGGGTTTTAAGGTGCACTGAACTAGCAACCATATGGTGATGCACAAGTCAACCTGAAAAACAAATTAAGCACAAGTCAACCTGAAAAACTAGTTAAATAAACTTGTTATTATTTTGATAGATTGAATGAAAATACATAATGATTTCAACAAGCATATGTTTTTTTTCAAGATAAACTACATATTTAATTATTTATCTATTCTTCCGACTTAATTATTCATATATAATATTATATTTTAATTCAATTCTACATATTTAATTATATTATTTTTAAATTATATTTATTATTATATTTTAATTTAATTTTAATTACTTGCCGTTATAACAATAGATAAAATCATTAAGATGATGAATTTTTTTTATTTTTCAATGTCACAATTAAACTTTTAACAATATATGATTAAAACGGTAGCAAAAATAACATTATATATGATCTAAAAAGAATAATTATGTGACCAAAATAAAACTACAATAATAGATAAATTACTAAATAAATAATTTACTTTTTAGTCAGATTTCGTAATAAGCTCTATAAGTTGTAAAAACTCATGAACTTTATTTACCTCTCTTTGCGCTATTTTAGAAATCTCTGTAAAGATTTTCTAAGAGTAATTGGAAGATTTGGCTGGCTGAGATGTCTGTCACCATCTGACATAGCATGCTTTGGTATCAGATAGGGGAGATCGGTGGGTTCATAAATGACGCTGATAAAATAATTTATTTTGATAATGAACAAGTCACTGATTTAAAAATGTAAAAAGCAAAGGTGCGCTTTAGGGGCCGCGCTTTACCCTACGTGGCGTAAGCCGCGTCTTAGAGGCCGCGTTTTAGCCAGCGTGTATCCATGTCAATGTAAGGCACGCTTCAGGAGGCGTGCCTTACCCCACGTGGGGCAAAATCAACGTAAAGCACGGCTCTGGGACGCGTCTTACTGCAAAGGGTGTTAGATTAAAAAATATAGTCTGAACGGTGCCTGACAAGTAAATAAACATTTAAAGGGTGATTTATCGAAAAAATCACCTAAATTATGTGCCTTAATTTGTGACGATATATTTTTTCACACTATAATATAATAAATTTATATTCTCACAAGTCACAACTTTATTAACTATAACTTACAAATTAGGTAAATAACAAGTCAGACAAATATTAGATTGGTTTAATACATGTTTAGTTAATTACAAATTAAGTTCATAATAGATCAGTTGATAACATATCAAATAATATCAGTTAATTTCGGGTTTGAATTCATATCAAATCGAATGCAAATCATGTTTGATTATTACATTATCATTTTCAATTAAGGTTCATGTCGTTTCTAAATCGAGTGCATGTTGTAAATTTTCAGGATCAACTAAGATTCAAATCATCATAAATTCAGACTCGAATGTATTTTGAATCATTTGGAGTTTAGAGATTGTTTTTTACATTCCTAGTCATGATCTAAAATTTATTTAACAATTGACCCAAATAAAAAATATTTTATTTTTATTCCCTTACGGAAGAACGTCCCATCCTACAAATAGAGGAAAAGCTTTACATTTTTCAGTTCTTCTCTTTTTCTTTTTTCCAAATAAAAACGAAATTAAATAAAAATTGCATTCTTTTTTTAACAAAATAAAAATCCCATTCTGAAGCATTAGACTTGATCTAAAATCAAAACCCAGGTATGAAACCAAATAATTATTGTATTCGTGGTAATTTCTTCTTCTTGTCAGTACCTACACTATGTTTCTGGATTTATCCTCTAGTATTTGGGTTCTTATTGTGGTGGCTATTTGGGGATATTTAATACATAAATTCTTAAATACATTTATCTTATGCCATCAATCGGGAAGAACCCATTTGATTTCTGGTGATTTTTCTTCAAAATACCACAATAAAAAGCTCTTGCAGGTTAGTTTGTATGTTTTTCTTTAAAAATAAAAAATAAATTGTGCTTGAGATTTGTGCTTCTGTTATAACGAAAAGTAGCTTCAAGCTCTAACATTATGGGTGTTCTGGATGAAGCCTTTGCATCAACTTATTCATTCAGTTGTTAACTAAGTATAAGCAGTGCAGGTTTACATCTTCATTAAAATCAGTGTTGCAATACCATTTTTTTGTTTAGTTTCTTTTTTCCAAATAAAAACGAAATTAAATAAAAATTCCATTCTTTTTTTAACAAAATAAAAATCCCATTCTGAAGCATTAGACTTGATCTAAAATCAAAACCCAGGTATGAAACCAAATAATTATTGTATTCGTGGTAATTTCTTCTTCTTCTTGTCAGTACCTACACTATGTTTCTGGATTTATCCTCTAGTATTTGGGTTCTTATTGTGGTGGCTATTTGGGGATATTTAATACATAAATTCTTAAATACATTTATCTTAAGCCATCAATCGGGAAGAACCCATTTGATTTCTGGTGATTTTTCTTCAAAATACCACAATAAAAAGCTCTTGCAGGTTAGTTTGTATGTTTTTCTTTAAAAATAAAAAATAAATTGTGCTTGAGATTTGTGCTTCTGTTATAACGAAAAGTAGCTTCAAGCTCTAACATTATGGGTGTTCTGGATGAAGCCTTTGCATCAACTTATTCATTCAGTTGTTAACTAAGTATAAGCAGTGTAGGTTTACATCTTCATTAAAATCAGTGTTGCAATACCATTTTTTTGTTTAGTTTCTTTTTAGGATGGAATGGGGACATGCTTTGTTATCAGTGTAATATGCAAGATTATGTTGTAAGCTAGCTGGCTTTAACTAGGTTAATCCCTAAAGACGTCTTGCATAAGAATTGATTTTGATAAATGAATAGTGATGCTGAAGTGAAGCTGTTGGATTACAAAAATGCTAATTGATGCATTTGTTGGGACGAGTCTTCGATACAAATATTTGTCAAACACACACACATAATATGTATCATTTTTTTTATACATTTGGAGGACCATACACTTATAGCCATGAATGAGTATGTGTGGAACATAGGTGATCGATAGAGGTACTTTATGAAGAAATGACGAGTTGGATAGCATAGCTATTTACTGAGTTATGTCAATATAGATGCAAATGAACTGCCTTGTAGATGATAACTTCTTTTTTAATTCCATGTAGAAAGGAAAGGCTAGAGGTGTTTGCAAAACATTGCAGGAAATTTAATATCTATTTTATTATAGGCAACCTACTCTCTGATTCTAAGCAATATGTTATTTGTGATGAATAATCCAAAATGCTGCTGCTTATTTTTATGGTTAATGTAAAATGATCAAGTTACCAACCAGTGTAGGTTAATGAAACTAATTGTGTGGTTTTTATGGTTACATTGAACTTGAAATTCCTTAATGTTGGATTGATTCATTACCTGCAGTGAATACGCCATTTAATATGATTTGTTATCTTTTGTTTTCTGCTGCTGCTGCTCCTTTTTCGATTTTTTAATGTTTTCTTCTCTTCGCGATTTAACCTGTGTTATTTTGCAATCAAAAGTGTTGATCATGATCTAGAATATCTACTGTTTAGATTATGCTTTCCTATAGCACAGTTAATGACAGTAAAAATGAATTTACAGCTTTGGGATAATGCAATGTATGTCTATGCACTACATGTGTAACAAGCTGAAATTCCAGAGCCATTGAGCAAGTATGACCCAGACTTTAGTTGACCCAATTTCCTTTAGCTATAGACTTGTTGGACAATATGGTAGCCTTTTAATTGGATTGGTCTTGAGTTCATTTAGGTGAAAGGGGGAATTTGTGCAATTCTCTTCAAATTTCTTTTGTTTTTGTTTTTTTTTTTTTTTTTTGGTGGGGGGGGGTGTGGGGCTCATTTGTAAACAGTTTCGAAACTCAATTATTTTCATTTATCGTTTTTAATTATTGTTGTTTTAAATATCATTTGAAAAGTATTCTGTACGTACTCAAGACCCAAGTAATGAAACATGGAGTTGGTAACCTATGCCAAATGACATTTTAATGATTAGTTCAGAAATATTGGGTCACTTTCTTTTTCTCATTCCATCCATGGTGATTTACAAATTACATGTTAGTTTTGTTTCACAATTAAAGATGATGAAAATAAAATGATTAATTAACAAGTCTTTGCTGGCATGTGTCCTTGTCTGCGATCTTATAAACATTTTTGTTTTTTTTTCTTTTTCTTTTCATTTATGTGTGCCATTTTCGATGCAATTGCAATATTAACTGCTTTTAACCTATCCTGATATATCAAATAGGTGTTTACCGATGGTGAAATCAAAGAAAATGCAGTTAGGACTGAAGCATTCAAACAAGAACCGCTTACGCCCTTCAAACCGCAACAGCGAGTTGGACCTGCTTGGGGAAGCTGGTTGGGTCGTAGTTAAAAAGCAGATAGTCACCATTCTTATACCACCATTACCTTCGTCTAAGAACTCAAAAATGGCAAACCAGGGATCTGATCAATTAGAAGGCACACCTAAAAATAAAGTGAAGGAGCGATCAAAGCTCTCTGTTCAAGTGTTTCCCAATTTGCCATCCGAATCTGGACGAGAGAAGTCGACTCCATTTGCTCGTGAAAAGGGTATTGAAATTGCTAGAAGATCTCCTGATCAGCAAATTTCAACTTCAGGCAAATCGCCGGGTTGTGGAGTGCAGCCAAAGAATCCAGGTGAAGTGGTTACTTTAAAATCTCATAAAATACATGGACTGCCTGAAGCCTCAAAAACTATCAGGAGTCACAGATCAAATGTCACTTTTTCTGGGAGCATGTTTCTGAACCGAAGGCTGAGGGTGTCGAATCTCGAGAGGAAGCTTCAACAAGTTGGTGGCCTGACCAGGTGGCTGACATCCCTTGGATTAGATCAGTTTGTAAGGATTTTTCAGGCCAAAAGTATCAACAAATTCCAGTTAGTGAATCTAAATATGCAAAAGCTCAAAGATATGGGTGCACATGCGGTCGGTCCAAGGAGAAAACTGATCCATGCTATTGATTGTGTCTGTCAGCCATTTTCCTTCGGGGCCTTATAAGTATTCCCTGTTGGAGCTAGTTTCCTTGCAATTGATGAATTAGAAGGTAGAAATCGAAGCATAGAAGATGAGGCTTAAACTTTTTTGTTGTAGATATTCACTTTCAAGTGATTGAGATCTCGGATTGCTACTGGTTCTAAGACGATTATTCAGGTTAGACATGCTGGTGAGGTCGGTGCTACTGGTCATGAACCAGGACCAAATCAAAAGGGTTATTGTAGGATGTGTATAAAGAGAGAATACAGGTGATTTTCGCATGCCTCATCTGCTAGAGATCCTTGTCTGACTGGAAATTTACCATGTTGAGGGTAGGAGCTATGCAAACGTCATGTTTTGTTGTTGTCTATTCATCAATTCAACTAACTGATAGCTGTTGTTTTTAAGACATTCGCTGGTACTTTATATAAAATATTTATGTTGGGTTAATATGGACAGACAATCTCATTCTAGTTTCATGGTAGGAACACTTGTCAAATGCGTGGTGACCGCATAGCTCAAACATAGGGCTCACGTTGGAACATGCTTGGGACCCTCTTCTATAGGGTAATTCAGACGGTCATGAATTCAACAGTGTCCATTATGTTGTGTGAAAATAGTTCTTCCACTTTCCCTGGTATAGGGGATGGATGGTAATTTGGGTGGATGGATTGATAATTCCTGTCGTAGATGTGGATGGTTTTAATGATTCCAGGATGTAGCCAATTAATATTGTGGGTAGTATATGACCGGAATAGCAGGAATGAGATGACAAATCCCATCCGCCAAAGGTTAGTCTATGACTAAACTTCTCCATCACAAGGGTTGTGACATGCTCCAAACTAAACGCTCATTAAGATTTATGCGGATGGAGCCTTCAGGAGTGGAAATAATAGAGGAGGCATTGCTGCTAACATGGACTACGTTTTGTTGGATGATTGGCATTGGTGCTAACATGGACCCCGTGCTTTCACAATTAGGGAGAAAAAGGGTAGCCAGCCATAATTTCCAAACTAAACACCCAGTTTGTCCATTTTGGGCCTACATCTCCTCTACTACAGTTAGAATTGCTTATACGGCCCGAATGGGAAACATCGTACCAGATCAATTGTCGCATTGGTCTTTAGGTTGTCTAATTTCTTTTCGATTTGATATATTAGATTATCCGTAACTTTTACATGATCATGTGCTTAATAATGCTATTAGTTAATGAATATAATGGAAATACTTTTTAAAGTTGAAAAAAAAAACACTTTCAATGACCCTTGAGACTTAAAAACCATTAAAGAAGCAACTTGGAAAAAGCAGTACAACTCGAGGACTAAAAGATACTTTAAGCTTTTTTTTAAAAATAAAAATAAAAAAATCTATTAGTAACGTTCAGTATGCTACGCTTAAGGTTTATACATACCAATTCTTGAGTTGAAGCTTTGAGAATTTCATCAAGGCTAGCTTGAGAAAAAAATCAATGACCTCTAAAGGAGAATAATATACTGCGGGAACAGTATATTTCTGGCAACCACAATCCCTCTCTAAGCAGCAAGAAAAAAGAGGTGGAAAATAAAATAAGAAATGTCATCTGCAACCAGCTATACCCGATAAATATATCAGGTCAAAAATCTTTGTATGTGCTGTTAAATTACATACAGAAAGGAAAGACAGCAGCAGCATGTGCCTTCCTTAAAGGGTGAGAAACAGACGAAGGCAATACAGTACAAACTAGGTGTGTATCAATACCAGCACTGTCAAAACACTACATCAAAGAAAATCTTCCCTCCATCCACATGCAAACTAATAATATATATATATCCTATAAAAACTAATAGCCAAGTCCAACTTCAATTCTCTCTAACAAAAGCTTCAACTATTTCCTCCAATGCGTCATTCCCTTGTATTTTTCTCCATGTATCTACAATGCCCATCATTTGAAGGATCTCCACATATACATAGTTAGCTTTCTACTAGTTGTATATTTTAACTGGTTTCTCAAATGTGTGTCGGTTCTGCAATAATTATATCCAACTTACAATTACAAGTGCTACACAGAGTATATATTAAGAAAAACGGCAATAAAGCATACTAGAAAATGTATTAGCATATGGGTTTCCACTAAAGTCAAAACTGTAGTACCTGATTTACGTAAGTCCTTTTGGGAGAGGTATCAGAATGCTCTAACCCCAGGTATTGCTCCCAAGCACCATAAACATCTCTTCTCTGAAACGTATGCAAAAATAAATTAAAACAGTGCTTTGCACAAAAATGGAAATTACATAAATATAGGTGTAATCAAATGTAATGACAGAAAGTGAAGAAAAACAAGATATACCTGAAAACGTTTGAACAAAATGTCAGAGTCCTGTAGATACTCTGGTCGACCCAGTGACATGAATGCAAACTTCCACTGAACAAAGAGATGGGAAAGACATCAAGAAAAGGGAGTCAAAAGAGAATAAAAAAGCTAAATTATTAAGTTCAAGGGAAAATTTAAAATGAAAGAAGGGAATATCTAGAGCAAGATAATAATGAAAACACCTTGGAGAACTCTTCATCAGGAACCTGCAATTTTTTTTGTATCCGCAATTTAACTTCAGCCAGAGTTTCACCTTCATGAATGATCAAAAAAAAGGGCTCACCAAAATTTTGCACTTGCTGTTTAAGAAAAAGGAAAAATCATGTTAAATAGCGCTACCATTCCACCAAAATATCTACAAAGTGGAAACAGATCATGAATATTTATCAATTCATTCATGAAGAATACCATCTGGTTCTGAGCAGTCTCATTGCTAAAGTGGTAGACATGGATCAATCGATCATTTGGACCGAGAATCTTTTCTTCTTCTGGGATCTGAGATTTGATGAAAATGAAAAAGTTAGATCTAAGGTGAGATACAGCATTTTAGAATGCCATACTCCCTATATAATAAACCAATTTTAGTGAACAGCACTTGTTCCACCATGCATGTCACTTTTCTTCATCAATGGCAAGTATCCATTTTGAAATTCAAAACATTTCACTCATTCTCATGTCATGCCAGATACATACACACTCGAACATACATACATACAACTTTAGAGGTTTCTCCTTTAAATACAAGAAAGATTATAAAAAAAATGCTAGTTGCATCTACTCAACTGCGCAAATGTCTACCTGGTACATGCTACAGGAAGGTCATTCTTAAAAGTTTAAGTTGTGAACCACTACAAAAGCTACAACCCCATAATTTCAATAAAGAACGGCCCATCCCATCTATTTACTTCATCAGGATGGAAAAAGGAAAACTTGCCTCTTCAGCACGCAATGTCCAATACTGATCATTTATGTTCTCAATCTTTTCACTGGAAGGAAAGATCTGGAAAAAAAAAAGAAAAAAAATGAGATGGAATAACAATGAACACAGAAGGAAAACATACTTTTCTTCCATCACAATAGGAGACTTAAAATTCAATAGTCTAGAACATTTTTATATACAATCTAAACTGCAACTAGCTATCAGATTTCAACCATTTTCAACCTTGTAGATCTTGTGATAGAAGACTTCAAGCAGTCTGAGCTCTGCATTAGGGTGTGACAACTCCACCTGTTTCAGAGTGCATAGAAAAGTACAGCTGTAACTCAGTATGAACTTCAAGTTGTAAGAGAAGTTAAAAAAAGATAATACCGCCTCAGATGGGAGATTATGCATTAACGCAATATAAATAAAATCTTTCATATAACAAGGAATATGCGAAGATTCTAGCTGGTTCTTGAATGCATGTTCATACAATTGTTACTTTTACTTCGATAAAGGGAGAGCAGAAAATGATTTTGTCAAAAAGAGAAGACACAGTCATTGCAAAAACTGAGCTACTTGAGCCCATCATCATTAATAACACTATCTATTTCTAGGCGTCAGGTATTCAGAATATAAAACAGTAGTAACCAAAACGTACCTTTGTCTTAAGTTCATCAATCACATCCGCAATAGTGCTCTCTTTAGGCAATCTAATATTGTGAATTACCACCTGAAAATCATCCTGAAAATTGTTACCACAACGGCCTATCAACACTGAAAGAACGTAAAAGAAGATGAAACTGGGAAGAATAAATACAGACTCTATACTTACTTCATCCTTAGTAGCATGATGGAAAGCAACTTTCAAGTTTTTCAGACCTTGCAATTCTGGCAAAGGGATATCCAGAACTTCATAATACAAAATGTCACAAGTCTGTATTAAAATATACAAAAATAATCAGTCGATATATATTTTACATAAAACTAAAAGGAAGAAACATATCAAGATGTCAAACCCATAAGTGCTACCTGGTTATAGTGGATCAACATTTCTGACAGATTCTCTACTCCTCGATATCTGATAGGTTGAGGCTTCGGTTGTTGGGAGTAGCAGTTGTGAGATGTGAGTCTGATTTTGGATGGATCATCCATACCAATTTTCTGAGCCACTCTTTCCACAACATCATCATAAGTATGTATCTTTGACCTTGAATGTTATCGAAGAAACTGAGTATAAGTATCTAACAACTGTAAGTAACAATTCTACTATATGAAGAGTAGTTTGCATTATAAGTACTTACAACTCTAGACAGAAATCATCTTCTTTCAGTCTCTCCAGAGAGCGAAAATGAACAATCTAAGTAGCATCAATTCACAAAAACAACTTAATTGAGTAACAAGAATCTGAGCACAAATGAAATTAATAACAATAACACTAATAATAGGAATGCTTATTAGAAGAGAAGATTAAAATTGTTGCTCACAATTCTCAGGAACAATCTCAAAACTTATGCCTATAGAACCTACAATGTTAGGTTCAATGCAGTTTCTTCAAAAATAAAAATGATAAGATCTTTAAGAGTAAACAGCTGGTTTAAATTAAATAGAAACAGCCATCAATTTGACACAACATTTTTCCTTTGACAATAAAAATTTGACACCGTGAAAGAATGAAAGATCTCAAGAACCTAGTATAGAAAATAGGCATCTCCTTTCCTCTCTGGTGCTATATCTTTTACATACTGTTTTACAAAATTAATACCGGTTGGAGATGCGGATTTCCATTGCTTCACAGAAAGGACGACATAGGGCATGATATAAACAACTATCAGACACCCAGAATAAAATCAGTTAACCAAAAACTGAGAAATACCAATAAAATATTTAGCAAATCTCCACATAGTAATAGTACCTGACGATTGTGCACATATTCCAGAAATGAAGGCACATCTGGATACTGGCATGCTTCTTGACTTGCAATTGGAAGAGACTTCTGAAAGCATATAATATCCCCATCTTCTATCTGCAAGCAAAGACAGTATCACTGGAAATCTACATTGAAAAAGGACATATTTTGAAAAACAAAGTATACCTGACTTAACCGGAAAGAACATCTTTTATCAAGATGCTCACACATCACACAAGGCTCAAACTTTATTTCCTAAAAATTGCAAAAATCAACAGGTAAGATAACTTGATTAAGAAAAAATACTTAAGCGTGTATGCATTGCAGACACACATTTGAGTAACAAACCTCGTAAAGTTCAAGCTCTTCATCAGGAGCAAAGCCAGCCATTTGATTTAGCTTTGTTATATATTCCATTGGCTTACTAGAAAGTTTTACCAAAAGCCCTCCAACGTAACTGCAATGTAAAAAAGTGCAAATGTCAGGAAGAATGAGGAAACATCAAATGCAGTAAATAAAGTGGAAATGTTAGATACCGCAATTCTCCTTTCTCAGGGTCATAAAGTTTGAGGAAAAGCATAATATTTTCCCTTGTTTTATCAGGTGGGGGAATAGGACGTAACTCCTGAAGTAATACATAAATGTGATAAAGAATTATTATAAGACCAACAAAAAATTATTATCTGCAAACGTAAAACTATATCCAAAAAAACAACATTACCTGTCCACGCTCAACTTCCAAGAATAGTTTCAGTTCTGCATTGTGCGTCTTATTAGACACCTCCTTCAATTGTCCAACCTAAAATTACCAAGTACAAGCCATTAACTCATAGGACCAATCAAAACCCACAATAATAGGACGACCAGTGCTTCTCAACCAGTACTGCCTCCCATGACAATGGTTGATCTTTGTTTAAATGAATGACACGAAGCAAAAATTTTCCAAACATTCCTACCTACCGTAAACTTCCCCAAAGAATAAAAAATAGTAGCTAATTATGTGAGAAAGTCCTACTATAAACTTACCCAAACAATTAAAATTGCTAATTATGAATGACATTAAGCAATGATGTTCCAAACATTCCTACCATAAACTTTTCCAAATAATTAAAAATAGCTAATTATGTGAGAAAGTCCCATTATAAACTTCTCCAAACAATTAAAAATTGCTAATTATGACGACAAATGTGTAATATCATTTTAGCCGATGTACTTTCTATAAATTCAGCCCAAAAACATTGAGAGTGATTGTAAAGTAGCTGGGGAATGGATTATGGTGCCGACTACTGCTCCTCCTTTCTTTAGTTCTTTGGTTGGGAAAATTGTATCTCTAATTTCGGCTAGGGAGATTTTTGTTAGGCATATTCCTAGGAGTTGTAATTGGGAGGCAGATTCTTTGGCTAAACAGGGGATTGGATGATGTTTGTCTGTATTTTGTTTCTAAGGTTTTTGTGCAGGGAGTCTGTTTATTATGCTGGTGTTTAAGGTGTATTATTTTACCCTGTTGTACAAGTATGCATTATTAATAAATCGAGGCACTCTTTTCCTCCTTCCGCTGATTAAGGAACACCGATTTGGTGGTCCGTTAATCATGAGGGGGGTTTTTAATGAGGCCTCCCATTCCTATAAAAAAAAGACTAGAAGCAAAGCAGGAAGACAAGACAATAGAACTTCTTACAGGCTGAGACTCCTCCTGGGGGGTTAATGGTCGATTTGGACGGTATGTATGGTTCTGTCTCTTTGCCCAAATCCAGAATCGCTGATATTGCACTGGTATGCCAAGCTCTTTTGCAAGTTCCTCCTGCAAATCAGCTCAAAATTACACATTAAAGGAAAATGATAACATAACTACGCCCATATCAACAAAATCGAAAGATGGAAATGAAGTCATTTGCTCATTAGGAAACTAGTAAAAATTAAGAAGGATGGTAAAAGTAGACATACATATGGTACTTAATAGTATAATTATCGAATTCCAACAAAAGCAGAGTATAAGTTTTAAAATTTTGACCTTAGATTCTATAGTATAGTTTACAAGGAGACTCTCTTTGATTAACATACTGATATTACACATATGAGCTCCAAGTACCTTCATATGTTATCAGACACATAAAGCTCCCCAAAAGCTACTCTCATGACGTGTTACAATTGTACCAAACTTGTAACAATCATGTGTTTGGGGATTAGTAGAGTAACTCATTGAAGGCATTCTAGACCTTAGACTCGTTAGACAGTCTTAAATCTCATAAAAATTGATTTAATCTAACCTAATTCTATTGATGCCAATCAGCCTCTTTAAATAGAGATAACATAGGTTTACTTGTTTGAAAAGACTTAACTAAGGCAATTAAAATAAGGACTCTAAATAAAGAAAGACTCCTAAAGACTTAACCAATGAAGGGATCGATTATTGGAGAAAACAAGGTCTACAAGGGGTTGTTTTCAAAGTTGACTTTCGCAGAGCATACGATTCTGTTGAATGGCCGATTTTGAACAGAGCAATGAAGGAGATGGGCTTTGGTATTAGATGGTGTTCGTGGATCTCACAATGTCTCTCTTCTGCTTCAATTTCGGTTCTGGTGAACGGTTCCCCTTCGGAAGAGTTTACTATGGCTAAAGGACTAAGACAAGGTTGTAGTCTCTCTCCGCTCCTATTTAATATTGTAGGTGAGTTGCTGCATTTGATGCTAGATATAGCAGTTGACAAAGGACTTTTCCAAGGTTTTGTGATTGGGAATTCTGCGGATTCACTTCGGTTATCTCATCTTCAATTTGCCGACGATCTCATCATTTTTTGCCAAGCTTCACTTACTCAGATTAAAAATGTCAAAAGGGTGTTGAGGATTTTCAGTATAATGGCGGGGTTGCATCTAAACTTAAAGAAGAGTAAACTTTATGGTGTAAATGTTGATGAGGATATTTTATCAGACTGGGCATTGGAAGTGGGCTGTTCTGTTGATCATTTTCCCACAGATTATTTGGGTCTTCCAATCGGTGCTAAGAAGAATTCTGAAGCTTTATGGGATCCTGTCCTTAAAAATTTTAATTCAAAACTAGCTGGGTGGAAAGCTTCTTCTCTGTCCTTGGCTGGCAGGACAGTTCTATTAAAGTCAGTGTTGACTTCCCTGCCAATATTTTTCCTATCTTTCTTTAAAATGCCTTGCAAAGTTGGGAATAAATTAAACTCCTTAATGGCCAGATTTTTATGGGGTGATAGTGCGGATAAAAGGAAGATCCACTGGGTTAGTTGGGGTACAGTTTGCAAACCAATGAACAGTGGTGGCCTTGGGGTTCTTGACTTGAATCTTTCTAATCGGGCATTATTGGGGAAATGGGTGTGGAAGTTCGCAAATGAAAAGGAATCCATATGGAAAAGAGTGTTATGTAGTAAGCATAATATTAGTAGTAATACTATGTCTATTAGCAAGGTCATTTCTCCAAAATTTTCTTGGAATTTGAGAAGTATTGCTAATAATTTTTTGAAGAATGATTCGGCGGGTGAGTGTCTTAGATCATTTTCGAAGTTGCAAGTAGGCAATGATAAGTCCATATCTTTTTGGACTGATCCATGGGTGGATGAGGTTCCTTTAAAAATTCTTTTCCCTAGAATTTTTGCACTCTCTACTAACAAATGGGGTAAGGTTGTTGATTTTGGAAGCTTTGAGTTGAATGGTTGGCAGTGGAACATTATTACTAAGAGGAATTTGTCTGATTGGGAATTGGAACAATGGTTTGATTTGATGATGAAATTAAAGGAAATAAAACTCACTGATTCGGTTGAAGATTTTCTCTCTTGGTCTGCAAGTGGTGATGGGTTATTCTCAGTGAAATCGTGCAGGAAAGCTCTTGGTAAGGAAGTTGGGGGTATTGATTTGTGGTCAAAAGGGGTGTGGTTGGGTTTGTCTCCGCCTCGTGTAGAAGCTTTCCTATGGCAGTTAGCTCACCAGAAAGTTGCAGTTAAAATGGAGTTAGTGAAAAGAGGAATGTCCTTAGAAGAAGATATTCTCTGTCCTTTCTGCAAGGAACATGAGGAATCTGTGCAACACTTATTCATTTCGTGTTTTGTAGTTTGGGAACTATGGAATAAATTGGCAAGCTTCTGGGACTTGTCTATTGTGCTACCACAGGACCCTCCTTCCTTACTTAATTCGTGGGGGAGTTTGAGGTTGAATTCATTGATTTGGAAGTTTATCCCGGGAGTCGTTTTTTGGTCTATTTGGAAAGCAAGGAATGCGATTGTGTTTGAAGGTTTAAACCTTGATAGGATGTCTCTCTTTTTCCTTGTGAGATTTAGGTTATCTAAATGGTTCCTAGCCAAGTATCCTAAATTCCCTATTCAGGAAGATCTGCTAATTGGGGATCCTTCACTTGCTGATGGTATTTTTGTTCCTAAACCTAAGGATCATTCTATTATTGGTTGGCTTCCTCCACCTGTTGATTTCTTAAAGATGAATGTTGATGGAGCTGTTAGGTTAAATGACTCGATTGGAGGTATTGGAGGCATTTTAAGGGACTGGAATTGTTGCACTCTTTTGACTTTTTCAGAGAATATTGGTCAAGGTCCCCCACCAGTTGCAGAGTTAAAGGCTATTAAAAGAGGCATCGAAATTTTTCTAGCTTCAAGTTGGTCTGCTGCCAGTAGATTGGTTGTTGAGAGTGATTGTAAGTCAGCAGTGGAGTGGATTCACACCCCGTCTTTGGCACCAGTTTTCATGTTGCCTCTTGTTAGAGAAATTTTGTTGATCCTTTCTGAAAAGGTGGTTTTAATTAGGTTAATTCCAAGGTCTTGTAATGGGGAGGCAGATAGTTTAGCAAAGCAGGGGATCGGTTGATTGTATGTTTTAGTTTTTTTTTTTTTTTGCTATGGCTGTAGGTTCTTGAAGCAGCTGAAGTTGTTAAGTCTAATGTAAAATCATCTGCTGTATTGTTAAGTCTTATGTAATTCCGGTTTGGTAATAAAATGAGGCACTCTTTTCCTCCCTCCACTACTTGATCCTTTTTGTTAGGAAAGGGTCAACTATGAGGGAGGTTTTTAACGAGGCTTCCTATTCCTATCAAAAAAAATAATAATAAAACAATAATAAATTAATGCTAATAATAAAAAAATAACTGTTGCAATTAATGTTCCTCTCTTTCCTTGACTCCACATGAAAACGACACAACCATTCCCAAAAGATCTATCAAAATAACTCGGATCTATGTTCTGAGGCTTCAATTCAGATACATTCCGTTAGACGATCAGAAATATGATGTTACACTTTGATTCCAAAAGTATAGATAGCAATGTTATCACTAACCAACCAGTCATTAGATAAGATTTTATTTGGATTGCATTTTAAATACAAGAAATGCACAGAAGAAATTAATAGTTACAAACGGTACCTTAAAATCGTTGAAAGGTGTCTGCTTCTGAATTCGGAAACTCTTAACTTTGTCATGATCCACAAGATCAAAATATATGTCCTTTCCAATCTGTTCTAGAAGATCTTCATCTCTTGCAACCTAAATGCATTAATGACATAAATAATGTACGGATGAAAAGCAAAAGTAGCTTTAAAAGCCAAAACTTCAATTATAATCGATAGATACCTTTATAATAGTATAAAGGTGAGCCTGTGCTTCATATCTCCTTTTGTCTTCTTCCTCTTCATGTTCTTTCTTTAACCTCACCTGAGAAATTAGACATTAAATACATTACACTCGATCAAAAAAGTCAAAAATGGAAGAAAGAGCATAAAGATGAGGTTTCACATCAGTTACAAGTAAATGGCGATATTACCTTCAAGTGTTCAGCAATGTCCTTCTCATCAACATCACAAATTATTTTGTCCTTATCGCTTTCACGTATATAGACAAGCATGTAGGCATTTGAGTATTTTGTAAATTTGAAAGGTGTGTTATTGAAGCCAGGATTGGTCTGTGGCAACTGTTGAATCAACAGATCAAGGCAACAATTCAAAAAAAATTACATATTGTACACAAATAGCCAGGTTTTTTAAAGTAGAACAACAAAACATTACCTCTTCCTCACCACCATACTGCTCTTCCAATGCCCTCTTCATATCTTCTTTTGTTACCCGTTCATCATCAAACTTATACCTGACAAAACAGAGAGATCTATCAATGGGTTTCCTCTAAAATGAATTCTTTACAATTTTAAAATTGAATGGAAAAGTGCACGAAAGGTCAAAATATCTTCAGATGTAATGATATATAATATAATGAGATCCACAATGAAAACTAACACTCCAAAAGATGTATCATCAGTACATAATATTAATTTGATCAACTGAGACGTTCCTTAGCTAAACACCACAAACCATTCATGTATATTAAACGTAAATCTCAAAAACATCAATTTCTCAAACAACTCTAGAGTATGATGATTTTTTTTTTCAATATGCATGGAAAAGGAGCAATTTCATCTTAAACAGGAAAATTAAAATACTAAATGGACGCGGAGAAAACATATTTTATGCCAATCACATTATTCTTTAAGGTGGTCTTATAATTCATGGAAAAATAGAAACACGTATAAGAACAGTGAGATTGTGATCAAATAAGTCAACCATCAATACGAGAAAGTTGCTCACCATTGGTCAGAAAGGGTCGGCCTGATAAAAGCATAGTAATGTCCACCATGTACTCCTCCACTATGAACTAAAACACTGTAAGACAAAACACGACATTGTTTCCTTTTCAGCAATGTAGTAAAGCTGGGAAACAACTTGTACAATGTACTACCAACTTGCATTGGTTAGGGACAGATCAAAAGTATTAGTGATGTGAATTATATAAAAATCAATGATAATACCTATGAAGAGTGTAAAGGTTGCGAACACTCCTATCCGCATCAGGCGATAAATACTTCCCACTTTCTCTATCAAGGTCAAGTTGAAGAGGAAATTCATAGCGGTCATTTATCTAAAAAAATTAAAGTATTAATACAAACAGGCAAAATATTCAATTTCACATGAAAAACACCACATGCACATAGAAAACTAGTAACATTCCCACAATTAAAAGGCACATAAAGGATACTTATCACTCTGAATTGATCATTGGGAATCAGTCTACAAAAGGTGCTTGACAATTGTAGCATTGTTTGATTTCACATGTAGAGAAGATTTGATCGATGTTTACAGAAACACCTCATAACATGTGTAATCAATATTGAAGAAATGGGATATGAAAAACTTGACAAGAAGGGGGGAAAAAAGAAAAACTCCATTAAAATTTGAATATATAGATCAGCTATGTGTAGCAGGGAATGTAATAAGTATTTTTTAGCATATCACATAACATACCCAAAGACTTGAAATTAAAAATACATATGAATAATAAAATGCAAGTAGCAAATGCAGCCCAACTATACAACTCCTTTAGAAGTAAACTGATTTCCAGCACTGACCTTTACCATTGTATCCCGCATAAAGTCATATTCAAACCGTTTTAGCTGAAGCTGAAGTACAGGGGGAAAGTCGATAAATAAGACACCTTTCTTTGCGTCCTGAAATAAGCAACGGATTTTGGCACACAATTACTAAATGCTATTGGAACTTAAACTCATCGGATTACCCAAGCTTATGCCAGCAGAACATGGCTTAAGCTGATTTTGATGGGTTAAACCCTCAATCCATATTTCAATCCCTCAAAAAGAAAGAATCTATTCTGGTAAAGTCTAAATACAGAACAAATTGTCAAACATAGGCACATAACCCTGTTTATGCATTATTCTGACCAAAAATGGTCATTTATTGATACAAAATTTCCAGCCTAGTTTTCACTATTTCAAAGGGAAAGAAAAAATTAACCTGTAACCCATGCTCTTCAGCATGATATTTGTTGTCACCCTCAAGGCGCTCAACGTCGACATACTTGTCAAAAGAAGCATAGACATCCCGACAACCTTTGACATCAAGCTGAAGGTCTGCCAACAAAAACGCACCCTTAATGTTTCTTTTAAGGGAAAAATTCAGTATTCCAAACTTATATTGTTATAAACATCAGTAACAAATAAATACCATAAAATGATTCCTTTCTTGTAGACTTGTAATCCACATTGATGCATTCAATATAATTCATATGATGACCCTCAAACAACTTTTGTATGGTCCCCTCCACAACAGTTCCCTGAAAAAGGAAAAGGGGAACAACTGTAACATGATTTGAGATGCAAATACTAAGAATATTTTTTCTTTTTTAAAAGGTGGGTACCTTCATTTTATCTTCAAGCTTTTCACACAAGACTCTATTGAGTTCTTGTACATCATGTTGCATGAAAGAATCATATGTATCCCATCCAAAAGATTTGGTCAAATCCTTCGTTGCGACACTAGTGTCATTATATTGAAGCTTATAAAATAAACTCTGAAGAGCCAAAGGTATACTTCCTATAGGCATGTCATTTTCAGTCGTTGGCATGTGGTACACAGCCTGAAATAAGACATTGAAAATTACACGTTTAACTCCAATTAAACTAAGAGCATAAGAATAATCCAAATTAATTAAAAAAAATGAGACCCACACCTTTCTGAAGTATGGTATATGGTATAGAGTCTGCAGAAGCGAGTTCATATAACAAGTTGCTCCTTGGTTCTTAAGTCCAACATAACCAGTCTCTTTCTTTGAGTCATATGACCAGTAATCCAGTATCTTACGGACAACAACCTCGGCTTCAACAACGACAGTGTCATTCACAATATACCCTTTACTAGGGTCATAAAGATCACTGAGAGGCATAAATGATGTGAAACCCCAATCACTCTCTCTTGCATTGAACTGGTGTTGAGTGTCTGCAAATGAAAGTCAAAAGCAAGGAACTATCTAAGTTTTGGATAAACTGGAATATTGAATTAGTATCAAGAAAAAATTGTCAATACCACAAAAATTCCCTTCTTCCAGCTATAAATCAACCATATCCACTAAACACTCAAGTTCTTGCAATAAACATAACAAATTATCAATTTCAGAAAACACTGGAACAGTTTAACATATAATCTTTTCATAATAATTCTGTTCATAAAACTTACCCACGGGAATATTTTTTCCAGTTCTACATATTATTTGGTCTCAATAAAATAGGAACGACAAGAATCAATTGGCCTTTCAAAAGACAAATGGAATATAAGATGATCATGTCAACCTATAGTAAAAGAGCAAAAACGTGGCTCAAACTAGAATATGAGCAAAAATAAAAGGCAAAATATATTACTAAAAGTCACTGAAACACAATTTTAATGTAAATCACCTTGAAAACAGAATGAATAAAAATATAGAATAGAGCAGCATTGCGTAAAAGATATTGTTATCAATCTATTTGGATGAGACTGCTTATAGGAGAAATTAATAAGGAAAAAGGGCATAAATAGATACAGCTATATCCTGCTAGTAAATCAAAAAAATGATTTCAACGTAAAGTTGTATTCTAAGGATGGAATGTCAAAACATAATCTATTGAGAAATGAGAAAAGTTTTGAGAACCACTGAATCGTCATTATCATCAGAAAGAATATTAAAAAAATTAGAGAAATAAGTCGGTTTTGATTACCATGAACTTTTATTTTTCATGAAAACTATCAAATTTTGGAATGTTATATTTTTACAGCAGATTCTCCTAAACATTCTATTTCCTGTCAAGTCTTCCCAAAACCCAAGTGAAATATATAAATGAATGAACCAAATCATGAATCTGCTCTTGTTGTTCCTACGCCCCAACTAGGAAAAAGTATAGCTGTAACAGAAATAAGTCTACAGCCAGAACCATCACCTACTGTGACAAAGCTAAAGATTGAAGAGAGACAAAATTGAGAACTGACAACAGGTTTAAGACACATTTACTTTCCAGGCAACGCAAGATTGCATTTGAAGCATCCATATATAGGAATGAGAAGTGTAGGATTTGAAATAAAGGCTGCTTTCATAAATTAATACTTAAGACAAAACTACAAACCTAAAATAAGTTAGAATATACCCTTTCTAATTGAATATTTGTGATGGACTTGATTGACCACCGCCAAGCTAAACTGAGCATATCTACTCCAACCATATGGCAATGCAGAAGAATCAGCAACATCGAGGTACATTGACAAGTGATCAACGTTGTTTCCCTTTGGAAAAATTAGTACACGCCTGAACAGAAGAATCAACCCATCATCCAAAAATCAATCACATGACAGATTGAACCAGACCAATCAAACATGTTCCAATGGCAACAACAAAGAAATTCCCATTTTACCATTTATAGCCACCAACAACAAATATATCTGAATAGTGCTTTTTGGTGTTGAGCCTAGAAAAATTTTCAATTGTCCAAGTGAATTTCATTGATTGAGGTTCCTCCACTTGCTGATTCTCAGCTGTACTTTCCGGCTCACCTTGAGCAACTAAAATTAGGCAAAGTTATAAAATCAACAAAAAATAATAACAAAAACCCTAACAGCCTAGCTAATCAAAATATTATTCCATTATCAAGCCATAATTATAACCGAAATTTGGATAAGATAGTTCACAAAATAATGTCTATTAGAGTATAGTAAAATACTCTAAAAGGAATAAAAACACAAACCTTCCATTGGCTGAGGTCCTTGGACAATATCCGAATGCGGCACGAGCATCTCCTCCTCTACTTTCTGTTCCAAAATCCAAATATCCAAAAAATCAAAGCTCCAATCAAACAAAACACAACCTGACTCTCTCAACCAAGTCCTAACCCTAACTCTCTCAACAAAACCCTAATTATTACACCTATAGTGCACTAAGAAAAGCACAATCAATTCCATGAATTAATCACAAGTGAAGTTAAGAAGAGAGAAAAGAAAACTTCAAAAAAATCATTTCAGCACTTCAACCAAGAAAAAAAATCAAATAAAAATACTAAACTATGAATTAAGGGTCAACAGAGGGAAGAATGGTATGTACATCAACCGGCGGAGTAGTCATCAAAGTCATTAGTGGAACGAGATGTTGACCGTCCGATCATAAAACAGAGGACTTAAAGAGAAAAATAAAATAAATTTGGTAAAGGGAAAAGAAATAAGAGGAAGGGAAGAAGCAGAGCAGAAGGCAGAAAGACCTGGTGTAAAGTAAACTAAAAACTAAAACAAAAATGCCACTACAGTGGAAGGGTTAAGATTGACATTTTATTATTATTAGAAAAAAGTGTCTTCGGAAAATGTAAAAGTTTTTAATTTTGTAATCGTGAGATCGAGTTATACGATGAGTAATTTATAATTTTGACTGTTGGAGGTCTTTCACGAAAGCTTCTCTCAATTTAATGTTGGAGGTAATCTACTATCCTACCTCCTCTTATTCTATTACATATGAGATTAGGGTCAACTAATTTTTTTTTATCTTCAAAAAATGTAAAAATAAAATGATAACAAACAAATTAGGAAAAGACACGTGGAATATGAGTTGGAAGTTGTGCGATGACATGTTGTGGAATCAAAAGGTAATGTATAAGGAAAGAAGATTAATATAACGCTAAAAACTGTACGAAAATTTAATAAGATAATTAATAAATTTGATAAAATATTATTAAAAATGTTGAAATATTCATAAGGTTATAAGTGAAAAATATGAATAATTATTAAAAAAATTGATAAACGGTATACTTTAATTATAGATAAGTATTGATACATAAATATAAATATTCATATTTATTTTACTGTGAAAAAATATTAATTTAGAATTATCTTTTTATGTTACGTTATATAATATTATTAAATTAAAAATAATAAACATATATATTATATATTTATTATTATTTTTAGTTAAATTTAAATTTTAAATAATATTTTATAAAAATCTAAATAATCAAATAATTTTTTTGTATAAATGAAATTATTAAATTAATATTATAAATGAAAAACATGAAGAACTATTAAAAAAATTTGAAACATAAATTGTATAGCTTATGTATCTATATTTACTCTAAAAGTATGTATATTATTTCGACAGTAAAATATGTCCAACTATTGTCCTGAAAAAGTATTTATACGTATATTGTATGTATTAATACTTATATTTAAAACTTAACATGTTAAAATAAAATATGCACTATCTATTATGTTAAACTACCTACCGGTTTATTTGAAGGTTATTAATAATGTATATGATAAAATAAAATAGGCACTACCTACTACGTTAAATTACCTACTGGTTTGTTTAAAAGTTACTAATAATGTAAACGGTAAAATAAAATAGGTTCTGCCTATTACGTCAAACTAGTTATCGGTTTGTTTAAAGGTTAATAATAATGTAAATCGCAAAATAAAATAGGGGCTACCTATTATGTTAAATAGACGCTACCTATTACATTAAATAAGCGCTACCTTTAACATTAAACTAGCTACCGGTTTGTTTAAATATTAATAATAATATAAACAGTAAAATATATACAACTTAACAGTTTGAAATGTTTTTTTTAAATTTGAAAGTATGGATGCTTACTGTAAAACTATAGATACTCTAAAGGTTAATAATAATGTATTCATACTTACTCTAAAAGTATGAATATTGTTTCGACATAATGTAAAGGGTAAAATATATACAATTTTACCGTTTGAAATATTTTTTTAAAATTCGAAAGTATGGATACTTACTCTAAAAGTATGAATACTTTAAAAGTTAATAATAATGTGTTCATGATAATAATGTATCTATACTTACTCTAAAAATACTGATATTTGCTAAAGTATTGACATAAGATCATAGTAGTATCGATATTTATTTTAAAAATAATTATCATCTAAAGATACATAATATATTAAATTTTATCGTTTCATTAAAAACAACTTTAATATTCCAGATTTCAACCTATTTTTTTATTAAAAATAACATTATTGAGCTTAACTTAGTATGTTAATATTTATTTATAACAAAATAAGAAATTAACATATTTTTTGTCGTGGAATTTCGAATGTCCCATCAGCTTAAATTTTGATAACATTTTAGGGGCTACATAATATGTTAATCATATTAATAATAAAATAAATAATTAATCTATTTTGTTATTGTTAGATTTCTAAGGTCTCATCAGCTTAAACTTTGGTAATATTTTATGTGTTACCTAATATGTTGATAATATTGATAACAAATTAACTAATTAACCTATTTTTTTATCTTCAAATTTCTAAGGCCCCATCAGCTTTAAACAGACGCTACCTATTACATTAAATAAGCAATACTTGTTATGTTATTATTGTTGATAATGTTTCATTTAATTAACCTATTTTGTTATCATCCGATTTCTAAGGTTCCGTCAGCTTAAACTTTGGTTACATTTTAGGCGCTACCTAATATGTTGATAATATTGATAACAAATTAAGTAATTAACATATTTTGTTATCGTCGGATTTCTAAGACTCTATCAACTTTAAATAAGCGCTACCTATTACATTAAATAAGCGCTACTGGTTATGTTATTATGGTTGATAATGTTTCCGATAATTAACATATTTTGTTATCCTCATATTTTAAGGCTCCATCAGCTTAAACTTTGGTAACATTTTAGGCGTTACCTAATATGTTTATAATATTGATAAAAAATCAAGTAATTAACATATTTTGTTATCGTCAAATTTCTAAGGCCCCATTAGCTTTAAAAATATGTTACCTATTACATTACATAAGCGATACATGTTATGTTATTATGGTTGATAATGTTTTCAGTAATTAACCAGTTATATTAAAGTCAATATTTTTTTGACACATTTTACATACGACGATAATATTTCCAATTATTATTATTATTATTACCAACACAAATAACATTTCCGGTGAAAACATATAATATTTATGGTAGCACTTTTAACCGATTAACTATTTAACCAGTCAAGCCACTTTTTAGCCGTATATTAGTCCGCCTCACTGCAGAACCTCCCGGAATCGAAACTTAATACTATATAGTGTAGCCTTCCTTATAATTAATATCAATTTGATTTAAATTTATTTTTTTAATATTTTTAGTATTTATTTATTTAAAAAATTTTAAAATTTGTAATATATTTTTATTTTATCATTTTAAATTTTATACTAAATTATAAAAAAAACGAAAAAATATGAATAAATTAAAATTGTGAAAAGTTTTGGATAAACTACGCATGTAGTACCTAAACTATCAGTTTTGGTCTATTTTAGTACCTAAACTTTTAATTTTTTTAAAATCATATCTAATGTTTAGTTTTTATTTTATTTTAGTACCCTACTATTAAAAACTTAAAGTGTTTAGTACCTAAACTATCATTTTTTATATGTTTCAGTACCTAAACTTCAATTTTTTCAAAACTTAACGTTAAATTTTGAACAACGGTACTAAAATGAAATAGCAATTAAACTTTAGGTATGATTTTGAAAAAAAATTGAAAGTTAAGTATTAAAATGGATCAAAATTGATAGTTTAGGCATTGAACACATAATTTACCCAATATTATTTCTAACAAAATTATTTTTTTATTAAGCTAAGGTGATTATAAAGTAGTATTTGTTTTAAATACTTTCACTCATTTGATAATGAACGTTCAATCCTCCAACTACAACCGTTGATGTTCGAACTCGTAACCTCTAAAAGGAAAAATTACCAATACATAAATCATTTACCATCCAAAAAAATCCATGTGATTTACCCATTAACACCTAGACTAGTACAAAGACATGTTGCGGTAACAATGAATCGCGTTATTCAATTACTTTTAAAAATCATACATTAATTTATATTTTTACTTTATTTTATCATCTATTTATAAAAATAAACAAAATTACTGATGTAGTATTTTTTATTTTGTTTCAATGATGATATGATATTATTTATGATGATACATTAATATCACCATTAATTTTTTAATTGTGGGTGATCATGAAACAAAATACTAGTTATTATCCTTGAAAAATATTTATTTGTTATTATCCTTTGAGGTTCAAGATTTGAACACCGTAAATGTCAAGGTATGAGTGTTCATGGTCAAATAGTTAAGAGTCTTTAAACAAATATTATCTTTTATTCACACCAAATTTATATAAAAAAAACAGTTTCATTAGTAAAAATGTGTTAAAGATTTCTTGAATAGACTATTTAAAAATAAAATGCATATAACAGATAATTAGTTTGATTGGGTAAAATACACAAATGGTCCATCAACTGTAAGGTATTGCTTTATTAAGTCTTTTGATATTAAAAGTTACAAAATGATCATTCGACTATAGAGTGTTATTTTGTTGAGTCCCTTAAGTATTAAAAGTTAAAAAAAGATCACCCGATTATTCATTATGTTCAAAATTCATCATTTTTCGTTAAAAATTTGATGATAATATGAGCTGAATGTTAACCTGTTGATTGTGATATGATAAACTTTGATCCTAAAATCTCAAACAACTATAATATCTCAATCATCATACTACCATCTAACTTAGACAACCGCCAATCTTTAACAAAAAGGACGACTTTGGGACATAATGAATAGTCGGGCGACCATCTCGTAACTTTTAATAGTTGAGGGACTTAATAAAGCAACATTCTATAGTCGAATGACCATTTGATAACTTTTAATAGTCGAATGATTTACTAAAACAATATCCTATAATCAAGTAACATTTGTGTACTTTACCTAATTTAATTTAGGTATGCATCGATTTTAGCCGGAAAAATAACAAACCCAAAACATGCATCTTATTATAAAAAAATGGTTGAAAAAACAATTTTCCTTTGCTAATGGTTGATTGATTTCTTCATTAACCTTCCTCAACGGTTGGCCTTGACAACTCTTTCAATTTCATCCTTCTTCTTGATGGCATAGCTACACAAACCAGTGCCATCACAATCATCTTTTCCTCTACCAAAATATGGATCATCATCAAAATCCAAAACTCATATGGTGTCAAGAAAAAGGCAATCAAAATCGCAATCAAAATCCCAATCACAACCGGCTTCACCTTTTGGGACTATTAACTTAGGTGATTTTTAAATGCAAACGTTGTATTATGTGTAAACTTTTAACATTTTCAGTTAGGCATGTATTAGTAACTTGAGTTTGAACATTGCTATGATCTGTTCAGTTGTTATCACTTATTACACATTCATTTGAATATCGCAACGCGAATTTGACTATTATGTGTATTTTATGTGTAAACTTTTAACATTTTCAGTTAGATATGTATTAGTAACTTGAGTTTGAACATTGCTATGATATGTTCAGTTGTTATCACTTATTACACATTCATTTGAATATCGCAACGCGAATTTGATTATCGCAACTCAAAAATCGCAACGCAAATTTGACTATCGCAACACGAATATGACTATCGTAACGCAAAAATCGCAACGCGAATTTGTCTATCGCAACGTAAATTTGATTATCGCAACGACTATTTGATTATCGCAACGCGAATTTCACTATCGCAACACGAATTTGAGTATCGCAACGCGAATTTGATTATCACAACGGGTATTTGACTATCGCAATGAGAAAATCGCAAAGCGTATTAGACTATCGCAACGCGAATTGACTTTCGCGTTGCGATTTTGTCTTTCGCATTGCGATTTTGAGTTTAGCGTTGCGAAAGTTTACCTCCAACAGGTCTTTTGCCTTCAATATGATGCAGATTGAAATCAACAAATCAACTTTTACATTTCAATCAATTAAACAAGCACAAATAAGAATTATTTACACATCAATATTAAACAAATCAACTTTTACAAATCAATTTTTATAAATCAATTAAACAAGAAAAAATGATAATAATTCTTATTTTCCTCATCAATTAAACAAATCAGACTTTTAAGAATAAATTAAACAATCAAAAAAAGTGTACCCCAGACAGTTGTTTATGCACCCATACATCAATTTCACGCAGCTCACTTCAGGATTAACCTGCAGAAACCAAACATTTGCTCAAATAACACTTTCTACACATCTAAAACCAACAAACAACAAATTATTATTGAATTCAAGGTACTTAACAACACTTGCATTTGACTTACAAATTGTTTATGGACACTTTCATAACGCGGATGCAGGTAGGCAGCGTCTCGAATATATCGCTCTAGCCATAAAATACCGAAACCACAAGCCTACTGCACCTCTATCTCTATCGGTGGGAGGTAAAAACTGTGTACTTCATGTCGTCAAACGCTCCAAGCACATACATACGAGAGGACCACAATCCCCTCTGGCTTCCGACATTTGTTGTGGCGCGGTCTCCTCTCTGATAACTGTAACATTGAACTTCTTTGGCTTCTTGTTTCCAAAATAAGTCCAATAATTAATCGCATCCAATAATTTAGCCAAATGAGAGCTCCATCCCTTAATAATATCTCTCAAATCAGACAATGATATGTAATTTATCATGCTGTCATATACTATTGTCTTCAGGGATGGGAGCTGAAGCTCGACGAGAAGCCAATGAGTACGTTCCAAAACAGGGATAAGCACCTGCAATCATAAGTAATAATTCAAATTGCGCACTTATTTATGAACACCTTTAAAATATTTAAAAAAAAATAAATACTAACCTTATCGACCTCCCACCATGCAGGATAAAGTTTAACTTGTCCATTAGCCAACACATATGATTCCTGTCGTTGATTCTTCAAGTGAACTACGTGAAAAGACGTCGGCATAATTGTATATCGCGTATTTTTTTTTCTTTAATTTCCTTACTATTAGAAGACGTGACACCCATGCATCAATATGCTATTTTACAAAAAAAAAGACATATATTAGTGAATTACATAAATTTAAAAAAAATTAATCAAAATGAAATATAAGAAGAAATATAAGACCTACCCCCATCGAAATAGCCATTGTCTTCAACCCCTAATAACACACCCCACCAAGACCGTTCAATCAACAAATGCATATCATCGTTGAGTTTGTATATGTCAGCGTAACACCCTTGGCTCTGCTCATGTAGATAAAAATCAACTGCGGTCTTAGCCCAAAGGGTATTATCCAAAATTGTTTCCGGTAGTTGTTTCCTCTCCACTTCATCTGCCAAAATGGTACTGTCCGATAACTTATACGAAATCCAACAGTCATCCATCATGTCCGGCACTTGAGGGGGTTTCTCAATAATTCGATATATTACGCCGTGTGAATCGGGCTCTAGAATGTTGGGAGGGACCTCTTCAACGATGACAGTGGCCTCTTGAACGGTGAGAGGGGACTCTTGAGGGATGATAGGGGCCTCTTGAACGATAGGGGAGGCCTCTTGAACGATGATAGGTGAGTCGGGCTTTTTCTTACGGATTCTTCGCACAATTGGGGTGAACGGAGACTTAATGGCACGTGCACGTCGTCTGATGCGTGAACTCCGTCTTGCAAGAAAAACCCGACGTAGAACATCCACCTTAGCGGTTCGCTAAAAATAAATTAATACATAAATCAGTAAATAAACAGACATGATATTAAACAGTGAAAACAAAGACAAATATATTTCAAACTTGCACGGTATTCAACCAAGTCATTATTCTATCATTGTTCACAAAATGCATCAGATAACATTCCAGAAGTAATCACTTATATAAACATTTAAAAGGACAACATATAGGTTTAGTGCAGGTTCAATGACATCATAAAGAGTAGTAGTTTATTCTTGAAACTTAAATTTTCAACACTTTGAAGTTAGTATTTGTCTTTGTCTTTTGGTTGAAGTAATGCAATTCATTTAAGTTTCAATTTGCAGAAGAAGAATAGAATCTGAAACTTAAAATCGCAACACGAATGACTTTCACAACGCGAAAATGACTATCGTAACGCGAATTTGACTATCGCAACGAGAGAATCGCAATGCGATTTTTATTTCGCATTACGATTATTTCGTTGCGATAGTCAAATTCGCGTTGCGATAGTCATTTTCGCGTTGCGAAAGTAAACTATTCTTCTTCTGCAAATTGAAACTTGAATGGATTGCATTACTTCAACCAAAAGATAACCAAAAACAAATACTAACTTCACAGGGTTAAAGAATAAACAGTTTAGCAGTATTAGCAGCAACCGAATGAATTTACTAAGCAATCTAAGTGAAATGGTTAATCTAAGTGAAATTACGAGTAAATTTATCATCAAGTTAAATATGAAAAATATTAAACTTACCTCTTTACGTAGAGTATGAACCTCATTCTGCAACGATGCTACCATCTCACGTAGAGCGGCTACCTCACCACGTAAAGTAGACACCTCAACACGCCATGCACAATTATCATCGCGTAAAGTACCGACCTCCTCACGCAAGACATTGACCTCATCATGTAACTCCCCTAACTCATCTCGTGGAGGTAGAGAACAGGGAGATAAACGTCGTGGCATCTTTGCAGGTCGCTTATCATGAAGTGATGGTGGAGAAGAGGCTTGATGATGTGACAGAATAGGTGATAACTCTCATTGTGGAGGTGTATAATCGGGTCGATCAGGTGATGGCTCTGGGTGAGGTGATGGCTCTCGAAGTGGAGGTTGCTCATCATCCGTGCCATAAAAAAACGCTTACTAGTTTGCCACCAATCAGTGGCAAGCTCAGCTTCCGTGGGTGTCAGCCTCTATAATGGAGTGTTGGACTCCTAACAATATAAAAGCTCAAACAAAGTTAAACATGTACTAGTAATAACTTGTTTATAAACATATGGTAGTATTTGTGTTAACTTACATTATTTATTGTCGTATACGGTAGTAAATCTTCCCATTGCTGCAAGGTCCGTTTCCTCTTCCAGGAAATATCCCTATGAATATCATTAGAAGTTTTAATGCATATGTCTGCATGGCGGGAAGGGCCTCAAATATCCAAATCTACAAACAATATAATAATAAACATTAGTAATTGTTAAATAATAATTAATTATAATTTTGGAAACATTATATAAAAATTCTTACCTTAAAGGCCCAAATAAAGCCTGACAAAGTGTATTTGGAATCATCGCCACGTAAACTTTTTCGATCATCAAAGGCAGATGACAACTTATTCTATGTAGCTTTCCATAGATACGAACCCCACGGAAATAGGTTCCATGCATTTAGGTCCTCTACCAATTTAATTAGATCATTAGGAATAGGTTGTCTGGCCTCTCTGCCTAAAAAGCCGGCATGCAAAAGTATTAGAAGGCATACTCGAACAACATTGACGTCATCCATCCAAGTAAAACCATATTTCTTATTCAATAATCTCGTCAAGTCTTCCACGTGTAAATTCGGCTTCTCCATTGACAGCTCAGGAAAAACCCGAGATAACCATGATAGGCGGGTAATATGTCTAGTGTACCGACCTACATCATCGTGTCCGAAGCGTAGACCGGTGATTAAGCAAAACTCCTCCTGTCCAAAACACGTATACGTCGGTGGAAAATCAAACCATATCTCTTCATCACGACGTTGTATAGTCTCTGGTAGATCGCTATTCATGGTTTGAAGAAACAGATGGGTCAACATAGCATCTCCACCCGGATGTTGTACTTTCAGCCATAGCCCGAAGCAAGTATGCTCAAATATTTTTCTTTGTGCAGGTGAAAGCTTCGACGCAATTGTCTTGGCCAGGCTTAATTTATTTCTTAAGGTCAATTGAGCCGAATAAAAATTCTACAAAAACAATAAGCATACCAAGTTAGATATACCAAAAACTACACTGTGAAGATATACCAAGAACAATAAACATAAAGAGTAGTAGTTTATTCTTCAAACTTAAATTTGCAACACTGTGAATTTAGTATTTGTCTTTGTTTTTTTGTTGAAGTAATGCAATTCATTCAAGTTTCAATTTGCAGAAGAAGAATAGTTTCTGAAACTTAAAATCGCAACACGAAAATGAAAATCGCAACACGAAAATGACTATCGCAACGCGAAATAAAAATCGCAACGCGAAACTAAAATCGCATTGCGATTCTGTCGTTGCGATTTTCATTTCGCGTTGCGATTCTCGGTTTCAAATACTAAAACTGAAACTTGAATGGATTGCATTACTTCAACCAAAAGACAAAACAAATACAAATACTAAATTCACAAGGTTTAAAGACTAAACAGTTTAGCAGTATTGACAGCAATCGAATGAATTTAATAAGCAATCTAAATGAAATGGTTAATCTATTATTGAAATTACCAGTAAACTTATCATCAATTTCAATATGAAAAACTTAATAATAATGCAAAAATTTCAAAATAAAAATAATTAAAAAAACTAACCCTCGGTGGTTGATTTGGTTGATTTTTCATTTCTGACCGTGAATGATTGTGAGGGTGGCTCTGAGAGATAGAGATAGACGGATTTCACCGGAGATGGGGACTGATTTCGTCGGAGATGGGGACGGATGTCGCCTTAGAGAGTGAGAGATGGAGATGAGACTGAGTTGTGATTTAGGGTTTTAGGTTATGAGTTACGATTACGGGATATACTGTGGACGGTTTAGTGTTCCGATATATTAATATTCGTGTTTGGAATTTGAAAAAAAAATACGCGTTGCGATAATAATGGCGCTTTGAAAATCGCATTGCGATATTCAGAATCGCATTGCGATTGTCAGAATCTCGTTGCGATAGTCAGAATCGCGTTGCGATAGTCATAATTGCATTGCGATTTACATATTCGCATTGCGATAGTCAGAAAATCGCAACGCGAATTTGGAAAATCGCAATGCGATAGTCAGAATCGCGATACGGATCTGGAAACTGATTTGCGATACTGGAGATCACGTTGCGAATTATCGATCGCATTGCGATTTAGTTGGTCATTTTGGCAAATCCAAAAAAGGTTGGTTAAAATCGTATATTATAAGGCATTTTTGGTCACTTAGGTTATTTTCTCTTAATTTTATTAATATGTGAATTTAAGTTGATATATATATATATATATATATATATAATATTTAGAATCTAAAATTACACTAAGATATAAGTTATATACTCATTTAGTCCATTACAAGACTAATAATTAGCAATATCTCGGTAGTTGATGCTCTCCTTTGTTTCCCACTCACCTGAAGTTCAACTCTCATAGCCTTCTTTCACATCTCTAATTTTCATTAACCCAAATAATGACATGTGACCATCTGATTGGTGGAAACTTGTAACATCCCGAAAACAGGGCTAATGACTAAAATGTAAGATTTTGAAACTTAGTGTCTAATTTCGAAAAAAATTGAGAAGTTTAAGGATTTAATTGGAAATTCTTTGGGTATAACTGATTAGAAAAGAAGGAAGAATGGAAGTGTATAATGGTCATTTGATAAGAAATGAATTAAAAATTCATTTGGCTGTCTTTATATCCACGTGGAAAGAAAGGAGTGAAGGGAAAAGAAAAAAAATCTAGACTTGGAGTTATCTTCTTCTTCTTCTCTTCTCGTGACTCCATTAGTAAGGTAAGTTGGTCTCAAGTTAATGTTTCTTTTCATTTTTTAAGTTGGTTTTGATTCTTGAGATGATAGGAAAGCTTAAAGAAGCTTAAAGAGAAACAAAAACTAAAGGATTTACAAATTATAAAAGATTGATTATATGGGGTTTTTACGTGAATTTTTGAGAAGTTATAAATGGATTTTTAAGCTATATTTGACTTGTCATAAATAATAATAATAAGAGATTTATGAGGTTATAAAGGAATTATAACAAAGTTGAATATTTGGTAAGATTTTGAGTTCCAAGTGTTTTATGAGGAGTTTGGATGTTTAAGTATGTTTCAGTGATATAAGTTGATTTTTTAAATGTGTAGTTAAGTTTAAAAGCTTGAAAACAGGTTAAAGAGGAAGATTGAAGTAAATTTAGTTAAATTTTTGGGTTAAAGGAAGAAGTTCTGGGTAAGGGGTATCGGTACTATATGAACAGTACTGATAATTTAAAGTAAAAATAGACAATATTTGGATTTGGGTATCGATACTGTATGAACAATATCGATACCATAAGCTAAAGTTAAGGAAGTCTTCAAGGAGTATCGATACTGAAGTAGTAGTATCGGTACTAGGGATATCGATAGTAATATGAAAATATAGGTACCATTTTTAGATAAAATTCCAAAACTGAGAATAGGTATCGATACTGAAGTATAGTATCGATACCATTGTAAGGAAGTATCGGTACTGTACCTTGAGTACTGATACTATTCATATGGAAATTATGAATCAAGTGTCTTTTCGAGATTAAGTTTTGATGATTGATTAGTAGTGATTCAATTTCTGATATTTATATGGATTGTATATTTTGTAGATATTGAGTGAAACCAAAGTCTGAACAAATCGACCAAGTAGGATTTACCAAGAGATAGATAAGAGATTGGTGTTGACTAGTGAGGCCAAGGTGAGTGCATACTATTAGGTATATGATGTCTTATGGAAATAAGACTTGCGACGAGTCTATTTCCCATATTAGGGTGCATGAATCCATGAATACAATCATGTGCTTCATATGATTCTTATGTAGGCATGAGTACATGAATATGAGTATATGTGTCATATGTTATTGTATATGCTACATGATCTATGTGAATACATGTTTGTGTGGTAATTATGTGAAAGAATATAAATGACCTATGAGATTTAATAGAAAAATGAATTAAGCTTAATAACATTGATCTATGTGAGAAATAATATAAGCTATGTGATTTTGAATGATGTGAATACATGTCTATGTGATGATTTGTGTGAAATACAAATAAATACTAAAGCTCATAGTACGTGATATGAGAGTTGAGAGTATAATTGGCATGCTAAGAGTCGAGGGTTCTGCGTGGTCTTTTGGGACATTCTATGTGGCACTTCGGTGTAATTTTTACACGTTATACGAGTTGTGGTGTTAATATTTGTGCACAATCTCAATGCACTCACATATCTTTAGTTCTCAGTAATGTATCATAGGTAAATAAATAAAAGATACAAAACGAATTTACATTTCATAAGGTGATATGTTATTGGTTAAATGTATGATCATATATGTCTTGTTGATTTGAGATATAATGCTTATTGTACATCATGAAAGTATGTGATTGCATGTGTCATTATTTTATTCATTTATTATATGCCTCACTAAGTCAATGACTTAGCGTGTAAGAGTTTTACACGTAGGACCAAAAAAGTAAGAATTGCAAGGTTAGGCAATTGGGACAACATAACTTCATCAGAGATCAGATCAGAAGCAATTTAATAGTAGGTTTTTTTGTTACAATAAATAGTGTTGGCATGTAATTAAAAGTTTAAATTGTATATGCTTTGATCGGTTTTGTAAACCTTTTTGATTGAATTTATGTAAATTATTCAGTTTATTTAATATAAGTTTGAATTTCTTCATTATTTTGTACAAGTAAATGATTTGAAATGCCAATGTGATACATCGGACTTGTATCCGAGTCGGATACGAGTTGGGGTGTTACAAAACATAATATACTAAATTAAAATAAGTTAAATAAATTTAATCTTCCAATCAGATGATGACATGTGATCAAATCGATAGAATATTTTAGTAACAGTGATTGATTATACCAATTTTATTAACTACCATATCAGGACTTCTGTTAAATATTAATGGCAAGTAGTATGATTGAATGCATTTAAATAATTGGATGATCTGATTGACAAATTCAAAAACGATGGTCAAAATGAAAATACACCATGATTAGGTGGTCACTTGTATAGTTTACCTGAAATTTATTGTAATCCAAAGAAAAAAAATTTTACTTAACATTTATGGTGATTCACTCTCATCCTTTTGTGCCTAGGTTTGATATTTTCTATAATATTCTCTAATTTATCTCCTCTTCGACCAGATGATGATTATGTAACAATACATTGCACCGTTTTAATTTTTTAAAATTAAATTAGGAATAAATTGATAAAATATATAAATAATTTAATTCACATCATTTAAATAATTAAGTAGTTTGGTTGACAAAATTAAATATTTCAATTTATAATATTAACCATAATTAAAAAAAATTAAACAAAAAAATCTTCTAAATCAAAATAAATAGTCTAATTTATTTATATTTATAATAAAAAAAATTAAACTAAACTTACCAAACCACTCAAATACAATTTAGAGGTCACCTTAGAATCTTCCCCGAATGCCAACCCATTATATTCTTCTAATAACTCATCATAAGATAAATCATCTAATTCAGATGAGTTAGAGGTTATCTTAGAATCTTCCCCGAATGCCATCAAGCACAAGTTTGCTACTTCTTGTTCCTCTTCATCGGAACCCTCTTCATTGCTCCATATAGCCACATGAGCCTTGTGCTTATTCTTTCATTTCTTTTCAATTGTGGGCAATCATATTTGACATGCCTCGGTTTTTTGCATTCATAGCAAATGATAGGGTCCTTCTCTTTTGGTTCATTTTTGAGGCCTTCATTTCGTTTGAATTTTCTTTCTCTGTAAAGTCTCATCATTTTTCTGAACTGTTTGGCAAACAATGACATTTCCTTGTCATTGTCATCTTCATCCGAATCACTCTCATTTTTTATGGATTTGAGAGCAACTTCTATGTTTTACTTCTTCTCCTTCTCCTTTGGTGTCTCGTCAATCTTATCGAGGCCCACCTCATCTTCAAGCATCATTTCATGAGTGAGGAGGGAACCGATTAGCTCTTCAAGAGTTAAGGACTTTAGGTTCTTAGCCTCGATGATTGCAGTCTTCTTGGATTGCCATGATTTTGGAAGTGAGTAAACTAACTTCCTAACAAGCTTTTCGTTTGGAATGATCTCTCCATATGATTTAAGACCATTGACAATCGTTGAGAATCTATCCGTCATAGCTTTGATATCTTCATTTGGTTTCATCCTGAAATTTTCATAGCTATGTGTTAGAAGACTAATTTTATATTCTTTTACCTCGTCGGTGCCTTCATGAATGACTTGTATTTTATCACATATTTCTTTGGCGGTTGTACAAGATGAAATTCTTCCATATTCATCTGGTCCAAGAGCACAAAATATGATATGGATTGCTTTGGAGTTGAGCTGGAACATTCTTGTCTCTCATTTACTCCACAATCTTGGATTATTGAGAGGCTTGATATATCTGTCTTCTACAACATTCCATGCTCCCATGTCACTAGCTTGAATGAAATACATCATCCTATTCTTTCAATAGGCATAGTTAGCTCCATTGAAGAAAGGAGGCTTATTGACGGGCATCGAATCGAGAATGAAGTCGACATTTGAAGTAGAGGCCATTGATGACTTGATAATTGATATAACTCTTCCCGAATCGACTCAAGATGCGATTAAACCTTCAAATGAGTGAGGCTCTGATACCAATTGTTGAGTTAATCGATCGACGGAATCGGCCAAGAGGGGGTGAATTGGAAATTAAAATTTTGGTGGAAGCTTTTGCAGAAAATTGAAAGTAATTGCACAGCGATTTAGAGTGGTTCGACTTTCTCAATCAAATTATACGTCCACTACCTTAGCTATCCACACTAAGGATTTTCCAACAAATTCACTAATTTGTTCTTTCTTTTGAGGCCAAAGAGATAACCTTACAACTCCCTCAAGAATATACCCCAATTCTTGAGAACACTTTTCTCAAAAAGAAGATTAGAAATTTGCAAACTTACAAGGAAATCCTCACAAGGTAGATTGTTTACACAATTCTAGAACAAAAAAAAGAACACTAAAAAATGAATACACTTGAGTACAAGTAGTGTTCTTGAAAGTAAAATGAATATTGAATGAAAAATAGGTTTGAAATGCTCAAACTTGAGGTTTGATGCTTTCTCTTTGATTCTCTCTTGATTCTTGTTGATTGTTGTTTCTAGTTGTTGATCAATGGCTTCTAAGCTTGTTTAAATACACCTTAAAATGATTATGAACGTTGGGGATGCTTAGTGGAGTCAATAGAGCCGTTTAAGTGTGAAAACAATTAATTAAATTCAGTTGGGAACGTCAGTGCATCGATGCATACCCATGGTGCATCGGTGCATCAGTGTAAAATTCAAATATTTTGACCTTTGGAACACTTAGTGCATCGGTGCACCAAGTGTGTATCGATGCATAAAATGCATTCGATGTTTTGAAACCAATTAATTAAATTCAGTTAGGAACGTCAGTGCATCGATGCATACCCATGGTGCATCGGTGCATCAGTGTAAAATTCAAATATTTTGACCGTTGGAACACTTAGTGCATCGGTGCACCAAGTGTGCATCGATGCATAAAATGCATTCGATGTTTTGAAAAAGCCTGAGTGCATCGATGCATGGTCTTGTGCATCGATGCATCAAATACATTCGATGTTCAATTTAATCCATGGTGCATCGATGCATGGATTGGTGCATCGGTGCATCACTTTGAAAAATTGATTTTAGACTTGATTTTGGTTCAAAATACTTTGTGAAAATTGTTTCAAAAATAGTTTAAGTATAAAACATAATTTTACACATTTAGTAAGGTTTAAAATTGCTCTTGAAAGACTTGGAGTAATAATTTGATATTCGATTAATTGAATCATATATACTTAGAAAATCATTTGTAAAATCTTAAAATTCATTTAAACTTAATTTGTTATATCGAAACATCAAAATGTTTTTAACAATCTTCCCCTTTTTGATATAACAAAACATTTGTGTTATTTTAAGATTTTCTAAAAATTTGAAATCAATTTTGAAAAATTACTCCCCCTTACTATAACACTTCGCTTCTCCCTTTTAACACTTAATATTTCTCCCCCTTTTTGTTAAATCAAAAAGATTTTAAAATGTTTTAAACAAGGTTTTAAAAAACATAGCCAATTGATTAAAAATATATATATAGTTTAAGCTGCTAAGATCACAATCAAAAGAGAGATTAGCCATTAGTTTCATAATCAATATTCATAAACAAATGTGAAATGACATAATTGGTCATAATGTAACTAGTATGTAATTGATGCAAAAATAAAATTAATAAACATTAAATTCATAATGAAAATTCAAACCAAATATATATAAATATTAAGTTCAAAAATCCATAAAACAACAAATAAGTTCAAAACATCCAACAACCATCAAGTTTAAACACCCAGAAACATCAAAATCAATCCAAGTTTGAAAATCTAAGAAAACATAACAAGGAAACAAATTCACTCCATAGGAGGATCGGGAGGAGGAGGATAATGAGCTCGAACTTCAAGAGTGAGAGCGTCCATACGTTTACGTATCTCCCGCTGAAACTCAATAATCTGAGACTCCATGGAGTCAAACCTCAGATCAAACGACTCCAAGAAGGATCGAAAATATGGTTGCATTTGATCTTCTTGCCGTGCCGGTTCCGGTGCAGGCTCATCGTCTGGAACGTGGTCGTCGATATCTTGCATAAGTTGTTGAAACTCAGGATCATCGTCAGCAGCTGGTGCGGGAAGAGGAGGAGGAGGAGCACTAGAAGTGCTAGGAGTAGCTCGTGAAGAGCTAGCTCCCGGGGTTTGCTTACTGGGTCGAAATACCCAAAGATCGGTTTCCTCGTCTTACTTCCAATCCGCTTTCTTTAAGGAAGTAAGATTGATTTGATTTTGGAGTGGGATAGGATTGTCGAGAGAGACGTCTAGACCGAGTTTGATAAAGAGGTTACTCAGAAGACATCCATAAATCAATGTTTCGACATGTTTTGAAGGAACAATGTTTATGATGTCCACTAGTTGACTAAAAATAATGTGGGGTAGATTTATTTTGATCTTATTTTTAATACAATGCATCCACCATAAATCCCTAGCACGAAGAGTGGAGTACCTACCTCCGGATGGTCTAAACCACCAAGAGATCATCAAATGAAGAAAACGATCGTGATGAGATCGTAGAGTACTAACACTAGAATTTGGAACATAAGGATATTCCACATTTTCAGTCTCATTATATGACCCATCATCATCTAACCCAATACGGAAATCTATAGTCTCGGGGTCAATATTAATATATTGGCCTAAAAGATAGGATCTAATGATTATAGTCCCACATTGAGTTTCGTTTTGAATACATACAACATTGGAATAGAAAATGCGGACTAACTATTGATAAACGATAGGTTTGAGCTGAAACATTTTATCAAATTTCCAAGCTTTAAGAATCAGAAGATATTCAAAGTCAATATCTATCATAGCTTGAAGAGATGGAATACGCTCTTCCCGGATTCTATAAGATTGAAAAGAATTTCTGTACCTAGAGTACAATTCGTCTCTACGACACTCAGGCATGTTAAAACAAGATCCTAATAGAGATAAAGATGGAGGAGGAACGAGATTAGGAGGTTGGTTTGAATGAGAATGACTTGATGAAGTTCTAGGGCGTTTGGGATTAGACATAGTTTAGGAATCGGAAAAAGGAATATAACCTGCATATTGAAACACATGTATGCAATTTAATCAATCCCAAAACTCAATTGAGTCCTCAATAATTCAAGGTTTTCTAAATCAAATCCTAATGGGCAAGGTTTTGAAAATAAATTTTGAAAAATCATAATATGTATATGAAAACAACATAATTAAATCAAAAGCATCAAATTTAAAAATTAAATTCTGAATTTCGAAATAAACTTTTGAAAATTTATAAGTTTTTGATGAAATTGGTTGTAAAATCTAGTTTAAAATCATCAAATACTCAATGCCCGATATAATGTTCATCATATAACTAATTAAAACTAGTCCTAAGATTAGAATATGATAAAATAGATGTTTTTAGAAAAATACATTGAAAATTTCAGATTTGAGAGGAATGAGATGTTGTGTTGCACGATTTAATGATAGTAGCAGGATATAGAGATGAAATATGAAAGATTTCCGATCAAACCCGAAGGATTTGGAGAAATTTTGAGAGTAGGAGAGGGAGAGGATGCGTACGGCTAAGAGAGTTTAGTTTTAGGGTTTGAAAAAAAAAGAAAATAAGCCTTATAAACCCTAAAATCCGACAGATGCATCGATGCATGCACATTCAAGGCGTGCATCGATGCACCTTCATGGTGTATCGATGCACATTCAAGGATGCATCGATGCACATTCAAGGATGCATCGATGCACTGTTAGGTGTATCGATGCATGAAGCACAAAAATGCCAAAAAAATCTGTTTTAAACACTCAAAATGCTAAATTAATTGGCTCTAGTGGTATTGGTAACTCATATATTGAAAATTAATCATATTCAATCAGTCAAATTAATCCTTAAACTACTTTTGAACATAAAATCAATTTTCATCAAGCAACATAAACTCCCCCTAACTAATAGCAAAGAATGCAATCAAAGATTATTATTATAAGCATTTTTCATTTATACTTAAAAGTGATAAGATTATTTTAAACACTAAGTGAAGATAGGTCAGTTAAACCTAATTCTCTCCTAAGTGTCCAAAATCTTTCTTTGTCTAAAGGTTTTGTAAAGATATCTTCTAATTGGTGCAAAGTATCAACAAATTCTAGAACTACATCTTCCTTAGCGACATGGTCTCTAATGAAGTGATGTCTAATTTCAATATGCTAGTTCTAGAGTGTTGGATGAGATTTTTAGTGAGACAAATAGCACTAGTATTGTCACACTTGATAAGAATGGTACCTACTTCAATTCCATAATCAAAAAGTTGTTGTTTCATCCATAAAACTTGTGCACAACAACTACCGGCTGAAATATATTCTGCTTCAGTGGTAGATAATGCGACATAATTTTGTTTCTTTGAAAACCAAGAAATCGACATATTTCCAAGGAATTGGCAAGTACCGAAGGTGCTTTTCCTATCTAATTTGCATCCTCCATAATCCACATCAGAGAAGGCATGCAAGCTAAAGCTAGAGTCTCTAGGATACCAAAGTCCTAAACTAGGAGTGCCTTTAAGGTATCTAAAGATCCTCTTAACAACTAGTAAATGTGATTCCTTAGGGCATGATTGAAATCTAACACATAAGCAAACACTAAACATAATATACGGTCTACTTGTAGTTAGATAAAGCAAAGAACCAATCGTTGACCTATATAATTTAACATCCACACATATACCTCTTTCATCTATGTCAAGCTTTGTCGATGAGCTCATTGGAGTGTTATGTGGCTTCCCATTTTCCAGTCCAAACTTCTTGAGCATATATTTGACGTACTTAGCTTGATTGATGAAGATGCCATCTTTTCTTTGCTTGATTTAGAGTCCCAAGAAAAATGAGAGCTCCCTCATCATGCTCATCTCGAATTCACTTTGCATTAGCTTAGAAAATTCTTGGCAAAGAACATCATTAGTAGAACCAAATATTATATCATCAACATAAGTTTGAACTACTAATAAATCTTTACCTTTATGCTTTAAAAACAATGTAGTGTCAACCTTCCCTTTTGAAAAACCTTTTTCAATTAAAAAATTTGACAATCTTTCATACCATGCTCTAGGAGCTTGTTTTAAACCATAAAGTGTTTTTGTCAATTTAAGAACATGATTTGGAAATTTTAAATCTTCAAAACCTGGAGGTTGTTCCACATACACTTCTTCCTTTATAAAACCATTTAAAAATGCACTTTTAACAACCATTTGGTATAATTTAAATTCATGAAAACATGCAAATGCTAATAACATTCTAATTGCTTCCATCCTAGCTACGAGAGCGTATGTTTCATCATAATCTATGCCTTCTTCTTGAGTATAGCCTTGAGCAACAAGTCTAGCCTTGTTTCTCACTATATTACCACTTTCATCAAGCTTATTCCTAAACACTCATCTAGTACCTACAATAGATTTATTACTAGGCCTTTCAACTAATGTCCATACTTTACTTTTCTCAAATTGATTTAACTCTTCTTGCATAGCCATAATCCAATGTTCATCTTTTAATGTTTCTTTAATATTCTTAGGCTCTATGCATGAGATAAATGCAACATAATTACAAATATTTCTAAGAGAAGATCGAGTTGTTACCCCTTTGGATGGATCACCTATAATCTCATCATCCTTGACATAGTTGTACTCTCCTGGGTAAGATACTTCCCTTTCTTCAATGGTTGGATTCTCGAGAGGATCTTGAGTTTCCTCATCTTTCGTTTCTTCCTTTGATGATGGTTCTCCAACGTCATGTTCAATGTCATTTATATTTATAATACCTACATCATCATTCAAACAAGAATCCTTCCTTGGAAGGGGATTATCATTGAAAACAACATGTATAGACTCTTCTACAACTAAAGTTCTTTTATTAAATACTCGAAAAGCTTTAGAATTTAAGGAATAACCCATAAAAATTCCTTCATCACTTTTAGCATCAAAGTTTCCAAGATTGTCTTTACCGTTGTTTAAAACAAAACATTTACATCCAAAGGATGAAAATAGCTAATGTTAGGCTTTTTATTTTTGAAAATTTCATATGGAGTTTTCTTTAAGATTGGCCTAATCATTACTCGATTTACAACATAACAAGCGGTATTTGTGGCTTCCGCCCAAAAATTTTTTGGCAAATTGTTTTCACAAAGCATGGTTCTAGCCATTTCTTCTAAAGTTCGATTTTTCCTCTCAACAACTCCATTTTGTTGAGGGGTTATAGGTTCTAAAAAATTATGACTAATACCATTAGAATTACAAAATCAATAAATCCAAGATTTTCAAATTCAGTTCCATGATCACTCCTAACACTAGTTATAGAGTAACCTTTTTCGTTTTGGATTACTTTTGAAAACGTGATGAATTTTTCTAATGCTTTAGTAATTAAGAATAGAACCCAAGTATATCTAGAATAGTCATCTACCAAGACAAATGCATATAGTTTTCCACCCAAGCTAGTAGTACTAGTTGGCCCAAAAAGATCTATAAGGATCAATTGTAATACTCTACTAGTTGATACATTATTAATGAATTTAAAAGAAAATCGCTTTTGTTTTCCTTTAGCACAAGCATCACAGATTTATCATTATCAAATTTAAGCTTAGGCAACCCTCTAACTAAATTTCCTTGAATTAGCCGTTGCAAAACACTCATACTAGCATATCCTAGTCTCCTATACCATAACCAACTATCATGCTCATCCTTAGCAACTAGGCATAAATTAGTCATATCAATAGAGTCTAAATGCACCATGTATATGTTTCCTATTCTATGACCAACAAGCATAATTCAATTAGATGCAATGTCAATAACTTTACAACCATTAGTTTCAAACATGACATTGAATCCTTTATCACATAATTGAATAATAATTAAGAGATTATGCTTTAATCCATTCACATATAAAACATTTTTAATTTGTATGGAAGAGGTATTACCTATGGTACCTATACCTTCGATGTGACCTTTTGAATTATCACCAAAAGTCACTTCTCCTCCATTTTTGGCGTTAAGCTCTATGAACCGGCTTTTGTCTCCGGTCATGTGTCTTGAGCATCCACTATCAAGGTACCATGAGTTTGAATTTGTTTCCCGTGCCTTGTAGCAATGCTCCTTTTCCTACAAACATAGATTAATTTCTAATTTTTGGTACCCAAATTCTTTTGGGTCCATATTCATTAGTTTCCAAAATCCTAGTCCCCTTAGGTATCCATTTGTGTAGGTTATCTTTATCTTTAGTAGTAATGAGTCCTTTAGGAACCCATATACTTCTAACGATTTTTCCATTAGAGGTTCTTCGGGGACCTCTATGATTGTAGTTTTGAAAACTTTTTCTAACAAAGTTGGATTTTGAATTTTCTCCATTTTCAAAACGTTTTATTCCAACTTTATCAAAAGAAGCTTTAAGATCATTAATTTTCTTTTGATGATCATCATTGACCTTTGAAAGTAAATTTTGCAAATCCGAATTTTTCTTTTCAAAATCTTCTAGTTTGATTTTACTTTCAAAATCATTGTTGGTCTTGGATATGAACTTTTTTTCATTTTTCAATTTTGAGACATCATTTTTATATTTTAAAAATAATTTCTCATAATCCGAAGCCAACCCATTATATTACTCTAATAACTCATCATAAGATAAATCATCTAATTCAGATGAGTTAGAGGTTACCTTAGAATCTTCCCCGAATGCCATCAAACACAACTTTGCTACTTATTGTTCCTCTTCATCGAAACCCTCTTCATCGCTCCATGTAGCCACATGAGCCTTGTGCTTATTCTTTGATTGACCATTTCTTTTCAATTGTGGGCAATCATACTTGACATGCCCCGACTTTTTGCATTCATAGCAAATGATAGGGTAATTATCTTTTGGTTCATTTTTTAGGCCTTCATTTCATTTGAATTTTCTTCCTCGGTAAGGTCTCATCATTTTTCTGAACCGTTTGGCAAACAATGCCATTTCCTCGTCATCTTCATCCGAATCACTCTCATCTTTTGTGGAATTGAGAGAAACTCCAATGTTTTTCTTCTTCTCATTCTCCTTTGGTGTCTCGTCAATCTTATCGAGGTCCACCTCATCTTCAAGAATCATTTCATGAGTGAGGAGGGAACCGATTAGCTCTTCAAGAGTTAAGGAATTTAGGTTCTTAGCCTCAATGATTGCAGTCTTCTTGGATTGCCATGATTTTGGAAGTGAGTAAACTAACTTCCTCACAAGCTTTTCATTTGGAATGATCTCTCCATATGATTTGAGTCTATTGACAATCGTTGAGAATCTATCCGTCATAGCTTTGATATCTTCATTTGGTTTCATCCTAAAATTTTCATAGCTATGTGTTAGAAGACTAATTTTAGATTATTTTACCTCGTCGGTGCCTTCATGTGTGACTTGTAGTTTATCTCATATATCTTTGGCGGTTGTACAAGATGAAACTCTTCCATATTCATCTGGTTCAAGAGCACAAAATATGATATTGATTGCTTTGGAGTTGACCTGGAACATTCTTGTCTCTCATTCACTCCACAATCTTGGATGAGTGAGAGGCTTGATATATCCGTCTTCTACAACATTCCATGCTCCCATGTCACTTGCTTGAATGAAATACATCATCCTATTCTTCCAATAGGCATAATTAGCTCTATTGAAGAAATGAGGCTTATTGACGGGCATCGAATCGAGACCGGAGTCGACATTTGAAGTAGAGGCCATTGATGACTTAACAATCGATGTAACTCTTCTCGAATCGACTCAAGAGGTGATGAAACCTTCAAATGAGTGAGGCTCTGATAGCAATTGTTGAGTTAATCGATCGACAGAATCAACCAAGAGGGGGTGAATTGGCAATTAAAATTTTGGTGGAAGCTTTTGCAGAAAATTGAAAGTAATCGCACAACGATTTAGAGTGGTTTGACTTTCTCAATCAAAGTCTACGTCCACTACCTTAGCTATCCACACTAAGGATTTTCCAACAAATTCACTAATTTGTTCTTTCTTTTGAGGCCAAAGAGATAACCTTACAACTCCCTCAAGAATATACCCCAATTCTTGAGAACGCTCTTTCTCAAAGAGAAGATTAGAAATTTGCAAACTTACAAGGAAATCCTCACAAGGTAGATTGTTTGCACAATTCTAGAACAAAGAAAAGAACACTAAAAAATGAATACACTTGAGTACAAGTAGTGTTCTTGAAAGCAAAATGAATATTGAATGAAAAATAGGCTTGAAATGTTCAAACTTGAGGTTTGATGCTTTCTCTTTGATTCTCTCTTGATTCTTGTTGATTGTTGTTTCTAGTTGTTGATCAATGGCTTCTAAGCTTGTTTAAATACACCTTAAAATGATTCTGAACGTTGGGGATGCTTAGTGGAGTCAATAGAGCCGTTTAAGTGTGAAAACAATTAATTAAATTCAGTTGGGAGCGTCAGTGCATCGATGCATACCCAAGGTGCATCAGTGTAAAATTCAAATATTTTGACCGTTGGAACACTTAGTGCATCAGTGCACCAAGTGTGCATCGATGCATAAAATACATTCGATGTTTTGAAAAAGCCTGAGTGCATCGATGCATGGTCTTGTGCATCGATGCATCAAATGCACTGAGTGCATCGGTGCATGGTATATGCATCGATGCATAAAATGCATTCGATGTTCAATTTAATCCATAGTGCATCGATGCATGGATTGGTGCATCGGTGCATTACTTTGAAAAATTAATTTTAGACTTGATTTTGGTTCAAAATACTTTGTGAAAATTGTTTCAAAAATAGTTTAAGTATAAAACATAATTTTACACATTTAGTAAGGTTTAAAATTGATCTTGAAATACTTAGAGTAATAATTTGATATTCGATTAATTGAATCGAATATACTTAGAAAATCATTTGTAAAATCTTAAAATTTATTTAAACTTAATTTGTTATATCGAAACATCAAAATGTTTTTAACACATATCATATCATATCATATCATATCATATCATATCATATCATATCATATCATATCATATCATATCATATCATATCATATCATATCATATCATATCATATCATATCATATCATATCATATCATATCATATCATATCATATCATATCACCCTAACATTCTAAATTCTAAATTCTTAATTTCTTAAATTATTTTACTTAAACAATCTAATTTATTTCTTTTAACTTCAAAATATTTTAAATATAATTATATTTATTTAATTTTATATTTAATTAATTTAATTTTTTAATTATATAATTTTAAAATTTATGAGTGAAGTAAGCATTATAAACTTTTAATTTTTTTAGTATTTTTCTATGTATTTTTCTTAAAAAATAATATAATTTAAAGAAAAAAATAAAATATAAATATAAATCAAGTATCCGTGACCCTAAAATATAGATAACCAGGTTTAATGGGTACACAAACTTAATGGGTTCGTGCCCTGGCTGATATTTTAGTACTCGAATATCCCGGGTACCCAAAAATGCAAATATCTGGATTTGAACACCCATAAAACTGACAATACAACTAAAATAGTTTTAATAAAGGCTTAATTAAAAGGGTAAATTACGTATTTATTACCTAAACTATCATTTTTGGTCTATTCTAGTATCTAAACTTTTAATTTTTTGAAAACCGTGCCTAAAGTTTAGTATTTGTTTCATTTACTCCTATTCAAAATTTAATGTTAAGTTTTGATTTTTTTTTAAGTTTAGGTACTAAAATAAATCAAAACTGACTGTTTAGGTACTGAGTGCGTTTTGTTTTTAATAGTGGGGTACTAACATGAAACAAAAATTAAACGTTAGGTATGATTTTGAAAATATTAGAAGTTTAGGAACTAGAATAGACCAAAACTAATAGTTTAGGTACTAAATGCATAGTTTACGCTAATTAAAAATAAGTGCCTAATCTATATTGCTTTCTTCCAAATAGGTTCTAAACTATATGGACGTTAAATTATAGGATGAATTACACGTTTAGTACCTAAACTATCAGTTTTGTTTCATTTTAGCACCTAGACTTTCAATTTTTAAAAATCATACATAATGTTTAGTTTTGCTTCATTTTAGTACACCTATTCAAAATTTAACGTTAAGTTTTGAAAAAATTTGAAAGTTTAGATACTAAAATGGACCAAAACTGATAGTTTAGATACTAAACACATTAAGTTTTTAACGGCAGAGTACTAAAATGAAACAATAGGTATGATTTTGAAAAAAAAAATTTAAAAGTTTAGGCACTAAAGGAGATTAAAACATATAATTTAGGTACCACCAAAGCCATATGTGCGACATGGGTCGATTCGGATTAGTCAAGGCGAAGCCTTGGAAACGAGAGGCAACAAAAGAAGGATATATAATTTAGGCAAATTTTTGTAATTTTTATTATAGAAAGTCGTTTGTTTTATTAAAAATAAAAATATCCAAAACTACAATGAAGATTTATAAACATAACATTAAACCTAAAATATAATCATGACATTTTCTTATTACCATCGAGACAAAAACTAGCCAACTAGATCACATAAGAACCAAAGAAAGAAAATGTTAAAAACCTAACAAAAAAACTCGAATAAAATAAAGATACAAACAAATCCAACTGCATCGGTAAATAAACTACAAAAGGGGATGAAGCTACTGAAAGATCACCGATAAATTGCAAATCAGAGTTAAACAATGTGAGAAAACTATCCACGAATACAAAAGGCGTATCCAAATCAATCCAAGGGTCTAAAGCAGGGAAGATATCATGATAACAAATAAGCGCCATCTTGATCAGTCGTGGCTATGTCAAATCCAACCCTGAGAAAAAAAGATAAACAAACACAACAACAAAACACCATAAACTACCAAAAGACAGAGAAAAACATGCCACAAAGGCAGAGATAAATGTGCCAGAAAGGCAGAGAACATATCACAAAGAGATATTTATTCTTATTAAAAAACTAAAAAAAAGATAACCAACGAACGACAACCAATATTAAAACCGGTGCCGCAACCAGTTAAACAAAATTAAAGAAGAAAAAATTGGATTGATTAATAAAATTAACATAAATTGTGAAAAAAAGAATAAAAAAGAAGAGGAAGAAAACGGCTAGAGTTTTAGAGATAAATGAATCTTTAACCTTTAATCAATCAATCTATTAATTATTTTTTAATTTATAAGCGATACTTTTGTATGTAATTATTTTTTTAAATTAAACCTTAAAGAAAACATTACATCACATTAAATTTATATATAATTTAAAATTTACACAATTCTAAAATTTTTCCTTCATATTATTTATCCGGGATAGAGATCCATCACCACTTAATAATAATTCTCAAATTAAACGACCTTGTAATTATAAGACACCGCCGCATGTTATGAATGACAACGGGTCGAGTTCGAGGTGAGTTTTGCTCGTCACATCCTCGAACTCGAAATTAATTCTCATCCCGACCTGATCCCCGACGAGTTTTTTATCGGGCACCTAGTCGGGGATTTGTTATCCCGTCCCCGAACTCAACCTGAAATATTATATCCGAACCCAAAAATATTTTATATATAATTAATATAAAAAGTATAAAATATTATATATATATAATTAATATAAAAATATAAAATATTATATATATATATATATATATATATATATAATCAGGGCGGAATACTTTGCCCCGAACCGAACCCGACCCGAAAAAATTCTCAAAAAAATCTCCGACCCGATATCATTTAACCAAACCCGACCCGAATTTGACTGAATTTTGGGCTTCCCGTCAGATTCGGGTCCATCCCTACCACATGTTAAGGAGAATCCTTTTAATTACGACGCAAGCCCCAAATTGGCTGGTCACCAAACGACCTTTTTTAGATTTTTGGATGCTTTAGATTTCTAGCTGAATGCAAACACCAAAGCAAAAGAAAAAGCATAGAAACTAGAAAGACCCGTAAAGTAAACAACACTAAAAAATCAAGGCATCCCATTTTTTCAGCTTCCTGAAGATATTTCAACCTGGTTTCTGCTGTTTCTCATCAGTTCTTGTGTTCTTTTGTTTTTGATTGATATTTTTCGTACTCTTCTTTTTCTAGAAATATTTGGTTCTTGTAGCTTCATTTTGTTTATTTGTCGACTCTGCTTGCATTTTCATTGTTAAGGTCTGATCTACAAGAAGGAGAATATAAAGAAGACTTTCTGGAGAATTTTAAAATTTGGGTTTTGTTCGATTAGGTTTTTGTTAGGATTTTTACGGTTTTCGTAGGTTTGGGGGAAATATGAGTACTTCATGGGCAGATTCTGTTGCAAAGTCTGCGTCTGAAACTGCTGTTTCAGACAACAATTCCTTACGTCGCCCAACACGAGCCACTTATGTTCCGCCCCACCTTCGTAACCGTCCTGCTTCCGACACACCTAACCTCTCAGGACCCAGTCCTGAGAGGACAAGTCTTAACGGAGCTTCTGGTGGGTCCCAATGGTCCCAGTCAAGCATGGGCGGCGGCGGCCTCGGTGGCAGGACTAATCACGAGATGGGGCGACAGAGTCAGGTGTATGGCTATGCTGGAGCTGGACGAGGCGGCGGCGGCCGTTGGAATAATAGAATTGGTGGCCGGAATAGGAGAGAAAAGGAAGTAAACCCTTTTGGGGACAGTGATGAAGCTGATGTTACGGACCATACATTTAATGAACAAGAGAATCCAGGGATCAATTTTGATGCATACGAGGATATTCCCGTGGAAACTAGTGGTGAAAACGTACCACCGCCTGTAAATACATTTACTGAGATAGATTTAGGGGAGCTATTGAATCAAAACATTAGGAGATGCAAGTATGTGAAACCGACTCCGGTTCAACGTCACGCCATTCCTATTGTATTGGGAGGAAGAGATTTGATGGCTTGTGCTCAAACAGGGTCTGGGAAGACAGCTGCTTTCTGCTTTCCGATTATTAGTGGAATTATGCGGGAGCAGTATGTGCAGAGACCGCGTGTAGCACGGACCGTTTACCCTCTTGCACTCATTCTATCTCCCACAAGGGAGCTTTCTTGTCAAGTGAGATTCTTATTCTTAGATCATTGATTTTTAAAGAATGGTTTAATGTCCCTTTTTTTTTCTGATGATTTTACAATTTTCAGATACACGACGAGGCAAAAAAGTTCTCCTACCAAACTGGTGTCAAGGTTGTAGTTGCCTATGGAGGGGCACCAATTAATCAACAGGTTGCTAGTGCCTCAAATTAATCATTCATTCTCTATGTTATTTGACATGCATAATTCTTAATTACTGTCTCATGCTCTGCAACATATATTTGTTCACGTCTGTTTTTAACACAATGAGTTGTTGATTTGTTACAAAACGTGTTGTAGTTTGCTTTCTTCTCTAGAGATTTCTGGCTTATCGGTCTCCTTACAGACCTCTATTTCTGAATACCTGATATTTTTATTCCCGCATACTAATACTTTATTTCTTAGTTGCGAGAGTTGGAGAGAGGAGTTGATATTCTAGTGGCAACTCCTGGGCGCTTGGTCGATTTGCTTGAGAGGGCTAGAGTGTCATTGCAGATGATAAGGTACTTGGCGCTTGATGAGGCAGATCGCATGCTTGATATGGGTTTTGAGCCACAAATCAGAAAGATAGTGGAACAAATGGGCATGCCTGATCGGGGCATGAGACGGACAATGTTGTTTAGTGCCACCTTTCCAATAGAGATACAGGTTGGTTATAACTGTTAAATAGGGTTTCTCTATTGAATTAACTTGATTGTGAATTTTCAATAATTAAAAGAAAGATTATCCAAATTGGATCGCATAATTCCTTTGTCAATTGCTAATTGTGCAGAGGCTTGCATCTGATTTTCTTTCAAATTACATATTCTTGGCTGTTGGGAGGGTTGGTTCTAGCACGGATTTGATTGTACAAAGGGTCGAATTTGTTCAAGAGTCTGACAAGAGAAGCCATCTCATGGATCTTCTGCATGCACAGAGAGAAAATGTAGCCCATAGCAAGGTAATGTGAGACTATCATGAATGGACTTGCTTATTGAAGTTCATTTATCCTTTGGATTAGAGTTAATTACTGGATATATTTGTTCATATATAATTAATTAATTACCATTCAGGATGCTGATTCTGCTCTGTCTAGTCAGATTTAATCTATATAGGTCGATGATATTTAAAAGTTGTTGATCGGTGTGTGTCTCTTACCTTGCAGCAAACTTTGACATTAGTTTTTGTGGAGACTAAGAAAGGAGCCGACTCATTGGAGCATTGGTTGTGCATTAATGGATTCCCAGCAACCATCATCCACGGTGATAGAACTCAACAGGTAATTGTTAAAAAGACATCTTCTAAAGTGAAGTAAGATTACATCTATTTGACTTAAAATTCAAGTATCTAAGGGGCTACTAACTTTCGTGTGTCTGATCAAGTCCCGATGTAAGAAGTTGCACTAGTCAGTAGGACAAGTTCTTTAGTTGAAATCTTGTCTGAGATGTGTTGCAATATGCTATATGCATTTAGCCTATTCTAGAAAGAATGTGTCTTTAAATAAATCCTGTTATGCAGGAAAGGGAACTAGCATTGAGATCTTTCAAGAGCGGAAAGACACCAATTTTAGTAGCAACTGACGTGGCTGCCCGTGGTCTCGATATACCTGATGTAGCTCACGTGGTTAACTTTGACCTTCCCAATGACATTGATGATTATGTTCATCGGATTGGAAGGACAGGTCGGGCTGGTAAAACAGGATTGGCAACAGCTTTCTTTAATGAAGGCAAATCGTCACTGGCTAGGCCACTAGCTGAGCTAATGCAAGAAGCAAGTCAAGAGGTTCCTGCATGGCTCACCCGATATGCATCTCGAGCTCATTATGGTGGTAGCAAAACCCGGCGATATGGAGGAGGGCGTTTTGGTGGGCGTGATTTCAGGAGGGAGGGTTCATATGGTAGGAATCTGGATCACTACGGCTTAGTTGGAGGGAATGGTAGCAGTGCATATAAAGTTCCTGGGAATTATGGTGGAGGATATGCCCCGGGGGTGGCAAGTGCATGGGATTAGACCTCCCTTTATACTGAATTATATTTTTTTTTCGTATTTCACTCGATTATATGTGTATATTCTGTCAGATTTCAAGGATTATTCTCACTGTTTTCACAGTTTACATTTGCATCTGGGTCCATCCACTAGGAAACTAGCCGTTTAGCCAGTCGGCTGATTACTGATATATGAAATCTTGGGCTTGGGTGCATCGTCTGCACTTCCGCATGCTCCTTTTAGCGATATGACGCATTATTAACGTGAAAGCAAAACATACATTTCTTCTCTTTTTCTCCCCTCGTATCTGGGGGGTTATGCTACGTGGTGACCTAACCTAAAGTTAGTTTGTGATAGATTTTAAGATATTACAATATTCAACCTAAAATATTATAACAACTGAGAATGTTATGTTATATATTTACTCTAAAAATTATACAATTTACAACCTTGTTATAATAACTGTAATGTTTTTTAATTCAATCTAATAAATATTGGATGGAACGCGTTAAGATCGAAGAACACGGAAAATCTTTAACGTAAAAAGTCATGCCGTCTCACATTTGCTGCATTCTTTTGACACTAAACTAAATACACGAGTATTTCACATCAACTTTAGCAGAAAATGGATGATCCTGCCGCTCTTTATCGAGTTGGCTCTTTTATTTAGTTTAATCATGCTATACATTTACTTTATATTAAAAAGAACGATGCAAGTTCAAATATGAAAGTTCATATGATAATACAATAATCTATTTAATAGTTGAATAACTAGAACCGTGGGCACTTTTTCATTTTTACATGAAAGGACAGTTCCTCTTGGTCTCTTGAGAGTTGTGAATCTAAAGAAAACTCATGTAATAAGCCCAGTATGTGGATTGGCATCTTCACATGGAGATATGTAATGGAATCTCCGAAGCTCGTCCAATGTCCATCAAAGCTGAAATGACTTTGTGACCATTACTTTCAATTTTCTCACAAATAATGTAAGAAAGGAGAAAAAAGGAACCAAAATAAAAGAATGTTATTACTTGGAGACCAAAATGAAACATGAAACTTGACATTAACGGAGAACCACTTTTTCTCTTTTGCAGATAAATTTGAAGTACAGAGGATACCGAGTGGGCATTTCCATTGGAAAAACAAAGAAAAAGGCCATCATGATTTTTCTATGAAACAAAGGTGTAGTTTAAATATGATCACAGCAAGGGGATCCCTGATAGAGATACCTTGCAACACAAGGAGCTTCATCTACCATTTCTTAAAATATATAACTCATCGGAATTTCTCACCCTATTTCTTGGTCATCTTCAAGACCTAAACAACGCAAGCAAACAAATCCTTTAGGAGATCTCAAAAGCCATGTATAGAGGCTCTTCACGTGTATATATGATGCCTGAAAAGAGACTAATGCCTTTATCTTACAACAGCTCAGTAGTATATTGTTGTCAAACTTAAAAATGAAGGGAGTTAACTGCATACCTTACAGTATCAGCGTCTAGGCCTAGGCACATACCGAAATTCAGCTAATAAAGCTATATGATCAGAGGACCACTCTGGAGAAGGAAGGGCTGTGTCTTTTCTTAAGCTATTCTCATCCAAAAGTTCCAATAATGACTCCACCGTTAAGGAATCCGCTGAAAGTACAAGGCCAAATACTCGTAAGCAAACTGCAATCACTAATATGATATCAAACATCTAGAGAAAAGGCATTCATAAACATAAAAAAACTGTATGTGCGCCATTTACGAAGCCAATTGTTTCAAGGAATTAACCTACCAGTGTACAATATGTAATCTAGGGTGCCGATAAAATCTCTTGTGCAATTTGTAAATAAAGGTTCATTAGTTGTTGGGTCCATCCTTCTTCTCTGCTGTTCCAAACCAAGACCAACTCCTCTTAGGAAGGCAGCGTAAGCACTAACCTGTTTGAAAACCTTAATTTGTCAAACAAAACCCCTGAATTTCGTGCAAAATCTAGCCCCATTCAACAAAATACTGTTTCCATTGCTTTCTTAAAACCCCATTAAAACATTGTTAGAAAAACACAATGGACCGCTTAGAGCAGGTTCATTAATGGAAGAAAGTTTACCAGTGGCAACTGATGAGTCAACTTGCTGTAAGGACGCAAAATTGCAAGAGGATCAACAACTAAATCCGGATGCAGTGGATCTACCTTTCCCATAGCAAGAAGTGAATGGGGAGCACTGCATAAAATTCCACAGCATGCTAATTAAGCAAAAGTCTAATGCGAAAAAAAAAAGATGGCTCTGAAGCAATAAGGAAATTGATCTGAAGCACTAAATATTCTAAAAATGATACAAAGGACAGACTTACCTCCCAGGAACTGAATTAAAATCCCCACACAACAACATTGGAATGTCTGCACTTGCAGCTATTTTCTCCAACCCCTTTAAGAGAGTATGCACCTAATTTAACATTACACAAAATATAAGTAATTCTTTTGAATTATACATACATGCATGTATAAATAATTATACAGATAAAAGAAATTTTAGAACCTGCCAGATTTTAACATCTTTTAGCTCTTGTTGAACATTAACATGTGTGTTTGCCTGTATTCAAAAGCCAGGAATTGTCGGAACAGTTACATGATGCACTTGAATATCATGGAAGTGTTGCAAAGAATATAAATAAGCAAGTAAAAACAGTAATTTAAATGTCTTTCCTTTCATGAATGTGCAGAATAGTAGCCCAAAACGTCAAAAAAAGAAAAAAGAAGAAAAGAATAGTAGCCAACTTCCAGAAAGAAGCATTTCCATGAAGTATCAGAGATTGAAAGTTGAAAGGAGCAAAGATAGGGAGACTAAAAAATACAAAATACAAACCACATATGAAAGGTAGAGATCTTATCAATCAAATCCCATTTATACTTTGTTAGTCATAATGAAATAAGAGGAAGTTTCATAGGAATCTGATACTTTTAATTGCAAAAATATATTATTATTCAAAGCAAACTTTCAGCAGGCCAATTATATCTTTTAAGGGACGGAACAAAAATCATTTTTTTTCTGAAGATACGTGTTGGCCAATTTGAATGCATTACAACAGTTTTTAGAATAAAAGCCCGCTAACTGCAGCACACAGAATTGTTCACGTCTCTATATGATCTACATGAGGTGATGAACTAACCTGTCGATCAGACCAATTGACAGGACTAGATAGCAACAAATTAGGTAATTTCAGTTTTGTGGGACCAGACAAACTACTTTGGACTCGGAAAATGTTACTCCTACAACATCGGCAACAACTTGTGCTAAACTTGCTAATGAAATTCATTGTTGATTATATAGGATGGAACCCAGGGAAACTAGGCAATTAGTTGGATTTAAAACTATAAGACTAAATAGTCCCAACATCTTTTTAATCTCAGATAACGATCACCACATAAAATACTGTATCATGCGAATTACAAGCAATAATGGAGAAAGTTAGGAAAGTATAGCAAAATATAAATTAACAATTCTTACCACACAAAGAAGCTGCCGCTTCCCAGGATTGTTAGCTCCCTGATTAATAAACTTTGCTTCTAAAACCACAATTAGTGCAACATTATCCTGCAGACAAGAAGAATTTACAAGATATCATTAGAGGAATTGATACCGTAAGAGAAAATATAAATCTTAGCGATAAACATTTATTACCTTAACCAAACGATTTAAAGTAGCTCTCTTCCGAGTAGTTTGAACTGCAACCTCAGTCAAGGATTGAGCAGCCTTATTAAATTCAACCTGCAAAAGACTATTTGATTTAGCACGAACATGTAAAAATCCACATATCACATTAGAAGCACTTACAAACCTCGTATTTTTTAACATGAGAAAATCTATCTCTACGGAAAAATGTAGCACAACCATCAATTGTATGGATATTTCCACTGTAAACCTGCATCACAAACGATATAAATTACAAACGGAAGAGTAATATCACTAAATTAGTGTGATGAGAACCAGGGAAATCTTCAGCAACCTAATTTGTCTTCCTCTTGTATAAAGCTTGATACCCATGTTTATCCAGCTCAGGAGCAAAGAAATCATCAAAATGGTCACTTTGCACCTGGAAAGATTACAACAGTTTAGACCATCATCTAAATTAAGACCAACGAACCTGCACCATGTTGGATATTTCCACCCAAAATGTAATATAAACATTAAACATACAGTTTTTGCCATGCATTAAACTTCAAAGCTGTGTTTAAGTTAAAAAATGGAAGTTCTGAAAGAACTATCATCAAACAGTACAGAAGTATCACCTCTTGAAGACAAACAATGTCTGCACGATAGCCAACAATTTCCCTCAACAGGTTCTGTCGGCGATATGGCCAAGAAAGAGCCCATGAAGGGCAATAACTGTACAACTCACTACTAGCATATGTGTCTGACAAAATGTTGTACGAAAGAACAGTAAAAGTTCCAGAGGATGAAATCCGGCCATCTGAATCTAGTTGTGCCATCATATCAGCTCCACCTACTGGGATCAAATGCCGAGGACTTGGGGAAGGAGCTGGTATAACACGAGATGTAACACCCTCAACCCGTACCCGAATCCGAGGTGTCACATTGACTTTTCAAAACGTTTACTTGTATAAAATAGTGAGTAATTTAAAACTTTTATACATGTAACTTATTCAAAAGATTTCCAGAACTATTCAGAGCTTAAATGTTTTTGCAAAACCGATCAGAGTATATACAATTCAAAACATTAATTACATGCCAACTATTTTCAATATACAAAATACATCTAATTCAAGACATCTTTTCTGATCTGATCTTCGGTAAGAAGTAACTGACATGTCTTGCTCCACTTTGCTCTTTACTCTTCTTACTTCTGCAACCTACGTGTGAAACAATCACACGCTAAGTCTATGACTTAGTGAGGCAAATAAACATGTAATATAAACTATAGCTTGTAATCATGCATGAACACTTACTGCTATCACTCATACCCTTATTCATGTAACAAATCCATATAATACCTATGCAATACATCATTACATGTAAGAACATATATACACACACATATATTCATCACTCATCATTTCCATCTTTAGCCTTATATCATTATCAATATTATTATCGTTTATATCACTTAATACAATTCCTCTTATACCTAGTATTTTAACCAACATTTGACTCATTTAATCATACCATCAACATCTCATCATATAAATTATATATACTATCATTCATAGCACAAAAGCATACAAGTCACATGTAATATGTTGGTTGTTATTTCTTTATTAGCCCATGTACACATGTGAGAACTATGGATATGAGTCTATAGAGATTGTGCACTAATGCTGTCACCACAGCTCGTATAAATTGTACCGTAATGCCACGTAGAATTTTGCACCGAAGTGCCGCGTAGAAATTTGTCCCGAAGGACCGCATAGAATTTGTCTCGAAGGACCACATAGAAATTCCTTAAGAATCATATATATATACAAAGGATCAAGCATGTGTCTCAAAAGACATCACACATGTTCCAAGGAATACATATATGTCCCGAAGGACCGCGTAGACCCTCGACTCTTAGCATGCCAACTATACCTCTAGCTCTCAAGACACATAACATGGGCATTGTCATTTCACATATTCATATATACACAGAGTTCAATTACGCATAGAACATTTTCATATGATTCACATTTACATGTCACATTGCTTATATACTTTCTCACGTAGTCACATAGATCCATGTCATATAACATATATCCTAAAGTGCATATAATCACATATATCATATCATATAACTTAGATAATTTCTCAGGTATTCATATAAACATACATATCATATCTTGTTCACATATGATCATATATGCTTCATATAACACATAGAAACACCTAGAACACTTTCTCATAGCTTATATCAATTTTCAGAGTCCTTTCATATTACCTGATGACATATATCATATAAGTATATAATAACTGATATCATATCATCTACCTTATGCTCCATTTCTTTGTATTCCTTTAGATTATATAAATTATATCGTATTTCTAAACATATATCATTTAATAGTATTTTTATTTAGGTACTAATTTAATCTCTTTACTTAATTCAATTTCATATATTCATTATAATCTTTTCATATCGCTCCATAGATATTTAGCATATAACTTATCTTGCATATTCGTATCGTCCCTTTATATTCAAGTTTCCTAATTGATATACTATTTCCATTTCATTCTATAATTCAATCTTATTTAGTTCCCTTAACTCTCATTAAATCAAAAAGCTCTATTATACTAATTCTCATAATAAATTATACCACTATGTACTTATCCAACTCATGTTTCCATTATGCATATGTTACCCATGTTTACTTAGTTCATATCACTTCTCATGAGCTCACTTTCATCATATTTTCCTATTATTGCATATTTTATCTCATAACCATGTATTCACATAGTCTTATATTTCATTATCATATTACTTATATTTGTTCTCCTATGACTCTTTATAAACATCTATTTTCCATTTCCCTACATCTCTTGACTTATCTTCTATATTCCTATAATTTCATAACTTATTTTATATTCTCTCATTAACACTTAATCGTGTTTTTACATAAACCAAATGGCACATACAAAACATATCAATTCAAATAATCAAGCATACATACACTCATTTTCAACTCATGCCTTTAACCATGAATTCATATGTAACACTTCAGGAAATAGACTCATCGCAAGTCTTATTCCCATCACACATCATATACTATTGAATATGCACTCACCTGGCCTCACTAGTCAATCTCGATCTCTAATCTTTCTCCTGATCGATCTTACTTGCCAAATGTTCCAGAATTGCCATATGCTCAGAATCTACATAAATGTACATTTTAAGGCAATTATTAGATACCTACACCTTGCAATTGGATACTATCAACTTAAACGAACTTATTAAACCCATATTTTCAATTTTCCTTTAGGGGGGTATCGATACCCTACTGGGGGTATCGATACCCTACTGGGGGTATCGATACCCTACTGGGGGTATCGATACCCTCATGACATTCTGGAATTCTGCTCGTTTGAGAGGGTATCAGTACCCCTTTGAATGGGTACCGATTCCCCCTAACACAAAAATCATTTTTCAACTACGAAAATTCACTATTCCAACTTCAATTCTTCATATTTCAACCCTTTTTATACTCTTAACTCAAATATACATACTTAAACTAATTTATACCCATTTATTTCATCTTAAACCTCAAAATTCTATTCTCCATATAGAAATCAATAATCATAACAAATTTTCCATGTTACCCAAACTTAATTCTAACACTTCTAGCTTCTTATTCTCATAGATGACAAGTCAAATTCATAATTAAAACTTCAAAAACCTCTTTATTCTAACAATTCATTTCTACACCCTTCATATAATTTCCTCTTTAATTCACTATTTGTAATGTTTAAAGCTTATATAAGCTTTCCTTAAGCATATATAACACCCAAAGAATCAAAACCAACTTATAAATCCAAGAATTCAACAGCTAAATTTATACTTACCTTTAACTGAGGCTTACGGGGAGAAGAAGAAGCTGAGGAAGAAGAGTCTAGATACATTTCCTCATTTCTCACGTTTTTATATCCCTTAAAAAAAGAATAAATATCTTCTCTTAGAAAAGACCATAATACCCTTGTTATTTCCAAACTCTACCATTAAATCCAACATCAAATTTCTTCAATTAAATCCATGAACTTTTAACTTATTTCGAAATCGAGTATAAAATTTTCAAAATTTGCAATTTAGTCACTGACCCTGATTCAGGATGTTACACGAGATGTCAAAATAGTATTGGGATGTCCCACAGGTAGTTTTGTTTCTGCATCAATGACCACACACTCAAACTTGAGAACATGACCAATATCATCTGTAGTTGGTGTATATGTTTTAGAGCGTCCAACTTCAAACCAGGTTTCACCACCACTCCTTTGTGTAACTGCAGCAGGATACAAAGGTGTTGAACCATTTTTCAAGCTAGTGCTTGATCCTGAACCAGTTAAACTAGCACTAACAACTCCAGATCCTGTACTATTGAAACGACCAAATATCTCTTCCTCTTCATTTCCATTTTCATTTACAGCACTTGCTGCACGATCTTGAAGAACACGATTATGCTCCCATGCATCTGAGAAGCACTTTGGAGAGCAACAGGTATTTTTTCCTTCAAACAACTTACGCATTGCAGAGTTGCTTGCTCAGAAGGATGTACACTACAGACAACAACATTCCCATCACTTTGTATGTGATACCTGCAAAATAGACCCAAGAAATAAGCAACATGTATTAGACAGGTAGCATACACCAAAAATTTTAAAACAATCAACAAACTCTAATCCCACAAAAGAAAACAATTAAATAAAAAGATTAGCTCAAGATACACACATCAGTTGAGTAATCTCTCATCCAATATAACAATTTTACTAAACAACACCCAAAGCATGTATAAGACCTTAACTCACAGTAACCCATGGTGATTAAAGATTTTTTCTATCATGAAAAGTAGAAATTTAAAATTACAATGCTTAATATTGGTTAGCACCCTAACTAAATGTACAAGTCCTCATTTTTTCTTACCATGAAAAGATATAGCTATCATTCATGAACCGAGGAATCAATCAGTTCAGCTTTATCCCATAAGAAATACACAGACACAAAATCTAATGAAAATATCAAATTTTACTCGCACAGTACAGTTGTATAATTTCTTAATGAAAATATCAACCTATGATACACGATAAAGTTGAATAATATCCAACAAAAGAATTAATGTTGCATATTGCGTGTATCTCATCATAACATTTTAAGTTCAGTAAATTTAGTAAAACTACAAGGAACCCAAAACATATATAAAGTCTTAAAAGCCTACGGTGGAAAAACTGCAATAAACCCAAAGCCCCTTGGTGATAAAACTACAAGTCACCAAAACGTACACTTTAAAACATTAACAAGTTCCATATACAAAGTGAAGAGGTATCAGCACTAAATCATTTAGAGCATCATATACAAAGCAGTGACAGGGTGGCCACATTATTGCTAATACTGTATGGAACATTCTAGCTCATAGTGTACAGTCATCATGGCACGCTGTGTTTCTGAGGTGTCATTCACCTTACAAAGAGTTCCATTGCAATATCTTAATACAAAGCCGTGCCAAGTGGCCACAGTACTGCAGATGTAATGCAAATACTGGATGGAATATTCTAGGTCATAGAATCTAGTAATGTCTCTTAAGTGTCACTCTTACTACAAAGAGTAGCATTGCAATAACTTTGGCTCTTGCAACTAAAAAACCAACACAAACTAAATCAAAGTATACCTAAAGAAAATGCTGTGAAACTCAACAGCATATCCAGACTCTAATCATAATGGCATGTTGTATCTTTAAGGTGACATTCCCATTGCAGAGTGCTTCATTGCAATCCATATGACCTAAAGAAGGCACCGAAAGAAAATGCTGCGCAACTCAACTGCAAAACCAAAATCAAGAAACTACTTCTCATGATAAATGTAGCACATAAAGTAACAAAAGGAAGATTGCAACAAAGCAAAAGCAAACACACAATATCCAAATGCAAAAGGGGAAGGCTTCAACTTATAAAGGCTGCCTCATGCAATTATTTAGATTATCCACCAAAGAAGTATATACAAAAGAGTTAAAAATTTACGCTGTTGGACAGATTTAAAAACACTTACCACTTGTACCTCAAGAAGTGACCATCAAGAGGGGCATACTCCACATTATCAGTGGTAACGATCCTGTCTGGTCGGCGTAAGAGTATGTAAGGCGTGAGCTCGTAGCCAACAATTGGTATATCAGAAGGGAGGTACACCCGTAGTACACTCAGCATGCTTTTACTTCTCCGGTTTCCTTTGTTTGTCACAGTTCGCAACGGTCACCTCTGTGTAAGCCTATTAAATCCAAACCCACACTAGAAGCAGCAGCAGCAGCATAAGAAATGTCCTCGAAACGATTAGCAATTCTATCAGGGCAGAGTCCAGCCGGATCCGTCATTACTTGATCTGAAAACCCGCCAGCCTTGACCCCAAATCACCCTCTATTTCCCAATTAAAAAGAAACCCCTAGAAAAACACTAAATTTAATCTCGAAAATAAAAACAAATAAAGCTAAGAACTGATCTTGAAACAAAATTTAGGGCTTTGGAAATAATGATCGAAGGAAAAACAATAACACAACAAAAAAATTGGGGCTTTTGGGGATGCCAAAGAGGGGGAAGTATAGATTGAATAATAAGTAGGGTTTTACAGACGAAGTGCAAAAGGAAAGTCTTTATTTACATATATTTAGATAGAAAATTTATGTAAAAAAATGAAGGATAAGAATTAGCAGTCGTAGTTATTTTTTTTTGGATAAATTGTACGGATTTTACTCGGGTACCCGAGGAAGGGCGGAGTGGGGGTTGAAAGTGGAGAGTAGCCGCAGCGGAGAGGTGGTGGTTGTGGAAGTGGCGGAGGTACACGGCTTTGTTTGAAATTTCCTTCCTCTTTTCTACTTGGGAGCTCTTTGTAATAAGAAGAAGGGTAAAGTATAGTAATGGTCATTGAATATTTCTGAAGTTTGCATTTAGGTCCTTAATTTTTAAAACTTATAATATAGTCCTCCAACATTTAATCTATTTATAACATGGTCTCGCACCTATGAAAATTAGGGTAAATTATATAAATGATCATTAAACTTTTTAGGTACTTGAATTTAGGTCTCTCAACTTTTAAAACTTACAAAACAATCTTCAATTTCATTCTAAACCACAAATTCCAAAGTAATTCAATTTTATTCTAAACCCTAAATTCCAAAATAATTCAATTACATTCTAAAACCCAAATTCTAAAATACTTCAATTTCTGTCTTTTTTTTTATAAACGACGCCAATGTCACTAAATTATTAATTAATTTACTTTTTATATTTAAAAACATATGATAATTTTTTAATATTAATTTAAAGACATGAAATTTTTTCAATAGTAAGAATATATGATAATAATTCATTTATTTAAAAATAAATATATTTCTAATTATTTGTGTATGTTTTTATATCTAATCATACGTGTTAATATATTTTATATCTTTCATATAAATATTAAGACTATATAAATAGCAGAGTCAAAATTTTATATATGAGTTATGTTAATTATAGTAATGATGAATCAATATATTTTATTTTTTATATTAATTCTATTATAATTAAAATATAAATATTACCTTGATAATTAAATATTTATTTACTTATTACATCGAATATTTTTTGTAGAAAATTATTTAATAAAATCATAAAAAACACAATAAAAAATAAACATTGAAGTTGACTACTTCAAAAATAAAATAAAAAATCAATAATTTAATATAATATGCCCTAAGTTGATGATAACAATCAACTCAAAAGATATGGGGTTTGTGCCATGTTTTCGTAACGTACGTCAACTTTCTATTTCATGGTCATGTATTCTTTTAGTTCTAGCATGATCTAATTTTTAATTTTCTAATACACTTAACAAAATTATATTATAACTTGTTAAGTGGTTTCATAGGTAAAAAAATGTTATTTTCTTTAAAAGTTTTAAATTCAAACAATTGTGTTTGTAGGGTATATCTATATTATTAATAAATTAAAAATTTTGAATAAATACTATCTTATAATCACATCAAACTATTAAAAACTAAATTATAATTGAAATAAATAAAAATTATAAGGATGTCAATTGGGGATTTTGATTCTTAATTTTTTTCATTGAGAGATTGTGTTTTTTTTTATTCAATTTCTTCCATAATCATTTTTTATATTTAAATTATTGAAGGTCGCTAAATTTACATTTACGAGGAGGGGTGTATTTTTTTCTTAACAAAAGTAAAAAAATCAAAACGCTATCACGTTCTTAAAGATAATCTAGTATATTCCTCCTTAAATTGAAATATTTTAGAATTTGGGTTTTAGAATGTAATTGAATTACTTTAGAATTTGGGGTTTAGAATGAAATTGAGGAATGTTTTATAAGTTTTAAAAAGTTAGGGGACCTAAATTCAAATGCCTGAAAAGTTCAGTAACCATTTATATAATTTACCATAATTTTCATAGGTGCGGGGACCATATTACAAGTGGATTAAATGTTAGGGGACTGCATTACAAGTTTTAAAAGTTGAGGGACCTAAATGCAAGCTTCAAAAATGTTCAATGATCATTACTATACTTTACCCTAAGAAGAAAGGAAGGGAGACGGGTTTTTTTCCTTCTAAATTATCTTTTAAATGTTTTTGGGTAAAATAAGCCAATTGTCACTAATGTTTGGAGTAATGTTCGTTTTCACCTTTAATGTTTAAAAGTCACAAATCGATCACTAACGTTATTGTTTATTACTAGATCGTTCACAGGCATAGTTAGATCACTTTGACCGACTCTTCTTCTTCTTAAACTCCACCCCCATCTTATTGCTCAACCTAACCAAAAATGCCATCTAAGGTAGCTGAGTTTGGAGTTAAAGGATGCTACAACATTTGACTAAACAAGGTGTAAACATATATTTAAATAGCGGTCCGTGACCACGAAACCCGCAAAACCTGCAATAATGCCCGCTATGTCCGCAATCACGACAAATTTAACGTGACCGAAAACGCGATTACGACCGCTATTTGAATCCCTGAGGCGTAAAACATCTCTCACCTAACATTTGTCTAACCAAGAATGCCTCCAACCCCATCTTCTTTTCCCTCTCACCAAAACTCCATCTCTCACCCAACAAATCCACGCGTGTATCGTTCTCTATGGGTTCAACGGCTCCGTCGTTTTCGATTCCAGACTCACCGACGCCTATATCCGTTTGGGTTCTTTGCAATCAACCAAACGTTTGTTCCAGGCTCACCACATTCGATTTCTTATTGCTTTTTTGCCGTTCTTAATTTTCATGTGTACATGTAAGTATGTAACTTTGTAGGTATTCTACCTTGAAGCTTGTGAGTCAGGAAGTATTTTAGAGGGTATCCTTCCTAGGGTTTGAATATCCATGTCACTACAGCATCAAATGAGGAAGAGAGTAGTTGGGGAACCTATTGTCCCGGAGACTACCCAAGTCCTCCCCCAGAATATGACACCTGCTTGGAAGATTTGTACAGTGTCGCTTGGATGTAGGACAGGTCAGTATTCAAGTATGTTCATTATTTAAGTCCTTTTCGTTTATCCATGGCATTATTGAATCCACAAGTATTTCAAAGTTGAAGCTGATTGTCTGATCTGTTTTCTCCAGATTTAAGCAAGCTTTAAATAAATTAACTTCACTTTGTTTCTTGGCTGCAAAGTGGGCGTTATACATGTAAATTTGATTCTTAAGTGTGATCTACGACTAAAGTAGATATCTTTTAAAACTGAGGAATCAACTTTTGTTTTATTTCTGTTGAATTTCATCTCTTGGTGTGAATCCTAATACTGTGTTTCTGTTGAGCAGTGACGTGCATAATTTGCGGACAGAGAATTTGCACCAGCAATATGAAGTTGTAAGACTTTTTACAAAGCGTTTTTGAATGAACTCTTTTCTTTTATATGGTAGTTATCGATTACTGTTTAGATCTAAGAAATATGAAAATATATCGAAAAAGCGAGAGGCCTAAACTCTTGGTGTGTATCGTTATCTATGGGTTCAACGGCTCTGTCGTTTTCGGTTACAGGCTCAACGTTTGTTCCAATGTTTACTTACAGACCTCCATTATGGATATGTATTTGAATTTTGAAATGTGGTTTGGTTGATTTTGAAATTAAATTATTTGAAGAGGCTAGTGAAAGGAATGTGGTTTTGTGGGGTACGATGATAACGGGATTGACCAAAAATGAGAAAGGGTTAGAGGCTATTGCTTTGTTCAGACAAATATTGCAGCAGCCTTTAACTCCAAACTCTGCTATCTTAGATAGCATTCTTGGTTAGGTTGAGGAAGAAGATGGGGTGGGGTTAAAGAAGAAGAAGAGCCAGTCAAAATGGTTTAGGTGTGGCAGTCAACGATCCAACTCAGCATATAACAGTCCATCTGTGATTTCCGTTATGTCTACTAACGTCTGTAAACGTCGAGTGACCATTTTGTAGCAAACGATAACGTTAGTGACCGGTTTGTGATTTTTTAAACATCAGCGGTGAAAACGAACACTACCCCAAACATGAGTGACCATTGGCTTAGTTTACCCATTTTTTAATAATTTTTTTAGGATAAAATATATAAATAATATTTTGATTATATGATATTTAAATCATGAATCTCTAATAAAAAAATTATGCACCTTTCATATTTGATACATAGTGATTTAGTGTATTCTTTAATATATTTAACATAATATGTTTAGTTTGTGTATTTAGTATTGTAAAAGTTAATTTTGTTGTATGAACCTACTTATCTTAGTAATTAAAGGAATTGTTGTTGTTCATAGAGGTTATGAGTTCGAGCATCAGCGATTGTAGCAAGATGATTGAGCGTTTATTGTCAAATAATTGAGAATATTTAAAACCGATACTACTTTGTAATCACCTTAACTTAATAAAAAAAAGTTATTTTGTTTGTTCGTTAGTTTGTAGTAATTTAATTATGTTGGATTTGATCTAGATTATATTTTGGCATCGTAAAACAATTTATGCATCTATCTATGTTAATCTCTTTTGTTTCTAAAACTCCTAGAACCGATGACATACTGATATGCAATTAGCAATATTTAAAGTATTGGGTTTTTTCTATACATAATATATTTGTATGATGACATAATGCTTGATGTTTATATTTTATGATAGAGATATTGAATTTTGGTGTTTCTAGTATGTATATGAAATAATTTAGCATGTTGAATAGGTATTTGACAAATAAGTTGCATGCTAATTTGTAATATGTATGTTCAAGTCATGTCTTGAATAAGATACTTTATGTATATTTGTATACGAAAGTATGTGATCATGTATGTTTATGGAACTGTTATTAAACTAGTTTTAGTAAAGAAAAACATGTCAAGTAGGTGGACATATATGTTTAATGCATTTAGGTACTTGGCAACTTCATAGTGTAAGTAGCTATTTGGGACTTTGTAAATATCATAACTGGTATGTATGATTAGCGTTTAAGTTTCTTTTAAATTGAGGTCTCGTTAAAACTATCTTTCATAATTATGGTCAAGTCGAAATTCGAATATAGAAGGTGGAAAGGGGGAAAACAGTGTCCATATAATATTATAAAGCTCATAAATCTTATAAAGACATTTTCTGAAACCAAATCAAGATCAAAACATAAGTGTGTAAGTTTTCATTTGTATGGTTTGTTTGTAAATATAATTTTATGAGCTTTGCATGTAGAGTAAATATTGTATGTTAGGTGAATTTGTATGTTAAAAGCTGGTCATGCATTTTTTTTACAGATTAAGTATACTTTCGTATGTGATCACATGTGCTAAATTTTAGAAAATTACTGTTTTCCCCTTTTGATAAATTGTGTTGTGTTGTAACCCCTATCATTTTATAATATAGTCCTCAAAATCATGATTATTGAATGCATAATCGATACATTATTCCTTTTAATTTTAAATAACATAAATATAAATTTCTATAAGTCAATATAATATTTCCATCTATAATTAACGTCACAAAAATAAAAAGTTATGCTTATGAGATTAAACAAAATCCTTTAGTGCCAACACTAGGGTTACCAATAAGGTTGATTCAAATTGTAAGTAGTTTGATATCATTTAAGTAAGATCTTATATTCGAGTCATTGTGTATGCAGAAAATCTTAACTAGAAAACTCACCTATTAAAGCTAGGTGTACGACTTGAGTCATTCAAATTAATTAGAACAAAACCTTGAAATTAGAGGGCAGCCAAAAAAAAACTACATTTGGGTTTGCCAAGTCCAAACAATTCCAAACAGGATAAGTCATGGTTTATAAATGTATGATATGTGCTTTATTTAGTTCGAAATCTGAGTTGCTTTTTTTTTCTGAAAAAAAGGAAAAGGGAAAGAAAATTAAAATTAATTGCAGTCAAAGGTAAAGGAAGACCAGTATTTCTTTTCGTGGAGTTGTTCAATTCAAATTCGTGACTTTAACCTCACTGGTAAGCACGAAAGTAGAACTAATACCCTTGAATTTAGAACTACATTAGATAAGTAGCGGATTTATAAATATTTTTCAGGATCGGCACGTTATATATTAATCACATAAAAATTTTATACAGTGTGGACACAACTATTAAAATATGTAATTATCCGAAGAAAATTCAAACTTCAGATTACGATTTATATTTAATGCACTATATGTTCCGAATCTTAAGATTTTACATATCAAATCAAACATCCTTAATGAAAAACAGTGGTATCTTTCAATTCTCTAATCCCTAACCACAAACTCGAAACAACAAAAAGAAAGGCTACGGCGAAAGAAAAAGGAAAGAATCACATTGGGGGATCCTTACAATAGTAAGAGCAATAACAAATGTTTTGTCTGCAATATCCCAAACCAGCAGGTTTCTTTGAACATTCCCCCATGCATTTGTGAAGTTGGCATGAGTTCGTCTCAATAACCTTATGACATGTATGTTCAGGGATCCTTGCCGCATAAGCTCCGTGTTTAGCCAACTTGGTTGCTGCAGATTTAAACACAGAAGGATAAGAAGATAATTTTTAGCATTGCCGGTTCGGATATGGAACAAATTTAGATGTTTATGTCGGATGTATATATGAAACTATATGAAGCGTAGAAAAAAGTAGATCGAGAAGCAAAACCTGAGGCAAGGAGAAGCAAAAGAGAGAAGAACATGCAGGATATCCTCATGTTTAATCCTGCAGGTGGCCAAGAGGGACTCCAATTTTATGATTTGTAAGAGATTTGGGGGGTGGCCTCAAGGCAGTGGTTTATATATAGGCAAAGATTCTTGCAATAAAGATGGTCAAGATGAAGAGCATACCAATCATTAGTGAAAGTGTTCATTCAAAGAAGGAATAAATGTGGTGTGTCCTTCACTTTCTGTAGTACTTGTGACAAGCTTCTTGCTTTCAGGACATATTCTTTACTTTGTTACTACTTCTCTAGACTGCCATTTGGCAATTACAAAACTTTCCCATCTTTTTTTAGTTGCCTCAACAGCTCTTCCTTTTGAATTTGTGGTTACTCTTTGAAACCCAAACAAAAAACGTTGGCTTTACTGCCAGATGAATTGGAATCTATCTCTACCACAATTCAATCAATTGTCGATATCATAGCAGTGCTCGTCGTCTCCAAACTCATGTATTGTTTCCCTCTAAATTCCATTCCATCAAATTTTCTATATATTTTATCCATTTCAATTTGTTTCAATCTCTACCCATGTCTACACCAGTTGGTTGAAGATTTTGATAGATAGAAATAGTTTTATTTTCAAATATATTTAAAAGTAATGTTTAATAATCAAATTAATTTATTTTTCCTTTGCCTAGGGTGATTACAAGATACATATTCAGAATCTTTCTTAGCTATTTATAAGGCACACACACTTGTTTGAACTCAAGACCTCTAGGGAGAATCATTTGACAATGAACGCTCAAACCCTACAATCGCTAGTGCTCAAACCTTGAACCTGTATGGATAACAACCATCCCTTTAAACATTGATGTAGCTTAATGTCACGGATTAGGATTGAGAATAAAGAAATTTAGGGATTTAAAAGAGAAGAAAGGATTGAAGAAGAAGATTTCATTCAATAACAACTTAATTTTCTTGATTTGCTTACAACTATTACATGTAAAAGTTCTCTAACAAACAACACCAGTTATTTTCATACATGTGTCCTAGCATTTGTCCTCAAGTGTAAAAACTCAATCTTCAATTGGGTATTCTTCAAAATCATTCGTGTTGGGCATTTTCTTTGGGCTTCCTTCCATTCCAACTGGATTCACCAATCGTCCTTGTGTCAACCCAACTTCCTCGTCAAGCAAGGAATTCTCCCCATGTAACTCTCTAATCTAGTCCGACCGGAAGATCCGTGAATTATGACGCCATAAGAAATTATGGAAATGATCAACCCGAAAATTTCTTTTTTTAAGACATTAGTAAATATCAAAATCAATCATTCATCATAGTAGTGGAATTTAAATAAGAGTTTAGAAAGTATGAGAGTCCCCCGAAATACGTATAATGCGACCATAAAGTTTAAATCAAAATAGAAACAGAGTTATGACTCGAACAACATAGGGTCCATATAGAATACATGCCCACTAAAATAGACTCAAGACATACTCTGCGAATTGTCCGGTCTGGAATGTACTGATGCGGTAGGCTCTTAACGATCCCCCTACTAACCTGCATACGGAAGCATATTCCATACGCTGAGCTCACAAGTTCAGTTCCACGAGAATAAATATGCAACACTACATGCATTCATTATATGAACATGCTAGTGTGAGGTCATAAACATGCATTCATTATATGAGATAGGCCAAATAGTATGGTCAGAGGAATTTACGTGCATCTCAGACAACACACTAGCCTATCTAGAATGTAATAGCTTCAAGGTAAGAACTAGAATTTACATGCATCTGAACTTATGTCCCTCAGTCTACCTCGGATCCTCGATAGATAGGGGTGAGGTCCAGAATTTATGTGCATCAGAAGCTTAATCCCGTACTTAGTCGAGCATAGGGTACGATTATGAAATTTACGTGCATCGAAATTCGTATTGGTATGACTAATAATTTATGTGCATCGAATGCATACCAAACAAACAATATTCAGATATTCAAAAAAAAGGACGATAGTCATAAAGCTAGCGTAACTCAGGTGTCCGAACCATTTCCCGAGTGTCGCACAAGGAAAATCTTATGACATCCTAACTTGCTTGTTTTACAGGCGAGAAATTAGTGATCTTATTTATTTTCACTTGTATTAGATACTTGTAGCTTATACAGACTCAAAATACCCAAGCCTGATTGAATAAAATTACCTAAAGATCACCATGGGTATCGATACTGGGCCAACAATATCGATACTCACCCTTTGGGTATCGATACTCAGGTGATGTTTTGAAAAATATCAAAATCAGATTTGATGTTTTGAAAAATACTTGGCGTATCGATACTCTACCTTGGGTATCGATATTCACCTGAGTATCCATACCAAATTTGGATTCGATGTTTACAAAACCATTTCAATATCGATACTGACCCTCTGAGTATCGAGATTGGGTCCTGAGTATCGATACTCCCTATAGGATTATCGATATTTCCCTTGCAAAATAGCCTGATTTAAGCCTTACACGAAGAATAATATCAGTACTATTAGAATCGTGTATCGGTACTGGAAGAATCGTATCAATACTGTTAAAATAGTATTCTAGTTCGTCGGTATCAATACTTGAAGAACAATATCGATACTGTTAGAATGGCCTAATTTAGGCCTTACACGAAGAACAATATTGGTATTGTTCTTCTAGTATCGATACCGATGAACTAGAATGCTCTATTTTAAGAATGAAAACATACTCAAATCTTATCCATGCACTCCCTTAAGACTAAAAAAGCTTATTAATGTCTTATTTGAGCTCTTAGAAGTAAAAAGGAACCATCTTTCATGTACATAACACACAAATACGAATCTTGCCATAAAATCACTCAAACATGCTTGCATAAACAAAACATACCATAAATGCACATTTAATGAACTACATGTGGTATGGACAAGTTAGAATTGTGTTACCTTAAAGCTAGGTGACATAAAAATGTCCTCAAATCACCTAATGACTAACTTCTCTTTACCTCTAGCCTTTGAGCTCTCCCCTTGCTTTTGCACTATTTTAAACAAGGAAAATGAGTTATTAACTCATTTGGGAGCTTACGAAAGTGTTAAAAACAATCTTAAAACTCAAACCTCTCTAAAAAACGGATTGGAACTTAAGATTCATAACCACACTAAAACTCATTATTAGAAAAAAACTAAGCCAAACCTTACAAGTGGGAGCTTGGATGAAAGCTTGGAAGATAAGGGTTATGATTCTTACATTGGTTGCTTCAGAAGGTGCTTGTAAACCTTAAAGTTCAAAGCGTTGCATATAATTTGGGGAGGAAGAAGAAAAAAAGAAGAGAGGATAAAGACAATAAAGAGATGAAAAAGATGAGGGGTTTTTCAGATGTGAGATCATCCCACATAAATGAGATTCAATTTTCCGTTCAAAAATTAGGGTAATTACTTACCTGGTCCCTCTATATTTGAGTCTAGATTGAAAACACACTTTTTAAGGCTTGTTGGGCTTATCTATGGCCCAATTCAAAACCATCTGGATCCAAAGCTTAATATATTAAGGGAATTCACTCTAAGCCCAAAAGAATAAACTCGAAACTCCTAACTCATATTTTAGGGCGTTACAACTCTCCCTTCCTAAAAAGAAATTTCATCCTCGAAATTTACCTGGATAAAAGAGATGCGAATACTGAAGTTGCATATCATTCTTGGGTTCCCGTGTTACCTCCTCTATGCCATGGTTCCTCCATAAAACTTTTACTAACGATACCCTCTTGTTTTTTAATCTCAAGGATTCTGATTAGTTTTTCCTCATAAGTCAAGTCTTGCCTCACTTTGACTCGCTTAAGGGGGATAACATGGGACAGATCAAATCGATATCTTTGAAGCATAGAGACGTGAAACATATTGTGAATGCGCTCTAACTCTGTAGACAAAGCTAATCGATAAGCCATTGACCCAACTTTCTCTAAAACCTCATATGGCCCGATGAATCGGGATCAACTTACCCGTGTCCAAATTGAAGTATCTTTTTCCATGGGGAGACCTTGAGAAACACTTTGTCTCCTACCACAAAATCAATATCCTTACGCTTCAGATCAATATATGACCTTTGCATGTCAGACACCTCTTTTAATTGACTCTGAATCAATAGAACGTTCTCTTCGATTTTATAGATCAAGTCAGGTCCTACAATCTTACCCTCGCTAAGCTCTATCCAACACAACGGGGTTCTGTACTTACGTATATAAAGAGCTTCATACGGAGCCATCTGAATACTTGTCTGGAACCTATTGTTGTATGCGAACTCTACCAAAGGAAAATGGTCTTCCCAAATGCCTTCAATGTCCAAAATAGTGCACCAGAGCATATCCTTCAAAATCTACCAAAGGTTGTACTAAAATGCAGTTTAGTACCCAAAGCTCCATGCAAGGCCTCTTAGAAACGAGAGGTGAAGCGTCGATCTCTGTCAGATATGATCGAGATAAGAACCCCATGCAATCTCACAATCTCACGGATGTAAAGTTGAGCCAACCTCTCTAACTTGAAATCCATTCCAACAGGAAGAAGATGAGTGGATTTGGTCAATCAATCCACTATGTCCCAAACTGCATCATGTTGGAACCTTGTCATCAGAAAACCGATTACAAAGTTCATCATCACTCTCTCTCATTTCCACTACAGAATCTGAATCGGTTGCAGTAACCCTGAGGGAACCTAATGTTCCGCATTGACTTATTGGCCCACTAGGCACTTGGCAACAAACTCGGATACTTCTATCTTCATGCCCGACCACCAATACAATGGTCGGAGCTCTTGGTACATCTTGTTACTACCCGAATGGATGGAAAGAGGGCTACAATACACTTCATGGAGGATCTTGTCACGAAGTTGCCTGTCGACTGACATACACAAACGCTTTTAGAATTGTAGTATACTCCTGTATCGCAACTCAAACCTTGGGGCTTACACCGGAGAAATTTCTCTATTCGAGTTTTCAATCGAGCATCCAAACTCTGTAACCTCTTAACTTCACCCACTAACTCGGGTTTAACCCATAACTCGGCTAAAAAACAACCGAATCAGTCAAACTTAGATGCCCTAGTAAAGCTCTCAGCTCTACTATGGTATTCCTGCTCAAAGCGTCTATAACAACATTCGCTTTACCTGGATAATAATCGATCACACAATCGTAGTTCTTCAAATGTTCTACCCATCTTTGTTGCCTCAAGTTCAAGTCTTTCTAAGTGAGTAGATACTTAAGGCTCTTGTGATTTATAAAGATGTGGCACTTCTCTTCGAACAAGTAGTGCCTCTAAATCTTCAAGGCAAAAACCACTGCAACAAGTTCCAAATAATTAGTAGGATAATTTCGTTCATGAGGCTTGAGCTGACGAGACACATAGGCTACAGTCTTACCCTCTTGCATCAAAATATAACCCAAACCATTTATAGACGCATCAATGAAGCTTATCATTCTATATAAAAGGAACTCATTTTAAAATGGGTTAAAATGGTTGGGTTGCGTGAGGATTTCTTTTACCCGATCAAAACTCTCTTGACGCTTCTCATTCTATACAAAAAGAACTCCTTTTAGAAGCAACTTTATCATCAGTGTCGTAATCATGGAGAAACCTTGACAAAATGACAGTAATACCCTGCAAGGCCTAAGAAACTACGTACCTCGGTGACATTATTAGACGGTTCGCACTTTAACACTGCCTTGATCTTTTAGAGGTCTACCCGAATGCCATTGGATGCTAAAATGTGACCCAAAAATGCCACTTAGGTCAACCAGAATTTATACTTCCAAAACTTGGCATACAATTAACACTCACTAAGCGTCTGCAAAACAATGCGGAGATACTGATCATGCTCTTCCTCGAATCGAGAGTACACGAGAATATTGTTGATGAAGACCACTACAAATTGATCTAACTAGGGATGAAAAATCAGTTCATCAAATGCATAAATGTCGCTGGGGCATTGGTGAGTCTAAATGACATCACGAGAAACTCGTAATGGCCATATATTGTCCTGAAGGCGGTCTTAGCTAGATCGGCGTCCTTGACCTTCAACTGATAGTACCCTGACCTCAATTCAATCTTAGCGAACACACATGCACCCTTAATCTGATCAAATATATCATCTATCCGATGGAGAGGGTAGCGATTCTTGATAGTCAACTTGTTCAGTTGATGCACAACCTTATCGATCCATCATTTTTCTTGACAAAGAAGGTCGATGTTCCCCAAGGTGAAATACTCAGTCGGATGAAGCCCTTATCCAACAACTCATGAATTTGGTTCTTTAATTTCTTCAACTCTTTCGGTGTCTTATAATAGGGTGCAATTGACATTAAAGTTGATCATGACAAAACCTCTATAATGATCTCGACCTCACGATTAGACGATAACCATAGAAATTCTTTCTAAAATACATTAAATAACTCACAAAAGGTGCAAATGTGCTCAATCGTTAGGAAAAAAACTTGCGTATCCACAACATGGGCCAAAAAGGCCTCACACCCCTGACTCAATAACTTTTGAGCCTTTATTGTCGAAACAACTTTAGTAACACAACCTAAACTCCCACTAGTCATTACTACTTTGTTTTCATCGTCCTTGCGAAGCTTAAGTCATCTCACCTTGCACCTCAAACTTGCGTCATGTTTGGTAAGCTAGTCCATGCCTAATGTCACATCGAAATCTCAAAATGGTAGCTCTATCAAATCGGCTAAGAATATCTCTCTTTGAAGCTCTATAGGGCAATGATGGTGAACCTTGTCAATCAAAACGTCTAATCCTAGAATACTAGACACTTTAACCCCTATATTTAAATCCTTAGCCAGAATATTTCTCTCTTGAACCAGATCATATTAAACATAAGAGTGGGTGGGTCTTGAATCTACCAATACAGTAACAAGAATAAGAAAACTGTAAAGATACCTAAAATCAAATCAGCGGCATCGTACTTCTCCTGGGCTTGAACGACATACTGACGTGAGGCTACTCTGGGTTATTGGACGGTCTTAGATTTAGTAGTACCCATATTGTATTGTCTTGAACTAGCTCCGCCACCCTTGGAGGACCTTTGACCTCATTGAACAGATGAAACAAAACTCTGAGATGATGTGGGGACAAAACTTTGAGCTTGGGGGAAATCTTTGATAAAGTGGTACAAAGACCCACAGTTGAAGCAACCTTCAGTCACTCGGTAACACTCCCCTAGGTGTCTCCTACCATAAGTCAGTCACACTGGATTATTTGATGCCCTCTCTGATATGCTGGCACTGGACCTGGAAGCTGCCGATAGTGGTCTCCTGTGAAAGCTAGATCCACCTCCATGATCCGACCCATGGGTTGCTCTCATAGACAACCTTGTTGGTAGTCTCCCTAAACTCTAAGGATATCCCTGGCCCTCTTTGCAAATGACTGAGACTACCTAGATATATCTGGATCTCTCTGACTCTATCCCACAGAGTCACTCGCCGACTGAGCTTTCTTGTTCAAAATTCTCTTGATCGCCTTAGCTTGGCTGGTCAGATCCACAAATACACGATGGGGATTGACCACTAACTACGTCTGAATATCCAAATAGAGGTCATCCCTGAACCTCCTGTAGTAACGAGTCTCAATCGAAATAAACTTTGGCGCATACTTGTTCAACATGTGGAACTCCTTTTCATACTCGAGCACTATCTGATCGCCTTGCAATATATATAAATATTGGTCACAAAATAATCAGTGTGGGCCTCTCCAATGTATTTATCACGAAACTTTGACAAGAAGTACTCCCAGATGTGTCTCTCTGGCTCTATCACCAGCTCTACAATCTCTCACCAATCAATTGTGTCACCCTTCAAAAGGGAAGTGACACACTCCAACTTACCCTTAGGAGTGAGGTGCAACAGACGTAACGTACAAGCATCTCTCGGAGTCACTAATCTATAGAGATGGGATCGTTGTACCTAGATCCATAGAAATTGATCATTTTGTATCGATGGAGCCTCTCGATCGGAGACTCCTGAGGTTCCACAGTAGGCTGAGCAGGTGACATAGGTGGGGGAGGTGGCATAGTAGACATATTAGGTATGGCATAAACTATTTGTCGAAGCATCAAGGTTAAATTACATAAGAATCTCATGATATAAGTTTAGGGCATACACATCACCAAAATCTCTAGCAAAGGAGGCGCGACTCTCCTCTGGCCCTCATGGCTAGGAACGTCACTATTGACCATAATCGAATCATAAAATTTGAAAGGAATAAAAGATTACTATCGTCATTCCAGAATCTTAAGTATTTTTGACACTCTAGGGACATGTTCTCACACAAAAACTTACTGACGCTGACCCGCATGGTTCTAAGAACGACTAAACATGGACGCTTTGATACTACTAAATGTAATACCCTAATCCAGTCTAACCCAAAGATCCATGGATTATGATGCCATACTGAATCACTGAAATGGTCAACCCAAAAATTTCTTTTTAACAATATTAGTAAATATCAAAATCAATCATTCATCATAATATCGAAATTAAAACTAGAGTTTACAAAGTATGGGAGTCCCCCAAAATACGTACAATATGACCATAATGTTTAAATCGGAATAGAAACAGAGTTATGACACGAATAACACAAGGTACATATATAATACATGCCCAAAAAAATAGACTCAAGACATACTCTACAAATTGTCCGGTCTGGAATGTACTGATGTAGTAGGCTCCTCAACGATCCCCTACTAGCATGCACATGGAAATGTATTCCATACGCTGAGCTCAGTGCCATGACAATAACTATACAATACTACATGTATTCATTATATGAGCATGCTGGTGTGCAAGGTCATAAACATGCAAAAGTACATATCAACCATGATATAGGCCAAGTAGTGTGGTCGGAGGAATTTTTGTGCATCTCGGATAACACACTAGCCTATCTAGAACGTGATAACTTCAGGGTAAGAACCAAAATTCACATGAATCAAAACTTATATCCCTCAGTCTACCTCGGATCCTCGAGATGTCAGGGTGAGGACCAAAATTTACGTACACCTGAAGCTCACATCCTGTACCTAGTCGAGCATAGGGTACAATTTTGAAATTTATGTTAATAAAAATTCATACCGGTACGGCCCATAATTTACGTGCATCAGATGCGTACCAAACAGAAAATATCCATATATTCACAAATAAAGGACGATCATCGTAAAGCTAGCGTAACTCGAGTATCCAAACCGTTTCTCAAGTGTCACACAAGGTAAATCTTATGACATCCTAACTTGCTTGTTTTCTAGGTGAGAAATTAGTGATCTTAATTATTTTCACTTGTATTGGATACTTGTAGCTTATACGGACTCAAAACACCCACGCCTGAATACCCAAATCGATTGAATAAAATTACCCAAAAATTATTGTGGGTATTGATACTCATGTGAGTATTGATACCAAAATTAGATTCGATATTTTGAAAAATACTTGGGTATCAATACTCTTATTGATACTAAATTTGGCTTCGATATTTTCAAAATCACTTCGGTATCGATACTAACCCTTTAAGTATCAAAATTGAGGCTGTAAAATAGCCTGATTTAGGCCTTACACGAAGAACATTATCAGTATTGTTCTTCCAGTACCTTAAGACTAACAAAGCTTATTAATGTCTTATTTGATGTCTTAGAGGTAAAAATGAACCATCTTTCATATATATAACACATAAATATGAATCTTGCCATTAAATCACTCAAACATGCTTGCATGAACAAAACATACCATATATGCACATTTAATTAACTACATGTGGTATGTACAAGTTAGAATCATGTTACCTTGAAGCTAGGTGATAGAAAAACGTCCTCAAATCACCCAATAACTAGCTTATCTTTGCCTTTAGCCTTTGAGCTCTCCCATTGCTCTTGCACTAATTTAAACAATGAAGATGCGTTATTAACTCATTTGGGAGCTTAGAAAGGTTTTAAAAACAATCCTACAACTCAAAGCTCTCCTAAAGAAACAGATTGGAAATTCTGATTCATAACCCTACTAAAACTCATTATTGGAAAAAAATAAGCCAAACCTTACAAATAGGGGCTTGGATAAAAACTTGGAAGATAAGGGTTATGATTCTTTCCTTGGTTGCTTCAAAAGGTGCTTATAAACTTTAAAGTTCAAAACATTGCATACAATTTAGGGAAGAAAAAATAAACAAGAGGATAGGAAGAAGACAACAAAGAGATAAAAAGATGAGGGGTTTTTTTTTATCATCCCACATAAATGAGATTCATCTTTTCTTTCAAAAATTAGGGTACTTACTTACATGGTCCCTCTATATTTGTGTCCAAATTAGAAACACCATTTTTAAGGCTTGTTGGGCTCATCTATGGCCCAATTCAAAACCATTTCGGTCCAAAGATTAATATATTAAGGAAAATTTACTATAAGCCCAAACAAATAAACCCGAAACTCCTAACCTGCATTTCGGGGTGTTACACCCCAATTGTCGAAATTCTCAATTTCTCCTCTTTTCCCAAATGCTTCTTTTCTTTGATCCCTAGCTTTCTAAAAACTAATCCCCAATTTCCCAATTCATCACTTCATCTCTTCATTTATTCCCTAATTTATTCCCTTTATGTATCCTCAGCCATGATAATACCTCCCATTTCAGACGATAATTGTCTCTAAGGATCAAAATATGAAAACTGTAATTAAAGAACGTAAAATTCCTCTCACGTTGCATTCTCTGGTTCCATGTTCGTCAACTGAACCAACGTCTATGTGACATCTTAATTCTGTATCTTCACCATAGGTTTGTCCAAAATCAAGGATGGGTAATCTTTCAATTGGCCATTAGGTCTGAGTTTTGAAGGGTTCACAGAGGTAATAATCTTGTCCCTGACTTTTCTTTAAAAGACTTATGTGAAAAACATGTTGAATTCTTGAATAATTTGGAAACTGGAATTTATATACCACTGACCCCACTCATTCTAATATTGTGTAAAGTTCATAGAATCGAGCTAAAATTTAAGGTAAACTTTATCTCCAACTTGGAACTCCTTATCAGTCATATTTTTGTCTGAATATAATTTCATTCTTGTTTGAGCTTTCTGAAGTTGTTCTTTTAAAGCCTTGTTCATGATTTCCTTATTATCCGTCAGTTCCTACACCATGTTTACTTTAGATTGACCACCCAATGTATCAATTAGGGTTTATAGCCATACATTGCTTCAAAAGGTTTTATTCCTAAGGTAGAGTGATAGTTGATATTGTACCACCATTCTACTTAGGGTAACCAATCAACCCAACTTCTAGGTTGTAGAAAGCACATACTTATCAAATAATGTTCAACACACTGATTCACTCTTTCAGTCTGTCCATTTGTCTTATAATGGTAGGCAGTACTGAAATATGTTGCTATCCCACTTTACTTCATAACTTATTTTCAGAAAACACTAGTGAAGAGTTTTTCCCCATATGAGTTGGCTATATGAGGTTGACTATGTAGTTTATAAACTTGAGCTAAATAGATCTTAGCCAGATCAGAGGCTAAGTAGGGGTGCTTTTAGGGAATAAAATGAGCATGTTAAGTAAATTTGTTAACAATGACCCAAATAATGCTAAACTTCCTTGAGGGTGGCAATCCCTCAATAAAATCCATTGAAATCTCCTTCTACGCCTGATTTAGAATTGGTCTGATTTTGTCATCTGGCATACTTCACATTGTCTAATAAAGTCCTTGATTTGCTTCTTCATTCCAGCCTAGAAAAATAAAGTTACACTCTATAGATTAGACTGTGGTGTAACATTCTTAACTCATATTTATATCCAAATACAAATTAAAGATTTCACATAGATTTTGTATAGCTTTTCCTAACTGAAGCTGATAAAATTTTTGTTTCTTTTAAAATTCCATATTTAACCATTTTTATAAAGCTATTCAATCGCATAAATTCATAATGTATTATTTTAATTTCCCATTTATATTCAATTTCGTGCAACAACTAAGCAACTTAGAACCTTTTCATACCACAATTAAATTCAATATCCACTATATAACAATGGAAAATATTAAATTATATAATATTTATCTTAATATGACAATTTCCATTAATTCACTATCCTTATCCCAATTATATTGATTAGATCTTCTTCATTCCAACCCAATATGTTTAAAGAAATCGCTATTAAAAACCTACTTTCGTATTTGACCTATTTAGCTTATACCTTTCCAATCTCATAACAATATTATGTAACATATACATTTTAACACAAAATATCGTATGAAAATATAATATAAAACCATTAAATCATTTAATTAAGATTTTATCCAAATCATTTCATATACGAGTAACTTAATTTCAACTTTTCATCTATAAATCATTTATTATTAAATTGAACATTATATAAAACTTTATTAATAAACATAATAATTAAACTAGTATTATCTTTTCTTCTTGTACTGTTTCTCTTCTTATACTATTTATACTTCATGTACTGTTCTTTTTTCTATACTTATTCCTTTACTGCATCATTTCTTTTATTATACTATTTCTCTTACTGTATTATATCTTTTACTGTTCTATATTTTTTATTGTATTGTATCTTTTGTTGTACTATATCTTTTACTTTTATTTTATAGCCCAATGTATAATCATGAGAATACATGACACATAAGTCTATGCTTGAGTGTTCTATGCTATGTGCAGTATAAACTACCTATAACCGTGTGGCACATTTGTGCCCAGTGTGTAGCAGAGTTGCCTATATCTGTGTGACACATTTAGTACCTTGTGATTGCATCGTAGTTGCGACACATTTAGTACCCTATGATTGTACCATAGGTTTGACACATTTAGTGCCTTATGATTGCATCGTTGGTGCACTATGCATGTACATGTATTGTAGAACTCAACAACAATGTATCTATGAATCCCGAATACATAAATGTATCTGGTAACTATGTTGTACACAAATGTATCTCTGTATGTTCGATCAATAACACTCCACCTCGCACACTACTGTCTGTCAAGTCTTATACATTGGACTTTTATTTAAAATCTTATATTTATCTTCATATATAAAAAAATATTTATAAAAAAGATTATCAAATTCATTTACTATTTTAATCATATGTTAATACTTTAATTAATATAATAAATTCATAATTATATAAATTCTAAAAATATCATTAATGTATATTCGATACTAATTTCTTTTAATCGAAAACTAACTTTAACTCTATCAAATTAACCTTCTTACTCCCTTAAATAATTTATTTCTCACAACAATTCACCTAACCTTTCAATATTTAACCACCAGTAAATATTTTTTTCAATTATAATCCCATTATTTCAAAAATATTCAAATTGGTCCCTTAATATTTAATTTAAGTCTAAATCAATTATTTCACATTATTTCCAATCTAATGCATAAATTTTACATAATTACCAATTCACCACTTACTTTTCTATGTTTCATGAATTGAACCTCTATCTTACTCAACTTTTCATGTTGATCCAAGTTCCACATTTCATCATTCTATCATAAATTTAAACGTAGTTCATTAGCTTTCTAACCTTTGCATATTAATCCTCCAAATTTCAATTTACGTTTCAAGTTCTTCTAATAATTACTTATTACTATAATTTACTTAGACTTTACATATAAACTTATACTCAATTTTTTGTTTCAACCCATAATTTCTCTACATTTGTAATTTAATCCTTAAACTTTTACATGTTTTTAAATTGATCCCAATTAACATTTTAACATCATATCACCACCCTAGTGTTTACACTTCAAGTACTTTAATACTCATATTCATTCTATAACTTCCAAACTCACAATTTATGCAATTTAGGTTTTGGTTCCCAACTTTAACAAACTTACAAATTAACCCAGAATCAAACTTCCATCATTAAATCAACATTTTAATATCCAATTACAATATAATACTTAAAATATTAAACAATGGCATAGTAATCCCTATATTTCCCAAATTATGTGAATAAGTCTCTATACTTTCACAAATTTTCCAAATTGATCCAAATAACATTCAGAGCATGTAGAATCACTCATACATCATTTTAGAGTGTACACAAAGAGAATACAATTAATATTAATGGTAGCAACCATAAGAATAAATTATAAGATTTATGAGCAAACAAACATCAAGTTGGATTGATATGAACTCGATTATGTGTCTCTAGTCATATACGTTGTTGCCCGATCGTGATTCTAGTAAGAAACTCCACAATGCTTGAAATGATTCTGAAAGTGCAAAATTAACGTTGTGAATATGAGATAAACAAATAAAGAATAAAATTGAAAAGGATGTGGATGAATTTGAAGTGGTTTGCAAATGAAAGAAGTGTGGTGGTGATAACGGTTGAATGGATGTAATGAAAATGGTAAGGATGGTTGTTGTCGGCGAGGAGGATGATAGAAATTCAAAAGATGAATTGTGGCCTATTAGCTATATATAGATAAGAACCAAAAATATAATATGATGGAATCGAGGTGGAAGAGGATGAAACATGACCCACTAGCTATAGGTGCGCTAGGAACTAACATTATAATAAAATGAAATGGAGGAAGACTTCAAGACTGACATGAAACCGATAGAGTTCTAATTCAAGAACTAAAATGAAAGCAACCTTTCAAAGAGTTTATTATGCAAAAACTTCTTAGTACAAATGCCATGGAGGTGCCTATTTATAGTGTTGATAGGCACCATATGAAGAGTTTTTACAATTAAAATAAAACAATCACCTAAATGCAATTGAATTCAATTAAATGACTTGTCATTCTTCTTATCCTTTGATGGTTGAGCATGTAGATTGAAAATGGACGAAATAAGCTTTAATTTGAGATAATTCTAGCCTTAAATTCGTCCAAAAAGGAGGGGCGACTCTTGGTATGCCTTGCTTTGCTTGCAAATGGAAGATAAATGAAGTCATAGGATGAATGTGGACGTCCTACATGTCCAAAACAGCTTGTCTCTTCAAATTCCTTGCTGATTTTATCACTTAATTTGATGGTTAAATGAAATAAAATCAACTTTCATTGCTTTTTCCCTTGTAGAATATGATCAGCCTTCAAAAGATGATAAAGGCCTTGAATGCTGGTTATTGCATGTCCCCTTGCTTGAACATGAATGGCCTTCAATGGGTGATAACATCAACCTTGAATGCCTTGAATTGGTGAATTAAGATGGCCATCAATTGCTTATCTCTTGGTATAAGATGAAAGGACTCTTCCTTGGCTCAAACTCATCCAAATAATCATTGTATAAAATTCCCGTAATAAAAATTCCAGCCTTCACTATATTCAGTAAATCGATCATATCTCAAGCTCCCGATATCGGATTGAGGTGATTCAAAAGGCGTTGGAAAGCTAAGAGATAGAGGAATAATGTCCAATTGATTTCTGGACCCAAAAAAGTCTGTATTGCACCCATAATTAGAAGGTATTCTGACTGATATTCTTGCATCTGTTGAAACCATTCAACTTCTCTCATGCACATAGACACAAAGGTGAACTTTATTCAATCTTTAATTGAGAACATGCATGAAACAATTAATAGTTAGTTTAATAAATGAATTAGTTTGATGAATGAACTAGTTTAATTAATGAACTAACTTTATTCAACGAACTAGATGCATGAATGAAGTAGCTTACTAAATGATCTAAATATGCATAAATGAACTACTTCCCTAAATGAACTAGATGCTTTAAATACAATGCATGCTTAAGTGAACATCAGACTTATTAAATGCAATGAATGTCATGCAACTAATAAAACTCATGTAAATTCATGCAATGAATGATATCATATAGTAAGCATATCCTAAGAGGTAAATACAAACATATGATAAAATATAGTGCATAAATAAGCATGTATAGGATGAAGTACGGTAGAACTCCCTTTGAATCAACCTTGGTGAACTTCAATGATTTAATCAGATCAAGATGAAAGTTAGGGCTGATTGGGATCACATCATGGATCTAACAAAATATTTGAGGACTAGAATCAATAATATACAAACAAAGAGGAAAAAACATGATATTTACCTGAACTGTCTTACAATCTGCCATTACCTTCATTTTATTCACGTGGGCCCTTCTAATAACAACAAAACCTATATTTTTTTAATAACTATGTTTTTTAATATATATATATACACACACATCAACGTAGAGAGAAACAATAGCTACTTTTCATCCATTATCATTTATTAATATAATATATATACATTATTAACCTTAAAAGAATTGAAGCTTTAAAAACCCCATCTCCTTGTTTGCTTCTTTTGTTACTGTTTTTCTGCTCATATCAATACCAGAAGGTTTCTTCTCTTTCTTTAAAGAATTTAACCAAATTATAAACCTAATTTTTAATATTATAATCTCATGCAAATCACAATAATCTTGTCCTAATTATTACTTCAACCTTTAAAGATTCCGTAGCCAAACAACATACTCATATTAAGAAACCAAGCACCACATTACAACATACATGGAGGGAGCACATCAAGTAAGTTGAATATTACATGAGCAATTCTAAGTGGTTTTGATCATTATTCAAGTCTTGAAAACAACTCTATTTATATTTAGATGTACTCTTGGTGCTTCCTGGCAATTTTAGAACCGTCATACTTCCAAAAGATGGCTAATGGTAGAGCAGAGAGGGTGTAAAATAAATTTGCATTTATCATATCAACTAAATTTTGTATTAAAAAAATTGCTATGATGTTACCCCAAATTGTTTGGCTAGGAACAATTGACACTGAAAATAAAAGAGGGTGAAGGATCCAAACTCTTTCGGTGTAAGAATAAAAATAATACTACTAAGAACTCAACTTTTTTAATTTATTTATTTCTATAAAATACATATCATATAGCAAGAAATAGGCTGGAAGCATGCACAAGAAAAGTTAAGATGAAAGAATTACTTAACTTGCTCCTTTCCTAAGGGCTCACGGCATATATATATATATAAAAGATGAAGAATTTTTCTAGATAATTCATGATAAAAATCTCATGTAGAAGTACACTAGTCAATTTATTAATTAAATAGAAGATAAAATTCTTTTATTACATAATTACAATTTTATCCTTTAAAAATCATGATAATTACCACTTGCCACCATAATATCTTTCATTTTAATAATCAAAAAGTCAAATATGAACAAAAATAATTCACTATCCACCTTTGTCCTTTGTAATTTTCAAAAATTACAATTTAATCACTAAAATTAACAATTTCGACTTAGCTTGAAAAATAGTGACCTTGATTCCAGGGATTCTTGTCAAATTTTAACATTTTAAAATATATAAATAATATTTCTAACCTCTGTTCATCATCCTTCAATTTTTCTTAATTTTCTGATTCGATATGGTTATCCAAATATTTTACCGGACTTTACTGTTTTATAGCTTTTTATACAAATTCCGAATCAAAAATTTGATTTCCAAGAAAACGTTATTTTTGGGGTGAACTATTCGTTCAAGGGCCAAAATACATAACTTTTGAAAGATACATTTTTGGTCCTTGAACTATTCCAAGTCTCTACTTTAACCACTAAACTTTTAAAAATTACATTTTAGTTACTAATCAACCTTTGGAGTATTACGTGTGGCTTGAACACCTGAATATCCCCCAATGGCATACTCATGTAAAAGGGAAATGATTTGTTGTCTCAAATCAGTCTGATTCCCCACATAAACCTTTCTATTATACCTCAATACTCCTTGAGTAAAAGTCCACTGTCCCAACTCATCTTTTTGAACACATAAGGTAGCAATTTTATTATGAGTAAACTCATCTAACTTTTTTCAATCTCATGGACCCACTGTGGAGTAATAGTGGTTGTAGTCAGTTGATAAAATTCTCCTTCATATTTCCTATATAAAGCATCAGCAGCCAAATTATATTTTCCTTTACTATATTGAATGTTGTAATCAAGTCCCAACAACTTTATGATCACTTTCTTCATAATAGAAGTGGTCAACCTCTGTTCTAACAAGTTTTTAAGTGTTTCATGGTCAGTTTTAATCACAAAAGGAACTCCCCCAAAATAATGCCTCCATTTCTACACTGCCATTAATATAGCTAAATATTCACTCTCATAAAGTGATAAATCAACATGCTTATATAGGACTTAAAGCGTTGCTGAAATAAGCCACTGGCCTACCATCCTGGGATAACACAGTTCCCACACCTGTAGAACTTGCATCTGTTTCTAAACAAAAGGGCATTTTAAAATCTGGTAAAGCCAACACAAGTGCTTGACACATGGCTAATTTTAACTGCTCAAAAGTTGCAAAAGCCTCAATAGTCCACTGAAAATTGTTCTTCTTAAGCATATCAGTCAATGGCTTGAGATGATCCCATAATTACAAATAAATTTTCTATAATAGCCAGTTAAACCAAGTAATCCTCTCAAAGACTTCAGATTTCTTGGCAAACTTCACTCATTCATTACTGCCATTTTTGATGAATCAATATCAACCCCATATGTTGATATGATATGGCCTAAGTAATCCACCTTTTACTGTCCAAAATAAAACATTTGGTTCTCCTAACAAATAAATTGTTTTTCTCGACACACCCAAAATAGTCTCCAAATGTGTAATATGCTCCTCCAGTGTTCTACTATAAATGAGAATATCATAAAAAAACCAAAACAAAGTTTCTCAGAAAAGGGCCAAACACCTCATTCATCAAAGATTAAAAATTAGCTAGTGCATTTTTCAGACCAAATGGCATTACTTTGAACTCAAAGTGGCCATGGTGTGTTCTAAAAGCAGTCTTCTCAATATATTCCTTCCTTATCCTTATCTTCCAATACCCTGGTCTAAGATCAATATTTGAAAAATACTTAGATCATGCTAACTTATCCAATGGATCATCTATCACGGGGATGGGGAATTTTTTTCACAGTCATGGCATTCAATTGTCTATCATCCACACAACCACCAAGAGCCATCTTTCTTTTCTTACCAAAAGACAAGAAGATTCAAAAGGGCTTTTACTTGTTTGAATAATGGAAAAAGCTAACATATCAGTCTCCTTTCACTTCTGTTTATTTTATGGTCATGGAACCTGTTGGGTCTGAGATTCACATGTTATGAGCCTTCTTTTAACACAATAGCATGATCCTGTTGCCTTGTAAGAGGCATGCCCATTGGTTCAGCAAAAACATCTTCATATTTCTTCAAAACTGACTGTAACTCACTTGGAACAAGAAGTTATTCTTCCTCACTTAGCATTAAATAAATTTCTCCAGACTGATTAGAATCCTTAGCCAACATTCTCTGCAGTTTACATTCAAAAATTATCGTGATAGTAGGCAACTTCTTTTCTCCCTGCAAAACAATATGTTGGTCTCCCTTATTAAAACTCAAAGTAAGTGCATTGAAGTCCATTATAATTGGACTAAACTTCTGTATCCAATCCACCCCTAAAACTATATCACTTCCTCCTAATTGCAACACTCTGAAATCATGCTCAAAATTATGACCTTGCATTTTCCAATGTAATTGTTTGCTCACCAAGGTACTGTAAAGCTTTTCCCATTTGCTACAATAACAGAAAGAGGTCTAATGGAGATGACTTCAACATCCTTCTTTGCCCATGTTGCTATAATAAAACTATTTGTACTTTCACTGTCAATTAAAATATTCAGAGGCTTTCCATTCACTGCCCCCTCAATGTGCAATGTAGTGAAACTAACTTGACCAGTTAGTGCATTGATAAAGATGTCTAATCCTTTTTATGTTGTTGCTTTTTGCTCAAACTCCAGAATATCCCATTGGTTGTCAGTAAGAACTTTCAGAGGATCAATAAATACCCCTTCCTCCATACAATTAAGTTGCTTCAACTTACACTGATGACCATGTGAAAAATTCTCTCCACATTTGAAACACAAATTATTAGCTCTCTTGTAATACATTAAACACTGCTTAGTGTTCACAGTAATAGAATTAGGTTTCGAAGAGGAACCCCAAGTTTTTAACCACTATAGGTTGAGTTGGAATTGAAAATTTCCTGATAGTATTTCTAAACTTTTTATTATCAATTTCCTAAGAAAGTTCTTGAAGTTTGGCCTGCTTGTATGCTGCAACCAATGACCCAAGTTCATGATCTCGAACTCTATGTTTTATCTCTTCTCTTAACCCACTGATAAAACTGGAAAAGAAAAATTCCTCACCTAGATTACGATTTTTCTGAAGCATGAAGGACATCAATTCATCAAATTTCTCCTGATAGTCATCGACTCTACCCCATTGTATTAACTTACTAAATTCATCAACAACATCAGTATGATTTCTATCTCCAATTCTGTGACACAAATCAGCTTCAAATTCTTTCCAAGTGACCTTATGTTTGTGCATAATGTAGTCATCAAATCATGTTTCAACTTTACCAGATAAATACATGGTAACCATTTCAACTTGTTGATAATTTGAATCAACAAATAGATTGAAATACTTTTAACACTTCTTAACCTATCCCCTTGGATTAGTGTCATAAAAAATTTGCAACTCAAGTCTAGGCCTACCCAGAGATAAACTCCCAGCATTAAATACATGATTTCCACTTAATTGTTCTCCCATGTCATCCCTCATACTGCATAATTTTAGCGGTTGAACAGTTGGTAATGTGTGTTCATACTGTTTTTCAACAGGTTTAGAAGCCAAAATTCTCGGTTCTCCAGGTTTAAACGAGTATTTGTCATGGTCATTAATCACAATTACTTCAAAAGGTTGTTTACCTACGAATTTGCTAGGAATTTGATATGTTGCTTTCTGACTACTCGAAGGGTTTAACTGTTCCACCTCTTTGGTGCTCTTTGCCATCAACTGTAGAATCCTCTGAAGATAGCCTCGATTTTCCATCGATTGAGCCTCCAGGTTGGTTAAATGTTCCTTCCAACTATCCTTTTGGGTTTTCCACCAGCTTGGCAATACCTCCTAAGTATCTTCAGTCGTTGGTTCAGTGGATTCGGTTGGGTTTGTTTCCACCATTTTTGTGTTCTTTTTAGGCATTCCAGTAGAAGAAAGATTTTTTTTTTTTGCACTTTTGGATAAAAAATCAGGCTCTTGATACTAAATTTTCACGGATTGTGACTGAGAATAAAGAAATTTAGGGATTTTGAAGAGAAGAAAGGATTGAAGAAGAAGATTTCATTAAATAACAATATAATTTTCTCGATTTGCTTACAACTGTTATATGTAAAAGTTCTCTAACAAACAACACCAGTTATTTTCATTCAGGTGTCCTAGCATTTGTCCTCAAATTTAACAACTCAATCTTCAATTGGCTCTTCTTCAATATCATCCGCGTTGGGCCTATTCTTTGGGCTTACTTCCATTCCAACTGGATCCACCAATCGTGCTTGGGTCAACCCAACTTCCTCATCAAGTAAGAAATTTTCCCCAATTGTCTTAATTCCCAATTTTTCCTCTTTTCCCAAATTCCTCTCTTCTTCGATCCCTATCTTTCCAAACCCTAATCCCCAATTTCCCAATTCATCGCTTCTTCCCCGATTCCTTCCCTTTCTGTACCCTCAGCCATGACACTTCTTTAAATTTTAAAATAAATATATTTACAAAATCTATAAAATCGATGTTGCTGCTAAAATCTATATACCTTAAAATTATTTTCTATAAATTCATTGTTGCTAAAAGTATGGATCGAAATCGGTGTTGTTTACAAGCGATGTGATAAGCATTCTGGTTCCAACCAATGTCGGTCACTGCAATGTAATTCCTGGTTGCAGTCTTAGCAAATCTATTGAATATCCTGCTAGACATAGTTTGACAATGCCCTGAATCATGCCCAATTCACCTACTTTGTACCCCCCATAACAGAAATGCATCCAAGCACTAGTACATAACAAAACATCAATGCTATGAGAAAATGTGAAATTCAAACACCATGTCCTTTTCAAAATGGTCCGTCTTTGCAAACTCAACATCAAATTATCTTTGGTCTTCGAGTACCCCAAAGATAGAGTTATCTTTGAGATAATACCTAGTAAACAAATGTATATAGATGACAAAAAAAACCATAACTTGTATACATCTCGAAATACGAGTTAAAGATGTTGCATCAACTTAACATATATTCATGATCATAGACACTTAAAAATTTGTTTCATTTCAAAAGCTTTCCTTTTTAAATTTTAAACTATTTCATCAATCGTGTAAAATCATAAAATAATATTTAAACGTTCAAAACGAATCCAATTTTAGACAATAATTAGGCAGTTTAATGTTATATTCATAAACTATTTAAAAATCTGCTTAAATACTGCTTAGTTAGAAAACCATTTTAAAAACATAAACGTATCTATATATATATATACTATTCAATTATAAATACAAATATAACTAGACTAATAAAAAATAAATGGTCCTTGTTTACTATTACAGACCATTTAAAACAATTATGATAAAGCAACATACATATATAATATACATGCCACTAATAAGTCAAAGGTAAGATGTCTTACTGATACTGATATTAGGTATGATTTTATGAAAAAATGCTCCAGAGTCTCCTCACTTCACGTTCCTTTCTCTATCTGAATCTACGCATGAAAATCGTCACGCGCTAAGTAAAACTTAGTGAGACAATAACATATCTAAAGTAAGAAAAAAAACATTAATATCATAATTTAATATTGACATAAAACTGTAATTTAAAGAAAAACATTAAAACTTTCAAACCGCGCTATTTAAGTCATTTTTCTCTTGAAAACCTGAAAATCATTATCTCATGATTTTATCAAAAATCATGTAATTCAACATTAAATATAACAAAGAATTCTTATTCTTTTCATTCATACATATTCAGAACTTTCATTTTGTTTTCATAGTCTTTTCTTTCATATACTTGTAATAACTTTCACATTTACTTTTTATAGCCCAATGTATATGTAAGAGAATGCAAGATACGTGAGTCATACGAGTGTGTGCAATAAGCACTTCAGTGCTAACATCGTAATCAGAATATGCACTCCAAGTGCATTCATATCATTTGCACCAACAGTGCTACATATAATGTACACAAATATACCATATCATAATCATAATCATAATTACTCCACCTCATGGCACCTACGACTCTCAATGCAACATACAGTCGGCTTTCATAACATATCTTATTTGTTTCATAATCAATATTTCAAATTCATAATTATTATTATTTTATCATCATCAAAATAGAATTTGGGCAGTTCATACCCTAAGTCATCCATAAAACATTTATATAATCATTATGGAAATAATCCATAATTAAAGTAGAAAACATACTTGAAAAATAATACGAAGTTGACTTATTGCAAGTCGTTCTCGTTCAAAATAATTAAATAAACAAATTGTACTCTGTTGAGTTAATCGATCGACGGAATCGGCCAAGAGGGGGGTGAATTGGCAATTAAAAATTTCGTGGAAGCTTTTGCAGAAAATTGAAAGTAATTGCACAGCGATTTACAGTGGTTCGACTTTCTCAAACAAAGTCTACGTCCACTACCTTAGCTATCCACACTAAGGATTTTCCAACAAATTCACTAATTTGTTCTTTCTTTTGAGGCCAAAGAGATAACCTTACAAAATCCCTCAAGAGTATACCCCAACTCTTGAGAACACTCTTTTTCCCAAAGAGAATATTACAAATTTGCAAACTTACAAGAAAACCTCACAAGGTAAGATGTTTGCACAATTCTAGAACAAAGAAAAGAACACTCAAAGATAAATACAATTGAGTACAAAAGTGTTCTTGAAAGCAAATGAATATTGGATGAAAAATAGGCTTGAAATGCTCAAACTTGAGGTTTGATGCTTTCTCTTTGATTCTCTCTTGATTCTAGTTGCTTGATGTTTCTTATTGTTTCTTCTTGTTGATCAATGGCTTCAGAACTTGTTTAAATACTCCTTGAATCAATTCTGAACGTTGGTGATAATTAGTGGAGTCAATAGAGCCGTTTAAGTGTGAAAACAATTAATTTTTTTGGGTGGAGCGTCTCATGCATCGATGCATGATGAAGGATGCATCGGTGCATCAGTGTAAAATTTAAATATTTTGACCGTTGGAACACTTGGTGCATCGGTGCACTAAGGATGCATCGATGCATGAAATGCATTCGATGTTTGAAAAATAGCCTGATGCATCGATGCATGGAGAATGCATCGGTGCATGCCTTTGAAAAACTGATTTAAGGCTTGATTTTGGTTCAAAATACTTTGTGAAAATTGTTTCAAAAATAGTTTAAGTACAAATCACAATTTTTACACATTTAGTAAGGATTAAAATTGATCTTGAAAAACTTGGAGTAATAATTTGATATTCGATTAATTGAATCGAATATAATTTGTAAAATCATTTGTAAAATCTTAAAATTCATTTAACTTAATTTGTTATATCGAAATATCAAAAAAATGTTTTCAACATACTCCCCCTTTTTGATATAACAAAACATTTGAGTAATTTTAAGATTTGTTTAAGAAATTATTTTTGAAATCGATTTTGAAAAACTTACTCCCCCTTACTATAACACATCTAAAATTTTCTCCCCCTTTTTGTTAAATCAAAAAGACTCTATAAAAACGTTTTAAACAAGAATTTTGAAAAACATTAGCCAATTGATTTATTAATAATAGGCTGCTAAGATCACAATCAAAAGAGAGATTAGCCATTAGTTTTCATAAACAATATTCATAATAAAAAGTGAAATGACATAATTGGTCATAAATTTATAATGATGCAAAAATTAATAAACAGAAAAGTCAAACCAAATATATATATATATATATATATATAAGTTCAATCATTCAAACATCCATATATCCAAACAAACATAAACATCCAACAACTAATCAAGTTCAAAGTATCAATCAAACCACAAAAATCAAATCCAAGTTTTAAGAACAAGAAAGCATGGCAAGTAAGTCTACTCTATCGGAGGATCGGGAGGAGGATGTTGAGGAACGGGAGGACGGTTTTGGTGAGACCGACTAGAGGATGTCCTAGGGCGTTTAGGATTAGTCATGGTAAGGAAAATTGGAAAAGGAATATCACCTGCAATTTTAAAACACATGTATGCACAACAATTAATCCCAAAACTCAAATGAGTCCTCAATAATTCAAGGTTCTCTAACAAAGTCCTAATGGGCAAAGTTTTGAAAACTATTTAAAATTAATATCATAATACGCATAGTTTTCATGAAAACAACACAATTGAATCAGTAATTTTTGATTTTTTTTAATTCGAAATTTCAAAAACAATTTTGAAAAATTATGCGTTTTTGATGAAATTCATTGTAGAAACTAGTTTAGAATCATCATATAACCAATGCCCGATAATTATTTTAAACTAGAACTAATCTAAACTAGTCCTAAGTTCAAAAATTAATAAAATAGAGTTTTTGTAAAAAAAATACCTTGAAAAATTCGGATTGAGGAGAATGTGGAGATGTTTTGTGCGATTTAATGATTGTAGCAGGTTTGTAGGATATAAAACTTGAAGAATCCGATGTTTTCCCGAAGATTTTGAGCAAAATGGAGATTTAGGATGAGAGGGTGACGAACGACCGGTTTTGAGTTTTTGAAGGGAGTTGAGAAAATGAAGAAGAACCAGGGTTTTTGACTTAAAACCCGACGGATGCATCGGTGCATCATGGTGATGCATCGATACACATTCAAAGGGATGCATCGATGCATTGTTAAATGCATCGGTGCATAAAGCACAAAAATGTCAAAAATCCGTTTTAAACACTTAAAATGCTAAATAATTTGGCTCTAATGGTATTGGCAACTCATATATCACAAATTAATTATGTTCAATCAATCAAATTAATCTTCAAACTTTATTTGAACATAAAATTAATTTTAATAGAGAATCACTAACTCCCCCTAACTAATAGCAAGAATGCAATCAAAAATTATTATTATAAGCATTTTTCAATATTATTTAAAAGTGCTAAAATATTTTAAACACTAAGTGAAGATAGGTCAGTTAAACCTAATTCTCTCCTAAGTGTCCAAAATCTTTCTTTATCTAAGGGTTTTGTAAAAATATCCGCTAATTGGTGCAAAGTATTAACAAATTCTAGAACTACATCTTCCATAGTGACATGGTCCCTGATGAAGTGATGTCTTATTTCAATATGCTTAGTTCTAGAGTGTTGGATGGGATTTTTAGTGAGACAAATAGCACTAGTATTGTCACACTTGATAGGAATGGTACATACTTCAATTCCATAATTAAAAAGTTGTTGTTTCATCCATAAAACCTGTGCACAACAACTACCGGCTGAAATGTATTCCGCTTCAGTGGTAGATAATGCAACACAATTTTGTTTCTTTGAAAACCAAGAAATCATCATATTTCCAAGGAATTGGCAAGTACCAGAGGTGCTTTTCCTATCTAATTTGCATCCTCCATAATCCGCATCAGAGAAGGCATGCAAGCTAAAACTAGAGTCTCTAGGATACCAAAGTCCTATACTAGGAGAGTCCTTAAGGTATCTAAAGATCCTCTTAACGGCTAGTAAATGTGATTCTTTAGGACATGATTGAAACCTAGCACACAAGCAAACACTAAACATAATATCCGGTCTACTTGCGGTTAGATAAAGCAATGAGCCAATCATGGATCTATATAATTTAACATCCACACATTTACCTCCTTCATCTAAGTCAAGCTTTGTAGAAGAGCTCATTGGAGTGGCATAAGGCTTCCCATTTTCCAATCCAAATTTCTTGAGCATATCTTTGACATACTTAGCTTGATTAATGAAGATGTCATCTTTCCTTTGCTTGATTTGGAGTCCCAAGAAATATGAGAGCTCCCCCATCATGCTCATCTCGAACTCACTTTGCATTAGCTTAGAAAATTCTTGGCAAAGAACATCATTAGTAGAACCAAATATTATATCATCAACATAAATTTGAACTACTAATAAATCTTTACCTTTTCTCTTTAAAAACAATGTAGTGTCAACCTTTCCTTTTGAAAAACCTTTTTCAATTAAAAAATTTGACAATCTTTCATACCAAGCTCTAGGAGCTTGTTTTAAACCATAAAGAGCTTTTGTCAATTTTAAAACATGATCCGAAAAATTTGAATCTTCAAAACCTGGAGGTTGTTCCACGTACACTTCTTCCTTTATAAAACCATTTAAAAATGCACTTTTAACATCCATTTGATATAATTTAAATTCATTGAAACATGCAAATGCTAATAACATTCTAATTGCTTCCATCCTAGCTACGGGAGCGTGTGTTTCATCATAGTCTATGCCTTCTTCTTGAGTATAGCCTTGAGCAACAAGTCTAGCCTTGTTCCTCACTATATTACCACTTTCATCAAGTTTATTTTTAAAAACCCATCTAGTACCTACAGTAGATTTATTACTAGGCCTTTCAACTAATGTCCATATTTTACTTCTCTCAAATTGATTTAATTCTTCTTGCATAGCCATAATCCAATGTTCATCTTTTAATGCTTCTTTGATGTTCTTAGGCTCTATGCATGAAATAAATGCAACATAATTACAGATATTTCTAAGAGAATATCGAGTAGTTACCCCTTTTGATGGATCACCTAAAATTTCACCATCCTTGACATAGTTGTACTCTCTTGGAAAAGATACTTCCCTTTCTTCAATGGTTGGATTCTCGAGGGGATCATGAGTTTCCTCATCCTTTGTTTCTTCCTTTGATGATGATTCTCCAACATCATGTCTAACGTCATTTGTTTGTACAATACCTACATCATCATTAACACAAGAATCCTTCCTCAGAAGGAGATTATCATCGAAAACAACATGTATAGACTCTTCTACAACTAAGGTTCTTTTATTAAATACACGATAAGCTTTAGAATTTAAGGAATAACCCAGAAAAATTCCTTCATCACTTTTAGCATCAAATTTGCCAAGGTTTTCTTTACCATTGTTTAAAACAAAACATTTACATCCAAAAGGATGAAAATAGCTAATGTTAGGCTTTTTATTTTTGAGAATTTCATATGGAGTTTTCTTTAAAATTGGCCTAATCATTATTCGATTTATAACATAACAAGCAGTATTTGTGGCTTCCGCCCAAAAATATTTTGGCAAATTATTTTCACAAAGCATGGTTCTAGCCATTTCTTCTAAAGTTCGATTTTTCCTCTCAACAACTCCATTTTGTTGAGGGGTTCTAGGTGCTGAAAAATTGTGGCTAATACCATTAGAATTACAAAACTCAATAAATCCAAGATTTTCAAATTCAGTTCCATGATCACTTCTAACACTAGTGATAGAGTAACCTTTTTCATTTTGGATTATTTTTGAAAATGTGATGAAATTTTCTAATGCTTCATCTTTAGTACTTAAGAATAGAACCCAAGTGTATCTAGAATAGTCATCTACCAAGACAAATGCATATTATTTTCCTCCCAAGCTAGTAGTTCTAGTTGGCCCAAAAAGATCTAAATGTATCAATTGTAATACTCTACTAGTTGATACATCATTAATAGATTTAAAAGAAACTCGTTTTTGTTTTCCTTTAGCACAAGCATCACAGATTTTATCATTATCAAATTTAAGCTTAGACAACCCTCTTACTAAGTCTCCTTGAATTAACCGTTGCAAAACACTCATACTAGCATGTCCTAGTCTCTTATGCCATAACCAACTATCATGCTCATCCTTAGCAACTAGGCATAAATTAGTCATATCAATAGAATCTAAATGCACCATGTAAATGTTTCCTATTCTATGACCAACAAGCATAATCCGATTAGATGCAATGTCAATAACTTTACAACCATTAATTTCAAATAAGACATTGAATCCTTTATCACACAATTGACTAATACTCAAGAGATTATGCTTTAATCCATTCACATATAAAACATTTTTAATTTGATGGAAGAGGTATTACCTATAGTACCAATACCTTCAATATGACCTTTTGAATTATCTCCAAAAGTCACTTCTCCTCCATTTTTGGCGTTAAGCTCAATGAACCGGCTTTTTTCTCCGGTCATGTGTCTCGAGCATCCACTATCAAGGTACCATGAGTTTGAATTTGTTTCCCGTGCCTTGTAGCAATGCTCTTTTCCCTACAAACATAGATTAATTTTTGATTTTTGGTACCCAAATTCTTTTGGGTCCATATTCATTAGTTTCCAAAATCCTAGTCCCCTTAGGTATCCATTTGTGTAGGATATCTTTATCTTTAGTAGTAATGAGTTCTTTAGGAACCCACATACTTCTAACGTTTTTTCCATTTAAAGTTCTTCGGGACCTCTATGATTGTAGTTTCTAAAACTTTTTCTAACAAAGTTGGATTTTGAATTTTCTCATTTTTCAAAATGTTTTGTACCAACTTTATCAAAAGAAGTTTTAAGATCATCAATTTTCTTTTGATGATCATCATTGACCTTTGAAAGTAAATTTTGCAAATCTAAATTTTTCTTTTCAAATTCTTCTAGTTTGATATGCAAATCTTTAATTTTACTTTCAAGATCATTGTTGGTTTTGGATATGAGTTTGTTAATTTTGAAACATCATTTTTATATTTTAAAAACAATTTCTCATAATCCGAAGCCAACCCATTGTACTCCTCAAATAACTCATCATAAGATAAATCATCAAAATCGGATGAGTTAGAGGTTACCTTAGAATCTTCCCCGAATGCCATCAAGCACAAATTTGCTACTTCTTGTTCCTCTTCATCGGAACTTTCTTCATCGCTCCATGTAGCCACATGAGCCTTGTGCTTATTCTTTGATTGACCATTTTTCTTCAATTGTGGGCAATCATATTTAACATGCCCTGGCTTTTTGCATTCGTAGCAAATGATTGGGTCCTTCTCTTTTGGTTCATTTTTGAGGCCTTCGTTTCGTTTGAATTTTCTTCCTCGGTAAGGTCTCATCATTTTTCTGAACCGTTTGGCAAATAATGCCATTTCCTCGTCATCATCATCATTATTAGAATCACTCTCATCTTTTGTGGATTTGAGAGAAACTCCAATGTTTTTCTTCTTCTCCTTCTCCTTTGGTGTCTCTTCAACTTTATCAAGGTCCACCTCATCTTCAAGCATCATCTCATGAGTGAGGAGTGAACCGATAAGTTCTTCAAGAGTTAAGGATGATAGGTCCTTAGACTCGATGATTGCCGTCTTCTTTGATTGCCACGATTTTGGGAGGGAGTAGACTAACTTCCTCACAAGCTTTTCATTTGAGATGATCTCTCCATACGATTTAAGACCATTGACAATCGTTGAAAATCTATCCGTCATAGCTTTGATGTCTTCATTTGGTTTCATCCTGAAATTTTCATAGCTATGCGTTAGAATATTAATTTTTGATTTCTTTACCTCATCTGTACCTTCATGTGTGACTTGAAGCTTGTCCCATATTTCTTTGGCAGTTGTACACGATGAAACTCTTCCGTATTCATCTGGTCCAAGAGAACAAAAAATAATATGGATGGATTTGGAGTTGAGCTGGAACATTCTTGTGTCTCTTTCACTCCACAACCTTGGATGAGTGAGAGGCTTGATGTATCATTCTTCTACGGCATTCCATGCTCTCATGTCACTTGCTTGAATGAAGTACATCATTCTATTCTTCCAATAGGCATAATTAGCCCCATTGAAGAAAGGAGGCTTGTTGACGGGCATCGAATCGAGACCGGAGTCGTAATTTGAAGTGGAGGCCATTGATGACTTTATAATCGATGTAACTCTTCCCGAATCGACTCAAGAGGCGATTAAACCTTCAAATGAGTGAGGCTCTGATACCAATTGTTGAGTTAATCGATCGACAGAATCGGCCAAGAGGGGGGTGAATTGGCAATTAAAAATTTCGTGGAAGCTTTTGCAGAAAATTGAAAGTAATTGCACAGTGATTTACAGTGGTTCGACTTTCTCAAACAAAGTCTACGTCCACTACCTTAGCTATCCACACTAAGGATTTTCCAACAAATTCACTAATTTGTTCTTTCTTTTGAGGCCAAAGAGATAACCTTACAAAATCCCTCAAGAGTATACCCCAACTCTTGAGAACACTCTTTTTCCCAAAGAGAAGATTACAAATTTGCAAACTTACAAGAAAACCTCACAAGGTAAGATGTTTGCACAATTCTAGAACAAAGAAAAGAACACTCAAAGATAAATACAATTGAGTACAAAAGTGTTCTTGAAAGCAAATGAATATTGGATGAAAAATAGGCTTGAAATGCTCAAACTTGAGGTTTGATGCTTTCTCTTTGATTCTCTCTTGATTCTAGTTGCTTGATGTTTCTTATTGTTTCTTCTTGTTGATCAATGGCTTCAAAACTTGTTTAAATACTCCTTGAATCAATTCTGAACGTTGGTGATAATTAGTGGAGTCAATAGAGCCGTTTAAGTGTGAAAACAATTAATTTTTCTGGGTGGAGCGTCTCATGCATCGATGCATGATGAAGGATGCATCGGTGCATCAGTGTAAAATTTAAATATTTTGACCGTTGGAACACTTGGTGCATCGGTGCACTAAGGATGCATCGATGCATTCGATGTTTGAAAAATAGCCTGATGCATCGATGCATGGAGAATGCATCGGTGCATGCCTTTGAAAAACTGATTTAAGGCTTGATTTTGGTTCAAAATACTTTGTGAAAATTGTTTCAAAAATAGTTTAAGTACAAATCACAATTTTTACACATTTAGTAAGGATTAAAATTGATCTTGAAAAACTTGGAGTAATAATTTGATATTCGATTAATTGAATCGAATATAATTTGTAAAATCATTTGTAAAATCTTAAAATTCATTTAACTTAATTTGTTATATCGAAATATCAAAAAAATGTTTTCAATATACTCACTTGACACTTTATAAGTCAAAATTATAAGCCTAGCTAAGCTTTAAGTTTAGTCCCTTGCTTTTGATTACTTCGACTATAAAATTTATCAAAATTTCATATTTTGACTGTTTGTAAAGTATTATTCTACATACTTAAAAATTATTCCGTTTATACTTCTGGAAACTAGACTCGAATACAAATCTAACCATATAAGGCACTTCTCTTAGTTCAACTTGTACAATTTATAGCGAATTTTCAAAGCTGACTTACATAAATTGTTTTGAGCAGAATTTGCTGCCCTGTTTTCTTATTTATCCTCGATTAAAATTTCATATCTTTTTGTATACTCTTCAAAATTAGTATTTGTTTGTTTTAAACAAAACTAGACTGGTGTACGAATCCAAAGGTATAGAGTTCATCCTATAATCACTTTTGTATAATTTATGGTGATTTTCTAAACTTACTATTCAAATCGAAATTTCTATACAACTTACCTTAATTCGTGTCCTTAGCTTATTCCATAATTCTATTAGCTTACCAAATGAACTTATATGCAAGGATCACAAATCACATAATACTTAGGAATCACTTCTTACCATAATAACTCCGTCACTGGCTCATCGCAAGCCAATGTTCGTTTGATAACATAAATACAAATTAAATATGCACTCACCTTTGCCTTATTATTGTACATTCTCTACGATAATCTTCTCAATCCCGCACTTTTTCCTTCTCTTTCAAGTTACTTAGATCACTAGATTTATCGTGGTATGACGACGTCATATAATAATATAAAATATTCAAACTATATGTTAGTATCGAACCAACATAATCTAAGCTTAAATATAAAATTCAATAGAAATAAAATCGATACTTAAATCGATATAAAATTATATCATTATTTGCTATCAAAATTTCAAATTTCTTAAATATGCTCATTTGATTCCATAAATATTTATTTCCATCATTAACCATTCAACTTTTGTCAATTGCACAATCAAGCCACTAATTGTAGACTCTTTCTAGAATTCATTTTAACCTTTCTATTAATTTCATAATGATCATTCATCATTATGATCACTGCACATTAATTACTAAAATTTCCAGCAACTTAATAAAATACTAAAATCAATACTTTAACATTCAAAAACTTACAATTTCATCCCAAACTTTCTTAGACTTTTTGAATTCAACCACCCACCTTAATAAACTTGAAATTTGATCTCAAGCCACTATTCAAACCCAAAAATCAGCATGCTAATAAAATTTTCAGCATTGAAATTTTCTTTAAAAAATAATAACATCAGTTTGAAAAACTCACAATTAAGTCCCAATTAATCATTGATCTAACTTAAAATTCCATAATTTCAATATTAAAATATAATATTAAGTACCCAATTAACATATTTATACAATAAGGTCCCCCAATTCTCAAAACTTGTAAAATAGTCCATTTTCTATTTCAAGCTTCCAAATTGATCCAAATCAATCTCACTTTAAATATTTTATCATATTAAAAACAATTTCCAACATATAACCTAAATGTCTTAACATTCGTATACAAATCCTTCATAATTCCAAAAGTTACAAAATAGGTCATTAAGCTTCAACCAAACTTCAATTTAGTCCAAACATGATTTTCAAGTACACAAAATCACTTCTAAAATCATTCCAAGCCTTTAGAATTTTTTTGAGAATTTTTCCAAATAACCTCCCTTTAGGCTGAATAGTTTAACTTTTTACACAATAATCCCTAATCTTGATTCAAGCTCAATTTAATCACCCACTCAACATTTACAACCATTTCAACTTATTTTCATATCAATTATAAACCAAACACAATATTTCCCAAATAAAAACCCTATGGTCGAACCATATATATAATATTATACTTGATTTTAAACAATTTTCATGCTTGATTTCAATTCCATAACACTTCCAACATCAAGAATCAATCTTAAATCATAAAAAGCACAATTCCCCTTCATCCACATCTCACCAACTCAAACATAATACATGAAGATTTTCATACCAAATGAAAGAGAATTTTGTATATATTATTTTATCCTTAATAACCTAACTTAAAATCCTAATAAAAATGGCCAAAAATTAAAAGGAAATTCTTCTTACCTTAGAAATGGAGTATATGGCGGAGAGGATAAAGATGAAGGCCTTTTTCTTGAATTTTCTATCATTAAAATCACCTTTAATGAATCTTCACAACTACAACATTGTCACTCCATGACATTATCCCTTATCTCATCATATCCATAAAAAAATATTATAATTCTGATTTTTCATGTTTGCCCTGAAAATTTTCAAAAATTTCAGTTTAGTCACTTAATTTTCCTAATTTCGACTAAATTGGAAAAAGTTAACTTCAATTCCACTAATTTATGTTAAATTTCACTGTTCTAAAATATGAAAATAATATTTCCAACTTTTATCTAGCACCCTTCAAATTTTCGTAAAATTTCGATTCAATCTGATTATTCGATTTCTATACCGAACTTTATCGCTTTATAGCTTTTAACACAAATCTCGTACCGAAAATCTTATTACCATGAAAATTCTTATTTTAGACCAAATTGGTCATTTACGGGCTAAAATATATAACTTTTCAAAATTATATTTTTATTCTCTAAACATTTACAAAGTCATACTTTAGCCACCACACTTATAAACTTACAGTTTAGTCACTAACAAAAGATTTGGGGTGTTACAAGCTTTAAAATTTGTCTGTTTTATTCGACCAGGTGAGCAAAGGGAAGATGGATAACAATCTTTAATCTTCGATGATAAGGGAGGAAGAAGATAAATTGGTTGTTGAATTTGAGTATTAAACTGAAGCCTTGTTTGAACAATGACCAGTGTTTGGAGAGGTGTGATGAACTTAGAGCAGTTGGTATAATTTACCCTAAACTAACTAAAAGCCAAACAAATATATATGTAATATTTGAAAATACCGGTAAACCCATATTGAACGTAGAGGAAGGTATAACACAGACAAATTTCGGAACATAAAACCACACCGCATAAACAAATACAACTTGCATAGTAAACCATAATCTCTAAAATGAGTGATAAAATTAAAATCTCTGGAGAAGCAGTATGCCAGTACCTCCTCAAAATATACTAATTATAACAGCACTTCAAAATGTTTAATTCAGTTTGCCAAAAAGAAATCTAAAACAGCAAAACCACAGAAAGACAGCAGATTTAGTAACCACCCTTGAGATCATTAACAACATCATAGGGGATGGGCGTAACAGTTTCAAGGGTAGCACCCTCAACCATGAAACCAGCCTTAGGGCCCTCTGGTTGTCTCTTGGTGCTAACCACCTCACCATTTTTCTTAGCCTCTGCCTTGAGTTGATCATTCTTCACCTTCCTGAGTTTGAATTCCTCGGTGCACCTTGAAGGCTGAACATGCTCAACTCGCACGTGAATCCTCTTCCTGATAATCCTGTTTCCCACCTGATAGATGAATCAGGAATATCAATACAAACTACACGTATCTCCAATCTCCGATAGATAAATCAAACAGAGATCACATGCAAGCAGTGCAAAAGGTTTAAATATCAGCCACGCAAGAATATCAAACAAATTATACTAAAAAATGCTTCAAATACAATAGCGTTACAAAGCTATGTTACATGGACTATCCATTCTTCATAAAAATTACACATCAATATGCCCATTCATCAAAACAATGAAAACTAAACTAAATAATCTTATTTAAATATATAATATAAGCTAATCCAATGAGTGAGCTTCAATTAATTTAATATGACAGAAGCTCAATATCTCCTGGAATTAAACAACTGCTATACTAGTGCAATATTACAGCTCAATGAAATTATAATTATTAGTATAAGCGAGCAAATCTGATCTTGGATTCAAGGAATAGAATAATACAAGTACAGAAACAAATATAATCGGATTCTTAATACAAGTTACCCATCAATAATCAACATTTAAAACATGAAACTAAACAGAGATTCACAGCAAGACAGAATAATTCAAATAATACATCAAAATGAGATTAAAAACCCAAAATCTTCATACACTGCAACCCCATAAAAGAAGAGAAGATGGAATAAAAGAACTTCGTCTTCCGACATAAAGAAAAGATAGCCATTTTAGGGGGGGGGAACAAACAAACCAACCCATCGCCATACCTGCTTGTTGACTTCAACACCGATGGCGCGTTTCGTGATATTCCAAACCAAACCAGTGCGGCCGTGGTAGAACTTATGGGGCATACCCTTATGAACGGCGCCGTTTACCTTGACATCGACATAGTCGCCGATCTTGTAAGTCCTGAGGTAAGTGGACAAGGGAATGTAACCCTTCTTTCTGAAGGGTCTGGAGAATGAATCCCTTGTTCGAGAGCGGACACCATGACCGGCTGGCATTTTCCCCCTTTTTCTCTCGCCCGCTTGTAGAAAGAGTGTGGCGTGGAGCTCCCAGACCTGGAAAACTCTAATTGTGATCTATTTATCTATGCATCTTAGGGTTTCCTTTTCATTTTTGGGGTCGGGTTGGGCTTTGGTTCTTATTTGGGGCATCCAACTACTAAGCCCATCTAGTGTGCCGACCGGTTTAAACTTGGTTTAGTTGAACATCCAGGGACAAAAGGTGGGCTATATTTTAGTTCCAGGGCTGAATATTCATTTTTTTAGTTCAGCATATACTTAATATTTATTATTTTGAAATTTATGTTCTAATTTACCTTATAAAGAAATATTAATAATATAAGATAATAAGATTGTGTCACGTGATAGATGAATAGATAAAAATGTTATGTGCTATTCTTGGATGATATCATCATAGTTGGTAAAGCTCAATTTGTAACTCTCTTTTAAATGCTTTTTTAAAAATTTTATGTTTAATAAAATTAAATTGTGCTTTAGAAATAAATAGTGGGTAATTTCATTCATTTTGAGATATCATAAAGCAATTGTTTTCTTTAAAAACACTCTCATAGAGTGTTGTCTTGAGTTGAGAGTAGAGTAGTAACACTAGAGTTCATTCATTTTTCGGGTGTACGAAATTTAGAGAGTTGTGGTAGCCTAGGGGAACCATTCGTCCATTATTGCAATTACACATATAAGGGTGAATTCGTTTTTAAGGCAATGGTTGATACCACGACACGATTGATCGGTTCTTTATTTATATATTTTATTTAATATTTTTCTTGTCAGTGCTAACGCCTCGCTTTGTACCAGTATATTTTTTTCAACAATTTAGAAGCGAATTCCTTGTTATTCAACTGTGAAATGAGGGAATTGGATATCAAATTTCAATGGTACTACAAGCTTTAAGATTGTGGGACATTGGCTTGATACACGTTGTTGGATCCATCGCAGTTGGAAATTATCCTACTAGGGATGTCAAACGGGCGGGTCGGGTGCGGATACCCCCTCCCCCATCCCTATACCCACCTAATATTTTTCAATTCACCACCCGCCCACCACCCATGATGGGTACAAATTTTCAAATCCACACCCGCCCACGCGGGTACATTTTCAAATCTATCCCCACACCCACTACCCACTAGTGACGTACCCGTCTAGACCCGTCTGAAAGCAAATTTAAGTTATATATAAGCAACAAACATAAAAAAACATGTCCATTAAGAAACATAATAAAATAATCCAATGATTATCTTATTTAAGTGTTAATATAGATCTTAAAGTACATAAAACACCATAATAAAAGACATAATTAAAGTTTAGAAAATAAATGACAAACACATAATGTTTTTGTTTTTTGGCACAACATTTTAAAATCTCAGGCAATACTTGTGACATCTGATACTCGAGTATTATAATCATCATTCTCTATTTCCTCCAATTGAGAGCACTCTAATTTAAATTCACTATTGCCTACATATATAATAGAAAGTGGGCGGGCGGGCGGATACTTAGCTGGGCAAGCGGATGTGGGGCGGATGCGGGGCGGGTAATGTCTCAAACCCATTACCCGCCCACTACCCGCCCACTACCAGTGACGGGTATCACTTTCTAAATCCACACCCGCCCACTACCCACTAAAATTATACCCATCCCCGCCCCAATTAGAGCGAGTGCGGTGCGGAATCCGTGAAACTGTACCTGTTTGCCATCCCTATATCCTACGCTTTCTAAGCTATCCGGGGTTCCAAACCGATAGTGGAAGATAATTGGTAACATGACAATTAAAAGTTTATTCGTCAAAAATTATTTTGAGTTGAAGGCGGAATTGATAAAGTTGGAATGAAGTGACATGATTGAAAAGATGAGATTTCTCATTATCAATTAAAAAAAAGATTTCCTTATTATCAATTATTTATTATTGTTAGTAAATTATTGTTTTTAGACTAAGAATATAAAATCTTCATTTGAGTGCAAAATTAATAGATTCAAGAGATATGTTAATTTAAAAGAAGTGATTGCCATGTTAGATTTTGGGTCTTTTTGGTTGAAGATGATGATGCAAATATTGAAGTTACAGGCATGGTGAGAGTGAACAAGTCTATTTGGGAATTATGATTCTACCTGCGCTGTCAAATTATTTAGACTTGTTGTCTATTAACTCATGTTTTTAAATACATGAATTAGAATAATTGAGCCTTTAAGTTAGTCTTTAATTTTTAGTGAAAATATTGTGAAATGAGATAAACCGCCAGTTAAGACTAAGGGTAGTGAAAAACTACTAAGACTAAGACTAAGACTAAGGTAGTAACGAGCCCAAAATGTGTATGCTTAATAGGATACTATTGTGGGTAAGAGTATCAAGCATAATTCTTAAAAAAATCCTTAAGAAAGAGAAAATTCATAAAATTATTTATTGGAAAATAGTGTGATGATTATGAAAGTGCATGTCTAGGATTGGTTCTATGAAGACCTGGTATTTAAGTGTGCTTAATGCTCTATCTCTCTTTTATAGAAACCTACATGTTGCAATGTTCATTATTGTGCTCACTATTCAAATTTTATAAAAAAAAACTATGATGAGTTAGGATCTCTTTAAACTTAGTACAAAAGTTAAAGGAGCAGAGTTTAATTTGGTAGAATAGAATACCAAATTTAGTGATAGTAAATAAAATATGTTATAGTATCTTTCAAGACTAATATGTTGAATATTATGGAAAAAAATGTTACAGACACTACTGCTACTAAAAGATTGATTGTAGCTATTAAATCTATTTGAGTAATTTTCTTAAGTAGAGGAAAGAAAAGAGATGGTTTATCTCAAGAGTTGTGCTGAAATCTCTTACTTTAAACTTAAGATATTTTTCATGTTGTTAGGAAAAGTTGAAAACTCCTGAATAAACTTTTTCGTAATATTTATAATTTCCTAAATACTTCTTATTAAGAATTAGGAAAAATTGAAATTCTTTTTGAATGAACAAATTCGTGGATGACTAAAATAAGATATAAGCAATTTCATAATTGTTTGAGATTATGAATAGTAATCTTAATGATTAGTAACTTCTCAAAAGTTTGAGAATATAATCATGTGTAAACAAAATTTAAGTTTGTTAAAGCATAGTTTTATAGATAAATCTGGTAACAAACTTTACTCTAGTATGATTGAGCATATGTGCAAGAGAATTTGTTTACACATTATTCAAGACACTTATGGATTTATTTCTATTCTAAAAATTTTAGAAATGTGGGGATGCCTTAAATGATGATTAAAGTTAGAGAGGAACCTAGTTGATCCTCTTACCAAATGTTAAAGTCAGAAATGGTTCTTGATTCGTCGAGGGGATAGGTTTAAAGCCCATTGGTTAAGGAATTCATGGTGGATAACCAACTTAGTTATCTAAGTTTAATGTGGTCAAACGAAACCATGGACAGGCTAATAGTGTACATTTCTACTTACCTATCCCTATGATGAATAATGTATATCTACAAGATGAGCTTAATTGCTCTTAATAAATTCGTAGTCCAGATTTTGGGTGATCTTAGTGAGAAAGACTTGATGAATTTATCGATTTTGGTTGAATATCTATTCTTAAAAAGTTTATAACCCAGAGTTGAATGGGTAGTCCTAATCACGAAGGACTAAATGAACTTACCGCTAGAGAGGATGCATTTTATTAAAACTCTTAATAAATTCAAACCCAAGAGTTTGGGTGTTCCTAGTGAGAAGGATAAATTGAATTCACCGATTAATGAGGTTTAATATTTATTCTTAATGATTTCTTGTCCTAGAGTTTGGGTGATTCATTTAATATGAACTTGAAGAAATTCACCTTACTTATTGTGAGGATGACCTATAGTAAAAGCTCTTAATTATTTTATAACCCAATTTTTTGTTGTTTATATTGAGATTAACCTGATGAAATAACCTACGTAAGTGAGAAGTATTAGCCACGTTCTATGAAAAACGTTGGGTCATTTTTCTAGTACACTTATTAGAATCCTGAGGAAAGAAGGTTAAACATATATACACTCTTTTATATACTCTTTGTAGACACATAAAGGATTTCGGTGGATAAAAGGGTTAGTTGTGTGTTATGAGTTCACCTTAATCTAATGAGTTCACCTTAATCTAGAAAGTTCAAGATTCGTTCACTTATCTAAGAGAAGAATTACTCATCATCACTATGCACTAGTTCCAGATATATTCACTAGTGCTTAAGCAAATAATCTCATTATTGCTCTTCTCGTGTTTTAACTTCATTGCTCTCATTTTTACGAAAGAATTATTTCGCATTAGTGGGGGAATGTCGGTAATGCTCAATTTGTAACTCTCTTTTAAATGCCTTTTTAGTTCTATGTTTAGTATAATTAAATATTGCTTTAAAAGTGACGATTTTGCCCTCACTATTTAGCCTATAAATAGTGGGCAAAATAATTGTTTGCTTTAGAAACACTCTCATAGAGTGTTGTCTTGAGTTGAGATAAGAGCAATACCATCAGAGTCCACTTTATCTTTCGGGTTTACGAAATTTAGAAAGTCTTGTTAATCTCGGGGAACCATTTGTACATTGGAGCGATTACAGACATTAGGCCAATTCGCTACTAAGGTAGTGGTATTATCTCGATACGGTTGATCGATTCTTTTCTTATATATTTTATTTAATACTTTTCCTGTCAGTGCCAACACCTCGTTTTGCAACAGTCTATTTTTCTAACAATCATATTTTTAATGCTATTAATTTTTGTTCATGTTAAACTAATATAATTCAAAGGTCAAATCATGAATAAAGTATATTTTGTAATACTTTAAAAAATATATGTTATGGTGAATTATATCAGAGTTTATTCTTATAATTCTTAATATCATTTTTAATAGAGCGAGTTTTAAGAGAATGATCCGATACAAATGAGTACGTACATATAATCTTTGAAGTATCAGAGTTGGCGTTTAGGGGTGTTTTATAAATAAGTATCAATGGCTTGGAGGTCAAAACTAGAGGTCCAAGCTCTGATTCTATCATGTATATTTTATCACTCTTTCACCCATTGTGTGATTGCAATTTCATTATTAGGTTAAAATATAACATCCCTAGATTTTATGAATCAAACTTGCAATAAACATGTCAAGATGGGGTAGTGGTCCAGTTTGCCATGCTGGGTACGGATCCCGATGAGACACGCCAGCTCACCATATTTAGTGTTTACATCTTGGCGGCTATCCATATTCTTCCGCTCACTTTCCTCTTGCATCAACTAAGCTTTACTTCCTCTCTTCTATTTTAAATACGACTTTTTATGTTTGAACGATTTAATGAAAAATAACCTTGGATTTAATTTACTTAATCACTTTTCAAAATTTGATATCCAATACTTTTACCCTTTAAGTTTAATTAGAAAAATCAGTGTCTAAATTAAACTCTTTGTTCGTTTTAGTTGCTTGAAGTATTTTCTTGTTCAAGATATGTGCCTATTCCATCACGACCCTAAAAAAATCATCGGCTACTTAAAATATGACATATGCCGCGTTTATACAATTTTAAAAAAATTATTTTAAAAATTCTAAAATTGTGTATTTTAAAAATCCTAAATTTCTTTAAAATCACAAAACAAACACTCATTCAGTCACTCTAAAACATCTCGTTCCAATCCCCTTAATATCATAGGTTGTCACCAACACTGTCGATCGGGCAAAACTTTAGTGTCATCAACCAACCGACTTCTGCCACCAATGTTGCATGACAACAAGCACGATAGGGAGAAAATTATTAAAACCCGATCGAATCCACCAACGTTGCATGACAACAAGCACGATAGGGAGAAAATTAAAACTCGATCGAAACCACCAACATCGCTGCCTTTACCCTAACCCATCCTTGATGGTCGAAGTCAGGTCCATCTCGAATATGTTTGGGCCCTCTGAGCGAAACTAAAATATATGCCCTTATAAAATGAAAGTTTATTTTATTACTTTGAATAATTAATTTAATATTAAATTAATAAATCGTATGTAAATGATTAACTTAGGGGATTAAATTATAAAAGTAAAAAGTATGATTGAAAAAAATTAGGGACCTCAACTATAAAAGTAACAAGTGAAAATTAAAAAATATGGGCCTCAGTTTTAAAGTAAAAAGTGAGATTGAAAAATAAAGGGCCTAAATTATATAAGTCAAAAGTGAGATTGAAAAAATTAGGGGTCTCAATTATAAAATGTGAGATTAAAAAATCAATGGCCTTAATTATAAAGGTAGAAAGTGAGTTTGAAAAAAATTAAGAGCTCAATTATAAAGGTACAAAGTGAGATCGAAAAACTTAGAGTCGTCAATTATAAATATAAGAAAGTGGGATAGAAAAAAATTAAAGGCCTCAATTACAAAGATAAAAAGTATGATTATAAAAATCAGGTGCCTCAACTCTAAAGATAAAAAAATTAAATTAAAGAAAATTAAATTACTTAATTATGAAGATAAAAAAATATAATAAAAAATTAGGGGCCCTATAAAAGATGAGTCCTGAACAGTCGCTCGAAGTACACCTCGAAGAGTCGACCTTGGTTGAAGTAGAACGACGACAAAGCTCGAGCAAAACAAATTCAAGGGTGATGACAACACATGAAGTAAAAAGTAATGACAAATTTGTTTCTTCCTCGAACCCTAAATCAAAATTAAAATAAAGAAAAGGGTGACGAAAATTTTATTTCTTCCTCAAACACTTAATCAGATTAAAAACAAAAGAAAATGGTGACGACAAGGATCGACGATGAAGTTGCGTGTCACAAGAGCAACAATCATAAAGAGGTTTGGAATTAGGAGTTTCAGATTAGAGATTTTATAGATTTGGTTTCTTTTTTCTTTTTCCTTTTTGAGATTTAAAAAAAAAATATTTTTAATGATAATAATTATTAGAAGTTTTTTAATAAAAATTTCCAAAAAAATATAAAGACGATAAATATCTTATTTTAAGCAATTAATTATTTTTTAACAATCGTGACAGTTTAAGCATCTAAAATAGTAAATGTTGAAAACATAGAACGAACAAAATATATTTTAAACATCTAAAATAAATAAAAATATAATTTAAATATTTATTTTTAAATTAAACTATTTTTTATAACGTAAAAGTCAAGATTGGTCGAAGCCCTTCTTCTCTTGATGAAAATCTCCAAGATCAATTTGTTTTACTGTTTTGATTTTCTACCTCGGGTTTGGTAACAATTAAATAGAAAATTGGCAAATCTAAATGATTTTATTACAAAACACAAAAAGTAAAAATGATTTTTATTACAAGACACATAAAGTAATCGCTTCTTTTGACAAAACTTTATATATAAGCGTGGTTCACACTTCCCCGTAGGGCTATAAAATCAGGTAATCGAGCAGGTTTCAGTTGGATCTTTGTAGGTCGGATAAAATCGGATACATGTCAACTCAGGTTGATTTGACACTAGATTCAGATCGGATTCAAGTCAGGTCAAATCAGTTCGGGTTATTTTCAGGTTGATTTGACACCAGATCCAAATCAAGTTCGGGTCAGTTCATTTTCAGTTCGGATCGATGTCAGTTCAGGTCAAAACAGTTCAGGTCCGAATCAGATAAAGACCAGGTTAATTCAGGTTCGAGTGGACTTCAGTCAGGTCTCGTTCAGATCGGGTCATATCGTTGACAGATAAAATTCAGGTCGGATGTTTATCGGATACAGATTGAGTTCAGGTCGGGTCGTTTTTATTTTTGGATTAATTATTTTGCCATTTTTCGTGATTGTTGAATTGCAAGTTGTAATTGTATATGATTTCGAGTAAATTACAAAAAAATCATGGATCAATTTTGTAAAAAAATATAAATTTAAGGACAAAATTGAAGAAATATAAAATTACAAATAAAATTTTAAAATATAAATTAAACAACACACATAGGTAAGGGACCAAATCGAAATAAATTTAAAATGTGAGATTTAAATTAATATAAAAAGGACTAAATTATACCAATTTAAAAAGTTATGGGTCAGTTACAAAAATATAAATAACTAACAATTGACCAAATGAAGATGCAAATATAAATTTAAGGACTAAATTGAATACACATAAAAGTGGAAGACTTAAAATTAAAATAAATTAAAAAACACAAAAGGATGAAATCGAAATAATTACAAAATGTGAAGAAATAATGAAAAATATAGTAAATTGCATTTATTTAAAAAATTGAAAAAATATAATATATATATATATATAAGTTTATATATAAACTATATTTATATATATACTATATAATTATTATAAGCTATGTACATAAATTATGTTTATATGAACTATATACATATAAACTATATATAAAAACTATATATGTATAAACTATAAAAATTATATAGTTTATAAACTATAATTTATATTAATATATATATATATATTAGTGAGTGGTGGGAGAACACTTTTTAAAAGAAAATTTTTTTTGTGTGAAAATTTTTGATTTTATTTGAAAATTTGGAGGGAAATTGGGAATTTAGAGGGAAATTGAGAAATTTAGAGGGAATAGAAAAATTTGGGAAGTTGGTGTCAGTGTGTCCAACAAGATATTTTGGGTTAATTAGGCTCATGCTCCTCCAACAATCATCATTTTTCCACTTGTATTTGATTTTTTATTTCTTTCATTTTAGTCATGGTTTAATTGTAAATATCTTATTGAATTTTTAATGTGATGCAGTTTAATCATGTATACATTCTAATTACTTTTAATTCTCTCTCTCTCTCTCTATATATATATATATATAAACTATATATGTATAAACTATATAAAATATATAGTTTATAATTTATAATTTATATTAATATAGTATATATATGTATATATAACTAATCTATGTAATCTATAAATTATATATATATATATATATATATATATATATTATAGAAATACTATGCATAAACTATATAAAATAATAAAATATATAGTTTATAGAAACCCTAAACCCTAAACTATGAACTCTAAACCCTTAACCCTCAACTCTTAACCCTAACCCCTGAATTATATATGTAACTTATAATACATGTGTCTATAAAATATGTATAATATATATAAACTATATATATATATAACTTATATATAAAAACTATATAAAGTAAATTACTTATATAGTTTATAGAAACAATATGCATAAACTATATAAAGTAATAAAATATATAGTTTATAGAAACCCTAAACCCTAAATTTTAAAACATAAACCCTAAACTCTAAACTTTAAAACATTAACTCTAAATTGGGTTTCGGTCAACACCAGTTCCGACTCGAGTCGGTTTCGGATCGCCACAGTGCAGGTCAAAAACAGTTTTGACTCGGGTCGGTTTCAGTCAGTTTTACAGGTCGGGTCAGCTTTTTACAGCCCTATTCCCACGGAGACGTACGGTAGTTAGGGTAAGCCCGGGGCATTTTTGCGGGGCGGGGGTTTATCGAAAATCACTTAATCTAAAATATTATGAGATACTCTTTTTTTAAATATTATCGATTTAACATCCTTTCATGTAGAGAGATAATAAAATACGTTTTAGGAGATATGTTTTGCGTACATGGATGAAAGACACGTTTCAGGGGTCACACCTTCCTAGGGTTCTGTCAGAGATACGCCACGATGGGACGGTGCATTCTAAGGGATACGCCTTCACGGGAAAATTGTGACACGTGGAAAGGCCTGTTGCAGGAAGCGCCTTCCACTTAAATCCCACCTACCAGCCATAAATACCGCCCAACCACCAATTCACTTCCCCTATAAATACCCCCTCCTACAATACTCTACCCACACAAAAATTACTCTCATTCTTCATTCTATATCATTCTATCAAGCTTTAAGTTCGTGTGATTATAGTTTTAGAAGGTAAAAATATTTTTATTATATTATATTTATGTAATATTTTAATATTTTTTTATTTGATTGTACTAATTATCTTTTATTATTTTTTGTAGTTGTAAAATGGAAGGTTAGATGCTACGATTGGATGGAAATCATAGCTCAATTCATTTTGTTGATACGGTAACAATATTAAATTCTATTATTTTAATTATTATGAATATTTTATTAAATATTTTTTAGTATTAGTTTATATTTTAATTTATATACTGTTAATTTAATTAGGGGAATGATTGTATATTAGAAACATTTATTCATAACAATAAGTTAGAGATACCGAATCCTATCTGGTGAGGTTGGATTTGGTTACTTAGCAAAATATGAAGGACATTGTAAACTCGAACCCAACCTTATTTCTGTACTAGTTGAGAGATGGAAACCAGAGACACACATATTCCAATCTTCTGTGTGGGGAGTGCACTATTACGTTGGAGGATGTTTTCATTTAGTTGGGGCTTTCGATAGACTGAGACATTATTTCTGGTGTGACATATGGTGATTGGCATTTGTTGTTGTTGAGTTAATCGATCGACGGAATCTGTCAAGAGGGGGGTGAATTGGCAATTAAAATTTTGGTGGAAGATTTTGAAGAAAAGTGAAAGTAATTGCACAACGATTTAGAGTGGTTCGACTTTCTCAATCTACGTCCACTACCTTAGCTATCCACACTAAGGATTTTCTAACAAATTCACTAATTTGTTATTTCTTTTGAGGCCAAAGAGATAACCTTACAACTCCCTCAAGAATATACCCCAATTCTTGAGAACACTCTTTATCAAAGAGAAGCTTACAAATTTGCAAACTTACAAGGAAATCCTCACAAGGTAGATTGTTTGCACAATTCTAGAACAAAGAAAAGAACACTAAAAAATGAATACAATTGAGTACAAGTAGTGTTCTTGAAAGTAAAATGAATATTGAATGAAAAGTAGGCTTGAAATGCTTAAACTTGAGGTTTGATGTTTTCTCTTTGATTCTCTCTTGATTTTAGTTGATTGTTGTTTCCTGTTGTTGATCAATGGCTTCTAAGCTTGTTTAAATACACCTTCAAATGATTATGAACGTTGGGGATGCTTAGTGGAGTCAATAGAGCCGTTTAAGTGTGAAAACAATTAATTAAAGCAGTTGGGAGCGTCAGTGCATCGATGCATACCCATGGTGCATCGGTGCATCAGTGTAAAATTCAAATATTTTGACCGTTGGACCCTTAGTGCATCGGTGCACTAAGAGTGCATCGATGCATCAAGTGCATTTGATGTTTCAAAATAGTCAGAGTGCATCGATGCATCAAATGCATTCGATGTTTTCATAAAATCCTCAGTGCATCAATGCATGGTATGTGCATCGATGCATCAAATGCATTCGATGTTTTCATAAAATCCTCAGTGCATCAATGCATGGTATGTGCATCGATGAATGAAATGCATTCGATGTTCAATTTAATTCATGGTGCATCGATGCATGGATCGGTGCATCGGTGCATCACTTTGATAAATTGATTTTAGGCTTGATTTTGGCTCAAAATACTTTATGAAAATTGTTTCAAAAATAGTTTAAGTACGAAACACAATTTTACACATTTAATAAGGTTTGAAATTGAACTTAAAAGACTTGGAGTAATAATTTGATATTCGATTAATTAAATCGAATATACTTAGAAAATCATTTGTAAAATCTTAAAATTCATTTAAACTTAATTTGTTATATCGAAACACAAAAATGTTTTCAATAATCTCCAACTTTTTGATATAACAAAATATTTGTGTTATTTTAAGATTTTCTAAAATTTGAAATGAATTTTGAAAAATTACTCCCCCTTACTATAACACTTCTCCCTTTTAACACATAATATTTCTCCCCCTTTTTGTTAAATCAAAAAGACATTAAAATGTTTTAAATAAGGTTTTGAAAAGCATAACCAATTGATTTTAAATATATATATAGCTTAAGCTGCTAAGATCACAATCAAAAGAGAGATTAGTCATTAGTTCCATAACCAATATTCATAAACAAATGTGAAATGACATAATCAGTCATAATGTAACTAGTATGTAAATGATGCAAAAATAAAATTAATAAACATTAAGCTCATAATGAAAATTCAAACCAAATATATATAAATATTAAGTTCAAAAATCCATAAAACAACAAATTAGTTCAAAACATCCAAGAACCATCAAATTTAAACATCCAGAAACATCAAAATCAATCCAAGTTTGAAAATCCAAGAAAACATAACAAGGAAACAAATTCACTCCATAGGAGGATTGGGAGGAAGAGGATATTGAGCTCGAACTTCAAGAGTGAGAGCGTCCATACGTTCACGCATCTCCCGCTGAAACTCAGTAATCTGAGACTCCATGGAGGCAAACCTCAGATCAAACGACTCAAAGAAGGATAAAAAATATGGTGGCATTTGATCTTTTTACCGTGTCGATTCCGGTGCAGGCTCATCGTCTGGAACGTGATCATCGATATCTTGCATAAGTTGTTGAAACTCAGGATCATCGTCAGCAGCCGGTGCCGAAGGAGTAGGAGGAGCACGAGAAGAGCTAGGAGCAGCTCGTGAAGAGCTAGCTCCCGGGGTTTGCTTACCGGGTCGAAATACCCAAAGACCGGTTTCCTCGTCTTGTTTCCAATCCGCTTTCTTCAAGGAAGTAAGATTTATTTGATTTTGGAGTGGGATAGGATTGTCAAGAGAGACGTCTAGACCGAGTTTGATAAAGAGGTTACTCAGAAGACATCTATAAATCAATGTTTCAACATGTTTTGAAGGAACAATGTTTATGATGTCTACTAGTTGACTAAAAATAACGTGGGGCAGATTTATTTTGATCTTATTTTTAATACAGTGAATCCACCATAAATCCCTAGCACGAAGAGTGGAGTACCTACCTCCAGATGGTCTAAACCACCAAGAGATCATCAAATGAAGAAAATGATCATGATGAGATCGTAGAGTACTAACACTAGAATTTGGAACATAGGGATATTCCACATTTTCAGTCTCATTATATGACCCATCATCATCTAACCCAAAACTGAAAGCTATAGTCTCGGGGTCAATATTAATATATTGGCCTAAAAGATAGGATCTAATGGCTATAGTCCCACATTGAGTTTCGTTTTGAATACATACCGCATTAGAATAGAAAATGCAGACTAACTGTTGATAAACGATAGGTTTGAGCTGAAACATTTTATCAAACTTCCAAGCTTTAAGAATCGGAAGGTATTCAAAGTCAATATCTATCATAGCTTGAAGAGAAGGAATACGCTCTTCCTGGATTCTATAAGATTGAAAAGAATTTATGTACCTAGAGTACAATTCGTCTCTACGACGCTCAGGCATGTTAAAACAAGATCCTAATAGAGATGAAGGTGGAGGAGGAACATGATTAGGAGGTTAGTTTGAACGAGAACGACTCGATGAAGTTCTAGGGTGTTTGGAATTAAACATAGTTTAGGAATCGGAAAAAGGAATATAACCTGCATATTGAAACACATGTATGCAATTTAATCAATCCCAAAACTCAATTGAGTCCTTAATAATTCAAGGTTCTCTAAATCAAATCCTAATGGGCAAGGTTTTGAAAAATCATAATATGTATATGAAAACAACATAATTAAATTAAAAACATCAAATTTAAAAATTAAATTCAAATTTTCGAAATACACATTTTTTTAATTTCGATTTGTTTTTTGAAAATTTGTAAGTTTTTGACGAAATTGGTTGTAAAATCTAGTTTGAAAATCATCAAATACTCAATGCCCGATATAATGTTCATCTTAGAACTAATCTAAACTAGTCCTAAGATCAAAAATCAATAAAATATAGGTTTTTGAAATATTACCTTGAAAATTTTGGATTGATGAGAATGAGATGTTATTTTTCACGAATTGATGATAAAAACAGGATAAGGATTTGAAAAGATTGAAGATTCCGATCAAAAACCAAGGATTTGGAGCAATTTTGATACTAAGGAGATAGAGAGGAGCGGCGGAGAGTTTTAAGAGAGTTTTGAGAAAATGAGGAAGAAATAGGGTTTTTATCCAAAAACCCGATGGATGCATCGATGCATGGCCTTGTACATCGATGCACATTCAAGGCGTGCATCGGTGCACCTTCATGGTGTATCGATGTACATTCAAGGATGCATCGATGCACTGTTAGGTGTATCGATACATTAAGCACAAAAATGTCAAAAATCTGTTTTAAACACTCAAAATGCTAAATTAATTGGTTCTAGTGGTATTGGCAACTCATATATTGAAAATTAATCATGTTCAATCAATCAAATTAATCCTTAAACTACTTTTGAACATAAAATTAATTTTCATCAAGCAACATAAACTCCCCCTAACTAATAGCAAAGAATGCAATAAAAAATTATTATTATTATAATCATTTTTCATTTATTCTTAAAAGTGCTAATGTTATGTTAAACACTAAGTGAAGATAGGTCAGTTAAACCTAATTCTCTCATAAGTATCCAAAATCTTTCCTTGTCTAAAGGTTTTGTATATATATCCGCTAATTGGTGCAAAGTATCAACAAATTCTAGAACTACATTTTCCTTAGCGACATGGACTCTAATGAAGTGATGTCTAATTTCAATATGCTTAGTTCTAGAGTGTTGGATGTGATTTTTAGTGAGACAAATAGAACTAGTATTGTCACACTTGATAGGAATGGTACATACTTCAATAACATAATAAAAAAGTTGTTGTTTCATCCATAAAACTTGTGCACAACAACTACCGACTGAAATGTATTCCGCTTCAGTGGTAGATAATGCAACACAATTTTGTTTCTTTGAAAACCAAGAAATCAGCATATTTCCAAGGAATTGACAAGTACCAGTGGTGCTTTTCCTATCTAATTTGCGTCCTCCATAATCCGCATGAGAGAAGGCATGCAAGCTAAAGCTAGAGTCTCTAGGATACCAAAGCCCTAAACTAGGAGTATCCTTAAGGTATCTAAAGATCCTCTTAACAGCTAGTAAATGTGATTCCTTAGGGCATGATTGAAATCTAGCACATAAGCAAACACTAAACATAATGTCCGATCTACTTGCAGTTAGATAAAGCAAAGAACCAATCATTGACCTATATAATTAACATCCACACATTTACCTCCTTCATCTATGTCAAGCTTTGTTGATGAGCTCATTGGAGTGTTATGTGGTTTCCCATTTTCCAGTCCAAACTTCTTGAGCATGTCTTTGACGTACTTAGCTTGATTGATGAAGATGCCATCTTTTCTTTACTTGATTTGGAGTCCCAAGAAAAATGAGAGCTCCCCCATAAATTTGAACTACTAATAAATCTTTACCTTTATGCTTTAAAAACAATGTAGTGTCAACCTTCCCTTTTGAAAAACCTTTTTCAATTAAAAAGTTTGACAATCTTTCATACCAAGCTCTAGGAGCTTGTTTTAAACCATAAAGCGCTTTTGTCAATTTAAGAACATGATTTGGAAATTTTAAATCTTCAAAACCTGGAGGTTGTTCCACATACACTTCTTCCTTTATAAAACCATTTAAAAATGCACTTTTAACATCCATTTGATATAATTTAAATTCATGAAAACATACAAATGCTAATAACATTCTAATTGCTTCAATCCTAGCTACGAGAGCGTATGTTTCATCATAATCTATACCCTCTTCTTGAGTATACCCTTGAGCAACAAGTCTAGCCTTGTTTCTCACTATATTACCACTTTCATCAAGCTTATTCCTAAACACCCATCTAGAACCTACAGTAGATTTATTACTAGGCCTTTCAAATAATGTCCATACTTTACTTCTCTCAAATTCATTTAACTCTTCTTGCATAGTCATAATCCAATGTTCATCTTTTAATGCTTCTTTAATATTCTTAGGATTTATGCATGAGATAAATGCAACATAATTACAAATATTTCTAAGAGAAGATCGAGTTGTTGCCCCTTTGGATGGATCACCTATAATCTCACCATCTTTGACATAATTGCACTCTCTTGGGTAAGATACTTCCCTTTCTTCAATGGTTGGATTCTCGAGGGGATCTTGAGTTTCCTCATCTTTTGTTTCTTCCTTTGATGATGGTTCTCTAACATCATGTTCAACGTCATTTATATTTATAATACCTACATCATCATTCTAACAAGAATCCTTCCTCGAAAGGGGATTATCATCGAAAACAACATGTATAGACTCTTCTACAACTAAAGTTCTTTTATTAAATACTCGATAAGCTTTAGAATTTAAGGAATAACCCAAAAAAATTCATTCATCACTTTTAGCATCAAATTTGCCAAGATTGTCTTTACCGTTGTTTAAAACAAAACATTTACATCCAAAAGGATGAAAATAGCTAATGTTAGGCTTTTTATTTTTGAAAATTTCATATGGAGTTTTCTTTAAGATTGGCCTAATCATTACTCGATTTACAACATAACAAGCGGTATTTGTGGCTTCCGCCCAAAAATATTTTGGCAAATTGTTTTCACAAAGCATGGTTCTAGCCATTTTTTTAAAGTTCGATTTTTCCTCTCAACAACTCCATTTTGTTGAGAAGTTCTAGGTGCTGAAATATTATGGCTAATACCATTAGAATTACAAAAATCAGTAAATCGAAGATTTTCAAATTCAGTTCCATGATCACTCCTAACACTAGTTATAGAGTAACCTTTTTCGTTTTGGATTACTTTTGAAAACGTGATGAATTTTTCTAATGCTTTATCTTTAGTACTTAAGAATAGAACCCAAGTATATCTAGAATAGTAATCTACCAAGACAAATGCATATTGTTTTCCACCCAAGCTAGTAGTCCTAGTTGGCCCAAAAAGATCTATATGGATCAATTGTAATACTATACTAGTTGATACATCATTAATGGATTTAAAAGAAATTCGCTTTTGTTTTCCTTTAGCACAAGCATCACAGATTTTATCATTATCAAATTTAAGCTTAGGCAACCCCTGAACTAAATTTCCTTGAATTAGTCGCTGTAAAACACTCATACTAGCATGTCCTAGTCTCCTATGCCATAACCAACTATCATGCTCATCCTTAGCAACTAGGCACAAATTAGTCATATCAATAGAGTCTAAATGAACCATGTATATGTTTCCTATTCTATGACCAACAAGCATAATCCGATTAGATGCAATGTCAATAACTTTACAACCATTAGTTTCAAACATGACATTGAATCCTTTATCACATAATTGACTAATACTTAAGATATTATGCTTTAATCCATTCACATATAAAACATTTTTAATTTGTATGGAAGAGGTATTACCTATGGTACCTATACCTTCGATGTGACCTTTTGAATTATCACCAAAAGTCACTTTTCCTCCATTTTTGGCGTTAAGCTCTATAAACCGACTTTTGCCTCCGGTCATGTGTCTTGAGCATCCACTATCAAGGTACCATGAGTTTGAATTTGTTTCCCGTGCCTTGTAGCAATGCTCCTTTTTCTACAAATATAGATTAATTTCTAATTTTTGGTACCCAAATTCTTTTGGGTCCATATTCATTAGTTTCCAAAATCCTAGTCCCCTTAGGTATCCATTTGTGTAGGATATATTTATCTTTAGTAGTAATGAGTCCTTTAGGAACCCATATACTTCTAACAATTTTTCTATTAGAGGTTCTTCGGGGACCTCTATGATTGTAGTTTTTAAAACTTTTTCTAACAAAGTTGGATTTTGAATTTTCTCCATTTTCAAAACGTTTTGTTCCAATTTTATCAAAAGAAGTTTTAAGATCATCAATTTTCTTTTGATGATCATCATTGATCTTTGAAAGTAAATTTTGCAAATCCAAAATTTTCTTTTCAAACTCTTCTAGTTTGATTTACAAATCTTTGATTTTACTTTCAAGATCATTGTTGGTTTTGGATATAAGTTTATTTTCATTTTTCAGTTTTGAAACATCATTTTTATATTTTAAAACAATTTCTCATAATCCGAAGCCAACCCATTATATTCCTCTAATAACTCATCATAAGATAAATCATCTAATTCAGATAAGTTAGAGGTTACCTTAGAATCTTCCCCGAATGCCATCAAGCACAAGTTTTCTACTTCTCATTCCTTTTCATCAGAACCCTCTTCATCGCTCCATATAGCCACATGAGCCTTGTGCTTATTCTTTGATTGACCCTTTCTTTTCAATTATGGGCAATCATATTTGACATGTCCCGGCTTTTTGCATTCATAGCAAATGATAGGGTCATTCTCTTTTGGTTCATTTTTGAGACCTTCATTTCGTTTGAATTTTCTTCCTTTGTAAGGTCTCATCATTTTTCTGAACTATTTGGCAAACAATGCCATTTCCTCTTCATCGTCATCTTAATCTGAATCACTCTCATCTTTTGTGGATTTGAGAGCAACTCCAATGTTTTTCTCCTTCTCCTTCTCCTTTGGTGTCTCGTCAATCTTATCGAGGTCCACCTCATCTTCAAGCATCATTTCATGAGTGAGGAGGGAACCAATTAGCTCTTCAAGAGTTAAGGATTTTAGGTTCTTAGCTTCGATGATTGCTTTCTTCTTGGATTGTCACGATTTTGGAAGTGAGTAAACTAACTTCCTCACAAGCTTTTCGTTTGGAATGATCTCTCCATATGATTTGAGACCATTGACAATCGTTGAGAATCTATCCGTCATAGCTTTGATATATTCATTTGGCTTCATCCTGAAATTTTCACAGCTATGTGTTAGAAGACTAATTTTAGAATCTTTTACCTCGTCGGTGCCTTCATGAGTGACTTGTAGTTTATCTTATATTTCTTTGGCGGTTGTACAAGATGAAACTCTTCCATATTCATCTGATCCAAGAGCACAAAATATGATATGGATTGCTTTGGAGTTGAGTTGGAACATTATTGTCTCTCCTTCACTTCGCAATCTCATATGAGTGAGAGGCTTGATATATCCGTCTTCTACAACATTCCATGCTCCCATGTCACTTTCTTGAATGAAATAAATCATCCTATTCTTCCAATAGGCATAGTTAGCTCCATTGAAGAAAGGAGGCTTGTTGACGGGCATCGAATCGAGACCGGAGTCAACATTTAAAGTAGAGGCCATTGATGACTTGATAATCGATGTAACTCTTCCTGAATCGACTCAAGAGGAAATTAAACCTTTAAATGAGTGAGGCTCTGATACCAATTGTTGAGTTAATCGATCGACGGAATCGGCCAAGAGGGGGGTGAATTGGTAATTAAAATTTTGGTGGAAGCTTTTGAAGAAAATTGAAAGTAATTGCACATCGATTTAGAGTGGTTCAACTTTCTCAATCAAAGTCTACGTCTACTACCTTAGCTATCCACACTAAGGATTTTCTAACAAATTCACTAATTTGTTATTTCTTTTGAGGCCAAAGAGATAACCTTACAACTCCCTCAAGAATATACCCCAATTCTTGAGAACACTCTTTATCAAAGAGAAGCTTACAAATTTGCAAACTTACAAGGAAATCCTCACAAGGTAGATTGTTTGTACAATTCTAGAACAAAGAAAAGAACACTAAAAAATAAATACAATTGAGTACAAGTAGTGTTCTTGAAAGTAAAATGAATATTGAATGAAAAGTAGGCTTGAAATGCTTAAACTTGAGGTTTGATGTTTTCTCTTTGATTCTCTCTTGATTCTAGTTGATTGTTGTTTCTTGTTGTTGATCAATGGCTTCTAAGCTTGTTTAAATACACCTTCAAATGATTATGAACGTTGGGGATGCTTAGTGGAGTCAATAGAGCCTTTTAAGTGTGAAAACAATTAATTAAAGCAGTTGGGAGCGTCAGTGCATCGATGCATACCCATGGTGCATCGGTGCATCAGTGTAAAATTAAAATATTTTGACCGTTGGACCCTTAGTACATCGGTGCACTAAGAGTGCATCGATACATCAAGTACATTCGATGTTTCAAAATAGCCATAGTGCATCGATGCATGGCTGGTGCATCGATGCATGAAATGCATTCGATGTTTTCATAAAATCCTCAGTGCATCGATGCATGAAATGCATTCGATGTTCAATTTAATTTATGGTGCATCGATGCATGAATTGGTGATCGGTGCATCACTTTGATAAATTGATTTTAACCTTGACTTTGGTTCAAAATACTTTATGAAAATTGTTTCAAAAATAGTTTAAGTATAAAACACAATTTTACACATTTAGTAAGGTTTGAAATTGAACTTGAAAGACTTGGAGTAATAATTTGATATTCGATTAATTAAATCAAATATAATTAGAAAATTATTTGTAAAATCTTAAAATAAATTTAAACTTAATTTGTTATATCGAAACACAAAAATGTTTTCAACAGTTGTGACTGTAGTATCTTGGAGATATCCCGCCTAATTTTATAGGTGGTCGAATACCTTTATGGTGGCTAGGAGAGAAATTTTCATAGTTGAGTGAAAATTGTTCCGTGGATCAAGTAGAAAAATTTGCTCGGACATACATATTACAAATCATTGGAGGTTTCTTGATGCCTGGCAAATCTCGCAACCAAGTACATTATATGTGGTTGCGTCACCTCATTGATTTTTGAGTTGTCGATACTTTGAGTTGGGGCTCCACAATTTTGTCATTTTTGTACAGAGAAATGTGTCGGGCAACGAATTATAAGAAAATTGCTATTGGCATATGTCTCTTTCTTCTCAAATCATGGGCGTGGTATCGTATGTCTTTTTTATGTCTAGTCATGAAAGACTCGTTTGTCTTCCCGTTACTATTAAGGTAATTTCAATACTGAGTTGTATATAAATAATTTTTTGAGTATATAATGAATTTTTTTTTACATTGAATAGGTGCTCATCTACAAGAAAAAATCTTCGGGATATACCAGAAGAATTAGAAGAAATTTGATTACTCATTGATCAAAAGGTTGGTACAAAGGTATATATTTAAATTTTAATATTTCCTTTAATTATCGTTATATAATTAGAATATTATTTTGATAAGAAATATATATATATATATATATATATATATATATATATATATATATTTGTTTTAGTTCCAATGGGCTTCTTATTCTACTGAAGAAATGAGGCTTTGCATCTCTTCTCACTTGAGCAACCCATTACCCGTATAGATGGCGGTTATGCCTCTGATAACTTATGTTATTGTTGAGTGGCATCCGAGGATCGCGAGCTTCATCAATTTGGTTACGTACAACATATTCCTGAAGCACCTAAGAATCTTAACCATATGCATAACGTCGATAGACGTGATAAAAAAAGAAATCGATTGGGTGACAAAGCGCAGCGAGTGGATAATGATATACGATGATCGATATCAACGCATACCCCCTAAAGAGTAGATTTATGTTAATCATTATTCGATTACGGCTGACTATTATTAGTGGTTCAACGTGTACGAGAAGCCATTCATACTTTCCAAGGAAGCATGAAGCGGAAGCATTTATCAACGTCGAGAAAAGCATCCATTGTCACAACATCATGGTCCACAACTCATAGACAGAAAGCGGGCGCTTCTGGCTCGTCCTCAGCTATAGTACCAGAAACATCATAGCAGCCACCGTCAACATCGGTTTACATTTTCAGCCTACAACAGATGCCACCGCATTTGTACCAGATGTCATTGTAGTCGTTTCATATACCACCACAATAGATTTAAATGCCACCATCGCAGGATTTTATGACACCTCCTGGCGGATATTATATTGTCATGCTTATAGACCCAGCGTGAACTTCATATGTTGCTTATCTGGCGAGTGGTGCTCCACCACAGACACAAACACCTCCGGATCAGTATGGATCACAGTCATTGACGTCGATGTTTTCACATATTTTATAGTTTTCTATGAGTCGGAGGGATGATACACCTACATGGTTTTTTTATTCTATGAAGGTGCTACATCGTCATCCATCTCTTATCAACAAAATGTAGTTGTTGTCGCTGATGATGATGATGATGATGATGAGCAAGTTATACGAAGAAACCCTCAGCGAAATAGATGCCCACCGCCCCATGGAATACATTCAAGATGCAGACATCAATAGACTTGTTTAGTTTGTTTTAATTGTTTTTATTATTTAGTTTGTAATGCTTTTTATTTAATATTCTTTGTTTCTTAATATTTTTATTATTTAATTGTTTCAATTGTAATATTTATATTATTTAAATATTTTAGGGTTTATTTTAATAGTTTAAGGGTTAGATAAAAAGTAAAATCATGATTGCGAAAAATAATCCTTAAATCGAAAATAAAGAATTTAAGCATTACATTGCAAAAATATGTGTGTGTGTGTGTGTATATATATATATATATGAAAATGACATATTTTAAAATAAACAAGATTAAATGATATTAATTGAAAGTAAACGAAAATGAAATAACACAAACTGAAATTTCATAAACTACAATTATATGGTGATGCTCAATGATTACGTGATGATAAAAGAGATTGACTTTTTTTCCTATTATGGCCTAGGTATCTATAATGCCCACATCTTTTGTTTTCTTTGGACGTCTTTCGAATTTCCATATCGCAATGAATTCGAGTAGATTTTAGACGACTTGCCTCCGTTAATAAGGATAAATCTGGTACAATTGTAAGCTTATTTTGAGCCTCATCTAGGTATTTCTCATTACTATCGGGGGGAACTCAAATTCATATACCTTAAATACTTCTAAAAGTTGGTATACGAGATCCACAAAAAGATTATAGTCTTGATGGATATAAGAGCAAACTGCTATGAAACAGGAGCATGGATACTTCATTGCTTGAAAAAACTCACAGTCACACAACCTGTCTTTTAGATTAACTCTAAACGACTTAGCTTCAATCCTATGAAAAGTTCGTGACATTTTTATGACACGAAATAATTAATGGGTTCGAGAAAAGCTTGTTTCAAATATTTTATTTGATGCAACAATGTTTTTATAGATCTGCAACTAATCTTGGGTGATAAGCATGGTCGTTTTGCATCCAAGTTAGAGCTTGTCTCCCGAGCTTGGCAAAAAGCGCTCCCAAATGAAAATACATCATTTTAACCAAAGTTGTTACTGGTAAATGGTGAAACCCCTTTAAGGTCGAATTGATAGCCTCAACAAGTTGGTTGTCATATGTCCATATCAATATCCACCATCGTATGTATTTGTCAACATTTATTTGTTGATGAGGCTGATGTAATTATATCATTGCTAGTTTTTTCCTTGCAAATCTTGAAGCATGGACTCAAACGTTTGAGGTAATAGTTTGTAACATGCACGTCAAATATAGTACTTACTATTAAGTTCCCATAAAAAATAAAAATGATTGAGAAATGAAATTAGGCATCATGACATACCACGATGTGGATTAGCCACCTCGGTAGAGATCGTAACAAGTTATTGATGAATGTTTCCTCGTTGAACTTGATGGAATAGTACTAGGACATGTATTTGCCATTAATGAGGTAAAATCATTACATATTACTTGAGTTGGGCTGTCAACTTGATCATCTTGATTAGCCAGACCATAGTGAGAGAATATACCATGAACCGCAAACACTTCAACAAATGTGACATACATTTGTGTAACAATGTCTGAATTTTGATTCTAAGCATCAACCATCATAGCAACATCGTCATCGTTGGAGAGTTCGAACACTGTATAAGTTAACGAAAATAGTGCAGTTGAAAATATGTACTGAAGTGAGGACAGTCTTCTATTACTTCCAACATAAACCTTCCTTGAAATTTTAGAGATCAGCTCCTCAAGAGTGATTTTTCTCTTGAAAGATAAGGTGATAGAATGATCGCTGGTTTCATCTTCCCGAATTTCTCCATCATAGTAAACAATAGTTGAAATACGCCTCATTTTGAGAGCTTGAGATTTAGAGTTTGAGAGCTTGAGATTTAGAGTTTGAGAGTTTCAAAGATTGAGAGTTAGACGATTTGAGAAGTTTGAGAGGTGTAGTAGATGAAATTTTTAGTGTTGAGTCTTATATCTGCAAAAAAGAATAAATGATTATAATATACGATCATTCTCGTAATTAAATGAATAGTATACGAATTAAAATATAAACTAATACTAAAAATATCACAATAATTTAAATAATAAAATTTAATATTGTTACCATATCGATAAAATGTCTCGAGATATGATCCCCATTTAATCGTAACACCCCACATTTCATTTTACAACTGCAAAAAGTAATAAAAATAATTAGTAAAATAAAATTTGGTAAAAGAATTAAATATTAAACAAATATAATATAATAAACCAATAGTTTTACCTTCTAAAAAATATAACAAAATAGTATAATACAACAAAATAATCTTAATGTTTGACACTGTTGTCAAATTTGCCCTTGTTTTGTTTGAACATTTGACCCCTTAATATTTCATTTTAGGTCAAAAAAATACCATTGTTGAATGAAAACCGTTAGTCAACTAACGGTCAACGCATGGAAATGATATGGCAAGCTTACATAACATCGCAAGCTGACGTGGCAATGCTACATATGCAAAGGTGATGATGTGATAAATGCAATGTCAGCAAAAATTAATTTTTTTAAATAATTATATTAATTTTTTAATAATTTCAACCAATACAAAGATGACATGTGTCATCATTTCATTGGCTTAAATGTGAAATTGTAAAATTTGCCTTCAGTATCCCGTTGGTGGAGAATGCTTTGGTTTCTCATGAGCGTCACCATCCTCTTCCCAAAACAGCTGACCCCACTGTTCAAAGGCTTAACGTTCGTGAAACTTTGCTCCTTTATCGGACCAACCGGTGAAGCGCAGGCTCCCTGTTACCGAAATAATCCTGGAATGCATAAAAGGAGTCTACGTTCGAAATGGAGCCAACCCGCTTCACGAACCCGTCGCCGATCATTATTTCTTCGATGGGGATTGGATGGTTCATGCGGTTCAGTTCAAAAATGATTCGGCTAGCTATGATTGTAGATTCACTGAAACCAACCGTTTCGTTAAAGAATGAGCTTTGGGGTGTCTGGTTTTCCCCAAGATCAATCAGTATCGCAATCACATTTTAGGGGTTAAGACCACTCCCGAACATTATCAGGGCAGTTTAAAGGTGGTGTCAGACTAAAAGCTAAGGAGGCTTAGCATAAAGGCAGTGAAGGTGATCAGTTTGCTCCTCAACAACAGTGGGTATCTTTTAATGGGGAAGTTGAGGTAGTGGGAAAGAAAGACTTTAACATCATCTGAGAAGAAAATAAGCAAAGTTGATAATTCTAGAGCCCATGAATTGAAGTTCAAGAATCAGGTTCCAATAGGTTCTGAACCGAGCAAGAAGAAACAAGGTAGGAAGGACGAAGATGCTTCTGTTTATGCAAATAAAAAGTCCATTTTTAGCAAGACGGGTCCTCGGAGTGAAGAGAGTGTAAGTGCCCCGACGGTGCTGGTAGATCAAACTCAGAGAATAAGGCAGTCAAGGGGAAACCAAGAGCTGAATGATGAGTTAAAAATAAAGGCAAATAAACTTGAAAAGCTTTTTGCAGAGCACAAACTTCAAGTTCCTTCTGATCAATTCAGTTCTGCAAGGAGAAGCAAGCCTGCTGATGTACAGATTGAACCGGAACCAAGCTTAAAGTACACCGATGACCTTGGAGTGGCCATGGAGTTCACTGATGGCCTTGGGGAAAACTGAACGCCCCAAAGCTCGTTCTTGAATGAAATGGTTGGTTTCAGTGAATCTACAAGCATAGCTAGCCGAACCATTTTTGAACTGAACCGCATGAATCATCCCATCCCCATCGAAGAAATGATGACCGGCGACAGGTTCGTGAAGCAGGTTGGCTCCGTATCGAACGTAGACTCCTTTTATGCATTCTGGGATTTTTCCGGTGACAGGGAGCCTATGCTTCACTAGTTGGTCCGGTACAGGAGCAAAGTTTCCAGATATTTGAACAGTAGGGTCAGCTGTTTTGGGAAAAGGATGGTGACGCTCGTGAGAAACCAAAGCATTCTCCACCAACGAGATACTGGAAGGCAAATTTTACAATTTCTAAGCCAATAAAATAATGACATATGTCATCTTTGTATATGTGACATTGCCACGTTAGCGTAGCGTTTGATGTTATGGAAGTTTGTCATGTCATCTCCAAACGTTGACTGTTAGTTGACTAACGATTTTCATCTAACGATGGTTTTTTTTTACCTAAAATTAAACGTTAAGAGCTCAAATATTCTAAAAAAAATACATACAAATTTGACACAAATGTCAAACATTAAGGTTATTTTATTGCATTATGCCTAACAAAATCTACTTAGCTTAATAGAATGAATTTACAGAATGAAGAAAATGAATTTAATTTTGTTGTGGTTTGATATTTGGATTTGGGGGTATTTATAGAGGGAGAGGGGTGGGTTGGCCGTGATTTAAGGTATAGGTCGGGCAATAATGGAAGGGGCTCCTTCCTTGTGTCAAAATTTCCCTACGAATGCGCGCCCCTACAACGCTCCTTCATAATTTCCCCACGAAAGTGTATCTTCGGGAACGTGCCTTCCCATCGTAGCGTCAACTCGATAGAACCTAGGAAGGCGTGGTCCCTGAAACACTCTTTCCATCCACGTACGCAAAGCGCGTCCCTTGAAAGGCGCTTTATTATCCTTCTGTCAGAAGGGTGCTAGATCGATAATATTTGGAGAAAATGTTCTGACATATAATATTTTATATTAAGGGTGATTTTTTAATAAAAACACCGCATTTTGCACCTAAATTTGTTTTAACCCCATCCTTCTAAATTTTTAAAAAAATCTTATTAAGCTTTTTTTTATAATATTTTTAAGTATCTCCCACCAAAAATTTTGAAAATACTCATTAGTACTCTCAGTTTAAAAAATAATAATATATAATTAGACCCTCACTATTTTTTTTTTTGAAAACTCTCATTAAATTCGTTCATTTTTTAAAAAAAAATAATCAAACCTTCTTAAAATTTTAATATAACTCCAAATTGATTTTTCAAGATCGTCACTACGCTCACACTGCTTTAATATTGTTTTCTTCTCGTGCTCGTAAAGAAATATTACTCTGCTCATTTATCTATTGCTTGCTGGAGAAAATTTATGACAGAGAGAAAAAAGGAAAACTCTGGTAATTGACTTGCTTCATTTTCTCTTTTGACTTGTGGAAAATTACACATTTTGACTTGTTAAAAAAAAGATGTCAATTAAAAATTAATTTCATGTAATATTTTCAACAAAAAAAAATGAAAGCAGATGAAAGGAATGTTAGTTATTGGTAATCTTCAGGTATAATTCCATTTATGTTTGTTCACATTCGATTAGGTGCAAAGAATTTGGAAAGACTAGAACTAAGAGGAGGGTGACATTAGGTTTACTTTGGTCAGAGAGAATCTAAATACTCTATATTTTTTTAAACCTTCATTCAACCAAATTAATATACTTTATTATTTATTTATATTGATTGATAAAGACGTAAAATTTTATGTTAGGAGATAAACGCATAAAAGTTTAGAGTGGAACGAAGTTATCAAATTTTAATAAGTGAAAATAAATTATTAATAGAAAATACATAAAAAATCTAAAATATAAGAGAATTTAAAATTTTCAGGGGCATAAGTGTCCACACCCGTCTCCCTCGATCCATCCTTGGCCATATTTATTATTTATTCTCGTGTTGATTTCAATCCAATAGGTTGCTAACCTATGTTGTGGTTAGGAGATCCAAAGATTGATGGTTAAGGTAATAACATAGGAATGGATTGTTATTGAGGGGTGTGAGCTCATCCACTAGTTATGTGCATGCTTCAGCCTAGGTGACAAGTGGGTTAAGTGACATCCTAGAGTGGATGTACGATTGAGTTTTATTACTCATCTATTTAGTGTCTAAGTAGTCATAACATTGGTGACTATTTTTAGTTTTATGATCAAGTTTTTGATGTCATTATCAAGGAAAACAAACTATAATGACAAACAATTAGTGTCTCTTCTATGTAGTGTCCAAGTAGTCTTAGCAATAATTTTTTAAATTGCTTGTGTCCAGTTGAGTCTTGCATATTGGCACTGAAGTAGTTTTGCACAATTGAGTCGTAGATTGGTTTAATTATTGTTACATTTAGCTTATGTCTTCTAATTCTCTAATTTAGTTTTATATAACAAGAAAATCACCATGACTAGTTTGAATCAAGAAGAAAAATATTGGTAATGCTCAAAGAGTGTAAGAGCATATATCCCACATTTAGAAGGAAAACTTCTTTAAAAGAGTCTTTAAGAGGTCACCTTTTTTCTTTTTTACTGAACGTGGTAAGATAACTTCCTCACACGTTCGTAGTAATTGTTTGGTTGGCCAATTTGTATGATAATATTTGTATCCAACATATTTACAAAATGTTTAGTCCTTAGTTTTATAGGCTTGTCTCAACGGGTTTATTAGCTGTAGTCGGCATCAGTTTCATTTGATAATTGCTATTATTATCTCGTAATTATTTTGTTGTTAATCTAATTGTAAATCACTTTGGTTTTTGAGTTTACAAATTCTTAGAGAGATGGTGATAACCTTGAGGGATGACCGCCTACTACAACGATTATACATATCGAGGTGAATTCGTTTCCAAGACAGTGGTTAATACCACGACACGACTATTCGGTTCCTTACCAGTTTATTTTATTATTTAGTTGGTGTTAATAATCTCATTTCATAATTTCTATTTGTAAACAGAAAATACGATAACTTTGTTCCTGGATAATAAAAATAAGAGTGTACTAGACATCAAATCAGTTGTGAATTAAATTCACAGTCCCGGAATTGATGAAAACATCTTTTTAAGAATGAGTATTGATGTTATGTTTTGAAAAAAATAGAAGATGAAGATCAGGTGAAAACATGCTAGTGGTATAATAAGATAATCTTTTTAATAAGAGGATAATATTCTTGAATCGAAACATTTGCTTGAATTTTATAAAAGTTTATTCGTCTTCCATGTGATAACATTTCTGATAATAACTAAGTTGAAAGGATTTTATTACGAGTGACCAAAACGTTATCTTCTAAAATTGAGGGACTAATTTAGGTCGTTTACAAAAAACAAAAAAGTCGGACAATAGAAAGATGGTAATTCAAAAAGGCAACAGCTACCGGCTTTAACTTTGTCAAAAACATGCCTGTTACTTTTCTTTCAGATGACCTTATTACTCCATTAACTCAAATTATAGTGGCCCCAAATCTTAGTTCCTTGCATACTTCACACAATCGGAGTCCCTAAAGAAAAAAGGGAGAAAAAAAACTCTAATTTTCACCATGCCTGAAACTTTCTCAAAACTACACCCCTGCACTTTCTTCTTCCTCTTTACTCTTCTATTCCTCTCAAACAACCTCGCCTCTGCAAAATCTAATGGCTTCTCCAACATTTTGTCTCCCAAAAAGCTTGGCCTCGGGCGAGAGAAGCTCAGCCACCTTCACTTCTATTTCCACGACATAGTCAGCGGACGCAATCCCACGGCTGTCCGGGTCGCCAGCGCCGCCACGACCAACAAATCGAAGACCGGATTCGGTGGTGTCGCGATGGTTGATGACCCTTTGACGGAGGCACCGGAGCGGAACTCCAAGCTCGTAGGAAAAGCGCAAGGGATTTACGCATCCGCAGCGCAAGACGAAGTTGGTCTATTAATGGTGATGAACTTTGCCTTCATGGAAGGCAAGTATAACGGCAGTTCCCTTAGTCTTTTGGGCCGCAACTGCGTGTTTTCGACGGTGAGGGAGATGCCTATCGTCGGCGGTAGCGGCCTTTTCCGGTTTGCACGCGGATATGCTCAGGCGAAGACTCATACAGTCGATCTTAAATCTGGGGATGCTGTGGTGGAGTATAACGTATATGTCTTCCACTATTGACGTTATCGATGATGAAGAACCGCAATGGCTTTAGGTTTTCTGGTCTATATTCCTTCAGTTGGTCCTCTCTTTTGTTTTCTTCTTCTGGGTAAACTTCATCTTTTTGGCTTTGGTTTATATGATTTGGACCACCTTCGTGTTTATTGATTGTCCAATAAGTTCTCATCGCATTATTGCAATGTTTATTTTATTATTATACTTATCATCTTCCATATTAATGTTTATATATGATATTGATAATAAACGTACGTTTCGTTAATATTGTGGAATCCGTTGAGCATTTTTATTTATTGGAAATTAAACCAATGTCTAATCGAACTGTGATTGGCGTGAGAGATTATGCTATTTTTATTTATATTTTTCAGAATTAATTATGCTATTTATTATATATTCCTTTCCCAAGCTAAGCCTTAAGCTAATAGCTTTGCCATTAATTATGCTATTCTGCTCTTTAAAGAATTAAATCTAAATTAGAAACAGTATTTATTGAGGAGGGTAGTTTAAAAAACACAAAAATATAAGCATTATTCATTAGTTTCATTCTTTGTTTTATTCCAAACTGAAAAAAGAAGAGAAGTCCAAAAAGGTCGGAATAAAATTTTAGAGAAGAATGAGTGCAAGAAGGAGCAATTTGATTTTTGAAACCACACCTTCAAAAGGGTTTTGGTGATGAGTTGAACTTATTTAATTGGGCTGAATAATAAATTGTGGTCTGTATTTCAAGTTTTTTTTTAATCTACTTTTAGGTTTTCTAATAAGTTAAATATATCATACACTCGAGTAAATATGAATATTTATACAGACCGCCATGCTGCAAAATAAATGCTGGTGGGGTAAATTCAATTTTGAAATGGAAAGTGCACTATGCATTAAACAATTTTAAAATTTACCAAAGTTCAAACAAGGAATAGTCTAAAGTTGCGAGTAGGATTTATATAATGTCAGCATGTCCGGAGGTAGGGACGGGTCTTTATAACCAAAGTCTTCCATTAGATCTTTAATGAACATTATTTTACCACAATACGTAAATGCGCATTATACGGCCCATTTTATTTTATCTAATGGCTTTAATATAAAAAAAGTATCTAATGTATTCTCGTTTTTTCAGTTCAGTGCCTAAAGTTTTTTTCGTTCTAATTTGATGCCTAACGTTACATTCCGTAACTCAGAATGGGTTACGTCATGAAGGACGTTTAGTTTTCTCCGTTAAGTGACACATGTCATAATCTGATAATTTAAAAAAATAAAAAGAAATATTAAAAATATTATTATATTTATAAAAAACCCTTATTTCTTTTAAATTACAAAAAAGCCCAAATCCTCACACCTAAGCTTACCCACGACAGCAGACGATGACTACGGCGTGACCCACCGATTGGGTTTTGAGTGGACGGCGAAGAGGAAGCTAAATATAATGGCGGTGAGGCGAACGGAGGTCCGAGGCGGTCGAAATCGTCCAAAATCTAAGGCATCGGGTGGGTTTTAAACGAAACGATTCCGGAAAATGGCGATGGCTATCCACGAATTGTTCTGGGGGTTTTGATCATGGCGACGAGGCGCTTCGATTGGGCTGGGCAATGACATGAATGGATGAGCGACGGTGGCGATCGGCGTGGTTTAGGGATTGAAATGAAGGTTTTTAAAGCTTTGGGATTATTTCAAAATTAATGTTAAGGTTGTTTCTCAAAGCATCGCAACCCTTTTGCCGTAAGATCTGGTTGCCTTCAACGGTTCAGATTGAACCAGATTCCAATCAGGGCTTTGTAACCCTTGACTAGACAACAGCCGCCACCAGCAGAGAATTCTTGATGTTTCCAAAAGGCCACAGCAGCAAACCAATGGAACCCTTTCTTCCAACGGATTCCAGAATATCAACCAGCAAAAATCAATCCTCACATGAAGACAAAAGACAAATAAATATCGCGTTTTTTTTACTATGTAATATTCTGTAAAAACGAAGGATTTGAAAAATGTGGTGGTGGAATTGATTATGGCTAGTCAAATTCTATGTTAACAAATCAAAAACACATTAATTTTAAAATAATCCTAAAACTTTAAAAACCTTCATTTCAACCCCTAAACTCACTCCAACTGCCGCCATCGCTCGTCTGTTCCTATCACCGCCCAGCCCAATCGAAGCGCCTCGCCACCATGATCAAAAACCCCAAAACAATTTGTGGATAGCCATCACTGTTCACCGGAATCGTTTTGTCGAAAACCCATCCCGACGCCTCGGCTTTTGGACGATTTTGGCCGCCTCGGACCTCCGTTCGCCTCACCACCACTATATTTAGCTTCCTCGTCGCCGTCCGCTCAAAACCCAACCAGTAGGTCACGTCGTAGTCGCTGTCCACCGCCGTGGGTAAGCTTCAGTGTGAGGATTTGGGCTTTTTTGTAATTTAAAAGAAATAAGAGTTTTTTATATATAATAATAATATAATAATATTTATTTTTAAAAAGAAATTTTTAAAATTATCAGATTGTGACATGTGTCACTTAATGGAGAAAACTAACGGTCCGTCACGACGTGACCCATTTTGAGTTACGCAATGTAACGTTAGACACCAAACTGGAACGAAAAAAACTTTAAGCACTGAACTGAAAAAACAAACATACGTTGAGCACCTTTTGTATATTAAAGCCTTATCTAATTTACATACTCTTTCTCTTTAAATATATATATATATATATATATATTAGAATCCACTTATACATTATAAAATTCTTTAGTTTTATACAAATTTATGATCGTTTGATAAGTAAAAATAATTGATTGAGATTGACTCCTAGTTATTTTTTCTTCAGAAATATCTTCTCATTTTCAACTGTAGTCTCAGCTATCTAATTTCACTAATCCAACGATCTTAAATCTGTATAAAACTAAAAAAGTTTTATATTATGTAACATTATCATATTTATATATTTATATATTATAAAAAATCGTTAAACATGGAGGACACTCAATTGAATGGACAATAAACAAAATGGTTTCTTTACCTAAATAATACCTTATTTTTAATTATTTAATGAAATAATACTTTCAAAAATTATTTACAACAATAACATTTATTTATTTAAAAAGCGTGATTGACATAACACACATTTGCTTACGCGATGGAAAGTTGATCGGAGTTTTCAAACATTACACCGGTAAGGGTCAAAATGAAAATAAAGAAAAATAATATACCAAAAGTATAAAAATATAAATTTTATCCAAAGAAATATACGCATATATATATATATTTGGAATACAGAGAGAGGCTTAAAATCCTTTACTACAACTATCCAGTATTACTCATCAGCACGAACAAGTTCTTGCATCTCCATTGGTGCTTGCATATATATCTTCAGATCAACATCGCTTTTCCAGGCCATTTTGGCGAGACCATCAGCTGACTTATTGCACTCTCTTGGTACGTAATGTATCTGTACAGTCCACTCCCTCTGAAGCAAGCTTAAGATGTGCGGAATCTTAACTGAAAAATTGCTGGACCTTGGCTTTTCTTGAGTCTCGAAAACTTCCTTGCGGTCGATTTCAACCATGATTTTCCTAAAGTTCCTTTCCCATGCGATTTGTAAACCCATGTAAATTCCCCATAGTTCAGCGTCGAACACCGAGCAGTATCCAATTCGTTTTGAGAAACCCAAAATTCGTTCTTTCCGTTGTCCGCGGACGATTCCACTACACGTTGTTAGGCCATTCAATGACAGTCTCGATCCATCAGTGTTAAGCTTAATCCATCCATCAGGGGGGCAGACCAAGACATAGGGCGATTAACTCGTGAAAGAAGATGTCGCAGCCGTCTTTCGAGTGGACACCGAATTGGGCTTTGACTTGAATAAAAATGTTAGAGTCGCCACCAATCATTTATTTTTCGCAAAAATTTTAGTTGATCGGATACCATCTTACTTGATTTGCGTTTTACCAGAAATGTGTCGCATTTGAGAGTCAGTTACAGTCAAGGAAGGATCAGTACATTTGAACTGCTCTTTCGGTACCATTTAATTTGTCGGTTGTCTTAATTCCGAAAATTAAAATTTAAAAATTTAATTCAAATTGCTTACCTTTGATCGATTGAAATTACTACTGAAAAAAAGTCAAAAAGGTGTTAGATGATAAAATAAAATATTAAATAAATCAAAGAGAGAAAAAAATTAAATTAAGAAAATAAAATAAAAAGAGAAAAATGTTAAAAAGAGAAAAATAAAATAAAATAAGATGCAGAAAATCTTAAACTTTAGGAAAAAATAAAAAATGTATAAATGTTAAATTTCGAAAGAAATAAAATGAAAAAAAATCGAAGAAAATATTATTTTTTAAAAAATGTTAAATGTTAGAAATAATAAAATAAAGAAAATAAATAAAACTTAAGGGGATCAAATTGGAATAAACTGAAATTTATGGACTGAAATTAATACTAGAAATGAGCTGAAAGAAAAAAAAACAAAAGTTAGGGGACCAATTTGCAAAATATAAGAAATGTAAACAGGGATCAAATTGAATAAATTTGAATGGCAAAATTACAACAGATGACCAAAACGATTTATACTTCAAGCTTATAGGGACTACATAAATAATTTTAAAATATTGTATTTGCACTTTAGTCCCTCGATTATGAATACACCTAAATCGGAAAAAAATCATTTTTACCCAAAAAAAAAACTCTCCCCCTCTCCAGAAAACCTCTCAACCCAAAACCGACCGGCCGAAGGTCGGTCACCTTCCCGACCACACTTTCGTCGCCCGCTGCTGCTCCGTCCACTGACTCTGGTGGCCGGAAAAATCAAAACTTACCAGATAGCTTCATCTTGCCACCCCGAAGCCTAAACCGAAAACCAAATCACCTAAAAAACCCTGAACAGTGTAGATCTAACTCAAAAGATTCAGGTATTACCTTTCTTGGTTCATCTTCTCGGCTTCCCGATGATCTCTACTCCGACGACACTCCTCTATGCTCTTACCGTTGATATATGTCTATTTTTGTTTATATTCGAGCTTTGCTTGTCAGTTGTTTTTGGTTTTTTTTGTATGGCCAAATGGTATATGGATATGATTGGATATTGCTTGTTTGTTTACTGGATTTCTTTTGTATCTGTCGTTATTGTTGCTTTGTCTGGTGTGGTATTTATATAACCCCCCGATGGGACTGTTTCCGGCTTTGGCGGGGGTGGTTCCCCTCGTCCCCGATTTGCTCAGGTTGATTATTGCTGACCGGCTAAACGGGATGGTGCAATCCCGATTTGACTTGGGCTCCATTGCATGAAGATTTTCTCGGTTGGTCGTTGTTCGGCCAGTGGGTTTCTTTCGGGTTTTTTGATCTACCGTTGGATTGTTTTGACCAGATCCAACTGCTATTACTCACGTGCGGCGCGGGTACTAGGGTTGAAACTATAACTGTCTTCAACCTGGGCCATTAATCTGTCCTCGATCTAACGACTATGAACCGTGCGGTGCCCTTTGTTAAGTGTAGAAACCCTAATTTGATTTTTCTGCACGCTTGGGCCTCCCACTGGGTTAGGCTTGCAGGCTCAGTTGGGTTTTATTCTTTGACCGAACCTGGACTCATTGGAATCATATTAAACCTTAAACAAAAATAAGAAAAAAATATATTAATAATAAAATAATAAAGGAAAATAAATAATATAATATATAAAAAATCTAAAGATAATATGTTTTCAAGAAAATTGTTTTCAAATATAATATATATATATATATGCAAAAATCATTTTCAAAACTATATATTATATATATGTTTTTCAAAAAAATTCAAAACTATATATTATATATATTTTCAAAAATGTTTTCAAAACTATATAATATATATATTTTCAAAAACTATATATTATATATATGTTTTCAAAAATTTTCAAAACTATATAATATATATATTTTCGAAAAACCGTTTTCAAAACTATATAATATAGATTTTCAAAAATCGATTTTAAAGTATATATTATACGTTTTCAAAAACCGTTTTCTAAAAACTATATATTACATAAACCCCAGACAAAAATGAGTGTCTACAGTTGCACCTCTTTGTCGTTTTTCATGCAATGAAAAATAAGACAAAAAGGACACAAATATTCGTTCAGTATGAAGGGGTCCCTGAGTAATATATCCTCCTTTGTGGAGTTGAAATTGACTATGTTATTGCAATTAGGAATAACTCCCTGTTAAATTGAGTTGCAGATGACTCTTCCGTCGCGAAGTTGAGTCAGTCTTGAAATGATATCCTCCTTCATGAAATTGAAATCGTAGTTTGGAATTTGAATCGGAAGATAACTTATTGTTTTCAAATCGTAGTCAACCTTAGTCTTCTTCTCGGTTTAAAGACCTTGGTTTGAAAATTCAATCGAAAAGTAGTTCATCGATGCTACCATGTGGTTGATATGCCCTCGAGCTGAATGGAATCGAACTCGAAGGTTTTTGTTGATAGATAACCCTTCTCGCCTTGAGCTATGTTGCGAATTTGACTGGGATATTGATATGCCCTTGAGCAGATTGGAATCAAACTTGAAGGTTTTTGTTGACATATAACCCTTTTCACCTTGAGCTATGCTGTAAATTTGACTGGGATATAGTTCCATATTGCTAAATCGCAGCCAACCCTGGTCTTCTTCTTGACTTAAAGACCTCACTTTAAGCGTCAACCGAAAAGTAGTTCCTCGTTGCTACCATTCATTTGATATGTCATATAACTGAATGGAATCGAACTCGAAAGTTTTTGTTGAAAGATAACCCTTCTCGCCTTGAGCTATACTTTAATAGGCTGGGAGATAACCCCCTATTGTTATAGATGACTCATTTGTTGTGAAACAAAGTCAATCTACTTGGGCACGATATCATTCATCGTGAAGTTGAAATCGTGGATGTCTCCTTCGCTGTGAAGTTGAGCTTTGAATTGGATGTCCTTCGTTGTGATGTTGAAATCAAAAAATGCATTTTTTTCGAGTTCAATATCTTTCGCTGTGAAATTGAAATTGACTCTGAATGAAACTGGTTTTTCATTGTTGTGTCACAGATGACTCATTCTTCGTGAAGTTGGGTCAATCATTTGGGTACGATATCTTTCGTCATGAAGTTGAAATCGTAGATGGCTCCATTGCTGTGAAGTTGAGCTTTGAGTTAGATATCCTCCGTTGTGAAGTTGAAATCCAATCTCGAGTTTCGTCAAATTGGCTTTGGGTTGGATATCCTTCGTTGTGAAGTTGAAATCCAATCTTGTATAAGTTGCGTTGTTTCGAGTTTGATATCTTTCGCTGTGAAGTTGAAATCTAGTTCAAACTCTGAACTGGAAAGTTATTTGTTGACAGATAGTTTTTCTCGACTTAAGCTATGCTGTAAATTTCCTCTAAATGAAGGAAGGCCCCCTTCGGGGGTCTAAGCTGATCATAATTCTTTAAATGACTCCCCTTCACGGGAAAGCCAAGTGGTATATTCTGTCAGCCGAATATCACCCGTCGTTGAGTTGAAATCTGGCTTGAAAATGTTAACTAGAAACTAGCCACTCGTTGTTGAGTTAAGTTGAACTGGATTCGTTCTGAATTGCCTCTCGAACCCGTCTGAAGTTGATTCTAAGATCTGTCGATCTTTTAATATGTTAAGTTGGTTGAGGTGTAGCTCCCTACCACTTAGTGAAGCATCCACCATAGATCTGTTTTGAAGGTGCTTTTGAATCGAGTATCTTTTGTCTTGAAGTTGAAACTTGACTCTAAAGCTGCAAAAATTATATATGCGAAAAAATGATAAATGTGATACTCTTATGTATGTCTAAGATGTATGCAACATGAATCAGTTTTGTTTTATCTCCTGGATGGATCCTCATTTTTGTCTGCTAGTTTTTTTCATTGGAATCGATCATGCCCCATTTTCTTCTCGGGTTGCTGACGATGTCACAAGGGGGTGTTACAAGTTTTATCCGATCACTCGGACTGATTGCTTTCAATAATGTGAAATGCTCCATTATTCTATCATTGTTTATTCTTTCTTCAATAGAGGCAAAATGAACCTCACCAGATTCAAGGACCTTTCACATTTGATATTGTCCTGTTTGAAAATATTTTTTTTCCTATTTGAAAATGTTTTTTTCCTTTCTTTTATTTTAGGAAAAAATATCTTATAAAGTATTGCCCCTTAATTCAGGCTCACAATAGAATCACGTCATAAACATTACTTCACAAAATATCAAAAGAATCAATATCTATTTAATGTTTTCAGAGTTATAGTTCTTTGACAACTATCTAAATTGATGAGTTGACTTCAGGTTGGCTTCCTATTTTCTGGGTTTCAGCCACCAAAATGTCATTTCTTTCTCTGTCCTTTTGAACATTGCAACATGCCCCTCTTTCTTGGCTTGGCATTTTAATCGGATGAGGACAAAATGACGCAACTAGCATAATCAATTACTAGACTTTCTAGAACACTTCTATTTTGGTTCTCTGAAATCTTTCATTTGTTCAATCTTCTTAGACTCCTCTAACAAAGGCAATGCAGAAATATCGGTCTAAAAATGAAATTCTTGAGTGCTCATGTGAAATTGACTATAACAGATATTCCTTAACTCCCTTAGTCCATTATTACCGAAAACTCCTTGTTTATATAAATTTGGTTTAATTTGCCATTGTCTGTCTAGCTGAATCTTATACATAAAGCCGGGACGTTTAACCAATTTCTCTAGAGGGACAACTCAATATTATAATTACCTTTATCAGGCTAACTGAAGAGTTTACTCATCATAAGATCTTCAACTTAACAATTGCCATGGAGCAAACATCGAATTGCCAAGTACTCGAGCAATGTCATGGTTTGAATACAATCTATTCATAAAGCCAGGGCTTTTGAGTTTCCTCTATAACCAATTACCTTAGTGGAATAACTCAGATTTATTGTATACATATATAATTACGTTCTAGGTATACAGATTCAATTTCTTAAGTTCGTCAAGAAGAACCTGTTATAGTCTAGGTGTTGTTAAAAGTCCAGAAATCTCATATTTAGAGTTCAATTTCCAAGCAACTGACCTAAACTAGATTTGCTTACTTGAATATTCAATCTGTGAAGATCATCATCATCATTGAACGTCATCAACAAAAGTATGGTCTAGTTAGTTTTGTAATGTCATACGCAAAAGATGCCACATGTTGTCTGCTCTTATACATACCTAAATATCAAGCCTCTTGTTTATTACCTTATGAGAGGAGAAGGCTATATCGGTTCTTGCAAGAGAAGGGTATGGTGTTCGAGCGTGTCTTCTAGGGTAAAGTCAAGGGTCATTGTTTTACCAATTTTTAATCATTCACTTTGTCAAAAATCTGTAACTCTGAATCATTTACGGAGTTTTTTTAATTCAGTTGATATTCAAATAATTTCAAGTCTGTAAATTTGATTCATTGCTCACCATCTTTAAAGTAGCATAAATTTATTAAAACATCCTTACAAAAAAACTAAGAAAAGACGAAAACAAATTCAAACAAAGCGCTGCAAATGGATTAAAGCTTCATGATGGAATGAGATGATCTTTTTCCTTATTAGGATGCCCCAAGTGGTTGAAGTTGATCAAATTCTTGTTACGTATTTTCTGCATGATTCTCTTGAATACGAAGCAGTTCTCAATAGTTTGCCCTGGGACACCGCCATGATATTCGCAATGAGGATTCTCATCATACCACTTGGGGTATGGGGGCTTCATGGGTTCCACTGGTTATGGCGACACTATGTGAGTGTCAAAAAGTTGTTGATAAAGTTCCTTGTAGGTCATGGGAATAGGGTCGAAATGTTCTCTTTCCCTTTCCTTCCTAGGTTCTCTTAAATCTTGTCTAGAAGTATCTGACGGTACAGCTACAGTTGATTTTGGGTTGGAGATTGTAACACATTTATTGGCGTTGTAGGTGTTGACGTTGTTAATCTCTTCATCCCTTTTCTTCATAGGAGCTTTCTTGTTGGCCTCCCCTTCCTCGATCTTGCCTTGCTTTATGGCCATTTCTACCATCTCCCCGATAATGACTAAGTCAAAAAAATTTCCAGATGTGATTGCAACTAGGTGCCCGAAGTAAGGAGCCTTAGTGTTTGCATGAAGAGCTTCCTGGTTTCCTTCTCATCCAAAGGTGGATGAACTTGCAAAGCTAAATCCCTCAAGTTCTGTGCATATTATCTGAAACTTTCGTTATATTTCTTCTCCATGGTTTTTAGTATAACTCAATTTGGCCTCATGTCATTGATATGTTTGTATTGTTCCAGAAATGACTTAGCTAAATCCTTCCAAGTCTTGATATGGAGTCGGCTTAGCTGATTGTACCACCAGATGGTTGAGCCCGACAAACTCTCCTGGAAGCAATGGATCAGGAGTTGCTCGTTTCCTACATATCCTGTTATCTTTCGATAAAACATGGTAATGTGGGCTGACGGGCAACTGTTCCCATCAAACTTCTCAAATTTTGTGAACTTGAATTTTGGAGAAAAAACCAAGTATGAGACTAAGCTGAATTTCGCAGCATCGACTCCATAGTAGTCATGGTCTCCTTTAACTACCTTCATTTGGTTCTCCAATTGTTTGATTTTCTCCTCCATCTTCTTTACCTTATCTTCCTCATCAAAATTCGATATATGGTTATCATTCAGATTATTCTTAGGGTTGGATACAGAAGTTTGTACCTTTATAGCAGATGAGGCTTTCACTTTTGCAGTGGATGAGTCCCCTTATAGTCCTGGTAAAATTCTAGGTGAGATAGCCAACTGTGGGGTATAAGGCATGGCTACCTCATCAGACGAACCTGCCTCAGGTGCACTTGATTGATGTAACCTAGCTAACTTGGCAACAGTCTGATCGACCAATGACTCTTGGCTCTTAGTGATCGTATCCAGAGTACTTTGATTATTCTGGTTTATCTTTTCTCTTAATTCACTTTGCAACCTCAGCATGTTCTCTTCGAGTTGGTCTATTTTGGCTTCCATCTTCTTCTTCTTTAAGCGGGTGTTATAAGGGTAAGGTATGTACAATGCTTGGGGTGGTATGTCCAGTGTTTGTTCCTTTTTTTGATGAAACATTTTTCTGTTAGTTAATGCAAATGTAAAGAAATAAAATAACAAAATTCAAAATATGTCTGAATGCATGATGCATGAAATGTTCGAGGCATTGATCCAAAAACGCGTCTGTTATTATAAATAATCTTTATTGGGGATAAAAGTGTTAATTTCTTAAGAGACAAAAAACATTTTAAATGTATATTCTGACTAAGTCCTCTAGACCCCGAACAACTTCTAACAGGTTGACTAGTCTTCTACCTTCGTTTGCCACTGGTTGAATACCCTGTTGAACCACTCCGACTTCTCTAGCTAAACCGTGCAAGTGACGAGCTACTTTTTGTACTTACTCCAAGAAGTCTCGAATGATTGCATCTCTAGCTTTCATCCTTTGCTGCACTTGTTTCCTAGATGAAACACCATTGGAACCTTCCATCGATTAGAGCTATCTGAAGTCATTTGCTTGTTTCTTGAATTCGTCAACAATGGCCTCCAATTTCAGCTATCGCTTTGCCATCTTGTTCTTGTTGTCTTTGAAGGGACTCTCTAGGCCAGTAAACTTTTTCTCGTCTTGACCCTGCAACCTTTTCCAACCCATTTTTGAAAAGTTGACTTTCGATGTGCTTGGTATAAATCCCGGTCCATTCTGAGTCCTTCACAATGCACCAGAGTGGTATACTATTTGATTGTGGGCACCACTTCTTCTTGATTAAATGTGACACATAGTTGCTTTGCGAACTGTCTCTTTTTTCTTCTAAGTCTTTTCAGACTATAGCTGAACCTCTGCGTTTTTCACCTATTGCATTGTAACCCATTTTCCCATTAATGTAAATTATTTATGTTTAACAAACACGTTTTTTAGGGATCAACACCTCTTTGTAATGATGTAAATAAAAAAAATAAAGTATAAGAAAACAAAAATGAAAGGAAAAAAAGTTAGTGAGATAAGGATAATATATAAAAATAATAATAATGAAAATAAAAAGTTCTACCCCACGTGATATCTACTCAACATGCTTTAATTCTTACCCATACATGATCTCTATCCCGCATGTTGATTTTGAACAAGTCTTAACCACATAAACTTCTAGTTCACATGCTCTGAACAAAAAGTAAAATAGGAGATAATTCAAGCATACTAGGTTTTGAAAAGGAGTTTCGGGGTGGGATCTAATTCCCTGTAGTCTCCCGGTTTAGGTTCCAAAGAAAGGTACCCGAGTTCTCCTTGTTGGTGCCCCCTTGAGCTTGCTAGACCCTTAGCCCTAAGTCCATTTCAAGCTTATGTGAACCAAGTTAAACTCGAGAGGATACATTCTCTTACGCCCATACGGAGAATAAATTCACACGAAGACATAAGGTATATGAATCCGGAAGGTTACTTGCTAGGCCCATACGGAGAATAAATTCCCACAAAGGCGTGGCTTTCACCTCCATTTAAAAGGGTTTGGAGCTCGGGTATAGATCCAGAGATGAAAAATCTAAACATCTGAAATCATTGAAAAAATGTTAGTACAACTATTTATTTGAAAAAAATAATCAAAGATAAACAATAAGAATCAAATAAATAAATTAAAATTTAAACTTGTTATTTTCGTTTAAAAAGACAATCGAAAATTAATTCTGGCCTGACTCACTTACATGTCCCCAGCAGAGTCGCCAAACTGTCGTAGTCGTCTTTCGGGTAGGCCCAGAATTAGGCTTCGACTTGAATAAAAACGTTAGAGTCGCCATCGATCATTTATTTTTCGTAAAAATTTGGTTGATCAAATACCATCTTACCTGATCTGTGTTTTTCCAGAAATATGTCGGATTCGGGAGTCGGTTACAGTCAATGAAGGATTAGCACCCTTGAACAACCCTTTCGGTACAATTTAATTTGTCGGTTCTCTTAATTGTGAAAATTAAAATTTAAATCGAAATTTAAAAATTTAATTCGAATTGCTTACCTTTGATCGATTGAAATTACTACTGAAAAAAGTCAAAATGTGTTAGATGGTAAAATAAAATATTAAATAAATCAAAGAAAGAAAAAATTAAATTAAGAAAATAAAAAAGATAAAAATATTAAAAGAGGAAAATAAAATAAGATGAAGAAAATCTTAAACTTTAGAAAAAAAATAAAAAAATATATAAATGTTAAATTTCAAAAGAAATAAAATGAAAAATTAATGAAAAAACCCGAAGAAAATGTTTTAAAAAAAAGAAAATAAAAAATGTTAAATGTTAGAAATAATAAAATAAATGAAATAAATAAAACTTAAGGGGATCAAATTGGAATAAACTAAAATTTATGGACTGAAATTAATACTAGAAATGAGTTGTAAGATATAAAACAAAAGTTAGGGGACCAATTTGCAAAATATAAGAAATGTAAACAGGGATCAAATTGAATAAATTCTAAATTCAAGGGCAAAATTATAACAGTTAACCAAAGCGAATTACACTTCAAACTTATAGGGACTGCGAAAATAATTTTAAAATCTCGTATTTGTACTTTAGTCCCTCGATTATAAATACCCCTAAACCGGAAAAAATCATTTTTACCCAAAACAAAAAAAAACTCTCCCCCTCTCTAGAAAACCTCTCAACCCAAAACCGACCGGTCGAAGGTCGACCACCGCCTCCAGTGGCCGGAAAAAATCAAAACTTACCCGATAACTTCCTCTCGCCATCCCGAAGCCTAAACCGAAACCCAACTCACCTAAAAAACCTTGAATGACATAGATCTAACTCGAAAGATTCGAGTTATACCTTTCTCGACGTGTCTTCTTGGAGTGGTATACTATTCGATTGTGGGCACCACTTCTTCTTGATTAAATGTGACACATAGTTGCTTTGCGAACTGTCTCTTTTTTCTTCTAAGTCTTTTCAGACTATAGCTGAACCTCTGCGTTTTTCACCTATTGCATTGTAACCCATTTTCCCATTAATGTAAATTATTTATGTTTAACAAACACGTTTTTTATGGATCAACACCTCTTTGTAATGATGTAAATAAAAAAAAATAAAGAATAAGAAAACAAAAATGAAAGGAAAAAAAGTTAGTGAGATAAGGATAATATATAAAAATAATAATAATGAAAATAAAAAGTTCTACCCCACATGATATCTACTCAACATGCTTTAATTCTTACCATACATGATCTCTATCCCGCATGTTGATTTTGAACAAGTCTTAACCACATAAACTTCTAGTTCACATGCTCTGAACAAAAAGTAAAATAGGAGATAATTCAAGCATACTAGGTTTCGAAAAGGAGTTTCGGGGTGGGCTCTAATTCCCTGTAGTCTCCCGGTTTAGGTTCCAAAGAAAGGTACCCGAGTTCTCCTTGTTGGTGCCCCCTTGAGCTTGCTAGACCCTTAGCCCTAAGTCCATTTCAAGCTTATGTGAACCAAGTTAAACTCGAGAGGATACATTCTCTTATGCCCATACGGAGAATAAATTCACACGAAGACATAAGGTATATGAATCCGGAAGGTTACTTGCTAGGCCCATACGGAGAATAAATTCCCACAAAGGCGTGGCTTTCACCTCCATTTAAAAGGGTTTGGAGCTCGGGTATAGATCCAGAGATGAAAAATCTAAACATCTGAAATCATTGAAAAAATGTTAGTACAACTATTTATTTGAAAAAAATAATCAAAGATAAACAATAAGAATCAAATAAATAAATTAAAATTTAAACTTGTTATTTTCGTTTAAAAAGACAATCGAAAATTAATTCTGGCCTGACTCACTTACATGTCCCCAGCAGAGTCGCCAAACTGTCGTAGTCGTCTTTCGGGTAGGCCCAGAATTAGGCTTCGACTTGAATAAAAACGTTAGAGTCGCCATCGATCATTTATTTTTCGTAAAAATTTGGTTGATCAAATACCATCTTACCTGATCTGTGTTTTTCGAGAAATATGTCGGATTCGGGAGTCGGTTACAGTCAATGAAGGATTAGCACCCTTGAACAACCCTTTCGGTACAATTTAATTTGTCGGTTCTCTTAATTGTGAAAATTAAAATTTAAATCGAAATTTAAAAATTTAATTCGAATTGCTTACCTTTGATCGATTGAAATTACTACTGAAAAAAAGTCAAAAAGGTGTTAGATGGTAAAATAAAATATTAAATAAATCAAAGAAAGAAAAAATTAAATTAAGAAAATAAAAAAGATAAAAATATTAAAAGAGGAAAATAAAATAAGATGAAGAAAATCTTAAACTTTAGAAAAAAAAATAAAAAAATATATAAATGTTAAATTTCAAAAGAAATAAAATGAAAAATTAATGAAAAAACCCGAAGAAAATGTTTTAAAAAAAGAAAATAAAAAATGTTAAATGTTAGAAATAATAAAATAAATGAAATAAATAAAACTTAAGGGGATCAAATTGGAATAAACTAAAATTTATGGACTGAAATTAATACTAGAAATGAGTTGTAAGATATAAAACAAAAGTTAGGGGACCAATTTGCAAAATATAAGAAATGTAAACATGGATCAAATTGAATAAATTCTAAATTCAAGGGCAAAATTATAACAGTTAACCAAAGCGAATTACACTTCAAACTTATAGGGACTGCGAAAATAATTTTAAAATCTCGTATTTGTACTTTAGTCCCTCGGTTATAAATACCCCTAAACCGGAAAAAATCATTTTTACCCAAAACAAAAAAAAAACTCTCCCCCTCTCTAGAAAACCTCTCAACCCAAAACCGATCGGTCGAAGGTCGACCACCGCCTCCAGTGGCCGGAAAAAATCAAAACTTACCCGATAACTTCCTCTCGCCATCCCGAAGCCTAAACCGAAACCCAACTCACCTAAAAAACCTTGAATGACATAGATCTAACTCGAAAGATTCGAGTTATACCTTTCTCGACGTGTCTTCTTGACTTCCCGACGATCTCTACTCCGACGACACTCCTCTGTGCTATTACCGTTAATATATGTCTATTTTTGTTTATATTCGAGCTTTGCTCTTCCTGTTTTTGGTGTTTTGTTTGTATGACCGAATGGTATATGGATATGCTTGGATATTGCTTGCTTGTTTACTGGATATCTTTTGTATTTGTCATTGTTGTTGCTGTGTCTGGTGTGGTATTTTTATAGCCCCCTGATGGGGCTGTTTCCGACTTTAGCGAGGTGGTTTCCCTCGTCCCCGATTTGCTCGGATTGGTTGTTATTGACCTTCTAAACGAGATGGTGCAGTCCCGATTTAGCCGGGGCTCCATTGCATGATGATTTTCTCGGTTGGATGTTGTTCGGTCGGTGGGTTTCTTTCGGGTTTTTCGATCTACCGTTGGATTGTTTTGACTAGATCCAATGGCTACTACTCACGTGCGGCGCGGGTACTAGGGTTGAAAACGTAGCTGTCTTCAATCTGAGCCGTTGATCTGTCATCAATCTAACGGCTGTGAACAGTGCGGTGCCCTTTGTTAAGTGTAGAAACCCTAGTTTGATTTTCCTGCACGCCTGGACCTCCCACCGGGTCTGCTTGCAGGCTCAGTTGGGCTTCATTCTTTGACCCGAACCTGGATTCATTAGACTCATATTGGACCTTAAAAAAATCAGAAAAAAACAAAATATATTAATAATAAAATAATAAATGAAAATAAATAATATAATATATAAAAAAAACTAAAGATAATATGTTTTCAAGAAAATTGTTTTTAAATATAATATATATATTTTTTCAAAAATTTTCAAAATTATATATTATATATATTTTTAAAAAATTTCAAAACTATATAATATACATATTTTCAAAAATCGATTTTAAAGTATATATTATATGTTTTCAAAAATCGTTTTCTAAAACTATATATTATAAAAACCTCGGATGAAAATGGGTGTCTACATAATATCATTTCGCCAGGTATTGCGATTGCCTAGAGCATTGATTGCCTCTTTTTGGAGCAAAGACTATACTGAAGAATGCTTTCACTTGTCACGACATCTGTATCAAAGATCAATCTATTCCGTAGTATCCACAAGGACCAAATCACTTATCCGAACAGAATGTCCCAATCCTCCCCATTTGTAGCAAAATAATCTGGTTGTCTCAGGTTTTTTCAATCCATGATACCATATCAGTGGATAAAAATTCATTAAAGGTTTGGTTTGACAATCTCCGACCAAGTCGTTTTTGCAATAGGGCATTCCTGTAGGATGTGAGATAGGCCTGTAAATGAACTGAACGTTCAGCGAATCGTTCATGAACCGTGCGGCGGGAAATTCGTTTATGTGCGTTTATTTATTAAATGAACGAACATGAACAAGATTTTGTGTTCGTTTAATTAAATGAACGAACATGAACATAGGTCTCGTTCGTTCATTTACGTTCGTGAATGTTCGATTATGTTCGTTCGATTATGTTCGATTATGTTCGTTCGATTATGTTTAACCCAATCTTCTTAAATCAATTTTGGTGACCAATTTGTAAGTATCTTAAAAATATTAATTAATTTGATGTTCTAATGACCAACTCCATAATTAACCCAATTTTATTTGGAGATTAAATCCAATATGTTAACCCGTGAGGCACCTATATTCATTTCCCCCATTTTTTCCCAATTAGAGAGTGGAGACGATCGCTGAAAGCTTCAAAACAAGTTATATTATAGTGCAATCTGAAGTTTTACAGGTATGTTTTCATCTCTTTCTCTGTTTTATTTGGCTTAATAGTTGATATGTAAAGTTATTCCGAGTATCTTCACATCTAAAACTTAAGAAAACATCATACTTCTTTCTAGAAATAGATGGGAAGATAAAGGTAACAATCGGAAGTATATGAGCATTAGTAAAGAGAAAAATATATAGAATTTGCCAGAAAACAAAACAAAGGTTTCTATACAATTTCTGAAAAAGAGTGTAACAGAGAAAGTAATGGGTTTTCCAGGAAGAACCCATTAATAAGTAGAAAATACACTTTGACAATGAACTTTTGTTTTCATAGTTCTAATGTGACCTTTAGTTGTGGAGTAGACTTTAGGTACGTTAAAATTTTAAATGATGGTTTAGCAATAATATCAGTTACGATATGTAGTATCAAAGGGATTTCGAATCTATGTTATTGCCTTGTAGTCCAATTTGTACCGTTCGGAATCTTCATGCGGTTAAATTTTCTACTTTGCCAACGGAAAGGACCATTATTAACAAACCTCACTAAAGTCAGACATTGATGTCACAAAACTTTTAGTCGGCGAATTTATTAGAATAACATAGTGGAAAATGATTGTTCATATGTAATCATGGACCACTAAGATAAATGTTATATCGTTAAATTAAAGTCGTGTGAATCATTTAATATCTTTAAAAGATCGATCGAAATATTTGATATCTTCAAACATTTCATCACTGCTAATCAACTCTTATGCTATTTACCACTGTAGATTTGGTTGATTTGCATTGTCGACTATTTTTCATGAAAGAACAATAGAAGGTAAGGTCTCCAACGTTTATGTTCGTTTATGTTCGTTTATGTTCGTATTCATTTATGTTCGTGTTCGTTTATGTTCGTGTTCGTTTATTTATTAAATGAACAAACATGAACAAGTTATATTCCTTAATAAACGAACATGAACAAAAAAAAATTTGTTCGTTTATGTTCGTGTTCGTTTATTTATTAAATGAACAAACATGAACATACCTCCATTCGTGTGCGTTCGATTCGTTTACAGACCTAATGTGAGATAAGCTTTCTAGTGTGGCTCCGCATATCGAGCAGCTTGCATCATTCGATAAGTGCCGACGGGTCCGTTCCTCATTCAACGTCAATCGCCCTTTACGAATAGTCCACAATAACATCAGTATCCGAGGCAATCGCCGAAATTTTTGAAGAGTGTCCCATGGTGACTCACCAATCGAGTTTTCCAAATGCAATCGTAAAGCATAGGCACTTGAAACAGTGAATACGTGTTTATGTTCTTGCTTCCAGCCAGCCGTGTCGTGACCAGCATTTGGCAATGGTGTGCATACAGCCGCAAGAGCAAGGCATGCCTTAGGTGGGAGACAAGATTGTATGTAATCCCATAACCAAATTCCATTGTTTCCAACCAATTCACGTACTGCTATGCCCTTTTGTGGTCTCACCGCATGTGGGGTATGTGTTCAATTAGAGGACCCAAATCCCCAACCAGTCATCGTACCAAAAATCGATGAGGGTTCCATCCCACAAATTCCATATTAAATTCTTGTTTACATCATTCCAAACCAATGAGATGCCTTTCCAAAATCTTAAGCAGACCTTACGTTCCATAGTGTTTGGAACTAATTCACAAGCCTTGTATTTCGATCGTAAAACGCGAGCCCAAAGTTTTGATTCCTCAGCAATTAGCCGAAACGCTGCTTTCATGAGGAACGCCTCGTTTTGTATTTGGATCTTCTCAAAGCCAATTACCCCAATGTCTTGAGATTTACAAAGTTCATTCCATTTAACAAGATGCATACCACGTTTTTCCGCCGAATCACCCCAAATGAAGCTACGAATTAACCTTTCAATTTCATCGTAGATCTTTTTGGGTAGGTAGCTAGTTTGCATTGCGTAAGATGGAATAGCTACTAATACCGACTTTGCTAGAGTAATTCTTCCAGCAAATGAGAGATGACGAGTCTTCCATCCATTCAAACGATCTTTAATTTTAGGGATAATGTATCCATAAGTCGCATATGTCACCCGGTTGTGGAGTAAGGGGACACCCAAATATCTTACTAAATCTTCCACTCTAGTGAACTGAAAACCATTGCTTATAAGAGTCCGAGATCGTTCATCCATATTTTTTGAGAAACAAATGTTCGACTTTGCAGGACTAACTTTATGACCCGAGGCGATGCAAAATTCAGAGAGAATTCGTTTGATTATCTCAAGTTGTGTGAACGACGCTTCCGCAAATAAAATAAGATCATCTACAAAGAATAAGTGAGAGAGTTTAAGGCCATTACGAGATAGTCGTATTGGCTTCCAAACACCCTCCTTGATAGCATTTCTTATTGACTGAGCAAGGCGTTCCATGCAGAGAACGAAGAGATAGGGCGAAGAGGATCTCCTTGTATGATTCCTCTAGACAGATTGAAGGTATTTTTCAGCTCACCATTCCAAAGAACCTAAGTAGACACCGATGAACACAACTCATAACTAACTTTCGCAGGTCGTGCAGGATGCCCAAATCATGTAGAGTATCATCAACGAATTGCCACTGTAGACGTTCATACGCCTTCTCTAGATCTATTTTAATCACCATCCAACTTTTTTTACCTATAGAGTGGATAACTTCCTGTGTGATGACTACATTATCTGAGATGCTACGTCCTGGTACAAAACTCGTTTGGGTTTTCGAAATCTAATTCGGAAGCAAAGGTTTAAGGCGATTAACCACAACCTTTGTAACTGTTTTGAACAGGACACGAACAATTATTATAAATGATGTGTTCGTTTATATTCACGAGAATTTCGAAATATGATGTGTTCATTTATATTCGTTCGTTTATGTTCATTTATCATTTAAATGAACGAATACGAACAAGTTACATTCCTTAATGAACGAATACGAACAAGAATTTTTTTATTCGTTTGTGTTCGTGTTCGTTCATTTGTTCGGTTAAATTTAAACGAACGGACATGAATATACCTCCGTTCATGTTTGCTCTGTTTGTTTACAGGTTTAGTCCTGATCATGTTGACGTAAGCGTTTGAATCCAAAATCTCTAAGGAAAACCACATTCTCTTTGTTATGAACGAGATCTCATATAAGAAACTTATTTAAATGAATTGCTATTGTCGTATGTTGAAGTAAGTTGTGCAGCGAGTGCAGTAATATTTCACGTGAAGCTAAGTAACGATTAGGATATTAGGGTTGTTAGCTGGTATAACTGCATGTAATCATTGGCTGTATAAACTCTCTGTAGCAACAGTTTTTTAAATGAAGAATTAAGTATCTTCTTTGCATATTATTCTAGTTTGCTTTCTGTGCTATTCTTCAAGATCGTAAAAAAAGAAGGAAAAACCTAACCGTAATGGAGTTATAGCTTACTTCCTATGTGCTACTTTCCATCACACATTTTTAATGTCTTAGATCTCTCCTTCTATAGAAAGTAAATTTTGGATAGAATGATGAAAATACCCTTAGAATATTCCAAATATATTATTTAGGTGACGTTTGGTTCGCAGGAATCCCTTGAAATTAGAGGGAATTGGAATCCAATTCCACCACTTTTTCATGTTTGGTTCAAGTTTTCAAAGGGAATTGGAATCCTTCATGACTTCAACTTTCCATCAAATGAGGGAAAGTGAATTCCATCCATTCTATGATTGAATTCAATTCCCTTGTTGGAGGGAATTGAAATTTGACCATACTACCCTCATCAATCTTTTGGTAACTTATTCATATATTGAATAAAAATATTTTTTTATTATTTCGGGTCGGGTCGGTCGGGTTTCTAATTCATATATTTGGGTCGGGTCGGTTTTTTAAAGTGTGATTTGAGGGTAAGGTCGAGATCGGGTTTAGGGTGAAAAATACCCAACCCGAAAATATATATAATTTTACCTTATATATTTAGGAATAATTACAATCATACCTCTCTATATATAATTTTTTTTCAATTAAGTCACTATTTTTATTGAATAAAAATATTTTTTAATTATTTCGGGTCGGGTCAGGTGAAACTTTATTTTGGTCGAGTCGGGTCGGTTTTTTTAAGTGTGATATTCAGGTCGGGTCGGGTTGAGGGTTAGGGTGAAAAATACCCGACCCGACCCAAAATATATATAATTTTATCTTATATATTTAGGAATAATTACAATAATACCCCTCTATATATAATTTTTTTTCAATTAAGTCACTGTTTTTATTGAATAAAAATAATTTTTTTATTATTTCGGGTCGGGTTTCTAATTCATATATTCGGGTCGGGTCGGGTGAAACTTTATTTTGGTCGGGTCGGGTCTCGGATGGAGGTTCCCTTGTTCTCGGGTCGGGTCGGGTGGACCAAAAACCCGACCCATGGCCATCCATAATTGGGATGATTTTAACTTATGATGTTTATTAGCATGATTTTTATAATTTATTGAAATGTATAATCAATCAATCAATAAAATTAAAATTTAATATTTTTTAAATTTTTATAATATATTGCTACATGTAATTTATGAAACAAACTAAAATTAAGCAAAAAAAAAATAAGAAGGGCAATCCTGTCATTTTACATTATTGAAATCAAATTCATCTGACATGTCTGCGAACCAAACAAAATATAGAATTGGATTCCAATTCAATTTCCTGCCAACCAAACAGAATATGGAATTGGATTTCAATTCCTTCACAAATTCCAATTCCCTCAGAAACATTACAGCGAACCAAACGTCACATTAGATTCTCGTGTCACAATACATGGACATAATTCTTGGCTTGTGTCGCCTTATTTATGCTCTTCCTCGATAGTGCTATATTATTTCACCTTTGTGATTCATATTTATCGATAAGGAACAAATCCAAACCTGTAAGAGTTATTAGGAAAAATAAACACTAAAATTAAGCTAGAATGCAAGAAAATCATGCAAAATGTCTCTAAAACGGACAAAGAAGTTGCCTAAAACTCATAATTAATGAATCGGATCTCATTAAAACTCATAATTAAATGTACATTTGGATTAGAGCAATATTAGGATGCGTAAAAGTCCTTATGTTGCATCTTTGGCAATGAAATTTTATTTATGATATCTTAGAGATAATATACATAATAATATAATTTAATAACATATGAACTTATTTAATTCTAAATTAGTTTCAAATTATATATGTTTAGTTTATCGAATATAATATATTATATTAAAAATATAATAAATAAATACAAATAGAATAATATTCATAAAAATAATAATTCATCACCTAAATTTTTAGGTATAATTTATGAAAATGATATCTATTTCAAATATAATTATAAAATTAGCATTCAAACAATATTAATTCAAGAAATGACATAATTTCGGTTACATAGAGTAAAGGCACATCCAACTAGTTCACTATTACAAAATAAGTCTATAGCGGCGTTTATAGAGAAAACGTCACTAGATTTATATATATTCTGGCGTTTAGATGAAAACAGTCACAAAATAATAATATTTGCAGCTTCTTTTAAAAAAAACTTCGTAATTTACAAATGACATTTTTTTAAACAAACGCTGCAAAAAGATACATATTTTATGGCATTTTTTATTAAACGCCGTAATATGATACATACACGTTTTTTTTAATAAAAACCACAATAGAATACATAACTTATGGCATTTTCTAGTAAACGCTGCAATATTTTTTTTTAAATAAGCAAACGCTGCAATATTTTTTTTTAAAATAAGTAATTAGCAAACGCTGCAATAGGATACATAAATTGTGACTTTTTTTTATAACACAGTTATTTGAAAGCATCAACGGCATTTGTGTTTACAAACGCGACAATTTTTAAAAGTTTCATCTCCCCCACCCTTTCAGCCCGTTCTCTTCTTCTAGTTTCCTTTTAACTTTTTCTCCTCCCCGCCGTTTGCAAAGACCCACGAATCTGCTTGAACCTTGTTGCCGTTCTTCGCCGGCGTGACCCTCACCTTCGCGCCCACCACGATCTCCTCAGTGTTCCGAGTATCACTGCTGCCGTTTGACGCCTTCGAGGCTTCTCTATCGCCGTCAAGGTAAATTTTTTATTCCGAACTTTAAAGGTTTCGTTTGAGAGTTTAGCATGAATAATTCCTGGAATCCTGCAATGGTTAGTTTCATTTACTTGATTTTCAACCCTTTGTTTCGTTTGATTCCGAAAATTTAAAGGTTTCGTTTGAGAGTTTAGCATGAATATTTGCAATGCTGTAGAAGAATTCGGGCCGATTCATTGCTTCAATAGTTCAATAAAAAGCTTTACAATTGTTTTACTGTTGCAGAACTGTAGAAGAATTCGGGGGGAAAAGGCCTGTCTTAGAATCTGTCTTTTGCAATATTTTTTTCAATGAATTTAGGGTTTTAATATCTATTTTGGAGGAAGAGTATGGTCTATGATAATGCAATATTGCTTCTTTGCTTGAGGTTGTTTTGTAAGGGAAAAAGAAGTTGCTGAAAATAGTGCTGATTCTACCTGCTTAGAGTCCAAAAGATTCAAAATTCATCATTTTTAAGTGGTTTGAGCCATGGACTTAATATCCAAACTAGAGGAGATCAGCTTTGCACTTTATACATTTATTACCATCAGGCTTTGATTAATAGCAGCCTCTATATAACATATGAAGCCTTGAGTCTTAAATACAAACATATAGTCATTAAGACTTGGATTTTCTTCTGTTTGCTTTGGTGCATTATCATGCATTTTAGTAGATGCTGTGTGGTTGTGATTTACATTAGTCTCTCTCTCCTGTAACTCTCTCCGTATAAATTGAAAAGAAACAAGTATCAAGCTTGGTAATGGAGCTTTTTAACTAAACATATTGAAGGATCGTAATCATTTTTACGTATTTTGAAATGAATCTACATAATATGTTTTTGAATATAATCTTTCCTCTAGATACTACCTTAATTAAGTTTGCATAGTATGAGCAGCAATAACACAGTTGAAATTGCCATTCTCTGGTCTAGCCTGATACTAGTTAATGGTTGAAGGCTTAGTAGCACTCTTTTTTTTTCCACCATAAAATAACTAAATGATCCAGACTTCATTGTGTCAATATTTTCTGTATTTTTAAGTGATAACAAACTCTTTATATTAATGCAGTCAATCTTTATAGAGAAGACAACTATATAGGAAGAAGGGTATAGCTAAAAGTTAACCTATACATAAGGACTTAGATGAAAGTTAACCCATACATTACTAAGGATATAGATAAAAGTTAACCCATACATTAACTATGGATATAGATAAAAAAAAGTTACTTATAGCCTTTTATTTGAAATGGATATTTCATATACTAATATTGTTAATTGTTTATTGCATATATTATGTCTAGGAGGAAATTAAGTGATTTGCGAATTGTTCGAGCTCCTCAAGAGGACGAACAAACAAATAATGAAAACTGATCGGTGGTGAATCTTCGGAAGTTCCAAATACAGTTGAAGAAACTGTAGATATTGAAAGTAATGTTCGATACTATATTTGAATGGTGTTTATTTTTTATTAATTTGATTTTGAAAACTTACACTGAATTATTTCTTATGTAGCTGAAAATGATCAAAGGCGCAAGACTAGAGGTCGCACGATAATGACGACATTATACGAATTTCCTATTGGAGACTGTTGAACTATGTTTTGATATAACAATTTATGGCAAAATGTTTTTGGATTTAAATTGAATTTATTTAAAGTTTTCAAAAATAATTCATAGTCCATTTAACTTGGAATTGAGCACAAAATGTTTTCCTGGACAAGAAGTACCGATATTGTTCTTATAGTATTGATACCTCATGAACAATATCGATACTTTTCATATGGTACCGATACCAAAGGTAAGGGAAATATCGATACTCACTAGGTAGTATCGATACTACCAACATTGCCCAAATTCTAGAATGCAAGAATGATATCGATACCCAAAGAGGTACCGATACTACTTTACATAGTAGTATTGATACCACAGGCTTAGTATCGATACCATCAAACCCAACGGCTAGTAACAGCTAGTTTTATTTAAAAATAACAAAGGAAGTATCGATACTCCCTGTATGAGTATCGATACCCTTTGTACTGGGCAGTTTTATTTTGTAGTGAAAAATATCCCCAACAACTCTAAATTACTCCCAATGGCTAAAAACAACCACAACTTCATTCCAACATATAAATACAAGGTGATGACACTTGAAGAAGAGTTGGAACACCTATCCAAGCATTCAAACACAAGAGAAACAATTTTCATTCTTATTTTTCTTTCTCTTGTAAATAGTGGTGTTTTTTTTAGCTTTAATTTTGTAAACACCTACTTTTTAGAGGTTTTCTTTGTTTACATTTCTTTTCTTTGTAAAGAGGTTTTGGTTCTAGTTTAGCCATTGAAAAACTAGAGAGTGTAAAGGTTATCTATTGATACTATAAAAAGAAAGAACAAATTAGTGAATTTGTTAGAAAATCCTTAGTGAGGAGCTAAGGTAGTGGAGGTAGACTTGGTTGAGAAGTCGAATCATTAAAAATTGATGTGTCAATTTCTTTATCTTTTATTCTCCTGACTCTCTAAACAAATTTTTGTCAATTCACCATTTTGTGCAATTTTCGATTGATCAAATTGAGTTTCAAAAATCCCAACAATTGGTATCCGAGCTTGACTCATTAGTAGGTTTAACCATCTTGAGATGATCTTAGAAGAAACTCTACTGATTCCTGATGCAACTGACAAAAAATTGGCTTTGACCTACGGATCTTACTACCTTGAAGATTCTCAACCGATCAACAAGTTACCGTATTTCAATGGAGTAAACTACGCATATTGGAAGAATATGATGATGCTCTTCATTCAAGCAAATGATCTAGGAGCTTGGAATTCAATCATGAAGGGTTACTCCACCACCTGTAGACACTAAATTTTTATATCATTTTTATTAGTATTATTATTTTTATTATTATTAATAATAATATTATTATTATGTTATATTATTATTATTATTAAATAATAAATAATTTTATTTCAGGCCCAAACCCGAGGCCCGTTTTACAACAAACCCATCAGGGCCGAAAAAACCCTAACCCTTCTAGGGTTTCTTGAAGTTTCATCATCTCAGCAGCCAGCTGCCTCAATCTCAGCCGTTGGATCTGGCAAGATCCAACAGTCCAGAAGCCTCTAGAGAAAACCCTAGGATATCATCACCCTAGGACCACGTCGCCGCCTCCCTTGCTGCCACCACCACAACCGACTCCTTTAGCCATGCCACCTCGCCGCTGTAGATTCCAGAACACCAGATGGCAGCCGCCGCCTCCCTTGCTGCCACCACCACGATCGACTCCTTTGGCCATGCCACCTCGCCACCGTAGATTCCAGAACACCAGATGGCAGCCCACGTCGAAGCCCTATGGTGAGTCACCACCATAGCTATGGTGACTCACCTAGGCAACCACCACTGGAATCGGTCCGAAGGGCGTACCTCCTTGGCTATAAAAGCCATCGCACCTGCAAAATGAAAGAACAAGAGCAAGACAGAGAGCCATGGCAGAAAACGGAGGAAGAATTGAGAGTAAGCTAAACAACGGAAAACAAGCAAAAATACGACAACAACCAGCAGTAACGAAGTAAAACTCACAACAACCAAATAAAGGAGAAGAGAGAAGGAGACTTACCACCGAGGACACTACACAGTCGCAGGAGCCTCCAATCAATGCTGAAAAACCAAAATATCGAAGGTAAATAACCTTAAATCTACGTCGATATAAAGGGATTTAAGGAAAACAGAGGTCGTATTCGGCCTTAGGAGGTCAAAACCTACGTTCTGGGGTAATTTGGGAATTCCGGCCATCGACCGACGTCGAAGCACGGTTGCCAGTCGGAGGTGTTTTAGTGAGAAGGGAGAGAAATTTTTTTTCTCTCAGTTAGAGAGAGAATGAAAAGAGGAAAATGAAACAATAGCCCTTAAGGTCGGTTTTAAAAAGGTTTAAATATCCTCCCCAAACGGCGTCATTTTGGGGAGGGGTATTTTTGTATATTCCCGCATGGTCAAACCACACGCGCAGTCACTTTAACTTTGTAAATTTCTATTTTGGTCACTGAAATCAATTCCTATACCTTATAATTCAGTCTTTTAATTTTATTTCTTTATAATTTAGTCATTGACCTAAATATATAGATTTTAGGTAAAATAACATATTTAGACCTTTTAATTTTAATAATTAATATGTTAATCTGAATAGCATGTTTTAATTTAATTTAATTTTAATATGTTATAATTTAGTCACTAAGTTTAATACTTTCATTTATTTTACAAGCTTTATTATTTTTATATTTTAATACTATAATTTTAATTTTCTTTATTTTAGTCACTGTTTAGTTATTATTTAATTTTATATGTTTATTTTTAATATATTTAATTATTATTATTATTATTATTATTATTATTATTATTATGTAGTCATATAAATATATATATAATAAATCATATTTATTTACTTATTTTTTTATATTAAATAAAAATCCTATTTATAAATTTAATTTTATATAAAATACTTTTAAGAAAAATAATCATATTTTAATATTTATTTATTTTTTAATATTAAGAAATGTGTTGTCTTAAAGCACCTAGAAGTCATTTTATGATATTATTAAATAAATAAATATCTTATTTTTATATATTAATTTATTTTAATTATTTTTATAGAAATTTTTTATTAATATTTATTTATTTTTTAATATTAAGAAATGAGTTGTCTTAAAGCACCTAGAAGTTCTTTTCTGATATTTCTAAGTAAATAAATATCTTATTTATAAAAAAAAAATTAATATATTTTCTTAAAATTATATTAATAAATTTGAAATAACATGATTATGAATTAAATATATTTTTTAATTTTTTAATTTCCAATAATAGAGACAATTTATAATTAATGAGTACCAATTTTGGGCGTTGTGGGGGTGCTAATCCTTCCACAAACGTAATCGACCACGAATATCTTTTTATTATTAAAAATAACGAATTTTTGGTTAAAACGCAGACCAGTTTATCTTTTAACTGATGTTTTCTTAAAAACTCTTTTTAAAGATAATTTTTAGGTATTCGACCTACCTAACCCAAATGGACGATGGCGACTCCCAAAACATTTTAAAAACAATTTATTCACATCACTTTTCTCGTCAAGTAAAAATTCGTACCCGGGCGAAAACCGGTTACGACAGCTTAGCGACTCCGCTGGAGACCTGGTCAAGCTTTAAAATCAATTATAAATTGTCTCTATCAATTAGAAATTAAAAATTCATATATTTAATTTATAATTCTTTCTTTTCAATTTTTTTATATATACTTATTATTTTCATAATATTTTATATATTCTTCTTTATTATTATTGCTTTTATTTTATTTTATTTTCATATATTAAATTTCATTTTTTTATTTGTCAAAAGGTTTGAAAATTTCTCCTCACACACAACACTTGCATTACATAAACATAATCTCTATACTTGAGATTTGTCCCTTTTAAGTGGGAGTGAAAATGACGTCTTCGTGAGAATTTATTCTTCGTGTCAGACCTAACAAGTAGCTTTCGGGGTTCATATATCCTATGTCTTCGTGAGAATTTATTCTCCGTGTCAGGCATAGGGAAATTTGTCCCCTCGAATTGAACTCGATCTGCTTAAGTCTGTAATGGACTAAGATTGAGGGTTTGGTAACCCAAGGGGGCACCAACAAGGACAGTTCGAGTACCTTTACTCCTAGAACTGAAACACTGCATATAATAAACCCTAGAAACTCTCTCGATCTGAAACCATGCCGAAATTTTGTCCAAAATAGGTGTACACAAAGAAGAAATAAGCTCTAGCTTTTAATTTATTTAATTTATTATTATTTTTCCCTCTCTGAATAAATACATGCGAACTAGAAATCATTGGTTAGATTAATTTTTCCCAACAAAACATGGAACTAGAAAGCATGAGGTTAGGATTTATACCATAATAATAGATTTTTTTCTTTCCATTAGTTGGTACTAGCCATTTTATTTTTTTATTATTTTTTCCCATGCATGTTATTTTGCTCTAATTTGTTTTATATTGATTTCTTTTGTTTGCATTGCATGATCATGGCATAACCAAAAGGTGTTGACTTGAAAGATTGTTCATCAAATTGGAAAGAATTCATAAATGGATAAAATATTTTATGGTCAAACAAAATATGACGCAACCAAAGAAGGATATCCTGAGGAAACTCCGAGGATAGAAGCGAGCTATGCACACAAAGATCATGTTATATTAATACAAAAAGTATTCCACAAAGATCTTGTTAGATTGATACCAAAAGCATTCTACGGCAAGAGTATCAGTCAAGGCATTCAGAATAAAGGAGGTTTTTATGAAGCTCAAGCATGTTATTTGAAATGTCAAAACAAGAAATTGAGCACAGAAATGGAAACCATGCATGAAGATTTCCAGAAGATCAGTCAAGCCTTTCAAAATACTGGTATAGGAAATACCCCAGAAAAGTGGATAGCAGGGGTCACCAAGCTGAAAAAGAACTGCAACATATACGAAGATCTTGTCCAAGAACTTCTTGAACAAAAAGGTTCTCTTACAAGGGAAAATAAGAAACTCTGAGAATTGACACATAATATGAAGGAAAAAGAGAATGGCATGGAAGAAGCCGTAGTCCCGACAAGCAATATGGCCAATAAGTTGATAGACTTAGCTAACTTTACAAGGAATTGAATAAGACTGATAACTCAACTTTTGAGCATGAATGGAAACTAACTTGGCTTTAGAGAAGTTAAGAGGGAAAGTTATCCCCTATATATAAAGTTTTGTTAAAGTTAGGATTGAAAAATGTCCCCTACATGTAAAAGTTTTGTTTGATGCACGGAAACTTTTGTGTTCAATGAAATCTGTTCTAAGATGATCACTCTTGAGTAACACCTTTTTCATACATGCATTTGCATTTTACATATTTGTATTTTCATTTTGCATTTGTTGTTTGCTTTTGTATTGCACAATTTGCATTTTTATTTTTTTTTCTATATTTACATCTTTGTATTTGCATTTGCATCTTTGCATTTTTATATTTGTATTTACATTTACATTTTTTTGGCATTTACGTATTTGCATAATTACATCTATAGTTTCAAACTTACATCATGCATTAAAACATTCATTCATTAAAATAAGGATTTCAACCAAAGTGATCTTGGTTCTTCCTTGTAGAACGCTTAGCACGACACAAGAAAAATGTCTAAAGAAACTGAGGATAGGCTAGCCAAATTTGAGAGAGAGCAAAAAGAGAGGTAGGAAGAATTGAGGAGCAAGTTGGCACAAATTGAAGCTAATATCGCAAATTCTCATATTGATCTACTGAACAATATGAAAGAAATGATCGGGAAGCACCAGACCGTTGGAAAAAGTCTTGTTGAAAACCCCACAAATCCTCTGGGTGTTACACCTGTTCACATTCCTGAGCACACTTCTTTACATCAGGAAATCCAATCACCAGTTCACTTCACTGTTAAGAACCCACAATATCAGGCTGGAGCATCATTCCCCACTGATTGTCCTACTGCTTCTGGATTGAAGCTAGATGAATTTTGTACTGATAATAAGGTCACTGACTCAAAAAACTCATCCAACAAGTGAAAAATGTAGAAGAGGTGATAAAATCTAGAGAGATGGTTGAGTCATTTTATGGGTTTGACGCGAAAGAGATAAGTTTGGTCCCCGACTTAGTTCTCCCACCAAAGTTCAAAGTTCTAGATTTTGAGAAGTATGATGAGACCACATGCTTTTCATATTATATCACTATGTACTGTCGTCTTATGACTGGCTATGTGGAGAATGAAAAGTTGTTAATCCACTGTTTCTAAGACAGTTTATTTGGGTCTGCATCCAAATGGTATAATCAGCTAAAACTTACTCAAATACGTTCTTGGAAAGACTTAGCTCAACCTTTTTTGGGTCAATACAAGCACATGGCTGATATGGCCCCTAATCGAACAATGTTACAAAACATGAATATGGAGTGCAATAAAAGCTTTCGACAATATTCACAACGATTGAGGGACGTTGCTTCTCAAGTGCATCCACCATTGACTGAAAACGAGTTCACTACTTTGTTCATCAGTACATTAAAATTACCCTATATTAATCACATGATAGGGGTTGCTACTAATAATTTCTATGACATCATCATGAGTGGCGAAATTATCGAAATAGCTATCAAGAATGGCAAGATAAGAGGCTCTAACAATACTGACGTCGAGAAAGAAGTTGAGGTTAATACAGTGAGGTCTTATTCAGTTAAACATGGTGTCAAACCTTATAGAGTGATCAAGAAGAAAAAGAATATGCAGGATTTTCAACTTCCTCCCTTCCACAGTTCGAGTGAAAAATTGCATCCAAAAATACTCTCAGCCAGATTACCTACTCCGCGACTTGTTCAACCACAGTGGCCTCCAAATGAGAATTGGACCTATAAGGAGGTTCCTTGGATAAATCAGACTGGAATTCCAAATTGTTCAGCTAAGGTTCCTGGTAACCTTAAAGGAAATTTCCAAGACCCTTTAGAGAAAACAATTCAAAAATGCAAGGTAGAAGAAGGGGTTAAAGTTCAATGCTCAGAAATTATTGCCTCGACGGAGACTAATGTGACCAAATCCTGCGAAGAGTATCGGGCACAAGAAAATGGGAAAAGAAATCAAAAGGCTCCCATGGATGTAATTCGAGATTGGCACATAGGTCTAAGAAAGAATGGGGCAGATATAAGCCAGAAGACACCTCAGATACCTATATCAGATTTTTCGAAAACCAGTAAGGCAAGGGGCAACTTAAGGAGTCTGGTTAATACGAAATGAGCATCCAGGACCCCCTCGATCACATGAGAGCATTTAGTCGTTCAGAACGATCAAGGAAATTGGAAATTTCTCGAGCAAGAAAAACTCTGAAGGTGTTTCAAGAATCTATCTCAGATCTGTACCCTCATTTGGTTAAAGGCCAATACATTACACCAAGATTGGTGAAAGTGTCACCAAAACCTTATGCCCATTACTATGATCAAAATAGTTTCTGTAATTTTCACTTGGGATTATATGGGCATTCAACAGGGAATTGTTGATCACTGTTAAAAGAAATAGAGACGCTCATTGACAAGGGAGTCTTGACACAAGAAATGATCAAGAAATGGGGGGCAAATAAAGATGAAAATCCTGGGCCAAGTACACACCCAACATTCAAGGAATGATGAGGCATGATAGATAAATAAGTGGAAGTTGTTATTTACCACTGTAATACTTTATACTTTCAGCATTTTGTTTGAACATGTTTTTGTTCCTTTCTCTGTCTTGTTGAAATAAATAAACTTGTGTTACTTTTATGGTTATGAGCAAAGAATCAAATTTTAATCTTGAAATTTTTGATTATCAAGTAGATTAAATATTCTTTTTCAAGAATTATAGATCTTTGGCAAGTGGTAAAATTATACCTTCCATATCTCATCCAATGCCAATTACTTGACCCTCACCAAAATCAAATCTTGACCATATATTCATCTGAGACTAAAAAATAATGCCTCTACCTGTTTTTGAGACACCAAATCCAGATGTTTACCTTCTCGGGTAGAGTTGATTGGTTCATTACCTTCTACTATATACACAACTTCCAAAGTCACACCTTTGTCCTTCCATATACAAAACCATCATTTTTTACAGTGAAATCAAAAGACCTCAAAAGAACCAAACTCTCAATTATCTATGAATCTTATTGCAAGAAGAGACAAGATGAGGCATCATGGATCAACTTATCGGAGAATGATTGGGGCATACTCAAAGAAGAAGAAAAAAGATTGATTTAGATAAATATATCATGCATTAATTACATTGTTTTCATGTAAATAAAGATTAATCTTGAATATTCATCCCCCTGGGGATACCTATTTTTACAAAGGCTTCTGTATATGAGATGACGAACGGCATTTTTTTATTTATCCTTTCAAATATATGTATATATATATATCCCTTGTTGTCCCCTTTTGAGCCTATAATATTTTTCTTCTGATTCAACCCTAACCAAGAATCACCCTCCATATTGGGGGGCAAGAAGAAGGATATCTGCTCACAGGAATCAAGATTGTCAATTACGAAGGCAAATATTCATGAAATGAAGAGAGTTTTGAACTACAAGGTAGGTAAAACACAAAGTGCTTGAAGATCAATCCAATCAAGAATAATGAAAGAATTTCCAAAATGCAAGAAGAAAAGGAGGTGCTCAAAGCAATTGATGTCTTATTTATAAAAATAAAAAAAAATTGAATCAATATAGGTGACTCATCGAGCCTCAGGATACAAGGTTGATCAAGTGCAATAAGTTCAAAGATTCATGTTCAACAAGAAAAGCGAGAAATGATGAAGATATGAGAAAATGGAAATGAACCCAAAAATTGACAGTCTAGAGATCCATAAAAAGAAATGGAAAAATCCCCAGCAAAGTAGAACCAAGTCAAGCAAGGCAAGATTGAAGGCATCAGAATGAATTGATCCTTGGTTCAATTACCCTTAAACACTTGTTTGGGCCTTTTTATCACTTTCTTTCATAACCCTGACCCTTGGCCTACGTTACGTACCTGAAAAGTCCATTCTAATCATACATGGATTTTTTATGTAAAAGAGACTATCTTCAGATTTCATTCCGCCTCTCAATATTGATTTTTATTTGCAAAAATTGGTTTTTTAAATCTTTAATGCATGATATGAAAAATGATAAAAGGGGGGTTCAAGATGTAAATTTTTAAATAACATCTTGGAACCAAATGAGGATTCAACTCAAAAACCTAAAAAGGTGACTCGAATATTGAATGGTTCAACAACGACATAAGAGACGATCTTAAGCTTTTGATGAAGCACCTCACATTCCAAAGACGTTCCTAAGATTCTAGAACTAAGAAGTATCTCTACGAGATGAGCATAACAACCATTCCTTCAAGATAGTGGAAGCTCAAAGAATACATATATGTTGGATCAACCTGACAGACCTTACTTTACCAGAATCAACCTTAGCCCTAAATCATTCAATAATCTTGACACTTGCCATAGGACTATGATTTTTTGATTTAAAAGTGTAATTGATTTATTTGATATTCATTAAATCCATGCTTATGATTTGATTCTATTGTGAATATGTGATAGGCAACATTTTACAAAATTCTTTCATTCTTCGATAAAGAAATGATGAAAAACATTTTCAAACAGGACAATCTCAAATGAGGAAGGTCCTTGAAGCAAGTTGTTGCCTATTCTACCTCTATTGAAGAAAAAGAATGAACGAGGCCAGAATGATGAAGCATTTCACTTTCTTGAAAGTAGTGCGTATCTTGGAGAAACAGAAAAGAAAGTCATTGTAGCAGTCATTGCAAGAAAATACACCAACAAAAATCTTCTAGTTCATCCCGATGATGTTTATTTCTCCCGGCAAGGTTGTTACACTGGATGCCACCAACAACAAGGTCGAATTTGCCAAATCTACTCATTAATTGCTCTAACCAATCACCATTGAGTTCTTGCGCATCTGTTTTCAAAGGTATGACAAGACAGTAGAAGGCAACCTCTGTATCACTAATCCTAGAGAAAAGAGACAAGACATTGATACCACCGGGGAACATGTCTCTAGCAGATCTTCCTCCTCGTGTATGTTTTTTAGGGAAACCTAGAAGCATTTCTTCCTCATCAGGTTTAAATGGAACAACTTTATTCCTTTCAACCCATATCAGAATCCATTTTCGGCACTCATCAAGAACATACTTCTGGACACTCGAATGTGGCTCATTGTCATAAGCTTCAAGAGCCTTACGGATCCTTTCTGTCAATTTGGCACTTCCTGTACATGTTTATAAACAGTTCAACTTTCTTTTTCTAAAAATCATAGTTTGAGTTTCGCCTTTTCTTGTAATTGGGGTCATTGCATAATGGTTTCCTATCTTCTATCGGAAGAAGTGCATCAGCAGCCTTATCCATTTGAGCAGCACATATAAAATCTGTCAACTCTGCAATTGATGAATCCGGACCACATCTCTCCATGGCTATTAAAGCCTAAGCCTCTGAATACCCCATTTTCGTCAAGTATAACAGTTTATTCTCCTTATCAGAATCAGAATTCAGGATTTCCTCGGTATTAGAAGAACTATCAATATCTGTGAAATCATCCTGAAATATCGCTTCATAATCAGATGAGTAGTTATCAGAATCAACATGTTGCATGGGTGCGGACTTTTCAAGAGCCTGTACCACTGTATATGTAGTCTTGCTATTGCATCAAAATAAGATTATTGTTCATATAAATTAGTTTCTCTCCCAAAGAAAGGTATATTCCAGAAATAACCTTCACTGAAAACAAGGTTCACTATATCGACCTGGAATGAATTACCAAGCAATATATATCACTCTGTCCGACTAGATCCCTCTATATCCAAAAAAATGGGCACCTCATTCAGAAGAGGCACATATCTCAAACATTTCCATCAAAATGATTGATTACTTCTTAAGTTTGTGACAACATGAAGAGAATTCCTCAAGTTACTTGACAACTGCTGTTTAGTGATATCAAAATGAGAGTATTCAAGATAAATAGATTTGAGGCACGGATAAAGCCGCAAGTACCCACATTAATACATTATCAAAATTGGACCTCATGGGGATCATGATATTGAAATCAAATAAACATTGAAAGTAAGCCTTACAGTTTAGAAGGTTGGGGGCATTTTGAAGGCCCAATTCAGACAGATCCATACGGGACATCTTGAAAGCCCATTTCAACCAGAAATAGAATGGTGGGGGATTTTGAAGGCTCATAGTAATATGAATATTTGGGCATTCTTGGAGGCTCATTTCAGCAAGAAGTAATGTTGAGCACACTTTTAACATCTATATCAGCAAATGTTGGGGTATTTTAAAGGTTACTTCAAACAGGGGCATTTTGAAAGCTCAGATTAACAAGAAGCAAATGATGGAGCATGTTGAAAGCCCATTTCAATCAAAATCAGGAATATTGATGTGTTTTGAACTTTTTGTATTAGCCAATGTTGGAGCATGCTGAAGGTCCATATCATCTTGTGTCAAGATCATTAAATTGAGCAAATATTTCCAATGAGACAAAAAGGTATGAAGAATGAAAATGGAGAAGCAGTGGCAATCGAGCTGACTATACATAATTGCTTCGTTCATTAAATAGTTGCATTAGGGTCCTGATGTTGAACAAGTATTTACTCAACAAGTATGGTTTCAAATACCCAATCTTCTTAACCATGTGTCACATGACAACACGTTCTTTGTTATGATACATCATGGTTACATGAATAAAGATGGTCCCCATGTAGACCATTCGATTCAGGGTTCAATTTCTCAAAATCTCAGCTTTGAATTTTGTATTCTGTATGTCGGTGATAATTGAAAATATTTCTTTGAGATTCCTGGCAGTTAGTTTCAATCATGTTGTTGAGGCTACGAAATCGTTTTTCACATCAGTTTTTGCTTACTTGATGACATTGAAGAAAGAGGCTCATCTTACGTACATTACCCTTATTCCCATTGTTACTGGGGTTATTATTTCCAGTCAGACTGAACTGAGTTTTCATCTATTTGGTTTATCATGTGCGTTTCGTCTACAGCAGCAAGAATTCCATTGACCTCCTTCTGTACATGGCTCCTATAGTAGAGGTGTTTTTACTTCCTACAACACTTATTATGGAAGAAAACGTGATCGGTATCACACTGGCACTTGCCCGAGATGATATCAAGATCAGTTAGTATCTCTTATTCAATTCAACACTAGCATATTTTGTGAATTTGACCAAGTTTTGGTCATGAAACACACGGACATCTCACTTGTATTCCTATTGAGTTTTGTTCTCAAGTGATCTTATGACATCATACAAAAGTTCTAAATACTATGAAAGAGCTTCCCTGACCCGAAATCTGTGCAGAATCCACAAGAAAGGATGAATGTGTTGTCAAATATTTTGCGAACATCTGGACAGAAACCACATGAAAGGATGAATATGTTGTCAAGTGTTTTACGAACCAGTTATGGTGCTAAACCAATGTTGTGATCATATGGTTTCCATTTATTGATCCAAGATAAAATATGTCTTCTTCAACCCCAAGGTTAGAAGTGAGATATGATGAATATTTCTTTCCACAGATGGAAAGTTGAAACTTTTAACAACAAAAAACTAGTGGAGCCAACTAAGGTTGAACGATAAGTTATTTTTAAACATATTGACATGATATGGTCCAAGTTGCCTTGTTCGAGATCTGATTAGATGTGGAGACATGAAAGGAATTAAGATAAATTTTCCTTGTAATGTGTTTCAAGAGTCAAATTAGAACATACGTTGCTCTCGTAATTAATCTCTGCTGAGTTTGACATATCTACATCTACATTCTTCAAAGATGATAGATTCTCTTTTCAAAGATGAAAGCTTTATTGGATTTTTACACAAGTTCAGATTAAGAAAGCCGATTTTATCAAAGACAAAATGGGGCATCAAGGTCATAGTTCTGACTACGACAAGAGTTCCATAAATGAAACATTTTTTCTGAGACTTTCATGAAACAAAAAAGACAAAAAGATTGCTCTTCCAAATCAGAAATGCCAGCTTGAAGGAAGACCAAGTTGCCACTTTGAAGTAAAAAATACACTCAACATTCATGCATCTTATTTAGGCATTTGCAAAAATAGGGGCATTTTCATTCATTTTATCAATTTAATTATTTAACAGGAATTTCAAAGATTTGCAAAGATTCGGATCCATCATTCGATGGATCAGCATTGCCAGGTAGAGTTCATAATGAGAAGAACTCATCTGAAGAAGGAAAAATAAGTTCATAATGAGAAGAATTTGTTCAAACTTTTGCTCGTATTCATCACTCGATGGATCAACATTTCCAGTAGAGTTCATAATGAGAAGAACTCATCTGAAGAAGGAAGAAGAAGTTCATAATGAGAAGAACTTGTTCAACCTTTTGCTTGACTCTATCACAGAAGGAGATAGATTAGCATCAACTTTTCCAGAGAAAGTTCATAATGAGAAGAACTTATCTGAAGAGGAAGAAGAAGTTCATAATGAGAAGAACTTGTTCAACCTTTTGCGTGACTATATCACAGAAGGAGATAGATCAGCATCAACTTTTCCAGAAAAAGTTCATAATGAGAAAAACTTATCTGAAGAGGAAGAAGAAGTTCATAAAGAAAAGAGCTTGTTCAACCTTTTTGCATGACGCTATCACAGAAGAAGATAGATCAGCATCAACATTTCCAGAAGGAGTTCATAATGAGAAGAACTCATCTGAAAAAGAAGAAGTTCATAATGAGAAGAATTTGTTCAACTTTTTGCTAGATTACATCACAGAAGGAGATAAATTGTCATCCCCAGTGGAAAAGTTCATAATAAGAAGAACTAGTCCCAAAGAAGAAGAACTTGTTCAACATTTCCATCATAATCAAGAGAAGTCAAATGAACAAAAATTTATTGTCTTTTCTTTTTTGCCCTATTCTAGTTAACACAAGAATGGGCAAAGAGGGGCAGCTGTAGACACTAAAATTTTATATCATTTTTATTAGTATTATTATTTTTATTATTATTAATAATAATATTAATAATATTAATAATAATAATATTATTAATATTATTATTATTATGTTATATTATTATTATTATTAAATAATAAATAATTTTATTTCAGGCCCAAACCCGAGACTCGTTTTACAACAAACCCATCAGGCCCAAAAAAAACCCTAACCCTTCTAGGGTTTCCTGAAGTTTCATCATCTCAGCAGCCAACAACCTCAATCTCACTCGTTGGATCTGGTAGGATCCAACGGTCTAGAAGCCTCCAGAGGAAACCCTAGGGTATCATCACCCTAGGGCCACGTCGCCGTCTCCCTTGCTGCCACCACCACGACCGACTCCTTTGACCATGCCACCTCACCGCCGTAGATTCCAGAACACCAAATGGCAGCCCACGTCGAAGTCGTATGGTGAGTCACCACCATAGCTATGGTGACTCACCTAAGCAACAACCAGTGGAACTGGTTCGAAGGGCGTACCTCCTTGGCTATAAAAGCCATCGCACCTACAAAATGAAAGAACAAGAGCAAGATAGAGAGCCACGGTAAAAAATGGAGGAAGAATCGAGAGCAAGCTAAATAACGAACAGCAAGCAAAAATACCGCAACAACCAACAGTAACGAAGCAAAACTCACAGCAACCAAATAAAGGAGAAGAGAGAATGAGACTTACCACCGAGGACACTACACAGTCGCCGGAGCCTCCAATCAACGCTGAAAAACCAAAATATCGAAGGTAAATAACCTTAGATCTATGTCGATCTAAAGGGATTTAAGGAAAATAGAGGTCGTATTCGGCCTTATGAGGTCAAAACCTACGTTCTGGGGTAATTTGGGAATTCTGACCACCGTCAAGTGGTGACCGGCGTCAGAGCAAGGCTGCCGGCCGGAGGTGTTTTAGAGAGAAGGGAGAGAAAAAAAAATTCTCTCAATCAGAGAGAGAATGAAAAGAGGAAAATGAAACAATGGCCCTTAAGGCCGGTTTTAAAAAGGTTAAAATACCCTCCCCAAATGGCGTCATTTTGGGGAGGGGTATTTGTGTAAATTCTTGCATGGTCAAACCACAAGCGCAATCACTCTAACTTTGTAAATTTCTATTTTGGTCTCTGAAATCAATTCCTATACCTCATAATTCAGTCTTTTAATTTTATTTCTTTATAATTTAGTCATTGACCTAAATATATAGATTTTAGGTAAAATAACAGATTTAGACCTTTTAATTTTAATAATTAATATGTTAATATGAATAGCATGTTTTAATTTAATTTAATTTTATGTCCAAATTTTATATATATTTGTTTTAGTTACTAAATTAATAATAAGATAAAATAGCAAGTTTAGCCCTTGTAATTTTAAATAATTAATTATGAATTAGGTATTTAATTTTAATATGTTATAATTGAGTCACTAAGTTTAATACTTTCATTTATTTTACAAGCTTTATTATTTTTATATTTTAATACTATAATTTTAATTTTATTTATTTTAGTCACTATTTAGTTATTATTTAATTTTATATGTATATTTTTAATATATTTAATTATTATTATTATGTAGTTATATAAATATATATAATAAATAATAATTATTTACTTATTTTTTATATATTAAATAAAAATCCTATTTATAAAATTACTTTTATATAAATTACTTTTATGAAAAATAATCATATTTTAATATTTATTTATTTTTTAATATTAAAAAATTGGTTGTCTTAAAGAACCTAGAAGTCCTTTTCTGATATTCTTAAATAAATAAATATCTTATTTTTATATATTAATTTATTTTAATTACTTTTATAGAAATGTTTTATTAATATTTATTTATTTTTTAATATTAAGAAATGGGTTGTCTTAAAGCACCTAGAAGTCATTTTCTTATATTTTTAAGTAAATACATATCTTATTTATAAAAATAAAAAAAATATATATATTATATTTTCTTAAAATTATATTAATAAATTTGAAATAACAGGATTATAAATTAAATATATTTTTAAATTTTTAAATTTCCAATAATAGAGGCAATTTATAATTAATGAGTACCAATTTTGGGCGTTGTGGGGTGCTAATCCTTCCCCAAACGTAATCGACCACGAATCACTTTTTATTTTTAAAAAGAATGAATTTTTGGTTAAAACGCATACCAGTTTATATTTTAACTGATATTTTCTTAAAAACTCTTTTAAAAGATAATTTTTAGGTATTCGACCTACCTGACCCAAAAGGTCGATGGCGACTCCCAAAACATTTTAAAAACCATTTATTCACATCACTTTTCCCGCCAAGTAAAAATTCGTACCCGGGCGAAAACCGGTTACGACACCACCTAATGATATGGATGACTGGAGTGATTGAGAGAAGAAGAAGTTCCAACTCAATGATAAGGCTATGCACATCCTCTTTTGTGCATTAGGCCAGGATGAATATGGAAGAGTCTCCTCTTGTTCCAATGCCAAGGAGATATGGGACAAGCTCTAAGTCACTCATGAATGAACCAATGAAGTGAGGGAAACCAAGATAAGTCTTCTCAACCATAGCTATGAGAATTTCAAGATGAAACCTGATGAAGACATCAAAGCTATGATGGATAGATTTTCCGTGATTGTCAACAGTCTCAAGGGATTTGGAGAAGTAATCCTTAATGAGAAGCTTGTGAGGAATATGATTTACTCTCTTCCAAAGTCTTGGCAATTGAAGAAGACAGTAATCATTGAGGCTAAGAATCTAAAGTCTCTCACTCTCAATGAGCTGATTGGTTCTCTTCTCACTCATGAGTTGATGGTGAAGGAAGAGAATGAAGATGAAGAAAAGCAAAACAAGAAAAAGAAGGATGTAGTCATTGTCTTCAAATCCACCAATGGGAGCAATCAAGATTCAAATGAAGAGGTGGATGAAGACGATGATGATGATGAAGAAGAGATGGCCAAGCTCTTCAAAAGGCTCAAAAGATTCATGGATTCCAAGAAAGTGAAGCATGAATCGAGTAAGAAGAAGAGTCCCCGTTGTGCTTCAATTATCCAAGAATGGGGTATGTCAAGTATGAATGTCCCCTCCTAAAGAAGAAGGGATCAAGCAAGAAAAAAAGCATTTCTTGCAGCTTGGAGTGATAAAAATGACTTCGATGATGAAGATGAATTAGTCAACCTATGCCTCATGGCTATTGAAGAATATTCAATGGTAATTTCTAACTCAAATGAATTAGATTTTTATTCTTTTGATGAGTTACAAGTTGCTTATAATGAGATGTGTTTGGAATTTGAGACCATGAATTCCAAATATAATAAATTGATTTCAAAACTTAAAGTTGAAAATGATTTGGTTTTGAAAGCAAAAGTTGATTTTAAAAAACAAAATGAACCTTTGAAAAATGATTTAGAGCTTTAAAAAGTCAAAATAAATGATTTAGAAAAAGAAAATTTTGATTTAAAAAGTTAAGCTTAAGAGCTTAATAAAAGAAAAAGAATTAATTTCTAAAAACAACTCATTATGTTTAAAAATGACAAAATGCTCACATTTTGATTTTCATGGTTACATGAAAAATACTTGTCCTTTGAAGAAAGGAAAATATTTTAAAATTAGACAAGTATGGGTTCCTAAGGGAACAAAGGGCATTGAAACTAACGTTCAAGGATCCAAAGCAATTTGGATACCAAAATCAACTTAAATGTCTCTTATAGGTGTGTGAGAGCAATGGTGATGAAAATGAAGATATTCAAATGTTCTAGACACACTTGAAAAGGAATGGGTAACCTCTAAGGTTAAAAGCTTTTTAATTTTGTATAATTGGTTTCTCATTTAGTTTATGCATGCATGAGTTTTGAACTTAATTGATTTTGTGTTAATTTTCTAGCTCTTGTATGTTAAAAAGAAGTTATGATGAACATTTTAAAGTTTTAATGATTTTTCATAATTTTTAGTTTATCATAATGAATTTTGGTCAAAATTGGTTTTGAATGCAAATGATATCTCTCTAACAATTGATATTAATTTTTCAAATGCTTTGATTTTAAAATTTTTTTAAAATTTTTTACCTAAATCTAAATGTTTATGCATGTGTTTTAAAATGTAAATGATATATCTCTAACAATTTATATCAAATTTTCAAATGCATAACATTTTTGGAAAGCTTTATGCATATGCACTTAATTTCAACAATTGGTATTGCATAAAGTATTTTAGACTTAGATATATTGAATTTCATGTGCTACTAACATGTTTGTTATTCTTTGTTGAAATTCAATTTTGCTTAAGTGTCAAGCCTTTAAAGTCAAATTTTTGTTTGGAATGCACTTTTTGAGGGGAGCTTTGATTTTTCAAATGTTTTTTTAATGTCAAGTTTATCACTTACTCTCCAATGTTATTTTAAAACTTTAAAGTTGAATTATTTTTTATATAACAAAAAAAGGGGGAGAAGTATAGTTTGAAAAATTCAATTTCTTAATGAAAAAGAGAGAGCTGAACATTTTCATATTTTTTCCAACAATTGGTATCTTTTTCATTAAATATTTTATTAAGGGGGAGTTTTGTCAAAAATAATTTTTCAAATGTTTTGTTATATCAAAAGGGGGAGATTGTTTCTTTGTTGAAATTCAATTTTGTTTAAGTTTCAAACCTTTAAAGTCAATTTTTTTTTTGAAATGCACTTTTTGATGGGGAACTTTGATTTTTCAAATTTTTTTTTAATGTCAAGTTTATCACTTACTCTCTAATGTTATTTTAGAACTTTAAAGTTGAATTATTTTTTATATAACAAAAACGATGAGAAGTATGGTTTGAAAATTTCAATTTCTTAATGAAAAAGGGGAGCTGAACATTTTCATATTTTTTCCAACAATTGGTATCATTTTCATTAAATATTTTATTAAGGGGGAGTTTTGCCAAAAAATAAATTTTCAAATGTTTTGTTATATCAAAAAGGGGGAGATTGTTGAACTATATTTTGATATAACAATTTATGACAAAATGTTTTTGGACTTTAATTGAATTTATTCAAAGTGTACAAAAATAATTCATAGTCTATTTAACTTGGAATTGAGCACAAAATATTTTTCTGGTCAAGAAGTATCAATATTGTTCTTACAGTATTGATACCTCATGAACAGTACCTAGACTGTTCATATGGTACCGATATCAAAGGTATGAGAAGTATCGATACTCACTAGGTAGTATCGATACTACAGTATTGCTCAAATTCTAGAATGCAAAAATGGTACTGATACCCAAAGGGGTACCGATACTACTTTACATAGTAGTATCGATACCATAGGCTTAGTGTTGAAAGCATTTTTGATGTTTCGATATAACAAATTAAATGTTATTGGATTTCAAGATTTTCTAAACATTTTCAAATATATATTCGATCAAACTATTCGAATATCAAACTATTACTCCAAGTTTTTCAAATGTCAATTTCAATCCTTACTCAAGTGTAAAAGTGTGTTTTAATCTTTTAAACAATTTTACAAAGTATTTCGAGCCTTAATCGATCCAAAAATATTTTCTTAATAAATCTTAAACCAAAAAAAGCCAGATTGCCCAGAGGGTACCGATACCCCTATGTAAGATTTGCCTCTGAGAAATAATAGATTGCTCGGAGGGTACTGATACCCCCAGGAGGTACCGATACCCCCAGTCTTATAACGATCGAAATATTTGAATTTTACACTACAGGTACCGATACCCTATGAAGGGGTACCGATACCCCCACGCTCCAAGTTGTTTTATTAATTGTTTTCATACAATAACGGCTTTATTGACTCCACTAATGATCCCCCAACGTTCAGAAGTGATCAAAGGAGCATTTAAACAAGCTTAGAAACCATTGATCAACAACAATTATCAAGAATCAAGAGAGAATCAAAGAGAAAGCATCAAACCTCAAGTTTGAGCATTTTCAAGCCTATTTCATTCAATATTCATTTTTGCTTTAAAGAACACTTATTGTGCTCAATTGTATTATTCTTGAGTGTTTTGTCTTTGTTCTAGAATTGTGCAAACATCTTGCCTTGTGAGGATTTTCTTGTAAGTTTGCAAAATTTGTATTGTTTTATTTGGGAGAGGGTGTTCTCAAGAATTTGGGGTATAATTCTTGAGGAATTTGTAAGGTTACTATTTGTCCTCAAAAGAAAGACATTAGTGAATTTGTGGAAAATCCATAGTGTGGATAGCTAAGGTAGTGGACGTAGACTTTGGTTGAGAAAGTTGAACCACTCTAAATCGGTGTGCAAATATTTTCAATTTTCTGCAAAAGCTTCCACCGAAATTTTTATTGCCAACTCACCCCCTCTTGGCCTATTCCATCGATCGATTAACTCAATAATTGGTATTAGAGCCTCACTCATTTGAAGGTTTAATCACCTCTTGAGTCGATTCATGAATAGTTATATCAATAATCAAGTCATCAATGGCCTCTACTTCAAACCACGACTTCGGTCTTGATTCATTGCCCGTCAACAAGCCTCATTTCTTCAATGGAGCTAATTATGCTTATTGGAAGAATATAATGATGTACTTCATTCAAACAAGTGACATGGGAGCATGGAATATCATAGAATACGGATATATCAAACCTTCCACTCATCCAAGATTGTGGAGTGAATGAGAGACAAGAATGTTCCATCTCAGCTCCAAAGTTATCCATACTATTTTTGTGCTCTTGGACCGGATGAATACATGATAGTTTCATCTTGTACAACTACCAAGGAGATATGTGATAAACTACAAGTCACTCATAAAGGCACAAACAAGGTAAAAGAATCTAAAATTAGTCTTCTAACTCATAGCTATGAAAATTTCAGGATGAAACCGGATGAAGATACCAAAGCTATGACGGGTAGATTCTTCACGATTGTCAATGGTTTTAAATCATTTGGAGAGATCATTCTAAATGATAATCTTGTAAGGAAGTTAGTTTACTCTCTTCCAAAATCTTGGCAATCAAAGAAGATGACGATCATCGAGGCTAAGAACTTAAAATCCTTAACCCTTGATGAGCTAATTGGTTCTTTCCTCACGCATGAAATGATGCTTCAAGATAAGGTAGACCTCGAAAAGATGGACAAGATAAAGAAAGAGACGGAAAAGAAGAGGAAAAGAAGAATAACGTGGGAGTTTCTCTCAAATCCACAAGAAATAAGAGTGATTCAGATGAAGATGACAATGACGACGATGAGGATATGACATTATTTTCCAAACGGTTCAGAAAATTGATGAGGCCTAACCGAGGAAGAAAAATCAAACGAAATGAAGGCTTCAAGAATGAACCAAAAGAGAATGACCCAATCATTTGCTACGAATGCAAAAAGTCAGGGCATGTCAAATATGATTGCCCATAATTGAAGAAGAATGGTCAATCAAAGAACAAGCACAAGGCTCATGTGGCTACATGGAGCGATGAAGAAGGTTCTGATAAAGGGAAACAAGAAGTTGCTAACTTGTGCTTGATGACCATCAGGGAAAACTCTTAGATAACCTCTAACTCATTTGATTTGGATGATTTATCTTATGATGAGTTATTAGAGGATTATAATGTGTTGGCTTCGGATTATAAGACTTTATTTTCAAAATACAAAAATGATATTTCAAAATTAAAAAATGAAAATAGTCTTATGTCCAAAACTAACAATGATCTTGAAAATAAGATCAAAAAATGGAAATCAAATTAGATGGATTTGAAAAGAAAAACACCGATTTGCATAACTTACTTTCAAGAGTAAATGATGATCATCAAAAGAAAATTGATGATCTTAAAGCTTTTTTTAATAAAGTTGATCCAAAACGTTTTGAAAATGGAGAAAGTTCAAAAATCAACTTTGTTAGAAAAAGTTTTAAAAGCTACAATTATAGAGGTTCCCAAAGAACTTCAAATGGTAAAATCATTAGAAATATATGAGTTCCTAAAGGACTCATTACTACTAAAGATAAGGATATCCTACACAAATGGATACCTAAGGGGACTAGGATTTTGGAAACTAATTAATATAGACCCAAAAGAACTTGGTTACCAAAAATCAAAATTTAATCTATGTTTATAGGAAAATGGGCATTGCTATAAGGCACGGGAAACAAATTCAAACTCATGGTACCTTGATAGTGGATGCTCAAGACACATGACCGGAGACAAGAGCCGATTCATAGAGCTTAACGCCAAAAATGGAGGAGATGTGACTTTTGGTGATAATTCAAAAGGGCACATTGAAGGTATAGGTACTATAGGTAATACCTCATCCGTACAAATTAAAAATGTATTATATGTGAATGGATTAAAGCATAATCTATTGAGTATTAGTCAATTATGCGATAAGGGATTCAATGTCATGTTTGAGACTAGTGGTTGTAAAGTTGTTGACATTGCATCTAATCGGATTATGCTTATTGGTCATAGAATATGAAACATATACATGGTGCATTTAGATTCTATAGATATACTAATTTATGCCTAGTTGCTAAGTATGAGCATGATAGTTGATTATGGCATAGGAGACTAGGACATGCTAGTATGAGTGTTTAACAACGACTAATTCAAGGAGATTTAGTTCGAGGGTTGCCTAAACTAAAATTTGATAATGATAAAATCTGTGATGCTTGTGCTAAAGGAAAACAAAAGCGAGTTTCTTTTAAATCCATTAATGTTGTATCCACTAGTAGAGTATTACAATTGATCCATTTAGATCTTTTTGGGCCATCTAGAACCACTAGCTTGGGTGGAAAACAATATGCATTTTTCTTGGTAGATGACTATTCTAGATATACTTGGGTTCTATTCTTAAGTACTAAAGATGAAGCATTAGAAAAATTCATCACGTTTTCAAAAGTAATCCAAAATTAAAAAGGTTACTCTATAACTAGTGTTAGGAGTGATCATAGAACTGAATTTGAAAATCTTGGATTTACTGAGTTTTGTAATTCTCATGGTATTAGTCATAATTTTTCAGCACCTAGAACCCCTCAAAAAATGGAGTTGTTAAGAGGAAAAATCAAACTTTAGAAGAAATGGTTAGAATCATGCTTTGTGAAAACAATTTGACAAATTATTTTTGGGCTGAAGCCACAAATACCGCTTGTTATGTTATTAATCGAGTAATGATTAGGCCTATTTTGAAATAAACTCCATGTGAACTTTTCAAAAATAAAAAGCGTAACATTAGCTATTTTCATCCTTTTGGATGTAAATGTTTTGTTTTAAACAACGGTAAAGAAAATCTTGGTAAATTTGATGTTAAAAGTGATGAAGGAATTTTTCTGGGTTATTCCTTAAATTCTAAAGCTTGTCGAGTATTTAATAAAAGAACTTTAGTTGTAAAAGAGTCTATACATGTTGTTTTCGATGATAATCTCCTTCCGAGGAAGGATTCTCGTGTGAATGATGATGTAGGTATTGTAAACACAAATGACGTTAGACATGACGTTGGAGAACCATCATCTAAGGAAGGAACAAAAGATGAGGAAACTCATGATGTTCTGAAGAATCCAACCATTGAAGAAATGGAAGTCTCTTATCCAAGAGAATATAACTATGTCAAGGATGGTAAAATAATAGGTGATCCATCAAAAGGGTTAATAACTCGATCTTCTCTTAGAAATATTTGTAATTTTGTTGCATTTATCTCATGTATAGAGCCTTAGAATATTAAAGAATCATTAAATGATGAACATTGGATTATGGCTATGCAAGAAGAGTTAAATCAATTTGAGAGAAGTAAGGTTCGGACATTAGTTGAAAGGCCTAGTAATAAATCTACTGTAGGTACTAGATGGGTATTTAGGAATAAGCTTGATGAAAGTGGTAATATCGTGAGAAACAAGACTAAACTTGTTGCTCAAGGGTATACTCAAGAAGAATGAATAGAATATGATGAAACATATGATCCTGTAGCTAGGATGGAAGTAATTAGAATGTTATTAGCATTTACATGTTTCAATGAATTTAAATTATACCAAATGGATGTTAAAAGTGCATTTTTAAATGGTTTTATAAAAGAAGAAGTGTATGTGGAACAACCTCTAGGTTTTGAAGATTCAAAATTTCCAGATTATGTTTTTAAATTGACAAAAGCACTTTATGGTTTAAAAGAAGCTCCAAGAGCTTTGTATTAAAGATTGTTAAACTTTTTAATTGAAAAAGGGTTTTCAAAGGGAAGGTTGACACTATATTGTTTTTAAAGCATAAAGGTAAAGATTTATTAGTAGTTCAAATTTATGTCGATGATATAATATTTGGTTCTATTAATGATGCTCTTTGCCAAGAATTTTCTAAGCTAGTGCAAGGTGAATTCGAGATGAGCATGATGGGGGAGCTCTCATTTTTCTTGGGACTCCAAATCAAGCAAAGAAAATATGGCATCTTCATCAATCAAGCTAAGTATGTCAAGGATATGCTAAAGAAATTTGGACTGGAAAATGGGAAACCTCATGCCACTCCAATGAGTTCTTCGACAAAGCTTGACAAAGATGAAGGAAGTAAATGTGTGGATGTTAAATTATATAGGTCAATTATTGGTTCTTTACTTTATCTAACTGCAAGTAGACCAGACATTATGTTTAGTGTTTGCTTATGTGCTAGATTTCAATCTTTACTAGCCATTAAGAGGATCTTTAGATACCTTAAAGACACTCCTAGTTTCGGACTTTGGTATCCTAGAGACTCTAACTTTAGCTTGCATGCCTTCTCAAATGCGGATTATGGAGGATGAAAAATTGATAGGAAAATCACCTCCTGTACTTACCAATTCCTAGGAAATATGTTGATTTCTTGGTTTTCAAAGAAACAAAATTGTGTTGCATTATCTACCACTGAAGCATAATACATTTCAGCCGGTAGTTGTTGTGTACAAGTTTTATGGATGAAACAACAACTTTTAGATTATGGAATTGAAGTAGATACCATACCTATCAAGTGTGACAATACTAGTGCTATTTGTCTCACTAAAATTCCCATCCAACACTCTAGAACTAAGCATATTGAAATTAGACATCATTTCATTAGAGATCACGTCGCTAAAGAATATATAGTTCTAGAATATGTTGATACTTTGCATCAATTAGCAGATATTTTTACAAAACCTTTAGATAAAGAAAGATTTTGGACATTGAGGAGAGAATTAGGTTTAGCAGATCTATCTTCACTTAGTGTTTAAAATAAACTTAGCACTTTTAATTAGAAATGAAAAATGCTTATAAAAATAATATTTTTATTGTATTCTTTGCTATTAGTTAGGGGAAGTTTATGATTCTTAGTGAAAAATGATTATATGTTCAAATAGATTTAAGGATAGATTTGATTGATTGAACATAGTTAATTTTAGTAATATGAGTTGCCAAGACCACTAGAAAAGATTAATTTGGCTTTTTGAATGATTAAACACATATTTTTTATTTTTCTGGCGATAGGTATAGATACCCCCTTTGCATGGGTACTGACACCCTCCTTGAATGGGTACCGATAGCCCCACATGAGGGTACCGATACCCTACACGGGTTTTGGTTATTATACGCCTAAATTTCTTCTTTTTGCCAAAACCCTCACCTCTCTCTCTCTCTCACGTCGTTCCTCCTCTCTTCCTCACTACTCTCCACTTTTGTCAAAATCATCAAATACAAGTCATAATTACTTCATTTTTCAACTCCTAAACCTGCTGGAATCATTAAAAACGTGCAATCAAAAACAAAACCCACTCAAATTCAAATTTTTTGAGGTAATTTTTCTAAACCCATTATTTTATTGATTTTGAACATATAACTAGTTTAATTAGTTCTAGGTTGAAATGTATATTGAGCATTGCTTAGTTTTTAGTTTATAACTATAATATACAACTAATTTCATAAAAAAACACAAGATTCTTCAAAATGTTTTGAAATTTTCAAAAAAAATTTAAAAAATATTTTTGATTTAATTATGTTGTTTTCATGAAAACTATACGTATATTGATTTTTCAAACATTGTTTTCAAAAATAGTTTTTCCAAAATTGCCCATTAGGATTATTTTTAGAGAACCTTGAAATAATGGGGACTCGTTTGAGTTTTGGGATTGATATTATTGCATACATGTGTTTTAAAATTGTAGGTTAATCTTTTCTATTCCGATTTCCTAAGTAATGTCTCAAAAACGCCCTAGGACGTCCACTAGTCGAACAAACCAACCTCCTGATCCACCTCTTATCCAACAAATTCCTAATTCCGATGATCCCGTTATGACTATTCATGATTTGTGCTTCAATGAACCTGGTCATAGACAAGATCTCTTCTTTAGGTATTCTCAAAATTTTGAGTCATACAAAATCTGGGAAGAACGAATTCCATCTCTTCAAGCTATGTTAGAAATAAACTTTAGATATCTTCCTACTCTAGAAGCTTGGAAGTTTGATAAACTTTTTCACCTCGAACCAGTTGTTTACCAACAACTTGTTCAAATTTTCTACTCAAATGTCGTTTGTATTCAAATTCGAGCTAAAACCGAAACAATAGGAATACGATCCTATCTTCTAGGTCGATTCATCCATATTGACGCTCAGTATATAGCAAACACATTTGGTTTAGATAATGACGGCTTATACAATGAAAAATAAACAGTAGGTTTTCCTTACAAGGTCAAGTCTAGTGCGAGATTATTAGATCACCAAGACCGTTTTCTTTATCTGATGATCTCTTGGTGGTTTAGACCATCTGGAAGAAAATATTCCACTTTTAGAGCCTTAGACCTTTGGTGGATACATTGTATCCAAAATAATAGGAAAATTAACCTACCTCAGATTATCTACGTTGAACTCGTAAAAACCATAAACCTTGTTCCTAATAAGAAAGTCTGTGCATTTCTAGTTTACGGTTGTCTTTTAAGTAATCTGTTTGTCAATTTCGAGCTTAGGGTATAACTTGATGTAGCATTTTCTCTCAAAAATCAAATTAATCTTATTTTCTTAACAAAATAGGGATGGACAAAGGATAAGAAAATTGGGCAATGGGTTCGATCTGCTGAGAAAACTCCAGGAGCTAGTTCATCAAGAGCTCCACCTCCACAGGTACCGGCTGCAGACGATGATCCAGAATTTCAACAGCTTATGCAAGACATTGACGACGTCCCCGATGATAAGTCGGAGTAGCACGAGGAACAAGCACCGCAAGAAAATCAAATGCCTTCATATTTTCAATCATTTATGGAGACATTTGACTTCCGATATGCATCCATGGATTCATTGTTTACTTTCATAGAGTCTCATTTATCCATCATGGGAGCTCAACAATTGGAAATTCTCCGGGAGATGCGGGCGAACAACGAATGAACGCGTCAATGCGGTCACACATGAGATGGCCTCTATGCGAGCTCATTTCCCTTCTCCCGATCCTCCTATGGATGCTTGAACCTTGCCTTGCTTTAGTTTTCTTGATGAGACTTAGAACTTATTGTTTTAACATTTTGGATGTTTGTGGATGTTAGGATTTGTTTCGGATGTTTGAACTTAAATGTTTATAATATATATATATATATATGTTTGATTTATGTTTTGCATCATTTACATATTAGTGAATATGACCAATTTACCATTTCACATTATTTTTTAATATTGAATTATGGAACTAATAGCTAACATTTCTCTTGATTGTGATCTTAGCAGCTTACACTTTATCTTAATCTATCAATTGGTTTAAATTTCAAAAATCTTGTTTAAAACCGTTTTAGGATCTTTTTGATTTAACAAAAAGGGGGAGAAGTATTAGAGAGTTTATTTTCAAAGTATTAGAGTAAGGGGAGTAATTTCAAAACTTGATTTATTTTCAAAGTATAAGAGTAAGGGGGAGTAATTTCAAAACTTGATTTCAAAAATGATTTTCAATTAGAAAATCTTAAAATTACTAAAATGTTTTGTTATATCAAAAAGGGGGAGATTGTTGAAAACATTTTGATGTTTCGATATAACAAATTAAATGTTATTGGATTTCAAGATTTTCTAATCAATTTCAAATATATATATTCTATCAAACTATTCGAATATCAAAATATTACTCCAAGTTTTTCAAATGTCAATTTCAATCCTTACTCAAGTGTAAAAGTGTGTTTTAATCTTTTAAACAATTTTACAAAGTATTTCGAGCCTTAATCGAGCCAAAAATATTTTTTAATAAATATTAAATAAATAAATAAACAGATTGCCCAGAGGGTACCGATACCCCCCAAGAGGGTACCAATACCCCTATGTAAGATTTGGCTCCGAGAAATAACAGATTGCTCGGAGGGTACCGATACCCCCAAGAGGTACCGATACCCCCAGTCTTATAACGGTCAAAATATTTGAATTTTACACTGCAGGTACCGATACCCTATAAAGGGGTACCGATACCCCCATGTTCCAAGTTGTTTTATTAATTGTTTTCATACAATAACGGCTTTATTGACTCCACTAATGCTCCCCAACGTTCAGAAGTGATCAAAGGAGTATTTGAACAAGCTTAAAAGGCATTGATCAACAACAATTATCAAGAATCAAGAGAGAATCAAAGACAAAGCATCAAACCTCAAGTTTGAGCATTTTCAAGCCTATTTCATTCAATATTCATTTTTGCTTTCAAGAACACTTATGGTGCTCAATTGTATTATTCTTGAGTGTTTTGTCTTTGTTCTAGAATTGTGCAAACATCTTGCCTTGTGAGGATTTTCTTGTAAGTTAGCAAAATTTGTATTGTTCTCTTTGGGAGAGAGTGTTCTCAAGAATTTGGGGTATAATTCTTGAGGAATTTGTAAGGTTACTCTTTGTTCTCAAAAGAAAGACAAAGTAGTGAATTTGTGAAAAATCCTTAGTGTGGATAGCTAAGATAGTGGACGTAAACTTTGGTTGAGAAAGTCGAACCACTCTAAATCGTTGTGCAAATATTTTCAATTTTCTGCAAAATCTTCCGCCAAAATGTTTATTGCCAATTCACCCCCTCTTGGCCTATTTCGTCGATCGATTAACTCACTACTTAGTATCGATACCATCAGGTCCAACGGCTAGTAACAGCTAGTTTTATTTAAAATAACAAAGGAAGTACCGATACTCCATGTAGGAGTACCGATACCCTCTGTACTGGGCAGTTTTAGTTTGAAGAGAAAAAGATCCCCAACGGCTCTAAATTACTCCCAATGGCTAGAAACGTCCACAACTTCATTCCAACATATAAATACAAATTGAGGACACTTGAACACGGGTTAGAACACCTATCCAAGCATTCAAACACAAGAGAAACATTTTTCATTCTTATTTTCCTTTCTCTTGTAAATAGTAGTGTTTTTGTGAGCTTTAATTTTGTAAACACCTACCTTTTAGAGGTTTTCTTCGTTTACATTTCTTTTCTTTGTAAAGGGGTTTTGGTTCTAGTTTAGGCATTGAAAAACTACAGAGTGTAAAGGTTATCTCTTGATCCTGTAAAAAGAAACAAATTAGTGAATTTGTTAGAAAATCCTTATTGAGGAGATAAGGTAGTGGAGGTAGACTTGGTTGAGAAGTCGAACCACTATAAATCGTTGTGCCAATTTCTCTATCTTTTATTCTCCTAACTCCTTAAACAAATTTTTGCCAATTTACCCCCTTGTGCAATTTTCGGTTGATCAAATTGAGCTTCGAAAATCTCAATAGAGATCATGTCAAAGTTTCAAGCAATGATGTCGGCTAACCTATTTGGACAGAAGCACGTGTTCTGGCCGGTTACTTAGATATGATTGCGCCTAATGCTAATCTTCTATCGATTAATTTTTAGTCATGGAATGAGATGTCGAATTATTATTATCTGGTTGACTAGTGTGAGAAGACACAAATAGAATATATTAATAACAATTATATATATATTTTAATAGTTTTGAGTGACTACAAGGTAGTTTATATTAAGAATCTTTTATAATTATTGACAATGTACACATAATTTGCAGACGCAACTGCTCGAACCCAGGATTGTCAAAAAAAACAACACTCTCATTAACAACTGAAACCACTTGATGAGTTCTAATTATACAATATTATTAAAACCATGCCTTTTTGTGACATGAAATTTTAATTTTTTTAAATTAATCTCCGAAAGTATCAAGTCAATTGCATTAAACTTGTTAAAAAATAATTTATTTACCATAAATATATTATAATAATTAAATATATTTTTTTTGAAAAGAATTAAAAATAAAAATTAAGAAACAAGCAACCCTAAATAATTGTAATGGCTTTAATGGTTCAAAGGTTAAGTTTTATTTTCTGCTCTGTTAAATACTAAAACCAGGCCCATTTATTTTGGTCCAAGCCATTAAAAGATTCATAAAATGGAGAACATGTTATATACTTTACTTGACGAGTCCATTAATTATCAAGGCCCATCTACCAATCAATAGCTTCCTTTTGCAGGTTTTTTTTTGCCCATTAGGACTGACAGAAAATTAATTGGCCCAATAGATCAGTTCAAAATTTATTTTGTAATTTACAGCAAATGTTATAGTGCGTCAAACACGTCGAAGAGGTGAATTTGTTCAAATAACATTTTTTTTATTAAATTTATTACATTAGGGGTGAAAATTTTGAATAAAAAATATATTTTATTAGTATTTGTCATGTTTACGTGACGAATTCGAAGTCGTTGTAATAAATGCTATAAATCCCTAAATAATTTGCTTTATGTTGTATTAGATTAAATAATTAATCCGTCTATGATATTGAACCAATTTTGCCTCCTTTTGCGTGATGCTTTGGACCAGCTACGAACTACATAGACCATGCGCGTGGCTTTTGTGCAACGCATGGGTTGGCTAAACGGACACTCCTTAATATTTTATTAATTTAATTCAAATATAAATATCTGAATTGTAATTCTGACATTGTATTAAACTATGCCCCTGTTTTTACTAATCTTTAAATTTATTTAAATTTAGAAGAAAAAAAGAATTATTATTCGATAAGGATCAAATACTCGAATCATCTATAACCCAAGGCATTTAAAATATTTCTTGTGTAATATGATACAACCCGCGGCACCACATCAACGGTCGAATAAAAATGATGTACGTACGAGTATGTAGAGGGCATCTTAGTACGACCACATGGAATTGTTTTTGGGAAAACCAAATGGTGAAAAATGAGTGAATTTCAGATGGAGACGAGAGTGGGAATAGAGAGGGGTCTTTCCCTTTTCACCTTCTTTCATATTCTTCACTGCCACGCTTCCCCTAAAGTTGAGTTTGACATATCAATAGGGCCATATCGTTTTCTTAGGTAAATGTCATACAAAGAAAGTAGGGTAGAGTAAACAGTGATGAACAGTTTTGAAATTTTATGTAATTGGTTATTGTGGATACATTTACACCATATAGAGGTAAAAATGGAGCTTGTGGCGATGGTTATTCGGTGGTTTCGGGTTCACATTTCGATCGTGTGATGGGGTCCCCATCGATCATTTTTTGAATTAGGTAGATCGGACATCTCAAACTTATCATTTTACCAAATCTACATCTTACCAGAAATTTATCGAATTTGGCAGTCGGTTACAAACAAGGAATGGTGAACGCCCTCAAATTGTTCTTTCGGTACCAACACGATTGCCAATTGTTTTAACCGCGAAATTTAAAATTTAGATAGAAATTTAAAATTTAGATAGAAATTTAAAAGTTCGAACCGTATTACTTACCTTTGAAGGGGTTTCGAGAAATTTAAAAAGGTTCTTTAGAAAAATAAAAAGTAATGTTAAAATAAAAAAATAGATAAATAAATAAATGATAAAAAATGATAAAAAATGGATTAATATACCACTTTAAATAAAAAAATAAAATACAAAACATATAAAAAGAGGATAATTAATTAATTTTATATATTAAGGAAAATTGCAAATAAATTAAAATAGTTCCATTTTACAAGAAATTCGAAAGGTTCACAGAGAGGGGACCAAATTGAAAAGAGATGAAAGATGCAAGGTTTGCAGACAAATTTACCCAAAAATTAAGGCGAAGAATTCTATTTAAACCCAAAATTTTTACTTCTTTTCATTTCTCTCCTTCTCCCAAAACTCTTATCTCAAATGCTCTCAAAACCCTTTTCATTAAAATCCAGAACACGATTGGCTCCCTCTGGTGACCACTGCATCGTCACCACCCACGGTGGTCAGAGACCTAAAACCTAACCTCACCTCACAACGTCAAAACTAAATTTGATCTCCGTTTAACTCAAAAATAACCACATTGGCGTAGATTTATGCGTAATTCATTTTTGGTCATTAATCTTGTAATTTCGTCAGAAAACTTTAATGTTAATTTAATTTAGTCCTATTTAATTTTTTTTATTTTTTTATCATGTTTCTTTTCTTTTAAATTGATACGTTGACCTTTTTTTGTTTTACAGTATTTATTTATTTTTATTTTATTTTTTTTACATTGATTTTTAGGGAACCTTTTAAAGTCTTAGAATTAAATTAAAGGTAAGCAATTAGGATCAAACTTTCAAATTTTTATCTAAAATTTTATTTTTCGTGATTAAGATAATCGGGTAATCGTGTTAGTATCGAAAGGGCATTTTGAGGGTGCTCATCCTTCCTCGTTTGGAAATGACTCCTAAATCCAATAATTCTTTGGTAAGACGTAGATCCAGTAAATTTAAGGTATCCGACCTAACTAATTTGAAAAGGTCGGTGGCGACTCCATTACATGATTAAGTCGAGACGCAAACTCAGGACTACCCGACGGACCGTTGCGACAATTACATTACACATTACATGTATTCATCTCTCATCCTTAATGATGGCTGCAACTGAGGGAATTTTGGATATTGTTGTTATATTGATTTTTTTTACAATGTTCAAATTGGCAATGGTTGTTCATATCATGTATTGGAGGTAGATTCTCTAACATTTTATATATTTCTCGAAACCTATCCTCTAAATTTAGTAATCGTATTTCCAATTCATATGTTCCCTTTACATATAATGTTGGTGTTGTTTTTAAGTCGCATAGGCCCGTAAACATGATATTTCTTCTATATGTATCTCATTACTAAATGAAGAAAAAGATTAAAAGAAAACTTTGAGTTTTTGTTTCATGTTTGATTTATCACCACCTGATCTTATCAAGTCTAATCACATATGAAACAATTTGTCTTCATGATGATAACGATTTTGTTGTTATAATTGGACTATAACAATCAACAAATAATGATATGATTGATAGTTATATTGAAATAAAAAATGCATCAGATGTTCCGACCTCATCAATAGTTGTACCGACAATAAAAAAAAATTAATAACATTTATTCCACATGGAAATGGTACAAATGATAATCTTGTTGGGCAATTCGATGAAAGCCTTGTTAGGTTTAGCAATGATGATAAAACTCCCTGATGACGACAAACCAATACTTGATGATTTTAATGTATTTAAGGTTGCTTTAGAGATACAAAGTTTGGATATTGAGGCTAATATATGGGAGAAAAATGTTTCACAAGGTCATGGATTGTAGAATGCTCTAAATGTTTTGGCTCAAACACTAATGCAACTTCTACCCCAAATAACTCAAAATGATTTGCCTTGGTATCATCATCCAGTTGCAATGCATGACATTAATTATGATGCTATGAGAAATCTTGAAGTTCATAAATTGCTGGAGATATATGTTTTCCATTTGGTCTATTCATACGATGAATCAAAAAAGTTGATTGGTTCCCAATTTAAAACTAAAAATAATGGAAAAATTAGCAATCAAGGAGTATTGCATCAAAGCCCATCTCCAATTTTATGTCACAAAATATGATAAAAAAAACATATTTTGTAAGGTGTATACACTGTGATGTCGGGTGTAACTGGAGGATACAAGCTCCATACTTACAACGGAAGATGTTGTGGGAAGTCATAGGGTTCAATGGCCAGCACACATATACAATGAGCTTATTGACACAAGACCATAAATATTTAAATTTAGATGACATATGCTCTTATGTTAAGCTTTTGGTAAAAAAATATCCAATGATACTCGTTTTAGTGTTAGTGGCATTCATCTTAAATAAATTTGGTTATATTTCATCTTACTACAAGTCATGGATTGCCAAAAAGAAAGCAATGAGATTGTTGTATGGTGATTGAGATCAGTTATATAATGAGCTATCACCTCTGCTGCAAGCAATAGATTTTTCATCCCTAGAACTATTATAAGATCTTATACTCTTCCTACAGCCATGCATCACAGAGAAGTTATCTCTTGAAAGAGAGTTTTTAGTTGCTTGTTTTGGGCTTTGAAGTAATCTCTTGAAGGGTTATGATTTTGCAAAAAAAATGATTCAAGTCAATGAGACTTTTTTTGTACGAGGTATATAAATATGCCATGATGATAGTTGTTGCACACGACGATGACAGAAATATTTACTCTTCCATTTATATTCTGATGTTGTCACTCAAGATGAGATTTGTATCATATCAGACCATTCGACTAGTTTGTTAGCGATAATTTCAAGATTGAGAAGTAGATGGACGTCTCCTCATACATATCTGGCATATTGTATACTTTTTATTACCTCAATGTTATGAAAAAGGTTTAAGAATAAAAAGATCAAAAAAGAGATTATCAACATGGATAAGTAATACATTTTTTTCATTAATTATTTATTCTTTATTATGTTTTTCATTTTGTATTCTTAAATCCTTTTTTTTTTGTTACGCTTTACTATAATCACACTTTCGTGTATGACTAGAAAATTTGAGAAGATATGGAGAAGATATTTATAATTTCATAATTGAAATCTCTAGGGAAAGATGGTCACAATCATTTGATGATCAAGGTCAACGTTACGACCATATGACAACCAACCTTGTTGAATGTATAAACTTAGTGCTTAAAGGAACTCGACATCTTCTTATAGCAAGTACTATTAGGGAGACTTACTTCAGGCTGGGTAAAATTTGGACAAACAAAAGTGCATAAATAAATGTTATGATCAACGAAGGGAAAATTTGGGCTCCAGATTTGGAGAAGGCAATGCAAAAAAATCAATGTTTGTTCATAATTTTGCTAGACTTGATTTTGATTACGTTGTCCAAGCACTTGTTCGACCACATGAGGGAGGCAATTCTTCCATATACTCTGGTAATCTAAATAGAAGATGGTGTGATTGCAATCGAATTCAAGCTTTTATATTCCCATGTGCTTGATTGCGATTGATTTCAAGCTTTTAGATTCCCATATGCTCACGCTATCACTGCATGTTTGCACGTTAATATTGACCCATACTCTTATACTAATGATTGTTACAGCCTACACACTGTGCGTAACATATACAGTTGTAAGTTTAGGTATCTCTCAAACGATATTTATTGGCCTACACCAATTATTTCTAAAGAATAGTTACCAAATTTAGAATTGTGTAGGAAGTTGAAGGGTCGACCTGAATTTAATCAAATTCATACTGATATGGATAATGTTGAAACATTTTAATATTTCGATATAACAAATTAAGTTAAATGGATTTTAAGATTTTCCAAATGATTTTCTAAGTATATTCGATATAACTATTCGAATATCAAAACATTACTCCAAATATTTCAAAAATCATTTTTGATCCTTACTTAAGTGTAAAATTAAGTTTTAATCATAAAACAATTTCAAAATAATTTTACAAAGTATTTCGAACCAATTCAAAGCCAAAAATTCCAGATTGCTCAGAGGGAACCGATTCCCCCCCCCCCCCATAGGAGGAACCGATTCCCCCCTGAATGGTTTGGCTCCGAGATTTCCAGAATGCTCGGAGGGAACCGATTCCCCCCAAGGGGGTACCGATTCCCCCCTGTTCAACGGTCGAAATATTTGAATTTTACACTTAGGGAACCGATTCCCTATGAGAGGGAACCGATTCCCCCCACGCTCCAAGCTGTTTTATTAAATGTTTTCACACTAAAACGGCTATAATATCTTCTCTAATCATCCCCAACGTTCAGAAGTGATCCAAGGTGTATTTAAGCAAGCTTAGAAGCCATTGATCAACAACAAGAAACATCAAGCAACTAGAATCAAGATAGAATCAAAGAGAAAGCATCAAACCTCAAGTTTGAGCATTTCAAGCCTATTTTCATTCAATATTCATTTTGCTTTCAAGAACACTTTTTGTGCTCAATTGTATTCATCTTTGAGTGTTCTTTTCTTTGTTCTAGAATTGTGCAAACATCTTACCTTGTGAGGTTTTCTTGTAAGTTTGTAAATTTGTAATATTCTCTTTGAGAAAAGAATGTTCTCAAGAGTTGGGGTATACTCTTGAGGGAATTGTAAGGTTATCTCTTTGGCCTCAAAAGAAAGAACAAATTAGTGAATTTGTTGGAAAATCCTTAGTGTGGATAGCTAAGGTAGTGGACGTAGACTTTGTTTGAGAAAGTCGAACCACTGTAAATCACTGTGCAATTACTTTCAATTTTCTGCAAAAGCTTCCACAAATTTTTTTATTGCCAATTCACCCCCCTCTTGGCCAATTTCGTCATTCGATTAACTCATCAATTGGCATCAGAGCCTAACTCATTTGAAGGTTTTATCGCCTCTTGAGTCGATTCGGGAAGAGTTATATCGATTATTAAAGTCATCAATGGCCTCCGCTTCAAACTTCGACTCCGGTCTCGATTCGATGCCCGTCAACAAGCCTCCTTTCTTCAATGGAGCTAACTACGCCTATTGGAAGAATAGAATGATGTACTTCATTCAAGCAAGTGACATGGGAGCATGGAATGCCGTAGAAGAAGGATACATTAAGCCTATCACTCATCCAAGGTTGTGGAGTGAAGGAGATACAAAAATGTTCCAGCTCAACTCCAAAGCCATCCATATTATCTTTTGTGCTCTTGGACCAGATGAATACGGAAGAGTTTCATCGTGTACAACCGCCAAAGAAATATGGGACAAGCTTCAAGTCACACATGAAGGTACCGATGAGGTAAAGAAATCAAAAATTAGTATTCTAACGCATAGCTATGAAAATTTCAGGATGAAACCAAATGAAGACATAAAAGCTATGACGGATAGATTTTCAACGATTGTCAATGGTCTCAAATCATATGGAGAAATCATCTCAAATGAAAATCTTGTGAGGAAGTTAGTCTACTCCCTCCCAAAATCATGGCAATCAAAGAAGAAGGCAATCATCGAGTCTAAGGACCTATCGTCCTTAACTCTTGAAGAACTTATCGGTTCACTCCTCACTCATGAGATGATGCTTGAAGATGAGGTGGACCTTGATAAAGTTGAAGAGACACCAAAGGAGAAGGAGAAGAAGAAAAACATTGGAGTTGCTCTCAAATCCACAAAAGATGAGAGTGGTTCTAATGATGACGATGATGACGAGGAAATGGCATTATTTGCCAAACGGTTCAGAAAAATGATGAGACCTTACCGAGGAAGAAAATTCAAACGAAATGAAGGCCTCAAAGATGAACCAAAAGAGAAGGACCCGATCATTTGCTATGAATGCAAAAAGCCAGGGCATGTCAAATATGATTGCCCACAATTGAAGAAGAAGGGTCAATCAAAGAATAAGCACAAGGCTCATGTGGCTACATGGAGCGATGAAGAAGGTTCCGATGAAGAAGAACAAGAAGTAGCAAACTTGTGCTTAATGGCATTTGGGGAAGATTCTAAGGTAACCTCTAACTCATCTGATTTTGATGATTTATCTTATGATGAGCTATTAGAGGAATATAATGGGTTGGCTTCGGATTATGAGAAATTATTTTTAAAATATAAAAATGATGTTTCAAAGTTGAAAAATGAAAATAAACTCATATCCAAAACCAACAATGATCTTGAAAGTAAAATCAAAGATTTGCAAATCAAACTAGAAGAGTTTGAAAAGAAAAATTTAGATTTGCAAAATTTACTTTCAAAGGTCAATGATGATCATCAAAAGAAAATTGATGATCTTAAAACTTCTTTTGATAAAGTTGGAACTAAACGTTTTGAAAAAGGAGAAAATTCAAAATCCAACTTTGTTAGAAAAGATTTTAGAAACTACAATCATAGATATCCTCAACGAACCTTAAATGGTAAAATCTTTAGAAGTATATGGGTTCCTAAAGGACTCATTACTACTAAAGATAAAGATATCCTACACAAATGGATACCTAAGGGAACTAGGATTTTGGAAACTAATGAATATGGACCCAAAAGAATTTGGGTACCAAAAATCAAAAATTAATCTATGTTTGTAGGGAAAGGAGCATTGCTACAAGGCACGGGAAACAAATTCAAATTCATGGTACCTTGATAGTGGATGCTCAAGACACATGACCGGAGACAAAAGCCGGTTCATAGAGCTTAACGTCAAAAATGGAGGAGAAGTGACTTTTGGTGATAATTCAAAAGGTCACATTGAAGGTATTGGTACAATAGGTAATACCTCTTCCATACAAATTAAAAATGTTTTATATGTGAATGGATTAAAGCATAATCTATTGAGTATTAGTCAATTATGCGATAAAGGAATCAATGTCTTATTTGAAATTAATGGTTGTAAAGTTATTGACATTGCATCTAATCGGATTATGCTTATTGGTCATAGAATAGGAAACATTTACATGGTGCATTTAGATTCTATTGATATGACTAATTTATGCCTAGTTGCTAAGGATGAGCATGATAGTTGGTTATGGCATAGGAGACTAGGTCATGCTAGTATGAGTGTTTTGCAACGGCTAATTCAAGGAGACTTAGTAAGAGGGTTGCCTAAGCTTAAATTTGATAATGATAAAATCTGTGATGCTTGTGCTAAAGGAAAACAAAAACGAGTTTCTTTTAAATCTATTAATGATGTATCAACTAGTAGAGTATTACAATTGATCCATTTAGATCTTTTTGGGCCAACTAGAACTACTAGCTTGGGAGGAAAACAATATGCATTTGTCTTGGTAGATGACTATTCTAGATACACTTGGGTTCTATTCTTAAGTACTAAAGATGAAGCATTAGAAAATTTCATCACATTTTCAAAAATAATCCAAAATGAAAAAGGTTACTCTATCACTAGTGTTAGAAGTGATCATGGAACTGAATTTGAAAATCTTGGATTTATTGAGTTTTGTAATTCTAATGGTATTAGCCACAATTTTTCAGCACCTAGAACCCCTCAACAAAATGGAGTTGTTGAGAGGAAAAATCGAACTTTAGAAGAAATGGCTAGAACCATGCTTTGTGAAAATAATTTGCCAAAATATTTTTGGGCGGAAGCCACAAATACCGCTTGTTATGTTGTGAATCGAGTAATGATTAGGCCAATTTTAAAGAAAACTCCATATGAAATTCTCAAAAATAAAAAGCCTAACATTAGCTATTTTCATCCTTTTGGATGTAAATGTTTTGTTTTAAACAACGGTAAAGAAAATCTTGGTAAATTTGATGCTAAAAGTGATGAAGGAATTTTTCTGGGTTATTCCTTAAATTCTAAAGCTTATCGTGTATTTAATAAAAGAACTTTAGTTGTAGAAGAGTCTATACATGTTGTTTTCGATGATAATCCCCTTCCGAGGAAGGATTCTTCTGTTAATGATGATGTAGGTATTGTACAAGCAAATGACGTTAGAAATGACGTTGGAGAATCATCATCAAAGGAAGAAACAAAAGATGAGGAAACTCATGATCCCCTCGAGAATCCAACCATTGAAGAAAGGGAAGTATCTTTTCCAAGAGAGTACAACTATGTCAAGGATGGTGAAATTATAGGTGATCCATCAAAAGGGGTAACTACTCGATCTTCTCTTAGAAATATCTGTAATTATGTTGCATTTATTTCATGCATAGAGCCTAAGAACATCAAAGAAGCATTAAAAGATGAACATTGGATTATGGCTATGCAAGAAGAATTAAATCAATTTGAGAGAAGTAAAGTATGGACATTAGTTGAAAGGCCTAGTAATAAATCTACTGTAGGTACTAGATGGGTTTTTAGAAATAAACTTGATGAAAGTGGTAATATAGTGAGAAACAAGGCTAGACTTGTTGCTCAAGGGTATACTCAAGAAGAGGGCATAGACTACGATGAAACATACGCTCCCGTAGCTAGGATGGAAGCAATTAGAATGTTATTGGCATTTGCATGTTTCAATGAATTTAAATTATATCAAATGGATGTTAAAAGTGCATTTTTAAATGGTTTTATAAAAGAAGAAGTGTACGTGGAACAACCTCCAGGTTTTGAAGATTCAAATTTTCCGGATCATGTTTTAAAATTGACAAAAGCTCTTTATGGTTTAAAACAAGCTCCTAGAGCTTGGTATGAAAGATTGTCAAATTTTTTAATTGAAAAAGGTTTTTTAAAAGGAAAGGTTGACACTACATTGTTTTTAAAGAGAAAAGGTAAAGATTTATTAGTAGTTCAAATTTATGTTGATGATATAATATTTGGTTCTACTAATGATGTTCTTTGTCAAGAATTTTCTAAGCTAATGCAAAGTGAGTTTGAGATGAGCATGATGGGGGAGCTCTCATTTTTCTTGGGACTCCAAATCAAGCAAAGAAAAGATGGCATCTTCATTAATCAAGCTAAGTACGTCAAAGATATGCTCAAGAAATTTGGACTGGAAAATGGGAAACCTCATAACACTCCAATGAGCTCTTCAACAAAGCTTGACTTAGATGAAGGAGGTAAATGTGTAGATGTTAAATTATATAGGTCAATGATTGGCTCTTTGCTTTATCTAACTGCAAGTAGACCGGACATTATGTTTAGTGTTTGCTTATGTGCTAGATTTCAATCATGTCCTAAGGAATCACATTTACTAGCTGTTAAGAGAATCTTTAGATACCTTAAGGACACTCCTAGTTTAGGACTTTGGTATCCTAGAGACTCTAGCTTTAGCTTGCATGCTTTTTCTGATGCGGATTATGGAGGATGCAAATTAGATAGGAAAAGCACCTCCGGTACTTGCCAATTCCTTGGAAATATGCTGATTTCTTGGTTTTCAAAGAAACAAAATTGTGTTGCCTTATCTACCACTGAAGCGGAATACATTTCAGCCGGTAGTTGCTGTGCACAAGTTTTATGGATGAAACAACAACTTTTTGATTATGGAATTGAAGTAGGTACCATTCCTATCAAGTGTGACAATACTAGTGCTATTTGTCTCACTAAAAATCCCATCCAACACTCTAGAACTAAGCACATTGAAATAAGACATCACTTCATTAGAGACCATGTCACTAAGGAAGATGTAGTTCTAGAATTTGTTGATACTTTGCACCAATTAGCGGATATCTTTACAAAACCCTTAGACAAGGAAAGATTTTGGACACTTAGGAGAGAATTAGGTTTGACCAACCTATCTTCACTTAGTGTTTAAAATAATTTTAGCACTTTTAATAAATCTTGAAAAATGCTTATAATAATAATTTTTGATTGCATTCTTGCTATTAGTTAGGGGGAGTTTGTGATTCTTAGTGAAAATTAATTTTATGTTCAAAAATCGATTAAAGATTAATTTAATTGTTTGAACATAATTAATTTTTGATATATGAGTTGCCAATACCACTAGAAAAGATTAATTTAGCATTTTGTGCTTAAAAAATCAGATTTTAGCATTTTGGTGCAGAGGGAATCGATCCCCCCCTGAGGGAACCGATTCCCCCTTTGAAGGGGAACCGATTCCCCCCACAGGGGAATCGATACCCCCTGGGGTTCTGTTAAAATCGACAGAACACCCCCAAAATCCCAAACCCTCATTTTCTTCTCTCTTCCGCCGTTCTTCACCTCCTACACCCTCAAATCTCCATTTTTGTCTCAAATCGACGATATTAATCGGAATTTACTTCATATATCATCTTCTAAACCTGTTGAAATCATTAAAGTCGTGCAAACAACATCTAAATCCCCTCAATCTTCATCTTTCAAGGTAATTTTTCTAAACTCTTTATTTCATTATTTTTGAACATAGGATTAGTTTTAATTAGTTCTAGGTTGAAATAGTAATCGGGCATTGATTATTTAGTAATTAGAAACTAGATGTTACAACTAATTTCATCAAAAAACACAAGAATTTTTCAAATTTTTTAATTTTCGAAATAAAAAAAAATTATTATTCAAATTATTGTGTTTTGATTAAATTATGTTGTTATTATGAAAACTATACATATATTGTTTCTCAAAAACATATTTTTTCAAAAGTTTCTCAAAAACTTTGCCCATTAGGATTGATTTAGAGAACCTTGAAATATTGAGGACTCAATTGAGTTTTGGGATTAATTGAGTTGCATACATTTGTTTTAAAATTGCAGGTTATTCTATCTATTCTGATTTCCTTCACCATGTCAAATCCTAAACGTCCTAGGTCTTCATCTAGTCGTTCTAGTCGTCAACCAAATCCACCTCCAAATCCTCCTTCTATTCCAATTTCTAATCCCAATCCCACTGATCCTAACTTGACTATTCAAAATTCGTGTTTTAATCATCCTGGGTCTAGAAATCACCGATTTTGGTATTATCAATATTTCGATTCTTACAAAATCCGGGAAGAACGTATTCCTTCTCGTCAAGCTATGTTAGCTATCGATTTTAAATATCTTCCCATTTTACAAGAATGGAAATTTGATAAACTATTTGATCTTGAACCCATCGTTTACCATCAACTTGTTCGTATATTCTACTCTAATGCCGTATGTGTTAAAAACCAAGCTGAAACCGAAACCATAGGAATTCGTTCCTACCTCCTAGGACAATTCTTATATATTGACCCAGCATATATAGCCAATACATTTGGATTAGATAATGATGGTATTTCGAATGAAAAACAAATTTTAGGTTCTCGTTATAAAAGAAGAGATAGTGCGAGTGTCTTAGACCTACATGAGCGTTTTCTTCATCTAATGATTTCTTGGTGGTTTCGACCATCCGGAGGTCGTTATTCTACTCTTAGAGCTTTGGATCTTTGGTGGTTACATTGTTTCGAAAACCGTATTAAAATTAACCTACCTCAGATTATTTTTGCTGAAATTGTTGAAACCGTAAATCTTGTTCCTAACAAGAAACACTGTTCATCTCTAGTTTACGGTTGCTTTTTGAGTAATCTGTTTTCCAAAGCTGGGCTTAGAGTCGGTCTAGATGCCGTTTTTCCTCTTAAGAAACAAATAAATCTTCTTTCTTTAACGAGAGCGGGATGGGTAAAGGACAAAGAAACCGGTGAATGGGTTCGATCTTCTACTCCGGGAGCTAGTTCTTCACAAGCTCCACCCGAAGCTGACGAAGATCCCGAGCTTGAGCAATTAATGCACGATATTGATGAAGCCGAAGATGAGCCTGATCAGCCCGAAGAGCAGCCCGAGGAGCAAACACAACAAACGCATCAAATGCCTCCATATTTTCAATCCTTTATGGAGACATTCGATTTTCGATACGCTACCATGGACTCGCGCTTTTCCTCTATAGAGTCTCATTTATCCACAATGGGAGCTCAACAATTAGAGATTCTTCGGGAGATGCGTGCAAACAATGAATCAACCAACGCTCGTATCAATGAACTCACACACGAGATGGCCGCTATGCGAGCCCGTTTTCCTCCTACCGATCCGGATGCTTAATTTTATGTTTATCTTTAAAACTTTGAACAAAATGAATATTGTTTCAACATTTTGAATTGTTTGATTTTGTGGATTGTTGGATTTTGGATTTATGAATGATGTGAACTTATATGTTTGGTGATTTATTCATTTTTGCATCATTTACATTATCATTAGCAATATGACCAATTTTGCCATATCACATTATTTATATTGATTTATGAAACTAATGGCTAACCTCTCTTTTGATTGTGATCTTAGCAGCTTAAGCTTATAATTAATAAATCAATTGGCTAAATGATTTTCAAAACCTTGTTTTACAATGTCTTTTTGATTTAACAAAAAGGGGGAGAAGAATAAGTGTTAAATGTTTTACATGATAAATTGAAGAAGTGTTAAAGTAAGGGGGAGTAATTTCAAAACTTGATTTCAAAAATCTTAAAATTACTAAAATGTTTTGTTATATCAAAAAGGGGGAGATTGTTGAAACATTTTAATATTTCGATATAACAAATTAAGTTAAATGGATTTTAAGATTTTCCAAATGATTTTCTAAGTATATTCGATATAACTATTCGAATATCAAAACATTACTCCAAATATTTCAAAAATCATTTTTGATCCTTACTTAAGTGTAAAATTAAGTTTTAATCATAAAACAATTTCAAAATAATTTTACAAAGTATTTCGAACCAATTCAAAGCCAAAAATTCCAGATTGCTCAGAGGGAACCGATTCCCCCCCATAGGAGGAACCGATTCCCCCCTGAATGGTTTGGCTCCGAGATTTCCAGAATGCTCGGAGGGAACCGATTCCCCCCAAGGGGGTACCGATTCCCCCCCTGTTCAACGGTCGAAATATTTGAATTTTACACTTAGGGAACCGATTCCCTATGAGAGGGAACCGATTCCCCCCACGCTCCAAGCTGTTTTATTAAATGTTTTCACACTAAAACGGCTATAATATCTTCTCTAATCATCCCCAACGTTCAGAAGTGATCCAAGGTGTATTTAAGCAAGCTTAGAAGCCATTGATCAACAACAAGAAACATCAAGCAACTAGAATCAAGAGAGAATCAAAGAGAAAGCATCAAACCTCAAGTTTGAGCATTTCAAGCCTATTTTCATTCAATATTCATTTTGCTTTCAAGAACACTTTTTGTGCTCAATTGTATTCATCTTTGAGTGTTCTTTTCTTTGTTCTAGAATTGTGCAAACATCTTACCTTGTGAGGTTTTCTTGTAAGTTTGCAAATTTGTAATCTTCTCTTTGAGAAAAGAATGTTCTTAAGAGTTGGGGTATACTCTTGAGGGAATTGTAAGGTTATCTCTTTGGCCTCAAAAGAAAGAACAAATTAGTGAATTTGTTGGAAAATCCTTAGTGTGGATAGCTAAGGTAGTGGACGTAGACTTTGTTTGAGAAAGTCGAACCACTGTAAATCGCTGTGCAATTACTTTCTATTTTCTGCAAAAGCTTCCACAAATTTTTTTATTGCCAATTCACCCCCCTCTTGGCCAATTTCGTCATTCGATTAACTCATCAGATGATTTTCAAAAAGAGCAAGGTATTCTAAAGCTTTGTGGCCACTGTAGAGGTGAAGACCCCAACAGAAAGCATTGTCTGCATCTCCCTAAATATCGACATGGACGATAAAACCTTCATAATTGTGTTTAGTTCATGTTTTTGTTGTATTTTTTTAACTGCATTTATATGTTTCGAATTGTTCTTTTTTATGCATGTGTATGTATTTTCAACATCCTTATTTTCAACTTCCACTTTAGTTCATATATAATTCCAAACTATTTATAAACAAATTCACTTAATACAATCATTACTTAATTAATAAAAACAAATTCATACATATATTTAAACCATAAAAATTAACATTTTTTATATATTATTTTTATTTTTAGTAATCTCTACAATTTGTTTACTACATCAAATTAATAAGTCTTCATATTTGTCTTTCATCTTTTTCTTCTCCTCAAATTTCATGCTATTATTTTTATTCTTTTCTTCTCTCTCTAAAAGTCGTTTGCTACGTCAAATTGGTAAGTCTTTAATACATCTTCTTATTATTCTCAATTTTCATTGTCTTTTTATTTTTTCTTCAACTTTTGTCCCTTACTTATTTTCCTCAACTATCGACATAACTGTCTGCTTTACTCACTCCTCATCTGAAGAGGAGCTTGAATCTAAATCATCATAGTCCGAGTCATATAACCCATCATCAATTCACTCCTTTTTATACAAAAAAAAAACCAATACGATTGTTAGAACTCGTCATGCCCACATGACGAGTTACAATGGAATTTAAAATTATTTTGTTCGTTGCCTAATGTTCAAGTAATGACTATAAATTTGAAATTCAAAAGGAACGCGTCACACTCACATGAAAAGTTTTATTTCTTAAAAAAATAAAATTTTTAATTAAAAATATTATTTAATATATTTTAATGGAACTCATTACATGAACATTAGAAAATATATTAAAAATTTTAACTATACAAGACGTCGAAACCAACAAACCTAGATCCATTAAAAAATAATATTTAGGCAAACTCGTCATGAAGGCATGACGAATTTGCCCTACACTGTAACAAATTTCATATATTGCAAAATAATGTTGAAATTGACTTATTGGACCAAATAAATAATCTCTTTGGATTATTGGCTCAATTTTACCCATATTGAAGATTAAAAATAAATTTACTTTTATTATAATTATTAGTTCATAAACAAATAATAGAATAAACAAAAATTAGGGAATGAACCAAAAGTTTTTAAATAAAAATAATAAATAAACTTGATATTACAAAAATAATATATATATTTAAAAATAGGTAAAAGAGTACTTGTTACCCGTGTACTTTTCTGAAAAAATCAATGTGGTCCTCGATTTTTTTTTGCAGTCAATATAACCCTCAAATTTTGAAAAAGAACCAAGTGTTGTCATTTGACCAACAATTTCAGTCGTTGACAATTACAATATTGATGTGACATTTTACGATATTGACGCCACAGTTCACAGTGTTGACGTGATAGTCTGCAATTGTTGTGATGTGGTAGATGGACTAAATTGGTTTATTTTTAAGTTCGAGAGGCAAATTTATTTTTTTTAAAGTTTAATTAGTTTTTAAAAAAATAAAAATATTAAAAATACTACAAATATATGTTAAGCGCTTTAGTCTCTTGATTTTTATTTCCAACCCTTCTTAAAATTTGGTTCTTTCACTTAAGCATTTTGTTTTTATCACTGTTTGTATTATTATTATTATTTTGGAACACATAATAATATTAGGAAGTATGGTAGAGCATAGATATTTTAGAGTTAGTTGTAAATTTTGATATAATTAAAGAAAATTTTGGTATTAGTCTATTGTGACATTAAAAAAAGATATTTGTAAATTAATAAATTTACGATTAAAACAATATAAATTTGATTGGACGAGAATTATTTGTAATGCAATATAAATAATTGTTGAGAACTCATTTTATCTGTACTATTATGGAGGTTTTACTCTTATTTTCAAATGATGTATTCTTTATTTTTGTATGTTTAATATTTTATTTTTTTTACTTTTTACTCATGTTTAATTTTTCTTAATTTTATAGTAAATATTTAATAATTTTAATTTTTTATTTATATTTTTATTTAACAAATATTACTAATAATTAATGGTGTTTTTTGAAAATCATATAAGTTATTGAACTTAAAAAAAAATAATTTGACGCTCGAACTTGAAAAAAAATCAATTTAATTCATCTAATACGTCATCAGTCACGTCACCAGCAACCGTAAACCACCATATTAGTCTTGTGGATTGTCATATTAACATCGCAAAGTGTTACATCAACATTATAACAATTAATTACGAAAATCGTTAGTCAGAGACCACATTAAATTTTTTTTCCTAATTTCCAGAGTCATTGAGTATAAAATAAATTCGATAAACACGTTAATTTTTTTAAAAAAAGTATAGGACCTCTTGTACTATTTTACTTTAAATATATTAATATATATTGCATTAAGTTTGATATTAGAAAGGAATATTAATTGTTAAAAAGAAAGGGTAAATGAAGTGGGAAAGGATTTAGTCAATTGGGGTGCCAAATTTAGTAGAAACAAGCTCACAGTAAACTAAATATAAAATACCCGCAATCGGAAACAACGCACGTTTTAACCATTCCACCTTCAACGAGTCAAGGGCAACCGATTCAATCATCAACCGTCCATTGTTTTTAACCATTCCACCTTCCCTTTTTTGGTTTAAATTGCTGAGCCTCATTTTCGCGTTCAGCTTGATACGCAGATCGACAGAAACCTCTAAAGCCTGAATAAATCAAAGCGACCCCCAAAATAATAAGTTTATAGTTTTTTTTTCGATTCGTTTTCTTTTTCTTATTGAATTCTCTCTCTCTCTCTTTGATTTTCCTTCCCTCCACTCGCCATCGCTATTCTCATCGTTTATACCTTCGGATTTTTTCTCACCGCTCTGTTTGGTTGACCGGGGATTGATGTTCTTTCATTGGACATGTTTGTGAGTTTCAAAATGACAAGGGATTGATTTTTTCCGTTTCCGGAGGTTGATTTTCCCGGGAAATTTTGCCTCCTTTTTCCACCTCCTTCTCTCAACTTCCGCGGTGAGTTTCATTCTTCCTATTCCCTCGGTCCTCTGTTTCGTAGAAATTTTCTTTTCTGTAAGATTTCCCTTTTTTAATGTTGATCGAAAACTACCAAAATAATGAATGTTATTAAGATATTTATCTTATTGCCTGGAAGATTTATGTATAAAACAAAGGAACTTTATATCTTTCATTTTTTTTTGGGTTGTTTTATCGTTTATTTCAGGAACTTTTCTATGTGATTGAATGATCCAGGAGGAATTTATATAGCTGGTTGCTGGAGTCAGAAATGAAAGGAAGGAAAATTTAAGAGGATCTGCATTGTTCAAGAGAGAATCAGAATTTTAATTTTTTTCATTATTTAGCGTAGATTTTTTTTTTTAACTTTTAGTAAATAACTAGGTTGCTTGAATTTGAATGAATATATTGCCACATGGAGTCAGAAATATTTTCGCCTCCAAGAGATTTGGTAAAATGTTGTAATTGCAGTTGTACTACCTGTGCTTTGATTGGTGCTGGTTCGAATGCCTGGTTTCGGTCTGTGAAGCGAAAATATGATGAGTTTGAGACTGGAAACAGCTTTTTTGTTCTGGGGCTTGATCTTTATTCCAATGCCCGAGTCCAAATTGAGAATGAATGTGCTGCTTTGCGGGAGACTGTCAGCAGCCAACAAGCAACAATACAGGATTTGTTTTCTGAATTGGAGGAAGAGAGAAGCGCCTCATCTTCAGCCGCAACTGAGGCCATGTCAATGATATTGAAGTTGCAGAGGGAGAAGGCAGAGATTGAAATGGAGGCCAGACAATTCAAGCGTTTTGCCGAGGAGAAAATGTCGCATGACCAGCAGGAGATAGAGGTTTTGGAGGATCTGTTGTATAAAAGAGAGCAGATTATTCAAGCTTTAACCTGTGAAGCACAGGCATACAAGCATAGGATGTTGAGTTATGGATTTACAGAGGAAGAGGTTGAAGGTGAGAAGGATGGACAGACGTGGCAGCCGAGTGTGGCTGAGGACTTCGAGGACGAAGCTGATCTTCCTGCATATGATTATCCTCCTCTAAAGTGCAATTTGAATGAGAATCCTGGTAATGATGTCGACGATGTTGAAGACATTGAAAAATATGCATTTGGTGAGACCCCTCGTGCTCGAGAACACTTGAGGAATCTGGAAGAAAGGATCTCCCAAATGGAGAGGAATCCCAGCGGCAGCCAGCTGGATGGAGAGATTCCTGGAACAAGGAATGTTTATGAGAAGGTGGTAGTCGGCCACTCTCCTAGGCGACCAAGACATTCAAGGAGGCATTCAGCTGATAGTACAAATTCGTTCTTTTCTAGGGAGATGGGTTCAGAGTTTATCAGTGATTCGCCAAGGTTTAACTTTGGCTCGCCCAGGTATAATACTAGCTTCAAGAAGATGGAGTTAGTTTCTGAAATGGACAAGATTTCTACCACACGAAGAATGGATAATGTTTCAGAAGTTGGAGATGATATGAATGACAGAGTTTATACAATTGATTCTGTCCATAATGGGATGCCATGTAATGGAACTGCTGAGCACAAACATGGACTTGGAATTTCTGATAACTATGCATCCACTCCAAGTGAGACATTCAATCAACCTGATGTTTGTGATCTTGATATCAAGAAGCTGTACATGAGACTTCAGAACCTTGAGGCTGATAGGGAATCAATGAGACAAGCACTGCTATCTATGCGAACTGACAAAGCACAGTTGGTATTATTGAAAGAAATAGCTCAACATTTGTGCAAGGAATTGTCACCAGGAAAACAAGTGGCTGTGAAGCCATCTGTTCTCGGAAGCCTCTTCAAGGTAATCTCTGTTTATGTGTTGTATTATGGTCGAGTTCTCTTATGACATTTTCATGTCTGTATCCTTTTCACTCTTGAATTTCATGTTGCTTTATTGCTGACAAGTGCAATATGGTTTAGTTTCACTATTCCGTCCACTTTATTCTGGTATTATTTTTGTTCCTGTATGTCAATCAACCGTTTCAGGTTCAAATTTGGGTTGTAATTTATCTGAAACACATCTTTTGAATGTTAATCTAATATTGTTGGAAGCATCATAAACATAATATTCTAATTAATTATCAATAGAGCTCTTCTGTTTTTCCCATTATCTTCACACCTTGTTTTTGTTTTGATATATTGCCTCAGTGCCACTTATTGTCTTTTGATGGTTTATTTATTTCTTTTTGTCAGTGGATTACGTCTTCTATTTCTTGGAGGCGAAGAGCTCGCCGAAGCAAGTAAGTAGAATAATTGTCATCTACGTAATGAATATATTAATGCATTTTACGACATAGTAAAGTTGAAATTAGTTATTCTGGTGCAACTGCAGCAGAAAGAAATGTAGTCTTTAACATTCATCATTTAAGGCCATAGCCTCTAATAGTTTGACCCTGAAACAATAGAGAGACAGATTTTCTGAGGGAACGTGTACTTGATATATTTTATGTTGGAAATTGATATCCTAGAGAAAGTTAATGCCGGCGTTAGAAAATCGTCGTTTATATCTTTAACTTTATAGGTACCTGTACGGATTGTCACCGAACAACACTGGCTTGCTAATGGTTTTGGACAAGGGCCCTCGACTTAGGCAGTGGAGATGCCTTTCAAGCACACAAGTGTGAAAGAATGTCACATTCTTTCACTCGAACATGTAGATGAAGCCCTATAACAATAACTGTGAATGCTGAATGGGTTTTTGATGAAGCTATCACGTGTTGGCTTAGCATCCAGTTTTTGACGGCAGCAGAGTTTGGTATATTGTGCAGTGTTCTTTTATTTGAGTTGGTTTTTGATTTCTTTTAATTTTTGGGGATTGAATACATGGTCGATGAGCAAACCGTGGATGGCTGTGAGCATATATTTTGTTGGGTTTCCGTTTGAGGTATTTTGGGCATAGGCTCTCTTTTATATTTCAGATTCATGTAATGCAGTTTTATCCTGTTTATAATTCAAGCTATTGGTTATTTCCTATGGATATTCTTGTTTTTAATTCAAGTTTTATTCCTACTCTCTTGGACTTGGTGGGCGGTTGCAGTGATCTCTCTTGTTTTTAATTCAAGTTTTATTTAGGTTCATAATAGGTCAGGTTCATAATAGGTCGGGTAATATCAGTTATTTACTAGGTTAATCTCGGGTTTGGGTTCATTTTAGTCGGATGCAGGTCATGTTCGATTATCATATTATCGGTTCAATTCGGGTTCATGTCATTCTCAAAATGGATGCATGTCAGGTTCATATCTGCAATTTCCACGTCTATCTTGGATCCAGGTAAACATCAGTTAAGATTTGAGTCGGTTTCATATTACCACCGCTCATGTCACAAATAATTTTGAATTGAGTCAATTTTAATCAATTTTTCTGTTCGGGTAAACTTTTTACTTCCCTGATTTTTTATATACAGTGGGTGGGCAGTCAAACTAGGAATAGAGGGGAAAATTGCCCAAAATCATTCAAACTTGAAAGAATCAAATTCGGACAGCTCAGTGGCTGAGGTATGTTCAAACCCTTGTAAGAATCAATCAAAGGAAAATCTTATGTCTGAAAAGGATATGTAAAGTCCCTAAACGGCTTAGTCTGAAAGCGGTGTTCAAACCCTGAAATGTTGTCGTTTTGGCAACTAACCTGCATACCCGACCCGGGACACTCATAGGATCCACATATTTCGAAGTTTATGCATAAATTGTAGGCTTGACCCTTCTGTTTTTTATATTTATTCAATTTAGTCCATTTTAACATGATTTAATTGTTGTTTTAGTCCTTTCAGTATCTGCTTATTTAATTTAATCCTATTTTGTATGAGTAATTGCATATTTAAGCTTTAGATTCTGGGTTTCGCTCGAACATGTCTTATTATATAGCTAAGGTTTAATAATTAGATCTCTAATTCATTAAATTAGCTAGCAATCGAGCTTAATAAGCTTAGCTTGTTTCAGTTAGGTCCTTAACTCATTAAATTTAATTAATAGTCAAGGCTGATAGGTTCAATTTCTTTTGATAAGGTCCTAAATTTGGTTAATAAGATTCTCTATTATATCTTGATTGACTTTAATCTGACCCTTGATCTAAAACTCATGAATTTGATTTTAGTGTCTTAATTGACTTCAATTCAATATTTGTAATAAGATTCCAAGTATCGAACATCTTAATATTTTTAATTCAATTTTAATCATGTTTATTGTTCTTCATTTTCTTAGTATCCTCATCTTCATAGCCATTTTCTTTTTCTCAGACAATATAACCTTTTTAAGATACTTGTTCATAGCATATAATCAATGACAATCATTTTAACGATCTTTTCAAAAATCCGACATTTTTAGCCATACCTAAAAATGCTTTCGGTGATAATTTTAATAGGACAAAAAAATAATTACTTTTCTTTAAATTAATTATTATAACCAAACAAATCATTACATCTTATCGTAAACGACAATTTCAACGATACAAACATAGACGTTAAATTATCATATTTATGTGCATTTTCATTAAGTCCATGAACTCATTGTTTCACAATTCAACAGATTTAATTGATAGCCAAATCAATTTTCTCTGTTTGTTTACTGAAAATATTTTTTGAAAAATATTTCACCAAAATATTTCTTACAGAAGATCAAACGTAAGTCAATTTTCATAAAATGCAAAGGAAATTTTGTTGATCATGAAATATTTTGTATTGACCAACCAATTTTCCTCCAACCAAACACTAAAACAAGGAAAATATTTTCCAGAAAATATTTACATGAAACAAACAGACCCCTAAAAACCAACAACGTTTAATTACACACAAAAACACATCTATTTTTGGCTAAGGATTATTCGCAGGCCGTTTCTCACATCAAAACACTCTTGCAATTAACAAAATGTAGCTGTAGCAGAATAAGTTTTAGAAAGGGCAAAACCAAACATTTCATATAAAACAAATAACATTAATAAATTACGCGGTCAAATATACCCCTCACCCCCCAGAGATGTGAGAGCATTATATAATGTCATACAGGGGTGAGAGACAATATATGAACCATCACAGTATTTCAACTCCTTTAGTAAACCAGAATTCAAATGAGGGGAAACAATAGCTTCAGGAACACCAAAGGAGTAGCCTATTATTTCTTGTGTATTTTCATCAGACGTGGCTTCGCTACTGCCGGCTATCTCACACAATGTCCCGAGAGCAGTATTTAACCCAACCGATGTATGCTCAGTTGTAAAGCTGAAGACAATCCATATAACATCAGGCAAAATTTTCATTGACTAATGCCACAGCTTTATATTCTTTTTTTTTCATTTATGCTCCACTTTTACCGTATGTTACCTGATTCTTAATTCTCCATTAAGTATTCATACTTATTTCAGACATATTCAGGCATGGATACAGGGACATTATCGTCTAAATATATGAAAATTTTAGAAGAAAATTGAACCTAACAATGTTGGATACATATCCAGTATCCAACACTCATCCTTAAGTTATGCAATGAGTTGATAACTTCAAGGTACTTTTATCTACTATGAAGAGAAAAAAAATGCTTCAGTAGGTTTAATTATCGATTACCTTGACTCCTGTAGCTAGCAGATTAATCTACATAATGAAGATCTATTATGTGCTTGGTTTTAAAAAGCGTAAAGCGCCCTAAAGCGCCTAGGGTCCTAGACGCCGAAGCGCTAAGCGCTAAGCGAAAGCGCTCGTTTTATGCACACGAAGCGCCAGAAAAGCCGAAATTCACAAAAAAATATAGAATATTTACAAATTAACGTATAAATACTTAAATATCAAAGTGTCAATGCATATATTCAAAACTTATAAGTACTTAAACCCCAAAATATAATTCTCAATTTACTTATAAGTTATAAATACTTAAATACTTATATACCATTAACCATACGACTATACGAGCATATTAATCTCAAAAGATGGTCTACACCAAAAGTAGTCTAAAGTGAGATGAACAAAAGTATTTTTCTAAACCCTCAATTCCTTATAACTAAAAATCCTCTAAATCGTCATCATCATCAACTCGGACAACACCATCTCCTTCATCACTAGACACTCCAATATCTTCTTCCATCTCATCTTCATCAACTAAGCATCTACGAGATGGTCTACTAGAGATAGGATTATGAGCAGGAGATTTTCCTTTATCATTCCGCGATGGTCCGGCTAATGAGATTTTCCTGATAATCTAATAGCCCGCTAAACCCTAAACAAGCCCAAAAATCGTATCTGCTAAAGCCAATAATCGTATCTTCTAAACTCGCGATTAAGCGCCGATTAGCGCTTTGCTAAAAGCACTGCAAAAGCGCTGATTACTACCGCTTAATGAATTCGTAGTGCTTTTGCTATGCTGAAGCGCCAGGGGCCTCGCTCGAGTTGCTTAGCGCTCGCGCTTTTTTAAACACAGATTATGTGACCTACACTACATCTATGAAGGAGGGGGACGGCAAAGGAGCCCCGTTTCCGGCACGGGGACGGCTGGGGTACGTTCCAGGGACGTCCCACAGTGGCAGCGTACGGCTGACCGAATTCGGAGACGGTCAATGCTTATCTGGGGACGTCCCCAGGGGTAATTTTGGTTTAAAGCAGTCTCGTTTTTACTTACACCATTTGCAGTGGCACCCTTCTCGCCCTGGTTTCTTCTACTTTGCTTTCAACAATGGCTCTCTCAAAACACGCCAAGGCTCTCACAAGCTCTCCATTAAAGCATCTCCAGCCATGCCTCCAGGAAAAACTGCCACAACCCCTTCACCGGAATTGCCTCCAATCGGTTCTTTCAAGGTTTGTGAAAAGAAAGAAAATAAATAAAAAGGAAGAAGCGGACGCGGGGGAGAAAGAAGAGTTAGAATATAAAGAATTTTTGGTATAATTGTCAATTGTTCCCTGAGCTTTCTAGGGCTTTCGAATATGTAAACAAGTTTTGCAGTATTTTTAAATTGGCCACTAAAATTAATTTAGGGATTTGGAGAAAAATTCTCAAATTTTAATTAGAGTTAAATTAAGGTGTTACACCAATTTTCCATGAATTATTGACTTTATTTATGATTTCTTACATCTATTTATAATTTTAAAAAAAATTATATGGCATACCCTGTAATTTTAGAAATTGTCGTTTCCCGTCCCCGTATCCATCCCCTGCTAAGATATCTGATAGAATGCAATAATTTGATCCAAGGAAATGAATGTATAGTAACCATACCTTGCTTCAAAGCGTTGCCCTTTAGAAGACATTTGAGCACATATGTTGCTGATAATCCAAGGGGGAATATATGAATCCTTGATTTCAATGCTATAACAAAGGCCACTAGATGAAATCGGAATGGAATGTCCATCTTTCAAGATGGATCCTTGGGGAACAGAAGCACCATGATCAGCCATTTTAATCTCCATGCATTTAACCTTAACATAAAAATGGACATAGAAACATATAAACCAGGTTATACAACAAGTGGCAAGAAACTACGATAAAGCTTTCTATATTAATCCTTATTTTATATGCCAAGAAAAATATTATATATATGCCAAACAGCTACTATTTAGAATCATCACGGGGAGTGACCAAATTATGTGATTGAATAAACAATTCAAACTTACAACCAACAAAAGCTAAGAAGAAACAAAAAGATTATTTCTGGCAATGTCACTGACCTCAGGGGCAGAAAGAGTAGCATGCTGAAAAGGAATAGGAGAATATAAGACAGGAACATCCACAGCATTCAGAAAGGTCAAGAAAGATCTAAAGACAAACAAACGGAAAATAGTCAGATATATTGGCAACCGGCAAGTCAATGCAGATAAAAGAGAAGTATCATCCCTTTCAACATGAGAATTCTTGAAGCCATATATCAGTTTACCAAACAAGCCTCAATTTTTTTAATTGGCGGAAGGAACTTACCTATAATTTAACAAAATCTCATACAAACCATGTACATTCTGATTTCCAACGAAAACCAGTAATGACTGGGGAGTATTATCAATATCAGAGAAGGAATTGGTGCGTCGAGTCTGCAGCAAATTCAACAGATCGGGGATAAATACTGAGCATAAGAAAAGTGAACAGATGTCCCAAATAATTGAGCAAAAGGGTGTAATCGTTACACCAAAGTTTTATTTCAGTTAGCATCCTCTTTAGTAAAACACAATCACGTAGGAGATGAAAGAAGTTTCTACGAGCTTTCAGTTGCAAGTGGAAATATTTCTATTTTCTTTTAAAATTGTCACAAGTCAAATAATACAGATTTTAACTTGTAATTGACGTAACCAACTTAGTGCATGCAGGAATAAAAAGGGAAAGAAAGATGAAAATGGAAGGACAAACAAGAATATAGCACATTTAGATCAAAACACTTGAATCTTTTAAAAGAAACGGATAACTAGTTTTTATCAAGAAGTTAACAATTCCGGAACAAAAGCAAGTGCAGCAACTCAACCAACCATCATACTGTCTGTCCGATTTTTTATGTTCCCAATATTGCACCAAAATGCATTCCATGGTCAAATACCAAGGCAATAACTCAATCAAAAGCCAAATTAAGACTATCAGCTCAAGATGTACATACCTGACCCAACTTGTGCTTCTCGATTTCTGAAAGCTCTAAGAGAACCTCAGTAGTCACATGTTCTACTTGAGAATGGCAAAGAGGCATAGAAAAAGAAACATCCTAGGAAACATAATTGAAAACCAGTAGAGGGAAAACGTCAGCATCTCACATTTAATAAAGCAAGAAAATTAATTAAAATGGTTATAAATGACCAGCATAGGAGTTAAATATAATTTCCAATTAAAACTACAGTTGATTTATACAACCTCTATACCTTCCAGATAAAAAATAAATAAATTACAGGGAGAATATCCCATTACTCGTATACCCTCTTCTACAGTCACAAGTTGGGTCGGCAACAGCTTGCATCAATTTTCAGACTTTAGAAATATTGAAACAAGTATTGCTTTGGTTAATATTGCTTTAACTATTACTATCAGTCCAGTATTTTATCGTTACAATATCACCAGGAAAACTGACCAAGTCCCATAGCTATAAAACCATAGCTAGATGTGTCAAAAAAGACATCTTGTGGTTCTCATTCTCCACCTCAGTATCACACTTATTAAGTTATGATGAATTGGATCAGTGTCATTAGATAAATTTTAATTGAATAAATCTGAAAATGAAATAAAAGGAGAATTTAGGATAAAGCATTTATATACTAGCATAATCACTTCCTTATACAAAATGCCAACAAGCTATATGCAAAGCATATTGCCACCATTGCAGTTAATATCATATTCATATGACCAGGATACAATTACAGAAAATCTCTAGAAGGCCGTGTAATACTTTTCATTAAATATGGTTTTCCACAGTTTATAGTAATCAGGATTAACATCACTACCCAATAGTTTAACTAGTTAAGAGTGGCGTCTTACTTGCTCCTTTAGTAATGACCTCAAACCTCTGGTTGACTGAGAGATATAAGCATGGTATGACCTTCTACTTCTTCCCGAGTCATCAGTAGCAGTGAACATCACCACAAAATGTGAAGTGCACACTAGAAAGTTTCAAACAAAATCATTACCAAGATTACAAGATATAGCTTATACTTTTAGACAGATAATGCAAGTGAGAATAATCCAACATAAAACTTAAAGCAGAATTTACAGTCGTGAAAAGAAGAAAAGACAAATTGAAATTGAGGAAACAAAGTAGGATTGAGGTCTTGGCGGATGGAGAGGGCATCGTATGTGTTCTTCAAAGAACTCAGTGGCCCATTGCAAATATTATCCTGATTAAGTATACACATAAGATGTGCAAGGTATTTAACAACAATGAGACAGAAGCAAAATAGAATTAAACAAAAAAAAATGCAAGCATTTCGAGGCGTGCAGTCATAGGTATGGTGTGCATTAAATAAAATATTGTGATGTTCTAATGACAAGAGAAAACATCATCCTCATAACTTGGTTCAATCAACAGTGCAAGAATATTGGAGCATGGTTTGAAAAGTGTTGCAGATAAGGAAAAAGTCATAAGCATGAAAAATATTTACCATAAAAGATGCTACAAACATTTTCCCGAAACATATAGTAAAGACTCCGAAATGATTCCTCCCATACCCCGACCCGCTTTCTTAAGAAATCCATTTCAGCTGGAGAACAAGTGACAACACCAGTTAAATAACTTCAGATAAGGGGAGAAATGGGGAAGCAATACTCTGGACGTGTGTTTTTGTTGGTGTACAAACTACAAACAAGAAGGATTGAGAGAGAATTCAACACAAAAGTTTCATTAAAGAAACCTCCATCTGCTGCTGCTGAGATCAGTACTGAAATGAGAGACGGTGGTAGGGTAGATTGAGGATAAATCCAAGAATGTAATGTATTAGAATTCAACACTTGGGAAGCCAGTCTGGTCTGAGAAGCACTGCTAATATTTTGGTCTTCAAAAGAACCAGAACGTGGTGTAAATTGAGGCATACCATTATATGTGCCAGACATCATTGACCTATGTAACCTGGAAACACAAAACAATGTTAAGCTTGTTATACACACACACACACACATATGCGCAAAATAAACAGGACTAAAAAATGAACATAGAGGTCATATCTCCAAGTAGAAGAAATATAACAAAAGTACATTAAGAAAAACAACAGGTTTATTCACCAATTCACCGAGGAGGAGGACACCAATCGCACATAAGTTTTCAGAGTAAAATCCAGAGGAATTTTCTTCCCCGTCACATTGTAATCAGAGCAGAAGTTCCCCTTTGAAAGATCATCAAATCTTTCAGAAGAGTCTGAAGGTAAGTTCGGGATTGCTTCACAAGCAGCTAGTCCTTTCAATGCTTTATCCTACAAAAGAACTGGTGGTTTATTAAGGGGAAAAATAATCCAAGTAATTGAAGCTTGAAGCTGCTAAAAGCATATACCATGTTAACAGTTGCCAAGCCTGATAACTTTTGGCCCCCTGATGAAAGCTCAGTAACACTGAGAAATGTACCCTGATTGCATTTTTCAAGTGTTCTATGGGCATTGGTCACATCATCTTCTTTTGGAACATCAACAGAAGCAACAAAACCCTCTGGACTGTAAAGCAACAATGTATAACCAATAAAATCAAACAACAAATCTAATTATTACATGACAGATATGTAGCACTAGAACTGACTGACATACCATGAAAGTTGTTTCCTTTTCTTGGCAGCCATACTTGAAAATGCAGATATTTTCTTTAGGCAGCTAGGTTGCTCAACTGAACTATTGTCCTGCTAAACAATAACATGATTGAACAAATCAATGAACTATTTATCACGTTATTACTAGTAAACTGCGTTAAGATGTTTCTATTAAATTCATATTCTGGAAATATAACCTTCGAATTTTCTTTTCCTGAAGGCAGTTTGAACCTTGGTTTCTTGGAAGGAAATACTTCATTCATACGAATGTCAATATATCTTGGATTCCTTTGTGGATCTGGTTTTTTGAGTCCATTCTCCATATCACTACCACAACCAATGGATAAAAACAAACTTTTAATATGCTTGCAACTTAATAATAAGTAAAAGGAACAGTAAATGAAGAGGCAAAACACTTGCCAAAAAAAGAAAAAGAGGAATAACAATACTTTACCTTGGGGCCAAAGATTTATGAACAAGCTCGGCAACATTTGTCATCTTTAACTGCTCCCCCTGTCAAATAAACACATTATAAAAGTATAAGACTAAAGTACAACTCCTCATAAAGTTAACTAAACTATTGTCTATTTAGCATCAATACTCCAAGTATTAAACCAAATAATGTAAAAGAAAGTATGGTTGAAAATTAAGAAAACGTGACAGAAAGGCACACAAGGTGAAAAGAGTAACTAACGGTCAGAGCTACGATTTAGTGGACTAAGGGAAAACTCAAAGCAGTGAGGTTTTCCGACAAATTACAAAAAAAAATGGAAAAAGCCATTGACTAGAAGAAGAAGAAACTAGAAACAAATAATACATTTATCTCTTTAAAAGGTACCCTTCTGCATTATCAAAACATCCTGACCCCATAAACAATTACAATGAACACAAACATATTCATAAACGATCATCAAAAGTGAAATACCCAATCCCAACAATGCTGGTAAAAGTTAGGAGGGAGGAAAACAATACTCTAAGTTCCGAAGGGGTCTTCCTTTTAACTGATGTTCCAATTTTGAGAGCATCCCCGCCAATTTGTTGCGGTGCAGAAGCTAAAGCACCAAGCGTAGCTACCTTTGCCATATTAGAGGCTCCACTCAAGCAGTATCGCAACTCCTTTACCTGAAACATCAATAGGACTACCAGAAATTGTGACGTTTTCTTCGTATTTGGGAGAACGGAACAGAAAACTCGCATTTTTCTATTGATAACAAAATAAGAAACAAATCAGAGTCTTACCACGGCGAAGAAATGCGTCAATAACGGATCAGAGAGAATCCAGGTATTCCCCAATCGATTAATAAACTAGGGTTTAGAAGGAAAAAAGTGGATGAAAGCGTAAGTGCAAGTCATGGACAGGGAGGGGGTGGGGGGAGAGGGAGAGAGAGAGAGTGCGGCAAAGTGGAAAGCTGGTTTATTTGTTTTTAAAAACAATTGGATTTTCCCTCCTACAACTGACGGTGTTATCAAATTCCCTATTTGTGCTCTTCCATAATTAAGGATAATATTGTTTAGGCTTAATTATAAAATAACTGTTAAAACTATATTGTTATTCTCAAATAGGTACTCAAACTTTTTTTAAATCATTTATGTGCCTAACATTACGAATGTTATCACTTTAGGTGTCTCGATTGTAACAATCAGTAAAAAAATTGTTAAATGACACGTGTCGTAATCTGATAAATTTGAAAATTTTATTTTAAAAATTTTAAAATATTATTATATTTGAAAAAAATAAACTGAACTTTTCTATTTTCCACAAAATACACCGCAATTCATAAAAATCTAATTTTCTATTTGATTGACGGTAAAGGGGTTATTGAAAGTGGAATCTAACAATTGACGGACGAGCTTCGACGATGAGATAATGGCGGTGGGTGGGTGGTACTGCGACAGAAGAGAAACACAAAGGAAAAGAAGATAAAGCGATGGTGCTACCCTTTGTCATCGATTATCATCGTTTGTTGCCGATTTGGGGTGGAATTAGAGATTTAGGGAGTTCAATTTTTTTGTATTCTAGATAAAAAAAAATGAGGTTTTTTCGAAAATTAAATATTTTTATTTTTAAAGAAAAATTTAAAATTACCATATTATGACATGTGTCACTTAACGGGTTTTTTAACGGTTATTACGACTGAGACACCTAAAGTGATAACGTTTGTAATGTCAGACCCCTGAATGATTAAAACAAAAATTGGACACTTTATTTGAGAAAAAGGGTATAATTTAAGCCTATCGTTTATTAAGGATGCTAATATTAATTGAAGGTAATTAAATGAAACAAAGTAATGTTTCTTGAGCTTAATATAAGTAACGCATTAACCAAACAATCAAACTATTAAGGGGAAAATGGAAACTATGTTTAACTTTAATAGATTGCTTTGAGTTCCCTTTAAAGCATCAGGCTCAAATCAGCCCTATCCAAAGAATTTGAAAATTTTTAACTGTTCATAAAAATTCTGCAAATACTCTCTAAAGAGTGCACGGCAGAAACTCGGCCATAAAGAGTGAAGCCCGTAGCATAATTAAGAATTTTAATATGACTAAATTCTCTTATATTCATATTTTGATCACGATCAAACAGATAATAATTAAGAATGTAAAAAGTATGATCTACATACAAGCTAAGAAACCTAGCCAAGTTGGAGACAGTTGAAGAATTTGGTCACCATGTTCCACCCCATTAAAAGCCAGCTTCGTCATTTGTGCATCGAACAAACTACCAGACGACGATCTGTCTATCACCCTGGCCGCCATGGATTCGTCACGATCATCTTCCCCTACCGCGTTCCAAGAAGAGGGTGATGGCGTCCATTATACGATTCTCCCCTCGATAACGAGTCATTCGCCGTGTGTCATTGCCCAGGCTCATGAACTCCTCTGATCTAGCATGGATAATCTTCGGCGACCTCAGATAGATTACCACAAGGTTAATTACCTTGCTTCTATTGCCGATTCGATTTCGAATAATATTATTATGCGACGATTTCTTGATCGTTAACAAAGAATCGCTAACCTTTAACGGAAAAGGCCTTGGAACCTGCATCAAAGATCTCCCTCTAATGGAGTGCTTGATTTCGCGAACTCTTCTTCTTCTTCTTAATATTATTAGGGCTTTAGAGAATACCACCATGGATTTATACATGTTATATTGATGATGTGGACGTAAGAAAGAGTCCAACCATCTACAAAGGGGAATGCTTAGAAAAAGGGTGATTTTCCCGATATATCACCGTTGAACAGTATATTTCTCGATCTAACACCCTTTGCAGAAAGGCGCGGCCCCTGCAACGCGCTTTACACTGATTTGGCGCCACGTGGGGTAAGGCGCCCCCTGCAGCGCGCCTTATGCTGACATGGTATACACGTGTGTAAAACGTGGCCCCGGGGGCGTGCCTTAGGCCACCTAGGAGTATAGCGCAGGGCAGGGGCAGCGCCTTACCTTTAACACAATTATTAGGCGCGGTGCAGGTACCGCATCTTGTAGCTCTTCCCGGCTATAAATACCCTTTCCCCGGGGTAACTCCTCACATCTCCTCTCGATTAGAAAAAAATTAATACAACAATCCAACAATCTTCTCATATTTAATTCAGAAGTTCGTGCGAGCTTTCGTTATAAGGTAATTTTGTGATAAATTTTTTTTATTATACTTATTGTTTATTATGATTATTTGAAAAAATATTATACTAATTGTTGTCAATTAATTTATGTGTTTGTAAAATTAGAAAGCGGGAATATACGTCGAAATAGTTTTGCGGTACAGGTAATAATATAAAATTATATTATTTAAATTATATACGTTTATCTGTAAAAAATTTATTGTGTTATATTTTCGTTCATATATTATTTATTTAATCAGCATTGTTTCAGTTGTTTTTTTTTGCAGATATAATATTGCCGCACTTTTAAACTCAAAGAATGGTGCGACTTTCAGCTATTGTTTATTATGATGGAGAAATTCGAGAAGATGAAATCGGCGTTGTTTTCGTATCAAATGAGCGTGTTAAAATATCATTGAAGAGAAACATAACTCTTGAGGAGCTGATAACGAAGATTTCGAGGAAGATTCATGTTGGAAGTAGTAGAAGAATGTCGTTGTTGCAGTACAGATTTCTAACATCATTATTGTCATTAACTTATACAGCGTTCGAACTTTTGAACAATGATAATGTTGAAATGATGGTTGAAGATCAAAGTAATTATTCAGACGCTGATATTGAGATGTATGCAAATTTTATTCAAGTGTGTGCTGTTCGGGGTCAATCATTTAGCTCTCACTATAGGTTGGCTGAACAAGTTGATCAAGTTGACAGCTGGACGACAGTAATGTGTAATGATTTTAATGTCATAATGGGGAGACATTCATCCGCAACTCCTTACGATATGTACCGAGGTGGGTCGACGAACAATCCGTATGGCAACATCGCGTCCAGTTCAAGAGGAAGGCATTCATCTGCAAATCCCTTTGACATTAATATGGAGATGTCATCGACGCAACAATCTGTGCAGTTTCCATTTGACACGATGGCAAGCTCCAGGGGGAGGCGTTCGACTGTGAGCTTTTTCGATCTGAATGTCGATATGCCTTCCAGTTCAAGGGGAAGGCGTGCAAGTAGTAGGTTCTTCGACCTAAATGTGGAGAGCATGGAGGAATTATCATCTCCACCAGAAGAACCGCTTCGTGAGCCTGGTGCGGATGGTGCTGAGACTGGATTATTCATTCACCTAGAATCACCGCAATTCAACTCCGATGATGATGATGATGTGGATGAAGTTCCAGCAAATTTGGCAAAAATTGACCCTCCAACACACATGTATGAAGCTGATTATAGTGCAATGTATGGGCCAGAATTTGTGGATATGCCTCATCTCGGTGACTATGGATATTACTCATCAATAAATATGGTAAGTTATACTTAGGCATGGAGTTTTCAAGCAAAAAAGAAGATGATAACTATAAAAAATTACAATATCTATAATTCTATTCAATCGAGAGTCGACCGCTCCACGACAGAAAAATATGTATGCTATTGTGCCCGACGCAAAAACGGATGCAATTGGATAGTTCGTGTATCGAAGAGGAAGAAGAAAAACAACAAATGGGAACTAACAGTATACAACGATCCTCACACATGTTGTACTGGAGGGGTCAACCAAGATCATCCTAACTTGGACTCTGAAGTGATATGCCAAGCCATCATGCCCAAGCTCTCATATAGTTGTTGCTGTGTTGATTTCAGCTATACAATCGCAGTATATATACACTGTCTCTTATAAAAAAGCTTGGTTGGCAAAACAAAATGACATTGCCAAACTTCATGGCAAATGGGATACATCTTACAACGAACTTCCAGGCTGGTTTAAACTGGTGCGGAGGTTGAATCCTGGGACAATTGTGGAATTTGAAACCTCCTATGCATACCATAATGATCGAGTTCTCCGCGATCGATGCCAATTCTACCAGGTTTTTTGGACTTACCCTCAGTGCGTTAATGTTGTCAAATACTGCAAACCTGTGGTCCAGATTGACGGGACTTTCTTGTATGGAAAATACAAGAAAGTTTTATTATTAGCAGTTGTCCAAGATGCCAATCGCAACATTCTTCCAATTGTTTTTTCTCTTGTCAAAGGAGAAGATACAGGTTCTTGGGCTTTTTTCCTCAGAAATTTACATGCACATGTTATCATGAGGGAAAAAATATGTGTTATTTCAGATCGCGGAGCTGGGATCAAAGCAGCAATGGATTCTTTGGGTCCAATGTGGCAACCAACCTTTGTCCAACATAGGTATTGTCTCTGACACATTGCTGTGAACTACCATGGAAGATACAAGAAGAATGATGAGCATCAATTACTTGTGCGCATGGGTAAGTGAAACTGATGTAGTTTGTTTTCTTTTGATCCTTTTGATCATGTTAGTAAGTTATACATTTTTTGATCAGGTTACGAACTACTTCCTCAAATCTTTGAATCAATGCTTCAAGATTTGCGGGCGAAAAACGAGGAAGGATACGATTACATCAGCCTCATCGATAAAGAAATGTGGACGAACGCATATGATGGTGGATATCGATACGGACACATGACGACCAACTTGACAGAGGCAATCAATTCAACCTTAAAGGGTGTACGTCACTTACCTGTAGCGGCTTTGGTAAAGACTACATATATTCGTTTGGGGGAACTTTTTGCGAAGCTCGAGGGACAAGCTAAAACCTGGATGCAAGGCGGTCATGTGTATCCCCCTAGATTAGTTGCAGATCTACATAAAAAATTGATTCATCAAATGGGATGTCTGTAACAAGTTTCTCTAGAAGACATAAAATGTTTCGTGTCACAGAGTTGTTGCGACCTCTTCAAGGGATTGAAGTTGTGTCATTAAGAGTAAATCTAAGGGATTTCAAGCTCTGAAATATCCATGCTCTCATGTGATAGCAGCTTGCTTGCATACACATCAAGACTATAACCATTTTGTGGATCACATATACCTACTATCTGAAGTTTTTAAGGTATACGAATTTGAGTTCCCCCCATAGGTAATGACAAAGACCCTGATGAGGTTCAAGATTGGCTTCCGATATTACAAAATCCGAGTTTATTGAGGGAGCGTGGTCGGCCAAAATCCAATCGAATTCATTGCGATATGGAAATTCAAGAAAGATCTAGACAAGTCAGAAGACGTGGCATTGTAGAAACCCAGGACACACTAGAAAAACATGTCCACTTCTGTTGTCACCAAGTAACAATTGAAGAGGGAATGATGTAGTTGTTTATCAATTAATAATTATTGTACTTTAATTTGCATTTACTTAAAGTTAATGTTATTCGATAACCGCTGATGAAGATTAAAAAAACAATACAATTATACGAGATTGGACATTGGCGTTATATTAACAAATAACTAATATTAACGATACAATAAGTATTAAATGGTAAATGATAACCAAATTACAATAACTAATATTAAATGGTAATAAAAAAAATTAAGCAAAATAAATTAACAAAAAGTCCAACAAATTTATCAAAATAAATTAAAATAAATCCAACCATATTAACGAATTAAAGTAAGTATTAAATGATAAATAAATAAAAAATTACAATAAAAAGTCCAATAAACAACTACAACAAAAAGTACTAAATACAAATATAATAAAAAAAACAAAATCTATTGATGCCTGCGACGCGAATGTGTTCCGCAGGGCGGTGGCTGTCGATCTCGAGGAGGATTTCTTCGTATCACTGGTTGTGACTCCTCGCTGTCATCATCATCATCGTCCTCGTCCTCGTCCTAAGCAGCTAAATTTTGTTGATGAGGAGGTGATGACGATGAAGCACCTCTATAGAATAAGGACCCTGGAGGTGTATGACTGACTATCCCACCGGCCTGTGAAAACTGGGAAAACGCATAAAACCTAGACATCGCTGAGTGTGAAAACTGTACAGGAGGTGTCTGTGCTGCGGCCATGGGTGATGAGGCTGAACCCGCCAAATATCCAGCATATGAACCCCAAGTCGGATTTGCAAACATAGACCCATAATAGCCTCCAGTATGGGTCATAAAACTCTGTAAAGATGGCGGCGACGGGGTCATAAAACCAGGTGAAGGCGGCGGCGGTGACATCTGGTAATGGAAAGGCGGTGACGGTATCATATATGGTTACGGTATGTAAGTCACTGCAGACGGTGGCTGCTGTGAAGATCCTGCTGGTGCAACTGATGATGAACTGGAAGCACCTGCTCTCCGTCCACGAGTTGGGGGACGATGGTGTTGTGTTGGTGAATGTCTCTGTCGACGTCGTGGAAAGGTTCGCCCTCGTGCATCCTCGGGAAGCATAAATGGTTTCCCGTTTATGTTGAACCACTCATAATAATCATCACCAACCGTCAAGTCATCAACATAAATGGGCTCTCTACAGGTAAGACGCCGATGTCGATCCTCCCACAACACGACCCACTCATGATGCCTCACCAGTCAATCTGTATCGGTCTTGCCGCGTCTATCTGTGGCATGCAAGTCGTCCATATTGCGAGGTGCTTCCGGAATTGGTTGAAAACAATCAAATTGTCGGAGCATGCGATCAGTGGAGTGCCACTCGACGGTCGCATAACATATCAAAGGGACCATCGCCATCCAAACATCTGATGGGGCCCTCAACTCAGGTGGGATCATCGTCCTCACATCATTATTAGAATATGACACCCATTCAAACTAAAACAAATATATATAATTTTATCAAAACAATAATCTAATTATATAACTATAATCTAAAATCGATTTTTAAACATTTAAATTCATACCTGTGTGCCAGCCTTGTGATCGATGAGCACCCTAATTTTTTCTAAATCATCAGGTAGCTCTTAATGATTTTTCCTATCAGTAAACCACCTATTCAAGAAAAAAAATTTATTATACGCTATATAAAATGATTAACATACGAAATCAATTTTATATTTACCTCAAGAGTAGCGGAAATAAGAATGGGTTCTTCACAAAGGAACATAAAAAGGGCAATCGATACCATGCCCAAGACTGCAACAGGAGAAGACATCCGCTGATAGCATTTCTCCTGTAGTCAGTGGCTCGACACATCTCCCTGTACAATAAAGCCAAAACTACCGAGCCCCAACTGAGTGATCCGGCCAGACGAAAGTCGACAATATGTCGCAACCACATACAGTGAACTTGGTTACGCGATTTGTCCGGCATCAACAACCCTCCTATCAGCTGCAATATGCATGCCCGTGCATACATTTTAACTTCATCATCTGACGCGTCCTCGCTCAACTCCCGAAAATTGACATATAACATTTAACGATATTCGAACCACCGTTAAAACTTTCCGGGACACGTCCTAGATTATCCCGACACAAATCAATCCAGGAACCTTGCGCGATCCCCGATATCACATCTCCATCCACCGGAAGCCCCAAGTGCATAGCAATATCCTCAAGTGTAATTGTGTGCTCTCCACACGGAAGATGAAATGTGTGGGTCTCCGGCCTCCACCGCTCTACTAAGGCAGAAATAAGGTATGGTTCTATCTTACAGTGACCCTGATATCTACCTATGTAACCGAATCCAGCCTCTACTAAATACGACAAGACACGGCTAGGTATCACTAACTTAAGATTCCTAATAAATGGATCTAATACACTGTAATTACAAAATTAATTTTTAATCTAATAATCATGCATTAAATAAATCAACAAATAATTACTAATAATTTAAATTAAATTAAAACGTTAAAATATTACCGTATCAGCAAAGTGCCGAGATATATGATTTACATCCAAGCGAAGTAGACCGTCTTCCATTTTATATATGCAAAAAAATTAATTAAATAAAATATTAAATAAATTAAATACTTAAATAAATTAAATAAAAAATATTAAAAATATAATAAAATATACCTTAGACAGAGATTATAAGAGTATTTGAGATAAGTTGAGAGAATTTGGTGTGATGAATATGATTAAGGATGAGGGTATTTATAGGGAGGGATTAGGGTGTGAAACGTCGGGGTAGGTAGGTAATTATACCTGGCGCGCCTTACTGACGCGTGGCAGATTCTGAGGTAAGGCGTGGCCCCTGCACCGCGCTATACCCCTGTACACACGTGTATATCATGTCAGCATAAGGTGCGCTGCAGGGGGCGCGTCTTACCCCACGTGGCGCCAAATCAGCGTAAAGCGCGTTGCAAGGGCCGTGCCTTTCTACAAAATGTGTTAGATCGGGAAATATAGTCTGAACGATGTTTGATCGGAAAATATATTGTTCAACGGTGCTATATCGGGAAAATTGACTAAAAAAAGCCAACAAATTAAACCGAGTCTCTGGATTTGAAACGGTCTGCGTGAGTCCTAAGGTAGAATCTGCCGGCTATGTTTTTGCTCAGAAAAGGTTGCCTGGTTGAACAATTAACAGCAAGGGGAAGACGACAGATTGGTCACTCAAGTCAAGGTCATTAATTTACCCAATTTCTTTTACGCTTTGATTATACATATTCCATACATGTCAACCAACTTTATTTTGTTCAACAATTTAAATGTAACACAGCCCCGGTCATACTTTTAAAAAGAGATATAAGTAAAAAAAACCCATAAATTGCACACCTAAAGAAATTGCTATCACTTTAATTATGGATGTATCGAGAGGAGGACGAGATAAAAAATTTAAACTTATATGTAATTAAGTATTTGTTTATATTTTTAATTAAATAATTTGTTTTTATTCTTCAAAATTTTATAAAGTTATTTTTTTTAATTGAAAATGTTACATCCATGACCGTACCAACCATGTTTAGTGTAAAAGCTTGGTCAATGAAATAAAGTTGATGAGGCTATTCTAGTAGTAGACAATAATAAATATATGGTTGGCCGGACAATCTATCATCAAATAATCTGATAATTGATGGTTACCTAATCAAGAATACATAATGTTTATCCTTGAATAAAAAATATGTTTAACAAATTTTATTATTAGCATCATATTATATTTTAAATTTTATATTTATTAAATAATTTAAGTACATCTAATATTTAATTTAAAGTAATGTATTATATATCAAACAGATTTGATAAATTAAATACAATACTTAATTATTATTATTATTATTATTATTATTTAGATAACACCAATAGCATAACAATAAAAATGTTAAAGGACGGCTAATTCTAAACCAGTAAGTTTATCCAATATAATCAAAGATTTTCAAATCATTAATATGTTATCATAAAATTTATTACTAGTAAGAAATTATTTTTAAAATAAAATATTGTAAAATAGAATCGACTTATTGATATGATTATCATCGTTACGAACAACTAAAATAAAATGAAAATATTAAATAAAAAAACCCTTAGTTATTAAATTTCAGTACTCTTAATAATATGAGCGAGAATGTGGTGGATGTATGAACCCCTCCGTCGAACGGTGACAATACGAAGAAGGTTCGTTTCAAGTATACCACCGACGTGAATAACCAAGATTCGAACATGCTGATCGACAGTCAAAAGGTGACTCCATCGACCTGTGCGGCAATCCTGGGCAGCAACCCTAGAAAGGAAACCAAGGTGGACGGAAAGTTTAAAGAAGACGAGGAAGACATTGATATATCGAAGGAAGACATTATCATGGGAACTCACAATGGGTTACCATCCATACAGTTTTCGGACAGAGCTTACAAACTAATGAAAGTGAGTATGGCTAGAACGGTTGTTTTGAAACTTTTGTGGATCACATTGGATAGAATGCTCTGAACAATAGGATCTATGCGATCTGGAAATTGTCCCAATCTTTCACACTCATGAACCTTGAGAATGACTATTTTCTCGCAAAGTTCCAATCGGAAGAGGATTATGAGAAGGTTTTAGCCGAAGGACTGTGGATCAACTTTCCCCGTCTCCTGGAATTCATGTACAAGAAATCGATCCTAACCAATATCGGTAAGCTTGTAGGGAAAGTAGTGAAATTGGATTTCCACAAAAATACTAGTAACAGAAGAAGATTCGATCAAGCGGCCATCTACGTGGATCAACCTTTGGTGTCTCGAGTGGTAATCGGAAACAAGATTCTAATTGTGGAATATGAAAATCTCACAATGATATGTTTCTCATGTGGAAGATTTAGCCATTCGAAGGAAGCGTGCCCGTTCTTTAATCAAAACCAGGATGGATGTAGGAACACAAGTAATTTCCAAGCCTAAGTCGGTCGACTAACTTGGAACCACGTCCCATGAGCATCTCTAATCATCAGAGAACGAATGATCCCGCCTCGCTGAAGGAAGAGCAGTGTGGCCCACGGATGATAGTCGAAAAACGACGTCGGCGACCACTGACAACGAAGACGAAAAATACGGAGCCAAACAAGAAAACTAATAACACCAGACCACGGTTCCAGGCGCTGACTGAGGATCTTTCCCCCAAAGGAAAATCGAAGCAACCTGTGGGAGATAATCTTGGCGAGATGCGTGGTGATACTAATGTTGACATTCTTCCCAGAAATACAAGGAATAAGCCGGAGTTACCTAAAAATACTAATACCAGGGCAACGGCTAAAGAACTAGGGAAAGAACTGGCCTCAAGATCGTAGCAAGCACCAAACACTTTTATCTAGTTCCAGAGAAACGGTAACAGCTCATGAGGCCCCACATTTGCAGGTGGCTAGTGTAACACCCCAATTTTTTCTCATATCAGAAACCCTAAAAATTGGGATTTTTCCTTAAATCCATAATTTTGAGTCGATGACTGTTTTGTAAGAGAAACAAAGTTTGGAGGTTACTTTGGAAGCCCTTGGGAATTATATGGACATCCTGTAATTTGCCCTATTTATTAAATTAACAATCCCTATCTTTGTTTTTAAAAATCTCGTGCGGTCGCCCTTAATTTTTCTTCTGGGTATACAACCTAAATAGTCCATTGACTATAGTACACCGTTTTAATGAGTTATTCGACTATCAAAAGTTATAAAATAGTAACTCGATTATTTTATGTGTTTCAAACTGATCCTTTTCCGTTAAATATTTAACGGTCATCCAAGTTAGCCGTTAACTTACTGACTTGACTATTTACGTGGCTGCCACGTTTCATTGGTGAGTTTAAAAGTCATTTTAAAATACCACATTTAGGTTTAAGAATTTAAAAAGTGTTAAACGAGTTGACCGGAAGTTTTGGGTAGATTAAGGTTTTCTCGTTTTTTAAAATTGGGTGTTTTGATTGAATTGAGTTTTAAAAATTAGGATTAAAGATGAATGGACGACAATTACGACAAAGAGGGGAAAAGGAAGCTCGCTATGGTATGAGGCTTCTTTCACTTATTTTTTTTCCCTTTACATATCACTTTTTTTATTCGATGTTATTGGGTGTACTGTTTATGTTAAAGTTGAGTTTTTATTGGTTTTTGACATTGCATTTAAGTTTTGATTTGTTTTTCACTCAATTTTGTCTTTATATGATTTCTAGGACTTCATTTATCAATTGTATATAGTCTTTTTAAAGTTAACTGCAAATTTTTAACATGTGATTGTGCATTGCTGATTGCATAATCTATTGATATTTTACAACTGGATTGAAATCTTAGTTATTAGAAATATTAGTCTGATTGTACACTGTTTATTTATTAATATGATTGTACATTGTTTTTTTAAGAAAGGACTGTACATTGTTGATTGCTATTTTTTGGTCCACTTTATCAACAAATGAATTATCTATTTTAATGTTGTCCCTCAGTTATTTTAATGTGTTGCAAAATAAAACATGTGATTAATTATTTATTTTTAACTTTTACATGTTTGCAATTCAGAAATGCATTCTGACTTCTTCACAACAATAATGCATCATGAAGGATGTTTTGTTGCAGACCATGTGTTTAGGTTTACTATTAAGTTCAATGAATTTTATGATTTCTGTAATACTGATTAAATGAGCATGTTAGAGCTTGATGATATGGTTCAACTGTTAGGATTTAGAGGCCTTGTTAAATTGTATTGGAAAAGAGAAGAGGAGGAATTGAGTGCGGAAACAATTAGACAGTTGAATACTGATCAGGGTGTACTTGATTTAATAGCTAACATGTATAGGGATCACTACCTTCACGTTAACCTTGTTGAACAACCATTGTTAATGAAAGAGAACATGTTGAGGTTAATGTTAGTGCACATCCTAACTTAGGACAAAATGAGTTTAATGAGGGACCAGGTGTATGACATACTAATTTAAACAAGAATTAGGACATGATGACTTCAATGGGGATTCTGTGTTTGGACATATTGAGATTAATGAATCAGATTATTCAAATGATTCCGACTTTATTTTAGTAAAGACTGATAATGATGTGAGTGATTGGATGGAGGAAACATGTACTCAGAATGTGAGAAATAGTCTTGATATGGAGTTTTATGGAATAGGAGGAACTGGAATTGATAACAGAGATGAAAATGAAATTGATAAGGATATTGGAAATCAGAATTCTGACTCGTTGCACAGTGTGCATGAGTCGAACTCGAATGGATCAAGATTTCCAGAATTCAATGATAGAGCTGACATGAGAAGACCCACATTTCAAACTGGTTTAGTCTTTGTTGATAATAAGATTTTAAAAGAAGCTATTTCTCAGTATACAAGACTGAATAAGTATAATGTGAAATTAAAATAATAATAATAATAATAGAAGACTTAAAGCCGAATGTAAACAAGGGTGTACATGGAAACTCTGGGCTTCACCAATGAATCCAAAAGATTTGTTACACACAACATGGCAGATTAAAACTTATGTAACTGAACACAATACACAAATGTGCTAGAGAACATATGAATAAACATATAACTGCCAAATGGTTGGCAAAAGAATACATCGATAAGTTTCTTGCAGACAATTGTTATTCAATCTCAGCTTTAATGCAAGATGTCAGTAAAGACCATAATAATATTGTGTCTCGGACTAAGTGTAACAGGGCAAGAAAAATTGCACTTGAACTAATTATGGGAAGTCATAAGTAGCAGTACACAAAAACATATGACTATCTTGCTGAGGTTAGGCATACCAATACAGGAACCACAACTATATGCTATTTAAATGAATGTTTATTTCAAAGGATGTATGTTTGCATACAAGCATGCAAAGATGGATTTAAAGGTGGATGCAGACAAATGATCAATCTTGATGGTTGTCACCTAAAATGGTACTATGGTGGGCACCTATTATCTACAATTGGAATAGATGCTGATGATTGTATCTATCCCATTGCATATGCTTGTGTTGAAAGTGAGTACTATGAATCTTGGGCTTGGTTTCTTGATATTTTGAAGAATGATTTGAATATTTCAATTTCTTTCCATGTTTCTTTCATGTCAGACAGACAAAAGGTACAAAATTTTTGAATTTTTTTTTAACTAAAATATTATTAGCACTTTACATACTTTATTTGCATTGACTAGTGGATGCCATTGCAGAAATTTTCCCAAATATTGAACACAAAACATGCGTTAGCCATTTATTCACCAATTTTAAGTCAATAGAAAGTAACAAGGGCAAATAACTCAAGGCTCTTCTCTGGAAAGCTACAAGATCAACAACTATTAAATATTTTAATGATACAATGGCAGAGATGAAGGCTATCTCAGCTCCTTCGTATGAATGATTGGCCAAGAAAGACCTTGCTCAATAAGAAACAAAAAAGTTTATACAAAATTAAAAAAAACAAGCAAATAACTGCAGATAATGCAAAGAGAAACCTATCCTTACAATGATGAAAGCAATAAGGACTAAGATAATGCAGAGGATAGCAAAGAAACAAGCAACAACTGATAAATATGTTGGCCCTTTATGTCACAAATTCAAAAAAGTTGGAGATTATGATTGAACTTTCTTATAGGTAAAGAACTTTACCCATTGTAAATTTATCATCATTGGATATTTATATTCTTCCATTTAACTGCAGATGTTGGACTAAAAATGCTGGTGGCCCGAAATATCAAGTTGAATATGGCCAAACCAATCAACAGGTTGTGGACATACATGCTTTGACTTGTACATGTAGGAGATGGGAGTTAACAGACATTCCATGTAACCATGTTCTGGCGGTGATGCTATTAGAGTATGCTCAAAGACCAATCATATGATGATTGTAATGATACATTTTATTTACCAATTTTATTGAATAAAGACATTGCCACTATTATTTTCAGTTATATTTTTGTGTTTAACATAAACTGAAAGATAATAAAGTCCATAAAATAACATTATTATTATTATTAAAAGATCTATAGTCAGTATTATTCTGGGCATGGACAATAATAATACGCTTAAGACTAACAAGTTATTGATTGATGACAATGAGTTGTCATTAACATAGAGGTGTCAGAATTGATACATGATGTAACATCCCAAAACAGGACTAGTGACTAAATTGTAAACTTTGAAAACTTTGTACTCAATTTTGAAACAAGTTAAAAGTTCAAGGACTTAAGTAGAGAATTTTTTTATGTTGGATTGATTAGCAAAGTTGGAAAGATGAGAGGGTATAATGGTCATTACCTAAGGAAGATTTTTATTTTCCTTATTAAAGGGTGTAAACACGTGGAGTAAGAGGGAAAGAAAGAAAACACTGGAGGCTTGGTCATCTTCTTCCTCCTGTGGCATCAATGGTAAGGTGAGTTGGATTCAACTTGATTGTTTCTTTAATTTTAAGGTTTGTTTTGATTCTTAGAGTGATAAGAAAGCTTAAGGGAAGTTTTAAATGGTTTAAAACTCAAAGATGAACAAGCTAGGAGATATTAAGTAAAAGAAGTTTTTAAGTGAATTATTGAAATACAAGGAGTTAATGGAATTTGAATTTGACTTGTCAATAGTCTAATTAAGAAGTTAGAAGTGATAGAAGTGAATTAAGAACATGTTGGAAATTTGGTAAGATTTTTAGTTTCAAGAATTATGATGAGTTATTGAAGATGATAATGTGTTATATGGATATAAGAATATTTGAATAAGTATAGTTAAGTTTCAAGGGTTAAAAGGAAGTTATGGAAGAAGAATTAAGTGAGTTTGGTAAGATTTTCGGGTTAAAGAAGTGTATTATAGGCTAGGGGTATCGGTATTGTTCATTCAGTACCAATACTTCAAAGAGAAAATAAGTGATTATTAAGGTATGAGTATCGATACTGGTTGAATGAGTAATGATACCATAAGGCATAAATTTATAAATTGTTCATGGGATATCGATACCTGGGAAGGTGCTATCGATACCAAGAGTACCGATACCATAAGGTCAGTATCGGTACCCATTTTTGAAATAAGGATTTTGAATGCAAAATGGGCATCAATACCCATGCTTGGTATTGATACCACAACTAGGGAAGTATCGGTATCATACCTTGGGTACCGATACTACTTCAAATGGAAAATAGAATTAAACCTTTCTTTTAACTTAAGAAATTAGAGATCGAAATATAATACTTAGAATGTATGATTATGTAGATATTGAGCACAAGCAAGTTCCAGAACGACTAAAAACCTATAATCGATCAAGAAAGAGAAATAAAGTCATAGAAGTAATTAGGATCAAGTGAAGCTAAGGTGAGTGCATATTAATGGCATATGATGTTTAATGGAAATAGGACTTGCGATGAGTCTATTTCCTATAATAGTATGCATGAAGTCATGGACATAAACATGTATTTGATATGAGTATATGTGTTATATGTGATTATATGTGTTACATGATTTATGTGAATATATGTTAATGTAATACATCTATGTGATATAATATATATGACAATAGGGATATAAGGAATTGTATGAACATGTGATATGTGACCATATATGCTAAATGATATATGAGATCATAAGAAAATGTTATATGAGCTATGTGATAACAGCTATGTAACCATATGAGAAGTGACATGAGATTATATGCATATGTGATATGAACATATGAATGTGTGATAACATAAATAATAAAGCCCATGTTATGTGTTATGAGAGCTAGGGGTATAGTTGGCATGCAAATAGTCGAGGGTTCTACATGGTCCTTCGAGACATATATGTAATCCTTTGGAACATATATGCGGTATTTCGGTACACTTATTTGGTTCATTGGAATATGTATATGGTTCTTAAGGAGTGGTCCTTCGGGATATATGTGTTATAAGTGGTCATTCGGGACATTTCTACGCGGTCTTTGGGACAAATTCTACGCGTCCCTAGTGGGAATTATATGAGTTGTGGTGACAACATATGTGCACAACATCTATGTACTCACATATCTTTAGTTCTCACATGTGTACATGGGCTAATAAAGAAATAAAATAAATAAACTTGATATGATGTTTTGTGTCTTCTTGTGAAATGATAAATGTATTATATGATGTATATGTTGTTATGATAAGAAAGGTATTATGTGAATCATATGATAGTTAAGAATGTTAAGTACAAGAATATGTGACTAAGAAATATGAATGAATATAATAAAGATAAGAAAATGAGGTAATGATGGAAATGATGGGTTATATATATGAATATATTTGATTATATGAAATATTATATGATTATTTGATATCATTTTTTGAAATGTTCATGCATTGTTAGGAGTTAGAGTTTATATTATAAGTTTTTATGCCTCACTAAGTCATCGACTTAGCATGTGAGTGTTTCACATGTAAGTTACGGAAAGTGAGAAGAGAAGCTAAAAGGAGCAAGACATGTTAGCCTCTTCTTCTGAAAATCAGATCAGAAAAGAGTTTTGAAACCTATGTATTTTATTATATGAAACATAGTTGGCATGTATTGTTAGATTTGAATTGTATATGCTTTGTAACCTTTATTTTGGAATAATATGAAGTTTATTTATATATATTAATAGGAAATCTTCATTATTTTGCATAAGTAAAGGTTTTGAAAGTTGATGTGACATCTCAGACTCTTATTCGGGTTGGATACGGGTTGGGGGTATTATATTTAATGGTATCAGAGCTAAGGTTTAGCCGATTCTAGGCTTAAATTGAAGTCAAAGGAGTTTTAAAATGTGTACATGCCAAGACGAAGTGAAAAGTTTCTGATCTGATAGAGTAAGGAGTGAGTTGTCTTGTTAATAGAGTATGATTAGTATGTTATATTAGAAGTATAATAATAAAAGTTTTGAAGTAAGCGAAAGGTGATAGACCTAATGGTGGTAGCAATTCACCTGCCCTGGCCAGGCAGGATGAAGAGCGGACACCTCATGAAGTACCTTATAAGATCAAAGGTTGTTTTCAGAAAGTTGAAAATATGTTAGAATAGCGTTAGTGGGTCTCTACTGTTTTGAATCGGAAAAGTTATATGAAGTAGTTTTTTTATTACGTGGATAAGATAGAATATGGTGTACAAGTGTCACCATAAGAACTTCAAAGATCAAATGATGTGGTAAGAATTTGTAGAAGAGTTCAAGAATAAGTGCATCAGTGACAAGTTTATAAGATAAATGAAACCAGATTTTATGAGTTTGAAACAAGGGAATAGTGCTATGTATAAGTAAGAATGTGGACATGATAAAGGTTTACATCTTAGATTGAAAGAGTTGGTGCTGGCTAACAAGGTTATGTGTTGGAAAGTGTATTGGAGTTAAAAGATTTGAAGATATTGTCAGGTTAAGCTAACCAAATATGAAGTGGATCTGGATATGGTTGGTTATTTTGATCATGTAAATGTAATATAGTGAAGGAGATGATGATTCATATGTTTGAGTAAAGCTAAGGATTGATAGAAAGGTTTAAGATGATAAAAGGGAATATGTTTATTGTGATTTGAACAATGATTTCATCAAGAATATGATTTATGAAAATAGGGTGAATTATCGGAGTTATGATGATGTAATAAAGATTGATAATTAGGGATAAATATAAACGATATGAAAAGAGTATAAGAGTATGAGGGAAAAGATATGACCTATGTTATAAGGAGATTTTGATTTATGGAAAATAAGGGAATAAAAAATGAAAAGGATGGAGTTTATAGGATCAGATATGATAAATGTTATGTTGAGGTATAGATTATAAGTTGATTATAAATAAGAAAGATTCGTCAGATGATGTGAAAGATTGTTTGATTCTGCAAAGTGTATGTCTTAATCATATATGATGAAGAATTAAGGTTATGTTTCTTGGTCAAGTAGATGTAGTCAGATAGATATGAAATTAATTATATGAATTAAGGAAGTTTAAGATACATTTGAATGATTATATTCTTTTTGATCAAGTTGTCAAGGATAAGCCTGTTATTTTTTTAATGATAATAGTAGAAAGATTTAGTTTCTGGGATAACGCAATTAGAAAAGGGCAAGATAAATCAATTGAACCAAGATCATGAATGGTAAGGATTGGGATTGCTATCTATATGATGAGTAACATTATATGGATATATAAGAACGAATGTAGATGAAGAACTGGGTAAGTAAAAAAGTAAGTTTATTAGCGGTAAACAAGAAAGAGAAAGTAAGGGAAGCAACATGAGAATATTAGAAGATATGTGTAGACATTGTACTTATCGATTTGTGCAGTGAAAATTTGAGGACGAATTTTCTTAAAGAATGGGAGATTTGTAACATCTCAAAGCAGAAGTAGTGACTAAATTGTAAATTTTAAAAACTGTATGCCCAATTTCGAAATAAGTTAAAAGTTTAGGGACTTAAGTAGAGAATTTTTTTATGTTGGATTGATTAGCAAAGTTGGAAAGATGAGAGAGTATAATGGTCATTACCTAAGGAAGATTTTTATTTTCCTTATTAAAGGGTGTAAACACGTAGAGTAAGAGGGAAAGAAAGAAAACTCTGGAGGCTTGGTAATCTTCTTCCTCTCGTGGCTTCAATGGTAAGGTGAGTTGGATTCAACTTGATTGTTTCTTTTAATTTTAAGGTTTCTTTTGATTCTTAGAGTGATAAGAAAGCTTAAGGGAAGTTTTAAATAGTTTAAAACTCAAAGATGAACAAGTTAGGAGAGATTAACTAAACGGAGTTTTTAACTGAATTATTGAAATAGAAGGAGTTAATGGATTTAAAAGTTGAATTTGACTTTTCAATGGTCTAATTAAGAAATTAGAAGTGATAGAAGTGAATTAAGAACATGTTGGAAATTTGGTAAGATTTTTAGTTTCAAGAATTATGATGAGTTATTTAAGATGATAATGTGTTAAATATATATAAGAAGATTTGAGTAAATATAGTTAAGTTTCAATGGTTAAAAGTTACAGAAGAAGAATTAAGTGAATTTGGTAAGATTTTCGGGTTAAAGAAGTGTATTCTGGGCTAGGGGTATTGGTATTGTTCATTCAGTACCGATACTTCAAAGAGAAAATAAGTGATTATTAAGGTATGGGTATCGATACTGGTTGAATGAGTATCGATACCATAAGGCATAAATTTATAAATTGTTCATGGGATATCGATACATGGGAAGGTAGTATCGATACCAAGAATACCGATACCATAAGGTCAGTATCGATACCCATTTTTGAAATAAGGATTTCGAATGCAAAATGGGTATCGATACCAGGCTTGGTATAGATACACAACTAGGGAAGTATCGGTACCATACCTTGGGTACCGATACTACTTCAAATGGAAAATAGAATTAAACATTTCTTTTAACTTAAGAAATTAGAGATCGAATTATAATAATTAGAATGTATGATTATGTAGATATTGGGCACAAGCAAGTTCCATAACAAATAAAAACCTATAATCGATCAAGAAAGAGAAATCAAGTCATAGAAGTAATTGGGATCAAGTGAGGCTAAGGTGAGTGCATATTAATGGCATATGATGTTTAATGGAAATAGGACTTGCGATGAGTCTATTTCCTATAATAGTATGCATGAAAGTCATGGACATGAGCATGTATTTTATATGAGTATATATGTTATATGTGATTATATGTGTTACATGATTTATGTGAATATATATTAATGTGATGCATCTATGTGATATGATATATATGATAATAGGGATATAAGGAATTGTATGAACATGTGATATGTGACCATATATGCTAAATGATATATGAGATCATAAGAAAATATTATATGAGCTATGTGATAACAGCTTTGTGACCATATGAGAAGTGACATGAGAGTATATGCATATGTGATATGAACATATGAATGTGTGATAACATAAATAATAATGCCCATGTTATGTGTTATGAGAGCTAGGGGTATAGTTGACATACCAAGAGTCGAGGGTTCTACATGGTCCTTCGGGACATATATGTAATCCTTTAGAACATATATACGGTACTTCGATACACTTATTTGGTCCATTGGAATATGTATATGGTTATTAAGGAGTGGTCATTCGGAACATATGTGTTATAAGTGGTCATTCGAGACATTTCTACGCGGTCCTTCGGGACAAATTCTACACGCCCCTTGTGGGAATTATACGAGCTGTGGTGACAGCATATGTGCACAACCTCTATGTACTCACATATCTTTAGTTCTCACATGTGTACATAGGCTAATAAAGAAATAAAATAAATAAACTTGATATGATGTTATGCGTCATCTTGTGAAATGATAAATGTATTATATGATGTATATGTTGTTATGATAAGAAAGATATTTTATGAATCATATGATAGTTAAGAATGTCAAGTACAAGAATATGTGACTAAGAAATATGAATGAATATAATAAAGATAAGAAAATGAGGTAATGATGGAAATGACAGGTTATATATATATGAATATATTTGATTATATGAAATATTATATGATTTTGTGATTTCATTTTATGAAATGTTCATGAATTGTTAGGAGTTAGAGTTTATATTATAAGTTTTTATGCCTCACTAAGTCATCGACTTAGTGTGTGAGTGTTTCACACGTAGGTTCCGGAAAGTGAGAAGAGAAGCTAAGAGGAGCAAGACAAGTTAGCCTTTTCTTTTTGAAAATCATATCAGAAAAGCGTTTTGAAACATATGTATTTTTTTATATGAAACATAGTTGGCATGTATTGTTAGATTTGAATTGTATATGCTCTGATAAGTTTTGTAACCTTTATTTTGGAATAATATGAAGTTTTTTTATATATTAATGAGAAATCTTCATTATTTTGCATAAGTAAAGGTTTTGAAAGTTGATGTGACATCTCAGACTTGTATTCGGGTCGGATATAGGTTGGGGATGTTACACATGATTATATTGTTAGAGAACAATATATTGGGTTGACCCACATTGATCATATGTCTTGGACTATTATGTGACGGTCATAACATTGCTCATGGTGATGACTATATGTATGATCCTCAGACTTGAGATCAATGCTATCCCAACATATATTGTTGTATGTTTTGATACAGTTAAACATGCTCCGTAACTGGTTGCACTATAAATACTACTATTTAATATATGTTGATATGTGTAATGGGGTGTGTATGATTAAGATATGATTTGTCCTTCCGACATAATAGGAAATATATCACAAACTACTTGATTGAGTGAGAGTAGAAATGCATGGTCATGCTCGATCGAATAAGTTTATATGAGATATTACAAATTATTCGTTAATTATTGTCTATTCTGGATATCAAGAAACAATAGATGGGTATACAACTATGACTATTCCAAGACTTGTGCCTATTCTAGATATAAAGGACAAAAGGATGTAATACATAAAAGAGTTAATCACAAAGATGATATGTCGAATCATAATTTCTTGTAACTTAGGTGACAATGATATATTGCTAGATGTCACTCATTGTATGTAATATTAGAATTGGTCTAATAATTACTACTAATATTACAAGAACCTACAAGGTCACAACCTAGGATTGAAATGGGAAAAGATGTACAATTTATTTTACGTTACTAAAATATATCTAGAGTTAATATATGTATATTTGATATACATACGATTTTAATTATCCTGAATATAGTAAGCAAATATTAAAAGAATGTAATTTCGATTACAACTCTTTTAATGGATATTTAATTCAGAATAATTAAATAAGAGTTTAAATAAACATTTAAGAATATAGTTTGGATTATAAGTTTTTTATGGATATTTAATCTGAATTAATTAAATAAAATTTTAATTAATTCAAAATAAAAAATCCCTAATATGTTAGGGTAACTCGGATATTTAAAGTGATGTAAGGCCTAACAGTCGTTTATTTTCAGCCGTTTTCTCAAAACTGTTTTTAGGAAAAATAAAATTTTACTCTCAATCGGGTGAACTGAGTAGAGGCCGAGATGTGTTTTCGTGGAGGCTTACGATTGAAATTGTTCGTGGTCACCATTAGTCGATGTTGTCTTTGTTGTTTTTAAGGAACCCACTATAAGTATTCGCATCATTTCCTCCCGATTTTGGTTTTTCGTACTTGGATCGCTGGTGAAACCGTCAAGTTTTGTTTTCGCTATGCCATGGGGTGCGCTGGCGGTCCCAACAGATGCTAATGTCAAATGAAAGGCTAGAGAATTTTGTTGATGCCTGTTACAACAAGACCACGTGATAACTTCGTAAAAATACTATATTTTAGGTCTTTTTACTTAAGTTATTGTTTGTCTAAAAGCCATTGTCATCACATTTTAGTTGCATTTAGGATATTTCATGCATGTGGTGGAAAAGTTTTACCTCGACTAGTTTTTTTTATAAAACTGTTGCTTCTGATGAGAAGGTTTTTGTGTTGGTTGTGATGATGAAGGTGATAGGAAATTACTGAGGAGGAAATTATTTGTCGAGACAAATTTTGTGCGAAGGCCAAAGAAACTTACGATGATGATTGTGAGGAATTTTTAGTCGCGATAAGTTTTATCTTGCAATTCTGACAGAGTACAATACAAAATTGTTGACTTCGCATGGCCAGCTATCCAACACACCTTACATGAACCTCTGCCCCTGCCAAGGATTTGAGACCACTGCCAATTGCCATATCATTCATAAAATGGGCATTAATTTATTTCAAGGGAACTAAACCCTAGAAATTCCCCACTATAAATAGCACATTATGCCCACCATTTATAGGATCCCACTCCCACTTACCCTGAAAGCTTTGGAAAAGACGATCACAACAACTTCTCTACCGTTTCCCTCTCGTCCTTCCTTGGTGTCATCCAGAGCTGGGCTTCGTCTTAGTAGCATCTAGGCCCTCGAGAGAAACTAGCGCGCTAGAGCAGTCATGGTGATGGTCTGATGTCACGACAATAGCTCTGTGTTTTAGAGTTTTCTTCTCCTCGTTCTTCATTTTTTATTTTTTAAGGGCTTGTACTTAATGAATATTTTGGGATGATTTTACCCACACTATGAATTGTTTTATTTGGTGTTGGAGATGTTTGGATGATATTTTATTTTATGTTTAATGGATGATTAAGTACACTTATTTTTATTGTTGTTTTGTTCACTGTTTTAATCTTATGTCTTAGCACTGTAAGAGCTTTTGAGAGATTGCGTGGTGCCTTGGCATAATATTCCTAGTCTTTGTAAGAGCTGTTGAGATATAGCCATTTTTCTAGGAGTTGTTATCTAATATCGAGAAAGTTAGGTTATATCTACGTGAATAAGGAAACTAATCATGGATGGTGAGCTTCTAATCCACCTTAGAGATAAGGAGATGGTTTCAAGCGACTAAAAGGGTATTACTCAATCGATAGGCTAAATCCACTCTTTACACTGAGAGATATTATCATGGCAATAGTTGTATTAGGTTCCTTACTAGAGATAACTTAGTAACTCTTTAGTAAATCCTGTCGGGCAGCATAGACACAACATACTTAGTTCATCCTAGGCATATAATAATTTCTCGTCGTAGCAAATCCAACCCAAGTGCTCCGTTAGAACTATGATTGTGTGAGATTATTAGTTTATATTCAGAACTTGAACATTTTTCACCTTAACAATTTTTATTTACTTACTCATGGAATTAATATTTTTCCTTAACATTTTTTATTTGTTTACTATTGCATATTTTTCTTGCCTTGACAAAAATTATCTGCCCACTTCACACAATTTTTACCTCAGCAAATTTTTTCTATATATTCATACCATCTGCCATAGCTCTTTCCTCGTGTGTTTATATAATTATATATTGGCGTTTAGGATTAGTTAGTGACACATATTCCTAGCTATATTAATCTTTAAAGAATTCTCCCAATCCCTGTTGAGATGATACTCACTCACTACTGTATTACTTGCATCGATTGTGTATACTTGCATAGATTTACATACCGCAACACACACATTTACACTCGATCAAGTTTTTGGCATCGTTGTCAGAAATTGGCAACTGCAGAAATTTTTAAAGTTTTGCCATAACAAGTTTTTCTTGCCAGTTTCTCGTTTTAGTTTTACATGTTTGTGTTCTTTGTTTCTTTTGTAGGTTTTTGTCGTTGCATGACCAGAAGAACTATTGGAAAACCACTATTACCTGTTAAACCTAAAATCGATCAATTTTTCAAACAAAGATGACATACTCAGTGTGCCAATATATAAATATATATTGATTACCAAATCATGCTGGTGACCCAGTGGATAAACATGTAGATCCAAATATCGCGGCAAATAATCTTCCTAGAAATGTTGCAAGACCACGATCTATGCGAGATCACTTAACCCCTATCCTTGATGATCTCAATCCTGGAATCGTGGCGCCAAAAATTCAAGCAGTCTATTTTGACCTCAAACTGGTGATGTTTAACATATTAAATTCAATCGATCAATTTAATGACTCGCCTAATAAAGATGCTAGGCAACATGTCTGTGCTTTTCTTGAAGTGTGTGACTCGTTTAGACAACAATGAGTACTTGAAGATGTGCTGAAGCTAAATTTATTCCCCCTATTCTTTGCATAACCAAGTAAGAGCTTAGCTTAGTGGGGTCCTATCCGACTCAATGAAGTCTTGGGTTGACTGGTGCAAAATTGTTTTGCTAAGGTACAATCCACCCAACATGCACACACAACTTTGCAATGACATAACATGTTTTCACCAGGGTGATGAAGAATCTATGTATGAGTGTTGGGACCGATATAAAAGTTTGCTTCGAAAATACACCAACCACGGATTCCACGACTGGATGTAAGTCATGATCTTCTATAACGGAGTCAACGCAACCATTCACATGATGTTATATGCCTTAGTAAATGGTATTTTACTTGATAAGTCACCCAAAAAAGCCTTTGATATCATTGATATGATAGCCAACAATGATTATAAATTCCCGTCTATAAGGCTTGGAATTGGAAAGAAAGTATCTAGAGTATTTGAACTTAATGCCAAAGATTATGTGTCTGCCCAACTTTCTACCATAACAAATATGTTAAAAATCTACAACGTTCCAATGAGGTAAAGGAAGTCAAAGCAACAAGCTCGGCATATATTTTTTACCGCAGCAACCACCATGAGAGTGAATGCCCAGAAAATCAGGAGTCTATCAATTTCATGGATAATTTCAATAAAAGTAACAATAACCCCTACTCTAACACCTACAATTCTGGATGACATCAGCATCTTAACTTTTCTTGAGGTAATCAAGCGGCTCACAACAACCATTATGGAAACTTAAATAGGCCACAACAAAATATTTTTGAACCTTCGAATTTTCAGCATCAACAGATGACATGGTAAAATATTAACAAAGGTTCAACATCTTCCTCAAATGCTAACTCCCTTGAAGCTTCTCTACAATAATTTATGGCTTCGATAAAATATTTCATGGCTTCAACAAAGGCCTTGATGCACGAACATAACAATTAAAAGTCAATGAACACTTTTGCAAAGTCAAACATCTTTATTTAAATGTCGAGTGGGACAAATTGCCACAACATTAAATGCTCGCCCACAAGGAAGTCTCCCTAGTGATACTGAGATCACTAAGCCTCATAGAAAGGAGAAATACAGTGCGCTTACATTGAGGAGCAGTACCCAGATTAATCAAGAAGATAAGTTTATGGGAAAGAAACAAGAAATTTCTATCCACGACATTGTACAAGAAGAATCTGAAGGTCAAGATGAACTTATTGAACAAGAAGAATTGTCTATGGAGCAGGACAAGGATGAGGGTTTAACCAATCATCCTACTAATGAAGGAAAATTTAATTTCATGGCAAACGTTTTACCTTTACTTATAGCAGCTGAAGTCAGACCCCCACCACATTTCCCTCAACAGTTGAAAAATTACAATGTTGCAATACAATTCAAAAAGTTTATTGATGTCCTTGATAAGTTCTATATCAATGTCTCACTACTCGAGGCCATTCATCAGATGTCTACCTATGCCAAATTTTTTAAAGAAATAGTCACAAAAAGAGAAAGGTGGAAAGACTGGAAAATGTTGCCATGCTGAAAAAATATTGTTCTACACTAAGTAAACTTCCTGAGAACTTTGTTATACCTTGTTCCATCGGTGAAAACTATATTGGAAGAACCCTATGTGACTTGAGATCAAATGTAAATATGATGCCCAAGTCCAAAGTTTTGAAGCTTGGAATGGGTAATGCTCGACCAACCACTGTGATCTTGCAACTAGTTGACCGATCACACGTTCGTCTCGAGGGAAGGATTAAAGATATCATCCTGAAAGTGGACAAGTTTGTCTTTCCAGCAGACTTCCTCATTCTAGACTGTGAGGATGATGACAATGCTCTTATTATTCTAAGGTGTCCCTTCTTAGCCAATGGGCGCATCTTAATAGATTGCGAGAAGGGATAGTTCACGATGAGGGTGGTCGATAGATTGTCACAATCAATGTCTTCAATAGTCTGAAATATATTGACGATTATAAAGAATGTCAATGCATTAAAGACATGGATTCAATGGAGGAATATGAAGTAGACATTTTTTCCATGGAAAATTGTTACATCTGGCAGAGTGTCACAATTTTTGCCAAGGCAAATTTTTTCAGAATGAGGCGTACAACAAAATTTTCCACGACAATTTTTTTGACTCATGCAAATGAAAGACTTATTGAAGATGAAGCAAGTGCGGAGATTGAGAAACATTTGTCAGAGTTGGAACAATCTAGCTTGCTTTAAGCTAGAATAAGTATGAGATTCGAACCCCTTGACTTTGATGAATTCATTCCTCCTAAACCTTCGTTGTAGCATGCACCTACCTTGGAACTTAAACCCTTGCCATCACACTTAAAATATGCTTATCTAGGTAGTGATGATACTTTTTTGGTTATTATATCTTCTAGTCTAACCCTCGAGCAAGAATGTAGTTTGTTGAATATTTTCCGCAGTATAAAAAAGCTCTCAGGTGGACAATGGCATACTTGAAGGGAATTGGTCCTACCATATGCATGTACAATATCCAGTTAGACGAATTCCACGATAATTCTGTAGAGCCCCAAAGGAGACTTAACCCTATAATAAAGAAAGTGGTGATGAAGAAAATCATGAAATGACTAGATGCTGGGGTGATCTATCCCATATCCAATAACTCTCGGTTAGTCTGGTTCAATGCTTGCAGAAGAAAGATGGTGTAACCGAGGTGAAAAATAAGGATGATGAGCTCTTGTCAACGAGGATAGTCACGGTTGGATGATTTACATGAACTACCAAAAATTGAACAAGGCAATGAAGAATGATCATTTCCCTTCCCATTCATCGATAAAATGCTTGATCATTTGGCGAGCAAGGCATTTTATTATATCCTCAACAGATATTTTGGGAATAATCAGATTGCCATAATACCAGAAGATCATGAGAATGCCACCTTCACTTACCCCATATGGCACATATGCCTTTGATAGGTGTATGTAATGCCCCAACAACTTTTCAGAGGTGTATGATAGTAATATTTTCAGACATGGTGGATGACTTTTTGGAAATCTTCATGGATAAATTTTATGTCTCGAGAAATTACTGATAGATTCCTCAGTAATTTATCTAAAGTGCTGAAGCGATGCGAGAAGGCCAACCTTGTTCTTAAATGGGAAAAATGTCACTTTATGGTAACAGAGGGAATTGTGTTGAGCCACAGACTTTCTCATTGCGGCATCGGAGTTGACAAGGCTAAGGTGAAAGTGATTGAGAAGCTGCCTCCACCCACCACTATGAAGGGCATATGGAGTTTCCTGGGACATGCGGGGTTCTATAGGCATTTCATCAAAGATTCTTCAAAGATTTATAAGCCTCTTTGTCTTTTTCTACAGCAAAATCAGTCATTTGTGTTCAATGACGAATGCTTCAGCGCATTTAAAGAGCTGAAAGAAAAACTTGTCATGACACCAATTGTAATTTCACCTTATTAGGATGCCCCTTTCGAGTTGATGTGCGATGCGAGTGACTATACAGTAGGAGCGATGCTAGGGTAAAGAAAAGGTAAAATCTTTCATGTCATTTATTATGCTAGTCATACCTTAAATGATGCACAAATTAACTATACCACCACCAAAAAAGAATTTCTTGTTATGGTATTCGCTTTTGATAAGTTTAGGGCATACCTTATAGGCACTAAGGTCATTGTGGACACTGATCACTCGACCATTAAATACTTAGAGAATAAAAAGAATGCCAAGCATAGACTTATTATATGAATACTCTTGTTGCAAGAATTTGATTTAGAGGTGAAGGATGGGAAGGGTACCGAGAACCAAGTAGCAATCACTTGTCTAGGATAGAGGGAAAAAAATTCCATGACATGAAAGAAATTTAGGAGGAATTCCCATATGAGAAAATATTATTTGTCACGGTAGCACCGTGGTATGTTGACATAGTTAATTTTCTTGTTAGTGGTATTACACCTCCAGATTTATCTTGTCAAGAAAGAAAAAAATTTAGACATGATGTGCGCCATTACTACTGGGATAAACCGTTCTTATTCAAGCAATATATCAATCAAATAATCCAGAGGTGCGTCTCCAAAAAAGAACATAAGCAGATCCTATTTCATTGCCATACATCCCCGTGTGGAGGGCATTTTGGTGGAGCGAGAACTATTACAAAGGTCCTACAATTTGACTTTTATTGGCCCACCTTGTTCAAAGATGCGTATGACTTCTATAAGTCATGTGATCATTACCAATACACCGGGAATATGTCGAAGATAAACGAGATGCCATGTCAAAATATTTTGGAAGTTGAACTATTCGATGTATGAGGGATCGATTTTATCAGACAATTCTCATCATCATTTGGCAATCTGTACATACTTTTGGATGTGGACTATGTGTCCAAATAGGTTGAGGTCATGGCAAAACCTAGAAATGACTCCAAGACCATACTAAAATTCTTAAACAAAAATATTTTCACGTATTTTGGAGCAGTAAGAGCAATTATCAGTAACGAGGGCACCCACTTTCACAACAAATTAATTGCCAATGTGTTACAATGATATATGGTGCACCATAAAATTGCCACGGTATATCATCCCCAGACCAATGGGCAGGCTTAAGTGTCCAACCGTGAAATCAAGTAAATACTTGAGAAGGTGGTTAACCCAAGAAGAAAATATTGGTCACCGAAGATAAATGAGGCATTATGGGCTTACCGTATCGCTTTCAAGATGGCTCTAGGGATGTCTCCATTCAACTTGGTCTATGGCAAGGCATGTCACTTACTCATAGAATTAGAACACAAGGCATTTTAGGCCATCAAGAAACTTAACATGGATGCACAACTTGCTGGGGAAATGAGGTTGCTAGAACTTAACGAGATGGAGAAGTTTTATGAAAATGACATTCTATACAAAGAAAAAAAACAAAGAAATGACATGAAAAAACTTTTGTCATGGAAAATTTTTCCTGGACAACAAGTACTCCTCTACAACTTTAGACTAAATTTGTTTCCGGGAAAGATGAAATCAATATGGTTAGGGTCTTCCCTAGTGTATCAAGTGCATAGCCACGGAGCAGTAGAAATAAAAAATTTGGATGATGGGATAACATTTAATGTAAATGGACAAAGGTTGAAGACCTATAATGTAACATCTATCCTATACGACAAGTCGATGCTACTGCTACATGATGCCTGAGAGTTTGATCTGATGCTTTGAAAATTTTTGCCTCGACAAAATATTTTTGTTTTTGTACAAAAATAAATTAATTTCCTTTAATTTACAAGTGTTTTATTTGCAATTATTAGCTTTATTTTATTCCTTAACTTTGTTTTTGTAGTTTTCTCTTGACAATTGGTAGCCTAGGGAGAGGTCTCATGCATTGGTAGAAGTAAAACCCTAATTTATTGGGTTTCAGTTGGGGGAAATATTTTATTTTATTTTATCAAATCCCTCATTTATTACCATATCTCCATCTTTTTACTTTTCATTTATTAACACTAAAAACCACCCCACTTACACATCTTTTTCTAAAAAAAATCGCTCGATTTTCATTTCTCTCTCTTTGCTATTCTACTTTGTTTCTCTTCATCGGTTTTCTTTTATTTTTTTTTCCTCGAAAAATCCATAGCCACTGCTCCAAAGTTTCAAACTTTCTTGATTTTGCGTTCAACTCTTATTGTTGAAACAACATGGTTCGCTCGAGACCCAACCCCGGTGCATCAGCCTCATCTATCAAGGCTAAGAACTTCCATCATTTTCAAAATAAAGAGACCAAAAAGAGATTTCAAGTGTTGCAGAGATGATATGTTTACCTAGATGATGGTTTTGTGTTTCCTGACGAGGATGAGGAGCTATTCGGATTTGAAGTGATGTATATTTTTGAAAAAGACAAATGGGATAAGTTCGCGAGATACTCAAAGGTCATGGCACTGCAATGGTCAGAGAGTTCTACGCATACCTAGGAGACCAATCCAAACACTCAGAGTACGTCCGAGGCACATTCATATGATTTTCCCCCTCATCCATCAACCGCTACTTCAAGCTTAGGAAGGCAGAAGACCGGCATAAGAAATTCATCATCGAGGTAGATTCTGAAACATACGATGGGGTGCTTGAACACCTCTGCTTTGGCTGACCAAATTTGAAGGAAATGCTCCGAATCGCAAGCGAGTCGATTATCGTGCCCTGAAGCCTATCACCAAGCTATAGAACCATTTTTTCAAGGGTAAGCTGACGCCTACATCCCATAATTCAACTATTTTGCTGAGGCGAATGATGCTCATTCACTCTATCATATACGGGTGACCAATCAACGTCGGCGATATTATCTTCGAGCAAATCCATGAATGTGCTAAGAAGGCTAGAGGTAGTTTAATTTCCCCAAATTTAATTACTACCTTGTGTAGGAAAAAAAAGTCCCCGAGGGACCCTTTGAGGAATTTATCAAGCCAAATGAGAGAATTACAAAGAAGAAAGTACCCGAGTTGATGAGGTTTGATGATGATGCCCCCAGCAAAGTGTTAGAGCGAGGTGAGAAAACAATTATCGCGGCGATGATAACTACTGTGGTGACTTCCACTCGAGAAACCAAGGAAAGGTCGAAGCGTCTAGAGGGCCACATGGAGACCTTTTTTTATATATGTCAAAGCGAGGGATGCTCAACTCAACACATTCTTCAAAGAGCTATTACCAATCTCCAATGAAGACCTACCACCCTTCCCCAATGAGATTTTGCCCAAGCCAAAGCCAACAGCAGCACTAGAAGGCAAGCAAATATTTTTTGCCTTGGCAAAAAATATTTAGCCCAACTCTTCGATAGATACCTCCCCAAATGCTACACACTTCTCCCTATTTGCTGAAGAATGAGAATATTAGAATGACGAGCTCAGCAACCCAATTTCCTTGGAGCATACTCAGGTGTTTCATTGTTTGAGGAATAAAATGCCCAGCTTGAAGATGTAATTGAGCTTGTTACTGAAGACATTGCCCCTGAACCAGCCACCGAGAAGACCACCAAACTTATTATCAGGGAAGAAACAAGCCAGTCTTTGAAAACCCAACCGAGAACCACCAACAGAGAAATTCCCACGGTGAGTTAGTCCTCCCAGGACCAGGCAAAGCCTCAAGCATTCAGTCGGTTGTGTACATGTTGTTACCTCATCACCACCCACGCTCGACGATACAGACTCTGATAGCCCAGCACCACTCAAGAGATGCGGCACTAGAGCATAACTATAGAGTACCACTCAAGAGATGCGGCACTAGAGCACCACTCAAGAGATACGTGAAAAGACTAAGTTAAACTCCTTATTGTTAATGTTTGAATTATGTTACAAATAAATGCCTCGGCATAACTATAGAGGGACACTCTCTTGAATAAATGGCAGTATTAGCACATGAGTGAATGAAAACAGTCATGGGATGATTCTTCCTAACTACCTCTGGGGTGAAAGGTATGCTCCCATTCACCTAGAGTGTGGGATGGTATCTCCTTGTGCAGTGTAAAAAAATAAATAAATAATAAAAAAATTGAAAAATTAAAACATTTAATTGTTGAATAAACTAGAGTAATTTTGTGCTTAGGGACTTTCTAATTTCGTTAAGCATAGACTAGATACAATCACACAAACACGCTTACAAAGGATCTTGGCCAAGGGAAAGGTACTTGACTTCTCAATTAGTCTAGCATGTTGAAGCCAAACTTTTTGCTGAGGGCTGAAATTTTAGACCACTTGACTATCCTAATTATAGCTTTGTCATAACATTTTATTTTATGTTGTTCATTATCCATTGCTTGAGGACAAGCAAAAACCTAAGTTTGGGGGTGTGATAATTCCATAAAAACTATATTTTAGGTCTTTTTACTTAAGTTATTGTTTGTCTAAAAGCCATTGTCTTCGTATTTTAGTTGCATTTAGGACATTTCATGCATGTTGTGGAAAAGTTTTGCTCCATCTAGTTTTTCTTTATAAAACTGATACTGCTGATGAGAAGGGTTTTTGTGTTGGTTGTGATGATGCAAGTGATAGGAAATGGCCAAGGAAGAAATTATTTGCCGATGCAAATTTTGTGAGAATGCCAAAGGAACTGACGATAATGATCGTGAGGAAATTTTTGATGCGGTAAGTTTTATCTTGCAAGTCTGACCTAGTACGGGACAAAATTACTGACGTCGTATGGTCAGCTGTCTAATGCACCTCACGTGAACCTCTGCCCTTGCCAAGGATTTGGGACCACTGTCGGCTGCCATATCCTTCACGAAATGGGCATAAATTCAAGGGTAGTTGGGGAAATTTTAAGGGCACTAAACCCTAAAAACTTCCCACTATAAATAGAACATTGTGCCCACCATTTTAGAGGATCCCACTCTCGCCTACCCTAAAAGCTTTAGAAAAGATGACTATAACAACTTCTCTATCATTCCCCTCTCGTCCTTCCTTGGTGTCCTCCATAGCTGGGCTTCGCCAGAGCAGCGGCTACGCCCTCTAGAGAGGCTAGTGCGCTGGAGCAATCATGGTGATGGTTTGATATCACGACAACAACTTTGTTTTTTGGAGTTTTCTTCTCCTTATTTTTTATTTCTTATCTTTTAAGGGCTTGTACTTAATGAATATTTTGGGATGATTTTAGCCACACCATGAACTATTTTATTTGGTGTTGGATATGTTTTGATGATACTTTATTTTATGTTTAATGGATGATTAAGTATATTTATGTTTATTGTTGCTTTTTCACTGTTTTAATCTTATGTCTTAGCACTGTAAGAGCTTTTGAGAGATTGTTTGGTGTCTTGGCATAATATTCCTAGTCTTTGTAAGAGCTGTTGAGATATAGCCATTTTTCTAGGAGTTGATACCTAATATCGAGAGAGTTAGGTTAGATCTACGTGAACAAGGGAACTAATTCGGGATGGTGAGATTCTAGTATGCCTTAGAGATAAGGAGAGGGTTTCAAGTGACTAAAAGGGATAGTACTCAATCAATAGGAAAAAGTCATTGTTTACACTAAGAGCTATTGTTGTGGCAATAGTTGAATTAGGTTCCTTACTAGAGATATCTTAGGAACACCTTAGTAAATACTGTCGGGCAACATAGGCACTGCATACTTAGTTCATCCTAGGCATAGAATAATTTCTTGCCGTAGCAAATCCAACCCAAGTGCTCCATTAAAAGTCCGATTATGTGAGGTTGTTAGTCTATATTCATAACTCGAACATTTTCACCTTAGAAATTTTTATTTACTTACTCTTGCAATTAATTTTTTTCTTTAGCAATTTTTATTTGTGTACTTTTGCATATTTTTCTTGCCATAACAAAAAAATATCTACCCACTTCACTTCACACAATTCTTGCCTGAACAAATTTTTTTCATCTGTTCATACCATCTGTCATAGCTTTTTCCTCATGTGTTTATATCATTAGATTTAGGTGTTTAGGACTAGTTAGTGACATCTATTTCTAGTTGTAGCAATCTTTAAAGAATTCCCCCAATTTTTATGGAGACGATACTCACTCACTACTATATTACTTACATCAATTGTGTATACTTGCATAGATTTGCGTGCCACATCACACACATTTACACGCGATCACCATGCAACTTCAGATACACTCACACTACATTAACTCTATTAAAGGGCCAAACCAATGAACTCCTCAGCAACAATGTCAGCCGATATTGCCTCCATTATTGAGAAGGCCACCTAGAAGACCTTCTAAAGCTAGAAGAAAAGAAGTGGTTGAACCAGCTACCGCTTCAACAAGATTAAGTAGAAAACGGGTGAAACTGAATTGCACCAGATGTGGCAAACCAGGTCACAATGTGAGGACTTGTAAGGGAGAAGTACGTGGCAATAGGAAAACTGCCCCGAGGGTAATAACTTATATGCAATTTCAATAATTTTCTCCATATTATATTGTATATTCTATTTTATTACGTATTTTTTACAGGGTCGAATGAGAGGTTCTACTAACCAATCTTCAACTATCCAATCTCCAACTATCCAACCTCCAACTCAACAATCTCAGACTCCAATCCAACAACCTATAATTATTTCAAGGCAAAAGCTACCTTTTAAGAGGAAGGATCCCCCAATTCAACAAGATCAAAGAACAAGTATTTCAGGGTAGCAAAAAATATGTTTACTGTCAGATGGATGCCATTCAGCACTAAAAATGGACCTATGATAATCCCAATCACTGAAGAGAGTACTCTGTAACCTCAAACACAATCACAGGGAATGTTACGGAAGATAGAGTGGATTAATGTCATTACCTACATCATTTTTTCTATTTTATCTTATCAATTTTGTCTGTTGCTGATGACGTTGTGTTTAACAATGCACTTCTATATCAAAAGTTGAAACTTTTGTAAACTTCTATTAGTTACAAGGTTTGACATAGAAATGTTACACAATTACTTCAAAATGTCAGTTTTTATTAGAACTCGAGTATATTTATTTGAGCTTATTACTTTAAAAAAATCATTCTTGATTCATTGAATATAGATGATTGTTTGATTTGACATTCAACAATGAAGTTTGTTTATCTTATTTGATTATTGCTTTAAAAGTTGATTATATTATTTATCAAATTTGAAGTTTGTCTACTTTAATTTAGAATTTTGTTTTAATTCAAATGCAAAAAATGAACAATTTTTTTTGTAGAACTATTACAAAAGGTATTAATTTCTCAAAATGGTATAGCACTTTGCAAATGACAAACAATTTATAGCTCAAAGCAAGCCAAATTCATCCTGCCTGGTTTGAATTAAAGCACTTTAATTTCTATTATAGCCATTTAATTTTCAATTTGTTATTTATTAACTATATATAGAAGGATTTTGAACAAAAATGGTAATATGAAAAGTTAAATGAAAGCCACCACATTCATCTGCTATTTCTCGAGTCTTTAAGGTCACCTTGACATCAAAAGACAATATGATAGTATACTTCTTTTTTCCTTTGATTTTTTTTTTTTTTTTTTGTCTAGGGTCTGTGACTATACCACTAACAATAATATTTACATCTGAAGTTTTCAGAAATCCAAGCACTGTTCAAATGCTCACCTGCAAATCACAAATCAAAATTTGATCTTCTTCATGATGAACAACTAGTACAACATCAATAGTTATGAAATCAATCTCGTTAGTATGGTAATATGAAAAATGAAATGAAACCCACTTTTTTGTGCATTTGGATGATATTATTCGAAAGCTGTATTTCCTCAAAAGCATACCCAAAGGTGAAAAGAAATAAAACTATTTCAACCTCTTGGGCTCTCCATCCCATTCTTTCATCCCCATGCCTCATTTCTGTAGCGTCACCAGCATGGACTTCCTCGATATTAGAATGCTCTTGGGAATCCCAATTTACGTTTCTTCATCTGCGCTGAACTTGTAACTTATGATGTAGAATCCGAATGATGCCATCGAAAATTATTACGACTTCGACCAACCCCATACTCAGACCACAATGTTATGAGCTGAGTGCCTACTCCACAATCACATTTCGGACACTCCCTGTGTCCATCTTGTTGGTTCTTTTCCTTCTCTTTTCGTGTGTGATTTCGCTGTAAAAATAGGAAGAAGATAAAGTTTAGGGATTTTGAGATAAGGAAATTATATTATTTTTTATTTTTCCTTTATATCTGAAATGGAAAACTAATATTATTAAAATATGATTTTATTATATCCTAATCAGCAATTTAACTGCCAACTCAGATTTTCATTAAATATTTAACGGAAAAAGATCAATTTGAAACATATAGAATAGTCAAATGATCATTTTGTGATTTTTAATAGTTGAAGGATTTAATAAAGCAGTATCCTATAATTGGGGACCATTTATGTACTTTATCCTTTTCTTCTTCCCCATCCACGCACAACGCTGCCATCTCACTTTTCCTTTCAGTCGCGCCAAATTCCCCAACTTTAGCTCCTATTGATGATGCTTTAGAGAGGTATACCCATCCCCTTCACAACATATAAACCAGGGATCGCTTCAATTGATATCCATCTTTCTAAAGACATCGTAGGCACATGAGGAATTGATTCAAGTGCTATGATCTTTGATTGAACATCTGGAGTGATCTTATCAACATTAAGTGACCGTGAATTTCGTTGGTTATCCGGGTTACTGCCGTTGGGACCCGTCGCTAGCAGGCCGGTCATGGCTGAACCGACAATCTTAGTTTTCGTTAACAAATATCCTTAATCGAACTAATACTCTGCAGTCCGATTCTCTTTGGTTCGAATCAGATTTACTTTTAAGTATCGTTTTAACATTGCACTATTCCAAAAATTACATTATTGGAGGTTATACGAACGATCGTGAACCAAAATTACCGTTACCCGCTAACTTTGAACCAACACAGGTTACGAGAACTGATCGCCGCAAAATGCCCATAAGTGATATATTATTTTTTTACTAAAGAATTACCAAGCCTATCCAAATTAAATTAGTCAAACATAATATTTTCAGTTAATTAAAAGTGTATCAATAAATAAAGTAATTATATCAAAATGCTTCGAAAAGAAACCCGGGAATAGTCTTACCGGTTACCATACGATTCCTTTTAAAAAATAAATATTTAAAAAGAAACGAGTTTCACTTGGTTTATTTATGTTAAAGAGACACGTAGCAAACTAACATGGTTAATACCATACAAAATTACGCCATGTTTAAGTCATATGGCATGTTTTGTGTTTGACATTGATCAATAATCCGCCATGATATGCCAACCCATGGAAAACATTGTTCGCCGCCAAATGATCTTACAACACTCCTCATTGCATTCCAAGAAATGCTATCCTGAACTTTACGCCAAATGTTGCTAATTCCTTTCCATAGGCGCAGACATTTGCCTCTCCAATCACTGGAGGAGACACAAATTGGTGAGAATAGGCATGTTTTTATCTTGAAATTTAAATTTTCTTCAATTGGTTATTTATTTTATTAGTGATCATTTTAAAAAATTTCATGTCTACTCTGAAATATGAGTTTTCTTTAATTAGTTACTATTTTATTAACGATGTTTACTCTAAAATTTTATTTGTACATACCCCTGTTTGAAAATTTTACGTTTGTTAACATAGGAGCGATCATTTGCCTATCCCTTCTTGTAGCCAACAATCAAATTGTATATCCATCTAACAAAGATGATCCAAGAAAGTTTATGTGAAAGTAGTCCTCCGGATAGTACCTATGTACACAATACAATGCTTCACCCTCCCAATTATAGGGATGTAAAACATTGAACCGACTGAAACCGACTTGAGTAAAAATTGTTTTTAATCCGAGGTGGTGATTATCTGCAATCGATTCGAGTCTGAACTGAAGTTGACCTGAACCCAAGTTGTAACTGGAAATTTACGACCTGCACCTAATCTGCACCCGACCTAAGAATGACCTTAACCTGAATTAAACATGATAATGTGATAACCGAACCCGACCTGCATTCAACCTAATATGAATCCGAACCCGAGATTAGCGCAGTAAATAACTATTATTACCCGACCTGTTATCAATCTGACCTATTATAAACCTAATTTGTAGTTGACTCAACATGTTAATGAACTAGCCTGATATTTACTTGACTTATAAGTTGCAACTTACGATTGATGAAGTTATGAGATTTTGATGAAGTTGTAAGATTTGAATTTATAATAAACTATGCTAATTAATATAATTACTTTTCAAAAATTAAAACAAATCGTTAATTATGGTAATTAAATTAATAAATTTACTTTTTATATTAATTATAATCCTTATGTTATAAATTTTTAATATAATCATTAATTAATTTCATTAAATAATTTAAACATGGTTTTTTTTTAATTAAGAAAGGAGACTATTACAAAGAAATACTAAGTGCGGAGGGAGGCAGTACCATAGAGGTCATGGTGGAGAATAGATATAATCTCTTGGGGGGGTTCTATGTAGGTCTGAACTTGTTCATTTGTAGTAACAGTAGATTTGGCAAGGAAATCTGCTGCAGCATTGGCTTCACGCCGAATGAGGATGAATTCAATCGTCCATTGCTTTGAGATGAGAGTTGCAATAGAGCAAACAAGGGCGATGGGGCTGCAGCTAGCCATTGGCGAAGATACGAGATTAAGAGCTTCGGCACAGTCGGTTTGGCATTGAAGGCGTGTGATATTAAGGGAGATTGCCAATTGAAGTCCTTCAAAAATTCCCCAAAGTTCATCTTGAAGAGGCGTTGAAATTCCAACCGGTTTATTAAAGCCAATGATCCAGTCACCATTCATATTCCGGATGATGCCACCCACCGATCCGTAGGAGGAAACTTTGTGAACCGCTCCATCCGTGTTAAGAGTAGACCAGTCTGGGGGCGCTGGCTTCCATTGCACAAGTTCTGGTCGAGCAGAAACAGAATCTGTTGGAGTAATGGTATTTGCTTCGATGATATAAAGGGCCCAATTTTTGCTAAGACAGAGGAGTTGGTCATTATGGATGAACAAATTCGAGAATATGCATGCATTTCGCCTCTTCAAGATCTGTCATGCGATGGAGGAGAAGAGTACATTCTATGGGATGCTTGTGCCAGCAAAAAGGTTGTTTGATTCAAGATTCATCACGAGCCAATCAGAGGCGTTAGTGAAGAAGAAGTTCGGTAGTGGCAGCTGTCGGATAATCTGCTGCTAAAGTGCTGAAGAGTACTGGTAGTCACGTAAAACATGAAGAGTAGTTTCATTAGCTAAGCCACATATTTGACATAAAGGATCATCCGTAAGTTTCCTTACACAACGATTGACATTCAAAAGCAAGCGATCTTTGTATGAAAGCCATAGAAAATTTTTAAGACGCTCCGGGATGGTCATACGCCAAAGCTTAGTCCATATTGCATCTTTGGGGTCCCAAAGATCCTTGGTTATAAGATCATATGCAGATTTTACTGTGAACTCACCATGTTTTCCTTGAGACCAGCAACATCGATCCTTACCAGCTGTCAGGTTAGGGGGTTGAACGTTCAGCAGATGCGGAATTATGGAGGGCTGGAGAGACTGCCGGAGTATATTCCAGTTCCAATTACCATTTGGCAGAGCAGCTTCACAGACTAGCATATTGTCTTCTATCGAAACATGATCTTGTTTCCATTCTGATAAGCGTCCAAGATTTGGCATCCAAATGTCATGCCAAAATTTGATCATAGTTCCATCGCCTATAAACCAAGATAAGAAGCTGTAGAAACTATTCCAGACTTTGGATAAGGATCTCCATAAGTGGGAGCAATTCGGTCGGAATATGGAGGGGGGACAGTTGGAGAAAAGCTTATACTTTTGACGAAGAAGCTTTATGTAGTATTTCTCCGTATCCGAAGCAATAGCATAACATAGTTTCATATGGAAGGCAGAGTTATGATGTTGTAGCCTCCGAATGTCGAGTCCTCCATTATGCCTAGGTTGAGATAAGGTGTCCCAACTAACGAGGGGGATGCCTCGGTTTTGATTACTAGAACTCCAAATGAAATACCGAACTAGTTTTTCAATATCGTGACAAACACGAGAGGGGAAGCGGCAAGTTTGCATGAAATAAGTTGTGATAGCCATGAGTACGGAGTTAGCGAGGGTAATCAGTCCTACAAAAGATAAGGTTCTAGCCGACCACCCATAGAGCTTTGATTTTATTTTATCAATAATGAAGTTATAAAAATCACGGTGGCTCGCTTATGCATCACCGGCATTCCAAGATAGACTCCCAAGTTAGGAACTTGTTTGATGCCGAGATGAGAACATACTGTATTTGTTGATTCTATACTTGTGTTGGGCGAGAACTAAACATGGGATTTGAGCTTGTTGACTTTGTGGCCCGAGTAACGACCAAATTCCTCCAGAATGTTGTCAATTAGAATTACATGCGCTGCAGTTGCTTTGGCATACAATATTAAGTCATCTGCAAAGAATAGGTGTGTGATAGGAATACCTCCACGAACTAACTTAAATGGTTTCCAAGTGCCCTTCTCGGAAGCAAGATGAATGCGATGCCCAAGTCTTTCTATGGTAAGAACAAAAAGGTAAGGAGAGATTGGGTCTCCTTGTCGAACTCCGCATTGTGGTTTAAAATCATTGCTAAGCACTCCATTAAATTGGACCTGCATAGAAGAAGATTAAATACAATGTAAGATGAGTCGCTTAATTGCCAGTGGGAAGCCTGCTTCGAAGAGTGTATCGGCTATGAAGTCCCAACAAAGATGATCAAAAGCTTTTTCCAAGTCCACCTTTATCGCCATCCAACCTTCTTTGTCCTTTTTGGATTTCATGGAGTGGATAATCTCCTGATTAATAATGATATTTTCAGAGATGCTACGGCCTTGAATGAAGCTGGTTTGATTAGGCGCGACAAGTCGAGGCATAATTTACTGAAGATGCTTGACAATGATCTTAGTGACCAACTTATATAAGACCGTACAAAGACTGATAGGTCAAAAGTCCTTGAAGCTCGAGGGACTTGGGATTTTGGGGATAAGGGCAAGAATTGTTTTGTTCAAAAAGGGATCAATATTATTACCACTGAAAATGTTTTGGATCGTAAAGCAGACTGAAGCGCCAACGATGTCCCAATGTTTCTGATAGAAGTGTGCTTGTAGACCATCAGCTCCTGGAGATTTGAGTGGAGCCATATCAAATAGCGCCTCCTTTATTTCCAATGAGTTTGGCATCAATTCTAGCTTTTTCGTTAATTCAGGGGGAAGAGTTGGGAAACACCCCGAAATAGGATAGGTGCCATGTTCTTCCTCACAAGATGAAAATAGTTCCTGGAAGTAAGAGTTGGCTTCTTGCTGAAGAGTATTAAGGTCTGAACACCAATCTCCAGTTGAGATTTGAAGAGAGTAAATTCTATTAGCTCTCCTGTTTGTAATGGCTTTTTTATGAAAATAAGATGTGTTTCTGTCGCCGAATGATATCTAATCCGAGCGAGATTTTTGCTTCCATAAGAGCTCATCTTGATCAAGTATTAATTCAAGTTCATCTTGAAGCTTAGTCTCAAGTTGCAAGAGATAAGCACTGTGCTTTTTATCCAGATATCGTTGGATGCCCCTTAGACGCCCCATAATGTTGCGCTTGCGGTGAGAAAGCTGCCCAAAAGAGTGTTGGTTCCAGATTTTGGCAGCGCTACTGAATTTAGAGATAGCTTGTGCAATTGGAAGTTAAGAATCCCAGTTATCGAGCACAAGTTTATGGAAATCTTTGTGGAGAGTCCATCCCGCAAAGTATCGAAATTGACTTTGATGCTGCTTATTGGAGTTTTTGCCAATAGAGAGTAAAAGTGGTCTATGGTCGGACTTCATTCTGAGAAGGTGATAAACCAATGTATCAGGATATGCATCAAGCCATTTGTCGTTGCATAAGCATCGGTTGAGGCGAACGGAACAGGGTCCTTTGTACCAAGTAAAGTCAGGTCCTTGATAACCAAGATCATGTAGACTTTAATCAAAGACAACATTACTGAAATCTTGATCCGATACAGGGATACTAACACAACCTTTTCGATCATTTGGAGATAATGCTGCATTAAAATCGCCTAGGATAACCCAAGGCTCGTTAATATGATTGGAGAGTAATTGGAGATAAGCCCAAAGAGTTTTCCTTTTGGCAGGGTTTGGACTTGCGTAAACAAAAGTAGCGATAGCGGAATGGTTGTTGGACTTACAGTGGATTCTGCAGTGGACGAATTGAAAGTGACTGAAAAGAACATCTATTTGAATGTGATCATACCAACAGATCCAAATGCCTCCAGAAAAACCATCAGCTTCTACTCTAAAAGAGTTCAGAATTTTAAGTTGAACAATAACTCTGTCAGCGACATGTTTACTTATACGGGTTTCAACGAATCCTACAACATCCGGAGAATGATCTCACATATATTGCCGAGTAACTCGATTGAAATTTCGATGGCCACAGCCTTGAGCGTTCCACATAAATATGTTAAGATTCATAAGTAAAATAGAGTGTGAAGAGAGTGGGCATAAGATCCCATTATTCTATCATAGCTCCAGTTACTTTGCTCGTTGCAGAAGAAGCTAGCACTTCGGTTGGGATATGGGGATTATCTCCATCTACCAGTTTCACAGCTTGGTGCTTGTTCGGGTCAAGGTTCTCAATCAAGTTCAAACGTGACAAATTGGAGGAAGAAGCTCCACTAGATGCATTACGTGATCCATGCATGGGAAGTTTAGGTAATACATGCAATTTGACAGGTTTACCTCCGTGATGAGTTTGCTTCTTGAGGCTGGAAGGGACAGTTGTGGCTTTTTTTGGGTTTGCTAGAGCCTTATCCTTTGATTTGTTTTTGTCTGTGTGGGTCAAAGGAGATGTTGTAGGGGGTACCGTGGGTTCCACTTCGATCACCCTAGATTTTGGGTGATTTTCCTGATTATTGGGGACAACTTCAAAAATGGGATTTGAATTTGTTATAATGGGGTTAGAATCATGGATCGATTGCTTTGTAGAATTAAGATTCCTTGAATTACGCTTTTTCCTTTCTACGAGCATCTATGGCCCAAATGCTTCATCTAGGACTGAATTGTCTGTCGTCGAAGGCTGTACCGGATGAACCTCAGACGCTGGTTAAACATCTTCTTGTACTGGTAGTTACGGAAAAATGTCTTTATGGTGATCGTAAATGCCACAATGGAAGCAAACAGTAGGAAGAGACTCATACTCTATGATTTGAAGACGACCATTGATGAGGAGTTTGGATACCAAAGGCCGATGAAGATTGAGACTAACGGCTAGGCGTGCAAAACGCCCCCTGCAACCATTATCCATTTGGAAATCGATTTTGATCACAGAGCCAACCTGGTTTCCAATAGCTTCAATGAAACTCCTTTTGTATAGGGTGACTGGGAGTCCCGGTAATCGAATCCATGCCATGAGACGGCTAGGATAATCTTGGCTCGGCTGAAAATCAAGAGACCATGGCTCAACTGTTAAGTAATGCCCGAAAATAGTCCAAGGTCCTTCTATAAGTACCTTCAAATAGTCACCATAATTGCTGAATTTCACAAGGAATTAGTCATTCTCAATATCTATAAGTTTGAGAGGGAAGGAAGGCTTCCAGATACCATATATGCGATTGTACAGGGTATTGTAACCCACTCTTCGACCAAGAACTTTAACTACGAGTGTTAAATCCATGCTTTTAACGGCCAGTGATTGGACTCGTTCTGAAAAATCTATGGTTGGAATCCCGTTAGAGGAGCCGAGAGTGATATCCTCTTCAAGTAGTTCGATATCATCATCATCTAGATCGATCGTTTTTGGATCCGGGTGAGCAACAGTAGATTTTGTCACAGCGTCCTTATAAGAAATAGCATGTGGGGAACCATCGCACTCCATTAGAGTAGTGGCACCATAGCTTGCTATGGTGGAAGAGTCAGGCGGGTCTTCATCTCTACGTCTTTGTTTTTTGGGGAGTCTGGCGTCGGCGGAGGGAGCTTCAGAGGGTTTCATACTGAGAAAATATCTATATGGTTTTATTATATTATATAAAATTAATTTAAATATTTATAAATTTAAATTATTTTTATGTAATAATTAACTAACAATTTAAATATAATTTACCTTAAAATTTTATAGTATATAAAAAATAAATTTATTTGAGATTGAAAATTTAAAATTTGAGCATCAATTAAAAATAAACTGTATCACATGAGTGGTGGGAGAAGTTTTTTAAAACAAAAATTGTTTTTGAGAGAAAAAATGGTGAGGGGGAATGATGAGAGAGTTTTCTAAAAGAAAGATTGGTCTTTGAGGGAAAATTTTGTTGTTTTTAAGGGAAAATTTGATTTTTTTTTTTTTGGGAATTTTGAAGAGAACGGCGGGAACTTTTGTCTCAAAATATTTTGAGTTAATTAGGCTTGTGATCCTCCAACAATCAGTACGTTTCTAGTTTGTAATCTTATTTTATATTTATTTCATTCCAGTCATGATTTAATTGTAAATCTCTTCTTAAATTTTCAATTCAATGCAATTTAGTCCTATATACATTTGTGCATAATTACTTTATACACACACTTATGTATATACTTATATATTTATATATATACTTTATACTTATGCTTTATATATATATATATATATATATATATATACACACTTAATACTTATAATATATATATATATATATATATATATATATTAAAATTGTTTTACTTTTTTCCTTAACTTTTAAAATGAATGCAATTCAGTTTATTTTTATATTAATTTCAGTTTTATATTTTACAATTATTTGAATTTAGTCCCTACTTGTTGTGTAATTTATTTAAATATTAATTTGTTCAATTTTAAAAAAACAAATGAGGAAATACGGAATATTGGTTATTTAAGCAGTGGAATTATGATGGATGAATGCTAAAGTTAATTTTTGATCCATGTCATTTTCATGCTTTTATGGGACTAAAGATTATCGAGAAGGAAAAAAGGCACCAACTTGGACACCTTGTACCTTCATCATCTGCTGCCATATGTCAACTTCACCTCATCAACTTAAAATACACAATATCCTATTTTTAGCTTAGTTTTCATTAACAAAAATAATTATTGCATGATATAAAAAGCAATATTGATATGGTGTGGGTAAAATATTTTATCAAAAGTATATAAATAAATTATGTATCTTTTTAAATTTAAATAGACATATATCATTTTATATATAATTGTGAAATTTTAAAAATGCACGATATTTCAAATTTAATTTGACTATGGAGGGGAAACAGATGTAAAGTTTAAGAGGCTGGCTGGGGAATGCAGCTCAGCTACACTTTTCTCTTGATTGCTCCTTGATATGGCATATCACAGCTGGGGCACACTTTTTTTCTCTTTATATTTTAAATAAATTTTGCAAAACAAATTTTAATTATTATAAAGTAATTTTTAAATTTTTACAAAATGTATCATTATTTTATAATTTGTAACGATATTTTATAATAATTTAGTAAGTTTAATAATAGTTTTATAGTTTTTAAAACTTTAATTTAGAAAACATTTTAAATCTAATTTAATAACCTATTTATATACTTATTTATTTTAATTAATTATAAAAAATTTTGTTTCAGCTGTCATGTCAATGTACGTTGACTAAGTTTACAGGTGGAGGCCAGACGTCCCATATACCCACTTGTCGACGCATGTGCTACGGTGACTCACAGCCACCAAGTCTTACTTACGTGTCCACCGGTGGATCAAAGATCATACACGTGGCAAACAATTGATGGCCTAAACTTCTTTGAACAAAATGTATTTTTCTTCCCAAAAAATCATTTTTTTCAACGGAATTTTTTCCCTTTCTTTTAGAAATATATTTTTGGAAACTAAAGAAAAATCAAGGGTAAATTACACGGTTCCTCACTCTACTTTATTCTCTCCTATTTCTCTCACTAAACTTTTAATTTTTCTAATTTGCTCACTAAACTTTAAATATTGAATCATTTTGATCACTCTGCCATGAACTTTTTAACGGCGTTATGATGTGGCACAAGAATCAAAATGATGCCTTTTTGAAAAACTCAAATATATTCTAAAAAGACGTCGTTTTTGTGAGTAAAACATGAGATAGAGTAAAGTTTAATGACTCATGCTGTAATTTATCATTTTTCCTTCTCTTCTCCATTTTCTCTCCACCGGCCACCACATCATTTTCATTATAGCCTTCGTCGAGCATCGTAGATGGTGGTCGTTCGGTCCCAAAATGGGATGGGTTGATTCGTCTCGACCCCTTGAGTCCAGATCTGGTGGTTGTTTCATTGGAAAATATCTCAAAACCCATAAATTTGGACTGAACGTTTTGGTTTCCTTACTTTCAATATCAAATTTGTGGATTTCGGAGTAAATTTCGATAAAATAGAGGTCAAATTTGAACTTCAACGTCGAGGCGAAGAGACCCATCCCATTTTGGGATAAAACGACCACCATCTATGACAGTTAACGGTGGTCGACGGTGACATCAGATCACTTTCTATTTTTATTTTATTTTTTAATTATTTTATATTAAATAATAATAAAATTCATTCATTAGATAGAAAACGGGGAGTGAGTAAAATGATTTAATTTGTAAATTCAGTGATCAAATTAGAGAAAATGAAAGTTTGGTGAGAAAATAAGAGAGGGAGTAAAGTAGAGTGAGGAACCCTGTAGTTTACCCACAAATAAATAAAAGGGCGTATTACATTGAGTCAAGAGTAATACGCTGCCTGATCCTCACGTTCAAGTCCTTATCACGTGACTTGCCCCGAATTTGCGGCACCGCCCTTCTTTTTAAATTACAGGGTGGCCTTTAATTCTGTGCAAAATCAAGCTGTCAAAAAAACATAAATCTCTTTTTTTTATTAGAAGAAAAAACATAAACCTCATTTATTCTATTTTATCTCCTTTTGTTTGGTTTTCATGGACAAATTTACCCTCTTTGAAAAAAGAAAAAGAAAAATAGTCTCATTTTTTCAACAGGAATGATTCGTGTGTTTTCCATGAGATTATGATCCAATTAATTTCATTTCTAACAATTTTTTTTGCTCTAAAAAAACAATGTAGAACCTATCAAATCATTTTTGTGATTAATAAAAATATTTTTTTTTAAATTAGGAGTTTAAATAGTTATGTTTGTAGGGTGTATGCATATTATTATTAATGATTAAAAAATATTTTGAATATACATTACTTTATAACCATTCATACTATTCAAAAGTAACAGTGTAGGTATAAAATTGTATTATTAATAACTAAAAATAATTCTAAACAAACATTATTTTGTAATCCCAAATTATTAAAAAATTACAATGTAGGTATAAAATCCGTGTTATTAAAGAAAAAAATTACTTCATTTAAAAAAAAACTAGTGTAGTTTTATAATTGTATTTTTCTTATTTTTAATTTAGACAAGTTCACATAAAAATTTAAAATTTAATTTATATTAAAATAATATTCAATAACATAAAAATAAGACTTACTACTATATAATAAATGAATCAATATTTTTTAATAGAAATCACTAGTTTTATTAAAAATAGAAAATATATAGAATTACAATGAATATTTACGAGCATAACCGTAAACTAAATTAAATTATAATTAGGACATTCTCTTATAATCATTAACATAAAAACTAGCCACTTAGATCACAAAAGGACCATAAAAGGAAAATGTTAAAAAACCTAACCAATGCTCGAACAAAATAAAGATATGAACAAATCTGATTGCGTCAACAAATGAACCACAAGAGGGGATGAAACTACTGAAAGACCCTAACAAATCGTAAATCAGAGTCAAGCGATGCGAGAAAACTATCCATGAGCACAAAATGCGTATCCAAATCAATCTGAAGGTTCAAGGCAAAGAATATCATCATGATAACAAATAAAAGTCATTTTGATCAGTCGTAACGATGTAAAATCCAACCCTGATAAAAAAGATAAACGAAAACAACGACAAAAAAATGTAAGCTATCAAAAGACAGAAAAAACGTGCCTCAAAGGTAGAGAACATGTCACAAAGTTATAACTATTCTTATAAAAAAAATAATAAATGATGTCGCCGCCGATTAAATAAGATTAAAGAATAAAAAGATATATTGATCAATAAAAATAACAGAAATTATAAAAAACAAAAAATTAAAAAAGAAGAAGAAAGAAAACGGCTAGGTTTTTTTTCTTTAAAACATCAATATTTAACCTTAAACAAATGCAATGCAGTTAATATAAAAAACTCTAAAGTTTGAATATAATTATTATGTTTTCCGGATATAAAATTATATCATTTAATGAATTAAAAAACCAACACATAAAATCAATGGATACATGAGAGGTTAAAAAATTAATTATTACTATTACATACATGGATGGAGCGATGAGGGAGTCGAGGAGGATAATCGTCTTCCTGAAATTTTAAAATTATTTTAGATTTTATAAATATTTTTATTAAAAATATGTTTACGCCATTAGAATTTTATTTTTTAAATTTAAGTTCGCCATCTAAAATTTTATAAATTTAAGTTCGTTCACTAATATAAAATCTTACTTAAGTCCCTAATAAAATATAATAATACTTTTAGTTCTCCATGTTTGTACTCTACTAAACCCGTTTGATATTATTCCCCAGATGAGTTTCGTTATCGGAGAAACATCTTTTAGTATAAGATGAGTTTTGAACACATTCCTTGAACATAAAGGATATTTTATGGCTATGAGTGGTATCACTTGAGATAAATTTTCCCTTCAACTTTACACTTATTCTTTTCCAGCTAAATTTGAACATCAATTTATCATTAATTTTTTGAGTTAATTTTTATTATTAGACAATTTACAATCAGGTAGTATGATATTTTAGTGTTAACATGAAAATTAAAAATAAACTTTATTCATTTCTTGTTGATATGATATTTATTATTATTTTTATCTTATCATATTTTTCACTAATACTTGAGGTTATAGAAAATTGATATTCTTAGATGTCTTTTACGATCACTTAAATTTTGATGTACTCGTATTATCATTTTCTATCATTCTATCGATTTAGCATAAATTGTTTTAGAACTCATGAAATTAAGAATACATTATGAGTTTAGGATTTTTTTTTTCTAATTTGGGGATTTAATTGTTTATTCGAAAAATATGAATGATAAGAAATATTCTATCGAGAAGATATATAACATATTGGTATCATTAGATGGTAGTTATAGGATATTAATTTTTAATAATATAACTTTTAATGATTTTTTATTAATTTAAAGTGAATTTCGAGAAAATTTGATATAAGAAGAAGAAAAAAAAATGAAATGCAAACATTTTAGTATTGGACTTACTATGAAATAGGATGAATAACGAATATTGGGTGATATGACTGTAACAATTTCACTATGAGAAAATAGAAATTACAATTTCTCTCGATCCACCAAGGAGAAAACAATGATAATTCTCTCTTGATAAAAAGGAGAAAACAACTCTCAAGAAAACTCTATAAATTCTCTAGTATTGGGAGAAAGCTAGAATGATTTGGGATGATTTTGAAGCTAAATGAGCTAGGGTATTTATAGTTGAAGCTTAAGGACTAATCTTACAAAAACCCTAAATTACAATGACTAAATTATGATTTTACCATTATAAAAAATTCAACAATTACAGCCAATTGTTGACTCCACCATTCGGTAGAATTGTTTATTTGGTTTTCAACATTCGGTGGGAATCTTTTCCAACTTTCGGTGCAAGTTGGTTCACCGAAATTCAATTTTCAACAATCTCCCACTTGAAGATTTGATTGGAACAATCATATCTTCACACCATTCTTTCTACCTTGTACCTTCATGTTGCTTACGTCTCTGACAGGCCACAGGATGATCGACATCAGGTAAATTTATCAACATTGATTGCATTCGTCATGAAATCTGCTATGTTATCTTTGGTATGGATCTTTTGCATATCTACCGTCCCTTCTTCCACATTTTCTCGAATAAAATGGTACTGAACCGTATGTGCTTTGTCCTTGAATGAAATGTTGGATTCCTTGCTAGATGCTAGGCGCTTTGACTGTCATAAAACAGAGAGACATACTCTTGATTGTGCCCAAGCTCCTCCAATAGCATCTTCAACCAAATTGCTTCTTTACTGGCTTGTGTAGCTTCTACATATTCTTCCTCTGTTGTGGATGTAACCACAACAGACTGCAATTTTGAAACCCATCTTACAGCTCCACCAGCAACGTTGAACACATATCCTGTAGTAGATTTGCATTTATCCAAATCCACTGCATAGGCGGAATTTACATACCCATTAATTAGTAAGTTTGATCCTCTGTAACATAATGCAACATTTGAGGTCTCTTTGATGTATCTCAGGATCCTCTTTACTGTATCTCAATACTTTTTGCCTGGATTCGTCATGTACCAACTAATCACTCCCACTGCTTGTGCAATGTTTGGTCTTGTGCATATCATATCAAACATTAAACTTCCCATTGCCGATGCATACGACACTTGAGACATCTCCATCCTCTCTTTTTTACTGCTAGGACTCATACTGGAGGATAATTTGAAGTTAATAGGAAAATGGGTAGAAATTGGCTTACAATCTTGCACACTGAATCGTGATAATATCTTCTTTAAGTAATTCTTTTGTGAAAGCCAAATCTTCCTATTACTTCTATCTCGGTGAATTTGCATCCCTAGAATCTTGTTTGTTGATCCCAAGTCCTTCATTTCAAATTCCTTAGCCAATTGTCCCTTTAATTCTTCAATATGATATTTGTTGGGTCCTGCAACTAACATGTCATCCATGTACAACAGCAATATAACAAAATCGTTATCACCAAACCTCTTGAAATAAGCACAAGGGTATGTGTTAAGTCTGTTGTATCCAAGGCACATAATGAAGGAATCAAATCTCTTATACGAACACCTAAGCGCCTGCTTTAGACCGTACAGAGATTTGTTCAACCTGCAAACTAAGTTCTTCTTTTCGTCTTCTTCAAAACCTTCAACCTGGAGCATGTAAATCTCTTCTTCAAGATTTCCATGAAGAAAAGTTGTTTTAACATCTAGCTGCTCTAGATGTAAGTTCAATGTAGCATACATTGCCAAGACTACTCGAACTATTGTTAGTTGAACCACAGGAGAAAAGATTTCATTGAAATCAATACATTCTTTTTGAGCATATACTTTGACCACCAGTCTTGCACGATACCTCTCCACTTGATCGTTACCATTTCGCTTGATTTTGAAGACCTATTTGTTACCAATTGGCTTCCTTCCTTGTGGTAGTGACACAAGGTCCCGTGTATTATTTTTATGAAGGGCTTCAATTTCTTCTTGTATCGCCATCATCCATAGTGAAGCGTTTGAGTTTTTTATTGCCTCATGGTATGTTGATGGCTCACCGTCACATGTTAAAAGGTAGTATGCAATATTTCCTTTTATAACATAATCTGAGTGCCAATTGGGACGTCTTCTCACACGATCTGATTGGCGAGTTGTTGAAGCTTCAGAACTCTCTGGTTCTTGTTCATCATGTGCTGGTTCTACTTCAGAAGAATCTCCTTGTTCAAACTCCTTTTCCATATATATCTGTGTAGTCTCTGACTTTTCAGCGCTACCATATTCTTCTTTTCTTTGTAGCTTATCTTCTACAAAGATAACATCCCTTCTAATGATCACTTTGAGGGCAGTGGGATCCCACAAGCGATACCCCTTTACACCATCAGCATACCCCAAGAATTTGCATTTCCTGGATTTTGGATCTAGCTTTGAAATACATTAGGAGTTGCACATCACGTACACAATACTTCCAAATACATGGAGGTTTGAATAATCAGCTGGTTTACCAGTCCACATCTTCATTGGTGTCTTCAGCTCTATTGCAGTTGATGGAGCTCGATTCACCAAATAACAGGCGATATTGACTACTTCTGCCCATAATGATTTTTCTAGGCTTGCATCCCTCAACATTGCTCTTGTTCTTTCTAACAAGGTTCTGTTCATCCGCTCTGCCACTTCATTTTGTTGAGGAGTGTTCACCACTGTGAACTGTCTTTTGATGCATTCTTTCCTGCAAAAGTCATCAAATTCTTCGTTTGTGTGTTATCCTCCATTATATGTTCTGAAATACTTGATCTTATTTCTATAATCAAGTTCCACCCGCGCTTTGAAGTTTTTGAAAGTTGAAAACACATATGACTTCTTCTTAATAGGGTACAACCAACATCTCCTGAAGTAGTCATCAATAAATGAGACAAATTATTTTTCTCCACCTAGGGATGTAACTGGTGCTTGCCATACATCAGAGTGAACAATTCTATAACACTTTTGGCTCTAGAATTTGATGTGTTAAATTTCAACCGGTGCTGTTTACATGTTATGCAATGCTTACACAAAGTAAGTGATACATTTATTAAGCCTGGAAGTAGCTTTTGCTCCACAAGGACTTTTATTCCTTGTTCTGACATGTGTCTAAGTTTCTGATGCCATAGCATTGCAGAATCTGAACTACATGAGGCAACAGAGGCTTCTGCTTCTACCAAAGTCTCTCCCTTCAGTATGTACAAGTTTGCAGCTATCTTTTCACCTTTCAGCACCACAAGCGCTCCACAGAACACCTTCATGATTCCTTTCCATGTTTCAAATTTTCTTGCATTATTATCCAACAATCCGTAGGATAATAAATTTTTCTTCAGGCCTTTCACGTACCGCACATCTCAAACAGATTTAATTGTTCCATCGTACATCTTCAATTTGATGGTCCCCACGCCAACGATCTCTAAGGCATGATTATTGCAACTATACACAGATCCTCCTGAGACAAGTTCATAATGATGGAACCATTCTCTTCTTGAGGTCATGTGATATGTTGCTCTCGAATCAATGAGCTATATATCTGTAAATCTTTTTCTGCCTTCCACGGTGGTTGATGCTTCACAACATAGAGCATCTCCATCATCTGAAGTGTTTGCGGTATTGCCTTATGGATTGAAATTTTTATTTAGACTCTAACAATCCTTCTTCAAGTGACTATTCTTTCCACAATTGTAGCACTTTAAATTCTTTTTGCTTATCGCCTTCAATCTACCATGTTTGTGAGTGCTACTTTGGCCACGTTCTGTTGATATCCCTCTCATCGTTGTTAACGCTTCTGCTTGTTGCAGATTTACTTGTATGTCTTCCTTGTTCTTGCGCCGATTTTCTTCTTATAGAACAACAGTTGCAACGTCATCGAAGACTAGACTAGTGACATTACTATTTTTCAAGTTGATGATGAGTTGATCATACGAATCGGGTAGACTTTGAAGTAGAAGTTCAGCTCATTTTTGTTCTCCTATTGTACATCTTAAGGATGTGGCCTCGTACAATTTGGTGAGATGATCCCATATCTCCTTAGCTGTTTTCTTCTCCTCGATGCTTGACAATACTTCATCTGCTAATGCTAGATGAAAGTTTTCCATAACATTCATGTCTATTTCGATCCATTTGCTGTCATCTGTGAAATCTACCGGTCTTTCATTGATAGCTGCTAGACAACCGTCTTTCCTCAGGATAACCTTCATCTTCAATTTTCACAATGAGAAATTTCTCCTATTGAATTTTTCAATATCAAATTTCGTTGCCATAGCTTCTATTACGGATAGCTCCCACTATTTTACTATCGTGAATAGTTCTCTGGAACCTTCAAAGAATGAGTAATACCTTCTTACTTTCTTATGTTGGAGGATCCACCTTTTGGTGACAACCACAAAGACAATAAACAAATATTACACTCAAATTTGGCTCGGATACCAATTGTTGCGGAAGACGGCTATTGGATAGAGCAAAATCACAACTGATAATTTGAGAAAATAAAAATAAAGATAAAGAAGACACCAAATTTACGTGGAAAACCGCTAAATAATATAGGGTAAAAATTACGGGCAACAGTAGAAGAATTTCACTATGAGAAATAGGAATTATAACTTCTCTCGATCCACAAAGGAGAAAACAATGATAATTCTCTCTTGATAAAAAAGAGAAAACAACTCTCAATAAAACTCTCTAAATTCTCTAGTATTAGGAGAAAGCTAGAATGATTTGGGATGATTTTGAAGCTAAATGAGCTAGGGTATTTATAGTTGAAGCTTAAAGATTAATCTTATAAATACCCTAAAGTACAATGACTAAATTATTATTTTACCATTGTAAAAAATTCAACAATTACAACCAATTGTTGACTCCACCATTCGGCGGAATTGTTTATTTTGTTTTTAACATTCAGTGGAAATCTTTTTCAACTTTCGGTGCAAGCTGGTTCACCGAAATTCAATTTTCAACAAAGTTGCCCTTTTTTATATAGAAAATAAAGAAAGATAATAGTTATATCATCATGACATTAATAATTTAACAATATATTGAAAAAAAATAAATTCGAAAAATAATGAAAAACTCGAAATTTTTTATAATTTAAAGACCAAATCAAGATGCTATCAAAAGTTCAATGGCCACTGAATTAGTTTACCCTAACTTTTAAATTTAGAAATTCTGCCTGGATTCGTTTTTAAGCAAAAAAAAAAATTACAAAGGAAATCAAATGCCATTTTATTATATATTACTTGTGGCAAAATTACAAATAAAGCTTGTCAAGGGAATCAAATAATCTAAAATGTTGCTTTGACTGTAGTTAATGAGAAAATCATGCGTCAAAACTTATTTAATGAGCTAAGACTTTCGGTATTAAAAGGTGTGATAGTTCCGTTAATATATTGATAATTAGGAAAACGAGATTCAATAATATTAAACAAACTGATACGATTGGACACGTGGTTGGTGGTGGTGAACCAAACAATGACACCCAATAAAGGCAGACAGACATATGAAATGATCCCACCAAACTTGTCCTTTTGGGGTTTGGGGGGGGACCCTTTCTTGTTTTTGGTCGACAGCGGACGCCCCCCTTATCTTAGACACTCATCTTCCTTTTCGAAGAAAATAAAAAACATCCCATTCGCATTGACAGTTATACCCTTTTCTTATTAGTCGAAAAAACATCCCTCTCATTTTGTTTATGAGCTGGATCGAACCACATCGTTTTACGCTGTTTCGTTTTTGAATCTTCTCACACCATTATGATATGACTTAAAAGAAATGATTTTTAATTGTTAAAAGACACATAGACTATGACGTCAGAAAAAAATAAAAGATTTTTATTTCCCACGACCACCCATTAACTGTTCATCTTATTCACCTATTTGTCTTCATTCTCCATCACCCCATAATATTTATGTTTAATAAAACAGAGATTAATATTTAAAAAATAATTTTTACGGTTAAAATCCCTAACCTAAAAATTATTGTGAAAGGAAACTTGATCGGAGGAGAAGAAGAAGATTTTTCAACACTGAAGAACCAGCAGTTGAATGGTTTCAAGAGAGAGAAGAGGTTTTATTGAGGTGACGATGAAGTGCAGTTTATGGGTATGATAAATATGATTGCAAGAGAAAGAAGATGGTTTTTGAAGGATTTTTGAGAGAGAAAAATGATTTTTTTTAGATGTGTTCTTAGAAAAAGAATGATGGATTCATCACTCTCCGAGCAAACATCAACAAAGGCTGTACAACAATGAGCAATTTCATAATGTTTCAATATGATTTCCAGAAAACAAACATGGCAAGAACCAGAACATGCAAAAAGTTGTCTTAATATTTCTTGTTACCTAAAGGATGGCATACCTTTATGTTTTCATTAGTTTCCTTATGAGATGAAGTATAAATCACAACTTTAATCTCTTCATTTACTCTTTCAAATATACGTGGTGTTTTTACGTGCTTATTTGAGAAGGAATACAATGACTTTGGTTTGGGCTCTACCATAGCACCAATAGATTTCGAGATTGGGATACATCTAAATGCGATGTGAAATTCGGGATTTGATTCAATGGTTTGATGAGAGGAGGCGCTTGCAAACAACCATTGATGAATCAGTTTTCCTTCGCCACCTTCAGTGTGCCAAGGTTGCAGCAGAAATGATTATGGAGAATAAAGACAAATAGGTCAAGAAGATGAGCAGTTGAGGAGAGAGATGGGGAAATTGGTGAGGAAGAAAAAAAAAAGGTGAAACTAGGAAAAAAATATATAGGGTGAAAAATATGAGTGATGGAGAATGAAGATCTAAAATGGTGTAGTTTTGATTTAGATTTATTTTTTCAAGGAAATAAAACGATATCGTTTTTGTAGAGATTGTCATGTTATAATACCATTAGCAATTTAACGATTAAGTGATCAAAATATGAACAATTTAAAAGTTAAGTAAGTAAATTAATTTTTTTGAAAGTACACTAAGTAAAATACGAATCACATGAAAGTTCAGTTATCAAATTTTTTAATTTACCCACAATTTAATTATATTGATAATAATATAGATACAAAACTTCAATAATTTAATGAAAAGTTATCGAGAGTTATTCAATGTTTACCTCTTAATGTTCTTAATAATATTTTCTTATATGATATATATATTTAAAACATATAATATAATAAAAAGATAACTGCTTAATTCACCACTTATAATCACCTTAATTTAACAATGAGGGGTCAAGATCATCGGAGGAGTCGAGATCATCGGAAAAGCATAGTAGTTGCAATGTTTGTAGATAACGTTAACAAAATGATCTATCTTTTTACACATAGGAAGCTTTCCAAGGTTATGAGATTGTTTTGGACCTATATATTGCTTACCGGAATGCGAAGAGGTTGTCGAGCAAAACCACTTTTGCTTTTGTTAGATTCAGAAACTCATCGGAGGCTAACACAACAATTCCAAGAGGTGTGATACATGCACCAGAGTCCATAATGATAATACATGCTTCTTTGGACTAATGTTTCTACCTGAACCTATTAGAAGTACAAAGTCTCGAAGATTCAAAGCATATCTATTCGGTAAGCATAGTGTGAATGAATCATTAAACGATTCTAATGTTGCTCCCTTTAATGTTTCAGATTCGAGGTCGAATATTTTTGAAGAAAAGAAGGATGATACATGCATCACAAGGCTCACATCAAAAGAATAAATAATAACTCTTCCAAATGATCAACTCGTCCAAGCCTTGGAAAAAAAGACCAGGATAACATCACGTTTGATTCTTCAACAAGAGCAACATTCATTAATTTGCTACCACTTCCCTATCAAAGTGGTGGTAGAAAAATATATGGGTATTCCATTAACCGTGGAATTACTCATGTTCAGGGGAAATATGGTTTTGAAGGTTGCTTTTGTTTGTTGTTTATTTGCCTTTTTTTCTTATTATTATATGTACTATTTTCCTCCAACTAGTATTAGAGGGATTTTAACGAGACATATAATAATAAACCATGTATGTTTTATTTTTAAATACATACCTTTTTACCAAGGAAAGAAAGAAGAACGATTTTATGAAAAGAGGTCCAAGTCAGAAACATTGGAAGAGAACATGAATGCTTAAAGATTCAAGAATAATCAAGGATGTTCTCTTAGGAAGCCGTCACAATAGAACACTATAGCAAAATAGAATTGAGGGCCAAGAAGAATCAAGATGGTGTAGATCCGAATAGAAAGTAGTTGTCAATCTCGTGGATGATTCACTCGTAAAAAACTCAGTCATTTGAGGGTATGAACAGAATGTAGTGATTTGAATTGAGATGAGCCGCTAGATATAGCTCAAAATGTGCAACCCAACTCTAATGGATCTAATTATCTTGATATTCCTATTACAATGATCAGTAGCTTTATAAATAAGCTTTCTAATGGTTGGATTGAGTATATAGTGGGGCCTGCTAAAGCAAAAGGGGTAAGGAAAAACAAAAAATCAGAAATAAATACAAAATCAATGGTAAGAGGAGAAAAATAAACTAAGGCACATGAATCTTCTCCTTCTAGGAGTATCTCTTATTCTATCATCAAGGACCCACAAGTTCCAAACAATGACATTAGGTAACTGCAAACTGTAGAACTAATATTTTGATATAATAAATAAGGGTAAAATATTTTTGGACTAAATTGAATTTATTCATTTTTATCAAAATAATTCAAAGTCCAATCAAAACTTTAAAATGAGTATTTTGACTAAAAGTTTTGAAACTTCTACAATAGTTTCAAAACTTCCCAAGGCAATTTCCCAAAGAGATTCGATACATTTAAAAAGTTTTGAAACTATCTTAAGAGTTTCGCAACTTTCCCTAAAGTTTCGATACTTTGGCTCAAACAGTCATATTTTTCCAATGACTCTTTCGAAGAGTTTCGAAACTTTGTATGCAGAAAGTCTTCCAACAGCTCCAAACCTTCCCAAATGGCTAGAAACGACTAATAAATCATTCCAACATATAAAAACAAGTGGAGGACACTTGAAGAAGGTTGAACAACACCTATCCAAGCATTCGAACACAAGAGAAAAGCTTTTCGATCCTTATTTTCTTTCTCTTGTAAATATTGGTGTTTTGAGCTTAATTGTATATCCTTAGGTTTTGTTTTTGTGAGCTGAATCTTTTTAAACACCTACCTAGAGAGGTCTTGTTTACATATTTTTTATCCTTTGTTAAAGGGTTTTGATTATAGTTTAGCCAAGTGAAAAACTAGGGAATTGTAAAGGTTATCTCTTTGTCCTTGCATAAAAAAGAAGAAGAAGAACAAATTAGTGAATTTGTTGGAAAATCCTAAGTGAAGAGCTTAGGTGGTGGATGTAGACTTCATTGAGGGAGTTGAACCACTATAAATCATTGAGCAAATTTTCCTATCTTTATACTCCTTACTCCCTAAACTTCAAAAAGCCAATTCACCCCTTCTTGGTACATTTTTGGTTGATCGTTTTGAGCCTAACAATTGGTGTAACACCCCTAACCCGTATCCGACCCGAATATGAGTCTGAGGTGTCACAATAACTTTTCAGAATGTTTTCTTTACAAATTGGCTAAAATTTAAATTCACAATCCAAGAAAATGAATATTTTTCATTAATTAAAATCAGTTGGTTTTACAAAACATATCAGAGCATATTCAACTCAATTCTCTTAGTACATGCCAACTATATTTAATATAACAAAACACACATGATTCAAAACTCTTTTCTGATCTGAACTTCGTAAAGGAGAGACTGACATGTCTTGCTCCTCTAAGCTTCTCTTTTTGCTTCCAGAACCTACGTGTGAAACACTCACACGCTAAGTCGATGACTTAATGAGGCATAAATAAACTTAAATATAACATCCCATTACTAATTCCTACTATGCATACTTTATGTAATCATATTAAACTATAAGACACACTATGCACCCAAAACATAAATACATACATATACATATCATCTCATTATCCTTATTATTATTCTTATCATTATTAACATTATTATCATTCATATCTCTTAGTTATATGCTCTGTGCCTAACATTCTTAACCAAACAATATACGCATAATCATATAATTTATATAACACATTTTATATCACAAAAGCATATATATCACATATAGTATATTTGTTGTTATTTCTTTATTAGCCCATGTATACTTCTGAGAACTAAAAATATGTGAGTTCAAAGAGGTTGTGCACATATTCTGTCACCACAGCTCGTATAATTCCCACTTAGTGGCATATGAATTTGTCTCGAAGGACCGCATAGAAATGTTCTGAAGGACCACATATCACATGTATGTCCCGAAGGACCACTCTTTAAGGACCACATACATAATTCAATTGACCAAATAGGTGTACCGAAGTACCACATATATCTTCCAAAGATTACATATATGTCCCGAAGATCACATAGAACCCTCGACTCTTGGCATGCCAACTATACCTCTAGCTCTCATGACACATAACATAGACATTATCATTTATATCATTTCATATATTCATATCACATAGGCTCGTAGCTTCTTATCACATAGTTTCTTATCACATAACTCATATAACATTTTCGTATGATCTCATAGCTTATAATTTGTTCTCTTATGTTCACATATCACATGTTCATATCATTACTTATGTCCATATCATATAATTTATATAATCACATAGATCACTTATACCGGTTCATATGGCTTATCACACTAACATATATTCATACAGATCATGTAACATATGCAATAACATGTAACACATACACTCATATCAAACACATGCTTACATTCATGAATTTATGCATTCTACTATAGGAAATAGACTCGTCGCAAGTCCTATTTTCATTAAACATCATATACCACTAGTATGCACTCACCTGGCCTCACTAGTCAATATCGATTTCTTATCTTTTTCTTGATGATTATTACTTGATCGACTTGTCCAGATTTTGCTCTCGATTGTTATCTACACAATCATACAATCCAATAAATATCAGAATTCGAATTACTCACAAAGATTCTTACTATTGTAAGCTAATCAAAACAAAAATTTCTAAATTCCAATTCAAGTAGTATCGGTACTACAAGCACAATATTGATACCTCTATGCTTGTAGTATCGATACCCTTCTACGGTATCGATACATATTTTTGATTCTGTAATCCTTATTTCAAAATAGTACTGATACTTGCTTAATGGTATCGATGCCCCAGTATCGATACTACTCCTTTGGTATGGATACTCTTTGAACGATTTATAAATTTTTAGCCTATGGTATCGATACTGATTCATAAAGCATCGATACCCTCTCTCAAATTTTGATTCTTTTTCTCTTTGAAGTATTGGTACTAGATGAACATTACCGATCCCCCATGCCAAGAATTCATCTTTTTAAACCTGAAATTTACTCATATCTGCTTAAAACCTTTATTTCTTGCTCCCTTTCATACCCTTAAACTTAACTATATTTATTCAAATAATCTTATAACCATATAACCCATCATCATCTTTAATAACTCATCTTAATTCTTGAAACCAAGAATCTTACGAAATTTCTAACATGTTCGTAATTCACTTCTATTACTTCTAACTTCTTAATTAGACCCTTGACAAGTCAAATTCAACTTAAAAATCCATTTACTCATTCATTTTCAATAATTCACTTAAAAACTCTATTTACTTAATCTCTCATAACTCATTCACCTTTGAGTTTTTACTTATCTTTAAGCTTCCTTAAACTTTCTTAATACCCAAAGAATCAAAACCCATCATAAAATTAAGGAATAATCAACTTGTAAGAGACTCATCTTTGAAATGAGCTCACGGTAAAGATGAGGAAGAAGAAGCAAAGTTTCCAAACTTCTCTTTTCTTTTCTCTCATGCCATGTGGTTTTCCCTTATAAAGGAAAAAAATATTTCTTATCAAATGACCATTGTACCCTTTCTACTTTTAAACTTTACTATTAACTCCAACACCAAAATCCTCCAATTAAGTCCTTGAACTTTTAATCTTTTATGAATTTGATCACTAAATTTCAAAAAAAATCATTTTGGTCACTAACTTAACTTTTGGGATGTTACAATTGGTATCAGAGCAGGTCAATAATTGAAGGTCTAACAACCTTGTGAAGATCCTTGTAGGCTCTTATCAATTTCTTAAAGCAATCGAGAATATGACTTTTTCCTCCGACGCTTACTACATCAAAGATTTTCAACCGGTTAACAAGCCACCCTATTTTAATAGAGAAAATTATGCTTATTGGAAGAATATGATGATGCTCTCATTTAAGCTACCAATCTAGATGCTTGGAGCTCTATCTCGACGGGTCACTCTACTCCAACTAGAGGTATGGCGGAATGGAGTGAAAGAGAGAAGAAAGAGTTCCAACTCAATGGTAAGGCCATGCACATTTTGTTTTGTGCATTAGACCCTGATGAATATAGAAGAGTCTTCTCTTGTTCAAATGCCAAAGAGATTTGAGACAAGCTCCAATTCACTCATGAAGGAACCAATGCAGTGAAGAAAATGAAAATCGGTCTTCTCAATCATAGCTACGAGAATTTCAAGATGAAACCAGATTAAGAGATCAAAGATGTGACAGATAAATTTTTCGTGATTGTCAACGGTATCAAGAGATATGGAGATATCATCCCTAACGAGAAGCTTGTTATGAAGATGATATTTTCTCTTCTAAAATCTTGGCAATTGAAGACGACAATGATCATTGAAACGAAGAACTTAAAAATTCTATCACTTGATGAACTTATTGGCTCCCTTCTCACTCATAAGATGATGTAAAAGGAGGAAAAACAAGAAGAAGAAAATAAACAAGAAAAGATAGAAAAAAGTGTTTCCTTGAAATCCTCTACTCAAGATGAAAGCACCTCAAGTGAAGAAGAGGATGAAGAAGAAGAAATAACCAAGTTCTTCAAGAAATTCCAACGATTAATGACATCCAAAGAATACAAGAATGAATCGAGCAAGAAGAAATGTCCCCCAATATGATTTGAGTGCCAAAGGATGGGACATGTCAAGTATGAATATTCTCTCCTAAAGAAGAAGGGATCAAGCAAAAATAAGACATTTATGGCGGCTTGGAGTGATGAAGAAGACTCCGATGATGAAGTAGCCAACCTATGTCTCATGGCCATTTAAGAAGAGCCCAAGGTATCTTCTAACTCTAATGAATTCGATTCATATTCTTTTGACGAGTTACAAGATGCATATAATGATTATGTTTGGAGTTTGAGACCATGAAATCCAAATATAAGAAAATGATTTCAAAATTTAAAATTGAAAATGATTTTCGTTTGAAAGCATAAATGAACTTTGAAAATCAAAATGAAATTTTGATAAATGATTTAGAGCTTTCAAAAAATGAAAATTGAATATTTTGAAAAAGAAAGTTTTGATTTAAAAGTCAAGCTTGAATGCTTAACAAAAGAAAAATAAATCATTTTAAATAATTCATCTAGTTTCATAATGACAAAATGCTCACATTGTCATTATCATGGTCATATGGAACATACTTGTCCTTTAAAGAAAGAAAAATGTTTTAAAATTAAACAAGTATGGGTTCCAAAAGAACAAGGGGAATTGAAACTAATGTTCAAGGATCCAAAGCAATTTGGATACCAAAATCCACATAAATTTCTCTTGTAGGTGTGTGGGACCAGTGACGATGAAAGTAAATACATTCAAATGATCTAGCCACACTTGAAAAGGAATGTATAACCTCTAAGCTTAATGTTTTTATTTTGATTTTGTGTTGATTTTCTATCTCATGTATGTTAAAAAGTGTTGTGATAATTTTTTTTTAAATTTTAATGATTTTTCATAAATGTTTATTCATCATAATGAATTTTGGTCAAAATTGGTTTTAATGCGTTGTTTTTACAGATTTTAATTTTTGACCTTAATTTAAATGTTTATGCATGTGATTTATTACAAATGATATCTCTCTAACAATTGATATCAATTTTTTAAATGCATAACATTTTTTGACAGCTTTATGCACATGCACTTAAATACAACAATTGACATTGCATAATGTACATTAGACTTGTATATATTGAATTTCATGTGCTACTAACATGTTTGTTCATCTTTGTTGAAATTCAATGTCTTTTAAGTATCAAGCTTTTAAAGTTAAATTTTTGTTTGGGATGCATTTGTTGAGGGGGAACTTTTGATTTTTCAAATGATTTTAATTCTAAGATTCTCTACTTACTCTCTATTGTTATTTTTGAACCTAAAGTTTGACTTCTTTTATATAACAAAGGGGGAGAAGTATAGTTTTGAAAAATTCAATTTTAAGAATGAAAAAGGGGGAGCTTTAATATTTTCTAAAAATGTTTCTCATTTTCATTAAATGTGTTGATAAGGGGAAATTTTGCCAAAAACTTTTTTCCAAAGGTTTTGTTATATCAAAAAGGGGGAGATTGTAGAACTAATATTTTGATATAACAAATAAGGGCAAAATGTTTTTGAACTAAATTGAATTTATTCAAAGTTTTCATCAAAATAATTCAAAGTCCAATCAAAACCTTAAAATGGGTATTTTGACCAGAAGTTTCGAAACTTCTACAAGAGTTTCAAAACTTTCCAATACAGTTTCCCAAAAAGTTTTGTCACTTTTCAAGAGTTCTAAAACTATCTCAAGAGTTTAGAAACTTTTCCTAAAGTTTCAATACTTTGGCTCCAACGGTCATATTTTTCCAACGGCTCTTTCGAAGAGTTTCGAAACTTTCCCAGAGTTTCAAAACTTTGTGTGCATAAAGTCTTCCAATGGCTCCAAACCTTCCCAAACTGCTAGAAACGACTAGTAACTCATTTCAACATATAAAAACAAGTTGAGGACACTTGAAGAAGGTTGAACAACACCTATACAAGCATTCTAACACAAGAGAAAAACTTTTCAATCCTTATTTTCTTTCTTTTGTAAATATTTGTGTTTTGAGCTTAATTGTATATCCTTAGGTTTTGTTTTTATAAGCTAAATCTTTGTAAACACCTACCTAGAGAGGTCTTCCTATTTACACATTTCTTATCCTTTGTTAAAGGGTTTTGGTTCTATTTTAGCCAAGTGAAAAACTAGGGAGTTGTAAATGTTATCTTTTTGTTATTGAAAAAAAGAACAAATTAGTGGATTTGTTGGAAAATCCTAAGTGAAGAGCTTAGTGGTAGATGTAGACTTCATTGAGGGAGTTGAACCAATATAAATCATTATGCAAATTTTCCTATCTTTATACTCCGCACTCTCTAAAGTAGGTTTCAAATAGAGGAACGCAACCGCAATATCTACCGCTATTTCGCGGTAGTACCGTTGTCCGAAACCGAGATTCGGGAAAATTACGGTGGATAACGAAATCACGAAAATAACGGTCTTTCGCGACCGCAATTTAGTGTTTAACGGTAAATAACGTCGATAATGGGACGCTATTCCCGTTATTCACAAGTTTTTGCATAAAAGGAACCCACTGCCTTAGCTTACTCTCATCATCAAAATAGAGCAAACATTAAAGAGAGAGAGAGAAAAGTAAGCAACGCTAGAGAAAATGAGTAAGCGTTGTACCTGGTTGAGAGCTGGTCGATAAACAAATAGGTCTTCGTTTTTATGCTCATATTTGCTCATTCATCTTCTTCTTCACTTGCTGAAGATGGTATGTACTGTCACTTTCCTCTATTTGTTTGAAGCTCTAATTTGCATTGTTTATGGATTATGCTTTCTGAGTTTCTTGTTTTTGTTTGAGATTTGTTAATTCCTTTAACTACAGTAGCTTGATGAATGGGGGTTCAGTTGATTTTAGCTAATATATTGAGGGGAGTTGAGAGATTTAAGAGACAGAGAGAGCTCTGCCGTGAGAGGGGTAGGGAGTTGAGAGTTGATTTGCGTGGGAGTGGGCTTGGGTAGAGGGAATTAATTTTAATTTTAAATCATTAAATTATAATTTGAGAGTATTGTGAGTTATGAGTTGTCTTCCATTTCAAATTAGAGATGATTTTTTTTAAATAATTTTTAAAATTATTTGAAGAGATAAGTTTTTTATTTTTTAAAATAATTTTTAAAATATAATTTAAAGGATTTATTAATTTGACATCCCTCTCACCTTTTAGAATTTATAATTTAATCCTTAGTTTAAAATGTAAACTTTTATTTTTATTTTATTTAGTCCTAATTTTTATTTAGTTAAACTATATTATATATATATATATGTCATTTTCAATTAGAAAACATTCTAAAAATCATTAAAAATGATTCCTTATAAGTATAATTATTTTTATTATGTTTTACGATAAGTTGTGTAAAATTTAAAAAAATTCACGACCGCGACACCCGCAGTGATCGCGATGACATCCGTTATGTCCGCAACTGCGATAAACGTGACGTGACCGAAAACGTGACCGCAAATGCTATTGAAATCCATGCTCTAAACTTCAAAGAACCAATTCACCCCTTCTTGGCACATTTTCGGTTGATCGATCGAGCTTCATCGAGCTTAACACATACAATCGAAGCAAGGGCCACTTTTACTATTGGGGAGACTCTTGATGTGGAGTTTCTGGCAACCAAGCGGGAAGCTATAGGAAGACTTGAGGAATTTGAGTTCGCTGAAGGGCGCTATTAGTGATGTAAGTAGTGTTTCATTGTTGTGTACTACTTTATTTTCTCAATGAATTTAGTTGTATTATCCTTGAATGTTCGTGAGTTGGGGAAAAGTGAGAAAGTTCGTGCAATTAGTCGCACAATTGGTTTAAGTAAAGTGCGAGTTGTATACCTTCAAGAAACAAAGTTGATGAATGTTAATCAATGGTTAACCGGAAGGCTGTTGGGTCGGTATTTAGGCAAATTAGTTTACTCTCCAGCAAGTGGATCGGCGAAAGGATTAATAACGATTTATGATTCCAAATTAGTTTACCCTTCATGTTAATTGACACATTGGATTGATAAATAGTAGAGAAAATATTTCTTTAAGCTCTTAAAATAATTAATCGAGGAGTTGGTTGTTCCAGTCATAATAGGAGGAGATTTTAACACTGTAAAGATAGAATCAGAAAGAATAGGCAAAAATTTCCACTGAAGCTTAATGAGGGTCTTTACAGATTTCATTTCGGATGAGGTGTTTTTTGATCTGTTGTCTAATGGGTAGTCATTTAAGTGGTTCAGGGGTAGTGCATCAATAACTACAAGCAGAAGGACATATTTCTCGTTTCAATAGAAGTGTCACATGTCAAATTTTGGGGACTAATTTAGAGTGTTTTTAAAACCTCATTACCAATTTGAAAACTCCCTAGAGTGAGGGTTTATAGCATAGTTTACACAAAAAGTTAGGGTTAAGAAACCATATCCCTTTCTTTTGCAGTTACTTTCTTTTTCATTTGAAAAAAACATCACTCTCTTTCTCTCACACGTTCTCTCTCTCTCTCTCTCTTTACCTCGATTTTTCATCAATTCTTTATTTCTGAAGTCACTGTGACTCTCATCTTTGGCATCATTGTGTACGTCTCATCGATCCTGTCCGTTCGGTGTCTTTGATTCGTCGTTTGGTGTCGCCCTTTGTAATCAGGAGAGGGTCTAATATTCAGATTTTGTTAAAATCCCATCTTCGTCAATCTTTCAAGAAACCTTACAAACGTAAGTGACTTCCCGTATATTTTTTGAATTTTTTGGCCACAATAAGGTATTTCACGCGCCCTCATACGCTGTCGTGCGTGTGTGAGATTGTTTTAGGCGGCTGGATTGGTTGACTTTAGATCGGTGTAACTGGAAAAGTTTGATCCATTTGACTGGTATGATTAAACTGATTTTGACTCGAACTAAGCCCCTGACCCGAACCCTCTATTGATTGTTGAATTTGATCGTTGATTTTTTTTGTTATTTTTTCTGTTGACCCTTACCTTTATGTTTTTCGAAGTCCTAAATATGATTATGCAGTCTGTTTTGTCAAATTCTAACACAAAAGCCCTATTTTATGTCATATATTGCTTAAAATCTTAATTATTTTAATTGAATTATGAGATTTTGTAATATTTTTTGGGTATTATTTTCTAAAAGTGATCATGTATCTTTGTATCGCTCTTAGATAGATCTTGACCACTCTCGCTTGACTTAGTTCAATTCCACGCGTTCATCTTGATATACACGTAAGTGTTATTTTGTGACTTAATAGTCTATTTATGTTGAGATAAATAATTTTCGTACTTATACAGTAGTGTGTTATTATTAGGTTCTCAAGATGTAGGACTTAGTACTACTGATCGTGGAAAACATATAGATTAGTTGGCACCAATTAGTTACTACAGCTGTGTTCCATTGTCCATTTTAATACATTTAATATTTTATGCTATTATGATGCATTTTTGCTATTTGTACACATGTTTAATCTAATTATATTTATTTGTAATATATTTGAATTTTGATTAATGTTGTATCACTATTAGTTTAAATATTGATCCATTTATGTCACCTGGATAAGATTATATGATTGTTTTGATTATGTATGAGTTATATCCCCATCTTGATTCTGCATGAGATTATATTCCCTTCCTGATTTTACATGAGATTATATCTCTGTCCTGTTTTTGCATAGGATTATATATATGTCTTGTATCTGCATGAGATTATATCATCGTCTTGATTATGCATGAGATTATATTCTCGTCCTTTTTTTGCATGATATTATATCTCTGTCCTGATTCTGCTTCAGATCCTCTTCTGAGGGCATTATCCCCTCCCTATTTTTTTTCACGATAGAAGGTAACATTGTGTGAAATTTCTATTATACTATTCCTAAAATGAATTATTAATTTACTGTTGTATTTGTTTTGATTTACACATTATATTATGTCTGAAGTATTTAATATGTGTTAACAATATCTATTACAACTAGAGGACACTAAGTTTATTAACTCACTCTTTTAGCCTGTGTTTGTTTTCACTGTTCCACCTCTTCAAACCTCTTATGTCTGTGCCGCTTAGACCACGCGCAGACATTAGGCTTCGCAGACCGTTTGTTTTTTAGAAGACAGAAACTATTCTAACGTCTGCGCGAGCTCTTCTTGGTGCAGACATGATTTTATGTCTTCAAAGGTCTTCAAACCTCTTCAAGAACAATTATAAAATATGGTTTTTTATTAAAATAATTTTTAAATAATTTAATAAGGTTATTTATTTTAAAATAATTTATTATAAAATAATTTATTTTAAAATAATTTATTTTAAAATAATTTATTATAAAATAATTTATTTTAAAATAATTTATTATAAAATATAGATTGATTTATTTTAAAATAATTTATTAGTATGAATTGATTTATTTTAAAATATGGATTGATTTATTTTAAATAATTTATTAGTATAGATTGATTTATTTTAAAATGTGAATTGATTTATTATTTTAGTTGTATGGATTGATTTATTTTAAATAATTTATTATTATGGATTGATTTATTTTAAAATATGGATTGATTTATTTTAAATAATTTATTAGTATGGATTGATTTATTATTGTAGTTGTATGGATTGATTTATTTTAAATAATTTATTAGTATAGATTGATTTATTTTAAAATATAGATTGATTTATTTTAAATAATTTATTAGTATGAATTGATTTATTTTAAAATATCGATTGATTTATTATTGTAGTTGTATGGATTGATTTATTTTAAATAATTTATTATTGTAGTTGTATGTATTATTTAAATTTCAGTATTATAAAACTAAAATTATTTAAATCTCAGTATTGCAAAACTCTTTAAAGTTTAAAAAATCAGTTTATTTATATTTCAATTCATTTTAGCAGTCTGCAGACGTTAAAAAACAAATAGTTTTCTTCTTGCAGACTGCAAATTTTTGGTCCACCTCTTCTGCTGCAGATGCCTGCAGATGTGGTCCTCAGACTGCAGATATTTTACCTCTTCAAAAACAAACACCACCTTAATTTTTATCTTTTCATATCCCTTTGACTTTTAGGATTTTGACTGGTACTTGAAGGATAGTCTTATAACACGTTTTCTTTTTAGACATCATATGGACGATTTTGAACTTTATTTTATTTCTTTTTCCGTCAACTTTATATATAAAACTTTGTGATATTATATTTTTACTATATTTGAACTTTTCAATTTGTTTATGACATGAAATATGATCAACTACAAATTATTAACCATCGCATTGATAATAAATGACAAAATATGGTCATTGATGAAAGAAATAAACCATAATAAGAATATCACAATTACAAAAAATAATTATAGGTTTCAAGGTGTTATCGCCATCATATATTCAGACATTAGATTCAGTTTGCAAGAACTATAAGAACCAAAATCCCAAAGAAAATAAAAACATCTGGTAAATATACAAAGCTCCAAAATGATTGCCCTATGGAAAGGTAATCTAGAACTACACCATAGCCTCACGTTCCACGCATGCAAGCCATCCGATCAACACAAACAAATCACTTGGTCGTTTTTGTCTACATTAAGACATCAAGATTTCATTTGGATTTCGATACGATTGTCTTAAATGTTCGTAAACTAATGTATTTCGACATCTTTGTAATGTTATATACGTTGGGATATTTTTTAAGGACAACCAAAATCATAACCATGAAACTCTCCCAAGTCCGTACACGTGTACGACAGTGATGGTGGTACACGTTGAGTGTGATGGTGTCACCGACTCACTGTTGTGGTATTACGTGGATGTGTATTTGTAAATTTCCAAGACTTCAAAGGGCGTTTGGGTAACTCAAATCTCCCCATTCTTTAATTGCACCTTATATATATGCATACATATTAGTGGTGCTGAGGATTGTTACAGTTGGAGCACTTTGAACAACCACACAAAGGAAAACAACTCATTTAATTCCCTTTTCTTCTTCTTCGTCGACGATTTCCATTTTGGATAAAAAAAAAAACAAGGTATGCGTATGATCTTAACATGATCGATTACTTGAATTTCAAAAATGAAAAACAAAGTATCATTTTTGTTTTCGACTCAAGATCATATTTTTCATTGAAAACCATGGACTCTTTTTTCTTATCAACCAAACAAGACTTCGTTTTTCTTGCCTCTTTATGATGAACATTACAAATTTAGTCACTTTGTTCTTTGCAATATATTTCACCTAAATTAAAGCTTTGGGGGTCGGATATAATATTTCTTTCAATGATATAAATATGTTGTAACAATCTTATTTTAATTTTTGAAGAAATTGAAGTTCGGGTTTTGTGTCCTATGCAGTTGTTCAATGGAGAAACCGACTACTTCAACCAGTTTGGCACGAACCAAATCGGACCAACTGGTGGAGACTCTGGCAGCGGCTTTCAAGTCACCGCGGCAAAACGAACATCAGTCACCGGGAACCTCAGAAAGTGGTGGAACTCCGTCGAGGAAGCCGAGCAAACGGTTGGTGCTCGGTGCATCACCGAAGTGGAGCAGCGGCGGCAGCGAGAACAACACTTACATTAGGAAGTCGAGGAGTGCTCAGATGAAGCTGGAGTTGGAAGAACTGAGCAGCGGGGCGGCTCTCAGCCGCGCCTCTAGCGCTAGTTTGGGGTTGTCTTTTTCGTTCACCGGCTTCACTGTGCCGGCGGATGAGATCGCCGATTCCAAACCCTTAAGCGACGATAATATACGTAAGTTTTTTTTTTCTTATACGAGTTTTCTCATGCACAAACTACTGCTTTGAACCTTAATGTGCGACTTTGGAATTCTTTACTATTAATTTCGGAAAAGAATAGAATAATAAGAATTTAATAATTAACAAATAAATGTTATATTTTTAGCACATACAAATATATGTTGATGATTTATCTCACACACACATATAGTACTATGTTAATATTTGTGCCTTATTTGCATGCTTTTTATTTTTATTATTTAAAATCAACAGGGGTCTAATTTTTTTCTATTAAAGAAAAAAATATGATGATTTGAATCAAATGCAAGTAATTTCAGTATTAAATTTTACTTAGAACTGTATTCTTATTGAAAGCTATAACTACATTTTTATAGACTTTAAAAATAAGAGTTATAATGATTTTTGAAATGACACATAATGTTAAAAAAATTCAAATGGGCAGTGCCTTTTTCAGCCATAAAGGTAATATAGAGAGCAATGACACATAATGGTAAAAAAACTAGGCCACTGCATTGGTCACCAACTTTTTTCTTGAGCCACTTGAATTTTGAAATTAATAGTAATAAATTAAAATAGAGAGTAAATCTTGAATTTCAACGTATTAAAGGGACTGAAATATCCATAAAAAGGATTAAAATATAATGGAACTTAAAACAAAGTGTTTGAGGCTTAATTAACTGTAGCACGTACACTCAGCATGAAGGCTTCACATCAAACTCCTCATAGATGGTTATAAGCATGTTGGGGTGCAATCACATCCCCGAAAATTTTAAATCTTTATATAGTTTAGATATTTTGTAGACATCTTTAAAATTTTATAATTTCACGTTCACTAAATTTATAATATTTTTTTTTTCAAATTTTCGCCCTAATATAAAATAATACATCTATTCTTGTTCCTCCTCAATAGAAGATATTCATAATACTTCAATTATTTTTATTGAAGTCAATTAGTGGACCCCAAAACGTAGAAAGAGTGAATGCAGATAACGGAACGTTAACATTATGATGGAACAATAGGACCCCATGTCGTTGAAATCTCTTCTGCTTCTCTGATATAGCCATCTTTATTTCTCAATCCCACACCTAAATGGGACTGAGGCCATGCCAAATTAATTGATACTATAAACATTTTAAGGTTCCATTCAAGTATCATAAATGTATAGACATGTGCCTTGACTTATGGCCTAAAATATGTTATAGATATTGTTAGAAGAAACTAGTAAAATCTTCATTTGCAGCTGAAGATGTTGAAGCTGGAACCTCTAAGATGAAATTTCAGACAGAACCTACTTTGCCAATTTATCTCAAGGTAAACAGACCAATCAACAGCATGCTTTGTTTTTTTCTTCTCCCCATTGTCATCATTAAGTTTAATCAGCAACAACAATCTTCAGGTCTTGCAAAAAATTAAAAAAGAAAAAAAGAAACACATATGTGCTTGTTAATGGTCTGTGGATTGATTTTGAGTGCCATATGTATTTGGACAGGCAAGAGATGGAGAATTGTGTAAAGATCAACGCCAATCCCCATAGAACATGGCTAACATTGTCAGGTTGTCTTGTACGGAGTAGTCTCATCTTACATGGACATTTTTGTACAAGACTCTTCCCTTCTTTCCAACAAATGAAACCTGCAATATATATATATATATATATATATATATATATTATAAAGGGCATGGATTTAGTTTAGATAGTCATCTTTAGTTTAGAAAGTAGCATAAAACAACCCTCTGAAGCACAATTTCATTGAGGAAGGAAGGGTATGGAATATCTGATATACATACTGTTTTTGTTTTTTGAAGTTTTAGTTTTGATTTCTTTTGATGGGGGAAATATTGTTATTACACTGAGACTAATGTTGTGTTTTTGAATGTAATATGCTCAATTTCATGTCTTGGAACTGCAGTTCACAGATGTGAGCTACAAGGTGATTATCAAAGGAATAACAAGTTGTGAAGAGAGGGATATCTTGAATGGGTTCTCTGGCGCTGTAAATCCCGGGGAAGTTTTGGCTCTTATGGGACCTTCAGGTAGTGGGAAGACCACACTTCTTAATATTCTCGCAGGCCGGTTAACTCAGTCCACTGTTGGTGGTTCCGTTACATATAATGATCAGCCTTATTCCAAGTTTCTTAAAAGCAGGTAACAATCTCAAACTTAATTCATCATGCAACATTGGATGAATCACAATTAATCATGTATGGCAGGATAGGATTTGTGACTCAGGACGATGTCTTGTTTCCGCACCTTACGGTGAAAGAAACGTTGACGTATGCAGCCCGCCTGCGACTGCCGAAAGTACTAACGAAACAGCAGAAGGAAAAACGAGCCGTCGATGTGATTCACAAGTTAGGCTTGGAAAGGTAAACTCTCTGGTATTGAATCTCAGACTATGTGGTAAACAACATAGCTTGGTCTTGAAACAATGATATGCAGATGTCAAGACACAATGATTGGTGGATCGTTCGTTCGAGGCGTGTCCGGTGGGGAAAGGAAAAGAGTTTGTATTGGAAATGAAATCATAATCAACCCTTCTCTTCTCTTTCTCGATGAACCAACCTCTGGCTTGGATTCAACAACTGCTTTAAGAACAATTCAAACATTACAAGACATAGCTGAGGTATGATGCAATACTGTTATTTCAAAAACATTTTCAGAATATGTGAAACAAAAACATGGTTTTACTCAGTTTTTAGAATCTTCACATGTAATGGCAGGTAGGGAAGACAGTGATAACAACAATCCACCAGCCATCAAGTAGACTGTTTCACAAATTTGACAAGTTGATTCTTCTTGGGAAAGGCAGTTTACTCTACTTTGGGAAAGCTTCAGAAGCAATGGTTTATTTCTCATCCATTGGCTGTTCCCCTCTAATTGCAATGAACCCTGCAGAGTTTCTTCTTGACCTTGCAAATGGGAACATAACTGATATTTCTGTGCCATTAGAGCTCGAAGACAAAGTTCAAATGGGGAATTCGGAAGCTGAAACAGGAAACGGAAAGCCTCCACCATCAGTTGTTCATGAGGTAAACTTCAATTCAACTCTAAAATTTTCTACATAGATCCTTTCGTTCTTTCTTTTTCAGTACAAGAGGAGCTCTATGACTATAAAATCTGAGGGAAGCTCAGGTAATATGGACTGCATTTTGGGGTGTGTTAATGTTCTACACTTAGTTGATTGTAGCAATATCCTAATGACATGCTTTCACTTGAAAACAGTATCTTGTGGAGGCCTATGAGTCGAGACTTGCAGATAGTGAGAAGAGGAAACTTATGGCTCCTCTTCCATTAGACGAAGAGCTGAAGTCGAAAGTGTCTTCTTCGAAGAGGCAATGGGGTGCAAGCTGGTGGCAACAGTATTGCATCTTATTCTGTAGAGGGATCAAAGAACGAAGGCATGATTATTTCAGCTGGTTGAGGATCACACAAGTTCTTTCAACAGCAATCATCTTGGGATTACTATGGTGGGAATCGGATAGTAAAACCGCAAGAGGCCGTCAAGATCAGGTAAAATTCCATCTGTTTTTCTCTTGACAGCATTAGAGATTAAGACAAATATCAACTTGTCATAAATGGAACCTTGGGACAATGCAGGCAGGGCTACTGTTCTTCATAGCTGTCTTCTGGGGCTTCTTTCCTGTTTTCACAGCAATCTTCACATTCCCTCAAGAAAGAGCCATGCTTGGTAAAGAAAGAGCAGCCGACATGTACCGATTGAGCGCATATTTTCTAGCTAGGACTACAAGTGACCTTCCACTTGATCTGATATTACCGGTACTTTTCCTTCTGGTAGTCTACTTCATGGCAGGCTTGAGACTGAGTGCTAGTCCCTTCTTCCTCACTACGCTAACGGTTTTCCTCTGCATTGTTGCTGCCCAGGTATGCTACTTGTTACATGGAGAAACCATAAAATTGAACAATTGTTTGAACTCCAAGGTATCACATTTTCTACTTTTTCAGGGTCTTGGACTAGCCATTGGAGCCACACTCATGAACTTAAAGAGAGCTACCACTTTGGCATCAGTAACTGTGATGACCTTCATGCTGGCTGGTGGTTATTTTGTTAAGGTAAGCAACCAAATCTTTGCTAGAAATTTTGACTAACCGCACGGAATTCTCATACCATCATCATTATTGGATGTTGCAGAAAGTACCAGTGTTCATATCTTGGATCCGATATATGTCATTCAACTATCACACATACAAGCTTCTTCTAAAGGTACAATACCAAGGCATCCTGCCTGCAGTAAACGGCATAAAAACAGACAGTGGGTTGAACGAAGTTTGTGCCCTGGTTGCAATGATTTTCGGCTACCGTATCTTGGCATACCTCTCATTGAGAAGAATGAAGCTTCATTGTTGAAATGCTTGGGGTTGCCATTATTTCAAGGATGATCTTGAAAAGCTTGGACTCAAGTGTTGCAGAACTGATGTTACCGAGAATCAGAAGTATGCAAATATAGGATGCATCTCCATATATTTTCTGGGTGTTTTTTTTACCTTGAAGAATTTGTGAATGATCTCCTATATTGTTAATTTAACCATGTACGTGGAATTTCTTGTATGCAGTGGTGAATCCTTTGCATATGTTGTTGAATTTTATGCTAAAAGGCTTCTGCCTGATGGGACAAGTCGTATTAAAAGGCAGCCTTTCAGTTATTCTAAAAGAGCTGCAAGTACTGGGATTTCGAACTTTATAATAATTTAGATGCTCATGCATGCTATAGGCTATGCTCATTGTAAGTAACATACAGGTTTTAACTATAGGCTATGCATGCTATAGGCTATCGCCTATTATATTACTGAAAAATACACTTATTAGCACTGAAATAAATAGAATTAAAATAAATAAAATAATAATTGTATTTGAAAGAATCATTGTTTTAGAAATAAACCGTCTTAATCGATATAATCGTGAAGTAGATGACATCCTCCTAGATTCACACAGTTCATTAAAATCTGTACATTTAAATAATAAAATTGAAAAGTAATTGATTGATATTACTCTTCTCTAGAAAGGAAGGATAATTTCTTGAAAAATATTTTCCTGTAGTAGATGGACATATTAAAAAGCAGAGGAAGTAGAATGAAAATTGAAAACAATGGACACAGGAAAGCAAAAGGAGCAATGCTTTGTGTTTTCTGTGTTGAGGGAAAACTACTAGTTATATATTAAGAATAATAGTTGATGAGACGATTTAGGGGCTAAATCATACATTAATTCAATGCCAAACTCTAACTCTTGGTCTGATAGTAAACCTGACAACTCTTCTGGGAACACATCGGGAAAATCTCATACTTCCCGGATATTCGCAAGTGTTGAGACTGAGATTCGGACGTGAGACAAAAAGGCCTCACATCCCTGGTCGATCATTCGTTAGGCTTTTATAGTTAACACAATTCTTGATTGGCTCGACTTCTCACTAGTTTGGTACAATCGCCTGCCTTGAGCTTAAGTTGTCTGGCTTTTCACTTCAAATTGGTGTCATGCTTGGATAACCAATCCATTCCCAAGATTAAGTCAAACTCTCAGAAAGGCAACTCCTTAAGTTTTCTAGGAAGGTCTGTCCTTGGATTTCTACTAAGCATCATCGGTGGATCTTGTCTACTAGGACATCTAGACCTAGAGGGCTCGATACTCGAACACCTACCTCTTAGTCTTCTACTGGGATTTTTATTTCTTGAGCTAGGTCGAAGCAGATGTAGGAATAGGTGGAATCAAGATCTATCAATGTGGTAACTGAAATGGAAAACACTATAAAGGTACCTAATAACACATCTGCCGCATCAAACTCCTCTATGGCCCTCATGACATATTGTTTGGAGGCTACTGATAACTCCATAAAAAGGCCATATTTTGTGTCTTTTCACTTAAGTTATTAGCTATCTTAAAGCACATATAGGTTCATATACATGCATTTAGGAGTATATAATTGCATTTGGTGGTTTAGATTTACCTTGGCATATTATTTTGTAAATAGTGCTATTTTACGGAGAAGGTTGTGTTTTGCTGATGATGTGCAGGTTGATGAAGTAAAGGGTGAGCATGGGGAATTGTCACAGCATTCCCAGATAATAAGCAAAGGGGAATTGACGAGGCAATTTGGGATGACTCATGTGCACAGAAAAGGACAAAAATGAAGAAGATATTTTTATGCGAGCTACCAGCTGTCTAGCACTCATGTGTTTTCTATTTCTAACCATCTTGGAGGGGACTTAAACCACCTTTGTACCCTTATTCACATGAGGGGAATGCACCTTAAGATACTATGGGAATTGTTGTATTAAAACTTAGGACATTCCCCTAGTATAAATAGAAAAGGTGGCCACAAAAATCAAGGGAGAATATTCTTTTAGGGTAAAAATGAGCTAAGCAAGAGTGAGAGGTGGCTAAAAGTTTCCAACTTTCTTTCCCCTTTTATCTTTTCAAAGGGTTTCCTCCATAGCCAAGATCGAGGGAGTGATAAGCTAAACGTCTGAGAGGAGCTAGCGTCATTAAGGAGTCGTTCATGGTGGTCCGAGGAGCAACCAACAGCGTGCGTTGGGAGTTTCCTCCACCTTTATACTTTAATTTTCATTTGATTTACTGGTTGTATAGAACAAATTATTCTCTTGGATATTTTGAACCCCACCATGAACTAAACTTTATATGATATGGGTTTATGATGGATGATTAAGTATTTTTTTTAATGAATGGTTGATACTTTTATGTTTATAACTTGTTTTGTTCATTGTTTCGAATTACTTAAGATTGTAGGAGACATGAGAATGACTATTTCTTAAGTATATTACTTAGTGTTCGAGAGAAACTAAGTTAAAGATCCTTAGTGTCCGCGAGAAACTAAAGGATAATCAACGTGAACAATGGGTCTAGAGCCTAATCCAACATTAGTGTTCGAGAGAAACTAAGGTAGGATTTTAATGACTAATAGGATTTGATCTTATTCAATAGGTTAGATGTTACTGCTCAGGCCGAGATGATTTGTCATAACATTCTTATCTGTTATGTTCTATGACTTGAGATAGCATAGGAGCACTCTTAGTGAACTCTTTCGAGTAAGTGAACCATATAAGTTTAGACCATTCTAAAAGAAAAGGCTTAGAATTCCTTAGTAACCCCACCATTCATTCCCATAGTAGCTTGTTATGTGAGGATTATTAAGTCTGCTTACTTATTTTTGAATTCTCAACTCGTTCTGCATTGATATTTTCAATTATTTACTATTTGAACACATTTCCACTTGTCACGACATTTCCGTTTGCTATATTGCCACATTGTCATCACAATTCACCATCACATTTCCACGATACCTTCTGCACACATTCCATTTTGCCACAAAATTCTCATATGTACATACCACCACACTAACTATACTTAGATAATTTAGTATTAATGTTTTAACTTAATTTCAATTTCCTTCAATCCTTGTGGGAACGATACTCACTCACTCTTTATTACTTGTGTGATTGTGTATACTTGCACATAATTTACGTCCAATTTATAGTACTCACAACACACAATAAATTTTTGGCGCCGTTGTCGGGGATTGATAATTGGAAGTTTAACAGTTTTGCTATAGCATTTTTATTTTAATTCTTTGTTTTTCTAGTATAGTTTTACTTGTTATTTTCTTTGTTTTTCTTTTTCAGGATTTGCCATTGCATGACCAGAAGGGCTATATCCTCTAGTACCTGAGATTGAATACTTATTCCGTAGAAGACGATGTGATCAACATGCTAATAGAGCCATGTACGGAGTTCAGAACCAAGGAGTTCCGCAAGTACAAGATCCAACAGATCCAAATGCTGCGATGAATTGGAATGATGGAATTATACCTCGACCTAGAGCCATTCGAGATCACTTAGCTCCTATCTTGGATAATATCAATCCAGGGATTGTAGCTCTCGAGATTCAGACAACCCACTTTGAGCTCAAAGCAGTCATGTTCAACATGTTGAACTCGATAGGACAATTTGGTGGTATGCCTCATGAAGATTCTAGGTAATACATTCATGCTTTCTTGGAAGTTTGTGACTCATTTAGGAAAGAAGGAGTGCATGAAGATGTGTTGAAGCTTAAATTATTTTCTTATTCTTTGAGTGACCGAGAGAGAGCTTAGTTAAGTAGAATCACATTTGGTTCGATAGAGTCATGGGTCGTTTTATACAAAGGTTTTTTGCTGCAGTATAATCCGCCGAATATGAACACTCAACTCAGAAATAACATAGTATCTTTTCGTTAAGCTTATGACGAGACTATGTATGAGTGTTGGGATCGTTATAAGGGATTGCTTCGCAAGTGTACCAAGCATGGATTTCAAGATTGAACTCAAGTCGTGATGTTTTATAATGGAGTCAATGCACATACCAATATGATGCTAGATGCCTCGACAAATGGCATTTTGCTAGACAAATCACCAGAAGAGGATTTTGTCATTCTTGATAGGATAACAAACAATGATTTCCAATTTCCCTCTTCAAGACTTGGAACAGGGAGGAAAGCACCAGGAACACTTGAGCTAGATGTTAAGGATTTAGTCTCCGACTAACTTTCTTCTATCACAAATATGTTAAAGAACTTGCAATGTTCTACAAATATGAAGAGCTCTCAAAATAATAACAATTTGGAGTTTTAAACAAAGTGAGTTATGACTAAATACAAAAGAGGTCTATAATAATACATGCCCTCTAATAATAACTCAAGACGTACTCTGGTACCTCGACTAGTCTGCTAGAAACATGCACATGGAAATACATTCCGAACCTTGAGCTTACAAGCTTAACGTAACACTAATAACTATACTATACTACATACATTCACTAAATGAGCATGCTAGTGGCGTAGGTATAAAGATATGAGAAAATGTTGTTATGAAGTACTGATGTAGGAATCATGGTGTGGCTGAGGGTTCTGCATCTCGAAGCATACACACCTCTAGCCTTCTTAAAATAACCTCAGGTATCTGGGGTGAGATTTGAAACAACATAAAAAACGTACACCCAACCAACTTACTCCGTTAAGTTTTATGGCATCTGCGCCCAGTTGGAAACAAAAGTGCCTTGGCACTGAATAGGATATCCAACTGAGACAATCATATTCTATTAAAGGAACTCAAGTTCCCTGATTGTTTCTCGAGCATCAATCAAGGCTAGTTTTATGTTATCCTAGTTGTTACTATTTTCTAGTTCTTATGTATTTATTATCGTTCTCATTTGTAGTCTTATTCCATGGTAATATAATATTATTGAGAGCCTCCAATCTAACCCTTAACCAAATGGATTTCTTATCCAAAACTATTCATAGGTACCGATACTAAGCCCTTTAGTATCGGTACTGACCTTTGAATATCGATATCGTCCCTTGGGTATCGATATTAACTGGCTGATGCGGACTAAAAAGGGGAGATAATATCGATACTCCTGATCCAAGTATTGATACTTCTATATTAGGGTATCGAAACTATCCCAAGTATCGATACCAAAATTTTCTTCGATATTTTGAAATATACCTCAGTATCGATACCCTATTGGGAGTATCGATACTCTACCCCTGGTATCGATACTCTCATGAGTATCGATAAAAAAAATGGCTAATGGAATTTACTAAGTGATCCTGGTATAAGTACTTCAACTGAGAGTAACGATACCCAACCCCTAGTATTAATACCCAATAAAGGGGTATCGATACTTTTAGCCTAAAATCTCATTATTTTGAACTTTCTGACGAACAATATCGGCACTGTTCTTTTAGTATCGATACTCATGCCTAGAAATGTCTTGTTTTGGGTATGAAAAAGATTAACTTTCCTCCTCAAAGACCCTATTGAGGTTCCCAACTATTGTTGAAGTCTTATGTATGATAAAAGGGATCATAAAAGAACTTTTTAACATGCTGAAACATCAAAAGATGCATTCTACCATGGGCATGTTTCATAACTCATGCATCATACCAAAACACATCTAGTGATTTACATGTGGTATAGTTGAGTTATAACATTTGATTTCTTAGTTGTTGGAAGTGTCTAAGGCTCAACCAAGAGTCACTTTTTATTTCCCTTTGTTCTTGGAGCTTTCTCTCACCCCTTTCACTAGACAAGGATAAAAAATGAATTACTAACTTGTTTAAGAGGTTAGCAAGAGATTAATAACAATTTCTAAGACTTGAACTCATGAAATCGGGTTAAAACATCTAAATTCCTTAAACCCCCATAAAACTCATATTTGGTTTCCATGGTTAAATGAAGAGGTTAAGGGCTTAAATGAAAGCTCTATAAATGCTTATTTCGATTCTTACCTTCACTGAAATGAATTGGAATTGTTGACTTACCAAGTTTGTAACTTTGCTATTTTTAGGTTGAGAGGAAAATGAGAAGGATGAATGGGGAATATGATAAAGTGAATAGAAAGGAAAAAGACGAGGGCAAGACGTGAGATGATCAACCATTAAGGGATTTTAGCTTTTGAATTTCTAAATTGTGAAATTACTCTTTTAGTCATTCATATTTCGTCCTAACAATAAAAACCCCCATTTTTATGCCAAATGGGCCCCAAACCAAGCCCAACTCAAATTCTAGATAGACCAAGCTCTTCTACAAGGCTAATGGCTTAATTTAAACTTACTTGAGCTAACTCGAAATACTATTCGAGGCGTTACATATCACTTATATTTGTGTTTTCTCTATATTCCCCCAATGATTTTAGAAAACATAATATATATATGACCACTTTATTTTTATTTAATTAAGATATGGTCACCAGGGTTAATTGTCGTTAGATCATTAATAATTTATTGAGTTGGTATGATAATTAAATAAAATATAAAATTCGTCATTTTCATATGGATTATACATGGATTAAGTTTAAAAAATTAAAAAAAGAAGAATATAATTGATATAGACGTGAAATAAAAATATTCATCAACTATTTTTTCAAATACCTAAAACAAAGTCACATTTTAAAATATTTTCTTCAAATCCCTAAAACAACACCCTTTTGACATCCTTAACATCCCTTAAAAACCTAAGAAGAAGAATAAAGAGAAAAAGACACGCCAACGAAGAAGAATATTATGGAATCAAGCAGTGACAATTTCATCTTGTTCTCCGTGATGAAAAATGAGAGAACGTGTTGAGGAGGACTAGTATCCTAAAACAACAACCATTTATCATTGTGGAGAATGAGTTGAAATCGTCACTTCTTGATTCTATAATATTTTTTTCTTCAGCGTGTTTTCTTCCCATCTTCTTCTTAGGATTTTAAGGGCTGCTAGGGATATCAAAAGGGTGTTGTTTTAGGGATTTGAAGAAACATATTTTAAATGGGACTTTGTTTTAGGGATATGAAATTAAGGATGGTTGATAACACCTTTTTTTAGTGTTATATTGTTGCATGACCCGAAGAAGACACAAAGAACCATTATTACCTTTTGTACATAAGATTAAAAAACTATTCTGTCAAGGAAGACATACTTAAAGAACAATGTACGAAGTTCAAAATACATTTGAGGATCCTACATATCTAAATCTTGCATTAATCCGTAATGATAGAGAAGTAGCTCATGCACGTGTTATTAGAGATCATTTATCACCTATCTTAGATGACTTCAACCCTGGAATTCCAGCTCCGAAGATTTAGACATCCTATTTTGAGCTAAAACGGGTGATGTTCAACTAGTTGAAATCTATTGGATAGTTTGGTGTTGTGCCTCATGAAGATGCAAGGCAACATATTCGAGCCTTTTTGGAGGTTTTTGATTCATTTCGGTAGCAATGTGTGCATGAGGATGTGTTGAAGCTAAAGTTATTTCTTTATTGCTTGAGAGATCGAGCAAGGGTGTGACTTAGTAGAGTATCATTCAACTCAATAGAATAATGGACATACTATGCAAGGGCTTCTTCCCGAGTTATAATCCACCCAACAAGAAACCTTATCTGAGGAATTAAATTACTTCCTTTCGTCAAGATGATGACAAGTCTATGTACTGGTGTTAGGATAAATACAAGTGAATCCTACGTAAGTGTACGGACCACTAATTCCATAATTAGACTCAAGTTATGTTCTACAATGGTGTAAATGTTTCAGCAAATGGAGCATTGATGACAAGTCTCCTAAAAAAACATTTGATATCATTGATAGGATAGTAAACAATGACTACTAATTCCCTTATCGAGGCTAGTAACGGGGAGAAAAACTCAAGGGACATTTGATTTGGATACTAAAGATTTTGTTTCAACATAATTATCGGGTATCACCGATATGTTGAAGAATTTCTAAAATCCTAGTGAGGTGAAGGAAGTCAAAGTCACAAGTTCTTCTTGTGTTCTTTGCAATGGAAATCATCATATGAGTAAGTGCCCCAAAAAGAACGAATATACCATCTATGTGAGAAACTTTAATAGGAGCAACAACAACCCCTACTCAAACACTTATAACCTAGGAAGATGTCAATATCCTAATTTTTATGGGGGAATCAGGAAGCCAACAATACCAACAGCTCGAACTGACATCATAACATGAATGAACCTTTAGATTTTTAACAAAATTTAATGTGGCAAAATAACAAAAAAGGTTCAACATCTTCTTCGAACTCAAATTCTTTGAAAGCTACTTTTCAAGATTTCATGACGACTACAAAGGCTCTATTTCAAGATCATGCAACATCTATTAATAGCTAAGGAACACTATTACAAAGCCATAGTTTGTCCTTGAAGGCTTTGGAAACTCAAGTGGGTCAAATTTCCCAAGCATTGCATGTGAGACCCCAAGACAATTTTCCTAGTGACATTGAAGTCACTAAGCTCCAGGCAATGAGCAACGTATTGCACTCACTTTAAGGAGTAGCACCCAAATCAACAAAGAAGATAAGTTTGGGGAGAAACTTGATGAACCCACCCTAGAGACTTTGCATGAAGAGTTTGAAGAGCATGGGGATGCACCTCCAATGAAGAACACAGATGTGAGTTCAAAAAAGAACCAAATGATGACAGGAAGATTATTGCTACAACAAAAGATAGAACAAGAGAAGAGATTAACCCTCACCACCCTTCCCTCATATTAAAGAATCAGAATCAAGACCTTCAGTTCAAGAAGTTTATGGATGTTCTGAACCAGTTGTACATCAATGTTCCGTTTCTGGAAGTCATTGATCAAAATGCCTACATATGTGAAGTTCTTGAAAGATAAAATTACCAAGAAAATAAAGGCGAGAGAGCCTGAAACAATTGCTACAACAACTAAATGCTTGGATGTGCTAAATAGTTTGCCACCTAAGAGGAAAAATCCTAGCAAACTCATTATTTCATACTCAATAATTAAAAAATATATTGGGGAGAGCTTTATGCGATCTTAGATCTAGTATGAATTTAATTTCCAAATTAGTGTTCATGAAATTAGAAATGATAAATGAAAGACCTACCACGGTTATTTTACAATTGGGATACTGATCCCACGGTTATCTTAGATTGTGTAGTTGATGAGAATGCACCCATCATTTTGGGGCGACAATTTATATCTACTGGGCGCATTTTAATCGATTGTGAAAAGGGTGAATTCACCATGAGAGTGGGTGACCAGAGAGTAGTAATCAATGTCTTCAACACCCTTAAATATGTTGTTGATTCTGGGGAGTGTCGATTGTTTCAAGATGTGTAATCTGTGATGGAAGAGGAAGTTGTAGAATTTTGCTGCAGCAATTTTTTGCACATTGATGTTTACTTGAAGCTTGATGAAGAAGACGATGATGAGCTTAAATAATATTCAACAAAGGTGTGGCAGTCTAGCTTACTTGTAGCTAGACCAGATATGAAATTGGAACCCTTAGATTTCTCTAAATTTACTCATAAAAAATCATCACTTGTGCGCCCGCTCACTTTAGAGTTAAAACCCTTACATTCATAATTTAAGCATATTTATTTGGGTTGTAATGAAACTTTGCCTATGATTATTTTTAGTAATCTTAATCCTGAGCAAGAGAATAGTTCGATTCATGTTTGAGCTTAACATAAAATGTCTTTAGGTTGGACCATTACTAATTTGAAAGGCACTAAAGACCAAGTAGCTAGCCATGTTTCGAGGCTATGAAAGAACTAAGAAATAAATAGAAATTAATGAGGAATTTTCTGATGAGAAATTATTATTAGCTACGATAATTCTGTGATAAGTTGATATTGTTAATTTTATCGTTAATAATATTTTACCTCATGATTTGAATAGCCAAAGAAAGAACAAGTTCATGCACGATGTTCGCTACTGTCATTGGGATGATCTCTACCACTTCAAACAATGTGATGACAATATGATAAGAAGATGTGTCCTCGAAAAAGAGTAAATAAAAGATCATATACCACTGCCATTTAACTTCAAGTGGAGGGCACTTTGGAAGAGAGATGACTACTGCAAAGGTCTTACAATCTGAGTTCTATTGGCCTACAATATGAGTTTTATTGGCCTACATTCTTCAAGGATACCCAAGATTTTTATAAATCTTGTGATAGAATCCAAAGGATGACGAACATATATGGAAGACACAAAATGCCATGCCAAATATACTGAAGGTGGAACTGTTAGATGTATAAGGCATTTTGATATATATTGGTGCTCTAATCGAACGTGACAAAAACTGTCATATCAATTCAGGATGTTTGATAGTTTGCATCCTTTCAACCCTCTCTGGTTTCTGCTATAACATTTTTTGTTTTGTTGTGTTTTGTTTATTTATTGTTTAATTTTAATATTAGTTTTTTTAGCAGAAAAGACTTCTAAACATGTTGATAAGGGTAAATCCCCTATGGATGTTACACCTGTTCAAGAAGAATATCCATTTGCTACTGGCACAAACGATGAGATAAATGATAATGTTCCTCTTCCATCTGCGCCACCACCAACTTCAACACCTACAAAGAAGTGTCGCTTATAGTGCACGTTCGAGCATATTTGGAACTTGTCTACCAATGTTTTTGACGATGCTGATGAAGACATGATACCCATTGCAACATTGAGAAGAAAATAATGTGCCAATAACATGGAAACCAAACAAATACCAACACCACCAAAATAGGACTTAGTCAAGGTAACTTGCATTGCATTTTATTTTAGTTTAGTTTTCATGCATTGAAGACAATGCTTTCTCCAAGTTTGAGGGAGGTAATGTTCTTAGTTGATCATTTGCATTTGTAGTTATTAACAGAACTTTGATATGGCATTTGTTTGCTTTAGAGACAATCTGCTTTGCATTGCTATGAAAAAAACTGTAGAAATATCAAAGGTAATAGAGCTCCATTGTGTTGTTGAAGCTCTAAGGGGATAAAGCTTGTTGGCCTTTAAGAGAAGTAACAACATTCTAGGTGGTTCAGAACACGACAGCTCATGAGTCTTCTTTCTCTTGTGTTGTTTTTTGTTGCTTGGGTTGTTATTCGAATGATTTAATGGATGTTTATTACCCAACCATGAACTAACTTAACTTGGTTTGGGTTTATCTTGGATGATTATGGTTTGGGTTTATAACTTAGATTTATAAGAGCTTTCGAGAGATAATTTTTATCTATGTTTGATGCTTAATATCAAGATAGTTAAGGTTAGATATACGTGGACAATGGGGTTGAGTTGGGAAGTAAAACCCTAACTCGCCTTAGATATAAAGATAAAGTTTCAACGACTAAAAGGAGTAAGGATTAATAGATAGTATCATGTCAGGGTTTATGCTGAGAGCTATTGCCTTAACATTTTCACTATAATTTTCTTACCAGATATAGCCTATAAACAACTTAGAAAAACTATGTCGAACATAGTATTAATTGGAAAATGTTAAATATTCGTTAAGAACATGACATAAGTTTCTAAGATAAACCCAGACTGTTATCTTTCTTGAGAGTTTCACACATGTATTGTTGTATCATTGTCTTATCTTGTACACCCATTTCTCAACTCAAAATTTTTCTACAACATTACTTTACTTTTTGTTATAACATTTCATACTCTTCTCATTTTGCTCAGCATTCACATCACCTTGTTCATATCATTATATACATTATTTGTTTATAGTTCAAGTGCAGATTCTTTACTTAATTTCCCTTTAATCCTTGTGGAGACGACCTCACCCATCATTTTATTACTTGTTCAACATGTATAATTGCACAATCTACATATCAAAATATAGTACACTTACACACGCAACAACCTACTCCATACATTGTTGTTATCCAATCTAGTAAGCGGATGGGAAACAAGAAAAGTATCAGATGTATCGAAAGGATACAGATAAAGCACATAATTAAAATCAATTTTAACAGATTCAGTCGTCGGAGCCATGAAAAAGGGAGAAAAAGGAAAATAGAAGAAACGAGGAAAGGATGACGAGAAAGAGACTTAGTGAACAGGATGAAAGCAATAAAAACAAGCCCAAGAGAAAAAAGCCCAAGAAACTGATACCTTATAAAGATATGAAAGAATACTTCTTATTTCATCATCACATGATTAATTTACACATGATTGGGTTTATATAAAATACAAACTAAACAGCTACCTACCTGCTGAAACGAATTTTTCTAACAACTAAATCAATCAACTAACTAACTCCAACATATAATGAATCTTTTTCGATTGTTATATATCAATTATATATTAATTTAAAGGAAACCAATTTCAAAAATATCAAATTTAAATATTAAATTGTATAACAACTTTTTTTAACTAGTAAGAAAAAGAACTTGTATCAAATTTTGCCAACTTTCTACGAGTAAAATTGTCCAAATATTTTTTGAAAAATAAAATTATTCCATATAAAATGTAAAAAGATATTAGTTTTATATATAATCATTGTTATAATACTTTATTGAAGATCACTTAATAATTTTATAAAGACGTACGAATCATCAAGCGGTTTCTCTCGAGTCTTGAGATGTATATATACTTGCAAATTAATAATGTTATAGTTCGAATGGTGTCGACTTCGAAACATCAAATAATGTTAAATCGTTCAGTAATTTAAACGTTTTTATAATGTACCGAAACAATGATCTTAGATGAAAAAAATATAAATATTTTAAAAATATTTATATAAGTAAATTCTTTTTTTCACTTACCTTATATAAGAAAATTTGACACCTGGATAGAATTTAGACGATTTTAACAAAATATCATTCGTACAAGTAATAATTACCTATCAGATATTCTTTCTTTTAATATTACCGATCTAACACTCTTTTTGACAAGGCACGGATCATCATCCGCACCTTCACGAGGTTTCGTCTGAGCTGTCGCCACGTAAGGGAATGCACATATCATCATTCGCGCCTTAGTTGAACCTTCGACATATACAGAAGGCGCATATCATAAAGCGCACCTTCCATAAGTACACATCATCCCTTAAATCATTTAAAAAAATATGCATTAAAAAATTAGAAAAATAAAATTATATGAACTAACATCATAATTTAATACATATTAGTTCCATGAGTTTAAGAACTTAGTGGGGTTAGCTTACATAGACATATTAGAGTGTTTATGTTATATTTCCTGACAAAATGGGATAAAAGTTAAAAGGTGTATTTTTTGACATTGTGTTTAGATTATGTTTCTATGATTTACTTTCAATCATTTTCATTACATTTTTATTTCAATTATATACATATAAATGTAATAAGAATTTTGATAAATTATTATTTGTTTAATTTTTAAGTTACCTTACATCAAACCAAAAAATAAAAGTGAAAAAATAATTGATTAATTATTTAATATTAGAAATTTATATTTAAAAATTTATATTTTTATCATTTAATATTTGAAATTTGAAATAACTCTTGAATGCGCTTGTCATCGGCCACGAGTCTCTCATAAATTGAGCCCACGTAGTGGAAATTTGAAAGAAAAGAATAATATTTGCGTTAAAAGAAAACAAAAGAGGGAGCATATCTTCTTATCCAATCCAATCCACTTCCTTTGCTTTTCTTTTTCCTTCCCCTCCCCCCCCCCCCCAGCACCCCACACCACCTTAAATAGCGGAAGAAAGAAGCAGATCATGTCAAAGATTCAAAATAAAAAAATGGGGCTGAGGATCGTGTACGGGGTGGTGTTCCTCTCCTTCTCCTGCGCCTGCTTCAAGCTTCTCCACCTCTTCCTTCACCCTATCTTCTTCTTCACTTCTTGATTCTTCTCTCTTCTCTTCATTATTATGGGTTGATAATGTGGGATTCTCTTTCTTCACATCCATTTGTTCTATGGTATCCCTCCTTATTATTCATGTATCGCTTGTCTTTAATCTGTTGTAATTCCTTTTTTTAAATTGTAATGATATATCTAGATACTGAAGTTCTCATCAATATTAGCAGAATTTTATGGATAGTTCAGCTTTCGAGATTTAATCAATAAAGCCTGTAGATGATTTATATATCATTTAAGTACAAAAGAAAGCATTTTGAATTTCCTCTATGAAAATAAAGAAGTGAGTAAACACTTCAAACGTAGTTACAGACAAGCCCATCAAGTGATTGGATTGGGGAGTTGGACTCTTGGTGGCTACAGATTTACCTATCATAACTTGATCGGTAATAGTAAAGCAGATGTCGAATTTCGAGATTTGTTCAGCACAATTCTGGATGAAGACATCTTTGGCACGACCTAAAGTAAAAAGGTATTCAGATTTTTCCAACATTCACCCAACTGGAATTGATCACATTACAACAGTCACCCGATTCAAACAGATGGGAGGAATAATTGCTTTCATAGTCTAATTATATTTTAGGTGCTATGAACCAAGTTATAATCAGGTGTTATGAACCAAATTATGCCTGCCAGCGACTATTAGGTGTTTGAACGTATATTCTCAAATAGTTATATAATCAGTTCTTTTATCCTTCCAGTTTGTTGAGATTCGAGAATGATAAGGTTAAAACAGAAAGTAAACAAGACTTTGTGAGTTGTTCCTTGAAGTCTATGTACAAAAATAGCAGTTTCATCGTTGCAAGACGGAAAACAGAACTGAAACTGAAACTGGTGACAGCAACATATAAAGCAAAAACAATTCCACCATTTTTTCTGTCCATCAATCAATTTCCAGCCATACAATCCTCATGGACCAATGTTCAGCTCGACGACGGCAATCATGGCTGCCGACCCGTTTCTTCTCTTCCTCCAGCGTCGGCGGCAGAAGCCCCAGGAGGAGCACCTCCATAGAGAGAGCCACTTTCGGGGAGGTTTGTGGCGGCGCGACAGCTGAGTGCGCGGCTATTTGTTGCTGCTGCCCTTTGACGATAGCCAACTTTTTAGTTCTGGCAATTTACAAAATCCCCGCGGGGCTATTTCGCCGTGCTCTCCACCGGATGCGACAGCGGAAGTTGCCGGAAAAGGGTTTGAATCAGCTGGGTTTTGAGATTCCGGCAGCGGATGGTGTGGAGGAATTTTTCCCAGGTGTGGAAGGTTGTGAAGAGACTGAGAAAGCCGCCAAGGAACTGGAAAAAGAGATGTGGCAAAAATTTTATGGGACTGGGTTTTGGAGAAGTCCTTCTCAAACCCACAATTAAATAACAACCCAATATCGTGATCTTGGATTTTCCCGAGAAACATGTATTTTCTTGGTTAACGTGATGAAGATTCAATGGCTCCTGAAAAATTTCCAAATATCCGACATGGCAACATTTTAGCCCATCCATTTTATTGGTTTATATGGACTTTACTCATTATGGATGGCCAGAACCAAATTTAAGATTGTATTTCGAGCTTAATCAAACATAAATAATATTGATATTATACATAATTTAACTTTACATATTGAGAACTTATTAAATGGTATTAACGGTCAGAGAAAGTGTTTTTCATTTTTAAAATTTCTTAAATTTAAATAACTATATTTATTGTTAGTAATTACCTGCAACGAATGGAAGCTTCTTGGAAAATTTGAACCGAAAATAGAGCTTTGGAGTTTATAGAATTTGGGCCCCCTGTTTTGTACAGAACATGGGCTCATAACCCTCTTTCATCAATGAAAGTTATTTTGATAAAAAAAAATCAAAAAATAATTTTACAATGATAAAATATTAATGATATCCAAGTATTTTTAGATATACAGTCATCTTCTACACAACATTTATTACACGAAATAATAATAATAATAATAATATCTGTATATATAAATATGCATGCATTAGTATTTCAAAATATATAAATTATTATAATATTATAACAAAATACGAGTTTGTAATGAATCATTTCTGGTGGTTACAGTAGGCATAAAAGATGAGGACAAAGACAGCAGCAGGCATGTATGAATCAATAATTGATTCTTCCAGCAACCATTTACCTTCATCTCACATTGTCTGTCAATAAAAACAAAGTTGTCCACATCACAAACAACTCACCATTCTTGGCCCTGTAATTCCTTAAAAGATCTGTATACTATTTTCCATTAAAATCTGCACATTTTATCTCCATCTCAGGCTCCAACTTGTGCAATGACTAATCCTCGAAGGAAAACATGGATTTCCCAAAATATCATCATCCCAACTAATGCTAGTTACAACTTGAAATCAAGCACCGGGTTACCAGCAAAGTTCGAGCAAATGTTCATGTCAGATGTGTTTAGGCAAACAATTTTGAGAGGAAGAGAATCATAGAAAGAACTTTCAGTTGAATTTAATGAAGGAAATAGGATTGCAATAACCTGTTGATTGATGCATATATAACTTATATAATGTGTATAATAACCTCCGACTCTGACTTGACAGGGCATTATATCGGCGTTGGCCAAACTTGGAATTGGCACGCCGTTCTGAGCAGGGTTTATTTCATCTGCTATAGCTACAGCTTCCTCGGATTGGGGAAGGTTGAATGGATCGTTCTGATTTTCTTCAGGCTTTCCCAACACAAGCATCCTGCACAAGGTTCTCTGCCTTCTTTGTTTTCGGTTTTGACTTTCCAAGCTTTTCTTCGGATTCGGTGGCCTCCTTGGATTGAAGCTTAGATTGGGGTTTCTTTAAATTCTTCTTGGATACAACAATATCTTCATTACCATTGTTTTGAGTTCTTTTGGTTGAACCGTTGCGTTCTTGGTTCAAGGATGGGCTAATACCAGAACCATCACCTTCTGAAGGGTTGTTTGTTGGAGCAGCGCCGCTCTTGTTCCTTCCGAGCTTTGGGGATATTGCACGCGTAGTTGGTATCTGTGACAATTACAGAAGATATCAGATAATTAGAGTATAGATGAGATACAACAATAAATTATAAAAGTCCATCAATGAGTACATTTGCCTATTATTCAGGTTATCTTCAAATGTCACTGCATGAAAATACTCTAGATTTGTAGTCATCTATTAGATAATTTCAAAAAGAAAATGCTTCATTTTTACCTTTGTGCACTAAATGTCTTGATCACCTTAGAATCCTAAAGCATTATTAACTTGAATCAAACACAAAGCCTTTAAAATCCCAGTAAACAGCCTGCAACATTTTAAGTATTTTCTTCACCTACAGCAGTTTCTATCTAGACACCATTCATTTTCTCAACCTTCAAAAGAAAACCAATAAATGATAGTTGAGAAAGTTTCAGTTCCTACTCGTTCACGGTATAGTAGTAAAACAATTCAAAGTTCACGGTATAGTGGTAAAACAATCCAAAGTTCACGGTATAGGATTCACAATTATCAGCATCATACCACAAAAAGAAATCATCAAACGATGTGATAAAATAATAGGCATATTCCAAGTATCCTAAGGCCAATGTGGCTTCAAACAGAAAAGGTGGCCATAGCAAAGAAGTTAAGATTTTCCCGACAGAAGAATACACGCCAGCATGACTATTAATGATGAAAAGAAGGGGGGGGGGGGGGAAACAAATTACCTTCTTTATTTCAACTTTTGGAGGAGGTTCTTTGTAGGAACTTGGTATTGGTGTAGCTTTAAAAGTCAATCTCTTCCTTAATTGTCTGATTTCTGCCTCCTGGTTCTGCTGCACGATGCAACAAACCTAAAAGTTAATGAAACGGCGAGATAGAACGGATTGAAGGAGAAAACTTGGAAAACATAACTACTTGATAGAGTAGAAAAATATGTTCATTCAAATAATAGTTATGAAGTCATCGCCAAGACCTTTGATTTTTCCTGAAGGTTATTCTTTTCAAGTTCCTTAGCATGGATCTTCTCTTCTAACTTTGAAAGAAACTGGAGGAAAAGTGCATGAACAATCATTTATAAAATGAATGTAATTAAGGCTACCGGAAAGTATCAGATTGAAGCATATTCCCAACCTCCTTCCGCTTTTCCGCACGTTCCTCCAGCCTAAAAGTGAATCCTGACCCACTGCTCCTCCTAGTGCTACGAGAACTGGCACTGGAAATAATCATGACGAAAAATCAGACATCAATAAAAAGAGAGTGATTCATAAAAGTGTTTGCTTAGCAAAAGGAAGTTAAAAGTAATGACAGTACTAACTAGTGGAATGAGCATCATCATCCTCTTTTCTCAGTGCTGCAGCTGTTATTGGCTTGGAATCAGCTGATCTGCAAACATACAGGATTTTCTCACACTATAAATAAATAAGCAGAATTGAACTTTTGAGTTATATATAATTATACAGGAACAAAGAGATCTATTCCGCATCCAAATTTCGAGCAAATTTACCATGAATATAAATGCATTATAAGTATACAACCTAAGTAGAAGAGGTTAAGCAGCGTGCATCTCAGTGATGATATGGTAACCAAGACTTAGACGATGAAGAGGGCTTAGAAGCCACATTACAAGGACCGGATTTCGCAGGCTGATAAGCAAACACAAAGATGAAACCAAAAGAGCCATTTAGAAAACCAAAAAGTGGAAAGGAAAATAGAAACTGATGATATCACAAATTCATACCCCAGCTTGCTTATTGCTAGGCAAAGACGCTAAAGTAGTCCTTCTAGAAGTAGCTCCACCGCCATTCGCGTTCTTTGAGTCGACATGGATGGATCCCCGCCTGTTGGGAAGACTCAAATGAGACAACGAAACAACTGATCCATTGGAAGAAGAGCTTTTGAGCTTTTCTCCTGGGCATGTTTGGGATCATCTTTTTCCTTGTACCCATCAACGTTCTTTGCAAGAGCATCGCCATGTACTCTTCTAGCAGGAAATGAAAGACTCTGGGACTGCACAAGCCTCTGATTTCGAGTAACCGGAACAGAACTTCTCAGATTAGGTTTATCCTTTGTCACCTTAATGTTCTTTGCATTTCCATCACTCGGATTACCAGGCTCCTAAACATTGAAATAGACAAATACACAATATATAGAGAAAATAAAGGGAACATCTAAGCTATAAGAAATTACACAAGTGATCAACATCAATAGAACAGCTTGAATGGATGAAACATGGCACCCTTTAAGGTTTTTGAAATTTGACTCTTGGAGACATTTGCAGGAGCTTTACTTGCCTTGCCTTCAGATTTTGTTCCCTGCTGCTTCGGATCTTCCTTCAAATTTGAAGCCTCTTCACCATTATTGTAAGCACTGGGTTCCTCTTTCTTTTCTTCTGCACAGATTCTTCAACATCTGCTTTTCCACTGACAATTATCTCTTCCTCCATTGTTATCCCGTTTTCAGACTCCATTCTACAGTTATGGTAGAAAATTTCCTGCTAAAATTACAAGTCATGGTCATCAGCATCAAGTTAAAACCCGAAGGGTTTTTCTGCAAAAACTCAACAAAATCAATGACATTGCTAAATCAGACTATGAGACTAGAGAATTCAAGCAAGATCTAGCTTTGATGACTGGTCTTTGTACTGAATCTAAATGACATACATGTTTCCTTCTCACATTCTTTCCTAAAAAAACACAAAATCTAGTGAAAATATAACCAAAACACGGAATGAGAATCATCTTACCAATTGAACAAAGATCCAGCTGATATTATACAATTAAACTCTCTTCCCAAAAAAACGAAAACACAACACTGACATAAAAAAACTCACAAAAAATCGAAAAGACGAGAAACCAATGATTATTATTAATTTTTATAAAGAACTTACCTTTCTTTCAAGAGTTTAGACTCAAACAGCTGAAGTGCAGAGCTTGGAGAAAAAAACAAAGGAAGCACTGAATTTGAAAACAAGTTAACAACAAAACAAAAGAAGAAAAAGTAACTTCGAAAGATAAACAAAGAAAGACAAATCCAGAAACTAAAAGCTATAAATCCAAACTGGGTTTTCGATTGAGAGGCTTAAGGACAATCTGTTTCATACAAAGGGGGTGGCTTTCATAATGTTTAGAGAGAGAGAGAGACTGTGTTCTGTGTGTATATTTTGGGTTTAAAGGTCGAGTTTTTCAATGAATTGCCTAGGAAGATTGATGAAATGGAAAGCCAAATGACTGAATTGCCACCAATATGTGGATATTTGGGGTTCCAGATTCTAACTTCATCGAAGAATCATAATGGAGGGAATGAGAGGGAACTTTCGCTGTGCATCGCCTTTAAAAAAAAAGTTAAAAAATATTGTGATCGGTTAAAATTTAGACCGATTATATTATATTATTTAACTGAAAATATTATTAAGTACAATAACATATTAGGTAACGCTTATATAATGTAATAAGTAGTACTTATATAATAAAATAGATATTTAACCTGAAATATTATCAAGTACAATAACATATTAGGTATCGCTTATATAATGTAATAGGTAGCGCTGATATTGACATATTTTATAAGTAAACTGGTATATTTATACCGGTAACCTTGTAAATTTACCTATTACATTATAATTATCGGTTTCGATATTTTTTGGATCAATATAATTTGAAATGTATCGACACTTTATGCGTGCACCTCGTTGGGCATTCATTCTGAAAAAAGTATCGACACAAACTTAAAAAGTGTCGATACATTATTTAGACTTAGTTTCTCATAAAACCGTTATATTTCTATAAGATATATTGTAAATTTACCTATCATATTCTAATTATCGGTTTCGATATTTTTGGGATAGATACTTTTAGGTGGTATTTGTTTTTACTGTGTAAGGTCTACAAATCTCTTATGTATGCGCCGCCCAGACCACGCGTAGACATTGGACTTCGCAGACCGTTTGTTTTTTAGAAAACAAAAGCTCTTCTAACGTCTACGCGAGCTCTTCTTAGTGCATACATGGTTTTATGTCTTCAAAGTCTTCAAACCTCTTTAAAGAAGTTTTATATTTAATTTTATATTATAGATATTAATTTTAATATTAATTTTTTAAATAAATTAAATATTAATTTTTTAATATTATATTATAGATATTAATTTTAATATTAATTTTTAAAATAAACTAAATATTAATTTTTTTAATATTATATTATAGATATTTAATTTTATATATAATTATTTTATTATTAAAATTTTATATTTATTTTAATTACTTTTATTTAAGTTTAAATATAATATTTTTTTAGATTTGTTATTTTTAAATTATATTTAAACTTTTTATATGAAATGGAAGTATTTAAATCACATTGCTTAATAAAAAATGATTGCATTGTTTGATAATTAAGATTTTAAAATATAAAAAATTATAAATTATGTTTTTAAAATTTTAAAATATAATCACAATTAAATAAAAAATAATCATAAAATAATTTGATAAATTAAAAAATATTTTCTAAAAATATCATATAATTATAAAAAAATTATGAATATATATTTAAAAAAAATTAAAAGTATTACATAATTGCATATTTAATAATAGTTTAATGATAATTATTGTTTAAAAAGAGAGAGGTGTATGATTCATTGATTAATAATAGTTTAATGATAATTAATGTTGTTGTGCCATATGATAATAAAATTCAAATTTTAATATTATTATATAACTTTAAATAATTTAATGTTTAAAAAAAGAGAAAATAACCTCAGTGACCAAAAATCCCATATAATATACGATTTTAACCAACTTTTTCCGGATTTGCCAAAATGACCAACAAAATCGCAATGCGATCGCTAATTCGCAACGCGATCTCCATTATCGCAAATTCGCGTTGCATTTCGCGTTGCGGTAGTTGGAAATCGCGTTGCGATGGTATACAATGTCGTTGCGATTTTCCCAATTCGCAATGCGAATAAGTAAATCGCAACGCGAAATGGGAAAATCGCAATGCGATACTGACTATCGCAATGCGATACTTACTATCGCAATGCAATAATACAAAATCGCAACGAGATACTGACTTTTGCAACGCGATTCTGACTTTCGCAACGCGATTTACATAGTGCCATTCGTATTAACGCGTATTTTTTTTTCAAATTCCAAACACAATTTTTTCTTAATAAATCGAAAACTGAACCGTCCACAGTAATCGCAACTCATAACCTCAAACCCAAAAACACAACACTCAGTCCCATCTCCATCTCTCACTCTCTACGGCGAAATCCGTCCCCATCTCCGAAGATTTCCGTCCCCATCGCCGGCGAAATCCCTCACAACCACTCACAGTAAAAAATCCCTCACAATCACTCAGAAATGGAAAATCAACCTCCGAGGGTTAGTTTTTTTTATTTTTATTTTGAATTTTTTGCATTATTTTAAGTTTTTCATATTGAGATTGATGATAAGTTTACTGGTAATTTCAATAATAGATTAACCATTTCACTTAGATTTCTTATTAAATTCATTCGATTGCTGCCAATACTGCTAAACTGTTTAGCCTGTAAGTTAGTATTTGTCTTTGCTTTGTCTTTTGGTTGAAGTAATGCAGAAGAAGAATAGTTTCGAGAATGAAAATCGCAACGCGGAAATAACTATCGCAACGAGATAATCGCAATGCGAAATAAAAATCGCAACGCGAAACCAAAATCGCATTGCGATTTTCATTTCGCGTTGCGATTTTCATTTCGCGTTGCGATTTTTATTTCGCGGTTGCGATTTTCATTTCGCGTTGCGATTCTTTCGTTGCGATAGTCATTTCCGCGTTGCGATTCTCATTATCTCGTTGCGATTTTCATTTCAACCAAAAGACAAAAACAGTGTTGCAAATTTTAGTTTCAAGAATAAACTACTATTTATGTTATTGTTTTGTTTTTGGTATATCTTGACAGTGTAATTTTTGGTATATCTAACTTGGTATGTTTATTGTTTTTTTGTAGAAATTTTTTTCGGCTTCATTGACATTAAGGAATAAAGTTAGCCTAGCCACTACAATTGCTTCGAAGCTTTCACCTGCACAAAGAAAATTGTTTGAAGAAACCTGCTTCGGCCATGGCTGAGAGTACAGCATCCGGGTGGAGATGCTAGTTTGACCCATTTGTGGCTTCAGACCATGACTAGCGATCTACCCGACAGTATACAACATGGTGAGGAAGAGATATGGTTTCATTTTCCACCGGCGTATACTTGTTTTGGGCGGAAGGAGTTCTGCTTAATCACTGGTCTACGATTCGGACACAATGATGTAGGCCGGTACACTCGTCATATCACCCGCCCATCATGGTTATCCAGGGTTTTTCCTGATGAGTCAATAGAGAAGCCGAACTTACACGTCGACGACATGAAGAAATTGTTTAATAAGAAAGATGGTTTTACTCGGATGAATGACATCGATGTTGTCCGAGTATGCCTTCTACTACTTTTGTATGCCGGCTTTTTAGGCAGAGGCCAGACAACCTATTCCTCAGAGCTAATATTATTGGTAGAGGACCTAAATGCATGGAATCTGTTTCCGTGGGTTCGTATATATGGAAAGCTACCTGGACTAAGTTGTCGTCTGCCTTTGATGACCGCAAAAGTTTGCGGGGCGATGGTCGAAATACACTTTGTCAGGCTTTGTTTGGGCCTTTAAGGTAAGAATTTCTATATAATGTTTTCAAAATTATAATTAATTATTTAACAATTACTAATGTTTGTTATTATATTGTTTGTAGATTTGGATATTCGAGGTTTTCCCCAGCATGCGGACATATGCATTAAAATCCTCAGATGATATTCCTAGGGCTATTTCCTGAAGAGGAAACGTATGTTGGATTGGGAAGACTTAATACCATATGCGACAATAATAATGTAAGTTAACACAAATACTATCATATAAACAAGTTATTAATAGTAGACGTTTAACTTTGTTTTAGTTTTTATATTTTAGGAGGCCAACACTCCATTAATGAGACTGACACCCACGGAGGCTGAGCTTGCCACTGATTGGTGGCAAGCTAGTCAGCGTTTTTTTGATGTCACGAATGATGAGCAGCCTCCACTTCCTCCACTTCGAGAGCCATCACCTCACCCAGAGCCATCACCTGATCGACCCGACTATACACCTCTACAACGAGAGCCATCACCTATCCCGTCACATCATCGAGTCTCTTCTCCACCATCACCTCATGATAGGCGACCGACAAAGATGCCACGACTTCTATCTCCCTGTTCTCCACCTCCACGGGATGAGTCAAGGGAGTTACGTGATGAGGTCAATGCCTTGCGTGAGGAGATCGGTACTCTACGCGATAACGATGGTGCATGGCGTGGAGGTGTCTACTTTACGTGGTGAGGTTGCTGCTCTACGTGAGATGGTAGTATCGTTGCAGAATGAGGTTCATACTCTACGCAACGAGGTAAGTTTAAGATTTTCCATATTTAACTTGATGATAAATTTACTCGTAATTTCACTTAAATTAACCATTTCACTTAGATTGCTTAGTAAATTATTCGGTTGCTGCCAAAACTGCTAAACTTTTTACTTTAACACTGTGAAGTTAGTATTTGTCTTTGTTTTGTCTTTTGGTTGAAAGTTTGAAATATATTTATCTTTGTTTTCACTGTTTAAATATCATGTCTGTTTATTTACTGATATTTGTATTTTTATTTAGCGGACCGATAAGGTGGATGCTTTACGTCGGGTTTTTCTTGCACGACAGAGTTCACGCATCAGACGGCGTGCACGTGCTATTAAGTCTCCGTATACCCCAATAGTGCGAAGACCCGCAAGAAGAAGCCCGACTCGCCTATCATCCCTCAAGAGTCCACTCCTATCGTTGAAGAGGCCCCTATCATTCCTCGAGAGTCCCCTCCCACCGTTCAAGAGGCCACTGTCATCGTTGAAGAGGTCCCTCCCACCATTCAAGAGCCCGATTCACATGGCGTCATATGTAGGATTCTTGAGAAACCCTCTGACGTGCCGGACATGATGGATTCAAGTTGGCTCTCGTATGAGTTACCGGCCAGTACCATACCGGTATCTGAAGAGGAGAGGAAACAACTACCGGACACAATTCTGGATAACACCCTTTGGGCTAAGACCGCAGTTGATTTTTATCTACATGAGCGAAGCCAGGGTGTTTCACTGACATATGCAAGCTCAATGATGATATCTTTGTTGCTTGATCGGTCTTGGTGGGGGGTATTATTAGGGGTCGAAGACAATGGCTATTTCGATGGAGGGGTAAGTCTTATATTTTTCTTATATTTTCATTTGATTATTTTTTTGTAAATTATGTAAGTTACTAATATATGTCTTTTTTTGTAAAACAGCATATCGATGCGTGGGTGTCACGTCTTCTAATAATTAGGAAACTTAAGGAAAATAAAAGAAATACACGGTATACAATTATGCCGACGTCTTTTAACGTCGTTCACTTGAAGAATCAACGAGATGAATCATTTACGTTGGGCAATGGACAAGCTAAACTTTATCCTGCATGGTGGGAGGTCGATAAGGTTAGTGTTTATTTTAGATTGAGTTTAAAGGTATTCATAAATAAGTGCGCAAATGAATGAATTATTACTTATGATTGCAGGTGTTTATCCCTGTTTTGGAACGTATCCATTGGCTTCTCGTCGAGCTTCAGATCCCATCCCTTAAGGCAATAGTATATGACAGCATGATAAATTACATATCATTGGCTGATTTAAGAGATATTATTAAGGGATGGAGCTCTTATTTGGCTAAATACTTGGATGCGATAAATTATTGGACTCGTTCTGGAAACAAGAAGCCAAAGAAGCTCAATATTACAGTTAGCAGAGACGAGACCGTACCACAACAAACGAAAGGACCCAGAGGGGATTGTGGTCCTCTCGTATGCTTGGCGTTGGACCGTTTGATCACAGGAAGTATAAAGTATCTACCTCCCACCGATATAGATAGAGCTGCAGTAGGCTTGTGGTTTCGACATTATATGGCTAGATCGATATATACGAGACGCTGCCTACCTGCATCCGCGTTATAAAATGTCCATAAACAATTGGTATGTTTATAGGCTTGTGGTTTGAAAATGTTTGGTTAAGTACCTAGAATTCAATAATTTGCTGTTTGTAGGTTTTAGATGTGTAGAAAGTGTTGTTTGAGCAAATGTTTGGTTTATGCAGGTTAATCTCAGAAGTGAGCTGCGTGAAAATGATGTATGGCTGCAAAAGTTGATTCAATAGTAGAAGTGTTATTTTCTCTAATAATTATTGCTTATTTTTTGATTGTTTAATTGATTTGTAAAAGGTGATTTGTAAAAGTTGATTTGTTTAATTGATGTTAACATAATTCTTATTTGTGCTTGTTTAATTGATTGAAATGTAATGATTGATTTTGTTGATTTCAATCTGCATTATGTTGAAGGCAAAAAGTACTATCGCAATGCGAAATGAAAATCGCAACGAGAGAATCGCAACGCGAAAATGAAAATCGCAACGCGAAATTAAATTCACGTTGCGATTTTCATTTCGCATTGCGATTCCCTCGTTGCGATTTTCATTTCGCATTGTGAAATTAGCGTTGCGATTTTCATTTCGCATTGCGAAATTAGCGTTGCGATTTTCATTTCGCATTGCGATTCTCTCGTTGCGATTTTCATTTCGCATTGCGATAGTAATTTCCGCGTTGCGATGGACATTAAGATGATTGCCTATTAAGTGAACAACTGGAACAGATCATAGCATTTTCAAACTCAAGTTACTAATACATGCCTAACTGAAAATGTTAAAAGTTCACACATAAAATCTACATAATACAACGTTTGCATTTAAAAATCACCTAAGTTAACAGTCCCAAAAGGTGAAGCCAGTTGTGATTGGGATTTTAAAGATGATTGCGATTTTGATTGCCTTTTTCTTGACACCATATGAGCTTTGGATTTTGATGATGATCCATATTTTGGTAGTGGAAAAGATGATTGTGATGGCACTGGTGATCCACATGTCAACCTTGTATGACCACTTTCCTTGCACCGACTACATGTCGATCTCTTCTTCTCTTCACCCTTAGACGGTATACGATCGTGACTTTTTGGTCGGCCAGGTAGCCTTCTGTCCATGGCTGGTGGCAAAACTGTTTGTAAGTCATCTGGTATGTCCCACTCAGAAGGATGTGAAATAGGGTAGACAATCTCGGCATAAGTCTGTCGATATACTTCTGTAGTGTAGCAATCCATAGCGTATGTGCTTGAATCATCTTGGTTTAGATGAAGAGCAACTTTTATAACATGGCCACATGGATAACCAGATGTTTGCCATTTCATACAACTACACGTCCTTGCATTTAGATCGACAAGCCCATTTAAGTTATTATCCAGTACTTCAAACAAAGTGTTTGAACATGGTTCAACTCTCTATGACGTTGACTTCACAACACGTTTCGTTATCTTTTTTTCAGTCCATGGTGTAACACGATGTTCCAATGTTCCTGTAAATTTAAATAAATAATACTTAGTAAAATATATGATAAGTTACGAATTCAAAGAAATAATACCTGCATGGTTTCTTTTCTTGTAGTACCACTGTTGAATAGAGGCTCGAAAAAACTCCATTAACATAGTAATGGGTAATTTCCGGGAATGACGACTTAGAGCGTTAATTGATTCTGCACTATTAGACGTCATGAATCCATATCTTGCTCCAAGTTGATGTACTCTTGACCATCTTTCAAACCCGACATCTTCTAGTGTTTGAGCACACTGAGGCAAAACACGTCTTAAACAGTTTATATGCTTATTGAAATCCACTTCCCGATAAGCCTTTACAGCCTTCCAGTATGTCCATTTGTGCTTTTTTATACCAGCAGACCTTGATTTTAGATTTCTATACAAATGAACACCACAAAGTCCATGAAAAGCATCTGGGAAACACCTTCTAACATCGTTGTCAATTGAGTTTGCCCTATCAGATATGATTGTCAGATTGCTAATAGGACCTATGCAATCCCTAAGATGCCCCATAAACCATGTCCATGAATCAGAGGTTTCAGATTTGCCAACCCCGTAAGCTATTGGCAATATCCCATTGTTAGCATCCATGGCTACTGCTAATAAGTTTACTCCAAGGTATCGACCTTTCAAATGTGCTCCGTCAACTATAATAACTGGGCGCATGCAAGTAATAAACGAACGAATCTACAAAATAATATACACAAGAAATATAATCATTTAAATGTGAAATGCATGTAACTAACAGAAATGAGTCAACAAAATTATATTGATTTACTAACCGCAGCACCAATGGCGATAAACAGCAACTCAAAGCGTCCATATCTATCTGTTTTGATATGAGTTACCGACCCAGGATTTTTCAGCTTTAAATTGTGACAATAAGCCGGCAGTTGGGCAAACGATGCTTCTGGCGACCCCCTCAACAATTCCAAGGCATAACATTTGGCTCTCCAAGCTTGAGAATATGATATACTAATCTTGAACCGAGCATTCATGTCAGTCATAATTTCATGTCCCCGATATACCATGCCATTCAAAAACATTAACTCAGCCAGAAAACCACCCAACACCTTTTTGTTTGCCTGTCTATGGTGAGGAAAAACTTGGGTTCTTGAACATGTATGTTTATCAATAAAAGTCCTAACTTGAAACATTGCGCAATCTTTTATCCTCTTTGCAATCATACGCCACGTACAGTTTTTGTCAATCATACACCTTGTTTCGAAATGATCTTTGATTGATTTGTTAACTTTTAGTTGATAGCCATCTTCCACACATTTCGTATACAAAGCTATCTTCAAGTCTTCCTTTGTATCAAAACAATCATCTTTCTTGATACGAATAACTTTTGTGTAACAATCAACTGCTTTCTTTGCCAACTCTTCTTCCGGTAACTGAAGTAATTCGGGCATATTCCAGTTATACTCCCGTGGCATTTTCTTTTCTTCGGGGACTTTTTCTTCTTCTTTTTCTTGTTCATGATTATATGAATTACAGAATGGATGTTCAACATGTTCATTCACAGTCGTAACTTCCTCCTCATTATCATCAACAACATCTTCCTCGGCAACAGGTGTTTCATCATCAAAATTCGGGTATTGACCAATATCAAAATCATTACACGCAGGGTATGTTTCTTCTTCTGAAACATCATCAAAATCCGTGTATTGACCAATATCAAAGTCTGGGTATTGACCAAGATCAAATTTCGAATACTGACTAGTACTCACAATTTTTTCTCTTGGCTCATCATCGTCTAATTGGTCAATACGAAAACCAGAATTTGGTGCTGAAAGTTGATTTGGATTTGGATTAGAGAAAGGCTGTGGGTTTTGAGACCCACTTAGTTGATTACTACCCGCTACTGACCCAACAATACTACTTCTAGGTTCAACAACATATAATGTAACATCATCACTTGAAACATTAATGTAAGCAATGAATCGTTCAACATCTTCATTGTCGGTTAACAAATAAACTTTACCATTTCTCTGATAAGATAGCCTAAATCCACTTAGGGGCTCTAAATTCAATTTCTTTGAAACACGTAACATTAGGGTTTCATAAGTTAACTTCTTTAATGACAGTTTTAGTTGAAGATTCATGGGTAAAGGCATATATTGTAAAACACCATGAACATTCTCCCATGACCCTCCAAAACACAAATCTATCCAAACATGATCAACATTAGATGATTTCATGGTTGTAACTAAACAAACGAGATGCGAAACTAAGACCTGTTGCCGGATGGGGAAGGATGTCGTTGGATATAGGAACGGATGTCGCCGGAGAGAGTGATAGATGGAGATGGAATGAGTTGCGATTTAGGGATTTAGGTTATGAGTTGTTGCTGCTGCGTAGATATATACACAAAAAATTTGGCTTGCGAAACTAAAACCTGTTGCGAACTTTGAAACTCGCATTGCGATTCTGTATTATCTCGTTGCGAAAGTCAGAATCGCGTTGCGAAAGGCAATCATTTGACCATCGCAATGCGAAATGCAAATCGCAACGATAGAATCGCAATGCGAAATGAAAAAGGCAACGAGGATTAACATGCATAAACTTTTAACAATTATTGAATTCTAGGTACTTAACCAAACATTTTCAAACCAAAAGGAGTATATATGTTAACAAAACTTGCATTATGTGTATTTTATGTGTGCACTTTTAACATTTTCAGTTAGGCATGTATTAGTACTTGAGTTTGAACATTACTATGATCTGTTCAGTTGTTATCACTTAAAATTTTTGGTCACTGAGGTTATTTTCTCTATTAGACATTCATTTGACTATCGCAACGCGAAAATGGCTATCGCAACGCGAAAATGGCTATCGCAACGAGGAAATCGCAATGCGAAATGAAAATCGCATTGCGATTTTCTCGTTGCGATTTTCATTTCGCATTGCGATTTTCATTTCGCATTGCGATTTCCTCGTTGCGATAGCCATTTTCGCGTTGCGATAGTCTGTTTTGCCTTCAACATAAAGCAGATTGAAAATCAACAAATCAACTATTACATTTCAACACAAATTATGTACACATCAATTAAACAAATCAACATTTACAAATCATCTTTTACAAATCAATTAAACAATCAAAAAATAATAATAATTCTTATTTCTTCATCAATTATTGAATCAATGAATCAACAACTTTGTGACCCCGTACATCCATTTCATGCAGCTCACTTAAGGATTAACCTGCAGAAACCAAACATTTGCTCAAACAAGACTTCCTACACATCTAAAACCTACAAACAGCAAATTATTGAATTCTAGGTACTTAACCAAACATTTTCAAACCAAAAGGAGTATATATGTTAACAAAACTTGCATTTGACTTACCAATTAACAATGGACACTTTCATAACGTGGATGCAGGTAGGCAGCGTCTCGAATATATTGCTCTAGCCATATAATGCCGAAACCACAAGCCTACTGCAGCTCTATCTCTATCGGTGGGAGGTAAAAACTCTGTGCTTCCCGTCGTCAAACGCGCCAAGCAAAGGCATACGAGAGGACCACAATCCCCTCTGGCTCCCGGCGATTGCTGTGGCGCGGTCTCGTCTCTGACAACTGTGACATTGAACTTCTTTGGCTTCTTGTGTCTAGAATGACTCCAATACTTAATCCCATCCAAGAATTTAGCCAAATGAGAGCTCCATCCCTTGAAAATATCTCTCAAATCAGACAGTGATATGTAATTGATCATGCTGTCATACACTATTATCTTCAGGGATGGGAGCTGAAGTTGGACGAGAAGCCAGTGACGACGTTCCAAAACAGGGATAAACACCTGCGATCATAAGTAATAATTCATTTATTTGCGCACTTATTTATGAACACCTTTAAAAAATTTAAAAAATAAACACTAACCTTATCGACCTCCCACCATGCAGGATAAAGTTTAGCTTGTCCATTGCCCAACAAAAATGATTCATCTCGTTGATTCTTCAAGTGAACTGCGTGAAAAGCCGTCGGCATTATTGTATATAGCGAATTTTTTTTATTTTTCCTAAGCTTCCTTATTATTAGTAGACGTGACACCCACGCATCGATATGCTGTTTTACAAAAAAATACATATATTTGTGAATTACATTAATTTTTAAACAAATTAATCAAAATCATATATAAGACAAATATAAGACTTACCTCCCCATCCAAATAGCCACTGTCTTCAACCCCTAATAGCACACCCCACCAAGACCGATCAAGCAACAAAAACATTTCATCGTTGAGTTTGCTGATGTCAGTGTAACACCCTTGGCTCCGCTCATGTAGATAAAAATCAACTGCGGTCTTAGCCCAAAGGGTATTATCCACCAAGACCGATCAAGCAACAAAAGCATTGCGATTTTCATTTCGCGTTGCGATTTTGTCGTTGCGATTTCATTTCGCATTGCGATTTTGTCGTTGCGATTTTCATTTCGCATTGCGATAGCCATTTCCGCGTTGCGATAGTCATTTTCGTGTTGCGAAAGTAAACTATTCTTCTTCTGCAAATTGAAACTTGAATGGATTGCATTACTTCAACCAAAAGATAAAAACAAAACCAAAAACAAATACTAACAAAAACAGTTTAGCAGTATTGGCAGCAACCGAATGAATTACGAGTATGAAAAATCTTAAACTTACCTCGTTGCGTAGAGTATGAACCTCATTCTGCAACGATGCTACCATCTCACGTAGAGCGGCTACCTCACCGCGTAATGTAGACACCTCAACACGCCATGCACCATCGTCTTTGCGTAAAGTACCGACCTCCTCACGCAAGGCATTGACCTCATCACGTAACTCCCCTAACTCATCCCGTTGAGGTGGAGAACAGGGAGATAAACGTCGTGGCATCTTTGCCGGTCACCTATCTTGCGGTGATGGTGGAGAAGAGGCTCGATGATGTGACAGAATAGGTGATGGCTGTCGTTGTGGAGGTGTATAGCCGGGTCGATCAGATGATGGCTCTGGGTGAGGTGATAGCTCTGGGCGAGGTGATGGCTCCCGAAGTGGAGGCTGCTCATCAACCGTTCCATCAAAAAAACGCTTACTAGCTTGCCACCAATCAGTGGCAAGCTCAGCTTCCGTGGGTGTCAGCCTCTGTAGAGGAGTGTTGGCCTCCTAACAATATAAAAGCTCAAACAAAGTTAAACGTGTACTAGTAACAACTTGTTTATAAACATATGGTAGTATTTATGTTAACTTACATTATTTATTGTCGTATACCGTAGTAAATCTTCCCATTGCAAGGTCCGTTTCCTCTTCCAGGAAATAACCCTGGGAATATCATTTGAAGTTTTTATTGCATATGTCTTCATGGTGGGAAAGGCCTCAAATATCCAAATCTACAAACAATATAATAACAAACATTAGTAATTGTTAAATAATTACTTATAATTTTGGAAACATCATATAAAAATTCTTACCTTAAAGGCCCAAATAAAGCCTGTCAAAGTGTATTTGGAACCATCGCCATGCAAACTTTTTCGATCATCCAAGGCAGACGATAACTTATTCCATGTAGCTTTCCATAAATACGAGCCCTACGGAAACAGGTTCCACGCATTTAGGTCTTCTACCAATTTGATTAGATCATTTGGAATAGGTTGTCTGGCCTCTCTGCCTAAAAAGCCGGCATGCAAAAGAATTAGAAGGCATACTCGGACAACGTCGACGTCATCCATCCGAGTAAAACCATCTTTATTATTCAAAAATCTTGTCAGGTCTTCTACGTGTAGACTCGGCCTCTCCAGCTCAGGAAAAACCCGGGATAGCCATGATGGGCGGGTAATGTGTCTAGTGTACCGACCTACATCATCGTGTCCGAAGCGTAGACCGGTGATTAAGCAAAACTCCTCCCGCCCAAAACACGTATACGCCGGTGGAAAATCAAACCATATCTCTTCATCACGACGTTGTATATTCTCTGGTAGATCGCTAGTCATGGTTTGAAGAAACAGGTGTGTCAACATCGCATCTCCACCGGGATGTTGTACTTTCAGCCATGGCCCGAAGCATGTATCCTCAAACATTTTTCTTTGTGCAGGTGAAAGCTTCGACGCAATTGTTTTGGCCAGGCTGACTTTATTTCTCAAGGTCAATTGAGCCGAATAAAAGTTCTACAAAAACAATAAACATACTAAATTAGATATACCAAAAACTACACTGTGAAGATATACCAAAAACAATAATTACTTAAATATGCAACACTGTGAATTTCGTATTTGTCTTTGTTTTTTGGTTGAAGTAATGCAATTCATTCAAGTTTCAATTTGCAGAAGAAGAATAGTTTCTGAAAATGAAAATCGCAACACGAAAATGACTATCGCAACGCGAAACTAAAATCGCGTTGCGATTTGCATTTCGCGTTGCGATTCTTGGTTGATTTAATAAGCAATCTAAGTGAAATGGTTAATCTATTATTGAAATTACCAGTAAACTTATCATCAATTTCAATATGAAAAACCTAATAATAATGCAAAAATTTCAAAAAGAAAATAATTAAAAAAACTAACCCTCGTTGGTTGATTTGGTTGATTTTCCATTTCTGATTGTGAGGGTGGCTCTGAGAGATGGAGATAGACGGATTTCGCCGGAGATGGGGACGGATTTCGTCGGAGATGGGTGAGAGAGTGAGAGATGGAGATGAGACTGAGTTGTGATTTTAGGTTTTAGGTTATGAGTTGCGATTACGGGATATACTGTGGATAGTTCAGTGTTCCAATATATTAATATTCATGTTTGGAATTTAAAAATAAAATACCTGGCCAGGATACTAATGACGCTTTGAAAATCGCATTGCGATTATGTATTATCGCGTTGCGAAAGTCAGTATCGCGTTGCGAAAGTAAGTATCTCGTTGCGATTTTTTATTATTGCATTGCGATAGTCAGTATCGCATTGCGATTTTCCCAATTCGCGTTGTGATTTACTTATTCGCATTGCGATTTTCCCAATTCGAGTTGCGATTTACTTATTCGCATTGCGAATTGGGAAAATCGCAACGATACTGTAGACCATCGCAACGCGATTTTCAACTATCCATTGCGAAAATGCAACGTGAATTTGCGATAATGGAGATCGCGTTGCGAATTAGCGATCGCATTGCGATTTTGTTGGTCATTTTGGCAAATCCAGAATAAGTTGGTTAAAATCGTATATTATATGGGATTTGTGGTCACTGAGGTTATTTTCTCTTAAAAAAATCATATAATTTAATGATCATTTATAAATTTTATTCTATAAAACTTATAAAACTAATAATACATGTGATTATGTGAGACTTATAATATAATTAATAAGGTGTTGTTTGTTTTTCTAAAAAAATTATTATTGTAGTTGTATGAATTATTTAAATTTTAGTATTGTAAAACTAAAATTATTTAAATCTCAGTATTGCAAAACTTTTTTAAGTTTAAAAAATTAGTTTATTTATATTTCAATTTATTTTAGCAGTCTGCAGACGTTAAAAAACAAACAGTATTCTTCTTGCAGACTGCAGACTTTTGGTCCACCTCTTCTGCTGAAGATGCCTGAAGATGTGGTCCGTAGACTGCAGACCTTTTACCTCTACAAAAACAAACACCACCTTAATAAATGTATCGACACTTTATGCGTGCACCCGTTTGGCATTCATTATGGACAAAATGTATCGACACAAATTCAACAAGTGTCGATACTTTATGTTGACCTATTTTCTCATAAAACCGATATATTTATATCGGTTACATTGTAAATTTACATATTACATTATAATTATCGGTTTCGATTTTATTGGGATCGATACTTTTAATAAATGTATCGACACTTTATGCGTACACCTCGTTTGGGCATTCATTCTGGACAATAAGTATCGACACAAATTGCACAATTGTCGATACATTATGTTGACCTGTTTTCTAATTAATCGGTATATTTATACCAGTTACATTGTTAATTTACCTATTACATTATAATTATTGGTTTCGATGTTTTTGGGTCGATACTTTTAGAAAATGTATCGACACATATTTAGGTAGTTATTGTACACACCTAAATATGTCATGCGAATTTAATGTTGTACCCACCCTTCAACTACCAGTACCAATACCACATCCTATTAAAAGTACGACTAAAACATGTTCAATGAACCTATACTTACATCTCCATCAACTCCGGGACCACTGAACTTGCATAGCAACATTTTTGCCATGGATCATACTGATACAGACAATGTTAAGCCAACCGATGAATGCCATGAAGTACATAATGTTGATGAATCTGACAGATTGGTTGGTCAGCTCTTCTCTTCACGTGATCAAGCTTGGTACTTTTACAAGGGATTCGCACGAGAACATGGGTTTAGTGCACGTAAGGGAACAACACGGCTTGACGAGGGAATGTGAAGACACAAGAATTTTGTTGTTCCAAAGAAGGGTTTCGAGTATCAAAAGTCAATACTGTTGATCGTCAACGTGCTAATACGTCAGTCACAAGAACATGATGTAAGGCTAGAGTCGTAGTTACAGCAACAAATACAAACAATCACTGGGTTATAAGTAAGTCTTATCAGAAACATAATCATGCATTGTGCACACCTACTACGACACCATTTATGTGTTCTAATAGAGCTGTAAGTAAGGCTGATATCGATGAGACAACAACATTGAAAGAGGTCGGTGTTGGCATGTCACAAGTAATGAACTATTTAACGCAGCAGACAGGGGGCTATCATAATGTTGGATTTACATATAAAGACCTCTACAATGCATTTCAAAGAGGTAAAGCAAAGGAAATCGTCGATGGGGATGTGAATGCGCTTATTGCTTACTTTGATTATAAGAAACATGATGATCCCGAGTTTTTTATGACATACTCGGTAGACGAATCAAGGGCATTGCATAATCTTATTTGGTCGGATTCTACATCAAGATCAGATTACACATGCTTCGGTGATGTAATTACGTTCGACACAACGTACAAAGATACTTTGTATGGTCGACCAATTATGCCTATTGTCGGTGTCAATCATCACCATTACACAATTGTGTTTTCCACTGCCATAATCGCTGACGAGACGTCCCAATCTTTCGAGTGGGTGCTACAGAATTTTTTAGAAGCCATGATAAATAAATCGCCTATTTCAGTTGTCACCGATGGGGATAGGGCAATGCAGAGGGCTATTAAATCTGTTATCCCTTATGCTAAGCACATATTATGTTCTTGGCATCTTTCTTTCAATGCACAAGCTAACATTGGTGACCCAAAATTTATAGCAGCATTCTCAAAATGCATGGCTTCCTGGTGGACAACCGAGGAATTTGATATTCAATGGAGTTCGGTTGTTTCAGAATTCAATGTCAAAAAGTATCCATGGGTTATTGAGAAGGGAAATACTCGGTACTTATGGGCACAAGCATATCTAACCGATCATTTATTTGCCAATATTCGCTCAACACAAAGGTGTGAGTCTATGAATGCTTCACTAGCGATTGCACTGAAACACAAGAAGACATATTTAGATGTTGTTCATGCAATTGAAGATGGAATTAGTAGAATGCATATGAACGAGGTGAAAGCAGATTACTTAAGTTCCCAGACGAAGCCCTTCCAGATCACAAAACTGGTCGACCTTGAAAGGCATGTTGTTGAGATTTTTACCCGTGAATCTTTTCGTGCGTTCCAAGATGAACTTCAATGGGAGACATTGTACCAGATTGAGGAAGAGATTCAGTCCTTATCAGATGAATATCAACATTATATTTTGACAAAGTACAAAGAAAAAATAGGACATTTGAAATTAGTTTTGATTCTCGTACGGAAACCCTAATTTGCTCCTATAAAAAATTCGAGACCGTTGGACTTCCGTGTCGCCATCAACTTCACATTTTGAAGCACTTGGATTACACATATTTTCCCGAGACTTTTATTCAAAGTAGGTAGACTAAGGATGCAAAGGTTTCTGCATCCAATTATGTTGACTTGAATGTGCCTCCAAAAGTGATACAAATGGCAAGGTTCACTGCTCTACGTTCAACATCAAGTAGGTTATACTACATTGCATCAAAGACAGACACGTCTTTCAAAACTGCAAGAGATGAGATGAAAAGACTAATAGAAGAATTTAAAAACTCGTTTGGTTTGAATGATTCAGTCAACCAGAGCAGTGTAGTAAACAACATTCGCGACCCTTAACGAAAACAATGCAAGAGAAAATAAGTACCGAAGAACAAGGTCGAGAAGAAAATTAGGCGATGTGGGTACTGCAACGGTGAGGGACATAACAAACTAACATCTCCTCAAGTCAAGCTCAGTTTGAATACAAGCATACAACCTACATCAACTGATTTTTTCGAAGACGAAATGGAATGGACATTCAGTCCCGCACGTGATGACAACGATCTCCATATATCGTAAGTATCAATGTGATTCCTATTGTGTATAAGAAATATGTACAATAACCTATTTCTAACTTTTCTCATCTTATACATAATTACATTCACATACAAAATTATAAATCATATGTAAAATTATAAATCTTATACAAAATTAACCTTACATTAATAAAATTTCCTCTCTTAGTCTATTTTGATTGTGTCTTATGAGATCGTTTAATATTTCATCCGCATCATCACATAAATGCCAAATAATCTATAGACTATAGTCTCCCGCAATCATGGTTGGAATCAGTTCTGTAACTGGAATTATCCAGGTTAATCATGTTGACTGCATAGCCAATAAAACCTGGGGGTCCAAATGGTAAGCTAGGATTTGGTAAGGCAATCATCCTTTGAGGGTTTAGGGTTTAGATCCCTCCAACGTAAGGAGTGCATGATTGAACATTACGTATAATAGTTGTATTCAGTTGTTGAAGAATTGTTCTTAATTTTATATAAGGATAGTTGTTATGATATACGTTCACGTTTCGGGACCAATTAGTTAGATGCGTGTAGTAGCCTATAATCTTGAGGCAGAGCACAAGAAATCTGGCACTTAAAGATTTACCAAGAGCGGTAGGTTTTGCTCTGAATAAAGACCGAACCTAGAATCAACTTTGCAATCATGCCTATCATGCTGAAGAGAACCTACTGAAAAATAGGATTTGCACACAACTGCAAGCATTTTAAACGCGAAACCCAACTCCTCACATGAAAAATTATACAACAGAGATGTCAGGATTTCCCATAAAATGATTGACATCTCTGTTGCATAATTTTCTATGTGAGTAGTTGAGTTTAGGCTTTAAAATGCTTGTAGTTGTGTGCAAATCCTATTATTCAGCAGGTTCTCTTCAGCATGATGGGCATAATTGCAAAGTTGATTATAGGTTCGATCTTCATGCAGAGCAAAAGCTACAGCTCTTGGTAAATCTTTAAGTGCCAGATTTCTTGTGCTCTGCCTCGAGGATATAGGCTACTGCACACATCTAACTAATTGGTTCTGAAACGTGAACGTATATCATAACAACTATCCTTATATAAAATTAAGAACAATTCTTCAACAAGTGAATACAACTATTATACGTAATGTTCAATCATGCACTCCTTACGTTGGAGGGCTCTAAACCCTAAACACTCAAAGGATACTTGCCTTACCAATTCCTAGCTTACCATTTGGACCCTGCAAGGGGTCTTATTGGTTATGCTATCAACATGATTATGAGCTTCCTTTATCCTTTCGTATTCAGTCAGACTGTAGAGATTTGAATCAATTAAATTGGATTAAATACTTTAATCCAATTACCATTTCAAGAACAATTACATGAATACATTGATACTTATTGGTCGTTTTCGATTTTCTTCAATATTGATACGCTAGGGCTCCGTTTGAAGGCCATCATTTTCGTGAACAAATATTGAACTTTCAACTTATAACCATTCACAAACAACAAACTTTAAAACCTAACCCCTCTTTCTAAAGACTTTCTAAAAAATTAGGGTTTCGACAACATACCTATCGAACACAAGAAGGGGAAAAAAGTGTCCAATCTGGAAATTACTACCATAATATTGATAAATTTACATGAATATTGATTGTAACTGTTATGAACGTTGGTATTCGTCAGAGTAGAAGAGAAGAGAAATGCCTTTAGGGTTTGTCGATTTAGGGTTTGTATAGCGTTACATATAAATAATGAAGGAAAAAATACGTTATTTAAAATGTATCGACACAAACTTAAAAGTGTCGATACATTATGTTAACTTATTCTCTCATAAAACCAGTATATTTATACCAGTTACATTGTAAATTTACCTATTACATTATAATTATCGGTTTCGATGTTTTTGGGATCGATACAATTTCAAATGTATTGACACTTTCTGCCTGCACCCCGTTTGACATTCATTCTGGACAAAATGTATCGACACAAATCTAAAACGTGTTGATACATTATGTTCACTTATTTTCTCATAAAACCGGTAAATTTATACTGGTTACATTGTAAATTTACCTATTAAATTATAATTATTCGGTTTCGATGTTTTTGGGATCGATACTTTTTAAAAATGTATCGACACTTTATGCGTGCAACCCTTTTGGCATTCATTTTGGACAAAAAGTATCGACACAAATTCCACAAGTGTCGATACATTATGTAGACCTATTCTCTCATAAAACCGGTATAGTTATACTGGTTACATTGTAAATTTACCTATTACATTATAATTATGGGTTTCGATGTTTCTAGGATCGATACTTTTTGTAAATGTATCGACACTTTATACGTTCACCATTTTGGGCAATCATTATGGACAAAAAGTATCGACACAAAATTCAAAAGTGTCGACACATTATGTAGACCTATTCTCACATAAAACCGGTATATTTATACCAGTTATATTACAAAATTACCTATTACATTATAATTATGGGTTTCGATATTTTTGGGATCGATACTTTTTAAAAATGTATCGACACTTTATGCGTGCAACACATTTGGCATTCATTTTGGACAAAAAGTATCGACACAAATTCCACAAGTGTCGATACATTATGTATATCTATTTTCTCAAAACACCGGTATATTTATACCGGTTACATTGTAAATTTACCTATTACATTATAATTTTCGGTTTTGATGTTTTTGGGATCAATACTTTTTAAACATGTATCGACACTTTATGGGACACTTTAAGTTTGGAAACTTTATGTGTCGATACATGTTTGTAAGTTACTGATATTTCTAAGTACGAAAACTTTGTTATGGATATTATAAAAATGATTCTTTAATAATGTGTTTCGATACATTTGCACGCAGATGTAAAATACATTAATAACTAGTATTGATATTTCAACAATCCTCAAATGTATCTGTATACAGAGAAGCAAATATGGATATAAAAGCCCGACCAATCAACCAACAATGATTCAGAGATCAAATGTCGTTATATATTCGGAGTAATCAACCTAAATGAAATGCGAGGGAAATCACGACCATCGTAATTTTGAGTAACAAGCAGGAAGACTGGATATGCGAAGAATGCCTTCTGAATATTTTCCATTTCATCCAGCTCATGAAGATAGGATAACAGTAAACCGAAACAGTCTGAGAGAAAGATAGCTGATATAGAAGAAGCTACATATTTAAAATCTCGAAGGCGATCCATTTGGTTCTCAAACATTTAAAGCATCGGAAGCATTTCGGACTTATGATTTGGGTGGTACACGGGTAATGCAACAAAATGCATCAAAAAATTCTCGATAATTAAGCACTAGATCTTTTAATAAAATGTTAAAATAATTGAAGATACACACGTAAAGTATAAGTACCGGTACAATTAACAATGTAAACGGATAAAAGTTCTTCGGTATAATAAAAATAGTCGTAAATGACAAGTATCGACGATTGTCATGTACGCCTATTACCATTGCACCGGTAGAATTTTACCATTTACATTGTTAATTTAACAAAGTATCGATAGTTTATACGCGTGTACCCTTCAATTATTTTTGTTATTAGTACAAGTTGTAGCCCTCAATTATCGGGATTTTTAGTTGCCATTTGTTGCATTTCCCGTATACCACCCAGATCATACGTCCGAAACGTTTCTTACGCTTTAACTGTTTTAGAACCAAATGCATCACCGTTGAGATTTTAAATCTTCAACTGATTCTACATCAAGTATGTTTGGCTAAGATAGTTTTGGTTTAGGGTTAACCTACCTCAGTGAGCTGGTTAAAATGGATAGTATCCGGAAGGCATTCTTCGGATATCCAATCTTCCTGCTTGTTAACCAAAAATTACGATGGTCGAGATTTCCTTCGCGTTTAAAGTAAAAAAAACAATTGAAATTAGGAATAATTAATGATAACATGTATATTAGCTAAGTTAATAAGTTTTGAAAAAGGTAAGTTGTTACCTTATAAATGAAATTTGAAACATTCCCGATGCTTCCATTGAGTAAGTTGTTATTTGGATGGAACAAAGGCTCGGGCTAATATTTATAATGGAGCCAAAATTTATATTGAAACTCAAACTGATATTTAAATTCAAACTAAAATTTAAATTCAAACTCCAATTACATATGAAATGAATTTGAAATGCAGTGTTAAATTAAACATGGAAATTGCATAATTGTTTCATACTGTTCAAGTAACATGCGTTATGAACCATCAAGCGGGTAAAAGAAAATATTGATTGAGTTCAAACCTGAGTTGTGAGTTGATGGGGTTGTCACACTTATCACATGGTGGGAATAAAATACTCACATGGAAGAGATAGATAGATTGTTTTGTTATGCACAACCCATCCCATCTGAATGAAGATATACACACAATATAATCAAACCAAAACATACATACGTAAGAAATTTATACATAACAATGTTCAAATAATGTACCAAAAACAAAATTAATCCGATGAAAAAGGGTTATTTCTAACGAAGTCCGGAACATTAGGCGCCTTCAACAAATTTTCCAAATACTCTCGTATGTTACCGGCTTTTTCTGAGGACATATATATAAATAATTTCAATTATCAAACTAATGAGGTGCAATTTTACTAACAATAAACTAAATTCGCATAAGAAAAAATAAATTTGTGTCATACCTAGAGCATTGTCGCCCGAATGGGAAGTAGCGTCAAAGAAATGTGGACATATGTAATTGTATTTCTATATAAACACATAAATTGTTAATCAATCAATGTATGAACACCTATTTAACTGGAAAAACATATTGCATAAATGTAAATTACCGGATTATAAATCATTTTTTCCAGTGAATCATCGACCAACAGTGTATTTAGGTCGTTAAAATAAGGAAACACATTCCAAACATCATTGAGATCTTTTATAGTAGGTAACATTATCGTATGTTTTGCAATTTGCTTGATCCTATTCACAAACAGTCGAACATAAATATGTAGGAATCATAGACAAATAAAAGTCAACAAACTGTAATGACATTCATCTTACCCAAGTGAATAGAAAATGGTCAAACAACAAAGGTAGTTTCTGAAGTACAGGGTCGATGTTATGCCTGAGATTGTAATCAAGTTTGAATATTAACATTTAATTGTATATTAACGATTTTGGCTGCAGTAATTCAATTGCTCAATAGTTCTAACCTCATCTTGGAAGACCAATGGCAACAACAAAGTTGTCTACACAAAAATGCATAAATTCATATAATCCTGTTCTGAGGACAACATCTATAACATGAAGAAAATGAGATTAAAGTTCAACGCTTATATGTTAAAACAATAGATACAAAAGAACATAATTAAAACCTTTTGGCTGTCTTGGGAAGTAGGCAAGGACACCATTGACATAAAAAATTACAAGTTTTCTTACAGGCGGCGTTGCAGACACGATACACTTGTTTGGATCATCATAATCATCATCATCATCATCATCATCATTATCATGTTCATCTTCATCTTCATCTTCATTGATCTCTTGGTTGTCCACATCTGTTAAAAGAAAATAAAATTCATTTCAGAATGTGTAAATGTTTAGAAACATAAATAATTAATTACCTAACTCGTTTGATGTCGTTGACGTAATTCGTCACGCAACATGGAGACTTCATCGCACAATGATGAAATATCGGCTTGCATTCCACTCACAAGGGAATCAATATGCTCCCGAAAATTGATCATGTATTCCATCACCGTCTTAATTGTGACATCCTCTCCTTCTGGAGCTTCTTCCATCACTGTGTCTCCAATTGGTTGGTCGTCTTCATGGTCAATGGGGTTCATTTTCTCCCTCTCTTGATCTAATCCGACATCCTTGACACGCTTCCAACCGACTTTTTCAACAAAATCATATTTCGCTTTTTTTAATAAATAACATGTCAATCTTGAGGGTTAATCGAACATGGGCGTTATGCGAAAAATCAACTTCTTTCTTATTCAACAGGTGGGTGATGACACATCCATATGGTAGTGAAGTTGAAATTGTTGCTCTTTTTGTAACCATATATACAATTGTATTAAATATTAGTTTATCAATGTTTGGAGCCGTTTCAGATTTATACTTTGCTATCTACCAATAATCGCTGTCTCGAAACGTTGAATGTTTTCCCCCAGTAGGCCGGATATACCAAGTGAGCATTTTCTGAAACACTCTCGACTCTACATTTAGTTGAATTGGGCTATTTCTAGCAACCCGTTGTATTGTAGTATCTAAATCATTTTCATCTGAATCCCCTTTATTCTCGACACCTAGACCCTCCGTAATAGTATTCGGAGATATATATATATATATCCTTCCCCATGACATGGCTATTAATTCCTATTATATTAGTCTTATTAGGCTTGTGCTGTAAGGAATCATTGTTGTAGAAGACTCTAACTAGGTTGGGGTAATATTTTGGTTATACACCAAGGAATTCAAGCCAACCCCAAGATTTAAATGTAGACTTAAAACTAAATACATATTTATCATCGAACAAGAAACCCAGGTCAATGACACGTTCGGGACGAATCTTCTATACTTTAAAACTCCTCTGCCATATTTCTTTCTCTGTATCAGATCTAAAGTTCAAAGTTTCGAAAGAACTGGTTTCCTCAGAAAAACCGATTGTTTTAGAAGGAGGTTGTGGTTGAGAAAAGCTTTGAGAAAGACCGCACTTCGGACGCTGACGTTTTGGAGCCATTTTGGGTGTGGATGTTGTTACATTGAAACACAAACACATTCAGGAAAAAACTCCAATATGGAAATCAATCAAACCCATAAAATATCGATAAAGTTACCTGAATATCTGATCGTCACTGTTATGAGAACGTTGGTATTCGTTGGAGATGAAGAGTTCTCTTCTGTCTTTAGGTTTAGGGTTTATCGATTTGGAGTTTGTATCAATTATAATCTATAAATAATGAAGGGGAAAAAACACGTGATTTTTAAAATGGTATCGACACAAATTTAACAATTGTCGATACTTTATGCTGACTTATTTTCTCATAAAACCGGTATATTTATACCGGTTACATTGGAAATTTACCTATTACATTATAATTATCGGTTTCGATGTTTTTGGGATCGACACTTTTTAAAAATGTATTGATACTTAATGGGTGCACCCTTTTGGCATTCCTTTTGGACAAAAAGTATCGACACAAATTCCAGAAGTGTCGATACATTTTCTAGACCTATTCTCGCATAAAACTGGTGTATTTATACCGGTTACATTGACAAATTACTTATTACATTATAATCATGGGTTTCGATATTTCTGGGATCGATACTTTTTATAAATGTATCGACACTTTATGCGTGCACCATTTTTTTGGGCATTCATTATGGACAAAATGTATCGACACATAATTAAAAAGTGTCGATACTTTATGTAGACCTATTCTCACATAAACCTGGTATATTTATACAAGTTACATTACAAAATTACCTATTACATTATAATTATGGGTTCGATGTCTCTGGGATCGACACTTTTTAAAAATGTATCGACACTTTTTAAAAATGTATCGACACTTTATGCGTGCACCCTTTTGGGCATTCCTTCTTGACAAACAGTATCGACACAAATTCCATAAGTGTCGATATATTATGTAGACCTATTCTCTCATAAAACCGGTATAGTTATTTCGATTACATTGTAAATTTACCTATTACATTATAATTATGGGTTTCGATGTTTCTGGGATCGATATTTTTTATAAATGTATCTACACTTTATGCGTTCACCATTTTGGGCATTCATTCTGGAAAAAAAGTATCGACAACAATTTCAAAAGTGTCGATACATTATGTAGACTTATTCTCACATAAAACCGGTATATTTATACTGGTTATATTATAAAATTACCTATTACATTATAATTATGGGTTTCAATGTTTTTGGGATCGATACTTTTTATAAATGTATCGACACATATGTTTACCTATTTTTTGGAAACTTTACATTTGGAAACTTTACGTTTGGGAACCATACTGGACAAAATGTTGGAAACAAATCTTTGTGTTTATTAATTTTGTCATTAAAAAAGTCTATTTTTACCACCTACATTTTAAATTTACCTTTTACTTGAAAGTTATTGAATTTTGTAGTTATTATACATACCTTCAATATGGAATGACCATTCAGTGCCGCACATGATGACAATTATGATGACATTTGGAATAATGCAGACAACGATCTCCATATATCGTAAGTATCAACATGACTCTTACTGTGTATAAGAAACATGTACAACAACATACTGCTAACTTTTCTCATCTCATACATAATTACATTCACATACAAAATTATAAATAGTATACAAAATTATAAATCTTATACAAAATTAACCCTACATTTACATCATCGCTTCCTTTTGTTATTCTTGTGTCTCATGGCAGCTTTTGTTATCTCTTCTCTTAGTTGATTTTGATTGTGGCTTACGAGATCGTTTAATATTCGCGATCGATCCCACTGTCCAACAACCTATATTCAAATTGTCAATACGTTAAGTATTGTAAACCACAACATTTAATCTATGACTTTTAACAATTTAACCGCAAACAAATTTTTAATTCCACTTAAAAAATCACCAGTTGCCCCTGTAGAACCGATCAATTCCATCTGCATCATCACATACATGCCGCAATCATATCTGTTACAAAATTTGAATACCACACATGTCAATTATGAAACCTGTATAAATTAAGCTTTCTATGTATGATAACATCTCATACCTATTCACTTGCTCATTCATCTTATGCTTCACAAATTTGAAATTTTTCAAGGGGCGGTTTCCTAGAGATTTACATGCTTCTACCCAATTGCGTTTCTTATTATAACTATCTAATATTTTCATCTACATTAAAAAATATGAATTTATGATCCAAATAAATTATGCATTATAATTAACATAATTTCCTTTCATACATACCAATCTCTTAGCATCATTCACTCTCTGTTTAGCTGCTTCAGATGTAAACAAACTATCATATAATGTTGCAACACGATCTACCATATCCAACACCAACAGATACCAATGTGAATTATGGTAGTTTATTGTGATCATGATCTGCAACAAATTTCCCACCCAATTTGACAAAATTTAACATTCTATATCCGAAAACATCATTTGCAATTTGTATGGTGTCTTACCTTCTAACAATCGGTGAATTTCACATAGTTACCAAATATAGGACCCCAAAAGCTAGCAATATCCTCAACCCTTACTTTGTTGTTGGCATCCAACGGCTGTTGCTGCAATTACGCGATAATCATTATTAATTTACCGTCTATAACACTACTTTTCAACATTTATTAATTTAACTCACCGCTAAGTGGTATGAAAGGTAGCCAATCCTCCAGAGTGACTTTTTCAAATCGTAGCATACTGTCCAGGCGAGCAAATCAATAACCTAACAAAATTAATTATACAATCAGAACATATTCAATAGGTTTTAACATTTTGTACTTTCTACTTACCATACTGCCAACCCATTCCGTAGGCTTCAACGTTGCAATGTCGGATACACTAGCGAATTGATTTCCCATTGAGATTACAGAACATTTGTATGAATCATTAGGATTAATATCTTTTTCATGAAATATTTAAATATCACTCACAAAGAAATATATTTCACTTACCCCGATTCTAACCCACTATTCCATAAATAATCACAAATTACAACTTCAAGGTCATTAATTCAGCTTGGAATATCCGCTTTTTCAACCTATAGTTTTGCATAAAATTTTTTGTCACAACAACATGATAAAGATCAAATTAAGTTTTCTTTTATTCAGCTTACCTTCTGCTTCTTCTTCTGGGGTGCAGGACATTCCGAATCCAAATCTGCATCTATAACACTCTCCGATGTATAGATCACATCGACATCCTTCCTCATCATTTTCTCCATCTTTTCTTCTTCCTCCATCTTTTCTTCTTCATATTTTTTCAGTCCATCGTATTTTTTCTCTACATAGCTCTTCATCTATTTTATTTCACCCTTCAATTTTTCTCCTTCATCTAAGTATTCATCAACCCCTTCACCCCCGTAAGTTCACTCCTCAATTCCACAACCTCCTTCACCACTCCATCAATTTTTTCACCCATCACCGTCTTAAGTTCACCACTCAACACCTCAACTTCTTTCACCACTTCATCCCTCAACACTTAAACTTCTTTCACCACTTCACCCCTCAACACCTTAACTTCTTTCACCACTCCATTTATTTTTCCTTCTACATCCCCCTTATGCCTCTCAAGTGTCTCTTCGACTCTCTCAAGTTTCTCTTCGACTCTTGATTGTCTTTTCATGATATCAAATTGGATTTTTTTGATATCAGCCAATTCAGACATCAAAATGTCAAATTTACTCTATTTTCCCTCACCGTCATCCCCCAATACAACCATGTTTTCTTTCTTCTCCTCTGCCTCCTCTACCTCCTTGCCAATAACCTTCAAAATTAAATTACAATATTAAGACATTTATTATATTCTTAATATTATTTAATTATATTTATTACCCTTTCTTGCTTCCTTGGACTATCCAACTTCTTCCCCCATGCACGGATGCGTGCCACTCCGATTCTTTCATAAGTCGGCACTGCCTCACAGCCCGACCAAAAATCGAACAGTGCAACCTGCATTTATAATAAAATTTATAATTTTTATATAATAATTATACTATCATTTTATATAAAAAACAAAAACGTTCTTCAACTCATTCAATCAATCTTGAATGGACATATTCAGCCCAATTGAATTCACCCTTCAAGCCTTCATCGCAAATGAGCTTCATATAGTCATTGTTCGTTGACGTATCACCCGTTGGACAAAGAAAGATCTCGACAAGGTACAATAGAACTCGAGCCTTCAGCTTATCCCCCCGTAAGATCCACTTTTGATTTCCTTTTCAAGTTCAGCATATGTCACCTTCTGCTTCAAACCATATTTGGAGGCAAGTGCTTTCCGGTTCTTACTCTTAGAGACTTCTACAACACTTTTGACTTCATTTCCTACCCCAAGACGGCTGCAACACATGGGATCCCCAGAGGAAATAAAAAATCACCATATTTAGCAATACATTGTTCGACATCAAATTTTGCCATCAAGGATCGACACAATTCCCTCCGAATAGGTCGATCCCTTACTCCTACCAACGATCCAAACCCTATTTCTCCCAGCACATTCAACTGAACCTTTTCCTTAAGGTGTTTAATTAATGAATTCACCCTTTTAATGTTGCACCTTGTCGACACTTCCTACATTTTTTAACAATATATAATGTTATAGTTCTTATATATTTTGTATCAACGTATTTACAAGTTTAATGAATACCTTCTTTTCATGTGCTTTCCTCCATTCTTTGTATTCTTCACTATCCATCTTTGACTGTGCGATGTAAGGTTCCTTATCAACATCACTCATCGAATTCCATATCTCCAACACATCATTTCTCACCTAATATTAAGCATAAACGTTTCTTAATCAATACATTAACGCTAAATAATACTCAATATCAATTTCAATTTACATACCGAACCGATGTGTTCGCCATCTTCCTTCATCCTTTGGCGTTCGGTCATATTGTTAACATTTAAAATTTGTAATCAATTTAAAGTTATTCAATACTTTAATCCAATTATCATTTCAGCAATAATAATAAAAAGACATTGATACTTACTAGAAGTACATATATCTACCCTTTGGTTGCTTTCGAGTCTCGGCCTCAATTTCAAAGTCATCTGCGCCACCAACAATTTTTCCACCCATTGACTCCATTTTTCCTTCATATATCAGTTTACGCAAATCAAATCAAATACTTGTTACATACACTTTATTCAATATACAAATATATATAAATACTCTTGTGTTAAAACGATTTTCTTCAAAAGAATTTGAATGGTCACTACAAAATGTGTCGGCACATTTATACAACCTAAAATATAATTTTCTACCTATAATATTATATACATGTATCCATATTTATTTTCTACCTATAATATTATATAATCGGTCCTAAATCCTTCTTGGTTTCGATTCGAAATCTCCAAACCAAACCTAAAAACCCTAATCCATATTTCCTTCAAACGAATTGAAACACTCAATACTCCAAGTATCGGCACATTTATAAAACCTATAATATCATTTTCTACCTATAATATTTAATAAAAGTATCAATATTTATATTTTACCTAGAATATCACTTTCTACCAGTAATCGGTCACAAATGCTTCTTTACTCCAAAACCACAAACAACATATAAAAACCATATTCTCGATTACTGTAATAATAAAAAAACTAGGGTTTCGAGAACGTACTTTTCGATTCGATTGTAGCAACAAACAAACAAACTTCGCTTTAGAAACACCTTCTGAAATGCAGCAACAATTATGCTTTGATTTCAAAAACTCGTCCGTTCTATCTATTTTTCAGATGATATTTAACCATGCGCTTTATAATTTCACCGGATATGTTATTTATATTTAATCGATACAACTACAAAAGTGTCGATACTTTCGATAGTATAATTAACTATTTATTTGAAAGTATCGATAATTTATTACGCGTACTTATTAAAGTATCGACACTTTAAATATATCCGATCGCTCTATACCGGTTTTGTCCTTTAGAGACCGGTTTTGTCACCTGTTATATCGTTTTGGATCGATACATTGTTATAAAGTATCGACACTTTAAGGGCGCTAAAACTGCTTCTCTTTTAAATTCACAAAGTGTCGATACTTATATTAAAGTATCAACACTTTCAATATATTCGGTCGCTCTATACTAGTTTTGTCCTTTAGAGACCGATTTTGTCATATTTTTACCTGTTATATCATTGTGGATAGATACATTGTTATAAAATATCGACACTTTATAGGCGTTAAAACTGTTTCTCTTTTAAATTCACAAAGTGTCGATACTTATATTAAAGTATCGACGCTTTCAATATATCTGATCGCTCTATACCGGTTTTGTCCTTTAGAGACCGATTTTGTCATATTTTTACCTGTTATATCATTGTGGATCGATACATTATTATAAAATATCGACACTTTATAGGCTCTAAAACTACTTCTCTTTTAAATTCACAAAGTGTCAATACTTATATTAAAGTATCGACACTTTCAATATAGCCGATATCGCTTTACCGGTTTTATCTTTTCGAGACCGGTTTTGTCATATTTTTACCTGTTATATTGATGTGGATCGATACAGTTTTATAAAGTATCGACATAAACCGACAAGCTAAGTTTACCGGTTGCCAATTTTTTTAATATTTCTTCATGATTTAGACCTACTGCATTATTATTACTCAACATTTCCGATAGCGCTAAACCGAATTTGTTAAATATCTTTTAATGTATCCGGTAACGCCGTATATTAGCCGTATATTAACCCGCCTTTCTTGAGAGAATACCATAAATGAAATCAAATAGAAGTTTTCAGCATTACTGAAGTCCTTAAAAGTAATGTGTTTGTTTCGGCATGGAGCAAATGTTGGGTCAATTATTGTCTAAATTCGGGATAACAGTTCACCTGCAAATTCTCTTTCCCTGCTTGTCTTCAATTATCAATTCATAATAAAAATTAACTTAAAAGATGATAACGTAAAACATGAGTTTCACTTAGGGTGCGTTTGGTTCATAGAATGTAGCATTACTTTCGGGAATAAGATTATCGTAATGTAACATTACCTGATACATTATTGGGAATGTTACATTACTGTGTTTAGTTTGTTTGGCATAAATGTATAATTACAATATTTGGTTGAAGGAATATGAGATTACTAGAACGTATATTTTACCAAATTATCTTTGTGCTATATTATGTGTTAACAAGTGAAATTCTAAATATTTAAATGAAAATATTTATATAAAAAATCATCGAAAATATATTACTTTATTATTTTAAATTTATATACTTTTTAATAAAATTTATATATAATTTTTTTAAAAAAATTAAAAGATAAATGGGTAGAATAAAAATTTATAAATAATATTATTTTTTACATTATTTATCTAAAAATATATTAAAAGTTTACATCAAGATTTAACTAAATAAACATATGAAAATTTTAATAGATGAACCATTTTACTCCTAAGAGAACAAAAGCTAAATTTTATAATTTAAGCTATTTTTAAATAAGAACAAAAGCTAAAATTTATATTTATTCTTTCAATAATTTCAACATTTTATTTTAAAATTTTTGGTTGAGGTTGTTATCATTATTATCCCCTAGAGTGATCTTCATTGTTATTTAAAAATTGTTCTGGTTTGTGATGTTGCAGAGTGGATTTGGAATTCCCAAAGATTAAAATTCAATTCGAAAATCTGACTGTTGAATCTTTTGTCTATGCTCGAAGTAGAGCATTAACAACCATTTCCAATTTTATTTTTAACATGGCCAAGGTAAAAATTAGTCCTTTTTTAAAAGCACATATAATGCTTCTATTTCTTATTTCTCGAAATGAGTTTTAATTATGTTGAAGTGGTACATCGTTTATTAATTTAATAAATGCATATTAACGCTACTATTGGGTCCTCCAAGCGGAAGTGTATAGATCCTTCGGATTCTCCTACTAAGCTCCATGCCCCGGTGTTCCTCTACAGCTAGGTCGGCTCGAAGTTGTCTGGCACGTTCCTGGGACTGCAAATGTAAGGAAATAGGAAAATATACTCGTTAAATATTTATTTAGCCAGAGTAACATGCACTACTTAAAATTTGGTACCAAAAAGAACAAATATTTTCACTTATGTTGAACTTTCATTCTGTCAAGTAATTTGGCTGAGATTAAACAACACTATTAAATTGGTTGACAAGGCCAGAACAACCAATCCAATCAGGATACATGGTAAAAGAATCCTAGCAATCACCAGATTATATTGAGGGTCCAACGCCCCAAAGGGAGAGGGAAGGAGGTGGGAAGCAGAAGAAAAAGCCGTAGGCCTCTGATCTGGCCAACCAAAGGGAATGTGCTGTTGATCTGCCTCACAAATCCAGACCGAAATGGATTGGCACAGTTTAAAAGAAAATAGGGGTGATATTAGTGGCCAAGTTCTCGTATCTCTTCAACTCAAATCTATCTGAAAATTATAAATGTCTTACAAAATTTTGCATCGCCCTTCTTCTCCTCTAACATATATCTTTAACTCAAATATCACACAATACTCTATAAATGGTACCTAATAGTATCTCAGAACTCCTAATATAGCATCAATAAATGAAGCTAGACTGCTAGTAAGAAGATTAATGTTGTAGTCATTGCAGCTATGCTAGTTTGATTTTAAATTTTTCTTTCAGGTGCTCATATTTGAAACCCTTTTCTAATACATTTTCGGATATAAATACGAGGATCTGACCCATTAAGTACTCCATATACTGAACATTGAACAGACATGTGTCAAATGCATGCTCATATCTGACACTTGCACACGAGTCGTGATTCATGAATAATATAGATGATTGCAAAGAAGAAAATTACCAGCTCGAGTTTTGTAGCATATTCATGTTGTATGTCTGACACAAACTCGACTGCATCGGTAGTTGGATTATTCCTCCTGATAGCCTGAAATCATAAGAAGCAATAACAGATCACTGACCGCCATACAGTTTGACCTCTGTACTAGGAAGGTCATAGTTTAAAAGAGCATGTTGAGAAAAGCAGCTTCAAAGACAAAAGTAACCTAGTGTTTAAGGACTTGAACTCATCTAGGTACCCAAAGTAGAATCTTGAATCCAAAAAAATTAAAATAACTTACACCCTGAAGCTCATTTTGGATGTCGGAAATAGCCCGCTTCACTTCGGATTTAACAGTACTGTATATCAGCTCCGAGATTCAAAGATTAAGCACTTCTTAAACTATGATTCAATAAATTAACCGGAGAATGGGTAATAATGGCCCATCTTCTTAAAAACCAAACAGAAGATGAATCAAATGTCATACGAAACCAAATTCTACCAACTTGGATCAATTTGGTCTTCAGGTTCTTAATTTCTCAGCCAGAAACAGACCAAATGTGTTTATATATTATCCAGAGTCCGGACTAAAACTGAACCGAACTCAACTACAACCGACTTGAAAGATTTTTAGGTTTCTCAGTTTATTCCAGGCAGTGATTAAAACTTCCACATACAACAACCAAATTCATATTACCCAAAATTCTCACTTCCACTGGTTCAACTTCTGGAAAATAACCTGTTGAGACTAAATCACTCCATTTTGCAGATTCTACTCGAGACTAAACCAAAAAAAAAAAGAGAAACATTATGACACCATTACAAAGAAATACTCCTTGTTCGCATTCAATATCAAACAAATCTTTCAAAAACATTTTATTCAGAAATAAGAAAAGGACTATAAAGTTAGTACCAAACTTGTAGGAGAATCCGAAGGATCTATACACTTCCGCTGGCCAGACCGTGTCAAACTAGATGAATCAAACGAAATAACCAAAACCGAAACCAAAGACCCATCAAAGCCCAGTCCAAGATCGAGTGCTAGAAAAGACAGAACTGAGAAGACAAAGATGGTGGAGTAACCTTTGAATAATAGAAACGCGTGGATTTAACAGTACGACTGGGGAGGAACAAAAACTACAAATAGGGAGAGAGAGCCGAACCTAACAACAAATTAACAGATAGAGATAGAGCACCACAGAAGAAGAAGTCCGTTGGAGCAGTAATGGAAACCTCTTTGCAACAACTCTCGCAAGAAATTTTGTTTCAGCCAGAAGTAAGCTAACGGGAGATGAGGGTTTTTTTAGCCAATAGAAGACGGGAATAAACAAATACATAAGGGAGACGTGAGATTAATATTCCAGTAAAACATAACACAAAAACCACTGTTGTATTTAATTTTTACTCTTATTTGCAATGTTTTTAAAATCGGATCGGACATTGAATCGGTGAAGGTACTAATTCATTGGTTCACTGGTTCAATTGGATTTAATCGCAGTTGAATCGGATTTTATATAAAATAATTTTTTTTTAATTTTACATAATATTCAAAGCAATATTAATATATATGTAACACTTTTTTTAAGTTTACAATATTAAAAGGTATAAAAATATAACTCATAACATGTATAAATAAAAAACTATAAAATTAAGTGAAACAAAATGATTCAAATCAACTACAACATAATATTTAAGGTAAAACATATTAAATAATAAATATAATTATATAACTATAATCAAAAAAATAAAATTGGGGCTTAAAAAAATTATAACAAATGATGTCATTTGGTTTAATTGTTTAAAAAAAAACAATCTCACATGGCTAAGAAACATAGAAGAGTATCCAAAAAGTTTAAAGAGTAAAAATATGAGAACAAAACAATCCCACATGACTAAGAAACATAGAAGAGCATCCCAACTTACTTCTATAAATAATAGAGGTAATTTGACATTCAAAATCATGGAGCCTTTTGGTGAGCACAAAGCGAACTATTCTTTCGCTTCAATTGAGCTCAAATTTTAGGCTTCAATTGAACTTAAATTTTAGCCTTCAATCGAACTTCTAATTTTTTTTTTTGAGTTCGAGCCTTTTCGATTTCAAGTTTTAATATTATATTTCGAGTTGATAATTTTTAGCTCGTGAGTTTTTGAGTCGAGTTGAGCTTACTTTTAAAGTTTTTTGAGTTCGAGTCGAGCTCAGCAATACTCGAATTTGACTCGGCTCGTTGAACAAATAACGTCGTTTGGTTTAATTTTTTTTAAAGAAAAAAAGTGAACCGGCGGTTCACCCCGGTTTTGTCGGTTTTCAGCCGGTTCTTCCGGTTCTTTACCGATTCTGTGCTAATCCGGTTTTGAGAGTTAACTGGACCGGACAGGCCACCGGTTCACGGTTCAACCGGTCAAACCGGCCAATCCGGTCCGATTTTAATAACATTGCTTATTTGGGAATATTGTTCATCCAAACGTGAGTATCTTTAACTCAGAAAAAAAATTCCTTCAGGAATGAAATAATCCTTGAATCAAACGGGACCTTATTTCGTGAGAGCTTTAGGATTTAAGTTTTGGCGCTTGAATAAAATTATAAACATAGCACGAACCAAATTATCTCATTGATTAAAAGAAATGAACCCAATCACTTATAGGTTTAAGGTTTTTCTTTTGGTAGGGTTTTTATTCTATTTTTTATGATTATTATTATTTTTTTAAATATTAGATATGTATTTATATATTTTTATAGTAAAATTATAAAGATTTTCGTTATTAAATATTACTGTTAGTGTTATTATAATATTAAATATGTACTTATAGAAAGTGAAAATAGAAAAAGAAATGAACCCAATCACTGTTTTTGGTAATGGGTTGAGGGTAATGAAGTAACTCAAAAAAACCAAAATTTGGATGATAGAATCCCATCTTAATTATGTTGGCATTGATATCCCTAAATGTGTCCTTAATTATTTCATTAAGAAAATGCATTTAAGTCCAATTGTATACAAAAAAGTTGATTGCTTAAAATACTCATTTCACAACCAACCTAATAATCGACCAAAAAGATAAACACAGTGCACTGTTGGAGAACATGCAAACATTAAAAAACACCTTCAAAATCAGCAATCATAAATCAAAATTGTGTTAAGTTTAAATAATGAAAGGGTAAACTACATATTTAGTGACTCACCTATTCTTGTGGTTCTGTTTTGGTCACTTAATTTTTTTCTTCAAAATCATACATAATATTATGCTTTGGTTCCATTTTGCTAATTGTCGTTAAAAAATAAATAGAATTATTGACTTGATTATTTTTTCAATGTTGATATAATATTATCCTATAATGACACGTCAACATTCGTTAATTTTTTTAACGTCAGATGGTCAAAATTAGAGGTGTATTTTACAAGGTTAATATTTTTAGTATTATGACAATGATTTGTTCTAGTTTTTTTTTTTTACTTCGGGGGTGTTTGGCAAACATCTTTTTGAAGAGCTTTTAGCTTATTTGGACATAAATAGCTGATTGATAGTCAAATCTTCCATTTTTAGTGTTTGGTAAACACCTTTTTGAAAGAGCTTATTGTGCAAAATAAACTGAAAATGAAAACTCTAGAAAATCCAGCGGTTTGGAAAAGTTGATTGCAAAATAAGATGTTAAATGACTTATTTGACCTTATTTTTTCCATAATTATATCATTGTCATAAAACCTAATATAATGAAATAGCCTTCATCCTAATATATTTAAGCTGAAATTTTATTTTATTATTCCATTCTTTAGTTGTAGATTCTCAAATATATTTTAGTTAAGAAGTAAAACATGTAAGTAAAAAATGTAGTATTGATTTTTTTATACAAAGTTAATAGTATCTATGAATCTCACAAGGTTAATATTTTAAAATATTAAACTGTAAAAAATATATTTAAAATTTTCAAAAATATTCACTAATTTTCTTAAGGAATTTTTAATTCCTTGTCAAAAGCATTTTATCTGAATAATTTCAACCCAATAAAGACTAAAGTATTATAAAACATATATGTACTTAACAACTAAATGTATCATACCCTTATTTGTTATTTTAACCATATCAACTATCAGCTATAAGCTAAATTTTACCAAACACTTTTATATAAATAATTAATCAAATCAGTTTCTCAAATCACTAATCAAATTAGTTAGTCAAACCAATTATTGGAATCAACTACCAACTATCAGTTGTTATCTATCCATGATATATATATATATATATATTCTTTCATATTATAATGTTATTTAATATATCAAATACAACCCAAAATTATGAAATATATTCATAATATTATAGTTTAAAGAAAGTATTTTGAGGGTCAAATATTGATGAAAGTATAAATGAGTCAAGGAATTGGTGAGAAGAAAAAATTTGCAAACAATTGTAGTCAAAAGACTAAATTGAGTAAAATGCAAAGTAAACGACTAAATAAAAGAGAGAGTACATCTTTAGTAAAAAAATAACAATTGAAGTTAAATAGGTATTCTATTGTGGTATATGAGACAAATTTGGTAAAACAAAAGACTTAAAATAAACCATAAATTGAAGGAATAAGAAGATTATGGAAAATTGAAGGATTAAATAAAAAAATAAAAAATTTGTTATCAAAAATAGTAATTGAAAGTACACATGTATTTGACTATGGTATAGGAGTATGTGGCTCAAGTTTGGTAAAAAATGGACTTAAAATAAATGACGAATTGAAGAAATAAGGAGATTATGAAAAATTGAAGGACTAAATTGAAAAATAAAAAATTTGTTATCAAAAAGAGTAATTGAAAGTACACATGCATTCTACTATGGTTTAGGAACATGTGGATCAAATTTGGTAAAAAATGGACTTAAAATGAAGGAGGAATTGAAGAAATAATGAAATCAAGGACTAAATCGTAAATTTATCAAAATACTTAGTCAAATTTTTTATTTTTTGAGTAACTCAAAAATTCAAAATTTCAACTTGTCTCGAACTCGAAAGCCGAATTTATAATTCGAATTGACTCGAATAACTCAATTCGAATAACTAGAAATTGAAAAAAAAATCGATTTTTCGAGTCGAGTCGAGTTTTACTCACCCCTAGTCAAAATGAAACAAAAATATAATGTTGGTATGATTTTGAAAAGAATATAGTTGGGAAATCAAAAATATAACTAAAATATAAAAATTAAAGAAGTTAAGACTTAATTTCATTAATTTTAAAATTAAAATATCTTACAAAGTAATTAAATTAGCAAAACAAGGAGTCAAGCTTTATTAGATATTTTTTTATCAGATAGATAGGTAAACCATCAAATTGGACAATATTGTCTATTATGTATTGAGTTTTCCTTATTTGAATCCTTTCTATCATATTTTTTTAATTATATACATAGATAATTATTTATTGTATAAATTTATTAAATATCTTATTTTAAATTAATTTAATATTTAAATTATGTTTCATACATTTAAATATTTAATAATATTTTGACATTTAATATGTTTTTATACCTATAATATTAATAATTTAAATATATTATCTAATGTTTACACTTATATTTTTTGTTGATTGATTTTAGGATGCCGTTTAGAATTATGTTTGTTCTCAGTAATCCTCTATTCATTCGGTCTAATAGAGACCAAGAGATTGAGCATATACATAAAGCTTGCATCTTGGGTAGAAGAATTTAAACAAAGAAAACTACCAAGCATTATATTTTTTACATATATTTTGGTGTCATTTTCCGTTATGAAAAATATTGTGTTAACCTATATTTTGATATAAAAAAATAAGTGAAAAATGTTTTTGGACTTAATTGAATTTGTTTAAATGATTCAAAAAATAATTCAAAGTCCAAATTAACTTGAAAAAAATATATTTGAAAGGTTTTTCAACTTAGTCGAACTTTTTCAAAAATATACTCGATCATTTTTGCGCTTTAAAGTTAAGTTTACAAGCATTTTTTGCTCAAATGATCGATTCCTTAACAAAAGGATCAATCCCTTGACCAAAGGATCAACCCCCTTGAAAAAGAATCGATCCCTTCACCAAAAGGATCGATCCCTCGATGAAAAGGATTGATCCCTTCCCTTAAAAGATCAATCCCTTTCTTGTAGCAGTCGAATTATTTGAAAAATGATCAATCACTTTCACAAAAGGAAGGATCCCTTGTGTATTAAATGTTGTTTTTGATTGTAGGTAAAGGTTATAATTGATCCCCAACAGCTAGAAATGGTCACAAACACATTCCAACATATAAAAACAAGTTAAGGACACTTGAAGAAGGTTACACAACACATTTCCAAGCATTCATCATCAAGAGAAAAGCTTTTCACTCTTATTTCTTTTTCTCTTGTACACAGTGTGTTTCAGCTTAATTGTATATCTTTAGGATTTATTCTTGTGAGCTTAAATCTTTGTAAACACCTACCTTGTGAGGTTTTCTTGTTTACACAATTATCCTTGTTGAAAACATTTTGATGTTTTGATATAACAAATTAAGGGTTATTGAATTTTAAGATTTCACAATCATTTTTAAAGTATATTCGATTCAATTATTCGAATATCAAAATATTACTCCAACTTTTTCAAAGATCAATTTCAATCCTTATTAAAGTATCAAATTGTGTTTTAAACTTAAAATATTTTTGAAACAATTTTACAAAGTATTTCGAACCAAAATCGAGCCAAAAATTAATTTTCCAAAGGGATGTACCGATGCACAAGCCATGCATCGATGCACTCTTGAATATTTTGAAACATCGAATGCATTTTATGTACCGATACACGGACCATGAATCGATGCACTCTTGGCTCTTTTGAAACATCGAATGTAATTAGTGTACCGATGCACCCCTAGTGTACCGATGCACTAAGTCTTATAACGGTCGAAATATTTGAATTTTACACATAGTGTACCGATGCGCCTTGGCTATGCATCGATGCACACACACTCCCAACTGTTTTATTTAATTGTTTTCACACAATATCGACTCTATTGATGTCCCCAACGTTCAGAAGTGATTCAAGGTGTATTTAAACAAGCTTATGAGCCATTGATCAACTACAATTAAGAAGAGAAGCTAGAAAATCAAAGAGAAAGCATCAAACCTCAAGTTTGAGCATTTCAAGCCAAATTTTCATTCAATATTCATTTTGCTTTCAAGAACACTTATTGTGCTCAATTGTATTCATTTTTTAGTGTTCTTTCTTTATTCTAGAATTGTACAAACATCTTATCTTGTGAGGTTTTTTTGTAAGTTTGTAAATTTCTGTATTTCTCTTTGGAAGAGAGTGTTCTCAAGAATTTTGGGTATAATTCTTGTGGGAGTTGTAAGGTTACTCTTTTTCCTCAAAAGAAAGAACAAATTAGTGAATTTGTTGGAAAATCCTTAGTGTGGATATCTAAGGTAGTGGACATAGACTTTGGTTGAGAAAGTCGAACCACTCTAAATCGCTATGCAATTATTTTCTATTTTCTGCAAAAGATTTCACCAAAATTTTTATTGCCAATTCACCCCCTCTTTGCTATTTCTTCGATAGATTAACTCAATAATTGGTATTAGAGCCTCATTCATTTGAAGGTTTAATCGCCTCATTGGGAAGAGTTATATCGATATTCAAGTCATGAATGACCTCCACTCCAAAGTCTGACTTCGGTCTCGATTCTATGCCTGTCAACAAGCCTCCTTTCTTCAATGGAGCTAATTATGCTTATTGGAAGAATAGAATGAGGTATTTCATTCAAACAAGTGACATGGGAGAATGAAATATCATAGAAGATGGATACTTCATTCATTCTACTCATTCAATATTGTGGAGTGAAACAGAGACAAGAATGTTCCAGCTCAACTCAAAGGCTATCCATATTATATTTTGTGCTCTTGGACCAGATGAATACGGGAGAGTTTCATCTTGTACAACTGCCAAGGAGATATGGGATAAACTACAAGTCACTCATGAAGGCACAGACGAGGTAAAAGAATCTAAAATTAGTCTTCTAACTCATAGCTATGAAAATTTCAGGATGAAACCGGATGAAGATATCAAAGCTATGACGGATAGATTTTCCATGATTGTCAATGGTCTCAAATCATATGGAAAGATCATTCCAAATGAAAAGCTTGTGAGGAAGTTAGTTTACTCTCTTCCAAAATCTTGGCAATCAAAGAAGACAACAATCATCGAGGCTAAAAACTTAAAGTCTTTAACTCTCGAAGAGTTAATTGGTTCTCTCATCACTCATGAAATGATGCTTCAAGATGAGGTAGACCTCGAGAAGATTGACAAGACAAAGAAGGAGAATGAGAAAAAGAAGAACGTGGGAGTTGCTCTCAATTCCACAAAAGATGAGAGTGATTCAGATGAAGATGACGATGATGACGAAATGATGAAGCCCAATCGAGAAAGAAAATTCAAACGAAATGAAGGCTTCAAAAACGAACCGAATGAGAAAGACCCTATTATTTGCTACGAATACAAAAAGCTGGGTCATGTCAAATACGATTGCCCACAATTGAAGAAGAAGTGTCAATCGAAGAAAAAACACAAGGCTCATGTGGCTACATGGAGCGATGATGAAGGTTCCGATGAAGATGAACAAGAAATAGCAAATTTGTGCTTGATGGCCATCGGGGAAAGCTCCCAGGTAACCTCTAGCTCATTTAATTTCTAAGATTATTCTTTTGATGAGATGTTAGAGGAATATACTGGGTTGCCTTCGGTATTTTTAAAATACAAAAATGATATTTCAAAATTGAAAAACAGAAATAATCTCATATCCAAGACCAACATTGATCTTGAAAGTAAGGTCAAAGAATTGCAAATCAAATTAGATGAATTTGAAAAGAAAAATACTGATTTGCATAACCTACTTTCAAGAATGAATGATGATCATCAAAAGAAAATTGATGATCTTAAAGCTTATTTTGATAAAGTTGGAACAAAACGTTTTGAAAATAGAGAAAGTTCAAAATCCAACTTTGTTAGAAAAAGTTTTTAAAACTACAATCATAGAGGTCCCTAAAGAACCTCTAATGGAAAAATTATTAGCAGTATATGGGTTCGTAAAGAACTCATTACTACTAAAGATAAGGACATCCTACACAAATGGATACCAAATGGGACTAGGATTTTAGAGACTAATGAATATGGACCTAAAAGAAATTGGATACCAAAAATCAAAAATTAATTTATGTTTGTAGGAAAATGAGCATTGCTACAAGGCACAAAATTCAAGTTCAAACTCATGGTACCTTGATAGTGGATGCTCAAGACATATGACCGGAGACAAGAGCTAGTTTTAGAGCTTAACGACAAAAAATAGAGGAGTGGTAACCTTTGGTGACAACTCAAAAGGTTACATTGAAGGTATAGGTACTATAGGTGATACCTCTTCCATACAAATAGAAAAAGTATTATATGTGAATGGGTTAAAGCATAATCTATTGAGTATTAGTCAATTTTGTGATAAAGGATACAATGTCTTATTTGAAACAAATGGTTGTAAAGTCATTGACATTGCATCTAATCAGATTATGCTTGTTGGTCATAGAATAGGAAACATTTACGTGGTGCATCTAGATTCAATAAATATGACTAATTTATGCCTAGTTTCTAAGGATGAACATGATAGTTGGTTATGGCATAGGAGACTAAAACATACTAGTATGAGTGTTTTACAAAGACTAATTCAAGGAGATTTAGTAAGAGGGTTGTCAAAGCTAAAATTTGATAAAGATAAAATCTGTGATGCTTGTGCTAAATAAAAACATCAAATAGCTTCCTTTAAGTCCATTAATGATGTATCAACTAGTAGAGTATTACAATTGATCCATATAGATCTTTTTGGGCCAATTAGACCTATTATCTTGGGTGGAAAAAAATATTGCTTTGTATTGGTAGATGACTATTCTAGATATACTTGGGTTCTATTTTTAAGTACTAAAGATGAAGCATTAGAAAAATTCATCACGTTTTCAAAAATAATCCAAAATGAAAAGGGTTACTCCATAATTAGTGTTAGGAGTGATCATGGTACTAAATTTGAAAATCTTGGATTTACTGATTTTTGTAATTCTAATGGTATTAGCCATCATTTTTCAGCACCAAGAACCCTCAACAAAATGGAGTTATTTAGAGGAAAAATTGAACTTTAGAAGAAATGGTTATAACCATGCTTTGTGAAAACAATTTGCCAAAATATTTTTGGGCAGAAGCCACAAATATCGCTTGTTACGTTATAAACTGTGTAATGATTAGGCCAATTTTGAAGAAAACTCCATATGAACTTTTCAAAAATAAAAGCCTAACATTAGTTATTTTCATCCTTTTGAATGTAAATGTTTTGTTTAAACAACGATAAAGAAAATCATGGCAAATTTGATGCTAAAAGTGATGAAGGGATTTTTATGGGTTATTCCTTAAATTCTAAAGCTTATCGAGTATTTAATAAAATAACTTTAGTTGTAGAAGAGTCTATACATGTTGTTTTCGATGATAATTCCCTTCCGAGGAAGGATTCTTATGTGAATGATGATGTAGGTAATGTAAACACAAATGACGTTAGACATGACGTTGGAGAACCATTATCAAAGGAAGAAACGAAAGATGAGGAAAATCATGATGTTCTCCAGAATCCAACCATTGAAGAAAGGGAAGTCTCTTACCCAAGAGAATACAACTACGTCAAGGATGGTGAGATAATAGGTGATCCATCCAAATGGGTAACAACTCGATCTTCTCTTAGAAATATATATAATTATGTTGCATTTATCTCATGCATAGAGCCTAAGAATATTAAAGAAGCATTAAATGATGAACATTGGATTATGGCTATGCAAGAAGAGTTAAATCAATTTGAGAGAGGTAAGGTATGGACATTAGTTGAAAGACCTAGTAATAAATCTATTGTAGGTACTAGACGTGTATTTAGGAATAAGCTTGATGAAAGTGGTAATATAGTGAGAAACAAGGCAAGACTTGTTGCTCAAGGCTATACTCAAGAAGAGGGCATAAACTATAATGAAACATATGCTCCTGTAGCTAGGATGGAAGAAATTAGAATGTTATTAGCATTTGCATGTTTCAATGAATTTAAATTATATCAAATGGATGTTAAAAGTGCATTTTTAAATGGTTTTATAAAATAAGAAGTGTATGTAGAACAACCTCCTAGTTTTTAAGATTCAAAAATTTCTAGATCATGTTTTTAAATTGACAAAAGCGCTTTATGGTTTAAAATAGGCTCCTAGAGCAAGGTATGAAAGATTGTTAAACTTTTTGATAGAAAAAAGGTTTTTCAAAAGGGAAGGTTGACACTACATTGTTTTTAAAGCATAAAGGTAAAGATTTATTAGTAGTTCAAATTTATGTTGATGATATAATATTTAGTTCTACTAATGATATTCTTTGCCAAGAATTTTCTAAGCTAATACAGAGTGAATTCAAGATGAGCATGATGGGGGAGCTCTCATTTTTCTTGGGACTCCAAATCAAGCAAAGAAAAGATGACATCTTCATCAATCAAGAAAAATACGTCAAGGATATGCTCAAGAAGTTTGGATTGGAAGATGGGAAACCTCATGCCACTCCAATGGGCTCATCTACAAAGCTTGACAAAGATGAATGAGGTAAATGTGTGGATGTTAAATTGTATAGGTCAATGATTGGTTCTTTGCTTTATCTAACCGCAAGTAGACCGGACATTATGTTTAGTGTTTGCTTATGTGCTAGATTTCAATCACGTCCTAAGGAATCACATTTACTAGCTGTTCAAAGAATCTTTAAATACCTTAAGGACACTCCTAGTTTAGGACTTTGGTATCCTAGAGACTTTAGCTTTAGCTTGCATGCCTTCTCTGATGCGGATTATGGATGATGCAAAATAGATAGGAAAAATATCTCCGATACTTGCCAATTCATAGGAAATATGCTGATTTCATGGTTTTCAAAGAAACAAAATTGTATTGCATTATCTACCACTGAAGCAGAATACATTTCAGCCGGTAATTGTTGTGTACAAGTTTTATGGATGAAACAACAACTTTTAGATTATGGAATTGAAGTAAGTACTATACCTATCAAGTGTGACAATATTAGTGTTATTTGTCTCACTAAAAATCCCATCCAACACTCTAGAACTACGCACATTGAAATTAGACATCATTTCATTAGAGATCATGTCGCTAAAGAAGATGTAGTTCTAGAATTTGTTGATACTTTGCATCAATTAGTGTATATTTTTACAAAACCTTTAGATAAAGAAATATTTTGGAGACTTAGGATAGAATTAAGTTTAACTGATCTATCTTCACTTAGTGTTTAAAATAACTTTTAGCACTCTTAATTAGAAATGAAAAATTCTTATAAAAATAATATTTTTGATTGCATTCTTTACTATTAGTTAGGGGGAGTTTATGATTCTTAGTGAAAATTAATTATATGTTCAAATAATGTTTAAGGATAGATTTGATTGATTGAACATTGTTAATTTTCGATCTATGAGTTGCCAATAACACTAGGGCTAATTAATTTAGCATTTTAAGTGTTTAAAATGGATTTTTGACATTTTGTGCTTCATGCATCGATACACTAGAGAGTGTACCGACGCATCCCTTGAATGTGCATCAATACACCATGAAGGTGCACCGATGCACTCCTTGAATGTGCATCGATGCACTCTGTTGTGCATCGATACACCCATCGGGTTTTAGGTTCTTAAATCCCTAAAAATCATATTTTCTCAAAACCCAAAACACTCTATTTGCTGCTGTTCGAAACCTCTCTCACCATATACTCCAATCTTACTCTTTTTCAACGATACAAGTCAAAATTAACTCATTTATCAACTCCTGATCCTGCTAACATCATTAAATCCGTGCAAACATCATCTCATTCTCACAAAATCCAAATTTTAAAGGTAATATTTTCTAAAACCCATGTTTTATTGATTTTTAAACTTACGACTAGTTTTGATTAGTTCTAGGTTGAAACATATATCGGGCATTGATTGTATAATGATTAGAAACTAGATTCTACAACTAATTTCATCAAAAACACAATTTTTTTTTCAAAATTTCGAAATAAAAAAATATTTTTTAAAAAATATTGTTTTAATTGATGTTTTTGATTCAATTATATTGTTTTCATGAAAACTATACGTATTATGATTTTCAAACATTATTTTCCAAATAGTTTTCAAAACTTTGCCCATTAGGATCCGGTTTAGAAAACCTTGAATATTGCAGACTCAATTGAGTTTTGGGATTGATTATATTGCATACATGTGTTTCAAATTGCAGGTATCTATCCTATTCTAATTTCTTAAACCATGTCTAATCCTAAACGCCCTAGGTCATCATCGAGTCGTTGGAGTCAAAACTGACCTCCTATTCCACCTCCACCACAAAATCCAAATCCAAACGAACCTGAATTATCTATTCTTAATTCTTTCTTCAACCAACCTGGTCGTCGTCGAGATGAACTATATCATAAGTTCGTTAATTTTTCCAATCGTACAAAATCCGGGAAGAACATATCCCCTCTATTCAAGCAATGGTGGATATGAACTTCGAATATCTTCCTATCATTCGTTCTTGGAAGTTTGATAAACAATGTCAAATTTAGCCCATCGTTTATCACCAATTAGTCCACATTTTCTAGTCCAGTGTGGTTTGTGTCTAAAATGAGCGTCAAACCGCAACTATAGTAATTCGATCATATCTCTTAGGTGAATTCATCTATATCAACTCGGACACAATAGCTAATGCCTTTGGTTTAGACAACGCATGTCTTGATAATGAAAAGGAGATTATGGCTACACCCTATCAATCTAAGGGTAGTGTTCGTACCTTAAGAACTTATCACGAGCGATTCCTTCACTTGATGATCTCTTGGTGGTTTAGACCATCCAGAGGTAGGTACTCCTCTATTAGGGTCATAGATTTATGGTGAATACATTGTATCCAACATAAAAAGAAAATAAATTTGGCACAGATTATTTTTGGTGAGCTAGTAGATCCCGTAAACGTTGTCCCATCCAAAAATTTAGAAACTTTAGTTTACGGATGCCTCCTCAATAATCTATTTATCAAACTCGGGCTTAAGGTTTGGGTTGATATTCTCATCCCTCTCCAGAACCAAATAAATCTCACATCCTTAAAGAAATCGGGATGGAAAAAGGAAGGTGACAAATGGGTTTGAACCTCTGAGAAAACAACGGTAGCTAGTTCTTCATGAGCTCCACCTCCTCCGGCACCGGCAGCGGATGATGATCCAGAGCTTCAACAACTTAGGCAAGATATCGACGATATTGATGATGAAGCACCCGAGGACGAGCCGACACAACAAGAGGATTAAATGCCTCCATATTTTTTTATCGTTTTAGAGTCATTTAATCTAAGGTTTGCATTCATAGAGTCCCATTTTACTGCTTTGGGGGCTTAACAACGGGAGATGAATGAATGTTTAGATGCGCTCACACTCGAGATGCGAGCACGTTATCCTCCTCCTCCCGATCCTCCTTTGGATGACTAGAACTATTTTGCTTTAGTTTTCTTGGATTTAGAACTTATTGTTAAAACATTTTGAATGTTTTTTTGGATTGATATGTTTGGATGTTTGAATTTCTTTTTGATGTTGGATGTTTTAACTTTGAATGCTTATATATTTGGTTTGGTTGAATTTATATTGGTTTATTCATTTTTGCATCATTATACATATGACCAATTTACCATTACACATTGTTTATGAATATTGATTTATGAAACTAATGGCTAACCTTTCTCTTACTTGTGATATTAGCAACTTAAGTTTTAAATTTCTAAATATCAATTGGCTAAGTTTTCAAAAACCTTGTTTAAAAACGTTTTAGAGTCTTTTTGATTTAACAAAAAAGGGGAGAAAAAGAGTTCTAGTAAGGGGGAGTAATTTTACAAAATTGATTTCAAAAATGATTTTCAAAGAAAATCTTAAAATTTTCTTAAATGTTTTGTTATATCAAAAAGGGGGAGATTGTTGAAAAAATTTTGATATTTTGATATAACAAATTAAGGGTTATTGAATTTTAAGATTTCACAATCATTTTTAAAGTATATTCGATTCAATAATTCGAATATCAAAATATTACTCTAAGTTTTTCAAAGATCAATTTCAATCCTTACTAAAGTATCAAATTGTGTTTTAAACTTAAAATATTTTTGAAACAATTTTACAAAGTATTTCGAACCAAAATCGAGCCAAAAATTAATTTTTCAAAGGGATGTACCGATGCACGAGCCATGCATCGATGCACTCTTGAATATTTTGAAACATCGAATGCATTTTATGTACCGATGCACATGCCATGCATCAATGCACTCTTGGCTTTTTTAAAACATCGAATGTAATTAGTGTACCGATGCACTAAGTCTTATGATGGTTGAACTATTTGAATTTTACACATAGTGTATCGATGCACCTTGGCTATGCATCAATGCACACACGCTCCCAATTGTTTTATTTAATTGTTTTCACACAATAACTACTCTATTGACGTCCCCAACGTTCAGAAGTGATTCAAGGTGTATTTAAACAAGCTTAGGAGCCATTGATAAACTACAATTAAGAAGAGAAGCTAGAAAATCCAAGAGAAAGCATCAAACCTCAAGTTTGAGCATTTTAAGCCAAATTTTCATTCAATATTCATTTTTCTTTCAAGAACACTTATTGTGCTCAATTGTATTCATTTCTAAGTGTTCTTTCTTTGTTCTAGAATTGTGCAAACATCTTACCTTGTGAAGTTTTTCTGTAAGTTTGCAAATTTGTGTATTTCTCTTTGAGAGAGAGTGTTCTCAAGAATTTGAGGTATAATTCTTGAGGGAGTTGTAAGGTTACTCTTTGTCCTCAAAAGAAAGAACAAATTAGTGAATTTGTTGGAAAATCCTTAGTGTGGATAGCTAAGGTAGTGGATGTAGACTTTGGTTGAGAAAGTCGAACCACTCTAAATCGATGTGCAATTATTTTCTATTTTCTGTAAAAGCTTCCACCAAAATTTTTATTGCCAATTCACCCCCCTCTTGGCTATTTCGTCGATCAATTAAATCAACAATCCTTTTGTAAAAGGGGAGTCGTTTTATCTTAGCCATTGAAAAGATAGAAAAATTGTAAAGGTTACTCTTGAGCCTTGAAAAAGAAAGAACAAATTAATGAATTTGTTAGAAATCCTTAGTGAGGAGTGTGATCACCATTTTTTACAACTGGGCCCTAAGCCAGACCAAAACACAAACTGACCTAGGCCCAAACCCAACCGGGCCTCAAGCCCAAACTAAACCTAACTAAGACAAATAAAAAAACCCGACCCAAGGCCCAAACCAAGACTCGATCGAAACCCTAATCTAACCCTAACCCATACTATTACTGCCCAAACACCCCAATCAGTTGCCACCATCCTCTGCCCTCAATACCAGCAAAGCTACCCCAGCACACCACCAGACTCCAAGCTCCGCACAACCCTGCAAAGACAACATACAAGCAAACAAGATACAATCATTGTAATTTCTATGTAAACGGGTATAAAAAAACCCATGCAAAGATTAGTGAGCTCTCTGTCGATTCGAGAAAAAAAAGCCCCTATGTAACACTGTTTTTCAAGCAATAACAAAGCATTTTCAAGGTTATTTTATTTTTTTCTTCAATTCGATTAGTATTTTTTATCCTATCATTTAGTTTCGAAAATAAAAAAATGGAGAGTACTTACTTTCGACCAGAGCCTCGCTGGTGGCCGGGGTCTTATTCGGCCAATCCGAATGCTGAGTATGAGCGCCTTGAGAAGGGGAGCAACATACTAAAAAATCGGGTCAATCCAACGACGGAGAAGGGAGATCGGAGCCCGGGAAAGTCGAGGGGTCTCGGTTATTTTCACGGCGTTGAAAGTCGTATCGTGCGAAACCGAGCCCAGATCTGTGACGAGGAGCCCGAGACGAGTCTCCCGGTAAATATTGGTGGCCAACGACCTTTGGCGGCGACGGCGGCGACGACGACGCAATGGTCGGGATCCTAGAGAGAAGCGATAGATTCTCACTAACAACATTTAAAAAAAAGAAGAAAAAAAGTTGTTATTTATAGAAAACTTTCAGGGGAAATCAAGCAGAGTTCCCCTGAGTTTTCACATGTTTTTACAAAATGGTTATGTGCAGGGATCTATTTCATAATTTGCCCATTTTCATTTGTGCTTTGTAATTTTTAGTATAATTATTGTTTAGTCCCCTTACTTACACGTGTTGTTGCTAGTTAGTCACTTGTAGGGAATTTTTTGTGATTTACCTTTTTTTGTGCATGTTATATATTTTTAGGAAAATTTGTTGTTTAGTCCATCTATATTAGCCGTGTTTTCGCATTATGGTCACTGAACTTCCATTTTCTAATTTATTGCACCTTTTATCATTTGATTTTATGTATTTTAGTTTAGTCACTGTTTACTTCTGATTTAGCTACTGTTATTTTATTTTATGCATTTTGGTCACTGCATGTTTCTGATTTAGCTATTGTTTTTTATTTTGTTATATTTAGTCCCTATCTGGATCACTTTTATTTTAGGTTTAGTCCCTAAATTAGGTGAATTCTTAATTTGGTCCTCGCTATTGCTCGAGGTTCCAATTTAATTATATGTATTTTAAAATTAATTTAGATTAATATTAAAGCCCCTATTTTAGATAGATTTCAATATAGTCTTTTAATTTAGGGAATAATTCGGGTTGACCTTCACCTAAATGCTTGAGGGCCTATCTCGGTTATTCGATTCAATAATTGTTTTAAAAATAAGATAGGAATAATATTAGATCCTACAGTTTTAGGTTTATACCTCTAGGTTCTTTGATTTCATAATTTGACACTTTAAGCTAGTAAAAGCCTTAATTCACCCTTAGCATAATTAGGATAAATAAAATTTGTTTGATTGCATTTTATTTTTAAACCTAAGGCAATGTTCACTTATTAGGGAATTAATGGTATATCTCCCGCAAGTACGCTCAAGGGGTGACTACAGGTGATTCCCGAAATTGGTCGACATCCTTTTCAAAAATCGCATCATGATTTTCTAAAATTAAGGCAATGTTTGGTTATTAGGCAAAATAGTTGATCTCTCGCATTCATGCTAAGGGGCGAATGCTATTGGCCTTAATAAACGAATACCATTTTCAACTTTTTGCATCCATAATGATTTTCAAACTAAATAAAGATTGAACTCAAAATTTCCAATTTTAAATATAGGGTAATCAACTAGGTACCAACTTTGGGCGCTTGTGGGGGTGCTAATCTTTCCCCACGTAACTGACTCCCGAACCCGATTTTTGGATTTTTTATAGACCCTAAAACTTGGTATTTTGATAAAATAAAATGTTTTATTAAAATCACCCGGTTTTTATGGTGTCTCAATTGCACCTTAAATGGTTGGTGGTGACTCCTCACATTTCGAAACTATTTTCAAAGAAAGACCCCTGAGTCGGTATCGGTCTTTCCCCGCCTGGGCAAAGAAGATGTCAACAAGGAGCTAAGGTAGTGGATGTAGACTTCATTGAGGAAGTTGATGCACTATAAATCATTATGTAAATCTTTCCTATCCTTTCTCCTTATTTCCCTAAAATTTCAAAAAACCAATTCACCCCTTCTTGGCTCATTTTCGGTTGATCGATAGAGCTCAATATAACCCAACATATTGTTATATTTGAAGATCATTTAATATATTAAGTATATTGATAATATGCTAAATATGATTTTTTATAAAAATTTAAACAGTGAAATAAAAATAATTTTATGAATTTTTATGCAATTATTTTTAATTTAACATGAAAAGTTTAACTTGTTAAAAATAAAATATGCCACAATGAAAAATTGATAAAATATGTATTCAGGAAATTTTATATTCCCTCAACCAAACATTATAATCTTTTAATCCTATCAAACCAAACAAGGTAATGTAACATTCCCAATAATATGTCAGGTAATGTTACATTTCGGGAATTCTATTCCCTTAAGGGGGCATTTGGATCAAGAAAAAGATTATTACCAAGGGGAATAATCTTTTCCGGAATCATATACCTACGTTTGATTTAGAAGCATTTCCACCAAGGGGTAAAGAAGTATTGCCAACAATGTTTCCCCCCCTTGCATTCATGGGAACCTCATTCCCTTGCATATCTTAAGTATTTAACAATTCACATCGATTTGGACAAAAATACACTTAAAATAAAAGAAATATTTCAAAACTACCATTTCTTTTATGATAAATCCCTAATTTTATGTTTTACTTTCTCATCTTTCAGACGTTGCTTAGAAAAAATTTCTTCTCTAGTGTTCTCCTTCAGGAAAGTTTTCTCCTCCTATCTTTCTGTCATTTTTTTCAATTAATAAAACTTTCTTTCTTCATGTAACCTTTTGCTTTTGTTCCGATTAATGTTCTTTTGGTAGGTTGTTTTTACTCCGATTAAAAACTTTTTGATTTAGGTTATTTTTATTTCTCTCAAAAGTTAGCTATAAATAGACAATTTCGTTTTGATGATTTGACTATAGGTTACTTTTATTTAAGTTATTGTAATTTGGGGTTTTGATGCTTCAATTATATAGGGAGGAGACAAGTTTGTTGCTTGAATTTTTTTCCTCTTTTGTCTTTGAGTGTATATATATATTTTTAGTTTACAGGTTGATATAGGTGTCTTTGTATTGAATTTCTTTGGATCTTTTAATTGAAATACAAGTACAAACTCATCTAAAAAAATAATGAATCGAGCAGAATTTTAAATTTTAAATTTTAATTTGTGGATTGATATTTTTCGATGCTCTAAAATATTCAAAAATATATTTTTGATATTACTTAACTTTAGATTTCTATTAAGTTAATATTTACGTAGGAGTTCTACTCATCTAAACTAGTTATGATTATCCAACTTATCTTCTAAGTAGATAAACATAAAATATTAATTAACTATTGAAACAAATTTTTACTTGTTATCAGGTAAGTGTAAACATAAATCAATTTATTATTCATCATTTTTTATTGTTAATTGTTACATATATTGTTAGATATATATATCTATTGCTTGACTAAACCAAATGTATGATACATAATTGTTCTTGTTTAATATTATTATTTTCTAATATTAAAGTATTTTGTTTATAAAAACAGTTCTGGTTCGTTTACAATACGAAAGAAGATGTGTATCGCCACAATTCTCATTTTACAACTGCAGATGATGGAAGTTATGTTTCAAATGCTAAAACTTCTTGTTATTTCGTTAATCCTTTGAAAAATATAAAAAATGACCTAAAATAAAATATGCACAAGAAAAACTTCATAGACATAATATTAGGGCATTCAACTTACATATTTTTTTTTTTGAAAATGATATACAAAGCGTTGATAATATCCAAATGGATAGGAGGACTTTTTTAAAATTGTATCACTTATTACAAAGGTAATGTGGGTTAAAAGAGAGTTAACATATATCTATAGAAGAAATGGTTGTTACTTTCCATCGTATTATATCCCATCATACGAAGAATAGAGTTCTAAAACGTTAAATAGTTAGATCTAGTGAAACAATTAGTAGAGTTTTTCATGCAGTGTTAGCCTCCGTTTTAAGATTGCTTTCAACTTTTTTTAGAAAACTAGAACCAATACAAAAGAATTCAATAGATGATAGATGGAAATGGTTTAAGTTATTATTTTCTTACATTACATTTAATTTAATCAATAGAATTTAATGCATAAATAGATATTAATAATGTAATTTATAAATATTTTATGAATATAGGGATGTTTGGGTGCTTTAGATGGAATATATATTAAGGTTAATGTTGCTTTAATTGACAAAATTAGGTACAAAACAATAAAAAATGAAATTGCAACAAATTTACTTGTTGTTTGCACACCGAACATGCAATTCATTTATGTTTTACTTGGGAAAGAAAGTTCTGCAGTTGATGGTAGAGTTCTGAGAGACGCCATTAGAAGAAAAAAATGGTTTAAATGTAATGATTAGGTAATGATTAAGTAATCAATATATAAAAAGGTATTTTTTTTATGTATATTAATACATTTCTAAAATTGAAATACATATATAGGGTGCTACTATTTATGTGATGTTGGATACAAAAAATGGAGAAATATTTCTTGCACCGTATAGAGATCAAAGATACCACTTGAATGATTGGAGACTAAGACACCAACCTATTACTCCTCAAGAATATTTCAACATGAAACACTCTCAAGCATGAAACTGCATTGAGATGTTTCGGCATATTGAAAGTAAGATGGTTTATTTTAAGGGAAAAATCATTTTATCCAAAAAAAAGCACAATATCGAATACTTTTTTCTTGTTGTTCTTCATAATTTTATTAGATCTGAGATTTCAATTGACCCTATTAAATCTGACTTTGTTGAAGATAGTAGTCAAGTTGAAGAGGTTAATGAGATAAAAATGATAAGGCATTGTGAGCCAAGCACTGCGTGGACTGAGTGGAGAGATAAATTAACACAAGATATGTTTGCTAGTTGGTTGGCCTCATGTAGTTTAGGATAATTTTTGTTTTACATTATGTATGAATTGTCAGCTTCTATTTGATTAAATATTAATAATTAATTTTATGTGTTTATATATTATGTTATTAACTTCATTAAACTTTGTGTATTTATTTTATTAATTTATTGTATTTTATTAATTTCAATTTTCATTTATGATTGTTATTGACATCAATGGCATGTTTTATGTTGTTGTATATATTTTTTGTATATATCTTTTTAAATTACTTGGAAGGGCAACATGTCAACATCAAATATTGAATCACAAAGTGGGAAAAATGAAAAGCTAAAGGATTAAGTATGTAGTTACTAAAAAGATGTGGACTAAATTGGAGGATGTTGTACTTGTTGAATGCTTACACGTTGGCAGAAGACCCACGCTGGAAAGCTGATAATGAGACTTTTAGAGCAGGTTATTTATCTTATCTTGAGAAAATGTTAGAGACCAAACTTCCTACATCAGAAATTAAGGCCAATCCACATATTGAATTTAGAGTGAAATTATTGAAAAGACAATACAATGATTTATCGGAAATGCTTAATATTGAAAGTGAATTTGGTTGGAATGAAGAAAAGTGTTTGACTACACCAAAAGATGTTTTTGATGATTGAGTTAGAGTAAGTATTTCAACTAAATATATCTTCTTTATATGATCTTTATAATCTACATATATATTTATAAAATTATTTAACATTAATATTTTATTTTATCTTGTAGAGTCATCCAACTGCTGCTGGAATGAGAAATAAATCATTTTTATTTTTAGATATTTTGTTTTTAGAAAATAAAGAGCAATAGGAATTGCAGCTGAGACAACAACTGATGTGGTGGAAGATCTTATGTAGAAGACAACATATTAATATATGAATATGTTAAACAAGAGGGTGTAAAATATTCTGATTCAAGAGATGACATTGATGCTTCAACTTTCCAAACATATATCCTTATCCTTGTAATGAAAAAAAAATAACTAGCAAGAAAAGGTCTCGAAGCAATGATGTGTTATCAGATATTGTAAAAGAGATAGAAAATTTTGGTGACGTATAACGAGAAATTGCTCAATAAATTAATGACATTACTGCTTTATTAAAAAAAGACAGAAGGAAATGATCGAAGAATGTATGTTTTCACAGAAATCACAAATGTATGTTTTCACAGAAATCACAAAAATTGAAAGTCTTTCCAATGATGAAATACTTACTACATGATAACATATTAGCAAAGATGCACACAAGGTAGATTTTTTATTTTCTTTGCCAAATGAATTTAAAAAGGATTATATGGTTAAGCAACTAGTTGAATGTCATTCTTATCGATAATCTTTTGACTTTAGTTCTTCTACAGATCTGTAGATCTCCTTTTGAACTTGGCTTTATAATATGTTGTAAACTCTTTTGTTTAGCTCTACTAAGTTTATGTCATTATATTAGGATATTTTTTTTATTTTGATAACTTTTTGTCTACATAAGATAGCCAACATATACATTTAAGTTTAAAATGTCATGGTTATTGTCTTTTGTAAAACAAAACATAATTGTTGTTTTTTATGGTTAATGTGTTACTTTTTATTTTGTAAGTTGAACAAAGAAGGTAAGTGTTGGAGAATAAACGAACAACCGAACACAAGCAGAAGCACAATCGTAATAAATGGCCCACATTTTAATACAAAAGTAATAAAGGCATGGCAGAACCTTTTTTCAACAATCAAACAACCTGTTTTATGGTTGACATTTTATGTAACACCCCAATTTAGGGGCTAAAATTAAAAAGTGGTGAATTTAATTGGTATTTTGGAAGAAATTGTGGATTAAATTGTAATATTTCAAAGTTGACAGAAAGTTTTATAAAGTGCAGGAAATTTAGTGGCTAAACTCATAGTTTAACCTTTTTTTAAAAGAAAATATAAACCCTCTTCCCCGTACGTAGTTCTAGATTATTTTCCCAGTTTTTCTCCTCCATCAACCCTCATTTCAACTCCGATCTACTTGTCGTCTGAACTCCGATTGACGAACCAAAACCACCATCGTGTTCATTGTCAACCGATGAACAAAACCCCTCAAACCTCTCGTTGTGAATCGGCACCATTCATCATTAATTTCAATCGGAAGTATCGTCGGTTTTAACTCAATTTCAGTTGGTTTTTCGTCGATTCATGACGATTCGACCATCCGTTTTCGACACCTCCCGCACCATTGTGTTTCTTGCATTGTTCCAAGTTCGCCGGTGTCCTCCGTTTCTCCGTCGTCGCCGGCGTATGGAGGGGTGAGAAAGTCAAAGTTTTCGATGTTTTGGAATCGAGCTCTCCGCCGTTCAAAATTGTGAACCGAGCTCGGTAAGTGTCTCAAAATCCCTTAAAATAATTATTAGGAATTTTTCGACACTGTATCACTATTCACGCGCCGCCGCTGCGCGTAGGGGTGTTAATTTTGTAATTAATTTCTGTTAGGGAGATATTTGTGTAAAATTTGGGTGTTAGTTTTGTAAATATTTATAGAAGGTGGCTAATTTTGTAATTAATTTATGTTAGGGTGATATTTATGTAAAACGGTCGACTGTTAACCGTTGACCAGCGTTGACAACTGTTGACCAAAACTTTGACCAACGTTGACCGGGCGTTGAACGACCTTTGACTTTGACCGGGTATACATATCATGACGTTTTTCGACGTTCTGAGTTCGATTATGCAGTCTGTTTTTCGAAATTCAGACCCGGAGGCCTTGAAATTTCCAGTCAAACCCGTTGATTTTGACTTTGACCGGAAAGTCAAAATTTTTGAAAAGTCATATTTTATGTTTTCGATGTCCTGAATCTGTTTTTGGGGTTTATTTCACCAAACTCGAACCTGGTAAGCTGTTTTTGATTGATTTATCACCCGATTCGATCTGTTTTTCGAAATTAAGTTTCATTTTTTTATGTAATTTCTGTTGATATAGACTCGAGTAAATATTGGAAGTTGAATTAAAGATCAAACGCGTTCGAATAGAATTTATATGGTCGATCAATATGGCATGGAAATCGAGGTAATACTTTACTACCTCTTTATGCTTTATGGAACATGTTGATATTGGTAAATGCATGAATAAAAACATGTTTGGTCTCATTTGTGTCGTTAGTTAATTTCTACAATTGATCTGAATGCAGTAAAAATGTGATAACTGAATATGGTTCATATGATTAATATAAGAAATTGGAGGACAGTTAGAATTAAACTACAAGCTTTGTGATTAGGTGATAAATGAATCAGTCTGGTTATGTAAATTATAATTTATTTCATCAAAGGTACTTGGATTGGAAATTATGAGAATACTCTGGTATAGTAAAATTATGAAAATACCCTTATGTTGAAAGATGACAAGAATTGTCCTTGGAAGTTGGTTAATAACTCTGAAAAACATATTGATTTGGTAAAATTATAGATGTGAATAAGAAATGCTAGTTTTGCTTAAAAGATTTGGATAACTAGTTTTTAACCCCATGAGAGTTTGTGCAAGATGCTAGAAGTCTGTTAAGGGAATCATTTCAAGATAAGAGAATGTTCGGGAAAGCAATTAACCATAGAATCTTTAAATTATAGTTATTTTCGTAAAGAGTTAATACCGAAACTATTTGGTTAAGAAATTACGAAAATGCCATTGAAAGATAAAAATAGTCCGAGTTGATCCGGAATGAGAAAATACTTTGAGAATTTGTAATTAACTCAATAAATTACGGATTTGATGGTTAAGATCCGTCTTTGTACATAAAATTTCTAATAACATGTTTGTAACTTCTGAGAAGGCAACTGACCTGAAAATCTCTGAGTTAAGAATAAATTATTGAGGGTGCTCTTTTGTCTGAATTGTTCGAAAGAACTGGAAAAGATGATAAGTTTGAATTCGATAATAAGACCGGACGGAAGGAAATGATTGAAATACTCTAGATCTGTAAGATGACCAAAATACCCCTATAATGGAAATGATTAAAGAATATCACAAAGCCAGGAATGAATGGATATCCTCAAGCTTTGAAATGAATGGAATAACATTGAGCATAAAAAGGACCAAAATATCGTTATGTCCTAGACTAAGTAAATGTCTTACATTATTTAAGAAATTCAAATAAACATGGATGTCATATTGCTCTTAAAGGTTATGGAACGCAACTTAAGTCGGTCAACCAATGCTAGTTCTGTATCAGCACTTGAATGGCATAAGAACCATTTAAATTCTTGTTTGTTTCCTCAAGTTTGAATTGATGATAATTTTGGAAGTACTCAGCTCAACTCAACATTAGAGCATATTCGATAGTAAGTAATGGATATCTGTAAGATAAATCAACCACGAATACTAGAATGACTCTAGTATATGACTAAATTGAACTGAAAGGAAATGCAATATGTATTTGAAATTCGGAAACTTCTGAATTACTCTGGAAAACTCTAAAGTAACAGGAATAGACATGATTGCTAAATGAACTAAGTGACCTCAATGAATGATGATTAAATAAGTGATTTGGATGAGTATGGAAACACTGTTGAACTTACATGATGAATTATCCTTATGGGTCATGAACCATGAATCAAATACGTCCGTATTTTCTGGTATCGTTGAAACGTGAAAATGAAATAAAAACAGTTGGAAGATCTATTCAACGATGATTATGGGGATGATATATGGATATGCATTATAGTATTACAGAGTGAATACCTTGGAAGGATAATGAATTGACTTGTTGACATGCATCAGTCTAGGAGTTGTATAACTCGAGTTTTTTGATAATACGATCGATAGTCATAAATTGAAAATGACTTGAATCTTCGATTCTACATTTTCATCTAAAATCACTTCAGACATGTTTGAAAACACAAGTAACGCGGAAGAAAAAGATTCTGAATACCTATTTTGGTTCAATTGGGCTGAAATCCTATGAATTCAAAGTATATTCCTGAATACCCCTGATTATTTGGGTAATGGAATCACTCTCAGTAAATCTGAATCTAGAATTATTTTGCATAAAGGTTCTTGAACACTTTCCTGATGCATATGAAAACATAGTGGAATTCTAAAGTATCAGCTTAAATGTTTGATTAGATCGGTTAGTAATCGATTCTCTTCAATAGGACCTTGTTCCTGGAATACGATCAGATTGCACAAGTTCATGCTATCCAAATTGATAACTACAAAATGTCTCTGAAAAATACTTAGATTCTCTAGTGTGTTCCCTATACATTAATAAATTATTTTATTGTTTTAATATGTGGTACACTAAAATCTATGGTTACTATTTTATGGATGCACCGACTTAACGGTGATGGCTTGTGGATTTGTATCATGATATAAATTGTATCTTGGAGATAATGATTTGTAAAGTACATCTCTGATTAAGCTGGAAAATTTTTATGGACCTAATGTGACTCTTAGGTAGGCTCTACGGCCCTGAGATCATTCTCGGGTAGGCCCTGCGGCCCTAAGATATGTTCTTAGGTAGGCCCCGTGGCCCCGAACTTTCTTGGGTAGGCTCTCAGGCCCTAAGATGTTCCCTCAGGTTAACTATTTATACGATGGCTTTAAAATACGAGCTTAAAAAGCTCCACTACAGTATGATTTCTGAGATTTACTGAACTATCATTTGATTAGTGTACCTATTATGATTTTTATCGTACTGTTGGAACACACTAGACATTGTATTTGATCTCCTGAGAACGTGATACTATGAATGCTTCATATGAACTGAGATACTCATGGCTTTTATTCGATGAACTACCAGTGGAACCCCATATTATTCTGAGCATCGGTATACGTCTTTTCAATAAGAAATGATATGGTTTTCCATTTATTGGCATGTCTTGCAGCATCATCTGGTAGTTCTGTATTACTGAGATTTTCGAAGCTCACTCTATTACTCACCATTTCAGGTTAAAAGAATTATACCAGTACAGCTATCAACATCGGTAAGGGAGTTCTTCCAGCGTTGCTTGCATAGTATCATACATGTGATTAGGGGGCATGTAGATTGTATTTTGTTTTATATCTGAGTTTGAAAAACCTGTTTTATTTCTGAATAATAATAAATCATTTTATGATTTTACATGTTTTAAGAAAAATTTTAAATTTTCAGCTATTTTTATAGTGGGTCTCTCCGGTGGCCTTAATGTGACACTCCAGATCGGATCGGGCTATCCGCATCGGTCTGAGGGGGTTACATTTTAAATTGCAACCTATTTTATGGTTGCACCTCATTTTATGTTGTACCACTTTTTCAAGTTCACCACATTTTAGGTTGCAACTCCTTTTTATGTTGTAACCATTTTTTAAAGGGATGGTTTCACCATATAGTGGACTAACACCCAACAGTAAGTTTATAAATATATATAGATTTTCTTTATTAAACGTAATAAAAATATATATTAAAAAAATTTGTATATAAATTAGAAATAATAAAAAGTATATTTTCTATCAACTTTCATTTGTTAAAAAAGAAAACTATCTCAAGGGCAATTTGATAAAACATACATTTTTCTCATCTTATATTCTTTCATCCAAACATTGTAATCTTATATTCCTGTCAAACAAACCAAACATGATAATACAATATTTCTAGTAATGTGTTAAGTAATGTAATATTCTGGTAATTTATTCTCGATAGTAATCTTACATTTCGTAAATCAAACGCCCCCTAAAGGTAATCTTACATTCAATGAACCAAACACCCCCTTAGTTACAAATATCGATACTTATAGTGAAACAAGTATTGAATCACATTTAATATTTTAAGTTGCAACATCATAAATATAATCATGAAATATAATCTATCTAAAATGCTTAAACACAAATATCTCATAATATATGAATTATATGTTGGAATCTAGCTAGAAATTTTATATTTCTCACCGATTCATGATAACTAGTTTTAAGTTAGTCAAACATTGGACCAATTATATTTTAAATTATAAGAAAAACGAACTAAACTACAAATAAAGTAGTATGAACTAGCTTACCTCAGTGGTTAAAAGAATCGTTGTTGTTTTTCGAGGTCATGAGTTCGAACACCAAAGGCTACAATAATGTGATTGAGTGTTCATTACCAAATAATTGAGAGAATAAATATTTTCGATACTTCGAACTTTGAAAGATTCTTTTCATTAAATTAACATTATAAGTTTCAATATTTGGTATTTTAAAGTAATTTTGAAATTAAAGTTCCATACAAGTATCAAATATCAGAGAATAAATTTTAATTGTTTTGATATTTTTTTTAAAAAAAATTAAAGTTTCATACAAGTAATAATGTTGCAATTGAAAAATATTTCAGATTGCAAATGAATTTCTTATCACCTACTATAAATATTTTGATTGTAACATTTACATTTCAAGTTGCAATATAATAATCGAAAATGTTATTTTACAGTATAATATTTTCTATATTTTATTACTGTTGATATTTTGTTGGATCTAATTTATAAACTCTGGTTATATTTTAGGGTTACGTTTTAGGACATAATTGAATTTGTTTACATGATTTATAATATTTTTCACTCTCAATCTAATTTGTTGCCATCGCTATTTTGTTTAACTCATTTTAAAAACTCCGGTAACATTTTCTAGTGAAAATAGATTTGTTGAGGCGACTTATAATATTTGCCGCTCACAACTTAATTTCTTACCATCCAGTAATATTTTCAACGCAACCAAATTTGTTACTACGACCTAATTTTGTTAAACCCATATTAAAAACAACGATAGTGCAACCGTTATTGTTACAATAACACAATATTTTCAGTTGCAGATCATAATATTTTGTGTTTCGCTTTTTTATTATCCAATAATCGCTCACACCGATTACATAGTTTATCAGCCTCGAGTCGCACAACAGAATCACCCAAAAAATCTAAAAACCTTGTTTCGGACACCACCTTTCCCCATCCATAGCTAGCTCAAACCACCTTTTCAAACCCTTTCAATCCGGTGAAAAAAGAGAATGTCGTTGCTATTACCAATCACATCTGCGGCAAAACAGCTCCTCTACCTACTCATAATCGAAACAAGTCATCGCCTGTCGCCGTGTCTTCTCATTCCCTTCCAAAACCAAACATCTTTCACTTAGTCATCTTCGGTTGTTTCTCGTTAAGGTTGTTAAAGAGAACAAGGTAAACATTGAAGATTCATTGATTAATTTTCAACCAAATGAGTGATTGAACTAATCCAGCCAAACCCAAAAGCCAATCCAATTCAACATATAAAATATGAAGGCCACAAATTTATTTCTCTGAAATGCATACCATGACCCAAGTCCACACTAATTGTCACAAAAATACCATTCCACCTTTTTATGCATACACAATGTTTCTCCACATTGAAGGAAATATAACGAGGCTAGCTCTTACCCCAAAAAAACCTTCAAACATCTTTTGCTAAACCTGACAAATCGATACGCCCGGATTCGTCTCGTTTAGGGGAAGCTTTCTTCTGAGGATGATCTTCAACGGGTATTCCTCGCCTTGGAGATGGTAGTGATGAAGATTCCCTGCCATAAAAGTCTCCAAAAGCATCAAAGAAACTTTTTCTCATCTCTTCCGCAGCATCAAAGAAACGATTAACCCCACCAAAGAACTCACGTTCTATTGCCTCCAAGTCACTGCGAAGCCCAGGAAATTCAAATGATCCTTCCCCATGTGATCCTGATGAGAAATTCCCTTTTAACATTTGCTCTGTGACGTCCTCCTCTGTATACTCTTTGTTGGACTGCAATACTTCAACGGGCCTAGTTCAAACATACACAAAAATGTAATAAGAAATCATACACTATGATTAAAGCTAAAGAGTGAATGAAAAAAGTTGCAGTGAACTTTATAAATTTCTGTATTTAATTCCAAACATAAACGACAAAACAGACCCGTCCAAAGAGCTATTATCCATTTCAACCGATGTTCTGCAGCAGTCTCCACAGAGAACAATTAAGTTTTGCAAATAATACTAAATCATTACACGAATCATGTAAGAGCATGAGAAGGGGAAAAACATAGTGCACACAAACTAATAGCATATACGGTGATGCAGGAACTTATTAAATTATTTTATATTATTTTTTTATTTCAGCTATATTTGTTAATTATATGGATGACTAAGGTAATCTAGAACTACGATTATAAGATATCTCAATATGTTCTTTGGATTAATAAAGAAACTATAGATTTTTATTGTTTCTAGTGTTTTCCCTCAAAAACATATCATACTGTCATCAATAAACAAGTTAAATAAGCCGATAAAGGAATCACACACACACACACACACACATATATATATATGTATGTATTTTGTCTATCTTGAAGCTTCACTAATTTGGTGGAAACACATTTGCAGTTACCACAAATGTCAATTAAGCTACGTTTGATTCTATTCCATCTTCTAGTGACAAAAACAACACAAGCTGATTGATATAAAAATATACCGATATTTTAACATATCCTTTTCAATCAGACCATCATTAAAATTTCTTCAAAACTTAAGCAACATGTCATATAATTCAAATTTCATCAAATCTCTTATTGCTGCATTTCGTACCATTTCTTATATGGATGATAAAAGCATCAAATCTCTTAGACAGTTTGTTAAACCAAATTTTGCTAGAATTTTTACAATCTCAAAGCCGAAGTTCAAATAACAAACATGAAAAAAGTTCTAAAAGAAAGCTACAAGCACAATTTTTACACAGTTCCATGAGTTCAAACAATGATTTATCTCTCAAAAAGAAGCTCCACATTCGCAAATGTTATAATCTATAAACAAGCCACCCTCTCTCTAGACCAACAAAATTAAAATGAAATTGAAACGAAAATATTTTCAATACATTTGTGATACATGAATGGAAACATGAACTTCAAAATTTAGATTTTAATTTCGTTTGCTCAAAGAAATGTACAATGAGCATATAAGGGAAAATTAGCTAAATTCAATATTATTATATATTTTGGCACCATAAGAACATGCATCTCAAATACAAAAAATATCTATAAAAACTTTAAATTCATCACTAAATATATAAGCTTGTAACAAACTCATAATTCATTAATGTTCTATTCATAATTACGCGCAGAAATACTGTTTTTAAAATCTAAGTTCTCCAAGGCAGCCTTAAATAACTACAATGTTTGCGAAATCAAGTTCACATTATTCAATTCTTTGGAAGCCAAACAATTTAGTCGAATGCAAACTTTCTAAACTAAAAGCAACTAAATTCGCAGCGAATTATGATTTTTATTTAGTTCTATTCTAAAAAAAAAGGTTTTTAAAATTGAGCCAGAAATTCAATATAAAAATCAAGGTAAAGTAGGGTTCATTTTATGATGACTACAACAGATTATGGATCTTAACATTGAAAAAAATCCAAAAATAATCAAAAAGAAAAAGAAAGAGGCTAAATGTTCGAAAAAGTTACCTCCCAACGCATTCTCTGAGAACTTCTTCAGTTTTCTCGCACTTTCGAACGAACTTTCCAGGCTCGATTTCTTCCGTCTTGCAGTTAGATCGCACCACCTTACTGGTAGAGCATCGATCGCCTTCGCCAGCGGTTACGTCGACGGCGTCGTCTGGTTCGTCTTTCCACACCCAACCCATTTTTTTCCTTTTCGTCTTTTTGGCGATTCTGTTCTAGGCGTGTCGATATATCTATACTTGGCTGCTACTTTTCTCTGCCCAAGGTACTGGAAACATCCTTGTTTATTGGGCCACACGTACGGCCCAATAATACGAATGGTTGAAAGGCGTTTACCCAAATATTTTATGTAAAAATTTATATTTTGAAAATTTTATTCAACTATAATTATAAGTAGATGTGTTTAAATCCGGGTACGGGGTTAGGATACCGGGTCCTCGAGTAGTTGATTTGCAGGCCAATATCTTGATCTGGATGTTGTGAGTACATGATAGTTAGATAGCCGAATTTTATGAGTTCCCGTAATTCGGGTAATTAGGTACTCGATTTTGTATCATTTTCAAATTATTAATTTAAAAAAAACATACAAATTATATTATTAATTAATATATTATATTAATTATTAAACATACATTGGGTGGGGTTTTTTTAAATTTTATTAGTTTAATTTAATATATAAAATTATTAATAATTAAATATGTAATATTATTATATATAAAAGATAAATGTAACCAGGTACTTGGGTAATTGGGTATCCGGAAAAATGTAATTTTGTAACCTGGGTCCTACCCGGGAAATGTCGGGTCGGGTACCTAGTCCGGTTGGATAATTTTTTAGATAATTATCCCCTTTTTTTAGTTCGGGTCGTCGGGTCATTCGAGTCGGGTATTTTTTAACACCTCTAATTATAAGTAGAGTAGTAAGAGTTATATATAAATCTTAGGATAAATTATGTATTTAATACCTAAACTATCAATTTTGATCTATTTTAATCCCTAAACTTTCGATTATTTTTAAATCATATTTAAAGTTTAATTTTTGTTTGATTATAGTACCCCGTTCAAACTTTATCGTTAATTTTTGGAAAAAAAAAATGAAAGTTTTGGTCCAAAACAAACTAAAATTGATAGTTAGGTACTAAACACATTACTTTTTTAACAGTAGAGTATTAGAATGAAACAAAAACTAAACATTATATATAGTTTAAAAAAAATTGAAAGTATAAGTACTAAAACAAGTCAAAACTAATAGTTTGATACTAATGTGTATTTTATCCTAAATCTTATTATATACATATGTGTTTAATTCTTAAAAGTACGATATAATTATGTTGATCATATTCAAGTTAATCATAGTTTTATAATTTCCAATTGAATTAGTGTTCAATTGACTTGTAACACAAAATTTAATCACAACTTTAATAATTGATATATATATTTAAAATTAAAAAATAATTTTTAATATTTAAATAATTTTCTTGAACTGTTAACAATTTTTTAAAATGATTATTGTATTTTTTTATTAATATGAGGTAAGTACAATGCAATATTTATTTAAAAATAACTCTCAACCTCTTGACATTGAACGCTCATTCCTGTCATTCTCGATGCTTGAACCCGAGTCCTCAAGAAATAATAAAAATATATATTTATATATTAAATAAACTAAACTAGATGAATTGAAATATAACACAAAAAAAACCCATGAAAAATATTCTTTAAAATAGAAAACAATATCAATTATCAAACTAAATATATATTGTAAACTGTTAATACACAAAAATTTATATTAATATAAAATATAAATTATTAACAAAGGAAAACAATATAAATACAGAACACAATTTCTTGTCTCTCCCCATTTCTATTTGTCTATTTTCTTCTCATTATATTTCTTTCAACGGTTGCAGTTTATCCATACCTTTTTAACTAAAAGTTTATTCTTACATTTATTATCTTTATTGATTAAACATATTTCCAGCTCCTATGATAATCTAGGAGTAATTATGGATATTTTATGTATTTAAATTAAATTACATTTCGAAATAACCAAGTTAAAAAATTAGGTGTACAGGAGTATTTTATCAACGTTGATGTTGGTTTTTTTATTGGGTAAAGAACACAAATGGTCATAACTATAAAATGCTACTTAGTTAAGTCGTTTAACTCTTGAAAGTTAAAGGTTATCCAATTACTCGTATGTTTTAAATTCGTTATTTTTTATTAAAAGTTAATTATTTAACCTACTAACTGAAATATGATAAAATCATATTCTAATGATATCTTTGGTACCGTCCTTTCAAACATTAACTCGAAGATATAATTAAGGATAGACATGGATCGAGTCAAATCAAATTTTCAACCCATCCGACCCGACCCTAAAATTTATCTCTTCCACCAAAAATCCAACCCTACCCAATTCATAGGTAAGATACCCAACCCGACCCAACCAAATTATTTAATTATTTTTTATTTCGAAAAAAATTGAAAACACATCATAAGCAACTTCATCTCGCGGATATGTTTTGATAACCTTTAATGAAACCATAACTCTTCAAAGAAATGATGTATAAATGTATAATTTTATTTGTAAAGTATCGAGTCGGGTTATTTTAACCCTAAAGTTGATTCCAACCCAAACCCAAACCTTTTATATATAAAACCCGAAACGAACCTGATTGTTTTTTTTAAAACTCGAACCGATCGACCTGTCGGGTCTGAATCTTATGCCCATTCCTAGACATAATATTTCAAGCATTAGCTCGACGACATAATGTAAACAAAGACTTGATTCACAAAAAATAACTCAAATAGTTCTTCCAACGAATAGGTTAACGTTCAGCTCATATGATCACTAATTTTTTTATCAAAAAATGATAATTTTGAAACATTTTAATAGTCAGGTGATCATTTTATAACTTTTAATAATTAAGGTATTCAATAAAGCAACATCCAATAGTCGAGGAATTATTTTGTAACTTTCAATAGTCAAATGACTAAGCAAAACAACGTTCAACAGTCGGGGAACGATTTGTATACTTTATCATGTTTTATTTTTACATAAAAATTAAAAAAAAAATAGTTCAAATATTGAAAAAATAAAGTATTAAAAAGTAGAAAATAAAAATATTTAAATTATTGAAATTTGAAAATTTTGAAATATTAAAATGTAAAGAAACGAAAAAAAATACAGAAATGAGACCATATCAACTAGTCCAGCTCTGAATTATCCACTAAGAGAGGAACAAAAGATATGATAGTAATTAAACAACACAGGATCTACCCTTAATATTTTATTTTCTTTGTGTGTGTTTTAACTTACATATTATTGAGGAGCCTTCAACCAGATGTTCAATCATATCATACCTGAAAAAAGCCATCAAAGATCAAACGTAAACGACATCTTATCAAGATTCAAACTAAACTGTACAAATGATAAGGAATGCCTGCCCCCAGGCAATTATCCTTATCTAAAAGAGTTTGCAATTTGCAGTCTAGAAATTGATTCTAAAATGGTTATCACAGTTACTCTTGTTTTAAGATGAACCTAGTTATCACCATATGGTTCTATAAGCAGTCTACTTACGGCAAAATGATGGGTGCCAATGGGATTAATAACCAAATCCTTTGTATCTTTTAAAAAGATGATATTCTGTAGCCAATTATCAAGTGTGCCAACCCATAACTTTTTTTTTCACTCTACAAAGATGCATATCAACTAGCAAACACGAGAAAAAATGGAGGTGGTACATATGGAAGCTTTGAAGTTCTTACTACTAAAATAAAATTTACTCACTTCCGTTGATATCATCTCCTTAATCTTTAAGGTTGCAAATCCCATAATAACATTGCAAGAGCGGCATGAACCTGAAACTAGCACGAAATGACTTAGAAGTGTTACCAAAACAACCCAGAACTTGGTAATTTCTAAGGTAAGACCATAAAATTCCAATCATATATACGACTTAAAACCAAAGCCCAAAGGGGCAACTCAGTATGGCCTTAATACTTGGTCATTTAGCATGGAATATTGAATCCAAGATATGATGACAGAGACATTTTGTCCCATTTCTTTAATGCATCCATTGACATAAGTAGATATTACATAACTATGGGAGTAGACAACATCCCCAGCATGGAGGAAATTGTTAAAACAAGGAACAAAAATAATCCATTACCTCTATCAAAGCTTCTTTAAAATTTCTTCACTTGCACGCTGATAGTAAGTCATCCTCTGGGTACAAGTCACAGCTTCATCAAAATTCCTTCTTCGAAATGCATCTTCAAAGGAGTCAGATGTTTCTTCCAATTTCTCCTTCATCTGCAAAAGGCCAAAAAGGAAATTAATAAGTTTTGCTAAAAATTGTTAAGGTATACAAAATTTCAATGAATATGCACTTGAAACAACATATTAACTTGATACACAGAGTTTAAGCAAATGAAGGTTGTAAACAGTGAGATCTCCCACATTTAAGCAGGCATAGCTATGCAGCACACCAGCAGTGCTCACTTTGCTTTTTACCCCTCAGGTAAAGGAAATGGAGGTTGGATCAAATATTTCATTATGTGCAGGTAGCACAACTCAAATTGGAAAGAACTCCAAACCAAAGCATGTAGAATTTAAGCATGTCTTGGGGCAGTTGCAGGCAGCAGCCTGATCCAGGAAACCTAAAGAACCCAGTGAGTTCAAAGTATGGCATTGAAGATTGTCGTACTAGCCATTATCTACCACTCTTCCTCTAGCAGTCCAAAAGTATTATAGTTTCAAACATACAGAATATTACTGATTGCCATTTAGGTAAATGCAGTCAGCCTCGCATAGAAATGAACCATCCAAATGATAGCTAGAGAGAAACATCATGATTGTCTGACACTGATGCAACTCTCTATTCAAACAAGACATGCGTGAAGATTGAGAACTCTTTGTCATACCCGAGACTGAATCTGATTTAGAGCTTGTGAATCTGGAGCCTCTTCTACAGCTTCCCTGATTTCCATAATCTGTATAAATAGAAACTCCGAAACATGGATCACTCTTTAAAAAATAAAACCACTGAGGAAAGTTAAGCATCTAAAGTAAAAATAGATTTTTGAGAAGTTTCAATTACCTCAGTGAGCAACTCTGGGTCTGAAACTGTCTGTTCTTCATCAACATCTACTCCTTCAAGCCTCAACTAAGGAAAAGAGCAAATATCAAATTCACAAAAATATTCAAATACCAGATTTTTTTTTTGGAAAAGGCAAATACTAGAAAATCAATACAGAAAAAAAGAGAAAAAGAGACAATGAAATAAAAGGGTTGAAAGAAAACATGATCAAGAAAATCTACTTTCTTTTAGCCTAATTCAATTCAATTGGACCATGAAACAAATCCATCCATGTTTAACCTCAACTAAGGAAAAGAGCAAATATCAAATTCACAAAAATATTCAAATACCAGATTTTTTTTTTGGAAAAGGCAAATACTAGAAAATCAATACAGAAAAAAAGAGAAAAAGAGACAATGAAATAAAAGGGTTGAAAGAAAACATGATCAAGAAAATCTACTTTCTTTTAGCCTAATTCAATTCAATTGGACCATGAAACAAATCCATCCATGTTTAACTGATCTATTAGTGTTAAAAAAAAAAGATTCAACAACAGGCATATTTGATCTAAGGTCGTATTCTAAATCCATTTCTCAATTACACTGATAATATTCAACTCTAAAGCATCTTGATTATAGTATGCAAAACAATCACTTCAAGTAAATTAAAATATCAGGACTACAAGTGCAAACAAAACTTCAGAAACCATAAAACTGCACATTACTTGATATTTAAAGGAAAACTTACAATGTATACCGCCCTAGACAACGGCTTGCTAAGTGTGCGATATGCATCGATAACACGGGCAGATTGTTCAGCAGCATATTCTCTCTCTTTCTAACAATTCCCAATATATATATATATATATTATATATAATTCTAAAAACATATATGAATACGAAACCAAATTATTTGTTTGGAATGACCAAACCTCCGATTTTGAATGAACAAGGTCAGGATGCAATTTCTTCTGCCAATCCTTGTACATCCGTTCTAATCCATCAACCTCAATTTCATACTTTTTCTCTCTGTAATATTTTTTAATTACGGAACAAACAAGGAAACAAAAGCAATAATTAGGAAAAATAAATAAATAAAACTAGCTGAAAAATGCACTTACAGTCCAAAAATTTGGAAGTAGTCGATGGATAAATCAACAGGCTGAATGGTCCGGCAGGAATCACAATACAAGAACGGCGTCGAGCTGGGAGCGTCGGCGACGCAGTTCCAACACCGTTTCGGTGTAGAATCGAGTTTTGCGGCGGATTGCGAACAAAAACTTAGAAGGTAAGTTTTTGGGTTAGGGAAAAAATCAAGGCCGAGGGGTAGAGGAGCCCTAGAAGAAGATTGAAGGTGAGAGGATAAAGATGGAATTTGGGAGTTTGCAGAGAAAGGAGCCAAACAGCATGTAGTCGGAAGAAGTCTGCGGCAGAGAAGAGACAACAGCTGCTTCGTCTTGGACATTTTTCCTCTCGCTTTTACTTCTCTACTCTAAAGTAAGTACAGATATAACTGCCCTCCTCGAGTCCTCGTTCTTCACTTATGCACCATAGAACCCCAAAACATCCAGAATTAACTGGAAACGCATCTTTTTTTCCCTTTCGAAAGGGTTTAAAATTTTACAGGTTGAATTAAAAAGGGTAAATTTCGAGTTTAATACACAAACTATTAATTTTAGTATGTTGTAGTACCTAAACTAATAAACTTTTATTTTTTTAAAAATCATACTTAATATTTAGTTTTTGTTTCGTTTTAGTACCTCACCTTTAAAAATTTAACCGTGATTCACATGCGGTACCTTTTTATCGGTAAATTATATTATTCGTCACTCAACTATATTTTAACTCCTATTTTGGTCACTAAATTTATTTTTTTTAATTTAGGCTAAAATGCACCATTGTCTACTAAAATATATCGTTTGTATTGAGTTGCCCCTTAAAGTATTTTTTGAGATGTTTTACCCGATGAAGTTTTAATCGTTACCTTATTTACCTCAAATCGTTAACTCTGTTAAAAATACAAGAGTAAACCATATATATAATCAACTAACTATTTTTACAATTCTATTTTGATTACTCAACTATTTTTTTAAATCATCACTAAATTAAAGTTTTTATTTTTTTAAAAATACTTTAAGAGAGTTCAGTACAAACAATATAATTTAGGGGCAAAATATTGAAAACTATATCTACCATTATATCTTAATTAAATGTAGGCTTGAAACTGGTTATTTATAGGCTGTGTACTAATGCCAAACTCTACTTTTTTATAGGCTTGAAACTGGTTATTTATAGGCTGTGTACTAATGCCAAACTCTATTTTTTTATAGGCTTGAAACTGGTTATTTATAGGCTATGTGCTTATACCAAACTCTATTTTTTAACTCTTTTCTTTTTTATTATATTATTATTGTTTTTTGCCCTCGTGTTTAAAGTTTAAACCATTGATATTTGATAGAATGTTTCTCGATTAAAAAAAAAGAGTAATCATTTTTATAATAATTAAATGTACGTTTCTTCCCTAAATTATATTATTTATATCAAATTGTCTTTTAAAGTATTTTTGAGATTTTATAACCTAAAGTTTAAATGTTATCTCATCTGTTAAAAATAGTTAACTATGTTAAGAAATATGGGTAAATTACATATTAATCACTCAACTATTCTCACAGTTCAATTTTGGTCACTCAACTATTTTGTTTTTCAAAATCATCACTAAAGCTACATATCAATGTCATGTGATTGCGATACCTACATATATGCTTCAATGAACTTGCTAATTCATGAGTTTCAACCTGCATGCTTCCAAAATTTCATTCCAAGCTACAATATTCGTATGCTCACTTATCAAAAAAGAAAAATTCGACAGTCATTACTTCAAAAGATTATTCTTCCAATATTATCTCTTTTTTCTCAAGGAATAAAGGAAAGGGAATATCCCCCAAAATTTGACATCTTCAAACCCATTTCCAGCCACTGAAAACTATGTTGTAGCACCCACCTGGGACTAATTCAAGTTATGCCTCCAGAGCTTTACTTTTCTACAAAGTTAAACAAATAAACGACTACAATCTCATGCAGCCTTGCCATTTGGTTCCCGGTTCCCGCCTTTGCGATTCCAAATAGGAGTGGTTTCAATAAGCTGATGGGGTACAAGTCGTTTTTCGCGCTTAGTAAGCTTGCGGAATTTTCTTACCCTCAGCCTGGCTATCTCAGCCTCCTCTTCTGGGGTCGTCTCCCTCACTACAACAGTTAGTCGGCACTCAGGCTTCTCTCTAATTCCGGATCGCCCTTTAGCATGATAGGAAACTCTCTTCAAAAATAATCCCTTTCCGACAAATGCCTCAGCTGTTTAACATTAAACCGAAATGAAGAATGAATACAAGCACAAGAATTCAAAGTGATATAAAGCATATGCTCATTTCCACTGCTTACCAACGAGCAGACGTTCAGGATCCAATCCATGATTGTGGGTAGCATTTGCTTTAGCTGAGTGAATAACCTGAATTGCAAGGTGTTATATAATTATAAAAAATGCTAGAACTCCATTGTCCGCAGAAAATCCAAAAGTATTTTCCTTCCAAACAATACCAAAAATCAAACATAAGTAGAGAGAGCAAAAATAATAATAATATAAGAAAACAGGTACATCCATGCTGGACCTGCTTTCATTCTGTTTGAAGAAACAATATCCTTCTTTTTCATTAATGCTTTCTAATTTGTATAGTTGGAGCAGTAAGTTTCTTTTTCCGGGTTTTCTTTGGTGGCAAATAGCTATAGCTGCTTACTAAGAGGAGTTTGGGATAGATTAAGAGAAGACATTTCAACCAGAAACAACACAAATACTTCAAAAAAGAACTATAGCTCAGCAGTAGGGCATAGCTGTTGAATTACCTGATAGACCATTTTAGCAGCTCGCTTTACTGTCACTTGCAACTGCAATAATGCATCCTCAACACGCATACCACGAACTAATGCAGCAACCAAGTTGACCTTCTTAGGACTCTAAAACGAGCAAGTCAGCAAAAGTTAATTCTACTAGATAAAAACATCAGGAGCATGGCAATACAGCATCACAATGGTAGTATAAGGCCCCATATTAGAGAAGTATAGTAATAATTCTTTCCCCTTTTTGGTTTGCTCCGAGCACGCCATTATTTACAGGAAAGACATGATCAAATTATCCCAAGCAGAATTTAGGCAAATGAAGTTAATATTGGAAATTCATAAACTAGCCTCCATCAGTTTTTGTAAAGTTAAATTAACAAGTAACTGCACAGACGCTCTATGATATGTTCTCAAGCACAATACCGAGTACAGAAGTTAGAAGTCTGTTTCAGCGGAATTTCTCTCTAAATCTCGTAAAGCATGAGAGCAAGCCATCTATTTCACTAATAGCTTTAGATAGCAAGAAAGATCCCATCTGCTTAACTAATCCTATAGAAATTTTATGCAAGGTTCATCGACTGAAGGACTCATAATATCATTTATTTCAACTAATCAAGAATTAGATTTATGTTCAGAAGTGAAAACCGAACATAATGTTTTCCATCAATTAAGCTAAAACAAATAAAGATGGAGACAAATCTTTTTCTTAGCATGCTTATGTAACTTATAAAAGTTATTTTCCAAACTGAAAATGTCTCATGTAAAAGGGTTTTCTTGTTATTTAACATTGGCAACTATTATAGGTAGAGGATCATGGATTCATGGGTACAGGAAATTATAAAATTTTATCATATCTTTGTATTTTCATTACATAAAGCTGATATATTATAGCTCCATACCAATTAAATCATCTGCCTCTATTCTTACCTTCAAGTGAACTGCCTTCAAATATTGAAAAAAGCAAAAAGTTCAAAACTAGAAATTTTGGGTTATAGTTCAGGAGGTAACCTGTTTTATCTTCTTTAACACTGCTTGAACTTTTGTCCGATTGGGAGCAACTTTCTTCTCTTCAGTCTTTCCGCTATTTATAGCCAAAACGGGAGTTAATGGTGATGCTATTGGCGTCTCTTCAGATGAACCTGCTAGTAGCTTCCCTGAAGTGAAAATTCCCTAAGCATGGAAAACAAAAGACAACTTATTCAAGGATAAACAAAAAACATAAGAATAAGGGAATTATATTTTTGAAAAGCTTGAGATTAAAATCAAAATATTTAAGAACCAAATAAGAAGATATCGGATATGCAACTGCCTTTGGATCAGAATAAGAACACAAGATAAGAAATTTTGTTCATAACATTGTAACATTGTTGAAAATTTGTTTTTTTATCAGTTAGAAGTATCCTAACGATCTTCAATAAGTTGACACCACCTCAAACCAAGGGAATTATATAGTCAAATGCAGGTCCTGTTACAACAATGAACATACAAGAAACTCTGATCTTTTGCAGAAAGGAGGCGTCGACAAACAAAATCATGAAAAAATGAAAAGAACGAGTAGGCATTACCAATTGTTGAAAATACTGATACAAAGGCGTTGAGATACTTGCTGAAGGTGATCTCCACAATCTTTGATAACTACGCAGTTCACCTGCATAAATATTTCATGTACTTTTTTCATACTCAAATTCAATTCCCTACTCACAAAAAGAAGCAAAAAAAAAGTAATAAAAATGATCTCTTCTCAATCATAACTTCAAATTGAACTTTAACTTCACAAGGGCTCACGCAAAAAGAAGAGAGTAATTAAAAAAATCAGCCAAATACAAGAAATGATCTTGCGCATGAAACAAGCTAAATAGATAGAGTATTAATAGTTAAGTGATTTAAAATTCAGCTTTTTTTACATAAAACAAAAAAATACCCATCTTTTCTTTCTCAGTGTCAATCCCAAATTTAACCTTTAGATTACCCAATAAAAAGAAGAAAGAGAGAAGGAAAGAAACTAACCAGGTAAAGCAGAGGAGGTTACGTGAGAAATAGAAGAAGAATAGTTGGCAGAGTGAGTATAGTTATGTTCGAATCTTCTTCCAACTTGACGAAGAGCACATTGCAAATGTCTCTGCCACCCCACCATGTTCAAAATATCTTCTTTTTTAGGTCTTCCTTCAAAACCCAAAGAAAAACCAACAAACAAAATGCATTAGCGAAAATGAGAATTAAGAACCCGTTCAACGTATATATGTATGTATATGAAGATCAAGTGCAAAATAATTACTAAAAAAGTTGAAATTTAAAAGAAATGGGTTGGAAGAGATAGCTATCATACTGGTTGGATATCGTATGGAGATAAGAATGAGAGTGAGGAGTCGGAGTTGAAAGGGTGGGAAAGGGTAACTCTACCAGAAATAAAAAAACCCCTAAAAACAAGGTTTTGGAACTGAAGGTGAGAGGGTAAACCCGATTGAACACGGAGCGGGTTCTCGGATCTGGATAGTAATTCAAGAAGTAGGAAACTACGCCCGAAGTTTTAGTTAATTATGAATTTGTTGTCGAATAGGTCACTTTTTCCTAAAAGTTATAAATATCCCAAGCAATTAAAATATTATTATAAATAAATTATTTTGTTATTAAAATTAAATCGCTAATGTAGTTTTATATAATTCACATGGAGCACAGGGAAAGTTCAATGGCTAATAATAAGTTTTGGTATGAAAGAAACAATATTATGTTGTATATGTTTCAAAATTTACTTAATAAAAAAGTACACCATATGTAAATTTCTCAAGAGTGGATACTTTTGAATGTAATTTCTGGTCATTGAATTTTTATAAATTATATTTTAATTATTTGTGTATTTTTTGGTACAATTTAATTATTTGTGTATTGATTTGTCATAAAGTGATTTATGGAATGTAATAAGACTCTTGTTATATTGATAATACGCCACGTTATCAATAAATAATTATTTTATAATTTGATCTTTAGACTTTAGCTAAAATATGAATTTAGTATTTTTTTTAAAAATTTAAATATATAATTTTTTTTAATAAATGTATAAATTCAAAATAAAAATAATTATTCCAATAATCTTTATTGGCATCAACTTCCATGCGACCTTGCTCCTTGTCGTCTACGTCTGGTGATATTTTTTTGAAAGAAACAAAATTATTTTATTATCATCCTCAACCCACACAAGGACGATAATCAAAATCAAGACCTTGTTAAAAAATCTCCCTAAACCTAAATGGAGAAAAAACATGTCTTGACCTAAGCCACAATGAATCAAATACACACATGAATGATTATTAAAGATTAAGAGTTTGCCCAACTAGAAGTTATAAGCGCGAACTCTAACAACAGACAAGATTCTGCAGCAAGGCTAGTTCACAAACACAAGCACAAAAATTCCATATCAGTGAGCCCCTCAATGAGATTAAATTATTGAGAGCCAATGGTCAATCACTCAGTCTGTTCTAGAGATCTTCCTTCGACATTAACTATCAATTATGCATCCTTAAATTAAATAGAAAACTAACACAGCTCAACAAAAATACCCTGCTACTCAAATCTGATTGTTTTGTTTAACCAGAAGCACTTTGCTAGGAAACCTCTGGATTCACAAGACTATCGTTCAAAGTGAGTTCCCATTTTCCCCAAATTTTCACAACACCTTAAACTGTCTATCTTTTCATAAACTACTCAGTTCACTAGCTCCCATAGCTCGATGCAAGGGTATTAACACATTTCGAGCATCTGTACCTATTGCAAATCCAAGGTCAAACAACAATTTGGGAAGAAAAGACTTTTCATCCATCCATAGCTTATAAAACCTCACGTAGGAGCTAGCCATAGACACTGATCAGTATTAGCTTATCAACCGGACCTCTTCTTAGTTGTTCTGTCTTCAGCTGATTTCTTTTCCATGCTAACCCTAGCGGTCATGTTTTTCAGTCCCAACTATAAGATGTGATTCTTTGTTTTGTCTCTGCTAGAAATTACATTATTTAATTTTATAATTAATATTATTTTTAAATTTAAACTTATCTAATTATATAATTGTAATTTATACTACCAATTACGAAGTATGACATGATGATTAAGATGTAATTACATCGATCGTTCAAACATATTTACGTAATTAGAGTTTCTTATAATTACACTTAAATATAAGTATAGTTATTAAAAATAATAATTATATTTTCATGTAATTATATTATGATATTAAAACATACTCTTAAGTTCAATTAGCGTAAAAAATCTTGTTCTATTTCTAATTTTATGACTAAATTTCAAGTCTTGATAGGAAAAAAATAATAATCATTCTTACTTGGTTTTCCAAAATCATGGTTAAATTTAGGGGTGTTCAAAATCGAGTACCCTATTCGAGTATTAAAAAGTCAGCCCGTGTCTCGGCCCATTACATTCGGGTATCTGTAGATAGGGTAATTGGTTCATTATTTTTTATTATATTAATTTTTAAATATTATATAGAAATATTTTAAATTTTAAAATTTAAAGGTCTAAATATATATAATCCACCTATAAAATTTAAAAATTCAAATTAAATAATTACAAGAAAAATTATTAAAAACTAAAATAAAGAAATATAATTAAATTTCAAATGCTTTGAAGTTAAAATAAACATTTTAAAAAATAGTTTAGAATGTTAATGTGAAATAATTTAAGAAAGTAAGAATTTAGAATGTTATGGTGGCAAAATTTAAGAAATTATGAATTTAGAATGATAGAGTGAAATAATTTGAAAATTATGAATAAAAATTTTAATATAAAATAAAAACATAAAATATAAAAAAAAACGGGTACCAAGTTACCAGTTACCCGGTTAAGCAATATTTTCGACCCAAGCATGACCCAAAAACATGAAAAAAATAGCGATCCGGGTGCCCGACCTGAAAAATTGGGTATTTTTATTATAAGTAACCTATATTTTTAACCGGTTTGACATATCGACATATCGGGTCAATCGGGTCGGGTATTTTTGAATATCCATAATTAAATTATATATATGTATATAAACCTACTTTTTGGGCGGGGAAAATCGTCCAGGTTAGAAGTGGGACAAAAATAGAAGGTTCACCACGTCTGGTGCATATTCTTAGAGCTTAGGTGATCGTGGCACTGTGGAGTCTGGTTTGTGGCGAAACATCTCTAGTTACAGGGGTCTTCCTCGAGTGAAAATGCTCTTGTGGTTAATCTATATAAACAGACCCATGAAGAACGAAGAACAAGTCTGCCGCCATATGATAGATACTCCTAGATGTACTTTCTGTGGGTTTGCCTTTGAATCAGCCTCTCACATCTTCCAGGACTACGTGGTTTTTATTTCCACATGTGAGAGAGGTGTATTTATGGCATTGAATGAAGAACAGCCGAGGCCCGAGTGTGTGAAGAAGTGAAGAGTGACAATGATTGTATTTGGGGTTAGATTACAAACAAAGAATGAAAATATAAGAGTTTATTATTAGTAAAAAAATGATTACAATGCTTGGTTCAAACTCCTCTTTTCAGTCAAACTTTAATAGCCCTACCATCAAATATTAACTAATTACTACTAACAAACTTCCAACTAATAACAGTTAACACTACAACAAATTTATCAATTTGTGACGAAATTTCTATATGACATTGCATATAACATCACAAAATATACTAGAAGCGTGACGATTTTTTGTTTTCGTCACATTTAGTGATTAAGGTATATCTTTTATGACAATTTTAGAAAATGTCATTAATTTTCGTCACTATATGTTTGAAGCCAAAATTTTCCTCCAAAAAATTTGATGGGAAATCTTTCAATGACATTTAAAAGAGATGTGACGATGTAAATTCGTCTCTAATAAAATGAAAGTATTAGTGACGATTTATTATTATGAAGATTCAATTTGAATTAACAACGTTACAAATTGGTCATCAATATATTTTATTAGTGACAATTTGATTCTTCATATTTTATTAGATATAAAAGGTAACATTTTATTTGTGTCACAAAAAATAGGTTTACTATGATAAAAGCAAGTATTTTTCACTCATTATTATATTTTTTCTCTTTTATGTGACAGTTTTAAAATGCGTTATGTGATTGCGTAATTAAATGTTTTACGCAAAAATTAACAAATTTTTTTTATGAAAACAATTTATGTTGCAATGTTGGACATATCACCAATTTAAAATATTATTAATGATTTTTTTATTTTATCCTATTAGTTTTCTCAGAATTTCTTCCACAAAATATTAATTATTATTAAAATTATAAAAAATTAAATTTTTTAATTTTTTTAAAATATTATATAATTATTTTAAAATAATAAAAATATTACATAATTATTCTATAGTATTAAAAATATTTAAAATTTAAAAATATAGAGAAACATTTAAAATGTCTAAAATTTCTTATGAGACATTATAATTGTAGTGTGAGTTACCTATGACTTGATGTGATACATATATTTTGTCAATGAATTTATGTAGTTACAATCAAGGAAAGAGCTATCAAGGAGGTGGAAGGGGTTGTTACCCTCCCAAATATTTTGGTGTAATAGCATTTTAAGTCCTTTTTAGTTTAAATATTAATTAAATAAGACCTTTGTTCCTCTCCATTTCTATATTTAAATACTTCATTGAACCTTGTTCTTTCATTGTAAAGAAAATTAGTCCCTCTAGTGTTTGATCTTAGCTCCGTCATCAGTTACAATTTGGATTATAATTTAAGTTCTTAAGGATAACTAACAATATTTTTAAAATATATATTATTAAAAAGATATAATATATTAAAAAATATTGATGTGAGATACGACATCATTTGAAAACTTTTAAAAATTTATTAAAAATATTAAAATTTTATTTAAAAAATATTTAAATTATTTTGGAAATTATTTATTTCTCTAACATAGAGAGAAACAATAATACTTTTAAAATTTAATATGCATAAGAAAATAAGTTCAAGGACTCAATTTCATTTGAATAATGTAAAGTGAGGATTAAATTGAATAATTTCAAAGCTAGGAAGGAAGTTTGAGAAGATTAGGGATCATAGTGAATGCAGACTAAAAATGGGAGGCCAAACTGTGAACCCTAAAATAATATAGAGTCGTGTTTAAAATTACCCTTAAGTTTAGAGTATAAATCATATATATGTTTAGTTTTTTTCATTTTTGCATCTTCAGTCGCCGTTTGCTCTATCCCCTTTTCTCTCCTCTGTTTTCCATCGACGAAGCTCCGTTTGATTTGCTCTATCGTCGTTCAACCGTGTTTCATGTGAAGAGAACTATTAAGTTACTGTTCAACCAGCGTTACCATCTAGTTGATGTTGTCCCTCCTCAGAAACAGATCTTATTCAAGGCTCTTCGTATTACTTCCGTGTCGGCTGCCGAGAATGCTAGCAATGTGGGTTTTATTGTTTTAACATTATTTTACAAGTACTTGTTCTAGTGGAGTAAATCAGCAAATTATTAGTGTTCAACACTCCTTGAACTTGCAGCGTTTCTGCAAAGTTATGGTGTTGTAAATTCAACTCACAGTTGGGAAACACTCTGATTATTGAAGGTGACTACCAGAATACAATCTCCAATTTTGAATCAAGTTATGTAACCGCTACTCAGATATGTTATCGGCAGCTTCACATGTTCTTCTTGGATTTTGTTATGAATGTCCATGTCCTTATGCAATGGGATGATCAAACTACGAATAAGGTTGAATGAGATCTTCAGCGATGTGATCAGGTCTGGGAGACTTCCCCTAGACAAGGGCAGTTAAGTTTTACCATGTCATCTTTTTCAATTTTATTTCTTTTTTAATCAATGATTTATATTAAAGCTAAAGTCTCCGATAAGGATGTTCTTATTAAAGCTAAAGTCTCCGATAAGGATGTTCTTATTAAAGCTGATAGATATTAAAGCTAAAGTCTCCGATAAGAATGTTCTTATTTGAATCCATTACGAGAAACAGAAAGGGTTGGTGGCGAAAATATTAAGCAAAATTGAGAACCTTCATATATAATTGATCAGGTAATTAGTAACTTATATAAGTATTTATTTCTTGTGTTCTTTTAATTCATAACTTGAACAAATAATGAAAGATGATAGCATTTTTTTTTTCAGTGAGATGATGAATTCAACATGATAGTACATGATCTGGTTGAGTTAAGATAGATTGAAGTTCATTGGACATAAGTCTTGAAGTTTATGTTTTCTTTGTTTTTTTTAATCTTTCATGAGAAATCAAGGTTATTAAATACTCCATCTTTTAGAACATAACTTGTTTTCATTTTAATTATTTTGTGTGGTTTCAAGTTTCATTGTGGACCACATTCACGGATGCTAATGATCATATCAAGGCTTAGAGAGTTCATTAATATACTGAGTTTTGAGAGAACTTAGAGATTCAATTAACGAATTGAAGTGTTTATCAAATGTTGGTCTTAAGTTCTTTTACAGATTCCTTGGGATTTGAATCTATTTTTTTTCATGTGTAACTAATTAATGATGCACATTTTCTTGTATGATGTTTCAGCGTTTACATCCAACAGGAAGATGGTTGTTTGACACTAACGATGGGCTTCGAGGTGGTGTCTGAGAAAGCTATGGCTTGATGTTGAGAAGCTGTGAAAATATGAGATTTTATTGTAATTTGCAAAAAATAAAAAAAATGTAGCTTTATTGTAATTTGTAAAAATACAAGGTTTTATTGTAATTTGTAGAAACTATAGGTTATTATTGTAATTTATGATAAGTTTTGTCCTTTTTTGTAATTTATAAAAAGTTTTGACCATTATTGTAATTTATAAAAAATGGCCTTTATTATAATTTATAAAAAGTTTTGGTTTTTATTATAATTTATTAAACATTTTGGTCTTCATTATAATTTATGAGAAAATAATTCTTTTAATTATATCATTTTTATTTTTTAATTAAAGTAATACATTTTTTAATAAAATATTGTAAGGATATATTTTTATCTTTTATACAATAAAATTTTACATAATTGGTAACAATATGAGTTATTAATGACAAAATTTTACATTATTTAGCAAGGTAATAAATTGTCACTATATATAAGTTATATGTGGCATTATAGGTAAACGTCATAGTATGTTTTAGAATATGTGACGAAAAAAAGATAGATCGTCACTTTTAACATTTAGTGACACACATAGGGTGACGATCACCATGACATCAACTTTTATGTCACAAAATACAATTAGTGATGTAAATGTATGTTTTAGCGATAATAACGTTGATGCCATTAATAAGAAAATTTGTTGTATTGGTTACTTCTAACTATATTCTAACATCCACCCTGATATTCTTTCTTTCTGAACCTTCTTAACAAAAATTATTTTCAGTTAGTGATTGCATCAGTGCACCGTTCCTTTGATAATATTTAAACAACAAATTCATTGTTTCTTTCTTCTTCACCATCCACACAACAACATTTATTCATCCATCTTTTTCTTGGAAGTAAGGTTGTCATGCTTCAAGCTTCCAAATGTAATTGAAGCTCATCTTGAGAAAGAAATATCTCATTTTGTCTAGATAACAAAATGTAAGACCATTAGACTACTCAAGTTTCCCTAGAAATTTTCTTCGGGTTCATTCAATTGTCCCTTCTTCATTCTTGTTTTTATGGTAGCTAGGCTATTAAGCTACTAACTTCCAGATTCATCTGAAGCTCATCATGAGCAAGAAAACACCATGTTATATGGTTAACGGAAAGAATGACGGTCAAGCTACATGACATTTCCCAAAATTCTCCATAAAAACTAGGCAATTAGGCTTCGCTGATGTATTTAATGTAGAAGAAGCAAACAAATAGAAGACTCCAACAAACACCTTTGAGATATTGTGTAAACAACATACACAAACAATAGATGTAATAACCAACTATCAAAAACATCACATTATTTAAGAATATGACCAAAACTATGATTTCCAAAAACATCTCAGCAACTGGATCAACTCCAACAAAGTGAATGAAGAACAATCTATCAACACCACCACCTACAAATTGTAGACAAAAGTAACTACTCAAATTTAAACTAACTTTAGAAATGCTTACTCAATACAACTCCAAAGGTCACAAATGAATCACCAAGGCTCACAAAAGCTCACTGATTGATTGGGAAAACAGTCGTAGTACTTGTAAAAAATCATCTTCTACATCAAACTCAAGTCACAAGATTCTTAGTTTAACCGTAAAAGATCAATTGAAAAGGGTCACCAACTTAGATCAACAAAATCCTTGGACTACCAACTCTAAGGATAACTGATTGTTGTTGTAACGTCTCGGATCCCGGGTTAGGAGTTTCGGGCTAAACCGAGAAGGACATTGATTTGATTCTCTGGTTTATAGGAAGCTTTGACCTAAGTTGATTTGGTTTTGGTCTGGGTTTAGGCCTAATTGAGAGTTGAACCCCATTAAAAATTGGTGATCTCACGTCTATTGCATGCCCTCTTTTTCCTTGACAAAGATTGTCTCATCTCTTCTTCTTCTTCTTTCATTTAATCATTCACAAAAACCTTAGCAAAGGTCAAGACTTTATAGTTTTCAAGCCTTATTTGGGATTTCAAAGGTAAGTTTTAGAATCTAACCATTCTAAGCTTCATTTCAAGCTCCCAAACACAAGGTTTGGCCATGGTTTTATAAAATGGGTTTTGTGGGGGATTTAGCGAGCTTGGAAAATTCATTTTGTTTAAGTGATTTCTAGATTTATGAAGTGTTTTACAACCCTTCTTAACCTATAAAACAGTTTAATAACCAATTCTTTTGATTCCCTTGTTTAGTAAAAGAAGTGGGGGAAAGTTTTCAAGCAAGGGATAAGGAGAAACTCACATTGGGTTAAGCCTTTGACATCCCTAGCAGCTTAGAATCATTAGGTAACTCACTTTTATCTTATCTATACCACATGTAGTTCATTAGGCAAGATTTGGGTATGTGCATAAGCTTGAAGTATGATCATGGTATATTGCATTGTTTGAGTGTTTTCAATATGCTCACAGACTTTTTATGACCCCTAATATCAAATAAAACAATTAAACATTAGTTGGGGACCTCAAATTAGGGTAGAAAAATTGAATTTTTCGTGCCAAAATAGGGCACCCCGTAGCAATGGTATCAATATTGTAAGAACAATATCAATATTGTTCTTCAGCCAAGCAGAAAATAGGAAGTTTTAGAAGGATAGTATCGATATTAATTCATAGAGTATCGATACCACGGTCGGAGTATTGATACCGAGATATTTTTCAAAACATCGAACCGAAATTTGGTATCGATACTCAGTCAAGTATCGATAACTCATCACCATAGTATTGATACTCATCCTAGGGTATCAATACTGCCTTAATCTAAAAGCCACATCAGTCAGGGGTATCGCTACCAACATGTGGGTATCGATAACAAAGGTCTGGTAGCGATACTGAATGGTTAATATCGGTACCCACGAACATATTTGGATAAATAATCCAAGTGTTAAGGGATCAGACTCGAGGTACCTATATACTCAGAATAACCTCAAATAAGACTTCAAGTGATAACAATAACTAATATCGTAATAATAGAAACAATAACAGCTAGGTTATATAAAACTAGCCTTGTTTGATGCTCGAGAAACAGTCAGGACACCCAAGTTCCTCCTTAGCAGAATACGACAGTCAATTGATATCTAAGTTAGTGCCAAGGCATTTCAGTAGCCGACTGGGCGCAGATGCCCCAAGACTCGACAAAGTAAGTAGGTGGGTGTACTTTTCCGATGCAGATTTCGGATCTCACCCTGATGTACTGTGAGTATACAGGCAGTGTTAGAGGGGCGTGAGCTCCGAGATGCAGATCCCTCAGCTGCATCATGATGCTAGCCACAGTTAGCAGTTCAGTAGTTGCATGTTTCAGACCTGTTCCACTAGCCGATTCATTTAATGAATACATGTAGTATAATACAATTATTAGTGGGACACTGCGCTCATAAGCTCAACATTCGAATGTGTTTCTGTACGCAGGTTATTAGGGGCAGTACATGGGGAGTTATCGTCACTAGACATTCCAATACAACAGTTTCAGACCAGCAGAAACCATCAGAGTATGCCTCAAGTCATCAGCAGTACATGGGGAGTTATGTATTTTCAATCATAACTTTGGTTTATACTTGGTACTATATTTATTTTGGATGCTCCCCATCATTTTTAAACTCATATTATATCCACGTTTTATTTTTATTACTATGGATGATCTACTTTCAGTGATTTATAATGCAATTTTAAAGAAAAATTTTGGGTCACTATTTCGATAGTCCTGTGTGACATTGTAATCCATAGATCTTCGGGTCGAACTGGATTAGGGTGTTATAATTGTACTTCAGGAATCATCGACGAATAAAGCAACAAGCAATGAAACGGTGATGGGAAGCAATCAGAGAAAAAAATAAAGCAATATAGAACAGTAGACATCAAATTTGAACAATAACGAGAAGAGAAGCTAAATAGACAAACGAAAATAATGCAACAGAAATTGGTGACTGCAACAATGACGGATCTAGTTAATAAGTTTGCATATGATTGCGATTGCGGTTGAGAATGCCAATCATCAAGGAAGAAAATGACATCAAGATAATCGGAAATGAGCAGTAGTGACAGAAGGAACAACGTTTATCAGATCGAAAAACATGCAACAAAAAAATTGTGGCCAAACTGGGATAAATGGAGCGAAAAAAATGAGTTCAAGATCTTTAACGAATGATACCATGTGAGAAAGTTTCCATTGATGGCATGGAATGAAGAACGACCGTGGCCAGAGTGCGTGAAGAAGTGAAGAGTGGCGGTGGTTGTATTTGGGGTTTAGTTTGTAAACAGAGAATGGAAATGTGGGGATTTATTATTGGTAAAAAAATGATTACAATGCTTGGTTCAAAACCCTCTTCTCAGCCATGCTTTATAATTATATAACCCAAATTACCATCAAATATTAACTAATTACGACTAACAAACTTCCAACTAATTATAGTTACTTCTATCTATATTCGAACACTACGTGGTTTGCTATTATTCAACTAGAGCGCCTTGATGATTTTCTCCATATGGACATGGTCGATTGGATTCGAACCAATTTCGACAATACCAGGTCTTTCCTGATCAATGCCGAGGACTGGGATATGTTCTTTGGTTCGATCCTTTCATGTCTTTGGACTCTGAGAAATAAACTTATTTTTGAGTCGGATGCTGTTGATGGGGAGATTGTTATTTATCGTGGGCACAAGCTATGGATGGAAGCTCGACATGCTGATGCTAAACTAAAATCAAACCATCAAGCTATATCACGATCTCAGCGTGACTCTATTCATTTGAGATTGTCCCCAGAAAGTTGGTTGAAATCAATGCTGATAGTGCTAGTAATCCATCATCAGGTCTATCCGCTTGTGGAGGGGTTCTACGTGATTGTATCTTAACTGATTGACGGGTTTCTTTAAGGCTCTTGGTCGGTGTTCGGTGCTGAATGCAGAGTTCTAGGGTATTTATGAAAGCTTGACAATAGCTTGGGAGTTAAGATTGCAAAATATCATTGTTGAAACTGATTGTCGAGAGGCTTTTACTCTTATGCTGCCAGGTAAAGATATGGAAAGGATCTCCCATATCATGCCTCATCTTATTGAGCTTTTATCTCGTAGCTGGCAGTTTCGGGTGACACGTGTTGCGCGGAATGTAATAAAACTACAGATGTGATGGCAAAGATCACTTGGACACAACCTCTTGGAACGATTCGATATGCCCAGCCTTCTTTGACTATCAACTCCCTGCTGAGTGATGATATGGCTATGGCCACTGGTTTTTAATCTCTTTTGATTTCCCTTTGGTATTTAAAAGAAAGAAACAACTTAATGATTGTGATAAGTTTCAATCAATTAAAATCTATTTTCAAGAAGTATATTTAGAAAATAACAACGTAATAATAATTTAATAAGAATCAAGTAGGATTTAATCAAATATTAATTAATTTGAATCTATCCCCTAACTAAAATTAAAAGTTGAATAGCATCAGATATATATCTTTGAATTAAATTTTTTTTCTTTTAATATTCTCTTATAGGTACGTGGTTCACCCCTTTTCTTTTCATCTTTATTGATCGGCGATGACACCAACTTTAATATTAGTTGTCGATAGTCAGTTTTCTTTATTGTCCTTTTATATTCTTTTATTTATTTATTTTCAATAAGTCTGCTTGTATAATATGTTTTTATATGTCTTTATGACACGTTTTTCTCTGTCTTTAGCACGCTTTTCGATCGTTTGACCGTTTTCACTTATCTTTCTCTGAGGATTGATTTGATGTCGTTACAACTGATGACGCTTATCTGTTATATTATTGATCCTCTCAACTTTTGATCATCAGATTAGATTTTGATACCCATTATACGTTTGTGGATAACTTTTCACGTTACTCGAGTTTAATTTGCGGTTTGTCTGTAGTCTTTCAGTAGCTTGATTCTCTTTTGTGTTTATATATGTCTTTGTTCGAGTTTCTTGGTTAGGTTTTAATCTTTTTTTGTATGGTTCTTATGTGATCTTAAGTTGCTAGTTTTGTTTCAATAATTATATAAAATTGTCTTAATTATATGCTTAATTCATGATTATGATTGTAAACCTTTATTATAGTTGAGGTATTTCTTACTTTGAATAAAATTAGTGGCTTCTATAAAAAAAATATTAAATTTGTTATAAGCTTATAATCTGTGACTTGGATTCGAATTTCAAAATTTTGAAATCTCTTTTATTAGATTTAATTAGATCAAACGTCCTCTAAATTGGTCCTTAAACTTTTAAATATTTTGATTTAATCCTTAAGCTATGACTACATTCTAAATTAGTCCTCAAACTTTTGAACATTTTAGTTTTATCCTCAAACTATATCCTTCGTTCTAAATTGGTCCCCAAAATTTCAACATTCAATTTCATCCCAAATTATATGTATACACTTGTAGACACTCATTTTCGTCCGGATTTTTTATTATTTTATTTTATTGTTATTATATATATATATATATATATATATATATATATTAGTATAGTATAATTTCTGAAAATATTTTTTTAGAAAACGATTTTTGAAAATGTATATATTATATAGATTTTGAAAACATTTTGAAAATATATATAATATATAGTTTTTGAAAACATTTTGAAAACATATATATAATATATAGTTTTTGAAAACATTTTGAAAATATATATAATATATAGTTTTTGAAAACATTTTGAAAACATATATATAATATATAGTTTTTGAAAACATTTTAAAAACTTATATAATATAGAGTTTTGAAATCATTTTGTAAAACTTATATAATATATAGTTTTGAAATCATATATAATATATAGTTTTAAAACATTATTGACAACTATATAATATATAGTTTTGAAAACTTTTTAAAAATATATATATAATATATAGTTTTAAAATATTTTTTGAAAATATATTATTATTATTTATTTTATTTTATTTTATTAACTTTATTTTATTTTTATTTTTTGGTCCAGGGTCAAACAAGTCCAACTCCAGGTCCAGCAAGGGTATGGGCTACCCAACCGGATTTGGGCCTAACCCAGCCCAATCCTGGATTAGGGTTATACATTTTAGCAAGGGCGCCGCATGGAGGAACAGGCAACGCGCGTGGTGGCCACGCGCCCAAACGACCAACAGTTTTCGGTTGAAATCCCCGGGACTGAACCATCCTAGGGTGTTCGGTCAACCAACAACGCCGAGATCATCGGGACCTAAAACATCCCATTAGAATGCTATAAAAGGGACATCATCGAATGATCTGAGGACGGAATAGAACAACCAAGAACCCAAACACAATCGGCCACAACAACACAATCACACCACAAAAGAAAAACCAAAAAATATTCAACGATAACCAAAGTATTTGGAGCAAAAGAGCAAGAGAAAATCAAGCAAAGGCATAAAAAATACCTAACCAAAACCCACATGCAAACACAACAAAGACATTAAAAATCAGTGCGCGTTGAAACTGAGAAGAGCCAGTCGCCAGAAGTCGAAGGGTTTCATCGGAAAAAGGTGGGAACCGAGGGTTTTTTTAGATCTACGATTATTGGGGTTGATTTTGGAGATTTGGAAGTTGGATTTGGGTTCACAGGCTTGAGGAGAGTATTTCGAGCTAGGTTAGTATTTTTCAACCGTTGCAGGCGGTGGCTGGAGCGGTGGTCGGTGGAGGTCGGCATGGTGGGGGCGTCACTGGAGCAGAGACTGACCCTTGGCCAGATGGGGAGAGTTGAGAGGATTAGGGGAGATTAGGGAGATGTTTTTTTTAGAAAATGAGGTGAAATGGGGGTTTTGACCCATTTATATACGGGAGACTAAGTTGCAATTAGTCAATAGTTAAACCCTTTATGCCGTCCCCCAACTTTTGAAGTGTAATTAATTTTGGTCCCTATGCTCAATTTGCCCACTGAATTTTCAATTTATTCAATTCGATCCCTATTTATAATTTACATTTTCTATAATCTAACCCCTCTAACTCTTTATTTTTCTCTTGCAGCTCATTTTTAGTACCAATTTAATCCATTACTTTCCATTTGTTTCAATTTGATCCTCTAACTTTTTATTTTATTATTATCTTATTATTTTTTTCTATTTTTAAAAATTATTATTATTTCTTTTTATTTCATGTTGTTTTATTTTATTTTTTCTTGACCTTTGATTTATTTAATATTTTTTATTATTATTATCTCATTTTTCCTTCGATTTATTTTTATTTATTTATTTTCTATTTTTCTATTTTTATTTTGTCCTTTGATTTATTTTTTTATTTTTATTTTCATTTTCATGTTTTTTCCCATTTGATTTTTTTAACATTTATTTATTATTTATTGTCTAACATTTTTGACATTTTTTAGAGAAATTCCAACCAATCAGAGGTAAGTAATTTAAATTGATTTTTTTATTTTTTATTTTAGTTTTAATTTTTGCTATTAAGACAACTGACAAATTAATTGGTACCGAAAGGGCAGTACAAGGGTGCTAATCCTTCCTTGACTGTAACCGACTCCCGAATCTGACATATTTCTGGTAAAACGCATATCATGTAAGATGGTGTCCGATCAACCTAAAATTATTTTTAAATGATCGGTGGCGACTCTATCATATTTTTCAAGTCAAAGCCCAATTTTGGGCCCACCCGAAACACGGCCGCGACAACACTAATCACATTTCATGTTAATAAAATTGTTAGGTCAAGTTATACTATTATATGTTTGAAAAAATAAAGTGTAAGTTAAATTATTGTTATAATTAATTACATATTTGGATGAATTTGATAATGAAATTGAAAGGTTTAAAAGTCTAGGGACTAGTTTAGAATAAGAATCATAGTTTGAGGATAAAATTAGAATGTTCAAAAGTGTAAAGACTAATTTAGAATAAGTAATATACATATAATAGAAAAGATTAACTTTATATAGTGAGAACTGGCCAAAAAAATCTTGTGAGAAGTATAAATAGATTAAAAAAACTAATATAAAAAATATTATTAATTATTATTTAAAAAGTGATTTTTTAATTAATATGATATTTAATTAATTACAATGCTAATTGAATCGTTATTTTTTTAAAACAGAGACCAAGATAATAACGATTCAATATTTTTGTAATCACTATACAAATTTTAGCAGGTTAATAATTTATTTTATTAATATATATATGTAATTTGATGTAATATTTTTGTAATCAAATTATATTCTTTCTCTTATTACACTCACTGTATTTTTAATTTTTCAGAATAAAAAATCTCAAATTTTCTTCTTCCACCACGGTTCTACAACAAAATCTTCTGGAACCGAAAGGACTCTAATCCTAACCAAGAAAGCGTCTTGTGGGTCAAGTGGTGCGAGAAAATAATGCTTACCCTTATAGAACTCTGGTGGAGACGGGAAGGCAAATTAGTTAAATAAAGATAACGTAAATGGTGGTGGGGATTTTTTTTTTTTAGTTTTATAGAACTTGTTTGATTTTCACTTTTAAGATTTTTTTCACATACAGTATTGCTTTAGCATAAAAAAATCTGATCATTTGGATCCATATTCATATTTACATACCCACACCCTTAATTGGATTTGAACATCCGATGCATTAACCCTAGAGGCTTTCTATGTCGTGTTAGGGAGAAAACGATAAAGTGAATATAAAAAATCAATGTATTTAGTGATTAAATTAAAAATAATTAAAAGTGTCATAACATTTCTTCGGGGATCCGTTAGACTTAAAAAATTTGTTTTCGGGGAGCGATGAAATATGATTTGGAAAACGGTTTAATTTTGGAGTTGCCACCAACCTTTAAATTAGGTAGGTTGGAAACCTTAAACGAAAAAAATGGTTTGCGTTTGACCAAAAATTCATTTTTAAAGGTTCGGGAGACGGTTACGTGTGAGAAAGGGTGAGCACCCCCACAACGCCCAAATTTTAGTGTCTAAACGATTATACGATATTTAAATATTGGGAATTACAAACTCGAAAATATATTTAAATTATGATTATTTTATTCATTTGAATTTATTCAAAAAAATTTCAATTTCCTAATAATTAATGCCCTTTTGTGTGAGCAATATTCGAGAAATCAATTCCTTTACAGTTAAGAGACTTTCCCATAGATTACCCTTCACAAAAAACATTATTTTACATTTTTCGCAAAGATAAGATAAGATAATATAAACTAAAATAAAATAAAATAAAATAAAAGTGAAAAGATTTGAAAACTAATCAAAATAAATAAATGTGGAACAAAGATAATTATCGAATACAAAACAAACATTTATGCGAAAAATCCTCGAAAAGACACCTTTCCTTATAGTCGGGAGATATCTTCGTAGATTTCCCGCACAATGAAATTTTCCGTTGATATACATACATATATGAAATTATAACGATTGATAAAAACAAAGTTACAAATTTGGACCAATATACACATTTACAAACATGATAAATTAAAATACAAATAAAAATAGACATGCTTAGTAAAATAAAGGACTAAATAGCAAAAAAAAACATAAATTTACATAATTAAAACAAAAAAAACAAAAACTTAAAGGATTAAAATAATAAAAACAGAAAGTTAAAGGACTGAAATAGAAATATAGAAATTTGAAGGGATAAACAGTAAAAATAGAAACTAAAAGGACTAAAACAATAATTACAAATAAACCATAGCCCAAATAGCAAACATTAAAAATACAGGTACTAGCAACAAAAATAACCCATAAATATCATTAAGGACTAAAATAAAATAAACTTGAAACATGGAGTATAAAGTAATAATTAAACATATGCATTCATACCAAATCAGTGACCAAAACAAAAGATGCACACATCTGAGGATCAAAATCGAACACCAACCAAAATACACAACACCAAACATCAGTGACTAAAATGAAAACTTTAAAAATTATGTCCTCAAAGTAAAATATCAACATGCATATATTAAACATACAAGTTAGGACGAAAATACAATGAAAAATAAACATGAGGCCAAAAGTTAAAGAGTTCAAAATTTCATTAATGATCAGTTATAGAACATTATAAACGTGGGGGGACCAAACGTGTTATTTTCCCTTTTATGCTTGAAAAACACGGTGAAAGGGGAGCGCAAAACGACATCGTTTTGATCCTAATATATATATATATATATATATATGATTTCAAAGGACAAAATGGCTTAAGCTTATCATTTGTTCCCAACTCAGAAAAAAAGGAGAGAGAGAGTACATGAACTCTCTCAACTGAAGAGAGAACGGCCACGGTGGTCGGCGGGCTCCACGGCGGGGCCTATGACAATGTACGACGACGCACAATGGCCGGAGTGACCCCAAAACCCTCAACATAATCCTCTCAACTCCCTCCACAAGGATCTAACCTCCCCATAGCCTAAAACTCACCCTAGCATAGTAGATCCAATATTTTACCTTTTTGAAAAACAAAAGGGACGGTGGCCTTTGAACTTCTAGCCTCCCTTAAACCGAGGTAAGGGTTTCAGTTTTTATTTTTATTTTTGATGGTTCTCTTTGATGTTGTGGTTTTTCGCTATGTGTTTTTCTCTCTAAGGGTTTTTTTCCTGAAATTCGTTCCCGAGTGGTTCCCCTTGGTTTTTTTGTTCTCACTCAAACCCCAAATCTATTTCTCTATCCCCTCCCCTTGTTCCCGAATGGTTCCCCTCTTTTATCTCCCCTCACTCTCTATTTTCTTTTGTTATTTGATAGACTTGAGAGATATATTTGAGTGCCTCGGGATAGTGTTTTATTTTGTAAGATTTTCCTATTCTTTTCTTTTGTTGATGGACTGATGACTGATGAGTTTGATGACTTGCAGTCACTGTTCGGTGATAGTAGCGGCGTCAGAGGCAGTCAGTGTTGGCAGCAACAAAGGACGACAGTGAAATAATAAGCTACCTAGGGTTATAATAAAACCCTAGGTAGAATCGGGTCGGGTTAACTTGGCGGTTCGAGTCGGATCTGGGTCATTCGAGTTTGGGTTAGCAACTGGGTCAAGGGCAGCAGGGTCATCTGAGCCTGGTGTTGGGCTTGGCTTCTGGGCAAGGTCTGCTTATAATGAGTTTGGCTTATGCATTTGGGCTCTGGGGCATTATTAGGCTCGGGTTTAAGCCTGCAAAATATGTAAAAATAATAATTAATAATATATAATAAAATAACGATAATAATAATATAATAATATTTTTAGACCCGAACAAAAACAGGTATCTACAAAAAGTATAGCGAGTGAATTAAGAAAGAGTAAAGTTTAGTTACTAAATTAGTAATTTACTCTATTTTTTTAACATGTTTTTTTTATTTATCATATGTATTTAAACTGATAAAACGGAAGTCAACTATATCCCGTTTCATGACTTTCATCTGGCCCCGTTGATCTGTCGCTTCTCTCTCTCTTGGGTTGCTTCAAGTTTAACCCTTTTGTCTTCTCCAACTCGCTTTTTAATCCTACTTGCTTAGCCTTCTAACCCACGAGTCTCTCTTTTTCCTTCAACCTTCTTCGTTCATCAAACTCTTATTTTTTATTATATAAAGGGACACTTTCCCTCCTGTCTCTGTCCCCCAAGAGTTATTTTCCCCTTCAAAATCCAATCAACTTTGCTATAATATGATCCTATAATGATAATCATCCTTTAGAGATGATAAATCGATAGTTTGACACAAATATTATCCTATAATACGCGTTAGAATTTGTTATCAAAATTTTATATTGATCTCATATGAAAAGTTTATAATGAGAACTATTTGATAAAGAAATAATTTTTTATTAAAAATTTTATTTTCAATTATAAACTTAATATTTTTATTAAATTTTAAAAAATAATACATAACTTTAGTTGTTAAGTTTTAGTCGTAACATAAGTAAATTTAATATTATTTTTATTATAAATCTAATATTATTTCCTTTATTTTAGTTGTTTTCTATTATATTTATTATAAATATAATATTTTTATAACAAGTAAGATAAGTAAACTTTATTTATTACTGTTTTCAATTTTACAATTAAATTCTTAGTTTTATATTACTCTTAAACTTTCTATTATTTTATTATAAATATAATATTTTTAATAAATTATCAATTTTATTTAAATTAATTTATTATTGAAAATAACTTTTATCAATTTCAATCTGTTCGGGTTGCTTTCGGGTCGGATTAAATTTAGTTCATGTTACTTTCTGATCGGGTTAAAATTCAGTTCAGGTTTCTTTCAGTTCAAGTTAATTTCGGTTTGGGTTGCTTTCAGTTCAGGTTAATTTCGGTTCAGTTTGCTTTTTGTTCTAGTTAATTTCGATTTCAGTTCAGGTTAATTTCGATTTTGGTTTATTTCTGTTTCGTTAAATTTTGGATTGTGTATGGTTCAGGTCGGGTATGGATCGGGTATTACATCAAATTTGATTATTATGTTCGGGTTAATATTAGATATTAAGTCGGATAAATCGATATGGGTAATCGAGTTCGGGTCAAGTTTGTCATTTAGTAAGAATTGGGCAAGTAATTGTGGTTCGGGTTCGGACATCATTCTTGAATCTTGCTGAATATGCATATGCTGTTGAAGATAAAGAGTTTGAGCTAAAAGTACCCCTCACACTCTTCACTCTTCGTCGGTGTTACTGAGCTTGGTCCCCAACTCTATGTATGCCCCTCTTTAAAAGCTATTCATTTATGTTTTATGATATTCTGATTATTAAGGTGGTGTTTGTTTTTGTAGAGGTAAAAGGTTTGTAGTCTGCGGACCACATCTGTAGGCATCTGCAGCAGAAGAGTGGACCAAAAGTTTGCAGTCTACAAGAAGAAGACTGTTTGTTTTTTAACGTCTGCAGACTGCTAAAATAAACTGAAATATAAATAAATTGTTTTTTAAAGAGAAAATAACCTCAGTGACCGAGAATGCCTTATAATATACGATTTTAACCAACTTTTTTTGGATTTGCGAAAATGACCAACAAATTCGCAACGCGAACTCCTATTTCGCAACCCAGTTTCCAAATTCGCAACGTGAATATGTAAATCGCAACGCGAATTTGGAAAATCACAACGCAAATTTGTAAATCGCAACACAGAAGTCAAATTCGCAACACAGAATTCAAATTCGCAACACAGAAGTCAAATTCGCAACACAAAAGTCAAATTCGCAACACAGAAGTCAAATTCGCAACACTGAATTTCAAATTCGCAACTGAATTTCAAATTCGCAACTGAATTTCAAATTCGCAACTGAATTTCAAATTCGCAACTGAATTTCAAATTCGCAACTGAATTTCAAATTCGTAACTCGATTTTCGAATTCGCAACACGAATTTACTTTCGCAATAGGTTTTAGTTTCGCAACACAAATGTTTTGGGTATATAACTACGCAGCAGCAACAACTCATAACTTAAATCCCTAAATCACAACTCATTCCATCTCCATCTATCACTCTCTCCGACGACATCCGTTTCTATATCCAACCACATCCTTCCCCATCTCTAATTTTTTTACATAATTTTATTTCTATACAATTTTTCAATGATTTCTCTCCCAACTTATTAAAGGTATGTTTTTTCTCTAAGTTAGTGCTGATATCTAGTTTATAGCTCGTTTGTTTAGTAAATTAATTTACAATTTGTAGAATGAAATCATCTAATGTTGATCATGTTTGGATAGATTTGTGTTTTGGAGAGTCATGGGAGAATGTTCATGGCGTTTTACAATATGTGTCTTTACCCAGGAATCTTCAACTAAAACTGTCATTAAAAAAGTTAACTTATGAAACTCTAATGTTACGTGTTGCAAAGAAATTGAATTTAGAGCCTCTAAGTGGATTTAGGCTATCTTATCAGAAAAAAGGTAAAGTTTATTTGTTAACCGACAATAAAGATGTTGAACGATTTATTGCTTACATTAGTGTTTCGCAAGATAATGTTACATTGTATGTTGTTGAACCTAAAAGTAGTGAAGTTGGGTCAGTAGCGGGTAGTAATCAACTCAGTTCTTTAACCCCAGTTTATAGTGCTCATAATGTATAATGTTGTTATCAACCTCAAAATTTAATGATTCCACCACAATTTCATCACCAAGAAAATTTTATTTCACCACATTTCCAATACCAAACACAATCTTAAAACCCACAACCTTTTCCTAATCCAAATCCCAATGAACTTTCAGCACCAAATTCTGGTTTTCGTATTGACCAGTTAGACAATTATGAGCCAACATAAAAAATTGTGAGTACTAGTCAGTATTCGAAATTTGATCTTGGTCAATACCCAGACTTTGATCTTGGTAAATACTCGGATTTTGATGATGTTTCAGAAGAAGAAACAGACCCTGCGTGTAATGATTTTGATATTGGTCAATACCCAAATTTTGATGATGAAACAGACGCTGCCGAGGAAGATGTTAATGATAATGAGGAGGAAGTTACGATTGTGAATGAACATGTTGAACATCCATTCTGTAATTCATATAACCCTAAAGAAGAAAAAGAAGAAGAAGAAGTCCCCGAAGAAAATAAAAAGAAGAAAATGCCACGGGAGTATAACTGAAATATGCCAGAATTACTTCAGATACCGAAAGAAGAGTTGGTAAAGATAGCAGTTGATTGTTATACAAAAGTTATTCGTATCAAGAAAGATGATTGTTTTGATACAAAGGAAGACTTGAAGATAGCTTTGTATACAAAATGTGTGGAAGATGGTTATCAACTAAAAGTTAACAAATCAAGCAAAGATCGTTTCGAAACAAAATGTATGATTGACAAAAATTGTACGTGGCGTATAATTGCAAAGAGAATAAAAGATTGTGAAATGTTTCAAGTTAGGACTTTTATTGATAAACATACATGTTCAAGAACCTAAGTTTTTCCTCACCATAGACACACAAAAAGGTTTGGGTGGTTTTTCTGGCTGAGTTAATGTTTAGAATGGCAGAGTATATCGGGGACATGAAATTATGACTGACATAAATGCTCGGTTCAAGATTAATATCTCATATTCTCAAGCTTGGAGAGCCAAATGTTATGCCTTGGAATTGTTGAGGGGGTCTCCAGAAGCATCGTTTGCCCAACTACCGGCTTATTGTCACAATTTAAAGCTGAAAAATCCTGGGTCGTAACTCATATCAAAACAGATAGAGAGACGCTTTGAGTTGCTGTTTATCTCCATTGTGTTGCGGTTAGTAAATCAATATAATTTTGTTGACTCATTTTTGTTAGTTACATGCATTTCACATTTAAATGATTATATTCTTGTGTATATTATTTGTAGATCGTTCGTTTATTACTTGCATGCGCCCAGTTATATAGTTGACAGAGCACATTTGAAAGGTCGATACCTTGGAGTAAACTTATTAGCAGTAGCAATGGATGCTAACAATGGGATACTGCCAATAGCTTACGGGGTTGGCAAATCTGAAACCTCTGATTCATGGACATGGTTTATGGGGCATCTTAGGGATTTCATAGGTCCTATTAGCAATCTGAAAATCATATCCGATAGGGCAAACTTTGAAAACGCTGTAGAAGGTGTTTCCCAGATGCTTTTCATGGACTTTGTGGTGTTCATTCGTACAGAAATCTAAAATCAAGGTCTGTTGGTATAAAAAATCACAAATGGACATACTGGAAGGCTGTAAAAGCTTATCGGGAAGTGGATTTTAATAAGCATATAAATTGTTTAAGACGTGTTTTGCCTCAATATGCTCAAACACTAGAAGATGTCGGGTTTGAAAGATGGTCAAGAGTACATCAACTTGGAGCAAGATATGGTTTCATGACGTCTAATAGTGCAGAATCAATCAACGCTCTAAGTCGTCATTCCTGAAAATTACCCATTACTATGTTAATGGAGTTTTTTCGAGCCTCTATTCACAGTGGTACTACAAGAAAAGAAACCATGCAAGTATTATTTCTTTAAATTCATAACTTATCATATATTTTACTAAGTATTATTTATTTAAATTTACAGGAACATTGGAACGTCGTATTACACCATGGACTGAAAAAAAGATCACTAAACGTGTTGTGAAGTCAACGTCATGGATAGTTGAACCATGTTCAAACACTTTGTTTGAAGTATTGGATAATAACTTAAATGGGCTTGTCGATCTAAATGCAAAAATGTGTAGTTGTATGAAATGGCAAACATTTGGTTATCCGTGTGGCCATGTTATAAAAGTTGCTCTTCATCTAAACCAAGATGATTCAAGCGCATACGCTATGGATTGCTACACTACAGAAGTATATCGACATACTTATGTCGAGATTGTCTACCCTATTCCACATCATTCTAAGTGGGACATACAGAATGACTTACAAACAGTTTTGCCACCAGTCATGGACAGCAGGCTACCTGGCCGACCAAAAAATCACGATCGTATACCGTCTAAGGGTGAAGAGAAGAGGATATCGACATGTAGTCGGTGCAAGGAAAGTTGTCATACAAGGTTGACATTTGGATCACCAGTGCCATCACAATCATCTTTTCCTCTACCAAAATATGGATCATCATCAAAATCCAAAGCTCATATGGTGCCAAGCAAAAGGAAATCAAAATCGCAATCAAAATCAAAATCCCAATCACAATCGGCTTCACCTTTTGGGATTTATTAACTTAGGTGATTTTTAAATGCAAACTTTGTATTATGTGTATTTTATGTGTGAATACATACATTTTCAGTTAGACATTCATTAGTAACTTGAGTTTGAATATTGCTATGATATATTCAGTTGTTATCACTTATCAGATTGTTGTCTGTTATCTTTTTGAACGTGTTTTCCTTGAATTCGCAACGCGAAAGTCAAATTCACGTTGCGATTGTTGCGAAAGTTAAATTCGCAACGCGAAAGTCAAAATTGCAAATCGAAAATCGCAACGCGAATTTGACTTTCGCGTTGCGAATTTAACTTTAATGTTGCGAATTTGACTATCGCAATGCGAATTTGACTTTTGTGTTGTGAATTTGACTATCGCAACGCGAATTTGACTTTCGCGTTGCGAATTTGATTTTCGTGTTTTCAACAATCTTTTTTGCCTTCAACATAATGCAGATTGAATTTAAACAAATCAACTTTTACAAATCAATGAAACAAGTAAAAAATAATTCTTATTTACACATCAATTAAACAAATCAACTTTTACAAATCAATAAGCAAAAAATAATTCTTATTTCCTCAACAAATCAACTTTTACCAAGAGAACAAATAAATGTAAAATTCAATTAAACAAGGAAAAAAGTGTACCCCATACAGTTGTTTATGCACAAATACATCAATTTCACGCAGCTCACGTCAGGAATAACCTGCAAAAACCAAACATTTGCTCAAACAACACTTTCTACACATCTAAAACCAACAAACAACAAATTATTGAATTCTAGGTACTTAACCAAATATTTTCAAACCAACAAAGAATATATATGTTAACAACACTTGCTCAAACTTACCAATTGTTTATGCAAACTTTCAGCATGCGGATGCAGGTAGGCAACTTCTCGTATATATCGCTCGAGCCATAAAATGCCGAAACCATAAGCCTACTGCAACTCTATCTCTATCTGTGGGAGGTAGAAGGTGTTTACTTCCTGTCGTCAAACGCTCCAAGCACATGCATACAAGAGGACCACAATCCCCTCTGGCTCCCTCTATTTGTTGTGGCGCGGTATCGTCTCTGATCATTGTAACTTTGAACTTTTTTGGCTTCTTGTTTCCAGAATTAGTCCAATAATCAATCGCGTCCAAGTATTTCGTCAAATGAGCGCGCTCCATCCCTTACAAATAATATCTCTCAAATCAGACAATGGTATGTAATTCAACATGCTGTCATATACCATTGTCTTCAGGGATGGGAGCTGAAGCTCGATGAGAAGCCAATGACGACGTTACAAAATAGGGATAAACACCTGCAATCATAAATAATTGCGCACATCAAATAAAATTTATGAAAACCTTTAAAATATTCAAAAAATAAATACTAACCTTATCGACCTCCCACCACGCAGGATAAAGTTTATCTTTTCCATTACCCAACGTATATGAAGCATCTCTCGGATCCTTCAAGTGAGCTACGTGAAAAGACGTCAGCATAATAGTCCATCGAGTATTTCTTATTTTCCTTAATTTCCTTATTATTAGAAGACGTGACACCCATGCATCAATATGTTGTTTTATAAAAAAATACATATATTAGTGAATTTATTAATAATTAAAAAAAAAATTAATCAAAATGCAATATAAGAAGAATATAAGACTTACCACCCCTTCGAGATAGCCATTATCTTCAACCCCTAATAAAATACCCCACCAAGACCGATCAAGAAACAAATGCATAACATCGTCGAGTTTGCATAGGTCAAAATAACACCCCTTGCTCCGCTCATATAGATAAAAATCAACTGCGGTCTTAGCCCAAAGGGTATTATCCGTAATTATGTCCAGTAATGTTTCCCTCTCCTGCTGAGGAATGGTACTGGCCGGTAACACATACGAAAACCAACTCGTATTCATCATATCAGGTACGGGAGGGGGTTTATCAATATGTCAACATATGACGCCATGTGAATCTGGCTCTTGAACGGCGGGTGGGACTTCTTGAACGATGACAGAGGCCTCTTGAACGGTGGGAGGGGCCTCTTCAATGATGAGAGGGGCCTCTTGAACGATAGGAGGCGCATCTTGAACGATAGGAGGCGCCTTTTGAACGATGATAGGTGCATCGGACTTCTTCTTACGGAGTCTTGGCACTAGTGGGGTGAACGGAGACGTAATGACACGTGCACGACATCTGATACGTGAACCCCGTCGTGCAAGAAAAACCTGACGTAAAACATCTACCTTATCGGCCGCTGAAAATAAATTAATACATAAATCATAAATAAATAAATAAATAATGCCGAAAAAGGTTATTTGCATTTTTAGTATAGTATTAAACAAATTTATCTCATTGCGTAGAGTATGAACCTCATTCTGCAATAATGAAACAATCTCGCGTAGAGCGTCAACCTCATCACGTAAAATAGATACCTCACCATGTAGCGCACCATTGTCATCGCGTAAAAAATCCACCTCCCCACATAAAGACCGAACCTCATCACGCCATGCACCATTGTCTTCACGTAAAGTACCGACCTTATGACGCAAAGCACCGACCTCATCATGTAACTCCCATAACTCATCCCGTGGAGGTGGAGAACAGGGAGATAAATGTCGTGGCCTCTTTGCCGGTCACCTATCATGAGGTGATGGTGGAGAAGAGGCTCGATGATGTGATGGAATAGGTGATGTTGGAGGTGAAGAAGAGGCTCGATCAAGTGATGGCTCTGGGTGTCGAGCTGTAGAATCGGCCCAATCAGGTGATGGCTCTCGAAGTAGGGGGTGCTCATCATCCGTCCCATCAAAAAACTGCTTACTAGCTTGCCACCAATCAGTGGCAAGCTCAGCCTCTGTGGGTGTCAGCCTCTGTAATGGATAGTTTGCCTCCTAACAATATAAAAGCTCAAACAAAGTTAAACGTGTACTAGTAATAACTTGTTTATATATGGTATTATTTGTGTGTTAACTTACATCATTCATCATCGTATATGGGAGTAACTCTTCCCAATCCAACATGCGGATTCTCTTCCAGGTAATAGCCCTAGGAATATCATTTGATTTTTTTATCGTATATGTCTACATGTTGGGGAAAGCCTCAAATATCCAAATCTACAAACAATAATATAATACACAAACATTAGTAATTGTTAAATAATTAATTATAATTTTGGAAACATTATATAGAAATTCTTACCTTAAAGGCCCAAGTAAAGCCTGTCAAAATGTATTTAGAACCATCGCCCCATAAACTTTTTTGATCCTCAAAGGCAAACGACAACTTCTTCCAGGTAGCTATCCATAGATATGAACCCCACGGAAATAGGTTCCATGCATTTAGGTCCTCTACCAATAATATTAGGTCCTCAGAGATAGATTGTCTGCCCTCTTTGCCTAAAAAACTGCATGCAAAAGTAATAAATGACATACTCGGACAACATCAAGGTCATCCATCCGAGTAAAACCATCTTTAACAAATAATCTCTTCAAGTCGTCGACGTGTAAACTCGACTTCGACTTTGCCAACTCAGGAAAAACCAGAGATAACCATGATGGGCGGGAGATATGACTAGTGTACCGGGTTACATCATCGTGTCCGAAGCGTAGACCAGTGATTAAGAAAAACTCCTCCCGCCCAAAACAAGTATACGCCGGAGGAAAATGAAACCATATCTCTTCATCACCACGTTGTATCCTCTCGGTTAGATCGTTAGTCATGGTCTAAAGAAAAAAATGTGTCAACATAGCATCTCCACACGGATGTTGTACTTTCATCCATGGCCCGAAGCAAGTATCATCGAACAATTTTCTTTGTAGAGGTGTAAGCGTCGACACAATTTTAGTGGCTATGCTTAATATATTCCTTAAAGTCAATGCAGCCGAAAAAAAAATTTCTACAAAAACAATAAACATACAAAGTTAGATATACCAAAAACTACAAATTATACATTATAAACAGACATGATATTAAATAGTGAAAACAAAGCCAAATATGTTTCAAACTAGCACGGTATTCACCCAAGTCATTATTCCATCATAGTTCACAAAACATCATATAACATTCAAGAAGTAAGCACTTATATAAACATTTAAAAGGATAACATATAGGTTTAGTGCAGGTTCAAGGACAACATAAAGAGTAGTAGTTTATTCTTGAAACTTAAATTCACAACACTGTGAAGTTAGTATTTGTCTTTGTTTTTTGGTTGAAGTAATCCAATTCATTCAAGTTTCAATTTGCAGAATAAGAGTAGTTTCTGAAACTTAAATTCGCAACGCGAAAAATGAAAATCGCAACGTGAACATGAAAATCGTAACGCGAAAATAAAAATCGCAACGTGAAACTAAAATCGCGTTGCGATTTTCATGTTCGCGTTGTGATTTTTATTTTCGTGTTGCGAATTTAAGTTTCAAAAACTATTCTTCTGCAAATTGAAACTTGAATGAATTGCATTTCTTCAACAAAACGATAAAACATAGACAAATACTAACTTTACAGGGTAGTATTGGCAGCAGCCGAATGAATTTACTAAACAATCTAAGTGAAATGGTTATAGATTATATATTGAAATTACCAGTAAATTTATCATCAATATCAGAAAAATCTAATAATAATACAACAATTTCAAAATAAAAATAAGAGATTAAACTAACCCTCGGTGGTTGATTTTCCATTTATGACCGTGAATGGTTGTGAGGGTTTCTCTGAGAGATGGAGATAGATGGATTTCGCCGGAGATGGGGACGGATTTCGTCGGAGATGGGGACGGATGTCGTCGTAGAGAGGAGTGATGGAGATATGACTGAGTTGTAATTTAGGGTTTTAGGTTATGATTTATGATAATACTGTTTACATTTGTGTTTCTCAATTAATATGTGTTTTGAATTCGAAAATAAAATTCGCATTGCGAAAATAAAATTCACGTTGCGAAAATAAATGCGCTTTGCGAGTTTGACTTCTGTGTTGTGAATTTGACTTTTGTATTGCGAATTTGACTTTTATGTTGCGAATTTGACTTTTGTGTTGCAAATTTGACTTCTGTGTTGCGATTTACAAATTCGCGTTGCGAATTTGGAAATTGGGTTGCGAAATAGGAGTTCACATTGCGAATTTGAGATCGCGTTGCGAATTTGTTGGTCATTTTAGCAAATCCAAAAAAAGTTTGTTAAAATCGTATATTATAAGGTATTTTCGGTCACTGAGGTTATTTTCTCTTTTTTAAACTATACTCAAATAACCATTTTTTCTATTAATTTTTTTTAAAATTATAAAATTTCATTAAATTTAATGAATTATTACAAAATAGTCACTATAATATTGTAATAAATTATAAAAGTTCGATAATATAATAATTATTTTATAGTATTTAGATAAATTTATTAATAATTTTATAATCCTTTAATAAATTTAATAAGTATTTTATAATTTTTTAAACTTTATTGACGAAAATGATCATTTGTATATAACTCAACGATATCTAATATAATTTATTTGAAAAAATATATTAAACTAAGTAAAAAAATATTATACAATTAAACTTAGTAAACTTTTTTTTATATAAAACTTAGAAAATCACGGGGACATACAATTATTAGCATTAAAAGACAAAATAAATGTTTTAATAAAAATATATTCACATTATTGAAAAATCTTATTCTTATCATTTAATTCTAGTAAAGTATGAAAGTCCCTTTATACATAATAAATAAATAAATAAACAAATAATATATTTTTTCTAAATAGAAAAATACTAATTGATGTATATTATATGGAGTATATATTATATATATTTTTTGATGTTACTAGAATCGGATTGTACCACTTGAATAAATTAAGATGATTTAAATGATATTATAAAATCGAGTATTGATATATTTGTGAATCGATAATAATTGAGAATTAAAATATAATTTTTTAACAATTACTTAAACCGAAACAAACAGATTGAATTAAAATCAAATTGATTTCATTATCGATTGATTTAATAATAATTTTTAAAATGATATATAATATTAAAACCAAAATCTAATAATCCGTAGATGTAATAATTTATAATAATAAAATTCGTATAATATTTATTTAATATATTTTTTCAAATAAAGTATATTAGATATCGTTGAGTTATATACAAATGATCATTTTCGTCAATAAAGTTTAAAAAATTATAAAATACTTATTAAATTTATTAAAGGATTATAAAATTATTAATAAATTTATCTAAATACTATAAAATAATTATTATATATTATCGAACTTTTATAATTTATTACAACATTAAAGTGACTATTTTGTAATAATTCATTAAATTTAATGACATTTTATAATTTTTAAAAAATTAATAGCAAAAATGGTTCTTTGAAGAGGTTAGAAGAGCTTTGAAGACATAAGTCCACGTTTGCGCCAAGAAGAGGACGCGTAGACGTTAGAAGAGCTTCTGTCTTCTAAAACAACAAATGGTCTGCGAAGCTCAATGTCTGCGCGGCGCAGGCATAAGAGATTTGAAGACCTTAAACAGTGAAAATAAACACCACCTAAGTTATCCTTCATCATGCAGATATCACTTAGGTTTTTGGAACTTAGAACTGCTCAAGAAAGTACTGAACCGGAACAGAGAGCTGCAGTGCCGATTGCATCACCTCTCCAGTCTGAAAAAAGTGTCACAATGGAAAAGGACGAGCTTTCTGCGATTAAAGCTGGTCTTAGAAAAGTGAAAATCTTTACGGAGTATTTTCTAACAGGAGAACGAAAACGGCTTCTCGAGGGGATGATTGCAATGTGTCGCAACCGTCTTTCGGATGGGCTCGGAATTGGGCTTCGACTTGAATAAAATCGTTAGAGTCACCACCGATCATTTTAAAGAAATATTTATGCTGATCGGACATCATCTTACGTTTTACCAAAAATATGTCGGGCTCAGGAGTCGGTTACAGTCAAGGAAGGATTAACACCCTTGAACAACTCTTTTTGTACCATTTGATTTGTTGGTTATCTTAATTGCGAAAATTGAAATTGAAATTAGAATTTAAAAACTCGATTCAAATTACTTACCTTTGATCGATTAAAGTTGTTCCTAAAAAAGTCAAAATAAATAATAAATGATAAAATAAAATTTTATAAAATAAATATATAAAAAAAGTTAAATACAACAATATTAAAAGTGAAAAGAAATAAAATTAAAGTAAACTAAAAAAATTTAAGACAAAAAAAAAACTAAAAAAATGTTAAATTTTAAAAGAGAAAAAAGGAAAAAATGTTAAAAGGAAGAAAAAAAGAATGCTAAAAAATATAAAAAAGGACCGAATTGAATTAATTATATCTTTATGGCTTTGAATTAATATTAGAAAGTGTTATGCCAAAGAAAAAAAAAGTTAGGGGATGAAATTGTAAAATATAACAAATATAAATGAAGGATTAAATTAAATAAATTGAAATTCGGAGGCAAAATTGAAACATGTGACCAAAATGAATTACACATCAAAAGTCCAGGGACTACAGAAATAATTTAACTATCTTATATTTGCACAAAGGTCCCTCTATTATAAATAGCTAAAAGTAAAAAAAAGTCATTTCATTCTAAACCCCAAAAATACCTTCTCTTCTTCCTCAAACTCTCCCAACAATAGACCTTATTCTTCGATGGAACCCCACCGCCAACCACAGTCCGAACACTGCCTTTGGTGGCCGGAAAAAACCAAACTTCCCCCAAAGCTTCCTCTCAACATCCTAAACCCAAAACCGAAGCCCAAACACCCAAAAACTATCCCCATCGGCGTAGATCTAAGAAACAAAATCTCGGGTTTACCTTTTCTGATGAGCCTCTTCACTTTCCGGCGACCGTTCTTCTCCCGAGCCAACACCGGTGTTAATCCTTGCTTTTTCCAATGATTGTTTTCCTTGTATGCTTGTGATGTTGTTTGATTTTTTTGTGGTTTTTTTTTTATTTTTTGTATCCTTGGTTATTGTGTTGTTTTTTGGTATATTTGTTGGGAATTTGGCTCCGATCCTTTCTTGATGTTTGCTCCTGTGTTGGTTATTCTACTCCAGTTCCCGTTGTGTTTCGTGATCCTTGATGGCTTGTTGGGGGTATTTATATCCCCACCATCGGATATGTTTATGATTATCATGGTTACTGCTCTTTATTGGCCAAGAATTTCAGGATGGGTCAGTCCCAATTTACTTGGCCGAAAATCTCGGGGTCTCCATTCACCATTGAAACGCCCATTGGGCACCTCTGGTGAAATCTGGACCGTTAGATCAGAGGGCTAGATCTAACAGCCCTCAATCGATTATGCCTTGGATAAGTTTTAAAACCCTAAATATATCTAGGGTCCCTTGTTTACCCGGTTTACCCGCTGGGTATTCGGGCTTTACCCGATCTTTGCTTGCTGGGTCAAGCAAGCCCTCACTTAGACCCTTATTAGACTTTTACTGGACCTGAAATAAAAAAATAAAATTAAATAAATAAGTAATAATATAATAAATAATAAATAATATAAATAATAATAAAAATAATATTATTTAATATATATATATATATATATTATATTTATTTTTACAAAATGTTTTTAATACCATATATTATATTTATTTTCAAAATGTTTTCAAAAACTATATATTATATATATGTTTTCAAATGTTTTCAAAAACTATATTATATATATATATATATATATATATATATATATATATATATATATATATATATATATATATATTCAAAAGGTTTTCAAAACTATATAATATATATTTTCAAAAATCATTTTCAAAACTATATAATATATATTTTCAAAAACTATATTATATCATTATATATATAAAAAAAACTCCGGACGAAAATGAGTGTCTACAGCTGCCCATCTTTGTCTTTTTTCGTCTAACGAAAAATAGGACAAAGACAGAAGGACACAAATTTTCGTTCGGTATGAAAGGGTCTCTGAGTCTAATATCTTCCCTTGTGGAGTTGAAATTTGACTCTGATAATGCAATTAAGAATAACTCCCTGTTAAATTGAGTTGCGGACGACTCGTCTGTCACGAAGTTTAGTCAGTCTTGAAATGATATCCTTCTTCATGAATTTGAAATCGGAATTCGAAATTTGAATCGGAATGTGACTTCTTATTAACAAATTGTAATCAACCTTGGTATTCTTCTCGATTTAAAGACCTTGGTTTGAAAATTCAATCAGAAAGTAATTCCTCGATGCTACCATGTGGTTGATATGCCTTTGAGTTGAATGAAATTGAACTCGAAGGTTTTTGTTGACAAATAACCCTTCTCTCCTTGAGTTATGCTAAACTAGGCTAAGAGATTGCCCCATGTCTTCTTCTTGACTTAAAGACCTCGATTTAAACTTCAACCGGAAAGTAGTTCCTCGCTGTCATCGAGCTGATAGAATCGAACTCGAAAGTTTTCGTTGACTGATAGCTTTTCTCGACTTAAGCTATGCTGTAAATTTGATATGCTTTTGAGCTGAATGGAATAGAACCCAAAGGTTTTTGTTGACAGATAGCCCTTCTCACCTTGAGCTGTGCTGTAAATTTGATATGCCCTTGAGCTGAATAAAATCGAACTCGAAGGTTTCTGTTGATAGATAACCCTTCTCACCTTAAGCTATATTGTAATATGCTGGGAGATAACCCCTATTATTACAGATGACTCATTTGCTGTGAAACTAAGTCAATCCACTTGGGCACGATATCCTTCGCTGTGAAGTTGAAATCGTGGATGGCTCATTCGCTATGAAGTTGATCTTTGAATTGGATGTCCTTTGTTGTGAAGTTAAAATCCAAAATTACATTGCTTTCGAGTTCAATATCTTTCACTGTGAAGTTGAAATTGACTCTGAATGAAACTGGTTTTTCATTTTTATGTCACAGATGACTCATTCGTCATGAAGTTTGGTTAATCTTTTGGGTACGATATCCTTCGTCATGAAGTTGAAATTGTGAATGTCTCATTCGCTGTGAAGTTGAGCTTTGAGTTAGATATCCTCCGTTGTGAAGTTGAAATCCAATCTCGAGTTGTAGTGCTTCACCAAATTGGCTTTGGGTTGGATATACTTCGTTGTGAAGTTGAAATCCAATCTTGTATAAGTTGTATGGTTTCAAGTCCAATATCTTTCGCTGTGAAGTTGAAATCTAACTCGAAATCTGAACTGGAAAGTTATTTGTTGATAGACAGCTTTTCTCGACTTAAGTTGAGCTGTAAATTTCCTTTAAATGAAAGATGGCCTCCCTTCGTGGGTCTAAGCCGATCATACATCTTTAGATGACTCCCATTCACGGGAAAACGAAGTGATATATTCTGTCGGTCAGATATCATCCGTCGTGGAGTTAAAATCTATCTTGAAAATGTTAACTGGAAACTAGCCACCCGTCGTTGAGTTGAGCTGAGCTGGATCCGTTTTGAATTGGCACTCGAGCCCGTCTGAAGTTGATTCTAAGATCTGCCGATTTTTTAATATGTCAAGTTGGTTTTGGGTGTAGCTCCTCACCACTGAGTTAAGCAACCACCATCGATTTTCGAAGGTGCTTTTGAATCGAGTATCCTTCGTCTTGAAGTTGAAACTTGAATATAAAGTTGCAAAAATTATGTATGCGAAAAAATGATAAATGTATGCAACATGAATTAGTTTTGTTTTATCTCCTGGATTGAGCCTTATTTTTGTCTGCTGGTTTTATCCTTGGAATCGGCCATGCCTCAGTTTCTTCTTGGGTTACTGACAATGTCGCAAGGGAGTGTTGCAAGTTCTATCTGGTCTCTCGGATTACTTGCTTTCAAGAATGTGAAATGCACCATTATTCTGGCATTGTTTGTTCATTCTTCAATAGAGGCAAAATGAGCTTCACCAGCTTTAAGGACCTTTCACATTTGAGACTGCCCTGTTTAAATGTTTTTCTCATTTCTTTTATTTTACGAAAAAAGATTTTATAAAGTATTTACCTTTAATTCAGACTTACAATCAAATCACATCATAAATAAAGAATATCAAAAGAATCAATAGCTTTTTAATGCTTTAAGAGTTATAGCTTTTTGACAAGTATCAAAATTGATGAGTTGGCTACAGGTTGCCTTTCTATTTTCTAAGGTCTCGGCCACCAAAATGTCATTTCTTTCTCGGTCATTTTGAACATTGCAACATGCCCCTATTTCTTAGCTTGGTATTTTAATCGGATGTGGACAAAATGACGCAACTAGCATAATGAATTACTAGACCTTCTATTTCAATTCTATGAAATCTTCTATTTGTTCAAGCTTTATAGACTCCTCTAACAAAGGTAGTACAGAAGTATTGGTCTAAAAATGAAATTCCTGAGTGCTCATGTGAAATTGACTATAACAGGTGTTCCTTAACTCCCTTAGTCCATTTTTACCGAAACTCCTTATTTGATTTAATTTGCCATTGTTTGGTTAGCTGAATTTTATCCATAAAGCCATGAGTTCAACCAATTGCTCTAGAGGGACAGCTCAAAATTATAATCACCTTTTTTAGTCTAATTAAAGGGTTCATCTCTTCACAATGTCTTCGACCTGACAATTACAGTGGAGTAAACACCGAATTACCAAGTATCCGAACAATGTCATGGTTTGAATATAATATATTCATAAAACCAGAGCTTTTGAGTTTCCTCTATAACCAATTGGTGGAATAGATCAGCTTTATGGTATACATGTATAATTATAATCTAGGTATACAGATCCAATTTCTTAAGATTGTCAAGAAGAACCTATTATAGGTGTTGTTGAAAGTAAAAAATTCCATCTTTAGAGTTCAATTTCCAAGCAACTGACATAAACTAAATTCACCTATGCGACTATTCCATCTGTAAATATCATGATCATTATTGAACGTCCTTAAAAAAAGTATAGTAATGTCATACGCAAGGGATGCCCCATGTTGTCCGCTCCTATGCATACCTAATACCAAGCCTCTTGTTCATTCCCTTATGAGAGGAGATGGCTATATCGATTATTGCAAGAGAATGGTATGGTGTTTGAGCGTATGTTCTAGGGTAAGGGCAAGGTCCTTGTTTTATCAAATTTTAATCATGTCATTTTGCCAAAGATCTATAACTCCAATCATTTATAGAGTTTTTTTAATTCATTTGATATTCAAAGAATTTCAAGTTGTACATTAGATTCAATGCTCGCCATATTTAATGTAGAATAAATTCATTTAAATATCCTTATAGAAAAACATAGAAAAGATGAAAAACAAATTCAAACAAAATACTGCAAATGGAATAAAATGACCTTCTTTCTTATTAGGATGCCTCTGAGTTGTTGAAGTCGATCCAATTCTTTTTACTCATCATTTGCACGATTCTCTTAAATGCGAAATAGTTCTCAATAGTGTGCCCTGGGATACCGCCATCATATCCGCAATGAGCATTCTCATACCACATGGGGTATGAGGGCTTTATGGGTTCCACCGGGTATGGTGACACTACGTGTGTATAAAAAAGTTGTTGATAAAGTTCTTCGTAGGACATGGGAATAAGATTGAAATGTTCCCTTTCCCTCATAGGTTCTCTTGAATCTTGTCTAGAAGTACCGGACGGTACAATTACAGTTGATTTTGGGTTAGAGATTGTAACACCTTTATTAGAGTTACAGGTGTTGACGTTGTTAATCTCTCTATCCCTCTTCTTCATAGGAGGTTTCTTAATAGCCTCCACTTCCTCAATCTTGCCTTGATTTATGACCATTTATACCATTTCTCCAGTCATGACTAAGTCAGAAAAATTTCCTGATGTGATTGCCACCAGGTGCTCGAAGTAAGGAGCCTTCAGTGTTTGCATGAAAAGCTTCATGGTTTCTTTCTCATCCAAAGGTGGATGAACTTGCACAGCTAAATCCCTCCATTTCTGTGCATATTATCTGAAACTTTCATTATGCTTATTCTCCATGCTTTGTAGCATAACTCGATCTAGCCTCATGTCATTGACATATTTGTATTGTTCCAGAAATATCTTGGCTAAATCCTTTCAAGTCTTGATACGGAGTCGACTTAGCTTATTGTACCACCGGATGGTTGAGCCCAACAAACTCTCTTGGAAGAAATGGATCAGGAGTTGGTCGTTTCCTACATACCCTATCATCTTTCGACAGAACATGGTAATGTGGGTTGACGGACAACTGTTCCCATCAAACTTTTCAAAATCTAGGGACTTAAATTTCAGAGAAAGAACCAAGTTTGGGACTAAATTGAGTTCTGCGGCATCGACTTCATAGTAGTCATGGTCTTCTTTAACCACCTTTATTTGGTCCTCTAATTGTTTTATTTTCTCCTCCATCTTCTTTGCCTTGTCCTCTTCGTCCAAATCCGGTATATGATAATCACCCGGATTATTCTCAGTGTTAGATACAGAAGTTTGTATCCTTACAGTAGACGAGACCTTCGCTTTTATAGAGGATGAGTCCCCTTGATGTTCTGGTAAAATTCTAGGTGAGATAACCAACTATGGGGTAGGAGGCATAGCTACCCCATCAGACGAACTGCCCCGGGTACATTTGCTTGATGTAAGCCAGCTAACTTGGCAATAATCTGATCGACCAAGGACTCTTGGCTCTTAGTGATCGTATCCAGAGTACTTTGATTATTTTGGCTTATCTTTTCTTCCAACTCTCGTTGCAACCTCAGCATGTTCTCTTCGAGCTAAGTAATTTTGGCTTCCATATTCTTCTTCTTTGAACGAGTGTTATGTGGATAAGTTGTGTCCAATGCTCGAGGGGATATCTCCAGTGTTTGTTCCCTTTTTTTGATGAGACATTTTTCTGTTAGTTAATGCAAATGTAAAGAAATGAAAATAACAAAATGCAAGATATGTTTAAATGCATGATGCATGAAATGTTCGAGGCATTGATCCAAAAACACGTATGTTATTATAAATAATCCTTATTGGGACAAAAGTGTTATTTCTTAAGAGACAAAAACCCCCTAAAGGTACATTCTGACTAAGTCTTCTAGACCCCGAACATCTTTTAACAGGTTGACTAGTTTTCTGCCTTCGTCTGTCACTGGTTGAATACCCTGTCGAACAAGTCTGACTTATCTAGCTAAACCGTGCAAGTGATGAGCCGCTTTCGGAAATGCCATTGGAACCCTCCATCGATAGGAGCTATCCGAAGTTTATTTGCTTGTTTCTTGAATTCGTCATTAATGGCCTCCAGTTTCAGCTATCGTTTTGCCATCTTATTCTTGTTGTCTTTGAAGGGACTCTCCAGGTCAATAACCTTTTTCTGATCTGCCCCTGTAACTTTTGTCAACTTAAAAAGTTAACTTTTGATGTGCTCGATGTAAATCTTGGTCCATTCTAAGTCTTTTACAATGCAACAGAGTGGTATACTCTTTGATTATGGGTACCACGTCTTCTTGATTGAATGTGACACATAATTGCCTTGCATATTGTCTTTCTTTTCTTTCTGAGTCTTTTTTGACCATAACCAGACCTCTACGTTTTTCACCTCTTGTATTATAACCCCTTTGTCCATTAATGCAAATTAATTATGTTAACAAACATGTTTTTTGTGGATCAACACCTCTTTTGAATGATGTAAATGATAAAAAATAAATAAAAGAAGAAAAAAATGAAAGGAAAAAAGTTAGTTAGATAAAGATAATAATCAAAATGATAATGAAAATAAAAAGTCTTAGCCCACATTGTATCTACCCAACATGCATTAATTCTTACCCATATATGCTTTCTACCCCGCATGCTAATTTTAAGCAAATCCTAACCGTATATTTTTCTAGTTCGTATGCTTTGAACAAAAAGTAAAATAGCAGATAATTCAAGCATCCTAGTTTTTAAAATGGAGTTTCGGGGTGGGCTCTAATTCCCTGTAGTCTCCCGGTTTAGGTTCTAAAGAATGTACCCGAGTTCTCTTTGGCGGTGCCCCCTTGGGCTTGCCAGACCCTTAGTCCTAAGCCCATTACAAGATTATGTGGACTAAGTTAAACTCGAGAGGATACATTTCCTTATGTCCACACGGAGAATAAATTCACATGAAGACATAAGGTATATGAATTATGAATGTTACTTGCTAGGCCCCGTACGGAGAATAAATTCTCACGAAGGCGTCACTTTCATCTCCACTTAAAAAGGGTTCAGAGCTCGGGTATAGAGCCAGAGATGAAAAATTTAAAAATCTGAAATCATTGAAAAAACGTTAGTACAACTATTTATTTGAAAAAAAGAATCAAAGATAAACAATATGAATCGAATAAATAAATTAAAATTTAAACTTGTTTTTTCACTTAAAAGACAACTGAAAATTAATTCTGGCCTGACTCACTTACCTATCCCCAACGGAGTCGCCAAGCTGTCGTAGCCGTCTTTTGGGTGGGCCTGGAATTGGGTTTTGACTTGAATAAAAACGTTAGAGTCTCCACCGATCATTTTAAAGAAATATTTAGGCTGATTAGACACCATCTTACCTAATTTGCGTTTTACCAGAAATATGTAAGGCTCGGGAGTCAGTTACAGTCAATGAGTGATTAGCACCCTTGAACTGCCTTTTCGGTACCATTTGATTTGTCGGTTGTCTTAATTACGAAAATTTAAATTTAAATTAGAATTTAAAAACTCGATTCAAATTACTTACCTTTGATCGATTAAAGTTGTCCCTAAAAAGGTCAAAATAAATATTAAATGATAAAATAAAAAATGTTAAAATAAATAGATAAAAAAAGTTAAATACCAACAATATTAAAAGTGAAAAGCAATAAAATAAAATAAAATAAAATAAAATAAAGAAAATACTAAGACAACAACAAAAATGATTAAACTAAAAGAATGTTAAATTTTAAAATAGAAAAAAAGGAAAAAATGTTAAAAGGAAGAAAAAATGATAAAAAATAAAATAAAAAATGACCGAATTAAATTAATTATATCTTTATGGCTTTGAATTAATATTAGAAAGTGATCTACCAAAGAAAACAAAAAGTTAGGGGATTAAATCGTGAAATATAACAAATATAAATGAAGGATTAAATTGAATAAATTGAAAATTTAGAGGCAAAATTAAAATAGGTGACTAAAATGAATTACACATCAAAAGTCCAGAGACTGCAAAAATAATTTAGCTATCTTATATTTGCACAAAGGTCCCTCAGCTATAAATAGCTAAAAATCGAAAAAAAAAAATTCATTTCATACTAAACCCTAAAAAAAACTTCTCTCTTTCCCCAAACTCTCCCAACAACCGACCTTATTCTCCGATGGAACCCAACTGCTGACCGCCATCCGGACACTACCTCTGGTGGCTGGAAAAAACCAAACTTCCCCCCAAAGCTTCCTCTCAACGTCTCAAACCCAAAACCAAAACCCAAACACCCAAAAAATATCCCTACCGTCGTATATCTTAAAAACAAAATCTCAGGTTTACCTTTTTCAACGAGCCTCTTCACCATCCGGCGACCGTTCTTCTCCCGAGCCAACACCGGTGTTAATCCTTGCTTTTTTCGATGATTGCTTTCCTTGTATGATTGTGTTGTGGTTTTATTTTTTTGTGGTTTGTTTTCAGTTTTTCGTATCCTTGGCTATTGTGTTGTTTTTTTTGGTATATTTGTTGGGTATTTGGCTTCGATCCTTGCTTGATGTTTGCTCATGTGTTGGTTATTCTGCTCCGGTTCCCGTTCTGTTTCGTGATCCTTGATGGCTCGGTGGGGGTATTTATATCCCCTCCATCGGTGGCCGTTTTCGATTATCGTGGTTACTGCTCGTTGTTGGCCAAGAATTTTAGGATGGGTCAATCCCGATTTACTTGGTTGAAAATCTCAGGGTCTCCACTCGCCGTTGAAACGCCCGTTGGGCACCTCTGGTGAAATCTGGCCCGTTAGATCAGAGGGCCAGATCTAATGACCCTCAATCAGTTGCGTCTTGGATAAGTTTTAAAACCCTAAACATATCTAGGGTCCCTTGTTTACCCGATTTACCCGCTGGGTATTCGGGCTTTACTCAATCTTGACCTACTGGGTCATACAGGCCCTGACTCCCTTATTAGACTTTTACTGGATCTGAAAGAAAAAAATTAAAATTAAATAAATAAGCAATAATATAAAAATAATAAATAATATAAATAATAATAAAAATAATATTATTTACAAATATATATATATATATATATATATATATATATTATTTATTTTCAAAATTTTTTCAAAAACTATATATTATATATATGTTTTCAAAAAATATTTTCAAAAACTATATATTATATATATGTTTTCAAAAATATTTTCCAAAGCTATATATTATATATATGTTTTCAAAATGTTTTAAAAAACTATATATGATATATTTTTAAAAATATTTTCAAAATTATATATTATATATATTTTCAAAAAAGTTTTCAAAACTATATAATATATATATTTTCAAAAATCATTTTCAAAACTATATGTTATATATATATTCAAAAAGGTTTTCAAAACTATATAATATATATTTTCAAAACTATATGATATATATTTTCAAAAACTATATTATATCATTATATATATAAAAAATAAACTCCAGATGAAAATGAGTGTCTACACAGTGAATGATTACGCTCAAAGCTATGATGGTGAGTATCCACTGGACAAGGATTCACTTGACGATTTTTAAGGAAGGAGAATCGGATGAGGTAAAAGATGACACAACCATAAGGAAGTCGTTTAGTTATGGTACTCTTGCACATGCAAATTATGTTGGGGGATCATCTTACTCCTGCAATGGAACCAGTGAGGATTGGGTGTACTACAGCCTGAGCCATCGGAAATCAGATGTAGGTTGCTCAAACTTTGAGGATTCCGCTGCATTTGTGTCAGAGTTATCCCTTCTGCAGACTTCAAAGCGCAGCATTTTGCCTTGGAGAAAAAGGAAGCTGAGTTTCAGGTCTCCTAAAGTGAAAGGGGAACCACTCCAATGGAGAAGAAGGTGGGGATGACATTGATTTTGACCGCCGTCAGCTTAGTTCTGATGAATCATTTGGGGTAAGAATAATTTCTTAATTTTTTTAGTTTAATTAACATTTAATCTTTCTGAACATCTTCCAATTGCTTAGATGAACATTTCTTTTTATCACGTGGTTTCCTCACAAATTCATGCATCTGTGAAGATGCTATTATTTCTGTATCAAATTGGGGATTCGGATATCTGTCATTAACATAACAGCTCATATCTTTATAATCTCGTCTAGTTTGAAAGGTTCCCTTTCTTCATTGACTTAAAATAATACATTTTGAAGGCCATAGTTGGGTTCTATGTTAAGAAATGATGTTTTATCAACTCCAATTGTTTGTTCCTGCACAACCTTTACTGGATTAATGTGCATTAGGATCTAAATAATATGTTCGTTTGTTTTGGCAGTGGCACAAAACTGACGAGGATTTATCAAATCGTTCATCAATTTCTGAATTCGGAGATGACAATTTTGCCATTGGCTTATGGGAACACAAAGAAGTGGTAAGCTGTGATGGACACTTGAAGCTTCAAGCCCAAGTCTTTTTTGCATCTATTGATCGACGGAGTGAACGAGCAGCTGGTGAAAGAGCATGTACGGCCCTTGTTGCTGTTATTGCTGATTGGTTTCAGAAAAACCGTGATTTGATGCCTATTAAGTCTCAATTTTATAGTTTGATTAGAGAAGGCTCATTGGAATGGAGGAACCAATGAAATCTACAGGGAGCAGTTCCCTGACAAGCACTTCGATCTCGAGACAGTTCTCCAAGCTAAAATACGTCCTCTTTCTGTAGTGCCAAAAAAAAACCTTTATCGGGTTTTTCCATCCTGAAGGTATTGACGAGGGAAGATTCGACTTTTTACATGGTGCAATGTCTTTCGATAACATCTGGGATGACATTAGTCATGCAGAATGTCCGAACAGTGCTGAACCAGAAGCTTATTATATCATCGATTCTTCGGGAGAGAGGCTTTACGAGGGATGCAATTAGGCTTACATCTTGAAATTTGATCGAGATACCGTAATGCACAAGCTGCCAAATGTTGCTCAATCATCAGATGATAAGTCGAATGGCAACCGGTAAATAATAGCAACCGAAGGAGGGTTCCATGGCAGAGGTTGTAGTTACCAAACCCGAGGAATTGGGCAAGAGCGAGGGTACCGAGGAGGTTGTTTGCAGAGGTAAGGAATCCTGCAAGGAGTACATAAAGAGCTTCTTGGATGCTATATACCTATTAGGGAACTTCAAGCAGATATCAAGAAAGGTTTGTGAGAAAGGAGACATAATAACCAGAAGATGAAGGAAGGTAAATGACAGTGAATGAACATGAGAAGCTGTGAAAGAGGCAACTCTGTTTACTAAATGTGAAGAAATGAATTACAAAATGCTTGAGTCTTTAACCCATTACAAACAACACTTATATAGCACAACTAAACCAAGTTTAACAACTTGATCTAATAAACTAACCAACCTTTAACAAACTCAGTTAGTTTTGACTAACTCAATATCAACTAATTACATTCTATTATATTATATTTCTAACATTCTTCCTGCTTCTTCTTCTTGATCTTGCTTCTTCGCCCTTCTTGAAATTCACCTTGTGATTTGAGAGTTGATTGAACAATGTTGCAAGCCTAGTGAGTTAGAACCATGAGCTAGAATTCATGTACATTGAACAATTTTTTTTTCGTTGAAAGAAGCTTTCTTCAGCTTCTCTTTTCTTCAAGAGTTTTTTCCCCTTGTTCTTCATCTTTACTGCCATTCTTCTTCACTTATTCGGTCAATCTTTTTATTGGAAGCAAGGTTGTTAAGCTTCAAGCTCCCGAGTGTAATATGAAGCTTCTCTTGAGCAAGAAAACACCCTATTTTGTCTGGTTAAGGAGAACATGTTGGTAATGCTCAATCCCACATAGTATTGGAAACACTATTGGGAATGGTATTTAAGGCTTGGCTTTCCCACTTCCTTGTTGAGTGATAGAGAACAAGGGGGACTCTCGCGCACCGCCGCCGTCGCCGTCTCATCTCGTCGTGGTCGTGGTCGTGGTCGTGGTCGTGGTAATACGTGTCTTCGACACGTCCGCGCGGATACTATCTTTTTAGAGAAAATTCTTGAGGAATTTCTCTTTGAAAGAAACAAATGGAAAATGTGAAAGATTTCAACTGATATTTATAGGCTGTTTAAATTTCAAATGATAACAACTAATTTATGAGTTATCAGAAATTAAACAGCTTTTTCCTAAATTAAATCAAAAACGTTAAGATGTATCTGGACTGATTTCCAGCTTTGTACAGTGGAGACAAGCTGTTAATATCAGGAGTTACAAGAATTATTTGATTTAATTCCAGGGGTTACATGATATAATTTCAGGAGTTATAACAACTGAATAATGATGCAATGAACCTGGACTATTTTTGAGTCAGGTTCATCTAGACGTTTCAGTTGTTACAAAAGAAGAGATTTAATCCTGAAATTTTATGGATGATATTAACCCTATTTCTAGCCTATAAATAGATAGCTATATTCAGCTTCTCAACTCACTCTCAAACATTATAGAAGGTGGTCCCAAAGAATCCTGATATTCTTCGAGCAGCTTGATCTTGACTATGTGCTGCTCAAGCCACCACCTACCATGCCGCCAACCCCAGCTGCTGGTAATGATGCAGATGTGGTCCTCAATGATGATGCCTTAGCAACTGCCACCTCCGCTCTCGCTATCTACGAGAAATACGAGAAAGATAACAAGACGGTGCGAGGACATCTGCTCAGCCACATGTCAAATAAACTATTTGATATGTTCCTTAGAGAAAGGAGTGTCAAGGCAATATGGGACACTCTCGACAAAAAGTATGGTGCGGACGATGTGGGCATCAAGAAGTATGTTGTTGGCAAATGGCTCAAATTCCAGATGACTGACGACAAGCCAATAATGGATCAAGTCCATGACTATGAGAACTTAGTTGCTGCCAACATCGCTGAAGGGATGCAAATGTGTGAGGTGCTTCAAGCCAATGTACTCATTGAGAAGCTGCCCAAGTCCTGGTCCGACTACCGCAACTCTCTTAAGCATAAGAAGAGAGACATTTCTCTTGAAGAACTTGTAGGCCATATGAAGATTGAAGAAGCCAACCGTTTAAAAGATAAGCTTACTAATTCTATGAGTAAATTATCTTTTAAAGCTAACTTGGTTGAGTCTAAATTTAAGAAGATCGTGAAACGTGGGAATCAAGACAAGAAGATGAAACCACAGAAGGCTACCAACTTCAAGAAGTCAGGAAAGGCCAAACCGGAAGGAAAGACGTTCAAGTGTTATATCTGCAGTTTACCCGGCCATAAAGCTTACCAATGCCAACACCGCTCAGACCGCCAGAATAACAACAAGCCACAGATGCACGTTGTAGAAGAAGATGATGAGATCATTGTTGCGGTGGTCTCAGAAGTTAATCTGGTGGAGAACAGTTCAGAATGGGTAGTTGACACTGGCGCTTCGAATCATTTCTGCGCAAGGAAAGAGTTTTTCACCGAGTTCGAGGATGGGAACACTGGTGAACGTGTGTACATGGAGAACTCTAGCAGTTCTGAAGTGCTAGGCAAAGGAAAGGTTTTACTCAAGCTGACTTCTGGTAAAACTCTGGCTTCAAATAATGTTATGTATGTACTTGCCTTGCGTAGAAATTTGATAAGTGGTGGGCTTCTGAATAAGGCAGGCATTAAGTTAGTTTTTGAGGCAGATAAACTTGTACTTTCCCGAAATGGTGATTTATGTGGGGAAAGGGTTTTTAAGCAATGGTTTATTTGTCATAGAAACTCAATTTAATGAAAATAAAGCTACCACTTCTGCTTATATTGTTGAATCCATTGATATGTGGCATGCTAGATTAGGACATGTGAATATTCATGCTTTAAAGAAATTAATGAATATGAATGTTCTGCCTAAACTAGACACAACTAGCTTTAACAAATGTGAGATTTGTGTAGAAGCTAAGCATACTAGACCTCACTTTAAGACTGTTTCTAATAGAAAGACTGATGATCTAGCAGATTTTAGAAACACTGAAAGTAAAGGAGGAAAACACTACTACATAACCTTTGTAGATGATTATTCAAGATATACAAAAGTTTATCTCCTAAGAACTAAAGATGAAGCTGAAAACTTCTTTTTTATTTATATGGCAGAAGTAGAAAATCAGTTAGATAGGAGAATCAAATGGGTTAGATCTGATAGAGGTGGTGAATATGGATCTAATTTCTTAAAAGATATTTGTGAAAAGAATGACATAATTCATGAAACTTCAGCCCCCTATTTTCCTCAACATAATGGTATAGCCGAAAGGAAAAATAGAACTTTAAAAGAGATGATGAATTCTTTACTAATAAGTTCAGGGTTATCTGATAACATGTGGGGGAAGCCATTCTATCGGCAACTCATATCTTAAACCGAGTTCCTCATAAGAAATTAGATTCTACCCCATATGAATTGTGGAAATGATACGCTCCTAATTTACAATACCTGAAAGTGTGGGGGGTGTCTGGACAAAGTGGGTTTTCCAGACTTTAAGAAGTCCACCATCGGACCTAAAACTGTTGATGCAGTGTTTATAGGGTATGCTACGAATAGTGCTGCATACAGATTCATGCTTTTACAAGATTATTCTATTTGTGAGTCAAGGGATGCTGTTTTCTTTGAAAATAATTTTCCTTTAAAGGAACTGAGAATGAATATTGAAACACAAATAGAATATATTCCATCCACTTCTTCTAGTAATCCTGCTAGGTCTTCTGAACAAATTGATTTCGAGCCTAGAAGAAGTAAAAGGCAAAGAGTTGAAACCTCTTTTGGACCAGACTTTATTACTTCCTTTATTTCTGAGATAAATGATTTAGACTCCATTTCAGATCCTATAGCTCAATTTTTTCTGTTTGATGAGGATCCTAAAACTTTTGAAGAAGCTATAAGATCTATCGATGCTAGTTTTTGGAAAAGTGTTGTTAGTGATGAACTAGAATCGATAATGTCTAATCATACTTGGGCATTAGTTGACTTGCCTAAGGGATTCAAACCAATCTCCAACAAATGGGTCTTCCGGAAGAAACTAAGGCCAGATTGTTTGATTCAGCGGTACAAGGCAAGGTTAGTCGTCAAAGGGTTCACTCAAAGGTTTGGTTTAGACTACTTTGATACATATTCTCCCATTACAAAAATCTCAACGATTCGTGCATTATTTGCACTAGCCTCTATTCATAAGTTGCAGATACATCAAATGGATGTTAAGACTGCTTTCTTGAATGGAGATCTAGATGAGGAGATTTACATGGAGCAGCCACTAGGTTTTGAAGCACCTGGTATGGAAGGCAAAGTCTGTAGACTCAAAAAGTCACTCTATGGACTTAAGCAGGCTCCTAAATAGTGGTATGAGAAATTTCATAAAACTATTCTTAGTTTTGATTTTGTTGTGAATGGTTCGGATGCTTGTGTGTATTCGAAGATGTTTGACACTGAATGTGTTATCATAAGTCTTTATGTTGATGACATGTTGATTTTCAGTTATAACATTGAGTCCACTAACAAAGTTAAAAATTTCTTGTCCACTAAGTTTGAGATGACAGATTTGGGAGAAGTAGATGTAATCTTAGGAGTCAAAGTTACCAAAACTGAGAAGGGATTTTCTTTATGTCAAGCACATTATATAGAGAAAGTGCTAAAGAAATTTGACAGTTTTGATGTCGTCCCTGTTCGAACTCCTTATGACCCTAGCATACATCTAGTTAAGAATAAAGGAAGTAGTGTTTCCCAAACTGAATATGCTAAGTTAATCGGAAGCTTAATGTTCTTAATGAACTATACTCGGCCTGATATTGCTTATATGTGTGTAGACTGAGTAGATATACTCATAATCCTAGTGGTGAGCACTGGATTGCTCTTAAACGCTTACTGAAGTATCTTAAGGGTACTTTGGATTGGAAACTTGAGTTTGTTGCCTTTCCTGCGGTACTGGAAGGATATTGTGATGTCAACTGGGTTTCTGATAATGATGAGGTAAGCTCTATGAGTGGGTATGTTTTTACTTTGGGTGGAGCAGTAATCTCGTGGAAATCATCAAAGAAGACTTGTATTGCTCGTTCTACTATGGAGTCAGAGTTTATAGCTCTTGACCTAACTGGGCAAGAAGCTGAGTGGCTCAAAAGTTTGTTAGCAGATATTCTACTGTGGGGAAGACCGACTCCTCCAGTTTCATTATTGTGTGATTCACAAGCTACGATATGTGTGGCTATGAACCAAGCTTACAATGGTAAGAAAAGACACATTCATATAAGACATGAGTCAGTGAGACACTTAATAAAGAATGGAGTGCTCTCTTTAGAGTATGTGAAGTCGGAAAGGAACCTAGCAGATCCACTTACCAAAGGGTTAAGTCGGAAGCTGGTCCTAGATTCGTAGAGGGGGATGGGTCTAAAGCCCATTGATTGAGGAATTCATGGTGGATACCCAACTTAGTTATCTAAGTTCCATGTGGTCAAACGAAACCATAGAAAGACTCATAGTGCACATTCCTACTGCCTATCCCTATGATGAATAATGTGCATGCCCAGGATGAGCTTAATTGTTCTTAATAAATTCATAGCCCAGGCTTTGGGTGGTCTTAGTGAGAAAGACTTGATGAATTTACCAATTTTGGCTGAATATCTATTCTTAATAAGTTCATAACCCAGAGTGAGTGGGTAGGAAATGATGAACTTACCTACAGAAAGGTTTAGTTTGTTAAACTCTTAATAAATTCAAATCCAAGTATTTGGATGGTTCTAGTGAGAAAAACTTATTGAATTTATCGATAAATGAGGTTGAATATTTATTCTTAATGACTTCTTAGCCCATAGTTTGGGTGGTTCATTAACAATGAACTTGAAGAAAGTCACCATACCCTTTGTGAGGTTGAGCTATTATAAAAGCTCTTAATTATTTCATATCCCTTTTTAAAGGGTGGTTTATGTTGAGATAAACTTGATGAAATAACCTATGTAAGTAAGAAGGGTTAGCCGCCTTCTATGAAAAATATTGGGCCTTTTTTCTAGCACACTTACTAGAATCCTGAGGTAAGATGGCCAAATATATACTTTGTATATATATATCTTACACATCGAGGACTCAGGTGGATGAAGGGGTTAGTTGTGTGTTATGAGTTTACCCTGATCTTAGAAAGTTCCAGACTAGTTTCACTTATCTAAGAGAAGGATTGCTCATCATCACTATGTACTAGTTCCAGATACGTTTACTAATGCTTAAGCAACTAATCTCGCTATTGCTCTTCTGGAAAGTTTGTTTTCGAGTTTCAAAAGATTTCTTTTGCATTAGTGGGGGAATGTTGGTATTGCTCAATCCTACATAGTATTGGAAACATTATTAGGAATGGTATTTAAGGCTTGGCTTTCCCACTTCCTTGTTGAGTGATAGAGAACAAGGGGGACTCTCGCGCACCGCCGCTACCGTCGTCCATCTCGTCTCGGCTCGGCTCGGCTCGGCTCGTGGTCGTGGTCGTGGTAATACGTGTCTTCGACATGTCCGCGCGGATACTATCTTTTTAGAGAAAATTCTTGAGGAATTTCTCTTTGAAAGAAATAAATGGAAAATGTGAAAGATTTCAACTGATATTTATAGGCTATTGAGGGCTGTTTAAATTTCAAATGATAACAGTTGATTTATGAGTTATCAGAAATTAAATAGCTTTTTCCTAAATTAAATTAAAAAACGTTAAAATGTATCTGGACTGATTTCCAGCTTTGTACAGAGGAGACAAGTTGTTAATATCAGGAGTTACAGGAGTTATTTGATTTAATTCCAGGGGTTACATGATATAATTTCAGGAGTTATAACAGCTAAATAATGATGCAATGAACCTGGACTATTTTTGAGTCAGGTTCGTCTAGACGTTTTAGCTGTTACAAAAGAAGAGATTTAATCCTAAAATTTTATGGACGATATTAACCCTATTTCTAGCCTATAAATAGATAGCTATATTTAACTTCTCAACTCACTCTCAAACATTCACAATTCACTTACAAAAGTGTTTTCTACAGTTCTCTCTGTGAGTTCTCTCTGAGTGCTTTCCAATCAGAAGAGCAATACCACCAGCAGTCTACTCCGGTTTCGGGTGTACGGAATTCGGAGCGACCGTGTTAACCTCGGGGGACGGTCCTCCTACTGCAGCGATTACACACATCGGGGCAAATTCATTTCTAAGGCAGTGGTTTTTGCCACGACACGGTTTACGAATTTATTCCTTTTAATTACTGTTTATATTTCCAGTCAGTGCTAACGGTGTAGTTTTGCAGTTCATATATCCAACAGAACAAGGTTGTTAAACACTTGACTTTCAAGTTCCATGTCAAACTTTGGAGAAAAAATAACAGTCAATGTAGAAACTAAAATGTCAATAGCTGAGCAAAGCAACATCGTACCAATGGCCATTATTCAACATCAACTTACAACACTAGTTTCCAACCAGCAATGCAACACATAACAAAACTTGTCCTTAACGACAACAAAGAATTGGACTCATAGTAACATCACTGAAGCATTTAGTCGAACACATTGGAGGCATGCACACCAAAAAAAACTGCAAATTCTTTGTCACTTAAAAAACCAAACACTAGAGGATCAATTGAACCGTTCAACATGAATGATTATTCAGCAAGCTCAATTGAAGCATAGAAGTGCAGAACAACCAGGAATTAAAGTGACGTATAGCAAGTGGGAAACTATAACAACACCAACCATTGGCAAACAATTGATGAAACCACACTATGAAGAATGAAAATCAGATATTAATCAAGCCAGAAAACTAAGAACACATCACCATTCACACTCATCAAAAGATGAATTTCAACGGTCAAACTGATTCAGATTCGAAACTGCCGACAGAAAAATCGATGTCAAGGAAGAAGAAAGTAGCTCGTTGATGCAGGAGTGACACTTAATGATCGAAACAACAACACTATCAATGACGGTGGAATAACAATCTCACTGTGGCAGCAACGGTGTGAGAGAAAGGAGTCTGATCGTTAATCGATGGTGCAACAGCAGAAAAAATGGTGTCATGATCTTTTTAGCGAATGATACCATGTGAGAAAGGAGACATAATAACCAGAAGATGAAGGAAGGTAAATGACAGTGAATGAAGATGAGGAGTTGTGAAAGAGGCAACTCTGTTTACTAAATGTGAAGAAATGAATTACAAAATGCTTGTCTTTAACCTATTACAAACAACACTTATATAGCACCACTAAACCAAGTTTAACAACTTGATCTAACAAACTAACCAACCTTTAACAAACTCAGTTAGTTTTGACTAACTCAATACCAACTAATTACATTCTATTATATTAAATTTCTAACAGGGTTTAATGGCATCGACGTCGCTACATCACCGACTACAGATTGAATTCCACTACAACAAGTTCTTGCAACCATTACAGGAGACTTCTACTGTTCAAACCACAACCACCTTGCCACTCTCAGATGTTCAATTCTCTGAAGTTGTTGCTTAGGAGTTACTGTCAATTCTAGGAGAGACTGTGATTACTCTAACTTGTTCTTTTTTATTTATTTTTTGCTGTGAGAATCTATGATGTGAATTGGGTTTAACAAATATGAACCAATTTGATCCTTTTGTTGGCTTTATCCCTAGTTTGCTGGAAATAGAACGTTAACCTTTTGTGATATTTTGGAGACAATTAAATTTCCTTTTTCCCATATGATTAACCTGTTAATTATGGGTGAGAATTTGATCGAGTAGAGTTCAAAAGATTTGAACTATTTTTTGACAAGTTGTGTTTTATAACCTAACAGGTAAGTATCGACAAAATAAGATTTTGACTTATTATTGTCAACATTTTAGCTTCGTTGGGTTGACTTTTAGGCCAAAGCATGTAACCCTTAGAACAAAATTCCGCATAGGGAAAAACAATGATGGGCGTGCATGCCTTCTTTATTTCAATGTTTTGCCACCAAAAAAAGGCTAACTAAAATGGTACGCTACAATTTTTAAATTTATTTTTCTTTGAAATTGGAACTGAAGAAAAAATCAGATAAAATTGAGGGATTAAATTAAAAAATAGAAAATATGTTACCAAAAAGATGAATTGAAAGTAAATAGGTATTCTATGATGGTTTAAGAGCATATGGTTCAAAATTGGTAAAAATTGACTTAAAATGAAGGTGGAATTGAAGGAATAAGAAGTCATGGACCAAATCTCAAATATGTGAAAATACTCATAAATTTTTTTGGTTTTACGAGTTACTCAAAATTTTAAAAATTCAACTCGACTAAGGACCCAAAGGCCAAACCCAAAACTGAAGACAAATCTAAATTATAACTGAAACAACCTTAAATTTTCCAATCTTCATTCCAAACACCCAAAACTGAAGACTAAGGACCCAAAGGCCAAACCCTAAATGCCTAGACTAACCCTGACTTTTCAGTTTCTCATCCATCGACGGCGTTATTAACTCAGAATACCCCTCATTTCCAACTAAACTCCTTTATATTTTAATCGAACCCTTAAACTAAACCCCAAATCCACATACAAGACTCAACCTAAGCGTAAGAGTCCCTTGACTCGACTTCCTTCCCTGGCGTTCATCTTCGGTGACTACCGGGCTTCGATGGGAAGACTCAACCCAAAAGGTATACTTAAATGACTCTCCCCTTTTTTATTCTTATACTTTGTCCGGACGAAAAACGAAAAAAAAAGCCTCTTAAAATGAGATTAAAGAAAAACCTTGAAATGTTTTTCTAATGGGGGAAGAGATCCCTTTACATCTTTTGTGTGGGGGGTTTTTATAACCCGTATTACAAATAAAAACAAAATTGCATTCTTTTTGTTGCTTTGCATGTGAACTTACTAATGAGACGAGTGTTCGATGCCCTGTCATCCTGCCACCAACCGAGAAAAATCATGGGGAGGGGACCACATCATTCATGGCTATTATGGTAAGGGGATACTCACGTAGGAAGCTGAGAGGGCATGCGACGACACTGAAGGCTTGTTCCATTAGGGTTTCCCAATGTTGCAAATGTTTAAGTCCATTTGAGCCACTTAGAGTATGGGTGATATGTTATAAATGGGTTATCGATTTGGATTGTGTAATGGGTTTGGATTTATGGGTTGTGATTAATATGCTATGGGTTAATGTTGTATGAAATGGGTATTGTAATCGTCGGTTAAAAATGGACTTTGGACAATCGAATAATTTATTTTGAATTTGATTTAATGCTTTGGTATTTGGGAAAAGGTTTTAATTTGAGCTTTAAATTCCAACATGATCACCCAACCTAAGTAACCCAATTAAGCAAAGTCATGCCACTAATGTTATCAATGCCACTTGGATCAATGTACAAACATACAATTGATCTTCAATCACCTTTGACTCGATTTGAGTTGTCTGGGTAAAATTAGGATATTACAAGGACTATTAGTCACCGAGGCAACAAAGCAAAGAAGTAAAAAAAAAAAAAGGAAACAAAATGACAAAATAAAAACTTTTACGTGTTTCATTTCTTTGAAGGAATAGAAATAATGTAGCGATTACGAACGAGGTGAATAGACCTCTATTTATAGTTAAGTTCCTCTAGATCCAATGGTCAAGAACTCAAGATTAAATTACATCGACGTTTAAGGTTGAACCTCATCTAACAAACTTCTTATCTTATTTTGTCTAAAGAATTCAAATTCAAATAAAATACTATCCCAACATGATCCTTTAATTTAAGTAATTATCTTAAATTAAATGGGATATATTTCATCCTCCAATGATCAGGCGAAGTCTAGTGACCTAAGCAAGCACGATATTGCACACAAAACCTTCTGCAGACTTTTGCACACATGCCGCTGACTATAGACAGTAACATTCTCCCCCATCGAATCTAGCAAGGCTCTAGTCGCTCCATTATAACAATATTAGAGTTAATCACGTTGGATACTCCTCGTCTTCTCGTGTGGAAATGACATCTTGTTGTTGTGCAATCTCGACTACTTTTCCACGAACTAACTTGACCACCATAACGACTAGATCGAATGCAAACACTCACCATGCTTGACTATAATTGTAAGTTAGCTCGATCACAAGTGTCCTCGATTCACTTTGATACCATTTGTCACAATGCTAGAATTTGGACAGTTGATTCATGCGACCTTAAATGCTTTCTCGGTTAAATGGGCGTATAAGTAGCCCTCACCACGTCCTTGTGAAACTTTAACTTACCAAGCGACAAACAAACACTCCTGATTCGATCAATATATGGAAGTGCAAACACTGTTAGGGCTATCTAAGCCACCAAGAGAAGCAACCAAGCACAAAAAAAAAAAAACAAAGATTTCAAATTACATGGATGTTTTATACTAAGTTTGAACCCATGCTCCTTACCACTATAGAATATATATATATATATATATATATATAATTTCAATTCATTTTTCTACTGAAATGTACTCTCTTTTTTCAATTTAATCACTTAATTTTGCATTTTACTCAATTTAATCTTTTGACTATAATTGTTTACAAATTCTTTTTTCACATAAATTCTTTCTTCACATTTTCTTTGACTCCTTTATACTCCCATCAATATTTTATCCTCAAAATACCCTTCTTTGAAATATAATATTATAATATATATTTTATAATTTTAGATTGTATATGATATATTAAATAACATTATACTATGATACCATAATATTGTAAATAATTACCATTAAATTTGTATAGAAACTCGAACATCTCGACTCTACCAGACTCGAAATTCTTATACTTAACTCGAAAAAATTTTAAGTTAGGTTCAAATCATAAAATACGACTCGTCAACTTGAATAATCAAAATTTTTCTAATCAACTTGACTCGACTCGATCGAATTCTCACCCCTAATTTATATTTTAAGTAGGGATAGGCACAAGTCTGGTTTGGGTCGGGTTTCAGTCAACCTGACCCGACCCAAAAATTTTACACCCTCCACCCGACTCGAATATGACCTGACTTTTTGAGATAAAATCCGAACCTGAACCGACACAAAATAATACATTTATTAAAAAATATTATTGTTATTCAATAAAAAAATAGGGATTTAATTGAAAAAAATAACATATAGAGGGACATTATTATAATTATCCCTAAATATATAAAGTAAAATTATATTTTTTTAGGGTCGGGTCGATTATTTTTTTCCCTAAATTCGAACTCGACTTGACCCGAACACAACCTCTAAAATACCCGACCTGAATCTAATTTTCTTTTAAAAAAAAACCCACCCAATCGGGTTGGTCAGATTAGAACCCGTCGGGTTCGGGTGCCATTTCCCTCCTTAATTTTAAGTCATTCCTTAAATCTAAATCTCGTTTTCTAATCCAAATTGGGTCCAAAATATACTCGAAAGAGCTCAACTTGACCCAAATTAACATTTTAAGTTTTCTTTTTTAATTTTAGGTTAAATTCTAAATTTTATCACTTAATTTTATTTTAAATATTAACATTTAAAGATTTTAATCTAATCAATTAACTTTAATATTATTTTTGTTTTAATCACTTAAACATTAAATTAAAAACAACAAAATGCTGTGGCCAATTTTTCACTGATGTAGGATCGTAGACTGTTTGATGATGTAAAAGCCACGTGTATTTTATATTTTTCTCTACTCGAGCCATTGAAACTGGGGCTTAAACCGTCAGCATTTCATTTTACTGGCCACAGTTAGAAACCGGGGATTTCAACCAGATTTGATTCATTTGAAGGATGATCGCAAGCCTTTAAAACAAATATATTCGGCTTTTGTTTCGCACTAAAAATTTGTCATTTTGGTAAAATATATAAGCGATTATATGATAATACCTCGTTACTTTCTTAATATTTTTACTATTAAAAATTATAAAATGACCACTCTATTATAAAATATTATTTTGTTAAATCATCTAACTATTAAAAATAACAAAATGACTATTTAACTATTAAAAGTAATAAAATGAAGCCTTTAAAGAAACTGGCTCTGCTAATATTCTAGGAAAATGGACCAAACTCGTTTGAGCAGTGTTTGGAGGAGGAGAAAAAAGAAGAATAAGAAGAAGAAGGAGGAGGTTAACATAAGTTAAGTGTCATATTAGCAAAAACTAATGGGAGGTAACGACAGAGACCTTACTAAAAAAGAATTAAAAGTTTGATGACTGTATTGTAAGTTTCAAAAGTTAAGGGACCAAAGTGCAAGCACTCTAAATGTTCAGGGACTATTTATATACTTTACCCTATTAATAATAATAATAATAAGAATAAGAATAAGAATAATTATAATGCTAATGTTACATTCCATTCATCTTATTCCAAATGTAATTAAAGTTTGGGTAAACTACAAAGTTGATCACTTTTGTTTCATTTTTTAACTCTATGATCACTCGATCTAGAAACATCAATATGTGGTTACTTTTGTTGAATTTTAATTAAGACGTGGTTGTTGAAATGTTAGCTGCTGTGAGTTGGATGATGTGACACATTAGTTAAAAGGTTTAATTTTTATTTTAACCCTTAAACTTGAGATAAATTACTAATTATATGTTTTTTCGTAAACCCAAAATAATTCAGGGATAAAATATCAATTTACCCTTTCTTTCCATATGTTTACAACAAACCTGAAACCTCCATGCTTCACCCCCTTCCACAACAGCGACGAGGATGTTCACACCAGTTGGGTTTGGTTCGCAAGACTTCGGGGAGCACATGGATGGTGACAGTGAGACCTCACAGTGACTGGATCGGCCGAAATTTGTTGATAACAGTGCGATAGATTTGAGTTCTCCGACGAGTTTTCCACGTCGAACGAAAGTGGCTCACGGGACATTCTCAACGGGGTTTTGATCGCTGTGATCAGGCGCTCACGATGACATCGGCGGTGGCAGTCACTGGAACCCGAACAATGGTGGGGGATCAATGGAATTGTGAAGGGATTAAAATGAAATTTGGGGGTTTGATTTAAGGGATTTTCCATTTCTGATTTGGGAATAAAACATATGGGAAAAGGGGGTTAATTGTTTTTTTATCCTCATATTATTTTGGATTTACAAAAAGACCCATAACTAGTAATTTATCTCAAGTTTAAGGGCTCAAATAAAAATTAAATCTTTTTACTAAAGTGTCACATCATCCAACTCACGTCAGCTAACATTTGAGTAAAAAATTCTTAATTAAAACTAAACAAAAGTGACCACGCATTGATGTTTCTGGATCGAGTGACTATAGGTTTACAAAAATGAAACAAAAGTGACCAACTCTGTAGTTTACCCTTAAAGTTTTAAAACTTCCTACCCACCCACCCGATTCCTTCCCCCCAACTAGTTCAGTAGATCCACCCAAAAACAAATAATTTGAAAAGCTATGTCGAAATCGGTGCTTTACTTTTTTCCCTCCTGGTGACGTTGCTGCTGGTGGAATCAAGCGACGACACGAACCGCGCCTACTTCCCTTGCTCGGACACGAGAGTCCAAGTATCGGATGGGTTCACTTTTGGGATCGCTTTCGCACCAAGGACATCGTTCTTCTTCAACAGCACGCTTTCGCGCCTACTTTTGCGATCGCCGGCTCTCGCTTTCGAGCTCCGGATCTCGCCTGGCTCTCTTTAGACCTAAAGTTGATGAGATCTCTCTCCTCACTATCAACACATCATCTTTTCGTCCGGTCAGCTCTCTCTATTATTCTAAGATAATTTCTTTATTTTTTTATTATAAAATTTCGGGGATGATGGAATCCGAGTATTCATGGTTAGAATTAATGTAATTTGTGAGTTTACTTCGATATTTAAGGTCCCGTTTTTGTGCTTGCTTATTGCGCAAAAGCAAATGCGATTAGAGAAAAATCATAGTTGACTAAAACTGAGAAAACGATTGAAGTAAAACGGGTTTAAATCACACTTATTGAAAATAAATTATGCTTGTTGCAAGTAGTAAAAGGGACAACAAAATAGTGCCTAGTCAAATTTATTCTTAACAAGTCAAATCCAATAATTCGGAGCATTACCTTTATTGGGAAGCTATGTTGCACGGGTACGGCAACCCAATGCGGTTTCAAGTACCCAATAGGTCCTCGAGATGGATACGGGACGAGTCCAAATTGGGTAGTACCAGGGTACTTCTGGATTGAGATGTCTTCCTACGAATGAAGTAAATGTCTCAATTGGATCTCGAAAATTCAAGATATGCCCGTTTTAACAAAGATAATGCAAGCAGAAAAGTGAATATGGGTCTAATATGTGATTTTATAGTAAATTTTGGAAATTGTTGTTTCACGTATCCGTCCCCGTATACTTGTCGATGCAACATAGTTGGGAAGTCACAGATTTGTAATTCTATCACTTGAATATGATATAATGTCTGAAAGCTTTGAAATTTTCAGGACTCAGTTGGTGGTTATATGGTTGCATTTGCTGGTCGAAAATATGCAGCAAGGTCCTGCCTGCTTTTGTTGCAAACGGAACTTACACTGTAACAAGCTTCACTCTTGTAAGGAGCAAAGCAGAAACATTTTTCTTTTCTATGTTACAGGGTTTTCAAATTGGTTAATGTCTTCAGAAACTGATGGTGGTTTCGTTTATGCAGGTGCTTGAGTTTAAGAAAGGCAGGCTGCAAAACTTGTTTTGGCAAAGGGATGGTTGTGCACAATGTTCGGGGAAATCAAATTTTGTGTGCCTAAACAAACAAGATTGTGCAATTAATACAAACAACTGCAGAAGCCGTGTAGGTTCTGTCGATTGCAGCATTGGTATACAGCTAGCATTTTCCGGAACAGATAAGCACTCTGCCCTGAACTCATGGTATGAAGTAGAGAACCTTCGGCAGTACTCACTGTTCGGCCTTTATTCTAATCTCAGAGATTCTCTCACTAGCCAATATAACAAGAACTTTTGACGGTGCTTTTGATAGTTAGGCATTTTCTCTTAGTTATTCGTAAGCTGTAATTATTTTTCCTCGTGCTTTTCAATTGATGTTATGTCTACATCTATCATTGCCTCTATTCCTTTTGGGTGAAACTGCTGCTCTTACAGTTTGAAGAGAGTTATGTGGGTATATTATGTACAATTGTGTTTTCTTTTTGTTTGTAATTACAAATCTAATTCATATGGATGCTTTGTTCTTCATGCTATCTAGCTTTTAGCTTTTGATATTGTTAATGTTAGCTAACTTCTTGAAAGATTTTCTCATTTGGTTGGATTTTGATGTTCTGTTTGTTATTAACTGATCTTGCAATTAGCCTATGTGAAGTCGCTCTTTTCACAAAGCTAGCATTACCTTTTTGTTTTATCTGTATCTGTTTTCTCTCTTGTTCAATGCGACATTTTCCATAGGTTTCATCCTTTTATATGAGCAGCTGTAGGCGTTGGTCTCTCTTCTTGTCAGCTTATTTTTCATCATTCATTTTTTTCATTCCTTTTCTCCCAACCATTGGAATATCGATATCCGAAGTGTACTTTTCGTTCATAGTCATAAAGTGCTGCGAGTATTTCTTAAATATTGCAGATCATGTGGGTAACATTATTTGTCAATTTCATTTTTCTTCTAAATGATTTGGTGAAAATCCCAAAATCATTACAGTGTGTTTTTTCTTTCTATCTAATTCTCGCTGAAGTTAAATTATCAAGTTTCACCCCCGGGTCTCCTTCATATCTGCAATTCAATGTAAGTGGTAATAAATACTAATAGCACCAGCAGTATTGTACGTTCTGGGAGAATACAAGCAGTAGTATTTTACATCCCAGGACAATTCAAAGACCTCTAGTTTACATTGTACGAGAATACAAGCACAACTGGTATTTTACATTCTAGGAATGCAAAAGTTAGTATTTTACAGGGCCGGAGAACAGAAGCAATGGTGGTATTTTACATCCTAGGAGAAGAGAACAAAAGGGAACTTTGCATAATTACTCATTCATCTCACCTGGTTAAAGCTTTGTCTCTCTCATTCTCTTTAGTTTTGTTTTGCAACTGTGTTTTAAAGCTCTATAAAAATCTCAAGAAATCTATGGTTGTGGGTTCTCTCTCTTGCATTGAAGTTGGTTCCAGAGTCAATCCCAAGTTCAAGTCTAGACTGGGTGTTTCAATATTGTAGCTCCGTATATCTTGAGTATTGCTGTGGAAAGTTGGTGTTCGCTTCTTGTCAATGCTGGATCTAGTTGCAGCAGTCGAACCCCTTGTTGTAGTTGGTTCCAGGGTCAATTCTAAACTCAAACTCAGTCTAGGCCTTTTTGTCATGTATCCTGATGTATCTTGGGAAGTGCTATGGGTGGTTGTTATTTTCTCCTCCTCGATCCTAGACGTTGTAGTTGCAGTGGTTTGACCTAGTTCATGGTTTACGACATCTGCGGAATGATCCTCAAAAGGATGGAAGATAGCTGGTGATTCACTGGAACTGTTGTGGCTGGTTGAACCCTTGTTTCCATCAAGGTTTTGGTCCATAAAAGGAGACCAACGAGCTTCATAAGGACTGGTACATTTCTTCACTTTAATTCTATGCTGCATCGAACCTGTTTCATCTTGCTCTTTGTAGATGATCACTCTGTCACCCACACAGCTCCTTGCTTCGAGCAAATAGAATCCATTCTTTGATGAGAACAGGCTTAGGATGTTTTGGCCGATCCAAGTCGTCTCTGATATTACGAATAGAGCAGCAAAGGCTCCAACGACATCAGCTCTCATCTTTGACATCAAAATCCACCCGAGGATTGCCTTCTAAACTTGGCCTTGGCCTCGGGAAACCTTCCATTTTGTAGTACTTCATTGGAACTGCACATCTCCTGCAGATATCCGTCTCGCTGAGCATCTTCGAGAATATTATCATTTCTAAAGAGCTATCATAGAATTCACTGCAAGGCTGCTTCTTGAATTAGAAAGACGCAGTAACTACAATATTTATAGAATTTGGATGGCCATAATAAACAGGTACTGTTGTAGTAGCGCGAGTGAAGCTGGGCATTTCTTTACGACCAAACCATAGCGATAACATATGAAGAGTAATTTTTATCACAAACACTCGACAGAGATTGGTTTTCAGTCGATTCTCCCCCGTGGACTGGCGCGCGCACCCATCACTGGCGTTATTTTCTGATTTATACCCACTTCACACTATTATAAACCTACCTATTGAACGACTTTAGTAGTTAAATAGAGTGTCAATTATTTTATAGGTTTTGGATCTAAACAATTATATCTACAGTGTATGTGCGTTGTCTATCGTTAAAAAAGATTCTGAACAAATATTTACTATATAATCATTTTATACTATTAGAAAAAATAAACTTACTATACTCTGAAAACAGTGTCAATATTTCCCTGGGTAACGTGCATTGGCGCGCGTGTCGTGTTGTAAGAATTTCAGATCGCTTGTTTCTTTTATATTTCTACTTTTTTAGTTTAGGTCACACAAAAGAGAAGTGGGGTTTTTCTTTTGGGTCGTGCGGCTTTTCAGTGAATAGCGTCTGGATCAGTAGAGTAATGGTGCCGCATCAACCTTCAGTTAATGGCGCGGTTTGCACTGCCTTTCTAACGCTCGTTGCAGCATTATAGTTGGTCAACTCAACACCAATAAGTGCAGATTTTGGAGATAATATGATTTTAATAGAATATATATATATATATATATATATATATGGACATTATATAATCATTTAATACAATTTTGTGTTCTTTTTTTTATCTCTCTTAATAGTTTAATTACATTGTGGTCTTTTCATTATTATTGACTTGATTGATTTCGCTAGACGATTTAATTTAAAAACCAATTAAACTTATATGTTTACAGAAGTTGGCTACTCTTCTGCACATGGATCCTATTGAATCCAGTTAGAGATTAGATGTTTACGCATTAAAAAAGAAGCTTCGGATAAAATCTACAAAATGTCTCTTTTGTTTCGTTTTCCCTTTATTTTGATCCCTCAACTTTAAAAAATTATATGTATTAATTTTAATTTTTAACAATTTATACAACTTTAAGAATTATATACATATATTGTATAATTCTAATATATATATATATATATATATATATAAAGACTTGTAAATTTTATTTTAAATGCTCAAGTGTCATTTTGTCCTTATTGTGAACTCAAATTAGTAGTTTGTTCATACTTTTGAATTGCATTAATTTTGTCGTTTATCCGACATTTAATTTTATAGTTCTTTTATGACGGTCAACTATGTTGACACGACGATGATGTAAAAAACGATAAGGTTTTTTTGTGATTAATGGATTGGTGGACACTCTTTTCCCTATATAGGACCCCAACCTTGTGTTGGTAGAAAGGATTTTTAATGAGATCAGTTTTTTAAATAAATTATTTTCTAGTCAAGTTCAATGATATACTTAATTTCATTAATAGTTAGAGGATTTATTTAATCTTTAAATAAAAATTCAGAATATAGGAAATTATTAAAAATTTAAAATTTTAATTAAAAGTATTTCCCATTACTAGGACGGAGGCAACCCAACTTTATCGGCTAGTATTAGAATGAATATATAGAGGAGCAGAGGCATCTTGACACCATCAGCCAATTAGATGAGACAACTCAGTTTGTGACAATGCACTACAACTATTGAAGAGACATCTTCACACTTTAAGAAAATTCCACAAGTGTGACAGAGACATCTTTGCTTTGATAGAGGCGAATAGTTGAAATATCTTTGGGTAGGGAAAAAGACATTTCGACACTTGTTAAGTGTAATACCCTAAACCGGTTAGACCCGATGATCCGTGGATTACAATGTTACATGGGACTACCGAAATAGTGACCCAAAAAATTTCTTTTAAAACTACTTGTAAATCTATGAAATTTAGACATCCATAATGTAATATAAAAACATAGTAATAAACTGGGTTTACAAATAATGGGGAGCTCCCAAAATACATCCACAAAAATAATACAAAATATTGAGTTCCAAAAAAGAGTTACGACTGAAAACATAATAGGGTCCATAACAGTACATGCCCTCTAAAGATGACTCAAGACGTATTCTAAAAGATCTCTGGAAATATGAATTTGCTGCACTAGAATATCTGTTGATGATAGCTCCCCATGATCTGCTTCCTAAGAACCTGCGCACAGAAACACATTCCGAACACTGATCTTACGAGCTCAGTGCCTCACGAAAAACTATACTATACTATATGCATTCACTAAATGAAATGACAAGTGGAACAAGTCTGAGTATACAACTACTAGGCTGTTAATATGTGGTTAGCATCATGGTGAAACTAAGGGATTCTGCATCTCGGAGCTCACACACCCCTCTAGCACTGCCGAAGCACCATCGGGTACTCTTGGGTGAGAATCAAAATTCTGTATTAGAAACGTACACCCACCGACTTACTCCGTTGAGTCTTGGGGCATCTGGCACCAGTCGGCTACTGTAGTGATGTGGCACTGAATTGGATCAATTGATTGTCGTATTTTTGCTAAAAGGAACTCGGGGGTCCTTATTGTTTCCCGAGCGTCAAACAAGGCTAGTTTTATGTAAACCTAGCTATTTCTGTTTCTACTGTTATGATATTAATTATTGTTCTCGCTTGAAGTCTTAGTTGAGGATATACTGAAGTGTTGGGGTACCTTAAGTCAAATTCCCTTAAAAACTAGCATTTTTGTCCAAAATAGACTAAAAATAATGATACTAGCCCAAAAGTATCTTGAAAAGTTTCGATACTTTATGTAAGTATCGATACTTTAAAGTAGTCTGTAATGCTCACTTTCGATACTTTCTGGGAGTTTTGAAACTACGACCTAAAGTATCAATACTCTTGAAAGAGTATCGATACTCTTGCCTAGAAACTCATGATTTTTCGCAAGAAGAAGAACAAGTTTTGATACTATCCCTCTAGTATCGAAACTCAACCTGCAGAGAGCATAAAATATGTGCAAAAACTCCAATTCTACTATCCCAAAGACCCTAGTGAGGTCCCCATACATTATTAATGTTTTATGAAGATACAGAGGAGCATAAACATGGCTTTAAACATGTTTATAACTCTAAAACATGAAATTTACCATGAGAATGCTTCAAGCTTTTGTAACCTACTACATTTCATCTAAATGACTTACATATGGTATAGTTGAGTCAAGAGTGAGTTACCTTAGATGCTAAACTGCTGAAAACACTCAATGCTAAACCAATAGTAATTTTTTTCCTTTCTTTTTGTTATGGAGTTCTCTTTAACTTCCGTCACTATAAGATAATCAAATGCATTGATTATTAAATGATTTTAGGGGTTAAAGAGGGTTTAAAAACACTTCTTAAGACTAGAAATATTTAAAAAATAGGTTGGAACCATCTAATTTCTTAAACCCTTCTAAAACCCGTTCTTGAAAATTATGGTGAAATAAGTGGTTTGAGATCTTGAACCAAAGCTTGAGATGCAAGAGTTATGATTCTTACATTTAGAAAACTGATTAGGGATTGAAAAATGAAAATTTTCACACCATTACCTTGCAAGGGAAGAGAAAAACGGAAAGAAGAAGATATGATGAAGACAAGGAATGAAGAAAAGGATGAAGTTTTCTCAAACATTGATATCACCCAGTTTTAATGATATTCAGCTTTATTTTGAACAAGGGTAAAAATACTTCCTTGGTACATCCAATTCTGACTACAGATTAAAAGCACCCTTTTTATTCACTTTGGACCAAATCCAAGCCCAATGTCACTTGTTTTTGGCTTTAAGCTTCCAACAAACTAGATATTTAATCCAAGGCATATATCGGGTTAGCCCAAAACTCCTAACTTGGGATCTGGGGCATTATAACTCTCCCCTTCTAAAATGAAATTTCATCCTCGAAATTTATCTGAGTAGAAGAGGTGGGGGTACAGATGTTGCATGTCCTCCTCTATTTCCCATATTGCTTCCTCGACGCCATGGTTTCTCCATAGCAGTTTCACCAAAGGAATCCTCTTGTTCCTTAACTTCTTCACTTCGCTCACCAAGATTATGATTGGTTCCTTTAAATAGATCATATCTGAGCTGACCTCAATTTGTTCTAAGGTACGACGTGTGAAGGATCGGAGCGGTAGAGCTTAGATACATGAAACACATTGTGAATCCATTCCAACTTTAGTGGTAAAGCTAATCTTTAAGACACTGGTCCAATTCTCCCAAGAACCTTGTAAGGTCCTATGAAACGAGGAGTCAACTTGCCCTTATGCTTGAAGCGGAGCACATTCTTCCAAGGGGAAACCTTGAGGAATACCTTGTCCCCAACTACAAGCTCGAGGTCCTTACGCTTCAAATTTGTGTAAGAAATCTGTCTGTCTGAAGCTTTTTTGAGTCGATTGAGAATAAATAGAACCTTTTCCTCGGTCTATTTGATTAAGTCTGGACCTACAATCTTACCCTCACTAAGCTCAGTCTAACAAAGCATAGTCCTAAACTTATGCACATATAAGACCTCGTACGAAGCCATCTGAATGCTTGACTAGAAATTGTTGTTGTAGGCAAACTCTGCTAATGGCAAGTGGTCCTCCCAACTACCCTCTAGATCAATGATAGTATACCTGAGCATGTCCTTAAGAATCTGGATAACTCATTCTGATTGACCATCTGTCTGAGGATGGAAAGATATGCTGAAGTGTAGTCAGGTGCCTAGGGACTCATGAAGAGCTTCCCAGAAGCGAGAAGTGAAATGAGGATCACTTTCTGAAATGATGGAAATCGATACACTATGCAACCTCACTATCTCACGGATATACAATTAAGCTAACCTCTCTAAGGTATAATCCATCCTAACTGGGAGGAAGTGAGCTTATTGTTTAGGAGGTCTACTATGACCCAAATTACGTCATGTCTCTGTTTGGTCATTGGTAACTTGGTTACAATGTCCATGGTTACCTTGTCCTATTTCCACTGAGGAATCTAAATGGGTTGAAGAAAACTTGAGGGAACCTGGTGTTTCTCCTTAACCTATTGACACACTAGACATCTCACTACGAATGCATACACTTCTCTTTTCATGCCCAACTAATAGAACAATCTGTGAAGCTTCTGGTACATCTTATTACTGCCTGGGTGAATGGAGAGTGGACTACATTGTGCTTCGTAGAGAATATTACTGTGTAAATGAGCGTCTATGGGTACACATAACTGACCCCTAAAGTATAAAACTTCTCCATCGCGAAGCTTAAAACTTGGGGCCACGCCCTAACGAACCTACTCGATCCGAGATTTCAACCGATCATATGAACTCTGTAACCTCTTAACTTCCCCTACTAAATCTAGTCTAACTCGTAGCTTGGCTAATAATCAACCATCACTGGATAAACTCAAACATGCTAGGAGGGCTCACAACTCAGTCATTGACTTCATGCTTAAGGCGTTTGCTACCACATTTGCCTTTCCTGGATGATAATCTATTACGCTGTCATATTCCTTAAACAACTCAACCCATATACGTTGTCTGAGGTTCAACTCTTTATGAGTGAGAAGATACTTGAGGCTCTTATGATCGGTGAAGAAATGACACTTCTCGCCAAAAAGGTAGTGTTGCCAAATATTCAGGGAAAATACCTCTGCTACTAGCTCCAGATCATGGGTAAGGTAATTACGCTCGTGAGGCTTAAGATGAATGGACACGTAAGCTACAACTTTACCTTATTGCATTAAGACATATCCAAGTCCATTCAAAGAAACATCGCTGAAAATTGTGAAGTCCTTACCCGACTCTGGTTGGGTCAACATTGGCCTTGGGTCAAGATGATCTTTAACTGCTCGACGCTCTTCTATCGCTCTTCATCCCAAAAAAAGAACTCCCTTCTGAAGCAATTTAGTTAACGTGGCTACTATCATCGAGAATCCATGAACAAGCAAACGACATCACCCAACTAACTCGTGTAAATTGAGTATCTTTGACACATTCTTAGGGGGCTCCAACTTAACTATAGCCCAAATTTTCCAAGGGTCGACTCTGATGTCGTTGTATGAAACGACATGACCCAAAAATGTTACATCCAATAGCCAAAACTCGCACTACTCAAATTTGGCATACAACTATCTATCTCTGAGGGTAAGGAGAACAATACAGAGATGCTGATCATGCTCGTCCTCTGATCGGGAGTACAACACCACGAACTAGTCCAAGAATGGTGAAAGACGCGATTCATTAGGTCCATGAATGCCACTAACGAGTTGGTGAGTCCAAACGGCATAACTAAGAACTCATAATGATCATACCTCGTTTTGAAAGTTATCTTCGACATATCCTCATCCTTGACTTTCAACTGATAGTAGCCTGATCGCAGATCAATCTTTGAGAAGACAAATATCCCTCTGAGCTGGCCAAAGAGGTCTTCATCATGGGGAGTGGGCAACGGTTCTTGATGAATAAGACCGACGCTCCCTAAGGAGAGATGTTTATAGTCGATGCACAACCTCATTGATCCATCTTTCTTCTAAACGAATAAAACCGATGCTCCCAAAGATATATGTTCGGTAAAATAAAACCCTTCTCTAGTAGCTCCTAAATCTGAGCTTTTAACTCATTTAGTTCATTCGATGTCATACGATAGGGATCAATTAACACCGAGGTTGAACCTGACATTATTTCAATGTCAAATTCCAATTCACGCTCGGGTGGAAAACTTGATAACCCTTTTGGGAACATATCAGGGAAATCTTGCACTTCTCGGATATCCTTTAGTGTGGGTAATGAGATTCGGGTGTCGACTACATGAGCCAAGAAGGTCTCACACCCAGTGTCGATCATCCTTTCGGCTTGCAAAATTGATACAATCCTCTGGCGGGATCTCTCGCTGGTCATCACTAACTTGGTTCCATCGACTACTTTAAGCTTAAACGTCTAGATTTTCACCTCAAACTAGCATTGTGTTTGGTTAGCCAATCCATCCCTAAGATCAAGTCAAACTCCCTGAAGGGTAACTCCATCAAGTCCACTGAAAAAATCTGATCCTGGATTCTCAGTGGATAACGTATGAAGTTTTTTCCACAAGGACATCTAAACCTAGTGGGCTCAAGACTCGCACACCTATCTTTAGGTCCTATGCTGGAATTTCTATTTCTTGAACTAGGTTAGAGAAAATGTAAGAATGGGTGGAACTGAGGTATATTAATGCGATAAATGGAAGGGAGAAGACTGTAAATGTATATGAAATCATATTTGGCGCATCAACCTCCTCTTTGGCTTGCACCGCATACTGTTTAGCCCCATGACTCTAAGTCGACCCCAGTCTCAGATCTACCCATCCCATGACTCTGTCTCCTAGACACAACGCTACCTCCTCTAGCTATCCCTCGACCTCTCTGCACTGATGTTGTTGATCGTTGAGTCACTGCTGATGTTGCGTCCTGAGCTCATGGGTAGTCTCTAGTGAAATGACCCATGAAGCCGCAACTGTACCAACCTCCATAGCCCAACTGGCATGTCCCCGAGTGTCTCTTCCCATACCTAGAACATGTCTCTTCCCAACTAAAGCAATCTCTAGTCATCTCACTAGAAACATTCCTAGACGCAATGTTGTAGTAATGTATACTGTTTGCTTTTAATTATATGGCTTCTTAAATCACAATATTGACAGACATGGTTAAGAAGCTATAAAAGCAGGGGAATGTAAGAGCTGAAAGATGCAACAAATCTATCTTGTGTCTATTTTTGTGACAATCATATTTTTAAAAAATGCCTCAAAATCTCGATTCCATGTATTTTATAAGAAGATACAATTGGTATGACAATGCCTACATCTATGAGAATACCTACAATCTGAATTTCGAGAATCATTTTGATCTATCATGGGGAATTCAGAATGTAGCCTACTATAATGAGGCGTTGTAATCATATTTCGAGAATATAAAACCACAACATCAGTTGATGTAACAATATGAGAAATAATAACTAATGTCATGACATCAACAAATGTATCATCAAGCAATGCAACTATAACAATGAATAAACCATCAGAGTTATCATGAGCAAATTTTTAACCAAGATTCAACATCTTTATCACTTGATTCTCTACTGATGGAGCACATTCAAAGTTAGACAACATCACTGAAAGCATTAGAGAATCAAGTTGGACAGTTGACCAATGCATTGAATGTCGAACAGTAAGGAGCATTTCCAAGTGAAACTGAAGTTACTTGTATCTGCTGTCACAACGAGAAATAGACTCCAACTTGGGAAGAATGATAAGAACAAAAAGAAAGAGGATGATGAGAGGCTTATGTAGCAAGTTAAAGGTAAGAAGTTGGAGGTGAATATTGAGACACATGTTTTAGATATCATAACAAAGTATATAGGACAGTGCAGTAATTCTAATATATTGCCACCAGCAATGCCAACAACAATACCACCTACGATGCCACCAAAATTACTGCAACAACCTAAAGGAAGGTCACCACCTCTATTTCTTCAATGATTCCAATACACCAAGGAGGACCAACAATTTAAGAAGTCCTTTGATGTGTTGAAGTAATTAAGGATCAACATCCCATTGATTAATGCCTTGGAACAAATGCCAAACTATGCCAAGTTCATGAAAGAAGTGCTTTCCAAGAAACGTAGCATTGACGAAGTTTGAAACCATTGCACTCACTGAAGGGTGTATCACCATGGACACGAGAAAATTGCCACCAAATTTGAAGGATCCAAGGAGATTTACTATCCCTTACACTATTGGCAATCAATTTATTGCCATAACAATGTGTGATTTAGGTTCGAGCATTAATGTTATGCCTTTGTCTATTTTTAGGAAATTTGGGATTGAATCAACATCCACTACTGCTACGTTACAATTTACTGATCAATCTACTGAACATCTCGAAGGTAAAATAGACAATATGATAGTACAAGTGGACAAATTTATTTATCCAACATACTTTATTATCTTGAACCGTGCTGCCGACAAAGATGTGCCAATAATATTGGGCAAACTTTTCCTTGTTATATCATGAACATTGATTGATGTCCAAAAAGGGGAAATTACAATGCAGTCAAATGACCAACATCTTACATTCAATATTTTGCAATGCGATGACGATGCTGAATACTATGCTGTGGGCATTTTTGAGGGAACAAAGCAATAACATTTGGATGAATGTTGGAGCATGTTTAACGTGCAAAGAAGGAAACACTATGGTGGCAATATACCATAAAGTGTTGTTTCAATTTGGTTCTATGAACTCAAGCCCGATTAATTTAACTTTTTATTTTATTTTATTTTATTTGTATTATTTTTATTTTATTTTATTTTCTTTTCAGGTTATGTTTCCATATTGATCATCATACTATCAGTCAACACATGTTGCCTTTGCTTTACAGCATCAACGAGAATTACAGATAGTCATTACTTCTGTATCATCTGCTAGTAAGAAGAAAGTATAGCTGAAAGAGAAGACATCAACAAAGAAGACCCACCCAAATTTGCCCAGCCCAAGAAAGACTCGCTAGGGGAGTATTGCTTCCCTTCTCCCATTTACTTTTATTCACATTTTTAGTGTTTTCTTGTTGTTTGCTTTGAGGATAATGCACATCCTAGGTTTTAGGGTGTGTTATCCATTTATGTTGTTTATATTGTGTTTTTCATTTATGTTGTTCTTATTTGCATTTTTCATATGACATTTCATATGACATTTGTTTGTTTGAAGTGTGCATTGATGTTTATATTGTTTAGAGCATTTAGGATATTGCATATATAATGCTATATGTATAATATTGCTAGATTAATAAATTGTTTATGAATTTTTTGATGATGCTTGATGATGAACAATTAACTGTGAAATTTCATGGGAATGTTTTAGATATTTGTTAGGATTGAAATCCTTTAGATATTTGTTAGGATTGGGATCCATAGAAAATGTTTTACACTATAGGTGTATGAATTCAATACTTAGAGAAATTCAAAATTTTTGAACATTAAATATTATATATTTATTAGATGTTGTAGCAATTTTTGAAAAAAAGAAGAGAAAAAGAAAAAAGAAAAAGAAAAAGAAAAAGAAAAAATATATTTAGTGAATAAGTTGGAAAAGCTGGTAATAGCTCCAACATTTTAGGAAAAAAGTTGGAATGCTCCAACATAGTTTTATGAAATCGAATAAGTTGGAATCTCCAACATTAGCTTTAGGATGATTGCCACAACATTGAAGATCATTAATCGAGTAGAAATTGTTTTTTCTAATTTAGCAAAGTATTGACTTGATACTTCTAATTTTGATAAGTTGACATTACATTCCCTAATTAGAGATCATTTGATGATATCACTTTTGTGGCAGTAATAAAAAAATTGAGAGCTAAAAAAAAGAAAATAAAAAAATTGATTTGGTTTGGTAGCATTATTCTGCAACATTATTATTTAGAAGTAGTTGAATTTCATGCATGTTTTTGCTTGAGAACAAGCAAACACTTAGGTGTAAGGGTGTGATAACTCTCGAAAAGAGTTATCTTCTTATTAGCTTTTTCATCTAAGTTAAGCTTGAACTTTAGTATCATTAGCGTCATATTAGGATCATTTTTATATTTTTTTATTATTTGCATCATGGGGAGTGAGTTTATGGAATTTGGGTTGATTTTAATGTTTTATGCTTCAAATTGGTACTCTGATGTTGTAACATTGCTTAAAGATGCAGGGGATGCTGAGCGGATACTGTAGTAACTGCTGACTCAACAGAGAGTTATTGAATTTTGTGGATTTGGATAGCTGTCCAATACGGTTGTAGAATGACTGAAAAATATAGGAAAACTCATATTTTTTCTTATTGGAGGATGCTTTGACTTGTTGGGCTTATAAATAGGGTTTCCCTTCACACTTCTGAGACTTCTTATTCAACCTTTCTTCATCTCTATTTTATTTTATTATCTCCACTGGCCATGGAGATCTGAAACCACCGAGGAATGTAGTAGCAATCGAAGCAGTAACGCCGACGTAGCAACGGTGACCATTTTGAGTTCAAGCTTCTTAATGTCTTTACTTCAAAGAGGGAAGAAACTTTTTTTAGTTTGAATGTTTTAATTTTTATGGTGTTGTTTTGATTTGAACATAAGGTGTTTGATGAAATGTTTGATTTATGATTTTTGCTTGAAACAATATTTTTATTTGTTGGTGATTTATGCAATATTTTTAGAAATAAAAATATTTTTATGTATTTGATTTTGATGATTTTTAGAGATGGAAAATTTTGAGTTTGCATGCTACTTACGTAAAACATCTGTAATACCCCAAATATTGGTTCGGTGACCATAATGAAAGGATTTAATATGTGGAGGATTTAATTGAATAAATGGTAAAGTACAAGAAATGATTTAGAAAATTGTGTTTGAGACTTATTAATAAGAATGGAAGAATGGAGGAGTAATTTAGTCATTTAGAGGGAATAAATTTAATATTCATTTAATTGGATTATTTAACTAAGTGAATAGGGGAATAAGGGGATAAGTTATGTTGGTTATCTCCTCCTCTTCTTCTTCTTCACGTCTCGAGCCCTCCATAGCTAAGGTAAGAATTTATCAATGTTGTTTTTTTTCCCATTTTGGTTTGGTTTTAAAACCTTAAGTAATATAGAGGCTTAAGGAAAGTATCGATACCATGGATTCCAGAATGCAGAAATAGTATCGATATTGAAGAGAGTATCGGTGCCATAGTATAGAAGTACCGATACTATAATAGAGGTACCGATACTATTGAGTTTGGAAATTTTTGATAGGGTGAATCTTAATAGAAATTGAATATAATAGTACATTTGAGTATTATTAAAGAATAAATGTTAGAAAGTATAATAACATATGTATGGTATGTGTAAATAATGGATGTTTGTGTAGATTGTCACCAAACTCCAGAGCCCATCAAGAAAAAGGGCAAGAATAAAGTTGTTGAATAGTCTGACATCATTGCAGCATACTAGTGAGGCATACCAGGTGAGTGCATTATTATGTACATTAAGAGTTATAGGTGCATGTGGTTAAATGCTTATGTTGCATTGTTATATCAGTACTGTGTACTATCGGCAATAAGTGTGCAACCCACATAATTCATAATAAGTTTATGAACGACCGTATCGACACTTATGAACGACTGTATCGACACTAAGTGTGCAACCCACATAATTCATAATAAGTTTATGAACGACCGTATCGACACTAAGTGTGTAACCCACAAAATTTATAATACGTTTTTGAACGACCACATCGGCACTAGGTGTGCAACCCACGAAATTCATAATAAGTTTATGAATGACCGTATTGGCACTAAGTGTGCAACCCAAAAAATTCAAAATAAGTTTATGAACGACTGAATCGACACTAAGGTGGTGTTTGTTTTTGCAGAGGTAAAAGGTCTACAGTCTGCGGACCACATCTGCAGCAGAAGAGGTGGACCAAAAGTCTGCAGTCTGCAAGAAGAAGACTGTTTGTTTTTTAACGTCTGCAGACTGCTAAAATGAACTGAAATATAAATAAACTGATTTTTTAAACTTAAAAGAGTTTTGCAATACTGAGATTTAAATAATTTTAGTTTTACAATACTGAAATTTAAATAATCCATACAACTACAATAATAAATTATTTAAAATAAATCAATCCATATTTTAAAATAAATTAATCCATACTAATAAATTATTTAAAATAAATCAATCCATACAACTACAATAATAAATCAATCCATATTTTAAAATAAATCAATCCATACTAATAAATTATTTAAAATAAACCAATCCATATTTTAAAATAAATTAATCCATACTAATAAATTATTTAAAATAAATCAATCCATACACCTACAATAATAAATCAATCCATATTTTAAAATAAATCAATCCATACTAATAAATTATTTAAAATAAACCAATCCATATTTTAAAATAAATCAATCTATACAACTATGATAATAAATCAATCCATATTTTAAAATAAATCAATCCATACTAATAAATTGTTTAAAATAAATCAATCCATATTTTAAAATAAATCAATCCATACTAATAAATTATTTAAAATAAATCAATCCATATTTTAAAATAAATCAATCCATACTAATAAATTATTTAAAATAAATTATTTTAAAATAAATCAATCCATATTTTATAATAATTTATTTTAAAATAAATTATTTTTTAAAAAATAACCTTATTAAATTATTTAAAATTATTTTAATAAATAACAATATTTTATAATTGTTCTTGAAGAGGTTTGAAGACCTTTGAAGATATAAAACCATGTCTGCACCAAGAAGAGCTCGCACAGACGTTATAAGAGCTTTTGTCTTCTAAAAAATAAACGGTCTGTGAAGCCTAATGTATGCGCGTGGTCTGCGCGACGCAGACATAAGAGGTTTAAAGAGTTGGAACAGTGAAAACAAACACAGGCTAAGTGTACAACCCACGATATTCATAATAAGTTTATGAACGATCGTATCGGCACGAAGTGTGCAACCCATGAAATTTAAAAGGAGCTTATGAATAATCATATTGACACTACGCATGTATTTCACAGAACTTCTAATGATTTGAAATAATTAATTCAAATATTGATAGTTACGATATACTTATGTATTGATTTCACCTCATTATTGTTATTACCTCACTAAGTAAATACTTAGCGTGTGTTGATTTCACGCGTAGGTTTTAGCGATTGGAGTAAGGAGTGCATCTGACATTGTCATTCAAGGGTCGCATCATCAGTAACTATACAAAAACTATGTCCACTTTTGATGTTGTTAGCTGACATGTAATAAATTTATTATAATGCTCTGAAAAGTATTTTGATCTATGATGATATAAAATTTTTAAAGATGTTCGAACCTTTAAGATCTATTTACATATTATAAGTAAATGAATGATTTAGTTTATTAAATTAAAACGTTTTATGATTTGAAACAAAATTTTTTCTTGTTTTCTTTAAAAGCAGAATGTTTCGAAAGTTATTTGGCATCCGTGTCTCGTGTATGGAAATATATACGGGAAATGAGTGTTATATTTATTGGTATCAGAGTTATAGGTTTAGCCGATTCTCGGCCGAAATCGGGTGTATTTTACTATAAAAAGGGTTTACATGCCACTAAGATGTCAAGGTTATTGATTGGTAAAGTTAGAATATGATTGATGTCACTCCTTACTAACTTGAGTGTGATCATTATGTATGTTCTATTTGATGTCAGATTCTACGAATTCGCGGAGAGTGACGGGTCAAGAAATTAGAGAAGGGTCGGGAAGCGAGTGTATGAAGCTAATAATGAGCACCCTATTTCGTTTAAAAATGCTAGTGCACTGGTACATCAGGGTTTGCCAGTGCGAGAGTAACTCGGGTATGTAGAAAATGCCTGATAAAGATTCAAGGGGTTGTGTTCCCAACAAACTTGATGGAGTTGCCCTTTGATGAGTTTGAAATCATTTTGGGCATGGATTGGTTGTCTCTACATCATGGATGGGTTGATTTTCGCCAGAAGCGATTATTTTTGAAGGATGCCGAAGGCTCAGAATATCAACCATGACTGCAAAGAAAATGATTTCAAAAGGGTGTATAGATTTTCTAGCTAACGTGATAGAAACTAGAGTCGCGAAAGAGAAGTTAAATGATATTCCAACGGTTAGAGAGTTTCTATTTTTTTGGAAGAATTACCGGGTTTACCTCTAGATCGTGAGGTGGAATTTAAGATTGAGGTTTAATCGGGTACTAAACCTGTTTCGATGGCTCCATATCGAATGGCTCCAACAGAGTTAAGATAATTAAAAGCCCAATTGCAAGGCTACTTGATAAGGGATTTATCAGACCCAATAAAGAATAGGTATCCTCTTCCAAGGATTGATGATCTGATCGATCAACTAAAAGGCATAGTAGTGTTCTCTAAGATAGACCTGAGGTCGGGGTACCATCAATTAAAGATTAAAGAGGATGATATTTCAAAAACAACTTTTCGGACTCGATATGGACATTACGAATTTGTGGTAATACCATTCGGATTGACTAATGCTCCTGTAACATTTATGGATTTGATGAATTGATTATTCCAACCTTATATGGATCAATTTGTGGTGGTATTTATCGATGATATTTTTCTATATTCAAAGTCAAGAGAGGAGCACGATGCTCATCTTTGGGTGGTTCTTCATACTCTTCGAGAGAAGAAGCTGTATGGAAAATTATCCAAGTGTGAATTCTAGTTAGCTGAGGTTTCTTTCCTTGGCCATATAGTCTCTGCAGAAGGAATAAGATTAGATCCCAAAAAGATTCAAGCTATATGGATTGGCAACCCCCAAAGAATGTGTCGGAAGTCCAAAGTTTCTTGGGGCTTGCTGGTTATTATAAACGATTTGTGAAGAACCTTTCAATGTTGGTTTTGTTGCTAACTAAGTTTCTACGGAAAGATGTGCCTTTTGTTTGTTTGGGGAAATGTCAAGGAAGTTTTGAAATGTTAAAGAAAATTGTAACAGAGGCGCCAGTGCTGGTACAGCCAGAGTCGGGTAAAGACTACATCGCTTTTAGTGATGCATCCCATAATGGATTGGGATGTGTGCTGATGCAAGATAGAAAAGTTGTGGCTTATGCCTCAAGAAAGCTGAAGAATCAGAAGATAAATTACCCGACACATGATTTGAAATTAGCAGCGATAGTGTTTGTATTCAAAATTTGGCGTCATTATTTGTATGGTGAGCAGTGCCATATTTATACGGATCACAAGAGTTTAAAGTACTTGTTGACTAAAAAAGAACTGAATTTGAGACAGAGAAGATGGATCGAGCTTTTAAAAGATTATGATTTGATCATTGATTATCATCCCGGGAAGGCTAATGTGGTAGCGGATACACTTAGCTGAAAGACTTTTGCCACTCTATAGGATTTAGATGCGCATATATCTTTTAAGGAAGATGGCGCCTTGATTACTGAGCTTAAGTTAAAACCAATGCTGTTGGATCATGTAAAAGAACTACAATGTCAAGATGTAAAATGATTGGCAAGAATTGCACAAGTAGAAAATGGGGAGGCTAAAGACTTTGAAATGAGGATTGATGGATGTTTATATTATCATAGAAGACTTTGCATCCAGGCAGGAATAAAATGTATCAGGATTTAAAGAGTCGTTATTGGTGACCTGGCATGAAAAGGTTGTATCAGAGTTTATTGCAAAATGTCTGACATGTTAGCAAGTAAAAGTTGAACATCAAGTACCTTCCAGATTGCTGCAACCGATATCCATTCCAGAGTGGAAGTGGGAACGAGTTACAATGGATTTTGTTTTGGGTCTACCTTTGTCACCCGGTAAAAAGGACTCAATATGGGTAATTGTAGATATATTGACCAAGATAACTCACTTTATTCCAGTTCGGATGGATTACTCGATGGATAAATATGTGGAATTATATATAAAAGAGATAGTTCGGCTGCATGGAGTGCATATATCGATAGTGTCCGATCGAGACCCAAGGTTTACCTCAATCTTTTGGAAGTCCTTGCATGAGGCATTGGGTACTCGATTGAATTACAGTACAACATTTCATCCACAGACAGATGGGTAGTTAGAACAAACTATTCAGGTATTGGAGGATATGATAAGGGCATGTGTGATTGAGTTCAAGGGATCATGGGAAAGGTATTTGCCTTTAGCAGAATTTGCCTATAACAACATTTACCAATCGGGTATTAAGATGGCTCCGTATGAAGCCTTGTATGGGAGGAAGTGAAGAACACCCTTAAATTGGTTTGAGCTAAAAGATCGAGACCTAGTTGGCTTGGATTTGATGAAAGAAATGTAAGAAAAAATGAAAATTATCTAGGATAATCTTAAGATGGCCTCCGATCGACAAAAGTGTTATGCGGATTTGAAAAGGAAAGAGATTGAATTTCAAGTGGGAGACAAGGTGTTTCTGAAAGTATCACCCTGGAAGAAAGTATTGTAGTTTGGGCGCAAAGGAAAGCCGAGTCCGAGATTCATTGGACCTTATGAGATTTTAAAGAGGGTTGGACCAGTTACTTATTAGTTACTTTTGCCTCATGATATGGATAAAATCCACAATGTTTTTCATGTGTCAATGCTCAGAAGGAATCGATCAGATCCATCCTATATTATCACACCAGTGGAAATAGAGATTCGACCAAATCTTACTTACAAGGAAGAACCAGTGCGAATCTTGGCTTGAGAAAGCAAAGAACTGTATAACAAGAAGATTTCTCTAGTTAAAGTACTTTGGAAAAATCATAAAGTCAATGAAGCTACATGGGAAAGAGAGGAGGACACGAGGAAGTAATTTCCACACCTCTTCGTATCATGTACTTCTTAAAATTCAAGGACGAATTTTCTTAAGGGGGAGAATCGTAATACCCCAAATATTGGGTCGATGACCATAATGAAAGGATTTAAAATGTGGAGGATTTAATTGAATAAATGGTAAAGTACAAGAAATGATTTAGGAAATTATGTTTGAGACTTATTAATAAGATTGGAAGAATAGATGGGCAATTTAGTCATTTAAAGGGAATAAATTTAATAATCATTTAATTTGGTTATTTAAATAAGTGAATTGGAGAAAAAGGCGATAAGTTCTGTTTGTTATCTCATCATCTTCTTCTTCACGTCCCGAGCCCTCCATAGTTAAGGTAAGAATTCATTAATGTTGGTTTTTCCTTTCGTTTTGGTTTGGTTTTGAAACCTTAAGTAATATAGAGGCTTAAGGAAGGTATATATACCATGGATTCCAGAATGCAAAAGTGATATCGATACTGAAGGGAGTATCGGTACCATAGTATAGATGTATCGATACCATAGTAGATGTACCGATACTATTGAGTTTGGAAATGTTTGATAGGGTGAATCTTAGTAGAAATTGAATATAATAGTACATTTGAGTATTATTAAAGTATAAATGTTAGAAAGTATACTAACAAATGTATGATATGTGTAAATAATGGATGTTTGTGTAGATTATAACCAAACTCAAGAGCTCAACAAGAAAAAGGGCAAGGATAAAGTTACTGGATAGTCTGACATCATTGCAGCATACTAGTGAGACATACCAGGTGAGTGCATTTTTTATGTACATTAAGAGTTATAGGCGCATGTGGTTAAATGCATATGTTGCATTTTTATATCAATACTATGTGTACTATCTGCACTAAGTGTGCAACCCACGAAATTTATAATAAGTTTATGAATAACCGCATTGGCACTAAGTGTGTAACCCACATAATTTATAATAAGTTTATGAACTACCGTATCGACACTAAGTGTGCAACCCACAAAATTCATAATAAGTTTATGAACAACCGTATCGGAACTAAGTGTGCAACCCATGGGATTGATAATAAGTTTATGAACGACCGTATCGATACTAAGTGTGCAACCCACGAAATTCATAATAAGTTTATGAATGACCATATCGACACTAACTATGCAACCAACATAATTCATAATAAGTTTATGAACGACAGTATCAACAATACGTTTGTAACCCACATAATTCATAATAAGTTTATGAATCACCATAACGACACTAAGTGTGCAACCCACGAAATTCATATGAAGTTTATGAACGACCGTATCAGCACTAAGAGAGCAACCCACGTAATTCATAATAAGTTTATGAACTACTGTATCGGTACAATGTGTGCAACCCATGAAATTTGAAAGGAGCTTATGAATGATCATATTGGCACCACGCGTGCATTTCTCAGAACTTCTAATGATTTGAAATAATTAATTCGAATCTTGATAGTTACGATATACTTATGTATTGATTTCACCTCATTATTGTTATTGCCTCACTAAGTAAATACTTAGTGTATGTTGATTTCACGCGTAGGTTTTAGCGATCGGAGTAAGGACTGCATCTGACATTTTCATTTAAGGGTCGCTTCATCAGTAACTATACGACAATTATGTCCACTTTTGATGTTGTTAGCTGGTATGTAATAGATTTATTATATTGATCTGAAAAGTATTTTGCACTATGATGATGTAAAATTTTTAAAGATGTTCGAACCTTTAAGATCTATTTACATATTATTAGTTAATGAATGACTTAGTTTATTAAATTAAAACGTTTTATGATTTAAAACAAAAAATTTATTGGTTTTCTTTAAAAGCGAAATGTTTCGAAAGTTATGTGGCATATGTGTCTCGTGTACGAAAACGTATACGGAAATGGGTGTTACAACATCGATATTTATGAAAGTAAATTTATGCATATAGAGGTATATGTTGTTGTTTGTGTTTGCTTTGTTAACTACTTGATTAATAGAGTTGGTGAAAATTGATTCTAGTTAATTAAGTGTTTAATTGTTGAAAGGAGATTAATTTGTTAATCATCACAAGTCAAATAAATGTATTGCCATAACATAATCATAGTGCCAATTGCCAAATGACAGTAGTAGCATTTACTGGTCCAGTGGCCTGTTTGCTCTCCTGATTACTATTGCATTACCTTCCATTTTTATCATGTTTTTAATATCATTTCTATATTTTTTATTTCCCAATCACTACATTTACCTTTTAAAATTCAAAGTTAGCAATTCAAAGTTGTAATTCCTTGCTCCTTGTGGGTTTGACATCCATAACATTAGTTTACTACTACTTTTTTACTTGGTTTGCGACACATATACTTGCGTAATTGCTACAACATCTTACGTAGCATCAAGTTTTTTAATATTGCACAATTACACAATTTTCTGTAGCAATTATGAAAGTATACATGTCGCAAACTAAGTAATAAAATGGTAGCAAACTAATTCTACAGATGTTGAACCCACAGGGAGCAAGGAATTAAAACTTAGAATTGCTAACTTCAAATATTAAAAGGTAAATGCTATGATTTGGAAATAAAAAATATAACAAACATATTAAAAACATGATAGAAATGACATGTAATGTTGTAGCAATCAGGAGAGAAAACAGACCACTAGACCATTAATTGTTGTTGTTATTTGGCAGTTGGCACTATGATTATAATATGGAAATACAATTATATTACTTGAAATGATTAACAAATTCATCTCCTTTTAGGAAATAAACACTTAATTAATTAGAATTAATTTTCCCAACTCCATTAGTCAAGTAGTTAATAAAGCAAAGACAATTAGCAACATACATCTCTACATGGATAAAATTACTTTCATAAATACCGATGATGTATGTAATTAGCATGCAACCTCAATAATTTTCATCTCTAAAAATATCAAAAGCACATACATAAAAATATTTTCATTTATAAAAATATTGCATAGAGCTCCAGTACATAAAAATATTATTTCAAGCAAAAATCATAAAGAAAACATTTCGTCAAACAATTTATGTTCAAATTGAAACAACACCATAAAAATTAAAAAATCCAAACAAAGTTTCTTCCTTCTTTCAAGTAAAGATACTACGAAGCTTGAACCTCAAATGGTCACCACTACTACATCGGCTTTGTTGCTCTAGTTGCTCGGTGGATTCAAACCTCTATGGTTGGTGGAGATAAGAAAATAAAATGAAGATGAAGAAAGGATGAAGAAGAAGTCTCAAAAGTGTGAACGAATACCCTATTTATAAGCCCAACAAGTCAAAGCATCACCCAATAGGAAAAATATGATTTTCCTATATTTTTTAACCATTTTACAATTGTATTGGACTGTTGTTCGAATCCAAAAAATTTCATAATTGTATACTGTATCACCAGTTGCTGCAGCATCCGCTCAACATCCCTTGTAGCTTCAAGCAATGCTACAACATCAGCGTACCATTTTACGACATAAAACATTAAAATCAACCCAAATTCCATAAACTCACTCCCATGATGTAAATAATAAAAAAATATAAAAATGATCCAAATATGACCCTAATGATGTTAAAGTTCAAGCTTAACCTAGGTAAAAAGATAATAAAAAGATAACTCTTTTCAAGAGTTATCAGTGAGCTATATACAACACTTAATAATATGTAATGTTGTCTATCACCGTTGATTTTATTCTTGAGGCTATAGGGAACCAAGTACTTTATGTGTCGATTGTTAAATTAGCTGACATCGAGTAGCACGTTTGTGGTAAACAAACATAGAGTCATAAAATCTTTAGGTTTGGGTGCGTTCGTGAGGGATCTCCACTCTATGATGCATGCTTTCTAGGAGAGTTAGATGTTGTTGGTTGCGCTAAGTGCGTATTCAGTCTTTGGTTGTGACTATCGAAGGTGCGCGATCAGGTGACTGATATGCTTGTGAATTACAAGGAAAACAAAAAACAATTGCGTTATCGTAGATTTGTAAAAAATCAAAGTTACGTAACAGGAGCATTTAGGCCAATGTATAGAAAACCGAACTTTGTCATTATATCTTCAGGAGATTACATTGAACTTATGTGTAGCAAGTAATAGTAAGGTCTCAGAGAGATGCATGTCGATTTTATCAAGGATTGGTTGGTAAAAGAAACTTATAGGCTTCGAGTAGGTTGTTAACTTGATTAAGTATAGTAAGTCAGTAAACGATTTAGTAGTTACAGAAAAGTCATGGAGAAGTGTTTTCCTTGCAAAACATTCCTAGCATTCAATCCTAGATAACAAGAATGAGATTCAATGGCATTGTGCCTCTCAAGGTTTTTGCTTAAGGTTTGACTCATGTAATGTTATTGGATTGAACACAAATTAATTTTGTGTGATCATGAGCTTATGTCATTGTGAAAGGACTCCTTTGAGAATATGATTTGATGAGAGTTAAAGCCCCTTTTGAGACTTCTAGGTGTTTTGGTTTAGGAGTGGTTTGTCATTCGATCTAATTGAATTTTGAGGACAAATATTTTTAATAGGAGAGAGTTATAACCCCCAAAAATCTAGGTTTATAGTTTTAAGTTGAGCGAGTGAGTTTTAAAGGAACCCAATAGCCCATTAAAAAGTCGTTAGGCCAAGTGTAGTCTTAATTAATTGTAATTTGGGCTTGAATGGTCATAAAAAGGGAATTTTTGCATAGAAGATAAAAGATGAGAAACCAAAAGTGTAATTAGACCATTGTTGTAAAACAAGGCTGATATTTTAGGATTTCTTAGGGTGTTTGGAAGTGGGGTTAGGTTCATAAAACTGAAAAGCTTTATGATATCTCATCTATCTTCCCCTTTATTTCATGTTCTTATTCTTCATATTCTTTTATTCTCCCTTCTTCACCTATCAAGCCCCATAGATCCAAGGTTGACAATAAGCTTTCTTCTATGTATTCTTTAGGCTTTAAATTCATCTTAAATACCTCCAAGAACTTCTTTTTGGTGATTCAAAGCCATGGTTTCCTTGTTTACTAGAAAAAGTGAAGAATGGGCAATTAAATCCTAGAGGAACTAAACAAGGAGTTTCATTTTGGATTCTCTAACTATGATAGTGTATTTCTAATCCTTTGTGGTGTCATGACTTCCATAATCATGATGCTTTATTGAGACTTGAGTGTTGAATCATATTAGGGTTCTTGTTCGATTCATGAATTAGATGATATTTTTGTTGTAAAACTTGTGTTTTTATGGTGTTATATGACCTTATGAGACTCTCTTAACTTTATTTGTTGATTTAGGGTTAAACTAGAGTTATTAAGAGGTTTTTGGGTGATTCTCAAGCCTTATTCAAGATTTTCTAGGTCATAGTATCGAGACTGTTAGTACTCATACTATTTTAGTATCGATATTGTTAGTACCTATACTGTTTTAGTATCGATACTGTTAATACCAATACTATTGTAGTACTGATACTTTAGTAACAACACCGTTGTTGCAGTATCATTATTCTCTATCATCAAAAGATATGGAAAATTGCTCATTGCACCAGAATGTCTATAGATTTTTATGAAATATACAACTAAACTTGAAAAAGGGTCATAATTTTTTAAATGACTGAAATATCCTCTAGGTGGCATAAATTACCATAATACCCTTAATGAGAAATAAACTTTTAAAATACCCTAAAGGTACACATAGCGAACATTTTTGAATGACTAATCATTTCAAAGGAATCCATATAAGCGAGACATCATACCACACGAATAATGTGATAGAGTAATTGTGTACCTCGCGAACATTGATAAACCAAAGTCGCACAAGTTACCCATCCGGTTCAAGGGTTAATTTAAAGAAAATATGATGAGAACAAATATAGATTTTCTAGTGAATAATGAACCCGAGTTGAGTGTCGTGCTAACAAATAATAAAACAAGTGAGTATTGATAATAGTATTTATCATAAGAGCGTAAAACTCTAAAGACACCTTTAAAGGTAAAAAAAGACAAAATGCCCTTGGGTATTATTTGACCAAAATAAAGTGGTCTAATTAACTAATAGATGTAAAAGATTAATAAACCTTTTCACAACATTCTAGATAAGAGAATGAGCAAGATAATAGTGATGAAGTGGACGACTTCACCTACTGGTGTTGAACTGTGATAATGAGTAGATAAACTACCTTATTTGCCCTTGTGTGGCATTGTTTGATATATGTGGCTTATAAGAACCTTAACATGCATGTGTAATTACATTGATATTATGTAATAGATATCTATGATGCTTGGCTTGACTGCTATTGTGATATTAAGTCAATGTTTTGTTTGAACGAGAATTATATTGAGGCTGATGTGACATCAGGTTCCCCTTCATAATCTATCTGAAGGCTATGTGAGGACCAAAAGAACATTTGTATGTTTGGTGGGAATTTTACCATGTGACACCAAGTTCCCTCATTTGTGTTAAGTACTTGAAAGTTATTGCGATACTAGGTACCGACATTGAGTTGCATGATGGTCATATGTTGAAACTGGTGATGCATAGTGGTATGTTATTGTGGTTAGAGATCCAATACATGTATATTCATGGTGAGACCCTTAGCAAAAGACTAATAAAAGTGTGTGAATCATATTATAAAGATAAAACGATTGAACCTTAAGTAGATAACACATGATTATGATTATGATTATGATTATGCATGTACCTATTACTCATTTCCATGTTTTCTATCATGCTTATGTTTATGAGAGTCATAATCCCACTCTAGATTAACGATTATACTACTGGGCTTTGTAAGCTCAATGTTTGGATTTTTTGTTCACATGTTAGTAGTTTGAGCCATTCGAGGGGTACTGTCGTAACATGATTTCCTCCATCCCTTTTAGAGAAATATACTGTTACTTTTAGTGGACATGTGTATTCATAGGGATCTTATCATTATACTAATTTTGTAAACTCTAAGATTTCATTATTTTTATTTAAATTGAGTCACAAAGCTCTAGTTTGTAATACGTATTTTGTTGAACTATATTTTGATATAACAATTTATGGTAAAATGTTTTTGGACTTGAATTGAATTTATTCAAAGTTTTCAAAAATAATTTAAAGTCCATTTAAAAGATGAATTGAGCAAGAATTACAAGTAGTATCGATACTGTTCTTTGCAGTATCAATACCACATGAATGAGTATCGATACCCTACATGTAGTATCGATACCATAGTTTGGTGACTCACCGAAGACCGCCATATTACCCGATCCAAAGGAGGTTTCATAGTTGCTGTAAAAGCCACCGAACCTGCGAAAAGAGAATGACAGCAAGCAAGAAAAATCCACATCAACCAAAACCATTAAACAGAAAGGAAAAAAAGAGAGAAGCTTACTGAGGAAGACTGCACGGCGACCGGAGCTTCCACGCGCCTCCACGTGTTATTGAAAGAACCAAAATATCGAATGTATTATCATAGATCTGCTCCGATCGGGAGCTTTTTAGGGGAAACTAAGGCCAGATTCGCTCTTAGGATGTCGGGATCTTTATTTTAGGGTAATTTGGAAATTTCTGGCCATCGCCGTCAGTGGCCGGCGGCAGTGTTGATGGCGATGTACAACTGTCGACCGACGACCAGATTCCCTCCGGTGAGGGAATCCTATAGAGAGGGAAGAGAGTATTTTTCAGTTATCTCTTTTAGAGAGAGAGTGAAAATGAAAAAAGAAAGAAAATTGGCTTAAAGGGCCAATTTTGGGGTTTAAATACCCTTTCTTGAACGATGTCGTCTTGGGAGGGGTGTATATGTAATTTTGGGAAATGGGTAAATACGGTCTGCAGTCCCTATAGATTTGTAATTTTACATTTTACTCACTAAAATCAATTTCTGTACTTTTTAATTCGATCTTTCAATTTTATTTAATTTCTAATTTAGTACATACCATACTTATATATATATTTTAGGGTAAATATCATAATTAGTCCTTTAAATTTTATTAGTTTATATTTTAATCCTGAATAATTAATTATGGCTTAATTATACTGTGAATCCCTATCTCTCATAATATTTTGAATTAGCATCTTTAATTTCAATATTTTATGTTTTAATCCCTGATAATTTAAATAAATTATATTTCCAACCATAAATTTTATTATTATTTATTTAATCCTATAATTTTATATTTTAAGTATAATTTGATATATTTTAATTTATGTATGATATTTATTTATTTTTTAATATTAAAGAAAGGGGTCGTCTTAAAGTAACTATATGTCATTTTCTGATATTTTTAAATAAATAAATACCCTACTTAAAAAAATATATTTACTTTTGTTTTACTCAAATTATTTTTTTAGAAAATATTTATATTTTATTTATATTTATTTATTTTTTAATATTGAAGAAAGGGGCTGTCTTAAAGTAACTAGATGTCTTTTTTAAATAAATAAATACCTTATTTATAAAACCCTAAAAAATATACTTTAGTTTTAAAAAAATTATTTTTCCTTAGAATTATCCGTTTGAATCTGAAATAACAGATTGTAAATTAAATTTATATTAGAATTCTTACATTTCTACTAATAGAGACAATTTATAATCAAAGGGTACCAATTTTGGGCGTTATAGGGGTGCTAATCCTTCCCTAAACGTAACCAACCACAAATCCCTTTTTATTACTAAAAAGAATGAATTTTTGGTTAAACGCACAACGATTTATCTTTTAACTATTTTTTTCTTAAAAAACTCTTTTAAAAGATGATTTTTAGGTATTCGACCTACCTAACCCAAAAGGTCGATGGCGACTCTAAAGTATTTCATTAAAACCATTTATTTATTCACATACTTTTCTCGCCAAGAAAAATTCGTGCCTGGGCGAAAACCAGACGTACCTCAACGGAGTCGCCAAGTTGTCGTAACTGGTTTTCGCCCAGGCACAAATTTTTCTTGGCGAGAAAAGTATGTGAATAAATAAATGGTTTTAATGAAATGTTTTTGAATCGCCATCGACCTTTTGGGTTAGGTTGTCGAATACCTAAAAATCATCTTTTAAAAGAGTTTTTTATGAAAAAAATCAGTTAAAAGATAAACCGGTCTGCGTTTAACCAAAAATATATTCTTTTTAGTAATAAAAAGGGATTCATGGTCGGTTACGTTTAGGGAAGGATTAACACCCCTATAACGCTCAAAATTAGTACCATTCGATTATAAATTGTCTCTATTAGTAGAAATGTAAGAATTCTAATATAAAATTAATTTACAATCCTATTATTTTAGATTCAATCGGATAAGTCTAAGGAAAAATAATTTTTATAAAGCTAAAGTATATTTTTAGGGTTTAAAAATAAGGTATTTATTTATTTAAAAATATTAGAAAATGACATCTAGTTACTTTAAGAAAACCCCTTTCTTCAATATTAATAAATAAATAAATAATAATAAAATATAATTTAAAAAAAATAATTTGAATAAAACTAAAGTAAATATATATATTATTTAAGTATGGTATTTATTTATTTAAAAATATCAGAAAATGACATCTAATTACTTTAAGACAGACCCTTTGTGACATCCTCAATATCGGGTTAATGATTAAAGTGTAAGATTTTAAATTTCAATGTCCAGATTAAATAAATTGAAAAGTTAAGGAATTAATTGAAAGATGTTGGTGTAGGATGAATTAATAAATGAAGGAAGAATAAAAGGGTAAAGGGGTCATTGAACATGTGGTATTAATTAAATAATTATGGTGGGTATTTTATAAACCCACGTGAATCATAATTGGGGAAACATAGTTTCCAGAGATTTCTTATCTTCATCTTCTTCTTTTCTTCAACGTGAAGCCCCAAGCCAAGGTGAGTTTGATTTTTTTGGTTAATCCTTAAAATTTAAGTAGGGTTTTTGTTAAGGAAGACTTAAGAAACATGATGGAGATGAAAAAGGTCGTAGAAACTCAAAGATTTGTTAGTTATAAAGAATTAAAGATAAGAAGAGGATAAGTGAAATTTTGAATAAAGATGTATAAATGAATTTAGAAGTTAAATTTGATTTGTCATAGGTGTGAATAAGAAGCTATAAGTGTTAGAAATAAGTTTGGATTACATGGAAAATTTAATATGATTCTTGAATTTCCATGTAGAGGATTGTATTTTTAAAGTTAGAGAAGTGTTGAAGGAGTATTAATAATTTTAAATAGGTGTATGTAAGTTAAGGATATGAAAGAGATTGAAATATGGAACAATTGAGCTAAAAGGAAGTGATTTTCGTGCTAAAAAAATATAATTATGGGCTAGAGTGTATCGGTACACATTCAATATGTACGTATACATCAAAGGGAAATTTCCAGAAATTTTTTTAGTGTGTATCGATTCACAGGAAGTGTATCGATGCACCCCTTAAAATGAAAACATCGAACGTGAATATGGATCATATGAAAATGCTCTATATGGAAATAAAACATGTGTTTCTATGAGTATAAGGAAGTACGTGATGTGCTTACATGATTATAAGATAGGAAATAGGACATGAGATATATGTGATGTATATGTGAACAAGATATGACATAAGTAGTTACATGAACATATGTGAAATAATAAAAACTATGAGACATGATCTACGTTATTTCCTGAATATATGATACATGTTATATGATATGAGAGCTATAGATATAGTTGGCATGCCAAGAGTCAAGGATTACCTATGTCTTTCGGGACATATGGACAAGATTACCTATGTCTTTCGGGACATATGTACATGATTACCTATGTTTTTCGGGACATATGGATAGTTACCTATGTTCTCAGGAACATATTGATAGGTCCTTCAGGACACATATTTCATATGTCACTTAGTGGAAATTTATACGAGCTATGGTGACAGCATAGTGCACAAACTCACAGTACTCACATACCTCAGGTTCTCAGTATTGTATCATGGGCTATTGAATTTATTGATGTGAATTCATAATGGATAATTTAATAAGATCATGGGTAAGATACATGGTTATGTGACTTGCATGGATTGAATATATGATTTCATGATAATGCATCTCATTATGACATTCTCAGTATATTTCATTGTTATTATTATTATACCTCACTAAGTCTATGACTTAACGTATAAGTGTTTTACACGTAGGTACTGAAAAGTAGAAAGATCCAATATAAGTTCAAAGGAACAACATATCTCCACTTGAAGATCAGATCAGAAGTAAATTACACAGTATGTATTATTATGTGATAAATAGGTTGACATGTAAACAGAGTCGGTAAATTAAGTATTTATGCTCTGATCGAGTTTTGGAATGTTTTAAACGTATTTATGTAAATGGTAAATGTATAGTGATGAAAGTTTAATTTGTATGAGTTTTATAAAATTTGAGCTGAAGTTACTGTAGCAATACTGTAGTAGTGTATCAGTACACTGTAGCAGTGCATCGATACACAATTTATATTCAATGTTTTTGTGCATCGGTACACTATAACAGTGCATCGATATCATATATTACTGTTCATAAAAACGTTTTTGCCTTATATTTTTATAATGAAGTATAATTCAATAGTATATTATTGTATTTTCTTAATATAAGTCCAAATATTATGTTATTTTCTAAGAATATTATTTTAAAAAGTCAATGTGATATCTCGAACTTGTATCTAGGGCGGGAACGGGTTGGGGGTGTTACACCCTTTCTTTAATATTTAAAAATAAATAAATATCATCCTTAAATTAAAATATATCAAATTATACTTAAAATAGAAAATTATAGGATTAAATAAAAAATAATAAAATTTATGGTTGGAAATATAATTTTTTTACATTATCAGGGATTATACATAAAATATCGAAATAAAAGATGCTAATTATGAGAGATATGGATTAACAGTATAATTAAGCCTAAAATATCGAAATTTATGGATCGACAGTCGTACGCCACCGTATGTGGCAAAATATCCCAAATTACCCTAAAATATAGATCACGACGTCCTAAGATCGAATCTGGCCTTAGTTTCCCTTAAAAAGCTCCTGATTGGAGTAGATCTACGATAATACCTTCGGTATTTCGGTTCTTTCGGCGGCGCTTGGATGCGCGTATAAGATCCGATCACCGTGCAGTCTTTCTCTGTAAGCTTCTTTCTTTTTTTTTCTTTTCTATTTTGTGGTTTTGGTTACTGTAGTTTTTTTCTTGCTTGTTGTTATTCTCTTTTCGCAGGTTCAGTGGCTTTTATAGCCACCACGAAACCTCCTTCGGATCGGGTAATATGGCGATCTTCGATTAGTCACCAGACTATGGTGGTGACTCACCCTAGGGCTTCAACGTGGGCGGTCGTCCTCAAGTCTTCTGGAGGCTTCGGCCGAGGTGGAAGAAGTATGGCAGCGGCTGGAGTGAGGTGTCAGAGGCGGCAGCCAGCGTAGTCCCTAGGGTTATAATACCCTAGGGTCTTTTTACTCGAACCATCTGGGCCATTGGATCAAGGCCAGATCCAATGGATGTGGCAGCTGGAAGTTGAGATGATGAAAACCCTAGATGCATTAGGGTTAGTCTTGGACCAGTTCGAGTCGGGCCTGGATCGGGTCTGGGCATGGACTAGGTCTGTTGTTAAACCTTCGGGTTTGGACCGGGTTTTGGCCTCTGGGTCTTGTAACTAGGTCTGTAAATTTTTTTGTTAATAATAATAATAATAAAATAAATGAAAAAATGGGTAAAAACTAGTGTTTACAGCTGCCCCTCTTTGCCTATTCTTATGTTAACAAGAATAGGGCAAAGACGAAAAAGACAATAAGTTTTTTGTCCATTTGACTTTTCTTGATTAAGATGAAATGTTGAAGAAATTCTTTTCATTGTGAACTTCTTCCTCTTCAGATGAATTTTTCTGATTATGAACTCCTTTTGGAAATGCTTACCCTCAAAAGGGGTGTCGTTGATTCAACTTCATATGTGATGAATCAAGTTAAGGCGAACAAGCTCTTCTCACTATGAACTTCTTCTTCCTCTTCAGATGAGTTCTTCTCATTATGAAATTTATCTGGAAATGTTGATGCTGATCTATCTCCTTTTGTGATAGAGTCGAGCAAAGGGTTGAACAAGTTCTTCTCATTACAAACTTCTTCTTCCTCTTCAGATGAGTTCTTCTTATTATGAACTCTCTCTGAAAATGTTGGTGCTAATCTATCTCCTTCTGTGATAGAGTCGAGCAAAAGGTTGAACAAGTTCTTCTCATTTTGAACTCTCTCTGGAAATGTTGGTGCTAATCTATCTCCTTTTGTGATAGAGTCGAGTAAAAGGTTGAATAAGTTCTTCTCATTATGAACTTCTTTTTCCTTCTCAGATGAGTTCTTCTCATTATGAACTCTACCTTGTAATGTTGATCCATCGAGTGATAGATTTGAATCTTTTCTAATCTTTGGAATTCCTGTCAAATATTCAATATTGATAAAATGAGTGGAAATGTCCCTATTTTTGCAAATGCCTAAATATGATGCATGATATAGTTTTAAAATTGTGAACTTTGCTTGGACTTGACTTGCTCTTTTCATAGATTTTTCACTTAGATCTATTTTCCCAAAGCACTCTGTCAATTTCTCTTTGTTGATGATTTCTTTTGTTGCTTTTCTGCTTTATTTGTCTTCAAATGACTTTACGACAGCAAAAACTTGTTCGCCTTTCAGCAACGATTGTAATGGTTGAAATTAAGATTTACTTTGGATTCCATGTACTCAAAAGTATTAACATAAAGTGATATCCAAAAATCTGTTGCTTTTCTTGAAATTATGTTAATCCATTTATCAGATACTTATAAAAGAATAAATTGAAGCTCGAAAAGATGAACTTGGAATTTATTAATAAATATAGGGAAATTTGTTCAAAGTCATGAAAATCATAGGAATGAGAAAAATATAGAAATAAAAGTCAAATGACTCAACAAATCATTAGTATGAGTATTTCTAAACTAATCAACTTGATATAATTTAGAGCACTGAGGTAAGCTTATGTCTAGAAGATCTCAAACGTTATCAGAATGTTTGTAGATGAGAAGTTCCTCCCAAAATATCAAGCTCTCGAGAGGGTTTAATTGCCAGATGCCTAATATTAACATGTATTTGAGCCTTTCTTTTAGGTTTTCAACTCAAATACTTCATTTGGTTACAAGACGTCTTTTGCGGGTTTTCATCTTGACCTTCCTTTTTCATTTTCTATTTTTTTTTCTATTTTTTCCTCTTTTCTTTTCTTTTATTTTATTCTTCAAGCATAATATTTCTTGACAAAATTTGAATTTATTGGGTTTCTCAAAACTTTTCAATCTATTTCTGCCAAAATCAATGCTCCTCTAGAAAAGGCATTTTTTACAACATATGGCCCCTCCCAATTAGGCATCCATTTCCCACATAAATCTTTATGTATAGGCAAGATCTTCTTAAGTACTAGATCCCCCTTTTGGAACTCTATCGGATGTACTTTCCTGTCACGAGCCTTCATCATCCGTTTTTGAAACATCTGCCCATGGAAAATAGCCTTCAATCTCTTCTCTTCAATAAGATTTAATTGATCAAATCGAGCTTGGACCCATTCAGCCTCATCCAATTTTACCTCCTTCAAGATTCGAAGTGATGGGATCTCAACTTCAATCGGTAAGACTGCTTCCATCCCATAGACTAAAGAAAAAGGTGTTGCCCAATAGATGTTCGCACAGTAGTTCGATATGCATATAAGGCAAAAAGTAACTTCTCATGCCTATCCTTGTAAGTTTCAATGGTCTTTGTAATGATCCTCTTGATGTTCTTGTTTTCTACTTCAACTGGCCCATTCATCTTTGGGCGATATGTCACTGAGTTTGCATGCTTGATCTTGAACTATGCACAAAGTTCAGTCATCATTTTATTGTTCAAGTTTATAGCATTATCTGTAATGATTCTCTCTGGTAGCCCATATCGGCAAATTATTTCTTTCTTTATAAATTTGCAAACTATATATCTCTTAATATTGTCATATATAGCAGCTTCAACCCACTTAGTGAAATAGTCGATTGCCACTAGGATGAAACGATGTCCATTTGATGCTTTTAGTGTGATTACCCCAATGACGTCTATTCCCCACATAGAAAATGGCCAAGGTATTGTCATTACATGTAAGGGCGATGGAGGTGCATAAATCTTATCTGCGTATACTTGGCATTTATGACATCTTCTTGCATAATCAATGCAATCTGTATGCACGGTAGCCAATAATACCCATATCTCATTATCTTTCTAGCCATAGAAAGACCATTTGCATGTGTTCCACATATCCCATTATGTACATCCTTAATGATACTTCTTGTTTCTCTAGTATTTACACATCTCAATAGCATTTGATCATTGCCCCTTCTATACAAACTCTCACCATCGAGAAAGTATCCGACAACCATTCTTCTCAGTGTTCTTTTATCAATATCAGATGCATTTTGTGGATAACTTTGATACTTGATATATTGCAAGATATCATAATACCATGGATTACCATCTGCCTCTTCTTCTACACTGTAGCAAGGTGCTGGAATTTCATACACTTGCATTCTGATTGGCATCATATCAACTTTCTTATTTGCCTGAAACATAGCGACTAATGTAGCCAAAGCATCTGCCATTTGATTATCCCCTCGAGGGAGATAATTAAAGGTGACCATTTCAAATTCTTTTACTAATTCTAGGGTTAAATCTCGATATTCCAACAATTTTGGATCTTTTGTCTCCCACTTTTCTTTCTATGGTTGCCTTCAACCCCATGACACAAGCTTCATATTCTGCCATGTTATTGGTGAAAAAGAACTCCAATATGCTTGTAAAAGGATAGTAAATATTTACTGGAGTAATTAACACTGCTCCAATTCCTCGTCCCAAGGTGTTGGATGCTCCATCAAAATAAAGCTTCCAGGATTCATCGTTTAATCTGACTTCTTCATCCCTTGATATGCATAACAAATACTTATCTAGAAAGTTAAAACTCAAGGACTGGTAATCATCTGATGCACGACTGACCAAAAAATCTGCTATGACACTTCCTTTTATTGCTTTTTGGTTAACATTTATGGTATTAAACTCGGATAATAACATCTTTCATCTAGCCATTTTTCCTATCAAAGCTGGTGATTCCATTAAGAACTTTAAGGGATCAAGTCTGGGTATCAGCCAAGTAGTATGATATAACTTGTATTGCCTGAGTCTTCGAGTAGCCCACACCAATGCACAACATAATTTTTGTATTAGTGGGTATCGAATTTCACAATCAGTAAACTTTTTGCTCAGATAATAAATGACTTTTTCTTTTCTTCCAGACTCATCATGCTGTCCTAGTACACATCCCATTGAATTTTCAAAGACTGTTAAGTAGAGAATTAACGGTCTATCGGGAACTGGTGATACTAAAATGAGGGCATTGGATAAATATTTCTTAATAATATCCAAAGTTTCTTGTCATTCATCATTCCAAACTTCAGGATTGTTCTTTCAAAGTAAATTGAACACTGGATCGCATTTTTCAGTTAATTGAGAAATGAATCGAGATATGTAATTTAATTTCCCCAAAAGCCTCGAACTTCTTTTTTGTATTGGGTTGTGGAAGATCTTGAATTGCTTTTACTTTATCTAGATCAATCTCGATTCCTTTATAGCTGACTACAAATCCCAAAAGTCTCCTGATATTACCCCAAAAGTGCATTTAGCGGGGTTGAGCTTTAATTGATACTTTCTCAATCTTTGGAAAAGCTTTCTTAAATTTTGAATATGTTATTCTTCAGTTTGGGACTTGGCAATTATGTCATCCACATATACTTCAATCTCTTTATGCATCATGTAGTGGAATAGAGTTACTATTGCTCTCTCATATGTTGCCCATGCATTTTTCAATCCAAATGGCATTACTTTGTAATAGAAAGTGCCCCACATGGTTACAAATGTTTTTTTCCCATGTCCTCAGGGTTCATTTTTATTTTATTATACCCTGAAAAGCCATCCATGAAGGAAAACTATGCATGTCCTACAGTATTATCCACTAATGTGTCTATATGAGGTAACAAAAAACTATCTTTTGGACTAGCTCTGTTAATATCTCTGTAATCTACACGCATTCGAACTTTCCCATTCTTCTTTGGTACTGGAACTATGTTGGCTACCCATTCTGGATATTTGACTGCATGTAGGAAACTTGCATTAATCTGTTTCATCCTTTCCTCTTTAATCTTCAACAACATTTCTGGCCTCATTCATCTGAGTTTTTATTGAACATGTTTATATTCTGGACTGATAGGAATTGTGCACCACTATATCTGTACTCAAACCGAAATATCTTTGTAAGACCAAGCGAAGATATCTTTAAACTCTTGGAGGAGATTTATCAATTCTCATTTTATCTGAGCTGACAAAGTAGCACCAATCTTTACCTCTTGTATTTCTTCATTGGTTCTCATATTTACACTCTCAACCTCTTCTTTGTGAGGTAAGATTTGTTTATCTTCTTTTTCTATCAGCCTTAGCAGTTCAGTAGGGACATCTCATTCCACTTCATCCTCACATTTATTAATTTCTTCCAAACATATGGGTCGCCCTAAATTTATCTCAGGATTAAATTCAAGAATAATCATGCTATTAACTTTGTGACACCTACAAATTTAAATTAGATATAGTTCCGAAGGGACATAGTAAATTTATGAAATAAATATAAAGAATGAGAAATAATGAATGTAAATAATGTATAAAATGTGAAAAGTATAAAAAAATGATTGCCATTTGAGAATTTAAAGAAAACTTCTTATATTGGATATTAAGTAAACTTAACATAACTGCCCTTACAAAATAACAAAAACTTTTCATATTCTTGCGCTAAAGCATAATGGTTGGTTCTGGGTATTACTCTGAATTAATACAAAAAACTACAGGGAGATCCTATGTAGTCCAATTATTTAGTGTTTCTCGAAGAAGACAAGGACGAATCCCAGCTAAGTATCTGCCAGTCATATAATCATTTGTGATCATGTTGATGAATAATCCTTCCATAGCCCCTTTAATAATGCTTTGATCTTTCATCAACTTTTCTTCTTTAGGAGCATCAACCAGTTGTTGTTCCACATTAACCGATCCTCCAGATTTGAATATGAAGTTCAAATGAGGAAAAGACATATGTCCCTATGAAATTTCTTCTCCTTTCAGTCTTGCTATTCTATCTTCGCCTCTTCTTTTCAACTCTTTTCTCATTTGCAGAAAGTTGGGCTTAAATCCAAGCCCGAAATGATCTTTTTTCATCTTCAAAGATACATGAACTGAACTTCCTTGAAGATTCTTACCCAAACCTCTTCCAGTTTTAGCTCCTATGCCTAAAGTTTGTCTTACAACCATTTTAGTGGAATCAGATAATCTAGGGTGCGAAATTTTGTCTCCTTTAGATATAAAGGTTGCATTGATAAACTCCAAAGCTCGAAAAGAACACTCGAGAGCATCATCATTTGTTTCAATGTATGGAGCATCACTTGCCATAAAAGCAATGATTTATTCCTCAGTTCCCACACATATCAATTGACCTTTAATAACAAACTTCAGTTTTTGATGTAACGAAGAAGGAACAACTCCTACAGAATGAATCCATGGACTCCCCTATAAACAATTATATGTAGGGTGAATATCCATTACCACAAAGTCGATGTTGTACACTACTGGTCCTATCAATAGTGGTATTTCCATTTTTCCCAGTACCTCCTTTTGAGTGCCATCAAATGTTATTACCACGTTATGATAATTCTTTATATGTGATTTGTCCACATACATCCTTTGAAGTGTGATCAATGAAATCATATTGAGAGCAGATCCATTATCAATCAATAACCCTAGCAAAACATGACCATGGCAATGCGTAGTAATATTCAAGGCTTTCACAGATCCCATCATACCTTCAAGTATTTCGTCATCAGTGAATGTTATGTAATTATCAGCAACTATATGTCCCACAATTCTATCAAGCATGTTTAGAGAGATATCCTCAGGGATAAATGTCTGATTAAGTACCTTCATCAAAGTATTTCGGTGTACTTCTGAATATATCAATAAATCCATAATCGAAATTCGTGATTGCTTCTTGTGTAGCTGCTCAACTACACTTTATTCACTATGTTTCAAGAATTTCAAAAACTCTTGTGCTTGTGTTTCATTTATTGGCTCATTGATTGTTAGTGGGGGCTTATCATTAAATTCCTTCTATGGTACCACTGTAGCTTTTACTTTTGCTTTCGCTTTGTCTGTTTTTTTCGATGTATCAAGAGAATAACATCTCCCACTTATTGTGAAAAAACCCTACTTCACTCACTGTTTCAGTTGTCAACTCCTTGTGCTTTCTCTTTTTCTTCTGCTTTTTCCAAAGAACTAGGTACTCCTACCATTGAAATGTTGGCAGTATAATTCCAAGGTACCTTGTGGGTATCCTTAAACAAAAATGGTAAAGGGGCTGTAATAACGACTTCTGGTTTTGCTGGCATGGGATTCATTGCAGATGGTTTCACAATGATAAGCACGGGCTCACTTCTTCTATGTATGGGCTTGGAATCTTCTGATGTGCATACATCCTCTTCTATTTTTCTTTCATCTTTCTCGAATAATTGTATCTCTTTATTATCCATCAACTTTTGTATTAATCCCCTAAATTCAAGGAACAACTAAATTTCTTGTCCTTTTCCTGGCGATATTCACAATAATCTCCACACTCATTAGGCTTTGGTTTAAACTCTTGATGAATTATTCCCGCTTGGTAGAGTTGCTGGAATACCCAACTGATGGGAGACTTAATTTCAAAAACATTAATCTTTGCTTTCCTCCTATCTTCTTCATGGATAACATTCACCCATTTATCTCCATGATTTGGTAGTGGGTGATTTGATGCAACTGGTGAATTGACCTCCAATCTCCCAGTATTAATCAAAATTTTCATTACTCTTTTAAAGGATAAACAATTTTCTATGGAATGACCAGTAATTCCATCATGGTAATCACAATGTGCTTTTACATTATACCAGTGAGGGAATGGCGGTTGCATAGGAGTCTAAGGATAAGGACGCATTACATCTGCCTTTAATAATGAAGCATATATCTCAGAATAAGGTACTGGTAATCGTGTAAAGGAAAACCTCTCATTCTCTTTGCGAGGTCCTCTGAATTTATTACGGTTAGCGTTCGTCTCATCCTTCTTAACCCTTAGCTGGGTTATCGTGACACTTTTTGCAGTATCCTTGTTGTAAATATTTGCATTATTAACTTCACTTTCCTTATTCCGATACACAGGCTTTTTGGCACTAGATCCTTCACCTGCTTCGATCCTGCCACTTTTTATAGCATTCTCAATGAGTTCTCCAGAAATGACCAAATTAGCAAAATTTCTGGTTGCATTTTTTTAATAAATAGCCTAGATATGGGGTTTTTAAAGTGTTCACAAATATCATGGTGGCTTTTTTCTCTGATAATAGTGGTTGAACTTGTGCTGTTGTATCACACTATCTCTGGGCGCACTGCCTGAATGTCTCATTGTGTTTTTTTCTCCATATTTTGAAGAGTCAATCTGTCAGGAACCATGTCAATAACGTGGCGATATTATTCCAGAAATGCTTTTGGTATATCTTTTCATGATCTGATATGAGCTTTAGTCAATTGAGTATATCACTTGATGGCTCGTCCTGTTAAACTTTCTTGAAAACAGTGAATCAATAACTTCTCATCTTTTACATGGCCAACCATTCTTCAATAAAACATAGTGAAATGAGATGAAGGGCATGCCATATTTTTTGAGTTTTGCGTTTAAGAATAAATGATGATGGGATTTTACCAAGAAACTGCTCAGAAGAAAGAAGAGATTTGTGCATCTAAAGGTTTATCCAAAGAAGTTACCCAAGAAATGATGAAGAATGACATGATAAGAGGCTCCGACAGTACTGGCATCGAGAAAGAAACTGAGATTAATACAATGAGATCTTATCCAGGTAATCATGGGACCAAACCTTAGAGAATGACCAGAGAGAAGACTCCTATCGGTGAAATTCCAATGACATATGAAGAACTGCTCCCATTACTGGTTCATCAGAATCTTGTGAATCGAGTTTAGTCTAAACTGAAAGAACCCCCATTTCCTGAAGGGTATGATGTTAATGCAATATGTAGCTACCACATGGGAATCTCGGGGCATACTACTGAGAATTGTAGAGTATTGAAATGTAAGATTCATAATTTAATTGAATTAGGGCTTGGACATTCGAGGAATAATGGGACATTCTAAATAAAAAAGTGGAAGTTGTTATCTACCACTGTAGTACTTTCTATTTTCAGCATCTTGTTTGAATATGTTTTTTGTTCATTTCTCCGTCTTTTGTGTAATAAATAAATTTGTGTTGCTTTTAAGGTTATGAGCATTGAATCAATTTTACAATCTTGCAGTTCTTTGAATATCAACAAGATTAAAAACTCTTTATGATTAGAGTTATAATCTTTGACAAAATATCAAGATTGAAAACTGGTAAAACAAGGACCCTTGACCTTATCTCAGAAGAAATATACCCAAACACTATCATATTACAAATATGAGATAGCCTTATCCTATTGAAAGGAATTGGACAAAAGGCTTGGTATTTATATATAGGAGCGTATAATATGGGGCTTTGTTTGTGTATTACATTACAAAACCAACTATACTACTTTTCTATTGACGACGTTTTATGACGAACGTAATCTTTATAAATAGGTAAATCTAGTTTAAGTCAGATGCTTGAGAATTGAACTCTAACGAAGAAATCTTTTAACTTCCACCAAAACACTTAGACTATAACAAGTTCTTCTTAACAAGCTTAAGAAGTTGGAGCTGTATACTCATATTATATATACAATAAAGCTTGAGTTATCCCCCTAAAGCAATTGGTTAATCGCTCCGACTTTATGGAAAATATTCAGCTAGCCTATACTATTATATACAATAAAGCTTGAGTTATCCCCCTAAAGTAATTGGTTAATAGCCTTGGCTTTATGGATAATATTCAGCTAGCCTATTATACTATTATATGTAATAAACCTATCCCTCTAGAGCAAATTGTTAATAGCCCCAACTTTATGGACAAGTTTCAACTAGCATGATTGAGGCAAATTACAATAAAGCTGAATTCAGCTAGCCAAAATGGCAAATAAGAAGTTGCTGTAAAGATGGACTAAGTGAGTTAAGGAACACTTGCTATAGTCAACTTCACACAGGCACTTAGAAAGTTCGTTTTTAGACTGATATTTTCGCACTGCTTTGGTTAGAGTAGTCTAAATAGAAGATTCCAGAGAACTAAAATAGAAGTATTCTAGAAAGTCTAAGTAATTAGCTATGCTAGTTGCGTCATTTTGTCTGCATCTGATTAAAATACCAAGTCCTGAAAGTGAGGCATGTGGCAATGTTCACAAATAGCAAGAGAAGAGTGACATCTTAAATAGATGTAACCATAGAAAATAAGAAAGTTATCCTGAAACCAACCCAAATTTTGATACTTGTCAAAGAGTTATAATCCTCAAACATTAAAGAGCTGTTGATTCTTTTGATATTTTTGAACTCACGTTTATGATTTGATTCTATTAAGAACCTGTAAGAAACAATACTTTATAAAAAAAATTCATTCTTTGATAAAGAAAGAAGGAAAAATAGTTTCAAATAGGACAATCTCAAAGGAGGAAGGTCCTTAAAGCAAGTTGATGCATATTCTATCTCTATTGGAGAAAAAGAATGATCGACACCAAAATGATGAAGCACTTCACATTATTGAAAACAAGTGGTCCGAGAAACCAGAAAGTCTCGAGAATTGAACTTGTAACACTCTCTTGTGATACTATTAGCAACTCATCAAGAAAGATTACCCTATGTGCATAGCAAAAAAAGGCAAGAACGCGACCATTCAAGAATAAGATGACCACCTCATTCAGAAGAGGCACATATCTCAGACATTTCTATTAGAATGATTAATCACTTCTTAAGTTTGGGTCTACATGAAAAGAATCCCTTAAGTTACTTGACTGTACTGCTGTTTAGTTACACCTGAATGAGAACATTCAAGATTCAAAAATTTGGTCACGAATAGAGCCACGAGTACCCATAAATGGGCATTATCAAAGTTGACCTCGTGGGTATTATGATATTCAAATCCAATGAACATTGGGGATGAAGAAAGATTACCCTATTCAAAAGGGGCACATATCCTAATGCATAGCAAAGAGGCAAGAACACGACCATTCAAGAAGAAGATGACCACCTCATTCAAAAGAGGCACATATCTCAGACATTTCTGTTAGAATGATTGATCACTTCTTAAGTTTTGAACTACATGAAAAGAATCCCTCAAGTTACTTGACTACACTGTTGTTTAGTGACACCCAAATGAAAACATTCAAGATTCAGAAATTTGGTCACGAATAGAGCCACGAATACCCACAAAGGGGCATTATCAAAGTTGACCTCGTGGGTATTATGATATTCAAATCCAATGAACATTGGGGATGAAGAAAGATTACCCTATTCAAAAGGGGCACATATCCTAATGCATAACAAAGAGGCAAGAACACGACCATTCAAGAAGAAGATGACCACCTCATTCAAAAGAGGCACATATCTCAGACATTTCTGTTAGAATGATTGATCACTTCTTAAGTTTTGGACTACATGAAAAGAATCCCTCAAGTTACTTGACTACATTGTTGTTTAGTGACACCCAAATGAAAACATTCAAGATTAAGAAATTTGGTCACGAATAGAGCCACGAGTAACCACAAAGGGGCATTATCAAAGTTGACCTCGTGGGTATCATGATATTCAAATCCACTAGACATTGAGGATGAATTTTATGACTTGGAAAGTTGGGGCATTTTAAAGGTCAATTACAGACATAAATGATCCATGTGGGTCATTTTGAAAGCTCATGTTGAGGCATTTTGAAAGCTCACATCAACAAGAAACAATGTTGAATACATTTTGAACGTTCATATCAGCAAATTCTGGGGCTTGCTGAAGGCCCATATCATCTTGTGAAAAGATCATTGATTTAAACAAATATTTTCAATGAGGCAGAAAGATATGAAGAATGAAAATGGTGAAACAGTGATAGTGGAGATGACTATACATAATTGCTTTGTTCATCATACAGTTGCATTATTCTGGTGATTTGATGGCGGCAAGCCAAAGCACCCCACTTGTATTCCCACTGAGCTTTGTCCTTAAGTTTCTTGTGATATCATACAAAAGCTCTGAACATTATGCAAAGAGCTTCACTGATTAAGAAATCTGGGCAGAAGCCATTGGAAAGGATAAATGTATTGTCAAATATTTTATGAACCAATGATTATGGTACGAAACCAATGTTGAGATCATATGGTTTCAATTTGTTGACCCAATATGAAGTTGGTCTTCTTCAATCCTAAGGTTTAAAACGTCGAGCAATGATGAAATTTTAACAACAAGAAACTAGTGGAGCCAATTAAAGTTAAACGATAGGTTGTTGTTAAACATCTCGACATGATATGGTCTAAATAGCTTTATTCGAGATCTGATTAGATATAGAAACATGAAAGGAATTAGGATAAATCCTCCTTATGATGTGTTTCAAAAGTCAAATTAGAACAAACGATGCTCTCTTAATTAATCTATGCTGAGTTTGGCATATTTACATCTACATTCTCCAAAGATGATAGATTCTCTTTTCAAAGGTGAAAGCTTTGTTGGATTTCTACACAAGTCCAAACGAAGAAAGCCGGTGTTATCAAAGACAAAATGCGGCAACAAGGTCATAATTCTGACTGCAACAAGAGTTCCATAAATGAAACATTTTCTTCTGAGACTTTAATGCAAATGAAGCAAAGAAAACACAAAGATTGCTCTTCCAAAAAAAGAGAATGTCAGCTTGAAATAATATTTTGACAAGTGAAGGAAGACCGAGTTAGCCACTTTAAAGTCAAATGAAGATTGCATTAACATTTATACATTCATAAAAACATCATTTGCATAAAATAAAATGCAATACATTGACACATTTGATTGCATGCAAATATAAAGTTTATTTTTACAGATCTTCGTATGAAAAAAGAAGATTCATGATAACAAAATACCTAACAAGTAGAAGGTAAAATTCAAACCTCAAATGCAGTAATCATATTAGAAGAGGCAAATAACTGAAGAATAGATGGCCGCAATCCACATAAAAAGTATTATTTTGAAGAGAAGATATTGAATATTTGACAGGAATTACGAAGATTATCAAAGATTTCAGCAAAGATTCGAATCCATCACTCGATGGATCAACATTTCCGGAAGGAGTTCATAATAAGAAGAACTCATATGAAGAGGAAGAAGAAGTTTATAATCTGAAGAAGTTTATAATCTGAAGAACTTATTCAACCTTTTGCTCGACTCTATCACAACAGGAGATAAAGCATCATCAACATTTCCAGAAGAAGTTCATAATAAGAAGAACTCATCTGAAGAAGAAGAAGAAGTTCATAATCTGAAGAACTTATTCAACCTTTTTCTTGACTCTATCACAGAAGGAGATAGAGCATCATCAACATTTCTAGAAGGAGTTCGTAATAAGAAGAACTTATCTGAAGAGGAAGAACTTATCTGAAGAGGAAGAAGAAGTTCATAATGAGAAGAACTTGTTCAACCTTTTTCTTGACTCTATCACATAAGGGGATAGATCAACATCAACATTTCCAGAAGGAGTTCATAATTAGAAGAACTCATCTGAAGAGGAAGAAAAAGTTCATAATGAGAAGAACTTATTCAATCTTAGTTTGTTTCATCGCATATGGAGTTAAATCAGCGAAGCCTCAATCGAGGGATCAACATTTCCAGTGGAAGAGTTCATAATATGAAGAGTTCATAATAGGAAGAGCTCGTTCGAAGAGGAAGAAGAAGTTCATAATGAGAAGAACTTGTTCAACCTTAGTTTAATTCTTCACAGAAAGAGGTGGATTGTCATTCCCAGTGAAAACGTTCATAATGAGAAGAACTTTTAGCATAGAAGTTTGAACAATTTAAGCTAAAAATGGTGTTTTATGTCTTTGCTCCATTTCTGTTCCATAGAAACGAGCAAAGAGGGGCAGCTGTAATCACCATTTTTACCTTTACAACAACAACTGCCAGTACGTCAATAACAGTTGTCCCTATACCACAGCAACATTCCAGTAGCTTCCATAAACAACAGATGTCCCTCTACCACAGCAGCATTCCAGTAGCTCATAAACAACAACTGTCCCTCCACCACAATATCTCTCCAACAACTTCCACTAAACCAATTGTCCCTCCACGTTTCAACAAGCAACCCAACTGTTCCTCCACGTCCTGGTTATAGCTCACCACTAAACAAACAACAATCATTATTTTTGTTTTAAGCATGTAAATGGGTTAATATATAACCCATATAAAAAAACTAGCAACAATACAAAGAAAAAAATCGGAAAGAAAACAACAAAGGTTATTTTTACATTTGGTTTTATTTTTTTCAGCTTTGTATTTTACACTTTTTTCAAAATAAAAAATAGTAAGCTAAAAAACAATAAAGAGGATGATTTTACCTCGTTCTTGGTTTTTTATCGGAGTTTAGGTCACCGACGAAACATCGATTGAAATATCGGAGGAAGACTTGAGTTTTTTCAAGTCTCATGCTTTGTATTTTAGTCCCAAATCAGGAATTAAAATGTATGGGGGGATTTTTTTTTTGGGTTTTTATTTGGGGTGGTTGGAAGAGTGAACGACCACCGATTTACGGTGGTCGGCGGTGAGATATTATGCTTGGGTTGCTCGACCGATTGTGAAAGAAGAAGAAATGAGAAGCTTTGGCTTCTCTCGGTTGAGAGAAAAGAAGAAAAAAATAAAAGTGGCTAGGTTAGCCAAAAAGAGGGAAATAATACATATATATAGCTTAGGTTTTGGGTAAAATATCCTTAGGTCCTCTTAACTTACCCATCTTTTACATTTTAGCCATTAGTTTTAGGGTTAAATCAAATTTAAGTCCATGTATATTTGATGAGTTTTACGTTTTAATTAATAGGGGATTTAATTTATTTTTGGGGTAAATCATGCTAAAGTCCCTAGACTCTTAGTGTGTTTTTATATTTAAATCACTAATTAGTGGGTTAATCATCCATAAGCCATTCTAGTTTGGGCGTTTTTTTATTTTGGTCATGGATATTTTTTCTTTATTTTATTTCGATTTTCGCATGCTTATTTCTATTTTAGTCTTTAATTAATTCTGTTATTATTTTATTTATGAATATGATGCTATAATTTTAATTTCTTTTATTTTTGTCACTGTTTAATAGCAATTTTATTTTATTTTATTATTGCCTTTTATGTTTCAATACTTTTAATTTAGTACTTTAATTATTATTCATCATTTATCTTTATTTAATTTTAGTCACATTAATATATATATATATATATGAAAGATTCATAAGTTATTTGATTAATTTCACAAATTGATTAAATAATAATATTTATTTATTTTTAAATATTAAGAAAGGGTTGCCTTAAAATAACTAGATGTCTTATTCTGTTATTTTAAAATAAATAAATATCTTGTTTATAAAAACCTAAAAAATATACTTACTTTAGTTTTGGTTATATCAAATTATTTATTGGGAAGAATTATCACATTCTTATTATTTCGGTCGGAAAAAGAAATATTCGTCCTAAAATATTTTAGGGATTAATTTCTCTTCGATTCGAAATATTGGAATATTTTCTATTTTTCCAAAGAACTTTCTTTAAATAAAATTATGTGATTGAATCTAAAATAATAGGAATAGAAATTTAAATATATATTCAAATTCTCATATTTCTACTAATAGAGATAATTTATAATCGACAAGTACCAATCTTGGGCATTGTGGGGGTACTAATCCTTCCCCAAATGTAACCAACCACGAATCCTTTTTTATTACTAAAAAGAATGAATTTTTGGTTATACGTAGACCAGTTTATCTTTTAAATAGTTTTTTCTTACAAACTCTTTTAAAAGATGATTTTAGGTATTCGACCTACCTAACCCGAAACGTCGACGACGACTCCAAACGTTTCATTAAAACCCATTTATTCACATAACATTTCCGCCAAGGAAATTCATACTCGGACAAAAATCGGTTACGACAACTACCATGAAGGCTCAAAACATTGAATGCAAAATGGGTACCGATAACATGCAAGGGTATCAATACCATAGTGCAAAGTAGTACTGATACCCCTTAGACAATATTGATACTACAAGGCTCCAACGACTAGCAACAACTAGTTAAATTTGAAATTAACAAAGGTAGTACCAATACCCTATGAAGGAGTACCGATACTTCCTATTCTGGACAACCTTATTTTGTAGAAAATTAATCCCCAATATCTCCAAAACATCCCCAACAGCTATATATGAATTCAAACTCAATTCAAGTTATAAAAACAAGCTGATGACACTTGAAGAAAAGAGAGAACAACTATTCAAACAATCCAACACAAGAGAAGAGTTTTTCAATTTTATTTTATCTTTCTCTTGTAAATATTTTTGTTCTTGTGAGTTTAATTCTTGTAAACACCTACCTTAGAGAGGTTTTCTTGTTTACATTTTCCTTTCATTGTAATGGGGGTTTGGTTTTAGCTGAGGCTTTTAAAAGCTAGGGATAAGGTTCTAGTTTAGCCTGTGAAAAACTAAGGAGTTGTAAAGGTTACTCTTGATCCTGTAAAAAGAAAGAACAAACTAGTGAATTTGTTGGAAAATCGTTGGTGAGGAGCTAAGGTAGTGGATGTAGACTTGGTTGAGAAGTCGAACCACTATAAATCACTGTGCAATTTTGTATCTTTAAATCTTCTTACTCCCTAAACACAAAAACTGACTTGACCCCTATTGGCGAACCCCTTCGATTGTCGATTTGAGCTTCCGTAAATCCCAATAATTGGTATCATATCTTGACTCCTTAGAAGGCTTCACATCCTTGAGACAATCCTCGAAGAAGCTCTACCGATTCCTAATGCAACCGACAAAGAAATGGCTTCAACCTCCGGTGCCTATTACATTGAAGATTCATACATTCAAGATTCACAACTGGTCAACAAGCCACTCTTCTTCAAAGGAGAAAATTATGCCTATTAGAAGAATAAGATGAAGTTATTTACTCAAGCCTACGATCTAGGAGCTTGGAACTCAATCATGAAGGGTTACACCACTCCACTCAGTGAGTATGACAATTGGAGTAATGAAGAAAAGAAAAAGTTCCAGCTTAATGCGAAGGCTATGCACATTCTGTTTTGTGCTTTAGGCCGAGATGAATATGGAAGAATCACATTTTGTTCTAATGCCAAAGAGATTTGGGATAATCTCAAAGTCACTCTTAAAGGAACCGACGAAGTGAAGGAAACAAAGATAAGTCTTCTCAACCATAGCTACGAGAATTTCAAGATTAAACCTGATGAAGATATCAAAGCTATGACGGATAAATTTTTCGTGATTGTCAACAGTCTGAAGGGATTTGGAGAAGTAATCCCTAAAGAGAATCTTGTAAGGAATATGATATACTTTCTTCTAAAGTCGTGGCAATCGAAGAAGACAGCTATTATTGAAGCTAGAGACCTAATGTCTCTCACTCTCGACGAGCTATTCATGTTCTTTTGATGAGTTACAAGATGCTTATAATGTGTTGTATTTGGGATATAAGACCATGAATTTCAAATATAAGAAATTAATTTCAAAACTTAAAAATGATAATAATTTGATTTTGAAAGCAAAATTTGATTTTGAAAATCAAAATGAAATATTGCAAAAATAATTTAGAGCTTTCGAAAGTGAAAATCAATGTTTTAGAAAAAAGAAAATTTTAATTTAAAAGTTAATCTTGAAAGCTTAACAAAATAAAAGAATTAATTTCTAAAAACAACACATTATGTTTAAAAATGGAAAAATGCTCACATTGCCATTTTCATGGTCATTTGGAACATACTCATCCTATAAAGAAAAGCAAATCTTTTAAAATTAGACAAGTATGGGTTCCGAAGGGAACAAGGGGCATTGAAACTAACATTCAAGGATCCAAAGCAATTTGGACACCAAAATCGAATTAAATGTCTATTGTATGTGTGTAGGAGCAATGGTGATTAATATGAAGAAATCAAGATGCTCTAGCCACACATGAAAAAGGAATGGGTAACCTATAAGCTTAATGCTTTTAATTTTAGTTATTTGGTTGCTCATTTAGTTTATGCATGCATGAGTTTTTTTTAAATGATTATTCATTGCTTTTAAATCTCATGTATGTTGAAAACGTTTTATGATGAACATTTCAAAGTTTTAATGATTTTTCATAATTTTTAGTTCATCATAATGAATTTTGGTCAAAATTGGTTTTAAATGCAAATGATATCTCTCTAACCATTGATATCTGTAACCCCCTAGACCCGACCTATGCATTTCGACTAAGTCTAGTGGATCACATTCATGATTCTTAAAGACAGTTTTCCGAAACCGTTATTCTATCAACGAAAAATCATATTTATAAATGACATTTATGAAATTATAATAAATTATACTATAAAAAAAACAACTCATAATTATGAGAAAAATAACAATTTAATTAAAACATGTCTTTAAAAATCCAAATTATAATAAATGGATATAAATTAGCAAAATGAGTACTCATTATAAAATCCAATACTTTTAAAATAAGGCCCATGTTACCATAATATAGCCAACTTAAAAGATAAAACATTACAATACAATATACTTCAAGAGATATGTTGATCCTCCAAGTGCTTGATCCGAGTATCTAACCAACAGTATCTGAAAGGGGAAAATATTTTTGAAAAGTGAGCTAGGCTCAGTGTGTCCCAATAGTACAATAAAATCATAGTAGGTACAGTAATTGAGTAATAGTTCATAAATTCATCATCAAACCATAATGAAGTTTAACTTTTGAAACTCGTAATTTAAAACCCTTCTCCTGTACACCATCCGCAATTCCCTAGAACTGCGTCCATAAGGCTTACCTTAAGCACACAGCAGAAAGGAAGCCAACTTAAAGATAGGCTTTGAGGCCTGTATCCTTATGTCCGTAAGTCCGTAGGGCTTACCCTAAGCACCCAGCAAAGGGGGCCAACCTAATGAAGCATCTTGAGGCCCGTGGGCCTACCCAAGAGTCACATTAGGCCCATAAGGTTTACCAGCGTGATTAAAGCTGTACCTCTGTAATGCAATCCAACCCAAAATCAATATTTCAAAAATACTATTTATGCAGTAAGCATAATTTCCATAATTTCATAATCAATATTATCATATACCAATGAAAACCAATCATATATCAGTCATATTCCATAAACCATCACCAGTAAATAGGTAGATTAATAAAACATTAAACCATAGCTTTCAATGTACCATATTTCAAAATTTATAAAACAATCAAGTAGTACACAGGGAACACACCTCGACAATAGGTTCAAATAGTAGATCTAGCGATTGCTGGTCTCGCCAAGCTCTGCTACTGTTTTCGAACCTAATCCATAATAACACTATATTACTAATGGGTAACAAAAATTATTTTCTGAAATCATAAAATTTACGGGTCTTACGGGTGAATACTGGCACACGTGGCTTAACAGATCTAGAAGAGCTGGGTCGAGCTGTCGAACGGTCAGGAGAGTCTCTTGTACCTTCAAACATTAATAATTTATCAGTCCCAAGTCTTACTCAACCATTCAAAGCTTAAACTCTTTAGTGCATAAGCATTTTTCAGATTTGACTATCAATTTGAAGGCTTTCGAGTCTGAATTTGATCAAATGGAGTGCAGAATCGGAATCAGGGCGTTGAACAACATAAAGTATGACTTTTCGAAAATTCAAATTCTTGGTCAAGATCAAAGTCAACGGGTTTGACTGATGATTTGGAGGCCTTCAGGTTCGAATTTGGAAAAACGGACTTCGGAAACAGATTCGGCACGTCGAACAATGCCAGAATAGGTATATTCGAACAAAATGAAAGGTCGTTTAATGACCATTTAAAGCCAGTCAAAGTTATGGTCAAAGGGGTTCAATAGTTCACATTTAAAAATTCCCAAAATGTCACCCTTTTTTTTCAAAATAATTCCCAGAATGTCATTTTTTTCAAAATAATTCAAAAAATGTCACCTTTTTAAAAATAATTCCCAGAATGTCAATATTTTCAAAATAATTCCCAGAATGTCACATTTTTCAAAATAATTCCCAGAATATCACCTTTTTCAAAATAATTCTCAGAATGTCACTAGGTCGGGTCGAGTCAACGGTCGGGTCGGTCGACGGGTCGGGTCAAACCGGTTACAACATCACCCAGCTATTCGCATCTTTCCCCACGCGCAAGGGCGACGCGTGAGACCTCCTCCGGTCTCCAAAAATTCCTGTAAAAATTTCCTAAAATTATTTTAAGCGAATTTGAGCCACTTACCAACCTCGGTTCAAATTTTTGAACGGTAGAGAGCTCGATTTCAACTCGGCCAAATCTTTGACCGCTCTACCTTCCACATGCGTCGCCGCCTACGGAGACAAGGACGATACTAAGAACATGATGGTGCGGGAGGTGTCGAAAACCGATCAATGATCGGAGATGAATTTAAGATTTTCCCGGCGGTGGTGCTAAAAAAAACGTCGATACTTTGACTCGAAATTCACGGCGTTTGGCAGCATTTCGCTAAAATTGGTTTGCTGGGTTTTGTTCACGGGTTGACGATGAACACGATGGTGGTTTCAATTTTACGATTGGAAGTCGGACGGCGTCGGAATTGAGCTTGAAAGTAGAGGTACGAGAGGAAGAAAGTTTTTGTAAATAAAGCATGTGTTTTCTGATTTCTATCAAAAAACACGCTTATAATACAAGCCTGCCGACAATCCTTGGAGGAATTCAGGGCTTGGCCCCTGAATTTTCTTCAACTTCTAAAATGGCCTATAAGTTTTGAAAACTTTTAATTTAGTCACCAAATTACACCGATTTAAATATTTTTTATTTTTTTTCGGGTTGTTATAATTCTCCCCCTCTACAAGAAATTTCGTCCTCGAAATTTAGCTTATGAGAATAGTTGAGGAAATTGAGCCTCCATTGACTCCAATGTATCCCACGTAGCTTCAGAGGGGCCTCGGTTACTCCATTGAACTTTTACCATCGGGATTCTTCTATTCCGAAGAACTCACTCATCACTTTTCAAGATCTGAATGGGCTCCTCCTCATATGACAAATCAGGTCTCAACTCTACCTCTTAAACCTGAATGATGTGACCTGGATCTGGATGATATCGCCTCAACATTGATACATGAAAGACATCATGAATACGATTGAGCTCAGGAGGCAATTCAAGCTGATATGCAACAGGTCCTAACCTCTTCAAAATACGAAATGGTCCAATAAATCTTGGACTCAATTTACCCTTACGCCCGAATCTCAATACTTTCTTCCAGGGCGATACTTTTAAAAAGACCTGATCTCCAACTTCAAACTGAATATATTTCCTCCTTTGATCTGCATAAGACTTCTGTCTATCAAATGCCTCTTTCAGACGGTCACGAATCAATCTGACTGTGTCTTTCGTCTCGCGTATTAACTCAGGTCCCAACGTCTTCATTTCACGCAACTCAGTCCAACAAATCGGAGTGCGACATTTACGCCCATAGAGCGCTTCGTAGGGTGCCATATGAATGCTGGTCTGATAACTGTTATTGTAAGCAAATTCAGCCAATGGCAAAAAGTTCTCCCAGCTACCATGAAAATCAATTACGCAACCCCGCAACATATCCTCCAGAATCTAAATCACTCTCTCAGATTGACCATCAGTTTGTGGGTGAAAGGATGTATTATAATCCAATCTTGTTCCCAAAGCCGTATGTAGCGCCTTCCAAAATCTCGAATTAAATCTTGGATCTCGATCAAAAATAATAGACAATGGAACACCATGCAATCTAACAATCTCTGAAATATACAATCTCGCCAGCTTGTCCAAAATATAATTTACCCGTATAGGAATGAAGTGAGCTGACTTTGTAAGTCTATTCACAATCACCCACACTGAATCCTTTTTCGAAGGAGTCATAGGTAATCCTATAACAAAATCCATAGTAATACGCTCCCATTTCCATTCAGGAATCTTGATAGGCTGTAACAAACCTGATGGATGTTGATGCTCTGCTTTAACTTGCTGACAAGTCAAACACCTAGCCACAAAATCTGAGATGTCCTTCTTCATACTGACCCAATGATATCTCTCCCTCAAATTTCGGTACATATTTTCTCCACAATATCGACCCTTAAAGCATAAAACTTCATCCTGATCAAGGGTGTAATCTGAGCTTGTCCCCTGCTCTACTTGCTCAAAGATGGATAGCAAGGAGCTATCAATGGGTTGCTTAACTTTAATTTAATCAACCAAAGTCGGCTTAACTTGTAATTCTGCTAACAAAGTGCCATCGTCATATAAATTCATCCTGGCCATTAAAAACCTCAACACCGATACCGCCTTTCGACTCAAAGCATCCACCACGATGTTAGCTTTCCCAGGGTGATAATCAATCACGCAATCATAATCCTTTAGAAGCTCTAGCCAGCGTCGTTGTCTCAAATTAATCTTCTTCTGGGTCAGAAGATACTTTAAGCTCTTTTGATTAGTGAAAATATAACACTTCTCTCCGTAAAGATAGTGTCTCTAAATCTTCAAGGCAAAAATCACTGCTGCTAATTCCAAATCATGAGTTGGATAATTACACTCATGTGGTCGCAGTTGACGGGACGCATAAGCCACCACTATACCTTCCTGCATTAGAACACAACCAAGTCCTGAGTGTGAAGCATCACTATACACTGTAAAATCCTTCCCGGACTATGGTTGAGTCAACACTGGCGCTTGAGTCAAAACCGCCTTTAATTTCTCAAAGCTCTCCTGTTGTGCTTCTCCCCAGTCAAACGACACGTTCTTCCTTAACAGCTTTGTCAAAGGAGCAGCAATGATCGAGAAACCCTCAACAAAACATCGATAATATCCAGCTAAGACCAAGAAACTGCGGATCTCAAAGACTTTCTTGGGTCGTTTCTAATTCACAATAGCCTCGATCTTGCTTGGATCGACCTGAATACCTCGCCCAGAAATAATGTGCCCCAAAAACGACACTTTTTAAAGCCAAAACTCACACTTGCTTAGTTTGGCATATAGACGATGCTCTCTCAAGGTTCGCAGAATGATCTTCAAATGCTCGTCATGCTCTGCTTCCGTCCGAGAATATACCAGAATATCATCAACAAAGACAGCCACAAATTGATCCAAATATGGCCGGAACACACGATTCATCAAATCCATAAAAGTTGCGGGAGCGTTCGTCAAACCAAAAGGCATTACTAAGAATTCATAATGACCATATCTAGTGCGAATGGTCGTTTTTACAACATCAGACCCCTTAACTTTCAATTGGTAATACCCGAGCGAAGATCAATCTTAGAGAATACAGTAGCTCATCGCAACTGATCAAATAAGTCGTCAATCCTGGGTAATGGGTACTTATTCTTGACCCTCATCTTGTTCAACTTTCGATAGTCAATACATAGCCTTAGCGACCCATCCTTCTTTTTCACAAACAAAACTAGAGCTCCCCACGGTGAGGTACTATGCCGAATAAATCCTCGATCGAATAATTCTTGCAATTGGACTTTCAACTCCTTAATTTCCTTTGGAGCCATGCGATAAGGTGCCATAGAAATAGGTGAAGATCCCGGATAAGTCTTAATCTGAAACTCTACCTCTCTATCAGGAGGTAACCCAGGCAACTCCTTCGGAAAAACATCAGGAAACTTGCTAACTGTACGAATCTCCTCGATCATGGACAAGGAACCTTTAGTGTTCAAAATACAGGAAATGAAAGTCTCATATCCCTTCGTGATCATATGATCAATTTCCATAGCTGAAATAATATTGGAGAGATAGCCACGCCGTTCTCCAATTAACACAACAGTCCGACCATCTGAAGTCTTCAGAGTAGCTCGTTTGTATTCGCAATCCAGATTAACCTTGTGTTTATTCAACCAATCCATCCCAAGAATTAGATCAAACTCCTCTAAATGAAGCTCCATAAGATCAGCGAGAAAAATTTCTCCCTGAACCTCCAGAGGACAATACCGAGATACTTTATTCACTAATACTGCTTGTCCTACTGGACTCGTAACCGTAATAGTATTATCAGTGATCTCGATCGGAATCTGAAGGTTTCGAGATACTGAACTCGATACATATGAGTAGGTGGAGCCATTGTCCAGTAATGCAAAGTATGGAATAGAATATATAGTAAATGTACCTGCAATAACCTCAGGCTCATCTATGTCATCCCGACGTCTAGTGGCATAAACCAACGCTGGCTGTCTAGCCTCAGAAACTATTGGCTCTCTATTCAGCTGAGGTTGGGCTCTACTATCTATTCTGGATGCTGATCCGGAAGGTCTTCCCTGACTAAGCCCTCTGGCTGGAGTCTGAACTGATACCTGGGAATGCGCAGGAGTCTAGTTAGTTGTCCTCTCAGATGAAACTAATTGTGGTCAATCCCTCCGGAAATGACCACTGGATCCACATTGGTAACAAAGTCCCATCTTCTTACGACATTATCCTCTGTGTCGAATACCACAATACTCACATAGGGGCTCATAATAAAACGATGAGGAACCACCTCGACTGACAACTGAAGGTGAAGATACTACAGGCCTAGAACTGGTATTACTTCTCAAAGGACCTGAAGTACGAGTCTTCTTTCCAGGACGTGAAGAGAACTTGTTCGGACCAGAAAATTTCCCAGGCCGCTCTCGATCAACAAGATATCTTGCTGGAGCTAAAGTCTCTACCTCCTCAGCATCCTTCGCTCTGCCCATCAGCACATCAAAAATCTCATCTTGATGGGTAACAACCTGCCTATGTAGCTCATATATGAGTCCGAGAGCAAATTTACGGCATCTATCTCTCTCAGTAGGTACCATACTGAATCCATACTTTAGCAACTTCAAGAACTCGATCTTATACTCAGAAACGATCATGTCTCCCTAAATCAAGTCCTGGAACTGCTGTCGTCTCTGAACTAAGTAACGCTCTCCCAGAAAACGGCTCTTAAAGCGTTCCTTAAAGAAATCCCAAGTCAGACGATCAGCCGAAACACTACTAACTACTGACTCCCACCAGGTGTGGGCATTGCCATCTAACATCGCCACTGCACCCAGATATCTCTTAGTTGGATCCAATCCTAACTGATCCATGCGTCTTTCTGTATCCTGGAGCCAATCATCCGCTTCAGTAGGAGGTCCACCAATCTGTCCTCCAAAAGTTCTGACTCCATTGGCAATCAGAGTCTGAGAAATAGGCACCTCAGATCCAACACCAGTAGCTCTGACCGCTCCTTGAATCAACTGTAGAAATTGTCTACCAAAATTCTCATCAAGTGCAACTCTGGTAGAATCAGGCTTAATATCAGTCGCTCCTATGATCGGTGTAGTCATGCCAATACCAGCGGCATGAGGCAAATTCGTCGGGGTCGCAGGAGCATGATCACCTGTCGGATGTGGGGGATCTACTCGAATCTCATCGATTGGGTCTGTAATTCTAGCCATTCAACCTTGTCCACGGTTAGTTCGATGTCCACATCTAGCAATCATTTTGGTAGATCTTTAGTTTACTACAGAAGATAAAACTTAGGGTTAGATAAGCACTTGGAGTATTTAACACAATTAAAACCATAAAAACTTTGAGACATGGCCTTAGTAACTTATTTTGTAAAATATTTCAAAATCGTATTTTCAATTTGGACTCATACACAGTCTGAGGTTTAAAAACCAAAAGCTCTGATACCAATTAAATATAAACCCTAGACCCAGCCTATGCATTTCGACTAAGTCTAGTGGATCACATTCATGATTCTTAAAGACATTTTTTCGAAACCGTTATTCTATCAACGAAAAATCATATTTATAAATGACATTTATAAATATGATAAATTATACTATAAAAAACCCAACTCATAATTATGAGAAAACTAACAATTTAATTAAAAACGGGTGAATACTGGCACACGCGGCTTAACTGATCTAGAGGAGCTGGGTCGAGCTGTCGAACGGTCAGGAGAGTCTCTTGTACCTTCAAACATTAATAATTTATCAGTCCCAAGTCTTACTCAACCATTCAAAGCTTAAACTCTTTAGTACATAAGCATTTTTCGGATTTGACTATCAATTTGAAGACTTTCGAGTCTGAATTTGATCAAACGGAGTGCGGAATCGGAATCAGGGCGTCGAACAACATAATGTATGACTTTTCAAAAATTCAAATTCTTGGTCAAAATCAAAGTCAACGGGTTTGACTGATGATTTGGAGGCCTTCGGATTCGAATTTGGAAAAACGAACTTCAGAAACGGATTCAGCACGTCAAAAAATGTCAGAATAGGTATACTCGAACAAAATCAAAGGTCGTTTAATGGCCATTTAAAGCCGTTCAAAGGGGTTTAATAGTCCACATTCAAAAATTCCCAAAATGTCACCTTTTTCAAAATAATTCCCAGAATGTCACTTTTTTCAAAATAATTCTAAAAATGTCACTTTTTCAAAATAATTCCCAGAATTTCATATTTTTCAAAATAATTCCTAGAATGTTACCTTTTTCAAAATAATTCCCTGAATGTCACATTTTTCAAAATAATTCTCAGAATGTCACTGGGTTGGGTCTGGTCGGTCAACGGGTCGGGTCAGACCGGTCAAACCGGTTCAGACCGATTTGGACCGGTCAAACCTGTCACAACATCACCCAGCCATTCGCATCTTTCCCCATGCGCAGGGGCGGCGCGTGGGGGCGCGTGAGACCTCCTCCGGTCTCCAAAAATTCTTGCAAAAATTTCCTAAAATTATTTTAAGTGATTTTGAGTCACTTACCAACCTCGGTTCAAATTTTTGAACGGTGAAGAGCTCGATTTCAACTCGGCTGAATCTTTGGCCGCTCTACCTCCCACACGTGCCGCCGCCTATGGAGACAAGGACGACACCGTCGGACTCGGAACGACACTAGGAACACGATGGTGTGGGAGGTGTCGAAATCTGATCAACGATCGGAGATGAATTTAAGGTTTTCCCGGCGGTGGTGCTAAAAAAAACGTCGATACTTTGACTCGAAATTCATGGCGTTTGGAAGTGTTTCGCTAAAATTGGTTTACTGGGTTTTGTTCATGGGTCGACGATGAACACGATGGTGGTTTCAATTTTACGATTGGAAGTCAGACGGCGTCGGAATTGAAGAAAGTTTTTGTAAATAAAGCATGTGTTTTTTGATTTCAATTAGAAAACACGCTTATAATACAAGCCTGCTGACACTCCTTGGAGGAATTCAAGGCTTGGTCCTTGAATTTCCTTCAACTTCTAAAATGGCCTATAAGTTTTGAAAACTTTTAATTTAGTCACCAATTTACACCGATTTAAATATTTTTTTTTTCGGGTTGTTACAATATCAACTTTACAAATACTTTGATTTTACAAATTTTATTTTTGACCTAAATTTGAATGTTTATGCATGTGGTTTAAATGAAAATGATATCTCTCTAACAATTGATATCAAAACTTTGCATTTTCATTACATTTTTGGAAAACTTTATGCATATGCACTTAATTTCAATAATGCACATTGCATAAAGTATTTTAGAGTTGGATATATTGAATTTCATGTGATCCTAACATGTTTGTTATTTTTTGTTGAAATTCAATTTTGTTTAAGTGTCAAGATTTTAAAGCTAAATTTTGTTTGGAATGCACTTATTGAGGGCGAGCTTTGATTTTTCATATGATTTTTTAAAATGTTAATTTTATCACTTACACTCCAAAGTTATTTTGAACTTTTAAAGATGAATTATTTTTTATATAACAAAAAGGGGGAGAAGTATGGTTTGAAAAATTTAATTTCTTAATGAAAAAGGGGAGCTGAACATTTTCATATATTTCCAACAATTGGTAACAATTGGTATTTTTTTCATTAAACATTTTATTAAGGGAGAGTTTTGCCAAAAACAATTTTTCAAATGTTTTGTTATATAAAAAAGGGGGAGATTATTGAACTATATTTTGATATAACAATTTTGGCAAAATGTTTTTGGACTTGAATTGAATGTTTTCAAAGTTTTAAAAAATAATTCAAAGTCCATTTAAAAGATGAATTGAGCAAGAATTACAAGTAGTACCGATACTGTTCTTTGCAGTATCGATACCACATGAATGGGTATTGATATCCTACATGTAGTATAGATACCTTAGGCAAAGGTAGTACCGATACCATCAAGGTAGTACTGATACTACTATGAAGGCTAAAAACATCGAATGTAAAAAGGGTACCGATACCATGCAAGGTATCGATACCATAGTGTAATGTAGTACCGATACCCCTTAGGCAGTATTGATACTACAAGGTTCCAACGGCTAGCAACAACTAATTAAATTTGAAATTAACAAAGGTAGTATCGATACCCTATGAAGGAGTACCGATACTTCCTATTTTGGACAACTTTATTTTGCAAAAAATTAACCCCCAATGACTCCAAAACATCTCCAACGGCTATATATGACTTCAAACTCATTTCAAGCTATAAAAACAAGCTGAGGACACTTGAAGAAATGAGAGAACACCTATCCAAGTATTCAAACACAAGAGAATAGTTTTTCATTCTTATTTCATCTTTCTCTTGTAAATATTTTTGTTCTTGTGAGCTTAATTCTTGTAAACACCTACCTTAGAGAGGTTTTCTTGTTATTTTTCTTTCATTGTAAAGGGGTTTTGGTTCTAGCTGAGTCTGTTGAAAGCTAGGGATAAGGTTGTAGTTTAGCCTGTGAAAAACTTGGGAGTTGTGAAGATTACTCTTGATCCTGTAAAAAGAAAGAATAAATTAGTGAATTTGTTGGAAAATCCTTGGTGGGGAGCTAAGGTAGTGGATGTAGACTTGGTTGAGAAGTCAAACCACTATAAATCACTTTGCAATTTTCTATTTTTAAATCTCCTTACTTCCTAAACACAAAAACTGACCCGACATCTCTTGGCGAACCCCTTCGGTTGTCGTTTCGAGCTTCCGTAAATCGCAACATATTGTATAACGGTCATGGCTGTCTATTTTAGAAAATATATTGTGTTTTAAATGGAAATGAGAAGGATTTTTAAATTTAATGGTTCCCTTAGTAGCCCAATGTGACACTTTAGGCACGATCAGGTTTAGGTGTTACATATTTTCTTAAATTTACATGAGTAGCTTACCCATTTGTTAGCAGGGTGATTGAAGAAAATGCATCTTAAAATACTTTTTATTCCATTATCATATGGTTTCTTGTGTGTCTTGGGACTCTCTTACCCAGTATGTTGATATTCTCTTGATGCCATCACTGATATTGTTATGGCGGGAATTCACGATAACCACATTTGTCATATCTTGACTGACAAGCTCAATATATCTCAAGCTCAACATATCTCAACATATCTGATGTCATCCTCATTGTTTGATGTGGGATCTTTGCATATCATGTAAAATCTACAATCTCTTTTTCTAGTCATCGGCTAGAAATGATGATGTACATCAAGGGATAGTTTAGGAAGAAATAGGGGTGATATTGTTTATTGTATTTGGGTACATTTTGATGAATTATTTTTTTTGACACGAGTTGTTTCATGTTCATTGCATCAGTTGTTGATGAGAACCAAAGTATAGCATACCCATTTTCTAAAATTTACCTTAGTAGCTTAACCATTTTTTTGTTGGAAGGGTGATTGGAGAAGAGACATCTAAGAATATTTTCTTTTCTAATATTAGGTGGGACTTCTTGTGTGCCTTAGGAGTTCTCTCACCTAATCTGCTGACCCTTTCTCAATGTCATCATCGACATTGTAGTGGTAAACATCCACATTAACATCATTTTGCACTTATTGATTAAAAACTCAATTACTCTCAAGGTCGATGATATTATATCAACTTTGTTGCACTTGTAAAAAGAGTGAGTCGAGCGCTTGTTGTACTTCTTGACTGACAGGATCAATAAGTCTCAAGGTTGACGATATTATATCAACTAGAGCTTGAAAAAAAGAGTGAGTCAAGCTTGTTACATTGTCCCCTTTGTTTGATGATGGATCATCACATGCCATGCACAATATGTAACCCTTTTTATAGTCATTAGCAAAAAACAATGAAATATATTAGGGGAAATTTTATAAATAAATAAGGAGTAATATTGTTTTTTACCTTTGTGGTGCATTTCGATTGAATCTTTTCTGATATGAGATGTTCAATGACTCACAATATTATTAATGGTTCATCCCTTTTGGTTTGGGTAGAAGAGTCATAACATGTGGTTAGATTGTCATTGACCAGTGTCAAAATATTTTGTTTCCACAAGGAGGTAGAAAAGAGATGGACGAGGGTGAGACAGTTCCATCATTTCTCACAATCTTGGTTGAGAGGTTCTACAGTGACCCTTGGAGTTGGTGTCATTCGATTGCGAGTTTGGCAGTGCTCGACTTGTGCTCGTTAAAAAAATTTGTTGCTCGAATTGACTCATTGCTCATTAAGTTGGTTAAAATTTTTCTCTACTTGTGATAATTAAAAGGCCTTTTTGCTCGATTCATTCTCGTTAAGCCCGTTGCTCGTTAAGTTCACTGAAATTTTTATCTTATTTTTTAACTATAGGTAAATTCTACTAATGCTATACATTAATAGATTAGTCATTTATCATGTTTTTGTTATCTATTAGTAAATTAGTAATTTATGAATGAAATAATTTTTTAAAATAACTATGAGAAAATAATAAAATAATAATGTCCTGCTCATGAATTTATCGAGTGGAGTTGAACTTTGCTCGACTTAGCTCGTTAAGGACTCAAGAAGAGTTCGATTTTGAGTCATGTGAATCAGAGTTGAGCTTTCAGTGAGTTTTGACTGAGTCAAGTTCGAGCTGCTCACAAGTCCTCAACCATGTTAGAGAAAATGGCTTGCATACATCGTTGAAAAGTCATTGGATCATTGTATAGGCCAAAGGGCATCCTCTTAAAAGCATAAGTGCCATAAGGATATGTGAATTTTGTCTTCTTTTAGTCCTTTGGTGCTATGGAAATATGGTTGTACCCCATATATCCATCTAGAAAGCAATATACACCTTGCCCACCAATCGATCAAACATCTGATCAATGAAAGGTAGAGAAAAATGGTCATTCTTGGTAGCCTTGTTGAACTTGCGATAGTCCATACATATCTTCCATCTAGTGATGGTGTGTGTGGGTAGGAGCTCATTGTCTTCATTTCTCACTAAGGTTGTGCCTCTTTTCTTGGGGATGCATTGCAATGGGAACACCCATGTGCTATGGAATATCGATTAAATTACTCTAGCATCAAGCCACTTGATAATATCCTTCATCACCACATTCTTCATGACAGAGTTGATCTTTTTTTGTGGCTCTATAAAATTACCGTGACATTCTTCTAGCAGAATTTTGTGCATGCATATGGTGGGACTTATCCCCTTCAAGTCTGCCATGGCCTATCCCAACGCTTTCTTATGCCATGACAAAACTGTTAGAAAACTACGTTCTTCTTCAGGATTAAGGCTTGAGGAGATAATCACTGATAGTGTCTCATTACTACCTAAGTAAGCATATTTAAGATTATGTGGAAAAGATTTCAGCTCTAAGGTAGGTGCATGCCGTAGTGAGGGCTTAGGAGGAATAAATTCACCGAAATCAAGAGGTTAAAAGCACGTACCAGGTCTAGCTGAAAGTAAGCTAGACTGTTGTACCTCTAATGGATATTCCTCGGCCTCCTCTTTGTTGTCCTCATCAATGAGCTTTTCATAATCATCCAGCTATATGAAATTAATATGGCAAAGTTGTTATGCTTCCCCTCCTATCATTGAGTCCATTTTCAGAATGCACTGACATTCTTCAGAATCAGACACAAACTTGAGAGAACGAAAGACATTCACGGTCACACTTTGGTCGGCTACTCAAATAGTGAGTCCACCCTTCTCACAATCAATGAGAACGCAACCTGTATATAAGAAATACCTCCAAAAAAGTATGGGTACATTGGTGTCAACCTCATAATCAATTATAAGAAAATCAACTAGGAACAAAAATTTATCCACCCTCACTATGACATATTTGATCCTTCCCTTTGGACGAACATGGGATCGGTCAGCTAGTTATAAAATAGCGGAGGTGGGTCTTGCATTTCCCATCCAAAGATTCAAAAATATCGACTTTGGCATCAAATTCATGCTTGATCCAAAGTCATACAGTGCCTTTCCAACATAATTGTCTCCTATAGGACATGGAATAATAAAGCTACCCGGATTTTTTTTGCTTTGGTTACAGCTTACTCAATGCAAAGCATAATTCTTTTGACGTGGCAATTGTCTCATACTTTTCAACTTTTCTCTTCTTAGTGTCAATTTCCTTAAGAAATTTCACATAAGTGGGCATCTGATCAATTGCCTTTAGGAATGGAACATTGATATGAAGCTTGTCGAGGATGTCAACAAACTTTTTGAACTGCACTTCAACATTGTGCTTTTTCAGCTTTTAAGGGAAGGGTGGTGGGGGTATGAATTTTTCCAGTAATAGTGTGGGAACTACTTTTACTGTGGGATTTCTGTCTGCTCCATCAGTAGGCTCATTAGCTGAACTCCCATCATTTTCCTTATTGAGTACATCTTCTAGTAATTTCAGTTCTGCTTGCACATTCACGGGGGTGGAATTGTCCGGCTTCCTTCGCCCAAACTTTTCTTGTTGGTTGATTTGGGTGCCACTCTATAGAGTGAGTGCACTATATTACTCCTTCCTATGAACTTTAGTGACTTCAGTGTCACTTGGTAGGTGACCTGGCTAACATTCTTATAATGTTGCAGAAATTTGACCAACCTGACCCTCCAAAGCTCTTAAAGATACTCTATGGCATTGCAACAATGCTCCATGATTCTTGATAGTTTTAGAATGCTCTTATAGAATAGTCCTTGTACTTGCTATAAATTCTTGCATAGTAGCTTCCAAAGAGATTCTATTCGATGAAAAAGTTAACCCCTTTTTAGAATTATGCCATGATATATTTTGTTTGAAAGGCTAGGGGTTCATTAATATGAAGATGCCGAGCAGGATGACTAGCATTACTTGCTCATTGATTTCCCCATGAGAAATTTGGGTGTTGATGTCAGCATAGGTTGTAGGTGTTTAAGTAAGGGTTGTTATTGTTGCTTCGATTGAAATTTCCCACGTAATTGATTGATTCATGATTTACTGGCCATTCACTGTCATGGTCATTACCATGACATAACTGACATGCTGAATTGGCCATCTTCACTTCTTTAACCTCATTAGAACATTGCAAATTCTTTAACATATTTGTGATAGTGGAGGGTTGGGTAGACATTGAGTCCTTAGCATTTAGTTTAAATGTCCCTTGTTCCCTCCTCTTTATTCCAAGCCTTTAAGAAGGAAATTGTTGGGATTTACGGAAGCTCGAATCGACAACCGAAATGGTTCACCAAGAGGGGTCGGGTCAGTTTTTGTGTTTAGGGAGTAAGGAGATTGAAAGATAGAATATTTGCACAGCGATTTATAGTGGTTCGACTTCTCAACTAAGTCTTTATCCACTACCTTAGCTCCTCACCAAGGATTTCCAACAAATTCATTAATTTTTTCTTTCTTTTGAGGACAAAGAGATAACCTTTTACAACTACATAGTTTTTCACGGGCTAAACTAGAACCTTTTCCCTAGCTTTAGCAGGCTAAGCTAGAACCAAAACCCCTTTACAATTAAAGGAAATGTAAACAAGAAAACCTCTCTAAGGTAGGTGTTTACAAGAATTAAGCTTACAAGAACAAAAAATATTTACAAGAGAAAGATGAAATAAGAATGAAAAACTCTTCTCTTGTGTTTGAATGCTTGGATAAGTGTTCTTTCTTTTCTTCAAGTGTCCTCGGCTTGTTTTTATAGCTTGAAATGAGTTTGAAGTCATATCTAGCTGTTGGGGATGTTTTGGAGTCGTTGGGGATTAATTTTCTACAAACTAAAACTGCCCAAAACAAGTAGTATATTTACTCCTTCAATGAGTATCGGTACCACCTTTGTAATATTTGAATTTTTTACCGTTGGGCTTGATATTACTGTAGCAGTATCGATACCCAATTTGCATTCGATGTTTTTGAGTATCGATACTATTCATACAGTGTTGGTACTATTCATACAGTACATTACTATTCATAAAAAAATTTGTACTCAATTCCAACTTAAATTGACTTTGAATTATTTTTGAAAACTTTGAATAAATTCAATTCAGGTCCAAAAACATTTTGCCATAAATTGTTATATCAAAATATAGTTAAACAATCTCCCCCTTTTTAATATAACAAAACATTTGAAAAATTATTTTTGGCAAAACTCCCCCTTAATAAGATGTTTAATGAAAAGATATCAATTGTTACCAATTGTTGGAAAATATATGAAAATGTTCAGCTCTCCACTTTTCATTAGGAAATTGAATTTTTCAAACCATTCTTCTCCCCCTTTTTTGTTATATAAAAAATAATTCAACTTTGGAGAGTAAGTGATAAATTTGATATTTAAAAATCATTTGAAAAATCAAAGCTCCCCCTTAATAAGTGCATTCCAAACAAAATTTTTCTTTAAAATCTTGACAGTTAAACAAAATTGAATTTCATAAAAAATTAACAAATATGTTAGTAATATATGAAATTCAATATATCAAAGTCTAAAATACTTTATGCAATACCAATTGTTGAAATTAAGTGCATATGCATAAAGCTTTCCAAAAATGTTATGCATTTGAAAATTTTGATATCAATTGTTAGAGAGATATCATTTACATTTTAAATCACATTCATAAACATTTAAAAATTAAGGTAAAAAATTTAGAATTTGTAAAATCAAAGTATTTGAAAAGTTGATATTAATTGTTAGAGATATATCATTTGCATTTAAAACCAATTTTGACCAAAATTCATTATGATGAACTAAAATTTATGAAAAAATCATTAAAACTTTAAAATGTTCATCACGATTTCCTCTTAACATACATGGGATTAAAAACAAAACATAATTATTTAAAATCAAAACTCATGCATGCTTAAACCAAAATGAGCAACCAAATAATCAAAATCAAAAGCATTAAGCTTAGAGGTTACTCATTCCTTTTTCATGTGTCGCTAGAGCTTTTGGATATCTTCATTTTCATCATCATTGCTCCCACACACCTAAAAGAGACATTTAAGTAAATTTTGGTATCCAAATTGCTTTGGATCCTTGGACGTTAGTTTCAATGCCCCTTGGTCCCTTATGAACCCATAATTGTCTAATTTTAAAAGATTTTCTTTTCTTTATAGGACAAGTATGTTCCTGATGATCATGAAAATGACAATGTGAGCATTTTGGCATTTTTAAACATAATGAGTTGTTTTTAGAAATTAATTTTTTTTTCTTTTGTTAAGATTTCAAGCTTAACTTTTAAATCAAAATTTTCTTTTTCTAAATCATCGATTTTAACTTTTGAAAGCTCTAAATCATTTTGCAAAATTTCATTTTGATTTTCAAAATCAACTTTTGTTTTCAAAACCAAATTATTTTCATTTTTAAGTTTTGAAATTAATTTCTTATATTTGGAATTCATGGTCTCATATCCCAAATACAACACATTATAAGCATCTTGTAACTCATCAAAAGAACATGAATTTAATTCATTTGAGTTAAAAGATACCTCAGATTCTTCTTTCATGGGCATGAGGCATAGGTTGACTACTTCATCATCATCATTGGAGTCATCTTCATCACTCTAAGCTGTAACAAATGCTTTCTTCTTAGATGATCCCTTCTTTCTTAGAAGAGGACAATCATACTTGACATGCCCCGTTCTTTGACAATTGAAGCATACCAGGGGACTCTTCTTCTTGGTTGATTCATGTTTTACTTCTTTGGAAGTCATGAATCATTTTAACTCTTTAAAGAGCTTGGCCATCTCTTCTTCTTGTTCATCATCGTCTTCATCCACCTCATCACTTGAATCTTGATAGCTTTCATTGGTGGATTTGAAGGCAATGCCTACTTCATTTTTCTACTTGTTTTTCTTCTCTTCACCTTCTTTCTCTTCCTTCACCATCAACTCATGAGTGAGAAGGGAACCAATTAGTTTATCGAGAGTGAGAGACTTTAGGTCTCTAGCTTCGATAATGGTCGTCTTCTTCGATTGTCATGACTTAGGAAGAGAGTAGATCATATTCCTCACAAGGTTCTCATTAGGGATTACTTCTCCAAATCCCTTGAAACCATTGACAGTCACGAAAATTCTATTCGTCATAGCTTTGATGTCTTCATCGGGATTCATCTTGAAATTCTCGTAGCTATGGTTGAGAAGACTTATCTTTATTTCCCCCACTTTTTCGGTTCATGCATGAGTGACTTGGAGCTTATCTCAAATCTCTTTAGCATTAGAACAAGATGAGATTCTTCCATATTCATCTGGGCCTAAAGCAAAAAAAAAAAAAAAGAATGTGCATAGCTTAGCATTAAGCTAGAACTTTTTCTTTTCTTAATTACTCCAATCGTCGTACTCACCGAGAAGAGTGAAGTAACCCTTCATGATTGTAGGCTTGAATAAAGAACTTCATCTTATTCTTCTAATAGGCATAATTTGCTTCATTCAAGAAGAGTGGCTTGATGACAGTTGTGAATCTTGAATGTATGAATCTTCAATGTAATAGGCACCGGAGGTTGAAGCCATTTCTTTTTCAGTTGCATTGGGAATTGGTAGAGCTTCTTCGAGGATCGTCTCAAGAATGTGAAGCCTTCTAACGAGTCAAGCTATGATACTAATTGTTGGGATTTGTGAAAGCTCGAATTGATAATCGAAAGGGTTCGCCAAGAGGGGTCGGGTTGGATTTTGTGTTTAGGGAGTAAAGAGATTGAAAGATAAAAAATTTGCACAGCGATTTATAGTGGTTCGAATTCTCAACCAAGTCTACAACCACTAACTTAGCTCATCACCAAGGATTTTCCAAGAAAATTCTCTAATTTGTTCTTTCTTTTGAGGACAAATAGATAACCTTTTACAACTCCCTAATTTTTCACGGGCTAAACTATAACCTTTTCCCTAGCTTTTAGCAGGCTAAGCTAGAACCAAAACCCTTTTATAATGAAAGAAAATGTAAACAAGAAAACCTCTCTAAGGTAAGTGTTTACAAGAATTAAGCTCACAAGAACAAAAATATTTACAAGAGAAAGATGAAATAAGAATGAAAAACTCTTCTCTTGTGTTTGAATGCTTGGATAGGTGTTCTCTCTTTTATTCAAGTGTCCTCAACTTGTTTTTATAGCTTGAAATGAGTTTGAAGTCGTATCTAGCCGTTGGAGATGTTTTGGAGCTGTTGGGGATTAAGTTTCTTTAAATAAAATTGCCCAGAACAAGTAGTATTGGTACTCCTTCAACGAGTATCAATATTACCTTTGTAATATTTGAATTTTTGACCTTTGGGCTTGATATCACTATAGCAGTATCGATACTACTATAGCAGTATCGACACCATTGTAGTAGTATCGATACTACTGTAGCAATATTGATACTACTGTAGCAGTATAGGTACCCATTTTGCGTTCGATGTTTTTTAGCATTGATATTGTTCATTACTATTCACATAGTATCGGTATTATTCATACAATATCGTTACTATTCATACTGTATAGAACTATTCATAAAAATATTTGTGCTCAATTCCAACTTAAATGGACTTTGAATTATTTTTGAAAACTTTGAATAAATTCAATTCAAGTCCAAAAACATTTTGCCATAAATTGTTATATCAAAATATAGTTCAACAAAAATTGGTAATCATTGTTTGCTATCCTATCAAGAATGTCAAAAGCCTCTTCAGGTGAATTGTCTAGCAATGTGCCATTTTCTAAGGCATTTAACTTCATCCTGGTGGGTGCATTAACTCCATTGTAAAACATCACAACTTGAGTTCAATCTTGAAATCCATGATTAGTACACTTCTGAAGCAATCCCTTATATCGGTCTCAATACTCATACATAGACTCATTATCAGCTTGACGAAAAGATGCTATGTCATTTATGAGTTGAGTGTTTATGTTTAACGTATTTTACCACAATAAAACACTTTTTCATAGATCAGCTCATGACTCCATCGAGCTGGATGGAATTCTAGTTAACCAAACCCTTGCTCAGTCACATAAAGAATAAGGAAATAATTTGACCTTCTACACATTTTCATGCACTCCTTCTTGACTAAATAAGTCATAAACTTCCAAGAAACACGAATGTGTTACCTTACATCTTTATAAGGCATGCCACTGAATTGTCCTATCGAGTTCAACATATTGAACATGATTGGTTTAAGCTCAAAGTGGACCGCCTGAATATCAGAAGCTACAATCACTGGGTTGAGATCATCCAAGATAAGAGTTAAGTGATCTCAAATAGCTTTAGGTCGAGACACAAGTCTAGCATTTAGATCTGTTGGATCTTTCACTTGCGGAACTCCTTGGTTTTGATCGTTATCCATGGCTCTATTAGCTCATTGAGATCGTTGTCTTTGACAAAATGAACGTTTAATTTCAGGAACTAGAGGATAAAGAGGTTTCTCAACAGACCTTCTAGAGGAAAATGTAAGTTTAGTTAAATCATGAATACTAAAATATCTAAGTATAATTAGTGGTATGCACAAATAAGTATGCTAAGGCAAGATGAAATGTATGTGGGAGGAATTAGTTTGGTGGTGTGAATTTGTAACAAATGGAAATGAAGGGCAACTTAAATAAAAAGTGTTAAGGCAAGATGAAATGATAACTTGGGAATTAACTGAAATGACTTTATAATCCTCTCACAAACAAGCTATTATGGGAATGATTGATGGAGTCACTAAAGTATCTTAATGCTTGTCTTCTAGAATGGTATAAACTTCTATGGTTCACTTGCTCGACAGAGTTCAGTAACAGTGCTCCTATGCTATCTCTAGTCATGGAACCTGATAAATAAAAATGCCATAGAAAATCCTCTCAACCTGAGTAGCAACATCTAGCCTATCTAATAAGCTCAACTCCTATTAGTCATTGAAATTCTACTTTAGTTTCTATCAAACACTAATGTTAGACTAGGTTATAGTTATTAGCTAAAACTCATTGTTCATGTTGATCTTACCCTAGTTTCTCTCAAACACTAAGTATCTTTAACTTAGTTCCTCTCGAACACTAAGTAATATACATAAGAAATGGTCACTGTCATGCCTCATACAATCATATATAATTCAAAATAATGAACAACATAAGTGATAAACACAAAAGCATCAACCATTCATTAAAGAAAAACACTTAATCATCCATCAAAAATCCCACCAAGTAAGGTTTAGGTCATGGTGAGGTTTGAATCATCCACAAAAATAATATGTTTCATACAACCCATCGAATAAAAAGAGAAATTAAGAAAAAAGGGTGGAGAAAAACTCCCAACGTGCACTTTCGTGAGCTCCTTGGCCACCACGAACCACCTTAGCGCCATTTTCTCCTCGCAGGCGCCAAGCTTGCCACTCCTTAAAGCTTAAAATGGAAATGACAAGATTGTAAAGAAGCTTTCTTCCTTTATGGCGTCATAATCTATATATACCAAGGGAATATACTCACTTTTTTGTTCCAAAATTGCAATGGTACCTTAAATCACATTTCCCACATGCGAGGGGTAGTACAACAGATGGTAGTGGGCCCCTCATAGGTGGTTGGTAGTAAATAACACGTGGTGAAAGACAACTGACCTTGTGTGAAAATATATTCAACTTCTTTGTCATTTTCTACGCCCAAAATTTGCCGTGGTAATTTAATGTTGTTTTTCGCTGCAATTCTCCTTGCACACCACCTAGAAATGGCACGACTTTTTCATCCAATTCGCCACGACCATTTTCCTTGCACACCCTTGCTCCTAGAACCTGCACATCAACATTCAAACCAGACCTTCCCTATAAAATAGCGCAATTCACAAAATAAAATGCCAAGGCAATACAATTACATGCTCCTAAATGTATCTATATGAACCTATATGAGCCTTTAGACAATCAATAACTTAAGTGAAAAAGCCATAAATATAGCCTTTTTACGGAGTAATCAATTATTGTTAATGTTTGATTACTACAACAAGAGTACCGTTTACTATTAATATTACTGTCCAAGACTTGATATTGATATGGTGTTTGGTATCTTGAGATGAGACTTAGTCATTATTTTTGAATTTATTTATTTACTTAAGATGTGAGCTTCAATTTTATTTATGTTTTGTTATGTATTTGGCTAATTATTTATTTATTGCTATCACAATATATGCTATTATACATTTTCTTCTTGCTTAAGAAAACAAATCTCACGAAATGAGAAAATTCACTTACATAAAGTTTTGGTTGTATGAACATAGACTTTGCACTAAAGAAAAAACAATTTCCAATTTTCATGAGAGATAACATCCTTCATTGGTATAAGAGATTTTGAGAGGTGAAATTTTATCAAATTGCATGAGTCTAGTGGTCATGAAACATAACACTATAGAAGCCTTTAGGAGAACATAATCTGAAAAGATTACTTAGGCCAATGGTTTCTTTGACGAAATTGAGAAATATTTTTTTTCCAAAAACAATAAGGTTTAATGACACTACTTTTGACTTCTTTGATGTCTATAAGTATAAGGGTCATGGAAATGTGAGGGAGTACATTATGGATATATTCTATATTGCTTCAAGACTTAAGACACTTGCGATCAAGTTTTACTGAAGAATTACTTATTTTTATAATTCTAGTATCGGTTCCTATAGATTTAATCAACTCAAAAGGAGAAATAAACTAATAAATGAACTCATTTTTCATTGTGTGCAAGACGAATAAAGGTTGAATCACAATAAGTTTGAAAGGACTCACTCAAAAAGTGCATATAAAGATAAGCGCAAAAAAAATTAGGATGTAATTGTTAAGGGTATAACTCAAAAGAGACAACAATATGTTACAAATGGTTGTTCTCTTTTGTAATAAGTTGCGACATATGAGGAGAAATTGAATTCTAAAATAATAAGCAACTACTTTGTTTATTCTGTATGATTTAGGGGTTATTAGTTTTATGATCTCATAATTAGGAATACTTTTAAGATGAGATCTATAACATTATTTTTTAGGATGTTAAGTTTGGAGGGAGAAATAATGTTTGAAGAACTGATTTTAAGGAGAAATTGGATTATAACTCAATTCCTATTATTACTTTTGATAATATCCATGTGTTCATGCTTGTCGTTAATTAAGAAGTGAATCTAGAATTTCAACAAGATTATTTTGAATAAATTTCCATTTAAGATGAGAAATTGTTACTTATTAACAAACTCAATAACCAAAAAAAGAACAAGTGTCATTAAGAAAATCCACGAGATAAGAGAAATGTTATTTAGATTATTATGTTATTTAGATTATCATGTCATAAAAGTTCTGACTCTCAAACGTGGATTAATTTTATAAAAAGTGTATAAGTTCTATACAAGATAATGAAGTTTGAGAACTTGTCTCATTACATGAAGGTGAAAAACTTATTAGTTAGAAATTGATATTTAAAACCAAGATGGATGTAAAGGGTGATGTTGACAGGTATAAGGCATGTACTGTATCTAAAGGATATACTCAGAAAGAATGAATTAATTTTATAGATACTTTCTCTTTGGTTTCATTGAAAGACTCTTTTAGGATAATCATGATACTTGTTGCTTATATTTGATATTGAATCACGTAAGTTGGATTTCAAAATTGTGTGTCTCAATGGTAATATTGATGAGATGTTTTATATAATGCAATTAGAAAAGTGTGTTTAATGATAAAAAATTAATGATATGCAAATTAAAGAAATATATTTATAAGTTTAAGCATGACTCCCGTTAGTTGTATAAAAAATTTCACCAAGTGATTATCTCGTTTGGTTTTGAAATAAATTTGGTTGACAATTATATATACTATAACTTCAGTGGTAGTAAACCAAATGACACCTCTTATTGCTAAAGAAAACATGAATAGTGTTGATCAATGTCCTAAGAGTGATTTTGAAACTAGGGAAATACAAAAGGTCCCTTATGGTTCAAAATTAATAAAGAGTTTAATGTATACTCAGGTTTATACTCATTCAAACAAACCGTATGATTTTAGGATATTAAGCAGCCATGTAATGGTCCGAATAATATTAAGTCGATACCCAGAGTGGACCCAAACAAATGTGTAAATGGATTAAATTTATAGGTGAAATGTTTAATAAAATTGGGTATAGTATAATTGGATTTAAGGCCTAAATGTTAGGCACGAATGATGAAATTGAAAGTAGAATAAAAAAAAAGAACTTATAGTGTGGTTAACCCTTTAACAAAGAAAAAAATCAAGAGTGATTCCAGAAATATGTGGTAACCGTGGGTTTTAAAAAAGAAAAATAATGAAAAGAAGAGAGAGGGAAAATATCATCATTTCCATCTTCTTTATTCTTCTTTTCTCTTTTATTTTCCATCTTAACATATTTTTCTTATTTGGAGCAACATAGCCATAGAAACTATTTTCTAAGGTAAGAATCATTATCCTAATGGCTTAAGCTTTATTTTAAGTAGTGGATCACCATGTTTTGAAGGCAGTAGTCTTATAGGGTTTGTTAGGTTTAGACAAAAGGGGAAGTGTGGAAGAGCTTTAAAAGGGTAAAAGTGTATATTTCTTGTTACCATTCTTTAGTTTTCCTATATGTGTATTATTTGATGATTTTATTTTAGTGAGAGAAGAAGGAGAACATTCTCAAGCTAAAGGGAATGAGAAAGCTTGAAGAAAGAAGTAAGGAGCTTTCTTTTTGTTGACGAAAGCTAAGGTAATGTATTTATATTCTTAGAGTGCCCATGTGAATCATAATATTTAGATTAGTGAGTTATAAACATGTTGTATGTAAATGAGCCATGGTTTGAGATTTTAGGTTGCAACGCATAATTTTAGGTTGGAAACTAGATTTTTAGATTGCAACCTAGATTTTTTAGGTTATAATATATACTTTAGGTTAGGAACTATATTTTTAGGTTGCAACCCAGATTTTTAGGTTGGAAACTAGAATTCCTTGTAGGAACCATATTTTTATTGGACACTAGATAGTGGTATGGGAACTATTCCAGTGTATATGCACGATGTATTGTATGTGATACACACCCAATTATAAGCAAGGTGATGTATCGTACGGGGTACACACCTAAATATGATAGTGGTGATGTATTGTACGTGATACACCCCCAATTACAAGCAATGTGATGTATCGTATGGGGTACATACTTAAATATGAGACTGGTGATGTATCGTATGGGGTACACTTAAATATGAGAGTGGTGATGTATCGTATGGGGTACACACTTAAATATGAGAGTGGTGTTGTATTGTACGTGATACACACCCAATTACAAGAAATGTGATGTATCGTACGAGGTACTCACTTAAATATGAAAGTGGTGATGTATTGTATGGGATACACACCCAATTATAAGCAATGTGATGTATCATATGGGGTACAAATTTAAATATGAGAGTAGTGATGTATTGTATGGGATACACACCCAATTACAAATAAGGTGATGTATCATACGAGGTACACACTTAAATATGAGAATGGTGATACATACCCAATTTCAATCAAGGTGATATATGGGGTATACACCTAAATATGAGAGTGGTGATGTATTGTACAAGATATACATCGAATTACAAGTAAGGTGATGTATCGTATGAGGTACATATGTAAATATGAGAGTGGTGATGTATTGTACGGGATACACACCTTATTAATAGAATATTTCTTACCAACCATGAGTTGTGAAATATTATATATACATCTATAGAATCAAAGGTATATCGTAGTAAGGGACATATGATATTATTGAGTAAGGAGGTAAATGAGTGATGACAAGTAAGTTTGACAAGGTTAACGAAAGCTTGAGAGTATAATACTCTAAGTATGATTAGAAATTATGATGATATTCTATAATGTTTTTCGCTTACATTCTAATTTATGGTTATATGAGTTTCTCTGAATAATCATACATTATTAGGCTTTTGTAGCTCATTACTTAGTTGTTTACCATTTTCAAGATTCTGATAACTGATAGTAGATCCAGGGAGCATTGTTGCTAAGGAATTCTAGCACCTCGACTGCCAAAGTACAATTTTGAATTCTATTAGGGGGCATGTGCATTCCATGTGTCCTTTTTTTTTGTATATACATATTAAGTCTAATGTCTGGTCATGTTTTGAAATGTTATATATTTTGTGGATTATGTAAGAGTTGGAGCTCCATATTTTGTATACCAATTGTCTCACCTATCACATGTTTTGTATTGTAATATGAAAGATGTTCCTTTTAAAAAGTTTCAAGTTAGCATAATTTTTATATTATATATTTTAGGTTGCTCTAGGACCCAAATGTGACACTTTAGGCCTAGTATTGACACATTAGGTTTGGGGTGCTATAAGATATTTAAGTAATTTGGATATGGATCATTGAATAGCAACCAAATTGATTCATACAATACATTTAAGAACAAAAATGTTATATGCTCACATATCGGAGGTCTAGTAAGTGAGAGATCACCAGGTTTATAGACTTTGACTTATTGGAATGTAATGCAAAATTTTGTCACATGAACTGCTAATTATGTAGAAAGATCACTTGAGTTATTTTTTTGATAACTAAGTTGCATTTCTTTATTCTGCATACAAAAAAAACCTTAAAGTCTAATCACTTAGACATTATTTTTCTAGTTGTTAAACAAATTCAGAGTGGTTATATGTTTATAGAGCATTTTGGTGCAAACTCATAATTATGCGCTTACTAAGGAACTCTCACCCTATGTCTTTTATGAGCACATTACTCATGTGGGTGTAATATCACTTAAGGATATTTCTTTTAGTGGGAGTTTGTAATTTTAAAGCTTGTTTGTTACAGACATAATTTTAGTTACTTTAGTTTAAGGATATTTATGTTAAAGTTATTTTCTGCAGAAATAAAGTTTGTTTTGGTTTATCTACACTCTGGTTTTGATAAAATTTGATCTCACTAATGTTTAAAGAGGAACAGTTGGAAACAGATATGTGTTGTTCACATTGCATGTAATTTCCGGCTACACTCCATGATTGATATATGTCATTTGACTGTGGTTGTATACATTACTATTGATGAGTCTAGTCATGATAGATATGAAAATGACCGCTTTGATTCTATATGGATATAGTTGCTGGATGAGATTATTATATAATACCTATTACATGATAACAATTTTTGAGCTCATACGGTTATACATTTATTAAGAAACATATGTTGCACAAGTGGGAAGTTTTTGGATTAAAATCCATAATTATGGCCGCATATTTATAATGTATATTGTTATCATAAAACATGACATAAATTAAGTGACCAATTATGTTATAAAGTCTTAAGATATTAGAAGTGTGGAAATAAAAGTGTAGATACTATTATAGTTGTATTTATAATTTGATGAGATGTAGAGTTATAAGCATATATAATAATAATTTATTTTCAAATAAGCTATATAAAGGGGTTATGACCCTTAAGAAATATATTATCTCATATTTTCTCTTTATCACATTAGAGAGTTTATACTAAAGGGAATCCTATCTTTTCCATGTATGCTCCGCATCTTGTCTTTTATTCTTGATGATTTGGCATGATTTGATACTAATTATTTTCATATTTATTATAGTTTGATTCTAACACATAACACTCAGAGACGAAGCCAAGATTTTAGTTCAAGAGGGGCAAAATATAATTAACAATAGAAATTGAGGGGATAAAATCAAAATAAATCAAAATTTAAAAGCTAAAATAGGTAATTTTCCTTATATTTTTTAATGGTAATTTTTTTTGGGGGGGGGGGGGGGGCTAGTGGCTCTTAAGGTGTAATACCCCAAATATCAGGTCAGAGACTTTAGTGAAAAGTTTTAAAATTTGACGATGTATTTGATTAAATGATAAAATATAAGAAAAAATTTTAGGAATTTGGTTAAGACTAATTTCTAACAGTGAAAGAATGAAAGGGGTATTTTGGTCATTTGTAGAGGAAATGAATTATGGTATTAAAGTAAAGAAAAGGGGGAGAGTGTTAATATTTTTGGCTATCTTCTCTTCTTCTTTTCCGTGTTCACTTGCCATTCTCCATAGATAAGTTAAACTTCATCTAATTAGTTTTTCTTTTCGATTATGGTTTGTTTTTGCAACATTAAGTGATAAGTAATCTTAAACAAGGGTTAAATAAGGTTTAAACTAAGAGATGGATGAGTTATTGGAGATTAGAGAAAATGGGGTTTTAAAGGATATGTTGGAATATGAGTTTTTACTGATGTTTATTAGTATTTTTGACTTGTCAAAGAAGTAAATAAGAGATTAGAAGTTTTAGATATGAGTAAAAACATACTAGAAAAAGTGATACGATTCTTGAGTTGAGATGTTCTATGGAGATTTTAGATGTTATAAGAGGATAAATGAAGTGAAGTTAATTGGGTTATGTAAAGAAGAGTTTAATAGTATTGTTGGAGGTAAAAGTTAGAGACTAGAGAGGAAAATTTAGTGAAATTGGGCTAAAAATGGTAAATATGGGTAAGGGTATCGGTACTGATAGAACAATATTGATATTATATGCTTAAATGGGTAGAAATGTGACGAACAGTATCGGTATCGATGTAAGTAGTATCGATACTGAAGGGATATCGATACTAAAAGGGAAAGTATTGATACCATGGATAACAGAATGCCAAAATGGTATCGATACAGAAAGGGAGTATCGATACCATAGTATAGTAGTATTGATACTGAGAGAAAGGTATCGGTACCATAGTATATAAGTATCGATACCATGGTAGAGGTATCGATACTATGGAGCCTGAAACTATAATATAGGTTGAAATTATTATAGAAATGTAAATAATAGTACTTGTGAATATTATTAAAGTATAAATGTTAGAAAATATACTAACAATTGATATTGTACGTGTCTTTAATGGATGCTTGAGTATTTCGAAATCAAGCTCCCGAGTCAACCAAAACGAAAGGCAAAGGCAAAGTTGCTAAGTAATCAAAATTGCGTTTTGGATTTAATAGCAAGGCAACCCAGGTGAGTGCATTTATTATGTACTTGTATGTTGTGATAGTCATAGATGTATGCTGCTTAATGTATGTATGGTGATTACCGAATGGCACTATATGTGTGTAAAAACCTATTAAATTCGTAATAAGTTTATGAATTTCCGTATGGGCACTATGTGTTCAAAAGCTAAAAAATTCATAATGAGTTTATGAATTTCTATATGGGCACTTTGTGTGCAAAACTAAGAAATTCATAATAAGTTTATGAATTCCCGTATGGGCACTTTGTGTGCAAAACTAAGAAATTTATAATGAGTTCATGAATTTTCGTATGGACACTTTGTGTACAAAAGCTAAGAAATTCATAATAAGTTTATGAATTTCCGTATGAGCACTTTGTGTTCAAAAATAAGAAATTCATATTGAGTTTATGAATTTCCGTATAGGCATTTGGTGTGCAAAAGATAAGAAATTCATAATTAGTTTATAAATTTCCGTATGTGCACTTTGTGTGCAAAACTAAGAAATTCATAATAAGTTTATGAATTTTCGTATGAGCACTTTGTGTGCAAAACTAAGAAATTTATAATAAGTTTATGAATTTATGTATGGGCACTTTGTATACAAAACTAAGAAATTCATAATAAATTTATGAATTTTCGTATTGGTAGTTGGTGTGCAATCCCACGTAAAATATAATAAGTTTGTGAATTACTGTATTGGCACTACGTGTGCAAACTATAGAGTTTATAATGAATTAAAAGAGTTAATTGGTATTATGAATAATTATTAGAGTATAAATTGTTCTAAAATAAAAGACTAATGCCTAATTGTGCATTTGGCAGAAAGGTTCCAATAATGCAGGTTAGAAGAAAAGTTAAATGCCTTTAGGATAAAAGACTAATGCCTAATGCTGAAATTTGACATAAAAGTGCCACTAATAAAAGTTAGATGAAGAACAATGTATAATTAGCATGAAAGGATGCCATAAATGAAAATGTATAACAGTGCATAATTGGCATGAAAGGTTGCCACAAATGAATATACCTAGCGATATATTAATGGTATATAAGGTGTAACTCATGATAATTATAAAGGATAAAGGACCATTTGACACTTTGGTGCAATACATGTAAAATACTTTCTCATTTAACATACATAGGGAAAATAAAGAATAATTTGAAAAAATATATAGAAGAATAGGTATGCTGGGACTACTAAAAATGATTTTGATGATTGTATGAAAGAAAAATCTGGTTTAACTAAGAATGATTTTATCTGATCATTATAGAGTATGCAATTTAGTTCGTCATTAAATAGTCATGAGATATTTATGTATAAATTACAGATTCTTTACAATATTATGCCTCACTAAGTATATACTTAACATGTTTTGATTTCACGTGTTGGTAACAGCAAAGACTAGTCGAGTACTGGGAGCAGGAGCAGCTGTCATCAATCTACGGTTGACTTTCATCAGTAACAGTAGGACAATCATGTTATTTTGAAAAATTACTGGCATGTAATTGAAATTAAGAAAAATTGTTCTAGAATGTATTTAAAGTGATAACTTTGGGAAATAGGTTTCAACGACTGTTTTCTTGTTGTATAAAAATGTTTTTAGTTTTAAATTTCAAGACAAAATTTTTAAGGGTTTTCAAATGAAAAATTGTTTTAAAAGTGATGTTACATCTATATCTCGTGTACGGAAAGGGATACGAGAGATGGGTGTTACATTTATTGGTATCAGATCTACAGGTTTAGCCTATTCTCGGCCGAAATCAAGTTTAATTGAATTGAGAAAAATGATTTTATGCTATTAAGATTGTCAAAGTTATTAATATGGTGTCAATTAGAGTGTGATTGATGTCACTCCTTATTAACTTATGTGTTATTATTATGTATGTCCTAATAGATGTCAGAAACTAAAGACAAAAGTAAGAAAGTAGATATATTGAAAAGAAGGTCGAGATAAAAAATGACCTAAGAGAGGTTGAATCAGATGAGGATCTAGAGGAGATTTTTGAATCTAGAGATGATTCCGAGGTTTCTTCATGTAAGCTTAAGTAATTGAGGAAATGAGTAAGCGGTAAATACATTGACTGCTAAAAGTTTATAAAAAAGGAGTTATTAGTGGATCAACTTATTATAAGTTTGTTAAGAATAAATGTTAAGTTTTATGGACCTAATAGAGTTATTTATAGAAGCTAATTTGTGAAAATGATTTTCTACCCATTTCCTACTTCAATAAATTATTATTTAAAATCAAGATTAATTCTCGAGAACTTGGAAAATTGTCAAGTTCGTAATGATAGGAAAAAGAGTAAATTTCTTTACTAGTGTAATTTTTAGCATTAACTTCTATTAAGTTATTGCTACAAAGTTATCAAGTCTTCTTATTAAATGATGTGGATAATTAGACTTTCATAGTTGAGATAGAAAATGTTTCAATTGCACGAGAATATTTTATATGGATCCAAAAAAGTTATATGGATTACCTCAAGAAGGAAATGAAAGATTTTTAAAATAAAAGTATTCTATTTAACTTAATCTCGAGTGAGTTAGATAATTAGTAAACATTTAATAAAGATTCATGGGGCTATATTTCCGGTGGATCTGATGGAATTGTCATTTGATGAGTTAAAATCATATTAAGTATAAGTTGTTTGTCTCTAGAGACGATTAATTCAGAAAGATGCAGAGGGTATGTAAATTATAGTTTTTGAAGAGAAAGTAAAATCATCGCTCAAGGTGATATCGATGATGATGATGAAGAAAATGATGTCAGAAAGATATATATATATATATATATAGTTTTTGAGGTTAAAGTGATAGATAATCAATTAATTAAAGTATAATTCTCATATAATTTCACAAAATTGGGAATTTATAGATGTCTTTTTAGATAAATTCTTGGAGTTACCTCCAAATTGAGAGGTGGAATTCAAAGTTGATGGTTATTAAGGTATTGAACATGTTTATCTAATTTAGTATCAAATGACTTATGTAAGCCAAGAGAATTAGGGGCCCAATTATAAGGGTTGATTGATCAAAATTTTATCAGTCCGAGTATTTCAGTATGGAAAATATTTGTGTTATTAGCGAAAATAAAGATAAACCTATGCTATTATGCATAGATTTTGACAGTTAAATAAGACTGTTCGAGAGTAGAACTTGTATGCCAAACTATACCAATGTGAAATTCTGGTTAGCATAGATGACTTTCTTTGGCTAGGTTATTTAGCATACGATATAAGAAGAGATCCTAAGAAAACTCATGTTGTAGTAATTAGAAACTCCCAAAGAATGATCCAGAAGTTCAGATCTCTTTTAGGGCTTGCTAGTTACTATCGAATGTTAGTGAAAACCTTTTCGACGTTAGCCTTGCTCTAACCAAGTTTTTAAAGAAATATATGTCTTTTGTAGAATGAGAAAGGGTCAAGAGAGTTTTGAAATGCTAAAGAGGATTGTAATAGAGACATCAATGTTTATACAACTTTAGTTGGGTAAGGATTATGTGGTTTTACTGATGCATTTATCAACGGTTTAGGAAGTGTGCTTATGCACAAAGGTAAGGTTGTGGCATATGCCTCGATAAAGTTATGGAATCATAAGAGGGATTATCTACGCATGATTTAGAGTCGGCAGTAGTCGTGCTGCCTTAAAAGAATTTACGTTATTTTCTGTATAGTGAGCGGTGCTATAGTGGTGCTAATTACAAAAGCCTAAAATATTTGTGGAAATTTAAGAAAGTGAACCTGAGACATAAAAGATAGACAAAACCTTTAAATGTGTAAAAAGTGATCATTGATTATCTTCCAGGAAAGGCCAATGTTGTTGTGGAAGTACTTCCTCAGAACCTTTTTCAGTTTTGTGAGCTATGGATGTGCAATTAGAGTTGAATGAAAATGGAACCGTGGAATAATTAAAGATGACATCGATGTTTTATTAGAGATAATAATAGAATTACAAAGAAAACATGAATTTTTTAAAGAATTTTATAAGTAGAAAATGAAGAGATTAAGGACTTTTGAGGTTAGGTTCGACAGATGTTCGTATTATCATGGGAGACTTTGTATTCCCAACGATTAAGAATTTAGAAAGATATTCTTGTTGAGGCATTAAGCCCGTTGACTATGCATTCAGGTGGAAACAAGAGGTACCAAGATTCAAAGAGTCGGTTGGGTGGCCTGGTTTAAAAAGAGCCATCACAAAAATTTTAGCAAAATGTGCGACGTACTATAGAGAAAAAGTTGAACATTAAGTATCTTTTAAATTGTTTCAATAAATCTCGATTCATGAAAGAAAGAAATGGATTATAAAATGAAAGTTACCCAAGATATTTTTTTAAGATCACTTCCGATTGATAAAAGTCTTATACTGATCTAAAGAGAAAAGTGATTGAATAGCAAGAAGGTGATAAAGTTTTCTGAAAGTATTGCTTTGGAATGAAGTATTGCGGGTTGGACTGAGTCCGAGAATTATTGAACCTTATGAGATTTTATCAGTTAGCTTTTGTCTATCGAAATGGATAATACCTATAATGTTTTTCATGTGTCGTTGCTTATTAATTATCGATCAGATCCATCGCATGTTCTTACATTGAGGAAAATAAAGATTCGATCAGATTTGATTTATGAAAAATAACCAGTATGGATTTGGACTCGAGAAATCAAGAAACTGCATAACAAAACGATTACTCTAGTTGAAGTGTTGTGGTAAAAGCATAAAGTTTTTAAATTCGAGGACAAATTTTCTTAAGGGGTAGAGAATTGTAATACCCTAAATATCAGGCCAGGAACTTTAGTGAAAAGTTTTAAAATTTGAGGATGTATTTGATTAAATGATAAAGTATAAGAAAATAATCTAGGAATTTGGTTAAGACTAATTTCTAAGAGTGAAAGAATGAAAGGGGTATTTTGGTCATTTATAGAGGAAATGAATTATGGTATTAAAGTAAAGAAAAAGGGAAGAGTGTTAATATTTTGGCTATATTCTCTTATTATTTCCTGTGTTCACTTGGACTTCTCCATATATAAGGTAAACTTCATCTAATTAGTTTTTCTTTTCGATTATGGTTTGTTTTTGCAACCTTAAGTGATAAGTAAGCATAAGGAATGGTTAAATAAGATTTAAACTAAGAGATGGATGAGTTGTTGGAGATTAGAGAAAATGGGTTTTTGAAGGAAATGTTGGAATATGAGTTTTTACTGATGTTTATTAGTATTTTTGACTTGTCAAAGAAGTAAATAAGAGATTAGAAGCTTTAGATATGAGTAAAAACATTCTAGAAAAAGTGATACGATTCTTGAGTTGAGATGTTCTATTGAGATTTTAGATGTTATAAGAGGTTAAATGAAGTAAAGTTAATTAGGTTATGTAAAGAATAATTTAATAATATTGTTAGAAGTAAAAGTAAGAGATTAGAGAGGAAAATTTTGTGAAAATCAAGCTGAAAAATGATAAATCTGGGTAAGGGTATCGACATTGAAAGAATAGTATCGATACTATAGGCTTAAATGGGTAGAAATGTGATGAACAATATCGGTACCGATGCAAGTGGTATCGATACTAAAAGAGAAAGTATCGATACCATGGATAACAGAATGCCAAAATGGTATCGATACCGAAAGGGAGTATCGGTACCATAGTGTAGTAGTATCGATACTGAGAGAATGGTATCGGTACTATAGTATATAAGTATTGATACCATGGTAGAGGTATCGATACTATGGAGCCTGAAACTATATGAAATGTGAAAATTGTTATAGAAATATAAGTAATAGTACTTGTGAGTATTATTAAAGTATAAATGTTAGAAAATATACTAACAATTGATATTGTATGGGTCTTTAATGGATGCTTGAGTAGATCGAAATCAATCTCCCGAGTCAAGAAAAATGAAAGGCAAAGACAAAGAAGCTGAATAATCAAAATTTCATTTTGGATTTAATAGCGAGTCAAACCAGGTGAGTGCATTTATTATGTACTTGTATGTTTTGATAGTCATAGATGTATGTTGCTTAATTTATATATGGTGATTACCGAATGACATTATATGTGTGCAAAAAGCTAATAAATTCATAATAAGTTTATTAATTTGCGTATGGGCACTTTATGTGCAAAAGCTAAGAAATTCATAATGAGTTTATGAATTTCCTTATGGGCACTTTGTGTGCAAAACTAAGAAATTCATAATAAGTTTATGAATTTCCGTATGGGCACTTTGTGTGCAAAACTAAGAAATTCATAATGAGTTTATGAATTTCCGTATGGGCAGTTTGTGTGCAAAACTAAGAAATTCATAATAAGTTTATGAATTTTCGTATAGGCACTTTGTGTGCAAAAGCTAATAAATTCATAATGAGTTTATGAATTTGTGTATAGGAACTTTGTGTGCAAAACTAAGAAATTCATAATAAGTTTATGAATTTCCGTATGGGCACTTTGTTGCAAAACTAATAAATTCATAATAAGTTTATGAATTTTTGTATGGGCACTTTGTGTGCAAAACTAAGAAATTCATAATGAGTTTATGAATTTCCGTATGGGCACTTTGTGTGCAAAAGCTAAGAAATTCGTAATGAGTTTATGAATTTCTGTATGGGAACTTTGTTTGCAAAACTAAGAAATTCATAATGAGTTTATGAATTACCGTATGGGCACTTGGTGTGCAAAATCTAAGAAATTCATAATGAGTTTATGAATTTTTGTATGTGCACTTTGTGTGCAAAACTAAGAAGTTCATAATAAATTTATGAATTTATGTATGGGCACTTTGTGTGCAAAACTAAGAAATTCATAATAAGTTTATGAATTTCCGTATGGGCACTTTGTGTGCAAAACTAAGAAATTCATAATAAGTTTATGAATTTCCGTATTGGTAGTGGTGTGCAACCCACGTAAAATATAATAAGTTTGTGAATTACCGTATTGGCACTACGTGTGCAAACTATAGAGTTTATAATGAATTGAAAGAGTTAATTTGTATCATGAATAATTATTAGAGTAGAAACTGTTCTAAAATAAATGTCTAATGCCTAACTGTGCATTTGGAAGAAAGGTGCCAATAATGCAAGTTGGAAGAAAGGTTAAATGCCTTTAGGATAAAAGACTAATGCCTAATGGTGAAATTTGGCATAAAGGTGCCACTAATACAAGTTAGATGAAGAATAGTGTATAATTGGCATGAAAGGATTGCATAAATGAAAATGTATAACAATGCATAATTGGTATGAAAGGTTGCCACAAATGAAAATACCTAGCGGTATATTAATGGTATATAAGGTGTAACTCATGATAATTATAAAGGATAAAGGACCATTTGGTACTTTGGTGTCATGCATGTACATTACTTTCTCTTTTAACGTACATAGGGCAAATAAAGAATAATTGGAAATATATACAGAAGGTTAGGTATGTTGGGACTACTAAAAATGATTTCGATGATTGTAAGAAAGAAAAATCTAGTTTAACTGAGAAGGATTTTATCTTATCATTATGGAGTATACGATTTAGTTCGTCATTAAATAGTCATGAGATACTTATGTATAAATTACAAATTCTTTACAATATTATGCATCACAAAGTATATACTTAACGTGTGTTGATTTCACGCGTAGGTAACAACAAAGACTAGTTGGGCACTGGAGCAGGAGCAGCTGTCATCAATCTAAGGCTGAATTTCATCAGTAATAGTAGAAAAATCATGCTATTTTAAAAAATTACTGGCATGTAATCGAAATTAAGAAAAATTACTCTAGAATGTATTTAAAGTGATAACTTTGGGGAATAGATTTTAAAGACTATTTTCTTGTATAAAAAATATTTTTAGTTTTAAATTTCAAGACAAAATTTTTAAGTGTTTCCAAATGAAAAACTGTTTTAAAGGCGATATGACATCTATATCTCGTGTACAGAAAGGTATACGGGAGATGAGTGTTACATAAGGGCTTACATGGCTCTGTCCCTGATTACACATGATCTTCCAATGCATCTACTGTTATACTTGTTGGGATAATTGTGGAGACATGTCTTGACTAATTGAATTTTTAATTGACGTAATAAAAAGGGTAATAATATGCTGATAATTTTTTGTTTATATAATTATAATTATTGTACTTAAAATGTTATGAGTAAACTAAACCATTAATTATCAAATTATTTCTTTGATAAAATTGCTACTAAAAGGAATTGAACTTAATTTACGACTCCTGTTAGACATGTCCAATGTTTAACCTCTAAGAGGCGGAGAGAGTGAGGCATGGTAGAGTGTAAGACATGTCCAATGTTTAACCTCTACGAGGCGGAGAGAGTGAGGCACGGTAGAGTGGACTCCCGTAAGAGGAGACCAACGGTTGACCAACCAATGGTAGAGTGTAAGACATGTCCAATGTTTATCCTCTAACAAGAAATTATTGTTATTTTTTAAATTTTTGAGTTTTATCACTAATGATGTAAAGATATTTGAGCGTCGGTGGGCTTTTAGCGTTTGCTGCGGCAGCCATGGTGGAGTGGCCGCTGGGGACTTTGGTTTGTTGCTCCAAGCACGAAAAGGGCCGCCGTATCATGGCTCATCCGACCACGGTTGTTTGTTTACCCATCCGTTACTAATGCAATTCCCATTTGATTTCGCAAAAATGATTTTAATATAAACTGGGCGTATTCTTGTACGTTGTCTTATAATGCTAATGCTGAGCCGTGAATAATATTATGATAATAAAAGAAGGGCTGATATGATTCGCAGTTTACTGTGAAGGCGTTCATACCATACGTAACATATACATGAAACCGAAGGAGCTATACAAAATAATGCATAGTTTTCAAAAGGTACCGTATGCTAATATTTTTTAATTCGGGATGATTGTCAGGTAGTATCTATTTATATTGTTCTTAATTCGTTGACAATAAACATATACACACTTTATAGACGTAATTGATCGAACCCGAAATTTTTAAAAAGAAAATCACTCTTTCATTATTAAGTCGCTTAATAAATCCAATTACAATTCAACTTAACACAAAATTTGTTCAATAGAGTGATGACACATGTCACATACTATTAGTAGGATAAAATTAAGTTCACATGTCTATCATCCTTAATTTTATCCTACTAATAGTAGTCGTATTATGTTTTTCTTGGTTTCATTTGTTCAATAGGGTAGTGACATAAGTCACATACTATTAATTGGATAAAATTAAGTTTGCATATTTATCATCGTTAATTTTTTAATGGTCGGTAATCAAAATAAAAAAATTTGTTAGTGATAATTACAAAAAATAGTTTTGTAATCAGAATAAAAATAATAATAGTTTGATGACTAGTGGTACAATTTACCTTATTTGTAATGATTTGCATTAATTTATCAATTCTTAATTCAACCGATTGTCAAATTAAGCGTTTATCCTAACTTGCTTTATTGGCCTCTCCAATAACAAAGAAACTATCTCCTACTCTAATAAAGTTAGAGAACATTCAACTCTAGATTTTTAACTAATTAATTAAAATTAGCCATAATTTCTAATTAAGATTTAATCTCAGCACTAACTCGGAAAAGACAAAGTTCATGCTGAAGCTAATCCATGATTTTCTTAGTGGTAATCCCATTTAGTCCAACCCACGTTGCTTTTTCTATGTTCTCCAAAAAGTGCAGGAAAACGTTTTAACCATTTCCCACTTTCTTTTACCCACTTTTAATAATTGAAGCATTAATCATTCATTGTGCTTTTAATTATTTCGAATAGTTTGTGTTTGTGCATTTAGTCGTGTTTGAAGTATTTTAGAGCTATAAATAAATCATGTTTTAATTATTTTTTACATTATATAAATTTCATATTTAATATTACTAGGTTTGGGCATTCGTCAATCTTTATTCCTTCCGATTTTATTTTTTTTTATTTTTTTTACTGACAAGAAGTAAGGGAAGACAGGATTATATGGACTCCTCACTTCTAGTTTGAAAACTAGCACAATCCACTCAGGGTAAAATCTTAACGGTAAACTACTTGAATGATCACTTAGTTATGTCGTTGATGCTAAAATGATCACCATTTTTAAAATGTCGTCAATATGACCACTTAATTAATTAATTGAGTTCAATATAGTCACGCACCATTAATATTTGATGGAAGATTTGACATAACGTCAGTTAATAAAATTAGTATAATTATACGGTTAATCCTCAGTGATTACATATTCCATCATTTTAGTCATAGTTAAATCCAAAAAATTAACCCTCCCATCAAAAATATGCCACGTGTCAACCTATTACTGAGACATATTCTAATAGAAAACCTGAGTGAAATAGTGTTGGCTGCGGGAATTGATCCCGGGTACCTAGGATCAAGGGTGGGCATGCCTCAACCATTTAATGACTACCTAAATAATATTTTAATAAATAAATTATAGTCAGTGCAAGGTTTAAATAAAAAAGAGTATATATATATTTGTTTATAATTATATTTAAAAGAGTTTAAATTATATATTATTTTTTTCTTTTTTAAAATGTTGGTTATTCATTTTCTATTAAAAAATAATTGTAAAAAATAATTTAATTTATCTATTAAAATTTCTGAATCATTTAAAATTAACTTTAAAAAGGAAAAATATTAATTTAATTTGTGTATTAAAATTTCTGAATCATTTTAAAAATGATGGTCATTTCGACACCAATCCTGTAGTTAACTATTCATTCAATTAGTTTACCCAATTCTTAAGTGTTACTAAGAAGAATCCTTTTACTGCGAATGAGGTCGTAATTTTATACGAAGTAAATGACAAAAATGGTAAGATTAAAATTTTAAATATACGAAATCGGAAGAAAATTAAAATGAAGCGCAAATTACATTGGATGTTCATTTAATTGTAGGGGATTCTAATTTGATAATTGGCTTATTAATATTTCAAATAAGATCATTTAATTATTAAAATGATATCAATTAAACGACGTGTTGTTAACGTTTAGTGGAGGATACCAACAGGGATTGATTCAAGTAGTAAGCAATTTGATATCGTTTAAGCAAGGTCTCAAATTCAAGTCCTTGTGTATGTAGAAAATCTCTGTTGGGAGACACACCCAATAAAGCCAGGTGTGCGACACTAGTCAGTCCGGATTAATCAAGGCAAAGCCTTAGAATCGGGAGAGAAAAAAAATTGGTGGAGGATATGGCATGATAATTAAAATTTTATATAATTACATATTTGATCCTCATTACTTACATATTCTATCTATTTGATTCTAATTTAAATTTAATGTATATTAATTTGATCTATATTTATCTATATTTAAAGTTTAATTTCAATTTATCTATATTCATCTCAATGATAATTGTATAGTGAAAATATGTGATTAATATAAAAGTATAGACAAGCACTAATTACACTCTGTGAGGTTAACCATGAGATCATTGCATTAAACTTCATGATTCAAAATGATAAACATTTCCACTTCTACTAACAACATCAGATGCAATTTGCTGGCATTAGTATATTAAAAACACCATTAATTATTTTTTTCCTGAAAAATACCCCTTCACAAATTTGTTAGAAAAATACCCCCAAAGTGCACACGTAAGACTAACTCGCTTCCCACGAAACGCGTGCTAAGTCCTTGCTTTCTGCAAATCACGAGGAACGTCTTACGTGGATGAACTTTTCAGATGACGCAATTTAATATTGGTATTTAATATCTGACGTTCTACGGAAAGCGAGGTTATTGAGATATTGAACCATCCCAAAAATTTATCGCGAGTGGTATTCAAGATACCTCTCTTTTTCCAAGGACTGAAGTATGTATTACTTTTCGAATTAAATTTAATAATTTTAATTTTAGTGTTAAATTTAATCATTTTATTTTTATTACATAATATTTAATAAAATAACATAACCTCTATTGTATATAAAATTTGAGCATAATATTTTGATTACATAATATTCAGGGTAATAACATTTTAAAAAGTAGATTGTTATAAAAGACACTAATAAGATTCAATAGGACAGACATGTACAACGTGACAAAGCAAACTTGCTTCATGGTTCCAAAAATAAGAAGCATAACAAGTACATAGATTTTCACAATATCCGTACCAACATTGGAGGTTTGAATTACACCCACAATTGGTAGAAAAATTATAGTCTTGATTTGTTCTTGGAAGACAATGTAGTGACGATGCCATGACTGTAAATGTAAAAACATATTCATCTCTGGATGAACAACTACTAAATTTATTTTCATGATATCAAGAGCTCTCACGTTTTGAAGTCATTCATCCCTCAATTCGCCCCAAAAACAAACTAGAATAAGGCCATAGACATATATGCCATTAACGTTACTCTATCGGCTGCTTGTTTCGAACAATATATACCGAAGTATGAATTTATTCCACTAAAATAATTAAACACACATTCTCTATATAAAGCTTCAGGGTTGTTAGCAATAAGGCCTCTTTGGTGAATCATTTCCTCAGATTGATACCACGACATGATGCTAAAATTTTTCGTCGAAATGTTCTGAAAAATGTAATTCTAATCCACAGCTTCATGAAAACTCTTGCAACTCAACTACGCGTTGACGAAATCGACGATGGAGTTAGAAGCAACATGAAGTAAACTTTTTTGTTAACACTTCTCTAGGGAATTCGACAATATTAAAATACATTTTTTGACATTTTGCTTTGAAATCGGTTTAGAAAACCTTTAAAAACGGGCCCTTATTTATAACAATTCTCGCACCCATCCCGAAGCGAGTATTCGATGGACCTCATGTTTCCCAGGACGCGAGGTATATTGGAAAGGTGCACCGCTTTAAATCTAATAAAATCCAACACTTCAGAAGGATCTCACGTTTCGCAGGATGCGAGATATATTATCCAATATTACATAATTTGCCTCGATGTTTGTGAAACACGAGGACTTAATTGTAAAAATATAATGATATTATTAATGTTAAAGTAAAAGGAACCCATAAAATCAATCAATTTGTAAAAAAGATGGTCATATTATTTTAAAAACCCTGAAGCTAAAAAATAGGTAGATAGAAATTTTTGTTGAGTAATTAGGGGAAGTTAAACAAAATATTTGTGCAAATGTTTGAGGTTACAAGCGTAGTTTTACAACTTATATTTCAATTAAAACTGATGTGGACAAATATGAGAAATTATAAGCGGGACAATTTATGTAAATAACTGAAGCAATGTGTACATTTTAATTTTAACACACATGAGGAGAAGTAGATGTTACCTTTTACAATAAACGAATACTGCCACACCATAGAAACATAAAAAAAATCATCTTCTTTTTTCATACAGTAAGTACATAACACAAAGAAAAAAAAACTTAAAAGAGTTTCTCAAAGGATGTTCGTTTAAACCTAATTCATGGAGGAAAAGGTTTATCGAGAGGTCCAAGGGGAAATCTAGATGCTACCAGAAGAAGAATACTCGTGTTCTATTCTTGGTACTTTCGGTACAAAATGCAAAAGAAAAAACCAGCACTGTTTAGAGAATTATGCAAAGTAAAGCTAGATGCCACCAGAAGATGATACTTTTGTGAAACTATATGTTTTTCGAGTAGGTTTCGCAGAGATGTTTTGGTTTGGTTCGGTGGAACAAAAGGAATTTAAATAGGAAAATATAGTCTGGAATATCTACTACTGCTACGTCAGGAATATCGGAGCAACTAACGTTGTGCAAAACGCAAAATCTATTTTATTTCACACGTCGAACCACCATGTCAAATCAACTGCTTTCATGTTAGGAATATCTGAGGAACTCACACTTTGCAAAATGCAAGGTTCTTGCCACATCAAGTCATGAATATTATCTGTTGGCCGCCCAAGTCCCTTCCACGTCAAGTCATGAATATTATCTGTAGGCCGCCCAAGTCCATTCCACATCTCGTCAACAAGTTATTCTACTAAAAAACAATACTTCCATTCCAATTCGTATTTCAAGCAAATAGTGGTAAAGAAGCAAACTATACCCAAAAAAGTTAAAACAGATAAGGGAATTCACCAACATGCTTAATATCACTCATAAGTTTACTTGACGTTTCTTGATTATTACAAAGTTTTAAGAAATTGTCATTTTATGCATATTTTGGTCTTGTCTTTGCATGATCGTATATATTTTTAGAACATATCAAGGAGAAAAATTGTTATTGCATTGGTATACTATGATAGCAAAATGATGTTTGATAAATCTCTTGGCATCGTCTTTTAGTCTACCCATATTGTGACAAAACATTGTTGAATAAATTAACTTATAAGAAGTTTATGAAAGAAGTCAATAACGTTGTTCCACATAGCTGTGGGAAAAACTTGAACAGTTGAAGTATCGACTACCAACGTCATTAGAACTAATAACCTACTCAATATGCAATGTTGAGGATGATGGTGATGTGGACATGATGATCGATTGCCTTATATAGTATCCATTAGGATGGCCACTTAAGTTGTATGAAAATTTTTCGTATGATAATGATGTTATTGGTGTCCCAAATTGGAGACGGGCTAATTTTGATTTCGATCCTAATGTCCATAGTCCAACAACTAATTTAAGTAACGACATAAACTTATTGAGTGTTACTGCTTGGGCCAATAACGTTGGTGCATCGTTGTCTCTGATACTAAGGCGTTCTTGCGTCAGTAGCTTGGACTTTGACTTGAATCTGCCACGTACTACGTATAATCCATACAATAGTGGCGTGAGTTTATTATCTTCTCACAAGAATTGAGGTTGCAAAAAGATAAAGTGTTTAACCCATTTAACGATTTGTCAACATCTAGTGAGAGACATTCTTATGCTGGTACTATCACCTTTGATCTTCGTAATATGGTTCATAAGCGGTCTCGTGATTGACATACATGTGCTACTCTTTTTGTCCCCGTAGTCGACAATAGTGAACTATTCCAGTTTGAAGGGATAATTTCAATGAAAAACTATTAAAGGAGATCAGTCCAGATGGTGACGAGGTGGGCCCCTTCAATAAAGAACCAGAGGACCTTGACATGCAAGAAAGAGCAAATGATGATGACATTCCACATGATGTACCTTTTGTTTCTTATTACCAGTCACCACCCCACTTCACAACAGTTGAGATGGAACCTTTAAATGCTCTATACTTTCCGTAATTCCCACAACTTGATCAATACAACGAACATGATGATGGTGAGCTTTATATTGGAATGAAATTCAGAATAAAAGAACTCGTTGTGGTTGCCATTAAGAATTATAATATATGCCTCTCGATTACATTGACTGTAAAAAAAAGATGCGAACAAGGCTAAATGCGTCTAGAAGTCCAAGGGATGTAATGGAAGAGTTCGTGTATCACGCTTGAAGATGATGAACAAATTATGGAAGCTAACAAAATGTGAAAAACGTCATACATGCACCGCCAACAGGCTCACTCAGGATTATCCAAACTTAGATGCTCGTGTGCTTTGTAATGCCTTAATACAATAGGTCAAAGTAAATCCACGTATTACAGTTTCTAGTTATATTACTACAATCACATTTCAGTACGACTACACGATTAACTACCATAAAGCATGGAACGAGGTATCATGCTCAAGAAAAAATGTGTAGCCAATGGGAAGAATCGTATAAAGAGTTGTGGTCATAGTTGAAATTTATGAAAAAATATATACCAAGCACGACTGACAAACTGGAAATTGTGTTGGCGTACGAAAACGATCATGTTGTACAAGGTGCGTGCCAATTTCACATGATATTTTGGACATTTTCATAGTATGTTAATGCATTTATGCACTGCAAGATGATGGTTTAAATCGACGATAGTTGTTTGTACGACAGATACTGTAACACCCCTAACCCGTACCTGACCCGAATACGAGTCTGAGATGTCACATTACCTTTTTAAAATAATATTCTTACCAAATAACAGAATAGTTGAACCTATTTTAAGAAAATATGATAATATACTATTAAATAATGTTTGTTATAAAATTTTGAGGCAAAAAAGTATTTATGAACAGTAAAATACGGTATGAAAAGTAATAAACAATATCGTGAACAATACCCTGCTACAGTACCAAAATGCTAAACTTTCCAGATTGCAATTCCCCTGCTACAGTACTTCCGTAAAACGTACATAAAACTCGTAAAAATTTAACCGTTCATTACTATACATTTACATTTACATAAATACGTTCAAAACATTAGAAAAGTCGATCAGGGCGTTCGTACTAACAACTTATTACATTTCTTACATACTAACATACTATATACAATCAAAATACATACTTTATCAGTTACTTCTGATCTGATCTTCTAGCAATGTTGTTGTTCTTGCCACTCCTATTTCTGTTATTCTTGGTTCTTAGTACCTACGTGTAAATCACTTACATACTAAGTCATAGACTTAGTGAGGCATAATTAAATATATAACGATGAATTCATGAAACATGCATTCTTACCATTCAATCGTAACATTATAACCTGCATGTATCCATTACACTACAACATATATGATCATGTCATGCATATATGAAATTTATCATCTTATGCAAGTTTCACTTCACTTTATCTTTGTATTGCCCATGTACATTATTGAGAACAAGAGGTAAAATGAGTACATTGTGGTTGTGCACGAATGTTGTCACCAAAGCTCGAATAAATTCTCACTAGGGGCACTAAATATTTGTCCCGAAGGACCACTATGTCCCGAAGGACCACTATGTCATGAAGGACCACTGTATATGTCCCGAAGGACCACTGTATATATCCCGAATGACCACTATATAACCCTCGATTCTTGGCATGCCAATTATACCTATAACTCTCATATTAAATAACATGGGATTAAATATGAATCATTTCTCATTTTTATATCTTTTTCAACACTTTTCATATAAACACATATTTCACTTCACATGTACACATATGATCATTTCCATTATTTCACATACCTGGATTGATTCTCTGACAATTGCATTTTTTCATATAATATCATATTAAAGTATAAATGAATTATGCAAGAAATCACTGTATTCAATATAGATATATGGATGCATGTATATGAATATGAAATCATGAATTCAACTATAAGAGATAGACTTATCACAAGTCTTATCTCCATACAATTATATCTAGTATGTACACTCACCTTAGCCTTGCTTAATTTGACTCGATTCTAATCCTTCGATTGTTCTTACTTGTCACTTGTTCCGGAACTCGTTTAGGCTCGATATCTACATAAACATAATTTCTGAGACAATTATCAAAAGCCTAAACCTTATAACTTGATACTAATAGCTTAAACGAATTTAATGAACCAAACTTCAACTTTCCTTTAGGGGGTATGATACTCTCCCCATAGGGAATCGGTTCCTCTTGCATAATCTGTAAAAACCCATAATTTACTGTTCAAACCCGAAAATCATCAACTCTTCACTAAAGTTTTCTTATACAAAGTTCCTTTCATACCACCAAACTTAACTACAACCATTTTAACTAACTTCTATCATTTCAGCACTTTAGAATCTCTCATACTTCATTCAAATTCTTAAAGCTAAGAATCATACACAAATTTTCAACATGTTTTAAATTCAATTCTAACACTCCATATTCCTTAATTAACCTCTTGACAAGTCGAAAATTTTATTCAAACTTCAAAAACTCATCCATATCAAAATTTCATCTAAAAACCCAATTTTGAAATCTATCTCTAAAACACATATCTTGTTGTTTTAATGCCATATAAGCTTTCCTTTAGCTTATATAACATCCAAATAATCAAAACCCTCTTTAAAATTCCAGAAATTAACCATAAAAATCCAACTTACCTTGTAGCCAAAGCCACCGTGAAGAAAAGGAAAACAATGAGAAGAAGAGAAGTGAACTCTTGAACAAATTTTGCCTTCCTTTCCTCTTCCACGTGTGTTAAAATAAACCCATCCAAATTTTTAATTATTTTTCCCTTGCAAATGACCATTATCTCCTTTTACTCTTCCTTCATTTTCTAATTAATCCTACACCTACATCTTTCAATTAATTCCTTTACTTTTCAATTTATTTAATCGGGTCATTGAATTTAAAAATCTTACACTTAAATTACTAACCCGATATTGAGGATGTTACAGATAATCAAAAAAATGTTGTTGGCAGTGGCACAAGACGAAAATAGAAAACATTTATAATAGTCGAAAATGAGAATATACACTCTTGGGAATTATTCTTTAAGTACTTGGACAAATATGTTTTATCACATGTTTTGTAAGAGCGTCCTAGTTGGATATGTCTTATTTCTGACACAGACATAGGGATCAAATATGCAATCAAGAGTATGAGACCATATTGGAAACCTCCCCATATTTATCACCGCTACTGTTTACACCATATTATCGTAAATTATTTGCAAAAGTTTATGAAGGAAGATAAACATGCAATGGTGTTTCAAATAGGCACGTCTTTCATTTTTTGGAATTCAAATATCTTCTAATTTATTATTTATAAATAACTATTGTATTTTCAATTGGTAGCCCACTCATATTCCGTACGTGAGGTTGATGAGCTATTTGAAGAATTGAGACACATGAATCAAGAAGATACCACTACCTTGATAAAATCCTGAGGGAGAATTAGCTTTCGTCATTTGATGAGGGTAGACGATATGGTCACATGACAACAAACTTGGTTGAGGCAATCATTTCATCAATGAAGGTAGTGTGACATTTTCCTATCACTTCCATTGTCAAAGTGACATATTATTGATTAGCAACCATGTTTATAACCTTGGGAAGAAAAACGATTGAGTGGACTGTAGGTGGTCACATAATTCACCCAAACCTCTATAGAAAATTGCAAACCTTCTTGCAGCACTCAAATGCGAGTTTGACACGTGTCTCTCGTGAACAAAATCAATTTCGTGTTTTAAAATATTTGAGGCCATTCGAAGGCATACAACACAACACATACGTTGTCAATCTACGTGATAGAACATACGACTGCAGAGTAGTCCAAAAATTTAAATACCCGTGTCCATACGGCATTGCCGCTTGTTCTTTTATACGGATTAACTACATGCAATTCGTTGATAGCGTGTACTTATTAGAAATCATATTCAATGTGTATCAGTACAAGTTTCCTCTTATTAGAAACGAAAGGGATCTATATACGGTTGATGATAAACCTACAATACGACCATATTTTGCAGTACAACGCCAAAAAAAGGTCGTCCACGCTCAATGAGGATTTACTATTATGAGGATTTGGTCGACCATTGAGAAATAACTGGACAGCCGAAGCTATGTAGTATTTGAAGGAATCGCAGACACTCGACGAACAAATGTAGTAATCGATCACACCGTCGTCTCGATTAGTTTATTTTGAACGAATGTATTTTTATATTTTAAATATATAATGTTAAAATTTGTTTAAGTTATTATTTAAGATTTAATTATTAATTTGTTTAAGTTATCATTCAACAATATGATTTTTGCCCCACCTCGAACATGCCTAGCAAGCCATGTTAGCATCTTCTTCACGTGAAAAACCAAACTTTAGAACATTTTGAACGTAATTTTTTCCTCGATTATGATGTCTCATTTGCGGCGATATTACTCTCAATCGAAAAATAAGTTATAATACTACAACACTACTCTCATAAATTATGCAATTTTTTAGATTAACTACCAAGAAACCCCCCCTCGAATATACCTACCAAACCATTTTAGCATTTCCTTCATGTACAAAACAAGCTTTGGAACCATTTTCAACCTGCTTACAGTATCTTGTATGTCTCTATATTGCCCTCAACTAAAAGATAAATTTGAATATTACGCCTCAAATCATATAAATTTTGAGATTAAATACCTGAACATGCCCCCAAACATGCCTACCAACACCTGTGATTTGTGTTAGAAAACAACATACCTCACTCCTTGGAAAACGTGAGGTATCGTGAATACCACTCGCGATAAATTTCTCGGGACGGTTCAATATCCTGGGAATCTCGCTTTATGCAGAATGTGAGGTATTAAATATCAATATTAAATTATGTCCTCTGAAAAGTTCATCCACGTAGAACGTTCCGCGCGCCATGTATAAAGCGAGGACTTAACGTGCGTTTGGAGGGTATTTTTATCAAATCTGTTAAGGGGGTATTTTTTAGAAAAAAATAATTAATGGGGTTCTTCAAATGTAATAACGCCTTAGAATGTGGCATATTGTTTCTCATGTTTGCAAGATTGCTTTATGTTACACTCCTTTTGGGTTGTCTCTGGAAAGGCGGACTAATATACGGCGTTATCGGATACATTAAAATATATTTAACAAATTTGGTTTAGCGATGCCGGAAATGTTGAGTAATAATAATTTTATAGGTGGAAATCATGAAGAAATATTAAAAAAATTTGGTAACCGGCAAACTTAGTTTGTCGGTATGTATCAATACAAATAAAAATGTATCGATCCATAACAATATAACAGGTAAAAATATGACCAAACCGGTTTCATTATGACAAAACTGGTAAAGCGCTACATAATATGTTGAAAGTATCGATTCAATTAAAATAAGTATCGACTCTTTTGGAATTTAAAAGAGAAGCAGCAGTAGCGCTTATAAAGTATCGATACAAATAAAAATGTATCGACCCATAACAATATAACATGTAAAAATATGACCAAACCGGTTTCATTATGACATAACCGGTAAAGCGCTACCTATTATGTTGAAAGTATCGATTCCATTGAAATAAGTATCGACACTTTTGGAATTTAAAAGAGAAGCAGTAATAGCACCTATAAAGTATCGATACAAATAAAAATGTATCGATCCATAACAATTTAACAGGTAAAAATATGACCAAATCGGTTTCATTATGACAAAACCGGTAAAGCTCTACCAAATATGTTGAAAGTATTGATTCCATTGAAATAAGTATAGACACTTTTGGAATTTAAAAGAGAAGAAGTAATAGCGCCTATAAAGTATCGATACAAATAAGAATGTATCGACTCATAACAATATAACAGGTAAAAATATGACCAAACCGATAAAACACTACCTAATATGTTGAAAGTATTGATTCCATTGAAATAAGTATCGACACTTTTGGAATTTAAAAGAGAAGCAGTAATAGCGCCTATAAAGTGTCGATACAAATAAAAATGTATCGATCCATAACAATATAACAGGTAAAAATATGACAAAACCGGTTTCATTATGACAAAACCGGTAAAGCGCTACCGGATATGTTGAAAGTATCGATTCCATTGAAATAAGTATCGACACTTTTGGAATTTAAAAGAGAAGCATTAATATCACCTATAAAATGTCGATACTTTATAAAATGTATCGATCCATAACAATATAACAGGTAAAAATATGACAAAATCGGTTTCATTATGAAAAAACCGGTAAAGCGCTACCGGATATGTTAAAAGTATCGATTCCATTGAAAAAAGTATCGACACTTTTGGAATTTAAAAGAAAAGCAGTAATAGCGCCTATAAAGTGTCGATACTTTATAAAAAATGTATCGATCCATAACAATATAACAGGTAAAAATATGACAAAATCGGTTTCATTATGACAAAACCGGTTTCATTATGACAAAACCGATAAAGAGCTACCGGATATATTGAAAGTGTCGATACTTTAATAAGTACGAGTAATAAATTATCGATACTTTTAAAAGAAATAGGTAAAAATCCTATCAAAAGTATCGACACCTGAAAAAAAAAGTATCGACGCTTTGGAAATTGTATCGATTAAATATAAATAACATATCCGGTTAAAATATAAAAGGCATAGCTAAATTCCCTCTGAAAATAGATAGGAGACGACCGAGTTTTTGAAATCGAAGCGTAATTGTTGTTGCATTTCACAAGGAATTTTTAAAGTGAAGTTTGTTTATTTGTTGCTGCAGTCGAATCGAAAAGCACGTTGTCGAAACCCTAGTTTTTTATTATTACAGTAATCAGAAATAGGGGTTTTATGTGTTGTTTGGGGTTTTTGAAGTAAAGAAGTATTCCCTTTCGTTGGAAGGAAATAGGGATTAGGGTTTTTGGGTTTGGTTTGGGGATTTTGAAGCCAAAAATGATTTGGGATTGATTATATAACATTATAGGTAGAAAATAAATATCCATACTTGTATATAATATTATAGGTACAAAATGATATTGTATGTTGTATAAATGTGTCGATACTTATAGTAGTGGCCATTCAATTTCTATTGAAGGAAACCGTTTTACTACAAGAGTAGTTATCGATATTTGCATATTGAATAAATTGTATGTGACCAGTATTTGATTTTGATTTGCATAAACTGATATATGAAGAAAAAATGAAGTCAACAGATATTGCAATTGTTGATCGCGAAGATGACTTTGAAATTGAGGCCGAGAGTCGAAAGCAACCAAAGGGTGGATATATGTACTTCTAGTAAGTATCAATGTTTTTTGTTATTATTGTTGAAATGGTAATTGGATTAAAGTATTTAAGAATTTTAAATTGATTACAAATTTTAAGTCTTGACAGTATGACCGAATGCCAAAGGATGAAGGAAGCTGGCAATCACATCGGTTCAGTATGTAAAATGAAATTGACATTGAGTATTATTTAGCACTAATGTATTGATTAAGAAATATTTATGCTTAATATTAGGTGAAAAATGATGTGTTGGAGAAATGGAAGTCGCTGAGTGATGCTGAGAAGGAACCTTACATGACATGGTCAAAGATGGATAGACAAGAATACAAAGCTTGGAGGAAAGCACATGAAAAGAAGGTATTCATTAAACTTGTAAATACATTAATAAAAGATATATAAGAACAATAACTATATATATATTTTTTTAAATGTAAGAAGTGTCGACAAGTACAACTTAAGGAGAAGGAGCAATTGAATGTGCTTAAAGAAATGGGGTTTGGATCTTTGATAAGAGTGAGGGATCGACCAATTCAGAGGGAATTGTGTCGATCCTTGGTGGAGTAATTCGATGTCCAATAATGTATGGTTAAATATGGTGATTATTCATTTCCTCTAGGGGCTCCCATGTGCTACAACCCTCTTGGGGGTAGAAAATAAAGGCAAAAGTGTTGTAGAAGTCAGTAAGACTAAGAACTAGAAAGCAATTGCCTCCAAATATGATTTGAAGCATAAGATGACATATGTTGAACTTGAAGAGGAAATCAAAAGTGGATCTTACGAGGGGATGACCTGAAGGCCCGAGTTCTATTGTACCTTGTCGGGATCTTTCTTTGTCCAACGGGTGATACATCAATGAGCAAGGATAATATGAAGTTGATTTACGATGAAGGCTTGAAAGGTGAATTCAATTTGGCTAAATATGTCCATTCGAGATTGATTGAATCAATAATCAGCTTTCAAAATGGCCACCAGAGATACCTCAAAGGGTGCATAGCAATCTTAGAGATAAATGAGTTGAAGAATTTTTTTTATATGAAATGATAGTATAGTTATTATATAAAATGATAAATTTAATTATAAATGTAGGTTGCACTGTTCGATTTTTGGTCGGATAGTAATAGTGTGTCAGAATATGAAAGGCTTAGAGTGGTACGCATCCGTGCATGGGGGAAAGAAGAGGTGGTTAGAGTGATGGCGAAGTTGAAGTTAGATAGACTGACGAAGCAATAAAGGGTAATAAATATAATTAAATAATATTAAGAATATAATCAATGTATTACTATTGTAATTTAATTTTAAAGGTTATTGGGAAGGAGGTAGAGGAAGAAGTGGAGGTAGTGGAGGCAGTGGGTGCAGTGGAGGAAGAGGAGAACGAAGACGAAATACTAGTAGGGAGGACGACGGTGAGGGAAAACAGAGTAAATTCAACATTTTGATGTCTGAATTGGCGGATGTAAAAAAATTCATTTTTGATATTATGCAAAGACAATCAAGAGTCGAAGAGACAATTGAGAGACTTAGGGGGAAGTGAGTGGAAAAATAGATGGAGTGGTGAAAAAAGTTGAGGTGTTGAGGGGTGAACTTAAGATGGTAATGGGTGGAAAAATTGATGGAGTGGTGAAGGAAGTTGTGGAATTGAGGAGTGAACTTATGGGGGTGAAGGGGGTGGTTGATAAAAAGTTGGATGAAGGGGAAAATGAAGGGTGAAATAAATGCGATGAAGAGTTATGTAAAGGAAAAATACAATGAATTGAAAAAAATATGAAGAACAAAAGATGGAGGAAGTGAGGAGGAAAGATGTGGATGTGATTTATACACCGGAGAGTGTTATAGATGCAGATTTGGATTCAGAATGTCTTGCACCCAAGAAGAAACATAAGGTAAGCTGAATAAAAGAAAACTTAACTTGATTTTTATTATGTTGTTGTGACAAAAATTTGTAAGCAAAATTGTAGGTTGAAAAAATGGAAATTCCAAGCGGAATTGGTGATTACGAAGCTGCAATGTATGATTATTTATGGAATAGTGGGTTAGAATTGTCGTAAGTGTAATATATTGCTTTGTGAGTGATATTTAAATATTTCATGAAAAAATATTAATCCTAATGCTTCATATAGATATGTTGTAATCGCAATGGGAAATCAATTCGCTACTGTAAACGACGTTGAAACGTTGAAGCCTATGGAATGGGTTGGCGGTATGGTAAGTAAAAAGTAAAAAATGTTAAAACCTATTGAATATGTTCTGATTCTGTAATTAATTTTGTTAGGTTATTGATTTGGTCGGCTGGACATTATGTTACGAATCGAAAAACTTACTCAGGAAGATTGGCTACCTTCTATACCACTTAGCGGTGAGTTAAAATAATAAATGTTGAAAAGTAGTTTTATAGACGGTAAATTAATAATGATTGTCGCTTAAATGCAACAACAGGCGTTGGAGGACAATTTAACTGTTGATGGTATTGTGAGCTTTTGGGGATCGATATTGGATGACTATGTGAAATTCACCGACTGTGATAAGGTAAGACATCATACGAATTGCAAATGATGTTTTAGGATATATAATGTTGAATTTTGTCAAATTGGATGTGAAATTTATTGCAGATCTTGATCACAATAAACTACACTAGTTCTCATTTGTATCTGTTGGTGTTGGATATGGTAGAACGTGTTGTAAGTGTATATGATAGTTTATTTTTATCTCTAGTGGCCAAACAGAGAGTGAAGGATGCTAAGAGATTGGTATGTATGAAAGGAAATTATGTAAATTATAATGTATAATTTGTTTGGATCATACCTTGATATTTTTTAATGCAGATGACAATATTAGATAGTTATAATAAGGAACACATTTTGGTATAAGCATGTAGCCGTCTAAAGGTCCCATTGAAACAATTCAAATTTGTGGAGCATAAGATGAATGAGCAATTAAATTGGTATGAGATGTTATCATAAATAGAAAGCAAAATTTATGCATGTTTCATAATTGACATTTGTGGTATTTAAATTTTGTAACAGATATGATTGCGGCATTTATGTGATTATGCGGAAGGAATCGATCGGTTCTAGAGGGGCAACTGGTGATTTTATAAGTGTAATGAAAATTTAGTTTATGGATAAATTGTTAAAAGTCGTAGATTGAATGTTGTGGTTTACAATACTTAACGTACTGATAATTTGAATATAGGTTGTTAGAGAATGGGATCGTATACAAATATTAAATGATCTCGCAAGCCACAATCAAAATAAATAAAGAGATGAGATGACAAAAGATGTCATCAAACACAGGAATAACAAAAGGGCGTGATGATGTCAATGTAATGGAAATTTTGTATTCGATTTATAATTGTCATGATGTGTGAGACTGAATGGCCATTCCATTCCGTCTTCGAAAAAATCAGTTGATGTAGGCTATGTGATTGTTTCCAAACTGAGCTTAACTTAAGGACATGTTAGTTTGTTATGTCCCTCACCGTTGCAGAACCCACATCGCCTAATTTTCTTCCCGACCTTGTTATTTGGTACTTCTTTTCAATTGCGTTATTTTCGTTAAGGGTCACGAATGTTGTTTACTACACTACTCCGGTTGACTAAATCATTCAAACCAAAATGATTTTTCAAATTATGTTGTTAGTCTTTTCATCTCATCTCTTGCGGTTTTGAAATACGCATTTGTCTTTGATGCAATGTAGCATAACCAACTTAACGTTGCACGTAGAGCAGCGAACCTTTCCATTTGCATTACTTCTGGAGGCACATTCAAGTAAAAAAAACTAGGTGCACAAGCCTTTGCATCCTTAGTCCACCTACTTTGAATCAAAGACCCGGGAAAATATGAGTAATCCATGTGCTTCAAAACGTGAAGTTGATGGCGACATGGAAGTCCGACAGTCTCGAATTTTCTATATGAGCAATTTAGGGTTTCAGTACCGAAATCAAAACTGATTTCAAATTTTTTATTTTTTTCTTTGTAATTTTTCAAAATATAATTTTGACATTCATATGATAAGGACTGAATCTCTTCCTGAATCTGGTACAACATCTCCTGTTGAAGTTCTTCTTGGAACAAACGAAAAGATTCGCACGTGTAAATCTCTGCAGTATGGCTTTCAAGGTCAATCAGTTTTCTGATATGGAAGGGCTTCGTCTGGGAACTTAAGTAATCCACTTTCAACTCATTCATACGCATTCTACTAATTCCTTCTTCAATTGCACGAACAAAATCTAAATATGTCTTATTGTGTTTCAGTGCAATCGCGAGTGAAGCATTCATAGACTCCCTCCTTTGTGTTGAGCGAATATTGGCAAAGAATTGACCGGTTAGATATGCTTGTGCCCATAAGTGCTGAGTATTTCCCTTCTCAATCACCCATGGATGCTTTTAGACATTGAATTCTGAAACAACTGAACGCCAATGAATATCAAATTCATCGATTGTCCACCAGGAAGCCATGTATTTTGAGAATGCTGCTGTAAATTTTGGGTCACCAATGTTAGCTTGTGCATTGCGAGAAAGATGCCAAGAACATAATCTGTGCTTAGCAGAAGGGATAACAGATTTGATAGCCCTCTGCATTGCTATATCCACATCAGTGACAACTGAAATAGGCTTATTCATCATGGCTTCTAAAAATTTCTTTAGCACCCACTCGAAAGATTAGGACATCTCGTCAGCAATTATGGAAGTAGCAAACACAATTGTGTTATGGTGATGATTGACACCAACGATAGGCATAATTGGTCAACCATACAAATTATCTTTGTACGTTGTGTCGAACACAATTACATCACCGAAGTATGTGTAATCTGATCTTGATGTAAAATACGACCAAATAAGATTATACAATGCCCCTGATTCGTCTACCGAGTATATCATAAAAATCTCGGGATCATCATGTTTCTTATAATCAAAGTAAGCAATAAGCGCATTCACATCCCCATTGGAGATTTCCTTTGCTTTATCTCTTTGAAGTGCATTGTAGAGGTCTTTATGTGTAAATCCAAATATTATGATAACCCCCTGCCTGCTACGTTAAATAGTTCATTACTTGGGATGTGCCAACACCGACCTCTTTCAATGTTGTTGCCTCATCAACATCAGCCTTACTTACAGCTCTATTAGAACACATAAATGGTGTCATAGCAGGCGTGCACAATGCATGATTATGTTTCTTAGAAGATTTATTTACAACCCACTGATCTTTTGTATTTGTTAATGTAACTACGACTTTAACCTTGCATCCCATTCTTGTGATTGGCGTATGAGCACGTTGACGATCAGCAGTATTAACTTTGGATACTCAAAACCCTTGTTTGGAATAACAAAATTCTTGTGTCTTCACATTTCCTTCCATATCAAGTCGTGTTGTTCCCTGACGTGCACTAAAACCATGTTCTCGTGCGAATCCCTTGTAAAAGTACCAAGCTTGATCACGTGAAGAGAAGAGCTGACCAACCAATCTATCAGATTCATCAACAATATGTACTTCATGTCATTCCTCGGTTGGCTTAACATTGTCTGATGCAATATGATCCATATGGAAAAAATTTAGTTGTGCAAGTTCAGTGGTCCCAACAAGAGTTGATGGAGATGTAAGTAGAGGTTCATACAACAACATGTTTCAGTGGTGCTTTCAATAGGATGTGGTAGTTGAAGGGTGGGTACAACATTAATTTCGTATGACATATTTAGGTATGTACAATAATTACAAAATTTAACTTTTATTACATTAAAGTAATAGGTAAATTTACAATGTAAGTGGTAAAAATAGACTTTTTTAATGAAAAATTAGTAAACACAAAGTTTCGAACATTTTTGTCCAGTATGGTTCCCAAACTTGAGGTATCGATACATTATAAAGTAATAGGTAAATTTACAATGTAACCGGTAAAAATATACCGATTTTATGAGAAAATAGGTCAACATAATGTATCGATATTTTAATAAATTGTATCGATACTTTATGTCCAGAACGACTACCAAATGAGATGCACGCATAAAGTGTCGATACATTTATAGTAAGTATCGATCCTCAAAACATCGAAACTGACTATTATAAAGTAATAGGTAAAATATATCGGTTTAATGAGAGAATAGGTAAACATAATATATCGATAATTTTTAAATTGTATCGATCCCAAAAACATCGAAACCGATAATTATAAAGTAATTGGTAAATTTACAATGTAACCGGTAAGAATATACCGATTTTATGACAGAATAGGTCAACATATTGTGGCGATACTTTTTTAAATTGTGTCGATACTTTTAGTCTAGAATGAATGCCCAATAATGCATGCATAAAGTGTCTATACATTTAAAATTGTATCGATCCCGAAAACATTGAAACCGATAATTATAATGTAATACGTAAATTTACAATGTAACCGGTAGAAATATATCAGTTAAATAGAAAATAGGTCAACATAATGTATCGACACCTTTTAAATTTGTGTCGATACGTTTTGTCCAGAATGAATGCCCAACGAGGTGCACGCATAAAGTGTCGATACATTTATAAAAATATCGATCCCAAAAACATTGAAACTGATAATTATAATGTAATAGGTAAATATACAATGTAACCGGTAGAAATATACCGGTTTAATTAGAAAATAGGTCCACATAATGTATCGACACTTTTTAAATTGTGGCAATACTTTTGGTCTAGAATGAATGCCCAACGAGGTGCACACATAAAGTGTAGATACATTTAAAATTGTATTGATTCTGAAAACATTGAAACCGATAATTATAATGTGATAGGTAAATTTACAATGTAACTGGTAGAAATATACCGATTAATTAGAAAATAGGTTTACATAATGTATCGACACTTTTTAAAATTTGTGTCGATACTTTTGGCCCAAAATGAATCCCCAACGAGGTATACGCATAAAGTGTCGATACATTTAAAATTGTATCGATCCCAAAAACATCGAAACTGATAATTATAATGTAATAGGTAAATTTATAATGTAAACGGTAAAAATGTACCGGTTTTATGAGAGAATAGGTAAACATATTGTATAGACATTTTTTAAATTATATCGATATTTTTTTAATTACGTATGTTTTTCCTTCATTATTTATATGTTAAAAGAATCGATACAAACCCCAAATCAAAAAACCCTAAACCTAAAGGTAGAAGAGAACTGTTCCACTCCGACGAATACCAGCGTTCATAATAGTAACGATAAGATCTTTAGGTAAATTTATCGATATTTTGCCATAAATTAGGGTTTAATTGATTTCTAGATTGGACTCTTTTTTTCCTTAATGTGTTTGTGTTCCAATGTAACAATATTCACACCCAAATGGCTCCAAAACGTCAGAGGCGCGTGAACCCTAAATCTTCTTCTCAACCAACCTCTTCTCAAGGACAACCTTCTCCTCAACCAAATGCTTATTCTGAACAAATTAGGTCGTTCGAAACTTAGAATTTTAGAATTGATGAGGAGAAAGAAAGATGGCAGAGGAGTTTCAAAGTAAGGAAGATTCGTCCAGAATATGTCATTAACATGGGTTTCTTGTTCGATGAGAAATATGATTTTAGTTTTAAATCAACATTTACATCTTGGGGTTGGCTTGAATTCCTTGGTGTAGAACCAAAATATTACCCCAACCCTAGTTAGAGTATTCTATAACAATGCTTCCTTCCAGCTTGAGCCTAATAAGACTAATCTAATAAGAATTAATACGCATGCCATGGAGAAGGATATATATATATATATATATATCTCTCCGGATACTATTGCTTCTGGTATAGGTATCAAGAATAAAGGGGATTAGGATGAGAATGATTTAGATACTAGAATCCAATGTGTTGATAGAAATATCCCACTTCACCTAGATGTAGAGTCGAGAGTGTTTCACAAAATGCTCACTTGGTCTATTCGGACTTCTGGGGGGAAATTTTAAGTGATTCGAGACAACGATTATTGGTGGTTAGCAAAGTATAGATCCAAAACGGCTCCAAAGATTGCTAAACTGATATTTAAGATAGTTGTATAATGGTCACAAAGGGAGCATCGATTTTAACTTCACTACCATATGGATGTGTCATCACCCATCTGTTGAAGAAGAATGAAGTTGATTTTTTGCAAGACTCCCCTGTTTGATTAACCCGTAAGATTGACATGTTATTAATGACTAGAGTGGGATACAATTTTGTTAAAAATGTCGGTTGGAAGCATGTCAAGGATATCGTTGCACTAGAACAAGAGAAGGAGAAAATTGACCCCATTGGCCATAAAGACGACCAACCAATAGGAGACGCAATGATGAAAGATGCTCCAGGTGGAGAGGATATCACAATTAAGACAATGATGGAATACATGGTCAATTTTTGGGAGCATATTGATTCCCTTGTGAGTGAAATGCGAGATAATATTGCATCATTGCGTGATGAAGTCTCCATCTTGCGTGACGAATTACGTCAATGACATCAAACGAGTTAGGTAACTAATTATTTATGTTTCTAAACATTTACACGGTATAAAATGTATTTGATTTTCTTTTAACAGATGTGGACAACCAAGTGCTCAATGAAGATGATGAAGATGAAGATGAAGATGATGATGATGATGATGATGATCCAAACAAGTATATCATGTCTGCAACACCGCCGAAAAGAAAACTTGTAATTTTTTATATCGATGGTGTCCTTGCCTACTTCTCAAAAATTCCAAAAGGTTTTAATTATGTTCATTTGTATCCATTATTTTAACATATAAGCGTACAACTTTAATCTCATTTTCTTCATGTTGTAAATGTTATCCTGAGAACAGGAGTATATGAATTTATGCATTATAGTTTACAAAAGTTTGTTGTTGCCATTTGGTCTTCCAAGATGAGGTTAGAACTGTTAAGTAGTTGAATAACTATAGACAAAATCGGTATTATACAATTAAATGTTAACATTTAAACTTGATTACAATCTCAGGCATAACATCAACCGTGTACTTTAGAAACTACCTTTGTTGTCTGATCAGTTTCTATTAATTTGGGTAAGATGAATGTCATTACACTTTGCTAACTTTTATTTGTTTATGATTCCTACATATTTATGTTCGATTGTTTGTAAACAAGATCAAGGAAAGTGCAAAAAAGAAGATGGTTTTACCTACTGTAAAGATCTCCATGATGTTTGGAACGCGTATCCTGATTTTAACGCCCTAAATACACTGTTGGTCGATGATTCATCGCGAAAAATGATTTATAATCTGGTAAGTTGCATTTATGCCATATGTTTTTCTAGTTAAACAGGTGTTCATACATTGGTTGATTAACAATTTATGTTTTTATATAGCAATATGATTACATATGTCCACATCCCTTTGATGCTTCCTACTCAGAGGACAATGCTTTAGGTATGACACAAATTTATTCCTGCTTATGTGAATTTAGTTTCTTGTTAGTAAAATTGCACCTGATTAGTTTGATAATTGAAATTTGACAACTGTCGTTTCAGTGTCAAAATAAATTCCTTTTTCTCAATTAATAAAAAAGGAAATACGTAGTATAGAGAAATAAGGGTCGAATCCTCAGGGACTTAGAAAATCACAAATTTATGTTTGAATGGTTTTTAACCAGGCGAAATATAGTAAAAAGGGGGGTTTGCAATATGAGATTTAAATAGTAAAAACGAGTAAATAAATTAAAGCAATTAAAGTAAAAATAGAATGATGAAGATTGTGAATAAATATGGTAAAAATCGCCTCAAGCTTCACTTTGATTCAATTTCCTTATGATCATCAAATAAGATTCTCTTAGGATTCACGTTGGTTACTTTGTCTACAAGGGCTATCCCCGTGACTCTATCTTATATACCGAACACCCAAGGCAATCTTTGATTCTGGATTCGATAATTGATTCTAATGATATCAATTGTCGTAGATCAATTACCGTTTAAGTTCGTAGAGTCCGACTCGGATTGTTGTTTCTATAACCGTCAATTCCGATCTCAATTCCCTCTTGGCGAAACTATCTCGCCAAGTGTGTTCCCAGGAAGTCGAATTGCTTTCTATAAGCCAAATCTTCCTCCGAAACATTTAATCGCAACAACCTCTTGACCAAAGTCAATCTTTGATTTTGAAAACTGTTTTGATTTTGAAAAATAAGCGCAGAGATTGAGAGAGATATTCTGAAGATATTAAGGGACCGTTTCAATTCTCCTGTTGGAATTGAATCATTGCGACAGCTCTCGGCTTTTGAAAAGTTTAGCTAAGCATGAAAAAAGTCATACTTAGCATTTTGAAAACAAAGCTTGAATATAAAAGAAAAAAGGGAAAAACTTGAAAAGTAAAAAGAGAAAACTTTAATAAAACTAGAGAGAAAATAAGAATGTAATTTGAGTGATGAGTTTAGGCTTACCTCAAGTGGGTATTTATAGCCTCTCAAAGCCTAAAGGATAATCAAAGAAAATAATAAAATAATACAAGAGATAACTTTTTTAAATTTAAATTCAAACTTAAACTAGTCTCCTAATGCAACTCTACTCGTCAATCTTCCAGAAGGCGTGCGAATGAAGTCTTCTAGAAACCGCCGCTGATTGGACCTTCTAGAAACTGCCACATCAGACCGCGTCGTGCCCATGTCTCCAGCCATGACCAAATAATAAAAAAAAATACAGAATTCGCATGTTTTGTCACAAATTCTGGAAAGTAAGGACCTGTACGAAAATAGACATAACACAACCAAATCAACAGCAATAACTCCACAAAATCGAAGAAATAACGAGCAAAGATTAACTATTCTGAACACTCATCAAATTCCCCCTAACTTATTTTATGCTTGTCCTCAAGTATGATTAATCAAATTAGTCAAAAACACCATTTATCGTTCTTTGTCAAGTTTCACATTCAAGGAAGCAAGGTAGAGACCACACTAACTATTCAAGTCAAGAAATCAATCAATTGAACATCACCAATTGCAACAAGTCAAGTGCAATTGTAATATCCATTCATTCATTGATCTCAATGCTCATAACTCAACACCTTACCAGGATTCACTCAAATCACTCAATGTGTTTGGGGTAAAGAAACGCTCAATGTCAGAATCGACATGATATTACCATAAGCCTGCAAGTAAATCAAATCTCCACTACTAATAAGAATAAGATGCATAAATCAAAGGGTCTTTTATTGGTTGTAACGGGGCTTAGGTAAAGGTGGGGGAAAGGCTAAATATATGGCTAAAATTTCAAGGCAAGGAACTAACAAATAATAATCTCAACTCCATCGGAACATTAAGCAAAACAAGATAAAAAGACGACATATCAAACAACAAATTTTTTATGCATTTTTTTTCAAACTTTTGTTGTTTTGTTTTCTATTTTTTCTTTCATGTCTTTTTTCCTTTTCCCTTTTTTTCGAACTGCTATTTTTTTCTTTCTAACATTTTTTTTCGATGGAGAATACAACGGTAAAAATATTCACTTGCCCTGAAAAAGGTAGAAAAGAGGGATAAAATAAAAAGGCTCGGGTTTATGAATATGGTGAAAACAAAGAAACGAGAATATGCTCAAAAGTGGTTAGCTAAGGGGAAAATACATAGGTAGGCTTTTTAGTGGGGAAACGGAATGGTTAATCCTAAGGTGCCCAAATCATCTTTAAGCATCATGTTCATGTGTAATCTCGACAATATTCAACATGCAGGTTCTAGAATATCAATGCCAAATTCGACACACTCAATCAAACAAAATGTGAGCGAAAATGATATGCTCGTAAAGGCTCAAATCTCACCAAATTGTTTCATGCATTGAGTTTATCACATTTCAACCAACAAAGTTATGGAATATCACAAAAACACCGACTTGATCACAATTTATGCTATTCGCTATCAAGAACATCCTAACTTAAATAATCATGTGTTCCCAAAAAAGCATAGCATTCCAAAAAAAAATAACAAGACAAAGACAATCAATGAAATTTTCGACAAATCCAATCAACACATAGTAGCATCGAAACATAAAGATAAGCAAAGGGAAATTCAATCCTACACTCTACTCTACTCCCCGTCACTTAAAGCGTTTTGCCTCAAAACAAAAAAAGTTAAAGTGCAAGAGAAGGAACAGAGTACTCCACAGATTTAATGTCTATCGGTCTCCTTAGAAGTGTGCTAACGTGCTCCGTTACATGCTCCTAGGGGTAGAATTTGGCACTATTCGACTGAAATTTATGCAATTCTTCGTCGTTTAAGTTTGAATAAAATTATTCAGTTCCTGTAAAAATAAAAATAAAAATTAAGTTAAATTAAATTAAACATGCTTGAATGAATAAAAATAAAATGAAAAAAAAAAGTAAAGATAAAAATAAAAATATAATGGAATTGAAAACAATGGTTGCCTCCCATGAAGCGCTTTTGTTTAACGTCGTTAGCTCGACGACCTGATTCAGACTACAGGTTTCGTGACAGACACTTCCACTTCATTAGCTTTTTCCAACTAAGAAATTATTTATGAGAAATTCGAAAATTCTCATAAAGATTTCTTCGGATTTTTCCCAAATTAAAATTCTTGTCGAAAAGAATGTTCGTCAAAACATCTTTTTTACCAAAAATTGATTTCTTCAAATGATTCCTCGATGGTTTCGACATAATTTTTGGTGCCTGCAAAAGGGAAAGTAAATCTTTAGTATTTAAAGGAGTTAAGATCAAATTCGAATCAACAAATGAAATATTTTTCAACTCCCTTATGTTGTCTTTTTTATCATCCGATTCCTTGCATAAATAATCAACAAAGTTAGATTCATCATCAACATGTTTAATAATGCCAACAAAATTAATACTATGCATGTTATCCGGATATTTCATTGCTTTATAAACATCAAACTTTATGATCTCACCGTCGAACTCTATAGTAAGAATACCGCTTCGAACGTCAATTTTTGCATTTGTCGTGCTTAGAAAGGGATGACCGAGGAGGATTTCAGAACCAATGTTACTACGATCATTTTCCATATCAATCACATAAAAATCAACATGAAAATTTCTACCTCTACTATAACATTTTCTATGAGTCATTCAGGATAAATAATTGATTTGTCGGCTAGTTAAAGTGTAACTCTAGTCTCCTTCAAAGGCTTTGTGGAAATTAAATTATAGACGGAGAGAGGCATTACATTGATAGAGGCACCTAGATCGCACATAGCTCGCTTGATTTTAATCTCACCAATTTTACAAGGTATTGAAAACATACATTGGTCTTTATACTTCGGTGGAAGAGGTCGTTGGAAAACTACTGAGACGTTCGCACCTAAATCCATTTTCTCGACCCCGGTAAGTTTCCTTTTAGTCGTACAGAGATCCTTCAAAAACCGGCAATACCTTGGAATTTCCAGATAACCTCAAGGAGAGGTATATTAACTTCCACCTTTCGAAGTACGTCTAATATTTCATTTTCCTCGGCTTTTTTATCCTTTTTTACTAACCTCAATGGAAAAGGTGGTGGCACGTCATAGGGAGATGGCTTCGAATCGTCCATTTGTTCTTCATCATTCTCTTTCTAGGACCCTGAATCATCAGTCTTCTTCTCTTTTTGGACTGCTTGGTCTGATGGAATAGGTGGCGCCACTACTGTACCACTCTGAAGAGTGATGGCGCCAACGTTCTCCCTTGGGTTTACTTCAGTTTGAGACGGGAGTTTACCTTGTGATTCCATGCGGCTTACGGTTTGAGCTAGTTGGATCATCTTCTTGTCTAACTCTTGTAAGTGGGCTTCAGTTTGATTCTAAAATTTTTCCTAAGAAAGTGCTAACCTCTCGACAATCGATTCTAGTGATGTCTTCTGCGACTGTTGTTGTGGTGGAGGTGGTCTCGATTGATAGCTTTGATTTGGTCCTGGGTTCTGAGCATAGCTGAAATTCGGATGATCCCTCCATCCTGGGTTGTATGTATTTCTGTAGGGATTATAAGCTCTTTGGGGAGGTCCCGGGAAATTCCCAACTGCATTGACTTGAGTTGTTACATCATCTTGAATCAGTGGACAACCGTCTGTCGGATGATCAGGCAATGCACATATTCCACATACTCGGTTTTGCCCTATCTTTCCTGAAACAAGAGAGTTTACGACTTCAGTTAGCTTATCGATTTTATTTTCTAAGGAAGATGAACTTATCTCATGAACCCTTCGAGAAGGTTCATTATTTATGCAAAATTGTTGGGAGTTTGTGGCCATAGTCGATATTAAGTCTCTAGCCTCATTAGGAGTCATATTCACCAAGGCTCCACCTCTGGTAGCATCGATCATCTTCATTTCCAGGGGAGATAATCCTTCATAAAAGTAATGAAGGAGTGTTTGTTCAGTTAATCCATGTTGTGGGAAACTAGAACATAAATTCTTAAAACACTCCCAATAGTCGTAAAGTGACTCTCCATCAAGCTGCTTGATTCTAAATATTCTCCTTCGTAGTTCACTTACTTTTTCCGTAGGGAAAAACCTGTGAAGAAAACAACGAGTCATTTGAGCCCATGTAGTAACAGAATTATGAGGAAGATAAAATAACCAATCCTTAGCCATATCGGCTAAGGAAAAAGGAAAAGCTCTAAGTTTTATTTGGTCCTCGGTTACTCCCTGTGGCATCATGCTGGAGCAGACCATGTGGAATTCCTTGAGATGTTTGTGTGGATCCTCGTTTGGCAATCCACGGAATGTAGGGAGGAGATGAATAAGGTCAGTTTTCAACTGGTATGGAGTTTTACCTTGGGGAAAATCAATGCTCAAAGGAACTTGTTCAGTAGGTGTCGCGGCTAACTCCCGAATAGTAAGTTCGGCCATCGGATTTGTATTACCTGAATTTGATTCTTCTTCTGGGTTTGTTGTTGTCTATTTCTTTCCCGAAGTGTCTATTCATGGAGTCTCCTAGCTTTAGCTTCAATCTCCAGGTCGTACTCCACTAATGTGCCCGGATTAGTCCTGGTCATAAATCAAAAGCAAACAAAAAATAGTAACTTTGGTGAAGTCCCCGGCAACTGCGCCAATTCGACAACTATCGTTTCGGTGTCAAAATAAATTCCTTTTTCTCAATTAATAAATAAGGAAATACGTAGTATAGAGAAATAAGGGTCGAATCCTCAGGCACTTAGAAAATCACAAATTTATGTTTGAATGGTTTTTAACCAGGCGAAATATAGTAAAATGGGGGGGTTTGCAATATGATATTTAAATAGTAAAAACGAGTAAATAAATTAAAGCAATTAAAGAAAAAATAGAATGATGATGATTGTGAATAAATATGATAAAAATCACCTCAAGCTTCGCTTTCATTCAATTTCCTTATGATCATCGAATAAGATTTTCTCTTCGGGATTCATGTCGGCTACTTTGTCTACAAGGGCTATCCCCGTGACTCTATCTTGTATACCGAACACCCAAGGCCATCTTTGATTCCGAATTCGATAATTGATTCTAATGACATCAATTGTCGTAGATCAATTACCGTGTAAGTTCGTAGCGTCCGACTCAGATTGTTGTTTCTATAACCAACAATTCTGATCTCAATTCCCTCTTGGTGAAACTATCTCGCCAAGTGTGTTCCCAGGAAGTCGAATTATTTTCTATAAGCCGAATCTTCCTCCGAAACATTTAATCGCAACAACCTCTTGACCAAAGTCAATCTTTGATTTTGAAAACTATTTTGATTTTGAAAAATAAGCGCAGAGATTGAGAGAGATATTCCGAAGATATTAAGGGACCATTTCAATTCTCCCGTTGCAATTGAATCATCGCGACAGCTCTCGGAGTTTGAAAAGTTTAGCTAAGCATGACAAAAGTCATACTTAGCATTTTGAAAACAAAGCTTGAATATAAAAGAAAAAAGGGAAAAACTTGAAAAGTAAAAAGAGAAAACTTTAATAAAACTAGAGATAAAAGAAGAATGTAATTTGAGTAATGAGTTTAGGCTTACCTCAAGTGGGTATTTATAGCCTCTAAAATCCAAAAGGATAATCAAAGAAAATAATAAAATAATACAAAAGATATTTTTTTTAAATTTATATTCAAACTTAAACTAGTCTTCTAATGCAACTCTACTCGTCAATCTTCCAGAAGGCATGCGAATGAAGTCTTCTAGAAACTGCCACTAACTGGACCTTCTAGAAACTGCCACGTCAGACCGCGTCGTGCCCAGAGTCGTGCCCATGTCTCCAGCCGTGACCAAATAATAAAAAAAAATACAGAATTCGCCCGTTTTGTCACAAATTCTGGAAAGTAAGGACCTGCACAAAAATATGCATAACACAACCAAATCAACATCAATAACTCCACAAAATCGAAGAAATAACGAGCAAAGATTAACTATTCTGAACACTCATCAAAATTATTTATATATGTCCTCAGAAATAGACGGTAACATACGAGAGTATTTGGAAAATTTGTGGAAGGTGCCTAATGTTCCGGACTTCGTTAGAAATAACCCTTTTTCATTGGATTAATTTCATTGTGGGTACATTATTTGAACATTGTTATGTATAAATTTGTTGTGTATGTATGTTCGGTTTGATTAAATTGTGTGTATATTTTCATTCGATTCACATAATACACATAATGTAGTATTTTTAATTTAAAAATACTAAAACATATAACATAGTAACTGTGTATTTTAATATTCCACTGTATAACATATGACTTACACAATAAATATTCCATTCGGATGGGATGTGCATAACAATCTACTTATATCCTCTCTTTTTCTCTTCCATGTGAGTATTTTATTCACATGAGACAAGTGTGACAGCCCCATCAACTCACAACTCAGCTTTGAACTGAATCAGTATTGCCTTTTATCGGCTTGATGGTTCATAACACATGTTACTTGAACAGTATGAATCAATTATACAATTTCCATGTTCAATTTAACATTGTATTCCATGTTCATTTCATATTTAATTGGAGTTTGAATTTAAATTTCAATTTGAGTTTGAATTTCGATATAAATTTCGGCTCCACTATAAATATGAGGCCGAGCCTTTGTTCTATCCAAATAACAACTTACTCAATGGATACAACGGGAGGTAACATCAAACTCCATTTCTAAGGTAATAACAACCTTTTTCAAAACTTATTAACTTAGACAATTTGCATGTTATCATTGATTATTCCTAATTTCCATTGTTGTTTTTTTTTACAACTTGAAACGCAAGGGAAATCCCTATCATCATAATCTTGAGTAACAAGCATGAAGATTGGATATTTGAAGAATGCCTTCCGGATACTATCCATTTTAGCTAGCTCATTGAGATAGGTTAACCCTAAACTAAAACCGTTGAAGCAAAACATACTTGATGTAGAAGCAGGTGTAGATTTAAAATCTCAACGGTGATGCATTTTGTTCTCAAATAGTTAAAGCGTCAGAAACGGTTTGGATATATGATTTGGGTGGTATACGGTAAATACAACAAAGGGCAACTAAAAATCTCGATAATTGAGTGCTACAACTTGTAATAATAATAAAAATAATTGAAGGTTACACATGTATAAAGTATCGATAATTGGCTAAATTAACAATGTAAACGGTAAAATTCTACCAGTGCAATGATAATAGGCGTACATGACAAGCGTCTCAACTTGTCATTTACGACTATTTTCATTATACCGAAGAACTTTTATCCGTTTACATTGTTAATTGTATCGGTACTTATGCTTTATGTGTGTATCTTCCATTATTTAACATTATTAATAAAAGATCTAGTGTTTAATTCTTGAGAATTTTTGGATGCATTTTGTTGCATTACACGTGTGATACCCTAATCATAAGTCCGAAATGCTTATGATGCTTTAAATGTTTGAGAACCAAATGGATCGCCTTCGAGATTTTAAATATGTAGTTTTTCTACATCAGCTATGTTTCTCTCAGACGGTTTCGGTTTACGGTTCTTCTATCTTCATGAGCTGGACGAAATGGATAATATTCGGAAGGCATTCTTCGTATATCCAATCTTCCTGCTTGTTACTCAAAATCATGATGGTCGGAATTTCCCTCGCGTTTCATTTAGGTTGATTGCTCCGAAAATATAAAACTCTGAATCGTTGTTGGTTGATTGGTCGGGCTTTTATATTCATATTTGCTTCTCTGTATACCGATACATTTGAGGATTGTTGAAATATCAATACTACTTATTAATGTATTTTATATTTGCGTGCAAATGTATCGAAACACATAATTAAAGTAATAGGTAAATTTACAATGTAAGTGGTAAAAATACATTTTTAATGACAAAATTAGTAAACACAAAGTTTTCTCAATAACTGCCAAACGACATGCACGCATAAAGTGTCGATACATTTATTGTAAGTATCAATCCTCAAAATATCGAAACCGATTATTATAAAGTAATAGGTAAAATATACCGATTTAATCAAAGAATAGGTAAACATAATGTATCGATAATTTATAAAATTGTATTGATCCCAAAAACATAGAAACCGGTAATTATAATTTAATAGGTAAATTTACAATGTAACCGGTAGAAATATATCAGTTTAATTAGTAAATAGGTCAACATAATGTATCGACACTTTTGAAATTTGTGTCGATACTTTTGGTCCAGAATGAATGCCCAACTAGGTGCACGCATAAAGTGTCTATACATTTATTGTAAGTATCAATCCCAAAAACATCGAAACCAATAATTATAATGTAATACGTAAATTTACAATGTAATCAGTTGAAATATATCGGTTAATTAGAAAATAGGTCAACATAATGTATCAATATATTTTTAAATTGTGTCAATACTTTTTGTCCATAATGAATGCCAAACGAGGTGCACGCATAAAGTGTCGATACATTTATTAAAAGTATTGACCCCAGAAACATCGAAACCAATAATTATAATGTAATAGGTAAATTTACAATGTAACCGGCAGAAATATACCGGTTAATTAGAAAATAGGTCAACATAATGTATCGATACATTTTTAAATTGTGTCGATACTTTTTGTCCAGAATGATTGCCAAAAGAGGTGCACACATAAAGCGTCAATACATTTATTAAAAGTATCGACCCCAAAAACATCGAAACTGATAATTATAATGTAATATGTAAATTTACAATGTAACCAGTAGAAATATACCGGTTAATTAGAAAATAGGTCAACATAATGTATCGATACTTTTTAAATTGTGTCAATACTTTTTTTCCATAATGAATGCCAAACGAGGTGCACGCATAAAGTGTCGATACATTTATTAAAAGTATCGACCCCAGAAACATCGAAACCGATAATTATAATGTAATAGGTAAATTTACAATGTAACCGGTAGAAATATACCGGTTAATTAGAAAATATGTCAACATAATGTATCAATACATTTTTAAATTATGTCGATACTTTTTGTCCAGAATGAATGCCAAAAAAGGTGCACACATAAAGCGTCGATACATTTATTAAAAGTATCGACCCCAAAAACATCGAAACTGATAATTATAATGTAATAGGTAAATTTACAATGTAACCAGTAGAAATATACCGGTTAATTAGAAAATAGGTCAACATAATGTTTCGATACTTTTTAAATTGTGTCGATACTTTTTGTCCAAAATGAATGTCAAACAAGGTGCACGCATAAAATGTCGATACATTTATTAAAAGTATCGATCCCAAAAACATCAAAACCGATAATTATAATGTAATAGGTATATTTACAATGTAACAGGTAGAAATATATCGATTAATTAGAAAATAGGTCAACATAATGTATCGATACCTTTTTAAATTGTGTCGATACTTTTTGTCCAGAATGAATGCCAAACGAGGTGCACACATAAAGTGTCGATACATTTATTAAAAGTATTGATCCCTAAAACATCAAAACCGATAATTATAATGTAATAGATAAATTTACAACATAACCGATAGAAATATACTGGTTTAATTACAAAATAGGTCAATATAATGTATCAACACTTTTTAAATTTGTATCGATATTTTTTTAAATTACACGTGTTTTTTTCCTTCTTTATTTATATGTTGAAAGTGTCGATATAAACCCCAAATCAAAAATCCCAAAAAGCAAAAGAGAACTCTTCCACTCCTACGAATACCAACGTTCATAATAGTTATGATCAGATCTTCATGTAAACTTATCGATATTTTGTCATAAATTAGGGTTTGATTGATTTCTAGATTAGACTCTTTTTTTCCTTAATGTGTTCGAAAGGTAAGTTGTCGAAACCCTAATTTTTTAGAATTTTAGTCTTCGAAAATAGGGGTTAGGTTTTAAATTTTTTTGTTTTCGAATGAACCTATTATAGGTTGAAAGTTCAATCTTTGTTCGCGAAGATGATGAACTTCAAATGGAGCCCCAACGTATCAACATTGAATAAAATCGAAAGCGACCAGTAAGCATCAATGTATTCATATGATTGTTCTTGAAATGGTAATTGGATTAAAGTATTTAAGAACTTTTAATTGATTAAAAATTTCAAATATCTACAGTCTGACTGAATGCCAAATGATAAAGGAAGATCATAATCATGTTGACTATATAGCCAATAAAACCCCCTTTTAGAGTCCAAATGGTAAGCTAAGAATTGGTAAGGCAAGCTTTCTTTCATGGTTTAAGGATTGAATCCCTCCAACGTAAGGAGTGCATGGTTGAACAATACATATAATAGTTATATTCAGTTCTTGAAGAATTGTTCTTCATTGTATATAAGGATAGTTGTAATGATATACGTTCATGTTTTGGGACCAATTAGTTAGATGCATGCAGTACCCTATATCCTCGAGGCAGAGCACAAGAAATCTGGCACTTAAAGATTTACCAAGAGCGGTAGCTTTTGCTCTGTATGAAGACTGAACCTAGAATCAACTTTGCAATTAAGCTTATACTGCTGAAGAGAACCTGCTGAATGATAGGATTTGGACACAACTGCAAGCATTTTATGGGAAATCCTAAGATCTCCGTTGCATAATTTTAGCAGAGTAGTTGGGTTTACGGTTTAAAATTCTCACAGTTGTGTGCAAATCCTATAATTCAGCAGATTCTCTTTAGCATGATAGGTATAATTGCAAAGTTGATTTTAGGTTCGGTCTTCATGTAGAGCAAAAGCTACCGCTCTTGGTAAATCTTTAAGGGTGCGTTTGTTGGTAAATCTAAAATAGTTTAAGGATAAATTTGTAATTTAGTTTAAGGATAAATTTGTAATTTAACCTTAATATAATTTTTATTATTCAATCACAGTAGAAGAATATTTTTGAAAAAAAAATTAAGTGCATTTTAGTCCAAAACACCGGTAATCCAACAATACCTAAGGAAAGGGAAGTAATGACATTCCCGGTAATATACCCCAAAAAATCCGCTATTGGTAATAAAACATTATCGGGAATGAGATTCCCAACCATCCAAACATGGGAATGTGGATTACATTCCCATAGGGATCCCATATTCCCCAAACCAAATAGCCCCTAAGTGCTAGATTTATTGTGCTTTGCCTCGAGAATATAGGGTATTGCATGCATCTAACTAATTGGTCCTGAAACGTGAACGAATATCATTACAACTATCCTTATATACAATGAATAACAATTCTTCAAGAACTAAATACAACTATTATATGTAATGTTCAATCATACACTCCTTACGTTGGAGGGATTCAGTCCCTAAACCCCCAAAGGAAGCTTGTATTATCGATTCCTAGCTTACCATTTGGATCCCCAGGTTTTATTAGATATGCAGTCAACATGATTAACCTGGATAATTCCAGTTACAGAACTGATTCCAACCATGATTTGCAGGAGACTCTATTCTACAGATTGTTTGGTAAGGTTAAAGTATCGATACTCCAAGTATCAGTTAAAACTAAGCAATTACTGCATTGACACCCAATTGACGATTTCCTTTGCTTTACATCTTTCAAGTGCATTGTCATGTGTAAATCCAACATTCTAATAACCCTTTATGAGCTTTGTATAAGTAATAGTTAAATTTACAAGGTACACGGTAAAATTATACCGATATAATGATAATATCATAAACTTTTATATATGTATCAATAATCGGTCTTGATACTTTAATTCCACCTGAAAGCTATCACTTTTAAGTAATATTATACACGGGAGGCTCAAAAACACACAAAATATATCGATATATATATATATATATATATAATTCGGAAACCTATTACTTTTATGTAATAGGTTAATTGACAATGAAAATGGTTAAATTCATTCGGTATCATGAAAATATAAGTAAACAATGTACAAGGTTCTAAGGCTCTATCAGCTTTAACCACACACACATTATATATATATATATATATATATATATATTATGCTTATAATTTCTAAATCTATTATTTTTAAAGTAATAGATTAATTTCCAATGAAAACGATTAAAGTCAAAAGGTTAAAGTCAACCGGTTATGTTATCGTGGGATTCCTAATGGCTCCATCAGTTTAAATTTTGTTAACATTTATTCTTAAGGTAAGTTTATCATAACTGATAACAAATTAAGTAAGTAATTACCTATTTTGTTATCTTTGGATTTCTATGACCCCATCAACTTTAATAATGTGCAACATATTACGTTACATAAACGCTACCTAATATGTTATTATGCTTGATAATGTTTCTAGTAATTAACCGGTTATGTTATCCTTGGTAACATTTTAGGCGTTTACCTAATATGTTGTAATAACAAATTAAGTAATTAACCTATTTTATTATATAAGCACTACCTATTACGTTATATAAGCGCTACCTAATATGTTATTGTGCTTGATAATGTTTCCAGTAATTAACCGGTTATGTTATCCTTAATAGCATTTTAGGCATTTACCTAATATGTTGTAATAATAAATTAAGTAATTAACATATTTTATTATATAAGCGCTATCTATTACGTTATATAAGCATTACCTATTACGTTATATAAGCGCTACCTAATATGTTATTATACTTGATAATGTTTCCAGTAATTAACCGGTTATGTTATCGTCTATATTTTTTTGACGCATTTTACACAGGACGATAACATAACCGGTCTCGATTTTAACCGATCACTTTTTTAACCACTCACGCCATTTTTAGCTATTTTTAGCCGCCGTTCAGATGAACTTCCCCTCCTTTTTGTTTCTCTAGTAAACACACACACAATCCTTTTCACGTATTGAAAATGAGCCCCCAAGTTTATGTATCACAAACAAAGTGCAAAAACCTGAATCCATCTGATGTGGAATGCAAAATCTTTCACGAGCAAAAGTACTATGCTTTTTCTATGTGCACTTTGTGAGATTTTCACTTTCACAGATCTTGTGTCTCACGACCTGCCACCATCATCACGTACATGTATTTAACACGTGGCATGCATTTCACGATAACATAAAGGAGAGAAGATGAGTGCTTTTCTTAATTAAAAATAGGACAAACTACTTGAATGACCACCTAACTATAGGTTTCGTGGCGAAATGACCACTATTTTTAAAATTTCATCAATATAACCACTTAACTAATTCATTGGATTTAATATAGTTACATGTCGTTAACATTTGACGGAAGTATTGACGTGTCAGTTAATTATACAGTTGCTCATCTATACTTACATATTCTATCAATTTAGTATTAATTTTAATATAACTAAAAATTAACCCTCTAATTAAGATGTGCCACGTGGCAACCTATTATTAAGATATTTTATTAATAATAATAATATGTGTCATAATAATAACCCGTATCCATTAAGACAAATCCAATGTTTGTTATTTGTTCGTCAAAATTTTATATATCTTGTTTTAAATTATACATAAAAATAACAAAATTCTAATATATAAAGTATATTTCATATGTAAATAAATTAAATATTTTCATTTTTAAAATTGTTTTAAATGATTCAAAAATTTTAATAAATAAATAAAATTAATTTTTTATGTTTTACAATTATTTTTAAATGATTCAGAAATCTAATAAATAAATTAAATTAATAGTTTCTTTTTTAAAACTATTTTCAAATGATAAATTAATAAAAAAATTGTAAAAAGTTAATATATAATTTAAACACTTTTAAAAATAATTTTTAAACTTATTTTTATTTTTAAACCATGCATTAACTAATAATTTATATATTAGAATTTTATTATTGTATTATTTATGTATAATTTAAAAAAAGATATATAAAAATTTTGACAAACTAATAAAAAAATGGGTTTGCCTCAATGGTTGAGGCATGCCCACCCTTGATCCTCCTAGGATTAATTTCAACAGGCAACATTATTTCACTTAGGTTTGTTTTCTCTTTAAACATGTTATAACATATGTCACTATTAAAATGTCTCAGTAATCGGTTGACATGTGACATATCTTGATTGGAAAGTTAATTTTTTTAATTAAATTAAAACTATGCCTAAATTGATAAAATATGTAAGCATCGATGTAAGCACCTAGGACTAACTGCATAATTATACTAATTTTATTAACTATCACGTTAGCTCTTCCATTAAATGTTAATGGAATGTGACTATATTGAACCTAATTAATTAATTAAATGATCATATTAACGAAATTTTTTGAAAATGATGCTCATTTCGACAGTAACCCCATAATTATAATTAGGTGATCATTCAAGTAGTTTACGTTTAAAAATATATTTGGACATCTCAAATTTAAAACATTGTTCTTTTTTTAGAATTTAAAATAGAAGATATGATTATAAAGTAAAAATTACAATTTGAAAAATAAAAAATAAGATTGTAAAGGTTAAAATTAGAATTTTAAATTTAATTACTGAAATCATTTAAAATGACTAGAGGTCGCAAACGGGTTATTCGAATCGGGTTTGTGTTGGGTCATTTTTGGTCTGGTCATTTCGAGTCTAGATTAAATTTGATTTAATTTTGTTCGGATCGAATCAGATCTAGTTCGGGTGTATAGTGAATCGAATCGGGTTGAGTATCGGGTCGGGTGATTATTAGATCGGTTGTTTTCTAGTTCAAATCAAATTCAGATCAGTTGATTTTTGGATCAGGTCAATATTGGGTCGGGTCAATACCGGATCAGTTGATTTTTGGGTCGAGTTAATATCAGATCGGTTAGATTTCGGGTTGGGTCAATATCGGATCGGTTGATTTTCAGTTTATGTCAACCTTTAGATCAGGTCAATTCGGATTGAATTGGTTATGAGTCTAATCAAAATCAAGGATATATAAAATAACTGATATGTACTTATAAAAATATGTCTTCTTATTTGTTAATTTGATCATTTAGCTTTAATTTCAATTCTCAATCGTTCAATATTTTGAATTAAACCATCATTTAGAGATGATAAATCGATAATTTGACACAAATATGATCCTATAATACGTGTTTGAATTTATCATCAAAATTTTATATTGATATCGTATGAAAAGTTTATAATGAGAACTATTTGATAAAGAAATAATTTTTTATTAAAAATTTTATTTCCAATTATAAATTTAATGTTTTTATTAAATTTTTAAAAATAATACATATATTTATTTGTTAAGTTTTAATCGTAACATAAGGAAATTTTATATTATTTTTATTATAAATCTAATATTATTTTCTTTATTTTTAGTTGTTTTCTTTTTTTTTATTATAAATATAATATTTTTATAACAAGTAAGATAAGTAAACTTTATTTATTATTGTTTTCAATCTTACAATTAGATTCTTACTTTTATATTCCTCTTAAATTTTCTATTATTTTATTATAAATCTAATATTTAAGAGAAATATTAAACTTTCTATTATTTTATTATAAATCTATTATTTTATATCAATTAAGATAAGTAAACTTTATTTTAGTTGTTTTCTATTATTTTTATTATAAATCTAATATTTTTATAACAAGTAAGATAAGTAAACTTTATTTATTACTATTTTCAATCTTATAATTAGTTTCTTACTTTTATATTCCTCTTAAACTTTCTATTTTTTTAAAAATTAGTTTATTATTGAAAATAAATTTTATTGTTTAATAACTTTTATCAATTTCAATCTATTCGGGTTGCTTTCGTTTCGTGTTACTTTTGGTTCAGGTTAATTTCGATTTATGTTCAGGTTAATTTCGGTTTTGTTTGATTTTGGTTTCACTAAATTTTGGATCAGGTATGGTTCGGGTCAGATATCATATCAAATTTGATTATCATGTTCGGGTTAATATCATGTATTAGGTTGGGTAATCGGGTTCGAGTCAAGTTTATCACGTCTAAAAATGATTATATAAAAGTAATCTAATTAAATTTTGGATTAAAGAGAAAATAAAATAGTTTATATACTACTCATTACTTAAAAGCTTGGAAAAGAAATAGCATCAAAGAAGAAATTATAAAGTTAAGTGTTACTACAAAAGAAGAAATGAAAATGTAGGCAGCTTGTGTGGACCACCTAAAGTTGCTTAAAAGAGAGGAAATATTAAGAGCCCCAAAATAATTACAGCTATTTACTTCGTTCTTTTTTAACACTTTTAATGATGAAGGGAAAGTACCAAAACTGTGTTGGACCTAGGGATGGGTACGATTTTGGACTTGATCTGTTAAAAAAAATAGCTTTGAGTCGGGTTAGTTTTTTTAAAAATTATGTTTAGTTTCGGGTTGATTTTAAGTTTAGAGTGAAAAATATTCGACTTGACTCAATCCGAAAAAATTATAATTTTATCTTATATATTTAAGGATAATTGAATAAGACTACTCTGTATATTAGTTTTTCAATTAAATTCCTATTTTTATTGAATAAAAGTAATATTTTTTATAAATTTATTATTTTAGGTTGGTTCAGATTTCAATTTTTCTCGAAAGGGTGTATAACTTTTGGGTCGACTCGAATTGATCGAAAATCCAACCCAACCAAACTCATGTCCATCCCTAATTGGACCTTAGATTATACATATTGCTTTAGATTTTTTGTTTTTTTGGCCCATTACGGCACCCATAATAATTATTTGGCCCAATTGGGCACCACAAAAATAATTTTGGGATCTAAGACATTTTCTATAGTGCAAGAGGAACTCGTCACCTCTATTATATTTTATTCCGAACCTAATATTCTAATATTTCCCCTGGAACTCATCCATTAATTTTTTCAAGATTATTATGTTTTTGAAAAAAATAGAGTGGAACTCGTTACCTCGAGATGACAAGTTTGTTTGGTTTAAAATTTATAGTTGTTTTATATTTGAAAAAGAGTCGTTGGAAATCGACACCTCAAGGTGACGAGTTCGAACGTTCATTTTCTCAAATTTTAACTATAAATAGGAGTTGAGTTGAGTTGGTTGATAGAGTTATAGGAGAACCAAAACATCCACTTGTGGGAAGAATATTTCAAGCAATTTTCGGAAGATCTTCTTTGGTCTTATTACTCTTCAGATGAGTCGGATTCAAGCTTGTCTTCAGTTGAGGAGTGGGTGAAATAACCAATAAAGTATATCCTTGATCGACATAAGGAGTTGAAGATGGAGGAGGAGGAGGAGAAGAATAAGAAGAATGAAGAGTTAGCAAGTCGATACAACAAACTACTCATCGAAAGGAATGAGAATAAGAAAAATAATGTAAAAAATGAGAGGAAAATATGTTTATTTTATTGAAAAATAATTTAAATAAATGTATGAATTTGACTTTAGTTAAGTGTTATAGTTTTCAATTATATATAAAAACGTAAAAAAACTAAAAAATTATCATTGATATTTGTAAAATCAGTATAACATGGGAATACGATTACAAAGGATTTATCGATCTACTTGATATCTTGGGAGATGACAATGCTTCCTATTGTGACCTTGACCTCTGCAGTGGCCACATAGCTTCCATAGACCTTGTTCTCTTTGAGGGTCATCCATATCAGTATGAATTAGACTATATTCAGGATGATCCTTCAAATTCCTTCGTAATTGCTTATTGGGCAACCATTCTTCAGAGACACTAGGTAACCAATATGCATCGTTCGAGATGTGTTAAACTCATAAGTGTATATGTTACACATAGTATGCAAGCTATAACAATCATAAATGTAAATGTATGGGTCTACATTCACATGCATACATGCAGCAACCGTGTGAGCGCATGGGTATCTGAAGGCTTGAAATCGACCACAATCACACTATCTTCTATTCAAATTACCAGTATAGGCAGAAGTTCCACCCTTATGTGGTCGAACAAGTGCTTGGATAATATAATCATATTCCAGTCTGGTGAAATTAAGAACATGCATTGATGTTGCATGAGTTTGATTTTTGGTCATTACTTTCTAAAGATCTGGAGCCCAATTTCTACCTTCGTTGAGCATTGCCTCTAACTAGGCACTTTTGTCTGCATAAACTTTACCCAACTTGAAGTATGTCTCCCGAACAATACTTGCCATCGGAAGATGTCTAGTCCCTTTTAGAACTAAATTGATACATTCGGCAATATTGGTTGTCATATGACCGTAACATCGACCTTGATCGTCATATGATTGTGCCCATCTTTCCCGAGGTATCTCAGCTGCAAATTTAGACACCTCTTCACCATACTTTCTCAAAATTTACAATCTTTCATAGAAGCTCGGTTGAAGTAATGCATAGCTTAGAAAAATAGTTAGGTGTAAGTATAATAATTTTAAACGAAGACCAAGACTAAAAAATGAAATGTGAAACCTAATAAGTTATTCATATTAATAATATCTTTCTTTATCTTCTTATTCTTGAACCTCGACATAGCATTTGAATTAATATGACATATGCAATACGCAGGGAATGCATGAGGAGGTGACCACCTACTTCTCGTTATGTCAATCACGACCAGCAACTCATATAAACGGTCTGAGATCATACAAACACCATATTGGGTGACAACATTGGAGCACAAGTTTGACAGAAATAAATTCCACGTTTTCTCAGACTCAATTTTAACAATGGAAAAGGTAATGGGGAAGATGTTTCTTGTAACACCCATAACCAATACTATCTCGAAATACGAGCTAAAGATGTCACATCAATTTGAAAAACATTCACTGAACACAAATTCTTAAAATTTTGTTTCATTTTAAAAATTCATATTTTAAATTTAAAAAAAAATTCTTAATCACATAAAATAATAAATTAATATTTAAACATTGAAAACAAATTCATTTTTAAGCAGCGATTAGGCAGTTTAGTGTTGTTTTATAAATTATATAATACTGCCTAAACACTACTAAATTTTAGAACTATTTTAAACATGGTAAATTATTCATTCATAAATACGAATATATCTAGTCTAGTCAAAATAAAGTAGTCCTAATTTACTATTACAGACCATTTAAACTAAAATCGTTAAAGCATATTGATAACATAAATATACATACCACTACTAGTCAAAAGTAACATCAAAGTTTTCATACTCATACTGGTAATAGATTATCTCCAAAAAGATGCTCGGGAAGCTCCTCACTACACGTTCATATCTTTATCTGAACCTACGCATAAAAATCATCACGCGCTAAGTATAACTTAGTGAGGAAATAATAAGCTAAGGTGAGATAATATATGAAAATATCATAAATACCATAAAGAATTAAAAGTAATTTAAACAAAATGTTAAACTTTCAAACTGACTTATTCAAGTCTAGTACTTCAACGTAACTTAAGAATCAACTTGTTTCATATTCTTAAAAAATTCATGATATATAATATCAGATAACATAAACATAACATATTTCGTGCCAACTTAACATGTTCATAACTTTCATATTCATATTTCATAGCCCAAAGTATATTTAAGAGGATATAAGGTACATGAGTAGAACATAAGGTGCGCACTATCATAACATAATTGATCATAAAATGCACTCCAAGTGCAAATCATAACATATGCACCATCAGTGTTCCACATAATGTACACGAATGTACTATAACTTAACTTAAAAGTACTCTACTTAATGGCATGCCAAATGTACCTACGACTCTCAATGCAACATACAGTGGACTTATAAATCATAAATAATCGTTTAATATCCAACGTCTTAGAAATCATAAACATTTAATATTTATCATCATAAAATCATACTTGGGCAGTTCATACCGTAAATCATTCATAAAACTTGACAAAAATATTATGGAAATAATCCACAATTAAAATCATAAATCGTACTTTAAAAATGATACGAAGTTGACTTATCACAAGTCATCATCGATCATAATAATTAAATAAATAATTGCACTCACCTTTGCCTCACTACCGAACTTTTATATAATACTCCTTACTCTTGTGATTTATTCTTTCCTTTCGGATCGCTCGATTCGCTAGGTTTATCTTAATTTGACAACGTCATATAATAACCAAAAAATTTAACTATATGTTTGTATTGAACTAACATAAACTAAGCTTAATAAAGTAAAGTAAAATCTATAAAAATAAAATCGATACATAATCGATATAAAACTAAATCATACTTTCATCATAGTTTCAACTTCTCAACATACTATTTAAATTCCATAAATATTTATTTCCATCATCAGCCCTTCAACTTTTGCTAATTACAAAATCAAGCCACTAATTATGAATTCTAGAAAGAATTCATCTTATATGTTTCATTAAATTCATAATGTCCCTTCACTGTTATGATCATTTCATATTAATTTATAAAAATTTCCAGCACCTTAATAAAATGATTAAATCAACACTTTAACATTCAAAAACTTGAAATTTCATCCAAAACTTTCTTAGACTTTTCAAATTCAACCACAACCTTTATAAACTTGCAATTTAGTCCTAACTCAATAATTAAACTAAAAAATCAGCATGCTACTAAATTTGCAATTTGGTTCCAATCAACTTTCTAAACTTAAAATTCAAGCATTTCAATGTTAAAAATTAACAATAAATACTCCAAATATCATATTGTTGCAATAATATCTTACAATTCTCAAAACTTGTATATTAGCTCTTTTATTATCTCAAGGTTCCAAATTGATCCAAATTGATCTCCAAATCATATAGAACACTTCTAATATCAATTCTAAGCCATAGGATATTTTTAACATTTCCCCTAATTTTCTTCCGTGTGGTCGAATGCTTCTTGGCTCCTAGGGCAAATGTTTTGTTCAATTCCAAGCATGAATTCAACTTCTTTACACCAAATTCATGTTATTCTAAACATAACAACATCAAATTAAAGAAAAATAAACCAATCTCAATAAACCCTAGATGTGGTTGAACACTATCTAAGCATGTACAAATAATTTTAATCATCATACATGCTTTAGAAATAATCTCCAACATCAAAAACATAAAAATCCTTCATCAATTCTTCAAAATACATAAACCCTTGATAAACCCTAACTTCCAAATCTCATCACATAAACATGTTCATCATGCAATATTCATACCAATTGATAGAGAATTTCATGTATATTAATTCTCTATCTAAAAGCTTGATTCAATAATCAACCATAAAGCTTCAAAAAAAATTAAAAATTTGCCTTACCTAGCTTAGAGAGTTTCGGCCAAAGCTTGATGGATGAGATGAAAATGTGTTGTCTCTTGATTATTCTAGTAATTTTCATAATACACGTGACATTTAAACTAATTAAATTGAATTTAATATTTACTTTATGAGAAATCCCTAAATTGCCATTAATGAATCTTGAAAATTACCAATTAACATTGCATTATATTCCATTAAAATATTCCATAGTCAAATATGAATCAACTTGGATTTGCCTTTCTACTTTGGCCATTCAATTTTCAAAAATTGCATTTTAGTCACTAAAATTCCACTGTTTAACCAAATATGAAAAATTACATTGATCTGAGCTAAATTTCTCTGATCCAAAATATAGACATAATATTTTCAACCATTATCTAACATCCTTCAAATTTTAGTAAAATTATGATCTGGTCCGATTATCTGATTTCTATATCAAACTTTATCGCTTTATAGCTTTTAACACAAATCCCGTACAAAAAATCTGATTCCACGAAAATTCCTTTTTTAGGCTAAATTGTTTATTTATGGGATAAATATATAACTTCTAAAAATTATATTTTTGATCCCTAAACTTTTACAAAGTTTATACTTTAGCCATCCAACTTTAAATACTTATATTTTAGTCACTAGAAAAAATTTGGGGTATTAGATTTCTATCACCATCTTGTGCAACATATATCATAAGGACATGTTTGTATAAGCCATACAGAAAAGTGTCATCTACTTGAACTATATGTTTGCAGTAACGAAAGCCTTCAATTCGTGACTGTATGATAAGTATAAGAGCTAACAATGGTTCCTGGGATTAAATATTTCATTTTGAATAACAGATGTGGCAGCTCATTGTATGACTGATCCTAATCATTATACAGTAGTTTCATAGCTTTCCGTTTTGCTATCCAGGACTTGTAATAAGATGGAATATAAACAAATGTATTTCGTATTGCTTCCATGATCATTGATTCCAAGATCCTTGAATTTTTCTCGACTAGTAGCTTCATGTAAGCACATATGACATCAGAGTCTAAGTGTTTGTGGTCTTGTGACAAGGAGCTGAACATGCAACTATGTTGATTATGGAACCTTGTGACTTCCCACAACATCTTTCGTTGTAGGTATGAGACATGTATCCTTCACTTAAAGCCGACGTTGTTATTAATACATCTGACAAAATATATCTTCTAGTCAGACTCCACAACGATGAACTCTATATGAGCTTTTATACAAAACTCCTTCACAGCTAGTTGTGCATACTTCTTGCTCCCAAACTGTGACCCAACTCCAAACTTCATCGAAACATCATCCAAAGTCCCCCAGTGGGTTGTGCATATATCGGGCATATCAAGAATCTCAAGATTCCTCATGGCACCATAGTTTATGTCATGCATTGCAACTGCATGAAAATATTGAGGCAGTTAGGGGTGCAAACTTTTTGTTTGCATGGATGTTAGTAGATATGTCCAAATTGACGAAGAATTTTATATTACTTAGCTATGAGAAACGGCTGCCTCCCAAACATCACCCTCTATATCAAAGGCTTGTCCCTCTGAAGCAACCTCGACAATATTAGATTTATCGATTATTAGTGTGTCATCGTCCATCATAAGTGGAATAAAAGTTTCTTTGTCATCGCTAAAATCAACAAGGATTTCACCTAACTGCCCGACGAGATTATCTACATCTGATGGTCTTACTTCTGCAGTCACCGATGCAATAGTTGAGGAAGTAAGAACATCTGCAGTATTGACAATAATATCAATCATTTGGTTATTGGAAGATTAATGAAGGCCAACCATTACAGCTACATCATCGTCGTTATCGAGCAGGACTGCTATTTATTTGAGTGGAGTCTCTGAAACGATGTGTCAATATCTTAAACTTGAAACAAAATCTTTAATTTTGTTTTCTATTTTCATCTTCATTTGCCCATGAGTTATACTTATTGGGAACATTATGTTCACGGTATTTTGTGACATTAACTGAACACCATCTTCAATTTCAATAACTTGGCCATTTGGGTGGACGACTGTGAAATACTTGTTTGCCATAACATTAGAGAGAGATTGATTTTTGCTTGTTCAATACAATTGAAGAAATAACAAGCCTTGTGAAGGTTCATCTGAAGTGAGCCAATTTAAAACAAATACGACCCTACATTAATTACCATCTAATAACACTCCAGTGAAATGCCATCTCACTATTCAATAATTCAGCTACTTTTTGGTGCTCAATTAATGCACAATTTCAGCTACTTTTCAGAGGTCATTTACTGCAGCAATAATACACAATTTCAACTTTTCAAAGCTCATTCAATGTAGAATTCAAGCAATTTTTCAGAAAATGGGTGAAAATAGTGGTGCATTATCATATTCTGCAACTTTTCAATGATATATCAACTCAAATTAAAAACTTTTTCAGTTATGAATTATCACTTCAAAACATAAAAAACGTGTATTTTAACTAGGCCAAATTATTTAATGATTTAGTTACTTTTTGATGCTCAATTAATGCACCATTTCAGATACTTTTTAGATTTCATTTATTACATCAATAACACATCATTTCAACTTTTTTAGAGCTTATTCAAAGTAGAATTCAAGCAACTTTTCAGAAAACGGGTGGAAATAATGGTGCATTATCATCTTCTGCAACTATATCACCAATAATGCACCATTTCAACAACTTTTCATAAGTAATTTATTGCATCAATAATGCATCAGTTGAATTTTTCAGAGCTCATTCAATGCAAAATTAAAGCAAGACTTGTAACCCCCTAGACCCGACCTATACGTTACAACCAGATCTAACGGATTAAAATAAAAAATTTCTAAAGACATTCTTCGGTAACTTAAAATCCAAATTATAATTAAACATCTTTAAAAAATAATTTATAACATCAAAGTTTAAATTCAGTAAATAAGTCGTAAAAATGAAATATTTCAAAATCAGTATCGAAGCAAATCTAATATCAGTAACAAAAATAGTATTTTTAAAATATAGGCACATGTCACACAAATTAAATACAGCTAGAAAGATAAAACATTACAACAAAAAGTCATTGTACGAATGTGTAGATCCTCTAAGTGCTAGGTACGGGTCGCCTATCCAAAAAGTGTTTGAAAGAGATAAATTTGGGGGAGTGAGGTAGGGAGCTCAGTGTGCTCCAACAATGCAAAAATAAATCATACATCTAAGTTTTTAAAATTAGTTCATATCACAGTTATTAAAATATCAAAAGAGATTTTAGTTTAAAATTTCAGTATCGCCCTCCAACCGAACACCATATGCAGCTCCCTACAACTGCATCTATAAGGACTTACCCTAGGCCCGAAGGGTTTAGGATCCAACAATGTAGCACCTTGGGTCCATAAGGTCTTACCCTAGATGAAGCATAGGTGCCCACCTGAAGGGAATGCCCTCATGCCCATAAGGACTTACCCAATGCACACAGTAGATGAGCCACCCTAAGGGAATACCTTAGGTTCCATAAGATCTTACCACTATTCCCATTAGGCCTAGGAGCCCACCTAAGAGTCGCCTTAGGTCCATAAGGAATTACCAACTCGATCGGTCTGAACTTATATAAGGAATTACCATGTTAACCAAGTTGAACCTGCAAAGACTTCATACCAGAACCCAGAGTACCCCAGAAAAAAAATATTTTTCAAACAATAACTAGTGATAACAGGAAATTAGAGTTCATACATATTTATTTATTAGTAAAAACAGTAACCAGAGAACATGAATCAGATAATCAGGCTTACTTTAGTAAATCAGAAATCAGGCTTTAAATCAGATAAATCATACGGTAGTAAAATCAGAGTAAATAATACATTTCAAATCAGAGAAAACAATCATGTGCACATGACATATCAATTAGATATTTAAAATATGTATATGGAACACAAGGAACACACCTCACAAAAAGTATCAGTCTGGAAGATCTAACGAGCATCGATTTTGTTATGTTCTTCTGCTGAACGTGAACCTAGGTTATATCAGAACATGATTATAATCGGAGTAAATATACTAAAATGAATATTTAACAGGGTTACAGAACTATACGAATATTCAAGGGCTCTCGCGGATGAGCGGATCAGGAGGAACCGGGTCGAGCAGATGAACGATCACGAAATCCATGAGTACCTTAAATATACCATAACATTAATTAGTCCTTGACCCTTCAGTTAAAAATAATGCACTGAAATAAATACTTAATTTACATATGCATATTCGAGTTTAACGGTCAATTTAGAGGCTTTTAGGTTTGAATTTGGAAAAATAGACTTCAGATTCGGAATCAGGACGTCGAAAAACATAAAATATGACTTTTCAGAAAATTTGACTTTTTGGTCAAAGTCAAAGTCAATTATCAACTCTGGTCAAAGTCAATGGGTTAGGTCGGGTTGACTCGGTCGGTCAAATATACCTGGTTCAGATCGATTTCGGTGGTTTGGGCTGGTCTAGACCAGCTGAACCAGTTCCAAAAGGAATCAGAGCGGGGAACGAGCCCCACGTGTACATGACGGCGTGTGGCGGTGGTGACGAGTCTCGGGTGGTCGTTTGATTACTCCCAAACAACATTTTCAGCCATAAATTACCCAAAAAAATCAACCAAAACGCTGTCAAAATTGAAAAAAATTAATCAAAATTTTAAACCCATGCTTACCACATTGATGACGGGAAAATGATGACGACGGAGTAACCCAAGAGTCGAGTTTTGAGCGGATGGAGTCTACGAGTCCAACCACGCTGGCTGTGAGGTGAGACAATCGCTAGATCGATCGTATTTTACAAAAAAAATGAATGGCATGCTAGGGTGGCGGTGGTCACATCACGCTAAATGGTGGTCGGATGGAGTGACAAGGATGGCTTGATTTAGGGTTGATACACAAGAGAATGGGGTTTGTCTTGGTTTATAACCCTGGTAAAAAAATATAATAACATATATTTTTATTATTATAAAACTCAAACAGTGACCTAGGGCAGATAGTAGGGGGTCGACAGGCCTAACCCCATATTTTCTTTTTCTTTTTGTTATAGGAGAGTAATAGAAAAATTATAGGGCTAGTCTCTGAACTTCCTAAACTTTAAAAACTAACCCAGATCTTTTTAACCAAAATTTTATTTTGGTCCTTTAATTAAATTAACAAATTATTTATTATTATTTTAACTAAAATTTTGGGGTGTGATAATTCTCCTCCTCTTAAAATAATTTCGTCCTCAAAATTCATCAGAGTCAAATAGGGTACAAACCCTAGATCTCTAATAGATCCTTCCTAGGACAAAGACTAATTACTCTATTGACGATAGTAGAGGATCTTGTTAGACTCGGAGTGGAAAGAATAATATCGATGCCTTAAATCAAAAGTCTGAGGAGTCTCAAGATATAAATCTCGGGTATTGGAAGGGCATTATTAGAGATACATGGCAAGAAACAGAAATAGCAAGACTTCCAGCATCTCCTTCAGAGTATTGTACCATAACTTAGTATGCATATGTATTCATAAAACCTACTCATGTATTCGATTTATTAAACTCAGAGTTTGTATTATTTTGGTTTTAAATTATGTGTCACAGAGCTCCGGTTTTGTAAAATGTTTTATAACAATTATTTATGTATATTTAAGATACCATTCAGCATGTTAGAAAAGAAAATGAATAGGGTTTGAAAATCATGAGTTATATTAGTAGCCCAATTTTTACTTTAGGCCCAATAGGGTTTAGGGTGTTACAATATAAAATCAATAAGGGATTTGATGTTCCTTTTTGCCTTTGTTTGAAATGAATAAAAGGAATTTGAATCCCTTCAAATCCAGCCTTAAATCGAAAAGGGATTCAAAATCCAAATTTTAGTGTCATTTTTTATTGTCGAGGAGAATTCTCCTTTGTTGGTAGTAGTCATCGGAGCATCGATGTGTGGAAGAATATTGATGCGTAGAGATCTGGACCGTCAGTGTGTGGCTTACACGTACAAGTGCCTTGCTGATTTGGTGGTGCCTTTGGGTGTTTTTTTCCCTTAGGGTTTTATTTTGCCAAAATGTTGTGGGCTGGTGGGCTTCCTTGTAAATGTGGCTTGAATTTGAGTCTTTTGTATCAATTGAAAAAAAATCATGTAAAACAATTAACTACCAACAAGAACACATTTATTTTTTCATGTTCTAGTATACATGTACAAATAATAATATGTGATAATATAATAATAATGTATATAAATATAATAAAAAAGGGATTTAAAGTAAATCCCAGACGAAAATATATGTCTACACCTGCCCTTCTTTGCCCATTGGGGTGTTAAAGTGAATCGAGTAAAGATAAAAAGATGACAAATTTTCATTTGGTTCCTTTTTGTTTTAAAATCTGGTAATGTCTCATGTGAGACTAAAAATTATCTGCTTATCTCAAGGGAGATATAATTTGTGTTCTAAAAGAAATATTTTTTTCAAAAATTGTGTTTCAAGAGAAACAACTTTAATTGAGATGAAGATCTTTAATAGAAAGGTCTCGAGAGAGACAAAATTTGTTTCAAGGAAAACTGTCTCGAGCGAGACTATCCTTTGTTTCGAGAAAAACTATCTCAAACCAGATAAATTTTGTTTATAAAGGGAAACCATCTTAAGATGAGACAAAATTCATTTTAGAGAAACTATCTCAAGTGTAATAAATTTTTGTTTTGTAAAAAATATCTCAAGTGAGGTGAAATTTTATTTCTATTGAAACCATCTTGAGTGAGATAAAAATTTTGTTCTTGAGCATGTCAGATATGAGGAGGAAATTGCTACTTCTTTTTAAGGAGGTTCGGTTGCTTTAGGATGATTTATTCTTCCATTTGTGCATCTCCAAGGATGATTGGACTCTTTGAAGTCCACTCCTCAAGTCTGTCTACATTTTCAAGTAAATGGGTTTGAAAATCTTTGTCCTCTTTATTTCGATCCCAAAATAGTTGAATCTGTAAAAGTCAACATAATCATTAGTTACTAAATGTGTGAATATTAAAGTTAATTTGGATGGTTGGTTCCTTTTCTCGATGAATTCAAGATGAGGTTTAGACGAATCCTCTTTGCAAATAAAGTCAAATTTTAGATTCTTTGAGTCTAATATCCTTCATAGTAAAGTTGAAATTTGACTAAAAATATACAAAGTCATACACATGTGTGTAAAGTCATACACATGTGTGTAAAGTCATGAATGTAATCCTCTTAGGCATGCATAAAATGTAGAAAATTAGGTCGTCATCGCGAGTTGAGCTAAGTTGTGAACGACTCCTCCATTGCAAGTTAAGTTGAATTTTGGATGACTCCCCTACGAGGGTTAAGTTATGTCAAAAAATTATCTTGGGTGAGATGAAATTTGTGAAGGGAAAATAGCTTAAGTGAGATTCTGTCTCTAGAGAAACTGTCTCAAGTGAGACGAAAATTTTCAAGCAAAAACTATCTCAAGCGAGATAAATTTTTTGTTTCGAGAGAAACTATCTCGAGTGAGACTAGAACTTTCATAGGAAAATATCTCAAGTGAGATAAACTTTTGTTTCAAGAGAAAATGTCTCAAGTGAGACAAAAATTTTTTAAGGGAAAATATCTCAAGTGAGATAAAATTTTGTTTCAAGAGAAACTATATCGAGTGAGATGAAATTTGTTTTAAGAGAAACTATCTCAAGTGAGATAAGATTTGTATTTCAAGGGAAAATTGTCTCATGTGAGACAAAATTTATGTTTAAAGTGAAATGATGTTAAGAAAGGCAAAGATTTTTGAAAAAAAAATTTAAAGATATTCTCAAGAGAGGAAAAATGATCTTAAGAAAGATGAGATTCTTTGAAAATTTAAAGATGTCACCGAGAGGGGAAAATGATCATGAGAAAGACAATATTTTTTTATGAAACCTCAAGAGAAGAAAAATGGTCTTGTGGTATTGAGAAAGACATTTTTAGAAGATTTTTAATAAGATCCTTAAGAGATGGGGATCATGACTTTTCATGAAAATGCATGTAATGATGAATGTTTGCTGCAAAGATGCATTTGTAAGTAAAATGTGTCATGATGCAAGTGCATGCTTTAATAAATCATAATGATGCAGAGATCCACGTGAAGTCTTCATTCTTGAACTCTTCTATCTTCTTTATTTTCTTCATTGAAGTATATCCTTGTAATTCTTGAATCACAAAATTTTTTACACGCCAACAACCTTTTTGCCCCCAGGACTCAATTCCATTGCCTTCAACATTGATTATGAGCTTTTATGCTTGAGAGACATTTTCCAATTTCAAAGATACATTCCTTAGAGAGACTATCTAGTTTGAAAATGTTTTTTTTCTTCTTTTTGTTTTTCAAAATGCGAAAAGTTTGGTTTCGTGAAGAAACAAAATTATGCCCTTTGATTTAGGCTCATATTTGAGGTAGATTGTAAAACATGAGTTCATTAAATATCAAAAGCATCAATTGTTCTTTCAATTTTTTAAATTAATAGTTCTTTGACAAGTGTCGAGACTGGTTATTTTGAGATGCAGGTTAATTAGGAAATCAAAAGGGTTTCAAGTTGGCTTCTTTGGTTATGACATAACACTTCTGGTTTTCTAATGTTCCTCAATTATATATGTTTATCATGTTCATCTTCTAGAATGTCCACTAGTTTCGAGCTCTAGCAAATGCTTCTGGTATGTGTGGTGATTTTATCAAGAGATTTATAAGATAGTCTTTTATGCAATAGTTGTACAATCTTTACATTCGAGCCACCCTCCTTTGGTTTCAAGACGCCTTTTAGAGATTTTCACTACCCTCATTATCACGCATTAAAGTTTTAAAAATACTTTTTCAAATAAAGGACTAATATTGATGGGCGAAATAAAATTTGGAGATAACTTCTTCCATTTAGACATTCGTGTATGATTAGAAATGACTTTTCAGGCACGTAATGTAGGTCATGGTTCATAATTATGAAAGAAAATGATATATAGGATTAAACAAGTATTTAACAATGATTAAAAAAAATTAATCTATTCATTCTTATCTTGCTCAATTTGAATTTGCATTGGTGTTTTAATTCTTTTTCTCTTTTAGATCTGTTTAGACTACCTATTTATGGGTTTTCACCCTAGAGATCATTTCCTTCTTCTCATAGATAACAAAGTGAAGTTGATCATTTTTATAAGAGTCCTCTCAAACTTATTTCTTGTACTTTTTATGAACTTTGGACTTTAATTTCATTTGATCATAGTGTTTCTTGTTGTTCTCAATTGGATCTAAATCTTCAAATACATCATATATGGTCAAGTTTCTGATGCTTTATTCCTTATTTCATAAGGATTCATCCACGTAGTAACATATGAGTTGATTACTTTCACTCATGCGATCATATTTTCCTTCATTTTACCCCTTAGTGTGGGGAGTAATCCCTGGTTAACGTTGAATCTAAAAAAAATATTTTTAGTTCAAATAGGGACATCAAGGGATAATTTTCTCTTTTTGTGAATAGATAGTGAAAGAAAGTTGTTCATCATTTCATACACAAAATTCCTTGTGAAAGAGGTATTCTCAGGGGGGTAGATGTTCAAAATTAATCTTTTATTCACTAAAAAGATAGAAGTCATTAATTCATGATGATTTTTTAATTTATTTTTTATTTCATTTTTTTATTTTTTCTTCTTTTTGTTTTTCCCCAATTACTTATCCTCATAAGATCGATATGGGAACTTGTTTTCTTTACGGAAAGATTTGTAGTTGAAAAATATCTTGGTTTAAATGTCTTTGGGTTTTATTGTGAAAGAAAAATGTTGGTTTTATGTCTAAGAAGTTGACGATGCAACTTTGAAGAAATATCTATAGAGAATGGTAATGTTATAAGAAAGTTAACTAAGTTTAAGAAGGTGAGGTATTAATTTAATGCCTAAGAGAAAGGGCAATGTCATGTTGAGGATATCAAGGCTATGTGTTTTGGTATTGGTCACAAATGATTTCAAGAGAAAAATTAAGAGATTATGCATTTTTTCTAGGGACAATATACAAATGGTTTAATCTCTCCACTTGTCAAAGGTTTATAGCCTTGATTCTTAAAAGAACTTTTAATTCAGTTGATATTTCAAGAACTTCAATATTAAAAGTTATACATTGCTCAAAACCACATAAGGTATCATTTTATTTGATATGTCTTAATGTCAAGTGACCTACAAAATTTTAAGGAATAAACAAAGAACAAAGAAAAAAAAATTTCAAACAAGATAAAATGCAAGTGCTTCATCATGAATACATCATAATGTCATATTACTCCTCTAATGTTCGAACTCCAAAATCAACTAAATTTAGGACCTTGGGCTTTAGTGCCCCACAATTCTTAGTAATATGTCCTAAACTCCCTATGTGGTAGCTGCATATAGCATTAACATCATAGACTTCAGGATACAGGGGCTCCTTTCACGTAGATTGAACAGGTGTCAGAAGATTATTTTCAACAAGCATTGGGAGTAACTCCTCATATGTCATATTGGACTGATAGGAGTCTTTTCTGGCTCATGTTTATGAGATTTTATCTAACAATTATTTTAACAAGAATCCACCACATTGATCTTGACTATATTCTTAGTATCAATACTACTAGAGCCCTTTATCTTACCATTTTTATTGACCTTTCAATCATTTCTCCGTACATGATGTTAGAGAAACGTTTGTTACCAGCTCCTATCATGTGGTCAATGTAAGGAGACTTTTAGTGTGTCAATGAACAAAGTAATGAACTCTCTTTCAATCATTGATGGACGCACTTGGATTGAAACATCTCTCCATCGTTGTGTATATTATCAGAAGCTTTCATTATGCTTCATTTTCATTCTTTAAAGAGTCACTCGATCAAGTCTCGTATCGCTAGCATGTATATATTGTTCCAGGAAAGACTTAGTAAAATCCTTCTAAGACCTGATATGAATCCAATCCAATTGATTATACCAATAGATCACCGAACCCATCAAAATTTACTAGAAATAGTGGATCAAAAGTTGATTATTTTTTACATAACCTGTCATCTTCCAATAGAACATCGTGATGTGAGCTGACAGATAAATGATTCCATTAAACTTCTTAAAAGCTGGTACTTTGAATTTAGGGGGAATAATCAAGTCTGGAACCAAGCTTAACTTCAAGGCATCAACCTCGTAGAGACTGTTCTCTTCCTTCACTGTTCTCATTTGGTTTTCCAGATGTTTGAACTTATCTTCTATTTTATTTGCATTGTCATCTTCATCAAAATTTGGAATACGATAATCCTTGAGATTATTTTGAGGATTCGTTATTAAAACCAATGGTTTTATAGAGGAATAATATATTAGGTACCCTTGTAGATTCTCGAGTGTGATTACTAATTTTGGAGTAGGTCACACCACTACGCCTTCAAAAATCCTTGCCCTAGGGATGTTTGCTAGATTTAGTCTAATCAACTTCTCTACTATCTGGTTAACCAAAACATTTTGGCCTTGTACAATGGAATTCATAATAGTCTTGTGATTCACTTCCATTTCTTTCTGCAAACCTAGCAAAACTATCTTCGATTTCTTTTAGGTTGGCCTATATTCTCTTTGCTTTATAGAGAGCGTTGCGAGGATGTGTAATCGTATTAGCTAATATCATTTTTGTTGGTACACAATCTTTGCAACACCCCAAAGTCCGGGTTAGTAGTTTGGTTTACTCGAGAGATTTGTAGACCATGTAGATTTTATAATTTAAGTCGTTTAGCTTAATTGGGCTTGAATCAGGGCCCAATTCATTGTAAAAAAAGAGATTTTAAAATAGTAGAAGGATGAGGAAGGACCAAAAGTGTTATTACCCCATTTCAAAAAATATGGAGGCTTTATATTTCTCTTTATCTTATTCTTTTCTTCATTTTTTCCTTCTCATTTTCCTCTCTTCTTCCTCTTCAAGTTCCATAAGTCAAAGGTAAATCCTTTGAGCCATTTCCTACTTCTTTTTAGCTTCAATTTAATTCTTAATCCCTTCATCAACGTCATTTTAGTAATTTAAAGCTTTAGGTTCTTTAGTTGTAAGAGATTAGGGGGTTTTACATCCAATACTTGGTAGAGGGTGTTTGCTAACTAAAGGAGCTTCATTTTGGGATTCTTTAACCAAGATAGTGTATTTCTAATCCTTTGTGGAGTCATTATTTCCATAAACCGTAATACTTGGTAGAGAGTGTCTTTGATTCTTTCCATGGATGATGTTTAGTTAAAATGTAGTATTTTTATAGTGCTAGATGACCCTAAATAACCTTCTTAAGCTCTATTAAACATTTGGGGACCTTAAGAGAGTTTTTAAAATGATTTGGAGAGCTTGCTCGTAAGAAACAATGCAATCTGCAGCATAGGTTTCGAAACCCCTTGTATAGAGTGCAAATTTGCACTAAGGTTTATAAAACTCCTAAGGTAGTTTCGAAACCACTGCCCAAAATGTATAAAAAGGCCTAAAATGGTTCGTGGAAGGCCCTAGACCCATAATATGATGATAAATGGGATCGAATTTGTGTAAAACACTAGAATAGGTGATAAATAAGGTGTTTAAAGGTGGGTTACAATGGATGAAACTATATTAAGTCTAATACGCCCAAGTATCTTCAGTCAAGTACATATACGGATAGTTGAGGATAAGGATCGTTGCAGAGAATGTACTGACAAGTTGTACAAGGAATGAGTCTGAATCAGTAATAGCGAAAAGTTTGAGCTTTGAGAATGTCAGTGAACCCGAAAAGTTTAATTCTCCCCTTTCAGTTCAAGGGGTATTGAAGGGAAGTACGATAAGAGAAACTAGAGAATCACTACTGAGAGTTGAACCTGAGTTAGGTATCGAGCTAACAAATGGTATGACTAGTGATCAACAAACTCAGTGATCGTTGTTGAATCAGGAACGCTAGAGACTTCTCTTGAGTCAAAGTGACTAAAGCGTTCTTAAGTAAAGAATAAGCGGGATAGCTTCTAGTGAGAAGATAACCTCATTTTAGTGAGTCCATCTATGCTAGGGTAAAGCCAGGTTACCTTAGTCATCCTAATGGGGCATTTCCAGTTCGTGAGGCACTTCAAGAGATAACTAGGGCACGAGGCCCGAACACTTGTGAGGAGTGGGTTAGAAGTGTCAGTATTGTGTAGCCCTTGGGCTTTATGTGTGCATGGATAGTAAATGAATTTCCTTAAAGGCATAAGATACTAAAATATTGTTAAGCTTTTATATAACGTTCTAGGGAGAGAGAAATGTCGAAATACTAGTAAATGAGGGAGTATTCTCACATACTTGTGTTGTAAATGATAATAATGACAATATAATAATACTATATGTGTGATAACTATAAGAACTTTATGAGTTAAGATTCCATAAGACTTATGCCTATGTTTGATGCTCGGGAAATTATAAAAACACCCCGAGCTACTTGTACGCATGACGATCATCTAAAGCATATATATGTGAAATATCCAAATATATGCTAGCAGTGCTAAGGCACTTTAGTATCAGTGCGAATGCACTTTTGTAACAGTGCTGAGGCACTTTAGTATCAGTGCTAAGGCACTTCCGTTTATTGATTGCAGTGGCTATAAATATATGTATATTTGATGTTTGGTTATGTATCATACTTATTTCAATCTATCATTTTGATATTGTGGTTATAGACGCAATATTTGTATACTCATGGTGAGGCCTTAGTAGAAGACTAAGGGAAGCATTAGACTGAGACTATAGTGATAGAACTGTCGAACCCTAAGTAAGGAACCCTTACTGCTCAGTACCATGTCTTTTAGCATGTTTATGTTTATGAAATTCTTATGCTACTCTAGATTAGTGATTATGCTATTGGGCTTTGTAAGCTCAGCCTTCGGATATTTTTCGTTGGAGGGTTAGTAACTTGTGCAGCTCATGGAGCACCGTCACGGTAGGGCTTCCAACATCTCCGACAAAGTATTGTATTATAGCTTTAGTGGGCATGTGTATTCATAGAACCTTACTTAAGTATTTGAGTTGTAAACTTCAAGATGTATTATTTTCTTTTAAAGTATGTGTTATAGAGCTCTGGTTTTGTAAAATGTTTTATAATAGTTATTTAAGTTTTAATTATGATACCATTCATTGAGTTTAAAAGTAAAATGAATAGGTTTTGAAAATTAAGGGTTGCCTCGGTAGTCTAGTGTGGCACTTTAGGCCTAATTGGGTTTAGGGTGTTACAATCTTCCGTTTATTATTAATTTATATTTTTAATATGTATGCATACTATAATGCAAAAACATATAAATAAAATTAATTCAATGTTTTATGAAATGGATGTAATATACAATGCAAGAAAAGGAACTGATCCAAATAATATTCCATCATAGAATATCCTTCACTTGAAAGAAAAAAACCCCAAATATCACAAATAGTTCAATTACAGATACGACCAAGACTTCTAAAATCTTGCTCGTCGGCTAAGTGATTCTTCTTCCATAGTCCGAAACAGGATCGGTATGGGCCTAAATAGCTTCATCTTCTTATGTTAGCACCCTCATGCATCATGCTATGTCACTTATTTGTGGTGTAGCCTCCTTCAATGACCTTTGAGTTTGTTAGCTAATATTGAGCTTGTATTTGTAGAAGGGAATCCTTAAGTTCCAAATCAATATGATTGCTAGCAAAATGAATTTTTTTAGATAGATCTGATAGGAAATCTAGTGATAGAATATCTTTATACTCACGTTGTGTTACATCTGACCAAACACACACCTCTGAATGCGAAGTTAGATGCTTTTGGAACTTTTGATCCATTTGTGAAAACTTTCTAATTCAATGGAATACCCGCGATCAACACCTCTTATAGTATGATAATGCGATGCAATGGCCAAAATAAATCAAAGAAAGCAAAAAAAGAAAAGAAAATAAGTCAGTAAAATAAGTAATATAAAATAAAGCCAGTAAATCCTACCTCGCATGTGATCTACCTTGTCATGATTTAAAAATATAATCCTACTTGTACATGATCTCTACCCCCATTCTTTTATAAGCCTTAACCGCATGATTTCTAGTTCACATACGTTTTACATGTAAAAATAAAAGGAATAAGGATAGAGGTTGATTTCTCATTTGTGTACACTTATTTAGGAATTCCATATGGGTTTGGCGTGGTTTTGATTTGGGTAGATTTTTATGGCTTGTTATATGCATGGTTTTAGCTCAAGATCAAAGCTACTCAAATTATCCTTGTTGGTGCCCCCTTAGGCTTTCCATACCTTCGATCCTATATCCATCACAGGCTTATATAGATCAAGTTAAATTCTAGAGGATGCACCTCTCTATGTTTTACACGGAGAAACATATCCGAAGAAGGTTAAGGTGTGGACCTTTGAGGCTACTTGCTAGGCCTGAAACAAGGAAACATTTCCTATGAATGTGTCGCTTTCACCCCCACTTAAAAGAGACAACTCATGTATAAGGTTTATGTCATGTATATGCAGTAAGTGTGTGAGGAGAAATCTACCAACCTTTAATACAAACTAATATATATCATTCAGAAATAAATTCAATCCACACAATCTAAGAATTTAAAATCCACGAATATACACATCAATAAAGACAATAATTAATTGACTAATGACTTGACTCTTTAAAGTCTCCAGTGGAGTCACCAAGCTATCATAGATTCCCAAAAAATTAAAATAATTTTAAGGTTTCTTAAATACAAAGTAATGAAAGCTTTGATCACCAGAAAATGCTACCGGTCGAAAAGGGAATTGATCTCTTCTTTCTTCATTTCTTTTGTGTGTTTTTTAGTTCCATTTTTCCGCTCTAATTCCGAACTCAAGTCCATTTCTTTTTTGCAAGGATATTTTTTATGGTCAAAAGCTTCTTTTTGGTTTGGAATATAAAATCAAGAGGGGATTTAATGTTTCTTCTTGCTTTTGTTTGCGGTAAATCAAAGGGGTTTGAATCCCTTCAAATCCGCCTTAAATCGAAAATGGATTCGAAATCCAAATTTTATTGCCATTTTTTTGTTGACGATGTGCATTTTTCTTTGCTAGCAATGGTCATCGGAGCATCGGCGCGTGGAGGAATGTCGACATGTGGAGATCTAGACCGTCGGTACGTAGCTTACACGTGTGAGTGTCTTGTTGGTTTGGTGGTGCCATTGGGTGCTTTGTTCCCTTAGGGTTTCATTTTATCAAAATGATGTGGGATGGTGGGCTTCCTTGTAAATGTGGCTTGCATTTGGATCTTTTGTATCAATTGGAAAAAAAATATTGTAAAAAAATCAACTATCAATAACCTATTTATGTTTTGCATGTTCTAATATACACGTATAAATAATAATATGTGATAATATAAAAATATTTTATAAAAATATAATCGAAAAGAGATTTGAAGTAGACCCCGGACTAAAATAGGTGTCTACAATATTACACTCCTTAGTGATGAGAAATTAACTAAATATCTATAATTTTATGGCTTAACGTTTAGTGATACCATGAAAACATATATTATTAGTAGAATAATACCAGATGCTTAATGAAACCGAGTACATATATTATATATTATACTTGACATTGTGTGGTCCTAGTATAGATATTAAGTGATATTAAAAAAAGTATAGATATTAAGTGTGATACTTGATGTTTTATGATACCAAATATGTACAATATTTATGATAGTCGATGTTGTGTTGTCAGTTATTATTGTTGATTTTAATATGTGAGGTGAGATCAGATACTACAATTGATTATTATCGGACGCTAGGTGACACCATATAACTTATTGCTAATCAAAAGATTAGAGGCATAAAAATATGGATTAATATATGATTGATAGAACTCTTGAGTGTTCTACAAATGAATGCAGTGGCGAAACTTGGTGATAGAGTTTGAGGGGTAACTTCAAACTTTAAAAAAATTGTAAGTTTAAATTAAAAGTTTCAAAATTTTTGAAGGGTTCAATTTAATTTTTTTTTAAAATTTTGGTCTAACTAAAGTTTTTGAAAATTAACGAGACTAAATGAAAATTTAAAAAATTATGGGAGGGGTTTAATTAAGAATATTCAAAAAAATTAAAGATTTAATATGAATTTTTAAAAATCTTGTGGGAACAAATTAACTATTTCAAAAGTTTTAAAGATCTAAATTATAATTTTTAAATTTTTAAGGGGCATTGGACTCTTAGTCTATTGTATTTTCCACTCGATTAATGTTAATAAACATGATGTCCATAAAATGAGGATGCAATGTCACATGCTCCCTAAGCTAAAGAAAATATGTTGAACCTTGAAGACTAGCAAGAGAATATGTATGTTATGCAAAGCATTTATGCTTATATCTATTTTGCATGCTTATTACTTATTGTTTTCGTGGATCGTGATGAGACGATCAATAAATGAATGCTTAGATGTACCTGTAAAAGTTGTTTTGGAATTGTGTCAACTTGTATTTATTTCTAATATTATTTTTTAAGTTAAATGATCTTTTAATACACTATTTTAGATTTTGTTATTTAAAAAATTGATTCACTTTGATGTCGAATATGACACTCTTAAAGTCATTTGGGGTTGCTAATTGAGTGTAGGTGTTGCAATGTGTGCCTTATTATTAGGAATTTAAGCACCATTGAGTTCAACAATGTGTGATTTGTTTCACATGCGTAATTGCAATCCTTTTTACTCGACCTAGAAGAACTAGGTCAGATTCTGACAATCTACGTCTTAACTTGTCCATCAAAAAATTTGTGTTGCACTTAAAACATAAAAATTAGTTTTAAAAATTGTGGAAAAATTCCATCAGTTCAAACTTCAAATATCTTATTAAAATAATTGTCTAAAGAAAATCTAACATAAATGATAAATATTCACGAAGCCATGTAAAAAACAATCCAAAATAATAATTATGTCGAAATTCTCAAATTACATAAAAAATTCCCAAATAAAAATATGAATAAAATATGAAATAAGAAATCCAAATAAAACTTCATATTGTATGTAATAATTTAATCTAAAAAATGATGTAACTCTCCAAGTTTCGGGTCGTCTAAGTACTAGTATTTGGAAAAGATAGTATAGGGGTGCAAGCTATTAAACTTAGTGTATCTCTAAATTACAATCAATCATTAAAGTTTCATATCACAAAACTTAGTCAGAGTCTGAATCATAATATTCATCACATAAATAAAATGCAAATGTAAATGTACCTAATCACCTTACACCGTTCGAAGAGTATATTCCCCAAAATCACTATCTACTAACATAATCTGAAGTGGAACTCTACCTCAAAAGGAAGATCAATTGATAATTTGAAGTGAAATTCACCTCCTCCGGGGAGTTCACTAAACTTTCTCAATCACAAAACCTAAACGCAATCATATGCTAATATATTATACGATTTTCGATCTGATCTGAACAATATTTATTATTTTAATTTTTTTGAATACAAAGCATATTTAGGAGCCTGACAAATCAACATGGATCTTAATAAAAAATTTGACAAAATAACACATATCACACGATAATATCCTAAGCAAATGCTAGTTAATAAAGGTCACATACATACACGTTCACAATCAACAGAGAATATGTTAGATAATCAGACAATCCACAAACAAACTATAGCACCATAAAGAGACACACCTCAACAAAATACTCTAAAAACGATTGTAACATTTCCCACGATCAACTCTAAATATGGGTCGAACACGAATCAGCTCCTCTAGATTAATTAATCATAATTTATTAACCTAATTAAACGTCCAAATCATATCGAAGCTAAGGGGAACCAAGTAGTGGGGTTTCAATCAGATTAAGGAAATATGGATGACAAAAAAATAAGGATTGTCGGTTTGGCCACGTCCAAGGCCATCCACGCTGAGTGCCATAGTAGTAGCTGTAGGCTAGCTTCAGTTTTAACTTACCGAGAGAACTCGACGTCGACCGAACAACAACGTAAGAGAACAAATGCAAGGCGCGGCTTCGTCAGTGGCCATAGTTTGACATAGCAGTGACAAGGGTAGGGTAAGGTGGCACGATCGACGTGGGGAGAGAAGGTCGTGGTGTGAAGAGAAGAGTGAAGCATGAGACGTAGAGGAGATAAGGGAAAATAAAGGAAAGGTAAAAAAGGGATGGGGCACTGCTGCTCGACAGAAATTAAGTTTTATAATTGTATTATAAAATAAAATGGGCAAATAGGATTTCTAATAAGGACCTCAAGTTTCACCTTTTTGCAATTTGGTCACTAAGTTTGATTTAGGGATTTGAACAATTAATCCCCAAATTTGAGGGCTTTCAATTTGTAAAAATTGGGTGCTAAAATTCTCCCTCTCAGAAAATTTTGACCTTGAAATTTACCTGAAAGAAATAGAATGAATAAAGAATATACCCGCAATAATGTCTAGCTTGTTTCGATCCCCATATCTTCGAGTAGAATATAATAACTCTAGCTGCCTCACTGTTAATCTAACTGAACCTCCATTTTGAGCTAGTTTACCCCTACTAGCTGAACTAGAACCAGTAGGTCTACCTTGCTCTATACCTTTCGCTCAGTGTTTAAACTAACGCTTGAGAATGATTAGAACTATAAGGAGTAATAGGTAAAAGCAGATACTAGCTGAAACGGTGATCTAACGACCCGTAACGGAATCAACCCTTAGTTTCCCTCTAACACTCTCATGCATGTCACTTCTTACAATATGAACATTGTGGTACCCAACGAGTACCAGCCAAACATTCAGCACTAGTATTCGAAATGGTAGAAGTCACCGGTCTTACTCCACACTAACTTTGAAAATTTGACTCTTCTCTCAATATTTTACCAAACTGGTTTATATAGTCAGTCTGAGTAGGTGGTCCTAGTTGCTTCCGAGTCCGATCAAAATTTTAGAACTTAGGACCTGACAATAGTGGCTCGTTTCTCTCAATAGTCCTAACTCGTTCAATTAATATCGTGTCATGATGCAAAGTAACACCAGACTAGATTATGGGTCAGAAACCTTTCAGAAACCAATCACACTTTTCATTTTCATAAAAAATTAGTCCCTAAGCATACTTGATCAATCTTAGGAATTCTATCTCATAATCATTTACGGACGTACTACTCTATTTCAAGTTTAGAAATTCATCACAACACTTCACCAGTTACTCAGCTCCCACATAACGATCCATAAATGCCTGATAGAAATACTTACATGTGATTTGACTGGCTAAAACAATATCCTCATTAATCTTCCACTAGTTTTGGGCCTCGTCGCCTAACAGTGATACATTAGCTCTCAACTTACGATCAACAAAGTAATCCATCTCAACAAAAAAGTCGTTCTAGCTTCCTCAATCAAAATTTAGCATCAGCAGGGTCAATCCAATCTTACCCACAACTATAGTCATCTCAATAGCTAAAAACTCAGTCAAAATGGGTTTCATATTATCCTCAGTCTGACGGAGGTAGCGATGTAACTTTTGATTTACTTCAGCATTATCAACTCCCAGGGTCTCATTGTCTTCAGATTCCCGTAAACCATCACCTTAAGTCTGATACGTGTGAGGGTTTTCATCTCCGCCTTGTTAAACTCCAACCTGATCCTTAGGCCTGCTCATCTCTCTCAATCTCATGAATTCCATCTTAATTATGTATCTAACTTGCTAGGGATGGAGGGTCATCTCCAGCATGAGAGACACAACCCTGACCTTGACCTTCAGTAGTCGTTAACTGAGAACTCTTACAAGTGGACTATCTACAAAAAGCAAAATCCTAAGGTTGGAGTAGGTACTTGGAGTTTTCAATTAAAATATTTATTTATTATTTTAAAATAGAAAAATGAAAAAACGAAATAATTTTTATTATATAAATCTCATTTATGTCCGAAAATATTCTTTATGCATGCAAAAATCTTTTTTGGTTAAAAAGTTTGTGATATAACTCTTATTTTGAGGGTTGAACCGGCTCTGATACCATTTTAATATAACCCCATTTAACCGACCTAAAAGAATTAGGTCAGATCCAAGGAGTATACGTCATAACTTATCCCTTAAGAAGTATGTGTTTTACTTAAAACTTAAAAATTAGCTTTAAAAATTATAGCAACATTCCACCAATTCAAACTTCAAATATCTTATTAAAAATAATTATCCGATAAAAATATGACATAAATTATAAATATTCACAAAGCCATGCAAAAACATTCCAAAATAATTGTAATGTTCAAATTCCCAAATTACAAAAATAATAATAATCCCCAAATAAAAATACGAATAAAATCTAAAATAAGAAATTTGAATAAAACTTCACATTATATGCAATAATTTAATCTGAAAAGTGATGTAACTCTCCAAGTACTAGGTCTGTTAAATACGAGTATTTAAAAAAAGAAACCATGAAGTGTAAGTTATTAAGCTTAGGATGTCTCTAACAAAAAAACTTAATGTTTCTCATTATCACCTTTAAGAGTTGGTTGGACCGAATCAGCTCCTATAGATTAATTAATAATAATTTATTAACCTAATCGTATGTCAAACTCATATCGAAGTTAAGGTATTAACTAATACTCTTGATCGATGCTCGTAGCGGATGGATGTCGTAATTTAGTGTCTTATTCTGCAAAAATTACAATGATCGTATTAACATCCCACTTCATCAATTTTGATTAACGAAACAATTTAAACGACGTTTATAGTAATTTCCCGGTTTGATACAAGGGGAATCGGGCAGTGGGGTTTCAATCCAATTAAAAGGCTCCTAATAACATAAAGGCATAATGCAATAAAATAACCTTAACGTCTCACAATATTGTCAAATTTGCCCGTATTTTTTTTTTGGAACATTTGACCCCCAATCATTTCATTTTGGGTCAAAAGCACCCTCGTTGGATGGAAACCGTTAGTCAACTGACGGTCAACGCATGTTGTTGACCAAGCAAGAACACGCAGACCAGATGCTGATGTGGCATGTCCAGGTCATGATAGATGATGAAGTGGCATTGCCACGTCATATTTTTAAATAAAAATTAAAATATTATTCTTAATATTTACATATTTTTATTTAATATTTTATCCAATAAGATGATGACATGTGTCAATACCATTTTTGTTTAAATTTAAACCAAACAAAACATGCTTTTGTGGGGAGTTGAACCTAGGTCAGAATACTTGAAACCCCAACACCTAACCACCAAGACAAATCTTTCATTTATTTATCTTTTGTAACAAAAAAATATTTAACATATACGTTATGTCTCTCACATATTTTATCAAACACCTTCTTCATCCCCTCTTGACATGTAATTTCTTCTTCCTTTTATGAACCAAGATCAAGAACCTGTTATGTTGTTGAACCCTAAAATGGACCATGTTATGTTCGAGATCAGCATGCAAAGACCCTGTTAGATTACTATATGACAAATCGATATATTCGAGAATCGAAAGCTTGGAGAAGATGGTATCATGGAACAGACCAAACATATCGGTGTCAGACAACTCTAGACGCTTCAATCCACGTTGGAGGAACATCAAATTGGTTGAATTTACAATGAACATATTCCCAGACAAAACCAAAGTGGATAACATGTTTAAAGAAGCCAGAGGAATGAAAAAGATTGTCCCATAGAGTCTACACTGGTTAAGTTCAAGATGAACAACTCTTCCTAAAGAACATTTAACTCCATACGAGACGCATGGACTCATTCCAAGCTTCCAACCCAATAAAACTCCGGTCGGGTCATTACTGATCATCTTGTTGAACATGAGAAGAGCCACTGCATTGGTTTTGATAAACGGAACCACCGCAACAGAAACTAAAACAGAGACTGTAAAGATAAGTATTACCGGAAAATAATAGTAAAGTTTAGCTGGTTTGATCTCCATTGATGAAAAACACAATTGAGAGAAAGAATGAGAGATGAAAAGAGAAGCTTTAGACTAAAAGATGTTATTTTATAATATAATACTCGACTGAACATAAAATATTTAATAAGGTTTCATTTCTATTGATGTATACTTCAAATACTTTCATGGTTTCGGTGAAGTACTAGAAAACGTAGAGGAGAAAGCATGAAAAAACAATTCAAGAAGAAATTACATGTCAAGAGGGGATGAAAAATGTGTTTGATAAAATGTGTGAGAGACATAACGTATATGCTAAATATTTTGTGTTACAAAAGATAAACAAATGAAATATTTGACTTGGTGGTTAGGTGTTGGGATTTCAAGCATGTTGGCCTAGGTTTGATTCCCCACAAAACATGTTTTATTTGGTTTAAATTTAAACTAATATGGTGTTGACACATGTTATTATCTTATTGGAGAAAAATATTAAATAAAAATATATAAATATTAAGAATAATATTTTAATTTTTATTTTAAAATATGACGTGACAATGCAATGTCATCATCTATCATGATCCGGACACACCACATCAGCATTTGGATCTGCGTGTTCTTGTTTGGTCAACACATGCGTTGACCGTTAGTTGACTAACGGTTTCATCCAACAATGGTGTTTTTTGATCTAAAATAAAACTTTTGGGGGTCAAATGTTCCAAAAACAATATGGGCAAATTTGACAATACTATCAAACGTTAAGGTTATTTTATTATATTATGTCTAACATAAAATAGGGATTGTCAGTTCAGCCATGTGCAAGGCCATTGGCGTTGAGTGCCACGACAGCATCCACGGGCTAGCTTCAGTTCTAACTTACCGAGTGAACTCGACACTAACCGAACAACGACTCAAAGGAATAAACGCAAGGTGCAGCTTCACTGGTGACTACAGTTCGATGTGGCAGTGGCAGGGGTGAGGCAAGGCGACATGATCATAAGGGTATTAAAGGAAAAGAAAAATAAACGAAAAAAGGGTATGGGGTGCTGTTCCTCGATAAAAATAAGGTTTTAGAATTGTGTTATAAAACAAAATGTCTAATCGCCAGATTAACCGCTATATTTCTCTAGGGTTTCTAAAAACTATAAGTTTTTTTCTTTTTGCGTTTCGGTCACTCAGTTCGATTTAGGAATTTGACGAAATAATCCTCAAATTTCAAGGTTTTCAATTAGAGAAAATTTGAGATGTTACAAAGATAACAATCGAGATTTAAGGTAAGAATGGAGAGGTTGCATTATCATAAAAGTCACAATGACCCTAAATGAAAAGTATAACTCTTATTTTTTTTATGTGGTGTTATAGTGACATATACAAACATCTTGTATTATGTAATTTGATGAGTAAAGATATATGATTTTTAACTTTTTATTATTAATATGCATTTCCTATGATAATGTTTAATAAGTGATGGTTGTAATAGATGTGTATACGATAGCATATGTAATTGTTGTTGGTTGTGCCAATGAGGATTGTCATGATATTCGTAATGATGATATGTTACGAATGGGTGAGTTTGATTATTTATGATGAGTTCTTGTATGAGTAAAATAACTAAATAGTTTTCTATAAGGAGAATGTCAAACCTTGCGTTCTTCATGTATAAGTTTTGTGGTTTATGAATCAATGTTTGTTCAGAGCATAAAAACTTGCTAGAACCTTCAAAGAGGCATGTTGACATCAGGCTCGTCCCAAAAGATGTGAAGGCCATGTGCTATATTTTAAAATGAGGCCCCTAAAATATTTTGTAATAAATCAAAATTATAAAATATCAAAATTTATCATATTACTAATATTTCTTATAATTAAAAAAATCCAAACATATGAAACTAAGAAAATGTCACAAAACAACTCTATAATTGTAATATTTTATTTAAAAAATGTCACCTTCCGAACACTCTTAGAAGCAAAATCGTTAACCAAATCTTCATAGTCAATTTTCTCCAAAATATCATTCCCAATGGCTATCAATGCTAACCCATTAAGCCTTTCTTGTGACATAGTAGAACGCATATAGGTCTTCAACAACTTTAATTTGAAATAGTTTCGTTCTGCAGATGCAACTGTCACAAGAATAGTTATTAAAATTCTATATTTAATAATAGCATTAGGAAAATTATTACCTTTCAAAAACTTAAAAATCTCCAATGGCCCCATTTTTTTGATAGACAAGAACTCTCTTAGTAACCTCAACTCCACATACAATTTATTTCCATCAATATCATATTATCCTTTATTCTTAAGAATAGATTCAAAATAAGCACAATGAGATTTTTAGACTCGTATCATCTAGTGACTACAACTTATGAGAGGTAAAAAAAAGTCCCAAAATTATTTTCATATTCTTGGTACTGTTCAAATCTTCTATTAAGAGAAACAATATCTTGATCAACAATATATAAGAATAATTAGCTCTAAATGATTTCTTTGGAGATTATGGAACCATGGATTGGATGTTATCTGAATTCTTATCAAAAAAATATTTTTCTTTTAATTTTACGCCTTTAAGGAAAAACAGGATCAATGTTCATTTCAATGGTAATACTCTTAACAACATCTAAAGCATCATCGAAACCAATTTCTCTATATCACTAAAAAAACAGCCCCTTTATTTTTTTTCCATGGTAACATGAATGACCATGTAATTACGCCTTTGATTGTAATTGTTGACTAACCAAATTAATCTCCTATAATATTTCAAACCAAATAATAATTGCCACCAAAAGCTCATAATAACCAAGTTCATTTGTTGCTAAAGATTTAGCTTCACTTTGTACTTTAAAATTGATAATCGTCGTTTTGCTATCAAAATAATTTCGACTTCTTTAATAAATAGAAAGGGAAAGTAGTATAAAGAAACAGGGTTGATCCACAGGGTTTGTGGTGTTTCTGATTTAGTAAACATCTTTCTTAAAGAAGGTAGAATTCCAGATGAAATTGAAAATATAGAATAAAATAAAAAAGGAAATAATAAAATAATAAATAATGATTTTAAAAATAGTAATAAAGATTAAAGATGGTTTTAAATTATTTAAAGAAGTATAATGTGATAAAAATTTAATAAACAAATAAATAAAATAAATAAATTGAGATAAAGAAAACTTATGGTGAAAGCAGCCTCAGACTTCAGCTTTGCCTCAAATTCCTCGGATTATCGAAATAGATTTTTACTTCAAGATTCATGTTAGCTTACAATGACAGTTCTTCACTGCCAACTCGGATTGTGTCATTTCAATAACAACTGATTCCGATCTCAATTTTCTCTTAGCAAACAATTTTGCTAAGTGTGTTCTCGGGAAGTTGAATATGCTTCAATAAGTAAATCCTTCTTCAAACGTTAACCATAATAATATCCGGACCAATGTCGAAATAATTTTAATTTGAAAAGTAAGCTCAGAAAACAGAGAGAAAATTTGAAGTGATTTAAGTACCTTACAATTCTCAAGTTTGGAATTGAGCCTTCGTTTTAGTCTTCGACTTGAAAGAAAATTTGCTAAGCATGACCAAAGTCAAACTTAGCATAATTGAAAAGTATGCGAAAAATAGAGAGAAAAAGAAGATTTTATTCTCAGATGAGAGAGATGTGTTTTTAGGCTTACCCTTAGAGGGTATTTATAGCCTTCAAATTCCTAAAAACAAGCTAAAACATCTTAAATCCTAATTAAAATACTTAAAACTATTTAAACTAAAATACCTAAAATAAAGATAAAATATAAAAATAATATCCTAAAACTTAATTAAAATACTAAAACCTATTTAAACTAAAATACCTAAAACAAATATAAAATATAAAAATAATATCCTAAAACTTAATTAAAATATTAAAACCTATTTAAACTAAAATACCTAAAACAAAGATAAAATATAAAAATAATAACCTAAAACTTAATTAAAATACTAAAACCTATTTAAACTAAAATACCTAAAACAAAGATAAAATATAATATTTAAAATATTATCCTAAAACTTGAGTTTAATTCAAATCTGAATTCTAGAAATGTGCGGCCAATTCATTCATTCTTCTGAAACGCTGACTGGATCTTCTAGAAGGTGCTGACATCATCGTCTCGCCAGATGTTGCATGCCCGAATTCATACCCACTAGTTCAGCTTCGATTCCGAAAATAAAAAACTGTAGAATTTCATCCTTTTAGTGCAATTTCCAAAATCTAACGTCCTTCACAGAAAATGAATGAAAACAAACAATTAAGCCACAAAAACCAATGATTAAAGAGTAATTTAAAAGAAAAATATTAACTAAAGTAAGCACTTATCAAATTCCCCCTCACTTATTCAATGCTCTTCCTCAAGCATTCATCAATTAATACATCAAAATCACAAGTTGCCATCTTTAATTTCAATTTATTCCTCAAACTTCCAATCGAATTAAGTCCATGACATTTGCCGAATTCAAGTTACAATCAAGTAAAGACATAACCAAGAAAATTTAAATTAAGCAAGATATCTCAATTAATTCTCAATTTCAATGAAACATGACTCAATACCTCACAAAGATTCACACATATCCGCTCAAAGTGTTTGGGGTAAATGAAATCACTGAAACCGAAACTAAGCAAAATATTAACATAGGCTTGGAATCCAATCAAGTCTCCACTACGACAAATGAACATAATGCAATAATCGAGGGGTCTATAAACAAGGTGCAACGAGGCTTAGGTTAAGGTAGGGAAAAGGTTGAAAAAAGGTTTAAAATACTGAAACAAGAGATCAAAATAATTAAAAACAATCCATGAATTAACATGAAGCGCAATGAATAACACAACAAGGAAAATGAATAGATGAAAGGCAATTGAAACGATTGATTTTTCCTTCCCTTTTTTCTCGAACAAAGGATCTTTTTTTGTTGTTTGAAACAGTGAACAACTTGTTTTTTTTCTCGAAACATTGAATTTTTTTCATTTTTTTCGTGGAACAATAATGATACAAGATCTCAAGTCTCGGAAAGGGTGTGAAAAAAGAGGAAAAATAAAAAGAAATGCTACGAGTTTAATTATGAGGTGTAAAACAAAGAAAGGGAAATAGTCTCAAATATGGTTCCCTAGTGGTTATATAAACGGGTAGGCTTTTTGGGAAAAGTGGTTTTATCTTAGGTGCCCCTATAGCATTAAAACATTACGTTCAACATGTAGTCTCGATATGCATTGTGATTACAAGTTCTAGAATATCCTAATTAGTTCGGCACACACAAGTCAAACAATGAGCAATAAAGAAAAGGTATGCTCGTTAGGTTCAAATCTCACAAGAAAAGTTTATGTGTATTGAGTCAAGTTCATCTCTATCGAAAAAAGCATGAAATATCAATACTCAACAAAAATTCACTAGCTATATCAATCACCATTCATGAAAATTAAATTCAATCAAAAACATGGTCATAATCCAAAAGGAAGCAAGAGTATAAAGCGAAATTCAAGACTAGCAACCAACGATCCCAACATATCAACATTAGAATAACTCAATTTCAAACAATTAAACAAATCAATGAAAAATTTGACGATATTTTTTCCCTTCTCCCCTCACTTATTCCGTTTTGTCCCAAAACGTATATCAAATTTAAAAACAAAGAGAGGGAAAAAGAATACTCTTCAATCTAGTGGCGACCGCGACCGCGGCCACGTCGAGACGAGCTGTTGTAGAGTAGAATGTCTGATATTGCACTGTTCTGTTCGAACTTTTCTACACAGTTCGAACCAAATCTGTTTTTGTTTCTGCACTATTTTTTTCTACACTGCATTGTTCGAGTCTGTTGTGTATTTTTCTGCACTGTTCAAACCAAATCAGTTTTTTCTGCAATGTTCTGTGCAAATTTTTTTGCACAGTTCGAACCAAGTCAGTTTTTCTGCACTGTTTTTTCGTTAAATATTCGATCAGAATTCGGATCTGATTTTTCAAAGTGTGGGTTCCTCTAAATTGATTTCTTCGATTAGACCAACCAAAGCATTTTCATAATACGGCTTCAGTCTTTGACGAAATCGAACTCCTGAGTTATCTTCAACTTCAACAGCATCGTGAGGAAATACTTGAGTTACTGTAAACGGTCCGAGCCATTTTGATTTGAGATTTCCTGTAAAAAGTTTAAATTTGGAGTTAAATAATAAAATCTTTTGACCGACAAAAAGAGTTTTAAAAGAAATTCTACTATCGTGAAATTCTTTTGTTTTTTCTTTAAATATCCGAGCATTATCATAGGCATTTCTTCGGATTTCCTCAAGTTCTTGAATGTGTAATTTTCGAGCTTCACCAATTGCATCTATGTTCATGTTACATCGTTTAACGGCCCAATAAGCACAATGTTCTAACTCAATTGGTAAATGGTATGGTTTACCGAAAATGAGCCGATATGGTGACATCCCAATGGGACGTTTATAAGCAGTTCGATATGCCCAAAGTGCATCGGTTAATTTTAAAATCCAATCCTTTCTGTCTGATTTAACAATTTTCTCAAGAATTGTTTTGATTTCCTGATTTGATACTTCTACCTGTCCATTTGTTTATGGATAGTAAGCGGTAGCAATTCTTTAAGTTACTCCAAATTTCTTCATTAGCGACTCGATCACTCGGTTTATGAAATGTGTTCCTCGATCGCTTATTATAGCCCGTAGCGTGCCAAACCTGGAAAAAATATTTTTCAAAAAATTAACTTTAGTTTTAGCATCATTATTCCGAGTGGTCTTACTTTCACTCATTTAGAAACATAATCTACAGCTAAAATAATGTAAGTATTTCCAAATGACGAAGTAAAAGGATCCATATAGTTGATTCCCCAAACATCAAAAATTTCACAAACTTGTATAGAATTAAGCGGCATTTCATTCATATGGCTTAAATTACCTGTGCTTTGACATCTGTCACAAGTTTTACAAAATAGATAAGAATCCCGAAAGATGTTAGGCCAATAGAAACCGTATTCAATAATTTTATGGGCTATACGTTTTGGCCCAAAATGTCCACTGCAAGAGTAAGAATGACAAAATTGCAAAATTGAATTTACCTCACAATCGGAAATACATTACTGAATTACCTGATCCGACCAGTGCTTCCATAAATAAGGATCGTCCCAAATATAGTATTGGGATTCTTGCTTAATTCGATTGATTTCTGCTCTTGCCAAATCTAATGGTAACTTACATGTGGCCAAATAATTAAACATGTCCACAAACCATGGAGTTATGCTTTACGCCACCATCAATTTATGTTCAGGAAATTCTTCTCTAAGTGGTGAGTCGGATGTGGAAAGGGGAATTCGACTCAAGTAATCCGCTACTAGATTTTTGCATCCCTTTTTGTCTTTGATTTCAAAGTTAAATTCCTGTAAAAGTAGGATCCATCGGATAAGCCTTGGTTTTACTTCCTTTTTGCTCATCAAATACCTTATAGTCGGATGATCAGAAAAAATAGTAATTTTAGTGCCAAGCAAATAAGATCTAAATTTTGCTAAAGCAAAAATTATAGCAAAAAGTTCTTTTTTCATAGTCGAATAACTTTTCTGAGCCGAGTCCAAAGTTCGGGATGCATAGGCTATGACATGTGGTTCTTTCCCTATTTTCTGGTTGAGAACGGCTTCAAAGCTAGTATCTGATGCATCACACATAAGTTCAAAGGGATAATTCCAATATAGTGGTTGAACAATTGGATCTGAAATAAGCTTTTCCTTTAATGAATCGAAGGACTCCTTGCATTTTGAATTAAAGTCAAAGTCTTGATCTTTTTAAAGTAGATTGCATAAAGGTTGTGTTATCTTCGAAAAGTCCTTAATAAACCTACGGTAAAATCCTGCATGACCAAGAAAAGAACGAATTTCCCTCACAGTTGTGGGGTAAGGAAGTGAGCGTATAACATATGTTTTAGCTTTATCAACCGCAATCCCTTTTGAGGAAACAATATGACCTAAAATTAAACATTTATCAACCATAAAATGACATTTTTCATAGTTTAAAACAAGGTTATATTCTAAGCATCTTTTAAGCACATTAGTTAAATTATCAAGACATTCATTAAAAGAGTTACCATAAACCGTGAAGTCATCCATGAAGACTTCAATTCCTTCCTCCACATAGTCGAAAAATATACTTAATATGCATCTTTTGAAGGTGGCCGGTGCATTACAAAGACCAAAGGGCATTCGTCTATATGCAAATGTACCAAAGGGAGAAGTAAAAGTTATTTTTTCTTGATCCTCTGGTGCCACTAGAATTTATAAAAAACCCATCAAGGCAACAATAATGAGTTTTCCCAGCTAATATTTCAATCATTTGATCTATAAAAGGAAGAGGAAAATGATCTTTTCGAGTAAGAGAGATCAACTTCTTGTAATCAATACAAACTCGCCATCTGTTTTGAACTCTTGTTGACACTAACCCCCTTCTTGATTTTCAACCACTGTGACTCTCGTTTTCTTGGGAACCACATAATCGGATTTACCCAATTACTATCTGATATCGGATTGATTATGTTAGCGTGAATGAGTTTCTGAATTTCTTTCTTTACTACTTCCAACATCGGTGGATTTAATCGGTGTTGTCCTTCATGTGATGACTTTGCTCCTTCTTCGACTTTGATCTTGTGTATGCAAGACGAGGGATTTAATGCTTTAATTTTAGCAATGGTCCATCCTATGGCTTCTTTGTGAGAGCGCAACACTGCTATCAAAGCTTCTTCTTCTCCTTCGGACAATATACTTGAGATGATCACTGGTAAGGTTCCCTTTTCACCCAAAAAGGCATATTTGAAATGTTCCGGTAGTTACTTCATTTCTACCTCATGTGCCTGCAAAACAGAAGGTAAAATTTTAGTTTTAAAGGAAGATAAAGATAAATCAGAATTTATTGAATTGATATTTTCAAACTCTCTTTCTTCCTCTTCGTGGCAAAGTTCAGGATCCTTAAAAAATCATAAGAAAAATTAGATTCAATATATTCATCAACTAAAGGATCTATAATATCAACAGAATTAATTCTTTCAACATGATCAGGGCATTTCATTACTTTGTAAACATCAAATTTAACGATCTCACCATCAAATTACATTGTTAGTATACCACTTCTAACATCGATCTTTGTATGTGATGTACTTAGTAAGGGTCGGCCTAGGAGTACATCGGAATATGTATTCGACCTATCATGTTCCATGTCAATGACATAGAAATCTACAAGAAAAAAATAATACATCGATCAGCCAACTGTATGGTTATTCATATTTCCTTTAAAGTCTCGTTAGTAATCATTTTATATATAGAAAATGACATAACATTAATTGAAGCTCCTAAGTCACACATTGCACGTTTAATTTTAAAATCACCTATTTTGCAAGGTATAGTGAACATACCTTGATCCTTCATCTTTGGTGGGAGCTTTCGTTGAAAAATTGTTGAGACACGTTCTCCCAAATTTACCTTTTAGTGCCTCATTAATTTCCTCTTTGTAGTGCAAAGTTTTTTAAAAATCGAGCATACCTTGGTACTTGTCGAATTACTTCAAGAAGAGATATGTTGACTTGAACTTTCTGGAACACTTCTAAGATCTCATTTTCTTCAGCTATTTTATCACGCTTCATCAGTCTTAATGAGAAGGGTGGTGGCGTGATTTCATGAGAAGAAAGAGAAGGATGTGAGTCAAACGTACCTTGTATTTATGAAGGTGGCCTTTCCTCTTGTTCTTTTTGATGTGCAGATTTTTCTATTGGAAATTCGGATGAAATAACTTTTCCACTTTAGAGTGTGATGGCACTAACATTGTCTCTCAAATTTAACTCCGTTTGAGAAGGTAGTCTTCCTTGTGATTCCAATTTTCCCATAGTTTGAGCTAGTCGGCTTACTTGGTTATTTAACTCTTGAAAATGTATTTCGGTTTGGCTTTGGAATTTTTCTTAGGATGCAATGAACTTTTCTTGTGAAATTGCTAACTTACCTATGAGTTCCTCCAATGATGGTTTTTGCGTTTGCTGTTGAGGAAGAGGTCTTGGTTGATAAGTTGGTCTTTGATTTACCGCATAGCTGAAGTTTGGGTGGTCTCGCCATCATGGATTATAAGTATTGTTGTATGGGTTGTATTGTCTTTTTGGAGGACTTGGAATGTTGCCTACTGCATTGATTTATGCATTTCCTCCTTCTTGTATGAGTGGGCAACAATCTGTCGGATGGTCTAGCTTTGTGTATATCCCACATGCTCTTGTTGATCCAAATGTTCCTGCAACAAGTGAATTAACTACTTCAGTTAATTTATCTAACTTATTATCAAGGGAAAAAGTACTTATCTCGTGAACCAGTCGGTTGGGTCCACTTGAAAACTATTGACAGTTGGCTACCATTGTTGAAATCAATTCTCTTGCTCTTGTTGGGGTCATGTTGACTAATGCTCCTCCACTGGAGGCATCTATCATCTTCATCTCCATTGGTAAAAGGCCTTCATAAAAGTATTGAATTAACGTTTTCTCACTTAATCTGTATTGCGGACAATGTGCGTAAAGCTTTTTAAATCGCTCCCAATAGTCATAAAGACTTTCTTCTTTGCTGAATAGAAAGAATGCTCCTTCATAACTCACTTACTTTAGCCACTGGAAAGAACCTGTCATGTCAGCCCATGAATTAACTGAATTAGGAGGTAAATAAAATAACCAATCTTTAGCCAAGTCGACTAAAGAGAAAGGGATAGCTCTCAATTTTATTTGATCTTTGGTAACTCCATGTGGTTTCATGCTAGTGTAAACCATGTGGAATTCCAAAAAGTGTTTGTACAGATCTTCAGTGGGAAAGCCGTGTAAGGTGGGAAGAAGATGAATGAGTCTCATCTTTAATTGAAACAGAGACCCGCCACTAGGAAAATTAATGCATGGTGGAATCTGAGTGACAGGAGTTGCGGCTAGCTCTAGGATTGTTTGTTCTCCTTCTGCCATTAGGATGTTGTATGTGTCTGCTTCAAAGTCTGTCTTCAGATTTTATTCTGTTTCTGAACTCTGCTCTTGTTTTTCTTGTCTTTTTCTCTTTTTTCGAAGCGTTTGTGCATGGATTCTTCGTGCTCGTGTTTCGATCTCCGGATCTATACCTACTAATTCACCTGGGTTTCTTCTGGTCATAAATCAAAACTAGAAAATAAATTAGTACTTGTTGTTAGTCCCCGGCAACAGCGCAAATTTGATAATCGTCGTTTTCCTATCAAAATAAGTATGGCTTCTTTAATAAATAGAAAGGAAAATTAGTATAGAGAAGCAGGGTTGATCCACAGGGACTGTGGTGTTTCTGATTTAGGAAAACTCTTTCTTAATTTTAGAAGAAGATAGAATTCCAGATGAAATTGAAAAGATAGAATAAAATAAAAAAGGGGAAAATAATAAAATAATAAATAATGATTTTAAAAATAGTAATAAATATAAAAGGGGGTTTTAAATTATTTAAAGAAGTATAATGAGATTAAAATTAAATAAAAAAATAAATAAAATAAGATAAAGAAAACTTATGGTGAAAGCAGCCTCAGACTTCACCTTTGCCTCAAATTCCTCGGATCATCGAAATAGATTTTTACTTCAAGATTCACGTCAACTTACAAGGACAATTCTTTGTTGCAAACTCGGATTATGTCGTTTCAATAATAACTGATTTCGATATCAGTTTCCTCTTAGTAAATAATTTTCTTAAGTGTGTTCTCGGGAAGTTGAATATGCTTCAATAAGCACATCCTTCTTCAAACGTTAACCATAACAATATCCGGACTAATGTCGAAATCGTTTTGATTTGAAAACTAAGCTCAGAAAACATAGAGAAAATCCGAAGCGATTTAAGTACCTTACAATTCTCACGTTTGGAATTGAGTCTTCGCTTTAGTCTTCGGCTTGAAAGAAAATTAGATAAGCATGACCAAAGTCATACTTAGCATAATTGAAAAGTATTCAAAAAATAGAGAGAAAACTAGAGAGAAATAGAAGATTTTATTCTTATATAAGAGAGATGTGTTTTTAGGCTTACCCTTAGAGGGTATTTATAGCCTTCAAATTCCTAAAAACAAGCTAAAGCATCTTAAATCCTAATTAAAACACTTAAAACTATTTAAACTAAAATGCATAAAACAACGATAAAATATAAAAATAATATTCTAAAACTTAATTAAAATACTAAAACCTATTTAAACTAAAATACCTAAAACAAAGATAAAATATAAAAATAATATCCTAAAACTAATTAAAATTCTAAAACCTATTTAAACTAAAATACCTAAAACAAAGATAAAATATAATATTTAAAATATTATCCTAAAACTTGATTTTGATTCAAATATGAATTCTAAAAACGTGCGACCAATTCATTCGTTCTTCTAGAAACGCTGACTGGATCTTCTAGAAGGTGCTGACGTCATCGCCTCGTCGGATGTTTCATGCCCGAATTCATGCCCACTAGTTTAGCTTCGATTCCGAAAATAAAAATAAAAACTGCAGAATTCTGTCATTTTAGTACAATTTCCATAATCTAACGTCCTGCACAGAAAATGAATGAAAACGAACAATTAAGCCACAAAATCTAATGATTAAGGAGTAATTTAAAAGCAAAATATTAACTAAATTAAGCGCTTATCAAAAATCATTCTCACTACTTTTCGCTACTTGAAGTAAAGCTTCACGTATTTTTTATATTTGGTTTCTTATAGCTTTAACATTCTCAACACGACTCCCCCAACGAGTTGATAACAATGGTTTAGGAGTCAAACCTTTAACATTATTCTTCAAAATTTGTCATTTTTTGTAGAATGAACAAATATAGTATAAATATGTTGTATGATACTAGAAAAAAATCTTTAGCTTTACCACAACTATAAGCCATATCACACAAAGTTAAATTAAGACTATGACAACAACAAGGAGTGTAAAAAGCTCTAGAATTTATATCTAACATTTTTTTATACTCCTTGATGTTTTCCTTTAATATTAGACTCATTATCATACCCTTGTCATTTCACGTCATCTATGTCAAGACCAAGATCCTTTAATTCAGTTTGTAAAATATCAACCCGTGGTATCGTTCATATTTAAAATTTTAAAAAGGACTCCTCAACAATAATAGGACTTGAAAAAAGATCAACATATCTATTTATAAGAGACATTTGTTCTTGGTGGTTCACATCATGAGTATAATCAAGTATGACTAAGAAATACTTTACTTGTTTTATGTTCCTAATGGTTTCAGACTTAATTGCAAAACCAAGAAAAATTATTAATTTATTTTGAATTCTAGGACCAAGAAAATGAAAATGAAGTTCATCATTTGTAATACGTCGAACATGCTCTTGAACAGTCGAATCAAATTCACATAACATTCCAATTAAGCCTAAAAAATTTCCATTACTATTTTTATATAATGTACCATTAGTACCACGAAATGCTAAGTTATTGTTTGCAAGAAATTTCACCACTGAGATTATTCTAAACAATATATTTTTCCAATGTTCCTTTTCCTTTTCAAGTTGTTTTTTTGTCACTTTATCAATAGTTTCATTCTTTTGAAATCTAGGACGCAAATCAAATCAAGTTATCATATTCTTAAAATGTTACATACTATTCTCATGCTCTTTAAGCATTGTACTAACATGTTTCCAATCATTAAAACCTTAATTAGCTCATTGACCCTTTACAAGCCTTTTTCTAAATATTTTACAACAAAAACAAAAAAAAATCGATCCAGATCTTTGAAATAAATCAACCATTCTTTATCACATTTTCCCCATTTTATAATACTCTTGTGTATAATGTTGAAGAAAATATCTTTGACAACCTATTTTTAGGACCTTTCTCTATATAAAAATCTCTTTTAGGACCCCTAGCAACTAAAAGATCAATCATTTTAGCATTAAGATCATCTCAAATTCTAGGATCAAATATATCCGGAAAATTTTTAGTATCAATATTATTTTCTACATTTAAAGTATCATTATCGACATTTTGACTAGTGTGATTATCACTAATAGGATTAGAATTGTCATTTTGATAACACATCATTTTCACTTAAAGGTTTATCTTTATCTACATGCATATTTTCAATCAAATCAACATAATTATCATCATTATCATTCAAATTAACACAATCATCATTCAAAATAACTTTATCATCAACACCAACAACATTATTAATTTCAGCAGAAGTATATGATTCCTTCACAAAGAACTTATTAAGAGCTCCTATTTGAGATTGAGTTAACTCTTCTCGTCTCTTTTTTTCTTACATTTTTCATATATGGAATCATATTTTCTAATTGCGGGACTCATGATCAAATTCTCAAAGAAAGAGATCAAGTGATAAACTAAAAATTGAAAAGGTAGAAAGAACCTAGAAATTTAGAAGAATAAAATTTTTGAACAACCGAATTGCAGGTCTTCAATATGACTACCGAATTAGAGAAGAAACAACCTTCAAAATCTTCAAAAGTAATTGTAGGAATTTTCTTTTTTAGTTTTTAGATGATGAAGAAGATTGAAGAAGATTAAAAGTATGATAAATATAAATAAGATTCTTTTTCCTGATAATTTCCATAAATATAGTGGGGTTTTTTAGGAAAAAATGATTGCAAATCATTTATTGAGATGATAAATGAGAGAATTAAAATATTGTTTTATTAAGTTTTATCATGGGAATTAATAAAGGAGTGATAGCAGATTTTTTTTTGGGAAATGATTTTTTTATTAGTAGATGTTTTATAAAATGCAGGGCTCTCAAACTTTTAGGACCCTGTGGCATATCACATCTTGCACTTGTAAATGGACGGATTTGGTTGACATAGTTTTAGTAAGTTGTCGACACCGTTTTTCTCCCCGGTGGGGAAAGACCGATACTGACTTGGGGATTTTCTCTTTGAAAATAATTTTCGAAATGTGAGGAATCACTACCAATCATTTAAGGTGCGATTGGGACACCATAAAAACCGGGTGATTTTAATAAAACATTTTTATTAAAATATCAAGATTTGGGGGTCTGCAAAAATCCAAAAATTGAGTTCGGGAGTCAGTTACTCGTGGAGAAGGATTAGCATCCCCACAAGCACCCAAAAATTGGTACCTAGTTGGTTACCATATATTTAAAAACAAAAAATTTTGAGTTCGATCTTTATTTAATTTAAAAATCATTACGGATGCAAAAGGTTGAAAAGAATATTCGTTTATTAAGGTCGATAGCATTCGCCCCTTAGCATAAACGCGGGAGCTCAACTATTGTGCCTAATAACCGGACATTGCCGTAATTTTAAAAATCATGATGCAATTTTGAAAAGGATGTCGACTTATTTCGGGAATCAGTATGATTGCGGGAGATATACTATTAATTCCTTAATAAGTGGACATTGTCTTAGGGTTAAAAATAAAATGTGATCAAACAAATTTTATTTACCCTAATTAAACTAAAAATAAATTAAGATTTTTTAGCTTAAAATGTCAAATTATGAAGTTAAAGGACCTAGAGGCTCAAATCTAGAAGTATAGGTTCTAATATTAATCATATTTGATTTTAAATCGATTATTAAATCGAATAATCAAGGTGGTCCCTTGAGCATATACACGAGGACCTACTAAGATTATTCCCTAAATTAGAGGGACTATATTAAAATCTATCTAAAAGTAGAGGCTCTGTTTAACCTTTTAATTATGTCAAAATTAAAACACTAATCAAAGTTCGAGGACTAAAATGCTCAAAGAACTAAAATACAGGCTCTAAAAGATTTAAAAGTCCAAGGACCTAAATAGGTAATTTCTAAAGTTGAGAACTAAATGTAAACTAAAAACCTAATTATTATCTAAATTAATAAAAATAAAGTATTTTTGAAAATATTAATTATTAATTAATTTTAGAATTGAGCAATCGACTAGAGTAATCGGGCATCTTATGCGAAAACTCAACTCGAATTGCTCCATAATTAAACTAGAGTGTTGTCCTAATTTCTAAGTTTTATTTGAGTATTAATCTAATTTAAAACTAAATCTAATAAATTAAACTATGAAAAATTGAAACATTTAATAAACTTAATTAAAGAAAGAATTAAAACAATAAATAAAATAAAAACAGAAAAATAGCAACATAGCATAAAAATAAAATAAACCTAAATATAAGGACGTAATTGCATATATATAAAATAACAATGACTAAAATGCAGGAAAATAAAACTTAGTAGCTAAATCAGAAATAAACAAAGGCTAAATTAAAATAAATAAAAATTTAAAGGCTAATTCAAAATAAAATAAAACTAAACAGATTAGGGACTAAAATACAAAAACACACAAAAATTAAAAGGGACCTAATGACAATTTTCCAATTTATTTAAGCCTAAAAATGTGTTAAAATAAAAAGGCAGAATTACAAAATCAGTCCACGAAATTTTAAACAAAATTAAAAGATCACTACCCATGACCAAAGTGTAAAAACACGTTAAAAGTAGGGGGACTAAAAGGAAATTTTACCAAAAATTATAAGGCATGAGTAAAATCATGAAATCAGTCCCTTCTAGTGACCAGAATGCAAAAACACGGGTAAGTTAGGGGGTCCTAAGCGTAATTTCCCCTAACTTACCTCTATAAATATCAAACAAGCTTTCTAATTTCTCATTTCAGCCAGTGATTTAAAAAAACTTCAAAAGCTCTGGATTTTCCCTCGGCCGACCTACTGTTGGCTACCATGCCCCACCTCCGGCCGCCGCACACGGTGGCAAAAAAATCCAAACGACCCATAAAAAACAACGAACCTAGATCTAACCTTCTGGGATCCTTTTAGGGGAAAACACCAAAAAAACTCTAAAAACCACTCGAATATACCAAAGACCGCTCGGCTTCCTGACCGTCTGCTGACCTCCGATGAAGGGTAAGCCCGATCTAGCATTCTTTATTTTTTTTAGTTTTTTTACTGTAAAAAATATTGATGTTATTGTTGTTTTTTTAACATAAAACAAATTTTGTTTATTTCTTTCCTTCGGTTGTTGCAAACTAAAAGACCCCACTTTATGCTATTTTACTGCTTTGATCGAAAAAAGTGAAAGATTTTTTTTTTCTGTTTACTCTTTGAAAACAAACATAAAAGAAAAGAAATGTTCTAATGATTCGAAACTAACAATAAAAATTACCCAAACATGAAATAAAAAACCTTTAATACTTCTGTTTATTGCTACTGGATCTCTCCAAAAATGAGAGTGTTACATCTTTGTTTGGGGTTTTTTATACCCATTTACAAGGGAAAATGAAATGATAACATTTTTGTTTCTTTCTTGTGTCTTCTGCAGGAGCGTGGAGCGTGGAGCTAGGGTCTGGTGGTGTGTTGGGATAGCTTTGCTGGTGTTGGGGCAGGAAATGATGGCCACTGATATGGGGATAAGGGGTGGTTGCTAGGGTTAGGTTAGACCCAGGTTGGGCTAGGTTTTGGGCCTCGGGTCGGGTTCAATTCGGATATTGTTTGGGGTTGTTCGGGTCTAGACTTGAGCCCCGGTTAATTGAAAAATGATTATTACAGTTGCCTCTCTTTGCTCATTACTATAAAATAGGAATGAAGCAAAGATAAAAGGCACCATTTTTCATCTTGGTCTCTTCTTGTCATGTTGTGAACTCTTAACTAGGAATGTAAATTCTTCTCTTTCTATGAAATCATCGAGTCCTTATTACAAATGATGTCATTTTGCTTCGTTCTCTTGGCTGAGTCTCCATCTTCAGTTCTTCAAGTTATGGGCTCTTCTCATCATGATCTTTTTACTATAAATGTTCATCCCTCGAGTGAGGAGTTTCTAATTTGAAATTCCATGAATCGAGCTTTTCATTATGAATTCCTTACTGGAAATGTTGGTCCCTCAAGTGAGGCGTCGTTGATTCAAAATGTTGTGAATCAAGCAAAGGAAATGTGAACCCCTCTGGTGGGGCGTTGTTGATTCGAAGTGTTTCAAATCGAGAAAAGAAATGTTGGTCCTTCAAGTGAGGCATCGCTGATTCGAAGTGTTGTGAATCGAACAAAAGAAATGTTAACCCCTCTGGTAGGGCATTGTTCGTTTTAAGAAAAAATAATCTCAAGTGAGATAAATCTTTTGTTTCGAGTGAAACTATCTCAAGCGAGATAAAATCTTCTGTTTCGAGGAAAACTATCTTAAGTGAGACAAAATCTTCTGTTTCGAGGGAAACGATCTCAAACGAGACAAAATCTTCTGTTTCGAGTGAAACTATCTCAAACGAGACAAAATCTTCTGTTTCGAAGGAAACTATCTCAAGCGAGACAAGATCTTATGTTTCGAGGCAAACTATCTCATGCGAGATAAAATCTTATGTTTCAAGGGAAACTATATCAAGCAAGATAAAATCTTCTATTTCGAGGGAAACTATCTCCAACGAGATAAAATCTTTTGTTTCGAGGGAAACTATCTCAAGCGAGACAAAATCTTATGTTTCGAGGGAAACTATCTCAAGCGAGACAAAATCTTCTGTTTTGAGGGAAATTATCTCAAGCGAGATAAAATCTTCTGTTTTGAGGGAAACAATCTCAAGCTAGATAAAATCTGGTTTTAAGAAAAACAATCTTGAGTTAAATGAATATTCTTGTTTCGGGTAAAAACTATCTCAAGCGAGATGAATCTTGTTTTAAGAAAAACAATCTATAGTGAAATGAAATGTCTTGTTTTGAATAAAAATTGTCTCAAGCATGACAAAGTATGTTTTAAGAAAAACAATCTTGAGTGAAATGAAATGTATTCTTTAGAGTAAACATTGTCTCAAGCGAAACAAACCGTGTTTTAAGAAAAACAATCTTGAGTTAAATGAAATATCTTCTTTCGAGTAAAATTGTCTCAAGTGAGACAAATCTTGTTTTAAGAAAAAAACAATCTCAAGTGAGATAAATCCTCTGTATTAAATGAGATTGTCTCAAGAGAGACAAAATTTGTTTGGAAATGTTGAATCTGAAGATGATTGCTCCCTCTTGCTGAAGACGTCTTGTTGTCTTTTAATCTCATTTTTTCCTGAAAGATCTGTACAATGTAGTTGAGTGCAACTATTCTGATGATGAATCTCTGATGCAAAAATGCAAATTCATGTAAGTGTAATGCATGTTTTTCTTTACTAATAGCAGTGAAAAGGTGCTCAAGCAATCTTGATTCTCTTCTTGATTTGTTCATCTTCATTCTCCTTTCACACCAAGGTGTACCATCGCATCTTTTGCAAAAATATGCTTTCCTGGCTACCTAATATTCAAATTCTTTGCCCCAACTTTTGATTCTGAGCTTCTAGGTCTGAGTTATCTCTGTCAATTTCCAGGCTAGAAGTCTCCAGAGAGATTGTCCTGTTTGAAAATGTTTTTCCTTCTCTTTTATATTAGAAATGTAAAAATGTTGAATAATATTCAAAAGTGTTGTAATTTTCTTCCGACTCACAATTAAAACAAATTGTAAAACAAGAGTTCACTAAATAGCAAATAAGTCAAATTTTCTTTTAATCCTTCAAAAATTATGTACATTTGAAAAGTGTAAAGATTAATGATGATAAAATACTTAGGCTGACTTGGGAAGATAATGTGTTTCAAGTTAATTTGGGGAGGTAATGTGTTTCAGTTTGGCTTCTTGCGTCCTCGATTCTGATGTTCATTGATCTAAGGAAGCAACCGTCGTGCTTCTCTTCTAGTAGTGTTTACTAGTTCTCAGCCCTGGTGAAAGCCTTTGGACTGTGCACTACTTTATCAAAATACGTATAAGATCGTCGTTCTGTGTAGTGGTTGACAATCTTCATATTCGAGCTGCATTTTCAGGTTTTCAACTCAAATTCTCCTTTGGTTTCAAGACGTTATCTAAAATTTTACGTCTTGAACCCTCCTTTTATTATTTTTCTCTATCATGCATTAAAAGTATTAGAAAACTAATTTTACAAATAAAATTAACCCTGAGGGCGGAATAAAATCTGAAGATAGTCTCTCAATTTAAAAATCCATGTATGATTAAAATGGACTTTTCAGGCACGTAACATAGGCTAGGGCTTATGGTTATGAAAGAAAATGATAAATAGGCCCAAATAAGTGTTTAATGGCTTATTAAACCAAGGATCAATTCTTCTGCTGTTTTCAATCTTGTCTAGCTCGATTTGAATCTTCTCGTGTGTCTTTTATTCTCTTTTTATTTTTCCTTGGTGTTTCATGATCTTCAGGTGAATTGATTTGAGTCACTCGTCTTGAAGTGTTTGATCGGTTTTCTTTCTTCTTCCTTTCTTCTTTTCTTTTTTCTTTTATTTTTCTTCTTTTTCTTTCTTTTTGTTTTTTATTCTTTTTCTTCTTTCATTCTTTTCTCTTTTCTTTTTTTCTCTTTTTTTTTTGCTTTTTTTCTTATGCTATATCTCTTCTTTTTCTTTCTATGTTGTCAACTCGAGTTGATCATTGAGTGCTTGTATTTGGTCCATCTTGTGGTATCTCGTTATTTCTCACTTTATTTCATCATGACTTGCTTCTGTAACGAAATCTAGATTGATAATCTTCACTCACGCAAGCAGATGTCCTTCACCTTTGCCCCCCAGTGTGGAGGGTGATCCTTGGTTATGGTTGAATCAGAAGAAATAATATTATAGGCTCAAAAGAGGACAGTAAGGGATATATGTATATACATATACTTGAAAGGATAAATGAAACAAAGCTTTCATCATCTCATACATGGAAGTCTTTGTAAAAGAGGTATCCCCAGGGGGACGAGTATTCAAGATTAACCTTATTTACATGAAAACAATGTAATTAATGCATGATATAATTATTTCAATGATTCCCTTTATTTTTTTCTTCTTCCATTTGTTCATAGTATGCCTCAATTATTTGAATTCTCCTGCAAAAACTTGATCTGCAACATTCCATCTTATCTTTCTTGTAGGAAAGGTTCTCATCATGTCCCCAGGATTTATTGAGGTTGGAAAATGAATGTTGGTTCTGTGTATAAGAAGGGAAATGTGTGTACTTTAAAGTTGTTATTCTGAAAAGGGTAATGTCACGGAAAGATTATTTCTGTCTAATCTTTCTGGAAAGGTAAAAAATACAGGTTTTGGTGCATCGGGGAGGATAAGGGCATGACTTTATTGTGTCGAAGTGAGGTGATGTCAAAATTCGGTCTTTTGGGAGTAAATGTGTGTTATTTTGGGCAAGAAACTCAGCAATGGTTATTTCAACTTTGGATGGGGTATGAAAGGTCTAATCTTGCCACTTGTCAAAGATCCATAATTAATGAAGTAGGAAAAAAACCTTTAATTCATTTGATATTCAAATAATTACAAGATTAAAACTTGATTTATTGCTCATAACCCTAGGAAAACGACATAAGTTCAATCAACAAAATATTTATTTGAGAAAACAAAGAAAAAACAAAAACACGTTCAAAGTCAGTGCCATAAGGTTTCACATTGGATGAAAGAATTTTTTTTATTCGTACCAAGATGTCTCAGTATTAAAGGTTTATGCTCTTGGGTCAAACAAAATTTGGGCCTTGCTTCTCAGTGCCATACGGATCTCGATAATGTGCCTCGAAATTCATACGGTGCTAACATCACGTTCATAGCTCTCAAACCTTTTTGGTACGAATGGGGTGACTTTCTCTTACCTCAAAACTTTTATCATGAAATTCCTCGCAAGTTACTCCCAGTATCAATGATTAATACATGTTGAGATTCAACGTATACCATGTAATGTACAATGTATATATGATAATGCAAGGATGAAAAGATGCACATGCAAATGCAAAGATGCAAAAAATGGGAGTGCAAAATGCGAGATGCAAATGCAACAAGGAATTATCCCAAAAGTAACTGTTCCTTAAACAATTCTTGAAAAACCGACAATGTCTTGGTACACTGAGGAAGTGAAAATCTGGTCCATCTGTGAGTCACCTAGCTCCTACGAGCATCTAGGTACTGCATCATCTTTAAAGCTTCTACTTCGTCTCCAACTTTCATAAATCTTTCGAGTTGGTTCGTGATCTGCAACTGTTGGCTTCAGCTTCGAACCTTCTTGATTCCAACTTGTTACCTCAACATGTATACGTTTGGCTTCTAAGTAGGTAGACTCTCCCTTGACGCTACTCGATATACGTAGAGCATCTTCGAATTTCTACCGATCCTAGCGAAAGGCATTGTTGTGGCATTGTTTTTTCAAGAACCTTCTTAACGATCAGTTATTTAAGGGATCAATACCTTTGAATGATATGTCATGTTCATGCAAAAATACAATAAGAGCAAACAAAAGGAAATCAATGTTAGTAGAAACAAGACAAAAAGAATCAAGTTAGTTGAAATGATTAGTCCAAGAAAATGTAATCTTAGTAAAAATAATTAAATATGACTCAAAGTTGAGACTGAAAAAAATAAAGCATACAAAGAAAATTGACAGTCCTAACTGCATGTGTTCTAGTTCTCCTAGGCTATCCACATGGCTCTAACGGGTAGGTCTACTAAATTCTCTACATGTGGTTGGGTTCTAGCAAAGGGTTCCCAAGGAATTTTTACAACCTGCTAAGGTTGCCTCCGATTCTGGCCCATTACAGACTTTCGAATCAAATTCTACTTAGGAGATCACACTGCTAAAAGCGTATCTCAGATCTGATATTCGGATAGGCAACTTAGGATGCTTTCCAGAGATATTTTTTCAGACCCACACAAGAAAGCCCAATGCTCCTCGTGAGGTGTGACGTTTCTCCCTACTTAGGTAAACCGGGTTTAAGCTCGGGTTTAGAGCTATCATATGCAACAATCTTAAATATTCACAGAAGTGTAAGCATTAATCATATAGAAAATCTTTTTTCTTTTGAAATAACATAATGAACCGTAAATTAAATAAGATCGAACTCGTAATTTCCAAAATAGTAAATATGGGGTAACCAACTCGTAGCTCGACTCTCAATTTTTTTAAAAACACAAAGGTCCCCAGCGAAGTCGCCAAGCTGTCGACACAGTTTTTCGCCCGGATGGGGAAAGACCAATACCGACTCGGGGGTTTTCTCTTCGAAAATAATTTTCGAAATGTGAGGAGTCGCCACCAATCATTTAAGGTGCAATTGGGACACCATAAAAACCGAGTGATTTTTTAATAAAACATTTTTTATCAAAATACCAAGTTTTGGGGGTCTACGAAAATCAAGAAATCGATTTCGGGAGCCAATTACACGTGGGGAATGATTAGCACCCCCACAAGCGCCCAAAAATTGGTACCTAGTTGGTTACCCTATATTTAAAATAAAAAAAATTTTGAGTTCGATCTTTATTTAATTTAAAAATCATTACGGATGCAAAAAGTTTAAAAGGATATTCGTTTATTAAGGCCGATAGCATTCGCCCCTAGCATAAACGCTGGAGCCCAATTATTGTGCCTAATAACATGATATTGTCTTAATTTTAAAAATCATGATGTGGTTTTGAAAAGGATGTCGACTTATTTCATGAATCACCAGTAGTCACCCCCTGAGCATGATTGTAGGAGATATACTATTAATTTCTTAACAAGTGGAAATTGCCTTATGGTTAAAAATAAAATGTGATCAAACAAATTTTATTTACCCTAATTAAAGTAAAAATAAATTAAGGTTTTTTCTAGCTTAAAGTGTCAAATTATGAAAGTTAAAGGACCTAGAGGCTCAAATCTAGAAGTATAGGTTCTAATATTAATCCTATTTGATTTTTAAAATGATTATTAAATCAAATAACAGAGGTGGTCCCTTGAGCATTTACGCGAGGGCCGACTCAGATTATTCCATAAATTAGAGGGACTATAATAAAACCTATCTAAAAGTGGAAGCACTAAAAAGGTCAAAGAACTAAAATACGGGCTCTAAAAGAATTAAAAGTCTAAGGACCTAAATAGGTAATTTCTAAAGTTGAGGACTAAATGTAAACTAAAACCTAATTATTATCTAAATTAATAAAACTAAAGTATTTTAGAAAATATTAATTATTAATTAATTTTAGAATGGAGCATTCTACTCGAGTAATCGGACATCTTATGCGAAAACTCGACTCGAAGTGCTCCCTAATTAAATTAGAGTGTCGTCCTAATTTCTAAGTTTTGATTCGAATCTAATTTAAAACTAAATCTAATAAATTAAACTATGAAAAATGAAACATTTAATAAACTTAATTAAAGAAAGAAATAAAACAATAAATAAAATAAAAATAGAAAAATAGCAACATAAAATAAAAATAAAATAAACCTAAATATAAGGACCTAATTGTATAAATATAAAATAACAATGACTAAAATGCAAGAAAATAAAAGTTAGTAGCTAAATCAGAAATAAACATAGGCTAAATTAAAATAAATTAAAATTTAAAGGCTAATTCAAAATAAAATAAAATAAAAATAAACAGATTAGGGACTAAAATACAAAAATATGCAAAAATTAAAGGGGCCTAATGATAATTTTGCCATTTATTTAAGCCTAAAAAATCTGTTAAAATAAATAGGCAGAATTACAAAATCAGTCTTTCTAGTTCATCGAATTATTTATGTTTTAACTATCAAATATGAATACAAAATACTAACAAGGGACCATAATTAGGGCTAACTTCAAGAATCTGTCTTTCTAGTTCATTCATAGAAGAGCTTTTTTTTTTTTTACTCGTAGAATTATTTATGTTTTAAGTATCAAATATGGCATTACAAGTATTGCATTATTTTCGTCAAAGCACGGAAATGATTAGAAACATGGTTTGTTAAGATCTGTATATCACTTGTAATAAAAAATGTTTATATAAAATATGAAGGTCCTCCTTCCTAAATAACCTCTTTTTTTTAACTATTTGGGAATGGTCAACGTTTAATATATTATTTTTTTCTTAGAATTAAAAAATTAAAGGTAAATTAAGTAGGAATCTTAATCTCATTATAGAAGCGTCTATTCTAAGTGAAGTTAAGAAGCTAGAAAGCCATAGTCTAACTATATTGGTATATATTGTAGCTATATTTTGTGGCAGAATAAGAAAGCATAAAGGCTTGAATTTCTTTAAAGAATCCATTTCAAATAAAATATAAATATATAATATTTTGATTCATTTCACTAAATATTTCTTGGACAGACTGTTTCAGTAGAAGATAATATCACATTACATCTAAGTTTTATATTAATGAAACTATAAAAAAATCATATTACAATAATAGTTAATGAAGGGAAAGTAAGAAATTTAGGAAAATGAAAAGTTAATGCTAATCAGTGGACAAAGAATGAAATAATTTGTAGTGCACACTTTTCAATACTTTAATGTCCGAAAAGTAATTCTATGCCTAACCAGAAAATAAAATGGATGGTATGGCATATCCACCACTACTTGGCCTTTAATATTCAATTATTTAAGAGTTATTGTTTCTTCTATTATCAAAAAGATGGTTATCACTAAAAACAAATACCTTTCAACTTTACAACTTTACCTAAATAAGTTCATATTGCTATTGTTCTTAAAGAATTTTTAGAATTTATTTAAATTTTAATGTAAGGTTAAGACATTCCATGAAAGACCAAAGTTAAGGGTTTATTTGAAAACAAATTAAAGTCCTATTTAAGGATTAAAATTAAATTTATATAACATTTTCAAAAGTAACATTTTTGATTAAGTAATTAACTTTATCATTGTACAAATACTTTATTAACATAATTGTTTTAATAAATTTAAAAATAGATAAGACATATAATGTAATTAAAAATTTTTATTTAACCAAAATAATTAAATAAATAATAATAACATGTGCTCCATATCTTATTTTGGTAAACAATTAGTAAGGACTAAGTCAGATATAGTCCTGGACAAAGACTGGTCAATTATAAAAATTTAAATGGAATAACAAAAAGTTTAAATACATATTTTTGATACCTAAATTAGTCATCTTATCTCAAGTTGATACCTAAAGAATCTTTTCTTTTGTGTTGGTATCTGAATTAGACAAATTCTCTCAAATTGGTACCTATTTTTTTTTACTCTCAAGCTAGTACTACAACTTCAATTCCATCCACTATTTTAGTACTTTTAATATTTTTTTCAAATTTATTTTTAAAAATAAGCACATGATGAATGATTATTAACTGGTGATATAATCTTTTGTTATCACGTCATTAAAAGTTGACACCATTAATAAAAATATTAAAATATGTGAACAAAAATTCTTTAGATATCAACTTGAAAAAAGATGTCCAATTTCAAGTACTAACTTATGAATAAATTAAAAAAAAGCTTAAGAATAGAATTTTGTTATTAGTAATTTATTAATACTTAATTTAAATATCAAATATATATATTTAAAGAGGGATGAGTCTACAACATTCATTGAAATGCACCACTAATGATATGCATTTGAAATGCACCACTAACATAAAATAGGGTAAAATTCATTAATAGTCACAATTTTTTTTTTAAATTGATTTTATTTATCATTGAAATTTTAAAAGTTACAAAATATACATTAAACTTTGAAATTTAACAATCGTTAAATATTATTAAGGGATGAATAACATACTCAAGTAATGAAAAATATCTTATTTATCCCCTAGATTATAACTAAAATTTCACTTTAACATTCTTCAACATTTTTAAGTAGTAATTCTTAAAATTTAGAAAATTTAAAAAATTTAAATATATGAAAAAAAAATTAAAATTAAAAAATATTTTTAAAAAAATAGTAATCAAACAATGAAATTAATTTTTATTAAGAAAAAATTATTTATAACTAATTATTCATTTAATTATTTTTGCATTTTTAAAATAAAAAATTTATAATTTTCGACATATGAAAATTTATATTATCAAATAATAAAATTATTTTTATTAATGATGTGATTTAACCATTTAACTTTTATTTAACAAATTTAAATGTAATTTAAAAATAATACATCCATAGTTTTATAATATCATATCAAATCATTTTTAATTTATATGGTAAATGTTTAATATTTATAATATAAAATTAAAATATGATATTTATTGTATCTATATCTATTTTATTTTTAATTCAACTAACCTAGTAAGAATTATTTTAATTAAAATTAAGAGTAAAATTAAATTTTAGTTATAATTGAAGGGTCAAATAAGATATTTCTTAATGGTTTTGTGTCCATTTTGTAACAAAATTAAAATTTAATATTCATTATGTAACTTTTAAAAGTTAAACGTTCAAAAGGATAATTTTGATATAATTTAATGACCATTTGAAAATTTTACCCTATAAAATTAGTGTTGAATTGCAATGAATGATTTGCATTCTAGAATTTTTCATTTAAAGAGAATCATATCATTAGAGGTGATCAAAACTCGACTCAACTAAAAAACCGATTTTTTTGACTTAATTCTACTCGAATTGACTTCCAGTTACAATTTCATAAACTAAACTCGACTCGAAAAAATTTCAAATTCAAATCGAGTTGAAAAATGCAACTTGAATAATTCTAAATTTTTAGTGATTAGTTGATTTATTTTCAAGTTTTAGTCGAGTCCTTAGACTTTGCATAATATATGTATATCACATATGAAAAAAAATATGAAGAAACATATTTGTATTGTATATATGGTTATAAAAAAATCACTTAAATTAAAACCAAATAATATTATAATATTATAATTACTCACAATTAAATTAAAACAAAAATTCAAAAGATCGACTCGATTAGACTCAAATTTTATAAACTTAACTTGACTCAAAAAAAAATTCAAATTAACTCTAATTGTAAAATAAGATTCGTCAACTCGAATTACTTGAAATTATTTTACTTGGCTCGACTCGACTTAATCGAATACTACATTACATCGCCCCTGAACCAAAAAATGTGAATAATAATCGTACCACGCCTCTTGATTGCAGCAAGATATGTTAAACTGAATCTAGTACAGCTAAGATATAAGGAACCGAAAGATTAGGTCTTGTGCGTACAAAGGCCTTCGGATAAACTTGAACCCAAACATTAATAGATTGTTTAAATATACAAATATTTGTAGTTATCAGAAAAAACAAACCCAAAGCAATACAAGTTACGGCAAATTATATTTAGAGTACAGATTTTTTATCTAAAAAGAAAGGTGGAACAGGTTTGGTTTGATTATTTTAATGCTAGTTGCTACTGTATTGAGTTGTACAAAAAAGTTGCATGATAACCGAAGCTGATTGGAAAGCAGCCTGTAGTTCCATTACACTTGTACGCTTATCGGCCCCCTCAACCCCACTCTCTTTGTCCCTGATTCACAGTTCTTCTCTAATTTCTTTGCCTTGAAATTGTGCCGACATGGCTCCTAACAGAAGGGGCTCTCTCTACAACTAAGAAAAATCCGCGCCACCGGCTTCTCCTCTTTCATTTTACCACTCTTGTGAGTTCTTTGATCTCTTTATTCTTTGTTTTTTTCATCATTTTTCTGTTTAGTTTCATGTTATCATCATCTGGATCTCTTCTTCTTCTTCTTTGGTTCAGTATTTGATGATCTCTTTCTGTTTTTTTTTTACCCTTTTTTCTCTATCTGAGATTTTAGTTTCTTTCCTTTCTTTTACCTTTAGCTACGGGGGTTTTGCCCTTTTTTCTATTTACTAATTCTGGGTTTGTTTTTTTTCTTGTAGTCACATGAAAATCCAAGTTAAAGAAGTCTTGCGATTCATGTTCAATTTCATGTTTTATATTGCAGGAACTACTTGATAATTGGAGTATAGTTACTCAGTTTGAGAAATTAGGATGGCCATGCAAACTCTGTATGTTAAAGAACATGATGGAAATGTGCGTGATCCCATGGGACAGTTGGCACAAGTACCATCACAGACTTGGTGGACTGCCCTTAAATCTCAGGCGTCCATTTATGGAGAATCTTGTGGCCAATTGAAGCCCGTGTTGATGGAACGTCCTTCTAATGGAGACCAACTCCCTTGGTCTAAACAAGCTGAACAAGGAGTGAACAAAGGGCGTCCTGCTCAGTTCACCTTATTCCCTGGTAAATCTCATCTCAATTTTTGGGTTTATCTCTTAAAATCATGTGGTTTTTATGGATGCAAGATTTTATGTGGGGTGAATTTTTAAAATTTTAGAAATAGACGAATTTACAAAAATATAATATCTGAAAATATATTTTCAATAAAAAAATACATACAACAAATCTAAAATATATTGTATGCCTGGGCTTATATAAAACTTGCATTCTCTGTAGGAATGTATTTATTTCTACATTTTCCCCTTTTTGAACTTTGATTTAAACATGGGGAGAAGAACGTACCAGTAGAGTTCATAGATTTGAAGATTGTCAAGGAAGTTTACATTATTGACTTAAACTATATCCATATTTTATCACAATTTGTTTAGAGATAAAAATTGTGACTGCATTTTATTCAGAAAAAGAAATTGTGACTGCCAAATTATTGAATCTTAATTCAGTTAACATCGTTATTGTTTTAATATATAAAAGGACGTTAATTCGAGTGCTCGAATTTATGTATAGAAGAGTTTAGGATAATTTAGCATTATATATAAAAATATGGCAGGCAAAGTGGCTTAAAAACTCCTTTTATTTTCTTTCCATCTTACTCACTAGGCACAACAAAAGGAAACAAATACATGTTTTCATCTTTTAATTTTTCTCCTCTTTCCTCCCATCTATTCAAGTTGGGTGAGTATTCAATTGAGTCGAGTAAAAGAATTTTAAATTAGTCGAGTTGATGCGTTCTATTTTATAACTCATAATTTATTCAAAAAATTTTCAAGTCGAGTCGAGTTGGTTGAGTTTTTGTTTAAATTTTTTTTTGTAGATATTTATAATATTATGGTATTTTTTTTATTATAATTCAAACGGTTTTTTTATAACCATATATGATATACATAAATATATTTTTCATATTTTCTCATATGCTATATACATATATCATGTAGAGTCGAGAGACTCGACTCAAACTTGAAAATCAATCCACTAATTACTAAAAAATTTGAGTTATTCGAGTTCTATTTTATAACTTGAATTTGAAATCTTTTCAAGTTGAGTCTAATCAAATTTATGAAATTACGAGTCGAAAAATTTAATTTTTTTCAAGTTGAGTTGAATTTTGCTCACCCCTATATTCAGGTTAGGGGTGTAAACAAGTCGAGTTGAGCTCGAGTATTTCTGAGCTCGACTCTACTTGAAAACTCTTAAATGGAGCTTGACTCGGCTCGAATACTCACGAGCTTAAAATGTTCAAGCTCGACTCGAACTCGAAATCCTGAATTAAAACTCATGAGTAGCTCGAAAATGCTCGAAATGAAGAAGAAAAAAATCTTAAACTTAACTCGATTGAAGCCTGAAACTCGAACCTGAACCTTAAATACATGAAAACCTCATTGTATTTTTTTTAAAAAAATCAACACATAAATGTTAATATTATTAATAATTTATTTTTAAAAAAAATAAAATCTTAATATATTATATTTTAGAGGTGCTCTCAAGTTTTTTGAGTCGAGTCCATTCGATCCGAGTATTTATCGAGCCTTGACCGAGTCGATCTCGAGTAGCTCACAATATATCTCGTCTCATTTACAGCCCTAATTCAGGTAAATCTGTCTTTTAAAAAGTGAATGTACTTGGAAATATATAGAATTCTTTTACTTTTGAAGTATGAATGCCTCTTTTCCAATATTAGATAAAGTAGTTAGAAGTTGAGTTGATGTCTATAGGATATTGGAAACTTAAGGACAAGGCAAGTTGAAGCATCTTTGAAATGTTTTTTAACACTATTTTGTTATTTCTAGCGTGCTAGCCCGGTTTAACGTCAACTTTGATCATTTACGTAATTTATTAAGAATCTACATGTGATGCGTTGTTGGAATACATTTTTATAAACTTATTGTCATAAACTAAAAGATATATAACCCATCAAGCAGTCCCAATGATATAAGGGAGTGTTATTCTGTCCAGAGATTCTGGATTCGAACAACTATATCTGCAATGTGTGTTCGTTGTTAATGTCTAAAAAAATTTAAACAAATAGTATCGTATAATCATCTAATACTATTAAAAATATATATAAAAAAATTATTTATTTTTAAAAGCTTTTAATAAGATGGCATGATTTCCCATTCAGGCGATGGCAAAGGTTCAGAGGATGGACAGAAACCTCTGGCCGTCCTGCAATCAGCTACATCAGAACAGCATACTCGCTTTGAGCTAGGATTTGGTCAGCCAATGGTAATAACAGTATTTGTTTGAACTTCCGTACGTAAACTGAATCTTTTATCTTTTCTAACATGTTTCATCCTTGCTTAATCCAACCATAGGTCTGTGCAAAATACCCTTACATGGATCAATGCTATGGAATTTTCTCAACCTATGGACCTCCGGTTCCGGTTTGTCTTCCATTATTTTGATTTCGATTCAAGTCTGTTTTACATACTAATTATGAAGCTATAGTATCTTTCTTCAGTGCTTGGGATGGATAGCTTATCCTGATTTTATGTGTTCCATGTGAAATAGGGGCGTGTTATGCTGCCACTGAATTTGGCATCAGAGAATGGACCGATTTATGTAAATGCCAAGCAGTACAATGGAATCATGAGGCGTCGGCAATCCCGTGCAAAGGCTGCTGCTCTTGAGAATAAACTCACTAAAGCTCGCAAGGTATTATCTCTCTTCTTTTGGTTTGGAAAGTTTTTGCCAAAGTTTCTTGGAAATATTCAGGCTTCTGCTTTTGTTCCACAGCCATATATGCACTATTCTCGCCACCTGCACGCGATGCGTCGACTGAGGGGATGCGGTGGCCGTTTCTTGAACACGAAAACTTCAAACGGAACAGAGACGAAGATAGCCGGCGAAGGACAAGTTTTTCACCCTACAGGCTCACAAAACTCCAAAGTCCTGCAATCTGATAGTGGAACCATGAACTCGTCCAAGGAAGCAATCGGAGGAGGCTCGACACTTTCGGGTTCAGAAGTGACCAGCATGTACTCGAGGGAAGATTTTGGTCACAATGCCCCGATCAATCATCTTGGACTGTCGTTCCACTCTTTCCCTGTGATGATGGACACCGGGCGTGGCTCGGTTATGGCCGACGGGTGGGTTGCACCAACAGATCACTGTTTGCTGCTACCTCAAAGTTCGATACCGAGGGATTAGCTTTCTCTCTGGCAGCAACCGAATTGAACCGGCGTTGCATTAGCTGTTGGGGGTTTGTGCAACGTGTTTTGGGTTGCTAGGCAAATCATTCTTGGCTTATCTTTTACTTACAGCTCTTCTTTACCACGTCCTGGGAGCAGTACTGATATCATGGGAGTGGTGTGGAAGCTGCTAACGGCTTTATTGTATGTAAATGTTGGATCTGACTATAAACATAGGTGGTTTAAACTGATCCAATGTAAACTTTGAAACTTGGCTTATGTGTTGTGTAATCATGAATATTTAAGGCTTGTGCATGTTTGCTTTACCTGTGAAATACTAATGTATTGCAAAACCGTTGGTTGCTTGGTCTTTATTTTGTGGGACCACAGATACCAGGGATATGTATTTGGTTGTCAGTTGCCGGGTTTTAAAGCTCATGGCACTAACAGTACATCATATAGCGTTGTTTTTATAATTTTCTAGTATAAAATGTCATCGAAATTATCATATCATATACTTATCAATCAAAACATTCAAAATGTATATATTTTACGTATAAAACATCACATTTATGACCCCCAAAAATATTACAGAGAGAGAATACGTTAATCAAACACAAAATTCAAAAAAAAAAGTAATAACACGAAATTAAAATTTATAAAATGTAATGAAAGAAGCTTGGAACAAGCTCCATGATTTACCATCTTAAAACCTCCTTAGTAGCTTTACACCACCTACGTGAAAGTGATGAGTTTTCTTTTCTAGACTTTTGAGATGCTGGTAACAAGTTTTACTCTCCAATTCTGAATCTTGTCTAAAGCTTAGAAAGATTGCTCCTTTTTTACAATAAAGTTCTAGGTTTTGGAAAAGAGAGAGAAATAGATGATGAAAAAGATCAAAGGAGAGATGGGGGATAACATCACTATTCAGCCCTCTTCCACAGTCAAAGAAGAATATTTGACTGAGATTCAACCATCTTTATCATAAATACATAGATAAATCACACCTCTAATTCTTTTATTATCAATTCAAAATTTCTCTTTTTATAATTATTTGGGTCTAATTCTTATCCGATTAGACTTCAATTATTTTCAATATATCTAACCATACTTATTAATTGATCTATCCATGTCTCGAGTCAACGTTTGAATATTGACATGAAAATTCGAATCGTTACAATAAAATAAATATTATAAAAAGATGAAAAATTAAGAATTTAGGAAGATGAAAGGCGAAAAACATTCACGTTAATATTATTCATAACATTTACGTAATATTTTAAAATTATTACAGTATGATCATTTCTTTCTTTCTTTTAGTAATCTACGCTGATTATAAGTCGTAATATCTATTTTAAAGATTTACAATCATTTGAAAATGAACGCTCAAATATCTTGTAGTCTCTGATGCTCAAACCTAGTACCTCTAGAAATAACAATCATTACTTTAATCACTAAGGTAATTTGATTCGTGTTATTATAGTACAATTCTAAATTTATTTAGATAGAGTATTTTAATAGTAATTATTTTATATAATTAAGATTTAATTAATTACTTAAATCCTGAGCGTAGCTGGGAAAGAAAATCTAATATGTAATATTTTATAATTTTGTATGAAGAATGATTTTTGTTATACTTGTATTTATATTATTTTATTATCCTCTCTCAAAGTTACCAATTACTAACAGACTAAAGAGACCCAAATTAAGAAAAACACATGTGTATCTGTTTTTCATTCGAACATATCAAACTCTTTGAATTTCAAAATTAGTATACATATGCACTTATATTAACTTATATGATATATTTATTGATGATAGCTGTAGACACCCCATTTCATCCATTCATGTGTTACATATATATATATATATATATATATATATAACATATAACATATTATTTATTTTGTTATTATTTTACGTGTACAGGTACATTGCAAGATCCATTACAAGGAATAAATAAAATTGTGGCCCAGCAGCCCGTTTTACAACAGTCCAATATTAACCCAGAACACATGACCCAAGTGAACCCTAATCTCCTAATCTCTCAGTGCCATTCGAGGACCAGGGTTTCCAGAAACCCTAGCGCGCCGCCTCCTTCGCTCAAGGTCCCCCCGCGCCGCACGTTTTGCTCCACATCCCCAACGCCGGTTTCCTTTGCAATAAATCAAGTCAAGAAACGTGCAAACAACAAAGACCAGTATGGTTAGGACTCAAATATGTAATCTAAAAATAGGTTTTTTTCCAGTATAAATAAGTGTAATTAAACTCGTTGTAACACACGGATTCACTCAATCAGAGAGAGATTACTACGTGACAAACACACACAAGTTCACAATAGCAAGCGCAAAGAGAGTCCGAACGCTTGTAGAGCATTTCGAAAAAGAAATAAAAGAGGTATATTTTCTTTTTTTTTACCTTCGATTCAGCGTATTCTTGGCTTGCATATGGCTATTCCCCGCTTTGTGTATCTCTATTGATTTGAAAAGCACGAAAGGAACGATCTTTGGCCGATGAATGGGGAGGGCTATCGGGATCTATCTATTTAGATCTAGCCCTCCCGAGGCCGTTTTTGAAGAAACTATTCGAATATTTTGAAATAGGGGGTTGGGAGCTTTAAAAAATCAAATTTTTTGGGGTTTTACCGCCGGTGAATGGCGGTCGCCGCCATTGAACGACGGTGGCGAAGCGGCGCGAGGCAGAGCAACCGCCGATTTCTGGAAATCTGGTTGAATGTTGGCCGGTTTTCTTTATTTTTAAGAACAATGAGAGAAAATGAAGAATTTGAGGGGCTCTCGGTTTTCAAATGAAGAAATGAGAAATTTTTTTTTAAAAAAATTGACTTTTATATGAGACCCATGGACCCAATTTGGCCCGCGTGTTGACCCATTTCTCACCCTGGACTTGCGTGTTTCTGAAGCAATTAGGGTCAACCACGTTTTGGTGCTCTTCTGTTTTAAAATGTTCCATTTTAACCCAAAATTCGATTTAATTCGGCCTATAGTCTCGATTTTACTTTAATTTGGGCACCCAATTTATCTTTCTTACAATCTGATCCCTTCGCAGTTGAGTTTCTTTTTTTTAGTTTCTGATTTTGGCCTATTTAAATATTTTTTATTTTATTTTGTTTCTCCATTAGTATTTATATATATATATATAATTATTTCTTTATTATTATTATTTCCCCCTTTCTTTTTATATATATATTTATTTACTATAATAAGTATTTTTATTACTTTATCCTATTATAGTTATATGTATTTCTTTTATATCATTATTTTGTAAATATGCGTATATATGTGCTATTTTCTTACTTATCCATATGTATATATTATTTATACTATTATTTTCCTATGTTTTATTTATTTCATTTTTTACTCTTTTCATTTTATTTATTATATTTAGTTTATTTTATTTACTTATTTTCTTTATCCTCTTATTCTTGTTTCTCTATTTTTATTTTGTTTATGGTGTTACTTGTTATCTTTATCCCATTCTTGTCTTTGTCTTTCTTTACTCGTTTTATTTCGTCTCCTTCATTTCACTTATCTTTATTTTTTGTTGGGTCTTATCATTTTTTTCTAACGCGTTCCTTGATTTTTTTTAAAGGATGTTTTCAAATTTGTCTAAGGTAAGTATTCGGATCGATATTTTACCTTTCAATTTAAACTTATAATTTTCTTAATTAAAGACAACTGAAAATGGCGTAGTACTGAAAGGGCAGTTCAAGGGTGCTAACCCTTCCTTGACTGTAACCGACTCCCGAATCCGACACAATTTTGGTAAGACGCAGATCAGGTAAGAAATAAAGTATCTGGTCAACCTATTTTTTATAAAATAAATGATCGGTGGTGACTCCAACCCAATTCACTCACGTAGAAGCCCGATTTCGGGGCCCAACCGAAAGACGGTTACGACAGCTTGGCGACTCCGCTGGGGACACAACTAAGTGATTCAGGCTAAGGTAATTTTCAGTTGTCTTTTTAACGAAAATGGTAAGTTTAAATTTTAAGGTAACATCTCGATCCTTTTACTTACTTTTGATTATATTTTCGAGTAAATAGTTGTACTAATCGTTTTCTCATGATTTCATCCTTCAAATCTTTTTTCACTTAAGGCTCTATACCCGAGCTCCAAACCCTGTTTTAAGTGGGGGTGAAAGCGACACCTTCGTGTGAATTTATTCACCGTGCGGGCCTAGCAAGTAGCCTTCGGGATTCATATACCTTATGTCTTCGTGTGAATTTATTCACCGTGCGGGCATAAGGGAATGTGTCCTCTCGAGTTTAACTTAGTCCACACGAGCCTGTGATGGGTTTAGGACTAAGGGTCTGGCAAGCCCAAGGGGGAACCGGCAAGGAAAACTCTGGTACCGTTTTTTAGAACCTAAACCGGAAGACTATGGAGAAATAGAGCCTACCCCAAAACCCTATTTCAAACCCTAGGACATTTTTGCCCTAACCATGTTTTTTCTTCTTAATTTTCTTATTTTTCTTTCGTCATTTTTTTATTTATCTTTTATTGACTTGTTTGCCTTTGTGTTTATTTTTTAGCATTTGCATCATTACGAGAGGCTATTGATCCTTAAAAAGCGTTTATTACACACAAAATAATCTGAATTAATGGACAAAGGTGTTGTAATACAAGAGATTGAAAACCCCGAGGTACGACTATGGTCCGAGAAGACTCAGAAGGAAAAAGGAGACAGTCTTCAGGGAAGTTATGTGTCAGAGCTGGTGAACTACGCCTCTATCAGCCTAAAACAAAACAATGTGCAAGAGCTTCGAGACATCTGGGACAGTTGGAAGAATGATCGGAAATAGAAGTTCAGCAAACGATACTGTGACATTGCACTTTTACTTCATGTTAAGACTGACGAGCCCTTAATCAGAGCCTTAGTTCAATTCTGGAACCCGGGATATAGTTGCTTCACCTTCAACCGGGAGGACATGGTGCTTACTATCGAAGAGTATACTACCCTGCTGCATTGTGAAAACATCAGACTAGAGAGGGCATATATCAAACACATCAAGAGTCAGCCTTTCAAGAACGGACTGGCTAAGATTGCAGGGGTTGATAAAAAATGGGTGACTGATCGACTTCGACACAAAGGTAACGGGGAAGGAATCGAGTGGATTCATATAAGGCAACTAATGAAGAACCACCCTGATGAATGGAAAACTATAGACCTTTTTACGCTAGGTCTGTACGGTTTGGTTATCTTTTCGAAGACTTTGGGTGCATCGACGCAGCCGTGGTAGAACTATTTGAACAACTTCCCAAGCGAGTCAACCCAGCGCCAGCCATCTTAGCCAAAACCTTTCGATCTCTCAACCATTGTAGAAGAGCTGGCGGAGGAAGGTTCGTTGGATGTACTCAGCTCCTTCAAGTCTGGATCCACAGCCACTTTTGAAAGACTAACGGGGTGGCCTATCGCCGGTTTAGCACTACCTATTCACCTTTGGAAGAATTCATCACTAGGAAATGGCATGAAGGTGCTTCAAAAGAAAAGTGGATGAAAGTCTTTACACATCTTCAAGATCGGGATATTACTTGGAGAGCCCCTTGGTTGTTCATTGGTGACGTTCTTTTCCGGTGTGGAGATTCTGATACTATGATCTTACTCGGACTTTGGGGTACAGTTGGGTATGCTCTGTTGTTAGCACTTAGACATTATGGGGCATGTCAGTTTGTCCCCGCAACATACGAACTAATTAAATCAGAGTTTGTGTATAGCGGTGACAGTTATAAAAAGATGATCAAGGAAGCATCTGAGTCATGGAAGAAAGTATTTCGAATGGATGTCGTTGCTGCTAGAGACATGCTTACTCCGGATTATGTGGAGTGGCAAAAATTGAGAAAGAATGATAACGTCTCGGTTCCAGACTGTGAAGACACTCAGACTATGGAAGAACATCTCAGGACTGTCCCTTCCGAACTTGAGATAGCCAAGGCAGAGTTTGAAGCTATGAATAATGAGCTGAAGCAGAGGATTAAGGAACTAGAAGCTGAACGTTATCAATGGAAGCTCGATGCCGACTCACAGAAAGATAAAGCAGACAAACTAGAAAGAGAACAGAAAAGAGTTCATTTTGAGCTCGAAGATTTGAGAAAGGGGTATCAAGATAAAGTCAAAGATAACTCCAAGTTGAAAGTAACCTCTGAATACTGGAAAGACGAAGCTCACAGTCTGAAAAGGAAGTTCGAGGGGCCTGATGAAAGAGGTTGGAAGGAACAGCTGAAGACTGCTCAAAGGCGCTTGGCAGACAGTCAACATTAGAACCAACGTTTAAGAATCTGGGTGGCGGACTTAGAGAAACAACATGAAAATGATGGCAAGACAATAGCTGAGTTAGAAGCTGTTGTAGATAGGAGCAAGCACAACGAAGGATAAGGGCCAGAGACGCAACCATCCGTGATTTCTTTGAACAAGTACAGAAGGCGGCTCGTCATCTTAACGGCCTAGCAAGGGAAGCAGGAGTGGTTCGACAAGGCATTCAACCAGTGACAGATGAAGGCAGAAGACTTGTCAACCTACTAGAAGCTGTTAGGGGTCTAGAGGATTTAGTCCGAATGTACCTTTAATTTGTTTTTATGTCTCTTAAAAGATAAAACATTTTTGTCTGAATAAGGATTGTTTATAATAATGGACACTTTTATGGATCAATGCCTCCAAATTGCATATAGCATGCATTGCATTTCTTGCATTTTATATTTCATGTTTGTTTTTATTTTATATTTTCCATGTTTATACATTCGTATTAACTAATAGAATATGTCTCAGACACCAAGCGTACCACCGCAAGCATTAGATACGCATCACCCTCACAACACTCGTGCAAAAAAGAAACAAATGTATGCCAGAATCGAGAAGATTGAGGAGAACATGGTAAGACTGCAGAAAGAATTAGAGGAAAAAATGGCTCAGAACAGTCAACGTACTATGGAGTCCATTAAGAAAAGTACAGAGTCCCTAGTCGACCAGATCGTGGCTAAGTTATCTGGTTTACAACAACAGACAAGTGCATCCGAAGAAGGTGCATCTGAGGGGATAACCATACCACCAACCCCACAAGTGGTTGTCTCATCCGGGACCTTACCCGGACTGCAAGGTGACTTATCCGCCGCCAAAGGGAAAGCTGTATCAGCAGCAAATTTATAGACTTCTGCGGCGAAACCTGACAGTCATCCGGACGACTGCCCTATCCCGGATTTTGACGAGGAGGATAAGGCAAGGAATATGGAAGAAAAGATCAGGATGTTAGAAGATCAAATGAAGATGGTCCAAGAAGACCATGATTATTATGGTGTGGATGCAATGGAACTAAGTTTGGTTCCCGATTTGGTGCTTCCACCAAAATTTAAAATTCCTGAGTTTGAAAAGTTCGACGGGGACAGCTGCCCTTCAGCCCATATCACTATGTTCTGTCGGAAGATGACAGGATACGGGGGAAATGACCAACTCTTGATCCATTACTTTCAGGAGAGCCTGTCCGGTTCAACTATCCAATGGTACAACCAGCTTAGCCGAACTCATATCAAGACGTGGAAAGACTTAGCCAAGTCTTTCTTAGAGCAGTACAATCATATCAATGATATGAGACCAGACCGAGTTATGCTGCAGAGCCTGGAGAAGAAGCATAACGAGAGTTTCCGACAGTACATACAGAGGTGGAGGGATTTATCTGTGCAAGTTCATTCACCATTGGATGAAAAGAAAAGTATAAAGCTGTTTGTACAGACCCTGAAGACACCTTACTTCGGACATTTAGTAGCAATCACGTCGGGAAGTTTCTCAGATTTAGTCATGGCTGGTGAGATGGTTGAACTGGCCATAAAATAAGGAAATATTGAGGGAGGTGACTCTAGTAGAAAGCCTCCCGTGAAGAACAAGGACCGCGAGATCAACAATGTCAACACCTACAACGCTAGCAAAGGTATTTCGATCTCAAATTCAAAAATAGCTGCAGCTGTACCATCTGGTACTTCTAACCAATCTCAGAGAGAACCAAGGAGAGAAAGGGAAATGGAGCAGTTCAATCCCATTCCTATAAGCTATAAAGAGTTATATCAACAACTCTTCGATACTCACACAGTATCACCCTACCCAATGGATCCGATAAAGCCCCCATATCCAAAGTGGTATGACGAAAATGCCAACTGCGAATATCATCGAGGTGTGCAGGGGCATTCAATCGAAAACTATCTCGCATTCAAAAGGCTTGTATAACGAATACGAAACAAGAATTGGATTCATTTCAACTCCGGAGCATCGAACGTTGCCCAGAATCCCTTGCCTAATCATCCATAGACCGGGATCAACGCAATCACCATAGAGAATGGTAAGAGAGTCAAAACTTGTGTTTCAGAAGTTAAAGCTCCTTTGGCTTGGGTATGGAGCCAAATGGTAAAGGTGAGGCTTCTTACACCCTATTCACGGGCAACAAGGATAGGAGATGGTAACTCTTGTTGTTACCACAACGAAGAGGGGCATAATGTGTAAGAATGCCCAGAGTTCATATCGTTAGTCCAACTCATGATAGACCGGAAAGAGCTGGAATTTTACGAGAAAATTCAAGATTCTTCGGAAGAAGATGTTTGCACTTCTAAAGAATCATCTGATATGGGGTATGGCAGGGGTGGTCCTCTGATAATTACCCCTAAAGCGAAGACGACAACAACAACACAAGACAGGGTGGTGATCACAGCACCTCGGCCTTTTCAGGACAAGGACAATCGACAAGTTCCATGGAAGTACGAATGCCAAGTGAGTACTTCTAAAGGATGTGATGACAAAGTGGGACAAAGACCACTTGAGCCATTCAAATAAGATGTGTTAGCTGTCAACGAACCCATAAAGAAGGAAGAAGCTAAAGAGTTCCTCAAGATCTTGAAGCACAGTGAGTACAACATTGTAGAACAGCTCCACAGTTTACCTACACGTACTTCAATGCTGATACTATTTCTAAACTCAGAGGCACACCGAGAAGCATTGTTGAAGGTCCTTAATCAAACGTTTGTGCCACAAGACATACCAGTCAGTAAGATGGATCGACTGGTGAATAATATTCAAGCTGAAAATCTCATCTCATTTTCAGATGATGAGATTCCATCCGGAGGAAGAAGCCGAACAAAGGCATTGCATATTACTACATATTGCAAGGGGTACGCTTTACCGAGCGTATTGATCGATAACGACTCAGCCCTGAACGTGATGCCTTTAATGACATTGAAAAGGTTTCCAATAGATACATCTCATATGAGAGCCTATCAGAACGTGGTCCGAGTATTTGATGGGACCAAGAGAGAGGTTATTGGCAATATAGAGGTACCGTTGACCATCGGACCTACCTCCTATGACATCGAGTTCCTTGTGATAGATATCATGCCGTCCTATAGTTATCTTTTGGGAAGGCCATGGATTCATCAAGTAGGTGCAGTACCCTCCACGCTGCACCAAAAAGTTAAATTTGTTATTGACGGGGCCTTGGTAATTATCAATGCTAAGGAGGATATCGTGGCAAGCGTGACCACGGAGGCCCCATACATCGAGGTGGATAAGGGAGCGGTAGAGTGCTCGTTCCGCTCCTTAGAATTTGTGAATGCCACATTCGTGGCGGAAGGAAAGAAAATTCCAAGACCCCGACTCTTCGAATGCACAAAGATGGAGATCAGGTAAACCTTAGGCCGAGGTGCTAAAATCGGAAGGGGTTTGGGAAGTTACTACAAGGAAGGATCAATCCAGTCCTCCCTATTTTGAAGTTAGATCAGTTTGGGCTCGATTTTCAGCCCAGTTACCATGAAAAGAGGAAGGAAGTTCAGAAGAACAGTGAAAGAAGACTAGCCAGGTTAACTGGAGGCGAACTTCAACGGGAGCCTATAATATTCCCGCCTCTTTACATTACTGGGACCTTAACAAGGCGAGCCCTAAAGACAACTTTCCTTTGCCTTAAATTGACACGTTGGTAGACAATACAGCCGGGAACGCTTTCTTTTCATTCATGGATAGATTCTCGGGATATAACCAGATCAAGATGCATCTTGAAGACATGGAGAAAACCACATTCGTCACAATATGGGGAACCTTCTGCTACAAGGTGATGCCCTTCGGACTGAAGAATGCTGGGGTAACATATCAGAGAGCTATAGTGACCCTGTTCCACGACATGATGCACAAAAAAATCGAAGTTTATGTTGATGACATGATTGTCAAGGCGTAAACCGAGAATGAACATGTCGAGAATTTGAGGAAGCTCTTCCAGAGATTGAGAAAGTTCCAACTAAGATTGAACCCTAGCAAGTGCACCTTCGGGGTAACATCTGGGAAACTATTAGGCTTTGTGGTCAGCAGAAAAGGCATCGAAGGCGATCCTGATAAAGTCAAAGCTATCCAAAATCTGCCTCCTCCATGAACACAGAAGGAGGTTCAAGGTTTTCTAGGTAGATTGAATTACATAGCACGATTCATATCCCAGTTAACCGACAAGTGTGATCCAATCTTCCGTCTTCTCCGAAAGAACAACGTTGGAGCGTGGGATGAAGATTGCATTCGAGAAAGTAAAGGAGTATTTGTCTCACACTCCTTTCCTGATGTCCCCTATCCCGGGAAAACCTTTGTTCTTGTATCTCTCCATATTCGAGAACTCAATGGGGTGTGTTTTAGGTCAACATGATGAATCCGGGAAGAAGGAAAGATCCATTTACTATTTAAGCAAGAAGTTCACCGATTGCGAGGTCAGATATTCTCCTATCGAGAAGGTTTCTTGTGCTTTAGTCTGGGCTACAAAAAGACTCCGACAATACATGTTGTATCATACCACTTGGTTGATTTCCAGGTTAGATCCCCTTAAGTACATGATGGGTGTACCTGCTCTATCTGGAATGTTAGCCTGATGGCAGATGCTCTTGTCTGAATTTGACATCGAGTACGTGAGCCAGAAAGTATTAAAAGGGAGTGCCATATCGGAGTTATTGGCAAGTAGAACCGATGAGAGTTACGAGCCTTTGGACTTTGACTTCCCAGACGAAGAATTGATGGCTATATCCTTAGAAGAAGCAGGGACTTCAACGGACAGTTCCTGGAAAATGCATTTCGATGGTGCGTCAAATACATTAGGATATGGAATCGGGGCAATCCTAATTTCTCCAGAAGGGAGTCACTACCCATTTACTAGCAGACTTAACTTCGATTGCACCAATAATATGGCGGAGTATAAAGCATGTGTCTTGGGAATCCGAGCTGCACTGGGGCAATGCATAAAAACCTTGCGGATATATGGAGATTCAGCATTAGTAATCTATCAGCTCCGCGGAGAGTGGGAAACCAAGGATGTAAAGCTGCTAGAGTATCGAAAACTAGTACTGAATCTGCTCGAAGAGTTCGACGAAGTCATCTTCCACTATGTGCCAAGAGAAGAAAATCAAATGGTAGACGCTTTAGCTACCTTGACAGCCGCATTCAAGGCTAGCGGGGAGGTTGAAATGATGCCAATCGACATGCAGTCGTATGAGTACCCGGATCACTGTTACCAAATTGAATAAGTGAAAGACACTAAGCCTTGGTACTACGACATTTTACAGTATATCAAGCATCGGAGTTATCCAGAAAAAGCCACCGAAATTGATAAGAGAACCCTTAGAAGGATGGTAGCTGGATACGTCCTTGACGGAGAGGTTTTATACAAGAAAAGCCATAATCAAGTCCTGTTAAGGTGCGTCGATGCTGAAGAGGCAAAAATGATAGTGAAAGAAGTACATGATGGAGTTTGTGGAGCACATGCAAATGGACATATGATGTCAAGAAAAATAATAAGATACGGATATTTGTTGTCCACACTGGAAAGTGATTGCATCAACTATGCAAGAAAATGTCATAAATGTCAGATTTATAGAGATAAAATTAACGTTCCACCTCATCCACTTCACGTAATGACATCGCCCTGGCCTTTCTCAGTGTGGGGCATGGACGTTATCAGACAAATCCATCCGAAGGGTTCGAATGGTCATTGTTTCATTCTCGTAGTGATTGACTATTTCACAAAATGGGTAGAGGCTGCATCATATGCCAGTGTCACTCAGTCCATTATTTCCAAGTTTCTGAAGAAAGAGATTATATGTGGGTATGGTCTACCTGAAAGGATCATTACAGATAATGCTACAAACTTGAACAACAAAATGATGAATACTACTTGTGAACAGTTCAACATAAAACATCACAATTCCACTGCTTACAGACCAAAGATGAACGGAGCAGTAGAAGCAGCAAACAAAAACATTAAGAAGATAGTGGAAAAAACGACTGAAACTTACAAAGACTGGAATGACAAGTTGCCTTTCGCTTTGTTCGCCTATCGAACCTCGGTACGAACCTCGACTGGGGCAACTCCAGTTTCACTAGCTTATGGAATGGAAGCAATGCTACCCATTGAAGTAGAGATTCCGTCACTCCGGGTCTTGGTAGAAGTCAAACTGGATGATGCAGAGTGGGTACAATCCAGATATGATCACTTAATCTGATAGATGAAAAGAGACTGAAAGCCATTCATCATGGTCAAATCTATCAGAAACGAATGATCCGAGCATATGACAAAAAGGTGCGCCCGAGAATATTCTGCGAGGGAGATCTAGTGCTAAAAAGAATATGGCCAGTTCAGAAAGATTTTTGAGAAAAATGGACGCAAAATTGGGAAGGACCTTACGTCGTGAAAAAGGCCTTCTCTTGAGGAGCCCTTGTCCTGGTTGATATGGACGGACCTGAACTACCACATCCCATCAACTCAGATGCAGTCAAAAAGTACTTCGCTTAGGATGAAAACCCGAAAGGGCGTCCTAAGTTGAAAAAAAGAAAAATAAAAAAGAAAAACGTTTAGGGTGAAAACCCGAAAGGGCGCCCTAAATTGAAAAAAGAAAAAGAAAAGAGAAAAAAAGAGAAAAAAGAACAAAAGAAAAAGAAAAGAAAAATAAGGTGGGTTCAAGATGAAAACCCGCAAAGGGAATCTTGCAACCAAGGATGGGCCCAAATTGAAAACCCGAAAGGGCGATTTGGATATCAGTTCAAGAAATCCAGACAGTGGAAACATCCCGACATCTGAATCTCCTACAAACTCAACAAGTTGGAGAAAGGTTGCACTCTCAAGAACGTTGTCGCATTTTCAACGATCCCTTGGCAAAGGCTGTGTTTAAAGTCGCCTGATGGCTTTTCAGTTCAGAAGTACCCACATTATCGAGATCTCATACTTCATCATGTATTTTTTTTCCAAAATGTTTGTCATGTATTATTTTTTCTTTTTCTCCCTCATGAATAAAGACAATCTTTTTCTCTAAATGAATTCCTTTCGAGCATCTTGAATTGAACTTAAACTCAATGATTTATCTACTTATGTAAAAGATAATCGCATATTACTGTACAAAGATTCATTGAAAAGTACAAGTACCCGGAAGCCGATCAAGGCTCATGCATATACTTGAGATGGTCGAGAAGTATTTCCCGGATCAAGGATAAAAAAAACAAAATATGCACATCAGATTTCAACATTTGAAGAAATCAAGACCAGGGATCGAAATTTCAAGATTCCAGAATCATGATTCCAGACAGGCAACCGGAGATCGAGATTTCTCTCCAGAGCCCCAAGATAACATATGTTGCATGTGCATTTTAGGTACACCTAAGAGCATTGCATTAATAGCATCACATATATGCATAACTTTTTCAGGTTTTAGCTAGAGTCAATTTCAACTTTGAAACGGAGGATATTGAACTCGAAGCGAGACAATTTGCTCGATAGTAGATTTCAACTTCACGACGGAGGATATCTAACTCGAAGCCAAAATAAAAGGGTTATCCACGGTTTCAACTTCATGGCGAAGGGAATCGTGTCCACTCGCAACATACAATACTTAGATTTCAACTTCACGACGAAGGATATTCAAGTCAAGGCTCAACTTCATGACGAAGGGGTCATCCGCGGTTTCAACTTCACGACGAAGGGAATCGTACCCGCACGTCCATGATTTCAACTCCACGATGGAGGATATCGTGTATTCGGGGCTCAACTTCACGACGAAGGGGCTTCCCAATTTCAGAGCCAATTTCAACTTCACAGCGAAGGATACTGGACTCAAGACAGCACAAGCTCAACTTCACAGCGAAGGGGCGGCTGACTGTCAACAAATAATTTCCCAATTTCAGAACCAATTTCAACTTCACAACGAAGGATATTGGTCCCAAGATAACACAAGCTCAACTTCACGACGAAGGGGCGACTGATTATCAACAACAACTTTCAACTCAGGATATTGGACTCAAGACAGCATAAGCTCAACTTCACGGCGAAAGGGCGGCTGACTGTCAACAAACAATTTCCCAGTTCCAAAACCAATTTTAACTTCACAGCGGAGGATATTGGATTTGGAACAATACTTGGATTTCAACTTCACGACGAAGGATATCCAATTCTCAGGCTCAACTTCACGACGAAAGGGCCACCCGCGGTTTCAACTTCATCACGAAGGGAATCGTGTCCACTCGCAACATACAATACTTGGATTTCAACTTCACGACAAAGATTATTCAAGTCAAGGCTCAACTTCATGACGAAGGGGCCATCCGCGGTTTCAACTTCACGACGAAGGGAATCGTACCCGCACATCCGCGATTTCAACTCCATGATGGAGGATATCGTGCCATTCGGGGCTCAACTTCACGACGAAGGGGCTTCCCAATTTCAGAGCCAATTTCAACTTCACAGCGAAGGATACTGGACTCAATACAGCACAAGCTCAACTTTACAGCGAAGGGGCGGCTGACTGTCAACAAATAATTTCCCAATTTCAGAACCAATTTCAACTCCACAACGAAGGATATTGGTCCCAAGATAATACAAGCTAAACTTCACGACGAAGGGGCGGTTGATTAACAACAAACAACTTTCAACTCAGGATATTGGACTCAAGACAGCATAAGTTCAACTTCACGGCGAAGGGGCGGCTGACTGTCAACAAACAATTTCCCAGTTCCAGAACCAATTTTAACTTCACAGAAGAGGATATTGGATTTGGAACAATACTTGGATTTCAACTTCACGACGAAGGATATCCAATTCTCAGGATCAACTTCACAACAAAAGGGCCACCCGCGGTTTCAACTTCACGACGAAGGGAATCGTGCATACAAGCAGCATCCATCTTTATATTGGATTTCAACTTCACGGCGAAGGATATTCAACTCGAAGAAGGAGTGTCTGTCAACACACTTTCCAGTTTCAAAGTCAATTTCAACTTTAAATCAAAGGATATTGGCCTCGAAACAACTTGCATTGGATTTCAACTTCACGACGAAGGATATCCAATTCTCAGGCTCAACTTCACGACGAAGGAGCCATATACAATTCCAACTTTACAAACAGATTAACCCAATTCCACAACAAATAAATCATTTTTAACACCGCAACACCGAGGTCTTCAGGACAAGTTCCACCTTCACGACGAAGTATTTTGGGCTAGAAGACGATCCATAAATTACTGTCTAATACTCTGAGTTCAATTTCAACTTCACGACGAAGGATGTCGTGTTCAGAGTTTTCCAGTTTTGACTCAACCTCACAACGAGGGAGTCATTTCGTGTTGACAAACCAGTCTCAACATCGGAATTCAACTCTACGACAGAGGGCATCCGATATGGATGAAATTTGTGTCTATTAATCTTTGCTCCATTTTTGTTACATGATAATAAGCAAAGAGGGGCAGCTGTAGACACCCCATTTCATCCATTCATGTGTTACATATATATTTGTATATATAACATATAACATATTATTTATTTTGTTATTATTTTACGTGTATAGGTACATTGTAAGATCCATTACAAGGAACAAATAAAATTGTGGCCCAGCAGCCCGTTTTACAATGGTCCAGTAGTGACCCAGAACACATGACCCAAGTGAACTCTAATCTCCCAATCTCTCAATGCCATTCGAGGACCAGGGTTTTCAAAAACCCTAGCGCGCTGCCTCCTTCGCTCAAGGTCCCCCCACACCGTACGTTTTGCTCCACATCCCCAACGTCAGTTTCCTCGGCAACAAACCAACAAATCACGTCAAGAAACGTGCAAACAACAAAGACCAGTATGGTTAGGACTTAAATATGTAATCTAAAAATAGGTTTTTTTCCAGTATAAATAAGTGTAATCAAACTCGTTGTAACACACGGATTCACTCAATCAGAGAGAGATTACTACGTGACAAACACACACACAAGTTCACAATAGCAAGCGCAAAGAGAGTCCGAACACTTGTAGAGCATTTCGAAAAAAGAAATAAAAGAGGTATATTTTCTTTTTTTTACCTTCGATTCAGCGTATTCTTGGCTTGCGTGTGGCTATTCCCCGCTTTGTGTATCTCTCTTGATTTGAAAAGCACGAAATGAACGATCTTTGGTCGATGAATGGGGAGGGCTATCGGGATCTATCTATTTAGATCTAGCCCTCCCGAGGTCGTTTTTGAAGAAACTATTCGAATATTTTGAAATAGGGGTTGGGAGCTTTAAAAAAAATCAAATTTTTTAGGGTTTTACCGCCGGTGAACAGCGACGGCGAAGCGGCGCGAGGCAGAGCAACCGCTGATTTCTGGAAATCTTGTTGAATGTTGGCCGGTGTTCTTCATTTTGAAGAACAAGGAGAGAAAATGAAGAATTTGGGGGGGGGCTCTTATTTTCAAATGAAGAAATGAGAAACTTTTAAAAAAAATTGGCTTTTATATGAGACCCATGAACCCAATTTGGCCCGCGTGTTGACCCGTTTCTCACCCTGGACCCGCATGTTTTTGAAGTAATTAGGGTCAACCACGTTTTGGTCCTCTTCTATTTTAAAATGTTCCATTTTAACCTAAAATTCGATTTAATTCGGCCTCTAGTCTCAATTTTACTTTAATTTGGGCACCCAATTTATCTTTCTTACAATATAATCCCTTCGCAGTTGAGTTTCTTTTTTTTAGTTTCTGATTTTGGCCTATTTAAATATTTTTTATTTTATTTTGTTTCTCCATTAGTATTTATATATATATTTAATTATTTCTTTATTATTATTATTTTCCCCCTTTCTTTTTATATATATATTTATTTACTATAATAAGTATTTTTAGTACTTTATCCTATTATAGTTATATGTATTTCTTTTATATCATTATTTTGTAAATATGCGTTTATATGTGCTATTTTCTTACTCATCCATATGTATATATTATTTATACTATTATTTTCCTGTGTTTTATTTATTTCATTTTTTACTCTTTTCATTTTGTTTATTATATTTAGTTTATTTTATTTACTTATTTTCTTTATCCTCTTATTATTGTTTCTCTATTTTCATTTTGTTTATGGTGTTACTTGTTATCTTTATCTCATTCTTGTCTTTGTCTTTCTTTACTCGTTTTATTTCGTCTCCTTCATTTCACTTATCTTTATTTTTTGTTGGGTCTTATCATTTTTTTTCTAACGCGTTCCTTGATTTTTTTTTAAAGGATGTTTTCAAATTTGTCTAGGGTAAGTATTCGGATCGATATTTTACCTTTCAATTTAAACTTATAATTTTCTTAATTAAAGACAACTGGAAATGGCGTAGTACCGAAAGGGCAGTTCAAGGGTGCTAATCCTTCCTTGACTATAACCGACTCCCGAATCCGACACATCTTTGGTAAGACGCAGATCAGGTAAGAAATAAGGTATCCGGTAAACCCATTTTTTATAAAATAAATGATCGGTGGCGACTCCAACCCAATTCACTCACGTCGAAGCCCGATTCCGGAGCCCAACCGAAAGACGGTTACGACAATACCATTTCGGTTGCAACGACCGTAGATGGTTCATTTTTTTATTTGAGCGTAGGATTATAATATGTTATTCATAATTTGACAGAATAGATGAATATGACAATTTTGATAATAAATTTAACTTTAACAGATTTACATAAATATATCAAAGATAATATCAAAAGATTAAGTGGATTTGATATAACAATCATTCAAGAGGCTTAAAGATTCTAAGGAGATATGAGAATATTAAATTTTATATCTAGGTTGTCGGGTCCCGAAACAAAACCAAGAGTGTGCCTCTCGAGGTATTTGCTTCCTAAGCCGCATTCATTACAGCGACACAATGGATTAGCCTACGGGACTAACTCCACACAAGCCGTCGCCCTTAACGGTCCCAATCTCATGCTCCTTCCCAATGCCCCATTATTTATCCCTTATAACTCTATTCACATTGTTTACTTTTCTTCATGCTTTCATTGATGGAGTGAGGGTGGAAGCCTAAAATGTAATCACCAAATTGTCCAAAATGTGGTTCCTCCAATACCAAATTTTGTTATTATAACAATTATAGCTTAACACAACCCAGGTACTTTTGCAAAGGCTGTCGAAGATATTGGACTAAAGGAGGGTCCCTTCGCAATGTGCTGGTCGGTGGTGGTTGCCGCAAAAACATAAGAGGCAAGTCCTTAAGGCTACCGACCAATGGTGCTGCTCGAAGATTGTATCATGTGATTCGATTAGGCATTCCTATGCCCCTGCTGAGTCCAATTGCTCCTCAACTGTCTGAGGGCTCTCATATCGATCTTGTACTTGTTTATGCAAACTTCTTGAATAATCAACAACCGGAAAACAGGTCCGGCTTCCAAGTCCTAGAATTGAGTAGGGAGTTCGATCCATCTTTATGAAACAACAACATGGAATCGAGTATTCAACTACCGGGAGAAGGTGATCTAATTGGATGCATTGCTCGTTCAGATTTATCCACTGAACCATTTGAACAACAATTAACAGATACGCTATTCTGGTAACTATGTATTGCCACAATTGCCTGATGGTGATTTCTTGACTCGAGAAATAGTTTGAGCAAATTCTCAGTACTACATGAGTCCATCCTTGCAAGCAACACAAGAGCGAGTCCTAGAACAAAAAATTCACTATCCGAATCAACTGTTCGGTAATCGGAATTCGTCTGATTAGTATAGTGATGATACTTTTCTCCAGGACCTGATCAGGGAAATGCATGTTCGCTTTCTTGTATTTACGTATAGAATCAAAATATTTGTGATGAAATAATATCAGTATATGAGCAAGTATAAGCTATGCTACTATACTCGGATAATGCTGAATTTTACTACACTACAGTGTGTTGCTATTGCTATTTAATTTTATCAATGAACAATTATGTACAGAAGTATATTGGTAAGTGAAAATTCTGAATTCTATCTGGGTTTTTTTCCCTACTGATCAAGCTGGATAAGTAGAGGACAGATTGGTAGGTATGCAAGGGGAATTCTTCCAAACTCTGGCATGCAATTTCAGTACTTCTCTAGCCCTCTCTTTAGTCTTGGATCCACAATCCAGTTGAAGCACCAAGCACAGTTTAGCCACAACACCTAATTGCAGCATCTCTTGAAGCACATTAATGGCGGCACAGAACTTTGAAATCGATAGTAAAATCCTCACTGCCCTTTCACTTGCAACCTGAGAAACTCTAAGTATCTTCTTTGAAACAATTGCAAGTCCTGCTCCATGGCTTAGCAGCTCGGATCTGCCTTCGGCGCATCCGCACACCGCATCCAGCACAGTTAGTATCATCTCACAAACCCTTTTCTCCGATGAATCGAGAAGTAAGTCGATCAAGATTGGTACTACCCCTGCTTCGGCTGCCTTGATCTTGTTTCGTCCCCGTGGACAGATATGGACCAAGATTTGTAGAGCAGCTTTTGAAGCTTGTTGAGAGATTTGATCACACAAAACTCGAACTAATTCGAAAAATAATTCCGGTCTCAAACCGATCAGTTGCATTGGACCAGCTATCTCCAGCATTGATTTCATCAACAGTACCGCATAAACCCGAGACTCGTAGCTTCCAATGTGCATTACCCTCGTTAAGGACACTATGAAATCCCCATTTTTGCCCATAAGATTCTTCAGACCAGCTTCCGAGAGTTGGAGACTATAGAGAATGCTCAAAGCCTCGTCAATTGGTCTTACTTCTTCAGCAGCTGTAGAGTCACTATTGCTCACAATTGAAGCCAATAACTCAACTACGCCTGAAGATTCAATGCATCTTCTGTTCGTAACATTCTGAGAAGCGATTGATTGAAGCCTCTTGAGACACTTCATCTGTTGAAGTGGTGACTTGGCCTCATCGAGAAGCTTGATAATCTGGGGTCTGCTGATGGGAGGTTTTGGGGTTGGGATCCTTTCGATTCCATGGGAAGCATTTAACAAGCACCATGACTGAATCAATCTTCTGAGGGTGTGATTTGGGGTGAGCTCACAATCAGAAATAACTTGCTTTGTAACCGGGCATGTAGTGCTGTTCTTCCCCGAAAACAACCATTTCTCGATGCTCTCCCGATCGTACGTGATCCCTGTAGAAACCGTGACTGGATCCTTCATAAACTCGAGAGAAATGGGGCAGATAAAAAATGGGGGAACGTCGATTCCATCCATGTAATATGTATATACAAACCGAAGAGAAAACTAGATTTCGGAGAAGAAAAGGCTTTGTTTTGTGTGGAATCAAGATTGAAAGGAAGAGATGAAGATTTAGGTTTGAACATTGAAGACAAATTTGGAGGATTATATATATTGGAAAGAGAGAGGGTCAAAAGTCAAAACACGGCAACGGGTGAGTTTTCAAAGGCTCAATTGTGACAACTATCAAGTCTAACTACTGCACCTCGTAGTGAATGGCTGAATTTATACAATAAAAAAACATCCTTTGACTGCCGCTCCATTATCTACAATCCATATTGGATTTCTTTCTTCGTAGTTTCTCGTTCCAAACACGTGTTTTTTTTTTCAATTCAAGAGACACAAAAAGCTATGGTGGACTCCAGTATTTTTTATTTGCATCTACTCGTCCTGTGTACATTTTTAAGAGTAGGCCTTTAAATCTCAATTTTTTTTAAAGATAATTTTATTAATTAGAAAATTTTTATAAGATTCGATCATAGGTTCTATGATTTTGGGTCTAAAAATTTTATTACTGATCTATAATACTTTGTTTGTTTTTTTATTGTAAGAATAGCAATAAATCTAATTTTTGGGCCCTTGTTATTCCGAAGTCTTGTTCCGTCGCGTATGTTGATCATGCCTAGCCCTGCCTTTGCATCTATTGGTTTTTTTAGTTTAATTGTTTTTAATTAATATAAAAAAATGTACCTTGAATTTTAAGCTAATTTTAGATATAAATAATAATGATTAGACATGTAACAATAAATAATTTATGTATAAATTAATTTGTTTTGTATTTAATCATTAAATTGTAGTTTTCAATTGTTTTATATAAAATTATATAAAAACATAAAAAAGATAGAAGTATCGTTGTAAAAATATGTATTATTATCTAAAAATAAATTTTTAATCATTTTTCAACTATATTGGTATCGGTTGACCCATGACCAACTCAATCATATGGCTTAATAAATGAGTATATATTTATAAAAAAAAATATTTTAGTAAATGATTATGTATAAACTGGTAAAAGATTTGTATATAAACTTAATGATTATGTTGAAATAGTGGTTTTGATTATTTTAGTAAAATATTATATGAAGTTATGGAAAGATAAAATTATATAATATTATATTCGATCATTGAAATAGTGATTTTTAATTATTTTATTTAAATATTTGGTTTAATATAAAGATCAGTGTACAAAACATACATTTTTTTTAATTTAGATATATAACCTATTTTTCGGTCAATTTAAGTGTTTAACGTTTTCAACATTACACTTTTAAATGATTGGACCGTTACCGTCGTTAATTTATGTTATTCAATGACACGTGTTGCATTTATAAAATTTTATAATTTTTAAAAAAATATTTTTTTCAAAATCACCTGAGCATGACACGTGTCACTTAACGGTAAAATTCTAAAATTCGAGGCACCTAAAAGTATAACACCCAAAAATATATGAAATTTAAACACCCAAATAAAAAAACAATATATGAAATTAAGAAAAGATAAAAGTATCATTATAACGATATCTATAATCTTTTTAACAAGGAGAAAGGGATGAGATTATTAAAGATTCTAGATTTAATGTCAATCAAAATTAAAACGATGTCTTTTTCCAATATACCACAAGCTTACAATCAATCAAGGCCTAACGCCTGAGCTGATTTACCCTAGCTTACATATATTTGGGTTGATTCTTATAACCAGACCCAGGCCTGCTGTCTCTAGAATCCTATCAAAGCCTGGTGCCTTTGGACCTGAACCCGATTTGTTTGAGCCCATACTTGATTTGAACCTGACCCTTGCCCTAGCTTTGCCCCGACCAGATGCTCACATCGAAACCGAACCATTCTACTTCAAATGGTTTAACTTGAACTGACCTGATTCGTGACTCATACTTGATCCTTTACAAATAATTTGACTCGAATTGTTTGATCTATAAACTGACTTGAGTAACTAGAACTGAATCAATATTCGACTCAATGATCTCGTTGATATTATTGATGGTTGATCGTTGATCGTTGATTTTGATTTATTGATTTAAAAATTTATCTTATTTTATTCGATTTTAATATGTATTATTTTGATATTAACTTGTTTAATTATTCTAATTTTTTAAAAGTATTAGGACGATTCTAAGAAGCGTATTGTGTGAACCAAGTCACTTATTTAAATACTTTGATAAATGATTCTAAATCGAAGGAAATTAAATGAATATTAAATAGATTCAAATGATGGTTTTGCCAATATAACTCGTGTGGGTTCTTTACTATTCTTTTTTTTTTTTTAATGAGAGGTTCTATAAAAATTCTAATCTAACTAAAGTTGGTTGTTGTAAATCTAGTTCGATTATCAATAGAGAAGAGATTCATGCACCGTTATTCATGAACTCGAAAATATTAAAATATGTCTTATTGTCTTACCTTCGTGATGATAAAATCTCGAATTTTATGATTATTATTGTTATGAGAATGTTGTGAGTTCATAGAGTACTATTACCCAATTAATATACGCTAACGCTTGTATATTTTCCATTAAAAAAATTATTTCAAATCTATTTGTCGAATTTTAATTTAATTGTAATTAAAACATGTTTAAATACGCATTTTTAAGTCGAATAAAAAATCTTTTTCTTTGACAAATTAGTCACTTGAAATCTGGAAGTTAACAATCATGTTTCTGAAAAGCTTACTGCAAAACTTGCACTTCCATCAGCAAAATTCCTTTTCATAGTTAAGGGGGGGGGGGGGGAAGCGAGAAACTAGTAATTACCCCAAAATAAAATCGTAACCCCATCTTATTTATGTTTTAGCAACTGATTTAACATCAGAAAAGAATTAAACTAGTAAATTTTGTCCTGAATTACTACAAAATACATAACCAAATTGACTAGAAATTTGATTATACCGGTATACCCAAGTGACTAATGTTTAGGGATTGCAAAAGGGCGGGTCGGATGCGGATACCCCTTCCCCATCCACATATCCACATAATATTTTCAAATCTACCACCACCCACCATTCATGATGGATAAAATTTTTAAATCTATATCCGCTCATGCGGGTACATTCTCAAATCTATCATCACACCCACTACCCAACTAGAGGTGTATCCGACTAAATCTGCCTGACATCAACCTTAAGTTATATATAAACAATAAATATAAAACAAACACATTTATTAAGAAACATAATAAAATAAACCAAGGATTATCTGAGTTAAGTGTTAACATAGCTCTTAAAGTACATAAAATACCATAATAAAAGACATAATTAAAGCATAGAAACATAAATGACAAACACATGATATTTTTGTTCTTTGTCACACATAAATAACAAAGCTTAAAATTATACCTAAATTTATAATGGTCCAAAATTTAATGGGTATTTAGTAGGCGGACGGATGTGGGGCGAGTAAGATCTCAAATTCATCACCTGCCCACTATCCGCTACGGGTACCACTTTCTAAATCTACATCCTCCCACTACCATTAAAGTTATACCCATCCCCACCCCAATTAAAGCGGATACAATGCGGAATCCACAAAATTGTACACATTTGTCATCCCTATTAATGTTATACTATCAATCACCATCTACCAATCCCCCAAAACTTAACAAAATTAATATACAATCCTCAAATATTTGCTGAGATCCTAAACCGTCTGAGGACTCAAATTGAACTATGGAAAGTATATAGACCTATACTATGCGTGGAATTGTCTTCCTTCCTTTACACTACCATTCATTTTCCTGGAAAATCCCTGATATCTTTCCCAGTAAGCTTCTTGAATCCAAAATCTTCATGTTGATCAGGCAACAAAGTCCGGTAACAATTGTGCTGGAAGCCTTTTCCTGTTTTGAATGTTGATGTTGACACATGCAGCAGCCGAAGAGTGTGGTGTGGAAGGGTTGATAGACTCAAATTCATCGGGTTTGCCAACATCGAGCCTTCTCCCCATTTGCATTGCTTGGTCCGGAAGAAAACTCTGATCTGATGGGTGTCTGATAAAGACAGGTTTTCACATTGGGGAAGTCCCAAAGTTAATGAGACACCATTGCCCGAAAACCTCGGAGTGAACTGTTCTGCATCGAATCTTCCAATTTCCCCAATGGGATATTGTCCGAAACCTCCCATGATATCCGTGTTGGTTCCCATAAATGTGAACCCATCTTTGCCAAACTTCATGGTAACCTCATTGTTGGCCTCGGTTGTTTGCTTGATATCCATTGGAGACTGCAATATTTCAGTGCTTCTTGGCCTTTTTGGATATCCTTGAGTGACCCCTTCCAATTCGGAAGAACCGATGAAGGAGAATCCCTACTGGTTGCCGGAAAGGGGAGATGTTGATGCCATGGAAATGGACATTGAGGAACCATTCTGGTTAGGGATATTATCCTGGTTGGAACTGAAACTTTTGGCCATGTTGTCTGGTGCAGTGGATTTGGATGTTGAATCTTCATTGTTATGGCTCTTGCTCGTTTTCTCATCTGATCCATTTTGTTCTTGTTCCTTGATCTCCTCCATGTACATCTCTTCCACCATTGGCTTCCAAATCCGAACTCGAGCATTTATGAACCATTTTGACACCTGAAATTATTACAAAAATAACAATTAAAAGTTAATCAAACAGAGTTTGTCCTATTTAAAAAAAATGGGAAATTAGTACCTGGATTCTAGTTAGCCCTGTTTGTTTTGCAAGCATGATCTTGTCTGAATCTTTAGGGAATCTGCAATGCAAATAGAGATATCAGAATACACAATAAATTTAAGTGTTGGAAAATTACAAGGGAAGGGAACTTTAAAGTTTACTTACGGATGAAGAAAGTGTTCAAAGAGCCAAGCTCGAAGAACCGAGACCGATTTTTCGGGTAGCCCTCTTTGGGGTCTCCAAGCATTGTGTGGATCATTCCCAACTGCTGAAGTGCTCGTTGTTGTCGGAGATGATGATGACAAACTTAAGTGTCGACGACACTTCGATTTTGCCTCCTAAGCAATCTTCTTCACCTAAGCTCTTGTTTGCAGCTCGGATTTGGCGGGTTATTGCATCTTTCAAGCACCCAAATTGCTTTGAGATGGTCTTTAACGCAAGAGATGTGTATGTTTTAGCAGAGCCAATCCCAGCTGCTTGCTCAAATGATGAAATAACAACCTGCATCTGGTGATGGTATTGTCTGTATCTTTGACCCACCTTCAAATACAAAGTTCATTATCAAACGACACTGGAATTCAATCTTGGTAACTAGATTTGATTGAGTTACGGTTTAAGAATAAAATTTATTAAGATTTCAATCTATGATTCAATCAAAACAACTTTTATCTAGTGTTTTCAATGATTATCTGCATTACTATTATTAAATCATACGACTGAATTGATAACGACTCAACTAAAATACTCAATTTTCCCTGGAAAGCATAACTTTCCCAAGAAAACAAATATATTTATCATACATCTCACTTTCAAGAGATCAAATCATATATATATATATATACACACACTAATTTTCATACCTCGTCAAGCATGCTAATTAGTTTCGCTTTCTTCATCTGAATCTCCTGTTTCTCTGCCGTAGTCAGTTCGGCGACGTGCTTAGCATCTGTCTCTCCGTCACCATAGCCGTCTCCGGCCGCAACCACAGACGATTCTCCAATCGCCATACTGTTATTGCTATTATCTCCACTACCCTTTTTAGCCAATTCGTTCTTGGTAAAATCGGTATTGTAAACAGTAACAACCTCATCGAGAAGCTCCTGAGCAGCCTTCAAGAATTTAGAGCTCAACAGCACACTTACACCCGAAACTCCATTAATCACCCCTGAACCGGACGAACCCGATCCACCCGAAACCCTCATGTCCTCCCTGAACCCGCTTGAGCTTGTGATCCATAACCGGGATGTTGTTGGAAAGAGAGGCTCAAGGAAAGCCCCTGCTGAGCGCGTTGGGTTTCACGCGGTGGTCCGGAAAGGTCAATAGGGTTTAACTAGAATTTCAAATCGCGAACGTTTTTTCGATTATTTCGAATTTACCGTGATCCGTCGCGGGTAATTCGAACATCGATAAAACCGTTATATTACGATCGTGAACCGTTTTTTAAAACCTTGGGTTGTACAAGTTGTAATGGACGCGCTGAACGAGGCCATGCAAGGGGGAGATTTTGATGGAACCATGGCCTTGGTTGGCGGCGGAAGTAGCCGCGGGGAGGGGGATGCCGACTAATTGTTGAGTGTGGGGAGATGGCGCGTGAGGGGAGATGGAGTTCGAGTTGAGGTAAACGAGGTTGTTTGGAGGCGGCGGAGGGTTTTCGGAGTACTGAACATAGGCAGGGTTCATAAGTACGAGTGTTTGGAGACCGTCAGCTGCTTGGATTTCTGGGTTCCCATGACAGTACGTCGCCATCGGATGTTGTGTCTTGCAAAAGAAAATCTCATGTTATTTTCTGTGCTTTCACTTCACTGAAAAGAAAATATTAAAAGAAGAAGAAGATAAAACTAAAATCCATTTACAATATCGATAAAAACATAAACATGAGAGAGAGAGAGAGATTCTTTCTGCAACTTCTATACTGAAATGGCAAAAAGAAAGAGAGAAAAAGATGAGATTTAAAAAAGATACCCTTCTTTATTCACTTCAGTATCCACTGATTTATGCCCATTTCCCTTCTTTATTTATTTCTCACTTCCTTTTTCTTATTTTCTTAGGGTAAAACAATCACACTAGGAAGACATATCCATACGATTAGGGTTGGTAAATTAAATTAAATTCAATGATTTTTTTCTTTTATCTTTTCATAAATGTTAATGTTAAATATTTGATGAAAAGCTTTTATATTTTTCATGATTTTACATATGTAATAAGATTAATATTTATTTAAATTGTTAAAAAGTGGAAGAAAAACACCAATAATTGACACAATAAAAACAATTTTTTACATATTTAAAAAAGTAAAATGAAATGCATTATATAGAGAGGCTGTTACCCGTGTAGATGATGAACCCTTCCCCTTTCAATCATTCTCTTTTGCTTATACCCTGCAATCAATATATTTAAATAAATATTTAAAACAGTTACATGAGTAAAAATAAAAGATTAGAATTAACTTTTTATTTTTTTAATAAATATATTTTATTATTAATCTCAATTGTTTAGTTTTATTCATCTAATTATTTTAATTATATATATAATTATTATTAACTTTTTATTTTTCTTTTAACAAATATTTTTTATTTTTCTTTTAACAAATATTTTTTTATTTTTTATTATTAATCTTAATTATTTATTTTTATTTATCTAATTATTTTAATTATATATAATTATATATATATATATATATATATATATATGAACAAGAGAACTCGTATGATTTGAACCTCCCTTTCCAAATCATTTGATGCATCCGATCAACAATTGAAACCTACTTTTCTTCCCCTGTTCCCCCGTAATAGATGGACGATTTGATTAAACTAACATCTTTTCGTTGAATATCTCTCTCTAACATTCTTTGATCGATATTTCTCGAAGTAGCACTCTTTCAACCGAGGTGACACAAAGGCGCATCCTCGGGGATGCGCTTTACCTGAGTTTATACTGACTGGGATGCCACGCGTGTAAGGCGCATCCCCGGGGATGCTCTTTATATGGGTTATGCTGAGTTGGATGCCACGTTGGTATTTTTTTAAGAATAAAGATTTTTTATTGTTATTATAAATTATTAATATATTATGTAAAGTGTTTCGGTTATAATTTAAGAATTATCGAATGTATTTTTTAAATGTGTGTTAAAGGTGGAATGAATTTAGGTTTTAGTGTCATATGTTTCGGAGACTTTGGCATACACTCATTCCACACGACATTAATCGGATGGAACAATAGATGAAAACCAGCTTTGATCTTATTGTAGTTATAGGAAAAATGTATGAAATTATAATATTATACGTATGGTTATATATATATATATTATTATTTTTTATTTTGATTATCGATCTATTAATTTTATCACTTAATTATTTAAATGTTATCAATCTAGTCATCTGTTATCAATATTTAACGAAAATATTGATGCATAAGTTAATAAAACTAGTATAATTACACATTTAATCTTTAATACTTACATATTTTATCAATTTAGTCTTACTTTTAATTTAATTTTATAAATTTAATCCTCCAATCAGAACATGAAATGTGTCATCGTATACATAATTTTTTTTATAACTTTTAATTTGTTTAATTTAATATTTTTCCTCTACTTAGAAGTTGGAGTTATTATAATATTTTAAAATTAATAATTAATTTTTTATAATAAATAATATTAATTATTATATTAAATAAATATCATAAAATAAATTTTAAATAAAAATTTAAAAAAATTATTTAGGTGTATATACATTGAGAAATTATAGAAAATGCAATTACATTTAAATATTAAAAACAAAAACATTCATTTAAATAGAATATTAATTACATAAGGGTTAACGGTTATGTGATGATAACAGAGCTGGACATTTTTTTCTATTGTGCCCGATGTTTCTACAATTCCCACATCGTTTTTGTTCTGTTGACTTCTCCAAATATCCATATCACAATTTATTCTAGTAGATTTTGGACGACCTGAGTCCCTCAATAGCAATGGATCTGGTACAATTGTTGGCCAAGTTTGAATCTCATCTGGGTCTCTTTCGTTTCCTATGGGCGGAAACTCAAATTCATATACCTTGAATACTTGTGAAAGTTGGTATACAGGATCAACATAATTTTTGTAGTCCAAATGAGAATGTGAGCAAGCTGTAATGACATGAGAGCATGGATATTTGAGTGCTTGAAAAAAACCACAATCACACCACCTCTCTTGCAGATTAACTCTAAAAGAGTTAGCTTCAATCCCTTGCAACGGACGTGGCATTTTGGTAACACAAAACAATTCACGGGTGCGAGAAAAATTTGTAACCAACATCCCATTTAATGCAGCCACTTTTTTCTATAAATCAACTACTAGTCTTGGGTGGTAAATATGGTCGTTTTGCATCCAAGTAAGAGCTTGTCCACCGAGCTTTGCAAAGAGTTGACCAAGACGAAAATAAGTCGTTTTGACCAACGCCGTGACTGGTAAATGACGTGCCCCCTTTAAGGTTGAATTTATTGCTTCAGCCAAGTTGGTTGTCATATGACCATAGCGATACCCCCTGTCATACGCATTTGTCCATATTTCTTTGCTGATGTCCATAATGTACTCGCACCCCTTCTTATTTTTGCCAAATAGCTCTTGTACCATAGACTCAAACCTTTGAGGTAAGAGTTCGTAACCTAAGCCATTAGGAATATTTAATAGTTAATATGAAGTATAAATATGTAACACGAAAATGATAGAAAAATTGGGAAAAAGTAACATACCCATCCGCACGACTAACTGACGTTCATCGTTCTTCTTGTATTTTTCGTAATAGTTTGCAGCAATATGACGGACACAATAACGATGTTGAACATGTGGAGGTCTATACATTGTACCCAAAGACTCCATTGCTGCTTTTATCCCGGTTCAATTGTCTGAAATAATGTATACTCGTTCCCTGATGACAACATGTAAACGTAAATTTTTAAGGAAAAAAGCCCATGACTCAGTGTCTTCTCCTTGAATGAGGGCAAACGCAACAGGAAGAATATTGTGGTTTCCATCTTAGACCACAGCCAATAACAAAACTTGCTTCTATTTCCCATACAAGAAAGTACCATCAATTTGGATAATTGGTTTACAGTACTTGACTGCATTAATGCACCGAGGGTAAGTCCAAAAGACACGGTAGAATTGGCAGCGATCGCGAACCACTCGATCATTCATGTAATGATGTTGAATTTCGAACTCAACAATTGTCCCGGGATTGAGTCTTTGCACAACATGAAACCAACTGGGCAGCTCGTTGTAAGAGGAATCACATTCTCCATGAAGTTTGCAAATGACATTCTATTTTGTCAACCATGCTTTTTTATAGGAGACAGTGTACCCATATTGTGACTACATAGCAGAAATCAACACTGCAACAGCTATATGAGAGATTTGCTTCACAATGGGCATGATTGCTTGGCAAATAATATTGGAGTCTGAGTTGGGATGATCATGGTTTATACCTCTTGTACAACACGTATGAGGACTGTTGTATATGGTTAGTTCCCATAAGTTGTTCTTCCTCTTCCTCTTTGATACACGGGCCATCCATTGACATTCGTTGTCACGTTGGACGCAGTAGCAGACATATTTATCCGTGGTAGATCGATCAACTCGGGACTGAACTGAGTTACGAATATTATAACTCTTTATTGCCATCATTGCTTTCTCCTTCGATGCGAACTCCATTCCAATATGTAAATCACCGTCATTGACTAATACTGAATTCTATAGTTGCCAACATCAAGAAGATCCATAAATTCAGGCTCGTACATTGCATCATAATCAGCCTCATACATATGTGCAGAAAGTTCAGCTGGTCTTGTATTTATCGGAACGTCATCCTCATCATCATCAGAATGTACGTTAAATTGTGGTGAGTCAGGTTCAACGAATAATCCCGTTTCAGCACCATTTGCACCTGGATCCCGAAGAGGTTCTTATGGTGGAGATAAGGGTTCATCTGATAATCCAATATTGAGGTTAAATAAGTTCTCACTTGTGTGTCCTCCCCTTGAACTTGAGGCCATTATATCATGTGGGATGTGAATAGACTGCCGTCTCGATGGCATTTCCATATGTAAGTCGAAAACATTGGCAAATGAATGTCTGCCCCTTGAAGTAGAAGAGATGTTGCCATATGGATTATTGGTGAAGCCACGTGGGTTGAGATCATAAGCAGTTGCTGATGAATGTCTTCCTATTAAACTTGATGGCATGACATCTGGCGTTGGATCCGCCATTAATGATGTGAAATCATTACAGATCAGTTGTGTCGGGCTATCAACTTGATCAACTTAATATACAATTCCAAAGTGAGAGGAATATGAGAGATCACGAGAAGCACAAACCTCAATAAAAGTGGCATACATTTCAATAAGAGATTATGAACTCCCCATATGAGCATCAACCATCATTGAAACATCATCATCGTTGGAAAGCCGAAATGATGTATAAGTGAGTGAAAAAAGTTCAGTAGGAAATATATACTGAAGTAAAGATAGTCTTCTCCGACCAGCTACACGAATCTTTAACGAAATTTTTGTGATTAACTCCTCAAGACGACTCATTTTCAGAGAATAGAGGAATGAGATTTTTGAGAAATTTAGAGTTTGAGAATTTGAAAGCTTGTGAACTGAAGTTTGTTTTAAAAGTCCATAATACGTTACATATAATAGTGTCTATAACCGGGGTACTATTCACATGAAGGCGCGTTCCCGGGGGCACGCCTTCGATTATTTTATCAAAGAATATGTTATCATTGCCCTATTATGTCACTCATGTCCCTCGAGGCACTATTCATATCAGTACTTATTATTTCTGAGGGGACTTGGCAAAGTGGTGAAAGCGCGTTCCTGGGGGCGCGCCTTCAATTATTTTGTCAGAGAATATGTTATCATTGCCCTATTATGTCACTCATGTCCCTCGGGGGTAATATTCATGTCAGTGCCCAAAGTGGTGAAGGCGCATTCCCGGGGGCGCACCTTCGATTATTTTGTCAGAGAATATGTTATCATTGCCCTATTATGTCACTCATGTCCCTCGATAGCACTATTCATGTCAGTACCCAAAGTGGTGAAGGCGCGTTCTCGGGGGCGCGCCTTCGATTATTTTGTTAGAGAATATGTTATCATTGCCCTATTATGTCACTCATGTCCCTCGGGGGCACTATTCATGTCAGTACCTATTATTTCTGAGGGGACTTGGCAAAGTGTTGAAAGCGTATTCCCGGGGGGCGCGCCTTCAATTATTTTTTCAGAGAATATGTTATCATTGCCCTATTATGTCACTTATGTCTCTCGGGGAACTATAAATGGATGGTGAAATCAGGTAAATTATAACCAAAATTTAAGTTCTTTTTTGAATAGGCGCACAAGTTAAGGATAAAATTATACCTATGGATAAATTTAAGTTCATAACTTAAATTAAAACGTTATGTGAAGTTTGAATAAATTGGATAAAATGTTATGAATAAATTAAAAAAATGTTAAGTGATTAATTGGTTGTTTGAGTATATTGCATAAAATGTTATGGATAAATTGAATAAATGTGAAGTGATAAGTTGGTCGTGACATTGAAATTGTATGGAATGAGCATCGACATGTTTTTACGAATAAATATGAAGTGATAAGTTGGTTTTAATGCATATGTTAAGGATAAAATCATACGTATAGATAAATTTAATTTCAATTTAAGTAATGTGAACTATAATTGGAATATAACTTTTAATTTTGAATACAATTGGAATATTAAGTTGAATTTAATGTTAAATTTCGAATACCATAATTTGTATTTTAATTTTAAATTTCGAATACTATAATTTGCATATTAAAAACATTTAATGTTAAATTTGAATAAAAAATAACATTAAAAATATTATTCTAACAACCATGAAACATTAAAATAACATAACCAAATTACATAAATTTATGAAATATAACTATTTAAATAACATTAAAATAAAACTGGATCACCGATGTCGTCTTCTCGAATGAGTTCCACATGGCGGTGGTTGTCTATTTCGTTGAGGATTTCTTCGTGGAACTTGTTCTTCAGTATCCTCATCTTCACTATCATCATCATCATCGGCATTTTCTTCGGCTGGTGTTGTAGATGATGCTGAAGGGCTTGTATAAAATAACGACCCTGGAGGAGTGCTACTAACAATCCCACCGCTCATAGAAAATTGAGAAAAATGTGAAAACATTGGCATCGATGTCTGTGATCCAGATTGAGATTGAGATGTCTGTGGAGAATGATCACCAGTCAAATAAGATGCATATGAACCATATGTTGGATCATTAAACATAGCCGTATATGCACCTCCATATGGTGTCATAAAACCCTGCGGGCTAGGAATGAAACCCTGAGGGCTAGGAATGTAACCCTGCAGAGATGGCATATAAACTGGTGGGCTTGATATATACCCTTGAGGAGATGGCATCTGAACTAGAGGGTTGGGCATCATCATCTGTGGATAGGGATGTTGTAGTGGGAGTGATGCAGAACCGGTAGCGCCTTCTCTCCGTCAACGAGCCGGGGGACGATGATATTGAGACGGTGGATGTCTCTCTCGGTGCCTAGGAATGTTAACCCCTCGTGCTTCCGCTGAAAGTAGAAACGACTTTCCATTTTCATTAAACCAGTCCATATAGTTATCCGTAACCATATGACCAGTTTCAACTTAATATTGTCGAGGGGCCAACTGTGCATACCGGTTCTCCCAAAGCGCAATCCAATCTCTGAGTCTCACCACCCAGTTAACATCTTTCTTGCCTCGTCTATCTATGTTATACATGTCGTCTAAATTCCTAGGTGCTCCAAGAATATATTGCGTATAACCAAACTGACGGAGTACGTGATCAACTGGATGCCACTCAATAATAGCATAACATATAAGAGGTACAATTGACATCAATACCTCTAATGACCCACTCAGGTGGGGTGGGATACAAGCTTTTACTTCATCGCTCGCATAAGGTATCCACTGAAACTGAAATATAAATATACAATTCAAATAAATATAATATTCTAATTATATCTAACATTTTAAATTAAAATATTCATATTTAAACAGATTTCAAAACATACCTCAGACCCAACTTTTGTATCATTAAGTAAACGGATTTCCTCTAGTCCAGTAGGTATATTTCTATGGTTCTTTCTTTTCATCGACCACCTATGAAATATAATATAAACTAAATATCACTCTATTTAATTAAAAATATTTAAATCAAAATTTAGTTCGAAAATTACCTCAATGATAAGGGGAATATGTATGGTTAATTGACAATCGGGTATAAGAAAGGCATACGAAACCACGCCCATGATTGCAAAAGCAGGAGACATCCACCGATAGCAGTTTTCTTATAATTTGTCGCACGACACATTTCTCTAAAGAGAAATGCCAAAACTGCAGCGCCCCAACTATATCTTCTAGCTTCATCAAAATCAATCAGATACCGCAACCACATATAATGCACCTGGTTGTGAGATTTTTCGGGCATCAATATTCCTCCAATGATTCGTAAAATATAAGCTCGAGCACATGCCTTTACTTTATCATCTGAAGCATTTTCATTCAGAACTTCAAAATTAGCTTTCAACCATGATAAAGGTATTCTACCTCTATTAAACTCTGGCAGAGCAGCTCCAAGATACTCCATGCACATTGACTGCCAATCACCATCCGTCATACCACACATAATAGTCCCATCGACGGGAAGCCCCAGATGCATAGAGACATCCTCCAATGTAATTGTAGCCTCTCCACATGGAAGATGAAATGTGTGTGCCTCAGGTCTCCACCTCTTAATCAATGCAGAAATTAGGACAAGTTCGAGTTTGCAACTGCCAATAATTGTTGCAATATACCTGAACCCGGCAAAAGACAAATATGGCAAAATATGTTGTGGTGTCGGTATACGTGGGTTTTTAATAAAAATCTCTAAAATACGATCGGTTTCCTAAATAATATGCATTATAAAAATTTATAATTAATATAAATTCATTATAAATTTAAATAAAAATAATAATAAATATTAACATTAATTATAAAAAAAATATTACATATCACTAAAATGTCTGGAGATATGGTTTTCATCCAATCGTAACAGCATTTCACTTTCCATTATAATTGTAGACAAAAAAATATAATTAGCACAAAAAATAATTAAATAATAAATGTAAATAAATAATAATTATATAAATATTATTTTAATAAAAAAATAATATTTATATAATTATATTACTATAAAATATAAAAACTATTTAAAAAAATACTAACTTCAAAATAAATTTCTTACCACTAATAAGAAATTTAAAACTCAAATATAAGAGAGGAGAAGATGATTTTGGTGTGAAGAATGAGGGAGTTTATATAAGGGAGGATGAGTGGTAGTTAGAGGAAAAACGGATGGGCATTTATGGCATTTAATTGAAGGCGCGTCCCCGGGGATGCACCTTACCCCCGTGGCATCCGACTCAACAGAACCCCGTGAAAGCGCGTCCCCGGGGATGCGCCTTACATGCGTGGCATCCCAGTTAGCATAAACGCAGGTAAATCGCGTCCCCGGAGATGTGCCTTTGTGCCACCTCAGTCGAAAGGGTGCTACTTCGGGAAATATCGATCAAAGGGTGTTAGAAAGGAAGATATTCGGAGAAAAAATGTCAGTTTAGTCAAATCACCTAATAGATGAGAATAGAAGATTTGAAATATGCGGATAAAAAACTTGAAACCTAAAAAAACAGTGAATAGTTTGATGGTTGAAACAAAACAAAAACTGTGGGGTCATCAATCAAATGCATGAATGTGAAAATTTGAATTAGGTGCTCTCGACTGTGTATGGCCTACTTTATTTGTTTATTTTTATTTACAAATGAGTCCTAATTTGAAATATAAAAAGTGGTTATAGATATGAAATATAAATGTTATATTGAGTCACGAATCAAGTAGTCTCCATGATAAAAGAATTGTTGTTATTGATTGATGACCTGAGTTCGAGTACTATATATGCTAAGGGTGTGAGCATTTAATATTGAAATGTTGAGAGTTAAATTTAAACAAATATTGCATTGTACTTACCCTAGATTAATCAAAAAATTAAATTTAATATTGAGTTGAGCAAGTACATCTAGTCAGTTAGTCAAGTTGTTTATCTTTACTCTCTCATATTTTCTTAAATTATGAGTTTAAGATCCACTAGGAGCATTTTCTTTTCTTACTCTAAAGTCACATTCCCCTACCTAGAAGGTAGAGGAAAAGATTATATTTAGGATTTGTAAAAATAATTTAAATTTGATCGAATAAATTAGGGGTTGTTTGTTTACTTCAGAATGATTAAGCGCTGAATGATTCAAATATTGAATGATTCAGAGGCTCTGTATGAATTAGCTCTTAATGTGACATGCTGTTTGATAATGTCTTTGAATCATTTAGAATGTACTTCTGTGCTGAATCAGTCAGCACTGTTTTGCTGAATCAGTCAGCATTGAATCATTCAGAGGTACGAAACAAACACGATAAATGTTGAACGGTTCAGCATTCATCGCTGAATAGTTCCATTAAGAGGCAAACAAACAACCCCTTAGGTTTAATATTATTTCTCTAGTTGATGTTTAGTTGTTAATTTTATTAATTCATTTTTATTTTGGACTTTCATACCGACTCAAAATATATAACCACTTGTAATCATAAAAATAGATTATGATTTAATTAAGATTAAACTATTTTATTAATGCGTTGTCATTAGTATACTCATTTTACGTTAGTACTGTCAACATTTATCTTTTAATGTTGACAATAGTATTTATTTGTATCATTTTTTCGATTCATCTTATTATGTTTTTAATTTTTTTTTGTATATGATCATATTTTATTCTTTAGTGGTTAATTTTTAGATTTTGATTATTTTAGAAAAAATAATTAACTGTTATGATTTAATATATTCTAATTTTATAGTATTTTTTTGATAATTTTATTATATTTATTATTTATTTGATAAAATTAATTATTCTTAATTAAAAAATAAATCCGCCGGGCATTAAATCCTTTAACAAAAATGTAGTTAAAAATTTACATAAAAATGGTAACACTCTAGTATATGAAAGTCTTTTTATTTCTCACGCAATTCTTAATCCATATTATATCAACGCCGACTCAATTTAAAAATGATTAGGATATGTACAATTAAGTTACTTCGTTTAGGCTCGTCTAATGATAGGTATAAAATGTGATATGTCACATGATTCTAAAATTTAGGGATCTTACAAATATTATTTAGGTTAATTCATGTATAATATTTATGCTCTAATGATATATATGTTCGAATGAAAAGAATAAATTTTTCGTTTGATTCTCGAGAAAATGATAGATAAAATTATAAATGAAGATTTTGACAATATTCTTAATCGTTTTTCAATGTGAATTTTGGTAAAAGAAACCTCATAGATCTCTCATAATTTTAAATTTGACAAATTAATCTTTATTATAAAATATTTTAGGACCTCATTTTTTAAAGTAACACAGGGCCTCCACATCATTTGGGATGGTTCTGACTCAGTGATTAAAGTAATAATTGTTATTCTTAGATGTCATGGGTTCGAGCATCAACGATTATAAGATATTTGAACGTGTATTATTAAATAGTTAAGAGTTTCTAAAACAGATACTATCACTTGTAATCACCCTTGACTAATAAAAATGATTAGAATATCTTTTATTTTAATTGATAACAAATATTACTAAAATATTATTTTTTATCTTCTAATAATTTAATATAATAATATTAAAATAAAATAATCTTCAAATATATTTTTTTACATAAAATGTTTCTATTTATCCATACTCAATAACTATTTTTTAAAATATAATATGTATTCATCTACTTAATCAATGATCGATTCAAAAATGTTAAGGGTGAACACATATATCAATAACATAATTTTTTTTAAACGAGTGCAAATAAAATTTCAAAATTGACACTGTCGACAGAATGAATAACTAATTAAAAGAAATTCAATTTCTATAATTGTAACATCCCAAAAATCAGATTAGTGACTAAAATGTAAGTTTTTGAAATTTTGTGTCTGCATTCAAAAAATTAAAAAGTTCATGGACTTAATTGTAATTTCTTTGGGTATGACTAATTGGAAAAGAAGGAAAGATGGAAGGGAAAAATGGTCATTTGATGATAAATGAATTAAAAATTCATTTGATGGTCTTTATATCCACGCGGAGATAAAAAGAAAGGGTAAAAGAAAAATCTGGAGACTTGGGTGGCTTCCTTCTTCTTTCATCCCGTAAGCTTCATAGCAAAGGTAAGGATTTCTTTAATGGGTTATTTCTTGCATTTTATGAATGATTTTGATTCTTGAGGTGTTAGAAAAGCTTACGAAAATATTAAGGTTGCTTAAAACTCAAAGATGGATGAGTTATGAGAGATTAAGTAAAATGAGTTTTTGAGTGAATTGTTAGAAAATGAGTAAATGAATTTAGAAGCTATATTTGACTTGTTATCAATTATAATAAAAGATTTATGAAATTAGGAAGGAATTGTAACAAAGTTGAAAGTTTAGTAATATTTTTAATTCTAAGTGTTATGGTGAGTTATTGGATGTTAAGATAAGTTAAAGTGAGATAAGTTGATTTGGATAAGTATAGTTGAGTTCAAAGGCTTTAATGAAGAATAGAATGGGAAATTTAGTTAAGTTTGGTTGATTTTCGGATTAAAATAAGTAAATTATGGGCATGGGTATCGATACTGTTCATTCAGTACCGATACTTCAAAGAGAAATAGATGATATTTGTGTATGGGTATCGATACAGGATGAACAATATCGATACCATAAGCTAAAAGTTGATAAATTATTCAATAAGTATCGATACCGAAGGAGTAGTATCGATACTAGGGGTATCGATACCAATTAGCAAGTATCGGTACCATTTTGAAGATGAATTCCAGAATTGAAATCTGGTATCGATACCGAAGCACAGTATCGATACCATAGGGTAGGAGTATCGGTACTGTACCTTGGGTACCGATATTACTTATATGGAATTTATGCATTAAGTACATTGTATAGTTTATGTTATATACGATTAATTAATAGTGATTTAATTAAGATATTCATATCGATTAAATGTATCGTAGATATCAAACGAAAGCATATATCAAATGAGTTATTGGGATAAGATCGATCGAGAAAGAGATAAGGGTATTGCATTGACTAGTGAGGCCAAGGTGAGTGCTTATTATTATGGTATATGATTAGGTGGAAATTAGACTTGCGACGAGTTTGTTTCCAATGATTTGTTTTCATGATTACATGAATAAGAGTAAGTTGATATGGTTTCTATGTGTGTATAAATATAAGTGTGGTTATATTCTATGTTGTATGATATTGATCTATGTGATATGAGCTATGTAGGTATGTAAAAAGGTGATATAAACAATATGATTAGGAACCAGACAAGTATATAATTGTGTGATAATCTATGTGAACTAGTATAATGGAATTATATGATTAACTGAGAAGTGAGATAAGATAAGTAACATTGAACTATAGGATAATATGATAATAGTATATAAGCTAGGAGATATAGACATAAGTGATTATACGAACATGTAGATAAACTATATTGAAAAATTTATGTGCTTAAATGAAACTATGATATGAGTTAGATGGTAAAGATCTATTAAGCCATATGAGAAGATTATAGGATATGTGAAACTGAACTAAGTAAATAGATTCACTAGTATATAAATGATATTATATAAGTGATATATGTTTATATGTTATGATATATGTTATATAATCTATGTGAATGTATGTATGTGTGATAAAGTATGTGACTATGAGCTATGCGATAGTAAGTTATATGATTATATGATCATAAGAGATAAGACATATGACAATAGATATGTGAAAGTGATCTTTGTGACTATATGTTTATATGAATACGAGAATATGTGATATGAGACTCCACGAGAATATTACATGATATATGTGATAAGAAGCTATGAGTTTATATGCCTATGTGATATGAATGTGTGAATGTGTGACAAACATAAATGCTAAATGCCCATGTTATGTGATATGAGAGCTAGTGGTATAGTTGGCATGCCAAGAGTCGAGGGTTCTACGTGGTCCTTCGGGACATATATGTTATACGTGGTCCTTCGGGACATATACGAGGTCCTTCGGGACAGTTTTATATGCCTCTAGTGGGACTTTATACGAGCTGTGGTGACAACATATGTGCACAACCTCTATGTACTCACACATCTTTAGTTCTCACGAGTATACATGGGCTAATAAAAGATATAATATAAATATACCTTATGTGATGCTATTTGTGTTTTTGTGAAATGTGTTATATGCTGTGTATAAATGATAAGTATAAGATCATATGATAGAAAGGGATTAGTAATAAGAATGTTATATGTATGCTATGATAACGATAATGATATTAGTAATAATAAGGATCATAAGAAATATAATAAGGTTAATGATAATAATGATGAGATATGTGTATGTATACATTTGCTATAAGAAATGTTTTATAGTTTTTTGTGATATTACTGTATGAAATGTTCATGTATTAATAAATATTTAGAGTTTTATTATTAGTTTAAATGTCTCACTAAGTCAATGACTTAGCATGTGAGTGTTTCACACGTAGGATCAGAGACGAAAAAAGGAGCAAAGATAGGCGATCAGGTCAGCTTCTCCTTTCCGAAGATCAGATCAGAAAAGTAGTGATTTGTATATATTTGATTTTAATGAGTACAGTTGGCATGTAATTAAAGACTTAGTTGAGCATGCTTTGATCGGTTTGTAAAACTATTCGATCGTATTTAATATAAGTTATTCAGTTTTCAATATGAATTTGGATTGTTTTTATTATTTTGTAGAAGTAAACGGTTTGGAAAAGTAATGTAACATCTCAGACTCATATCCAGGTCGGATACAGGTTGGGGATGTTACAATAATTGACCTTTTATCTGCCTTGAAATACACTTAATCCACCAATGTACCTAATCAATCCTGAAAACAAAGGAAACTTCAAACAATAAAAGTGTCTTGTAGCAATAGATTTAGCAAAATACAGGACAGGTTGACCTTAAATATAGGGTTATGTAGGGGGGGAAAGAGAGGAATGAGATGAAATAGGGTAGATGAGGTATTTAAATAATCAATTCTCTGAAAAACAAAATCTAACCCATTCTTTTCAATTTGATGAGCAGCCATAAATTATCTGAAGAAATTAACCTTTGCTATCAACATCAGTAACAATTAAAGTAGTAGCAGTATCAAAGTGAAGAGCAGTGACAGGCATTTGATATTAACAGGACTGCTTTCTTCAACTACATTGACAAAATTTATGTACATGTAGAAGGGGATTTCAATGAACTGTCATTCTCTTCAATCGAAATAGAAATCATCAGCAGTTTTATACTACGTTAATATTATAAAATTGACATTTAAAATATAATTTTATTGAAATCACACTATAACCTAATATGATATTTTGTCAAAACATAACAAATTCCTTACCTTGCCTTTTCTGATGATTAGGTGTTGTACTCTCTCCTAAAAGTCTCGGATTTAATCCCTTTCAATTTTGGTACATTTTTCTTTAATCTATTTGTCATAATCTAACCTAAATACTAAATTTAATCAAACTTAATTATAAGTTTTTGCACAAATCCATTAATATATCATGTATGTTTTCTTTAATTTAATCCTTAAATACACCATGTATGTTTTCTTTAATGATAAAAAAAATTAATTCTCTGTCAACAATCTCTAGAATAATGGGTTAAAAGTTTTTAGTTGAATCATTTTCTCTCTCCTGGGTCATTAG